>NC_071995.2:93072500-98555000 GCF_028885655.2 Pongo abelii
AGGAGAAGTGCGAGCTGAGCTGGAAATTGCAGGCCCTGCCCTGTGCCAAGGGGCAGTTGCTACTTAGCTCTAGCCAACAGTTACCAGGGACAAGGACAGGCCAGGCCAGCCAGAGTTTTCCAATTTTTCAAAAAAAAATGAAAACATACATTTTTAAAGTGAAATTTGATTTTTAGACATTGATAACTAATTTTAAAAAAATTAACTGTGTTGGCCACCTCACATCCATTACAATGGCTACTATTAAAAATCAAAACAAAACAAAAACAAAATAGAAAATAAGTGTTGGTGAGGATGTAGAGAAATTGGAGCGCTGTTGGTGGGAATGGAAAATGGTGCAGCTGCTGTAGAAAACAGTATGGCAGTTCCTCAAACATTTAAAAATAGAATTAGCATATGATCCAGCAATTCCACTTCTGGGTATATACTCAAAAGAACTGAAAGCAGAGTCTTGAAGATATATTTGTACACCCATATTCATAGCAGCATTATTCATGAGAGCTAAAATGCGGATGCAACCCGAGTGTCCATTGACAGATGAATAGATAAGCAAAATGTGACACACATATATATATATATCTCATATGATGGAATATTATTTAGCCTTACGAGGAGGGAAATGCTGATATATGCAACACAGATGAATCCTCAGGACATTCTGCTAAATGAAATAAGTCAGTAATAGAAGGATAAATTACTGTTCGATTCCATTCGTATGAGCTGCAACACTCAGTCAAAACCACAGAGACGGTGAAATGGTGGTTGCCAGGAAGTGGGTGGGGGGCAAGAATGGGGAATTAGTGATTAACAGAGTTTCAGATTTGCAAGATGAAAAAAGTTCTAGGCTGGGTGCAGTGGCTCACGCCTGTAATCCCAGCACTTTGGGAGGCCGAGGTGGGTAGATTACTTGAGGTCAGGAGTTTGAGACCAGCTTGGCCAACATGGTGAAACCTCATGTCTACTAAAAATACAAAAAATTATCTGGGCATGGTGGCAGCTTCCTGTAGTCCCAGCTACTTGGGAGGCTGAGACAGGAGAATCGCTTGAACCTGGGAGGCAGAGGTTGCAGTGAGCCGAGATCGCGCCACTGCACTCCAGCCTGGGTGACACAGTGAGACTCCATCTCAAAAAAAAAAAAAATTATGAAAAAAGTTCTGGAGGTAGACGGTGGTGATAGCTGCACACCAATATGAATGCACTTAGTGCCACTGAATTTTACACTTAAAATTAGTTGAAATAGTAAATTTAATGTTATATGTATTTTACCAGAATTTTAAAAATCGGAAAACGACAAATGAGCTGGCTAAGACTGTTATTTTGAAACAAGACACATTTTTTAAGGCCTAGCTTCAGCTCATAGTCCACCAGTTTGCAACCCCTGTTTTAACACTTCCTTGTTTTCTAGTCATTTCATGTGTTCATGTCTTACCCAACTAGAAGGTAAAATTCCAGGGCAGTAGGAACTGTGTCTTAACCTTCTTTGGTATCTTTCAAAGTGGGTACCTGGAGCTTTGCAGTGGGCAAATCACAGTTTCCCTGCCAAATACTGGATGATACTTACACACTCGTAACTAATTATTAGACACTGCCATGCTGTACACAGAGCTGTGGCCAGATGGGAATAATTGTAAAATTTCAAGAATGAGAAGACAGCTTTTGAAGTACAAAAAGAAATGCATTCTGACTAGCAGGTGGGGATGGTGTGTCAGGAGAGACGAGGGTGAAGAGGGCAGGGAGACGGGAAAGGGGCCTTATAGGCCACAAGAAGGGGAAATGGGAAATTGCCACAGGCTGTAAGCAGAGAGTGATGAGATTGGATTGGATTTTGAGATAAACCATAAAAACTAGAGCCTGGAACGCCCCTGCTAAGAGATTCAGGAAAATGCTAAATGCCGCTTGGCAACAGCTCTCCAGGGCCACGAGTGAACACAAACACACTTGCTTGTGTTCAGCGAATGAGGAGGTTGGGGACATAGGGAAGAACTAGGGGAACTTGGGGGGCTTCAACAAGAGGAGTGAGGCAAATGCACGCCCCCTTCAGAGCAGGGGCTGTGTGCGCATGTGTGTATGTTTCGTGTGTGCAGTTAGAGTGGGGGTGATTCTTAGGTGGGTCTAGGCAAGCTGACACCCTAAGTTGCAGACCATGGGCAGCAGATGGAGGTGACGCTGAAGTCCAGCCATCAGACCCTCGGTGCTCCCCTGGAACACCTGTAGGAAACCCTGAGAACTCCAACTTTAAAGGGATCCAAGACACTGTAGCCAGCACAGTAACCCGTGGCAACCCCTAGAGGCTGCTATAACCTCAGCAATGGGGAGCGTTATACCGAAGGAACCTGCCGGTTCCCCAGACACAAAAATGGCTGAACCTTGGTGATCACAGCACATGACCAGGAACCGTCAATACACTCATGGAACTGTCCCGCTGACAACGTCTAGAGGGAAAATGCCCTGTCCTCTAACACCCTCCTCTGAGGGGGAAAAAAGCCACATTAGAAGAAGTGATATGACCAAAAGACAAGCTTTCTCCAAAGGCCAATGGCCTTGGAATGTTTATTAAGTGTTTTCTCTGTTTGCTCAAGTGCTATCCTTCAACACCAGGACTAGAAACAATTTTTTCAGAAATAACTAACCAGCCACAATTAGTAAAACTTCATAAAGCCTGGAGAATACTGTCATCAGAAGAGCCACATTTGGGGCAGTCTGGGGAAGGGTGAAGTGTGAGGATGGGGACCATTGTTTCTAGAGGTCTAGTGATTAAGAACTGGGTGACTCTGGACGGCTGGTCCCAGGCACTTTGCACTTGTGGTGGAGGCTGAATTCGTCATTCCCAATCTGGATGCTATGCAATCATCATCAAGTACTCCAATCCATCTACATGTCTGAATATGGATGGGGATGCTCTGCACTGTCCCCATCGGCCATTGGGTCCTCCACTCTCTCTCTGCTCTGGATCTCTGGATCTCATCTTTCTACTTCCTCTGCAGGTGGCATCATGGGGACTGTCTGGTGACTCCCCTGAGCAACCAGCATCAGACACTAGAAACTTCCAGTCGAGTCTCCTGGTCCCTGCTTCCGACCAGACGACCACACCTCCACCCCAGGATGGACTTTAGACCTCAGCAGCACAGACGGCCATACTTCCTGTGTGACACTGGGGCAACCACGTTTCCCACAGTTACCCAGGTGGGGCTGAGATGACAGCAGGCCATCTGAAGGTGCACAAAACAGGCAGGATGGGATGGAGGCCAAGAACGCCCCAGCGAAATGGGTGCCCCCAATTTGCATTTGGGAAAGAAGGGCTCCCACCTTTCCCAAGCCCTGCATTTCACATATTTTGCCCCTACTCTACTCTACACTCAACCCCCGACTCTCTGAGTTCCACTCCACATGACCCTGCCCCCATCTTAACTTGCTGTGTCCTCACCCTACTCCACAGATCCCTGCTTCCCGTGCCTTTGCTCCAGGTGAGGCCATACACTTGGCGGAGGCCTATTTGCTGTGGCCATTTTGACCCAGGGAATGTTTGATGTGACCATTTGAAAACACTCTCCACAAAATTGCTCAAAACACTGTTTTATATTAAAAATTAAAAGCAGGCCTAAGTGAAAAAGACAAACAAGGGACAAGGGATGTGGGCATGTTGACTACTGAATGTACTACTTAGTAACAATAATTAAAAACTAAATATTTAATAGTTTGGCTTTCCCCCCAGCTACCTAAAAACAAACAAACAAACAAACAAAAAACTGCCTCTCAGACTAAAATAGCTGCTTCAAGAGCGCCACATCAACATGTGGTAAGTTTGCTCACATTGTTGCCTTCATCTTCCTACTCCCTGTGTCAATTACGAATGGCTTCTGATGCAACTAATGGCCATTATCAAAGGCATAAGGAAAGACATTTAAGACTTCACATCACAAGAAGTCTCCAGACAGATGATTCCCAGCATTGACTCAACTGCTCAACGGGGCTCACAGAGACCCAGATCCTGTCCAGCTTTCTTCTGCCATCCTTAGCTCCTCGGCTTTTAGTTCTCATTCTCATCACTTCATGGTTGCAAGATGGCTGCCACAGTTCCACGCATCACATCTTCACACAAGGCAGGAAAAAAGGGAAAGGGGCAGTAGTTAAAAGGCTGTTAGAGTGCTAGATTTCCTGTTTAAGATGGCGTCCCCCGTGGCAGCGCAGGCCTGCAAGCTTCTGCGAGCCCTAGCGCTGCCGCCCAGCTTCCTGGCGGCCAGGTCCCAGGCAGTTCGATTAACCTCCAGAAGGTGGCTGAGCCTGCAGGAATACCAGAGCAAGAAACTGGTGTCTGATAACAGAGTGAGAGTTCAAAGATTCTTTGTAGCAGCCACTGCGAATGAAGCTCTCGAGGCTGCTAAAAGACTAAATGCAAAAGAAATTGTTTTAAAAGCCCAGATCTTAGCTGGAGGAAGAGGAAAAGGTGTCTTCAATAGTGGTTTGAAAGGAGGTGTTCATTTAACAAAAGACTCTAATGTTGTGGGACAGCTGGCTAAATAGATGATTGGGTACAATCTAGCGACAAAACAAACTCCAAAAGAAGGTGTGAAAGTTAACAAGGTGATGGTTGCTGAAGCCTTGGACATTTCCAGAGAAACCTACCTGGCAATTCTGATGGACCCGTCCTGCAATGGCCCCGTGCTGGTGGGCAGCACCCAGGAGGGCGTCAACATTGAAGAGGTGGCTGCTTCAAACCCAGAGCTCATTTTTAAGGAGCAAATTGACATTTTTGAAGGAATAAAGGACAGCCAAGCTCAGCGGATGGCAGAAAATCTAGGCTTCGTTGGGCCTTTGAAAAGCCAGCCTGCAGATCAAATTACGAAGCTGTATAATCTCTTCCTGAAAATTGATGCTACTCAGGTGGAAGTGAATCCCTTTGGTGAAACTCCAGAAGGACAAGTTGTCTGTTTTGATGCCAAGATAAACTTTGATGACAATGCAGAATTCCAACAAAAAGACATATTTGCTATGGACGACAAATCAGAGAATGAGCCCATTGAAAATGAAGCTGCCAAATATGATCTAAAATACATAGGACTAGATGGGAACATTGCCTGCTTTGTGAATGGTGCTGGGCTCGCCATGGCTACTTGTGATACCATTTTCCTTAATGGTGGGAAGCCAGCCAACTTCTTGGATCTTGGAAGTGGTGTAAAGGAAGCTCAAGTATATCAAGCATTCAGATAGCCCACAGCTGATCCTAAGGTTGAAGCCATCCTTGTCAATATTTTTGGTGGTATCGTCAACTGTGCCATCATTGCCAATGGGATCACCAAAGCCTGCCAGGAGCTAGAACTCAAGGTGCCCCTGGTGGTTTGGCTTGAAGGAACCAACGTCCAAGAGGCCCAGAAAATACTCAACAACAGCAGACTCCCCATTACTTCAGCCGTTGACCTGGAGAATGCAGCCAAGAAGGCTGTGGCCAGTGTGGCCAAGAAGTGATGTCTTTGTCCTGATCCAATGGAGAAAGAAAGCCATTTTTCCATAAAAAGGGATGGTTCATCATTGTGAAAGAAATGGTTATCTCGTTGGGGAAGAAAAGGGGGCGGGAAGGCAAGAATCACTGAAAAATCTTAAATCTGTGTTTTCTGGAATAAGATATCTAGACAGCCTAAATCTGATTTTAGTCTTTATAAAAATAATATCTTGTATTCTCATACTTTTCTGTCACTGTAAGCCTGCCCAGTAGGCAGTGTTTTGCAGACTTTGGGGAGCAGTCTATGTGGCCAAATGTTGTGTGTATAGACAGAATTTGAAATCGGGTCCTGCTTCATTTACAAGAATTTTGGTGGGCATCTAATCCCACATAATGAAAAAGAAAAATAGACCATTTAAAAACTCAGACAAGATTATATTGAATATATTAATTACTAAAAAGGCACAAGATTACACTGAACATTAGCTACTAAAAAGGCACTGCCAAGACATTCAAGCAAATAGCTATTACACACTGCAGCAGATTTTTACAGGTTTCTAATTCCAACATATGTTTGAAAAATCCATGAGTGTTCCAAAATATATTTAATAATGGAAGGTCTGCATTAATATACCATCCATGTGTTTTTACCATTTGGGTTAATAATGAATATACTGTTTACCTCACACTAAAAATAAAACTAGAAACCCTATTTGTGATTTTGGAGTGGAAGCTTCCATTTTAGGGTCAAAAATGAATCCTGATTCTCATGGAAATCTCTGTTATTAAGTCATTTCAAGATGAGACAACACTGAAGATCAAATTGTGTTGGGTATCAGTATCTTCTCTTCTCGTTTATCTCTTACTCCTCATCCTCCCAGAATCTACCAGTTTATGATAGAAAGATGGGAACCTTATTTGAATGTTTTTTTTTTTTCATGATGTCCAATTTTGTTGTGGGAAAGGATTTGGATAAAGTTTTTGTTTAAATTTTGGTAGATTTTTATCTATACAAATTTAAATAAAATTATGTTTTGTAAGTTGTAAAAGAAAAAAAAAAAAGGCTGTTAGAACTGTCCTGGGAAGAACTGGACCAGAACTAGTGCAGCTGCGGTTGAGATGGAGAGATGATGATTTTGAGATGTATTTAGAAGGTAGAATTGACATGGGTTGATGATGGTAATGATGAGGAAGATGGTTCTGAGGCTTCTAGCTTGGGTGGTGGTGGTGCCTTTAATGGAAATAAAGAGTACAGAAAGAGCAGACTTGGTGTAAGGGAAAAACAATGACCTTGGTGTTTTAGTTTGAGGTTCTCCAGGGACATCCTGAACCAATATTATATAAGAAATTTAAAATACAGATCCACTGCTTAGAAAAGAGGTAGGTGCTAGCTATGCAACTGTAGTAGTATTTGCCACACAGGTGGCAGCTGGGTCCATGGAGGGTATGCAGGAAGGAGGGGGAGCCACGGAATCCTGAAGAGTGGTGGAGAGGTACACGGAGACCTGGAGATAAAACACCCTAAGTAAGGATTAAGCTTCAAAGAACAGGAAGAGGTCTCCAGTGTTGACTGATCTAGAAACCAAGTAAGGCCAGTCTGTGAAATGCATGCACTGGTTTTGGCAATTAGGTGGTCAATGACCTCATTGGAAGCAATTCTTGGGAGGGAGGTACTGATTCTAGTTTATAGTGGTTTGAGGAAACTTAGGCAGCAAGGAAGTAGAGACATTCAGGAAATGTGTTGGAGGGATGGACATGTGACCAAGTTCTGGCTCAAGAGTCATAAAGTTGGTCTTTTGGGGGCACTTCTAGAAGAGATTTTCCTCTCTGTAAAAGGGAAGGAAAGCCTGTCTGGCATGTTTTTCTGTGTGAGGATGTGATGCCTGGATCCAGGGCAGCCATCCTGTGGCCAGGAGGGGAGACATTACTGATAGAGGGAAGCCAGTAGAGCAAGAGCAAGAGGAGGGCTCAGCATGGTCCTTGGCCTTCACTGAGCTAATAAACCAACCCCGCAGTCACCTGCCTCCCAACTTCTTTTTAGGTGAGAAAAATAAACCCTCAGCTGGGTGCGGTGGCTCACGCCTGTAATCCCAGCACTTTGGGAGGCTGAGGTGGGCGGATTACCTGAGGTCAGGAGTTCGAGACCAGCCTGGCCAACATGGTGAAACCCCATCTCTACTGAAAATACAAAAATTAGCCGGGTGTGGTGGTGGGCGCCTGTAATCCCAGCTACTCGGGAGGCTGAGGCAGAAGAATCACTTGAACCTGGGAGGCGGAGGTTGCAGTGAGCCGAGATCGCACCACTGCACTCCAGACTGGGCAACAAGAGTGAAACTCTGTCTCAAAAAATAAAAATAAAAATAAACCCTTGTTGCTTCACCCACTTTAGCTCTGCTTGTAACTGGAATGTCAAGCACACAGCTCATTAGGTGTGATGAAAATGAACTCTACTGTTGTTCCCACTGGCCCTGGAAACACTTCAGGAGGGTGATATTCCCCTACTGGATGAAAACTCTGGCAGGTCCATGACTTTTGTCCTCACCCTTAGGTAACAGATAATCCAAAGTCACTTTCCCTAGCAAACAGATTTGCAGTTGTGGAATCAGAATAGTCCAAGACGAATAAAAGCCTGAATCTGATTTTGCATCGTGTCTCCCTTCCATCACCAGGCCTGTGTCAGGCCCACAGCCTGAAGTATAAAGAGGCCATGGCTGGTGTTTCTTTCTTTTTCTGCCTCATGCTTCTTCTCCTTCCACCCAACGCTCACCCCTACCAGGCTGCTAGGGTGTTCTTGATCCCTTAGGGTCAGGGTGTGGGAAAGATGACCGGTAGAGTCTTTCAGCCAGTTGGGGTCTCTTTTGTGACACAGCTGATTTTTTCTCACAGATACTTCTGCAGGCTCTTAGGAGATTGCTACTCTGGGATTCCCTGCAGGTCTCTTGAGGGGATGCATCTGTCCTGGGGTCTCCTCCCTCAGCCTCACAGGGGTGCTGTGCCCACTTCCCACTTTCTTCTGAGGGGATCCTCTGCCCTCATTGGACTAGCAGCATTTCTCTCCTGCGTGCTGCATGCCAGACCCGGGGAAGCACTCAGCATCACAGTGGCTGCCTCCAGCACAGGCCTCCTGTCTGGCAGCCACAGGTCTCGTTAGCTCTCTCACTTGTCAGTCAAGAAGTAGGTCTCAATGCTCTGTCTGAGACCTGCCTTAAGTTGAGGGCAGTAAAACCTCCATCCCGGGCACCTCAGAAGAAATTTGAAGAAAAAAACCAGTTGAAGAATCTTCTCTAAAAAGGTGAGGAGTTCAGGAACACAGGGAGAGGCCCTCAAACCTGCGCTTTGGAAATTCGACCTATAGTGACTTGGCTTTGAAATGTCAGCTTCTGTGTTTTGGCATCTTGGGCAAAACCAGTTTAATCACCCACCTCTGGGAATGCTTTTTTTTTTTTTTTTTGGTTTGAGACAGAGTCTTATTCTGTCCCCCAGGTTGGAGCACAGTGGCACGATCTCAACACATCGCAACCTCCACCTCCTGGGTTCTAGCAATTTTTGTGCCTCAACCTCCCAAGTATCTGGAATTACAGGCGTGAGCCACCATGCCTGGCTAATTTTTTTTTTTTTTTTTTTTTTGGTAGAGACGATGTTTCAACATGTTGGCCAGCCTGGTCTTGAACTCCTGACCTCGGATGATTCACCAGCCTCAGCCTCCGAAAGTGCTGGGATTACAGGCATGAGCCACCGCGCCCGGCCTTGGAATGCTTATTATTGAGAAAAATAACCCTCTATTGTTTTAGCCAGTTTTGGCTCAGTATTCTATTACTAGCCACCAAAAGCAGCTGAACTGCTTCACCGCACTGGGTTGGCTTCATGTCTCCCCTGGCACAATAAAGACAAAGCCCATCATTTATGATAGTAAAAAAACTGCAGATATCCAACAACAGGAGATGAAACCAATGAAACACATATATGATGGAAAATTATGCAGGCACTTCAAGTGATAACTTACAGGAAAAAGTTCATATTTTGCTAGATTATATACATGCAGAGCAAAAAGACTAAGAGGAAATATGTAAGGCAGGTAAAAGTTCAATTTGGTTGAGAAATGGAGTAAAAATATATTATATATGCATAGAAAATAGCTGGAAGAATACACAATACACAGATATCAGCAGTTGCATCTGGGGAGGGGTCTTGGGGATCTGGGTGGGAAGGAAGGTTACTTCTGAATTTATCAACCATGTGCACATATTTTTTTTTTTTGAGATAGAGTCTCACTCTGTCGCCCAGGCTGCAGTGCAATGGTGCGGTCTTGGCTCACTGCAACCTCCGCCTCCTGGGTTCAAGCAATTCTCAAGCCTCAGCCTCCCGAGCAGCTGAGATTACAGGTGTGGGCCACCATGCCTGGCTAATTTTTATATTTTTAGCAGAGACGAGGTTTCGCCACGTTGGCCAGGCTGTTCTCAAACTCCTGACCTCGTGATTCACCTGCCTCGGCCTCACAAAGTGCTGGGATTCCAGGCATGAGCCACCGCGCCCGGCATGTGCATATATTCTTTTCTCAACTGAGGAAACTAGTAGTTTGGCGGGTAGGGATGGGCGGTGAAGGTTGTTTTTGTTTAAGTTCACGGGAGGGAAAGGGATAATAATGGTTTTCTCTGGGTGGAAGAATTAATGCGGATTTTTATCTTTCTCTGTCTCTTCTGTATTTCCCCAAATGTCTCCAAGTCATTTTGTATTACTAAAATAATCAGGAAAAAACCCAGAATAAAATGCTCTTCCTTTCCTTGTTCCCTTTCCTTCCTGAATAATTCAGTTTTAAAGCCATTAGTGGTTAGTTGAACAGAGTAAGGCAGGGACCCATGGTGGGAGGGGCTGATAGCCTAGAGTGGGATGGCCGAGCTCAGGCATGGGGAGGAGGACACAGGGGAGGGGGTACCCAGCAGAGTCATCAGTCCAGGAGGGTGGAAGAGGGCTTCCTTGAATGGGCAGCCTGGAGCATGTGTCAAAGCCAGAGAGGGTGGCAGGGACGTACATGCACTGGGGCCACCAGCAAGGTTGTCTTAGATCCAAGTAGGGTGAGGCAGTTAGCACTGTTAATACCCACCCATCACCCACATGGTGGAAATGTGGGCAGCAGAGGTGGGAAATTTGTTATACAGAGGGAGTGGAGAAAATGAGTAAATATGTTAGAGACAATGGAAGTCCATGCTTTCACTGTAGGAGAAAGAAGTTACAACTATGGAAAAGAGAACTTGAATAAACCCAGAGGTGTTGATTGGTATTGGAGATTAGTGCACACTCATGATTTTCAATATAGAGATAGATGCAGAAATCAGCAGAGATTTAAATTTGTATATAAATGAATATATGTATAAATAAATACAGACATTGTCTTAGTCAGCTCAGGTTACTATCACAAAATACACTAGATTGGGTGGCTTACACAACAGACATGTATTGCCCATAGTTCTGGAGACTGGGAAGTCCAAGATCAAGATGCTGGCTAGGGCTGTCTTCCTGGCTTGCTCCCTACCTTCACACTGTGTCCTTACATGGGACAGAAAGAGAGAATGAGAAAGAGAGACTGCTGCTCTTTTTTTTTTTTTTTTTTTTTTTTGAGACAAAGTGTCACTCTGTTGCCCAGGCTGGAGTGCAGTGGCGCTATCTCGGCTCATTGCAATTTCTGCCTCTGAGGTTCAAGTGATTCTCCTGTCTTAGCCTCCCGAGTAGCTGGGATTATAGATATGTGCCACAATGCCCAGCTAATTTTTTGTAGTTTTAGTAGAGATGCGGTTTCACCATGTTAGCCAGGCTGGTCTCGAACTCCTGACCTCAAGTGAGCCACCTGCCTCGGTCTCCCAGAGTGTTGGGATTACAGGTGTGAGCCACCTCGCCCAGCCATGCCCTCTCTTCTTATAAGGCCACTAATGCCATCATGAAGACCCCATCCTAATAACCTAATTCAACCTTAATTACCTCCCACAAGCCCCATTTCCAAACACTGTCACAATTGGGACTAGGGCTTCAACATATGAATTTTGGGGGACTCAAACATTCAGTCCATAACAGATGTCTATGTATGTACCTATATCATTACATACTATACACACATACCTATATCCATATACAAACATGTATTCCCTACCCTGTCTACTATGAGGGTCTGGGAGTGGTGATGCCCTAATAGCAGAGCAAACCTAGGATCCAGATCTTGGCTTTAAAATGCAGTTTTCCACCGAATGCAACCCAGGCTCCTTACAAGAATGGTCAGTTCTGGGTCTAGGGCAAGGAAAGTACAACATGAGCCTGGAGCACGTGCTTGCTCAAAGAATAATGAGGACATGGCAAAAGGACATAAAAGATTGCTTAAATGAGTTCCCACAGCTGTACAGGGTTCAACTTGTTATTAAAATGAATAATAATCATGGATTACAACCCTTTGAATAAAATAGGAAACCGTGATTCCATACTGATATTAGCAAGTAGATGAATAAATTGAAAGTTTGGTGAGAAATGGGAGGTACAACATACCTCTCCACTAAATACTCATTAATTACTCACGGGGACAAAACATCTTTACAGTGAAGGGGCCTAGAAGACACCTTAATTATCAAAGCAAAATCATCAATAATGGCACAAATGGAAACTGAGCTCTATGTGACAGGATGCAATGAGAACAGTGTCATTTCTGTGATGTTCTGGCCAAAGATGGATAACTTGAGTTTAATCACAAAGAAACACCAGATTGAGGGACATTATACAAAATGACTGGCCTATAATCTTCAAAACTGCCATGATCATGAAAGTCAAGGAAAGATGGGAGGAACTGTTTCATTCAGGAGACAAAAGAGATAACTAAATGTAACCTGTAATTCTGAACTAGGTCATTTTGCTGCAAAGGCAATTAGTGGGACAATTGGTGAAACTTGGATGGGGTCTAAGGACTGGGTGTCAGTAAGACATCTATTTACCTTCCTGATTCTGATGGCTGTATTATGGTTTTGAAGGAGAGTGTCTTTATCTGTAGGAATTACACATTAGAGTATCTGCACGTGACTGGCTATCAGGTTGGCAACTGATGGTTACTCTCAGGTGGTTCAGGAAAAATATAATTCTTTGTACAGAACATCCAACTTTTCACTAAGTTTATGATCAGTTCAAAATTTTTAAAAATTTAAACAAATAAATTGATTTACATATAGAACTGAACATCCCTAAATATATAGTAAATGTTATTACATATTATATATTTATTTACGCATTAATAATGTATAAATATAAAGTACTAAAACCTGGGAGCAGATCTCAACTTCCTTGTGCCCAGTGGGAATCTTCCATCCCCTGAAGTTCCAAAGAGGTTCCAGAGAGAGAGAGCCAGGCCTTGGGAGGGCTGCATAACTATAACTGAAGGCTGGGTCCCTCTCTATACCTTCTGGCCATCCTATTCTGAGAAGATGGCTTTGAAACATCCTAGAAAACTCAAAATCAGAAATTCTAAATTTCTAATATTCTGTCCCTGGGCTCTCTATTCTGTTCCATTGGTCTATCTATCTGTTGTTATGGAAGGATCATGCTGTTTTGTTTATTATAGTTTTATACATATTTTGAAATCAGGTAATGTAATACCTCCAGCTTTGTTCTTTCTGTTCAAGATTGCTTTGACTATTGGTGGTCTTTTGGGATCCCATATATATTTCATAAGTGTTTTTTTATTTATGTGAAGAACATCATAGATATTTTGATTGGTATTTCATTGAATCTGTAGATTGCTTTGAGTAGTATGGACATTTTAACAATAATAATTATTCCAATCCATGAACATGGGATATCTTTCCACTTACTTGCATCTTGTTCAATCTCATTCATCAGTGGTTTCTAGTTTTCAGTGTACAGATCTTTCACCTCCTTAAGTTTATTCCTAAGTATTTTAATTTTTGGTAGCTATTGTAAATGGAATTTTCTTAATTTCTCTTTCAGATAATTTGCTGTTAGTGTACAGAAACACTGCTAATTTTATAGTGTTCTCATAAATCATTGAAATCCCAGAAATTCTGCTAATTCAGGATCCCAAAGGCATGCCACAGATTGTTTCATGTCCCTGGAAGTGATCTGATGGTTTGGCATCAGACACAGGAGGGTTTGATTTCCAATTCCACCATTTCTGTACCATTTCTCCACCCTTTCAGCACCATTGCCTCTTGTGTAAAGTGAGAAGATGACAGTAGCTTCTTCTTAGGGCTGCAGTGTAGATGACGTGAGATAATATGTAAAGTCCTTTAGCCCTCTGCCTGGAAAATGACATATTCCATGAAGAGGAACTTGTTCCCTTTATCATTTAGAAGTTCTTTGTAAGTCATATTTCCCTGTTTTGATTCCAGAAATGTGGTCATAATTTCAATAAAAGTGGAAAGTACCTAAAGTCAGCCTGGGCTGGGCTCTGAGGTGTGCTCTTTTTTTAGCCAGGGTGGACTTCAGACTCCAGCAAATTTTATGAGATTAGCTTTATAGCCCAGAGTTCCTCCTAGCATGGGGTGAGGAGAGAATGGGAAGGGCATGGTGAGGTAAAGGTCAGTATCAGGAAAACTGAAGTCAAAGAAAGCTGTTCAGAAGTGGCAGCATTCTAGTTAGATATCTTTATCCCTTTGCATTGGGAGGGGGTTTTGGAAGGTTCGAGTAAACCCAACCATAATCAACACTATTTATTGAACACCAGCTGTCTAGGTACGGCAGATAAGAAAAAGACACACTCCCAGTCCACCAAGTGCTCACAATCTAGGGGCAAGGGAAAATAGCCCCATTAGATATCTTCTTTTTTTTTATTTCTTTTTGAGACGGAGTCTCACAGTGTTGTCCAGGCTGGAGTGCAGTGGCGCCATCCCAGCTCCCTGCAACCTCTGTCTCCCAGGTTCAAGCAATTCTCCTGCTTCAGCCTTGAGAGTAGCTTGGATTATAGGTGCCCGCCACCACACCTGACTAATTTTTTTTTTTTTTTAATAGAGATGGGGTTTCACTATGTTGGCCAGGTTGATCTCAAACTCCTGACCTCAAGTGATCCACTCGCCTTGGCCTCCCAAAGTGCTGGGATTACAGGTATGAGCCACTGTGCCCGGCCAGATATTTCATTCTCACAGTACCTGGGCTGCTTTGCTCATTGCATTGATTAAACACCACTTACATATGTGCCTGACACTTGGCAAGGTCCTGTGGGAGGACGAGATGAGTGAAATAGCAAGGCCATGCTCTGGCCACAAGGAACTCACTGTTTACTTCAGGAGCAGACATAAAAGAAACACATCTCAATAACTAGGAAAAAGGTATTTAGAGAGCATTTCTTTACAGAATACAGAGTCAGGAGGAGAAGAACATGAGGGCTTTGCAGAGTTGACATCTGAAAGGGTCTTGAAGGAGAAGAAATGTGATTGCATGCAGAGGAGGTGGTTGTGTGTCACCTAAGGGCATGAAATAGCAAGGTGGGCTCAGGGCTTGATGTGTAGAGCATGGAATGTGGGGGGTGGGAGATGAGGCTGGGGCATTGCATGGGCTTCAGTACACTGGGAACCTAGTGGGCTTCACTCAGAAATTCAGACATGACCATCTGGGCAAGAGGAGCCACTGAAAGTTTTAAGAAGTGGAATAAGATGATCTGATTTGCATTTGAGATCACACAGGTAGTTTACATGGTGGGTGGATTGGGTATGGGCAAAGCTGAAGACCCGGGATCACATAGGAAACTGTTACAACTCTCGTGGGGGGAAATAATGGTGCCCTGAACCAAGGTAGGAAAGAGTAAGGTGGACAAGTTTTGGGTATCTTTAGAAGGTAGAGTTTGACATGATTAGATGGCACTGGTTAGAAAGAGGGGGAATCGCTTTAAGATTTCTAGCTTGGGTGGGTGAATAAATGGATGGTGTTGGTGCCTTTATGGAATGAGGTAGTGTAGATAGAGCAGATTTGAAGTAAGGGCAAAAAAATGAGGTTGGTTTTATATTTTGAGGTGCTCTAAGGATGTCTATGTAGAGACGAAGGGGAAATAGAAATATGGTCTGTGGCTCGGAAGAAAAGCAGGTACTCACTACATAGAGGCGGTGGAATTAGTCTTAGAGATGATGGCTGAATCACAGGGAGTCTGTGCAAAGGGGGTAAGATGGAGATAATGCAGCCAAACAAGACTAGAGGGTGGTCAAGAGGTGGCAGGAGAACCAGAAAGCGGCATCAAGGAAATACCCAACAGGCTGGGCGCAGTGACTCACGCCTGTAATCCCAGCACTTTGGGAGGCTGAAGTGGACAGATCACTTGAAGTCAGGAGTTCAAGACCAGCCTGGCCAACATGGCGAAACCCCATCTCTACTAAAAATACAGAAATTAGCTGGGCGTGGTGGCGCGCCTGCAATCCCAGCCACTTGGGAGGCTGAGGTAGGAGAATTGTTTGAACTCGGGAGGCAGAGGCTGCAGTGAGCCCCACTGTACTCCAGCCTGGGCAACAGAGTTAGACTCTATCAAAAAAAAAAAAAAGAGAGAGAAAAAAAGAAAGAGAGAAAGAGGGAGGGAGATAGAGAGAGACAGAGAGAAAGAAAGGAAAGAAAGAAAGAAAAGAAAGAAAAAGAAAGAAAGAAAGAGAAAGGAAGAAAGGAAGGAAGGAAGGAAGGAAAGAAGGAAGGAAAAGAAAGAGAGAGAGAAAGAAGAAAGAGAGAGAGAAAGAAAGGGAGAAAAAGAAGATATCCAAGGGAAGCAAAATGTTTCAGATGGGAGGGAGCACTGCAAAGGGAAATGACTAGAAGTTTAGTAAAAACACAGGCTGTGAAGCATGCACCAGATGTGCAAATGGGTCCTCGGTGACCCCATTGAGAGAAGTTTTAGGGGAGTGTTGGGGGCTGACACTAGTTTTTAGTAGATTAAGAAATCCTGGGAGAGAGGAGTGGAGACTATTCTTTTAAGAAACGTGATAGTGACAGGGAAGAGAAGGAATAGTGAGCTGAGGAAATGCAGATCATAAAAGTGGGTTTAGGACAGCAGCAGCTGGACATTTGTGTATGCTGAAATGAACCCACTGGAAAACAGGTGCTGATGAAGGAGGTGCCAGCTCTCAGAAGAGGCAGGAGGCCCAGGTTGGAGTCTGTCTTGGACAGAGGCCTGGAGTGGTATGAAGAAGGAGGGGTGAGCCAAGGGGAGAGCTGAGGCCTGATGAAGTGGGGACCCCAGCCCTCTGCAGAAGGGAAGCTATTCAGCAAGGGGGTACCAGGGAAGGCAGCGGCTTCCTCAGCACTTGCTGTGGGAAGAAACACTGAAGTCCCAGGCTTCCAGGTAACGCCGTTTTCATCAGCAGAGCCCCGCTGGCCTGAGCTGGAATTCTGACTGGGCAGGTGTCATGGGCAAGGGCCAGGGGTGAGGCGCAGAGTCTGCTGCAGAAGCATCTCAGGGGTGCAGTAGCCAGCATGGGCGGCCCTGTGTATGCCTCGGGGCTGGGCGTCCCACAGAGGGGGTTACTCACTGCTGACTCAGCCCCAGGTGCTCATTTGCATGTTATTCATTTCAAGCCAAAAACACTGGAGCAGGAGTACAGAAGCATCTCATCCCCTTTCCAAACAGAACCACCCCAGGTCTTCCCAGCACTCCTGCTGTTGTGCTAAGTCTCTCTGACCCAGAAATATTTCTACTTTGGAAGAGTCTACTAAGCTGTGCCGTACAGCTATCTGTGAAATTGAGCTGAAAAATTCAAAGAAACACTCAGAAAGTTCATTTTCTCTGTAAGGATATCAAGGTAAGTTTAACATGCCAAGAGCCTGGGTCTTCCCCCTTCCAAATAGTATCTTATTTTCATCTGACTTCTCCCCCTCCAGAATGTAACCTCCAAGAGGATAGGAACATTGTTTTGTACTCTGTGCCTAGAACAGTGCATGGCATGTAGTAGGTGCTCAATAAATGGATTAAATTCTGTAATCCCAGCACTTTGGGAGACCGAGATGGGCAGATCACTTGAGGCCAGGAGTTTGAGACCAGCCTGGCCAACGTGGTGAAACCTCGTCTTTACTAAAAATACAAAAAATTAGCCGGGCATGGTGGTGCATGCCTGTGGTCCCAGCTACTCAGGAGGCTGAGGCAGGAGAATAGCTTGAACCTGGGAGGCAGAGGTTGCATGAGCAGAGATTGTGCCACTGCACTCCAGCCTGGGCAACAGAACGAGACTCTGTCTCACATAAATAAACTAATTAATTAAGGCATTAAATTATTGAAGGCCCTTGGGCACCCCAGGCCTTCAATAATTTAATGCATTTATTGAGCATCTACTATCTCATCTAACCCCTATAATCCTAGGCAGTTAACAGTTTAGGAAGGGGAGATTCTCAGAGGTGAAACACCGCCCCTCCCATCCCCTCATCCTCATTTAATCAAATTGCCAGTAAGGGGAAAGCCCCCGAGTTTCGAGCTGGGCTTCCCACATGTCGTGGAGTTCAGAAATGTCTTTATCAGTTTATTAGGTGCCCACTCCTGTGAAACTGATTCATGCTAACAGATTCACTCTGACAAGAATATCCCCGAGAAGAGAAAGCAAATGTAGTGATTTACATTCAAGCACATACAGCTGCCAAGGAGCTGAAACATTCTGCCCTGTCGGACAGCTCAGTCTGTCCCCAGTAGAAAGAGTTCACTGAGGCTGCCAAGCAGCCGCCAGCTTGGCTTGGTGCCTGCACAGAGTCGATAGCCTCAGGGAGGCCATGAACAAGCTCTGTGAACCAGAAACCCAGAAGACCGAGTGCAGCTGGCCAGGCAGGATCCCCGCCTGCTCTAGGGACACAGCTGCCACTCTCCAGCTCACCCAGAGAGCCAGCCACCGGCCTCCTGCATCCCTCTACCTTCTCCTTTGAGAATGATTGCTTATTGACTGAATGGGTCTCCTCCATTCCCTCTCATTCATGGTTTCCATAGACTTTCCTTTTTCTTTCTTTTTTTTTTTTTTGAGACAGAGTCTCACTCTGTTGCCCAGGCTGGAGTGTAGTGGCATGATCTTAGCTCACTGCAACCTCTTCCTCCCGGGTTCAAGCGATTCTCCTGCCTCAGCCTCCGGAGTAGCTGGGAATACAGGTGCGCACCACCATGCCCAGTAATTTGTTGTTGTTGTATTTTTAGGGGAGATGGAGTTTCACCATGTTGGCCAGGCTGGTCTCGAACTCCTGACCTCAAGTGATCCACCCGCCTCAGCCTCCCAAAGTGCTAGGATTACAGGCGTGAGCCACTGTGCCCGGCCTCCATGGATTTTCTTAGTCAATTGTTTGTTGTTGACAAGGCATAGCAGGAAGTCACCTTGCAACAATTCTGACCATGTTTGGGGACAGCCACCTTTCTGAATCCAAGCATGTCTTTGCGTCTCTGCTGGCTTAAGCCACTGTGTGTGGGGATGTATAAACTTCTACCTGTGGCCTAAGTTTTGGGGTCTTACAGTTCACTGTTCCCTGGAGCTACAAGACCTGGGCATCAAAACACAGAAGAAATACGATGAAGGAAGAGAATTCAAAACCACTTTGGGAGGAAACTCCTGGTAGAAGGCTAGGCTAGCACTGTTGCTTGTGACGTTGACAGTCCAAGAATCAGAGGATCCAGGCCTCCAAGAGCATCTTTGGCAAACGGAGTCCCTCACTGCTAGTACAGACCAGAAAGTACATGACTTTATTTTCTTTCTACTACTCAGTGGCTTATTTTAAAGCAGAACAAGAAAAAAAAAAAAAAAAAAAGAAAGAAAGAAAAGAAAAAAAAAAGAAATCCAATTCTCAATGCCTAAGTCAGAGTGGAGTAACCACCAAATAAACAGCTGTTAACATGGTTGACGCATGTTCCTGTTAACTGCTTTAGTTAAGTTAAAGGCCTGGCAAGGGAGAGATTCTGGCTGGCTTAGCAAGGAGAGAGATTTCTGAGGTAGCCACCACAGATGGTAGCAGATGTCACACAGCCTCAGAGCAGAAGCCACCAGGGACTTCACTGTCTTGGAGCTGAGCAAAAAAGCTGAGAAACACTCAGCCACGTCAACTGCCAATTACACACCTCAAGAATCTCAGGAAGCCAGGGAGTGTGTAAAAGTTTCTGTAATTAATTGCTTTCCGTTCTCTTTATCCACAAATCTGTCAGTTCATGGCTCTTCAAAAATCAAGGATGCTGGCTTCAGGTATCTCTGCCCTCACCTTGTATGGCCAGCAGCATGAAGATG
Organism: Pongo abelii; assembly: GCF_028885655.2. Taxonomy (NCBI): domain Eukaryota; kingdom Metazoa; phylum Chordata; class Mammalia; order Primates; family Hominidae; genus Pongo; species Pongo abelii. The sequence continues at coordinate 93,092,133 of NC_071995.2, forward strand.
GAAATGCACAATTTGTAACCACATTATTGACTGCTATAGTCCTAGGATTAAAAGTGATCCCTGACTGACAAGAAGCCAGTTGTTCAATTCCTTCTATTACAGTGTAGGGTAGCGGTCACCTGTATAGGCTAGAGTCACACAAGTTTGGGGATCCCCCAGTACCTGCTGCCTGATGCTGCTCATTGTTTTACCTCTCTGAACCTCAGTTTCTTCATCTATGAAGCAGAAATAATAATGCCTGTCTTGTTGGGTGTTGGAATGATTATATTTGATAGTGCAAGTAAAGCACCTGGCACAGTACATTGTACACAGTAAATGTCAAAGAATGCCAGGTATCATTCCAAATCTACGAATGCCCAGAAAGGTGCTGTTTGGTATTGCCATGTTCCTTACATAACCCACAAATTTCTACATCTCATAATCATACCTATTTAGAAAATAACTCTGTATGTGGGGCTGCAGATATTCATAAATTTAATTGCAAATTTTAAAAGGCTATTATTGTTATTAAGACTTTAAGTTACTTTGTCAAATGGTGACTATGGACCTCCTCAGACGTACAAGATAACTTCTTTTTTTTTTTTAATTCTTTTTTTTTTGAGATGGCAGGGGGTGGGGTCTCACTACGTTGCCCAGGCTGGTCTTGAACTCCTGGGCTCAAGCAATCCTCCCACCTTGGCCTCCCAAAGTGCTGGGATTACAGGCATGAGCCACAGCACCTGGCCCAAAATAATTTCTTATATTAGAAATTCCGGTGGGGCATGGTGGCTCATGCCTGTAATCCCAAAACTTTGGGAGGCCAAGGTGGGAGAATCACTTGAGCCCAGGAGTTCAAGACCAGCCTGAGCAACAAAGTGAGATCCTGTCTATACAAAAAATAAAATAATTAGCTGGGTATGGTAGCACTCACCTGTAGTCCCAGCTATTTGGGAGGCTGAGGTGGGAGGATCACTTGAGCCTGGGAGATGAAGGCTGCAATGAGCTATAATGAATGGCACCACTGCACTCCAACCTGGGTGACAAAATGAGACCCTGTCTCAAAAAAGAAGAAATCCATACATTACTCAAAACTGGTAAATCTTGCTTTATTCTATAGCACTACGCTTAATGAAGCTTGAAACCAACTAACATAACTTCTCCCCATTTATTTTTTTTTTCAGGGAAACACAGAATTGGTAAGGTGTTTTCCCTAATGCAACGTTTAGGAATATGCTGGGCTGGACACATATTTCATTCAATCACTTCCATTGTCTGTATTCATCCTCAGACATCAAATGACAAAAGTGTGCAAAATAACACTTGTTCCCCATAAGATTTCCAAATATTCAGCTATGCTCCATTTTCCAGGGGCTACTGTAGTTAAGAATTTTTCTATCATCTGAAAGTTCTAGTTAGTCTGTCTGTACAGGGTGAGTGACCAAAGTAGAAAACTGGTCAGGACAGGAAGTGACTGGAAGCAGAGGGCTAAAAAGGCAGGATGAGGAAAACAGAGTCGTGAATTCTTCACCAGCCAAGACCTCACGAAAGGCTCGTGTGTCTGAGCTTCCATTTCACCCGCTGATACAGCAGTCCCCTCTCAGCCACGGTGCTGCTTCTGTGGTTTCAGTCACCCGCAGCCCACCAAGATCCAAATATAGCAAATGAAAAATTCCAGAAATAGGCCGGGCGCAGTGGCTCACGCCTGTAATCCCAGCACTTTGGGAGGCCAAGACAGGTGGATCACTTGAGGTCAGGAGTTCAAGAGCAGCCTGGACAACATGGTGAAACCCCGTCTCTACTAAAAATACAAAAACTAGCCAGACGGGGTGGTACATGCCAGTAATCCCAGCTACTCGGGAGGCTGAGGCAGGGGAATCGCTTGAACCTGGGAGGCGGAGGTTGTAGTGAGCCGAAATCGCACCACTGCACTCCAGCCTGGGTGACAGAGCTGTCTCAAAAAAAAAAAAAAAAAGAAAAGAGAAATTCCAGAAATAAACAATTGGTAAGTTTTCAACTGTGCGCCATTCTGATCTGACGGTGTCCTGTACTGTCCCAACTGGGACCTGAATCCTCCCTTTGTTCAGTGTATTTACACTGTAGACCAAGCTTGTCCAACCCACAGCCCATGGGCTGCATGCGGCCCAGGACAGCTCTGAATGCAGCCCAATGCAAATTTGTAAACTTTCTTAACACATTATGAGTTTTTTTGTGATTTTGTTTTAGCTCATCAGCTGTCATGTTAGTGTATTTTATGTGTAGTCCAAGACAATTCTTCTTCCAATATGGCCCAGGGAAGCCAAAAAATTGGACACCCCTGTAGACGCTTCCCGACTGTGAGTCACTTAGCAGCTGTCTTGGTTATAAGATCAACTGCTTCTGCTCAAGTAATCTTTATTTTACTTTACTACAGTACATGGTCATAATCACTCTATTTTATTATTAGTCATTAATCTCTTACTGTGCCTCATTTATAAATTAAACTTTATCATAAGTATGTATGTATAAGAAAAATGGTATATACAGGGCTCAATTCTATCTGAGGTTTCAGGCATCCCCTGAGGATAAAGGGGGAATATTGTAGGAATAGCGTTGGTATCTGTACCACTGGACTGGTTCATGAGTTCACACACTGTGAAATCAAGTGCATTGTAGACACCAAAGCCCCAGACAAACTGGAGACAGTCCACTAAACCAACTGCTGGAGTCAGGCATCTGCTCCCTCCTGTGCTGCTGCCCTGTGCCCACCCGGATTGGCATTGCCCTTGGTGTCTCATTCCAGCTCATGAAGGCTGTGCTTTGTCCTCGCCATCACTTCCCCTTTTTCAACACAAGGACATGTTTGCTAGCATCTTAGCATGACTGTGAATAAACCACCCTTCCTTCTGCCGGGGCTCAAGCAACGGGCCACCCATCATCAACTTCCTACAATATAGAAGACTTGAGATTCATTTAAAAATTGACTACAGGGGGAGAGAGGGATGAATAGATGGAGCACAGGGGATTTTTAGGGAAGGGAAACTATTCTGTGTGATACTCTAATGGGGGATACATGTAGTCATACATTTGTCCAAACCCACAGAATGACACCACCATGAACCCTAAACTATGAACTTTGGATAATGATGTGTGTCAATGCAGGTTTATCAACTGTAACAAGTGCACCACTCTGGTGGGAAATATCGCTAAGGCGGGAAGCTATGCCTGTCTGGGGGCAGGGTTATAAGGGAAATATCTGTACCTTCTGCTCAATTTTGCTGTGAACCTGAAAGTGCTCTAAAAAATAAAATCTATTAAAAAAATTGGTCAGACACACACATTTGCTACTGAGATGGGCTCCAACAAATGTGAAAATTTAAGAAATCTACCTCTTTATTTAACACCAAAGCTAACATCAAGTGTTTATTTAAAAAAATAATGGCACCTGCTTTGGATTCACTGATGACACGACAATGGGGTGAAGATCTACAGGGAATTTACAATTTTAGGCTGACATGAAACTAAGTAGTAACTCACAAAATGAAAATTCTGCAACAAGCCTCACAATAAACATTTCCAGTTTCTACTTTCAGAGTTGCTAACTACTGCCTAAACATATCTTAAACACAGAGCACGTTTTGTTGAAATATTTCTCTTAGGACAAACACAGTAGACATGCTTTAAATAAATTAAAATTGCAACACATAAATCATTCCTAAAACAATCAAGGTGCATTACTTTCTAGCTTCTTATAAATAAAACTGTACTGATTTCAGGAAACTATAGGTTAGTTCTGTTTCATATCTTTTTTTTTTTTAGCATCTTATCTGGTTTTGATGTGAATAAGCCAATTTCATTCTTTGCAGTGATTTATCTTTTTAAACCAACTCGTTCCTTTGTGCATGTGCTAACCTTAAAACACCTCTTCATATAAGCCCTGAATTTTAAGTGATGCCATTTCTTCCTACCCCCAGCCTACTCCTCAGAATTACAGAAACATGTAAAATAGGTTGTTTAATCACACATGTTCATATGAATAAATATAAATATTTTTCCAAACCAACACAGCTATATCTGGATTCACTACAAAAACGTTCCCATTCAATGCAAAATAATTTGGTACAATCCGACCAAAAAAGACAAAAGTAATTAGTTGCCTGAGGGAAGCTAGTTCCTCATTATTACTGAGCCCATAATTAAACCTGATATGCTAGAGAAATGGCAAGGCAATAAACACAGAGTGGGGCAATATTTAAATGAAAACAAGAGTGACAGAGCTGGAAAGAGCGAAAACCACATGAATGCTAATTGACAGAGAAGGATAACAGCCTCACCGGCTGAAATGAAAGATGGAGTTTCGGAAGATTTCCTTCTGTGAATAGCTGACAAGGATCACGCAGGCAAAAAGGCTACCGTTCCAAGCTAGAAACTTGGGACTAATCCCACGTTCATTGTCCAAACCCAGCAACCGAGTGCTTTTTTGCTTTTTCACTATGGATTTCCATTTTTTTTTTTTTTTTGGCAGTTGGGGATGGGGTGTTCTGGTTTAATCATATTCAAAGTTTGAGCTTGAAATAACCAACTCAAGACCCACAGCAAAGTATGTCACCAGATAAACCAGTGCTAGAATCCAATGTCCAGCATCTTCAACCACTCAGGAATGTTTGCTGAGCGACCAGGTGGTGCTTACCCACCCAACAAGCACTTTCCATCTTTAGGTTTGCCCAAGATGTTTACCATAAATGAAAGGTGTGGAGAAAGGATTATAGTTGACACAAACATAAATTAAATATCCAATTCCAGCATGTGTCACAGCTACATCACTATTTTTAATTGTAATATTACTAAAATGTCATTTAATCTCCTTACGCATTGAAGAGAACAAACAGTGGGAGTGTTTATTCCTTAAGAGAGAATAAACTGCAGAGATTAAAAGTTTCCTTCGAGTGTATCATCTTATTAAAAAGTACAAAGTTTCATGAACTTTCAACAAGACTGCGAAATAAATATGCCAGGTAGGTTGAGCCTGTCCAAGTGAAAACAAGGTTATTTGACATTTAGTGGGAGTCAATGAAAATATGAATTATTTCAAAGGAATTCATGATCCAGGTAGGAGGATTTAGACCCTATGGTATGTTAGAATAAAGCTAGTTTCTAGCAGATTCTGTTAACAGCTCCAGACTAGAGGGGATGGAGTGTGCTGCTTTCCATTCTCTTCTCTACTTCTGTCACTGGGAAGAAGATACACGGATCACAGGTCTGAGAAGTGTGCATTAAAACACATTTGCTAGGGTGAGCACTGGAATGGTGTGGGCTGGTGTGAAAATGAGGCCTACATCTTCTTGGACCCTCCCAGAGCCCTTCACCTCAAGGGTTAGAAATCTCTCCTTCTCTAAACTAACAGCAGCACTCAATCCCTGGTGTGTCCGAAGTGGTGCTTGGAAAGATTCACAGATACCAAGAGGGGCCCACCCAGGCCCCAGCTTGATTTAGGAGTGTAAGTTACACTCAGCACTCAGCCCACGCTAAGTCTGATGCCCACAGGTAAAGGGTAATGCTGGCCATTGAAATACAAAAGCTAAAGGAAGCACAGCATTCTCTCTGCCTCCCTGCCTTGCACCTGGTCTCCTTATCTGTCCCTGGACTTGAAAGATCAGTGTATACACATCAATGTGGTAGACCAGCGGGAGTCTGACAATGAAAGGACAGACAGCCATGAGATCAGGGTGGGACTGGTAAGGGAGCTCTTCCCTGAATCCAAAATACTTTATCACCAAAGATTTCATGAAATGACATTTATTGTTTAAAAAAGTGTGAGTCTGGAATTAGATAGTGGTGATGGTTAAACAAGTTTGTGAATGTACTAAAACCACTGAATTGTACACTTAAAAAAAAAAAAAGCAAGCTTGAGCTGCATAAGTCCCATTCATACACACTGGACTTGTACTAAATGCTCAACTATTCCATTCGCTCAGACTATGGAACATTCTGTCACATTTTTTTCCTTCAGGAGATTTCCCTAAGAAGAGCTGTTTGCAAAATATTGCACTTAATTTGATTCCAGGAGACCTGATGTCTTCTGGAAGAAAATGTACACTCACATGCCTTCCTGCCTGCAGCAGATGGTGGGAGTGGTGGGACAAGGGGCTCAACAGCAGTTTCCACGAACATTGTTTACATCTTCCTCTTTGTTATACACACAGAGACACAGATTTAAAGGAAAGTACCACCTGGGCTGAAGGTGGTGAATGGTATCCCTCAAACAGGGATGTGAACTTTTGAATGTTTTCAGCTCAGAGGCAGTGTGGCCATCCTAATACCTCAGGACTTACGTTCAGTGAGATGTTGAGACAGGTGGCAACCTTGGCTCAAACACTGGACTTAATTTATTTTATTCTTGCTAGCCTTTCACATCTCGAAGAGGATGCTCTCAATCTTCATCCAGGTGAATTGCTCCCACTAATCTAGCCACCATTCAGTCACACCCTATGTCCTCATTTCCTCACGCTTTCAGCGTTCCGACACCTCGGTGCACTTTAACTTCAGAGGCTATGATTCTGTTGTCCTTCAAGGAAAAAACTGCAACATGACCATCACGTTTTCATTTCCTGAGTAAGCTTTGCAGTCCCTCACAGATCTGTGAATAAAATGAATCACATAAAGTGAATCATATCCTCCAGGGGGGCTTATCACAATCAAGATTTGCCAAAAAACAGCCAGGCATAGTGGCTTGTGCCTGCAGTCCTGGCTGCTCGGGAGGCTGAGGTGGGAGGATCCCTTGAAGCAAGGAGTTTGCAACCAGCCTGAGCAATATTTAGCAGAGCCCTGTCTCAAAAAAAAAAAAAAAAAAAAAAGATTGGCCAAAACACAAACCTTCAGAATAGTGCTCACAGGATTCCAAATTAATTTTAAAGTCACAGTCTGATGAGGGATTTGAAAACATTCCTGCACACTCTGAAGGCTGGGCATTTGCTAGCCAGTTGAGACAAAATCAGGTGTTGGTTGCCTGGGTATGAGAAGGTGAAAGCCCCATTCATAAATCCCTACGCCTTCCCATTTAAAGTGTAACAAAACCCCTCAGGTAGACTTGTTGGATAACAGGTGTGTGATAAGATTTCCATGTTACAGGGTCATACACGACTGACCGCTGTGGACACTGAGTACATGACAGGACCTATGGTCGCCTGGAGACAAGCAGGGTGGATCACACGGGGACCATAGGTCACAGTGTTTAACACTGCCCAAGCCTGTGATTCTTCATTCCCTGAATCATGCATATCCTTGCTTTTTATAGGACTCACAGAAAACAACCATTAGCAATCGTGAAGCTCAATTCTGACAGAGACTTAGGAGAGAGACCTCTTTCTTCTGGATCACCAATTATGCCAAGGTCTCAATATACAGAGGTTTACCACGCTGGGCTAGTCAGGTGGGCAGGAAACCGGTCTGATTAAGGCAGTGAGCAAGGTAGGAGAGCTCTAAAACAGATTCGTGTTAATGAAGTACAAGGACTGAGTTGGCAACTGCTACCGAGTTAAGAGAATTGTAGTTATTTACAGCACATAGCGCTAGTTTTTCTTACACACGAGTCCACACAATCATTCATTGTAAAATTTGGTAGTATGCACAGAGTTTTCTTTAAAATAAAAACTTGAAAGAACTTGAAGGCAGGAACCAGTGGCTTCATCTTGGTAGTATCATCCTTTCTATGGCACACAGGATATGGTCCCAGTTTTTACAAAATATAGCAAGAAGAGTCACGGCAAAGAAGGTGCCAAGAATGTGGCAGCGACTCTTCATCATGGGTGAGACGAACTTCGCGATGGTGGACACACACACTAAGATGACAGTCATGAAGGCCAGGATCACGTTGATGCACTTCCCCAGGAGAACTTTAGCATTCACGGTGTCTGTCTGCAGAGCTTGCTGCTCTTGCTGGTGGAGCTCCAGCTTAGAAATGCGAGTCTGGCAGGATTCCAGGGCTTCCTGTGGGCAAGAGGGAGAGCAAGGGTCAAACGGTGTTGGGATGGTGAGCAATATGTGAGTGCTCGCTCAGCTGTACACAAAAGCCCCAGCTCAGAAAGCTCAATGCCCAGGCAGCTGCGAATCCCCAAGCTGATGATGATGGTGATAGACAAAGATGTGAAACAAGAATCCCAGGCTCATTTTCTCCTGTTGTTCATGAGTAGAAGAGCATGTGGATACAACCACAAAATACCATAAATGAGGAAGTATGGCTAAGTTTTCAGACTTTATCTTTTTTTTTTGAGACGTAGTCTTGCTCTGTCGCCAGGCTGGAGTGCAGTGGCGCGATCTCAGCTCACTGCAACCTCCGCCTCCTGGGTTCAAGTGACTCTCTTGCCTCAGCCCCCCGAGTAGCTGGGACTACAGGCACGCACCACCATGTCTGGCTAATTTTTGTATTTTTAGTAGAGACGGGGTTTCGCCATATTGGCAAGGATGGTCTCGATCTCCTGACTTCGTGATCGGCCCGCCTCGGCCTCCCAGAATGCTGGGATTATAGGTGTGAGCCACCATGCCCAGCTGACTTTATCTTTTTTTTTTTTTTTTTTTTTTTTGGAGACAGAGTTTCACTCTGTCACCCAGGCTGGAGTGCAATGGCGTGATCTCGGCTTACTGCAACCTCTGCCTTCCCGGTTTAAGCGATTCTCCTGCCTCAGCCTCCTGAGTAGCTGGGATTACAGGTGCACGCCACCACGCCTGGCTAATTTTTGTATTTTTAGTAGAGACAGGGTTTTACCATGTTGGCCAGGCTAGTCTCAAACTCCTGACCTCAAGTGATCTGCCTGCCACGGCCTCCCACAATGCTGGAATTACAGGCGTGAGCCACCATGCCCAGCCTGACTTTACCTATTTTTGAAATAAAGTGATATAAAATATTGGCGCCTGTTGGTGCCATCAGGGACAAAGCAGAGAAGGAGGGAGGTTCCACTTTGTGACTACTCCACCTTCAGCCAAGGAGTGGCCAGTCCTTATTTCCACTGCTCAAAGATTTTTGTCCATCAGTTAGAGATTGGCGGAGAAAGGCAAGAGAAGAGAGGGGAAGGGACTGGGGCTGACTGTGGGGCAACTGTGCTTTCACCTGCTCTCTGAATGCGGTGTTACTCAGGACACCATCCGAGGCTATCTCCCTGGATCTCATCCATGCCAAGTCTTCAATTACTAAGACACAGATGGCTACAAGTGTATCTCTAGGCCAGTTCTCTCTTCTGAGATTGACTTACAGATCTCCGTGCCTCTTTGACATCTCCATCAGAGCTTCTTGAAAGCACCTCAAATGCAACACATGCAAATGTGGCTTCATGTATTGCAGCTACCCAACACCTGCAGTCAACCCTGTTCCCTTCCAGTGTCCTTCTTCTCAGAGTACAGCACCATGATCCACCCAGTTCCTCATACCAGAAGCCTAACGGGCAAACCCTGATGCCTTTCTCATCCAACCCATTGCCCAGCCACGGAGGCAACATCCAGTTTCTAGCTCAATTGGTCCGGTTCTCTCTCCACCCGGTCAGCACCCCAATCTAAGTCACCAGGATCTCTTGCCTGCAATAACCTTACATGAATTTCCCTATATTCCCTTTTGTTCCCCACCCTCACAAATCCATTTTCCACAAGTGGTCTTTTAAGGATGCGTATTTGATATCACTCCTTTTCATAAAACCTTTACAATCTTTAACATGGCCTTCTGAGGCCTTGCAAGGCCAGGTTCAGCTCCCTCTCCTCCCTCACTTAATGACTTCATGCCAGCCCCTTGCCCTGTCACAGTACTCTGGCCTTTTCTAAGTTCTTTTTTTCCTTTAAGAGACAGGGTCTCACTCTGTTGCCCAGGCTAGGGTGCAATGGCATAGTCAGAGCTCACTTCAACCTCAACCTCTGGTCTCCTGCCTCAGCCTCCTGAATGAATGGAATTACAAGTGCGAGCCACCACACCCAGCTTTATTCTAAGTTCTGAAAAGGAGCACAGACTCACCTCAGGGCTTCTGCATATTCACATATTCTGCCTGAGACATGTGCCTCCCCTACTCCATCCCTTCTTCACCCCTGGATCTCCCACTCATTTTTTAGGTCTCGCCTTGATTGCCACATCCCTGGGGAAGCCTTTCCTGATCCATGAGATGAGGTCAAGTCTCCCTTCAGCTCTCCTCCCCAACCACAAGACATACGCTGCCTGAGGACAGGAACTAGCCCATTTTGCATTTGCTGTCCTCTCCGGCACAGAGCCAGCACCAGGCATGCAGCACGTGCCACACACTGGCTGAATATGAAAGGGACAGCTAGGTGCCAATAAGAGAATGTGAGGCTTGACGGGTACAGTGGCGCATGCCTGTAATCCCAGCATTTTGGGAGGCCGAGGTGGGTGGATCACTTGAGATCAGGAGTTCAAGACCAGCCTGGCCAATATGGTGAAACCCCATCTTTACTAAAAAAATTACAAAAATTAGCTGGGTATGGTGGCACACACCTGTAATACCAGCTACTCAGGAGGTTGAGGCAGGAGAATCACTTGAACCCAGGAGGCAGAGGTTGCAGTGAGCCAAGATCACGCCACTACACTCCAGCCTGGGCAACAGAGCAAGACAGTCTCAAAAAAAAAAAAAAAAACCAGAATGTGAAGCTTGAGAGAGAAACCTCCAGGCCTGCTGGGCGAAAAGGATCTAACTAGAGGTAGTACAATGTGCCCCTCTCTGTTCTAACTCATTTGCCAATCTGTGTTTGCTCAATTAAAATATAGTCATCTTTTCAGGTTTTAAACAAGAATAATGGCTCCAAGATTGATTTGCTTTTCTTCTGCTGAATAACTCTATGGGCCAAAGAACAGGTTCTCTGTTACTATAGTAACTTCTATTATAGTAGGCTACCAACGAAAAGGATAAAACTTCTTCAGATCTTATATTCTAGAAAGTGCTGGCTTTCAACAATAACAGGCATGTACCTGAAATCATGTGTTCTTTTCAACTACTTGGGTTCAAGGTTTCTTCTATTTTAGGCGTAACACAGAAAAGGTGATGGAACAAGACAAAAGACCAACCTTTTAGGAAAATCCATGAATCTTTGATTATAAGATGAATTACGTGTACGAATAGACCGATCTTAGGATTGTCTACAACTGCTGTCAATTTTTTTTAACCAAAAGAAAAATCCAAGAAAATTAAGGGTGAATTCCAAGGAATTTGAGTCACAGCAGCCAGAGTATTCAGCCCCACAATTTTTGGTACTTCCTTGGGTCCAGTAATTAACTTATTGGGGATGATGACCACAAAAAGGGGTTATCTTGAAACATTTTTTACTGGGAATTCAGGGTTTAAAAAACCACTCAGTTGTTTAAAACAACAAAACCCTGACATCCCTGCAGGCAACAGCCTCCCTGTCTCTGGCAGCCCATTCCCTTTGTGTAACCCTGCCTGTAAGAACAAAACAAATAAGAAATAAAGATGAAGTCAAAAGGCACAACTGCTAGAAGCCCTGAAGAATGTGGCTACTCCCGGATGTAATAAAAAGAATGGCCAGTATTTATTTTTTGACTGTTTACTATGTGCCAGGCAAAGATTTCAATACTTTACATGATTATCCCACTTAATCTTCTTGACAACCTTTTGAGGTAGAGCTCGTTAATATTTCCATTTTATTAAGGAGGAAACTGAGGCACAGAGCACTAACTCATCCAGGGTCACACAGCATAGGTGAGGAGGGCCGGGATTCTAACCATCATGGCAGGGAAGACACTCCAGTCATTCACACAGATGTCCTCTTTGCACTTCTGAGTGACAGATGAAACCAGAAAACATCAAAATGAACCTCTCTGGATTTTTAAGTTCCCTTTTTGTGGTCCCTCCCTTTATCTGTCCTCCTTCACTACTAAAATATGTTTGTTAAAACACAGAAGAACAATATTAACCCAAACTATCCCCTAAATAAGAAAACCATGCATTCAGATACCACCCAGTGACACCCGAAACATGCTCTAAAATAGAACGACTTCGTGAAGCAATTGTACTGTTCACTTGGCAGCATTTTTATTTGTTTGCTTTTTGGAGACAAGGTCTTGCTCTGTCGCCCAGACTGGAGTGCAGTGGTGTGATCATAGCTCACTGTAGCCACAAACTCCTCCCTCCTCGGCCTCTCAAGTAGCTAAGGTTATAGGCATGCCACCATGTCCAGCTATAATAATTAAAAAATTTTTTTTTTCTAATTATGTTGGCCAGGATGGTCTTGAACTCCTGGCTTCAAATGATCCTTCTACCTCAGCCTCCCAAAGTGCTGCGATTATAGGCATGAGCCACTGCACTCGGCCCACTTGGCAACATTTAACACTTAAACGGGTTCAAGTTTCTCGAATAAGCCAGTGGTGAAGCGAACTCTCCTAATGTAGAACAGGGCCAGAAACCTCCCAAGTATCTTTTGAGATGCGGTCTCTGGGGGCAGAATTTCCCATCAGCTCTGATGTGCTGGTTCCCAGAATTGTCCAAGTAGGCATCTGGGATTAGCACAAGCTCAACCCTCAGCAGAGTGGAATAAAATGTGGCCAGTTGAAACTCCAGCTCACACATTGCGGGATAAAGTGCTATCTTTATGTTTAATTTTCTCCCTTGTAAAGTGGGGGGCTTGGACTCACAGCCTTCAGCCTTCCTAGAGCTGGAGAAAGTGACTACTGTCCACAGAGAAAATCCATGAAAATGAAGCTGGGCATTGCTTGAAGAGTACTTTTTTAAGAGACACAGGACCTCACTCTCTCACCCCCCAGGCTGGAGTGCATTGGCACAATCACTGTAACCTTGAACTCCTGGGCTCAAGCCATCCTCCTACCTCAGACTCCTGAGTAGCTGGGACTACAGGTACACACTGCCACACTCAGCTAATTTTAAAAAGTTGTTTTTAGAAATCAAGGGGTCTCACTATGTTGACCAGGCTGGTCTCAAACTCCTGGCCTCAAGTGATCCTCCTGCCTCAACCTACCAAAGTGCTAGGATTACAGGTGTGAGCCACCAGCCCCAGGCAATTTTTTTTTTTAAGGCAATCAAGGAGCCTGGGGTTGTTTCACTACATGTTAGGATCACATTAGGAAATATTGGAGCACAACTTTGTTTATATTGATCCCATTATCCTTTCCTTCCTTCCATCCACCCAGATCCTACCCATTCCTTCCAGTCCCGCCTTCTCTAGGACATTCAATTACATTCCTTCCTTAAGGATGACTTGCAAGACCTTGTTCAGGCCACTTAACCTCTCTGTGCCTCAGTCTCCATATCTGAGAAGTGGGAATAATAACAGAAACTACCTTAAAAGGTTGCTGAGAAGTAGATGGGAAAAAAAGAAACCTGTGAAGTGCTTTGCTAGTATTGAGCACACAGTATGCACTGCAGTGCTTTAATTTCTTACAAATACAAATGCTATTATTATTATTTTATTTATTTATTTATTTTTTGAGACAGACTCTTGCTGTGTCATCCAGGCTGGAGTGCAATGGCGCGATCTCGGCTCCTTGCAACCTCTGCCGCCCGGATTCAAGCGATTCTCCTGCCTCAGCCTCCCGAGTAGCTGGGACTACAAGTGTGTGCCACCATGCCTGGCTAATTTTTTGTATTTTTAGTAGAGACGGGGTTTCACCGTGTTAACCAGGATGGTCTCAATCTCCTGACTTCATGACCCACCCGCCTTGGCTTCCCAAAGTGCTGTGAGCCACTGCGCCTGGCCATGTGAATGCTATTATTTTACAGATGACTGAATAGGCTCAAGTCTTACTCAGGGCCACACAACTGATATGGCAGACGTGGGACTGAACGTGGAAATGTTTTGCCACTAAATGACTGACTGCTCCCATGCACAGCTTGCTAGGCACCACATGGCTAAATTTCTGTGGCTCACAGAGTCCGTGTCGTGTAACTTGGCCCATGTTTGTGCTGTCTTGAGTTCTTTGGCAGTTGCGCTATCCCACACTCTCCACCTAGGCAGTGAGCTTCTTGAAGCCAGAGATTGTCTCCTATTTTTACATTTTACAGTTTTGGTGGTGATGGGCTTGGGGTGGATAATAAATACTTGTTAATTGATTTAGGCATAAAGTATAAAGAATATTGTCTCTTAGCTAGGCACGGTGGCTCACACCTGTAATCCCAGCACTTTGGAAGGCTGAGGTGGGCGGATCACTTGAGGTCAGGAGTTTGAGACCAGCCTGGCCAACATGGTGAAACCCGTCTCTACTAAAAATACAAAAAAATTAGCCAGGCATGGTGGCGTGTGCCTATAGCCCCAGCTACTCAGGAGGCTGAGGCAGAAGAATCGTTTGAACTCGGGAGGCAGAGGTCACAATGAGCCGAGATCACCCACTGCACTCCAGCCTGGGCCACAAAGTGAGACTCACCTCAAAAAAAAAAAAAAAAGAAAAAGAAAAAGAAAAAGAAAAGAAAAGAAAAAGAAAAAAAAAAGAATATTGTCTTTTTACTTAGTAATGTCTATAACATGAACTAGTGGGGTTAATGTGGTGCAGATAAAATGTTTGTGCAGAGAAAACATTTTGTCCCATGTGCCAGAAACCCTCTAGGACTTAGGCATAAACATTTAGACTGTTAAATGAATTAAGGCCCGGGAAGAGGCCAGGCCTGTGTCTAATCACGAAGGGAAAGGTACCTGGATGTCCCGCGAGCGCTCGTAGGCCTGGTAGGCCACCTTCTCCTCAATGCTGGCCAGCTCCTGCTTCAGGTTGGCTGTCTCATGCTGATGCAGGTCCGTCAGGTCATGCAGCTGGTCCTCCAGTCGCTCATACCTTTAATAGAGAGGAGCCGATTCCGAGTGTGACATTTCACAGCACATTGCGGAACGATGTCCTTTTTATCTTCCTGCGCCAGTACCTTTTGGCTTGCTCTCATTCCCTGATGGGCTGTTTTTCTAAAAGAGTAAGGCTAGCTGTGGGAATTGAGCTTTTGGATAACACTGAGTCCCAGCTCTGGAAAGATCCAGTGTCTGGGGTCTTCACTCTCTGTCCTTGCCACTGAAGGTGCACACGGGTCAGATTAGCACCTTAGCTAGCTGCAGTGACCTCAAGATAGAGCTCATCAACTGATGCATTCGCCAGGGCCAGGCAGGAGACAGGGCTCTGTGGGATCCTGCTAAAGGAGGGCCAGAACCTCTGGTGTCTGTGGTGCCTTCTCCCTATTCTGCCCTGACACTGCTGTTGGGGTTCATGGCCAGAGAGCCCACAGGGAAAGCACCATGCTTTTAGTATCACCTTCTACTCTGGAGTCAACTCTACTATTTCCCAGCACACAATCACGTGCTACTTATGGATTTCAGCTCTTGGAATCTAAGTGACAATACAAAATTAAGCTTATTACAAATTACAGATGGTTCATCTTGCAGTGTTTCAAAATGTCCAAATCAAAAGGAACAGAAGTACAAAGATTCTCATTCCTGTGCCCTGCCCCTCTCACTGAAGATGATTTTTCTCATATTTGAAACACTAGCTGGGTGCAGTGGCTCACGCCTGTAATCCTAACACTTTGGGAGGCCAAAACAGGTGGATCACCTGCGGTCAGGAGTTCGAGACCAGTCTGGCCAACACGGTGAAACCCCGTCTCTACTAAAAATACAGAAATTAGCTGTGTATGGTGGCACGTGCCTATAATCCCAGCTACTCGGGAGGCTGAGATGGGAGAATTGCTTGAACCCAGGAGGTGGAGGCTGCATTGAGCCCAGATCACGCCACTGCACTCCAGCCTAGGCAACAGAGCAAGACTCCATCTCAAAACAACAACAACAAACAAAACAAAACAAAAAATCTTATACTGTGTATTTTGAAACAGGATGCACTGTTTGGAGAAGATGCATTCATTAGACTGGAATGACTTTGATCAACGCCAATTTCAGATGCTTACATAGGTCACCTGACAAAATCATTTTATATAGAGGACCAAAGAGCTTCATCCAGATTTAATGCTTATTCTCAGGCATGACTTCTCAGATGTCAAATGCTGTTACTGCTGTGAATAAGCCTTTAAAGGTCTCTTCAGTAATACAGGTGGTGACTGTAACACACGGGTCACCAATGTAACCACAGGACAGATGCAAACAGAAGCCGTCCTGAACTCACGTAAATAGGGATCCGTAACTTGGGAGAAAATGTGCATCTAGAAAGTGCTATATCCCAGACTATTTGGATAGAATTGACGTTCATACTCTGGAAAAGCTGTGACTTAAAATATAATTCTTGTGTGACAAAGATTCCAAAGATGCATATGGAAAAAAATTTTGTGTCATAAAATTGGAGAATTGAAAAGGCCACATTTCTAAATTAATACAGACATAAAATCATACATCAATTATAAAACAATAAGTAAACTAAATTTAAACTTTTAATGTTATAGTATGTAATAGGCATTTTACTATTTTATCTACATTTTTAGAAGTTAATGTATTATTAACTTTGACTAAAAAACTTTTGAAGTATCTCTTTATTGGAAAAAATGGGAAAAATGAACTTATATTTGGGCTTACACACTTTTTGTTAATAAGCTATAAGCACCTAAAAGCCAGCCTACAAAACATCTACTTTTAAAATTACCTAATATAAGCCAAAGGTTTTGAATGTATACTTTAATCTTAAGATGACTTTGGAAAGTTCTTTATTTTAGTTTAGAGTAAAAAGTTTAATGAGCAAACTACAGAACATAAAAAAATACATTACATAGGCTGGGCGCAGTGGTTCATGTCTGTAATCCCAGCACTTCAGGAGGCCAAGGCAGGCGGATCACCTGAGGTCAGGTGTTTGAGACCAGCCTGGCCAACATGGTGAAACCCCGTCTCTACTAAAAATACAAAAATTAGCTGGGCGTGGTGGCGGGTGCGTGTAATCCCAGCTACTCGGGAGGCTGAGGCAGGAGAATCACTTGAAACCAGAAGGCAGAGGTTGCAGTGAGCCAAGATCGCACCACTGCACTCCAGCCTGGGAGAAAGAGTGAAAACTCCATCTCAAACAAACAAACAAACAAAAAAAATTACATAAGGACTTCAAGATTGATGTACCAAATAAAATTAACTTTGTTGGGTAATGAGTAAGTGTGTACTTGACAGTTGTTATGGAGGGAAATCAAATATAGATCTCTGAATTAGCGTAATGACACTATAACGGAAGTCTACTGAATCAGAATCTTAAGATGCACGTGAGTTGTTTCCTGTATCTGATAATTTAAGGACCCACACATAAATCCTTCTCTAATTGTCAGCTAAAAGCCACAAATTATAAACTTAGAATCATGAAGGATGGAAATTGTTGGGTATCCCTTATCTGAAATGCTTGGGACCAGAAGTGTTTCAGATTTTGATTTTTTTTCAGATTTTGGAATATTTGCATATATATATGGAGATACCTCAAAAATGGGACCCAAGTCTAAAGACAAAATTCATTTGTTTCCTATGCACCATATACATATAGCTTGAAGGTAAAAGTGTACCATATTTGAAATAATTTTGTGCCTCAAGTTTGTGTTAAGTATTTATTTGTGGAATTTTCCAGTTGTGGCATTGTGCTGACACTCCAAAAGTTTCAGATTTGGGAACATTCTGGATTTCAGATTTTTGGATGAGGGATGCATCAATACATTAGGGATGTATTGATTGCTAAACGCCTTTTAATCCATATCCATATTTATTGAAAATGTAACCATAAGGCATTCTCATTTCAAGCAGACAATCTCTCTGCAGTAACTCATCCTTTTAAAAGAATGCCACACCTATCATGTATCCACTAAAATTAAAAATTAAAAAACATGCCAATGGAGTACTCTGAAATACCTGTATCTTTCCTCTTGCAGGGTCTGAGAAATAAAACCATATTCTCTCTTAAACTGCATCTTCAGTGCCTCGATGTCCTCAGCCAGCTGAACTTGGGTATCCTTGATCTCCCTCAGTTCCTCCAGGATTACGGCAAGCTTCCCCTGGCTGTCCAGCGTGCTGGCTCCACCAGCCCCAAACGACTGGTTTCCGTTACTGTCGGCCGAGCCTGACGTGCCACTCGAACATTCATCATCACTGCCATACTTGGGTTTGTTCACGATGGTAGCGCTGCCCCCGTAGGCCCTGGCACTCGCCTCTGGCCTAAACTCCTCTAAGGAATTTTTCAAGTGAGCAATGTTGTCGGCGCTGCCAAACTTATTCCGGATCAGGTTGGCAAACTCTCTGGACTTATTGAAAACAAACACAGGTGGAGTAAGCGAGACCCCTGGCATGCCCGATTTGCTGCTCTCCATGCAATGGGGGGCAGTTCGAGATTTCACGTGGGCATCTTTCAAAGAGCGATGTATATCCTTCAGGTGGTCTTTGGAAATGTCCTTTGAGCTCCTGGAGGCTCCATTCTGCTCGATCTCTCTGAGCTTTCGATGATACTGCTCTAACTTCTTCTGCAGCTGGGCGATGGAATGAGCTGATTTCTGATTCTTCTTCTCAAAGACTTGCTTGATACGTCCCGCCTGCTGCTTGTCCGCGCTGTTCACTAGTTTCAGATACTCCGCAACATTCCCATCGCGCGATGTTTGCTCAATTTTTATCTGCTCTGTTACCTTTAGAATTTTTTGCTTCAGGCTGTCTGCAGTGAGTTTGACCTTGTGGAAGTCCAGGATGCCATCCGGTACATCAAAGTTGAGGTTCGTGTCTGACCCCCCTCGGCGTATGTTCAGGGGCAGGCTTAAGGTATTCATGTCATGACGTTCTACCTGAAAGAGACAGGAAAGAAGCACATTAAAATTTGAAGTCAAAGAGATATTTACTGTGATAGAATCTGTGCACATACAAGACACATAGCTTAAGTCCCAGTTTTTCGAACTACAAGTGTTACGGGATAAAATCCCCCTGCTGTCTCCTCCAGTTGAACATAGGGGCAGCCTGGCTCCTTCCTGCATCCATCTACACTAAGTAGCTGTGAGATTAGGATCTCCCAGTGTATCCACTTTTTTTGTGTGATGAGACTGTAACCTGGCTCCCAGGGTAGAAAACGCAACATAGAATGAGGTCACCAGTCAGTCCTGGTCTCCCAAAGTGCCCAGGTAACTGGAATGCCTGTCACACCACATTCACTGGGAACTTCACCACTATGGGGAACGCATCCAACTCAGAATTCACTCACTTAATAGAAGGAGAATCTTTTTTTTTTTTTTTTAAAAAGAGAAACATGGGGAAAAATAGGGAAAAAGATACGAGCAGGTACATCCATCAAACAAGAACATTATTTTCTTAATGGAATCATTAAATAGATGTGATTGAATAATATGGTACAAGACTAACTTTAATAATTGGGTAATACAACAGTATTTAGACATGGAAACAACCCCAAACCACACCACAGTGATATTAAAAAAAAAAAAAAAAAAAAAAGGCTGGGGTGGGGGGGTGTGCTGGGCGAGGTGGCTCACACCTATAATCCCAGCACTTTGGGAGGCCCAGGCAGGTGGATTACTTGAGGTCGGGAGTTTGAGACCAGCATGGCTAACATGGTGAAATTCCATCTCTACTAAAAATACAAAATTAGTTGGGCATGGTGGTGGGCACCTGTAATCCCAGCTACTTGGGAGGCTGAGGCAGGAGAATCACTTGAACCCGGAAGGTGGAGGTTGCAGTGAGCCGAGATCACACCACTGGGCAACAGAGTGAGACTCTGTCTCAAAAAATAAATAAATAAAATAATGAGAAAACTAAGACCACATAAAATAGTTTTCTCACTCAAGGGCCATTTAGGGAAAAGAACTGCAAGGTAGCATTGAGTTTCCTGGTGAAGGGGGTGGCACGTTTGTGCTCTAAAAGGAAAAGGCAGAAGTAGACCATATCCCAGGGTCTATGGATGTCTCTCATGGGTTGTCTCACTTCACTACCATGCCAGACAAAGAACATGCTAGATTCATAAACATGTAGAAACCAAGGGTTAAGGCCAGGATTTGAATCCAAGTCATCCTAACTGTAACCCTCTTTCCGTGTCAGGTCACTCCATTGTTGATGTCTCTGGAGGAAGAAAAACAGCTCTTTGTAGAGTTCAAACACAATCTACAAACAAGTCTTAAGATCCAAACTGAAGCATCTCATTTGTCAATATCCCTTTGATTAGATTAATGACTTGATATACAGTCTTAATAGAAATCAAATGAGAAGCAAGACAATATTCAGCATGTTACCTTTTTTTTAAGGAATTAGTGGGCTGATAGCAAAAAAATTAGTAAAAAATTCATGAATCTCCCACTAAGTGATATGGTTTGGATCTGTGTCCCTATCCAAATCTCATGTTCAATTGTAACCCCCAATGTTGGAGGTGGGGCCTGGTGGGAGGTGATTGAATCATGGCGGCGGATTTCTCAAGAATGGTTTAGCATCATCCCTCTGCTGCTGTTCTCATGGTAGTGAGTCCTCCTGAGATTTGGTTGTTTAAAAGTGTGTAGCACCTCCCTCTCTTGCAGGTATCCTCCTGCTTTCGCCATGGGAAGTGCCTGCTCCCGCTCTGCCTTCCACCATGAGTAAAAGCTCCCTGCAGCCTCCCCAGAACCAGATGAAGCCATGCTTCCTGTACAGCCTGCAGAACCGTGAGCCAATTAAACTTCTTTTCTTATAAATTATCAGGATTCAGGTATTTCTTTATAGCAATGTGAAAACAGACTAATGCACTGGGTGATCCAGACTTGAATATGGACCATATCCAACAATGGGTATTAACACTTCACCATGTAATAAATCCTGCCCAGTGCTTTATTCCAGAGGAGGGAGCACAGCAGCACAGCGGGACACCACCCTAGATGGGCGGGTCAGACCTCCTCCACAACTTAGAAACATTCGTTAGCATTAGCTCTTAGCCCGTCTCTTCCAATGCACAATTTTGTCATGAATGAGAGACACTGGTTGCTTTATCCGGCAGAGGAGCACCATATAGGAAAAGCTGGAGGGAAATAAATGCCCAATCACTACAAGACTAGAAAACAGGATATATGAAAAAAGGATAAAAAAGTTGTGACTTCACCTGGTCAAGAGGGAAGGATGGGGATAGGGAATAAAGAAGGTATACAACAATCTTTAAGTCCTGAAGGGTCCACCACAGGAAGCTCAAGTAATCTATGTACCTGTGGCTCATTAGTGGACCCAAACAGGAACAGGTTCAAATTATAGCAACAGAGAATACATGAAACTTAGAAAATGTTTATTTTTGGCAGATGGGCAATTAATGGTAACTGTACAATCACTGAGGCTAAAAATTTGATTTTACTGGAGATATTATATCTGATCATGCTACTCTATGTCTTAGAAACTTCCTTTGGCTTCCTAATGGCTACTGAATGAAATAATATAACCTGGCATATCATTTCATTTAGCAGGCATTAGGAAGGACCTTATAGGGCTATAAGGCCCTAGCCCACCTTTCAGGCGTCACCTCACCTGAAGGACACCTTAAGAATATCTTACAACCTAAATTTCCAGAATGTATATGAATTTTCTATGGATTTTCTCACATGCATGATACTCACAATACCTGCCACCCATTTACTTATGCTTATCAAAATCCTACATATTCTTTAAAACCCATTTCAAGGGCCAGGCGCAGTGGCTCACGCCTGTAATCTCAGCACTTTGGGAGGCTGAGGCGGATGGATCACAAGGTCAGGAGATCGAGACCATCCTGGCTAATACGGTGAAACCCTGTCTCTACTAAAAATACAAAAAAATTAGCCAGGCATGCTGGCATGAGCCTGTAGTCCCAGCTACCCGGGAGGCTGAGGCAGGAGAACTGCTTGAAGCCGGGAGGTGGAGGTTGCAGTGAGCCATTGCACTCCAGCCTGAGTGACAGTCTCAAACAAACAAACAAACAAACAAAAAAACCCATTTCAAATGCCCCTTCTGCCATGAAGCTTTTCCCAATCCCAGTGGAACGCCCCCTCTGCATTCTGTGACACGCCTGTTGCTCTGTGTTGTCTTGTGGCACTTCCTGACTCCTCCTTTGATCACCACCCATGCACTTTAACCCCCTGCAGACTGCAAGCTCCTTGGGGGAGGCATGATGTCATAGCTGTACCCAACTTGAAGTTCTAGCACTTCCCTAGGAGGCTGTCAATAAATGTTTGTCTACTGAACCAAACTGCCATCATTCTTTATTCCAAGGAGTCCGCCCTGGAATCATTTAAGACACATTTCCATTGAGCCAAAAAATCACCTCAGCAGTTCTGCTCGCATAGCCCTGACATTTCCAGGTGAAGATGGTTTCCCAATACCTGGATAATAAATCCGGCACCATTTGAAACTGATTCAACTAAACAGAGATTTTTTTCCGAGTATCAATGTGCAACAAGATACACAAATACAAATAAGGACTTTTAAACTTTAACTGAAGCACAATTTATACTCAGAAAAGAGCACATTTAATAAGTACAAAGTGAAATAAGTACTCGATGAATTTTTACAAGCTGAACACATTGTGTGACCAGCAGCCAGTTAAAGAAATAGAACAGAAGCCTCCCTTGTGCCCTCCTTCAATCACAATGACATCACCTCCACCTCCAAGGGCAACCATGATCCTCACTTCAAACCGCATACATTAGTTTCGCCTGTTGTATACATGTATTCTTCTTGTCATTTTTCACTCAGCACTGTTTGTGAGTTTCATAAGAACTTGGTTTTGCCCTCCTGGAGCTCACAGATAAGACAAGATGAAGTTATTTAAAATCCGGTTGGCATTCTCTATTGAGAAGTGCA
The DNA here is from genome assembly GCF_028885655.2 of Pongo abelii. NCBI lineage: Eukaryota > Metazoa > Chordata > Mammalia > Primates > Hominidae > Pongo > Pongo abelii. Next base: position 93,114,813 of record NC_071995.2, read on the forward strand.
CAACAACATCTAGAGGTAGAAAGGTTTTCATACTTTACCTTACCAAACCGAGCAGTAAATAAACACCTGTTCTTACTCCTTTAATTCTCAACTGCACCAGGGCTGGTCATCCAACTCTGAGTCTCAAGGCAAAGTCTCATGCTCTCACAGACCTCTCGTTACAGGACAGCCTTGTATGCAAAGGAATGTTTATGCACAGATGGCCAAATGACTTTTGGCTTACTTTATGATTTAACAATGCTTGGCATGTTCTCAAGAGTCCAGGTTGGAGAAAGCAACAGCATTTAAAGCCCCAAATCAATCAATCTTACCTGCTTGTCAGCAAATCTCAGTTAAAAATGTTTGATGAGGGTATAAAGTTGGAACTATTACTAGGCTGCTCCTTTTGCCCTTTTATAACCCTAGCACTGCATGGGATAATTGAGAGACAGCTGTACCTATCATTGTTAGATGCCTGTAAATTCCCTGAACACAAACTGAAATTACGTGTGTGTGCCAGAAGAAAGCTGTCAGAGTCCTCCACCCTTCATTTAATCCAGACTTGGCACTGACCCTATACAATACAGTATACAGTGCAGCTTGGTTTCAGGGTTAGGACGCAAGGTTCTGGTTATCTAGAATCAGTGTACACCATGTGGATCAGGACACTGTGTTCCTGTTTGGGCGCTGACATTTACTATGTATGTGTTCTTGGGTAAATTGAGTCACCTCTATGGGCTTCCATTTCTGAATCTATAGAACAAGGAGACAGAACCAGACAATTCAGAACTAATACTGCACAACTCCATCAAATGTAATCCAAGCTATCATTACTGTGAGACAGTACTGCATCATAAAAAGACCAAGGGCTCTGGAAACAGACTGCTTTGGTTTCCATCTTGGCACCACTCTTAAGAGCTATAGGACCTTGGAAAAATGACTTAGCCTCTCTGTGTCTCAGTTTCACTTCTGAAAATGGAGATAATGATTCTTCAAAGAGTTGTGAGGAATAAATGAGAAAATGTATGTAAAGTGTTCACCTCTTCAAGTGTGACCTCCTGGCACACTGAATGGTTTCAACAAATGTTTGTTACTGTTATCATTCCAATTTCATTCTAAAATGTACCTAAATTCAATTTCATTTAAAAATGTATGTAAAAACTGAAAGTTAAACAAACTCCAGAGTGTTAACAATGCTGACCTTTGCACCGTGGGGTTATGGGGGGTCATCTTTTGTATTTTCAAGTTTTTTAAAAATAAAATGTATTACTGTTTTGGCAGAAAAGATTTTGCTTTTAAGAATGACTACTAGCCTCTTTCAATTCTTCCAGAATACTTGGCTGTTATTACTTTAGATGAAAGGCAGATCCGCCTACTGAAACGCCATTCCTCATTGTGTTTTCTTTCCGGCAGTGGAGACATTTCCACTGTCACCCCAGTGCTCTGGAACAAAGGCTGAGGAAAAGCCTGAGTCCCGGACAGACGTCAAAATCTAACCCTGCACCACCTCTGCAATGAACCAGGCCTCCAGTACAACACACCAAGTTAGCTCACCTTACTCACCGGACACAGGCACAGCAACTCAGTCATCACCAGTGTGGCTTGGACACACTGTGCAGGATTCACGGAAGGCTGTCTCCCAGCACACTCTGTATTAACCCGCTAAAGCTCCAGAGGGAGATGAACCAAAAAGGAAGGGTACCAACACAGAGGCACATCTCCCACCCCTCAGCAAAGAGAACCAGAATCTAGGGCTCCTGTGGACCCTGGAATGACAGGGGCTGAGGCAGGAGTCCTCTGAGGTTCTGGAGGCCACAGAGTAGCCAGAATGTGTAGGGATGCAGAGCTATCAGAACAATGTGACAGATGACAACTGCCTGCTTAGTCTCAAGGCTGAATACAATGAACCTTTGCTTAAAGAAAGGCTGTTTGAGCCTCAGGCATTACAAGAAAAGGGTCAGATCCTTCAAATGGGCTGGCATTTCCAAGGCAACAGGTATTTCCAAGTACATGTGAGTGAAGATTTGTGCATAGGTCCACAAGGACCTGCATGTTCAATACTTGAAGGCTTTTACAAGTCTTCATGGCCTTGGTATATAAGTCAGTATCACTGACATTTTTTACTATTAATCATTTTAGTTGAAGTCTATTTCAGGTCTAGAGTCTAGGCCAACCTTGTCCAATCCATGGCCCAGCATGGCTTTGAACGCAGCCCAATACAAATTCTAAACTTTCTTAAATCAGTATGAGATTTTTTTTTTTTTTTTTGAGACAGTCTCACTCTGTCACTCAGGTTGGAGTGTAGTGGCCCAATCTCGGCTCACTGCAACCTCCGCCTCCTGGGTTCAAGTGATTCTCCTGCCTCAGCCTCCTGAGTAGCTGGAACTAAGGCAAATGCCACCACACCCAGCTAATTTTTGTATTTTTAGTAGAGATGGAGTCTCACAACGTTGGCCAGGCTGGTCTCCAACTCCTGACCTCAGGTGATCCGCCCGCATCGGCCTCCCAAAGTGCTAGGATTACAGGCACGAGCCACCACACCTGGCCAGTATGAGGTTTTTTTTTTTTTTTTTAAGCTCATCAGCTATTGTTAGTGTTAGTGTATTTTATGTGTGGCCCAAGACAGTTCTTCTTATTCCAACGTAGCTCAGGGATGCCAAAAGATTGGAAACCCCTGGTCTAGGCTGCTCCTATGATATGCCACCCAGAATGTGCTAGGCTTTGCCATCGTATTAATGTCAAAATCTCAGTGGCTATAAAAGAAAGGCTTATTCCATGCAAATGCTAAAAAGTTGGCTGTGAGTCAGTGGGGGGACCCAGGTTACGGTGGGGCCTCTACCGTCTGGACAGAGAACTCACTACACTGACCCTACCTAACTTCTAGGGGACAGGGGATTATAATCCTATTACATGCCCAGGAGATAAAATATCATGTTAGTGACATGTGTAGTAACTTTCTTAATTGTTAAAAACTCTCTGAGGTAGGTTCTACTATTATTACTATTTTATAAACTAGTCACAGAGAAGTTAAGTAAATTGCCTGGGGCACACAGCCAGTAACCGGCAGAGCCAGGCTGGAAATTCTGGCTGTCTGTCTCCTACCTGCCTAAAAACGACTGAATACTTTTATTGTGAGTCAGGCACTGTGCTAAAGATTTTTTAATGCATTCATATATTCTTCACACCAACCCGTTTATGAGAAAACCGAGACTTGTAAAGGGTATGTTTCTTGAAGCCCATGAATAATAAATAGCTTAGGTGGGGCTCAACTCAGGTTTATGAAATATGCAAGACTTAGCAAGATCTGTACCAGCTCAGCCCCAGATCCTGCGAGAACCTCTGCAATGCCCTTAACATGGTCATCCATTGCATGGATAATCTGGGCTTGGTTTAGACTACTCTGTCAGAAAATTCTCCCTCAGGCTGAACTTGAAATAATCGTGGCTGTAACTTTGTGTCCACAGCTCTGGTGTGGCTTCCTGGAGCCACATCAATCAGGTCTGATATAGTCTATAAAATCTATTTTTTTTTTTTTGAGACAGTCTCTCTCTGTCGCCCAGGCTGGAGTGCAGTGTCGCGATCTCCGCTCACTGCAACCTCCGATGTTCAAGCGATTCCCCTGTCTCAGCCTCCCGAGAAGCTGGGATTACAGGTGAGTGCCACCACGCCCTGCTAATTTTTTTTTTTTTTTTTTTTTAGAAGAGATGGGGTTTCACCATGTTGGCCAGGCTGGTCTTGAACTCCTGGCTTCAAGTGATCCACTTTGCTGCATATTCTAAAATATAAACAGTGATTTGGGCCAAATAACTTTATGAAGATAAAAAAGCTTACTGCTTGTATTGGAACAATGCCTACGCATTTACAATCACTAAGAGAAGAGAAAGAATGAGATAAAAACAGAAGATAAAAATAAAAGATGAAGGACCTCTGGAGAAAGAAGCCCTGTCCCTAAGGGCCTAGCAAGTGAGGGGTTCATACCTGCCCATGTAGGAAAAGGCAAACAGCAGATAAGCCCTGGATCTGCCTGGAGAGAAGGGAGAGTGCCCTTCTCTGTGCTGGCTGATACAGCTGGGAGACCGATGTACTGCTCAGCATGGCCCCACAGAGGGGTACCTTTGTGTGTTCTCCCAGAAGAACAGGAGCTTTTCTATCAGAAACAAGCGGGGTTGTGTCCTCACGCTTCGAGAGACTGGAGTTGCTCGTGTGTTCTCGCGATACGCGGGAGACGCCGCTGGGTCTGAAACGACGCGGACCCGCAACAAACTACCAACACTGGAGAGGAGCCCTTGGATGTTATCGGGCTCAGCCTAGATGAGCGAGTTTATGTGAAAATGAGAAATGACCGAGAGCTTCAAGGCAGATCACGTGCTTATGATCAACATTTAAATATGATCTTGGGAGATGAGGAAGAAACCGCGACTACTATAGAAATTGATGAAGAAACATACGAAGAGATATATAAATCAAGGAAACAGAATATTCCAATGCTCTTTGTCCTGGGAGATGGTCGTGCTGGTTGCCCCTCCATTGACAGTTGGCTGAAACAATTTGTCCTGTATGGAAAATAGGAGACTTTGTACAGTAGCCTTTCTAAATGTACAAGACATTCAAAAGAGAAACCTGCATACGTTCTGATATTAAGAAATAATTCTGGGGATTCTCCCACTCCTGAAATGAATTTATTTGCAGATAATTCACAACTTCTTAAGCTACATGGCATTTTAATTTTTCTAAAGCTCTTCAATAAATATGACCACCAAGATGCAGAGCTCTTTTTCAGGACTTGTTTTGCTCTGTTATCCTTACAGACAATTTCTGATTTTTTTTTCTTTAAATTAAAATTGGTGTTTCCTCATAGGAAAAAAAAAAAAATATATATATATATATATATATATATAAAAGATACAGTGGCTGGGTGCCATGGCTCACACCTGTAATCTCAGCACTTTGGGAGGGGAGATTGCTGTAGCCCAGGAGTTCGAAACCAGCCTGGGCAACATGGTGAAACCCTGTCTCTACCAAAAAAAACCAAACAAACCTAAAATTAGCCAGGCATGGTGTCATGCACTTGTAATCCTGACTACTCGGGAGGCTGAGGCAGGAGGGTCAGGAGCCTGGGAGGTGGAGGTTGCAGTGAGCATGAATCGCACCACTGCACTCCAGCCTGGCAGCATGGGCAACAGAGGGAGACCCTGTCTCTAAATAAATAAATATACATATATGAGAGATACCCCTAGCCCATCTCCCTCTTGCTATCCTGGGGTCACACTTGACATGCATTTACAAAATGTCTAGCCAGAGTCAGTGAACAGGGAACCCAGGGAAGCTAACTGAACCACCGGATCCCAGCATCCTTGCTAACAGAGCTAACCTATACTGGAAAAATAACTCCAGAGGCTGGATAAGGCTCCTTGTCATCTGTTACTAGAAACATATTAATACCTTCATGGGACACCTACACAGAATATTCGATACCTACATTTGCTAGAAGAAAGCTGCACTTTCCCCCACTGCGTGCTGGAGAGGAAAAATCTTAAGGACCTTCATATGGTATCCAGAAGGACATTTTATTAGGAGAGTGTCTTAGCACAGTGTTTGTTCTAATTTGTTTAGACAAGGAACATTTCCTTTCATAGTTCAGGTCTGACAATAGCACACTCTGAACTTTAAGTAAGTGCACTGTGTTCAGCACGGGAACTGAGTCAATAGTTTTGCCATAAAGGTTTTATTCCTCACATCCCCCCTTCTTCCTCTCTTGGCATCACTGACAAAAGAAATTCTGTAGCCTCAAGAATTCTATTTCCTGCCAGGCGCTGTGGCTCACACTTGTAATCTAAGTACTTTGGGAGGCTGAGGCGGGTGGATCACTTGAGGTCACGAGTTCGAGACCAGCCTGGCCAACACGGTGAAACCCTGTCTCTACTAAAAATGCAAAAAAAATGAGCCGGGCGTGGTGGCAGGCGCCTGTAATCCCAGCTACTTGGGAGGCTGAGGCAGGAGAATCACTTGGACCCCAGAGGCAGAGGCTGCAGTGAGCCAAGATTGCGCCACTGCATTCAAGCCTGGACAACAGGCTCCATCTCAAAAAAAAAAAAAAAAAAAAAAAAATTCTATTTCCTGAGAGCAGGTAAAGTAAAATCTCATTACTCTGGAATTAGGGATCATTTGGAACAGGAGCTAGAATACACATATCTTTGATGGCCCAATCCTTTCTCCAGACACTGCAAATTAATAGTGTAAAGGAGATTAGGCAATGTTTAAGAGTCTCAAAAACAAATTCTTCAAGCATCCTCAAGCACTCACAAACACCTGATACTGTAATTAGAAATAATTATCTTCGGCCAGGCGCGGTGGCTCATGCCTGTAATCCCAACACTTTGGGAGGCTGAGGTGGGCAGATCGCCTGAGCTCAGGAGTTCGAAACTAGCCTGGCCAACATGGCGAAACCCCGTCTCTAATAAAAATAGAAAAATTAGTCAGGCATGGTGGCAGGTGCCTGTAATCCCAGCTAATCGAAAGGCTGCGGCAGGAGAATCGCTTGAACCTGGGAGATGGAGGTTGCAGTGAGCAGAGATCGTACCACTGCACTCCAGCCTGGGTGACAGAGCAAGACTCTGTCTCAAAAGAAAGAAAAAAAAAAAAAAAAAAAGAGCCAGGCATGGTGGCGGGTGCCTGTAATCCCAGCTACTCAGAGGAGGCTGAGGCAGGAGAATCACTTGGACCCTGGAGTCAGATGTTGCAGTGAGCCAAGAAGGTGCCACTGCATTCAAGCCTGGACAACAGGCTCCATCTAAAAAAAAAAAAAAAGAAGAAGAAGAAGAATTCTATTTCCTGAGAGCAGGTAAAGTAAAATCTCGTCACTCTAGAATTAGGGATCATTTGGAACAGGGGCTAGAATACACATATCTTTCATGGCCCAATCCTTTCTCCAGACACTGCAAATTAATAGTGTAAAGGAGATTAGGCAGTGTTTAAGGTTCTGAAAAACAAATTCTTCAAGCATCCTCAAGCACTCACAAACACTTGATACTGTAATTAGAAATAATTATCTTCTCATTAAGCCTCTACCAGGAAACAGTGGTAATCTACTTTGAGTTGCATGCACTTAAAAAATGTATCTTTCTTCAAAACAGCTTATAAATCACACTTCCAATAAATACAAACTAATCCTTTACAAAATTAGTCTGACCCGGTAAAGATTTCTACGTACTAAATCTACGTAAGAATTAAAGGGGGAGGAAAGGCCAGATTCAGCATGAATGTCCCTTGAAAAGTAGAAGGGAAGGCTACGGTGATGAAAATAGACCAACCTTACATGAGCACCAATTGCAAGGCAAGGACAGCCATAGTCCCTGGGGAGGAAACTGTGGAGGGATGTGAGGCAACACCCAAAAAAGGCAACTTCTAAGAGGAGCAGGGAGTCTCTGGGGACCCTGTGTACCTTGAAAACGAGCAAGTTTGGGAAAGGGAAGTGTACATTTATTTAATATCTGCCCCTTACCTCTCCAGGCCTGGGAACTAAGAACCATGCCTTTTAAATTTATATATATATATATATATATATACACACACACACACACAGAGAGAGAGAGAGAGAGAAAGAGGTCTCTCACTCTGTCACCCAGCCTGGAGTGCAGTGATGCAATCACTAGCTCACTGCAACCTTGAACTCCTGGGCTCAAGCAATCCTCTCGCCTTAACCTCCCAAAGTGTTGGGATTACAGGCGTGAGCCACCGTGTCTGGCAGAACCAGGCCTAATTTTAGGACTAAACACAGAACAAATGTCCACTGAAGCTTTTAGTTCCTAACTCAGAAGGAGAGAAGGGGTGAGCAAGAGCTGCTAGGCACTAAACTTAAGGTCTTTTGGGGGCAGTTCTGGAAAATTTCCCATCCATGCTTGTTCATTCCCATAGGTTTCTGGCAGTGTCTGTCAGTAAAACCTCCCCAGGAAGAGGGGAAGCCAGCAAGGAAGGGGATGTGGAAATATCGAGTTTACTCTGGGAGAACTGCCCCCAGGAAAAACGAGTCTCCGAGGCCCTTAGTCAGAGAGCAGAGAAAAGAGGCCAAGCCTGGGAGCAGAGGGTCTGCCTACTGCCCTGCCCTGGCGGCCCAGTCTTCTACATTTCCCATCACATTCATTCACCACCTCACTTACCCCTAAAACACACATGGTGGGCCTTCTTAGAAGGGACCTGTACTTAGTGTAAGTTTCTAAACGATAGTTACAAATCCAGCACCTGTCTTGCAGAGTCTTTCGGCATCTCCAGCCTGAACGAGCTCTATCAGGCCATGCTGTGTTCATTATAGGCACCCTGCACAAAAGGGAAAGTAACTTGTCTCCTAAAATATAGCTTCCTAGATAAATAAGTGAATATAACAAGGGTGTGCAGTGTTATCTATCAGATAACAATAATTGTTTCCCTTTTTGCCTTGGACGCTAGGAAATTCAGAATCAAACTCAGAGTAACTGTTAGATCTGGTGATCAGCCTATATGTTTTCCCCTCCTTTTTCAACTTTTGGATATTAGCACTACTCTAACTGTATTTTCCATGTGTCTTATCATAATCATAATCTTAGTGGAAAGAGGTGGGTATACTTTAACCTGCTTATTAAAAGGCTAGGTATGTCATCTTGCCCAAAGATGAACACTATACCAGCATTCCTATGTTTAATAGTGGGAATGTGGTCAAACATACGCAGCTCATGAACCTGCACCACGACTTCCCCATCCCCATTCCCAGGGCATCCAGAGAAAGCCACATAATGGTCACAACTTGGCTCATGTCCTTTGAAAAGTTGCTATGTAAGACTGAGTTAGGAAACAGCATTTGGTACTGGAGCCCCAAAGTGCATTCCCAAAGCATCTGCAAGGCTTATAATTACATTTTTTTCTGAGGGTGAGGGTTTCATTTATTTTTGATAGTAGAACAAATACTGGAGGGAAAAACATGTACTGGATGATTTGCAGTATAGAATTTTCTTATAAATGGATCAGAATACTACTAGCTATCAGACAAGGCTTAGAAATAAGTAGCTATTCAAGAGTAGAAGAAAAACTGATCAACAGTCATTTCTTTCCCTTTTGCGATGCTGAAGCTAATTTTGCGCAGTTTTATTTTGTCTAATAGATGCCAGCAGTATTATCACCAAATGGCAATTAGAACTAAAAAGCTGCCTTTAGTTGTATCAAAATAATATAGCATTCAACTTAAAGAAAAAAAAAGTCCATGAAAAGTACATTCAATCGATATTTTGGTACAGCATTTATTTCTGGCATAGAAAAACAGCCTTACTTTGAAGTTGTGCTCGGCCTTCAAATGAGGCCATCAACATAAAAACTGATTTCCTTGGGTTGAATAAAATCATCTTTTCAAAAGATAAATCAGATTATACCCTGTTCTTTCCCAAAGATCTTTAATGTTGCCTAAAGTGTGAAATACTTAACAAAGAATTTAACGCTCTCTTGATCAGGGTCCTATCCTAGTCATTTTCCAGCAGGCCCATCCATCACGATGTTTTGAGCACATCTATGTATAGCCCCTAGGGTAAGGCTGGACCTTTATATACACTCTCCTTTAATCCTCATATCTCCATGTCATTAGCTCTGCGTTGCAGATTTGAAAGGGGGAGGCATCAAATAAGTTATGGTGACAGCTAAGAAGACACAGAGCCAGGATTTGTACTAATGCCTAGTTTTTAACCTCCATCTTATTCCATGTGTGTGACGAGCCAGTTACACCTGAACACTGCATGCACTTTGCTATTTCTGTGTCTGTTCCTCACCCTAGCATGGTCTCCTTCCCAATTCACCTTTCAAGGACCAAGTCAATGTCTCTTCCACAGAGGTTCACCCACCCCCACGCCCAGCTAGGATTGACTGCTTCCTTTGTGCTTCCCCCCATTTGCACTGACTCCTCATACAGTGCTTATTCTTCCAGGTATGACAGGTGTTTGAATAACACATTTGTTCCTCCAACATTTGGATGCCTCCTTGGAGAGAAGGATCATCTGTCATCTACTAGGCCACCTGTGTCTGCTCCACACTCTTTCCTCAATAGGACCTTAGTGCTTATTAAGTGAATCAGTTGTTGACTAGCAGCCAACTAGGGCAGCCAGTTGTTTAGGGACAAGTGGCTGCCCTAGTTGTTTACATTTGCTCAGCTGTTTGCAATGAGATCAAGAAGAACCTGCAACTGAGGTTGTACTGGGTTGCTTTCAAAACAGACCGGACCATGAATCGTTCATGGCTTGCAACACATGTGAGAGGTCAAATAGGAAACTGATGTTTCATGGCTCTTCACTGCTCCAAGCAGAATATAGGTAATCAATTACCAAATGATAAATATTGCCAGGCATGGTGGCTCATGCCTATAATCCCAGCACTTTGGGAGGCAGAAGCAGGAGGATCACTGGAGCCCTGGAGTTTGAGACCAGCCTGGGCAACACAGTAAGTTCCTGTCTCTATTAAAAAAAAAAAAAAAAAATTAGCCAGGCCTGGTGGTGTGCCTGTAGTCGCAGCTACTCAGGAGGCTGAGGTGGGAGGACTGATTGAGCCCAGGAGTTTGAGGCTGCAGTGAACTATGATTGCTCCCTTGCACTCCAGCCTGGGTGACAAAGCTAGACTCTGTCTCTAAGAAAGAAAAAGAAAAAGAAAAAAAAAATTAAGATCTCCCATGTACAGAATATGCAGGTATGATCCTTTCCGCCCTAAGGGCCCTTTTCCCAGTGGGGACCATTGTAATTGTGGCAGACAGCTCAGGTGCCTCCTCCTTTGGACACACCCATATGTTCTGACTCAATCCATTATTTGTGATGGCTTAAGGAAGCAGTCTTCAATAATTTCTCAGGCCAGGTGCAGTGGCTCACGCCTGTAATCCCAGCACTCTGGGAGGCTGAGGTGGGTGGATCACCTGAGGTCAGGAGTTTGAAACCAGCCTGGTCCAACATGGCGAAACCCCGTCTCTACTAAAAATACAAAAACTAGCCGGGAATGGTGGTGCATGCCTATAATCCCAGCTACTCAGGGGGGCTGAGGCAGGAGAGTCGCTTGAACGTGGGAGGCGGAGGTTGCAGTGAGCCAAGATCGCGCCATTGCACTCCAGCCTGGACAACAGAGAGAGACTCTGTCTCAAAAAATAAATAAATAAATAAATAATAAAAATAAAATAATTTCTCTAATGCACCAGCAAGGTTCTCAAATGTAGTTTCTTGTCACTTAGGAAATCATAATTTGATAGAACATGAACACAGAAATGAAGGAGTTCTTTCACCCTCCAAAGTCCAAGAAGGCAATGACTTGTTTAAAGGACACAAGCAGGCCTCAAGAAGAATGGCTCAAGAGAGGACAGAATCTTGCCAGGATCATTCAAGTTTATCAGAAAAGAGAAGCCACCAGTTACTAAAGACTTATCAGCATCAAATAATTTCCTAAATGTTTCCGGTACCTTATTTTTCCTTTCAAGAATCTGATATTAGAACTAAAACTCCCATCTTCTCAGAAAAGTGACTTACTAGGACTCAAAGCTAGTAAGTGGCAGAGCCGTGTGATTCCAGCCCAGGTGCACCTGGCTCCAGGAATATCCTACCTTATCTTGAGTTCTTTCTGTGTATGCCAAACCATTTATCACACATATACCTGTTTCCTATAACCCCTAAAACCTCTCAAATCTACTTAGTTTACTCAAATCATTGTGCTACCATTAAATACTGCAAATGTGAAAAACATGTATGATAGAGAAACCAGAAGAGCAAAAACAGACTCCTTTAGACTCCTTGGTGCCATGAGGCAATTACTGGAGATGTTCTCAATTTGGCATTCATAAGTAGGAGAAGAAACGAGCTTAAATCCCAAGATACCTTGCATAATAAAAAATGTGGGTTACTTCTGTTTTACCCACTACCAAAGATCCTCAAGGCCAGCTTATACATAAACTCCCTCTTTGGCTAAAGCTCCAGGAGGTTCTACAGTCATTAAATGCTCTGCCGTCAATAAGAGCAGACTTTCTTCTCCCACAGCCACAGACATTTAAAGGCTCCAAAGATTCGTGTTTCAGGCAGAGAACAGTCCTCCTCTAAGATCATACTGTTTTGTGATCTGGGATAAAAGAAACGACAAAGAAATAAAACGAATGGTGGGCTGTGATTTTAAAGATAAACACTGTATCATGACCCTTCTTAGAACCTAAGTCTATATTTGGGTTGGCTGTATTTCCAAAACACAGGCAACAGACTTCCAGGACCCACTCACAACACTCGCAGCAACCAGGCAGCTCAGACCTCATGGGAAAGCTCTGATTCCAGAGCCATGTATCCTAAATAAAGGTTTGCTTCCAGGGTGGTAGCATAAGTTAGTGGTTAAAGGCACAGATTTCAGAGCCAGACTGCCTAGGTTCAGCACTGCCATGTGAATTGCCTCGTCTTGGGCAAGTTACTTTCTCTATGCCTTGATTTTCTCATCTGTAAAATGAGGACGGCAGTATCTACTAGTTCACAGTGTGACTGTGAGGATTACAGGAATTCATGATAGGGTCTTGTACAGAGTAAGTGCTATAAGTGTTGGCCATGGTTTATTAAACCTAACACACCCCAGATAGGTGGGTTCTTCAGAAGACTCCAGAGCCAAGAACAGTGATGCTGCTGTCACCATCATTAAGCTCTTTCAACAGAAGCCAATCATTGTCCCCATTGCCCCCACATGCACAGAGTGTTTGTGTGTACACAAACTGCTGCTTATCTATGCATCTTGCAGCAGAAAGGAGGGTGGAGAGTGGAGAACAGGGTCTCAAATTCATACCAGGAGGTCCCTTAAGAATCAAGTTTCAATGAACCTGAACAGGAAAGATAATTTTTAAAAGATACCCCCGCCCCCCCCACACACAAGCCTAAGATACTGCTTTACAGAGTCTTACCTAGTATTTAATTTGACTTGTAAAAAGGTACTTTATGTAAAATGACTAAACTTTACATTCTCAACAGCCAGCTCTTAATGCTTTTATAATTGTCATGAGTTTTCTATGTTGCTATTTTCAGTAAAACTAGGACTCTGAAGACCCTAAAGACAGATGTCTAACATTTTCCACCTCCAAGTCTTTAAGCAAAACAAGAGAAAATCGTATTAGAAAGACATATCTAATGATTATAACTTGCTACTTCCTCTATAAAACCTCCTTAGCCTACTTTTTGAGAGTATTATGGCATGACCAGGCACAGTGGCATGTGCTTGTAGCCCCAGCTACACAGGATGCTGAGCCAGGAGGATCGTTTGAGCCCAAGAGTTGGAGGCCAGCCTGGGTAACACAGCAAGACCCCATCTCTAAAAAAAGGAGTGGTGGTGGGGGGAAGAGAGAGAGAGGGAGAGAGAGAAAATGAATGAATATGAATTATGCTTGGAAGCTTGTTTTTACAGATATTATGTTGGGGGTTTGGGGACTGGGTTATACTTAATTCCATGACCTTAGGGGTAAACGGCATAATTATTTTATTGATGTTCTCTCTCCTTCATCTCTTCTTTAAATCTGTCACCAAATTCTGGTTTTTTTTTTTTTTTGGCTTGGTAGTTTCTCTCCAGAATGACCTTTCCTTGCTATCCTCAGGGCCATCTACCTTAATCCACATCCTCATTTCCTATCTCACCTATAGCAAGGGCAACAGTTTAACTGGGTTTCCTTGTTTTCAGTGTTCTGTTCCTTCCATCTAGTCTATAGGAAGTCATTACACTGATCTTCTAAACTCCCACTTCCATCACATTAAAACACTGCTCAAGATGTTCAATGATTCTTCCTTTAATAAGGAGATTGGATTCCTCCCCTTGCTGGTACTTAAGCCCTGAGTAATTTTTCCTATTCAACTTCCAATGTCTTCCTCCTTCCTTCACCACGCACCAACTGGATCTCAGCACTGTGGTACATGAACATATTTCTGGACTTTCTGTTTCACCTCAATACTTAACACCATTCCCTTCTGGACACAGCATCTCAAGGCCTCTGTCATATCCAAACCCTACCATTCCTTCAAGATCTCTTCCATGAGGCCTTTCCAAAGGACTTCTTCTCCTTCCTGATCCATTTTGGCTCTTATGTATACTGTTAGGTGAGTCCCTCTTTGTTTTATCGTCTTTGCTGGGTTTTTTACTAGTTACTGAAAGCATTCACTTTCTCAGGTGCCATACAACACTCAGCATAGAACGCGCAGTATCACTGAGCAGCAAATACCTATATACAAACCCAATTTCTCTATGCCATAACCCAGTATATTACAAATTCTGAATGAGACATCCAAGAAAGAAATACATGTTTACCAATATATACATACTTATGTATGTGCACATATACATGCACACACCTAATTAAAACACAAGTTTTGTAAAATACTACTTATCTTTACTACACACAATGTAACTGTATTTACAGTTACCTAATTTTCTGGACAACTGGATATTAGAAATTATAATTACTTTTGTTAATTTTATTATGTAGAAAAAGTCCTTGTTTGCAGATACATATTAGAAACAAAGTGTCCTGGCCGGGCGTGGTGGCTTATGACTGTAACCCCAACAGTTTGGGAGGCTGAGGCTGGCAGATCACTTGAGGCCAGGTGTTCGAGACCAGCCTGGCCAACACTGTGAAAGCCCATCTTTACTAAAAATACAAAAATTAGCTGGGCAGGATGGTAGATGCCTGTAATCCCAGCTACTCGGGGTGCTGAGGCATGAGAATCACTTGAACCTGGGAGGCGGAGATTGCAGTGACCCAAGATCATGCCATTACACTCACTACACTCCAGCCTGGGCAACAGAGTGAGGCTGTGTCTCAAAAAACAAAAAAAAAGGCTGGTCGCAGTGACTCATTCCTGTAATCCCAACACTGTGGGGGGCCGAGGTGGGTGGATCACATGAGGTCAGGAGTTCGAGACCAGCCTGGCCAACCCTATCTCTACTAAAAAATTGGCTGAGCATGGTGGTGCGCGCCTGTAATCCCAGCTAATTGGGAAGGTTGAGACAGAATTGCTTGAACCTGGGAGGCAGAGGTTGCAGTGAACTGAGATTGTGCCACTGCACTCCAGCCTGGGTGACGGAGTGAGACCCGGTCTCAAAAAAAAAAAAAAAAGAAAAGAAAAAAGAAAGTGACCTGATGTCTGTATATCACTCACTTTTAACAGGTTACAAACACACACAAAGAAAATAAGAACATTTTAAATTGTTGACTCTGGGTAAGGTAGATGAGTATTTGCTGTGATGTTCCTTCTGCTTTTCCATATAAGAATATAAAGTGATAGTTGTTACTCATCAAATTTATTTCATGACCATAATCCTGTTTGAAAAACAGTGCGTTATAATTAGAAAAAAGACAAGCCACTTGTCCCTGTGTTTGTTAATCATACTTAAGGAAGGCTCTAACATTCTGAAGAACGTTCTGTGGTTACTTCCTGGCCAATAAAGGATTTAATGTTCCATTGCTGAGTCTACTAATCTCTCCTTCAAAATCCTTTCTACGAAACTTCTGTGAATCATTAAGACCTTAGCAGAAAGGTATAAGATTAGGGATTGGTTTTTTACTTGCAGAGATCAGACTCAGAACTTACCCTAAGACCTCCTATACTGAGAACAATCCTTGTGGTTTTCACAGGGCTTTAAAATAACTAAATCTAGGAACATCAAAAGTTCAAGACAGTGCGCTAAAACTGAAAGTGCCACAGCAAACATGTGCACTGGTTACATTTTCCCCTTCCTTTTCCTTTAAGAATAGGTTTTAATAAAAGACGAAGTTCCATGAACAGTCAGTAACATTTCATTTAATTGACACTAAGGGAAGTATTCTAGATGAGTGAATGAAATTCGTAGATAACTGAAACTCCAAGTCTTGCTAATTAGAGATTTCTAGATTTTCTTCTTTCTTTTAATTTCTTTTAGAGACAAGGTCTTGCTCTGTTGCCCAGGCTGGCTTCCAACTCCTGGGCTCAAGTGATCTTCCTTCCTCAGCATCCCAAGTAACTGAGGCTACAGGCATGCACCATCATGCCCAGGTGGATTTCTAAATTTCCAAGATTGTTTTCCTGTTGACTATGGACATCCACATAATCAAGTCTGAATTGTGACACAGCAACAGTGACCTCAAGAAGACAACTGAACTAGATCACTCGGGGGAACTGGGATCCAATTGACCTTAAGTCCTCATGAAGAAGCAAGGTGGCTGAACTCTGCAAACTCTAAGGGCCTTGCAGCTCTTACACGCAGCAGTTCTGTTACTACTAGGTCTGTAAGGCTGGCACCCCGCACGCAAAATGCCAATAGTCTTGTTCACAAAATTATTAGCACAGACCAACTGACACAAACTGAGTATTACTCTTTATAATGAATCTTATTTTTTATTTTTTTGAGACAGAGTCTTGCTCTGTCACCCAGGCTGGAGTGCAGTGGTGCAATCTCGGTTCACCGCAACCTCTGCCTCCCAGGCTCAAACAATTCTCATGCCTCAGCTTCCCGAGTACCTGGGATTACAGATATGTACCACCACGCTTGGCTAATTTTTGTATTTTTAGTAGAGATGGGGTTTTGCCATCTTGTATTTTAGTACAGACACTGTTTTGCCATCTTGGCCAGGGTGGTCTTGAACTCCTGGCCTCAAGTGATCTGCCTGCCTTGGTCTCCCAAAATGCTGGTATTATGGGCATGAGCCATCCCTTTATAATGAACCTTATTTACCAAAATAAAATTTAAGCAACAAGTCATTAAAAACCATACGTAACAAAAGGAATGAAAAACTGTTCAACAAACAACCCAGACAAATCTCATGTGTGTAATACTTAATGAAAGAAGCCACACACAAAAATGTGATGGTGTATGATTAGCGTGCTACGGAGGTGAGAACAGTGGTTACCCTTTGGGGTGAAGTAGGGGTAGGGAGAATGATTCACCAGTAGGTGGCACCAGGGAGCACCGGGGCGCTAACAACATTGATCCAGGTGGCAGTTACTCAGGGCATATACACAGGTAAAAATTATCCAGCTGTACATTTAAGATGTATACACTTTACTGTAAGTGAAACCTCAAAAAAGTAATAAGATGCAAAAAAACTTAGATAACAAAAATGCAGGAGCTGTCAAAACTATTGTCTTTATAGTACCTGTAACATTACAAATACACAATGAATAAATGTTTACAGTATTGCTCAATTCTAGCAGGAAAAAAAAAACCTTAAATTTCATTAGCATGTCAACCTGTAATGCATTTTGTCACCTCTTTAACATTTTTAAAGTTTCCCAAACTTTCATGACACTGTCTCATAAATATTTGTTTTTAGAATACAAAAGAGCCAATGAAAAAGAACAGAAATCCACATCGTGTACTAGCAAGGCATTAATATCTGTGGTTTAACTGAATACATCAGATTTAGATACAAAAATATGCAATTTAGAATTCTGCAAAATGCAGCAAAATCCTAATACCATGTTGATCCAGATTGCTAATGCCTTGTTTTATTACATAATAGGCATTTAGAAAGCCAATGTTTCTCAATGAGGCTGAATTCAACTAAAAGCACACAAAGTACAATTAGGGGTTGCTTACTTAGACCAAATTGTTTTTATGATAGCTAATGGAACTGATTAATTTAGGTTGCAAACCAAGCCCCCTAAAATACAGAATTGCTACTCGAAAATGTTTTTCTGGGCATCTTTTGCGAACTAAGTCCTGTGTTGAAAGAACTGGAGTCAGAGAAATATGATAAGCTCTGTCCTAAGAGGTCACTCTTGGGGCAGGGAGGTGTACAGAATTAAAAAATGTAACAAGGCCAGGCACAGTGGCTCACGCCTGTAATCCCAGCGCTCTGGGGACTGAGGCAGGAGGATTACTTGAACCCAGCAGTTTGAGACAAGCTAGGGCACAATAGTGAGACCCCATCTCTACCAAAAAAAAAAAAAAAAAATGCTGCGTGTGGTAGTGTCTGTGGTCCCAGCTACTTGAGAGGCTGAGGTGGGAGGATTTCTTGAGCCTAAGAGGTCGAGGCTGCAGTGGGCCATGATTGTGCCACTGCACTTCAGCCTAGGTGAAAGAGTGAGACTTCATCTCAAAAAAAAAAAAAAAAAAAAGAAGTAATAAGTACTATAGGAACCAAGGGGAGGAAATAAGTTAAGCAGGGGGCTTCAATGAGAAGCTTCTGAGAAGGTGATAATTGGCTTAGAGGCGGCTCAAAAATCTGCTGAGAGCCTAGCAAGGAGCACATTGTATCTGCAGAAGGGAAAACTAGAATATGTATTTAGGAAACTAAAAGTTGGAGTGTCTAAAATTGAGAATGGCTAAATGGGTCATTCTAAATCAAGGAATGATTGAGGGCTGGGGCGAAAAAGAGGTGCATGGCAAGCATTCCTAAAGGGAGGCGGCACAAGGCTCAGAAGAACACAGACAACCTGCAACAGGCTCTGTAAACCATGCTAGGCTCAACACCTGACCATGCAGCCAAGGGGAAGCCAAGGATTTTAAAGCAGGTGGCATTTTTATAATCATGAAAATAAAATACGGAGAAATAGAGAATTTGGAACATCAAAAAGAAAAGGAGGCTTATCTTAAATACAGATACTGTTTAGGTTCTTATTAATTTTTTAAAAATACAGCACTGTGACTATACTATACAGAGGGATTTTGGATTTAGTTCAGGTCACATAAGAATGGTTCATTCATGAATCTGTGTAATTGGTCATGACATGCGTATACACTTGTTGCATACCAACATGAAGTAAGCTTCTGTCTGCGATGCTGGGATCATGTAATTTGGACTTTTTCTTTTTTTAAGCATCATTTGAAGCTAAGGATAGCTGAGTTCTTACCTAAAAGGACACTGTCCATCACGTATGGAAAATCAGGCATTTTGACTCATAAATACACAATTCATAATTTATTCCATCTCCACTCATCTCTCTTCTACAGGCTCAATACTAATCGAACTCCAATTATTATCACAGCCTTGGTACTTTCCATCAGGGGGCTAGATAAAGAAGAGCAAAGTTTTCACCTATGGTGAACAAAATGGCAGGACTTAAAGATGACTTTCCTGAAGAGTGCAATGCCTTCTGTGTTTTATTTATGGACTGAAAAGAGAAATCCCTCAATGTACACGGCAAATCACATTCCCCTCACTCTAAGCCATACTTACGGAAGACATCCCAGATTCTCCTGAATGCAGGAAAGTACCATGGTTACACCTGTCTACTCTGTTGAAACAGGTACTAACTATGACTAAAATTATATGTGGAAAAAAAATCCAAATGGGATTAGTAACAGAAAAAAACAAAACAAACAAAAAAAAACAAGTATGTGTGTAGGGGGGTGGATAGAAGGCAGTCTTGAAAGCGTCAATGCTAGATGCTTTTTTTTCTCTTTACTGGGAATTGCAATCAACCAAACCATGCGTCTGTACCTGACCTAGAGCCTTAACAATGCAACAAGACTGTGAGAACTCTCACTCACGGACACCTGCTCTTAGCCTATTATGGAACTACTGCCTGTGTGCAGAAGTATCATTTGGAAACATGAATTTTATGCTCAAAGGGTAAAATGCCCAAGAGGCTTTACTCATGCCAAGTTCCCTAAGAACCATGGGGCTTCTTTTTGCCTTGGGAAAGGAGGTAAACTTTTTTCTTATTCTTTTTTTTTTTTTTTTTTTTTTTTTTGAGACAATCTTGCTCTGTCACCCAGGCTGGAGTGCAGTGGGGTGATCAGCTCACTGCAACCTCTGCCTCCCAGGTTCAAGCGATTCTCCTGTCTCAGCCTCCTGAGTATGTGGGACTACAGGTGCACACCACCATGCCTGGCTAATTTTTGTATTTTTAGTAGAGATGGGTATCGGGGGAACCAGCCCCAATATTTCAACATAGGTTCTATTTTCCCTGTTGGCCAGTCTGAGAAATAAAGAGTACAAAGAGAGGAATTTTACAGCTGGGCCTCCGGGGGTGACATCACATATTGGTAGGACCGTGATGACCCCGAGCTGCAAAACCAGCAAGTTTTTATTAGGGATTTTAAAAGGGGAGGGGGCGTATGAACAGGGAGTAGGTCACAAAGATCACATGCTTCAAAGGGCAATAAAGATCACAAGACAAAGGCAAAATTAGAATTATTGATGAGGGTCTATGTCCCGCTGTGCACGTATTGTCTTGATAAACATCTTAACAGGAAACAGGTGAGAGTAGAGAACTGGTCTGACCAAAATTTACCAGGCCGGAATTTCCCAATCATAGTAAGCCTGAGGGTACTGCAGGAGACCAAGGTGTATGTCAGTCCTTATCTCAACTGCATAAGACAGACACTCCCAGAGTGGCCATTTACAGACCTCCCCCCAGGAATGCATTCCTTCCCCACGGTATTCCTTGCTGAGAAAATAATTCAGCGATATCCTCTTACTTGCACGTCCATTTATAGGCTCTCTGTAAGAAGAAAAATATGGCTCTATTCTGCCTGACCCCACAGGCAGTCAGACCTTATGGTTATCTTCCCTTATTCCCTGAAAATCACTGTTATTCTGTTCTTTTTCAAGGTGCATTGATTTCATATTGTTCAAACACACGTTTTACAATCTATTGTACAATAGTGGTCCTGAGGTGACATACATTCTCAGCTTACGAAGATAACGGGATTAAGAGATTAAAGTAAAGACAGGCATAAGAAATTATAAGAGTATTATTAAAGAAGTGATAAATGTCCATGAAACCCTCACAATTTATGTTCAGAGATTGCAGTAAAGACAGGTGTAAGAAATTATAAAAGTATTAATTTTGGGAACTGATAAATGTCCATGAAATCTTCACAATTTATGTTCTTCTGCCACGGTTCCAGCCGGTCCCTCCATTTGGGGTCCCTGACTTCCCGCAACAGATGGGGTTTCACCATGTTGGCCAGGCTGGTCTTGAACTGCTGACCTCAAGTGATCTGCCCACCTCAGCCTCCCAAAGTGGTGGGATTACAGGCATGAGCCACCTTGCCCAGCCTGAAAGAAGGTGAACTTAATTAGATGCCAAGGATTGCTAACTACATAACAGTATTTACAACGTGGTACACTTGATTAATCTGACTCAGTCCACCTACCTTAATCAGCATTTCGAAATGTTAGGGGACCATCTGTTCATGAACTGAGAACATTATGAAGTCTCTCATTCAACTCAGGATATCACCCTGAACTTGATGAACTAAAATTTATTTGATTTCTATACTTTAATGACTCTGATGTCATTCATTGCTTTCAATGTTATGACTGATGTTTTTATAAGGCCATTGTAAATATACTGTAAGTACCACAATCTCTGTGTCAGAGAAACACTTTGCTTGATTGCTTTTCTTCCTGGATAAACATGTAGTGAACAATCAGTGAATATATACTTCATATTATAGGATTGACTCAAAGAGTTCAATAATATCTATATCAGAGGCAAGGGTATGTTTATTTTATTAAGGGACACATCCTTCAAAGGAATCAAACTTTATATATAAACAGAGGTAAAGCGACAAGCGTAATTAGACAAGAATTAAAACACAAACAGATTTGGGTAACATCATTTATTTTCCACTTATATAGCATCTTTCATCAAAAATGTCAATAAATCTTTCCAACTGTTCTTGTTCCCACCTAGGATATGATGATCCGAAAGTCTTACACATCTGTTCTGAATTTCACACTCCATAACTGACAGCTATTCAGTCTTTGGGACTCATCACTCAATCTCCCCTCTCCCTTGCCTCCCACATACTCTAACATCAGACCCTTTTGCTCCCTCCAACACTTGACACCTGCCTGGTCTAGGTCTGTTACACTGCACACCTGGACCATGCAACAATCTAACTCCTCTCTCTCCAGGTTGATCCTCTCAGTGGTCACCACCATAGATTGGCTCCAGTGTGAGGTTTAAACTCCTGAAGCCAGTAGTCAAAGTCCTCATTATCTTGACTCAAACCTGTCTCTGTCCAGATCCTGTACTCTCAGCCTCTTAGCTGGACCACATAGTTGGATCCAGGTGAACTCTGTCCAGCTTGAGCAGAGCATGCCAAGGTCATTTTACCTAACTCACTTCACCCTTTATTCAAGAGTGCCACATGTATGTAGGCGTTACCATGCCTTCCACCTCCACCATCTACTCTGTGCCTCTATGTGCACATCAGCATGACAGATGTTTGACATATTTTATTTCTAGTTCTCACCTCAATTATACTAGTTATGTTTAGTGTATCAAACATATCAAGGAATTTGGGCCAGGCACTGTGGCCCACACCTGTAATCCCAGCACTCTGGCTTGAGCCCAGGAGTTCAAGACCAGCCTGGGCAACTAAGCCAGACGACCCCTGATGCCCTCCAGTTCTACAAAAAATTTAAAAATTAGCTGGGTGTGGTGGCATGCACCTGTAGTCTCAGCTACACAGAAGGCTGAGGCAGGAAGATCCCTTGAGCCCAGGAGTTCGAGGTTGCAGTGAGCTATGATCACACCACTGCACACCAGCCTGGGTGACAGAGTGAGACTGTTGTCTCAAAAATTAAAAAAAGAAAAAGAAAAAAGAAATCAAGGAATTTGACAAGGTCACAAACTAGGGAGTAGCAAGCCAGGGTTTGAACCCAGGTGTGATTCAACAGCCTGTGTTCTTTCTAAAACCTGGGGCATCCTCATCCCCAGCTCCCTATTTACCAAAACCCAGGGGTTCCTTCAGAGTCTGCTCAATTTCACCTCTCCCACACAGTCACTTCTGATCACCCCAAATCAAGTAATCAGTGGTTACTCAGAACTTCTGCTGCTCTGACCTCATATTCTTAGAAACTTGATTTTTTTGCAGCCCCAGAGCCTCATATTAATAGTCTCTTGAACACAGCAGGCACTCAACTATCTTAACTGAGTGATGTTGCTATTTTCATATTATTTTCTATGGGTACAATTATGTATCAGGTAAGATAACTTCAGTAACTGAATAAAATCAGTTTCAATAATAAGGGCACATCTATGGTCTCCTAAACTAAGAACAGAGGGCAGGGCTAATTCAACGGCTTACAGATATCAAAGACCCAATCTCTCTCCATTTTTTCACTACACTATCCTCGGGCCATTTGCTTCTCCTCACAGGGAGGCAAGAGAGCTACTATAGTTCTAGGAATCACATGTAGACAGTTTCTGGCTATAGATGAGGATACTTATCTTCTTTTATATTTTATTAGGAAGGAAAACATTTTCCAGAAGCTCCTCAGGGGTCCCCTTGGCCAGGGCTGAGTCCCATGTCCATGCCCTAGTTGCAAGGGAGGCTGGGGAGGCAGCAGATAACATTTTCGGCCTCCACTCCAGGAACAGGCTCTGCCAGTCAAGGAGAAAGGGAAGGAAAAGGGTGTTTGGAAAGGCACTCCACAGGGTTTGCAAACACCACCTCAAATGGATATTATGCAACGATCTACTCTGTATAAGGAAAACTCCCCCATCCAAATAGATTATCATTAGAAAGGCTTGCTAATCAGGTTAAAAACAAATAATCCAGTTACCATAGAGTGTATGTGCACTGGAGGTAGAAGAAAGGGAATCGGAACCTTCTTTAGCCACCAAGTGTAAATACATTCCTCTTCCCCAGTGTTTTGGTTACATATCATAATCTCCTTCACTATCATGATCACCACAAGGAAAGAAGGGCTAGGAAGAAAAACCATCTAGCCCTTTTGGGCTTCCATATAGTTCTGAAAACACCTTAAGGCAGGCAAAAAAAAAAAATTTTTTCAAGAGATTTAAAGAACAGAAATGGAGATGAAAATATTTACAAGTCTTCTGCCTCTTTCTCTGATTCTTCTATGCTTCTTCTAAAAAAATGATAGTCTGCCACCCCTACCACCACCACCACCACCACCACCACCCACCCCATCTGCTGCCAATTCTGCAAACAGCATAGACATCCATCAATAGGGAACCTCTTTTTAAAATTCTAGTACAATGGAAAATGATGCAGCCACTAAAATGGAAACGGATCTGAATGGGCTACCATGGGAAGCTATTCAATCTAAACTTAAGAGAGAAAAGCAAGACGCAGGGCTATGCCTACTGTGCACGCTCATCTGTGCTTAAACGAGGGGTGGAGGGATTTATGATAGATATGTACAATTGTCTACTCTATGTGTATGAACATTTCTAGAAGCTGTCTTAAGAACTGTGGATGGTAGTTACCTCTGGGGAATAGGACTGGGAATCTGAGGACACAGATACTTTTTGTTTTATATTATCTTTTTGAGAGAGTAATTCATCTTATTTTCATATTAAAAAAAAAAAGTCCCCAGTGCCTGAATTTCAAAGTGAGATTAATATGCAAATACCTGCAAAATTTCATTAGCACACTTAAGATACTTCCTTGTCTCCTCCAGTGACCTATGATTTTACTAACAGTAGCAAAATAAATAATCTATAGGATAGTAAGCATTTTTATAACTCACCCTAACTGAATTTTGTTTATGTAATTACTTTTAGAAAAGTAACTCCCTACTGAAAAGAGAAATTTTAAATCCCATTTCCTAAGGAAATAAAACCATGGCTTAAAAGGTAGTTCTAAAACAAATTTTATGGGACTAAGCTGGAATTGCCAAGTCATAAATATAAGTTTTCAAGTAAAAATCCCATTAAAATATTGTATACTAATGTTACATCTTTCTTATATAACTTCATAAAATACTGTCTTTTTAAGGGACCAATGCCACTGAAATATTTCTACTGTGAACTGGGTTGCCCAAGGCTCACAGCTTTGAATCTGTATTTCATGGACAATGATGTTTTCCACAAAGACTCTTCACTGAGAATACTCATACGAGCAGACCACGGCAGTGTATGATAGGCGTATATATACAGTTGTCCCTTGGAATCCATGGGGGATTGGTTCTAGGACCTCCTGCAGATACCAAAATCTGCGAGTGCTCAAGTCCCTGATATAAAATGGTGTAGTATTGGCATATAATCTACAAACATCCTCCTGTATACTTTAAATCATCTCCAGATTACTTATAATACCTAATACAATGTAAATGCTATGTAAATAGTTGTATTTTTTAGGGAATAATGACAAGAAAAAAAACCACTCTGTACCTATTCAGTACAGATGCAATTTTTCTTCCTAAATATTTTTGATCCCTGGTTGGTTGAATCCATGAATGTGAAATCCATGGATGTGGAGAGCCAACTGTATATCCATTCATGGCAACTGAAGGGTCACAGAGTTCATCTAGAGACTGTTTACATATAGTTCATGTGATTCCTGAGGCTAGACTGTTTTACCTGTGATTCTCACGTCTGGTGTTTTTGTTTGTGTTTTGAGACAGTGTCTTGCTCTATCAACCAGACTGGAGTGCAGTGGTGCAATCACAGCTCACTGCAGCCTTGACCTCCTGGGTTCAATTGATCCCCCTACTTCAGCCTCCTGAGTAGCTGGGACTACAGGTGCACACCATCATGCTCGGCTAATTTTTGTATTTTTTTGTAGAGACGAGGTTTCGCCATGTTGACCAGGCTGGTCTCGAACTCCTGGGTTTCAAGCAATCTGCCTGCCTTGGCCTCCTAAAGCTGGGATTACAGGCATGAGCCAGCGTGCCCAAATGGTTCTCAAGTTTATTTTATTTATTTATTTTTTTTGAGATGGAGTCTTGCTCTGTCACCAGGCTGGAGTGCAGTGGTGCGATCTCGGCTCACTGCAATCTCCGCCTCCCGAGTCCAAGTGATTCTCCTGCCTCAGCCTCCTGAGTAGCTGAGACTACAGGTGCCCGCCACGACACTCAGCTAATTTTTTGTATTTTTGGTAGAGACGAGGTTTCACCATGTCGGCCAGGCTGGTCACGATCTCTTGACCTTGTGATCCACCTGCCTCGGCCTCCCAAAGTGCTGGGATTACAGGCGTGAGCCACCACACCCGGCCTCAAGTTTTAAAGTTTGGTTTTGTCCTTCAAAAATTGTTTCTACAGCAACAACTACAAAAAAGGAATAATGTTATCTCCTTAAGGTTAAAGTCAGTTTCTCAGAAGACAAAGCAGGATAGAATTACTTGTACTTTTAAAATTTTTTCAGTGGTTCTAGGATTCATTTTAAAATGAAGCAATGCTAAAAGCAGACTGCAAGGTATATTTGCAGTGTTTGAATTTAACTGATTCTTCAAACATTAAAACCTGTTTGGCATTTGAGCATGTGCATCTCCTAGAAACCCAGAAATTCCATTTGTAGGTTAGAGGAGCAAGTGCCCCTGTTAGGAGCACATTGAAAATATACATAGCAGCATCACTTGCAAAAGAAAAACAATAAAAGCAATAACAAAAGACAACCCACAAATAATCCAAAGCCTATGGGCAATAAAATGGAGAGATATATATACACACACACTGGAGATATATATATATACACACAATAAAATGGATATACACACACACAGTGTTTATTTGTACAGTGGAATGAAATAAACCAGAACTACAAGAATTAAAATGGGCCAGGCACAATGGCTCCCACCTGTAATCCCAGCACTTTGGGAGGCCGAGGCTGGTGGATCACATAAGCCCAGAGTTCAAGATCAACAGGGGTAACATGATGAAATGCCGTCTCTACCAAAAAAAAAAAAAAATTAGCCAGGCATGGTGGCACACACGTCTGTAGCTGCAGCTATTTGGAAGGCTGAGGCAAGAGGATGAGCCTGGGAGGTCGAGGCTGCAGTGAGCCAAGATCACGCCACTGCACTCCAGCCTGGGTGACAGAGCGAGACCCCGTCTCAAAAAGAATGAAATGATTAAATCTTAAAAGAAGCAAATCAAAGAACACATACTTTATGAATTCTACTTTATAAAGGTCAAATGCAGGCAAACTCTTTTTTAGGTATGAACACACATGTGATAAAAAGAGAAAAATCTTGAGAATAGTTAAACCTTATGGCAGTGATGACCTCTTGGGGGTAGGAAGGCTTGTGATGTAGGGATGCTCAATCAGGGAAGGTCACAGGGTCAAGTTCATCTCCTTACCCTGGGTATAACGTACAGGGGTGTTTCATGTATTTTTTAATGGAATATCTTCTTTGTATAATATTAGTTTACAAACATTTTAAAATAAAAACTATGGAGTAGGCCGGACGCAGTGGCTCACACCTGTAATCCTAGAACTTTAAGATCCGCTGAGATGGGCGGATCACGAGGTCAGGAGATCGAGACCATCCTGGCTAACATGGTGAAACCCCATCTCTACTAAAAATACAAAAAAATTAGCCGAGCATGGTGGCGGGCGCCTGTGGTCCCAGCTACTCGGGAGGCTGAGGCAGGAGAATGGCGTGAACCTGGGAGGCAGAGCTTGCAGTGAGCCAAGGTCGTGCCACTGCACTCCAGCCTGGGCCACAGAGTGAGACTCCATCTTCAAAAAAAAAAAAAAACAAAAAAAAACAAAAAAAAACTAATGGAGTAAATTACACAGTAAAATAAAATGTGTGTGTGTGTGTTTGCTTAAGCTGTAGAATGAATGTCTTCTGTCAATCCTATTGCTTTATCTCTGGCTCTATACTTAACTCGTTGGGTAATAATGTTAAAATCTAAATTTGAGACCCTACTTAAATTGTGACCTGGTCTCAAAGGTCCTCAGGTCACCACCGTAATGATCTTCTTGGATCATTATCCTCACTGGTTACACACAGGAATGTGAAGCATGTAGTCAGGAGAAAGCCCTGTAATTTCCCCCAGGCCACAAGTAATCCCCCTGGAAGCAAAAACAACCTCCTCTCCATAAACTGACTGGAAAGGAACAGGTGGGAAGGAGAGCAGAGGGGCGGCCAGCATTGTCAGGGTTTCTCCAGAATGGCCTGTAAACCAGGACAAGCCCTGTTCCCACATCTTTTTGAACAGCCTGGCACAGAAAGCAGCTCTGACTGTTTTACAAGCAGTGCTCTTGCAGTGTGGGGAGTCATTTTCCCTTTTATTCCAATTGAAACTGTGTGAATCAAGCTCTGTCAACTGTTGCACTCACAGTGTTACGAGGCTATTGGATGATATGCTGTCGGAACAACTGGCCTGACTTTTTTCTTTTTTTAAACAACAGATTTTTGTTTTGTTTTGTTTTGTTTGAGACAGAGTCTCACTCTGTTGCCCAGGCTGGAGTGCAGTGGCGCGATCTCAGCTCACTGCAACCTCTACCTTCTGGGTTCAAGGTTCTACCTCAGCCTCCAGAGTAGCTGGGATTACAGACGCTGCTACCACTCCCAGCTAATTTTTGTATTTTAAACAACAGAAATGTAACCTCCAAGACCCAAACGATCAAATGACAAGCAGCAAACTTTTCCAACTTTCCCTCCTCTCCCACCCCCAGGTGTTTTGGTTTCTGAAGACTGGGGATCACTATCAACAATGGGCAAACCTTTGCTACAGAACTGATTAGGAAAAAACCACCTGAATTAATAAACGGGTACAAATATTTTAATGTTCAGGGAAGGAAAGAAAGATTGCATTTTGTGTCAATATACAGAAGTCTTCTATGACAAAGAGCCACAAGTGAATACAGATTTCCTATGAGATCAAAGGCTCCCCCAGGCAGAGATCACATGAACCTGAGCCTTCACCACCCTATGGGGAATGAATCCCACACTATGGGGTGTCCAAGCATGGTCCGAGGAGGCCCAGTTCAGACGCACTCTCCATTTCCCCTACGGCTGCTTCCTCTCCCGCAGCTCGAGGCAGCCACCACACCCTTCTTCCACAACGTGGGCTGGGCAGCGTCACACAAAGTCAGTTTTACAGTTTCAAGTTTCCAGGCAAAGGCAGGACGACTCAAAGATGCCCACTTGTCGAAAGACCAGATGTTAAAGTACAAAGTTAGATTCCAACTCAGAGCCTGGTTAGACCCGGGGTTACTTTCGAACTCCCAGGGAGGTGGGAGGAGACCTGGCTCTTCTCCAGCCAGTAGCCGGCACAATCCAACCCAGATATTTGTCCATCTGTTAAATCACTCACACTGGACTGACATTTTTAAAAGGACATAACAATAAGGAGACTGGTGGTTCATTAGGCGCGTAGGCAGTTTAAATACCTAGAAACCCACTGAGAAATTAGGGAGGGATTTGGGCAAGCACAAAGATAACTATTAAGAGCACAAAGACAAATTGTATTTCTTTCCGGCATCTCCCAGGATATTAAAGACCACAAAGCTCCACAATACATATTTACACACTCTGGCTGAAACGGAAGAGTTGTGAAGAGACTTACCAAGGGCCACACAGCAAAGCCAGGAGCACAGCAGGATCGGCAGCCAGCTCACCCTCCTGCCCGAGGCATTTGAATCTGCAAGGCAGGCAGGCTAGATATTCCAAACAGCACCTACTATATGACTCAGCCTGGACTTTGGAGATACTGCTCACTTTATCTCGGGGTATTCCTGTGTTTGTCTCAGAGAAACTCCACGCCCTGCACTGTACCCAATACAAATGTCAGTAATAATGCACCATATTCAACACATTGCTGTACAAATGGGCTCTTTGTGCTGCCAGCAGAAGAGATCCACATTCTATATCTTTGCAGGGAGGACGACTAGAAGGGCGCCTGCTATCAATCACCCCGACTCTGGGATTGCAAGAGGACATTCGGTCTGGTACTCTCTCTTTACCAATAAGGAAATGGGCTCGGCTCAACAAACCTTGTTAGGCAGAGCAAATGCCAGCAGTGGACTGGGCGCAGGAAACACCAACGTGATGAAGGCAGAGCAAAGGGGCCAGCCAGCACCAAGGGAAGTGAAGTGGCTTAAAGACAGTGAGCAGTCAGGAGACTCTCTGTTGATTCATTCATGAGACAGACACTTGCTGGGTGCCTCCTAGTGTCAGGCGCGGCGAGGCGTGCTGGGGAGGCAAAGGGGCACAGCCGCCTCCTGGCCTAGTGGCCAGGGGGAGAGACACAATGACAGCCACTGATAAGTGTCAGGAGAGTACTTGGTGCTAAGCGAGCACTTGGAAGGGGCTGCTAAGGGGGAGATAAGAGGAAAGGGGGAGGGGAAAAAGTCAATGGAAAGCAGAAAGAAAGGCTTGTCAGAAGGTGAATCAGTTAGACAGAGAAGCAAAGATTTGGAGGACTTGGTGCAGATGAAGACTGGGACAGCAGATGGGTCACACCCGGAGGGTCCCACTTAACTCATGCAGAGGTGTTTGGGGTACATCCTGTAGGTCCCTTGGCAGCCGCATAGAGGATTAGGATGATCACATCCCTGTTTTAAACAAGTCCTTCTGAGAAAACAAGATGGAAAATGCATTTTCATGGAGCCAACTGGAGCCTGCTGCAGCAATCTATGGCAAGAGCTGGTGAAGGCTGGATGTAGGGTGGTCGCGAGAGGTCTATGAAGGAGGTGGAATGAGAGGACTTGACACCACCTGGATGTGGGGGTGAAGGGGCGAGTCAAGGAAAACCCCACTTCTGTTTCATTCCTTCTGGTAGCTAAGATTATTCACAAGATAGGCAAGAGGAATTTTCAGCCTCAGACATGATAAACTTAAGGTTCCTATGGGACCTTCAAACACAGACGTCCTGATGAACGCAGAGAGAAAGGGACAGAGGAAACAGCACTGGAGCCCATCAGTGACAGCGCCTTAGGCACCTCTCTGAGGAGACAAGCATAGACAACCAGACCTAATCAAATCCCAGCTCTGCGTCTTAGCAGCTATATGACCTGGGGCAAGTAAATTAACCTTTTTGGGACTCTGGTCTCACCTAAGGAAATTCCTTTTGGGATTTAATGAAATCAGAAAAGGACATGATGTCATGGCAAACAGAAGAGATTTAATATTTTCCTCTTGCCCTTTTGTGATCATACACTGCTTTGTATTATAATTGAGTACTTAACCTTTGCAGCAGATTACAAGTTTTCTTGCTGTCACTCATCTTTAAATCCCTTTTGACCATATTTGTAGGCACAGATTCTCAAATATTTGAATTGCCACAAGTCATATGAAAAACTAAGGCCAGACTGTTCTAGAGGACCAGGGGTTTCCTGCTTTTGATATTAAATAACAAAGGCAAAGATCTCAAAATTGCTATGTGGCTTAAGTGGTGTTGATTTAACTCTGTGTTGAGGGGTGGGATGGAGAGAAAAGGGCAGTGGGGTTTGGAAAAGAGGGAGAATTTTGTCAGCCTAATAAAGGCTAGTCAAAGCCTACTCTGTGAAAACTCTACTGTAATATTTAAGAGGAAGAGTGTCTACCAAAGTTAATATTGCATAGCCTCTATCCTCTGGCTCAGTTCAAGTAAAGGTCTTAAGTCATGTTAAATAATAAATTCCAGCAAATGAATCTTGCCTTAAACCAAATGTTAAGTCAATAGTACACTCTGTATATGAGACGTATATACTTTCTTTGCTAGGTCATTTTGCTAATTCTAACTCTTAAAATGAATATTTTAAAACTACAATAAGATTTTTAAAACCAGACTGACCAGTAAGGCATACATAATTCAGTTCCACAGAGCTAAGCTTGTTCATTTTTCTTCAGGGTTTGCCTTTAAATTTGGGATCCAACTTGTCTTTACCTATTTTTACGGCTGCCTTCCTAGTCTGAAAATATCTTGGTCACTAGATATTTTGTTTCATCTCCAGCTTAGCTCCTAAAATACATTCAGGATCACTTCTTCCTTCCCCATTCTTCACTGGTAGCTTCATATATTCCCATCCATTCACTCATAGCCCAGTTCAGTACACCTACCTCACATTCTGTGTCTCAGTCACAAATATCTTTTTTAAAAACCTGCCCAAGTTTCTAATATAGAATGATTTGGCAACTGCCTCAAAGTTCACTGTTTGGCTCATTTAATTATTTGGATTAAACATAGATAATGATCCAATTCAGAGCTAATGGTCTTTAGGACTACTCTTATTCCTGGCTGTCTTCAACCTGGGCACATGTGACATGCCTCAAGCATGACCAGTTTGAGAGGACACTTTGGTCCCCAAGGGCCAGGGAAGAACAAGTTCCTCCTCGCTCACATATGTAGTCCGAACCTGAGGTTCTTGCCTCTCTACGATGTTTCTGGACTCTGGGTGGCTCCCATTAAACACACAATACACATCTCCATCCTTCTTAGCCACCCTCTAAGATTTTGACACCCCACTGACATGTAGACCCAAGATACCTTCCAGTTCTTCTCTGCCTTGAATAGACTTGAACTTCTCAGATGTGAATAGACTCAACTTTTTGGCGTGTCTACAAGATGCTCTCCTATCCCACTGCCAATAGGGGGAAAAATGAAAGCAGACAGATGGCCACATTAGATGGAATCTGCCATTGAGATGGCAACTGCCCCATGGCACCCAGCCCCTGGCCTACTTGAGTTATTCCTCAGACACTGACGAGAGGTGCACAGCCTCAGGGAGAGATTACTGAGACGTAATCCTTTCCCTTTAAACATGACTTTGACATATGCATTACACACACTTACACACGTCTGACTCCACCATGACTCACATTGGAGGTGGCGTTTAAAATGAACAGCATCTCAGTGCTATTATGATGCTTCACTCAAAATTGCTCTATGGCTTCTACTACAGGAGCAGGTCACATCCAGGAAATGGTTTGCCTGATCTAGAGCAGGATTTTCTCACTATTACCTTATGCCCCAGGGCTGCCTACTTTCTTCAAAACCCAGATCAGGATCTGCGACCTATGACCCAAAGCACTCTCCTTGTAAATTCAGGATTCCCTACTAAGCCAGTCCCTATCCTTTTCTCTCTCTGAACACTTGAAATACCTTTTATATTCTTCTCTTTCTCACAGCTCATGTCATTCCTCCAGGCAGAGGCCCCTAAGGTTCCTGTGGTTAGTAGACGTGGATAGCTGCCTGCTGCATCAGACTCAGCTGAGCTCAGGAATCCTTCTGAAAATAAAAGATTTATCCTACAAATTGGTGCAACCTTTGGGAGAACAATGTGTTTGCCTCTATTCTCATTTAAAAGACACATCCCTTTGACCTAACAGTTTTGCTTTTGGAAATTTATCTAAATATGGTTATAGAGAAAAATGTACGCAAGTTTTCAATACAGCATTACAAAGCAAAAGAAACCTGAAAAAACATCATCCTGGGAGGAACTTAAATTGTATATCAATAGGCAACTGGTTAAATAAATAATAGATATGTATATTTTGTGTCAAGACTATTTCTGTAAAGACACATAAAAAACCTAACATTGCAGCCGGGTGCAGTAGCTCACGCCTATAGTCCCAACACTTTAGGAGGCCAAGGCAGGTGGATAACCTGAGGTCGGGAGTTCGAGACCAGCTTGACCAACATGGAGAAACCCCGTCTCTACTAAAAATGCAAAATTAGCTGGGCGTGGTGGCGGGTGCATGTAATTCCAGCTACTGGGGAGGCTGAGGCAGAAGAATCGCTTGAACCTGGGAGGCGGAGGTTGCGGTGAGCCAAGATCGTGCCATTGCACTCCAGCCTGGGCAACAAAAGCGAGACCGTCTCAAGAAAAAAAAAGAAACATAACATTATTATCATTGCTATCTCTGGGGAAAAGGACAAGAAGCTGGAAAAAGAGACTTTAATTTTGCTTTAAGCCCTTTAGTACTGAGGAATTTTTTTTTAATAATTATTATTATTTTTTAAGACAGAGTCTTGCTCTGTCGCCCAGGCTGGAGTGTAATGGCACGATCTCGGCTCACTGCAACCTTCGCCTCCCAAGTTCAAGCGGTTCTCCTGCCTCAGCCTCCCGAGTAGCTGGGATTACAGGAGCCCGCCACCATGCCCGGCTAATTTTTGTATTTTTAGTAGAGACGGGGTTTCACCATGTTGGCCAGGCTAGTCTTGAACTCCTGACCTCAGGTGATCCATCTGCCTCGGCCTCCCAAAGTGCTGGGATTACAGGCATGAGCTACCTCGCCTGGCCTGTGGAATTTTTTTTTCAAATGAATTTGCACTTAAGCTACTTAATAGAAAAAAATGTGAACCTTTATAATTTAGAGCTACTAAACACTTCATTAAACAATATCACTTAATCTTTGCTAAACACGAACTAGAAAAACTAGGCACAAATAGAAACTGTATAGACCAGATATACATTAGAATGGGTCTGCTTTAGCAGTTAATGGTTTAATCATTAAATATTCTCAGGTCAGGGTATTTTTCTCTAAGGCACTTTATGTGTTGCTGACTCTTCTACAATCTAAGTGGCTCAATGTAAACCATTCCCCTTGTGCTAAACATGCGTGTTTATACTTAAAGTCAATTTCACTGACGAAATTAGGGTAGGGTCAGTTTGTAAGGTTTTGCCCTAAACCTTAAAAAGAACACAAAATCCTTCAGGTCTTAAACAAGATTGATGCCCAGGCCCTACGAAGGACATATTGAATCTTCTGTATATTTTTTAACAAGCTCCACAGGTAATTTGGATGTGGCTGGCATTGCCTCGTGCACACCTAAAGTAACCATGCTTAGAAAACGCTGTGTTATCCAAAAGAAACACAGCATAGAGAATTCTATGAACAAACTATTGCAGTACTCCAAGATTTTAAAATAAGTAACTTTTTCAAACACTGATATGGGGTTTGGAGTTAACACTGCGGGTAAGCAAACCCACCAAGCTCTCTCAATTGACACAGCTCTTCTGGCTCCTTCGAGGAAGTGAGGACCAGTAAGTGGAAGAGCCTTTGGGGCTGGTGTTTCTCAAGCTATGGCTTCAGGCAACCTCAGGGACAGAACCTGGAAAGCGCATCTGACAGCCTCCTTTCTACCTCCCATCTCCACCCCATTCTTATGTCCAAATAGTTTGAAACTATTGAGCTAGACCAGTATATCCCGAACACCAAATTGTTAAGAGTGGATGGGGCCCCAGCGATCTTTCCCACTCCCCAGACCAGTGAATCAGAAATCTCTACTACTGGAGGTTCTGCAGTACCCCAGGTTCTTTATCTAAACAGGAAAGTTAGGAAACACCAATTTAGGTCAAACTCATTTTAAGATAAGGAAATCAAGGCCCAAGAAGTTTAAGTGATTTCAGCAAGGACTTATAGCTGATTAATGATAGCTGGGAGCCGTGAAACCTGGTGAGCGAATTCTTCCCTCTTAGACCAATACTGCTTATTATGTGTAATCATGAAAGCCCCAGTATCTGTGCAGTTTCTGATTCACCACGAGGAGGTCCCAAGTGATTAATAAAGCCTGAACCCAGGGGCATGTCAGAATGCACCACTGGTTTAAAGGATGACTGACACAGTAAAGTGTCCAACATCAACCTTGCCCTCGGAGTTCTTTCACTTTCAATATCAGTAGGAGGAGAAATATACAATTGTACATTTCCTAGAAAAGTAAACCCAGCCCCACACAGTTAACAACCAGGTGAAGGGGGAACACAGGACAATTCAAAGTTTTCGGATCATGCCATTTCTTGGTCAAATATTAGTACCTTCAGCAAAAGACCTCTAATTACCACACGTTTCGTTATGGCAACAGCCTGCTCCTTACTGCTGGGAGAGAGGAGTACTCCACACCCATGGCCTGAAACCAGGATCTCCAAACCCATCAAAGAGAAACATGGATGGGAAACCAAACCCCCCAAGCTTGGAAAGCATCCAGCAAGCTTTAATTCAGGGAGAGTTCAATCGAGATATAATTGCCTCTAATTGGCCCTCCCACACGGTCTCACAACATACAGCTGTAATCAGTTCCACAAAGAATGTGTTATATTTCTTTTCTCCCTTGAAAAGTCAGAATCCTCTCTTGTTAGGTACTTACCATCACTGTTTTGATTTTTGTAAATATACCGAGACATTAAAAAAGGAAGAATGAATGGGTAAAAGCAAAGAAGTAGATGGATTTTTTCTTTTTTTAAATAAGCACTGATCCCTATGACCTTAATGATAACCCAGTGAGATTCAAATCTGTAATGGAGACTGATGTCGACTCAGGAAACCTTTCTAGTCCAGGGCACATGTGATCCAAAAAACACATTCATCTGGTCAGACATTTTCCATACTCTGATTTTTATCTTTCTTGGCATGCTCAACTCTCCTTTAATAAAGTCACAACCCTTTGTTGCCATGGAACCCAATCAGACACGGAGCCTGTTACTATGACTTCCCTGCAGATATAAAAAAAGACCCAGTGACCAAAAGACCAGCAATTTCTTAAAAAAAAAAAAAAAAAAAATTACAAGGCAAAGAGGCTCCAAAAAAACCTCAACACTTCTGTATTTACTGAAGTTTAATCTTTTATGTAGGCTCACCTGAACTCTTCAGCCAAAGCTAGCTCATGTTTCAGCTGGAACTTTCCAAAGAAAATGATTTTACAAATAAATACCTGGGCAAAGAAGGTAAAAATATTCTTGGGATATCTTACTTTTTTTCTTCTTCTAGGCAAGCTTTCTGAAATTTGAGTAGCTGTTTAGCAAACATGTGTCAATCAGCAGCTGCCAAATTGCAATATTCATTTCCATCAATACTTAACGTTGCCAAGAGCTCATTATTTCTCTGAAAAGATATTCTAAACAATACAATCAATCCTGTGTTCTGGACCTGGACTAAATCTACAGGAAAAAAAAAAAAAAATCTGAGACTAAGCAGAGTGGACTGAGCAGAGCTACTTAAGGAAAGAGAATTAACATTTGTTGAGTACCTACCATGAGCTGGGCACTTTTACGTCATCATGTGAGGACCCTGTAACTGAGGCAATGCCACCTCTGTTTGGCAGATGAGGGACCAAGGCTCAGAGAGCTTAAGTACTTAGGCAGCTTGTTCAAGCTACCAGGCTAGAATGCTGCCTGGCTCCCAAAGCCAGAGCTATTCCTTCATTCAACCAGCATTTATTTCTGCTCTCACAGGTGTTGTACATTTTGTTATGCTTCTTATTCTTCAGGAGCGAATTCACAGCCTGTAAAGCTTGGCTGTAAAGACAGCATGGTGTCCATCTTTACTGGCACAGGGGCCAGTTCTGGCTACACCCACGTACAACTACCACCACATCTATACAACAGCAGCTACCCCTTGGGGGAATCCCGAATAAATGCCCTGGCTACTTGCCTAAGGAGACACGTGTGGGCTAGGCACCCATTACAACCTTCCAGAGGTTGGGCCATGGCCCAGGGCCTTCCAACCCTGGACCTCATGGTGGGGAGGACCAGGAAGCTCTGGGTGGCCTTTTCATGTGCAGTGTCATCGGCAAAGTAAAAGTCAAGCCATGCAAACCACAACAGTTTCTCCAACCTGGTTTTGGACAACCAGCTTAAAGAAATGACTAGTAAGAAGGAATGTGGCAAGGCATAAAAGTTATAATTTATAAGTATATTATTAATTATACCAGCCTCTCAGCTACTCTCAGCTAAAGAAAATTTACCTATTTCATGTACAAAGATTACAACAACTGCTTTCATTAAAAGAAATTTTTTAAATCACCCAAAACTGCAATATGATACCACTTCATACTTACTAGGATGGCTGTAATTAAAAGACAGATAATAACAAGTGCTGCTGAGGATACGGAGAAATCAGAACCCTCATACACTGGTAGTGGGAATATAAACTGGTGCAACCACTTTGGAAAACACTCTGGCAGTTCCTCCAAAGGTTAAACAGAATTACCATATAACCCAGCAACACTCCTTCTAGGTATGCACCCAAGAGAAATAAAAACATATACCCCCACAAAAACTTATACAGAAGTGTTCATAGCAACATTATTCTTCATAGCCAAAAAGTGAAAACAACCCAAATGTCCACCAAATGTCATATATCCATACAATGAAATATTATTCAGCCATGGCCAGGCACGGTGGCTCATGCCTGTAATCCCAGCACTTTGGGAGGCCGAGGCGGGTGGATCGTCTGAGCTCAGGAGTTTGAGACCACCCTGGGCAACATGGTGAAAACCCGTCTCCACTAAAATACAAAAAAATTAGCCAGGTGTGGTGGCATACGCCTGTAGTCCCAGCTACTCAGGAGGCTGAGGCACGAGAATCACTTGAGTCTGGGAGGCAGAGGTTGCAGTGAGCCGAGATCATGCCACTGCACTCCAGCTTGGGCTACAGTGAGATTCTGTCTCAAAATTAAAAAAATATATATTGTTCAGCCATAAAAAGAAATAAAGTACTGATTCATGCTACAACATGCGTGAACCTTTTAAGAGAGGGGGAAATGAAGAATAACTGCGAATAGGTATCTTTCTGAGCTGATGAAAATGTTCGAAAATGGGCCAGGTGTGGTGGCTCATGCCTGTAATCCCAGCACTTTGGGAGGCCGAGGCGGGTGGATCACTTGAGGTCAGGAGTTCGAGACCAGCCTGGTCAACATGGTGAAACCTTGTCTCTACTAAAAATACAAAAAATTAGCTGGGTGTGGTGGCACACCCCTCCCTCCTTGCCTACTGGGGAGGCTGAGGCAGGAGAATCGCTTGAACCTGGGAGGCTGAGGTTGCAGTGAGCCGAGACTGCACCAATTCACTCCAGCCTGGGCAACAAGAGCGAAACTCCATCTCTAAAAAAAAAAAATTTTTTTTTTACAGAGGTTTGATTACCTCTGTAAAGACTGTATTTCCAAATAAGGTAATGTTGTGAGGTAGTGGGGGTTAGGACTTCAACATATCTTTTGGTGGGGGACACAGGTCAAATGATAACACTGACTTTAATAGGAAATGGGCTAGGCGCAGTGGCTCATTCCTGTAATTCCAGCACTTTGGGAGGCTGAGGTAGGCAGATCACCTGAACCTGAGGTCAGCAGTTCTAGACCAGTCTGGCCAACATGGTGAAACCCTATCTCTACTAAGAATACAAAAATTAGCCAGGCGTGGTGGTGCACGCTTGTAGTCCCAACTACTCAGGAGGCTAAGGCAGGAGAACTGCTTGAATCTGGGAGATGGAGGTTGCAGTGAGCGGAAATCGTGCCACTGCACTCCAGCCTGGGCAACAAAGCAAGACTCCATCTCAAAAAAAAAAACAAAAAAAGTAAATGATATGGCAGTTCCAGAAGAAGGGCAAATAGTCTCACCGTGAACGAAGGTGTCATCACACACAATTTTTCTAACAGAAAAGTTATGCAAGGGTTGAGGCTTTCCATCACCCAGGAGGCAACAGAAGCATTCCAGATTCCACAGAAAACCTGCCCTGCAGCAGTCACTACTGTACTGACACGTGGGGAGCAATCTAGAGCACCAGTAACTTCAGTTAACATTAATTTAAATTACTACCTTTGTATTTTGTATGCATTTGTTTGAGATTTTCATAATAAAATGTTGAGGTAAAAATTTCCTCAGAATGTTGATAAAATCTGCTGTATTAGTCTGTTCTCACACTGCTATAAAGATACTACCCGAGATTGGGTAATTTATAAAGGAAAGAGGTTTAATTGACTCACAGTTCCGCATGGCTGGGGAGGCCTCAGGAAACTTACAATCATGGCGGAATCAGATCTTGTGAGAATTCACTCACTATCACGAGAACAGCATGGGGGAAATTGCCCCCATAATCCAATCACTTCCCTCCCTCGACATGTGGGGATTACAATTTGAGATGAGATTTGGTTGAGGACACAGAGCCAAACCGTATCATCTGCTAACAAAATCTTTATTCTTAAAGAACACCTAAGTAAAAACACCAATTAGCATCTTCAAACAAACATTTTTCACAAGCCAAAAGTAGAGAGAAGATAAATTTTCAAATATAGAAACAAGAGTACATGTCTTCCCTGATTAGACTTATTTAAATTAATGTAGCCAAGGCCTTACAAATCCTTTGATGTACTTAAACACTGAATTCTGGGGAAAAAAAGTCCTGCTTTCTGTTGAAATCGTGAACTCAAATATTATACCAATATCAATGCATGAAATTCTTCATGCATTATTTCTTTCCTTTCATGCTTCCTTCCATTTCTCTACCCGTTTATTCTGCAATCTCTGCCCACCTCTGGGTAGAGAGGGACAAGTGAGTCACAAGTTACAAGGATGCCACGGCTCATGCAGACTTGGGCACAGGTTGGGTGGAAGAGCACCCAAGCCAGGTATGAACTGAGAAAGGGACTCAGGGACGACCTTGTA
Organism: Pongo abelii; assembly: GCF_028885655.2. NCBI lineage: Eukaryota > Metazoa > Chordata > Mammalia > Primates > Hominidae > Pongo > Pongo abelii. Next base: position 93,154,780 of record NC_071995.2, read on the forward strand.
TTTACGTTATCTTGCATAAGCCTTCCACATCCTTATAGGGAAACAATTACATTTAATTTGTTGTTGTTGTTGTTGTTGTTTTTGTTTTGACAGGGTCTTCTTGTTCTGTCACCTAAGCTGGAGTGCAGTGCAGTGGCATGATCTTGGCTGACTGCAACCTCCACCTCCTGGATTCAAGCAATTCTCCTGGCTCAGCCTCCTGAGTAGCTGGGACTAAAGGTGTGCACTACCACACCAGGCTAATTTTGGTATTTTTAGTAGAGATGGGGTATCACCATGTTGGCCAGGCTGGTCTCGAACTCCTGACCTCAAGTGACCTGCCCACCTCCCAAGATGCTGGGATTACAGGTGTGAGCCACCACACCCAGCTACACTTATGGAAACTGAAGCTCAAATGGGTTAAGCAAACTGGCTAAGATGATTTCATACAGCTTGTAAGAGCCAGGGTTTTAAAACCAGGCCCATTGCCCCCAAAACCCTGGCACCATGCTGCTTCCTCACTTCACCATGCACAGCTGTCAGCACACTAGGGGAGGGCTTTACCACAGCCTGCATTTAGAAGACCTGACCGCTTCTCATCACCTCCACCATCAACATTCTAGTCCAAGCCACTCTCATCACTCCTACAGGTCTACCTGGGCCAGCCCATGCCCACCTACAATTTCTTCTCAATCCAACAGCCCAGGAGATCCTTGCAAGGCCTCTACTGGCTCAGGAACTGGCCTCCCCACCACCTCTCAGACCCCATGTCCCAGGACTCAACTCCCTGCTCACACTGCCCCAGCCACACAGCCTCCTTGCTGTGCCTCAAACACAACAGGCACACTGCTTTATCAAGGAGTCCATGCATGCTGTTTTCCTGCCCTGGAATGTTCCTCCCTTAGATGGCTGGCTGCACAGCTTACTTCCCAGGTCTTTTCTCAATGTTTCCCCTGACAAGAGCTTTCTTTGAGCGTCCTGTTTAAAACTTCTTCCCTCTACCTCCACCTTGGGCCTCCCCAGCCCTCTTGTCTATTTCTCAGCATTGCACGTATCCACATTTAACATACTATATATTTTATGTATAGGTCTGGCTTCTCTGCCTTGCCCTATCAGAATACATATTCCACAAGGGTAGGGATTTTTGTTTTGTTCCCTGAGATGCCTAGCACATAGTAGGTGCTCAATACACATTTACTGAATGAATGTACTGAATTGGGCTGAAAGCCCAATCATTTTAAGTACAATCCACATCTGTACTGCTCACGAATGGACTCTGGCCTAACGTGCCACACAGCCCGCTCCTGACTTGGTGGAAGGGTGGGCAATGAAGAGACAATTATTCAACCCAAAGAGCTAAAAGGAGCCCGTTCTTAAATCCAGTGCCATGAAAGGTGCCTGAGTGACTCCTTTCCCATACCACGTGTTGTGGAGGCATAGGTACCACTAACCTCAATGCTACTCAACCTCAAGGTGTGGTCCTGGGTGAAGGGGACTCCTTGGGCCAGGACATTAGGGGAGGCAAAGAGCAGCCTACCTTTTTGTCTTCTCTGCCCAAAGGGCTCATCAATAAAAAACCTGCCTGGAGGCTTGGGGGCATCTCTGTTTTCCCTGGTGAAGCTCCACCTATCCACAAAAGGGCTCTTTTCTTACACTGACCTTCTCATACTCACCATCTATGAAACCTCACCAGAGCTACCAATGAAAGGCACACGGGTTCTATTCTCCAAGAGGTCTCAGGCAGCAAAGGGTGAACTCTGAACCTGCCTACAGAACGACTGGCAGGAGTGAGCTATTCTAAGCATCCCAGTGTCTGCTGGATGATGAGGACACAAGCGCAACAAGGCTGCACAAGGTCAAACAGCAAAAACAGTGCAACAGCGAGATGGACCCTTTCCAAAGGGGAGCCTGCGCTGCAGAAGGTACAATGTCTGCCAGCTCTAAACTCATCCTCATGCTAAGTCCCTTGTGGGTTAGACTGGTGGTGGAGAAATGGGGGTGACAAATAATGGGAAAGCCATAAGCGCGTGACTTTTGTAAAATTCTAGGGCACTTAAAGGGTGCCATTCTGTTCTGAAATTCTACGAAGAGACTAAAATCACTGCAAGATTGCTTCCAAAAAGCAAATAAAACCTCACTGAGAGATGGTACTATAATTTCTTGAGTTTGCGTCATTCTGTTTTCTGTAGTTAGAAAAAAGGTGATGGATTTGGGTTACAAAGGCAGTGTTCCACTATAAAAACCTGCTGGTTGCCATGACAATTAACATTCCTGTTCCTCCCTCTTCTGCAGCACCCTTCTTCCATCTGAGTCAAATCAAAGAACCTAGCTATGATGCCCATGATTTAGTATTTCCTCGGCACAAGGATATAAATATATACACACATATACAAAATACATATCAAAGGCTAATCACAGGTGAACCAAAGCCTTGAAAATTGATACCATCTGTCCTCTCCCAACAATGTCTTACAAACAACAAGAAACATCCCTGCAGGAGGGTCCAAGCAGGAAGGGAGGGTGGGCCAGGAAGGCTTAACAGCCAACACCCAGTCCTCCGGTCTAGAGTCTTTCAGGATGGACTCTGGGGGGAGTTCTCCCTTGGTGGGGCGGGGCGGGGCCCATGAGAAGCCAGGGCACCGTGGAGAACAGTCTCTGCCACTCTGCACTGTCATTATCTGTCCGGGTCTGTCCTCCCCAGCCTAAGCTCCTTGAGGGCAGTGCCCACATGTGACCGATCTCAGGGCCTCGCACAGTGCTGGGCACACCGTGAAGCACCAAGCGCAATGGAGGGCACTCTGGGGTAAAGCAGCCTCCCCTTACATTTTCTACTGAGACCTCAAGATCGGGACTAGCCTGCTTCTAACTGGCCCTGTCAGAGAATAAAGCCAGGGGAGAATTCTAGATCAAAGCTCTGAGGTATGAGCTTGGGACACCTACAGCACAGTGCTGCCATGAGCTCCCATCCCTGGGGTCACAAGTCTTGACCACCAACTTCCCCAGACCTGGAGCAAAATTAAGAATAACTTAGGAAATAATAGCATGAATGTGCTTTATCTTCTTCTCAGGACAAAGGCTGACCATTCGAATTTCGAATAAGGTTCAATGGAGACCCTGCTATTTGACTATCATTATCACTCTGTTTAAATTTATTTTAAATAAAAGTTATATATGCCCATTTAACATTTAATTGCAAAACATGCTTGTTCTACAAAAGGTATGAAGATACAGGCCAGGCATGGTGGCTCATGCCTGTAATCCCAACACTTTGGGAGGCTATGGCAGGCGGATCACTTGAGGTCAGGAGTCCGAGACCAGCCTGGCCAACATGGCAAAACCCCGTCTGTACAAAAAATACAAAAATAAGCCGGGCATGGTGGCAGGCTCCTGTAGTCCCAGCTACTTGGGAGGCTGAGACATGAACCCAGGAGGTGGAGGTTGCACTGAGCCAAGATCGTGTCACTGCATTCTAGCCTGGGTGATAGAGAGCAAGACTCTGTCTCAAAAAAAAAAAAAAAAAAAAAGATACGTACGAAGATACAGAAAAGGCAGAGGAGGAAAATAAAACCCCCATCATCCCATGACCTGACCTGGAGGTAGCTCGAGCCTACATTTAGGTTTTTATGAGGCCATCCTTGCAGATGTCTGGGCGGTTCTGTCTACTGGTTTAGGTGCACAGGCTCTGGAATGCAGAGCTACCTGGGTTCAGGTTCTAGCCTTTTCACTTAGTGGGATGATCCTGGACAAGTCGCTTAACCCATTTGAGCCTCAGTTCTTCTTTTCTAACAGGAGGATAGTTGTGTCTCTTTCCTGGCACTGCGTGAGAGCTGTTTTAACCCAGGTGAAGCCTTGTCATAGTGCTGGCAATGGCACTCCTACCCATTTATGCTAGCTTCATTAATATTCTACTTGTATGTGGCACTTTTTAAACAAAAATGGTATTTTCTGTGTATATCTTGTAAACGTTTTGTTGTTGTTTTTTTGTTTTTGAGGCAGAGTCTCGCTCTGTCGCCCAGGCTGGAGTGCAGTGGCACCAAACTGGCCCACTGCAATCTCCACCTCCCAGGTTCAAGCGATTCTCGTGCCTTGGCCTCCGGAGTTGCTGGGATTACAGGCACCCGCCACCACACCCAGCTAATTTTTGTATTTTTAGTAGAGACAGGGTTTCACCATATTGGCCAGGCTGGTCTCAAACTCCTGACCTCAAGTGATCTGCCCACCTCCCAGAGTGCTGGGATCCCTCCCAAAGTGCTGGGATTACATGCGTGAGCACGGTGACCGGCATAAATGTTTTCAATCAACATAAAAGCATAACCACTTGACATGTCAATAAATATATTTTTATAACATTGATGGTTTTTCTTCTGAAACGAGCTCACTTTAGACCAGTTCTTCCTCATCTTTTTAAAAGGTTGTCTGCCACAACTGAGAATCATTCCAAAGAAAGCTATGGAACCTCTCCCTAGAAATATGCACGTATGCATATACACACATCAAATCCACAAAGCCTAGGGGATATGGGCTGACTTGTGTACTCTTAAAAATTCATATTGAAATCCTAACTCCCAGTACCCCACAATGTAACTGTATTTCAAGATAGCGACTTTAAAGAGGTAATTAGGCTCAAATGAGATCATTAGGGTGGGCCCTAATGCCATTTGACTGATGACCTTATAGGAAGAGAAAATCTGGACACAGACACGTAGAGGGAAAATGATGTGAAGACAGGACAAAGACGGCCACCTACAAGCCCAGGAGGACAAAGACGGCCACCTACAAGCCCAGGAGGGAGGCCTGGAACAGCTCTTTCCCTCTTGGTTCTCAGAAGAAACCAGCTCTGACAACACCTTGATCTCAGACTTCCAGCCTCCAGAATTGCATGAAAATAAATGTATTGTTTAAGCCACCCAGTCTGAGACACTTTGTCAAAGCAGCCCTAGCAAATTATCACATTAGGTTAAGACAACACTGGCCCTAATCTCATGTAGTATATATAGTAGTGTTTAATGTATAACCTTTTCTATTCTGAAGTAACAAAACAACATTTAAAAAGTAACAGGATTACAAACCAACCTACTTTCTAACTGTGGAAACTGACACTCCAAACTTTACATAATGCTGCAGTAGTAACATGAAAAAACAGGTAAGTTCAGAAAAAACAGATGAGGTGTGGGATTTCAGCCTTCTTCATCTCTGTTCATAGATGCATTACTCTTAAAAGTATATTGACACTACTCACGAATAAAAAGGAATGAACTCCTGTTATATGCAACAACATGGAATTGCAAAAGCATTATGCTAAATGAAAGAAGCCACACTCAAAAAGGCTGCGTATCATATGATTCCATTTATACTGCATTATGAAAAAGCAAAACTGTAAGGACAGAAATGAGATCAGTAACTGTCAGGTGCTAGGCAGAGAGAGGGCTGACTATAAAGAGGTGAAAGAGAACTTTCCAGGGTGACAGAAATATTCTACATCTTAACTGAATGTGCATTATAAGACTGTATGTGTTCTTCATAATTCATAAGACTGTGCATTTAAAGCAGGAAATTTTACTGTATGTAAATTTATCTCAATAAATATTGACACATTTGTTTTATTAGGCATTAACAAGAATAGAGATGTAAAATTATTGACTAGGTACAAAAACTGCCTAATAGCAAATTCAGAACAACTTTATATTTGCTTTCAGGTAAAATTAAAATACACATACTATATACAAATACTATTTAACACCTACATAGACAATCTATCAGCATCATAAAAATTTTCTATTACAGATATTAAAATGTGGCCTTAAAAAATCACTACTCTAAGTACAGTAGTGATTACAGTACTTGAGAAAGCTCTTTAAGAATGGATGTCAAAGTTGAAGAAATTCTTTTTCCTTTGCCCCAGTAATGTCACTTCCTGGTATCTCCCCTTAAGAAACTCTCCCACGAGTACAGAGACTGTCCCAGAATCAACCTACCTGTTCACCATTAGAAGAATGGCTGTAAACACACTCTGGTTTTATTCATATAGCAAAATAACATACAGGAGTAAAATATAAAAATGAAGTAGGATAAATTATAAAAATACCACATTAGAAAACTGTAATTACAAGGCTGGGCATGGTGGCTCATCTGTAATTCCAACACTTTGGGAAGCCGAGGCAGGCAGATCACTTGAGGTCAGGAGTTGAAGACCAGCCTGGCCAACAGGGTGAAACGCCATCTCTACTAAAAATGCAAAATTCGCTGTGCGTGGTGGTGCACACCTGTAGTCCCCGTTACTTGGGAGGCTGAGGCAGGAGAATCACTTGAACCTGAAAGGTGGAAGATGCAGTGGGCCGAGATTGGACCATTGCACTGCAACCTGGGTGACAGAGTGAGACTGTCTCAAAAAAGAAAAGAAAGAAAAGAAAAGAAAAGAAAAATTGTAATTACAAGAGATGCCATGTATGTAGAATTGTAACCCAAGAATACACATATTTAATTAAATACATGTAATACAATAAATTGTTTATGGATTCATCCAGTGTGTGAAAACACACGAAGGAATGATACACAGCTTCAGGTTATGGAGGCCTCCGAGGAAGCAGGAAGAGAGAAAGGCATCTAGATAGCTGTTTATGGGACCATTTATTTCTTAAAAACAAGTGACAGAAATTTGATGCAAACATGGCAAAATGTCAACATTCATTAAATCTAGGAGGTAGATATATGGGTATCATAGTTTTAAATTTTTTTTTCCATGTTTGAAGCACTTAATAATTCAATTTGTCTGCTTACTATTTAATCACAGAGTCACTTGGTTAATGATTACGGTTTTCTCCAGGCACCAAACATTTGCCCCTCTTTGTGAAACAGTTGCTGTTTCTGATGGGCCATTTCATTACCTTATAATTTTGGAATCTGATGTCACTGCATTTACTTCTACATTAACTTCAACCTTAAATTAACAACCATAGCAATCATAAACTTAGCAAAATTAAAGTCCACTGAGAAGTTAATAAGCTTGCTGACCTAGAAAAATATCCAGGCTCATTTTAGGCTGTTGTGTAAATAAACTAAGAAGCAATTATTTTAAAGAATTATTCACTAACAATTCACTGAATGAGTTACTAACAAGTAACTGTGATTTCTGAAATATCCAAAGTATCAGGAAACATTAACATAATCTTTGTATTCAGATTTGGTATTCTTTGTTTTTCAATAGTATATATATATTATTCTTTTTGTTTTTTATTTATTTATTTATTTTTTTGAGACAGAGTCTCGCTCTGTTGCCCAGGCTGGAGTGCAATGGTGCGACCTCAACTCACTGCAACCTCCGCCTCCCGGGTTCAAACGATTCTCCCTAACTCAGCATCTCAAGTAGCTGGGATTACAGGTGCCCGCCATCACGCCCAGCTAATGTTTTGTATTTTTAGTAGAGATGAGGTTTCACCGTGTTGGCCAGGCTGGTCTTGAACTCCTGACCTCAGGATGATCCATCCGCCCAGACCTCAGCTGGGCCTCCCAAAGTGCTGGGATTACAGGCATGAACCACCATGCCCGGCCCAGTATATGTATCATTCTTATTTATCTATCTGTTACCATTCTAATTACCCCAAACATGCAACAAATTATTTAAAAAATGAGGGTTGGGAAGGATCAACATTTAATTTAAAGAAAGCCACAAGAATGCAAGACTGCTTCATCCATTTCCTATTTGGCCAAAAAAACAAAAGTTTAAAAAAAAAAAGTCTGTTGGAATGGTAGGCTCACTTTGCAAAACTGTCCTTAAACTGCAACAAGTCTCAAGACCTCTCATTTTAAGTCTTTTTTAAAAATAAGAGCTTCATTTGAGCCCTGAGTACTTCAAAAACTTTCTTGGTATTAGATCATTTTAAACAGCCAGAGCGCTAGTCAAACTTCTCAACAGTTGAATTTAATATGCTCCCACCTACCCAAACAATAAAGCATTTCTAGGTGGTAGAAACAGATGCTGATTTTGCATAAGTAAGTGTCCCTACTGCTCCCCAGGTAGGGCATAAACGAGCCACCTGAATGAAAGAGACTCACTTTAATTTTGGTGCCCACATGCCTAACAGACACCAATTCCGTGAATGCCTCTAAATTGCCCAGCACACGAGGTAAGCTTTGGCCGGCTTTATGCAACAAATAGTACTTGATAATTTGCTTAAGTCAGGAGGCTTCTACAAGCATGGTGCCTTTCCCAAATGAAAGCACATGTAAACAGCATATTCATTCCACCCTTAATAATCAGGTTATAAAATGTTAAGTGTTAGTTTCTGGGCACAGCCCAGTTTTAACCTCCTTCTGTGTCAGATGCAGAGATACAAGGCAGGTGGACCGTTCAACAATTAACACAAGTGCATCTAGTGGTATTTAGGAAGGCACAGGAGTAACATACAAATAAGAATTAAGCCAAATAAGGAAACAGATCATTACCTACAAATCGGAAATCTTGTTATATTCGCTATCCTAACATAAGTGACAAACCAACTTAAATTTCTCAGTACAAATCCCAGCACAAGGATGTTAAATATGTTTATTAAATAGGAGGAATGTGCAGGCTTGAAAGCGGTCTGGGGCTAACAAAGCAGAAGCAGTAGCCCTGTGACCTGCAGAACACAAAGTTAGGCTGGGTTCCTGCTCTTCCATCTCCCGAGCTGCGAGCTGCGACGGTGTGTCACAAATTACTTAAGGTGGCAACAGTGGTTTGGGAAGCAACAATACACATTCTTTGTACTATAACAGTTTTTGCAAACTGTAGAAGGGCAGGATTTTATAACATTAAGTCGAACTTGATGAGAGGTAACACTTAGTTCAAAAGAGAATTAAAAGCAAAATTTTAAAACACACACGCACAAAACTTTGCTATCTTTTCTCTCTGCCTTTTGGTCTTTCCTTACTGCAAATAATACTGGAGTTATGCCTGTTTTTGCGTGTGTATGTTGGTTTTTTTTTTTTTTTTTTTTTTGAGAAGGAGTCTGGCTCTGTTGCCCAGGTTGGAGTGCAGTGGCACAATCTTGGCTCACTGCAAGCTCCGCCTCCCAGGTTCAAGCAATTCTGTCTCAGTCTTCCAAGTAGCTGGGATTACAGGTGCCCGCCATCATGCCCAGCTAATTTTTTTGTATTTTTAGTAGAGACGGGGTTTCACCATGTTAGCCAGGCTGGTCTGGAACTCCTGACCTCAAGTGATCCACCTGCCTCGGCCTCCCAAAGTGCTGGGATTACAGGCATAAAAGCCACTGAGCCTGGCCTCAAAATATTCATTTCAAATCCCTGGGGGCAGAGGTTGGGAAGGGAAGAGGAAGAGGACTATCAATCCAGAATAAGTGTGGCAGAATTACAACCTTCTGAGTTCGACAAATTTAAAACCCATGAAAAAAGCAGACATTTATAAAAACAAAACTTGATACATATGAACAGCGGTATATTTTTAAAGAGAGGTAACAATGCAAAAAATTGCCCTGGGATAACTCTAAAGACATCTGAAGAGGAATTGAATAATTCTAACTCATTCAAAGATTCAAATATACAAAAATAAAAATCATAAAATATATTAGGAGAACATGGGCATGTGGGCTTTTAAAAAATCTCAAAGTACAGAGGCCATTCTAAGAATGATACAAACCTATAAACCAGAAAATGTGTAGATTTCTTCATGGCAAAATATGGTTAGCATTTATTCAGCGCTTGCTATCCACTAGCTCTATGTTCAGCACACACAAAACATATAATTCAGGGCAACAGGCAGAATTCTAAGATGATTCCCACGATGGTACCCTCCCACAAGCAAGACTTTTGAACATGATGGAATTTCACTCCTATGGCTACATTATGTTATATGGAAAAATAAAGGAATTTTGCAGACATAATTAAGGCCCCTAATCAGTTGATCTTAATTAATCAAAAGGGAGAGTGCCTAGGTGGGCCTAAACTAACCAGGTGAACTCCTTAAAAGAGGATCTAGAAGTAAAAGACAAAATGCAACAAAGATGCTGTCCCATTGGCCTTGAAGAAACAAACTGTCATGCTATGGAACATGCCCTGTGGCAGAAAACAGTGAACAGCCTCTGGCGGCTGAGGGCCTCAGGTCTAGAGTTGCAAGAAACCTAATCTTGTAAATATCCAGTGAGCTCGGGAAAGGATCCCAAGCTTAAGAAGAGATTGCAGTACTGGTTGACACCTTGATTTCAGGCTGATGACACACTTGGCAGAGGATGCAGTTAAGCTGCACCTGGACTCCAGGCCTATGGAAACTCTGAGATAATTAAATGGGTGTTGTTTTTTGAAGTTGCTCAGTTTATGGTACTTTGTTACACAACAGTTAAAAAAAAAAAATAGAGTCAGGAATGACAAGCTGGGAAAAATGTACTTGCAAAGCAATTAATTTAATTAGTAGAAAACCAATACAAATTATGTAAAAGACCAACAGCCAATAGATAAATGGCAAGAACATACATATAAACAGCTCATAAACACAGACAAATGTCTTTTTAGTCTATGAAAATATAATCTACCGTACTATAGTTACATAGGATGCAATCATTGAGAGAAGCTGGGTGAGGGGTACATGGGACATCTCTGTATTATTTTGTGCAGATTTCTGTAGATCTGTAATTATTTCAAAATAAAAATTTTAAAAATATGACCAACCTCATCCATACCAGGAAAGATATACATTGAAATGGGCTAGGAGTTTTCACCTATCAGATTGTAAAGAATCAAAACAGTTGAAAACATGCTGTGTCCAAAGCGATGTGGGTAAAAGCATGTTCACACATTAATGATAGCTATACAAACTTTACCAGTGTTGTTCAGTGCTGCATCCTTAGCTCCCAGTGTTCAACACAGAGTAGGTGCAGTGTTCAGCTTGGTAATATCATAATTTAAAATGCACATGCCCTTTGGCTGAGCAATTCGACGCTTATGAATTCAGCCTGCTAACATATTCCTCACATGTGCAAAAATAAGTCATGACCAAAGACTGGAAGCAATATACTTGTCCTTTAACAAGAAAATGGTTAAATAAATGATGGTATAGCCATACATGGGGATCTTGTGCAGCAATTAAAACAAGGCAAATTAATCTGAATTGATATGGATCAAGAGTAGAATACACTTTCCAGCTTCTCAAGTCTCACAGTAAAATTTCACAACATACACACATTCACTCATTCAGTCAATATTTACAAAGCTCCAACTATGTCCAATGCTCCATGCCCAGATAAAGAGAAAACAACCATCTCCATGAGAGAGGATGGGGTGGGTATCCACAGGCACAGAGGGAGGCATGGGAGTCCACAAAGAAAGGAGATGGGAGTTCAAGGACCAAGAGTGGGTGAAAAGCAAAGGTCAGATGAGAAACTCTGGGTGTCTAAGAAGCTGGGCTTCTGTCCTATTGAAGAATTTGAAGCAAAACATTGACAAGACACTACGCAAAATATACATTCAATGTAAAAACAAAACAGTGATCCAGCTGCAGAAGGTCATAGTCTGGGGACCATCTCTGATGTCACTAGAGGTGTCTAAGGTATCTCAACTTGAGCACTTAAGCTGAGTCACGTGGGACATGCTCTTCCCCCATGCCTGAATATGTGCTCATATTAAAAACATGAGGACAGCATGAGGTCCTCTTGCACCATGCCATCTTACGGGGTGGATTCAAAGGAGACATTTGCCACCTCTTCCTCCTCTGGAGAAATATCTATAAGCACCCCTGTGAAGCATCTTCACATGCATCCCTCGTCCACATCCTTTCACCCATTCTGCACTCAACATGTAGGATGGAATGGAAGCAGCACGCTCTTCCTTGCATTTCTTCCATCTTCCTTCCTGTCTCCATGCTTTCTAGTGGGGCTTTCAGGCACTTTGCCTGATGCCAATACATAGAGCCTGAACAGCTCTTACTGAATGGGCTTCATATTGTCAGATAAATTAAATCTATGCCAACCAGTGATTCAGCTGCAAATAGAGGCCACCTGTTCCAATTAGTGAGATTAAAATAGTACCCTGCTGACTATCTGAAGCCAAGTTCAGGCTTTCTGGATGATCACAACATCTTGACAAAGGCAGAGAAAAGGGACTTTTGGCCCCAACACAGAATTGAACACACTGGAGTAAATATATTTAGGTGCTGAAGCACAGCTTTCACTAAAGGCATTCTTTATTTTTGGACAAGTGCTTATATTGAAATTTCTGTGCAAGGCTGCAGCTCAAGGCACCATTTAATTTCCTTCCATTACAACAAGCCTACATACACATCTTAATTAGGTTCAACTTTACTTCAGAAAAACATGTAACTCAAATTTCTTCTCCACCCACTATCTGTCCTTGCCTGAAATTCCCAAAGAATTCAAATTTTCTGGATTTTCCACTCTTCGGCCTACCGTCATCCATTACCTCAGTTTCTCCCAGGTCATGGTCGTCAGAAGACTAAAGAGGAAATAATACAGAGAGAAGCAAGCTCAGCTCATTTCCAAGCTCCTTCAAGTATTTCCACCTAGATGAGACTGCCTTCGACTTATCAGATTGGGCTTCTGTTCATCCCAGTAACAATCGTTTATATTGAATTAAATCAATTGATGAGGCCGAGTGTGGTGGCTCACTCCTATAATCCCAGCACTTTGGGAGGCTGAGGCGGGTGGATCACTTGAGGCCAGGAGTTTGAGACCAGCTTGGCCAAAATGGCGAAACCCCATCTCTACCAAAAATACAAAAAAATTAGCTGGCGTCGTGGTGGGCACCTGTAGTTCCAGCTACTGGGGAGGCTGAGGCAGGAGAATTGCTTGAACCCGGGAGGCGGAGGCTGCAGTGAGCCAAGACTGCACCACTACACTCCAGCCTGGGCAACAGAACAAGACTCTATCTCATAAATAAATAAGTAAATAAATAAATTGATGAGTACCTCATTTGGTACACAAGGATTTAAGATAGATTACAGGAAACACATATATGTAAACACACACACACACACACACACACACACACACACACATTGAAACCAGGCCAGAAAAAAATATAAATTAGAAAAGGAAGCCAAAATCAAGAGGTAAGAAAAAAAAAGAAAGAAAAGAAAAGAAAAAGAAACAGGCTATAAAAATCTCACTCGGTTCAGCTGAAATTTGGATCTGGGCTCCTGTTGGCCAAAATAAAAAAGGAAAACACTCACTAACTCAAATTTTCACAACCCATGAGTGGGAAAAATGTTTCTAAGCATCTTCTAGACCATGGGTCTAAAGATAAATATTTCATGAAGGAACGAAAGGAGATGATACATTAAGACCAGGGTTTTCCTAGATGATTCTGAATTATTTTAGGTGACATAAGACAAAAGCATTAAATAACATAGAATCACAGTGAGCGAGTTATTTCCTTTTCAATCCTCAATCCAATTCAGTTGATTCAGTCCAGGAAAAGTCTCTGGTGCTAAAAACTTTCTAACATTGCTGCAACACTTGCTAACTAGTTTTGTTGAGACAGGGTCTCGCCATCACCCAGGTTGGAGTGCACTGACGCAATCAAGGCTCACTGCAGCCTCACCCCTCCCACCTCACCCCTCCCAGGGCTCAGGTGATCCTCCCACCTCAGCCTCCTGAGTAGCTGAGAGCATATGTATGCATCACCACGTCCAGCTAATTTTTGTATTTTTTGTAGAGATGGGGTTTGGCCATGTTGCTCAGGCTGGTCTCAAACTCCTGGGCTTAAGCAATCCACCCACCTTGGCCTCCCACAGTGCTGGGAATACAGGTGTGAGCCACCACACCCAGTGCTAATCTACTTAATCTGGTGCTGGGAGGCCTCAAACTCAGAAAATATGTAGCTAAAATAGTGACACTGATACTTTGAAAATAAATTTAAGTTTTAAGGAGATAACTGATTTAGAAATATCGAGCAAATAACAGTGCAGGTGGTATGAGGCTGTGTGTCGTAGATGTGGGAATGACTGAACTTTGGGAAACTGTGGTAGACCACAAATGACTCAAAGTCAGAACAACAAATGCTGTAATGGGTTTCCCAACACTGCTTCTAATGGCTGCTCACAAAGCCACTAAGTGAAAGAGCTGACATTCAAGTTTCACTCCAGAGTCCATTTCCTGATGCTTCACTCTGTTGCTCAAATCCAGAGGTAAGCTTAAGAGAGTGATGTTTGGGGCAATGAGGAAAAGATAGATGATCGACATTTAAGAAGTAAACCATTGGGGCCAGGTACAGTGGCTCATGCCTGTAATCCCAGCACTTTGGGAGGCCAAGGCAGGCAGATCACCTGAGGTCAGGAGTTCAAGACCAGCCTGGTCAACATGGTGAAACCCTGTCTCTACTAAAAATACAAAAATTAGCTGGGCTTGATGGTATGTGCCTGTAATCCCAGCTACTCAGGAGGCTGAGGCAGGAGAATTGCTTGAACCTGGGAGGCAGAGGTTGCAGTGCCACTGCACTACAGCCTGGGCAACAGACCCAGACCCTGTCTCAAAAAAAAAAAAAAAGAAAAGAAAAGAAGTAAACCACTGGGTGCCTGGGTAGGGTGGGGGATTGAGGGAGCAGCTCAGGCACCTGGTTTGCTGACTGGCTGTATGGGAAAAGTATAATATTAACCAGGAATAGAAGGGCGGTCGAAAGAATGAATTTGATATACAGACTTTGAGGTGCCTGCGGAACAAGAGGTAGGTGGAAATGTCTTGCAGGATACAGTAAAAGCCACATTTTACTCCCAGACTGGGCTCTCAAATCGGCGTGTAAGGCAGAAGTCACACGGGCTTTTTCTAGGGGGACGCTGCACTGGGGATTGCACCAGACAGGCTGTCTCTCCATGGGCCATCGGACTCAAGTCCTGTCTTTCCCCTAGTGTTGGAGCAGATAATTGTTTCTTTGGTCAGGGACTAGGTGAAGTTTTAGGCTTGGGTTTAGGGGTTGTGTTATATTGTATGCAAATTTTATATACTGAAAACACTTGGTGCTAGAAGAGACTCTTAAGGTGAGACTCACAGAATGGGGAGCTTTGGAGACCAGGGCAGACTCGGGTTGAATTCTAAGTCAAATGCACATATGATGAGCTCCATGGCTTATGCATCTGGCATACTTTTTTGCCCAATATCCCACCCCAACAAGTGGAAGGTCAGGACATGGATGAACTCTTCATTTTGCAAAACTTTATACTGAAAAAATGAAGACACTAAGAGGAACCACAAAAAAAAATATTTTTAAGTAGCAACAATTCAGTGCAGCTAAGTAGTTTGATACATGAATTGTCACCCCTCTTTTCCCCAGTGGCCCCCAAAAACCTGTAAATACATTCAGAAGAAGAATGGCCTAACATCGTGTCATTCAAATTCACTTTTTTAACCTAGAAAAGTCACAAAAACTTAAATTAGTTCATACCTACTGAAAATAATTTTAAATTCTCATTCCACCCCTATAACTCAGCAATTAATTTGATATTTAAAAATTATGTAAAGCAATCCTTTTTAAAGACAGAAGATGGAATAATGGTTAGTCCCAATCAGTCTGTATTAAATACATAATTTTACTGGTTACAGTCTGGCTGGTGTCATTTTCTGCTTCTGCAAATGGAATGGTCTGGAGTTAATAATGTCTAAATTCCCTTCCAGTTCTACCATGGTAAAACCTTGAATCTAACTTTCCAACCCTCTGCCTTCGTACCTTTAATCCAGTCAAGCCAGGGTTCCACAGGGAGTTCTGGTGTGGACACCTGGCTATGTTTTCTAGTTGCTTTAAGCTGCCCTTTGTAATGTTTTTAGTTGGCACAGTCTCCTCGAATGCCTTTAAGACCTGAGGAAGATACAGGTTTTACAATCAGCCATTTAAAATGTGGCTTCCTCAGGGGACCGGCACTAAATGGGATGCATTTCAGGAAGCAATCCCTGAAAAGATCTGGTCTCTGGAGAGAACTCAAAGTCTTGGAAATCATACCCACGGTCTCTGCTCACTTGCAGCTCCTGCAATGGCCAGATGGCTATACCACTGTTACATACTGTTATTATTATTCCTCTCCCATCTGAACATTAACTGAGCACTTAGCAGGTGCTGGCACTCAACAGTGCTTTACACGTACTACACCGTTTAATTCTCACAACAGTCCTCCAAGGGAAGTATTGTGACAACCTTTGTAAAAACCTAACTTTGGTACCATGCGGCAGGGTACACTATAGAAAGTCAACTGGGCCAGGCGCAGAGCCTCATGCCTGTAATCCCAGCACTTTGGGAGGCCGAGGCAGGCAGATCACGAGGTCAGGAGATCAAGACCATCCTGGCCAACATAGTGAAACCCCGTCTCTACTAAAATACAAAAAAATCATCTGGGCATGGTGGCGTGCACCTGCAGTCCCAGCTACTCGGGAGGCTGAGACAGGGGAACCACTCGAACCTGGGCAGCGGAGGTTGCAGTGAGCCAAGATTGCACCACTGCACTCCAGCCTGGCAAAAGAGTGAGACTCTGTCTAAAAAAAAAACAGAAAGTCAACCGAGGCAGATAACTCCACGACTGGCACTCTTAACCACTCCAGTGCACTCCTCCAAAGTGTGATGTTCTGCAGGGGACACAAGAAGGCATGGTTTAATATTACAAGAGCCTTCACAGAAAGATCACCAGGTAGGTGACTGATGACATGGCTCAAAAGAAGGTGTGAACCCATAGGCCAGTCATGAGGATCTACTGAGGAGACACGTTTGCAGGCATGTCTTGAACTCAATGGTCACAAGGAAGCACCACCTTCATCTTGCTATTCAACAGTCCATCCTCAGGAGACCAAACATCAGGCGAAAACACGGTTCTTTAATGATCTGAAATCATGAGCTTATTTGACAGCCTTTAAGACTTCAAACTACTAGCAAAATTCTCATATCCTAGGCATTAAAGTTCACGAACTATCATTCTGTATCATTCATTCACATGTTTACTGGGAATATATGACTATGTGCAAAAGACTGGCAATGTGTATGTCATAAGAATTAGAGCACATAATTAGGGTAAGTGCCCAGCAGATGCTGTACACATCCATCCCCAGGCACCCAACTAGTTTAGAAAGACTGGGCTGCTCTCCAGTGTTCGCCATGGAGGCAGACAGGGAAGTGGTGAAGAGTCAAGCTCTGGAGTTGAGACATACACAGGTTCAAACCCTAGCTCTACCATAGTTTCCTAATAGCCACAAGATCTTAGAGAAACTATTAATCTGTCTGGGCCTCAGCCTCCCCATCTGTAAAATGGAAAAGTGGGATACTGTGGAAGATCAAGGAGATCATGTATTTGAACTGCTTCATGTTGCCTGGTATAGAGTAAGCACTCAGTACACATTAACTATTATTGTGACTGCATTCTTCCTTTCACCTATGTTCTTTTTACCTCCTTACAGAGGAATAATCCACAAATATACTATGGTTTCTTTCAGGCAGCACCCCTCCCAAGTCGATGGAAGCAGTTGGCCTATGCACAAATCATATATCCTGATGTTCTCTTTCGAAGGAATGAAAAGTCCTCATTCTGATTCACAGTACAGTGATTCATGGTTCTCTTCCTTTTCTTTTGTCACCCTCCTCCCCTCCACTGAAAACATGAAAACACAATTAAGAAACTGCAAGGCTGAAAGCTGCAGACTCTTCTAAGTCAAGCTGCGGGCATTTTCCAAGTAGGACTAGGTTGATTTCTGACTTTAGCAGCAGCCCTGGAAATTCAGGCAGAGGGTCTGAAGCAAAACACACCCTGAGATCCAACTTGGTAGCAGCTGTCTTGGTGCTCTCTACAGCGGATGTGACAGGCAGGTGAGCTGCTGGTGGCTGGCAATTCCTTCTCCTCTAAAGGGAGAGCCTTCAACAAAGTACAGATCGAAAAACACATACCGCATTACTTTGCTCATCCTAAATGTAAGAAAAACCTGGCTTGAGACACTCACCATTATTCATTCTCTTTAACGAGGTCTTTAGAATAAAACAAATCACTGGTGAAAACGGTATCTGTGTACTACTCAGCTTACCACTTCACTGGGTCAGTGTCCTCCAGGACAGAGGTCAGTTTCCACTCCCTCTATTTCCTGCCCAGGGAGTAAGCATGTGATCATCAACTTACTACATCACTACCCAACCAGTTCCACTGTGAGAAGGGCTACAGCATCCGCTTCTTCATTGCCTTTGGTCATTACTCATCGATGGATTTCCAAACCACTGAACACTTGAAGATATACTACAGGTGGCACTCACGCTTGACACAAATTTTACCTCAGATGTTAGAGATTTCTGCATGTATTATCATCATGTCTTCCTGTACAAGACAGGGGTATTGTCTGGAACCACAAGAATAAATGAGATACACCCACCAGATATTAAGTTTCCACAGAGACCAGACTGTTTCATTTACCATTGTATTCCTGATGCCTAGATCAGCAGCCAGCACACAGAAGGTGCTCAGTAAGTATTTTTTGAATAAACGAAGCATCTTGCTCTCAAAGTGCCAATGTCTATAGTTTATAAATACATGTAAGCATTAAACACATAAACAGTCAATGTCATGAGAAACATGATGCAAGGAGGCACAAAATGCTAGCAAAATGCTAGAAAAGTCTATACTTTTCACAAAATTAGCAGCCTTTCCATTTCTAACCTCACAAACCCCTCTTCCATATAGTACAGGTCCCCTATTCAAAATGCTTGGAACCAGAAGTGTTTCAGATTTCAGATTTTGGAATTTGTTTTGTTTTGTTTTGTTGTGGAGATGGAGTCTCGCTTTGTTGCCCAGGCTGGAGTGCAATGGCACAATCCTGGCTCACTGCAACCTCTGCCTCCCAGGTTCAAGCGATTCTCCTGCCTCAGTCTCCCTAGTAGCCGGGATTACAGGCACCCGCCACCATGCCCAGCTAATTTTTTTGTATTTTTAGTAAAGACCGGATTTTACCATGTTGGCCAAGCTGGTCTCAAACTCCTGAACTCAAGTGATCTACCCACCTGGCCTCCCAAAGTGTTAGAATTACAGGCATGAGCCACCATGCCCGGCCTAGGAATCTTTGTATTATACTTACTGGTTGAGCATTCCAAATAGAAATATCTGAAATCAGAAATGCTCCTGTAAGCATTTCCTTCGAGCATCATGCTGACGCCCAAAAAGTTTTGGATTTTGGAGCATTTTGAATTTTGGTTTTTGGATTGAGATGCTCAGCCTATAGTAAAAGTGGTTACCATCTATTGATTTCTTATTGTGCACCTGGCATGGAGTTAAACATTTTATAGACATTATTGAATTTATTCCTCAAAACACCCCTATTATGTAGAAGTGGGAACTAAGGCTTAGAGTGATTACAGGATCCAAGATTGCACTGGTAGCAAACAGCACTGGTACAAGATCTGTATTCTGGGGACTATCCTAATGAAAATGGTTCTGTAGGGAAAATAATATGGTCCTTGCATGCAGGATGGAACAGAAGTTGGTGAAGGTCACAAGTGACTAAGGTGGGGGATGATTGGGAGATATGGAAGAAACCAATTCCAGAGAAATGTCAGAGAAAGGTGCGCTGGTATTGCTAATAGGTTAGAGAGATGGGGGAGGGCAGGCACTCAAGATGACTAGCAGTTCTGATTAGTAGCACCAACAAAATAGAAAAAAAGTATTAACCTGACATACAGACAAATACAGCTTTTTCACCCAATGAGAGAACATAAATTTAAAAAAAAATTTTTTTAAATAGCTAATATTTGAGTGCACACACTTTTTTTTTTTTTTGAGACGAAGTCTCACTCTTGTCCCCCAGGCTGGAGTGCAATGGCACAATCTCAGCTCACTGCAATCTCCGCCTCCAGGGTTCAAGCGATTCTCCTGCCTCAGCCTCCCGAGTAGCTGGGATTACAGGCACCTGCCACCACGCCTGGTTAATTTTTGTATTTTTAGTAGAGACAGGGTTTCAACATGTTGGCCAGGTTGGTCTTGAACTCCTGACCTCAGGTGATCCACCTGCCTCGGCCTCCCAAAGTCCTGGGATTACAGGCGTGAGCCACCGTGCCCAGCATTTTTTTTTTTTTAAACAAATACTTTCTTATTTAAGACACGCAATCACTCCCAGAAGAGTGGAGTATTACCTCTTTTACAGATGGGAAACCGGAGGCTCAGAAAGGCTATTTAGGACCCTGCCCCAGTGGTCACCCAGTTACGAAGCTCGAAGAGCCAGAATACAACCCACATAGATCCAGAGCCCCAGCTGTCCACCACTATACTCAAGTGGCTGGAGAGGGCATTTTAGAACATTTAAAATGAAAACCAACTAAAAGAAAACCTAATTCACACATCATTAATAAAAGCCAGTTACTGTACAGAAAGCAGACGGCCTGTATTCTTAAAAAGATGATAGGCTTTAACTATCTAGGGCATGAAAAAAAAGTAGGAGTCTAATTATGGATGCTCTTTCTTTTAAAGTAGAGAGATATGTGCATCAAGTTAACAAGCACCATTTCTGAGTTTTACAAAGATGAAGTTTTAAAATGTGAATGATCCTGACTTGTCAGCTTAGCAACAATTACAGAATTCATTACTTACATTTTCACTAAGGGGGGAGGGGTTATCTAGCTTAGTCCACCTGGCTGTAAAAATAGATTTCTGCAATGTTGAAAGAGTACACTGCCTCATTATTACTCCAGTCTCAAAGGCTGAAATAAGCCCAGCAAGAGAGACCATGTAGTTTCCCTGTTATCTCAACAGGTATTGATTTTGAATTTAAAAAATGACCATTCAGTAACTAAGAACTTCATCTCATGGAGTCTTTGCCCACTTCTAGGCAGAAACTCCGTATCCCTGAAAGATTAATCAACTCTTCCCATGAACCCCCAGTTCTCGTTAGCATTTTTAGGGGAGCTAATTCACCAAATGAGTTCATAAAAGGGTTCTTTTTAAATCCTATACTAGTTTCCTCCCAAGGAGATGGTGACATCAAGAAATTAGCACTTGATGTCTTCCTCTCTCATCACATACTTTCTGGGTGTCAGGAAAACATATCTTTACAGCTGCATCCAAGTGAGTTCCACAATACAGGAACTACGATCATTTAAGGGGATGAATACTTTCTGCACAGTAAAATTGTTGCTTTCCCTTCATTACAACAGACTTATTGTAGCCTCAGGACAGACTTGAAATTACATCAAACCTGCTTGAGAAAAGTTCTTATTATGAGTTTACAAAAATTTCACTAGTTCTACCTATTCCTCACTGTCTCAACAATAAAAAACCTAAAAGCAGATAGTTGATAAGTTTAAACTGGGACCTCAAGAAGTCCAGCATCACTGTAGTGGAATTTGTGATTACGGTCTGCTAAAGTTCTAGCCCTTCTCTGATTTCCTCTCTTCACTAGATCTGACTGGCCCAATGTGCTAATTTAGGATAATCAGCACATATAATGTCTAACTCAGTTTTAATACACAGCTTATTTAAAAATCGGGTATCTCCATGCTAACAATACAAGGCAGCAGGTACAATAACATTGTCAGTAGAACTGTTTTATTTTATTTATTTATTTATTTAAAGACAGAGTCTCGCTCTGTGCCCAGGCTGACGCGATCTCGGTTCACTGCAACCTCCGCCTCCCAGGTTCAAGCAATTCTCTGCCTCAACCTCCCGAGTAGCTGGGATTACAGGCGCCCACCACCACGCCCGGCTAATTTTTGTATTTTTAGTAGAGACGGGGTTTCACCATGTTGGCCAGGCTGGTCTTGAACTCCTGACCTGGTGATCCACCCATCTCGGCCTCCCAAAGTGGTGGGATTACAGGCGTGAGCCACCGCCCCCGGCCCGTCAGCAGAATTTTAAAGAAAATCAAGAAATCTCCTTCACATAAGGTTTTGACCTTTTAATAGAAAAGACTGGCGTAGACAGGGAACAGTGGCAGATGCGGCAGAAACAGTCTGCAGTTACCTTACACACTTGCTTTACCACATTCCACCTAAGCAGTTGAGGCACAAACTTTATCACCACCATTTTACAGGTTGTGAAGAGTGAGTTTTGTAAAGTTGCATGAGTTTTGCCAAACCACTTAAATGAGTTGACAATGAGCCATCCATCCCGCTAAGATTACTAATCTTGTTTACACAAAGAAGATCACAGTTGTGACAAGAAAAAACAAGCTTTCACATTTCAAGTCTGCAACATTAACTTTACAGAATCCTCTCAATTACAAATGCATTCGAAAATGATCTCCTTTTCTTCATAGTTCTGTTAACTAGTATTACAGCTATCCAAGAAGAAATGTCTACCTGTGGGTAAGCACATTTCTTCAATGTTTATTCCAAATGGAGTTTGATTATTTTCATAGCAAACTGTTACGAAACTTTTAAAGAAAGTGCAAAAATAAGAGAATTATAAGGTTGAGATGAGTGCATGAGGTATTATTCCACCAAATATATTCAATCTGTAAAAACTAAAATCATTCTTCCAAAATGATTAACAGATGCTAAAGGAAAAAGGGAAAGCGGGCAAATAAACCAGAGACTCATTGCTTCACTTCTGGGGCAATCGATTACTATTTCAAATTATGAGTGAAGACCTAAATCCTGCACAAAGGGCCGCGACACAACCCCGTCACTATTGCTACTATTTCCATCCATTTGGTCTCTCGATCTCGGAGGTGGCAGGCCAGAATCTGAGCCCGGCTCTCCCTCCGTGAACTTTACACAGAGGCTGACACCCAAATCCCCAGTTCTCGGACAAGCGAGTAAGTAGTTGGCGGAGCAAAGAACAACTCCAGGTGCCTCCTGCCAGAACAGATGCCAGCGTGGAGGAGGTGCTTTGTTAAATGGCACTTCAATCAGCCGTGGGGAGAACGGGTTACAGAGCCTCACATCCAGCCTCGACGATTCAACAGCCCGGGAGGGCAAAGGTATTCACCGGGGAGGGCGAAGGCTTCCTCTCCCAGGAGAGACCCGCGCTTGGGCTGCGGCCTCCGTCTTTATTTTGAAGCCCTACAGGGCTCGTCTCTGCAGCAGGCTCAGAATGAGTTATTTTCGCCCACAGCCAAAATCAGCAACAGCAAATTACACTGCAAACAATGGCGAGGGCGCCTGCTCGGCTCGGCTCGAAACTCCGGAGAGGCAGCGCAAAGATTCTGACTTTTCACTTGGGCAGAGCCCGTCCGCCGCCTCCCCGCGTTCCGGCTGCGCACCGCGCTCGGGTTCCGGCCACACGCCCCGAGGACCGGGAGACAGGGCGGCCGCCGGGACATTCGGCGGGGAGGGCACCGTCACACCCAGGGCGAGACCCCGGAGACCTGGAGACGCGGGGCCGCGGGTGGCGGGATTCCCTCGCGGAGCGGCGGGCGCTCCCTGGCGGGGAGGACAGCAGAGCGCGGGCCGTCGGGGAACCGGGCGTCCCGCATAGCGCGCGGGGACCTGGGCGCCGTGAGGGGCAGGCGGACCTGGGATCCCAGAACCGCAGCCCGGGCTCCGACGCCCCCGACGCCTACCCTTTTAGCTCGGAGGATCGGGGAGGCACGGACCTCCGGCGGCAGCGGAGGCCGGAGGCGAAACGCTGGGGGCGCGTGGGTTAGCACTGAGCCGCCGCCCCAGCCCGCCTCGCCCCCGGGCCCGCGCGCACCCGCCGCCCCCCAGCCCGCGGCGCTCACCCGGCTCTTGCAGCGGTGGTGCCGGCCGGGGTCCGAGTAGGTCCGGTCCACGGTGAGCGCCGTGTCGCTGCCCGGCATCTCCGCGCTCCGGCCGCGAACTTTCCCGTCTTCTGGGGCTGCCGCGCCGCGAGCCGCCGGCCGTGCTCGGGCTCACCCCGGGAGCCACGGGCGAAGGGGCGGCGCGGCTGCTGCAGCTGTTGCCTCTGGTGCCAACACCCGCGCGGCCGCCCTGCGCCGCCGCCGCCGCGGGGTGGGGGAGGCGGGGCAGGAGGCGAGAGTCTCCTCCCCCTTCCCTTCTCCCCGCCTCTCCCGCGCCCCGCAGCCGTCGGGACCCCCCACCCACCCCCGACCCGGGAGGCAATGTCTTTGCCTCCCTTCCTGGCTGAAACTTGATTCCACCCGCTCCCACACAGCCCTCTTTCTCCCCAAAAGATGAGCGACATCCACACTACACTATCTGTTGACTTATTTTGTATATAAAAGGTGGCTGTTACTGCAAGAAGTTGACAGTTGCCTTAAATGCCTCTTTTTATGTTATTCTCCATTCAACAGGCGCTTACTGGGCAGCTGCCATGTACCAGACCCTGGACTAGAGACCAGAGATTTAAAGTTAAAAAATGAAATAAAAGACTCCCCCCGACCATGATTGCCCTGAGCATAGAGCATACTTCCACTTAAACTAAGATCCTACCGTGTTGTGTATTTTAATTTTGCATATCTGGCTCACCTTTATTTTATTTTATTTTATTTTTATTTTTTGAGACGGAGTCTCGCTCTGTCACCCAGGCTGGAGTGCAGTGGTGCAATCTCGGCTCACTGCAAGCTCCGCCTCCCGGGTTCACGCCATTCTCCTGCCTCAGCCTCCCAAGTAGCTGGGACTACAGGCGCCTGCCACCACACCCAGCTAAATTTTTTTGTATTTTTAGTAGAGACGGGGTTTCACCGTGTTAGCCAGGATGGTCTCGATCTCCCGACCTCGTGATCCACCCGCCCTAGCCTCCCAAAGTGCTGGGATTACAGGCGTGAGCCACTGCCCAACTTACCTTTATGTTTTAAGCTACTTGGAAGTCAGGATATCTTTTCATTTTAGTATTCCCCATTCCCAGTGATCAGTCCCTGCCCACAAGGAATTTGGAGTCTAGAAGAGAAAGGACCATTGGTGAACAATTTAAATATCAGTAACCCCAAACAAAATTCAGAACACCTGTTCTGGCTCTGTAGGGTGTACAGTGGGAGACTGGGCTGAAATATTTAAAGTGCAGCTGTTCCAGAGAGGACCTGGAGCCCAGTGTGACCAGCCCAGGGGGAGGGAAGGATTTCCCTCATAGGGTTCAAGGGGGACGGTAGAGCAGGCTGAAGAAAACTTTGGAGCCCCTAAAATCAGAGGTACATTTGGGAAAACCTCAAGTCATCAGTTTTGGGGAGTGTCCTCAGGAACAGGAAGACATGATGGAAAAGAAGGCAGAGACCATGCAGGATCTTCATTCAAGGGTAAGAAGTTCAGCCTTATTCTGTGGGAACTGGGCAGCTGCTGGAAATTCTTGAACAGGGAAATGATAGCATGGGAATGGAAGTTTAAGGAGAAGGTATATCTGACATCAGGGTGAAGCAGCGATTAAAGATGGGCAAAACACACTGGCTTCTTAGATGGCCACTGTAAAGGCAGAATAGCCTAATTATCCTTCAGAAGGAGACTAAGTAAATAAATGATGATACATCATCCAATAGAGTATTAGATAACTGGAATAGAAATGAGGCAGCCCTCTATGAATAGCTTTGGAAGCAAATCTAACATACATGGTTAAGGGGAAAAAAGGCAATGTGCAGGATAATATATATGGCATTCCACCATTTATGTAAAAACAATATATGTTATGTGCTTCTACATGCACGACATATATCTGGGAGGATAAACAAGAAACTAGGGAAACAGACAAGAAATTGATGCCAAGAGAGGGGAACCAGGTAGCTAGAAGGCAGAGATAGGAGAGAGATCTAATTTTCACTGTGTATACTTTTGAAACTTGAATGTTTATACTGTGGGCATGTATTAACTATTCAAAAAGTAAAATTTTTTAAAAAATGTTTTTTAGAGATAGGGTATCTGTTGCCCAGGCTGGGGTGCAGTGGCACAATCATAGCTCACTGCAGCCTCAAATTCTTGGTCTCAAGGGAGTCTCCCACTTCAGTTTCCCAAGTAGCTAGAACTACAGGTGTGTGCCACCATTTCTGGCTAATTTTAAGAATATATTTTTTATACAGAAAGGGTTAAAACTAACTTAAGAAGAAATTGAAAGTCCCATGTAGTCCTTAAGCCATTCAAAAACTTAAATCAACACTTCTAAAAATACCCATCTACCACTACCCCAACACACAACATACCAGGCCCAGAGAGTTTTTCAGGTAAGTTCTTTGAAAGAAGAGAAGAGAAATACCAAACGCTGGTGTGTGTGTGTGTGTGTGTGTGTGTGTGTGTGTGTGTGTGTGTGTGTGTGTGTGTGTGTGTGTGTGTGTGTGTGTGTGTGTGTGTGGAGGGAGATTTTAGCTAGGGTGGCTAGAGAAGTCCTCCATGATAAGGTGACCTTGAGCAAAGACTTGGGAAATGAGGATGCCATAAGTATAGACATTGAAAATTTCCAGCAGACAAACAGAAAGTCAAGGGCCCTGAACATTTCGGGAGTGTTCAAGGAAGAGCAAGGAGGCCAGTGTTCACTGGAAAGAGATGAGGTCAGAGACATTTCAGAGGGCCAGATCATATATGGACTTTCATTCTATTTTAAGAACTTTAATTTTAGGCCGGGCGTGGTAGCTCACGCCTGTAATCCCAGCACTTCAGGAGGCTGAGGTGGGCCGATCACCTGAGGTAAGCAGTTCAAGATCAGCCTGACCAACATGGAGAAAACCTGTTTCTACCAAAAATACAAAATTAGCTGGACGTGGTGGCGCATGCCTGTAATCCCAGCTACTCAGGAGTCTGAGGCAGGAGAATCACTTGAACTCAGGAGGCAGAGGTTGTAGTGAGCCAAGATTACGCCATTGCACTCCAGCCTGGGCAACAAAAGCAGAACTCTGACTCAAAAAAAAAAAAAAGAAAAAAGAAAAAAGAAAAAAAAGAACTTTAATTTTGGGGAATATGGGAAGATTTGGAAATTTTTGAGCAAAGGAGGGGCATGATCTACCTTTTCACTTGGATAAAAAAAAAAATTGATCTCTACCTCACAGCATAAACAAAAACCAATACCAGATAAAGGAAAAATAAAGAAAAAAAATTAGCTGGACATGGTGGCTTGCACCTGTAATCCCAGCTGTTGAGGAGGCTGAAGCAAGAGGTTCACTTGAGCCCAGGAATTCAGCCTGGGAAACAGAGCAAGACCTGTCTCTAAAAAAATTAAAAATTAAATTAAAAAAAAACAGATTAAAGACTTAAAGTGGAAAAAACATAACTTAAAATTGTCAGAAGAAAATGAAAGAATATCATTATTATCATCTCAAGTAAAAAAAAAACAGGACACAAAAAGCATAAACCACAAAGGTTTGACATTAAAAAAATTAAACTTCTGCTTATGAAAATAAACAATAAAGTAAAAAAATAAGCCACAGACTGAACTCCAGCTAAAAAAACTCAATATGGACAAATTTCACAAACAATACTGAGAAACAAAAAAAGCAAGCCACAAAAAATTACTTGCAGTAAGATTCATGTAGGCTGTGTGGTAGCTCATGTCTATAATCCCAGCACTTTAAGAGGCTGAGGTGGGAGGATCACTTGAGCCCAGGAGTTCGAGACCAGCCTGGGCAATATAGTGAGACCTTGTCTCCACAAAAAAAAAAAAAAAAAAAAAAAGATTCATGTAAAGTTTTTGTTTGGTTGTTTTTTTTGTTTGTTTGTTTTTGGTTTTGAGACAGAGTCTCACTCTGTCGCCCAGGCTGGAGTACAGTGGCACGATCACAGCTCAGTACAACCTCTGGCTCCCGAGTTAAAGTGATTCTCATGCCTCGGCCTCCTGAGTATCTGGATTACAGGTGTGCAACATCATGCCTGGCTAATTTTTGTGTTTTTAGTAGACATGGGGTTTCACCATGTTGGCCAGGCTGGTCTTGAACTCTTGCCTCAAGTGATCCACCCGCCTCGGCCTCCCAAAGTGCTGGATTGCAGGCGTGAACCACCATGCCCAGCCTTCCTGTAAAGTTTAAGAAAAGCAAGAGGATAATAAACACAAATTTCAGGACAGTATCTCTGGTGGGGAGATGAAGAAGGCTTCAATAGAAGAGGGGTACACAATTATAAATATATAATGCTCTTTAACAAATGACTGTTGGTACACTGGATGTACATTCATTCATACATACACACAATAGTTAAGAATAATTTAAAATTTTAAAGGTAACAGAGACTCAAAGGAACAGATATGGTGATATCCTTAATTCTGGAATTCAAATCACCAGTTAGGGGTATCTTCTCAAATAAATAAACGTAATAGCACTTTACGTGTGAATAAACTCAGAGAGGCCCTGACAAACAGGGTTGGGCTTTGCTTGGGGGTACCAACAGGCATCTACTTTCCATTTCTATTACTGTCTTGTTGTTTCTTAGATTTCCATTCTGGAATGCTGACCCTCAATGAGAAGGATAAATTAAAACTTTATTAGGCTCATTTAAATTTCAATTAACAAAGGATGTTCTTTTTTAGATCATTTAAATTTATTTCATAAGCTAGTTGCCCAAAAGCTGCTCTGCTGGGCACTCATACAAAATTATTTTTTAAAAATATACAAATTAAATAGCACAAGAGCAAGCTCCCCAGAACAGAAAGAAAACAAGCAGTGCTGATCACCATCTGGGTCTCCTTTTGGGAGGCAGAACCCAAGGGGAAAATAGACCACATCCCCTCCTTTGGACGCAATGCCAGTGCCTAGGGTTTTGTCAGCCCTGGAGAGAGAGAGAGAGGGAGAACGCAGGTGCAAATTCCTCCTGTCAATGTAAGAATTCTGTGCCTTTGATACCTCCAAGAGCCTCTCTCTGCAGAAAGTAATGGAAAATATAACACTGTTAAAATAACAAATGCAGTCAGAACAATCAGAAATACAAAGGTTCATACCTAAGGTGTGAAATAAGAATTTACTTGCAAAATATAAGGAAGGAGCACAACAAGGCAGCAGATGCTAAAAGCACCAAAGAAGAGACCAGGTCATTTGAGCTGTAATAGTTAAAGTTTGGAGTGATGGTGAAAGGCCTATGAAAAGAGGTAGGATTACACTTGACTTTTGTAGTGCGTGTTTGTTGTTTCAGCCTGCCCAGGATCCCACCCCTTATTCTGAAGAGAGTACCTAGGTTTTCTTTTGGGACCTACCCTACTCCTACTTTTAATCCAAATGGCTTAGATAAGGTGGACCATTCCCATCCTTAGATCCAGAGAGTGGCATGTCATCCAGCCTTGGCCAGTCAGAGTCACCGTGGCTTGTGCAGGGATGGGCACATGAGCTAATCAGAGCAGATGAGAGTCATCCCCAGACTTTTGCCAGAACTGCTGGGAAAGCCTATGCCCTTCCAGTGGGCATTGCTAAGCTGGCACAATGCAAGCCTGATGCTGTAGTGGACATCCTTCCACCATACAAAGACAGCCTCCCTGGGAAAGCAGGCCATGAAACAGAGAAAGACTTCTTACTAAATCCTTAGAGCACTAGATCCAGCATTTTCCATCTGCTATCGCTGCATGAAAAACCACCTTAAAATGCTTTGGCTTGGCCAGGTGCAGTGGCGCACGCCTGTAATCCCAGCACTTTGGGAGGCCGAGGCGGGTGGATCACCTGAGGTCAAGAGTTCGAGACCAGCCTGGCCAACATGGTGAAACCCCGTCTCTACTAAAAATACAAAAATTAGCTGGGAGTGGCGGTGGGCACCTGTAATCTCAGGAGGCTGAGGCAGAAGAATTGCTTGAACCCGGGAGGCGGAGGTTGCAGTGAGCCAAGATCACCCCACTGCACTCCAGCCTGGATGACAGAGCGAGACTCCATCTCCAAAAAAAAAAAAAAAAAATTGCATTGGCTTACAACAATAACTACCTCTCATTAGCTCATGATTCTGCAATCTGGGCAGGCCTCCAAGGGAGGTGAGGTGGCTTTTCCCTGTTCCATGTGGCACTGGGTGGGGGTAGGGTGTCCAAGATGGCTTCATTCACATGTGTGACATTATGATATATATATATATTGGTTTTCATCCATGGTTCCTGGCTCATAATTACCAATGCCCCCGTAATAGTCTCTTGTCATGATTTTGGGGCACTTTAGATCCCAGAAGCCAGCCTCAGAAGCCTTATCCTCCCCTCGTTCCACCTGCTCTTTTCTCTCCCGAAGGAAGGAAACTTCCCCCGCCTTTCTGTCATGCAGCTGGCCATGAAGAAATTCTCTGACCTACCTTGTCTGACTGTAGGACATAAGGCTCATTTCAGAAGGGGTCCTGCCCCATACCTTGGAGGAAAGAATGCTGCACAGAGAAGCCAAGAAGAATCTGAACAGACAGGCCTTGCTGGGTCTCGCCACTCAGTCTCTTAGTATTAGATCATATTTCCCTTTTGTCCAATCACATTTCTACATGGTTGTCAATCATGCCTATCCAGTGACGTCTCCATAAAAGGCCGAAGAGGACAGGGTTCAGGGGGCTTCTGGATAGCTGGACATCTATGGAGGGTGGTGTACTCAGGGAGGACACAGAAGCCCTGCGCGCCTTCCTCTACCTCGCCCCATGCATCTCTTCATCTGTATCCTTTCTTTTTTTTTTTTTTTCTTTTATTATTATTATTATTATTATACTTTAGGTTTTATGGTACATGTGCGCAATGTGCAGGTAAGTTACATATGTATACATGTGCCATGCTGGTGCGCTGCACCCACCAACTCGTCATCTAGCATTAGGTATATCTCCCAATGCTATCCCTCCCCCCTCCCCCCACCCCACAACAGTCCCCAGAGTGTGATGTTCCTCTTCCTGTGTCCATGTGTTCTCATTGTTCAATTCCCACCTATGAGTGAGAATATGCGGTGTTTGGTTTTTTGTTCTTGCGATAGTTTACTGAGAATGATGATTTCCAATTTCATCCATGTCCCTACAAAGGACGTGAACTCATCATTTTTTATGGCTGCATAGTATTCCATGGTGTATATGTGCCACATTTTCTTAATCCAGTCTATCATTGTTGGACATTTGGGTTGGTTCCAAGTCTTTGCTATTGTGAATAATGCCGCAATAAACATACGTGTGCATGTGTCTTTATAGCAGCATGATTTATAGTCCTTTGGGTATATACCCAGTAATGGGATGGCTGGGTTGAATGGAATTTCTAGTTCTAGATCCCTGAGGAATCGCCACACTGACTTCCACAATGGTTGAACTAGTTTACAGTCCCACCAACAGTGTAAAAGTGTTCCTATTTCTCCACATCCTCTCCAGCACCTGTTGTTTCCTGACTTTTTAATGATTGCCATTCTAACTGGTGTGAGATGGTATCTCATTGTGGTTTTGATTTGCATTTCTCTGATGGCCAGTGATGGTGAGCATTTTTTCATGTGTTTTTTGGCTGCATAAATGTCTTCTTTTGAGAAGTGTCTGTTCATGTCCTTTGCCCACTTTTTGATGGGGTTGTTTGTTTTTTTCTTGTAAATTTGTTGGAGTTCATTGTAGATTCTGGATATTAGCCCTTTGTCAGATGAGTAGGTTGCGAAAATTTTCTCCCATTTTGTAGGTTGCCTGTTCACTCTGATGGTAGTTTCTTTTGCTGTGCAGAAGCTCTTGAGTTTAATTAGATCCCATTTGTCAATTTTGGCTTTTGTTGCCATTGCTTTTGGTGTTTTAGACATGAAGTCCTTGCCCATGCCTATGTCCTGAATGGTAATGCCTAGGTTTTCTTCTAGGGTTTTTATGGTTTTAGGTCTAACATTTAAGTCTTTAATCCATCTTGAATTGATTTTTGTGTAAGGTGTAAGGAAGGGATCCAGTTTCAGCTTTCTACATATGGCTAGCCAGTTTTCCCAGCACCATTTATTAAATAGGGAATCCTTTCCCCATTTCTTGTTTTTGTCAGGTTTGTCAAAGATCAGATACTTGTAGATATGTGGCATTATTTCTGACGGCTCTGTTCTGTTCCATTGATCTATATCTCTGTTTTGGTACCAGTACCATGCTGTTTTGGTTACTGTAGCCTTGTAGTATAGTTTGAAGTCAGGTAGTGTGATGCCTCCAGCTTTGTTCTTTTGGCTTAGGATCGACTTGGCGATGCGGGCTCTTTTTTGGTTCCATATGAACTTTAAAGTAGTTTTTTCCAATTCTGTGAAGAAAGTCATTGGTAGCTTGATGGGGATGGCATTGAATCTGTAAATTACCTTGGGAAGGATGGCCATTTTCATGATATTGATTCTTCCTACCCATGAGCATGGAATGTTCTTCCATTTGTTTGTATCCTCTTTTATTTCCTTGAGCAGTGGTTTGTAGTTCTCCTTGAAGAGGTCTTTCACATCCCTTGTAAGTTGGATTCCTAGGTATTTTATTCTCTTTGAAGCAATTGTGAATGGGAGTTCACTCATGATTTGGCTCTCTGTTTGTCTATTATTGATGTATAAGAATGCTTGTGATTTTTGCACATTGATTTTGTATCCTGAGACTTTGCTGAAGTTGCTTATCAGCTTAAGGAGATTTTGGGCTGAGACAATGGGGTTTTCTAGATATACTATCATGTCATCTGCAAACAGGGACAATTTGATTTCCTCTTTTCCTAATTGAATACCCTTTATTTCCTTCTCCTGCCTAATTGCCCTGGCCAGAACTTCCAACACTATGTTGAATAGAAGTGGTGAGAGAGGGCATCCCTGTCTTGTGCCAGTTTTCAAAGGGAATGCTTCCAGTTTTTGCCCATTCAGTATGATATTGGCTGTGGGTTTGTCATAAATAGCTCTTATTATTTTGAGATACGTCCCATCAATTCCTAATTTATTGAGAGTTTTTAGCATGAAGGGTTGTTGAATTTTGTCAAAGGCCTTTTCTGCATCTATTGAGATAATCATGTGGTTTTTGTCTTTGGTTCTGTTTATATGCTGGATTACATTTATTGATTTGCGTATATTGAACCAGCCTTGCATCCCAGGGATGAAGCCCACTTGATCATGGTGGATAAGCTTTTTGATGTGCTGCTGGATTCTGTTTGCCAGTATTTTATTGAGGATTTTTGCATCAATGTTCATCAAGGATATTGGTCTAAAATTCTCTTTTTTTGTTGTGTCTCTGCCCGGCTTTGGTATCAGGATGATGCTGGCCTCATAAAATGAGTTAGGGAGGATTCCCTCTTTTTCTATTGATTGGAATAGTTTCAGAAGGAATGGTATCAGCTCCTCCTTGTACCTCTGGTAGAATTCGGCTGTGAATCCATCTGGACCTGGACTTTTTTTGGTTGGTAAGCTATTGATTATTGCCACAATTTCAGCTCCTGTTATTGGTCTATTCAGAGATTCAACTTCTTCCTGGTTTAGTCTTGGGAGGGTGTATGTGTTGAGGAATTTATCCATTTCTTCTAGATTTTCTAGTTTATTTGCATAGAGGTGTTTGTAATATTCTCTGATGGTAGTTTGTATTTCTGTGGGATCGGTGGTGATATCCCCTTTATCATTTTTTATTGCATCTATTTGATTCTTCTCTCTTTTTTTCTTTATTAATCTTGCTAGCGGTCTATCAATTTTGTTGATCCTTTCAAAAAACCAGCTCCTGGATTCATTAATTTTTTGAAGGGTTTTTTGTGTCTCTATTTCCTTCAGTTCTGCTCTGATTTTAGTTATTTCTTGCCTTCTGCTAGCTTTTGAATGTGTTTGCTCTTTCTTTTCTAGTTCTTTTAATTGTGATGTTAGGGTGTCAATTTTGGATCTTTCCTGCTTTCTCTTGTGGGCATTTAGTGCTATAAATTTCCCTCTACACACTGCTTTGAATGCATCCCAGAGATTCTGGTATGTTGTGTCTTGGTTCTCGTTGGTTTCAAAGAACATCTTTATTTCTGCCTTCATTTCGTTATGTACCCAGTAGTCATTCAGGAGCAGGTTGTTCAGTTTCCACGTAGTTGAGCGGTTTTGAGTGAGATTCTTAATCCTGAGTTCTAGCTTGATTGCACTGTGATCTGAGAGACAGTTTGTTACAATTTCTGTTCTTTTACATTTATTGAGGAGAGCTTTACTTCCAAGTATATGGTCAATTTTGGAATAGGTGTGGTGTGGTGCTGAAAAAAATGTATAGTCTGTTGATTTGGGGTGGAGAGTTCTGTAGATGTCTATTAGGTCCGCTTGGTGCAGAGCTGAGTTCAATTCCTGGGTATCCTTGTTGACTTTCTGTCTCGTTGATCTGTCTAATGTTGATAGTGGGGTGTTAAAGTCTCCCATTATTAATGTGTGGGAGTCTAAGTCTCTTTGTAGGTCACTCAGGACTTGCTTTATGAATCTGGGTGCTCCTGTATTGGGTGCATATATATTTAGGATAGTTAGCTCTTCTTGTTGAATTAATCCCTTTACCATTATGTAATGGCCTTCTTTGTCTCTTTTGATCTTTGTTGGTTTAAAGTCTGTTTTATCAGAGACTAGGATTGCAACCCCTGCCTTTTTTTGTTTTCCATTTGCTTGGTAGATCTTCCTCCATCCTTTTATTTTGAGCCTATGTGTGTCTCTGCATGTGAGATGGGTTTCCTGAATACAGCACACTGATGGGTCTTGAGTCTTTATCCAGTTTGCCAGTCTGTGTCTTTTAATTGGAGCATTTAGTCCATTTACATTTAAAGTTAATATTGTTATGTGTGAATTTGATCCTGTCATTATGACGTTAGCTGGATATTTTGCTCGTTAGTTGATGCAGTCTCTTCCTAGTCTCGATGTTCTTTACATTTCGGTATGATTTTGCAGTGGCTGGTACCGGTTGTGCCTTTCCATGTTTAGCGCTTCCTTCAGGAGCTCTTTTAGGGCAGGCCTGGTGGTGACAAAATCTCTCAGCATTTGCTTGTCTGTAAAGTATTTTATTTCTCCTTCACTTATGAAGCTTAGTTTGGCAGGATATGAAATTCTGGGTTGAAAATTCTTTTCTTTAAGAATGTTGAATATTGGCCCCCACTCTCTTCTGGCTTGTAGGGTTTCTGCCGAGAGATCCGCTGTTAGTCTGATGGGCTTCCCTTTGATGGTAACCCGACCTTTCTCTCTGGCTGCCCTTAACATTTTTTCCTTCATTTCAACTTTGGTGAATCTGACAATTATGTGTCTTGGAGTTGCTCTTCTCGAGGAGTATCATTGTGGCGTTCTCTGTATTTCCTGAATCTGAATGTTGGCCTGCCTTGCTAGATTGGGGAAGTTCTCCTGGATAATATCCTGCAGAGTGTTTTCCAACTTGTTTCCATTCTCCCCGTCACTTTCAGGTACACCAATCAGACGTAGATTTGGTCTTTTCACATAGTCCCACATTTCTTGGAGGCTTTGCTCGTTTCTTTTTATTCTTTTTTCTCTAAACTTCCCTTCTCGCTTCATTTCATTCATTTCATCTTCCAGGGCTGATACCCTTTCTTCCATTTGATCGCATCGGCTCCTGAGGCTTCTGCATTCTTCACGTAGTTCTCGAGCCTTGGTTTTCAGCTCCATCAGCTCCTTTAAGCACTTCTCTGTATTGGTTATTCTAGTTATACATTCTTCTAAATTTTTTTCAAAGTTTTCAACTTCTTTGCCTTTGGTTTGAATATCCTCCCGTAGCTCGGAGTAATTTGATCGTCTGAAGCCTTCTTCTCTCAGCTCGTCAAAGTCATTCTCTGTCCAGCTTTGTTCCGTTGCTGGTGAGGAACTGCGTTCCTTTGGAGGAGGAGAGGTACTCTGGTTTTTAGAGTTTCCAGTTTTTCTGCTCTGTTTTTTCCCCATCTTTGTGGTTTTATCTACTTTTGGTCTTTGATGATGGTGATGTACAGATGGGTTTTTGGTGTGGATGTCCTTTCTGTTAGTTTTCCTTCTAACAGACAGAACCCTCAGCTGCAGGTCTGTTGGAGTACCTGGCCGGCCGTGTGAGGTGTCAGTCTGCCCCTGCTGGGGGGTGCCTCCCAGTTAGGCTGCTCGGGGGTCAGGGGTCAGGGACCCACTTGAGGAGGCAGTCAGCCCGTTCTCAGATCTCCAGCTGCGTGCTGGGAGAACCACTGCTCTCCTCACAGCTGTCAGACAGGGACATTTAAGTCTGCAGAGGTTACTGCTGTCTTTTTGTTTGTCTGTGTCCTGCCCCCAGAGGTGGAGCCTACAGAGGCAGGCAGGCCTCCTTGAGCTGTGGTGGGCTCCACCCAGTTCAAGCTTCCAGGCTGCTTTGTTTACCTAAGCGAGCCTGGGCAATGGCGGGCGCCCCTCCCCCAGCCTCGCTGCCGACTTGCTGTTTGATCTCAGACTGCTGTGCTAGCAATCAGCGAGACTCCGTGGGCGTAGGACCCTCTGAGCCAGGTGCGGGCTATACTCTCCTGGGGCACCGTTTCCTAAGCCCGTCGGAAAAGCACAGTATTCGGGTGGGAGTGGCCCGATTTTCCAGGTGCCGTCTGTCACCCCTGGAAGGGGAACTCCCTGACCCCTTGCGCTTCCCGAGTGAGGCAATGCCTCGCCCCTGCTTCGGCTGGCGCACGGTGCGCTCACCGACTGACCTGCGCCCACTGTCTGGCACTCCCTAGTGAGATGAACACGGTACCTCAGATGGAAATGCAGAAATCACCCGTCTTCTGCGTCGCTCGCCCTGGGAGCTGTAGACCGGAGCTGTTCCTATTCGGCCATCTTGGCTCCTCCCCCCATCTGTATCCTTTCTGATGTAAAATATAAGATTCCCTGAGTTCTGTGAGCTGCTCTAGCAAATTAATCAAACCCAAAGAGGGGTTCATGGGAACCCCAACATGAAGCTGGTTGGCCCGAAGTTCTGAAGGCCTGGGCTTGTGACTGGCATCTGAAGGGCAGTCTTGGGGACTCAGCCTTCAAACTGTGGGGTCTGACGCTATCTCCAGGTAGAGTTGGAGGACACCCAGCTGGTGTCCAGAACTGATTGCTTGCTTGGTGTGCGGGGAAACCCCTCTCCCATATTTGGTCACAGAAGTCTTCTGTGTTTATTGTTTTTGTAGTGTGAGAACAGAGGAAAAACATAGTTTGAGTTGATTTTTCTACAAACGTGTCAGCACCTATAAGACTTAGGGTGGCTGGAATGGTGGGGGCTGGCCGGGCCTCTGTCTTTATTTTTATATGTTTATAGTTTTTTAAAAAACCTTTTATCTTACTCTGTCACCTGGGCTGGAGTGTGATGGCATGATCATAGCTCACGGCAGCCTCAAACTCCCAGATTCAAGCTATCCTGCCACCTCATTCTCCTGAGTAGCTGGGACTACAGGTACATCAGCACGCCTGGCTAATTTATTTTTTGTAGCGACAGGGTCTTGCTGTGTGCCTAGGCTGATCTTAACTCCTGGCCTCTCCCACCTCAGCCTCCCAAAGCTGGGATTATAGGCATGAGCCACTGTAGCCGGCCTGTTTATACTTTTTTAAATACAGTTTTTTATAGTCTCTCATCTCTCCATCAGGGTAGTTGGATTTTTTTACATGGTGGCTGCCTTCTAACACAGCAAAAACAAAAGCTGCCAAATCTCCTAAGGCCTAGCCTAGAACTGGCAGATTATCACTTCCATCACATGCTATTGGTCAAGGCAAGTCAAAAGTCCAGCTCAGACTCCAGGGGAGGAGAAACGGGGTCCACCTGTTGAGGGAAGGAGTGATGTGTACATAGATGGGAGAAATTGCTGACTGCCATTTTGGCAGCCGATCCACCACACCAGCCTTGCCTAGACCCCCTTTTCAGTGATATGAAGCAATGGATTCCTCTTTTTGCTCAGGCCCGTTAGAGATGGGTTTCTGACTCCTGCAACCCAAAGAACCCTGTCTAATGCAACATTCAATGCAGCGTATAGGCAGAAAGAAGACAAGGAAAAGGGCAGCATTTCAAGAGAAGGCAAGAACTTTGAACAGCACAAATAAAGGGAGAATCAACAGAGGATTCTAGTGGGGGCACCGAGGACTCTAGAGTTTTCTCAGGCCACTAGCTTGAGTCTTCTGTGGTCAGTCCACACCAGATTACCTGTGAACTGCTCAACTATTTACAGTCTGGACTAATTATTTCAATACAAAGGTTACAATACATTATATTCTTTAAATATTTCATGTGATAATTTCTATGCTTACCCCCTACACACACTAGAGTGTAGGTTACCTGAAGGAAAGGACTGTACTTTCTAGGTACAGGTAGGTATTCTGGACAGTTCTTAATATAGTATTCAATAAATGTTTGCTGAGTGAATGAGATCAACAGCCCATCTAGACAGTGTCTAGAAGGGCTAGCCCTTCTAGAAGGGACAGCCCATCTAGACAGTGAGGCAGACACCTCCAAAAACGTTGCTGTAGATGCCAGGATAGTTATGTGCTTGGCATGGTAGTAGGACAAAGGAAGGAGGTGGTCTCCTCATGCAGCTCACTTCCTTAGATGTTTCAGTCCTATGGTCATTGCAGCAGGGAGAAGGAGAGACAAGGAAAGCCAGATGTTGAAGACAACAGTGCAAGCCTCTTGGAAAGGAAAATGTATTTCTTTTCATATTCCAGTTTGATTTAATAGTGCAGGGAAGTGTTCCCTTTGGGGGAAAGATTCATAAGACAAAAAGTACAACAAGCTTCCCTCCACAAGGATATAAGAACAGAGCAAAAGGAAGAATAAATCAGGTTTTTAAAATGTATTCTACTAGCTTGAGGTGAACACATGCTGATCAGCTCTACATACCTATATTACAGATAGATAGATAGAAATGCTTATGTTGTGGATCAGCAGCTTTCCGGCCTGATGCAAACATGAATCTCTAACTACCTGGTTTATAGCCAACTAAAAATGACCACACTCTTAACATTTACATTTAATTTCTAACATAGCATGTTCTATGTGACTGCAAATAAACAATCACTGCTACTTATTTAGTATTAGCAATTATCTGGCACAGAAGCCCGAAACTTCCACTTGGCAAGATTTTGATTAAAAACAGGAAAGTAGACAGACTCAATTGAAACTCTGCAGGCTAGGGAACTTGCCTTTGAATATTCCTTTTTTTAGCAAATGCAACAATTCCATGCTATTGATTTCTCAAGAGCAATGAGAAAATTCTCCAGGCTGCCTTCAAGTGTCCTGGGAGATGGTCTTCAACATGTGCCTTGCCTGCAGACTTGAGGCTACATTAAGTACAAAAATGTATTTTACTTCATCAAAAGTAAATGCTTTTGCTTCTCAAAAAACTCTGATAAGAGGATAAAAAGACAAGACACAGATGGGAAGAAAATATTTACAAAACCAAGCATATAACAAGTGATGAGTACCTAGAATGTATAGAGAATTCTCGAAACTCTATAGTAAAAAATAAACAATACTTGGCCCGGCACAGTGGTTCGTATCTGCAATCCTAGCACTTTGGGAGGCCAAGGCGTCAGATCACTTGAGATCAGGAGTTCAAAATCAGCCTGGCCAATATGGTGAAGCCCCGTCTCTATTAAAAATACAAAAAAATTAGTGGGGCGTGGTGGCGGGTGCCTGTAATCTCAGCTGCTTGGGAGGCCAAGGCAGGAGAATCACTTGAACCCAGGAGGCGGTGATTGCAGTGAGCCGAGATGGCGGCACTGTACTCCAGCCTGGGAGACAGAGCAAGACTCCATCTCGAATAACAATAAAAATAAAAAACAATCCAATTAAAAAATGAGCAAAACATAGGAACGGACATTTCACTGAAGAGAATATACTAATGGCAGATAAATACATGAAAAGATGTTAAATGTCATTAGCTATTAGGGAAATGCAAATTAAAACCACAATGAGATGTTACTGCTCACTTATCAGAATGGCTACAATAAAAACGAGTTATAACACATATTGCTGGCAAGGATGTGGAGAAACTAGATAAATCATACATTGCTGGTAGGAATGTAAAATGGTTCAGCCTCTCTGGAAAGTAGTTTGACAGTTTTTTATAAAACTAAAACATGCAAATTCCATCTGACCCAGCAACTGCACTCTCAGGCATTTATCCCAGAAAGAAAACATGTTCAAACAGAAACCTATACACAAATATTCATAGCAGCTTTATTCATAATTGCCAAAACCTGGTAGCAGCACCATGTCCTTCAACATGTGAATGGTTAAACAACTGTGGTACATCCATACCATGGAATATGACTCAACAATAAAAAGGAACAAACTATTTGATATGCATCTTTTTTTTTTTTTTTTTTTGAGATGAAGTCTCGCTCTTTCTCCCAGGCGGGCGTGCAGTGGCACAATCTCAGCTCACGGCAACCTCCGCCTCCCAATTCTCCTGCCTCAGCTTCCCAAATAGCTGGGATTGCAGGTGCTCGCCATCACACCCAGCTAATTGTTGTATTTTTAGTAGAGACAGGGTTTCACCATGTTGGCCAGGCTGGTCTCAAACTCCTGACCTCAAGTGATCTGCCCACCTTGGCCTCCTAAAGTGCTGGGATTACAGGCATGAGCCACCGCACCCAGCCCCACTTACATAGCATTCTTGAAATGATAAAAGTATAGAAAAGGAGAAGAGATGAGTGGGTACCAGGCTCTAGGAATGGGAGGGGGTAGTTGCAGGAGGGAGGTGGGTGTGTTTATAAAAAGGCAGCACCAGGGATCCTGTGGGATGGAACTGTTCTGTATCTTGAGAGTGGTGGTGGATAGAATTGCAGAGGACTAAATACACACATGCACACACACAAACAAGTACTGGGGAAATCTGAATGAGATTGATGGATTGCACCAATGTTAATGTGATATTTGTACTGAAGTTTGACAAGATACTACCATGGCAGACAGAGATACTACCACTGGAGGACAGGTAAAGTGTACAGAGTTCCTCGGGAGTATTCCTTACAAGTGCATGTGAATCTACAACAATCTCAAAATTAAAAGTTTAATTAAAAATGTGTTTTAAGGCCAGGCATGGTGGTGCACGCCTGTAATCCCACCACTTTGGGAAGCCAAGGTGGGCAGATCAGTTGAGGCCAGGAGTTCGAGACCAGCCTGGCCAACATGGCAAAACTTTGTCTCTACTAAAAATACAAAAACTAGCCAGGTGTGGTGGTGGGTGCCTGTAATCCCAGCTACTCAGGAGTCTGAGGAAGGAGACCTGCTTGAACCCATGAGGCGGAGGTAGCAGTGAGCTGAGATCGTGCCACTGCACTCCAGTCTGGGTGACAGAGACTCTGCATCCAAAAAAAAAAAAAAAAAATTAAATTTAGATGCAACTGTAGTCATTTTCACAGAAAAAACTGGGTTTTGGGAGGAGGGGAACAACACAAGCAGGAGTGAACTTTTTCTCTGAAGAAGTTGTTCACAGAATATTCTACCAGGTTATGGCCCTTTGCTGCACCAGAGGAATCGACCAGCTGTGGAAACGGAGGGCAAACAAAGACTGTAGGTGGTGCTCATTAATATGACCACAAATGTCAGTACCTGGCCACAGTGTATGCTGTGTCTCAACCTCACAAGTTCAGGGCCAAGGGCAATGTCCATTATCTTTGGCCCATCAGTGTGGAGCATAGCGCCTGGCACAAAGCAGTGATTCTACAAGGATTTTGTGGAATAAATAATGGATAATTAAGTCCTGATTTGGTTGGAAGAACATATTAACGTTCATAGATTTGGTTCAGGTTCAAAACGACTCATTATATCAGTTGTTTAGTAAAAAGTTACATAGCAAGGTTGAGTAGAGAATTTTGCAAATTCCTTTGAGAGGCGGAGACGGGCAGATCACTTGAGCTCAGGAGTTTGAGATCAGCCCAGCCAACATGGTGAAACCCTGTCTCTACAAAAAACACAAAAATTAGCCAGGCATGGTGGCACACACCTGTAGTCCCAGCACTTTGGGAGGCTGTGGCATGTAGATTACATGGGGCCAGGAGTTCGAGACCAGCCTGGCCAACATGGCAAAACCCTGTATCTACAAAAAATATAAAAATTAGCTGAGTGTAGTGATGCACACCTGTAATCCCAGCTATTTGGGTAGCTCAGGCATGAGAATTGCTTGAACCCTGGAGGCAGAGGTTGCAGTGGGCTGAGATCATGCCACTGCACTCCAGCCTGGGTGACAGAGCGAGACTCCATCTCAAAAAAAAAAAAAAAAGAAAAAAGAAAGAAAATTTTGCAAATTCTTGTGCTTTGCAATATGATTCCTATATTGGTTTGAGTCTTTATATCCTGCACACACACATTATAATATAAGTGGTTTGCTATTTCTAACCTCTTGACTCTACCACTTGGAAAGAGTTTCACTGTCTGATTACCGTGTATGACTACTGGCTATTTGCTACTGCAGTTTTCGAGAAGTCTACAACAGGGTTAGAAAACAAATGTAGATAAAAATGCCTTACTTTGTACTAGGCACGGAATGTTCCATTCAGTTAAACCTGTAACTGGACTTGTGATGCTTGGGTTCCTACTTCACACAACCACAGAGAAAGCAGTTCTCTGGGGACCTCTAGCTGACTCCATTCTATGCACGGCCAGCCCAGGAGAATTGTCTTTCATTAAGCACATACTGAATCTGAAGGATGAGCTAGCTACACTCCAGGAACATATCGTCCGTGAATTCACTTTTTATCAACTCACTTTGCAAGATAAGGAAAGTGGGAAATGAAACTGCCAGAAAAATCTGATGTGATGTTGTTTTTAAACAGTCCAAGTCACAGTCCTTTCAAAAGAGGATGCTGCTTGCTGAAGCCTTCCTTGTCCACTCTGTTATCTCTCTCCCTTCTCTGAATTCTGACAGTATCTGTTGCTTAAATCACTCACATAAACATTCAATTATAAATGATCATGTGCTGTTACAGGGAGGCGGTATGGTGTACTGGAGACAGACTGCTTGGATTCACATCTTGGCGCTGCTCCTTACGAGCTCTAAAGCCTTGGTTCTCACATTCGTAAGCTAAGGATAACAATAGTACCCACCTCATACTGTTGTTGAGGATTAAATAATGTAATATATGTAAAGCACTTATAAAATAAAAGCTCAATAAATGTCTGCACAAACAAAACAAGACCTAAAATCTGTCTTCACTTGGTATCTCTTTCTCCTTACCAGTAAGACTTCAGTAAGGATGTATGCTGTTATCCTGGAAAGTGTCCTAGTAAGGTGGAGGATGCATTTTGATGCCGTGTGTCATCATCACAAATTTTGTGAATAGAATTAGGATGAAGGTAGGAGCCTGTGGACAAGCTCTGGACCCCGGCCATCCCTCCCCCTCTGCCTCTGCCTGTGCTGTTCCTACCATCGCAGAGTCTGCAAACTTGCACAAGTGAGAAGGGCACACTTCCTCCTTTTACACTAACCTCCAACTCTTTTCATTCCCAAGGCCATAGCTCCCATGTAGAATACAGAGTGTCTTTTTGCTGGTACACTTTGACCAAAATATTCTACTTCTAGGAAGCTATGCTAAAGAAATAATAGGCTGGGTGCGGTGGCTCACGCCTGTAATCCCAGCACTTTGGGAGGCCAAGGCAGGTGGATCATGAGGTCAGGAATTCAAGACCAGCCTGGCCAAGATGGTGAAACCCCGGTCTCCACTAAAAATACAAAAAATTAGCCAGGCGTGGTGGCATGCAACTGTAATCCCAGCTACTCTGGAGGCTGAGGCAGAGAATTGCTTAAAACCTGGAGGGGCAGAGGTTGCAGTGAGCCGATTGCGCCACTGCAGTCCAGCCTGGCAAACAGAGCAAGACTCTATCTCAAAAAAAAAAAAAAAGAAGTAATACAGGAAAATATAATACAGAAAAAGTTTTACACACAAACATCACACATTTTATCATTCTGAAAAAATTAAAACAATTCAAAGGATTATTTACTGTTTATGAAAAATCATGGACTGATTATATAAATTATGATATATTCATAAAAAAATGCAGTGCAGCTATTGACAATTATACTTAGGAAGAATATGTAATCATATGAAGAAATGTTTCTGTAATGATATTATAAAAATTATAACAGGCCGGGCATGGTGGCTCACGCCTGTAATCCCAGCACTTTGGGTGGCCGAGGTGGGCGGATCACAAGCTCAGGAGATCGAGACCATCCCAGCTAACATGGTGAAACCCCGTATCTACTAAAAATACAAAAAAATTAGTCAGCCATGGTGGCAGGCACCTGTAGTCCCAGCTACTTGGGAGGCTGAGGCAGGAGAATGGCGTCAACCTGGGAGGCGGAGCTTGCAGTGAGAGGAGATTACACCACTGCACTCTAGCCTGGGTGACAGAGCGAGACTCTGTCTCAAAAAAAAAAAAAAAAAAAATTATAATAAAAAATCAGTATAACTCTACCAGATTGACAAAAATTGAAAAGTATTATGATACTTAGTGCTGGTAATGATCTGGAGTAGCAGGAACCCTCATGCCCAGCCACTCCACTCCTCAGTATATATATATCCCGGAGGCCACACATCAACCAGGACACACGTACAAGAACGTTCACAGTGGTAACAGTCCTTATCTAGAAACAACCCAATCGTCATTCCACAACAGAATGGATAAAAAAATTGTTGTACAGTTATTTACCAATTAAGTTCGGTCATTTGTTGCCAAAAATCAAATGTTCCGTGTGAAAATGCTAACTGGGAGCCTGTTATCTTAACTCATTTTGCAAAGTAGGGGTTTTCTGTTATGTGTATCAAACCTAATACTGACTGCTACAGAGCCTAACAAAATGCTCCATGCAAAGTATCACAAATGTCGATATCTTCTGTCCCACCCCACCCCCAGAAAATATTCAGGGCAAAATGGTCAACAGAAGTCCAAAATATTTTGTTACTGAAGAGTAAGAGAAACATCTTTCTCCATTTCTTCTGTGTCTTCCTAGAGCATCTCTATAGGACTTTGCACAGAGCCAGTAAATTGCAATAGTTATTTATTTTGCCTGCGTCTTCTGCACCAGACACTCTCAATACATCAACAGAGTTACTGCCAAACTCTTGCCCTCCCATCTCTATGATGGAAGGTGCTATGATTTTCCCAATATCCGGAGTAGCAACCAGGACATCTGAATAGATCAAGTGATTTGACCAAAGGTACTCAGCTAATAAATGGCAAAATTATTGTCCAAATTCCAGGTCTAAGCTTATTTACTAGGTGCCTATCCTTGGATGAGCTCTTTAATCTTTATGAGCCTCAGTTTCCTCAGTTGTAGAATGGAATTGCAGATGGAATTCTAAAAATTATACCCATTAAACGATAACTATCTCTTGACTAAAAGTCAAGGCTGGCACTGCTGAGAACATGAACAGGGAAGAATCTCAGTGCATCTGCAGAGTCCACTGCTGCAGGT
Source organism: Pongo abelii (assembly GCF_028885655.2). NCBI lineage: Eukaryota > Metazoa > Chordata > Mammalia > Primates > Hominidae > Pongo > Pongo abelii. The sequence continues at coordinate 93,199,772 of NC_071995.2, forward strand.
TCCCTCTCAAAACATTTAACTCAAATGAGCCTGACTTGTCCCCACTCCCTGTCCAGCCTTTCTCTGCTTCTCCCAAACAGTTTAACACACATCCACTATTGCTAATATTCCCATGAAGATGATTTCTACATTCTAAGCCTCTTGTTTCCTGTTCTTCCCAAGAAGAAAGAAAACAAAGCTTTTGAAATTCAAAATTATATCATCATGACTTTATCCTTTATCTGAAGGCTCCTTGTAAATCTTTTCCATCATTTCTAAGCACTTCTAGATTTTCAGTTTTGCATTTCAAGTTTCACAAAATTAGAAGTCAATTCTCCTATCACTTTGGAAGTGAACATTCAATTTCCTGCAAGTATTTAGAAGTCCTCACTGTCCTAGCTGACAATTTTGAAAGGTATTCTATAGTTCTATTATTTCTCACTGCTTCTTCCTACATCAGCTGTGGCTGATGCACTCCCAGTTAATATTTCTGACATTCTATTGATTTTCTTCCATTAGAAGGAACGTCTTTCACAAAAGGGGAAGAATGCTATACAAGGCACAAGATTTAAAGTATGTAATATAATACCATGGAGTGTAGGATACCCAGCAGGCAAGTACACCCACTAACATGCATGTACACACACATACAAAGGAATTAATAGAAGTTATCAGGGGCCAGGTACAGTGGCTCACACCTGTAATCCTAGCTCTCTGGGAGGCCAAGGCAGGCGGATCACTTCGGCCAACACAGGCGGATCGCTTCAGCCCAGGAGTTCAAGACCAGCCTGGGCAACATGGCGAAACCCTATCTCTCCAAAAAAATACAAAAAATTAGCGAGACATGGTGGCTCGCGCCTGTAGTCCCAGCTACTCGGAGGCTGGGGTGGGAGGATGGCTTGGGCCCTGGAGGTCAAAGCTGCAGTGAGCTGAGATGGCGCCACTACACTCCAGCCTAGGTGACAGAACAAGACCCTGTCTCAAAAAAAAAAAAAAAAAAAAAAAGTTATCAGGAAATCAAGAATATAACATGTAGGTTTTTCAGAACATTAGCAGGATTTGGTCATTTGGAGTTTACAACAACAACAAGCTTCCTTTTCAATTGCTAAAAGGAACTGAGGTAATGGAAAAAACAAATAAAAGATCCAAGAAGTTGCTGACCAATTTATAGAGCTCTATTTTGAATTTCTGCTTCAATGAAAGAGACAGAAAATCCATAAATTTCATTGCTGCTTCTTGACACTCATGATTGCAAAACCATTCTCTGGATAAAGCTCTACTGAGATGGGGCTTTTCCCATTGTCCATTGTTTCCCTCTAATCCTTTTACAAAGGGAATCATACTTTCCACAATCCAAAAATGTTAGAATGTTTTACATATAACCAATTAGAAGACAGATGATTAGAATATGGATTATTCATAAAACCGCAGCCCAGGACCTATTTAAACTACTATGCTTTAAATATTTTCCCTCATTTAGATATCAAGATTAAGTGTACAATAAATGATTGTCTGAATCTGCATACTGAATACAGTAGATGCTGGTCACATGAGTGCACCGAGGACTCGAAATGTACCTATTGTGACTGAGGAACGGAGTTTTAAACCTTACTTAATTTTAATTAATTTACACCTTAAAGACAGTACAAACAAAAGAATGTAAAATATCTCATAAATATTCTATACTGACTACATGTCAATATGAATCACAGAGCCCATGTTTAATTATCAAAATGTCAAAACACAGAGACTGACAAGTATTCTTCACATCTCATTATATAAAATGAGCCAAACATGAGCTAAACATACAAATACTAGTACTATACATGGCTCTGAGAGGGATCCCAAGGGATCTCTCAGGTTTAAATTAATCCTCCTTCCCCGGTAGCATCTTATGTATAGCTTTAGCATCATACTTATCACAGTCTAATTTATGCGAAGTAACCTGTATGTACGTCTACCATGCCTCCCTTTAGTAGACTGTAATCTTTTTAAAATAGAGGACTTATTTGCTCATTCTAAAAATCCATCAGTCCCCAGCATGGTTGTTATATTGGAAATCCTTCCATAAATGTTTGAGGATTTAAATATAGTGTATACTAATATTTTTTAAACATTCATTTTTCTATAAAAGCAAGCCTAAAACTAATATTAAGGTCATACTCATGGAGGAAAAGATGCAGTATCAAACAAATGTCAGTTTTCCCTAAAAGTCAATCAATAAATGAAACACAATCCAGTAAAAAAGGATTTTTCCAAAAACTTGACAAGCTTATTTTAAAATTTGATGGAAGAGGCCAGGCACAGTGGCTCATGCCTATAATCCCAGCACTTTGGGAGGCCAAGGCAGGTCGATCACTTGAGGCCAGGAGTTGGAGACTAGCCTGGCCAACATGGTGAAACCCTGTCTCTACCAAAAATACAAAAAAATTAACTGGGTGTGGTGGCACGTGCCTGTAGTCCCAGCTACTTCTCAGTGAGCCGAGATCATGCCACTGCACTCTAGCCTGGGCGACAGAGCAAGACCCTGCCTCATCAAAAAAAAAAAAAAAAAAAATTCAGTATAAGAGTGGGCCAGGCGTGGTGGCTCATGCCTGTAATCTCAGCTCTTTGGGAGGCTGAGATTAATGGATTGCTTGAGACCAGGAGTTACAGACCATCCTCGGCAACATGGCAAAACCCATCTCTACGAAAAAAAAAAAAAACTGGGCACGTGGGCATGATGGCACCGCACGCCTGTAGTCCCAGCTACTTGGAGAGGCTGAGGTGGGAGGATCGCTTGAGCCCAGGAGGTGGAGGTTGCAGTGAGCCAAGATCAGGCCACTGCACTCCAGCCTGGGTGACAGACCGAGACCGTGTCTCAAAAATAATAAACAAACAAAGTGAAAAATAAAATTCAATGGATGAAAAAATACAACTTGGGGGAAAAATATGGTGAGTAGGGGCAGACAGAGTAAGTTCTTCCTACTAGGTAGCCAGACATTTTATGGCCAATAGTTCAGGTGATTAGGAATTGGCATAGAGACCCAGGAAGAGAGAGCCCAGAAACAGGCTCATGCATATATAAAAGCACAAGCTAGGATGGAGGTGGCATCAGAAATCAATGTGAAAGGAAATAATTGGTAGTTCATATTGAAAAGAGTGAAACTGCAGTAGATCCCTGAATACCAAACCAAAATTTAAAATGCAGGTGCAATTGTTTCATCTCAGAATATTCTTGGTTTTTTTGCTGTTGCTGTTTTTGCTTGTTTTGCATTTTTTGAGACAGAGCCTCGCTCTGTTGCCCAGGCTGGAGGGCAGTAGAGCAATCTCTGCTCATTGCAACCTCCACCTCCGGGGTTCAAGCGATTCTCCTGCCTCAGCCTCCTGAGTAGCTGGGATTACAGGTGCCCACCACCATGCCTGGCTAATTTTTGTATTATAGGTACACATTGTAATACACCCAGCTAATTTTTGTATTTTTTGTAGAGACGGGGGTTTCACCATGTTGCCCAAGCTGGTCTAAAACTCCTGATCTCAACATCTGCCCGCCTCAGCCTCCCAAAGTGCTGGGATTACAGGCGTGAGTCACTGTGCCCAGCCCACATTTTCTATTATTGATAATTCATTGGGAATTCTAAATGGACTGTATAATACATAAATTATACATTGATATCCATTGTTCCTACCTGATCAATAGAAATAAATAGGAATAAATTAAGAACGATAAAAGGAACAAATGATTTTTAAGAACCTATCTTGAAGAGGCCTACACCACAGGGTATAAAAACACATTTTGTTCCTTCTTTAAAGTACTGAATCAAGAAAAAGTCCCTTATGGCTTTATAAAGGTCACACTTTTAGAATGGAGCTGGAGGCCATCAAATATACAGAGGGACTCCATGACTGTGCAAAGTACTTCTAAAGACTTCTTTGAAGCTAACTCTATAAAGCTGAAACCAAAATCCAGCTAAACAATGACTGCTCTGGTGCTGCTAACAGCACCTCTCCACTTATCTCCATCTGGGCTGTTAACTGAGCGCAGCTTGGTTTTATCTTAATTCACCCGGATCGAAGCGGGTTAATTCTCAGTGTAACCCCATGCATCAGACATTCCTAGCATTCAACATCAGCATGAACACAGCTCTCTGAATGCCACATAGTTTCCTTACACTTCCGTATGCCTGAACCTGTGGTCCAAATTTTTCCCTGACTTCAAAGGAGGTCAAAATTCCAAAACTGGGCTTTGATGGGGAAAAAATGTTCCAAAGATGTTATACACCTAGAACATGTTTCACACATGTGCTAGATCATCTCTCCAGAAAGTTTATTTCCTGCTTGAAAGTGGTTTCTCCTGTTTTTCTAGGTCTCCTTCTTGGATTCTCCTGTTTGATCCTGCGGCGATCTCATAACAGAAATGTGATATTGCTATAACTATTTGTATTACTTTGCTCAGGCTGCCATAACAAAATACCACAGACTCGGGGGCTTAAACAACAGAAGTTTATTTTCTCACAGTTCCAGAGGCTAGAAGTCTAAGACCAAGGTGCCAGCAGGGTTGGTTTCTCTGAGGCCTCTCTCTTTGGTTTGCAGACAGCTGCCTTCTTGCTGTGTCCTCACATGGTCATCCCTGGTGTCTCTCAGTGTGTCCAGGTTTCCACTTCTTCTTCGTTTTGCTTTTTTTTTTTTTTTTTTTGAGAAGGAGTCTCACTCTGTGACCCAGGCTGGAGTGCAGTGGCATAACCTTGGCTCACTGCAACCTCCACCTCCCGGGTTCAAGCGATTCTCGTGCCTCGGCCTCCTGAGTAGCTCAGATTACAGGCTCATGCCACCACGCCTGGCTAATTTTTGTATTTTTAGTAGAGATGGGGTTTCACCATGTTGCCCAGGCTGGTCTGGAACTCCTGACCTCAGGTGATCCACCCAGGTGGATTACAGAGGCGTGAGCCACCATGCCTGGCTGGTTTCCTCCTCTTATAGGGACATCAGATAGATCAGAACCCAGCCTAATGGTGTCGCTCTAACTTTATTACCTCTTTAAGGGTCCTATCTCCAAACACAGTCACATTCTGAAGTACTAAGGTCTAGGGCTTCAACATACCCATGTTACAGGGACCCAGTTCAGTCCCTGACACCACTCATGCGATGATGAACTTGGCAAATGTATAGAAGCAGCTGTGCCCGGAGATAAGGGGGAATAGCAGCTGGGGAATGAGAGAGTAGGGATCTTGAAACCTACAAAGAAACTCCACGTTCCTGGGAAAACAAAGCCCTGATTTCCTTTGTTGAAATCTGCTCATTTTGATTAGGTACTTTCTTAAACCCCTACTTTAATTTTACACAGAGACAGAGCTACATAAAAATTTTCATCCAAAGAGATAACTAAAGTGGTAATGACCCATAGAATGTCTTTAACAGCTCTTCCTAGTATGCAGTCTTCTTTTCTTAAGAACAGCTACAATTCTCAATATGCCATTTCTCTGCATAAAGTATATGTGCACAGCCTGTGATATATGAATAGAAAGGGAGAGTGTGGGGAGAGGAACAGAGGAGATGAGGGAACAAAGGAAGGCAGTGAATGGGGATTTTTAAAGAAAGAAGTTCAGTGTGAAAAATACACACAAACTCCTGAGAGGTAGGAATGTACTGCAAAGATGCTTCTCTGAATGAGAAGCCAGGGCAGGCCCAACCAAGTGAATTTCTGGTATGAAAAGAGGTACCAGGACGGAAAAAGAAGTATAAAGTTTTTAATAAGACCAAGTGATTCAGTTTTGAAATGAGATATAATCTAATTTAAAGGACATGGGAGACAAGTGAGAACGTGGAGTTATCAGTGGAGACAGTACCATAGCAGCTTGGGGGCAGAAAGTTCTGCCTTTGTCTGTGGGTTTTGCAGGTCAAATAAACAGTATCCCCAAAGATTCAAACCTGAGGCTTGCAAAGGACTCTCCAGTTCCAGATTCTGGTGTTAAAAGTCTGTATCATGCCTAAATAAATATATTTAAAGAGTTGTGGCCAAAGATGTGGTTTTATAATTACATATTGATTTATACTGGATTTCTTGGTTGGCTGCAGAGTTTGGAATCTTTCCAGCATTACTTTCTTGCCAATTTCTAGGTAGCTTATAGCAATTACAAAGTACCTCCAATTATACATTTTCAACAGATGGGATTGTTAAATGCTTAGTGCAAACAATGATCCATAGATGTGTTACCACCCACCAGTAGACAAAGCCGAGCTTCTCTCTGCTCCACTCTCATTCCAATAAATATTTACATCCTTCCATTTACTAATTTCAAGACTGTAGGATATGGAATTTTATTGCTCTTTTAAGGTGAGTGCAAGAAATTGTTAATGGTTTCTGGATTTTCCAATTAACTTGCTCTCAGAAGAATTTATCTTTAGTATAAATAACAGAATGGTTCATGGTCTGTAGATATTTTCATTTACACATCCGAGTATGGTATCAATTTTTAAGTAGGAACCTTTTTTTTTTTTTTAAGCATTTATACTTTTAAAGCCTAGACTGTAGGACTTTTCAGAACAAGGTGTGTGGTCCAGCCTTCTTTTTCAGATGAGGAAACTTGAGGTACAGATATTTAAAATGGCTTGCTACTTGGTAGCAGAGCTGAAGGAATAGGCAGGAGAAGAGGGAGAAGAGACTCTGCAGTTAGTGTGGGCACCTGCTGGGTGGCCAGGTCCTCATCTTTGTGGCTTCACAAACACACACCTTGCAGCAAGTATCCTTGTCACAAACTCAGGATAGCAAGGCTGAGACGGAGACAGGTTAGGACACTGGCCCACTGTCATTCACAGTAAGCGATTTAAACCCAAGTCTGTCTGACACCCCAGACCAACGCTTTTCCATTTCCCTACACTGTTCCCTAAACAGAACCAAGTTATATTATTGAGTTTAAAACTGATATTTATAATGGCATTACATAAAGTTAGATTCAATAGCTTCTCCAAACCCTAGGTTTATTTCCTAGTATTCAATCTCTGAATTGTTGTTGGTTTCTGTTTTAGCAGCATAACTGACATTTACTTAAGAAGATATGAATTAATACATATTTAGGTGTAAATCAAGTGAAAGCCTAGCTGTTTGACCTTAATTAATCATTAATGGAAAAAATTCCCTCATCCTTTGAGCCTTTCTATTTTGAATGCAATTATTTAAATGAAAATGTAGTGCAGTCTTCTTTACCATGTCTTACCCGAATAGGAAATTCACGGAGTGTATCTCATATGTCCATCCCCAGTGTTCACGGTGAGAGACATGACAAGGTACAAGAATCAGTCAGCTAGTAAGTGATTCAAACTCAAGACCACCTGACACCCGAAACCAAGCCTTTTTATTATCTAACGTTTCCCAGGTAAAGGAAGAAATACATACAAGGATGTATAGAATGCACCTTTAAAACATTATCAAGCATATTCAGATGTAAAAGCTTCTTAGAACCTTGTGCACTGGTATTCAATTTCTGTGAAGCTATCCATTAGAAATAGTTTTACTTAGCAGAGAGAAAAAATTATAGTTATTTGATATAGTTAGGTAATTAATTACTCATCCACAGCTAAACTCGCTGCCAAACACAGGTGGACCACAGGGCTATGAGGCCTAATGCTTCACACCTATCGACCCAAAATGCAGTGGACACAAAGGGCATCCTTAACCTCCATATGGTAATTCTGAACTGCACGAGCAATTAGGTAAGAGTGTGACCTACTACCACTGACATAAAAACAGCTCAAAGGCCATGTACTATTTACTATTCATAGGAGTCCCGTGGCATACATTGGTTTTCAAAAGACAGCAGGTGACATTTATCAGCAGACTTTTTGTGTCCCTCTGCTCACACTTAAAGCACAATTTTAGAGTCTCAGGTTAAGGCTGTTTTTCCTTAACAATACTCAATTTTCTTCTGAATCACTGAGAAAATCTAAGTCTACCATGGGGTCATCCTCACTAGACTGGAAATGGGGAAGAGAACGAACTTCTTTTGTTTTTATATCCTCGTGTCTATAATTAGGCAATATTTTTAAAAGAGAAAAACAAAAACGTTCCAAGCACAATAACCTTGGTGCCGTTCTGTAACCCAGAGTGGCATACTGGCAAACTGGGTTATTATTCTTTTTTAATTTCAGATAACCTTCTCTCAATTGCCAAGGGTATACTCAGCAAATCAAATCGACTTCCCTCAGCATCATAAATCCCATTTGTATCCTAGTAGAAACACACATTTCCTGAGAAAGGGAGCTGTGTCTTAAAAAAGGAAGTTGAAGTTTTTAAGCTTGAGATAAGGCATTTCAAAAGGGAAGAAACTTTTGGCAGGACTCGAGTGCATCCTACACTAATGGAAATTGGAAACCCGTCCTTCATTTCATGGACATTACTATACCAAATGTAAAACATATTGGTACCACAGCAACCAACTCTGCATAATGTACTTGCAGCTTCAAATGGCAACCCTGGGGGGGATAAAAGTTGATTTTTTTTTTGCTATCATGAAATGTTGGAATTTCTTAATTCCACAGATATTAGCAAGTGTATATTTCATGCCAGGAAATTTCCTTGGCTCCAAGGATATAGCAGTGAACACAATTAGGTTGCTGGCTTCATGGAGTTATATTTGGAGGTGGGAAATTTTAAAAATTACTGTATAATATAGCAGATTATAATATATAGGGATGGTACAACATATATTATGGTATATTAGTATATATATTTATAATTATTGTATGTGTCACATATAGAAACATAGTATATAATACTATATTATATAATATAACAAAATATGTCAGGTAGATATAGATCATATCAGATGCTAGTAAGTTTTAGAAAGCAGAGAAAAGGGGATAGATGAGTGTTGAATAATATGTTTTGGGAAGTTCTCATGGATAGGCTGGGATATCTAATTAGAGAACTGAAGGAAGTGAGGGGGTGATACATGTAGAATATCTAGAAAAAGACCATTCTAGGCATATGGACCAGCAAGTGCAAAAGCTCCAAGGAAGGGAAGCACTTGATCCATTTGAGGAACAACAGCAAGAAAACCAGCAGGGGTGGACCAGAGTGAGCCCAGCAGGAGAGCGGGGAGGGTGGAGATGAGGTCAGAGAAGCAGCCTGGGGCTAGGAGAACAGCAGGGCAGATCCTGTGGCATTTTCTGGCAGAGTAAGGACTTTTTATGGGGGGCCAGGGTGGAAGCCGGGAGACTGGCAGGGAGGCTGATCATGAGGCTATTGAAACAGTCCAACGTTTCTCTGCATCTGTCCCAGACCCTTCCCTTCCCATCTTGCTTTCTCTCCCAGACCACTGCTGGCTTTTTTTTTTTTTTTTTTTTTTTAGATGGAGTCCCACTTTGTTGCCCAGGCTGGAGTGCAGTGGAGCAGTCTCGCCTCACTGCAACCTCTGCCTCCCAGGTTCAAGCGACTGATTCTCCTGCCTCAGCCTCCCAAGTAGCTGGGACTACAGGCATGTGCCACCACACCTGTCTAATTTTTTGTTTTTTGTTTTTTTTTGAGATAGAGTTTCACTCTTGTAGCCCAGGCTGGAGTGCAATGGCACGATCTCAGCTCACTGCAACCTCCACCTCCTGGGTTCAAGCGATTCTCCTGCCTCAGCCTCCCGAGTAGCTGGGATTACAGGCTTACGCCACCATGCCCAGCTAATTTTTGTATTTTTAGTACAGACGGGGTTTCACCATGTTGGCCAGGCTAGCCTCGAACTCCTGACCTCAGGCGATCCACCCGCCTCAGCCTCCCAAAGTGTAATTTTTGTATTTTTAATAGAGACAAGGTTTCACTATGTTGGCCAGACTGGTCTTGAACTCCTGACCTCGGATGATCCGCCCACCTCAGACTCCCAAAGTGCTGGGATTAAAGGCGTGAGCCACCATGCCCGGCCATGAAGCCTCTTGCTCCTATGTCTCTTCTGACCTCCAGCCTTACTCACCCATCCATCCAGTTCATCTACACATGGATGGCTCAGTATGTTCAAATTTGCCTGCCTTCCTCCATGCCCCGCTGGCTCCTCTAGGATCCCACCTTTCAGCAAATGGCACCACCACTCAGTTGCTTAAGACTTCTCTTGGGAGTGTCCCTCCTTTAACACCTCACATCCAGGGACTCACATCCAGAGTCCTGTTGCCGCAGACGCATTTCATTTCCTTTCATGATAACACAGAGGAGTAAAAGGGGCCAAAGGCATAGGAGGAAAAGAAGAAAATACAGTGTCACCGGAACCAGGGGAAGTGTGCTGATAAAAGCAGTGGTTAGCATGTACTTCTCACTGTAGCAGACACTATGCTCACCACTTCCCACAAACTATGTCATTTAGACCTCGCTACAATTCGAGGAAGAAGGTGCTATGCCCATTTTGCAAATAATTTAGAGAAGTAACTTTCCCAAGGTCACAGTGTGTACTAAATCCCCTAAGACAGGAAATAAATTGAGTCTGAAAAACTCAAGTCCACTGAACTGAGTCATGTGGAGACCACCGGTGACCTTAACAAAAACCTGGCCAGTGTCCAGCCGGAAGAAGAGTGAGAAACAAGAGGGAGATGAGAAAATGAGGACAGGAAGTTAGCCAACTCTCCCCAGGGTTGGCCTGCAAAGCAAACAAGGAAGAAGATAAGGCTATGGTTGAAGGGAGGGCAGAGGGGCTGGGCATGGTGGCTCACGTCTGTAATCCCAACACTGAGGATGAGGTGGGTGGAGAACTTGAGGCCAGGAGTTCCAGACCAGCCTGGCCCGCATGGTGAAAGCTTGCCTCAAAAATAAAAACTAAAAAAGAGAGTGCTGGGGGAGTGTCTAGGGAAGGTTTTATTTTAGGTGACAACAAAGTAATTTAAATTTCTAAAACCCAACCCCTTTGCAGAGTGTGGGTTAGCATGTCTATGTGAGCAATCAACACAGAGAAGGTATTTGTTTTCTCTGCTTCCTGCTCCAAAGAAATTCAGATTTTGCTTATGAGTTTGGCTTAAAAAATCATTGGCTATGCATAAAATTTGCGTCCCACATCCTAGAAGATGGTAAAATCTATAGAAGAGAAGGTATATAACTGGGTCAACAAAATAAACAAAAAGAGGATCTACTCTGGTTTTCTTGGGAAGCTGAAAAATCAGTGCTTTAGAAAAACCAGTCAAGCCAGACTATTCTGTCACAATGTGGTGGAGAAACCCCAACACTGAACCCAAAAGCAGATGACCTAGTGGGCTGCTCCTTCCGGCCAGCCACTGTCTAGTTTTGTCATCTTGTATAAGTCACTCAACTCAGGGTCAGCATCCTCTGTGGATCAAGGGGCTAATATTTATTATACTGCACTTGGTTTTGGGCAGAATCAAACAATTGAATCAGCCAGAAGATTGACAGAGGATGCGTGATTTCAAACAATTGAAATCAGCCAGTGAAAACACTTTATGCAAATACAAGGTATTCCCAATATCTATCATAATTGAAGGTAAACATTAAAAGATATTTATGGGTTAGGTACAATGGCTCACACCTGTAATCCCAGCACTTTGGGAGGCTGAGGTAGATCGCCTGAGCCCAGGAGTTCGATACCAGCCTGGGCAACATGGTGAAACCCCATCTCTACAAAATATACAAAAACTAGCCAGGCATGGTGGTGTGCGCCTGTAGTCCCAGGTGCTTGGGAGGCTGAGGTGGGAGGATCACCTGAGCCTGGGAGGTTGAGGCTGCAGTGAGCTGTGATGGCACCACTGCACTCCAGCCTGGGCAACAGGGGAGACCCTGTCTCAAAAAAAGAAAGAAGATATTGTACACAGTCTGGAAGCAAGCTGTTTGGATACATGTACATTCACCAACTGATTCAAGATTTTTAAAAAATTCAGTGATAGCTTAACAATGCCAAATATATAACACCAAACACCTGCATATTTACTTTTCATTACAGCTGGTGCTGTTGAAGCTGATTTCCAGTGAATCAGGTTAAGCCAGGCCTAAACTTGTGGCCATGACTGGTCTGTGAAAATGCTCAAAGTGTGACATACTTTCAGTTTGCTCTGGATCTCACAGTGTACCAATTCGGTACACAGGTCCTGCCACAGAGGTGTTTCTGGCCTGTGATTTAACAAGCAAAGAAAAACCAGTAGAGCCAGTCTAATTATTAGAGCAGCCAAGCTTTCAGACTCTCTTAAATACTTCCAACGTCAGGCCTCCCTCAGGCAGGGCAAGATTACACATGACTCCAGCCTGGTACCAATTCCCTAACTGTCCATTTCCTGTGGAGACATGGATATGGCCTTCTCTAATTAGAGGGACAAAGACAGAAGAGAACCATTATTAGGACTTTACCTTTTATCCCCTTTTAGTTCTAAAACATTCAAGTCCTGCCCTTCACTGATCACTATTGCAAATATTAAAATGGGGGTAGGGGTGGTGGATTAAGTGCCACAGAGACCAAATGCATCAAGCATTTCACTTATGGAACATTCTGGGCTCCGAGAACCTCGGAGGAGGAGTGAATCAATCGTACATCCAAGCAGGTAACAGCTAAAATCACCAGCTCAGCACAATTCTTCTGGGCACCCTCTTCTCTATCTGCAAAAAGAGATTGGCTTTCCTTCCTCCTCTTGCCCTCCGTCCTGCCCCCGCCCCACCCCAAGCCTGGAGTCTAGGGCTGCCCAGTGACAGGAACACCCAAATCAGCACTGTCTTCTGGGCTGCGGTGGCTTCTGTGGTTGTAGCTAGGAATGGCCAGCAGAGCAGGGGTTGGGTGGGGTGGGATGGGGGCCGTGGGGTTGGCTGCACAAGGAACCATACACCTTTGGTAATACACTTAAGGTTTACAAAAAGTTGAGAGTCCACGTAACCAGGCATGCGTAATTCATGCAGCTTCCTAAAACTGCCAGGGAATTATTCTTGCCTCCAAGTCAGCCCTGGCTAGGATCATAAGTATTATACATGCAAAAAGAAAAAAAAAAAAAGACAGTGCAATTCTTATTTAGTGGGTATTCAGCTCTCAAACCTGAGGCATGGACTAGGAGATTAACATGATGCTCACCATCCTCTGACTGAGACCTTCCACAAACGCCCTCTGACCAGTCTTTCCCACCTTCCCTCCTGCACTCCCGCACCCTCTGCCCCGCAGTCATTCTGCCTCACTCACCGCGCCCTGCACGTGCCTTGCCTCTCCCTTTGTGCTTTTGCAGGTTATGGTTCCGCTGCTGCATAGAATAATTCCTCCTCTCTCACAGAAATTCCTCTCATCTGGGCCCAGATCAAATGCTCCTCCTCAAAGAAGACTTCTCTGATTGCTAGGAGCAGTATCTCCTTCTTCTTGCCACAAATAATATTTTGTTTACAGCAACAATAAGAGCTACTTATTGAACACATACTATGGGATGGGAATCCTATGAAGCACTTGATACATTTTATTTCATTTAATCCTACTACTATTCCTTGTTATAGCTGAGAAAGCCATGATTGAGAAAGGTTAAGTACTATCTCTAAAATGGCAGTGGCGACACTGGACTTGGTCAGGCAGTCGGACACCAGAGCTCCCACACTCTACTACACATTGCCTTATACTGTAATGATTTGTGCAAGGGTCCCATCTGCTCTGTGAATTTCTGAGGTCATATATCTTTGGATATCCCATTATATGAACTCATGGCTTGGCCTAAAGTGGTCACTGGAATTGGAGCAAAAGTGCACTTAGAGACAGGTTGCTATGGCTGATTCTTCCAGGCATGCTATTTTATCTTTAACCCAGCTCTGACCTTTAGGATGGGTCAAGAGCAGCAACTAAAATGGCCTCACAAAGTCAAGGATCCAAGACCCAGGAAGCAGGAGAAATCTGACCCTTGGAACGCTCTGGAAGCACTGAGGGGCCCCACAGGATATGGGCACCATTGTGTCCTAATTTGGATAACAGGTACCTGAGACATACAAGCCTGCCTCTGTGCATATCAGCTAGATCTCTTAGAATGGTGAGTCCCGGAGCAAGGGGCAGGGTAGCTTTCTTTTCCAGTATATAATAAAGGCACACTTGTTGCAGTCAATGTTTCTTCAGACTCTGTTTTCAATCTCCCAGAGAATAATAAATTCTTGTTGAGAGGGTAAGACAGCATGGCTCAAAGGTTAAAAGCAAATGGGCTCAAATGTTAAACAGACTCAGTCTGAATGAGTACAACTTTGCCCCAGTATTTGTGATCTAGGACACGATACTTAACGTCTGTACTTCAGTGTCCTCGTCTGATAATAGAGATAATATCACCACCCATTCATTCATAAGGTGACTAGGAGGACAGAGTGAGATAATGCATGTAAAATGCTTACTATAGTCCACTCAAAAACGGTTAGCTCTTATTATTTAACAATTGCTCTTTTCACTAATGCTAATTATTGTTGTTGGTTAGTCGGTTTATAGCTAATGAGAGTACATTTTCCATCTGAAAAATTCTTTACTAAAATTCACTGGTTAGTGCTACTCTTTTCTGCCCTACAGAGCTAGCAGTGAATATAGAGATCAACAATTCTGAACATAAAGAATGAGAAGATATGCCAGGCATGGTGGCTCACGCCTTTAATCCCAGCACTTTGGGAGTCTGAGGTGGGCGGATCATCCGAGGTCAGGAGTTCAAGACCAGCCTGACCAACATGGTGAAACCCTAAGTCTCTACTAAACCCTTAGTCTCTACTAAAAATACAAAAATTAGCTGCACATGGTGGCAGGCTCCTGAAATCCCAGCTACTTGGGAGGCTGAGACAGGAGAATCACTTGAACCCAGGAGGCAGAGGTTGCAGTGAGCCGAGATTGTGCCACTGTACTCCAGCCTGGGCAACAAGAGCGAAACTCCATCTCAAAAAAAAAAAAAAAAGAAAGAATGAGAAGATATATAGTGATATAGTTTGGCTGTGTCCCCACCCAAATCTCATCTTAAATTCCTACATGTTGTGGGAGGGACCTGTGGGAGGTAATTGAATCATGGGGGCAGGTCTTTCCCATGCTGTGCTTGTGATAGTAAATCTCATGAGATTTGATGATTATTACAAGGGGCAGTTTTCCTGCACTAGCTCTTTTTTCCTGCTGCCATCCACGTAAGATGTGACTTGCTCCTCCCTGCCTTCCGCCATGATTGTGAGGCCTCCCCAGCCATGTGGAACTATAAGTCCAATTAAACCTCTTTGTTTTGTAAATTGCCCAGTCTCAGGTACGTCTTTATCAGCAGCATGAAAACAGACTAATACATATAGCCTGGGCAACATGGTGAGACTCTGTCTCTACAAAATATAAATAGCCAGGTGTGGTGGTGCATGCCTGTGGTCCCAGCTACTTGAGAGGCTGAAGTGGGAGGAGCACTTGAACCCTGGATGTCAAGGCTGCAGTGAGCCATGTCTGCACCACTGCACTCCAACCTGGGTGACAGAGTAAGACCTTGTCTCAAAAAAAAAAAAAAAAAAAAAAGATATAAACATTAGGCGTATCACTTAACAAAGCTGTTCAAAATATGGTGGCCTCTGAGAAAAATGAGCTGCCCCCTTTCCCTACCCGGCAGAAACTGCCTCCTATGGCCGTTACCTTTGGTTCAATTTAAGACCCTGATATGGTGTGGATTTGTGCCCCTGCCCAAATCTCATGTCATCCCAGTGTTGGAAGAGGGGCCTGGTGGGAGGTAATAGGATCATGGGGGCAGTTTCTTGTGAATGGTTTAGCACCATCCCCCCTGGTGCTGTTCTCATGAGAGAGAGTGAGTTATTACTAGAGCTGGTTGTTTAAAAGTGTGGAGCACTGCCGCCTCTCTCAATCCTGCTCCTACCATGTACAATGCCTGTTCCTGCTTTGCCTTTCGCCAGGAATGAAAGTTCCCTGAGACCTCCCCAAAAGCAGATGTCGCTATGCTTCCTGTACAGCCTGCAGAACTGCGAGCCAACTAAACCTCTTTTCTTGATAAATTATCCAGTTTCAGGTATTTCTTTATAGCAGTGCAAGAATGAACTAATACAGACCCCAATGGTCTTACTTCTTCTAATATCCTATTTTGCTCCAGCCACTTACGGTGATGATTCTCAAACTTTGGTGGACATAAGAGTCACTTAGAGTGTTTAATACTCTTGTGTCTATTTGGGATTATGATTTAATTTTATTTACTTTTTAGAGACAGGGTCTTACTGGCTGCCCAGACTGGTGTGCCATGGCCTGATCATAGCTGACTGCAACCTTGAACTCCTGGGCTCAAGCGACCCTCTGGCCTTCCCTCTTGAGTAGCTGGGACCACCGGTATAAGCCCGACTGGGATTATGATTTAATAAAGAACATCCCAGGTGATTTCTGATACCAGTGGTCCTGTGAACCAATTCTCAAAAACAGGGTCAGTAACTGACAGCTTAGAAATATTTTTCTGTGTAGGCCAGGCGCTATGGCTCACACTTGTAATCCCAGCACTTTGGGAGGTCAAGGCAGGAAGAACGCTTGAGACCAGGAGTTCAAGACCAGCCTGGCCAACATGGTAAAATCTCGTCTCTACTAAAAATACAAAAATTAGCTGGCCGTGGTAGCATGTGCCTGCAGTCCTAGCTACTCGGGAGGCTAAGGCTTAAGAATCGCTTGAACCCGGGAGGCAGAGGTCGCAGTGAGCAGAGGTAGCGCCACTGCACCCCAGCCTGGGTGACAAAGTGAGACTCCATCTAAGAAAAGAAAGAAAGAAAGAAAGAAAAGAAAAGAAAAAGAAAGAAGGAAGGAAAGAAAGAAAGAAAGAAAGAAAACAAAGAAAGAGAAAGAAAGAAAGAAAGAAAAAAAAATTATCCGTGTAAATTTATTTCCTGTACCAGAAAAAGATGGAAAAACTTTTAATTCTCCAAATCTGGGTCTGCATTTTTTGAAAATAATGTTCCCTAAAGCCTAATCCTTGGATTCTATAATAATGAGTTTGTCTAATAGTTACCACTTATTCTGGTGAGTAATTTCTAAAGTCTCGTTTTACTTCTTTTTTTTTTTTTTTTTTTTTTTTGAGGCGGAGTCTCGCTCTGTCACCCAGGCTGGAGTGCAGTGGTGTGATCTCGGCTCACTGCACGCTCCGCCTACTGGGTTCACACCATTCTCCTGCCTCAGCCTTACAAGTGCCTAGGACTACAGGCGCCCACCACCACGCCCAGCTAATTTTTTTGTATTTTTAGTAGAGACGGGGTTTCACCGTGTTAGCCAGGATTGGTCTCGATCTCCTGACCTCCTGATCTGCCTACCTTGGCCTCCCAAAGTGCTGGGATTACAGGCATGAGCCACCACGCCTGGCTAGTCTCATTTTACTTCTTATTGCTGATGAAGCACCAGTTACTTTATTGTTTCTTCCCAAAGCTGTGTACTAGTAATAATTTTCTATAAGAGAGGCCAGGATCTTGACATAGTCCTGATTCTGGGGCCAGGAAGCCTCAGTCTTGCTTTATTACGAACTCTGAGGCTTCTTTTCAAATGGCTACAGTCAGGCTGACATTGGCAATGATGAATATGACGCAGAAACAGCTGCAGTCTCTGAAGCAGAAGGTGCTCACAAACCTGCTTCCTAAAATTCACTAACATCCAATATGATATACATCCATCCCTCAAGGGTCTCGAATACAGGATGTCAGGAGAGAATGAGGTTGTAAATATAGAATCTGCTCCAGCACTGGCCAGTCTGAACATTTCTTTCCCTTGGCTCCAGCATAGCATTAAAGACCAATAAAACCACAGACTCTAAAGGCAGAGACTTCCTGAGTTTCAAATCCCCAGCTCTAATACTTACTACTGTGTGAACCTGAGCAAGTTACTTAACTTCTGTGTGCCTCAAGTTTTAAGTTTTTCATCTATAAAGCGCTGTGGGGGGAAAATATATTTTCTTCTATCCATCTTAGGTGCATTGGCTAGTGCTCCTGTAATAAAAGCCAAATTAATAAGAGAGAAGCACACAAATTTATTTAATATGTTTTACATGACACAGCAGCCTTCATAAAGAAAGGAAACCATAGAGAAGCAATTAAACCTGAGTGTTTTTCATAGTAGGTTGATGAAGAGGATGGTGGTGGAGAAATATGATAGGGCAAAGGGTGTAAGGTGAGTGCAGTGACCTGAAGGGACTTAGCAAGGCCAGTTTGGATTCTTCTGTGTCCCATCCTCTTCAGAGATAAGGATGCTCCTTCCCTTTGAATATAGGGAAAGCAACTCTCACATGAGTGTTTCACGACCCTCTTCAAGGGAAGCTCAGAAAATCTGTCCTAGATTTTATGATGTGCTTCAGGAGGGAAGGGTAGAGGAAAGGTCAGAGAGACCTTCCTGTGTCTGCATTTTCTCATATTCCTTCAGATTAAAATATGCAGTATGCCAAAGTGCCATATATTGGGGTAGTGTGTTCTGATCCCCATCAACAGGATGTTACAAGAATAGAACTGGCACATAGTGCTATGTGAGCGTTTATTAGTATAGGATGGTCACATGGCCCAAGCTATCCATGACACTTCATTCCAGTACTTTTGCTGAATGAGATGCTTCTGCTAGAGTTGATAAATCGGTAAATATTTAAGCTGAGAGCTGCCAGGGGCCACCTGTGGAGAAAGCCTTCCTGAGAGTGAAGCTACTGCAGAGGAATGAAGGCTGAGAGGTGGAGACAGTGTGGGATTTAATGCTAATGCTTAAGACCTGGGTCCAGTCATGCCTGGATATCTCGTGTGGACTTTTCAGTGACATGGACTGTGAACTTTCTTTTCTCATTTGAGTTGGCTTGGGTTGGTTTCTATTGTCAGAGGCATTTGAACCAGAGTGACTCCATCTTGAATAGGGGCTGGGTAAAACGAGGCTGAGACCTGCTGGGCTGCATTCCCAGGAGGTTAGGAATTCTAAGTCAAAGGATGAGACAGGAGGTCGGCACAATTTACAGGTCACACAGACCCTGCTGATAAGAGGTTGTGGTAAAGAAGCCGGCCAAAATTCACCAAAACCAAGATGGCCACCAAAGTGACCTCTGGTTGTCCTCACTGTTCATTATACACTAATTATAATGCATCAGCATGCTAAAGACACTCCTACCAGTGCCATGACAGTTTACAGATGCCATGGAATTTCAGCAAGTTACTCTATATGGCCTAAAATGGGGAGGAACCCTCAGTTCCTGAAATTGCTCACCCCTTTCCTGGCAAATTCATGAATAATCCACCGCTTGTTTAGCATATAATCAAAAATAACTATACATATACTCAGTGAAGCAGCCCATGCCACTGCTCTGCCTATGGAGTAGCCATTCTTTTATTCCTTTTCTTTCTGATAAACTTGGTTTCACTCTATGGACTTACCCCAAATTCTTTTTTGCACAAGGTCCAAGAATCCTCTCCTGGGGGTCTGGATTGGGACCCCTTTCCGGTAACATTATCACCTTCCAACAAAAGAATTCTGACCTAGATTTATTGAGATATAATTCACATACCATCCAGTCCACCTATTTAAAATGTACGATGCAGTGGTTTTTAGCATATTCACAGAGTTGTGCAACCATCACCACAATTGTTGGATTGTTGATCTAAAGATCCTCAGAGGTGGCTCAGTAGGCCTGGGATGTGGAATGTGGACAGGCATGTGTGATTCTGCTTCCACAGACACTACGATTTTGTTTTGTTTTGTTTTTGAGACAGGGTCTCATTCTGTTTTCCAAGCTAGAGTGCAGTGGCTCACTGCAGCCTCGACCTCCTGGGCTCAGGTGATCCTCCTACCTCAGCCTCCTGAAAAACTGGGACTACAAGCACACACCACCACGCCTTTTTTTTTTTTTTTTTTTTTTTGGTAGAGATGGGATTTTGCCATGTTGCCCAGGTTAGTCTCAAACTCTTGAGCTCAGGGGATCCTCCCATCTTGGCCGCCTAAACTGCTGTGATTACAGGCATGAGCCACTGTGCCAGGTCTCACAATTTTGAAACTACCTTTTTTTTTCTTTGAGACCGAGTCTCGCTCTGTCGCCCAGGCTGGAGTGCAATGGTGCGATCTCGGCTCACTGCAACCTCTGCCTCCCAGGTTCAAGTGGTTTTCCTGCCTCAGCCTCCCGAGTAGTTGGGATTACAGGCACACACCACCATGCCCGGCTAATTTTTGTATTTTTAGTAGAAACAGGGTTTCACCATATTGGCCAGGCTGGCCTTGAACTCCTGACCTCATGATCTACCTGCCTTGGCCTTCCAAAGTGCTGGGATTACAGCCATGAGCCACCACAACTAATTTTAAAGTTGGAATTATCAACTTTTTGATTTGGAAGTAATGAAAGTTCAGCAGAGTATAATGGAAAAGGAAACAAACTAAGAGTTAGCACTCCTGCTTTCTTTAAAGAGACATTAGAAAATCCCTACAGTCCCCTTATACTCTCAATAACTTGACCAGGCACAGTGGCTCACAGCATTAATCCCAGCACTGTGGGAGGCCAAGGCAGGTGGATCACAAGCTAGGGAGTTCTAGACCAGCCTGACCAACATGGTGAAACCCCATGTCTACTAAAAATACAAAATTAGCTGGGGGTGGTGGCGCATGCCTGTAATCCCAGCTACTCGGGTGGCTGAAGCAGGAGAATCGCTTGAACCTGGGAGGCAGAGGTTGCAGTGAGCTGAGATTGCGCCATTGCACTCCAGCCTGGGCAACAAGAGCAAAACTCTGTCTCAAAAACACAAACAAACAAACAAACAAATAAAACAAAAAACCTCTATAGTTTTCATCAAATTATCTAATATTTCAGATGACAAAACTGAGGGCCAGTGAGGGTAACTAAACCGCCAATAAAACTGAAGGCCAGTGAGGTTAAGTAAACTGCCAGAGCTCACAGAGGTACTCACTTTTAGACACATTCAAGAATTCAGTTCAGTTTTCTATGTCGTTAGTTTCAAGCAGTTCTTACTTTTTCTGCAGGATTTCATACTTAAGACTCAAGTCAGTCTCTTGAAATGCCTGGAAGTTAAGAGAGTCTTTGTAGTACTAATCAAACATTCATTCAATTCTGTTTTGATTCATTCAAGAAATACACTGTGATTATGATATTCCCTATATTTATGTTAAATTCATTGCGTCTGTCTCTTTAGATAAAATAGTGTTCTACTTACAACCTAGAGAAAAATCAATATACTTGCCCTAAAGCAGGATATAATAGGAAATTTCAAAAATATTCTATGGTATTTATTGGGTTAGGTAAATAATAAATTGGCAAGTTTCCACAAACATTTATGAAATAGTCTTAGTTTGTAGGACTAGGAGGTTTAATTACCATGTAGTGATGCTGGGGATAAGGAAGGATGATGGTTAGGAGAGTAACTGCACTCTTTATCTAATAAAAATAAAGAGATTTGATAACCAAACTGGAAATATAGAATAATTTGACTTCTAATAGCCCTTGAGGCTTCAGATAACTTCTCAAAAACATGAAAAACAACCCTTTAGCTATTGCTAACTACAAATCTGTGTATCTGGGCACATAAGGACTCTCTACATCGGCTTCGGAAATTTTGAGAAACACATTTCCTGGAAGAACCTGAGAGGTTGGATCTGGCCAAAAAAATATAATACAGTCTGTGGCAGGATGCATTGTACTTAACCATATTCAAGGACAGAAAGGCATTTGCTGTATCTGGGATATCCTGTGAAAACACATTAAGAACATGCAGGGAAACATCGTCAGCAGGGATATTATTTGTGGTCATCGTTGTTTTTAATGTGTGTTTTTTCCTTAGTAAATCCTAGACAAAGTAATTTGAACCTTGTAAAAAAGTACTGCAGGCCAACCTGGGCATCGTAGCAAGATTACGTCTCTAAATACAAAATAAATAAATAAATTACAAGCAAGAGATGGTAGAATCTTTAAACTGAGTTCATTGGTGAGGATCTTGGATGGAGTTCAAGGGAAAACAGTGAAAAGGAGATGAAACACTGTCCCTAATCCCACCGTCTTGATAGAACTACTCTGAGAACTTTCATGCCTTTTTTGTGTTACTTTTCTTCTAAGTATTCCTTGTATATACTTGTAACTGGGAAGTGACAAAGTTCTAAGAGATCCTGGCAAGAACTGCCACCCCCAACTCATCACCACAACACTATCCTTCCCTTCCCCACTCCCTTCCAACACACATACATTCTCAGCCTTCAAAACCAACAAGATCAATCCCATCATGATTTGTTTTTAAAACTTTTTTTAGAGTCAGAGTCTTGGTATGTTGCCCAGGCTGGTTTCAAACTCCTGGGCTCAAACGATGCTCCTCCTCTAGCCTCCCAATTGCTGGGATTACAGGCATTTTAAATTCACGACCAGAAACTAGGACTGCCAATTGGCAATCCTACCACATTCCCTGGTCGATTTACTCGGCCACGCTGCTAGATGGTTAATTCATACTCCTCTTTCCTCAAACTTCCGACACCTCTTCTCCTCCTCCATCTTCACTCTTGGCTCATGATCTTGTTTTCTACTTCTCTGAAAAGCAATTGAAGCAATCAGGAGAGAATTTCCACACATTCCCTCTACCACATCTATTCCCACCTGCTCCTGTGCCCATATATACTCTGCCTCCCTCCTGCTGCCATGGATGAACTGTCTGTGACCCTGAGGCCAACCCCTTTCCTCATCTTCTGCAGTCCGAGCCCCCTTCCCTACCTAGGGGCCCTGCACCAGCAATTCTGCCCTCTTTCCTGCTTTGTCATATTTTCTCTCTCCATGCCTCACTCCCAATAGCATACAAACATGCTGGGATTCCCCTACCCTTAAATATCCCTCTCTTGACCCCGTTAACCTCTGTCAAAACTAAGTCAAATCTGGTCATTCCTGTTTGAAACCCCCTAATGGCTCTCATCTCACTTAGAGAAAAGTCAAAATCCTACAAGACCCTATATAGTCAGAGCCCATCTACTTACTACTCCACCACTTGTGTTCCCTGTTCCTAGAAAACACACCGGGCCTCCTCCTTGCTCAAGGCCTTCGTATCTGCTGTTTCATGAAAGGCTCTCTGGGTATCTGAATGTTCATTCCCTCACTTCACATCTTCACTCAAATGCCATCTTTTCAGAGAGGCTTTCTTTGGCCTCCCTACACAAAATAACAACCACACTGCCTCATATTCCCCATCTCTCTTCCCTGCTTTATTTTTCTTCTTAGCACTTAACGCTCTCTAACCTACCATACCAACCTTACTTATTAGGTTTATTGGCTATTCCCCCTATTTGAATATAAGCCCCATGACAGGAAAAAAAAATTTTTATCTGTTGTGTTTGCTGCCAAACATATTCCGTAGCTAGCACTGCAGTGCCTGGTACATGGGAGGTGCTCAATAAAAGACACAGACATAATGTAGATCATCTTAAAGTTTGCACAATCATGCTCATTTATGATTCTTCTGCAGCCTCTGTTTAGAGTTCTCTGAATCAAACCCATGGACCTTGTCTTACCATAGTTTACTGTGTACGTGTCTTTTTGTCTTTCAAATAAAGTCTGACTGTAGAACGAGAAAAGCGAAGGACCTGGAGTGCCTTCAGCAATGCACTGAGTCTCTTTCCTCACTTTCATTTTGGTTTCTACTAAGTTTGGTACGGAGAGAGGAAGCAGTTGTGTCTATCTTGGAGAGAGAGTAGAGAAGATCTTGCAGGGGGTTTCGGCATGAGTATTTGGCAACAGAAAGGATGATTCAGAGCTTGAATGTGAAACTCATACAGAGGCTAAGGGGAAAAAATAGGAGCTAGAAAGAGAAGGGAGAATCAGTCCTATCGCCTGAGAATACGGTTCTCTGGATCAGAAAGACACTGTGGCCCAAAGCAGATTCCAAAGATGAAAGGAGAAGCGGCATTCCACACCAGGAATAAATGTTTTAGCCTTGGTTAAAAGTAAACATAAAAGCAAATCACCACAGGATTAAGATTTCAAAACAATAAGGAGGCAGTGGGCTCTGGAGTCAGAAAGACCTCACTCTAAGTCCAGCTTCCACCACCTCGGAGCGCTGGGACACAGTTCTCAGGGTTGCAGAGGATTTCAATGCAAGCCTGGAGCACTGTCTGGCAAACGGTGGGGCCTCGAGGGATGTTAGTTCCTTCCCCCGCTACAGCCTCCACTGCATCCCCACAGCCCCGCACCACGTAAGACAGATAGCAGATGCTCAAGAAATACTAGTTTGATGAACGGATGAGTAACACAAGAGGAATCAGTTCCCAATCAAGTTGCCTCTCCCCTCACACCAGGCTTCATAGAATTCACTTGCTTTTTTATCACTTTCCTGCATCCCCTTGCCCTCTGCTCACCCACTCCCAAAACCATCTTCACGTTTGTTGTTTGTGTTCCCACTCCACAATGGAGCCGGCGTCAGCTACGTCAATCCTTGAGCTGCCAAACGTTCATTTCCATTTAAAAACATCATGTTTCAGCAGAGAAACGTGGACTAGGGAGGCACGGTGCAGACACCAGCCTCCATTTATTACTCCAGGCTGACAGATTTTTTTTAGCAGAGTCTTGTTTTTCTCCTCTGAAGGGAAAGCTTGTTTCCATAGAAGGATTTCCCCTCTTTGTGTTCTTGCTTCATTCACAGTTTCAGTGTTTACTTTTGCTTTTTATCTTTGCATAATCCTTGCCGTTTTAAGAATCTGAGGAGACTCTGGACTAGAGTCCCTCACCCTCCCCTGTAAATATCTCTGGTTCATGCCAATAGTGGCTGACACATTTCCCTAGTTTTCCTTCACATCTTTGTCATGTGAAAAAATGCTGGTAAATCATGTGGACAAGCCTCAGATGACTTGGTATTTGTTCACGGGACGTTTTTCAAATCCTTCTGCCAAGATTTTGTGCAATAATCCGTTTGTTTTAATGCAGTTCATGGAGAGAGGGTTCCAGTTCTGCACTGGATGCACAACCACCAACCTGTCTGTAAGTCCACCAAGGGTCTGGAGGTGGAGGGCCTCAATGCTTGGAAGGCCAGGAGGCCTGCTGCTTAGGGAACAGCTGTGCTCATGAAGTAAGTGGCTGGCCTCCAGGACTAGCTCATAAGCAATGGGGAAACTAGGGTTGGGAACTGTTTGGTGGAGCAGCAAAAAAAGTGATGCCATCAGGGCAACCCCAGTGTGAGTGAGGGCAGGGGACCCTTCTTGTCTTGTTCTCAATGTCCCCAGCACCTACCTGTGTGCACAGCTCAGGACTGGTGTTCTGTAAATATTTGTGGAATGAACAAATGAATGAATGAGGTAGAAAGGGTACCACGAGAATCCTCTTGAATAAAATGGAGAGTTTTGAAAGGGATTAAATTGCTATTGTCATGTTTAATTTTACTAGAAAATATTTGTAATTCTACTGAAACACCAGGTTGGTGTGGTCTAGAGAAAAAAAATACTAGTCACCATTTTTTTTTTCCATGTAAGACAAACCAAAGCAAGGAACTTCATTTTTAAAAATTTATTTTTTTTTTATTTTAAATGTTTTTTTTTTCTGGGTACATGGTAGGTGTATATATTTATGGGGTACATGAGATGCTTTGATACAGGCATGCAATGTGAAATAAACACATCATGGAGAATGGAGCATCCATCCCCTCAAGCATTTATCCTTTAAGTTACAAACAATCCAATCACATTCTTTAAGTTATTTTTAAAATATACAATTAAATTATTATCAACTATAGTCACCCTATTGTGCTATCAAATAGTAGGTCTTATTCCTTCTATTTTTTTTGTATCCATTAACAATCCCAACCTCCCCGCCAACCCTCACTACCCTTCCCAGCCTCTGGTAACCATCCTGTTACTCTCTATGTCTATGAGTTCAATTGATTTGATTTTTTGATCCCACAAAATAGGGGACTTTAGGCAAAAAAACAATTGATGCCTAGTATGTGCCAAATATGGTGTTAAGTAGGAGGTGAGAAACCAAGATAACTTGTATATATAAAGCTATACACCTGGAGTTATTATGTATGCAAACATACAGAGTTACAATAATTGAGCACTTGCTGCATGCCAGACACTATGTAATTCTTCTACTACCACTAAGATGTTGTAGCATTATTATTTCCATGTTACAGATTCAGAAACTGAAGCTCTGAGACATTAAAAAAAACAAAAAACCCAGCTCAGTACAAGGTAACCTTGAAAATAATATGACACTCGAATTTTCCAATGAAAAAATTACCCTCTTCCAGAGATTTTTGGCTAACCTGAATTAAAAAGCTTTTAGAAATGACAGCACAAAATCTCATACACATTGTTCAAAATAAGAAACCTACCAAGGTCACTGACTTAATTTTTCCTTTGGTCAAAAGAAGAAGAGGCAGAAATAAGTTTCTGAATTTATTTCTCAGAGAATAGCTGTGCCCACTGATCAAACTTAATGTAATCTTTGGGAGTTACAGTTACCAATTTGAATAATGTTACCCCATGACAATTAATTAGCATGTAATGTTATTTCCATTGGAGACATTATTAAATTTTAGAAAGTCTAGATGTCTCCAAGTGGGCTTCTTAGAGATAACTCTGAAAGGATATTTAATGGTAACGAAACACAGGGTAGGATTTTACTGTGGGAATGTTTTCAGGCTTCCATTTTATCCAGCAGCTTTCCTCTGAATGGCTTTACTGTTTAGCACTCAGTGTCATGCACTCACTTGCACGCTCTCTCTTTCTCTCTCTATATATATATACATATATTTTTTTAATACTGAGTCTTGCTCTGTTGCCCAGACTGCAGTGCAGTGGTGCGATCTTGGCTCACTGCAGCCTCCTCCTCCTGAGCTCAAGTGATTCTCCTGCCTCAGTCTCCCAAGTAGCTGGGACTACAGATGCACGCCACCACGCCTGGCTAATTTTTGTATTTTTAGTAGAGACAGCATTTTGTCACGTTGCCCAGGCTAGTCTTGAACTCCTGAGCTTGGGTCATCCACCCACCTCGGCCTCCCAAAGTGCTGAGATTACAGGCGTGAGCCACCACAGTCCCTATATTTACATCAACAGCCTCTCTTAGAGGCCTGGAGTTTCTTTATGATGTGGTTTGTCTGTGTCCCCACCCAAATCTCATTTTTAATTATAGTTCCCATAATTCCCACATGTTGTGGGAGGGACATGGTAGGAGATCACTAAATCATAGGGCCAGTTTCCCGCATACTGTTCTCATGGTAGTGAGTAAGTCTCACGAGATCTGATGGTTTGATAAGAGGAAACCCCTTTGGCTTTGTTCTCATTCTCTCTCGTCTGCTGCAATGTAAGATGTGCATTTCACCTCCCACCGTGATTGTGAGGCCTCCCCAGCCACATGGAACTGTGAGTCCATTAAACCTTTTTCTTTATAAATTACCCAGTCTCGGGTATGTCTTTATCAGCAGCATGAAAACGGACGAATACAACCAGCAATGCTAAAAAGGAAAAATACACTTTCAAGACCACAGGCAAGATTTTATTTGCTGGGTCTGAATCAGATACACAGACCCCAGACAAATCTAAGGCTAAGTGAAAGAATACGAGAAGAAACAGATTTTCAGGAAGGAATGTGAGACCTATAGCATTTTTCTTCCAGGGATGTAAATCATGTGATAATCGGACATCTACTATCTATCAATTTCATTCAATAAACATATTTCAAATGTCTTTATCATGATTACAGCCAGCCACTTTTGAGCCAACTAACCATTTTCTGAAGTCTTTGTCCTATCTACTTTGTTTCCTCCATAGAAACACACATGAAAGCAAACACAGCCCCTTCCTCCACTACATTTCTTAAGTAGCCGCATATTATTGCAGAATTTATTACCAATTATCTAAATTGAACATTGGGTTATTTCCAAATGCTCAGTATTACAAAGGACATTGAAATGAACATCCCTATGAAGAAACTTCTACACATGATCTTAATGATTTCCATAGAATACTGTTATGCCAGAAGTGTGCATGTGCCTAAGGTTTTCAATACACATTGCCAAACTCTCCAGAAAGATCACGCTATAGTTAAGGCAAACTTTTCACTATGTTTCTTGGTATCATCATTGCCACATTTGCCAGGATTTGGCTGTAACACTCAATACATTTTTTTCAAAACCATTTTTATTATAGTATATAAGAAGCAAAGCAGGTAAAGTACACAAGCTAAACTATATAATCTGATGAATTTTTACATAGGTGTGCCTCTGTAACATCACTTGTATCAAAATACAGAATATTTCCAACACCCAGAATGTTTCATTATGACTCTTCCAAATCAATACTTCCCAGCCCCACCCTGGCATAAGAGGTAATCTTTTTTTTTTTTTTTAACTTCCTTCCATAACCATTAACAAGTTTTACCTCTTCCTGAACTTCATAAAAGTACTCTTTTAGTGTCTGGCTTATTTCACCCAACATGATATCTTTGAAATTCATCCATGTTCCTGCATGTTTCATTAGTTTATATTTTAATTCGTTCATTATTTATATTGCTATGAAGTATTTCACTGTATAGGAAGCAGCACATTTTATTGTATCCATTCCCCTCTTGTATCCACTTGGATTATTAATTAGTTTGGGGCTGTTAGGAATAAGGCCGATATGGACAATATTGTGCATGTCTTTTAGAAGACACATGTACATATTTCTCTTGGTTGTATACCTAGTAGTGGAACTGCTATTCTTGGAGTGGGTATACGTTTAGCTTTGGTGGAAATTGCTGGTTTTTCAAAATGGTTGAACCAACTCAAATTCCCACCACAAATAATGTGTGAGAGTTTCAGTTACTTCACATAGTTACCAACATACTGCCTAAACCTTAAGGTACTTGGTAGATATATGACATGACAGTCTTTACGTGTTCAATTTTTACATCAGTAATTTATTCTAGAGTTTACCTGTAGTATACAGATTACAATAATGAGGGAGGAAGTTTAGTCAGTTGATTTAAGTGGTTGATCCTAGGTAGAGGGGGTCCCAATTATCCTGGTCAGCATGTCTGAGACCATCCAAAACAAGGGTCCCCCACTCCGGGCCCATGGACTGATACCCGTGTATGGCCTGTTAGGAACTGGGCTGCATAGCAGGAGGTGAGCGGCAGGTGACCAAACAAGCAAGCGAGCAAGTGGAGCTTCATCTGTATTTACGGCTGCTCCCCATCACTCACATTACCACCTGAGCTCCGCCTCTAGTCAGATCAGAGGCAGCATTAGATTCTCATAGGAGCATGAAACCTATTACGAACTGTGCATGCGAGGGATCTAGGTTGGGCACTCCTTACAAGAATGTAATGCCTGAGGATCTGTCACTGTCTCCCATCCCCCTGAGATGGGACTGTCTAGTTGCAGGAAAACAAACTCAGGGCTCCCACTGAATCTACATTATGCTGAGTTGTATAATTATTTCATTATATATTACAATGTAATAATAATAGTAGAAATAAAATGCACAATAAATGTAATGCACTTTAATCATCCCCAAACTATCCCTTCCCCTCAACCCGCCCACTGTCTGAAAAATTATCTTCCATAAAGCCAGTCCCTGGCGCCAAAAAGGTGGGTGACTGCTGATCTACAGTGCAAAAATGTCAAAGAAAAATCCATATGACCTTTCAAGTCAAGTTATTCACCTCCAAGATGAACCTCTAAGATGTGACAGTCTATAATATGCCACAGAGTCAACAATCTAAAGAAAGATACAGGCACCTGTATCTCAAATCTAATTTAAGAGGGCCCATGTTACTCTGCACATTAAGACTTCTCATCTCTGTGAGAAGTCTCAAAAATTGTTTAAAAAGTCTATTAAAAATTATAATAAGGCCTATAAAACCTTTAGACTTTACCTAGTTGAGGCCTTACATGTCCCTGAGAAGGATGTATTACTATGTTCATTTTACAAATAAGTGAACTGAGGTTTTTTAAGAGATATGGCTACTGAGATAATGAATCAGTCTCAAAGTCTATGTAGAAGAATCAATTTCAATTCGTTACCCTCCAACTAATCCATTGCCAGACTTTTTCCAAATGCACACTTACAAAAAGTAATTTGTAACCGTCTACCTGGAAGATCTAGCCATCTGTTAGACACCTGGAGCCAAGAATGTCTGAATCTGCACGAATGCCAAGAAGTGTGCAAAACTGAACTTGTGATCTGCCCCACCATTTCCTGGGCATACCCAGGGTGGCAGTGGGTGCTGATACCTTCCACTTGCCCCTCAAGATCCACCCCATCTTCTCTGGGAGTCCAGTGTACATGGCTGCATCCATGGACAAGGCTTCCAGCTGGGCTCGCCCCTGAGGAGCAGCAGCAGGGGGAAGGAGGGAGAAGAGGGAGGCTGGGGTGTTCATTTCCCCTGTTGCCTTCTCTATGGCTCACTGTGGGCTGGCTCCATCCTCTAACTGAAGGGCACAGCTTGGGTCAGGAAGCCCCCTCCACAGAGCCTCTTCGCCCCCAGATTTGGGTAAGTACTCCCTTCCCTCCTCAGGTCTAGGGCTGGTGTTAGCCCTTCTGTGACTAACCTGAAGGAGCTCTGCAATGATCTGCATTTTCTCTCTACCTTTGTAAGAAGTTACTTCATTAATGCTCTTCAGGTTATCTGATTTGGGTGTATCATCTGTTTCCTGTTTAGACTCTAGGTGATACTGTAGTCTTGTCAAAGCCCGGGGCTGAAGCCAAAGAAGGGCTCCATTGGAAATATCATAAGTGACACCTCTAGTCTTAGGAGGCCTGGAGGAGGAAAAAGGAATGAATGAGCTTTTCCCTACTGACTCATAAACCACCCAAGAAGAGTTGGTGGTCTCCTCAACACTGTTGCTACATAGCAAGGAGAGGGTGGGAAAAGGAAGAACTCGGAGGCAAAGAGCCACACAGTGAGCACTTATTATGTGCCAGGTGCAGTACAGGATTTTCACACACATCATGTGATCACGTGCTGTGTAATCTTATTTCGACTGTAACCTCTCTTTGTTCCAGTTTTTCATCTGTAAAATGAGAATAATAGTAGGATCTATTTTGTAGTGTTGAGATAATTAAATGAGATAATACCTGTAAAGTGGCTAACACAAGACATCATACATGTTCAGTAAGTATTACCTATTAATAATGATGATCAGGATAATAGTAATGATTTTAAAAGCCTTATAATCATCTTCTAAAGTAGATATTATTTTGCCCATTTTAAAAAGGAAACTAAGGCTCCACCAGGGATGTCACAAAGAAGAGGAAGAAGGGAAATTAATCTGAATCCTGACACCAAATCTTTACCAATTTCACCATCACCACATCACCCCGCCCCTCAGTTGCCTCCCATGTGCCACAATTCACAATCTATATAAGGGATGGCATATATGTGACCCATGTGCTGTCATACTCTTCTCCCAGATGAGTGATGGACAAGGGTCCTCTTTTGAGTTGACTCTCAGAATGCCTCCTAACGTACTCCCTGTCTTAGTCCTTTTTCTGCTGCAATAACAGAATATCACAGACTGGGTAATTTATAAAGATCAGAAGTTTATTTGGCTGATGGTTCTGGAGGCTGGAAAGTCCAAGACTATGGCAACGGCAACTGGCCAGGGTCGTCACCTAGTGGAAGGTATCATGTGGCAAGGAAGCAGGCACACAGGAAACAGAAAAAGGAGGTCAAACGTATCCTTTTAACAGGAACACATTCCTACAATAGCAGCATTAATCCACTCATGAGGGTAGATCCCTCATGGCCTAATAAGCTCTTAAAGGCCTCACCTCTTAATACCGTTACAGTGGCAATTAAGTTCCCAACAGATAAACTTTTGGGGGACACATTCAAACCACAGCACTACCTAAGCACCCACTAATAATCAATCCCAGTTGACCTGTGAGGTAAAGCTAATTTATCCTTGAGGAAAAACATTAATGCAGATGAACAGGACAAAGTCAGATTCAACAAAGACTGTGTGCTCCACAGATCAAAATTTTGCTTTGTTCGCAGCAGTATCCCTAGGGCCCAGAACAATGCTTGATATGTAGAAAGCACTCAGTAAATACTTGTTGAATAAGTGAATGAATAAAAGGTATTATATAAAGACCCATGCCTTCAGGGAACTTACAGAGAATAAAGATAGACAAAAAGAAGAACATAAACAGACCTAATGCAAACTAGCCTAAGATAGGTACCGTAAAACCATAGTCAGTTGTGGGTAAAATAAGAAGAGAGGGAAGTCTGAATTAGTCTGGGTAACAGCATTTAAAAAAGAATATGGTGTTGCTTTCAAGTTATCTTAATCTAAGCTCACCCTCTTCTCAGGCAGATATTCTAATAGGCCTGCTTTAACAAGCAGATGAAAATAATTTATAATTAGTAACACTATTTACCTTAAACGGTTTACAACTTAAGTTCATAAATCTCTTTGGAGAGAACAAATGGGACTTTCAACCCAATTCTGGGTGGGTCATTGTGAATAAATGAGATCTTGAATTATTTGAACAAGAGCCCTAAGGTGCTATCACTTGTCCTTTTCTCACTGAAACCTAACAGGGGCCCACACAGAGACTTCCTCCTCTTCCTTTGCTCTAACATGGAAATATCTTTATTTTTTTTTTTATTTTAAGAGTCATAGGCCAGGTGCTATGACTCACATCTATAATCCCAAGACTTTGTGAGGCAGAGGCAGGAGGATAACTTGAGCCCAGGAGTTCAAGACCAGCTTGGGCAACATAGGGAAACATCACATCTATTAAAAAAAAAAAAGTTTTTTAAATTAGCCAGGTGTGGTGGTGTATGCCTGTAAGTCCCAGCTACTTGGGAGGCTAAGGTGGGAGGATCACTTGAACCCAGGAGTTTGAGGCTGAAGTGAGCTACAATCATGCCACTGCACTCCAGCCTGGAAAAGAGTAATAATTGTTCTAAAAAGTTCCAAAAATACAAAAATTTAGACAGTAGAGAATGAAAGCAAGCCACCAACTTCTCCCCAACCCAAATGACAACAGGCGTCAGCAGACTATGGCCTGTGGCCAAAGCCAGTCTGCACCTATTTTTATACAGCCTGTGAGCTTAGGATTGTTTTTATACTTTTAAATGACTGAAGACAGGAATAATATTTTGTGAAATGTGAAAATTATATGAAATTCAATGTCCAATGTCCATGAAGTTTTGGTGGCACATGGCCATGTCCATCCCTTTATATACAATCTGTGGCTACTTTCAAGCCAGAGCTGCAGAGTTGAGTAACACCCCCAATCTAAAAGAATAGATTCTTTGGCCTTGCTAAAACACACTTCTCTTTCTAACTCACCATCTCTTTTTTTTCTTTTTGAGACACAGTCTCACTCTGTTGCCTAGACTGGAGTGCAGACAGTGGCATGATCTCAGCTCACTGCAACCTCCGCCTCCCAGGTTCAAGCAATTCTCCTGCCTCAGCCTCCCAAGTACCTGGGATTACAGGCATGCACCACCACACTCAGCTAACTTTTTTATATTTTTAGTGGAGACAGGGTTTATCATGTTGTCCAGGCTGGTCTCGAACTTCTGACATCAGGTGATCCGCATGTCTTGGCCTTGCAAAGTGCTGGGATTACATGTGTGAGCCACTGCGTCCAGCCCTAACTCACCGTCTCTTATTCATCCATCTATACATCAAACAAGTTGTGTAATATAACACCTCCCATTTGTCAACCTGTTTTTTTTTTCATTTAACTATTTACTGTGGCTGTCATACTCCAATCAGGTTGCTATAAAAAAATGCCATGGATTCTACATGACTGAAATTTATTTCTCACAGTCCTGGAGGCTGGGAAGTTCAAGATCAAGGCATTGACAGACTCAGTGTCTGGTAGGACCTGCTTCCTCATAGATGGAGCCTTCTTGTTGCATCCTCATGTGGTGGAACGGGCAAACAAGCTCCACTCAGCCTAATCGC
Source organism: Pongo abelii (assembly GCF_028885655.2). NCBI lineage: Eukaryota > Metazoa > Chordata > Mammalia > Primates > Hominidae > Pongo > Pongo abelii. Next base: position 93,233,511 of record NC_071995.2, read on the forward strand.
ACTCATGAGGACTCTACCCTCTTGACCTAATCACCTCCCAAAGGTCCCACCTCCTAATACCATTGCACTGGGGATTGAGTTTCAACATAATGACTGGGAGTGGAGGCACACAAACATTCAGACTAGAGCAGTGGCCATCATTCTTTAGGTTTTCACAGAATAATCAACTTTCTAATATGTATGTCAATATCACCCATATCCCTATCAAGTTTCTCACAGGCATTTCACGACCAGCCACGCATTCAAAAGCATCTCTTCCCTACCTCATTTATCTTGCTGGGGAAACAGCACAGAGAGTACATACTGCAAAGGGCTCATAAGAAATGGGAGCTATAACCCTGTGATTTCCCTTTGCAGTAAACACATGACCCTGGTAATCAGTCACTCTCCAACTTGGCTGGTCCGGTGTGGTAGAACACACCCTGGGTGACTGTGCAGTTTGGTTGGGAAAATATTTGCCAAGAAAATGTCTTGGGTAAGTGGGGAGTCCCAACCAAAAATGTGAGATGTTAGTCTCCTGCTCATTTAGCTAATGTGAAGAACTAGCTTTAGACTGTATAGTTTTCATACCTAATTTCTAGCAACTCACAGATTCATAGATAAACTGATTTTACATTGGCTTACTTCCTACAATTATTTTGATGGCACTTTGTTGATATTCTACTAGCAAATGTGTTTTTTCCTAGAAAGTTTCAATTTAGTCAGTAAATATGTACTACTGTAGGTGGTCTTTGGTATTTGGTTTAGTGAGGATAGAGAAAAAAACATTTTTAGCATGCGAAAATAATTCCTGGAATAATTTTCAGGGATGGCTTAATTCAGAGTTAAGTTTTTGCTAGAAGAAATTTTCTATGATAGCCCTAATATTAAAGAAAGCAAAACATTTTTTGATCTCACATATGATTCTAACGTATATTAGTTAAGCAAAATTGGCTGGTGTTCCAGTTACTGCTATATAATATGCCATCCCAAAAATTGGTGGCCTAAGACAATACTAGTCATTTATTTTTCTCATGAAATCTGCAATTTGGGCAGTGCTCAGCGGGAACAGCTCATCTCTGCTCTACGGGGCATTAACTGGGGTCGTTCAATTGAGGTGGGAGGATCCACTTCCAAGATGGCTCTCTCACATGGTTGGCAAGTTGCTGCTGGCTGTAGGATGGGAGCTAAGCTGGGCTGTCAGCCAGTGTCCATATTTCCTTTCCATGTGGGCCTCTCTATGGGCTTCTTGCAGCTTGGCAACTGGATTCTAAGAGTCAGTGTTCAAAGAAACCAAGGCAGATGCTACAAATCTTCTTACAGTCTACCTCATAAGACAAGCAATGTCATCTCCACTGCATTCTACCAGTTAAGCAAATTGTTAAGACCAGCCCAAAGTCAAGGGGGGGATAATAAGATCCCACATCTCAGTGAAAGGAGTTGCAAATAATTCATGGCCACCTTGAATCTACCACAGCACATAAAAGAAACAATATAAATGAATCTCTGAAACTCATGGTTTGGATATCGAAGTGGCAAAGAGAAGCCAAGAGTAGAATCAGAATCTCTCATGGTTGGACCAACTCTCTTGACAAGAAGGAAGACACAGTGGTCAAGCGCACAGGCCAAGGCCAGGAGCTATGGCTCACTCACACCTGTAATCCCAGCACTTTGGGAGGCTGAGACGGGCGGATCACCTGAGGTCAGGAGTTTGAGACCAGACTGGCCAACATGTGAAGCCCCATCTCCACTAAAAATACAAAAATTGGCCAGGCATGGTGGTGCACACCTGTAATCCCAGCTACTCAGGAGGCTGAGGCAGCAGAATCACTTGGACCTGGGAGGCAGAGGTTGCAGTGAGCTGAGATCGCGCCATTGCACTCCAGCCTGTGTGACAGAGTGAGACTCCCTCTCCAGAAAAAAAAAAAAAAAAAAGCACAGGCCACCCAAGTGTGACTCCTATGTTCTGTCATGCACCAGCTGAATGACCATAGACAAACTGTCCTTTCCATGTTCCCATATCTTCATCTCCAAAATGGGGAAAATAATGATGTCCACTGCAGGGTTTATCCAGAGAAATCAAGATTCTGCTTTTTAATTAACTTTTAAATTTTTTTAACCTGGTATATAACGTGCTCACAGAAAACTGCAAAATAAGTGCTCTGTGAATTTTTACTAGCTGAACAGACTTAGCTGACTACTGCCCAGACCAAGACACGGAACACAGGAAGGACTGGGAAACAACAGGGAGTGGGAACAACAGGGAGTGGGGAAGGGGAGTAGGAAACAACAGAGTGCTGGAGACTTCAGCAAACAGGAGACCACAGATTCTTGGCTCTTGCCAGTAATAAAGGTGGGATGTGTAGATTAAGCAAAACATGGCAGAGGCCAGACTTAGTCCACAGACCCCTGTTTGGAACCTTGCAAATAGGTGTTAGCTGCTTGAAGAAGTGGGGAGGGTTTTGAATAGTGTTAATGGATGAGAAGATGGAGGTGCGTGAAGAACAAGAAGGGGATGTCAGCATAGGAGAGGCTGACAACGTAGGTATAGCTCGGCATGGCAGGGTTAATGGGCATGGGGTTAACTAGGCTCAAGGTTCCAGAAGGAATCTTGGTGTGAAGTTGTCCTAATACAGGAAGAAGCCTACCAGGTGCTGAGAAAGGCTCAGAGACAAACCTCTTGCCACAAAGCCAAGTGATCACCCTTCCTAGCTGTCACCTGTTTAATCACTAAAAATCATAAGGAGCTCCACTCCCATAAGCAACTGTGCTCAGTCTTTCTTCCCCTCTCCTTTTGCTCATTCCCACACATAGTAAGACGTTTGTTTTCTCTCCCTTGCTCACTTTGTCTTGCTTTTGTGTATACTGCCCCTCTGCGTAGAGTTCTAAAATTTCTCTCTCTTATGAAACATCTCACAGCGCACACACTGTTGGAAGATTTTGGCACTTCAAATCCTTTTTGGAAAGAGGCAGATACAAATGAGGAACATGAAAAGTGAAGTCCTGTTCACAACTCTGGCTCTGAAATCCAAGGTATCTGGTAGACCTCTTGAAATAATCCCAAGCCCTCCTCACCTTGGCTACGGCAGGCAGTTTAAGAAGTGGCTAATGAGATACTCAAGAGTGGTGGGAGGAGGGGAAATTTGGAATCATTAGCAACTAACTTGGGTGACTGGCAGATCTGGAGATGACGGCCCATGGCATGCAGCTGGCAAGGGTAACATCAGGAAGAAGACTAATTTATTTAGAAATATTTAGATCAAATTCCTATCTGAACATTAGAACATGCCTGCACCTTACTAGATGAGACAGCACACAATAAGCATTTCAGTTTAGTGCTTGGCAAAGAGCAGGTGCCTCTAAACCTTTTCCCCTTACTCACCTCTTTTCCTTTCTTCTCCTACTCTATCAAGCTGTATATGGTTACGTGAAGCCTTATTTACTTAGGGACCCTGCTGGCTACAGTCAGCTCTTCTTCTCAAGCTGTGCCCCTGGCCTGATCTGAACTACATGGCCACACTAGTTTTTAATTGACTTTGGAAGAAAGATTTTTGAATCATTTCATGCATGTGTTAAAGGTGAAGTCTCTAGTTCACAGATCTTGAGTGTCTTTGGAAATATGTTCTGCCTTTTATCATACTACCCTGGAGGCAGTGTGATGGTGCAGCTGGTTAGTTCATGTGTGTGAACACTTTTTTATGTTCAGTGCATGTTCTATTGAAAGATATAGGTACTTTACATATATTTGGAAAGAGGCAAGACGTAAATTAATGAAATCAAAGTGAAGAAAATCCCATTTTCCACTGAAATCCCATTTGTCACCCTGTATTTTTAAGTATAGTGTTTTTTTGTTGTTTTTTTTTATGAAGCCCTGTTTTGGGTATTTTAACTACTGTAGTATAAAATAAAACTAAGGAATAATAACTATTTGCAGGCTTCTCTATAACACAGCTCTGGATTCTTCAAACTGTGAATGAAAATTCTTACTCAATAATTTAGGATGAACTATAATTTTTATTTAAGAAATTCAGGATTATTTTGGAGAGGAAGCATATGGGTGGTGATGGGAACATGTTTTAGGCTCTACAAAAATAATAGTAATTTATGAGAGGACAGTTTACATCACTCAGAATTTAGCACTGAGAGTCCACATTTTGGTTTAGAATTAAAACATTTTTATTTTCATTTACAGTTTAAAAGCACTTAAAATTTAGTATATGTTCTTTTAGAAGTGTACATGCACATGTACATTTTGTATAAACTGGACTATACGAATGCATTTTGAAATATGTTTTTTCAAAAACTTAATGCAAGTCTTTCTATTATGATTGCTGTATCTACAACACTGAAGCTAACCAGTGTCTGTCTTGTTGGATGTTATCCTCAGTGCTTTACTATTTTAAACAATGCTTAGATGGTCATTCTTTACATATATCTTTATATGCCTATCCCATTGTTTCCTTAGGATAATCTCTAGAAGTGGAGTGACTGAAACAAAGGATAAATACATTTTAAAGTCTGGAATATATATTTCAAGCTGCCCTTCCCCTAAATTATGTTGATCTATACTCCTGCCAGTGTACTCTTCTTCATACTCTTGCCAGCACTGGTTCCTGTATTTCTTTGCTATCTTCACAAGTTTAATTATATATCTTTTGTTATTTGCAAAGTTTAATTTTGTTCACACATGTATTGCCACCTGAATTTCTTTTTTGGTGAAGTGCCTGTTCATGACCTATGCAGGCATGAGGTCTTGCCTGTGGTTTGATCCTACACTGATAAATTTCACACATTTCATATATTGTTAATGCACAGCAGACATCGCAGGCCTCTGATGAACGGCTGTGTGTATTTTTGAGGCAGTTCTGGCTGTAAAATATAAATAGGGTAGAAAAAGGAATGACTCAAAGGTCTTACTTCTTGTCTGAAGTAAACAAAACATGCGCTCCAGTATATTTGGGTCAACACAGCCAGCATTTCTAGCTAAAGAAAAAGGGCTGGCTCTGGCTGCTGAGTCACTTAAATCATGTTTCACTTGGCAACATGACTCTAAGTCCTTCTGCAAATAAAGAGGGGCTGATAGCTACTCCAAGCTCCAAGCAATGCATTAATGACAAAAAGATAAATTTACCCACATAGAAACATAGAAACAAGAGCAGGAGTCCAGCTATTTATACAAGTTCAATCACTATTTTATTTTTAATCCAGTTCCTCTTTCTTTTTAAATTAGAATTTAAATGCCAAATGCTGTGAGGCTAGAGGTCATTTTAAACCAAACATCTGAAATCCAAAAGCCCTTTCCGGCCATTTTTATTACTTTAACTGTTAAACGGTACATCGCATTCATGGATATATCCCTGGTACCACAAGTTCATTATTTCCTATTGCAAGCCAGACTGCCTCCTACATTCTGTCATCTCTGTCCATTCGCATAGCTAACTTCCGAGGTAACCAGGCCAAAGACTTTGACAAAAATCTCTATTTCTCCTTCTCCCTTGCCCTCCTTACCTAATCAATTGCCAAATCCTAGAGATTTTTCTTAATATTTTCTTAATATAAAGCTTTTATTGTAGAACAGTTTTAGATTTATAGCAAAATTGCAAAATTCACCTATTCTAACCTAGGTCCCTGTAATGTGAACATCTTACGTGGCCACCGTAAATTTGTCACAACCAAGGAACCGACACTGATACATGACTATTAACTAAGCTCCACACTTTGTTCAGATATCACCAGTTTTTCCCTAATGTCCTTTTTCTCTCCCAAGATCCCATGTCCAGGATACCACATGATGTTTAATCATGTCTCCTTAGTCTCCTCTGATCTGTGACCGTGATTCAGTCTTGCCTTGTTTTTGATGACCTTGGCAGTTTTGAGGAATAACGATCAGGTATATTGTAGACTGTCCCTAGGTCTACCTGGTCATTTTCTCATGCTTAAACTGCTGTCAATGGCTTTTCTGGAGGATGACCACAGGGCTGGGGTGCCATTTTCATCAAATCCTATCAAGGATGCATGCTATCAACGTGGCTCTCGGCTGCTTCACTCACAACACTTCTAACACCAACCGTGGGGGTTTTTCCTCACACTAATTCTCCAGTTTTCCGGACAGCAGCCAGGTATCCTGTAAGTCAATTCAATTCAGTTCTGACACTAACTACCCAGAGTTAACACAGAGTCCCACAAGACTGCCCCATTTCAGACACCAATTGCAAGTCCTGAGCCCTCCATACTTCTGACTGGCTATAAATCTGGGGTCAGGGGAGTCCTAAAACTCCCTCCTCAGGGCTCACAGAACTAAGGAGAATACTTTCCTACTCTTACTTGTTTGTTACAAAGGATACACATAAACAGCTCAAGGAAGAGGCACACGGGGTGAGGTCCAGAAGGGGCAGAGTACAGAAGCTTCCATCCCTGTGGGGTTGGGATGTGCCCCATTCCTGGTACAAGGATGCATTCATCAATCTGGAACCCTCAGAACCCTGTCCTTTAGGTTTTTTAATGGAGCCTCCATAACAGAGGTATGATTGATTACATCATTGACCACTGGTGATCAACTCAATCTCGACCACTTCACCCCTCCCGGAAGGAAGGGTGGCTACATTAGTCTCTTCTCGTGCTGCTAATAAAGACATACCTGAGACTGGGTAATCTATAAAGAAAGAGTTGTAATTGACTCACAGTTTCATATGGCTGGGGAGGCCTCACAATCACAGCAGAAGAATAAGGGACATCTTACATGGCAGCAGGCAAGAGAGAGCTTGTGCAGGGGAATTCCCCTTTATAAAACCATCAGATCTCATGAGAGTCATTCACCGTCATGAGAACAGCACGGGAAAGACCTGCCCCCATGATTCAATCACCTCCCACTGGGTCCCTCCTACGACACATGGGAATTGTGGGAGCTATAATTCAAGATGAGATTTGGATGAGGACACAGCCAAACCATATCAGTGGCCCTGAAAGTTCCACTCTCTAATTACATGGCTGGTTCCTTTGGCAACCAGCTCCATCCTGGAGCTATCTAGGGGCCCACCAAAAGTCACCGCATTAGCAGAAACTCAGGTAAGGCTGAAGGGGCTTGTTATGAATAATAGAAAATGCTCCTATCATGCACATCACTCAGGAAATTCCAAGGGTTATAGAAGTTCTGTGTCAGGAACCAGGAACAAAGACCAAATATGTCTTACTCTATCGCGACTTGGCACTGATGATGTTGACGATGACCACCTGACTGAGGTAGTGTCTGCTGGGTTTCTCCACTCTAAAGTTCCTGTTTACCCTCTTTTCATACTCATTTTTCAGATGGGGAAACTGAGGTTAGAAGTTAAATGATTATGTCAAAACTAAAAAGTAGTAAAACCAAAATTGGAAGGCAAGGCTTCTCACTCCTTGTTCTGAGTTTCTTCCACTCTACCAGGAGTTGGCAAACGACAATGGTCCAGGGGCCAAATCTATCCCAGCACCTGTTTTTCATAAGGGCTGTAGTTTTAAGCTGTTGGGGAAAAAAATCAAATGAATAATATTTCATGACATGTAAAACTTACATTAAATTCAAATTTCAGTGTCCATAAGTTTATTGGAACATGGCTATGCTCACCTGTTTACATATTGCCTATAGTTGCTTTCATGATACAGTGGCCAACTTGAGTAGTTATGGCAGAGACTTATGTCCACAAAGGTTAAAATATTTCAGCTTAAAAATGTAAAATATCTGGCCCTTTACAGAAAGTGTTTGCCAACACTGCACTATACCATGATGCTAAGCTGCCTCTTTATCTATCTATCTATCTATTTATTTATTTATATATTTTTGTCAGGGATAGAGAAAAGCAGCAGCTTTTAATCTCTTAAGATGGCTTAATTGTGCAATACACGAAGTGTAAAACAAAATCCTCTAAAACATTTCTTTAGGGGCTCAGACTTGAGGTTTGCTCAGCTTTCCCACTCTTAGTGATGAAATCACATAAGTGCAGTGGAGAGCTTGGGTGTGGGAGAGAAGAAGAGATGCAGAGACAGGGATACAGAGCAGGGAGAGGCAGAGACACATACATTACTCTGGACATTAGAATTGTAGAGAAGAAGAGGGACTCCCCCAATTAACAGATCATAGATAAAATTTGTGCAGTGAGCCAAAAACACCCCAAAAACCAAAAAACAAAACATACCGGGGAGGCTGTGACAGGCCAGGGGTCTTTTAAATGCAAGCCTGAGATCTTCCTCCAACATGTACAGCAAAGACATTCTTAGAAATGTTTTCTGCATGTTTCCAAGTCTCAGCTGCTCCAACAGCATGCTCAAGAGACTGCCTCTCCACTCTCTCCCTCACTCAAACATGACCCCCATCATTCCTATCCGCAGACGACAAGGCTGGCTACGCGCCCAACTCCAAAACTGTTCTCTGTTTATTTCTAACTCTAGGAAATGACAGAGATGTCTCATGAGAACTGTATTCTGGGGTGTTACATTCTGATTTTTATTGTATGTATAATACAGAAAGCTACTTTTCGTTTTTGTCTCAGTATCTTTTGTGAATAGTCACTTTTCTCTTTCTAAGTTCATATCAAATACCCATGAAATTTCTTAGGAGGCCCCTCCTTTAGAAAAATATTTTGCAAGGCAAATAAAAAGCTGGCACTGTTCAAGAATCAGGAAAATGGGATACTCCTTGGAGAGGAAAATGCAACTGTCACAAAAAGACAAAGGGCGAAGTGAGGGCTGTGTGAGGATAACTTCATGAAAGCAGATAACAGAAAAAAGAACTGATGTTAGAAAGTTCAAGGTCAAGGACATTGCTGAAGCTGTGTCATCATTATGACTTCAGGAACTCTGCATTTAATACTTTATACTTTCAAAAATGTGTTTCACCATCACAGCAATCCAGTGAGGTTAGGAATTAGCTTCATTTTTCAAGTCAAGTCCAGGCATTAAATGGCTCATTTAAGTTACCTCCATGAGGTCAGGGCTCAGTATGCTGGATCATCACTATATACCCAGAGCCAACCATTATGCCTTGGAACACAGCAGGTGCTCAATAAAGACTTGCTGGGAAAATGTCATTAGGCCGATTGACAAATCCCCAAATCTTCTATCTCCTGGTATTTACAACACTAATGGATAAAGACGACCCCCTGCTACAATAAATACCCCTGTCCTTTCTGTTCTACCATGAAGGTGCAATTTGTTGATCAATGACTTCCCAGCTTAGGCATCCTCTAAGGGCAGCTCTGACACTCAGCGAATCAATCGCAGACACAGAGAGCAAGGAGAGGGCCTCGAAATCCCATTTCTTACAGGAGAGGATGGGTTATATTAATCTTAAAACACAAATGTGGACACCACAGTATTTCTAGAGGATCAGTATTTATGGAGGAGGCGTTACCTTTTAATAATTAAGTCCTAAAGCGGCTTTTCAAACTTACGGATGGGACTGGCTTACTTAACAGTTTAGCAATAAGAAAATAAAGCACAAGATGAGAATTCTGCACACTCGCCTTCTGGTAGAAGTCATATCTGTGAAGCAGAATGAGTATAAGGATTCCAAAAAAAGCAGAAGAAAATCCAGCTGTCTTTCTGTGATCTTCTCATAAGAACAGCAACTCTCAATCACAGTCTACTTTGTACAATCAATTCATTAACACCTATTTACATAATAACACCAGGGTTTGAGGCCACAGTTTTCCTTGCAGGAGGCATGATTTTAAAGCAAATGTCTTCACAATGCCACACAATGATCCTCAAGGCATGAAGATATCTAGCAGACAATGCCATGGGCTTCTGGAGCCCCCTTTAAAATTTTGTTTTTGCTTTTCAGTCCCAGGAATGAATAGGGACTTTCTGGAAATGCCATCTAACCTTGTATTTTAGAGACATTGTTGGGGATAACAAGGCATGAAATTGCTTTCCCAAAGAAATCATTTTTCTGTTTCAATAAATGGTGCTGGATATTGGGGGAGTCCATTCAACAGCCGATTTGAATAAGGGAGAGCAAAGAAACTCTTTAGATGCTGTTCAAGTTATTCCTGGATTGAGATACTGGTACTGAGAGATGATGAGAAAAGAATTTATTTAAAAAGAAAATGTAAAAAGCAGTTGGTCACGAGAGAGAAAGAGAGTGACTGTGTTATTCTCAAGAAAACAGTAGACTGTCCCCAGTTTTTGCCACCAGGCCACCCAGCTATGATGGGATAACTACATATATAAAGCCCAGTGTCTGCCAAGGGCAAATTGGTTCCTCAGGTAAAGCACAAATAAGTCACTATCTTGACAGTAGAATCAGCAGCAGTTTGTTTTGTTTTTTTGTTTTTTGTTTTGTTTTGTTTTGTTTTTCCAGTAAGACAACAGAGAGCTCACAGCCCCCAAAAGAAAAAGTTACTTTCTTGCCAACATTGGTCAAAAGTATGATTCTTTTAGAAAAAATCAATGAAGGTTTCCTTTCCCAACCCCATCAAGGCAGGAAATGGAATTGTATTTCTTAAATGAATGAATGTTTTCATAATATTTATGTTTTTAGATATATGTGATCATTAAAATGTGACTTCTATTTGCTATGTGAAGTGGAGACAAATTAGAACTGATTGCATGTGGAGATTTTGTTTGTTTCGTATCCTTTTGTATATGCTATGAAATCTTAAAATCATTAGACCAGGAGGAGCCTGGAGGGGCCATTGGATCCACCTTATGTCTCTCTGCTTCAATGTGTGGCCCTTGGACTAGCAGCATCAACATCTTCCGAGACCCTGTTAGAAATGCAGTGGACCCCATCTCAGACCTAATAAATTAGAATCTGCTTTACTACAAGCTTGCCAGGTGATTTGTATGCACTTCCATCTCGCATCTTCTTCAGCTGTAACTCTCCTGAGTCTCAGACAAACTCATCTAGCCTACAGATGGGTTAGTGTCCAAGATTCAGAATCACTTTGGCCGTTGGTAGGATGGGTGCTGACTGGCCATGCCTAGGGTCGCATGCTCAGCCCTGGATGAAGGAAGGGCCCTAGAACCATGGGGACTTAGAGTTGAGGAAGAAAATCAAGGGGCTACTATCAGAAGAACAGGGAATGGATGACAGGCAAGCAAACCAAAAGACCTTCCCAGAAGTGATCAATTACTTGGGATGAGTATCTGACCAAAGTCAGATCAACAAAGAACAATTGCATCAATGAAGAACAGAGAAGAGGAGGCTCTCAGATTGAGGTTATAAAGTTCATAGAACATAAACCTAGAGCTGCCACATGGAGAAAGCCTGCCTGCGAACAAAGCAAACCCCAAGGAAACAGGGCTGGGAAATGGAGAGAGACCAGGTCCCTGTAAGCTTAGTTGTGTCCCTGAATGTATGGCCACTAACTCCAGGGGGCAGCCTTCACACTGTTTTCTAATGCAATGTGACTGTGCCCCTGAAGCTGTGCCATGACATGCCAGCCCTCCCTAGATCCAGCTACACCTGAAGCACATTTTCTCTCTGGACTTTTGTTATATGTGCCCATCAACTTCTCCATCTTTTTTTTTTTTTTTTTTAAATTTTGATTTAAGTCGGTTTGAGGCAGATTTTCTGTGACTTGCAACTGAAACACTGCTGACACCCATGGGGTGAGTTTTAAAAATATTCATGCTCATCCCAGACCAAAACTTTTTCTCCTGCAAAAGACAGACTCTGATATGGCCAAGGCGGAGATGGGGAGAAGGGAAAGGGGTTGGAGGATGCATTTTTATGCACTGCCAGGAAGAAGTCAATGAAGAAATCCTCTACAGGAGGGCAATATGACTATCTCTATATTTAAATATTTTAAATATTTAAAAGTATACACCATTTGGCCTAGTGGTTCTATTTCTTCAAACTGATAATATAGATAAATTAGCGTATGCGCTGAAATATTTATGTTCAAGGGTAACATTTAATTACTGTTGGGACAGCAGAAGATTGTACAGCCAAAATGTCCAGCAATAAAAGGCTAGTAAATGATGGACCATCTAAACAATGTTTAACAAACATTCCTGTAGTTATTAAAAAGCAAATATGGAAGGTCTACATGTGCTAACCTGGAACAATCCCCAAGATAAGTAAAAACAAGTAAGGTGGCCGGGTACGGTGGCTCATGCCTATAATCCCTGCACTTTGGGAGGCCAAGGAGGGTGGATTACCCGAAGCCAGGAGTTCGAGACCAGCCTGGCCAACATGATGAAACCCTGTCTCTACTAAAAATACAAAAAATTAGCCAGGCATGGTGGTGGGTGCCTGTAATCCCAGCTACTCAGGAGGCTGAGGCAGGAGAATTGCTTGAACCTGGGAGGCGGAGGTTGCAGTGAGTTGAGATTGCACCACTGCACTCCAGCCTGGGCAACAAGAATGAAACTCCATCTCAAAAACAAAAACAAAAACAAAAACAAAACAAAAAGAAACAAGTAAGGTATGGAATTATATATATGTTACCATCAGTGTGAATGAAAAAGATAAATAGGTCTATATGTGTATATATATATATATATATATATATATATATACACACATTAAATGCACGTACATGGATATATCTCTAGGAATAGACAGAAAGTTAATAGGGGTTGTTTCTGGGAAGGGGACAGGATTGGGACAGAGACCTACTTTATGTCTTTTAAATTTTGAAAATACTATATGCATCCATTATATATTTAATGCCTTGGCAGATTTGGAATGTTTCCCTCCTTTTTCTTTCTTTTTTTGAGACGGAGTCTCACTCTGTTGCTCAAGCTGGAGTGCAGCGGCACGATCTCGGCTCACTGCAACCTCTGCCTCCCGGGTTCAAGCAATTCTCATGCCTCAGCCTTCTGAGTAGCTGGGATTACAGGCACGTGCCACCACACCTGGCTAATTTTTGTATTTTTAGTAGAGACAGCGTTTCACTATGTTGGTCAGGCTGGTCTCGAACTCCTGACCTCGTGACCTCAGCCTCCCAAAGTATTGGGATTACAGGCGTGAGCCACCGCACCTGGCCCCCTCCTCTTTCATTAATACAACTACTGGTCTAAAGAAACTGAGAATGCATGTCCCAAGCAAGAAGTCTGGAGACTGAGCAATCAGCGGCCCCCTCTTGTCTAATTAGGCCAAGAGCTGAGCATATCATACTCACAAATGAAAAATCACTGAAATAACTTCATTAATTGGCTAGGGTAGAGCTGCAGTGGGAGTGGAAATTATTTTCCCCAGGAGCAGCAGGGCAGAAAGATTCAGCCTTGAAAACATCTGTCCTGCTGTTAGGTGCTGCAGGGCATGTTGCAGAAATTCCCAGGACCCATCAATCAAAGCAACCCTACTGGTAAATACTTTCTCTTCTGTGATGTGAATCCTCAGTGGCCTCTGGCCTGCCCTACTGGCCATTTAGAATTACCAAGCCCTCCTTTGGAACAACACTGTTTTCTGAAGCTCTCCCCTTATTCTTTCATCCCTTCTAATACATGCGCAGCTGGAAACATTTAAAGCTTCAAGCATAGTTTAAATGAAAAGTGTAAGTAAGGCTGTGTATTGATCCTTAAGCTCCAACTCTCCTGATTATGAGGGTTAGACAGTCTCTGTCATGAGTCTGTGCGATGTGTAGTGGCCACGGTGTACTCACTGACACTGAAACAGCAAACACTGGAACACATCAGGGTGACCTGAGACACTCAGAGCCAAGTCCACCACACAGTGACAGCTGCTGTTTGGGAAGCTCATGATTGGCATTCGAGTTGGCTATCATTTTACGGGTTTAAAATGTGCAACCCAAGCATGACGATGTGATTGTTTCCATCAAGCTGTAATTAACCTACGAATTAACCACTGCTACACTGATTCAATCCAAGGCTATCTTAGAAAGAGTTTGATCCCAACTTTTGGGATTAGAAACTCGTTCTCCGCTTCTTTTTTCCCAACAAAGCTCCTCCTCCTCTCCAAATTATATATTTTACCAGTTAGAAGAGTTATTACTTGGTAGCCTTCTGAAATGATACATGCGGGATGGGTGGGGCAGTGGGAAGTGTGTGGAGAAGGTGGCCCATGTTTGTTACCAGAGGACCACAATTGATTTTGATGCTACCCCTAATGAACATTCAAAGTTTGCAATATTTATCTTCCCAGGCCTCAGCCTTCTCATCTGCCAACTTTCTTGGGGAATGAGATAGATGATCTCAGAGGTTCCTGCACTGCACCATCAGCACTTGGAACAAAAGCACCCAAAAAGGCGAGGTGGCATCTAAAAAATCCCAAAGTTTGGTTGTTTTGAATATTACTGTGGATTTGAGTGTGTGTGTTTCACAGTGCTTTTCTTAGGAAAATGCTTAGCAAATACTTGTGGAGCTGAGCAACCTTTGTCTCTAGTCCAGCTGCCTATAAGACTGTGTGTGTTCAGTTTAAACATTAAAGGACAGTTCAAGTATGAAAATTTGCAGACCACCCCATTTAAATATATTCAACATGGACTACTGTCTATTATTCTTTATAGCAAGCTGAGAGAAATGTGTAGTTCTTTTTCAGTTGGGGAGATTTTTAAAATTACACAGAAAGTCCTAGTTTAAACTAGAACTAGTTTAACTTTGAGCCTCTCAAGTTTGGGCAGATTGTGAAGCCAGCCAATGAGGGCTACAAATCATGCCGTGGTGTCTAGGGAAACAGCTTTGCCTTTGCTTCACTGCAAGCCTTCCGGTTCCCTCCTTTATTCCACAGAACATGATACGGTCACAACAGGTGCCAGATGCCCCATCTGTCCAGAGATTGCTTTAAGCACATCAGTCTGGGCAGCTGCGAACACAATCTGACCTCATTCACTTATATATGTAGTCAGTTAGCATGTGGTTGGGTTAGACTACATCATGGACAAGAGCCCTAACAAAAAACATCCTGAGCAGTCTGTGACCAGGTCTGAGTCATTGTTTTACTTCCAGCAACAATGTCAATGCTTAGGATATAGTAGGTACTCACTCAATCAAGGTTAGCTGAACGAATGAAGTATGACAGCTTTCATCAGTGTTATGACAACATGGCTGGGAGAAAAAATGATCTACGACTATGAGTTTGAATTGAGGGTTACAGAGCCTAGCTTGTAGCACCAAGTAGTTTTTAGTTTCAGACGTCATTCCCAATTGAAAGAGTTTACACTAAGTACAGTCACACACAGCAAGAAGCTAGCAATATATTGAGATATTCATAGCTTTAAGTAGAGCATATGTACATAAATATGCACATATGCACATTGGGAAACATATACATTCACTCACTAAAGCAAACTTCATGATAAATAACTAAAAGACATAAAATTGATTTAACAAAAATAGCCCAGGGGATTTCTTTTCATCACAACTGAACACTGCAAGTAACAGAAGAAGATTCATTCCTAAATGACTCTAGACTCACTAGACTCACTACAAGTGAAATTTCATCCCCCAAAATAACAACACACAGCAAAAATTTGATCAGTTTTAAGTATAGAAAGAAATTAGTTTGGACCCCATGCTGCAGTATGACACTGTATCTGTTGAAAGCCCTTCAACATGTTTCACAGCTTGAAACATCAACCGATTCCAGGGATATTGATGGTTAACAATAATCAAACTTTTTTTTTTTAACTGGAAGCTACTAATAAAATATATCAATAAGGCTGGGCACGGTGGCTCACGCCTGTAATCCCAGCGCTTTGGGAGGCTGAAGCGAGCAGATCACTTGAGGTCGGGATTTCGAGACCAGCCTGGTCAATACGGTGAAACCCCGTTTCTACTAAAAATACAAAAATTAGCAGGGCATGGTGGCATGCACCGTAATCCCAGCTACTCGGGAGGCTGAGGCAGGAGAATTGCTTGAAGCTGGGAAGTGGAGGTTGCAGTGAGCCAAGATCATGCCATTGCACTCCAGCCTGGGTGACAGAGTGAGACTCCATCTCAAAAAACAAAAACAAAAACAAATCAATGAGCCAATAGATTCCTTAGTAATTCCATAATAAGCACATATTGTGGAGTTGGACTGAGTTTAAATCCAGACTATACTGTGCTCTCTTCGGCAGCACATACACTAAACAAAACAAAAAGCAGATTACATCACTTTTTAGCTGTGTGATTTTGAATAATCTGTTTAACTTCTCTGTGCTTCCCATCTATAACAGGGGGATAATAAAAGCATGTACTTCATAAGGTCATGGTAAGTATCAAATGAGATAATTGACATAAAAACTTTTAGGAAGGAAGTTAGCACATGGCAATCAGTAAATGGTTTTTATCATTATTACATCTATCCTCAAAACATGCCCATTTAACAAATGCTCACCATTCTAATCATAACCCCATCCTTCCTAGATGCTCAACCTCAGTGTTTCCACCAGCACAATAACAACGGGAAAACCAATTTGTCTTGCATCCCTATTCCCAAGTGCCTGATGCTGTGCCTAGCCCAGAGTTCAGTAAGTCCTCACTTAATATCAGCCATAGGTTCTTGAAACTTTGACTTTCAGTGAAACAGCTGAATTGGTATGATGAAACCAATTTTAAGAGTTAAATTCCTACATATTTCTGGTCAGAAAAACATCACCAAACTTCTAAGTAAAGACCCAAAACACTTCTATATTAAACACTGAAATCAATGTGAGCTAAATATACACTTAAGAAAGATTAATGAAAACAAGTAAGATAATTAGTTACCCAGTTATTCCAGTTCAGGGTTTTATGTGGCTGGAACCTGTCCCGGCAGCTCAGCTCAGGGTGCGAGGCAAGAACACACCCTGGACAGGACACATCCCATAGCAGGGGGCACTCACATCCACATCCACACTCACACTCACTCAGACTGGGCCTATGTAGACACGCCAATTCACCCAATGTGCACATCTTTGGGATGTGGGAGGAAACCAGATTATCGGGAGAAAACCCACGCAGACATGGGGAGAACGTACAGCCTCCACACAGACAGTGGCCCCGGCCAGGAATCGATTTCTTTCCTCATCAATGCAATAACAAAACAATGTTGAACAAAATGACGTGATTCAAGGACCCACTATAGTTGCTCCAAAAATTT
The DNA here is from genome assembly GCF_028885655.2 of Pongo abelii. Taxonomy (NCBI): domain Eukaryota; kingdom Metazoa; phylum Chordata; class Mammalia; order Primates; family Hominidae; genus Pongo; species Pongo abelii. The sequence goes on from NC_071995.2 coordinate 93,250,495, forward strand.
TGGGTAAGATAGTGAAATGATGATAGCAATATTTTAAAGCACTTTGAAAATACATCACAAAAAGTATGATATTCACTGTGTTCCTTAAGGGTTAAGGGAGAAAGAGAGGAATCCTAAGCTTAGATTGTTTTTCTTTTCCCACGGGGACGAAAGGGAAATGAACAACAGCAGATACTGAAAGGTGCACTGGCATTAAATTGTGTCAATTTCCCAGCATAATAAAACCAGAAAGTCCATTCTGGAGCCAAGGCTGATCACCTATTCATCCACTCTATTTTTTTTAAAAAACAAACCACTCTCTCACACAAATACTCTCTCTTACCAATATACATGACTCACTAAGAATTCACATTATATGAAATCACAAAAAAGCAATAGGAATTCAACAAGGCATTTTCTAACTCTCACAAAAGTTTGGCCCCCAGACAGTCGGCAACAGACAGTGCTGAATTTCCAACGGATTTACCACTGCTGTCTGACAGCAAGATCCTGTGAAAGAGGTTGGGGCTGACGCTTTGATGCTTTGTATGGGGAGGGGATCCTGTGCTGGGAAAGGGTCTTAATCAGACCAGTGGGAGCTGCCCACGGCTTGCAATTAAGGCTCTTCCTGGCCAAAGCCCACAGAGATGCCAGGCTTCAAGTACAGGTATTCAGCATAAAAAGCCAAAATTATCCCCCGGAGTGCAGAGGTTACACTGTTACAGAAGCCGAGGATTTTTTTTTTTTTTTGTCCTCTTTAGAGAAATACAATCATGAACTGCTCCAATATAAAATTAAATGGCAAAATGTCCATGATATAGCAAGCTCCCTTTCCCAAAATAAAGTTGTAGACAATATGTATTAGTGAGTCCATTTAATTAAGCAAAGCCAAAAACCAAACCCTCTCCACTATCCCCTTTCTCTCTGTAATGCATACATTGAAAGCTTCCTGAAAATAGATATCAAAGTGTTAAAACTGATTACCACTGGAAAGTGAGGGGGAGTCTTTAAATTTTATATAATCTTTCATCACAGGAAAAGTAAACAGATTAGTTTAATGAACCCTGATGTACCCATTACTCAGTTTCAGCAATGATCAATTCATGACTAGTTCTGTTTCATCTATACCCTCCACTCACTTCCTTTCTTCAGTATTGCTTTGGAGCAAATCCCAAATACTATTCACCCTTAAATATTTCAGTATGTATTGTTAAAAACAAGGAAACTTAAAAAAAAACCATAAAAATAATACCATCATTATACCTAAAATATATCAATGATAACAATTTAATACTTCAAATATCCAGCGTTTAAATTTCCAATTGTCTCAAAAATGTTTTTTACGTAAAAAGAAAAACTTGATACAAATTAATTTAATGAAGTTTAATTGAGCAAAGAACAATTCATGAATCTGGTAGCACTCTGAACCAGAGGAGGTTCAGAAAGCTCTGCTCCATAACTGGGCAGGGAGTATTTATAGAAAGAAAACAGAAGTGAGGCACAGAAACAGCTGGATAGGTGGCAGCTCAGCATTTGCCTTATTCGGACATGGTCTGATCAGTTAACAGCCTGTAACTGGCTAACACCTAACACCCAGCTCCTTGTTACAAAATATACTCCTAAATTAGGCTTTCAAGTTTCTTTACATTCCAAGTTAGGTTAGCTCGTTAAGTAGGGACTCATGGTATGGAGGCAGTCTCAGGCCAAATTTAGTTTAACATTTGTTTTGTTTCACAGTTGTTTGAATCAAGATTCAAATAAGGACCATATATAGTTATTGGTTAATATGTCCTTTAAGTCTTTCAATCTATAGGTTCTCCTTCTATCTTACTGGGTTTTTAAAAAAACAATTTATTACATTTAGAATTTTATGTATCTATTAATTTGAAATTGATCACAAATAGGTTTTCTGTTTTGTTTTGTTTTTGAGATGGAGTCTTGCTCTGTGGCGCGATCTCAGCTCGCTGCAACCTCCGCTTCCCAGGTTCAAGCGATTCTCCTGACTCAGCTGCCCGAGTAGCTGGGATTACAGGTACGCGCTACCACACCCAGCTAATTTTTGTATTTTTAGTAGAGACGGGGTTTCACCATGTTGGCCAGGATGGTCTCGATCTCTTGACCTTGTGATTGGCCCACCTCAGCCTCCCAAAGTGCTGGGATTACAGGTGTGAGCCACTGCACCAAGCTCTGTTTTTTTGTTTGTTTTTAATGAGGAAGGAAAGAAAAATTAAATAGCTGAGAGCACAGCACTGAGTTCCTTCATTGATGAAAAAATAAAAAAGCAACCCATGGTAAGAGATACAGCAGTCATTACAGGATATTCCTCTGTCTCCCAAAAAGCAACTGGACAAGAGTCCATCAATATATAAAACTTGCTTAAGAGGTTAACTTTATGAAGCTAGTGAACTATCAGTAGCACAGTAAGACCAATGGCAGTGTAAAATGTCATCAGAGATGTCATCACAAATCCATCTGAGGCAACAGACAAATCAGCTTAACTGTCAGTGTGTCTTGGTTCTGCCCTAGTTAAGAATGGAAATGGGGGCTATTAGGAAGACAGAAGGGAGAAATCATATTGGGGAAGCAACGGATGAATGTTTACTGTCATCACTGTTTATATTTGTTGTGCTGTGATGCTCTTGTTAAATATGGGAGGTGGTTTCAGTGCTGAAATTAATTTCCAATTGGTAGAAGTTGGGGAGAGAAGGTTTCCAATTGTCAAAGTACAGGATGATGCCTCACACTTGGTACGTACTACACACATTTGTTGAAAGGAACATAAAATAGCTTAAATTTTTAAGGCAGATAGCCAATGATACTTCCCAAACTTCAAGACCAAGAAAAGTAAATTTACGGACTCTCCATGTCACTCCACCTGCATTAAAAAAGAGTCCGTATTTACATACATGCTTGAATCTCTTAGTTGGTTATGCAAACAAGCAGCATTCATTGATCAAATATTTGTCATTGTGTCTTTCCTTGTAATGGAAATCAGAGAATCATACCATTAAAAAAGCCAAACTCATAGAAGTAGAAAGTAGAATGGTGGTTACCAGAGGATGGGGGTAGGGATGAGGAGATGGATGGGGAAAGAAAAGATGTTGAACAAAAGGTACAAAGTTTCAGACCATGCGCAACGGCTCACACCTGAAATCCCAGCACTTTGGGAGGCTAAGATGGGAGGATTATTTGAGGCCAGGAGTTTGAGACCAGCCTGGGCAACATAGCGAGATCCAGTCTCTATAAAAAAACATTAAAAAAAAATTAGCCAGGCATAGTGGCATGCACCTGTAGTCTTAGTTACTCAGAAAGGGGAAGTGGGAAGATGGCTGGAACCCAGGAGTTCAAGGCTGCAGTGAGCCATGATTGTACCACTGCATTCCAGCCTAGGCAACAGAGTGAGACCTTGTCCCAACTTTTTTTTTGTTGTTGTTAGACTACAGAAATAAGCTTTAGTGATCGATTGCACAGAATTTTGACTATAATTAATAATAACATAATATGTATTTCAAACTTGCTAAAATAGATTTTAGGGCTGGGTGCAGTGGCTCACACTCATAATCCCAGGACCTTGAGCAGCCAAGGTGGGAGGGTAACTTGAGGCCTGGAGTTGGAGACCAGCCTGGGCAAGATGGTGAGACCTCCATCTCTACAAAATAATACAAAAATAAGCTGGGCATGGTGGTGTGCGCCTGTAGTCCCAGCTACTTAGGAGGCTTAGTGTGAGGATCTCTTGAGCCCAGGAGTTCAAGGCTGCAGTGAGCTATGATCATGCCACTACATTCCAGCCTGGATGACACAGCAAGACACTGTCTCTCTTTTATTTATTTATTTTTAAAGTAGATTTTAAATGTTCTCACCACAAAAAGAAGATAAGTATGTCAGGTGATGGCTATGTTAATTAGCTTGATCTAATTGTTCCACAACTTAAACATATATCAAAATATTTCATCATACCCTTTACATATATACAATTATTGTCAATTAAAAAGCTTTTAAAATAATTTTAATAATTCTAGTTTCTTACTTTTTTTTGGCATATCCCTTTAAAAAATAAAATCCAGCTGGGCGCGGTAGCTCACGCCTGTAATCCCAGCACTTTGGGAGGCCAAGGCGGGCAGATCAGGAAGTCAGGAGATCTAGACCATCCTGGCTAACACAGTGAAACCCCGTCTCTACTAAAAATACAAAAAATCAGCCGGGCGTGGTGGCGGGCACCTGTAGTCCCAGCTACTCAGGAGGCTGACACAGGAGAATGTCGTGAACCTAGGAGGCAGAGCTTGCAGTGAGCCGAGATGGCGCCACTGCACTCCAGCCTGGGCGACAGAGCAAGACTCTATCTCAAAAATAAATAAATAAATAAATAAATAAATAAAATCCTACAACATATTACACATTTAAATCAAATAAGAGTTGAGTTGGGCCTGTTAGAATAAGACTGGAGGACTTGAAACCCTCTCACTAATCTAGTCCTACTTACCACATAATACTAGTAACTCTTACAATATCAGCTTGAATATCTCTAGTGACAGGGAGTTTACTACCTCACAGGACATAATCTTATTCTAGTTTCAGTTCCTGACACTAAAGCAATTTCCTACTATTGACCAAAAGTCTGATTTCCTGTAATGTCTACTCAGTGGACCAAAACCCTCTTCTACAAGTGAATATTTCAAGTATCTTAAGACAGCTGTCATCCCGCTCAGCTCTGCAGTCTGCAGCTCACCACCGCCAGTTCTTCAACTGTTACTCACCAGACATGGTCACTGCTCCTTATCCTGCTCCCCTTTCACTGGGTATGTTTTGGGAGTTTTAAATATGCCCTTGACCCAGGGGAGTATGCTAACTGCTCAGTGTCTGTTGAATTTATTTCTCAACTGGCTTTTATCAACACACACATTTTCTGTCTTTGTCAGTCAACCCTGTTTCCAATTTTCAGCCCTAAGCCTGAGAGAATGCCCATCAAAACTCATTTCTTGACTTCTTGCTGTACTTCCTGAACTTGGATTATCTTCTCCTCTCCATATACTGCAGGCTCCCCAGACTCATCATTCATGGCAAATGAATGATTTTCTTGACGCTGCTACTTTTCCCAGCTCAATCCAAAGGCCCAGAAAAAAGTTCTCCTCTTGTCCGTATTCTTCCTAAAACAAAATACAACACTCCAGATGTGCCTCGGTCACCTCAGAGTTCAGTGGGACTGTTGTTTCCTCTCTCCATAGAGTGCTTCTCTTCAAGTAAATGGGTCATATTAGTGAATGTGTCTGTGGGGTTTTTAGCAGCTGCCCCTCTCTGTTAGCTCATCTCAAGCTCACAGCTGGCTGTCAGTCTCCACTGGCCACAGCTACTCCTAGCTGTCTCCAATGAGGTGGCCCCCTGCAGATTTAGTTGGGCCCTGAACCAGTGACAACCAGGATTGATGATAGAGTAAGACAACAGCTGTCAATGCTAGCTGCACAGTAAAATCATCTGGAAAGCTTTAAAAACTATGAATGGCTGAGTCCAACCACAGAGATTCAGGGTCAATTGTTCTGAGTATCCTTTAAAAAAATCAGAGTTTTAAAAAATGCTCCCAAAGTGATTCTAATAGACAGGATTCAGAGTCACTTCTGCAAGAGGAAATGCCTCCTAACAGGTAAATATGTTCTAGAATTCATCTGTGTCTGTAAAATAGAGCCCAAAGTGCCTGGTAGAACTTCTATTCCACAATTCAAGGAAGCTGTCCTAACCATCTAATAAACCATATTTAATTTTCCCAACAATTCCCCATTGAATCAAGGCAAAAACTCAGCCTCAGAAATGTCCAGTAACCAGTGGAAGGCACACTGGAAGGAAGGGGTGAATACAGAGTAGTCTGGCGGGCTCCAAAGGTAGTGTCCTTAACCCTCATACACATTCCCCAGTGTAGCCCATTCCTTGGCCTTGCTGGAGTGCTCACCCTTTCTTCCCCGAGTCCTGGGACTCGGGCTTTCCTCAGTTTCCAGGGGGGATTAGAGTTCAACTTTGAACCTCTACCTAGTTCCTAGCAGCCCTTCTCTGTTGCTCCCGATATGTTCATCATTTTGAAGGAACTCTGTCGACATAGCCTGGATGCTTCAAAATCCAGTCACTAGGTCAGTCAGTCCCTCGGGTGCAATTCCTTCTAGCCACTGACCCAGCACTCTGTGAGGCCAAGGTGGATCTCTTTATTCCTTTCCCTTCTCCCCGATCATGCCCTCCCCACTCAATCTATCCTTTTCTCCCAGATTCTGCCCGTAGTCAGTCCTGGTTTACTCCCAGTTGTTTGCATGCTATGTGGCAAGGCCTAGCCAATTACAGCACCAATTAAATCCCTCTGATTTCTTCTTTCCATATGAAGTGCCATAAAGCTGCTTCTATTTCATCGTGTACATTTATGATCACTCTTTGAAACCTAAATGTAGGACTTCACAATTTTTGCTTTTTTATTTAGCTTTATTAGTTTGTGCCCATTATGTCAGCACTTCCATAGAATCTGAAATTGTCATTTATCATAATGAGGTATCTTTCTGAGGTGTTTATATCAGCTGCATTTTCTGTTTTTTTCTTTTGAGACAGGGTCTCGCTCTGTCGCCCAGGGTGGAGTGCAGTGGCACAATCACGGCTCACTGCAGCAACTCGTTTGACCTCCTGGGCTCAGGTGATCCTCCCACTTTAGCCTCCTGGGTAGCTAGGACTACAAGCGCATGCCACAATGCTAGGTTAATATTTTTGTATTTTTAGTAGAGACAGCATTTCACCATGTTGCCCAAGCTGGTCTCGAATTCCTGGGCTCAAGTGATCCACCCACCTTAGCCTCCCAAAGTGCTGGGATTACAGATGTGAGCCATCACGCCCAGCCCAGCTGCAAATTTTTTGATAAAGTCTTCTTTGTTTTTATCCAAGTTAGTAATAACATAGCTCTTTATTACAGGCATTACTTTAGTTTGGTCTAAAACCAACAGAATCCACATTTTCTCGCAAAAATTATCCACTTGGCTGTCTCCAGATAACTATACAATCTTATTCTCAATATTTTAATGAGGAGTTTTGTGACTGCTTTGCTGAAATTGAGATTCACTATCTAGATATTGTTCCCTGAGCCTGGTTACCATAATGAGTGTTGTTAGCAAACTCTTATGGGTTCCTGGTGATCTCTTTATTCTTCTCCAATTGCTGACATCTATTTGAGAATCTATTATAAACTTGTCAGGGTTTAAATGAAATGTCAAAGACCATTTGTGAAAAAGTGGAACAACACTCTGCATTTTCCTATATTTTGGGATCGCCCCTATTCTCCATAATTTTTCCAAATTTACTAATAGGGCCAGGCGTAGTGGCTCATGCCTGTAATCCCAGCACTCTGTAAGGCAGAGGTGGGGGGATGGCTTGAGGCCAGGAGTTTGAGACCAGCCTGAGCAACATGGTGAGACCTCGTCTTTAAAATAAAAATAAAAAATTATAAAAAAAAAGAGTACTAACAGTTGCTTTAAGGTCAGTTCCTTTACACGTGGGATGTAATCAGCTGGGTTTTCTTCACATCTTTCCACCTATCCAGTGTTTCAGTGTCCTTTTAATTCATTTATCTTTTTAATTGAAAACTTTGCTGAGATAATTAAAGATTTGCATGGAGTTGTAAAACATAATACAGTGGTCCCTTGTACATTGTACTGTTTCCCTCCATTGTTTTTGCAAAACTATAGTATGATATTGCAACCACAAAATTGACATTTGATATAATTCCCCCCATCTTACTCAGATTTCCTGTTTGACCTGGATTTGTGTATGTGAACCTCTATACAATTTTATCATTCATGTATAATTGTGAATCCAGTTAAGATATTCACGGTTCTAACTCTGCAAAGATTCCCTGTGTTGCCTATTCATGACTCTTAAACACTGCTTGCTTTACTCTCTTTGGTTTTTAGATCAATTTCTGTGAAGGAAAAAAGAGATGCAAAGTAAAAGTTGAGAGGCTGTGCCTTCACTGGGCTACTTGTTAACATTATCACTTTCTATTCCTTTTCAGCATGGTTTCTTAATCTGTGTAAGAATTTCTTTTTAAATATTATTGCTATTTTTTCCTAGAATTTTAAAAATGCTTTCATGTCCTTAGGTTTTCTTTATCTGATGTTCATTTTTATAATTTCTTTGAAATGTAGCTTGGTAAGCGGGTAGAGTGGTTTGCCTGTTTTTCTACTTTGTAGTAGAATGAAATAAATAACAGCACCCATTTGGGACACAAATTAATCGACATTGTTTCCTACATAGTTTCCAATTATAAATATGTATGAAATATCTTTTATTTGGGTATTAAACTATAACAAGCATTTGTAGCTATTTAATGCACTAAAATATCATTTCTGGGCCAGGCATGGTGGCTCACACCTGTAATCCTAGCACTTCGGGAGTCCAAGGCAGGAGGATCACCTGAGGCCAGGAGTTCAAGGTTACAGTGAGGTTACTATTGCACCACTGCACTCCAGCCTGGGCAACATGGCGAGGCCCCATCTCTAATATATATAAAATTTCCCTCAGTAATCTCTTTGAGGAATAAGATCACATTTTATACCTCTTTTGTATCTACAGTGGCCGCTGTGCTTGCCTTTTCAAGATATACGTCCCAAATGATTAGTTTAAGCCAAAGATTAGCCCTTGCTTTACAAAGTGGCAGACAGTACATATTTTAGGCTTTGTGGGCCAGTCTCTGTCACATTACTCAACTCTGCCACTACAATGCAAAAGATAATATGTAAATGAGTGGGCGTGGGACATGCCAATAAAACTTTATTTATAAAAACAGGCAGCTAACTGTAGTTTGCCTACCCCTGATCTAAGCCAACAGTGGCAACTTCCTCAGCCAGTGACTGGTTTACAAATGCACATATGATCCAATCTGGTGAAAGGGATGTGAGAAAATCTGATGGGGGCTTCTGGGAGAGATGATTTCACATGTAAGACACACAAGGAAGAGACAATCCTTTTTTCCCCTTTGGATGTTACCAAATCTGAATGTGATAGCTAGGATTGCTACAGCCATCTTGTTCCTGATCTAAAGATGAAGCCATCAAACATAAGGGGGTCGGGCCACGAGAATCACAGAGGAGAGCAGCAGCTTGGCATACTGGGCCTGGAGACAGCCCCACTTCTTAGGGAAGACAATGAATTTCCTTATTGCTTAAGCCAATGCGTTGGCCCAAAAGCATCCTAATTACTGTAGCACCCCCTCTGGCATTTAGCAAAGTACTTCACAGAGAATAGATGTTCAGCAAACAACAGTTTGCTGGTCTGGCTAACAATCTGAACCATGAATTTATGCAAATCAGAATTCCTTCCGCTGTAAATAAACTAGCTCCTCTTATAATCTTCTTTTTTTCTTAAAAAAAAAAAGAGATTAAAAAATAGAAAAACACCAATGAGAGGAATAATATAGTAAACCTATATTGTTTAAGATGAACAGAAAAGTGGTAAGTTTTCATGTTTTCTGAAAATAAATGTGTTTTAGCTTATTTATCCATTCCCTGCAGTTTTCCTCCTCTTACTTTAAGCCTCTCTCTCCGTGGTTGGCCCTTGGAAGGCCTGCCATATGCAAATGTGTGTATACTCATCAGTCTTATTAGGCGTAGTTCCAACTGGCCACCCCACATGAACACAATTAAAAGTTAAACATCAATTAAAATTCACAGAATCCATTTAGCTTTCTCAAAAAGCACTAAATAACGGTACACATTTGGGACACAAATTAATCTGCATTGTTTCCTTCATCACTCTTTAGTTATCAAACATCCTGGGCCTCATTTTAGACTCTGTTAATTGCTCATTCAGCCCACACTGAGTAAGCAATGAAAAACCAGCCCAAGACAAAAGATAAGAACAAAAGAATGAGATGCCACAGTGGATCAAGTTTAGTCAGCCAGGTGGTTCGTCAATGATGGTGGCACTGGAGAAATCCTGTGTGAGGACAAACACCGTCCAAGTGAGGGGCATGTGGGTGATCTCTCTTATGAGACCTCCACTGATACATGCAACTGCTTATTCATGGACATCGATATCTAATAGGCATGTCAAGTTGCAACATGGCCCAAACAGAATGCATAATTTTCCCCCTAAATCTATTCCTTTTCCATCTTCCTCCATTTCAATAAATGGCACTCAGTTGCATAAGCCCAAATTCAGCATCACCCTTGATTTCCCATTTTCTGTATCCCCACGACTAAGCCATCAGCAATTCCTATCGGCTCTGTATCCAAAATCTGTTCATCCCTCTTCATTCCGCTGCCAACTCCTTAATCCAGGCCTCCGTCATGTGTCCCCTGTGGTGACTGCCTCCACTTCCTGACTGGCCTCCCTCTGCTCCTCCTGCCTCTCAACAACCTACTCTGCTAGAAACTAAATACCATCCCATTGCTCCCCTCCAAATGTGTCTCCACTGCATTTTAGAATTAGAAACCTGTTTACTTTCCTATTGCTGTAACAAATGATCTCAATTCAGCAGCTTAGACTAACGTACATTTATTCTCTGACAGCTCTGCAGCTCAGAAGTCGAAAATCAGAGTGTTGGCAGGGCTGTTTTCCTTCTGGAGGCTTCAGAGGATAATCCAAACTCTCACCTGCTACAGGCTGCCTGCACTCCTTGGCTCATGGCCTCTTCCTCACTTTCTCTGACTCTGATCCTCCTGCCCCGCTCTTATAAGAACCTTTGTCATCACACTGGGTCCACCCAGATGATCTCCCCACATCAAGATCCTCCACTTACTCACAGCCTCAGCGTCCCTTTTACTATGTAAGCTAATATAGTCACACAGCACAGGCTCTGGAATGGGACACAGACATTTAGCAGGGCCTCATTCAGCCTACCACAAAACTAAAACACAACACACAAAAAAAACAGTTCCTTCCTGTGACCACCGGGACCTATGTGCCCAGCCTTGCACGTCTCTCTCAGCTTGTCCTCTACTGCTCTCTCCTCACTGCTACACCAGCCTTCTTCTGTCTGTTCCTTTGATGTTTCAGCTCGCCCTTACCTTAGGGTCTTTATCCTTGTTGTTTTCTCCATCTGAAGTGTTCTCCCTCCAGAGGTCCACATAGTGGTTCATTCATGAGAGCTCAAATGTCCTTTCCTCACTTCCCGTCCTTCGAGATCATCTCGTCTATTCTCCCAGACCATAAGCAAACTCAGAGGGAAAAGTCCCCATCTGTCTTGCTCATGCTCCACCCAGCACAGTGACTGACATACTTACCAACTTAACAGTTGCTGAAAGAATGAACTATCTAATTTCAAAATGTTAGTGATCTCTGGCTGGGTGCAGTGGCTCACACCTGCAATCTCAGCACTTTGGGAGGCCAAGAAAGGCAGATCACCTGAGGTCAGGAGTTTGAGACCAGCCTGGCCAACATGTTGAAACTCCGTCTCTACTAAAAATACAAAAATTAGCCAGGCATGGTGGCGGGCACCTGTAATCCCAGCTACTCAGGAGGCTGAGGCAGGAGAATTGCTGGAACCCGGGAGACAGAGGTTGTAGTGAGCCGAGATGGTGCCACTGCACTCCAGCCTGGGCGACAGAGAAAGACTCCATCTTAAAAAATAAATAAATAAATAAATAAATAAATAAAATTATAACCCATTTTGGTTTTATAATCCATATATTTATGTAAGTACTTTTTAAACACATCAACATTTTGACCCTAGATCAGCTCACAGGATAAGACTAAACAAGATGAAATGTAATAAAAATGACTTTGGAGTATTACTTGAGACCAGGAGTTTGAGACCAGCCTGGGTAACATGGTGAGACCTTATCCCTACAAATAATAATAACAATAATAATAATAATAACAGCCAAGGGTGATGGCTTGTGTCTGTAGTCCTAGCTATATGGGAGGCTGAGGTGGGAGGATTGCTTGAGCCCAGGAATTCGAGGTTACAGTGAACTATGATCATGCCACTGCACTCCAGCCAGGGCAACAGAGTGAGACTTTAAAAAAAAAAAAAAAAAAAGAAAAAAAAGACTATAAAGCCTACAAAATATTGGAGAGGTGGAAATGGAGTGAGGCGATGGTGCTGAGAAAAATATGAATAACAATTACTATATAAAGAAGACTTAGAAGGATTAATTATAGTTAACTCAAAACTCCATGTGACTTTTCAGCCTGGTGTGGGTACCAAAAACATGATCTTCTGTGCACTGCAGATTCCTAAGCAAAAAGAGGAAAACTAATTCTTGGACACACTAAGATGTTTTAAAATTAAAGCTAAGTTTCAACTAATCCTTAATTGTTACGGTCCTGTGTCATTTTTGTATGAGGGCCATCATCACTAAGATCTGTCATTATTGTAACAGGAATAGTGATGCTGTAAAACGGAACAGGACAAAACTGGATGCTGTGGAAATGGTAGGGAGCATGCCAACATCTCCCCTGTGAAGGACAAGCAGAGATACTCAGATCCCCAGATTAACATGGCATTAAATGGTCAATTCAAGCCAAGATAGACTCTAAGGTCCAAAGGCAAATGAGGTATCCAAGAGAGGAAGCAGAGGTCCCACGCGGTGAGGGGTGGGAACGGGAAGCACCACTATATTGCGCTGTGTCAGGTCTGCCATAGTGGAGGCGTGGAGGGCCCCACCTTGTGAACGATTTGTGTTTTATCCTAGAATGCAAAGTAGGTTCCCTCTTGACTGACAAAGTACAATGCTCCTCCTCTGCTGGTACCACTGATAGCATTCATAATATGCTTTTACAAATAATGCAATCTGGAGACATCTGAAGGATACGGCTTTTGGTCAATAAATCCAACTCTAAAAGCCCATTTTTTTAAGCTTCGCCCAACTACCTCGGCCTTCTTTAATGGAATTACTTCTGTTTTTCGCAGAACGATTTCTCCTCTGATCAAGAACCACTTCAAACTATAGAAGAGATGCATATGACAGATGTGTGTATCTTCAGGACTTTTGTGATGCTAAATGGCAAACACATGTGGGTCAGAGTTGAATTTCTTAGGACAATAGTGAAAAGCTGAGTGCCATCTCCTCCTCTCCATGTCACCCCTCTTCAGGATATGCTGAAAAACTGTTTTAAAATATCATTTCAAAGCTGTCAAGTTATGAGCTAGCTGAGCTAGATGTTCATGTGTCTCGTTTTTGTGTGTGTGTGTGTGAGGATCTCAAGAAAGCTATGGATCTTTCTGCAGAAAATACACGTGTACACATCCTTACAAATTAATGGTGCTCTTGGACTCCTAGTGCATGGCCAGGGATTCCAAGTTAAGAAACTTATGTCTTATTCCATTTTGTGTTGTGTATTAGTCTGTTCTCACATGGCTCATAAAGGCATACCTGAGATGGGGTAATTTACAAAAGAAAAAATGTTTAATGGACTCACAGTTCCACATGGCTGGAGAGGCCTCACAATCACAGCAGAAAGTAAAGGAGGAGCAAAGTCACATCTTACATGGCAGCAGGCAAGAGGGTGTGTGCAGGGGAAATGCCGTTTATTTTTATTTTTTATTATTTATTTATTTTTTTGAGATGGAGTCTAGCTCTGTCGCCTAGGATGGAGTGCAGTGGCACAATCTTGGCTCACTGCAAACTCCGCCTCCCGGGTTCAAGCAATTCTCCTGCCTCAGCCTCCTGAGTAGCTGGGATTACAGGCACCCACCACCATGCCCAGCTTATTTTTGTATTTTTAGTGGAGACAGGGTTTCACTGTGTTGGCCAGGCTGGTCTCGAACCCCTGACCTCATGATCCACCCCATTTGGCCTCCCAAAGTGCTGGGATTACAAGCGTGAGCCACCACACCCAGCCAGAAATGCCCTTTATAAAACCATCAGATCTCGTGGAGACTTACTCATTAGCATGAGAACAGCATGGGAAAAACTTCCCCCCATGATTCACTTACCTCCAATCAGGTCCCTGTGGACATGTGGGGATTATGGGAGCTACAATTCAAGATGAGATTTGGGTGGGGACACAGCCAAACCATATCATGCTGCCATAAAGGAATACGCCAGGCCGGGTAATTTATAAGGAAAAGAAGTTTATTTGCCTCATGATTCTGCAGGCTGTATGAGAAACATGGCACCAACACCTGCTTCTGGTGAGGGCTTCATGCTGCTTCTACCCATGGTGGAAGGTAAAGGGAGGCCAGTGTGTGCAAAGATCACGCGATGAAAGAGGATGCAAGAGAAAGCAGGGAAGGGCCAGACTCTTTTTAACAACCAGCTTTCAGGAGAACCAATAATGTAAGCACTCCCACGCACCCCCAGGGAGAGCATTAATCTATTCACAAAGGATCCACCCCCATGACCCAAATGCCTCCCCATGACCCAAATGCCTCCCATTAGGTCCCTCCTCCAACATTGGGTATCAAATTTCAACATGAGATTCGCAGGAGACAAACACGCACACTTATAATATCTTACTACAGTGGGTAAGTATACCTAGAGAGACTATTTTAAAGACACTCTAAAATGGCTTATGAACACCCAAGAGGCTTATTTTTCCAGCTTCTAGGTTTGTCATTGTTCAGACCTACCACAGGCACATCTGACTACCTGTGGAGCCTACCCTAGATGGAGCACGCACTGGCCTGCAAATGATTGGGTTTTTTTCAGTATAAGATTTATAAACAGATTTTATTTTTGTTTTTGTTTTGTTTTTTTGAGACAAGGTCTCACTCTGTCACTCAGGCTGGAATGCTGTGGCACGGTTTCGGCTCAGTGCAGCCTTGACCTCCCAAGCTCAAGTCCTCCTCCCACCTCAGCCTCCTAAGTAGCTGGAACTGCAGATGCGCACCACCATGCTGGCTAATTTTTGTATTTTTTTGTGTAAATGGGGTTTTGCCATGTTGCCCAGGCTGATGTCAAACTCCCGGGCTCAAGCGAGCCTCCCTCCTCAGCCTCCCAAAGTGCTGGGATTACAGGCATGAGCCACCACCACTTCCAGCTATTAACAGGTTTTTAAATTATAACATAGCTTGTCTTTGGAGAAAGAATGCCAGTATTTGAGAACAAATTAATAAACTGGCATTGTAATGTTGTATGTATGTGTTTGTACATGTGTGAGTGCCTGTGACCGCTGTGTATGTTGTATGTATGAGTTTATGTGAGTCTTCCCCTAAGAGATGAATCATCCATCCTCCTTGGGTCTGCCATTTCCTGGTTTACCAGACAGATGATTCACTCAGGTAAGAGCCAACCTGTGGGTCCCCAAGCAGCCTATCCCCTAGGAGCTCAGCTAACCTCCTCCCATCCACAACCACCCCATCATCAGGGACGCTATCATGTTGGAGACACCCGCCCACGCTGAATCCTTTGCAGCAGCTTTGAAAAGTTCCAATCCCTTCTTATCGCAAAGGACTAATCTGCTTCTTATCGCTAAGCTTCCTTAACTACATCCCACTGTGTGGCCTAAAGGGGATTACCAGCTGTCAAGTCGCTTTTATCTTTCCACCTACCCAACAGCAGACAGGAGAGCTCAAAATGGGACAGAAATAATAACTAAGAGTAAAGGAATTCCCAAAGGGGCGAATCTGTGTCTCTGAGGCAATGAAAGCATCCTACACAAAATGTAAAACATGAGTCTTGGGTTTTCCTAAATTCTGCTGTCTTTTCTTGGCTGAAAGCATGAGACTGATAAATAAGTGTCTGCCAACTGCTCGCTCTGACCAGCAAAGAAAATCGACTGGGAAAAGAAAGTCAAATCAGGAAAGGGAGTTGAGCATGGGCTTACATATGGGCAAGCAGGCACACACGCACATACACACACGCGCACATGTATGCATGCTCACACGTGCAGGGAGAAAGGAAAGGAAAGGCCACCACCCTTCCTGAATTTTCTGAGACAGACCTATAACTGTTCCAGACAACACAGGAACTCTTGGAAGTTCAGCTAAGGAAAGAGAATGTTTCCACTTCACAGGATCATAAGACACTGGCTCTGTTTCTAGGTATATGTGTACACAGAGGTTCACAGATAATTCTGCTGTCCTGTGGCAGCAAATGTCACTCTGCTGACCAGCACTTTAATTTATTTTCCCAGTTCTGATATGTTTTCCAGTCATCCTGGAGACCAAGAGCATGATGGTCCGAGTAAAACAAAAGATCTTTTTATTGCGCAAGGTCAAGTGGCCCAAATCAAGCCAAATAACTGTCAACAATGTGCATTTGTTTAAAATTTTCAATGGCTTCCCACTTCCCTAAGGATAAATTCTCAGTTCCCTAACTGTAAGAAGGGTGGGCCACATACTTTAATGGTCCAAATCAGGACATTTTTGAGAGTGAAAGAGAGTGCTATTAATAATAGTGCTGGGGCTGGGCTCGGTGGCTCACACCGGTAATCCCAGAACTTTGGGAGGCTGAGGCGGGCACATCGCTTGAGCCCAGGACTTTGGGACCAGCCTGGCCAACATGGCAAAATCCGTCTCTACTAAAAATACAAAAATTAGCCAAGTGTGGTGGCACATGCCTGTAATCCCAGCTACTCAGGAGGCTGACATGGGAAGATCACTTGAGCCTGAGAGGCTGACGCTACAGTGAGCTGTGATGATGCCACTATACTCCAGCCTGAGCAACAGAGTCTCAGAAAATAATAATAGTGCGAGACAACTGCCACACGCAAGAGCTGTCTTCACTGAGAGACCAAACTATGGGCAGCCTACCCTGAGGTATCTGGCTCTGGCTTGTGATCAACCCACTTTTCTCGCCGTCCTCTGCTCACTCTCTCCTCTAGCCACACTGGCTTCTCTCCGCTTTTTGAAAAGGGCTAACTTTCTCCAGCCTCCGGGACTTTGGCATGCCCTTTCCTTTCCCTGCTCCATGGGTTTGCAGCTTCCTCACCTGGCTCACTCCTGCTCATCCCTTCTTCAGGTCTCAGCCTAGATATCACTTGGGCAGGGAGGTGTCCTCTGCCCCCCAGGACAAGGCTAGCTCCCTCTTATGGGCTCCCACAGCATCCAGAACACCCCTCATCACATCTGCGATGATTTAATGCTTGCTCCTGCCCCCAGAGATGCTCGGTGTTCCACCACAATGAATAAGCAAGCCACCGAGCCAGCTTTCCTCACTGCCAAATCCCTGGTGCCCAGTGCAGTGTTGACCCAAGGAGGTACTGGGTTCAAGTCCCACCTCAGGCATCCCCACTCCAAAGCTTGAACGCCACTGCCCTTCCCCACACTGCTGTGATTGTGGGCTGCCCTGAGTGTTCCCTTGGACTGAGGTTGCCTTTGACCTAGTCTGTCACACTGGACTGACATCAATCCACTCAGTGCTGCGCGTTCCTCCAAGGCAGAGACTGTAATTCACTCACCAAGGCACGTGCTGATGAAGATACTGGTGAAGGAAACACAACATCACGACCCCTCATCTGAAACCTAGGGCTTAGATGTGTTTTAGAATTTATAATTTTTCACTTGACAATGATAATAATATGTAATATTGCCCGTGGGGCTGGGGCAGCACCCTGTAATCTGCCACACTGATATTTCTGCAGCAAAATGGGTGAATCTTCACACTAAACAGCAAAATAAAGCCTCAAAATCATCTCACATCCTTTCAGGTCAGGCTCTGCAAGTCATTTAGTTCAGATCAGGTGAGAATTTCTGCCCAAGTATGAAGAAACTTTGGTTTTCAATAGCTTTTAAATTTTAGAATTATGGGCAGGGCATAGTGGCTCACATCTGTAATCCCAGCACTTTGGGAGGCCGAGGTGGTCAGGTCATTTGAGGTCGGGAGTTCAAGACCAGCCTGGCCAACATGGTGAAACCCTGTCTCTACAAAAAAAAATACAAAAATCAGCCAGGTGTGGTGGCACATAGCTGTGTCCCAGCTACTCAGGAGGCTGAAGCAGGAGGATCATTTGAGCCTGGGAGGTTGAGGCTGCAATGAGCCAAGATCATGCTACTGCATTCCAGCCTGGACAACAGACAGAGACCCTGACTCAAAAAAAAAAAAAAAATTTTTTTTTCTAGAATTGTGGAAAAGGACTGTGGACTTGTAACAGCTGACATTTCATTAACACTTATATGCTAGGCACTGCTTGAGGTTTACATACTTATTATATCTCATTTAATCCTCAAAACAGTCCTACAAAGTAAGTATTATGCCTTTGTTTATTTTTCAGATAAAGAAACCAAGGCATAAATACTATAATGAACACTCAGAGAGTAAGCAGCAGAGCACAACACTGGACGCATGATCCACAGCAGGTGCTCAATGACTTCTGAATAAATGACAGGACGCTGTGAGTGTGCATGTGTTATGCATAGTAAGGTAGGCTCGAAGCAGTTACGCAGGTAGACTGCTGAGATGGCCTTGCCAGTTCCTATGGAACTGTCTGCCTCAATTGCATCTTCCAGGCATAGCTTCAAGCCCAGCTTGATGTTTACAAACACGACATGACCATATGGCCTACCCTCCTGGGCGCAGATGACTGCAGCAGGGGCAGGCTCCTGACCCGTGTTTGGGCGATCATAGCGATTCCCTAAGACTGAGGAACTGGAACCACAAAGTCATTTTCTTTCTTGGTCCCTGGACTCTAAAACATAAACATGTTTCAGAGAAAAACAAGGAACAAACACATATCATCTATATGTGTGTACCTATATTTACGTTAAAACGTAAATACCCAAATAAAGCCTGACATATTCTAACAAATAGCTTACGTTGTCTAATTTTTTCCCTTAAATAAAACATTGGCTAGCACAGGAACTACTAGGCCAGTTAGGACTGCTTCTGCTGCTGAAATGTAACTGATCGTTAGGAGTCATTTGGCAATTAAATTATTCAACCCACGTTTACTGTGTACCTACTACGAGCCAGGAACTCTGTGAAGCAGACGGTAACAAGACAGATGTGGTTCACATCCTCTCAGATCATACAATAGTGGAAAGTAACACTACAGTGTGAGTGTTATGATCCACGGGAAATAAGAGGAACAGAGAGAATTCAGAGCAGTAGGTTTAAACCAATTAGTCATTGAAACTGAAGTGGAACAAAAATTACACTGCTTATGAGTTGTTCGAGCCCAACAAATTCTTATAAAATTGAATGATTATGAAGAATTATTGATATAAAATAAATACTAAATGTATAAATAAAGTCTTATATAAACAATACTAAAACTACAAAGTCTTCATATGCATATTGAGTCACTCTAACAATCATATATCAAGCATGGACCATCCAGTCTCACCATGATTAAACAGAATATTAATAAGATTTGCATATGCATTATGAATGTCTGATTAAACCACTTGACAGTGAAAAACTAAGTGGTTTTCAGAAAACACTCAATCCAACCAAAACCTTTTCCCGGTTTAACGCCAGGGCTAGCCTAATTAAAACTACATTCTGCAGGAAGCACTTGGCAAAAATATTAGAATATATTTGAAGTTCGCAAGCTAAAAGGGCAACACTAAAAGGATTTCAGCAATAGTAAACAGGATGAGTAGCTACGGTGATAGAAACACATTTGATGTAACATATGACAGGTGCTATTAACTGTGAGTGCATTAACCTTCCTTCCCTCCTTTCTTCCTCATTAGCATAACCCCAATTTTGTTCAGGTTATTAAGATGCCGTGCTAAATATACTCTTTTCTGGCCTCTCTTGAAATCACAGATGGCCTATATCATAGTTCTGGTGAATAAAACCTAAATAAAAACCTGTTTTGAGGTGTTTTTTTTTTTTTTTTTTTTTTTTTTGTGACGGAGTCTCGCTCTGTCACCAGGCTGGAGTGCAGTGGTGCCATCTCGGCTTACTGCAACCTCTGCCTCCCGGGTTCAGGCGGTACTCCTGCCTCAGCCTCCCAAATAGCTGGGACTACAGGCATGTGCCATCATACCCAGCTAGTTTTTGTATTTTTAGTAGAGATGGGGTTTCACCATGTTGGCCAGGATGGTCTCGATCTCTTGACCTCGTGATCTGCCCGCCTCAGCCTCCCAAAGTGCTGGGATTACAGGCGTGAGCCACTGCACCCAGCCAAGTTTCTTAATAAATGGAGGCAGAGTTGGTGAGAGAAATCCTTTCCCTACCCTTCTTCTCTTCCATGCAGACATGAGCTGTAGCCACCATGCTGTCACCATTAGGACAAAAGCCAACACACTATGTAGCTCTGATGAAGCCCTGAACTCTGCCTACCTCTAGGTATTGTGTCATATGAGAAAAAAATGCCCGTTTGTCTAAACCACTATTCTTTGATTTTTCTGTTATTTGCAACCAAACATTCCTAATAAGGTAGTGCAAGACAGAAGGCTGTACTTAAAATGTTTGAACCTTGGGCAACCGTAGCTATAGAGACTGAGAATTCTGTGCAGTGAGAGACTCGGCACAGATACCAGGAAGTAGCCCATTTATGGTGAAACAGTGTAAAATATTGATCATTGTGGGACACCAAATCAGGGCTGTGGTAGAAACTGGTGCTTGTTTACTCAACGTACACTCTCCATATTCTTCCTTATCAACAGAATCCTGTATTTGTTCCCATGGTGGGCACTCACATGTCCTTTCCTAGCCCCAGGGCAAGTCCCATTTCAGGCATCTAGGCAAAGCCTAGTAGAAGACAGGAAGGGCAGTGCTCTGCCAACTGTGTAGACATGACGCTCCCTCCAGCTCCCACCTTACGTTCAGGAGATTTCAATATGGAATACAGATCTAACATGTGACTAACTCTAGGGTATGTTTAATGACATTGTCGGCCCCTTCAGGACTTTTTTGGTTTGGGGTAGAAGTAGGTGTACAGGTACCTGGTATATCTGATACAGAGTTATTACTATTCTTGAACTCAAGTACAGTTTTTTTTTTTAATTTTTTGAGTTAAGTGTTCTCATTTTGTTTTGCAGCATAATATTCCTTTTTCTTAGCTTTCCTATGACTTTACTTAGCAACCTTTGCTAAAAGAAATACAATATATGATAGACTACTTTGAAGACACATACATTGGACACCTAAAATCAACAAGAGCAGAGAGGTATGGCATAATCTTTTTCATTTGTTATGTGTTGTTCCTCGAGTCAAACTAATCATCTTAATGGCAGAAGCTAAAGCAAAATGATCCTCAAGTTAACTTTTAGGAAATTATATTGTAATATTACAGATATCTGATACCTTCATATTTTAAGTACATTTTAAATAATAATAATTATTATTATTAACAATAATAGTGCAGTGGTGCAATCTCAGCTCACTGCCAACCTCTGCCTCCCAGGCTCAAAAGATCCTCCCTCTTCAGCCTCCCGAGTAGCTGGAACTATAGGTGCATGCTACAATGCCCGGCTAATTTTTATAGTTTTTATAGAGATGAGGTCTTGCTATGTTGCCCAGGCTGGTCTTGAAATCCTGGGCTCAGTCAATCCACCTGCCTTGGCCTCCCAAAGTGCTGGGATTACAGGCATGATCTACCACACCCAGCCTGTTTAAGTACTTTTGCTAACTGGATAATTTTTAAAAATCATTATTTAAAATTTTGGCAACCTCAAATTTTCATGCTCTGGTACAAAACTACACTTTTTGCTCACTTTCGTCTTTGAATACCTTATGAAAGTTTGCTGCTAAACAGAGCAAAGCACTGGTGATTGATCCATAGAAGAGTATCTCACCAGGCAGCCAGCATGGATGAAAAATTATGGTGAGTAACTTACACTGAAGTAATAATGATTACCTGCTGCATTAGGTACAAGGTTTACAGGACAAAGTAATATTTTAATTTAATAGCAGTAGTTACTTATATGATATCTTGAGTAAATTTAATAAATAGCAATCCATTATATCCAAATTACCATTTCAACATGTAAGTATTAGAAAAATTACTAATGAGATAGATTCCATTTCTTTGAAGGCTTACAAAGCCTTCAGAATTCAGTGTGTGTTTCATACTTATAAAACATCTTATTTCAAGAGCTAAGTTTTTACTAGACATACTTGAGATACGTTAGATTTCATAAAACTTACATTTATAAGAGTGGTTTCACATACCTAAATTGTTTGAAACATATTTAAAAGTTTCCGTAGCTGAACTATCAATAAATCATTTTTCTCTTATATTCGCATCTACTTTGACAATTCTTTATCTTAGCAAAAGCATATCAACTTGAAAACTATATATGTCCAAGTATATTTAAATAGCAGATTTTAATTTAAAATTATTAATATCAAATTCAAATTTGAGTTGAAAAGCAACTCCCTAAATTTATCAATATAAATAAGTGTTTCTTTTTTTTTTGAGACGGAGTCTCACTCTGTCACCCAGGCTGGAGTGTAGTGGAGCGATCTCGACTCACTGCAACCGCCGCCTCCCGGATTCACGCTATTCTCCTGCCTCAGCCTCCCGAGTAGCTGGGATTACAGGCGCCTGCCAACGTGCCTGGCTACTTTTTGTATTTTTAGTAGAGACGGGGTTTCACCATCTTGGTCAGGCTGGTCTCGAACTCCTGACCTCGTGATCCACCCGCCTCAGCCTCCCAAAGTGCTGGGATTACAGGCGTGAGCCACCACGCCCAGCCCTTTTTTTAACTTTTCTTTTGGGTTCAGGGGTACATGTGCAGGTTTGCCATATAGGTATATTGTGTGTCACAGGGGTTTGGTGTATAGATTCTTTCATCACTCAGGTAATAAGCATAGTACCTGATAGGTAGTTTTTCAACCCTCTCTCTCCCCACCCTCCACCCTCAAGTAGACTCGGCATCTGCTGTTCCCTTCTTTGTGTCCACGTCAGTGTTTAGCTCCTACTTGTAAGTAAGAATATGCAGTGTTTGGTTTTCTGTTCCTGAGTTACTTTGCTTAGAATAATGGCCTCCAGCTCCATCCATGTTGCTGCAAAGGACATGATCTCATTCTTTGTTATGGCTGTGTAGTATTCCATGGTGTATATGCACCACATTTTCTTTACCCAGTCTACCATTGCTTGGCATTTAGGCTGATTCCATGTCTTTGCTACTGCAGCTTTTTAAACAGATATCATAGAGATAAGTACATTGCCCCTGAATATAATGATCTGTTCTTTTCCCTCTATAATTTGAGAAGTGGTCTATACTTTTTTACTCTTATATTAAGGCTTCATTTGTAAGTAATAAAGCGTAAGTTTTTAAAAAAGAAAAGAAAGCATGAAAGGGAATCTTAGAGAGCAGAGCACATTCAGAAACTGCTAATGGGCCACAAAGGCTGTAGAGAAAGCAAGAGATGAAGACAGGCAGGTGGGCAATGGAGAGTTTTGTATATCGCACATCAAAGTGTGACTTTCATCCCAGTAGCAATGAGGAGCCACTGAAGGATTTTAAACAAGGGACTGACATAACCAGATTCTTCATATAGGAAGATTAAATGGGCTGCACTATGGGAAAGCAAATTGCAAGGTGGCACAGGAGTCTAGTACAAGACAGTAAGGCCTGAATTAAGGCCACAGCAGTGGATGGATTTCAGAGGTGTTTAGGAGGTAACGGGGAAAGGGTCTGGTGACAAACTGGATTTTTTAGGTAAAGAACAAGAAGCAGTGAAAGTGACTCCCAGATGTGACAGGGGATGGCTGGTGATGCCGTCTACAGAGGCAGGGAATGCAGGAGGCTCAGGTGAATGGGAAGAAGGGGTGAGAGACACAAGGCACATTCAGTTTTTTGCACTTGGGACATCTCATGGAGATGATCACCAGACAACAGAATCTATGGGTCAGGCACTCTGATCCGAGCAGTAACTATAATTTGAATGCAAATAGCAATTGAAATCATGGGACTTCATTGGATCATCTAAAGAAAATGAAAAAATAGGAAGAGCTTCAGTGAAACTACAGAAAATACTAATATCAGGGATGGATGAAGGCAGCAGCATCCACAAAGAAAATACCGGAGCCAGGCGTGGTGGCACATGCCTATGGTTCCCGCTACTTGGGAAGCTGAGGCAGGAGGATCTCTTCAGTCCAAGAGCTCAAGGCTGTAGTGATCACACCTGTGAATAACCACTGCACTCCAGCCTGGGCAGCACAGCCAGACCCTGCTTCCACAAAGAAAAGAAAAGAAAGAAAAGAAGAAAAGAAAAGAAAGAAAAGGGGAGAGAGAGACAGAGAGAGAAAGAGGAAAGAAAGAAAGAAAGAAAGAAAGAAAGAAAGAAAGAAAGAAAGAAAGAAAGAAAGAAAGAAAGAAAGAAAGAAAGAGAAGGAAAGAAAGAAAGAAAGAGAAAGAAGGAAGGAAAGAAAGAAAGAAAGAAAGAAAGAAAGAAAGAAAGAAAGAAAGAAAGAAAGAAAGAAAGAAAGAAAGAGAAAGAAAGAGAGAGAAAGAAAATGAAGAAATGGCCAGAGAGTCAGGAAGAAAACCATAGGGGACGTGGAGTGGGGAGCAGGGTGGGAAGGCCAGGGAAGAGGGCTGTAAGGGCTGAGTAGCCTGCAGTGCTCAATGTTACAGAACTCAGCTCATGCTGACCTAAGGGATTCTCTTCCCCAAGGCACATGGGCTTTGCCCCCCACCATGTGTACATGTGATCCTGCTTCCCTGGCCACAGTTAATTGGTCAAGGGGTGATCACTGACCCAAGTAGCATAGAAACCTTCCCTGGGCTGAGCTCTTAAAAGGCAAAGGTGGGCCAGACCTGGAATTTGTGGAATGTCACCTGCTTCTGCCACATGGATTGGAAACAGACAGAGAAAGGGGAAAGAAGAGCAGGGACAGCCAGGAACAATCTTGGTCCAGGGAAGACACCCTATATTCTGATAAATGACTCTTTTATGCTGCGGCTGGTTCCAGTTGGTTTTTCTTACTTGGAACGATAAAAGTCCCAAAATACATCCAACAAGAGAGATAGAAATATAAAGGGCAGTATTACCTGACAGAATGAAACATGTGCTGAATGGGGACATAAGAGGGGGCTGTGGGAGCTCAGGAGCAGGAGACAGTCATTCCAGCTGGGCGGAGGGAATGCCTCTAGAAGGGAGGCGGCACTTCAGCTGGCACTTTAAGGATGAGGGGGTGTTTTATGGGGAAAGAAAGAAAAGGGTGCCCTATAGCCGAAGGAAGAGCACCAGCAAAGGCAGAGATGAGAGTAAATGGAGCATTAGGGAAATGGAGGCAGCGGCTGTGCCTCTGACAGTTTCCTAGTCTGGATAACTCCAATATGCCTTTCAGGACCCTAGGAAGCCTTCCTACCCTCCCACAGAACCTGGCCACCCCATCACAGCCTCTCCCACACTGTATCAAAATGCCCCGTTGACTGGTCTGCATCCCACACCAGACCTGAGGTACTGCATCTATTGATCTTTGTATGTCCTGTGCCTGACCCAAGGCAGGGCTCAATACAGACTTGATCATCTCAAACCATCTCCATTCAACCAGTGCATTCAGAGGAGGGAAAGCCATAGGAGACTGAGAAGAGGGTTTGGGGTCCTATTCTAAGGACCAGGAGTGGCAGGAAGGCTGCTATTCGGGGTTAGCTTGTCAAGACTTGCAGGTATGGAAACATTAAGACGATTAACATTTTTAAAACATTATAGTAAAATATATACCACAATTTAAACCATTTTTTAAAAGGGATGGGACTCTCTCTGTTGCCTTGAACTCCCAGGCATAAGCGATTCTCTTGCCCTAGCCTCCAGAGTAGCTGGGACTATAGGTGCACGCCACCGCATCCAGCTTATGTGAACCTTTTTCTTTTTTCCTTTTCTTTTTTTTTTTTTTTTTTTTTGAGACGGAGTCTCACTCTATTGCCCAGGCTGGAGTGCAACGGTGCAATTTTGGCTCACTCAACCTCTGCTGCCCGGGCTCAAGCGATTCTCCTGCCCCGAGTAGCTGGGATTACAGGTGCCTGCCACTGCGCCCAGCTCATTTTTGTATTTTTAGTAGAGATGGGGTTTCACCATCTTAGCCAGGCTGGTCTTGAACTCGTGACCTCGTGATCCACCCACCTCAGCCTCCCAAAGTGTGGCGATTACAGGCATGAGCCACCGCGCCCAGCCCATGTGAACCATTTTTAAGTGTACAGTTCAGTGGCATTACACTGATATACAGCCATCATCCCAAACTGAAATTCTCTACCCATTAAACAACAACTCTAAACAACAACTCTCTAGCCCGTCTCCTCAGGCCCTGGCAATCACCACTCTACTTTTTGTCTCTGTGAATTTTATTCCTCTCAGGTACCTTATATAAGTGATATCACACAGTATCTGCCCTTTCAAAAACAATTTACATTTAAATGTGTTTTCAACTGTAAACATTTACCAAGTATGGTCACTTCCTCCCCTGTGAGGCAGGCAGGGCAGAAACTATTGGTCTGGGTTTGGAGGCCCAGGGAGCTGAGGTTCAGGAAGGTTCAGAGATCTGCCCAAGCCTATGGCACATAAGATACCCAGCCTATCTGACACCCACACACTCCTCAGAGGCTGGTACAGAATCCGAATGAATCTGGATAGGCACAGGGCCATGACCACAACTCTCAGCCCACACCAGGTAACCTTCCTGTACCCACAGGCATGGTTTGAACACGTCACTGCAGATTGGCAATCAGAACAGGAAATAATCAATGCAGTAGGGTGAAGCTAAAGGAAAAGGATTCAACCTAAGGACACTCAGCCAGAGGCCAGGATGTATCTATCTATAGTTGGGTGCAGAGATGGCTGGAAAGAAGACCTTAGTTTTTAATTACTCTTTATCTATGGCCATGACTAAATGTTTGGCTAATCAGGGAGACGACTCAGGGAGGTCAAAGTCGTTGCCAGCATGAATTATTGATCTGCACACTTGTTTGGAGTCCACTGGAATAGGCAGCATAGTCGAGTCACAGTGGAAGGTGCTAAATGATTAATCTTCTTCCTGCCTGAGGCCCCCAGCTCTTGAGTGGGCATTCTTCATACTGAACAGCAGGGGAAAGATCTTGTTTTCACACTCAGGTCAAAAGGTTTGCTAACTTTTTTTTTCCTGCATAATAATGGTTGATACTAATGATCTATTTGCAAACTGCCAAGAGACTGTAGGGTTTCTTCACGTTTGTTTGTTTTCTGGAATCAGAGATGGTTCAAACTGTGCATTACCTTCTAAATCAATGTACTGCAGAAAGCTCTTAGTGAACCTGAAGAAAATGAGTGATATGCATTTTGTTCTCATCAATACTTACTAAAATAATTTATTAGGTGTTTAAATTGTTGGATGAGACAAAGTTATCAGACTGGAATGAAACTTAGTTTTCCTCTGCTATCCTGCTTAGGAGAAAAGAGGGGCTCAAGTGAGGATGGGGCTAGCTATAGAAATATAAGCTATCCTTTCTTTGCACGTAAGTGTAATGTGAATACATTTTCTGCCCTGTTACAGGATTAATAATTACTGAGTGCCTACTACATACTGGGTCCTTTCATACATATCCTCATTTCATCATCACAACAACCCCATGTAGGAAACACTATTATTTTCCTGTTTATAGATTAGGAAACTTAGGCATAGACAGGTTAAGGTTGAGCAGCATTCCCAAGGTTCCACAGGTAGCAAGTGTCTGAATCCTTACAGGAATTTACAGACTAAAAGAGCACAGAACCCATAAAAAGGAGACACTTACAATACAGTGTACTAAGTGCAAGGACAGAAATGAGTGCAGGGAGTTGGGGACATAAAGAGAGGCTAAATTTAGCCTGGGAAAGCTTTCTGGAGAAGATTATGTACGTGACTTATTTTTTGAAAGGTATTATTAATATACAACAAAATGCACAGATGTTAAGTATTCAGTTTCGTAAGTTTCAACAACTGCATATGTTTGTGTAGCCACCATCAAAAACAAGGTTTAAAACACTTCCATCACCCCCAGAAAGTTCCAGCATATCCCTTTCCTATCAATCCCTCCCTCTTCTCTGATTTCTGAATTCTTTCATGACAGATTAGTTTTGTGTGTTCTTGGACTTCATAAAAACAGAATCTTCTGATGTACACTTTTGTGCTGGCTTCTTTTGCTCAGTTGAGTCTTAAACAATGAACAACCCTTTAGCTGAGCAAAGGGCCAGTGTAAGGCAGATGCAGGGAGGTGAGAGGCAGCCTGGAGCCAGGACATTGGGTGGGAGGTAATGGGGGTGGGAAGGAAGACAAGGGGAGGGACTGAGGACCCCGAGTTTTAATCTAAGAGGGCTTGGATTTTATTCCATGGGCAAAGGGGAGCTACTGAAGGCTTAAAGCAGCTACAGATGCACCATTTTGCACCTATAATATCTCAAACTCAGTAGTCTTAGGACAAGGTTATTAGTGATCCCCATTTTTTTGGAGTCATTTTATTTTTATTATTATTAAACAACAACATTGTCATGTTTTCTTGAATATTGACAATTTGCAATTTAACTTGTTCATGAAAATAAATCTGGAAAAACCTCAAAGAGGCTAATTTCCAGCCACAATTTAAAAAAACAAACAAACAGAGCCCCAATTGAACTTTAGATTTAAATTCATTTTAACTTTATCCCCAAGACTCCCAATTTTGTCCTCCTAGATGCACCAAGACTACACAACATCCTTTGCTAATGGTGGAAAATAAACAGCTTCACAGGAAACAAGACTTCATCACACAAAAATTTATAGACTTGTTAATGATCCCCATTTTTAAGTAAAATTTCCTAGCTGGTAAGTCAGGATTCAAACCCAGACTGACTCCAAATATCCTGCTTTTTCCACCCGGAGAAAGCTTTGAAAATAAGGAGAGAAAAGCCAACATAAGCTATGAATTGCTGCCTGAGAAAGGCAATGAGGAGACTGCACAGGATGAAAAGTTACTCAGTGCATATGGCAATGGAACTGAACGGGGCTGACCCGCAGGAAAGGCAGAAGGCAGGAATCCTGGCAAATCCAGGGTGAGCAGGAGCCAGGCAGTTCCTGGCACTCCTGCTTCTCTTCTTTAAGGTGCTGCTAATGACTCCACTGAACATGAGCATGACGGCTCTGGCTCACTCAGGTGGAACAAACTTAAAGCGATAACTTATTTTCCTGGATTCTCTTAGCAAGCAACTTCAAACCTGTTTGTATGCCGCCCTTATATTGCATTAAGCCAACTCTCCATTGACCAAGTATACTCTACAACCTTGCAGATAGGTTAAAAAGAACCTCCAGGATTACTAAAAACTATATCAAATTCATATTTACTAAAGATTTTTAAACTGATTTACCTTTTTATCCTTCCCACTGCATTTCTTCACAGCATTCCTTCTACAATGAACCAAACGAAGGTAACAGAGAGTCAGTTTCTAGAAAACGTCCTCAGAATTACGCCTTCTCTAACTCCATACTCAAAATCTGCTCCAAAATGTGATAAAAAGTAATAGTGAGGAAAAGGAGGGCTAATAATATGTTTCAATTAAAAACTTGAAAAACAATTGAATTTGTCTATGTCACATGATTTAATGACATTCTGGAGATGAATTGAACAACATGAGGCCCAAGAGCTCAAGAGAAAGGCAATCTGGTAATATAATATGCAGAAAAAAGAGCTGAAGAAAGTCTGGGACATGCAAAAACCTGTTAAGCTTTCCTAACCTCATTTAACCATAATACCTATTTTCCAGGAAAAAATATTAGCACCCTACACCTTCAGATATGCTTTAGGAAAGGTTGCAATTGTTTTCTTGTGCCTGGAAAGCTTCCCTGCCTTGTCTTTCTGCACTCCTCTTCTGAGTTAGCACCTTTTTCTTTTTCCTATCTTTGCTTGGAATGACTTCTTTATGGAGACCTTCCTAGAAACATACCCCTCACAAGACCCCACCCCAAAGGCCAGATTCGTACCCCTTCTATGTTCCCAAGCCTACTCATCACAGCAGGAACTCCTCTGTGTTACAACTGCTTGTTTACTCCTCAGCCTTCTGAGCCTATGTGAACTTTTTCAAGTCAAGGACAATGTCTTGTCCACCATCATATTCCTAGTAACTAAAACAGTGTCTGACAATAAATGTTCAATAACTAATTGACAAGTGACTGACTGATTGAGCAGCCAATGAACTGTCAACCTAAATAACAGACAAAGAGGGAGCCGCTTTCAAAGAAAATAATACTTATTTGGGAGTTGCATTGCAATGGGAATGTGCATGGATATATTCAGGGAGGTCAAAGGAAGACAACGGCTTTTAAAGGAAAAATGAGGAAGATTCCATAATTTTTTTGAGACAATTATCGTTGGCTACAAGGATCATTAACAGAGGTGACATCAGTCCAAGGTTAGCCAGCGGGTTGCTGGGCAGATGTCCTCATAGAAGTATTTTTTGTATATGTCAAGTTGCAAGGGCCTTTGTGCAAGGTTGTGTTTTTGCAGTCTTTTGTGACAGTCCCGTGCTCGAGAACCCTTCATTCATGGCCTTCTCTGGCTCCATCTTTTAGAATTTTGACATAAATGACTCCATTTTGATTCTGACAGCTTTCACAGCCAATATACCTTAGATGTCAATAGTTTGAATGAGAGAAGACATTTATCATCTGTCAGGGAACGCCAAGTACAACACAGAAGGAAGAGGAGGAAGTTAGGACATGGCTGGTTAGGAGGATTTAAAAGGCCATGCTCAATTTGGAATGGGTCCCAAAGTAAAGAAATGGTATTAAAAAAAAAAAAAAAAGTATAGCAGGAATCCCTTTACTGGGAACTGAGACACCTGGGGCCTGGCCAAGCTCTGCCTCTCTCTGGATATGGGACTTGGGACAAGTTCCTTGTCACTTGATTCTCAATTATTTGTGAAATATAGAGGTAAGCAAAATAAAAATTTTAAATGTCTTTTTGCATGTCTTGAGGTAACATTTAATAAAACCATCTTTCATTGTTTTTTAAAATAAAAGTGACATGTGCTTATGCTATGGGTTGAATGTGTCCCTCAAAAGTTCCTTTTGCCATTTATTGGCAACTTAATCCCTCTGCCCTGGTGAATGGATTAATGGCAGCTCTAACTTCAAGAATGAATTAATGTTGCTATTGAGAGAGTGGGTTTGTTACTGTGAGTGAATGTGTTATCAACGTGGGCTCTCTCTGGCTCTCTTGCTCTTGCCCTCTGCCATGTCATAACACAGCAGGAAGGCCCTCACCAGATGCCAGTGCCATGCTCTTGGACTTCCCAGACTGCAAAGCAGCGAGCTAAATATACTTCATTATTTCTTTATAAATTACCCAGTCTGTGGTATTCTGTTACAGCAACGAAAAACAAAGACAGCTCACTCTATAGAATTTTTTTTTAATAAAGGATAAATAATCCTATAATCTCACTCAGAATCCCATCACCCAGAGCTTCAGGGCTTTTAAGGTGGTTGACAGGGAGTTAGAGAGTCATTTTAACTCTGCATTATATAAAACATTGAAAATATAAAACAAGAAAATGAATAACCAGGAATAAAATTTTGGAGTATTTCCTTCTAGTTTTATTTATTTATTATTTTTATTTTTTTTGAGACAGAGTCTTGCTCTGTCCCCCAGGCTGCACTGCAGTGGCGTGATCTTAGCTCACTGCAAGCTCCGCCTCCTGGGTTCATGCCATTCTCCTGCCTCAGCCTCCCAAGTAGCTGGGACTACAGGCGCCTGCCACCATGCCCCACTAATTTTCTTTGTATTTTTAGTAGAGACGGGGTTTCACTGTGTTAGCCAGTATGGTCTCAATCTCCCGACCTTGTGATCTGCCTGCCTCAGCCTCCCAAAGCGCTGGGATTACAGGCGTGAGCCACCGTGCCTGGCCATTTCCTTCTAGTTTTTAAAAATTTACATGATTATGCATTTTACTTTATACACTTCAATGGGATCACAAACTACATTCTTCACTTAACATTGGAGGGCAGACCCTGTGGGTCAGCTGACCCAACGCTCATTTCCAACCCTCATCTCCCTTGCCTGCCTATACTCTACAGTTGTGAAAAGCTATATACTCACTTTATTAACATCCTTTGCAACCAGCTGTGGCCAGGTGACATGGTTTTAGCTGATAAGATACGAAGATGTGTCAGCTAGGGAGCACTCGAAACAGTTTTGCTTTTCTGAGTAAAGGTAGAGAAGCCGTAGTTGCCAACCCCCACTCCCTCCCTACTTTGGCAGTGAACTGGACGCCCATAGCTGCAGCAGGCCTCTCGTGACCACAGGGTGTCAAGCATTAGAAAGTTCACGGGAATAGCAGAGATGTTGGTGCTGATGTTGCTGAACCAACTGAGCCAACCCCAGAAGCTGCCTATGTTGGTCTTCCTGTTACGTGAGAAAAATAAATCCCTATTTATATCAGCCCAATGGAAATAATTTTTACTAGCTGTAGCCAAATGTATTCCTGACATAAAATGTAATGTAAACAGATTTCCAGGCCATTAAGTTTACAATATCATTTTAAATGGCTACAGAGTACTCTATCAAAGCGATGTACCACAATTCATTTAACCAGTTTTCTATTGTTCAACTTTTAGATCACTTTCCATTTAACTATAATATACACTGGTCGAAGATTTTTGTAGACAAACCTTTGCAATTTTCATGATTGTTTTCTTAGAATGAACTCCTAGAGATGGAATTTCTTGATGAAGGGGCATGTATATTTTTTAAGGCCAATACCAACTTGTACTCTTCTTGTTCTCTCCCTCATACAAGGAATGCCATTTAAAAAAAATTAACAATCAGATGAGCCAAAACCAATACCTCATTACTACATAATTTCTAAGTTTCCTTTTATATCTAAACATCTCTGATCCAACTTGTGAAACACAGTAGAAGATTTGGATGTGGGTTTTAACGGGCTTTTGGCTGACTTCAGATTCATTTCCAAAGCAAAGAAAGCATTGCTTGGCAGTGTGTTACAACTCTAATTTGTACAAATCTTCCCATTATTGTGAGCCTGGTCTCATTTCAGCCATATAGGGCTCCTCAACCAAAAGTCAATATAGAACATATGTGGGGGCTGGGAGGAGAGCTACAAATGACTGGAAAACGGAACCCAGAGAGATGGGAGATTTCCGGGAAGAAACAAATTTTAACATGAATAAGGAGAGAAGGGAGTAAAGAAAAGCACGAAAGCCAACCAGAATCAGGGTCCACACACTCACCTTTCAGGCACTCGCATTCTGGTTTTCCGCCTTGCCAAGGTTGCTTCCTGGCTCTGCGGTTCTGTTTGGAAAGTTATCCCCTTAGGCACAGCAGCTACGTCTTTCTCATCCTTCGTGGGTCACCCCAAATAGTGCCTCTTCAGAGGAGTTTCCTCCAATCACCTGACCTAAAGTGGCTCTCATGTCTTCCCTGACCTTCGTTATCATCCTATGTGATTTTCTTCATGGCACTGAAATGGTCTTGCTCACTGACAAGCATCCATGTTGATTGTCAACCTCCCCCAGCAGAATGTACCCTCAACCTGAGCAGAAACCTCACTCTGTATCCTCAGCATCTACAACAGTGCTCGGTCCCTACTGAATGCACAGACTGAAAATTTCCTAACATCTAACCAAACACATACTCAGAGACGATCATGGAAAGCAAAGGATGAACTAACTGCTCCGGGGTCTTGGGAAGTCTGCAGCTCCTGAAACCACACTTCAGAGAGCAGTAGAGAGTCCAGTGTCCCTAGGCAGCTGCCACTTCTCCTTCCCTGGTTCATCTACTCCCACTCCCACTCCACCCCCACCCACACCCACACCCACACCCCCACCCCCACTCCCACTCCCACTCCACTCCCACTCCCACTCCACTCCCACTCCCACTCCCACCCCACTCCCACTCCCAATCCACTCCCACTCCACTCCCACTCCACTCCCACTCCACTCCCACTCCCACTCCACTCCCACTCCACTCCCACTCCACTCCCACTCCACTCCCACTCCCACTCCACTCCCACTCCACTCCCACTCCCACTCCACTCCCACTCCACTCCCACTCCCACTCCACTCCCAATCCACTCCCACTCCCACTCCCACTCCACTCCCACTCCCACTCCACTCTCACTCCCACTCCCACTCCACTCCCACTCCACTCCCACTCCACTCCACTCCCACTCCACTCTCACTCCACTCCACTCCCACTCCACTCCACTCCCACTCCACTCCCACTCCACTCCCACTCCCACTCCACTCCCACTCCCACTCCACTCCCACTCCACTCCACTCCCACTCCCACTCCACTCCCACTCCCACTCCACTCCCACTCCCACTCCACTCCTACTCCCACTCCACTCCCACTCCACCCCCACTCCACTCCACTCCCACTCCACTCCACTCCCACTACACTCCACTCCCACTACACTCCCACTCCCACTCCATTCTCACTCCCACTCCACTCCCACTCCACTCCCACTCCACTCCCACTCCACTCTCACTCCACTCCCACTCGCACTCCACTCCCACTCCCACTCCACTCACACTCCCACTCTACTCCCACTCCCACTCCACTCTCACTCCCACTCCACTCCCACTCCCACTCCACCCCCACTCCACTCCCACTCCACTCCACTCCCACTCACACTCCACTCCCACTCCACTCCCACTCCCCACTCCACTCCCACTCCACTCCCACTCCCCTCCCACTCCCACTCCACTCCCACTTCCACTCCCACTCCACTCCCACTCCACTCCCACTCTCCACTCCCACTCCCACTCCACACCCACTTCACTCCCACTCCCACTCCCACTCCCACTCCCCTCCACTCCCACTCCACTCCCACTCCACTCCCACTCCCACTCCACCCCCACCCCACTCCCACTCCCACTCCCACCCCACTCCCACTCCCAATCCACTCCCACTCCACTCCCACTCCCACTCCACTCTCACTCCCACTCCCACTCCACTCCCACTCACACTCCACTCCCACTCCACTCCCACTCCCCACTCCACTCCCACTCCCCACTCCACTCCCACTCCACTCCCACTCCCACTCCACTCCCACTCCCACTCCACTCCCACTTCCACTCCGACTCCACTCCACTCCCACTCCACTCCACTCCCACTCCCACTCCACTCCCACTCCCACTCCACTCCCACTCCACTCCCACTCCCACTCCACTCGCACTCCACTCCCACTCCACTCCACTCCCACTCCCACTCCACTCCCACTCCCACTCCCACTCCACTCCCACTCCACTCCCACTCCCACTCCACTCCCACTCCCACTCCACTCCCACTCCCACTCCAGTCCTACTCCCACTCCAGTCCTACTCCCACTCCACTCCCACTCCACTCCCACTCCCACTCCACTCCCACTCCCACTCCACTCCCACTCCACCCCCACTCCCACTCCACTCCCACTCCCACTCCACTCCCACTCACACTCCACTCCCACTCCACTCCCACTCCCCACTCCACTCCCACTCCCCACTCCACTCCCACTCCACTCCCACTCCCACTCCACTCCCACTCCCACTCCACTCCCACTTCCACTCCGACTCCACTCCACTCCCACTCCACTCCACTCCCACTCCCACTCCACTCCCACTCCCACTCCACTCCCACTCCCACTCCACTCGCACTCCACTCCCACTCCACTACACTCCCACTCCCACTCCACACCCACTTCACTCCCACTCCCACTCCCACTCCACCCCCACTCCACTCCAACTCCCACTCCCACCCCCACTCCACTCCCACCCCCACTCCACTCCACTCCCACTCCACTCCCACTCCACTTCCACTCCCACTCCCACTCCCACTCCACTCCCACTCCCACCCCCACTCCACTCCCACTCCATTCCCACTCCACTCCCACTCACACTCCACTCCCACTCCACTCCCACTCCCCACTCCACTCCCACTCCACTCCCACTCCCACTCCACTCCCACTCCCACTCCACTCCCACTTCCACTCCCACTCCACTCCACTCCCACTCCACTCCACTCCCACTCCCACTCCACTCCACTCCCACTCCCACTCCACTCTCACTCCCACTCCACTCCCACTCCACTCCACTCCCACTCCTACTCCACACCCACTTCACTCCCACTCCCACTCCCACTCCCACTCCACTCCCACTCCTACTCCACACCCACTTCACTCCCACTCCCACTCCCACTCCCACTCCACTCCCACTCCCCTCCACTCCCACTCCTACTCCCACTCCACTCCCACTCCCACTCCACTCCCACTCCACTCCCACTCCACTCCCACTCCCACTCCACCCCCACTCGCACTCCACTCCCACTCCACTCCCACTCCCACTCAACTCCACTCCCACTCCACTCCCACTCCACTCCCACTCCCACTCCACCCCCACTCGCACTCCACTCCCACTCCACTCCCACTCCCACTCAACTCCACTCCCACTCCACTCCCACTCCCACTCCCACTCCACTCCCACTCCCACTCCACTCCCACTCCACCCCCACTCCCACTCCCACTCCCACTCCACTCCCACTCCACTCCCACTCCCACTCCACTCCCACTCCCACTCAACTCCACTCCCACTCAACTCCCACTCCCACTCCACTCCACTCCCACTCCACTCCACTCCCACTCCCACTCCACCCCCACTCCACCCCCACTCCCACTCCCACTCCACTCCACTCTCACTCCACTCCCACTCCACCCCCACTCCACCCCCACTCCCACTCCCACTCCACTCCCACTCCCACTCCCACTCCACTCCCACTCCACCCCCACTCCCACTCCCACTCCACTCCCACTCCACTCCACTCCCACTCCCACTCCACTCCCACTCCACATCCACTCCCACCCCACTCCCACTCCCACTCCACTCCCACTCCCACTCACACTCCACTCCCACTCCACTCCCACTCACACTCCACTCCCACTCCACCCCCACTCCCACTCCACCCCCACTCCCACTCCACTCCCACTCCACTCCCACTACACTCCCACTCCACTCCACTCCCACTCCACTCCCACTCCCACTCCACTCCCACCCCCACTCCACTCCCACTCCACTCCCACTCCCACTCCACTCCCACTCCCACTCCACTCTCACTTCCACTCCACTCCCACTCCACTCCCACTCCCACTCCACTCCCACTCCCACTCCACTCCCACCCCCACCCCCACTCCCACTCCACTCCCACTCCCACTCCACTCCCACTCCACTCCCACTCCCACTCCACTCCCACTCCACTCCCACTCCCACTCCATTACCACTCCCACTCCCACTCCACTCCCACTCCCACTCCACTCCCACTCCCACTCCCACTCCACTCCACTCCATTCCCACTCCCACTCCCACTCCCACTGAAGTGGTGGGTCCAGGGGAGGGAGTGCCCAGTATCTGGGTCTGGCCGTCTCCAAAGAGATGAGAGGGGTTACTGTCACGTGGGGCTTTTCACACTTATTTCTGGTATTTTGCTCTTATCAGTCTTTCAAATATTTTAATTTTTTTCTTATGAAGATTTTCAAACAAACAAGGTAAAGGGAATGGTACAATGAACTAATGTATCCATCACCCTTATTTCATCTCTTCTCTTACACTGTGTATGTGTACTGGAGCATTTTAAAGCAAAAATCAGACACGTTGACAAAATGTGTTCCTGTGTGCTGAGACTGCCTTCAGAGCCCTGGAATTGCATAGTACACATGCTAAGAGCACCAAGGTGTCAAGGTTTCTTGCTGATGCTCAATCTAATGGCAGCTTGCCACTTTCTT
Organism: Pongo abelii; assembly: GCF_028885655.2. Taxonomy (NCBI): domain Eukaryota; kingdom Metazoa; phylum Chordata; class Mammalia; order Primates; family Hominidae; genus Pongo; species Pongo abelii. The sequence continues at coordinate 93,287,973 of NC_071995.2, forward strand.
CTCATTGACATGCACAAAAAGGAAGATTTCCAACTAACTGCTTAAGAAAACATTCGGAGCAAACAAAGCCTTTGATCCCTGTGGAAAGCTTAGAAGACACCAGGCAATTCTGCAAAAGCACTAGATGCTAAACAGTAATAAACCAGGTCAAACGGACATGTCTGCCTGACACCCAGTTGTTTTGGTTGTCACTTCTCTGTTTAATTTCCCTGCTTACTGCCTTCTAGATCCTGGAAGGTGCCATGTTCACCAACTGGTACTGCCTTTTCCTTCTTCTCACATGAACAAAAGGAAAGTATTAAGTAGAGGTGTCTCTGAGAACAAGTGAGTGAGCAAATGTTTTTATGTAGCCATGGAGGGATGGGTCTTGGGAGAGTCAGAGCGGCTGGGCTCTCTGACAGATGACTCAGTCAGCGATGGACATGCAGACACAACTGATCCTTGCTGGCTCAAGCACAGTGCCTGGAACAGGGCAAGCCTGAAATGAACTAAGGAATCAATGAAGCAAATGCGTGAATCGGAATTGAAGAGGCTGGGGGCTCAGCAGAACTCTGGATCCTGATCTCCCAGGCAATGCACTGTAAACAACAAGCAACTAAAACAAAACTTACAAAATAAGACATTAAAATACATTTTAAAATCTATCACCGTAACAGAAGAGTTACTTTCCTTCTTCCGTGTAAGTCTCTGTCATTTGAGGATTAGTTTTTATGCAGCTGCAATCTTGATACACAGGCAGTTTTATAAACACTCTTCCTCACTTAACACAGCAAACACGACCTGTGTTGTTAGTCTTCCTCAGAATTATTTTAAATGGCTGCATGTTTGCAGGTGTGCCAACACAGCCTAGCTTAAGTTACTTGTCTGCTCGATTCCTTTCCTTTTTTTTTTTTTAAGACAGTCTTGCTCTGTCGCCCAGGCTGGAGTGCAGTGGTACGATCTTGGCTCACCACAACCTCTACCTCCCAGGTTCAAGCGATTCTCCTGCCTCAGCCTCCCTAGTAACTGGGATTACAGGTACCTGCCACCAAGCCTGGCTAATTTTTGTATTTTTAGTAGAGACAGAGTTTCACCATGTTGGCCAGGCTGGTCTCGAACTCCTGACCTCAGGTGATCCATCCACCTCAGCCTCCCAAAGTGCTGGGATTACAGGCATGAGTCACCGCACCCGGCCTTCTTTTCCTTTTTCTTTGCACATTCATTTCCTTTTTTTTAGAGGTTAAAAGAAACTTCCCCTTGGCCTCGTCTCCCACTCCCTCTTGCTGCGACGCACCCGAACCATGGGTGCTTCCTCCCTCGAGGCATCAGCACACGCTGTTCCTTCTACATGCAACACTCTCTCAAAGTCCATTCGTTTGCCTAACCTATTCCTACCTACATTTCAGGGATCGGATTGTCACCCCAGGAAGCCTACTCTGACCTTCGTAGATGCTTTAACATCCTGTACTTCAAGGGTGATGGCGCTCATCGTGGTCTGTAATTGCTTGTCTTAGGATCTGTTTGTCCCACCAGATTGTGAGCAGGACCTATTTTTTTGGAGCCTTATTAGCTAGGTGATCATGGTGAGCCTCAGTTTCCTCACCTGTAAAAGAGGATAGTCATGCAGTCTTTCCCAACCACCAACAAGGATGTTAAGGAGATCACACCAGGCAGTACTGTGAAGATTTTCTGTGCAGCATAAAGATAATTATTACAAATTCTATATCTGCCACCTAATCCTAAGGAACGAAAGGCAGTCACATCATCTTAACCCTTTGAGGCTCACGGAGTCAAACAAATGATAGCTAACATTTATGAATATTTATGGGCACTGTACTAGACAGTTTATATGCACTTCTCATTTTATCCTCATTACAAATGAATGGGATAGAATCTAGTATTATCCTCACTTTCCAGAGGCTCAGAAGACTAAATAGATTTCCCAAGTCTACACTGTTTCAGAATATGCTGCTGAGCACCCAGTGCAAGCCTCTTCCCATAAAAAAATGCCCATACATACATCCACATAAAATAGTGCATACAATTTCCAAGTTCATGAGGCCCCTGAAGCCAAACTTCTTTTGATCCCTATTCTAGGCCTTGCATGCAGTAAAGTGAATTCTCCAGAGAAGCTCAAAGATTTATACACCCCACAGGGCTGGGAGGTTATGGGAATAAACTGTGTCAGCAAAAATTCTGGAGAAAACCTTGTAGCCTAGGAATGAGTTGTAAATCTTGAGGTCTCACTAGACACAGTTTCCTTGGCAACTTAAGTCACTGGGCTGACTGAAGACTCTTGGCCCAAGTAAGAGCCACATGGCATGAATCCTGCACTCTGATAAGCCAGGGGCTGGGAGAAGCTGGTAGTACTGCCAAACTACAGCCACCACCACCAACAGCCAGACACTTACTGGTATAGACAGTTGCTGAAGATACTCACTGCTTGATGAACTTCATATACTGGAGAAACAACAGTTAAATGGAACATGAGAGGCCTAAAGGAGCCAACGTGGGAGCAGGAATTGGAGTTGGTCAAACCATCTGGCCCGAGACTGTCCTAATCTCAGAATGGCTTTGGATGCAGTGAGGCATCACTGTAGGTGTGAAAGGTGTGTTTCACACTGAGCAGAGTGAGAGCCAACACTTCAGTCAGAGGGAATGGCGCAACACCACCCTCTGCAGAGGATTCCGTGGGATTGTGCCATGAGCCAAATAAGCGATGAAAACGTGAAAAGCAAACCGGTGAGCCAGGCTGCATTTTTCATTGTGGCACTGTGTTGGCAAAGCCTTGGAGACCACCTGGGAATGGGATAAGATGAGCCAAAATGGTTTCCATGGTGAATGCTCCCAAAATCAAGAAACAAAGGCTTGGGGAGAGTGCGGTGTCCAGGAAAGCTGCCTGCTGAGCAGTGCGAGCTGTGACGGTCCTCACACGGAAGATAATGGAAGCCAGCAACTCTCCAGATCCCTTAGAAGAGGAGAAATGGGATGCAGTGAAGGGACTGGTTGGGGTGAGGGTAAGGGAGAGCAGAGAGAACTCCCCACCCCTGAGAACTGTCAAGCTTGGAACTAAGCTACCAAGGGGACACACACAGGGATGGTGCCACAGCAGCCCCTAAATGTCGGGGAGGCAGGCATTTTGGTGGAAACAAAGTTTATTTTGCTTTTTAAACAAAAGAGGTGATAAGGGTCCTCTCTCAAACATATTTTATTGATGGTCCACAAGTTAAACTACCGCCAGTGCAAAACAGGAGAAAATTATGGGTCCACAATCCTTTATCTGCAATTCAGAAATCCAAAACGTTCTGAAAACAGAAATTTTTTTCCTAAGTGTGTGCAAATCATTTGGAAGCAAAAATCTGACCTGAAATGACATGAAGTTATTATAATCTTTACTTATCCCCGTCTAATATGAATATGTCTTACTGAAGACACATTAACATGTCTCATTGCAAAGTGCTAACCCCAAGTCCCACTGGAGGCATTATATAAGGTGTAATAAGCAAAGAATTTCCTCCAAAACTTGGGGTAGGCAAAATTGTGGACACACATCTCCTTTTCTATAGGTCAGTAAAAACAAAAGAAATGTTTGACCACCTGGAACAGAATGAATGTAATAAAAAAAGAACCTACCAGATCTCTTCAGCCTCCAGGTCGGAGGATGGCTTTGGGGCAATCTATGATATAGGTGTCCTCATGGGGTCCATGAACCAGACTACCCTTCTGTTTCTAATTCTAAATTATAATTTACCTATTGTGTTTAGTTCTATTAGACTCTAGCTTTGCACCCATATAAATCCAAAGCAACTCCAGATTTTTCATTCATGCAGTGAAATCTGGGAGACTTTCTACTGTGATGAAAATGAAAATATTTAATAGGTAATACTGTCATTGGCTCTCCTGCTCCCCCTCCAGGAGAATGTGAACTGGTAAACTTGATCTCTTTCATTTCTAGAGATCTATGATTTTAGAGGGGGAGAATAAAACAAAGTTAAATGAAGATGACATGTTTTCTTGGAGATTTGAATAGTGTTTTCTCGATGAACAAGAGAAAGGACTCTAGATTTCCCATCAAATGATCCACTTTTCCTGTTCCATAATAGAAGGCCCATTCGGCAGGTTAAAGGATAAGAAAGGAGGATTTAAAAGGGAGTACACAATGGAATACTACTCAGCCATAAAAAGGAATGAATTAATGGCATTTCCAGCAACCTGGATGGGATTGGAAACTATGATTCTAAGTGAAATAATTCAGGAATGGAAAACCAAATATTGGATGTTCTCACTCATAAGTGGGAGCTAAGCTATGAGGATGCAAAGGCATAATAAAGACAAAATGGACTTTGTGGACTCAGGAGGAAAGGGTGGGAAGGGGGTGAGGGATAAAATACTACAAATTGGGTGCAGTATATACTGCTTGGGTGATGGGTGCACCAGCATCTCATTAATCACCACTAAAGAACTTACTGATATAACCAAAAACCACCTGTTCCCCAATAACCTATGGAAATACAAAATTTTAAAAATAAAATAAAAGGGAGTACAGATGGTTTTTAGCCAAAAAGACCTGAATTCAAAGCCAGACACTACCACTTAATAGCTGTGTAACCTTGGAAAGTTTACTTCACTGTGGCTGAATATCATCTGCAACCTAGAGAAAAACAATATTTTCTTCATAGGGTTTTTATGAGGATTAAATGACATGTAAAACATCTAATACATGGTAGGCACTCAATATATGGTAGCTATTATTATGGCTGTTGCTAGATTCAGGAGTTGAACAGTGCCTGGCTTCACTTCTTATTTCACCAGATTGCCTGGCTCAGCAAACGCAGGGGATATTGACTTCATGAGCACAGAAACAGTGGATAATAAACACACATAGCAACAAATCACATCGGTAAACCAATCTACCTCAGCTAATAACTGCTTTCCAGGCTCCTGCATTTGCTTTGTTAGAGGAACTAAATAGTTCCTAATGGCTATGGAACCAAATCATTTAGAAGAGGGTGAATTTCATCAGCTTTAGAGTTTCTGTTGAGGGCAGTGTAGGAGACTGTGCAAAGCCACCTCTTTTTAAAGAAAGCTAAGCAAAAATAATCCATAAATCATGTGAGTACCTATTACAGGTGCTTATGTAACTTACCACATTTTCTAAGGAGAGGCTTATTTCCCATTCATTGAGGTGACATTTACTGAGCATGTCCAATGTACCAGCTACCATATTAAGTGCTAGGACACAAAAATAAAAAGACATAGGCCGAGCACAGTGGCTCACATCTGTAATCCCACTTTGGGAGGCCAAGATGGAAGGATGGCATGCGACCAGGAATTTGAGACCAGCCTGGGCAACAGAGCAAGATCCCATCTCTAAAAAAAAAAAATTGTTTTTTAATTTAGCTTAATTTTTAAATGCATAGTGGTGCATACCTGTAGTCGCAGCTGCACAGGAGGCTGAGACAGGAGGATCACTGGAGCCCCAAAGTTGGAGACGGCAGTGAACCATGATTGCACCACTGCACTCCAGCCTGGGTTACAGTGAGACCCTGTCTCTTAAAAAATAAAATAAAAATAGAAAATCAAAAAGACATGAGCCCTTCCCTCCAGGAACTCAGGCCTATGGGTGAGAGAGATGTATGTATGTGTTTTTTATGGTCCATGCTGGAAGTGCTAATGAGAGAGGAGTGCACAGGGTGACATAGGGTGACTATCCAAAACTGACAATTCCCTAATGTAAGGTAGTTCCACGAAGCTGGAATTATATACAGTGAACATGTGTTACTTTTAAAACCAGGAACAAAAAAATGTAAAAGGAGAAACAAAGAACTCAAAGTCCAGTGGTGGAAACAGATTATATAACAAATATTCAAATAGTGGGATGAGTACCAAAATTCAAGGACATCAGAGTGTTTTGGGGGTAGTAGTCTTCCTTTAGAAGAAAGGAAGGGCATTCCATACTGCCTGGGGGTAAAGGTGACAAGGCAGGTTTCCTTGAGAAGGTGACACTCAAGCTGAGACCTTGAGACTGAATGATCTGCCAGTAGAAGTGTGTAAGTACAGTTTCTCTAGAGGGCAATCTGGCAATATTTATCAGTATTTAAAATGTGCATACTCCTTCAACCAGATGTTCCTCTTCTGGTATTTCAGCTGACAGGAATGCCAGAAAACATACCAAAAGATATCTGTAAAAAGATGTTTATCACGTCAATGTAATAATAAAACACTGGAAATAACGTAAATGTGCATCAATAGGACATTGTTTAAATAAGGTATGATATAGCCATAAGCTAGAACAATAGAGTCATGAAAAAAATAAAATTTATGTGTAGCATATTAAGTTTTAAAAGGTAAGTTATAGAATAGTGTATCCTTGTTTTTGTAGAAATAATTTTACACATTTTTTACACATAAAAATGTTTGCATATAGATAGAAAAAGCCTGAGAAGATAAACAACAAACCACTAACACTTAAGGCATATTAGACCTGGTGGGGTAGGGGTGGGGAGAAGCAATTTCATTTTCTTATTTACTGTATATTCACATTTTTTACAATGAGAATATATTCCTTTTATATTTAAAAAATAATATTTTTTGGCTGGGCACGGTGGCTCACGCCTGTAATTCCAGCACTTTGGGAGACTGAGGTGGGTGGATCACGAGGTCAGGAGTTCAAGACCAGCCTGGCCAACATGGTGAAACCCCGTCACTACTAAAAATACAAAAATTAGCTGGGCGTGGTGGCGGGCACCTGTAATCCCAGCTACTTGGAAGGCTGAGGAAGGAGAATCATTTGAACGCAGGAGGCGGAGGTTGCAGTGAGCTGAGATCATGCCATTGCACTCCAGCCTGGGCGACAGGGCAAGACTCCATCTCAAATAATAATAATAATAACCTTTTTTTTTTTTTTTTTTTTAAAAGTTTACTAATTGGAAAGTTATGGGTACAAAACGACTGAGGTTTTAGAGAAGGCATCTGTTCAAAACAGCTTAGCACTGCTGGAATACAGCAGCCACATGAGTTCAGGAGACAGGATTGAAGGAAGACTTTGAAGAAGAAACAAATGGGTGTTTCAACTAGGAGTGAAGGTGTTTCAACTTGAAGTGAAGGGAGTAAGAGCTGTGGGGCAGTGTGAGCAAACAGTAAAAGTACAAGAACTGAAGGATGATGTTCAAAGATACAGGACACTGCAGAGAAAGGGGCTCCAGGAATTCTCAAGAGTGGGAAGCAGCTGTCTCATTCCGCAGGACTCATCTGAGGAGAAGCGCATTCTTTTAAAGGAGAGCATCTGCGAAAAACCAAGTTTTCACTAAATATCTGCTCTACCTTTCTTAGTTTGGCCAGAGAGAAAGTCAGAGCAAGAGAGGACTTTTTTTTTTTTCCTGAGCAGAACACCAGGGAACACAATGAATATTTTATTGAAAAATAAGCTAGATTAAATCATTAAAGTATCCATTTACTCAGAAATTGTTCCATTACAAATACCACTGGCACAATGGAAAAGGGCCCTTTCTTTTTCTTTTTTAATTTTTTATTTCCATGGGTTTTTGGGGAACAGGTGGTATTTGGTTACATGAGTAAGTTCTTTAGTGGTGATTCGTGAGATTTTGGCGCACCCATCATCCGAGCAGTATACACTGAACCCAGTTTGTAGTCTTTTATCACTCACCCCCTTCCTACCCTTTCCCCTGAGTCCCCGAAGTCCACTGTGTCATTCTTATGCCTTTGTATCTTCATAGCTTAGTTTCCACTTATGAGTGAGAACATACACTGTTTGGTTTTCCATTCCTGAGTTACTTCACTTAGAATAATGGTCTCCAATCCCATCCAGGTTGCTGTGAATGCCATTAATTCATCCCTTTTATGGCTGAGTAGTATTTCATACATATATATATATATTTTACAGTTTATCCACTCATTGACTGGGCATTTGGGTTGGTTCCACATTTTTGGAATTGCGAATTGTGCTGCTACAAACGTGTGTGCAAGTATCTTTTCCGTATAATGACTTCGGAAAAGGTCCCTTTCATCCAAGGTGAGTTTTAGACCAAACTGTGTTGTCCTCGACATCCCAGTTCCTCCTTTCTGGGTTTTCTTTCCTCTTGGTGGATCTCACTTCATCCCCTTTCTGGAGCCCAATCCTCCTCTCAGAAAGATCTAACGTAAAACATATGCACTTCTGTGTGAGTTTATAATCATTCTTCCCTTCCTTCCTTCCATTCTTTTTTTTTTTTTTTTGGAGACAGAGTCTTGCTCTGTCGCCCAGGCTGGAGTGCAGTGGCACGATCTCGGCTCACTGCAGCCTCCACCTCCCGGGTTCAAGCAATTCTCCTGCCTCAGCCTCCCAAGTAGCTGGGACTACAGGCACGTGCCGCCATGCCCGGCTAATTTTTGTATTTTTAGTAGAGACAGGGTTTCACCATGTTGGCCATGATGGTCTTGATCTCCTGACCTCATGATCTGCCCACCTCGGCCTCCCAAAGTGTTGGGATTACAGGCATGAGCCACCGCGCCCAGCTCCTTCCCTTTCAATATATTTTAATTCTAGGCCCTATCTCTAAATAAAAAAATCCTTCATTTAGAGAGCCATCTTTTTAAAAGGAGTTTTGAGCATCAGGCAACAGGTGGAAAAAGGAGGAGAGAGAAGATTCTTGGAGGCCACGCAGCAGAAGGTCACCTACATTTGGAAGCTGGTCCTCTTTTCGCATGACTAAACCAGCAGCCCTCAACCTTTTTGGCACCAGGGACATGGATGGGGGGAGGGGAGTGGTTTCAGGATGAAATTATTCTCTATCATTATTAGATATCATATCATTATTAGATTATTAGGCGTTAATTAGATTCTCATAAGGAGTGTGTAGCCTAGATCCCTCGCATGTACAGTTCACAATAGGGTCCTCACTCCTATGAGATTCCAGTGCCGCTGTTGATGTGACAGGAGGCACAACTCAGGCGGTAACACTTGCTCACCCACCGTTCACCTCCTGCTGTGTGGCCCGGTTCCTAACAGACCACGGATTGGTACTAGTTCATAGCTTGGGGGTTGGAGACCCCTCGTCTAAACAATGTAGGAAAGCCCCTCTCAGAACTCTCTTGACCCAGGATCTGTAGGATGAATTCTAAAACGTGGAAGGAGTGGGAGGAGGAGAAAATATTATTCCCTTGTACCACTTCCTTAAAACACATCAGCAAATGAACTGAAAATACGGCAATTTTCTCATTAATCTAATCTATTCTAGACAAGAAACTAGATAATTCTGCTGAAAAAAATATTGGTGGTTAAATTATCACTTTCGCTGTCTACATCTACTAAATTAACTCAAGAACTGTAACCTCTATTTCATACTGTGTTGTGTTAATATTACTGTGGCAGGTTTGAATGCAGAGGACCTGAGCACCTCAACATTCATCCCTTCTGAAAGGAGGGTCTAAAACCAATGCCCTTCTGATCACTGAGGCGGGATACCAGAAATGGCACAGTTCAAACACTGCCCCACTCTGAGCTGCAGCTTCAATTAGGAAATGTTATGATTTAAACTGCTTTAAGTTGACTTTACATTTCCCAATCTAAAAAATAAATAATTTTAAGGCATCTGGCAATGGATAGAGAGACGTATAGAGGGTTAATTTTTCTACACTACTGTATTTGAAATACTGTATTTTCTACACTGTTGTATTTGAAATAACAATACAAAGATAAATAGACTGCAAACTTTTTTTAAAAGTCTAACCTCACAAGTAAGAGTAACATGAGTTATCATTTTTTACCTATCAAATGGGCAAAAAGTTTGAAATTCTTTCCAGTGTGGGAGAGTATCTAAGAAAGCAGATGCTGGTAGGAGTATAGATTGCAACATTCTTTCAAAGTAATTTGAAATCTTGTTTAAAACATTTGTCTAATGTGCAGACCCTATGATTCAGCAATTCTGCTCCTAGGAATGCATCCTAATAAAATAAACATGGACACAAAGAAACACGTACAAGACAATCTTTCTAGTGATGCCTATAATAATAAAAGCTACTAAAACCACAAATGTCCATTCATAATGAGCTGTGAGTAAATTATGTTATAAAATGGAATAGTATGCAGTCATTAAAACTGATAACACAGTTATTTTGATTTGGAAATATATTTATGTTATTAAAGAAAAAGGTAGGTTATGAAACTATATACTATATAGCATGTGATGTCACTTTTGTTAACACATACATACATAATGAACATAAATTAAAATGTGTTAAGCAATTTATACACACCTACACGCACATATAAATTGAAAAAGTGTCTCTAATTCTCTTTAAAATACTCCAGTACAAGCAGTATGGTATATAGGTGTATGAGTCTTAATTTATACTCTAGGGGAAGTTGCTTAGCATTTGAAAGACTAACAAAAAATTTGTATTTCCAAAAAAATTGGCTATTACAAGGCTTCGGCTGCCTTTATCTTTAATAAACATCAGAGGGTTTGTTAATAAGCATAGTGGATATTAGAAATGATTTTGGATGAAAATACGTGTTCAAAATACAGTTATGCACTGCTTAACTACGTTTCGGTCAATGGACTGCGTAGAAACAATGGTGGCCCCGTAAGATTATAATGGAGCTGACAAATTCCCATCCCCTAGTGACTTCACAGCCATCATAATGTTGCAGTGTAATACATCACTCATGTGTTTGTGGTGTCGCTGGTGGAAATAAACCTACTACTCTTCCATTTGTGTAAAAGTGTAGCATACATACAGCTATGTACAGTACATAATACCTGATAATAAAACAACTGTTACCACTGTATGTATTTACTATGCTAAACTTTTTATTGTTATTTTAGAGTGTACTCCACTTACGAAAAAAAAAGGTTAAGTGTAAAATAGCTTCAGGCAGGTCCTTCAGGAGATATTCCAGAAGAAGGCATTGTTATCATAGGAAATGACAGTTTCAAATGTGTTATTGCCCCTGAAGACCTCCCAGTGGGACAAGACATGGAGGTGGAACACAGTGAAATTGATGATCCTGACCCCGCGCAGGCCAAGGCTAATGTGTGTGTCCGTGTCTTAGTTTCTAACAAAAAATTGAAAAAGTAAAAATATAAATAATAGAAAAAAGCTTACAGAATAAAGATATAAAGAAACTATTTTTTGTATAGCTATCCAATATATTTGTGTCCTAAGTGTTATTATGAAAGTATCAAAAGTTTCTTAAAATTTATTTTTAAAGTTACAGTAAGTTAAGGTTTATTATTAAAGAAAAAATTTTAAATGAATATAGTGTAGCCTTAGTATACAGTGTTTAAAGTTTACACTTGTGTGAGTGGTCATATTCACTTACCACTCACTGATTCACCCAGGGCAACTTCCAGTCCTATAAACTCCCTTCATGGTAAATGCCCTATACAGGTGTGCCATTTTTAATCTTTTATAACCCATTGTGTTTTTACTGTACCTTTTCTGTTTAGATATGTGTAAATACACAAATACCACCATGTTACAACTGCCTATTCAGTATGGTAACACTTTGTATTGGTTTTTAGCCTAGGAGCAACAGGCTACAGCATATAGTGTAGGTGTGTAGTAGGCTATGCCATCTAGGTTTGTATAAGTACACTATGATGTTTACACAATGACAAAATTGACTAACGATACATTTCACAGACCATATCCCTGTTGTTAAGCAATGCACGACAGTACAGTAAGGGCTCACTTCATGTCATCAATAGGAAACTGCGACTTTCAGTGAAGCAACTTTCAGTGAAACGACATATACTGAAACTGATTTTGCCACAGGCTAATTGAGATCAACAAGAGCTAAGTTCTTATGGCATACTTCTGATCACAAAAAAATTCACAAAACTTCTAAATGAAAACCAAAACATTTATAATATTAAACATTGAAATACATGTGAGCTATACATCCATTTAAGTAAGGTTAATAAACACAAGGAAGATAATTATTTGCCCAGTTATTCCTGTTTCAGGGTCAAGGGTAGCTGGAGCCTGTCCCGGCAGCTGAGGCTGCAACGTTGGGACCCATTCTGGACAGGATACATCCCCTAGCAGGGTGCACTCAGACCCACACCCCCACCACACACACACTCTCTCTCTCTCTCTCTCTCTCTCTCTCTCTCACTCAGGCTGGGACCACATGCCAGTTAACCAAACGTACATCTCTGCGATGTGGGAGGAAACTGGACGACCTGGAGAAAACCCACGTAGATGTGGGAGGATGTGCAAACTCCACTCAGACAGAGGCCCCAGCCAGGAACAGGCTTTCTCATCAAGGTGATCATGAAGTGACACCGAGTGAAATGACATCATTTGAGGACTTGCTGTATATGGATCAGCTGGAAAGGCTGTACAGGCCACTCTGCCTTCTTATGACCAGGGTGTGAGAATTCAGCAACGCCAGCAGCCTCCATCCCTCTAGTCTTATGTTACGGAGGATTCTGTGGCCTGTGTGACTCTAAGTGAGCTCAATGCTATGGCTACAACACTGCTGCTGCACAGGCCACAGCACAGCCTTTCATGCAAGGTGTTTGTCTAAGCGGCTGAAAGCTGGGAGCTTGGGCCTCTTCAGCACAGTTTACAGCACAGGCTGTGTGCCTGCTTGTTCATGCGTGTTTGTCCCTGTAGCAGGACTGGTTTGAGAACTGCTCTTGCTTTCTCCTTTCACCCTTAGAGAGGTTGTGGAGTAGAGATCTGTCATCACTGGAGGCTCCTGGTATCAACCATAAATAACCTGTTAGCTGTGAACCACTAAACTGGCTTAGGTCAGTTTAGCACAAAGGCTGTAGTATGCCTAAACTTCAGCAGGGATTATCTACAGATGGTGGGATTATATGATTCCAACCCCCGCCCCCCCAAATCCCTTTGTGCTTATCTGTTTTCTAATTCTTCCTATAATATATATGTATTTGTACAAGGTAGGTGGGTCACTTGAGGTCAGGAGTTCAAAACCAGCCTGGCCAACATGGTGAAACCCTGTGTCTACTAAAAATACAAAAAAATTAGCAGGGCATGGTAGGTGGTAGGTGCCTGTAATCCCAGCTACTTGGGAGCCTGAGGCAGAATTGCTTGAACCCGGGAGGTGGAGGTTGCAGTGAGATGAGATCCTGCCACTGCACACCAGCCTGGGCAACAGAGCAAGACTCTGTCCAGAGAGAGAGAGAGAGAGAGAGAGAGAGAGAGAGAGGTATTATTTAAATAATAAATAAATAACAAGAGAGTTAAGTAAACTGCACAGACAGCACTGTCACCACCTACTGGCAAAACCAGAAAAAGACCATTGTAGGTGAACGCTGACTGCTTAACAGCAGAGAAGGCGGCTTGCAGTTAGACTTTTCAGTTTCCAATTGTTTTTAACTTCTAAGTATAACATCTGGATTTTAGGGAGGGGAGAAGATCACTTCTCTTGAAGCATGTTACCTTGAAAGAGTTCTGATTTTCAAAAGCAAAATATAGTTCTGCTGACCATGGTTTAAGTCTGAAAGAAAATCATAGTCCCTGCTGCATGTAATATTAGTCATTTGGTCACCTGTCAAATAGTTTGTATGTTCTTAAACATTTCTCGCAATTATCAAGATATAAAGAAAAGTATGCATCTGCTGTAATCTTTTTTACAAAGACATCTATTAAGTGATAAACACAGATTAGATCTGAACTCTTCTCTTAGCTGTCCATCTGCAATGCCTCCTGGCTTTCTCCCACTGCCCTGTGGCATTCACAAACGTCCATCAGTATCATCTTCGGCCACTATTGTGCAGCATTCCCTGCGCAGAAAGTGTAAAGGCATTCCTTACCAATGCTATTATCCAGGGACCATGTGATCATCTAGGGATTTGCTTCACAGGGCACCATGCCCCAAACAAAATATTTTCCCATCTCTTTGCTCATCCTTTTGTTACTTCAAGCTGATGTATCCTTACCCTCTCCCTCACAATGCATGCCATCTCTTGGAGCCCAAATCAAAGGCCTCTACAACAAGGCTTTCCTTAATTTCTCCACCTAGAACTAAATGTTTCTTCCTCTGTGGTCCTCAAGTATTTTATTGATCTTTGTCCTTTTTTTTTTTTTTAGATGAAGTCTCACCCTGTCGCCCAGGCTGGAGTGCAGTGGCATAATCTTGGCTCACTGCAAACTCCACCTCCCAGGTTCAAGCTACTCTCCTGCCTCAGCCTCCCCAGTAGCTGGCATTACAGGTGTGTGCCACCACGCCTGGCTATTGATCTCTCTCGCCGCACTTCTTTCACTTTAATTTACAAGATACTGTGATAATTGTGAGTTGTATGCATGAGTAGACATGGAGCCAAACCATTCATATGGCAGCCTCCCATCATGCCTGACAAATGACAGTTGCTTCATAAACATCCACTGAGTATTCGATGAGTCGAAGGTATTGACCTTTGATTATATGGCCCAGATTTAAACATCAACAGGAGCCACTGACTTAGATATGCATGAGCACACATACACACACGCACAAACACACACGTACACTATGGACAACCAGCTGGCTTGGATGGTGATAAATGATACTAATAGCAAAAACAGAGAAAGACCATTGTAGGTGAACGCTGACTGCTTAACAGCAGAGAAGGCAGCTTGCAGTTAGACTTTTCAGTTTCCAATTGTTTTAACTTCTCAGTATAACATCTGGATTTTAGGAAGGGGAGAAGATCACTCCTCTTGAAGCATGTTACCTTGAAAGAGTTCTGATTTTCAAAAACAAAATATAGTTCTGCTGATCATGGTTTAAGTCTGAGAGAAAATCATAGTCCCTGCTATGTATCAGTTAGATACAGTAAGTATCTAACTATGATGTCACCACAGGCAGCAGCTTCAAATGAGAAGCCAAAGGCTGATCATGGGTTATAACAAGTATAAGTCATTTTAAAGGTCTGTTTCTTTGGATGTTTCTAATTAGGCAGTTGCCAAAACTGATACAATCAGTAAGGCCATAATCTCTCTGGTCTTATGATTTCTGCTAAATTTCTAATGGGGACCTAAGAGTCCTAGTTGCAGGTTTGGGTTCTATAAGCAAAGCAAACTCAGCACAGACACAAACAGCGAGAAAGGCAGCAGTTACGACAATGTTGCAACAGGCTAACTTCTTTCCAGGCTGATGCCTGGGGCACAGGAGCCTCCCTGTGTCCAGCAGCACTTGAAGTGTGGATCCCTCCACAGATGACCCGCCTGTCTTTCCTCTGCCAACCCGTTCTCCTCCTTGCCCAACCTCTGACACCACCTATCTCAGAAAATGGGGAGGCTGCTGCCCTCCAAATGCTCATCCTGCCATCTAGGAGCCACTGCCCTCAGACCCCTCCCATCCCTATCCTGTCTCCAATGGAAGAAGCTACTACAGAAACACCCTCCCCCTAGTACCCTCTACTCCCCCAACCATTTCATTCTCCTATGACACCCCTTATACAGTGCTCACCATATCTAGAAATTATTTTCACAATCTCTTTTTTTTATAAATATGATACTTGTAATCCCTATTTGAAATAAAGGGAAAACAACACACAAATGCTTTTTACTTTACGGTAGTATGCATGACACATCTGCATTTGCACTGGGGACCAACACACACACACACACACACACACACACACAAGAGTGGGACCAACTGCTCTCATATTATTCACACAGGAGGCAAACAAGATTTTACTGGCAACTTTTTTTTTTTTTTTTTTGAGATGGAGTCTCATTCTATTGCCAGGCTGGAGTGCAGTGGCGCAATCTTGGCTCACTGCAACCTCCGCCTCCCAGGTTCAAGAGATTCTCGTGCCTCAACCTCCCAAGTAGCTGGGATTACAGGCACACACCACCATGCCCGGCTAATTTTTGTATTTTTAGTAGAGATGGGATTTCACCATGTTGGCCAAGCTGGTCTTGAACTCCTGACCTCCAGTGATCCACCCAACTCAACCTCCCAAAGTGCTGGGATTACAGGTGTGAGCCACCATGCCCGGCCAGATTTGGGGGCAATTTTTAAAAATCATCATCTATTTGGGGAAAAGATACTTTAATCTCAAAAAAGAACATGCTATCAGAACGACAATGAATCAACTTAGCTTTGGGAGAAACTCACTTCATTGCGTTTACTTTGTCATGGTCCTGCACTAGTTTGGGGATGGACTCAGGAGTGCATCTTGGACTCTAGTGACCTTCTAGGTAGTTCCAAAACTTCAAACACTTCAAAAACCAAAATTTCAATAATTCAAGAACCACCAATATATCATAACTGTATTACTATTTCCTTAATATTTCTCTTAAATATACTCACATTTTTACTTACATAGTTTTGTTTTAAAAGGAGACTTTGTGTCACTTCCATAAAAGAAAAATCAATATCATGTGTCACAAATAAAAGGTAACCTATGAATAATGCAATAGAAACAAAACATGTTATTAAAGTCCAGTTAGACAGTGTTGCTGGCTGAGGCCTGATCTCGCGTGTAGACCAGGGAGGCTGGCAAGTGGTCAGCAGTGATTAAAGACCGTCATCACATCATGCTTTTCTCTTTAATAACATCAGAGGGATTGAAAGTAAATTGAAAATAAAAGTACTTTCACCCAAGGTGATACAGTATTATCTAGCGCTAGACTCAGGTCACATCTAAAGACATCTCTAGTGGAACTCATATCCCACTCTTAGAGTAACACGAATCATGATACTTTGGTGCATGAATATTGCTAATTCATCCAGCCATTTGACACACTTATTGAGCATCTACTACATTCCGAGCACTGTACACAACAGAAGGAGGAATGAATAAAACAGGCATGGTATTTCTTGAAAACCTTCCAGTGGTGAAACATACATTAAACAAATGGTTACACAAATTATATTTGTGTATATTTGTGTTGTTTTACATATATGTAAGCATACTGTGTGCATATATCTGATATACATTTTATATATATGTGTGTGTCTATATGCATCAATTTGGTAAGTGGTTTTATTTGTTTTGAGATGGAATCTTGCTCTGTTGCCCAGGCTGGAGTGCGGTGACACAATCTTGGCTCAATGAAACCTCCGCTTCCCAGGTGCCTCAGCCTCCTGAGTAGCTGGGCGTGCCACCACGTCCGGCTAATTCTTTGTATTTCTAGTAGAGACGGGGTTTCACCATGTCGGCCAGGCTGGTCTCGAACACCTGACCTCAAGTGATCTGCCTGCATCGACCTCCCAAAATGCTGGGATTATAGGTGTGAGCCACCATGCCCCGGGCCAATTTGGTAAGTGTTGTAAAGGAAAAATATGAGACGTTATGGCATGGTTTCACAGTAAGACCATCTTTAGGTAAGGGACCAGTAAAGACATACAGATAGGAGGGTGTAACAATTAAACTGAAGCCTAAAGGAAAACAAACTTTGGCATGTTGAAAGGGTGGGTGGGGGTAACCTCCACACAGAGGTAGTGATGTAGAAAAGGTTTGGTTCCTTTGGGGAACTGAAAGAAAGATATGTGGTAAGAGGGTAGCAAGCAAGAGGAGGGTGGAATCAGTGGGCAGGGGTTGGGACGGGGGCGGCGGTGGGGAAGCAGTCTCCTAACCTTTGCCTAAAGGGACCAGAAACTTTCTAGTTCTCTCTGGAAAGATCTTCCATCTTTGTATATCACCCTATAAATGTTTCCTAAAGAAAAATCTGTCTGTTGTTTTCACACACTAATAAATCAGTTCAACACTTTTGCATCATGTGCAGAGAAAGTTTAATTCCTCCTCCATGTGACAGCCTCCAAGTATCTGGAGATGGCCAAGTGTTATTCCAGAACTTTCCCTTCCATGATGAACACCACCAAAGTTCCCATGCTCCCTGTTGTCTGTGTCCCCCTTAAAAGGAAGAGTGGCTGGGAGCGGTGGCTCCCACCTGTAATCCTAGCACTTTGAGAGGCCAAGGTGGGTGGATCACCTGAGGTCAGGAGTTCATGACTAGCCTGGCCAGCATGGTGAAACCCCATCTCTACTAAAAATATAAAATTAGCTGGGTGTGGTGATGGGCGCCTGTAATCCCAG
The DNA here is from genome assembly GCF_028885655.2 of Pongo abelii. Taxonomy (NCBI): domain Eukaryota; kingdom Metazoa; phylum Chordata; class Mammalia; order Primates; family Hominidae; genus Pongo; species Pongo abelii. The sequence goes on from NC_071995.2 coordinate 93,305,957, forward strand.
CCACTTGGGAGGCTGGGGCAGGAGAATTGCTTGAACCCGGGAGAGAGGTTGCAGCCAGCTGAGATCGTGCTATTGCACTCCAGCCTGGGCAACAAGAGCGAAACTCCATCTCAAACAAACAAACAAAAACAAAAAAAAAGAGGAAGGCAGATTTTCCAATGTCCATTTGTGTTACGGGACTTGAATTTCCTTCTCCACATATTCTTTGTTTCTAACTGCCTTCCTGGAAAACACCCAATAAGTTATGGTCAGACCTGAATTCCTTGAGAACTAGGAAATTCTCAAATGCATGCCATCAAAAATATTTATTTCTTCTTTGATGTCTCTTTCCTGCACCTTGGAAGGCAAATTCCATTCGTAGAGGGGAGGGAGGGGGCGCTAAGGAACTTTTTCAAATAATGCAATGATGGCGAACATTCATCTATGCTAAACTCAAAGACATTCCCAAAGTTTGCGATAGAAAATTTAAATACAATATTTACTATTTGAACTGATCTTCCATTTGCGGGTATGGGAATGCTACATTCAGGGAAGGTGAGAATAATGCAAAATCCCCGCTCTTGACTGCTGTGGCTACAGACCCAGATTCCCTTGAAGTGAGGGCAGGGTACTGGGGTGGTGCTGTGTAAGCAGGGCACTCTGCCAGGCTCGGATCACACATCTCCTCTTTGAAACTGGCGTGGAAAAAGACACATAAGAGCTTCATGAATAATACAGCAGCCCTGACATGCTGAATGCACATTTCAGCCAAATATATGCACATTTCAGCCAAATAAGTTGGTCTCTCCACATCCCCACCCTTCCCTCTCTCCTCCCTCCCTTCAGTGCTCTTTCACTACTTTTGCCAGATTTCTAGGTTTTCTTGCTGCCTCCTGTTGCAAAGCGAATCGTCCCAGGGAAGGAGGGCTAGCTTCCGGATTCCTCCCGTTGCACCTAAAGCCTTCTCCTCCTCTGCTGGTCTTCCAGATCGGTGACTGCAGCATTGCCCATTAGGCCTTCATCAGAGGAGGCTGTGTGTGGCCCAAGGGCAGCAGGTGAAATTCAAAGCAGACAAGTTGCTTCTCCACATCAGTGCTGATATGTTAGAGGCAGGCAGCCAAAGAAAATGAATATAATAAAGAAAGTCTGGTTTAAAGAGCGTCTGTTGCTTTTCTTGGAAAATTCTACCTTTTACTCATTAGCCTGCCCATAAGAGCTCTACCTCTGCACATAATCGGAAGAAGTAATATTCAAAAAAAGTTTTCAAATACGAGTGTAATAACAATGCAAACAGCATTAAAACTCAGCAGAGTGTAGTGCCGGACACAAGGTTCTCTCTCATGGGGAGTGCCCCTTATGTAAAGCAGCAGGAAACGGTGCTGGCCATAAAATTACCAACTCCTGAGGGAAGAGACCACATCTGTTCATCTTTACGTTCCTTCAATGGTTGATGCAACGTACCGATTAGTTGTTCAACAAAATAAGTTGCGTGAATTTGATTCTTAAGAAGAATAACATATACAGGCACTGAAAACAGTTATCTTCTGGGTGGTAGAGCGAAGGTGATTTTTATTTCTGTCTTTGCCTTTTCCACATGTTCCTGATTTTCTCCAGTGAATATGAATACATTTAGTGAGAAAGTTATCAGTAAAAAGGAGATTTTTAGAATTGGAAGGGACCAGAGAAATTAGTCCAATTCTCTCATTCCTTACATGTGGAAACTGAAGCTCAGAGAAGCTAAATGACATGTCCAAAGCCATGTAGCTTCTTAAGGAGAAGGCTGAAAGAAAACTGAGGCCATTCATGTTTCTCGGCCTACTGCCTTTCTTCCCCTATATATATCCTTTGCCTTTCCTGAAAGACAGTTTAGGTGAGACTCTAACCTAATGTTTTGAAAAGGCTTGGACCCAATTTAAAAGCAAACTGCGCTATCCAGTGAGCTTATTCCCCACAGAAGACATTATCTTAGAACATGCAAAGCATAATTTAAAAGTCATTAAGTAAAACATCCTCTACTGCTGTGACAGCAAAACGCTCGGCCACTCCGTCATGACAGATGGCCCCGTGCATTGACACACACCTCGAAATAGCCTCTGCAAGGAAGCTTAACATCCCAGAAAGGCGGAATAGTGAATGTCACAGAAAAGGGAGAGTTTGCGTGTGGGTTTGCATCTCCAGAAGTAAGAAGACTTAAGAGATATTTACTGTGGGCTCATCTTCCACCAAACTTTTATCGATGTGCGAACTTGAAACTTCTTATCATAAAAATTTCTAACATACAAAAGAGAGAATGTTAAAATGGATTCCATGTAACCAGAGTACAGCTTTATTAATCATTAACTTAGGGTCATCCCCCTAGCCACTGCCTCCCTCCCCATGGGTAATTTTGAAGTCAATCCCGAACATTATAACATTTTATCCTGAGTACTTTAACATGTACCTCTAAAAGATAAGGACCTTTAATATAAACATTCAAATGTCATAATGCCTAAAAAATTGATAATAAATCCTTGATACAGCCAAATAACCCGTTTGTGCTCCACTTTTCCTGATTACCTCACAAAAATGTTTAAGGCTGGTTTAATTTGTCAGGCACTGTGTATTATCTCAGTTAATCCTGACAATAACACTATATGGAGGCTGTAGGTAGCCTGGGGGAGCAAGACACATGATCAGATTAGAGATGTAGGTGGGAGCCTCACTCCCCCAGGCTCTAGACACACTTGACTTATTTTCTTTCTCCTTCAAAAGCCAAGCTGGTTCCTACTTCAGGGCATTTTCATATTTTTTTTTCTTCCTGGTCTTTCCATAGCTGTGAACTCTTCAGAGATCACCCCTGACTGCCCAGTCACTCTCTATTAAAATACCCTGGCTATGTTCCTCAAAACATTTGGTACTATCTACAGTTCTCTTGTTTGTTTATCTGCTTGTCTTTCTTTCCAACAGAGGAGACGCTCCATGACAATCAGCTCCTCATCTGTGGAGCTGAGGCTTCTGTACCTACAGCCCTCAGCACAGCCTCTGGCAATGGTAAGTGCTCCATGGTTGTGTGATGCGTGGATTAACATATGCCTGTAAACACAACAGGTATTTGTTGAATGAAGTAATGCACACATGCATACATGAGAAAAAGAACAGCCTTGTTTCCGCTGAGCTCCCCTCTTGGGCTCTCAGGCACTTGGCCGTGGCCTTTAGCCAAACTGCACTTTTATTATGTTCTATTGTCAACGGCTTTTTATAACTACAAAGGCAATATGTGTTCACTGTAGAAAATTTGGGAATCCACAACAAACACAAATTTGAAGATTCAAAGAGCCTAGAAATAGCCACTGTTGACATTGTTTTTATGCACATATTATACAAAATTGGAGTCATGCCATTCTTAGTGATTTGTGATCTACTCTTTTCATTTAACAATGTGGCATTAATATTTCATAGGTCACTTAACTCTCTTCTAAAATGCATTGTTTCAAGGCTGCATTGCATTCCATTGTACGGCTAGACAAGGTTGTCAATAACACCACATTACGGGACATTTCACTTGTTTCCTTTTCTTCTTGGCTACCATAAAAAATAACAATAAACATTCTTGCGTGTTTATGCACATTTCCATTATTAGTTTCTCCAGACAGATTCCCATAAGTGGACTTGCTTGACAAACTGAAATACAAATTAGAGCATTTGTAAGTATTGCTAAATTGATCTCTAGAACAACTGCATCAATCAATACCCCCAGCATCAGTGTTTAAAGATGTTCATCTCCTTTTCCCTTTACCAACAATGGATGCCAATATTTTTTAAAAATTTATAATACTATAATCTATCTTTTTAATTAGATCACAGATTTCTTGCGAGCACTTTCTTTCACTTCTGTATTACTCCCGATATATAGCAGGCACTCATTGTGTATGGATAGATGAACTGGATGAATTTTGTCAAGGATTACCAGGAAAATCATTGAGCAACATGAACAAGTTGTCTTTTTCCTGTTTCAAGAGCTCTCCTGCCCAGTTTACGTGTGCACCTGAGCACAGTCTTTCTTCCCTGCTAAACCTTGCTGACCGTCCTTTTGCCTTTGGTTTGAGAATGTTGGGCGCACATCCCACCAGATCCGGCTCTCCCGCCCATTTAGCTTCAGCAGAAGAGGTAGCAGAGTTACTAATTTTAGCTGACATGATGTTTACTGCTGCAAGTATCACTAATTAATGATGTAACCGCAGAATAACAAGTCCCAGATTTCCCTTAGCAAAGCAAAACTGAGAGTAAACCCCACACTGGACTACTCCACAGCATCTGAGCCTACCAACTGGAAAGAAACAATCACCAGGGGCTCAGTCTGACCCAGAATTTGTGCTAGGAGAAATTTAACCCTATAATGCCATGTTAAAGACCTGCCTGCTACCCACTCACCCCATGTGCAGATCCCAGTTTGTCAGCCCTCAGGGAGCCCTCAGGGAATAGGACCAGGTCTTGTTTGTTGGTACAGCCCTGTGTCCAGCATTGCTTGACATATGGTAAATACCTATTAAAAATCTGGTGAATACACAGACACCAAAGAGAGGGAACAGAGGATGAAAAGATTCATGGAAGCCTGGGCAGGGAGAGGGCAGGGTGAGGAGTATTCTCTGATGTTCTTCATTGTCATCCACACGGAGTAGAGCAAATGGACATTCAGGGAAGAAACAGCTGGGGCCACAGCTGGGCAGCTACATAGCTTGTAAATTCTGGGATCTGGATTTGGTCTTAAGTCAGAAACAACTCCATTCCCTTTGCCTGTTCTATGCTGCCTTCCAACACTAGAGAAAAATGTCTAATACCCTCCATCTGAGAATTTGTGTTCAATAAATAATGTTTATTATAATTTTAAAATTAAAACATCTTGAATAATCAACTTGTATTCCAGCTATTGTGAAGAGGTTCTCATAGCAACATTTCCCCTGAAATGGCCCTTATATGCTAAAGTGGGCCCCATATGGTAAAAAAAAAAAAATATGGAAGTGAGAACTATTGTCTGCCTACACAAATTGACAGTAAAATCATAGATTTTCTGGGCTGGAAAGACAGAGAACAAAATGAACAATAGACTCTCCAGTGCATTTTTGTTTTTTAATGCACATCTTCTTTGGCTGGAGATAAGAGTTAACCATTTTAGTAACACTGAATGCCAATAACAGCTTATGTGCAAATACAGCAGAAGGAGCTATATAATTCATTTATTCATTTATTTGGTGTTAGACACTACGGAAACAAAAACAGTATGTTCCTCCCCATTCTCATGAAGCTTACTGTCAACCAGGGAGATCCACAAGCACTCTATCACAACAGCTAACAGAGGCCTGTGCCCACTGGGTTACAGAAGTGCTTTACCAGGCTTCTCAAGGAGGTGAGAAAAGAAGGAATTCAGAAAAAGTGAGATGAAACAAGACTTGTGCTAGTTGAAAATATATTAATAATACTAACAGTTATCTATTTATTGAGTGGCCTACTATGAACCCAGTACTAATAACAACTCATTGATTACAGCATTTTGGGAGGTCAAGGCAGGCAGATCACCTGAGGTCAGGAGTTTGAGACCAGCCTGGCCAACATGGTGAAACCACATCTCTACTAAAAATACAAAAATTAGACAGGCACGGTGGTACACGCTGGTAGTCCCAGCTACTCAGGAGGCTGAGGCAGGAGGATCACTTCAACCCGGGAGGCAGAGCGTGCAGTGAGCTGAGATTGCGTCACTGCACTCCAGCCTGGGTGACAGAGCAAGACCCTGTCTCAAAAACAACAACAACAACAACAACAAACTCATTGAGGGGGAATCTATTATCTCCATTTTACAGAGGAAGAAACTGAGGCTTTGAGAGTTTAGTTTACCCAGTTCATAAGGTCCTAAACAAGAGAAGAACAATCTGGATTAGAGTTGAAAACTAGCATATAACAGTCATTGTCCCAAACGTCACTTGAAAAATAGGTGCACATCTTCTATTGAGTATCTGTTGCTACATAACAAATTATCCCAAAAAATTAGTGGTCTAAAACAACAAATATCCTTTATCTCAAAGTTTCTGTGGGTCAAGAATTCAGAGACAGCTTAGGTGGGTTGTTCTGGCTCAGGATCATTCAGATTTACAGTTCAGATGCCAACCAGGGCTGTGTTCATCTGAAGGCTTGACTGGGGCTGCACAATCTACTTCCAAGATACCCCACTGACATAGCTGTTGGCAGAAAGCCTCAGTTTCCTTGCCATGTGGGCCTCCCCATAGGGTTGAGTGTGAAGCCGTATGGCAGGTGGCTTCCCCAAGAGCCAGTAATCTAAGAGAGGGCAAAATAGAAGCCACAATGCCTTTTACAATCTAGTCTCCAAAGTCTAGCAATATCACTCCTTTAACTTTCTATTAATTAGAAATGAGTCTTCAAGTAACAGCCCATGTCAAGGGGAAGAGAATTAGGCTCCATCTTTCAAATGGTGGAGAATTTGTGGTCATGTGTTAAAACCATCACTCTAGCTTAGACTGGAAACTAGAATTGAGTAGGGGGATCCTATCTGGAGAAAACGGTTTGTGTTTCAAAAAGTAGTGGGTAGTAAATAAACTAGCTCTTGAGTGTTGAAAAAATAAGATGGTATCTACAAACCAGGCAAAGGAGGTTGCTCATCTACCAAGTGCATAAGTGGAATTTTTTTTTTTAGACAGGGTCTCACTCTGTTACCCAGGCTGGAGTGCAGGGGTGCATTCCCAGCTCACTGTGGCTTCAGGCTCCTGAGCTCCAGTGATCTTCCTGCCTCAGCCTTCTAAGTAGCTAGGACTACAAGTGTGTGCCACCACACCAGCTAAGTTTTTTTTTTTAAGATGGGAGTCTCACTATGTTGCCCCAGCTGGTGTCAGACTTCTGGCCTCAAGTGCTCCTCCTGCCTCAGCCTCCAAAAGTTCAAAGTTCTGGCATTACAGGTGTGAGCTACCACACCTAGCCATGGTGTAATACTTTTAGGAGAAGAGGTTGGCGGCTTGGTAAAATTCATAGTTTTAGGAACAGAAACATGAAGTTTAAAAATATTTTTTGGTTATTAACCCTTTTTATTGTTTTCCCTGCCTTTGAGCAAAAATTTCTTTGAAAATGTCAATTTACTTATTAGATATGCCTTAAGAAAGGGGTTTGGGCTACAAAGATAGGTGGGAATTAGAATCTCTGGTGGACCAGAGGAAGTGGGGGTGGTTGCAGAGATCAAAGGGAGGGAGCACAGAGGGGAGAAAAGGAAGAGCAGGGTCTCCTAAGTAAGCTGCTTCCACCAGAAATTCTTCTTCAGGGCTCTCCTTGGCATGTCCCAGGCTTCTGAACATTCTGTGCTCTGCTCAAAAGAGGAAGGCTCTTCCTTTCCAGAGCCTAGAGAAATTAGATAAAATGAACTTCCTAGCATAGAAACCTGAATGTCAAAAAAATCAATTTACATGACCTTACCAATGCAAAATACAAACCATGAAATGGTCTTAACATATTGAAGGCAGCATTTGCACTGTGGAGAAAAAGACAGCAAAGCCCAGAGCCAGCCCAGCATCGCCATTGAATGGAAAGCGCTGCGGCGGGGCCTGGGCTGAAACCCAAGCACCATCTATAACCAGCTGTGACACCTTGGGAAAATTCATCTTTCTCAGGTGTGGTTTCCTTTTTGTAAAGATAGGGGTACTAGTAATTTCTCACAAGGCTGTGAGGGTTTAATGAGAAACGTAAGAGCTCAACGAATGTCAACTATCATTAATGCATGACAGGGACTAAGACATGAAGTTAGCCGTTAGGAGTAAAATTAAAGAACATGTGTTCATTTTCTGCATCTCAATGTATGGTTTTATCTTGAACACTGTTCAGAAAGCAAATGGTAAATCACTGCACCTCCTCTCCCTCCTTCAACTTCCCTAACTTCCCATCCCTTCACTCTCCAGGGAAAGGGGAGGGACCTCATCACTCAGATCAGGCATGCAGAAACACAGAGAGCTGCTGTTCCTCGAATACCAGCAGCATTTCAGAGGCGGTAAGTCCCGGGAAGGAGCCACGGCAGCGGCTTCCCATGGCTCCTGAATTTCGTCTTTCTGAAACCACGTGTGTGTGTGTGTGTGTGTGTGCACGCGTGTGTGTGTGTGCATTGCAATAGCCCTATTCAACAGCAGCTTTTCCAAATCCCAGAAATTAGGCACAGGGGAGCCACTGGGGGACTCCTAGGAATTCTAGGGAGAGGGACCCCAGGAGAGGTGTAAAGGCTGGTAAGGACCCTCTCTGGAGCAAAGGGTGGGAAAATCATCCCCACGTGGCTTTTATCTCCTAATCAAGCCTCATGTCTCAAACCACAGAGCAACGTAAGCTCATGACCAGCAAGACGGTGGTTGTTTCCAGCAGCATAGTTCTCAGGCCTTTAAGAACAGGAAAACCAATATGCATTAGAAGGTACATAAGAAGGTACCTGAAAGACACTGATGAAAGAATAATCGTTAATTCCCATATTACATGGCCAAATGCCAGTAGATTAGATGACTGCCGTGGTCCCCCATACCCATTTTCCAACAGGGAGCTATTGCCCAAGCTTGGTCAGAACCCTGCAGTCAGAAACAGGCTAAAATTCCCTTTCCAGATCTGGTCCTGTAACATCCTATCAGGGAAATACTCCCTGATGCTCCTGAATACCTTGCCAGACAAACAGGTACCTTTAGCCCACACAGCCTTACCCATTTAATAACTGAAGCACTTTTCTAAAAGCTGCCAAGCCCAGTTTTATTAACGGTCCAAATATAAAACCTTCATCAACTATTCATGCCTCTCAGGGGCTTAACTAGGACCTTTCAGAGAACAGTATGAGAGACTCAGTATTTGGTTACACACCCTGCCTAGGAAATCATTTTATTCTGGATTCTTGGAGGAAGAATAGAGCATGTTGCTATTTACTTTTAATAACAAAACCCCTTGGCGTCTTAAGCCCATCTCTTAGTCAAAGTTAATTGTTATTCATCATTACAGGGTAAGGTCTGACCTTAAAGCCTGCCTCCACTGGACACATTCCTAGATATATACATGTTGGGGAACCTCAGATGGACCCTCCGTGGAGTCAGGAGAGACACCATCATGCACCCATCAGGCTTCTACGACTGATTCAAGGCCATCAACTTCTGGCCCTTGCCAAGCAGCTGGAATTTTTTTAAGTTCTTGCTGTCCAATACTTTCCTCAGCCTCAATAACCAACGCCACCACTCAGTGAGCCTTATTATGTGCCAGACACTGCTCTAAGTCCTTTTGGGTATCATCTGTTTTGTTTTTCATCACTACCCTGAGGGGTGGGTTCTATAACACCCCCATGTTTTACATATGCAGAAACTGAGATATAGGGGGATGGATAAGGAAGCTGCCCAAGGTCCCACAGCTAAAAAGTAGGAGAGCTGGGATCCAAACCCACAGTCTGGCCCCAGAGGCTGTATACTTGCTGTTGTGTTATTCAAACCCGCTTGCTATATGGGTTTCAGGGTTTTTTCGTGCCATTTAAGGATGAAGCCCCTCTCTCCTTTGGCATCTTAGCAAAACACTGGTTTGGCATTGGATGGTAGCCATCTAATACTTGCTCAGTGGCCATGCCTTAGCTGTTTCTACACTGGAAAGAACTACCGCTTCATGATTTTTTGTTTTTGTTTTTTTCACTTAATGTTGACTCTTTCAGCTTTCTTACCCTAAATGGTATTCTAGTGATGATCAAAGCGTCATTTTCCTTAAGAAGCAGAATAAAATAGTAGAACATGGATTTTGAAGACAAAGAGAAGCCGTTCTACTACTTCAAGATGAGTTACCTTGGGCAAGAGAATTAACATCTCTGAGTCTTAGCCTCCTTGCTCATAGTACGTAGGTGGCCATATTTACCTTTTAATATTATTATGAGAAAGAAAAGATATAAAATATATAAAGTATATAAACAACCTGTTATATGCAATAAAGAGTAACTCCCTGAGGTTCTTTCCTGTTCTAAAAGTCTGTAACTAGCTTTACTGCTTGGGTGATTACATATCCCCAAAGAAGAAAAGGTTCAGGTTTACTGGGTGTTTCCATCGAAAGCATGTCTCTCAGGTGTAGAAAATCAACAGTTACTGATATCTACCAGTTCTGCAGTCTCATGTTAAATCCAAGAGACATACATTCCAGGGAGCAATCAGATGCACGTACGGGGGGAAGATAACAAATGATTCCACAAGCAAATAACCAAGCAGGAAACCAGCACTGAGCAGGAAACTAAAAACTAACAGAAGGATCCTTCCCCCTGGGCCCTGTGTGAGGTCAGATAAGAGAAATTTTCAGAAAAGAGCAGATTGGGGCAGGCAGAGAAGATGAGGGGGAAAAAAATCCAGGAACGGCAGAGTAGAAAGGAGGGAAGAAGGAAGAGAGAGAGAGGATAGAAAGGAAGAGAGCAAAAGAAAGAGAGAGAGCAGCACACGCAAGCACTAAGATCTGGAATGTAAAGATGGAAGATCACAAGATGTACCCAGTCAACAGTAAGACAGCTGGCCGGGCAGGAAGTCAGGATTAAATAATCAATTGATGGTGTACACATTGCTGCATTTTGCTTTACCACTTACCAAGTGCTTTACATGTGTAATCCTACTTAATCCTTACAAAGGCCATGTTAAGCCTATACTATCCCCATTTTTCAGTTGAGGAAACACTCAGAGAGGCTCAGATTCACATGATTTCCACAACTGATTCTCAAAATAATTCTGAGAGATGAGTAGGGCAACCATTATTTCCATTTCAAAAAAAAAAAAAAGGTCAATTAAGGCTCAGAGAACCCAATGATCCATCTCAGTGCTTCTCAATGCTAAAGATGCAACATCCTTATTTATTTATTTATTTATTTATTTATTTATTTATTTATTTATTTTTGAGATACTGTCTTGCTGTGTCACCCAGGCTGGAGTGCAGGGGCATGATCTCAGCTCACTGCAACCTCCACCTCCTGGGCAAGCAATTCTCCTGTCTCAGCCTCCTGAGTAGCTGGGATTACAGGCACTCGCCACCACACCCAGCTAATTTTTGTATTTTTAGTAGAGATGGGGTTTCGCCATGTTGGCCAGGCTAGTCTCAAACTCCTAACCTCAAGTGATCCACGCTGGAATTACAGGTGTGAGCCGCCACGCCCACCCAGCACCCTCTTTTTATAATTAATATTTATAATGCCATCATTATTATCTTGAAATAAAACAAAACTCAAAAATAATATAACCATAATTGTGACAACCAAAATTGCCCCCCACAAATATCCAAGCACCCCTAGGGGATAGGATGCTTCAGGCTAAAAACTATTCAAAGACAAAGGCAGGACCAGTGCTCAACCTTGGGTTCTCCTGACTTTCAAAGAAGGGCTCTTGAAAAGGTGGGGTGTGGCCAGAGAGTGGAGGACACAGACCAGCAGAGCCATGACAGAGAAGGCTGGACATCAGCAAGGTCAGGACTTCAGCCTCTTTCCCTCTAACGCTGGCCACCAGTATTGAGAAAATGATGGCATTTACATCACAACCACTCACAGCCTCAGCTCTTCAATCTCTGAAACTCATCTTGCCAAAATGGAAATTAAGCACTGTCTTCTAAACCCTGTCACAGTACATATTCCATATGCCAGTTCTGATGCAAAAAACACAGGGACTTGAGAAGAATCACTTACGCTCTTCACAGCCAACTCAGATTAACTCATAGTACAAAACAAAACATCAGGAAACAAGACTTTTGTTTTAAAAGTCTGTGCAAGGCCCTGGATTCGATTTATCTTCCTCTTGGTCTAACCACTTGACAGGACTGATGGCTTTGATCAACCTGCCAACAAAAACCAAAAAGACATCCAGAGCTCACATTCCAGGGGCGCCTTTGGGAGATTCAGGGCTGACAAACCGTATGCACAGATTCTCAGGAAGAAAAGCCAAACATCTTCATTCTTGAGGTTTAATTTATGTGACTTAATGCCACGTTAGCACGCTTGTAAACCTATGTCATGATCAATCAAGCAGGAGGCAGGACGTCCTTCTCTCAGTTGGCTGTGCCACATTCTTTTAGCAGACATTAGATAATAAAACAAAGCTACTGGCTGGGTGCGGTGGCTCACGCCTGTAATCCTCACTTTGGGAGGCCAAGGCTGGTGGATCATGAGGTCAGGAGTTTGAGACCAGCCTGACCAACATGGTGAAACCCCATCTCTACTAAAAACACAAAAATTAGCTGGGCATGGTAGCGCACACCTGTAATCCCAGCTACTCAGGAGGCTGAGGCAGGAGAATCACTTCAACCCGGGAGGCAGAGGTTGTGGTGAGCCAAGATCACGCCACTGCACTCAAGCCTGGATGACAGAGCAAGACTCCATCTCAAAAAAAACAAAAAAACAAAAAAACAAAAAAAAAAGCTATCATGAAGAAACTGCTGGCTCACATCCTAAAGTTCCACCTACGTGGAATTATACATTCAATGAATGACTACAAAGCACCTACATAGTGCCAGGCGCTATGAGAAGTTTAACGACGTCCCTGGTCCTCCCTCCCAGGACTCCACAACCTGGTGAAGAAAATGTGCCAGGTATGCAGGCACAAGGCTCTGAGTGAGCGGCCCGAAAGGCAGTGAGAGCAAAAAGTCAAAAATAAACCCAATCAGCCTGGGCACGGTGGCTCAGGCCTGTAATCCCAGCATTTTGGGAAGCCGAGACAGGCAGATCACTTGCTGTCAGGAGTTCGAGACCAGCCTGGCCAACATGGTGAAACCCTGTCTCTATTAAAAAATACATACATACAAAAATTCGCCAGGTGCAGTGGTGGGTGCCTGTAATCCCAGCTACTCAGGTGGGTGAGGCAGGAGAATCTCTTGAATCGGTTGTAGTGAGCCGAGATCGTACCACTGCACTCCAGCCTGGGCGACAGGGTGAGACTCCATCTCAAATATATATATATATTTTTAAAAATCCAATTAATGTTTGGCTATGTGGTAACCAAAGCCAGGAATGGGGGGCATATATAAAATCCACAGAAACCACAGATTTAAATTAATTTAAGGTAAACCCTTTTCAGAATATTAACAGGTAGATCTCTCTCAATTAGCCTTTAACCACACCTTCCAACAAGACTAAGATTGACTTACTAGGCAGAAGGAAGAGGGACTGTTGGTTTATCGAAGGTCAGCTGAGCAGCCAAGACCAAACACCAACTGAGGAAGAAGGGCCATGTGCAAAAACGAGATAACTTTAGGTGGAAATTCTAGACATACAGTGACATGGATGCATATTACCTCACCTACAAAGCAAAAGAGAGAAAGATTCCTATGTCAAGGGACAGACAGACCCAAAATAGCTTTAAGGTTTGTTAAAGTCCTCTGATGCAGAGTTCAATTGCACTAATTCTGTCCTCATTTTTGAAAGAAGACATGCCACATTTTTAGGAAATGAATAAATATTGCCAAAATTTATTTTATTTCTTATAAACTTGGGAAATGTTTTTTCCTAAGTTTTTTCCCTGTATTTTCAATGACAAACTCCCTAATTTCTTCTCCAAAAAGACTATGGCATCCTATTTCATGGAGGGTTAAAAAGGCTATTTTGATGATATGACATCCACAAGGTGAGCTCGTGGAATGTGCGATAATGTCGCTAAAGTTTTTCCTTTTTAAACAGATTTATTAAGATGTAATTTACATACCATCAAGGGCATCCATTTAAGTATACAATTCAATGGTTTATATACATTTAGCATATTGCAGCCATTACTATAATTTTGGAACATTTTCATCATCCTCTAACAAAGCTTTATATTTATTAGCAGTCACTCCCATTTTCTCCTACCACCTGTCCCCTTCTCCTACCCTAAGGAAATACTAATCTACTTTCTGTCTTTATAGATCTGCCTCTGCTCAACATTTTATATAAACAGAACCATACAATATGTGGTCCTTTGTGACTGGCTTCTTCCACTTAGCATGTTTTTGAGGGTCATCCATGTTATAGAACGTACCAGTACTTCATTCTATTTGTTGCTGAATAATATTTCATTACAGGGATATACCATATTGTGCTTATCCATTTATCAGTTGAAAAAAATTGGGATTGTTTCCACTGTTTTGGCTAATATGAATAGTGTTGCTATAAACATTTGTATACAAGTTTTGTGTCGATATGTTTTCATTTGTTTTGAGTAAAATATACTCAGGAGTGGAACTGCTGAGTCATACAGTAAATTTATGTTTAGTTGATTTTTTTAGAGACAGGATCTTGCTATGTTGTCTAGGCTGGCATTGAACTCCTGGGCTCAAGAGTTCCTCCCGTCTCAGCTTCCCAAGTAGCTGGGATGACAGGTGCACACCACAGTGTCCAGCTATGTTTAGCATTTTGAGGAAGTGCTAAACTGTTTTCCAAAGTGGCTGCACGATTTTACCTTCCCACTAACAGTGTATGAGGGTTTCAATTTCTCCACATCCTCACCAACACTTGTTATTGTCCATTTTTTTATTACAGCCATCCTCATGGGTATCAAGTGGTATCCTGGTGTCATTTTGATTTGGATGTCCATAAGGACTAACGATATTGAGCATCTTTTCATGAGCTTACCAGCCTTTGTGTATCTTCTTTGGAGAAATGTCTATTCAGATCCTTTGCCCATTTTTAAATTGAGCTGTCTTTGTTGTTGAATTGTAAGAGCTCTTTATATATTCTAGATACAAGTCACTTATCAGATATATGATTTGCAAATATTTCCTCCCAATGTATGAGTTGTCTTTTCACTTTTTTGATGATGTCTTTTGAAACACAAGTTTTTTATTTTGAAAATGTGAAAGGTTTTGAAAGTACTTCTTAGTACATATCTTACAGGGGAGGTGAAATTAAGATAGGGGCATATTTGCACACCAATGTTCATAGCAGCATTATTCACAAATGCCAAAAGAGGAAGCAACCCAAGTGTTCATCAACAGATGAATGGGTGAACCAATGTGATACGTATATATAATAGAATATTATTCAGCCTTAAAAAAGAAGGAGATTCTGACACATCCTACAATGTGGATGAACCTTGAGGACACTACACTAAGTGAAATAAGCCAATGACAAAAAGACAAGTATCATACAATTCCACTTACATGAGATCCCTAGGGTAGTCAAATTCATATAGACAGAAAGTAGAATGATGGTTGTGAGAAAATTAGAAGGGGTAAATGGAAAGTTATTGTTTAATGGGTACAGACTTTCTGTTGGGAAGAAAAAAGAGATGTAAAAATGAAAGGAGATTGACAGCAGTGATGGTTGCACAACAATGTGATTGTAATAAATGCCACTGAACTGTACACTAGAACAGTTAAAATAATAAGTAATAAACAGATGAGGGGCCGGGCGTGGTGGCTCATGCCTGTAATCCCAGCACTTTGGGAGGCTGAGGCAGGAGGATCACCTAAGGTTAGGCATTCAAGACCAGCCTGGCCAACATGGTGAAACCCCATCTCTACTAAAAATACAAAAAATTAGCCGGCTGTGGTGGCAGGTGCCTGTAATCCCAGTTACTCAGGAGGCTGAGACAGGAGAATGGCTTGAACCCAAGAGGTGGAGGTTGCAGTGAGCCGAGATCGCGCCACTGCACTCCAGCCTGGGTGACAGAGCAAGACTCTATCTCAAAAAAAAAGTAAATAAATAAAAATAAACAGATGAGGGCAGTAGCTAGTTCCCAGTCCTCGGGTTTTAGCTTATCATTTGCTCTTCCCTGCTAACTTCTATGCCAATAAGTAAAATAAGCCAAAAGCACAAAAAGTAAAAGGTTCAACTAATCCAAAAACAAGCAGCATACAAAGTTCAATGAAACAGCAAAATGTGAAAATAAATTCCTTCTGCTGACTCCCATATTTGTAGAAGGTCCATACTATGTGAAGAACAATGCTGAGGGTGGAAATTCAGAAACGCCTGAGATAAGGACTCTGTGCCCTAAAGGAATTTTCAGACCAGGAATATATTTTCAGTCCCGTGAATGGCACTCAACCTAATCCGACCTGCATGCTTTTTGAATGGGAATCTTGTAGAGACTGGATTGAACAACACTGCAATCAGAGTTAGACTACATCTAGGGAAGCTCTTGTTTCTTCTTCTTCCCTCCTCTGACATAGCAGTATATCTTTCAACTCTATGAAAATGTAAAGCTCTTACTCATCTGTTAAATATAAAAGGAGGATGATTATGCAATTTGGAATCCAGATAGTCATTTTTCTGAATGAGTTCATGCATATGCTTATTTACAACTATTTCATTTTTTCCTGAATGCATGTAAAAGATCACTGCAGCTTAACAGTATGCAAATCTATTCATACTGTGAAATCATAACAGCAGTACCAGCCTGCTGAGAACTAAGAGGAAATGCCACATATGACCAAAGACTAAATTACCTACCAAATCAAGCCTTTGAAAAGCACAGACACATTTACTATGGAACAAGAATATGCAAGAATAAGAAAAAGTTCTAGCAGAGGGATTAGTTAGAATAATACATGCCAAAAAGTGCTTTAAGAAGCAGAAACATCTTTTGGACAGACAGAAGTTCATTCAATAACTTAATATTTATTAAGCACCTATTATATGCCAGGCACCATGCTAGGATCTAGAGGGTTAAAAATAAAAAACAAGACTTAGTCCTTCCCAACCCTCTCCCAGAACCTCAGTGTCTACCATGGGGGAAAAATAAGCAACAAATTCAATAAGATGTGATAAATGCTGTGATAGATAATGTACAAGATGCTATGAAAGCAATAGCATTATAGGATAGCATGGAGGGATCAAGGAAAGTTTGCTGAAGGAGAGGAGACTTAGGGTATGTAGAAGTAGATGGGCGGGCTGGGCACAGTGACTCACACCTATAATCGCAGCACTTTGGGAGGCCGAGATGGAGAAGCACTTGAGGCCAGGAGTTCAAGACCAGCCTGAGCAACACAGCGAGATCTCATCTCCACCAAAAAATAATAAAATCAGTGGGGTGTGGTGACACTTGCCTGTATTCCTAGCTACTTGGCGGGGTGAGGCAGGAGTATCGTTTGTGCCCAGGAGTTCGAGGTTACAGTGTGCTATGACTGAACCACTGCACTCCAGCTTGGACAACAGGGCAAGACCTTATCTCTAAAAAAGTAAAATGAAATAAAAAATAAAGTAGCTGGGCAAAAAAGGTAGAGAGGGTCAGTGTTCTGTGGAGAAAGACTAGTATATGCAAGAAGATGGCTCCCCTACAAAAGTAAGACTTTGGGTTCTGGAGTCAGGAAGATCCAGGAGAGAGTCCCACTCTACCACGTGTTAAGTAACCTTCACAAGTTAATTTTTTTCCAGCTCAATGTTCTAATCTGTAAAATGGAGATGGCAATTTTACCTCCTCATTGTGGATTAAATGAAATAAATACATAAGTAGAGTTCCATACACACAGCAATTATCATGAAGATAATATTTTTTTAAATAGGGGGAGTATAGCAAGAAAATAATTGAGAGAGTTACAAAAAGAACTGCATTTGATCCTTGCATTTTCCTTTGACTTTGGTCTCAAGTTTCAGCCTAACCATGAAATATTCATGTCCAATAAATGATAATGTCTTAACCACTTCAACTGTTGATATAGTCTCTTTTATATGAGCACATCTATATCAGTCAGGATTAGATTCAGTTGAGTAACACAGACTCAAACTAATGATTTAAACAAAATAAAAATGCATTTTTCTTATATGTGAAAGTCCAGAGGTAGGCAGCACAGTGACAGGTATGCAAGCTCTGGTCCCTGAAATCTTCACAGAACCAAAAGCCTTCCAGCTCACCGTTCCAATATCTTTAGAGTTTGGCCCTTCTTGTCATGATCTAATATGGTGGCTACAGCTCTAGTCATCACAACCATGTTCCAGGCAGCAGGGTGGAAGAAAGTATAAATAAGAGAGGGCAAAAGGCACACACCACTTTTTTAACAAAGGATTCCAAAAGCTACCAAACAATTCTTCTAGTTGTAACAGTAGAATGTATTCTATTGGCCAAAACTAGTCACCTGGCCTCCTCTGGTTGCAAAGGAAGCTGGGAAATATAGTCCTTTTTTTCGAAGTGTAAGATTTTCTAAGCACATGTGGAACCATCACATAACTAAAATAATGAACATATCCATCACCTCCAAAAGAGGAAATATAATCTTCATTCTGAATGGCCATGTGCCCAACTAAAACTTGTGAGTTCTAAGAAAAAGAGAATAGATGTTGGGATAATAGTCACTGTCACAACAATTGATGTGCTAGAAACTCAAAGTACAGAAAGTAGGTTTTTTTTTTTTTTTTTTGAGACAGAGTCTCACTCTGTTGCCCAGGCTGGAGCGCAGTGGCGTCATCTCGGCTCACTGCAAGTTCTGCCTCCTGGGTTCACACCATTCTCCTGCCTCAGCCTCCTGAGTAGCTGGGACTACAGGCGCCTGACACCACGCCTGGCTAAGTTTTTGTATTTTTAGTAGAGACAGGGTTTCACCGTGTTAGCCAGGATGGTCTCAATCTCCTGACCTCATGATCTGCCCGCCTCGGCCTCCCAAAGTGCTGGGATTACAGGCGTGAGCCACCGTGCCCGGCCCAGAAAGTAGGTATTTTTAAAGGAAGTGCTCACTACGAGAAATCTGAAGAACTCTAGATGCAAAGATTGACATGAATATCAGGAAACCTGGCACACAGAGGTGAGCCACAAAGGAGATAAAAAGAGCTGTTGATAAAAAGCATGAAGACAACAAAGAAGGGGAGGAAGAGGATGTGAAAGAAAGTTAATTGCTGCTTTTAGAAAGTAATACAGTGACCAAGTAGGCATATTCTTTGATTCCACAAACCCATTTCTTGCATTTTCTTCTACAGGAAAACAAACCTATGCACAAATATGTTTGCTGATGACCATTCAATGAGAAGAGAAAATAAATATTTAACTGGACAACAGGATAGACTTACTATACAAAACACTGTAGTATATTATACAGTCATTAAAAATGAAAATGCTTGTACATGGTTTTGTACATGTACAAGCAAAAACTTTGCCCTATGGAGTGAACAGAAAGTTTTTACTGATTATTATTAGATATACATTAAATGTATACAAATGAGGACATGAAGTTAAGTCATATGCACTCATCAGACCTCAGTGCACACATCACTCTCTCAGAGCAACCTTCTAAGGCCTTGGAATAGCTCGGGTGTTGTAAGTGCTGATAGCACCGTTACCTTTCTTGGGGCCATGCAAGACCGTCTGTAACTGCAGTTTTTATCTGAACTTCTCCCTTTGGACTTTAAGCTCCTCAAGGGCAGGGACCTGCAATGGGCACCTGTGTTTTTTTCCCTGACCAGCGTCCTCCTTTTTCAGTAACAGAACCTTGATACCTTGGCTTCAATGACGGAACATACCCCAAGCCTGACCAATCAGCCCATTCCATGCTCTGGTTGCTCCACGCCACAAACCTCCTGAGTGCTGGGTCCTTGTTCATCTTTGTCTTTCCAGGGCCTAGCACAGAACAAGTTTTACATGAATGTCTGATGTCCATGAATAGATGAATCAATGGATGCTCTTCTATCAACCCAGGTACGGAACAGAATTTGACTAAATAGATATGTGGGTTGATGCTTTTAAGGAAAAATGTATTCAAAAGCAACAATTTATTTTGCTCAAGAGTCATTCAGACTCAGGCTCCAGACCTAGCCCCACTCTTTGCTAGACTGTGTCTCTGCGTAAGTCACATAAGTTCTTTAGGCCTGTTTATTCATTGGCAATGAAATTTACAATATCTACTTTACATGATTGTGTGCATGTAACAAATGGAAACAAATGTGGTATGTACATAAAATAGAAGCGTTTAGCATAGAACCCAATACATGACACCTGCTCAATGTCAGCGGTGCTGTTATTACTATACCTGGGAATAGCTACAGGCAGATATAGAGACAGTGGGTGGGGATCTTCTCTTTGACATTTGGGTGTTTGGTATTTCCCTTGACCAAATGAGGTTATATTTAATTTCTCCTTTCTCACTTTCCTTGGAAATTTCACTGGGCTTTGGCTCTCTATGTCTTAGAGAACAATTATTTATCTTCCAAAGTGATGCCTGGCTTATTTTATTTACCTGTGGTAGACTGGACAATTTAGGATCCATCTAGTCACCACCCCTGGTCCCCGCAACAATCACTACTCAGGAAGCTTGTCACCGGCAGGGCAGTGACCACACTAGGGCGGCTGACTATGCTAGGACAGGGAAGAGGAGGGATTTATTTTTTCCCTTTGCAGATAGATGGATAGCAATCCCAAAGCCAGGCTAGTTACCAGAAAAACCAAGGGAGCTTAAAGCCAAAACAACAAATAAAAAACACATCCCTGGGCCTCACTACCTGAGAATCTAATCCAGTCAGTGTAGGATGGGGCTTGGTGGTATGTATTTTTAAAAAGCTCCCTGCGTGATTCTAAAGCTCCCCCAGGCTTGGGAACCAGAGAAATGAAATCAGTTTTTTCCCAATGTATGGGTTAATATATGGTCACTCCCAGACCAAGCATAGAGCTTTCACTTTTTAACACTGACCTGCTACATAGGGGCTCCAATCCTCAGCCCAGTGCAAAGCTAGATGAACTTTATATGAAGTCACAAGGATTTTTTAAAAATATAAATAATTCTCTCTTCTGTTGTCTTGGAGAATATTTATTCAATCAATAGATAGCACAACATTAGTTAAAATGACATATCATGTATGACTTTAACCAGAACTGTAATCGGCTGCAAAGCTGACTGTTTTGCATTTACCTGCTTTCCCTTCTCTGTATCACCTGATGCACTAGTAAGCAGTGCAGAGGCTTTGAAGCAAAAGAGTAACAGGCAAAGAAACAACAAGGGAAAGAAGTAAGCAAACGGAATGATCAAAACTGAATCACCAACTCCAGAATAACGAAGACTTAAAACTGCAATCTTTCAGAAAAGCTTTGCCTCTTTTGAGAAATTGGCATGCTCTCTCTTTTCGAAAAGTATGAGTTATGTACCTTATCATGTTTTCCTTTTTGCCACAGCTACCAGGAAGTTCCACGTAAAATCAGTCAAAAGGTCTAATTTAACACTTTTGGATAGTAGTTTGGCATTCTCTTCTTTTCCATGGTCCTGATTTTTTCTTTCTTTTTTTTTTTTTTGAGAGTGAGTCTCACTCTTTCACCCAGGCTGGAGTGCAGTGGCATGATCTCGGCTTGCTGCAACCTCCGTATCCCAGGTTCAAGCAATTCTCCTGCCTCAGCCTCATGAGTAGCTGGGATTACAGGCATAAACCACCATGCCCAGCTAATTTTTGCATTTTTAGTAGAGATGGGGTTTCACCATGTTGGCCAGGTTGGTCTCCAACTCCTGACCTCAAGTGATTCACCCACCTCAGCCTCCCAAAGTGCTGAGATTACAGGTATAAGCCACTGCACCTGGCCCTGATTTTCAATTTCTAGGTCCACTTTATTAATATTATTATTCATTGGTTGAGAAGTCACTCCAAATTTGTTTTAGGAAGGAGCAGGGTAAGTCAAATCAACCAACTCCCTGGAATCTCTTTTATATTCCATCAACATAGCATACCGCCTAGCTCTTCCCAAGCAAGCTCATCAGAACTATCCAGTGCTTAAAGCTCTTAGGACATGTACTTTTTTCCTAGGTTTAATTTGGTATTCAAAGGCGACAGCAAAAATTATATTCATTACAGAACAGACACTGCTTGGTGGCCATGCCAGCTGACACACCACCACCCTCTCCTCTGGGAGACATTTTACCTTAAAGCACAAACACTGTTTCATCCTGATACAGGGCCTGTGGCTAGAAAGCGATTGTTATCATTTTCTATTCATGTGTTCTCAACAGAAAAAAAAAAAAAGGACATTCCCTTATAATTCTCTATCACAGACAACTTCAAACCATCTTATGTCCCTTTAAATCACTGAACTAGCTGCTTTCATAAAGACTATTGATTTTCATCCTGCATAAATTATCTCACAAGATAGATAACAAAGGGAAAAGTACCAGGAGATTCAATAATTCTCTCTGGTTTTATTTAAAGGAAGATATATTCTCTTCCCTCTACAAAAACACATTGCTTTTCCTTTCCTCCCCATGTCTTTCATGTTGTGAAAATCAGATAAGATACAAACATCCCAAACCCTGCAAAACACTAGAAGGTTCTCATGAAAATCAATTATTATTTTAGCGCACAGGAAGGATTTCTGACACATTGTTTGGTGGCACATTCATTTACTAATTTCTTTCAGTAAATATTTATCAAGCACCTACTATGTGCCAGGAACTGCATAAGGAATAGACCCTGCCCGCCCCTTTCCTATACAATGTCATTTTGGGGATCACAAAGGGTTTTGGTTCAGAGCTGCTTTCCTGCTAGCATGCTGCAGTATGGTTGTGCCAGTTTCTCAACTGTTTAAATATTCTTCCACCCCAAGTCCCCTCACAGTGTCCCCCTGCCGACTGATCTCTTTTCCAGCACGCCAGACCTTCTGCTTGGATTTACGTCTGATCCAGCTGGGACCCCAGGGCATGCTCCAGCACTGTGGCCTTCAGCCCTTCCACGGGATAGTGCTGCTGGGCACCAGCTGATATGTGTCTTTAACAGATCCTCTCATTTCAGGACTGGCCTACGGACCTAACACTGCACTCCCATTCACCTACCTTGCCCATTGCCTCCCACGTTCTCACACCAACTCCTCCCCTGGCCTAGGCACAACAAGCTCTGCAGGAGACCAAAGGCTTTCTCTCTTTACCTCTCAAGAGGATCAGGGTCTCCGTTTCTCCATTTTACTATCATTGAACAAGACCAGTTGGAGCTTTTGCCTTCCTCCCACCCAAGGTGATGTTCGTGGTGTCCACTTTGTCAGCGGTAGCAAGCAAGTGAAGAGCGTCTTTCCTCTTACTTTTTTGGCAAATGTAGAATCATCACAGGGACTCTGTTTAAAACGAAAATGTGCAATGAAGAAAAAGCAACTGTGGGTGACTAGGCCATCCACACCAGCGTTTGAAAATGATTAAAACCAGTAACTAGAACTTTGCATGGGCAGAATTCCAAACAGGGGAGCTGCAGGGTGAGAGTGACAGATGCCAAATCTGAGCAATAGTTCCTGCAATGATTATGCAAAGCACTGGTCGTTCATGCTTTGATGGTAATGCACTCATTTCTCCAACTTCCAGCACACTAAATGCAAGTGTGGCTTAATGACGGCAACTGGATTGAAAGGTAATTGGGAGCTGAAAATAGAGACTTTGTCTCATTATCATAATTCTCTTCCAGAAATGTTTGTTATGTCAAAAAGCACTTTTCCCTGGGCACCAGTTTAAAGGAATATCCATTAAAGATTTTAAGGGTGTAAGCATTAACAGTGTTTTTAAGCCATGAATGCTAAGCTTATACAAAATAGATATGAGGGACCTTGGATAAGTGAATGTATTTCAGGCAAATAAGATGTGAGAGCAATAAGCTCAAGCCATGAGTCTATTCTGCTCACCTGATTTCCCTCTAATATTGTTTTTTTCTACTCCCCTCATTTCCTTTCCATCTCCAATGCTCCTTCCCTATCTCAGGTACCCCCACCATACCTTGTATAACCTCTTGTAAGAGGCAAGGTGTGTTGAAGAAGAGAAAGAAACAAAAGCCTTCAACATTTCTTCTCTTCTGCCACCTTCACACCTCTGACCAGCCCATGGTGATACCTTGGGGATGACAGTGATGATAGTGGTAATCACGACAGCAACTACTATTATGAATCTACTTTGTTCCAGATATGTTAAAAATATATTCCCCCTGTTGAACAATGAGAACACACGGACACAGGGAGGGAAACATCACACACTGGGGCATGTCAGGAGTGGGGGGTAAGGGAAGGGAGAGCATTAGGACAAATACCTAACATATGCAAGGCTTCAAACCTAGATGACGGGTTGATGGGTGCAACAAACCACCATGGCACATGTATACCTATGTAACAAACCTGCACATTCTGCACATGCATCCTGGAACTTAAAGTAAAATTAAAAAAAAAATGTTATATATATGTGTATATATACATGTGTATATATCTCACCGCATATATATACATATGTACACATGTATATATACATACATTCTCCCTTATTTTCACAAGAAGTCAATAAGGAATAAATACTTTTAAAACCATTTTTGTTGTTGTTGTAAATAACATAAAATATGGCTAACAGCAGCTTCCATAAATAGGGGTCCATTTCCTTGCATAACAAGAAATCTGAATGTAGACAGTTCCAGGGGTGCTTTGGGGAGACTCAACGATGGTAGGACACAAGGTTGGCACCTCTGTGATTCTCTTAGTCTTCCCCCTCATAGTCATGAAATGGCTGCAGCAGTACCAAGCATCACATCTTAGCACAGCTGCATGCAAAGCAGAGTGCAGGAAGCAGCACAGGCAGAGGTTCTCCTCCTCTACTTCCCTCTGATGTAGGAAACAAATTTTCTCCCAGAAGCCCCCCACCGCCACCAACTTCCCCTTACATCTCTTGAACCAGAAGACACTCACCTGTCTGCCCCTAGCACCAGGGGCAAGGCCCACCTTTCCCAAGTTTAGGTGACCTCTGCCTGGTTTTGCTAACAAGGAAAGAAAGAGTCATGGCTTTGTGGCAAATGACAGCTGCCACAGTAGTATTCTCTGTAATCTACAGTGAGGTGATGCAACAAGCCAAAGCTTTATTCTACTGAGGGGCCTCCCTGCCTGCTGCAGCCCTTGGCTGAGATCCAGTTCCCTCCATCTAGAAGCCTTCCTCCTTTTTTCTTTTGTTAACGCATATTTTTTCTTAAGCTAACCATACTAAGTCTGTCGACTGAACTGAAGAAGTATTCAAATTTCACCCAGGACCGTTCAGTTCTGCCCCCTCCCACTCATTTATAAGAACTAAGTCCAAATCAGTCAGGTCAAGAGCACCCTGAGGTGCAGACAGAAACATTTTGTGCAGAAAACAGCTATTCCCTAACCAATTTGTAACAGGGCTGGAAACTGCTCTCACCAAGGTCACCAGGGGAGCTGCCATCCTGTTAACATAGCTCCAGGAATTCACTGGCAACTGAGACATGGGGCAGGTGGAGCCTGACAAAAATGTCATCCTCAAAAACAGGAAGGGGCGAAACCCTTTTGTAGAACTCTGAAAATGTCAAGCTCCTGCTTGCACCCCCCTCAGGGTTAGATTGGATTTCACATTTCACTGCCGTTGGCCCCTGGAGGCACTGCGGCAGCGGGAGCAGGCGGTGAAGGTTGGAATCCCAAGGCAGACACCGCCGGTGTGGAATTCCTATTCCCTCTGTGCTTCATCATCCTTCACTGTAAAACGGACATAACAATGGAATCTATCTCACCGCATATTTTTTGAGAATTAAAAGACATAATATATGTTAAGGTATTAGAAAAATCTTTGCTCAATGAACATCAGTGTGTTAGCAATACTGGTAGCAACGATACCAGCAATAGAAACAAAACCAAATGGTCTCCCTGTAACGGCCAGGATTTATTTTAATGACTTAAAGGTACTAGCAAATCAGTCTCACTGTCACCTCAGTCCAGAGCTTGAAAGTCTAGCTACCTTCTCCCTAAACTCACTCAACAATGAACAATCACCCCAAAACAACAAACAAGCACAAAAAGTAGAACATCTGATACCATGCAGTGTCTTGTTTTCATTTCATTTTATTCTCGGTATATCTTGTGTGAAATATTCCAAGAAATCAAGAGAATGTACATAACATGCATCCACATTTTAAATAAAATAACAAAATACCTATGTACCCATCCCACAGTTTAAGAAATAGAATAATGACGCTGTGCGTCCTTCCACGATTCCAGGTACCCCAACCTTAATATGCAGGTAACCAACAATCTGAATCTTCAATTAATCATTCCTTTTCTTTCCTTCTTCTTTTTTTTTTAAAGTCAGGGTCTGGCTCTATTGCACAGGCTAGAGTGCAGCAGCACGATCTCGGCTCACTGCAACCTCCGCCTCCTGGGTTCAAGCAATTCTCCCGCCCCAGCCCACCAAGTAGCTGGGACTACAGGCAAGCGCCACCACACCTGGCTAATTTTTGTATTTTTTATAGAGACAGGGTTTCACCATGTTGCCTAGGCTGGTCTCGACCTCAAGTGATCCACCCACCTCGGCCTCTCAAAATGCTAGGATTATAGGTATGAGCCACTGTGCCCGGCCTCCTTTGCTTTTCTTTATACTCTCCTCGTCACATATATATGTATCCCTAAGCAATAAACCATCTAATTTTGCTATATTAAATTTTATGTCAATACAAATATAGAGCAGGTATTCTTCTGTAACTTGCTTTTTCATTCAGCATTTGTTTAGTTTTATCCATGTTTACACACATAATTATACTTCATTCATTTTCATTGTTATGTAATAGTATTCAATTTAGGAATATACCACTATTTATTTACCCATTCTCCTGTTAATGGATATTTGCCTTGTTTCTAGTCTAAGACTTCTCACCCGAGGATGGGCTTACACAGATCCTATTTAGGGTAACCATATAACTTACTGTCCTAATTGAGACACTTGTGAGAAGGAAAGAGAATGCTATTAATAATGACACAAGGACAACAGGCATAAACAACTACACTGTATGGTCACCTTATATACACTGAACATGTCTCAGGGCTTCTTAATTACTCCCCTAAAGTGCGGACTGAGACATTTAAGCCCAACTCTTCATAACTGATGGTGAGTTCACATCTTAAATGCTGCTAGCTTCTCCATTCAGATGAGAACCCTGAAGGAAAGCCCAAACAATTAATTACTGCTTCTATCCCAGGAAGAAAAAAACAAATTCTTTAAGACGTAAGATGGAAAAAATGCATGACTTCCCTGCCTCAGCCGTCTCTGACTTTCACAGTTTATCATCACTGTGTGAAGAAAATCCTAGCTCCAATGATAACTGCAGCAAAGAAAAAGTGTAAAAGGCCTCAAAATCTGAGTCCTTCTCCTGAGTTAAGACGGGGCTAAAGGCCTCGCACCCACTGCCTCCTTTCATCTTTACCATAACCCTGTGCGGCAGGTGTGGGAAATGAAGCTCAGAGCTGCAGCAATGTGTTCCAGGTCACAGTGCACGTAAGTGACAGAGCCTCAGTCACTTTGTCTAAGTAGGGAGCTGTATACTTTGTGATACAAAGGAGTAAAAGGGGGTGATTTAACAAGTGCCAGGAAAACAGGTGTAAACTAGTCTTCCCCAGGCACACCCGGACATGGGACACCCTAGTTCTAACTTTACCATATGCACTTATTTTCCAAGTGCAGATATAAATGATTTGGGGGACTGACGAGATGTGGGACCCAAATCTCTAGTGTTGACACTCGTCTTGTGTGGCGATACACTGTCCTCGCAGAGGTCACAGGGTGTGCAAAGTCCCTCCCCTCTTCCTCCTCAGCAGACTTGCAATGCCTGGTGACTTCCCAGTGGCATCCTTCCATCCACCACAGCAGGCTGGAGAGGATCATGACTCGCTTCCCTGAAATTCATAATTAAACTGGAGAGGCACTCTTCCTCCCAAAGCAGCTCCTGCTGGTGGCTGCCAGCAGCAGTGTTATGTCGCACTCACTGGAGCAATCGTCTTTCATGAGGCTGCGTCCACGTTCTCCAATGTGGGGGATTTGTAACCCTGTCCTTTGGCAGGGCCCCTGAAATCCCCAGCCTTGCGCCTTTCTGCATGTGCGTGTGGTCTCTCACACACACACAAACACACACAATAGTTTTTAAAAAGAAATATTTCAGCCAGCCACAGTGGCTCATGTTTGTAATTCCAGCACTTTAGGAGGCCAAAGGAGAAGGACTGCTTGAGCCCAGGAGTTTGAGACCAGCCTGGGCAACATAGTGAGACCCTGCCTTTACAAAAAAAAAATGTTGGTTTTTTTTTAAATTAGCCAGGCATGATGGCATGCGCCTGTAATCCCAGCTACTTGGGGGCCTGAGGTGGGAGGAAAAGAAATATTTCAGATATGGAAAAATAGAGAATTATATAACAGCATCCCCTGGGCCTGAGCACATACATATCTTTTGCTATACAAAAATGTTCTGGCCAGGTGCGGTAGCTCACACCTATAATCCCAGCACTTTGGGAGACTGAGGTGGGAGGATCACTTCAACCCAGGAGGTTGAGACTGCAGTGAGCTGTGATTGTGCCACTACACTCCAACCTGGGTGACAGAGTAAGACCTAGTCTCAAAAAAAAAAAAAAGAGAAAGAAAAAAAAGTTCTGTTCCCAACCACACCATTCACAGTGGTCCCAAAGGAGAAACAACACAAATATCCATCAACAAACAGCAAAATGGTACATTGTGGTACAATCACACACATAAAGTATCATACAATAGGAATGCCGTCCAGTAAGAAAAATCCACAAATTGCTGCTACACACAATAAGGTAATCTCACAATCAATATATTAAAGGCAAGAAGCAAAAACAATAAAGAATATGTGCGCTATAATTTCATATATATAAGGTTCAAAAACAGGCAAAAATGACCTATAATGTTAGAAATGAAGACTATTACTTTTGTGGATGAGGTAAAGGATATTGATTAGGAGAAGCCTAGAGAGTTTGCTTCTAGGATGTTGATAATATTCCAATTTTTAATCTGGATGGTAGGTACAGAGGTGGCAGCTCTGGTAATTCCTCAAGTAATATGCTTAAAGATGTGGACACCTTTCTGTATGTATGTTACACTTAAAGAAAAAAAGTTTACTTTAAAATAAATCCAGAATGAAAGCCTTTTTTAGTCAACTATTATGTTATTTATACACAAATAATTATCTTCACTGTCAAGCTATCTATGTGACCTTTGGCAAATCACTTAAAGATGTGTCTATTTCCTTTTTTTTTTTTTTGGGGACGGAGTCTCCCTCTGTCACCCAGGCTGGAGTGCAGTGGCACGATCTCAGCTCACTGCAACCTCTGCCTCCTGGGTTCAAGTGATTCTCCTGCCTCAGCCTCCCAAGTAGCTGGGATTACAGGCATGCGCCACCACGCTTGGCTAATTTTTGTATTTTTAGTAGAGACGAGGTTTCGCCATGTTGGCCCCAGGCTGGTATCGAACTCCTGAATTCCAGCAATCCACCGACATTGGCCTCCCAAAGTGCTGGGATTACAGGAGTGAGCCACTGTGCCTGGCCTTTTCTTTATCTGTAATGGCATATGATGTATAGTGGTGATGTGAGAAGTACTTGATGTAAATATGAAACATGCTTAGCAAGCACTTGGCACACAAATAAGCACCCAAAAATGTTAGCTATTTGAATTAGTGGTATTCTATCCACACCTCCCCTGCTTGTATTTGGGACTTATCTCCACTTATATCCTTCTGGACTGGGCGCATATTGAAACGAACAAGTTTGCCTATCTGTGTTTTGGGGTAGGAAGTGGAATGGGTAAATCCCTTCTGGAGGACAATCTGGCCATATATATCAAGAGCCCAGAAAATGTTTGTACCCAGTAATTCCATTTAGGAATCTACCCTAAGGAGATAAGACAAGTAAAAAAGATTTATGTGCTGCAATGCTGTTACTTATGTTATTTATGTACCATTGCATGTTATTTATAAAAGTGAAAAACCAGAAACATTTATTATATCAGGAAATAGTCAATAAAATAATGTTGATGAGCACTTTTAATCACATGAAAAGTTGAATATAAAAGAGATGTATCTATACCAATTTTTAAAACAATAAATACATATAAAGAAGATTAGAGGAAACTAAACCAAAATTTCAGGTAATTATCTCTGGGTGGTAGTATTGCAGGAATTTAAGTTTTCCTCCTTATACTCTTCTGTATTTTTCAATATTCTTCTCTGAGTATATATTACCTTTAATAACGAGAGACATAAATGTTAAAGAATTTCTATCCTCTTCCCATAAGGCCTTTGTCTCTGTTGTCAAGGTGACAGCCGGCTGCAATCCATCACATTTAGGAAGGACACTATACAATGAAATGTGTCTGAAGGAAAGTGACTGACAGGTTGGCAAAGTGCTTCAAAGATAAACCCCATGAGGAATGGCTGAAGGAACAGGGATGTGTACTTTGAGGAAGACTTGTTAGCAGGACAGCTGTCTTGGAACACCTGTCATGTGGAAGAGGGATTACACTTGCTCTACCAGGCTCCAGAGGTCGGAACCCTGACAATAAATGAAAGTTACAAGGAGAAAACAAGGGGAGGGTGAAGAGTACAGCTCAAGAAGCATCCAAGCTGCATGATCACAACATAAACTCCAAGTTTCCTTCCTGTCCAACAGTAAGCAGCTCCCCTGGAGGTGTCCAGTGAATTTTCTTGTTAGCATTTGGGCAACCACATGGCTCCATCCTGAGGCTGTGCTCTACCAGCCTCCCAGATCACAGCCTTCTCTGTGGACAAATCCATGAGTTAGGATCTCTGTATTCATAAGCAAACACCAGCCTGGGGATATGCAGGTTAATCCCTAACCCTTGCCCTTCAGCAAGCTCTTCAAAATTTACATAAATTGGTCTACTTTTCTCCATTTTTTCCACTTGACTATCTTAGTCTAAGTCGTAATCACCTCTCTTCCCTGTACAACTACAATGTCTTCCTAATTGGTTTCTCTCTTCTATTCTTGCTACCTCCGCTCCCAATCTATTCGCTACCTAGAAGCTAAAGTAACAGTTTTCCTAGGCTAAAGAAAAAAATCATTGACAGACTCTAAGACTCAAAGTGGAGACTACATATCCAGCCGTCACTGGATGCCACACCCCTTGCTTGGTGTACTCCGGTGAAGGTGGCCACCTTTTAGATCCCACATTCATGCTCAACCTTTCCACCTCAGGACATCTGCACATGCTGAAACATTCTCCATCACCTTCTGAACCCCAAATCTCAGATGTCATTCCCTAGTTTTAATCCTATAATGGGATCCCAAATCTGGAAGGAGACTTTGTGTGGCTTATCAGACTTTGTGTGACCTAGCCACAGCCGACCAGTCTGCACCTATTATCTCTAGTCTCTTAACCAGGCTCAGTATGAATGAGCCTCAGCCTCACTGAGGAAGGAGGGAGATGTTGGTGCATTTGAGGAACTCAGAGGCATGTACCAACATCCCCCTCATTCCTCAATCTTTATGCATCCTGCTTCCTACACCTGGAAAAATCTTGTGGCTAATTTTTTATCACCTTCAGGGCTCAGCATGAAATGTCACTTCCTCAGGAGGCCTTACCTTACCTCCAGATACTGGGTGGGTGTCTCTGGTGTGTGCTTATAGCAACACTAATTATTCCATCAGAGCATTTTTTTTTAAAACTATTCAATTGTAACTGTATTTCCTGCTATTTGGTAAATGAAGGCAGGAATCACATCCATATTGCTCAGAACTGTTGAGCAAATGACTTTATTCTTTAAATATGGCTTTCCCCCCATGAATAAGCATATTAAAGTCAAAAAGAACCCAGGAAAACAATAGATCTCAACAGGAAGCATTCCAATAAGTGGTATTTCTTCCTGGAATAATGAAGTGAATCTAGACTTCTGACTCAATTTCCCATGTCCTAAGGGAAGGTTCATATGCTGTCATTTTTATTTTCACTAGCTGGCATAGTAATTATTCTTTACCAGCATTTGAATGCCCGGGGGCAATCTTCAGTAGGCACACAAAAGGATCGATAAGTACTGAAGAGACTAAAAAGATAAATAATATTGAATTCATAAAATGGCAGGATAAAAGAAAAGTAAATTAGGAAAACACTGGAGGATATAAGACTAATAAGCAAAAAATAAATCACCCACAGTCTGCTTCCCCCAAAGGCATAAGCAGCTCCTGTTAATTTGATAAAACTGCTTCATGTGAAAGACCTTCAGAATCCTAAAACCAGAGCCCTGGTCTGGGCCTTGGTGTGGATTCAGGGTAGAAACTGAGCCACTTTCTAAAACACCTGTATCACAGATGACCTTGAGGAAGACCATTTGTCCAATGAACCAAGGCGTGCCTGAAGTGAAACACAGAGAATCCCTTTCACAGGGGGTGGAATATCCCTCCACCCGAAGTGCACCTCTTGGGTCCTCAGAATCAGATTCCCTAAAGGCTTAAAGGACTCTGGGAACAATTCTAACCAATGTTTACATGCTTCCAGAGTCTGAACTTAGTTTAAGGCCTCTATCATTCATTCAAATTAAAATGCCTGCCAGACAGAATGAAATATGTCACAGTTTGCCGGCCTATAGAGAGTCACCATTTCCTCCTAGGTGCTGACGGATAACAGCTTTCTAAAATAGATTTATTTACGTTGTCATGAAGAAGAACACTGATTGAGTATGTCACTATGCAAACTGAGTGTGTCACTATGCTTGGGATGCAGCTGATAAGACACAAACTCATTAGCACAGACTTCATTAATTTGGAATATGTGATCATTCTTAGTAATGAACTTTATTTTTCATTATCCATAAAGAAAACAATATGCAAAATAAATGAAGAAACCAGACCAATTCATCTCTTCTACCAATATTCATTGTAAATCCAGCACCAGGGTGGTAGTCATAGATGTGATTTTGTGTAATTCTCATTAAAAGAGAACCCTGTAGTGCAGAAGGTAATGTACCCATCTTAAAACAAGTTAGAAGTCTGGAAAATTAAATTATGGTACATCCATACAATGAAATGCTATGCAACTATAATGAAACCAATGGAGTACATCAGCTGGTGCTAACATATTAACAAGAACAAATGCTGAATGAAAAAGAGCAAGAGGTGGAACCCTCTTTAAAGTATCTCATTTGTATCAAAAAAACAAGGAGAATAGATTATGATGATGTATACATACATAAATGGATATACAGTGAAATTCTCAGGAAGGGCAGTCAAGAAAAATGGTCTAAGATGGAAAAGAAACTCATTTTTCACTGTACTTGTGTAACATGGAGTTCTTTACCATTTTCATGTTACTGTTTACATTATATCAAACCTAACAAAAAGAGGTTAGCATTAATTATTATTTATTGGCCCATGCCTAGTGCAATGTCTGGCATATAACTGGAATTCCAGTGTTAATTGCATGAATGTAAAGAAATGATGCCACTAATTACCATCTAAACACATTTATCTTTTCTATTCATACATCAGGTCCCACCCTAACATTAAATGCAAAAACACTTTGGAGTAAATTCAAGTTCCTGTATGTGCTTAAAGAAATACACTTGCAACAATTTTGAAAGATATTCTATAATTCATCCTTCCCCTTTATGTTCCCCACTCTCTCCTTTCTCAAGCTCTGCTCTCCACACAGGCGCGCACACACCCATGCACACAGGCATGCAGAGTCAGGTAAACAGTTCACTGACCCAAAAAAAAGGACTGGAATTAAGAAATGTTTTACCGCTATTGCTAGAGGTTTGGTATGATCAATAATTTTTTTAACCACATGCTGATTTGAGAAAGTCTATAACTACACATTACCACTTCATTGGCACTACCAATTAATTTTCCAAGTATATTTTTAAAAGAGTTGGTGCAGATTCATTGGAAACAATCTGCATTATTCCTAATAGTAACCACAAACATGTTCTAAATAGTCAGAGCAACCCTTAAGCATCTTGGAGGTCTATGAACACTTACCTGCCAGATATCAAACTCTCAGGTATACCTGACACATGCAGCTGCTCCCTCCCGCTGCTATCTCCCTAGGCGAGTGACAGCAAGCCAGGGAATTGGAAACTGACAGTTTTGTTTTCTCAGTGCTGACAAAGGGGAACAAATTACGTATTTTCCCTGAGTGTGCAGTGTGTTGTTTTAAATTTTGTCAAGAGTTTTTCCCCTAGTAGCAGCAACCAGGAGAAAAAGAAAAAGACATCTGGTAACTTCTTTAGGGTATATCTTAACAGATCTGTGGGTGTGATTCTACTCAATCTGTTTCATAAATAAAACCCAGGCAATGGCATCAATTAAAAATCTTTTTAAAGACGGTTTTAACAAGAGCAATATCCTGGAAACTATAGTCCCAATATCCTAATAATCACAAGAGCCACCATATATGGAACACGCTTGTGTACTGGCACTGTGGGGAGCACTTTATAAGCAAGCGGCAGCTTAATTTTCACAATTCCATGGGGTGCCATCATTATCCCCATTTTGCAGATGAAGAAACTGAGGCTTATTGAAAGATGAACTGGCCAGCACAAAGTCATACAGCTAGTGAGTGAAAGCGCTGGGATTCAAACCAGGTTTTGAAGAACTCCAAGCATTCTGGAGCTCTGTGTTCCATCTATGCTCAATGAGTTTATCTGACGAAAAAACAGTAAGAATTAGAGGAACAAGAAAGGAGCCATTCTCTCTCTGCTCCAGAATTGATAGTCTATGACTTTCAGCACACAGGCCAGGTGTGGCAGACAAAACAATAAGTCTGGCATTAGGAATCCCAGAATTGCTGTCCTGACTCTACCATGAACAAACCTGCTTGTCTCACTTAACCTGTGCAAGCCTTGTTCTCCACAGTTCTGAGATGAGGCAGCTGGATTACAATCTCCCTCAGCTTAAAAACTTCATCTACAAAGCCAGGCACAGTGGCTCATGCCTATACTCCCAGCACTTTGGGAGGCCGAGAAGAGTGGATCATTTGAGGTCAGGAGTTCAAGACCAGCCTGGCCAGCATGGTGAAACCCCATCTCTACTAAAAATATAAAAATTAGCCAGGTGTGGTGGTGTGTGCCTGTAATCCCAGCTATTTGGGAGGCTGAGGCAGGAGAATCACTTGAATCTGGGAGGCGGAGGTTGCGGTGAGCTGAGATCGTCCCATTGTGCTCCAGCCTGGGCGACAGGGTGGAACTCCATCTTAAAAAAAAAAAAAAGGCCAGGCGCCATGGCTCATGCCTGTAATGCCAGCACTCTGGGAGGCCGAGGTGGGTAGATCACGAGGTCAGGAGATTGAGACCATCGTGGCTAACACAGTGAAACCCCGTCTCTACTAAAAAAATACAAAAAATTAGCCAGGCGTGGTGGCGGGCACCTGTAGTCCCAGCTACTCGGGAGGCTGAGGCAGGAGAATGGCATGAACCCGGGAGGCGGAGCTTGCATTGAGCTGAGATCACGCCACTGCACTCCAGCCTGGGCGACAGAGCAAGACTCCGTCTCAAAACAAAACAAAACAAAAAACAAAAAAACCCCGCATCTACAAGGATAGGTGTACAGAAACATTTTGCTGGGATAGTAAAGCAGGACAAAATGGAATGTAAGCCACATGGTGTACAACTGAGCACATAATGTCCACTTTGCAGAGAAAAACCCTGACAGATGGCATTAATCAGCAGTCAGCTTCCGATGAAATTGCACCAATGACCTCCAGTGCCCACTGCTAAATCCAGCAGTCAATTTGTGGTCATCTCAATGGGCTGATCAACAGAAATCCACAGAATTAACATTCTCTCTTCTTGAAATCTCTCTAATTGACTTCCAAGACACTAATCTCTACTATATTTTCCTCTTCCTTCCTGGATGCGCCTTCCAAGTCTCCTTTGCAACTTTGTCCTCATCTTCCCAACTCCTGGAGTGCTCCAGAATTGAGTCCCAGTCTTCCTTGTCTACAGTAACTCTCTTGGTGCTCTCATCCAATTTCACAGATTTAAGTGCAATCCACACACTGATGGCTCCCAAATGTGTAATCTCTACCCCAGAACCAGACTTTTACATCCAGTTACCAACTTAACACCTCTGCTCAGATGGCTAATGGGCATATCATGCCCCCAAATGAGCTCCTGTATCTCCCCAACTCCGCCCTCAGAGTTGTTTCAATAAACGGGCCCTCAGCCCTTCATGGTGCTCTTCGCAGTCCCAGCTTGTCTGCAGCCACCCCAGCCAGCTCCAGCTTATGCACTTACTATTCCCATGACTTGGTGACTTCACCAGGTATCCATGAGGCTCCCTCTCTCACCTTTCTCTGGTAATTATTCAAACATCACCTTTTCAGTGAGGCCTTTCCCTGATCATTCCATTTTAAATTGTAACCCATCCCTCAAAGCACCTTCTTTCCCTTCCCCTTGCTTTATTTTTCTCCATAAAAATTTCATCACCTGATATATTTTATATTAGATTCATGTACTTCTTTATTGTCTATAATCCCCAACTAGAATGCATGCTCTAGGAAGAGGAAAGAGTTTGTCTTGTTCGCTGATACATCTCTAACACTTAGAACAATGCCTGGAACATAGCAGGAATTCTTTGGGGGGAAATGATGTAATCTACAAGCATCCATGCATAGCCTGAGTACACCAGAGCATGAAAAGTAGCCATTTCTCTCTGAATAGGAAAATGATGAAATATCTGTCTCAGACACTAGTTTCTTTTCCTCTTGTCTAAAAACTGGGGTCACTTTTGGATGTAAGAAGTATACACTGTAGTGCCCCATTTAGAAATCACAGTCCCAAAGAACTAAGATAAAATATAATAATATCATAAAAATAACTTAAAAAAAAATTAGAAACAGTGTGTTGTTTTCATGTGTACATTAATTTTTAACATATAAAATATATGGTATGTAGAGAGGGAGACATAAATATTTTTTCCATAAAATTGGGGAACTAGCCATGCCAGGATTTCTGTGGTAATCTTGAAACTGTCTTTACGTATCAACAGCCAATAATGTTATTTGTTTATCTATAGCTAGTTGTGTGTCTCATTTTTCTTTTTCTTTTTTTTTCATATTTGAAATCTTGTATTTCACCTACCATCACCCTGTAATGGCAAAGGATGGTCACTGAGTTAGTGGTCAAAGCTCAGACATTAGCATCAAAGAGACTGGGCCTAATTCACAGATCCCATCTATGAGAACTCTGCCAACTTTCTTGACCCCTGATTTCCTCATAGATTCACCATCCAGCAACATTTCTGTGAAGATCAGTGAGATAATCCACATAAAACCCTTAGCACAGTACTTGGCACACAGGAAGTATTCAGTATACATTAACTATTATTAATCTTCAGATCTTATCTGACATCTTTGGCTCTCAAAATTGAAAGGTCTTTTTGATCTCAAATGCAACTCCTGCCAGCTGCAATGAAATACAGTCATGTGTTGCTTAACAATGGGGCTTAATGGCAGGGCTACATGCTGAGAAATTTGTCATTAGGCGATTTCATCACTGTGTGAACATCCTAAAGTGTACTTACACAAACCTAGATGGTATAGCCTACTACATACCTAGGCTACATGGTATAGCCTATTGTTCCTAGGCTAAAAACCTGGGCAGCATGTTTCTGTACCGAATGCTGTAGCCAGCTGTAACACAATGGTAAGCATGTTTGCATCGAGACATGTCTAAACATAGAAAAGGTAATGCATTGCACTGCAACATTCTGATGGCTATGACATCAGTAGGCGATAGGAATTTTCAGCTCCATTACCTTATGGGATGACCATCCATTATTGACCAAATTGTCACTATGTGGTGAATGACTATATTCCCTTCTTCAGTTTATACCTAATGAAAATGCACCCATTTTCAGTAAACACAAACAAATCAAATCACCTTAAATGTCCTAATAATACATGTGAATGTCGGTTTTAAAGACAAAATTATTAAGGGTTAAGAACTGGCTGATAAGTAAATGAACCAAGTGTTCGCATCTGAAATGACACAGAAGGAGGTAAAGACCATGAAGAAAAGAGGAAAGAAAAATACTATCTAGAAAAGGGGTGAAACGAAAAATGAATCATAAGATATAAGTTCCATGCTTACCAATGGATTCTTTTAAAACAGTGATAAAAATAATAAATAACGCCTATGTAGGTAGCATAGATAAGAGTGCCCAGCATCGCTCCAAGGGCATTCTGTGTTTTATTAGCCCATTTTGTCTTCACAATGTCCTCTCAGTGGGTACATTATTATCCCTGTTATGGGGCACAGAGATAACATGTCCAGCAGCTGCTGAGTGGCAGAGTCAGGATTGGAACCAGGCAGGGCAGGTCCAGAGCCCAAGCTCATAACCACCACTGGACATACATCCTCACGTATATTCCCTGATTTCAGAGAGAGAGGTGTGTGTTGTTATTCTTTGGGAAATTGCCCCTTTCCCTGACCCTATGTGACTCTAGAAGCCTTGAATCTTCCCCTTACCCTATGTAAGCCACAAGTTGCAGGGGCAAAGGTGACCCAATATGACCAGACAGGGTCCATTCTCTGAAATTTTTTTTCTACTGATGCTGGGAAGAGACTGTCCTTATCTTCCCTCGGACTGAGAGCTGTAAGGCTATGATCCCAAAGCAGCCAGGACCCTTTTGCCCCATTGCATGGTGGTATAAGGAAGTGCTTAAAGCATGGGCCCTTCCATGAACAGGGACCAAAATGAGAGATGGACAGACAGAAAGAGGGAAGGGGTAAGCTGTTTAAGTCTCTGGATCCAGGTATCCCTGAGGTCTGCTGTACCTCCTCCTTTCTAAGTTCCATTTACCTAAGTCAACTACTTTCTACTTTGTTATTTAAGATATTAGTTTCTGTTGCTTACAGCAGAAGAATCCCAAGGAACACATTTAACTAGACATTTAATACCTCCAGGATGAGCTGGAGAAAACAAGCTGCCTCCTAGACAATGAAGTAGGTTTATAGCTAAAGGAACATATGTTCCTAGACTGAACGTGCATCTTCTGAGCACCCATCCTCTGTCCAGGACCATGCTAGACACAGGGGAATCATGAGAAATAAGACACTGTCCTCGTTCTTGAGGAGCTCACAGTCTAATGTAAGAGGACACATATGAAAACAAATAATCACAAGACAGTGAGCTAGGTGGTTAATAGAGTTCCTGCCTCAGGGTCTTTGTATTTCCTGTTTCCTTGCTGGAAACACTATACTCTCAGACCCATAACTGTCCAAGGATGGTGTATCAGTTTGCTAGGGCTGTCATAACAAAGTACTGCAAACCAAGTGCCTTAAGCATCAGAAATTTATTGTTTCACAGTTATTAAGGCTAGAAATCCAAGATCAAGGTGTTGGCAAGGTTGACTCCTTCTGAGGGCTGGAAGAGAGAATATGTCCCACCTTTCTCTCCTAGCTTCTGGTGGATATCTTGGCCTGCAGATCTCTGCCTTCATCTTCGCATGCCATTCTCCCCATGTGTTATCTGTATCCAAATTTCTCCTTTTTCTGAGGACACCAGTCATACTGGATTACAGACCCACTCTATTCCAGTATGACCTCATCATAACTAATTATACATGCAAGGACCCTAATCCTAAATCAAGTCATATTCTGAGGTATTGCAGACTAGAGCTTTAACATATTAATTTTTACGGGACACAATTCAATCCATAACAGCTAGCTTTGTCTCACCATTCAAGTCTCAGTCCAAGTATTACCTCTACAGAAAGGCCTTCCCTGACCACCCAGTTGAAAGAAGCTCTTCCCCAGCCACCAGTCACTCTACCTCATTGCCCTACTTGACTTTCTCCATGCACTTACCACTACCAGAAATCATCTCGCTTGTTTGCCTTTGGTCTGCCTCTCTACACAAGAACATAAACCTCATGAAAGCAAGGACTTTGTCTTGCCCACTTGTCTCCAGAGCTGAGAGCAGTGCCTGTGACACATGGTGGTGCTCAATCAATGTCAGCTGAATAAATACATACATAAGTTAAATGAAAATCACTTGGCCATTCATAAACATAATGCCAGGGAGTGCCACAGCTATGAATAAAAGTCAAGCAGGGTAAGAGGGTAGAGAAAGGTGCGCTGTTCTGAGTATGGCGGCCGGGGTAGGCTTCTGAGGAGCTGACACAGAAGCAGCAAGAGCGGTTTCAGTGAGAGTGAGGCTGATGGTCTGACTGGGGTAGGACCGAGGCATGAACAAGAGGCAAGGAAATGGAGACAGCAAGGAGACATGCCATAAAGGGAAGCTGAGAGTGGGGGCATCTGCATTTACTACCCAGCACCTAGACCTTGACAGCTGGCAAAGACTTTGCCATGCCTGGGGAAATAGTTTTCACTTATTCCCGAAGTTTTTACAAAGCTCTGAAGCCCTCCCTTCTCTGTCCCCCGAACATTTTGTTCTTGTTTTGGCACTGTACTTCTAGAATTTCTGTGGAACTGCAAGCTTTCCATTTTACATGGCTCTTTCCTCCTCCAAGGAACTCCTTGAGGGCAGGGACCCCAAGAGGTTCCCGATAGATATGGAACGAAGGGAACTTCTGGCTGTTGCTTCTCCCTGTGGGTGCCCCTTTCTACTACAAAAAAACAAACAAACAAGTTTTATCCCTTTACAAACAAGACTTTGAGATCTGTGTGGTGAAAATTATAAAACATTGATGAAAGAAATTGAAGATGATGCAAACAGAAAAGTATTCTGTGTTCATGGATCAGAAGAATCAATATTGTCAAAATGTCCATATGCCCAAAGTGATATATAGATTCAATGTAATCCCTATCAAAATTACAGTGGCATTTTTCACAGAAATAGAAAACACAATCCCAAAATTTGTTTGGAGCCATAAAACACCCCAAATAGCTAACACGATCTTGAGCAGGAAGAATGAAGCTGGTGGCATCACGCTCACTGATTAAAAATTATACTACAAAGCTATAGTAATAAGACAGTATAGTAGTGGCATAAAAACAGACACATAGGCCAATGGAGCAGAATAGAGAGCCCAGAAATAAATCCACACATGTACGGTCAAATAATGACCATACGGACAAAGATGCCAAGAACACATAATGGGGAAAGAATAGTCTCTTCAATAAGTGGTGCTGAAAAAACTGTATATCCATGTGCCAAAAAAGTGAAATTGAAACTTTATCTTATGCCATACACAAAAATCAATTCAAAATCGATGAAAGACTTAAACTTAAGACTTAAAACTGTAAAACTTCTAGAAGAAAACATAGGGGGACAGCTCCTTGCATTCGTCTTGGCAATGATTTTCTTTTTTTTCTTTGATACGATACCAAAAGCACAGGAAACAAAAGTAAAAACAAACAAGGGAGACTGTACCAAACTGAAAAGATTCTGCACAGCAAAAACACAGCAAAACGAAAAGGCAACCAAAGGAATGGGATAAAATATTTGAAAACCATATACATATGAGGTATTAATATCTAAAATATATAAGGAACTCATATACCTCAACAGCAAAAAATAATAATAATAATATCCCAACTTAAAAATGGGCAAAGGGGCTAGGTGCAGTGGCTCATGCCTGTAATCCTAGCACTTTGAGAGGCTGAGACAGTAGGATCCCTTGAGATCAGGAGTTTGTGACCAGCCTGGGCAACACAGTAAGACCTTGTCTCTAGAAAAAACATTTTAAAAATTAGCCGGGAATTATGCTGTGCACCTATAGTCAGAGCTGCTCGGGTGGCAAGAAGATTGCTTGAGCCTCAGAAGTCAAGACTGCAGTGAGTTACGATCGTGTCACTGCCCTCCAGCCTGGGCGACAGAGCAAGACCTTGTCTCTAAGAAAAAAAAATGGGCAAAAGACTGATATTTTTCCAAAGATGACACACAAATGACCAAAAAGTATACGAAAAGGTGCTCAACATCGCTAATCATCAGGAAATGCAAATCAAAACAATAAGATATAATCTCACACCTGTTAGGATGACTATGATCAAAAAGTCAAAAGTTAACAAGTGTATGGCAAGGAGGAAATTAACAACCCTTACGCATTGATAATGGGAATATAAACTGGTACAACCATTATGGAAAACAGTATGGAGGTTCCTGAAAAAAAATAAAAATAGAATTACCATATCATCCAGAAATCCTCCTTCTGGGTATATATCCAAAGAAAATAAAATCATGTTCTCAAAAAAGTATCTGGATTTCATGTTCAGTGCAGCATCATTGACAATAGTTAAGATATAGAAACAATCTAAGTGTCTAGCAACAGATTTATGGATAGAGAAAATGTGCTATATATACATTGTGGAATATTATTCAGATTTAAAAAAAGAAGATGAAATCCTGCCATATGTGACAACATGGATGGACCTGGAGGACACTGTGCTAAGTGAAATAAGCCAGACACAAACAGACAAATACTGCATGATCTCACATACATGTAGAATCTAAGAAAGCTGAACTCAGAAACAGAAAACAGAATGGTGGTTGCCAGGGGCTGGACACTGGTCAAGGATATAAACTTTCAGTTATAAGATGAGTAAGTCCTGGGGACCTAATAACAACATAGTGATGGTAGTTTATAACAATGGTAGTTTATAACAGTTTACATTTGAAATTTGCTAAGAGAGCAGATAGATCTTAAGCATTCTCTCCACACACATATGAAAAAATGGAACTGTGAGGTGATGAATATGTTAATTAGCTAGATTATGGTAACTGTTTTACAATGTGTGTGTGTGTGCATACCTCAAAACATCATGTTGTATACCTTTAATATACACAATTTTTATTTGTCAATTACACTTCAGTAAAGCTAGAGACAAAATAAAATAAACAAATAAAAATCAGGCTTTCAGGAGCGATGTCATGCAAACTAACAGAGCAAGAAGCTCCAGGAGCTCTCGCTCTACTGAAACAACCATTGACCTGGAAGGAGTGACTAGAATCAACTATTTAGGAACTGTGGAACCTAACTAGACACTTACAACAACCAGGGGAGGGCTTGATGAAGGGAGGGACTGCTGATCTTTCCTAAGACAGCA
The DNA here is from genome assembly GCF_028885655.2 of Pongo abelii. Lineage (NCBI taxonomy): Eukaryota > Metazoa > Chordata > Mammalia > Primates > Hominidae > Pongo > Pongo abelii. Next base: position 93,348,608 of record NC_071995.2, read on the forward strand.
ACATAAGTGAACCAGCTACCATTCCCATCACAGCTTTGAAGATAGCAGCCCATGTTCTAGGAGTGGCTGGCTCGTACCAGAGTAGGTAGTGGGGACTTTCTCTTCCAAAAATTGATGTTGTACATTTTTGTTGGTCTAGCAGTGCCTGAGGGGTTGACGCAGACACCCACTTTGGTTTTGGCCCTCTTGGTGGCAGCAACTTCCCCTGGCAGCATCCATATGAAAATTTTAAGAAAAACCTCCTACCCACTTTTCCCTTTTTGGAACCGGTAATTTAAAGAAATATTTTTCAGGTCACTGACTGACCACAGAGATAACAGAACAGAAACTTCAGTGACCACACAAAACAAGAAACACATATTTGCAAAAAGAGTTTGGAAAAGTCACAAATTAACAGCACTAGCCCTTAATGGAAAAAAGTCAGCAATCCCTGAGAAGTGGGAAAATGGCATTTCTAGAGTTATAATATTATAGTACTCAGAATTTCAAATTTTCAATAAAAACTTGCAAAGCATACAAAGAAATGGGAAAATATAGTCATTCACAGGAAAAAAAGAAATTTGTCAGAAATATTAACAAGCAAACTCAAACAACAGAATTACTATCAAGAGTGTTAAATCAATTATATTAAATATGGTCAATGAGCTAAAGGAAACTATAGACAAAGAACTAAAAGGAAGTCAGGAAAACAATGTGTGAACAAAATGAGAATATCAGTAAAGAGATAGAAATAATTTTAAAACCCTAGAAATTCTATAAATTAAAAGTACAAAAACTACCATGAAACTTACTAGAAAGGTTCAAGAGCAGATGTGAAAAAGCAGAAAACAGGATCAGCAAACTTGAAGATAGGACAACCAAAATTATCCAATTTGAGGAACAGAAAGAAAAAAATATGAAGAAAAGTAAACAGAGTAAGGAACCTGTGAGACACCGTCAAGTAGACCAACATATGCATTGTGGTGACCCAGAAGGAGAAGGAGAGAAAGAAGCAGAAAGAACTTTGAGGAAATAAATGCCAAAAACATCTCCAAATCTGATGAAAGAAATGAATATACAGATGCAAAAAGCTCGATGAACTCCAAGCAGGATAAACTCAAGGAAATCCACATAGAAAGGCATATAATTAAAGTGTGAAAACCCAAAGCAAGTGAGAAAAATTTGAAAGCAGCAAGAGACAAGTGACTCTTTGTGTACAGAGGAAACTTAATAAAGATTAACAGCTGATTTATTATGAGAAACTATGGAGGCCAGAAGACAGTGGGATGACATTCAAAGTCAAAGAAAAACAACTTCGAACCAAGAATTTTTATATCTGGCAATTCTATATCCAGTAATTCTATATCCAGCAAGTCTATAGCCCACAAAACTATCATTCAAGAATAAAGGAGAAATTATGACATTTCTGTATAATTAGAAGGTAACGGAAATCATTACCAGTAGACCTGCCATACATGAAATGATAAAGGTAGTCCTTTGGGCTAAAATGAAAGAACACTAGACAATAACTCAAAGCCATAAGAAAGAATAAATAAATTGGCAAAGTTAACTAAATAGGTAAATATAAAAGCCAATATTATTGTACTTTTGCTTTGTAACTATGCTTTTTTTTCCCAAAGTGATTTAAAGGAAAATGCATAAAACGATAAATCTGTGTTAATGAGCACAAACTATATAAGGATATAATCTGTGGCAATAACAATATAAAGGAGGAAGGATGGAGATCTATAGGAGCCGAGTGTATACTACTGAAACTGAGGTGACATTAATCAAACTAGGTTGTTCTAAGTTTTCTTTCAATTTGAAATGCTAATTTTAAAATAAAGTGTACAAGACATACAGTGTCATGATGGAACAACTAGAAAAACAAGGCAAAAAACTGGAATCACCTTAAATCATACCAGCTTTATCTTGGTTGAACTGAAAATTTTTTTAGTGACTAGATCTTTTTCAGAAGTGCCAGAATAAAGAGGGGAGCATGTCAGACAGCTGGAACAGTATGGGAAAAGAAGAATGGCAGAAAAGATTTTTCTTTCTTTTCCCTCAAAGAGATAGGCTCTTTTTTGTGTAAGATTTCTCCAAGTACTTTGTATATCAAAGGCATTAGAGTATAATAGTTAAGAAACAGACTCTGGGCTAGCCTAACCAGGTTTGAATTTGGTTCTATCACTTACTAGGTATGTGATGTTGGTCCATCTCTCAACACTTACTTATTTTATTTGTAAAATGGAAGTAATAATAGTACCTACTTCATGGGTTATTAAAATGTTAATGTCTATAAAACATTGAAAATCGCTCCAGGTATATGGGTAAAGCCTAATAAATACTGGCTTTTACTATAATCATACAATCATCTAGATACCCTAAGTGGCACCAATGAGGATCTACCAAAGTCTATGGCCGTAGCAATAAAAAAATTAAAAACTACTTACTCAATTTCAGAATCTAATCAATTAACCCATTTCTTACCAGATGTAGACAGTTTCCACTTAACATCTATCTAGGCCAAGTATAACGTCTGAAATATTTTGGTGCTTTAAAAAGGAAGTCTTCCATCAGAGTAATAATGCAGTTAGTTCTGAAAGCTTTTTTCTAAACCAGAATTGGAACATCTGTGTCCTTCTGTCCTTGCTGTTGACACAGGATCTACCACAGGACCAAGTCCCATGATGTTACCTGGAAAGCCAAAATGTCTAGCCATATGAGATTTATTCATTTATGTATTCATTTGTCCAACAAATATTGAGTGTCTTTTATGTGCCAGCACTGGGATATGGGAATATACAAAACAGATAAAAATCCAGGGGACAATAGTGCAGACTTCACAGGGCTGTGGTGAAATTTAACTGAGTTAAGGAGATGAAAAGTACTTAGAATAATATCTGGCACATATGAAACATTCAATAAACATTTTTCAAAAACAAAACCTCCCAACATTGCTTTTGGCCAATTATTTCATTTAGAGAGTATCGCTAAACTGTGAAATCACACAATCCATTAGACAAATGAATATTTAATCATTACAGCACACCAAATAGCAACTTGGATTTCGGGGGCATGGCACTTCCAGATTACAGTAAGGGCCGACGTTGGCTGCTAGAGTCGGCTTCTCTAAGAAAGAGCTCAGAACCCTGTCTACTGACTTAAAATGAGTCTTGGTGCAGAATTTCCCAGAGACATTGGCTCCTGTCCCCTCCCTCCCCCTGTTTTCCTTTAAAGTTGATTCAAGCAAGGAAGCATGGGCTTCATGGCCAGGGCCTAATATGAGTAAACACAGGCCTCCAGGGCCCTGGCCCCTGCTCACCATGATCAAGAATAACCTAGTCCTGGCCAGGTGAGGTGACTCACGCCTATTATTACAGCACTTTGAGAGGCTGAGGCAGGCAGATCACTTGAGGTCAGGAGTTTGAGACCAACCTGGCCAACATGGTGAACCCTGTCTCTACTAAAAATACAAAAATTATCCAGGTGAGGTGGTGCACACCTGTAATCCCAGCTACTCGGGAGGCAGAGACATGAGAATCACTTGAACCCAGGAGGTGAAAGTTGCAGTGAGTTGAGATCACATCACTGCACTCCAGCTTGGGCAACAGAGCGAGACTCCGTTCTCAAAAAGAAAACAAACAAACAAGAATAACCCAGTCCTCAGTGTCAAATGAGTTCCATCACAGCCAAGCACACTGCCAGCCTTTCTCTTTCCCTCACGAGAGAACTCTCCTGCGCTCGGCTTTCCTCTCTTCATTTGCATTACAAAAAGCACACCTGACCCTGTCGAAAAGGGCATTTAAGGAGATCATCAAAGGGGCCTGGGGTGCTCCTTTCACAGCACAAGATCTCTCTCCCTGATAAGCCCTCTCCCCAGCCTTAACAAACCCACATTCAGGAGCAACATTACGCTACCAGCTGCAGCTGAGGGCTCTGGGTGAAATCGAGCCAGGGCTGGGGAACAACTCAAAAGTCATCTGAGAGGTGTGACACCTCCCTGGCGTCCAGACCCATGGCAGGCAGCCTACAGACTTTTTCTCTTTGACTTTTTAAAGTAAGATTTATGAAACCACTTTTCCTATCATGGCATAAGAAATGATAACTGCTTGAAGGATTATACCTCTTTGCCATTTGATGACATCTCTATAAGTACAGGGAACTATGGGCTCAGTCATCTTTGCATCCCTAAAATCAAATTCAGAAACTGGCCCCCAAAAAGGCTATTGAATAAATACATAAGTAAATTCCATTTTTATACTATCTACTGATGTCTAAAAATTCCAAATTAGAAGTTAAAAATCCTGTGATAGATATCTAAAGGAGAACAAAGTAATCCAAAATCAATTATATATTACATGCTACCTACGATTTTATGAAACTGAGCTCAATCTCAAAATTAAAGAACTGTACTATAGGCTGGGCGCAGTGGCTCACGCCTGTAACCCCAGCACTTTGGGAGGCCAAGGCGGGCAAATCACTTGAGGCCAGGAGTTCAAGACCAGCCTGGCCAACATAGTGAAACCCCATCTCTGCTAAAAATACAAAGATTAGCCAGGTGTGGTGGCTGAGGCCTGGAACCCCAGCTACTTAGGAGGCTGAGGCACAAGAATTGCTTGAACCTGGGAGGCAGGCCATGAGCCGAGATCGCACCACTGCACTCCAGCCTGGATCACAGAGTGAGACTGTCTCAAAAAAAAAAAAAAGAAAGAACTTACTGTAAAATCTGCTTTGCTTTGTTACTCACTCATGAATATAGAGCCAATCACTGGTTCTAGCCTCACTATTATGCTATCTTAAGGGAGGAGACCACTCCTCATATTGTCTTACACCCAATTTCTGCCTCCAAATAAAGAAGTAAAAACTAAAAGGCAGAAACGAAATCCACAGGCAGACAGCCCAGCGCTGAGCCCTGGGTCTGGTAGTTAAAGATCGACCCCTAACCTAAGCGGTTATGTTATCTATAGATTCCAGACATTATATGGAACAGCACTGTGAAAATCCCTGTCCTGTTCCGTTCTGATTACCAGTGCATGCAGCCCCCAGTCATGTACCCCCAGCTTGCTCAATCGATCACGATCCTCTCACGCGGACCCTCTTAGAGTTGTAAGCCCTTAAAAGGGACAGGAATTGCTCACTCGGGGAGCTCGGTTGTTGGAGACGTGAGTCTTGCCGATGCTCCCAGCCGAATAAAGCCCTTCCTTAACTTGGTGTCTGAGGGGTTTTGTCTGCAGCTCGTCCTGCTACAATATTACTGTATATATGTAATATATGCTATATTACCATATTTTCTTATTTATAAAGTGGAAGTAAAAATAACAGCTACCTCATTGCATTTTTGTGAGGATTAAATTAGTTAACACATGTATAATAGTTATGGCACATAGTGACCACTTAAGAAATGTTAGCTAGTATTATTGTTGTTGTTACCAGGCGCTGTTCTGGCTAACATTCTATTAGACCAAGTTAAATATTAGTTCATTTAGTTAATCTGCCCAGAAAAGTATTAATAGAAGCAAGTTGCCCATATAACCTGTCCCCTTGACAATAAAATTTGCCTCTAAAAGTCATTAATGGATTCTCAAGGTACAAGAATTGCCTATGAATTGTTTACTTTTTAGAATATGATTTCCCCTTGAGGCAGAATATATATTTAACAGGTCCTAAATGTATACCAGAAACAGTTGAATCGCCAGCTTCACTAACAGGTTTCTTTAAAAGGAAAATCAGACAGCAATTTTACCTTCTGTTCAGGCCAGATGATGTTCCTAATCCTGCAAGGTCTGGGGTACTTTCATCTGATAAGAGCCCATGAGCTTCTGAGAGCTTCAAATGACTACTACTTAGGTTAAAAATAAGCACCGAGAAACAAAAACTGAGAAACAAAAGCAGAAGTATTTCTAAAATTGCTCTTTTCGCACTGTCTCGCTGCGGGTACTTTCCTGTCTCTCAGATCACTGACCTTCAGTCCAGCAATTTCCAGTGTCCTGCAGGCTGCTGATCCCAAGATGCTCAGCCACACAAAGGTGTTGCAGCCAAGTAAGGTTGGGGAACCCATACTATACTCTCCTCTTGCCACAATACCTTTTTAACTAGACTCCTTTTGTGATAGTAGGTAGCTAGTTAGACCTGAGCAGGGCAGAAGAGGGCTCCCCCGCCCCACTCCAGGAGTGTCAGGCAACCACTGGGGTCAGGAGTTGTTAACTGTCTCTCTAAAATAATAATTGGGCCGGGCATGGTGGCTCACACCTGTAATCCCACCACTTTGGGAGGCCGAGGCGGGCAGATCACTTGAGGTCTGGAGTTTGAGACCAGCTTGGCTAACACAGTGAAACCCCACCTCTACTAAAAATACAAAAATTGGCAGGGCATGGTTGCAGGCACCTGTAATCCCAGCTTCCCCGGGAGCCTAAGGCAGGAGAATCGCTTGAACCTGGGAGGTGGAGGTTGCAGTGAGCCAAGATCGCACCACTGCACTCCAGCCTAGGCTACAGAGCGAGAATCTAAATAAAAGAATAAAATAAAATAAAATAATAATTGGTCACAGCCAGCACCAGAAAAAGGCAGTCTCCCAATAGATAGAAACACCTGAAGCTGGGGATCAGCAGTTTCCTGATAAGATCTCAGGAGTTGGGCCAGTGGGCTCAAGCAAAAAAGAGGCAAAATGGCAAAGTTTAACTGGTATATGACCTTCTAGGAACATTCAACTGGTAAGGGAAGAATGCCTCGAGTGAGCATGCGTACAACTCCAGTAAACATACTGTGCATGCATCACTCCTAAGTGCTGGCAGCCACTGCGGATGCAGAGAGCCCACCCAAGGGAAGAATCAGGAGACAAGGGACACAAGCTCCTGGAAACATGACAACATACAAAATCCCAAGTCAAAGGTCAATCCATGCACTTGATCCCTCCAGTCACCCTCTTGGCCCTCTTCCAAGTTTACTTCCTTTCGTTCCTGCTCTAAAGCTTTTGAATAAACTTTCATTCCTCTAAAACTTGCCTTGGTCTCTCTGTCAAATATTTTCTTCTGAAGAGGGAAGAATTGAGGTTGCTGCAGACCTGTATGGACTCACCACTGCTAACACCTTTTTCAAGGAATATCTACTAGAATCTAGGTGTTGGAAATGCTGAAATAGTCTAAACTAACCAATTATTTCCACCTTAAAATGACTGTAGACTCATTCACCTGGCCTGGCAAAGTCAGCACTTACTTAAAAGCAGATGGGAAAGAATGTTGACCCTATACATAACCACAGTCCCTGATCAACATACATTTTCATGACGAGGTATATCTTGGATCAAGTCAAAAAGAAACTATCCCCAGATCCATCTGAGGTGTGTCTCATACTCAGGGAACACACCAAAAAATTCAGGAATGGCTCACAGGGAAGCATGATTTCAGAAGATCGGGAGCATAAGAAAAAGGAAGATGATGACACTATAAGAGAAATCCTGTCAACAAAAGGAATTTAATTCTCCTGTTTTTTTTTTTAAGTCAAGGAGAAGAATGCTGGTGCATTACAATCTAATTGGAACATGTCCAAAGTGATGGGAGAAATCCACTGACACCAGATTAAAGGAGTCCTGAGCTGAGAGGAAGCTGGAGGGTGGCAGGGTCCTCGAAAAACCATCTCCAAAGACTCCAATCTCTAGAGCATTATCTTAGTTCTATGACCAGAAATTTTTTCCAGAATCCTCAATATCTATCTGTAATGTAAGGCTCCTTTTTGCTAGCACCAGAACCTTACATAAAATTAGGCACTTGGGGAAGCATCTTGCCCCCCTCATCAGGCCACTGTGATAGTCACCCAACCATAACTGCCCCAATGGCCAACACGTGGGGATTATGGGAACTGTAATTCAAGATGAGATTTGGGTGGGGACACAGTCGAACCATATCAATGGAGGAATACATGGATATACATGCAGAAATCTGGGTGGCTTTAATTCCTTCCATGAGGTCTTACAATCCTACCATCACTATAAACTAGCCAAAATTAAAATATATCTGGGCAGACAGGAGACCCAGATGGGTAGGAACTAAATATACAAACATTTCTCTCAGTAGAAAGAAAAACCAAGGAAAGGGAAGAAATAAGATTCAAAATGATCCCAAGAGGCACATCCTGGGGAAAACCCAACAAGATAAATATAGTAAGTCCTCTAAAGATGCTAGTTACTCGTGTTATCATTAATATTAAATAATAATATTAACTGTAAATCCCTGCATTTACATTGAAAATAGCAATTACATAAGAAGAGATAATAGAGAACTGGCTTAGCCAAAATCCACAGGAGAAAATATAATTTGGGTTTTGGCTAATCACAAGCCCAACAAGTGTCAGCACTGCAATGTAGCTGCGAAGTAACTAACACCACTGGGCAGGCCTCACCCAGAGCAAAGGAGCTGACAGGCTCACAAAACTCTCCCAGCCAGGCCATATCTGATACGTAGGTTTGATTTAGGCACAAAAGATATAGAAATCGGAATTGTATCTAGCAAGTAGTGACTATCACGGCTGTAAGTCTGGAATCCAAATTAAACACAAAATAGTTGATAGAACAGGCAGTAACTACAGAAGTGAAGGTTTAAGGTACTCTTCGATATATGAAGAGCTGCCAATAAAGAATGGTACTAGTTGTTTTGTGTCGCCAACAGGTGAAATTTACAGGGGAGGCTAAGTTAGGCTCCATACACAAAATGATTTTCCAATACTTAAAATTATCCAAGAATTGACCCCACGGGCTTGAAAAGTTTTAAGCTTTCTTTTGGAAAGTGCCTGGGAGCCAGAGGATTATCAACCAACAAGAGCAATCTAAGGATTCCTCTGGTGGATGAAGGGATGCACTCTGAAGTTTCCAGGCCCCTTTCAACATCAAGAACCTGCAATTCTATGGTTCTGACTATGGCTGAGCTTCATCAGATTAGTAGACAGAGCCCAGTGCTACCCTCTCCTCCAACTCATTTTTGCATGGTGAATGGTAAACACTTAAAAATATTCTTGGGGCAAGGCGCAGTGGCTCACGCCTGTAATCCCAGCACTTTGGGAGGCCGAGGCAGGCGAATCACAAGGTCAGGAGATCGAGACCATCCTGGCCAACATGGTGAAACCTTGTCTCTAAAAAAAATACAAAAATTAGCTGGGTGTGGTGACGTGTGCCTGTAATCCCAGCTACTTGGGAGGCTGAGGCAGGAGAATTGCTTGAACCAGGGAGTCAGAGGTTGCAGTGAGCTGAGATCGCACCACTGCACTCCAGCCTGGCGACAGAGCAAGACTCCATCTCAAAATAAATAAATAAATAAATTCTTGGTAGACTCTGGAAAAAAATGATCAAATAATACTTGTGTCTCCAATATTAACTAATTTGTGTTAAATACCCTTTTATTCTACTTAAACTCTTGTATTTCTTATCTGCAAAAGGACCTAAATGAGAAGATAAAGGTAAATTAACTCTGAAAACCTTTAAAGCAATGTAAGGGATATTTACAATTATTGATGTTTATCAATAAGTAGAGAAGCACTCAATTAATTTTTTAAAAAAGAAAAATTTCCATATAAAGCAGTCATTTTCCTTAATCTGTCTTCAATTGTAAATTGCTGAGGAAGGTCTAATGTCACCTTCTATCTCAAGATTTGGTAGCCAAAGTTACCAAAGGCCTGCATAGTTACCACACGCCTGAACACACAATTCCAGGAAGGTGCCCAACACAGAGTATTAGCAAGAGAACTTGGAGGCTGGGCTTTGCCTTCTGTCCTCAAACAGGAATAAATGCAGATCCAGGGAGAATGAAAGAGTAAAAATTGGGACACCTAAACTAAGAATAAACCAAAGAGACAGGAATATTTGGGTGCTAAAAGGCAAAGGCCAAACACAAAGTATAAAAGAAAAAATTGATGAACTGGACTTCAAAATTAAAAGCTCTCTTCAAAAGTCACCATTAAGAAAATTAATTAATTACTCTACATATTTGCCAGTGAAAGAAAAGGAAAATAAAATGCAAGCCACAGATGGGTGAAAATATTTATAAATCATATCTGATAAGGCACTTATATCCAGAATATATAAAGAACTCTTACAACTCAATAATAAGACAAGGAACTCAATTTAAAAATAGGCCAGGCCGGGTGTGGTGGCTCACGCCTGTAATCCCTGAACTTTGAGAGGCCAAGGCAGGCAGATCACCTGAGGTCAGGAGTTCAAGACCAGCCTGATCAACAAAGTGAAACTCCATTTCTACTAAAAATACACAAATTAGCCAAGCATAGTAGAGCATGCCTGTAATCCCAGCTACTTGGGAGGCTGGGGCAGGAGAATTGCTTGAACCCAGGAGGCAGAGGTTGCAGTGAGCCAAGACTGTGCCACTGCACTCCCACCTGGGTGACAGAGCAAGACTTCATCTTAAAATAAATAAATAAATAAATAAATAGGCCAAAAATTGAATGGACATTTCACCAAAGAAAATATATAAACAGCTGAGTGGGTTCCAAGATGGCCGAATAGGAACAGCTCCAGTCTACAGCTCTCAGCATGAGCAATACAGAAGACAGATGATTTTTGCACTTCCATCTGAGGTACTGGGTTCATTTCACCGGGGCTTGTCGGACAGTGGGTGCAGCCCAGAGAGTGTGAGGTGAAGCAGGACGGGGCATCGCCTCACCCGGGAAACACAAAGGGTCGGGGACAGGGAAGCTGTGACAGATAGTACCTGGAAAATCAGGACACTCCCACCCTAATACTGCGCTTTTCCAACGGTCTTAGCAAACGGCACACCAAGAGATTTTATCCTACGCCTGGCTCAGAGGGTCCCAAGCCCACAGAGCCTTGCTCACTGCTAGCACAGCAGTCTGAGATCGAACTGCAAGGCGGCAGCGAGGCTGGGGGAGGGGCATCTGCCATTGCTCAGGCCTGAGTAGGTAAACAAAGCAGCCCAGAAGCTTGAACTGGGTGGAGCCCACCGCAGCTCAAGGAGGCCTGCCTGCCGCTGTGGACTCCACCTCTGGGGGTAGGGCATAGCTGAACAAAAGGCAGCAGAAACTTCTGCAGACTTACACGTCCCTGTCTGACAGCATTGAAGAGAGTAGCGGTTCTCCCAGCATGGAGTTTGAGATGTGAGAACGGACAGACTGCCTCCTCAAGTGGGTCCCTGACCTCCGAGTAGCCTAACTGGGAGACACCTTCCAGTAGCGGCCGACTGACACCTCATACAGCCAGGTGCCCCTCTGAGACGAAGCTTCCAGAGGAAGGATCAGGAAGGAATATTTGCTGTTCTGTAATATTTGCTGTTCTGCAGCCTCCACTGGTGATACCCAGGCAAACAGGGTTGGAGTGAACCTCCAGCAAACTCCAACAAACCTGCAGCTGAGGGTCCTCACTGTTAGAAAGAAAACTAACAAACAGAAAGGACATCCACACCAAAACCTCATCTGTATGTCACCATCATCAAAGACCAAAGGTAGATAAACCCACAAAGATGGGGAGAAACCAGAGCAGAAAAGCTGAAAATTCTAAAAATCAGAGCACCTCTTCTCCTCCAAAGGAACGCGGCTCCTTGCCAGCAATGGAACAAAGCTGGACAGAGAATGACTTTGACAAGCTGACAGAAGTAGGCTTCAGACGATTGGTAATAACAAACTTCTCTGAGCTAAAGGAGGATGTTCGAACTCATCACAAAGAAACTAAAAACTTTGAAAAAAGATTAGACGAATGGCTAACTAGAATAAACGTGTAGATAAGAGCTTAAATGACCTGATGGAGCTGAAAACCATGGCATGAGAACTCTGTGACACATGCACAAGCTTCAGTAGCCGATTCAATCAACTGGAAGAAAGGGTATCAGTGATTGAAGATCAAATGAATGAAATGAAGCGAGGAGAGAAGTTTAGAGAAAAAAGAGTAAAAAGAAATGAACAAAGCCTCCAAGAAATATGGGACTATGTGAAAAGACCAAATCTACGTCTGATTGGTGTACCTGAAAGTGACGGGGAGAATGGAACCCAAGTTGGAAAACACTCTGCAGGATATTATCCAGAACTTCCCCAACCTAGTAAGGCAGGCCAACATTCAAATTCAGGAAATACAGAGAATGCCACAAAGATATTCCTCGAGAAGAGCAGCTCCAAGACACATAATCGTCAGATTCACCAAAGTTGAAATGAAGGAAAAAATGTTAAGGGCAGCCAGAGAGAAAGGTCGGGTTACCCACAAAGGGAAGCCCATCAGACTAACAGCGGATCTCTTGGCAGAAACTCTACAAGCCAGAAGAGAGTGGGGGCCAATATTCAACATTCTTAAAGAAAAGATTTTTCAACCCAGAATTTCATATCCAGCCAAACTAAGCTTCATAAGTGAAGAAGAAATAAAATCCTTTACAGACAAGCAAATGCTGAGAGATTTTGTCACCACCAGGCCTGCCTTACAAAAGCTCCTGAAGAAAGCACTAAACATGGAAAGGAAGAACCAGTACCAGCCACTGCAAAAACATGCCAAATTGTAAAGACTGTCAAGGCTAGGAAGAAACTGCATCAAGTAACGAGCAAAATAACCAGCTAACATCATAATGATGGGATCGAATTCACACATAACAATATTAACCTTAAATGTAAATGGGCTAAATGCTCCAATTAAAAGACACAGACTGGCAAATTGGATAAAGAGTCAAGACCCATCAGTGTGCTGTATTTAAGAAACCCATCTCACGTGCAGAGACACACATAGGCTCAAAATAAAGGGATGGAGGAAGATCTACCAAGCAAATGGAAAACAAAAAAAAAGGCAGGGGTTGCAATCCTAGTCTCTGATAAAACAGACATTAAACCAACAAAGATCAAAAGAGACAAAGAAGGCCATTATACAATGGTAAAGGGATCAATTCAACAAGAAGAGCTAACTATCCTAAATATATATGCGCCCAATACAGGAGCACCCAGATTCATAAAGCAAGTCCTTAGAGACCTACAAAGAGACTTAGACTCCCACACAATAATAATGGGAGACTTTAACACCCCACTGTCAATGTTAGACAGATCCACGAGACAGAAAGTTAACAAGGATATCCAGGAATTCAACTCAGCTCTGCACCCAGAGGACCTAATAGACATCTACAGAACTCTCCACCCCAAATTAACAGAATATACATTCTTTTCAGCACCACATCACACTAATTCCAAAATTGACCACATAGTTAGAAGTAAAGCACTCCTCAGCAAATGTAAAAGAATAGAAATTACAACAAACTGTCTCTCAGACTACAGTGCAATCAAACTAGAACTCAGGATTAAGAAACTCACTCAAGACCACTCAACTACATGGAAACTGGACAACCTGCTCCTGAATGACAACTGGGTACATAACGAAATGAAAGCAGAAATAAAGATGTTCTTTGAAACCAATGAGAACAAAGACACAACATACCAGAATCTCTGGGACACATTTAAAGCAGTGTGTAGAGGGAAATTTATAGCACTAAATGCCTACAAGAGAAAGCAGCAAAGATCTAAAATGGATACCCTAACATCACAATTAAAAGAACTAGAGAAGCAAGAGCAAACACATTCAAAAGCTAGCAGAAGGCAAGAAATAACTAAGATCAGAGCAGAACTGAAGGAGATAGAGACATAAAAAACCCTTCAAAAAAAATCAATGAATCCAGGAGCTGGTTTTTTGAAAAGATCAACAAAATTGATAGACTGCTAGCAAGACAATAAAGAAGAAAAGAGAGAATCAAATAGATGCAATAAAAAATGATAAAGGGGATCTCACCACTGATCCCACAGAAATGCAAACTACCATCAGAGAATACTATAAACACGTCTACGCAAATAAACTAGAAAATCTAGAAGAAATGGATAAATTCCTGCACCCACACACCCTCCCAAGACTAAACCAGGAGGAAGTTGAATCCCTGAATAGACCAATAACAGGCTCTGAAATTGAGGCAATAATTAATAGCCTACCAACCAAAAAATGTCTGGGACCAAACGGATTCACAGCCGAATTCTACCAGAGGTACAAAGAGGAGCTGGTACCATTCCTTCTGAAACTATTCTAATCAATAGAAAAAGAGGGAATCCTCCCTAACTCATTTTATGAGGCCAGCATCATCCTGATACCAAAGCCTGGCAGAGACACAACAAAAAAAGAGAATTTTAGACCAATATCCCCGATGAACATCGATGCAAAAATCCTCAATAAAATACTGGCAAACTGAATCTAGCAGCACATCAAAAAGCTTATCCACCACGATCAAGTTGGCTTCATCCCTGGGATGCAAGTCTGGTTCAACATACACAAATCAATAAACGTAATCCATCACATAAACAGAACCAAAGACAAAAACCACATGATTATCTCAATAGATGCAGAAAAGGCCTTTGACAAAATTCAAAAGCCCTTCATGCTAAAAACTCTCAATAAACTAGGTATTGATGGGACGTATCTCAAAATAATAAGAGCTATTTATGACAAACCCACAGCCAATATCATACTGAATGGGCAAAAACTGGAAGCATTCCCTTTGAAAACTGCCACAAGACAGGGATGCCCTTTATCACCACTCCTATTCAACGTAGCGTTGGAAGTTCTGGTCAGGGCACTCAGGCAGGAGAAACAAATAAAGGGTATTCAATTAAGAAAAGAGGAAGTCAAATTGTCCCTGTTTGCAGATGACATGATTGTATATTTAGAAAACTCCATTGTCTCAGCCCAAAATCTTCTTAAGCTGATAAGCAACTTCAGCAAAGTCTCAGGACACAAAATCAATGTGCAAAAATAAGCATTCCTATACACCAATAACAGACAGAGAGCCAAATCGTGAGTGAACTCCTATTCACAATTGCTTCAAAGAGAATAAAATACCTAGGAATCCAACTTACAAGGGATGTGAAGGACCTCTTCAAGGAGAACTACAAACCACTGCTCAATGAAATAAAAGAGGACACAAACAAATGGAAGAACATTCCACACTCATGGATAGGAAGAATCAATATCGTGAAAATGGCCATACTGCCCAAGGTAATTTATAGATTCAATGCCATCCCCATCAAGCTACCAATGACTTTCTTCACAGAATTGGAAAAAAACTACTTTAAAGTTCATATGGAACCAAAAAAGAGCCCACATTGCCAAGACAATCCTAAGCCAAAAGAACAAAGCTGGAGGCATCACGCTACTATACTACTTCCAACTATACTACAAGGCTACAGTAACCAAAGGCTACAGTAACCAAAACAGCATGGTACTGGTACCAAAACAGAGATATAGACCAATGGAACAGAACAGAGCCCTCGGAAATAATACCACAGATCTACAACCATCTGATCTTTGACAAACCTGACAAAAACAAGAAATGGGGAAAGGATTCCCTATTTAATAAATGGTGCTGGGAAAACTGGCTAGCCATATGGAGAAAGCTGAAACTGGATCCCTTCCTTACACCTTATACAAAAATTAATGCAAGATGGATTAAAGACTTAAATGTTAGACCTAAAACCATAAAAATCCTAGAAGAAAACCTAGGCAATACCATTCAGGACATAGGCATGGGCAAGGACTTCATGACTAAAACACCAAAAGCAATGGCAACAAAAGACAAAATTGACAAATGGGATCTAATTAAACTAAAGAGCTTCTGCACAGCAAAAGAAACTAACATCAGAGTGAACAGGCAACCTACAGAATGGGAGAAAATTTTTGCAACCTACCCATCTGACAAAGGGCTAATATCCAGAATCTACAAATAACTTAAACAAATTTACAAGAAAAAAATCAAACAACCCCATCAAAAAGTGGGCAAAGGAAATGAACAGACACTTCTCAAAAGAAGACATTTATGCAGCCAACAGACATATAAAAAATGCTCATCATCACTGACCATCAGAGAAATGCAAATCAAAACCACAATGAGATACCATCTCACACCAGTTAGAATGGCGAAGTCATTCTAACTGTTCATATGGACCAAAAAAGTCAGGAAACAACAGGTGCTGGAGAGGATGTGGAGAAACAGGACACTTTTACACTGTTGGTGGGACTGTAAACTAGTTCAACCACTGTGGAAGACAGTGTGGCGATTCCTCAAGGATCTAGAACTAGAAATACCATTTGACCCAGCCATCGCATTACTGGGTATATACGCAAAGGATTATAAATCATGCTACTATAAAGACACATGCACACATATATTTATTGTAGCACTATTCACAATAGCAAAGACCTGGAACCAACCCAAATGTCCATCAATGATAGACTGGATTAAGAAAATGTGGCACATATACACCATGGAATACTAGGCAGCCATAAAAAAGGATGAGTTCATGTCCTTTGTTGGGACATGGATGAAGCTTGAAATCATCATTCTGAGCAAACTATCGCAAGGATAGAAAACCAAACACTGCATGTTCTCACTCACAGGTGGGAACTGAACAATGAGAACACTTGGACACAGGGTGGGGAACATCACACCAGGGCCTGTCGTGGGGTGGGGGGAGTGGGGAGGGATAGCATTAAGAGATATATACCTAATGTAAATGACGAGTTAATGGGTGTAGCACACCAACATGGCACATGTATACATATGTAACAAACCTGCACATTGTGCACATGTACCCTAGAACTTAAAGTATAATAAAATATATATATATAAACAGCTAATAAGCACATGCAAAAATGCTTAATATCATTAGTCATTACAGAAATGCAAATTAAAATCACAATGAGATACCACTACACACCCACCAGAATGGTTACAGTCAAAACAACAGACAATATCAAGTGTAGAATGGGATGTGGAGCAACTGGAACCCCCTCATACCCCAGAGATGGGAAGGTTAAATGGTATAGTCACCGTGGAAGGCACTGTAACAGCTTTTCAAAAGGTTAAACATACATCTACCATATGTCCCAGGAATTGCAATTCTAGGTGTCTACCCAAGAGAAATAAAAACATTTGTCTACACAAAAACTTGCATACAAATGATTATAGCAGCATTATTCACAATAGCCAAAATGTAGAAACAACTCAAATGAACATCAACTGGTGAATGAGTTAACAAGATGTGGTATATTCATATAATGAGATACTCAGCAACAAAAAGGAACTACCAATGTACATTACAACAGTGAAAAGTGTCAAAAACATGCTAAGGGAGAAAAAGCCAGTCACAAAACCCTATATTAAATCATTCCACTTATATGAAATTTCTAGCAAAAGCAAATGTATGAAGATAGAAAGTGGATTAGTGGTTGCCCAGGGCTGGGGGTGGGAGAAGAGACTAACCGCAAGTGGGCACAAGGCCACTTTGTGCTATAATGGGCATGTTCTAAACATGGATTACGGAGACGGTTGCATAACTCTACAAATTCACTAAAAATCAATGTATTTACAATGGAGGGACTTTAGATATGTAAATTATACCTCAATAAAGTTGTGGGCTCAGTTCAGAGGGCAGATCTTCCAGTCATATTCATTATGAGTCATAGGCAACCCAAAGATAGAAACATAATGGAGAGAAAGAATACATTTCCTTCTTCTTCAATTTTATTTATCAGAAGCACTTTCTTCAGATATCTCAAAATTTAAAGCTATAAGCCAGGCACGATGGTGCACACCTGTAGTCCCAGCTACTCTGGAGGCCAAGGCAGGAAAAACGCTTGAGTCCAGGAGTTTGAGATCAGCCTGCGAAACATAGCAAGACTCTATCTCTCTTTATTTTTTTTTTTAATTAAAGCTAAAATACCCAGATCCATTTTTTTGATTATTATTAATTTCTGAGACAGAGTGTTGCTCTGTCATCCAGGCTGGAATGTAGTGGCACAATCTCAGCTCACTGCAACCTCCGACTCCTGGGTTCAAGCAATTCTCCTGCCTCAGCCTCCAAAATAGCTGGGATTACAGGCGCCTGCCACCATGCCCAGCTGATTTTTGTATTTTTAGTAGAGACAGGGTTTCATCATGTTGGCCAGGCTGGTCTCAAACTCCTGACCTGAAATGATCCACTCACCTTGGCCCAAAGTGCTGCAATTACAGGCATGAGCCACCACGCCTGGCCCCGCATCTCTTAAAATACGATTTTGGAGGCAGTTTGCCTGGAGGTTAAGGGTTGGAACTGTGGACTCAATCTGTGTCTAAAACCCAGCACTTCTACTTACTAGCTGACTTTAGCATGTTACTTAGACTGAGTTTCAGTTTCTTGTTCCCATACAAAAAATTAATACATACTACAGGGTTGTTTTAAACTAGCACACTATCTATTAACGGCACATGGTAAATACTCAACAAATGCCGATGTTATTATTATTTTTATTATCAACACATCATCATTACCATCACTATGACTGTAGTTTCCTTGGGAGACTTAAAAACTTGACTGATATATGTATGTTCCTAGTGTACATTTAGTGCTTCATCACTGCTATATTCAATTTAATTGACTGCCCAAACATAACCATGTTACCTTATAACCCTCATTCATTATCTTAGGGACCTTATACTTTGAAATAAAATCCCTGGATCATTTCACTAACAGAACAAAAGCTGTACTATTCCCTGGCTAAAGCAAGATATTTTCCAAATCAACCATAGGAAAAAAACATTTTTAAAAGGTGCAGTTTTTGTTTGTTTCTAGGACAGGAGAACTGGACAAAGAAAAAATGTCAGCATCTCCTCAGAGAAGCCTGGCAAACAGGGGAAATAACACTAAACAAAGAAAGCCACGTGCAGAGGACCTGGCACAGAAACACAATTGCCAGGCCTTGCACTTGAGAATCACCAACACTCACAGAGTAAAGCAAAGGGCCACGTACAGTGCTGACTGCTTCCTGGGTGACAGCTGAAACCCAGCCAAGTTCAAAAACTCCTCATTGTGGGTGTGTGTTTTTGCTTTGTAACATCTATATGAAAAGGGAAGGGAAACTGCATGGGGTAAACTTTCTATTTTGTAAGACAAGCGTCTTCTTGTTCTCTTTTTCTTTTTCTGGTCAGCGAGTGGAGGGACAGAACCCTGGAAAAATATCTGTGCCACCAAGCAAGACAACCAGATCACTGATGTCAGGAAAAGCAGAGCAGTCACCTCTGGCTTGCCCGGCCCACCTCACTCGCCCACCAGCACACACTGCGACTAAAGAACCCCACTTTAGCTGACTGGAGCATTCTTCCAGCCACACACCTCAAAGATCATCTGGGAAGAGATACCACAACATGGCAAGGGGCCGGGTGCCTGTGCCAGGGAGGGACACATGCTCTTCACTCCCCACACTTGCTGGTGAGCCACAGAAACCCTGTGACTTCAGCACACTCAAGGGAAATATGTCATGGGGCTTACCCTTTGTGAGAACCGCTCTAACTTAGCATCCAAGAAAACCTCACAGCCCCTGTGGGGACTTCTCCTGGGCACCACCTAGCTCCTGCCTTAGTAAAGTGTGGAGAAAACCAACTTCCTCACAGAAATGTCTTTTAGAGCCAAATGTAAGTGTCCCTGAAATCAAGTAGACAATGGTGTTCCTATCATTCTGGGCCTGTCCTTGAATGTTGTCTCTGTTCTGTTTTCTTCCCACTACAAAGTCATAGACCCTGAGACCCGAGAAGGCCCACAGGGATCTAGAGAGGTGAAATAACTTACTAAAGGCCACAGAGGATGGAAGTGGCCAGGCCAAGACTAACACCCAGCTTTATCCACAAAATCTGGAAAATGCTATCAGGCTATCTTCAACCCAGAAAAGAAGCGCTCACAAGAAGAATATCAAGGGAGGCTAGTCCAGACTCTGAAGCTAGTGCCAAAGTTCAAAACCAGTTCTGTCCCTTACTAGGGCATGTAACCTGGGCAATCTCCTTAACTTAACATTTTCTCATCCATTAATAAGAGGATAATAACAGCATCAACCTTACAGAGCACTCCAAGCATGAATGTATCAATACCGAGAGTTTCTATATGACTGATCATCCTCCTCCTCCTCATCATCATCCTAAAACAGACGGGGGAATAAGAGTGAAGAAGGGATGATAGGGAAAAAAAAGGTAGAAAGTGAGTGTATGGTCAATAAATATAGAGCATAATTTAACTTCAAAAAATTCAAAGACATGACTAGGGTCATATTAACAGGGGTTAGTGAGAACATAAAAGCAAAACGTATTATAAACCATTAGGTACAGTATGGCTCCAACTATGTTAAATATTCATACCCACATGTATATACATACTTCCAGAAGAACGTGAAATAAAATGCATGAAACATTAATTCTCTGGGCACTGGGATTAAGGTTGATCTTTATTGTCTTCTTTATTACTTTTATTTCCCAAATTTTCCACAGCAGACATATATTGCTTTAGAAATCAAAATAAATGTGGGTTTTAAAGGCTGTTTTTATTTATTTATTTATTTTTTTTTTTTGAGACAGGTTTTTACTCTGTTACCCAGGCTGGAACGCAGTTGTGCGATCACAGCTCACTGCAATCTCCACCTCCCAGGCTCAGAAGCAATCCTCCTGCTCCAGAGCCCCCACCACCCATAGCTGGAACTACAAGTGCATGCCACCACACCCAGCTAATTTTTGTATTTTTGAAGAGATGAGGTTTCATCATGTTGCCCAGGCGGGCCTTAAACCCCTGGACCCAGAGCCATCTGCCTGCCTCCGTCTCCCGTCTCCCGAAGTGCTCACAGGCAGAGCCACAGCGCCCAGCCCAAGGCTGTTTTTTAAAAGAAGAAACTTGATACCAGGCCAGGCCTCAAATGGCAAAAGGGCTATTAGGTAGAATCCCAAGAGGCACGGCCTGTGTTTACTCAGACAGCCAAGGAGGAAGTGCCTGTGTCTGGGAAGAGAACAAGACTTAGGGGGAAGGGGGAAGCTTAACCACGAAGCTATGCCTGACAGCATCAGGCCAGGGAAGGACTCTGTAAAATAGGAATAAATTCCAAAAGAAAATAAAACAGAAGTGATGATGTCAGCAGTCCCTAGTTAAAAGAAGAAGAAAGAGAATCCTGGAGCAAGCCTCTGCGCAGAAAATTTTTTTTCCCTGGCTGGAACAGAAGATCAGTCACCAAAACTAAAAAGCAAAAGATCTAAGTGGCTGAAAAAAGGAATTATGGGCTCCTACTGGGGACAAGACTTGCCTGGAAGCCCATCTGAGGGCTTGCTGCCCTATCCTTCACATCTGAGATCATCCCCTGATCCCAGCCAGGACCAGGGATTTCCTGCTTTTTGGCATCCAGATGCGAGAAATAGATCTGCTGACTCTGAGATCACCAACTGACAGACACTAGCCAGGGCCCAGAGAGAACGCGCCGTGGGGTCTAAGATCGAGTTCACCTGGCATCTTTCTTGGCACATATCTTCCTGGCTTGTCTTCAGTCTCCACTCCTCCCAGTTTGAGTTCCCACCTTACCTCTTTTGCAGAGATTCCTTGTAGCTCATATGAAGGAGTGGACAGAAGACACAGAACAGATAGCAGAGAGAAGTACTGGGGGCCTCCCAGCTCTTGTTCAGGGCCCCACTCTCCTCTGACAAGCATGTTAAGGTTTATCCAGATCACCCCTCCAGTTCCCCTATTTCACAGATGAGGGAAATGAGACAGAAAAAGGGGGACTGTATGTCTGTGCCCATCAAAGTCAGATGAGATGATACACTGTCTTAAGACTATCTGATTCAGGACCTTGCCTGAGGTCACAAATATTTGTAGTGACAGAGCCAGGACAAGCACATAACCATCCTAATGGCTGCTCCTTCCTTCAGCACTGTGGGTGCCTATGAGCTGGACTGCAGTCTCTACTGCTCACTAGAAAAGTTCCAGTCCCCCAGCAGGCACAGGGGCTCCAGCAGCCGCGGCGTGTCTGTGTCCTCTGCCCGCTTCGTGTCCTTGTCCTCCTTCGGGGGGCTACAGCGGCATCCTGGCTGGGTCCAACG
Organism: Pongo abelii; assembly: GCF_028885655.2. Lineage (NCBI taxonomy): Eukaryota > Metazoa > Chordata > Mammalia > Primates > Hominidae > Pongo > Pongo abelii. The sequence goes on from NC_071995.2 coordinate 93,370,486, forward strand.
GATTGCTTGCGGGCAACGAGAAGCTCACCATGCATAACCTCAACAACTGCCTGGCCTCCTACCTGGACAAGGTGCACGCCCTGGAGGCAACCAACAGCAAGCTGGAGGTGAAGCTCCGTGACTAGTACCAGAAGCAGGGGCACAGGCCCTCCCGCAACTACAGCCACTACTACAGGACCATTGAGGACCTGCGGGACAAGATTCTTGGTGCCACCATTGAGAACTCCAGGATTGTCCTGCACATCAACAATGCTCATCTGGCTGCAGATGACTTCTGAACCAGGTTTGGTTTGAGTGTTTGGGTGCTGGATGAGGTGACCCTGGCCAGGACTGATCTGGAGGCGCAGATCAAAGGCCTGAAGGAAGAGCTGGCCTACCTGAAGAAGAAGCATGAGGAGGAAATCAATGCCCTGAGGGGCCAAATGGGAGACCAGGTCCATGTGAGGGTGGATTCGGCTCAGACCTGCCAAGAACCTGAGTGACAGGCAAAGCCAATATGAGATCATGGCCAAGTGGAACTGGAAGGATGCTGAAGCCTGGTTCACCAGCTGGGTCACAATATCAGTATGACTCATGGCATTGATTTTTGTTTGTTTGTTTGTTGTATTTTTCTGAGACAGAGTCTCACTCTGTCTCCCAGGCTGGAGTCAGTGGTGCAATCTCAGCTCAATGCAACCTCCTCTTCCCCGGTTCAAGCGATTCTCCTACCTCAACCTCCTGAGTAGCTGGGACTACAGGTGTGCACCACCATGTCTGGCTAATTTTTTTGTATTTTTAGTAGAAACGGGGTTTCACCATATTGGCCAGGCTGGTCTCGAACTCCTGACCTCGTAATCCGCCCGCCTTGGCCTCCCAAAGTGCTGGGATTACAGGCATGAGCCACCATGCCTGGCTGGCATTGTTTTATATACACACACAGATACAGAAATATAGGGATGTGTGTGTACATACATTATATATATATATACACACACTATATATGGGTGTACATGTCACATATATTTCCTAGCTTTGTCCACTCAGGCGGCCTTGAAGCTGTGATGTCCCTATAGCAACAAGCACACCTAGTATCTGGATCTTGGTTTCTAAATACCATCCTCCAGATGACCTCCAAGAGACCAGTGTTCCTTGAAGAAATGGCTGGCTCAAGAACTGCAGCAAGGAAAATACAAGATGAACCTAGACATCTTAGAATGCCAGAAAGCAAGGGAGGTGCTTTTTTTAAAAAGGCAAGGGTGAGAAAAGGAAAAAAGAAGAAAGATGGGGCATGTCAAATGGACGTATAAGCCAAACTGAAGGAGTTCCCAACAGCCAAAGCTGGAACAAATTAGAGGGAAAAAAGGGGGGATAGTAGTATAAGATCACAGAACAAAACAAATATCTGTCAGCCTATACTGAAATAAATAAGTGACTAAGTAAATATAGCAAAAGGGACAGATCTTCCTTACAAAAGAATACCAATTAATAATTGTAGAAAGAATTAGGAAAATAGAAAATCACCTGTATTTCACTGGAGCAGAAATATTTGCCCTAAAAAAAATTATGGCCTTCAATCTTCCTGGGAATGATCAGCGGTTGCACTTTCGGTGACAGCAGGATTGTGGACATTAATACAGAACTTGACAGTTTACAAATTTTTTTTAAGAAAGAAAAGAAGAAATCACAATTAGAACTCCATAGTAATAACTGGTTTAACAAGATCCACTGATGAAGATAAAATTAATGTGTGAAACTTTATGGAGAAACATTATCTGCACAACCTTAAAATATCTCCTAGCTGAATACTAATACAAATATTAATTACTGTGGTCGTTTTAAAATATGTCCACAGACTCTTTAATACCCCTCCATGAGGTGGAACTTAATCCCCCCACGCCCAGAGTATGGGCTGGACTTGGTGATTCCTCTCTACTTAATAAATGATGCAAAGGGAAAAACAGTAACCTTACAGTAGTGAAACCTAGCAGACATGAGACATCACCAGTACCAAGCCATCTTGACATCATGTATTCCTTCACAGGACGCAGTGAGAACAGCGTATCACCTGAATCATATTTGTCCCCAAAGTCCATGACCTCAGTCTAATCCTGAGAAGACACTAGACAAACCCAAATGGAAGAACATTCTATAAAACACCTGAACATGACTCTTCAAAAGTGTCAAGGTCATATGTCTCAATCCATTTAGTGTTGTTATAAAGCAACATCTGTATGTTTGGCTCATGGTTCTGCAGGCTATTCAGGAAGCATGGTGCGAGTATCTGCTTCTGGTGAGGGCCTCAGGCTGCTTCCACTCATGGCAGAAGGTGAAAGGGAACTGGTGTGTGCAGAGATCACATGGTGAGAGGAGAAACAAGAGAGAGGAGAGGGGCCAGGCACAGTGGCTCATGTTTGTAATCCCAACAATTTGGGAGGCCAAAAGGGGAGAATCTCTAGAGCCCAGGCGTTCAAGACCAGCCTGGGCAACACGGTGAAACCCCATCTCTACAAAAAATAGAAAAATTAGCTGGGCAAGGTGATGCGTGCCTTAGTCACAGCTACTTGGGCAGTTGAGGTGGGAGGATCTCTTGAGCCCAGGAGGTTGAGGCTGCAGTGAGCCGTGATCACACCAGTACACTTCAACTGGGGCCAAAGAACAAGACCTTATCTCAAAAAGAGAGAGAGAAAGAGAGTACAGGTGCTAGGCTCTTTTTAGCAACCAGCTCTCATGGGAACTAACAGAGTGAAAACTCACTCATTATCACAAGGACGGCACCAAGCTATTCACTGGGGATCCACCTCCATGACACAAACACCTCCCATTAGGCACCCACTTCCTACACTAGAAATCAGATTTCAACATGAGATTAGCAAGGGTCAAACATCCAAACTATAGCAGCCATATACGACAAGGGAAGATGAAAGTATCATTCATTGGAGGAGACTAAGGAGACATGACAACTAAATAAAATGTGGATTGGATCCTGGAACAGAAAATAACATTCGAGGAAAAACTGGGAAAATGTGAATAAAGTATGTAGTTAACAACTAAAGTTAACAGTGTTGTAACAACGTAAATGTTTTCATTTTGATAAACATACCATGTTGTTTAAGATACTCATATTAGGCTGGGCATGGTGGCTCATGCCTGTAATCCCAGCACTTTGGGAAGCCGAGGCAGGTGGATCCCCTGAGGTCAGGAGTTCGAGACCAGCCTGGCCAACATGATAAAACCCCGTCTCTACTAAAAATACAAAAATAAGCTGGGTGTGGTGGCACGTGCCTGTAATCCCAGGTACTCAGGAGGCTGAGGTAGGAGAATCACTTGAACCCAGGAGGTGGAGGTTGCAGTGAGCCGAGATCGCGCCACTGCACTCTAGTGTGGGTGATAAGGTGAGACTCCATCTCAAGAAAAAAAAAACAAAAATGTGTGAAAACTAAACGAAACAAAGCAATGCTCCAAGAAGATGCAGCACGTGTATCCTAAGGCTTCAGGTTCCCATAAAATCCCTGAGGTTGCCCAGACACCCCAAGTTTGGGATGCATCAGAGCCTCTCTCACTAATGAATACCATAGCCATGATGACCATGCATCCAGGAGGAACAGCATGTTATCTTCTATTTTCACTGGAGGCTGTACCCCAAGGGTCTTTCCTAATTCCCACTGCTGCGAGGACCTGGACGAAAAGTGATAAGCCCCCAAGCATGGTAAGACTCCAGCCTGTTGCTTCTGGCTATGGTCCCATCACTCAGCACTTTGAAGACCCGCATAGAATGAGTTATTAACACACCCAAAGAACAAATTCTGAAAGTGCATCAATATTAATTCATTTACAGGGAGGTTTTGCTTTCTCCTCTCTCTTTCTTGATTAAATGCTTAGTGCTTCCTCAAGAGATAAGCTGTCACGAAACTCTCAACCAGTCATGAATGAGAAGAAAAGATAAAATCTTCCCCATCACCTTAAAGGAAAGCATTTATTTAAAAGTTCTCATCAACCAGACGCAGTGGTTCACGCTTATAATCCCAGTACTTTGGGAGGCCAGGAGTTCTAAACCAGCCTGGGCAACATAGCAAGAGCCTGTCTTTAAAAATAAATAAATAAAAAATTAGCTAGGTATGGTGGCATATGCCTGTGCTCCCAGCTACTCAGGAGGCTGAGGCAGGAGGGGAGGCTGGGGTGGGAGAATCTACTTGAGCCCAGGAGTTTTGGGCTGCAATGAACTATACGATTTTGAGACAAAGTGACATTCCATCTCAAAAAATAAAGTTCTCATCACCTAAACGTATGCCTTTTAGTTCATATTTTATTTGTTTAATCTTTGGGTAAGACTCTTGTTGCTGTTTTTTTTTTTCTTTTTAAGATGAAGTAATAGATTGCTTCCAAAAACGGCCCCAAATCCTCCATCCCACTCCCTTGTAGCCACACCCTTTACTCAGTGTGATTATGTGGCTTCTTTCATCATGGGAGACAGTTTGTTTACCAAACCTTGAATCTGGGCTGGCCATGTGGATTGCTTTAGCCAACACAATGTGGCAGACAGAGTTGGTAATGTGCCAGTTCTGAACCCAGGCCCATGAGGCTCTGCTCTCTTATGCTCCCTCTCAGAACCCTGCTTCACAGCCATGAGAACAAGTCAAGGCTAGCTGCTGGAGAACAAGAACACATGTTAAAGATGAGCCAGCCCAGCCAAGAAGACAACTGCCCACATGGGACCAGCCTACATTGCTTGCCTGCAGAACCATGGGCTAAACAGTAGTGTCACCGCATTTTAGGATAGTTTGTTATCCAGCAAAATCTAACTGATACAATTGAAGTGTGTGATTTTAGTGCTGTTAATTATTCTGATCTTAAAAGTGTTACTAATTGGAGAAAGTCAGAAAATACAGAAAAGGAGAAAATTGCCATAATTTATCACTAGAATAAAACCAACATTCTGGTGGTGTTTTTCCCCAGTCTTCAGTATATTAGTGTGACTGAATGAAAATGAAATCCACTTAGTTTTAATTTCATATCTTTCTCCTCCCACTGAAAACATTCAATAGAGCTTTTCTTATGCCATTAGTGTCTGAAAACGTAATTTTTAATGGTTTAAATATTCTATTTATCATGGATGTACAATAATTTAAACCTGTGCATATATTTCTGTAGTTTCTATAATTAATAATGAAGCTATTCATTATTGTAAGTATTATTGTTAATTTGAGTACAGAAAGCTATGTTCAATTCTGTGCTTATTGCTTTAAAATAAGCTTCTAGAACTGAAATTCTCGATTCAACAAGTATAGATTGCTAGTCAAAGCCAGTCCCCTTACACACACACACAGACACACACACACACACACATCTTCTTTGCTGGCAGAGACACATTTTGTTCCATTGTTTACCCTACGTTCTACCATGTGCCCAGAGTGAGGAGCCTCTCCCCAACAAAGAAGAGAAAGGAGAATCCTGATAGTCTAAGCTACTAGCTAAATATAGCCCACCACCTGTTTTAGTATAGGCCATTTAATGCAATTCTGGCCAGTGAGACATGAGAAGAGGTCTTTTGGGAGCTTTTGGAAAAAGCTTGTCTTTACAAATACCCATGCAAGAAGGAATGGTTCCTTTTCTCAACTCTAGAGGTGAGTGTATAAAGATGCAATGCCCGGAACTGATGCAGCCATCTTGACTATGAGAACTTAAGTCTATGGGAACAAACTGATATACTCAGGATGGCGGAGAAGGAAAAGGAAAGACTCATGTCCTTTGTGATGTTTTTGAGCTGCTGAATTTCCTGGAAACACTCCACCTCTGGACAGTGAGATGATAAACCTAAACTTCTTTCTGTGTAAACCATTTTTACCAGGTTTTCTGTTCCTTACAGCCTAAAGGACAGAGACTCTTTTAAGGCTTTCTCCACACATTACCAAACTGAGCTCACAGAGAGATTGTAGCAATGAACTTTTTCTGCAGAACTACATGGGCTTAACATAAAATTTACAAAATAACTTGGAGAAAAATAATACATGTAAAATATTCAATGTTCTAATATCCACAAACCTGATACCTCCTTTGTTCAAAATTTTAAAAAATATCTCCTAGTAAATTCCATTATTTACTTAGTCCAGCAATGGGCTGTAAGTTTTTCTAAAGGTTTTATGCTTTTTTGCTGTTATTATAACTAGAAGCATTTTCTCTGTTATATCTAACAGATTGTTGCTGGTATATAATAAAGCTATTATTCTTCATATATAAATCCACAACTTTACTGAGTTGTCAATAAGTTTAGGAGTGTTACCATACATTTGTTTCTTTTTTATTGTTATGTAATTATGTTATTTTTAAAAAACTTTTTACTTCCTACTATCAGCTATATTTCATATTTTCATGCTTTATTGCATTGACAAGAAATTCCAGAACAATAAATATCATCTTAAGTTTTTTTATTTTAAAGGGAATCTCTAATGTTTCACTATTAAGTATGACATTAAATACTGGTTTAAGAGATATGTATGTGTGGGTGCACAGACATACAAAATTTATTTTTTGGTTTATAATATACATAAATCATGTAAAAAATCTTATTTTTAAAAGAATTATATTTTTTAAATTAACAACAGGTACTGAATTGCCAAATATAATTTAGGAATCTATTGTGATCATCATATAGTTTATCTTAACTGAAACTGACCAAAGAGTCTAGTTACAGACTTCCTTAAAAAAAATTCATATTTCTAGGATAAAATGTTACATATACATCCTGAATTACTCTTTTATGAGCATTTCTTTTTGAACTTTTTCATGTGCTTTATCTGGTGTTTTATTCATATGATTTGGATAGTTCTACTAGAGTGTGATAGCAGTCATAGAACAGGGGAATTATCTCATATCTGGAACTTGAATAAGATCATTAGTAAAATTGGAATAGCAACCCATGACTCCATGGTAAAAGGACAAAATTCCCAACAGATGAAGTTAAATGATTTATGGAGGAAGGGAAGGCAGTCCTTTGAAATGCTAGTATTACCATGGACATTTCTTTTTTTTTTTCTTTTTCTTTTTTTTTTTTTTTGAGACAGAGTCTCACTCTGTCATTCAGGCTGGTGCAGTGGCACGATTTCAGCTCACTGCAACCACCACCTCCCAGATTCAAGTGATTCTCCTGCCTCAGCCTCCCAAGTAGCTGGGATTACAGGTGCCCACCACCACGCCTGGCTAATTTTTGTATTTTTAGTAGAGACAGGGTTTCATCATGTTGGCCAGGCTGGTCTCGAACTCCTGACCTCAAGTGAGCTGCCCACCTTGGCCTCCCAAAGTGCTGGGATTACATGTGTGAGCCACCGTGCCCAGCCACTACTGACATTTCTGACAGCTTTGCTACATACAGTCCTTGCCTGAAGGTTCACTTTCCCTTTGTAGCACTTCACCAACTATGCTGTACTTTCCTGATGCTGAGAGTTGGCCATGGCTGGTTTGTTTTATTTTGTTTTCCTACTGTACCAGAAATACTGCTCCATGTTTTCAGACAGTGTTATATAGGAGGAGAGGAGAAAGTTTCTCCATTTCTGAACACAGGGCCAACCACCTGTCCATTTCCACCATCCCCATGTGTATCAGTTATCTATTTCACAACAATGCTGTGCAAAAGCAATCAGAGAACCTCACTAGCATACAGCAGTAAGGGCTCATAGCTCAAGTGTCTGGAGTGGTCAGTTAGGTGGCTCTGCTGATCCTGGCTGAGATTACTTGCCCTGGAGTAATTACCACCCTGCAATCAGCTGGTTCTTTACTGATTTAGGAAGTCTTTGGCTGGGAAGATTAGGGTAATTCAGCTCTGCTCTGAGAACATCCGCAACACAATGGTGGATGTGCAAGACAGCAAGCAGGATCATGCAGTCTCTTAAGGCCTGGGCTTGGAGCTGGCATACCCTCCATCACTACTACTGCATCATGTTGGCCAAAGCCAATGGCAAGAGGCCAGCCCAGGCCAGGCGCAGTGGCTCATGCCTGTAATCCCAGGACTTTGGGAGGCCAAGATGGGTGGATTACCTGAGGTCAGGAGTGCGAGACCAGCCTGGCCAACATGGCGAAACCCCGTCTCTACTAAAAATACAAAAATTAGCCAGGCATGGTGGCATGTGCCTGTAATCCAAGCTACTTGGGAGGCTGGGATAGGAGAATCGTTTGAACCCGGGAGGTGGAGGTTGCATCAGTGAGCCTAGATCACGCCACTGCACTCCAGCCTGGGCGACAGAGCAAGACTCTGTCTAAAATAAATAAATAAATAAAGAGGCCAGACCAGACTCGAGGGGTGTCTCTTTAGTTAAAAGAACTGCAAAGGCATGGATTCAGGGAGAGGTGGGGAACTGGCCGCCCTTGCAATCTACCACACCGTATCCCTTCTCTGTCTTCAGCTACATCTACACATCAGTGATCCTGCATCTTTTCCTCTCACATCTTCTCTCCACCATAGTGTTTGGCCACAAGTTACCCCTCCCCTGCAGAAAAGACAGTGGCTTTTGTTAGCCCAACACTTCAGCTGTCTCAGAGACCCAAAGGAGTAGCTGGGCCTTCCGGTCAGGGTAAGGAACAAGAACTGCTAAGTGAGCTGTTCAAGGCTCTCTCAGGTGGGAAGGGCATGGGGGAAAGAACACAGTCTCCACGGCTGGGTATGACTTAGGGAAGAATGGCCGTTGGGGAGCCATGTTCCACATCTCCACGTTATAGTGAATCAGGAATATAGAAAATCAACGTTGAGACTATACAGAGTAACACTCACTAGCGGCACAGCTTTGTCCACATCAGCAAGTCTAAGTTCAGGCTCTGCTGTCGCTAACTGCCTGACCTTGGGCAAGCCTTCTATCGCTTAGGATATTGAAAAAACCAATGGGTTGGACGAGTCTCAGTGAGCCTTCCAGCACCAACCTTCCACACCTATAGATTTTATTTCATTACCAAACTAAACTCTCTTCACACATATTCATTCTTCACGTCAACTTGTAGTATGACTATCTGCTCACAATTTTAAAAATCAAAAGAAACACTAACAACAGCATAACCTTCAACCCAACTTCTCCAGATGAATATCACACCACCTCAGGTGAGCAAAGGTGGGCTAAGATTATTATTCTATCAAAGCAGCTTCATGTAAAGAAAGAGAATGGAATGTGTACATTTTTCAGGGCAGTGCACGTTCATCCGTGATTGAAGAATGATTCAGACCTGTTTCAAGCAATAATTTAATTTTTCACAGTGAAAATTATCATTTCCCCAATTTTCAGTTTTCTTAATTCAACTTATTTTTTGAATAGGTGATACATGTACATGGCTTTAAATTCACAAGCTACAAAATAATATAAAGTTTAAAAGTAAGTTTTCCTGTCACTCCTGCCCCTAAGCTATTCAGTTGCTCTCCTCAGTGACAACCAGTTACCACATGCTCGGTACATACAATAAGTGCAAGTGCATGTGTGTGCAGGTGAGCAAGCATGTGTGCACACACACACTATTCTTTTTTTTTTTTTTTTTTAAAGGAGTCTCATTCTGTTGCCCAGGCTGGAGTGCAGTGGCATGATCTCGGCTGCATACTCCGCCTCCCAGGTTCAAACAATTCTCCTGCCTCAGCCTCCTGAGTATCTGGGACTGTAGGCACGTACCACCATGCCTGGCTAATTTTTGTATTTTTTAGTAAAGATGGGGTTTCACCATGTTGGCCAGGCTGGTCTTGAACGCCTGACCTCAAGTGATCCACCCACCTCAGCCTTTCAAAGTGCTGGGATTAAAGGCGTGAGCCACTGTGCCTGGCCTATTCTTTTTAGACTATAAATGGTATTATCTTTAAAACATTATTTTGCCTCTTTCTTTTTTCCCTCCTAATATTATGTCACAGACATTACTTCATAGAGAGTAGCCTCAGACTTTTCAAAGACTGTAATATATTCTGTTGTATAGCTATTCTATTTAACCAGTGCCTGAAAACTAATGAATATTTACGATGCTTTTGGTATTTTGCTCTTTTAAACAATGTTACCATGAGTACCTCTATACACAGGGCATTTTGCACAGGTGCAAGAATATCTGTAGGATAAATTCCTACATAGTCACTCTCTGCACAACCATGTATTCATAACTTAGATACAGCCAAACCACTTCCAGAGACACTAGACTGGGGTTGCAAACTATATCCCACAGGTCAAATCTAGTCCACGAGCTAAGGATATTTTTATGTTTTTAAAGAGTTGTTTTAAAAAAAAGAAAAGAAAAGAAGAAAAAGGAGAGGGAGAAGGAAGAACATGTGACAGAGACCTTATGAGGCCTTCAAATATTTACTATCTGGCCCTTTCAGAAAAACTTTGCTGAGCTCTACACCAATTTACAGTCCCATCAGCAATGTATAACACTGAATGTTTTTCCACTATTTCCATTCTAATCTTTGGTCAAATTAAGATTTAAGGTAATGCTTCAAGTTTTGTTTCAGTTGAAGAAAATAAGGCACTCATAAAATACTTACATCAGGGCACTATGATCTTTCCAGGCAAAAATACGGCTTGTTCTAGGACACAAACATAAACTGACACTTGAACTTCTTGCCTCACATTCACAGGTGGTGAGAAAAGGTTAGAACCTCCAACTGTTAGAACTGGAAGGAACTTTAAAGGTTATCTGATGTAAGAGTTACAGATTTTGTGTACCATTAAAATTTCAAAACAAATTTAAAGGATTAAAACAATGTTGTCAACTTTTTATGTTGCCAATAAAGTCATTAAAAAATAAAAACACACTGGGCACGGTGGCTCATGCCTGTAATCCCAGCACTTTGGGAGGCCAAGGCGGGTGGACTGCCTGAGCTCAGGAGTTCACGACCAGCCTGGACAACACGGTGAAACCCCGTCTCTACTAAAACACAAAAAATTAGCCGGGCATGGCAGCGTGCACCTGTAGTCCCAGCTACTTGGGAGGCTGAGGCAGGAGAATTGCTTGAACCTGGGAGGTGGAGGTTGCAGTGAGCCAAGATCACGCCACTGCACTCCAGCCCGGGTGACAGAGTGAGACTCTGTCTCAAAAAAAAAAAAAAAAAAAAAAAAATACAACCACCATCTACTTCTTTCACCATCACTTCATAAAGGAATTTAACATTAAAAGTAGGGCATACCCAATATTAGAATAAAGGAGAGTCCATTAAATTAAATATACTTACCTTTACGAAAAGCCAAACACATCACCATTTTCCTTCTGCCTTTGCTTCACATTGAGGAAAACTCCATGTCAAACCCATGTGGAAACCAACTTCACTGTTTCCTAAACAATCAAAAGACCCTATACCCAAATGAATGCTCAAGATTCAATTCTGGGCTGGGCACAGTGACTCATACCTGTAATCCCAGCACTCTGAGAGGCCAAGGCGTGTGGATCGCACAAGGCCAGGAGTTCAAGACCAGACTTGCCAACATGATGAAACTTCGTCTGTACTAAAAATACAAAAATTAGCTGGGCATGGTGGCGCATGCCTGTAATCCCAGCCACTCAGGAGGCTGAGGCAGGAGATTCACTTGAACCTGGGAGGCAGAGGTTGCAGTGAACTGAGATCACGCCACTGCACTCCAGCCTGGGCGACAGAGTAAGACCCAGCACCCCCCCAAAAAAAAAGAAAAAATAAAAGAAAAAGATTCAATTCTGATGACAATGAATTTATGGCAGACCTAGAACTAGAACCCAGGACCTATGTCTGCCAATCCCCCTAAATTTTTCCCTAAACCACATTCTCCACATGTCCCAAAAATCACAAAACAAATGACCAGCATAACTGGTCCCACAGCACCCCAGCCAGTCTCTTCCTTCCCACATCACTGCTCTTCCCTCTCAAGTGTGATCGCTTACCTCTCAGCCAAAATGTGTTTTCAGTTCTCTTCACTGGGAGGCAGGGGAGCAAACCAACAACAAAACTGGACATTTTTTCTCTTCTGAGTAGCTGGAGAATCCTAAATTCATGCAGACTCAAACGACAATCACCCATTCATTCTAAATGTGTTTTTCCCCCATCAATCCTTATAAATAGCCTTCACCTCACTCTCCTTTGCTGTGTAAGGTGGAGAGGGACTGGGGTCCCTGGAAACACATGCATGAGCTTCTATGGGCACTTAAGCATCAATCCAAGGGACTTCCAGATGGTTGACAAGAGGCATCTCCTACAGCTTCTTCCATAAGAAGAACCAAAATAGCGAGTAGATAGTCACACTTCAAATAGATCATCTAAGATAGAACACTGGAATTCAACAGAGAAATGACAGGAAACATCTAAAGCAGGGAAGGAGAGAGAAGCAAGGCAGCCTACTCTGCCAGGGTGGGCCAGGATCCAGGACAGGCTCCCCAATGGAGAGAAAGGGTAAGTGCCACGTTTCCACCACGGACTCCTGCAATCTTAGCCACAAGAGAGCCCCTCCACTCTGGGGGGCCCAGAGACTAACCTAAGGCGCTGCCTGGAGACTGTGCAACCAGAGACATTGCTCCAGAGGGGGAACTCATGCTGGGTTCCTCAAACCCCAAGTCTTAAGCACCTACAGCACAGTGCCACTTTGAAAGCCCAGCCCCCACCAGACTGCAACCAGTCCGGGCCCAACAGCCCCTGCATCTCCACATCCCTGGAGTCCCACTGACATTTCTCCCCCTCAGCCACCATTGCAGGGGCCAAGAAGGCAGCCACTGGAAACAACTCGACCCAGTCTTCACCCCCTGCAGAGGGGCAGCTGTGCATTTTCACATGCCCCAGGATAATTCCACTGACCACAGCTAGTCATGCAGGTAGTTATGGGCCAAAGCTAGTGAAGTACACATCCCTCAGACCCCTGCCTATGGCTGCTCCCACTGAAAGCAACCCTGCCCTCCCCAGTAGCAGGGCCACAGCACATAGGCTGCTGCCTGCACCTGGCCATTTCCCCAGCAGCCTATAGGGATCACCCTACCCCTGCCTACCACAGCCGGTGCCTACACACGCCACCAGGGGTGGGGCAGAGGACAGCTTGACTGAGATTTATCCCAGGGATGCAAGCATGGCTCAACATATGCAACTCATCACATAAACAGAATAAAGGACAAAAACCACATGATCATTTCAACACACACAGAAAAACCATTTGATAAAATTCAATATCCCTCCGTGATTAAAAAAAAAAATTCTCAACAAACTCGGCCTAGAAGGAACATACTTCAACATAACAAAGGCCATATATGACAAACCCACAGGTAACATCATACTGAACGGGGAAAAGCTGAATGCCTTTCTTCTAAGAACTGGAATAAGACAAGGATGCCTACTTTTACCACTCCTATTCAACAAAGTACTGGAAGTCCTGGCCACAGCAATTGGGCAAGAGAAAGAAATAAAAGGCATCCACATCAGAAAAGAAAACGTCAAAGTGTCTCTCTTTGCTGATAATATGATCTTATGACTAGAAAAACCTAAAGACTCCACCAAAAAACTCTTAGATCTGATAAATAAATTCAGTAAAGCTTCAGGTACAAAATCAACATACAAAAATCGGTAGCATTTCTATACGCCAATAATGAACTTGCTGAAAAAGAAACCAAGAAGGCAATCCCATTTACAATAGCTATAAAAAATAGAATATCTAAGAATAAATTTAACCAAGGAGGTTGTCTTAGTCCATTTGTGTAGCTACATCTGAGGCTGGGTAATCTATAAAGAAAAGAGGTTTATTTGGCTAATGGTTCTACAAGCTGTACAAGAAGCACAGCACCAATATCTGCTACTGGAGAGGGCTTCCCGGCTGCTTCTACTCATGGCAGAAGGAGAATGGGAGCTGTTGTATGCAGAGATCATGTGGTGAGAGAGAGGAAGCAAGAGGGAGGAGAAGAAAGCACCGGGCTCTTTTTAACAAGCACCTCTTGTGGGAACTAATAAAGTGAGAACTATCCACCCCGGAAGGACATTAATCTATTCATGAGGGATCTGCTCCAATGACCTAAACACCTGCCATGAGGCCCCATCTCCAACATGGGAAATAAATTTCAACATGAGGTTTCGCGAGTCAAATATCCAAACTATAGCAGAGGTAAAGGATCTCTACAAGGAAAATAACAAAACACTGATAAAAGAAATTTAAAAGAACACAAACAAATGGAAAGACATCCCATGCTCAAGGATCAGAAGAATTCATATTGTTAAAATAACCATACTGCCCAAAATACCAACATCATTTTTCACAGAAATAGACAATTGTAAAACTCATATAGAACCATAAAAGAGCCCAAATAGCAATACTGAACAAAGCTGGAGGCATCACACTACCTGACTTCAAAATAATTACAAGGCTATAGTAACCAAAACGGATGGTATTGGTATGAAAACAGACACAGAGACCAATGGAATAGAATAGAGAACCCACAAGTAAATCCACATATTTGTAACTAATTGATTTTCGACCAAGCCTCCAAAAACACACATTGGGAAAATGACACCCCATTCAATAAATGGTGTTCAGAAAATTGGATTGCCATATGCAGAAGAATGAAACTGGACCACTATCTTTCAACATATATAAAAATCAACTCAAGAGAGATTAAAGACTTAAACATAAGACCCAAAACTATAAAACTGCTAGAAGAAAACATAGGAAAACCTCACAAGCACAGGAATAAAGAAAAAAACAAAAATAGAAAAATGGAACTATTTTAAACTAAAAAGCTTCTGCACAGCAAAGGAAACAATCAGCAGAGGGAAGAGACAACCTGTTGAATGGGAGAAAATATTTGCCAACTCTTCATCAAACAAAGGACAAACATCCAGAATATACAAGAAACTCAAACAACAGTGAACAAACAAATAAATAATTCCATTGAAAAGTGAGCAAAGGACATGAATAGACATTTTTTAAAAGAGGACGTACAAATGGCCAAGAAGTATATGAAAAAAAAAATGCTCAACATCACTAGTCATCAGAGAAATGCAAATCAAAACCACGAGATCTCTTACCCAGTTAGAATGGCTATTACTAAAAAGACAAAAAAATGCTGGCAATGATGTGGAAAAAGGGAACTCTTACACACTATTGGTGGGAATACAAATTAGCATATCCATTGTGGAACAAAGTTTGGAGATTTAAAAAAAAAAACTAAAAATAGAACTATAGTATGATCCAGCCATCCCACTACTAAGTATTTATCCGAAGGAAAATAAATCAGTATGTCAAAGGGTAGGTACACGTGCATGTTTATTGCAGCACTACTCACAATAGCAAAGATATGGAATCAACCTAAGTGTACCTCAATGGATGAATGAGTAAAGAAAATATAGTATATATACATAATGGAATACTATTTGGCCATAAGAAATGAAATCCTGTCATTTGCATCAACACGGATGGAACTAGAGATCACTATGTTAAGTGAAATAAGCCAGGCACAGAAAAACAAATACTACTCATATGTAGGAGCTAAAAAATAGTTGATGTCATGGAAGTAGAAAGTAGAATGATAGACACTAGAGGCTGGGAAGGGAGAGGGGGATGAAAAGAGGTTAATGGGTACAAACCTAGACTTAGATAGAAGGCATAAGTTCCAATATTCGAGAGCAGAGTAGGGCCAGGCGCAGTGGCTCATGCCTGTAATCCCAGCACTTTGAGAGGCCGAGGCAGGAGGCTCACGAGGTCAAGAGATCAAGACCATCCTGGCCAATGTGGTGAAACCCCATCTCTACTAAAAATACAAAAATTAGCTGGGGGTGGTGGCATGTGCCTGTAGTCCCAGCCACTCAGGAAGCTGAGGCAGGAGAATCCCTTGAACCTGGGAGGCGGAGGTTGCAGTGAGCTGAGATCGCGATACTGCACTCCAGCCTGGTGACAGAGCGAGACCCCATCTAAAGAAGAAGAAGAAAAAAAAACTAGAGTAGGGTGACTATAGTTACAAACCGTGTATTGCAGTATTTCAAAGTAACTAGAAGCAAAAACCTGAAATACCCAACACAGAGAAATGATAAATACTAAAGGTGATGGGTACCCTGACTTGATCATTACATATTCTATGCATGTAACAAAATATGACATGTACCCCATAAGTATGTAAAATATCATGTATCCATTTTTTAAACCCACAATCAAAAAAATAAACAAAAAAGAATTAGCTTCCCCTGAAATTAAGAGCCAAGGATACTTCAACAGGCTTGGATACAGAGCCACAGAAACACCGCGTCTCTATCAGATCCAAGCCCTGGCCTTCCTCTGCCCTCCCTGGTGCTGCTCTTTCATCCATCATTTGGCTTTCTTCTGTGTGCACGGCACCATTCATTTGCTCCCGTGGCTGCTCATGTGTATGTCCTGACATAGGAGTCAGCCTCATTTTGTGCCATCTACCACGTGGGTGCAACCCTCCTTCTAGTACAGCTATGTCAGCCCCTGCCACTCAGACACCCAGCCCCTGCTCTGTGCTGCTAGGCACTGTGGTTTCCAGCTAGCCCTGCAGCTAAAGCTAAATGATGCTCTGGACTGCAAAGCTTCCCGTAGTCCTTCCAGCATCATAAGAAAAATCCATTTGAGAGCAGTGAGCATTGATAATAGCTTTAATAAATACAGTGTTGGCTCAATCTGCTCTATTTTCAATTAAGATTTTAGCTCTCACACAGCAGGGTTTTAATAGGAGTCCTAAGCCTGGGAGTAGGTCATTGAGAATTTATAACACCTTTTCTAATGAACCAAATAGCAAGACTTTTGCCGCCATCCCAGGTTGCTTTTGCATTTGTTTTTAAGTCTTCTTCTGTCTCCCATTGCTCCAAAACATAGTTGAGGACATTTTCCTCTCATGAAACTATGTTACTCCTTCCCCACTAGTAATTACTACCTCAGTTTCTTATTCCCTTACAAAGCTTTTTAATAGGACTAGTAATCCAAGGGAGAAACTAATTAGTAGATGGAATTTTTCCTTGTAATATGCTGTGGTCAAAAACACGCAAATTCTCACCAGGATCCCAAGAAATGAAACACATATCCCAAGAAGATTCAACACATGAAAGGGGAGATGTGATCTCTCTGCCAATACTTCATGTTTCCCTCAAGATGACTTCTGCAGGTTTTGGCAGCAGGCTCCAGATAACATCACATCCCTATAAATCAGCTCTGCCATGCAGATGTGATTTAGTTAGTTATTCCCAAGAACAACAGGAGGTTGATTTGGACTTCATATTGGAGGTAAATGAAGGGGCCAGCCTTAGAGACTCTGACCTCTTTGTTGTGGGACAGAGGGACTATCTTGCTTACTACACCAAGGTATTAGCTTCCTGACTTGAAGTTTGTATTCCAAGATGTGTCCCACTAAAGAGATGGGCAGGAGATGACAGGACTCAAATAGGCCTTCAGAGTTATGAAATGGCGGATATAGAAGAGGCCACAGGCGTTATCAAGAAAAACAGCAAGTTAAACGGACACATGAGTAGAAGAATGGTGAATGAAATAGAACAGATATGTGTGCATAAATGCAGTAAATTCCCAATGTCAAGGTTTGTGATATGCCACGTGCTTGTGCCTTTTTTCAACCTTTCCACTCATTCAACAAATAGTTATTGTGTGCCTAATGGGTACCAGGTTCCCAATAGTACTAAGCACTAGGGAAATGGTGGTGAACTAGACTTTTTTTTTTTTTTTTTTGAGACAGGGTCTTTTTCTGTCACCCAGGCTAGAGTGCAGCAACGCAATCATGGCTCATGGCAGTCTCGACTTCCCAGGCTCAAGCGACCCTCCCACCTCAACCTCCCGAGTAGCTGGAACTACAGGTGTGCGTCACCATGTCTGGCTAATTTTTAAATTTTTCTTGTAGAGACGGGGTCTCTATATGTTGCCCTGGCTGGTCTCAAACTCCTGGACTCAAGCGATTCTTCTGCCTTGGCCTCCCAATGCGCTGGGATTATAGGCATGAGCCACCATGTTTATCCAACATTTCTCTCTTTTTTTTGAGACAGGGTCTCGGTCTGTTGCCCAGGTTGGAATGCAGTGGCATGATCATGGCTCACTGCAGCCTTGACTTCCTAGGCTCTAGCGTTCTTCCCACCTCAGCCCCCCAAGTAGCTGGGACTACAGGCACATGCCACCACGCCCAGCTAATTTTTGTATTTTTTGTAGAGACAGGGTTTTGCCATATTGCCTAGGCTAGTTTCAAACTCCTGGACTCAAGTGATCCTCCTGCCTTGACCTCCCAGAGTGCAGGGATTACAAGCATGAGCCACAGTGCCCGACCGACGTTTCTTCACATCGCTTATAGTCTAGAGTTTACAGTTTAGTTAATAAACAAAATTACAACTGCTGCCCATTAAAAAAAAAAATGCAAGTCAAATGGTTGGAGAAGGGAGAGTTTAATACATTTATTGACATTCTGAACAACTGAGAATTATCATAGATACAATAAAAGGGTTCTCAATTTATCAGTAAGTAGACTTACCTTAACTACTTTACATATATATATATATACACACACATATATATATATATATATATATATATGCAAACCAAAATAACAATTCTATTCACTCAGAAAATGTTTATCGAGGACCAGCTATATGCTAGTCACAAAGTGACTGACAAAAGTCCTGTCCTGGGCAGGGCACAGTGGCTCACGCCTGTAATCCCAGCACTTTGGGAGGCCGAGGCAGGTGGATCACTTGAGGTCAGGAGTTCGAGACCAGCCTGGCCAATATGGTGAAACCCCATCTCTACTAAAAATACAAAAATTACCCGGGCATGGTGGCACATGCCTGTAGTCCCAGCTACTTAGGAGGCTGGGGCAGGAGAATGGCATGAACCCGGGAGGCGGAGGTTGCAGTGACCTGAGATCACACCATGACACCAGGCCCAAGCAACAGAGTGAGACTCTGTCTCACAAAAAAAAAAAAAAAAAAAAAAAATCCTGTCCTTAATGAGCTCATAATCTAAATAAAAAGATGAAAAAAACTAACAAAGAGCTGCAATATGGGTGACAAAGTCTTTAACGAAGGATGGAAAAGTTTTGAGAGAATGGGGTGGGGCAGGTTATCACCTTATTAGGGGTGGGAGGAGGGCAGTACTTGGGACTTGAAGCTGAGCCTTGAAGGGTGAGTGAGGTGATACCAGGCAGGAAGGAGTTGAGGAGTCCCTTTCAGACGGAGGCAACAGCATGTACATTCCTAACTGAAAATAGTGCCTGCTGGGTGGGCAGGGAGTGCATCTGGGCAGCAGCCAAAGAGAAGCCTAGAAAAGGAAACAGAAGCCACACCCTGAAGGACTCTGTCCGCCCTGACAGTGTGGCTGGACATGATCTCGTGGGCAATGGAAGGCTACCACTGTGTCTTGACCGACAACATGATTAGATCTGCATGTTGGAAACGTGGTTCTGGCTGACGTAACATGTACTTCCTCCACCACCGAAGCTGTGGCTGCAGATGGAAAAACCAGAGGAAGGGAAATGGCCTAGGTGAGCAATGTTGGTGCAGTGGCAGAAGGAGAAGCATCTTCCTTTTTTCTTTCAACTTTGATTCCAATGAAAGAAACATATCTAAAAAGAGTTTATCCATCATGACTCAGTCGGATCTCTTCATAACCACCAAATCCTACAATCATATTACAAGAGGAATAAAACTGCTTGACCTAGTAATTTCTTGTTTTGAGACAGGGTCTTGCTCTGTTGCCCAGGCTGGAGTGCAGTGACTCACTGCAGCCTCAACCTCCTGGGTTCAAGCAATTCTCCCACCTCAGTCTCCTATGTAGCTGGGACTACAGGCACACAAGCCACCATACCTAGCTAACTTTTAAATTTTTTTGTAGAGACAAGGTCTCACTGTTTTGCCGAGGCTGGTTTTGAACTCCTGTGCTCAAGTAATCTGCCCACCTTGGCCTCCCAAAGTGCAGGATTACAAGTGTGAGCCACAGCCCCTGGCTGATCTAGTGATTTCATTAAGGAATTCCCAAGAAAACAATCTAGATGAGAGAAAATAATTTTTCTCAAAGATGTTTTTAACTACGTTACTTAAAATAGCCAACAAATGAAAATAATCCAAACATCTAAAAATAAAGGATGGTTAAGCCAAATGTCATCTATCAACATGACTAAATACTACATAAACATTAAATTAACCACAGCCATGCATGGGAATGTGTATGGGAGCAAAAGCAGACTCCAAAACATGATATGCACTCAGCTATAAGCTGAAGTACCTATTATGTGCCAGGCCCAATGCTAGGTTCTGGGGACACAGAAATACAGCAGACAAGGTCCCTGTCTTCTGAACTCACAGTTCACTAGGAAAGCTGGACTCACACAATTATAACAAGAACAAAGCATGGCACAAAGAGAGCCCAGAGGAGGAGCTGCCCAACTTACAGCCAACACACAAACACAACACAAATGTGAATGTTCAAGTCTGCAGCAGAATCACTCATCAGTTATAAATTTTGATGACCCCAAACACATACCTGTTAATTTTGTTGGTCAGGTGTGGTGACTCACACTGTAATCCTAGCACTTTTGGAGGCTGAGGCAGGCAGATTACCTGAGGTCAGGAGTTCAAGGCCAGCCTGGCCAACATGGTGAAACCACGTCTGTACTAAAAATACAAAAAAATAAGCCAGTCATGGTGGCATACGCCCAGCTACTCAGGAGGCTGAGGCACAAGAATTGCTTGAACCTGGGAGGTGGAGGTTGCAGTGATCTGAGATCACGCCACTGCACTCCAGCCCGGGCAATAAAGTGAGATTCCGTCTCAAAAAACAAAAATTGTTAGATTATCCTGGATATGTAAAACTTAAGATGAGGAACACTCAAATCCCCAAGAATATTGCATGGAGCCTTTTAAGAGTCCTTGGATGCTAGTTTGAGAAACAAAGATCTAATAGCAGGAAGGTGCCTGTATTAGTCCATTTTCACACTGCTATAAAGATACTACCTGAGACCGGGTAATTTATAAACAAAAGAAGTTTAACGGACTCAGTTCTGCACAGCTGGGGAGGCCTCAGGAAACTTAGAATCATGGTGGAAGGCAAAGAGGAAACAAGGCACGTCTTACATGGCAGTAGGAGAGAGGTGGGGAACGGCCAAACACTTTTAAACCGTCTGTTCTTGTGAGAACTCACTATCACAAGAACATCATGGGGAAAACTACTGGGGATTACAATTCAAGATGAGATCTGTGTGGGAACACAGCGCCAAAGCAAATTAACTCCAGTGGACAGGAAGGAAGACAAAGGCCCAATAGCATCTGGCTCCTGATTAGGGTCAAGACAGAGGAAGAATCAGAGATGATGTCAAAGTTTGAAGCCTGTGCCTCTGGAAAAATGGCAACAGGGCTCCCTGATATAAGAAACCTAAAAGAAAAAATCAGGTTTGAGAGTAAGAATAAGTTCCATTTTTCATATATTGAGTTTAAGAAACATTAGAGAGTAGGAAAGTGGTGGTATTCAGGAATTTGCTGAAAATTATCTCTGGAGACTTGGAGACACATGGTAGAGACCCAGCATCCAAAGTCATCTTCCAGGCTGGGCGTGGTAGCTCACGCCTGCAATCCCAGCACTTTGGGAGGACGAGGCGGGAGGATCACTTGAGTTCAGGAGTTCAAGACCAGCCTGGCCAACATGGTGAAACCCCGTCTCTACTAAAAATACAAAAAAATTAGCCAGGTGTGGTGGTGTGTGCCTGTAGTCCCAGCTATTTGGGAGGCTGAGGCTGAAGAACTGCTAGAACCCGGGAAGCAGAGGCTGCAGTGAGTCAAGATCGTGCCATTGCACTCCATTCTGGGTGACGTAGCGAGACTCCATTTCAAAAAAAAAAAACAAAGTCATCTTCCAGAGATAGCTGAAGCTTGAAATGGATGCTGCACAACAGGTACGAACACATCCAACTGCATTACTACACGTACAAGATACTCCCCTGTTAGTCCCTCACATATTTGTTAGGCATCTACTTACTTTCAAAGGATTATCTCCTTAAAATTAAGAAAAACAGGGACATAGTATAAAGGATCAGAGTGAATACACTGATCTCATATTTTTTCCATGGGAAAAATTCTCTACTTTTATAATGAATACAGTTTGAAAGATGATTTGATTTTAAAAAGGATTAATATTAAAGCTCATTTTCTCTACAGTGATTTACTTCATGATCATCTTCCTTCTAACCTGTGAACTTCCAAGATAAGGACTGTGGAACTATGCCTTATTTAAATTGCTAACAAAGTACCTGGAAAATAGTAAATACTTAATATTTGTGGTAGGAGCTTTGCAAACAGAAGAATACTTTGCAGTGGCTCTCAAACATCAGGAAGCTGCCGAGTACTATATGAGAGCATTTGTGTGTATGTACGTACTACTGAATTCTACTGTGGTAAACAATCTGGGCTTCCAGTGTGGAGGTGGATGCTTTCATTCATTTGAAATCTACAATTACTCACATGTAAATTAGCAGCAATGCAGAAAATGTGAGAAATTCAGAATTAGTTTATCTTTTTAGAACTACTTAGATTCTTTTTGTGTTTGTGATCTATATGTGCCAACACTACAATTGCGTTATTTCCAGAAATAACTCCAAAAGACATTTTCAATGATGAGTTTTGAGTAGCAAAACTGGAAAGGATATTGTCAATCTGTTGTACATTTATGATGTGCACAATCTAGGCTTTCTTTCACAAATATGCTTCAATGCACAGAAGAAGGTGAAAACACACCACAAATCTAGGAGCTGCAGAGGGAGAGCTGAAGGGCTAAAAAACGCAATTTGAGTTCATTCACCAGGTTGGACAATGAAACACCAGCTCTCGCTCTACTTCTACTTGCTGAAACAGACGTCCCCGAGAAGATAAAGGGAAGATACTTTGTACCCCTCCTGACCCTCTTTCTTCCTATACCTTTATTGTTCATGAAGACAAATGGTATGAAATTTTAGTGAAAAAGTCCAAGCTTGGGTTGAGGGAAGTAATTTGGTTTACCTAAATCCATTGCTGAGGTTTGTGGAACATATCAGAGCTTCCCAAACTCTAAAAAATTTAGACTTCTAGGTCCTATCATAGAAATTCTGATTCTGTAAGTCTGGGATGAGCCTGGGAATTTGTATTTCCTGAAAGCCCCACTCACTCCCACAACTGATTCTAATAACCAGCCCAGTTTGTGAACCATGAACGAGAGACTACACTCAGACTTGGCAAACATAAACTGTCTCACTTGATCCTGACAAGTCAAGTGCATGTCAATCATCTCTATTTCACAGATGTGAAAAATAAGTCACAAGCCTGTATGTGTCAGTTTAGAGGTCATAGTGCAATGCTGCCTCCATTACACCACTATTTGAGCACCAAATTTCTGAGCATAGGTGAACTCTAACCTGATCTTGGGTCTCATCTCACAGGCTATTCATGCAACCAACCAACTAATAACTGTGGTGTGCCTGAACAGTTCTTGCACCTGTCCATAGTTCAGAGAGACCTCTGCATCCCAAATAACCACTATTCACTATATAAGCACTAAAAAAATCCATTCAAATAGAACTTCAATAAATTTGTATTAGAGCACACAGCTTGTAATACTCAACTAATTTCATTTTATAACCAGTAATGAGAAATTAACTGAAAATGAATAAAGAAAACAAATAGATCTTTCCAAACCCACTTCTGCAAAGGAAACAATATCCTTGCCCTCACTACTTCTGTAACATTCTGCTGAATGCTAATTGCTTTATTTTAATTTTAATGCATAATTCTACATTTCTGATTAATGTAACTTACCAGGATCCCAAAGAATAGAAATGAGATCCCACGTCATCAAGAAAGGGTACCATGAGCATCAAGTAGAGATGCATGAGGGAGAGAGAGAGGAGGCAGCAAGTGATGAAGGCGGAAGACTGAAATGTCCTGGTTTCAGTTGGGTTTCTGGTTTTCTATCCACGTCATTCTGCATTACCTCCTGAAAATGTAGACGGGCTTTGGCAGAAAAGGATGGCTCACATACTGGAAAACAATTGCACACATACCTGGAATACATTAGAGGAATCTCTAATGCTTTAGGGCAAAGGGTGGCAAATTACAATCCACCAGCCAAATCCAGCCCATGACCTGTTTTCATATTATCCACAAGCTAAGGATGGTTTTTACATGTTTAAATGATTGAAAAAAAATCAGAATAATAGTATTTTATGACATGTGAAAATGATATGAAATCCAGATTTCAGCGTCCATAAGTAAAGTTTTATTGGAACACAACCACATTCATTTCATGTGTTGTCTATGGTTGCTTTCACATTTTAAGGCAGAGTTAAGTCATTGCAATCTGATATACATTTCCTTTGATATTGGCCTGTAAAGTATATCACAATCTAGTTATCCCTGCGTGAGTGTCCCAATATTGAATTGAGACTATTCCTGTGGCTTCTTAGCCCAAAAACGGGCGGGGAGGGCCTTCTGCACATTCAACTCCATTATTGGAATGATGAATGCATAAAGAGAGGAGCCCAGCATACTAACTCAGCAGAGCCCTCTGCACAGGCTGCGTTTGAGCCTTCCTTTCAGCAAAGGGAATAGGTAGCTTTACCCTGTCAGCAACTATCTCGAGCACTGTTGTCATTTTCCCAGCATCAATATTCAAAAATCAGAACTGCAGGCCGGGCGCGGTGGCTCACGCCTGTAATCCCAGCACTTTGGGAGGCTGAGGCGGGTGGATCACGAGGTCAGGAGTTCAAGACCAGCCTGACCAACATGGTGAAACCCTGTCTCTACTAAAAATATAAAAATTAGCTGGGCTTGGTGGTGCGCACCTATAATCCCAGCTACTCAGGAGGCTGAGGCAGGAGAATCGCTTGAACCTGGGAGGCGGAGCTTGCAGTGAGCCGAGATCATGCCACTGCACTCCACCCTGGGTGACGGAGCAAGACTCTGTCTCAAAAAAAAAAAAAAAAAAGCCAGAACTGTGGCATGTAAAGCATAATTCAGAGCTGAATAGCAGAAGCCACTGTCCTCCCTTCCGCTGAAGGCAGGAGGGAAGCCTGTCAGAGGCCAGAGAGTTCTGGTCTATTAGCAGCAGCCTAATTTTTGCCATCTCTGAAGGCAACACAAATTATAAAGCATTTGCTACTGTTGTACCAGTCAGCTAATTCAATTGTCAGAACATTTCAAACCCCATAATTTGGATGGGAAAGAGAGGGGGAGCCTTGCTCTTATGAATTGCCTGTTGGACTATTCCATGTCACAGCTTGCTTGGGGGTGAGAATAAGAAAATATTCTCTATCAGGAAATTAACATTTGTAAGTACCCTGGACAGCTAAATAATAAGCATAATGGTTTAAAATCAAAGTAACCAAAGCGGTTCATTATTAACATTGCAAGTAAATATTTTAATTTGTGGCTTTACTACACACACGGATTGCTGGGTCAACGGTTACAGTATTTTTACTCATCTTTCAAACTACACATAATTCAGTCCTCTTTGCCAGTGTTTTTACCTAAACCCTCTGTGAATGACACTTTCTAGTTTCATGATATAACTAGTCCTTAGATTCCAAGGTAATAAAGGCGCCCTTCTACTCAAAAACTTCATGGGTTTATTTCCCTCTTGCAAACTTAAGTATGCTTTAATGAGCCATTACACTCATTTGAATTCCAGCTCTGCAAGGGACTAGCTGGATGTGTACGGATCCAAAACCTCATTTCCCTGAGCCCCACTCTCCACCTGAGAAAATGGGATTAATGCCACTACTTCAAGTGGTGGTTTTTGACTCAGTAAATTTACTTTAAAAACCATTGAATTATACATTTAAAACAGGTCAGTTTTACAATATATAAATCATTCCTCAAGAAAGTTATTAAAATTTTAATTTGAAAAACTGCTCGAGACCAGTCTGAGTAACATAGCAAGACCCCATCTCTAAAGAAAAAAAAAATTTTAATTGTACTTAAAAGAAGGCCGGGTGTGGTGGCTCACACCTGTAATCTCAGCCCTTTAAGAAGCTGAGGCAGGAAGATCACTAGCGGCCAGGAGTTCCAGACCAGCCTGGGCAACAAAAGAAGACCCCCAACTCTACAAAAAATGAAAATTAATAATGTGATTAAAAGTAAAAATAAAAAGAGGCAGCCATGAACAATAAACTATCAGTGAATAAAGCAAGACAGGACTGTCTGCAGAATAAAGAGTGCAATTGTAAGATAAAGGAAAACGTGCTGTTTGAGCAGAAGATACCAGGAGAAGGTCAGAGTAGCCAGATCATGCTTGAGGAAAAAAGATGGGACTTCGAAGAATATGTTCAGATGCCATGTCCTGTTTAAAATTAAATTCCCCTGACACCACAACACCTCTCTCCTGTCTGGAAAACTTACCTTTTTTTCTAGGCTGTATTTTAGATATGTTTTTGCTAATGCAGTCATCACACTGCATGGTAACTATTTGTTTAAAAGTCTGATCCTCAGTAAACTAAGTTCTTAGGGCTCAGGGGCCATGCATTTTGGCAGCCGTAGTCCGTAACTCAGCCTAAGAATGTTAGATAAATGAATGAATAAATGTTGCTTACTGCAAAAAGGAAAAAGATGGTTTTGAAGAGTCAGTGAAATATACATATGTATATGCAAAACGTGTGTATGTATTAGCATAATGCCTTGCACATAGCAATCATTAAGTGATTTTTAAATTATTACTAATAAAACATGCCAAGAACTGCACTACAGTTCAAGTCAATTTTGAAGCAAGTCTAGTCTAACAACAACAACAAAATGTTCAAACGCATGGAAAATAAGTAGACCTAAATTTAGATGATCCCCTGCCCTATTACTAAGGTTTAAAGGCCTAGATATGGGCCAGACTTCAAAAAGCCTCACAGAACCATCTACAATTTGAGATCAGAATCCTCCACATTCACTGTTAGCAGTAATTCTACTCTCACTAAACCTTGTGCTTGCAGGCTTGTTGCCATTTGAGTAGCAGTTGATGGGCTTTCTGAGGATTCGTTCTTCAAGATTTTGGTCTGAATAACAAAGGAAATGGATAAATTCCTGAATATACAACCTACCAAGACTGAACCAAAAAGAAACAGAAAACCTGAACAGACCAATAATGATTAATGAAACTGAATCAGTAATAAAAAATCTCCCAGAAAAAGAAACCCAGGACCAGATGACTGTCTTGTGGAATTCTACAAGACTTATAAAGAAGAATGACACGAATTCTTCTCAAAGTATTCCAAAAAATTAAAGAGGAGAAAATTCTTCCTAATTCATTCTATGAGACCAGCATTATCCTGATACCACAACCAGACAAGGACCCAGCAAAAAAAAAAAAATAGAACTACAGGTCGGGCGTGGTGGCTCATGCCTGTAATCCCAGCACTTTGGGAGGCCAAGACAGGTGGATCACCTGATGTCAGGAGTTCGAGACCAGCCTGGCCAACATGGTAAAACCCCATCTCTACTAAAAATACAAAAAATTAGCCGGGCGTGGTGGTGGGCACCTGTAATCCTAGCTACTCATGAGGCTGGGGCAGGAGAATTGCTTGAACCCAGGAGGCAGAGGTTGGAGTGAGCAGAGATTGCGCCATTGCACTCCAGCCTGGGCAACAAGAGAGAAACTCTGTCTCAAAAAATAAATAAATAAATACTACAGGCCAGTATCTCTGATGAATATAAATACAAAAATTTCTCAACAAAATACTAGCAAGCTGAATCCAACAACACGTCAAAGGGATTTATCTCAGGGATGCAAGGATGGTTCAACACACACAAAGCAATAAATACATCAATAGAATAAAGGACAAAAACCACGATTATCTCAACAGATACAGAAAGAGCATTTCATAAAATTCAACCTCTCTTTATGACAAAAACTCTCAACAAATTAGGCACAGAAGGCACATACCCTCAACATAATAAAAGCCATAGATGACAAGCCCTCAGCTACAATCATACTGGAAGGCTTTTATGAATCCTTCAGACTAGGTTAGGAACACCCACTACAGTACCCCAGTAATTGATCCTTCCTTTGCAACCATATATGCCACAATTCATGGTACTGCTTAACTGTCTTCTCAGAGCCTGCAAAGTCTGCAAGATCAGAGCCATGCAGAGCTTGCTTACCCACAGTGGATTCCTAGCACATAGAAGGAAGTCAATGTTAAAATATGTGTTTGATGAGTGTTACCACATTACATTTAGTCTACATGCCAACACCTATAAAACAGCTTCAGTTCTTTCCTTCAGCTTGAAGATATGCACAATTCTAAACTCAGAAAGTTGCATATTATCTGCAGTATTCATATTTTATTCTCCTGATGCTTTGGTGAATGCTGTCTCTACCACCAGAGCAGTTGATCAAAAGAAGCAAGAGGTGGCACGCCTCAAAACTAACCAGCTTGATTTTCGAATCTTTTTTTTTAAGCCCCATGTATTTTTCCACAGTGTCTCACCTCAGTTACAAGGGAGGCACGATGCCCGAAATCTTGTCAGAATTAAAATTATTAAAGTAGAAAGGCTTTTGGCAAAAGAATTTAAAGTTCCTATTTTGTGTGTATGCTGGGATTTTCAGCTGAAATCACAGCTGGGTGTACTCAGCCACTGCCAGGGACAGAGGCTGTAAGTTTACCAGCAGTTTATCTAGAGCAGAAGCTCTCAATTTTAAACTCCCAACCTTCCATCCCATCTTTTTTTTTTTTTTTTTTTTTTTGCATAAATATAAGAGCACAGACTCTGGCGCCAGAATGCCTCATTTAAAATCCCTGCTACATCATTTATTGGCCACGGTATGTTGGGAAAATTACTTAGCATTCAACATCTAGCTTCCTCACTTGAAAATGGGAATAAAACAGCACCTATTTCATAGGTTTGTTGCAAGGATTAGATGAGTTAATTACATGAAAGGTGCTTAGAGTAAGGGCTGAGTAAATATTAGCTATCCTTATTATTAAACACAGCTAGGGGCATAGGAATACATGTGGAGGAGAAGGGATGTGAAACAGAACAGAGAAGACAGCAAAAGTAATCTGCTGTGTAATGATGAGAATGGAGCACTTTCCACAGATTATCACAGACCTCAGGAAAACCTTTCAGCGCAGGTTAACCCGTCCAAGCCACATAGCCAGTAAATAGCTGTGCTGGACTTGAACCCAAACAGTTTGTCTCCAGAGATCCCATCCTGAACCACCAAGAAACACTGTCTCCCATCATCACACTTTCCCCTTTAGGGAAAGGAATTCCTGGGTTGTGAAGTGAAGCAAAAGGATGTGAGGAATGAAGAGAAAGAATGGATAAACAAGAGAAGGCCGGACTCATCTGTTTTTTCCATTTATAAGAGGTAAAATGACAGGTTTCCCTTTATCATCCCTTCACAGTCATAAAAGAGCCCGCTGTCTCTGCAGACACTTGGCTTTGATTTCAGTAGGCCAAGTTGAAATCAAAATCACTGTTAAAGAATTCAAAAGATTGACAGATCCTTTTCAACCCAGCAAGATCCAAATGTGAAATAGAAATGATGGACATGAAGTACAAAGGGTAGGCAGGAGAACAGTGGATGGGGTCATTAGGGACACCAGAATGTCACCTGTGTCTAGAGTGGCAAGACTAGCAGAGGTGCTCTAGAGTCAGAAAGACAAAGGATTCAAATCCTAGTTTGGTTCTGTACTACCAGAAAAATGACTTAACCTCTCCAAGGATCATTTTTTTCATCTGTAAAATGGGGATAAGAACATCTGCCTCTCCATGGATAAACCACTTTGATACAGTTTCCAAGAAGAAACCGGGAGACAGGCACTCACACTGGTAGACGTGTAAACTGGTTCAATCTCTATGGATACAGTCCGGTAATACTGCTCTTTTTTCAAACTTGACAAACTTATATAGCACTTAAAATGTGCCAGGCACTACACTAGGCACTTTACAAACAGTATTTGATTCTGGAGGCACGTTGTAAAAATGGTGGCAATGATTCCCGTCACTGTATCCCTGCATCCCTGACCTTGCAGAGTCCCCTCCTACACAGATTCTGAGCTTGACTCTTGCTTTGGTCAATGGAACAGCAGCAAATGTGACACAAGCAGAGGCTTGAAAAGTGCTTGAGCTCCACCCTCCTGGGCTACTCTATGGAACCCTGAGACCACCATGTGAAGTAGCTAGGCTACTGGAGCATGAGAGATTGCATGCTGTCCCAAATGAGTCCCCGATGACCAACACATCTGTCAAGCACCAGACATGTGAGTGAGGCCATCCTAGACTGCCCAGCCTCCAGCGGACCCACAAGCTGACCACAGAAGCAGAACCAGAAGAGCCACTCAACCAACCCACAGATTTGTGAGCCAAGTAAAACGGTTATTGTTTTAAGCCATGATGATTTGGGGTGATTTGTTGTACAACATAAACTGATAGAATCCTCATAACAATCCTATTAGGTAGCTACCATTATTATCCCTATTTTGCAAATAAAGCAACTGAGGCAAAGAGGGGTTAAGTGACTTGCACGACATGTAAATGGCAGAGCCAAGACTCAACTCCAAGCAGTCTGTCTACGGGTCTGTGCTCCTAACGCCTACACTATGTTGCTTTACCTACTGAAAATACAAGTATTCACATCACTTGACCCAGAAATTCCACTGCTATTTATCATATAAATATGCTTGCACACATGCAAAATCATGAATATATAAGATTATTCACTGCATCATTGTTGATAATAGCAAAATACCAGGAAAAAAATTCTAGTGCAGGCATACCTCGTTTTAGTGTACTTCCCTTTATTGAACTTCACAGATATTGTCTCTTTTACTAATTGAAGGCTTGTGGCAACCCTGTGTCCAGCAAGTCTATCTGCACCGTTTTCCAATAGTATATGCTCATTTCATGTCTTTGGGACAATTTTGGTAATTCTCCCAATATTTCAAACTTTTTTATTATTACTATATCTGTTATGGTGATTTGTGACCACTGGTGTTTAATGATACTATTGTAATTGTTTCGGGGCACCATGAACCATACTCACACGAAATGGTAAACTTACTATATAAATGTTGTGCACATCCTGACAGCTCTACCCACCAACTCCTCTCTCTCTTTCCTTGGGCCTCTCTATTCTGAGACACAACAATATTGAAATTAGGCCAATTAATAACCTTACGATGGCCTCTAAGTATGAAAGTAAATGGAAGAGTTGTCCATCTCTCACTTTAAATCAAAAGCTAGCAATGATTAAACTTAGTGAGGAAGGCATATTGAAAGCTGAGACAGGCCAAAAGCCAGGCTTGTTGCAGTGAATGGTCAGCCAAGTAGTAAACACAAAGGAAAAGTTCTTGAAGGAAATTAAAAGTGCTACTCCAGTGAACACATGAATAATAAGAAAGCAAAACAGCCTTATTGCTGAAGGGGAGAAAGTTTTAGCAGTCTAGATAGAAGATCAAACCAGCCATAATTCCCTTAAGCCAAAACCTAATCCAGGGCAAGGTGCTAACTCTCTTTAATTCTATGAAGGCTGAAAGAAGAGAGGAAGCTGCAGAAGAAAAGTTTGAAGCTGGCATAGGTTGGTTCATGAGATTTAAGGAACGAAGCCGTCTCTGTAACATAAAAGTGCAGGGTGAAGCAACAAGTGCTGATAGAGAAGCTGTAGCAAGTTATCCGGAAGATGTAGCTAAGATCAGTCATGAAGGTGACTACACTGAATAACAGATTTTCAGTGCAGACCAAACAGCCTTATATTGGAAGAAGATGTCAACCAGGACTTACATAGCTAGAGATGAGAAGTCAGTGCCTGGCTTCATGGCTCCAAGAGACAGGCTGACTCTCCTGTTAGGGACTAATGTAGCTGGTGACATTAAGTTGAAGCCAATGCTCATTTACCATTCTGAAAATCCTTGGGCTCTTAAGAATTATGCCAAATTGACTTTGCCTGTGTTCTATAAATGGAGCCACAAAGCCTGGATGATAGCACATCTGTTTACATCATGGCTTACTGAATATTTTAAGCCCACGTTGAGACCTACTGCTCAGAAAAAAAATAAAAAGATTCCTTTCAAAATATTAATGCACATTGACAATGCACTTAGTCACCCAATATCTCTGACGGAAATATCCAAGGAGATTGATGTTGTTTTTGTGCCTGATAATACAACATCCATTCTTCAGGCCACGGGTCAAGAAGCAATTTCAACTTTCAAGTCTTATTACTTAACAATACATTTTGTAATGTTATAGCTGCCATAGTGAGCCCCCTGATGGCAAAATAAATTGAAAACCTTCTGGAATGGATTCACCATTTTTACATGCCATTAACAACATTCTTAATATGAACATTTACAATATCAACATTAACAGGAGTCTGGAAGATGAGTCCAACTCTTATGAATGACTTTCAGAGGTTCAAGACTTCAGTGGAGGAAGGAACTGCACTGGAAACAGCAAGAGAACCAGAATTAGAAGTGGAGCCTGAAGGTGTGACTGAATTGCTGCAATCTCATAAAATTTGAATGGATGAGGCTTCTTATGAATGAGCAAAGAAGTGGTTTCTTGAGATGAAACTACTCCTGGTGAAGATGCTGTGACATTGTTGAAATAACAACAAAGACTTAGAATTTTACATAACTTTAGTTGATAACACAGGCAGGATTTGAGAGGATTGACTCCAATTTTGAAAGAAGTTCTACTATAGGGAAAATGCTATCAAACAGCATCACATGCTACAGAGAAATCTTTCATGAAAGAAAGAGTCAATCCATGCAGCAAACTTCATTGTTGTTTTAAGAAATTGCCACAGCTACCCCAACCTTCAGCAACCACCCCGCTCTAGTCAGTCAGTAGCCTTCAACACTGAGGCAAGACCCTCCACCAGCAAAAAGATATGACTCACTGAAAGCTCAGACAATTGTTGGCATTTTTTAGCAATAAAGTATTTTTATTTAAAATATATACAGTATGCCACAGGGTGCAGTGGTTCACACCTGTAATCCCAGCACTTTGAGAGGCCGAGGCGGGCAGATCAGCTGAGGTCAGGAGTTTGAGACCGGCCTGACCAACATGGAGAAACCCCATCTCTACTAAAAATACAAAATTAGCTGGGTGTGGTGGTGCATGCCTGTAATCCTAGCTACTCAGGAGGCTGAGGCAGGAGAATTGCTTGAACCCAGGAGGTGGAGATTGCAGTGAGCCAAGATCGCGCCATTGCACTCCAGCCTGGGCAATAAGAGTGAAAATCCATCTCAAAATAAAATAAAATAAAATATATACAGTGTGCTTTTTTAAACAATGCAATTGCATACTTAATAGATTACAGTGTAGTGTGAACATAACTTTTATATGAAACTAAAAAATTGTTTGATTCACTTTATTTAGATATTCACTTTAATGGGATGGTCTGGAATCAAACCTGCAACACCTTCAAGTTATGCCTGTATATTCACATTTACAGCTATAAAGAGAACTTGGGGCTGGGCGCAGTGGCACCTCACCTGTAATCCTAGCACTTGGTGAGGCCGATATGGGAGGATTCCCTGAGCTAAGGATAGTTCAAGACCAATCTGGGCAACAGAGTGAGACCCCTATCTCTACAAATAAAAAAAAAATTAGCCAGGTGTGATGGCACGTGCCTGTAGTACCAGCTACTCCACAGGCAGAGGTGGGAGGATCACTTGAGCACAGAAGGTTGGGGCTGCAGTGAGGCAGGATTGCACCACTGCACTTCAGCCTGGGAAACAGAGCAAGACTCTGTCTAAAAAAAAAAAAAAAAATATATATATATATATATATAAAGAGAACTTCATAAATCTATAAATACCAATCTTGTATGAGAGAAAAAAGCGTGGTGAAGAAGAGTATACTTATATGCTACCATTTGTGCTTTTAAAAACGAAAAGCCTGAATATATAACTGCTTATATATGCATAGATTATTTCTAGAGGGACAGAAGAGATGAGTTAACAGCAATTGCTTCTAGGAAAGGGAACTAGCTGTCTGGGCAACAGAATAGGAAGGCTTATTTTCATTGTAAGCTTTTGATAGCTTTTAAATTTTATACTATGTAAATGTATCACCTATTAATTTTTAACTTAAAAGGTTGTTATGAAAATGAAGGAAGCCAGTAGATGCCTGGCACGAAGAAAATAATCAATAAATAGTAGCTACCAGCCTGGACAATACAGTGAGATCTCATCTCTACAGAAAATTAAAAAATGAGGCAGGAGGATCGCTTGAGCCCAGGAAGTAGAGGCTGCAGTGAGCCGTGATGGTGCCACCGTACTGCCACCTGGGTGACAGAGCGAAACCCCGCCTCAAAAAAAAAAAAAAAAAAAGTAGCTATCATTATAATTATTCTCCCACAACTGCTTTCTAACTTTTTCTAACACAAATAATTTTTTAAAGCAACCAATCCTCTGTAACTCCTGGCTTGCATGGAAAGAGCTCATTTTGGATTCAAAAATAATGAAGGAAATACGAAGGAGCTATGTGAAGAGATGAAAGAAGACCCAACCATGGGGTTCTCTGGTGTTCAAAGCCCTGGGCAGCACGGTATACACATCAGCCTTTTGTCAGAGTCCATTTGGGCTGCTACAATCAAATCCCATAGACTGGGTGACTTATAAACAACAAAAATGCATTTCTCACAGTTCAGGAGACTGGAAAGTCCGAGATCACGGCCCCAGCAGATTCAGTGTCTGGTGAGGGCCCACGTTCTAGTTCAGAGATGGTGTCTTCTCACATCATGGAAGGGACAAGGAAGCTCTCTGAGGCCTCCTTTATAAGGTTCTGCCCTTGTAACCTGATCACCTCCCAAAGACCCACCTCTTAATACCATCACCTTGAGGGTTAGGATTTCAACACACGAACTGCGGGAACCACAAACATTCAGACCACAGCTTCCCTCTTCAGAGCAACCCAAATACCGGGCATCTTCTGTGCTCCTACCCTGTACATTCCCTACACACCTTCTCTTTCACTCAAGGACACCAAATGAAAGTAATTACTTTTGATTCTAATAGTGCGTCTGCACACTCTCTCTCTGCAGTTACTGATCTGCCACAGTTGAAGGGCTGCCACATGCGTCTGCCAAACTGCCAAATTATGTGCTTCTCCAGAACCAGACAGGGTCTGGGGCAGAAACAAAAAGTTTGTAGGTAACCGAGTGTAATGTCAAGAGCCAGGGCTTTGGAGTCCAGCAAACCTGGGCACAAATCCTGCTCTATTTTCTTCATAGCACTCATCACTATCTGAAACTACATTATTTGTACATTTGTTTACTACTTTATTATCTGATTTCTCAGTTTGAATGCGGCCTCCAAGAGAACAAGGCTTTTGTATGTCATGTTCCTCACATATTCCTAGAGCTCAGAACAGTGCCTGCACATAGTAGGTGCTTAATACACGTCTTATGGAGATGGGGGCTGGGGATTTAAAATGCAGATTGCCGAGCTCCAGTTTCAGAGATTCTGACTCATTAGGTTTGAAAACAGAGCCTAGGAATCTGCATTTGCAGCAAGCATCCATCTCTTTCATCCTAAGGCAGGTAGTAGGCAGATCACATGTTAAGATTCTCTGGTCAATGCCCTCCATCTCCAAATCGTGATTCTCCTTCTAACACGCATTTCTACGGATCTCATCCAGGCTCTTTTCTTTAATTACCCTGAGGCACTGAGGGTAAAAGGAGGTTGCTGACCCCTAAATTTGGAGTTCAAACAAGTAATCTCACCACGGCCAGTTTCCATTTCTGCTGCATGCCAAACTAGCTGGCCAGCCTGGCTGGAATCCTGTTCTCCCCAGAAACACCTGAGCAGGTCTGGACTAGCTCCAAAAGTATAAGCCAGGTAAATTTCCGTGTCAGCTCATTGAGAGTCTTTCCAGGGGCAGCTGGGGCCAATTCACATTTGCTCTTTACCCCTCCAAAGACACCTCCTTCGACACACACACACAGAACACTTAATTCTGGCACCACCAGCAAAAAGCGGCCCGAGTTCCCTTGGAAGCAGCCCAGCCGCTGAGAGGCAGAAATCTCTGAAAGGGCCACTCAGATGACCAAAGCAATAGGCGCCTACGTACCTTACAACAAGCCAACCTCAAGTTCCAACCTAGAGAAATGCATGGACTCTGGTGGGAGAGTCTTATTCCGTTTTTGTTTTCTTTTTTTTTTTTTTTTTTTGGTTTGGTTTGGTTTTCTTCCATTTCTTCTCAGCCTTGTCTCTTCAGAAAATACCCCTCCACCCCTTCCTTGGCGCGTAAACTGTCTTCAGGGTGGCCTTAGGAGTTCTAGGACAATGTGGAGGGTACCTAATAGGATTTCCTTAAGTTTCCTCTACTGCTTTTCCACACATATTAATGCCGAGATCCTGTATTTGATTAAAGCATCTTCTATTTCCAAAGTTAAAATACAAACGGCATACCGGGTCTGGTAACTTACAAAGTCGCCAGCATCTTCGTGTCAATTAACTTCCCCAGACAAGTAAGAACGAGCTGCACTAGTGCCCGCGCTCTCTCCGGGGCTAACAGCAAGCAGCCCCAGTCCCCCAAGCTGTCCCTGGAGGTGGAAGAGCCCCTGCAGCTGAGCCTGTTTATTTTTCGTTTTTCCACAGGCAGCCTTGGCTGGAGGGTGGGGGTGAGCGCGGGCCCCCTGGCACCTGCCGGTGAAGCAGCAGCCGCAGCCCCCGAGGGCGCCCCAGGCCAGGAGCTGCGCGCCGTCGGCGGGCCGTGCCTGGGGGAGACTCGCGCCTTCCAAATGCCGGAGTGCAGGCATCCTTCCTCTCCCCAACCCCAGCCCCGGCCTCGACCTGTCGCCCACCTGGCCCGGACCTGGGGCTGGTTCCTTCTCTGGGGTGTGCGCCAAGGGAGCCCCACCGACGCCCAGCAGAGCTGCCCGGGTTCCCAAGGAAGGACCGGGGCGCTGGGCAGAATTCTGGCAGCCAGGCGGGCGTGAGGGGCGCCGGAGAAGGGGCTCGCCAGCAGGTGTGGGGCGGAGCGCCGGGCGCAGCCCACCTCGCAAGCGCGGGCCCAGGGCTCCGACGTGCCAGCGCAGCCCCGAAGAGTGCGGGCCCGGGGTCCCCGCGGCGCCCCTTCCCCTCCTCAGTCCCCCGGGGGCGACCGCGCTCCCCGCCGAGGTCCGTCCCCGCCGCACCTTCACCATTCCCGCTGGGAAGACCCCGGCGCACGCCCCCGCCCCCGCACCCCGGGGCGACGGCGCACTCACCCTCCGCATGGTGTCTGGGCCGTCCGGGCGGGGCTCGGCGACTTGGGCGCGAGAAGGGCTGGGCGGGCGGCGACGCTCGGCCGGCCGGGAGCTCCGCGCTGCCCCCTCCTGCACACGCCTGCGCCGCGGCCGCCGAGCCGGCGGGGGCGGGGCGGGGGAGCGCTGGCCGCGGGGTCCCCGGGGCTCTCCCGGGCTGCGGCGGCGGCGCGGAGCCTGCCAGGGGCGCACTGAGCTCGCGGAGCTCCCGGGCCCCGGGGCCCTTCTGCAGCCGTCGCAGCGCCCCCGCCTCCTCGGGCCGCTTCGCCCCTCTCCTCTTCCTCGAGTTCCGGCCCCACCAGGAGCGGAGCGAGTCTCCGATGCCTGCTCCGCGGCCCCCAGAACTGAGTTGGAGAAGCTTAGGGGTGAAAGCTGGGCCCACCCTACAGGGACCCCAAGTTTGCGGAGCAAGAGGGGATTGGCGGAGAGCGCAGATGGCAATTCTCACCCGCCTTAAAAGTACCACCTTAAAATTCTCCCCATGGGATGGGAAGGTGGCTCGCTAATGTCCGTTCCTACTCTTCGTTTTCTTTTTAATTTTTCAGACAGGGTCTCGCTCTGTCCCCCAGGCTGAGCGCAGGGGCGCGATCTCGGCTCACTGCAGCCTTGAACTCCCAGGCTCAAGCGATCCTCCCGCCTCAGCCTCCCCAGTAGCTGGGACCACAGGCAAGTGCTCCACTACGCCCGGCTAATTTTTGTATTTTTATTATTTTGTAGAGACTGTCTCGCCATTTTGCCCAGGCTGGTCTCGAACTCCTGGCCTCAAGCGATCCTCCAGCCTCGGCCTCCCAAAGTGCTGGGATGAGAGGTGTGAGCCACTGCGCCGGCCCTTTTCCATTCTTTAGATTCTGCGATTGTTTTTTGAAACTCCTGAGCATTCATAAAGCTTTCCGGGGAGGGGTGGGAAGAGAGTTAAGAGTGGTAAACAGCAGGTCCACCTGGCGCTGGAGGAAACACCGTGGAACAGAGACGGTCTGGTCTCATTCAGGTGAAGGAGCTCGACAGGGGAAGGAGTCAGCATCCCCATTCCAGCGAAACCCACGGGTTTTCCTAGCAGTCCCCTGTGTGCACAGCTTTCTCTTCACAATTGACCTCTACCCCAACTTTTCCAAATAACACGGGAGCCCATCCCCAAATGCTAATGCTTCTGGGGGAAAAAAATGAGAAGGGAGAAAAATGTATTCCCCAGATCATGAAAACACTGCACACCCTTGAGCCCAGAATGCAGGATCTAAATCCGCAAGAACAGGATGGAATGATGTGGGAAGGTCTTCCAGGAAGAAATCTGATTTTATTCTGCTTCAACTGCTGAACAAAGTAAATCAAATAGCACAGAACTCAAGGCAGCCTGAATTTTGTGTAGAAAAAATATCTCTTGTTTGTCAAAGGATCCTTTGAAAAGCATCCAAGGACGCTTGTGTTTCCAAAGCGGCTGTGACAGGTATGCAGGCAGACAGCAGTGGGAATGCAAAGGCTTGTGCCGGGTAAACACTTCTCATGAGTGTTTCAGCTTTGGCATTGCTTTTATGCCAGTTATTCTGGCAGATCACCACTGTCAAAGAAATACCTTTATAATTTTCTAACATTGATTGAGTGTCAGCAGCACTATAGAGACCATAATATTACACGAAGTACCTTAATGATCTAATGAATAAAAACACATTTTGTCTGGATTTCTCTTTGGTGCCTATCAGCACAGATAGGGGGAGGAGTAACTGATGTGTGAGGGGGAAATGTAAGAAACGACAATTAATGACACTTGCCATGTCCCTTTTTTA
The DNA here is from genome assembly GCF_028885655.2 of Pongo abelii. Lineage (NCBI taxonomy): Eukaryota > Metazoa > Chordata > Mammalia > Primates > Hominidae > Pongo > Pongo abelii. The sequence goes on from NC_071995.2 coordinate 93,409,391, forward strand.
CTTTATCTTATGATCTGTATACAGTGGGTTTTTTCCTCTCTGGATATGAATCTCTTCTGATGGAGCTTTTATGTTTTTGCCTTTCTTTGGGAAAATAACAATGTTAGTAAGTGTACTTCTGAGCCATACCTGTCTTATCATTTCAATCCACACAACTCTATGAAGTACGTACTGTGATATTATGGTTTTTTAGAGGGAGATACTCCAGCTCAGAGAGGGCAGGTGATTTGCCCAAGATCATACAGCTTGTTAGTGGCACAGCCTGGATTTCAACTCAGGCAGTCTGACACGAGGACCCTCTCACTTAATGCCCATGCAATATTGCCCTCCTCTGCTTCATAGAAAAGGTGCAACTGTGTAAAGGTGTTCCTGGAAGTAAAAACGTGAGCTTTTGTCATAGATTAGTCACTTGACATCTCAAAGCCTTAGCTTCCTCATCTGCACAATGACAACTTGGACTAAATAGATGCATTAAAGGCCTAGCCAGAAGTAAAGTTCAAGATTTAGAGTATTACTATGTGAGTATTAGAGCATCAGTATTCTTGCTTAGCATTGTAAGAAATTTTAACCTGGAGGTACAGGGTTAGCCACTTCATTGGTTTGTGTGATCTCACCACAGCGCCTTGTTTTAACACTGCTTGTGCTGCTTTCTACAACATCACCTCTTCCTGCTCCTTCTAATTAATACTCTTTGCTTTGCAAATGTGATATCTAATCGAATTAATGTTCTTTTTTTTTTTTCTTTGAGACGGAGTCTTGCTCTGTCGTGCCCAGTCTGGAGTGCAGTGGCGCGATCTCGGCTCACTGCTACTTCTGCCTCCCGGGTTCAAGCAATTTTCCCGCTTCAGTCTCCCAAGTAGCTGGGATTACAGGTGCCCACCACCATGCGCGGCTAATTTTTTGTATTTTTAGTAGAGGCGGGATTTTACCATATTGGCCAGGCTGGTCTTGAACTCCCAACCTCAGGTGATCCACCCACCTCAGCCTCCCAAAGTGTTGGGATTACAGACGTGAGCCACCGAGCCCGCCCTAATGTTCATTTCTTACTAAACTTGAATAAGACTCCTGGTGTGGGGGAGGGGGGTCAGTTTCAGTTAAGTAGTTGTTAGGATGATCTTGAAGCAGTTAGCCTGAATCATTTTTAAATTCCCTTCAGAAACCAAAAATGTTATTCAACTGTACCAAATAAATAACAACACATCAATTGCTAATGGAACACAGTCACACTGGCCATCTATGGAAATCCTCATGTTTCCAATGCTCTCATTAACTACCCTGAAGAATCAATTTAAAAGTAAAACTAGATTGAATAAGATTTCCCCCTTTTTTATTTCAGGGGGAGGGGGAAAGTTCTTTGTTTCTTTCATATGTTTAAAGAATCTTCAAAATACTTTAATGATAGAGTTGTCTATCTGTTTCATATTATCATATCTCCATTAGCCTTGTAAACTCAGCCATATTATTTGATTCCTTGAAAACCATCTAATGTTTGAGAACACTATATTTTCCCCTTTTTTCTTAATTGTTTAACTTCTCCACCAGTCACAAACAACACTGTTATTCAGCCTTCTTTTTTTTTGGGGGGGGGACAGTGTTTCACTCTTGTCACCCAGGCTGGAGTGCATAGGCACCATCTCAGCTCACTGCAACTTCCGCGTCCCAGGTTCAAGCGATTCTCCTGCCTCAACCTCCCGAGTAGCTGGGATTACAGGCACCCGCCACCACTCTCAGCTGATTTTTGAATTTTTTGTAGAGACGGTGTTTCACCATGTTGTCTAGGCTGGTCTCAAACTCCTGACCTCAGGTGATCCACCTGCCTCGGCCTCCCAAAGTGCTGGGATTACAAGCGTGAGCCACCGCACCTGGCCTATTCAGCCCTCTTGATCTGCAGGCTGGATTCGTAGGTCTTCATCTTAATACAGTAGGAAGTATACTGGCATCAGGGGGTCAAGCTTACTTCTTTCATTACCTATTAAGGTAGATAGGCATTTGATATAAAATTGAACAAAAAGGAACTAGTTTACAATTTTACATAAATAGTAAAAGAGAAATAATAATTTCTTCTTTTTGTAGATAAGAAATGTTATCAACTGGCATAATTTCTTACCAGTCTGTCATCCTCCATTTAGAAAAGCATTAGTAATTAAATGTTGTTTTCCTTTACCGTGTTCCTAAATATGAATCCTTCATAAGGCATCTATTATATACCTACTATGGGGCGGTATACATTATTGATTAAATCAATCCATATTTCCCTGAGAAAGACCAAGAAAAATTTCAAGGAAACGTGTATCACAGCTACATGCATTTAGTACTTTATATGTTCCAGGCACTGTGAAAAGCCATGTATCAATCTGTTTCATCCTCACAAAACTCTGCAAGATTGTTGTTAGTATCTTCTCCATATGATAGACTATGAAACTAAGATTTATCGAGATGAAACAACTTGCCAAAGGCTGCATGTTTAACTAGTGACACACGTCTAGCCCAAATCTGACTCCAGAACCCAAGAGATTGACCAGTGATAGGTGGATGTTAATGTATCACACAGACTTCTCTCTCTGAAATTTCTTCAAAGTGGTGAAAACGTGAGCCAAGAATTTTATATCCGCTAAAACTGACTTTCAAGTATTTATACTAGAATAAAGTGACATTAGTTAAGAAAGAATTCTTAAAGGAGATGAGTTCTTAGCTTGAAAAAATATAAGATTTGAATGGAAAGAGTGAAGAATATTCTTTTTTCAGCCTCTCAAGTAGCTGGGACTACAGGTGCATGCTGCCACACCCATCTCTACAATTCTTTTTGTTTGTTTTGTAGAGATGGGGTCTTGCTATGTTGCACAGATTGGTCTCAAACTCCTAGTCTCAAGTGATCCCCCAACCTAGCCCTCCCAAAGTGCTGAGATTATGGCATGAGCCACCATGCCCAGCAAGAATATTCTTCAAAGGGTACAGTGGAATGAGCCACAAAGTAGAGGTGGTGAGTCAATAAACCATTCTTAGGGAACCCTGGGATGTGTGACTTTTTAATTTTTATTTTTTATTCCAATATCACAGTCACTTAAGGATATTCTGGGTCCTTTATTTTGCTGTAGGAGGTCTGCGTGGTTGCTATGCTATTTCTTTTCTTGCCCTTGACAAGGGCTGTTCAACTTCTCTGAACCACAATTTAGGGGCTTGACATTCTATTGATCTTTTTTTTCTTCTTCTTCTTTTTGTGGCCTGAAGATGCAGGGCAGAGTGGGAAAGAACTTACCTAGAGCTGTGTGTCGCCTTTATCATAGGAATTTAGTTTCTTCTTTCTTCTAAAGCTCTGTGCCAGAGTTCACCCCTTAGTGGATATTTTAAAAGACAAAATTCACCCAGACTTGCACCCCTAGTGCTACTTATATATTTAATTCCATGCTCCTTTTTAGTCTTCGTCCAAATGCATGTGCATCTGCAATCTATTTACACAGCCATCTCTCCTGCTAGACTCTGAACTCCTTTAAAGAAGGGACTGTCTTAATTCTTACATCTCCATGGCCTACCCCAAAATAGGTGTGCTTGGTACGTGTTTAATAAATGAATGAGTGATGTTTAAACCATATTATAGTCTGCTGTTTTCTCTTGGTTAATGTTTCCTATATTTTACATAGCCTTAATAATTACCTGTATTGGCTGCTCAATATGCACATCTCAGTGATATATTATCGTTTAACCATACCTCATGTTGCCATTTGCATTGTTTCTACTCCTTTGATTGAGCCCGAGAGTTCAAAACCGGCCTGGGAAACATAGTGAACTCCATCTCTATAAAAAATACAAAAATAAGCCAGGCGTGGTGACACGCACCTGTAGTCCCAGCTACTCAGAAGGCTGAAACAGGAGGTTCACCCGAGCTCGGGGAGGTTGAGACTGCAGTCAGCCAAGATCACGCCACTGCACTCAAGCCTGAGTGATAGAGCGAGTCCCCATCTCAAAAATAAAATACTCCTTTGAAATTCCCTTGAGTTAGTAAGTAGGGATATGACTTCATATTAAGAAGGATTTGGAGGATGAGAATGTGATCATGGTAGATTAAATGGTCTAGAGGTAGGAAGACAAGTGAGGAAGCTAACCTCAGTCACACAAAATGGAACTGGTGAAGGAACCAAGGTCAAGATTAGGATGGTGGTTGTGGAAATGGAAAGAGAAAAACAATTTCTACATCCACTGCCAAAGCTGGGAAGATGTAACCCTATATAGGGCTAAAAATATGACAAACAGTGGGGACATCGTCCTATGATGGGGAGCGCTATTTTAGCACCACGGACAGCTCCCAGGTTATCAGGTATTCGTTCTGGGTGGTATGGAACCATTATTGCTGTCCGTGATTGTGCCTTTTAATAAAAAATATTAAGTAACATTTTTGAACATACAATTAGTGAAAGCTTTACATACATTAATTAATTCTCATAAGGAAACAGGCACGTAAAGATTACATAATGTCGCCCCCAAAATCATACAGATAGCAAGTGGCAGAACTAAGTCCTGAGTCCAGGTAGTCTGGGTTTAAAACCCACTACGTCGGCCAGGCACAGTGGCTCACGCCTGTAATACCAGCAATTTGGGAGGCTGAGGCGGGTGGATCACCCGAGGTCAGGAGTTTGAGGCCAGCCTGACCAACTTGGTTAAAATCCGTCTCTACTAAAAATACAAAAATTAGCTGGGCGTGGTGGCGGGTGCCTGTAATCCCAGCTACTCAGGAGGCTGAGGCATGAGTATTGCTTGAACTCAGGAGGTGGAGGTTGCATTGAGCCAAGATCATGCCACTGCACTCCAGTCTGGGCAACAGAATGAGACTTTGTCCAAAAAAAAAAAAAAAAAATTACACCATACTGGAAAAGACACTGATGACAAAGTATGATTATATAGTTATAAAGGCTATATCTTTCCAGCTTTGGCAGTAGATATAGACACTGTTTCTCCCTTTCCATTTCCACAATCGCCATCCCAGTCTTGACCTTGGTTCTCTCATCAGTTCCATTTTGGTCACACTGGAACTAAGTTTTGAATGACAAAAGGAATTTAACTACAGTCCAGATGGCCAATAGGCTACCTGAAGCCCTGTGTTGAGAAGGGTTCTGAGTTCTAATCTAGGCCCAGCAAAAAGCCTCCTGTGAGCAGTTAGCAAATGTGGTAGAAAGTGATAGGAGACCTCAGGCTAGGAAGGTAGGTAAGCCAAATAATAAATGATCTTGGATGTGAGGAAGGAAGTTTAGACATTTTTCCTAAAAGTTTTAAAAACCTACTGAAGAGTTTTAAGCAAGATATGGCATTAGGATGAGATTTGCATTTTTAAAAAATAATCCTAATAATTTCAGGGTAAAGATAACAGAGTAAATCATGATCACAGATTCTCCTTTTCCTAATACCTGATAAAACGAAGAAAAACTGTAGCTCAGAAAGAGGACAACAAACTCATCTGAGATAAGGTGAGATGGGGGCCAAGGAGACTTCATCCACACTATATAACAGTTACAAAAAGATCTGGTTGGAGCTGCCCCTATGAAACAAGATTAAGATGAAAAGATGACCATGTACATGTGGTACGGTCAAAAAAGGGTGGAGTGGGGAGGAAGGAAGATAATGTATGCACTGTGAATAAACCAGTATGGAAGAAAACATGAACACATGAAACACATCCCCCAGGTAGTGCTTTGAACTATCAATGCCTTCAGAATATTAACCTGGGTAAATAAGACCTCAAAATTAAGATGAAAAAATGACCGAGAGAGCATAAAGGTGTCAGAGCTAAAGAAATGAATCAAAAACTGAAACAACACCGTTATAGACCTAATATATAAATTAGAAATGCCAAATAACAGGAAAGACATGATTGAAAATTGAATTAATGGATAGTAAAAGGTTTGGGATAATCACGGCAAATGCATAATTTGCCACGGAGGGAGTAAAGTAATTAGGGAGAGGATAATAAGAGAACCAAGAGAAAATCAAACATAAGATACTTGGTGTCCCTAATTGATGTAGATAATCCAATAAGTGTAACAAAATATGCATTTAGACACACAATACAGGAAGAGTTTTTCTAAAATGAAGAAAGAACTGAATCTGCAGAGGAAGATTTATACGGTATGCCAGACAGAAAGTACTTTAAACAGACATCAAAACATAGTCTGGTTAAGTTAATAATTTTCAAGGGAAAATAGCTAGTTAGGTATCTAGGCAGAAAAGGCAAATCATCCATGAACGTGGGGGTGGGTGGGGGTAGAATCAAAACAGATACAAACACGTCCAAAAAACCTCAAGCCAGAAGACAATGAAACAATGTCATCAGCCTGGACAACACAGCTAGACTCTGGTCTCTACAAAAATGTATTTTTTAAAATCAGCTAGGCGTCGTGGCACACGCCTGTAGTTCTTGCTACTTGGGAGGCTGTGGTGGGAGGATTGCTTGAACCCAGGAGGTTAAGGCTGCAGTGGGTCATGATCATGCCAGGGCACTCCAGCCTGGGTGACAGAGTGAGGCCCTGTCTCTAAAAACAAAACAAAACAACACACACACACACACACACACACACACACACACACACACCCCATCTACCTAGCTTGGAGAGAGAAAAAGTATGACCTAAAATGGTTACACATAGCCATCTGCAGATATTCTCAAGCATGAAAGAACTCAGGGAGTAAAACACACAAGCCCTTCTTGGGGGAAAAAAAAATCCAGCCAATCAGGAGCAGGAGATAAATGGAAAAAAAAAATCAGGAACAGAAGACACCAAGGTAAAAGGTAAAAGTGCTGATGGTCGACAGTTCAGTATTTAAATAGAGAACTAAGATTAAACAACTGATGGAATTCTAGCAGTGCAATAAATTGAAAATGTTACAAATTCTGACAAAGTAAAAGTAATAGAAAGATTTTTAACATCAGGAGGTGAAGGAGAGTGAAAGGAAGTGTGAGTGCTAATTACTTCATTATCTATCTGCAGAGAACCAATTGTGATCATCCAAAATTGAAACGTAAAAGAAACACTCAAACTTCTTAATGATTTCTGCAGTTTTTTCTTAACCTCGGGCATATCTTAGTAACTTCTCCCATGATGGAGGAAAAAAAAGGTTATCTGAAACTGAATTACTTCAGTTTAATTATAGATTTTTTATTGTGTTAAAGTAAAACAAACTTAAATTCAGTAATTAAAATAACCTTGGTAGTCATAAAACTCTCTCTCCCTCTCTCTCATCTTCTACCTTTATATATAAATAGAGAGGCTTTTTGAATTATGTTAACACTCATTTCTGGGTGGTGAGATATTGAGACATGTGCTGCTTTTCTTTTTTTGTACTTTTCCATATTGCTTAAAATTTTTTTTAAGGAACAGATATCATTTTTATTTAAAAATAATTACTTTTTAATGATAAGTGAATATGGCTGCTAAGTATAATTCAACATGGAAAGATATCCATGATATATTGCTGAGTGAAAATGTTGGTTTAAAATTTCATCTGTAGTATAATCTCATTTAGGTAAAACCTACATATCATACATGCTTATGTATTCATTCAAAAGTCTAGAAAGATGAACACCACAATGTTAACAGTATTTATTTCTAAAGTTGGTGTAGAGAATTCAGCTTATAATTTCTCAGTATCATTTTCTAAACCTTTTTATTTAAAAATAAAACAGGCTGGGTGTGGTGGCTCACGCCTGTAATCCTAGCACTTTGGAAGGCCGAGGCGGACAGATTGCCTGAGCTCAGGAGTTAGAGACCAGCCTAGGCAACATGGTGAAACCCTGTCTCTACTAAAATACAATATATATATATATATTAGCCGGATGTGGCAGCACGTGCTTGTAGTCCCAGCTACTTGGGAGGCTGAGGCAGGAGAATTGCTTGAACCTGGGAGGCAGAGGTTGCAGTGAGCCCAGATCATGCCACTGCACTCCAGCCTGGGCAACAGAGCCGAGATAGTGCCACTGCACTCCAGCCTAGGTGACAGAGTGAGACTCTATCTCCAAAAAAAAAAAAAAAAAAAAAAACAGATGGCCAGGAACGGTGGCTCATGCATGTAATGTCAACACTTTGGAGGACTGTGGTGAGAGGATCACTTGAGGCCAGGAGTCTGAGACAAGGCTGGGCAACAGAGTGAGATCCTGTCTCTACAAAAAAATTGTTTTAATTAACCAGGTGTAGTGGTGTGTGCCTGTGGTCCCAGCTACAAGCAAATGCTGAGAGATTTTGTCACCACCAGGCCTGCCTTACAAGAGCTCCTAAAGGAAGCACTAAATATGGAAAGGAAAAACTGGTACCAGCCACTGCAAAACCATACCAAATTGTAAAGACCATTGACACTATGAAGAAACTGCATCAACTAACAGGCAAAGTAACCAGCTAGCATCATAATGACAGGATCCAATTCACACATGACAATATTAACCTTAAATGTAAACAGGCTAAATGCCCCAATTAAAAGACACAGACTGGCAAATTGAATAAAGAGTCAAGACCCATTGGTGTGCTGTATTCAGGAGACCCATCTCATGTGCAAAGACACACGTAGGCTCAAAATAAAGGGGTAGAGGAATATTTACCAAGCAAATGGAAAGCAAAAAAAAGTAGGAGTTGCAATCCTAGTCTCTGATAAAACAGACTTTAAACCAACAAAGATCAAAAAAGACAAAGAAGGGCATTACATAACAGTAAAGGGATCAATGCAACAAGAAGAGCTAACTTTCCTAAATATATATGCACCCAATACAGGAGCACCCAGCTTCATGAAGCAAGCTCTTAGAGACCTACTAAGAGACTTAGACTCCCACACAATAATAGTGGGAGACTTTAACACCCCAATGTCAATATTAGACAGATCAATGAGACAGAAAATTAACAAGGATATTCAGGACTTGAACTCAGTTCTGGACCAAGCGGACCTAATAGATATCTACAGAATCTCCATCCCAAATCAATAGAATATACATTATTCTCAGCACCACATCGCACTTATTCTCAAATTGACCACATAATTGGAAGTAAAACACTCCTCAGCAAATGCAAAAGAATGGAAATCATTAACATTCTCTCAGACCACAGTGCAATCAAATTAGAACTCAGGATTAAGAAACTCACTCAAAACTGCACAACTACATGGAAACTGAACAACTTGCTCCTGAATGACTACTGGGTAAATAACGAAATTAAGGCACAAATAAATAAGTTCTTTGAAACCAATGAGAACAAAGACACAATGTACCAGAATCTCTGGGACACAGCTAAAGCAGTGTTTCGAGGGAAATTTATCACACTAAATGCCCACAGGCCCACAGGAGAAAGCAGGAAAGATCTAAAATCGACACCCTAACATCATAATTAAAAGAACTAGAGAAGCAAGAGCAAACAAATTCAAAAGCTAGCAGAAGATAAGAAATAACTAGGATCAGAGCAGAACTGAGGGAGATAGAGATACAAAAAACTCTTCAAAAAATCAGTGAATACAGGAGCTGGTTTTTTGAAAAGATTAACAAAATAGACCATTAGCCAGACTAATAAAGAAGAAAAGAGAGAAGAATCAAATAGACACAATAAAAAATGATAAAGGGGGCATCACCACTGATCCCACAGAAATACAAACTACCATCAGAAAGGTGTTTATATATAAAATATAAACACCTCTGTGCAAATCTATTCACTTTTTAAGGTTTGCAAAATAAAGATTTCTAATTCTGCATTTCTTTTTCGTTCATGAATTGAAATGCTTTTATAAAGAGGTAATTTCCCCCCATTGGTTAACTAGTATTACAGTTTATACAGAAAAGGCAAAATAAAACCTTGATTCTATGCATTTCTCTCCCAGTTTTCAAGATAATGAATTGGTTCCCTATCATCTTCTGAAGGTGAACAATCTTTTAAAATATTCATATGAATTCATGATTTTAAACACTTTTGATAATTTTAATCAATTACAATTATTAACTTCCATGAAAATTCAAATCGTCCTGTTTTTGGCCAATAAGAGCCCCTTCAATTTGGCTTCTCAGCTTTTTTTTCCCCATGTACCTAGATATGTTTGATATTTTTCTTGCTACTGAGTATAACAGAATGCTCTAAGCTCATCTCGTACATTTTCTGTCCCAGATAGAAATCAACCATTTCTCTGAAAATTATCAATTTTTCCAGGAAGTCTTCATTTATTTCAGTGGTAAATAGTGTTTCAAGACCACGATCTTGGTACTAGGAATGCTCCTGGCTGCTGACTTGGTCAGAAATTTTAGGCCTCTTCAGAGGACAGAGCTAAACTACAAGACTATCTATATAGATAAAATCTATAAACTATATACTCTCTCTAGCTAGTATTATGTGATATATATCATGCTAATAGCTCCAATTCCAAGTCATTGTTGTTTTTATTTAGCCTCTTATGTATTATATCTTCTTCCAAATGAGACTCCTGGTAGTTCGAGACCAGCCTGGCCAACATGGCGAAACCCCACCTCTACTAAAAACACAAAAAATTAGCCGGGCGTGGTGGCAGGCACCTGTAACCCCAGCTACTCAGAAGGCTGAGGCAGGAGAATCACTTGAACTTGGGAGGCAGAAGTTGCAGTGAGCCAAGGTCACACCCGTGCACTCCAGCCTGGGGGACAAGAGCGAGACTTCATCCGAAACAAACAAACAAACAAACAAACGAGACTCCTGGTTCTTAAGAACACAAGTGATGATAGAAGTAGAATATCCTATAATTACTTATTTATTTATCACACAACTCTTTCAGAATGGCAATACTAATACACTAAATATTACTACGGAGAACATTTAAGAACATTTTTGTATTTACTCTCCCTATTCTGCTGCCTCATTTTTTAATTTTAATTTTATTTTTTTTTAGCAACAGAGTCTCACTCTGTCACCCAAGCTGGAGCACAGTGGCATGATCATAGCTCACTGCAGTCTCAAGCGTGTGGCCTCAAGTGATCCTCCCACCTCAGCTCCCAAAGTGCTGGGATTACTGGCATGAGCCACTGTACCTGGCACTATATTACATTATCTGATCATTTACCCATTACATGATATCCTGTTTTAACACTCACATAGTCTTAATTTAAAAACAACTGTATTTCTAATTCTCACCACCATTTTCTCTTGTGTGACTCTTATCCTCAAGTAGAATCCTGGGGAACTGTTAATAGGAACAATATTTCTTAAGTTCTTACTGTTGATAGCAGTTTGCCTATTGATAACAGTCATCAAGTGCTTAAAAGTTTACAGAATAGAATGAAACAATTACCTTTTATTTAAAAGCCACTAAAACATATTAAGAGAATGACAGAAGAGATTTAAAAAAAATTTACTGAATATAAAGTTCTTGGCTCACATGTTCTTTTTTTAAAGTATCTTAAACTTGTTAAGATATATTTATTGAGTACCTTAAATATATTAAATACGCTATTTAATTTTCTCCTGGGGTAAATCATTGCTCTCAAAAATTCTGGTGTTGGTATAATTTTCTTTCCCTTGCTGTTTTTGCTTAGATGCTCAAAGGAAATTTTTCTTCTTTAAAGCACAGTAATTTTACTGGAATATGTCTAAGTGCTGTCAGTTTCAGTATGATATTCTCCAGTGTGCAGCATGTTCATTCATATGTAGCTTCAAATCTTTTTTTTTTACTTCAGGGAAAAATAATTTTTTTAATTTATAATTTCAGAATACATTGTTTTCTTCCGTTGCTTTTTGTCTTCAGGGATTCCTGTTATCTGTATCTTGGATCATCTTCTCCTATCTTCAATATCTGTCACTTTCTCTTGATATTAACAAAATTTCTGTCTTAATTTCTTTTTGACTTAAAAAAATCTGCCTTTTCACATTCTGTTTTTCTTTTATCACTCTGTTGCCAAGGCTGGAGGGCAGTGGCATGATCTGGGCTCACTGCAACCTCCGCCTCCCAGCTTCAAGCAATTCTCCTGCCTCAACCACCTGAGTAGCTGTAGCTGGGACTACAGGAGTGCACCACCACACCCAGCTAATTTTTGTATTTTTAGTAGAGATGGGGTTTCACCGTGTTGGCCAAGCTGGTCTCGAACTCCTGAGCTCAAGTGATCCACCCGCCTCAGCCTCCCAAACTGCTGGGATTACAAGTGTGAGCCACCACACGTGGCCCACATTCTGTTTTTCTGTTGGATTTATTTGTCTTTACTTTTCCCTTTAGTCTTCATTCACAAAGTTTAGTCTTAGTTTCTTTTATTTCTAATTCTTTATTGAAGTTTATCACCTCATTTAAAATTATTTTTTGTAATTTGATTTATGTTATTTTTCATATCTTCTATTATTCTCTTAATATCTTTTAGTGGCTTTTAAATAAAAGGTAATTGTTTCGATCTATTCTGTAGACATACCTTGCTGTGTGGTTTTGTCTGAATGGATGTTGTTTTGTTTCACATATCTTTTATTTATTTTTCAGAGACAAGGTCTTTCTCTGTCACCCAGGCTGGAATGCAGTGGTGCAATTATAGTTCATTGTCCCACCTCAACATCCCTAGGACTACAGGCATGTGCCAACTAATTTTTTTTTAATTTTTTGTACAGATGGGGCCTCACCATATTGCCCAGGCTGGTCTTGAACTTCTGGCCTCAAGTGATCCTTCCGCCTTGGCCTCCCAAAGTGCTGGGATTACAGGCATGAGCCACCACACCCAGCCTCTTTTATTCTTAAAATAACTTTGTGTGAGATTTGGTCTTGAGACTTTTTATTGCTTTTTTTTTTTTTATGTAAAACTCATTTTCCTGAAACTCGAGAAAGAAGTGTGACCCAGGGTAATATTTCTAACTTCATGGAACTCCCTTTTCTGATATTTTTATAAGAAGCTAAAAAATATATTGCAGCTTGTTTTCTGAGATTTCCTGGTCCTCTTTCTTTTTACCACTTATATCTGTTCCCTCCCCCCCTCCAACCGCCCCCCCCACCCCACTTACCTTCACCCCTTCTCTACTGCCTACTTCCACAGTTTCTCTTCAGGGTAGAAAATTTCAGTATCCTGAAAGGGATCCCTGGCTGGTCAGTTTTGAGAGTTCTAGGAGCCAGACTGCTCCAGCTCCTTCAATGTTTTTACAGCAAACCCCTTCCACTCACCTGCTATTGGAGTTGGCAAACCTCTTCCCAGTTACAAATGCTGTCCTCAGCTTGGCCTGCCATGCTTTCCAGTGAACGACTGTTGACTATTTGGGGATTCTCTTGTTCTCAGATCCATCAGAAGTCCCACAGAGAAAGCCCCTGTGCTTTCTCCTGCACAGATGCTAGTACCATGCAGGTCGTTGTGGATTTGGGCGTTTGCAGGGATATCGTCTCACCAAGTTTTGTTGTAAATGTGTTCATAGTTTTTGATTTGGCTATCTAGTGGTTCTGTTTTTATTTGGGAATTCAAAGAAATTTCAAAAACTATGCTGCAGCTATTATCTTCCCAGCTCACTTTATTTTAAAAATATTTTTACAACAATCATGTTTCTCTGGGGGGGAAAGCAATAATATTTCCATTTTTGGAAAAAAAAAGATGCACCTGGCCACATTCTATTGGACGGCTTTGAGGGATTTAAACAGATACAGTCAGCTGATATGAAGTAGCACAGCTGTACCATTGTCAAAATATTTAAATACTTTCATTCCAACTAGAAGGTAGCCAGTGCTCCAACTCCCAATGTCTGTTTCTCAACTGTCCTTTCCCTAGGTCCCCCTGACTGAAGTAGAAGCTAAAGAGTCAATGTCTATCACAAGGGGGGTCCTGTGGGCTCCTGCTCCAGCTCAATGGCTGATTGGTCAAAGCCCATGCTATAATGTTGGTTTAATACTTGGAATATCACCTCTGAGTAGACTCCATGAGATTTGGAGACAGTATGGGGGAGGTGAAAGTGAGGGTTTACAGGCCTTCTGAATGGGCCTCAGCAGACTATTTCAACCAACATTTATTAAGCACCTCCTGTATGCCAGGCACTATTCCAGGCAAAGAAGGTACAAAGACAATAAGACAAAGTTCTTGGCCTTGGGGTACTCACAGTCTAGTGCTCTGTCTTTGGGGCTACTTATCCACTGGAAGGATGCCAATTTCACTGAATTGCATTACACAGCTCAGCCTCTGAGCAGAAATGAAAGAAGAAGAAAAGTGTGGACCTAATGGCAAAGCTCTAACTGAAGCCATGACCTAAACAAGCTCAAATCTCTCTACCTTTGGGAACAGTGACTGCTGTAAGAGGCCTGGCAGCTAATTAAAACATGTGGTAAATAAGCCAAGCAAGGAACTCTCTGTCCTTGTACACAATGATTCGAGCGGTCTCCTTAGACACAAAAGCCTGTATCCTTATCTGTGGAGCAAATCAACTATTAAACGATTCATGTTCTGTGTCCTCAGTGGACTGCAATGCTTTGTTTAAATGAGGAAAAAGAGACCTGGAAGGAAATCTGGTTGGAAATACAGTGTTTGGCTAAATAATAACTGCAGTTTTTCTTATAAAATATTTTTACCCTCAGGAGTGCAATGCATTTGAGGAGATGCTCTGATTTTTGTTTGCCCAGTTACTGGAAGCACAAATCACTCTGTAGAGGGTGGGGTGGAGGGGCTGGGATCAAATGGGACTGGCTGTTTACTGTCAGAGCCCAATGCCATAAGGGAAAAAAGTTACCTCAACACCCTTATTTCCCCAAAGTCAATAAATTCCAATTGACCACATTTATTAAGCAAATACGTATTAAGCACTTACTGTGTGTCAACTGTAGTCCCTGCTATAACCAAATTCCACCTTAACCATCGGAAAATTAACATGCAGAAACCGGCTGGGTGCAGTGGCTTGTGCCCATAATTCCAGCACTTTGGGAGGCCAAGGCAGGAGGATTGCTTGAGTCCAGGAATTTGAGACTAGCCTGGGCAACAAATTGAGACCCCATTTCTGCAAAAAATAAAAAATTAGCCAGCTGTGGTGGCATGCATCTGTAGTCCTAGCTACTCGGAAGGCTGAGATGGGAGGATGGCTTGAGCCTGGGAGGTTGCGGCTGCAGTGAGCTGTGATCATGCCACTGCACTCAGCCTCAGCAACAGCTCAGCCTTGCCTCTGTAAAGAGGTATAGAAACCCAGTGGTTCCCAAAGCAGAAGTAATGCTTAGACAGGAATCAGATGTACATTATGAGTAGGACATTATTGTTTATACCTTCAGTTGTGACTTCTGAGAAACTGATCGCAGTCAAGACAACTTGATTAGTCTGTAGGAGTTTATGGGGCATTTGGGAACCCCTACCTCAGAGCAAGAAAAACAGGCCCTATAAATTACCATCTGACAAAATGAGAATATTATATTGGCAACTGCTATCATTAACTTCTAGTAATGTAGCAATTTTCAACGCAGGAAGGGAATGTATCAAAAACCTTGGTGGGAAGGCAAGGGAAAAATAAAAGGTGCTTTTCCAAATTACACTTCCCCTCTTAATAGATTTTTGTATGGTAGTGGTTAAGAGCACAGGTTTCGGAGTCAGACTGCCTAAATGCAAATCCTGGCTCTAATTCTTACTGGCTGTGTAACTCCGGTTAAATTAGATAGCTACTGCATGCCTCAGTTTTTGCATCTGTAAAACGGGAATGATGATATTCATGGTATCATACAACTGTTTTGAAGATGAGATGAGGTAACACATGTAAAGTAGTACTTAGAAAAGTGCCTCCCAGCTGGGCTTGATAACTCACACCTGTAAACCCAGCACTTTGGGAGGCTGAGGTGGGTGGATTGCTGGAGTCCAAAAGTTCAAGGCCAGCCTGGACAACAAGCCTAAATCCCATCTCTACAAAAAGTATGAAAAATTAGCTGGGTGTGGTGGCATGCTCCCAGCTACTCAGGAGGCTGAGGAGGAAAGACAGATTGAATCCGGGCAGTGGAGGTTGCGGTGAGCCATGATCACACCACTGCACTCCAGCGTGGGCAACAGAGCAAAACCCTGTCTCAAAAAAAAAAAAAAAAAAAAAAAAAAAAGTGCCTCCTTCCCAGGTCTTGTCCCACTGCTGCCTCTTCCTGACCTACATCAACCATCTTAGTAAGTGTCGCAAATCTCAGACCCTGACAGACTCAAGAAGGGAAAGGAGTCTTGGAGGCCAGCTGCTCTTATCCATTCAGGAATCCTCTCTCTGAAATCTCAGCCACATCATCTTGAACACACCCTAATGAGAAGGTTTCCTTCCTGCTAAAACACCCATTACATCTCTGGACACTTGAAAGGTCTTCTTTGCATTAAGCTAGAGTCTGTTTCCCTGTTTCCTCTGCCTGTTGGAATCAGAGATAACAAGGTGATTCACATCCTTTTCAACGATGGAGGCCACAGAGGGTATGCATGAGGGCTGTAGGGACAGCTTGCATGGATTGAACCTCAGCTTCACCATTTATTGGCTGTGTGATCCCGGGCAACGTAATCTTTCTACGCCTCAGATTCCTCATTTGCAAAATGGGCATCCCAATACTACCAATCCCCCAGGGTTGTTGTGAGGATCGAATGAGGTAACATATTTAGAGCTTGGTACCTAAGACTCAGTCTATTTTATCATGATGCTCATGCTGTGGATAGCCCCTCAGCATTTGCTTCTTCAGGCTACACATCCCCGTTTCCTTCAAGTGTTCCTCAATCAGTAATTCCCAACACACCTCACCCCTCTCCTTTGAGTAGCTCCAGTTGCCAGTGTTCTTCTTTCTTTCTTTATTTTTTCATTTTCTTTTTCTTTTTTTGATACAGGGTCTTGCTCTGCTGCCCAGGCTGGAGTGCAATGGCACAATCACAACTCACTGTAGCCTCGACCTTCCTGGGCTCAAGCCATGCTCCCACTTCAGCCTCCTGAGTAGCTGGGACTGCAGGTACATACCACATACCACCATGCCTGGCTAATTTTTGTATTTTTTGTAGAGATTGGGTTTCACTGTGTTGCCCAGGCTGGTCTCAAAATCCTGGGCTCAAGTAATCTGAGTAATCTGCCCGACTCTGCCTCACAAAGTGCTGGGATTACAGGCGCCCCACCAGTGTTCCTCTTTAATTATAGTCATGTGCTGTGTAATGACATTTTGGTCAACAACAGACTGCTTATACACAGTGGTCTCACAAGATTATAATACTGCATTTTTGCTGTACCTTTTCTATGTTTAGATACACAAATACCATTGTGTACAATTGCCTACGTATTCCGTACAGTAACATGCTGTACAAGTTTGTAACTTAGAGCAATAGGCTATACCATATAGCCTAGGTGGGTAGTAGGTGATACCATCTAGGTAGGTTTATGTAAGTGTCCTCTATGATGTTGGCACAATGATGAAATAGCCTAATGACACATTTCTCAGAACATGTCCCACTTGTTAAACAACACATGACCGTTTATCCCCAGAACTGAGCCCAGGACTTGGGTGGGCTGTGGTCCACAAAGACCAAGATGTGCCATCCTCTCCCCTGCTTGGTTGTTTATTCATTCACGTATTCATTCACAAACAATTTTAAGAGTCTGTATTTTTATTAAGTGACCCTAAGAGAGAAGTGGCTTTTTTTTAGTGCACTTATCATACTTTTGACTCAAAGTGAACTTGCAGTGAGCTAAAAGAAGGGTGAGTAAACTCTTCTGTAAAGGGGCAGATAGTAAATGTTTTAGGCTTTGCTGTTCATATGGTCTCTGCTGCAACCACTCAACTCTGCTGTTGTCACACAAAGGCAGCCACAGACAAAATGTAAAACTTTATTTACAAAAATAGGCAACTGCTTGAATTTGGCTATGAGCCATAGTTTGTCAACTTCTGAACTAAAACATAACATAAATGTGTTATTTTTCCACCTCTCACCTACTGCCTCGTGTTTGCAGTTGGCGGTTGTTGTTTTAACACAGTGCAAGTCCTTTCATTTACCTCTATTCAGCTTTATTTCGTTGGTTTGCCCATTCCTCTACCCTGCTGAGATTTTCCTGAGCCCTGATTGTGCCACTGTCCAAAGTAACCCCTGTCTCCCTTAACCTTGTGTCGTCATCTGCCAATGATAAATGTGCCTTTTTATATATTTATCCAGGTAATTGATTAAAATTTTGAGCTGGAAAGATCTGAGCACAGAGCCTTAATTTTTGCAACAAGCAATGTCCCTCCTTGTAAATTCTGTATATTGTTCAGGACTCAGCCCAGTGCCACTTCTTCCAGGAAGCTATTCTTACAACTGCTCTCCCTTCCCAAGCCACCCTGTCCAGTCTAAGGAGGATGCCCTTTGAACATAAGTCCATCCTACCTTCCACATACCTCTACCCTAGCACTACCACTGCCCTGGAATTATGCCTCCTCTGTTAGACTTTGTGCTCTGTTCCAAACCATGGCACAGAGTAGGTGCTCAACAAATGTTGCTATAATTAATGAATAAAGGAATGAATGAATGAATGAATGTGTGGTTTCATGTATGGGTCCTCCTTAGCTTCTTCCCTTCATCAAAAATTACTTTTGGGGGGCTAGATGCAGTGATTCATACCTGTTATCCCAACACTTTTGGAGGCTGAGGAGGGAGAATCACTTGATGCCAAGAGTTTGAGACCAACCTAGGCAACACAGCAAGACCATATCTCTACAAAAAAGTTTTAAAAATAGCTAGGCGTGGTGGCAAGCACCTGTAGTCTTAGCTCCTTGGGAGGCTAAGACAGGAGGATCTCTTGACCCCAGGAGTTTGAGGTTACTGTGAGCTATGATTGCACCACCGCACTTCTGCCTGGACAACAGTGTGAAACCCTATGTCAAAAAAAAAAAAAAAATTACTTCTTTCTTGTTGCGTTCCTTTGATCAGCAGCTTGGTTACTGGAATTTAATAAACTAATTGGAGAATGGTGTAAGTGCAAGATAACAGCTCAATGTACCATCTCTATCTCTTCCCAGATTGCCTGGGAGGTTAGGTTTTAGAAGTGTCCAATGTCCTTATCTCAAAAGTCCAAATAACATGGCAATTTTTGGTGCTATAGGAAAGAGATTTTGGAAAGGAAGGTAAATACTTTATCATCCCCCATCTAATCATACAGCACTGTGTTCTCCTTATTAGGCTTTTGCATAAGAAAAACCTGAACACAGCTTCTCTGAAGAATATGTATAAATGTTTGTGGATTACAAATAATATTAATAAACACCATCTGCACCCCTTAGAGTGTTCCAGGCTTGTCCCCAGAGAGTCTCTAACAAAACAACTCTTAGTCTCACCTTTAAAACCAATATCATGCTGTTCAATTACCAGGAAATGCCTGTCTCAAAATCCAGCCTCATCCTGAGAATAAACAACATTACATAAAGATAGAATTGGTGTTATATTGTTGTCATTGTTAATAAATTATTGAAAATTATTGAGGGTCTCATTCACACTGGTATTGGGGTAGATGAATCCTATACCCCGAAGTACTTGGAGTGACATAACTCCTCTTTGGTTAGAAATTCAATAGGCAGTTTCCTTTGTTACTAGTAGTTGAAAACTGAGGGTTAAGACCTGGGATATATTTCCCAAACACAGCTCATTCAGCTCCTTGACATATATTCTACTTTTTTTTTTTAATTAGAGTCAAGGCCTCACTATATTGCCCAAGCTAGTCTCAACCTCTTGGGCTCAAGTGATCCTCCCACCTTGGCCCCCCAAAGTGTTGGGATTACAGGCATGAGCCACCACGCCTGGACGAAAATATATTCTACTTTAAATCAGAGTAAGGGCTGCAAACTGGTGGCTCCAGGGCCAAGTCGAGGTAGGAGCTATGTACAGTGTTGTCTTCTTTCTTCCCTTGCTCCCTCTCTCCCTTCCGTCCTTTTATGTATAATATTTGAGCTAGATTTTCTTTTTTCTTTTTTTTTTTTTTTGAGATGGAGTTTCACTCTTGTTGCCAAGGCTGAGTGCAGTGTTGCGATCTCGACTCACTGCAACCTCCGCCTCCCGAGTTCAAGCGATTCTCCTGCCTCAGCCTCCCGAGTGGCTAGGATTACAGGCACCTGCCACCATGCCCAGCTAACTTTTTGTATTTTTAGTAGAGATGGGGTTTTGCCATGTTGGCCAGGCTGGTCTGGAACTCCTGACCTCAGGTGATCCACCTGCCTCAGCCTCCCAAGGTGCTGGGATTATAGGCATGAGCCACCGTACCCAGCCTAGGTTTTCTTTTAGCAGAGCATGCACCCTCCTATTCATCACAGTTTTTTCCATTCCCTGTTGCCTAGTAGCTTTACACATCCCAGGTAGCTTTACACATTTGAATCCTTTTCCTGACCCCTGAAGACATTTGAGTTCTGTATTCAGAACACTGAACAATTTGCAAAAGGGAGGGATATTTATAACAGTTATTATTTCAGCACATTTACTATGGACAGGTCGTGCACGACAGGTACTTTCCACATATTATTTCACATATCCTACATCTTTAGGAGGCTAAGAAAGATGAACTAGTCCAGAGCCACAGAGCTGGTAGATAGCAGAGGCAGGACTGATAAACAGAGCCTCCCCAGAGTAAGCCACATTACAACACATGACAGTGTGTGCTGTTCTGAAACGATCACACCTGGTCCTCTTCTTAACAATTTAAATAAATAATTACAGAGGCTTCAACTCAGCAGCAAACTACAACTGGATCTGAAATTTAAAACTTAGAAAAGAGAAAAAGCAGATAAGCCCCAGAGCAAAACTGTTAAAAAAAATTACCCGCGACGGCAGAAATCCTAAATAACATGAGAACAAAAGGTTTTTCTAGGCTGCTTTTAAACTAACTGTTCTTGTGTGCATATGTATATGTACTACATTTTGTTTAAAATGTTTTTATTTTACTAGATCCTGAGTGGAAAATTTTATTTCTCTCAGGACAGTGCAAACAGAGCATCAGAGCCGAAAGCTGGCAGCTGTGTCCTCAGAAGCAGAACCAGAATAGGGAAGGGGCAGCAGGAAACTGGGAAAATTCTGGAAACCTCTGGAAAATTCCAGGCTAGTCAATTTTCAGTGGTGACAGGAGCCCTCTTACCCTCCCTCTGGGTTCCTAACAGGGGCCAAGTGAAGGCGATACAGTAACAGTCCTGCAAACTACTAGTCTTCTATCTTCAGGAAGGGCTGTCTTTACTGAATTCACGTTTATCAGGGCCTGCTGCTGTGCTCTGTGCTGAAATACTGAGGCACAGTCCCTGCCCTCCTGGAGCTTAGAATCTAAAGATAAAGCCTTTCCCTTTAAATTCCACTTACTCAGAATTTTAAATATTTCTGGCAACCATTTTCAAGCATGAAATGTTTTCTAGAACCCTGAGATTTTTGTCAGATGCAGATTGTATCCTCCAGTATCTAGATCCCAGGATGCTAGAGACTGAGTTGTCTTCCTTCTCCCTAAATTCATATGTTGAAGCCCTAATCCCACATGTGACTATACCGGAGATAGGGGCTTTAAGGAGGACTAAGGTTAAATGAGGTCATAAGGGTGAAGCCCTAATCCGACAGAACTGGTGCCCGTGCAAAAAGAAGAGATACTGGAGCTCTCTCTCTGCATGCGAGTCCCGAGGAAAGGTCATGCGTGCACACGGTGGGAAGGTAGCTGTCTGCAAGTCAGGAAGAGAGGCCTCACCAGAACGCAACCATGCTGCACCTGGATCCAGCCCCCAGAACTCTGAGAAAGTAAATTTATGTTGCTAAAGCCACTAAGTATTTTGTACTTTGTTTGGTAACCCAAGCTGATGAATATATAGGAAAACTTCCAGACCATGTCATATTGATGAATACCAAGCTTGCTTGTGCAGTGGGGAGCTGCAGAAAGAATCGCCCTCAGTGTGAGGCTGTTGGCTTCTCGTCTTCACTCTTGTCTTCTGAACTTGCCTAGTGCATCTGAATTTGAAAAGTAAGGCCATTCCATGGGAAGCAAAACCTAGAAGAAAAAGACAAGCTAGTACACTTTTTCAACATGCATCAAAACTTGGATCCTAATCACAGCTAAGAAGGAGAAAACCTCTACGAGGAACTCTAAGGTGGTTAGTGATCAGTGAACTAACCAGGTGGTCTTCCCTAATTATAGAATCTATGAAGAGGAAAAGAGTAAGGCATATGTGTAACCATTCTGCATGTGAAGTTCTATATGGTTGTCCCTTGGTATCTTAGAGGGATTGGTTCCAGAACCTCTTACATATACTAAAATGCCCAAGTTCTGATATAAAATGATTTAGTATTTGCATATGACCTATGCATATCTCCCCATGTACTTTAAATCATCTCTAGATTATTTATAATTACCTAATACAATATATTATATATTATATGTATTATATATAATACCTGATATAATGTAATACCTAATACCTTCCTGCTAAAGGGAACACAGCGTTCCTTAAAAATCTCTCTCTCACCATCATCTCTCATCATCTTTCTATTATCAATCAGATCATTGGCCAGGCGTGGTGGCTCATACCTGTAATCCCAACATTTTGGGAGGCCAAGGCGAGTGGATCAACTGAGGTCAGGAGTTCAAAACCAGCCTGACCAACATGGTAAAACCCATCTCTACTAAAACTACAAAATTAGCTGGGTGTGGTGGCACATGCCTGTAATCCCAGATATTTGGGAAGCTGAGGCAGGAGAATCACTTGAACCTGGGAGGCGGGGGTTGCAGTGAGCCAAGATCAGATCAAGCCATTGAACTTCAGCCTGGGCAACAAGAGTGAAACTCTGTCTCAAAAATAAAAAATAAGATCATCAATGGGCTGCATAGATACCCATGCACCCTGTGCATAGTAAGTTCTCAATAAATATTTATTGATAATAATGATATAATAATTTTACTCTCACACTTGCCCTTGGCCAATGCCAGCGACAGTATCATTCAGTTTGGAATTTAGAAATCAAATCTTCATGGGATCAACCCTGGATGTCTCCAACAACAGATTTCCTGGAAGTTTTGGGATCTTGCTGATATGACCTCTCGTTGGTGCCAAATTCTATCAACCTTGAACACATCTCCAGAATTTTGTGACTATTCTAAAGAAGACTTTTGTGCTGAGGATTATTAAAAAGAAACTTCCTGTGACATCTCTAGCCCAGTTGGAAACAAAGCAATCATACTCCTGCTAAGCAGATATGCTGCTCCAGGCCCTGAGCATGTAGCTGGAAGGGTTTGCGGCTCCCTGCAGGCAATCCCCATCCATGACTGCACTTGCAGCTGGCGCCTAAGACAACTGCTCTATCCTGGGAAGCAGCCTTTCTATACCTTTCTGAGAGCTCTGCATAACACACAATAACATGTTAGATTATTTAACATTACATGTAAAAGTCAAGGGAAAAAAATGGTAATGCAATGCTAAGTCTAAATGACAATTGGGAATGAGTAAATCTGGTTGTCTTGGTAGTTGGAGACCTGCTTTCTGCTCCTAATAGTATTAGATGGCTTAGCCACCTAAGCTCTCATCCCCTATTCCATTGGATTCTCCTATAGCCTTATGCTCTATCTCTAATCTTTTTAAGAATATGCTACCAGCTTCTCAAGGACAAATATCAGAACTATGAAGGAGATAAAGGAACTCCAGTTATAATAAGATAAATGCAGATGAAAACCACACTAAGACACCATTTCTCAATCATCAGATAAGCAGAAATATAATATTGGATAACACACTCTCTCTGTTGGCCATTCCAAGGGCTAATAGGCATTCTTATACATTATCGGCAGGAATGCAAAATGGTACAACTTCTATAAAGGTTAATTTGGCAATATCAGGCAAAATTATACATGCATTTACCCTTTGATGCAGCAAACCCACATGAAGACTCTATCCCAAAAGAAAAGAACATGAAAAGATTGGAATATCACCACCAGACAAACCCTAATGAAATGAAGGATCTAGACAATGATCACCAGCAGCTGTTAGAAACACATAAAGAGAGACATCATGTGCTTCCTGGTCAAGTTCACAATAAACCCTGTAACGTATTATTGCAAAAAAATCAAACTGAGTCAGATCAAGCCTCTAGATTTAACTACCAAATTATAGGAACTATAAGGGACAGAGGAACATATTAAACAACACCATAGGCGATGCAATCAACAAAATCCAGACTGTAGGAAACAGTATAGGATAAACAGTCTGGCTGAGAATCTTCCAGAGTTCGGGAAATATATGAATCCTTAGATTTAGAAATCACAGTGAATCCTAAGCAAAACATATAGAAAAAAAATCTATATTTGCACACATTGTATTGAAAATGGTAAAAACAAGATCTTGAAAGCAGCCAGAGGGAAAAAATATTATCCAGAAAGCATAGCTCATGAAAAATAGGAGAAACTAACAGACTGAAACCAAAATCCATTGTTTTTAAATGTCATACAAAGATCTAAGGTCCCCTTCCCAGAGACAGGCTACCTATTGGCAACAAGGAGAAATAACATAGGTACATAAACTCTCTGCTTAAAATCACTATTTGTTTCAAAATCACTCTTGGATGGGCACGGTGGCTCATGCCTGTAATCCCAGCACTTTGGGAGGCCAAGGCGGGTGGATCACTTGAGGTCAGGAGTTTGAGACCAACCTGGCCCACATGGTGAAACCCCATTTCTACTAAAAATACAAAAATTAGTCGGGTGTGGTGGTGCATGCCTGTAATCCCAGGTATTCGGGAGGCTGAGGCAGAAGAATCGCTTGAACCCAGGAGGTGGAAGTTGCAGTGAGCCAAGATCATGCCATTGCACTCTAGCCTGGGCAACAAGAGTGAGACTCCATCCCCTGCAAAAATAAAATAAAATAGAAATCACTTTTGCCTATTTTTCTTATTTCTATTAAGGCATGGGAAGAAACTGTGTCCAGGTAGGAGAGTTGAAATTAGATGTCACTATTAGTCCTTGATTTCTGCTCTTAGGAAACAAATAAAAGCAGTTAGCCAGACTTCCTTGCTTGGCACGGTCACTTTGTTGTGCTTGCAAAGATTTGGTCGGGTTCTGAGCAACAACTCTGGTGTCTGCCGTCAACACCAAGTGGGAGATACCACCCCAGGGGTGAGGATGGTTTGCACAACTAAAGAAGCCACTATTTGGGCTGAAGACAGGAGCAGCGGGAGTATTACTTGGATGGTGCATCTGATAAGATAGGAGATCAGGGAAGTGCAAAACTCTTCTGGCTGGTCTCTGCCTCCTGGGATCCTACAATTTCTACTATGTGAAATCAAAAAGAACCACAGTACAAACTGCCTCAGGGAAGAGAAGCAGTCTTCATTTTGGCAGACTCCAGAACCACTTCTATGATCATTCAGGCCTCGCTGAACAATCAACCAGAGCAGGGCAATACCTGCTCTGGCTTGGAAAACCACTGAACCATGGCACTTGGTGGGCCAGCCTCAGCCAAGGCCATAGGGACCTTAACTGGCACAGACAGAGATCTGAGCAATACGGCCTCTCAGACAAAGCCTTCTACCATCCCTGACAGCAAATCACCCCATCTCAGCTTGGGCTGAGACTTTCGCTTCCTTCCCTTGTGGCACATGAGCCATGGAAAACCAGCACGGTATGTACCCGACTCAGTGCACGCAGTTATCTCATTTAGTTCCCACCCTGTGAAGTGGCACCTATCCCCATTATATGTGGGAAGAAACTGAGGCTTGGAGATACTAAATAACCAGTTGGTAAGTGGAAGAACTTGCAAGACTGGGTGACTGCAACACCCACATTCTTCACCACTGCCATAAAAGGTTTCCACATATTCAGGCCAGCCTGGCAGCTCAAGCCTGTAATCTCGGCACTTTGGGAGGCTGAGGTGGGTGGATCACTTGAGCTTAGGAGTTTGGGACCAGCCTGGGCAACATGGCAAAACCCCGCCTCAACAAAAAATAGCTGAGTGTGGTGGCATGCACCTATAGTCCCAGCTAGTCAGGAGGGTGAGATAGGAGGATCACTTGGGCTGAAAAGGTCAAGGCTGCAGTGAGCCGAGATCACACCACTGCACTCCAGACTGGGAGGCAGAGTGAGACCCTGTCTCAAAAACAAGAAAACAAAACAAAACAAAAAAGGTTTCTACATATTTAAGACTTCTGCTCCTAACGCCTTCAATGAAAGAAATTCAGGCTTGCACACCCCAACTGATTTCATAAGCTTCATCTAATAATCTTTATCCCTTTTACTCTTAGAGAGAAAACTGTCCTACCGGCACCCTTCAAAATATTTACTCTCTCAAGAGAGAAGAGGTTGTCCTCCAACACTTTCTCAATCTTGAGAGTGCCTGGCATGGCCAGGCGCGGTGGCTCATGCCTGTAATCCCAGCACTTTGGGAGGCCGAGGCGAGTGGATTGCCTGAGGTCAGGAGTTCAAGACCAGCCTGGCTAACATGGTGAAACCCTGTCTCTACTAAAAATACAAAAATTAGCCAGGTGTGGTGGTGCACACTTGTAGTCCCAGCTACTCAGGAGGCTAAGGCAAGACAATCGCTTCAACCGGGGAGGCAGAGGTTGCAGTGAGCCGAGATTGTGCCACTGCACTCCAGCCTGTGTGACAGAGTGAGACTCCATCTTAAAAAAAAAAAAAAAAGAGAGAGAGAGAGAGTGACTGGCACATCATTCCTCCAAAAAATACAATAATTTTTCTATTATTTTAGAGATGGGTATCACCATGTTGCCCAGGCTGGCCTCAATCTCCTGGGCTCAAGCAATCCTCCCACTTTAGCCTCCCCAAGTGTTAGAATTACAGGCGTGAGCCACCACGCTCAGCCATAGAAGCAGGTCTCCAGCCCTACAGCTGGACCATTTACTTCAGTGTCTCTGGCCAGGCCCACTGAGGATGATAAAAGCTGCTGATGCCAAGGCACTGACTGCCCCCTGAAGACAGCAAAGCATTGCCAAAGAAGCCCAAGCTGTTCAGTGGATGAACAGATCCCAGGTACCTGGGAGGCTGAGATGGAGGATCACCTGAGCCCAGGGAGGTCGAAACTGCAATGATCCGTGATTGTGCCACTGCACACCTGCCTGGGTGACAGAGTGAGACCCTATCTCAAAAAAAAAAAAAAAAAAGCCCGGCACAGTGGCTCATGCCTGTAATCTCAGCACTTTGGGAGGCTGAGGTGGGCAGATCACTTGAGGTCTGGAGTTTGAGACCAGCCCTGCCAACATAATGAAACCCCGACTCTACTAAAAATACAAAAAAAATTAGCCAGGCTTGGTGGCGCCTGCCTTTAATCCCAGCTGCTACTTGGGGGTGCTGAGGCAGGAGAATCACTTGAACCCGGGAGACGGAGGTTGCAGTGAGCCGAGATTGTGCCACTGCACTCCAGACTGGGCAACAGAGCGAGACTCCATCTCAAAAAAAAAAAAAAAAAATGTAGCAGGACATGCCCCGGGCTGCCTGCTACTCTGTACAAATGACACCCAAAGGCACATTTCATCAAGGGGCTATTGAGGAACACCTGGTTTACAAGGTTTTGAAAAGTTTTCAAATAACCATCACTTGAACTTCATTCAGCAGTTGGAGAATCAACCCAAAGATAGAAAGGGTGATATCTGATGTCCTGTGACTACTGCGTTTATTTCAGTAATGTCAATATTGGCAGCATGATGGGCATAAATTGGGTGGGGAGGGTGTTTGCTTCTTAATTAAAGGCCCTTCCTCACCTCATATCTATTCTCATTAGTCAGTAACTGGAGACAGCCATCTATGAAAGATTTTATTTTTCAACGGTGTTTTATTTTATTTTCCTAAAATGTCAGTTGGATGGCCAAGGAAATTTTTCCCCCAAGAGTCCTTGGAGATTATTTGGAGCCGAAATAGCCACCATCACGGTTGGCTGAGCACTAAATGAAAAATAGTGTTAGATGTCAAATTAATATTTTAGGACCGAAAATGTACCAACCCTCCCTGGCATGTCGGCCAGCGTGATAGCAAGCGTTAGCTATAAAACTGCAGGGTGACGACTGGAAGGCCGGAGCCACAAGTGGCCATCAGTTCAAGAGCTGAAATCCAAGAGCAGGAGAGAGAATTACAGGGAGTAGGTCTCTATTCATCAAATCTGGCAGACTAGAGGGGCAAGAAAAGACAAGAGTGATGGCGTTTTTAAACGGATTCATTTTGTGAGATGACTGCTGGGTGAAAAGCAGTGGATTAGGGCTTTGTCAAAACCACAGCTGAAGCCTTAAGAGAAAAATATGATATTGTAGAAAATGACAATGGAAAATATAGCAATGTGACAAAAGCAGGCTACAAACCAAATGTACAACATTGTCCAATTTTTAAAAAATAACATGAGAGGGGGAGCACACACAAGTGAGTGCAAGAAGCCTCGTTTTGCCATAGAATGTTCTAGAATGTTTTCTTAAAAAATACAGGTCCCTTGGCCCCACCCCTAGAGGTTCTAATTTATTAGATCTGGTTTGGGTCTCAGGTATATGGATTTCTTTTTTTTAATACTTTAAGTTCTAGGGTACATGTGCACAACATGCAAGTTTGTTACACATGTATACATGTACCATGTTGGTGTGCTGCACCCATTAACTCGTCATTTAGATTAGGTATATCCCTCCACCCCATGACAGGCTCCAGTGTGTGATGTTCCCCACACTGTGTCCAAGTGTTCTCATTGTTCAGTTCCCACCTATGAGTGAGAACATGCGGCATTTGGTTTTCTGTCCTTGCAATAGTTTGCTCAGAATGATGGTTTCCAGCTTCTTCCATGTCCCTACAAAGGACATGAACTCATCCTTTTTATGGCTACATAGTATTCCATGGTGTATATGTACCACATTTCTTTAACCAGTCTATCATTGATGGACATTTGGGTTGGTTCCAAGTCTTTGCTATTGTAAATAGTGCCACAATAAACATAACGTGTACATGTGTCTTTATAGCAGCATGATTTATAATCCTTTGGGTAAGGTATATGGGTTTTTAAAACTTTTTAGGTCGTTCTGTCTGATACAGAGCGAGAAAGAGAGGGGTGAGGGGAGGGGAAAAAAGATCAGAGATAGCTTTATGGGGCATTTCTTTTTTTTTTTTTCTTTTTTCTTTTTTTTTTTTTTGAGATGGAGTCTTGCTCTGTCGCTCAGGCTGGGAGCTCAGTGGCACAATCTTGGCTCACCACAACCTCCACCTCCCGAGCAAGCAGTTCTCCTGCCTCAGCCTCCCAGGTACCCGGGATCACAAGCATGTGCCAGTATGCCCAGCTAATTTTTAAAAAATTTTTATTATTATTATTTTTTTAGTAGCGACATGGTTTCACCAGGTTGACCAGGCTGGTCTTGAACTCCTGACCTCAGGTGATCCACCCACCTTGGCCTCCCAGAGGGTTGGGATTAGAGGTATGGGCCACCATACCTGGCCTCATGGGGCATTTATGATTTAAATGTTTTGCCAGTGGATTTTCTATATTTACATATTGCTCCGTGAATATGCATTGTGTCTACTCTCAGAAAATGTTATTAGTACAAATTCTAACTGAACTTCTTAGGAGAAATAGCCTCCGGCAACAATAATAATAATGATTAATGCTTACAAAGTGCTTCCTGAATGCCAGACACAGTTTTATTAATGCTGCCATTTAGTCTTGAAAATAACTCTGATGTAGGCACCAGTATTGCAGCCATTTTATAGATGAGAAAATCAGAGGCCAGAGATTCTAGCTCAGACAACTAGAAAGAGACACAGTGTGAGCATAGGGACTGTTACTGGGAGCCTGAGGCTTCACTCCCACATTCTATTTCATCCTAGTGAACAGGATGCTTTGGACAGGAAGAAGTCTGTGGTCCAGACACCCACCTGAGGCACCAAGGGCTCCCCTCAGATCACATCATCCCATGCGCTCTGGCTCCTGGGCCTCAAGGTGCCTGCTTTGAGCTTCCCTGGGAAGTCATGGGAAGTTTCTCCCTGCCTTCCCATCAGTGTCCTGTTCCTTCCAGAGACTTCCCAGAGTTTGCTACTTGCCTGACAGGAAGAATTCTATCACCAGGCAAGCTAAACAGAGGGAGAAAGAATGAAGAAATTGAACACCCCAGGACACTGGCTGGCTATTAAGGCATGCCATCACCAATCCTTTGAAAAAATTCTTAATTGGTTTTTTAATTGAAGTGGAGAATGAACTTCTGTGAAGTACCCCATGCCATTGTACATAAGGATACGGATATGAAATCTACAGGGGTTTTGACTGGAGAGAGGACAGAGCATTCACTGGGATTATTTCCCCATTTTGCAGATGGTGGTGCCAAGTCATTAAGGAATGTCCTAAAAGAGAAAAGAATGAGTTGATGCCCCTCCCAGAACCTAAGGTCTTCACTAGTACAAAAATGTTGGGAGCCAGCCCCCCAAAACCTGGCCATAAACTGGCCCCAAGACTTGCCATAAACAAAATCTCTGCAGCACTGTAACATGTTCATAACGGCCCTAACACGCAAGCTGGATGGTTGTGGGTTTATGGGAATGAGGGCAAGGAACACCTGGCGCCCCCAGGGTGGAAAACTGCTTAAAGGCATTCTTAAGCCACAGACAATAGCATGAGCGATCTGTGTCTTAAGGGCGTGTTCCTACTGCAGTTAACTAGCCCAACCTATTCCTTTAATTCGGCCCATCCCTTCATTTCCCATAAGGGATACTTTTGGTTAATTTAATATCTATAGAAACAATGCTAATGACTGATTTGCTGTTAATAAATATGTGGGTAAATCTCTGTTCAGGGCTGTCAGCTCTGAAGGCTGTGAGACCCCTGATTTCCCACTTCACACCTCTATATTTCTGTATGTGTGTCTTTAATTCCTCTAGTGCCACTGGATTAGGGTATCCCTGACCAAGCTGGTCTTGGCACAAAAGTATTCTGTGGATTTTAAAGATTTTCCAAAATCAGTAGGTATTTTAATTCATTGTCTTTCATGGTAAGGTTGCCAGGTAAAACACAGCATGCCCTGTTAAATTTGAATTTTGAATAACAAATAATTTTTTGTAAAGTATGTCCCAAATATTACATAAAACATATATATACGTTGTTGTTTTGTTTTGTTTGTTTTGTTTTGTTTTTTTGAGAGTCTCGCTCTGTCGCCCAGGCTGGAGTGCAGTGGCACGATCTCGGCTCACTGCAAGCTCTGCCTCCTGGGATCACGTCATTCTCCTGCCTCAGCCTCCCGAGTAGCCGGGACTACAGGCACCCGCCACCACGCCCAGCTAATATTTTGTATTTTTAGTAGAGATGGGGTTTCACTGCGTTAGCCAAGATGGTCTTGATCTCCTGACCTCGTGATCCACCTGCCTTGGCCTCCCAAAGTGCTGGGATTACAAGCGTGAGCCACTGCACCCAGCCAAAACATACTTATATTTTAAAATTATTTGTTGTTTATCTGAAATTCAAATTTATCTGGGAGTCCTGTATTTTTATTTGCTTAATATGGCAGCCCTATTTCATGGGAAACATGATTTATTTTCTCCTTGGAGATTGCTTTTTTTCCTCAGTGTCACTAGCTCAATGATTTGAAGAAGCATAAACCAGAAAATTAATCCCAGACCATCCTTTTGTGCCAGACACCCACAGGGTCAGCTCTTTTGGTAGTCAGTGAGTATCACATATTGCAAAAGCACACATGCATGCACACTCACCCACACACCTTCAAGCACACATGCACACACTTTCACATCAATGTTCTTACACTCATACATACAGATACAAATGGATTCTGTTTCTCCTAATATCCTAAAATAAAAATCCCTCACTCCATTCAGATTTTCATGGCTTCCCAAACACATCATTTTCCTTTTTGGTCAGTGTCTGTCTGTTCAAGGAGAAAGTCATATCCCCAGCTTGCTTTGTGTGCTCAGCTACGCTGACTCGGCTTCCCACAGAGAAGGCTGGCACTGAGACTTTATCTCTTGTATTTCAGAAAATTTGAATTTCTCTTTTCTTGCCATTGCATAAAACTGCCTGTTTTAGTATAAAGGGATGAAAGTTGTCTTAGGGTCAGATAATGAATGCAACTTACAAGAAAAAGTACAGAAATGAGAATTGAAAACTCGAGCCATATAATGAAAACATTTGAAAATGAGAGAGAAGAAAAAAATGTTACGTATTCACAGGAAGCAGTATAGCACAGTGGTTAAATCATCACTCCCATAGCCAGGCTCCTTGAGTTACTGGATGGCCAAATTATTTACCCTAATCCGTAAAGTGGAAATAATAACACCTGCCTCCTAAGGTTGTTGTGGTAATTAAGTAAATATATAAAAGATGTATGAAATTGTATCTGACACATAGTGTTTGCTTTTATAATGATCTTTGATTTGCCAGGCACGGCAGTAGCTTCTTCATGTGTATCCTCCCATATAATTGTCGAAACAAGCCTTGAGATGTGTGGACATGAGGAAACTGAGGTTCCAAGAGGTTGACTTGCCCAAGGCTACACAGGTAGCATGCAGCAAAGCCAAGATTCGAATATCAATCTCAGGACACAGCCACCCTTCTCTCAATTACCCAGTATTAAGATGACAAAATGTGGAAGGTTGATGGTTCTTTAGAGAGGTGACAGCATTCCGTCTATGATTGTTGCTTTTGTGGGATGGTGGTTCATCAGGAGATGTTTGCAGTGGTGCTTTTGGGGGAGGACAGGACCCTTTGTTTTGGTTACAGACCTCACCCAAGCGTCTGCCAACCAGATTTTACTTTCTTGTGATTTCTCCAAGCAAATCCCCAGGAAACGGGAAGCCCTGATCCCAGACTCTGCCTGGCTTTCCATCATTAAGGCAGTATAAGGCAGGGTCCATCGGCATGCGGTGGGGGCACAGTGGTGCCAGCAGGAGCCCCAGGACTCTATCCTCAACTCTGTTCTCTATTTGCACGCTTACCATAGATCATTTCATTCAGTCCCTTTGTACCATTTATAGGCTAATGATTCCCAAATTCATGTCTCTAGCCTAGACCTCTCCCCTGAACTCAGACTCACGACTGCCTACTCAGCATCTCCACTTGGATATATAATAAACATCTCAGAGTTTACAAATCCAAAACTAGATTTTATTTAAAAAAGCAAAAACCTGCTTCACTTCCAGTGTCCCTGGGTCAATCTATGGCAATTCCATTCTTCCAATAGTGCAGCCGTAAAGACTTGAGGTCACTCCTCACTTCTCTCTTTTTATGGCTTGGCTATCCAATCTGTCAGCTCATCCCATTGGTTCCACCATCAAAATGCCTCCTGAGCCACACTACCTTCCATCATCTCCACATCTACCATTTTGTCTCACCTGGACCATTGCAATAGACTCCTGGTCTCCCTGCTTCCAACCTTGCCTCCTGCCATGGTCTATTCTTCATACTGCAAAGTATTCCTGTTAAGACATAACTCAGGTTACATCACTCTTTTGCTCAAACTTCTCCAAAGCCTCCCATTTCAGAGGAAAGTCAAGATCTTCCATGACCTGAAAATCCCTCCATGGTCTTAGCCTGCCCTAGCTCTCTCCAACCTCACTTCCCGTCACTATCACCAGCTCCACCTGCACCAGCTGCTAGGCCTCCATGCCAGTCCTTGCATAAATCAAGCACACTCCTGCATTGGGCCTTTGCACTTGCTCTTCTTCCCACGGGACATACTCCATCCACCACAAAGTCCTCACACCTCACAACCCAATGTCCTTCAACCCCTGCTCAAATCTCACCCTAACAGGGAGGATTACCGCATCCACCTGCATAAAACAGCCACATGCCATCCTCATCTGAGCGTTCCCTCTCCCCTAAACTGTCTTATATTTTTTTTCACAGCATTCATCCTTTATCAGCACCTGATGGGATCCATTCATTTGTTCGCTTATTGCCTCCATCCTCTGGAAGGGACGATCTATGTGGATAGAGATTTTGTATGTTTTATTGACTGCTATATCCTCAGTGACTGGAAGGATGTGTACACAGAGTAGGTGCTCAATAAGTACTGAGTGAATGGAAAGAGCCTTCTAGATAGTCTCGTGCCAGCTGAACAGACTGCTTCAGCTTCCCTAACACGCCACCAGGCCTTCAGAAGACTCCATCCTGTACTCCTTTCCATCTAAGGAGTCACAGCTCTAGGATGATACTACATACAGTTTCTTTCTTCCTTTCTCCCTTTCTCTCTCTCTCTCTCTCTCTCTCTCTCTGTCTTGCTCTGTTGCCCAAGCTGGAGTGCATGATCATAGCTCACTATAACTTTGAACTTTTGGCTTCAAGTGATCCTCCCGCCTCAGCCTCCCAAAGCACTGGGATTATAGACATGAGCCATCATGCCCAGTCACACAGATCTTTTCTGATGGCTTGCTTTTGTGTTTTGTATCTCTGCTGTGTTTGATTTGGCAGAAAAGGCTCCTGCGCAAAGCCACGTGAAAGTCTCCCTGTATGTCTTGGCTGCTCCTGTGCTCCTGATGGAAATGTGTCTGGGGACATTATTCTAAAGGCTCCAAATCAAGCCGCAAATGATGAAAACCTCATTGCTCAAGTAGAGAAGAAAACAAATCCATCCATCCTGACTCCCACTGCCACGGAAACCCCAAATGAGTTCAAAAGGCCAGTACAGGCAATGCTTGCAGATTTTCTTATCCTCTCTCGTCATTTCAGGGGATTGTGTTTGCAGGCACATGCTGAGAAGAGGAGGCCTTTTGAATGGAATGCACAAGGAGGAAGCTTTCCAAAACCCAGGCTAATCATCTGTAGCAGGATCAACATAATTATTATTATGTGAGGAGTTTGTAGCCAAACACTTTGGTACATCTATTAGGGACCCTCGAACCACACCAAGTGCTCAGCCTCTCTGCAGAAATTCACTCACTGCTTAATCAAGCAAGGCTATTAGAGGAAAGCTTTGCTGATTCAGCTGGGAGGCATCAGCCAATCCTCTGGCTTCTGCAGCATCTCCTAACAAAGTGTTGCTTCTGGAACCCTAGAATGAACATTGAACATTCATTGCAAGTGTCAAATACTAGGACCTGTGATATCTCTGTACCCGTTCCTAAAAGGACCCAGATATATCCAATCAAAAGATCCAGGTAGGCTGGGTGCCGTGGCTCATGTCTGTAATCCCAACACTTTGGAAGGCTGAAGTGGGCAGATCACCTGAGGTCAGGAGTTCGAGACCAACCTGACCAACATAGTGAAACCCTGTCTGTACTAAAAAAAAAAAAAAAAAAAAAAAATACAAAAATTAGCCAGGCGTGGTGGTTAGCACCCATAATCTCAGCTACTTGGGAGGCTGAGGCAGGAGAATCGCTTGAATCACTTGAACCCAGGAGGCAGAGGTTGCAGTGAGCTGAGATTGCGCCACTGCACTCCAGCCTGGGTGACAAGAGTGAAACTCCATCTCAAAAAAAAAAGAAAAGAAAAGACAAAAAGATCCAGGCATAGCAAAAGATAAATGAATATTATTCTCCAGAATTATTATTAGCAAAACTGTCACTAGGCCAGAGTGCCTATTAATGGGTCCCAGGTTCAAGAATGCATGTTCCATCCACATAAAGACAGTGCCCCAGTGGAGGTGCTTAACTCTGTGGTTTTTGATACTCAGATCAGCAATGGCACCTGAGTATTCCTGAACATTCAGCCAGCAGAAATTTCTAGCTCATCTTTTAAGTATATATAATATGTTGGCCAGGCACGGTGGCTCACGCCTGTAATCCCAGCACTTTGGGAGGCTGAGGTGGGCGGATTGCGAGGTCAGGAGATTGAGACCATCCTGGCTAACAAGGTGAAACCCCGTCTCTACTAAAAATATAAAAAATTAGCCAGGCCTACAGGTGGTGGGCGCCTGTAGTTCCAGCTACTCGGGAGGCTGAGGCAGGAGAATGGCGTGAATCCAGAAGTCGGAGGTTGCAATGAGCTGAGATTGTGCCACTGCACTCTAGCCTGGGTGACAGAGCGAGACTCCGTCTTAAAAAAAAAAAAAAAAAGTATATATAATACGTCTGTGTACATCATATTTGATTTTATCTGTCATCTATTTTTAAGACAGACCATTATTTTGTGTAAAATTAAGAAAGAAAATGATTTTGTCAATTAAATTAGAATGAGCCATTGATTGTAAGATGTGTCCTCATCAGAGACTTAAATTGTAAAAAAACTGTGCGTCTTAGAATTGTGTGTGTGTGTGTTTGTGTGTGTGTGTGTGTGTGGTGTAGGGAGAAAGAAAGATGGAATTTTTAAAAACCAATGTAGGTGGTTTGGAGCAATTTTAATATTTAATATTCTTACCATTTCTAAGATTAAGGAAAGTAACGATTATATTGTTTTTACAAACCTACCTAGAGGAGTTTAATAGAATTTTTTAAATTATCAACTGCATGAGGCTGTTTCTATTTCAGACTATAGTGAACACGCACAGATTTCTGTAACGTGGAAATGAATTATCTAATTGCTCTTCCTGCTTGCTCTTCTTGAAAGGGCTAAGCCAGGGATAGTGCTGATGCCTCAGCAAAGCGCACACGATTCAGTAACGTGGCAAAATGGCTTTCATTCCAAGATCTCGCATTCGCTCCAGAGTTCACTCCCTCTCTCATAGCCTCCCCAAACCTCTTTTGCTGGTGGTCATTTTCTAGGTTTATCACTAATTTCTTATTTGCAAAATCAGAGAGTAGAACTAGATTGATTTCTTTTTTAAGTTAAATTTCTTTCTTTTCTATTTTTTTGTAGAGGCAAGGTCTCTCTATGATGCCCAGACTGGTCTCAATCTCCCAGGCTCCAGAGATCCTCCTGCTTCAACCTCCCAAAGTGCTGGAATTACAGGCACATGCCACCATGCCTCGCCTTGGTTGAATTCTAAGGACCTTTTCTGCTTTAATATTCACCTTTTATACTAATTCCTTCTGCTTTAATATTTGCCTTTATACTAATTCCTCTGACTTTACAAGTGTTGGCAGCAGGCAAATATTTAATGAGAATATTATAAAAACAGAATGAACTTTTTTAGAGCATTTACTATGTGCAAGGCACTAAGGTAATTGCTCTGTATACAGTGTTTCATTTAATCCTTGAAGTGGCTGTGTGAGGTAGATGTTGCTATGCCCATTTTATAGATGCAGAAGCTGCCAATGAATGCCAAGAAAGGTTTTTTTCTGTGTGACAGATTTATTGAGATATACTTCACATACTTCATAGCTCATCCTTTTAAGAGTATGATTCAGTGGTTTTTGGTGTATTCAAGGAGTGGTGCAACCAGAACCACAATCAGCTTTAGAACCTTTTCATCCCCCCAAAAGGAAACCCCATCTCCTTTAGCAGTCACACCCCATTCCCTATTTTCCCAGCTCCTGGAAACCACTAGTCTACTTTCTGTCTACATAGAGTTGCCTATTCTGGAAATGTCCTATAAATGGAATCAAAACCATACGTGGTCTTTCCAAGTAGGGTCTTGAACCCAGGTCTTTTTGACAGCAGTTATGTTCACTATATGCTCCATTGCTAGGTGCTTTGAAAGACAGACATAAAGTAGGAGACTTGTATTTTTTTTTAAGAAATCATTTTATATATTTTCTAGTAAAATTTCAGTTTATAAATTTATGAATAAATCTGGTCAGGGAAAAAATTACTCTTAAAACATAAAGCAATTGTTAAAGGTCAACATTCAGCAGGACAAAATGAAATCACGTTCATGATATCTGTGTTTTTTATTCGCTTACCCCCATCTTTCATCTCATGCTGGTAGTTGACAGAATTAGAGAGAACATCAAATGTTACCAAACAGAACCTGGCACATCAAACTCAGGGAGAAGAGCATTAACAGTTTTCCAAATTTACGCGTTGATAACAAGCATTTTAAGGCTCCAAAATGCAGTCGATTGCTAAAGAGTAAATACAAGAGGCTTAGACCATTTACAGGATGGAATTAGAATGGCATAATTCAGCAGAGGGGATAGACCTCTTAGCAGGAGAGACAAGAGAAAGTATAAACCTACAAAAAGACACCTTCTGGGGAAGCGCTCACATGTTTGAGTATGCTGTCTGGTTAGAGTAGGCCCAAACTCAAAACTTTTATTTCTAACCTGTGACCCCGGACATCTACACACCCAATCTGAGTCAAACAGAAGGAATTGTTCTTTTCTATTTCAAAAACTTCATGGGGGCCAGTCATGGTGGCTTACACCTGTAATTCCAGCACTTTGGGAGGCCGAGGCAGGTGGATCATTTGAGGTCAGGGGTTCGAGACCAGCCTACCCAACAAGGTGAAACCCCGTCTCTACTAAAAAAAAAAAAAAAAAAAAAAAAAAAAAAAAAAAAATACAAAAATTAGCTGAGTGTGGTGGTGCGCACCTGTAATCCCAGCTTCTCGGAAGGCTGAGGCAGGAGAATCACTTGAACCTGGGAGGCGAAGATTGCAGTGAGCCAAAATCATGCCACTGCAATCCAGCCTGGGTGACAGAAAACAACAAACAACAACAAAAACTTCATGTCTCAAAAAACAACAACAACAACAAAAAACTTCATGGGGGGTAAAAAACTTTAAGCACCTAGCATCCATTCTGCTAGCAAAAGCTAATAATATTCATGCAATGGAAACTTGTATTAATGAGGGTTCTCCAGAGAAAAGAACCAGTAGGATATATATACAGATATATTGAAAGAGATGTATTTTGAGGGATTGGCTCATGCAACTGTGGAGGCTGAGAAGCCCCACAATCTGCCATCTACAATCTGGAGAACCAGGAAAGCTGGTGGTATAGTTCCAGTTCAAACCCAAAGCCCTGAGAACTGGGGAGGCCGATGGTGTAAGTCCCAGCCTGCATCTGAAAGCCCTGAGAACTGGGGAGCCGATGTCTAAGGGCAGGAGAAGATGGATGACCTAACTCAAGCAGAGAGCAAATTCACCCTTCCTCCATCGTTTTGCTGTATTCAGCCCCTGAATGGATTGGATAATGCCCACCTGTATTGGTGAGGGCAACCTTCTCTACTCAGTCTACCCATTCAATTGCTGATCTCTTCTGGAAACACCCTGATAGGCACACTCAAAAATGTTTTACCAGCTCTCTGGGCATGCTTTAGCCCAGTCAAGTTGATATATAAAATTAACCATCATGAGACTAAGCCCTGTTTGTTTGAATGAGAAAGCAATTGCTTGAAGCAACAGCAGACAATACAAAATTCACATTTTATATTGAATCAGGAAGAGGAAGCAAAAGTATAAAATGATGAATCTCCCGTTCCCCAGTTCTGCTCGGGCTTTGCCCACTCTTTCCCGCCTGCATGTGGATATTTAGAAGGTGCACAGAGGCACTGGTGTTCCAAACAGTCACCCACCCACTCAGCTTCTTGCACTCTGTTTGTAACTCATTCAGAAACTGCAAAATAGAGTGAAGAAGAAAGAGCAGGTGATTTTCCCTGCCTTCTTTTACCAAAGAGGGGGCATGCTGTGGCCTTGTTTCTGCATCATCTTGAGCTGACAGAGTGTTCCTCAGTCATCCCCAAACCACAGCTGGGCTGCTCTTCCCTCCTGTGCCCCTGCTGAAAGTTTTGGTCTCTCCATTTTCCTTAAGCTACTGCAAATCTTGTCACCATAAGGGCCAGACACTTTGCCCTGGCATGTGGAAAGACACAGGGCTTGATGGCACTTGCAAAGGGGACTGTACTAGTCTCCATTTGTCCCCCATGCCTGCCACCATCGTTTGCCCTCCTCTACCTGCCTGAGTGCCCCCAAACAACTGATCTCTAGGGCTGAATCACCCAAGCTCCTCTGCCCTCAGGTTAGACCTGGGGGAGGGAAGGACAGGAAGTGGTTGGAAAGCTGGTGGAAGCACGGAATTAGTAGGGCATTACATAGATCAAGGTTCTTAGTTGCAGACAATAGAATTCACCATGGCTAGTTTAAGCGGAAAGAAATACATGAAAAACTTCATTTACTCAGATGTGATTATTATACATTATATGCCTGTATCAAAATATCTTATGTACCCCATGAGTACATACACCTACTATGTACCCATAAAAACTAAAAATTTAAAAAAGAGAAATACATGGAAAGAAATAAAGAGCTTATAGAATCTTTCAGAGGACCAGAGAACCAGGCTTGAACACTACTCAGCCAGAAACAATGCAGCCAGAAAAAAACGTCCTCTGATGGTATGCAGCTGTTTCCATGCACACCCCAGCAGAACCAAGTGCTTCCACCACTAAGCTTAGCAGAGAATCTGTTCTCTCTCTGGGCTCAGCCACCACCCTGCTGCTGTGCCTCACACATTGGCAGAAACTATGTCGTGAATATCAATCTAGCTGCAAGGGAGTCTAAGAATGTAGTTTTTTCTTTCCTGATCAAAAGTGATTTGAATACATATTGAGTCAACTTACAGTATCTCCCATAATAATTTTAGGGCTCCTTTCCTGTGGCTTTATTAATATGATTTGTGCCAGAAAGACTGTGAGGTACAGTGAAAAGAATATGGGCCATGAAATCAGATAGAGGTGGTTGTTTCTTTTCCTTGAACACACCAAATTTGTTCCTATCTTAGGGTCACTGCATTTGTTCACCTTTTGCCTGAAACACTCTGCACCAGTATCTTCTCATGGGTCTTCAAGTTCCAGCCCAAATGTTACCTCCTCAGAGAGGCTGCCTTCCCTGGCCAGCCCATCTACAGCATCCCACCTTACCTTCACCTCCCATCATCTCACCTTTTTAATTTTCTTTTTAGGACTTTGCTGCCATTTTCTTGCTTTTTGTCGTTTATGATCCAAGCTCCCCTCATCCCAAATAGAATATAAATTCCATAAGAGCAGGGACTTGCTCTGTCTTGTTCACAGCTGTATCCCTGGAGCCCACAAAAGTGTCTGATACATAACAGTAATAGCATTGATTATATAATTACCATCTGCCACGTATTGTTTAATCCTCATGCTACTCTTTATGAAATAATTACTGTTATCTTTGCCATTTGGCAGAAGAGAAAATAGAAGCTGAGACAGGGTAATAATTATTTGTCTCAGGCCAGACAGCAAGTAAATCATGGATTCAAACCTAGGTAGTCTGGCTCCAGAGTCTAAACTCTTAACTGCTATAGCATGCTGAATATAGTAGATGTTCAATAAATATTTTGTAAGGCTGGGTGTGGTGGCTCACACCTGTAATCCCAGCACTTTGGGAGGCTGAGGTGGGAAGATAGCTTAAGGCTAGGAGTTCAAGAGCAGCCTGGGCAACATAGTGAGGCCTCGCCTCTAAAAAATAAATTAAAATGTTGTGGCTAAGTGAATGGACACCTTGTAGTCATCTCACTGACACTGTGTTGCATTTAACACTGCTGGATTATCAATTTCTCCATCTCTCTCATGGGCTTCTCTTCCTGAAACCCCTTTCCCCCTTCCTTAAACACTAGCGTTCCCCAAACCTCCATCCTGTGTCAGCTGCTCTTCTTACTACATGCTCTCTTGGGTGATATTATTCAGCATCGTGATTGAACCATATTATATACTGATAAGTCCCAGCTCAACCATAAATCTCTAGCATCGACTCTCCCAGAGTGGAGAATTAAATGTTCATGGCTTCCTGATACCACTCTTTTTTTTTTTTTTTTTTTTTTTTTTTTTTTTTTTTTTTGAGATAGAGCCTCACTCTGTCGTCCAGGCTGGAGAGCAGTGGTGTGATCTCAGCTCACTGCAGCCTCCACCTCCCAGGTTTAAGCAACTCTCCTGCCTCAGCCAACTGAGTAGCTGGGATTACAGGCATATGCCACCATGTCCAGCTAATTTTAGTATTTTTAATAGAGACAGGGTTTCGCCATGTTGGCCAGGCTGGTCTCAAACTCCTGGCCTCAAATGATCCACCCACCTTGGCCTCCCAAAGTTCTGGGATTACAGGCGTGAGCCACCGTGCCCAGCCTGATATCAGCTTTTGAGGATCCTTTGGGCATCCCAAACTCAACAAACACAAGTTAACTTAATTTGCTGTATGTACAGTCAGGTTAATCCCAGCCAGGCTGTGAAAAGCATGCCATTTCATCTTCCCCCAAACAAAATCTGCTCCTTCTCCCCTATCTCCTACCTCAGCCAATATCACCACCATTTATCCAGCCTCCAAGGCCAAGAGTCTGGCAGGCATTTTGAAGTTTTCCTCCCTTTCCTCATTGCCCACCTGTGACTAAGTCCTGTGGATTCTATGTCTTAATTAGTTCTCCAATCCATCTCTTCCTCTCTATTCCTGCTCCCAGCGGGACTATGGAATATATTCCCAAGATCATACATTACAGTTGTGTTACAGGAAAGGGGTCCCGATCCAGACCTCAAGAGAGAGTTCTTGGATCTCTCGCAAGAAAGAATTTAGGGCGAGTCTGCAGTGCAAAGCAAAAGTCAGTTTATTAAGAAAGTAAAATGGTGAAAAGACAGCTACTCCATAGACAGAGTAGGATGTTCCCGAAAGTAAGAGGAGGAACGCATTCATCCTAGGTACAATGCTTGTATATATTGGGAGATGTGCTCTGCTACAAGGGTTTGTGATAAAGAATTAATTTTCTTCATTACTATATTTTGCAAGAATTGATATTATTATCTTTAAAGCAAAATTAGGAATGCCTTTGTGCTCCAGATATTGGGATATCTGCACACTCCCAAGTCTGGGTCTGTTTAGTAAACATTATTAATTTGTTGCCCTAACCGTAAACCTCTAGAGGCCAGGAATGCCTAACTTCTGAGAATGCAGCCTAGCCAGTCTGAGCCTCATTTTCCTAGCCCTCACTCAAAATGGGGTTGCTCTGGTTCGAATGCCTCTTACAGTAGCGTCCTAACTTCTCTACCTGTCTCTGGTCTTGCTCACTTATATGTGTTTCCTGAATACCCCAGCATGACTAACTGCAGTAGAAGTCTGCTTGCTCTACTCTAGCCTCCCCAGTGGCTCTGCCATTCATTGTCTTCAGGACAAAGTTCCAGCCTATTAAAAATCAACCTTGATGCAGTCCCTGCCTATGTCTCCAAATTTGGCATCAAGCCTCCCTCCCCCGACCTTTACCATCACCCTATGCTTCGGCAATAGCCAGTTCACAGCATTTCTCCAGCAAAACTCATACAGAGTCATGTTTTTCTCCTTATGAAACAGTGATCAGGGAAAGCCAGTCAACTTGAGAGGAGAGGGATGGACATCATTACAGCTTTTCAGCCCCCTATTTTAGTTTCTCCTTGAGGCCCAGCTGCAGTCCTGCCATTTTATTTCACCAGACACTCCAAGAGCTTTATAATTCAGACTCTCCATTTGCTTCTGCGGGCTCTCATTGAAGTCTGTTATTTGCAACCAAAAGAGTTCCAACAAATGCACTGATGAACCGAAAGAAAAGGCGTCTATTTACATGAAGTGATTTG
The DNA here is from genome assembly GCF_028885655.2 of Pongo abelii. Lineage (NCBI taxonomy): Eukaryota > Metazoa > Chordata > Mammalia > Primates > Hominidae > Pongo > Pongo abelii. Next base: position 93,452,594 of record NC_071995.2, read on the forward strand.
CATGAGAGGAAGGAAGGAGCCACTTCCCAGGAAGAGGGAGATGGGACTGGGGAGGATGGTCGCGCCAGCCCCAGGGATTCACATCTGAGCACTGTGGCAAGAGAAGCTGCAAATGGAAGACAAAGCCTGTTTTACAAAGGCTCCCTCTTGAAGCACACAGTTTGTGTGCCCAAGGGACAAAGTGCCACACAGAGCAGGGCCTTCTTGATGCAGTGCAGCTTTGGCACATTTAGGGTTCCCAGTAACATGAAACTGCTCTGGCATCTCCACGGCTGGCTGTCCAGGGATCACTGGAAGTTGGCATTCTTGGGACAGTCTTAGGGTTATCCCAGGGGGCACCAGCAGTTTGGGTGGTGGAAATGCACATTCTCAAATGGCTAGCCGAGCAAAGGATATCTGTGGGTCAGAGCACAGGAAGAAGGCATCACATTACCCAGTAACTGTAGAGGATATGCTTGTTTGCAATATACCCTCTGAGAACTTCCAGAAATAACTGAGTGAGACTTGAGTGGGGTACTTGAGGCACCCAAACCCGAAGACGTTAGATAAATTCAGCAAAATATGGGTTATCACCATGAATGTGCCCCCCTTTCAACCCACAGGCAGGGGAACCTGAGGAAATCAGGTTCATGGCATTAGGCTCACTTTAAAAAATGAAAAAGAGAAAGAATAAAATAACCTACTAAACTATAAATGGAATTACATGCAGGGCTTTTATTCTTCCTTCAAAGTCTTCTCTATAGCTCTCAAGATATTTATGAGATGTCATCTGCTAAAAGAAGTAGTTTATAATTTAGCTTGTTAAGATTTTTCTTTTAATTCAGCAAAGTAGAATGGGATGAACTTATATTCCAGGGCCACAGGTCTGAAAGTCATAAAATTGTGAAATTATAAAGTCAGCCAGGTGCAGTGGCTCATGCCTGTAATCCCAATGCATTGAGACACTGAGGCAGGAGGATCGCTTGAGGCTAGGAGTTCTAGGCCAGCCTAGGCAACATAGTGGGATCTCATCTCTACAGAAAATTTTAAAAAACCAGCCAGATGTGGTGGCACGGGCCTGTGTTCCTAAGTCCCAGCCACTCAGGAGGCTGAGGTAGGAGGATCACTTGAGCCCAGGAGTTCAAGTTTACAGTGAGCAATGATCACATCACTGCACTCCAGACTAGTCAACAGAGCAAGAACCTAACTCTTAAAAAAAAAAAAAAAATCAAAAAAATCACAAGGTCTCTGGTTAATCAAAGAGCTCTTGCACATTTTCCTTTATCTCATTTTGGAAAGAAGTAGACAGGCATTTTTGTAAGCTTACTTTTAGTCCCACATTTTACATTATATTGCTTGACCCAATTGTGAAATGGCACATTTTGCACAGGCTGGTTGGGATTAACCCAACTGAACATACAGTAAATCAATTCACCCATGGAATGGATGTCAACAGAGCCTTAAAGAGAAACTTTATCTCTACAGAAAACTTTGAACTAAATTCAACTTGACACTTACATATCCTTCATGCTCTTCAAGTGCTTTTTTATTCCTATTAGTAATGAGATAATGAGTTTTTAATTTGAGCTGATTCATTATAAAAATCTTCTTTTAGGCCGGGTGCGGTGGCTCACACCTGTAATCCTAGCACTTTGGGAGGCTGAGACAGGCAGATCACGAGGTCAGGAGATCGAGACCACGGTGAAACCCCGTCTCTACTAAAAATACAAAAATTAGCCAGGCGTGGTGGCGGGCGCCTGTAGTCCCAGCTACTCAGGAGGCTGAGGCAGGAGAATGGCATGAACCCAGGAGGCAGAAATTGCAGTGAGCCGAGATCGCGCCACTACACTCCAGCCTGGGCGACAGAGCCAGACTCCCTCTCAAAAAAAAAAAAAAAAAAATCTTCTTTTAAAACATCTTAACTATGTTTATTATTTGAGACAGAGTTTCACTCTTGTTGCCCAGGCTGGAGTGCAATGGTGCAATCTTGGCTAACCGTAACCTCCACCTCCCAAGTAGCTGGGATTACAGGCATGCGCCACCAAGCCTGGCTAATTTTGTATTTTTAGTAGAGATGGAGTTTCTCCACGTTGGTCAGTCCGGTCTTGAACTCCTGACCTCAGATGATTTGCCCGCCTCAGCCTCCCAAATTGCTGGGATTACAGGCATGAGCCACGGCCACTGGCCAACTATGTTTATTCTTGTAACAGCCTGGAGACATGAAATGCAGGACCATTAGTTCACTGGAAGATTAAAAACTTGGGAAATTATGTTTTTCAAACATAAACTTTCAAGTAAATGAAATCCAGGAATCAAATGTGCTATATGATAGGAATTGTCCACAGCAATTCACTAAACCTTATGAGAAAGACACTGTTGTTATCCCTAGGTCATAGACAAAGAAACAGAAGCTTGGAGAGCTTATGTAACTGACTTGCCAAAGACCCCACAGCTTATGAGTGTTAGGGCAGGGATTTAAGGCAACCTGACTACAGAGCCCACATGTACTGATCAGGATACTCTGCAACCTCCCAGATTCTCCTACCTCCTTTCTTGAGCTAGCGTGTATGTCTTTGGGCTGTTTTGTTACCAACTCTGACTCCATCTATACGTGATCTTATCTTACCTAGCCCCTAAGAAAGTCTAACTGGCAGCCAGGTGGGGTGGCTCATGCCTGAAATGCCAGCACTTTGGGAGGCCAAGGCAGGAGGATTGCTCGAGCCTAGGTGTTCAAAACGAGCCTGGGTAACACAGCAAGATCCCATCTCTATTTTTTTAAAAAAGAAATTCTAACTGGTTTAGCTTGGATTATGGTCCACATTTAAAAGGTGAGGACATGGGCTGGAGAGTCCCTTAAATGCACCCACTACATCTTGTTGAATTCTCTGCACTCAAGACTGGAACAACCACCACAGGCAATAATATAGCAGGAGGAGAGTGGCAGGAAAACTAACCAGTGTTGATTACCCAGTAGGTACCAAACACTATGCGAAGTGTTTTAAATGCATTACCTCCTTTATCTTTATAACAACACAAGGGTTAAAGGAGACCAAAGACTACCAAAAGGTCAATCAAAACCATTTCTAAGGTTAAAGAATAAAGATAATGCAAGACATTAGAAGGCCCCAACAGCATAAGAGGAATGAAGATAAGAAAAATGGCACTAAGGAAGAGCCTTGAAAAATGAGACTTAATTTTTTTTCTTAATTTATATTTTGAATAAATATTACAGCAATGGGGCTGGGCGCGGTGGCTCATGCCTGTAATCCCAGCACTTTGGGAGGCTGAGGTGGATCATGAGGTCAGGAGATCAAGACTATCCTGGCTAACACGGTGAAACTCTGTCTCTACTAAAAATACAAAAAATTAGCCGGGTGTGGTGGCATGTGACTGTAATCCCAGCTGAGGCAGGAGAATGGCGTGAACTCAGGAGGCGGAGCTTGCAGTGAGCCAAGATTGTGCCACTGCACTCCAGCCTGGGGGACAGAGCAAGATTCTGTCTCAAAAAAAAAAAAAAAATATATATATATATATATATATTATATTTATTTATTTATTTTACAACAATGGTACAAAATTCAAAAGATATATAAGAGAGTTTTTTGTTATTTGCTTGTTTTATACAGTCAAAACAGTTTATTGATTGGGACCATAAACTTTTCTTTTCATAAAAGTTTCATAATGGACATTTGTCATTTGTGTCTGCCTCAAATCTTTTTTTGGTAGTTCTTCTATGTTGTGAATTCTCTTTTCCATAGGAAGAAAAAAAACAAACACGCCAAGTGCGGTGGCTCACGCCTGTAATCCCAGCACTTTGAGAGGCCAAGGCGAGTGGATCACTTGAGGTCAGGAGATCGAGACCAGCCTGGTCAACATGGCAAAAACCCTGTCTCAACTAAAAATACAAAAATTAGCTGGGCATGGTGACATGCGCCTGTAGTCCCAGCTACTCAGGAGACTAAGGCAGGAGAATCACTTGAACCTGGGAGACGGAGGTTGCAGTGAGCCAAGATCGTGCCACTGCACTTCAGCCTGAGGGATAGAGTGAGACTCTGTCTCCAAAAAAAAAAAAGAAAAAGAAAGAAGGAAAGAAAAGAAACAAACAAATACAACACATTTCTTAAGACTCTTTGCTGCTAGGATATAGACATTTGACTATCTTCCAACAAATCCAGACCTAAGCAACACTTGAAATATAGGTGACAGGCTGCAGACACACAATATTCTAGTAAGTCTGGACACAATGCTGCCTGGTTTTCTGCACGAACTGTAATGAGGGTCCTGGTGGTCAGTTCCGGTTTTATAGATGTTAAACATCATCTGGCAGCAACGGCAGGATTTCTGCTAGAAGAGTCTTAGGATATTTGGGACATGTGTGGGATGCTTGGACATTCCTCCTGGCTGCTTCACTTCTGGCTGTGTAATATCCAGGCTTTGTTTCTTGGCTCTCCTAGAAATTCTAAGTAACACCATGTAATAAAGTTCTGCTGAAACTAGCTAGACTGGATTGTTTCCCTGAAAGAGATTCCAAGGTATTGGGAATCTGGAATTGACTAGGTGACTTGGTTGGATTTGAAAGTAGTAAGGATAGGATACAGGAAAAACATGACATCTGGTGGCCAGGAAGTCACTAAAACCATTGTTAGAGAAGTTAGCATGACACTATTCCTGCCTCCATTTGTTTTTTATTTTTATTTTTTTAAGAGTGAGACTTGCTCTGACACCCAGGCTGAAGTGCAGTGGTGCGATCTAGGCTCACTGCAACCCCCGCCTCCTGGGTTCAAGCAATTCTCGTGCCTCAGCCTCCTGAGTAGCTGGGATTACAGGAGTGTGCCACCACGCCCAGCTAATTTTTGTATTTTTAGTAGAGATGGGTTTCACCATGTTGGACAGGGTAGTCTCAAACTTCTGACCTCAGGTGATCTGCCCTCGTCAGCCTTCCAAAGTGCTAGGATTACAGGTAAGAGCCACTGTGACCGGCCGCTGCCTCAGATTAGATTGTGGTATCAACAGATTAAATCTCAGGATGCCAAAATTAGATTGAGACCAACCACTGCACCCCCTCCCCTGCCACCTACCTCACCCCTGCCATGCGGAATTTAGAACAGGAGTGAAGGAGACCCTTTTCCACATCTCCTAGGGCTCTCAATGAAATGAAAGATACAAAAGGGGTCAGTGGGAAGATTTAGTAGAAGGTGGTTGAGGAGATTGTTTTGAAGAGGCTTTTGCTCTGCTGTGAGGATGAGAGGCAGAGGCTCTGTCTCCCAACCCTAAGCCTAGTGAGAAGGTTTTTATTTGTCCACCGGGAGAGCTCTGAAACGTGTGCCTTGCAGTTGGAAGACACAGAAGACTGGGGCGGCCTGACTAAAGAGCAAGAAACTTAGAGTGCACCACGAACCGAAGTCCAACTCCACCAAGAAAATTCAGAATGTTTTCCTCCATTGCAAAGCTGGCTATGTGCTTTGGAGATGGAAGAACAAGCAGGGCTTCTGTTTTGGGATCAGTGGGCACTCCTGGAGTTTACTGAGGCAAAGGATGAAGGAGACTTCCCAAGCCCTTATGGGGGTAACACAAGACAAGGCTTGGGTCCTGTCTACCAGGTCCTCTGAGAAGGACCTCCACAGAAAGCAGCTGAGCACGTTCAGCTAGATACTCAGAGGCTGAGGAAGGAGTTGAAAGAGACAAGCTGGAATAGAGATACATCCACTTGAGTCAAGGGAACTGCAGGAGAGGGGGCCTGCAGGGAGCCTCTCCAACATTCCTATTCAAGGGCCAGAAGAGAAAGAATTAGCTTGAGCCATCGTCCAGGCCCCCTGGGGGTTACCAGCTTTCATCAGCTGCAGCCCCAGAGAGCATGAAGCTACCAGATCAAGTAGTGACTCACTTACCCCTTTTTCTTCTCATCTCTACCCTACCTTCAACCCTGGAAGAGAAAGAAAATGACAGCTAGCGGGTAGAGGTGAGGGTGAGCAGGGAAGAGAAACCATAGAAGCCATCAGAAGTTTCCTCTAGGGCTAGAGGAAGGCCATGTTCTCTTTCTCTAACCCCTGAATAAAGTTAAAAGAGTTGGTGAGAAACAACTATAAAATTGCATTTTGATTAAATCATGAGTTGTGTTCATAGATGTCCACGTCACCCAGTGGCAGAACACCAAAATTATCACCTGTAGTGACACAGAATGAAGTGCCTATTGAAAGCAAGGCCCCGGGGGCTGCGGAGTGGGGATTATAAAGGCCACGAGGTGAGCAGTTCCATCTAACTGCACGATGAAGTTTAAAGAAAATAAATGACATTTTCAGGCATTTAAATTCTCACTTCGAAGCATGGTCAGTGAATGAGAAAGTTTCTGTGACTTCCTTCAAGTACTCTTTTATGTCATGCAGGTTCAAGGCTAATGAAGCTGAAAATTAGAGGCAGAGGCAGAGCCTGAAGATTGATGAATCTCAAAATCGACTGAATTCACAGTCCCGCTATGACTTTCAGGGCATTGATTGGGAAAAGATGGTTTTTCCCCTGAGTACTGGAGTGGAAATATTTTGGAGGTGTTAGATAACGCCAAGAATCTGAAACCCCAGGACTTACAGAGCCTCGTAGGCCAATAAAATGAGAGCAACCCTTCCTCCCATTCTGATGAGGCTGGTCCTGTTTTATGCAGAGACCCTGTACCGAGCTCACTGAATGGTCACCTTGCAACGGGATGTCCTCATGGCCCACCCCTTACTCTGCTCATGGTCTCCAGATCCACAACTAGAGTCAGATTCTAGAATGTCCTGAAATCAAAACCAAACCTGGGAAGAGAAGACTTACGTACCAAAAGAATAGCAAGATTATGAAGAGGTTTACGCTTCTTGCTTGGCCGTCTAAAAGTGAGTCTCAATGGTGGCCTGTGCAGGAGAAGTCAGATGCCACACAATCCTTGATGTGCTGTGGAAAAAGGAACCCAAAGCCTTAGAGAGATACAAATGTTGGTGTATTAGTCCATTTTCACGCTACTATAAAGATACTACCGGAAACTGGGTAATTTATAAACAAAAGAGGTTTAATTGACTCACAGTTCCACATGGCTGAAGAGGTCTCAGGAAACATATAATCATGGTGGAAAGCAAAGGGGAAAGAGGCACTTTCTTCACAAGGTAGCAAGAGAGAGAGCTCAGGGGAAACTGCCACTTTGTTTTTTTTCTTTTTTTTGGGGGACAGAGTCTCGCTTTGTCGCAGGCTGGCGTGCAGTGGCACGATCTCGGCTCACTGCAACCTCCGCCTCCCGGGTTCAAGCGATTCTCCTGCCTCAGCCTCCCAAGTGGCTGGGATTACAGGCGCCTGCCACCATGCCCAGCTAATTGTTTGTATTTTAGTAGAGACGGGGTTTCACCATGTTGGCCAGGATAGTCTCGATCTCTTGACCTCGTGATCCACCCGCCTCGGCCTCCCAAAGTACTGGGATTACAGGTGTGAGTCACTGTGCCCGGCAAAACTGCCACTTTTAAACCATCAGATCTCCTGAGAACTCACTCACTATGATGAGAACAGCATGAGGGAAACTGCCTGCATGATCCAATCACCTCCCACCAGGTCCCTTCTTCCACATGTGGGGATTAAAATTTGAGATGAGATTTGAATGGGGACACAGAGCCAAACCTTCAGTTGGAGTGGATTTATAATCACCGATCTACTCACCCACCTCCAGAAAAAACACACATTGGTGAGAGAGGAGTTGGCATTCTTGAAAAGCGGATGCCCTCTGTAGGCCAGGGATGATGGTGAGAGATGCTTTGATGGAAAGAAGTTTCCTTGGGGGGCAAACATCAGCTTTAACCTTCAGGGGCAAGCACGTCCTGATTCCTGAAAAAAAGCAGAAGACTTAGATGTGATTATCAAAAGGATTTGACTCTAAGGGATATTTGAGGGTGCTTAATAGATCCTAGGGCCTTTGGGGCTGAAATACATGGATGCTAAAGTCTGACCTAATTTGTATAACAACAAAATCTAAGTCTGGGGAAGAGAGGACTGACTAGTCATGATGATGGTGAGTCCAGTCCTTCATCCAATGCCAAGCCTGAGTCACTTTCCAAACCCAGAGCCCTTTGAATAGCAGGGAGACAAGATGCTCTTGAGGAACAACCCAGCAATGCCAGCACGGTGTGTACTGAAGTCTTCCTCCTATCCTTTCAGGAAGGCACTTGGGACAATTTACCAGGGCAATTGGACCCTGGGAAAAGGAACTCATAGACCTTTCAGGATGACTATCTTCTAACTAATGCTAATCCTGCAGGCCCCAAATGCCATCTGTGATTCTCTGGTAGGTGTATGGAATTTTATGGTAATAGCTGATAGTGGGGCTTACTCACAGGGGGACTGTTCCCAGTGACCCCAGTGGGTCCTTGAACTCAGTTATTTCCTCAGTTCTTGGGTGCTTAGTTGTAATCCAAGTACCGGCAGAAGAGTCACACTGGCTCCCTGACCTGTGATGTGAATGTTATTACAGTTGGAAGTGTTAAGAGGAAGGCTTTGGAATGGTCCCTTCCTGCTGAAATAATAAACCAAATGCTTTGGGTCTATTAACTCATTGAATTTTCACAACAACCCTATGATGTAGGAAATATGATCGTGCTCATTTACAGATGAGGAAACTGAGGCACAGAGACGTTAAGCAATTTGCCCAGGTTTACATGGCTAGTAAGAGTGAATTCAAATCCAGTCAAATTTTAGAGTCCACACACCGAGCAAAAATCCTTAGTCAGGCTGGGCACAGTGGCTCATGCCTGTAATCCCAGCACTTTGGGAGGCTAAGGCAGGAGGACTGTTTGAGCCCAGGAGTTCAAAACCACTAGGGGCAACACAGTGAGAACCTGTCTGAAAAAAAAAAAAAGTAGCTGGGCATAGTGGTGCATGCCTGTAGTTTCAGCTACTCAGGAGGCTGAGGCAGGAGGATCACCTGAACCCAGGAGGTCGAGGCTGTAGTGAGTTATAATTGTGCCACTGCACTCCAGCCTGGGTGACAGAGGGAGATATTGTCTCAGAAAAAAAAGTCCTGTCAGCTGAGATGCTTGCTACAGGCAAAAGGGACATCAAAGGAGTGGTGGAGGAAAGATGTTATAAACACCAATTGTGCCCTTGTGAATATTGTAGAAACAAGGAATGAAGTAGCTATTCATGTTGAGTATAGTTAAGAAGCCCAGGAATAGAATTTGAAGTCATACTGAATGGGTTGAGATCCCAGATGTACTGCTGAAGATGTTGAAAAATTTTCTTAACTTCTATTTGGCTCAATTTCCCCATAAGTTAAAAAAAAGTGGGGAGAAGGGAACACTGATAGTTGTTATTTAGTAGGCTTATTATAAGGATTAAATTAATTAACATTTATGTAAAATGCCTTGAAGGCAGTGTTTGCTATTATTATCTTCCTTACTGTATCATGTACATTTTGATGCAGTTAACTAATTTTCTATTTTATTTCTTTTTTTTGAGACAGAGTCTCGCTTTGTCACCCAGGTTGCAGTGCAATGGCACCATCTCAGCTCCTTGCAACCCCCCGCCTCCCGGGTTCAAGGAATTCACCTGCCTCAGCCTCTTGAGTAGCTTGGACTACAGGCACCTGCCATCATGCCAGGCTAATTTTTGTATTTTTGTAGAGACGGGGTTTCACCATGTTGGCCAGCCTGATCTCTAACTCCCAACCTTAGGTGATCCGCCCACCTTGGCCTCCCAAAGTGCTGGGATTACAGGCGTGAGCCACTGCACCCGGCCTATTTTCTTATGGCTTTTCTCCTACTATTTTGTATAGTCTATGTTAATGATGGCCAAGTTTACAACTTAGTTCAGGGGTTATAGAATAACAAGATGGGCTTCTTCTTCTTCTTCTTCTTCTTATTATTATTATTATTATTGAGACAGAGTCTTGCTGTGTTGCCCAGACTGGAGTGCAGTGGGATCATAGCTCACTGCAGTGGGATCATAGCTCACTGCAGTCTCAAACTCCAGGGCTGAAGCAATCCTCCTGCTTCAGCCTCCCGAGTAGCTGGGACTACAGGTGCACATCACCGTGAAGAGGGTTTATTATTAAACTTGAGGAGGAACAACCATCACTCAGAAGTCCTGGACTTGGAGACAGACTCAGGAGCTGCTATGACTTCAGGTCTCTCCTTTAGGGAAGAGAGTGAACATGTTCTCATTTTTACAAGGGATAGTAACATCTCAAATTATAGAAAGTTATATGGCTTAAAGGTAGATTTTCTTTTTCTTTCTTTTTTTTTTTTTTTTTTGAGATGAAGTCTCGCTTTGTTACCCAGGCTGGAGTGCAGTGGCGCAATCTTGGCTTACTGCAACTTCTGCCTCCCAGGTTCAAGTGATTCTCCTGCCTCAGCCTCCTGAGTTGCTGGGACTACAGGCCTGCATACCGTGCCCGGCTAATTTTTTGTGTGTATTTTTAGTAGAGACGGGGTTTCACCATGTTGGCCAGGCTGGTCTCGAACTCCTGACCTCAAATATTCCACCTGCCTCGGCCTCCTAAAGTGCTAGGATTAGTGGCATGACCCACTACACCCAGCCTTAAAGGTAGATTTGCTGTGGATGCTTTCCTTTTAAAAATTATGACTACGGTGAATGTTCACTAATACTCACCTATAGTTTATCCAATTAGTTATGATACTGGTTACTGATGCTAATGCTGATAATGGCATCAGACTGTAGCGCTCATAGAATAATTATGTAATGTCATCTATTTCATTAAACTGTAAGCTCCATGAAGGTCAGGGTCTTTTCTCTCTTGTTTTCCATCATATACCCAGAGCTACTGCAGTGTGCTGCACACGGGATCTCTCAATACATATTAGAATAAATGACCCATTTATTTTGAGTATGACGATTGTATTAGTCACCTATTGATGGATAACAGATGACTAGAAATTTAGCAGCTTAGAACAGCACACATTTAATATCTCACCGTTACTGTGGGTTTGGGTCAGGAGTCCAGGCATCCGTTTGTTGGGTCCTCTATTCCAGAGTCTCTTTGGAAAGCTGCAATCCCATTTCTGACCAAGACTGCAGTCTCATTCACATGGCTGTTGGTAGAATTCGGTTCCTTGTGGGATGTTGGACTGAGGACCTCCATTTTTTGCTGGCTGGCAGTTGAAGATTATCTTCAGTTCCTGCCACATAGGCCACTCCATAGAGCAGCTCAGAGCAGGGCACCTAGATTCATCAAAACCAGGAAGGAGGAATGTGTTAGCAAGAAGGATATTACAACCTTCTGTAACATACTAATGTACATGTAATCACATACATCTCATTATCTACTAAAGGCAAGTGACAAGTCCCACCCACACCCAAGGGGAGAGAATTACACGAGAGCATGAGTACCAGGTGGCAGTGATCATTGGGGGCCGTCCTAGGGTCTGCCTCAAAATTCACCAAATACTGTCATCAGATCAGCTAACCCGGGGTTGTTCCCTAAGGAAGGCGGGATAGTTAATGTCTGTGAAATGGCAGTGAGTCCTCATTAGCTCAGCTCTCATTATCAAAGTCTTTGCGTTGCCAGGTTGCACAGGGAAGCAAAGGTCATCTTAAGATGAAAATATGACTAATATTATCAAATTAGTCCCCACTCTAGCAGACATTTCTCCTCTTAATGCTAGTTACGTCCTTGTACATCCCATTTTTCCAGAGCAGCCGCATGCTAATTATATGAGTCTACAATATAAATTCAATCAAACCAATTGCTCAGGTTCTTCAAAAGAAAATTATTTGAATATCAGAGGCTTTGGAGAGGCTTTTGAGGAAACTGATGAAATGCTCAAATAATTTTGCACGAATGATTTTTGTTTGAATCATGTTGGGAAATTTGAGTGTGGGAGACTATGTATCCTGCTATCATTTCATGTTTGGGAGACTACTATGAAAAAATTCCAGCAAAATATATATTTTTTTCATTCTAAGAAAATTACCCACATGCAAAACAACCCAAATAATTGAACCTTAAAAGTAATTTGGCCTGGCTGGGTGCAGTGGTTCACGCCTGTAATCCCAGCACTTTGGGAGGTCAAGGCGGGCGGATCACGAGGTCAGGAGATCGAGACCATCCTGGCTAACATGGTGAAACCCCATCTCTACTAAAAATACAAAACAATTAGCCAGGCGTGGTGGTGGGCATCTGTAGTCCCAGCTACTCGGGAGGCTGAGGCAGGAGAATGGTGTGAACCCGGGAGGCGGAGCTTGCAGTGAGCAGAGATCACACCACTGCACTCCAGCCTGGGCAACAAAGCAAGACTCTGTCTCAAAACAAAACAAAACAAAACAAACAAAAAAAAGTAATTTGGCTGGGCACGGTGGCTCACGCCTGTGATCCCAGCACTTTGGGAGGCCAAGGCGGGCAGATCACGAGGTCAGGAGATCGAGACCATCCTGGTCTTTAGCAGTGAAACCCCGTCTCTACTAAAAATACAAAAAAAAAATTAGCCGGGCGTGATGGTGGGCACCTGTAGTCCCAGCTACTCAGGAGGCTGAGGCAGGAGAATGGCGTGAACCCGGGAAGTGGAGCTGCAGTGAGTGGAGATTGCACCACTGCACTCCATCCTGGGCAACAGAGTGAGACTCCATCTCAAAAAATAAATAAATAAATAAATAAATAAAATAAAAAGTAATTTTAAAAATAACATAGTTTCATAGTTTTACTGTTTACTATAGTTTACTGTAAATTTTGGTCTCTTGTGAGTGGCGCTTTGATTCAAATCCTAGCTATGTCAGTTACTAGCTGTGTGATCTTGGACAAGATATTTAACTTTCCTGTGCCTCATTTAACACATATATAACACGGGGATACCAATAATAATAGTATTTATAGCACTAACTACACCATCTGACTCTAGCAACAACCCTGTGAGGTCAGTGTTATGGCAGGTGCCTTAGACAGAGTGACTTGTGGTTGGGATAAGATGACCAGATGTCCCATTTTAATCTCTAAAATATTAAGCCTTAGCATCATAAACCAGGATGCCCAAGTAATTAGGGAAGCTCAGAGGGTATGTGCAAGTTTTGGATAATTTCCTTATCCAAGTCTAAACGGTTTTGGAAAAAGTTCTGCCTAACGTGAATTCACCTAAAAGAGAAACCAAATGATATTCTCTCCCTCTCTTTCCTCTTCTTCAACTAAACCTTTCATTCCTTAGCTCTCCCCTGCTCCCAAACCCACCTCTTAATTTCCTCCAGGATGCTGTCTAAGGTCTGTGAACAGTACCCTTAAGTTCTCAGGAAAAGAGAAACAATCTAAATCAAAAATGCAAATATGCAAATATTGAACCACCTTCCAACTGTTTTGTTTGAATAGAGAGAGAAAAACCCAAAGCAAGACTCAGGAGTGTTAAAGTTCATTTTCAAAACACAGAGCAAACAGCGTTCATTCTTAATAAGTCAACGGAGCATAACAGAATTCAGAGGGACCAAGGAAAGGGTTACTGCACGACAGATCAGTGACACAAACATAAGCGGTGGAGTCCACAGAGGGGCAAACACAGGAGACTGAGCTGCTGCTTGGGGCAAGAAAGGCTCATTGGAACTTGGGGTTCTGAGCATGAAACCTCGCATTCCCCATTCAAGCAAGTCACAACATCTCTGCTTCTTCAGATGTACAGAATAACAAAATCCTTAGAGGACAAGCTTGGGGAAAAGAAAAGAAATGGTGGTATCCAAGTAGTATTGAAGTAGTATTGGCTTTGGAAAGTAATAACTAAGGGAGAAAAGAAGCATGATTCCATAGTTGGTGCTGGATACAATCTAAAGCTTATAATAAATTTATGTCACTGTAGAAATTTTGAGTCCACTTTGATGGAAATGAAAAGAAACTATAGGTAACATAACACATGGTATTTAATTGTAAGGCTTGAAAGAGGATAATCTCCTTAACAAAAGCACATGGAGAATTCAAAATCATGTGGTGGTATTTCTCATCTCAGTAAGATGAGAAAAGGGGATTGGAGAATATTTACACTTCCAGGAACCCCAGAAAAACAAGGAGCAATAAATATTTTCTAGATGGGTCATAGATCTTAAGTTCAAAAAATTCTTATTATCACTCATAACTCTGATCACTACCATTTCAATATAACAGTTTATTACATATGTGTTTAAACTGTCTAATATATAACTTTAACCTTGAGTCTATGATATCTACAAAGCTTGTAAACCATGTCCCTGTTATAAGTATTAGAGTGTTATTTGTAGGAAATTAGATTTCCTCACTGTCTTGGATCACATTGCCTAGAAGCAGAGCCTGAGACAGGGATTGGAGTGTGCATGATTTGAAGGAATGCAATCTGGAGAAAGGGAGTGAGGGAAGGAGAAGGCGGGAGAAGGGGCTCAGCAAGGCTAGGGTCTGAAGCCTGGAAAGGAGCTTCATCCTGATCCTGCAGCCAGCTCTGCAGCATAGATTACAACTCAGAATAGGTCCCATGTTGAGGCCTGGCACGGCTGATGCCTGTAATCCCAACACTTTGGGAGGCCAAGGCAGGAGGATCGTTTGAGCTCAGGAGTTTGAGACCGGTCTGGGCAACATAGTGAAACCTTGTCTCTACTAAAATTAGCTGGGCATGGTGGTGCACGCCTGTAGTACTAACTATTTGGGAGGCTGAGGTGGGAAGATCGTTTGAGCCCTGAAGGTTGAGGCAGCAGTCAGCCATGATTGCACCACTGCATTCCAGGCTGGGTGACAGAGATCCTGTCTCAAAAAAAGAAAAAGGAATTGAAGAATTGACTCACATTGAGGCAAGGGGGCCAGCCTCAGAACCTCGGTCATTGGCTACTCCTTATGACTGGGGAGGTAGTGTAATTTATTTATTTGGGGTGAGCCAATTCTCGAAAGAAGGGGAAAGCTGTGAGTGCTCAGCAGCCAAAACTTCAGCACCTGAGGGTGAGTGCACCAGCCAGGTAGAAGGCACCTGGGGGCTGGGCGTGGTGGCTCACACCTGTAATCCCAGCAGTTTAGGAGGCCGAGGCAGGTGAACCACTTGAAGTCAGGATTTCAAGACCAGCCTGGCCAACATGGTGAAACCCCATCTCTACTAAAAATACAAAAATTAGCCAGGCGTGGTGGTGTGCACCTGTAATCCCAGCTACTTCAGAGGCTGAAGCATGAGAATCACTTGAACCCAGGAGGCGGAGGTTGCAGTGAGCCGAGACTGTGCCACTGCACTCTAGCCTGGGAGACAGAGTGAGACTCTGTCTCAAAAGTAAAAAAAGGCCAGGCGCAATGGCTCACTCCTGTAATCCCGGCACTTTGGGTGGCTGAGGTGGGGGTGGATCACCTGAGGTCAGGAGTTCGAGACCAGCCTGGCCAACATGGCGAAACCCTATCTCTACTAAAAATACAAAAATTAGCTGGGCGTGGTGGCAGGCACCTGTAATCCCAGCTACTCGGGAGGCTGAGGCAGGAGAATAGCTTGAACCCAGGAGGCAGAGGTTGCAGTGAGCAGAGATCACGCCATTGCACTCCAGCCTGGGTGACAAGAGTGAAACTCTGTCTCAAAAAAAATAAAATAAAATAAAGGCACTGGGTCAGCACACCAACAGTACCCAGCACACTCACTACAGCTGCAACACGAGCTCAGCCACCTGTGACAACTAAGCCACTATCTACAACCTCACCAGCCTGTGTCAAGGAATCTCATTACTATAAATATGGAAGACAGGTTCTTGGTTGTCTGTCACCAGTGTTCGCTTTGCCATTGAAGCCTGTTTGAAACAAATACTTTCTCTGGCAGATTCAAATATAAATACAATGGGAATTGCTATTTTTCCACAGCCACAGGCAAAACCAATTAAAGATGGATAAAAGTAAATAATGTTTAAAAAACAAACATTAGAAACTGGAAGAAAGTTGAATTGAATATTCATCATCATTCTCAAAGGTAGATGATTTTTCAAACCTAGAAGTAAGGAGGAAAAATCATGAAGGTTTTATCATATAAAAATGTAAAACCTCTGGCCGGGAGCAGTGGCCCATGCCAGAATCCCAGCAATCTGGGAGTCTGAGGCAGGCGGATTACTTGAGGTCAGAAATTCGAGACCAGCCTGGTCAACATAGCGAAATCCTGTCTCTACTAAAAATACAAAAATTAGCTGGGCATGGTGGCAGACGCCTATAGTTTCAGCTATTCAGGAGGCTGAGGCAGGAGAATCTTTTGAACCAGGGAGGAGGAGGTTGCGGTGAGCCAAGATTGCACCACTGCACTCCAGCCTGGGTGACAGAGACAGACTCTGTCTCAAAAAAAGAAAAAAGTAAAATTTCTATCCACCAGGGAAAAAAAGAAAAAACAACAGTGCATTGACAAAATTAAAAGGTAAACAACAGTTAGCAAAGAATATTTCTGCAAATTTAAAAACAAAAATTCCTTGTCAAATCAAAGTTGCTAGTGTGTACCAGATAGTGTTTTCACAGCATGCTCCTTGGCCATATTCCGGAGTAAAATCCCCACCCAACAAAAGAAATATTCCTTTTTGAGTGCTGTCAATGACTAGCTGTGACCTTGAGGAAGTTACTTAATTGCTCTATACCTCAGTTTCTTTATAACGTGGGGACAATAATAGTACCTGCCTCTTTTTTATCATGATGGCTGCAAGAGCCACGGGTCCTACTAGGAATTAATGGTCCTTATTTATTTATTTTAGAAACAGGGTCTCGCTCTGTCACCTAGACTGGAGTGCAGTGGCATGATCATGACTCACTGCAGCTTTGAACTCCTAGGCTCAAGTGCTCCTCCCTCTTCAGCCTCCTGAGTAGCTGGGACTATAGGCACACGCCATCATGCTTGCCTAATTTTTTTTTCTTTTTTTGTAGAGACAGGGTCTCACTATATTGCCTAAGTTGGTCTAGAACTCCTGGGTTCAGGCGAGCCTCCCAGCTTGGCCTCCCAAAGTGCTGAGATTACAGGTATGAGCCACCATGCTCAGCCTAATTGTCTATACTTATAGAAAGAGGAAATCAAGAGTTAGAAAGAGAAAGGGGAGCTATGGTGGGTGACACAGGACAACTACTAGGGAGGAATACACAGAGATAGGGTTGACAGAGTTCAAGGAAGTATAGCCAGGCAGGTTCTACCATGCTCTGGCATGAAGCTATCCTTGGCAGAGGTAAAGACTTAGAACTTGGGTCAGGGAATTGTCAGGGGACCCCTAACACTCCCCCTTATCTACTATGACAGAAACAAAATTCGTTTCTTCTTCGTCTTCCTCGGCTTCTTGTAGTGGATGTGGTCATAAGACCAACTTCTAGTCTATGGAATATGAGTGGAAGTGGTGGGTGCCATTGCTGGGCTGACATGCATTGTGTTCCTTCCTTTCCAACAGCTGGAAATTGGATCTAATGACTCAAACCTGGACCTTGCAGAAGGCAAGAGGCCCGAACACAGGGCAGAGCCACTAGACGGAAAGAGCTTGGGTCCCAGAATTACTCTGTGGAGCAGAGCTGCCAACCAACCTGGAACACCCACACTGGCAGTTTTGTGAGCAAGAAATAAACTTCGTTATTCCTTACAGAACTAAATTAACAGGTCTTGTTACAACAATTTAGTCTGCCCACTAATACAGCAATGTTGAGCTAAGCCCGTTGATAAATGGCACTAAGATCCTTTCCTACAGAAACATCCAAAGCATTCCAGAAGTCACCCTACCAACAAACGGCAGGAGACAACACATTCGTGCTGAAAGCTACACATACAATTTAAAGGCTACTGCTAGGCTGGGCGCGGTGGCTCACACCTGTAATTCCAGCACTTTGGGAGGCCAATGCAGGCAGATCACAAGGTCAGGAATTCGAGACCAGGCTGACCAACAAGGTGAAACCCCGTCTCTACTAAAAAATATAAAAATTAGCTGGGCATGGTGGCGCGTGCCTGTAATCCCAGCTACTTAGGAGGCTGAGGCAGGAGAATCGCTTGAACCTGGGAGGCAGAGGTTGCAGTGAGCCGAGATCATGACATTGCACTCCAACCTGGGTGACAGAGCAAGACTCCATCTCAAAAAATAATAGTAATAAATAAAGGCTACTGCCAAAAGCACTTCCCTTTCCCCTCTTGGCCTAAAGTAGGGGTTGGCAAACTTTTTCTAGATATTGTACATGGCTTTGTAGGCCATTTAGTTTTACAACTACTCAACTCTGCCAGGGCGCGGTGGCTTATGCCTGTAATCCCAGCACTTTGGGAGGCTGAGGCGGGTGCATCACTTGAGTTCAGGAGTTCAAGACCAGCCTGGCCAACATGGGAAACCCCTGTTCTCCAAAATTAAAAAAATTAAAAATAAATAAAAATAAAACTACTCAACTCTGCCACTTTGTTAGCACAAAAGCCACCATAGATAATACTGAAATGAGTGGGTGTGGCTCTGTTCCAACAAGTCATGATTTACAAGAGCAGAGTGTAGGCTATCTTTGGCCTGCAGGCCATAGTTTACTGACCCCTGGCCTACAAGGACCCCTGGAATTTCCACTGTTAGACACTTGTTTGGCCTATATGTAGGAGGGTCTTATTAAAATATAAACATAGGCAGTAAGCCAAATTGTAAAAGTCTGCATGTTTTGTGTTCTAATGACAGCCTTATGTTGCACCTGATTTTCTTAAGAAAGCTACATTATAATAGGTTGACACTCCTGACCAAGGGTCTAAGGTTAAACTTTTATAAAAATTATGGCCATCATATTTAATCAATTAACTTTATACCTGCCTGATGTAATGCTTTCTAAAATAGATAAGCATACTTTAACAGGAAAATATTGTGAATACTCACATCAATTTTTTTTTTGAGACAAGGTTTCACTCAGTATCCCAGGCTGGAGTGCAGTGGCATGATCTCAGCTCACTGCAGCCTCCACCTTCTGGGTTCAAGCAATTCTCCTGCCTCAGCATCCCAAGTAGCTGGGACTACAGGAGCACACCACCACGCCGGGCTAATTTTTGTATTTTTAGTGGAGATGGGGTTTCATCATGTTGGCCAGGCTGGTCTCAAACTCCTGACCTCAAGTGATCCACCCACCTTGGCCTCCCAAAGTTCTGGGACTACAGGCGTGAGCCACCACACCCGGCCTCATATCAATTTTATTTAAGACATTTCTAGAGAAAGTTATGATTGATTGATCTGCTATCATGGTCCAGATGCTGAGTTAGGAGCTTTAAATACATCATCACAAAAACTCCTAAGGTGCCTCACAGAGGGAGAAATTGAAGCTTAGAGGGGTTAAGTAATTTGTCCAAGATAACCCAATCAACTGATAAATAACCCCACCAGACATGTTTAGTTTCAAAGCCTCTATTCTCATACCACAGCATCCTGCCCAGGAAAAAGAAGGGCATGGGTTGAAATTTTGATGGGAAACTAGAGGCTGGCTAGAAGAAGAGGCCACATGAGTTCTGCATCTCAAGGCATAGGTTTCTATGGTCAAAAGTATCAGGAGCAGAAGCTTGGCCACTGTGCATTTGTCAATGGCCATTCCATGAATAACTGGCATGTATTCCAAGTGGGAATTATTGTAAGTACATGTGAGTAGCCTACAAAGAGGAGATATGAAATTAATAAGTTTACTGAGTACCTACCATGTGTCAGGCAGTGTTCTATATACTTTACACGGATTCTATCATGTAATCTTCACAGTAAGGTAAGTACTATTATCATCTCCATTTTATAGTCAAGGAGACAGAAGCACAGGGGGATTAAAGTAATTTGTCCAAGGTCAAACAGAAAATGGAAAAGCTGGCCAGGCCGGTGGCTCGTGCCCATATAATCCCAACACTTTGGAAGGCCAAGTCGGGTGGATCACCTGAGGTCAGGAGTTTGACACCAGCCTGGCCAACATGGTGAAACCCTGTCTCTACTAAAAATACAAAAAATTAGCCAGGTGAGGTGTCAGGTGCCTGTAATCCCAGCTACTCGGGAGGCTGAGGCAGGAGAATCGCTTGAACCTGGGAGGCGGAGGTTGCAGTGAGCCGAGATTGCACCATTGCACTCCAGCCTGGGCAACAACAGCAAAACTCTGTCTCAACAACAACAACAACAACAACAAAAGACAGAAAGAAAGAAAAGAAAAAGAAAAAGAAAATGGAAAAGCTAGGCTTGATGCTATCAGATCTCAAAGACCACATCTTCATGTCCTATGCTATACTGCTTCCTGAAACAGCAAATGGTAAAATTCTACATTGTTATAATTATTCTTATCACTATCCCTGTTCATTTCTCTAAATAACTTATCACAACTTGCAATGATATGTATTTTGTTTTCTTTCTTGTCTCTTTAAATAGTAAGTACCATGAGGGCAACCATGTCTATTTTATCTACCAGTCTCATTCCTCATACAATGCCTGGCACCTTGCAAGCATTTGATGAATATTTATTGAATGAGTTCATGGGCCAACAGGGGAACTTGTGATAGGATAATGTCTATGCGATGGAAAGTGGTTCTTTTCCTAGTAAAACTCAAAACAAATAAACAAACAAATCAGAGTTGGAACCCTTGTGTATGGCTACTAGGATTATGTGACGGTACAGATGGTAGGAAAACAGTTTGGTAGTTTCTCCAAGTTAAATATAGAATTACAATATAATCCAGCTAATACTAGTATATATGTAGTAAGTAGTAGCATTTAGTACACATACAGTAAATTACTGGTTTAATTATTAGTAATTATTATATATTCCACTCCTAGGTATATACCCCCAAAATTGAAAGCCAAGACTTAAGCAAATACTTGTACACTGAAATTCATAGTGGCATTATTTGCAATAGCCAAAAGATAGAAACAATCTAACTGTCTACCAACGAATGAATAAACAAAATCTGTTATATCATATGATAGAATATTATTATAGAAAGGAAATTCTGATACATGCTACCACATGGATAAACCTTGAAAACATTGTGCTAAGTGAAATAAGCCAGACACAGGACAAACATTATACGATACCACTTACATGAAGTTCTTAGAATAAGCAAATTCATAGAGACAGAGCATAGAGTAGTGGTTACCAGAGGTTAGGAGCAGGGGGGATGAGGAGTTATTTCATGGGCACAGTGTTTCAGTTTGGGATGATGAAAAATCCTGGAAATGAACAGTGGTGATGGCTGCACAACATTATAACACTGTAAGTACACTTAAGGCTACTGAATTGTACACTTAAAAACTGTTAAAATGAGCCAGGCACGGTGGCTCATGCCTGTAGTCCTAGCACGTTGGGAGGCCGAGGCAGGTGGATCACCTGAGGTCAAGAGTTTGAGACCAGCCTGAAAACATGGTAAAACCCCGTTTCTACTAAAAATACAAAAATTAACTGGGTGTGGTGGCAGGCACCTATAATCCCAGCTACTTGGGAGGCTGAGGCAGGAGAATCACTTGAACCCAGGAGGCAGAGGTTGAAGTGAGCCAAGATCGCACCACTGCACTCTCCAGCCTGAGAGACAGAGCGAGACTCTATCTTTAAAAAAAAATGGTTAAAATGGGCCAGGTGCGATGGTTCACACCTGTAATCTCAGAACTTTGGGAGGCAGAGATCGGTGGATCACTTGAGCCCAGGAGTTCGAGACCAGCCCAGGCAACATGGTGAAACCCTGTCTCTGCAAAAAAAATACAAAAATTAGCCAGTTGTGCATGCCTGTAGTCCCGGCCACTCAGGAAGCTGAAGTGAGAGGATCACTTGAGCCCAGGAAGCAGAGGTTGCAGTGAGCCAAGGTCACACCACTGCACTCCAGCCTGGGTGACAGAGTAACACTCTGTCTCAAAAAAAAAAAAAGTTAAAATGATAAATATTGTTATGTATAGTCTACCAAAAATTTTTTTGAAATAGGAAATATAAAACTGTTTCCACCAGCACATCACTCTGGTCAGAGAGAGCCACCAAGCAGCAGCTGTCCTCAGGATAAAGGTGCTGGTGTCTGCAGAGCCCAAGGGGGCTGAATGATGGCAGTGAGTCTCTGGCAATACAGATGATACTGATTCTTCATAGAGTTAAACTCTGAGCCACAGCAGGCAGAGCCCAGCTCATGCTGGTCATTATGATAAAGTCCTGGGCGCAAGGAAGTGGGTGCTCCACTGCAGAACGAGTGGTGAACCTCAGACACCATGGAAAACAGAAGATTCACAAGACAGAATCCTGGTGCGAACATTTCCACAGGATGGGGACAGAAACATGTCTTTCAACTACCCGTGGTATCCACCAATCCTCTGGTAAGAAAGGACCGAAGGCTCATGCCAGGGCCTACTGCATGCGACACAATGTTGTTCAAACAACAAGTGCCTGGGACTACTGAACACTGCCCATAGCTCCAAGAAAAGTGTTACACATTTTTATCATTAATACTTCGGCATGAATTAGCTTGCTAAGGAGATAAGCAAGTTAATGACTTTCTAAGGCTCAAAGAAAGAAGATCCAGGTAAATAAGTTTTTGTTTTTTGTTTTTTTTTTTGAGACAAGAGTCTCACTCTGTCACCCAGGCTGGAGTGCAGTGGCGTGATCTCTGCTCACTGCAACCTTCGCCTCCCGAGTTCAAGCAATTCTCCTGCCGCAGCCTCTTGAGTAGCTGGGATTACAGGCACCCGCCATCATGCCCAGCTAATTTTTGTATTTTTAGTAGAGACAAGGTTTCACCGCGTTGGCCAGGCTGGTCTCAAACTCCCAGTGTCAGGTGATTCGTCCGCCTCGTCCTCCCAAAGTGCTGGGATTACAGGGGTGAGCCTCCATGCCTGGCCCCAGGTGAATAAGTTTTGTAGGAGACAGAGATAGTATTCAGGAAGAAGCAAGGGATAGAGCCTAAGTGGATAGCCAGAGTGAAGCCCAAGAGGGCTGGAGGCCACAGGAGGGGAGGCTCTGAAATATCCAAAGGAAGCTCAGAGGGCACAAAAGAGAAGGTCTGGCTTCTTTCCAAACGTTAGTGTCCATGAAATGGAGCCATCTAACCTCCAGAGAGTAGCGAGAGCCTCTCATCAACTGCCCTTCCCTAGCTAAAGCAGGGGCCCTGGAGCCACAGTTACACTCAGGCAAGCTCGTTCTCATTTTTAGGCCTTATATCAATAAGCCTGCTAATCTTAGCATGTCAATGCTAATCTAGCATGACATGACAATGAGAGGAAAGACATTGGGACTTTGGAGCCAGTCTTTGGGATGAATCCTGCTTCTTCCACTTACTGGCTTAGGAATTACTTAAATTCCCTGAGAATCAGCTTATTCATTCATAGAATGGGTTATTATCAACTTAAGGTAACACCATATACCATGGTAATTCCTATTAGGTAAGTAGGTGCTATGGATTGGATATTTGTGACCCCCACCCCACCCAGAATTCATATGTTGAAATTTAAACCCCAATGTGATGGTATTAGGAGGTAGGGCCCTTTGGGGGGTGATTAGGTCATGAGAGCAGAGCCCTCATGAATGGAGTTGGTACCTTATAAAAGAGGCCCCAGAAAGCTCTAGTCCCTATTCTGCCGTGTAAGGATACAAGAAATTGGCAGTCTGCAACTCATAAGAGAGCCTGCCATCAGGCCAGGGATGGTGGCTCACGCCTGTAATCCCAAAACTTTGGGAGGCCAAGGAAGGTGAATCAGTTGAGGTCAGGAGTTCGAGACCGGCCTGGCCAACATGCTGAAACCCGTCTCTACTAAAAATACACAATTAGCTGGTGGCACATGCCTGTAGTCCCAGCTACATGGGAGTCTGAGGCAGGAGAATCGCTTGAACCTGGGAGGCAGAGGTTGCAGCGAGCCGAGATCGCGGCACTGTACGCCAGCCTGTGCAACAGAGTGAGACTCCATCTCAAAAAACCCACAAAAAAGAAGAAGAAAGCCTGCATCAGAAGCCAACCATGCTGGCACCCTGATCTTGGATTTCCAGTCTCCAGAACTTTGAGAAATAAATTTCTGCTGTTTATAAGCCACCCAGCCTGTGATACCCTGTTAGGGCAGCCCACTGCCTACAACGGCAGGTAATGCTTAATGCCATGTCCAGCACACAGTTACATGTTCCGTAGATGTTCATGTCCTTCTTCCATCCCTAATTCCAGTCCTGTGCTCTGCCTACCCTGGAGCGAGCATGTTGCTGTTTCATTCATTCTGCTCCCTGAATTTGACATGTCAGAGATCAGTGCCTTCTTTTTAGCCAGCACTGTAAGAATTTGTAGCCTTTATTTTCACACTGCCCCTCCTCTGAGGCTCTCTAAGGGCTTAGCAGCCTCCAAGGGGGAAATGAAAACAATTTCTATTTTACCAAGAGG
This sequence comes from Pongo abelii, assembly GCF_028885655.2. Taxonomy (NCBI): domain Eukaryota; kingdom Metazoa; phylum Chordata; class Mammalia; order Primates; family Hominidae; genus Pongo; species Pongo abelii. Next base: position 93,476,806 of record NC_071995.2, read on the forward strand.
GAAGCTGGAACACGACACAAGATCAGCTGTTTTTCAAAAAAAAAAAAAAAAAATAGAAAGAAATTTCAAATTTTCTTCCATTCCCATGGTTCATTCCACTGTGTAAATGGCTGTCCTGGAAACCAGCCAAGAGCAGCCAGCAATCAGGGACCACTGCGGGCTCACGGGGACTGCTAAGCACGGGCTGGCTGGAGGAAGATTTTCAGTCATCGCATCTTCTGCAACCCTCTCAAACTGCCCCTCCCAAATGATGACACGTTCAGCTCAAGAGTCATTTCATTCTGAAACAATTGCCAAGCACCAGGTGTGCCCAGCCTGTGGATAGGAACGAATGACGTGCTTCCTCTGATCTATGTCTGTCCCTTTGAGAAAACACTCATTGCTAAGTGATGTTAACCTCTTGTATCACCTCCTATTTTTAGCCTCTTGAGTGAGTGATAAATCAGGTTATAATCTGACAGGATGTTTAGAGACATATTAGAATCAAATTAAATGACAGGGTCTCAGACATCATACACACTTTTAAAGAACAGAGCCAGAACACATTATCCCTGCCCAGTTTCAATGCATACCCATTGAAACCTAATTTTTGTAAAAGGACTTGGCTTATGTCATAAGGTTGACTCTAAGATTAACTATGTCTCCTCCAATTTTAATCAAGCCCCATGTACCCAGCCAGCTCATTCCAAAAGCTGGAGATAGAGATGATTTCTCTGGAATATTATCATTATGCTGTGAGCTCAGACACTGCTGGTAGAAACCATACTCTCATCCATATCTGTAGGGAGCACCTACTTCATGACAGCCACTGCCTGGGGCACTGGGGGGACAGCGGTGAACAAAGAAGACATCATTCTTACCTTTGTGGAGTTAGCTTAGTGAGGAGATAGATGTTAAGCAAATAACCCAATAAATAAATGGCTGGGTCGCTGGGTTCCACTGTTGAAATTATGCTATTTGGCCTCTGTTTCAGTCTCTCTCTTCATCCATCCCTTATAGCTGTCTTCTATTTGGCTTCATTTTCCATAAGATTCTACGTGACTAAGGTGGCCACTTGCAGCTCCTGACTACTGTGGTGCTAATGAATGATGACCCCAGAGCAATGACTGTCCCCAGAGTACCACCAAAGTTTCAAGGAGGAGGCTGACTGGCCTGATTCAGATCACTTGCCCATTCCTGGACCCATCATGGAGAATTGTCGAAGAAATAATCTGGCCAGCCCAGGTCGAATGCACACTCTCAAGGTGGGAAGAGGGAGGGGTGGTGTTGGTGCCCCCGGCACCTTATGGCAGAGCAGGATTCCGATGGCACAGAAAAGAGTAGTTTCCTTTCCGCAGGATTCCGATGGCACAGAAAAGAGTAGTTTCCCAAATGAAAGGATGGTAGGCTAGTGAATGTTTGTCCACCAGTGTTAGAGAGTTGATGTTTAAAGTTGGTCAAGTCAAAGAAGAAAAGAGGTAGCACTGTAAATTGTGTGGTTTTTTTTGGTGTTTCTTCCACCTCATCTTGAGGTGTGCAACATGGTAGAAAGAGAGAGGCCTTCAGGACCAGGCAGATGTGGGCCCACATCCTGCCCCCATCACTTCTTAGTGGCTATGTGGCCTTGCGCAAGTCATCTAACCCTCTCTGAGACAGTTCCTTGCTGGTATCATGGCGATAGAAGCTCCGTATGGGAAGATGAAGTGATAGGATTTTTTTTTTTTTTTTTGAGTTTTGCTCTGTCACCCAGGCTGGAGTGAAGAGGTGCGATCTCAGCTCACTGCAACCTCCGCCCCCCAGGTTCAAGCAATTCTCCTGCCTCAGCCTCCCAAGTAGCTGGGATTATAGGCACCTGCCATTAAGGCCAGCTAATTTTTGTATTTTTAGTAGAGATGGGGTTTCACCATGTTGGCCAGGCTGGTCAAGTGATAGAATTTAAAGAAGTATGCCAGGCGCGGTGGCTCATGCCTGTAATCCCAGCACTTTGGTAGGCCAAGGCAGGCAGATCACAAGGTCAAGAGATCGAGACCATCCTGGCCAATATGGTGAAACCTCGGCTCTACTAAAAATACAAAAATTAGCTGGGTGTGGTGGCACATGCTTGTAGTCCCAGCTACTCAGGAGGCTGAGGCAGGAGAATCGCTTGAACCTGGGAGGCAAAGGTTGCAGTGAGCCGAGATTGTGCCACTGCACTCCAGCCTGGTGACAGAGCGAGACTCCATCTCAAAAAAAAAAAAAAAAAAAAAAAGAATTTAAAGAAGTACCTTATTACTGGGAACACTGGAGGTACCTACTGGACGGTGGGTATTTAGAAATCTCCCTGGAGTATCATGTCCTGTGACAAGCATTGTAAATAGTCTCCAGAACTGTGCAGTGGGATGAGTGAGTGATGCTTACAGACAAGAGAAAGAAACAAAATATAAACAAATAAATAAATAAGCACTTCCATATTCTGATAAGTGCTCTGATGGAAATAAACAATGCGACAAGATGATACAGAGTAATAAGGGTGGAGGGCTCCTTAGACAGGCGAGACCAGAAAAGCATCCATGAGAAGATGACCTGTGAACTGAATCCTGAAAGATGAGAAAGGGATTGCTATGCAAAGAATACAGGCTGAGGATTCTAGACAGAGGTAACAGCAAATGCAAAGGCCATGAGGCAGGAAAGGGGTGGGTGTGTTGAAGAAACAGAAGGAAGGCCAGTGGTTTGAATGGTGAGATTAAAGAGGTGGGTAGGAAACAGATCATAGAAGGCCTTCTAAGACACAGTAAGAAGTTTGGGGCCAGGTACCAGGGCTCATACCTGTAATTCCAGCACTTCGGGAGGCTGAGGCGGGAGGATTGCTTGAGCCCAGAGGTCAAGGCTGTAGTGAGCCATGATTGCACCACTGCACTCCAGCCTGGGTGACAGAGTGAGACCCTATCTCAAAAAAAATTAAAGGAAAAAAAAGAAGTAATTTGGGTTTTACATTGAATTACATATCTGGTTAAAATTCTAATAAGATAATTAAGATTGTTGGGTACAAAAATAGGTAGATAAGGGCATACGTGGAGACCAGTTAGGAGACCATTGCAATTGTCTAGAGAATAGACAATTAGGGCCCAGCCTAAGGTGATGGTACTGGAGATGGGGAGAAATGAATGGATTAAAGTGCTCCCAGCACTTTGGGAGGCTGAGGCGGGCTGATCACTTGAGGTCAGGAGTTCAAGGCCAGCCTGGCCAACATGGTGAAACCCCGTTTCTACTAAAAATACCAAAATTAGCAGGGTGTGGTGGTGTGCACCTGTAATCCCAGCTACTCGGGAGGCTGAGACAGGAGAATCGCTTGAACCCAGGAGATGGAGGTTGCAGTGAGCTGAGATTGCAGCACTGCACTCCAGCTTGGGCAACAGAGTGAGACTCGGTCTCAGAAAAAAAGATGTATTTTGGTTGTAGGACCAGAAAACTCAGAGATGGATTTGTACATGGGAAAGGAGTGAAAGGGAGGAATTAAAGATAAATCTTGACACTGGGGTATAAACAACTACCTGGGAGCGTATGGGGCCATTTATTGAGATGGGGAAGATTTGGGATGAAAGAGATTTAAGATGTTGAGTCTGAGATGCCTATAGGGTCTTAGGTAGTAGCAGGGATTAAGACATCAGATGGGCAAGTTTGGGTCTCAAGGGAGAGGCCAGGGCTGGGGTACAAATTTGAAGGCATGGGCATGGATGAGATCTCAAGAGACTAGATGAGAAGGGAAGAGGTGCCAGCCTTTAGGCTCTCCTATCTGAGCCTCGAGACCTGTAGAAAAGCCAGCAAAAGAAAAGAAGATCTAGGAGGGAAATCAGGAGAGCTGGAGTGACAGAGACCAAGAGAGGAAAATATTTCAAAAAAAGGAAGCATTCAACTCTGGTATAAGATGTTGAAAGACTAGTGAAATGAGGACAAGGAAATGAACTTTAAATTTAGAAGAAGAAAAAAAATCTACCCTTTACAGTGGTGCCCCCAAACTGACCCTTCTAAAACAAATCTGATCATGTTCCTCCCTTGATTAAAAGATTCAAGCCTAGCACAGTGGCTCGAGCCTGAGGCAGGAGGATTGCTGGAGCCCAGGAGTTTTTCAAGACCAGCCTGAGCAACACAATGAGACCCTATCTCTTAAAAATTTTTAAAAATTCAGTGGCTCATCACAACTTCTTATTTTATTTTAATTTATTTTTGAGACCGAGTCTCGCACTGTCATGCAGGCTGGAGTGCAGTGGCGTGATCTTGGCTCACTGTAAGCTCTGCCTCCCAGGTTCACGCCATTCTCCTGCCTCAGCCTCCTGAGTAGCTGGGACTACAGGCACCCACCACCAAGCCCAGCTAATTTTTTGTATTTTTAATAGAGATGGGGTTTCACTGTGTTAGCCAGGATGGGCATTGCAACTTCTTAACAGCTTAATTAACAATTTGGCCTCCATCTGCTCTCATTCCACAGCCTGCTCTGCCAGCTCTTCCTAAGAGCAGTGACCAGATTCCTCCTGCCTCGCTCGGCACCCTCTCTGTGTCTGTGCTCACACTGGATCTGTGTCTGCTTGGCCCTTCTCTTGCCCTGGTGGATGTGTACCCCTGACTCAGCTGAGCTGCAACTCCTTAGGTGAAAACTTCCCTCATTCTACCTCCAGACAGTGTTGTTTGGGGCATTCTCTAGGGACTCACAAACCTCCTCCGTGGATCTCTGACATAGTATAGTACTTCTCAGGTTCCTTTTTTTTTTTTTTTTTGAGACGGAGTCTAGCTCTGTTGCCCAGGCTGGAGTATAGTAGTGCAATCTCAGCTCATTGCAACCTCCGCCTCCTGGGTTCAAGTGATTCTCCTGCCTCAGCCTCCCAAGTAGCTGGGATTACAGGCGCCTACCACCACACCCAGCTAATTTTTGTATTTTTAATAGAGACGGGGTTTCACTGTGTTGGCCAAGCTGGTCTTGAACTCCCGACTTCGTGATCCGCCCGCCTTACTCTCCCAAAGTGCTGGAATTACAAGTGTGAGCCACTGCCCCCGGCCTCAGGTTGCATTTTAATCATTTTCATATTCATGTCACCCATCAGACTATGAGCACCTTCACAGTGGGGACTGTGTTTTGTTTTTCTTCAGTGCCCAGTACAATACCTAACCCAAAGTAAATGCTAAATAGGTATTTGTTGAATAAATTCCCAAAAGACCACTCTTTGAAATAGACATTCTAACCATTATAAAGGAAAAGCAAAGTTAAAATGTATCTTTTGAACTTGAATATACACACAAGTTCCCATCACCCAAAAAATCATCTTAATGGTTAGAAACATATTAATACCCGTATTATGGGTTGAACTGTATCTCTCCCACCCACCCCAAAATATTGAAGTCCTAACCCCAGTACCTCAAAATGTGATCTTATTTGGAAATAGGGTCTTTACAGATGTAATCAAGTTAAAATGACATCAGTAGTGTGGGCTCTACTTCAATGTGGCTGGTGTTCTTATAAAAAGGGAAAATTTAGACATGGAGACAGATATGGTCAGAGGAAACTCAAGTGAAGACCTGGAGTTGTGAAGACAAGGATTGAAGCAATGCATCTACAAGCTAAAGAGTGCCTGAAGCTACCAGAAGTGAGGACAGAGGCATGGAATAGTTCTTTCCCTAGCCCCTTTAGAGGGCTGTCCTCACCTTAATTTTGGACCTTAATTTTGGACCTGTGGCCTCCAGAACTGAGACAATGAATTTCTGTTAGTTTAAGCTGCTCAGGTTTTGTTTTGGCAGCCCTAGGAAGCTGACAGACCTCACAACATGACAGAAGCCAAAATATATTTTCTTTGCTTTATCCCTTTGGAACTCCGAAAATTTAATTCTTTTCTTTTTTTGCTGAAAAACTATTTTTATGCTGAAAAAAATCCAAGAAAACCCATATAGCACTCTGTGCAATTTTGCCTAACAGAGAATTAAGAAGAATCCCAAAAGATCTCACTTTAATTGGGTTTAAATTAATCTACATTTTACATTTATAATGACATTAAATTAACCAAATGCATTTTTATAATAATAATGCATTCTGAAGGGTGGAAATTGGATTATGTTAATTAGCGTGCTCTATTTTTATTTAGTAAAAGAAAGTTATGCATCTTCTGCTCATTTCATAACTCTGGATGAGCCTCATTATAAAACAAAATAGTCTATTAATTAAAATGTGCTCTATGAAAACTGTAGAATTCTGGACGGAAAGCAGCAGGATGGAGGTAAGTGGTGAAAATTTCCAGAATCCACAGGGAGGTGACAGAGAAGGTGTCACTAAGTGGTTTTGGCAGTGAAAAAAGAAAACAAGCTGATATGCTGGGGAGGCATTGGTCAGTCTAACCAGAAAACAAAAGCCACTTTAAGTGTCTTAACAGAGGGAATTTAATTCAGGGAAAATACACATAATGGAAAAGCTACACATCCAAAGGGATAATGAGGCAAACCTGCGATTACAGCGGAAGGAACCACTGCTGGCTTCAGGCTAGAGCACTTTCTCAGCCTGGGCACTCTTGACATTTCTGGTGGGATAACTGTTTGTTGTGGGCAGTTGTCCTGTGTTTCATCACATGTTTAGCCTTCATCTCTGACCATTATCCACTAAATGCTGGTAGCATGCCCCTCCCCAAGTTGTAACAACCAAAAATGGCTCCAGACATTGCTAAACGTCCCTTGGGTGTATTTGTGTGCAGGGGCTGGGGGTAGATAGTAGACAGACATGCTCCCAGTAGTAGAGAGCCACTGAGCTAGAAGGACAAAAGGAGAAGTAGTGACCAGAACCCAGGGCCAGGGTCACCCAAGCAAGAAGAGCTGGAACCACAAAGCAGAGAGGTCTGTCCAGTGAGAGACCTCTGTCCAGTAGAGAAGGGAAGGCCTCAGGCAGAGAGGGGAAGGGACAAACACCCTGGCTTCTCCCTTGTCCCCACATTCTCCTTCAGGTGGCTGTTGGCTTCCTACCATACAGAGAAGACCAAGGGAAAAGAGAGGAGTGGTTCTGAGAACATAGGCCAGGGGCAGCACTTTGCTTCTGAATAAGGGCAACAATTTAGATTTGAGGTCCGACTCAGAGTGGTGCTCCTTCAATTTGCTGGATCCCCAGACAATGACTGCTTCACACAGGGGCCCCTGGATGGCGGCCGCTTCACACAGGGGCAGAACTACTGTGAAACTAAAGGTGCCTAAACGTCAAGCCCCTTACTTAGGCAGACTCAAGGTCCTGGGAGGGCTCTATAATATTTTCCTCACAGCCTCACATTTAATAAAATTGGCATCACACTTCCCCTCCTGTTGAGTGGAACCGGAGTGGGTGTGGGCATCTGTTTAAAGGAAGGCTGAGTTGGGGATCACACTGCCCTTGGACCTGGGCAGTAGCAGCTCCTGCCCTGAGCCCCAGACTTAGGAGGGCCTCACCCTGGTTCTCCTCCTGCTGTACCCCTCCCTTCAGGATGAAAAGTCCACAGAGTCCAGGAGATATGCCACCCAAAATGTACACACCCCTCATCCCCAGTTCTTGCTCATACTTTCAGTACCTAAGACCCCAGGATTCTCTGCTCAAAGGCCCTGAGTCTGCCTCCAGGATGTACAGGGTCCTCTCCCCTGAGTCCAGACTTCCAAGAATGGACCATGCTGTCAAGAGTGCACACCCTTAGACCCAGGAAGTGGCCAAGGCACCGCTCTTTGCTGGAGGTTGTGGATAAAGCTTGGACATTGTAGACTAGGGTATCCACATACATGTGTGAGAGGCTGCTCATGGTATGGAATGGAGCAGGGTGTAGGAAGAGAATCGGGGGTTCAGAAATAAGCAATAAAATCAATAGAAATTATTCAGGGTCAAGCACTATGGTTCGCACCTGTAATCCTAGCAATTTGAGAGGCCAAGGCGGGAAGATCACTTGAGCCCAGGAGTTCAAGACCAGCCTAGGCAACATACGGAGATACCATCTCTACAAAAAATGTAAAAATTAGCCAAATGTGGTGAAGTGTACCTGTAGTCCAAGCTACTCTGGAGGTTGAGGTGGGAGGAACACCTGAGCCCAGAAGGTCAAGGCTACAGAGAGCCACAATTGTGCCACTGCACTCCAGCCTGGGCAACAAAGCAAGACCCTGTCTCAGAAAAAGGAAAGAAAGAAAAGAAAGAAAAGAAAGAAAAGAAAGAAAGAAAGAAAGAAAGAGAAAGGAAAGGAAAGGAAAGGAAAGGAAGAGGGAGGGAGGGAGGGAGAGGGAGAGAGAGAAAGGAAGGAAGGAAGGAAGGAAGGAAGGAAGGAAATTATTCTGACAATGAGAAGCAAACTGTAAGCCAAAAAAATTTTTTTTTTCAAATTATACCCAAAGTATAGTAACTAACTCATTTAGAGGAAGAAAGGACTTTCAAACAAAGAATAGGCTTTTATATTGTTTGATTATCTATTTATTTTTTATCTAACATGAAATACTGACACCATAATCCACCAGTTCAATGGGGTTACCAATGACAAACTGGCTAATGAGGGTCATCAATTCAGAATACTTAAGATCAGTCCCTCTGTGAGAAAACTTGAAACGTACATGAAGTCTTACAGTTCATCTTTGAAAGAAATTTGCTGTGGAGTTTCCCAAATTTGGCAACAATTTTAAAAATTTACATGACTTACCAATAGCCAGTTCTGAGGCTGAAAATCTTTTCTAATATATAAATATTTTAAAGGAAGAGTATTCAACCATGCTATAGGGAAGACTGAATTCTCTATCTCTAGAAAATGATATTATGAAATCATTGCATGTGAAGAAGCACATGGAGGTATGCAATTACAAAAACAGAAAAGTGTAAAGAGAGTGTCGAATAGTCCCATAATAAAGATATTATTTTTCTGGATTTTTGTACTATTTGTCAGCTTTTAAAACTTCGTAACATGCTATAATTTCTTTTCCCATTTTAAGTAAAATATTCAATTTCATACTTAATTTTATATTTATAACTTTGCATTCTTTTTCCTAGGGAAGGAGCTCACCTCCCTGCAAATTGTATAAGCCGTAGTTTCCACAAAACCTGGATCTTCCCTGGCATCATCATTTATTATGTGAGTTGTTTGGGTGTGGAGAGGTGAAGTGAGAGGTGCTTGGGGGCTATGTCTGGGGAAATTTATAGAAAATTATCTGAAAGGGCAGCTTGTGCTGACCCATAAGATGTCGAGATGTATTATTTTGAGGTAAACATGTCAGCAACTGGCACTTCTCGGATGCCTTTTCAGATGACTGAATTCTCTCCTCATTTCTCCTTGTTTTTGTTGTGTAGTCATGGTGGCAGCTGATAAGAGATGAGATAATGGGGCCAGGGACAGATACTTTAGCTGTCACCTCACAGTCTCCCACACCATAGAGAGCAAAGAAAGACAACGGTAAAAAAAAAAAAAAAAAAAAAAAATTCCCACCCAGGAGTCCCCCGGAACATGCCACCGATCCTGACAAAGAGCTGGTTTCCAACTGGGACAGATCCCAGAAGCAGACCAAGCTGGGGTGTGGGCCCCAGGGCAGGTAGGAGCCAAATCAACTTGTTTCCTCTGTGAGGCTACAGGCTGCAGAGCCAGGACTATTCTTCTCATGGAACAAAGCACAGGGATTAATTTGCAGGATGAAATTTATTATGTCTTTTACAGTAAAGACATTTCACCCTGAAGCTTATTAGGTTTCTGAGTGCTCACATTTTCTCAAAAATAGCCACTGAAATTTGCGGATTTAATTTCAACCTTAGTTGGTGTGGTTCAGGGATGTGTCCAAGATAGGCTACCCGGGGCAATGCTGCCCATCCATTTCCCAGCAAAGCTTCTTTGATTTCTGAAAGATTTTACCACTAAATAAAGTGAGTTGAACGCAGGCTTTATCTCTTCTCTCTTCTGAAACCTCAATCACATGACTGTAAAATAACAAAATCGGTATGAAGTAGGTATAAATCCACACAGAAAAAAAGAATGAGAGGAAGATAACAGCAGACTAGAGATTCAACAGAATTCTGGAAGCTGGAATCCTGAGAAGTGGGACTTGCAGGGCAGAGAAAACTGGATCAGAAATACTTACCCTGCCCCTGCCACATTAGGCCAGAACAGAACACCTTTCACGAAGTAATTTTCAATGTATATGTTATGAGATTATTTTCTAAGATGGATCACTTGTGATTATAAAACAAAGAGCTTTCCTTTACTAAATAGGAGGAGCTAATCAGGAGCAAGTTCATTGTTATTCTACGTCTGCTCTCCAATCCCTGGCCAAGAAATTCTCTTTCTGGAGAGGGTGAGCCTGCAAATCCCTGACTCAGGAGGACTTGGGTGAGACGTCATACTGCAAACAGAGGTAAAGGTGGAGTCAGCTCTATCTGAAACACAGACTGAAGAAGAGAAGAGTGGTTTCCCCAGAGGAAAAGAAGAAAAGTGGGGTAAAAATAATAATAATGTGGACAGAAAGCAAGGAAATACTGGGCAGAAGAGGGCGGTTCCCTGGCAAGGTCCCCACTTTCAAGCCTGGAAACCCAAGGGAACAGGCATTCTTGTTTTTGTGCCCAAATGTTGCCTTTTGGCCCGCCATGCCCCCTATCTTGTACCCATATAAACCCCAAACCCCAGGTTCCACAAGCAGATGAGACAAACAGAAGAGCAGCAGAGTGGTGCAGTAGAGAAGGAGAGAAGAGAAGGAGCATCTGAACATCAAGAGGAGTTCAGCTGGAGACAGCTGGTTGGGAGATCAGCTACAGGACAGCCAAACTCCAGAGGAAGATCATCTTCCCACTCCATCCCCTTTCCAGCTCCTCATCCGTTCTGCTGAGAGCCACCTCCAGCACTCAATAAAACCCCCACATTCACCAGCCTTCAAGTCTGTGTGTGATCTGATTCTTCCTGGATGCCGGGCAAGGACCTGGGTACCAGAAGGACAGGGTGTAAAAGGCTGTCACCCTGACTCTCTACTGAGCTGGTTTAGCAATTGGCTGTCCACGGATGGCAGCTACTAAAAGGGCATTAATTGTAACACCTTCTTAGATGCCACCATGGGGCCAGAGCCCAAAAGTGCTCACCCCAGCTCCTGCATCTGCCCATCTGTGTGCTCCCCCTCCTGTAAGGTGTTTGAGTGCACGGTGGTTGAACATTTGAGCCATACTCCTGTTGCACATCCTGCCAGCGGGGTCAGGGAACTCTCCCATTTCAATAACAGTTTATATATAAACCTGTACCAAACAGTGTTTAAAACACTTTCTATACACTAATTCAGTTAATTCTTACACAACTGTGTGCTGGAGGTGCAAATATCACTTAATTTTACATTTCATGAGACTGAGACACAGAGAAAGTAAATCCCCCAAGGTCACACTAGTGGTAAGTAGCAGAGCCAGGAGATGAACTCAGACAGTCTGGGGAAAATGGTTCCTGGGTGACAAAAACACAGAAGGTCTGCCATAGTTAATTTTGTGGATGGTACAATTTTATCCGGTTTCCCATAATTACAAAATGGGACAAGGAAATGCCATAAGGTTAAGTTCATTCCTTTGAGCAGATTCTTTTCTGCAGCAGCAGGTCCCCCTATAAATATGGGTCTGTGATAATCTGAGTAATGGCCCCCAAAAGATGTCTGTGTCTCAGTCCCTGGAATCTGTTACTTTACATGGTCAAAGAGACTCTGTGGATGTGATTAAATGAAGGATCTTGAGATGGGGAGATGAGCCTGGATGGGTTCTCCAATCCTCACAGGAGACCCCACACCCATTTCTACTTCCAGACCATGAGGGGAGGGGCTCACAGACTAGAAAGCCCTCTGCAAATGCTACCCTGAGCCCATATCACTATTGCAATCACTGGTAAGAATCTGGGGACAAAGGTGAGTGGGATCTCAGACGGATATCTCTCCAAGTTGGGATATAACTGAAATCGGCACTGATTACACCTGACATTGGATACCCATATAACCAGCAGTTTATGATCACACAACAGTAAACTCGCCCATCAAAATCAGGGTAAGTATACCAAGATATTTGTAGAATTCAAACACCAATCTAACTTGATTTCATTCAGGAAACAGAATGTCTAGAGTGTTAAAGACTTTGCTGTGGTTTCAAGGAAAGAATCATGAATAAAGTCTGGCTCAGCCATGTCTATAAAAAGGATTAAACTTTATGAGTCATGGATGAGAGCTGGTGTGTGATCAACAGCCCACCTGTTCCCTTGGTGGAAATCATGTCTTTTCATTTTTAAGCTACTTTTATATTGTAAATCTATAATTCTAAAATGATCTTTATAGCTGGAGGATTAGAGAGGAACCCTATTGTTCTGGAATGGGCCACCAGAGACTTGAGCAGATGGGAGAGGCAAATAATAAAAGCCAGGAAGGGCACCAAGATAGTCATTTGTCTTAGGGTATGCCAATCATTTCAGGTCTGCAACAGGACTCTGTGTTCCCTAGATAAGGAGCAGAAGTTTATTGGGTACACCCATATGAGTCATGAACCAGGAAAAGATACATTCAGCCAGGAGCTGTAGGCAGACATTGGGAGCCCATATGACTGTCAGAGGTACTAGGCTCAGACCTTGACTTAGAACAGTGACATCAAAAACATGAAGCACACTCCCCATTCCATGTCCATGGCAGACATTACTAAGTGATCACTGCATACTTTCTTGCTGAGACCAGAGACAGCCTCAGAATCTCTCTTAGCACACATCCCCATTACCTATCTCCTACTATCTATTTTGTTGTTGTTGCTGTTGTTGTTATTGTTGTGAGACAGGGTCTCACTCTGTCTCCTAGGATAGAGTGCAGTGGCATGATCATGGCTCACTGCAGCCTTAACCTCCTGGGCTCAAGCGATCCTCCCACCTCAGCCTCCCAAATCTACTACCTATTGATCAGAGTTGACCCACAAAATAAAACCTATTTGTTATTCCTGGTCCAGAACAAAAAGAAAAGGAGGCAAACTTCAGTTGGAATAAAATCTGCGTTAATACCTGTCTTGAGAATGCACCGGAGGCACGTGGCATTGAACAGAGAGCTCTGGACAAGAAAAGAAAGGAGGATTTCCAGGCGCCGAAGCCAAGGAGGCATCCAGGGAGTTGTAGAAGATGACACTAGCCACGCTGAAATCTAGATGAGCTTTAATACTTCCTCATGTCTCTTTGGCCTTAATGGAATCAAGTGCTCATCCTGAAGCAATCACTGTAGTCAGATGCAAGGGCTTTGTTGATCAGCTTAAGTTAATCAGAGCCCACCCGTGGAAAAGAAGGAAGGCATGTAAAGGAGTGATGAGAAGAAGCTGTGTGAGCTCAATGGGCAGAAAACCCGTGCATTATGGAGCAAGAAGAATTTGTAAGCAAGTAAGAAGTGAGCCATCAAAAGAAAGCAAGCTGGAAATCTGCTACAGTGTCTTTACAAGTGGCATCAGGTGGGCTGATGTGGAACTAAAGTCATTCCCACCTAAACCACATGACTCACAGTGGGGGTGAGGTGGCGCCTCAAAGGAAACTGGGGTACTATTACCATGAAGAAGAGGAGAGGAGATTTAATGCCAAGGAGTAAATAATAGGCGGCATTCACAGTAGGGTAAGATTTCCAAGGACTGGAGTGAGAGAGCTCTCCTCGAAGTACAGGTATCTACAAAGCAGGTGCAGAGTGGCCCGAAGCCCAAAGAAATAATTTCTGGAGACCCAATGGGAAGCACTTTCATTCTCTAAGGAGACCTAGGGTACCAAGCCTGCCATAAAAATGCGGAAGCAAATTTAGGTTGTAACTCAGAATGCTCCCAGGACTAGCAAATGTGCTGGCGTGAATTTTCCTGGAGTAAGTGGTTAAGGCCAACCTTCCAATGTCATATGAGAAAGACACCCTAGAGCCACTCAGGTCTTTCTTGCTGCACCTAGATTCATAATAGACCACAAAGACCCTAAGAGCAAATGATTTCTGCAATCTGTGCAAACACCCCATGTTTGTAATTCTTCCCTGGATATTTCCTTACAGTGGTTAGCAACAAATTGCTGAAGTCAAAAAGCTCCAAAGTGTTTGCCTTCTAGGAAAGAAAGTAAGGAAACTGGCGGGGGGCTGTGCCCCATTTCTTTGTCATTCCTAGAAACAGGAAAGTTCCCAGGGATGAAGAGGGGGATGGCAACGTTGAAAAGAAAGGGATTCAGGGCTGGGCGTGGTGGTCCATGCCTGTAATCCCAGCACTTTGGGAGACAGTAGATCACTTGAGGTCAGGAGTTTGAGACCAGCCTGGCCAACATGGTGAAACCCCGTCTCTACTAAAAAATACAAAAATTAGCCAGGTGTGGTGGCGGCTGCCTGTAATCCCAGCTACTCGGGAGCCTGAGGCAGGAGAATCGCTTGAACCCGGGAGGCGGAGGCTGCAGTGAGCCAAGATAGCACCACTGAACTCCAGCCTTGGACCTATGGAAAATAAGGAAGGTACATAGAAGAGCAATGTATTTCTTTACAACTAGGGTCAATTGGGTCGTGTATCTTTTAGCTTTAAGCATTAAAAAACCTTCCCCAAACTGGCTTAGACAGAAGAACTTATTGGCTTACGAAAGAGAAAAATGGAGAATGAATTTTAGCCAGGGTTTGATCCAGCAACTCAAGGGTATCCGCGTCTTCCCATCTCTACTCTTTTCATCCTAAGGTTGGCTCTCATTATTGCAAGACGCTGACCAGTAGCCCCTGGGGCTGGGAGAAGGGGAAATGTGTCCTCATTAATATCAAAGAGAAGAGAAAGGAGTCTGTGTCTCAGAATTCTTGTCAAAGGACCTCGGATTGGACTAGCTTAAGTCTTGTGCCCGCCTTTGAGCCAATCACTGTGTCTATGGGGAGGAAAATCAGGTTCTAACCAGGAGATGGCTATAGAGCCAGCCACATAAAACCTGCAGAGCTGAGAATGGTGAGAATGAGTGCTGGTTTCCCCAAGAAAATAGGATATTGTTATGATGAATGAAGGGAAATAGAGGCTGGACAGCCAACAACAGGTCTCCTAGCATCAGATGTACAGGGGAAGGTGGAATGTGTGTACTACACATTCTAAATCAAAGGTAAAGTTAACAGCTGACCTTTCTCCCCGGAAGTAACTTTGCTTAAAAAAAAAAAAAGCAACAGGAAGCGAAGGCTCCCATGATGTGATTGTGACCATGCTCAGCTGGGTAGCAGCTGCTCTGCCAGATGAGACACAGGGATAGCCAATGCACATGAATAATCTCTGAAGATGGACCTGATACATGCACTTTACCTAACAGTCTTGGAAGGACTCATAGGATACACCCCAAGGAGTGAGTTAATGTTGTGTGCTTTATTTATTCACAAGGATGGTTTCCTCCTGAAACCCAGCACTGTATTAACATTCTGCATGTCACTTTGGTTCAAGCAAGTCCCAGGAAGATGGATCACTATTCATTCACTGAAGAATTTCCCAAGTTAAAGAAGAGATACGATTAATAATGTTAGAGTAGCCCAGCTAGAAACTCTAACAAGTTATATAACATAGAAGACAGAGAATAATGAGAACACTTATTCCTTTGTGCTTCAAAGAGAGAGTAGTAAAATAGACTCGATAGCATGAAAATTTTTCAATAGTTTTTTTTTTCCCCACTCTTGGCCTAATGGGCCTTGATTCATGCCAGGGGTCTATGGGACTGAAAGAGCCAACATATCTATCTGAAATAGAGTTCTCTAACCATTATGTCAGATATTACAGTAGTTTTCAAAGTCTTGCCTGATAATGAGGCGATTGTTTAAATGAGTTACGATATACACCTACAATGAAATTGTACTCATTCATTTAAAATGATGCTATAGGCTGGGCATGGTGGCTTATGCCTGTAATCCCAGCACTTTGGGAGGCCGAGGTGGGCGTATCACTTGAGGTCAGGAGTTCAAGACCAGCCTGGCCAACATAGTGAAACCCCCATCTCTACTAAAAATATAAAAAAATTAGCCGGTGTGGTGGCAGGTGCCTGTAATATCAGTTACTCAGGAGGCTGAGGCAGGAGAATCACTTGAACCTGGGAGTCAGAGGTTGCTGTGAGCTGAGATCATGCCACCGCACTCCAGCCTGGGCAACAGAGCAAGACTCCATCTCAAATAATAATAATAATAATAATAATAATAATAATAATGCTATAGATAAAAATGCATTAACTTTGCCTAATGTTTACAATTTATTACTTTTTTCTTTTTCTTTTTCTTTTTTTTGAAATGGAGTCTTGCTCTGTTGCCCAGGCTGGAGTTCAATGTCGCGATCTCGGCTCACTGCAACCTCCGCCTCCTGGGTTCAAGCGATTCTCCTGCCTCAACCTCCTGAGTAGCTGGGATTACAGGCATGTGCCACCACACCCAGCTAATTTTGTATTTTTAGTAGAGACTGGGTTTCACCATGTTGGTCAGGCTGGTCTCAAACTCCTGACTTTGTCATCCACCCACCTCGGCCTCCCAAAGTGCTGGGATTACCGGCATGAGCCACCGCGCCTGGCCACAATTTATTTATTACTGAGTGAGAAAAGCAGATTAGGAAACAACATGGAGAGGTTATAATCATACTTAACTAAAATATTAAAATATTTACATTTTACACAGAAAAATGAAAAGATATTCTTTGAGGTGTTAACAGTGGTTTTTTCTGGATGCTCTAATCATGAATATTCTTCTTGAATCTGTTCTTGTTTATATTTTCTAAATTTTCTATGATGTACATGTATTGCTTTTGTAATAAGAAAAACACATCAGAGAGATTTTATTTTAAAATTATGCTTGCTGCATCTGTAAGTCTTTAATTGTGCTTATACTTTCCTCTTCAAAACTTTTGGGCAGCATCTCATGCCTGTAATCCCAGCACTTTGAGAGGCTGAGGTGGGAAGATCATTTGAGGCCAGGAGCTGAAGACCAGCCTGGGTAACATAGTGAGACCTCCATCTCTACTGAAAACTTTAAAAATTAGCTGGGTATGGTAGTGTGCACCTGTAGTCACAGTTACTCAGGAGGCTTAGGTGGGAGGATCACTTGAGCCCAGGACACAGTGGGCCGTGATCGTGCAACTGCACTCCAGCCTGGGTAGCAGAATAAGACCATCTCTTTAAAAAAAATGGCATTCTTTCTGTCAGCAGTGACAGTCATCTGTGGATTGATGTAGGGGAGTAAATGGATATGCGCACGGAAAAATGAGTGAATGAATAAACACAGCACCAATTAGAGCAGTGAAGGAAACTCAGGAATCCAGAGGCCAACCCCTGGTTCCCTCCATTCCATCTAGTTAACATCTAAATGAGATACTCTTCCAGGCTATCCTCTTTCCAGTCACTAGAAGGGAGAGTCCACAGGAGGCATTTTAGTGCTTCCAGATCTGGAGATGGTGTTTTCTTGCTCTCAGGGGGGGCATCTTAAGAGTCTAGACTCTCAGACCCTTGTAAGGGGTCAGCCACCTCCTGCCTCTGCCCCTTGAGGAATTTATCTTTTCATTGATCTGTAGATCCCTCCAGCCTCCCCAGGTGGGGCCACAGCTTGTCTCGGAAGGAATGCCATCCCTGCTGAACCTCAGGGGCTCCTTGACCTTCCCCCTGTCTCAGCCACCTTCTCCAGCGCTGCCACCCCCACACAACCCTCATTAGTGGCCGCCATCACCACTGCCGCCATGCTGCAGCCCTGTTAGAGACGACTCCCCTCCTCTTCAGTCCTGAGCAAAGAGACAAGGAAACACCTCTCAACAGCCTCGTGAGTCTAGAAACGCAGAGGTCCCATTCACGGGGCTTTTCCCAGGTAGGGAGGAAGGTGTGGACTCATCAACCTTCCATCTCGGCAGCACCCCTTCCTCTTCTTGTTCACCACACTGCTAGCTTGAGGGACAGAAAGTGACAAAAAAGGAGGTGAAAAAAACTGAAAGCCTGCAATTAGCTTAAATGAGCTATCCACTAGATGCTGAGCTGTAGTGGATTGTTGCAAAGGGCCCCATGTTGACAGGTTTGGTTTTTTTTGTTTTGTTTTGTTTAATTTTTCAAGAACAAGCAGAAATCTAGATTCTTATGTATAGTCTCCCAGATTTTAAACATTGGTGACTCTTTCTTTTTTTTAAGACAAAAGTCTCACTCTGATGCCCCAGCTGGAGTGCTGGAGTGCCATGGCACGATCTCTCCAGTAGCTGGGATTACAGGTGCCCGCCACCACACCCAGCTAATGTTTGTATTTTTAGTAGAGATGGGGTTTCACCATGTTGGCCAGGCTGGTCTTGAACTCCTGAATTCAAATGATCCACCTGACTCAGCCTCCCAAAGTGCTGGGATTACAGGCATGAGCCACTGCACCTGGCTTCATTCTATTTTTTAATCCCAATATAAATTTGTACCCATTAGAAATTCTATTCAGCTGCTTTTTTTTTTTTTTTTTTTTTTTTTTGAGATAGAGTCTTGCTCTGTTACCCAGGCTGGAGTGCAGTGGCACGATCTCTGCTCACTGCATTCTCCACCTCCAGAGTTCAAGCAATTCTTCTGCCTCAGCCTCCTGAGTAGCTGGGATTACAGGCGCTCACCACCATGCCCGGCTAATTTTTGTATTTTTAGTAGAGACGGGGTTTCGCCATGTTTGCCAGGCTGGTCTCAAACTCCTGACCTCAAGTTATCCACCCACCTTAGCCTCCCAAAGTGTTGGGATTACAGGCATGAGCCACCGTGCCTGGCCCAGCTGCTTCTATTTCAGAGAAATAATATGGCTTAAGAGAGAGACTTCTTTCTCTCCCACCTGAAATAAGTCCAGAGGTGGGCAGTCCAGGGCTGCATGTGGCTCATGAGCGCCCCATGTCTGAATTACATGGCTTGGGTTTCTTTCTAGCAGTTGCTAGAATGCACTGGAGCTTCAATTCCAGATCAACCAGCTAAATGTCCCTGGGAACAGCCATTTATCTTTCTATGCCTCTGTTTGCTCATTTGTAAAATGAACAATAATAGCACCTTCCTCACAGGTTCGCTGTTGAGAATTAAATGAGATAATACACAAAGAGTTGTTAGCACAGAGCCTGGAACATAGCCCCAAAAGTGTAAGAATAAGTGACCCCATCCCCACTCTTTGATTACCTGGATCATTATAAACTGTAACAACAAAGCAAAATCACTTGAAGTCAGGAGTTTGAGACCAGCCTGGCCAATATGGTGAAACCCCCGTCTCTACTAAAAATACAAAAATTAGCTGGGCCTGGTGGCATGAGCCTATAATCCCAGCTACTCGGGAGGCTGAGGCAGGAGAATTGCTTGAACATGGGAGGCGGAGGTTGCAGGGAATCAAGATCGCGCCACTGCACTCCAGCCTGGGGGACAAAGTGAGACTCTGTCTCAAAAAAAGAAAAAAAAAAAGAAATGGGAATCAGGAGCCAAAAGTTAATCTGTAAGAACATAAGCTCTACCCCTCCCTGAAGCTTTGGATAGATTGTTGGATTTTCTTCAACTGTGAAGGGAAGAGGGGCTTTCTGAGTCAATTTTATTTAGATCTAAGGAGCAGGAAGACCCCAAGTGACATTTGATTTGTATAGTTAATGCCTACTCTCCTTCTGTCCCCAACCACTTCTAGAGACTCTTGGCAAAACTGAATGGGAATTTTCTGACACTGCCTCTGCTTGTACAATACTGAGAAGTCAGGAAGAGCTTGAGTTGGCTGTAATTCTAAAGGGTGAATGGATGCTGATGGTGTTTCCTAGCAACAGCTGAAAAGAAATCAATGTCAAGTGATACAAGTTCCATGAGTAGAAGAAGCAAAACATCCACTGAAACATGGTGAGAAGTCACATGACCTAGGTACTGACTGTCAGGCCCAAACTGGCCATTGTAAGCTAATCTTGCTGTTAGGATGCTGTAAAGATGAGGCAAGAGCAAAAGGGTGAGCTGGGTTGAAGGAAGCCTCATAAAAATGACCCCAAATCAAAATGTTCAATCAAAGCCCAGCTTTGAAGCGATGGCCTTAGCCAGAGAAAACCACTTAATTTGTAGATAACCAAAGGTCATAGAAGGTTGTCAAATAAATCCCTTTAATCTAATTATGAATGACATTTACCTCAATAAAGCCACATGGTATTAAATAAGACATTAATAATCATATCTCACAAGAATGGAAATGACTGTCATCCATTACCCACCTCATAAATTTAGAAAGCATTGATTTTTAGCCAAGTACCAACTGAAGAATACTAATATCCTACTGCATTAGTCAGGGTTGTTTTTGCTGCCAATGAGAGAAATTCAGCTGGAATTGAGCAAATTCAAGGGGAGAGAGTAAGTCATAGAATCAAAGGAAGTCTCTCTCTCCCTCTCCTTCCTAAGGAGGGTGGGCACAGTGGCTCACACCTGTAATCTCAGCACTTGGGGAGGTTGAGGCAGGCGGATCACCTGAGGTCAGGAGTTCAAGACCAGTCTGGGCAACACGATGAAACCCCATCTCTACTAAAGGCTGGTGAAACCAGCCTGGGCAACACGGTGAAACTCCATCTCTACTAAAAATACAAAAATTAGCCAGGCGTGGTGGCACACGTTTGTAATCCCAGCTACTTGGGAGGCTGAGACAGGAGAATCACTTGAATCCGGGAGGCGGAGGTTGCAGTGAGCTGAGATCGCGCCACTGCACTTCAGCCTGGGTGACAGAGGGAGACTCCGTCAAAAAAAAAAAAAAAAAAAGAAAAGAAAGAGAGAGAGAGAAAAAGCAAGCCAGCCAGCCTAGGGAATAATTTGATTAGCCTGGTGTGGACCGCACATATGTCTTATTCCAGGGCCACTTATTAGGGCCAGGAGGATGGTGTCAGAAGGCAGGAGGCAGTGTGCTGTAGTTAGCAGGGCTAGAATGGGAAGGAGAAGTTTTCCAAAGAAGGGGGATGCTGTTTTCAAAAGGGAAGAAACTGATGCTGAGCAGACAAATACCAAATGCCCGGCACATTTATTGAATCTGTGATAAGAGTGAATTTTATAACCTGCCACTATCATTAGCTTGTCTAAGTTGTCTTGGCAAAGGTAAAACATTACAGAATCCAGGGCTGTCTGGAATGTACTGTGGATTTGATCTTTCTAAATCATTTGTAATTATCTATCACAGGAGGTGGAATGTTAGCTGTACATCTCTGAAAATACCAAATTTCATTTTCCTGTAAATAAAAGAAGGGTACTATAAAGATAAAAGCTAATATTATAGCTATATATCTAATTTTGCCTTCAAATATAACCATTAAGTGTTTAAAGTAAATAATTTAAAATTGAGTTTCTAGTAAAACTCAAAGGAATATTACACAAAATAACTTTAAAAAAGTCTCTAAGTCATTCTTGTATAGTGATCTATATTAACATATAATGTAAAATTTAGTTGAATGAGTTAGCATTTATATGATTCTATTTACTTAAAATAAAGAATAATAAAAGGCCAAAAATTAATCATGCTTTCAGGAACTGTAAATCAGTAAACTAAATTATCATTATTTAATATTGTTGTTAAGGCTGGGTGTGGTGGCTCACGCCTGTAATCCCAGCACTTTGGGAGGCCGAGGCAGGCAGATCACTTGAGCTTAGGAGTTTAAGATTAGCCTGGGCAAGATAGTGAAATCCCATCTCTACTAAAAATACAAAAATTAGCCAGGCATGGTGGCGCATGCCTGTGGTCCCAGCTACTCAGAAGGCTGAGGTGGGAGGATCACATAAGCCAGGGAAGCGGAGGTTGCAGTGAGCCGAGATCATACCACTGGACTCCAGCCTGGGTGACAGAGTGAGACCCCATCTCAGAAAAATAAATAAATAAAATTGTTAAAATTTTGGATCTTTGCTTATGATTCCACCAAGATCGTTAAGATATGATGATAATAATACTAATGTCTATCATATGTCAGATGCTTTACCTAACAAGTCTAAGGAAGATTTAATCATCCCCGTGTTACAGATGAGGAAACTGAGTTCCTCTTAGGAGGTGACAGTTGCCCAACGCTACGTGGCTAAGCTCTGGGATGGTCCTAGGTCAGTCCAACTCTAGAGCCAAATCTCTTTCCAATCTGTCATACTGCTTCCCTGACTCAACAGTGCTGGAGAGAAGAACACATCTGTTCAGGACGTTTGTTAATCAAATAGAACTCTAACAACTGAGTGTTCCAAAATAATTATTGAGTCCACAGCCATACCACCCTAAACATGCCCAATCTCGTTGAAAATAATTATTGAATCATAAATTATATAAATGTGCCATACAGTTGGACAAACAAGTTAACTTATTAGATTTTTAAATGTACTCCAAAAATAGAATAGACACACTTGCGAGGTGTACGATAAGATAAGTGCCAATTCTAGGATCCTAAAAGAAATCTCAACATCAAAATCAATGAGCAAATACAGACAAACAAGAAATGAGGGCAAGGCAGCCATTCCTCCGTCAAACGTAGGGGAGAAACTTTGCTTTAAGTGACCACAAGAGAAAATGTGAGAGTGAAATCTTAGTTTTTCACCAGTGGAAAATTAGTTAAGGGTTTTAATTTAGGGTTGTGGGGGCTGGGTGTGTGGAGACTGTAAGGGAGCTGGGACAAGCACAGCTATGTGACAAATATTAATGGCTATTGCAATTCTCAAACTGAGAAATTCAGGTCAGCCTGTAGGGCAAGCTGCCTCTAAATGCAACAACCTTTTTATATGGCTGACTACTTCTTCCATGAGTAATTTTTTTTATTCTTTCACTTAGCTCAAGTTGGAATTAATGGTTCTAGTGATTTGTGTTGCCTTAGATGAAATTCTTAACATTGCAAATTTATTAATCCTACCTGCAAAGAGATAGCACTCGTGCCTGTAATCCCAGCACTTTGGGAGGGTGATTTCTCATTTCTCAGAAATGAGAAAATAGTTTTTCATGTAAGTTAACATTTAAATTTCAAATTAGGGGCCGGGCACAGTGGCTCACACCTGTAATCCCAGCACTTTGGGAGGCCAAGGCAGGCAGATCACGAGGTCAAGAGATCGAGACCATCCTGGCTAACATGGTGAAACCCCATCTCTACTAAAAATACAAAAAATTAGCCGGGCATGGTGGTGGGCGCCTGTAGTCCCAGCTACTCGGGAGGCCAAGGCAGGAGAATGGCGTGAACCTGGGAGGCGGAGCTTGCAGTGAGCCGAGATCCCACCACTGCACTCCAGCCTGGATGACAGAGTGAGACTCCATCTCAAAATAAATAAATAAATAAATAAATAAATTTCAAATTAGGATCCAGGTTTTCTTGCATGTAATTTTTCCATCCCCTTTGTATTACTTTGAAAAGAGTAACATATATCACCTAAAATTGTGAGGCTGATGCTTACCCCTTATTTAGTGACATAAAAATGACTGCTAATTTTTTTTTTTTTAATCAATTTTATTGTGGCTCAAACGTCCAAGTCCAGGCTACACGCAGGCTAATCTGTAAATCTGACTTCTCTGTGACTGGAATCAGGTAGAGCCATCACTTACAGAAATTTTGAAGGCCTGGATGTATCCTCAAATGCACATGCAGAGGTTTTGTGGAATACATGCATCCATTTCAACACAAACTTTAAGTTTTTAAATAAAGCTATTTATTAGCTTATAGTAATAAATCCTGGCAAACACTACTGGTTCATAATATGCCCAGAGTTATGAATCAGAAGATTCATAATCAGGGCTACATCTAATAAGAAAGGTGGCTGGCTGGGCATGGTGGCTCACACCTGTAATCCTAGCACTTTGGGAGGCCGAGGCAGGTGGATCACCTGAAGTCAGGAGTTCGAGACCAATCTGGCCAACATGGAAAGACCCCATCTCTACTAAAAATACAAAATTAGCTGGGCATGGTGGTGAGTCCCTGTAATCCCAGCTACTCAGGAAGCTGAGGCAGGAGAATCCCTTGAACTCGGGAGGCAGAGGTTGCAATGAGCTGGGATCACGCCACTGCACTCCAGCCTGGGTAGCAGAGTGAGATTCTATCAAAAAAAAAAAAAAAGAAAGAGAAGGAAAGGAGGGGAAGGGAAGGGAAGGGAAGGGAAGGGGAGGGGAGGGGAGGGGAGGGGAGGGGAGGGGAGGGGAGGGGAGGGGAGGGGAGGGGAGGGGAGGGGAGGGGAGGGGAGGGGAGAAGAGAGGAGCAAGCAAACTTGGGCAACATAGGAAGACCTTGTCTCTACAAAAAATTAAAAAAACTAGCTGGGCATTGTGGTGTATGCCTGTAGTTCAAGCTACCTGGGAGGCTGAGGTGGGAGGACTACTTGAGCCCAGGAGATTGAGGCTGCAGAGAGTCATGATTGCACCACTGCACTCCAGCCTGGGCAACAGAGTGAGAATCTGTCTCTGGGAAAAAAAAAAAGAAAAAAAAAAAAAGGAAAGGAAAGGAGAGGGGAGGAGAAAAAAAGAAAGAAAGGAAAGGAAAGGGGAAAGGGGAAAAGGGAAAGGAAAGGCAAATGAAGAAAGAAAGGAAGATAGTACACAGCAGTAACACATTCTATTACTAGAGGAGAAGTAATAAAGTCATAAGGATGCTGTATCAGTGAGGACATTCAGCTGCAAGTGAAAGAAGCATAAGTCAATACAGATTCTAAGTCAAGCTATAAGAAAATAGTTGGGGAAATTTACTGGTTCATATTGAAGAGTGTAAATGAATGTACTTCAGGCACATGTAGAACCAGGTTCTCAGACAGCAGACTTCAGCCTGGAAAACAGCGTTTCTGGCTGGGCACGGTGGCTCATGCCTGTAATCCCAGCACTTTGAGAGGCTGAGGTGGGTGATCTGTTGAGGTCAGGAGTTGGAGACCAGCCTCGCCAACATGGTGAAACCCCGTCTTTACTAAAAATACAAAAATTAGCCAGGCATGGTGGCATGCATCTGTAATCCCAGTAACTCAGGAGGCTGAGGCAGGATAATTGCTTGAACCCAGAAGATGGAAGTTGCAGTGAGCTGGGATTGCGCCACTGCACTCCAGCCTGGGTAACAGAGTGAGACTCGGCCTAAAAGACAAAAAACATACACAGACATTACCTTCCTGGAGCCAGAGCTGATAAATGTGGCTCCATTACTATGCTCTTATGATGGGACTGCATTTCATACTATGGGCACTTGGCACCAGTGTATGAATTAACTTGTATTTGAGAAGAATGTTAGGAACAGGACATCTCCATTCATAGAAGGATGACTTAAAGCAGGGATATAGACTGAGGGGCCTTTGCAAGCTAATCACACAAGTGATCGCAAACCCTTGAAATGATCACCAATTTTTTGGAAACACAGCATGACATCACGGTAGTTAGTGTACTTTTTTCCTGTAAAAATTGCTCAATGAAACTTTAGAGATTTCCTATGTATAACTATTTGCATGTTTAGATGTTATTTCCCACAAGAATTCTTACTTTCGGAAACTTCAGAATTTACTGTTCTGGGCTGCTGCTGTTTAATTTCAGTCACTATCTCACCTCCAACAAAAATTATTATTATTATTTTTTTTGAGACAGAGTGTCACTCTGTGGTCCAGGCTAGAGTGCAGCGGCGTGATCTCAGTTCACTGCAGCCTCTGCCTCCCAGATTCAGGTGATTCTCCTACCTTAGCCTGCTGAGTAGCTGGCACTACAGGCATGTGCTGCCATGCATGGCTAATTTTTGTATTTTTAGTACAGACGGGTTTTTGCCATGTTGGCCAGGATGGTCTCAAACGCCTGACCTCAGGTGATCTGCCTGCCTCGGCCTTCCAAAGTGCTGGGATTAGAGGCGTGAGCCACCGCGCCCGGCCCTAAATCTAATCAATACAGTTTTGCTTCATTATGTCTACATGTAGAGTGCTTTTGTAGGTGGACAGTGGCTGTTCAGTAAATGCTCAATACACAGATTCTTTACTGGAATAATTTTGTTCAGGCCTTTTCCCAAAAAGTAACAATAAGTACTATGAATAAAATAAAACAAGTTCGTTCATACAAATAAACAATAACAGGAAGTTCCTGAGGAAGCTACTTTAGATTAGATGGACACAGAACATTCTGTTGAGGAGGTGATACTTGTAAAGTAAGATATGAATGATACCAAAAAAAGGAGCAACACAAAGATGTTAATATTCTAGGCAGAAGGAAGAGCAAGTGCAAAGACCCAAGACAAGAATGAATCCAGTCTCTGAAGATTAGACAGAGGCTTGTGTGGCTGACATGTAGTGGGTGATGGAGGGAGAAACGAGAGATTATATCTGAGAGGTAGGTCAGTAAGGCACATCATAAACACAAGCATTCCATTGTCTTTTTTTTTCTTTTTTTGAGACAGGAGTTTCACTCTTGTCGCCCAGGCTGGAGTACAATGGCACAATCTCGGCTCACTGCAAC
The DNA here is from genome assembly GCF_028885655.2 of Pongo abelii. Classification (NCBI taxonomy): domain Eukaryota; kingdom Metazoa; phylum Chordata; class Mammalia; order Primates; family Hominidae; genus Pongo; species Pongo abelii. Next base: position 93,503,077 of record NC_071995.2, read on the forward strand.
CTCCGCCTCCCGGATTCAAGTGATTATCCTGTCTCAGCCTCCCAAGTAGCTGGGATTACAGGCGCATGCCACCACACCTGACTAATTTTTGTATTTTTAGTAGAGCCGGGGTTTCATCATATTGGTCAGGCTGGTCTCGAATTCCTGACCTCAGGTAATCCGCCTGCCTTGGCCCCCCAAAGTGCTGGGATTACAGGTGTGAGCCACTGCACCCGGCCTCTTTTCTTTTCTGTGAAGTGAGTTTCTCCGCCATGGACACTGTCCTACATATGACAAAGCAGAAAACATTCTAATCTCATGAATGTTGATGTTGACCAAGGCATGATAGGCAAAGAAAACAGACCCAAATTCAGAATAAGTGCCTATTCCCACAAAAACAAATCATCTCTCCCTCTAATATGGAAGAAGTCCCGTGAAATGAACTTGCTGCATTGACGTTACTGGGCTTAGATATGTGTTTTCTGTTGGGATCTTCAAGAAGCAGGCACTGAGACAAAGATTTGTTCTCAGAAGGTGATCTCAGTAATCATCTGGCTACTTTGTTCTAAATCTTTTTGGATTACAGATCCAAGCCTCAAGGTTCATTTGCCAAGCTCTTCCCAAAACTTTTACACTAATCTTCCATGTTTTTTTCCATCTCTGACTATCTAGCCAGTGACTGGTTACGGTTATAGATCCTCACCTCAGATCATGTTTCCCTCAAGTCAAAGTACATGATAAAAGGCAGTGCTTGGAATTCTGCCTACAAATTGAGATTTGCCCTGTACTGTCCTTCAAGACCACCCCAAATATACACAGTACCTTTCTAGCTGATAGTGCCTATTGTTCATGGTATCTGTAAGCCAGGTTTGGCTTTTTTCATTTTCAGTTAACTGGACAATAACGCTCCACAATGGTAAAGGGACAGATTGGTAGGGGCAAGGTGTGGGAATGGAGTAGTTAAAGGCACAGGGTCGGGAGAAATCTGTTCAAAGGAAATGTGTCTTCATGGCCTGTCTGGTCCCACCTGCTAGGTGATGGAGTGCTGCTGGAAATGGTCAACTTTATGAGTAGATGGATTAAATAGCACCTGGTGTCCCATAGTCTCCAACATCCCCAGTAGCAAATTAGAACCGTTTCTCAAAAGGAGAATAGCAATCTTCCAGAAGGGGGTATGACCTTGCTCCAAAGTCCTGTGGGCTTCCGTTGTGATTCTCCTGGAGAAATTTGTCTCTGACTTCAATAAGTCTCCCAGTCGGCCAGATACTTTGAGAGGGCTGAGCAGCAGAGCTGCTTGGACTGCAGACTGGGCCACCTACAGCGACTATTTTTGCTCTGCCAGCTTTTCAGGTCACCAGGCAAATAAATAAGTGCAAAACACCTGTATGTTATATGCTGTCTCAAAAGTCCAGGGCTCAAAAAGCCAAAACAGCACACTGAATAGTCTCTTGAAGGCACTGATTTCAACCTGATCCAGCTAAGTAAGGGATACTCAGGGCATAGGGCTGTAGTAGACTAGTTTCTTATGACTGAGGAAGAGTTTCAAAGTAACTGGTTTTTGCATGTTGGTTCTTTAGCACAGTTGTTCAAAACATTGGCTGCAAATGGAACCACAAGGTGGGTGCAGGGAGAGGTTTTAAAATTTACTGATGCCTGGAACCTACCTTCAGAGATGCTGGTCTGATTGCCTGGGCTTCTAGATTATAAAAAAGCTAATATGCAGCCAAGGGTGAAGACCATTGTTCTAGTTCCTTCTAGATGTCCCTATACCAATAGGCAGCGTCCCACTCTATCCCTTCATTTTCATATAGGAAACCAAGGAGGTAAGCTAACTCATATAATTACCCTGCATTTCACTTATAACCCAAAAGGTATCTGAGACAGGTCTCAATCAATTCAGAAAGTTTATTTTGCTGAGGTTAAGGCTGTGCCTCTGACACAGCTTCAGGAGGTCCTGATAACATGTGCCCAAGTGGTCGGGGTACAGCTTGCTTTTAGACATTTTAGGGAGACGTGAGACACCAATCAGTATGTGTAACATGTACACTGGTTCCGTCAGGTAAGACAGGACAACCTGAGGCGGGGGCTTCCAGGTCATAAGTAGATAAGAGACAAAAGGTTGCATTCTTTTGAGTTCTTGAGCAGCCTTCCACTGAATACACAGTTTAGTCTGGCTCAGTGAATCCGGATTTTTACATAAACAATAAGGCAGAGGAAGCAATTGGATATGCATTTATCTCTAGTGAGCCTCAGAGATGACTTTGAGTTCTGTCTGTCCTTTGTCCACAAGGAATTTCAAGGAGGGAGATATGTAGCTTTTTATCTTTGTAGCTATTAATATCTTTTTTAGGGATAAAATGGGCGTCAGGTTTGCCTGACATAGTTCCCAGCTTGACTTTTCCCTTGGCTTAGTGATTTTGGGGTCCCAAGACTTATTTTCCTTTCACACACTTGATGCCTTGAGTTGAGATTTGAGAATCAAGGTTTATTCTCTCTTAAGTCATTCAATGCCCTTGGAAACAACCATCTGACTCCATAACCCTAGCATTTCTTTCCATTGCTATTAAATTGTTCCATGGTGGCTGCTAACCAGTCTCCAGGGGCCTTATCCTAAGGGGGCTCATGGATCCTGGTGACTAAAGGCAATAGACTGATAAGCTCCTTGATCACTGGAGCTGTGAGCTTTCCATCTGGCATGCAGAGAGATGTGGGCCTTTCACCCTACCCAGACACAACAACCAGTTCCAAAGATCCCGCATCATTTCCTTGAAGGTCTTTTGCCTACCTCTGGTACCAATCTGGATATTAAAGACTTTTTTATTTGTAAGCAACAAAAAAAATCTGTGACCCTAGTTAGCTTAAAACTAAGAATATATTGGAATAGAGTCTAGGATAGTTTACAGTTTAAAATGAACCATTAAAGAATCAGACTCAGGAAATAGGATATCTCTGATAACCTCCTTAGAGAGCTTCAATAAAAGCCACCCAGTTTTGATGACTTTCAGCCTTCATGTCTCTCCATTCAAGTTCCAAATTCCCATGAGAAAATCTGGCTTGGCTTAGGTCTTCCCATATAATGAGCTATGGTAGTAAGGTAGGGTCCCAAAGCACAAACAGGACCACAGAGGCTGTTTCCAGAAAAGGGAACTGTAAACCAGGCAGATATCCCAATACAAGTCTACTTCAATCACCATGTTTGGAAGCATCTATTTTGCAGTTGGAAAACAACAAAGGGCAAAAAGGCACGAAAGACATTGTTTAGTCACACAATTTTAATTGTGAATTATAGTGAATGGTAAACAGTAAAAGAGTAATTACATGAAAAGCTCCATATTTTGCATGTTTCAACTGTTCTTCATTGTCTTTACTTGTAAGGTGTTGAAGGTGGGATCCACTCCTGAATCTTCTTTCTAGTGGTAGAATAAGGTACATATTGTTCTGGGGTGCCAGTCACGTTGAATTTATGGTTTGTCCAAATGAATTTACGAGCAGTAAGTGGTTTTGTTGTTGGAGGATCATCAGTTATACTGTGAAGCCAATGATGCCTTAAAGAGGGGAAAAAACCCAAACAGTTATGAAGAGGCAGTACAGCATAGTGGAAGGACGGTTAAAAACGTAGTCCTGGAACTATTTTGTTGCTTGGGTTCAAGCCTCAACTCCATCAGTTACTAGCTGAATTCTTCTATGCCTGAGATTTTTTCCATCTGAACATCCCTACTCCTCAGGGATGGTATAAACATAAAAGGAGATAATATACATAAAGCACATAGAAAAATTCTTGTGTGTGGCAGATACTCAACAAATGTTAACTACTGTTCTCATTACTGTATTTTTTTTCTTCATTTTCTTTCTTTCTTTCTTTCAGAGACAGGGTCTCACTCTGTCACCCAGGCTGGAATGCAGTAGCACTATCATGGCTCATTGTAGCCTCGAACTCCTGGGCTCATGTGATCCTCCTACCTCAGCCTCCCACGTAGCTGACACTACAAGAGCATGCCACTATGCCTGGCTGACTTTCAGAACATTTTTGTAGAGATAGGATCTCACTATGCTGCCCAGGCTGATCTCAAACTTCTGAGCTCAAGGGATCTTCCTGCTTCAGCCTCCCAAAGTGCTGGGACTATAGGCATGAGCCACCATGCCCAGCCCTTTACTGTATCTTATCAAATCTGACACTATCCATTTTCAGACATGCCATGATTTTATCTACCTCTAAGAAAGAAAAGATACCAAATAAATTATGGCCACTACTGATTATAATACGTATCCTAATTTTAGATGTGAAAATGTATTTTAGAATTGATAAAAATACAGTATTACTATTAGGTGCTAGAGGCCGATTCCGGATTTTCAGTATGCTCAGGTTACTCTGGCTCATGAAGGTTTAGTTTAAAACCCATGAGGCTCCTGCTGAGAAAAGCCTCTGATGCACTGTAAATTCAAGCATGTGAGTGTAAACATTAGAGAATATGCAACTTGTTATATTAAAAAATTAAATCAGGGCCAGGCACAGTGGCTCATGTCTATAATCCCAGCACTTTGGGAGGACGATGTGGGAGGATCACTTGAGGCCAGAAGTTCAGGACCAGCCTGGGCAACATAGTGAGACTCTGTCTTAAGAAAAAAGCTAAATCGACCCCAAATTCATAAATATTTCAGTCATAAGTGCTTAACAATTTAAGAGGATATGTTCCAGAAATCAGACCTAAAAGCTGGATATCTGGAGTTGAAAGGGAAGAGACCAGCAATGCTGCTGCTAATGACAGGGAAAGGAGGAATCAAAGTTTGTGGGACACAGTGCGATCAAGCAGGAAGCTAAGCTGAAGGGTTTACATGGGAAAGAAGGGAAGACAGAATTTGTCCCAGCCTCTAAGACCTGGAGCTCACAAGACAGAGACGACCCTATTGGGGGAAAAGAAAATGAGAGGACAGCCACAGAACTGCAGCCCGGGGGTGGGGGAAAAGTGATTATCTAGCTGCAGAGAAAAGAACAAGAGGAGGATGTTTCAGTGGAATAACTAAAACTAAAGCTAATGAGAAAAAATTTTTGTTGCTATGTAAACCTAAGAATATTTGCTAGCAGTAATTGATAGATATAGCTAGGTAATTGACTAAAAACCAGTCTGAATAGAGATAAAATATGATTACAGTTGCTATATTTATGTCTAAAGATAATTGTATCATGATCAGCTTATACAATGAAGAATGCAGAAGGCTGTACAAGCTAGGTCAGTGTCTGTCTTACATCCTCTAAAGGAAGCTGGGGATTAGTGAAAGTGACCTGGACCAGTAAACTGTAACCATTCATATGAGCACACGAGCGCTGAAGCCCTTATGAGACCATAGTGGTGAGCCAGGCTCCACTAACCACTCAGAGGAGGGATTAGCTGTTAAAGTGAAGGCTGTCACTTATCAAGGGGCTTTATGTGAGCTTACGGCACAGCTGAAATATTTAACTTTTACCTCGTTGAGTGAGCTTAACTAAAGAAAAATTTTATTCAAAAAATTGCTGTCAAGACTCCTGAAAGTTAAAATGATATTTAAGGAACCATAGTCCCAAGCTTATGCCTATTCAGTTACTGAAGTGAGGAAGTGAAGAGCTCATGGAGAAATGGAAAATGCTCCAAAAAAATAAAAGATAATTTTTATCACAATACACAAAATCTGAAAATATTTATCCTAGCAAGCCTACATGCAAGAATCAGGGAATTAATAAACTGTACCCATTATGGCAGTTTATAAAGAATTATAAGAAACAAGGAAATGTTTATAGTCTGCTAGGCAAATATAACCCTTGTTATTTTATTATTAAATAAGGGGTAAAAAAATCATATCTTTCAGATTGCCACATCAGAGAGTTTTACTTGCAAAACAGACTCTTAGCTGGGTCTTTTTTTTTTTTTTTTTTGAGACAGAGTCTTGCTCTGTGGCGCAGGCTGGAGTGCAGTGGCAATATCTTGGCTCACTGCAACCTCTGCCTCCTAGGCTCAAGTGATTCTCCTGCCTCAGCCTCCCGAGTAGCTGGGATTACAGGCGCATGCCACCATGCCGGGCTAATTTTTTTATTTTTAGTAGAGATAGGGTTTCACCATGTTGTCCAGGCTGGTCTCGAACTCCTGGCTTCCAGTGATTCGCCCGCCTCGGCCTCCCAAAGTGCTGAAATTAAGGCGTGAGCCACTGTGCCTGGCCAGAGATACTGACTTTTAAGTTATTTTTAAAAATTTGGCCGGGTGCAGTGGCTCACACCTGTAATCCCAGCACTTTGGGAGGCCGAGGCAGGCAGATCACTGGAGGCCAGAAGTTTGACACCAGCCTGGCCAACATGGCAAAACCCCATCTCTACTAAAAATAGAAAAATCAGCCAAGGAGTTGTGACATGCGCCTGTAATCCCGGCTACTTAGGAGGCTGAGGCATGAGAATCACTTGAGCCGGGGAGGTGAAGTTGCAGTGAGCTGAGATCTTGCCACTACACTCCAGCCTGTGCCACAGAGTGAGACTCTGTCTCAAAATAAATAAATAAGCAAATAAGCCAACACACTAACTGCATTGTTTAGAAAACTGTGTTGTAGTTGGCATTAGACTCACTTCAATTTTATATCCCAGTTATTAAAGGACAAAATATAAAATTATATATACTTGATAAAGTCAGTGAGACTGCAAATAAGGAGACTAGGAGAAAGGAAAAAGATTACAAATACAAAAGAGAAGACAATTTATAGTGAAAAAATATTACATTGGGGGAAAAGTCAGTACTCAAATATATTGAAGTTATATCAAAATAACTGGAAAACAAAGATATTAAATCATAATTACATAATCTCCTCTACCAAAAAAATTATTTTAACTTTTGGGAATGAAGCTTAAACTTGCAACAGAACTCCAACAGAAGTAATCCCATAAATGGTTAATCCTATTTTCAGTTGTACAAGAAGAAAGTGTGTCTAAGAACAGGAGACGGAGATTTTCCCCTTCTTTAAAAAAAAACATGCTGCTTCACTTATATAACCCCTCAGTTTGAGGATGTGAGCCACTCAAAGTGGAAAACAGAGGCATTTATTTGTGAAGAAAAACCAAAATAGCCTAAAAGGAAATTTAAGGAATAAAAACATACATACAATATAAAATACATTTTTAAAAAACCATTGCATATGAAAACACTCCTAAAGAATGTTTTGTATTAATAACAAAGATAAGTAAGTTTAAGGTTCTTTTAGAAAATTGCCAGAAATAAAACATCACCAAATAACAGCCAACAACAACAATGCAGACAAGTTTTTTCCTTAATTGATACATAACATTTTACATATTTGCGGGGGTACATTTGATATTTTGTTACATGCACAGAATGTGTGCTGATCAAGTCAGGTCTCTGAGGTATCTTCATCACTTTGAGTATTTGTTATTTCTGTGTTGGAAGCAATTCAAGTCCTCTCTTCTAGCTACTTTGAAATATACAATACTGTTTTGACTCTTTCTTCCTGGATAACATACATGATCAAGTTAGGGAATCAAAGACTGCAGTGGTGTCATCACAACTCATTGCAGCCTCAAACACCTGGGCTCAAGTGATCCTCCTGCCTCGGCCTCCCAAGCAGCTAGGACTACAGGTACACACCACCACACCTTGCTAATTTTAAAATATTTTGTAGGCCGGGCACGGTGGCTCACGCCTGTAATCCTAGCACTTTGGGAGGCCGAGGCAGCGGATCACGAGTTCAGGAGATCAAGACCATCCTGGCTAACACAGTGAAACCCCGTTTCTACTAAAAATACAAAAAAAATTAGCCAGGCATGGTGGTGGGTGCCTGTAGTCCCAGCTACTCGGGAGGCGGAGGCAGGAGAATGGCGTGAACCCGGGAGGCGGAGCTTGCAGTGAGCTGAGATCACGCCAGCGCACTCCAGCCTGGGTGACAGAGCGAGACTCAGTCTCAAAAAAAAAAAAAAAAGAAAAGAAAATTTTTTTTCTAGAGATGTGGTCTTTATGTTGCCCAGGCAGGCTGGTCTCAAACTCCTGGTCTCAAGCAATCCTCCTCTTTCAACTTCCCAAGGTGCTGGGATTACAGGCTGGCTTCTGACCATATTGTTCATGTTTCAGATATTTTCACTTAGTATCACTCAGACTAGAAATGCCAAAGATTTTTTATTTTTGTTTCTTTATTTTTTTAAGACAGAGTCTTGCTCTGCAGCCCAGGCTGGAGTACAATGGTACAATCTTGGCTCACTGCAACCTCTGCCTCCTGGGTTGAAGCAATTCAGCCTCCGAAAGAGCTGGGATTACAGGCACACACCACCACACCTGGCTAATTTTTGTATTTTTAGTAGAGACGAGGTTTCACCATGTTGTTTGTCCAGGATGGTCTCGAGCTCCTGGGCTTGAGGGATCTACCTGCATCAGCCTTCCAAAATGCTGGGATTACAGGTGAGCCACTGCACCCGGCCTAGAAATGCCAAACATTTTTCAATTTTTCAAAAAATAAATATGAAAGACTAAGGAAAAACTCCAGAATGTTTTTTGAAGTAAAAATATTCATCATACTAAAACTGTTAGTCCATCTCACTTAGTTTATTTCACTTATTTAACACTCATCAAAGTATTCTAAAGTCTAGGAAACAGGATTACAACGACTTTCCCAAGGTCCCACATGATGTATGTTACAGACCTGAGGCTTGAACACAGTCTCCTAATGGTTGAATCAAGAACCTTTTGATTAGAAATTTAACTTTCAATCAATAGATGAAACTGGATTGGGATTAAAGTTTCCAAAAAACCCCTAAGATCCATCTGACCCCAGGATGGGACTGATACATTTAACAAATTTAAAAACCAAACATGGTTCATTATAAGACGGCAATTCAAACCTTGTTAGTGCACTATATTTAATTAAGTGAAATCTGAATGAAAATCCCAATGGGGTTCTTCTTAGAGTTTGACAATATGATTGTAAGCTTCAGTTAAAAGTTTATCCAAGAAAATTTTGAAAACTCAGAACAATCAGAAAGGCTGGCACTGGCATTATCAGACATTAAATGAATGTCTCAAACATTAGAATGCTGTAACAACTGACACAAAAGTACAATAAGAAAGTAGAAAAAAATCCCCCAAACAGACTAAAATGTATATAAGGTGAAACTGGCATTTCAAATCATTAAGTAAAAATTTCTCAACAAATTATGCTAGGACGATTTTGTTGGGGAAAAAAAAAAAAAACACCATAAGGTATAAGTTGAGAGGAGTGTAAAAAAAGATAAATAAACAAACAAAACAAAAGAAAAAAGTTAGATTTCCCAAGTCATCGGTGATTCCAGATAGATTAATAATGCTCAGGGCCAGGCACAGTGACTCACACCTGCTATCCCATGGGATGCCACAGCAGGAGGATCACTTGAAGTCAAGAGTTTGAGACCACCCTGGGCAGCATAGTGAGACCCCCATCTTGACAAAATAATTTTTGAAAATTTAGCCAGGCATGTGGCACCTGTAGTGCCAGCTACTCAGGAAGCTGAGGTGGGAGGATTGCTTGAACCCAGGAAACAGAGGCTGCAGTGAACCATGTCCTGCCACTGCACTCCAGCCTGGATGATAGAGCAAGACTGTTTCTAAATAAATAAATAAATAATTAATAATAATGCTCAGATACAAAATGAATATTTATAATCATAGAATATATTGATATTCATAGACTATGAAGGACCACTTGTAAAATTATTGTCAAAGGTAAAAAGCCATAAAAAGAAAAAAAGCTGATAGATCTTACTATGTAAAAATTGAAAAAATTATACAACATTGATGAAAGAAATTGAAGAGGACACCAAAAAATGGAAATATATCTCAAGTTCATGGACTGGAAGAATCCATATTGTTAAAATGTCCATACTACCCAAAGCAATCTACAGATTCAATGCAATCCCTGTCAAAATACCAATCACTTTCTTCACAAAAATAGAAAAAAAAACCCAATCCTAAAATATATATGGAACCACAAAAGACCCAGAATAGCCAAAGCTGTCCTAAACAAAAAGAACAAAACTGGAGAAGTCACATTACACTGACTTCAAATTATACTAGAGAGAGGCTGGGTGTGGTAGCTCATGCCTGTAATCTCAGCACTTTGGGAGGCTGAGGTGGGTGGATCACTTGAGGTCAGGGGTTTGAGACCAGCCTCACCAACATAGTGAAACCCCATCTCTACTAAAAAATACAAAAATCAGCAAGTGTGGTGGCGCATGCCTGTAATCCCAGCTACTTGGGAGGCTGAGGCAGGAGAATCGCTTGAACCCAGGAGGTGGACACTACAGTGAGCTGAGATCACACCACTGCACTCCAGCCTGGAACAGTAGAGTGAGACTCCATCTCAAAAAAACAAAACAAAACAAATCTTAAAAAAATTATACTACAGAGCTATGGTAACCAAAACAGCATTTTCGCCAAAGGTGCCAAAAACATACACTGGGGAAAAGGCAAACTGGACATCCACATGCAGAAGAACGAAATTAGATTCCTATTTTTCACTGTATTTTACAAAAATCAAATCAAAATGGATTAAAGACTTAAATCTAAGACCTTAAACTATGAAACTACTACAAGAAAACATTGGGAAAACTCTCCAAGAAATTGGTCTGGGTAAAAATTTCTTGAGTAATAACCTACAAGCACAGACAACCAAAGAAAAAATGGGCAAATGAGATCACATCAAGTAAAAACCTTCTGCACAGCAAAGCAAACAATCATTGAAGTGAAGAGACAACCCACAGAATGAGAGAAAATATTTGCAAATTACCCATCTAACAAGGGATTAATAATCAGATTATGTAAGGAGCTCAGACAACTCTACAGGACAAAAATCTAATAATCTGATTAAAAAATGGGAAAAAGATTTGAATAGACATTTCTCAAAAGAAGACAAACAAATGGCAAATAGACATATGAGAAAGTGTTCAACATAACTGATCATCAGATAAATGCAAATCAAACTTACAATGAGGCTACTCTGGGCACACTGCCTATGGGGTAGCTCTGGTCCACAAGGAGCAGTAAAAAAACCTACAATGAGATATCATTCTCATCCCAGTTAAAATGGCTTTTATACAAAAGACAGGCAATAATAAATGCTGGGAGGATATGGAGAAAAGGGACCCCTCAAACACTGTTGGTGGGAATGGAAGTTGGTGCAACCATTATAGAGAACAGTTAGGAAGTTCCTCAAAAAACTAAAAATTGAGCTACCATATGATCCAGCAATCCTGCTGCTGGGTATAACCTAAATGAAAGGAAATCAGTATATTGAAGAGACTTTTGCACTCCCATGTTTGTTGCACCATTGTTCACAACAGCCAAAATTGGGAAGCAACCTAAGTGTCTCCCAACAGATGAATGAGTAAAGAAAATGTGATACTTAAATACAATGGGGTACTATTCAGCCATAAAAAAGAACAACATCCTGTCATTAGTAACAACATGGATGGAACTGGAGATCATTATGTTAAGTGAAATAAGCCAGGTACAGAAAGACAAACATTGCATGTTCTCATTTATTTGTGATACCTAAAAATCAAAACAATTGAACTCATGGAGATACAGAGTAGAAGAATGATTACCAGAGGCTGGGAAGGGTAGTGGGGTTGGTTTGGGGATTAGGGGGAGGTAGGGATGGTTAATGGGTATAAAAAAAAAGTTAGAAAGAATGAATAAGACCTAGTATTTGACAGCACAACACAGTGACTATAGTCTATAATAACTTAATTGTACATTTTAAAACAACTAAGAGTATAATTGGATTGTTTGTAACACGAAGGACAAATGCTTGAAGGGATGGGTACCCCATTTTCCATGATGTGATGATCACATATTGCATGCCTGTATCAAAACATCTCACCCCATAATATATACACCTACTATGTACCCAAAAAATTAAAATTGTTTTTAAAATTGAAAAGTGTATGTCCTAAAACACTATAAACAGGATTAAAGACTATAAGAAACAGGGGAAAATATTTGTAATATACAGAAAAAAGGTTCATCTATCATTACAAATCAGAGAAAGTCAAATATCCAATAGAAAACTGGATAAAAAATATTAAGAGATGTCAACAAAGAAAAAATTATAGTGGCAAACAATGAAGTTTAATCAAGGCAATGCATATTAAGGTATAATTTTTTACTTGCTAAATTGGCGAAGATTTTAAAAAATAAAACCCAGAATCAGTGAACTTAAAGAGAAATCAATACTCATATACTATTGAATATATTTATCCTGAGAATATAAATTGGTATAGCCCTTCTAGAAGGCAATTTGGCAGCAGGTATCAAAAACTTATAAAACATGTATACTCCTGGTGGAACCATTTCCATTTAAGGAAATGAGGATATGAATACTCATGTACAAGGATATTTATCAGAGCTTTATTTATAACAGTGAAAGAATGGAAAGAACAAAACCAAAAATAAATGGAATAGCTCATGGCATATCCATATGATGGAAGACTAAGGCATTATTAACATTTATGCTATAGAGAATATTTTGGCCAGGTATGGTGCCTCACACCTGTAATCCTAGCACTTCTGGAGGCCAGGTGGGAGGATCGCTTGAGGCCATGAGTTCGAGACCAGCCCAGGCAACATGAGACCCCATGTCTACAAAAAATGCAAAAATTAGCCAGGCATGGTGGCAGGCACCTGTAGTCCTAGCTACTTGGGAGGCTGAGGCAAGGATCACATGAGCCCAGGAGTTCAAGGCTGCAGAAAGCCATGATCATGCCTGGACAGCGGGGGATCCCATTTCTAAAAAAACAGAAGAGAGAGAGAGACAGAGAATATTTTATGACTTGAGGAAATGTTCACCATATATAAGTTTTAAAAGCAGGTTATTTGCCTAATGTATTTAATACTTATAGACAGCATTTATAAGTCATGGGCACTAATCTATACACTTTACAAATATTAACCTATTTGATCCTTATAACAATTCTAGTGATAAATATTATTATCCAAATATAGTAAGTGAGAAAACCAGGCTGCCAAAAGTTAAAATAACTTGCAAACCCAGGCTACTTCTTCAAAAAGCTCAATTACATTAATAACAAAAACAAAAGAATATATAATAGCATAAAAATCGAGGAGATAAGAATAATAAACAGTTGTACCTAGTATCTACGGGGGATTGATTCCAGGACACCCTGTGGATGCCAAAATCCACAAATGATCATTTGTGGATATGCAAATGTAGCATTTGCATATAATTTATGCACAACCTCCTGTATACTTTAAATCATCTCCAGGTTTCTTATAATGCCTAATATGATGTCTGCATATCACTTCATTCATGTGGATTCAACATAATACTCGGCACTCAGCAAATCCAAGTTTTGCTTTTTGGAACTTTGTGAACGTTTTTCTGATATAATTTCCATCTAATGTTGGTTTAATCCATGGATGCAGAACCCACAGATACTGAAGGTCAAATGTATATCAAAATGTTAATCGCAGTGGTTTCTACCAATAGCACTGGTGGGATAACAGGCTATTCTTATTTCTTTTGTTATTTTTTGAATTTTCTATAATGAACATGCTGAGCAGTTCCTCATTCACCAAGAGTAATACATAGTTTATTTCCACATCCCACATATGGAATTTTCCAACAAGGCATCTTTGTAAAATGTTAGAATCAATATTAAATGAAGCAATGAATACTCAGTGAAATGTGTTAAATAAAAGCTGAGTTTTAAAAATCGAAACAATCTTGTCTTCTGCTTATAATGAACACATTTTAACAGATAAAGGGTATAAAGAAAAGTAACATTCTGTAACTTAAGAGAAACTACCTAATTAATGCAGTTTGTAGTTTCTTAGAACACAGTCTCCTAATATTCTGATTTTTCTGGAGCAGAAAATAAACATTAGGAAGGACTTACTCTGAAGAAAATATTACCTGCCATTGACAGCTAGCAATTTATTTAGAGAAATAATATTTTAAAAGACTATAACAGGCTAGGCACAGTGGCTGTCACATATAATCCCAGTGCTTTGGGAGGCCAAGGTTGGAGGATCACTTGAGGCCAGGAGTTTGACACCTTCTCTCTCAAAAACAAAAACATTAGCTGGGTGTGGTGGCATGCACCTATACTACCAGCTACTCAGGAAGCTGAGGCAGAAGGATGGCTTGAGCCCAGGATTTTGAGGTTGCAGTGAGTTATGATCACGGCACTACACTTGGCCTGGGTGACAGAGCAAGACCTTGTCTCAAAAAAAAAACACCCCTCCACCCCTGCCCCAAAAAACCCACAAAACTGTAACAAATGAATCAGTGGGTCAAAGTACTAAAAAGGACAGGTTGAAATTGCAATGTAATTCAGAGGTAAATCTAGTTTCAAATTCATTACAAGCTATAAAGAAGTAGCAGAAGATGCCATTTTTGGATCAGCTAAAGTGAAGAAAACTGATTATCATACCCAAAAAATAATGTTTGTTTCAAGTAAAATGTATATGTACATCCATTCATTCAACAAATATTTATTGCAGAAATACTATGTGGTAGGCACTGTTCCAACATGGTATTTGGGGAAACATACAATAAATTAAATAATATAAAAAAATGTTAAGCAGAGGTAGGTAAGTGCCACCAAGGAAAAAACCAGAGCAGGGGAAGAGTGTGGAGTATGAGAAGGAACAGGGCTCTTATAGACTAGATCACCTGAAGAGCCACTGGATGGGCACTTGAATAAAGTGAAGGTGTGTGAGCCATGCCAAATCTGGGGAAACAGCTAGTGCAGAGACTGAGTTGGGAGTATGCTCACTGTTCAAGGAAAAGCAAGAAGGCCAATGTGGCCAAGTCAGAGTCAACAGGGCTGTGACCAGGACAGCGCATGCAGACTGTGATCACATAACGCCTTGCAGACCATGGAAGGAGATGGGGTTTTTACTCTCACTGTGATGGGAAGCCACTGGGTCATTCTGAGGAGAGACTTGATGTGATCTGATTTACATTTAAAAATAGGCGCTCTCATCACTTAGCATGTTGGGAACGCTAGTGCACTGCAAGAATGTTATCAAACCAGTTGGGAGGTGACTGTAGATGTCCAGGCAAGAGATAATTGTGCCTTGGACTAGGGTAACAGTCATAGAGGCAGTGATGAGATGTGGGATATATGGAGAAATGAAAGCAGTATGAACTTGCTAACACACTGGACATTAGAGAATTAGACTGGGGGATGACACTGAAGTTTTGGGCTTGAGTAAACAAGAGTCATTTAAGTGCTTAGGAACATTTTGCTTGATAGGTTAATCTGCCTATGCACTGGGGATTTGAAGAATTGAAAAAAATCAAATATCAAATATGTTCAATTTATAAATGTGACCTAAAATGCTTAAAGAGATGTATTAACTAAATTTGCAAATGGGTATTACTGTTTAGGACAATGTAATCCTTTCCATTAGAGTTTATCAAACATTCATCAAAGAACAAGAGAAAATGATTGTTCCTTATTTTTATGCAAAAAGTAATTCAATTTACTAATCTTTTTATCTATTTATAAATTGAACCTCAAGAATGAAAAACAATTAGGTTTTTAAATTTGTAACTATAATAAATAGTATATTAATTTTAAATCCAAATTGCCCAACAATCCTCTCTAAATACAAAAGCCCCACAGAAACTAAAACACTCGAATTGACACAGTATTTAGTGAGACAGGAAAAATGTCTGTGACATATTAATTGAGGGGAGGGAGAAGCAAGTCAGAAAATGTTGTATACATTATGTGAGAAATGTGTAGGTATATTGTTATTTATAATAATAAGCTTTCTTCTAAAGAAGGTGTGACCAATAAACTACAATCAGTTTTTCACACTGTGGTCTTTAAAAAACATTCCTTTGTGGAGTCCCAGCTACTTGGGAGGCTGAGGCAGAGGGGATGCTTGAGCCCAGGAGTTCAAGCCTGTAGTGTGCTATGATTGCACCTGTGAATAGCTCCTGCAATCTATCCTCGGCAACATAGCAAGACCCCACCTCTAAAACAAACATCCCCAAAACATTCTTTCTCTACCCAAAAGCAGACCCTCAAATAGTTGTTGAATCAGTGAATAAAATATTAACAGTATTGCTTCTGGGCCAAAGAATTGTTTCTACCTCATATTAATTATATTTCTCCGGATTTCCAAATTTTCTATAGCAATTGTATATTCTTATAATCAGAAAAAATCTTTTAATGGTGATTATAAGGGTTGTTTTAATAACATGAAAAATTGCTTATAATATTGATGGAAAAAAGCAAGTAAAATGGAGTATGGTTATGAACATAACTACACAGAAAGGATTAAAAAGGGACCGGGTGAGGTGGCTTACACCTGTAATCCCAGCACTTTGGAAGGCCGAGGCAGGCGGATCACATGAGGCCAGGAGTTTGAGACCAGCCAGGCTAACATGGAGAAACCCCACCCCTATAAAAAAAAATACAAAAATTAGCCGGGTATGGTCATGGGCACCTGTAATCCCAGCTACCCAGGTGGCAGAGGCACAAGAATTGCTTGAACCTGGGAGGTGGAGGATGCAGTGAGCTGAGGTCATGCCACTGCACTCCAGCCTGGGTGACAGAGAGCAAGACCCTGTCTCAAAAAAAAAAAAAGGATTAATGGAACTATGTCCAATATTGACAGTGCATGTCTACTAGGGGCTATGTGGATCACTCTCCTTTGCTAGAATGTTTAAACTTCTGATCTCTCCTCATTTCTTTCAACAACAGATTCTATGTAGATCCAATGAATTTCATATTGCCAAATCACATGGACATTTTTCTGTCATCATCTTCCTCAACCTCTTGGCAACAATCAATACAACGAGGCTTCCCTGGCTGAAATACTCCTCTTTCTTCCCTTTCCTCCTACCTTGCTAGCTACTTACCTTGTTCTTTGCTGGTTTGGCAGGTTTGACCATTGTCCTAAGCTCGATTTGTGTATCCAGCTGTTTACTTGATATATATCTAATCATGTAGATTTCCTCAACAGGTATCACACACTTACTATGTCCAAAAAGAGGCTTCTGATTCTAATTCTCCACCCCTACCAACCTGCCCTTCTACAAGTCTTCTCATCTCAGTGAATAGTCCCAGCATTATGGTACCAACCACTCAGGCCCCAAACCTATGAATCATCCTTGATTCTTCTCTATCACCTCCATGTAATAGCCCTCACCTGCCACCCTGTTTCTCTACAAAGGCTTCTAGAACACATCATGCCAAATGAAAAACAGCTGACCACCACGATGTTAAGCATCTTAAACAAATTAACCTTTCGAAGGCAAAACCATTTATTAATTTTTCCCTGGCCACAGAAAAATTTTCAGGGACAAAATTATTTTCTGTTAAAAAAAAAAAAAAAAGAAACCCTTTACCATACGCTATTATTTTTTAAATGATGTATTTATGTATTACTTCGTAAATTAATTTTAATAAGAAAAATCAATGTACAAGGAGAGACTAGTGTAACTACGCTGAGAAAGACATGTTACTAAGAAATGAACAGAAAGTGCCACCAAGTGGGAAAACGGTATACATGCAATAGAGAAAAATCTAACCAAGCCATGTCTTGCTTTTTTTTTTAACTTGCTTCAAAGGACTTCAAGGTTCCAATACTTCAAACCACAAAAAGCACATCTTTATTTCTTCTGATACAAGTGAAAACAATAATTTTATACAGCCATGCATGAAATAGCCCAAACTTTCTACTTTTCTACACTAATTCTATATAAACGCTAACTACCATAACAATGAAAATGAAGACTTCTGTGTGTTACTGTATAGACGGTGGCAATTAGATAACTTCAGAATGAAACTGAAAGCAATAAAATTGGCATTGAACAAAATAAAGACAAGAACAAGAGAAAAAAAAAGAAAGAAAAAGTAGTATAGAATAGTACTTGAGCTGGGCATGGTGGTTCACACCTGTAATGTCAACACTTTGGGAGGCCAAGGCAGGTAGATAGCTTGAGCCCAGGAGTTTGAGACCAGCCTAGGCAACATGGCAAAACTCTGTCTCTACTAAATACACACATACATACGTACAAACAGTAGCCGGGCATGGTGGCCTGTGCCTGTAGCCCCAGCTACTCCGGGGGCTGAGGCAGGAGGATGGCTTGAGCTCAGGAGGTCGAGGCTGCAGTAAGCCAAGATTGTATCACTGAAATCCAGCCTGGGTGATAGACCGAGACGCTGCCTCAAAATAAAATAAAATGTTATTTGTTATCTACTTAAATACTTTCAGAGTATTCTACTCAATCAAATTAAATTCCTGAAGAAGAAATTAATATCTTGTTGCTGATCCCATAAGAGAATAAAACATATAGGAAAATGAAGGTACTGTAAAAAAAGACACTAAATTAGAACACAGTATTAGTACTAGTATTCATTAAGTGCCTATAACCTACAAGAGAACAAAGACCATACATATTTCACTCACCACTGTGAATATATAAACCCATCAAGGCCTGACATATAGGGGGGTGCTCAATATATATTTGCTGAATGAATCAAGTTTGTAAGCAGACTGTGTTAGGTTCTAGGCAATCCCTGTTTCTTATTTTCAAGGCACGTGTAGCTCAACTGCCCATCCGAGAAGTTTGTACCACCATCTTTTGTTTTTGTACTGGTGGACTTAGCAGCCTTTACTGGTGGCTGGTAGATTCAAAGAAGTGAAGGCCTTTAGACCAGAGAGATAAAATGAGCTCACTTTTCCACAAGATTTCTAATGTTTCCCATAAGATTAGAGAACATTAAATGAAACAGAGAAGCTGACTAAAATTCTATCCAAAACACTAATGTCTCTAAGGAAAATCTTGCCCTAGGTGAGATTATGCAGCTACTGAACAGACTCATAAGACTATCATAGGCCACACTTGGCACCTGAGAACTCAGGACAGAGGACAGGAATCACAGCTTGCCAGCTGGGCAGCATCAGATGTTCCTCTCCCTGGGAGTCTGTGCAGTTGTTCATGCAAGTGACAGCTCACCCAGCCGTCCAGAAGCTATTTTTTCTTTTTTTTTTTTTTGAGACGCAGTCTCTCTGTTGCCCAGGCTGGAGTGCAGTGGTGTGATCTCGGCTCACTGCAAGCTCCGCTTCCCAGGTTCACGCCAGTCTCCTGCCTCAGCCTCCTGAGTAGCTGGGACTACAGGCGCCTGCCACTAGGCCTGGCTAATTTTTTTTTGTAGTTTTAGTGGAGACGAGGTTTCACTGTGTTAGCCAAGATGGTCTCGATCTCCTGACCTTCGTGATCTGCCGGCTTTGGCCTCCCAAAGTGCTGTGTGTGAGCCACTGTGCCCAGCCCAGAAGCTATTTTCTTTAACTCCCTAGATGACACAGCTCAGGCTCAAGGGAGATGAGAGCATCATGAGGCAGGTGCAGGAGCTGCCCTAACTTCAAAGCTTTATGCTCCACCAGAGCCAACGTCTCTAATAACTCCAAAGGCATAGCTTCAGGATTCGCTTTCCCACAGGGTCATGCCAGTTCTCAGAGCAGCAGCACTCACCAGGCATTTCTAATTCCTCTCAATCCAGAGGCAATTTCCCAATCAGAAGTCGATTTTATATTGCAATACTGTTAATACAATTTTATCTGGTTTCCAGGATAACAGAGCTAGGCATTTAACTGAAGGTCATATTCTCCTAACTCTTAATTTATAAAGTTAAGTTGAATACTACACTAGATAAAATCAAACCAAAATCCTATCTCCAGCACCAATTTTTATCCTAACCAACAGGCTAGTTTTCAGCTATCTACTCACCTTCTCACGTGGTCGTCTAT
Organism: Pongo abelii; assembly: GCF_028885655.2. Lineage (NCBI taxonomy): Eukaryota > Metazoa > Chordata > Mammalia > Primates > Hominidae > Pongo > Pongo abelii. The sequence goes on from NC_071995.2 coordinate 93,522,843, forward strand.
TTAGCTTCTCATACTAAATGTAGACTACCTCTTCTAAACCTGCTCCCCCTACTCCACTCTTCTCTATCTCAGTAACTGTACCTCCAGCAGTTCAGGCCAAAAATCTTGAAGTCATCCTTGACTGTTTTTTCTCTCAAAAGCCAGTCAGCAAATCCTGCTGACCCCATCTTACTTGGCACCCTCTAAGAGGGCCTCCAATGATCACTGCCTCCTGGTATTCACACCCTTGTATAATACCCTCATCTTAAGTGTGGCTGGACTAATTGACTTGCTTCTAATAAATAGAGAGCTGAAGTATGGGATATCACTTCCTAGATGAGGTTTAAAAAGACTGTGCCTTCCACCTTGGTCTGGGGAAGCCAGATGCCATGTCAAGAGGTGGCCTGTGCAGAGGTCTACTGAGTGAGCTGGGGAGCAAATCTTCTGAGGTCTGTCTACAGCCACATGAGTAAGTGTGGCAGTGGGTCCTTCCCAAGTCAAACCTTGAGAGCACAACAGCCTCAGAGAAGATCTCAATTGTAACCTTGTGAGACTCTGAGCCTGAGGCACCCAGCTAAGCTACACTCAAATTGCTGTGAGATAATATTTACTGTCTTAAGCTAAGTTTGGGATAACTTGTTCCACAGTATAGACAACTAATACGATCCCAAATCTCACAACCTGCATCACTAGCACCCTAGTCCAACCCCATCAACAGCCTAGGCCATGACTTACAGCAGCTTCTTAAGTGAGTAGCCTGCTTCCACACTTGCCTTGCCCCCTTCCTTTATTCTTCACAGCAACCACAGAGATGCTTTAAAAATGTAAATCAGAGTGCAAAAGTCATTAAGTGGGCCTGAGGAATGTAGACATCTGCACTTGGTATGTGAGGGAGAATGTTGCGGTAGCCCAGCAAGATGTGTCAGAGCCTTTGTGGGGAGAAGGGCCTGTCCACACAAGGAGAGGGGAGGGTGGCAAGCTGGTTTGGGGTGCTGGAGGCAAACTGGGGTAAGGAGGAAGTCCAGTGGGGGAGGGGGGATCAGAGGGCAGCAATGGGAACTTAGTTACAGTGGAATTGATCAAATAACTATATTAAGAAAAAAACCAGCTATAAATGTGGAAAGGGAGAAAACTGGAGTGTAACCTGTAGTGCTGGACTGCTGTCAGTGGTACTGGTGGGGACACACAATCACTACACAGGTTTCCTAGCTTGTCCACTGAGAAGGCCTGGGAGCACTGACATTCCAATAATGATGAGCACATCTGACATTCATTCATATCTTAGTTTCTAATACCACTCTCCACTAAAAAACAAGCCAACGGCTGGGTGTGGTGGCTCATGCCTGTAATCCCAGCACTTTGGGAGGCCGAGGTGGGTCAATCACCTGAGGTTGGGAGTTCGAGACCAGCCTGACCAACATGGAGAAACCCTGTCTCTACTAAAAATACAAAATTAGCCAGGCATGGTGGCACATGCCTGTAATTCCAGCTACTCAAGAGGCTGACACAGAAGAATCGCTTGAACCCGGAGGCGGAGGTTGTGGTTGAGCTGAGACTGCGCCGTTGCACTCCAGCCTGGGCAGTAAGAGTAAAACTCTGTCTCCAAAAACAAAAAACAAAAAAAAAAAGCAAACAAACACAGGGCTCCTCAGAGAAATGGCTGTCTCCAAGGCTGGAACAGAGAAACTCTAAGACGAACCTGGAACACCTCATGTCAGAAAGTAAGAAGGTGCTCCAAGAATGACGAAGACATTTCAAAAGGACCCCCCTCTAATGCTAACAGCCAAAAAAACAAAAAACAAAAAACATAAAATCCATATATATATATATTTGGAATTCAAAAAACTCACCATCCTGGCCAACATGGTGAAACCCTAACTCTATTAAAAATACAAAAATTAGCTGGGCGTGGTAGCGCATGCCTGTAATCCCAGCTACTCGGGCAGCTGAGGCAGGAGAATCCCTTGAACCTGGGAAGTGGGGGTTGCAGTGAGTCAAGATCGCACCACTGCACTCCAGCCTGGCAACAGAGTGAGACTGCATCTCTAAGATAAGATAAGATAAGACAAGATCAGATCAGATAAGATAAGACAAGACAGGAAAAGGTAACATAATATGACATAGCATAACACAAAATAAAGGCAAAGTGGCTGGGCATGGTGGCTCATGCCTGTAATCCCAGCATTTTGATAGGCCAAGGTGGGAGGATTATTTGAGGCCAGGAGTTACAGACCTGCCTGGGTAACATAGGGAGACTGTGTTTTTATAAAAAATAATTTTAAAATTAGTCGGGCATGGTGGCACATGGCTGCAGTTCCAGCTACTTAGGAGGCTGAGATGGAAGGATTGCTCGAGCCCAGGAGGTCAGGGCTGCAGTGAGCCATGGTCACACCACTACACTTTAGCCTGGGCAACATAGCAAGATCCTATCTTTAAAAAAAGCAGTTGGTAGGCCGGGCACAGTGGCTCACGCCTGTAATCCCAGCACTTTGGGAGGCCAAGGCGGGTGGATCACAAGGTCAGGAGATCAAGACCATCATGGCTAACACGGTGAAACCCCGTCTCTACTAAAAAAATACAAAAAATTTAGCTGGGCATGGTGGTCGGCGCCTGTAGTCCCAGCTACTCGGGAGGCTGAGGCAGGAGAATGACGTGAACCCAGGAGGTGGAGCTTGCAGTGAGCCGAGATCGTGCCCCTGCACTCCAGCCTGGGTGACAGAGCAAGAGTCTGTCTCAAAAAAAAAAAAAGGACAAGAAAAGGGAAAAAGGGAACCTGTATATTGTTGGTGGGAATGTAAATCAATATAGCACTATGGAAAACAGCATGGAGGTTCCTCAGAAAACTAAAAATAGAATTACCATATGATTCAGCAATCTCACTTCTGGGTATATATCCAAAGGAATTATACCCAGAAGATTCCTGAATTATGCTGAAGAGATACCTGCACTCCCATGTTCACTGCAGCATTATTCACAAAGCTAAGATAAAGAAGCAATCTAGGTGTCTATCATTGGATGAATGGATAAACAAAATGTGGCATATGTACACAATAGAATACTATTCAGCCTTAAAAAAAGAGAGAAATTCTGTCATTTGGACATCATGGATGAATCTGGAAGACATTATGCTAAGTAAAATTAGCCAGGCACAGCAAGATAAATACTGCATGATCCCACTTATAATGTAGAATCTTAAAAAATTGAACTTATAGAAGTAGAGACATCCAGGTACCAACCCTAGCTGCCCAGACACGGGCACCATGGTCATGGTAGAGGGGACAGCAGTGCTGAGGTAGAACAGACTGGGACCAAGGCACAAGATTTCTATAACTGGCCTGATGAATCTTTTGAGACAATGGGACAGTACACTTGTGGTTCAGCAGTACATTCAACAGAACATAAGAGCAGATTGCTCCAATATTGACAAAATTCTTGAACCACCTGAAGGCCAAGATGAAACTGCATGGAGTATGAACATTTAAAGCAATTCTGCCTTGAGCTAAGTGGACTTGATGTCAAACTTCGGAGTGAATGCCATCCAGATACTTGTACTCAAATGACAGCAAGTGAACAATGGATTTGTCTTTGTGCAACTCATAAAACAAGAGTGCCCTGCTATTGACTACACTAGACACACATTTGATGGTGCTGTGTCTTCTGAATAGCAACATTTTCCCGGCAAGGTTAGTATAAAGGAATCATTGGTAGCAAAACTAGGATCAGCATGCCATAGGACTTACATAATATTTTCACATGCTTATTTTCATCACTGGCAAATTTTTGATGAATATGAAAATGAAACATTTTTGTGTCATCGGTTTACTAACTTTGTGCTGAAGTATAATTTGATGTCCAAGGATAACCTGAGTGTACCAATTTTAGAAGAGGAAGCTCAGAATTCAGTTTCTAGGGAAAGTGAAGTATGAAGGGAATTATACAGAAAAATGTACTGATCACATAATTAACATTAATTATGTGCTGTATATATCATTTTAGACACATCAATCATGTGTCCATATTACAGTTTCTTTGTTTAGTATAGGTTTTGGTATGCTGTGTCTTTTATTAATAAAATGGGAATGACTTTTTAAGTTATTCATAAGCTGTATATTCCCCAGTTTGGCACTCATGGGTTTTCAATAAGATTAGGGCCAGGTGCGGTGGCTCATGTCTGTAATCCCAGCACTTTGGGAGGCCAAGGCAGGTGGATCATTTGAGCTCAGGAGTTCGAGACCAGACTGAGAAACACGGCGAAACCCTGTCTCTATGAACAATACAAAAAATTAGCCAAGCATGGTTGTGCAGGCCTGTGGTCCCAGCTACTTAGGAGGCTGAGGCAGGAGAATCACTTGAGCCCAGGAGGCAGAGGTTGCAGTGAGCTGAGATCACACCACTGCACTCTATTCTGGGCAACAGAGAGAGACTCTGTCCCAAAAAAAACAAATAAAAATAAAAAATAAATAAGATTAGTATTATCTGTTTACAATGCCTGTTAATAAAAGAATTTACAGTTTGTAAAACTGCTGCTAAATAATCACTGGATCACAATCCTTATCAAACAAATTCACCTATAAAAAATGAGTGAGCTTGAGGTTTTGTATAAGCCATATACTAAACAGGTGGTGATGTTTTCCTTTGGTTTTACCTCTGAGTTTAGATATTCTAGAAACTTCTGTAGTATACAGTTCCATCTTACCTGTTAACTTTCCCAAAATGAGATTAAAGTGTTATAAAATTCTGTTTAGTTTTTAATATGCATGTGATTATGTGTATACCTAAATATAAATGCAAATGAAGCATTAATATTTAAATAATCTTACTATGCTACATAAAGTATATACTAGGCTAGCATACTCGGAAAGGATTTATCTTTCTGCAACAGTGGACTGTTACATACAAGATGATGATAATGGTAAGGCAAATAAATGATGTTCCCACTGGAAACCTGCCCTGCCTGCCACTTCTCCTTTTCCTTAACCCTCTTCTCAAACTACTTTAGCTGAGAAGCTTTTCACCAGACTGTGATTTAGTGATAGATTATACCTATTTATATTCGTATTAACTGCTTACCAATTATATCCCATGTTAGCAATTACATTACACTACAAGAACAATGTATTGGCATAGGCTCTTGTTTATCTTTGTTCTGCAAAAATTGTTCTAACTACTTAGAAAACAGTCTTTAAAATAGTTTCTCTTCCTGTCAGTAGTATTAGTCTTTTCATCTAACCATCTAGGCAGCATTAAATACAGTTGAAGAAATATTTTAGTATTTATTTTATATACCCTGTCCACAAAGTTTGTTTGAATTATACGCACATGTGAGATTATCTTCAATAATTCACAGGTTCTGAGGGTGTTGGTAAGTGGCCACACATTTTTTGGACTTTGGTATAATTAAGGATCTTAAGAAGGATTCAAGTACAGGTTTAACAATCTTATAATCTATTGAATGCCATTTCTGATAAAGCACTGGAGGTCTTATTGCCAGATTGATTGTAAGGAGGCACTAAAGGTGAAAAAACTATGCACGTTGTGACGAAAGTATTTAAATCCATCTTTTGAACAAATTTAACACGAGGAAATGCTTTTTCATTTAAAACGGTTATTTTGAAATGAAGATGAAAATGTATTCATCTTCACTGTTTTTTCAAATTTAAGGGAATAATTTATACCATATTAGACAAAAATGTACAGCAAAAATGTGGGACACAGCAGTATACTGAGTGTATATATATGTTTTATACCTTTCCAAGCTGCCAGTCTTTTAGGCTTTGAATATAGCCAGCAGCCCCCATCATTGCTGTACCCCAACCCACAACTATCTTATAAAAAGTTTTATGTTCACAGTGAAAGGAATGTTGACTTTCAAATTACATATTTATATTAATGTCACTATAAACCAATGGGAATAGTAATTTTTAAACAAGCTTGCTAAACATTGGGACTAAACTGTTAAGTTAATAAATTATATGTAGCCATGTAGCTGTTCTCTCTAGACAGTGTCTCTCAATAGGTTTCTACCACTTGACTAATTTCTTAGTGAATTTTTTTTTTTTTTTTTTTTTTGAGATGGAGTCTCACACTGTCACCCGGCATGGAGTGCAATGGCATGATCTCGGCTCACTGCAACCTCCACCTCCTCGGTTCAAGCAATTCTCCTGCCTCAGCCTCCCAAGTAGCTGGGATTACAGGCGCCCATCACCACGCCCAGCTAATTTTTTGTATTTTTAGTAGAGGCAGAGTTTCACTATGTTAGCCAGGCTGGTCTCAAACTCCTGATCTCAGGTGATCCACCCGCCTCGGCCTTCCAAAGTGCTGGAATTACATGTGTGAGCCACCATGCCCGGCCTCTTAGTGAATATTTAAACAAAGGTAGTGACTGGGATTGGTGATCTGGCTAAGTATTTTGAAACATGTTTTGAAAAATATGGCTTAGTGTTAATAGGGAAATAGAATATGAGTTTTTTTCTTATTCATTCCATCTTCCTTGGACTGTGTATTTAAAATTGATCAGTTAAATCTCCAAAAGAAAACATCAGGCTGGCTACAGTGGCTCACACCTGTGATCCCAACATTTTGGGAGGCCAATGCAGGAGGATTGCTTGGGATCAGGAATTTGAGACCAGACTGTGCAACATAGCGAGACCTTGCCTCTACTAAAAATAAAAATAGGCCAGGCACGGTGGTTCACACCTGTAATCCCAGCACTCTGGGAGGCCGAGGCGGGCAGATCACCTGAGGTCAGGAATTCGAGACCAGCCTGGCGAACATGGCGAAACCCTGTCTCTACCAAAAATACAAAAGTTAGGTGGGCGTGGTGGTGCACACGTGTAATCCTAGCTACTCCGCAGGCTGAGGCAGGAGAATCGCTTAAACCCGGGAGGCAGAGGTTGCAGTGAGCTGGGATCACGTCACTGCACCCCAGTCTGGGTGACAAGAGGGTAACTCTGTCTCTAAATAAATAAATAAATAAATAAATAAATAAGCTAGTCCCAGCTACTCAGGAGGCTGAGGTTGGAAGATCGCTTGAGCACAGTATATTGAAGCTGTAGTGGGCTATTAATGTGCCACTGAACTCCAGCGTGGGAGACAGAACAAGACCCTGTCTTCAAAAGAAGAAAAAAAAAACAAGCAGAGTAGAATGGTGGTTACCAGGGGCAGGAGGAGTGGAAAGAGGAAATGTTGATAAAAGAGTACAAAATTTCAGTTAGGAGGAATAAGCTTTAGTGCTCTACTGCACAGAATGGTGACTGTAATAAATAATAATTCACTGTATATTTGGAAATTGCTAAAATAATTTTAAATGTTTTTACCACAAAAAAATGGTAGGTATGTGAGGTAATTGATTTATTAATTGGCTTGATTTAATCATTCCACAATGTAAACATGTATCAAAACATCATATTGTACCCCACAAATATATACAATTATTATTTGTCTATTAAAAATAAAATTTTAGCCTGGGCAACATAGTGAGACCCCATCTCCTAAAAAAAAAACCAGCAGGTTGTGGTGATGCACCCCTGTAGTCCCAGCTACTTGGGAGGCTGAGGCAGGAGGATGGCTTAAGCCCAGGAGGTTGAGGCTGCAGTGAGCTGTGAAAGCACCACTGCACTCGGCCTGGGCGACAGAGTGAGACCCTGTCTCAAATAAAATATTTTTAAACACTGAGAACCCCTCCCCTCTAAAAATCTCCAAAGAACTCCAAATGTAGCTTGAATGGGTTCCAACTAGTCAAATTGAGCCCAATTTGAACAATAAAAGAACCATTTATAGCAATGGATTATAACCCATTAATTAAAATAGAAGTTGATACAGATACAAATAATGAATTAAAGCTTTGATGAGTAAGGGGATACTTATATAACCTCAAAGTGTCTCCCCACAAAATGCTAATTAATTTCAAAGGGAAAATTAGTAACTTTAGAATGGAGAAAACCGGCAGACCCCTTAATCATGTGATAGAGGTTTTCATTAATAATAGGACAAAAACAAATCAGCTGCTACTTAATAGAGTGCAACAAGAAAAACATGGCTTCAGTGACAGGAATGTCACAGAAGCATAGCCTGAACCTAGTCATGAGGAAACATTCAACAAACTCACTGAGGGACCTTCAACAATATAACTGTCAAGTAATTTTCAAAAGCGTCAAGGTCATGAAAATCACGGAAAAGCTGAGGAACCAATCGAGTGTGAAGGAGACTAAAGAACTTGAGATCCAGATGAAATGTGTGACTGGATCTCTCTATAAACAGCACTGTTGGGACAACTGACGAAACCTGAGTGGCTGAAGTTCAGAACACGCTGCTCCAAAATATGCAGCTCCGGCATATTGACTATGCTGAGTTAAAGGCACTTGAAAAACAGCAGGCATGGCTGGGCGTGGTGGCTCATGCCTGTAATCTCAGCACTTTGGGAGGCCGAGGTAGGCAGATCACTTAAGGCCAGGAGTTCAAGACCAGCCTAGCCAACATGGTAAATCCCCGTCTCTACTAAAAATACAAAAATTAGCCAGATGTAGTGGCACACGCCTGTAATCCCACCTACTTGGGAGGCTGAGATAGGAGGATCACTTGAGCCCAGGAGGTCGAGGCTGCAGACTGTACCACTGCACTCTAGCCTGGGTGACAGAGCAGGACCTTGTCTCAAAAAAAAAAAAAAAAAGAAAAAAAAGGTAAAGAAAAACAGCAGGCACAAGAATAATATGGCCTTTTTCTTTCTGAAAGCAGGAGAAAAAATTCCCACATCAAAGATGTCCTCCCTATACCAGAAGGAAACTATCATTCTACATCAAGGACAGGAAACTGAGGTCAAGGGAAATCTGCACAAACTTTGTCAAATTAACTTTTATCTTCTTAGTCACTTCTCCACCCAATTAACCTACTCAAGCCCAAGTCCCTTTGTCTTCTCATTTTCACAGTGTTCTACTCCTTGTCCAATTCAGTATCTAAGTGCTCAACATGAACTGCATCTTTGGGTCTTCATCCCTTATGAGGGCTCCATGTCATGGAACTCTTATATTAAATACATTTGTATGCTATTCTCCTGTTAACAGTCTTTAATTCTCAAGCCCAGCCAAAAAGCCCTAAGAGGACAAGGGTAAAATTTTACCTCCCTTTCATAGTGTATCTTTGTTACTCTCCTGATATTTATTGTTATATTGTGGTTATGTAGGACAATGTTCTTGTTTGCAGGAAGTACACACTAAAGTATTCAGGAGTGATGGGGCATCAATTTGGCAACTTACTTTTATTAAAATATTTGTAATGATTCTGAAAGTTTGGGATTATTCCAAATGTTAAAAAACTGTAAATCAGATCACACCCTATCTTACCTTCCAGTGACTTCCAAATAAATTCAGACAAAAAGCCAAAGTATGTACCATGGCTTACTCAAAGATTCTCCCTGAGGCCTGAAAGCTTGAAGAGATGAATAACTCCTCCCTTCTCAGGCCCAGTCCCAAGGCTCAAGGCTACTTGGGCCAGCAGCGTGGGTCAGCAAGACAGCAGAAGCAGGAAGAAAGCTGGCCGAAAGACACATACCCCCTTGAAGATCGAGGGGCAGGCCGTCCAGGTACTACGTAGCAGTTACATGAGACTGAGACACTTCCTGTTTACAGGAGACTATAAAACCTCTGCCCCATCCTCATTTGGTGCTAACGCCATTTTAGGCATCAGCCCGCCTGCACCCAGGCGCTCATTAAAACAGTGTGTTGCTCCACACTGCCATGTTGTCTGCTGGTGCACTCTCGGGGTTTAAGCCAATACAAGAACCTTTCATCTTACAAGATCTACATGATTTGGGCTCTAGCTATTTCTCCTACCTCATTTCTTAACATCTTCCCCTCACTCATTCCATTCCAGCCAAACTGGCCATACTGCTGTTCTTTGAACAGACCAAGCAATACATCTGAAACATACAGCCTTTGCACCTGTGGTTCCCTCTGCTTGGAACGCTTTCTCCCCGCCTTCTACGTCTTTCCTCAAATGTCACTTTCTCAAAGAAGCTTTCTCTAACTCCTGTATAAAACAGCCACCTGACCCTTCCATTGCTCTTGATTCCCCTGTGAGGCCCAGCTTCATATTATCTTCCTTGCATTTATCATTACCACAAATATATAAAGGATGTTTTTCTGCCTTCCCCTATGAAAATAAGGACCTTGTTTTAGTCACTGCTTTACCCCAGGTTCTTGGCACCTGGTAGGTACTAAATAGTTATTTGAATAGGGATGATAAATTGTATCTGTACAATTACTCTCTACATGTGATAATACCTAGCTCTCTAATTAGAGATATATCAACCCAACATCAAATTTATTCATGAATCAAAGGTAAGAATCCACAGATTTAGAGTTCCACAGTGTGTCACGGTCAACAAAGAGGGGTTTGAGAAACAAACAGCTAAGCTTGTTCAACACCATTTCTCCCTAAAAAGACTGATCACAAGCCGTGAAGTTTCCCATACAAACAAGGGTCATCAAAGGTACTCAGACTTTAGGATGCTCCTCTCCATAAAGAAATGCAGCTTTGAATCCTCACTTGCCCTCAGGCACCTGCTGGAGTGATCCACAGCTCTTAGCTTCATTTTCATATGGTCTCAGATCAAATAAAAGGACTTGCTCCACTGAATAGAACTTTTATCTTTTCAGGTTTTTACTATTTTATAACTTTAAACATAATTAATCGCACATAATTGAAATCACACCACTACCCCTTATCTCCCAAAATGTGGCCCCTGAGCACCAACGTTAGATGAACATTTTGAAGCAGATAGATGTCAATCTGAGTAAGACAGCTCACATGCCTTCCATAGCCTCCCAGAACGAATTCCACCCAAGAAACAATCTCTCAGGCAAACAAAAACCAGGACATCTCAGCTCCTAAAGCCTGAATTCCACATTGACACCTTGGTCTCAGATAGTCCTCCTAACATATAGAATGCCCCTTTGGAGAAGGTTGATGGTTCTAAACCTAAAACCAAAGCTCAATGCATGCTGGGCTTAATACCTAGGTGATGGGATGATCTGTGCAGCAAACCACCATGGCACACGTTTACCTATGTCAGCCTGCACATCCTGCACATGTACCCTGGAGCTTAGAATAAAAGTTGAAGGAAAAAAATAAAGAGACATAGAATGTGAAAAAAAAAAAAAAAAAAAAAACCCACAGCTCCTTAGACCTTAACAGAACCACAGGTTATTATTTCCCACTAAAAAGAGTGCAACAGCAATCCCCAAATGATGTAGCATGAGAAAGCTCCTAATCAGTGCTGCTTTCTCATGTTAAGAACCAATGAGCTTTTTTATTCAGAGACAGGGTTTCACTCTGTCGCCCAAGCTGCAGTACAGTGGTGCAATCATACCTCCTTGCAACGTCAAACCCCTGGGCTCAAGGGATCCTCCCACCTCAGCCTCCCAAGTAGCTGGAACTACAGGCACGTACAACCATGCCTGGCTAATTTTCTAAAACTTTTTTTATTTATAGAGATGAGGCCTTGTTATGTTGCCCAGGCTGGTCTCAAACTTCTGGCCTCCGGCGAGCCTCATGCCTCAGCCTTCCAAAGTGCTGGGACTACAGGTATGAGCCACCACACCAAGCCCCAGTGAGCTTTTAAAGACACTATCCATTATCATATTCTTCAAATCACATCACTGACACAGTCAGTGCTCACAATTAGTCCAAGTAGTAGAACAGGGGTTGAAATCTGGTTATAGCTCAGCAAAAATGTACAGTACCAATATGTTTTGCTTAGCTCACAGTATTTGAAAAACAAACTGTTCTGTCCAATCGAGTAGCCTATTTATCTTAAATAAAAATTTTAAAATGTCCTCAGTTGCTTTATCCACATTTTAAAGTGCTCTAGAAAGGCCAGGTGTGGTGGCTCATGCCTGTAATCCCAGCATTTTGGGAGGCAGAGGTTGGTGAATCATTTGAGTCCAGGAGTTTGAGATCAGCCTGAGCAACATGGCGAAACCTCATCTGTACTAAAAACACAAAAAAATTAGCTGGGCATGGTGCCATATGCCTGTAGTCCCAGCTACTCAGGGGGCTGAGGCAGGAGGATCACTTGAGCCCAGGAGGTCGAGACTGATTGTGCCATTGCACTCCAGCCTGGGCAATAGAGTGTCACCCTGTTTCAAAATAATAAAATAATAATAATAATAATAATAATAATAATAAAGTGTTCTGGGCCACATGTGGCAAGTGGTTACCCTATTGGACAGGGCAGATAAAGAACACTTCCGTCATTGTGAAAAGTTCTGCTAGATAATGCTGTATTTAAAATGTCAAATATTTTAAAAAATTAATTGAAAAAAAAAAAACAAAAAACAAGAACTGGCCCGGTGCAGTGGCTCATGCTTGTAATCCCTACACTTCGAGAGGCCAAAGTGGGTGGATCACTTGGGGCCAGGAGTTCGAGACTAGCCTGGCCAACATGGTGAAACCTGTCTGTAGTAAAAGTACAAAAATTAGCCAGGCATGGTGGCAGGCACCTGTAGTCCCAGCTACTTGAGAGGCTGAGGCGGGAGAATTGCTTGAACAGCCTGGGAGGCGGAGGTTGCAGTGAGCCAAGATGGTGCCACTGCACTCCAGCCTGGGCAACAGAGTGAGACACTATCTCAAAAAAAAAAAAAAAAAAAAAGCAAGAAAAAACAAGAAGTCTCACAAATAAATACAGATGTCCACCTTTGAAAAATCATCCAGAAACTCTTCGCAGAATTCTCACCTGATGGAACTGCAGATTGCTGAATAAGCCTGTTGCCCTCTTTGACAAGTCTGTACTTTTCAGTTCACTGCAGTCTCCACTACGTCCTATTGTTTCATAGCTGCACTTCACTCACTTATGTCACATATCTGGGCTTCCAAGTGACTCTTTAGAACAGAGGCAAATACACTTTCTACTGAAGACAGCCCCAAACTAGCTCTGATGATCAAATTCAATTAAAATAAAATGTCACAGCCCACCAGATATACTTATTTCTGGTTTTTGGGTGAAATTTTCTAGACCACTGGAAAGGATCTCCAGAGTTTAATTGTATATCAACTGTATGGTATTATTTCAGCAATCTATGAAACAGATATAAGTACTTTGAAATACTTCATGCAAAATTTGGTAATTCAAGTGAGCATTTAGAATTTCACTTCAAAATATGTGTATTATAAAGTCATACAAGTTTTAGAGACCTAAGGAATTTTAGGGCTCTCATTTTACAGACAATGAAACTAAGCCCCAGAGAGGTTAAGGAACTTGCTTAAAGTCAAATTGCCAGATAAGATTACAGCCAAAGTTCTTCTCACCTTTCGCTTCACCCAGACAGGTGGTACTATGGCGTATTGTTTTTCCAAGACAGCCACACCATTATACATCCCAATATATACTGTGATGTTGACATACCTCCAACAAGAGGTAGGTTCATGTTTTATCATGTAGAACTTGGGTGGAGCTTTCTAATTGCCTCAATCAATGGAATATGAAAGTGACACTGGACAATCTGCAGGACTAAGTTAGATAAGGCAATATGGTTCCTGCCTAGCTCACTCTCTCAGAGCACTTGCCTGTGTCAGCCCAGGCAACATGAAGGTGTTCCAACTCACAGGCCCAGCTATACCCCCAGCTGACAGCCAGCAATAAATGCCAGATACTAAGTGAACAAGTTTTCAGATGATTCCAGTGTCCAGACTTGGAGTCTTCCAGCTGAGGCTCCAGACATCTAGGAGCACAGACTAGCCCCCCTCGTTTTATCTTGTCTGAACTCCTGACCCAAAAAAAAAACTATGGAGAGAGAAATAGTTGTTGTTTTAAGCCACTAAATTTAAGGGTAACTTATTATGTACTCAATGTAAGTAGGATAGATACTTTCAGAAGAACACCACTGACTGCCTTATAGAGAGATATTCAATAAATATTTTTGTAATGAAATAAATATTGCCAAGTTAAATAAAATAAAATGAACCAGGCATGGTGGCTCGTGCTTATAATCTCAGCTACTTGGAAGGCTGAGGTGAGAGGATTGCTTGAGCCCAGGAGTTCCAGCCTGGGCAACATAGCAAGATCCCATTTCAACTAAAAAAAATAAATAAAAGCTGGGCATGGTGGCTCATACCTGTAATCCCAGCACTTTGGGAGGCCGAGGTGGGTGGATCACTTGAGCCTAGGAGTTTGAGGCCAGCCTGGGCAACATGGCAAAATCGCATTTCTATAAAAAATACAAAAATTAGGCCGAGTGCAGTGGCTCATGCCTGTAATCCCAGCACTTTGAGAGGCCAAGGCGGGTGGATCACCTGAGGTCAGGAGTTCAAGACCAGCTTGGCCAAAATGGCAAAACCCCATCGCTACTAAAAATACAAAAATTAGCCGGGCGTGGTGGCATGAGCCTGTAGTCCCAGCTACTCGGGAGGCTGAGGCAGGAGAATTGCTTGAACCTGGGAGTCAGAGGTTGCAGTGAGCCAAGATCATGCCACTGCACTCCAGCCTGGGCAACAGAGTGAGACTCTGTCTTAAAAAAAACAAAAAACAAAAAACAAAAAACAGGCCAGGCACGGTGGCTCACACCTGTAATCCTAGCACTTTGGGAGGCCGAGGTGGATGGATCACCTGAGGTCAGGAGTTCGAGACCAGCCTGGCCAACACAGTGAAACCCTGTCTCTACTAAAAATACAAAATTAGCCAGGCGTGGTGGCTCATACCTGTAGTCCCAGCTACTCGGGAGGCTAAGACAGGAGAATCGCTTGAACTCAGGAGGCAGAGGTTGCAGTGAGCCAAGTTTGTGGCACTACACTCCAGCCTGGGCGACAGAATGAGACCCTGTCTCAAAAAAGAAACAAACAAACAAATTTAAAAACAAAACAAAAATTATCCGGGTGAGATGGCATGGGCCTGTAGTCCCAGCTACTAGGGAGGCTGATGTGGGAGGATCACTTGAGCCTGGTAGGTCAAAGCTGAAGTAAGTCATGATCATGTCACTGCACTCCAGCCTGGGTGACACAGTGAGACCCTGTCTCAAGAAAAAAAAAAGAAAGACAAATAAAATAAAATGTTGTCTTAGCTTACCATTCAGGAGGCACCATGCTTCCATCCACATCCCAGAATGTGTTTTTGCCATTCATTTCAGTAGTATATACAACCCATCGGTGACGGCCTGGGTGGGAAGATGAACATTTAAAAAGAAAAACTTTTTTTTTTAAAGCATAGATGCATAATATCAAAGAAGACAACCTTTTTATCAAGAAAAGACTTTTTGTGATCTTATATAAGAGAGCTATTGGAGGAATAACACCCTGGATGAATTCGTGAAGGCAAGCTCCAGGACGTGTGTGGCAAACTTTAAGCAGCAACCTGCAGCAAGGACTGAGATGATTCACTGCTGTGGGTGGGACTCAGGCCTTTCCCACAGAGGAGAATCCTTGCTTCCCTGCCAGCTCCCCACAGAGGGAGTAGCAGGCAGGATAGGAAAGTGTGTTCCCAGATGTACAGGGTATTCAGAAAAGAAAGTGCTCCTCTTGAGACTGGGGTAAAAACACATTTGTAGCAATCATACTTGAATTCTATATCTCCACAGAAGTATTTTTTTAAAACCACCCTAGATCCTTTTGGAAATTTGTGAATTATACACAATAAGCAAACATTAGAAATTATAGTTAGGTACATAGGACAGCTCATGTCATCAAAATAATATGGCTGCACTCCTCATTTAGGAAATTTCTGGGCACTAGTTGAGGGGCCTAACCACTATTTATTTACACTATTGGGTCCTTAAACTGAGCAAAGACTTGGGCTTTGTCACTTATTATCAGTGATTATTAGGCAAATTTTATGAGCCTCAGTTTATCTATTAAAAGTGGATGACTATACCTACATCTTAGAGTTGCTGTGAAAATTAAATATCACATACATTCACCTAGTTCAGCATCAGCCATATAAGCACATAATACATATTAATTCCTTCTACCCCTTCCTTACTGCTCTTACCTGCCAATAGGGAACACTGAATTCGTTCATTCCTATGATGGACTTTAAACCAATAAGTAAAAGGTAATCTGCATTTCATTTACAGGGTTTTCCTAGGTAAACATATAATCAACAAATATTGACTACTGGTACTTAAACACGACCTCATCTCTTTTTAAAAATAGAGATTTCAATCAACATTTACTGCTTCATTTAGAGAAATCAATCTTAAGAATAGCTAACTAAAAGTAAACTATAATCCAATGAGGCAGGGGAATGTGCAGGCAGATGGAGGAGACCTTGGGAAAGGTTTCATAAGTCAAGCCCTGACAATACAGTTAGGCTAGAATGATGGAGGGGGGCCTTAACAATCTCTCTCTCTGTCTGTCTGTCTCTCTCTCTGTATTTCTTGAAATGTTAAATGCCTATTCTCAGACTCAGAAATTCAACTTTATTTATTTATTTATTTATTGGAGACGGACTCTCGCTCTGTCGCCTAGGCTGGAGTGCAATGGCGCGGCCTCGGCTCCCTGCCTGCAACCTCCCCTTCCTGGGTTCAAGTGATTCTCCTGCCTCAGCCTCCCGAGTAGCTGGGACCATAGGCATGTGCCACCATGCCTGGCTAATTTTCATATTTTTAGTAGAGATCAGGCCAGAAATTTATTTAAACATATGAATGTAGTTACAAGCAGGTTTACAGTAGCATCATTCCTAATAGCAAAAAGTCAAAAGCAATCTATGTGTCTATCGATAGTAACAGGATTGAAGAAATAATGGTTCTTCCATACACTGGAATGTTGTGTTGCCATTTTTAAAAATGCTGTGCATTACCAGTACCATGCTGTTTTGGTTACTGTAGCCTTGTAGTATAGTTTGAAGTCAGGTAGTGTGATGCCTCCAGCTTTGTTCTTTTGGCTTAGGATTGACTTGGCGATGCGGGCTCTTTTTTGGTTCCATATGAACTTTAGAGTAGTTTTTTCCAATTCTGTGAAGAAAGTCATTGGTAGCTTGATGGGGATGGCATTGAATCTGTAAATTACCTTGGGAAGGATGGCCATTTTCATGATATTGATTCTTCCTACCCATGAGCATGGAATGTTCTTCCATTTGTTTGTATCCTCTTTTATTTCCTTGAACAGTGGTTTGTAGTTCTCCTTGAAGAGGTCTTTCACATCCCTTGTAAGTTGGATTCCTAGGTATTTTATTCTCTTTGAAGCAATTGTGAATGGGAGTTCACTCATGATTTGGCTCTCTGTTTGTCTGTTATTGATGTATAAGAATGCTTGTGATTTTTGCACATTGATTTTGTATCCTGAGACTTTGCTGAAGTTGCTTATCAGCTTAAGGAGATTTTGGGCTGAGACAATGGGGTTTTCTAGATATACTATCATGTCATCTGCAAACAGGGACAATTTGACTTCCTCTTTTCCTAATTGAATACCCTTGATTTCCTTCTCCTGCCTAATTGCCCTGGCCAGAACTTCCAACACTATGTTGAATAGAAGTGGTGAGAGAGGGCATCCCTGTCTTGTGCCAGTTTTCAAAGGGAATGCTTCCAGTTTTTGCCCATTCAGTATGATATTGGCTGTGGGTTTGTCATAAATAGCTCTTATTATTTTGAGATACGTCCCATCAATTCCTAATTTATTGAGAGTTTTTAGCATGAAGGGTTGTTGAATTTTGTCAAAGGCCTTTTCTGCATCTATTGAGATAATCATGTGGTTTTTGTCTTTCGTTCTGTTTATATGCTGGATTACATTTATTGATTTGCGTATATTGAACCAGCCTTGCATCCCAGGCATGAAGCCCACTTGATCATGGTGGATAAGCTTTTTGATGTGCTGCTGGATTCTGTTTGCCAGTATTTTATTGAGGATTTTTGCATCAATGTTCATCAAGGATATTGGTCTAAAATTCTCTTTTTTTGTTGTGTCTCTGCCAGGCTTTGGTATCAGGATGATGCTGGCCTCATAAAATGAGTTAGGGAGGATTCCCTCTTTTTCTATTGATTGGAATAGTTTCAGAAGGAATGGTACCAGCTCCTCCTTGTACCTCTGGTAGAATTCGGCTGTGAATCCATCTGGACCTGGACTTTTTTTGGTTGGTAAGCTATTGATTATTGCCACAGAGCCGTCAGAAATAATGCCACATATCTACAAGTATCTGATCTTTGACAAACCTGACAAAAACAAGAAATGGGGAAAGGATTCCCTATTTAATAAATGGTGCTGGGAAAACTGGCTAGCCATATGTAGAAAGCTGAAACTGGATCCCTTCCTTACACCTTATACAAAAATCAATTCAAGATGGATTAAAGACTTAAATGTTAGACCTAAAACCATAAAAACCCTAGAAGAAAACCTAGGCATTACCATTCAGGACATAGGCATGGGCAAGGACTTCATGTCTAAAACACCAAAAGCAATGGCAACAAAAGCCAAAATTGACAAATGGGATCTAATTAAACTCAAGAGCTTC
Organism: Pongo abelii; assembly: GCF_028885655.2. Classification (NCBI taxonomy): domain Eukaryota; kingdom Metazoa; phylum Chordata; class Mammalia; order Primates; family Hominidae; genus Pongo; species Pongo abelii. Next base: position 93,541,252 of record NC_071995.2, read on the forward strand.
TGCACAGCAAAAGAAACTACCATCAGAGTGAACAGGCAACCTACAAAATGGGAGAAAATTTTTGCAACCTACTCATCTGACAAAGGGCTAATATCCAGAATCTACAATGAACTCCAACAAATTTACAAGAAAAAAACAAACAACCCCATCAAAAAGTGGGCGAAGGACATGAACAGACACTTCTCAAAAGAAGACATTTATGCAGCCAAAAAACACATGAAAAAATGCTCACCATCACTGGCCATCAGAGAAATGCAAATCAAAACCACAATGAGATACCATCTCACACCAGTTAGAATGGCAATCATTAAAAAGTCAGGAAACAACAGGTGCTGGAGAGGATGTGGAGAAATAGGAACACTTTTACACTGTTGGTGGGACTGTAAACTAGTTCAACCCTTGTGGAAGTCAGTGTGGCGATTCCTCAGGGATCTAGAACTAGAAATTCCATTCGACCCAGCCATCCCATTACTGGGTATATACCCAAAGGACTATAAATCATGCTGCTATAAAGACACTTGCACACGTATGTTTATTGCGGCATTATTCACAATAGCAAAGACTTGGAACCAACCCAAATGTCCAACAATGATAGACTGGATTAAGAAAATGTGGCACATATACACCATGGAATACTATGCAGCCATAAAAAATGATGAGTTCACGTCCTTTGTAGGGACATGGATGAAATTGGAAATCATCATTCTCAGTAAACTATCGCAAGAACAAAAAACCAAACACCGCATATTCTCACTCATAGGTGGGAATTGAACAATGAGAACACATGGACACAGGAAGGGGAACATCACACTCTGGGGACTGTTGTGGGGTGGGGGGAGGGGGGAGGGATAGCACTGGGAGATATACCTAATGCTAGATGACGAGTTGGTGGGTGCAGCGTACCAGCATGGCACATGTATACATATGTAACTTACCTGCACATTGCGCACATGTACCATAAAACCTAAAGTATAATAATAATAATAATAATAATAATAAAAGAAAAAAAAAAAAGAATCATTAAAAAAAAAAAAAAAAAAAATGCTGTGCATTGTTTTTTTTTAAATAAACACTACTGGCTGGGCACGGTGGCTCACTTCTTAATCCCAGGACTCTGGGAGGCTGAGGCAGGGGGATCACTTGAGCTCAGGAGTTCGAGACCATCCTGGGCAACATAGTGAAACCTTGTCCCTACAAAAAATACAAAAATTAGCTGGGCATGGTGGCACACGCCTGTAGTCCCAGCTACTCTCGAGGCTGAGGTGAGAGGATCACTTGAGCCTGGGAGGCAGAGGTTGCAGCGAGCCGAGATCACACCACTGCATTCCAGGTGGGGCAACAGAGAGACCCTGTCTCAAAATAAAAGAAAAGAATCTTAAATATACATAAAGACTAAACTATTGAAAGAGTTGCAAAATTATAAGGGGAGGGAGCTTTCATACACCAAATATATATACATACATACATATATAGGTATACACACACATACACACACGCACACACGAGATGGGGGTCTCTATGTTGCCCAGGCTGGTCTTGAACTTCTGGCCTCAACTGATCCTCCCACCTTGGCCTCCCAAAGCATTGGGATTACAGGCATGAGCCACCATGCCAGGTCCTAATTTTTTTTAATTAGCAAAAATAAGAATATTTCCAATGCAAGGGAGAAAGAAGAAAGGAGGCTGGCTGCAGTGGCTCACACCTGTAATCCCAGCACTTTGGGAGGCTGAGGCGGGTGGATCACGAGGTCAGGAGTTCGAGACCAGCCTGACCAACATGGAGAAACCCCATCTCTACTAAAAATACAAAAAATTAGCTGGGCATGATAGCGCATGCCTGTATTCCCAGCTACTCAGGAGGCTGAGGCAGGAGAATCGCTTGAACGTGGGAGGTGGAGGCTGCAGTGAGCCAAGATCGTGCCATGGCACTCCAGCCTGGCAACAAGAGCAAAACTCTGTCTCAAAAAAAAAAAAAAAAATTAAAGAAAAGAAGAAAGAAAGGAAAGAATGTAATGTTATAGTTTGTAACAATACAGTGAGAAGTAGAAAGAATAATTACCCCAGGTTCTGCCATTAATTACTTGATTAAGTCTCTTTGGTTAAGATACTTCCTTGGGCCTCAGTTTCTTCATCTATAAAACAATCGTTTTTAGACAATCTCTTGAAATCTATTCTAGGTCTAAAATTCTGTGATTTATGGGAGTATTAAAAATATCATAACTAGGTGTGACAGTATGTGCCTGTAATTCCAGCTCCTCAGGAGGCTAAGGCAGGAGGATTGCTTGAGCTCAGGAGTTCAAGACCAGCCCAGGTAAAATAGTGAGACCTCATCACTCACACACACACACACACACACGCATGCACACACATAAATACAGAGTACATAAGATGTTTACTTCTTATAGACCAACATGCATCCAAAGCAACCACACATGGTTTACACATTCCTGAGAAATATTCCTAACTACTCAATGACTTAACTTCTTCATCTGTAAAATGGGGGCAGAGGAGCACAGAAGTGCCTATCTCAAGGAGACGTTGCAGATTAAAGTAGATAATGTATGTTTTTGTTTAGCACAGCACCTAGCACATGGTAATCACTCAATAAATGCTAGGCAATTATTTTTTCACATTATACATTGTTTCCCTGGATGAAGACTAATTGCTTTTTCCTCTTTGATACTCTTCATCTCAATCAAGAGAGTATTTTTTTATTATTATAAAAGTAACAAATGCACACAGGAGAAAATTAAACAATTCAAGAAGGTACAGGTTGGGTATCTCCAATTCCAAAAGCTCCAAAATCGGAAACTTTTTTTGTGTGCTGGTATGACACTCAAAAGAAATGCTCATTAGAGCATTTCAGATTTCAGATTAGGGATGCTAAACTGGGACGTATAATTCAAATATTCCAAAATCCAAAAAAAATCTAAAATCTGAAATACTTGTGGTCCCAAGCATTTTGGGTAAGGGATACTCAAACCGTAAAAATAATAATAGCAGTCACAGTGCTGATATTTATTGAGCACTTATTATGTGCCAAGCATTAGGCCAATGGTTCTTAACAGATGGAAATTTTGCCAAGGGGACATTTGGCAATGTCTGGAGACATTTTTGGTTGTCGGTCAGTGCTGCTGCTGCTGGTCATTCTATGATGCACAGGACAGCCCCTCACAACAAAGAATTAGCTGTCTCAAAAAAAGCAAACTACAAACCAATATCCCTGATGAACACAGATGCAAAAATCCTCAACAAGATATTAGCTAACCGAATCCAACAGCATATCAAAAAGATAATAATATATCATGATCAAGTGGGTTGAATACTAGGGATGCAGGGATGGTTTAACATACCCAAGTTAATAAATGTGATACATCACATAAATAGAATTAAAAATAAAAATCATATGATCATCTCACCAGATGCAGAAAAAGCATTCAATAAAATCCGGCATTCCTGTATGATAAAAACCCTCAACAAAATTGGCACAGAAGGGACATACCTCAAAGTAATAAAAGCCATATATGACAAACCCACAGCAAACATCATACTGAATGGGGAAAGGCTGAAAGCATTCTCCCTGAGAACTGGAACGAGACAAGGATGCCCACATTCACCACTTCTATTCAACATAGTACTGGAAGTCATAGCCAGAGCAATTGGATAAGGGAAAGAAATAAAGTGCATCCAAATTTAAAAAGAGGAAGTCAAACTGTCACTGTTTGTTGATGATAGGATCATATACCTAGAAAAACTTAAAGACTCATCCAAAAAGCTCCTAGACCTGATAAATAAATCCAGCAAAGTTTCAGGATACTAAATCAATGTATACAAATCAGTAGCACAGCTATACACCAACAACGACCATGCTGAGAATCAAATCAAGAATGCCATCTCTTTTACAACAGCTGCAAAAAATAAAATAAAATACTTAGGAATATACCTAACCATTGAAGTGAAAGATCTCTACAAGGAAAACTAAAAAACACTGCTGAAAGAAATCACAGATGACCCAAACAAATGGAAACATATCCCATGCTCACGGATTGGCATAATCAACATTGTGAAAACGACCATATGGCCCAAAGCAATCTACAGATTCAGTGTAATTCCCATCAAAATACCATCATCATCCTTCACAGAACCAGAAAAAACAATTCTAAAATTCATATGGAACCAAAAATGAGCCCACGTAGCCAAAGCAATACTAAGCAAAAAGAACAAATCTAGAGACATCACATTACCCAACTTCAAATTATACTACGAGGCTACAGTTACCAAAACACTATGCTACTGGTATAAAAATAGTAGACCAATGGAACAGAATAGAGAACCCAGAAATAAAGCCAAATACTCACAGCCAACTGATCTTCAACAAAGCAAACAAAAACATAAAGTGGGGAAAGGACACTCTATTCAACAAATGGTGTTGGAAAAACTAGCAAGCCACATGTAGAAGAATGGAAGTGGATCTTCATCTCTCGCCTTATACAAAAATCAACTCAAGATGGATCAAAGAGTTAAATCTAAGACCTGAAAACATAAAAATTCTAGAACATCACATCAGAAAATCTCTTCCAGACATTGGCTTAGGCAAGAAGTCATAACTAAGAACCCAAATGTAACAAAAACAAAAATAAATAAATGGTACCTAATTAAACTAAAAAGCTTCTCTTCAGCAAAAGAAATAATCAGCAGAGTAAACAGACAACCCACAAAGTGGGAGAAAATATTTGCAAATTATGCATTAGACAAAGGACTAATATCCAGAATCTACAAGAAACTCACACAAATCAGTAAGAAAAAAAAATCTCATCAAAACGTGGGCAAAGGACATGAACAGACAATTCTCAAAAGAAGATATACAAACAGTCAACAAACCTATGAAAAAAATGCTCAACGTCACTAATTATCAGGAAAATGCAAATTAAAACCACAATGAGATAGTACCTTACTCCTGCAAGAACACCCATAATTAAAAATGCAAAAAATAATAGATAGTAGTGTGGATGTGATGAAAAGGGAACACTTTTACACTGCTGTTGGGAATGTAAACTAGTACAACCACTATGGAAAACAGTAAGGAGATTCCTTAAAGAACTGAAGGCAGAACTACCATTCGATCCAGCAATCTCACTACTGGGTATCTACCCAAAGAAAAAGAAGTCATTACATGAAAAAGACACATGCATACACATGTTTACAGCAGCACAATTTGCAATTGCAAAAATAAGGAACCAACCTAAATGCCCATCAATGAATGAGTGGATAAAGAAAATGTGGTATATATACACCATGGAATACTACTCAGCCATAAAACAGAAAGCAATAATGGCCTTTGCAGCAACTTGGATGGAGCTGGAGGCCATTATTCTAAGTGAAGTAACTCAGGAATGGAAAACCAAATATCATATGTTCTCACTTATAAGTGGGAACTAAGCTATGAGGATGCCAAGGTATAAGAATGATATAAAGGACTTTGGGGACTCAAGGGGATAAAAGACTACATACTGGATACAGTGTAACACTGCTTGGGTGACAGATATACCAAAATCTCAGAACTCACCACTAAAAAACTTATCCATGTAACCAAAAACCACCTGTACTCCAAAAACTATTGAAATAAAAAAAAAATTGAAAAGAAAGAATTATCTGCCCCATAGTGTTAACACTGCTGAGGCTGAGAAACCCTACATCACGGTAAGTTCCTCTCATTCACTTTTCATCTTTTAATACAGCTTTATGAGGCACATATTATTCTTATTCTACTTTACAGATGAGAAAACTGAGGGTTAGGGAAGTTAATTAAGTTAACCAGGTCACAAAGTTATAAAGTGGAGGGGCAGAATGTTGAATCTCTATCATCTGATTCTATGAGTTTATTGAGTTTCCTTCCAAAATTTAACATGCACACAAAAAGCATGTATTTTCTCCTTTTCAGGATACCAAACATTGTTCTGCAACTGGAATTTTTCTATATTACACACATCTTTGACATCTCTCTATATTAAATTTATAGGTTTAAATCATTCTTAACAACAATGTATTACAGCACACGTATACATATGTAACAAACCGGCACGTTGTGCACATGTACCCTAGAACTTAAAAAAAAAAAAAAAAAAGTATTCTAAAAAATGTTTACTTCATCAGTATCCAACTTACGCACACTAATGTTGCTTTTAAAATTTACTAGCACAGTGGCTCATGCCCGTGATCCCAGCACTTTGGGAGGCTGAGACAGGAGGATGGCTTAAGCCCAGGAGTTCAAGACCAGCATGGGGAACAAAGTGAGACCCCATCTCTTTAAAAAAATTAAAAAATTAGCCAGGTGTGGTGGTGCATGACTGTGGTCCCAGCTACATAGGAGGCTGAGGCAGGAGGAAGGCTGGAACCCAGGAGGTCATGCCTGCAGGGAGCCAAGATCACACCACTGCCTCCAGCCTAGGCGACAGTGAGACCCTGTCTCAAAATAACAACAATAAAAACAAACAAAAATGCTGTGGCCAGGCACAGTGACTCACACCTGTAATTCCAGCACTTTGGGAGGCTGAGGTGGGAGGATCACCTGAGCCCAGGAATTCAAGACCAGCCTAAGAAACATAGCAAGACCTCGTCTCTCCAGAAAAAAATTTTTTTTAAACAATTAGCCAGGCATGGTGACACATGCCTGTAATCCCAGCTACATGGGTGGCTGAGGTAGAAGGACAGCTTGAGCCCAGAAAGTTGAGGCTGTAGTGAGCCATGATCGAGTCACTGCACTCTAGCCTGGGTGACAGAGCAAGACCCTGTCTCAACATTAAATAAATAAATTTTAAAAATATAATAAAACAATGCTGTGATGCGTGTTTGGTTTGCAAGAATATTTGTAGAATTAATTCTTCTCTTTTTTTTTTTTTTTTTTTTTGAGATAGAGTCTCGCTCTGTCGCCAGACTGGAGTAGAGTGGCGGGATCTCGGCTCACTGCAACTTCCAACTCCCTGGTTCAAGCGATTCTCCTGCTTCAGCTTCTCAAGTAGCTGGGATTACAGGCACACGCCACCACGTCCAGCAAATTTTTGTATTTTTAGTAGCGACTGGGTTTCACCATGTTGGGCAGGATGCTCTCCATCTCCTGATCTCGTGATCCGCCCGCCTTGGCCTCCCAAAGTGCTGGGATAACAGGTGTGAGCCACCGCGACCAGCCGAATTAACTGTTAAAAGTGGAAGTGCTGAGACAAAGGATATGTGCAATGTAAATTTTTACAAATGTTACCAAATTATCCCTCCAAAAAGACTGCATTAACCTATATATGGTTTTGCCCACATTGGGATTTATCAGATTGAAAAATACTCAAGGCTGGACGCAGTGGCTCACGCCTGTAATCCCAGCACTTTGGGGGGCCAAGGCGGGTGGATCACGAGGTCAGGAGTTCAAGACCAGCCTGGCCAATATGGTGAAACCCCATCTCTACTAAAAAATACAAAAATTAGCCGGCCATGGTGGCCTGCGCCTGTGGTCCCACCTGCTCAGGGAGGCTGAGGCAGGAGAATCGCTGGAACCCAGGAGGCGGAGGTTGCAGTGAGCCGAGATCGCGCTACTGCACTCCAGCCTGGCCAACAGAGCGAGACTCCACCTCAAAAAAAAAAAAAAAAGAAGAAAAACACTTCAAAATTTGATAGGTGAAAAATATATAACACTGTTTTTAAAGTTGCATTTCTGTTGTTACAAGTGAGAATGAACATTTTTCCATACCTTCATTGGCTGTTTACTTTTCTTTTTTCTGTAAACTATCTTTTTTCATTTTCTATTGAGTTTTTCATCCTTTTCCAGGTGTTTTGTAAAAGCTCCTTGCATAATATGGAAAATAGACTCAAATCAAATCCAAATCCCAATCCAATTATTCATACTAAAAAATACTGCACTCACCAAAAAATTGCTTGTTGTCTTCATAGTATTTGTTTCCATATTTGTCTTCCCCTACTAATGTACCAACCTTCGCATCATTTGTCCTGTGAATACCCAAAAGAAAACAGACATTTTAGAATGATTCTTAGTTCAAAACATAAACGGAAATAAAGTGAAAGTAACAACTTTCAGACACAAGGGCTGCTGCATCAACTAGCAAAATGAAGAAGTGCTGGGGATGGGAAAAGATGAATTGACAACTGATGTGCCCAAATTACACTAAAAATATAAATGTAGTCTCTTCAGATTACAGGACTACTTGTATCTACTATCCCTCAGCCAGGAGGCACTGGAATTAGCAAAACCTTTAGGAAATCAAAAAGCCAAAGTATTTCATCTTCTTACAATAATACGAAGGTCTCCAGGCTCTTTCATTCCACTCTGGGTCTCCATTTAGGTTTCCGCGAAACTATGCTGCTCGTGGGATCAGTGAATGTCAGGAAGAGAAGGGACCATTATTATTACCTTCAACGCCTTACAGACAGGGAACTGTACGGCAGTGCAGGGAAAAAAACTTTACCAACGTCACTGAGTTAATGTCTTGTAATGCTCATTACTCTCCAGGGCGTGGGAAAGGAGAGGAGCCCAGATGCCCTTGCCTCCGTGTCACAGCTCGGACTCTACAGATAGCTTCGGTCTTGTCTCGGGGATATATGGGACAGAGACCAGCCTGGGGGTGGCAAGGCAGAGATTGGGGCGGTTGTCCTTGACAAGAGCTGTGGATTCTCCAAGGTGACCCGAGCCAGGGCCCCCTTCCAAGAAATCAGCCAGCGAAAGTCCAGCGCCAGAGGCCAAGAGCATGGCTCTGGCCGCCTACCTGAAAAAAACCCGTAGATAGCCTCGGAGACCGCCGTGGCCGGTGATCCGTTGCAGCCCGCGTTTCAAGACCTGCACTAACTCCATCTTGCCCCGCAGGCCCCGCCTCCCGGGTGCGCCAAGCAAAACCCACCGGATGGAAGCTGCCACTCAGCCGCAGGAAGCCCACGCCCAGAAGGTTCCCAAGCGAACGCCTGACGTGGTGGCTCTGCGCGTGCGCAGACCTAGGTCTTCCCTACGCGGTCATGTTCTGGCTTCCCAAGTAGGCAGAATTGGTTTCCCCTGGAAGCAAAGGTACCTTAAAATTTAGAGTTTTCAGAGGTTAAATGTAGAAGGCGGGCATATGCTGGAAAGCTCATCTAGACGAGGCTTTCTCACACGGGGATTCCTCCTTTGGGAATTTCAGTTTCCTCATCTAAAAATAATTGGCTCTGGTGGGCGCGGTGGCTCACTCCTGTAATCCCAGCACTTTGGGAGGCCGGGTTGGGAGGATCACTTGAGCTCAGGAGTTCGAGACCAGCCTCGCCAACACAGTGAGACCTCTGTCTCTACAAAAAAAAATTAAAAATTGGCTGGATGTGGTGGTGCGTGCCAGTAGTCCCAGCTACTCGGTAGGCTGAGGCTTAGATGGGAGCATCGCTTGAGCCTAAAACATTTCAGTATTACTTCATTTGTTAACCACAATTCTTCTACAAAGAGAAACCTCCCTTCAACTATTTGGCTCCTGAGATACAATTAATGTAGGAAAGGCAGTATAGGTCCTTGATTCTCTTACTTTGTTTTTTTTTTTTTTTTAATTTTAGAGACAGGCTCTCACTCTGTCACCCAGGCTGAAATACAGTGGTGTGATCATAGCTCACTGCAGCCTCAAACTCCTGTGTTCAAGCAATCCTCCCATTTAAGTATGTGCCACCACCCCTGGCAATTTTTTTTTTTTTAAGAGATGTGCATCTTGTTATGTTGCCCAGGTTGGTTTTGAACTCTGGCCTCAAGTGATCCTCCTGCCTCAGCCTCTCAAAGTGCTGGGATTACAGGTGTAAGCCACCACACCCAGCCGATTCTTTCCCTTATGTATGTTTTCAAAATAACAATTTAGTTCCCTAGCTTTTTTTTTTTTTTTTTGGTAGTGGTGGTTAAAAACACAAAATATAAAAGTTACCATTTTAACCATTTTTAAGTGTACAGTAGTGTTAACCACATGCACATTGTTGGGCAACAGATCTCTAGAACTTATTCTTCTTGCAAAACAGAAACTTTATATCCATGGAACAACTTTTTCCTCTTTCTCCATCCCCTGCCAACCACCATTCTACTTCTGTTTCTAAGAGTTTGAGTTTAACTGCTTTAGATACTTCATATAAGTAGAATCATGAGGTGTTTGTCTTTTAGGACCTGGCTTATTTCACTTAGCATGATATCCACAAGGCTCATCCATATTGTAGTATATGACAGGATTTTCTTCTTTTTATAAATGTTGAATAATATCCCACTGTATGTATATGCCACCCAGTTATCTGTCCATAAACATTTCTGCTGATTCCGCCTCTTGGCTATTGTGAATAATGCTGCAGTGAACACGGGTGTGCAGATATCTCTAAGATCCTGTTTTCAGTTCTTTTGGATATATACCCAGAAGTGGATTGCTAGATCATATGGAAATTTTATTTTTTATTTTTATAGGAATCCGCATACTGTTTTCCATGGCAGCAGCACCATTTTACATTACTAACAACAATGCACAAAGGTTCCAATTTCTCCACCTCCTCACCAACACTACATATTTTCTGTGTTTGTTTGTATGTTTGTTTGTTTGTTCTGAGACAGAGTCTAACTCTGTTGCCCAGGCTGGAGTGCAGCGGTGCGATCTCGACTCACTGCAACCTCCCCTTCCCAAGTTCAAGTGATTCTCCTGCCTCAGCCTCCTGAGTAGCTGGGATTACAGGCACCCACCACCACCCCTGACTAATTTTTGTATTTTTAGTAGAGACGAGGTTTCACCATGTTGGCCAAGCTGGTCTTGAACTCCTGACCTCAGGTGATCCACCCGCCTTGGCCTCCCAAAGTGCTGGGATTACAGGGCTGAACCACCACGCCCAGGCTGCGTTCATTTGTTTTTTACAGTGGCCATCCTAATGGATGATGAGGTGATACCTCATTGTGGTTTTGATTTGCATTTACCTGATTACTGATGTTAACCATGTTTTCATATGCTTGTTGGCCATTTGTATATCTTCTTTGGAGAAATGTTTATTCAAGTCCTTTGCCCATTTTTGAATTGGGTTTTTTTGTTGTTGTTGTTGAGTTGTAGGCATTCTTTATGTATTGTGGATATTTTCTCCCGTTCCCTAGGTCATCTTTTCATTCTGTTGATTGTGTCCTTTGCTATGCAGAAGTTTGTAAGTTTGACATAGCCCCAATTGTCTATTTTTACTTTGTCTGTGCTTTTGGTATCATATCTGAGAAATCACTGCTAAATCCAATGTCATGAAGCTTCCCCCCTGTTTTCTTCTAGGAGTTTTACAGTTTCGGGTCTCACATTTAGGTCTTTAGTCCATTTTGAGTTAATTTTGGTATATGGTGTAGGGTAAAGGTTGAATGTCATTCTTTTGCTTGTTGATATCTGGTTTTCCCAACACTATTCTCTCCCCACTATGTAGCTTTGGTACCCTTGTCAAAGATCACTTGACTGGATACTTGAGAGTTTAAATCTAGGTTCTCTATTCTGTTCCATTGGTCTATATGTCTGTCCTTATGCCAATACCATTCTGTTTTGATTACTGCATCTTTGCACAATGTTTTGAAGTCAGGAAGTGGGTTCTCTATTCTACTCTGTTGGTCTATATGTCTTTTCTTATGCCAACACCACTCTGTTTTGATTACTGCGTCTTTGTACAATGTTTGAAGTCAGGAAGTGGAAGGCCTCCAGCTTTATTTTTCTTAAGATTGTTTTGTCTATTCAGGGTCTTTTGAGATTCCGTATGAATTTTAGGACTCTTTAAAAATCTGCAAAGAAAAATGGCACTGGGATTTTGATAGGTATTGCAATGAATCTGTAACTTACTTTGGGTAGTATGGGATTTTAATTTTAACAATATTAAGTCTTCCAATCCACAAACACAAATGTCTTTCCATTTATTTGCATCTAATTTCTTTCAGCACTGTTTTGTAGTTTTCAGTATATAAGTCTTTTGCCTACTTGATTAAGTTATTCCTAAATATTTTATTCTTTTTGATGCTATTTTAATTGTGATTGTTTTCTTAATTTCCTTTTTGAGTTGTTCATTGTTAGTGTTTAGAAGGCAACTGATTTTTGTGTGTTGATTTTGTACCTTGCAACTTTGTTGAATTTATTTATTAGTTCTAACCATTTTTTGGTGGAATCCTTAGGGTTTTCCACATATAAGACCATATCATTTGTTAATGGAGATAATTTTACTTCTTTTCCTTTTTTTTTTTAAGGCAAAGTTTCACCCTTGTCACCCAAGCTGGGGCTCAAGTGATCCCCCTGCCTTAGCCTCATGCACAGCTGGGACTACAAGCATGCAACATCATGCCTGGCTAATTTTTAAAAAATTTAAAAATGGTTTTTAAATTTTAAAAAACCATCCTTGCATTCCAGGAATAAGTCAAGTCCCACTTGACCATGGTGTATAATCCATTTTTTTTTTTTTTTTTGAGACAGAGTTTCACTCTGTTGCCCAGGCTGGAGTGTAGTAGTGCGATCTCAACTTATTGCAACCTCTGCCTCCTGGATTCAAGCGATTCTCCTGCCTCAGCCTCCCAGGTAGCTGGGATTACAGGCACTTGCCACTATGCTTGGCTAATTTTTGTATTTTTAGTAGAGACAGGGTTTTGCCATGTTGGCCAGGCTGGTCTTGAACTCCTGACCTCAGGCGATCCACCCACCTCAGCCTCCCAAAGTGCTGGGATTACAGGAGTGAGCTACCATGCCCGGCTGTATAATCCTTTTAATGTGCTGTTGAATTCAGTTTGTGAGTATTTTTGTTGAGGATTTTTACATGAATATCCATCAGGGATATCTATAGTTTTCTTGTAGTATCTATTGTGGTTTTGGTATCAGGATAATGCTGGCCTCATAAAATGAGTTTAGGCTGGGCATGGTGGCTCACACCTCTAATTCTAACACTTTAGGAGGCTGAGGCAGGCAGATCACTTGAGTCCAGGAGTTTAAAACCAGCCTGGCCAATGTGACAAAACCGTGTCTGTACTAAAAATACAAAAATTAGCTGGGCCTGGTGGTGTGTGCCTATAATCCCAGCTACTCAGGAAGCTGAGACATGAGAACTGCTTGAGCCTGGGAGGCAGAGGTTGCAGTGAGCTGAGATTCCACCATCACACTCTGGCCTGGGTGACAGAGGGGAAACTCTGTCTCAAAAAAAAAAAAGAGTTTAAAAGAGTTACCTTGGCCAGGTGCAGTGGCTCATGCCTGTAATCCCAGCATTTCGGGAGGCTGAGGCGGGTAGATCACCTGAGGTCAAGAGTTCAAGACCAGCCTGGCCAACATGGTGAAACTCTGTCTCTACTAAAAATACAAAAATTTAGCCAGGTGTGGTGGCAGGCGCCTGTAACCCCAGTTACTTGGGAGGCTGAGGCAGGAGAATCGCTTGTACCTGGGAGGTGGAGGTTGCAGTGAGCTGATTGCACCATTGCACTCCAGCCTGGGCAACAAGAGTGAAACTCCATCTCAAAAAAAAAAAAAATAAAGTGTTACCTTCTCTCTTTCTTCTTTTTTTTTCTTTTCTAATGAGATGGAGTCTCACTATGTTGTCCAGGCTGGTCTCAAACTCCTGGGCTTAAGTGATCTTCCCACCTTGGCCTCCCAAAGTGCTGGGATTACAGACGTGAGCCACCGTGTCTGGCCAAGTGTTACCTTCTCTTTAATTTTTTGGAAGAATTTGAGAAGGATTGGTATTAACTTTTCAATTAATTCAAATGTTTGTTAGAATTCTCCTGTGAAGTATCTGTTCCTTGGCTTTTCTTTGTTGGGAGGTTTCTGATTACTGATTTAGTCTCCTTACTAGTTATGAATCTGTTCAGATGTTTTTTTCTTTTTCTTTATTTAAAATTTTTGTTTGTTTGTTTTGAGACAGAGTCTCGCTCTGTTGCCAGGCTGGAGTGCAGTGGTGTGATCTCGGCTCACTGCAACCTCCGCCTCCTGGATTCAAGTGATTCTCCTGCCTCAGCCTCCCGAGTAGCTGGGACTACAGTCATGCGCCACCATGCCCAGCTAATTTTTATATTTTTAGTAGAGATGGGTTTTCACCATGTTGGCCAGGATGGTCTCGATCTCTTGACCTCGTGATCCACCCACCTCGGCCTCCCAAAGTGCTGGGATTACAAGTGTGAGCCACCGTGTCTGGCCTCTTTTTCTTTATTTTTATAGATGGGATCTCACTCTGTTGCCCAGGCTGGAGTGCAGTCATTCAGTCATAGCTCACTGAAGCCTCAAACTCCTGGCCTCAAGCAATCCTCCCACCTTGGCCTCCCAAAGTGCTGGGATTACAGGCATGAGCCACTGTGCCCAGCCCTTTGCTTTTGATTTCTAGCTTTATTCCACTATAGTCAGAAAAGATACTTGGTATGATATCAATCTTCTTAAAATTTGTTAAACTTGGTTTTGTGACCTAATATGTGATCTATCACAGACAATGTTGCATGTATGCTTGACAAGGATGTGTATTGTCTCATTGTTAGGTGGAATGTTCTCCGTATGTCTGTTAGGTCCAATTGCTCTAGAGCATTGTTCAAGTCCTCTGTTTCCTTTTCGGTATTCTGTCTGGTTGTTATATCCATTATTGAAGGTGGGGTTTTGAAAACTATTATTGTGTTACTATTTCTATTTCTCCTTAATTCTGTCAGTGTTTGCTTCCTATATTTGAGTGTTCTGATGTTAGGTGCCTATTTGTTATATCTTCCTAGTGGATTAACCCTTTTATCATTTTGTAATCCCTTTCTTTGTCTCTTGTGACAGTTTTTGACCTAAAAGTCTATTTTGTTTGATATAAGTATGGCCATTCCTCTTTTTTTGTTACCATTTGCATTAAAAATCCTTTTTCTGTCTTTCCACTTTTAACCTATGTGTGTCCTTACATTTACCCTACGTGAATCTCTTATAGAGAGCATATAGTTGGATTCTGGTGGGTTTTTTTTTTTTTTTTTGGTCCATTTAGCTACCCTGTTTTTTGATTGGGGAGTTTAATTCTTGTACATTTAAAGTAATTACTGATAGGGAAGGATTTACTACCGGCATTTTGTTAATTGTTTTCTGTATTTTTTGCTGTTGTTTTGTGTCTCTCTTTCCTCTCTTGCCACCTTCCCTTGTGTTTCATTGGTTTTTTGGTAGCAATTTGCCATTCCTTTTTCATTCTCTTTTGTGTATCTTTTATAGGTATTTTCTTTATGGTTATGCTGTCCCTAGCTTTTTTTTTTTTTGAAACTGAGGTGGGGTTTTAATATGTTGCCCAGGCTGGTCACATGCTCCTGGGCTCAAGTGATTCTCCCATCTTAGCCTCCCAAGTAGCTGGGATTATAAGCACATGCCACTGCACCTGGTGTCTCTACCATTTTTAAAGTACAATATGTACTTATAGATTTAAATGTTTGATATGTTTCAACCCATTGCAGTTATTATTCTAATCAATTACCAAATTGTTTTATCTTTGGTTAGTAGAGACCTCTTCAGGTTGGTTCCTGAGTTTCTGAGACACAATCTAGTCATCTTTAATAGTTTTATTATCATTTTATTTTTGGTGTGACAAGATGTTCCCAGCTCATCTTATACATTTCCTACCCTGGACCTGCAATCAGTCTTTCTTCTGGTGAGCCCTACTCCAGGGTTTATGGTTGCTTAAATCTCAACTCTGTCACTGTATTAGTACCCTCTCACGCTGCTAATAAAAGCATACCTGATACTGGGTAATTTATAAAGGAAAGAGGTTTAATTGACTCACAGTTCAGCATGGTTGGGGAGGCCTCAGGAAACTTAGTTAGGGTAGAAGGGGAATCAAAAACATCCTTCTTCTCATGGTGGCAGAAACGAGAAGTGCAGACGGAAAGGGAGAAAAGCCCCTTATAAAACCATCAGATCTCATGATAACTCACCCACTATCATGAGAACAGCATGAGGGTAACTGCTCCCATAATTAAAGCATCCTTTCCACAACATGTGGGGATTATAGGATTACAGTTCAAGATGAGATTTGGGTGGGGACACAGCCAAAGCATGTCAATCACTAATTAGCTATATTGAGCAAGTTGCTTAAGCCTTAGTTTACTCATTTGTAAAATGGGGTTAATAATATTACCCACCTCATGAGATCACTGTAGGCAATAAATAAGGTACATAAAAAACACAGTGCCTGGTGTATCATAAGTACTGAATAAAGGTTAGTTTGATAAATTACTTCTAAATAACAATAGAGACATATGTCTTCTTGAGCAAATTTTTCACAGAACATTCTGACTTCCTGTTCTAATTTTGATCAGTTGTCTTTAGGCCTCATGCATGAATGGATGATCATTCTGGGATTTCTTTTCATTGTGTTTCTGAATAAATGAGTCTTATTTTATCTTGGATCCTGCATATTTTTCTTTCTTAGAATTCTCTCATTTAGGGTTGCTTGTTTTTTTTGTTTTGGTAGAGCACATTTTTGAGACTTTTTTCAAAAATGCATGTAGGAGATAACATTTCCCTCGGTTGATCCTTTACTTGGTCATAAAACCCTAGGTTCAAAATAGTTTCCTCACAGAACTCTGAAAGCATTCCTCCACTGCCCTCTAATATCTAACATTTAGCTGGGTGTGGTGGTGCATGCCCATAGTCCCAGCCACTTGGGAGGCTGAGGCAGGAGGATTGCTACAGCCCAGGAGTTTGAGGCTGCAGTGAGCTATGATCGTGGCCACTGCACTCCAGCCTGGGTGTCAGAGTGAGACCCTGTCTCAAACAAAACCCCAAAACCTCTAACATAGTTGATGAGAATCCTGCTGCCAATCTGATACAAGTTCATTTGTTAAAAACCTGTTTTTCAATCTTTTGAAGTTTTTCAGATTTTTCTGTTTGTCTTTAAAGTTCTGAAATTTCATGAAGATTTATCTAGGGCTTTCGTAGTTGATGTTTGTTGGAATTCAGCATCATCTTTGAATTTGGAGATGTGCATTTTTAGCAGTAGATATTGTTTTAAATAATTTTTCCCTTACAGTTTCTGTTACTTGTTTCCGAAATCTGGGTATTAGGTGAACATTGGCCCTTCTGGATTGATCCCCTATATCTTTTTAACGTTACCTGTATATTTTGTTTTTCCTGCATATTTTCCATTTTGATCTTTGTGCTTTACATTGTGAACCATTTCTTTGCATTTATGTACCAGTTCACTAATTTGTGCCTTGTCTGGGTCCAGTCCATCAGTCCTGATACAGATTTTTTTAAACATGATTTTTAGTTTAAAGAACGCTAAGAAAGAGAGAGAGAGAGAGAAAGAAAGAAAGAAAGAAAACTTTCTTTAATCTCTCTTCCTTTTTTTTTTTTTTTTTTGAGACAGTCTCACTCTGTTGCCCAGGCTGGAGTCCAGTGGCGTGATCTCGGCTTGCTGCTACTCCGCCTCCCAGGTTCAAGTGACTCTCCTGCCTCAGCCTCCCAAGTAGCTAAGACTACAGGCACGCGCCACCACACCCAGCTAATTTTTGTATTTTTAATAGAGACGGTTTCACCATGTTGGTCAGGCTGGTCTCGAACTCCTGACCTTGTGATCTGCCTGCCTCAGCCTCCTAAAGTGTTAGGATTACAGGTGTGAGCCACTGTGCCCGGCCGGTCTCTCTTCTTTTTCATAGTATCCTGCTCTGATTTTTTTTGTCATTAACTTGATATCAAAATTGTTATTATAGAACAAACTAAAGTTAAAGAGATATACAGAATTCAGTTGGATATGTGAACAAACATTGCCAGAAGCCTTAATTCTTTCTTCAATGATCTTAGCTTCAATTTAGCTCATCCATTTTGATCATTTTCCCTCTTAAATTTAGTACATTGAACATATGTACCTCACTGAAGAAATCATATAGTTCCATTTTCTGAACTGATTTCCCACTCCTAGCAACTACTTCCAACCCTTTTAGCTTATTTTGTTATTCCCTACCATATTTCTAAATTACATGCTTATAATATTTCTAGATTTTTTCCAACTTTAGGCATTATTTGTTGACTTCTCAACATAGGTGAGGACTTTTAGGGCTTTCACACACTCCCCTCTTCACACCTAGCCCCTCCCCTGCCACTTCCTGCTCCATTTTTCATACATATTTACTAAATTTTCTGTTACATATCCATGTAAGGACAATTTAGTGTTTGCAACTTCTCAAGGGCTTACTCCCCTCCCTTGGATACAGGGAATTGTGGAGGAGATCTGGAGATCTAACAGCACCTCATTTTTTCCACATGAGGATTTATTTTTCTATCAAATATCACGAAATATACAAAAGTGCCTATTTGATCTTAAGAATCTACAGTCAGCTTAATAAGTAGAATAGTATCAGAGATTGAAGTTTTCAAAAAATGGCTGAAAAAACAGCTTTGATTCCCTAAACTCTTCCAGAATCTTGCCACTTTCCTGTCAAAGGGCATAGTTTATCTTCCCTTGAATGCGGGTGGGTCTTTGCATCAATAAATAAAATGACATGGAAAGCAATGTTGCTTGGTTTCTGAGGGTAGGTTAGAAAAGACCATCTGGCTTTTCCCTGGCACTTCTTCTCTCAACACTTCCTCCAGCAGCCACATGGAAATTACCCTTCATTTCCCACAAAATGGAGTCCAGTCTGTAGCTGAGTAGTTTTCTTAGTCATCTCCTGCCCATACAAGTTTGAAGGTCCAAGATGATACCCTCCTGCCTTTTTTTTTTTTTTTTTTTCAAATTTTAGAGACAGGGTCTCACTGTGTCACCCAGGCTGGACTGCAGTGGCACCATCATAGCTCACTGCATCCACCAGCTCCTGGGCTCAAGCCATCTTCCCATCTCAGCCTCCAGACTAGCTAGGGCAGCCGTGCACCACCATGCCCAGCTTAGGATGTTACAATCCTTTAAACTTCTTATGATTTCTTATGTATCAATTTGTAAACAATTCCATAAGATGAAAACCACCCCCGACCTCCCAGGCCCCAATCTTGTCCAGGTAAACCTTCTCTACCTGGGTTTCCAAGTGAGGCTGCTGAGATGCAATATTTTTTCCCCCAAATGAGGGAAACATTTCTAGTATTTCTGGTTCCATATTCTCTTCCAGAAGCTTGCCACTTCATCATTAGGAGGTGGAGTATATTTCCCCTCCTTTTCCATCAGCACAGACCTTTGTGACTTCTTCGATGAGTAGAATGCAGCAGAAGACACTGAATTAGTGTTTTTTTTTCATTTTTTTTTGAGACGGAGTCTCGCTCTGTCACCTAAGCTGGCGTGCAGTGGTGCAATCTTGGCTTACTGCAACCTCTGCTTCCCAGGCTCAAGCGATTCTACCACCTCAGCCTCCCGAGTATCTGGGACTGCAGGCACGTGCCACCAGGCCTGGCTTTTTTTTTTTTTTTTTTGTATTTTTTGTAGAGATGGGGTTTTGCCATGTTGTCCAGTCTGATCTTGAACTCTTGGGCTCAGGCAATCTGCCCGCCTTGGCCAAAGTGCTGGAATTACAGGTGTGAGCCTGCATCCCCTGCCTGACACTGGATGAATTCTACTGCCAGGCAAGAAATGGTAACAGAGCTCCCACGTGGCCTTCTCAACTCTTGTTCTTGGAACCTAGCCTCTAGCTTGTGAGGAAGGGAAACAGGACTAGGTATGTGTTCTGGCTTCAGCTCCACCTGAGTCCCAGCAAACAGTCTTGTGAGGAAGGGAAACAGGACTAGGTATGTGTTCTGGCTTCAGCTGCACCTGAAGTCCCAGCAAAGTCACTATCAACTTCTAGACATGTGAGTGAATGATTACATAGATTCCAACCTCACTATTTGAGCTGACCTAGCTGTGGCTGAAAGAAGCAAAGACAAGCTGTCTCTCCCAAGCTCTGTCCATGTTGCATATTCATGAACACAATATATGTTGTTTTAAACCGTTACGTTTTGAGGTGGCTTGTTTAAAAGCAAATAGAACTCTGTCAATACTTTTCAAGCCCCTTGTATTCTGTTTTTATCCTCTTCCTACCCCTTCAGAAGTAACTAGTATTCTAATTTAGTATTAATATTTCCTTTGCTTTCACAAAAGTAGCTTTCCCACATAAATACCTCTCAGCAATGTATTTGCCTGTTTTCAGTAAACCAGTTAAATTTATGGTTTTGTATACTTTTGGGCTTTTTTCATACAACATTGTATTTTGGGGATTCACTCATGTTTACAGTTTATTCCTTTTTTAGTGTTGCATAGTATTCCATTGGGTGATTATACCACGATTATCCATTCTCCTGTCAATGGATATTTGAACAGTTTTCCTTTTTTGCTCTTACAATGCTGACATGAATATTTTTGTATGCCCCCTGGTACATGTGTGAGTTTCTCTAGGATAATTTCATGCATGTTCAACTTTACTATTTAATGCAAGATCTTTCCCAAATTTATTGTACCGACACTCCCACCATCAACACACATATTTTTACTCCACGTACTCTATGTTTGGTTTCGCCAGACTAAAATTTTATCATTCTGGTGGGTGTGTATTTGCTTCCAAAACAGACTTTCAGCAAATCCTTCATCTTCCCTTCCAGAGATGTCACAGTACAAGAGCGTTTTGGAGGATCTGTGGTACCAATCAGATTGCTTTGCAGCTTTCCATACCGCAGGATAAAAAGTCCTTCTCAGGTTTCATAGGATCATCACTACTAATCTATTTTTAGCTTTCAAAAAGTTGTGGTTATTATTTATTTGTCTCATTTTTTTGTCTTTGTAAGATGCATTAAAAAACAAAAACCATAAAGCAAACCAGGTGTGGCAGTTCACACCTGTAGTCTCAGCTAATCAGGAGGCTGGGAGACTAATCAGGAGGCTGAGGTGGGAGCATAGCTCGAGCCCAGGAGTTCCACCCTGGCCAACACATTGATACTTGGTGTCTAAAAAAAATTAAAACAACCTACAAACCTTTAGCTGTTTCAATGCAGTTTTAGAAGGAACTTAGGGTTAAATGTATGCATTCAAGGCATCTTTCACCAGGCATTAATTTTTTAATTTCAGTAAGTTTTTTCTGAATGTTTTTTGGCTTTTTTTTTTTTGAGACAGTCTCGCTCTGTTGCCCAGGCTGAAGTGCAGTGGCGCCATCTCAGCTCACTGCAACCTCCGCCACCCAGGTTCAAGAGATTCTTCTGCTTCAGCCTCCCGAGTAGCTGGGATGAGAGGCGCCTGCCACCATGCCCGGCTAATTTTTGTACTTTTAGTAGAGACGGGGTTTCACCATGTTGGCCAGGCTGGTCTTGAACTCCTGACCTCAGGTGATCCCCCCCGCCTCGGCCTCCCAAAGTGCTGGGATTACAGGTGTGAGCCACTGCACCCAGCCTGTTTTTTGGCTTTTCAAATCTACTTGGTTATTTTTCCTGCTCCTGTTTCTTGTTTACTTTTAGATTCAATTTTTTTCTCCTTAAAACATATCATATAGTTACATTCTGCATGTGACCATTTTAATATCTAATATTGTCTTTGAGGATCTTTATGTATTGCTTATTTCCTTGTGAGTTTGATAATTTTGTGTACTCATATTTGGTTGAACCTAATCTGTGAGAATATCAAGATTTTAAATTAAGGGTTGGTAAACTATATTCCAAGAGCCAAATCCAGTCCACTGCCTGTTTTTGTATATGTTTTATTGGACCATGGGTATGCCCACTCATTTATGTTGTCTACAGTTACTTTAGCACTTTTTGAGTCATTTTAACAGACACTGCATGGCCTATGAAGCCAAAAATATTTCCTTTCTCAACTTCTGATCTCAATTATGAATATTTTCTCCAGAGAAGATTTACATTTGCTTCTGCCAGGATGCATGGGGTACTACTGACCTGAAACAACCTTAGCCTTCTTTAGGAAGTCATCTCAATTTGGTGAACTCAGCTAATAGATCAAAGGCCTTCAGAGTATCTATTCCTCTATACTGCTAAAAGTAGCAGTCATCTTCTTTGACTATATTGTGATTTCAAGATGCCATATCTTTTAAAATTTATAATGATGGATCATTTCCACCCACAGACACGTGTCCTTTTGTGGAATTTTTCTTACATTATTTAATAATTTCCTTTTCTTAAGTCTTTTCTATTTTCCCTTTCTTAAACTCTTAGTATTGAAAATGTTAGACCTTGGCCGGGCGCAGTGGCTCACGCCTATAATCCCAGCACTTTGGGAGGCCAAGGTGGGCAGATCATTTGAGGTCAGGAGTTTGAGACCAGCCTGGCCAACATGGTGAAGTCCTGTCTCTACTAAAAACAAAAAGAAATTAGCCGGGTGTGGTGGCGTGTGCCTGTAATCCCAGCTACTGGGGAGGCTGAGGCAGAATTGCTTGAACCTGGGAGGTGGAGGCTGCAGTGAGCCAAGATTGCACCACTGCACTCCAGCCTAGGCAACAGGTTGAGACTCAACCCCCCACCCCCACCCCCTGCCAAAAAAAAAAGTTAGACCTTGTTTGATTCTCTAATTTTATCATTTCTATCCTATTTTCTATTCCTTTGTCTTTTGGGTTTACTTTCAGGGTGAATTCCTCAATTTTATCTCCCAATCCTTCTAATGAATTGCCTTGACTATCATTTTTAATTTCTAGGGGCAATTCCTTGCTCCAAATTTTTTTGGGGAAAACTCTGTTCTCCTTTTATGGATACATCTGGTTTCTCTCAAGATATTAATTATATTTGGGGAATATTTTTCTGATCTTTGCATTTTGTATCTGCTCCCCACCCCTCATGTCTGGTCTCTCATGCATAGAGATTTTCCTTAAATATCTGGCTATCCTGGGCTGTAAGTTCACATTTAGTAATAGGGCACTAAAGAGCTGAATGGAAACCCAATACATACACACATGACTTGGTAATTGGAGGGCTTCATTGAAGAGTGATAAGGTGGCAAACAGGCTTTATTTATTTATTTTTTATCATAAAGGGATAACCAAAATGGATATCTTTTCTCTGGGGCCATTTAGCTTCTCCAAAGAAAAAAAACCTGGCAGAGAAAACTGTATTGATTGCCAGTATCCTGGGAAAAGGGTAGGGAGCCTACATATCAGCCAAATGCACTTTTTTTTTTTTTTTTTGAAACAGAGTCTTGCTCTGTTGTTGCCCAGGCTGGAGTGCAGTGGCGCAATCTCGGCTCACTGCAACCTCTGCCTCCTGGGTTCAAGCAATTCTCCTGCCTCAGCCTCCTGAGTAGCTGGGATTACAGGCATGTGCCACCATGCCCAGCTAGTTTTTGTATTTTTAGTAGAGATGGGGTTTCACCATATTGGTCAGGCTGGTCTTGAACTCGTGACCTCGTGATCCACCTACCTTGGCCTCCCAAAGTGCTGGGATTACAGGCGTGAGCCAACGCTCCCGGCCTCCAAATGTGGATTTTCACTTCCTCCACATTTTCAACCCTGTATCTTAGTCACACCTTTTGTTATCCCTGGTATTCTGTAAGTCCTATGCTCTTCCAGTTCAGTTTCTCAGAAGAATTATCTCTGGCCTCCTCCTGCTTGAAAAGGAAGGAGAGAAAGTGGCCACCTTTTTTTTTTTTTTTTCTGAGACAGGATCTGGCTCTGTTGCCCAGGATAGAGTGCAGTGGCATGATTTTAGCTCACTGCAACCTCGGTCTCCTGGGCTCAAGCCATCCTCCCACCTCAGCTTCCTAAGTAGTTGGGATTACAGGTGCACACTACCACACCTGGCTTTTTTTTTTTTTTTTTTTTGTAGAGATGAGGTTTCACTACATTACACAGGGTAGTCTCGAACTCCTGGACTCAAGCAATCTGCCTCGCTTGGCCTCCCCAAGTGCTGGAACTACAGGCATGAGCCACCATGCCTGGCCTCCACCCAACTTAAGTAGGGCTGGGGAAAGGCAGTCTAAGTATTCTGTATCCAGACTTGCAACCAATCTTTTTTTTTTTTTTTTATGTCTCAAGCATCATCTCTGCATCTGAGCACTGGTTCCTTCAAGGTACTGAGCATCTTGTTTGGTATCCTGGCTTCTTTCTCATTGCATTGCCTTTTGCAGTCACTCAGTTAAAGCTTCTTTAGTTCTGGTTCTACAAAATCAGTCATTCTTTCTCTACCTGCATTTTGTTTTCCAAAAATTTACTTTACTCTATCCTTTGATTTCTTCTCTCCTGTTCCATTTGTCATCGTGTAGTTATATTTTATGGACATTTTACTGAGATTTCAGGAAAGAAAACAAAAGCTAATCTACAGTATTTAGCTGGGAGTCTTCAAATTGAATTGTAAATAATCCTAAAATATAGGACACAGAAATGTTTCCATGTTTTTCTCTTCCTGGAAGTACTTTAATTAAAATCACCCCACCTAAGAGTCACCTATTATATCAGTGGCGATTCTTATTAGAGCTTTCTTAATATAGCAGATCTATACTTGCTATAGATGAAACCACAATGGAACAAACGAAGGATAAGCAATCATTGAAAAGGAAAATGAATAATATATTTACAAATATATTGGTAAGACACAGAAATTTGTAATGCAAGTCACATTTTAATATAGTTTTAAAAAGTCTTCCAAATATAGTAGCAAATTTAATCAGAAAAAACACCTGAAACATCTTAACTATTAGTACATTATTTTAAAGGATGATTTCCCTGATTCCTTGGCTTACTAAATTGTATTTATAAAGGTATAAACTACTGATTTTTCCATTTGAGTATTATACTAAATGTAATTTCTTTAGCTGATAATTATAAATAAAATTGTTGACTAAGATCATGTTTTAAATAGGGAAAAAAGTTTCCCTTAGTAAACTGGTAAAGCAATAAAATCCACATCCTCACAAAAACTTCAGCTTTTCTTCTATTGCAAAGATCTTTACAAAAAATGTACTCTGAGTGCATTATCCGTGTTTGCTTTAAAAATCAACAAACATACCAAAATAATTCATCAAGAAATCAAAGCAAAGAAACAGTTATCAGTATCAGGTTTGCTAAAAGAATAAATTACTGTGGAAGACATCCGAGGAGTCTAAAATGAATTTGTTGTAGCAGTAACAAGGCTTCAGGCTGATTCTTATACTGTTGTTAAAGCAGCCCTCCCATGCTTTACAGTGAAAAAAATCAGTGAATATTTCTTTATTTTAAAAAATTATTAATAGCTTCAAAATAATGTTTAAATTTGCCTTGAAAACATGTACTGGCTATGATAAATCCATTATTTGACAAATTGGGTGAGTTTTTTAAGTGATCTAAAAGAAATTGGCTAAAACCCATACATGACAGGTTTGGGAAGCTCTAACTCAGGTCAGAAAAGTGGGAGAGAGATCAGATCCTTTTTATGGAATGAAAGAGCAACAATTTAAATATCTTTTTTGAAATAGTGAAACATTTTGGGCTCAATTAGTCTTTATTACTTTCTTTTTACAGAGATGAGGTCTTGCTATATTGCCCAGGCTGGTCTCGAACTCCTGAGCTCAAGCAATCTGCCTGCCTCGACCTCCCAAAGTGCTGGGATTTTAGGCATGAGCCACCACACCTGGCTAGTCTCTATTACTTTCAAAGACAGCAGTAGGCCAGGCATGGTGGCACGTGCCTGTAATCCCAGTACTTTGGGAGGCTGAGGCAGGATCACTTGAGCCCAGGAGTTTGAGACCAGCCTGGGCAACACAGTGAAACCTACCACTATAAATGAAAACGAAAACAAAAAACACGAGCAGTAAGCTAAAAATATTAAAATATCAACACTAGCTTATTCTCAAAAACAATTTTCTGCTATATAAAGTGCTTGTAACTGATAATATACATTAAAAATGTCAACTCTTAAGATCATGAATGGCCTGTCTCACTGCCAGCAATGAGAGTGGTATATGCTAAGGGACACCATGATATTTACAGAAGACAAAAAATATATATTCAATTATTTCCTATAGTTGTAATACTGTCATTATACCAGTAAGCATAAAATAATCTTATTTTGATATGGTAATTAAACAAAAATTATTATGGCAGAGTAAAATGCAAGGAACTAACTCCTCCTTAGGGATGACCATTAAGTATTTTTACTAGTTCATAATGAAGTTAAATATGACTAGAACACAATTCAGAAAAAAGAGACTAATTTATTTGTTTTATAAAATAGAATGAGCGCTTAGTTTAGATAATCAAGAGGTGACAGCTTCAGGTATCATCTTCACCAAGAATAAATTTGTAGTGTTTCATATTCATTTAAAGGAATCAGGAAGAAAAATTCATTTAATTTCTGCTGCCTGCCCAGTCACTTCAAAAATTCTTAAAGAAGCTAAAATAAAAATACCTTAGATTCTGGTTACTTTTTAAAGTAAAAATTTCCAGATGCCCCAAAAGCAATGAGTTCAATTTGGTGTCTTGTGTTCTGGGAAAGAACAGTTAAGTTGACAGCACTGCAGTCGCAGCTTTCAAATGCCGTGACCAATTATTTGAGAGTTATAATCTGCAGGCTCCATTTTCAAAATATGTGGGATAACACTGTCAATTCGTATGTTGCCAATGAGACCTTTGAAAAACAATTCTTCAGTGATGGTAGCATTCATCAGTCTTAAAGCTGGCAATCTGAGTAGTAGTCTGGATAACCTAAAAAAAGAAAGAAAAAAGGGAGAGGAACAAGGTTGTAAACCAGAAAGAAATTTAGTAGAAAAATATGAGTAATTTCTGCATGTGGCCTAATTTAATAAAGATAGCATTTTCAAAAGTTAAAATCAAAACTTTAGTATTCTCAAGCCTTAGAACATATGGCAATTACCTGGGTATGAATGCAGTCTGACAGACTCCACAGGGGAAAGCCCTGCTCTTAGTGCTACACTGTACTGCCTCCACTTGGCTGTAAGGACCATGGAACTGATAAACCATGCATCAAGTTACACAATTTTTTTTTTGAGAGAGGGCTTCGCTCTGCTGCCCAAACTGGAGCGCAGTGGTGTAAGCTCACTGCAGCCTCAATTCCTTGGACTCAAGTGATCCTTCCCGCCTCAGCCTCCCAAGTAGCTGTGGCTACAGGAGTGTGCCACTATA
This sequence comes from Pongo abelii, assembly GCF_028885655.2. Lineage (NCBI taxonomy): Eukaryota > Metazoa > Chordata > Mammalia > Primates > Hominidae > Pongo > Pongo abelii. The sequence continues at coordinate 93,568,210 of NC_071995.2, forward strand.
CCTGGCTGTTTTTTTTTTTTTTTTTTTTTTTTGTAGAGACAGGGTCTCACTATGTTGCCTAGGCTGGTCTCACACTCTTGGGCTCAAGCAATCCTCCTGCCTTGGCTTCCCAAAGTACTGATATTACAAGCGTGAGCCATTGTGCCGGGCCAAGTTATACATTTAAGAATGGCGGCTGGGTGCCAGTGGCTCACCTCTAGGAGGCTGAGGTGGGCAGATCACTTGAGGTCAGGAGTTCGAGACCAGCCTGGCCAACATGGTGAAACCTCATCTCTACTAAAAAAATAATGATAATAAAATAAAATAAAATCAGCTGGGCATGACCAGCCTGGCCAACATGGTGAAACCTTGTCTCTACTAAAAATACAAAAAATAATTAGCCAGGCATGGTGGCACGTGCCTATAACCCCAACCACTTGGGAGGCTGAGGCAAGAGAATCATGAGAATTGATTTAACCTAGGAGGTGGAGGTTGCAGTGAGCCGAGATCATGCCACTGCACTTCAGCCTGGGTGACAGACCAATATTCTGTCTCAAAAAAAAAAAAAAGAAAAGAAAAAGAATGGTTTAGCACCTCATTTCAGGTTTTAAAAATCGCAATGTTTTGTGTTATCAGGACATAAGACATTTTCTTGGTTTTGCTCTGCAAAAAACTACTGGAAGTAGGCAATAGTTGCTATTACTGGGAAAAGCACAGAATGTGGAATCAAGACCGCTGGGTTCAAATCTTGATTGAACTGCCCACTACTTATATAAATGTGTGCTTGCCACTTACTGTCTCTCACAGTGCTGTTGTGAGGATGAATGAAATGATCCCTGCCAATTTCTGTGCCAGGTAGTGAGGTTTCTTAGGGTAAGACCCTACCTTGTGTCAAAGTGCCTTGTAAGTTGAAAACTACTATCCAAGGATAATGTATTATTTTTAAGTAACCAACAAAGTAAAAAACTGAGAAAGTTGCAGTCACAAAGGAAAAAAATTTAAATACTGTATTTATCTGTATAATGAGGCATAGAGTAACTTTTAAAACTTAAAGATGCTGAAAAACAACCATAACAAAACCACCTTTCCAAAAAGACTGTGGTGGGTTTATCCTTCTGTGCTAAGGCCTTGCACTCTAACACCTCAGACCAAATTAAACCAGCAGCCCCCAGGATTATCTTCCTGGAGCTATGTGCTCTACTCCTCAAATTACTCAGCATCCACATCAAACTACTCAGCTTTTACAGAACTGGTAGAAAGCAGAATAGGAAAACGAGTTAGATAAAGTTAAGGCTGATATTTGAGATGAGACTGGCTTATAAATCTACATTATTTAATATATGTAAAAAAGTTATTTTACTAGTTTGAAGTATGCTAAACTAATAAAATGTTTTATTTATTATAAGCAAACACACTTATATAGCCCTTACTATATGATAGGCACAGTCCTAAGCACTGTACATATATTAACTGATTTAATTCTTAAAATAATTGTAAAAAGTGGGTATTATTATTATCTCCATTTATAGGTGAGGAAACATGCCCAAGGTTATGAAGCTAGCAAGTGCAGGAGTCAGAATTCAAATCCAGGTACTCTGGCTCTATAACCAGGTGATTAACCCCTCGGCTATAATGTCCCTCTTTAAAGAAAGTGGCTCTTATAAAAAAAGAATTTTTCTCAAAGAATATTGGCGAGAAATAGCTTGGAGGGAATTTCATAAACCATGTTTCAAAATTAATTATAAAACAATCTAATGGTATTTTATTTTTTAATTATTATTTTTTAGACAGGGTCTCGCTCTGTCAACCAGACTGGAGTGTAACAGTATGATCACACCTCATTGCAGTCTCACCTCAGATTCCTGAGTAGCTGAGACTTCAGGCATGCGCCACCACGCCGGGCTAATTTTTGTATTTTTTTGTAGAAACAGGGTTTCACCATGTTGTCCGGGCTGGTCTCTTGATTATTTTTTATCCTCCTTTTACTAACAAAATTCATTATTTTATCCAAAGAAAAAGAGTTTGGATTTTAGAGTCAGACTACCTGGGTTCACGGTCAGGTGCTATCATTTACTGTGTGACCTTGAGCAAAGTTAACCTCTCTGTGCTGAAGTCTCCTCTTATATAAAATGTAAGAACTGGATGAAATATTTTATGTAACGTACTTGCAACAATGCAATACTGCTTTTTATAGCATTAGTATTTCAAAGTTAAGGTTGCCTAAAACATTTAATTATTCTGAGAGTAGAAATAATGAGATAACAGATCCACAAAAGGTTTTTCAATTATTTTAATTATATAGAATTTAACTCTAGATACCTGTAGGTGTCATCTGGATATGTTTTGGTTATATAATCTTGGAATTCCACATAAGCCTTTTCCTGAAATTTCTCTATCTGTTCCATGTTTTCTAGGCCTGGATGATCTGAAACATTAAAGAAAACATTGGTACCCTAGCTCTGAACGTTCATTTAAGACAGAGTGGATATGAAGAGACAGAAAGAATAGTCAAAACAGAAGCTGCATCATAAAATGTGTGGCTCAGGCTGGGCGTGGTGGCTCACGCCTGTAATCCTAGCACTTTGGGAGGCTGAGGAGGATGAATCATCTGAGGTCAGGAGTTCAAGACCAGCCTGACCAACATGGAGAAACCCCGTCTCTACTAACAATACAAAATTAGCCAGGCGTGGTGGCGCATGCCTGTAATCCCAGCTACTCAGGAGGCTGAGGCAGGAGAATCACTTAAACCTGGGAGGCGGAGGTTGCGGTGAGCCGAGACAGCGCCATTGCACTCCAGCCTGGGCAACAAGCGTGAAACTCTGTCTTAAAAAAAAAAAAAAAAAAGTGTGGCTCATTCATTCCACAAATATTGATTGAGCCCACCTACTATATACCAAGCACTATATTTTACATATTTAAAATTATTTTTTATCTCGTATACATATGCTAACAACTAATAGAAAATAAGTGGGTGTTACCAAAATAAACAGCTTTCTCTCCATTCCAAAAGTAGTAGGAAGGCATTTGATAACTTTGCCTTTAACAGGAGCAAAAGGTAAATGACTCAGCTTAAAAAGACATTTTAAGGCTAGGTGTGGTGGCTCACGCCTGTAGTCCCAGCACTTTGGGAGGCCGAGGTGGGCGGATCACAAGGTCAGGGGTTCAAGACCAGCCTGGCCAACATGGTGAAACCCCATCTCTACTAAAAATACAAAAAATTAGCTGGGTGTGGTGGCAGGCACCTGTAATCCCAGCTACTTGGGAGGCTGAGGCAGGAGAATCGCTTGAAACCAGGAGGTAGAGGTTGTGGTGAGCTGAGATTGTGCCACTGCACTCCAGCCTGGGCAACAGAGCGAGACTCCGTCTCAAAAAAAAAAAAAAAGGCATTTTAAATCTGTGAAATATTTGCAGATTATATTCTATGTCATATTTTTATAAGTCAAAAATTCTATTATTTTTAGGTAAAAAGGTATATAAGAAATTATGAAACCATAAATATCATCTCTATCAGAAAAATAACAGAAATATGAAAAAATCTATATAAGCATTTCAATGGTCACTATAACATTACACAAAAACAGAAATATTAAAAGAACTTCATAAAAATTATGCATAGCTTAAGAAATGTTGAATATGGAAAGCTCTGTTCTCATGGATGAAAATTTTAAAAAGTAATAAATGGAAAATCCTAAAAATACTTAGTAAAATAAAATTACATTAGAATTTAAACTTCAAATCTATGATCTTCCAATTTTCACCTAGGGAAAATGAAGGTGACAAATTGTGCTAAGAATAAAGACATACGTTACTAACTCATAAGAAACATTAGAAGAAATAGTACAAGCTTTCATGTTCTTACTGGTATTACTGACAGAAAGAAACAGGTTTCCTCAGATAATTTTATTATGATGCACAAGAACAGAAACATATCAGAATGAAAAATACAGAACCTAAGATAACAGTCAATTTCTCTTATTCAGAAATTGATCACTGAGAGCTTACCGTCATTTTACCATCTGTGAAAACTGTAAACTGGCAGGAAAACAAGAAACCAGTTTTTTTAATTTGTTGGTAACTCATATAAGATGTTTGGAAATCTAGCCCATCAACATAGCAATAATCATCTCATTCTGCCATTTAGTAATGCCTAAAAAAATACACCTAAGAATTCAAATGTTGATGTGACAACAGAAATAAAAGTCTATAATATTTTTTACATTTTCATTTATTTTTGAGACAGGGTCTCCCTCTGTCACCCAGGCTAGAATGCAGCGGCGTGATTAGAGCTCACTGCAGCCTCAAACTCTCAGGCTGAAGTGATTCTCCCACCTAAGCCTCCCAAGTAGCTGAAACTACAGGTGCGCACCAGCACATCCAGCTAATTTTTTTTATTTTGATTTTTGTAGAGAAGAGGTCTCCTTATGTTGCCCAGGCTGGTCTCAAACTCCTGACCAATCCTCCCATCTCGGCCTCCCAAAATGTGAGGATTACAGGCATGAGCTACTGCGCCCTGCCAAGGTCTATCATATTATTTCACTGACTTCTCAACCTCCCTTTTCATACCCATATAAATGTCTAACATCTTTAAAATTCACCAATTTAAAAAGTATACAATTCGGGCCAGGCGGGTGGTTCACTCCTGTAATCCCAGCACTTTGGGAGGCCGAGGTGGGTAGATCACTTTAGGTCAGGAGTTCAACACCAGCCTAGCCAACATAGTGAAACTCGTCTCTACTAAAAATACAAAAATGAGCTGGGTGTGGTGGTACATGCCTGTAATTCCAGCTACTGGGGAGGCTGAGGCAGAAGAATCGTTTGAACACAGGAGGCGGAGGTTGCAGTGAACTGAGATTGCACCACTACACTCCAGCCTGGGCGACAGAGCGAGACTCAGTCTAAAAAAAAAAAAGTATACAATTCAATAGTTTTTAGTATGAATATACTGATAGTTGTACAACTATCACCACAATCTAATTTTGGAACATTTTTGTCACTCCAAAAAAAACACTACCCATTAGCAGTCACTTCCCATTTCTTCCTTCTCCTTAGTCCCTGGCAACCACTTATCTATTTTGTCTATACCGGTTTGCCTATTTTGCATATTTTATATAAATGAAATCAAACAATATGACTGGCTTCTTTCATTTAGCAGAACTTTTAAAGGTTCATCTGTGTTGTAGTATGTGTTAGAATTTCCTTCCTTTTATGGCTGAATGATATTCCATCATATGTATGTATTAAATTTATTTGTTCATCTGTTGACCGACATTTGGGTTGTCTCCATTTTTTGACTATTATAAATAATGCTGCTATGACTATTTATATACACATTCTTGCATAGATATATATTTTTCATTTCTCTTGGGCTGACAAGAGTGAAGCTGCTGAGTCATATGATAACTCCATGTTTAACCTTTTGAAGAACTACTGAACTCTTCCAAGGCAACTGCACCATTTTACATCCCCACTTGCAACATATGAGGGCTTCTATTTCTCCACATCGTGAAACATTTTGTTTTGAATAAAAAGTAAATGTTTATATACCTGGACTGAAGAGTACTATTGCCTTCAGGTAGGCATATTCATATCCATCAATGCAGAGTTTAACCATGCTGTTACAAAACTCCTGTAGTTTGAAGATGTGCTCCATCAATAATTTTCTTCTTTCTGTTGACATTTTATCTTTAATTAAAAATAAACAAATGCTTCTAGTGTTTGTCTAAAATGAACAACTACTTTCATCCAATATATTTCCCTCTCAAGAATTTTGAAAAATTTTTTAATTCTTAAATTTTTTTTGAGGCAGGGTTTTACTCCTGTCGCTCAGGTGGCAGTGCAGTGGGGTGATCTTGGCTCACTGCAACCTCTGCCTCCTGGACTCAAGCAGTTCTCCTGCCTCAGCCTCCCGAGTAGCTGGGACTAGAGGCACATGCCACCGCGCCCAGCTAATTTTTGTATTTTTTGTAGGATGGGGTTTCACTATGTTGCCCAGGCTGGTCTTGAACTCCTGGGCTCAAGTGATTAGCCCACCTATGCCTCCCGAAGTGTTGGGATTACAGACGTGAGCCACTGTGCCTGGCCTTCCTCTCATGAATTTCAAGCTTTGAGTGACCAATGTAGAAATGTTTAAAATTAAGTATTTCTGCAATTATAGCTAAAACTAATCATCTTAAGATATTGTTCATTCAAGAACAACAAGCGGTTAGTATAATCTGTATTACTTAAGTAGAAAGGTTTATATTTATTTTTCTTGAGACAGGGTCTCGCTCTGTTGCCCAAGGCTGGAGTGCAGTGGTGCAATCTCAACTCACTGCAACTCTGCCTCCTGGTTTCAAGCAATCCTGCCACCTCAGCCTCCCCGAGTAGTTGGGACTACAGGTGAGCACCACCATGAATGGCTAAATTTTGTATTTTAGTAGAGACGGGGTTTCACCATGTTGGCCAGGCTGGTCTTGAACCCCTGACCTCAAGTGATCTGCCTGCCTCAGCCTCCCAAAGTGTGAACCACTGTGCCCAGCCAGGTTTATATTTCATCTTAATTCTTTTGATGTTGTAAAAGTACTTTTAAAAAATGAATTATTTTCTCATGGTAATTGCTTTTGGGGAAAAAACTTTATATAAAAAATGGATTTGGATGTTTATGGCAATTGGCTTGTTAAAAACAAACAAACAAACAAAGAAAACTCTAAACATAATGGTTCCTTTTTTTTTTTTTTGAGATGGAGTCTCGCTCTGTCGCCCAGGCTGGAGTGCAGTGGCACGATCTCGGCTCACTGCAACCTCTGCCTCCCGGGTTCAAGCAATTCTCTGCCTCAGCCTCCTGAGTAGCTGGGATTACAGGCGCCTGCCACCACGCCTGGCTAATTTTTTTGTATTTTTAGTAGAGACGGAGTTTCACCATGTTTGCCAGGCTGGTCTTGAACTCCTGACCTCGTGATCCACCCGCCTAGGCATCTCAAAGTGCTGGGATTACAGGCGTGAGCTACCGCGCCCAACGCCCCCCTCCCCACCCTTTTTTTTTTTTTTTTTTTTAAAGAAATGGTTCTCACTCTGTTATCCAGGCTAGGGTGTAGTGGTGCCGTCATAGCTCACTGCAACCTCAAATTCCTGGGCTCAAGTAATCCTCTGCCTCAGATTCCTAAGTAGCTGGGACTATGAATATAGGCATGCGCCACTATGGCCAGCTAATTTTTAAAAAATGTCTGTAGAGGTGGGGTACCACAATGTTGTCCAGGCTAGTCTTGAACTCCTAGGCTCAAGCAGTCTCACCTCAGCCTCCCAAAGTGCTGGAATTACAGGTGTGAACCACCCCACCTGGCTGAAATGTTTGCTTTCAAGATATACCTTTGAGAAGATAGGATGTAAAGATAACCACCTGAAACACTAGACAACTAAAAGTATGTAAGACTCAAATTTTGGTAATAGGATTTTATTTAAGCTTATATTGGTTGGGAAAAAATGAGCAAAACCATCTACATGTTTCACTACCAAGACTACTATTAATAAAAACAAATATTTAGTAAAAACACTGTTAAGAAGAAAAAACTGAAGCAGAATAAAATTTTACAATAAAGATTTTAATTTATTGTAGAGGGACTGTTTAAAACCCATCCATTAGTAATTAGTCAACCATAGCTTTCCTGAAGGTAGGCTTTATAACCATTACAGGCATATAAGATATGAACCAGGGGTAGCAGTCCATAAGTAAGATGGGAATGTGATGCTGCCTTCTAGTAGATCTATTTTTGATGACATTTTAAGGTGATTACCCCTCTGCTGTTAAATATAAGGAGGAAGCAAATGATTTAAAAATTATATAAAACCATAAGAAATAGAATATGCTAAGGAACTAAAAGGTAGTCCCCAATTTATAAATTATTCCTGAGCTCGAAAGGCAATTTCCCCATTTGTTGATGGGGCACTGTTTTGGGTAGTCATAAGCCATTCTATAGTTAAGCATTTATAAATCAGCGATTGCTCGTCTTGTGAAATGAATGAGGGCTGCAATTACCTTGGCATCTAGGAAAGGAAAAACAGATTAAAAAGGATTGTTCCTGACTCTTCAGAACTATTTAGGTGACAGAATACACCCTGATGAATTGATACAAAATCAACCTATCTTAGGATTCAAAGGGCTATAATAAAGAAAGGTCATTTAAAAATTGCTGAGTAGTATATGTTTTAAAATATTTGACCACCTCTACATAAGCTCACCCTGGATTCTTTGATAGTTGCACAGAAATTCACAAGGCCTGGTCAGAAATAGCCTGCCAGACTTAAGTATACTGTTTTCAATTTTGTTGCAATCTATTTAAAAAATATTTTTAGAGGATTAGTAAATTTATAAAATTGTAAAAATTATCTAAAGTAAGAAGAGCACTGGTACCTAAAACACTAATATAATAATTATTAGATATCTAACTTTAGTCATAACATTTAATAAAACTCATGCCTCCTCCTACATCCTGGAAAAGGTAAGGAAGGTGCTTTTTACCTTGTTGAAGACTATTGTGAAGACAATTCACAAATGTTGCTAATATAGTTGCTACATTCATCACTTGCCAGCACTGGGCAAGACCAAGAGTAAAAAGTTCATTCCAGTAAGCTTTCACCAGTGATATGCTGTTTTCTTGCCTATTAAAAACAGTAATAAAAGCACAAATCAGATATTATTAAAATAAGTTTTATAAACCTTACAGCTAGTCCAAATACTTAAAAACAGCATATTACTAAACTAAAATTACTCTAGAAAGATTTGAGCAAGTCTGTGTTTTGTATAGCTGATAACAAAACGAGAAATGAGGAATGCTTAGACATTTAAATAGTAGCTAGCTCATCAATCAGCCAGTTTATAAGAACAATTGCAAGTAATATTCAAACTAAAAAAGTTGGGGCTTTAACTTCACATTTAATACAAATGGAATAAAGATTGTTCTTAAAAGCAAAAGCATATACTAAAAAAAAACTTTTGCTTTGAATACAGGTAAATACCTTTTAAAAGAAAGGGCAATTCAAATTATTTTATTGTTTTGAGACAGAGTCTTGCTCTGTTGCCCAGGCTGGAGTGCAATGGCGTGATCTCTGCTCACTGCAACCTCCACCTCCTGGGTTAAAGCGATTCTCCTGCCTCAGCCTCCCTGGTAGCTGGGATTACAGGCATGCACCACCACATGCAGCTAATTTTTGTATTTTCAGTAGAGACAAGGTTTTGCCATGTTGACCAGGCTGGTCTTGAACTCCTGACTTCAGGTGATCTGCCTGCCTTGGCCTACCAAAGTGTTGGGATTACAGGCGTGAGCCACTGCTCCCAGCCTCTAGAATTATTTTATAGTAGGCAAGCAACCAATTTTAGGAGTAAAATGGTTCATTGTATAAATATGTTTCAGAGGAGATATTAGTATCCCTATAAATGAGATACCCAGGATTTTACTATGAATAAAAAGAGATTAGAAAGGTCAAAAGTTCTTTCCTGAATTTCTAAGTAAGTGATCTCAGCAGCATAAGGAGGCTGAGGCAGGAGAATGGTGTGAACCCAGGAGGCAGAGCTTGCAGTGAGCAGAGATCACACCACTGCACTCCAGCCTGGGTGACAGAGCGAGACTCCGTCTCAAAAAAAAAAAAAAAAAAAAGACCCCCATCTCTACAAAAAATGAAAACATTAGCCGAGCATAGTGGCATGTGCCTGCCGTCCCAGCTACTTAAACCTATTTATCCATTTGAAATTAGGCAAATAAACTTCCCAGGTCTCAGGTTGTCTAATGATACAAAATGCAGAGACACTATACATCCTTTATCTTGCTCAGAGTTATTAAGAGGTGAAATGTAAGAATTAGCTGGGGCTGGGTGCAGTAGCTCACGCCTGTAATCCCAGCACTTTGGGAGGCTGAGGCAGATGCATCACTTGAGCCCAGGAGTTGCAGACCAGCCTGGGCAACATGACGAAACCCTATCTCTGCAAAAAATCCAAAAATTAGCTGGGTGTGGAGGTGCACGCCTATAGTCTCAGCTACTCGCAGGCTGAGGTGGGAGGATCACCTAAGCCTGGGGAAGTCGAGGCTTCGGTGAGCTGTGATCACACCACTGCACTCCAGCTTGGGTGACAGAGTGAGACCCTGTCTCAAAAAAAAAAAAGAGAGAATTAGCTGGGTGCTGTGGCACATGCCTGTAGTCCCAGCTACTCAGGAGGGTTGAGGTGGGAGGATTGCTTGAGGCCAGGAGTTTGAAGGGGTGGCACACCATGATTGCATCTGTGAAGAGACACTGCACTCCAGCCTCTAATCTGGCACAGGAAGACCCTGTCTCAAAAAAAAAAAAAAGAAAAAAAAAAAATTGAAAGTATATGCCAGTTAGTGGAGAAATAGCAATTAAGAGATTAAGTCTGCCTTCATGAAAAAGAGGGGAAATAACAAATATATAATTTCAAATATTTTATATAAATATACATATATGATTATACATAATTTTAGGTAATAAAAATTCTACATTACTATAAAGTATGTATATTAGAAAATGGGAAGGTTCAGCTAAGGTGGTTAGAGAAGGCATTTCTGAGGTGGCGACATCTGAGTGGAGAAAGATGGCAGAGAATTAAAACAAACAAACAAAAACAAAAATCAGATCTAGGGGGAATAGTATCCCAGAGAGAACAAGGGCAAATGTGCTAAGGTGAGAACAAGCATACAATAGATATTCAATACAAATTTTTGAGTGAATTACTAAATGCTATCCTATTGTCTTGGAAGGTCCTTTCGTAGCCTTGTTTTCCTGGCTAATACCTACTGATCCCTTAAAATACAGCTCAGAGTTCACTTTCTAGAAGGAACATTATTCCTCTCTCAACAGTTAATCATTCCCCCTTCAGTGTCACGCACACATGTATCCTCACTGAAGGCAGAGACTCCCTTGTGCATTTCTGTATCCAGAGACCAATGCAGTACATGGTACACAGAAAGAATTCTGCAAATGATTTCTGATCTTAGGGAGTACAGAACAGGCAGAAGTGAGAACTTTGATGAAAAGAGCTGTGGACATAGGCCCTTTTACAATTAAACAATCTTTAAACCAAACCTACAGACTTTATTATAAATAAGATGATGAAACTATAAGATTTCTTTCCTTAAATCTCTGGAGAGATATAAGTTGGTAAGAACATCCTGATAGGAAATATGTCCAACCTAATGAATGGTACTTATATATTTTTCTTCTTAATAAAGCTTTAAAATTAGGATAATCAGTATGTTTAACAGAAATCATTCGTTAAGAACCACAGCCTTCTTTATGACATTATATTTTATTAAATAATTGAACATACTTGAAACAAACGCTAATACTGTCAACTCAGTCGCAGCAAGTTTTTTTTTTCTGAGAATTATTAATGTGAAATTTTAACTTCAGGCTGATCTCTTTTCCATTCAGTATCCAAGAAGGATCACTGGCCACAAGAAACTGCCTACCATTTGAAAGTAAAGTTTAAATGCAAAGAAAACCAGTATTTTATAATATTCATATAGAAAATGCTTAAAAATATCAATCTTAAACAAAATCAAAGGAGATAAAAATAAAGGATACTATTTTCATTAAAGATGGATAAAATCCAGAATTGGGGAAGAGGTGAGGAAATAAGTATTCATTCTCATACACTGCTGACGTGAGCATAAACTGGATCAACATCTTTTCAGAGAACAGTTTGGTAGTACCCATCGAAAGTTAAAATGTACACCTTCTTAGACCCGGCAATTTCACCTCTAAGAAACTATGTTATAGAAATACAGTCATGCATAGCACAACGTTTTAGTCAACAATGTACCACATATACAACAGTGGTCCCATAAGATTATAATATCATATTTTTATGGACACTTCTCTATGTTTAGATACACAAATATTTACTATTGTGTTACAACTGCCTATGGTATTCAGTACAGTAACATGCTATACAGGTTTGTCCTAGGTTTGTAGCCTAGGAGCACTAGGTTGTAGCATATAGCCTTGATGTGTAGTAGGTTTGTGTAAGTACACTCTATGATGTTCACAATGACAAAATTGCCTAATGATGCATTTCTGAGATTACATAGCCATCATTAAATGGGCAACACATTTACCAGTGGGCACATTAAATGGGCAACACTATACTAACATGACTATACTAAAAAAAGTGGGCGAAAATACATACACAATGCCACAAAATGCACATTGTAGCACTGGATATAATAACAAAGAAAACTGGCAACAATCCAAATGTCTACTAATAAGGAATGAATAAGTACATAAAATGGAATACTATAATAGAAGCTATGAGGACAAATGGGGTAAATTTACATGTACTAACATAGGAAGAAGTTTATGAGTGTAAAAAGCAAGGCAAAGAATAGGATATGTAAATATGTGTATGTATTTAATTGTCTAATAAGTATCTCACGGAAAATTTCTAGTAGGACACCAAACTGTTAACAGTGGGGTTAGTTACCTCTGGTGAGTGAGGTTTTACTTTATAATCCTATAGTTCAATATTACTTTAAACATTAAAAAAAATTAAAAGCTAACATGAAGGAAGTTAAACTCAGTTTCACTTTTAACCTCTGATTCTGAAGTTTTAAGGAGGAAATAGCTAACCAAAGTAGTTTACTAGTAAACACAGGAAAGGAAAAATAAATGGAAAAAAATCAGAGCTGGCTTGTGCTATGCATCTTTTAGTAAGAAAGTACCCTGGCATTGCTGGAGAAGCTCAGAAAAAAAGGAGTATAAGTGCAAAGGATAAGAATACCAAAATTATTACTAAAGAAAAAAGACAAAAGTGGCAGATGAGAAATAACCTACCAGATTACTGTGTTTCCAAAAGAAAAGTGAAAAGGACTGTAGAAACCAACTACAGAAAGATATCTATTTACATTTATCCAAACCCCAAACCAAAAACCCTGATGGTATAAGCTAGCTATGTTTTTAAAAGTTCAATTATGTTAGGAAAGAAAAACAGCAAGGCTACTCTAAAAAGATGGTCTTTAAGAGAATGAAGAAGAATGACCTTTTATTATCTACTTTGCAGCAGGCAATGGCTTAGATCCATTTACATTCATTATCTCACCTATGTGATGTAGTTCATAATCAAGTGTTTCTGCTCCTAATTTACAGACACTGAGCCTCATTTAGGTTACGTGGTCCAAAGACACAAAAGCCAGCAGATGTATAAAAACAGAATTAGAACGTTTATGCTCCTTTAAACCTCATTACACAATTTAGCAAGTAAAATGCTAAAATCAGTAAATTTCTCAGTAGAGACTCCTCCATTTAAGGTTAATATTTTGGGACGGTAAGGGCATGTTTGCTACCAGTTTTTCCTGTTAGGAAAATAACTGACTATTGTAGTTTATGTTTAAAACATCTTTCCTTTAAGAAGCAAAAAGAGCTGAGTAGAGACTGTAGTTAAGGTTATCACTAAGGCATCTAAAAAGCAACACAAATGTTGAGGTTAAAAAAAAAAAAAAAAAAAAAAAAAAGGCCAGATATGATGGCTCATGCCTGTAATCCCAGTACTTTGGGAGGCTCAGCTGGGAGAATCGCTTGAGGCAAGGAGTTCAAGATCAGCCTGGACAACATAGTGAGACCTCCATCTCTAGTTTTTAAAAGAGCATTAACTTGCAAAATAGTAAATATGTTAATTTCTTTTACAAATAGGTACAGGTATTTTTCTCTAACTACTACACTATATTGTGGGTTTACTTTTTTTTTTTTGAAGCAGAGTCTCACTCTGTCACCCAGGCTGGAGTACAGTGACATGATCTCAGCTCACTACAACCTCCGTCTCCTGGATTCAAGTGATTCTCCTGCCTCAGCCTCCCGCGTAGCTGGGATTACAGGGGGCTGCCACCACGCCTGGCTAATTTTTGAATTTTTAGTAGAGACAGGGTTTTGCCATGTTGGCGAGGCTGGTCTTGAACTCCTGGCCTCAAGTGATCTGCCTGCTTTGGCCTCCCAAAGTGCTGAGATTACAGGCATGAGCCACCACGCCTGGCCTATATTGTTAATATTCATTAAAATACGTATATAGGACTCACAATTAGAGGTTATATAATTGTTTATACTATTTATTTTCATAAAGGAATATAACTTTTGAGCCCCTCATATCTGGTAATACTGAAGGCACCAGTCCTCAGGGAAAAGTATCAGTGATATGTCAAAATGAACCCAAAAAGTTACAGGTTTCAAAACTACAAAGTTACAGGAAACATTGCATTATGTTTCAGTGGTAATTTAAAAGATTCAGCTGTCTGGCTTAGCATTTAATGGAAGGCTATTGATTACATTATTCAATAAATAAAGTCTCCTGTGGTAAATGGTGGTGGTTTGGAGCTTTTGGTTATATTTTAAGAATCTAGGTAGAGATGACTGCTGCCATACTTACTCCAGGCAAATCATGACAAGTACTCTCCACTACCCCGCAATGGAATCTACCACTATTCATATAGCCACTTAACCTAAATTTTGCAGGGAGAACTTAAAACCAACAATTGAAACTACAAATCTTAAAACAGAAAATCAATACCTTTGTAAAATACAGAAGCCTTGTAAAATATTAGTAGTATTAACTGTATAATGACAATCAACACCTTTGTAAAATACAGAAGCCTTGTAAAATACAAAGGTACTAACCATGCACTGTTTAGTAAAATTAAATATTTAAGTTACTGTTCCCTTCAATTAAAGTGATCAAAACAATCTTGATTTCAGAAAATGATTAATGTTGCTTATCTGTTTCTCTCTGTAAAATTAGGACTTTGTCACCAACTTTTATATTTTTAGATAAAAATGCAAACTTGGCCAGGCGCAGTGGCTCACGCCTGTAATCCCAGCACTTTGGGAGGCCCAGGCGGGCGGATCACGAGGTTAGGAGATCGAGATTGGCCCGGCTAACACGGTGAAACCCCGTCTCTACTAAAAATACAAAAATTAGCTGGGCGTGGTTGCAGGCGCCTGTAGTCGCAGCTACTCGGGAGGCTGAGGCAGGAGAATGGCCTGAACCCGGGAGGCCGAGCTTGCAGTGAGCAGTGATCACCACTGCACTCCAGCCTGGGGGACAGAGCGAGCCTCCATCTCAAAAACAAAAAAAACAACAAAAAAAGCAACCTAATGCGTCTCTACTTTTAGAATATTAGAATAGCTTTTATTTCCATATAATAGAATTTTTCCATCATTAGCACTTTGTCCTTATCCGTATGATTAAGTAAACACATAAATAAGATCTATGAATTATCCAGACAGGGATAAAAAATGAGAGTTTGCATCATGGCCTTGATTGCTAGATCAAATTCTAATTACAAAGAATCTTGCGGTTGTTACATTGAAACTGATTCTCAATACAGATCACAGGAAAATGTGGCTACCACTATAAAAATGACTTATTTTATAAACAGAAACCTCCTGAGGCCTTATTTTTGGTTTCTTCAACATCTGTGCTATTTCCATAGGATAATTATACTCAATTTAATAGAAGTACTTAAGATCAATGGTGGTGTAAATAATTCAAGGAGTTCAAACCACTCCCCAAAATTCCTCCCTTTTGTTGTTTTATTATAATAACTGATGGCCTATCATGAAAAATATCACCAGGTTACTTTTTAGACATATGAATGTGAGTTACAAGATGACTGAACTACACTTAATATTTTAAAATTAGTCAATTGCTGGCTAGGCACAGAGGCTCACGCCTATAACACCAGCACTTTGGGAGGCTGAAGTGAGCAAATCACTTGAGGCCAGGAGTTTGAGACCTGCCTGGCCAACATGGGGAAATCCCATCTCTACTAAAAATACAAAAATTAGCTGGGCTTGGTGGTGCACACCTGTAGTCCCAGCTACTCAGGAGGCTGAGGCATAAGAATTGCTTGAAACTGAGAGGTGGAGAGTGCAGTGAGCCGAGATCATGCTACTGCACTCCAGTATAAGTACTTATTTTAAAAATTTTGGTAGATAATAGACTAATTGTTCTCCAGATTACCCCACCCTCGGTAGTGTGTACTTGGTTTTCTGTATCCTCACTATATTTGATACTATTGATCATTTCAGTAATTACAAAGTAGAAAAAAGACTATCCCAACTAAATAAAAAAAAAAAATCAATTGCCAATATGCAAATTTACATTGTATTTTTTTCTACAAACAAACACACTGGACGTTGGGCGAGGTGGTGCACACCTGTATGGGAGGCATCCATATAGGAGGATTGCTTGAGCCCAGGAGTTCCAGATCAGTCTCAATGACAGAGGAAGAACTCATCTCTTAAAAAAAAACCCAGAAAACTAGAGAAATTCTGAAAATTGAATGTTAAAAAAGGACTAACAATCATTTTAAAGGTTAACCATTCTAAATCAGGCTTTTAGTCTATGTAACTATAATTGAGCACATGATTTAACGCATAGTATAATGCTGATTAATAAACCAAATTATAATGTTAAATATGCCTTTATTCAGTTCTCTGTATGCCTTTTGCAATCATGTTCGCATGTTTCTTTGTTATATTCAAAACAGTCTCAGAGGATAAGAGGTGGGCAATTATTATTCCCATTTGGCAAATGGAAGAACAGGTATACAGGATGTGAAACTGAATTGCTTACAAAATCATACTGGTGAATTAGGGTCCTAGGAGTTGAATAAAAACTTTCTAACTTTGAATAAAAACTTTCTAACTACGGGCTTAACTTTTTCCATTGTTTTGCCTTTAGACACACCAGTTATTTTAAAACAATTTAAATACATTTGGCAAACTTTAGGTAAAGCTTGAGTTTCTTACAGTAGGCCATTTTCTATCTCATCTGATTTCTTCAGAACAGAATATAGATATACTCTTTTTTAAGAGACAGGGTCTAGCTCCGTTCCAGGCTGGAGTGCAGTAAGCAATGTGATCATGGCTTACTTCAGCCTCGAACTTCTGGGCTAAAGTGATTGGCCCCCCTTAGCCTCTAGAGTAGCTGGAACTACTAGTGTGCATCACCATGCCCACCTAATTAAAACTTTTTTTTTTTTTTTTTGGAGAGACAGGGACTCACTCTGTTGCCCAGGCTGGTCTTAAACTCCTGGCCTCAAGCCATCCTCCTGCCCTGACCTCCCAAAATGCTGGGATTACAGGCGTTAGTTACCATGCCCAACCTCAGATGTACTCTTGAGTGGTAAGACTAACCCTCTAAGTCATTGTAGTGGTACTATGGGGGTTCACATTTTCTTTTTTTTTTTTTGAACCACATGATTGGAAAACAATTATCTCTACTTTTAACATAACCACCGTAGGCAAAATTCAGCTCTTTAGTAACATGCCTGGGAAGAACACTGAAATAGTAGTGATGAGAGAGAAACAAGAACCTAGGGAAGTCTTACAGTCTATCTTTGAGCCAATGAAAGATGAGGCCTGTGACAAATGCTAGCCATAGTCTATCAATTCTACTGATCATATTCCATCCAAATGCTTAACTTAGTCAAACTACAAAATATGGATTCTCTTCCACATAAATACAGAGAAAATACTAGTTAGCTGCCATGATTTGTCATATGAATGACACAACTTAAAGCTGTTATACTGTTTTTTCCTTTAATGCAAATCTTCCCAAAATAAAAAGTTTTGTTTAATGTACATTTGTGCTACAAAATCACATTTATATTCAAGATTTCAAAACACTCACCCTAGAGCCTGGAAAGAAGGAATCGAAAGTGCCCAGTGCATTGATAAGAACAGCAGTCTGGAGGCAGACTCCCCAATGTAGTGCACATTCAGGTACTCAGGCATAGGAGAAGGCATGGTGAGCTAGTATGAACAGGGATTTAGGTAAATTATCTTATGACTGAAAAGTTCTAAATTATCATTTCTTTGAAAAAGTTTAATGTAAACATAACACATCAAATGAGAGCTAATATATTCACAAAAAAAGCTAATCTTGAAATAATCCAAGTTACTAGAATTTACACCTAACAGGGCTTAGAATAAATAAGTAGCCCATAGTTTCTAACAAGTTAATATTCAGATAAGCAGAACCTCAACAAATATCAAGGATGATATTACCTGGTTATGTTACTTCCTGTCTTGGTCTAACAGTATGTTTCTTTTCCTTCCTTCTCTCCATTAATGATAGCATACAACAAATTCAGTTTAAGGAGAAATCCTGTCCGCTAAATGTTTCTTTCATTTAGGCTAAGGGGTTAACAAATTCAAATGCTTACAAAGCCAGGAGAGTAAGGAGTGCAACAGCCTTGCTGGTACCAACTGGGAAGAGCATATTTATTCCCAGATAAAGGGCAGAGCTGTGAATTGAATTCAGTGCAGTGAAAACATATGGAATTGTGGGCTTAGCACTGCCAGCTCTTTCAGTTCTTCAAAGAGCACATTCTGTGTGAAACCTCCCTATTTAAAAAAACTGGCAGGCCGGGCGTGGTGGCTCGTGCCTGTAATCCCAGCACTCTGGGAGGCAGAGACAGGTGGATCACGATGTCGAGAGATCGAGACCATCCTGGCCAACATGGTTAAACTTCATCTTTACTAAAATACCAAAAAAAATTGAGCTGTGTGTGGTGAGTAGTCCCAGCTACTTGGGAGGCTGAGGCAGGGGGAATTGCTTGAACCCGGGAAGTGGAGGTTGCAGTGAGCCGAGATCGAGCCACTGCACTCCAGCCTGGGCAACAGCGTGAGACTGCATCTCAGAACAAAACAAAACAAAACAAAAAAACCCAAACTGGCACTAAATGAAAAAAAAATGTTTTAAAAATTACAGGTATGCCTGTGGACATACTACTAGTAAGTGGTCAGTTTATATTGCTGATCCAGTTCTTTAAAATGTCTGACCACTGTTGAAACTTTTTTCTACTTTGTAATTACTGAAATGACCCATAGTATCAAGTATAGTGAGGATACAGAAAACCAAGTACACACTACCAAGGGTGGGGTAATCTGAAGAACAATTAGTCTACTATCTACTAAAATTTTTAAAGTAAGTACATGCAATAATACCACTTCTAAATCTCTGTTCCAGCAAAATACTTGCATACATGCACAAAAAAGCATGTGTAAGGATGTCCACTGCAGCTCTACATCTAACAATGAAATTAAATGCTGGCAACAACCCAAATTTCTATCACTAGAGAAAAGAATAATCCATGCTATAGAATATATGTGGGCATTAAAATTGGAAAGATAAACTGAGATGTAATGGTATACAAAAAATCTCACAGACATCCAAGTGGAAAAAGCTGTAAAACAGTGTGTATTAAATAGATGACCCAATTTAGGTTAAAGAGTACATATATATGTATACCCAAAAAGTACAGAAGGAAACATGCCACACAGTTAACAGTGGCTACCTCTGGGTGGGGTAGGTAGATGTGCCCCTATGTATTTTTCTGGGGAACAACTATTATAGCTTTCATCAGATTCTCAAAGGTATTTTTTTTTTTTTTTTCTTTTGAGATGGAGTCTCACTCTGTCACCCAGGCTGGAGTGCAGTGGCGTGACCTCAGCTCTCTGCCCAGGTTCAAATGAATGTCCTTCCTCAGCCTCCCCAGTAGCTGGGACTACAGGCGTGCACCACCAGGCCCAGCTAATTTTTTTGTATTTTTAGTAGAGACGGGGTTGTACCACATTGGCCAGGCTCGTCTCAAACTCCTGACCTCAGGTGATCTGCCTGCCTCGGCCTCCTAAAGTGCTGGGATTACAGGCGTTGAGCCACCGCACCTGGCCCGTCAAAGGTATCTGCTATCTAAAATACTGCACCTGGCCCCTCAAAGGTATCTTCTATCTGAAAGGCTTGAGGTTTGAAACAAAGGAAAGTTACACAAAAATGTAAAAAAAACCCCTGCCTTTGTTCATTATTAGCCAAGAATGGTTTACCTATTTATAAATGGTACCAAGTAATGAAACAAAAGGGCAATTAATAGTTGAAATTCTGTAAGTGAGAAGAAAATTTTTTACATATTTAAGAATGTTTGAGAAAGGTTTACTACAGCAGTAAGTTAAAATACAATTATTTAAGACAATTCTTGGCTGGGCGCAATGGCTCGAGCCTGTAATTCCAGCACTTTGGGAGGCCAAGGTGAGAGGATTGCTTGAAGCCAGTAGTTCAAGACCAGCCTGGGCAACATAACGAGACCCATTTCTACAAAAAACAAACAAACAAAAAAAAAACCCCACACACACAACAAAAAATTAAAAATTTAGCCAGGAGTGACGGCTCACACCTGTATCCCAGCAACTTGGGAGGCTGAGGTGGAAGAGCTGCTTGAACCTAGGAATTTTGAGACCAACCTGGGAAACACAGTGAGACCTCATCTCTAAAAATAAAAAAATTAGCTGGACATGGTGGTGTGCACCTATAATCCCAGTTACTTAGCAGACTGAGGTAGAAGGATCCCTTTAGCCCAGGAGGTAGAGGTTGCAGTGAGCCAGGATTGTGCCACTGAACTCCAGCCTGGGTGACAGAGCAAGACCACATCTTAAAAAACAAAATATATCATATCTTTTCAGAATTACCCAAGGTGAGTAAAAAGAAAGTCTGAAAAACTAAGGGAATTACCAAAAATTACTAGTTTTGGGGGAAGGGGCAAGTAAGATGCAAAACAACAACAAAAAAGTCCTTTGTAGGGCTGGGCATGGTGGCTCAGGCCTGTAATCCCAGCACTCTGGAAGCCCAGGGCAGGCAGATCACTTGAGGTCAGGAGTTCAAGACCAGCCTGCCAACGAGGTAAAACCAGGTTTCTACTAAAAATACAAAAAATTAGCCGGGCATGGCGGTGTGTGCCTGTAATCCCAGCTACTCGGGAGGCTGAGGTGCCAAGAATAGCTGGAACCCAGGGGGTGGAGGCTGCAGTGAGCCAAGATTGTGCCACTGTACTCCAGCCTGGGAGACAGAGCAAGACTCTGTCTCAAAAAAAAACAAACAAACAAACAAAAAAAAAACCCTTTGCAAAATAGTTTAAAATTGCATTTAAATAAAATATTAATACTTGTAGTGTGTAAACACTGGATATAATGGTTTTGCTTTACGCAACAGTGGTGGTAACTCTGAAAAACTTTCTGCTGCTTTAATCATAAAATGGAAATAGTTTACAACACACACTAAAGGGACTCATTATTTAAAATAATACTACACCATGATGAGTTAACTTACAAAGAGAGAAAATGTTTCATAATCTGTTCTACATGCTCAATAAAACTCTAGTATTCTGAATCAGAAAGCTAATGCTGGCTGAAGAAACAATAGTCCGTTTCACAAGTCTTTGAGACTGAAAAGACAAAGATTTATTCCTATATAGTGAGCTTCCCCAAAATGCCTGTAGATCTTTAGGATTATAAATTGAATTATACACATTTTTCAAATTAGAAAAGTTCAATATATTGAGCTGAATTTTTAAAGAGCATTGACAAGAACTAAACCTGACCAATCTGTTTTAGAAGTTATTAGTTGCTTCTACAATTATCTTTCTAGCAGTTTCTGTATTGAAATCTTATAACAGCCTGCATGATATAGCTTTTTTTGAGATGGAGTCTTGCTCTGCTGCCCAGGCTGCAGTGCAGTGGTGCCATCTTGGCATCACTGCAACCCCCGCCTCCCAGGTTCAAGCAATTCTCCTGCCTGAGCCTCCTGAGTAGCTGGGATTACAGGCACCCGCCACCACACCTGGCTAATTTTTTTTTTTTTTTTTTGTATTTTTAGTAGAGACGGGGTTTCAACATGTTGGTCAGGCTGGTCTTGAACTGCTGACCTCGTGATCCACCCACCTCAGCCTCCCAAAGTGCTGAGATTACAGGCGCAAGCCACCCCACCCAGCCAATATAGCTTTTAAAAAATCACTGGATGGCCGGGTGTGATGGCTTACGCTTATAATCCCAGCACTTTGGGAGGCAGAGGTGGGCGGATCATTGGAGCTCATGAGTTAGCATGGGCAACATGATGAAACCTCGTCTGTATTAAAAAAATACAAAAATCAGCTGGGAGTGGTGGTGCATGCCTGTAGTCCCAGCTACTCAGGAGGCTGAGGTGGGAGGATGGCTTGAGTCTGGGAGGCAGAGGTTGCAGTGAGTCACGATCACGCCACTGCACTCCAGCCTGGGCTATAGAGCCAGTCTGTCTCAAAAAAACAAAAACAAAAACAAAATCCTTGGAGGCTGAGCACGAGCACAGTGGCTCAGGCCTATCATCTCAGCACTTTGAGAGGTCAAGGTGGGAAGATCACTGCTTGTGGCCAGGAGTTTGAGACCAGGCTGGGCAACACAGTGAAACCGCATCTCCACACAAATACAAAAAAATCATTTGAGTTAGGAGATCTGTATTCTGCTTCCAACTTTTTGTTAATCCCTTCGCCTAATTACCAGTATGACCCTAGATTACATATTCATTCAGTAACTATTTACTTAGAGTTCACTGGGAAACAGTAAGTGCTATTGTCTCAGTGGAAGAATAAAATAAAAACTTGAATGAGCTATAGAAAAGGGCTAAGAAAGCTAATGGCATGTGTGAGAAACCATGGGCAGCTGGGTCAGAATGCGGAGGGCCCTAAAGGTCAAGTTATAGAGACCGGACTTAATTTCATAACATATGGGCAATGGGAAGCTACTGAAGGCTGGTAAGTAGCAGAGGGACATAATTTGATTTTTAACAAATATAACGCTGGTACCAGCACATAGGACAAGATGGAAAAGAAAGACTAAGAGCGAAGATATTAGGGTAACAAATCAAGAAATTAATTTTAAAAGGCCTAAAATATGGTGAAGGAAATGAAGGGGAAAGGAGAAATTCAAGCAATGAAATGGTTAAAATTCAGTTATGGAATGAGAGGAGTGAGGCTTAGGGAGAGTAATTGCCTCTAAAGTTGCAAACATGGGTGACCAGAAAGACTGATTCTAATATGAAGATAATAAAATTTTAGAAATAAGTATATGCAATTTCCAAAACCACCTCACTTCTGTTGCATGTATATAATTTCTAAAATGGGAATATGATCTACCATACTCTTAAAATCTTCTAAGGAGATTTTAAGAATCAAGTAAAATAAAGTACATGAAATCATACCAAAAATTATGAAGTTTAATAAAAATCCTTTTTTTTTTTTTTTTGAAGATGGAGTATCGCTCTGTCACTTAGGCTGGAATGCAGCGATGCAATCTTGGCTCACGGCAACCTCCGCCTCCCCGGGTTCAAGCAATTCTTCTGCCTCAGCCTCCTGAGTAGCTGGGGTTATAGGCATGCGCCACTACGCCTGGCTAATTTTTGTATTTTTAGTAAACACAGGATTTCGTCATGTTGGCCAGGCTGGTCTCGAACTCCTGACCTCAGGTGATCTGCCTGCGCAGGCCTCCCAAAGTGCTAGGATTACAGGAGTGAGCCACCACACCCGGCCAATAAACATCTTAAATATTACTACTGCCCTTGATTTTTCAAAATCAAACTTCAAGTTTCATTATTAGACTATTTCCCCTTACTACCAAGATTGCTTTGAACAAGACGCTAAAAATCTCTACATCTCTTTCTTCATCCACCAGACGAGAATAAAAATTCTAACCCTGCCAGGTATGGTGGGTCACACTTGTAATCCCAGCACTTCGGGAGGCCGAGGTGAGAGGAACACTTGAGGCCAGGAGTATAAGATAAGCCTGGACAACAAAGTGAGATCCCATCTCTACAGAAAAATTTTTTAAATTAGCTGGGTGTGGTGGCACATGCCTGTGGTCTCAGCAACATGAAAGACTGAAGCAGGAGGATCCCTTGAGCCCAGGAGGTCGAGGCTGCAGTGAGCTGTGATTATGCCACTGCGCTCCAGCCTGGGTGAGAGTGAGACCCTATCTCACAAAGAAAAAAAAAATTAAAAATTCTAACCTCAACATATGTGGTGAGGCCCAAAGGAAACAGTGTATGTGAAAATATGCTACAAACTACAGTGTACATAGAAATGCAACAGAGGAACAAAATGCTATTCAGCTCAGCAAGTAAGAAAGGATTGAGTTGTTTGATTACAGATGTAAGGTCTTGAAACCCATGATCAGAAAACTTCAATGTGAGAACCATGAAATTACCAGACTCTAGGAGCTAAGCAGGGAAATCACTGAAAAGTAAAACATTTGACTTCACAAGGCTAATAAGTAAGACTCCGAGAAAGATGAAGTGGTCCTTTTCAGGAGAGTAAGAAAATTTATAGTGCTGACTGTGAGGATACTTAGGAAGACAAAGATGGAATGACAAAAGCCAATCCTAAGAAGAAAAAAAAGTCGTACTTTGCCAAATTCTTCTGTCCAAAACATTTCAAGGAATCAAAAACTTTGAGGACCAACATCAACAATAAACAGGTAAACTACCCCTACTTTCTAAAGAGCACTCTGGTCCTTTTCCCTCACAATGGGTCCTGTTCCTACATCTCTCTGATTTCATCCTTCCTCCCATTTAAATCCAAAGCAGAACATAAACCTAAGAAAACAAAAGAGTATCTTTTATTTAGAATAAGTAAGAACAATGGGAAAAATCAAGTTTTGCCTTGCTCCACCCTTGTCCATAAATCTTACCATAATTTTTTAGAATGATACAGATTATTCCAATTACTTTTCCTTATAGCACTCATAAAAAATTTTCCTGTAGAGTGTAGAAAAAAAATTTCTAATTTTTTCCATGTAAATTATCTTTGGTAAAATTTTACATAAAAATTGGCTTCACTGATATATTTTATTGACTACATCAAATTACACTATTTTAAGCCACTGAGTTTTCTCTGTGGCTATTTTTACCAAGTCAAATTTTATAGATACAAATATTAATTTGCACTCATAATTTCTACTGATACACATATTTGATAGC
This sequence comes from Pongo abelii, assembly GCF_028885655.2. Lineage (NCBI taxonomy): Eukaryota > Metazoa > Chordata > Mammalia > Primates > Hominidae > Pongo > Pongo abelii. The sequence goes on from NC_071995.2 coordinate 93,593,000, forward strand.
TGTATATATTCTCCTAAAAAATCCATGGAATTTTATAATCTATAGTAAAAGTATGAGCAGTCACTCTCAGGTATTCCAGGACTGCTATATGTTGCTAAGTGAAATCCATATGCATTTAATCCCTTTGCATACATCTTGCTAAGAGTATCCACAGCTGAGTGGTTAAAATGGAGGAGTCAAATCAACAGGATCTTAAGGTAGGGTCTCCACAGTGAGCATGGCTATAACTCTGTCCAAGCATTATTTGAATGACAAATCAAATAGCAGAAAGTGATTTTCTAGTCTTCTACACGTATTGTTTCTGTCATAAATAAATTAGGTTGGTGAAAAAGTAATTGCAGCCTTAAAAGTAATGGCAAAACCCACAATTATTTATGGGAACAAAATAAATTATAAATGTACCTTCTCCAAAATGGCTAAAAAGTGTAAGTTAAAAACTAAAAGTTAAAATATATTAAATAATTTGTATCTTTTTAAATTTTATTATGTAATTTTAATTTATAATAGAGATGAGGTCTCAGCATGTTGCCCAGGCTGGTCTCCAACTCCTGGACTCATGCAATCCTCCAGACTCAGCCTCCCAAAGTACTGGGATGACAGGTGGGAGCGGCTGCACCTGGCCAATTTGTATCTTATAATAATGCTGGAAGCCAGCTAATTAAGGTGATACATAACAAATGGAGCTCTTTGTAGTTACTATGGTAAGAGCAAACTATCTGGGTCTTACTGATTTACGATATAGTAGTAGCTAGGCATTGAACAAAAGCAGTCCATTCAACACATCATGAATGCCAATACTTAAAGTTTAACAAAATGTGCTGAAAAGTTATAAAAGCTAACTTTTATAGATTTAAACACAATAACTATTGTAACTGACTTAATAACAGGATGCTTTATTAAGCCATTATCTTATCTACATAAGGCTTTAGCCTCCTGCATAGATGCACACTAACATGCCCAGCTTATTCAGTATCTTGATAAACAGAAGAGAAAAGCCTAAAGATATTTTTTTTCTATATGCAGATGAGTTTTTTTTTTTTTTTGAGACAGAGTTTTGCTCTTGTTGCCCAGGCTGGAGTGCAATGGCGTGATCTCGGTTCACCATAACCTCCGCCTCCTGGTTCAATCGATTGTCCTGCCTCAGCCTCCCGAGTAGCTGGGATTACAGGCATGCGCCATCATGCCTGGCTAATTTTGTATTTTTAGTAGAGACAGGGTTTCTCCATGTTGGTCAGGCTGGTCTCGAACTCCTGACCTCAGGTGATCTGCCCACCTCGGCCTCCCAAAATGCCAGATTACAGGCATGAGCCACTGTGTCTGGCCCAGATGAGTATGTTTTAGCTGCTGTTTTGAAATTCTATCAGGGATATTTCTGACTTTAAAAGAACAACATACTTTGATTTTTGAAAGGTAGATCAAAATCAAGGAACACAACATACAAGTTAAAAAAAACATAGAGAAATACCCTGAAAGCTACATGTGAATCGCTGAGAAGTGGCCCCTCTTTTTCGGTGTAATTTATGCTTGAATCTCCAGTGATTAGGTGTACACTTCCTTCCATGCCCGCTACTGAGCTCTGGCAGGCTGTGCTCTCTCCAGGATTCAATGCTTTTGCAAGAGTGTCAAATGCCCTGTATGAAGACATCAGAAGCTGTGAGCTTGACCAAACACTGCAATAAAATAACAATTCTACATAGGATTCTGTAATTAAGATTTAAGCCTAAAAAACTGGCCAGGCTGGTCTAGAACTCAAGTGATATGCCCGCCTCAGCCTTCCAAAGTGCGGGGATTACAGGCATGAGCCACATGCCTGGCCTAAAGTCTCTTTTTAAAATCTTGCATAATTAAGGGGGAGAAGCATCTTCATATTTTCATATAATAATATGTTTTTAAAAGTTATATATTTTATCGCTTGAGCCCAGGAGGGCAGGGCTGCAGTGAGCTATGATCACACCACTGTACTCCAGTCTGGGTGACACAGCAAGACCCTGTCTAAATTAAACGAAATTTTTTAATGAATTATTTTTTAAAAACATTATATATATTATATATATTATATATATATATGATACTACAAGACTATCAGCCTATTTATTTTGTATACAAAAGTTACTTAGAACAAGGGTAAGAACTTATGTCAACTTTATTATACACAGTACAATAGGTCTTAAATTTTATTTAAAAATTCAGAAAACATTTTACTCATGTTTATTTTCGAAACACATTCTCCCTCTGTCAGCAAGGCTGGAGTGCAGTGGCATGATCATGGCTCACTGTAATCCTGAACTCCTGGGTTCAAGCAGGCGATCCTCCCACCTCAACCTCCCGAGTAGCTGGGACTACATGTGCGCACCACCATGCTCAGCTAATTTTTAAATTATCTGTAGAAACTGGGCCTCACTATGTTGCTAAGGCTGGTCTCCCAACTCCTGGACTCAAGCAATCCTGCCACCTTGGCCTCCCAAAGTGCTGAGATTACAGGCATGAGCTACTGCACCCGGGCAGAGAGTATTTTAAAATGTGTGGTCACATAGCTAAATCTAAACTGTAACAATTTGATATTAGAATAACAACAAACTAATGTTAGCAAATAATTACTCAAAATAGTTCCCCATATTTTTCAACAGGGCTCCCAGAGTTCCTTAAAATCTCATGTTCAACAAAATATTACTTATTGTGACTCTTAAATGTAGTTTATTCAGTATATATGTTATATTTTGTTGTTATTTGAGACAGACTCTCATTCTGTCGCCCAGGCTAGAGTACAGTGGCGTGATCTCAGCTCACTGCAACCTCCACCTCCGGGGTTCAAGCGGTTCTCCTGCCTCAGCCTCCAAAGTAGCTGGGATTACAGGCATGCGCCACCACACCCAGCTAATTTTTTCATTTTTAGTAGAGATGGGGTTTCACCATGTTGGCCAGGCTGGTCTCAAACTCCTGACCTCAGGTGATCCACCCCGCTTGGCCTCCTAAAGTGGTAGGATTACAGGCGTGAGCCACCGTGCCCAGCCAATTCAGCGTATTTTTATCATCTCTTTTTTTTTTTCCTTTAGAGATGGGGTCTAGTTGCCGGTTGACTCAAAATCCCAGGCTGAAGTGATCTTCCCGCCTCAGCCTCCTATACACTAATGTGTTCAGCTTATTCAATATTTTAAATGATAAACGCAGTGTAGGAAAACCCTGAATAAATTGTTTCTATATCCTAAGCATTAATATTTACAGAATAAAAAACAGAATTCTGATACTACTTTCTTCAAGTGTAACTTAAAATTGTAGTTGATTAAACTAAATCTTTTACATGAATTTTCATCACTAGAAATTGAGGAGCAGGATCAATATGATTGCCTAGAAAGACAAGTGTTTCACTCTCCATACACATCTTCATCTTTAGAAGAAAAAAATTCCTAAGTTTTAAGACTACATTTCTAATCTTCTAATATTCACTTACCGATTTTGTCATTTAGAATATAACCTTTCATAATGAATGCAGGTTTTCAGTTAAAACTTAATATGCCTTAAATTTTCTAAGTGAAAATAGAAATGTAGGTTAAGCATTCCTAATACTAAAATCCAAAATGCTCTAAAATCAGAAACTTTTTGAGCACCAACATGACGTCACCAGTGGAAATTTCACACCTGACCTCTCATGATGGGTTGCAGTCAAAATGCAGGTGTGTAACAGTTTATTCAGTGTTTATTCCCTGTCCCCAAGGGAAAAAAGATCCTCCCAGCTGAGATAAATCTTTTCTGCATATGCTCAGATTCCCCCAAGCAAGCATGCCCCCTAAGGATGATAAAATGGCACATGTACAGGCCAGACATGCCAATGGCAGGTTCCCCCGATTCCCCATGAGCCAAGACCTATGTGCATTACTCACTGTGGATTTTTGCATATTCTCTTCTTTGTGGTGTAAAGATATTTTTGAACGGGTGAGAAAGGCCTGCATGGTACCCAGAGTAATGCAAACATTCCAAAATCTGAAATCTGAAATGTTTCTGGTTTGAACAAAGCATTTCAGATAAGGGATAATCAACCTGTATTTGTTTTCTGAAACTTTTATAAATAGCATTTAACATAAAAATGTTCTAAATACTGAAAGACATGTAAACAAAAGGACATTGATAATCAAAAGATACCTTACCTTGAAACATCACCGTTGGTCTGCATTTCTTGAAATTCACACAAAGAGGTATCATCATTGCTTAAGCTTTCAATCATAGACATTTCATTACTATTTTGAGAAAGATCTTTAGTTTTTCCAAGATTCGCTAATGATGTAACCACACTGGCCAATGTACTTAAATCTCCCTGACATGATTCAGCCTTTAAAAAAAAGGGTATTAAAATTCTGTGAATTGGTATCACTATTGTTTTCAATCTGAAATATCCAATTATAGATTATGATATGCCAACAAAAGAACAGTATGATAAATGAAACCTGGAAAGTTAAAAGTGCTGAGCTTTCAGAAATTTCTTGAGGAAAATACAAGTTTAAAAACATCAGGTGTATTTCTTAAGAAATGTTTATATGTTACTTTTTTTTTTTTTTTTTCCTTTGGGATGGAATCTCGCTCTGTCACCAGGCTGGAGTGCCGTGGCATGATCTCAGCTCACCGCAACCTCTGCCTGCCGGGTTCAAGCGATTCCCCTGCCTCAGCCTCCCAAGTAGCTGGGATTACAGGCACATGCTACCATGCCCAACTAATTTTTTGTATTTTAGCTGAGACAGGGTTTCATCATGTTGGCTAAGATGGTCTTGATCTCCTGACCTCATGATCTGCCCGCCTCGGCCTCCCAAAGTGTTGGGATTACAGGCGTGAGCCATCGCGCCCGGCCGTATATGTTACTTTAAGAGACAAGGTCTCCCTTTGTCAACCAGACTGGAGTACAGTGGCACGACCACAGATCACTGCATCCTTAAATTTCTGGGCTCACGTGATCCTCCTACCTCAGCCTCCTGAGCAGCAGAGCCTACAGGTGTGCACTGCTATGCCTGGGTCGTTTTTTCATTTTTAGAGATGGGGTCTTGCTGTGTTGCCCAGGCTGGTCTTGAACTCCTGGTATCAAGTGATCCTCCCTGCCTCAGCCTCCTGAGTACAATTTCTAAAACTTACTATACAAACTATAAACTTGTACGGAATATAAAGAATACTAGTGAAGAGTGGCGGAAAAAACGGCAAATGAAGTGTTGAACAGACTTCCTAGGATGCCAACTTTTGCCAGACACTGTGTTAATTGTGTTAAAAGGCACTGTGTTAAACACAAACATTAAAAGAAATAGATCAGTTACCCATTATTCTCTTCACTTTTTTGTCACTGGAGTTGAAAACTCTCTTTATATAGGTAAGACACTGATCTTTCGATTTGTCTTTTTTTTTTTTGAGACAGAGTCTCACTCCATCACCCAGGCCGGAGTGCAGTGGTGTGATCTCAGCTCATTGCAACCTCCACCTCCTGGGTTCAAGTGATCCTCCCACCTCAGCCTCCTGACTACGGGCGCACACCACCATGTCCAACTAATTTTTTAATTTTTTGTAGAGATGGGGTTTCATCATGTTGCCCAGGCTGGTCTCAAACTCCTGGGCTCAAGTGATCTACCTGCCACAGTTTCCCGAAGTGCTGGGATTACAGACATGAGCCACCGTGCCCGGCTTGTCTTCATTTTTTAATGTTTGTTGAAAATGTGTATATTACTTGTGCATTAGCTACAATTCTTTTACAAAAAAGAATTTTCTCTCAACTCTTTGACAACTCAGAAATATAATTTGTACAGGAAAGGCAGGTAAGTACTTTATTTTTCTTTTACTTTGTTATCAATTTTCAGAGCAAGAAGTTGATATCCTAGCAATTTCTAATTGTGATACATGAGTTTTTCTGAGTATAATTTTTAATTCATAGATTTTCATATATTTGATGCTTTATATATTTGATTTAAATTTATTAAATTCTTTTGTAAATCCTTTCCCATGCTAACCTAATGAGAAGCCTTTTAAGTTGTCTTCTATGGCCTATTGGGCCAACCCCTTAATGGTATCTTTTTATTAATACTTTCTTCATGGTTTTTCTTTTTGGTGTTTTTTTTTTTTTTTTGAGACAGAGTCTTGCTCTGTCGCCAGGCTGGAGTGCAGTGGCACGATCTCGGCTCACTGCAAGCTCCACCTCCTGGGTTCACGTCATTCTCCTGCCTCAGCCTCCTGAGTAGCTGGGACTACAGGCGCCTGCCACCATGCCCGGCTAATTTTTTGTATTTTTAGTAGAGACGGGGTTTCACTGTGTTAGCCAGGACAGTCTCGATCTCCTGACCTCGTGATCTGCCTGCCTTGGCCTCCCAAAGTGCTGGGATTACAGGCGTGAGCCACGGCGCCTGGCCCTTTTTGACGTTCTTAATACTAAAATAACACATATGTTCCCATGATGTTTCATTTATTGTAACAATCAGTTTCTGTGAGATTTATTTTGGTGAATCAGTAGAATAAAACAATTTTTGTGCCTTCTCCAAATTAATCAATGGTCCAAAAATCATTTACTGAAAACCCTACCAGTTATCATGTTCTTACATAATTAATACCTATATATGCATTTTATTTAACTCCCATAACAACTCTGTGAGATAGAAATCATCATTCCTCTATTGCCAACCAGAAAAATGACCCAAATAGCAGAGGTGGGACTGGCTGACTGCCAAAGTCTATGCTTTTTTTTTTTTTGAGACTGTTTTTTAGAGACACTCTATCGCCTAGACTGGAGTGCAGTGCCAGGATCATAGCTCACTGCAGCCTTGAACTCCTTGGCTCAAGTAATCCTCTGCCTCAGCCTCCCAAACAGCTGGGACTACAGGCATGTACCACCATGCCTGGGTAATTTTTTTATTTTTAGAGACAGAGTCTCGCTATGTTTCCCAGGTTGGTCTCAAATTCCTAGCCTCAAGGAACTCTTCAACTTCAGCCTCCTGAGTTGCTGGGATACAGGCTTGAGCCACTGTGCCCAGAAAAGCCCATAATATTAAGCACCGCCCTAAGAAATTTTCTTATATTTGAATAAAAAGTACATTAGTTACAATTTTAAATGCTTTAATAGTCACCTAAAACTTAGAAGCTTATATATTCTCTTCTATCTAGCAACATATCTAACTAGATTCTTAAGTTTTTGCCCCTAAAAGCTCTTAGCCAACATAGAAAACTTTCATCTTGTGACTTCAGAGTTTTGGGGCAATTTATCAGAGAAGCTTACCATACGGTTGTCATAACAATTTAATACAAAGATATACAAGAGAGCACAATGTCTGGGCAGAGCAGTTTGTCAAGGAAACCTAGTTCCCTTCCTTTCTTAAAGGAGTTAATATGTCAATAAAACCAATTATCATTCTAACCTTGAATCATGTAGACAGGGCTAAGTGAAGTTTTCCAAAATATATGGCAAGAGGCCACTGCCTCACCTAGCAATTACATGCTAAAGCCCAATCTGTAAGATAGATACTTTTATTACTTTTATTTTACAGATGAGAAAGTGAGGCACTAAGAGGTCAAATAACTTGCCTAATGTTATATAGCTAGTAAGTGGTAGATGAAATTTGATTTCAGAGCCTAAGTATTTAGAGCACCTTAAAGCATCAAGTGACAAATATATAACAAATCTTGCATAAACAGGACAAATAATCTTATAGGTTATATAAAATCAGATCCTGGCCGGGCGCAGTGGCTCACGCCTGTAATCCCAGCACTCTGGGAGGTCGAGGCAGGCAGATCACGAGGTCAGGTGATCGAGACCATCCTGGCTAACACTGTGAAACCCTGTCTCTACTAAAAATACAAAAAATTAGCCGGGCGTGGTGGTGGGCGCCTGTAGTCCCAGCTACTCAGGAGGCTGAGGCAGGAGAACGACGTGAACCCAGGAGGCGGAGGTTGCAGTGAGCCGAGATCGGGCCACTGCACTCCAGCCTGGGTGACAGAGCAAGACTCCGTCTCAAAAAAAAAAAAAAAAAAAAAAAAAAATCAGATCCCAGCTAGGTAGGGAGGCTCGTGCACATAACCCCAGCAATCTGGAAGGCTAAGGTGGGAGGGTCACTTGAGCCCAGGAGTTCGAGACCAGCTGGGTAACGCAATGAAACTTCGTCTCTACAAAAATAGGAAAAATTGGCCAAGCACAGTAGCATGTGCCTGCAGCCCTAGCTTCTTGGGAGGCTGAGGTGAGAGGATCACTGGAGCCTGAGAGGACGAGGCTGCAGCAAGCCATTACTGTGCCACCACCGTACCCCCAGCTTGGGTGACAGAGGGGACCCTGTTTAAAAAACAAACATGGTTGAGAGAAACCCTGATCGTAGGCTTCCTAAAATCTGTCTTCAGATATGAGTTTTCAGGAGAAATTTTTGCTTCCTGTTCTCCCAAAGGGCTTCTGACAAGTACAGAAACTCTTCATGTTCAATTTAAATAACAAACTGTTTTTCCTTTAGACCCTTGGTCTAACATAGAGCTGCTCCAATCTCTAAGAGAACTGGATGACTTGGATACATAAAAGGAGAGCTCTTGCAGTCCTATTCCTACTCTTGACCCAAGTAAATATTTTGATGGAGGTGAGCTAAGAATTTCCTTTTACCTGACATATTTTAAGTATTTTGGCACTAAAAAAAAAAAAAAAAGTATTTTGGCACTAACAAATCTGTAAGGGAACATAAAAGAATATTAAGAATTTTACGGCCGGGCGTGCTGGCTCACGCCTGTAATCCCAGCACTTTGGGAGGCCAAGGCAGGTGGATCACGAGGTCAGGAGATCGAGACCATCCTGGCTAACAAGATGAAACCCCATCTCTACTAAAAATACAAAAAAATTAGCTGGGCGTGGTGGCAGGTGCCTGTAGTCCCAGCTACTCAGGAGGCTGAGGCAGGAGAATGGCAGGAACCCGGGAGGCAGAGCTTGCAGTGAGCCGAGACTGTGCCACTGCACTCTAGCCTGGGCAACAGAGTGAGACTCCATCTCAAAAAAAAAAAAAAAAAAAAAAAGAATTTTACACCTATAAATGTCTTTTACTGAGGACTCATATTTCAAGATGAGGGAAGAGTACGTGTTTGTTGCTTTCATGTTGAAGGGATAATCATCCTAGTGAAATTATGAACATTCCTGATTTTTTTTTTTTTTTTTGAGACAGAGTTTCGCTCTTGTTGCCCAGGCTGGAGTGCAATGGCGCTATCTAGGCTCACTGCAACCTCCACCTACCGAGTTCAAGCGATTCTCCTGCCTCAGCCTACCGAGTAGCTGGGATTACAGGCATGTGCCACCACACCCAGTTAATTTTTCCATTTTTACTGGAGACGGGGTTTCTCCATGTTGGTCAGGCTGGTCTTGAACTTCTGACCTCAAGCAATCCACGTGTCTCGGCCTCCCAAAGTGCTGGGATTACAGGTGTGAGCCACTGTGCCCAGCTGAACATTTCTAATTTATGTTAAAAAAAAAAAAAAAAGGCAACTTGTAATATGGAATATTTAAGAACAAAGCAATTTACCAAAGCAAAGGAAGTGATTAGGAAAACATTTTAAAATGCTTAAAAAATATCTAAGCTTTAAATTGTACTAAACACACCTTATCTGATGTCATCAGCACAGTTGACTCAGTTTTTACTCCAGATGGATGAATATTCACGAACATTCCTGAATCTAACAGTCCTGTTGACCTGTAACAAATAAGCACAAATTTTGGCCTGAGTTTCACTGGGAAGAAAAACAAAATGACCAGCTACTCAGTGTCTGTTTTACTTTACCTTGTACTTTCACTATCTGTTACAAAAGTTGGAGTTGCAGTTAATGGGCTACGAAGGTCCTTTCGGATATAGATTTTTTCTGTTGAAGCGGCACAGTTGGAAGATTTTTCTCGTGATACTTCAATGGGTTTTCTTTCACATTGGACAGCTACAAAAATGTGTTAAACTATTATATCACAATATAGGATTTACAGACAATTATAAATGTAAGCTGTAGGTAAGCTTAATGCTGCTAATAGGAGACATGGTTACCATACTAAACTCCAAAGATAACCATCAATCTTTAGAAATTATGTGCAAGTTCAACAAAGTTGCTTTAGATTAGTAAAACCAAGCAATTTGCATCCCTCATTCTTTTTTCTCTCCCTGCTCCCCATTCCTGTGATAAAAATGAAAAGGAACTCTTTTTTAAAAGTTCACCATCAAGAAGAAAGAACTAAAGTTAGGAGTCACTTACCTATCTATATGAGAGCTTTGAAAAAAATGAAGTGAAATTTAATCCATTGAAAATAATACTAGAAGGAACAAAAAGGCCTAAAGTAGATCTTTTATTAACTAAGGGCAGAAGATTTTTGAAAGTAATTCAACTACTTGGTCTTCCTTCCTAAAATATAATACATAATATTTGTAAGAATTTTATCTCATAACACTTAGGAGATAGTACAGTAAGGTTGTTAAGCTGCCAGGATTCAAAGCCAACTTATGCCACTTATATTAGTTGTATGACCTTGAGCAGGTTTCTCAACCTGTTTACCCAAATGTAAAATAGGTAACCTAGTACCTACTGCAGAGAACTGCTGTGAGAGTAAGTTAATACATATGCTAAGCGCAGTGTCTAGCATAGTGCGAGCTCAATCAGTACTAGGTATTGTCATTATCTTACTAATCACCTTTTAGTAGTTTAATCAAAAAGTAAACTGGTATCTTAAGCTAGTTAAGCTTTTTGCCAAACACAAACTACAAATACGTGCTTTTTACACAGGTATTCAATAAATATTAGTTGAATAAATAAAAAATACATACGTATGTCTGTATTCTTATATTTTTAGTTGGAAAACTGTAAACTAAAAAGTATACATATTTGACATATTTTGTTAATTTCAATACTCTTGTAGTTTGCTGGAATCTTTAAAAAGTATTTTCTCCTTAAAAGCTAATACATACAGTCTTGCTTCATTCCAAACGCAATACATCTCTGTAACCTGCAGTATTGACAGCGGTTGCGGTGGTGCTTATTAATAATACAATCCTTTGATCCTCGACATGAATATACTAAATTTTTTCGGATGCTTCTTTTAAAAAATCCTTTGCAGCCTTCACAAGTTACTGCTCCATAATGACGTCCTAGAGAGAAAATGTTTAAGAAAATATAAAAGTCACATTATTTCAGAACAGAAATGAAATAAGCCAATTTCTTCCCTTTAAACAACATATAAGATGAAACTGATTTTTGAGCTTCTGACATGAAAAACATTTTTAGAAGTTATTTTTATTTATCATAATTTTTTTAGAGACGGGATCTCACTCTGTGGCCCAGGCTGAAGTGCAATAGTGCAATCACAGTTCATTGCAGTCTCGAACTACTGGACTCAAGGGATATCCCCAAGTAGCTGGGACTACAGGCTTGCGCCACCACACCCGACCAGTTTTATTATTATTTTTTTTGTAGAGACAGTCATGCCATTTTGCCCAGGCTGGTCTTGAACTCCTGGCCTCAAGCGATCCTCCTGCCTCCACTCTCAAAGTGCTGGGATTACAGGCATGATCCATCTCACCTGGCCTAATGTAATATATTATTAAAGATCAGAAATCATCATTTTTAAATGATTCCTTTGCCAAAATTTCTAGTTTTCACATTAAAAAATGTTTCTACAGCTGGGTGTGGTAGCTCACGCCTGTAATCCTAGCACTTTGGGAGGCCAAGGCAGGTGGATCACTTGAGGTCAGGAGTTCAAGACCAGCCTGGCCAACATGGCAAAAGCCCGTCTCTACTGAAAACACAAAAATTAGCGAGGCATGGTGGCACACACCTGTAGTCCCAACTACTCAGAAGGCCAAGGCAGGAGAATTGCTTGAACCCAGGAGGCAGAGGTTGCAGTGAGCCAAGATTGCACCACTGCACTACAGTCAGGGTGACAGAGCAAGACTCCATCTCAAAAAATATATATATACATATTTTTTTCCATGTTCACTTTCAAAAGTGAAATACGCATTTTATTTCATTACAAATCAAATTAAATTGCACTGAAGTAAAAATAAGTGAATAAAGAACTTTGGGACCGGGCATGGGGGCTCACACCTGTAATCCCAGCACTTTGGGAGGCCAAGGAGGGGAGGGTGGATCACCTGAGGTCAGGAGTTTGAGACCAGCCTGGCCAACATGGTGAAACTCCATCTCTAATAAAAATACAAAAATTAACCATGCATGCTGGCGTGCACCTGTAGCCCCAGCTCCTTGGGAGGCCGTGGCAGGAGAATTTCTTGAATCCAGGAGGCAGAGGCTGCAGTGAGCTAAGATCACGCTACTGCATTCCAGCTGGAGCAACAGTGAGACTCTGTATCACAAACAAAGAAGAACTCTGGGAAAAAATTAGTTAAATGTTATAGGCTACAAATATGAACCATAAAAATGACATACTCCTTTATTTCTCTTCTTACTTTTAGTAGAAGAAACATGGTAATGTGGTAGTTATTTCAACAACACGACACATAAAAGAGGTTTTTTTTTTTCTTTTTTTATTTTTAGGAGGTTATTCTTAATGTTACCTGATGCTTTGTCTCCACATACTACGCAAAGATCAAAAACCTTATTTGGTCCTTGGTCTGGAGAAGAATTATCTGTTAGGAGCTAAAGAAAAAAAAAAAAGAAAACAAAAACAAAAACCTGTTGTTACTCAACAGCACTCATTCTATTAAAAAAATTAAAGAACATTCAGTTGGTCTTCCTTTGTTGCTTTCTTTTTCACAAGTTATTTTTAAACTTTGTACTCTATGAAGAGCTCAGAACCTTTCCACATGTAATGACATGACAAAAATAAGCTTATAATGGCATAAAGAGATAACTCTAAACCTTTTAAATAGAAAAGGGGCTATAAATAAATTTCCTTGAGGTAATCATAATCATGCAGATGTGCTTGCTATACAAAGGTATGGACTTAAAAAGCTCACCACTAGGCACAGCTAATAAGATACTGGCAAAGGAAACTAGTTTCTTCTTTAAAAAACAAAAAAAGGCTGGGTGCGGTGGCTCACATCTGTAATCCTAGCACTTTGGGAGGCTGAGGCGGGCGGATCACCTGAGGTCAGAAGTTCAAGACCAGCCTGGCCTAGGTGGTGAAACCCTGTCTCTACTAAAAATACAAAAAATTAGCCGGGTGTGGTGGAGGGTGCCTGTAATCCCAGCTACTTGGGAGGCTGAGGCAGGAGAACTGCTTGAACCCAGGTGGCAGAGGTTGCAGTGAGCCCAGACTGCACCACTGCACTTTGGCCTGGGAGACAGAACGAGACTCCATCTCAAAAACAAAACAAAACAAAAAAACAGCAAACTAGTTTCTTCCTTTAGGTTTATCTTTCAACCTTTTCATCGTTTTCTTTCAATCTTGAAATGTGAACAAATAAATTCAATTAAAGAAAATGGTATGGCATTTGAATTCCTCCGTGAATACTTCTGATTTTATGAACTATAAATGGTTCTTAAAATGACTGCCCCTTACTATGTAATATATAGCATCATTTCTTCTTATATCACCACAAAAATCAGTCTTCAATAAGTACTTAAGCTTCTGGTACTAGATGTCCTATGAAAGCATCTATGGCAAGTATTAATCTTTTCTTTAATAGCCTACCTGTTGCAAACGGTGGTAATCTTTTATCTATTATTCCTAAGTCTGGAAGGAGATATTGAGAGATTAAGAGATTTACCCACATGCATGAGAAAAACATCAGACCAAGTCCAAAAGTGGCGCATCCTACAATATACCTGGCCAGTACTCCTCACACAATTGTCAAGGTCATCAAAAACAAGGAAAGTCTGAGAAACTGTCCTAGCCAAGAGAAGCCTAAGGAGACATGTCAACTCAATGCAATAAGGTATCCTGGATGGGATCCTGGGACAAAAAAAGCCATTAGGCAAAAACTAAGAAAGTCTAAACACCTATAAACTTCAGTTAACAATGTATCAGTATTGCTCATTTATATATCGTGAATGTAAAATGTTAATAATAGGGGAAACTGTGTATTTACGGGGGAGTAATATGGGAACTCTGTTCTATATGCTCAGTTTTTCTGCAAATCTAAAACTATTCTAAAAAATCAAGTCTACTACTTCAAGAAAAATTAAGGTACATATAATGTTATACATTTTTTTGTGACTTTTGTCTTGTTGATAAAACAACTTCTTATAAATCTGTGACTGTATCCACTTGCTACCTTTATTTCCAAAACTAATACAAATATCATTGGATGAATAGATGATATCAGGATATATAGGCAAAATTTCATGTTTTATGAATTCAGAGTTTTTCAATCCCAAGAGGAATTTTCTTTTGTGAGTTTTTCATCATAAAAGATGGAACCCAATTTTAAGTAGACCCCCTTCAAAAAGTTTCTGAAGGCAAACTTCAGAATACATTATATTTGTATTCGATCATAGCAACCAGCAGTGAAAACACTGACATAACCACAGGCATGTGGTGTATAAAAGTTTTTGAGTCTTTGAAGAATAATGTGTAATTTTCTATTCTAGCGAAAACTAAAATGATGTAATGTTAACATATACTACTTCATTCCAGAGTAAAGCAGGAGACCATGACTACACTGCCTGCTATTTCATGAGATGTGCATGACAACAAAGGAGGCACAATGCTGAAGCCAGCAGCTATAGTCCAAACCTCTTGATTTGGCAGCTTCCCATTTGTAGCACAGGCAGCTTGGTTCTGGAAAATACAGCTACAAAACCTGCTCCTGATTTGACAATTTCCTAATTATGAAGTAGGAGGTCTCTTAGAAGCCAGTTTTGCAGCATGCTCCAATAGTCGATCTTGAAAACCTGGCCTAGAACTGTTTCTTCAACCTTCCTAACAATTCTGTAAGCTCTCTATATCCTTTATTAAAGGCTGTCATCCTGGCTACAACAGCCAGAGTAGATCTTAGTGTATGCAACAAAGAATCCCCCAAAATATATGAGTGTGAGGAAAGTACAGTGGCCCATAGGAGAAGGCTGTCACTGTAGATACTGTGTTGCACATAATTTTATGCATTTTTTTTTCCTACTGAATATACATAGATCTAAAGTCTTCATGGCAGGGCTTATGATTAAAATTTTTTTTTTTTATATGTAAGAGGAAAAGACACTTCTATAGTTATTTACCTGCAGGTGTTGTGCAGACAGATCAGGAGTGGTAAAAAATAACTGGTTGACACCTGCTGCATCTGGAGTTGTAAGGAAAACTTTTCCTGGAGTGGAATCTTGCCTGGCCAGAATGACTTTGCTTGGAGTAGAGCCGTCGTGATTTGTCAGAATGAACTGCTTGCCTTGGGTATTATGATCAAGTGCTGTCACAATCTGGATTTTCTGCCCAGTTTGCTGCTCTGTAACAATCTAACAAAATCATGAAAAATAATCAATGAAACTCAATCATTTTTCTTTAACGACACAATTATCTTCTTAGAAAAGCACATCATTACATACATATTCAATATAACACAAACGTACCTTTTAAACTACCGATTCTATTGCCACAAAATTCTATCCTATAGAAATAAACAAATGTGCAAACAAAGGTACAATAGTAAGAACATTTTGACCTCACTATTTTGATTCCCTCCTTCCTCTTCCCTCCCATGTTCCATTTAGACAAACATATACTGGGTGATTTATATTAGTTGTTCTGCATACTGGGATGTAGCAGTGAATAAAACAAAACTTTTGCCTTCATGAAGCTTTTATTTCAGTGGGGAAAGACAGATAATAAATAAGCAAATAATAATATTGTCATGTGGTACTAAATGCTATGAAGAGAAACAAGGTAAGGTGAGACAGTAATAGAATGAGGGCAATGAGGGAAGCTCACGCTAAGGAGGTGTCATTTTTGCAAAGGCCTGAGTGAAGAAACAGACCAAGGCTTAGGACTACCTAGGGGAAGAACATTCCAGGTAGAGGAAACAGAGCATATAAGTAGGTCCCAGGGCAGGAGGGAGGGTGTTTGACACATGTGAAGCACAAGGCACAGCAATAGAGATATATGATGAGTAAGACAGAAGGGAAGACAGGGATTACAGTAGAATATGGGATCTGAGTGACAGCTAGGACTTAGAGGGCTTTGTAGGCCAAACAAAAGTCTAGATTTCCTACTGTATGAAATGGAGAGCCACCAGAGGGTTTGGAGCAGAGGAGTGACAGGATTTTACTTTTTAAAAAGGAATCAGACAGGCACAGTGACATTATCTATAATCCCAGCTACTTGGGAGGCTGAGGCAGGAGGATCACTTGAGTCCAGGAGTTTGAGACCAGGCTGGGCAACACAGTGAGACCCTGTCTTAAAAAAAAAAAAAAGTATAAAAAAAGCATTCTAAATTAAGTGTGAAGAACAGACTGCAAATGTTCAAGAGCAGGCCGGGTGCAGTGGCTCATGCCCATAATCCCAGCACTTTGGGAGGCTGAGGCAGGTGGATCCCTTGAGGTCAGGAGTTCAAGCCCAGCCTGGCCAACATGACGAAACCCTGTCTCTACTAAAATATAAAAATTAGCTGGGCATGGTGGCAGGCGCCTGTAATCCCAGCAACTGGGGAGGCTGAGACAGGAGAATTGCTTGAACCCTGGAGGCGGAGGTTGCAGTGAGCTGGGATTACACCACTACACTCCAGCCTGGGCGACAGAGGACTCTGCCTCAAAAAAAAAAAAAAAAAAAAAAAAAAAAAAAAAAAAGGGAGGGGGGGTGCTGGACACAGTGGCTCATGCTTATAACCCCAGCACTTTGGGAGGCCGAGGCGGGCAGCTCATGAGGTCAGGAGATTGAGACCATCCCAGCTAACACAGTGAAACCCCGTCTCTACTAAAAATACAAAAAATTAGCTGGGCATGGTGGCATGTGCCTGTAATCCGAGCTATTTGGGAGGCTGAGGCAGGAGAATCACTTGAACCAGGGAGGCGGAGGTTGCAGTGAGCTGAGATCACGCCACTGCACTCCAGCTTGGGTGACAGAGCGAGAGTCTGTCTCAAAAAAAAAAAAAAAAAAAAATGTTCAGAAGTAAAATTAAGGGAGATCAGAAAGGACACTACTGCGGATACCATCAATATCTGGTTATGACATATGGGCAGAAATACTGACCAGGAACAGGGTAGGAGCCATGCTGGGGGTGAAAAACAATTAAATTGGGATTTACTTATTTATTTATTTATTTATTATTTATTTTAAGAAGAGAGAAGTAACAAAATAATGCTGATAGATTGAAAGGGAATATGAAGAAAGAAGAGTCAAGGATAATTATCAAATTTTGGCTTGAGCAATTGGGAGGACAGAACTGCCATCTGCCATCTGGGGGGAGGAACAAGTTCATGAATACACAGAACTATTTCAGCATTGAGAGTTTCTGTTATTCAGCAAATATATCCCAGATTAAACGTCATTAAGCCAATTAAATTCCTTGATTCAATTTTAAAATGGCAAAGTTGGTTTGTTTCTAATTTTCCAAAATTCCAATCCTGTTCCTTCTGTACCAAACTTTTTCTATTTTTATTTTCCTGAAATTATTTCAAGATTCTTTTCTATGCAAAATTTAAAACAAAGTTCTGATTCACTAATCAGTTTCTGTCTAAAGCAAATTGTTTGGATAAAAGACTAATAGTTCATACTGACTTCTTAGAGAAGAGCATTTGGCGCATTCATGGTCCAACTGCTCCTGGGTTGAAACATTCTGCTTAAATGAGTAAAAGGACATTGCTGCAGCATAATAATTGTAATAATTGAATATTTAGGCAATTCAAAGAGCCTTCGATAGAGAAGAGTAGTAAATTATGTAAACAGTTCTTAGCTTTTAGGACTCTTTATATTCTAAAATATTACTGAGGGTTCCAAAGAGCTTTTTTTTTGAGACGGAGTTTCACTCTTGTTGCCCAGGCTAAAGTGCAGTGGTGCAATCTCGGCTCGCTGCAACCTCTGCCTCCCAGGTTCAAGCGATTCTCCTGCCTCAGCCTCCTGAGTAGCTGGGACTACAGGCGCCCGCCACCCCACCTGGCTAATTTTTTATATTTTAGTAGAGATGGGGTTTTCTGCATGTGAGTTAGAAATTCAAAGAGAAATTTTAAAAATAGTTGATTCATTTAAAAATTAACAACCCATTAAATGTTAACATAATTTTTTAAAATTTATTTTTAATTTTCGTGGGTACATAGGTGTATATTATCTTTGGGGTACGTGAGATGCTTTGATACAGGCAGGCAATACATAATAATCACATGGAAAACAGGGCATCCATCCCCTCAAGCATTTATCCTGTATGCTATAAACAATCCAATTATATTCTTTTAGTTATTTTAAAATGTATAATTAAATTATTATTGACTGGACGCAGGGGCTCACGCCTGTAATCCCAGTACTTTGGGAGGCTGAGGTGGGCAGATCACGAGGTCAGGAGTTCGAGACCAGCCTGAGCAACATGCTGAAACCCCATCTCTATTAAAAATACAAAATTTAGCCAGGCATGGTGGCAGGCACCTGTAATCCCAGCTACTCAGGAGGCAGAGGCAGGAGAATCGACTGAACTAGGGAGGCGGAGGTCACAGTGAGCCAAGACAGCACCACTGCACTCCAGCCTGGACAACAGAGCGAGACTCCGTCTCAAAAAAAAAAAATAAATAAAATAATTATTGACTATAGTCCCTCTGTTGTGCTACCAAATACTAGGTTTAATTCATTCATCCTATTTTTTTGTACCCATTATAACCTATTTCTTAATGACTAAAAAGTTTATTTTCCAAACAAACAAAAATGTAGTGCAGAGAATGGCTTTGTTTTATATTTCTACAAATTGCTTTAATGTCTAGTTTAACAGAAGTTGGAATCTCATAACTGTTTCTTCATTTAATCTGTTAGACTATGTTGTTTTGGTTATAATGAGGCTGGGCACAGCACCTCACGCCTGTAATCCCAGCACTTTGAAGGCCAAGACCAGTGGACTGCTTGAGCCCAGGAGCTCCAGACCAGCCTGGGCAACATGACAAAACCCTGTTGCTACAAAATATATAAAACATCAGCCAGGCACGTGAGCACAAAAAATGGTCACAAAAAATCAGCCGGAAACATATTTCTTCACCATATATATATATATACATATATACACATATACATACATACATATATGTATATATGTTAAAGAAAATTCAGCTTCATATTTATTGGTTGAAAAGGGGAAGGATATTTTAATACCCTTTTCAAACTGTGAAAGTTGTTCGATACTACATCAACTCAACAAGTGGCAGCTTTTCAAAGGTTAGCAGCAAGGTAGAGTCATAAACTATATTAAAATCTGTTGGTCTATCCTGCAATTTAAATGGATCCTTCACTCATGCATAATTGTGTAACATTATACACCGGTCATCCGGAAAGCAATGATTCACTGAGTTATGTACACCTTATAAATGCTGACACATTTCATCGTATAGTATCATCACATGTCACACAGTCTGTAGAAAATTCCACTGTATACCTGGGAGAGAACAATACTGAAAAGGCAAATAACATTTCAGTATTATAAAAATGGTCTTCACCTGGTTGCTTCTCTGAAGTGTCCCCAGATAATATTTTGAGAACTTCCAAATTATGTGGTATTTCTTACTAAGTAATAGGACACAACCATTTAAAAAAATGAAGATGTCAGTATTGACGCTGAACTCCTACTGATCCCACCAAAACTGGCCTCAGATTGCACCCTCTAAAAAGCATTCCCTCCAAAAGCATTCCTACTCACTCTACAGCTCTTTAATTTCTTTCCTTCCTTCCTTCCCTTCACTCCTTTCAATTTTCTTCTGTGCTCCCATTGCACCTGATACAATGACCTGTCACAGAACTTACCACATTCTACTATGAATTGTCTGATTATTCAACTATCCCTCAGTAGCTTGAAAAGCTATCTTAAATTAGGGAATATCTATTATTTCTGGAACTCCAGAACCTGGTATATGCATTTAGTAGGAATTAGAAAAGTTTGGTGGGTCAGCGCATCAACCGTAAACTAGACATACCTCTCCCATCTGTTGTTCAATAATTTGATGTGCAATTTCTTCTATGGTTGCCATGATCTAACTGCCAAAATGTCCTGCCAAAAATAAAAAGATGCTTTATAATT
Source organism: Pongo abelii (assembly GCF_028885655.2). Taxonomy (NCBI): domain Eukaryota; kingdom Metazoa; phylum Chordata; class Mammalia; order Primates; family Hominidae; genus Pongo; species Pongo abelii. Next base: position 93,613,096 of record NC_071995.2, read on the forward strand.
AAACTCACAAAACACTTTTATTAAATAACTTACAAATAAAACTATAAGATATTTAAGATTTGCTTCAAAATAATCTAGTTAAGGTGGGAGGGTTGGCTTTTTCTGAAGTTTCTTTTTTCCATTCATGGTTGCCTTTTCCATGTGTCTTTTTTTTTTTTTTTTTTTTTTTTTTTAAAACAAGGCCTCACTCTATCACCCAGGCTGGAGTGTAGCGGGCACCATCACGGCTCACTGCAGTCTCAACCTCCTGGGCTCAAGTGATCCTCCCACCTCAGCCTCCTGAGTAACTGGAACTACAGGTATACACCACCACACCTGGCTAATTTTTTATTTTTTGTACAGATGGGTTCTCACTGTGTTGCCCAGGCTGGCCTCAAACTCCTGGGCTCAAGCAATCTTCCTGTCTCAGCCTCCCAAGTGTTGGAATTGGAATTATCAGCATGAGCCACCATGCCCACCCCTCCATGTATCTTTTTTTTTTTTTTTCTTGAGATGGAGTCTTGCTCTGTCACCCAGGTTGGAGTGCAGTGGCATGATCTTGGCTCACTGCAAGCTCTACTTCCTGGGTTCATGTCATTCTCCTGCCTCAGCCTCCCAAGCAGCTGGGACTAGGCACCTGCCACCATGCCGGCTAATTTTTTTGTATTTTTAGTAGAGACAGGGTTTCACTGTGTTAGCCAGGATGGTCTTGATCTCCTGACCTCGTGATCTGCCTGCCTCGGCCTCCCAAAGTGCTGGGATTACAGGCGTGAGCCACTGCACCCGGCCCCAGCCCTCCATGTATCTTTATATGTTTATACGGTCTTCCCTCTGAGTGTCTGTGTCCTCTTCATAGAAGGACATCCGTTATTTTGGATTACGGTACACTCTAATGAACTAATTTTAACTCAATTATCTCTTTTAAGGCCTTATCTCCAATATACTCAATTCTGAGGTACTGGTGGTTAGGACATCAACATAGGAATTTGGGATTCATATGATTTAGTGGGAGAACCGAATTCAGCCCATAACACTCAGGCATAAACCTAATAAGAAACATGCAAGATCTAGGTAGGCAAATAAAACTTTAAAATGCTGCCTAAAGACAAGGAAATCTACACTTGGGCCGGCCCCGGTGGCTCACATCTGTATTCCCAGCACTATGGGAGGCCAAGGTGGGCTGATTACCAGAGATCAGGAGTTTGAGACCAGCCTGGCCAACACGGTGAAACGCCATCTCTATTAAAAATACAAAATTAGCCAGGTGTGGTGGTACATGCCTGTAATCCCAGCTACTCAGGAGGCCGAGGCAGTAGAATTACTTGAACCTGGGAGGCGGAGGTTGCGGTGAGCCGAGATTGCACCATTGCACTCCAGCTGGGCCACAAGAGTGAAATTCCATCTCATTAAAAAAAAAAAAAGAAAAATTAGCCAGGCATGGTGGCGGGTGCCCGTAATCCCAGCTACTCAGGAGGCTGAGGCAGAAGAATCCCTTAAACTTGGAAGGCAGAGGCTGTGGTGAGCCAAGATTGTGCCAATTGCACTCCAGCCTGGGTGACAGAGAGAGACTTTGTCTCAAAAGAAAAAAAAAGAAAAAGAAAAACTACATCTTAAAAGACACATAAGAAAGAAAATGGTTCCAATAACTACCTCCAAGGAAAGAAACTGCAAGTTTGGGAACAGGAATGGGAGGGAGACTTATTTTTCATTGAATAAGTGTTTGATGCTTTTAAATTTTGCTTAAATACAAGTATTACCACAAAAATCAAAGTAATAAAAAAATAAGAAATCTCTTCCAGAAATCCTAAAATCAACACCAGTGTATTGGTGCATTAGACTCAAAGAAGTCACCTCATAATGAAAACTTAGGTAGATAAACTATTTGTTTGTCTGAATGAATTCCAGGGACTCATTAGATCAATATATAGTCACGTACTGCACAATGTTTTAGTCAATGAATGAGACTGCATATACAATAGCGGTACCACAAGATTACACCCATAACACTGTATTTTTACTACACCTCTTCCACGTTTAGATTTTTTACTTACACAAATACTACTGTGTTAAAACTGCCTACAGTATTCACTAAAGTAACATGCGGTGTGGGTTTGTAAATTAAGAGCAACAGGCTATGCTGTATAGCCTAGGTGTATGGTAAGTTACACAAAACCATTTAGTTTTGTGTAAGTATGCTCTATGATGTTCATTTGTGATAAAATCACTTAGGGATGCATTTCTCAGAACACATCCCCATAACATATGACTATATATTTTCCAAGACTAAATTTAACTCCAAAGATTAATATCCAAAGATAAGGCAACACACACATTCCTTTTTTTCCCCCACAATTTTGTGACTGGATGACTGAAAAAATGCTTTTAAACATTAATCCATCCATCCATGCGTCTATGCATCCATGCATGCATCCATCCATCCAACACTCATTGCTGCTACTGCATGGGGATTCTCAACCTTATAAAAAAAAGCAACTCTCCCTTTCCCTAACTACACCTTTCAGTTGATTGAGTCCCTGATGTGTTCCAGGATCTATGCCTGACACTGGGATAGGATAATAAAGATGGTCTCTACCCTGAAGAGATGAGAAAGAAGAAGGTAAGTAATGGTGTAAGTTAAGGCTGCTCTGATAGCAGTGTCTGTTTTCTTCCCATTCTTCCCAACTTCAAATAGGATCCAGCCTGATAAACTGGCCTTAAGTAGCCAATACAAAAGTAAAATTTACAAGTTTTTTTTTTTTTTTTTTTTTTTTTTTGAGACAGAATCTTGCTCTGTCACCCAGGCTGGAGTGCAGTGGTGCAATCTTGGCTCACTACAACCTCCACCTCCCAGGTTCAAGCAATTCTCCTGCCTCAGCCTCCCGAGTAGCTGGGATTACAGGCATGCACCACCATGCCCAGCTACTTTTTGTATTTTTAGTAGAGAAAGGGTTTCACCATGTTGGCCAAGCTGGTCTTGAACTCTTGACCTCAAGTGATCCGCCCACCTCAGCCTCACAAAGTGTGGGGATTACAGGTATGAGCCACCACACCCAGCCAACACACACATTCTTTATACACTGTTGGTAGAAGGTTAGACTGTTTTAACCTTCCTAGAAAAGTAATTTGCCAATGTATACCAAGAGCCTTAAAAATGTTCATACTGACTGGCTCAAAAATTTATTCAATTTTCTTCCATTCAACAAATCACTTGTTGAATGCTTACTATGGGCCAGGCATTCACAGAACGACTTATCCTTATTCTCCAGCTTCAGACCATCAGTGCTGCTTTAATGGCAAAGGAACAAAGTTTTAACCCCTTCCCTTGGTATTCATTCAATATTTATTATGCATTCACAAGGTGCCTGGCACTGTGAACACAATGGAGAGTTCTTTTATAATCCGACTTCCCCCTATTCTCATTTCCTATCACTCCCAAGAGGGGCCTCTGTTCAGGTCAAACTACGATGTTCTTTATTCCCCAACATATTCCTACTTTCTCCCTCATTTAAATTCCACCTGACCTTTAAGATTTGGTTCAAGCCAGGGGCGATGGCTCACGCCTGTAATCCCAACACTTTGGGAGGCCAAGGCATGTGGATCACCTGAGGTCAAGAGTTCAAGACCAGCCTGGCCAACATGGTGAAACCCCATCTCTACGAAAAATACAAAAATTTAGCCGGGCGTGGTGGACAGCGCCTGTGATCCCAGCTACGCAGGAGGCTGAGGCAAGAGAATCGCTTGAACCTGGGAGGTGGAGGCTGCAGTGAGCCGAGATCGTGCCATTGCACTCCAGCTTGGGAAACGAGAGCAAAACTCCGTCTCAAAAAAAAAAAAAAAAAAAAAAAAAAAATTTGATTCAAATAGTTTTTTACCCAGTCTTTCTTGAAGGGTCGAGCAATAATTTTGTAGACTAAGGTTGTTAACTAGGATTCAGAAATAGATTTCTGTTAACTCCTAATACTGTCTGTAAAATTTTATCTAAAGGTGCATTTTTCTAGAGACAGTTCATAAAAGACTTCGAGAGGCTGCAGATGGTCTTGTCACTGAAAAACAGCAACGAATTATATTTATACTATTATTTATTGTATGCTGTTTTGTTTTTATTCCCCAAGAGTAGGGATGACACATTGTGTGGCAGACACACAGACGGTAGATATTTTGGGGATGTTTGCTCCCTCAAAATCCTTCCTTAGGATGCGGTGCCTGTAATTCCAGCTACTCAACAGGTTGAGGCAGGAGGATAGCTTGAGGCCAGAGATCTGTCTGGATAACAAAATGAGGCCCCCCACCATTTCTATAAAACAAAACAAAAAAACCTTTCCTAGAAGAAACTAACATGCCCCTTGAAAAACTAAGATTAGCAACATTTCATAAAACCCACTTTTTTTTTTCTTTTTTTTTTTTGAGACGGAGTTTCGGTCTTGTTGCCCAGGCTGGAGTGCAATGGCGCGATCTCGGCTCACTGCAACCTCCGCCTCCCAGGTTCAAGCGATTCTCCTGCCTCAGCCTCCGGAGTTGCTGGGATTACAGTCGTACGCCACCACGCCCGGCTAATTTTGTATTTTTAGTAGAAACGGGGTTTCCCCATGTTGGTCAGGCTGGTCTCAAACTCCCGACTTCAGATGATCCGCCCGCCTCGGCCTCCCAAAGTGCTGGGATTACAGGTGTGAGCCACTGCGCCCAGCCGCGACCCACTTTTAATGACAGAAACACACATCGCTTTTTCAGATATACTAACTGGACTTAAAGTTTAAAAACAATCATCGGCCGGGCGCCGTGGCTCACGCCTGTAATCCCAGCACTTTGGGAGGCCGAGGCGGGTGGATCAGAGGCGGGTACATCACGAGATCAGAATATCGAGATCATTCTGGCTAACATGGTGAAACCCCATCTCTACTAAAAATACAAAAAAACAAAAAACTAGCTGGGTGTGGTGGCTCGTGTCTGTAATCCCAGCTACTCGGGAGTCTGAGACAGGAGAATCGCTTGAACCTGGAGGCGGAGGTTGCAGTGAGCCGAGATCGCGCCACCGCACTCCAGCCTGGCGACAGTGAGACTCCCTCTCCCTCTCAAAAAAAAAAAAAGAAAAGAAAAAAAAATCGAGTATCACCAACCACACAGCAGAAATGGTTCAAAAAACCTCAAAATTGAAGATCCATTTACAAATTCTAGCGGTACTAAACCCTAAAGGCCGTAATTTTAGGTCTGTTTGCTTTTGCTTTCCGGTTGCTTTTTTAAAGGCTGACCTACTTACTGAAGATTATGGGACAACTTGGCAACATTCGTACTGCACAAAAATGGTATCTGCCCGAGCTGGAAGAATTATTTCTTAACAAAAGAGCTATCTATCGGAAGCTTGGAGATGCCCCCTGCAGTGAGAACCCTGGGGCCGTTCCATTTCTTCTGAAAAGATCCAGGCCCACAGGCAGCGACGACCCTGGCCCGATTTGTCGTGAGAGAAAAGTGAAAGTGGAGGGGATCATTCTGTCCGTCCCGTGAAAGCACGGGAGTTAGGGACGGTATGCAGGCCGGGACTTGCGGCCACTAGCCGAGGGTCGGCCTCTCCGGGGTCTCACTCGTGCCGGCGTTAGCCGTGCGCCCTGGAAGCCTTGGCGCTGCGCGCGGCTCTCCCGGGCGGGGAAAGCTGCAGCGCCGCGGAAGCTTTCCCTTCAGGTTAAAGGTCAGAGGCGCTGCGAAAAGCACAGCTGGAAAGGCGGTTGTGTGCTCCAAGCCGCTCGCCGTCCGGCCCCGCGTCCCGCCGCCCCCGCCTCTCCAGGGGCCCCGCGCATTCGGCGCCACAGCTCCGCGCTCCCAGCCCAAGTCGAGCAGCCCAAAGCGGCGCTCCCAAACTGAACGGCTCCGCTGGCCGCAGGACGCAGGCCGAGGGATGCGCTGGGACCACGTCCGTTGGCGGTTGGGGGTGAAGGGCACCCCCGGCCCCCGCCCCCGACGCGGTCGCTGGTGTCCCCACCCAGCGCTTCTTACCGGCGCTTTTGCGCCCCGCTGACTCCGGCGTCGGGCGCCGACGCGACAGTCCCGCGGCTGCCACTCGTGGATTGGGGGGCGCTCCGGGAAGAAAGGTTGAAGAAAGCCGACGGGAGGGGAGAATCGAGATTCACGGCAGAGAGAGCTTTCTGTGTTTGGGTATTTGTGGGGGGTCAGAGTTCGTGACCCCTTTCTCGGCTTGGCGGCGCGCTATCCCGCCAGCGCCTGCGCATTAGCAACGGGGAGAAGCGGCGAGAGGAGGTCGTGACGTTCCCAGAGTAGGGTGGAGGGATCGGAGGGCCGAGCAGCGGCTCTGTGAGTCCACTGCCCCCTTTTGGCTTGGAGGCAGAGTGCCCCGCCAGAGCTACGCGTTCCCAGCCAGGTAATTTTTGAAGCCACGTGCAAAGGTTTAAGCATCGTTTGCCAAAGGTGGGCATTAGGGGAAGTTTTGAGTCAACGTTTTAGATTTGAGTAATAAATGACCCTCTGGGTCTTAGGCGTATCTGTTTCTAATTTCTGGAAAACTGGGCTCTGGGTAGAGTCCAATCATATTTAAACTTTATTTTTTTTTGTATTATACTTTAAGTTCTAGAGTACATGTGCACAACGTGCGGGTTTGTTACATATGTATACATGTGCCATGTTGGCGTGCTGCACCCATTAACTCGTCATTTACATTAGTAAACTTTATATATAATGACAAGCTGAGGCCAACTCATGCAAATGGTAAGGCAAAGTTTCACTTATAAACTGTTGTGAGTAAAGAGACATAACGCCTAAACAGGGCAAGAATATAATCACTAGAGACTGGGCACAGTAGCTCACGCCTGTAATCCCAGCAAGTTGGGAGGCCGAGGCGGACGGATCACTTGAGCCCAGTTGTTCGAGGCCAGCCTGGCCAACATGGCGAAAACCTGTCTCTACAAAAAAATTAGCAGGTCCTGGTGGCGTGTGCCTGTCGTCCCAATTACTTGGAGGCTGAGGTGGGAGGATCACCCGAGTCGAGATGGCAGTGAGCCAAGATCACACCACTGCACTCCAGCCTGGGTGACAGAATGAGTCTCTCTCTCTCTCTCTATGTATATATGTACACATATATATGTATATTCCACATCCTCTCTCTCTATAATATATATTATTATATATTGAGGATTATATATATATATATAATCCTCAGTGGCCGTTTTTTGTCTGTTTTGCTCAGTGATGTATTACCAAGCACATACGACAATGCCTGCTAGTCAATAATGATGTATGAAATGAAAGCCAGGCAGGTGGCTGCTGGGAGGCCAAGGCAAGATCACTTGGGGCCAGCAGCTGGAGACCGGCTTGGGCAAGATAACAAAACCCTGCCTCTACAAAAAAATTTTTCAAATTGTGAAATGAAGAGACATTGGTGGAACATCGCATTATGACAGTGGCCACCTGTAGTGGCAAGGTGTGGCAGGATAACTGCCCTGTGTGCAAAGTACTCTGCGCTTTAGATTTTGAAGCATTCTTGAAATTTCTAATTTTTTTTAATCTCCTTTGTTTTGTCATGAAATTTCTATTTTATCTAGCTTAGGTCGGCACTGTAGGAAAGCAGCCACAAACTCAGGGCAGAAATCCAAGGAAGGAAAAACAAACGTTTGCTGGGAATGAGAACATCTCTGTTATTTCTCTCTGGAACTAGGCAGACGGACAGAGATCAAGGCATGAAACAATCCCTAACAAGTAAAAATATACTTTATCCCTCATTAAAAATCCACCTCTGATGAGCACAGTGGCTTCTGCCCCCAGAGCCTTGTGAGGCTGAGGTAGGAGGCTTGCTTGATGCCAGGAGTTTGAGACCAGCCTGGGCAAATAGTGAGACTCCCTCTCTTAAAAAAAAAGAAAAAAAAAAGGCATGGTGGTGCAGGCCTGTATTCCTAGTTACGGAGGAGGCTGAGGTGGGAGAATTGCTTAAGCCCAGGAGTCTGGTCCAGTGTTGGCACCATTGCATTCCAGTCTGGGCGAGAGTGAGACTTTTTTTTTTTCCAACCTCTACCTTTTAGCATTATTTGTTGTGCATTTGGTTTGGTTTTAAGGGAGACCCCCTGCCAATACCATAAGCTGGTCCCAAAACTGAAAATTATGAAAGTATAGTCACATCAGGGGTACGTTCTGAGAAATGAGTCCTTAGGCAATTTCATCATTTTACGCTCATCATAGAGCATACTTATACAAACCTAGATGGTCTAGCCTAGACACACCTAGGCTGTATGTTGTAGTCTGTTGCTCTTAAGTCACAAACCTAGGACAAACCTGTACAGCTTGTTACTGAATACTGTAGGCAGTTGTAACATAATGGTAGGTATTTGTGTATCTAAATATATATAAACATAGAAAAAGTACAGTAAGTCCTTTTAAAAAAAAGAAAAAAAGTGCAGTAAAAATAGGGGATTATAATCTTATGCAACCATTATTGTATATGCGGTCTGTCCTTGACTGAAATATTGTTATGCAGTGCACGACTGCACTGTAGGCCAAATGGATACAGGCAATCTGAGACCTCTTCACTATTCTTGGTGGAGAATATGTATGCCTGTAGTGATGCTTGTGGTTACCCCTTATCACCCAATTAATTCACTTAAGTCATACTAAGTTGACTTGTTAAAATTTGGAAGTAGAAGCCATTTTAGGAACATCATTTGTAGGTGAAGAAGCGTTTCCATTAATTACGCTTCAGGAAAAGAGGTAAATGAAGTTCATCTTTATTTATTTTTGAGACGGAGTCTCATTCTGTTGCCCAGGCTGGAGTGCAGTGGCATGATCTCAGCTCACTGCAACCTCCGCCACCTGGGTTCAAGAGGTTCTCGTGCCTCAGCGTCCCGAGTAGCTGGGATTACAGGCGCACACTACAATGTCTGGCTAAGCTTTTTGTATTTTTAGTAGAGATAGGGTTTCACCATGTTGGCCAGGCTGGTCTCAAACTCCCCACCTCAAGTGATCTGCTTGCCTTGGCCTCCCAAAAGTGCTGGGATTACAGGCGTGAGCCACCGCGCCCAGCCGAAGTTCATCTTTAAATGTGTGACTCTAGCCGAAGTTCATCTTTAAATGTATGATGCTGGCCAGGCTCAGTAGTTCACGCCTGTAATCCTAGCACTTGGGGAGGTTGAGGCGGGTGGATCACGTGAGGTCAGGAGTTTGAGACTAGCCTGGCCAACATGGTGAAATCCCGTCTCTACTAAAAATAAAAAAAATTAGCCGGGCATGGTGGTTCGTGCCTGTAATCCCAGCTCCTCAGGAGGCTGAGGCAGGAGAATTTCTTGAACCCAGAAAGTGAAGATTGCAATGAGCTGAGATCGCGCCACTGCACTCCAGCCTGGGTGACAGAGCAAGACTGTCTTGAGGGGGAAAAAAAATCACACCAACAAAATATATTATAGTAAATTTATTTTGTATAAATATAATACATATTAACATTATTTACAATGCTAATTTTTTTATTTATAAAGTATCTTTATATGGACAAAAAGATACAAAATGTTATCATTTTAAGTACAAAGTATTTCTAGAAATACATTATAAGCCATTTAAAAAAAACGATATTTCAAGATTGGTTCTTACATGCTATGACCAACTCATATGAAAGAGCAAGTTGCTCCCCCTTCATTCCTTCCCCCAACCCCAAAGGAAAAGGAATTTGATATTTAGGCTTTAAAAAAATTTCCTACTACCTTTATCTTTTAAAAAACCCTACTCAAAACAATTATCTCTTATAAGGGAAAATGTCAGATAAGATTTTCCTTTAGAAAATGACATTAAAAGTGGCATAAGCCCTAGAATGATATGTGTATTAGAGGCACTTCAAAAAAAATCAGAAGGGATCCATAGGAAAGAATTCAATTCAGCAAATACTGAGTGTCCACTGCATGCAAGGCACCCTACCAGAAATCTCAAATGAATAAGTTGTCCTTAGGGATAGAAGGTGCTAAGCATCATACAAAAGATTATGAACTGAAGGCTGTGTGGGGCCTGCAGGAAGGAGACAGGATCTAGTCTGGAGGAATAGGGGAGAGAAAGACTAAGGGTCAGCTATCACAGAGAAGTCTTGGATAAACAGAGATGCGGATGGGTGAATGAGGAAAAAAAAGGAAACTGTGTGAACAAAGGAAGGTTGGGTCAGAGTTAGCTGGAGTGTTTGGCAACTGAGGAAGTGTTCCACGCCAAGTCACTGGGAAAGCCACTGAAGCATGTAAAAGTGAGGATGAAACTAGATTAGAGCTATGTTGTTGGAAGACTGCTCTGGCCGTGTTTAAAATGGGATCACACAATGGCATTGGAATTAGAGGTTATTGCAATAATGGGAACAAGTAACAAGGACTTGAACCAGGGCCTATGTAATAACAGCAGGACAATGAGGATGGAAAGGATAGAAGTGCAATTGCAGAGTTTTGTTGAGAGTTAGAGGCAGATTCTGGAGTCTCAAATGGTATCTTTCTCTTACAGAAGAAAATAAACAGATTTGAATGGGAAGGAAGTTGAGTTTTATTCATGTAAAGTCTGAGATGCTTGAGGACTCATATAGATAGCCAATAGGTAGTTACAAATGTAGCTTTGCAGGATAGTGGAGAAAGTAGGTCTAAGGTCCAGGTTATAATGTGGATATTTTCAGGCTGTGTTGGAGTTGTAGATGACAAGAATCCTGTTTTCAATTGAACAAATATTTTCTCTTTAAAGACCCTCCTAGGAAGCCAGGCCTGGTGGTGCATGCCCCTGTAGTCCCAGCTACTCCAGAGGCTGAGGTGGGAGGATTGCTTGAGCCCAGGCATTTGAGTTCAGTGTGGGAAACATAGCGAGACCCGGTCTTTTAAAAACTAGAAAGACCTAGGGCAGTATTATGGAAGACAGTGATATATTAAGTACAGTATCTGCCTTCAAGGAGTGTGTGGTACACTAAGAAAAACAGAATATGTATCTCTGGAAATCCCATTGACTACATTTGACTAAAATGGATCTCAAACTTTTCAAAAGCTGAGCACAATGGAAGCACACTCCAAAACATACCAACATATGCTGTGATATAACATTTACATTTTTACTAAATTACCAAATAGGAGACTTTCCCCACATCTAGATATATTCTATGAACCAAATATAAAATACACATTTGGCTGACAATTATACTTTAAAACTGTCGCCTTCTCTTTGTTGTGTCATTACAGCTTTCATGTGAATCAAGGGTTGGTCTGATGATCTCATTTTAAGAAATGCTACTACACACTCAAAGAATCAAGCATCTTGGGCAACCAAAATACAATAGGGGGATGCTGGGTACATTACAGAAAAAGGGAAAAGAGATTGGAAAGAGGTTCGGAAATGTGGATGATGCCAGAGATAATTACTCTCATTTTATTAGGACTCTGATGGGTCCTGTACATTTATAGCTGCCACAGATAAAGGTGGACTGCTAGTTGGGGACACTAACAATGCCAGCCTTCCCCTGGTTCAGCCTGGCGTCTCATCTACATTATGCTTAGCTTCATTTTTAGCTTAGCTTTATAAATGCCCTACTCTTTCCTCCTTATGAATTAAAAGGAGATACCTGAAAAAGGGTTTGATGGAAGCACAGGCACACATATCTGTATAATAAATATAGTATCCTTGGAATCTAGATACTACTTAACAGTCTCCCCATTTGTAGACTGTGCCCAATATCATTTTTCCTCTAAAATACTAGCAAAATATATTTTTATAGTTTTGTTAAAATAAATTGCATATAATTAGGTTCTTAGTTGACAATGAATGAGCCAGGTTACATAAACAACAATTGGTCAGCTTTAGTAAGTTATGAAGGATTCATAAAGGGGCAGGGGAATGTAATACTATTCCACATTTAAAACGTCTTTTTGGGAGAAGGATAATTGGATAGCTTCCACAAAGACTACACATTTTTCTAAACCCTCCATGGGGCTAAGCCAATAGGTAATACAGTCACATGCATTTTACGTGTAATTAAAGATACTGTAAGTTTGTGCCAAATTTCTTCCCTCTCTCACTCTCTTTAGATTTAGAACTGGTTCATGATTCAGCCAGGTCTTAGAAGATAGAATAGCCTGGCTGATATTTTTTAGATTATAAGGCTTAAGCCAAACCTTGTAGTCAGAAGGCTGAGAGCTCAAGAGGAGGGAAAGAAAACCCAAATAACTTGTCTTGCCAAATGCCAGACACAGAAAGAAACAGTTTATAAGGTATAACTTTAGCCTCCAAAAAGGAATACACTAAAAACTGCAACGATTCTAACATGGAAGCCTTACTTATGTGATCTTGATTATGTAAAATTGACCTACAAAGAAATTTTAGTGTACCTGCTATGACAGAAAGGGGATGGCATGTTAGGATTGTGTATGAGGTTCAAATGACTGCATGACAAAAAGTAGCCACAAAAAACTATAGCAGCCAACTCTAGATCTAGTAGGGACTCTGGTGCTGCACCAAACAGCATTCAGAAGGCCCCAGAAAGGCACTCAGTAATCCTCATGGTTGCTGTTAAGGATGCACTGAATTAGGAAATCCTTTATTTAGAGGCAGAAAGGGAAATTCTTATATCCTTTAAAGAAATATTCTATGGATAACCTTGCTGTTTAATTTTTTTTTCTTTTTTTTTTTTTTGAGACGGAGTCTTGCTCTGTCATCTAGGCTGGAGTGCAGTGGCACCATCTCGGCTCACTGCAACCTCTGCCTCCTGGGTTCAAGCGATTCTCCTGCCTCAGCCTGCTGAATAGCTAGGACTACAGCCATGCACCACCACGACCGGCTAATTCTTGTATTTTTAGTAGAGATGGGGTTTCACCATATTGGCCAGGCTGGTCTCGATCTCCTGACCTCAGGTGATCCAACAGCCTCGGCCTCCCAAAATGCTGAGATTATAGGTGTGAGCCACCACTCATGGCCGTTAAGATAATTTATAGTTTAAACTTAGTTAATAAATTGTATATTGTGAACATCAGGGATGGCTTTTATCAAAGTGTTATTTCATTTTCTTCTGCTAATCAACAATTTTATGTACAAGGTAGTTCATATGTTAAACAGTAAGTGCACCAGAATTATGAATCTAAATCTTTCCTAAGGAGGTGTGCTGATAGCTGCTTATAGAGAAAGGATTTTTTTTTTTTTAAATTAGGAGGGAGGATATCACAAACTGGCAGAAAAAGACCTTTTGAAAATGAATACTATAGAATTTCAGTTATTACTGGCTTATAATTGTGCTTTTCTGCTATAGTAATTCCAGTTCCATTTGTAATGCACAGTATTTTTGGAAATGTAACATTACTTATATATACGAATACCATCATTGACTTGGGCTCAGAACTCTTATAATAGCAGGGAATATTATGTAACAATGCTTGCTATATTTTGCTATTTTAAAAAATGATACATTTATGTTTGTTTCGAAGTGGTAGATTTTTTAAAAGACTGGACTTAAAAGCCCAAAGAGTTGGTTATTTGTGGTATTCTGCAAATAAAAACATCTTTATTCTTACTCACAGTTTTAAAACATTCAGATTCTATCTCTTTGCTATAATTCTTTGATGACGTAATATTAACTCCTGCCAAAGAGGTACCTAACAATAGAAATACTTTAGATAATTTACTGAAATTTCAGTTCACAGTTACTGAGGTAGAAGCTGGCCATGTTTTTCCACTAAAAGATACAAAAATTCACCCAAGTTTTTGATTCAAAGACATGCATTTTTTGCATCAGCAGTTTTATAATAATCACAATTCCTAAACCAAGCACTTTGTGGAAATTTGCTCCTTGCTATGTGTTTTTTCCTTACAAAGACCTTCCACCAGTAAGAATGTTACAATGTAAGGTAAGAAAACAGTGTGGACTATGTCACGAATAGTTAATACAGTATACAGTATTAAGATAGTTTTTGTGGTCTCTAAAGAAATAGTACTTTAGAATTCAGTGTGTCTCAGAAATAATTCTGACCATTAAGTAAACATCAAAATTTTAATAAATAACATAAATGAAAAAACAAACACCTTTTAAAAATTGCTTATACCTAACAAAACAATTTCTTTGATGAAGGGTCTGGTTGGCTTTATCTTGGCAGTGTTCATTTTTATACAATTTTCGAATTGCATTTACTCCATTCTGATGAAATTCCACCTCTTTGGAATCACAGAAGAGATGAAACCAATACTGCTACAATATTGTGCCTTCCTGAAATGCTTCTATCCACCTATTGATAAGAGAAATCGGTTAGATTTGTAAAACCTAATCATCTGACATGTGAACACCATATAGATGACAGCTGGGCCTGTGGTCTTCATTACCATAACAACACAGGTAAGATAGATATATATATATATATATATATTTTTTTTTTTTTTTTTGAGACAGAGTTTTGCTCTCGTTGCTCAGGCTGGAGTGCAATAGTGCTATCTCGGCTCACCACAACCTCTGCTTCCTGGGTTCAAGCGATTCCTCCCAAGTAGCTGGAATTACAGGCATGTGCCACCACGCCTGGCTAATTTTGTATTTTTAGTAGAGACGGGGTTTTTCCATGTTGGTCAGGCTGGTCTTGAACTCCCGACCTCAGGTGATCCGCCTGCCTCGGCCTCCCGAAGTGTTGGGATTACAGGCGTGAGCCACCGTGCCCGGCCAGTAAGATCTTTTCTTGCCGCAAATTGGCCTTCTGCATACATGGAACTACCCTGTATTTGGTAATTTGGTCCAAAATTTAGCCTGAAAAGTGTGCCTCTCATTTCTGATAGGCATAAGGAAGGGACCATTTCATGTATAAAAGTTCTATGAAGTCTTGATGCTACCAATTAATTTATTTTGGAAGTTGATATGTCAGTGAAGGCTTTATTACAACTTCTTTTTTATCTGGAATTTGGACTCAGTGCTTTTAGGAACACTAGCTCCCTGTCTCCTCCTACCTTAACTCTAGCAATCAGAGTTTCCTTGTATATCCCCTAGTCCAGACCTGTTTCAATATTTGCAATTAAAAGGAATCTGGCATCTAGTGTTGATCAAAAGTTAGCATGCTATATAAGAGCTTCTTGGCTGGGCGCCGTGGCTCATGCCTGTAATGCCAGTACTTTGTGAGGCTGAGTTGGGCAGATCACCTGAGGTCAGAAGTTCAAGACCAGCCTGGCCAATATGGTGAAACCCTGTCTCTACTAACATACAAAAAATAGCTGGGCGTGGTGGTGTGCGCCTGTAATCCCAGCTACTTGGGAGGCTGAGGCAGGCTTATTTCTTGAACCCAGGAGGCAGAGGTTGCAGTGAGCTGAGATTGTGCCACTGAACTCCAGCCTGGGCAACAGAGCGAGACTCTGTTTCAAAAAAAAAAAAAAAAAAAGAGCTTCTCAAAGTTTCACAGACGTCTTTCCAAAATTCTTTAGTCTCAAAGTTTTATCTGACAATATACACAGCTGCAATTATTCAGAAGATACTTGAGAGTAGTCTTTTTCCTCCCTACTAATGTAATTGCTTCTGAACTTTTTCTTCTTTCTTATGGAAATATCATTTCTTACGGTATTATTTTATGTAGGCTGGGCATGGTGGCTCACACCTGTAATTCCAGCACTTTGAGAGGCTGAGATAGGTGGACTGCTTGAGCCCAGGAGTTTCAGACCAGCCTGAGCAACACTGCGAGACTCTGTCTCTATTTAAAAAAAAAAATATATATATATATATATATATACACACACACACATATATTCGTATATATATATATACACGAATATACACACGTATATATATTTGTGTGTATATATACACGTATATATATTCGTATACACATATATATTCATATATATATTCATATATACATATATATTCATATATATTCATATATATATTCATATATATATTCATATATATTCATATATATATTCATATATATATTCATATATATTCATATATATATTCATATATATATTCATATATATTCATATATATATTCATATATATATTCATATATATTCATATATATATTCATATATATATTCATATATATTCATATATATATTCATATATATTCATATATATATTCATATATATTCATATATATTCATATATATTCATATATATATTCATATATATATTCATATATATGTACAGAAGAGAGTCCAGAGAACTATGAACACTTGAAATCACTCAGTTTAATTATTTTGTAAAAGCAACCTATAACAGATTGAGTTCAAATTTTAAGGAATTTTCAAAAATTTAATATTGAACATAAATAGCATAGTTATACTGCCATAGCAAGGCTTTTTTTCCACTAAAATTAATACATTTTAATATTCTGTCATGTACTTCAAAAAGCAATCCATATGATATTAATAAAAAGAAATTTATAATTTAGCCTGGGTCGATTCTAAATTACAAGTAAGCTGATTTCCTTTACCCAACTACATGTAATTCTGTCTTGGTGGCATTTCTATCTTGTCAACTCAGTGATATAAGCAAAAGATGACATATATTGAAAAGCAGTACTTTTTTTCAGTTTGATGAATACAGATGAAAATTGCAAGAAAGCTAATATCTGACAGAATATTAGGGCAATTACTATTTTGTCTAAATAATTTTTATAGAAATGATGGTTAAGTGACATAATTTAAAAATATTCTCCAGTAGCCAAAGGAAAATATTTGGAAGAATAGCTATATACTGTTGGATATCCTAAAATAGACTGAAAAACCAGTCTTATAGAGTGTGTGTAACATTGTGCCTGGCTGGTATTCAGGGATGTGTGCAATTCTGGTACATTAATCTTAACTGTCTTAAGAAACTAAAAGCTTTGCTTACTCAAAGCATTCTTTTTTATTTTCATGCACTTTTAAGCTTGTGGAGAACACATGAACACCTCTTCCTGAAAACAAAAATGTATTCTTTTGTGAAGCCAAAGTAAAAATCAAATGAAAGAGAGATGATGAACTATTTTGTTCAAAAGAGACCTAATTTCACAGAGGTAGATATGCATCTCTATGTTAAGCAAACTGAAAACATCTAAGTAAAGATTCTTGCCGGAATTCTGAAGAGACTGTTTCAGCCTTTGCCATCTAAACTGATAGCCATTTTCTTCTACTCAGTCACTGGGAACAGCATGGGAGTCTCTTAATGTGTTTGACCTTTTCCCCAAAGAAGTTAGTGAGCAGCTGTTTAAACTCCTGCTGTTCCATGGCACAAATGAATCGCTGGATTGCCAAAGTCCTGGAATGTTTCAAGGGAAGATTCTTACCCTCATAGAAGGAGAGGTCAAATGCCTTAGCTTTCCTTCCTTTCAGCAGAGCAGCATCACGCTGCTTCCTCTGAGATCATGTGTAGATAAAATACTTTGTATAGGACTACCTATTTTCTTTTCCCCTCTACCTCCTGAAAATATTCTAGATACCCCTGCCTTGTCTTTAAAACAATTCTGAAGAATTTGAATAATATGTTAAATCTTTCTAATTAGAATCTCTGATTTAAATTTTGAGTTGTACCCATGCCTTAAAGTAGGTCATTTTATAAGCAACCATTAAAAAACTGAAATCTCAAGAATTAAAGAAAAATATGGCCAGATTACTTACTTCTGAGCCGAATGAGCATCCTCTGCTTTGAATACATAAAATAACATGTTTTTGTGCAGTAACTGAAATACTTTAGACTCTGAATTCTCATCTTTAACTTGAATAACAGTGAATCCTAATAAAGGCTGACTCTCCAAAGCGGCCACGTCCTAATTTAAAAACATACAAATGGAGAAAAGTTTTTAGATTGAGACAAAATTCAGATTTGAAAACTCTTGATCTACATACCTCTGATTTAATTTCAATTATTCACATATAAGGTAATGATAATTCTAACAACTTACTCACTTCTCATTTATTCAGTAATACTCATTGAGCCACTCCCTCCCTAGGTATCCTATATGCCAGGCACTGTGGCACACAATTTTTGACATGTTCACATTTACTGAATTTCACAACATCCTCACTAAACCAAGGAAGGCACGTGATTATATTACTTTCATTTTATGGATGCAGAAAACAGCTCAGAAAGGTAGGCTATTTACCTGGATCCCACTAAGGAAAAGTGTGGACCCTAGAGCAGTGTTTTCATAGGATGGTGGAACACAGGGTGATCAGGTAGGAGAAAAGGACAGAATTAGAGTAAACTGCTAGAATTGTTTATAATCCAAAAAAGCCTATCTTATATATGCTGCTGTCAGATCAATGCAATCTAAGGATGACGGTAAAGGGAGTATCACTCAAGAGAGCTTAGCAGAAAGAAACACAGCTCTGCTTTTTTTTTTTGAGACAGTCTGTTGCCCAGGCTGGAGTGCAATGGCGCGATCTCGGCTCACTGCAACCTCTGCCTTCCAGGTTCAAGCAATTCTCCTGCTTCACCCTCCCAAGTGTCTGGGATTACAGGCACTCCACTAATATTTGTATTTTTAGTAGAGACGGGGTTTCACCATGTTGGCCAGGCTAGTCTCAAACTCCTGACCTCAGGAGATCCACCCCCACTCAGCCTCCCAAAGTGCTGGGATTACAGGTGTAATCCCCAGGCGCCAATGCGCCTGGGGGCAGCTCTGCCTTTAGTAAAGTAATTAGTAGTCACACGACACACACAAAAATTGCATTTTTAATAATATGGAAAATTCCTAACACATTTGAGAAAGAGCTCTCCAGGTACAAAGCAAGAACACTGTTCACATAAAAATAACAGCAACAACACCTCCCCCATCCAAAAGCAAAGCAAAAAATCATATGTAAAACAAATGGATTTTTAAAATATTGTAATTACTTGCAATTGGCATTACAAAACCCCAAATTACTCATCTTTAGATTTCAGATCTTACCTCACTTGCAGCATATGTATATAGTACTTTATTTTTTATGACAAACCAAAAGTGTTTCCAGGGTTTTTTATTGCCCTTTGATCTGTACAAATAGCCACTCATAGAAGAATCCTCTGTGTTTGCTGATACCTAGATAAGAAACCCCATACAAAGTTTAATGGTTTTCAGACAAATTTTAACAGCAAAATTATTTGCAACCAATAGGTGCTGAAAGCAATAACTGTAATGATAGAATGTTTCAGAATGAAATATATTTTCAAAGTGCTACTATACAAATTGAACTCTCCTATTAACATGAGCATAAAAAAGAAGACAACCATGTTAGAGGCAATTATAGAATTTTACTTGGTTTAACTGTGCCTGCATGTGTTTGCGTATGTTTCTTTGTGGGTTCATCTGTGTTTTCTGGGTTTGCAGGTGAAGAAAAATACTTCCAGAAGACTAAAATGCTTTTCTAAAAGCTAGATTTGGGGACTTGGGGATTTGTTTTTTATTGCTCTTATTTTGGGGCATCAGGGAAAATTATTTGAACCTTTAATTCTGTTTTTTAGGAAAAACAGAAGTCCTAAAAATCTTTTTGGACTTCTAAAAACCATACAAACAGAATAATAAACAGAAAATTCTACTATTAAGGTAGCTCATTTTAAGAATCAATCTTTGCTTCCCAAATTATAGTCAGAAAGAAAAGAGGCTAATTTTTACTTCATAAAAAGTTGAAAATGTTTTCATCTCTACTCAAAAAGACAGTAAGCTTTTATTGATTGATTTTTTGTTTTGAGACTGAGTCTTGCTCTGTCACCCAGGCTGGAGTGCAGTGGCCCGATCTCAGCTCTCTGCAAGCTGCACCTCCTGGGTTCATGCCATTCTCCTGCCTCAGCCTCCCGAGTAGCTGGGACTACAGGCGCCTGCCACCATGCCTGGCTATTTTTTCTTTGTATTTTTTTAGTAGAGACAGGGTTTCACCGTGTTAGCCAGGATGGTCTCGATCTCCTGACCTCGTGATCCACCCTCCTTGGCCTCCCAAAGTGCTGGGATTACAGGCGTGAGCCACCGCACCCGGCCTTTTTTTTTTTAAAGACAGTCTCACTCTTGTCACCCAGGCTAGAGTGCAGTGGCACAATCTCAGCTCACTGCAACCTCCACCTCCTGGGTCCAAGCACTTTTCATGCCCCAGCCTCCCGAGTAGCTGGGATTACAGGCGTGCACCACCATGTCCAGCTAATTTTTGTATTTTTAGTAGAGACAGGGTTTCGCCATGTTGGCCAGGTTGGTGGTGATTTGCCTGCCTTGGCCTCCCAAAGTGCTGGGATTACAGGTATGAGCCATCGTGCCTGGCCTATTGATTCTAATAATGCTCATTCAAAGTTGTGTTTTTAAAAGTGTAGGAGGAGTAGACGTATAAAAAAATGTTTAGGATCTACCTTAGTAATGGTATGGCAGGCATATGCTTAAGGTGGCTTCCCATGACCCTTGCTGTAGAGAGTCACACTGTTGTACACTCTCCTCCCCTTGAGTGTGGACAGGACCTATGACTTGCTTCTAACTAAGAATTTGGTGAGGGTGATAGGATGTCACTCCCATGATCAAGCTTCCTTATATATGGCCTTGTCTTGTTAGGAGACACTCTAGAAACTTTCTTCCTTGCTGGCTTTGAACAACTAAGTAGCAATGTTGAGAGGCCCACATGGCAAGGAGCTGAGGACCTCCAGCCAAAAGCTAGTAAGAAGCCAAGGCCCCCAGTCTTGCAAGTACAAGGAAATGAATTCTGTCAACAACGTGAATGAGTTTGGAAGCAGACCCTTCCCCAGATGAGCCTCCAGATGAGAACTCATTACTTGCCAAAACTTTGATTATAACCCTGCAGAGTCCCAGCTAACCCATGCCTGGACTCTGGAGATAATAAATGTATGTTGTTTTAAGCTGCTAAGTTTGTAGTAATTTATTATGCAGAAATGGAAAACTAATACATGTCCGTTCTGTGAATTTTAAAAGTGTATATTTAATTATATTAATTTCTTGTAAATTTCATGAAAATAATTATATATTGTTTAGTGGGAAATTTAAGATCTAACATTAAATTAGAAATATTTGTTAAGCAACAGTATAAATACATCCTTATAAAGACTACCAAGTTATTTTTTAAAAAAACTAGAATTGTTTCCTATCTCAGTGAAAAAAAAGAGGAAATAAATCCAACTAGAACGTTTAACATTCAAATGAGATTTTGCTTAAAATATAGTTACATTGGAATCCTACTATGTTCTTATCTAAGTTGTTATTAGTGTTGCTCAAAATATATCACATTTCTTCTTTATACCAATTTAGGATCAGTTAGTAGCCACACAAGAAGATCAACCATAATACTGAATAGCCATGACTAGACCTATATTTTTAAAGATAAAACTGGTGTTCACAACTTAATCACCTAACTGATCCACAAAACATGTCTTCCAATGATTTGATAATTTACAAAATAAATCAGGGTTGTAGGGGTGAGGGACTGTAAAACTACATATTGGGTACACTGTATACTGCTCAGGTGATGGGTGCACTAAAATCTTAGACTTTACCATTATACAACTCATCCATGTAACCAAAACCCACAAGTACCCCAAAAGTAATTGAAGTTAAAAAAAAATCCAACTCAAAAGATGTAGTCTGCCATTACTGAGAGTACTGAAGCTCTAAATGTAATTCTAAAAAGAGGAGTTTCTAAAAATATTTTAAACATTACTAGAATAAGAACACAACTTCCCAGTTCCTCAAAAAGTTAAACATAGAATTACCATATGAGCAAGCAATTCTACTTCTGGGTATATACCAAGATAAATGAAAACATATGGCCACACAGAAATTTGCACATGAATATTTCTATCAGCATAATTCGTAATAGCCAAAAGGTGGAAACAACCCAATATTCAACAAGAGATGGGTGGATAAACTGTGGTATACACAAACAATGAAATATTATTCAGACATAACAAGAAACAAAAGTATGGATATGTGCTATAATTTCCATGAACCTCTAAAACATTGTGTTTCAACTGGGAATATACTCGTAACTTTACATAAGAAACATATCTTGATCAAATTTTTAGAGTTCTTTCCTTCCACTATGTATGCTAGAACACCTCCTCAGTAAAAAAGCAAGAGAAACAAATTAAAAACTACCCTGCTGGCCACAAAACTAGCACAGGTGGACCTCATTAATAAACTGATCATAACGGAGTAGCCAAAATGGCAATGCTGTTTGTTCTTTGACACCTAAATTTGAGGAACTGGGATAGGATATCAACAATGTCTGTGGATTACACCATTAGCAGGTCTAAGTATACAGGCTATTATCACTATTTAAAGTTTTCTTTTAAAGGAAGTTTAAAGGAAAGACAACCTACTATCAGTGATATCAGCTGTGTATAACCAACCAATGCCTACAAATAAACCGTGCAGATCAGTAAATGCTAACAAAATGCCCAAAATATTCTGTGGACTTCTTCCCTATGGCAAGGATCTTGCTCAAAGTCATTTTTAAAAATTCATGTGTGTCCAACTTATCTTTACTTGCTATCACTGCTATTGAATGTTCTCTAAACCTTTCAATAGCCATTTTCTAAATGACTTAGTTCAGACGGAAGACCAAGCAAGATTGTGAGGCATCAGCCACATCCATCATCAGTATTAAAATTCATGACTTAATAGTTGTGGGAAATGACATCTTCCTTTATGAAAGAAAAACGGTGTATTATATGCATATGAATAATTCAGCCTCTATCACATCGCAAGTTTAATGGAAACACTTACTTCTTTGAGAGCAGCTGGGATTTTTTTCTGTTTCCTCCCTGATGGAATGCTATGTAAGACTGATGATAAGGCACTTGAAGGAGATTTGTGATTTCCAGGAGATCCAATCCTAGGGGAGTGCTGGTGATCTAGAACAAATCAGGCACGCTTATGTAGGCAATGCTCAGCATTTTGCAATTCAATTTCAATCAAATCCATAAACACTGTTGCATAAAATATCCATGGAAGGACACTAAGAAACAACATTGATAACTCCTGGAAAAGGACAATGGATGGCTGGGAGTTGAGTGGAGGGAAGACTTTCTACTATCTATGGTTTTATACTTTTTGAACTTTATGTGAAAGGATTACTCTTGTGTGTCTTTAGAATTATGAAACATGTGACTATACTTACCAACTTAAAAAAAAATCCAAAAAACCTTCCCTACTGACGTAAACCCCAGAGAACCCTGGTATTGTTAAGTGTCTAGATAGTAGACGAGCTACAATGAACAAAGCAGTTTAAAAAAGGGGGCTATCGGACACGGATAAGAAGTAATGAATTCTGATTGCCGAGGGTTCAGGGAAAGCTGAGAAGATGATAAGATAAAAGTTGGCCATGAAGGAGTAAGTAGGAATTTGCCAGGTTAGAACAAGCAGGAGGAACACTGTGCGCTAAGAGGTCAGCATGAGCAAAGGCAGAGATGTATGAAATTAAATCATCTATCTGGAGAATAATGAGGCCAGATTTAAAAAAAGGGGCTGGTTTGAAGGAAACTGGACTGTTGTTTATATGTTTTAGGCTGGGGAGTGACATGGGCAGATTAAATTTGGAAAAATAGATTATATCCGGCAGTACTAAGGAGAAAGGACTCACAGCAAGAAAACTTGTTAGGAAATTATTATAGTTGTCTAGATGAGAGATAACGAAGGCCTTATTAGGGCTGGGATGGAGAAATCAAGACAAAGATTTTTGATGATAAAATTGACAAGCGTTACTGACCAAATGGGTATAGGTGATGAGGAAGGAGAATTCAAAGACGAATTTTGAATGTTTGCAGCTTATACCATATACCCAGACTAAAGAGAGGAACATAAAGGAAGAGATGGATGGGTCTTCTTGGAAAATGTACACAAACAATAATAAATTATTCATCTAGAAATATGTGGACTCTGAAATATCATGTCATGCACTTAGAAATTCCTCCTTGCTAATGAAAAGCTATCCTTCAGGGAAATGAAGAACAGACTTTTAAAAATTTAGATCCTGGCCAGGCGCGGTGGCTTATGCCTGTAATCCCAGCACTTTGGGAGGCTGAGGCGGGTGGATCATTTGAGGTCAGGAGTTCGAGACCAGCTTGGCCAACATGGTGAGACCCCCGTCTCTACTAAAATACAAAAATTAGCCTGGCGTGGTCACGCGTGCCTGTAATCCCAGCTACTCAGGAGGCTGAGGTAGGAGAATCGCTTGAATCCGAGAGGCAGAGGTTGCATATTGTGTCACTGCACTCCAACCTGGGCAACAGTGCAAGACCCCATCTCAAAAAATATATATAAATAAAATTTAGATCCTACAGGTTTCAGGAATTTAACTAAAAATCTCTTCCCAAAACATAGACCTGAGCAGTCCTGCTAAGCTGCATTCATTTTACTGGAGGATACCTGCAAATAATGAGCAGGGAAATAGGAAGTGTCATTTTTGTGTTTGGTCAAAAAGCTGCACATTCAGATGTACATTAAGATCTCACTAAATCAGATTAACTGACTAGAATTAAGCTAATGAAGTGCCACCTAAGTAAAGAGAATTACTTTACACATAGATAAAATGATTTGTAATGAGCACGCTATTGTGTGAAACTATAGAGTTCAAAATTACTTGAAAATTAAAGTTCCCTTTTACTGTTTTAAGTGTTTTACCCTGTAATTACATTTCTACAGTTTTCTTAGCAAAACCTTTTACACAGACTGAAACCAAATTTCAGCCCAACCTCTCCCAGAATTACAACAAAATATGAATTAAGAAAGCTTACTACAAATTTGGAGATAAGTATCAACAATCATACTGCTAATGTACCGAAGGTGTTTCTCTCAGAAGGTTTTTTGAAAGCATCTGGGGAATAAAGGAATTTTTGGTTAAATCTTTACTTATATATTACCTAATTTCTGCAGTTCTTGGAAACAATGTTCACATACTCTTGCTGGTTGATTTTTCAGGTAATCTAAGCCATACTTATTAGATGAACAAGCTTGGCATACAATCTGAAAACACATTGGAATTATTTCATTAATTTCATTAGAATAACTTGTGTTTCTAAACCATAAAGTATGTTACAATTTATAGTGCTATCCACTTTTCAAAACAGTTTCAGAGTCACTGAGTCTCACTTCGTCTCAATAATAACTCTATGGAGTTCAGGCATATAGTGAACTAATGCATAGTACCACACTTGAAAGATGAAGGGGCCACAGATGATTACTTACAGAGGGCTGACTACAGAAAATAATAAAGGAGTTAATATATGCAAAATGCTTAAAACAGTACCTGACATGCAAAAAAGCCTGTGAGGTATACTGATCACCAGCACTGTCATCGTCGTAATCATCACTGCTGCAGCAACGACCACGTCTCTACACCTCTATCTCAAGTTTTTGGGCTCCATACTAAATGCTCTCTAAATACAACCTCATTTAATCTTTAGAGTAACTCTCTGATGTCACTGTTTCTATACCCATTTTACTAACGAGATCATGAAGGCTTAGAAACATCACTAGAGATAACTTCAACACTGAACATTTCCCCTACTGAATACTATGGATACTTAGTACTAGAGAGATGCAGTTTAAATAATAGCTGTAAATGTGAGGGCCTGTTTAATTGTGGATTTGTTAGATTTTGTTTTTGAATCAGTTATTTATTACTGATGTTCTAATGTAACTCTGAAATAGGAGAGTGGAAGTTCACTAAGAAGATTGCCCCTGTCCCTAAATATTTAAACACCATTCATGTTTTCTACCATTAACATAATAATAATAATTGTTATTGTTATTCTTGAACTATAATGGTTTATGAGGGGAAATATGCTTCCTCACTATGTACAGCCTGGAGACAGTAAAGACCACAATGGAGATGGGTGTTATCATCGCCAACCTTTCCACAGGCCCGGCAGTGGTGTCGTCTCCAGGTGAGAGTAAATTCGCTTGTGCAGATCATACACATTGTGGCTCTGGTATCAGGAATCCAGATGGGAGCCTTCGATCCAAGAGGACTAACTTCCTCTTTATTTTCTGAGTCTGCCTGCGGAAGAAGAACAACTTCTGATTATCTCCATGCACACTGCCTGCCTTTTTATTCAGCAGTGACATCTCACACTACCAAGATGGGGATGAAGGTCAGGCGCGGCAGCTCATGCCTGTAATCCCAGCATTTTGGGAGGCCGAGTCGGGCAGATCACATGAGGCACGGAGTTTGCGACCAGCCTGGCCAACATAGTGAAACCCTGTCTCTACTAAAAATACAAAAATTAGCCGGGTGTGGTGGCAGGTGCCTGTGATCCCAGCTACTCAGGAGGCTGAGGCAGGAGAATTACTTGAACCTGGGAGGCGGAGGTTGCAATGAGCTGAGATTGCGCCACCACACTCCAGCCTGGGCAACAGAGTGGGACTCCGTCTCAAAAAACAAACAAACAAAAAAGATGGGGATAAAATATGGGCTATTGGCTGGGCATGGTGGCTCATGCCTGTAATCCCAGCACTTTGAGAGGCCAAGGTGGGCAGATCACAAGGTCAGGAGATGAAGACCATCCTGGTCAACATGGTGAAAACCCGTCTCTACTAAAAATACAAAAATTGCCAGGCACGGTGGCTCACGCCTGTAATACCAGCACTTTGGGAGGCCGAGACGGGTGGATCACCTGAGGTTGGGAGTTCGAGACCAGCCTGAGCAACATGGAGAAACCCTGTCTCTACTAAAAATACAAAAATTAGCATGGTGGCGCATGCCTGTAATCCCAGCTACTCGGGAGACTGAAGCAGGAGAATTGCTTGAACCTGGGAGGCGGAGGTTGTGGTGAGCCGAGATTGTGCCATTGCACTCTAGCCTGGGCAATAAGAGCAAAACTCTGTCTCAAAAAAAAAAAAAAAAAAAAACAAAAATTAGCTGGTCATGGTGGCACGTGCCTGTAGTCCCAGCTACTCGGGAGGCTGAGGCAGGAGAATCACTTGAATCCGGGAGGCAGAGGTTGCAGTGAGCCGAGATCGCACCACTGCACTCCAGCCTAGCGACAGAGCAAGACTCCGTCTCAAAAAAAAAAAAAAAAAAAAAAAAAAAAAGAAATATGGGCTATTGGCCAAGCACAGTGGCTCACGCCTGTAATCTCAGCACTTTGGAAGGCCGAGGCAGGCGGAAAACCTGAGGTCAGGAGTTTGAGACCAGCCTGGCCAACATGGTGAAACCCCATCTCTACTAAAAATACAAAATTAGCCAGGCGTGGTGGCGCATGCCTATCCCAGCTGCTAGGGAGGCTGAGGCAGGAGAACCACTTGAACCCAGGAGGCAGAGGTTGCAGTGAGCTGAGATTGTGCCATTGCACTCCAGCCTGGGCAACAAGAGCGAAATTCTGTCTCAAAAAAACAAAAAAAGAAAGAAAAGAAAAGAAATATGGGCTATTATATTTTTCATGTGCTCAGAATACTAAGTTCAGCTACAATCTAAAAATTTTCTAATGCAAAATTAACTTAAAAAGATGCCTGTGGTAGTGGGATGGCAGCTGATTAGTTTCTGCCTTAAACTATTTCGTATTTTCTAAATTTCCTACAATGAAGTTTTATAGCCAGGAAAAAACATGAATATGCTATATGCTATCACAGACTTGCAGTGAGACATTAATAGGAGGATAAAGTTTCAGCGCTGAAATAAGACATTAATCTGTAGAGTAACTCTCTGATGTCCAGTCCAATCATTTTCTGAAACACATGCTGCTTTCCTAAACCCCTGTGAAATGTTTCAGGTAAAAACTTTGAAATGCACTGGAAAAAAAAAAAAGGAGAAGACAATACCTCATCAAGACTCCTACTAGGACAGAAGGTGATTCTTTTCTTGGCATACTCTTCTATTGCCCTGGAAATCGCTTCTAGCCATTCATCCCTTTCTGTGGCAGAACTGTTGGGGGCAAAAGGTTTCATCAACCAGATGTCAGCTTTTGTTCTTTTCCTTTGTCTTCTTTTCTGTCTCCCATGGCAACAGATCCCACCACCCTCCAACAATACTAGTCAAAAAAGCAGCAACTCTGAGGTTTAGTGAACAGATCATCAGAACAGACAACAGAGAACCCATGATGGCATTTTAGCAATGCTTATTTTTTCTTTCCAAAAGTTCTGCTTTATATTAAATAGCTTTTGAACTCTCCTAAATTTGAAAATATTTTTGGTTTGATTTAAAGGATAATTGTACAATTAATAATTATGGTTATTTATATAGCCAGGGAGTTTCTTAAGACATCATCCTAGAATTTAAAAAGATTCCAATAAGTCAAGTTTCAAATTCCAATTTATAGCATAGAATACTAAATATCTTTAGATTACTAAGGATTACTAAAAATTTCTAGGAAGGGCACTGGGGTGAAGGGAACATTTTTTTTGTATTAGAAAGCAGATGTTGACAATGCAGTTCACACGGTAAAGGCTGCAGTTTTTGTTAGGGCTTCTCTACCTATTTCACCCACCAAGTTCTCTGTCCCTACCCAGCTCATCAGGAGGTATCTTTAATTCAGCGCTAGATGGGAATGGGCCAAATAGGGGCAAGCTTGGTCAGACAAGGGTATTTTTTTTCTCTGTTTTTCCAACCATGCTTCTTTCCCAAAACCATGTTAACTCCAAATCATTACTGGTATCAGCATACTTACGAAACCACTGTTTAAATTTTGTTTTGTATATTTAAAACTGAGAGGCACATGTTAGGTATTATAAATAAAAATAAATATATAAATCTATACATACACATTAGAGAAAGAGCAGAAAAGAGGGAGAGGGAACAAGAGAAAGAAAGACTTTAATAAATAATTAAAACTCCATCATAATAAAAATTCATCACAATGGGATTGTGACTATGTTAAAAAAAAAAAAAAAAAGGCTGTAGTTTAATTTAGAGAGGCATTTTGAGGTATACAGAAGTAAAATCGGCTGGGCGTGGTGGTTCACACCTGTAATCCCAACACTTTGGGAGGCTAAGGCAGGTGGATCATTTGAGCTCAGGAGTTCGAGATCAGCGTGGCCAACATAGTGAAACCCTGTCTCTACTAAAAATACAAAAATTAGCCGGGCGTGGTAGTGCATGCCTGTAATCCCATCTACTCAGGGAGCTAAGGCAGGAGAATTGCTTGAACCAAGGAGGTGGAGGTTGTAGTGAGCCAACATAGTGCCACTGCACTCCAGCCTGGGTGACAGAGCAAGACACTGTCTCCAAAAAAAAAAAAAAAAAAAAGCAGAAGTAAAATGACCTGATATCTGCAATTTGTTTTAAAATGGAAAATTATGAAACAGGAAAATCAGTGGCAAAATCTTGATGATTATTTTTTAGTTTGGGTGCCTGAATATGCAGTTTCTGGTATTATTTGACCTAACTTTAAGTATATTTGAACTCTTAAAGAGTGTTTCTAAAATAAAAAATTCCACCATTAATAATGGTACATATAGACATATGTTGCTGTATTTTAGAGAACCCAGGGCAGGTCAAGAATAGAAACCACTCACCTTCCCTACAATCATCATTCTCAGAAAGCGCCTCCCTACTCCATGGCTTGAGTGCCATTTAGAATGTTCATTCACGTGGATTAAAAAAGGTAGAAATCCACTTTACAAATAAAATTTTAAATCAAATTAATTTCTCAAATTTTCATTATATACGAAGAATAACAAAAAAGAAATAACCTCTTTCTCTCTAAACCAAACAAAACCCTGCCTTATTTACCGCTACTATTCTAGCATTACTGCCAAAACGAGATGCCATTTAACAGTTACTACGTCAGCCAGCTCTGCTAAATGCTTAGCAAATGTCACCATGTCTCACCCTCAGAGCTTCCCCATGGAATATACATTGGATCTTACACCCCCTGCCCCCAACTACAACATCATCACCCACCTTCACCATTTACAGGTAAGGAAACTGAGAATTAGTAATGTTTGATAATTTGCTTTATAGACAACAGACTACTAAGTGATGAGCTGGTATTAAACCTAAGTGTAGTTAAGGACTGGACCTCTCACCACCAGGTCATTGCTAGCCTCTGCTCATGTTCTCTGCAGAACTACATGATAAGAATACATGCTCAGGGTTCCAAGCAAACATTCATAAAACATTACCATCTCTCCCTGCCTCCCCGGCTCCTCACCAGAAGAGTAACAGAAAGCAGAGAGGCAGATGGTAAATTTGAGAATTGCTATTGGATTCTTCTGGAGCCCGGGGAGCATGTGGAATGTGATTCAACTGTGCAAATCATGTCACATATGCTGTTCTTTCATTTAATCATTCCTGGCTCTCTCCTGTGTGGGGTTCTGCCAAGACAATGTTTACCAGCTCTTGATAACACATTTCTCACAGACCACACACATTTGCCCGCAGCATCCAGTGGAGATATTCTAGTCTCCTTTTGTAACATGATTAGCAGAAGAATCAGCATCTTCCTCAAACTGAAAAACTGTTAAGTATTATTTTCTTTATAGAATGTGTATAGTACAAGAAAGCAAATTTGTGTCAAGTAAGTACCACTTTCCCAATGACTGGGATGAATTGCCAAGGGTTAAAAACCTGGCCGGGCGTGGTGGCTCATGCCCGTAATCCCAGCACTTTGGGAGGCCGAGGAGGGCGGATCACCTGACATCAGGAGTTCAAGACCAGCCTGGCCAACATGTGAAAACCCCGTCTCTACTGAAAATACAAAAATTAGCCAGGCATGGTGGTGCGCACCTGTAGTCATTGCTACTCAGGAGGCTGAGGCAGGAGAATCACCTGAACCTGGGAGGTGGTGGTTGCAGTGAGCTGAGATTGTGCCACTGCACTCCAGCCTGGGCAACAAAGTGAGACTGTCTCAAAAAAAAAAGGTTAAAAACCCTTCAATAGAAAGGATTTGAGGTTGTTAGACCATGCCACACCATTTACTACTTGGATTAACTGCAGGATGCTTCTCTGAGGTTCAAAGGCCACATCACTTTGATTTGTGAGTAACACTGTGAGTAACATTCACTGGGAGCCTACTAAGCCAGGACCTAAGCCAAGAACTGGGCACACAAAATATACCTCACTTGTAAGGATGCACACTGAATTGAGGTGAAACATGTAATTAACATATGATATGACAAATGTAGATAAATAACATAGAAATAGGAAATTACCTTATGTAAGTAGCAGGGATGGCTTTGCAAAGGTGATGACAAAGTTAGGACTTAAAGAGTTACAGGAGTTTGGCAGGGAACTCTCTGTGTACCCTCATTCAGTCTGCCAGCCATGGTCAACTCTAAGCTAATGGTGCCCAAATATATGCCTCTGGCCCCGACTTCCCTCTGAAATCCAGATCCTTACAGAAACTGACCCTTGATGGCTGCATTTGGATGTTGCATAGGCACCTCACATTCCATATGCACACCTGAAACTCAACTCCCAATTTCTCCCCTAAAGCTGCTCCTCTCCCAGTGCTCCCTGTCACAGTGCATGGCACCATCTCCCAATTCATAGTATATGCTGGAGTCTCCTCTGAAAAACTCCTCTTATACCCTGTGTCCAATCAGTCCCCTCCTTTAGGCCACCTCCCAAACCATATTCCATGCAGCAGCCGGATACTCTTTAAAAAATGCCAGTCTGATCACATCATTCCTTTGTATAAGCCTTTCAGTGGCTTTCTGTGGCTCTTAGGCTAAAGACCAAATCCCACAAGATGGTTCTGCACCATCTAAGTCACCTGTCCCTCCAGGCTTATCCTGGGTCATTCTCTTCCTCATTCTTGAGCTCGTGCCACACTGACCTTCCAATTCTCTGAATGTGTCATGCCCCTTCTCACCTAAGGACCTTTGTACACAGTGCTCCTAACGACCAGGAGGCTCTTCCTTTTTTCCTCTTTGCCCCTCTGACTCCTACTTATCTTTCCTAAGTCAATATAAACAGCAGGGTTTGTAGGAAAGAGGCTGCCCTCTCTCCCCATTGCAGTTTAAGGTCCCTTGCTTTACAGCCTCCTAGCCCCTGGTACTTTTTCTGTATACCATTTAATCACCACAACACTTAATTGTGTTAATATTTGCTAAGTGCATCTCCTCCTCCATGGAATGTCAGCTCAGTGAAGGAAGGGCCCTTTTAAATTTTTTTTTTTTTTTTTTTTTTTTTTGAGACAGAGTCTCACTCTGTTGCCTAGGCTGGAGTGTAGTGGTGCGATCTCGGCTCACCGTAACTTCTGCCTCCCAAGTTCAAGCAATTCTCCTGCCTCAGCCTCCAGAGTAGCTGGGATTACAGGCGTCTGCCACTATGCCCAGCTAATTTTTATATTTTTAATATAAAATATTAAATGGGGTTTCACCATGTTGGCCAGGCTGGTCTTTAACTCCTGACCTCAAGTGGTCCGCCTGCCTTGGCCTCTGAAAGTGTTGGGATTATAGGCGTGAGCCACTGCACCTGACTTGACCCTTTTAGTTTTTAATCCACTGTGTCCCGATGCGCAGCACAATGCCTGGCCCAAGGTAGAGGCTCCATATTCATTACTGAATGAAGGGACAAACCACAGGTGGAGGTAACACCTATGGAAGACAGACGGCTGTGGAGTTGGCTGGCATGCATGGAGTCACACGCAGATCCGTGCTGATGGAGCATGCAGTGTGTTGGTGGGAGGGGATGGAGAGACTGAATAGGGATGAGGCCTCCTTACCACCTTTAATACGGGATGCAGTACCTGCCTAACTGGTTGGAGGAATCTGGAAGGAGAGCATGGCATACCAATGACATTCAATATGGCTTAGCTCTCTTTCCCTCATGCCAGCTTGATCTTCCCTTGGAAATTTATTTTTCCTTTATTGAGAACTTTCCAGTTCAATGATTTCCCCTGCAGAGCCCACATTCAGCCCATTAGTAATCCTATTAGGTTTTTTCTGATTCATACCATTGTTCATCACTTTAACCCAAGACACACCATCATCTACTGCGCACTCACTACCTGGCTGCCCAACTTCTACTCTAGTCTCCTGATGGTCTATCTTCTGCAAAGAAGCTGGTGTGATCTTTCACAAACATAAATTAGATATTATCACTTAGCTGAAAACTCTTAAAAATTCAATGACCTTACTATGGGTGGCCCCTAACTCTTGCCCCCAAACTGTAACTCATATTTAATCTCCCCTGGTACTAGGGGAGTACTAGGCTCTCCCCGGAGTACTAGGCTCTACCTATATTGAACTTCTTGCTGTTTCTTTAACATACTACACCCTTTCCTGCCTCCCTGATATGTCTTTTGTTCTTGCTGTTCCTTCCATCTGGGATTTGCTTCTGGTCTCTGATGCTCCTCAGAGATGATTTTTCTGATCCGCCCCCTCATCCCGTATAAGTTCTTGACCTCATCACTTTCTATCTGCTCAGCCTACTTTATTCTTCTTTATAACATTGAATACTCCAAATTATTTATATGTGCATATATATAAATAAACCTGATTATTGTGTATCTCCTGCTTTAGAATAAAAGCTTATTCTTAAGGACAGGGATTGCACACCCCCAGCTCCTGGACAGGGTAGGTGATGCCCAGTAAGCATTTGTTAATGGTTGATAGTAGACAATCTCCTTCCCTCATAGCTCTCCATATGCCAATCTCCAAACAATGACTTTCTCTCATCACTAAAGTTAGTTTGACTCAGCAATGATTGCTCTCAGTTATCACTGCTTATCACTGAGCCCCAGACTAACAAAAGCACAAACAGGATTGCCCAGACCAGCTGGCTGCTTGCTGCAGTGGCTATACTGTCTCGCCCACCCATGTCACTACTGCTGCCACCCACAGAGGGCTGCTTCTTGGGGACAAGGCTCCCAACTCTGAGGCAAATCGCACTGTTGGCTGTATCTGTTCCCACGACTTTCTAGGAGACTCCTGTGGCATTCTTTTTTCCCACCCTCGGGACTCTACACCAGTGTGCACTATGGAGCTTGGCAGAGCTGCAAAGCTGGCACCAGAATTCACCAAGAGCAATGTGAAGTTGACTGC
Source organism: Pongo abelii (assembly GCF_028885655.2). Taxonomy (NCBI): domain Eukaryota; kingdom Metazoa; phylum Chordata; class Mammalia; order Primates; family Hominidae; genus Pongo; species Pongo abelii. The sequence continues at coordinate 93,646,893 of NC_071995.2, forward strand.
CCTTGCAACAGACAGTGCTGAGGACCATCTTGCCTGGAGCAAGAATAACAATGCTTACAATAGTGATGAGCCAACAGAAAAATGCCCTTTTACCAACATTGATGGTAAGGATCAGGACCTTGCCGTCTTGTTGGGCATGCTGGATCCTCCCGAGATGGAAGAAAAGGGAATGGCTGTGAGAGCTTGTGGTGTTTATTTTTGCTCCTGACAAGAAACTGAAGCTGTCTACCCAGCTACCACTGGCAGGAACTTGGATGAGATTCGCGGGGTAGTTATCTCTCTCCAGCTGACAGCAGAAGAGAGGGTTGCCACCCTGATTGATAATAAGAATGGAAATAGTTATGTTGCTGGGCATGGTGGCTCATGGCTGTAATCCCAACACTTTGGGAGGCCAAGGCAAGCGGATCACTTGAGGTCAGGAGTTCAAGACCAGCCTGGCCAACATGGTGAAACTCGTCTCTACTAAAAATACAAAAAAAAAAATTAGCCGGGCATGGTGGCACATGCCTGTAGTCCCAGTGACTCGGAAGGCTAGGGCAGAAGAATTGCTCAAACCCAGGAGGTGGAGGTTGCAGTGAGCCAAGATCGCGTCACTGTACTCCTGGGCGACAGAGCGAGACTCTGTCACAAAGAAGAAAAAAAAAAGTTACAGAAATATAAATCTTGATCAGAGCTGTTCATTACACCTGTCTGGTACTGATCTGGAAATCATGAACATCCAGATATTTACCTAACAACCAAGGAAAGAAACATTTACTATAATTTCCTGAATTATTTAATCTTAATAAAATAGATTACTGTTTTTCACCAAGGCTCATTTTTACTTGGGAAATAGAAGTGCAATTAAAACTTGACTTTTCTATAGGTATTTCCGCCTTGGAATTTTGAAAATAACTTCTTGATTTTAAGAACCAAGCTCAAGCACTCACTGGGAACATGATATACAGGGTCTTAATGTTCTTTGAACTTTCTTTTTTTTTGAGATGGAGCCTCACTCTTGCCAGGCTGGAGTGCAGCAGTGCTATCTCGGCTCACTGCAACCTCCGCTTCCCGGGTTCAAGCGATTCTCTTGCCTCAGTCTCCCGAGTAGCTGGGACTACAGATACGCGCCACCACACCCGGCTAATTTTTGTATTTTTAGTAGAGACGGGGTCTCCCCACGTTGGCCAGGATGGTCTCGATCTCCTGATTTCGTGATCCACCCACCTCGGCCTCCCAAAGTGCTGGGATTATAGGCATGAGCCACTAGCACCGGCCTTGTTCTTTGAACTTTTGTTCAAACTCCTCTATCCCTCAAAAACGAAAAAAGGGCTGAACACAATCTTGCCTGTAGCACTTTGGGAGGCCGAGGTGGGCGGATCACCTGAGGTCAGGAGTTCAAGACCAGCCTGGCCAACATGGTGAAAGGTCATCTCTATTTTAAAATTTAAAAAGATGGCCAGACGTGGTGACTCACACCTGTAATCCCAGCAGTTTGGGAGGCTGAGGCGGGTGGATCACTTGAGGTCGGGAGTTCGAGACCAGCCTGGGCAATGTGGTGAAACCCTGTCTCTACTAAAAATACAAAACTTAGCTGGGCGTGGTGGTGCATGCCTGTAGTCCCAGCTTCTTGGGAGGCTGAGGCACAAGGATCGCTTGAAGCCGGGAGGCAGAGGCTGCAGTCAGCCGAGATCGTGCCACTGCACTCCAGCCTGGGCGACAGAGCGAGACCCTGTCTCAAAAAAAAAAAAAAAAAAAAAAAAACAAAGGAAAAGAAAAGAAAGAAAAAAGTCACAATGCTAAGTGATTGACAGTTTACCTGCACTCTCTAAATATTGGTATCTGGTGGATGTTTCAGGTACCCCCAAGAACTTTGCTTGTTCTGACTGGTAGCTGTGAAGCATTTGACAAACCCTGGACACAGGTATTTGTCTTCTCCTGTCATCCTGTATGTCAGGCAGCAGTAGCCACTGCATTTCAGAGGAGTAGCACACCCCAGGATGACTCTTGTGGTCCTCTGATTTTGGAAAGTCAGACATTTGGTTTGAGTCCTTGACATTCACGGACATAAGCAAAATTATAAAGGTTGTCAGAAACACCTAGGTTCAAATCACAGCTCCATTGCTTACTACTCATGTAACCTTAGATGTGTTATTGAACCTCTCTGAGCCTCCATTTTTCTAATCTCGAAGATCAACATAATACTCGCCCCACAAAGTTATCACAGAACTTACAAGAGAAAATAAATATAAAACAAAACATGAGCACTGTGACTGATGCAGAGTAATAAATGATTCTGGCCACTACTCCACCTGCTCCTAAGATCCTAGTTGATTTCAGTGGTATGGACAATTGGAAACAGATTGCCTGGGTTCAAATCCTGGCTCTGCTAGTATAGCTGAGTGGCTTTTCTCAGCATAGAATGGGTATAATAACAACAACTTGCCTTACAGGTTGCTGTGAAGATGAAACGAAGTACTACACATAAAGTCTTTATGACAGTGCCTGGCATACAGTAAGTGTTACAAACGTATTTGCTTCTATTTTTATTAGATCAAAGGTTAAGTCTGAGAAGACAATGTCTCGTTATTTAGATTGTGCAGTGGAGCATGCTATGACTATTGGCATCTTTCCCTTCACCAGTCAAACCTTCCCAAATACCCACTTCCGCCACTCAGTCAGTAACTCAATAATGTATTTTTATGAGTCATAGAGTTTCAGGTTTCCTCAGCACTTGAATTACATTATGGCAACATATTAAGTCACTGCAGGTTCCGGTCTGGGGCAAGGTGGTATCATAAATAATAATGGATTTCTTCTCCCTCCCTCCCTCCATTCTTTCTGAGATGGAGTCTTGCTCCATCACCCAGGCCGGAGTGCAGTGGAGTGATCTCAGTTCACTGCAACCTCCACCATCCAGGTTCAAGTGATTCTCCTGCCTCAGCCTCCCGAGTAGCTGGGATTATAGGCACATGCCACTATGTCCGGCTAATTTTTTTGTATTTTTAGTAGAGATGGGGTTTCACCATGTTGGCCAGGCTGGTCTCAAACTCCTGACCTCAGGTGATCCACCCGCCTTGGCCTCCCAAAGTGCTTGACTACAGGCGTAAGCTACTGCACCCAGCCCATAACAATGGACTTAAAAGCAAAAGACTTCGATCTGCATCCTGGCTGTGTCAAATATGTATCCATAAAGACAGCAACTCCATTTTTCTGTAATTTAGTTTCCTAATTTTTAGAAGGAGATTACACCTACCTCATAGGTTTGTTAGAACCTTTAAGTGACACATACAAATTTCCTAATAACCTATAAAGCACTAGTTGTTCTTAAAAACAATTTGAAATAGTCACTTAAAAAATGATCAGCAAAGCACTTTCACCATTGTTATTCTATTCAGAAGAACATTTTAATCTCTGTGCTTCTAGCATACTATTGCCTCTGCTCTCAGCCACTTCCTTGCATGGTAAATCAAGAGTAAAACTGCATGGTATTGGGAAAGAAAAAAAAGAAGAACAAAAAATCAGTAGCTAACCTAAATGCAAAAAGTGTTGGCAATATCTTTCCCTGTTATACTCACAAAAATCTATTTTTATATATACTTAAAAATAGGCCAGGCACAGTGACTCACACCTGTAATCTCAGGACTTTGGGAGGCCAAGGCGGGAAGATTGCATGAGCTCAGGAGTTCAAGATCAGCCTGGGGAACATACGGAGACCCTATTTCTAAAAAAAAAAATTTTTTTTTTGAGACAGAATCTCTTTCTGTCACCTAGGCTGGAGTGCAGTGGTGGGATCTTGGCTCACTGCAACCTCCGCCTACTGGGTTCAAGCAATTCTCCTGCCTCAGCCTCCTGAGTAGCTGGGACTACAGGTGCCTGCCACCATACTTGGCTAATTTTTGTATTGTTAGTAGAGATGGGGTTTAATCATGTTGGCTAGGCTGGTCTCAAACTCCTGACCTCAAGTGATCTGCCCAGCTCGGCCTCCCGAAGTCTTGGTATTACAGGGGTGAGCCACCGCACCTGGCATACAAAAAAATATTTTTAAAGTTAGCCGGGTATGGTAGTGCATGCCTGTGGTCCCAGCTACTCAAGAGGCTGAGGTGGGAGAACTGCTTGGGCCATGGAGGTGGAGGCTGCAGTGAGCTGTGATTGTGCCACTGCATTCCAGCCTGGGTGACAGAGTGAGATGCTGTCTCAAAAAAAAAAAAACCAAAAACCAAAGACCAAAATTTTCCTGACATTCCCTAGCAAGCAGACTCAGAATGAGAAAAAAAAAAAAAGAAGAAGAAAAAATTTACCTGGCTGAGAGAATGAAGGAACGTTCTACACTTTCAATCTTTAATTCATTCTGATAGGCTTCTTGGGTAGGTTTTCTGACCTGGAAGAAAGCACAACAATTTGAGCCGACTCATCCTACTGAAAACCATATCAATGAGCTGAAGTTGTCCAATGGCCCTGGCTGCTGACATCCACAACCAACCTTCCTATCCAGCTTTCTCTACTGCTGTTCTCCTTCATCTACTCTATACTTCAGATGAATTGAAAAGCCCACACACCAGCCCAGCTTTCCCACCTCCAGGACTTTGCTCACAATATGCCCTCCACCTGGAATGCCTTTCCCTTACATCTCAGCGTGGCCAAATGTCATCTATACTTTAAGGTCCACTGGCTCTTCTTCCTCTCTCTCCTTCTTTCCTAGCTGCTCTCAAAAGCTGCAGGCCAGTCCCCACCATGACCATCAAACACTGCAAGTTCTTTATTTTCTGAATTCCCAAAACTGTAATTGTGCCTTTATAGTGATATTTATTACTGTCTACTTAATAGGTATTTATGTGTAGTGTACTATCTTCCCAACTAGTTGCTAAGTCCCTGGGGGAGGAAAGATAATAAGAATCATGCTTCAACTTATATTCATATTTTCCACCAAACCCATTACTGTTTTGTTTATAGTAGTTCTCAATAAATATCCTATGAATACATTAATGCATGAGTGAACAAATGACTACATGAATGAATAATCAAATATACAAACAGGCAGGGCACAGTGGCTCATGCCTGTAATCTCAGCACTTTGGGAGGCGAAGGTGGGTGGATCACTTGAGGTCAGGACTTTGAGACCAGCCTGGCCAACATAGTGAAACCCCCTCTCTGTGAAAAATACAAAAATTAGCTGAGCCTGTAATCCCATCTACTCAAGAGGCTGAGTCAGGAGAATCTCTCGAACTCGGGAGGCAGAGGTTGCAGTGAGCTGAGATCGCACCACTGTACTCTAGCCTGGGCAACAGAGTGAGACTCTGTCACAAAAAAACAAAACAAAACAAAACAAATGCATAAACAGTAACATATATAGACAGAAAAGTAAAGGATGTAAGAAAGATGTTTATCTTAGGGAATTTTCTCTAAATATATCATATATTTGTTGTTGTTGTTATTTTTAATAGAGATGGGGGTTTCACTATGTTGCCCAGGCTGGTCTCTAACTCTTGAGCTCAAGTTATTATCCTGCCTCGGCCTCCCAAAGTGCTGGGACTACAGGTGTGAGCCACTATGCCCAGCCTTTATTTGGGTTTTTTTTTTTTTTTTTTTTGAGATGGAGTCTCACTCTGTTGCTCCAGCTGGAGTGTAGTTGCGCGATCTCGGCTCACTGAAACCTCTGCCTCCCAGGTTCAAGCGATTCTCCTGCCTCAGCCTCCTGAGTAGCTGGGATTACAGGTGCACGCCACCAGGCCTGGCTAATTTTTGTGGGTTTTTTTTGTACTTTTAGTAGAGATGGAGTTTCACCATGTTGGTCAGGCTGATCTCAAACTCCTGACCTTGTGATCCACCGGCCTCGGCCTCCCAAAGTGCTAGGATTATAGGCGTGTGAGCCACCGCACCCGACCTTATTTGGGTTTAAAAACAAATCACCTGGGTGGGCATGGTGGCTCATGCCTATGTAACCCCAGCACTTTGGGAGGCCAAGGCAGGCTGATCACCTGAGGTCAGGAGTTCGAGACCAGCCTGCCAACATGGTGAAACCCGTCTCTACTGAAAATACAAAAATTAGCCAGGCGTTGTGGTGGATGCCTGTAGTTCCAGCTACTTAGGAGGCTGAGGCAGAAGAATCACTTGAACCCAGGAGGTGGAGGTTGCAGTCAACCAAGATTGTACCACTGCACTCCAGCCTGGGTGACAGAATGAGACCCCGTCTCAAACAAAACAAAACAAAACAAAACATCTAACAGATGCACAGACCTTCATTCCAGCCAGTGAGAGCATGTTGTTCAGTTTATACATCCCAGACTGCACTGGTGTTGTATACAGCAGGGCATCATTAAACTGAAAGTAGAAACATTTCAGGGGAGAAAGTAAAGAAACACATTACTGCCACAAAGATTTTGACAAGATACAAGATTAAAGGATAAATAATACCTCTTTGCTAATAGCTCTCTGAATAAAATACTTATATTCTGCTATATACACTAGAACTACCTAGAATGTTTTATTAGAATATAATTTAAAAGGCAATTTCTGGAAAACGTGCTTTGTTTCCAAGTTCTGTAACAGATTTAATGTTTTTTGAATTCTAAATCCCACGAAGGTATTAGTCTGCCTAAACAAATGATTAGAACAATTTTCCAAGTTAGAAATGGAATAAATTCCAAAAAGAAATAATCTTCTGGTTATACACCATAACAGACTTTATTTCCCATACTTGAAATGCAATTAAGCAGTACGGCCAGTTCAACAAGCTGGTGAGGCTGATATTTGAAGGTGCTAAGCTTATCTACCATGTATAAACGTTCTCCTTTCCTTAAGCAACTATCCCTACCTCGGCCACATCAGAACTACACAAGCCCTCTTACCAGGAAAAACATTCGAGGTTGCATCACTTTCCGAGACAGCTTCATCAGAATTCCTTCTTTGAGAAAAACCTGATTCATCCAAACAAACACCCATTTAGTCCTACCATCACAACATAAGGACAATATAATTTCCTTTTCAACTTTCTTCCCTGAGAATTTTTTTCATGACAGACTGGGGAGCCACAGTTTCCCTGAGATTTTTTACAGTCATAGTTAATTTTAAACCCTTAAATCATTTAGGAATCGGACAAGCAAGCAGGGTTGGATAAATCCAATATTGGCCCCTGGTATACTGTATGGAGGGACATGTAATTGACTGAGCGTGTACTTGATCCTGAAGCATACCCAACATCCTGACAACTGCATTTTGTAGTTTTCCTGAATTCATTCCCTAGGCCACTTTTGTGCTATATGAGGAGGATCAAAATACCAATTTCCCCCCTCCCTTCATAATCCTCTCTTACATTAAAGATGTTAAATGAAATTGTCTTCAAAACTGTGTGAGGTCGCTGGCATTACACAATAAAACGATCCCATTAAATCAGATACTCTGTGGGGTCCCTTGCCGTTCCCCTAATTGAATTGGACTTACTTCATAAATGGGCTTATTCCTAATTGAATTGTCACAGTGACTTACATCATGAATGTTTTGAATGGATAAAGTGATCAAGACTGAATCAATGAAGAGTAACAAAAACAACCTATTTTTATAAAACGATAAACAGATACAGATGGTACCTAAATGCATCGTATACAGTTTGCGAAAAGCAATGTAAAATGCTTACCCGACCAGGCTGCACAATTTCATGGTGTCCATTTAAGCTGTACTGAATTTGCATAAGTTTCTGAAAGTTGTCCTACAGAAAGACAATGGAAAGCATATGAAGGCCTGGCTTTCAGGTTCAAGACCACACCAGCCACTGACAACAAGACACTTACTCCTTGCTTCATGGTGTCATTGGCGTGGTTGGCTACCTCTATAACAACAGCAAGGGCATCTGAAATAGGTAGGAACAAAACGTGCATTTAGTAATTATAATGGAAACAAATAGTTTGCAACATTAAGCAATTCCAGGGGACAAGATAGCTAGTTTATAGCAACCAACCTCTGGAGGAGCTTACTGACTGTGAGTAGGCAGAAATATAAGGTTCAATGAAGGCAAAACCAAACCAAACCAAACAACACCACCACCACCAAAAACCTGGCCAAAACAATATATAGGGATATAATGAGCCAAAAGAAGACTCTAAAGAGACACTGTAGACCATGTTTATTAACAGTATGAATGTCAGGGTTGTTTTGTGCTGTGATTTGATTATCCTATTCAAGTTTACAAGGATAAGGATGGGATTTCACCTGGAAGATAAGGACCATCTCAGTATAAACTGTCTTGGGAGAAAAGGATCGTGAGGGAAAAGGATCTTGTTATAGGAAATAAAAACTATGAGAAATGACTAAGATCAGGTCTCAGTCTCTTAGTCTGATTCCAAGAGGCATGAATTAGAAATGGGGGAAATGCCACATGGAAGCATCCTAGATCTTAGGAATTTGCAAGTGTCATTTTGTGAGCTGGGTTATTAGCTTCATGGGCCTATCTGTGTTTTATTCTTTTTATTAACCCTTTGCCTTTAGCAAAGTGTTTTTCCATACTCCAGCCTTGTCATCTTTATAACTAGGTCTAAAGGAAAAAGTCTGCATTTTCTCAGCTTTGGGGCTGCAGTTATTCTCAACCCAAGGCCATAGTGCTCCCTTAGGGACATGTGAACGTGTGTAAAGACAATTTTTGGTTGTCACAATGACCAGGAAGATCCACTGGCCTTTAGTGGGTAGGAGGCAGGGATGCCAAACTCCATGCAATACTCCTTAGAAATCCACACAAAGATTATTCAGAACAATATGACAGTAGCATTCCCACTGAGAAAAAATGGTAGAGTGTTAGAGAGGGAAGCATCTCCTCCCGAGGCTGCTGTGGCAGTGACAGTGGTCATCAAAAAAAGGACTATTAAAAGAAAGAGTGGCTGGGTGCGGTGGCTCATGCCTGTAATCCTAACACTTTGGAAGGCTGAGGTGGGCGGATCATTTGAGCTCAGGAGATCGAGACCAGCCTCAGCAATAAGGTAAAACCTTGTTTCCACAAAAAATCCAAAAATTAGCCGGGTGTCGTGGCTCATGTCTGCAGTCCAGCAATTTGGGGCGCTGAGGTGGGAGGATCATTTGAGCCCAGGAGGTCAAGGCTGCAGTGAGCCCAGATCACACCACTGCATTCCAGCCTAGGTGACAGAATGAGGCCCTGTCTCAACAAAACAAAACGAAACAAAAACAACAACAACAAATCAATTTCTGAAAAGGGGTTGAGGTGTTTTGGTCCAGTTATTGTAATCTACCAAAGGACTGTCTTCCTGGTACCAGCCGTGGAGGCTTCTGTATTCTTTTTTTTTTCTTGCTCTGTCACCCAGGTTGGAGTGCAGTGGCGTGATCTCAGCTCACTGCAAGCTCCACCTCCCAGGTTCACGCCATTCTCCCGCCTCAGCCTCCCAAGTAGCTGGGACTACAGGCACCCGCCACCATGCCCAGCTAATTTTTTGTATTTTTAGTAGAGACGGAGTTTCACCATGTTAGCCAAGATGATCTTGATCTCCTGACCTTGTGATCCGCCCGCCTCAGCCTCCCAAAGTGCTGGGATTACAGGCGTGAGCCACCACACCCGGCCTGTATTCTTTCCACATGAATCATCATCACTATTATTAAAGGAAAGCAGGTTTTTCCTTATATAGAGACCCTGACTACATAGCAGATTTTTTTTTTTTTTTTTTTTTTTTGAGACAGAGTCTTGCTCTGTCTCCCAGGCTGAAGTGCGGTGGCATGATCTTGGCTCACTCAACCTCCGCCTCTCAGATTCAAGCAATTCTCCTGCCTCAGTCTCCTGGGTAGCTGGCATTACAGGTGCACACCAGTATGCCCAGCTAATTTTTGTATTTTTAGTAGAGATGGGGTTTCGCCATGTTGGCAGGGCTGATCTCAAACTCCTGACCTCAGGTGATCCACCCGCCTTGGCCTCCCAAAGTGCTGGGATTACAGGTGTGAGCCACAGTGCTCAGCCATGTATCAGAATTTACAGCGCCTGGTACCCTTTACACAGCAGGTATTCAAGAGGTTACCTTAGACATATTTCCTGCTTTCTGGCCTGCTGGAATTCCCAGTGGACAGGGGAGAGATGCCTTAAGATTTAATGGATGACAAAGCTGCTGCTGCTACTTGGTCACCTGGTCTCCCAAGCTGTACCTTCCCTACTCCATTCTGTGATTCTACTTTCCCCATGCATCCCGTTAAGAGGCCCTGATGCTTCTATTCCTTTAACTCTTCTGCCTACCTTTCAAAGTTATTCTTGCCTCACCTTCCCTCACCCTTGAAGTCTCAACCACACTGCTCACCACTCTTTTTTTCTTGAGACAGAGTCTTGCTCTGTCGCCCAGGCTAGAGTGCAGTTGCGGGATCTCGGCTTACTGCAACCTCCATCTCCTAGGTTCAAGCGATTCTCATGCCTCAGCTACTGAGTAGCTGGTATTACAGGCATGCACCCCCACGCCCCACTAATCTTTGTATTTTTAGTAGCAAAGGGTTTTGCCATGTTGCCTAGGCTGGTCTTGAATTCCTGGCCTCAAGTGATCCACCTGCTTCGGCCTCCCAAATTGCTGGGATGACAGGCATGAGCCACCACACCCGGCCACTGCTCACCATATGATTGCTGTGCCTCTGGCCATACAGTGGGCCTCACTGTTCACTGGTTTTCTCATCTATGTCTTTGCTGTCACGTGTAATTTCCTTTAAATAAGCTCCTTAATCTCAGACCCTGAATTTGTTTTATGTGTAAAATGGAGCTAATAACTCACTTTCATTGAAGGCAGAAGCCCAGGACCCAGGACAGATGTTTTCTTTCTATTCTATAAGTTCCACGTACAATTTGTATCCTCATGAGAGGGGCTGCCGTCGGGAATGCTCATTTTTCCTCCCACTCACTCTCCCACTCATCTCCAGTCCTACTTTTTCCTGCAAAACTTCCCTGCCTCTTCAACCTTCACACTTTTCTCTGTCATCCAAATAATTCTGTCCTGCTCGGTGCACCCTTACTTTGAAGTCATTTGCTTTGTTCTTTATTTGATGGGTATTATAAACTTCTTCATCACCTAGATATGATCACTGAAGACAGGAAACTTGTCAGATCCCCAACCACAAGCTTTTCCTTTTAAAAAAACCGCCTTTAAAAGCATAATGTATACAAACAGAAGATGTTAGAGAAGTAAAATGATTAAAAGAATATATAAGAATCTCTTTTACAAAAAGTGTTTAAAATGTTCACTTTTTACTCTGCAAATGTAAAGGATATATAAGAATGTGATGAGGCCGGGTGTGGTGGCTCATGCCTGTAATCCCAGCACTTTGGGAGGCCGAGGCAGGTGGATCGCTTGAGCTCAGGAGTTCGAGCTGATAGCTCACTATCAGCCTGGGCAAGATAGTGAAACCCTGTCTCTACATAAAATACAAAAATTAGCAGGGTGTGATGGTGTGTGCCTGTAATCCCAACTACTTGAAGGGCTGAGGCAAGAGAATTACTTGAGCCCAGGAGGTTGAGGCTGCAGTGAGCCGTGTTCATGCCACTGCACTCCAGCCTGGGTGACAAAGTGAGACTCTGTCTCAAAAAATTAAAAAAAAAAAAATGTGATCAGAATTCATAAAATTAATAGACTTGCTTAATATGTTTCTGCAGTTAGACCCAGGGGTTGCTGGGCATGGTGGCTCATTATCTGTAATCCCAGCACTTTGGGAGGCCGAGGTGGGCAGATCACTTGAGGTCAGGAGTTCGAGACCAGCCTGGCCAATATGGTGAAACCCCATCTCTACTAAAAATACAAAAATCAGCTGGGCATGGTGGTACATCCCTGTAGTCCCAGCTACTTGGGGGACTGAGGCAGGAGAATTGCTTGAGCCCAGGAGGCAGAGGTTGCAGTGAGCTGAGATCGTTCCACTGCACTCCAGCCTGGGTGACAGAGTGAGACTCTGTCTCAAACAAAAAAAGAACAAGGGGTATACCTGTGACATTTGAAAGAGGTTGTTGGGAATAAACAGAAACACCCAAACAGAATTAATCTGTGTGTATGTGTGTGTATCTGCGAGAGAGGGAGAGAGAGAGACTGTGAGGGAGAGAGACACAGGCAGACAGACACAGGAACTCCAATTATCCCACTAGCTATGAGTCCCTCATGTTGTAATGGACTGTTTCCCTTAAGTACTACTAGGGCTGAGGGAAGGCTAATATCCTATTGTTAAACAGTGCCAGAATAATATGCTTTTTTAGACTCATCCCTGCTTTATAGTTTAGTCACTTCATGGACTCATGATTTTGAAGCTTGAGGACCTTGCAGATCTGGTTCAATCCCTGTTTTTGAAAGACAAAGAAATGGACCTCTAGGGAAACTGAATATGGCACGGGCACAAAGTGACTGAGCACAGGAGGGCAAAGCTTCCTGACCTCAGCCACCACGCTGGCTCCACAGTCGCAAGAGGCTGGTTCCCATGCAGGGCTGGCCGTGGGTCTCCCCTGCCCATATAGTCTCACCTATACCCAGCACTGCTTTACTACTTATCTGGTTCTATGTTAATCGGCTCAAAATGGAGTTTCCAGGAAGGCCTTAAGTCTTTTTTTTTTTGAGAAGGAGTCTCGCCCTGTTGCCCAGGCTGGAGTGCAGTGGCGCAATCTCGGCTCACTGCAACCTCCGCCTTCCGGGTTCAAGCGATTCTCCTGCCTCAGCCTCCCAAGAGGCTGGGATTACAGACATGCACCACCACACCTGGCTAGTTTTTGTATTTTTTTAGTAGAGAAGGGGTTTCACCATGTAGGTCAGGCTGGTCTCAAACTGTTGACCTCAGGTGATCTACCCGCCTCGGCCTCCCAACGTGCTGGGATTACAGGTGTGAGCCACCGCACCTGGCCTTCAAGTCGTATGAATAGAGTTTGTAATGGATTTTGTTATCAATATATTTTTACTTTCTAGCCCTACCTAAATAAACATAATATAAAAACTTCTGCAACCACAGAAGTTATTTACCTTGAGTGTCTCTATAATCTCCAGCATCTTCTATGAGATTCTTCAAATAATCTAGAAAAGAAGAAAAAAAAGTATTTGAGTACAATAAACCAGTGAGCCCCAAACACATATCCTTCTGTTTCAATACTTCATTAGTCTTGCTGGCTAATATACATGCTAGTCCAGCTTGTGCTAACTTTCTAAAAATGTGAAAAAATAAAGCCCTGAGATCAATTTGAAATCAAGACATAGAGTCAGAGCTAGAAAAAGCGTTGGAGGAAACATTGGTTATTTTATAGATGAGGAATCAGATTACTGAGCAAAGGATCTCACCCAACTCACACAACCTCTTGGTGGCAGAGCCAGCATGAGAATTCAGGTCTCCTAATGCCCAGTTCAGCTTTTATCCCAACACATAGGAAGTACCTTAATCTTGAGATCAGACATACATCTAGTATAAAATTCTAAGGCATTAATCCAATCCCTAAAAGACTCCTGGATTTGTTACTCTAAGAGTCTAACAATGCTCAGGACACCAAGGGAACTCAATATACGTATTTAAACAGGTGGTTTTCAAATGGGGACAAATTTGCCCCCCAGGGTACACCTGGCAATGTCTGGAGACAGTTGAGGTTGTCATAACTGAGGAAAAGGGGGTGCTACTGGTGGCTAGTGGTTAGAAGTCAGAGATGCAGACTGGACTCGGTGGCTCATGCCTGTAATCCTAGCACGTTGGGAGGCCAAAGGGGGTGGATCACTTGAAGTCAGGAGTTCAAGACCAACATGGCCAACATGGGGAAACCCCTTCTCTACTACACACACACACACACACATACACACACACACGTACACACACACATCAGAGGTGCTGCTAAATATCTTATAATGTGGGCCTGCAACAACAAAAAAATTATCTGACCCCAAATATCAATAGGCTTGAAGTTGAGAATCCTTGGTTTGGATGAAGATAGTCTGTAAATAAGTAATATGGTATATAGTAGTTCTTATAATACAGAAAAAAACAGAGGTAATAGAAGAACCTATATTTAATAAATCTTTAACATCAAGGAAAGTCATGGAATTTCAAGGCAATACTTCCTTCTCTGTTGAGAAATGCTGGATGGCTTCCCATTACCTGGTAAATTAATACAAATTCCTTCCTGGAATTTAAAGCCCCCTGCTACATGGGGGCTTTATCAATTTTTCTCTCTCTCTTGCTACTGCCTAAAATGGTCCCTTTGTTCTGACTAAATTTGATCTGTGCAACCCCTTAAACACTCCCCATGTGTCCCCCCCGGCTTCACACCTTTTGTCTCTAATAGTCCCTTTTGCTTGATCCCTTCCTCCGTCTCGCTTATACAAATTCTACTCACACTCTTCAAGGCTCTTCTTAAATCCCCCTTCTCTTACAAATTTCCATTTGAAAGAAACATTTTCTGCCTTTGAATAACACATGACACAGCAGTCTCACTTTATGCTTCTATCATTTTCTTTTTCATTAGACTCAAAGCTCCTTGTGAGCAAGTCATCTGACACATCTTTCTCTCACACAGCACTTAGCCAGGGGCTTTGCACAAAGGGGACAATAAATGCTTACCGAATAAAAACAATTCACTTACTCATTCAAGACAGAGTCCCACCCTGTCACCCAGGCTGGAGCACAGTGCTGCAATCATTGCTCACTATAGCCTCAAATTCCTGGACTCAAGCAATCGTCCTGCCTCTGCCTCCCAAATAGCTATGACTACTGGTGTGTGCCTCCATGTCTGCTTTTTTTTTTTTTTTTTTGCAGAGGCAGGGTCTCGCTTTGTTGCCCAGGCTGGTCTTTAACTCCTGGCCTCAAGCAATCCTCCTGCCTTTGCCTACCAAAGTGCTGGAATTACAGGCAGTGAGCCACTGCACCTGGCCAAGAATATATTATTTTTTAGATAGGATTGTATTTTAGTTGAGGTAAAAGGCAATAAATGCTGAAACCAATTCTAATGCCAGTGGGAACTGAGGAAATGAAAGGAGGAAAGGTGTGTTCAGTGACTGAATATATCTTCATCAAACCCAACTGCTAGTTAGTACTATTATGGAATAGATACAACTTCATCTCATGGATTTATGAAATCATGCTCAGAGGAACAAAGGAAAACATGGGTATCGGTGCCAGATCTTCAAACATAACAGATGACACAAACACGTGCCCAATTGCTGAAACTTCGTAAGTCTTTGAGACAGTGATCTAAGAGCCTGTGTGAGTCTAGACGTGCACATTATAAATATCCAGCACTGGCAATAAGCCATGGTGAGATGTTATGTATAAACATATTAAGCTTCCCTGCGCCATGGCATAGGTTCTGTCTTGCCAGAGACCATCGCTAGCAATTTAGATCTTAATCTGAACGAAGAGAGCATCCCCCCTAAAATATAAAGGAAAAATGAGTGGGCACACACAAAAAATAAAAAATTCCCAAATTAACAAAATACATAAGTTATATGTTACACTTAGCCTCATCTGGAGATGAAAATAAATATTCTCACTCTGACCCCACTCAGAATGCATTCAATATATTATATAAGCCATGTTTGGTGAGTGCAAACATTTAACATTTCTATGTCTGACAGTTGACAGGGTTGGAGAGACAAACTTACCCTCCCTATTAGATGTTCTCAAACCCTAAGCTACCTCATTAATCAAGTGATTTTCCTTAAGCTGTTAGTTAGTTACTATATCTTGTTGTGGAAAGGAATGCAGATTTACCTAAATATCACACTCATGGCGACTTCCTATTTTGTCTTAAATTTCTGCTTTTTAATACAGAAGTATATCCGTGAAAACAGAGACATTTCTCTAAACCAAAAGGGCTCCCCAGAAGATGTCCATATTAGGAAATCCTGACCTCAGAATCACTGTGCTGAGCCTCATAAGCTTCTAAGTTGCATTTTCTTTGCTTGTACTCAAACATGAACTTTTATGAACACAGTTTAAATACACTGAGCAGAAAACCCACCATTAACACGTTGCAACATCATGCTATTAATCAAGGAAGTAACAGAGTTAGGTTTACCCTCCTTGCCAATTTTTAAAAATATCTTAATGGTGTCCAAAATTCAACTCTCCAGCTTATTCATTCATCTATCCATCCATCCATCCATCCATCCATCCATCCATCCATCCATCCATCCATCCATCCATCCATGTTTTTAGGACATCTTCTTGCAGTATATCTTTTTGAGGACTTTTCCCTTGGCAAAGACAGCAGGACCAGGATCTCCTTAAACAGTTAAGAATCACCTGGGGCCTTAACTGTAGCATAAGAATGTGACTGATCACCCTGAGTCAGATGGGAGGAACAGGAAACCAGTAGCTGCCCCAGTGACTGTTATAACCCAGGTGAAACCCAGGAAAGGAGACCAGACAGACACGCCTATACTGATCATAGGGAACCACCTATTACCTATCACTTAGGACCTGGTATTCGGCAGAAGCTTTCCTAATAACAACGAGGAGAGCAATCATTTCAATTTGCCATGTTAGACTGGTAGTGTTCTATGACCTTTCTGTTCCTGCCAAAACAAATTGAGCATTATTCAAAACTTCACTAATAAAACTGCCTCAAATGCCACTGAGGTTATTTTTATCAAAGGAAAAAAAAGCAAATGTGGGTTCAGTGTGTAGGTACACTACAAAATGTACTCTCTGGCCACCAGGTGGCATCACTGATTAATAAAAGTTAATTAACTCCATCACCATCACCCAACATTAGTAGCAAAAAATTAACTGGAACACAACATACTATGTGCAACTTCTAGGGATATGCAAGTTACCTTTTTTCTTCTCTTTTTTTTTTTGGAGGGTCTCGCTCTGTTGCCTAGGCTGGAGTGTGCAGTGGTGTGACCAATGCTCATTGCAGCTTCAATCTCCCGGGCTCAAGTGATTGTCCCCACACCTCAGCCTCCCAAACAGCTAGGACAACAGACCTGTACTACCACGTTGGGCTAAGTTTTTGATTTTTTTGTAGAGATGACGTCTCACTATGTTGCCCAGGCTGGTCTTGAACTCCTGAACTCAAGTGATTCTCTCACCCTGGCCTCCCAAAGTGCTGGGATTACAGGTGTGAGCCACGGTGCCAGTACAAGTTAATTTTATTCTCATATAAAATGCCCAAGGCCACCGGCCGCAGTGGCTCATGCCTGTAATTCCAGCACTTTGGGAGGCTGACGTGGGCGGATCACGAGGTCAAGAGTTTAAGACCAGCCTGGCCAACATGGTGAAACCCCGTCTCTACTAAGAATACAAAAATTAGCCGGGCATGGGGGCACATGCCTGTAATCCCAGCTACTCAGGAGGCTGAGGCAGGAGGCTCACTTGAACTTGGGAGGCAAAGGTTGCAGTGAGCTGAGATCGCACCACTGCACTCCAGCCTGGGTGACAGTGCAAGACTCTGTCTCAGGAACAACAACAACAACAACAAAAAATTCCAAAGGCCGGGTGTAATGGCTCATGCCTGTAATCCCAGTACTTTGGGAAGTTGAGGTGTGCAGATCACTTGAGGTCAGGAGTTTGAGACTAGCCTGGCCAATATAGTGAAACACCATCTCTACTAAAAATATAAAAATTAGCCAGGCATGGTAGTGGGCACCTGTAATCCCAGCTACTCAGGAGACTGAGGCAGGAGAATTGCTTGAACCCAGGAGGTGGAGTTTGCAGTGAACCGAGATTGTGCCTCTACATTCTAGTCTGGATGACAGAGCGAGACTCTGTCTCAAAAAAAAAAAAAGAGAGAGCGAGAAAGGATGAGGACCCACTATATACTATATCTTGTTGGAAATCTAAGTTTTCTGTATAAGGGTTCCCAGGGAGCCTTACCACTACTCACTGATTACCTAATCAATACATAACCAACTTAGAGCAGAAACTAGTAGGAAGTACTGTTAACCATTAATAAAAATTAGTCATCTGTGGGAATCTGGGACTTTTTGCATTCAACACCCAGTCAGATTCCTGGACCGTGCACTGAGAAATGTTTGGCAGCAAAGCACAGAGGAAATGAGTGTATAGGAGGGATAACATTCCAAAGTCAAGTGTTTTGAATTTGAAGACATGTCTTGCTTTGTACTTTTCAGATTTCTTCTTTCCTCCATAAATATGTAGTGGGATCAGCAACACATACAGAATTATGGGATCCAGAGAAAACTAAGTCTAGTCAATATGACTTTGTAAAGTTTTTTGAAGTTTCAGATTTTGCAAGGAACAACCTAAAATTAGCCTGACTTGTGAAACAAAGTACTGATCATTTTAAATACCAAAAACAAGCATCAAGTGTCAAGTTACAAAACATACTGACACTTCAAGGCAGCTTGGCGAAGTGGTCAAGAGCCCTTGCTCTGGAATTAGAAGACAGAAATTCTTGGGCCAGGTGTGATGGCTCACGCCTGTAATCTCAGCACTATGGGAGGCCAAGGTGGGAGGATACAGCCTGGGCACATAGTGAGACCCATCTCTAAGTCTGATGATGATGATTGATGATGATTGATTGATCATGATGATGATGATGATGATGATGATGATGATGATGATGATGATGATGATAGAAATGCTTACTCTGCCTGGTCTAGTCACATCTAGTCGAGGCATGGGACTTTGGCCATGCCCCACAGCATTTTTTTGTGTTAATATCCTCATGCATAAAATAACTAGGCTGAACCAGAATGAAAACTGTAACGATTCTCATTCTAAAATATCATGAAACATATTTTGTTGAATAAAATAAAAAATGAAAAATTTGAAAAATTAAATAATGAGGAAAACTTAAACTATGAACATCTCTGAGAAAAACGATTACTAAACTATTTCCTTGTTTTTTATAAACGCTTGATTTGACTTAAAAACCATCCTAGGGGTATATCATACAGTACTTAGGTGTTCTATTAGCTCTTTAGTGCATTTAATTTGTTTTGGCTATTTATATAAGTAGGATGGCATACAACCTTATCTCCCCATATGATCTTGCCTTATACCTGCTGTCCAGGCATAATTATAAATACTGTCCTCTTTTACTTTTGTAAGTTAATGGGTTTGGATTTATAAGTAACACTGATTAGCACTGTCGGGTGGTGTGGTGGCTCACACCTGTAATCTCAGAACTTTGGGAGGCCGAAGTGGGCAGATCACCTGAGGTCAGGAGTTTGAGACCAGCCTTGCCAACATGGCGAAAACCTGTCTCTACTATAAATACAAAAATTAGCTGGGGGTAGTGGTGCACGCCTATAATCCCAGCTACTAGGGAGGTGGAGGCAAGAGGATCACTTGAACCCAGGAGGCAGAGGTTGCAGTGAGCCAAGATTGTGCCACTGCACTCCAGCCTGGGTGACAGAGCAAGACTCCGTCTCAAAAAAACAAAAATAAAAATAAAAAAATAGGCCAGGTACAGTGGCTCATGCCTCTAATCCCAGCACTTTGGGAGGCTGAGGCGGGAGGATCACGAGGTCAGGAGTTCGAGACCTCCCTGACCAACATGGTGAAACCCCGTCTCTACTAAAAATAAAAAAGTTAGCCGGGTGTGGTGGAACGCGCCTGTAGTCCCAGCTACCCAGGAGGCTGAGACAGAAGAATTGCTTGAACCCAGGAGGCGGAGGTTGAAGTGAGCCGACATCGCGCCACTGCACTCCAGCCTGGGCGACAGAGTGAGAGTCCGTCTCAAAAAAAAAAAAAATAAAAACAAACATAAATAAATAAATAAATAAATAAATAAAACATGCCTTCTTCCATATTCCAGATTCTTTCCTTGGGATCAGGGAGAATAATTTATTTATTTATTTATTTTTACTTTTTTTTTTTTTTTTTGCTTCATGATTTGTGATATAGAAAAAAATTAAAGTTAAAAAAAATTTTAGGCTGGGCATGGTGGCTCATGTCTGTAATCCCAGCACTTTGGGAGGGTGAAGGAGGTGGATCACCTGAGGTCAGGAGTTCAAGACCAGCCTGGCCAACATAGCGAAACCCCGTCTGTACTAAAAATACAAAATTAGCAGGGCGTGGTGGTGTGCGCCTATAGTCCCAGCTAATCAGGAGGCTGAGGCAGGAGAATTGCTTGAACTCCGGAGGCAGAGGTTGCAGTGAGCTGAGATCGCACCACTGCACTCTAGCCTGGGTGACAGAGTGAAACTCCACCTCAAAAATAAAATAAAATAAAATAAAATACTAAATTATTTTTGGGTGCTTGATACATATCACAAAAAACCTTTCCTAAAGGGAAGTGAAACTTTTAATACAAATATATGAGAATAACAGTTTCAGTAAATGCCAATTTTGTGTGTTGCAGTTTTTCATTGCTAATAGAGAGAATTGGTAACCTGTTTTATTTGATAGTTATCATTCGAAGGACACAATACACCACTAATATTTATTATGTGCTCTTTTTTTCTAAGTTATTATATTTGTTCATATTTTTAGTCTAGATGTCTATTTTTAGTATTTGTACTGAAATGAAAATTTCCTAGAGGTATATTTTCTGATGTGCTGTTTGCCTTTTTACTTTGACTGTATTTTAAACTTTTACATAATATTTTAATGTTATTATAATGGTGCAAAGGTGCCTCAAAAAATAAAATAAAATAAATAAAATGAAAAGTGTCAATATTTTCATTTACAGGCTGGGTACTGTGGCTCACCCCTGTAATCCCAGCACTTTGGGAGGCCGAAGCGGGCAGATCACTTGAGGTCAGTTGTTTGAGACCAGCCTGGCCAACATGGTGAAACCCTGTCTCTACTGAAAATACAATTAGCCGGGTGTGGTGGCAGGCACCTGTAATCCCAGCTACTAGGGAGGCTAATGCCAGAGAATCACTTGAACCCAGGAGGTGGAGGTTGCAGTGAGCTGAGGTTGCGTCACTGCACTCCAGCCTGGGCAATAAGAGTGAAATTCCGTCTCAAAAAAAAAAAAAAAAAAATATATATATATATATATATAAATATATATATATATATATAAATATAAATATATAAATATATATATAAATATATATATATAAATATATATATATAAATATATATATATATAAATATATATATATAAATATATATATATATATATTCCTTTATAATTAATTTTTCTGGGCCTACAAAACTATCTTTCCTCCTGTCCTCATTTTAGAGTTTCAATAAATAGCCAGTTTTATAATTCTTCATATTTAGCTCTGATTTTATTTGCAGTATATGTATTAATGTAGGGATCTTGATTTGTTTTTCAAATTATTATTATTTTTGAGATGGAGTCTCTCCTGTTGCCCAGGCTGTAATGCAGTGGCATGATCTTGGCTCACTGCAACTTCCGCCTCCTGAGTTTAAGGGATTCTCCTGCCTCAGCCTCCCCAGTAGCTGGGACGACAGATGTGTGTCACCACGCCCAGCTAATTTTTGTACTTTTAGTAGAAACGAGGTTGTACCATGTCGGCCAGACTGGTTATTTTTCAAATTATTAATAGGTTATTTAATAAACAATCTTTTTTCTATTGTCTTGGGTTTCCTACTTTGTCATACATTAGATTCTTATAAACACAGTCCATTTCAAGTTACTTCCTTATTACATAAAGAATAATTCCTTTTATAAAAAAATCAATAGATCTATTCTTGCAATGGTATTGTGTAACTTTAATTGTTGATGCCTTAGAATATGTATGGACTGGCATTTGCCTCCCAGAATATTATTTAACAATGTACATATCCTATTTATTTCTATACACAAAATCATTTTGACAAGTAATGATAAAACTCCAAAATTCTAAGTTAAGTTTAATAAGAATATGTAATGTCATGAATATATTAGAAGCTAAGTAAATGGTACTATAGTATAAGGTATCATTTTATGCACAAATGCTAAAACTGTGGCCTTCCTGAGGACAGAAAGCCTGATTTTAATTATTGTTGTAGCCCCTGCAACCTAGAACAAGATCTGTTACGCCAAGTGCAGTGGCTCACACCTATCATCCCAGCACTGTGGGAAGCTGAGGCAGTTGCATCACCTGAGGACAGGAGTTTGAGACCAGCCTGGCCAACATGGTGAAACGCCGTCTCTACTAAAAATACAAAAATTAGCTGGGCATGGTGGCTCATGTCTGTAATTCCAGCTACTCGGGAGGCTCAGGTAGGAGAACTGCTTGAATCCGGGAGGCAGAGGTTGCAGTGAGCTGAGATTGCACCATTGCACTCTAGCCTGGGCAACAGAGCGAGACTCAGTCACACACACACACACACACAAAAAAAAAAGTGCTCTGGCCTTTGGCTCTAATTCTTCTGCTTCTCAAATACTCATTCAATTCTAGTCCTTGAATCTGTATGTGGCCTAGAACCATCTCTTATAGATGTGGTGCTTGCCTAAGTTAGGAAGTATCATCTCGGGAGGGGCACAGTGGCTCATGCCTGTAATCCCAGCACTTTGGGAGGCCAAGGTGGGCAGATCACATGAGGTCAGGAATTCGAGACCAGCCTGGCCAATATGGTTAAACCTCATCTCTAATAAAAATACAAAAATTAGCTGGGCATGGTGGCGCATGCCTCCAGTCCCAGCTTCTTGGGAGGCTAAGGTAGGAGAATCGCTTGAACCTGGGAAGTGGAAGTTGCACAGCCTGAGCGACAGAGTGAGACTCTGTGTCAAAAAAAAAAAAAAAGTGATCTTTCTGGGGTCTCAGGTTGCCTTTCTGTGAATTAGAAAAGGTCCCTTTCCTGGACCAATGCACCCCCTCCTCACCAGGGCACAAAATATGGCAAGGAAAAAGGATCACCTGAGGACAGGAGTTTGAGACAAGCCTGGCCAACATGGTGAAACCCTGTCTCTATTAGAAATACAAAAATTAGTTGGGCATGGTGGCTCATGTCTGTAATTCCAGCTACTCGGGAGGCTCAGGTTGGAGAACTGCTTGCAGGCATCCTTGTCCAAGAATTATGTAAGGAGGCCCTGATCTATCCTAGACTTTGACACAACCCTGGTCCTGAGGCGGCATCCCCACAGAACTCACAAACCAAACCCAACTCCAGGCTCATCCTAAGGCAAAATTTTGACACAGATCTCATGATAGATGGTATCTCCCCAAGTCCCTTTTTAGTCGGAAAGTCCAGCTAGGCATATCCAGAATGTTCTAAGGAGAGGCAAACTGCAAAAGTCAATATACATTTTTTTTTTGAGACGGGGTCTCTCTCTATCCCCCAGGCTGGACTGCAGTGGCGCTATCTCTGCTCACTGCAAGCTCCGCCTCCTGGGTTCACGCCATTCTCCTGCCTCAGCCTCCCAAGCAGCTGGGACTACAGGCGCCCACCACCAAACCTGGCTAATTTTTTTGTATTTTTAGTAGAGATGGGGTTTCACCATGTTAGTCAGGATGGTCTCGATCTCCTGACCTCGTGATCCACCTGCCTCGGCCTCCCAAAGTGCTGGGATTACAGGCGTGAGCCACCACGCCCGGCCAATATACACTATTTTGACTTGACTTGTCTGAGACTGCTTTTCTTTCTTCCTTTTTTTTTTTTTTTCTTTTTTGGAGACAGGGTTTCCCTTTGTTGCCCAGGCTGGAGTGCTATAGCTCACTGCAGCCTCCACCAACCTCGACCTCCTGGGCTCAAGCGATACTCCTGTCTCAGCCTCCCGAGTACCTGAGACTACAGGTGTGTGCCACCATGCACAGCTAATTTTTTTTTTTTTTAAAGAGGCGGGGTCTCCCTATGTTTCCCAGGCTGGTCTTGAACTCCTGAGTTCAACGGATCCTTCTGCCTCGGCCTCCCAAAGAGCTGGGATTACAGGCATGAGCCACCGTGCCTGGCCTGAGACTGTTTTTCTTAGTGGATACATTTTCTAGTAGTTGCCAGTTTATTAAGTAGGAATCTTAAGTGTACGGAAATGGCCTTGGCATAGTCGAGCCACACTTCAAAGAAGCTCTTACCCATATTTGGTCTGTACCACCCTGACTATCAACAAAGCAAACTTAGGTTTAGGGAGATAAGCACATTTTATTACCTAACAGCCAAGCGAAGAATAAAGCAAATATAAGCACCACAGTTCACATTTGATTAAAGTTCAGTGTTTTCTCCAACTGAAACAGGTCCTGATGAGAGCCCGTGATTCTGACAAAAACTGTGAGAGAAACTTTAGCAACAGATTCTGCTTGCTATAGCTCTGCCAAGACAAGTCCCAGCAATAGAGGCAATTGGCTACTTGCAGGAAATCTGGGTCAAATCTGCACTTAGAATTGGAAAAAGAATGGCTTTGTAGCAATGTCTATGGGTAGAATTTGGGGTATCTGCAAACTTGGAGGGCAAAAAGAGGCACATAAACAATCCCACCCCATTTTCACTAACCTCTAGGTGTAAAATAGGATTTTCTTCCATCATAAATGTAGGTGCAAACCACAACAGTATCAGTGATATCTGTGACTTTATCACCACAGATATTTTTATAGCATATTACAGTTGTGGCAGACATCTTATCCCTCTCAGCACTCCTCTCACCCCTACTTCAAAATCATGGTACTTATTACATCTGCCACCAGATCTTATTTAATACAGTACTAAAGAAGTGCATGCATTAATTACTATGTCACGATTAAAAAATATTTTATTACTGTGATTGTGGTATAGCAAAAAAAAATTTTTTTTTAATAACTGTATTTCAGCCCAGTTGGTTTTCCCTTTAATCTTATGTAGTTTTTTCAGCACTTAAAAAAAATTATTCTGAGAAGGGCTCATAGGCTATATCAGACTGCCAGAAGAATCTAGGCACAAAAAAATTTAAGAACTCCTGTTCTACAGAGAAACTAAGATTACATTTAAAAGTTCTAAGCTAATAAAACAGGTGGATGAAATGTGCTACCCTTGATCTTAGCCAAAAGGCTGAGAAGCGATGATGAAATGTGCTTGCCTCATATACCCTAAACACTTTCCATAGCATTAAAACATTTCATGGACGGCTAGGTGTAGTGGCTCATGCCTATAATTCCAGCACTTTAGAAGGCTGAGGTGGAAGGATCCCCTGAACCCAGGAATTCAAGATGAGCCTGGGCAACATAGTGAGATCCCATCTCTACAAAAAAATAGAAAAAAGTAGCTGGGTATGGTGGTGCATGCCTGTAGCCACAGCTACTTGGTAGGCTGAAGTGGGAGGATCTCTTGAGTCTGGAAGGTTAAAGCTGCAGTAAGCCATGATCCTGCCACCACACTCTAACCTGGGAAACAGAGCAAGACCATGTCTCAATAAATAAATAAATATTTATATTTTGTGGATACCTGGATACAATTTATTAAATACTATCTCTCAAAATACCTTTTTCACAACTACGATTAAAAATGAATTCCTTCTCACCAAGTGCCGCCAATATGGTGTTCAGGCACTTCATGGAGGTTGGCCGGGCAACCTACGTCACCTTTGGACCTCATGCTGGAAAATTCATTGTGATCATAGATGTTATTGATCAGAACAGGGCTTTGGTTGGTGGACCTTGAGCTCAAGTGAGGAGACAGGCCATGCCTTTCAAGTACATGCAGCTCACTGATTTCATCCTCAAGTTTCCACACAGTGCCCACCAGAAGTATGTCCCACAAGCCTGGCAGAAGGTAGACATCAATACAAAATGGGCAGCCACACAATGGGCCAAGAAGATTGAAGCCAGAGAAAGGAAAGCCAAGATGACAGATTCTGATCATTTTAAAGTTATGAAGGCAAAGAAAATGAGGGACAGAATAATCAAGAATGAAGTTAAGAAGCTTCAAAAGGCAGCTCTCCTGAAAGCTTCTCCCAAAAAAGCACCTGCTGCTAAGGGTGCTGCTGCAGCTGCTGCTAAAGTTCCAGCAAAAAAGATGACCGCTGTGGGCAAGAAGGCTCCAGTCCAGAAGGTTCCTGCCCAGAAAGCCACAGGCCAGAAGGCAGCACCTCTTCCAAAAGCTCAGAAGGGTCAAAAAGTTCCAGCCCAGAAAGCCCCTGCTCCAAAGGCATCTGGCAAGAAAGCATAAAAGGCAACTATAAAAAGCAATAAAGGTTCTTTAAAAAAACAAACAAAAAACAAAGGCCAGTCATGGTGGCTCACGCCTGTAATCCCAGTACTGTGGGAGGCTGAGGCAGGTGGATCACTTGAGGTCAGGAGTTTGAGACCAGCCTGGCCGATATAGTGAAACCCTGTCTCTACTAAAAATACAAAAAAATTAGTTGGGCATGGTGGTGCATGCCTATAATCCTAGCTACTCAGGAGGCTGAGGCAAGAGAACTGCTTGAACCCGGGAGGTGGAGGTTGTAGTGAGCCGAGATCGCACCACTGCACTCCAGCCTGTACGACAGAGTGAGACTCTGTCTCAAAAAAAAAAAAAAAAAAGAAAAGAAAAAGAAAAAACAGAACAATAAAAATTAGCCAGACGTGGTAGTGGGCACCTGGTGGGCACCTGTAACCCCAACTACTTGAGAGGCTTTGGTGGGAGAACTGCTTGAATCCAGGAGTCGGAAGTTGCAGTGAGCTGAGATCATACCACTGCACTCCAGCTGGGGTGACAGGGTAAGACTTGGTCTCAAAAAAAAAATAAAATAAAAAATAAAAAGGAATTGCAACAGAACAAGAGCTGAGCAAATCACAACATGAATTCTGAATTCTGGATAGAATTATCTTCCTAATTTACATGGCTGGAACTGCCTTATATCAGAGACCTTTGGGCTCGTCAGAAACTAGATAACTAGATTCCTTGACTGGAGTGCAGGACAGCCCTACTTTTTTTGTTTTTTTTTTTTAAATCAAGTTCTGCCTTAGAGAAAATGTTAAAATAACTTTGATACATACAATTAACCCTAGGTTTTAAAATAAATACTTGCTAAACAGAAGTTTTCCGTAAGGGTTTTTAAAAAAGAGTCATCTATTAGCAGCCGGGCGTGGTGGCTCACGCCTGTAATCCCAGCAGTTAGGGAGGCCGAGGCAGGTGGATCAAGAGGTCAGGAGTTCGAGACCAGCCTGGCCAATATGGTGAAACCCTGTCTCTACTAAAAATACAAAAATTAGCTGGGCATGGTGGCACGTGCCTGTAGTCCCAGCTACTCGGGCGGTTGAGGCAGAAGAATCACCTGAACCCAGGAGGTGAAGGTTGTAGTGAGCCAAGATCGTGCCACTGCACTCCAGCCTGGGCAACAGAGTGAGACTCCAACTCAAAAGAAAAAAAGTCATCTATTAATTTAACTGTGATCTTTTTTATGTGTGCTTGTTAGCCTGTACATAGCTCAAATGTATAGCTTCAGAACACTATAACAGATGTTTTAAGTATCTCATTTTCTACCAACGTGAGAAATCCTAGATTTCTAAAACCTAGAGGGAGTTAATATCATCCTAAAGGCAAAGACAACGAGAAAAAGTAATATAATATGTTGTTAAAGTAGCCTTTTATATAACATAAATATTTTGAACAAGATCAAAGAAACCACCTGATCCACATTTAATCAAAGGACTGTTTTTTCTAAATACGTAAGTGGAAAAGACTTATCAGAGGAATTTTAAAATTCCTGTATCTTATATTTTCTCTATCAGGATCCTTACTGATTTAACTTGTTTCAACACCAGTGTAATAACCTTCCACAAATAAAAGGCTTTTTTCTGAAAAACAAATTATACAACATATAGCACAGGTAGACAAAAACTAAAAGGATATGTGATAGCCATCTCTGGATGGTAGAAGATGAAAAGAGACTCAGTTTTTTCATAATCCTTAAATATTTTTGTATGCACAAAAGATCCCTTCAAAGACAAAAAGTGGCCCTTACAAAAATAACATCACCAGAATATACTTTCTCAAACCAAGTGAATATCTTTTGTGACTACTACTTGTACTAAAGTCTGCCTCTGACTTTATTTTTTTGAGATGGGGGTCCTGCTCTGTCACCCAGGGTGAAGTACAGCAGGCTCGATCATGGCTGATTGCAGCCTCGAACTCTTGGGCTCAAGTGATCATCCTGCCTCAGCTTCCTCAGTAGCTGGGATGACCGGTGTGTGCCACCACACCCAGCTAATTTTTAAATTTTTCTTTTGTAGAGACAGGGTCTCACTATGTTGACTAGGCAGGTTTCAAACTCCTGGGCTCAGGTGATCCTCCCAACTCAGTGCTGGGATTACAGGCATGAGCCACCATGTCCAGCCCTGCCTCTGACTTCAAGGGGTTTACAATCTAGTGGCGAAGATAAGGCACAGATCCATGGTATAATTAAACAACTAAAAGATTCAGTCACAAGACAAAGGGCAAGATCAATACAATTTTTAGGAATTGAGAAGGAGAAGGCTCAGTGAGGGCCTAAGTGATTGGGCATGACCTCAAAGAGGAAGACTCTAAGCCCCATCAGGGCAGGGGCCACCACTGTGTTGTCTGCCAGTGTATACGGGTGTCCAGCTCAGGGCCAACTTTTATAAATATTTGCTGGTGGAGTGATTAATGGAGGAGAGAATCTGGTTTTGAAGGACAGCTTTCAGGAGACAGCAAGAAACCTACTATAGCTAGACCAAAGGAAAAGAAGGTTCCGGTAATTCTGGGTTATAAACTGTGGTCTTTATACTATGAATAAGTGGGTTTTCAACTTTTCTAATAAACAGAATGAAAGTGTGTCCTTGGAAGAGATATTAGGCAGTAACTGTGCTAGGCTACATGGAGGGGTGATAAGAGGTAGCATGACCACCAGCAAGATATTGCTATAAAATGGCGTGAGTTTAGAAGGGCCTGGCCTGGAGCATAACAAATAAATAGAAGGAGCAGAAACCAGAGGTGGAGGAAAATTTGCTGGCAGATCCTACAGGGAGGAAAGAGAAAAGGGAAGGATTTCACTCCTTTCCATAATTTTGTGACTGGATGACTGAAAGAATGCTTTTAAACATTTATTAATCCATCCGTCCACGCATTTATGCATCCATGCATGCATGCATCCATCCATCCATCCATCCAACATTCATTGCTGCTACTGCATGGGGATTCTCAATCTTATAAAAAAGAGCAACTCTCCCTTTCCCTAACTGTCAGTTGACTGAGTCTCTGATGTGTTCCAGGATCTATGCCTGACGCTGGGATAAGATAATAAAGATGGTCTCTACCCTGAAGAGATGAGAAAGAAGATAAGTAAAAGTTAAGGCTGCTCTGATAGCAGTGTCTGTTTTCTTCCTATTCTTCCCAACTTCAAACAGGATCCAGCCTGATAAACTGGCTTTGAGTAGCCAATACAAAAGTAAAATTTACAAGTTCCTTTTGTTTTTGTTTTTTTGAGACAGAGTCTTGTTCTGTCACCCAGGCCGGAGTGCAGTGGTGCGATCTCAGCTCACTGCAACCTCCACCTCCCAGGTTCAAGTGATTCTCCTGCCTTAGCCTCCTTAGCAGCTGGGATTACAGGTGCATGCCACCATGCCCAGTTAATTTTTGTATTTTTTGTAGAGACAGGGTTTCACCATGTTGGCCAGGCTGGTCTTGAACTTCTGAGCTCAAGCAATCTGCCCACCTCAGCTTCCCAAAGTGCTGGGATTACAGGCCATTGTGCCCAGCCAAAATTTACAAATATTTATGCTTAAATTATATAAATCACTGATTTTGTTATACAACTATATGCATTCTTTTAGATCCAATTTGAACTGATCTTAAAAAAATACTAACAAGAGTGTAGGTGTAAGTGTTTTACTACAATGCAGGAAGAGATTGCCCAAATAGAATACCCTATAGAAACCCAAAGTAAGTCCAGAAAAGAAAACACTGGAAGACAATAGCATGGTTACTTGAACAGCAGTGACAGACTGCTCTATCTGGGGATTTCCACTGATCTTTTCTAAAAGGATTCCAGAATAAACCATCTTATCATCTACGCATATCTCAGTGGCAGGCACAAACCTACTTACATTGAATCAGGCAGGACTCCTTCCCCTTCTCAGCCTGAAACTTAATACAGCAAAGTTGCCAGGAGTTGCCTCAAATGAATGAAGTACCACTCCTGCCTGCTCTTGTATATTTTGTGCATTTGGAATCAATCCAAACTCCAAAATGGAAATAAAAGTACTTACCTTACAAAGTTGTTGGAGGATTAAATCATTTGAGCTTTATTATCCAAAGTAATTAACATGTTTGAAAGATGCAAATTTAAGACTTAAAATCCAACTTTAAAAAATCTCAGGCTGGGCCCAGTGGCTCAGGCCTGTGATGCCAGCACTTTGGGAGGCCAAGGCAGGAGGATCGCTTGACCCCAGGAGTTTGAGACCAGCCTGGGCAACATGGGGAAACCCTGTTTCTACATAAAAAAAAAAAAAAAAAAAACTCAGTCCCTAGACAGCAGTACTTTCACAGCAACAGTAGATATATCTTGCAAAGTAAAGAGTAATCAGAACATCACAAAAATCAGTACTGGAAAATCAGAATTTTAAATAAAAATAAAAAGCATCAGTTAACAGGATGGATCACTTAAATACAAAAATTAAAAAAGCAAATCTTTAGTATTGACGTGCAAGGTTATAGGAATGTCCTTGAGATTATAGGAACATAGGTGCTTCAATTAAAGCTGTGTAGCCTTGGGAGGACATTTCACCTTTCTGCTTGTGACTTTCTTTTTAGGAGAAGATATCATCTCTAATATAAATGTTTCAATGTCATTCTTTGGATGAAAAACATTTTGGCTGAGTTTTTTTTTTTTTTTTTTGAGAGGGAGTTTGCTCTTCTTGGCCAGGCGGGAGTGCAATGGCGCAATCTCAGCTCACCACAACCTCTGCCTCTCGGGTTCAAACAATTCTCCTGCCTCAGCCTCCCGAGTAGCTGGGATTATGGGCATGTGCCACCATGCCTGGCTAATTTTTGTATTTTTAGTAGAGATGGGGTTTCTCCATGTTGGTCAGGCTGGTCTCGAACTCCTGACCTCAGGTGATCCGCCCGCCTCAGCCTCCCAAAGTGTTGGGATTACAGGCGTGAGACACCGCACCTGGTGAGATGTTTTAAACCTACCTTAAAACCTATCTAAATTATTTCCTGAACAGCTTCAACATATCCAAAACTGACCCATATATTTTGGAGGCCACTAAATTATAGATATAAGACACACTCAATGAACTCAAGGTTGGAGAACTGAAGCAATCAGAGATGGCTACAAAGAGAATGGACTTCTGACCTGACTTCACGTCAGGCTTAGAGGAAGGAAAGAATTTTAAACAATGGAATAAAAGGCATAGGATGAAGAATACAAAGTCTACTATGTTCTTTCTTTAATTTTAGTCCTGATTTCGTGGCCTTGAACAAGCCATTCATCACTTTTCCCCCTTCCCAAATCCACCAGTATGAGGGCCTATTATATATAAGGTATTGTGCATCAATTAACGAATGGAAAAGCCGAGATGGGCAGATCATCTAAGGTCAGAAGTTTGAGACCAGGCTGGCCAACACGGCAAAACCATATCCCTACTAAAAATACAAAAATTAGCCAGGTATGGTGGCAGGCGCCTGTAATCCCAGCTACTTGGGAGGCTGAGGAGGGAGGATAACTTGAACCTGGTAGGCGGAGGTTGCAGTGAGCTGAGATTGTGCCACTGCACTACAGCCTGGGTAACAGGCAAGATTTCATCTCATAAATAAATAAATAAATAACAGAAAAGATTTCCCAATCTAAGATTAAGTAAGACGTAGCTCAAACTAAAAATAACTCCAAGCTCACATGATGTTGGTATTATAAAACAAAATTCTTCTTTTTTTAAGAGACAGAATTCTCACTGTCACCCAGGCTGAAGTGCAGTAGCATGACCACGGCTCACTGTAGCCTCGAACTCCCAGGCTCAAGCAATCCTCCCGGCTCAGCCTCCTGAGTTGCTGGGTTACAGGCATAGGCCACTGCACCTAGTTAAAATCTATTTTAGTAAAGAGGGTTTTTTAAAACCTGCTTTTGTCATTTCACCCTTTCTCAATAAAAAACAAACTAAGCATGAAACCTAAATTTAACATATGCAGACTTTTTACTACTTAGAACAGTCGTAGGGTGTGAAATGAAATAAATAACATGGCTGGGCGCCGTGGCTCATGCTTGTAATCCCAGCACTTTGGGAGGCCAAGGCAGGTGGATCACGAGGTCAAGAGATCAAGACCATCCTGGCCAACATGTTGAAACCCCGTCTCTACTAAAAATACAAAAAATTAGCTGGGCACGTGCTTGTAGTCCCAGCTACTCAGGAGGCTGAAGCAGGAGAATCTCTTGAACCCAGGAGGCGGAGGTTGCAGCGAGCTGAGATTGCACCACTGCACTCCAGCCTGGCAACAGAGCAAGACTCCGTCTCAAATAAATAAAAAATAAATAATATGTAAAAATTAATCTTTGCATTAAATTTTCAGATTCTTGCTCCATTCCCCTCCCATTTGAAACTACAGTTGTCTTTTGCCACTGAAAACAGTACTTCATTTGACAGCTGTGGAAAGAGCCTATGCCATTCAAAAGCTGGTTTATGAGAGCACTGAATTTATCTAGCAAAAACACAACATGTGTATCAGTACTTCCCTTTGTCCTGTGTATTCTAAATCTCTGCCAAAAGCAGAAGAAAGAAAGTACAGAGGGACAGGATATCCTTAAATTATTCAGTTGGCTTTATGTCATTCCAGACAGAAACCTAGTGCCTGATACATTGTTAGAAATTTAAATTAAGGGCCAGTTGTGGTGGCTCACCCCTATAATCTCAGCACTTTGGGAGGCCAAGGTGGGCAGATCACTTGAGGTCAGGAGTTTGAGACCAACCTGGCCAACATGGTGAAACCCCGCCTCTACTAAAAATAAAAAAATTAGACGGGCATGGTGGTGCACACCTGTAATCCCAGCTACACAGGAGGCTAAGGCAGGAGAATCACTTGAACCTGGGAGATGGAAGCTGCAGTGAGCTGAGATGGCGCCACTGCACTCCAGCCTGTCCTGGGGCTAAAAGGTAGGTCTTCCTCGTGAGCAGTCTGTCACTAGGCAAGCTTTGAAGTGCTGAATCCTTTTCCCTAAAGAGAAATGAGGAAATCCTGGTTTTTCAGGATTCACCTATTATCTCCAATATAGCTCTTGGCTTAAGAGAGTGAAGTTAAGAAGAAAAGCATGCACACCATTTCTTAAGGAGAGTAACAG
The DNA here is from genome assembly GCF_028885655.2 of Pongo abelii. NCBI lineage: Eukaryota > Metazoa > Chordata > Mammalia > Primates > Hominidae > Pongo > Pongo abelii. The sequence goes on from NC_071995.2 coordinate 93,679,894, forward strand.
AAGCCAAGTACCTCCAGAAGCCAAGTACTTATAGAACATTACAACACATTGACTTTATGGTTGTGGCCACATTTTGATGTTCTTGTCCATTTTGATACAATTTTAATGCATATTATATATGCATATTAAGTCACTGTACATCCAATACAGTTCAGCAAATATTCCAGAGAACCTAGTAGTAGGTGTTGGGTAACTATGTTTGGTACTGAGACTACACTAGCCTTTTTGTGATGCCAAACCACTTAATCTCAATAAGCCCGTTATCTCATCTGTGAAGATAAAACTGATATTTGCAAGGCTATGGTGAGGATTTAAAGAGCCAGTGAATATAAAGGCCTGATTACAGCAAGTTCCTTCACTCAAACACAGTGTTTTTGCTTTTTTCTTTCCTTCTTTTATCCTTACTAAACAGACATAGCTCTATAATCTTGAAGCTTACAGTCTAGTAGAAGATAGACTATTATCATGATAAGGAAATAACTATCAGGATAAGAATACTACTATTACTAATAATAGTAAAAGCTAATACTTATGCAGAACTTATTATAATTAAAGCATTATTCCTGTTTTTTTTAGACAGGGGTCTGTGTTTCCCAGGATAGTCTCAAACTCCTGGGCTCAAAGATCCTCCTGCCTCAGCCTCTCCAGTAGCTGGAACTACAGGCGTGTCCACTGCACCCAGCTACAGTACTATTCTAAGCACTGTCCACATTTAGCTCATTAATCAAACCTTATAACAACTTTCTGAGGCAAGTAACCAGGGCTATGATAGTGCTATATAAATATATGGGAGTGACCCTCTGAACTCCATTCTCAAGTAGTTGGGGAAAGCACCTTCCTGGAATTAATAATATTAGACAGGTGAAATGATGCAGGGGTATGGGCTTGGGATGGTCAAAGATGTTCTGAATTAAAAAGTAGCTACATGTATGAATGCTCTGAGGTGAAAATGTACACATGGATGGATGACCAAAGAACTGAAAGCCGTTCAGTTCAGGCAACGTATATGTGAAGTACATAAGCAATCTACAAATCCACAGATTAGGCAACATGGTGACTAGGGTGATATACAAAGAGAGGCACCCGAGTTTCATAAAGGCAAGAAGAGTTGGCTGATGGATAAACCAACTGGGTGGTTGGCAAAATGCTGGAGAAGCCCACCTGTCAGCAACAGCCTGTACTGGGGGATCCTCTGAACCGGCTTGAGCAGGTAGTGCTTGAGGGCCAGATTAGCACAGCGAGGGCTCATCTGAAAGGAGAAGGCATCCAAAATAAACACAGTGTTTTCTAAGAAGCAAGGGACCCGGATTCAAGTGCTCAGGAAGCCAAACTTTAAACATCAAGCAACTCTGGAAGGAGATTCGTAGAGAGGCTCCCTTTTGTTTTAAGGCACAGCTGTTAGATACACTGAGAGTGAACCCCAGCCAGACTGACCACCAACCTCCACCCTTTCCTGTAGGCAGTCCCTGAAATCACTTGCTCCTAGGAAAAACTTGTTAGCAACCCTCCCAAAGAACGTGGTAGCCACAGTCTGTGTCCTAGGCTAGTTAGAGCCTACCCTACTCAGCAGCTCCCACTTGTATTGATAAATACAAACAAATTCCAATGGACCAAGAAGGAAATGCATGGCCCCTAAAATAAGGCAGTGGAAATACAACTGCCAGGAATTGGATTCAAATGATAATCAGAGCCTTGTGGTCAATATAGTCAAAATAATGGTGGTGGCGGGGAGAACTGTAGAAAGTAAAGATAATCTGAAAAGCAGCCTTGCTAAGTATCCCTTCTTTAAGAAGTCTGAAGAATGTAAAAGTCTTTTGCAGATGAATGGCCTTATAAAAAGATAGCCCCCAAATAACAGCATTTATAGGAACATTTGATTATGGAACCACATTTTAGCTTGACTACAAAGACATTTGGTTATCCCTTGAAACCTCTCTTCCTTAGTATGTACAACAGACATCTATCTCAGCCCATTCCTGAGCCTCACCCTCATTCTCCAACCTAAGAGTTTACTGTGAGGTGGCATCAAAAAGGCTGAGTGAAAATGTCCCTGCATCCTAAGAACTACAAAAAAAAGTCACGCTTCTAACATAGCGCAAGTTGGTGGATAAGTTTTGTTAGATTTGCTCAGACTTTTATCATTTTCTAAATATGTACCACCACTATCTGGTACACACAGTGATTATGAAATTACAATGATAATGCATGTTAAGAAAGTATCTTTCATCCAAGCATCATTAACCCAGATTACTAATTCTGCTGGCCTTATGGCTCCGTTTTCTTTTGTTAACAAGGTAACACAACTCACTGGACTCTTACCAAAACCTGGGTCAATCATCAGTTGCCACAATTACATTGCACTTTGTTTTTTGATAGCACAAAGACAACAGAGGAGAGGAAAAGAAGAAAAAATTACAGATGACTTTAAAATTTAATTATTTGTCTATTGCACAAATCAGAAATCAGCAATACCATACTATTTTAAAAACTTTTCATTTCGGCCAGGTGAGGTGGCTCACTCTTGTAATCCCAGCACTTTGAGAGGCCAAGGTGGGTGAATCATGAGATCAGGAGTTCGAGACCAGCCTGGCCAACACAGTGAAACCCTGTCTCTACTAAAAATACAAAAATCAGCTGGGCATGGTGGCATACGCCTGAAATCCCAGCTACTTGGGAGGCTGAGGCAGGAAAATCACGTGAACCTTGGAGGCAGAGGTTGCAGTGAGCCGAGATCACACCACTGCACTCCAGCCTGGGCAACAGAGCTAGACTCCATCTCAAAAAACAAAACAAAACAAAAACAAACACAAACAAACAAACAAACGAAACCCCTTTTCACTTCTAGTTTTGTGTGACTGGAACTCACTGATCTTTTAAGCTTCAAAACAGAGAAATAAGTACTAAAATATACTACGCAAATTTTACTCCAAATTGATGGAGGGGACTTGTGATTTTATCTCTAATTAAATCAGGGTTCCACCCTCACAGCTCTGAGTTAAAAGTCAAAGCTTTGGCTGACACATGCTCTAAACAGGTTATTACTTTTTCTTAACTTTGGCACCAAAACCATGTTATTTATTTATCTAAAGGGAAACATAAATTCTATTTCCCATCCATCATTTTAAGTTAGTTGTTAGGATAAAAGAATAAGTTAAATTAAAAGTTAAGAAATGTTCCTTAATCAAGTTCATTGAGTCAGAAAGCAGAATGGTGGTTGCCAAGGGCTGGGAGGGAAGAGAGAATAGAGTTAATGTTTAATGCCTATAGAGCTTCAGTTTTGCAAGTTGAAAAGAGTTCTGGGGATCTGGTTGCAAAAGAATGTCAACGTACTTAACATTACTGAACTATAAACTTGAAAATTGTTAAAATGCTAAGTTTGTGTTGTATGTATTTTACCACAGTTTAAAAAGTCCCATCAAAATATTCTTTCCAGCTAGGCACAGTGGCTCACGCCTGTAATCCCAGCACTTTGGGAGGCCGAGCAGGGTGGATCACCTGAGGTCAGGAATTCAAGACCAGCCTGGCCAATGTGGTGAAACCCCATCTCTACTAAAAATACAAAAAATTAGCCGGGTATGGTGGCATGTGCTTGTAATCCCAACTACTTGGGAAGCTGAGGCAGGAGAATCACTTGAACCCGGGAGGCGGAGGTTGCAGTGAGCCAATCTACGCACGACTGTACTCCAGCCTGGGTAACAGAGCAAGACTCTGTCTCAAAAAAAAATTCTTTCCAAGTCAAAATATTCCCATGTGCAATAACAGATTTTCAAAATTAAGTCATGTACATTCTTGAGTTCTCACCATTTAAATTGTTCAATTCCATCTTTGATTTTGAAGGGATTACTTTTTAACTTTTTCTTTGTTTGCAAGCTTTGTTTTCAATGACTGCAACTTGTTATTAAAGCTTCAACAACAAAAAGAAAGAGAAGTGTTCAACATTAGATGGTAGCAAATACCTCAAATTCTCTAACAACAGCAGCAAAACCTGGATTTTTCTTGCACTGTTCATCCAGCAAGGCTATATTCTTATCAAATTCTTTGATGTATGTGGAATACATTTTTAGATATGGTCCCTTCTTTACAAAGATATCAGCAATTCTTTGTTGTTCAGTCCTATGGATAGAGAAGAGATACACAAAAAAATATAAAGAGAGAGTGATGAACATATCCAATGATAAGCAGAGTCCACATCTGAGCCACCAACTTATCTTTTTTTCTCTTCTTGTAAGACATACCTCAAAATGCCTACTTTTCACCATTTCCACCGCCACCATCCCATCTTGCCTGGACTCTCACTGGTCTCCCTGCTTCCATTCTTGCCCTCTCCAAACCATTCTTCAACACAAGGAGAGAGTCTTAAAAAATGTTTGTCATGGCTGGGTGCAGTGGCTCATACCTGTAATCCCAGCACTTTGGGAGCCGAGACGGGCAGATCACCAGAGGTTAGGAGCTCAAGACCAGCCTGACCAACATGGAGAAACCCAGTTTCTACTAAAAATACAAAATTAGTCGGGCACAGTGATGCATGCCTATAATCCCAGCTACCTGGGAGGCTGAGACAGGAGAATTGTTTGCACCCGGGAGGCGGAGGTTGCAGTGAGCCGAGATTGCGCCACTGCGCTCCAGCCTGGGCAGCAGAGCGAGATTCCATCTCAAAAATAAATAAATAAATAATAAATAAATAAATAAATAAATAAATAACTCCTTGGACGGGCACGGTGGCTCACGCCTGTAATCCCAGCACTTTGGGAGGCCAGGACGGGCAGATTACTTCTGATCAGGAGTTTGAGACCAGCCTGGCCAACATGGTGAAACCCTGTCTCTACTAAAAATACAAATATTAGCTGGGCATGGTGGCAGGCGCCTGTAATCCTAGGTACTTGGGAGGCTGAGGCAGGAGACTCGCTTGAACCCAGTAGGTAGAGGTTGCAGTGAACCGAGATTGCGCCCGCTGCACTCCAGCCTAGGCGACACAGTGAGACACTGCCCCCCCCAAAAAAAAAACAAACTCCTTACCTGGCATACAAAGGCCTGCCCTTTCTGACCCCTGTCACACTTCTCTTCCTCTTCCTCATTTCTCTCCCACCACACTGGCCTTCTTTATCTTCTTTGGAGACATGGAATTCATTTCCACTATGCAGACTTCCACTAATGGTTCTACATGCCTGGAAATATAGAACCCTGGCTGGCTCCTCCTTTTCTTTCAGATATCACTATAAATACGCCACCTTCACAGAGGGCTTTCCCTGACCACCCAAGCTTCATTCGCTACCACAGCGTCCTATTTCAGGTCTCTGCAACTCAGAAACTGCTTCTTGTAGTTTTCTTGTCTATTTATCTGGTCCTTCCCCTATTAAATGTTTGCTCCATGAAAGCAGGATGTCTGTTTTGTGCACTGTGATATCCTCTGCATACTTAGAGCACAGACTAGCACATACTAGATATGCAAACCTTCCTGAATGTGAAAATAAAATATTTCATCAATTGTTGTTAAAAGCCAATGGAAAAATGTTATTTCAGAAAGTCAACTAACACCAAAGAATATGTATTGACTTGAACCCTAAGAGAAAAATATTTTAATAAATAGAAAATTAGGCTGGGTGCAGTGGCTCATGCCTGTAATCCTAGCACTTTGGGAGGCTGAGGCAAGAGGATCACTTGAGCCCAGGAGCACAAGACCAGCCAGGGAAACACAGGGCAACCTGTCTCTACAAAAAATTTAAAAAATTAGCCAGGCATGGTGGGGCATGCCTGCAGTCCCAGCTACTTGGGTGGGTGAGGTGGAAGGATCACTTAAGCCTGGGGAAGTCAAGGCTGCAGTGAGCCATGGTCACACCACTGAACTCTGGCCTGGGCAAGAGAGTGAAACTCTGTCTCAAAAAAAAAAAAAAAAAAATCGGAAGCAAATAAGCCCCAATTTTTTTTTTTTTTAATTTAAAACAAGAAAAAAAAAAAAAGATTTGTTTTTTAGTAGACACAAAGTTTCACCATGTTAGCCAGGCTGGTCTCAAACTCCTGACCTCAGCTTATCTGCCTGCCTCAGCCTCCCAAAATACTGGGATTAAAGGTGTGAGCCACAGCGCCTGGCCAGTTATATTTTATTTCTATCATGACTTTTTTTTTTTTTTAAAAGGAGTCTCGTTCTGTCACCCAGAATGGAGTGCAGTGGCACAATCTCGGCTCACTGCAGCCTCCGCCTCCCAGTTCAGCCTCCCAAGTAGTTGGGATTACAGGCATCTGCCACCATGTCTGGCTAATTTTTGTATGTTTACTAGAGACGAGGTTTTGCCACATTGGCTAGGCTGGTCTCGAGCTCCTGACCTCAAGTGATCCACCTGCCTCAGCCTCCCAAAGTGCTGGGATTACAGGCGTGAGCCACCGTGCTTGGCCTATCATGACCTTTAAAGACTACATTTTAGTCATTTCTCCGTCCTTAATTGTGTGTTATTTTATACTTAGGCTACAGCTATGTATTAATTGCTTATCTGCCATATTTACCCAACATATAGAGGCAAGATATTTCCAAAACAAGCAGAGGTATTTTTCTGGTTTATATATAAAGAAAGCTTAGAGATATTTTGAACATGAAAGTAGGTGATACTATTTTCTTATTCTAATCATGTTGTGTTCTCCATGGTCTTCAACAGTAAATTCAATCCTCCTACACCAATCTTTCTACATTATTTCCACAGAAGTCACCAAAGCCTCTGCATACTTATTTTCTTCAGCCTAGTGGAAGTAGCTTCCAATACTAACCTTTTGGTATTCTTTTCCTATTCTTAAATCTACAGCTTCTACAAGGATGTCATACATATATAAATTTGCCTTTCTTTGGGAGGCCAAGGCGGATCACCTGAGGTCAGGAGTTAGAGACCAGCCTGACCAATATGATGAAACCTCGCCTCTACTAAAAATACAAAAATTAGCCAGGCATGGTAGCATGTGCCTGTAATCCCAGCTATGCAGGAGGCTGAGACAGAAGAATCACTTGAACCTGGGAGGCAGAGGTTGCAGTGAGCTGCAATCGTGCCATTGCACTCCAGCCTGGGCAACAAGAGTGTCTGACACTACATCTCAAAAGAAAAAAAATTGCCTTTCCAAAACAACCATCCTATTATTTCAGTGAACGGCCTCTTTTTCAAAACTGGAAAGGGAGTTTCATGACCTGAAGCTCCAGAAGGTAAATAAAACATTTAGAAACTATTCCAATGTGAATATAGCATATAGCATCTATCTACACTGAATCTCAAAAATCTTGATTGCCCAAGTTCACCTATAGAAATTTAAATCGGCTGCATCTTGCTTCTGAGGCAGCATTACCAAAGATTTGTTTAAAATAATAGTATTGAGCTTGGTGTGCCAAGGTTGTGAATTTTGGGCCACTGAAAATAATCAATCTGGTCAGGCATGGTGGCTCACACCTGTAATCCCAGCACTTTAGGAGGCCGAGGCAGGCAGATCACCTGAGGTCAGGAGTTCAAGGCCAGCCTGGCCAACATGGTGAAACCTCATCTCTACTAAAAATACAAAAAATTAGAAAGGCGTGGTGGCACGCGCCTATAATCCCAGCTACTCGGGAGGCTGAGGCAGAAGAAACGCTGGAACCCGGGAGGCAGAGGTTGCAGTGAGCCAAGACTGTGCCACTGCACTCCAGCCTGGGTGACAGAATGAGAATCTATCTCAAAAACAAAAAACAAACAAAACAAAATCAATCTATGGATAACTGCAAAGACAATATATTCAAACAACTCAATGTAATGAAAATATATCTCTGTCACACGTGGGGCCCTTATGGCTTCATCTAAAATTGGAAACACTAGGAAAATCTGAACACAGTTCATTTTTACCAGTGCAACATTCTTTCCTCCAGTTCCTTCAGGAGATCCCGGTTGAGCTCATACAGCTGAGGCAAGTAGTATAGGATCTGATTTAGAATCCGGTCCTCAATCACTGGTTTCCCAAGTTGCCTGGAAGCATGAGCTACTGCATCCCGGAAATCCTATTACAGTCCAGAGCAGGAAAAACAATACACACACATGTAACTTGATAACAAGCTTTTATCCTCAGTCCCCCTCTTCCCTAAAATGATACAGATTGCACAGCTGTATTTCTCATGCAGAATTACAAATCTAAAGTATCCCCTTCCTCCTACCCCACTCACCTAGATAGGAAATTAAAAATAAAAAATAGTGGCTGAGACGATTATTTGATTTTCAAACATACTATATGATATTTATCTTAAACCTTTTAGTTTGATCTCTAAACTTAGCAATTATACTAAGCGAGTGTCTGGAAATTGTAACGCAATTCTAAACAGTCTTTAGAATTATTCCAATACCATCAATATAAACACAATCCATGTATTTTAAAAGTTCCCAGGAGATCCTAGCTAATTTTATCCTGGATTTAAGAGTCCCACTGTCCACTTTCAGTCATCGTTTCCCAACAACTGGAGCATCCTAGGTGAGGCATGTGAAGAGAGGCAGGTGTTGTGGGTCTCCCTCTGTCGTCCAGGATGGAGCGCAGTGGCCCAATCTCAGCTCATGGCAACTTCCCCAGTAGCTGGGACTACAGGCGCATGCCACCATGCCAGGTTCATTTTTGTATTTTTTTTTTTTTTTGAGATGGAGTCTCGCACTGTCACCCAGGCTGGAGTACAATGACGCGATCTTGGCTCACTGCAACCTCCGCCTCCCAGGTTCAAGCGATTCTCCTGCCTCAGCCTCCTGAGTAGCTGGGATTACAGGTGCCCACCACCACGCCCAGCTGATTTTTTGTATGTTTTTAGTGGAGACGGCGTTTCACCATGTTGGCCAGGCTGGTCTCGAATTCCTGACCTTGTGATTCGCCCGCTTCAGCCTCCCAAAGTGCTGGGATTACAGGTGTGACCCACTGCACCCAGCCCATTTTTCTATTTTTTGTAGAGACGAGGTTTCACCTTGTTGCCCAGGCTAGTCTTGAACTCCTGAGCTCAAGCAATCCTCCCACTAGGGCCTCCCAAAGTGCTGTGATTATAGGCATGAGCCACCGTGCCTGATAATCAGAATCCTGGATCCAAGCCCTTGCTCCTTATTTACTGTGTTTCCTTGGGCCAGCCTGATTTTCCTCATCTGCTAAATGAGTATAATACTAGTTATGAGACTTTAATTAGATATTGCACATAAAACTTTTTTTGCAATGCAGTTGGCACACAGAATAAATGAAACATTTTAACTCTGGACCTGAAATTCTCCCCTCCCTCTTGTCAACCTCTCAATAAATTCACCAGGGTTTACACTTTTCACAAATAAGAATCTTTCTCTTCACCTATTATTTTTCATTTACTGTTCTCTAGACTATCTGTACCATGTTTTAATATAGGTCAATATCACCGCACCCTATTACTCCAGAGGACTTGGAAAGGGTGGGGTAGGAGATAAGTATTTGCCTAGATTTCATTGTCCCCTAAGGGTGGGCCTCAAGATATAAGTAAAACAGTGAAATCTGTTCCACAGTCCTGAGGATTCAAAAACAAAGACTTTTTCCTTTTTAGAAACAGCAGTTTTAATTAAAATCTGAAAGCAAAGTTTGGGTAAATGACTAATAGGCCTTATCTCCCCTCACCTTTATTTCCAACTGTTTTCCCTTCAGGGATTTACTGGGCAAGTGAAATCAACCAAAAAAGATACTGTTCCTTCCCCTGATCCTTTCAACATCTGCCCCTAACATACATATATTAACCATGAGGTTTTTTTGTTTGTTTTTTTAAAAACTCTGGACAGCCAAAGACCTCACAGATAAAGTATATGAAAGGAATCTTTTTCTAAAGGATGGCTATTTTGAAGAAGTCCAATCCTCTTATGCTTAATCAATGCTAAAAAACCCTTCACTTAGGACTCAGTACCTGGGACTAAGTTTATTGATCCAACAGTCACATTAGCCCAAAGGAGCCAACTACTCACCCCAGTAACTAAAGGACTAACTTGTATACCTAATTAGTATCATATAAAATAAGACTATTTAATTTTCATAGTATTATAAACTCTAATCCAGAAAACCACTCAGAACATCTCCAGAAACCAAATGGATATCAGCCAAATTTCACCTCCCAACAGCTTGCTTCAATCAGCACTCACATTTACTAAGAGAAAATAGAGCCACTTAACACTTTTGAAAATCATTAGGCTGTCTGCTATCAGGCAGAGCTATAGAATACATTTACACATCATGAATAATGTATTCAAAGCAGAATAGTTAAACATCCTCTATGGTTATCTTTTTTGCTTTTGTTTTGACCAGTTTAGTGATTAATATAATTTGGAAGCAAGAGTTCCTTGCTCAGCAGAGCAATAAGCGCCACCCTTTCTTCTGGTGGAGTTAAGTGATGACTATATTTGTCTCCTGGCAGCAGGATAACTTTTGTTTCCCAGTTGGAAGGTATTTCCTCTGCCATGACAGTGACAGTGATGTTAGCTGCTAAGTAACTTAAGGACCCGGTTTGACACAGCTTTTGCCAGACCTGCATTCCATATGTCTGCCACTATTGCCAAAAAGGGAACTTGTTTATTTAAGATGCATTTAACAGAGACCAGCCAAATACAAACTGAACTGACCAGTGAGATGGCTGCCTCTAAATGGAGGCCCTTGTCACACACCAGGCAAAACTCTGCTTTTCCCAGTACTACTGGATGTTTTTAGGCAGCTCAGAATGGACTGATGGCCCACAATGTTTTCTTTTAAATTATAAGCAGTATGTCAGAATAAAATAGAAATTTAATAATTAAAATAGCAGAAGTACACTTAATAAAGGCTATAAGAATTTTGAGAGTATATATCCATGAAACCCAGAGAGTTGCTTTTTTTTTTTGAGACAGAATTTCACTCTGGTTGCCCAGCCTGGAGTGCAATGGCACGATCTCAGCTCACCACAACCTCTGCTTCCCGGGTTCAAGCAATTCTCCTGCCTCAGCCTCCTGAGTAGCTGAGATTACACGCATGTGCCACCACACCTGGCTAATTTTGTATTTTTAGTAGAGACAGTTTCTCCATGTTGGTCAGGCTGGTCTCGAACTCCCAACCTCAGGTGATTCGCCTGCCTTGGCCTCCCAAAGTGCTGGGATTATAGGCGTGAGCCACGGCGCCCAGCTTACTTTTTTTTTTTTTTTGAGAAAGAGTTTCGCTCTTGTTGCCCAGGCTGGAGTGCAGTGGTGCAATCTTAGCTCACTGCAACCTCCACCTCCCAAGTTCAAGTGATTTCTCCTGCCTCAGCCTCCCAAGTAGCTGGGATTACAGGCGCTTGCCACCACGCCCAGCTAATTTTTGTATTTTTAGTAGATACGGGGATTTCACCATGTTGGCCAGCTGGTCTCGAACTCCTGACCTCAGGTGATCTACCTGCCTCAGCCTCTGAAACTGCTGGGATTACAGGAGTGAGCCACCGCACCCAGCCCTTTTTTTTTTTTTTTTTTTTTTTTTTTTTGAGACAGAGTCTTGCTCTGTTGTCCAGGCTAGAGTGCAGTGGTGCTATCTCAGCTCACTGCAACCTCCAACTCCCAGGTTCAAGCCATTCTCTTGCCTCATCTCCTGAGTAGCTGGGATTATAGGTGTGTGCCACCACATTTGGCTAATTTTTTGTATTTTTAGTAGAGATGGGGTTTCACCATGTTGGCCAGACTGGTTTTGAACTCCTGGCCTCAAGTGATCTGCCTGTCTCAGCTTCCCAAAGTGTTGGGATTACAGGCTTCAGCCATCGTGCCCAACCACAGAATTACATATTCTAAGTAAGCACTCGACAAAGATTCTGTACTAGTCAGGTTCCTGAATCTTTTCTTAGGCCCATCTGTGCACTTTCTTGTAAAATTCAGTTTTAGCAAGAACCTCCCACCCTTGATATTGTTCGGGCTCTTCATCCTCTACCATTGCCCAGGTGATGTATGATCACCCTGGCTGGTCCGTCTTCAGCAAGAATCCTCTTAAGTTGGTTTAGCCAGAATCTCCCTTGCTCCTGAAGTTTCTTGTTAGTAATTTTCCATCCACTAACTCCCACTTTGCTCCTCCTTGGCTATAAATTCCCACTTGCCCATAATATATTTGGAGTTGAGCCCAATCTGTCTCCACTACTGCAAAATCCCATTGCAGTGGTCCCTATGCCTATGGTTTTTTGTTTTTGAGATGGAGTTTTGCTCTGTCGCCCAGGCTGGAGTGTGGTATGATCTCGGCTCACTGCAACCTCCGCCTCTTGGGTTCAAGCAATTCTACTGCCTCAGCCTCTCGAGTAGCTGGGATTACAGGCATATGCCACCATACCCAGCTAATTTTTGTATTTTTAGTAGATACGGGGTTTCACCAGGTTGGCCAGACTGGTCTCGAACTCCTGACCTCAAGTGAACCACCCACCTTGGCCTCCCAAAGTGCTGGGATTATAGGCATGAGCCACTGCGCCAGGCCCCCTATGCCTATTGTGATAGTCCTGAATAAAGCCTGCCATACTGTGCTTTTGCTTCAACAAGTGTCATTGAATAATTGGGCTCCACTCCCAATTATGGCCTCCATAACCACATGCAGCAGCCCTGGCCCCAGTCTCATTCCCTCACCTCTTGGGCCACCATTTCCTGACAGCTGTGTGCTACAGCCCCAATGCCAGATTTAACTAATTCACACAGGAACCACACGCAGAATCTTTAACTTCTCAGCTCTTCATGAACCTCAGCCATTGCCAAAACTGGTGCCACTGGGAGGAGGTGACATCTTTTTTTTATAAAAGGATTATTACAACATATGTCTGGTTATTTTTCTAAATGTTAACAACCAGGATAATTTGGGAAAGTGTGATGACACTTAAAAGCCAGAGGCAAAGCTATTTTGAGGCAGAAGAATCTAAATTCACCAACACCTCCTTGACGAAATCGGTGAGGATTCAAGACAGCAGGATTAGCTCTTCAAAAGTTAGATCCAGAGTTTAATTTTTCACACTGGAAAAGCTGGGTAAATAAAATATTAAAATAGTGGAGGGAGGAGTTAAGAGTGTGAAAATTTAGTTAGCTATAGAGTTTGTTAGCATCAAGTACCTAGACTTAATCCTTACAATAAAACCTATCAAAGATTCTGCATGCAAAATTGAACCACCTACACTGTAGTTTCTGGTCATAATAACCAAATGCTTGTTTAATGTGGAATTTGTAGAGCTAGAAATGGGCCTCTGAATTATGAAGCATATGATATTATTCTTACTAATTCCCCAAAACCTACAAATCAGAATCAGATTAACTTTAAGTTGATCTTTAATTCTTTTGAGATATTAACATACCAGCTTTGCAAGCTCGAATCACTTAGGGAAGACCTAAGCAAAAAATCAATGCAAATAAAATCAAGTATGAGCATCTGAGGCAATGAAGCACAAAACAGATGGCCTTGTTCATGGGGTCAGGCTTCATATCTCCAGCACCAACGAGGGGTATGTGACTTAATTACCAGCTGTCCTGACCCAGCTGCCTGACCTCAGAGCATTACTGAACTACTATCACGACACAGTGAATTACAAAGACCAAATGAACATATGGACAGACATGGAGCTCTACAAGGTTCCCTGTCCTCATGAAGGACACCAGGAATAACTTCACTTTAAGGAAAAGCAAAGCAGCTGTGGAGGTCAAAGTGCTATGATAAATATGCAGAAATGAGTGTGAAACTATGGAGTAAAAGTAGAGGTGGGAAAGTCCCCACATTAACCATTTGACTTTGTTTTTAAAATGAAAATATTTTCCCAATGAAATTATTCTTCCCTCTCTATATGTAGACCCGGTGATATGGTATATAATCACGAGTGGTGCATAATCATCAATGCAAAACTGTAGAAAACATAACTGAAAGCAATCTTTTATGTCTAGTTTCCAATCTCCTTTAATAACACTAACAAGTAATCATCATAATAACTCTAAGTGACCAAGATCTAGCTTCATTTTCATCTTTAGAAGATGAAAAACAAGTTTCTCTGGTTTCCAGGGCAATTAAAAGAATTCTGAAAGCAAGCTAATAAATCCAAAGATACACTATATCCTATACAGCATGGTAGAGATTTCAAGTAATAATTTTCAATCAATTGCTAAAGAACAACTAAGTACAAGGGCTCAGACAAACCAGACTTCAAAGTCTGGTTTTCCTATTAAGTAGTGGGTTATTTTTGACAGTTAGCTTACTTTCTTCATTGAAAAAAATAGAAATAACATCTATTTAAATAGGGTTGTTATGAGGATTAAAACAGATAATTGATGTAACATAGCATGCTGCAAGGAACATAGAGAGCACTTAATAGAACACCATTTATTTAACTAAAGGAGATTCGGTTAAGTTAAATGATCAGATGAACATCATTTAAGATCCACAAGTCACCTTCCCTCCCTCTCTCCACAAGTCTCTGAAGGCTTGGAAAGACAGCTGTGAAACAGAGGCATCTAAAGAGAAGGAAATACCAAACCAAGGTAGGGAAAACACCTCAGCAGCAAAACAAAGGTACTCTGAACAATGAGCTTCATTCAGTGAAGGACAGTTCTCACGTGAAAGAAGCTGCTCCAGAGTGAAGGTTTGGTAGCCATGTCAACAGAAGCTAGAGAAAGATTCTTTACAACTAAAGAAAAAATGCTGAAAATGGTTCACAAGACTCAAAAGTCAGGGTGTATTCAGTAAAACAGCATGAAGTGATTTTTAACATGGAAAAAAAAAATGAGAACTGAGAAAGTCTTCTATTCCTTTTACAATGTGAAAAAAAAAAAAATCTATTTAGTAACAGACATCTGGATGCCTAGGGTAGCCTTGCCTCTGGCTCTATGGATTTTATTGAGTCTCTCAAATTTTCAAGGGGATGTACGTCTCCACCTAAAGAAATTAGTGAAGCAAAGATGCTTCATTACTAATACTATATAGCCAGTCCATCTCTGTCTTAAAAAACCCCTTCCAAATATATATTCTATAGTATGCTAGATATTATATATAATATCTATCATACTATATATTATATATAATATATAATATATAATATCTAGCATACTATAGAATATATAGCATATATAATACATAGTATATTATACATCACATAGTATATTATATCACATATATAATATATAGCAAATATATATAATACATAGTATATTATATATCACATATATTATATAATATACATAGTATATTATATATCACATATATTATATAATATACATAGTATATATATCACATATATTATACATAATATATAGTATATTATATATAGTTTTATATAGTATGATATATATATAATATATATAGTATAATATATATAAGAATCTCTTGAGCCTAGGAGTTCAAAACTGCAGTGAGCTGATTGCACCACTGCACTCTAGCATGGATGACACAGCAAACCCTTTTTTCAAAAAAAAAAAAAAAAGACAATATTTTGTCACCCTAACAAATTTGTTGAGTGTCAAGCTTATTGTCATTTCATATAAATGATGTTTGATAAATAAGTGACTATATATAATATTATATATAGTATATATAGTATATTATATGATATATACTATATAATACATAGTAATCATTATATATAATATATAGTATACTATATATGTGTATAATATATAATAGATTGCTATACTATATATTATATACACTATACTATATAATTATATATAATACATAGTATATTATATATACTATATATCACACTATATATTAGATAGTATATTATATATACAATATATCATATATATTATATAGTATATTATATATACTATATATTATATATACACACACACACACACACGCACACTTTTTTTTTTTTGAGACGGAGTTTCACTCTTGTTGCCCAGGCTGGAGTGCAATGGCGCAATCTTGGCTCACCTCAGCCTCCATCTCCCAGGTTCAAGCGATTCTCCTGCCTCAGCCTCCAGAGTAGCTGGGATTACAGACATGTGCCACCACGCCCGGCTAATTTTTGTATTTTTAGTAGAGACAGGTTTTCTCCATGTTGGTCAGGCTGGTCTCGAACTCCCGACCTCAGGTGATCCACCCGCCCTGGCCTCCCAAGGTTCTGGGATTACAGGCATGAGCCACTGTACCCAGCCCAAATATTTTTTTAAATGCAGACTACTTGTACATTTACATAATATTTTTATAGAGATATTTACTAAGTCTAGCTCCCGTCAGAGAGCAAATAAGACAACCAAAAACCTTCCTATTAACTTGTACTTAATTATATCAGATGTCTACAGTGTGGTGGGGATGTTCAGGGCAGAGCAGCAAATATACAAGAAATTCATTTTGAAAAGCCACTTATTTATCAAACATATTATAATTTATATGAAATGACAGTAAGCTTGCCACTCAACAAATTTGTTAGGGTGACAAAATATTGTCCTTTTTTTTTTTTTTTTTGGAAAAAGGGTTTGCTGTGTCATCCATGCTAGAGTGCAGTGGTGCAATCAGCTCACTGCAGTTTTGAACTTCTAGTCTCAAAGGATTCTTCTGGCTCAGCCTCCTGAGCAGGTGGGATTATAAGCGTGTGCTGCCCATGCCTAGCTTTGTCCTATCATTAAAAAAAGAAAATCTATTACAAAAGAGAACTGGCTGAGCATAGTGGCTCATGCCTGTAATTCCAGAACTTTGGGAGGCTGAGGCGGGCAGATTGCTCAGGAATTCGAGACCAGCCTGGGCAACATGGCTAAAACCCATCTCCACTAAAAATACAACAAATTAGCCTGGCATGGTGGATGCCTGTAGTCCCAGCTACTCAGGAGGCTGAGATGGGAGGATCGCTTGAGCCCAGGAGGTAGAGGTTGCAGTGAGTGGAAATCGTGCCACTGCACTCCAGCCTCGGTAACAAAGTGAGACCCTGAGTCATTAAAAAAAAAGGAGAGAGAGAGGAAGAGAGAACTTACCAATATTACCAATATAGCCAAAAGTCAATGTGAGAAACTATTCACAGGGAAATATTTTCTCAAAACAAATTAGCAATGTTAAGAATTTTTTAAGAATTTCCAAAGCTACAGATTTTTCACATAGGAATCAGGCCCCTATTTTTGTTTTGTTTTGTTTTGTTTTGAGACAGAGTCTTGATCTCAAAGTCTTGATCTCATGTTGGAGTGCAGTGGTACCATCTCGGCTCACTGCAACCTCTGCCTCCTCTGTTCAAGTGATTCTCCTGCCTCAGCCTCCCGAGTAGCTAGGACTACAGGCACGCCACCACACCTGGCTAATTTTTGTATTTTAGCGGAGATGGGGTTTCGCCATGTTGGCTGGTTTCGAACTCCTGACCTCAGGTGATCTACCCGCTTCAGCCTCCCACAGTGCTGGGATTACAGTCGTGAGCCACCACACCAGGCCAGGCCCCTGGGTTTCTGTTGGACCAAGTACAGAGCACAGGTAATCATTTAGTGAATGTGAATCATGCCTAAGTGTAATCTACTTTTCGTGTTCGTATGTATCCATTCAAAGAAAACCTGAAAATAATGATACTGTTTGCCAAGACTTAAATGGATGTATTTTTGGTGAACCTTTCATTTCTCCACAATTAAGCCTAATTTATGATGTTAATAATTATACCACATAAGTAAACTGCCACTTCAACTCCTTTTTTCATTGTTTCATCTACCTTTTCCTTTTGTTTTACCCCTTTCTTAAGTCTTAATATCTTGCCTAAATATAATTGAAATAAAGTAACACTAAAAGCACTTTAACTGTCAGTGCATAATGAAACTTGTGAAAACCTGCAAGGACGAAGGAGTGCATGAGAAAAATGAATATGCACCCAGACACATATCATAATTCTTTCCTAACAAGTCTGTTCAAGTTGACAATTATAGGCTGGCTGCAATGGCTCATGTCAGTAATCCCAGCACTTTAGGAGGCCAAGGCGGGTTGATCACTTGAGCCCATGAGTTTGAGATTAGCTTGGGTAACATGTCGAAACCCTATCTATACAAAAAATACAAAATTTAGCTGGGCATGGTGGTGAGTGCCTGTAGTCCCAGCTGCTCAGGAGCCTGAGGTAGGAGAATTGCCTGAGCCCAGGAGGTTGAAAGGCTGCAGTGAGCTAAGATCGCACCACTGCACTCTAGCCTGGGCAACAGAATGAGATGCTCTCTCAAACCAAAAAAAAAACAAAAAAAAGTTGACCATTTAAAAAACGGAAAATAGAACTAAAATTTAGTTGTAAAAATGTCTATTTCTAATCTCTCCTAAATGGAGGTGGTAAAAGGAAAAATAGTAAGAAAATTGTCTATTTCAAGTCTGTTTCTGGAAGCTTATTTAGGTAGGAGAAAAACACTTTTGGACAATGATAATGATACTCTTCATGTATTGCTAATGCAAAACTCTAATAGCAAGCATCTTCAGCAAATGCCTAAGAAAATATATTATCACCTTAAAAACTGTCATGAAGACATAAAGTTTGAAGACTTTGGACATATAGCTACTAAGACTCTTTCAGAAATCATGTTATCTACATATATGAAATACATACATTTCAGAAAATGTCTATCATTAAGTTAGTAATGCTGAAAACTTCTAGGGGTAGGTAAAGTACAAAAGGGAATAGTCTTAGACTTCAGGAAAATATTAGCAGATACTTACAATATGCAAAAGTTTTAACACATCGACAAACCTGTAAAAAACAACAATGAAAAAAATGTTTTAAATGTGCCAATGGGGGGAAAACAGTCTTCTGAATTGTAAACTAGATACCTACACTTTCTCTGAGCTCATGATCTCCTTGGCAATATGATGAACTTTACTTTTCATTCCATTATCTTCATCCTGTGGATAAGAGCACATTTAGCATGAACTCACAAAAGAATAATGAAGATCAGCTATGAGCTAGTCAGACACGAATTTTAACTCTGATACTTGTAAGTTTCCTACTAGCACACAGTTCATACTATATAACATTTCAAATGGCAAACGTGGAGAAGTGGATGAGGGATAAACCATGTCACAGGAGTAGCTGAGAGCAATCAGTAATCTTCACTGTCATTAGCTGGATTGATGAACTGCCCTGAGTAGCTCCAGAACCTTGCTGGGATGCAACCATCAGTGGTTCAAAATGGAAGTCACAAACTAAAAAGGCTACAGGGGAAGTGGCCCCTTACAGATAGATACCAGAAGAAGACTCCTTTGGGTGCATACAAATAATTTAAGAATTTGGCCGGGTGCAGTGGCTCACTTTGGGAGGCCAAGGCGGGTGGATCACCTGAGGTTGGGAGTTCAACACCAGCCTGACCAACATGGAGAAACCCCGCCCCCACTAAAAATACAAAATTAGCCAGGCGTGGTGGCTCATGCCTGTAATTCCAGCTGCTCGGGAGTCTGAGGCAGGAGAATCGCTTGAACCCAGAAGGCAGAGGTTGCAGTGAGCCAAGATCACGCCATTGCACTACAGCCTGGGCAATAAGGGTGAAACTCCGTCTCAAAAACAAAAACAAACAAACAAAAAGAACTAGTTAATATCCAATAGGAATGTAGATGAGAACTTCACCATAAGTAAAGGTATTTAAACTCACAACTTAAATATAGTCTGAACAGGGCTCTTCTTCAATCTATAACAAATATAAGTCAAAATTACAGTCACAGGCTCTCCGAATTTCCTTAAAATCCCTTTTAGATATATTCTTAGAGAGTCAAGGCAGTTTTATGCTAAGGAGCTGAAATGAAATTCTTGTGTGTGTGTGTGTGTGTGTGTGTGTGTGTGTGTGAGAGAGAGAGAGAGAGAGACAGAGAGATGGAGTCTCGCTCTGCCACCCAGGCTGGAGTGCAGTGGTGTGATCTCAGCTCACTGCAACCTCCGCCTCCCGGGTTGGAGAGATTCTCCTGCCTCAGCCTCCCGAGTAGCTGGGACTACAGGTGTGTGCCATCACGCCTGGCTAATTTTTTTGTATTTTCAGTAAAGACAGGGTTTCACCATGTTAGCCAGGATGGTCTCGATCTCGTGACCTTGTGATCTGCCCACCTTGGCCTCCCAAAGTGTTGGGATTACAGGTGTGAGCCACCGTGCCCGGCCATGAAATTCTTTTATTATGGACTACTTTGTATAAAAATTAAATGCCCTCACAGGAACAAAAAAAATGTGCATCTTTAACAAAATAATAATAAAGATGACTCAAAAAGAGGTCTCAGTATTTAGGTGAATTTGTTGTTGTTTTCAATAAAATATCGAGAGCTGGATTTAGTTTCAGGGAAATCAGAGAAAAGGAGAGAAGCTTCTCTCCATTTATGTTCCAGTTCAAGATCAGAACACTACAGTTCCACAGTAAAGACCAAAAAGAGTAAATAAGGAACAAGCAAGTATAAATTTTAGATATTACACCTAAGGTGAAAATGATGACTGCTGACATTAAAAGGAAAATGCTTGGATGTTTCTTTGAAGAAACCTGGTTTTAGAAAGAGGTCTCTTTGCATTCTCGTAGGCACTGGCAACACCAGGACACGGTTATTTTGTGCTGACCAGGGTGCAGCTGGACAAGGCAATGACATGATAAACATTAAAAATGACCATGACAGTCCAGCAATCATTCATTAATGAAAGGCCACAGGCAAAAAAAATATGGTGGCAACTTCTCTCTAAAGTAGTCTTCTTTTTAACATTGGAATCATGGATCTAGCAGATCTGCTTCCCCGAGACTCACTGTGATGGATCACATGACTATGTTAGTTCTTCATTTGGGAAATTTTTTTTTTTCTTTTTTCTTTTTAAGTTTCCATATACAACACTGAGAGAAAAAACATTTTTCAACTGCTTCCAGAATTTCAGTGTCACAACCAAGGTATAAAAATAGATGCAGGTTTAACAATGAAACCCTTCTGAAAATTACATTTTAATAAATTTTAAAAAAATATGACTATATATGTTCCATACATACACTGAAACCCTTTTATTCGTTACTTTATTAAAGCACGGGTGATGTTCAAGTGAATAAATGGGGAGAGGATTCCTCAAGGTTTTACAGTATGTTAAAATTTAGATTTTTAAAAACTGTAATCAGGCTGGGCGCACTGGCTCACACCTATAATTCCAGCACTTTGGCAGGCTGAGGCAGGTGGGTCACCTGAGGTCAGGAGTTCGAGACCAGCCTGACTAACAAGGGGAAACCCCATCTCTACTAAAAATACAAAAAATTAGCTGGGTGTGGTGGCGCATGCCACACAGCTGGGTGTGGAGGCTGAGGCAGGAGAATCGCTTGAACATGGGAGGTGGAGGTTGCAGTAAGCCAAGATGGTGCCACTGCACTCCAGCCTGGGCAAGAAGAGCAAAACTCTGTCTCAAAACAGAACAAAACAAAAAACAAAACAAAAAAAAACTGCGATCACTTCTATGCTCACAAGAAGTCAGAGAACTACAGGGGAAAGTTTAATTTTTGCATTCATTCTTTTTATTATATTAAGAACCATTAGAATCATAAATAGTAGTCAGTCATTAGAGTGAACAAAGTCAAACACAGGGACTATATAAAGTGAGAGTTGGACCAAGAGCACAGTCCCAAAGAACATCCACTTAAAATAGAGATTTGCCAAGATTCAAAGTTGACTATTTGTTGCGGGAAGTCAGGAACCCCAAACGGAGGGACCAGCTGAAGCCATGGCAGACCACGTATCAGGCACTAAATAATCATGATTACATAAGTGTCTACACACACATACACACACACATGGATAACTGTTATTTTGAAAAAATATTTTAGCAAGTCCAAACTTTTCTATCACAATGGGGTTCTCCATATAATCTGTAGATAGAAAGTTTAATGTTTACAAAATACAGTGTATAAATTTTAAATTAGAAATGGGCTTGGCATGGTGGCTCATATCTGTAATCCAAGCACTTTGAGAGGCCAAGGTGGGAGGATTGCTTGAGCCCAGGAGTTTGAGACCAGTCTAGGCAACATAGCGAGACCATGTCGTTAGTAAAAATAATAATAACATAAATAAAATTAAAATTACAAATGCATTAAAAATGAGAAAAACAGAAACCATTCAGGGAACTGAAGCCCTGACTCTTCATTTCCAAATAATGTGACATCCCTTAAAAGTCAAGAGTGGATCTCAACAGTAACCTTAAAGAAATGCAGGCACACTATAGATGTGGAAGCATTTGATTACTGGAGTCAGCTAAACTGTGCTCGAGCTCGACACAAAAATTTCAAGTAGCTGTTAATTTATTTTTGGCACCTACCCTTTGTTTCCTCTCCTCTTTTTATCACTCTCCTTTTGTTAGGTCTCTACTCTGTACCTTTTTTTTCTTTCCTTCTCAGGACCTTGCTCTACCAGGGCCTGCATTATACAGACTTGTGTAGAGGAGGCTACTCCATACAAAAATTAACTAAAAATGTGAAAACTGTAAAACTTCTAGAAGAAAACATTTTTTAAAATCCTTATGACCTTGAATTAGGCAGAGTTATTAGATACGACACCAAAAGCATAACTCATGAAAGAAAAAAACTGATAAATGGAACTTCATAAATTATTAATGCTTCAAAAGACATCATTAAGAAGATAAAAAGATAAACCATAGACTGGAGAAAATATTTGCAAATCATGATTCTGAGAAAGAATTAGTAGCTAGAATACATTAAGAACTCTGATAGGGCTGGGAGTGTTGGCTCATGCCTGTAATCTCAGTATTTTGGGAGGCCAAGGCAGGCAGATCGCTTGAACACAGGAGTTCGAGACCTGGGCAACAGGGTAAAACCCTATCTCTACAGACAATACAAAAATTAGCTGGGCATGGTGGTGCACACATGTAGTCCCAGCTACTCAGGAGGCTGAGGGTAAGAGGATCACTGAACCCAGGAGGTTGAGGCTGTGGTGAGCCATGATTGACCCACTGCACTCCAGCCTTGGCAACATACCAAGACCCTGTATTTACAAAATAAAAAAATAAAAAACAATTAGCCAGGCATAATGGCACACACATGTAGTCCCAGCTACTTGGGAGGCTGAGGTAGGAGGATCACTTGAGCCCAGGAGTTTGAGGCTGCAGTGAGCTATCATTGCAATATTGCACTCTAGTTTGGGTGACAGGGTGAGAACCTGTCTCTTAAAAAAAACAAAACCAAACTCTGATAACTCAATATAACTCAAACAAAAAGGCTGTGTGTGGCGGCTCACACTTGTAACCCTGGCAGTTTGGGAGGCTGAGGTGGGAGGATCACTTGAGCACAGGAGTTTGAGACCAGCCTGGGTAACAAAGCAAGACCTCATTTCTATTTTTTTTTAAATTAAAAAAAGAGATAAAAGATGTGAATATGTGAAGAAACATTTCACAGAAGAAGATATAAGAATGGGCAATAAGTATATAAAAACTTGTTCAACATAGTTATTAGGGAAATGTAAGTTAAAACCACAATGATATACTTCACACCCACACAATGGCTATAATAAAAAAAAAACAAAAAAACAAAAAACAGAAAATACCTAGTGTTGGTGAGGATGTGGACCAGCTGGAACCTTTATATATTGTTGGTGGGCATGGTAGCCCTTACTCATACGGTGTGAAAAATGAAAAATACCTCAGAGCAAACTGAGCTATGTGAGGTACGCAAAATTTATCAGGCCCAGAGAAACATGAGTATGAGACTTCAGGGATGGCCCAACCCCCATGCCCAGGTGCAACTGTTTGAAGGCATTTTTGTCCCTGACCAGCTGCCTCCACCCATAGTCTCCATGTTCCTAGAATTTGTGAAACAAAGAACAATGTAAAGTCAATCAAACAGCCTATGATATTTTAATATAAATTGCTGACAAACAACTTAGGAATTGCCTCTTCTTTTCCTTTAAAAAACCCACTTGTGTGGGAGGCTGAGGCAGGAGAATCGCTTGAACCCAAGAGGCAGAGGTTGCTGTGAGCCAAGATCGTGCCATTGCACTCCAGCCTGGGTGACCAGAGCGAAACTCCATCTCAAAAAAACAAAACAAACAAACAAAGAACCCACTTGTGGCCGGGCATGGTGGCTCATGCCTGTAATCTCAGCACTTTTGGCCAAGGTGGGCGGATCACTTGAGGTCAGGAGTTCAAGACCAGGCTGGCCAACATGGTGAAACCCCGTCTCCACCAAAAATACAAAAATTAGCTGGGCATGGTGGCGCACATCCATAATCCCAGCTACTTGGGAGGCTGAGACAGGAGAATCGCTTAAACCAAGGAGATGGAGGATGCAGTGAGCCAAAATTGCGTCACTGCACTCCAGCCTGGATGACACAGTGAAACTCCATCTCAAAAACAGAAACAAAAACAAAAACAAAAACACCGACTTGTGGCTGGGCCAAGTGGCTCACACCTGTAATCCCAGCACTTTGGGAGGCCGAGGTGAGCGGATCACTTGAGTTCAGGAATTTGAGACCAGCCTGGCCAACATGGTAAAACCCTGTCTCCACTAAAAATACAAAAATTAGCCGAGCGTAGTGCTGAGTGCCTGTAATCCCAGCTACTAGGTAGGCTAAGGCAGGAGAATCACTATAACTCAGGAGGCAGAGGTTGCAGTGAGCCGAGATCGCACCACTGTACTCCAGCCTGGGCAATAGAGCAAGACTCTGTCTCAAAAACAAAACAAAACAAAAACCCCACTTGTAACTGCTCCTAACAGGAGTCTTGGATCTATGCTCCAGGCTTGTAGTCCTCAAATTTGGCCCAAATAAACTCTCTACTTATATTAAGTTTGCCTCATTTTTTTTCCCATTAGGTCGACAGGGTTTTCTGCTGTCTTCTAATGTCACTGAGCACAGAATTTATATTTCTTCTCCTCGTTATTCTGAGATCATTTTCAAGAGAAAGAAGTCAGTACCATCTTTACACTTTCATTTTAAAATCTGAAGTTAGTAACTGACTTTCTGTCATTTGATAGCAAAGTTAGTAAGAAAAAACAGTTCTACTGCCAGCCCATTCACTGCTCTACATATAAATTTGAAAAATTAGTGATCATTAGAATCACAGGCAGATCTTAAGTTTCAGATTCCCAGGTACTGTCTTAGAAATTCTGATTGTGTAGGTCTAAAATGGAGCATTAAAAGTAGGTGTTAGAAGAAGGAATTACACAGGGCACCATGGTTCACATTTGTAATCTCAACATTTTGGGAGGCAGGAGGATCACTTGAGGCCAGGAATTCAAGGCCAGCAAGGACAACATAGTGACACCTGAAAAATACAAAAAAAAAAAAAAAATAGCCAAGCGTGGTGGCATGTGCCTGTAGTTCCTAATCACTTGAGAGACTGAAGTAGGAGGATCACATGAGCCCAGGAGTTCAAGGCTGCAGGGAACTATGATAAATAAGAATAGTCCCAGTTGGCCAGGTGCGGTGGCTCACACCTGTAATCCCAGCACTTCGGGAGGCTGAGACAGGTGGATCACTTGAGGCCAGGAGTTCAAGACCAACCTGGCCAACATGGTGAAACCCTATCTCTACTGAAAATACAAAAACTAGCTGGGCGCCAACAGTGGCGCATACCTGTAGTCCCAGCTACTTGGGAGGCTGAGGCATGAGAATCACTTAAACCTGAGAGGTGGAGGTTGCAGTGAGTCAAGATTGCGCCACTGTACTCTCCAGCCTGGGTGACAGAGTGAGTTTCTGTCTAACAATGAATGAATAAATAAATAAATAGCCCCAGCCTCCAAGAAGTGAACAAGGGAAACAAACTGAACATACAAATAACTATACATAAGCACAACTATGAAAAGTGCTGCCACCTTGAAGAAGAGAAAGACCATAATCAGGCAGAGGTGTGTCAATCAGGAAAGGTTTCACAAAGAATAAAGCATTTGATGACTCCAAATCACCGTTTAAACACAATCCATCAGCTACTCCTATACTAGCTACTGTAGATACCAACTCATTAATGCCAGAAACCTGGACTCTTCTTTTTTGTCCCCACAGTCACCTTTTATTATTACAACTGAGTCAAGTCCTATCAATGTGTCCTGAAGATTTAAAGCTTAAATGATCCTTTCCTCTCCTTTGATGTTGCCTCCTTACCTCCTGCCCTCACTATTTCAGCAACCTAAGAGGTTTCCTTGGCTCTGTGTTTACCCCACTGCAACCCCTTCTGTACACTGCCACTAGAATATTTCTAAAATGCAAATATAACCAGGTTAGTTCTCAGGCTAAATGTTAGCAGCTCCCTATCACAGATGGATAACAAAGATTCAAGTTTCCTTCGCCAAGGGTATTAGGCATTTCACAACGTGTCCACTCACCTTCGCCAGCCTTCTCCCTCCTCCTCCACACTGTGTACTCTCTACCCCACCACGCTGCAACTCCAGCCATGCTCTGCCCTTCTGTGTCTGTCCCTTTGCGCATATACTTTTCCTTTTGCCTTGACTTGCTTCCCCATCACTTCTCCTTCTCCCTGAAGATTTCTGCCTTTCATATTCCAAACGTCCTTTAAGACAACACTCCAACTTTTTTTTTATGATGGCTGCCTTGATATTCTTTCCCTCCTACTATCAAAGGACAAGATAACTTTCTTGTTCATGTAATGTTTATAGGACTTAACCCAGTAGACTGTGTTTACTTGCTGAAATGTCTGAATTCCCTCTAGTCTCTGATCTAATTCACCCTGTACCCTTCTGCACATAGCACGCTGCTTGGTCCACTGTGCAATTAATATTTACGAATATGCAAATGTGTATAAGGATGGCTGCCACCTTCTCAGAACCTGAGACAGAGCACATTGCTTTTGAAGATCTGTTGCATAACACAAAAATGCAAACTCAAATGAACTAAAAGCTTTAATCACATAAAAGAGTAGGAGGTTGGACTAAATGATTAAGGTCTTTTCCAATTCTAAGGTTCTAGGAGTCTATATATTCCATTGTCCATTTTACCTTCTAAACCAGGAAAGCTACAGAGCTAAATAAAGAGGTATAAAAATTATTAGAAATAAGTCAATGGATTATAATCATCTTCAAAGTGGACAGAAAGTCAAATATAAATTTAAAAAAAATTAAAAGCTCTATATTATCTCCAACTTAACTTGTAAGAATAATGACTGATTGTGACCCAAGTCAAACAGCAATGGAAAAACACACACCCCACGGCATCTCAACTTTTCAGCTAATGAAAATCCTCACTTA
This sequence comes from Pongo abelii, assembly GCF_028885655.2. Taxonomy (NCBI): domain Eukaryota; kingdom Metazoa; phylum Chordata; class Mammalia; order Primates; family Hominidae; genus Pongo; species Pongo abelii. The sequence continues at coordinate 93,706,956 of NC_071995.2, forward strand.
AATTACATTGCATTTCAAAGCAGTTCCCTGTTAAATAACAGCGTCTCCCAAAAGTACACTGCTGTGGAAGTTGAAACATGAGCCACAAACAAATGAAATAACTTTGTTAAGGTCATAAAATAAGTCAAACAAATTCCAAAACAGAACCTTTGATTTGATATCTAGTTTTATGTTCCGATCTCTTGACGCTAGCCCAGCTTTGTAAATTCTTTTTTTTTTTTTTTTTTTTTGAGACGGAGTCTCGCTCTGTCGCCCAGGCTGGAGTGCAGTGGCGCGATCTCAGCTCACTGCAAGCTCCGCCTCCTGGGTTCACGCCATTCTCCTGCCTCAGCAGCTTCGTAAATTCTTAATTGTGTTCTTATCATTTCATATTTGTTCACTACAAGTGACATTCAGTGAAATTTATCCATTCCTTTTTTTTTTTGAGACAGAGTCTTGCTCTATCGCCCAGGCTGGAGTGCAGTGGTGGGAATCTCAGCTCACTGCAACCTCCACCTCCCGCGTTCAAGCAACTCTCCTGCTTCAGTCTCCCGAGCAGCTGGGACTACAGGTACACACCACTGTGCCTGGCTAATTTTTGTATTTTTAGTAGAGATGGAGTTTCACCATGTTGGCCAGGCTGGTCTTGAACTTCTGACCTCAAGTGATCCACCCACCTGGACCTCCCATAGTGCTGGGATTACAGGCAGGAGGCACTGTGCCCAGCCTATCCATTACTTTTTAATAGAATTATTAAAAGGCCTCTTCTATGCTACTCTAGAGTTCTAATAAAAAACAAAAAATGTTAACATCCAGACTTGCCTGAGAAACATCTCTTTATCATTAAGTTATTTCAAAAATGAGGTGACATCATGATTAATCTCTAAACAATGCTCTCTTAGGTTTTTGCCCTTTCTTTATGAAAGTATGTATCATATGAGCTACTTTACAAAGTTTTTTTAAAAAAAACAAGGAAATCAATATATAAGAAAGATGAAGATGATGAATATTCTAACCACAAACAAGTAGAATAAATACATCTTACTTTTTAAACAAGCATTTAAGCCCTGAAAGACCAAAAAATATAAAAATAAAAATTTAGAAAAGGGAACAGGACAGATCAGCATGGCTAGGTATTTCACCTCAACATGTTTCATTGACATCATTCAGCTTCCATGGCTGTACCAAGTTGTTAGTAGAGACAGATTGGGTTAAAAACCCCAACTTGGGGTTCCAAGGCAAGTTACTTAACTTGTATAAAACTCCTTTTCTTCATGCAACATGAAGAAAAACAGTACCTATGTCAGATCCGTATCAATTTTCTTTTTTTCTTTTTTTTTTTTTTTTTTTGAGACAGCGTTTCACCCTTGTAACCCAGGCTGGAGAGCAATGATGCGATCTCAGCTCACTGCAACCTCCGACTCCTGGGTTCAAGGGATTCTCCTACCTCAGCCTCCCGTGTAGCTGGGATTACAGGCATGCACCACCACGTCTGGCTAATTTTTATTTTTAGTAGAGACGGGTTGGTTTCTCCATGGTGGTCAGGCTGGTCTCAAACTCCTGACCTCAGGTGATCCACTCGCCTCAGCCTCCCAAAGTCCCGAGATTACAGGTGTGGGCCACCATGCCTGGCTTGTTTTTTCTTTTTCTGGTTTTTTTTTTTGTTTTTTTTTTTTAAATTTTAATACGGTCTTGCTCTGTTGCTCAGGCTGGAGTGAAGACTGGAGGGCAGTGGCCTGAATACAGCTCACTGTAGCTTCAACTTCCCAGGGGCTTGCGCCACCACACCTGGCTAATCTTGTTTATTTTTTGTAGAGACAAGGTCTCACTATGTTGCCCAGCCTGGTCTCAAGCTATCCTCCTTCCTTGGCCTCCCAAAGTGCTGGGATTATAGGCATGAGCCACCATACCCAGCCTGATATCACTGGCTTTTCCTGAGTTGCTAGAAAGCCAAATTTGTGGCCCATCCTCAGCTAACGAATAGGACTACATGATATACATTACTCTGTACAAATCTTCCATTAGCACTATTGTTTTTCCTTCAGCAAGGTTTATTTTATAACACCTTTGTTGAGATATAATTCATATACCACAAAATACGTTTTTACCCTTTTAAAGTATACAATTCAGGCCAGGTGCAGTGGCCCATGCCTATAATCCCAACACTTTGGGAGGCCAAGGCAGGAGGATTGCTTGAAGCCAGGAGTTGGATGCCAGCCTAGGCAACATGGCAAGACCATGTCTTTAAAAAAAAAAAATTAGCCGGGCATGGTTGTGTATACCTGTAATCCTAGCTACTAAGGAGGAAGAGACGAGAGATCACTTGAGTCAAGGAGGTTGAAGCTGCAGTGAGCCATAATCTCACTACTGCACTCCAGCCTCGGTGACAGAGCAAGATCCCATCTCAAAATAAATAAATAAATAAAAAGAAACTCCATGCCCATTATCAGTCATTCCTCATTCCTATTTTATGGCTGAATAGTATTCCATTGTAGGAATATATCGCACTTAGTTTATCCACTCATCATTAGTATTTGGGTTCTTTCTACTTTTTTTTTTTTTTTTTTTTTTTTGAGTCAGAGTCTCACTCTGTTGGCCAGGATGGAGTACAGTGGCATGATCTTGGCTTGCTGCAACCTCTACCTCCCGGGTTCAAGCAATTCTCCTGCCTCAGCCTCCCAAGTAGCTGGAATTACAGATGTGCACCACCATACCTGGCTAATTTTTGTATTTTTAGTAGAGACGGGGTTTCACCATGTTGGTCAAGCTGCTCCCGAACTCCTGACCTAGTGATCTGCCCACCTTGGCCTCCCAAAGTGCTGGGATTACAGGCACGAGCCACTGCACCTGGCCCTTTCTACTTTTTTGACTATTATGAATAATGCTGCTATGAACATTCCTCTACAAGTTTTTGTGTGGATATATGCTTTCATATCTCTTGGGTGGATACCTAAGAGTAACATTGCTAGGTCATATGGTAACTCTATATTTAAACTTTTCAGAGCTGCCAGACTGTTTTCCAAAGTGGCTGCACCATTTTAGATCCTATAAGGACTCCCATTTCTCCACATCCTGACTAGCACTCGTTACTGTACATCTTCTTGATTATGGCCACCCTAGTGGGTGTGCAGTGGTACCTCACTGAAGCATTGCTTTGTATTTCTTTAATGGCTTATGATGCTGAACACCTTTTTACATCTTTATTGGCCACTGTATATCTTCTTTAGTCTATTCAGATTCTTAAGCCTGGGTGACTGATCTTTTTACTGTTTGAGTTTTTTTTTTTTTTTTTGAGATGGAGTCTAGCTCTGTCACCCAAGTTGGAGTGCAATGGTGTGATCTCGGCTCACTGCAACCTCCGCAACCCGGGTTCAAGCAATTCTCCTGCCTCAGCCTCCTGAGTAGCTAGGATTACAGGCATGCACCACCACACCAGGCTAATTTTTGTATTTTTAGTAGAGATGGGATTTCACCATGTTGGCCAGACTGGTATCGAACTCCTGACCTCAAGTGATCTGCCCACCTCGACCTCCCAAAGTGCTGGGATTACAGGTGTGAGCCCCCGCACCAGCCAAACCACCGCACCGGGCCTGAGTTGTTACATTTAGGTCTATAATCCATTTTGAGTTAGTTTTTGTGTATGTTGAAAGGAAGGGGGTCCAATGTCATCCTTTTGCAGGTGGATATCCAGTGATTCCAGCACCATTTATATGTTGACAACCTGATTTCTTTAAAAAAACATTTTGACTTTTTGTATTACACACATTTTTTTAAGTCACCTGAAGTCAATTGTGAAGTGATGCTCGTGTAAATAAACTGACTTTAAAAAATTACTCGACCAAGGTCATACAGTTAGTAAGTGACAAATCTAAGACTAAAACGCAGGTCTTAGGATGCCAAATTTCAAGTTTTCCCATTAAAACAAAATACTACCTTACATGTAAATAAGTTTCATATTTACTCATCAAAGATAAGAAAAGGCAAGCCAGAAACAATATATTTATTGGTAAGATTACAGAAAGCTTGATTTGAGATGTTTAAGATTTGGCTTGCTTATTTTCATAAAAATCGATAATAGCAGCCAGGCGCGGTGGCTCATGCCTTTAATCCCGGCACTTTGGGAGGCCAATGTGGGCAGATAACCTGAGGTCAGGAGTTCGAGACCAGAGTGACCAACATGGAGAAACTCCGTCTCTACTAAAAGTACAAAATCAGCTGGGTGTGGTGGCGCATGCCTGTAATCCCAGCTACTCAGGAGGCTCAGGCAAGAGAATCACTTGAACCCTGGAAGCGGAGGTTGCAGTGAGCCGAGATCGCACCACTGCACTCCAGCCTGGGAGACAAGAGTGAAACTTCATCTTTAAAAAAAAAAAAATCAATAATAGGTAAAAATCTACTAAGCATTCACTTTGTGTTAAGCCCTGTTCTAAACAGTGTATAGTCACTTAATAATCACAACAATCTTAGAAAATAAAGTGTCCACTTTTTTTCTCTTCTTTTTACAGATGGGGAAACTAAGGCAAAGTAAAATTAAGTAAGTTGTTCAAGATCACAGAGCTAGTAAGTGGTGGGAACCCAAGCAATCTGACTCCAAAGACCGTGTTCTTACCACTATGAAAGCAAATTACTTAAGAGAAAGGCATTCACCAGGCTGTGGCCAGATGGATTAACAAGTGTTTAGAAAGAAAGAGACTATTCTATTATTGCTATTGTTGTTTCAGATGAAGAGACAGAAAGAGAAAATTCATTAGCATGGCTGAGAATTCTAAAGGAGGGAAATTATTAGTACTAGTGGCATCAGGTAAAAAATGTTCAATGTCCATAATTAGGGGTGGAGGGTATTGGGAATATTTAATGGGTACAAAAACACAGTTAGATAGAATGAACAAAATCTAGTATTTGATAGCACAACAGAGTTATTACAGTCAACAACAATTTATTGTACATTTGAAAATAAGAGTATAATGGGAATGTCTGTAACACAATCACATAAAGGCTTGGTAAATGCTTGAGATGATGAAAAAAATAAATGTACTCTGTTTCACTAAAAACAATGTCCATGATTAACTAAAGAAATAGTCCTTTTTTTTAAAAAAAAAAGGATAAAAATTTAACATGGCTACTGCAATATAGCACAACTAATAACATAAAACAATAATATAAATACAGGAAGGGAAAGGAAAGGCAGGCACAAACGCAGAGGAAGGAACCCTGGGAGTCTCCACTGCCCACAGAATGAATGAGTCAACCAGGCGGTGTTATCACAGGATGTGTTGGAAACAGACATAACACTGCTGTGTTAAAGATTAATCCTTCCTTTATATGATGTATCAGTGAGATCCCTGATAGAATGTGGAAACCAATTTTGGTCAGTGCTCCAAGAAGTATGGAAAGAAATGGGAAAAGATTCACGCAAAACAAACAACTAGCCCAAAACAATAGAAAAGAGTGTCTGCTAGGAAAAGAAAAAACTTGGAGAATGCTTTTCAAAGAGAGTCAGGATTGATTTAATTATGGCCCTCAAGAAGACAATTTGAGGCCAGGCGCGGTGGCTCACGCTTGTAATCCCAGCACTTTGGGAGGCCGAGGCGGGTGGATCACCTGAGGTCAGGAGTTTGGACCAGCCTGGCCAACATGGTGAAACCCCTTCTCTACTAAAAATACAAAAATTAGCCAGGTGTGGTGGTGGGCGCCCATAATCCCAGCTACTCAGGAGGCTGAGACAGGAGAATTGCTTGAACCTGGAAGGTGGAGGTTGAAGTGAGCCGAGATAGCGCCATTGCACTCCAGCCTGGGCGACAGAGCAAGACTCTATCTCAAAAAAAAGAAGACAATTTGAATGTTCTTCCTCAAATTCTTCACAGGCTTTGGTTCTTTCCAGTCATTTAAATCCCAGGCAAATATCATTTTCTAAGAGGCTTTTTCCCAAAGTAGCTTCCTGGGTTTGTAGCACATCACTCTGATTTGTTTCCTTCATAGCTTGTAACACTCTGAAGTCCTTCCTGATTATGATTAAGCACGTAGGTTCCTCTTATCCTGTTAGAACATAGGCTAGGCCGGGCGCGGTGGCTCACGCGTGTAGTCTCAGCACTTTGGGAGGCCCGAGGTGTGTGGATCACCTGAGGTCAGGAGTTCAAGACCAGCCTGGCCAACATAGTGAAACCCTGTCCCTACTAAAAATACAAAAATTAGCTGGGTATGGTGATGGGTGCCTGTAATTCCAGCTCCTCAGAAGGCTGAGGCAGGAGGATCACTTGAACCCGGGAGGCGGAGGTTGCAGTGAGCCGAGATCACACCATTGTACTCCAGCCTGGGCAACAAGAGCGAAACTCCTTCTCAAAAGAAAAGAACATGGGCTACATAGAAGCTTAGAACCTGAGTACTGCTTATCTCTAGTAAATACCAGTGGTACCTGGAACATAGTGCGAATTCTATAAATATTTGTAGAATCTATGTCCATGAAGCTGCAATATGGAAAATGAACTTTCAAATTAAAGCAAAACAGACACCAGTAAGACACAAAAGGAATTACTTGATAGTCAAAGTAAAATCTATACATTGCTGAGTGCTGTGGGTCTTTAAGAAGAGAGTCACTCATCTGTCTTAGGGGTTTTACAAATTCACTAGCCTAAGTAATTTACAGTGGTTATTCCCAACACCATGATTTAATACTTCACAGCATAGAAATGAAGTCTGGCTAGTTATAAATAAATGATCACTGAGCTATTATGTGCCGATCAATATTCTAATGCTTTCCATGTATCAAATTATTTAATCTTCACAATTCTATGAGTACTATTCTTTTCTTTATCTACGAAACGGCACCCTTTAGTCCCAAAAGGTTAAATAATTGGCCCAAAGTTGACCAGATCATAGCTGGTGGATCTGGGACTTAAATTCAGACGGCTGCACGTGGGCCATTCATTTAAGGCTGAAAATAAATTTAAACAGAGCAAAAATATTAAACAGGAAGGATAACAGATTGATAAAATTATGGCACAGGAATTAGATGAAATTATGGCACATGAATTTTCTCCATGGCTTGCTATGCTGTGTGAATCTTTTCAAATTCCATATTGCTGTAACATTCCTGGGGATATTGTTGATGTACTAACTTTTTCCCTTTGATGATGTCTCTTAAAAAATGTGGTTTCAAATGAAAGAGATAAATATATTCATGCCAAACTAGAGAGACATTATAATGAACCCCTGCATCATGCATCTTTTTTTTTTTTTTTGAGACGGAGTCTCACTCTGTTCTGTTGCCCAGGCTGGAGTGCAGCGGCGTGATCTCGGCTCACTGCAAGCTCCGCCTCCCGGGTTCACGCCATTCTCCTGCCTCAGTCTCCCGAGTGGCTGGGACTACAGGTGCCCACCACCATGCTTGGCTAATTTTTTGTATTTTTAGTAGAGATGGGGTTTCACCGCGTTAGCCAGGATGGTCTCGATCTCCTGACCTCATGATCCGCCCCCCTTGGCCTCCCAAAGTGCTGGGATTATAGGTGTGAGACACCGTGCCCAGCCCTCATGCATCTTAAACAACTCTGAACACATGGACAATCTTCATGTATGCTGTGCTCCCCCCAAACTCATACACACACTGGATTATTTCAAAGCAAATGATGATGTACTATTAACAGACATCTTTATTCTTTCCCAAAATAATTTGAGTCTAAAATGCATATAGTTCCTTTATTTCAAAAAAATCTACAAAAAATTGGTAGCAGTACAGGGAACACTTCTAAGGGGGGGTGGTTTGTTATCAAAAAGCAAGCCATTGGACATTAGGAAAAATAATTTCTTTGCCTGGCACCATGGCTCACGCCTGTAATCCCAGCACTTTAGGAGGCTGAGGCGGGTGGATCACTTGAGGTCAGGAGTTTGAGGCCAGCCTGGCCAACATAGTGAAACCCCGTCTCTACTAAAAACACAAAAATGAGCCAGGCGTGGTGGCAGGTGTCTGTAATGCCAGGCACTTGGGATGCTGAGGCAGGAGGATCACTTAACCCCAGGAGGTCAAGGCTACAGTGAGCAGTGATGGTGCCACTGTACTCCAGCCTGGGCAACAGAGCAAGACTCTGTCTCAAAATAATAATTTCTCAAAAATCACTAAGTAATCTCTAAGTGATACATACTTCGTAACATGAGAATATTTTAGGTGCCACATTATAGCAGGAATTAAATTTAAATTTCGAAAGTGTTTTATAAGTTTTAAGAAAACTCACGAGGGTTTCTGTGCCTATCATGCAGACAAATATCATTCCCAAGCATAGGGAGAGGTCAAGAAGCAATTAAGTACCAAAATATACCTGTTTATCTTCCAGTGGGTCAGGATCTCCTTTACTTGACTCAGAGCTGACATCATCTTCATCAGAACTGTTGATGACTTCCTCCTCATCAGAGGGAAGGTCACCAAGACCAAGATCATTCTGTTCCTCCTGGGATGCTCCTGAACTGCATTCAACAGAAAGCAGGTATTAGTCACCTTCAATAATAAGGAGTGCTAACAAAACAAAAACCAAATCAACATCTTATCTTCATAATGCAAACAAGATATATCTAAGGGATTTGGAAGAATGAAAAGACCCAGATCAGCCAACTTTCCCTTCCTTCACCCTGTCTCAGTTGCCAAAAACTCAAATTAATTTTTTGACTTTTTAATGATAAGAAGGTGGGTGGGAAGCAAGTTTCCCATCCTATGTTTCTATATATCCCTCCCAAAGAAGATCAGGTCTCTACTCCTAGAATAAACTAAGAAGCTTTACAGAAAGTGAGCTGGTTTACCATAAAAGGCTGCCAGGTATACCAGAAGAGTTGCTGATTCCTTGGGCCTTGGTGTTTAAAACAACAACAAAAACCAAGTAACAAATCTATAAGGACTGGGGGGTAATGATGGTGACTAGAATCAACAGTGCAGGTGCAACTGTGAACATGTACCCTGCTCTATGGTTATCACTGTTCTGTTCACAAGACTTGGGGAGGAAGAAGAAACGTTACAAATTCTCAGATTATGCTCAAGACCTGCTGCATTAGAACTACGAGGGGCACAGGGCCCAGCAATTTGCCCAGCAATTACAACTACCTGGGGCACAGGGCCTAGCAAATAATAAGTAAGCTTGTTTAATGCTTTCCGGGTGATTCTGATACAAGCTGAACTTGGAAAACCACAGAACCAGGCCATTTACCAATTCCTCCTTGCCAGCCTGACATCACATCATCAAGGTTCCTCCGTTTGTTTTAACATAGATCTCATGAATCTAAAAGCCACTGCTGCAATCCAATCTGTGGGGGGAATTCCATAGGAAAGTTCCCAAAGAAGAGATGAAAAGAATTCCTTCTAGCATTGGCTGTAAAGATTCAGGAGCCAATTGCCTGTAGCAACTGCTTTTCTGTCGTAAGTCTACAAGAATATCTGCAGAATAGAAGAGTATAGGTGGAGCCAGTAAAAGATCCACAGACAATTACCAGGAAAAACACTCAAGCAGAATAAGGAGACAGTTGCATTCCACTCTGGCAGGCTCTTTCAGCGGGTCACAGGCAGGTCACTCAACAGCCAAGGTTACAAGTTACGAGAATCTCTAACGGGAATCTTAAAAGCTAAAGATAAATTTTCTGCCAGTTCCTGATTACACATGGTAGGATACAGACTTGCCTCAGAAGCCATTCCTGGAGCCCAACTGTTACACAAACCAGCTGGCTAGAGGCACAGTGCCAAAAGGAACACCTCTCACTGCTAAAGACGGGGTTTTCCATTACTCAATGGCTGGGGCCTCTGGGAGTCATATCACAGCCTCGTAAGGTGGGTGCACACTTTATCACAGCTCCCCAAGACATGCAGGAGACTCACTCCCCGGGGGTAAGGGGTGGATAGAAGATAGCAACTTTCTGGTTAGATCGCTGGCAGGATTCACTGTCTCTGGGTGCAGGGATAAGAGCCAACCCCGCCAGATAGTTAATTGTTGACTGAGATTAGTGAGAGCAAATGAAAGTTAACAGGGTAGACAGACTATAGGATCCACGCATATAGCTAGAAGAAAAGGTACCCCCACCACTTGTTTCTATCTTAATTCCTTATCTCTTTATATCTTCTAAAACCCTGTTAACACAACACATGTTCAATTTCCAAGCGGCAGCAGCATCACCTGGAAGCTCCTCAGAAATACACACGCTCAGGCCGCCCACAACCCACCGAATCAGGATCTGTGCTGTAACAAAATCCCAGTCTATGTGTGAGAAGCTCTGCTCTAAAAGGCTTTTTGAACCAGCCCATCTGGGTACTGTTTTAGACTCCTAAGTATAATAGATTCAGATAGTTAGTAATAGGGCAGTGGCACCTATGAAGAAATTAGGTTTATTTGGCTGGGCATGGTGGCTCACGCCTGTAATCCTAGCACTTTGGAAGCTGAGGCGGGTGGATCACAAGGTCAGGAGATCGAGACCATCCTGGCTAACATGGTGAAACCCCGTCTCTACTAAAAATACAAAATATTAGCCGGGCGTGGTGGAGGGCGCCTGTAGTCCCAGTTACTCGGGAGGCTGAGGCAGAGAATGGCGTGAACCCGGGAGGCGGAGCTTGCAGTGAGCCAAGGCTGCACCACTGCACTCCAGCCTGGGCGACAGAGTGAGACTCCAACTCAAAAAAAAAAAAAAAAAGAAATTAGGTTTATTTTGTCTGAAGAGAGGGGTGAAAGGTGTTTCTTGGTCAAACATCATTTGGAAGGCTATTATTAAGAACATAGTAACTAGGTCTTGCCACATCCATTAGTGATAGAAGAGGGATTGAAGTACAAAGTGAACATCTGAAAACAAGAAAAAAGCTTTAAATATTAAAACTACATGAATCAAAACACAATGCCATGAAATGAGGAGAGATTTTGTTGTCTCTTCTGAATCCTTTAACTATCTCACTAAACTGCACTTGGTCGTAGACTTGTTTCCCTCATTAAAATGTAAATTTCCAAAGACAAGGAAATTGAAATTGTGTTTTCCAGCTGAATCCTCACCATACAGCCCAACACACAATGGACCCTCAAGAATTTTTCACCAAATAAATGAAAATGATATTAGAAAGCAACAGGTGTTGAATTTTAATGGTGCAGGTGGCCTGAACCAGGGTGGCTACATCAGGAATTGAGAGAAAGGGATGGATGTAAGAGGAAGAAAAATCAGGGCCGGGTGTGGTGGCTCATGCCTGTAATCCCAGCACTTTGGGAGGCCAAAGTGGGTGGATGGCTTGAGCCCAGGAGTTTGAGACAAGCCTGGCCAACAGAGCTAAACCTGTCTCTACTAAAAATACAAAATTTAGCCGGGTGCGGTGGCATGTGCCTGTAATCCCAGCTACTAGGGACACTGAGGCAGGAGAATCACTGGAACTCAGGAGGCGGAGGTTGCAGTACTCAGGAGGCTGAGGTAGGAGAATCGCTTGAACCAGGGAGGTGGAGGTTGCAGTGAGCCAAGACTATGTCACTGCACTCCAGCCTGGGTAACAGAGTGAGACTCTGTCTCAAAAAAAAAAAGAAAAAAAAAAAGAAAAATCACCAGGACTTAGGGTAAAGGGGTGAGGAGGAAAAACTTATGGAAGACGTCAAGGTGTCAAGTCCAAGTCACCAGCAGAATGAGGATGACATGAACAGAAACAAATGTTACAACAAGGGAGTAGATTTTAAAGGAAAGATAATGGTTTAGCAGCAAAATCTAGGATTCACATTTTACATGTTCATTTCTAAAACAATTACTCTATTTTCTCAAACAACTGTTGTCAGCTTCTGAATCTACCTAGATAATTTTAGATTTCTATTTTTATTTTTTTGAAAAAATAGACAAGGGTCTTGCTGTGTTGCCCAGGCTGATCTCAAACTCCCAGACTCAAGCAATCCTCCCACCTCAGTCTTGCCAAAGTGCTGGGATTACAGGCATGAGCCACCATATGCAGCCAATTTTAGATTTCTGATAATGAAACAAGGACTCCTTACTGATGCCAGTTGTATAGTTTGGAGTTCTATTTATTTCCTTCCCACTGTCCGAATGATAACATCCTAACACTGTCTGCTTTGCGGGGTAAAGGAACAGGACACAGGGCTTCCTCCACGTCTTTCTGCCTAGTTAGTTCATAATTTGATATCTGAAGTAAAAGGAAAGCAAGCTCCAACAGCAACCAGAACAAAGAGTGGGCTCTACTTCCCCAGGCACCCTAAGTCAGATTTGCTTCTGCAAGGAGCCACAGTTTCTAGAAAATCAGTTTGTTTCCAGTGCACTGGAATTAAGACAAACAAGTAAAGCCAGACTTAAATTCCTACTGATGGGTAACTGTTTCCTTCAATTCCACATGCTAACATCTACACATCTGAAGTGAAGACTACATGATGTCATCACTTTTTAAAAGTTATTTTTTTCTCTATGCTAGTTTCTGTATATTTACAGCACATCCTCCATTGGAAGTATATCAAATTTTTCTTTCAGGTAATAAGTCACAACTAAAGTGAAGTCCTTCTCTTTTAGAAGGAATTATCTTTTAAAATTTTAATTTATGTTATTATTATTTTTTGAGATGGAGTCTCACTCTGTCACCCAGGCTGGAGTGCAGTGGCGTGATCTCAGCTCACTGCAACCTTGCCTCCCTAGTTCAAGCGATTCTCCCATCTCAGCCTCCTGAGTAGCTGAGACTATAGGTGTACGCCACCATGCCCAGCTAATTTTTGTATTTTTAGTAGAGACGGGGTTTCACCATGTTGGCCAGGCTGGTCTTGAACTCCTGGCCTCGGGTGATCTGCCTGCCTCAGCCTCCCAAAATGCTGGGATTACAGGCATGAGCCACCATGCCTAGTGGAATTATCTTTTTTAAAAATACTAAATCCATTTCCTCTAAGAGTTTTTAGGAACAGAAAACCTGTACAATGATAAGCCAGCATAGCAACTGCCAAGTTCACCAAAAAACATCCTTCTGAGCCCCCACTAAATTAAAAATTCCAGCAAGGAGAAGGGATAAGGGATAGGATGGCCAAGAGAAGGAAAGGAAAAGCTAAGTTAAGAATGCTTCTCTGTTGTTGACAAATTCCAGTTATCTTTTTCTTCTTTTGCCTGTGGTTTTATTCTGAGCCCCTTTACCAAGGAATGTTTCATGTAATTCCTCCCAAGCTTGAAGAAAGAAGTTCTTTCCAATTCCCTCACCTTCAGAAGTTTCTTTCTCATTTCCAAGTCACCACATGTAAATCTCAACTTCTGTGGTCTTTCTCTTCCTCTTCTTTCTACTCCTGGCCCAAACTGAACAGAAACCTGCTTGTCCTCAGGATGTTGTGATAATTTTTTTTCAAATGCTGTCTCATTATGACTTGGTGATTATGTGCTTCCTTTGGCACATTTCATATTTATCACAGAATGAGGGGAAAAAAACTACCATTATGGGCTTCAAATTAGCAAAATAAATTTCAAGTTATTTAGTAGTTATTATAGCACACTAACTATAAAATTGGTACACAATTTTCACCAAAAAATTATTTCTATTTTGTTTTACCAGGAAACATTTCCTTCTGTTACTTCAGTTCCCTTACAGGACTGCAGATTCCACTGTCACAGTAAAACCATGAATCAAATCAATTTTAAAAAACGATTTAATTATTTATTTATTTAATTATTTATTTATTGGTAGAGACAGGGTCTCTCCCTACATTGCCCAGGTCTCTCCCTACATTGCTCTTGAACTCCTGGCCTCAAGTGAACCTCCTGCCTTGGCCTCCCAAAGTGCTGGGATGATAGCATGAGCCACCGTGCCTAAAAAAAACTATTTAAAAAATCCTTCTTACTCTCCTTTTCAGGTCTTCTCAATTACACAGCACGTCTAGAATTTTCTCCATCCCTTACTCAGGTAATGTTCTTGAGGTCTACCACCAAAATGAGTTTGGAAACATGGCACGACTTGTGAAATAGGCATAGTTGGCCATTTGCATCCTCCAAAAAGCAACCATCACGTATTCACGTCATGTTTTTAGGTTTTTCAAACACAAGATTGTGCATAATTATTTTAAGTATGTGCAGAGCCAGGTGACAGGACTGAACAAATATCAAGTTCAACCAGTGTGACTCCTGAGTGCTGGTAGGTAAAGTAGGTAAACCAGATCAACTAGTAGGTCTTTCTCCACTCCTAACTGCTTTCACGAAAAAGAAACATCAATGCTTCAGTAATACGTAAGGCTATGAATGCTGATGTTCTTATTGAATAAGTATAATAGCAGAAATCCTTCGCCCTGAAAGAAAAGGACATCTATCAATTTTTTTATGTCCTTGCATTATAAAGGTATCAAATATATTGATTTTTAATCTTCTCTTCGAGAGGTTGCTTGATTAAAGGTTAGGACAAATTTTAATTTAAAAATTAATGATTTTATTATCTCGATTTCAGTTTTTAAAATCCTATAATGTATATATGTAGTGTATAAACTTTTTGAGTTAAATTCTTTAATATTCACAAAATAAAAATAAATAAAATCACTAAAATACTTAAAGGGATAGTACCACAGGAGTTTGTTACTTAAAGGAAGATAGAAAAAATGAATAAACAAAGAAACTTACAACATAAAATGTACACGATCAGTGTTTTATTTTTTCATTCTTAAGTTTTAGAGGTTTTAACAACTGAGCCTTTCAAACTAGCAAGCTAGGGATCTATGGCTTCAAAAAAAAGAAATCATACAAAAATATCCAGCTTCCCTGAAATATAAACCAGAAACTGTTTAAAACTGTCTCTGGGTGACTCTGTTAGGGTAAAATGCCAGGCTTCAAATGATGGATATTTTTTAAAAACAGGCCTGCTTAATTTTCCAGAAGCAACCTCCACCTTTGCAAATACCATTACTATCACCTTCCCCCAAGTAATTACGAGGATTCTTAGAATTGTATGCTACTGACTAAAGACACAATCAGGACCAGGGGTGGTGACTGATGTCTGTAATCCCAGCACTTTGGGAGGCTGTGGGGGGTGGGGGTGATTGCTTGGGCCTAGGAGTTAGAGACCAGCCTGGGCAACACAGGGAGAGACCCCACTTCTATGGAAAAAAAAAAAAAAATTGCATGGTGGTATGTGCCTGTGGTCCTAGCTACCTAGCTACTTGGGAGGCTGAGGTGGGAGGATCCCTTGAGCCCAAGAGGTCGAGGCTGCCGTGAGCCACGATTATGACCCTGCACTCCAGCAGGTGAGGGACCAAGACCTTGTCTCATAAATAAATAAATAAGACCAAAATCATAATCAGTACCTTGAGGCTGCTATTTAAAATACAGTCCTCACAAGACAACTCTGAAAATGGTTTAAAAAACAAATAGAATGCAAAATTCTTTAAAATAGAAGAGTACCTACCCATATGCTTGCAACTTTTATATGTAATTGGCTTTAAAGTCATTCATTAAGATTTAACATAAAGAAGCAGTTTTAAAGGGATCTTCCTTCAATAGCCATTAAAAAAAGACCAGTTAAATAAATTGGGGTTACATTCATATAATGAATTACTAAACAGTTATTTAATTTGTTTGCTTTTTCTTAATCCCTAGGTTTAAAACTAAAGAGCTATTTAAAAAATGAGGTAGGCTGGGTGAGGTGGCTCATGTTTGTAAATCCCAGCACTTTGGGAGGCCGAGGCATGTAGATTGCTTGAGTGCAGAAGTTCAAGACCAGCCTGGGCAACATGGTGAAACCCCATCTCTATTAAAAATTAAAAAATTAGTCGAGCATGGTGGCCCACACCCATGGTCCCAGCTACTTGGGAGGCTGAGTGAGAGGATCACTTGAACCCAGGAGGTTGAGACTGCCGTGAACTGAGATTGTGCCACTGCACTCCAGCCTGGGCAACAGAGCGAGACCCCACCTCAAAAAAAAAAAAAAAAACAAAACAAACAAACAAACAAAAAAACCAGGATTGGTGGTTCACGCCTGTCATCCCAGCACTTTGGGAGGCTGAGGCAGGTGGATCACCTGAGGTAGGGAATTTGAGACCAGCCTGACCAACATGGAGACACCCCATCTCTACTAAAAATACAAAATTAGCCAGGCGTGGTGGCGCATGCCTGTAATCTCAGCTACATGGGAGGCTGAGGCAGGAGAACCGCTTGAACCCGGGAGGCCAAGGTTGCGGTCAGCCGAGATCCTGCCATTGCACTCCAGCCTGGGCAATAAGAGCAAAACTCTGCCTCCAAAAAAAAAAAAAAAAAAAGAGGTAGATCTATGCACAGTGGCATAGATCATTCTCCAGGAAATATTGTTAGGTTAAAAATAAATCAAGGCACAGAGTGTGCTCCTATTTGTATAGAGAAGCAAAAAGAAGAGTACATATACACAAAAACACGTAAAAAGTGTGTATATTTGTGTGTGTGTGTGCACAAACATGCTGACATATACCAGGCTGTCCCCGAACACATTCAGAAAAACTGATAAATATAGTTGAAGTACAGTTGCCTCTGGGACTAAAGTCCTGAGAGTAAAAGACAGACTTTTTTTTTTTTTTTTTTTTTTTTTGAGACAGGGTCTTGCTCTGTCACCCAGGCTGAAGTGCACACCCACGTTAGAGTGCAGTGGCGTGATCACAGCTCACCGTAACTTCTGTCTCCCAGACTCAGTGATCCTCCCGCTTCAGGCTCCCAAGCACTTGGGACAACAGGTGCGTGCCACCACACCTGGCTAATTTTTGTATTTTTTCTTTTGCAGAGACTAGGTTTTGCCATGTTGCCAAGGATGGGCTCAATCTCCTAGGCTCAAGTGATCTGCCTGTCTCAGCCTCCCAAAGTGCTAGGTGTGAGCCACCACTCCTGGCTGAGACATTTTATTATTTGCCCTTCAGTACATTTTAAAAAGTTGTTATCACATGCATTTTTACTTTTTCAAAATTGACCATCCTCCCGACACACACAGTCTGAAAAGCTTCATAAAAGGTGGTTCAAAGCATATATGTATTTATATGTATATACACATATTTTTATCTGTATATAAACTCTTTAGGGATAGTTTATTTTATTCCCAGGATGATGAGATTAAAGATATTTTCTCCTGTTCTTTCCCTTTCTCCCCCAACCCCCAGACTTGGAGGTCTGTGTAAACATTTTCAGGATTGCCGTTTCAAAAACAAACAAACGAACAAAATCTCTTTTAACTATTGCTTAAGTTGCTAAGATATATAAATTACGGCTTTCCCTTATTGCCGAGAGGGGTTTGTTTGGGAGAACCTTAAGCCTAAGTCTCTAAATAATAGGTAGGAAGGGGAGATCTGGCTAGCCAGTTGATAGCTTTAAAAAAGAAAAAAAGAAGTCAGTAGAGGGATTGTTCAACAGCCTGCAGGGCCCACAGAGTAACCACACAACTTGTTGACTATGTCACAGTGAACAGCAACATAATAATAGGGTCCGTCTCCCATAGTTCTCCATCTGGTTGTGGGAGAGCTTCCTGACCTGCAAGTAAAGATGATCATGTGCTTCAGGGTTCCTGGTCCTATCTTAATGACACAGGAGGAGCCCCATGGTGAAAACAGTCCAACAGACACTCTTGGCCATCTAGCTTAGCTGGGAGGCATCCAGGTCAAACCTAGCTAGAAGGAATCCAGGTCTAGCTAGAAAGGAATAAATTGTTACAAAAATGTCTCCTGAAACAAGCACTACATAAAATAAATCTGCAACATTTAATTACCATCAATTTTGCTTTCTTAGAATTGGGATTCACAACACGAAATGTGGACAACTTTCTTGTTAATACAAATAGAAAAGCATTCTACTGAGCTTGAGGTTGCCTCCAATAAAATACGGCAAGTTCCAGTTGGGCGTGGTGGCTCACGCCTGTAATCCCAGCACTTTGGGAGGCTGAGGCAGGCGGATCACGAGGTCAGGAGATCAAGACCATCCTGGCTAATACAGTGAAACCCCATCTCTATTAAAAATACAAAAAAATTAGCTGGGCGTGGTGGCGGGCGCCTGTAGTCCCAGCTACTCAGGAGGCTGAGGCAGGAGAATGGTGAGGCGGAGCTTGCAGTGAGATCACGCCACTGCACTCCAGCCTGGGCGACACAGCAAGACTCTGTCTCACAAAAAAAAAAAAAAAAAAAAAAGGCAAGTTCCCAATCCAATTCCATCACTGCACCAAAGATGATGTTTCTCTTATTGAAAACTAAAAAGTTTTAAGACAAAGTTAGAGTTGACTTAGTATCATTTCTCCCCTTCACATCCTCATTATGTAATATACTGTCTGTACCTACTTGATGCCAGAAAAAATAAAGGCCATTAGAAATAAATAACGAGGTTGAGATGGTTACAAGAGAATACTTCATAGTTACATACACATATTTACACATATATATGTATACATACTTTTTTTTTTTTTTTTTTTTTGGAGATGGAAGCTGGAGTGTAGTGGCATGATCTTGGCTCACTGCAACCTCTGCCACCTGGGTTCAAGTGATTTTCCTGCCTCAGGCTCCAGAGTAGCTGGGACTACAGGTGCCCCACCACGCCCGGCTAATTTTTGTATTTTTAGTAGAGACTGGGTTTCACTATGCTGGCCAGGCTGGTGTCGGATGCTTGACCTCAGGTGATCCACCCGCCTTGGCCTCCCAAAGTGCTGGGATTACAGGCGTGAGCCACCTTGCCCAGCCTATACATACATTTTTAAAAATACTTTCGTAATACTTAGAATATATAAAAATGGTGATGCCATTTATTTCAGTAAACATTTATCGAGGGCCTACTATGTCTCATTTACTATTTTAGGAGGCAGATGAAGATAATATTGAATTAGTTACAATGTGCAAACTACAAATTCTACTGACTGCTTCTCTTTATTTTCCTACTGAGACCTTCTTAAACAGATAAAGGCAGAAGGGATTGAGATAACCACAGTAATTTAAGACAAAGGAAAGAACCACTTTCTAAGAAGAGACAACTTGGCTGGGCACGGCGGCTCACCCCTGTAATCCCAACTACTCGAGAGGGGCAAGACTGGTTAGTAAGTTAGTAGAAAAAACAGCTCATCCTTTGACTACCTTCTCTAACAGGGGACTACTTTGTCCTGGTGTCAGCTGTACAAGCCCCTTTGCTTCCTCTAAGGTCTTGTCATCATAATCCTAACAGCCACTGAAAAGGTGGTGAGCCTTTTGGAAAATATGACTACTCCGCCTGGCCACGCTATGCTCTTGATTGTGAGTCAGCACAAAACCATTGCGGTGCAAGGCTGAAAATTAAGGCCCAATATTATGCTCTGCCTTGACATCTGGGGAAAATCAGAAGGGCTCCAAATGGTCTCACTACACACTGCCCTTCCCACTATGCTTCTGCTGTTAAAGTCCCCTGGCCACCCTCTTAGTCACAAGGACCAGGCGCAGTGTCTGCCTAGCCCTGAGAAGTGGGTTTTACTTCCCTGCCAGCCAGCAGAGAGTTATTTAAACAAGCCAATCACATCCTCTCATGGGAACCAAGAGTGATCCCCACCCTCTTGTATAAAGCCTGCTTCCTGCAGCCCCTAGTTGTTCCTGAGTACAGGCCTGGGTGGCCAGGTGTGGCATGCTGTGCCCTCCTCTAGGCTGGGACTACATGTGACTGAGAAACTGCTGTTGATCTCACCTGTCCAGTGTCGAGCATCAGGATTCAGCCATTCCCGTAACCCTAAGCAGAAATCCCTCCCTCACTAACGGGGTGAAGAGGAGGTAATTCAAACAACCTCCAAGGCCAGGAGTGGTGGTTCCCAGCAATTTAGAAGGCCGAGGCAGGAGGATCATTTGAACCCAGGAGTTTGAGATCAGCCTAGGCAACACATGGAGATCCCATCTCTACAAAACATAAAAAATTAGCCAAGTACGGGGGTGTACACCTGTGGTCCCAGCTACCTGGGAGGATGAGGTGGGAGGATGGCTTGAACCCACAAGTTTGAAGCTGCAGAGAGCAGTGATTGTGCCACTGCACTCAGGCTGGGTGACAGAGTAAGAACCTGTCTCAAACAACAAAACAACAACAAAACAGCCTCCAAAAAAGGTGCCATTCTCTGGGATCGTGAGGTACAAAGCAGGTACACTGGCAGATTTTCATAAGATTATCCTGAGAAATGACATTGAGAGGTGTATAAAGTCAGCTTTGTGTTTACCTAAGTATATTTTGCATATACATCTAGACTCTGCCATGATACACTCAAGCAATTTTCAAGTTAAAGGCATTAACTTACATGTTCCAGAAATGTGGCATATTCCATGTTACAGAATGCTAAATGTTACATTATATACAGACCTCACTATAATGAAAGGGTAGGGGATTACAAGGAAACCAATAGCTAAAACCAAAGGACTTCTGCTTTCATTCCCAGATGTTATTTTATCTAAACCTATTTAAGTGTATCAATTTCCAATAGGAACCACAATCATATCTGGGATTTCCCACTAACATGGGGAAAAAGGATCAAAGGCTTCTTGGGAGCCCATGAGGAGCCACAGAGGCGGAGGTCGGTCATTGCTCATGAATAAATCTGTCTACTTCCTTATTTAAAACTATATACAAGTAAGCCTATTTGCCATCTTTCTTCTTCAGATTCTATTCACACAAATGATATGTCTTCAAGGTCTACTCTAGACCAGTTATAAACCATCAATAACCCCCCAAAACCATAAGGAACCCACATCTTTCTGAGAAAGCACCCTGAGGAAGCTGAAGAGGGTGTCAGGAAAAGACATGGATGTCTTCCTGCACTTTTTTTCTTTTTTTTTGAGATGGAGTCTTGCTCTGTCGCCCAGGCTGTAGTGCAGTGGTGCGCGGTCTTGGCTCACTGCAACCTCCACCTCCCAGGTTCAAGCGATTCTCGTGCCTCAGCCTCCTGAGTAGCTGGGATTACAGGTGTCCACCACCAAGCCCAACTAATTTTTTATATTTTTAGTGGAGATGGGGTTTCGCCATGTTGGTCAAGCTGGTCTCAAACTCCTGACCTCAAGTGATTTGCCCACCTTGACCTCCCAAAGTGCTGGGATTACAGGCAGAAGCCACCACACTCAGCTTTTTTTTTGAGACGGAGTCTCACTCTGTCATCCAGACTGGAGTGCAGTGGTGCGATCTTGGCTTACTGCAACCTCCACCTCCCAGGTTCAAGCAATTCACCTGCCTCAGCCTCACAAGGAGCTGGGATGACAGGCGCCAGCCACCATGCCCAGCTAATTTTTGTATTTTTAGTAGAGACAGGGTTTCACCATGTTGGCCAGGCTGGTCTTGAACTCCTGACCTCAAGTGATCTGCCTGCCTCGGCCTCCCAAAGTGCTGGATTATAGGCGTGAGCACCCGGGCCCTTCTTCCACTCTTAATCCCACGCATCAGTGAGTCCTTACACCAGTTACATTGCTGACTAGTTCTGTGTTTATTTTTAGCTTCTTTGATTGGGAAACCAAAAAAATCACTACTTTTCTGTCAAACTCAGATTACATCTTCAAAAGCTAGAGTCAGGGAAAATGGAAGGGAAGTGAAAATAAATGTGTATTCAAGTAAAATAAACATTCACTTCTGACAGGATCACAAACATTTATCACAGTTTCATACATTTCTAAGAGGGAAGGAAAGGCAGCAGAGAAGAAAAAAAAAATGCTCTTTCAGCCTAAGAGACCTGCATTTGAAGGCAGGGTCCACCACTCATGGCTGTGTGTAACTCGCTAGTTAATTGGACTAAGTTTACATTTCCCTATACTATAAAATTGACATAATAGGCCGGGCGCGGTGGCTTACGCCTGTAATCCCAGCACTTTGGGAGGCTGAGGCGGGAGGATCATGAGGTCAGGAGTTCGAGACCAGCCTGGTCAACATGGTGAAACCCCGTCTCTTCTAAAAATACAAAAATTAGCCAGGCATGGTGGTGTGCACCTGTAATCCCGGCTACTCAGGAGGCTGAGGCAGGAGAATTGCTTGAACCCGGGAGGCAGAGGTTGCAGTTAGCTGAGATTGCACCATTGCACTCCAGCCTGGGCAACAGCGCAAGACTCCATCTCAAAAATAAAAATAAAAATTGAGATAATATACCACCTGCAATGAAGATTAAATGAGATAATATGAATATATCTGTTACATGCAATGGACATGAAATAAAGACAGCTTTTTAAAAAGCAGGCATGAGAAAGGGGACAACATCATAGTTCATCCAGTAAGCAGAATGGCAAGAGGAACTGAAAGTTGTTCTTGTCCCCCCTAGAAATCCCAGAATGTAGTATAATACCTTTCTTTCATGAATGTATTAAAAAATGAATGGATTCCATCCTAATATCTTACACATACATAGTATAGCATGATTAGGCAAATCTAACCTGCTGCCTGTTTTTGTAAGGTCTATGAGCTAAGAATGCTTCATATATATATATACATATATATATATGTATACATATACATATATATATGTATACATATTTTTATACATATGTATACATATATATATATATATATATATATTTTTTTTTTTTTTGAGATGGAGTCTTGCTGGGTCACCCAGGCTGGAGTGTAGTGGCACGATCTCGGCTTACTGCAACCTCTGCCTCCTGGGTTCAAGTAATTCTCCTGCCTCAGCCTTCCAAGCAGTAGCAATGTGGTTTTGCTATCTTGGCCAGTCTGATCTTGAACTCCTGACCTAAAGTGATCCTCCTGCCTCAGCCTCCCAAAGTGCTGGGATTATAGGCTTGAGCCACTGTGCCCAGCCTGGTTCTTATATTCTTAAATCATGAAAAAAAAAAAAAAAAAAACAATATTTTGTGACACATGAAAATGATTTTCATGTCCATAATGAAGTTTTATTGGAAAACAGCCACGCTCATTTGTTTTTGTACTATCTGTCACTGCTTTTGCACTATGTTGGCAGAGCTGAAGAGATGCAACAGAGACCTATGGCCTGCAAAGTCTAAAATATTTATCATCTGGCCCTTTACGGAAAACGTTTGCTGATCCTTGGTACAGTAGATTACACAAAAGAAGCAGTATATTTCCTTTGGGGCAAAACTGCCTGTGTTCGAATCTGAGTTCTGCCACATACTAAGTAGGTGAAATTGAGTCCGTTCTTAACCTCTCTGTGCCTCAGTTTTTCCTCCATAAAATGAGGATCATAATATTGCCTACCTGACAGAATTTTGTGGGGATTAAACAAATTAATACAAGCAATGCACTAACAATGCCTGGTACATAGAAAGCTCGTTTGCTCACTCACTGTTTCTCTTGTATATACTTAGAAGTCTAGAACTATATAAAAAGTGACTTCAGGCTGGGCATAGTGGCTCACGCCTGTAATCCCAGAACTTTGGGATGCTGAGGCGGGTAGATCATGAGGTTAGGAAATCGAGACCATCCTGGCTAACACGGTGAAACCCCATCTCTACTAAAAATACAAAAAATTAGCTGGGTGTGATGGCAGGCGCCTGTAGTCCCAGCTACTCGGAAGGCTGAGGCAGGAGAATGGCATGAACCCAGGAGGCAGAGCGTGCAGTGAGCCGAGATCGTGCCACTGCACTCCAGCCTGGGAGACAGTGTGAAACTCCGTTTCAAAAAAAAAAAAAAAAAGTTACTTCAGGCTGGGCGTGGTGGCTCATGCCTGTAATCCCAATACTTTGGGAGGCCAAGGCGGGCAGATCATGAGGTCAGGAGATCGAGACCAGCATGGCCAA
This sequence comes from Pongo abelii, assembly GCF_028885655.2. Lineage (NCBI taxonomy): Eukaryota > Metazoa > Chordata > Mammalia > Primates > Hominidae > Pongo > Pongo abelii. The sequence continues at coordinate 93,730,559 of NC_071995.2, forward strand.
TATGGTGAAACCCTGTCTCTACTAAAAATACAAAAATTAGCCAGGCATGGTGGCATGCATCTGTAATCCCAGCTACTTGGGAGGCTGAGGCAGGAGAATCACTTAAACCTGGGAGGCGGAGGTTCCAGTGAGCCAAGATTGCGCCACTCACTCCAGCCTGGGTGACTGAGCGAGGCTGCGTCCCCCCCAAAAAAAAAAAAAAAAAAAAGTGACTTCAGAGAGAAGCTTCTGCATTATCAATCATGTGAAACAGCTCATCACCAGCTTAAAGGTCTGAGTCAAGAGCTCCTACAGTGAGGTCATGTGAGCCACGGTTTTGCAGCAGGTTACTCCTAGAGCTCATTTTCCGTGTTTAATTTCACTACTTATTTTTGGTAGCTTACTACTTGTACAGTAATATCCTGAAGCTCAGAATAACTACAGTTTCATGCATATCTCAATATTCTCTCTTATTTCTAAAACAATTTTAGTCATATATAATGATGAATTCACAGGTATTCCACTAGATCTCAAAGTACCTTTTCAAGTATGTTTTGAAAAGCTGGCTTTGTCCCTCCTTTTCTTTGCTTAATAATGATCACATTGATGTGACAAAGGCCAAGGTGGCCTATGAATGACACTGATAAGCATACCTCACGTATGCAATAAGTTGCTGATTTCTCTAGTAATGTAAACTTCATTTTGCAATATAAAGCAAAGAGTCCTATTTCTTTTCTAAATGGAAATTTTCATATTGCACTGAACTAGAAAAAGCCCAGCAGAATGCAATTTCAAAACAGTGATCACTTGCTCTGAGCTACTAGCTGAAGGCACAAAAAAAAAATGAGGAGAAGAGGGAAGTAGAAGAAATGAAGAAACCAGAAAACAGTAAGTAAGGCAGGGTAAAGGAGAGAAATAAGCAGATGGGCAAAGCAGTGTGTGTGTGTGTGTGTGTGTGTGTGTGTGTGTGTGTGTGTGTGTGTGTGTGTGTGTGTGTGTGTAGATGACATGTTACCACAGACACAGGAGAAGGAAGACAAGGGGTGTGTGGGTGTGTGTGTGTGGGGGTGGGGGTGTGTGTGTGTGTGTGTGTGTGTGTGTGTGTGTGTGTGTGTGTGTGTGTGTGTGTGTGTGTGTGTGTGTGTGTGTGTGTAGATGACATGTTACCACAGACACAGGAGAAGGAAGACAAGGTTCCTGCCCTGGGGAAAATGGAGCTGTCAGCCTTGGAGCTGTCAGCCTTTGTCTTTCTCATATACCTCAAAGATAACAATAGCCTCATAGGGACAGAGTTTACTCCTAAACTTTCCACTTATTCTAAAACTTTCCATGTAAAAAATCAAAACAAACAAAACCCCCAAAACCTTATCTCTTCAGTGGAATGGAGGTGGATAAAGAGAAGAAAAGGAGGGAGCATTTCACTTTTCACTTCATGTACATTTAACTTTTTTTTAAGACAACAATTTTATATAACTTTTATAACTAAACAAATATGTAAAGAACTGAAAATCCCCATTCTCTCTTCTCCAAGTTTACTAATCTCAGTTATTTCAAGTATTCCTTAAAAACAACTTTTTTTTTTTTAAATACTTGGTAAGGAAAGGTCAAAGGTAAAGCAGGCAGAGAGGATGAATTAGAGAAAGCTATCCCCATCTGCTCTTCCCACAAAATGCAAAGAAAGAAAAGAAAAAAATCTGCTCATGTTGACATGTGGATTACAGCAATAGTTTTTGGTCTACTTCGTGTAGATAATCTCAAAATGAATTCTCTAATTCCCTAGACCACTCCCCACTCTGAAAATAATAAATTCCCTGTACTTTGTAAGGTAAACCCAGTGAACAAAGAATATTTTCACCCTGGGCATCAGGAAATTATGTATAGCAAAATGGAAGCGTCTATACACCCCCACACCTGTGTTCACAGTCACAGATTTTACTTAACAGAACCCATCCACAGGGTATTAGCTGCATAGCCAGCACAGATATTTACTGGGGCCAAGATTTCAAAGACCAGGCAAAGAAGACATTAATTTGTAGAGTACAAAAGAGCACACAAAAAATGTTTTTGTTTCTTAACACTGTGAGGGCTCAATAAGAATTAAAGCTGCTTAGAATCACTGCTATCAAGAGTCAATCTAGCTGGGTGCAGTGGCTCACGTCTGTAATCCCAGCACTTTGGGACGCCAATGAGGGAGGATCGCTTGAGCCCAGAGTTCGAGACCAGCCTTGGCAACGTGGTGAAGCCCCATCTCTGCAAATACAAAAATTAGCTGGGTGTGGTGCCGTGGGCCTGTAGTCCCAGCTACTTGGGAAGATGAGGTGGGAGGATCACCTAAGTCTGGGAGGTTAAGGCTGCAGTGAGCTGTGATCTCACCACTGCACTCCAACCTGGGTTGACAGAGCGAGACCCTGTTTCACAGAAAAAAAAAAAAAAAGAATCTAGTAAGGTCACATTCAAGAAAAGGGGAAGCATCAACAGTTAATCAAGTAACCACTGGGTATAAAAACATACTTAAACTAATTTTACCATCAAAAAAACCTCCTAACCTAGCTAGAGCTAATATATTTGCTTATTTTCACAGTATTTAAGTTTTGCCCTACAGAAAGATTTCATAGAGTATTTCAGAAAGACCAAATGGATTTCCTTAATAGTAACAGAAAACTTTCACCTTCCAGATCTTTAATATTCTTCACTTGTTAGTACTAACTTTCATTGTAAAAGTTCCTTTTATATTCAAATATGGTGCTCCACACATAGTGAATATGCAGTAAGTACCCGTTAACTAGAAAAGAGTATTTAATACATTGAGAAAAGATGTAATATATTAAATAGTTTTCAGTTTGTCTTTACAAATCCTTTAAGCATTTTACCTGCCTTCCAACAGCTAAGACATGGGATTTTATCTGTTGTACAGTAGGAATAAAAAGATAAGATGTTTTCTTTTGTTTTTGAAATGGAGTCTCGCTCTGTCACTCAGGCTGGAGTGCAATGGCACGATCTCAGCTCACTGCAACCTCCGCCTCCAGGGTTCAAGTGATCATCCTGCTTCAGCCTCCCGAGTAGCTGGGATTACAGGCGGCCACCACTGTGCCCAGCTAATTTTTATATTTTTAGTAGAGACGGGATTTCATCATGTTGGCTAGGCTGGTTTCGAACTCCTGACCTCAGGTGATCTGCCTGCCTCGGCCTCCCAAAGTGCTGGGATTATAGGCATGAGCCACTGCACCTGGCCAAGATGTTTTCTTAAATTAATATTTTCCTAAAAGGTTTTATAGCTCTTAGGTAATACTCTTAAATCTTTTCCATATCAATATCTAATTAGTGCATACCAGGGCTCAGAAAAAACTTTATTTTATTTAGGCCATACCCATATGTTACATGGAGACAAGACAGCAGAGTCTAAAATACTATATTTTGGCCAAAAAATATATGTTGAAATCCTGAACTATATGGATTATTCATCCTGTAAGAGAAAACATGCCTTCCATAGCCAAATCATTCTATTTCCCCACATATGTAAAAATTTTGGGCGAGGCATGGTGGCTCACACCTGTAACCCCAGCACTTCGTGAGGCCAAAGCAGGAGGATTGCTTGAGGCCAGGAGTTTGAGACCAGCCTGGGCAACATAGTAAAATTCTGTCTCTATATTTTTTTTAAAAGTTAAGAATTAAAAAATACATAAAAATGTCACTAGACCCTTCACCAGAACATTTTAGTAGATTTTTGCTAACTCCAAAGCTACCTACAGACTGCCTAGATTTTTTCAGTTTCAGTCTTACTACATGTAAGACTACAGGGACAGTTCTTTCATTTACAGTTCCATCAAACTAGATTTTTTTAAGTGATACATCTTCTTTGCATTTTCTGAATAGCACATTTAGATATGGTAAGACCTGTACTAACCAAGAAACTGTCAAAACTGCTTTTGATTGGCATGGGAATTTAGACTCCATGCTTTCTTTCTGCAGGTTTGGTGAGAGGACTGGTGGAATGGAGTGCTTCTTGCATAACCATCCCACGAAGGATGCTCACTATGTATCTAATAAAGACAGATGCATGTGAGGTCTTTTAATTCAATTTCTCTTCTCCAAGGGAGCTTTGTTTTAGCAAATAGCAGTAATTCTCCACACCAGTGTAACTGCTTTCCAAAATTAACAGATGTTTCCTGTACATTCTGGAAGCCTGGTCAGTGGGACACTGGTTTACTCAAAATGCAGCTGGATTCTGACTTCACACAAGCAAAAGCAGTGTTTAACCTGACCACTGTTTGCTCAGATGTGACTACTTAATTTGTGCCAGGTATCTGCTGGGGCCAAGGATACAAAGGTGTTGTAATCTCTCACAATATTTATTCTTACATAGTTGTCCCTGGGTATCTGTGGGGGATTGGTTTCAGGACCCCCCACAGAGACCAAACTCCATGGATGCTCAAGTCCCTTATATAAAATGGTATGGTACTTGCATATAAACTACATATATCCTCCTATATACTTTATTTATTATTATTATTTTGAGACAGAGTTTCGTTCTTGTTGCCCAGGCTGGAGTGCAATGACACGGTCTCAGCTCACTGCAACCTCCACCTCCAGGTTCAAGCAATTCTCCTGCCTCAGCCTCCCAAGTAGCTGGGATTATAGGCACCCGCCACCATGCCTGGCTAATTTTTTTGTATTTTTAGTACAGATGGGGTTTCACCATATTGGCCAGGCTGGTCTCGAACTCCTGACCTCAGGTGATCCACCTCCCAAAGTGCTAGGATTACAGGCATGAGCCACCACTCCCGGCTCCTCCTGTATACTTTAAATCACTGTTAGACTACTTATAACCACCTAATATAAATGCTATGCAAATAGTTGTTATATTATTTAGGGAATAATGACAAGAACTAAAAGTCTAAAAGTCTGTACATGTTCAATACAGATGCAACCATCCATTTTCCCCCAAAATTTTTCCAATAAGCAGTTGGGTGAATCCATGGGTGTGCAACTGATGAATACGAAGAGCAGAATGTACATGTATTTTTTAGGGGGGAAGCAGAGGGAGGTTAACAGTGTTATGATAGAATGATGAGTTGGTGCTGTGCAACAGTAGAAGACCAAGGAAAGGGGTCCATTGTACTGTTTGATATGTAGTTAAAATCAATAGAGTAAATGTTAGCTATTTTTATTATACCATAAACAGGATATGCCAGGCAATATACTAGAGAAGGGAGTGGCAGCACAATGTACAAAAATTCACTTCCTCATTCATTCTTTCAATAAATATTTACTAAGCACCTACTATGTGTCAGGCACTGTTCTGGGCACTGAGGACAAGGCAGTGTAACAAAATTTAGGATCCCCCATCCATGCAGGCTGTTTTCTAGTAGGAGAGACACATAAGCAAACAAGTAGATAATATACTGACAAGAAGAGGCAGTGTTAGAAAGGAAGAACGAGATGAGTGGATGGAGAACAATGGGGAAGATTGGGAGGGGAGTGTATTTTGTTACCTTTCCTACATTGGAAGGGGAGGATTTCCACAAAAGGTAGCATGTGAATTAGGTCTAGAAAGATGAAAAATTCTCTGCCTGGGAAAAGGGTTTTTTAGGTAGTGGAACAAAGCCATGAGAGAAGAGCATGTTTTGGAATGTAGAATGTGGTCAATTTTGTGTAGATGGGCAATAAGATGATCAGACTGGGAAGGCAGACTGCCATAATGTGATATTACTGCACACCTGTCAGCATTGCTAAAATAAAAAACAGTGACAACCACCAAGTGCTGGTGAGGTGTGCAGACACTGGGTCACTCATACATCGCTGGTAGGAAACCAAAATGGTATAGCTACTCTGGAAAACAGTTTGGCAGCTTCTTATAAAACTAAACATGCAATTTCCACACAACCCCCAATTGCACTTTTGGGCATTTATTCCAGAGAAATGAAAATATATTCACACAAAAACCTGAATATGAATGTTCATGACAGATTTATTTGTAAAAGCCAAACAGTGGAAATGGCCCAGATGTCCTTTAAGTGAAATACTACTAATACTTAGCAATACTTAGCATTAAAAAAGAAAAAGCTATTGGCATACGCAACAACTTGGATGGCTCTACAGAAAATCGTGCTGAATTTTTTTTTTTTTTTTTTTGAGGCGGAATTTCACTTTCATCACCCAGGCTGGAGTGCAACGGCATGATCTCAGCTCGCTGTAACCTCTGCCTCCTGGGTTCAAGCAATTCTCCTGCCTCAGCCTCCTGAGTAGCTGGAATTACAGGTGCCCACCACCACGCCTGGTTAATTCTTGTATTTTTTTTTTTTTTTTTTTTGAGACAGTGTCTCGCACTGTTGCCCAGGCTGAAGTGCAGTGGCGTGATCTTGGCTCACTGCAACCTCTGCCTCCTGAGTGCAAGCTATTCTCCTGCCTCAGCCTCCCAAGTAGCTGGGACTACAAGCATGCACCACCACACCCAGCTAATTTTTATATTTTCAGTAGAGACAGGGTTTCACCATGTTGGCCAGGCTGGTCTCAAACTCCTGACCCCAGGTGATCCACATGCCTCAGCTTCCCAAAGTGTTGGGATTATAGGCATGAGCCACCGTGCCTGGCCCATGCTGAATTTTTTTAAAATGCCAATTCCAAAAGGCCACATGCTATATGATTCTATATTTTTATTATTTTATGTTACATTTTATTTTCTACTTTATTATTTTATATTTTATTTTTATTTTTTTGGAGACAGGGTCTCACTCTGTCACCCACACTAGAATGCAGTGGCATGATTACAGCTCACTGAAGCCTTGACCTCCTGGGCTTCAGTGATCTTCCTGCCTCAGACTCCCAAGTAGCTAGGACTACAGGCATGTACCATCACACGTTTTTAAATTTTTTGTGGAGATGGAGTCTCACCAAGTTGCCCAGGTTGGTTTTGAACTCCTGGGCTCAAATGATGTTCCTTCCTTGGCCTCCCAAAGTGCTGCGGTTATAGGCATGAGCCACTGTGCCTGGCTGTGATTCCATTTTATATAACTTTTTTTTTTTTTTTTTTGAGACGGAGTTTCGTTCTTGTTGCCCAGGCTGGAGTGCAGTGGCATGACCTCAGCTCACCACAACCTCCGCCTCCCAGGTTCAAGCGATTCTCCTGCCCCAGCCTCCTGAATAGCTCAGATTACAGGCATGAACCACTATGCCTGGCTAATTTTGTATTTTTAGTAGAGTCGGGGTTTCTACATGTTGGTCAGGCTGGTCTTGAACTCCGGACCTCAGGTGATCCGCCCACCTCAGCTTCCCAAAGTGCTGGGATTACAGGCGTGAGCCACCACGCCTGGCCTTATATAACATTTTTAAACAACAAAACAATCTGAAATAGACTAGTGGTTGCCAGGGGTTGCGGGGAAGAGGTGGGAGGGGGGTGGGTGTGGGTATAAAAGGACAAGAGGGGTCTTGGTGGTGATGGAATGGTGAAGATGGAGATGCAAACCTACACATCTAATAAAATTATATAGAATTAAATACACATGTGAGTACAAGTAAAACTGGGGAAATCTAAAGATCAGTATGGATTCTTTCAATGTTAATATACTAGTTGTGATTCGTTACTATAGTTCTACAAAATGTTACCATTAAGGGAAACTAGCTGAAGTATACTAGTTTTCTCTCTCTATTGTTTCTTTGCCACATGTGAATCTACAGTTGTATCGATAAACATTTCAATTAAAAACAGTAATAAACCACATTGCAAATTCCTCCTGGGTAAGAACTATCCTTAATTTCTATGCTGTTTTTTCACTTCCACTTCCAAATGCCGAGAGCAGCCTCAGATAAGGACATAATCAGAGGTAATTTATTTGTTTGCTGGTTTTCCTGAGGGGACATGAAGTTTACTGACTTCTATAAAAGTAAAATCTATATTTTGCTATAAATTCTATATTTAAAATGCCATATAAATTCTATGAAATAAAATATAACAATCCAAATCTCTCTGAAGCACCTGATTAGCTACAAGGGACTAAAATCACCTGGCAACATCCCCTCTAGCAGGTAAAATGTCACTATGTTTACATGAGAATCAGAGATCTCTGAAATCAACTGTCATTAGGTAGGAATCTCAGCCAACGAATACTGGCAGATTGAGGCCACAGGACTTCACCAGGCTCTATAACAAAAGCCTTCAGAGCAGCATCACACCACTGTCCCTTGGCCATCCTCTGTTTTGTTTTAGCATAAAACACAGGGAAAGGCAAGAAACAAGTGATGAAAGGCAGTGAAATGGACACGTACCTACACCTGTAGACTACAAACTGAAAGCCTATACTTATATGCCCTTTGACAACGAAATGTCCTGGCAACCAGGCCAATTGTGTAGCTATCTGTGGATAGATTTTAATTTGAGAGGAAAAAAATTACAAATTCATTAAAAAGTCAAAATTATAGGATATTTTAAATAAAATACAGTTTGAAGGGGCCGGGCATGGTGGCTCACGCCTGTAATCCCAGCACTTTGGGAGGCTGAGGCAGACAGATTACCTGAGGTCAAGAGTTTGAGACCATCCTGGCCAACATGGCCAAACCCCGTTTCTACTAAATACATAAAAATTAGGCAGGCGTGGTGGCGCACGTCTGTAATCAGCTACTTGGGAGGCTGAAGCAGGATAATCGCTTGAAACCGGGAGGCGGAGGTTGCAGCGAGCTTGAGATCACACTGCTGCACTCCAGCCTGGGTGACAGAGCAAGACTCTGCCAACAAAACAAAACAAAACAAAACAAAACATTTTGAGTAATTTCATATTTTTAAATCTACCTTTAACAGCCAAGTACAGTTTTTTAAATCAGTTTGGCTCTACAGAAGCCTGTTACATAATTAGCACAGTAACAGCAGGTTGTGCATAGAAGGAAGTTATTATTTATTTATTTAGAAACAGGGTCTTGCTACGTTGCCCAGGCTGGCCTTGAACTCCTGGACTCAAGTGATTCTCCCACCATGGCCTCCCAAAGTGCTGGAGGCCACGCCCAGCTAATTTTTTGTCTTTTTAGTAGACACGGGGTGTCACTGTGTTGGCCAGGCTGGTCTCAAACTCCTGACCTCGTGATCCGCCCACCTTAGCCTCCCAAAGTGCTGGGATTACAGGCGTGAGCCACCGCACCTGGTCAGAAGGAATTTAAACACACTTTGTATACTATGACTATGGCATTTATTCACTTAAAACAAGACAAACCAAGTTCAGTTCAGCATAGACAGTATTAATAAACATGCCAATTTTTTTCTTTTTTTTTTTGAAACAAGGTTTTGCTCTGTCATCCAGGCTGGAGTGCAGTGGTGCAATCTCGGCTCACTGCAACTTCTGCCTCCCAGACTCAGGTGATCTTCCCACCTCAGCCTCCCAAGTAGGCTATAGGTACATGCCACCATGCCTGGCTAATTTTTAAATTTTTTGTAGAGACAAGGCCTCACTATATTGCCCAGTCTGGTCTCAAACTCCTGCCTCAAGTGATCCTCCTGCTTCGGCCTCCCAAAGTGCTGGGATTACAGGCATAAGCCACCAGACGCAGCCAGATGACAAATTAAAAAGTCACAAAGAGGCATCTCAATCCATTTTACCTTGGAAGTGGATTCAGCAAGCCTTTTGGGAGACAGGGTCAGTGACTATAACCTGTGTTCCAGTAATGCTAGCAGTGGTTTGCCTAAGAACTTCTCTCAACTTATAGCCAGACTGAACATGCTCCCTCATCCAGTATCCAAGTCCTACTCTCTCACAATTCAAAATGCTCAGGCCGGGCACAATGGCTCATGCCTGTAATCCCAGCACTTCGGGAGGCCGAAGTGGGTGGATCACTTGAGGTCAGGAGTTTGAGATCAGCCTGGCCAACATGGTGAAACTCCGTCTCTACTAAAAATACAACAATTAGCCAGGTGTGGTGGTGCGCACCTGTAATCCCAGCTACTCAGGAGGCTGAGGCAGAAGAATCACTTGAACCTGGGAGGTGGAGGTTGAAGTGAGATCACGCCACTGCACTACAGCCTGGGCAACAGAGCAAGACTCTGTCTCTAAAAAATAAAAGCAAACAAACAAAAAGAACCCCAAAAGGCTCCATAAAGTCTTCCTCCTCTAAGAAATCTTCAACTAATTAGAGGGAACATATCACCTGCGTCTTCTGGGGGAATATACCCCTACCATTCATTTAAATCTATTTTTTTCCCTAAGTTAGTAAGGGTATTATCTTATTATAAAAAGTATTTTAGCCTTACAAAATATTTACTTTGGGGACCCATAAACAACGATTATTAAATAAAAGTGCTTTAGACGTCAGAATGTACTTGACAGAGAGAACAAAATGAGGAACAGGGATAACTGGTTAAAAAAAGCAGCTTTCATGTAAATCAGTGGGGAAATATGAGACATGCATAATCCTTTCTATGCCATTAATGTCCACATGCAACTAGTAAATGACAGGAACCATATTTAACTTGCTTTGAATAGCAGCCACCACCTACTGGACTAAATGCAAATATGACGTAATGAATTCAGTTTCCAACCTTTGAAACACCTATTACCTAACCACAAGAGCTTTCCAATCAATGAGTTCTTCTTGCATGAAAAATCTGGGGTCTCTAAAAATGCTCATTAATTTCTATTCATATCACTGCAGGTGTCTCTGTGTTTTCCCTCTAAATAGTGAACAAATTAAAGACAGAAATATTTTGTCCATTGTGGTCCCTTGGGTAGAAGGTTCACAGACCTCTACCAATATTAATAATAAAAAATAAAATAATAGTGAAACCATGGCTCACAGCAAAGCACAACATCAACATGTTCTGATTAAATGTCAGTCTGTCTCAGGATCAGAAAACTTGGTTCCATACTTCAGTTTATCTACATGTTAGCTCTGTGCCCTTGAGCAAGTTATTCAACCCCATTAAGTCTTAGTCTCCTCATCTGTAAAAGAAAACAATAATATCTATCTTAAAGGACAAAAGGGACGAAATGGTACATGCAAGAGCTCCTAGCATAATGCTGGCATATCGGAAATCTTGAGTAAATCCAAGCAATTACTATTTTTTTTTTTCTGTTTTTTGAGACAAGAGTCTCGCTCTGTTGCCCAGGCTGGACTGCAGTGGCGCTATCTCTGCTCACTGGAAGCTCCGCCTCCCAGGTTCACGCCCTTCTCCTGCTTCAGCCTCCCGAGTAGCTGGGACTACAGGCGCCCGCCACCACGCCCGACTAATTTTTTGTATTTTTAGCACAGATGGGGTTTCACCGTGTTAGCCAGGATGTTCTCGATCTGACCTCGAGATCCACCCGCCTCGGCCTCCCAAAGTGCTGAGGTTACAGGCATGAGCCACTGTGCCCGTCCACGATTACTATTAAGCCTAAAATTCATGCTATTTATGTGAACGGCACTTCTAATCCTTCATCTTGTCTGGTTTATAGACTTTTGGTGAGGTGGAGAAAAAACTGGATTGATGGGGAGTCAGTTTGGGGGAAGAAAGTTTTGTTAACGTGTATTAGTAGCATCAGATTATTTGTTTGCTGAAAGTTTCTGCCTAGTTTGATTATTCACCTTGCTGAAATCACCATTTTAAAAAGAGCCATATAATTCTGTGTTCATATGCATCTGTGTGTGGGGCCTTCTTCCTGATAGCAGTAATAATACTGTTATAAAAGGAGAAAAAAGTGCAATGATGCAAGTAAACCTGAACCTTTGTGCAGCAACTAAGATCACTTTTGTCTTCTAAATTTTGCTCACTTTCTCTATAATGCTTCCACCCCAGCATTAGAAGCTCCCGACTGGAGCTCTGGTTTTGGAATTTCCCATTTCTGTAGTGTGGGCAAAGTCGACAAGTCTTTCTGGGCTTTGGTTGCATCAGTGAGTGAAGAGACTTTACTGCATGATTTATGATTCCTTTAGTTCTAAACTTTAATGATCCTAAGACTATATTTAACCTAAAATCATTAACAGACATATGTTAATTTCTAGGTTTTTTCAAACCACTTGATTACAAAACAAAACAAGAAATCCTTATTTTTTTTTTCTTACCCCCAGACTTCTAAAAGACCAAGATTTCAGAAACTTTTGTTATGAAGCAAATCATACCTGGACTTGTAAACGATTTCATTATCTATCCCTACCTTCCTCCCCAGTAAGAAGGGCAGTAGAGATGGACTGTGCTTTATCTGCATGTTTTTAGTGGAGCTATGGAAAGAAAAATTAAGTAGTGGAATTTTTTTTAGATGGAGTCTTGCTCTTTTGCCCAGGCTTGCTCAATCTTAGCTCACTGCAGCCTCTGTTTCCCATGTTCAAGCAATTCTCCTGCCTCAGCCTCCTGAGTAGCTGGGACTACAGGCACGCGCCACAACACCCAGCTAATTTTTGTATTTTTAGTAGAGACGGGGTTTCACCACGTTGGCCAGGCTAGCCTTGAACTCCTGATCTCAAGTGATATGCCTGCCTGGGCCTCTCAAAGTTCTGGGATTACAAAAAGCTACACTTCTACATTGAAATCTCTTTCTTCTTGGGACTGTGGGATACATCAAAAGACCAAAAGAAAGTTAGGGAAGGCGGGATAAGCTACAAATTATTCCTTCTTTATACATTTTGTCGACTTAAAATTACAGTTGCCAAACAATTCAAAATCAGAACTGCTTTTCAGATATAAAACAAAACAGGCTATTCTATTAAAAACCATATCTACTCTTTAATTTCTAATGTTTCATACGATACTAACATATGCCAAAGTATGTCAACTGTTATAAACGTTATCAAGAAAAACTGACTTCAAAAAATAAATGATCTAAGTAAAACATGAAGTTTTCGACAGAATCCACAGGAGCTAAAAGAACAAGCAGTTACACCATTTCAAACATAAAAAGCCTAAATGTGTTTGTTTTCCTTTTTATTTTTACGGAAACATTAGGGGGAAACTGGTTTTCTTTGTTCAGTGTTTATTATTTCACCTTTCCTGCATCAGAAACCAAAATACTTTGATAAATGGGAGAGTCTGGTAAACAGACCCTTGAAGATGAGGGCTCAGAACCACTAATCCATCGCATTTCCATCGCTGTTCATTTTTCATGAAATCACTTAACCACCATAACTCAATTTCTTTGCATATAAAAGGGTAACATAGCAACCTTACTCCAATTCCTGCTTATATAGAACCAAAAGGGGGCCTATAATAAATGCAAACAAGAAGGGCTGAGAAACCTGGGAAAGAAAACTGAAAGAAGATAGCTGTTCTTCCCAGAAATACAATCATCATATTTACTCCACTGATAGTCTATTTGGCCACTCCTATTTTTATTGCTCCAATCATAGATTATCTCTGCCTGCTGTCAAAACTACTTACAAATACAGTTTTTTCTCCAGAGATCCACAAACACAATTACCAGAAGCAGGCTAAACCACCGAAGTAGTTTTTCCATACCACCCAGAAGAAAGTAGGTAGTTCCATTCCTGAACTTAAGACACTCAGCATTAAAAAAAGGCCAGTACTTCTTTGTAGCTACCCACACCCAAATGTGCTATAACACGAACTGTTCTTTGTACCTAACATAGTTTCAAGAAAGTATTAAAATAAATAGGCTGATATAAACATGTCTAGTCTGCTTTTTTTTTTTTTTTAAATCCAAAAGGGCTTCCCTACAGACCAAATTTATCTATGCGATTCTAGGGATAATGAATTTTTAAAAAATGTCTAGAAGAACATAAAAAGCTATCAAATGTAATATACAAGCACAGGCATTACTTATGAATATGTGAATATGAATACTCATTCCCTTCTATAAAGACACACGCCCAGATCTGGAATTCCCCTGAACCACCTGGAAGATCAGGGAGATAAAAGTTCATCTCCACCTCTTCCTCCTGTTCCCTTCCCCCTTGCTATTTCCCTCCTCAACACACTAACCTTTCCCTTCTTGAAGGCACCATCATTCAAGAGTCACAAAAGCCATTTATTTAACTTCACTGCTGTTTTATTACTGTCACAGTCTCATTTCCTATTACTTTCTATCACATTTTTCATATATTAGAAGCTAAATATGTTCTTGTGGGTGGGCTGGGAAAGCAACCCCCACTCAGTTATGACTACTGCAAAAATGCATTCTGATTTCCAAACACCCTACTGCTAGGTTTTATCCATTCCTTGACTGAAGGATGATTGTCTGATTACCTTTATATATCAGGTCATTACAAGAGTGCAAATACTTAGGAGAACATAGTGGGCCCTCCTTGTCACCCTCCCCACTTCTGCCCTTCCCAAAAGATTTACACTAGGGACATTTCTCTAGGACCTAGGTCAGAAATTCACTTTACAAAGCAACGTTTGTCTCACTGATATAACTAACTCAAATTTTATAAAAACAAAATAATCATATCTTTGGCTAAATTTAAGATTTTTAGATCTTTATTATTCAAGAACTTGATGAAAACACAGCAATGGAAAACTAGTTAGCTCTAAAAATAATAATGCAATCTTTTATTCTCCCAAAGTGTGCAAATTTCAGCTATCTCAAAAAAATGTTTTACTAAGCAGGACAGAATACACACACACACACACACACACACACACACACACACACAAACATCTTCTTCCATACATTTTTGTAGTCTATATTTTTTTCTTGTATCTCTAAAAATATGCCTCTAAAAGTGTAGAGTGACAGTCTACCACACAAAAACATACATATGGGCTGGCCGCGGTGACTCATGCCTGTAAACCCAACACTTTGGGAGGTCGAGGTGGGCTGACTTGAGGTCAGGAGTTCAAGACCAGCCTGGCCAACATGGTGAAATCCCATCTCTATTAAAAGTACAAAAAATTAGCTGGAAATAGTGGCAGTGCCTGTAATCCCAGCTACTCAGGAGGCTGAGGCAGGAGAATCTCTTGAACCCAGGAGGTGGAGGTTGCAATAAGCCAAGATTGCGCCACTGCACACGAGCCTGGGTAACACAGTGAGACTCCATTTTCCAAAAAAAAAAAAAAAAAAAAGATAAAATATCATTTATCTGCTTTGGCAGGAAATGAGACCAAAGTAACACAGCTGGACAAAATACTGCAATTTAATTCCTAATATTTAATTGATACTCTTCATAATACTTATTCCTAATTCCTTTTAAAAAAATGTGTTTCTCTTTTTTTTCATAGAGATAGGGTCTCACAATGTTGCCCAGGCTGGTCTCGAACTCCTGGGCTCGAGCAATCCTCCTGCCTCGGCCTCCCAAAGTGCTGAGATTACAGGCATGAGCCACCACACCTGGCCCCAAATTACTTATTAAAAGGAAAAAAGAAGAGATTTATTGCCAAGAAAGAAAACCCAATGCTTCCGCTGCAATTTCAAATGCAGGGTAAGTATGCAAACAAACAGATTTGCCAGAACTGTGTGGCTACGATTCTAACACGAGAAACACAAAGTTAAAGAGGCATAAAGATTTTTTATATTTCCTGAGCTGTCTCTGAAAATAACTTACAGGAAAGGGCTGCTGTTGGATATCAGTCCCAACCCCCACCTTCTAACTGTGCATAATCTTATCTGTGCTACAACAACATGGAAATGTTCATAGGCTGTTAATGTATACTCTAATCCTTACATTGAAATCCAACAATACCATGAGGTGGTAAATGTAACCAAAGAGAGAGGTCTTCTAGACTAGGTCTCCTGATTTACAATGAAAATCCCATAATAGGACTTGTAATGTCATTCAGCAGCTCTTCAAGACCAGTCTCAAATTTAAAATGGGGAGAAACAAAAACTTAGTACTTTCTTTCATCAGAGATGAGGGTATACTGATTCATTTAAAAGAAATAATTTTGAAGCTCAATTTATTTTGAATTCTGGTGCTTGAAGAAGACCAAAGATAAATCCAAACCTGTCAAATGACAGGCACTTCTGGGCAAAGTTTCAAGGGACAACAATCCACATTTCTGATTCCACTTCCTCTCTTCTCAGTCCCAGTTTGCAATCTGGCTCCTTCTCCAACAGCACCACTAAAACTGCTCTCACCAACATTAAAAAACAACCTCCTAAACACCAGATCTAATCATGCCCATTTAAAAAAGACTTGGTTCAAGTGTTGTCATGTAGGTGATGTTTTCTTTAATACCCTATTCAGGGTACAACTAAGAAAAAGACAACTAATTAGTAAAACCATGTATTATAAATTTCTGTCACCTCAATGGGCAGAAGTTCCTTGGGAATACGCATCACTTTTCACCTTTGAAAGTACAATGCTTGACATATAGTCAGTATCTGTGAAATAAATAAATTGAGGGTTTGCTAAGTTGCCTAGGAAAACCCAATTATCATACTTTTTCTTTGAAATGTTTATAATAAGAACAAACTGAAACAACACAGGAAAAACTTGGAATGTTTCCAGGGACAGTTTTCTTTATAGAATCAAGAAATCTGCCTCGATTTCAAAAAGAAAATTCCAACATTTGGACACTATTATTTTGCTGATTTGTCTATAGCCCTTGAATAAGGGTTACAGACAAAGGCTCAAAGGCTCAAAGTTTAGGAACTTCTCTCTGAACATCAAACTTCTTAAATAAAAATAGTAGTAAATGGGTACCCATCACCTGAATATCAATAAGATAGAAAGATCCTTTGCCTGCTGGCTATTTTATGTTTATTATATCTGAAACATTTCAAGGAAGAGGTCTCATAACTATACTCCCAAAATGTCAGAATAATCCAGAGTGGCTCACAGTTGCACTACCAACAAAACTGCCTCTGAGAACCCGGAGCGGTGACTAAATGATAACCTATCTGGAACACCTAAAGCTATGGTTTCTCCAGCCATGGGAACTTCCCTTCCAGTCTCCTTCATCTTCAGGTTTGGCTGTTCGTCCTTTCTCCTCTGGGGTTTCCCAGTGCCACTCCTTACACCCCCATCCAGTCTCCTCCTCTGGTTTCTTCTACTCACTCTGCCAGGCATCAGAAACTCAATTAGCCGAATGATGCAGTTAGCAAAGGAGAATGGGGACGGAAAGAGAGAAGGGATTGGAATAAGGAGAAAAGGAGGTAGAGAAACTCACTGCCTACTAATTCCCAGCCACTACCCTACCCTTCCCCCTTATCACTCCTGACGACTTTCAGTCTTCCACACTGCTCACCCAGCCCCCAGTTTCCTCATTCTTCCTTAGTCATCTCATCCTTCCCACAAACCCTGGGGCCCCAGGCCTTGCAGATTTGCTGCTCTGAGATCCCAGGTGCTTAACCCCACCCTGGCTACCGCCTCAGCCCCAGCTTGCATCACAGGGACACACGTGCATGCACGCGCGCACACACACACACACACACACAGTCAGAGATAATTCACCTCCCTTGGGCTGGGGTAGGGAGAGGAGTGGAGAGGAAGACAGGACAGTAATAGTTAATATAGCCTGGGGACTAAACTGAGGACTTCACCACCATTTCAAAACTGTTTCTTTGGGAAATACACTTTGATTTCCAAATTACCATGAACTTTTAGAACACAATCCTATTAGGAATTGGGGCCTGCCTACAATTACTTCCTGATAAATTGCAAACACGTTGTTATAAATTTATAAATGTTGGCTAGGCATGGTGGCTGATGCCTATAATTCCAGTACTTTGGGAGGCTAAGGCAGGAGGATCTCTTGAGACCAGGAGTTCGAGACTAGCCTGGGCAACAAGGTGAAACCCCATCCCTACAAAAAATACAAAAATTAGATGGGCGTGGTGGCACATGCCTGTGGTACCAGCTACCTGGGAGGCTGAGATGGGAGGATCACTTAACCCCAGGAGGTCAAGGCTACAGTGAGCAGTGATGGTGCAACTGTACTCCAGCCTGGGCAACAGAGCATGACTCTGTCTCAAAAAAAAAAAAAAAAAGTAAATGGTAAGCATTGGATTTATGAAACATCTATATTCTAAAGAATAAGACCATATGGGCTACACCCAAGTTTGTCAAAAGTCTGTTTACTAACCAGAATTTGGTTGGTCACATGTGTAGCCTCTGTAAAATTCATGATTCAGTGAATTAGAGCCCTGACCCAGACTTTCTTCCCTGAAGGTTGAGAAACTAAGACACCCTTGTAACGACCCCTGCAGAAAAATCTTAAATAGAGTTCATTTTCACTTTTTCTTATCATTTTAGAACCCCAGTCAGTGTACTGGATTTTGAATTAATTATTCTAAGGCACAGGTCTGTATTTTCAACAGCGAGATTACCAAACAGAACCCTTTGAGCTCACCTGAAATGTATGCCTCACTGTTCATTTATTTGATCTCAGGGTGTCAAGGTGTCCTCCTCAGGAAGACTTGAATTTCTTTTCTCCTCTATTCAGTGTTGTTTACAAGAGGAACAACCTCCCAGGCAATACTGTGATTCTGACCCTATGACTCAGGGCTTTTGATTCCTCTGGCACATTTTAGTAGTCTCAAGCCTGTTGCAGGCTCCCTGCTCCAGGCCTAAACAAAAGTCTCCTTGGAAAGCGAAATTCAAAAGCAAAGCTCACCCAGCTTTTACCAGGCTGCCCTACTTGACAGCCTATAACCTGTCCAAAGCCGCCCTGGTTTCCTGTGGCCTCCAGAAAGAACTCTCCTTATGCCACTGGCTGGCTGCGTCCATTAACCCCTCCTCACCAGCTTCCACCCAGTCGAGCAGCAGGGCCCTAACAACCTAAGCAGCATACCAGATAAAAAACAAGCTCCAGGATTGGCAGAGATAATGGTAAGCCCTTAGGGTTTACGCCTGATGGCCAACAGAAAACACACCCCAATGGCCAAACCTCCAATTTCAAGAAAAAATTGTACTCATTCACAAATAAAGTGATTTAAAAAAAAAAAAAAGAAAAAAATTTATCTTAGGCAAGGATAGTAGTATATTGTGAAGAAGCCAACCAAACTTATTACACACACAAAAAATGCAAAAGCATGTTAAAAAAAAAAAAAAGAAAAAGGATAGTACCAATAAAATGGTTCTACAGAGAAGAGCAATCCTGAAAACAGACAATTTGAAATATTTATGCCAAGAACCGGGAGTGGTGGCTCATGCCTGTAATCCCAGCACTTCGGGAGGCTGAGATGGGAGGATCACTTGAGCACAAGAATTTGAGACCAGCCTGGGCAATACAGGGAGACCCTATCTCTACAAAAAATAAAAAATAAAAATCAGCTGGGTGTGGTGGTATGCACCTGTGGTCCCAGCTACTTGGGAGGCTGAAGGTGGGTGGGGGATCACTTGAGCCCAGGAGTTACAGGCTGCGGTAAGCCTTGACTATACAACTGTACTCCACCCTGGGAGACAGAGGGGTGACCCTGTCTCCAAAGAGAAAAAAAAAAAAAAAAGAAAAAGAAGTATTTATGCCAAGGAAGGAGCTTTTTGCCTAGGTACTAATATTCAGGAAGCAGAAATATGAAAACAGAATGCAGCTGGCTGTGAGAAAAATTAGGCAAGGGAGGAAAGTCGCCTTTTTTAGGCAAAAGGAGGAAGGGCAGGAAAGACTGACTATGAGTAAAGAGAAATGCTATGAGAATATTTGACAGTTAAAGGAACTTAAAATAATTTACTTTACTTGGTACGCTGACTTGCTCGACAATTTTACTTATTCAATTCACCCAACAATGATTTTTTTTTTTTTTTTTGGAGCCTCCATGATATGCTTTGGCTGTGTTCCCACCCAAATTTCATCTTGAATTGTAGTCCCCATAATCCCGACGTGTCGTGGGAGGGACCCGGTGGGAGGTAATTTAATCATGGGGGCGGTTTTCCCCCAAGCTGCTGTTCTAGAGATAGTGAGTGGGTTCTCACAAGATCTGATGGTTCTATAATGGGCTTTTCAATCTTTCGGTCTGCACTTCTCCTTGCTGCCCCCATGTAAAGAAGGACGTGTTTGCTTCCCCTTCCACCATGATTGTAAGTTTCCTGAGGCCTCCCCAGCCATGCTGAACTCTGAATCAATTAAACATCTTTCCTTTATAAATTACCCAGTCTTGGATATGTTTTTATTAGCAGCGTGAGAACGGACTAATACACCCCACTATGTGCCAAGTATTTTCTAGAAAAGTCACATTTTAAGACTTGAATGTCAAAGACCTGAAGTTAGTGGACTAAGAACAATCTAAAGATTTCCAAAAGGGCCCATGTGCTTTTTTGTTAAACACAAACAAACATTAGAAATACAATGGAAAAGCTACCTATGCGACTATGGAGAGAAGGAAGCCGCTGCAGTGGTTGCTCCCTTGGCCTATTTTCATTCATTCCCTCTTAGACCCAAGCAACAGCTACTGATTCTACTAGGCCTCTTGCTTGGCTTTATCCAGGGCAAAGAGATGACTAGAACTCTTCATGGAGTTTAAAACCAAATACAGAACATCAGACATGCCAATAAATAGTTATACATTAAGACAGCCTGAGATGAAAAGATATCACAGCATAACTGGGTGGTCAGAATAGGAAGTAAACACTTCTGACTAGGTAACTGTAGAAGCTTAATGAAGCCAAAGACTGAGGGGGTGGATTATCGAGGATGGGCACGATTTTAGTAAGAGAGATGGAGTAGGTATTCCACAGGTAGGAAGTGCACATACAAAAGTGAGAAATAGGCCCAGTGCAGTGACTCATGCCTGTAATCCCAACCCTTTGGGAGGCAAAGGCAGGAGCACTGCTTGAGCCCAGGAGTTCAAGACCAGCCTGGGCATGATGGCAAAACCCTGTCCCTACAAAAAATACAAAAATTATCTAGGCATGGTGGCAAAACCCTGTCCCTACAAAAAATACAAAAATTATCTAGGCATGGTGGCATGCACCTATAGTCCCAGCTACTCAAGGAGGCTGAGATGGGAGGACTGCTTGAGCCTGGGGGGTCGAGGCTGCAGTGAGCCATGATCATACAGTGCACTCCAGCCTGTGTGACAGAGTAAGACCTCATCTCAAAAAAAAAAAAAAAAAATTAATTAAATTAAATTATTTTAAAAGTGAGAAATAGTAGTTACGTGTTTCCTGCATTTTTCCTATAGCCACTTGAGGTCTGCAATTAGCCATCAACAGGTAAAATGACCAATCTTCAAAGAGTGGTGAACTTCTAAAAATGTGGAGGTTCCACCTGATAAGGGCAACACACGTAAATGCCTGCATATTTCAGTAACTTCAGATTTCTTACACCTAGCAAATAAATGTCATTGAATTGGCCAATTTCCTGCCCCAGGTTTCCTGATATGACTTCTGAGCTGCTGTCTGGAGGCCCAGGACCTCTCTGTTCCACGCCTTCCTTGCAGCAGCACCTACATTGCCACTGGTTCAAATTCTTTGGATCGGTTACTAAAATAAATTAACCACTTCAAGCTTGTATTGCAAATACCCATTCCAACTGCATGTTAAAAGGAGGCTGCACATGAGAATAATTTAATACACATTTTCTAAACTATTCCTTCAACCACATGTTTTTCTTCCCCCTACATTCCTAACTCACCAGGCTGTTGAAGGTTAATTGCAACGATGTATGCAAAAGTGTCTGTCTGGCACCTGTTACCTGGAATGCTGATGTCTGGGTCCAAGCTGCAGCTGGCCATCTGTAGCTTCATACGGCTCTTCTACCTCATACACATTTGCATCAGCGTCCTCCATGCTGCTGGAATTCTGCCATTCCAACTCTTGAGTTTTCCGTATAGCCATAATAAATGGCAAGTTCTCGTACTCCGGTATTTCCTCATAATGGCGTATATTTTCATACTCCGGTGCACAGAGGCTTGTAACAGACTTGTAAGGTGCCTGAGATGATGACTCCCGGGAGAGCATTTGGTCATCCAAAGACTCAGCTCTCAGACCATTAGCTGCACTGGTCTGCCCCCGAGACTTCTTCCTCTTCTTTTGAGATTCCAGGCTATAGTTTTCTGTGGAATATGCCTTGATGGGTTTACTTCTCTTCTCCTCTCCTACCAACAAGCCTTGCCAATCACTTCCAATCCCCTTCTGCTCCCCACTGGAAAGATGGCCTATGGTGGTGTCTCCGAGTTGGCTACTCTTGGACCAAAATTTTTGAAAGTCACTCTTCATGAAACAGATGGAGAGTTTCATGCTGAGCAACTTTTTAAAAGAGTTTTTCTTTGTAGAGTCTTTGCAAGGCTTAGTGCACTTTTCCACATCCATAGCAGATAACGATTTTGCTCTGGGCTTGGTTAGGGCTGTTGAAGGCTCACTGTTTGACAATACGGTGACAGACTTTAAGGATTCTGGGTTCCCTGAAAAGGGTAAAATAGGATGAGGTAACTTCCACACTGGCTTTTCTGAAGCCCGTTTAGGCATATCAAAGGAGGATGACACACGATGGTTTGGGGCACACAAATGCTGAAGGTGATTTCTTTCTAGACTCTTCTCTGAACTTTTTTCTTCACTTGAAGGATAAGAACTTTTTTCCACAAGCTCCTCGGAGGCAGCCTTTTTAAGCACTCCTGTAGCAGGCAAGCTATGTCTCTGAGGTTTTTTGGGGACAATTCGTAGAGAATTTTCCTCTTTTATAACAGATTCCTTTTGCATTTGAGGGGCAGAAACTCCCAGGTTTCTCCCAGATTGCAAATGTTCATTGCAAGTTAATGTGAGCTGCTTAGGCAGGCTCATAGATAGGGTACTACGTCTTATAAAATCGGTCCCTTCGTCCACAGCAAGCGACATACTAGAACCATCTACAGTTGTGCTGTCAGAACTCAAATTAGAGTCTGTATCAAAAGAAGGTGCCATTTTTTCAAAGTAAGTTGTTTCATCACACATGGCTTTCTGTGAATTGACTAAGTCCTGTGTGTCACTGTTGGATTCCATATTCAATTCACTTTTATTTCCTAGCTTCATTTTATCCACCTGTTCCTGCTTACACAAAACATTCTGATGCAGAACACTGATTTTATTGATTTTCAAACTATTTTCTGTAAGACAGGAAGAGCTACTGTCTGAATTCCCCGGTTCTTCAGTGCTTTCACTAGGAGTATCTACACACTTTTGACGTAACAGACGAGCAGTTTGTGTCTTTCTGGGCTTGGGAGTTGGAAATTTTGGGGTATATGGTACTAAATGAATTTCTAAGGGACCAAGGTCTTTGACTTCTGATTTCTTACTAACTCCATCTGAAGATATAAAAGTACTCCTTTTCCCATTTTCCAGAGCCTGTAGTTCAGATGACTGAAAGCAATTATTGCTTTTTTCACTGTCATCCTGGCAAGTTTCAAAATGTTCACATTCATCACTAGGAAGCTGTAAGTGGCAACTGTGATGATCAGGAACTTTTTCAAAGCTGGATGGGGAAGGTGACAAATCCGCAAATTCAATTCTGAATTGTCCATTTGAATTACAGCCACCATTCATTTCTGGGCTGTCTGTGGGCCTGTGCTTCTGTGCGGAAATAGAAGGTGGCATTTGGTGTATTAAGGCATCTTTGAGCTTCTCTTCTAAAATGCTTGTCTTTAAAACAACCCCACCCTGGTTCTTGGCTTTTTCACCATACAAATCACATTTACTCCTAGTTTTTATAGTCAAAGTCTCATCAATTTTACTGTTTTCTAAATTTTCATTCATTTCCAGGGGCTCTAAAACAAGCTGCTTTACACACAAATTCTCTCTATGGCCCGGCTTATGGATACACTCAGAACTGCAGGAACACATTGGTAAAATATAATCACTGCTCTGATCGCCTTCATATTTACAATTAAAGTTGTCAGTGCTTTCAGCTAATTCCTGTTTATGCCCTTCCAGGTTCAACATGATTTTCCTTGATGGCGACTGACCAATGTCTCGAACAGGTGAGCTCTTCAGGACTTTTGGTTTTGGGGCTATTGCTGGTTTCATTTTCTTTGTTGACTGTGGAACACTAGAAATCACAATGTCGGGTTTAGGTGCAATAGGAGGTGGAGCTGGCTTATTATTTGCCACAACAAACTTAGGCTTGGGGGCCACTGGTGGCTTCTTCATCTCTAGAAAGGAAAAAATAATAATTTGATGTCAAAACAACCAAAGCACAAAATGATACATGATTAAATCTGATAGCATTTTTTATTTTTAACAATATGACCTTGACTTTTACTGAGTATGTTACATTATATAGTATCAATATTACTCCTGAAAATTCCTTAAATTGTCTTTCAATTCCATACATAGCTTTGGGTCTACTGTACATTTTTAAATAAATCCAATACAGTTTGTTTCTCCAACTTTGGAACTGGTTACCATATCTTTTTTTCTTCTTCTTCTTTTTTTTTTTTTTTTTGTGAGACAGAGTCTTGCCCTGTCGCCCAGGCTGGAGTGCAGTGACGCGATCTCGGCTCACTGCAACCTCTGCCTCCAGGGTTCAAGTGATTCTCCTGCCTCAGCCTCCTGAGTAGCTGGGATTACAAGTGTGCGCCACCACATCCAGCTAAGTTTTGTATTTTTAGTAGAGATGGGGTTTCACCATGTTGATCAGGCTGTTCTCGAACTCCTGACCTCATGATCCACCCACCTCAGCCTCCCAAAGTGCTGGGATTACAGGCGTGAGCCACCGCGCCCAGCCCATCATATCTTTCATTGACAATAAATGAAATAATTGACTTCAGTTTGGAACCCACATAGTAGTTCTTCAATTCATTTGCCAAGTGCTGAAAGTTGAATTTGCCTAAGTTAAATGTAGGATGCAACTCTTTAAACTTCTCATGTGAATAAGCAGTAGTAGTCTTCTATCTCAAGGATAATATAATTGAGTTGTATAAATAAATGCCTTTTATCAATGATCTGTCTACCTCAATAGATAGAGCCCCAAAACAATATTAAAAAAGGAAGACAGAAATCAGAAATTTTCTAAATTTAAAAACTGAAAATTAATTCTTTGGTATTATTTGAGGGTCATAATAAACCTGGTATTTCTTGCTGCAAGAATTACTGGTTGTGAATTTTCATTATATTCCTTCACGGAGCTCTATTTTTCAAAAAATCAATGTCTAGGTCCTACTCCAGAGTGAACTAGTTAGAGTTTCCAGGGATAGATCCTGGACATCTGTACATCTTTTAAGTTCCACAGGTGATTATGTTGTTTATCCCTCATTAACATCCACTGTTCTAGTACATTTAAAAGACAACCACCATTTCTAGTGTAGCAATTCTTCCTAGACATTATATATAAGGTATTTAACTAACACCTATTATACAATGCTGCATCGGTACAGATCTGCTCCTATACTATAGGAACCTAATAAAAGCTTTACACAAAAGACCTATAAAGTGAAAAGATAAATAAAGCCTGTATATCTGTAAGTTCCTTTACGTTCTTCCACCTACACTGTCATATTATTGATCATATTTCCCCAAGGAGACATGAGATAAAAAATATTTTATATTTTACTTTTATATTTGTTCCTTTGACAGGATCTAACACTTAATAAAAACTTAATTTACTGAAAAAACTTTTCAAAATATCTGCTGCAAAGGACTGCTGGATGTTGTTTAATTACTTGAATAGACAGGGGCTCTGATATTTCATTTGGTGATGACTTCCTTTTGAACAAAGGAAATTAGTCATGACACTTGGGAAGCTATTACACGGAACTGAGTTTTTTTAAAAGAAAAGGAGTAGGGTGCTCTACTTCCTTTTACCAACCAAGGAAGAATTCCCTAAATCTCTACTTCTATGTGTGCAATAAAGATTATATGGTGTATATGATGATATATGTCTTCTCACTCAATTTCTAGGTATAATGTCATCATCAATAAAAAAATTAATTATTTTCAAAATAATGCAAATTCCTATACTACATAATTTCAGATAGCTGTTCAATAAGCATAGTTAATTTTGTCTGAGATTTTTTTTAGGCAGAATATAACTGAAAAACCCTTCAAATCCTAGTGAGAAACCTAGTTGTAAATGTCCATTAAATCAAACCCTCCATTTATTAAGTCAAGTCTTAAATGAAACTATGAATGCTTTAGGCCTCGTCCCAACAGCCTATCTTACTCAGTAAAACTGTCAAGTTGATTTTATTTCTGTAACCATTATCAAAACATCCTACCTCTGGGATTTTTAAAAGAATTTTTTAAAAATTAGTTTTGGCAGCCTAATAGTGGCTCATGCCTGTAATCCCAGCACCTTCGGAGGCCAAGGTGGGAGGATTGCTTGAGCTCAGAAATTGGAGACCAGCCTGGGCAACAGAGTAAGACTCCATCTCCATGAAAACAAAAAAAATAGTTTCGTAAAATGAAGAGTTCTTGAGATTGGCTGTACCACGTGAATGTACTTAACACTTCTGAACTATACACTTAAAAATGAGTAAGATGGTAAATTTATCTTACGTGCTATTTTACCACAGTTGGAAGAAAACTTCATCTCATCAAATTAATCTTTTACTTTCCTATCTTAGAACCTTGTCAGAAGCTTTAGGGTCATTTAAATATCATTTTTTAAAAATCCCTGGTACCAATTTTACTCTTTTTAAAAAATGTGTTTTGTACACAAATCTGCTTCCAAGAGATATAAATTCCTGTTCTAGTGTCACAGAAATTCAATTAACTACGTATGAGCTGGAGTTGGTTCCCAATAAATATAGCAAAGCCCTATTACGTACATAAAGCCCTCAACGCATACTCACTGAATTCAATTAATAACCGTGAACTTGGGCTTGCCACTGTTAGTTAACTGTGTATTGAAGGAAGTCAAAGACATAACTCAGGGAGCTGGCTAACCTAACT
The DNA here is from genome assembly GCF_028885655.2 of Pongo abelii. NCBI lineage: Eukaryota > Metazoa > Chordata > Mammalia > Primates > Hominidae > Pongo > Pongo abelii. The sequence goes on from NC_071995.2 coordinate 93,757,184, forward strand.
GTAGGCCTTGTGCAGACGTGGCTGCCTCACTTTCCTTCCTTATAAATGGGGTTGTTGAACAGGGCTCTGAAGCCCATAGGAATCTGAGATGATAACTTCTAAGATACTCATTTCAGAAGAACCTTATGTACTGTGGCCTCTTTCTCCTGCATTGATGTTTTTTCAGTGCACCTTTGTCTGTGTTCAGCATAAGACACAAGCTCCAGAAGGGCAGGCACTTTTTCTCATTCACTGATGTATCCCAGTGCTAACAACAGGGCCTGGGAATAATCACAGCTGCCACATACACATACTCTTTACTATGGCTCCATAACAGAAAATTTCTTCTTTAAAAATAATCACATTCAAAAATGTACATCCATTTTAATGTAGAATAATATACTGAAAAGTTAGCAGGAATCAATTTCAATAGGATTATTGAATAATTCCTTAATTATTAATAGGAACAAGTGTTCAACCAAGTCACTGGTATAGCAATATCCAAAATCCTTCATTATTTTTTTTTTCATGGCTCTATTTTAGAAGAAACACAACTCAAAAAATAATAAGCCATTATATTATGGCCTACTCCAATGTGAAATAAGTGCATGACATTTGGTAACAAATCTGGCACCTTTGGATCTTAATACTGTATCAACAGTCAGACCCAAAGCTTTTTAGAGCAAAGCAGCAAATCTTTTATTTACACAGCTGTTTGGCTCCAGGGAAATATAAGGTAAGAAAGTAAAGCACTAGTACCATTTTACTAACTATTATAAACATACTCGTCATCTGTTACACACAGATGGCTGTGGTTCATGTGTACACTCTCTGGCTACTGGACCAGCCAAAATGCAAAGCACAGACAATGAGACAGTGACCTGTACATGTTCAAAAGGACACAAAATATATACCTATATATACCTACAATTCTCTCTCCTTTTTTCTTTTTTTTTTTTTTTTTTTGAGACGGAGTCTTGCTCTGTCACCCAGGCTAGAGTGCAGTGGCTCCATCTCAGCTCACCACAACCTCCGCCTCCCCAGCTCAAGCAGTTTTCATCTCAGCCTCCCGAATAGCTGGGACTACAGGCGCACCCCATCTCACTTGGCTAATTTTTGTATTTTTAGTAGAGACAGGGTTTTGCCATGTTGGCCAGGCTGGTCTCGAACTCCTGACCTCAAGTGATCCACCCGCCTTGGCCTCCCAAAGTGATGGAATTACAGGCGTGAGCCACCGAGCCCAGCCTCTCCTTTTTCATATATAGCTTAAAATAATTCTGAAATCTCCACTAAGGGCAGATTATTTTACAGATGCAGAAAAACAAAGCAAGCTTTTCGGCTGGATACATATAACCTAGATGTTCTACAACATTCCTTTTATTTTCTTAAATTAAACCAACCCTTCCAAATACCACAGATTAGATTCAAAAGCAAAAATCCCCTCCCTTAACTTCAAATAACTCCTAAACGTTTCAATGAATTTGACTACTGTTCCCAAAAAGCACCATAATCAGCTTGTAAGAACTATGTATACATATAAGAATGGGTAGAAATAAAACCCCAGTTCTCTTCCATATTCCCCATCTAGACACCAGAAAGAATTATAATAAATCCAACAGATGGGTGAGCAAAAAAGTAGTTGATGCTTTTCAGCCAGCAATGCTAAAAACCAACCAACTCGGCTAGACACAGGAAGTGTCCCACTTTAAACACCACAAAAATTTCTGTGGATTTCTTTAATTGTAAAGTTGATAAAATACAAAAATAGCTTGCATTATTTTAGGATAATTCAAATGCAAGAATCATGAACTTCCAGTCTGGGCCCTAGAAACTGGGTTTACATAAATGTCAAATTACATGCTTCTGTGCCTGTTCCTTATAAACTGTTAAGACTGGAATTGAAAACTGATACATACAAGATACGGTTATTTTAAATACATTTGACACCTCCAAAAAGGAAAGAACTAAAACTGGCTGGAAGGATTTTAAAATTTCCAACCACTTTTAATTTAAATCAATTTCTTGAACGAAGGTAAGGCACAGAAATGTAGGATGAAAATAATTTATCTTATATAAGTATAAAGCTTCCCTTTGGCAAAGAAAAGAGAGTTCATAAAGATATCTCATATAAGTGCATATAACATCAAAAAGGAAAGACCCACACAACACCTACTTCTTGCTTTCTTTTCCTATTGGCTAATTTCTTGTTTCGTTTGTTGTAATCTGATCACAGGGAGCAATGCAACACTACAATATATCTAGCCTTTAGAAATAATACAAATCAGAACATTTGAGTGCTGTTTGACAGTTTCAAGTTGCAAGAATTTTAAACAAATGCCAAGAAAAGCAATGAAAATTTAATCTGATACTTAAGTGCTGATTCTGGAAGTAACTTTGAGAAGAAGCTTTAAACTATTTCACTATAAAATTTCTAATGAAAGTTTGTTTCAACGTGGACAAAAATGTAAAATAATCCATAACACTCTACTTAATACATAAGTTCTGGTTTAAAAATTAACTATGTACTTACAAAGTGAACGTAACACCACTTCGGTAATTATTTTGTAAAATAGAAATTGTTCCTTAAGAATGTTCAGAAACACAACGTCTAGAATTGCTGAAAATCCACACAAAGATAGAGGCTTTGTCATTTGGATGAAGGGGAAAGAACTATGGGAGGCAGACAGAAAATAAAGCTTTGTTTACCTTAATCAGGTAGAAACAAACAAAATATCTGTAACTGGGTGCAGACAAGCAAAAAAAACCAAAACAACAACAACAACAAAAAAAACCCTCAACCATCTCAACTCCTCTGCTTCTCAGGTAACAGAGGTAAAACCACCAGGGCATGACAATGTCTACGCCTCTTTAAAATAGGTAAAAGGTTTACCAGCAGATACAAGGTTGAAAGCGACTCACTTAGTGGCCAAATTGAACACGCTGAGAACACTGCCTTTGCGTATAATAACTGATCTATTAACTTGGGAATCTACACTATTGTCACATGCAAAGGCGAAGTCCTCGCACTGCTGGAGAGATGAGCGAACGCCCTTCACATATCGCATTTCACCTGGTGCAGAGCCCCCAGCACAGTCCCCCTTGGAAGGGAGACCCCGAGAAATCCCGGGTTTCCAAACAGCCCCTCTGGGCAGGAAAAGACGAGAAATTCGGTGGCGAATCCCATTAGCTCCGCGCTTGCCGAGGTGCTTGGCAAAGGTACGGGGCACACAACTCGCCCACCCCGGCGAAAAGTTGCTCGCGAGCCCAAGTCTAGCAGCTCTCGCCACAAACTTTCCCGCGGCAGCGCGAGCGCCGTCACCTACCGGCTGCAGAAGTCATGATTCCCCGGTGCAGCTCGCTTCCCCGCTCGGCCCCTCAATCCATGTTCCCCTTTCAGTCCATTGTTCCCACAGTTCGGGTAGAAAAGAAAAGCCCCCGCAGCGCCCACATTCCGTCCCGCCGCCCTGCGGCGCAGCCTGAGCGCCACACAAAGGACGCGGCAGGCTCCAGCGACCCTGCGGCGCTCCCGGGCGCGAGCCGCTGGGGGCGGGCGGGCGAGCACTAGCACCGCCCCGCAGAGCTGCAGGCTGACAGCCAGGCGCGGGCACGAGCAGTGCTCTCTTCGGCTCCGCTGGCGCGTGCCCTCCTCGGGCTCCAAAAATCAGCAGTGCTCTGGGCGCCCCCTGCTAGTCGCGGCCGTAAAAGGCAGACAAAAGCCCTAGCCTCCTCCAATCGGAGGGCTCGAGCTTCAGCTCGCTCCCGCCTCTCTCGCTTACACGCTCACTCTCTTCTCCAATAAGCGGGCTCGAATAGGGGGCGTGAGCGGCGAGGCATGTTGGAAATTGTAGTTTTCTAGACACACAGGACGAGCAGGAGCTGGAGCTCTGTGCCGCCTGTTCTCCCGCCTTCATTTCCCATCGTGCTGAGGCGGGTGGCATGGCGGAGAAGGATGACACCGGAGTTTGACGAAGAGGTGGTTTTTGAGGTAAGAGGAAAATGGCGGTGGGTGTGGATTGCCTTTGTTTGAGAAGGACGAGACGGAAAGCGAGGAGGCAAGGCGTTCCCGGGGCGAGGGATCGGGTGACGCGCTCCAGCTGGCCTCGACCACCGAACCCCAGCGATTTCAGGGCCTAGTGTCCGTCGTCGCCTGACAGGTGTAGCCAGAGGCGCCCTGGCCGTGGCCGGCCTCTATCTCGGGCCCGCCCAGAATTCCCAGACGGTGCCCGGTTGCCAGGCCCTGGGCTGGAGCGGTGTCTCTTCGTTCCTGGGAATGGATGTGCCGCGGGGGGAATGCGCCTGGCTGGGGCGGGGCCGATTCGTGCCTTTTAGATAGTCACAACTTAGCCTCCTTCTTTTCCATCCGCGATTTTTTTGGGTCAGTATCCAGAAGTGCTTCAGGTCACTGTTCATCGTCAAGGCGTGGCCCTCGGAATGAAGGCAGCAGGTGCCCTTTTTCTAACACGGTTTAAAGTCTATATGTGGGACCTACTGTGGGTGGTTAGGGCCGGGGCATCTCAGCATCTAGATTCGATTCTTTTGTCCTTTGCTGTTGCGCTAGGTGTAGCCAGTTCTTCTGACTCGAGGCTCTAGATGTGAGTGCTTTTGTGTGGGACTATTTTAAGACGCTCTCTGCCATCTTGAATGAAAAAAATCGAGCGAGTGTTTTTGATGCCATTTTTTCCATCAGACACAGGTCAAAACTCGCACCCCTGTACATACGTGTATTGCATGTATACGCTTTACTTTCATTTATCCAACTAGATTTTAAGAAAATTTAAAAATGAAGTGAGCCATGCCATACAGTGAGAGAGCGAGGCACAGACAGGACAGAATGCTAAATGTTGAAATATGTACAAACTGTCATTGAAGGATTAATTTCTGTTCTTGCGGCCTCCCAGAGGCTACACCCAGTACGCGATATCCGAGGTGAATCTTTAACTATGAATTGGATTAGAAAAACCGGCAGGAGAAAATGTATTACAGGGAAAGAGAACTGAGTATGCCAAGCTTGGGAAGTGTGAAAGTACCTGGTGTGCATTTTTAGGGGGCGGGGTGTGGAGGGTAGCTATGTAAAGTGGCTTGATGTGGCTGCAGTGAAGAAGCAGTGGAAAATGTGGCCATTTTACCGAAATGAAGAGTCTAGATATGAGGCGTTCATTAGGGAAAACAAGGGCCTGAATTTTAGAAATGAGAGACGTAATGGAATAATGGCTTGGACAGACACTTGTAAGTTAAAATCGAGGCAATGTTTATAGATTGAATGTGGTAGCTGAAGGAGAGAGAAATAGATTTCTAGAGTAAGGGTAACTGATGGGTGTATTTTTTTTACCCATTATTTTTGGTTTCTGAATATAATAGTAATATATGCTCAAGGAACATTTTATTGTAGAAAATAAGCCCCCAAGTTAAAATCATCCATTATCCCACCACCCAAAGATGGTAACTATTAACAGTACGGTATGTGTTCTTATAGACTTTATTTCTATGTAAATATGTGTTTATGTGTGTGTAATTTTTTAGCCTCTATATTAAGACACAATATGTGTGTGATATTTTTTAAAACAAAAGGTATACCACGTAGAATTTTTTGTATATTTTTCACTTGACTTTATCGTGAATCTTTTCCCATTCATCATTCTTTGAAAATATTAATATTATAATATCCCCTCATGTGTATCATAACCTTTTTTTAAAAAATACCATTGTAATCAACAGTGATATAAGCCTATCTTTAACTGCAACTCTGATTTTCCTCAGAATAATTTTTAGAAGTAGAACTAGTGGGTCAAAGAATATGAATATTTAAGACTTACGCAGAAAGGTTATACCAATTCAGGTCTCCATTAAGAATAAGAGAGTATTGGTTTCACCAAATCCTCAACAACAGCCTTAACAGTTTCCTTTAATCTTTGCTAATTTGATAGGCAAAAATAACATTCCATTGTTTTAATTTACATTTTGTGCATTTATACATTAGCCATTTTTATTTCTTTGTTTGAACATTTCTCTTCATATTTGTTGCTCATTTTCTTATTAGATGCTAGCTTTAAAAAAATTGACTTGCGTGAGTTCTTCATATATTACTAAGCCTTTGTCATACTTGCAGAAAAATTTCCAGTTTGCTGTTTGTTTGCCTTTTGATATACACAATTTTTATTGCAGTATAATTTACATAAGGACAGGGCACAAATCACAAGTGTGCAGATGGTTATATTTTCACATGTTGAGCACACCCATGTAACCAGCACCCAGATCAAGAAACAGGACAGATGGGGCATGGTGGCTCACACCTGTAATCTCAGCACTTTGGGAGGCTGAGGCAGATGGATCCCTCGAACCCAGGAGTTTGAGATTAGCCTGGACAACATGGTGAAACCGTATCTCTACAAAAAAGACAAAAATTATCTGGGCGTGGTGGCACATGCCTGTGGTCCCAGCTACTCGGGAGGCTGAGGTGGGAGAATCACTTGAGCCTGGGTAGGTCAAGGCTGCAGTGAGCCATGATCGCACTGCGGTACCCCAGCCTGGATGACAGAGCCAGACTCTGCCCCAAAAAAATAAAAAATGAAAAAAGAAACAACATCCCCAGCACACCAGAAGCTTCCTCCTGGTCCTTTCCATCACTACTCCCTACCCCAAAATGATCACTATTTAAACATAATAACCTAGATTAATTTTGTCTATTTTTATTGTTTAGACACTGTGCATTTCCATTTATATACTCTCTTATTTCTGACTTTTTTTTTTTCCTCTCTGGCTTTATTTGTGAGATTCGTCCATATTGTTAACATGAGAATTTTTATTTCTGCATAGTATTCCATGTGAATATATGGTCATTTTAAAATTCATTCTTCTGTTAATGGTCATTGAGTAGTTCCCAGGTTTAAACCAGTGCTACTGTGAACCTTTTTGTATGTGTTTGGTTAAACATATTTCTGGTGGATATCTATGCAGGAATGGAATTGCTGGGTCATAGCAAATACATAGATATTTCTGTAGATATTGCCAAACTTTATTCCAAAGTGGTTGTACCAGTTTATTCTCCAGCCAGGAATGTATGAGAGGTCCCATTGCCCCACATCCTCATCAACACTTGCTAATTTTAGTGTTTTTCTTTTTATGATTCTAGGGGCTATGTCCTGGTATCATCTCCTTGAGGTTTTAATTTGTATTTTCTTGATAAAGACGTTAAGATTTTTAATGTGTTTATTAGCCAATTGTATATCCATTTTATGAAGCCACGTCAAATTTCTTGCATATTTTTCTATTGGGTTGTCTCTTTTTCTTGCTGATTTGAAGGAATTTTTTACATACACTGGATACAAGTCCTTTGTTAGAGATGCAGTTGGCCCTCCTTAGCTGAGAGTTCCACATCTGCAGATGGGACCAACCGTGGCTCAAGCCTGTAATCCTAGCACTTTGGAAAGCTGAGCCAGGGGGATCACTTGAGGCTAGGAGTTTGAGACCAGCCTGGCCAACATGGCGAAATCCAGTCTCTACTAAAAAATACAAAAACTAGCTGGGCATGGTGGCATGCACCTGTAGTCCCAGCTACTCCAGAGGCTGAGGCATGAGAATCGCTTGAACCCAGGAGGCGGAGGTTGCTCTGGGTGACAGAGTAAGATTCCATCTCAAAAAAAAATAAAGGAAATACTCTGGCCCAGTGAGGTGGCTCATGCCTATAATCCCAGCACTTTGGGAGGCTAAGGTGGGAATATTGCTTGAAGCCAGGAGTTTGAGACCAGCCTGGTCAACATTAACAAGACCCTGCATATTAAAAAAAAAAGAAAAAAATTAACCAGGTGTGGTGATGCATGTCTGTAATGCCAGCTACTCCAGAGCCTGAGGCAGAAGATTGCTTGAGCCCAGGAATTTGAGGCTGCAGTGAGCTACAATTCCAGCCTGGGTGACAGAGTGAGACCATATCTCTAAATAAATAAATAAATACTCAAAAATTTTCAAAAAATAATACAAATAAAAAACTATACAGGATAACAACTATTTACATAGTGTTCACATTGTATTAGGTATTACAAATAATCTAGAGATGATTTAAAATATGTGGGAGAATGTGTGTATGTTATATGCAAATACTATGCCATTTTATATAAGGGACTTGAGCATCCATGGAATGGGTATTTGCCCTAGTCCTGTGACCAATTCCCCATGAATAAAGAGACAACTGTATATACCTCATATATCTTACCTTGGGCTATATGTGGCCTCTGCACTCTTTTAATCGTGTCTTTCAATGAACAGAAGCTCCTTATTGTAATCCAATTAAACCTTATTCTTTTGTGATTAGTGCTGTTAAAAAAATATTTGCCTACTCTAAGGTCACAAAGATATTTTCTTTAAAAGCTTTATTTGACCTTTTCCTGTTTAGATCTGTCATCCATCTGGTACTGATTTTTGTATGGTAACAAGTGAAGATCAACATTTTTTTTTCCCATGTGGATGTCCAGTTGACCTGGCACCATTTACTGAACAGATCATTTTTTCCCCACTGAACTGTAGTGTTGCCTTTGTCATAAATCAGGGAACCCTTTATGTGTGGATCTCTTTCTGGACACTTTCTTCTTTGCCGTTGATGATTTTGTCTATTCGTGTGTTAATACCACATTGTTTTAATTACTATAATTTAAAAAATAGGTTTTAATATCTGATAGTATAAGACCCTTCAGCTGTATTTTTCTTCAAGATTGCCTTTGGCTATTCTTGGCCCATTATATTTCCATATAAATTTTAGAATCAGCCTGTCAGTTTTTGTAAAAAAATAAAAAATAAAAATTAAAAAAACCCTACTGAGACTTTGATTGAAATTGCTTTGAAGCTATAAATTAATTTGGGGAAACTTAACATCTTTACAATATTGAATCTTCCAATCCGTGAACATTTATTGCTTGCCTTCTACATGAATCAGGCAACTTCCCATCTCGTTCTGTGCTCTAGTACTGATTTTACAAAATGAGAATTATCTGTTTCTTCAGAGTATAGCTAAATTGGCCTTAGCTGGGGAAAAGAGACCGAATGTTGTCTATCAGCTCAATTTCTTTTATGGTTATTGCTCAGGTACAATTTTCTATTTTGATAACTTTTTTATTCTGAAAGGCAGTGTAATATAGTTAAAAGATATGGGCTCTGGAGCTGGATAGCCTAAGAAATCCTAGGTCAGCTATTTATTAGTTAATGTGACTTTGAGCAGGTTACTTAACTTGTCTAAGCTTCAGTTTTCTCCATATTAAATAAAAATAACAGTAACTATCTCGTAAGGTAGTTGTGAGTACTAAATGATTTAATATAAGTGAATTACTTAGATGAGTACCTGACACATTGTAAACACTCAGTAAATGTTACCTTTTATTAAATTTTTCCAGCAAATTGCTTTTTACCTAGGTTTTCAAAATTATTGATGTATTCTTAGTAGTCTCTTTAGTTTCATTTATAGCACAAATTAGATCTGATTGTTGTTATGTTTTTTTGTTTTGCAAAGATGTGCTGGAGTTTCAACTTACCAGATAGACTTTTCTTTTTGTTGAGACAGAGTTCCACTCTTGTCGCCCAGGCTGGAGTGCAATGGCAGGATCTTGGCTTGCTGCAACCTCCGCCTCCTGGGTTCAAGCAATTCTCCTGCCTCAGCCTCCCCAGTAGCTGGGATTACAGGCACCCATCACCACGCCCAGCTAATTTTTGTATTTCTAGTAAGATGGGGTTTCACCATGTTGGCCAGGCTGGTCTTGAACTCCTGACCTCAGGTGATCCACCCACCTTGGCCTCCCAAAGTGCTGGGATTACATGTGTGAGCCACTGTGTCTGGCCCCAGGTAGACTTTTCAAAAAACTAGTTGTTGGTTTTGATTGGTCAGTTCTATTGAATTTGTTTGTGGTTTTAAATTTTTTAAAATTTCTACTTTTATCTATTTCCATTCATCTATTTGTGTTTATTTTGCTATTTTTGTTCTGTTTTCTTTAGCTTCTTGAGTTAAAAACTTAAATGCCCAAAATAACTTGTAAGGCTATAAATTTCCCTGAGTATTACTTCAGTTGTATCACGAAAGTTTTGAAATGTAGTTTGTCTCACGGTTGTATAAGTTCCATTTTTATTTCTTATTTAATACCCAAGTGTATAGTTGAGAGATTGATGTTATCATTGGTGATTATTTTTCTCCCTGTGTCCCTCAGACCCATAATTCCACCCTGATCATTATGGACTGCATCACTGTATTCCGTTGTCCTCTGGGTTCCATTTAGGTTCGGCCAGTGGGAAGGACCTGCAGATCAGAGGATGGAGGAAAGAGCGCCAGAGAGGTTTGGGTGTTTCTTTCTGAATTCTTTCCCTCTACGGCTACTCTTTGTTAGTGATTGCATTCCTGTACCTAAAGCCACAACTTTTTTTTTTTGACAGGGTCTTGCACTGTTGCCTAGGCTGGAATGCAGTGTTAACCATCATAACTCACTGCAGCCTCCAACTCCTGGCTCGGGCAATCCTCCCACTTCAGCCTCTCAAGTAGCTGGGACTACAGGCATGTGCCACCACGTCCAGCTAAACTATAACTCTTATCAGGGGATTCTTCTTGGGAAAGGCTTGGAGCAGCCATTTTATTTCCTGTGTTTGGGCTTTACCACCTATGAGACCTGTAACCCCTTCTACCCCTATTACCACTTTCATTCAACTTAGATCTCAGGCCACTGACTGAGAAAGGCCTTCTTTTGAAGAGCTGAAAGCTTGTAAGCCATGTTTTCTTGCCATCTACTACTTGATTACTCAGCCAGTGGAACATATTTCAGGTTCTGCTGAGTCAGCCCTACTTCTAGATACTAAGTACTGTGTCACCCATACATCCTAATGCACAGTGACTGGTTTTTGGCACCAGAGACTTGTTTCATGGAATACAATTTTTCCACAGATGGAGGATGGTTTCAGCATGAAACTGTTCCACCTGAGATCATCAGGCATTAGTTAGATTCTCATAAGGAACACACAACCTAGATCTCTCACGTGCACAGTTCACAATAGGGTTCCTGCTCCTATGAGAATCTAATGCTGCCACTGATCTGACAGGAGGCGGAGCTCTGATAGTAATGCTTGCTCACCCACTGGCCCACCATCCTGCTGGCCGCGGGCTGTATTCCTAACAGGCCATGGACCAGTACCAGTGTCGTGCAGGCCTGGGGGTTGGGGACCCCTGTTAATGCAGTAAACAGAAACCTGTCTATGTGCCATAAGCAGAAAGGAATTTAACATAGGGAATTAATAGTTAGATTATCATTGGAAGGCCCACAGGATCAAGCTCTATCAAAGTTGCTATATGCTCATGTAGGCAAGAGCACGTGATCATGATCATAGTTACAATCCAGGAATTAGAAGCCATCACCACTTTGGGAGTCCAAGGCTGGCGGATCATGAGGTCAGGAGATCGAGACCTTTCTGGCTAATGCTGTGAAACCCCATCTCTAGTAAAAATACAAAAAGAAATTAGCCGGTTTTGGTGGCGGGTGCCTGTAGTCCCAGCTACTCGGGAGGCTGAGGCAGGAGAATGGCATAAACCCAGGAGGCTGAGGTTGCAGTGAGCCGAGATCACGCCACGGCACTCCAGCCTGGGCGATAGAGCAAGACTCTGTCTCAAACAAAACAAAACAAACAAACAAAAAAAGCCATCACCACATCTGCCTCTCAATAACCTAACAAAGTGATACCTTGGTATTGGAACTTGGAGTCTCTCCACTGTCTCTACCACACCTGCAGCTGTGTTACCAAGAAGTTGGAGAATCCATATTGGAATACTGCTCCGCAGTATTCCAGTTTTGTCTCCGTTTTGCCTCCACAGCTTTGTTTCATAGCAAAAAAAAAAAAAAAAAAAAGAGAAGGAATGAGAGAACAAACGGACAAATGAAAGAACAAGGCCAGCAGTGGGGGGATCACTTGAGGCCAGCAGTTTGAGACCAGCTTGGGCAACATAGCGAGACCTTGTTTCTGCAAAAAATTATTTTAAAGAATTAGCTAGGCATGGTGGCATGCATCTGTAGCCCTAGCTACTCAGGAGGCTGACGCAGGAGGATTGCTTAAACCCAGGAGTTCAAGGCTGCGATGAGCTTTGATAAGGCCACTGCACTCTGCCTTGGTGACAGATTGAGACTTTGCCTTTATTTAAAAAAAAAAAAGAAAAAAAAAAGAACAGATGAAACAAAAGCCAAAGAAGCAAAAAGTGGACTTCTGCTTTTCTTCCACCTTCCAAATCTCTTACACCGTACACCTACTTGGGGAAACCCTAATTTATATCTAGAATCCTAGCTGCAAGATAATTTGGGAAATTTCAGATGTAGCTTTCCTGCCTCTGTGACACAAGAGATACATTGGAAAAAGGATTATAGAATAGAGATTGAACAAGCCAATTTACCATATCTATCTTAGGGCCTAACCTGTCTTCCCCAAAGAAATTTAACTGTGATTTCTTTTTGGTATATTTGTTGTAATACTGTTATTTTAATGATCTTCAGAGTAGAAATCAGACTCATTCATGTATTGAGACTTACCTAGAGAATTACATGCTGCATGAAAGTTAAAAACTTAAATCATGCAGAGTTTTGGATAATATTCCAACAATATCCCTTCCCTTAAAACAAACTCTTTGAGGTATCTTGTTTTAATTTCTGTTTCTTGGATTATTTGTAAATTTTACTGTATTATATTTTGGGTCATTTGTATTTCTCCTTTCAGTGATCACTTTGAGTCCTCTTAGTCTGAGGACTAGATGTGCACTGAAAGATGATATAAGAGAAGGACTAAGGGAGGAAAGAAAAAGTGAAGTGCCCAGGCCCAATTCCTATTTCTTGCCCTAGAATCTGATTACCCATTTTATCAGAGCTAGATTCCATATATACTTTCAATGTTAATTCTATTATATTGGAGCCTGACTCCTCCTTCTATAAGATCATTTGTTTTAATTAGAATCTTCTACCGTCATTCTACTCTAAGAGGCTGAATTGAGAAGGACAGTATAACCTCAGTCTTGGACCTCTCAGGCTAAACAGCAACAGAACAAATTTTAGAAAATGATGGATACTATGTCTAATGTGAATATTAGCAAAATAAGCATGAAATACCAAGATTGTTGTTTTACCCTATTATCGTCATCATTAATTACAGTGTTTTGAGAGTAAGAATTCTCCAATTACTTTAGAAAGGTATTAAAGTTCTGATGTTGCTTTCTTAAACTATTTTTTAGACAGGGTCTCACTCTGTCGCCAGGCTGGCCTCCAATAGAACAATCACTGTTCACTGCAGCCTCCACTTCCCAGGCTCAGGTGATTATCTCATCTCAGCCTCCCAAGTAGCTGAGACTACAGGCATGTGCCATCATGCCCTACTAATTTTTTTTTTTTTGAGATGGAATTTTGTTTCGCTCTTGTCTCCCAGGCTGGAGTGCAATGGCGTGATCTCGGGTCACTGCAACCTCCACCTCCCAGGTTCAAGCGATTCTTCTGCCTCAGCCTCCCAAGTAGCTGGGATTACAGGCGCATGCCACCACACCCTGCTAATTTTTGTATTTTTAGTAGAGATGGGGTTTCGCCATGTTGGCCAGGCTTGTCTCGAACTCCTGACCTCAGGTGATCCATCCGCCTCAGCTTCCCAAAGTGCTGGGATTACAGGCATGAGCCACCATGCCCGACCAATTTTTTGTATTTTTTGCAGAGAGTGGGTTTTGACATGTTGCCCAGGTTCAAGTGATTGTCCTGCCTCGGCCTCCCAAAGTGCTGGGATTACAGACGTGAACGACTGCACCGGGCCTTAAATTTTAATTGCAGAAACTTCAGGTCATTTATTCTGTCTTAAACCCTGCTATTCCTAGAGGGAAGAGTACCTGGAAATAAGACTTTTTAAATCTGAAAGACTAATTTTTCTGCCTCTTTGCATCATTTGAAGTTCATTTAAACCATTCCTTTGTAACTTTCTTCTAGTAGGGACAATGTTGTATTAAAGGGATCTTTTACTCAAATCTCTTGCCTTGGTAACCTTATCCTCTGTAGGTGAACTCTTTACTGTTTTTGGTGTTTGTTTAAATTCATTCTGCCTCTTTTCTTTTCTTCCTGGCTGAGAAAGATAATTTTTGCCCATTTTATCATGATTTCTTTTTCTCCTACTTCTTTCATACTTCTGTGTAAGTTATTAAATGTTAACCCTTCGTTGGCAGTATGTTCAGCTTTCGCCCTTTTCTCTCGTAGCATTTAATCAGTTAAATGAAAGGAAATGACTCTCACAAAACCTTTCACATTTAAAAGGAAGTTTTAAAAAATTTCTCTCTTTCTCGAGAGATTCCCCTTTCTTTGTATTTTTAAAAGTTATTATACATCTCTGAGGAACATAAAGGCACTTTTTCCCTAAGTAATAATTGTAGATTCTTTCTTACTTGTATTATTGATTTGACTAATGGAAGAATATTGTTTTTGTCTGTGAACATATACGTGGACAGTATTTGCTATTTTGATAATGGAGCTTCCTGTCTAGAATAATTATACATATAAAATTTAAGGTATTATTATATCATTTAATTTTTTTAATATATCCTGAATTTCAGTTTGTCAAACATAAAGCCCTAAATTGTATTATTTAAAATAATCTTGTTCCAAGTAGTAGCTGAGATTAGAAGTATAGCAAAATTCATGCTATCACTATCTATAATAGGAATAATATTTATTAATAGTGCTATTAAATCACAACTCTATTGACATCAAAGATTGACCATTAAGACCAAGTCTAGCCAGATATGGTGGTTCACACCTGTAATCCCAACAATTTAGGAGGCTGTGGTTAGAAGATCACATGAGCTCAGGAGTTCAAGACCAGCCTGGGCAACATAGTAAGACCCTGTCTCTACAGAAAATGTAAAAATTGGCCAATGTGGTGGCATGTACCTACAGTCCAAGCTGCTTCGGGGCTGAGGTGGGAGGATTGCTTGAGCCCAGGAGGTTGAGGCTGCAGTGAGCTGTGATTTCAGCACTGCACTCCAGCCTGGGCATTGAAATGAGACCCTGTCTCAAAAACAAAACAAAACACCAACTCTGGTTTATAACCAAGATATGCAAGAAGAAATTCCATGTTTAATATGAATTATAAAAATTATTCTTGGGGAACAAGTCTGCTTTTTTTTCTGCTTATGTTGTGTCATTTCTTCTGTTTTGGCTTCTTTACAGATCCTTGGGGCTCCAGTTTAGATTAAAATTTTGTTTCTGTTTTACGTCTAAACATTCAAGAAAAGTAGGAAGTTCTCTCTTTTATGTACTTTTTATTGCATTTATTAAAATGTAAGTCCATTTGTCTCAAGCTATGACACACACAGTGCCTACATTATTTTTTGTAGTTACCTTGGTATTTTATGTGCAGCTATATTGAAGGTTTTCATTTTTTTAAAAGCATTGTGGAAAGAGGACCAGATGAGGAGTCAAGAGACTGACTGACATAAATTAGCAATGAAATTCTGAATAAATCACTTAATTTATCTAGAGCTTGTTTCCCAGGATCATCCTTTATACCATATCAACCTTTGGTATGAAATTTTTCTTAAATCCATTCTAGGGGATCGGAAACTATCTAGTGGGTTGAGTAAATGAGAGTAGGCCCTTACAGGCTTCCATTAATTAGGAAATACAGGAAAAGAATCTACTCATTTCCAGTCTCTTTTTATATTAGAAATCCTGACTCAATTTTAGTTTTCCCTGGTTCTGTACCAGGTGTTCTCTGAATTCCTAGAAGCAAATCATGCCTTAAGGATTTAGGAGAAAAGGCCCAAAGCTCAGTGTACTCGACAGGGGCACAGTGTTAGAAAGTGTACTAACTTCGACCAGGCGTGGTGGCTCATGCCTGTAATCCCAGAGGGTGAGGCAGGTGGATCGCCTGGGGTCAGGAGTTCAAGACCAGCCTGGCCAACATGGTGAAACCTCATCTCTACTAAAAATGCAAAAATTAGCTAGCTGTTACAAATGCAAAAATTACAGCTGGCGCCTGTAATCCCAGCTACTCGGGAGGCTGAGGTAGGAGAATTGCTTGAACCCAGGAGATGGAGGTTGCAGTGAGCTGAGATCACGCCACTGCACTCCAGCCTGGGCAACAGTGAGAGACTCTGTCTCAAAAAAAAAAAAAAAAAAAAAAAAAGAAGTGTACTAACTTCATTGCCTCTGGATTTTTTGAGTATTGCTTATAGTATACATTGAGACTTCATGTTGTTATTATTCCCACTATAGGAAATCAGTGTGCCCATTACTTTTTATTTGAAACAATATATTTGAGGACATCCTTTATTTTAAAATCTGCATTGTAATTTATTTAGTTGACAGAATATAGCCTCCTATCTCTTATTGTTGAGGTTTTTGCTGATTAATCCACAACTTTTAATATTATATCTCATTAAGACCTTTATGAAAATGGATTTTTTTTTTTGCTTTTTTCTTTTTCTTTCTTTTTTTTTTTTGAGACAGTCACACTCTGTCACCCAGGCTGGAGTACAAGTGTTGCAGTCATAGCTCACTGCAGCCTTGAACTCCTAGGCTCCAGCTATCCTCTCCTCTCACCTCATCTTGTGTGAGCCATTGTGTCCAGTTATCTCTCCTTTTTTTTTTTTTATTTATTTTGGATTAAGAAGCAAAGGAAATAAAGTTGGATGTTATCTCGTAATATCCAAACATTATATTAAAGTTTACTGCATGCTCTCCTCACATCCAACATTTTGTCAATTGTGTTTGATCTTCTGGCCTTTGTCTTAAAGCAGTTGAAAATGAAGTTTTGCTTCCTCTCCTTGCTTCTGCTGTGCATTCATTTAAGTGACCGATATGTGCGAGTTAATTAGCTAGATTTCAAATAATATTAAAAGTAGCATCAGAACCAAGGGGATATCAATCTACCATTGCTGACTTCTCTCCATTTAGTTAAGACAATCCACTGCTGTCCTTGCTTTTTAGTCAATAGAGTATAAAAGCTGTGTAAGTCAGTTTTCTCCCATTGCATCTCTTAGTCTTTTGATGGGTATGTTTGATTTTTATTTAGATTTTGGACTTAGGTAGTATTGCACTTGAGTACATTTGTACTGTTGTATAGAAAAATCTTAAGGTTATTCTTTTTAAAAATGTTTGCTATTTATTACATCTCATATCAGAATCATTGGATAGGATTTCAGCGGAAAATATTAGAAGCCTGCAGCCAAACTTCTTAATATATGTGTCTTACTTTTTCTTGGTTTATTTAAAAACTTTTAAATAAACACTAATACTAAAAACATCCTTTGAAGGCATTTTTAAAACTCCAGTATTCCTATTACCTTCGTCTGTAGTTGCTGAGTAATAACAGCACTGAAGAAATAATGTTCAGATTTTTTTTCAAAGGGCTGCTTCTGATAGGAAAATGCTTAGTAATGACAGAGGCACGCCCTCCAATTCAGTGGCCATTTTGTACTGTAGTTCTTCTGGAGAAACAAGTGGGAATCATCAAAGAAAGAAATGTGTGGATAAAAAAGAATATGGACAAGAGGCAGTAAATTTTTCATTTAGGTCAACTGGAGAAATTAGAACCATGCTGTCTGTGAGTAGTTTAATTAGTTGGACCAATTTTAATGGACCCTTTTAGCTTAATCTCTTTAAATTAGATTTTATGATTAGATTTTACTTTGCTGATTAATTAATTAATGCTTGAATTTGGAGCTTTGGTATACTAATTTAGAAATCATGTTGAAATGTGTAAGCTCCGAAAAGCATTTCCTATTATTTTATATCTTTAATATCCTATGATATTATCTAAGGTTTAAGGGAGATAAAGGCATGAAGTAGTTAATTTCAGATTATATTTTGTGATTGTGTACTGAATTAAAGATAAGTGAAAAGTCTATATAGAAATTTACTACATTGGCAATACAGTTATGGGGAAATTTATTTTCCATCATGGGGTTTTGTTAATTTTGACAGAGATTTAGCCTTTTAAGTAGATTCCTCATTAAAAATTGAGAAAAATCACTGCCTTTTATAATTTGTTATAGTTTTACTCGTCAGTTTATTTTGTGATACTCTGCAGCTAGCCTGGAAAAACATGGAAATCATAGCAATTAACAACAGGAGTTTAATCCTTTTCAGTGGTATTTTCCAAAAACAATATATTGTTGTTCTATATGTGATAGTCACATTTAGACCTATAGCTTTAAGCTATATTCAAAGATAAAAGATTTTTTTAAATGCTTTAAAATAACACATAATAATTTTCAGGCAAATATTTTCCCATCAAATCCCTTTAGTTGCAGATACCTTTTCCCTAGAGATTTTATTTTGAATTAAAGATCTTTTAGAGGTTTTGTTGGCATAGTAGAAACTTTAAAAAATATGTAATTTACATGGTAGTATATAGAGAATACTTTTTTTCCAGAGAAATTACAAGTTGGTACAAACTTGAAGAAAAGTTACGTGTAACTTGGTGAATTCTGTAACTTGGGAATGGAAATCAAAGGCTTTTTGATCCTTTGAACCAGAATAAGCACAGATTCATATAGGTGGGAAGTCTGTGTTAACAAAGTTACTTCTCAAACATTACACAATTTCAGGCTTTTGTGCCAATGCTTTGTGCCTCATACTCTCTTCTCTGTTAGTAGCTGGTGTGCCTGTGTTTTCTTGTTGCTTTTTGTGTTTAATATGGACTGCATGGCCCAAATGACATCTGACATCTGACAATAGTTAGCATTTTGCCAAACCTGATAGTGTGGTTTAGATATCATACTGACATTTTAAATGAAGGAATGTGTAACAGTTGAAGTAGAGCATTAGTTTTTGGGTTGGTTTGGTTTGAGTTTTTTTGTTTGTTTGTTTGTTTTATTTTTTGGGTTTTTTGAGATAGAGTCTCACTCTGTCGCCCAGGCTGGAGTGCAGTGGCGCAATCTCGGCTCACTGTATCCTCTACTTCCCAAGCTCAAGCGGTCCTCCTGCCTCAGCCTCCTGAGTTTGCCAAGAGCACAGGTGTGTACCATGTTCGACTAATTTTTGTATTTTTTGTGGAGACAGGGTTTTGCCATGTTGCTCAGACTGGTCTCAAATTCCTTTGCTCAAGTGATCTGCATGGCTTGACCTCCCAAAGTGCTGGGATTACAGGGGTGAGCCACTGCATCCACCCCATTGTTAGTTTTTTTATGGAAAAGTGTATTGGCTCATTTTATTCATTTACTAAACTCACATGTAATTGGGTACTTTCTTTTTTTCTTTTCTTTTTTTTTTTTTCTTAGCAGACCTTAACTACCTTTTTCCACACAGATAACACATGAATATGTTCTCATTGTAAAACATTCACATAATACAGGGAAAGGATCAGCTCTCCCTTAATCCCCCTTTTCCTTTGCAAGTCCACCTTTCCCCGCAGAAGTACCACTGTAATCACGTTGGTATATTTTCTTTTTTAAATTATTTTTTATTTTTATTTTTTTTTTTTTTTTGAGACAGAGTCTCACTCTCTTGCCACGGCTGGAGTGCAGTGGCGCAATCTTGGCTCACTGCAACCTCCGCCTCCCAGGTTCAAGTGATTCTCCCACCTCAGCCTCCCAAGTAGCTGGGACTACAGGCGTGTGCCACCACGCCTGGCTAATTTTTTTGTATTTTTAGTACATACAGGGTTTCACCATGTTGGCCAGGCTGGTCTCAAACTCCTGGCCTCAGGTGATCCCCCCACCTCGGCCTCCCAAAGTGCTGAGATTACAGGCGTGAGCCACTGTCTCTGGCCAATGTTGGTATATTTTCTTTCAGATTATTCTCAGCGCAATTACATTTATCTATATGTGTATGTATATATACATATATATGTGTGACATACATAAATATATTGTATAATTCCATTTTGTGGGTTTTTTAAAACATAAATGGGGTTTTTAAATGGCTAGTAATAGTCAATGTTCTTGTATGTATATTTTGCATACTTTTATAATTATATTCATAGACTGGAAGCTTAGTGGTAAAATTGCTAGTTCAATGGATATTTACATTTATATTTTTATACCTATACTCCTACTAATAGTGTATGATGTATCTGTATTCCCACATTGCCAAAAGTGAGTATTCTCAGACTTCTTAATTATTGCCAACTAATAGGTAAAAATTGTATCTTTGTTTCAATTTGCATTTCTTCAAAGGTGAAGTTTAACATGTTTTCATTTATATTGACCCATTTGTATTTTTTTCTCTAAACTGCTTCTTTATATCCTTTACCCATTTCTACAATTTAAAAAAATATTCTTACTGGTTTATGTGGGCTTATTGTAAATTAAAAAACTGTTGCATCATGTTAGCTGAATTTTCTATCAATAATCTTTTTTTTTTTTTTTTTTTTTTTTTTTTTTTTGAGACAGAGTTTCGCTCTTGTCCCCCAGGCTGGAGTGCAATGTCGCGATCTGGGCTCACCGCAACCTCCCCACTGCCCCCCACTGCAGGGTTCAAATGATTCTCTTGCCTCAGCCTCCCAAGTAGCTGGGATTACAGGCGCATGCGCCACCACTCCCGGCTAATTTTTTGTATTTTTGTAGTAGAGGCGGGGTTTCTCCATGGTGGTCAGGCTGGTCTCGAACACCTAACCCCAGGTGATTTGCCTGCCTCAGCCTCCCAGAGTGTTGGGATTACAGACGTGAGCCACCGCGCCGGGCCTCCATTTTCAATGAGTTGTTTTTAAAACCCATTAAGCTAGTTTTGAAAGTAATTTTTAAGACTAGAGTACCATTGTTTCTGTAGTCCCCAAGAATCTTTGCAGCCAGTTTCTAACCTTGTGTAACGTGAGGCAAATGCTCTTATTGAATTCTTTTTTTTTTTTCTGAGAGGGAGTCGCTCTCTGTTGCCCAGGCTGGAGTGCAGTGTCATGATTTTGACTCACTGCACCTTCCGCCTCCTGGGTTCAGGTGATTCTCCTGCTTCAGCCTCTCGAGTAGCTGGGATTACAATAAGCCCACATTACAGTCTCTCACCACCATGCCCAGCTAATTTTTGTATTTTTAGTAGAGACGGTGTTCCACTACGTTGGCCAGACTGGTCTCAAACTTCTGACCTCAAGTGATCCGTCCATGTTGGTCCCCCAGAGTGCTAGGATTACAGGCATCAGCCATGGTGCTCGGCTCCTACTGAATTCTTACATGTGAACTATAGCTCATCTGAAGCAAAAATAAGGCAATTGGGAATAAATGTAGATATTATCAGGAGAATAATGCTAGCCTATTTTGAGTTTTCTAACTTAATCTGCTAAATAGATTTAGAATTACAAGTTTAGTTTCTAGTTAAATAAAACAAACAACTATACACAGTACTTCATTAGACCAAATTAATGAACTTGTTTACTCAAAATTATTTGCAATATGATGGGGTAGGTAACAGCACTGAATCTATCAGGTTTTTCCGACTCAGAAAAATCCCTCTTCTGTTATTTAGTACTATCTGTCCTTGTGACATTGGGCAAGTTCCCTTGGTCTCTCTGTGCCTTAGTTTCCTCATATCTAAAATGAGCCATGCCTCATAAGGTTATTGCAAAGATGAGACAGGCTTGTACATAAAAAAAAAATACTTAGATTAATTCCTGGCCCTGTCTGGGTACTCAATAAATGTTTACTACTGCTGTTGTTTGTGGGGAGATGGGTGGAAAAGAAATCAACCAACCAGATAGGAACTACACTGGATCATCCTCCTGTGAGAAAATTGTGCATCTGGGTAGTATCAAGCAGAATTATCAGCCTCCACTGACATCACCAAACCAGAGGTTAAACTTGCTGTAACCTCAGAAATGGGCAGTGGGAGAAGATCAAGGGTCATTATCAAACACTCACCACTTATAGCCCCCATAGCCTTGGGAAAACACAGCACTGGAATATTATTTTGTTTTGTTTTGTTTTCATTATCTTGTTCATGTTGGTGTCTGTTGTGGCTCTGTTTCCCTTGGAAACTAAATTTCTAAATTGGTAATCCATTGCCTCTTGATTATTTCTCTTCTCTGAGTTTATACCTTAAAATTTCTTGACTTCTTCCCATTTGCTACTTTATATTAGCCTTAGGCTAATAAGTATAGAGCTCTCGCTGAAGGATGGATAAAAGTCATGGAGCCTGTAAATCATAATAACACCAATTTTATATGAGCATTTTCCAAAATGTTCTCACGAGAAAAAAGTCTGTATTGGTATGTTCCCAGATTCTGTAGCTTCTATGAAACTTAAAGCCACCATTGGAAGGGGACAATTTAAGATGAAGTTAGCTTGAAGAGAGACAAAAATAGGATTGAATTAAAAATTATGCCTTGCAGGGTTGAGCATTTTGAACCTTATAGAATATAACATATGATATATATGGTGAACTTGAGAGAGGTTGTTTCTTTTACATCTCAATTTTTCTCAAAGAGACAATTTTATATTATAGTTTAAAAGTATGGGCTTTGGAATCAGACTAACTGGGTTTATATTCTGATGGGTGACGTTAAGCAAGTTATAACCTCTTTATGACTCAGTTTCCTCATCTGTAAAATGAGAGTAATAATAAAAATACCTCTTTATAGAGTCGTTAGAATTAAATGAGGTATTATAAAACATGCTTAACTCAATGCCTAGTAAATAAGCAACTCAGCAAATGTTAACTATTTTTAGTGTCACTACATTGTTTTTCAAGCTTGGCTCTACTGTTTTCTAAAATATATATAGTAACTCTGTTAGGGCCTTCCTGTCTTCTCCTACCATTATCTCTAGTTGATCTTACAGACTACATGTGTTTCTATACTGGTATGTCATATGAGTTTGCCACCATATTTATATGCTAAAAACTTGAATCTATACATTCAGTGGCTACTTTCCTGACCTCCAGATATTTTAGGTCTAAGCCATTCACATTTGACCATCTCACAGGCACTTCTAATACATCCCCTTCCTCCTCAAGATTTGTTGCTGCACCACTGTTTCATATTTCATTAAATAGCACCACCTGATTCTTCAAATCAGAAATCTTAATCTTGATCCCTCCATTGCCAACCATTTCAATCAGTAATCAAGTTATTTTGATTTTAATACTTAAACACATTTATTAAATGTTTTCATTTTTTATACTTCTTGTAGTCCAAGTTATCCAACAGCAAGAGACTGGATAAATAAATCATGATAGATTCATAGAATTGAAATGCTATAAGGACACTAAAAAGGAATAAGGTACAATATATGTCCCAATATGGAAAGGTCTCTAAAATACATTCAATGAAGCCAAGTGCAGAGAAAAGTATATAGTATATTCCCATTTGTATAGAAATTTTGAAGGCTATTCATACATATATAAGTGGATACTAAATTTTGGGGGAAGCATTCATGAGCTAAATATTTATTACCTTTTGGGTGAGAAACTAGGGGACTAAGGTAGGAAAAACAAAGTTATTGCTCATTTTATATCTTTTTGTATTTTTTAAATTTTTAGTATAAAAGCAGCAAGGCAGTGAAAAACAAACAAACAAACTGAGGTTGAGCAGTTGAGCTTAGTGTCCTTTTACAGATGAAATAAGTTAACTTTTCTTGTATATCCCCAGAGAGAAGTTAATGGCAGAGAACTACTAAAGTAACTAGTGCCTGACACAGAGTAGGTGCTCAATAAATATTTGGCTAGTGATAAAGGAGTAAATGATGATTGTCCCTTTTCTATCCAGATTATCTTTATCCTGGAATGCTATTAGCACTCAATCATTGCCATCTACAAGAGAGAATAGATAGTGTGAGGGACCAGAATCAGAATTTGGCCAGTAGTTAGTGCAGACTACACATTGCTTTTCTGAAAGGGTATATGGCTCTGAGATCAGCTCTTCTGACAAAGGGAAGGAGAGAGTCTCAAGGGTGCATCAGGGCTAGTGTGAAGAGCTCGGAGGGTTCAGACAGACAGAATAAGTGACATAGGGCCCAGCACGGTAGCTCACACCTGTAATCCCAGCACTTTAGGAGGCCAAGGAGGGCAGATCACTTGAGGTCAGGAGTTTGAGACCAGCCTGGCCAACATGGTGAAACGCCATCTCTACTAAAAATACAAAAATTAGCCAGATGTGGTGGCGCATACCTTTAATCCCAGCTACTCGGGAAGCTGAGGCCGGAGAATCACTTGAACCTGAGAGATGGAAGTTGCAGTGAGCCAAGATTGTGCCACTGCCCTCCAGCCTGAGCAACAGAGGGAGACTCGAAAGAGAGAGCGAGAAAGAGAGGAGAGAGAGAGAGAAAGAAAGGGAAAGAAAGAAGGAGAGAAAGAGAGAGAAAGAAAGAAAGAGAAAAAAAAGAAAAGAGGAAAACAGAAACGTTGCAACAATGACTACTGAGTTGGAAGATAGACAATCATTGACTGTTCTTAGCCCAGTAGATGTGCTGGATTGTGGACCTGTAGTATTGATATTAATAGTGTGTCAATATCCAAAAGAAACCATTCAGTAAAGTGCCATTTGTGGAAGAGGCTAGGTTTATTGAGATATCTAACTTTACTAGTTAATATCTATGGCCCAGATAGTCAGATTTGCACTTCTTTTCTTATGTTGACACCCCAACAGAATTTTTTAAATAAGGAAAATTTTTTATTGGAAGACTGAAGTTCAGTTAGATGAGCATGAAGTTTATGTAGAAATAATCTCCCAACAGCTTAGCTCAGCTATTCTTAAAGTTTTTAAAATTTAAGGCTCTACTGGAGTAAAACGATGTTATATAGAAAATTATTTTCTTCAGATATTTTTAATACTGTAATAACATTTCTCAGCCTATTTAAAGGTTCATATTGATCATCACAATACTTAGTGTAACCAAGTGCTATAATTATTTTGGTTTTATATTAGTAGCTGATTAAAATTTCAGTGCGTAAATTTTAATGCAGTTATTTTGAAGGTAACTCATTTCACTCTTAGAAAGCCTGTTGAGTTTTTGCAACAGGCTGTTGAGCATTGCAAGTCATGGAAAAACAACTAATTTTCCATTTTGTTCATTGCTTTTCAAATCAGTCATCATCCCAAAATAAAAAGTAAATAATGAAAGCAGCTGCTAGGCTACGTATTTTTTTGTGATTTTTTCAATCTTTGATTCCTTATACTCAAAAACAGGTTCTCAGCCTTAGAACTATTGACACTTTGGGCCAGATAACTCTTTGTGAGGGTTGTCCTGTGCAATATAGGATGTTGAGCAGCATCCCGATCTCTACACACTAGATACCAGTAGCGCTGCTCACATCCACCCCACAGTTTTTTGGGTTTTTTTTTTGTTTTGTTTTTGTTTTTTAAGACGGAGTCTTGCTGTATTGCCCAGACTGGAGTGCGGTGGCGCTATCTCGGCTGCAGCCTCCGCCTCCCGGGTTCAAGTGATTCTCCTGCCTCAGGCCTCCCAAGTAGTTAGGACTACAGATGTGCATCACCATGCCCGGCTAATTTTTGTATTTTTTTGTAGTAGAGACGAGGTTTCACCATGTTGGCCAGGCTGGTCTCAAACTCCTGACCTCAAGTGACCCACCCATCTTGGACTCCCAGAGTGCTGGGATTATAGGTGTGAGCCACTGTGCCTTGCCAACAGATTGTTTGTTTGTTTTGAGACGAGTCTTTCATGGCTTACTGCAGCCTTGACTTCAGGCTCAAGCAGTCCTTCACTTTCAGCCTCCCAGGTAGCTGGGACCAGAGGCACACACCACCATTTCTGGCTAATTTTTTTATTTTTAGTGGAGACAAGGTCTTGCTTTATATTGCCTAGGATAGTCTCAAACGCTTGGCCTCAAGCAGTTCCTCCTGCCTTGGCCTCCCAAAGTCCTGGGATTACCGACATGAGCTACCCTGCCTAGCACACCCCTCAGTTTTAACAGTGAAAAATGTCTCCAGAAATTGCCAAATGTGGGGAGGGGGAGTTGTGCAGTGATGATTTACTTTGAGAACAACTGCTTTATAAGAACATAGTAGTTTTTTTGTTTCTGCTTTTTGTTTTTAACTGTCTTGTTTAATGGTGATTTTAAAACATGGCTCAGAAAAATCACATAATTGAGAATAGTTTATTCCATGAACTTTATATTAGTTTGTGGAAAGAAAATGTGAATAATTCAAATTGACAGGTAAGTAGACACTTATTTGTGCCTCCACTGAGACTAGCACCTTGAAATCATGTTGCTAGAGGATACCTTTGATACTTGTTGACCTTGGTGAAAATATTAAAAAGTGTAGATATTGTTGCAGGAAGTTTGCAAGTCCAAATACTTGCTCATCATTTTCTGAATTTTTTCTAATAAACACAAAATATAGCACATGTAGAAGTTACACTAGTTGATACACATGTGATTAACTCATAAATTTATTTTAGATCTTATCTATATTAACATTTGCTTTTTGTCATATTCTCTTTCAATAGACATTAAAAGTACCACTACTATGGAAGTACCACTGCTAGATGGAAGTTTGAGCTGGACATGGTGGCTCACACTTGTAATCCCAGCACTTTGAGAGGCCAAGGTGGGAGGATCGCTTGAGGCCAGGAGTTCAAGATCAGCCTGGGCAACATAGTGAGACCCCATCTCTAAAAAAAATAAAAATAAAAATAAAATCACCTGAGACTATTAGATGGAAGTTTGTAAGACTCTAATGGGTTTTTTCTGGTTTTTATTTTGTTTTGTTTTCTTTTCTTTTTTAGAGACAGGATTTTGCTATGTTGCCTAGGCTGGAGTGCAGTGGCTATTCACCGGTGTGATCATAGGCCCTACAGCCTCAAACTCTTGGGCTCAAACAGGCATCCTCAGTAGCTGGGACTACGTGTGGAGTGTTTTAAAATCTAATAAAATGGGCCGGGCGTGGTGGCTCACGCCTGTAATCCCAGCACTTTGGGAGGCTGAGGCAGGTGGATCACCTGAGGTCAGGAGTTCGAGACCAGCCTGGCCAACCTGGTGAAACCCTGTCTCTACTAAAAATACAAAAGTCAGCTGGGCGTGGTGGCTGGCTCCTGTAATCCCAGCTACTTGGGAGGCTAAGGCAGGAGAATCACTTGAACCTGGGAGGCGGAGATTGCAGTGAGCCAAGATGGCGCCATTGCACTCCAGCCTGGGCGACAAGAGCATAACTCCATCTCACCAAAAAAAAAAAAAAAAAAAAAAAAAAAATCAGTAAAATGATATTTTCCCCAGATTATAATAATAAGTTGAATTTTTTTGAGTTTACATTTTTGTTCCATAGTATTTTCTTAAGCCTTTTATACCAGACTTTAGGAAAACCTAGCATCTGATTTTTAAAAGACTTTTATTATAGACCTTAAAACTGTATTTTAAGTGAAAGAATACTACAACGAAAACTCCATGGCCAGGCCTGGTGGCTTATGCCTGTAATTCCTGCACTTTGGGAGGTTGAGGTGGGCAGATCACTTGAGCTCAGGAGTTCCAGACCAGCCTGGGCAACCTGGTGAAACCCCATCTCTACCAAAAATACAAAAAGTGAGCTGGGGGTGGTGGTGCATACCCGTAGTCCCAGCTACTTGGGAGACAGAGATGGGAGGATCACTTTGAGGTTGCCGTGAGCAGAGATAGTGCCACTGCACTCCAACCTGGGTGACAGAGTGAGAGACACCATCTCAAAAAAAAAAAAAAAGCTCCATTTACCCATCACTCAGCTTCAGCTTCATCAGCTGTTAACATTTTACCAAACTGTCTCATCTGTTCCTCTCCCTCTCCCCCATCTTTTTTCTTGGTATATTTTAAAGCAAATACCATGTGACTCCCATTTGGCCTGTTATAAATAAATTTAAAAAAAAAGCAAATATCAGACATTACCTAATTTCACCTGTAAATGTATCAGTATGTATCTCTAACAGACAAGTACTTGCTGTGATTTAGGTGTGGTTTGTCCCTGCCAAAACTCATGTTGAAATTTAATTGCCATGCAACGATGTTGTGAGGTAGAACCTTTAAGAGGTAGGACCTAATGGGAGGCATTTAGGTCACTAGGCTCCACTTTCATGGATGGCTTGGTGCCATTCTCACAATAGTGAGTGAGTTCTTGCTCTCTCAAAACTGAACTAGTTCTCTTGGGAACTGATTAGTTCCTGAAAGAGCAGGTTGTTATAAAGTAAGGACATTCTTAGTGCTTGGCCCCTTTGCACATACCCACTCCCCCTTTGACCTTCTACCATATTATATCTAGGCAGCAGAGCCCTTGCTGGAAGCCAGTGGCATGCTCTTGAACTTCCCAGCCCGCAGAACTATGAGCTAAGTAAGCTTCTTTCTTTATAAAATATGCAGTGTCAAGTATTCTGTTATAGCAACACAAAACAGACTAAGAACTCTTTTTTTTTTTTTTTCCTTTTCCAAGATAACTCTGGCCAGGCACAATGGCTTACACCTATAATCCCAGTGCTTTGGGCCGAGGTGGGAGGATCACATGAGCCCAGGGGTTGGAGACCAGCCTGGGCAACATAGTGAGACCCTGTCTCTAAAATAAAAAACAATTAGCTGGACATAATGGCACATACCTGTAGTACCAGCTACACAGGAGGTTGAGGTGGGAGGATTCCTTGAGCCCAGGAGTTTGAGGCTGCAGTGAGCTATGCATACCACTGCATGGGTGACAGAACAAGACCCTGTTTCTAAATAAATAAATAATGATAACCCCAATATAATTATCTCATCTGACAAAATTAATAATAATTTCCTAATATCTAATACCTAGTCTGTGTTTGGGCTTCCTTAAATTCTCAAAAATGCCTTCTTACAGTTGTTCCAAGCAGGATCCAAAACAAGTCCCTACGTTACATTTGGGTGATACGTCCCTTTAGTCTCCCCACCCTCTTGCCTCTTTTTTTTTTTTCTGAGACAAGATCTGGCCCTGTCATCCAGGCTGGTGTGCAATGGTGCGATCTCAGTTCACTGCAACCTCTGCCTCCCAGGCTTAAACCATCCTCCCTCCCACCTCAGTCTCCTGCCTCTCACCTTTTTAAAAGTCATTTATTTGTTGAAGAAATTTGGTAATTTTTTTTGGTGTTTTTTTTTTTCAAAGACAAATGCATTTCATTATTTATTTAGATATAACCTTGAGTCATAGAAACTAAATAATTTGATCTGCAGGATTTCCATGCTCTGTATTTAGCTTATTTTTTAGCATAAGATGGCATTTGGTTTAGCACAAAATTCTGTATTTTAAAATACCACTTTTGGCCAGGCATGGTGGCTCATGCCTGTAATCCCAGTACTTTGGGAGTCTGAGGTGGGCGGATCATTTGAGGTCAGGAGTTCAAGACTAGCCTGGCCAGCATGGTGAAACCCCATATCTACTAAAAATACAAAAAATTAGCTGGGTGTAGTAGTGCATGCCTGTAATCCCAGCTACTTGGGAGGCTGAAGCCGGAGAATCAGTTGAACCCAGGAGGTGGAGGTTGCAGTGAGCCAAGGTCGTGCCACTGCACTCCAGCCTGGGTGACAGGGGGAGACTCTGTCTCAAAAAATAAAAAATAAAAATACCACCTTTTTATCTTGTTTCTCAGAGTGTTGTGAGTTTTATTTTACTACCTGAACAAGTTTAAGAGTCCCATAGCATTCTAACTTTGTGCTTAAGGAAGCTGAAACAGGGAGAGGATTTTTCTGGAAACAGAGCATACCTAGAAAGTACCAGAGCACTCAATATTTCCTTGGTAATGTTGAAAGCTTGATGAACCGTGGTTTTATCAGAAGTATCACAAGATAAAACTTCTTAGGAAAAACTGTTCCTGTTTTGTTTTATCCCCTGTGCCTACATGTTGCCTGACATGGAAGATGTTCAGTATTTATTATTGAGTCAGTTGCCTAATTCTGCCATCTTTGGCTCATTCTTCTCTGGCCCAAGACCTGAAAGCTTACAACTTGTTCTATCTATAAGAGTTTAAAGCAGTTTAAAAGAGTGAAGCTAATAATAAAAGCACTGTAGCCAGGTAGAACTGCTCATGCCTATAATCCCAGTGACTCAGGAGGCTGAGGTAGGAGGATCCCTTGAGGCCAGGAGTTGGAGACCAGCCAGAGAAACATAGCAAGACCCCATCTCTACAATAAATTTAAAAATTATCTGAGTATGGTGGCTTGTACCTGTAGTCCCAGCCACTCAGAGGCTGAGGTGGGAGGATTGCTTGACCTCCAGAGGTTGAGGCTATAGTAAGCTATGATCGTGCCACTGCACTCCAGCCTGGGTGACAGAGAAAGACCCTGTCTCAAATAAAAGCTAACCAGCAATGATGTAGTAATGACACTGGCACTTGTACAGAATACATCATGAATCATGTAGTAAACAAGCACTGCCATAAGTGAATGGTCAGACTTTATACATCTGGGAGATCTGATATCTTTTCCTTTTTTTCTTTCCTTTTTTTTTTTTTTTTTTGAGATGAAGTCTCGCTCTGTTGCCCAGGCTGGAGTGCAGTGGCAGGATCTCAGCTCACTGCGACCTCCACCTCCCGGGTTCAAGGGATTCTCCTGCTTCAGTCTCCCGAGTAGCTGAGATTACAGACATGTGCCACCATGCCTGGCTAGTTTCTGTATTTTTAGTAGAGATGGGGTTTCACCATGTTGGCCAGACTGGTCTCGAACTCCTGACCTCAAGTGATCCACCCGCCTTGGCCTCCCAAAGTGCTGGGATTACAGGCGTGAGCCACCGCACCCACCCGGATCTGATATCTTTATGTGGGGCCTGCAGGGAGTAGGGCTGGCAAGAAGTGCCAGTAGTGTAGGACTTGGATGAGACATTTTCTTAAAGAGCTTTCTTCAGCAAAAAATTTGTGATTTTCCTGTCTATTTTTGTTTATTTTTATTGCAAAAATGTTTCGGCCACCAGAACAATCTTAGCGCAACCAAAGGTTCTTGGCTGTTTTTCATTTAGCAAAATTCTTTCTGGTGTTATGATATGTGTTTTCTGTCAGCTAAAACTTACAGGAATAGTGAACCACAAAGATTTCCTGAGGAGCTCCCACATGCTGTGTCTGAGGTTTCTCATATTTCTTTTGGCATCAGTAACATTCTCCAATACTTCGAAATTATAGTTTGAATCCAGTGTTAATGATTTCTCTTCAAAAAAACAACTTAAATAAAACATTTGCGGTTTTGTTTTGCTTGAACCAAGGAAAAATCATAATAGAGACAACTACCTACTCTGCCTTACCCTCCACACAAAAACACCCCTTTCTAAAGCTACCATCTAATACTTTATGAAAAATAAATATTTCCCTGTATTTATTAGTGTATAAGCCTAATATCCCAAAACCTCTAAAATATAGTGGTCAGAACAGTTGCAATAGGGAGTCTCCCCTTGCTGTAAAAGAAAAAAGTCAAAATAAATTATCTTATGTTGAGTGATCAGGTTTTAATACTAAGACATTATTTGCCTTTTTCACTCTCATTCTCATGTGTGTATACAGAGTACAAAAAGCTCATCAGATGGTTGCATATTCTACGTTAACATTTAGCTATTTGAAACTATTACTTGTTTTGGTACGGCTATTCTTTGATACTACAATGATCAGAAAAGACTATTAAAATACTTCTGGCTTTCCAACTATATTATTTGTGTAAGCCTTGATTTTTCTGTATACTTCACACAAAACAATACATTGCAACACATTGAATGCAGAAGCAGATATAAGTATCCAGCAATTTTCTATTAAGCCAAACAATAAAGAGATTTGCAAAAAGTGTAAAACAATCTGTTCTTCTCAATAAATTTTTTTCATTTTGGAGAATTTTTTCATTAAAAATATGTTGTTTAACATTGTAACAGGTTTATTGCTATTTTCAAGTAAAATAATAAGTTTTTTTTTAAATTTTAGTTTTGAGTTCTAATATGATGTCATTAGACGTCCATGTAAACAAAAGCTCTTAGGGGCTCTTAATAATTTTTAAGATTATAAGGAGAGCTGAGACCAAATAATTTGAGAACTACTGGTTAGGATATGGTTTTCTGAGATCTATTAAATAATACACAAGTTATTTGACAGTTTCAGTGAAAAGGTGATAGCAATTTTATTCCTAAACATTTTAAAAGAATTAATGTAAGCATAATGAATAGAACTTGAGTGTTCATAATGTTCATACAGTATCTGGGCTTACATGTGTTAGGAAGTGGTGTGATTTGCACTAACAGCCAAAAATAGAAAAATGCAAATATGAAATATAATGGTAGATAACTAGAAATTACATTTTATTAAACCTGCAATACATTCACCTCAGTCGCCAGAGGTTGTCTTCTACGAAACTTTGACAAATACTTTGTTACCTACAGCCATGAAACAAAGTATGGTGATCACCTTGGTAAGCCAGATTTTTCCAGAACTGTAAAACAGTACTTTCTGAGATAAAACTGATCTGTTACTAATGATGGGGAAGAAACCAAAACTACTGAGGAATCACTCATAGTTATATAGCACAAATGGATGTGCCACACCTTTAACAAGAAGCCTGTGAAACCAGCCAAAAAGTTAATGAGAAATTGTATTTGGAGAAAAAGCAGAATAAACTACCGGTAGAATTTACTGTATCACATGATACTGTTGGATATGATCTGTGATATATAAGGTGAATGATTAATGTGCTGTCATTGTGAAATGTGAAATAGCAAGTGTTCTAAATTATGGTGATCCGAACTGAGTGTGTATATATGCCCTCAGCTTATATACAGAACATATTTGAAGAAAAAAGTATTCTTGTTTCTCTTCTGATTATCATTTTTTAAAAAACAATCTATACTACATTTTGTTATTCTGTGATCTGTGACATAAAGTGGAAAAGGAAAGGACGTTGGGGTCACCGATGAGAGAGTATCAGCTATGTGTGCAGTAAAAAAGGGCATTATAATCTCAATAAAAAGTTTGTACTCATCTCAACTCTCTAAGTCTCTTGCCAGAGAACAGTTAGCAGTCAAGAGTATGTCTCCTGGTTTTGACTGAGTCTTTTATTAGAAGAGGAGGGCACGATGGCTTGCACCTGTAGTCCCAGCTACTCAAGAGGCTGAAGCCAGAGGATAGCTTGAGCCCAGGAGTTCTAGGGCAGCCTGGACAACACAGTGAGACCCTATCTCAAAAAAAAAAAAAGAAAGAAAGAAAAAGAAAAACAGAAAACAAAAAGAATAGGAATCAGCAAATTAAGGTTTTTGGGCCGGATTTGCCACCGTGACCCATACCCCCATTTTTGTATGGCAGGTTTTTAAAACGTTTTTAAACAGCTAGGGAAAATATCAAAATATTTTGTGACATATGAAAATTATATGAAGTTCAAATTTCAGTGTCTATAAATAAAGTTTTATTGGGACATAGCCATACTCATTAGTTTATGTATTGGCTGTGTCTGTTTTCTCACTACAGCAGCAGACTTGATTAGTTGTGACAGAGACCATATGGCTTGCAGAGTCTGAAATATTTACGATCTGGCCTTTTACCGAAAAAGGCTGCTGACCCAGAGTTAGAGTAACTTCCCTTTGATCCATCTTATTTATTGTTCTTCCCCATGGGAGTTCATTTGAAGAAAGGGTTCTACTGCCTTAAAAACAATGTTTTTTTTTAAAGTATGTAAGGTCGGCCCAAACAAATGAACTGGCATTCTTGTTCTTTTGCCCCCAGTGGGGCAAGAGCAGGGTGGGGTTCACAGTTCACTTTGAAAATGCAGATTCAGCAATTCAAGGCAATATTTGAATATACATTATGGGTGATATCGAGATTAACCATTTGTGCTGCCAGAAATTTTAAATCTGGTAGAGGGATATATTATATTACTTTTTTTTGAATATTTTTCTTAAAAAAAGAGATTAAACATAGCTTAAAAGAAAGGCATTTGACTCAATTCCTGTTCTCTCAAATTGATATTCCACAAATTACTACCAGTCCAGCAGATTCCCATTCTTCCTTATTCCTCTGAATGCAAGAATATATTCCCTAAATGTCTTGGTCTATCTTAGGTATCTCTCCTGTTTCCATAGTATCCAAATACTTTCCTGACATTGTTAACTTGCTTGGTGTATTTGTACTAAACTATAAGTAACTTTTTGGTGTCTTCCTTAATAGACATGGAAGGGACTGTTTCTTATTTTAGGTAATAT
Source organism: Pongo abelii (assembly GCF_028885655.2). Taxonomy (NCBI): domain Eukaryota; kingdom Metazoa; phylum Chordata; class Mammalia; order Primates; family Hominidae; genus Pongo; species Pongo abelii. Next base: position 93,791,198 of record NC_071995.2, read on the forward strand.
AGTATAATCCTGCTTTTTCTAACTGAGTGAACCCGTTTCCTCATCTGTGGAATTGGAATAAAAATAATAATAATGATAATGATGATAATAATACCTTTTATTGTTGTGAACCTTAACTGAGAAGATGAAAGTAAAATACTTAGTTAAGATTTTGCCACATAGTACTTTAACTGTTGCTCTTTTTTTTTTTTTTCTGTTGTTTTATCTCTAAAACCTAATTACAGTCTTTTTGGAGATTTAAATATTTCATTGAATGGAATCAAGATTTATTTATTTTTTTTTTATTTTTATTTATTTTATTTTTTTTTTTGTGAGACAGAGTCTTGCTCTGTCACCCAGGCTGGAATGTAATGATGTAATCTCGGCTCACTGCAACCTCCGCCTCCCAGGTTCAAGCCATTCTCCCGCCTCAGCCTCCCAAGTAGCTGAGTTTACAGGCACCCACCATCATGCCCGGCTAATTTTTATATTTTTAGTAGAGACAGGGTTTCACCATGTTGGCCAGGCTGGTCTTGAACTCCTGACCTCAGATGATCCGCCTGCCTCAGCCTCCCAAAGTGTTGGGATTACAGGCGTGAGCCACTGCGCCTGGCCAAGATTTATTTTTAAACATGTCACCAACTGTATGCTTTAGAGAAGGTTGAAAGTTAAAATTAAAGCTTGCTGTTCAGAAATAGTTATCCAGTAGATTTTCATCCGGTAGTGACATTGATATTTCTGTTTGATGGGGTTGGGGTGATTTTTTTTTTTTTTTTTGGTCTGTTCCGAAAATCTGTGCTGTTTCCACATAGCTTATATATAGTTAAAAGTATAAATGGAGTGCTTACTGTGTGGCAAGGACTGTTCCAGATGCTTTATATTAATTTAATTTTCATAAGAACTCTATGAAGTAAGTGCTATTAGTGCTATTTTTAGATGAGACAGCTGATGCATAAAAGGATTATAAATTTCCTGGTTACTTAGCTAGTAAGAGGCAGAGTTGGGATTTGAATCTGTAGATTGGTTTTTGTTTGTTTGTTTGTTTTGAGATGGAGTTTTGCTCTTGTCGCCCAGGCTGGAGTGCAGTGGCGTGATCTTGGCTCACTGCAACCTTTGCCTCCTGGATTCAAGCGATTCTCCTGCCTCAGCCTCCCGAGTAGATGGGATTACAGGCACACGCCTTCATGCCTGGCTAATTTTTATATTTTTAGTAGAGTCAGGGTTTCACCATGTTGGCCAGGCTGGTCTGAAAGTCCTCACCTCAGATGATCCACCCACCTTGTCCTCCCAAAGTGCTGGGATTACAGGCGTGAGCCACTGTGCCCAGCAGATTGTATTCTTAACCTCTGTGTTCTAATGCTTTTGTTAGCCATACTGTGTCCTATTTGTCATATGCTCGTATGTAAGATATAGCTTATCTAAGGTAACATTCTTGAAGAGTTTAAAGTTTGTTCACAGTGCTGAGCATATGGTAGATAATACGTATTTGTGCTTGAATGAATTAAGGAATATGATGAGATGATAAAAATATTATAATTCATACAATATAATTGTTTAATTCTTCTTGGCTTTGAGTAATAACATTGTCATTTGAGTTATCTATAACATTGGCTATTTTGAAGCAGTCTAAGACTATAAAATTTGGGGCAATGAAATTGCTTAACAATCTATTTATATTCCTAAATTCATTTTTTCTTGCTGGTACTCACTCAAAAAAAAATCTGTGTGTTTTATTTAGCATTTTTCCTTTTTTGGGTTCCTCTGTTGAATTGTTTGTTGATTCGTTTGTGTTAAATGGCATTGTATTATGACAGATAATTCAGTTCTTATAGAAGACGCCTTAAAGAATTTGGACATACTGGTCACAATAGTGAAATCTGGTATTAAGTTTGGCCCCCGAAACTTTTGAAATAGTAATGATCTTGAAATTTATTTTATTTTATGTCTTTTTTAGAATTCTCCACTTTACCAATACTTACAGGATCTGGGACACACAGACTTTGAAATATGTTCTTCTTTGTCACCAAAAACAGAAAAATGCACAACAGAGGGACAACAAAAGCCTCCTACAAGAGTCCTACCAAAAGTAAGAAAGCTTGCTCATTCTTTCTGGCTGAATCTTTTGCACTTTATCTTACTGGCTATTCACATACTTCTTAAGCACTTCCATGTCCTCCCTCACACTGGTAAGACTATTTCATCAATAGTACAAAACTTTCTGTTAGATAAACATGAATCCTTACTGCTTTGGAATATTAATTTATATCCAGTGAGGAAATAATTTGGTAGAGAATTAAAATACATTACTTATTTAAATATTGATGCTATCCAAACAGAACCGAAAAAAATATACTAAAACTTTAATGAGAGCACAGCTAATAGGAATCCTCTACTAACTGGATTTTTCTGTTTAAATCTTTTTTTTAAAAAACAGCATGAATTACAAGAAAGCAAATTGATATTTCTTAAACACAGTTTCAGGGGTAGATAATGGAGTGAGTATAACTTCTGGTGCCTTTTTTATCTATAGAATTAAATACTTTTATACAGTAAATATCTCATAGTCGATGTCCAGCATTGTGAGGCCGAGATACTAGAAAAATCTCCATTAATTATGTTCTACAAAATGCATTTTCTGGATTCATTTATGTCCTGCTAGCCATGTTTACTAAAATAAGAAATTTAAGGGCCAGGCGCGGTGGCTCACGCCTATAATCCCAGCATTTTGGGAGGCCAAGGCGAGTGGATCACCTGAGGAGGTCAGGAGTTCGAGACCAGCCTGGCCAACATGGTGAAACCCTGTCTCTACTAAAAATGGAAAAATTAGCTGGGCATGGTGGCGGGCGCCTGTAATCCCAGCTACTCAGGAGGCTGAGGCAGGAGAATCTCTTGAACCTGAGAGGCGGGTGTGGCAGTGAACCAAGATCGTGCCATTGCACTCCAGCCTGTGCAACAAGAGCAAAACTCTGTCTCAAAAAAAAAAAGAAAGAAATTTACTCTATTTTTAGATGAGACAGCTGAAGCATAGGAGGATTATAAATTATCATAGGTTACTTAGCTTGTAAGAGGTAGAGTTGGGATTAGAACCTGTAGTTTACTCCCAGAGTTTATGTTCTTAACCTCTGTCTACATGTCTAGTATATTTTAGTTTTAACCAAAGGAATTGTAATTTTATAGAAAAAATATAACCAAATTTCCTCATTCCTTGAGCATTCTAGTTTAATCAGTGTTTTATCACTATTGACAGGAGCATTTAAAACTTTCAATTAGTCGTTTACAGGGAAAGTATGGATTGGCAGAAGGATCCTTTCCCCAATCTTCTTACAAAGACACCTAAAATGTGAGGTAACCAAGCTGGCCCATTTGTAATAGTCAAGTAAACACTAGAGAATTTTTTGACTAACACCTAGAAGGTGAGAGTTAGGAGAGTTACAGCTCACATGGATCAGAACCAGTTTTCCTAGTCCTCCGTTTATACCATTTCTTCCCTGTGCCCCTTTTAAGTGTGAATGTTCCTGGGAAATGGTTCGTATATAATAGGCTATTTAATAAGCTTGGATTTGAGGTTACTTAGCAACACAAAACAAAGAATGGCCAGGGGATAGTCTTAGAGCAGCAGATGGTCATTGACCTCTAATTTTTTGTTTTGTTTTGTTTTGATACAAACTTGGGTTTTATAGGTATTATTGTCATTTATGACAAGTATTTTTATATGTAGAAATGTTATTGCTAGTTTATAAATAAGTCAAGTGAGAGTTTAAAATTGAATCCCCTCAGAAATTGAGGAACAATAAAAAGCATAGCCAGAGGTTGTTTTAAAAAATTACCAGGCTGGGCATAATGGCTCATGTCTATAATCCCAGCACTTTGGGAGGCTGAGGCAGAGGGACCACTTGAGCCCAAGTGTTGGAGACCAGCCGGGGCAACATAGCAAGATCCCATCTCAAAAAAATTATCATATGTCTAGAAAGTTTGTTTTGTCTTCATTTTATTTAATTTATTTATTTGAGATAGGGTCTTCCCCTATCACCCAGGCTGGAGTGCAGTGGTGTGATTACAATTCACTGCAGCCTTCACTTCCTGGGCCCAAGTGATCCTGCCACCTCTGCCTCCCAAGTACCTGGGACCACAGACATGGGCCACCATGCCCAGCTAATTTTCTTCTTTATTTTTTGTAGAGATTTAAAAATTGCCACTCACTATGTTGCCCAGTTGGTCTCAAACTCCTGACTTCAAGCAGTCCTTCTACCTTGGCCTTACAGATGTGAGCCACCACACCCATCCATATTGCACATTTCTAAGACAAGTTTTTAACTATAGGATCTATATTTTTCTAAAATGAAATTCTTTTTTTTTTTTTTTTTTTTTTTTTTTTGAGACAGAGTCTCACTCTGTCGCCCAGGCTGGAGAGCAGTGACACAATCTTGGTTCACTGCAACCTCCATCTCCCAGGTTCAAGCAGTTCTCCTGCCTCAGCTTCCCAAGTAGCTAGGATTACAGGCACAGGCCACCACGCCCAGCCAAGTTTTGTATTTTTAGTAGAGATGGGATTTTACCTTGTTGGCCAGGCTGGTCTTGAACTCCTGACCTCAAGTGATCCGCCTACCTTGGCCTCCCAAACTGCTGGGATTACAGGCGTGAGCCACTGTGCCCGACCAATTTTTTTCCTAATTTGGGGAGAGCTAAATTTTAGAAAACTTGTTGCATTGTTTAGCTCATTGTCAGGGAATGTATGTTTAGAATTGCTCCCAAAATTCTGTTCAAGGAATAAAGTATCAATTATTTCCTCTGAAAAGCCGTTTTTCTATGAGTTCTTAATGAAACCATCCTTAGCATTAATTGCCCTCTCTTTTTTAACTTTATTTTTGCATATGCTTGTTAGTAGTTGTTAAGTAGTCTGCCCTGATATTCTTACTATGAATATTCATTCTGTCTCTTTTTCTGGTTTCTTTTCCTGTGATTATTCTTAAATTCATTCCATAGAGTTTTAGCAGCAGGCTTCTTGTTGGCTTGATGTCTTCTCTGGGGATCTCATCTACTTTCTTGCCACTTATGTCCATTCTCCAGGCTTTGCTGAGTTCCAGATACTTGTTAGACATTTTCATCTACATGTGCCCCACAAAGCTCAGATTCAACTTGTCTAAAATAGGACTTCCTCAGACGCCCCCAAAACAAACAAACAAAAAATGTTCTTTTTAATAGTCCCAAATCACCACCCTCTCAGTTACCATACCATTTCCAATCGTGCTGACATAGCCTTGGTCATCAAGTGATACATCAAGTCAGCTTCTGTGTCTCTTAAATCTAACTCTTATTCATGATCTTTTTTGTACTCATTACCTAATTCAAAGGCCTTTATTGTTATTTAGGTGGGTGATTAATTTTCTTTTTTCTTTTCTGAGATGGAGTCTCGCGCTGTCGCCCAGGCTTGAGTGCAGTGGTGCAATCTCAGCTCACTGCAACCTCCACCTCCCGGGTGCAAGCGATTCTCCTGCCTCAGCCTCCTGAGTAGCTGGGATTATAGGTGCCCACCACCATGCCTGGCTAATTTTTTGTATTTTTAGTAGAGACGGGGTTTCACTATGTTGGCCAGGCTGGTCTCGAACTCCTGACCTTGTGATCCACCCACCTCGGCCTCCCAAAGTGCTGGGATTACAGGCGGGAGCCACCGCCCCTGGCCTTGAATATCCTCTTAATCATGCTTCTTGTCTACAATCATACCCTGCCAGTTTAGCCCCTGCACTATTGCCAATTATTTTTCTTTATTGTTTCACTTCCTTGCATAAAAATCTTTGGTAGCTCCTCACAACCTACAGGATAATGTTCATACTATTATGGTGTGTAAGACTAAGATCCTTTAAAACCTATCTCAGTGTACCTTTTTAACTTCCTTACTAATCCCTTCTTCCCTTGGGTCGTAACTGTCCTGGAGTGCACCACCATTCCCGTGGCATGTGCTTTAATGGCTCTTTCCTTCATCCTCTTCCCTTGACTGAAGTATTCTCCTTTTTTTTTTTTGAGACGCAGTTTCGCTCTTGTCGCCCAGGCTGGAGTGCAATGGTGTGATCTCAGCTCACCACAACCTCTGCCTCCCAGGTTCAAGTGATTCGCCTGCCTCAGCCTCCTGAGTAGCTGGGATTAGAGGCATGCACCACCATGCCTGGCTAATTTTGTATTTTTCATAGAGACGGGGTTTCTCCATGTTGGTCAGGCTGGTCTCGAACCCCCGACCTCAGGTTCTCTGCCCTCCTTGGCCTCCCAAAGTGCTAGGATTACAGTCATGAGCCACCGTGCCCAGCTTGTTCTTCCCTTCTTTGTTGAATTCCTACTCATCCGTTAGGACTGAGCTCCGGTGTTAGCTCCTCTCTGACCTCCTCTTTTCCAATACTTTTTCAGACTTTACATTGATTGTAATTCTTTATATTGTCTCTTCTTCTATACTAAGTTCTTGAAAACAATAGTTACATGTATTTATCTTTTTTCCCATGACCCTTTGCAGTACCTGGGATATAGTAATCACTCAATGAATATAAACTGCACTTACTGGCATGCTCAAGGAATGGGCTATTAAGGTAAATTGAATTTTTGGTTGATTCAGTAGTAAAGCTTTTTTATCAATATATGACAGTTTTCCTAAAATGGTCTAAGTATCTTTTTGACTTAGTATTGTGGAATGAAATGGTCTTAATATTTGAGAACTTGTAACCACCCTATGATTTTTCTTTCTGAAATCAATACTATCATCATGTTGACATAGTACATAATCTTCCCAGGATAAATGGGCTGCTTCAGAAAGACTTCTGCCTGCTCTTTAAAAATCGGATTTTCAGGCCTCATTCCAAATGTATTGAATCAGAATCTTTAGTTTGGGGGCCCAAGAATATGTTTCTCTAAAATCTCCAGGTGATCCTGATATGCAACAAAATTTAGGAACTAATAAGGAGGCTGAGACATATTGACAAGGTATATAACCTAGACAGTTTTTTTCTTCCTTTTCTGATATAAATTCTCCTTGATTGGAGGTAAGTAATTTGAAGTTTTTCTGCTGTTTGGGTATGCTTTAATAATCCTATACAATGTCATTCATTTCCTTCAGCAAGGTATCCTGTTAAAAGTGGCTGAAACCATCAAAAGTTGGATTTTTTTTTCTCAGTGCAATAAGAAAGATGACTTACTTCACAAGCTGGTAAGTGGTCACTTCTTTTTGTCACTTTTCAGGGTTCTAGGTTATTAGTGAAATAATTGGTGAATCAGAATTTGTTTTGCTATCAATTTGGGCAGTAATTGATTTTTACTAGAGATTCTGCAGTAACTCAGGATCTTTTAATTTGGGCTTACTGGTATTGTTTATAGCTTTTAAAGAGGTTATTAGCCACTCAGAATGGAATATTCTGATAGTTATTGAAACTTTATTTGTTAGATCACTAATTTACTATTGCCCTCTTCCTCCATTGACAGGTATTCCTCTCTATAGGTAAAGGAATATGTCATTAGTGGGATCAATTCAATCTGTTAAATCACAGAATTTCCCAAAGACTCGAAACAGTCAACCTGAAAGGTCTTTGTGATTTTTGTAAGGCTTTGTTTTTTTCTACTCTCTGCTGTAACAGAACTCCAGAGGGGAAATACTTCAACCTTCTGACATCCTAACAATACAAAATCCAGGGAGTATAGCCTAAATATTCAAGTTATGTGGTTTTCATGGCTCCCAGAAGGAGTAATGTAGTTACAAGTAAGCAGGTTTCAGGATCTCTGCTGGCCTGTGACCTTATCATTCTTGTAAATTAACATTTGTAAAGAGATTGTTTACAAAGTGCTTTCACATTTTGATTTGGTAATCTAAACAACACTATAAGATTTAGTCTACTTCAGTAATGAGAAAACCAAGGTTCAGACAATTCAGTTTGTTTTAATAACTTACTGAGTGAATTGTCTAAAAATGTTCAGCTAGAAAGTGATAGAGCCAGAATTTGAACCCAGGTTTCTTGGTTCCAAAGCCATGCTCTTTCTGGCTCAAGTATTATTATTGAGCCAGAATACATGATCTCTCTAGCTCAAGTATTGTTACTTTTTGACTGACTAAAATTACTTTTTTAGCAATCCAAATTGTCAAGTTCTTTGTTCAGGGTTTCATCTTTGTTGAAGGTGTGTTGAGAAGGTCAATGAAGTGTCTTATTGTCTACATATAATGCCATTTTTATCCAGGTGGAGCCATCTCATTCTTCAGTGATACTAGGACTGTGGTAAGGTATATGGATCCATATACATTTTTCTGTGATTTAGTCATAGTCTGCCTAGGCCTGGTCTTTTCATTCTTGATTCTGTGTCACTGGCCACATGTTTCATGTGATGTTTCACTATACAGTGCCAGCTTCTATATGCATCCCTTTTGTGCCTATATTATGGAGAACTATAAGAATACATACCTAAGGATTAGTTTACTAGTAATGGAACAAGAAACTGCCAAGTTGGCTTTTGGCGTGAGATTGCTTGACTTTTTCCCCTTGATTGTGACGTGTTTAAAATGTTGTTAGCTATACAGATATTGAAGCAGACCCTCATTTCTTTTGTAAGAATATTGACAATTGCTCTGTGGTATCTGAACATTTCACTATTGTTCATTTTTATGGTACTTTTCTTAAGAATTAAAAAAGTCCTTTATAGCAACCATGATGGTAGTCGTAATAGCACTTTTTAAGTGCTTTTTAGCCTATAAAGTGCTTTCACACGTGTTATCTTATTTTATCCTTGTATCAAAAGCCCCATGATATCCAAAGTGATTAAGATCTTTGAAGAATACTGACACATGAGTAAGTTCCCTTCTCCATCCCTAAGGAAAAAGAAATCAAAATCTCTTAATTTTTTTAAATTTTTTTATCTGTGCCGTCTCATAACCTTTCATTTCATCCATGTAGAAAGGAATTCCTAAGTACTTTCTCATGCCACTTCCCTATTTAGATCCTAGAAAGATCTTTATCAATCAAATCAAGTCCAAATTTGTCACGTGAGCACTAAAGAGTCTGCATAATTTGGCCCTAACCTACCTTTCCAGCTTTGTCCACCAGTATTTGTATCAATGAACCCAGTCTTCATTTTCCTTTATTCCACACTTATTCTGTATGTCTATGTTTGTGCTCTTATACTGTGATGGAATTCTTTCTGTTTTGTTTTTTTTTTTCTTGATCCATTAGAATCTTTTCAATAAGCACTCCTAGCTTTTTCTCAAAGCTTTCCCAAAACTTCAGCCTATTGTATCTCTTATTTTCTGCATCAACCTAGTAATAATTATGTTGTGTTCTATAAGTTTTTGTATTGTAATATATCCAACATGTGCTTTTCTTTATTGTTTTAATTATTGCATAGATAGTGACAACAGTAATAGCTAACATACAGTGCTTACTATGAGCCATTCTTCTTGGTATTTTATAGATATTGACTTATTTAATCCTCATAACAACCCTATGAAGTAGCTACTGTTATTATCCCACTTTTGCCAAAGAGGAAACTGGCACAGAGAGCTTAGTAACATGCTTAAGTTGTGGAGCAAGGATATAAAGCTAGACACTAAGTCTTGGCACTCAGACTTTTTGAAAATGTGCCAAAGTTTACATAGTACACATCCCAGGAGCATAGAGCCTCCAGCCATGCAGGTGATACCTGCTAATACTTAAATCGATCAGAATTAGCACCTTTTCAGTTTCTTTATTTGTTTGAGACCTGGATCTGGGCTTCCCAGTCCAAATAGGACTGTCATGACATGTTTCTTAATTTGCAGGTGTCAATTTTTCTGGTAGTTTGATTGTTACCTTGTAACACAGTTAACGTGTTTTCTGCAGTTCTTATTTTTATAATCAGAGAGTAATATATAATTTTACATTTAATCCTTAAGAAAGAAACTTAATTCATTAATCTGATTCAAACAGTTATAATAATCAGAATATAGTTCAAGTTTTTCCTCTATATGGGGCAATCTAATCACTAAGATAACACTGTTTTACTTATTTGGAGTGTCTTGGTGCCTTTCAAGTTTATTTGTATGCATAGATGATTGTAGGTTGTTGGTTGATCACTTTTTTTTTTTTTTTTTTTTTGAGACAGGCTGCAGTGCAGTGGCACCATCTCGGCTCACTGCAACCTCTGCCTCCCAGGCTCAAGCAATTCTTGTGCCTCAGCCTCACAAGTAGCTGGGACTACAGGTGCACGCCACCAAACCTGGCTAATATCTGTATTTTTAGTAGAGGTGGGGTTTCACTATATTGGCCATGCTGGTCTTGAACTCTTGGCCTCAAGTGATCTGCCTGCCTTAGACTCCCAAAGTGCTGGGATTACAGGGGTGAACCACAGTGCCCAGTCAGTTTGTCACATTCTTAAATCAGATATTCCTAATGCTATTAATACTTCCTCTAAGCACGTTGGTTTTGGGGAGGTGTTATCCCAGTTTTACACATAAGTCTGATGCCAGGGAATGGTGTTAAAGAAAGTGAGTAACTGATTAAGCAGAATATCTGTGAAGAGAGAGCACTCCCATTGAATATTACTGGCTTTTCCACTCTCTGGCAGCTTTAGCCTTCAACTAGTTAGGCTTCTTCAAACTTACCTTATATAGGTACACAGAAGTCTCATAAAAGGTATGGTCTAAAGCTTTTGTAGCAAAAGTTTGATTTTTAATACTTGCATTGAATATGGCTGTGTCTAATTGGGGAACCAAATGGTAAGATCAATTTCAGAGATTACTCAAAAAGCTACCATGCCCCATCTCCTGCGCTCCTTTTTCCTCCCCTCTGAATAATAGTATAAAGTGAGTTGTGTGGCTCTGTTTTTATGAAAGTGGGGTGGGATGTCAAATTAAGTGGTTCCTAATGTTAGAATCAGAATTGTAGGAAGAGAGAAGAGGCAGTTGTTCAAATATGAAACTTAAAAGTGCTGCAGAGGTACATGCAGAGTGTGTCAGTAGATGGTAAAAAAAAAAAAAAAAAAAAAAAAAAAAAGCCACATCAGACTAAAAGAAAGATCAACATTCCATTGAGAAGATGCTCTCTTTTTGGACTGAAGATAAATAAAATATATCTAAATGCACCTAATATTAAAAATCTTCTTCTCTAAAAGTGGCATATAACCCTGATCAAGAGGTCATGGGCTCAGTTTGATACATGGTTCACCGCATTCTTACTGAAGTCCTCATTATGATCAGCTAGGCCTGGAATGTGTGGTGTGGGAATGATTAAATTAACTAAGAAGAGCAAACCTGTTGCCTTCACAGCCTAGACCTAACGGGTTTTACTTTAATTGCTGATGGCCTTGTCCATCATTCTCTTTATTTTGATCATATAGTAGGATCACTCTAGTACTAAATTTGTTTGTTTGGTTTTGGTTTTTTTAATTTTTAATTTTTAATTTTTATTTTTTTTGAGACGGAATCTTGCTCTGTTGCCCAGGTTGTAGTGCAGTGGCACAATCTCGGCTCACTGCAACCTCCGCCTCCTAGGTTCAAGAGATTTTCCTGCCTCAGCTTCCCAAGTAGCCAGGATTATAGGCATGTGCCACCACACCCAGCTAATTTTTGTATGTTAGTAGAGATGGGGTTTCACCATATTGGCCAGGCTGGTCTTGAAATCCTGACCTCAGGTGATCTGCCCACCTTGGCCTCCCAAAGTGCTGGGACTACAGGCTGGAGCCACTGCACCTGGCCTCTATTTGTTTAAATTTAATACAAAATACAACTTTAAATTTTCTTTTGAGGCAGACTATATGCAGGGAAACACAGCTACCAAATGCTTAGGATTTGAAATCAAAATTCTGGAAAGTTACTTAATCTCTTTGGGCTTTGGTGTTCTCCCCTACATAATGGAGAGGAGGATAATAAGGTACATCACAGGGTTACTGTGAGAATTCACCTGTCTGCCCTAACACTGCTACCTCATCTCTCACCTCTCTACCATGTGCACTCTGTGCACAGTCTATTAATAATATCATCTAATATCGACGACTCACACTTCCCCAAATTAGAAAGGCTTTTATCCTGTACCATCCCACTTCTCCAACTCCTTTGTCTGGTCAGTTTTTGTTCATCCTTTGAAACTTAGCTCAGGCTTCACCTCTTTTACTTCCTCTGACTTCATTACAGGCTTGGTCCCTCTATGCCATTTTCATAGTACTCTAGGTGTATTTCATTACACTCCTTTGCATGTTATATTGCAACTGTTTACTTTTTGGGTCTCTTAATTAAACTACGAACTCTTTAAGAATAGAGACTTGTATATCTTTTTCATTTTGTGTCTTCAGTGTCAAGCCTGATGCTTGGCTTATAGAAGATATTCCTTGATAGATGAATAGAAAGAAGAGAAGGAGAAATAAATGAGCTGGTATATGTGAAGGCATTTTGTAAACTATAAAGTGCTATGCAAATGTTAGTGTGATTTTACATTGCATTCCTTAGTAGTGTATTTTAAAATATCTGAATATCCATTTTTAGGAGGCCTTGATCCTGCTAATAAAATTCTTAAATATTGGCTATATTGTTACAGCTTCAGGGACAGCATCTTTTATGTTATAGGATTATATTTTCCATGTTGTGCCCTAGCAATTTAATCAATTAGGCTTAACTAGAAAGGTTTGTTAATCTGTAATTACTTTACATCTTGTTATTAAAAATTTATATTTTACATCTGATGGCTCAATAATGTCTATCTCAACCTCTATTGTTTCACATTTACAGTGAAAATAAAACCGATCTATCATACTGAAGGTAGATTGGACTGTTGTTTATTCTTGAAGTATCTTCTGAAAATAAACACCACCAAATTTTATTAGTACATTAGGAGCTTAGCATTCAATGCAGTATTATATATGTGTTAATGCCTCTCTTCTGGTATTTTAATGGCAAGGATATTGGATTCCGACTCGACTCATTACATACCATCCTGCAACAGGAAGTCCTGTTACAAGAGGATGTGGAGCTGATTGAGCTACTTGATCCCAGTATCCTGTCTGCAGGGCAATCTCAACAACAGGAAAATGGACACCTTCCAACACTTTGCTCCCTGGCAACCCCTAATATTTGGTACTGTCCAGAAAACACCTATTCTTTGACTGCTTACATATAGAGTATTAGCAGAGGAAACCCATCATCATGCTCTCCATTGTAAAGGCAAAAACATTCCATACATTTAGCAGTACAATTAAAGTAACAATATGGGGGAAAAGGTGCCTTTCTAAAGTAAATACTATTTAAAATGAAGCTAGGGAAAAAAATCCAATTTGGTTATTATATACTTCCAGCTCATTAAAATTAGTTCTGTGCTCAGCAACCTAGCAAATGGGTATAACAAGTGCCAAAAAGTTACTCTACCAGGTGCAGTGGCTCATGCCTGTAATCCCAACACTTTGGGTGGCTGAGGTGGTAGGATTGCTTAAGGCCAAGAGTTTGAGACCAGCCTGGGCAACACAGCAAAACCCCATCTCTACAAAACATAAAAAAATGAGTTCAGGTATGGTGGCATATGTCTGTAGACCTAGGTCCTTGGGAGACTGATAATGGGAGGATTCCTTGAGCCCAGCAGTTGCAGAGTGCAGTGAGCCGTGATCACACCACTGCTCTCCAGCCTGAGCAGCAAAGCAAGACCCTGTCTCTAAGGGGAAAAAAGAATTTCTTTTACCCATATACCTATTCACATGTGTGCATGCAAACCTAACCTTCTTTGTGTTTCTTTATAATTAATAGGTTTTATCGTAACTATATTGTAGAGACACCAAGAATAGGATGGGACATGGAGGCAGACAGTTGATTCTGGCTGTATTGGCTGAGAAAAGATCACAGGGAACATGGTTTGATGATTCAGACCATCCTAAAACTTTTCAACCTCTTGAACTATTTGGGTCTAGAGCAGAAGTCCCAAGCAATAATCTGTTAAAAGAAAAAAAAGAATGTGTAGCAAAAAGGGATTATATACAAAAAATTATTAATGTCTTCTTCCTGTTAAAGTACTTTGTGAAATTTGACATAGAAGGGAGGAATGAATCAAGAAGTACACTAAATCACTGTTCAAACTGTTCAAGTTATATAGGCAGTTACATTCATTGGCCTCAAGGTTCTGTTTTTATGTCTTCCCTGTCACACTGACAAATGCTTCATTCTGCAGTCACTCAGATATGATCATGAAGAAGTAAAGCATCTTATCCTTCAAAAAATATGAGAATTTAAGGAGCTGATAGAAGGAACCATAGGTTTTAAGAATTTACTACTTTACTAAGTTTCCTTTACTCACAAATATAATCAAGCAACTATGAGACCTATAAATGATTTTAGAGTTTACTATTAACATATAAAAGTATCCGATGAGATTTTGCTTTATGGTATTACCAGTATTATCTAAAAAGTAAAGGATTCTAAAGGAAATTAGGGCAAATATTTATTTATTTACTTATTTTTTGAGACAGGGTCTTACTCTGTTGCTCAGGCTGGAGTACAGTGGTGTGATCTCAGCTCACTGCAACCTCGGCCTCCTAGACTCAAGTGATCCACCCGCCCTAACCTCCCAAGTACCTGGGACTATAGGAGCATGCCACCACACCTGGCTAATTTTTGTGTTTTTTGCAGAGACAGGGTTTTGCCATGTTGCCCAGGCTGGTCTTGGATTCCTGTACTCAAGTGATCTGCCTGCCTCAGCCTCCCAAAGTGCTGGGATTACAGGCGCGAGCCCTGCACCTGGCCAGGGCAAATATTTAATAAGAAATTGCATGTGATTTTCTTTGCAATATGATTATTATAACTCTTTCCAAATATTGCTGATGTTTTTCAGCTATTCTCAGACACATCCCCCTTATACTCCCCTCTTTCTTTTCTTTTCTTTTCTTTTTTTTTTTTTTTTTTTGAGACAAGGTCCTGCTTTGTCACCCAGGCTGGAGTGCAGTGGCGTGATCTCAGCTTACTGCAGCCTGCTCAAGTGATCCTTCCACCTCAGCCTCCTGAATAGCTAGGACTACGGATGCATGCCACCACACCCAGCTAATTTTTAAATTTTTTGTAGAGAAGGGGTCCCACTGTGTTGCCCAGTCTGGTCTCGAACTCCTGGGCTCAAGTGGTCCTCCCACTTGTGCCTCTCAAATTGCTGAGATTACAGGCATGAGCCACTGTGCCTGGCCCCCTCTTTCTTATATATACACATTTTCACCAAAGCATTCATTGCTTTAAAGATGTATTTTAGTCTGTTAGACTTGTAATTGATGTGAATTTAAAAATGTGTACATATTTTTATTTCAATTAAAGCAGTATAAAAGTACAAACCTTGTCCATATCATGGTCTGTGGTAAGTATGTATATTCCAAATTAATGATGATGATTATTTAAAATTAGAGGACTTTATTCAAACAATTACTCATCAAGCGTGTATCATTTCTAATTGGAAAAATGTGTACATATTCTTGATATAGTATGTGTTTCTATGCAAATAAAGTTTGATTTTAGGAAAAGGGATTTATAATATCTCTGAAATAGTATTTTTACTTTTAAATCTATAAAATTGGATTTTAAAATCTCTAATTTGCTTTTTAGGTTAAGGATTCCATATATTTTATATTTTTTTAAAAGTGGTTTCAGAAGATGCCTATTGTTATATTTATTATCATTTTTATTAATGTCGTAAAGAGAAATGTAGCAATTTCTTTGGGGTCACAGAAGAGGGGTTGGCTAAACTTAGAAGTAACTATTTCAATCTTTTGGTAAAATCTTCACAGAAGACTTGGTGTCAGAGGAAGGTGTGAACGAATAGGATTTTGGTATTAAATATAAGATGACACCAGGCAAAAAGGAAAGAGAAGGAAGAGATGTTCTGGTTTACAATGCTTGGAGTTGAGGGCTGGGATGCTGATCTGACTCAAGACATGTTCTGGGCCAACTTCTGAAGGATTTTGAAGACTGAGCTAATGAAGTTTGATTTTATCCTGCAGGCGACGGGTGGTATTTCTAGCTCCAGATTCTGTATACGTAGGAAATGTAGAGGCCTTTTGTTGGTTCTGCCCAGCATTCAGCCAGCACCTACAGAGAATTTCTTTGAGTTTCTTTTGTGAAATCAGCTTTACCTGATTCCAGAAGATACCTGTTTTCTTACCTAAACTTATCAGCTCAGATGTTAATACCTAAGCACTATTGTCTAGTTGTGAGGTATTTTAAAAATCTTTCACATCACCTTCTTAAATGTCATATATTTTTAAGTTATGCTTTACAAAGAAGCTAGCATTTTATTTATTTAGTAAACCTAAACTTAAATTTTGTTTTTACTGATTAAAGTAATTCATCTTTCTTTCTCTAATCTGATGCATATCATTTTCTTCCTTTCTTGTTCCCAGGGATCTCTCAATGCTATTTGCCTTCATTAGCTTGCTCGTTATGCTTCCCACTTGGTGGATTGTGTCTTCCTGGCTGGTATGGGGAGTGATTCTATTTGTGTATCTGGTCATAAGAGCTTTGAGATTATGGAGGACAGCCAAACTACAAGTGACCCTAAAAAAATACAGTGTTCATTTGGAAGATATGGCCACAAACAGCCGAGCTTTTACTAACCTCGTGAGAAAAGCTTTACGTCTCATTCAAGAAACCGAAGTGATTTCCAGAGGATTTACACTGTGAGTTCATTTTTTATTTTATTTCTTAAATGATTATTTTCTACTCCATAAAGGAGAATATTTATTACCTATTTTCATTTCTATGTTGCATTTATAGGAAAAAAAAGTGCTTTTCTCTTTAGTACTTACTAAAGTCAATTAACTGCTAAGTGAAGGAATAAATACATTATGTGCTAGATTTAATATGTAGTATGATTCTGCTTATCTGCTTTGAGGAACTAAAGTACTTTAGAGATCATGATTATTTCTGTATGTTACCATGTGATTATATGAGATAATATATAGAGAGTGTCTAATACTGAACCTAACGTGCAGTAGTTACCCAGTAAATGCTTGCTCCCATTACTCCCTTTCAAATGCCTTCTTTATGATAGATGTATCTGCTATAAATGCATTTTGAAAATTCTTGACATGTACTAATAACTGTTTAGGTAAATATTAGCAGATATTACAGCACTGATACTCTCAGAATATCATGCAAATAGTGATGTTTTCCATTCTTACAGGAAATTAAATATTCACCAGTCTAGCTGTAAGTATATTAAGCTGTAGGATATACTTGCTACTTAATCTATTATTAAAGGGAAAGTTACATTTATTGAGCACCAGCTATATTCCATATACTGTGCTAGTCACTTTTGCATACAACTAAAGGCATAGAATTATAAATGGTAAATATTCATATCCATTCCATCTGATTCTAAACCCAGCTTGCAGTACACTGGACACCTGCCAAACACTAACAGATGACAGTTGTGTGCTAGTATATTTAATAATTTATATAACCTATGTAACTTTTGCAGTCTATAAGTAGGAGAAAGTAAGCATATAGTGAAGAACATTCATAGCTCTTAATTAGTCGTATCTAGAAAATCATGAAAAGAGGGAGTGAAGAACCTCTGGTAGCCATCGCATCCTTCACTCTGTTCTGTTCTAGAACACTACACAATCTTGAGATAAACACTGTTTCTAAAAAATCGTGGAAGAGAGAAATGGAAGAATCCCAGTAGTTATCTTGTTCTTTACTCTTTTGTGTTCTACACACAATCCCAAAACATAAGACGGATTTTATAATTTCTCTTTCTTCTCAAGCAAAGTATAAAAGTCAGCCAGGCACAATGGCTCACACCCATAATCCCAGCACTTTGGGAGGTCGAGGCATGAGGATCGCTTGAGCCCAGGAGTTCAAGACTAGCCTAGGCAGTCTAGTGAAACCCCATCTCTACAAATAATAAAAAATTAGCCAGACGTGGTGGCACACACCTGTAGTCCCAGCTACTCAGGAGGCTGAAGCGTGAGGATTGCTTAAACCCTAGGAGGTTGAGGCTGTAGTGAGCCAATATTATGCCACTGCACTCCAGTTTGGGCAACAGAACTGGAGACAACAGATTCTGTCTAGGCTGGGCAATAGACTTGGTCTCAAAAAAAAAAAGTATAAAAGTTCTTAGCATCTGTTGATTTTTGTCCTTCCATTAGTTGAAGTCTACTTCTTATTGACTTAAAGGATAGCACGTTTTTAAGTTGTTTAAGTGTCAAATTTTAAAAGTTTAAAAAAATCATGCTTAAAATAAGTAACAGTTCCGGCCGGACGCGGTGGCTCACGCCTGTAATCCCAGCACTTTGAGAGGCCGAGGCAGGCGAATCACGAGGTCAGGAGATCGTAGCTATCCTGGCTAACACGGTGAAACCCCGTCTCTACTAAAAATACAAAAAGAAATTAGCCGGCCGTGGTGGCGGGCGCCTGTAGTCCCAGCTACCCGGGAGGCTGAGGCAGGAGAATGGCGTGAACCCGGAAGGCGGAGCTTGCAGTGAGCCGAGATCGCGCCACTGCCCTCCAGCCTTGGACGACAGAGCGAGACTCCGTTTCAAAAAAAAAAAAAAAAAAGTAATAAAGTTCCTTTTTATTTTATTGAGAGGACTTAATGGTTAAACAAAGTGGCTTTGTGTTCAACTAATGGTTAGGCATGTATAGAGGATTCTGTGCCTTGTGTCATTTTCCAACTTTATCTGTCCCCATGGAATTTGCATGAAGAGGTAAAGTGGGCCAGTTAGACATGATTTACCTCCAGATTATGACTAATACCCATTCAGATGACAGACGGGGAGAATAAGTATTGGAAGAAATTGTGCTTCCTTTGTCTCTAACTGGATAATGGGTTGAAAAATGAATAATAAGTCTTGAATCATAATTTTTTAGACATTTTCAAAATTAGTTTTTAAAACTGATTTGGTAAAATGGAGCACAAGCAGTAGTGCCATATCTTGAAATCATGAATGCTGTTTTGTTTCTGCCTCAAATTGTCCTCTCTCACAAATAATTGAAACCTTTTTTGCCTTCATTCCCTTGTCTTAACATAAGCCTATCAGTCATTATCCTCTGCTTTTTATAGATTTTTTAAAATTTGCTTTTTATAGATTTTTAATACCTGAATACATTAGTATGGTTTAACATTTTTAAAGTTTTGAGTGAGGTGTGTTGTTTTATAGCTTTGTGGTTATAGTATAAGCAATTTACAAATGCCAATATTTTGTTTTACTGTTGGGAAAGATTACTGGTTAGGTGAAAAAATTTATCTGATAACCAGGTATTTACTCATGCATACTGTAAGTTATGAAATGTAATACATTGTATGTCATTGTTACAAATTAGGTACTCCCCATTAATCTTATGGGAAGTGCCATGAAATGTGCTTCCTCTTGAACAGCTTTGAGAGTAGCTATGCTACTATGCAGTAACCCTTACTTTGCCTTTCTACTTGCATTCCCCTGTTGGCCACTGGTCCTGTTATCTTTCCACGTCCCCTACTTCATTTTGAGTAGGTAAGTGCCAGTGGCAGCAGGTGGGTAAGTAATTTTACCCTACTTTTATGAATGTACAGAATGTATTTCTATACAGTATTTTTTCTGTACAAGTGACCAAAATATGATCAGTGAACATATGTAATGAACATATGTAAATGTATATTAAGAATTTAAGTGTTTATAATTAAGATCTTCATACTTCCTATGGATACACGTTTTGAAAACTGAATATAAAGTAGCTCTTCTCTAATATATGTTAGCAAGCGTAGTGTCTATGTAAAAAAGATGTGAATTCTTAATAAATATTTCTACATTTCTGTTATATCTTAGCCAGAATCCATTGTTTCCCCACATCAGAGGAAGCCTTTGCTCTTTGAGATGTTAATTTTTTATTTGTCTTTTTTTTTAGTGGTTGTCTATATATACATATATATATCTATCTAGTCACAGAAATGACTCTTTTATGAGACCTGAGTTGACATATGTATAATCATTTTCTAGTGAAGATCATGAAAGAGGAATTTGTTTTCTACATTTAATAGAGTTGTGGATTTAGGAAACAAAAACTTTAGGACACCTGTACAGTTGTATCACATTTTACTTTTCAAGTTTGCTTGACAGGGTCAGTGCTGCTTGCCCATTTAATAAAGCTGGACAGCATCCAAGTCAGCATCTCATCGGTCTTCGGAAAGCTGTCTACCGAACTCTAAGAGCCAACTTCCAAGCAGCAAGGCTAGCTACCCTATATATGCTGAAAAAATATCCTTTTCTGTTTATAAATGAAACTAGGCAATGTTTCTGGAGTCCTGAATGTAGATATTATGGTTGTATCCTGTGAAAGTTTACTGTAAAGTGAGATTGCCTATTTTGAAGCTAATTTCCATCATCACTTCTATGTTAAAACTGGAAATGCATTCCTGGGGGAATGACAATAACAGACAGGAAGAAAGTTCTGTTCTTGTGTGGCTGCTTTTTAAACAAGGAAAAAACTTGAAGTCTCTTCCTTTACTCATCCAAAGAATGAAGTCAAAAGAGCTTGGCTTTGCTAGGTCTGAGATTTTAAACAAATTTCTCAACATGGCAGATTTGCATCATGGCATGTTAATAAACTGGCAACTGGAAATCCTTCCCTTTTCAAAAAAACAGGTTCTAGGAGCAGAATGGCAAAGTTCAAACACTGGCTGTGTATCAGTTACTTCCTAAGTGACTTTAAGCAACTTTTTTAACCTCTCTATACCTTGCTTTAGTCGTGTTTAAAATGGCAATAATAACATCATCTTCCTTATTGGATTTTTGTTAGGATCAAATGAGTTAATGCATGTAAAGTGATCAGACATCATCTAGCATACAGTAAGCACCCAAAGACTGCATGACAATAAGTCTGTCACTTAAATTTATTAAAATAGGAAATTAGTTCTATTAGCCAGAAAATGCATATAAGAGCTTTATTTTAGTAAAGACATATAGATAAGTTAAATCCTGACTAAACAGAAGGCAAAAAGACAACTTTGCCACTTCAGAATGCTGGGTATTGTAGCACTGATAAATATAATACTTAAAGTTTACAGGGTGCTTTATGTTCTATCATATCCTTATACAAACCTTTATAGCTAGATTTTCTTGTCTCCATTTTATGAGAAAACTAAAATAGAGGTTAGGCGACTTGTGCAGTATCATACAACTACTAACGGATGAAGTTGTGTCTTGATTGTAGGACTTATGACCTGAAACCATTTTTGTCTCTCTCTCTCTATATATATGTGGAAATTTCACATATATATGAAATGGAGAGAAAGCATTTTAATTTTTATTAAGAACTTTTCCATTTTATTCCCCATTGCCTAAATGCCGGTCTGCTATAGGTCAACCATTCTTCCAGGTGCTAGGCAAACTGAGTAAAAATATGTACTACCTACTTCTAAAGACTTTTGAATGTGATCAATAGAGAAATCAGTATTCATAATATAATATAAGTGCCATGGGTGCCTTCCAACATAGCAGGACAACATACTCGGTTTATGGGGTCAGAGAATGCTTTCAGGGAGGTGACATCTAAGTTGAGCTTCAGAGAATGAATAGAAGTTGGCCATGAGGATAAGAGTCTGCATTCCAGATAGAAGGAAGCAAAGACATATGGAAAGAAATAGAGATATGACAGTGTGGCATGTGAACTGTTGGTCATTCAGTGAATATTTATTGAGCACAGACTGCCAGGCAATATGCTAATCACTAGACATACAGTGGTAAACATAATAGACATGACGCCTGCCTTATGGAGCTTGTAGTTCAGTGTAGGGTAGGGAGTGAGAGGGTTAGCCTATCAAAGACTACAGACTGTATGAGTTCTTTGTGCCAGTCATTTTTCTAGAAACTGGGGACCTAGCAGTGAACAAGATAGACAAGATCCTTATTCTCGTGGAGCTTACCTTCTAGTAGATGAAATAATCAATAAAATATGAGCTTGGTACAGTGGCTCATGCCAGTAACCCCAGCACTTTCAGAGGCTGAGGTAGGAGGATTGCTTGAGCCCAGGAGTTTGAGACCAGCCTGGGCAATATAGTGAGACCTTGTCTCTTAAAAAAAAAAAAAATTCTTTTAAATTAGCTGCATGGTGGCACACACCCGCAGTCCCAGCTACTTCGGAGGCTGAGACAGCAGGATTCCTTGAGCCCAAAAGGTCAAGGCTGCAGCGAGCTGTGTTTCAGCCACTGCATTCCAGCCTGGGCAACAGAGTGAGAGCCTGTCTCAAATAAACTAAAATAAAATAATAAATGGACAGGTGGGATTCTTCAGATAAAATAGTTACTATGAAGAAAAAAAAACGGGAATAGGATAGAGAGTGATTGGTGGGGTGCTGCTTTTTATTAGATGGTAAGAGAAGGCCTCTCTGAGGAGCTGGCATTTAAACTGAGGTTTGCATGCTGAGAAAGATCTGGGGGAAGAGTATGCCAGTTAGATAGACCAGTGAGTAGAAAGATCTTGTGGCAGGAATGAATTTAGCATGATTGGAGTGTAGAAAGAAGACCATCATGAGTTGAGCACAGTAAGTTGGAGGTTAGAGTATGAAATGAAACTCAGAGGTAGCCAGGGGCCAGATCATATTCTCCATATAAAAAACCTTAATAAATTTAACTAAAAAAGAATCCACTAATCATTTTGAGAAGACCAGTAAGATATGTAAACCCTTATTTGCCTGATCAAAGTAAGGAGCAGAAATATACAAGATTAGTAATGAGAACACAGTGATAACCATTGATATAGAAGACATTAAAATAACTGTAAGGGGATAGTATATGCAGCCGCACAGCAGCAACTTTGAACATGTAGGGGGAAATGGTTCTTTTTGTTTCTTTTGAGACAGTGTCTCACTCTGTCACCCAGACTGCAGTGTGGTGGCATGATCATGGCTCACTGTAGTCTCATTCTCATGCGATCCTCCTGCCTTAGCCTCCCGAGTAGCTGGAACCAAGGCACACACTACCACACCTGGCTAATTTTTTTGCATTTTGTAGAGACAGGGTTTCACCATTTTGCCCAGGTTGGTCTTGAACACCTGGGCTCAAGGGATCCCACATTGCTGGGATTGTTATAGGCATGAGCCACTGAGCCCAGCCTCATTTCTTATCAAAATAAAAATCTGCAAAATTGACCTAGGAAGAATTTTAAAACTTGAAGAGATTGGACATAGGATAAAGAATACTCAATTTTAAAAAGAAAACACCTGGTTTATATGTAGACAATGGAAAATATGAAACTATTTTTAAAAAACAATGATAGAGTTCTTAGTGCTCTAATGTGGATCTCCAAGTTATATTAAGTGTAAAAAAATCACAAAGTGCACAGATTGGTATTTATTGTATCCTTCAATTTGTGCATAAAAGGGACTGTGTGTTTATACAGGGATAAATATGTATGTATGTATTTGTGTACATGCATGCATATATACCTACATATCTCCAGATACACATGTATATTTGAATTTGCTCTTATGTATGTATGCATAAAAAATCTTGGAAGGTACTGGTAAAAGGAATTGCCTTTGCATTTGGATAGTGGAACTACATGGCTAAGGAATAGAGGTGGAAAGTGATTTTTGCTGTATCCCTTAATACCTCATGAATTTTGAATCCTGTGAATATATTACCTATTCAAAAACAAAGTGAATTTAAAATTTTTTAACTACCAGATCCAGATGGTTTTATAGTTTAAAAAAAATTTCAGACTATAGAAAAGGTTAGAAAGTTTCCCTAGATCATTTTATTTATGAAAATACTGTAATCTCAATACCAAAACGTGTTGTATTACAAAGAATATAGACCCGTCTCATAAATGGAGAAACAAAATGTTTAAATGGAATATTTATAAATTTAATATTGGATTATATCAAAAGATTATTATAATATGACCAAATAGGAATATGCTAGAAATGCAAAGATGGTTCCCGATCAATAATTATTTAGAAAAATAATTAAAGGAAAAAATCACTATTGATTTTGATGTGTCTGTAAGGATGAGGGCAGAGGAAACCTAACAGTAGTCTATGTCAAACAAGCTAGATAGAACAGGCCTGGTGCCACTTATATCAGTCTGTGTATTTCAGATAACGTTCAACTAATAATGTCCTGCAGTACACAGACTGAGAGGAAAAGAATATTTACTATAGCATAGTGAGGGCCCTGAACCATGACATAGTAAAGTGCACAATACAGCTACAAATGGTAGGTGTCAAAAATAACGGAGCCAAGCACAGTGACTCACACCTGTAATCCCGGCACTTTGGGAGGCTGAGGCGGGCAGATCACTTGAGGCCAGGAGTTTGAGACCAGCCTGGACAACATGGCAAAACATCATCTCTAGAAAAGAATACAAAAATCAGCTGGGTGTGGTGGCGCATGCCTGTAATCCCAGCTACTCGAGAGGCTGAGACATGAGAATTGCTTGAACCTGAAAGGCGGAGGTTGCAGTGAGCTGGGTTGGTGCCACTGCACTCCAACCTGGGAGACAAAGCAACACTCCGTCTCAAAAAAATAAATAACGTATCACTTTAACCCTTTTGAAGACTTGAACTGTTAATTTTTTAGACATTAAAAATTGTGTCCACAAGTATCCAAGATATCTGAGGTATTATGTTAATATGTTAGATATTTAACATTAATTTTTGTTTAAAAACTGCTGTAAATCTCCTCATCCAAAAGTTCAGAAAAAAGATTAGTAAATGTGATATAGGACAATTTCACTGTATCTTTTATGCTTTCATGAAAAGGCTTTGTTGATTGCCTTAACCTAATTTAACCTACCCCCTGAACTCTGAGAGTGACAATGTAACCAACTATATCTGTGTGGTGCCTTTTAAAGAGCTGGGCCTTGGACTTAGTGAAGAGCAGATTTCAGAAGAGGAAGCACATAACTTTACAGATGGCTTCAGCCTGCCTGCATTGAAGGTAATCCATTTGTGGAAGGGAAGGGCTGAAGAAAAAATAGATGCACTTGGATTGTGTCTATGCTTTTTGAATGTAAATAGTGCGTTTGTTCCACTCATTGTTTGCTGCCTACCATCATCATAAATGCACGGGTGATGTTTGTAACTCTGTCTTTAAGAGCCAAGAGCATAATAAAGATTGGAAGAGGAGATCCTTAGATTTTGACGTCCAAATACTTAAAATGCTTGAAGAAATGCCTTAAATTACAGTTTGGAGATAAGTGAATTTACTTTAATTGGAGGCCAATGTGAGTGATTTTATAACTAGCCATTTGTTTCAACAAACATGGATAATGTGTTATCTCCAAAATTCTTAAGATTTTTTTTCATACATCAAAAGCCACATGAAAGGATACATTTAGCTACATAGAAATTAAACTTTTGGGCTGGCCTGGTGGCTCATGCCTGTAATCCCAGCACTTTGGGAGGCCAAGGTGGGCGGATCACCTGTCACCTGAGGTCAGGAGTTCGAGACCAGCCTGACCTACATGGTGAAACCCCATCTCTACTAAAAATACAAAAATTAGCTGGGTGCAGTGTCACATGCCTATGGGAGGCTGGGGCAGGAGAACCCGGGAGGCGGAGTTTGCAGTGAGCTGAGACCATGCCATTGCACTCCAGCCTGGGTGACAATAGCAAAACTCCATCTCAAAAAAAATGTAAACTTTTGACTTCAAATAATGCATACTTTAAATGCAAACAAGCTCAAGAAAAATTACAATGATTTATAACAAAGAGTTTTAATTTTTCTTTTTATGCAGAGCACTCTAAAGTGTCTGAGACCTATAGAAGATAAGTCGGGTGCACGAACTGACAGTTCACAAAAAAAGAAACACAGGCTAGTCCCAGTGAGGTTGTATTTTACAACGAATCGATCACAGCTGGTTATAGATTTCTTTGTTCCTTCTTCACTCCCGCTGCTTCATTTGACTAGCCTAAAAAGAAAAAACAAGAAAAGAAGAAATACAAATGGCCAATAAATATAAAATTTTTCATTTTAGTAATGAAAGAACACAAATAAAAATAATAAGCCAACCATTTTGCCAAGGATCTTGAAAGTTGGTAATTTCATTATCACTGAAGATTCAGGGAGACCTCACACACCAATGGTGAAAGTATAAACTGGTTCACTTTAGCAGTGAATACCAATCTTCAAACACATGTATGAAGCAAAATAGCTTTATTCTAGCAGTTTTAATTTGCCCTTACAGATTTATCTCAGAAAGTAACCAAAGATATACCCAAAGTATGTTCATGACATTAGTGTAGCAGCCAACATTGGAAACAAATTTTTTTTGTTCTTCTTTTTCTTTTAATTATTATTATTATTATTTTTTTTTTTTTTGAGACAGGGTCTCATTCTGTCACCCAGGCTTGAGTACAGTGTGGCTCAATTACAGCTCACTGCAGCCTCAACCTCCCCAGGCTCAGGTGATCCTCCTATCTCAGCCTCCCGAGTAGCTGGGACTACAGTTACATGCCTCCACACCCGGCTAATTTTTGTATTTTTTGTAGAGACAGGGTTTTGCCATGTTGCCCAGGCTGGTCTCAAACTCCTGAGCTCAAACTGTTTGCCCACATCAGCCTCCCAAAGTGTTGGGATAACAGGCATGAGCCACCACGCCCAGCCTACAGTAGTATTTTTAAGACATTGATCCAAATGTCTTAAGTTCCTATTAAGTATTTAGTAAGCTCTCCTTAGATGTTTCTTTGTTTTTAGTTTTTAAAACTTCCCTTGATACCATGAAAATTAGTGCAAGTATTGTTGTTAGCATTTATCAAGATCCATTTTGTTTTGAGACTGTATTGACTTCCATATCTTTTATATTTTCTAAATCAACATAAATGTTCTAATTATCTTGTTTGTTTTCTTTCTTTCCTATTACGTAACATTTGCTTTGACTTACTCCTACTCCCCTTCTAACCCATCTCAATAAATGGCACCACAAAAAACCTGGACATCATCTTTCTTGTCCCTCTTTTTGCCCACTCACATCCAGTCTGTTAGCAGATTGTTATGTCACTTCTACCTTGAAAATGTATTTTAAACCCATCCACTTTTTTCCATATCCACCCCCGCCCCCCCACCATCCTAGTCCCAGCCACCATCATTTCATACTTAGGCTGCTGCAGTACTTTCCTCAGTTATCTAAAGTTATTTGTTTCAGAATGCAACTTGACATGTAAAGAGCCTTTTAAATGATTTATCCTTTGAATTTGTAATTCCCCTTCTACAAACTGCAGGAAATTATTTTAAACATAGTCAAACTTTATATACCAAGCTGCTTATTCACTTTGTGTTTATAATAGTGCACAATGGAACACTGCCTGAAAGTTCAAAAATAGAGGAATGGCTGTGTGAGTCATGCCAGAGCCACATGGTGGACCATTGTGTAGCAGCTACAGCTTGCTTGTGAAAATTCTGTTAAAACTTGGAGAAACATCTGTTGCCAGTGAAACAATCAGGATAAATAAGTGTATATGCAATATGGCCACAACCTTGTTTAAAAAAAAAAAAAATGAGAAAATACCAAGATATATATAGCTACTCTTTGGGGTGGTGGGACTATAGGTACTTTCACACCCTTTCAAATTTAATATCCTAACCTTGCTTTATTCTTTAAGGAAAATAAAGATTTTTTTCAAAGTACGATTTAAGAGAGTCTTAATGTGGAAAATTGAGCAGACCTGGGTTTATATTTTAGCCCTGACTGACTAGCCATTTGCCTTTGAATAAGTTATTCTTTGAACTTATGTCACCTGTGTAAAGAAGTTACCATCCCTGCCTTATAAGGTGTTAGATTAAATGAGAAGACATATTAAATACCTAGAACAGGGCTTGACATATAATGGGTACCCCCAAATGGTAATAGCTGTTATTCTTTAAGAAGGACTTGGAGAAAGAATTATAGTATTTCATTTCCTTTTAAATTACTTTTTGTTAACTCATCAAGATGCCTTGGAGATTTATTTCTTTATGCTGTTGATGTACTGTTTTTAAAAGCTTATTAAATCCTGAATTGTACTCTAGCTTAAGCATAGGCAGCAAAGAGAAATTGTGGACCCTGTGGAGTCAGATTTTCCAGGTTTCACTCTAGCTCCGTTATTTGACTACTGTGTGGTCCTGAGCAAATCATTGTTTCTGTATTTATTAAAATGGGATCATTGCAATGCTTGCCTCCAAAGGATTAGATGTTTGTCAGTTCAGTGCCTGGTGTAGAGTAAGCAATTAATAAATGTTAGCTGATTTTTAAAATTCTGTCTGATATGACCTGCTCTGAAATGTGAGACTTGTTCTTTGTTGCTGTATCCCCATCCTACCTTCCAACAATGGTGATTATAGCTAGATTCTTTTTGCTCACTCACAGTGTTTTACAAATCAAACTATAATAGTATTTTTATATTTCTTTTATTTTTACATATAACTAACCTGTAACCAAACTCAATAATTGTGTTACAGTTACCACATTTATCAGGCTCTGAAAGGAGCCTTATCTTGAGGAGCTCTATAGACTTTGCAAACTGTTGAAAACTCCTGTAATGTTCAAAAACTGTGTATTGCCCCCTTCTGTAGTTACCACCATATCATTATTCAGATAAGAAATTTAAAAATAGATTTTGTAAGTTAAATTTTTAAAAGTGTGTTGTCCCCTCTAAAGAAAATACATTTTTGATTTATTTTTTATTGTTCACGTATCTTCCCCTCAGGAAAGTTTAGTGATAGCAAGTATTGCACCTTTAGAAAGAAAGGCGACTTCCGAATTGTAGCCTGAGGAGACATAAATAAAATACAGGTTGAATATTTCTTATCCAGGCCTGGCACGGTGGCTCACGCCTGTAATCCCAGCACTCTGGGAGGCCAAGGCGGGCAGATCAACTGAGGTTGGGAGTTCGCAACCAGCCTGACCAACATGGAGATACCCCATCTCTACTAAAAATACAAAAAATTAGCCGGGTGTGGTGGTGCATGCCTGTAATCCCAGCCACTTGGGAGGCTGAGGCAGGAGAATCGCTTGAACCCAGGAGGCGGAGGTTGTGGTGAGCCGAGATCCTGCCATTGCACTCCAGCCTGGGCAACAAGAGTGAAACTCTGTCTCAAAATAAATAAATAAATAAATAAATAAATTTATTATAAAAAATACTTGAGACTAGAAGTGTTTTGGATTTTGGATTTTTTCAGATTTTGGAATATTTGCATTACACATTGATGTTGAGCATCCCTAATCCAAAAATTTGAAATTTGAAATGTTCCAGTGAGCATTTCCTTTGACTGCTATGTTGGTGCTCAAAAAGTTTCAAATTTTAGAGCATTTGGGAATTCATTTCAAATTTTTGGATTAGGGGTACTCAATCAGTCCCTAGAACAGAGTCCTTATCCCTCTCTTTTCCTTTAAGTTTTTAACTAGTTTTTTAAATTTATAAAGTCGTCTATTTCCTGTTCTAGAAAAATAAATGCACACATTGTGAAATGCTTTAAATCAAAACTTTCTGTTTACCTATCGGCTATGGTTATCTCCTTATCCAGAGGAGCTTTCCTTATCCAAAGAACAAACAGGAAAAAAGAAATACATATTTCTGAGTTCTGGTTTAAGTGGATAATGTGACAGTGATTGGATGATAAATTAGTCTTTAGAGACAAGGTCTTGCTCAGTCATGCAGCTGGTGTGCAGTGGTGCAATCATGGCTCACTGTAACCCTGAACTCCTGGGCTCAAGCAATACTCCCACCTTAGCCTCCCAAGTAGCTGGGACAACAGTTATGTGCCACCATGCCAGACTAATTTTTAAGAAAATATTTTGTAGAGGCAGGGGTCTCACTGTGTTTCCCAGGCTGGTCTGCCAACTACTGGCCTCAAGTAATCCTCCCACCTGAGCCTCCCAAAGTGCTGGGATTACAGGTGGGAGCCACTGCGCCTGGCCTTTAGTCTTTTAAAAAGCCGCAGTAAACTGTATCAACTTGATTCTTGCAGTTAGCTTGACCCAACATGCTTGAATCATCCTTGTTAACTCTTTTTCTCTCAATACCAATCAGTCAAGAGATTGTGTTAGTTCTACTTTCACAATGTATCCAGAGTCCATCTGCTGCTCACCTTCCACCACTAACCACCGTGGTCTCATTAATGCTTACCTGGAATAGTGCAGTAACTTCCTTACTGGTTTCTCTACTTCTACTCTCATTTTCCTATAATCTCTCAACTCAGCAGCCAGTATGGGCCTGTTAATGCATAAATCAGATTATGTCACGCTTCTGCTCAGAACCCTTCAGTGGCTCCCCATTGCTTACCTGGCCCCAGCCGTACTGAGCTTCTTGCTGTTCCATAGATCTGCCCTGTGTGCTCCCACAACAGTACTTTGCATTTGACTTCCTGCTCCCTAGAACTCTCTTCCTTGATGATTATCTCATGGCTCACTTCCTTCAGGTGACACTTTTAGACACCTCCCCAGCCAACCCCTTCTCCTCTCTCCTTCCCGCTTTCTGTCTCTCTCCCCCTCTTTCATATGTGTACACACACATACACACACACACACACACTTACCATTCTCCTTCTTTGCTGTATTTTTCCCATCAAGCAAGAAACACTATCTTTCTTTTCCTTCCACGACAATCATTACTGCAAAAGGGAAATAGTATCTTTTACTTGTAAATTATTATCTGTGCCCCTCTACTTGAATATAAGCTGTATCGGAGTGGGGACTCTTCATTTTTGCTCACTGCTGTTTATCTGCACCTAGAACAGTGCCTGGCACATCGTGGGTGCTCAAGAAATCATTTCTGACTGAACGAACAGAAGAATTAAAATCATTGTAATCATAAAATTTAACAGTTGAATAAGAAGATTTGCAAGTATGCTTGCAAGTCAAGAATCCCTAGATATCACATCTGTAGCAACTAGGAAATTAGGCCTTGCTCACTTTAAAAAAAAAATAAGTTAATGGTAAAATAGATTTACATGAAATTATCTTAATTCATTATTGGCATAATTTTAAAATTCATTTAATAAAGCCATCTAAATAATGTCTATTTTCATGGTTGTGAATAATTGGAATCTAAATTACCCAAAGTGGTTTCATCCTCTTTCTATTGCCTGCTACCTCTTGTTTCATACTACATTGTTTCCTCGTGCATTTGTTTCGGAGATATTGTCCTCATCTTGAATAGTACTATATCTGGAGAAATATTTTGCTGCCAGGATTCAGGTTGTATCTCAGGAATGGGCCTATGAACATATTCAGACTGCATTTAAAAAAAAAAGAAGAAGAATGGGATTTATCCTGGCAACATACTGAGACCCCATCTCTAAAACTTAAATATTAGCTGAGTATGGTGGTACATGCCTGTGTTTCCAGCTACTCAGGAGGCTGAAGTGGGAGGATCACTTGAGCCCAGAAGTTTGAGGTTGCAGTAAGCTATGATAGTGCCATTGCACTCTAGCCTGGGCAACAGAGCAAGACTCTATCGCAAAAATTAATTAATTAAAATAATGGGTTTTGCAATTTCTCATGTCAGACATTCCTGGACTATTTAATTGATTTTTTTTTTTTTTGGATGGAGTCTTGCTGTGTCACCCAGGCTGGAGTGCAGTGGCACCATCTCAGCTCACTGTAACGTCTGCCTCCCAAGTTCAAATGATTTTCCTGCCTCAGCCTCCCAAGTAGCTGAGACTACAAGCACACACCACCGTGTCTGGCTAAATTTTGTATTTTTAGTAGAGACGAGGTTTCACCATGTTGGCCAGGCTGATCTCAAACTCCTGACCTCAAGTGATCCATCCACCTTCACCTCCCAAAGTGCCGAGATTACCGACGTGAGCCACTGCGCCTAGCCCTGGACTGATTTTTATGTTAATTTCTTAGCTAATTCATAGGGCAAGGTAATAGTCT
The DNA here is from genome assembly GCF_028885655.2 of Pongo abelii. NCBI lineage: Eukaryota > Metazoa > Chordata > Mammalia > Primates > Hominidae > Pongo > Pongo abelii. The sequence goes on from NC_071995.2 coordinate 93,822,959, forward strand.
TATTTTGAAACCCAAGCTTTTGATCCATGTGACTCATTTCTTTGGAGAAATATATATATATATATTTGGAGAAATATAAATATATAAATATATATATGTATGTGTGTATATATATATATATCCACTAGTCGTACTGTCTTCTTTTCTCCTATGTGAAATTTTTTTTTAAATAATGAGTGAAGATTCACTTTTACTAAAGTATCTCATTCCATCAACACTTCCCATCTAGGGCAGAACTGTAGTAAATTATATATTGATGTTACCTGCTGTATTGGAATCAGAGGTTCCCACATACATAATTTGAAATCATATTCTTGGCTAATCTTAAGGTAGTTTAAGCTCAGCTATATTTATTATTTAGGATAAAGTGCAAAATTTAAACCAGAAGTTAAGATAAACAAATTTATCATTTGTTTTGAACACTGACCAATATTTGTTATTGATCTAGTCCTTTTTTCTTTTTTCTTTAGGTTTTGTTCCAACTCTGGGTGGCACAGAGTTCAGAGTTCTTCAGACGGTTAGCCCTATTACTTTCTACAACCAATTCACCTCCTGGGCCCTTACTTACTCCAGCACTTCTGCCTCATTGTATCTTATCTGATGTGACTCAAGGTCTACCTCATGCTCATTCTGCCTGTTTGGAAGAGCTTAAGCGCAGCTATGAGTTCTATAGATACTTTGAAACTCAGCACCAGTCAGTACCGCAGTGTTTATCCAAAACTCAACAGAAGTCAAGAGAACTGAATAATGTTCACACAGCAGTGCGTAGCTTGCAGCTCCATCTGAAAGCATTACTGAATGAGTAAGTTTAGAAATTATACCAAGAAAGATCTCGGTGATTAGCAAGCTTCATTCATGTACCATTGTGGTTGTTGGCTTGTGTCCTACCTAGAAAAAAGAAACAAAATTGAGGCATGAGCATGAAGGGTGATTTATAGCTACAAATATAGCCAAAAAAAAAAAAAAAATTGTAAGTACTATAACTTGAGGGAGTTATTATTTATAGTTTTTACTTTTCCCTAGTTCAACAGAAAACTTGGAAAGGTAGGCTAAAAGCAGCTGTTGTTCATTCTCTTTGTGAGCTGAAATGGAGATGGTTATAAAGAATGAGTTTCTTTTAACTCTCTTAAGGTAGTGCTCTTAAACTGGAACCCGCAGTCCAATAGAAATATCTACCAGTACTGGAACAGTATATATGTTATATATAGTAGAAGAGTAACATATTGCTATTTTTCTAAATAAATTACAGCAGATCTGGAAATTTTTTTGTATCACAGGACAAGCTTTGTGGTCCCAGTCGAAAAGCAAAATGTAGAGTCTAGAGTTTATATTTGTTCATTTCCTACCTTCCATGAAATTGTTGGTACTCTACCTTAATTCCTAAATTTTTATGTCCCACTTTGGTATACCTTTATCAGCTGAAAATACTATTTTCACATATTTGTACATGGAAGTTTTCAAGTTTAAAAATTGAATCAAGGCATTTAATTGAATACAGTCATTTCCAGTGAAATTTTTCTCTAACAGTTAAATATTCATCGTGTAGGACTGGATCAAATGAATGGTTGGGTTCATGTTGTGTTGGTAATCAGGAAGGTCCTAGGAATTTAAAGAGCTGACAAGATTGTAGTTCATGTACTTGACCCTGGGACACAAGGCAAGAAGTGGAATGGGGAAGGCAGTATTTAATTATGTAAATAAGAATGGGTCAAAAGGACTTGACATATCAGCAAAATCAAAAGGCTAGTTTCACTGGAATTAGGGAGGATAAGAGATATAAGTATAGGAACTTAAAGTCAGAAAGACATTTTGAGAAGCTAAATTTTTACCCATCAGTTCAAGGCCTGAGATGGGCTTGATATAAGGCTTGATAATAAGGCTGATATAAAGATTATGGCATAGGAAAAATGAAGACACTATGAACTCAGGGTATTCCAGTGATCTATATCTGCTGTTCTAAGAAAGCAGGTAAATGCTAACGAGGCTCTTTGCCCTGCCCCCTACAGGGAACTGGGCGATAAGGCCATCTCCACTTGAGTGGGTGGCAAAGGTTGGATTGTCCTCAAAGGAAAATAAGATTTCAGTGGACAGATTGTAGGCAAAGCCAGAGCCTCTGAAGAAATAAGTTTTGGCAATAGAATCAGAAATAATACGGCGCATATTAGAATGCATTTGAGTGAAGGAAGATGGCTCAGGGAAGAAAGAGTGCTACACAAGGTAGACATGAACACAAAAAAGAGGAGCTTTGTACCATAAGCAGGAATTGTGGATTATGCATGGGAAGTTTTTGTCCTGTTTTAAAGTGGAATATTCTATACATGCTAATGTCTCTCACCTTTCTAAGTATTTTCACTAGAAAGTACACCAGTCACAAACCATCATATCCAATTTGCTCTGTAGTGCTGCTACATACAACTTTTTAAATTGTTAACTAAATAATTGTTTTGTGTTTCATATTTTAGAATGCTCTTTTTGTGTTTCACTCCTCTCCCCCTTGTGTTCTTTGCTGTTCCCACTCTCAGTGCCTTGGTATGGAACCATATTGTCTCTTCCCTACACTAGGGCATTAATCTCTAACTGTTCTCCCCACCTCCAGGGTGTGTATGGCTAGATTAATGTTACTGAGGCATGTATTTGCTTTCTCACTTCACTGAAAATCTTGACTGGTTTCAGAGTCATAGCAGCTCAAACTAAAGTCCTTACAAAACATACTATAGAAGGGTTTGTCATAACCTGACTACAGTCTGTTTCTATCTTTATTTCTCATTCCTTTCAGTCCAGCCAAACTTTATAAATGCCTTTTCCCATGGTCCTTCTATAGGTTGGTGCAAAAGTAATTGCAATTTTTGCCATTAAAAGTAAGGGCAGGCCAGGCGAGGTGGCTCACGCCTGTAATCCCAGCACTTTGGGATATGATGGTTTGTGACTGGTGTACTTTCTAGTGAAAATACTTAGAAAGGTGAGAGACATTAGCATGTACAGAATATTCCACTTTAAAGGCCTAGGATCACAAGGTCAGGAGATCAAGACCGTCCTGGCTAACATGGTGAAACCCCGTCTCTACTAAAAATACAAAAAAATTAGCTGGGCGTGGTGGTGGGCACCTGTAGTTCCAGCTAGCCTGTAGTCCCAGCTACTCGGGAGGCTGAGGCAGGAGAATGGTGTGAACCCAGGAGGCGGAGCTTTCAGTGAGCCGAGATCACACCACTGCACTCCAGCCTGGGCGACAGAGTGAGACTATCTCAAAAAAAAAAAGTAATGGCAAAAACCTGAATTACTTTTGTACCAACCTAACAGAACAAGCTTCCGGCCAGGCGCAATGGCTAACGCCTGTAATCCTGATACTTTGGGAGGCCAAGTAGAGCAGATCGCTGGAGCCCAGGAGCTGAGACCAGCCTGAGCAACATGGGAAACCCTTATCTCTACAAAAAAATACAAAAATTAGCCAGTCATGGTGGTACATGCCTGTAGTCCCAGCTACTTGGGAGGCTGAGGTGGGAGGATCACCTGACCCCTGGAGGTTGAGGTTGCAGTGAGCTGAAATCACACCACTGCACTCTAGCCTGGGTGACAGAGTGAGACCCTGTCTCAAAAAAAAAATAAAAAATAAAAAGAACAACCTTCCTCACCTTTTGTATATGGGCCCAAATTTTATCCATCCTTCAATGCTGCCTCAAAAATATCTCTTCCTTAGTTGTTCCCATCTGTCCTCACAGTTGGTAGTAATTTTCCCTTCTTCTGATTTCTCATAACACTGTCTCTCTGTGGTATTATCCTTTTGTGCCTGTATTCAGCCCAGTTTTACATCTTACTAGCTTTGTGACTCTAGGCAAGTTTCCCCAACTCTCTGGGCCTAATTCCTTATTATCTGTAAAATGGAAATAAAATGATAGTTCTAATTATTTATGATATTGTAGTCTTTTTCTTTTCTGAAAAAGGAAGCAACTACAGAAAACTTTTATTTATTTATTCAAAGTAACCAGTGCTATTGATGCAAAAAAGAAAAACCCAGCAACTCTTCCAACACTGCTTTCAAAATGAGCATATAAAACTTGATTTTCATTAGAATGTAGTTATTTTGTCCCACTAGTAAATAAAAAACCAAGACGCTCCCCCACACCCCTTCTTTTTTTTTTTTTTTTTTTTTTTTTTTTTGAGATGGAGTCTGTCACTCTGTTGCCCAGGCTGGAGTGCAGTGGCGTGATCTCGCCTCACTGCAACCTCTGCCTCCCAGATTCAAGCGATTCCTCTGCCTTGGCCTCCTGAGTAGCTGGGATCACAGGCACTTGCCACCATGCCCAGCTAATTTTTCTATTTTTGTAGAGACGGAGTTTCACCATATTGGCCAGGCTGATCTCGAACTCCTGACCTCAGGTGATCCACCCACCTTGGCCTCCCAAAGTGCTGGGATTACAGGTGTGAGCCACCGCACCTGACTGCAAATTTCATATATATGTGTGTATGTAACAAGAATGCCAAGTTAGTCTTTCTTCATAAAAAGCAATTACAATTTGAGGACACTTCATATTTGCCTTTTGTGCCAGCACCAAGTCTGCCTCATCTGAATCCTTCCACTTCATGAGCAACATCAATTCTTCACTGCCGTCTGTGGCACCAGTTATTCTTTCAGGACCAAGACCTCTGGCAAATCCTCTTGGTTTGTCAGCAGCATCTCTTTTCTTCTTTGACTTGCTGTCATCAGATTCACTGTCAGATAAATATTTTCTTTTTGTACCATCTTTTTCTTCACCAGCTTTTTGAGAATTAAGAAATGCTTCAATTAACTCTGGACAATTTAAATTTTTCTTCAGGTTCCAAAGTATTGTCAGCATCTGTAAATCCCTTCAGGAAATATTCCACTTTCCCATTCCCTACATGTCTATCTAGTACATTTTCCACCATAAATTCTTCAGGCTCTGCCTCTTCAACTTTTTTACTTTTCCATTCTGTTTCTTTCCCATGTTTTGCAATGTGGTTTTGTTGGAGGCCATTTTTTATTGCAGACCTGAAGAGCTATTATTCACTGCCTCCAAGCTGCTCCACGTCGTGGGTCTGTGGTGTCTCCAGTCTTGTGTGTCACCAGCTCGAGCCACATCCAAGTGGGGAGGGAGCCAGGGAGCTGTTGTTGGCAGGGGAAGTGGGGGTGGGGTGGGGTAGGGAGGGGCAGTGGATATTGTATTTTACTTACATATATGTGTAATTATCACTTGTTATTTCTTATAAATAGCAGATGAGTTTAATTTTTCTTTTTAGCCCATAAAATGCCTAGTATGTATGCAAGAAATATTTGTTGAATAAATATTTAATACTCTTTATATGCTTTTTAAAAAATTGTGGCAAAGTATACATAACAAAATTTATCATTTAATCATTTTAAAATGTACAGTTCAGTGGCATTAAGTGTATACACATTGTTGTGTAGCCATTACCACTGTCCAACTCCAGAACTTTTTTCATCTTATAAGCCTTTTTTCTTTTTTTTCTTTTAATTGAGATGGGATTTCACTCTGTCCCCCAGGCTGAAGTGCAGTGGCGCTATCGCAGCTCACTGCAACCTCTACCTCCCAGGCTCAAGCAGTCCTCCCACCTCAGCCTTAGGCACATGCTACCGTGCCCAGCTAATTTTTTGTGTTTTTGGTGAAAATGGGGTTTCACCATGTTGCCTAAGCTGGTTTTGAACCCCTGAGCTCAAGCCATTCACCTGCCTTGGCCTCCCAAAGTGCTGGGATTTAAGCTTATTTTAAAATAAGCCTCGTAAATTTTAAGTTTTTCATTTCATATTATAGAAATCTGTTTCTGTTTTTCTTTATGACTCAGGGTAATAATTCTTGAAGATGAACTCGAAAAGCTTGTTTGTACTAAAGAAACACAAGAACTAGTGTCAGAGGCTTATCCCATCCTAGAACAGAAATTAAAGTTGATTCAGCCCCACGTTCAAGCAAGCAACAATTGCTGGGAAGAGGCCATTTCTCAGGTCGACAAACTGCTACGAAGAAATACAGATAAAAAAGGTACCTGTGAGAGATTTCTTTGCCATATGCTTATCAGACATGCTTATTCCACTCTGGTAGGATTTTATTAGGTGGACTTCTTGTCTTTATGATGAAACTAGCTTCAAAATGTCTTAGTTTACTTTTCTTAATGTTGAATTTATATGTACAAAGTGACACTGAATACAATTCTTGGCTCTCATTTTGTAAATTAAAAATGAATACGATTTGAAAGTTCAGTGAATCAGATCTCTTTTTTAAAAAAACTGAAATGACAGAATAAATTTTAAAAGTATTTTTCTATTATTAGAACTTCCAGAAACTCTTTTTCAGTTAGGATAATAAAAGAATGAGTTTGATAGTCTGTGGCTAGGAACTTGAGTTTTTCTTTTAAGATAAAATACTTACTTCAGTCATTCAAAAATAATATACAAATGATATAATTAGTGGCACTGCATATTTAGTACTAAGATCTAAAGACATTGTGTCATTATTTAATAATATGTCAGATTGCTTTGTGATACTAGGTAAAAAAATATATATATAGTGTTGAGATTTTTCCACCTAGCTGCTTTTATGTGACTCCGATTTTATGCTTGTTTTTACTTCACTGGTTTCATTTTTCAATGTTTGGCATATCAATTTTTGAAAACTGTGCTGCAAATCAGTACCATATTTATCTCTTGGATCTTTATTATGAGGTTACTCAGACTTAGGCGTAGAATTTGCATTGTTGCTAAAGATAATTAATGCTTTACCATCCTGTTATTTTTGTGTTTACAGCTAGATTTGTAATAATTTCCTTAATGTCTTAAACAAGCTTGAACAAATCCTTAGATAGTAAAAGTATTCACTTTCTCCAAAGGAAATATTAACATGCTAATTACTGATACATTACCCATAGGTTTTCTTAATATCTCAAATGTAAACTGTGAATAATTTTTTCTCCAAAGGATAAATCTACCAAGAAGCTCTGATATATGCAAATACTTATGCATATTAAACTTTCTGATATGACATCTAGAGCTTTTGTGTGCATTTTCTACAAATAGAAACACTCAGAAGACCTTTGGTTGTTAAAAGATGCATCCTGGCCAGGCACGGTGACGGGAGTAGCTGTTACTCAGTTTCTCAGGAGGCTGAGGCAGGAGGATTGCTTAAGCCCAAGAGTTTGAGGCTGCAGTGAGCTATGATCACGCCACTGCTGCACTCCAGCCTGGGCGACAGAGCAAGACACTGTCTCTCAAAAAAAAAAAAAAAAAAGGCCAGGCCCAGTGGCTCATGCCTGTAATCCCAGCACTTTGGGAGGCCGAGGTGGGTAGATCATGAGGTCAGGAGATCGAGACCATCCTGGCTAACACAATGAAACCCTGTCTCTACTAAAAATACAAAAAATTAGCCGGGCGTGGTGGCGGGTGCCTGTAGTCGCAGCTACTTGGGAGGCTGAGGTAGAAGAATGGCGTGAACCCAGGAGGTAGAGCTTGCAGTGAGCTGAGATCGTACCACTGCACTCCAGCCTGGGTGACAGAGCAAGACTCCGTCTCAAAAAAAAAAAAAAAAAAGAAAAGAAAGATGCATCCCATTCACCCCTCCTTTAGCACACTATGAGATGTTGAATCTTAGTCTATCACTTATCCACTATTGTTAACCATTACTGTGAAAACTTTCTCCACCTCATTGGGTAGGTAATTAAGTCATTTTCTAATTATTTTCTGTATGTGTGGCTTTTGCTTATAGATAATAATGATATGGATTAAGACACAAATAGTTCACAAACTTTTTTCACTAAAAAATTCACAGTGGCCATGACTACACAGGTTTAAATTAAAAAATGTTCATTTGAATATTTTAAGAAGCAGGTACTTTAGTTAGCCATATCTTTTTTAAAAAAGGTCTTATTTTGAAATCATTTCAAACTTACAGAAAAGTTGCAATAGTTGAAAGTCTCCTTCATCAATATTCCCTAGTTGTTGACATTCTGTCACAATTGCCTTATCTTTCTATGTAGTATCTGTATGTCTGTATAATTCTTTTGATGGTGGTGTTACTCTGAGCCATTTGAGAGTAAGTTGTAGACTTGAAGCCCCATTACCCCTAAATACTTCTGTATGCATTTTTGTAAAACAGGAACATTCTCCTGTGTACCCACAGTATACCATCAAAATCAGAAAATGAACACCAACCATAATATTGTCATTTTATCCCAGAACCCATTCAGATTTCCCTGATTGTCCCAATATTTTTTATATGTCTAGACCTAGATTGTGCATGGTGTTCAGTTGTCATGCTCTTTATTCTCCTTTTCCTTAAAGTCTTTCGTGATATTTTGTAAAGAAATACTCTGAGGTTTTATAAATGTGCTTTCTTCATCAAAATTTTAACCACTATGAATGCATATACCTTATGACCCAGTAGTATCATTCCTACATATTTAACCAAGAAATATAAAAACTTAATGTTCACACAAAAGCCTATACATAAATATTTTGTTTATAAACTGAAACTAGAAGCAGCTAGGCTTTGAGATGTGACTAAGCTGTTACATCCATCCATACAGTGAAATACTACTTGGCAACAAAAAAAAATGAACTACCAATGCATACAACACGATGAATGAGTCTCTGATACATTATGCCAAGTGAAAGATGTCACATTCAAACCACTACATACTATGTCATTCCACTTATGAGGTACTCTTAAGTTGGCAAAGGAACAGAAAACAGATCAGTAGTTGCAAGGAATTGGAGATGGAGGGAGGAATGGCTTGTAAAACCTTTTAATAGAGAATGGCATTTAGAAACCAAGATTAGAGTACTTGGCTTTGGCAGCACATGTATTGAAATTAGAATGATACAGAGAAAATTAACATGTCCTTTGTGTAAGGATGTACAAATTCATGAATCATTCCATATTTTATATGGAATTCATATAAATATGTATGTACACACATATACATATATACACATATGTATCTACATATATATTGTGGTAAGCTCAGGAAATCATTGAGAATAGGTTATAACTTTGGCATTACTCGAGGATTGCCATAGAAAAGAATCTCCAGTTAATAAAGTTTCCCATTGTTAAAAATATCACAGGCCAGGTGCGGTGGCTCATGCGTATAATCTCAGCACTTTGGGAGGCCAAGGAGGGAGGATCGCTTGAGCCCAGTAGTTTGAGACCAGCTTGGGCAACATGGCAAAACCCCGTCTCTACCAAAAAAAATTACTTGGGAGGCTGAAGTGGAAAGATTGTTTGAGCCCAGGAGGAAGAGGCTACAGTGAGCCATGATTGCACAACTGCACTCCAGCCTTGGTGACACAGTGAGACCCTGTCTCAAAAATATATTCGTGTGCACATGTGTATGTGTGTGTGTCACATTATTTTAAAATGCTTCACATTTATTACCTCTAGGGCCTTGTTATTCAGAGTGGTCCCCAGACTAGCATATAAGCATCACATGAGAGCTTGTTACAAATGCACCCCTGACTTTAAATCTGCCTGTATTTTAATAAGATGTGGTAATTTGTATCCACGTTAAAGTGTGAGAAATTTGAGAAGCATTGCTCTGGGATAAGGGTCTGCAATTTTTTTCCTCTAAAGATTTTCTGCCTTGCAGGCCATATGGTGTCTGTTACAACTACTTTACTCTGCTGTTGTAATGTGAAAGCACCCATAGACTATACTTAAATGAGTGTGGCTGTGTTCTAGGAAAAATTTATTTACAAGAACAGGCAGTGGGGCAGATTTCGCAAGCCCCTGCTTTCAGACAGTAGAATCGAGGGATAAGGTCTTCAGGGAGCTTTTTTCACTTTATAGCCTTCTGTGCTGTTTGTAAAAGCTATTACTGCAAGCATGTAATTAAAAATCTGGTGGGTTTTTAAAATTGTTTTAGGCTTTTTGTGTTTGTTTGTTTTTGAGACAGAGTCTCACTGTCTTGCGCAGGCTGGTGTGTGGAGTGCATTGGCGCTATTTCAGCTCACTGCAAGCTCTGCATTCCGGGTTCAAATGATCCTCCTGCCTCAGCCTCTCGAATAGCTGGAACTACAGCCATGGACCACCACGCCCAGCTAGTTTTTCTGTTTTTTGGTAAAGATGGGTTTTCGTCATGTTGGCCAGGCTAGTCTCCAACTCCTAACCTCAAGTGATCAGCCCATATCAGCCTCCCAAAGTGCTCGATTACAGGCTTGAGCCACCACATCCGGCCTCTTGCTAGATTTTTGTTAAATGAATTGCATGCTGGAGCTAGCTCTCCAAAGATTGTTAAATATTCAGAAATTTGTGAGTCATTTTAACATCATTGGTAGCTTAAAATTGGTCACAGTGGGTGCATTTACACCATGGGAACTGGAAATCAGGAAGTGCTGCAAATTGGGTGTTTTGTTTTGTTTAGAGCTGGATTGCCAGCACACTGTTTAATGTACCTGTTTATTGCTATCAATAGTAGTCTTATGGATTTATTTGTTTTTTTTTCTTTTCATTCAGAGAACTCAATATATGGTGTCAGCATTGATGTAATGAAATCTGTGTTCTGCTAATTAGGCAATAATGGCAGTTTTTGAGCATGTAATCTGTAGCAGGCACTTTTCATGTATTCTTTTTTAATCTTACAAGATAGTACTATTATTTTCACCACTGTTCTACAGATAACTGTAATTTTTTTTTTTTTTTTTTTTTTTTTTTTTGAGACAGAGTCTCACTCTGTCACCTAGGCTGGAGTGCAGTGGTGCTATTTCGCCTCACTGCAACCTCCGCCTCCCGGGTTCAAGCAATTCTCCTGCCTCAGCCTCCCAAATAACTGGGACTACAGGCACACGCCGCCATACCCAGCTAATTTTTGTATTTTTATTAGAGACGGGGTTTCACCATATTAGCCAGGCTGGTCTCGAACTCTTGACCTCGTGATCCACCCGCCTTAGCCTCCCAAAGTGCTGGAATTACAGGTGTGAGCCACTGCACGTGGCCTTTTATTTTATTTTATTTTATTTTTTGAGACAGAGTCTTGCTCTGTTGCCCAGGCTGGAGTGTAATAATGCAATCTCGGCTCACTGCAACTTCTACCTCCCGGGTTCAAGTGATTCTTCTGCCTCAGCCTCCTGAGTAGCTGGGATTTCAGGAACATACCACCATGCCTGGCTGATTTTTCTGTTTTTAGTAGAGGTGGGGTTTCACCATATTGGTCAGGCTGGTCTTGAACTCCTGACCTCATGATCCTCCTGCCTTGGCCTCCCAAAGTGCTAGGATTACAGGTGTGAGCCACTGTGCCCGGCCAGTTAACTATAATTTAAACTAGAAAGCAGCAAAAGCGGGGATGTAACCCAGGTGTGACTAACTCTACAGCTCTTAGCCACTGTGCTATTCTGTCTCTCATTAGTGCTTCCTATTAATTTATTCATCGTTCTGCCATCTTGCCTACGAACTAACCAGTCATTTTTTGTAACATTTCCCAAATACTTCTTTATTTTAACCATTTAACTATTGTTACTTTTGAAAAGTAAAAATCAACAAATTTAAACCATACTTCTTTTTTTTTTGTTAAAACATTGATATTAAACTTTACATATTACAAAAAATAAAATATAGTAAGACTTTTTGTTTGTTTACCACAATGGTATTTGTGCTGTTTTTTTCTACACTATAATTCAATCTTTCATTAGGAGGTAAGGAAATAGGCAGTCATACACTGCTGATTTTAGTGTAAACCATACTTCTTTTTTTTAAGTAGAAAGGTAGTGATTAATGGTAGCCAGCTGGATATGAGACTAAGTAACCCTGTCATTAAATACCAAACACAAATTTTAAAAATTAATCAAAGTTAAACTCACTTGGGTGATCTTTAAAAGATATTTTCTTGTGAATTCATTTCCAATTCCAACCTCTGAGAGTTAAAATAGCCTCAGGGTAAGATTGAAGTTTGTATTTTGCAAAGAAGAGTGATGGTCTGTCTTAAGACTGTTCCTATGATATGAACGATAATATTTTGTTCAACAAGTACTTATAGAGTACCTGGTTTGTACCAGATACTGTGGTGAGGCGAAGAGAGAAGGGCAGGTCCTCTTCTCTAAGAGTTTAAAGATTTAAAGTTAAGTTGTAAATCTACTAATTTATTGTTTTTCATTTTAATGTCTTTATTTTTTTACAAATAAAAAGTTATTAGAACAAGTTGGACTATGAAATTGACAAAGTATTAGTACCAAGGATTTTTTTGGTTGGAGGAGACAGGATCTAGCTGTGTTGCCCAGGCTGGAGTGCAGTGGTGTGGTCACTGCTCACTGTAGCCTTGACCTCCCCAGCTCAAGCGATCCTCCCACCTCAGCCTCCCAAGTAGCTGGGACTACAGGTGTGCACCACCATGCCCAGCTGATTTTTATTTTAGTTTTTGTAGCGACAGAGTCTTACTTTGTTTCCAGGCTGGTGTTGAACTCCTGGGCTCAAGCGATCCTCCCGCCTCAGCCTCCCAGAGTGCTGGGATGACAGGCATGAGCCACCACACCTGGCCCCAAGGATGTTTTTAATTAGATGTTCACTCATTTCTGTGTGGTCTGTTTCTTATCTTTATTCCCATCTACTCCCGTTTTTTAAAGGCAAGCCTGAAATAGCGTGTGAAAACCCACATTGTACAGTAGTACCTTTGAAGCAGCCTACTCTACACATTGCAGACAAAGATCCAATCCCAGAGGAGCAGGTAAGGGTGAAAATTACTGTTCTTTCCCTTGTTGGATTTCTGTTTCTAATGAGCTTCAAAATTACAACATAATATATTGAATTTATATCAAATCATTAGTTCTTAGTGCTTAACTCTGAATTCATTGAATCCGCCAGCAGACTTTTTTTTGGTTGTTATTTATATCTAATTGTCCATATCTGAGTGGCTTTCAAAAGTGATTGAACACATTGAAAATTAGTACATTGGCAAAGCTACCTTTTGGGATGCTGGAATTGTTTTTATCTTGATCTGAGTAGCTGTTACTGGTATGTGTGCATATGTAAAAATCCTGTGCACTTGACTGCATGTACTATGATATATCTCACTTTTAAAAACAATTTTTTAATGATTGCATTGGATATTGTCAAAGATTACTTTTGTTCATTCTAAGGAAAACCTCTTTTCCTTAGGTCATATTATCTATTCAGTATTTTTTTTTCCGTGTATATTGCATAACAAGTTACTATTCAGTATTCTTAATTGCAAATGGAAACCAACCCTAGTTAGTTTAACAGACAGATACTTTATTTAAACTTTTAGGTAGCTTACAGAATATTTCAGAGAGCCAGATAAGCAGGCTTGAATGAGGCTGGGGTAAACAGCCAAATCACTCAAAAGAATTGTTGCAATGGAGATATCATTGCTAAGTTAATGGGTGGAGACATTGCCCCTTGCTTCGTCAATGCTGAATAGTAAAAATTACCTCCAGAAGTGCTACCTCAAGAAACATATCTGCAACATCCTGCCAGAATGGATTTTTCAAAGCGCTTGCTTATTTTTTATTTGAGACCGAGTCTCACTCTGTGGCCCAGGCTGGAGTGCAGGGGCACGATCTCGGCTCACTGCAACCTCTCTTGCCCAGGTTCAAGCGATTCTCCTGCCTCAGCCTCCTGAGTAGCTGGGATTACAGGTGCCTGCCACCGTGCCCAGCTAATTTTTGTAGTTTTTAGTGGAGACAGGGTTTCACCATCTTGGCCAGGCTGGTCTTGAACTCCTGACCTTGTGATCCGCCTGCCTCGGCCTCCCAAAGTGCTGGGATTATAGGCATGAGCCACCGCGCCTGGCTGGTGCCTGCTTCTTTTATCACAAACTTCTAAGTCCGATCTGATGCAGGTACGTCGATTAGAGGATCCCAGGTCATTTACCTGAGCCTATACTGTAAGGATACTGCTTGGGTAAGCAAGCATCCTACCCTCTCTGTCTTAGCGATAGGGAGAACCATAAGGTGGGGTGTTCCCTAATCCTAGGAAGAGTGTTCAAACTTCCTGGGAAATCCAAAAGAACCACAAGAAAACAAACACGCCTGACCACCTCCCCAAACTGCCAGCCTTTCTAATTTTGATTGGTTTTGATATAGCTAATGGCTGTAATGCTAAGTGTATGGTATGTTACCAGAGTAGAAAAATAACTACTGAAGTTGTTAAACTTGTTTTTATCCACAATGCTTTTTAGTATCAACTGTTAGGTTGTTTTTGAAGATTTCGATTTATCCATAGGTATATATTTGCTTTTTTCTTTTCCTAGCTCTGCTTTAATGACCTGTGCCAAATGCAAGTCCTTTTTTTTTAATCTCAGAGATAAGTAAGTGCCAAGTAAATGAATGCTTACTAGAGAATTGTCTGCTTCAAGTAAAGTGCTTTTTCTTCTATTCATTTTCAGGAATTAGAAGCTTATGTAGATGATATAGATATTGATAGTGATTTCAGAAAGGATGATTTTTATTACTTGTCTCAAGAAGACAAAGAGAGACAGAAGCTTGAGCATGAAGAATCCAAGAGGGTGCTCCAAGAATTAAAATCTGTGCTGGGATTTAAAGCTTCAGAGGCAGAAAGGCAGAAGTGGAAGCAACTTCTATTTAGTGATCATGGTAAGCACTGACTTTAAAGTAACAGATTATTTCAATGTAGGGGATTCTTTCTTGAACCATGAGTGTTATTTTAGCTGAAGAATTCTTGGGGTTTATAAGGGTCCACCAGTATGGATAGTACTTTTTCTTCTAGATGCTAAATGAATTTGATTAATAAAAGAGTAGGAATGTAACCACATTGGAAATATGAAGTCATACTTTTTTATCAGTTATTTAATTTTTTAGTAAATTTGTTTTAGGATGGGCAGTGAGTTGAATAATTTGGGATATTTTAAGTGTTATTTTCAAATTTAGTGAATTTGAGATTCTCAACTCTGTTGTCCATATGTTAAAATATTTAAAAATACCTCAGTGAAGCACAAAATTAATAACTGTGTTCACATTGAAAAAAATGGCCCAGGCGCAGCGGCACATGCCTGTAATATCAGCACGTTGGGAAGCTGAGGCGGGTGGATCATTTGAGGTCAGGAGTTCAAGACCAGCCTGGCCAACATGGCGAAACCCCGTCTCTACTAAAAATACAAAAATTAACCAGGCATGGTGGCGCGTGCCTGTAGTCCCAGCTACTCGAGAGGCTGAGGCAGGAGAATCACTTGAACCCGGAAGGCAGAGGTTTCAGTGAGCTGAGACACGCCACTGCACTCCAGCCTGGGCAACAGAGGGAGACTCCATCTCAAAAAGAAAAAAAAAGAAAGAAAAGGAAAGAAAAAAAAAGAATTAAAACCTAGACCAGTGAGCCACATCATTAGCGTTATTTAAGTGGTTTGAGCACTTTAGTAGATGGGAAGGGAGGGGGGTGCCTGTGGGCGTACTCCCCATACTCTGATTTCAGCAGAGTGGGATAGCTGGTAATACAAAAGCCTTACATTCCTATCTGTTTCTCACCCTTCTTTTCTTAAGCCAAACTTCATGGGAGACAGGGAAGGAATCAGGGGAAGCTTAATACCTGACAATATCAACCTAGCTAATTTTTAGTTGAATTAATGCCTATGATTTCTAAGTAGGTAGAGTGTGACTTCCCTTCTATTTTAGAGTATCTGTGTGGACCCTCAAAATCAACTGCCTTGCTTTTCCCTCCTCACTAGAAGTACATAGATTACCTATACTTCTGGAAAGTTCCTCCAGTTCTCTTTTTTTTTTTCTCTCAGGAGCCCTATGTTCTCTCCTGTCCAGATCTACATTTCTTGGTTTTATCATTCCTCTTTCTTCCCATTGGCCCCCTTTATAGCCCAGGTCCTCATTAGATGATCCTTGTACATTAAAATAGCTTCTTAGCTGACTTCCATTTTCAGTACCTTTTTCTTCTAAGCTATCTTGCAAACTCTTTGCAGATTTTTCTCCAACACTGCATTGATGATGGCTCTCTATCTTAAAACCTATAGTGGTTGCTCCCTTTCTTATTGTATTGAATCTAAACTCTTTTTCCTGTTTTCAAGCCTCTTCATCATAAGAATTCATCTATCCAATCATATTTTCTACTGTTTTTACTATAGATATCTTATGTTTATCAAATTGAACTACAGTTCACAAATGTGTTATTTTTATTCATGAAAAAAATTCATGCTGGCCAAGCACTGTGGCTCATGCCTCTAATTCCAAAACTTTGGGAGGCCAAGGCAGGTGGATCACTTGAGGTCAGGAGTTCAAGACCAGCCTGGCCAACATGGCGAAACCCCCTGTCTATTAAAAATACAAAAATTAGCCAGGTGTGATGGCGCACACCTGTAATCCCAGCTACTCTGGAGGCTGAGGCAGGAGAATCGCTTGAACCTGGGACGCGGAGGTTGCAGTGAGCCGAGATCACGCCACTGCACTCCAGCCTGGGCGACAGGGTGAGACTCTGTCTCAAAAAAAAAAAAAAATAAAATAAAATAATAATAATAATAATAATAATAATAATAATAATTCATGCTTACCCTTTTACCAAGAATTCTGCCTTCTCCACCAAGCTGTCCTCTCTACTAGTCTCTCCTTCTCCATGAATCCTTCTCTGAGTGCTCCAACTCTGCCATCTCTCCTAACACTACAGACCCTCACACTAGAGGGACATTATGATGAAATATAAAGGAAGTCTTGAACCGCAAAGCATATAGCAGAGAAGGGAAATGATTAACAGATTGATTTCCTGCAATCTGTTCATTCATATACTGGGCCTACATACATCAGAGATTAATTTTAGGCACTATTGTTTTCTATGTGTTCAGGGTTTTGTTTTGTTTTGTTTTGTTTGTCTCTGTAACAAAATTACAGTCTTCTTAAATAGGGGTCTTATTATTCCACAGCATTCATTCAGCAAATTACTCATTCAACAAGTAGTTAGTAGGTACTTGTTATATGTCAGGCACTGTTTACTGCTATATCCCTAGCACAAAGATCAAGAGACAAAATGTAAAGCCTCCTACCTGCCTCGAGGCTTAAATTCTGACACACTTGTCAATTGATCCTCTCATTACTCAGATTATATCCACCCCATTTAATTAGTAATAATTGTGAATATCAACCAACTTCTAATATATGTTGCTTCCTTTAAGAGCTAACAGATTTATAAACTAAGAATGTACATAGATTGAAAATAGCATTGTATATAAACTTATATCCTTTTTTATTTAGTGTTTTCTTCATATAGCTTTAAAATTATGCTATTGACATTATGGGAAAAGATTTATCAATGAGAGAAATGTGTCTCTTTTTCAGGTATGTGTTTTTTATATAGTTTACATTGGAAAGGGTCATAATGCTGTTTTAGTTTATGAAAATAAGTAAAAAGCTGCTGATACCATAGAATGCTTTTCCCATGAAAAATTTCAGTACATCTTCCAGAGCTGTTTTCATCTCTGCCTACAGGGGTAAAGTCCGCATGGAATTAGAGGGGGAAAGTCTGCACTGGAACCTGCTGTGGCCATTTTTTTTCTGTTGTTGCTGCTTCTCTAGTGGAGTTACTGCAGCTTAGGGATGGTTCCTGGAAGTGGACACATTTTACAAAAACGTTTTTTAAATACACGCCAGCTCTTCGAGAAGCACTTTTTTCCTTCCGTCATGCTTCATACTATATTGTATTGTACTAACCCCTAATGCTGGGATGAGCGACTGCCTAGCAAGCAACCCACTGCCTACTAACATCAAGAGGGGCTAAATAAAACTGCATTTTCCTTGCAAGGACAACTTCTACCGTATGAATATATATTATATTTATGTATTATATTTTGTACAATAGTTGATCTTGAATGCAGACTTTATTTCATTTGTATTTTTTGTGGTACTACAAAATGTGTAGAAGTTATGGCTTTACTTTCATTAGGGTTTTGTTAGGTGGTTGGCAAGTAAGTTACATTGTATGTTGCATTTTTTTCCATGCTGTTTTAACTTGTAAATATATATGTATACATGTGAAAGATATTATTATTATCTAGATTACTTTAAGCCTTTTATCTGACGTATTATCAGTGAAAACCATGCTGCTCATTCCCTAATACAATGTTTCTCAAACTAGTGTGTATTAGAATCAAGATGAGGGCTTGTAAAATATAGCTGGTCCCTACTCCCAGAGTTTCCATTTCAGGAGGTCTGGGATCAGGCCCAAGAATTTGCGTTTTTAACAAATTCCTAGGTGATAACTGATAATGTTGGTTCAGGGAACACACTTTGAGAACCACTGCTTTAATATTTTAAATAAGAAAATATGTGAGGTGTCATAAAAACATTCATCAAATCCCCATCTCGTTTCATTTCTTAAGCATTTTCTCTCTTATAAAGTTTCCTGGATTGATAAATTTTCATTGATTTTACTAGAAAGTTTTATTTAGCTTTTATTTATTTATTGTTCTTTTTAAGAAAAAACTTAAACTGAGAGTTTGAATTAAAAGTTTAAATCATTGCTAGGTCCTTAGTTATTTTTTTTTCTTTTTTCTTTTTTTTTATTTGAAGCCGTGTTGAAATCCTTGTCTCCTGTAGACCCAGTGGAACCCATAAGTAATTCAGAACCATCAATGAATTCAGATATGGGAAAAGTCAGTAAAAATGATACTGAAGAGGAAAGTAGTAAATCCACCACAACAGACAATGAAATAAGTAGGACTGAGTATTTATGTGAAAACTCTCTAGAAGGTAAAAATAAAGATAATTCTTCAAATGAAGTCTTCCGCCAAGGAGCAGAAGAAAGAATGTGTTACCAATGTGAGAGTGAAGATGAACCGCAAGCAGATGGAAGTGGTCTGACCACTGCCCCTCCAACTCCCAGGGACTCATTACAGCCCTCCATTAAGCAGAGGCTGGCACGGCTACAGCTGTCACCAGATTTTACCTTCACTGCTGGCCTTGCTGCAGAAGTGGCTGCTAGATCTCTCTCCTTTACCACCATGCAGGAACAGACTTTTGGTGATGAGGAGGAAGAACAAATAATAGAAGAAAATAAAAATAAGATAGAAGAAAAGTAAGAACCAAGATTCATATGAAGTGATATTAGATTGTTCCTTTTGCAAAAGTGTTTAGCTTCAAGACTGGAAAGGGAATATGAGTGTAAGTTTACTATATATAAAGCTAAGATGTGGATTTACAGGAAGAACCCTGGTTTGAATAACTGATCTGAAATTAATAGTTACCTGTAAATGGCAGATCTTTTAGGAAAATAAGAGAAAGGTAAGGGCTCTTTTGAATAAACTGCTGTTTTATTTGTGGCACAACTGATCAATCTTGGAAATTCTTTAAGTATTTTTAATAAGAAATGAATTATCATTTCTTGCCAGAATTTGCTACCATAAGGTGATTGGGAAAATTCTGTTGCAAGAACATTAACATTTAGTATGACTCCTTTTTACTGTATTCTTGCAGTTAATAACTGCAGCTATTATGTTAATAACAAGTTGTTTGTATTTTATTTTTGTTTATACCAGTCTTAAAGATCCAGGTTCTGAATAAAAAAATTAATTGATACAATTGATGTGTGCTGGGGTTTGGAACTAAAAATAGTTTCAACAGTGCGTGGGTTATGACATTTCTTATGTTTCTTTGTTCGTGTGTGTATTTAGTAGTTAATTTTAAGATGTCCTAGTGATCTTTAAAAGAAAAATATTGTACCATTTTTTAGAATTACACTTTCACCTTTCCTTTTGCAATTGAAAGTGATGATGTCAAAGTGGGATTTCTGTACTCCAAGGCCCCACCCCCAATTTAGCAAGCAGAAAAACATTCCTTGTATCACTTTACCTTGGATAATTGGGTGCCATTAACACAAACAGGTCACAATCCTGCTGTTTTCTAGCCCTGTCCACCTTAATGAGATTCAGGAAACATCCTGTCAGCCTCCTGGAAAGCATCCTTGTCTCGTTAGTATTTCATTTACAAACTACCTCTTAACAAAAACTGCTTTTCAAATTGGCCAGTCTTACCTGTTTTGTGTTGTGATTGCATTTTCAAAGAGTAATTATTTTCAGCGTATACAGTTTTGAAACCTGTAGCTCCTATGCAATAACATAGTTCTATAGACATTATTTGGGGGAAATGTAGGAATAACTCAAATTATGTTGCTGTCCTAGAAAGGAAATTGCATGATGAATCTAGATTGTCTTTAGAGTAAAGAAACACATTCAAATTCCTGTAACTTATCACTTTTAGTGAGTAAATTTACTTATACTGAAGGGGATTTTTTTTCTTTCAGGAATCTAAGGAAATTTACTTTTTAACCTGAGAAAAAAACTTGGTTCTGCTTTATATAAACAGTAAAGATTATTGTACTGTAAGTGATTTTGCCTTTTTGCCAAAATCCTGGAACTCATCTATAATTAACCTCTTAGGAGCAATACCTTAGGTTGGGCCTCTCTTTACTACTTAGAAATAGCTAAATTTCAATTCTAAAAATCTTTGTGTGTTATAACTGTTAAATTATTCAATAATACTTAGGGTTTACTTTCTTATTTAAATCACTTATTTCGTTTACCAACTTCATTTTTCTTTGGATTTAGAAGAAGCAATTATGGAAAAACTTGGTTCTCTCTCAACCTATAACCTTACACAGGAAGAATTAGAGTTTAATAATTTTTAATTCTTTTATTGTATGTTATTTTTATTACACCAGTTTGGGGGAAATATCTTCATAAAATTGTATCAGTTTTATTCAGTGTTCTCTAAGGTGATACCTTTTAATTTTGAAAGACTAAATAATTTTAATCGAGAATTTCCAGTCTTTCAGTCTGATCTATTTACTTCACTACTTGTTACATAATCCAGTGAAAACTCTACTTGTTGAAATTATGACATAAAGATCTTGCAGCTTTATTTGAATATTTGCTCTTTTGTGTAGTGTCCATCTTTTAAAATATTTAAAATATTTTCAAGATAAAAGTATTATCTTCTCTGCAAAAATTCCTGGAGTAATTTTCTCTCATAATGTTTGAAGTCAGTGGTTCTCGGTTGTATTAGTGGGGTAACTACATCAAAATAAATAAAGTCTTATTTTTGAAATGCAAATTTTAGACCATACTCCCAGTGATTCTTAGTTGGTCCTTTTGGAATGAGCTATAGGTAATGTTTATGTCCAATAAAATCTAGGAACCTCTGTCTAGGACTTTGCTCTTCTTGCCATGAATACCTTAGGAAGTATTAAAAAACAGGCCAATGTAATATAAGTAGGTTTTCTTGTTTGTTACTCTTCTAAGAATATTTTACTTCCCTTAGCAGGCTTTTGACTAGCTTTCAAAGCTGCCACCCTGGCCGGGTGCAGTGGCTCACGCCTGTAATCCCAGCACTTTGGGAGGCCGAGGCGGGCAGATTGTCTGAGCTCAGGAGTTCGAAACCAGCCTGGGCAACATGGTGAAACCCCGTCTCTACTAAAAATACAAAAAATTAGCTGGGCATGGTGGTGGGTGCCTATAGTCCCAGCTACTCGGGAGGCTGAGGCAGGAGAATGGCATGAACCCGGGAGGCAGAGCTTGCAGTGAGCCGAGATCGTGCCACTGTACTCCAGCCTGGGCAACAGAGCGAGACTCCGTCTCAAAAAAAAAAAAAAAAAAAAAAAAAAACTGCTACCCTATATACACAAGAAGCCCTCTGGGGAAAAAAATAAAACACTGCAGGGAAAACTTACAACTGTGCTTTTTAAGTTTTACAGTATGATTTTTAACAGTATGATTCTTGTTAGGAGTATCATCCTGACAGTTTTTAATACAGACATTTCTGTAGTTTGTTTTACCAGGACAAACCTAGTACTTAATGGAAGAATGCATGTGAGAGTCTATTTAGGTCACTCTTGAAGACAGAATTTGTACCCTTTGTCTACCTCCAGGTAGGAAAGTCCATTTAAAACTCAATTTTCTTAAAATAATAGTAATATTCTGATTTACGTAAGAAAAGTTATAAAGCTTTTAGTGTTAAAGCATTAAAAAAATCAAGTCCTGATACATTCCACAAAATTGTAAGTCAGTGGAGTGTTCACAGATCATTTCACTCTGGTGACTAACTCTTTACTTCCTATCGGTAATGTAAAATATGAAAAAGTTCAACTGATTTGGTTTAATCATAGTATATTGTTCCTATACCCAAAACAAACAAAGAAACAGACTAAATACTATGAGAGTGTATTATAGCTCAGCTAAATCATTGTTTGAACTAAAGTAGATATTATGCTGAGAATGACAACCAGACAAGGCATAAAGATTGATTTATTTTTCCAGTTCTACTTACAAGAAAATAGTTATGCAGTTCACAATTTAAAAAAAAGCTACAAATATTTTAGAGGAGAAAATATAGAAAAAAATGCAGTAACCATTTATCTGTCATCATAGACAGGTGATTAATTTGCCTAAGTTAACTTCTCAGCTAACTAAAACAAATCCAATTTAATAATTTAATAACTAAATGCACTACTTCTCTACTTTGTCTAGAGTATGTAGAATATAATTTAACTTTTTCTGTCATCTTTAGGAATATCAGTTTCTATCATGGGGTGATAAACAGAAACTCATCCTCAGGGGCTACTGAGATATATGTCAGGTGCCCCTTTACAACATGACCTCACATTGGTGTGTTTTTTTGAGTTATGTCTGTTTTTCACAGTTTCTCTGTCTTCCCTTATAATCAGCTGTCACTTTTGCCGCTGTCTTGTGTGCCTGCCTCCTGCAATAGGCCCCTAATTTGCTGCTTCTAATCTGCTGTGGACTGAGAAACCAGATTGCCAAGCTTGCTAGAATTGTGTCTAAAATAAGAGTAAGTAGACTGAAAGAGAGCTAAGGGGCTTTTCTCTCAGTAAAGTGCATGGACTTTGTGATACCTGCTTGACTGCTTAGCATTGTTTTGTTTGCCTCTTAGTTCTTTACTAAAAAATTGCTAAAACAAATACTTGGTTGAATTTGTGATTGCCATATATTTGAAGTTCTAATTCAGTTTTTATATAATGATGTTTCTAGGACTTCCATTAATGGATTCAACTATAAGAGAAATTTGACTACCATTTTTGAATAAATAATTGTGTATATTTCAGAAAAATGTTAAATATATTGTTATCATTAATTGTTCTTAGTACAGTACACAGATTTAAAACTTACAGCACTATAAATGTAACTTCAACTCTTCATCAAGACTTATGTTCTAGAACTATTGGTATGAGACTAAAGATGGCTAATTTAGTAAGAACTGGCTAAATTGAATATTTTGGGAATGAGTCATTCTAGATATCCCAGTTTCCTGCAGAGCTTGAACCTCTTTCAGCCCTAAAATTTTTTGGAATAATCTCTGAAGGAAATCTTCATAAAATTGATATGCATTACTATCTTCTTAAATAATATATGATGTATTTTAATTTGTTTGATATCAAAATGATCAGCATTAACATCACTTATTATAATCTGATAGACTAATCAGACATTGAGAGCTGTTTGTCCCTGTACTAAATGGCTCCATTCTGCTGTGCTCGTTTTAGTTTTCATGTCTTTAACAGTCGTTCTGATTCTTCCATTTCTGTTACTGCTTGCTTTAGTGTGCCTGTAGCAGTAGCCCTTCTCCACCTTCATAATGTGCCTTCTGATCTGCTTTCATTTTGGAGACCAGATGAACTAAGTTTATTAGACTTCTGTGTAAAGTAAGAATAAATAAACTCGAAGTGAAGACTTGAGGAAGTGGATTATGCTTAAATGCATGGATTTTGTGACATCTGTTACTTTATTACCTGTTTCATTGCTAACGTTAAAATAAGTGAAGCTACCGAATTAGATACCTGCTCTCAAAATAGAAAAGTTGTTATTGTACAAAAGGAACCATTTTGTTTACGTACTTTACTTTCTCTAAAGTTAGTTCTATACTAGAATTATTTGGCGCTGATTAAAACTGGTCCACTCAAGTTAGCATTTTCTATAGTATTTTCTGTTTGTATTGGAGACTACATGCTGTTAAGAACTTCTTTGGCTTTTTTTTTTTTTTTTTTTTTTTTTTGAGACAAAGTCTCGCACTTTTGCCCAGGCTGGAGTGCAGTGGTGCAATCTCAGCTCACTGCAAGCTCCGCCTCCCAAGTTCACGCCGTTCTCCTGCCTCAGCCTCCCGAGTAGCTGGGACTACAGGCGCCCGCCACCACTCCGGCTATTTTTTTGTATTTTTAGTAGAGATGGGGTTTCACCGTGTTAGCCAGGATGGTCTCGATCTCCTGACCTTGTGATCCGTCGGCCTTGGCCTCTCAAAGTGCCGGGATTACAGGCGTGAGCCACCGCGCCCAGCTGGCCTTTTTTAAGAGAGAAATGTATCTTCATTTCCAAGACATGAAAATAGATTAAGCTCTGAAAAATAAGAAAACATTCACTATTCATGTCACAGAGACCTGAGAAATAATAAAATTTATAGACTATAGGCAATTATACCACAAAGAATTTATTTTTTGATTATGCTGGTTTTAAAAACAGGGTCTTTATTTTTATTCAGCTATAGTAAGTGTACATTAAAAGCTTACCAAAAGTTATCAGTGTTAGATCTAATGATATTGGCAGATATTTGAATGACTAAATTCCCACTGTCATTCTGTACTGGGCATGATTAAATTGTAATTTAATATTAAATAATTAAGCAGGATCACTTTTCTCTCTTGAATGAAAAATAAAATTTGCATGCTATAATATTTACAAGTAAAAGTCAAATCTGTATAGAAATGGATATCCTAGCATCAAACAACTTATTTTTAGCAACATGCTGATTATTTTAGTAACCATATATTGACTCATGCTTTCATTATAAAGTAATTATTAAATCAATCTGTTTATTTTATGACCATGCCTCATAGTCGGCGTTCAGTTATCCATGCTAATGGAAGGAATCTGTGGTATAATAATCATAAAAGATAAGTGGTCCAGGCTGGGTACGGTGGCTCATGCCTGTAATCCCAGCTCTTTGGGAGGCCAAGGCGGGCAGATCACGAGGTCAGGAGTTCAAGACCAGCCCGACCAACATGGTGAAACCCCGTCTATACTAAAAATACAAAAATTAGCTAGGCGCGGTGGTGGTCCCTGCCTATAATTCTAGCTACTCAGGAGGCTGAGGCAAGAGAATCGCTTGAATCCGGGAGACAGAGGTTACAGTGAGCCAAGATTGCACCATTGCACTCCAGCCTGGGTGACAGAGTGAGACTTCATCTCAAAAAAAAAAAAAAACAAAAAAACATAGGTGGTCCAAACCAGTTTCTTGAGTTGAGGCTGCCATTATAGAAGAGAGAGTCACGATGCCAAAGCCAGGTTAGTGATAAAAGAAGAAAATTTCTGAGTGTAGTTGTGAGAGGAAAGTGATTCTATTCAGTGTAATTGCTGTAAACCAAAAAGGATGAATTGATTCAACGATTCACACATGTAAAAGTTTAGCATGAATAAGGAGGAACTGATTTTATATTCTAAAATGTGTGATAAGCTAGGACGTAGTGGCTCACACCTGCAATCCTAGCACTTTGGGAGGCTGAGGCAGGAGAATCTCTTGAGGCCAGGAGTTCAAGACCAGCTTAGGCAAGAAACAGCAAGACTTGGTCTCTACAGAAAAACTTAAAAATTAGCTGGATGTGGTGGCACACAACTGTAGTCCCAGCTGCTCAGTAGGCTGAGGCAGGAGGATCACTTGAGCCCAGGAGGCCACAGCTGCAGTGAGCCGTGATTACACCACTGCACTCCAGCTTGGGCAACAGAACAAGAGACCTTGTCTCAGAAATGAGTAAATGAAAGTGGGCCGGGCGTGGTGGTTCACGCCTGTAATCCCAGCAGTTTGGGAGGCCGAGGTGGGCGGATCACCTGAGGTCGGGAGTTCAAGACCCACCTGACCAACATGGAGAAACCCCGTCTCTACTAAAAATACAAAATTAGCCAGATATGGTGGTTCATGCCTGTAATCCCAGCTACTCAGGAGGCTGAGGCAGGAGAATCGCTTGAACCTGGGAGTCGGAGGTTGTGGTGAGCCGAGATCGTGCCAATGCACTCCAGCCTGGGCAACAAGAGTGAAACTCTGTCTCAAAAAAAAAAAAAAGAAAGAAAAAAAATGAAATGTGTGATAAAGTGCATATAGTATTTTTTTATGGTATACATTTTAATGTATTTTAGCTTGTCAGCAATGAAATTAGTTTTATCTCTATGTATTGAACTTCATTTAGCAACATATTATTGCAATAGTACAGTATTTAAGCTGCGTATTCTTTTGACTGCATTATCCTTTAAAATCGGTATATTCTATGAGATATGGTTATAGATATATATATTTCCTCTCCTATTTATATCTTAAGATTTTCTTAAAGTAAAGGATAATTTTACTGTTTTAGGCTTTATGTTTTTCAGCTTTATATCATTTCCTAAAGGTTAGCTACCTACAAATGAATATTATTGAAGAATTTTTCTAAAACTAAAGCATGTCTTTTATAAGTTTACTCTTTTATAATATCCTAAACAAAGCATATCCTTTTCCCCTTCCTTAAGTAAATGGTTAAGGAAATTAACTTCATTTCTAAATCAAAGTATTTTCTGCACTTTTATTGCACCAATCTGTTACCTTCTGTTCATACCATGACTTAAATAATGCTTACTCAGGCACAGTACTATCAGCTGACAATGTACAGAAGGCTCCAGAAATGTCACTCCCATCCCTTAGAGGTTGGTGTATGGTCCTGGTACAGTCGTGGAGGTCCATATGGGTGAAAAGCCTAGAAGTCGACCTGAGCTGAAAGCACTCCCAAGGAGTTTGGTTTTGTTTGGGTTTGTTCTAGGTATGGTCCCAGGGATCCCAGATCAAACCAGGCCCCTGGGCCTATCCTAGAACCAACCTAAACTCGCGCATCATTCCTGGAACATCAAGAGTGTGAAGACTGAAGATAACCTGAGGCCTACCAGACACCCTGTATTCACCAAGATTCACATTTTTTGGTATGTGTGCCTACATTTTAGCAAAAATTGGTTGGTTAATCCTTCTAAAATTAGAGGGATGACATTGGGTAACAAAGTCTTCCCAGCCTTTGGCATTATAGTAATTTCTCGCAATAGAAATTCTATACAGTTATTATTGCCAGTGAAGAGAGTTATTCTTGTTTATTATCAGTTCTGTATTTTTAGCTGAAGCGACTTAGCCCTAAAAAACCCCCAAAATCAACTTCTCCCTCCAAATTAAACTCTCCCCCAAATTTAATGCTTTCTGTTTTCTTAAATGTTTTTCTACTTGACACTGTTATATCAGTCTCATGTAATTGAATAATTGTTCATAATTTCTGAAGAGCCTTTAGTCTTTGCCGTCTGGCTTCAGTGCCAAATGATTTTAAATTCTTGTTTCTGGAGACTAATGACTTTTTCCTTAATTTATTATCAAATTTGCCACATTTTAGAGCTCACTTTTAGAAGTTCTGCTATGGTTAATGAAAACAAGCTAGAATGACACAGTAGAAATGGGTTAATACCTCACATTTTACATCACTATTTTGTAGAAGATTTTTAGTAAGTTTCTCTATTTTTATTCCTTGCCACTCTGGATTTTAAAAATATTCTGACCTAGTTGATCCATCACATGGTCTCATATCACAACTGTTGCATCGCTATAGTCACATAGATGTTTTTCTGTTTAATTTAGAAGACAGTATTTCTGAAAAAGTATGAAAGGACCCCAAATCCAAAAGTTATGGTGCACAATGAAAATGTATGCTTTTAATAATGCTGGCTTCTGCAGTAGGTGTAGACCATGTTTGAAATAACCACAGACTAATCAGAAACTCCACATGTGAAAGGAACTTGAAATTGTGCTGTTCCTCCAAGCTTATAACACCAGCAAATTGGGTCAATAGGTTATTCCTTTAAAATAGGATTATGAGCCTACAGAGGCTCACTCTGAAGAACTCAGCCGTGGAGTTAGTTCTGTACTATGTCCATCACAACAGACATGCTTCATCCCATAGACTTCTTGACATAGCTTGAAATGAGTGAACCCATCCTTGATTTATATACAATATATGTTCTCAGTATTTTGGGAGCCTTTCCACTTTTTTAAACGTTGTTCATTTTGAACACTGAAAATATGAATTTGTGAAGAGTTAAAAAGTTATAGCTTGTTTACGTAGTAAGTTTTTGAAGTCTACATTCAATCCAGATACTTAGTTGAGTGTTAAACTGTGATTTTTAAAAAATATCATTTGAGAATATTCTTTCAGAGGTATTTTCCTTTTCACTTTTTGATCAATTGTGTTTTATATATTAGGGTAGTACATTTCCTACCCTACCTGAAGACTTGAGATTATAACCTTTGGGGGGATGGGCAAAGTACTCTCTTTTTTTACATCTTTTAAATTGTGATTTTTAAAAACACATATAAATTTTACTATCTTAACCATTTTTATGTGTATAGTTCAATGAGATTAAGTCCAGTCACATTGTTGTGAAACATATCTCCAGAATTTTTTCATCTTGCACATCTGAGACTCTATACCCATTAAACAACTCCCATTTTCCCCTTCCCCACAGCTTTGGCAACCATCATTCTACTTTTGTCTATGAATTTCACTACTTTAGATACCTCATATAAATGGAATCATACCGTATTTGTCCTTCTGTAGCTGACATATTTCACTTAACATAATGTCCTCAAGGTTCATCCATATTGTAGAATGTGATAGGATTTCCTTCCATTTTAAGGCTGAATAATATTCCATTGTATGTATTTACCACATTTTTTTATCCATTCATCTGTTGGTGGACATTTGGGTTGCCTCCATCTCTTGGCTATTGTGAATAATGCTGCTGTAAACATGAGTGTGCAAATATCTATAATTTTTTTAACACAGTACTTTATTTTCAGTATTTAATCATATGGAATTTTTTGTCAATTATGTTAAAGGATTTTACAACAACCGAACTATAGATTTATATATATGTGTATTATTGTTGTTCCTTCTAAGCTTAAGAAGTCTCTAATAAAATCCATACTTCCTTATATCTTTTTGTGTGTGTACCTTTTTTATTCTGCTCTTTGCCATACAGATTAGTACCAAAAGGTAAAAATCCCTTTTCCTTCATCTCTGTTTTTCTTCCATTATAGTATTTTTCAGAATTTGTTAATATGCCAAAAGATGGCAGTTGTCTGGGAAAGCCATTGATTCATTACTCCAAGTTTTGTTTGTTCATTTAAGTGCCTCACATGATAATTTATCACAGTGAAAACAGCAGCATAAATTTTAAAGTTCCATTTTTGCCATTCCCAGTGATTGTTAGCCACTGAATACATTCTGGGCATGTTATATTTATTGACTTATATAACCTCCTTGACAGAAAAGACACTGACACCAAGAAGGTCATGAACACCTGATGAAGCATACTTTGACAAGTTGGTTGAATTAATGTTATTGGTTTGAACTTTTCTAGGCTTACCTACACTCTTAGGAACATTCGTGGGAACTCCAAAATGGCTCTGTATACTAAAAGCTAGTTAAAGAGAAAGTGGCCTCCCTTGAACTGGGCTTTCAAATAATAAGCCATTTCTTTCCAGAAAAGATTTAAGGCAAGGAACAAATATCCATAAAGGCAATTTTTGAAACTTGACCCTTGTCTGGAATTTTCTAATTGAAAGCATGAGATAAGGTAGAATATGTGTAATTACTGGATTCTGAAGTCATTGGGTAGGAAATATCCCATATAGTAGTCCGTCCTTGTCTTCACAATTTGCTTTTGAAGGTCTTTAGCAGATGTGCTATAGCCATTGAAAATTAAGTTGGCAAATGGTAATTTTGCCTGAATGTACATCTGTAAAAGTTAATGAACATTTTCAGAATCTGGTCATTAAAAAGTAGTCCTATTTAAAAGATCTCCAAATGTGTCTTTATGAGAAAATGTTCATAGTATACACATAAAATAGTCATCATACATGTTCCTAGAAATATATTCCTAGAAGATATTGTTTAAAGATAAGAAAACAGGCTCAGTAGTTTTCTCACTCAGTCACACACACAAAGTGTCAGAACCAGTATCCTAATTAGATAATTAGATCCTAAGAGATACCAACATCTGCTGTTCATCGTTATGATAAACTGCCTATGTATATACATTTCATTTTACAGCTAACCTCTAGGAGATGGTACAGAGACCTTGATTTTGGTTTTTTGTTGTTCTTCTTCTTTTTCTAAAAAGAGACAGGGTCTCACTGTGTTGCCCAGGCTGGTCTCAAACTGTTAGGCTCAAGTGATCCCCCTGCCTCAGCCTCAGGAATAGCCGGGATTACAAGTGCGAGCCACTGTGCCAGGCAAAGAGCCCTTAAATTTGGAAGTCATTAGACTTGAATTCTGGATTAAAAACTATTTCTCTAAAACTCAGGCAAATCACTTAACCATATTAAGCCACAGTTTCTTCTGTAAAAACAACAAACAGCATTAATTATGATTTATAAATGAGACGACCTCTGAAAGCCTCTTCCATTTTTAAAACTCTGTTCCTCTATTATTAATAAAAAGATACAACTCTACTAGGTAAAGCCAAGTTTGTGCTTCTGTGCAAGAGAGTTGCAAGAGAGAGCTTATTTTTAGGCACAGTAAATAACTTGAGAATATTCAACTGTTAGAGATTGGACAGAAAGAATAAGAGGGGACTTCAGAGGCCAAAGCAGGCGGATCACTTAAGATCAGGAGTTGGAGACCAGCCTGGCCAACATGATGAAACCCTGTCTCTACTAAAAATACAAAAATTAGCTGGGTGTGGTGGCACGTGCCTGTAATCCCAACTACTTGGGAGACAGACAGGAGAATCACTTGAACCTGGGAGGAGGAGTTTGCAGTGAGCTGAGATCGCGCCACTGCACTCCAGCCTGGGCGACAGAGTGAGACTCGGTAAGAAAAGGTGGCAGGGGAAGGAGACCCTAGTTTTAAAAAAAAAAAAATGTAGCTAGTTCCAGCACAGAACTTAATACTGCTTTTGGCAAAGTATACCCCTATATTTTCAAGCAGTCCAACACAAGCACTTGAAAGGTAAAGTGTACACATTCAAAAGGAACAATAGCTCCCTGTGATTACTTGTTATTCCTTTCTCCTTAGATAGCATAATCTTTTCATTATGAAGCGATGTCCTATTGCAAGGTTTTCTTTGTGGGTATACAAGTTTCTGGCTTATCTTCATTTCCGAAACAAAAGAATCTTTCTTATTTCATGTCTAGAACCATCTATGAAGCCATTGTTGGCTGTAATTGAGTTCTGTGTAGTTCCTTGATCTAAAATGGTTTGTCTCT
This sequence comes from Pongo abelii, assembly GCF_028885655.2. Taxonomy (NCBI): domain Eukaryota; kingdom Metazoa; phylum Chordata; class Mammalia; order Primates; family Hominidae; genus Pongo; species Pongo abelii. The sequence continues at coordinate 93,854,205 of NC_071995.2, forward strand.
GTTCTTTAGCACCCATGCCAGGCTATTAGCCATCAAGCCATTTATCTTGCTTGAACTTAGGAGATTAAGCTATGATACAGGGGTCATGATAGCCGATGACAGGATTACAATACAAAATACCTATGTGAATATTTTATAAGATCTGAAGAACTTAATGATTATTTCTAAACAGTGACATAAGGATGATTTTTAGCCAGTTTTTTTTCCCCAAAATGAACATGAAATACTTGTATCATTGGAGGGGGGAAAGATGAAATTTAAAAAATTGATAAGGACCAGGTGCAGTGGCTCAAGCCTTTAATCCCAGGACTTAGGGAGGCTGAGATGGGAGAATCACTTGAGCACAGGAGTTTGAGACCAGCCTGGGCAAAATTGTGAAACCCCATCTCTATGAAAAATAAAAAATTAGCCTGGCATGGTGGCACACAACTGTAGTCTCAGCTACTTGGGAGGCTGAGGTGGAAGGATTGCTTGAGCCCAGGAGGTTGAGGCTGCAGTGAGCCATGATTGTGTCACTGTACTCCAGCCTGGGTGACATAGCAAGACCCTGTCTCAAAAAAATTTGTTTTCAATATGTTGATAATGTTTCATTCTTATTTGGGGCTTATATTCACACGTAAGAAGAAAGTTTTCCATTCTGTATATATTCAAGCTATCACCTCATAGGCCTAACCTGGTGCCCAGAGAAACCGGGGCAGGGCTGTGTGGTGTTCAGTTCTTACAGGAATAGCTTAGTCTGATGATGTTTTATTGAGTTTTAATTTTAGTAGAACTTCAAAACCTGGAATAATCTAACCTAGAGGTTCTCAGCATTTTAACAACCAAGAACCCATGATACTCACCATGGGTGTCATGTTTTGAAGGCTTTCTACCACAAAATCTACATTCATTAAAAGCCCTATAATTTGTGCACACACACATACACACACACACACCCTTTTCAACATTAACCAAAGCCAGCCTGGCATGGCGGTTTACACCTGTAATCCCAGCACTTTGGGAGGCCAAGGCAGGCAGATCATTTGAGCCCAGAAGTTCAAGACCAGCCTGGACAACATGGCAAAAGCCCATCTCCACAAAAAAAAAAAAAACAAAAAAAAAATCAGTCACGTGTGATGGCACATGCCTGTAGTCCCAACTACCTGGGAAACTGAGATGGGAAGATCATTTGAGCCCAGGAGGTCAAGGCTGCAGTGAGCCTTGATTGCACGCCACTGCACCCCAGTCTGAGCAACAGAGTGAGATCCTATCTCAAACAAATGAAAAAAACAAAAATTAACCAAAGCCATAATGGCCACTCAGAGTGTTTGGTGCTAAGGACAGAGCAGGGAACAAGGTTTCTGCCCTCATTGAATACTAGAGGGGAAAGTTAGACAATAAATATATATTGGGAGGCAGGTGATGGTAAATGCTGTATAGAAAATAGAGCTGAACATGAGGGCTATGGGGGAATGGAGAATACTTTTTTATACAAGGTGGTCAGACATAAAGGGAGTGAGGGAACCATCCCCACAAATACCACAGTGAGAAGAGTTTCCCAAAAGTAGTGAGAGGTAAGTGGCTAAAGCCCTGTGAGAACGGGGCTAGGAAGGTCAAGGAGCACCTTGTAATGAATGGAATGTGGTTTTACTCTTAATGAGATAGGAAACCACTGAAGGGTTGTCAGCAGTGGAGTTGACATGATTTGACTTAGGTTTGAAAAGCATTATTAAGTTTAAAAAGCATTCTTTTTCATGGAAGTCTGACAGGGATGGGGAGAAGGGAGACCTGTTGGTTATTGCAGTGATCTATGTGAGGGAGGATGGTTGGTGGTGAAGGTTGTGAGGAGGGTCAAATTCTGGATATATGGCGAAGGTAAGGCCAAGGGGGTTTGCTGATGTAATGAATCTAGTCTGAGTAAGGGGAAGTCTAAACAATTCTAAGGTGTTTGGTCTAAGAATCTGGAAGAACAGAGGTCCTTTTCTGAGATGGGACAGGCAGCTGGTTTTGGATAGGTTCAGTATGAAATAGCTATTAATCAACAGGTGGAAATGTTGAATAGGCAGTTTGATATAAGAGTCCAAGTTTGGCCGGGCGCGGTGGCTTACGCCTGTAATACCAGCACTTTGGGAGGCTGAGGTGGGTGGATCATTTGAGGTCAGGAGTTCGAAATAGCCTGGCCAACATGGTGAAACCCCACCTCTACTAAAAAATACAAAAATTAGCCAGGCATGGTGGTGCATGCCTGTGATCCCAGCTACTCGGGAAGCTGAGGCAGGAGAATCATTTGAACCTGGGAGGATGAGGTTGAAGTGAGCTGAGATTGCGCCACTGCACTCCAGCCAGAGCGACAGAGCAAGACTCTGTCTCAAAATAATAATAATGATAACACCAAAGTCATGAACATAGGTTGGAGTACTGTGTCAGAACTCTGACATTCTTGGGGAATCTACATTTCAGAGGTTAGGAGACAGAAGAAGTGGTGGCCTAGAAGCTGAATAACGTTTTGTTATAAAGAGGCCATGATTAACATGTCAAACCTGCCATAACATCAAGAAAGATGGGGCCATTTGTATATCTTTTTTGAATAAATATCTGTTAAGGTTCTTTGCTTGTTTTTGAATTCAGTTGTTTATTTTTCTTGTTGTTGAGTTGTAGTTCTTTACATATTCTGGATATTAATCTCTTATCAGATTTTGCAAATTCTCCCATTCTGTAGGTTGTGTTCCACTATCTTGACAGTATTCTTTGATGCACAAATGTTTTTAATTTTGCTGAAGTCCAATTTATTTTTCTTTTGTTGCTGAGTTTCCTTATCTTTTTCAAACAGGACAATAATGCTATCTGATTCATAGGCTTGTTATGTTGATTAAATAAATTAATACATGTTAATACAGATAAAGGGATTGGGACAGTGCCTGCCACATAAGAAGCACTCCATAAATGTTAGCTATCATCCAGGCTAAACTTACAGTATAAAACCCAGTGGTCAGTGGTATAAAATTAGGACATGTGACACAGAAGGGGAGGAAGGGGTTTAAAGAAGCTCATGATCAACAGCACAAATCTTGCAAAGATGATAAAAACAAGCAAACAAGCAAACTTAGACATGACACCTAAAAGTCAGACAGTGGTGTTCAGGTCAGACGCCAAATTATACTGGATGAAGAAATGTTGCTAGACCCTTTCTGAACTCCAGAGCCAGATCTCCTGCTGTTTCAGCTCTTAGGGTGCTACAAAATGAGACAATCTGTTGGACTTTGCTGAGACATAGCAGAGAGAACACTAGATTTAACTGGGTTAAAGTGTCTGGTCTTTTACCACTTGATCGCTGTGGTCGCCTCCCATAGCTCCAGTTCTCTCACTTTTTGAGAACAATTATTCCTATTTCACAAGGGCATTGACAGGTTACAGTGAAGAGTAAGCATAATAGTAAGTCATTAATTATTAAGATCAATACATGGCTCCTTTCTGACTCCATGCCTTGTTCTGTTATTCCAACACTGTTGGAATGAACACTGTTGTTCTTCCAGGTCCCACCAGCCACAGGCACCTGTGAGGTGGGACATTCCCATTTTACAGATACTTGGTTTATAGGTTTGCAATAATAAAATGAGATTAATACACATCAAATGCTGGCAACAATATTGGCTGCAGTTTTATTCTAATGGAAAGCTCTTGCCTGATTTTTAGTAGTGCTTTTCTCTTCAGGTCCAATTTGTGGGCCACTGCATTCCTCATAGCTCGCGATAGTCACCAACTTACCCAACCTCAGTGTTGCCATAAGAAGCAAGTGCTTATATATTATCATTGAACGTATCAATGGAGCTTTTTGTTCCCTCTGCTTTGGTTGCAGATATGAGAATGCACATTAAGTGGGTTATGAGTGTTCTGTTTGAGGATTTCATCTACTGGTGAATAAACAAAACATGGTGCTCTTGCTGGGTTCCTGCAGCTACCAAAGGAAAGATGTCTTCAGTAGAGTAACTATGTCCGGTCCTGATCACTTTCACCCTTGCAAGCCACATTTCAGAGCAGGATGTAAGTCATGTTTATTTAGTCTGGTTTTTACCCTGTTGTCTGGCTCCTGTTTATTCTTTTTTTAAGGTTTACATTTATTTTCTCTTTCTTTTCTTTTTTTCTTTTTTTTTTTTTTTTACAAAGTCTCAGTCTGTCACTCAGACTGGAGTGCAGTGGCACAATCTCAGTTCACTGCAGCCTCAACATTCCTGGGCTCAGGTGATCCTCCCACCTCAACCTCCCAAGTAACTGGGACCACAGGCATGTGCCACCAGGCCCTGCTAATTTTTGTATTTTTTTGTAGAGATGGGGTTTTGCCTAATTGCCCAGGCTGGTCTCAAACTCCTGGGCTCAAGCGATTTGCCTACCGCAGTCTCCCAAAATGCCAGGATTACAGACATGAGCCACCGCACTCGGCCTATATTTGTTTTTGATTTATTACATATTCTAAGATACCTTAGGAATGAATAGATTTTGAAAATAGAGTAAGAAATTCTATAGAGAATACCTGAATGGTTTAGAAAAGCCAAAAGAGCTATTATGATTTTATAATATTTTTGTTTATTAATAATGTATGGTAACAAATAGAATATTTAATTCAACATGCATTTATGGAATGACTTTCCTTGTACTAGACGTACATTCACAGACATGCTCACATACATGCATGGGAATCCTAATTACCACTTCAGGCAACATAACAATTCCCCTGTCCACATTTAGTTTAATCACAGGACCCCTAAAAGAAGTTAATCAAGGCCGGGCATGGTAGCTGACACCTGTAATCCCAGCACTTTAGGAGGCTGAGGTGGGCGGATCACTTGAGGCCAGGAGTTCGAGACCAGCCTGGCCAACATGGTGAAACTCTGTCTCTACTGAAAATACAAAAGTCAGCCAGGCATGGTGGCGGGCGCCTGTAATCCCAGCTACTTGGGAGGCTGAGGCAGGAGAATCTCTTGAACCCAGTAGGCAGAGGTTGCAGTGAGCCGAGATTGCACCACGGCACTTCAGCTTGGGTGACAGAGTGAGACTTCATCTCAAAAAAAGCAAGAAGTTAATCAAGTGGGCAATTTATTTCTCTGTGTTGTTCCCTTACATATTAAAACTATTCAGCTCATTTCTTTGGACTCACTCCCCCATGTCGCCATCCTCAATGTTTAAATTCCTTATTACTCATCAGGTTAATGTGAGAATCCTATTGCAAAAGCACTGTGTGAACTGAAAAGGTTTTCTTTTTATCTGGTTGGGGGATCTAGTCTGGCCTACTTTATCTAGTTGACTGCAGTGAGAGGTAAATGTTTAAACCCTACCAGTTACACCATTGTTCCAGGAATTGAATTGAATGGAATTAAAAGACTTTTCCAAACAACTCAAACCAAGCAAACACTCCCTGATTTGTTCTCTCAAACAAAATATATTAGCCTGTGGTGACTAAATATTGACCTAATGACTAAATGAAAGCAAACAGATTCTATAACACTCTGAAGTACTCACCACTCAACCTCAATGAAACTCAATGAAACTTCCCAAGAAGCTTCCAGAGAGCAACTCTTTCAGTTAAGTAGGGACTGGAAAAGGTGCATGTCTTTAAGTAGAGAGAGTAGAGACCTCGAAAACACTCCCCCCGAGGATCCTAAAAGTCTCATTTATATAAAAACAAACAGGAGACAACTCCCCACCCTATCTGCCTGTGCGATATCCTATTTTAAAAAATAGACCAGGGGCTCAACATTGCTAATGGACCCATTTAACCCCCCGTTTCTACACACACACGCACACACACACCATCCTCACTACGTTTACCACCATCATCACTAGTCAAAGTCATAAAGATTGAGATCCACATGTGAGTGTGACATCCATTCCCTCAAAATACTGTAAGTCCTTAGTATCCAAGGTTCCACATTCATGGGTTCAACAAACTGCAGATGGAAAATATTTGGAAAAAAAAGAACAATCAATAATAAGTAATAATACAAATAAAAATGCAGTAAAACTATTTACATGACATTTACATTGTGTTAGGTATTATAAGTAATCTACAGATATTTAAAGTATATGGGAGAATGTGTGTAGGCATATGCAAATACTATGCCATTTTATATCAGAGACTTGAGCATCCTCAGATTTTAGTATTCTTGGGGGTTTCTGGAAGCCCAGACTACACCACTATGCAATATAGGTATGCAAGAAATATGCACTTGTGCACCCTAAATATACAAAAATTTTTTAAAATTAAAAATGGCTACTAAACTAGGTTAACTTTTAAAGCACAGAGCCATTACAGCTGTCACATAAAGGATAAGGAACAGCTGTGCACTGGGACTTCCTGATCTTAAAATAACTATCATGGCCACCTGCAGTGGCTCATGCCTATCATCCCAGCACTTTGGGAGGCAGAGGTGGGCAGATAGCCTGAGATCAAGAGTTCAAGACCAACCTGGCCAACATGGTGAAACCCTGTCTGTACTAAAATATAAAAATTAGCTGGGCGTGGTGGTGCATGCCTGTAATCCCAGCTACTCGGGAGCCTGAAGCAGGAGAATCACTTGAACCTGGGAGGCAATGGTTGCAGTAACCCAAGATCATGCTGCTGCACTCCAGCCTGGGTGACAGAGCAAGACTCCATCTCAAAACAAAACAAAACAAAACTATCACGACATCAATGTCAATCAGATTTTCATACTTCCTTGGTAGGTACTGGTTTTTCTCTCAGTCTAAGAAAAGCTTTTTCTTAAGGCTGCAGTTAGAAGACATGTAAGCCCCTGTTCAAACATGCCTCTAAAAGCAGTAACTGGAAATGGGACTACAGGGTGACTGGCTGCTCGCATACCATGTTTGGCTGGTGGGATTTGGTGAGGGAAATTACTAAGTATATCCACATTAAGAGAGGACTTCCATTTCCCTTCTCTCTGTGACCATCCAGCCCCCCTTTAACACTGTGACCATTTCCCAAAGCTCAGCATGATGAAATCTCTGTTTCTTACCAATAACTTTGACCCCTAAGTTCTTAAACTTGTTTTGATAACCACATCCCTCTTGACTTGCCATACAGTCACAGAAAAACCTCTCAATGCAGCTTTATAAGATAGGCCTCCTTTCCAAGAAGAACCTGCATTCTAATTCCTCAGATTCAAACCAGACATGCCCAAACCAGCTGCTTCTAGATATTTGTACTGGTCTCCATGGTACCAGACTCACATACTTAGAGTGAACTTTGAAGAGTTCAAAGCCACACTGAAGGAGGTACTAGACTTGGAAAGAAAACAGAATGAAAAATTCAATTATTTGTAATTGTCTAATTATTAGTTGGTTTTCTTCAGATTAATTCTTTTCTTTTCTTTTTTTGTTTTGTTTTGTTTACAAACTCTGTTTTTTGAGACAGAGTCTTGCTCTGTCGCCAGGCTGGAATGCAGTGGCATGATCTTGGCTCACTGCAACCTCTGCCTCCCGGGTTCAAGAAATTCTCCTGCCTCAGCCTCCCGAGTAGCTAGGATTACAGGCATGCACCACCACGCCCAGCTAATTTTTGTATTTTTAGTGTAGACGGGGTTTCACCTTGTTGGCCAGAATGGTCTCGATCTCCTGACCTCATGATCCGCCCGCCTCAGCCTCCCAAAGTGCTGGGATTACAGGCATGAGCCACCACGCCTGAACAGATTAATTATTTTCTTAAACTCCATGCAGTATTTATTTTGTTTTTTAGAGGAGAACTAGGGGCCCATAAAAATAGCTATAACTATTTATGTTTCTGTGGCCCATCTTGTACGGCTCTCACTGGGTAAGGTGTTAAGAGTGAAGCTGCTGTTTAGCTTTCAAGCATATTCTGTTTGTGCGAATTCTCCCTGTCCTAAGCTTCAATTCCTTGATTTTTCTTTGAGACAGAGTCTCTGTCACCCAGGCTGGAGTGCAGTGGCACAATCTTGATTCACTGCAACCTCTGCCCCCTGGGTTCAAGCGATTCTCCTGCCTCAGCCTCCCGAGTAGCTGGGACTACAGGCGCGTGCCACCACACTCGGCTGATTTTTTAGTAGAGACAGGGTTTCACTGTGTTAGCCAGAATGGTCTGAATCTCCTGACCTCGTGATCCACCCGCCTCGGCCTCCCAAAGTGCTGGGATTACAGATGTGAGCCAACGTGCCCGGACACATTTCCTTGATTTTTCTAGCCACTCTCTCTGTTATCATGCAGGGAAAAGTGTCGTGAAAAGGTAATTTACTTAGAAGAATAAAGAGTAATCAATTTCACTCTCAATGCTTCCCCTGTAAAAGCCCTAATGGAAGTGTCACCCAACCTTCCTAACTAGCAGTGTTATATTAGGTTGCCGCAAAAGTAATTGCAGTTTTTACCATTAAAAGTATGCAATTACTTTGCACCAGCCTAATAGGAAGCAAACTTTCAAAGTCATTGATCTCTCAACAGCTATGCCTTTCTATTCATGTTACGCTATGGAATTAGGATATGCACCTATGAAGACTTTTCCAAACTAGAGCTCATGGCTAAACACATGATTTTGCATGTGATTGCACAGGTGAGTCAATCAGACTCACATTATATCTCACTTTTATCAGTGAGGCCAGTCAGACTTTATCTCTTATGGGCTGCATCTGAAGCATAAACTTTCCAAGATAGACAACATGAAAAGTCGATGCCATCTGGCAGCAGCACCCTGGAAAGAAGGTGCAGAGTGTCTGCTGCTGAGATTATTGAGGCTGCCCTGGCTCCCGCCTCTCTCAGGGTTTTACCAAGGAGCTGCTGAAGCCTGTCTTTGACTCTGTAAATTGCCCTAAATCCTTTAAACCAACACCCCACTTAGGTTAATCAGAATCAGTTTCTGTTGCTTGCAACCAAAGATCCTTAGTTGATTAAGAAACAAAACACAGGCCTGCATGCCTATTAAATGGAGTGGAGGATAACACTAGGAGGAAGAATGTCAATTTTTTTTGTCACTACCTCTTCCTTGTTGTTCAATGTATTTATAATTAGAAGGTACATTTAGAAATTCAAAAAGGAAGGAAGCCTTTGAGCTTTGATACAGAATAATTTATTCGGGAACATTTGCTGGCTGAACCAAACAGATTTCTAGTTTGTGTGCTATTTGTATAGCTCTATGAAAATCAGTTCACTTCCTCTACAGCAAAAATAATTTTTATGACACTCTTAACCTTGATCTCTGACTACATCCTTCTTGGTATTTTTTTTTTTTTTTTTTGAGGGAGCATTGGGGAAGAGGTCCTTTTTTTTCAACCTTTTAAAAACTAAAATTCAGTGGTTTTTAGTATATTCACAAGGTTGTACAACCATTACTACTATCTACTTCAAGAACATTCTCATCCCCCTAAAATAAACCCCATATCCACTAGGAGTCACTTCCCATTTTCCCCTCACTACAGCATCTGGAAGCCACTAATCTAGTGTCAGTCCCTATAGATTTGCCTATTCTGAACATTTCATATACATGAAATCATACAATATGTGGCCTTTTGTGTCTGTTTTCACTTTGCATAATGTTTTCAAGGTTCATCAAGAGGGCTTTTAAAAATATAGCCCTTAGGCCGGGAACGGTGACTCATGCCTATAATCCAAGCACTTTGGGAGGTCTAGGCGGGTGGATCACCCGAGGTCAAGAGTTCGAGAACATCCTGGCCAGCATGGCAAAACCCTATCTCTAGTAAAAAGATAAAAATTAGCTGAGGGTGGTGGTGTGCACCTGTAATCCCAGCTACTTGGGAGGCTGAGGCAGGAGAATCATTTGAACCTGGGAGACGGAGGTTGCAGTGAGCTGAGATTGTGCCACTGCACTCCAGCCTAGGCAACAGAGCGAGATGCAGTCTCAAAATATATATATATATATATATATATATATATATATATATATATATATATATACATATCCCTTAGTCAGGCTCTCACAAAGACAAAATTCATCTCAATAACTTTCTCTATATATATGTTGAGACACTCCTGGAATCATTTTCCCTTTAAGATCTTATGAAGATTTATGATTTTGAACTCTAATGACTTGTGGATATATTCATGAGGAAGGAAGGAAGGAAGGAAGGAAGGAAAGGTTTTTCCCTTTAAGATCTTACGAGAATTTACGATTTTGAAATCTAATGACTTGTGGATATATTCATGAGAAAGGAAGGAAGGGAAGAAGGGAAGGAAGGAGGAAGGGAAGGAGGAAGGGAAGGAAGGAAGGAAGAAGGATGGAAGCAAAAAAAAGAAAAATTTTTACAGGATAAAAACAAGGCCTAGAATCTTCTAAGGAACACCTTGGGGTCACTCTTTTCTGCTGCCCCTCTTTCTCACTATCCCTCTTTTTCCTTATCTTTATTTTTATTAGACCATTGATCACTCCCAACATAGTATTTATTCAGATATGTTGACTGAAGTCCTTGGAACACCTCCAAGTGGAACAGTCCAGTATGCCTTTGGGTATATGGGTCCAAGGCACAGGGGGAAGTCTGAGCTGGTGGTGGACATTTGGGTGTCACCAGCATAAAGAACTAGTCACTGAATCTGCAGGAAACTGTGGACAGTTTGAAGAGGACTCATGGCAGACAGAACACTGAGGCATGTGACATCCAGGAGGGGCGTTCCTCAACCAGGAATGCTCTCTTAAATATCTTGACCCCTTCATGATACAGATCAAAAGAACTAGTTTTCCCATTTGCAATTCATCCTTCCTTTTTCTGGTTTTTGGAGGACACAATGTTCTAAGCCCTGTGTTCTTTAATTTAACACTGACTATAAATTATGATTGAAGCAAGCCACAGCAGTTTAACAGCAGACCTGAGTATTTATCAAGACAAATACTCAACAACCCAATACATCTTAGACAGATTTAAGAAAAAGGATGATGAATGTTTACATATAAGCTACCATAAAGTGTATACTTATTCTGTAGCTTGTCAGTTTAAAGGTGTCTTTCTCAGATTGTTTGCTAAGGAGGGCAAATAACTTTCTGATGATATAGAAAGATTTGTTGTAATGGTTCCAAGTCAACAAGATGGTTGACTTGTATCCACGAGACCATAAATATTTGTAATTAGAAACTGCATTTATTAAGATGATGTTTGTTTACTTAAAGTTATAAACTATATTTGCATAAGAGGTTGATTTTTACCCACCAAGCTTGAAATAATTAACTTCGTCGACTTTATTCTGTAGCTTCTCTAGACTCTAACTGGTGCCTAGGGGATGTGGGGGGAGAAAAAATAAACAAACTGGTGCCTAAGGTTTTTTTCCAACCAGAAAACATCTAGATATTTTGTCTGGATTTCTTCCTACAGACTTGTATTTTAATAAGCCTGGCAACTCTAGCACTCTAGCAATTATTTCTGGAATATTATTTCTGGAAATAATTGCGTCAGTTTTTCTTCATCACTTGCCTAAGAAACGTGCCTTTTTTTTTTTTTTTTTTTTTTTGAGAGGGAGTCTCACTCTGTCACCCAGGCTGGAGTGCAGTGGTGAAATCTTGGCTCAATGCCACCTCCGCCTCCTGAGTTGAAGCGAAGTTGAAGCCTCCTGAGTAGCTGGGACTACTGGTGCCCGCCACCACACCTGGCTAATATTTGTATTTTCAGTAGAGACAGGGTTTTGCCATGTTGGCCAGGCTGATCTTGAACTCCTGACCTCAAGTGATCCGCCCACCTCAGCCTCCCAAAGTGCTAGGATTACAGGCATGAGCCACCACGCCTGACCAAGAAATGTGTCTTTTCCAAAGTGTTCAACCAGCAACTGGGAGTTCAGTAGCAATCCCCTGATATGGCTCCAGCTCTACCCTTAGAAAAGGCATTTTTCTGATTGACTGTTAGAATTAGAGAGATACCTAGTGATCATTTAATCCAAGCTCCTTTGATTTACAGATAAAGAGACTAAGGACCAGAAAGGTGAAGTATCTGTGGTCTCCCAACAAGTCAGAGGTTGACCAGGACTAGGATCAAGGTTTGCTGCTTTTCCTACACTGCCTCTCTTTTCTATTGTTTTTGAAATCTTTCTATATTGTGATAGAATATATGTATCATAAAATTGACCATTTTAGCCATATTACCTGTACAGTTCAGTGACATTAAGTACATTCACATTGTTGTACAACCATCAGCACCATCCACCTTCAGAACTTTTTCATTATTCTAAACGCCCAGAGTCACTGTTTAATAACTCCCCATGCTCCCTCCTCTATCCCTGGGAACCACTGTTCTGTTTTTTGTCTCTATGTATGTGACTATTCTAGGTACCTTATGTAAGTGGAATCATACAATATTTGTCCTTTTGTGTCTGTCTCATTTCACTTAGCATTGTCTTCAAGGTTTATCTGTGTTGTTGAATGTGTTAGAGGTTCATTCCCTTTTAAAACTGAACAATATTCCACTGTCTACACACACACACACACACGCACACACCCACACACACACACCACATTTGTTTATCCCTTCATCTATTGATGGAGACTTGGGTTGTTTCCACCTCTTGGTTGTGTGAATGATGCTGCTATGAAATAATTATCTGTTTGGGTATATAACCATATGTGGAATTGCCAGATCATTCAGGAAATGCCATACTGTTTTCCATAGGGGCTGTACCATTTTACATTCCTGCTCCTTGTTATTACTATTATTTTTTGTGGAGATGGAATCTTGCTATGTTGCTGGGTTTGAACTCCTGGGCTCAAGTGATTCTCCCACTTCTGCCTCCCAAAGCTCTGGGATTACAGGTGTGAACCACTGCACCAGGCCTACTCATTCTTTATTTTATTTATTTATTTATTTTTTGATGTGCAGTAACATTTAGAAAGAGGATTGGATTGAAAGTTGTCAACCCCAACATCAGGACTGATTAGCTGTATAATCTTGGGTAAGCCAATTCACTCCTCAGACTCAACCTCCCCAGTCAGGAAGAGAGAAATGCTTTGCTGACCTCACAAAACTGTTATAAATGTGATACACATACAAGATGAAATACACCAAATGCTTTATAAATTAAAACACGTTCTTTGATGTAAATTATTATTAGCCATTTATACTAAATTCAAGTCAAATCCAACTCTAAAGGAGAAAACTCTGAGGTATTTGGAAGGAAAGAGCTCTTTATTAGTAAGGAGAGAAATGTATTGTCCAGCAAAGATTTTTTTTTTTTTTTTTTTTTTTTTTTTTTTTTATACAGAGTTTCACTCTGTTGCCCAGGCTGGAGTACAGTGGTGAGATCTCTGCTCACTGCAACCTCCACCTCCTGGGTTTTCAAGTGATTCTCCTGTCTCAGCCTCCCGAGTAGCTGGGATTATAGGCACATGCCCCTATGCCTGGCTAATTTTTGTATTTTTAATAGAGACAGGGTTCTGCCATGCTGGCCAGGCTTGTCTCGAACTCCTGACCTCAGGTAATCCTCCTGCCTTGGCCTCCCAAAGTGTTGGGATTACAGGCGTGAGCCACTGTGCCCAGCCCAAGACTTTGAACTAAAGGTCTTTTTTTCTAAAACCTAGGCAGTTGGACCCTAAATAAAGAACGCTGTTCCTAAGCACAAGCACTAAGTTACAGCCAGCTTGGGGGAGGTTGAGAAAAAGGCAAAACGGCACATTTGAAAGCAGCAGTGGCTGGGGTGTGCCAGCTGCTTCAGCCTGAAGCTCTGTAATTCAGTGTTTTATCAGAAACATTTAGAACTGTGTTTACAATCCTCTATAAACACGTCATCCTTATGACAATGTGGCTTATCCCTTTGATTGATGATAACAGTTGCTGAAATATGTCCAACAAATTTCTTCATCTGAACTTAAATTACGGGCTTAGTTTTACTTCTGTAGATTAAACAGTAGCCTCTCAAATAGGAAATAAAAACTCCATGCTCACTTTTGAAAAAAGTTAGGGATACCTGTTTTATTAAATTCACTCTTCATCACAAAGCAACTAGACAAATATTGATTTTGTAGTTACTGTAAAGGATTGAACAAAAATATGAAGAGCAGAGTTTCTACTCAAATGTGATCAAAGTCAACACTGAGGATCTCACGAGATTAAAACAATGCTACTAACCTGGATAAGGTGGCATCCCCCAAAAGACTATTTTCTTACCTTTTTTTGTTTGTTTGACAGAGTCTTGCTCTATCACTCGGCTGGAGTGCAGGGATGCAATCACAGCTCACTGCAGCCTCAAACTCCTGGGCTCATTTTTTTCTTACCTCACATGCACTTATATTTCTTCAGCCAACTCTTTTCTGCATCTATCCTAAGTAGTATCCCTGCCCTTTTTTTTTTTTTTTTTTTTTGAGGCAGAGTCTCACTCTGTCGCCCAGGCTGGAGTGTCGTGGCACCATCTTTATTCACTGCAACCTCCGCCTCCCAAGTTCAAAAGATTCTCCTACCTCAGCCTCCTGCGTAGCTGAGATTACAGGTGTGTGCTACCATGCCTAGCTAATTTTTTATATTTTTAGTAGAGATGAGGTTTCACCATGTTGGCCAGGCTGGTCTCGAACTCCTGACCTCAGGTGATCTGCCTGCCTCGACCTCCCAAAGTGCTGGGATGACAGGCATGAGCCACCACGCCCAGCCAGTAGTATCCCATTTTTAAAGACATCAAAGGCCTATGGTGTTTTTATGATGTGATGCTGAGCTCCTTAACTATTAAACAAAAAAGGCTATTGGACCTAGAGAGTGTGTATATGGTCATACTGGCCAGGAAAGAGACTTTCTTCCTAGGCTCCAAAACTCTATGGTGGGGACAGCGAAGAAAAATCAGTGTTTTGTGCATCTGGTACTAAGGAGGGAAAGGAGATGTTCAGGATCATAAGGTCAAGGGGAGACTGAAGAATAGGGGAAGAGGGTGAACCCTGGGAAGAAAAGTAATTGCCAAGAGAAAAGGGGCCCAGAGAATAGAAGGAAGGCACCCCCTCAGGGTAGGAATTTCTTCTGAGATATCTCCTTAAAAAATTATATTCTAGCCTCTGGAAAAAAGAGCTCACTGCTTTATAAGGCCATTCATTCCAACATTTGGACAACTCTAATTTTTTAAACATTCTTCTTTAAAATAATTTACCAGCTTGGGCAACACAGCAAGACCCCATCTCTAGGCTGGGCGCAGTGGTTCACACCTGTAATCCAGCACTTTGGGAGGCCGAGGTGGGCAGATCACAAGGTCAGGAGATCAAGACCATCCTGGCTAACAAGGTGAAACCCCATCTCTACTAAAAATACAAAAAATTAGCTGGGCAATGGCGTGCACCTGTAGTCCCAGCTACTCAGGAGGCTGAGGCAGGAGAATGGTGTGAACCCAGCTACTCAGGAGGCTAAGGCAGGAGAATGGCGTGAACCCAGAAGGCGGAGCTTGCAGTGAGCCGAGATCGTACCACTGCACTCCAGCCTGGGCGATAGAGCAAGACTCCATCTCAAAAAAAAAAAAAAAGACCCCTCTCTACAAAAAATGAAAACATTAGCCGAGCATAGTGGCATGTGCCTGCCGTCCCAGCTACTTGAGAGGTTGAGGTGGGAGGATTACTTCAGCCCAGGAGGTCAAGGCTGCAGTGTGCCATGCTCACGCCACTGCTCTCCAGTCTGGGTGACAGAGTGAGACTCTATCTTTAAAAATAAATAAATAAATAAGTAATTTAATATCCAGCAACACATGATGTATTAAATAATAAATTATGGTATATCCATATAATGGAATATTACGCAGCCCACACAAATGATGCTACTATGAAAGAATGTAGTAACAATACTTAGTGATATAAGGACTTCCCTATAATATGCTTATAATATGTTGTTCTATGTACTCCAAAATCCTAATTTGGCGTGTATATGTGTGTGTATGTGTGTGTCTATAAATATTGGGAGGATATACAAGCACACCTCAGAGATACTGCAGGTTTGGTTCTAGACCACCGCAATAAAGCAAATATCACAATAAAATGAGTCACAGATTTTTCTTGGTTTTCCAGTGAATATAAAAGTTATGCTAATACTATACTGTAGGCTATAAAGAGTGCAATAGCATTGTCTAAAAAGGTACATACCTTAATTAAAAAATACTTTATTGCTAAAAAGTGCTAAGGATCATCTGAGCTTTCAGTGAGTCATAATCTCTTTGCTGGTGGAGGGTCTTGCCTTGATGTTGATGGCTGCTGAGTAATCAGGGTGGTGGTGGCTGAAGGCTGTGACTGTAGCAATTTTTAAAAATAAGACAACAATGAAGTTTACTGCATTGATTGACTCTTCCTTTCATGAAAGATTTTTCTGTGACCTGCAATGCTGTTTGATAGCATTTTCCTTAGAGTAGAACTTCTTTCAAAATCGGAGTCAATTGTCTGGATGCAATGGCTCATGCCTGTAATTCCAGTGCTTTGGGAGGCCGAGGTGGACAGACCACCTGAGATCAGGAGTTCAAGACCAGCTTGGACAATATGGTGAAACTTTAAAAAAAAAAAAAAGTGTAATAGAAACCCACATCTCTACTAAAAATACAAAAATTAGCCAGACGTGGTGGCACACAACTATAGTTCCAGCTCTTCAGAAGGCTGAGGCATGAGAATCATTTAAGCCCAGGAGGTGGAGGTTGCGGTGAGCCAAGATCATGCCACTGCACTCCAGTCTGGGTGACTGAGTGAGACTCTGTCCCAAAAAAAAAAAAAAAAAGAAAAAGGAGTCAATCCTGTCCAACCCTGCTGCTGCTTTATCAACTAAGGTTATATAAAATGCCAATCCTTTGTTGTCATTTCAGCAATGTTCACACCATCTTCACCAGAAGTAGATTCCATCTCAAGAAACCACTTTCTTTGCTGATTTATAAGAAGCAACTCTTCATCCATCCAAGTTTTATGAGATTGCAGCAATGCACATCTTTAGGCTCCATTTCTTTCTTTTTTTTTTTTTTTGCGGGGGGGACAGTGTTTTGCTCTTGTTGCCCAGGCTAGAGTGCAATGGCATGATCTCAGCTCACTGCAACCTCCGCCTCCTGGGTTCAAGTGATCCTCCTGCCTCAGCCTCTCAAGTAGCTGGGATTACAGGCATGCACCACCACGCCCAGCTAATTTTATATTTTTAGTAGAGACAGAGTTTCTCCACGTTGGTCAGGCTGGTCTCGAACTCCCCACTTCAGGTGATCTGCCTGCCTCGGCCTCCCAAAGTGCCGGGATTACAGGCATGAGCCACTGTGCCTGGCTAGGCTCCACTTCTAAATTGAGTCTCACTTCTAAATCTAGGTCTCAACTGTGGGTTTAAAATATTTAGTAAACCATGGTAGAAACAGATGTGCTGTCATCTAGGCTTTGTTGTTCTATATAGAGCACAGGCAGAGTAGATTTAGCATAATTCTAAAGGGCTCTAGAATTTTTGGAATGGTAAATGAGCACTGGCTTCAACTTAAAGTCACCAGCTGCACGAGCCCTTAACAATAGAGTCAGCCTGTCTTTTGAAGCTTAGAAGCCAAGCATTGACTTTTCTACAGCTACAAAAGTCCTAGCTGGCATCTTCTTCCAATACAAGGCTGTTTCTGTACAGGATTCCTAACGTATGGTAAGTAAAGATGTCACTTTCTAACAGGCCCAGAAGCCGCAAACTATCTTGGGACCTCAAGAGGAGAGGAATTTACTCAACTCCTAGGTATTTGAGGATAGAAACCCATGGCTGGGCTCAGCTTTCAAAAGGTCTTATCTGAGATTCCTTATGCAACAGAGTTCCATCAAAGCCAACTTTAAAATCCTATATGAAAAAAAATTATTCTTGCTGTACTTTATACAAATAATCAGGCCAAGTATAATAAAGCAAATCAGTCTTACCATGATTTGTCTTTGGTAAAAATGGGAGACTGGAGAGAGAAAAAAATTTATGTTTCAAGAACTATGTTACACCTGTTATTAGATTCTAGTCTCATTGGTTGTTTTTGAGGGGTTTTTTCCACTGCAATTTAGGCTAACCTTGCTTATTCCTGTGAACCAATCAGTGATCTCCAACTGCAGCTCAGAAGAAACCAGAGGGATGGGTAGTATAAAAAATCTAGATCAATATTCTAATTCTGGGTACATACTGGAATCAACTAGCGACCCCACATCAGCTTGGTTCCAGCAGTTGCCCAGTTCGTAGAAAGCCTTCTTATTTAGTTTACTCGAGATAATTTTACTTATTTTGCTTTACTCTTGTGGAATATATTGCTATTGTACTCTTTGTGTAGGAATGGGGAATAAACTTACTCAACGTTTTCCTAAATTGAACATTTATTAATCTTCCAGATATCATGTTTGGTCAGAACTCAAAGTTATGAATGGACCTCAACATACTAACGCTTTTTGACTGAGCTCCTCTCTACCCTGAATGCAAGAGACCCAGTAGTTAGGCAGGAATATCATTGCCCCTATTCAGCCTGAATAAGTTATAGAAGATGGATCTTCATCCCTCTGCAACCCTTAGGATTAAAGTTTCTCTTATAAAAGAGAGAGGGGAAATGTCAGAGGCATTTGAACTGGAGCGACTCCATCTTGTATAGAGACTAAGTAAAATAAGGCTGAGACCTCCTGGGTGGCATTCCCAGATGGTTAGGCATTCTAAGTCACAGGATGAGTTAAAAGGTAGGCACAAGATGTAGGTCATAAAGACCTTGCTGATAAAACAGGTTGCAGTAAAGAAGTCAGCCAAAACCAAGGTGGCGACGAGAGTAACTTCTGGTCATCCTCACTGCTACACTCCCACCAGCGCCATGACAGTTTACAAGTGCCATGGCAACATCAGGAAGTTGCCGTATATGGTCTAAAAAGGGGAGGCATGAATAATCCACCCCTCATTTAGCATATAATCAAGAAATAATCATAAAAATGGGCAACCAGCAACCCCTGGGGCTTCTTTGTCTGTAGAGTAGCCATTCTTTATTCTTTTACTTTCTTAATAAACTTGCTTTCACTTAAAAAAAAATTTTTTATATATATATATGGCTGTTTCATCGATGTTAAAAATCTGTTATTTAGTGTAGCCACTTTCACCAATGATCTTAGTTAGACCTAGAGAACTTACTGCAGCTTCTATATTTAGGACTTGCTGCTTTACCTTGCACCTTTATATTACAGAGACCACTTCTTTCCTTAAACCTCAGGAACCAACATCTGCTAGCTTCAACTTTTTCTCCTGCACCTTCCTCATCTCTCTCAGCCTTCATGCAATTGAAGAGAGTTAGGGCCTTGCTCTGGATTAGGCTTTGGCTTAAGGGAATGTTGTGGCTGATTTGATCTTCTATCCAGATGACTAAAATTTTCTCCCTATCAGTAGTAAGGCTGTTTTGCTTTATTATCATTTGTGTATTCACTGGAGTAGCATTTTCATTTCCTTCTAGAACTTTTCCTTTGCATTCACAACTCGACTAAACTGATTGGTGCAAGGCAGCCTTGCTCTCGGCCTATGTCAGCTTTCAACATGCCCTTCTCACTAAGCTTAATCATTGCTAAATCATAGCTTTTGATTTAAAGTGAGAGTTGGGCAACTCTTCCTTTCACCTGAACACTTAAAGGCCACTGTAGCCCTAATTTCAATATTGTTGTGTCTCAGGGAATAGGGAGGCTAGAGGAGAGGGAAAGAGACTGGGAAAATAGCCAGTCAACAGAGCAGTCAAAATACACGCAACATTGATCAAAATTAAGCCATTTTATATGGGCTTGGTTTGTGGTGCCTGAAAACATTTACAATAGTAACATCAAAGATCATTGATCTCAGATCACTCTAAGAAATATAATAATAATGAAAAGTTTGAGGCCAGCCTCTGTGGCTCATGCCTTTAATCCTAATACTTTAGGAGGCCAAAGTGGACAGATCGCTTGAGCCTGAGAGTTCAAGGCCAGCTTGGGCAACATGGCGAGACCCCATAGCTACTAAAAATACAAAAAATTAGCTGGGTGTCGGGGTGCGCACCTGTACATCCAGCCACTTGAGAGGCTGAGGCAGGAGCTCGGGAAATGGAGGCTGCAGTGAGTTAAGATCACACCACTGCATTCTAGCCTGGGTGACGGGAGGGAGACCCTGTCCTTAAAAAAAAAAAAAAGTTTGAAATGTTGCTACAATTATGAAAATGTGACCCAGAGACATGTGGTGAGCTCATGCTGTTGGAAAAATGGTGCTGATAGACTTGCAGGACACAGGGTTGTCAAAAATCTTCAGTTTGTAAAAATCACAATGTTTGTGAAATGCAATATCTACAAAGCATGGTAGAATGAGGTGTGCTCATATACCTAACTATTAGCAGTGCTTAGTTCTGAGTAGCAGAAGTGTGAATGCTTTTAATTTCTTTCTTTATGCTTTTCTGCATTTTCAAAAATCAAAGTATACCAGAGGACCCTCCCTGCAAATAATCTGTGGTGCTGACTTCTCACAAAGCAGTCATATAAGCCTCCAAAGACCTTCAGGATCGGAATACTAAGAAGGTACAATAAATTGGAAGATGTGGCCTGGGTGCGGTGGCTCACGCTTGTAATCCCACCACTCTGGGAGGCCTAGGCGGGTGGATCACCTGAGGTCAGGAGTTCAAGACCAGCCTGGCCAACATAGTGAAACTCCGTCTCTACTAAAAATACAAAAATTAGCCTGGCCTGGTGGAGGGCACCTGTTAATTCCAGCTTCTCGGGAGGCTGAGGGAGGAGAATCGCTTGAACCCAGGAGGTGGAGGTTGCAGTGAGCCAAGATTGTGCCACTGGACTCCAGCCTGGGTGACAGAGCAAGACTGTCTCAAAGAAAAGAAAAAAAATAGGAAGATGAGTGGATGTGTGCACATCTCTGCAGGGACAGACAGATATGGGTGTTCCTGGAGCTGCTTACTGCTCTGCTCTGGTGTGTCCCAGAAAGTTCTCAATCTCTGCTGCCCAAGGCCTCCTCTCATAAATCCTTTTACCCTCTCTGCTGATCATGTGGTTGGTCCCTGCTGGGTAGAGGCTACCAAAACTCTGATAAAATATCCTTCATATATACTGAATAGGATATCAAAATGCATGTGGAGCGGGGCATGGTGCCTCACGCCTGTAATCCCAGCACTTTGGGAGGCCGAGGCGGGTGGATCACCTGAGGTCAGGAATTCGAGATCAGCCTGGCCAACATGGTGAAACCTCATCTCTACTAAAAACACAAAAATTATCCAGGCATGGTGGCACACACCTGTAATCCCAGCTACTCAGGAGGCTGAGACAGGAGAATCGTTTGAACCCGGGAGGCGGAGGTTGCAGTGAGCCAAGATCATGCCACTGCACTCCAACCTGGGCAACAAGATCAACTCCCTTTCAAAAAAAAAAAAAAAATGTGTGTGGTTGCAGTTTGCCCTAAGAGGGCCCATGCTGTCTGGGTGTTCGGTAGCTAAAGTTAGAAAAGGCTTTGAAGTGTCTGAAGAGGAGAGACAGGGAAGTGACTCACAGCTCAACAGCTTCACCCTCTGGCTTTGATGGTCCTTGGCTCCGTGGTGCTCAGTGTCTGTGTGAGTCTCAGGGAGCAAAAGCCCAATCCGCAGCCCACCTGTTTGTATTCCTCACCCTCATTTGAGGTTCTCAGATCTCAATGAGAGCTCCTTTAGAAAATACAACTGTAGTTGTAGTATAATTGAAGTATCAAAAACCTTTGTTATTAAAAAAAACCCCAAACCTTTATTATGTCACATGTAATAAAATATAAATGTGCTAACTTGGCTCAAATAGGTTGGATCAAATAATATTAAATAAAGCAAAGGAGAAAAAAGAAACTTAAAAATAATTTTTTTGATGGGGTCTCACTATGTTGCCCAGGCTGGTCTTGAACTCCTGGTCTCAAGCAATCCTCCTGTCTAGCTTCCAAAAGTGCTAAGATTACAGGCCTGAGCTACTATGCCCAGCCAAGAAACTATCTAAGTACTATAAGTTTTGTTGTGCTCGCTTCGGCAGCACATATACTAAGTGCTAAAAGTTTTGTGATATAATTTCCTAAGTTGATAATTCTATTTTAGTCTTTCAACCTGATTATAATAATTTGGGACAAAGGCTCACATAAACATGACTTTGGCTTGATGCAGTGGCTCATGCCTGTAATCCCCCCATTTTGGGAAGATGAGGCAGAAGGATCGATCACTTAAGGCCAGGAGTTTGATGCCAGTCTGGGCAACATAGTGAGACCTCGAATCTACAAAAAATAAAATTAGTCACGTGTGATGGTGTGTGCCTGCAGTCCTAGCTACTTAGGAAGCTGAGGCGGGAGGATCCCTTGAGCCCAGGAGTCAAGGCTGCAGTGAGCTATGATCGTGTCACTGCACTCCAGTCTAGGTGACAGAGACTCTGTCTCTCTTAAAAAAAAATTAACATGGCTTCATTGCTCATAAAACATTGTGATGAAGAGTCACAATGTTTTGAGTCACTATTCTCTTTACTCCATCTTTGGAGAGGTACAGTGGAGGAGAACAAAAAATAGCCCAAACCAAGCCTTTTAAAGCCTCCTGAAGCACTCAACTCATTTTCTGCCTTGTCCCTTTAAAGGAGAGACATGGCTGGTTCCATCATTCTCTCTCCTCTACTGCGGTGTCACTACACACTTCCACCATTTCCACTGGTCACCTGGAATTGTAACTACAGACTACAGTATTTGTTCCTGTTTTTGTTGTTGTTGTTGTTGTTTTTTGAAACAGAGTCTCACTCTGTCACCCAGGCTGGAGTGATTCTCCTGCCTCAGCCTCCCAAGTAGCTGGGATTACAGGCACACGCCACCATGCCTGGCTAATTTTTGTATTTTTATTAGAGACGGGGTTTCACCACGTTGACCAGGCTGGTCCCGAACTCCTGGCCTCAAGTGATCCTCCCGCCTCGGCCTCCCAAAGTGCTAGGATTATAGGCGTGAGCCACTGCGGCTGGCCTGTTCCTGTATATGCATCTGAACAGTATTTGTATCTGGACAGGAACTCTCTTTCCTCTTGAAGTCAAGGATCACGTCAGAACAGATAGAATAATGTAAATATGTGAGCTGGCAATTTGGAAATAACATTCCACAGAGACAATCTTGTCCCGCCCCAGAGCCCTGGATGCACATGTGTATAAAAAAGAACACCTCGGTTAAAGAATCCTTCCAGCCCCATGCATCTGAATAAACAGCTGAGATGAATTTTCAGCTGAGTTTTGACAACACTCATTGCAAGCTCTTTGCCATCATTAAATTATCAGGAAAATGCAAGTTAATTTATTATGGGTAATCACATCATTCTCCGCAGCACTTCGGCCAGAGAAACCTAGCCCAATATGGTAACATCAGAACAATTCTTCACCTCACATCTTCCTTTGAAAGACAAAGAAAACACAGAATCATTCTGCTTCTCTCCAGGAAGGAAGGCAAAGCGTTTCCCGAGGCCCTCAAAACGCCATCTGGCTGCAGTCTTTCCTTTTAGGGACCTGGTGTTTTCTGGCCCAGGGACAAAGCGCATTTATTTCAGATGGATCAACACTGTCACCCAGCGGGCAGACAGCTAGGCAGGCTGAGGCCTTAGCCTTGCTCTTGGCTTGACAGCCAGATACTGACAGCCAGTATTTGAATAGGAACCTGTTTGTTTCGGGTGATCAGGATTAATTGTTAATATTCTCTTGGAGGGAACTGGGACAACCTCAGCTGACAAGCCTTTGATTTGGATGTCATGGGTGAGTGCAACTTAAGGAAGACATATATTTTCATCGTGCTGATGCTTTTTTTTTTTTTTTAAGCCACCAGTGAATTTATAGGAAGCATAGGCTGTAAACCAACCAAGCACGTCTACCAAGACTCCCAGAATCAAATAGGTTTGCAGGAGCAGGGTGATATTTGGTCACCTGTCAGGTACTCTGGGAAGACTCCTCTACCACAAAATAAGACTAGTTGTTCATTGTTCATAGTGACAGTGATGAATATTTTGAAAACTGAAAATAGATGTGTGTGTGTGTGTGTGTGTATCTGTGTATTGAAATGTCAGGAAATAATCTGCATTACTACGGTGAAATCAGTGGATGAGTTAGTCTTTCTTTCTCTATTTTGTATATATCTCAGAAGACACACACGGGATGCAACCTCTGTCCCATCTCATTTGTACCGAGTCCTTTTCTCTTGTCTAAACTGTCACTTGACACTTGAAACAAGCTGGATTCCTTTGCATATTGAGGTAGGCTCTGTGCTTTCTTGCTAAATGTACGTTTGAATTATTTCTTCTCCCCAGCTGGAACTCATCAGCAAGCTGAAAGCATTCATCTGGGATCACTTTACACTTCTTATGAGCATGTCCGAGGAAGTGGGGGCTGAGACTTCACCTTGTAGAAACTCTTGCAGAATTTTGATTAAAAGCAGTCTCTGTTCATAGTGAGAAAATCTGGATTTGAATTCTGATCCCACCACATGCGAGCTCCTTGACCTTAGATAAATTAACCTGTGTCTCAGTTTCCACCTCTATTATCAGGGATAAAATTAGTACCTACCCCCTGGATTGCTGTGAGGATTTAGACAAAAAATACACATGAATAACTTAGCACAGTGCCTGGGCACATAGTTAAAGATCAATAACATTAGTATTACCATTGTCATAATTATTACAGTGATATCTGTCATATATATTATTCCCAAAATGCAACTTTCATAAAGTGCCTCTAGGCTAGCAGATGAAATCATGGCATCTTTTTAGCTGGAGGGGTCCTGAGAGATCATTCAGTCATTGCTTCTCATTAAAATCACCCAGAGAAACTTTTAAAACAAATGCTAATACCTCATTGTAGCCAGACAAAATAATACTTACTGTATGAATCCTTTTTTTTTTTTTTTGAGATGGAGTCTTGGACTGTTGCCTAGGCTGGAGTGCAGTGCCATGATCTCCACTTACCGCAACCTCTGCCTCCTGAGTTCAAGTGATTCTCCTGCCTCAGCCTCCCGAGTAGCTGGGATTACAGGCACCTGCTACCACACCTGGCTAATTTTTTGTATTTTTAGTAGAGATGGGGTTTCACTATGTTGGTCAGGCTGGTCTTGAACTCCCTACCTCGTGATCCACCTGCCTCAGCCTCCCAAAGTGCTGGGATTACAGGCATATGAATCCTTTTAGATGAAATTCTAGAAGGGACAAACCTAATCTATAGTGACAGAACACTGATCAGTGGTGATCTGGGGATGACATTGGAAGGACTGGAAGCTAATGGGCCAAAGGAAACTTTTTGGGGTGATGGCAGTGTTTTCTATCTTGACTGTGGAAGTGATTACATGGGTACATACGTTTGTCAAACTCATTGGCGTTTAAAATACTCACTTGAACACATTACGTTGTATGTAAACTATATTGTAATAAAGGGAATACTGATGCTGGGTCTCATCCACAGACATTCTGATTTAATTGTTCGAGGGTGAAGCCCAGAAGTCATTTTTTTTTCATGTATCCAAAGCATCAGCTGTGATTGAGAGCCACTGATCTAACCCAGTCTTCTTTTCTTCCAGATGACATGAACCCAAACAAATACAGCTGGTTAAAGGGGAAGGTCTTAGACTAAAATTCAGGTCACCTGGTTTCTTGTGTGCCAAACCTTATCTTTACTTACAACATGTCCTCTGCCTGGAACCTCTTTCTCTTCCTTCTTCTCATCTCTCTGACAAAATTCTACCTACCCTTAGGGACTAGTATACAGCTGGCTTTAACCAATAGTATGAACAATAGCGTACTGCAAAACTTTTGAGGCTGGAGTGCAATGGTGTAATCACAGCTCCCTGCAGCCTTGACCTCCAGGCTCAAGTGATCCTCTTGCCTCAGCCTCCTGAGTAGCTAGGGCTACAGGCATACACTACCAAGCCCAGCTAATTTTTTTAATTTTGTAGAGACAGGGTCTCACTATGTTGCCCAGGCTGGTTTTGAACTCCTGGGCTCAAACAGTCCTCCCACCTTGGCCTCCCAAAGTGCTGAGATTACAGGCATGAGCCACTGTGCTCGGCCAGGAACATTACTTCTTCAAACCAGCACCATGTTGGCTATGAGGAAACCCAAGTGGCTATGCACATATGACACTTCTCAGGAAGCCTCAGGCTATGGCTCACCCTACTGAACTAGGAGCTCCTTGGCAGAAGGAACTGTGGCTCATTTTGTTGACTGAGTGAGTGAGTGAGTGAGTGTGTGAGTGTATCTTCAGTATTCAGTACTTGTGTTTGGCACAGAGCAGACAGTCAATAAACATTTGTTGAACTGAAAAACCAGTGGAAGGGAATTAGCATTTATTGCCTATGATGTGCCAGGAATTGAAACAAGCACTTTGTGCACATTATCTTACTGAATTTTTACGATAATTTTATGAGCTGGTTATTATTTCTCCCTTTTGAAAGGGAGGATACAAGCTCAGAGAAGCTTAGTAATTTACCAAAGGTCACACAGCAAGCAAATAGTAGAACCAAGGTTTGAACTCAAGTGTGTTTGTTTTCAAAGTTCATGCTTTTTCTCTACCACACTAGGCTGTCTTGCTTATGGTAGTTATTCTACTAGGTCTTACAGTATGGATTTTTATGTAGCCATATCTCCTCAACTAGGTTATAAGCTTCATAAAGGTGAGAATTAAATTTTAGCACTTAATTTTCATATGAACTCATGAGGCGAATGATTTGGCCACCTCAGTTTTAACAGAGTATTCAATTTTTAAATTCATTAGAGTAACAGTAAAGATAATGCAACAGTTTTAAATCTGCAGTTTTAAGAAGACCTGAAGTCAAGGGTTATCCCAAGGTTGTGATTTAAGCTGAGCTATTTTGGTAGCCTTTTGTTGACCCTATGAATAATCCCCGTCATGCAAACATGATACACAACAGCCCGGTTAAAAGAGTCATTATATCTCAAAGCACATACCAAAAAAATTCCTGGGATGATATTGTGCCTTTGAACAAGAAGAGGACAATTGCTGCCCATGAATTTAGAAGCAGACACAATGTTATATTTGAGCAACCGAAAGGAATCTGAATGACTCTAAAAGAACAAAGAGTTGTAAAGATATTAAATTCCAGGCAACAAATCTTTTGCTTCATTCAGCAATATTTGCATCCTTGAACAAAAAATTTTAAACTCTACTCTCATTCCTCCATTAGAAATGCCTTCATAAGCTCACCAAAGACCTCTGTATTGTCAAGACCAGTGGACATTTTCATGTTTCTAATATTACTTGACCTATTTATTTACTTAGATAGGGTCTCGCTCTGTCGCCCAGGCTGGAGTGCAGTGGTGCAATGACAGCTCACTGTAGCCTTGACGTACAGGGGCTCGGGTGATTCTCCCATCTCAGCCTCCCTAGTAGCTAGTGCCATAGGCACACATCACCACGGATGGCTAAATTTTGTATTTTTTGTAGAGACGGGATTTCGCCATGTTGCCTAGGCTGGTCTGGAACTCCTGGGCTCAAGTAATCCACCTGCCTTCGCCTCCCAAAGTGCTGAGATTAAGGCATGAGCCACTGCGCCTGGCCTACTTGACCTCCTTATGGCATTTGAAATTATTGAACAGTGTCTCCTCCAACTCTCTGCTGGGCTTCTATGGCCACTTTCTCTTCTGTCTTCTTTCTGTTTCTCTAGGTCTTGCTTCCTAGTCTTCATTTCATGAAGACTTTTTCTCTACTTGACCTCTAAATATCTACTGTATTAAAAGCTTGCATCTTGTCTCCTGCCATTCACTCTCTTCACACAGTCTTTGGATAATGCATAATTCTAACTACTATTTATGTCTACCAAGTGACCAAATGTCTATCAAAGCTAGTGCTCTCCTCTGATCACCAGACCTGTGCACTGACTTGCCTACTTCTTGACGTCTCTACATTGATGTCACTCAGGTACCTCAAACTCAACATGTCCTACCTGAAATTTTCATCTTTTTCTTCAAATGTTCTTCTGGTGGATTGAAAATGGCTGTGTATTCTTTGCCACTCTACCCATCAAGAGGTGGAAGGATATTTCTGTTCCCCTTGAATCTGGGCTGGCCTGTGACAGGCTTTGAAAAATGGCCGACTGTGTAACTTTTGAGGCCAGGCATTAAGAGATGTATAGTTTCCATCTTCACCTCTTGGAGTTTTCCTTCTTCAAACAGACACCATGTTGTGGGGAAACCTGAGCAACTATGTGGAGAGGCCTTTATAAGGAGAATGGGGCCCACTGGCTAACAGTCATAACTCAGCTCCCAGTGGCAGTGGCACTGACTGCCAACCCTGTGAAGGAGGATATTTTTCAGCTGTACTCAAACTGTCCCAGCCAGTGCTACATGAAAGAGTCAGGCCATCCCTGCAGAGTCATAAATAAATATAGGTTGTTGTTTTAAGCTTCCAAGTTTGTTTGTTTGTTTGTTTGTTTGTTGTTTTTTGCTTTTTTTTTAAATAGAGACAGGGTCTCACTATGTTGCCCAAGCTAATCTTGAACTCCTGGGCTCAAGCAATCCTCCCACCTTGGCCTCCCAAAGTGCTGGCATTATAGGCATGGGCCACCACACCCAGCCTGGGGTGGCTTGTTGTGCAGTAACAGATAATAAGACATTTCTTCTCCTCCTCCTCCTGAATTCTCTATCTCAAAAAATAGTGCCACTGTTCTAAGTGCCCAGGTGAGAAGCTGGAGATACCTTAAATTCTTCCTTCACTGACATATCAGATCTTATAGAGTCTCACTTCTAACTGTCACTCATACCCAGCATCCTTTTCCATTCCCACCCACTGTTACTGCCTAATCATTTCCCTCCTGGTTAAATGCTTAACAGGTTTCTCTGTCACTTGGACCCTTTCCATACCATTCTTCCAAAATGATCTTTCTAAAATACAAAAAAACCTCTTCATGTCACTTGTCTGTTTAAGGTCCTTTAATGATGCTGGGTGTGGTGGCTCATGCCTTAATCCCAGCACTTTGGGAGGCTGAGGCAGGCGGATCACTTGAGGCCAGGAGTTCAAGACCAGCCTGGCCAACATGGTGAAAACCTGTCTGTACTAGAAATACAAAAATTAGCTGGGTGTGGTGATGGGCGCCTGTAATCCCAGCTACTCGGGAGGCTGAGGCAGGAGAATTGCTTGAACCGGGAGGCAGAGGTTGCAGTGAGCGGAGATCGTGCTACTGCATTCCAGCCTGGATGACAGAGCAAGACTCCATCTCAAAAAAAAAAAAAAAGAAAAAAGAAAAAAAAAGAAGGGGGTACATGGGGTACATAAATAAGACCCTCTCTATATTCAAAGATATCATAGCCTGTGGGATTTGACGCACCTTGCTGTCCCAATGAGAAGTCTGACCCCTCTTACCTGTGATTCTACCCTCCCATCCACCCAGTTTCTCTGTATCTGCAGGTGAACCAGCTTCTTTGTATCTGCAGGTGAAACCTAGCTCAGCAGCTTACAAGCCCATAGTTCTAGAAACACCTGCAATGAGACCAAGAAAGAATTAGCAGTGACCATGGCCATCAGACTGAGAGACCATTCACTCATTCATTGGTTCATTGATTCATTCAGCAAATATGTTTTCAATGTTTACCATGAACTGGGCCCAGGGATAGGGACTGGGGCTACAATGGTGAACATCACACAGTCTTACCATCAAGAAGCTTCCAGCCTAGGGGCAGAGGAAGCCAACTTCAAAGCAGGCTGGGAAGGTAAGCCTGTCCTCCCTATACTCCCAGAACCCGCCACACACTCTCTGTGGCCCAGGCCATGCTTCTAAGAGCTCTGTCTACACCCTGATGCTTCCACCAGAGTATCTACTGCTGTTCACCTTCCAGGTACAGCTCAATCATTTCACTATCATGCAGGCCTTGTGGCTCCCTGGTTAGGTGGAATGAAAGAGAATTAAGAGATAGCTAAGACCCTGATCCAGCCACGCAACTCTTTTGGAGGACACTAGAGTTCTTGGCTAAGTTTTCTGTGTTTTATAATCTTCTTCATTCTTATTTGTCTTCTCTTTATGTTCTCTGGTCACGGGATCATTCCCTTCCTGTTTCTGACCTAAAAAATAATCAACTTTCTGGAAATTTAGGGGACTCAGCCAATGCTGTCGAGATTCTCCTTCTTTAGCTTTCAGTTACAGAATGACATGTGACCTCCTTGCAAGGTTGCTATCAGCCCTGTTGTACAAAATAATATGTCCTTGGTCAAAATTTACATTTTGTGCCTCTTATTAAAGATCTGTCTGTTTGTTTGCCTGCATCATCTCTAAAGGCCTAGCCCATCTGCAATGCCACCTCCTGGAATGGGACACAGCTGTTTAACTGAACTGATTTATTCTTAGGACTAAGAGACTGATTCAAGAAGACACGGAACGATATATTTAAATTTGCCCATTTTTGCTTATCCCAATTTGTTTTTTTCCACTCCTTTGCCTATCTTTATCTCTGCAGCCTATCACCCAAATCTCTGCAAAGCTATCAACTTGGCTTTTCAGATGTGAAACTTTTTCAAGTTTCAAAGTGAGGACTGCAGGAAATAAAAATATTTCACCCCAAAATATACATCTTTGGCATATTTTGAGGTGGCTGTTCAGAGAGCCAATGAACAGAAGTCACCCTGCAGAGCTGTCTTTTGTGGGGGAGATTTGCATCTGCAGAGAATCTGCATTGATGCAAGCAGAAGAAAGCTTTCTCTGAGGCCTTCTCTTGTCCGATCGAGGAAAGATTAACTGAGACTCTGACATTTTAAAGATCTGAAAGAAATATTTGCCATCTACAGGCAGGGCTGAGAGAGCCCCAGTGGGAGTGGGCCCTCCATGTCACACTAAGGAACTTGGACTTGGCCTAAAAGGAAGTCCTTAAAGACTTATAGGCAGAAGAATGATGCAGACATGTTCGGATATTAAAAAAAACACCTGGCTGGGCACAGTGGCTCACGCCTGTAATCCCAGCACTTTGGGAGGCCGAGGCGGGTGGATCACGAGGTCAGGCATTCGAGACCAGCTTGGCCAACATAGTGAAATCCTGTCTCTACTAAAAATACAAAAAATTAACCGGATGTGATGGCAGGTGCCTGTAATCCCAGCTACTTGGGAGGCTGAGGTAGGAGAATCACTTGAATCTGGGAAGCAGAGGTTGCAGTGAGCTGAGATTGCACCACTGCACTCCAGCCCGAGTGACAGTGTGAGACTCTGTCTCAAAACAAACAAACAAAAAAGGCCAGGCACCACACACTCCTGTAATCCCAGCACTTTGGGAGGCCGAGGTGGGCGGATCACAAGGTCAGAAGATTGAGACCATCCTGGCTAACACAGTGAAACCCTGTCTCTACTAAAAATACAAAAAATTAGCCGGGCGTGGTGGTGGGCGCCTGTAGTCCCAGCTACTCGGGAGGCTGAGACAGGAGAATGGTGTGAACCTGGGAGGCGGAGCTTGCAGTGAGCTGAGATCGCACCACTGCACTCCAGTCTGGGCGACAGAGCGAGACTCCATCTCAAAAAAAAAAAAAAAAAAAAAAAGTCACCCTGAAATGGGTAGGAAATATTAGAGGTCTCAAGACTAGAAGCAAGAACCAGTTAGAGCATTGGAGAAAATCAGGTCGGGAGTGATGAAGGCCTGAAGTAGGCAGAAGCAGTGGGATTGGAAAGAAGGGACAGTCAGGAAATGAAAGTGGCAGTGATAGATTCCAAACTTAGTTTCATAAGTGGCTTCTGAGATCAGTCTGTGATGGCTATTTGGTGTGCAATCAGCAAAAAAGAGTTTAGGGCCCAGTCTAGGCTCAGTTGAAAAGAATGTTGGGCTGGGAATGGTGGCTCACGCCTGTAATCCCAGTACTTTAGGAGGCCAAGGTGGGCGTGGACGACTTGAGGTCAGAAGTTTGAGACCAGCCTGGCTAGCACCGTGAAACCCCATCTCTACTAAAAATACAAAAAAAAAAAAAAAAAAAAAAAATTAGCCAGACATGGTTGGTGCTTGCCAGCTACTCGGGAGGCTGAGGCATGAGAATCACTTGAACCCAGAAGGTGGAGGCTGCAGTGAGCTGAGATCAAGCCACTGCACTCCAGCCTGGGCAACAGAACAAGATTCTGTCTCAAAAAAAAAAAAAAAAAAAAGAATGATGGATTAGTGATGTCTGCTATGGACACAGAATGGGGAAATATTGGCTCATGACTGGTATTTACTATTCCCATTCTCTGGTAGAAGAAGCATTAAAATGAACTGTGTATCAACAAGTGCACACTGTATGAGTCCATGAAGATCTAGAACAGACGAAAGTATTTCATGCTGATAGAAGGCAGAAAAGTGGTTTCCTGGGGGTGGGCAGGTGGGTAGGTTATTCAATGAGAAGGAGTAGGAGAGAGATTTTTCAAGCCTGGAAGAATTCTATATTTGATCTGGGTGGTGATTACACAGGTGTGTATATACATAAAAATTCATTATGGTATATACCCTTAAGATTTGTGATCTTTATTATATGAATGTCATATCTCAGTAAAAAAAAAAGGAAAAAAAGGGTGTTGAGAAGCCAGCAGGAAAAAAAAAAAAAAGTATACAGCTCCCTATATACTTTGGCCACTTCTTTGATAGTCTTGTCCTTTTGCTTGAAGGAGAGGACATAGACTATGATGACCTGGTCCGCAGAGGACATCTGGCTGCTTCTAAGGTGATCATACTCCAGGTCTGTCATTTTCAGGATGCTGTGAGAGCTACACTGGTACCTGTGTCCTGTGTCCCTGCACAGTGTTCTCCTTAGGACCATGGGACAAACCAGCTGGGAAGCAAACCAGGTATCCTTGCTTTCAATGGGAAGAGGAACCCTAGAAATATAATGGTTAGAAATCACATTAAAGAAATGAAAGGACAGAAAGGACATCCCTGATATACAAGTGATTACTTTAGTAAAGCACTGACATTTAATTCTGGACAGAATTTTATTTGCCAACATGCTAAAATATTTATCAATACACTGAAAGAGTTAAACGTAAGCCTTTTCAGCTATACAGGCACCGATGGCTCTGAAACAAACATAAAATATGTGTTCAGAGGACCAAAGAATCCAAATGATTGCAAATAATTGACCAGCAATTACTAGAATGTTAATTGCACTGTAACATACCTGACAAGAATGCATAAAAGGCTGGTCTGTAAGTTACTTACTTTTATTCCCTTACAGATGAGAAAACTGAGGCTCTGGAAATTCAGTAATTATACCAAAAACACACAAGCAGTAAATGACAGCTGTGATTTGAACACATGTAAATATTTTTTCTATTGTAATACTGCTATCTTGCTGGCTACTGAAATACCTGTAAGGTGTTCATGGGTTGGTTTATTGTCTCTACTAAATAAGCCATGTAGCCCAACAGCTAGAATGGAACTCAGAAAGCTAAATTTGGATTAATAATCTGTCACTTACTCTTTTTTTTTTTTTTTTTAAGACAGAATTTTTGCTCTGTTGCCTAGGCTGGAGTGCACAATTTTGGCTCACTGCAACTTCTGCCACCTGGGTTCAAGAGATTCTCCCGCCTCAGCCTCCCAAGTAGCTGGGATTATAGGCACCCACCATCATGCCCAGTTAATTTTTGTGTTTTTGTAGAGATGAGGCTTTACCATGTTGGCTAGGCTGGCCTTGAACTCCTGACTACAAGTAATCCACCCGTCTAGGCCTCCCAAAGTGCTGGGATTACAGGTGTGAGCCACCGTACCTGGCCTGTCACTTACTCTTAATGTGATTGCAAATCTTCTCACTTCTTTATGCTTCAGTATTAACATCTATTATGTAGGGGTAAGTTTGTGTTTCCACAAAACTTCCAGGGGGGTTATGAAGCATATAAAACCAAGCTTTCATGAATTTTAATTAGCTTAAATAATTTTATGAGATGCTGAAATTTGTTTAAAAATATAGTATTTTAATTAGGTTATTTTAAACTGGCATTCCTGGGTAGCTACAAGAGTACATCTTATTTATTTTTATTTTTTAATACAGAGATGGGGTCTTGCTATGTTGCCCAGGCTGGGCTCAAATTTCACCTCAAGCAGTCCTCCCACCTTGGCCTTCCAAAGTGCTGGGACTATAGGCATGAGCCACTGTGCCTTGCCAGGAGTACATTTTATTATCGTTAAAATATTCACTGTTGATTTCAGTGTCTTTTTTTTTTTTTTTTTTTTTATGAGACATAGTCTCTGTCTGTCACCCAGGCTGGAGTGCAGTGACACGATATTGGCTCACTGCAACCTCCACCTCCCGGGTTTAAATGATTCTCCTGCCTCAGCCTCCCGAGTAGCTGGGACTACAGGCACCCACCACCATGCCTGGCTAACTTTTTGTATTTTTAGTAGAGACAGGGTTTCACCATGTTGGTCAGGCTGGTCTCAAACTCCTGATCTTGTGATCCGCCTGCCTCCCAAAGTTCAGGGATTACAGGTGTGAGCCACCGCGCCAGGCCTTTTTTTGTTTGTTTTTTTGAGACAGAGTCTTGCTCTTTTCACCCAGGCTGGAATGCAGTGGAGCGATCTTGGCTCACTGCAACTCCCACCTCCTGGGTTCAAGCGATTCTCCTGCCTCAGCCTCCCTAGTAGCTGAGATTACAGGCGTGTGCCACGATGCCCAACTAATTTTAGTATTTTTAGAAGACACGGGGTTTCATTATGTTGGCCAGGCTGGCCTCGAACTCCTGACCTCAAGTGATCTGCCTGCCCCAGCCTTCCAAAGTGCTGGGTGTTTTCAGTTTCTTTACCCTTAACCTGAGGGCTGTGGACTCAATGTGCCCCCCCAAAATTTGTATGTTGACGCTCCAAACCTCAATGTATTTGGAGATAGGGCCTTTATGGAGGTAATTAGGGTTAAATGATGTTATAAGGGTGGGATCCTGATCTGATAAGATTAGTCTCCTTATAAGAAGAGGACACCAGAGAGCTGGCTTTTGCTGCCTGCCATGTGAGGACACAGCAATAAGGTGGCCATCCATAAGCTGGGAAGAGAGCCTTCATCAGACACTGACGCTACGGACCTTGATCATGGACTTCCAGCTCCCAGAACTGTGAGAAAATTAATTTCTGTCATGTAAGTCCCTTGGGCTCTGGTAGTTTGTTAAAGCAACTGAAGCAAACAAATGCACTAAGCAACTTAGTGTGATGAATGATCAGCTATGTTTGTTGAAGCCATGCTTTTTGAAATGTCTTGATGCCTTTCCTCAGTAGAAATGCATTTCTATGAAATGATGGTAATTTACAGTATCTGCTTGGCATAAGAAAACCCATGCATGCAAATCTAATACATTATTTCAGCATTTGCCTTAATGCCCCACCAGACCTATTTTCAATATATTTTTTCCTTTTTCAGCATAATGTTTATTGGTGAATTTAGATGCAGGCTAACTTAGAAATGGATCTTCTTTCATGGAAAGACAAACACATAATATCAGCAGAATATTGTTTCTTTGAAATGTTCAGAATAGTACATTTTGAATTATAGTAAAAGTTTACATATGTGTGTTGGTGTGTGCATATAATGGAGTAGTTAATATATTCATAAAAATATGAAGATAATATAACACCCTCATGCACACCACCCAGCTTTATTGTATTAATATAAAATATTAATACAAATTAATGTTTTAGTCCATTTGCTATATATGTTTATATTTTTTCCATTGTTACAATTTGACACACAACTGAAAGTCCCTGAGGACTCCTGCCTGATTTCACTCAACGTTTTATCCTAATTTTGGTGTAAGTCATTCTCATGTATGTCATATAAGTATGTAATAACCCATAATCTGTTAGGATGAGGGTTTTTATTTGCAAGCAACAGAAACAAACTGGTTAATTTAAGCAAACAAAAAAACAAAAAGGAATGTGTTCAATAACTTGGAAGACCTTTGCAAGAGTGGAAGACTCGGGTTTGGAGGCTCCACTGCCGGGGAAAATGTCCCTAATCATGCTATAGAATGTGTCCAATAGCAACACCACAACAATGGCTGCTGGACATACCCTACGGCTTGCACTGTTGGTCCTCCTGACCCAAAACACGGCTGCAGGAACCACAGCCATTACAGCCACTAGAAGCCAAGTGGAACCACTGCTCTTCCTCCCAGAAAGTCCGGGCAGCCCCTGCAGCTGCATGAAAGACTGGGGCAGGCTCATCTGATCCGTGGAACCTGGGTCGTGTGCCTGGGCCCTAGCTTCAGGAGAAACTGGGAAATCAAGAAGATGGGACTGGGTGTGGTGGCTCGTGCCCGTAATCCCAGCACTTTGGGAGGCTGAGGTGGGTGGATCACTTGAGGTCGCGAATTCAAGACCAGCCTGGCCAACGTGGTGAAACCCCATCTCTATTAAAAATACAAAGAAATTAGCCAGGCATGGTGGTGCATGCCTGTTGTCCCAGCTACTCAGGAGGCTGAGGCAGAAGAATTGCTTGAACCCGGGAGGTAGAGGTTGCAATGAACCAAGATTGTGCCACTGCACTCCAGCCTGGGTGACAGAGGGAGGCTCTGTCTCAGGAAAAAAAAAAAAAAAAAAAAAAGTGGTATTTTTGGCTTTTATTGTGGGAGGGGACTCTGCCTCAGCAGGTAGGGGAGTCCCCAGACTTAGGAGGGAGGTATAGATGCTGCATGATAAGAGCCAATGGCAGTTGTCCACAACAAACAACTGATACATTCTCTTGTTGATGGATATTTACATAATTTCCAATTTTTTACTACAGTGAACTGCTGCAATGAAATTTTTGCACATTTCCTATGGTATAGAATTTCTCTGGATTATTCGTACCTTCAATTTTACTAGTTGTTGCCGTATTGTTCAGCAAAGGGTCTATTTGCCAATCATATATTTTGCTAACATTTGTCTCCATCTGTGGCTTGTCTTTTCCTTCTGCTTATGGTGTCCTTTTTATATGGAAGATTTTTATTTTAGTATAGTTAAACTAATTAATCCTATCCCTTATGTTTGTGATTTTTTGGTGTGCATTTGGTTTAAGAATTTATTTTCAACCGGGCGAGGTGGCTCATGCCTGTAATCTCAGCACTTTGGGAGGCCGAGGCAGGCGGGTCAGGAGTTTGAGACCAGCCTGGCTGACATGGTGAAACCCTGTTTCTACTAAAAATACAAAAATTAGCCAGATGTGGTGGTGTGTACCTGTAATCTGTAATCCCAGCAACTTGGGAGGCTGAAGCAGGAGAATTGCTTGAATCTGGGAGGTGGAGGTTGCAGTGAGCAGATCATGCCACTGCACTCCAGCCTGGGTGACAGAGCAAGACTCTGTCTCAAAAAAATATATATATATTTTCTACCTGAAGGTGATAAAAAAAAAATTATCCTGATGTTTTCTTCTAAATGTTTTATTATTTGGCTTTTCATGATTAGCTCCTTACCTGGAGTTTATTACAGAAATTAGGAGTCTAAGTTAGATAATCAGTTGTTCCAGCACCATTGATTGAATAATCCATTCCTCCTGGTTTGTAATTCGATCTCTGTTGTAAATCAAGTTTCCCTATGTTGCTGGGTCAGTCAGGTCTTTCTATTTCTGTTCCATTGGTCTATTTAACTAGCCGGGTGCCAATACTACAATATCTTAGTTACTATCACGTCATAAAAACCTTAACATCTGATAAAATGAGTCCTCCACTTCCCCCTCACCCCAATGTATTAATGCCATTTCCAGAGTGAGCTATTAGCTATCTTATATCCTGAAGAGCACGATGACAAAAAAAAAAAAAAAGAGAGAGAGAGAAAAGAACTTTCAGAGTGTGTGGTTCGGTATAAAATATGGGTGGGCCATAAGAAGTAGCAAGAGAATCAACAACACCTTCGCCAGTGGCTGGGTGCCTGCAGAGAGCTGAGAGCCACAGGCAGGGATTTATATCAAAGAAATCAGATGCATTTGAATTAAAGCTCTGATCTCCACCCTGTAAGAACAGGCTTCTAAGACTCCCAGCTTCAGTGACACTCTTCTTGTTTTCCAATGACCACTGACTCCTCCATCCCCACCTTTCCTTTCCTGGGGTCTATGGCAGGTAAACACAGCGTGGCAACATCAGGTTCCCGGAGTGGCATTCTGAGCATCCCTGAATAATTCTGATGTGTCAGCTGGTGTCTGTGGAATCATTAAAAGTCAAGTTTCAAGCTACAACCCTCTACTTCTGCTCAAAAATGCATTTTAAGTTCTTGCTTTGAGCAAAGCTTCCAACCTCTTGCCTCAAACACATCGCAATGAGAGGTAAAAGAGAAAAAGAAGCAATCTAAAGGACAGAGCTGCACTCCAACCAAGATGAACACCCTGTGCATGGAAGCCCAATCAATAGACTTGTGGGGCTGAAGCCACAGGCTTGCTTGGCTCTAATTCTAGAAGCAGCGAAAGCAGATATGAATTTAGCTCTTGTGGGAAAACAGAATAAAATAAAATGCCCCTCTCCAGGCTGGAGAGCAGGGTGGGGGATGTAGCCTGTTTTGCTTCCACCACTCCGTATGAGGCTAGAATAGCTGCTGTCTACTCCTGCCTGGCCACACGATGGCTCACAGGATGCTTCGTGCCCAGGCAGGTGAGAGAACATGGCCATGGCCGCCCAACCAGGACTAAGCTAAACTGATTGCTGGCCTGGAGATTGGATCTGCAATAGTCCTAATATTCATGAAGTGAGACACCCAAGCCACCATTATTAGACCTGGTTCAACCACCAAATGGGAGGAAACCTCGCTCATGCGCACACACACCCACACCCACCCACCTACCCCAACACACACATAGAGATAGAGAAAGGAAAAACCTTCCACTCAAGATGAGCCCAGAATCCAAAATTCCAAAACATACAGAGAAAGCTAATTCTATTTTTTTTTTTTATACGGAGTCTCACTCTGTTGCCCAGGCTGGAGTGCAGTGGCACGATCTTGGCTCACTGCAACCTCTACTTCCGGGTTCAAGCGATTCTCCTGCCTCAGCCTCCCAAGTAGCTGGGATTACAGGCACGTGCCACCATAGCTGGCTAATTTTTGTATGTTTAGTAGAGACAAGGTTTGCCATGTTGGCCAGGCTGATCTCAAACGCCTGACCTCAGGTGATCCACATGCCTCAGCCTCCCAAAGTGCTGGGATTATAGCTGCCTGCCACCACGCCAGCTAATTTTTGTATGTTTAGTAGAGACAGGGTTTTGCCATGTTGGCCAGGCTGGTCTCAAACTCCTGACCTCAAGTCATGGGGCCATCTTGGCTCACTGCAACCTCTACCTCCTGGGTTTAAGCAATTCTCCTGCCTCAGCCTCCTGAGTAGCTGAGAT
Organism: Pongo abelii; assembly: GCF_028885655.2. Classification (NCBI taxonomy): domain Eukaryota; kingdom Metazoa; phylum Chordata; class Mammalia; order Primates; family Hominidae; genus Pongo; species Pongo abelii. The sequence continues at coordinate 93,893,312 of NC_071995.2, forward strand.
TACAGGCATGTACTACCACGCCTGTCTAATTTTTGTATTTTTGGTAGAGATGGGGTTTCGCCATGTTGGCTAGGCTGGTCTCAAACTCCTGACCTCATGATCTGCCCACTTCAGCCTCCCAGAGTGCTGGGATTACAGATGTGAGCCACCATGCCTGGCCTTAAAAGTTATTTTAAAAATATATGTTTAGAATCCTAAACGTAAAAAATGACGGAATAAATAACTGAAAAAAAGGATTAAAAGACTTTTAGTTACCATAGGATGAATTGAACACTCAGGTTTACTTTAACTCCTTGTCAATATCTTACCACAGAGACTATTAAAGGGTAATAAAGGTAAAAACCTAAAGGCCTATTGTATCACGTGTTATATCAGTAAGGATGCCTTTCTTTGGCTGCAAGTAATGCAACTCAAACTGGCTTACGTAAGGACACTTATGGGCTCCCACAATTGGAAGTCTAGAGGCAGGGCTTTGCAGGTGGCACTGCCCAGTGGCTCCATATCCATCCCCCTCGTCCTCTGTGTCAGCTGCTTCTGCAGGAAGGTAACAGATGGCCAACCAGCTCCAGGTCTCACACCTACTCAGAACAACCATTACAGAGGAGAGTGGGCTTCTGACCCCAGCATTCCAAACCAAAAGCCTCGGACTCACTATGTCTTGTGTCACATGCTCACCCCCAACCCCACCGACCAATGACTGTTGCCAGATACGTGAAAATTCTCAATTGCCTTAAATCCCAAGGCTCATCCCTGGAGCTTTGGCTGGGGTCAACTGCCCCCGATGCATCTGGGTGATTGAGGGAATGGGCAGACACTAAATAAGCCCAGGGTTCTGTGAGGAAGGATGAAGACAGAAATGACTCCAGGTATTCAATTAAAAATATTCACTCAGTGCTGTGTGTGGAAACTATTTTTAAAATGTTGGCTAGGCATGGTGGTTTATGCCTATAATGACAGCACTTTGGGAGGCTGAGGTGGGAGAATCACTTGAGACCAAGAGTTCAAAACCAGCCTGGATAACATAGCAAGACCCTGTCTCTACAAAAAATAAAAAAATTACCCAGGCCTGGTGGTGCATACCTGTAGTCCCAGCTACTCGGGAGGCTGAGGTGGGAGGATCTCTTGAGCCCAAGAGTTTGAGGATGCAGTGAGCTATTATTGTGCCACTGTACTCCGGCCTGGGTGACAGAGTGAGACCCCATCTCTAAAAGAAAAACAAATATTTAACAATGTCACCACAAATATTATAATTTAAAATGTGCACTTTCTGAAAAAATTAGAAACAAAGCATAAAAAGTTAGGGAAAGGGATATGTTAATACTAGTTCACTTGTAAATTGTTATTTGTATAGACCGTGATAGTAGATAAAACTCTCTGATACCCTGCTTATGTGTTGCCTCACACTATGAGTGACTATATTCCTTTTGTCAAATAGCACTTATGTAGACAGTGCTCAGAGTAAGTTCTCTGACTGAATATTGCTTTTAATTTATAGTCTGCTCTAGCCTTATCAAAAAACCTGCACAGTGTTGCATAGACACCCTTTTTCTTTTTTATCAGTAGTAAATGGGCTTTAAAAATAATTCTGTCCTTATTCTCAGAAGCATGTTGCATACTGGGATGGATGGTTCTGGAAATGAAGGGATGTTTACCATTGCCACTGTATTTCAATACCGTAAATGGTGACTGTGAATCATTACAAAAAATGTGGCAACTTGCTTGTGTCTAAAAGGAGCAATTGGAACTAGAAAGTGTGACTACATAGGGACCTCATAAGTTTGTTAATTGATCTGCAGCTAAACCTTAATGTGTTTGCGTGTCTGCTCATTGCCCTCAGCATTTCAAGACATCTAAATACTACCATAAAAACCAGCATTTTCCTGTGCATTGACTTCTCATGTGAAAACAGTTACTGAAGTTGGCAAAAAATAAACTTTAAAGTTTGGATGAAGGTATTTTTGGTCTGTTTACTGCTCCTCAGGTTTATTCAATAAACTTGCATTTTGAGGGTTGTATCGGCAACTTCAACTTTAAATGTGCATCATGGTGGAAGGTGCTGAGTTTATTGGAAGGGAATGGAAAGACAAAGTTACCATGAGGAGGATCCACAGACCACGTCCTAAAAAGAAATTGGCTCAGCCCTCCACGAATTGGGTCTTTGGGCTACTTAAAATAGAAGTAAACATTTTTTAAAAGTTAGGGAAATTAACAAGCCTCTCCGTATACCCATAGATGCAGGGAATCTCACTAAGTTTCTCAGACACATGATAAAACAGCATACATCTCTCACTTACAGGCGGAATATAACATTAACCATCTTGCATTGAGGAGTTACAGATTGGTAGACACAGTGCCAAAAACTTGATAAGCTTGTCTCATTTCATCCTTACACAACCTTGTGAAGTAGGTATTATTATTGTGCTTTTTACACATAAAGAAACAGAAGCTTATTCTGCAATTATAGAGGAAGTAAAAAGCAAAAGAAAGAAACAGAAGCTGGGCGTGATGGCTCACGCCTATAATCCCAGCACTTTGGGAGGCTGAGGCGGGCAGCCACCTGAGGTCAGGTGTTTGAGACCAGCCTAGCCAGCATGATAAAATGCTGTCTCTACTAAAAATACAAAAAATTAGCTGGGCATGGTGGCTCATGCCTGTAATCCCAGCTACTCAGGAGGTTGAGGCAGAAGAATCACTTGAACCCAGGAAGCGAAGGTTTTGGTGAGCCGAGATCGTGTCACTGCACTCCAGCCTGGGAGACAGAGCGAGATTCTGTCTCAAAAAAATAAGATAAAATAAAGCCGGGCGCGGTGTCTCATGCCTGTAATCCCAGCACTTTGTGAGGCTGAGGCGGGTGGATCACTAGGTCAGGAGTTCAAGACCAGCCTGGCCAACGTGGTGAAACCCCATCTCTACTAAAAATATTCAAAAAAATTTAGCCAGCCGTGGTGGTGGGCGCCTATAATCCCAGCTACTTGGGAGGCTGAGGCAGGAGAATCGCTTGAACCTAGGAGGAGGAGGTTGCTGTGACCTGAGATTGTGCCACTGCACTCCAGCCTGGGCAACAGAGCAAGACTCCATCGAGAGAGAGAGAGAAAAAGAAAAAGAAAAAGAAAGAAAGAAAGAAGGAGAGAAAGAAAGAAGAGAGAAAGAAAGAAAAGAGAGAGAGGAAAGAAAGAAAGAAAGAAAGAAACAAAGAAAGACAGAAAGAAAGAAACAAAGAAAGAAAGGAAGGAAGAAAGAAAGAAAGAAGGGAGGGAAGGAGGGAGGAAGGAAGGAAGGAAGAAAGGAAGAGAAGCTTAGAGAGGCACATGATTGCAGAAGTTCACATAGCGAATACATTCTGCTTGTGTCGTATCAGGACAGTATGCTGTTGTCCCTCCACCAGGTATCAGCCTATCCATCGCAAGTGAAACACAGGATTTGGTTGGAAATGGAACTCCGGCATGGAAACCATACGGAGGAGTGATCACAGGGAAGATAGATGTTCTTGCACATGGTGCTTATTTTTAATTCATAGGTTAGGTGAAGTCTTTATGTTTTTTAATTCAAGATTTAGAGTCCAATTGTGGATTTAAAAGTCGCAGTTATGTTTTTGCAGAAATAAATAAAGCCCTTATTGAATTGGTATTAATCTCTTCAAATGTCACTGCTACTTGGGTAACTGAGCCATAAAAATAATTTTACAGTGACATGTGAAATGATTGGGTTTTGACTTTGTAAATTCGAAAGTCTGAATAAACATTTTGGAGCTGCCTTGCACAGTGCCTGCTCGCTTCATCGTTGCAGATTTTAAAGGATTGGGTTAATTTTTTATTTGCACACAGTTCTGGCCTGAGGTCAAGGGGCCATGATATGGCCCCAACCCTGCCTATCATCCGTGTCACCCTAAGCCCCAGCAAAACCAAACTGCTCAGCATTTCTACGATTTTCCTGCATTGTCCCTCCTACGTGACTTTGCTCTAACCCCTGCGTTGCTGCTCACTAGCTGTGTCTTTGGGCAAATTACCTAATCTCTCTGAGCCTCAGTTGCTTTAGCTCTAAAATGGGGTCTGGGGAGGACAGTGAGGGTTATGGTTATAATTAACTAATTATAATTAATCCCTCAGGTGTGTTGTGAACGTTAAATGAAATCCTGCAAGTAGAGTGTTTAGCATGGTGTCTACTGTATAGTAACTGGTCAGCAAATGTTAACCATCCATAACATTATTAGGGTCATTACTATCCTTCTCATCACTCATCTCTCCACCTAGAATACCCATCCGTCCTTACCTGCCTATCCCAATTCTCCCCATCACTCAAGACTCTGGTCAAAAATGCACTATAAAATAATCCTGTCTTTCTGGTCAGGTGTGGTGGCTCACGCCTATAATCCCTGCACTTTGGGAGTCTGAGGCGGGCAGATCACAAGGTCAAGAGATCAAGACCATCCTGACCAACATGGCTAAACCCCATCTCTACTAAAAATACAAAAATTAGCCGGCTTGGTGGCAGGTGCCTGTGGTCCCACCTACTCGAGAGGCTGAGGCAGGAGAATCGCTCGAACCCAGGAGGTGGAGGTTGCAATGAGCCAAGATTGCACCACTCCACCAGCCTGGGTGACCGAGTGAGTCCCTGTCTCAAAATAAATAAATAAATGAAAATAAATAAATAAATAACTTTTCTTTCCAAAAATACTCTCCCTCTCTAAAACTTCTTTAGCGTTCTATCTATACAGCTCTGCTAGCAGTTCCTTCCTTTTTTTTTTGAGACGGAGTCTCGCTCTGTCACCCAGCCTGGAGGGCAGTGTTGCAATCTCAGCTCACTGCAAGCTCCGCCTCCCGGGTTCATGCCATTCTCCTGCCTCAGCCTCCCGAGTAGCTGGGACTACAGGCGCCCGCCACCACGCCTGGCTAATTTTTTGTATTTTTAGTAGAGACAGGGTTTCGCCGTGTTAGCCAGGATGGTCTCCATCTCCTGACCTCGTGATCCGCCCACCTCGGTCTCCCAAAGTGCTGGGATTACAGGCGTGAGCCACTGCACCCGGCCTCCTTCCTTATTTTCATTTGTTAATGGTATACACTATCTTACGTCTTCCTGCAGCCTTGAAGCCTTGGGAAGACCGGGGCCAAGTCTTTATGTTGCCCCCTGGGCCTAGCTCACACAGTAGCAGATAACAGCCACTGGTTGCATGAATTCATTCCACGGTCAGGGGTCTGACAGCACTGCTTGCTTTAGTGGCGTTAGTAAAGTATCATGGCAATACTTCGAATACAGGAAACATTGCCCTCATTGTATCTACTTTTCTTTCAATCCACAGTCTGCACCAAATGTTACTGAAGCAATGTTAGGTTTGGGAGCTCAAGGAAGTCTCAGCTCCTGGGGGGTCTTGGAAGATGTGTGCTCAGCTAAATTACAGTATGTGTGGTGTTAGGGGGCAAGGCTTCGCTTAAGGCTTCCAAAGGCTGCCACGCAGTAGAGAGACCAAGCTGCTCCTGCAGCAACCCCCTTCCCTCCCACATGCTACCTAAACCTGGAGAGAGTGACACACGGCCTTCTCTGCCTGAGGTGGGAAGCAGCCCTGTTTGGTGGCTAGTCCTGGAGATACAAATGCAGAAAGAACTGGGCATTTTATGCTGATGAAGATAATAAGGGCGCATTACCCCCAGGAGAGTTGGTATGAGAAGGCAAGAGAAGCAGGAACTTGTGGCGCTTATATACTATCACCAAGCATAGATTAAGGACTTTTCAGCATAGGGCCAGGTTTTGAACAAGTGTTCACTAAAGAAATGAAAACAAACTGAGTCTTGATGCCAGACTGATGTGACTCCACTGCTAAACGGGAAGCCTCTTAGCATGCAGACTGAGGAGAGCTCAAAGGCTTGAATCTGGGCATGTACATTTGTCCCAGTTTTAGGAAGATTTTCAGTTGATTGCATGAAAGTGGCCACTCCTTAATCCAAACATGAGCTGGGCTATGAATTATTAAGGCAAAGGAAGCTGGTTACCGGAAGATCTGATTGCCGGCTGGGGCCTTCCGGATGTGACAAAGAGGCAAAGGCTTCAAGACACCCTTTTGTTCTAGGAAGGTATTTCGGCATTGAAGGTACTCCTTATCCTCGCCTTTCTCCTTTGCACCTTGTTTCAGAGAAACTTTTGCTGATGAGGCGTTCTCTTTCCTGGGTACTATTTGTGGAAACTTGGGTATTTTGCAAATGTGCTGCGGTTCCATTTCTGAAATGTAAACAAAATATATTCCACCCAGCAGCCTTAGTAGACCAAGGCATCCGTAGGCTGAGCTGTTTGGGTTAAGTTGGCTGCTATAGTCTGGATGCTCCTTCACCCATTTATAGAAGTTCCTTCTGTTCTTTCTTCAATTTTAAATGCACCTCTTGGTCTACTCAGAGGACACATGGCATCTATGTAATAAACAAAGAAAGTTTCCAGGCTGTTGACAAATCTAAACCATAGGAGTTTGATTGCACTTATCTTGTACCGGGAAATGAGCCAGGCACTTTAAGTACATTATCCCATTGAAGGAAGCACCCCCATGAGTTGAATACTCTTATTTTCATGATATCACAGATAAGTTCAAGTCACTTGGCTAGAGAGAGGCAGAATCAGGATTTTGACAGGCCTATGTGATTCCAGACTGAGCTTTTACTTACTATGCTGTATAAAGACCAGTGCTTCCCATTTTTTTTACATCACATGGAAAAGTGTAAATTGTAAAGCCCATATACATATAGATTCTTATCATAGAAAATGTACTATTAAGAAAGAAGGCCAGGTACAGTGGCTCATGCCTGTAATCCCAGTACTATGGGAGGCTGTTGTGAGTGGATTGCTTGAGCCCAGGAATTTGAGACCAGCCTAGACAACATGGTGAAACCACTGTCTCTACAAAAAAAAAAAAATTAGCTGGGCATGGTGGTGTACACCTGCAGTACCAGCTACTGGGAGGCTGAGGTGGGAGGATCACTTAAGCCCAGGAGGCGGATGTTGTAGTGAGCTGACGTGCTACTGCACTCCAGCCTGGGCATCAGAGCCAGATTATGTCTAAAAATAAAAAAGAAAAAGAAAAGAAAAGATGATGTATTTGTGTGGCACACTGGGATAAATTTACTAGGCTGCTTGTGGGTAGAAGCGACTATCCCAGTGGCTTAATCACCCCAGCCCAGCTGAGTGGCCCTGAAGGCTGGTAATGTCCGCTTTTCAGTTCCTGTGTAAAACATTTGAGGCACACCCTTTGGGAAGCTCTGCTCTATACCACAGTATATAGCAAACTACCTCCCCAGATGGAGAAGCTTGCCTTTGGATTTAGCATATAGTCAATGTGCACTATTCACAGATTGTGTATTCATGACTTTGACTGCTTGCTAAAATTTATTTGTAAACCCCAATGTCAGTATTGGTGGCACTCTTGTGGTTATTCACAGATAGGTGCAGAGCAGTGAAAAATTTGAGTTACCTCTCGTGAATGTTCCCAGCTGAGGTTGAACAAGCCTACACTCTTCTTGTTTCAGGGATACTCTAAACGTGTCTCTTTGTGGTCTATTTAGTAGCATGTTTCTTGCATTTCTGTGTTGTTGTTGGTGATGCTGTTTAAAATGAGCTGCAAGTGTAATACTGATGTGTTGTCTAGTGTTCTAAGCTCAAGAAGTCTGTGATGTGCCTTACAGAAAAAAATACACGTGTTAAGTAAACTTCTTTCAGGATGAGTTAAAGTGCTGTTGGCCATAAAATCAATGTTAATGTATCAATGATATCTAGTAAATAAGGTGTTTTTAAAGAGAAACACATAAAATGAGGTTATTTATTGATCAACTGACGAAAATATTGTGACCCTGGGAGCTACCCCTACGAGCGATGGTTCAGTATTTGCTTAGTGTTTGCCAAGACTTTACAGAACCTACTTTCCATGAATAACGAGAATAAACTGTGTTATGTCATCAGTCAAGAACTGAAGCTGTGATAGGCTCTGTGGTTAACACCAGCTACGAGTTGACATTGCAACAGCACACTCCACTGTGGGAACACAGGCCCCTTCTCAACACAGCAGGTGAACCAAAGACATTGGCAAGGATTGAGGTTTTGGTGGGAACGCTAAGGGGTGATGGTTGAGGGGTGAGAGCATTTTCCAATCCAAAAAATGAGTATGAAAGCACCTCTTCTTAAGAAAACACAGAAGTGGCCAGATATATTCTCTTCTTCAAAAAGAGAAAGGAAATAAAATCAAGTTTGCTTCTCTTTTCCTGCTACAGTCTATCACCTGCATCCATGACAAGAATCCTTCTGCATAGGGCTTTACAGTTTCAAACTCACCACCTCAGGAAGGAAGGAAGCGGTGTTTAAATGCTGGTTCTCTGGAAGTCTGAATGATGGGAACTGGCTATTATGAAGCAACACAATGGATTCCATAACTGACCCAATGCAAATCTGTAGTGATTATAGCCAGTGAATGAGGATGTGCCGGACTTTTCTCTACAGTCTTCTTAGCTTGACAGCTATGGCAATGTCACGCATGGGGCTTATGTCCACTGCTGGATCAAGTGTATCTGTATCCACTGGGTCTGTTAAACTTGAAGGCTTCAAAACAGGAAGATGTGTGTTCTACACACACACACACACACACACACACATATATATATGTAGAGAGAGAGAGAAAGAGACTATTTACCATATACATGATTAGCAAACCTCAATTCTGCACTTGTTCATTCATTAGGTAGGTCATTCAACAAGTGTTTATGCCATTTATGGGCCAGGTACTGTGACAAAAACTAGGACGAAAGACATATATAAAAATCCACATTACCTTGGGAGGCCAAGGCTGGCAGATCACTTGAGGTCAGGAGTTTGAGACCAGCCTGGCCAACATGGTGAAACCCTGTCTCTACTAAAAATACAAAACTCAGCTGGATGTGGTGGCACACACCTGTAATCCCAGCTACTTGGGAGGCTGAGGTAGGAGAATCACTTGAGCCCAGGAGGTGGAGGTTGCAGTGAGCTAGGATCATGCCACTGTACTCTAGCCTGGGAGACAGAGCAAGACTCCATCTCAAAACAAAACAAAAAAACAAAACAAAACATCCACATTCCCTTGTGAATGTACTTAATGCCACTGAATTATAAACTTAAAAATGGTTAAGATGGTAAATTTTATGTCATGTATATCTGACTACAATAAAAAGGGGGGGAAGAAAAAGCCATTTCCTTCCACCAAGGAGCTCACAGTCAGTGAAGAACTGGTTGGGTTAAGAATTACCATACAGCACAGGGGCTGTGTTAGATGGAAGTAGAATGTTACCAGAGCATAAGTAGGAAATTTAATGTTTGTAATGTTGATTTTCTATTTAGCAGAAGTTTCTAAGAAGTACATCATGAAGACATTAGACTTTAAAGTATATTGTTATAGTGAGTAGCATGTGTGATCGTTTCAAAACATATTGGGTATATAGTTATTTTCATTTGGATGAGCTTATGTGACTAGAAAAATTGTTGATAATTTAGTTTTTTTGTGGGTTTTTTTTTTTTTTTGAGGCAGAGTCTCACTCTTGTTGCCCAGGCTGGAGTGCAATGGCGTGACCTCAGCTCGGACATTTACATACTTACATATAAAATTAGGCATGATTGTATACTTAACTCATTATCCAGGTGTAATTTGCATAATTTTGGCGTGTCACAGCAGACCCAGAGGAAAGTGTGCAGAAACCAGGAAGAATATGAAGAGAACACAGGATTCAACGACCCATGAAGAGATTATTGAAGTGGATAATAGGGAGAGTTTTGAGGAATTTGGTCTACAGAAATCAGGCAATAAAAGTTGAGCTTTTATCTTGAATCCCGGAAAAATCAACCACATCTGAAGGGCAGGGACTTGAACTTCCTTGTCATAATGAATTCAAAAAAGACTCAGAGAACCCATTTGTGGGATTGATAAAAATCACTAAAAACTGTGTATATTAGTTCCTGAGTCTCAGCCTCCAAAATCTGGTGGGTAAATAAACTTCAGAAAACTTTAAAATTTAAGTACAGAGAGAAATTAATCCCATAATATTAAAACTTTAATGTATATGAATAAATTTTGAATTATGAGATAATCTTTTGTACTGATTATGTTTGAAATATTAAAGAGATTTCAGTCAGTTAGAGAATGTGAGAGATTTCCTTTGGGCTTTCAACTTAAATTTGAGTAAACTGATTTTAGATTTGTGATTATTAAGTTTATAAGTTTAAGGTAGTTTGACTAAGTTCAAAAATATAATTGGAATATTTAAGAGAACTTGAGATTCCTCTAAATTTAATTTATTTGCTTTATAAAAGTTAAGAACTTGAGAATGTTTTGCTTGTTAGGGTTATAAATACTTAAAGGGGAAGTACTTAAAGGGGAACAAAATATATTCAAAATATAAATGCGCTTTAAAATATATGAAGGGGGCCAGGTGCAGTGGCTCACACCTGTAACCCCAGCACTTTGAGAGGCCAAAGCGAGAGGGTTGCTTGAGCCCAAGAGGTGGAAACCAGGTTGGGCGAGGTGGCTTATGCCTGTAATCCCAGCACTTTGGGAGGCAGAGGCGGGCTGATCACCTGAGGTCAGGAGTTGAAGACCAACTGGCCAACATGGTGAAACCCTGTCTCTACTAAAAATATAAAAATTAGTCAGGCCTTGTGGCAGGTGCCTGTATTCCCAGCTACTTGAGAGGCTGAGGCAAGAGAATCACTTGAACCAGGGAGGCTGAGGTTGCAGTGAGCTGAGATTGTGCCACTACACTCCAGCCCTGGGCGACAGAATGAGACTCCGTCTCCAAAATAAAAGAATTGGTTAGCAACCAGCCTGGGCAACACAGTGAGACCCCATCTACACACATACACACACACACACACACACACAAACACACTCTCTCTATATATGAGGAGTTGTTGTTCATTGAACTGTATATGAGTCTAATTTTTATAGAAAGTTTAATTGGCTCAATTTGAGTTAAACAAACATTTATCAAGGAAAAGGTAAAGACAATTGTTACCTTAGAGTTTACAGATAGAATAAATAGATTTTTAATGGCCTTAAAACTTAGTAAAGAGAGGGTTTTTAATGGGTTGCTAATAAAATGAATTTGCTTTTAAAACCAAATTGATTGCATTTTTCTATGCACAAAAATATCTTGAACATCAAAACCCTGCACATTGGCACTGCACTTTTTAAAGCCTCTCCCCATTACATGTTTACTGAATTGGTTAATTACAACCAAGGTGAATCCTTGAGAGGTTTTCTTTTAATTTTCTGTCAATTTAAATAGAGTGAAATTGCAGGCATGACCACTATCTGTGAGAAATAAATCTTTGAAAAATATAAAGGCAAAAGGACCAAGAAAAAGATTTTTCCCCCAAATGATTAGTAAATGCAAATATTAGGTCCAAAAAAATAATATGCAAAACCCCCAAATTCCTGAAACATGACTATCTCCCTCCACAGGTGCATGGGCCCTGTAGGAATTGTTTCTTTTTTTTTTTTTTTGAGACAAAGTCTTGCTCTTGTCACCCAGGCTGGAGTGTAATGGCACGATCTCAGCTCACCACAACTTCCACCTCCCAGGTTCAAGTGATTCTCCTGCCTCAGCCTCCCGAGTAGCTGGGATTATAGGCACCTGCCACCATGCCTGGCTAATTTTTGTATTTTTAGTAGAGACGGGATTTCGACATGTTGACCAGACTGAACTGCTGACCTTGTGATCTGCCTGTGTCGGCCTCCCAAAGTGCTGAGATTACAGGCGTGAGCCACCATGCCCGGCCAGGAATTGTTCTTTAAGTTTATATAATTAACAGACTGAGCCAGAAAGATAATGAGGTAGCAGTTACAAAAAGAATGAATAAAATAACAGAAAACAACTGCACTTTTTTTTGTCTGAACCACTTCAACAAATAAGAACTCATTATGATTTGGCAACATCCCCCAGTACTCTCTAGTCCATGTCTCTTCATATATACAGCAAAATTTCATTTTTCACTTTTTTTTTTTTTTTTTTTTGGAGGCAGGGTCTCACTCTGTCCCCCAGGCTGGAGTGCAGTGGTGGCAAGGTCTTGGCTCACTGCAACTTCCACTGCCCCGGCTTAAGCAGTCTGCCCACCTCAGCCTCCCAAGTAACTGGAAGTACAGGTGCTTGCCACCACACCTACCTAATTTTTTTTTTTTTTCTGGTTGCGGTCTCACTATGTTACCAGGCTGGTCTCGAACTCTTGAGCTCAAGCAATCCGTCTGCCTTGGCCTCCCAAACTGCTGAGATTACAGGCATGAGCCACTGCACCCAGCTTCATTTTTCACATCTGATGCTCGAAGTGTGTCTAGTGTACGGATCTCTTCTTCTACTTGACCTTCACTGAATCTATACTCTTTCCTGAAGTGTTTTTTAGTTTATCAACTTTTTGGAGGTATAATTTACATATAAATGGCCACACCTTTTAAAGTGTGTCATTCAGGCCAGGTGCAGTGGCTCATGCCTGTAATCAAAACACTTTGGGAGGCTGAGGCAGGAGGGTCACTTGAGCCCAAGAGTTTGAGTCTGCAGTGAGCTATGATGGCACCACTGCATTCCCACCTGGGCGACAGAATGAGACCCCATCTCTAAATATAACAAAATAAAAAATAATACAGTGTATCATTTGGTGAAATATTGATCCCTTGTAAGCACCACCATAATCAACTTTGAGAGCCCTTCCATTAGCCTCCAAACTTTCCTTCTTCCCCTTTGCAAGAACCTCCGCTTTGGCCCCAGAGTCCTTTCCAGAGTTTCAGATAACCGGAATCATACCATACATTCTCATTCATGTCTGGCTTCTTTTGTTCAGCATGTTTTTGTATTTGATCTGTTTTTGTGTAGTGGTTCATTCCTTTTTATTGGTGCATGATATTCCATTGTATGCATGTATTTTGTGTACCCATTTACCAGCTGATGGACATTTGTATTGTTTCCAGTTTGGGGTATTATGAATAAAGCTGCTATCAATATTCACGTAGAAGTCTGTGAAAATAGGTGTCCAGCTTTGAGTAAATAAATACCTAGGACTGGAATTGCTGGGTCACATTGTAGGTAGAAGTTTAACTTTATAAAGTGCCAGAATGTTATTCATATTGCCATAACATGTTCTGTTCCCACCAGCAGTGTATGAAAGTTCCAGTTGTTTCACATCTTTGTCAACACTTGGTCTTGTTAGTCTTTTACTTATAGCCATTCTAATTGAGGTATTAGGTGATATCTCACTGTGGTTGTAATTTGCATTTCTCTCATGCTGAACACGTTGAACCTTTTTTTGTGTGCCTGTTGGTGATATCTTCTTCTGTGAAGTATGTTCAAATCTTTTCTGTATTTTTAGTGGGTCATTTGATTTATTATAGAGTTGTAAAAATTCATTGTATACTCTGGACACAAGTTCTTTGTCAGACATGTATATTATGAATATTTTCTGCCTTTCTGTGGCTTGCCTTTCCATTTTCTTGCTAGTATTTTCAAGATTTTTTTGTTTCTGTTTTTGATTTTCAGAGTCCAATTTATCAAGTTCCCTTAAGTTTCTTTGGAAATGAAGTGTAGTTGCTACTCTGGGCCAAAGTACTGATGACGTTTATATTGCTATAGAATGATTTAAATGGGCTAAAGCCTGAGTACACATATTTTACTGGCTTTTTATTACATTCACTGTAAATTTTTACTTTTGATCTTGTGCATAGGAATGTCATGCTTTCCAGGGTATATGTTTCCTTCTTTTTTTTTTTTTTTTGAGACTGGGTCTCACTCTGTTGCTCGGTCTGGAGAACAGTGGCAGGAACACAGCTCACTGCAGCCTCCTCTTGGGCTCCAGCAATCCTCCTGCCTCAGTCTCCTGCGTAGCTGGGATTACAGGCATGTGCCACCAGGCCTGGCTTTTTTTTTTTTTTTGTACAGATGGGGTCTTCCTGTGTTGCCCAGGTTGGTCTTGAACTCCGGGGCTCAAGCAATCCTCCCACCTCTGCCTCCCAAAGTGCTGGGATAACAGATGTAAGCCACTGTGCTTGGCGATGTGTACTTTTTAAATGAAATTTAAAGAATATAGGAAAAAGAATATTATTAATAAAAGACATACCCATGTACCCACTACCTAGCAAAATAAAGAGAACATTATCAATGCCAATAACTTCAAGACCTCGTTGCACTCCTCCCAATTCGTATTCCCTCTCTCCCCATAAGAAAGTATAGGCTGGGCGTGAGCTAAGCTGTGAGGACACAAAGGCATAAGAATGATACAATAGACTTTGGGGACTCGGGGGAAAGGGTGGGTAGGGGGAGGGATAAAAGACTACACATTGGATATAGTGTGCACTGCTCAGATGATGGGTGCACCAAGATCTCAGAAATACCACTAAAGAACTTATTCATGTAACCAACACCACCTGTTTCCCAAAAACATATTAAAATAAAAATTAAATTTAATTTTAAAAAGAAAGAAAGAAAATATAGATCGGTTGTGGTGGCTCATGTCTGTAATCCCAGTACTTCGGGAGGCTGAGGCGGGTGGATCACTTGAGGCCAGGAGTTCGAGACCAGCCTAACCAACATAGCAAAACCCCGTCTCTACTAAAAACACAAAAAATCAGCTGGGCATGGTGGCAGGTGCCTGTAATCCCAGCTATTCAGGAGGCAGAGGCACGAGAATCGCTTGAGCCCAGGAGGCAAAGGTTGCAGTGAGCTGAGATTGCACCAATGCACTCCAGCCTGAGTGACAGAGTGAGACTCTGTCTCAAAAAAAAAATTATTTACAATTTTGGTTTTAGTGGTTTTTATTCTGTTTTTGCCATTATTTTATTTCTTATGTATGAATTATTAAACAATAAGACTAGTTTCCTTACTTTCTTGTAACACAGTAATACATTTAGAATTTTCTTAGTTATAATGTATTCAGTATCCAGGTGTTTTGCAATAAAAGGGCTTCTCAGAATATCTCTTCTGCTATATAAATAGAAGCAAAGGTGTCCAGGCCAGATTTTTTTTTAAACAGCTTTATTGAGATATCATTCACATTCTAGACAATTTATTTCATTTCAAAGTGTAGAATTCAATTGTTTTTAGTATATTCATGGAGTTGTGCAACCATTGCCACAATCTAATTTCAAAACATATTTGATACCCCCCCAAAAAAATCCTATTCCAATTACCAGTCACCCCATTCTTTCCCAACCCCTAAGCTGTAGGCAAACACTAACTTACTTTGTGCCTCTAGAGATTTGCTAGTGCCAGTCATAATCCCTGAAGACACAATTCCAAATGCCATAATCCTGAATGTTGCAAGCCTGAAACATTAAAATCCCTAGAGTCTAAAATATCTAACGTCTAAAATTCCAAAAATCATAATCCTGAAAGATAAAAATCCTGAATTTGGAAATCTTAGAAAGCTGAATTCTAGGGAGGGAATTAATGTGTTTTGGGTTGTATTTAGGACAGTTGCGTCCTGTTAGTTGCATCATGTTATGCAGAACGATTACCTTTTCATTGTCTTTATTTGCATTTGGTGGAAAATTCAGGTGAGTGGATTGGCCACATTATAATACAGTGATGAAAACTTCAGTTTAAAAATGCATCGTTGGCTGGGCACAGCGGCTCATGCCTGTAATCCCAACACTTTGGACGGCCAAGGTGGGAGGATTGCTTGAGCCCAGGAGTTCGAGTCCTGGGCAACATGGCGAGACCTCAACTCTACAAAAAATAAAGGAAATTAGCCAGGTGTGGTGGCATGTGCCTGTAGTCCCAACCACTCAGGAGGCTGAGGTGGGAGGATCACTTGAGACTGGGAAGTTGAGGCTGCACTGAACTGTGATTGCATCACTGCACTCCAGCCTGTGTGACAGAGTGAGACCCTGTCTTGAAAAAAATGAAAAATAAAAATAAAAATAAAAATGCATCCTTTGTCTGCATTGGCAGCCCTTCCAGCTGATGAAATTGTAGGAATTTTTAATGAATTAAAGCCAAGTTGGCTTGAAGAAGCCAGCAAAGTTACTGGCTGGTTCAAAAATAATCATGTGCACAGTAGGATAAAATAACGCACAACGATGTTGGAGTTCAATCAACAACATGGTTTCTGTGAAATTTGTGGTCTGCATAAAAGTGCTTGTGGAGTGGATTTCTGTATACCCAAAATTACACAGAAGTATGGCACAAAAGATGTGAACATTATACAGGAATGTTCATGTTGGTGTATCTTAACTCAGAAGAATTTCAAAAAGAGCAGTGCCACATAGAAAATCAATGTGAATGTATTCTTTGTGAATGTATTCATATGCTAAAAGGGGAAAAAGAAAGCAGGTATTCATGGACATGCGAGGCTTCAAATATAGTTAATGATTGTGAAAGCTGGTCAGCTCTATGGACAACCTCTGTGCAATTGCCCATAATTGATATACTTTTTCATATGCCGAATTTTCTTCTTAGTTTTTTTAGTTTTGTTTTTTCTTTTTTTAGTATTTTCTCCACTATTTTATTTTATTTTATTTATTTATTTATTTTTTGAGATGGAGTCTCACTCTGTCTCCCAGGCTGGAGTGCTGTGGTCCAAACTTGGTTCATGGAAACCTCCACCTTCCAGATTCAAGTGATTCTCCTGCTTCAGCCTCCCAAGTAGCTGGGATTATAGGCGCCCGCCACCATGTCCGGCTAATTTTTGTGTTTTTAGTAGAGACAGGGTTTCTCCACGTTGGCCAGGCTGGTCTTGAACTCCTGACCTCAGGTGATCAGCCCGCCTCTGCCTCCCAAAGTGCTGGGGTTACAGGCATGAGCCACAGAGTCCCGGCCCTTCCCCACAATTTTAAATTGTCAACATTATTTTTTTGCAATTTGCTATGCTATGGATTTCATCTTTGCCTCATTTCAATACTGGAGGTATAAATTGTGTAAAGACTTTTAGAGTTCTAATTCATTTTATGTATTTTGTTTTTTACAAATTTGACTTCACGAAAGTACATTATCACATTGACTCTGTGTGTAAGCATCACGTGTGTGTGCAAAAATGTTGAATCTTCCTCAATAGATGAAGAGATGTCCTTTCTGTGCACATGCATTTGTGAAAGAGAAAACTTCTTGAGATCTTGGATCTTTGGGTGGCTGCATATGTGGTGTTCACCCATCGTGGTTTTTGATCAGTCTCATCAAAAGACTTAGTTTGCTGGTCACAGTATTTCAGATGACTGAGGTTATAAAGCTGGGTGCATGCAGTTACCAACCATAGTGATATGTATTTATTCATTTTGCTTTTTGACCTATTTCTTTAATAATACATTTCATCCACTTATAACTGTACTCTTGCAACTGTAGTTAGCATACCTAGATGTTTATGCTTAAAAATATGTATATTATTACTGTCTTTTATTGTGTATTCTGTTGTGTTTCTATGTTTCTCAAATGAATCTCCTTTAAAAATGTAAATAAATGTCCTTGTATTTTCTAAAAATTATTTTTTCCAGAATTCTTTTTTTTTTTTTTTTTTGACATGGAGTCTCACTCATGTTGCCCAGGCTGGAGTGCAGTGGCACAGCCTCGCCTCACTGCAACATCTGCCTCCCAGGTTCAAGCAATTCTCCTGCCTCAGCCTCCTGAGTAGCTGGGCTTACAGGCGTCCACCACCACGCCTGGCTAATTTTTGTATTTTTAGTAAAGACAGGGTTTCACTATATTGGCCAGGCTGGTTTTGAACTCCTGACCTCAAGTGATCTGCCTGCCTTGACCTGCCAACGTGCTAGGATTACAGGTGTGAGCCACTGCGCCCAGCCTATTTTTTCCAGAATTCTGATTTTAAGATGTTGATCTTTTGGGATTGTGGTTTTTGGGATTTTAGACTTTAGGGATTTTGATCATTCCAGGTCATAGCACTCAGGATCCTGCCTTATGGGATTATGGCCCAAACCTGAGATTTGCCCATCCTGAACATTTCATATAAATGGAATCATTCAACCTGTCATCTTTTTTTTTACTGGCTTCTTTCACTTAGCATGTTTTCAAGGTTCCTCCATGTTGTAGCATCGATCAGTACTTCATTTACGGCTGGATAATCTTCTATTGCATGGATATACCACATTTTGTTTATCCTTTTCTAAGTTGATGGACATTTTTGTTGTTTCCCCTTTTTGCCTATTATGAATAATTCTGCTATGAACATTCATATGCAAATGTTTGTGTGGATGTATGTTTTCATTTGAGTATATAGGAGTAGAATTGGTGTTCATATGGTAACTCCATGTTTAATTTTTTTAGTAACTGCCAGACTGTTTTCCAAAGTGGCTAAACTTATATTCCCACTAATGAGGAATAAGGGCTCCAATTTCTCCAAACCCTCACAGAAACTACTTCTCTGGGCCGGGCGTGGTGACTCATGCCTGTAATCCCCAGCACTTTGGGAGGCTGAGGCAGGTGGATCACAAGGTCAGAAGTTCGAGACCAGCCTGGCCAACGTGGCAAAATCCCGTCTCTACTAAATATTACAAAAATTAGTCGGGTGTGGTGGTGGGCACCTGTAATCCCAGCTACTCAGGAGGCTGAGGCAGGCGAATCACTTGAACCTAGGAGGCGGAGGTTGTAGTGAGCCGAGATCACGCCACTGAATTCCAGCCTGGGTGACAGAGCAAAATTCTGCCTCAAAAAAATAAAAAATGAAAATAAAATAAATAAATAAAACTAGTTGCCTGTCTTTTTAAGTATAGTAACTTAAAGTAGTTTAGTCATTCTAGTGGGTGTGAAGTGATGTTTCATGGTGATTTTGGTATGCATTTCCCTGGTGACTGATGATGTTGAGTATCTTTTCACAGGCTTATTGGCCGCTTATATGTCTTTGGGGAAATATCTATTCAGATCTTTTTCCCACTGAAGAAATTGGGATATCTTTTCATTGTGGAGTTGTAAGAGTTCTTTATATATTCTTGATACAAGTCCCTTATTAGATATATGATTTACAAATAATTTCTCCCATTCTTTGCATTGTCTTTTCACTTTCTTGATTATATTGTTTGCAACACAAATGTTTTAAAATTGATTAAGTCTAATTGATCTACTTTATCTTCCCTCACTTGTGCTATTGGCACTGTGTCTAGGAAACCATTGCTGAATCCAAGATTGTAAAGATTTATGCCTATGTTTTTCAGACAGGGTCTCACTGTCTCACCCAGGCTAGAGGGCAGTGGTGTAATCATGGCTCACTGCAGCCTCAACCTCCTGTCCTCAAGCAATCTCCTCCTACCTCAGCTCCCGAAGTAGCTGGGACTACAGGCACATGCCACCATGCCCAGCTAATTTTTTTATTTTTGGTAGAGATGGGGTCCCACTATGCTGCCCAGGCTGCTCTTGAATTCCTGGGCTCAAGCAATCCTCCCACCTCTGCCTCTGAAAGTGTTGGAAGCACAGGCATGAGCCACCGTTCCTGGCCAGTTTTCAGCTCTTAAGTTGTCAAAAGAACTTGGCACTGTTAAACTGGTGATATTTTTTAAAAGATATTTAATATAAACCAATGTTTAGAAATTATACTCTTTTTAATGTTTATAAATTGATGAAATATGCTTACAGTCACTGTTTCTCAGTGTGAGGAATTTGCTTCCTTTTCATATGTATGGACTTCAGCGTCTAAGGAAAGTAGTATCACAAAGGCCCTTTGATGTTCATAGAACGTTGTTAAGTGTGGAGAAAAAAGTAGATGTCAAGGTAGCATGTACTATATGATTCCGTATTGAGTCAAAGAAAAA
The DNA here is from genome assembly GCF_028885655.2 of Pongo abelii. NCBI lineage: Eukaryota > Metazoa > Chordata > Mammalia > Primates > Hominidae > Pongo > Pongo abelii. The sequence continues at coordinate 93,913,035 of NC_071995.2, forward strand.
ATATTCTTATATGTATTTATATAGACTGGGAAAATGTATCATTAATTTTTTGTGTTGAATACATTACTTTTGAAATGAGAAAAGATGCTTGTGAAATGTGTAAGGAACTCACAAACGTGAAAATGTTACGGGTAATATTAGCAGAGAAGCCAAATCAGAAAACAACATTGTAATTATCAAAGGACTGCAGTTCTGAAGGTTTGAGTGCAATAATTTATATTCATTTCTGCCATGAAATTGACCATTTTCCAAAGACTGAGAATGCAGACACCCTCTCTACATGCATGGAAATCTTCCTTGTGCTATTTTCATAATAAATATTGACATATTTATCTCTCACATTCAAAAACGGCATGAAATAATCATCAGAGTCCCTTTTTGTAACTTCCATAAACAACTCCTACAATCTGCAATTTTCCCAGGCACCCCACCCCTCAAAAATAAATGTTCAAGTTTGCATAACAAGAATCAACTTCTCAAACTGTGAAAATGTATTCTTTTTTCAAATCTTTTTAAAATATGGGTTATTTTTAGATGTTTTATATTATCTTTGTACAGTATTTCCAAAGGAGAATGTTAAGGCACGACATTTTCAAGGTAGATTTTTTGTTTGTTTAATTTTCTCCCAGTAGTGTGAGCTTTCACATGACTATCTGATGGGCTAACTCCAGCATACCAAAACACTAACAATTTTAACAAGTATACCACTGAGTCTTCTACTTTTGGAGCCATACACATAATTCACAGATAGATGTCTGACACTTAGGAAACGGTTTTTCATGCCAAACATTTCTTTCTTTCTTTCTTTTTGAGACAGAGTCTCGCTTTGTTGTCCAGGCTGCAATGCAATAGCGTGATCTCGGTTCACTGCAACCTCTGCCTGCCAGGTTCAAGTGATCCTCCTGCCTCGGCCTCCCAAAGTGCTGGGATTATAGGCATGAGCCACTGCATCTGGCCCAAACATTTCTTTCAACCTGCTTTCTTTGCAGCCCAATGTGAAAGGCAAGCTGCTTTCCAAATTCATTACCTTTCACAGACCCCTCACTCTACCCAATATGTTTGTAAATTAAGCCAATCATGAAGTCAAGAAGGGGGTTGGGAAAGTATAGTACAGATCAAGTAAGTGATAGGAATTCAACTCAAAAAAGCCCAGTGAAAAATGAAATGAAGGCCAGGCATGGTGCCTCATGCCTGTAATCCCAACACTTTGGGAGGCTGAGGTGAGTGGACTGCTTGAGTCCAGAAGCTCGAGACCAGCCTAGGCAACATAGTTAGATCCCGTCACTAAAAAAAAAATAAATAAATAAAATAAAATAAAAAAATAGGTGTGGTGGTGTGCGCCTGTAGTCCCAGCTACTTGGGAGGCTGAGGTGGGTGGGAGGCTCGCTTGAGCCCAGGAAGTGGAGGCTGCAGTGAGCCGAGATCATGCAACTGTACTCCAGCCTGGGCAACAGAGTGAGTGTGACTCCGTTTCAAATAAATAAATAAATAAATGTAGAATCATGATGACTAGAGGCTGGAGGAAGGGGAAAATGGAGAGTTAGTGTTTAATGAACGGGCACAGAGTTTCAGTTTTACAAGAGGAAAAAGTTCTAGAGATTGATAGTGATGGTTGCATGACAATGTGAATGTATGTAATACTATTGAATTATACACTTAAAAATTGTTACAATGGTTAGTGTGGAAAAATGAAATACCAAAAAAACCAACAACAAAAAACCAAACAAACAGAAGTCAGCCAATGCTCCTTTCTGTGAGTATATACATGGGCCTACCTGTGTTCAACAGCTTGGCTCTTTGGCTCTCGAAAACAAATCCAGCTTACATTGGAAGAGAAAACCACTTCTAGAGTAACATGAAAACTACAACCCTCCTGTGCCTGCAGTATCAATATATTTCATGTTTTAGTTCTGTGTTGTGAATCTCAGTCGCTTGTACTTCATTTTGTAGGCCTTGAACAACTCCCAGGCTTCTCTGGAGATGGAATTGATATCGGGGAATGACTGAGAGAGAGTGTAAGGTCTTTTCAGATGACATTGTTCATAAAAACCCAGAGGCAAGACAGCTTGACATAAAGACGCTAATCATGGCAAAAAGTATATAACTTCAGCATATTCAAAATAACCATAGTAATTCTAAAGAGTTTTGATGTCAGTCCCTAAAAATACAAATACAGTTTTGATGTCAGTCCCTAAAAATACAAATCTCGTATGTGCTCATATTCTTTCTGTATTTTGTGTCACATTCACATAAATGCACTCAACATTTGTAAAAGTTTCAAAAGTTTGGCCAGGTGTGGTCGTTCATGCCTGTAATCCCAGGACTTCAGGAGGCCGAGGCCAGTGGATCACCCAAGGTCAGGAGTTCAAGACCAGCCTGGCTAACAGGGTAAAACTCCATCTCTACTAAAAATACAAAAAAAAAAAAAAAAAAAAATTAGCTGGGCGTGGTGGCTCGCGCTTATAATCGCAGCTACTCAGAAGGCTGAGACAGGAGAATCACCTGAACCCGCTGCACCTGAACCCACTGTCACCACTGCACTCCAGCCTGGGTGACAGACCGAGACTCTGTCTCAAAAATAAAAAAAAAAGTTTCAAAAGTTTGATCAAAATCAATCAAGCTAGCTCACTACTTATCTACGTGAAAGTAGAGATATTCATGTTTAGTGTTTCACCTCTTGACAAACAAAGGTTTTAGCTTAGACTTCCTCAACAGAGGTTTAGTGAGTGTGAAATGATTATTTAGAGCAGTTATTTTGGGCCACAATTTTAACAATGCTCTAACATCTCCATGTTTTTTTGGAATGTTACCAATGTCTTAAAAGAGTAAATTGATTTAATTTCATCTGACTTATAAAACAATATGTAAGCCCTATGCTGTTTCTATTTTTAAGAGATAATAGATTATATAATGCAAACAATTCAACCAAGTAGCACAGAAGAAATTAATTCTCTCTTTTAAAAAATTATTACTAGCTAATGTTTACTAAATTCTTGGGTTTTTTTGTTTTGTTTTGTTTTTGAGACAAGGCCTCACTCTGTCACCCAGGCTGGAGTGCAGTGGTCCTATCACAACTCACTGCAGCCTTGACCTCCCCAGGCTCAGGTGATCCTCCCACCTCAGCCTCCCGAATAGCTGAGACTATAGGCACACCAGCATGCCTGGCTAATTTTTGTATTTTTGTATTTTTTTTTTTGAGACAGAGTATTGCTCTGTTGCCCAGGCTGGAGTGCAGTGGCGCGATCTTGGCTCACTGCAACCTCCACCTCCTAGATTCAAAAGATTCTCCTGTCTCAGACTCCTGAGTAGCTGGGACTACAGGCATGCACCACCACGCCCGGCTCATTTTTTTTTTTTTTTTTTTGTATTTTTAGTAGAGATAGGGTTTCGCCATGTTGGCTAGGCTGGTCTGCAACTCCTGCTGCAGGTCATCCACCTGCCTCGGCCTCCCAAAATTCTGGGATTACAGGCGTGAGCCACCGCACCTGGCCAATTTTTGTATTTTTTGCAGAGATGGGATTTCGCCATGTTGCCCAGTCTGATCCAAAACTCCTGAACTCAAGCAATCCACCCACCTCAGCCTTTGAAAGTGCTGGGATTACAGGCATGAGCCACCATGCCCGCCAGAAGATTCCTAACCTTTCTCTAAAAGCTTAGGAATCACAGCCTTAGAATAAACTAGGTATTCATTTTTTTCCCAATTCTACTTTTACCTTCTAACCTCTCCTCTTTCTAAATTTTTAGTTATTTCACGAGTAAGGTTCATAAACAGCCCTGGTAGGATTTCTAACTAGGCAAGATTCCAGCATCCTTACTGTAGAAATTACCAGGTGATACTAAAAGTTAAGAATATGACATCAGTCAACATTGCTCCCGCTCTGTCCGGCCGAAGTGGTGGCATGAAGATGATCAAGACACCTCTGGACCTACCACCTTGGGTAGGCATGGAGGGAAAGGCTGGCATTTTACAGGTGCCAAAGATAGCTTCAGGCTTTGGGAATGCCACTTGTAGACCAAGGTGGTGGCAGAACGTCCAGAAATCTTCACAGTGATGAACCTATTTACCTGGGGGTAACAGAAAGGAGGGTCATTTCCTGCATGGAATCCTCATTCTCATAATTCAGATGGAAATCACGTATTTGCATGACATGTGGACGGAAATTTGGGACTGACATTCACAGACAGCTACAGTCTTTTGATTTAATACTATTACATTTTTGAGTTTTGGGCTTTGTGCTGCAATTTCGTGTGTTGTTATGACTTGCGGAGGGAAAAAGACAAGGGAGGAGAAACTATTTTGCAAGTAATGTTGTCATGTCTGGTAAAGAAGATCAGGTCCATTTTAGATTGAAAAAATGCTAGGTCAACCTACAGGCACTTCTGAGCCCTAATTCTAGCCCCTGAGACATAGTCAGTCTCACCTGTAAAATCCGATTGACAACATCTGACTCCCTTGGTGTTGAGAAAAGTCAATGGCTGCCAAGTGCTTAGATGTTTTACAAGCCTTAATCTTCCTGTGAAACCCATTAAAGTTGGAGAGATTTTACAAAGGACAAGAATGGGAAAGTAACAATAAACGAACAACTTTGAACATCGGCAGATTTGTAGAGCATATTTAAAAGGCTTTCGGTAAATAAAGCATCTTAATTAAGTCAGCTGCTCTAAGCAGGCAAAGACTCTTGGTTTGGTTATAGTTTACATTCCTGAAGGCTACTAGCTGAGGTAATCTGAGCTAAATAACCTACTTCATTGGTGATCCTGATTGTTTTTTAGACAATAGGTGAGGAAATTCTGACTTTAAAGTGTCAGGAAATTTGCGTATAGAATCCTGGTACAGCCTTTTTATCTACTCTACTTCCCTAAGCCTCCAGAGTTGAACAGTACTTCTTTAAAACTTACCATCTAAATAGTCTATGCAGAGCATGTGGCTACCACAGATGATTTTGCAAGTTGTATAGAACAGAGACCTAGAGGTTATTCCCTATCCAGTGGCCTATAATGGTGCAGGCCAGTCAAAATAGAATGCAAGCCACAAAGGTAAGCCAAGTGAGTAATTTTTAATCAATCTTCCTTCCTTCCTTCCTTCCTTCCTTCCTTCCTTCCTTCCTTCCTTCCTTCCTTCCTTCCTTCCTTCCTTCCTTCCTTCCTTCCTTCCTTCCTTCCTTCCTTCCTCCCTCCCTCCCTCCCTCCCTCCCTCCCTCTCTCTTTCTCTCTCTCTTTCTTTCTTTTTCTTTGAGATGGAGTCTTGCTCTGTCGCCCAGGCTGGAGTGCAGTGGCGCTATCTTGGCTCATTGCAAGCTCCGCCTCCCAGGTTCACGCCATTCTCCTGCCTCAGTAGCTGGGACTACAGGCCCCTGCCACCACGCCCAGCTAATTTCTTTTTGTATTTTCAGTAGAGATGGGGTTTCACCATGTTAGCCAGGATGATCTCGATCTCCTGACCTCGTGATCCGCCCGCCTCGGCCTCCCAAAGCACTGGGATTACAACTGTGAGCCACTGCGCCCGGCTCTTTATTTTTTTAAGAGACAAGGTCTTACTCTGTCGCCCAGGCTGGAGGGCAGTGGCACAATCATAGCTCACCACAGCCTTGAACTCCTGGCCTAAGTGATCCTCCCACTTCAGCCTCCCAAGTAGCTGGGACTACAGGTGCACACCACCATGCCAAGCTCATTTTAAAGTTTTTTGTAGAGATGGGGTCTTGCTATGTTTCCCAGGCTGATCTCAAACTACTGGGCTTAAATGCTTCTCCCGCCCTGGCTTTCCAAAGTGCTGAGATTACAGGTGTGAGCCACCATGTCTGGCCTAATTTTAAATTTTCTAGTAGACAGGTTAGAATAAAAAGCAGGTGAAATGAATAACTTTTTTTATAACCAAATATCTCCAAGTATTAGCATTTTGACATGTACTACATATAAAAATTATTAATATGATAGTTTCTATTCTCTTTGTACTAAGTCTTCGACATCTGGTGTGTATTTTATCCTTGCAGCATATTTCAATGCTTTAATAACCATGGATGCCTAGTGGCTGCCATATTGGATAGCATAGCTCTCTATAAATGGTGCCCTGAAGGTTGGTTGTGCAGTGAGGCACCTGCACATCTGTATATGGTGACCCTGGACTAGTGCAGCCCATTTTGTACATATACACATGCATGTGTGCATGCACACGTGCACACACACACGCACACTTGAAGTAACTATATACGAAGTGAGAAAATCTAATGCAGAGGTTTCAGACTGGCAGCTCAGAAGTGCTTGAATTAATCCTGTCAAAGTTTGAATTAATTGTCAACAATTAAATATCAGGATATTTCACATAAAAATCTGAATTTCTAGCTGGAAAAAAACGTAAAATGTAGTAACCCCAGACCCACATTCCTATGTGGCAACAATTTTCTGGCCCTGAGTAGAGGCTGTCCCCCTCAGGTGGGACACTTCCAGTTCACTGCCATTCCTACTTGGCAGACTCACTCTTATATTATCTCAATTTGGAATCTTTGATCCTATAGAGAGAGATACATACCAAGCTATGAATATGGTTGATTTCTGCAGAGTGAAATTGAGGAGGAGGAGACTTTCACTTTGAACACTATACTTTCCTATTTTGGAAATGTTTTTACAGTAGGCATGAACTGCTTTTCTAATAACAATTTTTAAAAATTGCTGTTTAAAGCAACTGCTGTTTAGCAAAAATAAATCCATTAGGAAAAGGCCAAGTATAGTTTGCCAAGTGAAATGAAGAACTGAAGTAAAAATGTATCACATCCAGGAACTGGTTATTATCTGAAGTGAAATAAGCCAGGCACAAAAAAACAAATATCACATGTCCTCACTTATATGTGGGAGCTAAAAAATGTGATCACATGAAGGTAAAGAGGGGAAAATAGAGAACAGAGACTGGGAGGGGTGAGGCAGGGGTAAGGGGAGGATGAAGAGAAGCGGGTTGAAGGGTAAAAACACACAGTAAGACAGAAGGAATACATAAAATGTTTGACAGCACAGTAGGGTGACTATACTTAACAAAAATGTTTTGTGCTTGGGCTGGGCATGGTGGCTCATGCCTGTAATCACAGCACTTTGGGAGACTGAGGCTAGAGGATTGCTTGAGCCCAGGAGTTTGAGACCAGCCTGGGCAACATACTGAAATCTTGTCTCTATAGAAAAACAAAGAAACAGAAAACCCCAAAACTGTTTTTTACTCGGGTGACGGACACCCCAAATACCCTGACTTGACCACTACATATTATATACACGTAACAAAGTTGTACATGTAATAAATATACATGTAATAAATTTGTACAAATAAAAAAATTTATAGCCAGCAAACTAATTCAGTCTTCTCAACCTTGTTTTCCCTTAATAAAATATTTTTATTTTATTTTTTATTTTATTGTTTTTTTGAAATGGAGTCTTACTCTGTTGTCCAGGCTGGAGTGCAGTGGTGCAATCTTGGCTCACTGCAACCTCCGCCTCCTAGGTTCAAGTGATTCTTCTGCCCCAGCCTCCCAAGTAGCTGAGATTACAGGCGTGCACCACCATGCCCAGCTAATTTTTGTACTTTTAGTAGAGATGGAGTTTCACCATGTTGGCCAGGCTGGTCTTGAACTCCTGACCTCAGGTGATCCGCCTGCCTCAGCTTCCCAAAGTGCTGGGATTACAGGTGTGAGCCACTGTGCCCAGCCCCATAATAGTATATTTTAGATACCCAAAGTAAATTACTGTTGCAACATAAAAAATAACCATAAGAATGCTAAATTGTAAAATAATACCCAAATTTCCTCTGGATTATCAAGTTTTCCCTTTGAAGGCCAGGTCCATTCCCTTATGATGTTTCCTTTTCTGCTGATCACCAGGCCTCTGTCCTGATTAAACATCACTGCTACTGTTCGTCTACAAAAAAGACAGAAATTGACCCATTTAGAACAAGAAAAATTCATGCACTTACTGATTTGGCTGAGGTGATGGAAGTCACCAAGATACAGCTTTTAAGAGCATGAGAATCTCTCCTGTCACATTCCTGGAGGATAGTCACTCTCTCTGCCTGAATATCTTTCTGGAAGGAAGCTTGATACATACCTGCTCAGCTGATTAGATGTCCCTTCTCTGAGACATGCCCTCTCCCTCCCCTTGCATCTATAGGGTCATAGGAATGGATCCTGCCAGCCACAATTATCATATCATGTGGGCCTGCTACCTTGGCTATGTCTGATTGAATCAGGGGTGGACATTTAACCCACAGCTGTGTTCCAAATGGATACACCCATATGTGTAAAAGGACTTAGGAGAGGAGGTGGGCACAGTGCATTCAAAGGACTGAGAGGAAGACAGTATGACTAGAGTCAAGAGTGGTATAAATTAGATGGGAGTGATTGGCAGGCAGTGGTCAGATATGCAGGAATCCTTGGCCATAGCATAAGTTTTATCTTAAGGGCAAAAAACCAGGCTGGGCGCAATGGCTCATGCCTGTAATCCCAACACTTCAGGAGGCCTAGGTGGGAAGATTGCTTGAAGCCAGGAGTTCAGGACCAGCCTGGGCAACAAAACAAGACCTCATCTCTATTTCAATAATAATAATAATGATAAAAAGAAAAAAGAGCAAAAAATAATAGAAGGGTTTTAATAACTAAGCAAGGAGCCTACATGATCAAATGGATTGGGGAGGGACCACAGTAAATGCTGGGAGACCAGTTAAGAGGTCATGACTAGCTGAGTGGTCCAGGGAAGACGGCAGCTTGGATGCGAGCACAGGTGAGAAAGATGGAGACACATGTATGGATTCAAGAACCATCTAGGGTTTGGATGGATGGGATTTGGGTGGTGAATAAGAGGAATGTGTTGATGTTATCTCCCCTATACTCTCTCGGTCTGTGAATGCAGCCAAGCATTTTATTAATTTCAGGATCAGTAGCATCACACTATGAGTCCTTGTCCAAATCATCTTTGGGCTTTCTCTCTTTTGGGCAGAGCCCCTGTCACAGAGAAGAAGCTTAAGGAAAGTCTGTTGAATTGCGTTGACAAAATGGATTCAGTTAAGCCAGTATATTTTGAATGATTATTAGATACAGGACACTGTTTAGGCATTCCAGGGATGCCCTGATTGCAGTTCTCTCTCTACACTTAGGGCATTTTCTGTCTTGAGGTAATAATTATTTTGATAGACAACATTTATTATAGCGCCTACTAAGCTCTGAGTGTTGTATGAGAGCCTTAACTACATGCTTTTAGTAGGTAGTGTTGCTTAATGGTTCCAAACCCTATACAGCCAGACTGGTATGATATTGAATCTGGCTCGTCTGTGTGCTATTGTTGAAGGCTGAGTGAGGGTTGTGATCAACTCAGTATACCACTGGAGGCTGTATGAGTAAACTGCAAACTGTTCTCATGAAAGCAGGATGTTGGCAAACTGACAAACTGTGTCTGCTGCCCAGAAGAAATGCTGAGGGCAGTCAAGCCCCAAGCACAGTGTTTCTTGTGATTAGGCACATCTGAAGCCTGTTGCCAATAATGTGAACCTGTGATCAATTAAGCAGCTGACCAGTCTTTACCGCCTCCTCCCTGCTATTGCTACCCAATAAATACGAAGGGCTGTAGAAGCTCAGGGTGGCTGCTGCCTTTGCTCACTAGAAGCAGGGAGCCCTTTTCTTCTTCCCCTGGCCCCTTCCTTTAAAACAGTTTCTTTTGTCTTAAGTTTTCATTTCTACGTTCGTCCCCCTTCGTTCGGTCTCGCAATGATGGTCTCAAGTAGTAACAGTAGTAACTGTCGTAGTGACGGTCTCAAGTAGTAACCATGGCAGTCTGCCACATCCTGTTTATGTAGATTTGGATTTCCCTCCATTCTCTTCTCTTCTCTTCTCTTCTCTCTTCTCTTCTCTTCTCTTCTCTTCCTTCCTTCCTTCCTTTTTTTTTTCTTGATCTGTTGCCCAGGCTGCAGTGCAGTGGCATGATCATGGCTCACTGCAGCCTTGGATTTCCCTCCATTCTCTTCTCTTCTCTTCCTTCCTTCCTTTTTTTTTTCTTGACCTGTTGCCCAGGCTGGAGTGCAGTGGCATGATCATGGCTCACTGCAGCCTTGATTTCCCAAGCTAAGGTGACCATCCTGCCTCAGCCTCCTGAGTATTTGGGACTACAGGGGCATGCCACCATGCCTGGCTAATTTTGTTTATTTTTTATAGAGACGCTGTCACTATGTTTCCCAGGCTGGTCTTGAACTCCTGGGGTCAAGTGATCCTCCTGCCTCACCCTCCCGAAGTGCTAGGATGAGAGGCATGAACCACTATGCTCGGCCTGACTTGGACGTATTTCTCAACCTATCTGTGGCTCAGTTTCCTTGCCTTAAAAGTGATGATAACAATAGCACCTACCTCATAGGGCTGTTGTGAGAGCTAAATGAGTTAATACGTGTAAAACACTTCAAACAAAGCCAGGCACCTTGTAAGTTCTATAAAAATGTTGGCTTTCATGATTAAGTCCTCACAATCCCATCTATAGGTATTATGAGTCCCATTTCATAGACGAGAAAACAGAGGCTGAGAGAAGTTAGTTAATAAACTACCTGCAGCCTAATATAAAGTTTGATAAGCTCACCCTCTACCAGAAGGATGAGAATAGTTCACAGTATAAAAGGAGTGCTTTGGGCTTAACCAAGGAGCCTGCAAGCTGGGCTGGAGGAGCAAAGCGACCTAGCCAGTGGGGAAAAAAAAAAAAAAAAGCAGAAATAGCAGTGCCAAGTCTTGGCCACCTAGAGTACATTCCTTTCTTGAACAGCCTACCCTTTCACTCACCCTGGGCGGTCTAGCCTTCAGCTGTTCTCATTCCTGCCAGAAGCCTCAGGAAAGACCCTACCCATCCACCGTGCATTTCAGTAGGAGCTTTGGCTAAAGCAGCTGTCTTCCTGTCCACACGATGTTTCCCTATCCACTGAATCTCAGTAACAGGGGTCTCACTCCACACCCCTCTTTTATTCCTCTTCCTACCTGCATGGGCTGCTGAGCCTTCTCACCAAGACCCCCTTTGGTGGGAGGGCAGATGCACAAAAGGAGGATTATTTTAAAAGATCATTAATAGTGAAATATTGAAATCCCTTTAAAGGCAGCTTTCTAAGCTTTCTTTTTGTTTTGCCTTGTCTCTTTCAGAGTCTTCAGTTCTACTGAAAGTAGACATTACTATCTGCCAAGAAATGGGCTGTGAGGCCCGGATAACATTACACAGGGGCAGGACTTAGAATTTTGGCTTAGTGTTTTGGACTTGTGCAAAGTTTCCAAAATACCATCAGCAGATGGTGTTGCATTTATCTGCTTAGATGTTATTATCAAAGAAGACAGGGGGAGGATGAGGAAGGCAATCACCCCAGAGGGGCGAGTGGAGAAAATTTTGTCATCTCCTGTTTATTTCACGGATATAAGTCTCATCTTGGGCATTTAATTTTATGTGTCAAATAAAGGGAACAACTTCCCAGTGTAAATTTAACTGTTGGGAAATATTAAAGTCTGATCAGGGCACTGAACATTCTAGCTTCTGCCTAGAAAGTGAAGATTTGTGATGTATTTTTATTTCCATTTTAACATTGTTGACTTCTAATTCTCTAAGACTGTCAATTAGTCATAAAGGACATCTCAGGAATCATATTGCTCAACTCTTGCATCAACCACTACCTATTAATTTTTTCATGTATAGCTTTTATTTTTAATTTAGTATTCCTGGAATGATAATTCTTTTAAATTTCATAAAATTGGAGTGAACAAGAAATAGCAAGTGTAGGTCCAATTTTCTTATTAGGTGAAAGGGAAATAATGACACCTACTTTAATCATGCAATACAAGACAGCAAATTATGTATTAATTTATTGAGCTGTGTCTCTCTTTATTTTTTAAATACATTTATTTATTTATGTATTTATTTATTTTTTGAGACGGAGTTTTGCTCTTGTTGCCCAGGCTGGAGTGCAATGGCGTGATCTTGGTTCACTGCAACCTCCACTTCCCAGATTCAAATGATTCTCTTGCCTCAGCCTCCCATATAGCTAGGATTACAGGCATGCGCCACCATGGCCAGCTAATTTTGTGTTTTTAGTAGAGACGGGGTTTCACCATGTTGGCCAGGGTGGTCTCTAACTCCTGACCTCAGATGATCCGCCCACTTCGGCTTCCCAAAGTGCTGGGATTACACGCGTGAACAACAGTAGTTTTTAAAAATACCTCCCTTTTTTATATAATAGCTTTACTGAAATATAGTTCTCACATCGTACTAGTCACCATTTAAAGTATACAGTTCAATGGTTTCTAGAATATTTACAGAGTTGTGCAACAATCATGATAATCAATTTTAGAACATTTTTTATCACCCCAAAAAGAAACCATGTGTCCACTAGTAGTGACTCCACATAGCTCCCTCTCCTTGGCCTCTTGGCAGTCACTGATCTACTTACTTTCTGTATAGATTTGCCTAATCTAGATATTTCATGCAAATGGAATCATACAATATGTGGTCTTTTGTGACTATGCTTTTACTTAGCACAATGCATTCAAGATTAATCTATGTTGTAACAAGTATCAATACTTCATTCTGTGTTATGAATGAAATAATATTTCCTTGTATGGCTATACCACATTTTAGTTATCAGTTATTTGTCAGTCAAGTGCTCCTTTTGAGGATGTGTTAATGGTACTGTAATGAAATTATCATAGGGCCTCACAAATGGGGACTCTGTTTTTAGCTCAGACTTCAGGACAAGAAGTACTTTTTTTCATCGGGAATTTAAAAGAAAGAAAGAGAAAAGTAAGCAAACATATGTGTATATAGATGTGGGTATGTGGATATAAACTCACTGTATTTTGATATTTTGAAGACTATATAAAATACTTTTTTTTTTTTTTGAGACAGAGTCTCGCTCTGTCGCCCTGGCTGGAGTACACTGGCATGATCTTGGCTCACTGCAACCTCCGCCTCCTAGGTTCAAGTGATTCTCCTGCCTCAGCCTCCCAAGTAGCTGGGATTGCAGGCACAGGCCACCATGCCTGGCTAGTTTTTGTATTTTTAGTAGAGATGGGGTTCCGCCATGTTGGCCAGGCTGGTCCCGATTTCCTGACCTCAAGTGATCCACCCACCTTGGCCTCCCAAAGTGCTGGGATTACAGGCGTGAGCCATAGTGTCTGGCCCAAAATACTCTTTGCCATGGATATATTTGCAGAATGGATAAGAGGTTGACAGGAAGAGAACATTTTAATTTCCAGGTAATACTCCGTAGTTTAATTTTTTACTACATGCATGAATTACTTTTATTAAAATACATGTATACAAAAATCAATATACCTTCATCCCTGTGTCAGAGTGGGCTTTCTCACTGAGAAGTTATAAACAGTAAATTCTCTGGTTAGAGAAGCAGAAAGCTGTAGCAGCCCTTAGTCAGAGCCAGCATTTGCAACAGGTCAGAGGAAAGTTGAGGATCACACAGGAATCAATTCATAAGGACTCAACATTAATAAATGATACTTAAGCAAAGATTTAGACCCAATTATAAGGATGGTGCCACAAGAAGAGGCATCTCAGCAGAGTCTGATTCTCCAGAGTTGAGTGTGGTAGGACACAGTTTGCACTGAAGTCAGGCTTCAGTCCTGCCAGGGAGATGTTTTCACCTTCTTAGCTGGATTAAGGGAGACCACCCCTCATATTGTCTTATGCCCAATTTCTGCCTCCAAAGAAAGAAGAAGTAAAAACTAAAAGGCAGAAATGAAATCCACAGGCAGACAGCCTAGCACCACACCCTGGGCCTGGTAGTTAAAGATCGACCCCTGACCTAATCAGTTATGTTATCTATAGATTCCAGACATTGTATGGAAAAGCACTGTGAAAATCCCTGTCCTGTTCTGTTCTGTTCTAATTACCGGTGCATGCAGCCCCCAGTCACATACCCCCTGCTTGCTCCATTGATCACGAACCTCTCATGCAGACCCCATTATAGTTGTGAGCCCTTAAAAGGGGCAGGAATTGCTCACTCGGGGAGCTCGGTTGTTGGAGACGTGAGTCTTGCTGAAGCTTTCGGCTGAATAAAGCCCTTCCTTCTTTAACTCAGTGTCTGAGGGGTTTTGTCTGCAGCTCATCCTGCTACAGATGAAACTGAACACTGATCTCAGATGCTTCTGAACATCCTTGGCAGTTCACTTCATATCAGTACCTATAATATGGAGTTTATCACTATAGTTTATAGTCTTAGATCTTCTCAACCAAGTCTTTACAATCTCCACACTGTCCCAAGTGTCATTACATACTGACATCTCAATTAGACGGACCCTGTGAAAGGAAAATCTCGAGGCACCCAAATTAGTAAGCTGAACAATAAAGTGAAGCTGGGAACTTCTCAGGGCAAAACCTGCCTCCCATTCTATTAAGTCATTCCTCTGCTCACTGAGATAGATGCATATTCTGATTGCCTCCTTTGGAAAGGCTTATCAAAAACCCCAAATAATGCAACCATTTGTCTCTCACCTACCTGTGACCTGGAAGCCCCCTCCCTGCTTCGAGTTGTCCCTGCCTTTCTGGATGGAACCATCGTACATCTTACATATATTGATTGATGTCTCATGTCTCCCTAAAATGTATAAAACCAAGCTGTGCCCTGACCACCTTGGGGACATGCTGTCAGGACTTCCTGAGGCTGTGTCACAGGCATGCATCCTTAACCTTGGCAAAATAAATGTTCTAAATTAACTGAGACCTGTCTCAAATTTTCTGGGTTCACATTTTGGTAACCACAAAGGGATTCTGAGTAGAGATGCCCCTGCCTTTGACAAATCTCCTATCGGTGCTTGGTACCAGCATGAGCTAACTCTATGTCTCAGACCAATAGGACAATTTGCTGAGGTCTGAGAGCATGCCCTCCAGAAAGTCCCTGATCTCCCAAAATTTGGTCGAGATCTAAAGTTTATTTTGCTGTACAATTCCTCCTTTCTTTTTTTATTTTTGGAGTTTTACTTGCTTCCAACACAAAGAAGGCAAGTTTTTCCAGCTTCCATGATGATGTAAGACAACTCCTTTACGGAATTTGAGCTCGCTTCCAACAGGGAAGATCAGTTTACTTTTTCCTGCTTCTAGGCTGGTGGAGAGCAGTCCTCAGCCTGAGACCCATCCCTAGGTAAGTAACTGAATTGGTGTTTGTCTTGGCTAAAGTTAAGATTAACAAACAGCTTAATTTCCCCTTACCATTAGCACGCTCAGTGATCATAAGGTTGGGATTTTTTGTTGTTGTTTGTTCCAGTCTTTCTCCCATTGGATTTGACCAACTCTACCTGACTTGGTCAAATCTGAGCGAGCATTCCAAATTATGGGTTACATGGCCTCTCTAATTTGGCTAAAATTCCTTGCAGCTGCAAAAAACAAACAAACGAAAAAAACGTGTTTGGTTTCTGTGTTTGCTGCCTGTCTTAAAACAAACAAACAAACAAAAAAACTTGTCCTTTCATTTACTTTTCTTCCACCCTATACCTCCTTCCCCATTTTGCCATTTGCAGTACCAAAAAATCTAGAGAAGGCCTCTAATGACTTGAACCTTGAACCCCTTTTAAAGAATTCAGAACAAAGGTGCCACTCATCCCCTTTTAGGGTGTTCTGTCTTCTTTGTGGAGTTTCAAGAGTCATGGGCAGATTCTTTTTAGGTCTAAAGCTCTGTTTTCCTGGATTGCATTTCCTGACTTTTTTGGCTTTGGGGTACCAGAGATGACTTTGCACTGTGAGATGATTTGACCTTGACATGTACAGTGGCAAATGAGAGCTGTGAAGTTACAGGTGGTTGAGCACAGTTTACAGGAAGTGGTCTTGGCTGTTTATTTTTCTTTTCTCTCCTAGGAAGTTGTTGTTTAAGGATCCTAATTCTAGTCCAGAGATGCATTCTAAAGGGTCTTCTGTATTGCTTTTACTCGCAAATTTAACCTTAATTCGGTTTGTGTGTGCATTTGCATGAGGAACTGAACTGTTCTTTTCTTTTTGTTTTTTTTTTTTTTTGAGACGGAGTCTCGCTCTGTCTCCAGGTTGGAGTGCAGTGGCGTGGCATGATCTCGGCTCACTGCAACCTCCACCTCCTGGGTTCAATTCTCCTGCCTCAGCCTCCTGAGTAACCGGGACTACAGGCGTGCACCACCACGCCCAGCTAATTTTTGTCTTTTTAGTAGAGATGGAGTTTCACCGTGTTGGCCAGGATGTTGTTTTCATATGTTAATGAGAGACTGAGTTTTCTCAGCTTCAAAGAGAAAAGGCATTTGCTCCTCCTAGTTGAAAGTTGTCCCTGCATGACCAGGGGCCTGTGGGAGTGTCTGGGGGTTGACCCCCCTTGACGTGCAGTGGCCCTGCAGGGAAATCACCCAAAAACAATTTTTTTAAATGGCTCATCCAAGAAATGCATGTAAGGGCTGATCACCCAACGTTTTGAGCCCTCTCTGAAGTCATAGACCTCTAGAGAGAGAAACTAAGACACGTAAGACGGTGGAAACAACTCAGTGCTAACACCCTGTGGAGTCCTGTTCACAAGCAGCACATATTGATCCACCACACAAAACCCTAGGCCACAGCTCAGCTCCTCCTTTTAAGAAAAAAAGAAAGTGGGAAACAAATAATCTAAGAATGATGAGAAAGCAAGGAGAATGACCCCCTTTCGAGCACTCTGTAGATTTTCTGACACGTCTACCTGCCAAAGATTATGTAAAATGGAAATAATATTGTCTTTGTACACATTTACTTAAGGAAAAAGAGCCCTAAGGTCGATCTGCAAACTACAGTGTTCCTAAGTCCTCTTTTTCTCTATTTTTTCTTTTCTGCCTACTCTAAATCTGCTGTTATTTTTGTATTAAGATAAATACCACTGTTTAGATCCAGCAAGTTCTTTTTGCAAGTTGGTGAATTTGTGTTTATCTCATGGCTAAAAGTTCTAAAGTAAAAGCTATAGGATCTTTGTGTGTGTGTGTGTGCATATATTTAAGAGGCCTTTATAATTCCTATAATTTGTTTAATTGGCAATTAAATCCATTTTAATTTCCCTCCAGCACACCAAACTTTTTCTCTCTGCACCTTATAATGTAAAATTTGCTATTTGACTTTCACCTGAGTTGCTTCCTTTAATATACAAATGTAAGGCTATTTAGCTGACAACTACCCAGGGTTGTGAAACAAGTCTTCAAGAATCTGAAAGTCTAACATAGGAAAATAAAAGGTTTTTATGAATCTATAAGATGTATTTCCATTGGCATGCCTAGTATGTCTATGTATTTGTGTGTTGCGTATACAATGTTTCATTCCTAAAAATATATGAGTTCTAATTAATCAGCTTAAAGAATAAAATAAAAACACAAGTCAGACACTAAAAAAGAAAAGACTAGTCAAATGCTTTTTCAAGTTATATAACTTAAGTAAAATTAATAAATAAGCTAGCTTTAAAATTATTGGTAAAGTAATATTAGAAATGTCTTAAGAATTACCAGAATACATTTTTGTTTGCATTTATTAATCAAGCAATTTGATACTTATCCCTGCCAAATACTATAAGGTGTCAAAATTTGTCACAGAGGTTACAAAACTATAAGCCCATCTCAAGACAGAATGATCTTTGCTTGTGCAATCTTTAATAAATAAGACATTGATATTGGTTTAATGAAAATAGCTACATCTTGAATTATTTAGTATAATTACCATAACTTCTAATCTTCTGGCTTCAGGCAATCTAGTCCACACGGAGTAAGGAGGTCTGTTTTGGGAGTAAGGAGGTCTGTTTTGGGAAAGGATTGTTATTGCCTTTGTTTCAAAGCTCAACTATAAATTAAGTTTGTCCTAAAGTCCAGGAGTGAACAAGGACACCTTGGAGGTTAGAAGCAAATGGAGTTAGTTAGGTCATATCTTTTTCACTGTCTCGGTTACAGTTTTGCAATAGTGGTTCCATAACTTTAAATGACTATTGCAGTTTTCATAAATAATCTAGGTAAACAATATATTAAAACAAAATAATTAGGTAAATGTAATAGGATACTTGCAGACAAATTCATCATAATTTAGAATGTAAAGTTTTATTAAATTAAATAATAGAAATTTCATTATTTGGGTATTTTCCAATAAAAATATAATTGTAGGAAAACATTCTTTCTAAAAAAAAAAGTGTGTCCTATTAAAAAAGGTGAACAGTTTTTGTCTAATTCAAAGCTTATTTAGAGGTCATGTGTAAAACAAGGTAAAAGGAACCAGGAAATAAAAGAGATATGAAGACAGTTTCGTTTTTTTTTTTGAGATAGAGTCTTGCTCTGTCACCCAGGCTGGAGTGCAGTGGCCCAATCTCGGCTCACTGCAACCTCTGCCTCCCAGGTTCAAGTGATTCTCCTGCCTCAGCCTCTCGAGTAGCTGGGACTACAGGCACATGTCACCACACCTGGCTAATTTTTGTATTTTTAGGAGAGACAGGGTTTCGCCATGTTGGCCAGGCTGGTCTCGAACTCCTAACCTCAGATGATCTGCCTGCCTTGGCCTCCCAAAGTGCTGGGATTATAGGCATGAGCCACTGTGCTCAGTCAAACACAGTTACAAAAATGAAGAGGTATTCTTTATTGGTAAGAAAGCTTAAAGAGAAATAATTTTATATGCAGAAGAATCTTGTATGGTAAATGTAGCCCTAAAATAAAATGACTAGTTATTTAAGAAGGAGGGATGTTCAGGACAAACTAGAAAGTCCAAGCATGTCATGAATGATTGGTATAAGTCACAATAAGAGGATTAATATTTTTAAAAAAACCCAAAAACTTTTATATGATCAGGTTGTCATATTAAGTTTTGGTTTGCTTAGGAAAAAAACCGACATATAAAAAATTTTCTTAATTAAGGTTATTACATCCATATAGCTTCCTGTATGTGCTTTTAAATTTCTTGTGACTGAGTTACAGGGCTTTGACTCCCTCCCACTACACAGCTAACATTCTAGTTGCACAAACTAAACTCAATAAATGAAAATTTAATTTCAGATTGTGAATAGTGCTAAGAGGAAATGAATAAAGTGATGGGCAAGAGTAAAGGAAAGGGCAGGACAGGGCTTCTTAAGATGATTGGAAAATCTCTTTTGAGAAACTATCTATAAGTTGCTCAGAAGGTTGAAAATAGAGTTATCATGTGACCCAGCAATTCCAGTCTTAGAAATGGAAATGGAAACATAAATCCACACAAAAACTTGTACAAGAATGTAGTAGCATTATTCACAGTTGCCAAAAAGTAGAAATACAAATGTTCATTAACTGATGGGCAGAAAAATAATGTGTGATATATCCATACAATGAAATATTATTCAGCCATAAGAAGAAATGAAGTACTGATACATGCTGCAACAGGGATATACCTTTTTTTTTGAGACATGGTTTTGCTGTATCACTCAGGCTGGAGTACAGTGGTACAATCATGGCTCACTGTAGCCTTGAACTCCTGGGCTCAAGCTCTCCTTCTGCCTCAGCCTCCCAAGTAGCTGGGACAACAGGCGCATGCCACCGTGCCTGGCTTTCTTTTTTTTTTTTGTAGAGACAGAGTCTCCCTATGTTGCCCAGGAGGTCTTGACCTCCTGGGGTCAAGTGATCCTCCCAACTTGGCCTCCCAAAAGTCCTGAGATTACAGGCATGAGTTCCTATGCCTGTGCCCAGCCTGGATGCACCTCGAAAACATTATGCTAAGTGAAAGAAGCCAGTCACAAAAGACCCTATGTTGTATAATTCTAGTTGTATGAAATGTTCAGAAGAAACAAATCTCTAGAGGCAGAAGGTAGGTTAGTGGCTGCCTAAGGTTGGAGGTAGGATGGGGAATGATGAGTGACTGCTAATTGGTACAAGTTTTCTTTTTAGGATAATGAAAATGTTCTAAAATTAGAGGATGATGATGGCTGCCAAACTCTGTAAACACACTAAAAGCTATTGAGTTGTATGCTTTAAATGAGTGAATTTAATGGAATGTAAATTATGTTTCAATAAGCTGTTTAAAATACAAAGAAAAAAGAAAAGTTTTCTCCAAGAAGGTGATATTTAAACTGGGACCTGAAAGATAAGAAGAAACCAGTCATGCAAAGAGTGGAGACAAGAGCTTTCAGGCACAGGGCACAATGTGTGCAATGGTCATAAAGAGAGAAAGAAGGGCCAGGCGTGCTGGCTCATGCCTGTAATCCCAGCATTTTGGGAGGCCAAGTTGGGAGGATCACTTGAGGTCAGGAGTTCAAGACCAGCTTGGCCAACATGGCAAAACCCTGTCTCTACTAAAAATACAAAAATTAGCCGGGCATGGTGGCATGCATCTGTAATCCCATCTACTCAGGAGGCTGAGGCAGGAGAATCACTTGAGCCGGGGAGGCAGAGGTTGCAGTGAGCCGAGATTGTGCCACTGCACTCCAGCGTAGGTGACAGAGTGAGGCTCCGTGTCAAAAAAAAAAAAAAAAAAAAAAGAGAGAGAGAGAGAGAAAGAAGGCTCATAAAGAAGGGGCAGATCGTAGACAAGGTTGGAAAGGGGCCAGAGCATGCAGCGTCTTCTGAAACTTTCCAGGTCACCACTTTCCATTTAGACACAAACTATAATCAGGCAGTATCATTCATATGTAAGTCAACATGAAATATGTTAACAGCAAAACCCATGGATGGGACAGCAAGTGAAAAGCTGTTAACCCCAAATTCTACAGCTGCAAAAACCTGACTGTGGAGAAAAGAGGTATCATCAAATTTTAAAAGGGAAAATATTTAAAACAACTCTTAGCCTATAACCAGGGAAGTTCATTAAATTACTCCCACCATTGTCATAAAGATCAATTTCTGTAGCCAGCTCATAAAGAATTCACATCTCTAAAAGGTTGTTAATGTGTTGGGTCCTATAGAACACCAAACAGGAACAGAAATCATTAAAGCAATATAAATACAGACTTCATAGTATCTGAACTTTGTGAGTAGCTATAGGTGACAGATCTGAGACCTGAGATAAAAGGAGGAGATCAATCCAGGTTGCACCAGCATGGGATGTAGAAAGGGATCAGAGGATGAAACAGAATTCCAAGTGAGAATATACGAATATCTAGGAAAGAGAAGATAACCAATCCTTATAAGTTTTCATCAACATCCTTGATAAACACACTAATACTGGCCTGGTCATCCATCTTATATGTATTTACACTTCTCAAATTCCCCTATGCATGTATTGTCCAACCTCTAACAGTATTGGAGGTGGAAAAAGGCAGTGAAGTAGACAAAGAATAATTTAGATTCAATTGTTTCCCTTCTGGTTGATTGCCAAAAAAGACTGCAATATTTTAGTGCTTTCTGAAGAAAAGCAGGAGTCTATTTCTCCACTTCCCGAATCTAGGTTTGGCCATGTGACTTACTTTAACTGATGGGGCATTAGCAAACATGATGCTAGAGAAGGCTTGAAAAATGCTCATGCATTGGGCTTCATCATCTCTCTTGCTTCTTTTGGAACCCAGGCATCATGTGAAAAAGCCTGAGCTAGCCTGCTAGACACTGGAGACACATGGCCCAGCTACCTTTTTGCTCTAGCCAATAGCCAGATACATGAGTAAGTTTTCTATCTATCATTACTATCAGAGGGCTCTTTTTTTTTTTTTTGAGACAGTCTTGCTCTGTTGCCCAGCCTAAAGTGCAACCTAAATTGCCCAGCCTAACCTACATGAACACGGCTCAATGCAGCCTCAAACTCCTGGGCTCAAGTGATCCTCCCACCACAGCCTCCCAAGTAACTGGGAACACAGGCGCATGCCATAATGCCTAGCTAGTTTTTAAAAAACTTTTTAAAAACACTCTGTGTTGCTCAGGCTGGTCTCAAACACCCAGCCTCAAGTGATCCTCCTGCCTCAGCCTCCCAAAGTGCTAGGATTGCAGGCGTGAGCCACTGCACCTGGCCAAGGAATCTCTTAGTATTGCTCATCTGGTGTGTACTCAGCTCCGGGCTTCTCTTTCTCTCAACATGTTCAGGGTTGGAAAGGTAAAAAAGCATTGGAATTAGGGTCTGAAAACTGATTTCAGTGCTCTTCTCTGAGCTTTGGAAAAGGTATCCATCTTCTCCAAACCTCAGTTTCCTCCTCTGGGAATTACACCTAGTCATAGTGTTCCTGGGAATATTAGATAACCTGTGAAAGTGCTCTCTAAAGTGATGTATGTCAGCAATTAACAAGGGTGAAATATGAATCAAGCTCAACAGAAACAGTGTCAAAAGAACCTAACTTTAACAATCCCTGGAATATCAAGTGAAATCCATTTTTTCTTCGTGAAAGCCATGATTACTTTTCCATCTCGTCTGTAGTGTCACAGAATAAGATGTTCAATTAAAATGCCGTAAAATTACATCATGCTTGCTCATCTGTCTTTCGAAACTGTTGAACGACTAGAGTTGGGAGATGAAAAGACTTTTTGAAAGTAAATGCTTTCTCAACTTTTGAAATGCTTCCAGATTCTGTCATGTTCCTTTCATCTCAACATCTAAGCTGGGAAAGACTCTTCGACACCAAGGGCAGGTGTTTACATGCAGCTCATCCAGGTACTTTGCTACCCTATTAATCTGTCTCTCTCTATATATTTGGCTCTTCAGAATCAAGCATTAGTCTTTTGTTTCTTTTAGCTTTTTGCTGGCCTGTACTCTTTGCTGGCAGGCTGCTGACACATTTTGACAGGTGACTTGGCTCATAAAAACAGCCAGGGAAGGGAAACGGTGAGAAGGGGCTTCACCAGGAGCATGGTCAGCACATATGAAATGCTGAACATGGTAGAAGCACACAAAAGGATATTTATGAACTGGTTTCAAAAAAAAAGGTTCTTGCTCTCTAGATGACCTGATTCTCAACTCCCTTCATCTTGAAGACTTAAGTCAAAATATAGGGGTTGGGAAATATGTTATTGGAACTCTATCAATAAATTCAAATTCAGCAAATCTGGAGGATGAATTTATCCTCATGGTGCTTTAGTTCACTGAGAGGCTGCCTTGTGAATAAGTTATAATGTCAATCTTTTCCTAAAGATCTAAGGGCCAGAGCATGTTTTTCTAAACCCCCATTTCATTCTTTTTTTCATTTGCTGCATTTATATGCTTGAGGTGTCTTTGTTTTACATTTTTCATCTAAGAAGCTTTAAATATGAATCATCTACTAAATTGAAAGCAAGCACATGGAAGAGGATTAGGCAGAGGTATGGGGTAAGTAATATCCTAAGGAAAAGTAAATACAGATTAATAGTAATTACAGTGAGTTGAATACTGGTCCTCCCCATGTGTGTCCACCCTAAACCTCAGAATGTGATCTTATTTGAAAATAGGGGCCAGGTGCAGTGGCTCATGCCTGTAGTCCCAGCACGTTGGGAGTCCGAGGTCAGAACTGCCTGATCCCAGGAGTTTGAGACCAGCCTGGGCAACATGGCGAGACCCCATCTCTAAACATAAAGTTAAAAAATAAAATAAAATCGGGCGCTTGCAGATGTAATTAGTTAAGGATCTTGAGATGAAATCATCCTGGGTTTAGGGTGGGTCCTAAATCCAATGACTGCAGTGCTTCTGACCACAGCAGAGACCACACAGAGGAAGTAGCAATGTGAATGAAGAGAGAAGCAAATGGAAATGAAGCATCTGCAAACCAAGAAACGCCACGCATTGCTGGCGACAGAAGAAGCTACGAGAGAGGCATGGAAGAGTCTCTCTCTCAGAGCCTCCAGAAGAAACCAATCCTGTCAACAACTTGGTTTCTCACTTCTAGCCTCCTGAACTGTAAGAGAATATATTTCTGTTGTTTTAAGCCACCCAATTTATGGTCATTGGTCATGTCGGCCCTGCAAAACAAATACAGTAAATTAACACCTGCTGCAGGTAGTCTTGAAGAGCCCGGCAGCCTCCGCCACCTGCACTTGGTTGTCCGTGGACACTGTGACATTCTCACCTGACTCCTTCAGCCCACCTCTGACCTTATCCTGACCGTCACTAACATTAAATGCCATCTCTTATCCTCCTCTTCCTAAGCCTCTGCAGTATGACATGGGGAGGGATTGGAGTCAGGGAGGCTGTGGGATATTGTGTATGTCAAGAGGAACTTTGCATAAGGCATGAGTTAGTCAAGGCTGGGACTGGTTAAAGGATCAAGGTCAAGCATTGGATGAGCCTATGTGGGCACACATTGATTGGGAAATCTTTTTCTTTTTTTTGAGACAGGGTCTTGCTCTGTCACCCAGCCTGGAGTGTAGTGGCGCAATCATGGCTCACTGCAGCCTCGACATCCCAGGCTCAAGCCACCCTCCCATCTCTCTCCCTACCAAGTAGCTGGGACCACAGGTGTGCGCCGAAATGTTGGGCTATTTTTAAAAAATATTTTGTGAAATCGGGGGTCTCACTATGTTGCCTAGGCTGGTCTTGAAACCCTAAGCTCAAGTGATCCTCCCACCTCGGCCTCCCAAAGTGCTGGGATTACAGGTATGAGCTACTGTGGCGCAGACAGACTGGTACTATTTTTAAAAGCCAAAAATAACGGTCAAAAGGGCAGGCTTTGCAACACAAACATCTGATAGCCTTCATTTGATGTAGTAGGCAGAATAACGGTCCCTCAAATATGTCCATTCCCTAATCTCCAGGATCTGTGAATATCTCTTTACATGGCAAAAGGGACTTTGCGAATGCCTCTCAAGCTAAAGATTTTGAGATGGGGAAATTACCCTGGACTACCTGAATGGGCCCAGTGTAATCACAAGGGTCCTTCTGAAAAGGAGATAGGAGAGTCAGTCAGAAAAGGAGATGTGGTCGGGTGTGGTTGCTCATGCCTATAATCCCAACACTATGGGAGGCTGAGGTGGGAGGATTGCTTGAGCCCAGGAGTTTGAGACCAGCCTGGCAACATAGTGAGACCCTCTCACTACAAAAAAAAAAAAAAAAAATTAGCTGGGTGTGGTGGCACACACCTGTCATCCCAGCTGCTTGGGAGGCTGAGGCAGGAGAATCACTTGAGCCCAGGAGTCTGAGGCTGCAGTAAGCTATGATCAGGCCACTGCACTCCAACATGGGTGCAGAATGACACCCTGTCAAAAACAAACAAACAAACTACAACAACACTATAAAGTATTATTGGCTGGGTGCAGTGGCTCACACCTGTAATCCCAACACTTTGGGAGGCTAAGGCAAGAGGATTGCTTGAGCTCACCAAGCCTGGGTGACATAGGGAGACCCCATCTCTACAAAAAATTTAAAAATTACCAGGTGTGGTGGTGCATGCCTGTAGTCCTAGCTATTCAGGAGGCTGAGGCAGGAGGATTGCTTGAACCCAGGAGGTCAAGGCTGCAAGTGAGCTGTGATTGTACCACTGCACTCCAGCCTCAGCAACAAGACCTTATCAAAAAAAAAAAAAAAAAAAAAAAAGAAAGAAAGAAAATGTAGTAACAGAAGCAGAGAGAGGAATTTGAAGATTCTATGCTGCTGTTTTGAAGGTGGAGGAAGGGGCCAGGAGCCCAACAATGTAGGCCATCTCTAGACTCACTCCCTCAGAAAAGGCAAGAGTGTGAGTCTCCCTCAGAGCCTCCCAAGGAATGTGGCCTGGCTGATACCTTGATTTTGCCCAGTGAGACTCAGTTTGGACCTCTAACATCCAGAACTATACAAGGATGAATTTGTGTGAAGTCACTAAGTTTGTGGTAATCTGTTACAGCAATCATAGAAAACTCTCCTCCTAGGCCACTGACATGCTCCTGCTGTAGGGGAGCGGCCCACTGCTTCCCAGCCTTTGCCTCCAGAAACAGCCTCATGAGCAATCCCCAAGGATGCAGAAAATGCCCTGGTATGATAGAGAACAGGAGAGGTCTCCCTGGTCAGTCGCCGCTCTTGGGCAGTGTACACCCAGCCATCTCTGGTTTCACAAAGAAACACTTATGCTATGGCACATTTCCTAAAGCACTATAAAGCTGTAGTACCTTGAAACACCAACTTTCATGCTCCTATGGCAGTATCCCTTCATCTCGTTCCTGCCTGTGCACTGCCAAGGGCACATTCTCAGCCTTGGTGTTTCCCATTACGCTCGGGGATTCTCAAACCTCCCCATTCCACACACCCTCTGCCTTCTCCCTCTCTCTCTCTTGCTCTCTCTCTCTCTTTTGAAATGAGGATCTCATTATATTGGCCAGTCTGGTTTTGAATTCCTGGCCTCAAGCAATCCTCTCGCCTTGGTCTTCCAAAGTGTTTGGATTACAGGTGTGAGCTACTGCACCCAACCACCCTCTGCCTTCTCTTTCTGCCATTCAGAATCACTGCTTCATGGAGTCTTCAGGTCTTTACCTACCTACCTATCTGCATATCTATCTGTCTGTCTACCTATGAATGTATGTATATATCATTTATCTACCTACCTACCTATGTATCTGTGTATCTATGTATCTGTGTATCTATACATCTGTCTATCTATCATCTACTTACCTACCTATCTCCATATCTCTCTGTCTACCTATGAATATATGTATGTATCTATCATTTATCTACCTACTACCTATGTATCTGTGTATCTATACATCTATCTATCTATCTATCTATCTATCTATCTATCTACTTACCTACCTATCTCCCCATCATCTATCTATTGTCTATCATCTACCTATTATCTCTCTATCTTTTTAAAACTACTTTATTGAGGTATGAACAACATACAAAAAGCTCTAGTATATAATGTCAACAATTTGATTAATTTGGAGGTAAGTACATACCCATGAAACCATCACCACAATCTATGCTATAAACATATCTATCATCTCCAAAAGTTATCTATCTCTTATCTTACAACACACTAAAAACTTCCATGGTAATTTGTCTTGTTTAGATCTTACAATCATACTACAGGATAGATACTATATATACACACACACATATATAAAAAATATGAATTTTAAAAATAATATTTCGGTTTTTCTGATTATAAATGCAATGATACTTATGCACTCCTTGTTAACTGACTGTAAACACAGTGTGTAGACTGTTATGTGTTCTTTATTGTAACATATACATAAAATAATTAATTAAATTTATTTTGGAGATATATGTTTATATACACACACATATATATATATATATATTCCAAGTATTAATGCTTGGGCATGCTATGTAATGTAATGGGAGAAATTTGCCATGTTTTCTCTTCCCAGTCTTTCCTTTTTATCCATGACCTTCTCCTACTCAACTGAGATATTGGACATCACCTAAGGCTTCTGGAAAGGGTTATGAGAACAGAAGTGTCAAATTCTTGGCTTTTGAGTTTAAGAAGTTGAGATCTAGACACATGGCAAAGGGGATATGGAAGAATATGTAATATCCGGAGCAGGTTTTTCACCCCAAAGGAGCAGGGGATGGGAAGCAGTGTGGGAGGATGAGATCCAGGTGTGAGAGGCTCCCTGAGAAACAGCCCTGTGCTGTCCTCCTTAGGCCAAGTTGTAGGACGGGGGAACTCAATAGAGGCTCCAGATTGGAAAGCCTGGAAGCTAACCTCAGTCCCAACATAACTCAAGAGAAGGAGAACAGGAACAAATGGTTGTGTGCAAGACAGTCTCCATTTCCCCATGTTCCGCCCAGGATGGGAGCAAACTTGTCCTGTTTCTCTTGTGCCAAGGATGTGGAAGCAGCTGAGAGAGAGCTTGCCCCGAGAGGCCTGGGAAACTGGGGTCCGGGGGACACAGCCGTGAGCTTCAGGGATCAATCACTGCAGACCATTTGGAGTGAAGGTGCCTGAGTATCAGATGTCAATCCCCCAACCGCCAATGCCTTGTCATTTCTTCAGCTCCCTGGAGCTGAGATGAACTCATAGAGAGAAAGGATTCCAGGGCTGCAAGTTTCTGCTACCTACTGGTAGGGCCTTACCTAGAAATTAAGTTGAGTGGCAGAATTTTTTTTTTCCAAGTTGCTTTTGGCCGGCCGTGATGGCTCACACCTGTAATACCATCGCTTTGGGAGGTGAAAGGATCATTTGAGCTCAAGAGTTCAAGACCAGCCTGGGTAACATAGCAGAAATCCTGAAACCCCATCTCTACAAAAAATACAAAAATTAGCCAGGTGTAGTGGCCTGCACTCCAGTCCGGGCAACAGAGCGAGACCCTGTCTCAATTAAAAAAAAAAAAAGTTGTTTTTCCTGCTCACCTGGACGTGTGGATGGAGATTTGTATCCATGACAACAGTACCTTGTAGCTTACTCACCCATTGCTTAGCTGGTAGATACTTAGGTTGTCCTCCCACTCACGGGAAGCTACCAATACCAAGACCGTGGCAAGGTAGTGCTTTCCCTTTCCTTGGTATGAATAAACTCACTTTTGTCTTGTCAACAGGTTGATATTTGGGTGATATTTTCCAGGAGCCAGCATTCTAGAGGTCATGGTTTTGTTTGGATATGTAAAGCACGCTCTTACCGGAAGGCTTTGCTCTGACATTTCCTTCTGCCTGAACAGTTCGCCTACAACAGCATGTCCGCCCCTCACTTCCACAGGTTCTGCTCAAATGTCCCCATATCAAACAGGTCTTCCTTGGCCACTCCCAAAATAGCATCTCCCCATTCCCACTATCCTCTAGTCCCTCTTTCCTGCTTTATTTTTCTTTATAGCACTTTTCTCCACCTGATATGGAATACATTTATTTACTCAGCCTCCCTTCACTAAAACGTAAGCTATACAAGGGCAGAGACTTTATCTTGTTCCCTGCTATCTCCCCAGTGCTTAAAGAGTACCCACATTATTAGGTACTTTGCAAATATTTGTTGAATCAATGTATATAAATATCTTCCACAGATAGCTTTTTGTTTCAATTTTCTGTATTTTTTCTTTTTACTTATTTATTTATTTATTTATTGAGATGGAGTCTTGCTCTGTCACCCAGGCTGGAGTGGAGTGGTGTGATCTCGGCTCACTGCAACCTCCATCTCCCCTGTTCAAGCAATTCTCCTGCCTCAGCCTCCCAAGTAGCTGGAATTACAGGTGTATGCCACCATGCCCAGCTAATTTTTTGGCATGTTTAGTGGAGACAGGGTTTTACCATGTTGGCTGGGCTGGTCTCGAACCCCTGACCTCAGGTGATCCACCTGCCTCGGCCTCCCAAAGTGCCAGGATTACTAGCGTAAGCCACTGCACCCGGCCTATTTTATTTTTTAATCAGCAATTTAC
This sequence comes from Pongo abelii, assembly GCF_028885655.2. Taxonomy (NCBI): domain Eukaryota; kingdom Metazoa; phylum Chordata; class Mammalia; order Primates; family Hominidae; genus Pongo; species Pongo abelii. Next base: position 93,942,176 of record NC_071995.2, read on the forward strand.
AGGCTAGGCACGGTGGCTCATGCCTGTAATCCCAGAACTTTGGGAGACCAAGGCAGGTGGATCACTCGAGGTTAAGAGTTCAAGACCAGCCCGGCCAACATGTTGAAACCCCGTCTCTATTAAAAATACAAAATTAGCTGGGCATGGTGGCATATGCCTGTAATCCCAGTTACTTGGGAGGCTGAGGCAGGAGAAAGGCTTGAACCTGGGAAGTGCAGGTTGCAGTGAGCCCAGATCGCACTATTGCATTCCAGCCTGTGTGACACACACACACACAAAAAAAAAAAAAAAAAAAAAAAAAAAAATCATCAGGCCAGGCACGGTGGCTCACTCCTATAATCCCAGCACTTTGGGAGGCTTAGGTGGGCGGATCATGAGGTCAGGAGTTCAAGACCAGCCTGGCCAACATGGTGAAACCCTGTCTCTACTAAAAATACAAAGATTAGCCGGGTGTGGTGGTGGGCACCTGTAATCCCAGCTACTTGGGAGGCTGAGGCAGGAGAATTGCTAGAACCTGGGAGGCGGAGGTTGCGGTGAGCCAAGATCTCGCCACTGGTCTCCAGCCTGGGTGACAGAGCAAGACTCCATCTCGGGAAAAAAAAAAAAATTCAGCAATTTACAGATAAGGCAATGGGAGGGCCAGAGAGGGTGCCTCTCACTCCCATAGTCTCTGAGCATGATAACGGTAGCACCAGACCAGCACACAGGCTTCATGACTTTCAGCAGCATGTTCTTCCCTTCCATGCATATTTCTGCACCCTTATTTTAATCCTAAATTCTTTGAAGCCAATCTGTGAATAATAACAAGGGAGTCTGGTTAGACTGGTCCTGTTAATGGCTAGAGTGCTGGAAACCAAAGCTGTGCATTGTGACCTAGTATTTCTCAATGAGCTCATTCCAGCGTAGAGCAGGAGGATCAGGTGTCCTGACAACATCTGTGGATAGGTAGGGTAAAGAGGGGCTGAGGATGATTACAGATATGCGAACAATTTCACAAAACCTACCTGTACCGACCTCTCCAAAACTGTCTGCAATGGACTCTTGAGGCCTTTTTCATTTTGGATTTGTAGGAGCTGATTATAAAAGTTCTCTTCTTTCTTAGCTAGATTCTCTAGATGCTAAATCCCCATGGCATTCTCTCTAACCAGGAAAATAAACCAAGGACAACTTGTTTTCTCAGAACTACCTGAGCCCTCAGGCACTTCACACAAATATCAGCTACACGGCTGGGTGCAGTGGCTCACACTTGTAATCCCAACATTTTGGGAGGCTGAGGCAGAAGGATCACTTGAGGCCAGCAGTTTGAGACCAGCCTGAGCAATATAGTGAGACACTGTCTCTATTTTAATGTAATATTAAAATATTAAGTTTAAAAAATTAGAATTAAAAAACAAACAAAAACGTGCAAAAAAATATATGCATGATGACCAGAGCTTCCCTTAAAAAGAAAGAAGGTTGGGCTGAGTGCAGTGGCTCACGCCTTTAATCCCAGCACTCTGGGAGGCCGAGGCAGGAGGATCAATTGCGGCCAGGAGTTTGAGACCAGCCTGGGCAACATGGTAAAACCCTGTCTCTACAAAATATACAAAAATTAGCTGGGCATGGTGGCATGTGCCTGTAATCCCAGCTACTCAGGAGGCTGAGACAGGAGGATGGCTTGAGCCTGGGAGGCCGAGGCTGCAGTGAACCAAGATTGTGCCATTGCATTCCAGCCTAGGCAACAGAGCAGGATCCTGCAGGGGGAAAAAAAAGAAGGTTGTAAAGTGAGGAACTTGCCCCAACTTCTTTTTTGGGTTGATTTCTCTTGCCCCCAGATTGTGGGCATGTGGACCATTGGTAAAAAGGGATTAATAAACTCAAGATCTGAGACCTCTTTTCCCAATCCTTCCTGGGTTTTTTTCTGCTGAAATGGACACCCCCAGCTGGTCAGCCCCTTCCATCACGACCTGCCCCCTTCATCCTCCTTCCTGCCTGGGATTTTCACGAAGATATTAGGTCAGAGAGGAGCCATCCACCAGAGCTTAATGGAATTTTTTCACGTTGGGGTCAGCCTTTCTGACAATTGGCATCTGAGGCATCTTCTCCAGCAGCTCCAGCCGGAAACTCTGTGAGCACTACTGATCCCTGCTCTCCTCCATGCCTTCCAGGTCCTCATAGTGGCATCGGATAAGTTGTTTGTTGATGCCCTCTTTTTTTTTTGCTTTGCTTCTTCTATTTTTCTGGTCAAAAGAAGAGAATTCAAGACACGGCTTGCTTCTTGGTCTTATCAAGGTCTGCAGGAAGGCCATGGGCTCTGTTTGAGGCCTCTGGAGCCTCACCTTTACATGGATGTAATAAGCTTCCTTTAAGTCGGAAGAGCTGGATTTCAAGATTCATCCTGAGTCCCTAGCTAATGTGTATTGAGTGCTTCCAATTTTTAAACAGTTATTGAGCACCTCCTGTGTGTGCAGCACTGTACCAGAGGCTGTAGGAAATGTAAGGAATAGTGCATCGTCCCTGTGCTCACAGGAGCAGCACGGAGCAGTACAGGCTCTGGATAAGAACTAAGTGTGAGGCCGGGCGCGCTGTCTCATGCCTGTAATCCCAGCATTTCGGAAGGCTGAGGTGGGTAGATCACTTGAAGCCAGAAGTTTGAGACCAGCCTTGCCAACGTGGTGAAATCCTGTCTTTACTAAAACTACAAAAAAAAAAAAAAAAAAAATTATCTGGGCATGGTGGCATGCGCCCTGTAATCGCAGCTACTCAGGAGGCTGAGACACAAGAATTGCTTGAAACTTGGGAGGCAGAGGCTGCAGTGAGCCGAGATCACGCCACTGCACTCCAGCCTGGGCAACACAGCAAGACTCTGTCTAAAAAAATACTTAAATAAAAAATAAACTAAATGTGAATCCTGACTCTGCCACTTGGCACCACAGGAATGAGACAGACTATTAAACTCCTCTGAGTCTTGGTTTCTTCGTCTGTAAAATGGGGATGCTAATACCTACTGGAAATGTAAGAATTCTCTGATTAATGAATACAAACCTCTGCACATAGACCCCCGCCTTTAGTATGCATTCTACAAATCCTAGTTGTTATGGTTACAATTTGGTGAGGAACATACACATTTGTTAATAATAACATGGTAAAGGAAAAAATACCTGTCATTTCTAGGTTTTACACTGAGACCCTGATATGAAGGTAGCATCTTAGAATATTCATGTATCATTCACAAATATTCATTAGGTTTCTTCCACAGGCAACACTCATAACAAAAGAAGTGCCTGAGTTATACGGCTACATGGCTACGTGGTAAAGCCAGGATTCAATGTCATGCATACCCCAATTCCAAACTCATTACTAGACCTCCCCGGGCTCTGTATCTGAGGATAAAGCTGATGAAGCAGACCTTCCTAGTTCTTGCCCAGCCCAGCTTTTCAATCCCAACACACACGCACACACGTGCACGTGTGTGTATGCACATACTTATAAACACAACCACAGACACTCCTGTACCCAAGCATGCCAAGCAGTAGCTGTTAGCAACATTCCATTAGAAGCCTCAGTCAGGTGCAGTGGCTCATGCCTGTAATCCCAACACACTGGGAGGCTGAGGCAGGAGGATTGCTTGAGGCCACGAGTTCGAGACCAGCCTAAGTAGCATGGCAAGACCATGTCTCTAAAAATAATAGTAATAATAAAGATTAAAAGGAGAAGCCTCCAGGAGTCCAGCTGGCAAAGCAGAGGTCATGTACTGGAGAGACATGCTTAGCTCTCTTGGACACCAGCATCACCTGTTTAATATCTACATGGACTGGGTGGCTTGCCTCTACTCCTTGGCCCCAGCAGCCAAAGGCAGGCTGCTGGGCTTCTCACTCATTGAAACAGATGTGGGGGCTGGGTGCAGTGGCTCACACCTGTAATCCCAGCATTTTGGGAGGCTAAGGCAGGCAGATGACTTGAGGCCAGGAGTTCGAGAGCAGCCTGGCCAACACGGTGAAACCCTGTCTCTGCTAAAAATACAAAAATTAGCCAGGCATGGTGGTACATGCCTGTAATCCCAGCTACTTGAGAGGCTGAGGAGGAGAATCGCTTGAACCTGGGATGGGGAGATTGCAGTGAGCTGAGATCGCACCACTGCCCTCCAGCCTGGGTGACAGAGAGAGACTCTGTCTAAAAACAAAACAAAACAAAAAAAACACAGTGTGGGGATGTAACTGGGCAGAATGAAGACCAACCCTTGAGAACAGCCAGAAGTGCCAGGACTCTAGTTAGGAGAAGTTAGGAGATGTGGGAACCTTCTTCTTGAAGAAGTCAGCAGTTTGTGCATATCCAATGTGGACATAGAGTAAAGCTCAAAACAAACAACTAGATCTCAGCAACAGCGTGAAGACAAATCTCTGAAGCCACCCTTGGAGAGTTCCTTCAGATTCAGAGCAGATTCCACTGGGAATCCCCAGTAGTTTTCATTGTTAAGACATGCTTAAAATTTCCTAAAATTGAGCTTGCATATGTCAAGGAGGCTTTGGAGTGTTTAGGAGAATTGGTCTCTGTGTTTTGTGTGTGTGTGTGTATACGTGTGGCACATTTATTGGATGGGTGTGGGGCTTGGGGAGTGGGAAGAGCTATGCTGAAAGGAAACTTTTTAAAGGATTAAGAATAAGTACTTGGAAATAATACAGCTGATTAAGAACGCAGGGAAAGGTATAATAGCCACACCATTGTTGGGGAAGGAACTAGAGCCAGAAGGGTGGCTAAGGGCCAGATCTGCTACTCACTGAGTAGCTGGAAAATAGAAATGCTTGGTTAAAACAACTGCTCCCTCTCACTTCCCTTTTGTCTCTTCTCTTGCTTCCCTCCTCCTGACTCTCCTTCCTTTCTTTCCCATATTCTCATGAAAATGTATCCCACTGCAAAAATGAGGTGAGTGGGCAGAATTTTTGAACAATGTGACAAAAGCAAAGCACTGATAGATTGCCACTCTTCCCCACCCCAGAACACACGCATGCCACTCCATTGAAAAGCACCAAAGGCTGGCAGAATGTCAGCCTAAGAACACATATTTATAAGCCCAAGCCTAATGACCACTTTCCAAGCCCACACCTCAGCCCTTTCATTCAGTGCCTATACGGGATTCTATTTTTCTGACTTTCTACAAATGGACCTTTTGGATTATTCTTAAAAGAAAGCTAAGTACTCTAAAGTGTGAGTACCTATAATCATTGGGAGAAAAAAGGCACACTTCCCCTCCCTACTAACAAGGCCAAAAATTCAGATACAAAAGCCCTTGTGGAAAAAAAAAAAAAACCCCCAGGCAAAATCGCTCACATTCTATAAATGCCACATTAATCAAATACGTTGAGTAGGCAGCTATAATTTGGGAAAGTTCCCCATTACCTTTTTAAAAGCAGTGCTTCCTTTTCTAATCCCTTTAACATGCCCTAGACAAAGAGTCTTTTAGTCATTGTGTCAAGGCCAATCAGCCTGGCATGCCAACAAAGATGGCCTTTTCTCTGCCTTTTCTCAAGGTTAACAGTGGCAGATTTCCTGCCTTCCTCTTGCCTGAGGGCCAGAAGTTGATCCCTGGATTCTCCAACAGGTGACAATTATCACCAAGTTTATTCATTTGTCAAAGGTACCCTAATACTTGCACAAAATGGTTTCTTGGAAGTTTCAGGTAGCTGGTCATTCCCAGGGAAAGCCATTTTCAGGTCTTAGGGAACAGTCATTCTCTAACTCACAAGTTACCCAATTGTTCTAGTCCTCTAAGACAGAGGCTGGAATAAAAGGGAACTACATCTCAAAAAGGAACTATATCTCAAATCTCAAACTACATCTCAAAGCCAATCTTTATCTCAGATCGGCTCTAATCTAATAGTAAGCTAAATTCAATATGGTAGGGGCACTCATTGAATGTAAGAGCTGAAGGATGCTTGGAGAATATCTAATCCCATTCTACAGATGAGGGAGCCAAATGCAGAAAAGGGAACAATAATTGCAACATAATAGGTAACTGCTTATCAAACACTTGCTATACTCTAGAGATTGTGCTAAGGTATTTAGCTTATGATTTCATTTAAGGCTTTCAATAACCCTATGAGGTAGATTCTATTAGGATTCCCATTTTACACGAGGAAAGTAAAGCTTTGAGAAGCTAACTGTCTCAAATCCCATGATTGGCAAATGAGAGTCATGTGGACTCCAGGGCCTGGGTTCTAAACCTTTATGCTATATTGACTCTTATATCCCTGGTCGCACAGCTAAAGAATAGTAGGATCAGGGTTAGAAGCAAGCCCAGAATTCCCCTGCTTTGCACCGCCATGCTGGAACAGTGAATATGACTAAAATCAGAAAATCTGAGTGTCATCAACTACAGACCAGAGATCTGATTCAGGACCAGACAAAAGGTCCACATAGACCCTTCCTGGGGAATGAGCTCTGCTTTCAGAAGTACCTTGGGAACTGGTCTGGGATAGTTTCACTATGTTTGTCAGACCAGACTTCTTGTGATAAACCCACAGAGTCTATCCCAGGGTAGACCTGCCCCTGGAGTTAGAGAAGCTTCTGTCTTTTTTCCTGCCCTTAATTTCCCGGGGCCTGACTTAATAGTAAAGTTCTATAATGTTCCAAGTTGAGCAAACATAGAAATTTGGTAGGGTAACTAGGCTGAAAGTTCTGATTTGCCTAAAATTGCAATTCACCCAGCAAGCATTAATTTAATCTCCATGGTATTTCTAATGCCAGTAACCTGGGGATGTTAAGATTTTGCTGCTTTTCTTACAGAAATGTTTCATAATACACATAAAATTACATGTGCTGTTTTTAAAGCTTGGAGTCTACGTATGACAGATCCCTTGGGAATGAATTCTAGCAACTCTAGCAATCCTCATTAAAAAACTACTGCCATGAGAGTTTGTTATTATGGGTCATGTATAATGGCCTCTTACTCATCCCTGCTGCTGTGTGCCAGCTAAACTCTCCTCCTCTATCATCTCTGTCAAGCCATCTCTTCTTGGTTCTAAACCCACTTGTTTCAAGAAAGCTCCTCTGGGCCGGGCACAGTGCCTCATGCCTGTAATCCCAGCACTTTGGGAGGGTGAGGGGGGTGGATCACTTGAGGTCAGGAGTTCAAGACCAGCCTGGCCAACATGGTGAAACCCTGTCTCTACTAAAAATACAAAAATTAGCTGGGCATGGTGGTGCATGCCTATAATCCCAGCTACTTGGGAGACTGAGGCAGAATTGCTTGAAGCTGGCAGGGGGACGTTGCAGTGAGCCAAGATCACACCACTGCACTCCAGCCTGGGTGACACAGCGAGACTCCATCTCAAAAAAAAAAAAAAAAAAAAAAGAAACAAGCTCTTATGGTACTGAGTTATTATTTTAAAAATACCTTTTACTTGCTTAGTGCTTTAGTGTCTACAAAACGTGTTTACGTATATTGTGTTGATTTCAGCTTTATAACCTGCAGTACTAAACAGAGACATGTTATTTTCCCTAACTGACTGAAGACATTGAGGTTCAGGGAGTCCAAGTAACTTACACAAGATCCCACACCCATTGACTAAGGAACCTGAGTGTTCTGACCTCAACTGGGGTTTTATATTCTTTCAAATAAAAAAAAATGCTTCATTATTCAGAACAGTTTTAGGTTCATAGCAAAATTAAGCAGAAAACACACACACTTCCTGTATACTCCCTGCAAGTTTGGTTTTCTTTCTGTTAAAATATGCTACCTACTCCTAAAAGGCTAGGATTACAGGTGTGAGCCACTGTGCCCAGCCAGAAATTTCTTAAAAGATCAAGAAACACAAAGTTAAATCTCTCTATTATTAAAGAAATAGACACTTAAAAGAGTATTTTTTGCCTGTCAATTTTGCAAGGTTGAACAAGCGTGTTAATTCTGTTCAGTGCTAAGAATGCTGTGATGGAGCTGCACGCGGTGGCTCATGCCTGTCATCTCAGTACTTTCGGAGGCTGAAGCAGGAGGTGACTAAGGCCAGGAGTTCGAGACCAGCGTGGGAAACATAGCAAGACCCTATTTCTTAAAAAAAAAAAAAAAGAATGCTGCAATGGGATCTCTCATACTTTGCTATGAAAAGTTAGCTGGCATTTTTGTTTGAAAAGCAATTTTGTGGTACATCTCTAGAGCCTTAAACATGTTCATATCCTTTAACAAAATTTCACTTTGAGAAATCTAGCTTTAGGAAGGACCCAAAGAAACAAAAAAATGTAGGACAGTTGTACAAACATAAATGTTCAATAATAGGAGAAGGGTTCAAAAAAATCATAGACCATCCATGCAATGGAATTCGAAGCAGCCATTCAAAATCTTTTTTCTGAAGAACTTAATATCACAGGAAAATGCTAATGATCAAGTGAAAGAAAAAAAAGCAGGACAAAAATGGTATTCAAAAAATAAGTATATTATATATATACACACACACACACACACAAATACATAGTATATATTCACTGTATGTATGTGTGTGGGGGGGTGTGTATGTATATTGGAGAAAAGTTTGGAAGAAAATATGCCAAAATGTTGAAATAGTATTCTCTTGGTGAAAATACTGTGTGATTTTAATTTCTTTCTGACACTTTTCTAATTTTTGAAAAATTTAAATACCAAGCATGTATTACGTTTAAAATACACCCTCAAAAGCAATAAGTGGTTTTTTTCACACCGGATGCTAGGTGAAGAACTGGAGTAGAAACAATTCATGGTGAAAAATGGGCCGGGCAAAGTGGCTCACACCTGTAATCCCAACACCCTGGGAGGCCAAGGCAGGAAGATCGCATTAGCCCAGGAGTTTGTGACCAGCCTGGGCAACATAGCAAGATCCTATCTCTATAAAAAATTTTAAAATTAACTGGGTGTAATGGCACACACCTGTAGTCCCAGCTACCCAGGAGGCTGAGGCAGGAGGATCACTAGAGCCCAGTAGTTTTAGGTTACAGTAAGCCATGCTATGCCACTGCACTCCAGCCTGGGGGACAGAGCAGGACTCTGTTTCTAAAAATAATAATATAAATAAAAAAGAAAAATAAATAAATGGACTTAGGAGTCACACAAAGCTGGGTTTTACCCCTGGCTCTGCCTTTTTCTAGATGAATCACTGTGAACAAATGGCCACACTTTATGGTACATCGGTACCATCAGTAAAGTGGGGATCATCATACCTGTCTCATGGAGTTTTTGTGAGGAGTATAGATGACCTATTTAAAGCATCAGGTCTGCTGTCTAGCACAGACTAGATATTTTGTCAGTGGTTTCTATTGTTACTAACACCTCCTGATTATTTGATTTGTCCTCTGTTGATTGTTAGCTTGCTGAAATGCTTAGTTTCCCATTCTAGGTGATAAGTTCCTTGAATATAGGGACTGGATTTATGTTTTCTTAGAACGGTGCTTTGCCTACAACTGACTTTTCTTTCCCTGGCTTCCTCTTTCCTTCCTTCCCTCCTCCCCACCACTTTCTTTTTTTGTTTGTTTGTTTGTTTTTACTCCCCGCTATTTTCACATATAATCCTGTACCAGTCATCTGACAAGGCTGATGCACTGATAAGTTCATGTGCCGTATAGTGAATTTCCCATAAGTTACCAGGAAGACAGGAGTTTGTGCATGCAGTTGTGTATATATGTTTTCATATTACAGATACAATAGGCAGGTATCATGATAAGGTGACTTGTCTGGGGAGCCACATGCTCTGCGTTTCTTCTTGCCCATCAAACCATATGCTTTATAAAAGTCTATGATTATAAAGACTACGGAGGGCTTCCTACATTTGAATTATGGCTACTTGTAGTCTCTTCACAGCTATACTGGGGACTGTCTTCCACTTCAGAATTTCCCATTTTGAGTAAGGATGTTGAAAGATCCAACCTTAAAAAAGAAGACACATATATTAAACACAAAAAGAATATAAATAAATAAATAAATAAACAAACATAAAAGGGATATTTCAAAATTTATACCAGTTCAGTACTCACTCTGTAAGTCCTGCCCAGCCATCAGTCTACCAAAGCCTACATATAAAAGGAATCAAAATCCATTTGTATCAAAGTATACAAATCATCAGCCTAAGAATAACTTCTCCTCAAGGGGACTTATACTGAAATGGGATCGAAGCTTTAACCTGAAGTAATTAAATCTCTATGACGGTGGGCTGAGCCCAATGGCTCACGCCTGTAATCCCAGCACTTCAAGAGGCCAAGGCAGGCAGATTGCTTGAGCCCAGGAGTTCGAGACCAGCCTGGGCAACATAGTGAGATCCCATCTCTTAAAAAAAAAAAATTTATGATGGCATCTCAATTATTTGAGGCTTTTCAAGAATCCCTACGTACTGTGTGGACCTACAGATAAGACTCTTCAGCATCTCCCAGTTTCAGACAGATTCCCGCCTACTAGAGAAAACACTTTCTCAGCAGTCAATAGACTTGAGTTCTGTTTTTGACTCTCCCATTAACCAGCCTGAGTACTCAGCATCTCTGAGGCCAGGCACAGTGGCTCATGCCTGTAATCCCAGCACTTTGGGAGGCTGAGGCAGGTGGATCACTTGAGGTCAGGAGTTTGAGATCAGCCTGGCCAACATGGTGAAACCCTGTCTCTACAAAAATACAAAAATTAGCCAGGCGTGGTGGCACACATCTGTAGCCCCAGCTACTCAGGAGGCTGAGGTGGGAGGATCACACCTGGGAGACGGAGGCTGTAGTGAGCCAAGATCATGCTACTGCACTCCAGCCTGGGCGACAGAGGGAGACCCTGTCAAAAAAAAAAAAAAAAAAAAAAAGAACATCAACTCTGGGCTTCAGTTTTCTCATCTGTAAAATAAGAGAACTAAACGAGATGATTTATAAGGCCCTCTCAGCTTTCACATTCTTCTCTTGTAAAAATCCTACCTTATAGTGAACATATGGAAAGATCCAAAGACAGCTTTCAGGAATTTAGGAGAAGAGGAAAACCTGCTATTTCTTTATTTCATCCCATCTAGTCTAGTCCATTCAATAAAACAGTAATAAGTTACATATAGAAGAAAATTTGGAAGATAATGAAATGAAACAGAGAAAAAAGAATATGGAATCCTACCACACAAACACCGTTAATATTTTGGGGTATCTCCTTCCGGAATTTTTGCGCTATGTGCAGGGAAAACATTAGTTGTAATTAGAAAGGGTAACCGGTATTCTATGTCCAGGTCTTTTGCCTTTGCCATAAGCTCTTCATTTTAGCCACAACTCCAGGTGAAGCTTTAAATCAGGGCATTGTGGCTCCTCTCTTTTTTTCTTACCTCTATTTTCCACCTTAGCCCTAGATTAAGAACAGGCTTTGGCTGGGTGTGGTGGCTCACACCTGTAATCTCAGCACTTTGAGAGGCCAAGGTGGATGGATCCCTTAGGCTCAGGAGTTTGAGAGCAGCCTGGGCAAGATGGTAAAACCCTGTCTTTACAAAAACCAGAAAAATGATACAGGTGTGGTGTTGTGCACCTGTAGTTCCAGCTACCTGAGGGCTGAGGCAGGAGAATTGCTTGAGCACAAGAGGTTGAGGCTGCAGTGAGCTGTGTTTGCACCAATGCACTCCAGCCTGGGCAACAAGGTAAGACCTTGTCTCCAAAAAAAAAAAAAAGAACAGGCTGTATCTTCACTTCTGAAACTATGGAACTACTTGACTTCCCTTCCTTTGGGGTATTATCACACCCCATTCCATGTGGCTCACGTTGAGCTGATAATTACACTCCCTTGCACCCATGAGCCAATGGCCCAGGTTTGACTAATATTACCCATCACCCATCTTCCAGGCAACCATTATTGGCCCATACAGTGGGTGCTTACTGTTGTTTTCTTGTTGTTTTGAGACACGACCGTGGTTTGTCACCCAGGCTGGAGTGTAGTGGCGTGATCACAGCTCACTACAGCCTTGACTTCACCAAGCTCAGGTGATCCTCCCACCTCAGCCTCCCAAGTAGCTGGGACTGCAGGCAAATGCCATCATGCCTGTCTAATTTTTGTATTTTTTGTAGAGATGGGGTTTCACCATATTGCCCAGGCTGGTCTCAAACTCCTGGCCTCAAGTGATCCACCCACCTGGGCCTCCCAAAGTGCTGAGATTACAGGCATGAGCCACTGCACCCAGCCTAGAGTGAGTACTTAATTCAAAGAAAGCTAATCATAATCAGTCATTAGCTGGGATTGACACATGACTTGGGGAGAAAATAATCGCTTTCCTCCTAAGAAAGGGACACACAAATCTGGGGATGGCAGTGACCATCTCTTTAACATGTGGAGAGAGCCTGTCTGCAGCGTGCAGCCACATGGAGATGGACAGAGAAGAGACCCTGCAGTCTTTAGTCCCCACATCCTGCCCTAGACCCTGTACTTGCAGTTCTTCTTTTAATCTTGTAATCCATACCACAGGACATGAACAAATAATTATCCTGTCACTTGAGCTAATGTGAGTTGAGTTCTTGTTACTTACCACCAAGAGAACCCCGGCTAACAATCCTGATCACATTCAGGCTCACTCCCACTGGATCATGAGAACCATCCTAGCCTTAGACTGGAAGACTGAACAAGGTCCATCCTGGTTTCCTTAGAATTGGATAATGTCCTAATTGTTCCCAACCTCCCAGCCTGGGATTGAGTCCTGCCCTTCAATGACCAAGGCCTGCCTCATTGCTCACAGACTACCTGCTGGGCCAACCAGCTGCTTGCCACTTGATTGGCTGCTAAGAGACTTCCTGTCCCTGGACCACCTAGTTAAGTTCCCGGGCATTTGCATGCTGGGTCCTCTGGATACCTTCTGGTTTACTTCACTCCTACTTGCTATTTTGCTGTGTCTGCTGGGCTTGTTCTTAGCATATGCACCTGGGTCTATTTCCTCAATATCTGGCCCTCCCCAGTGAGACAGATCCAGTCCTAAATTCTGATCCCTCATTACATCAAGTCCAGAAGTATATGTTGGGGATGGGGAGGTATGGAAGGAACACTTGACACCTAAGCACATTCTCTAAAAGCAAGAACCCTTCAACAGTTCTTAAGGTGTTAGATCTATGATGAAAAGGTCCTGAAAAGCAAGTCCATGAGACCCACAGCAGTCAGCCCTACCTCCCACTCATTCCCTGAGCCATACAGCAGTTAGCTCTCTTATGCCCGTGCTCCAAGGGAGGGCAAGGTTCTCTTTTTCTACCAGCCCATATATTATTTCCTTTATTATCTCATTCAGGGATAGACAATATTCTTTCTAGATTTGTGCAACCATAATCTTCCCTAGGAAGTCTCCTTTATAACATTTTAAAAATATAAGAACATATTTTTGCCTTTGAACACAGAAACCTTGGTTCCCAAAACATGGCGGGTTGTTTTTGTGATAGAAGGGCCCTGGGCCACTCTTCCAAGCACATGAATGTCATTGTCACCAAAGCCATGGTCCTGGCTTCTCAAGACCTTGAAGAAAATACTCCCAGGGTACACAATGGAGAAATGAGGGAGGGCTGGGTCGGAGGGGGATGCCTTTGAAAAGTATGACTTGGAATCCATGAGCTTGAATGTCTGGCTCTGATTGAGGTTACAGCAAGAGGATGGCTGGGGGAAGATTCCAAAATCAGGGAAGGGAAGTGACTCTCACTCTGGTTTACTCATCAGAGTGGTGCCTGATTTGGGTGGGTAAAGGGATCTTACCATTTTCTAAACAGCTCTTGGAGGACAGTGAAAAGTGGGTGTCAACAGGTAAACTGCTCTGCTGGGAGATCTGGGAACCGTGTTTGTGATTGACAAGAGCTAGGCAAAAAGGAGGAACGTGAACAAAGAGAGAAAAAGAGCATCATCAACAGAAACTCCAATTGCCAGTACTTTAATATTCTTATCAGGGCATCAGCAAAGTTTTCCATAAATATCAACAATAACCCATGAAATATGTGTATTGGCCAGGTCCGGTGGCTCATGCTTGTAATCCTAGCACTTTGGGAGGCTGAGGCGGGCAGCTCACAAGGTCAGGAGATTGAGACCATCCTGGCCAACATGGTTAAACCCCATCTCTACTAAAAATACAAAAATTAGCTGGGTGTAGTGGCACGCGCCTATAGTCCCAGCTACTCAGGAGGCTGAGGCAGGAGAATCACTTGAACCCGGGAGGCGGAGGTTGCAGTGAGCTTAGATCATGCCACTGCACTCCAGCCTGGTGACACAGCGTATCTCCATCTCAAAAAGAAAGAATGTGTATTATTTGCTCTGGAAATGAATCTGCCTTCTAAACTAAAAACTTGGCTGCATAATTTCTTGATTTATTAAAAGACTGTTTATGCTTTTGTTCTAAGAACTGCCCTTCCACATGAGGCTACTCGTAAAGGCTTCATGTTTTATTTTCATTCCTTCTTTTAGCAATTGAGTAACAGTAAAAGCACACACACACCCACATAAAGGCTTCCAGGACACAATGCCCCTCTGTGTCATTATCAAGTTTTGTGCTAAACTATAAATCTAAAACAAGAAACTATATTAAATCTATGAAGTGGAATGAATTCAACCTATGGAGAAAAAAAATTTTATAAGCGGTATAAAAGAAAAAAAGAGACACATTTGAAAAGAAAGCAAAGCTCATGATAGCCTCAAAGTTTAGAAATGAATTAGGAGGTCCATAAGTCCAGATTCCCATAACAAATAGGTTGCATCAAAAGAAATAATACAAGAAAATTATACACATGATATCGTTTAATTCTCCCAACAACATTTTACCCTTAGTCATCCTCACTTTACAGATGATGAAATCAAGATTTAGATTTCCCCAATTCACAGAACTGGTTGGCGGTAGAGCTGAGATTCGAAACCTTTAGAGTCTTTCTAGCTCCAATAAATGTGGTTCTACCCACCAGGCCCTCCATACTGGCTGTTATAAAAATTAAAAATATACCCAGAGACAATATTCAGTGCTTCCTTAGTCCCCTGGTGCTCATAACTATCAAGTTCATCATTGCCATGAAGAAAGTGATTAGTCGGCTAGGCACAGTGGCTCACGCCTGTAATCCCAGCACTTTGGGAGGCCGAATCAGGCAGATTACTTGAGGTCAGGAGTTTGAGACCAGCCTGGCCAACATGGTGAAACCCCGTCTTTACAAAAATACAAAAATTAGCAGGGCATGGTGGTATGTGCTGTAATCCCAGCTACTTGGGAGGCTGAAGCAGGAGAATTGCTTGAACCCGGAAGATGGAGGTTGCAGTGAGCCGAGATGGCGCCTCTGCATTACAACCTGGGCAACAGAGCGAGACTGTCCCCAAAAAACAAACAAACAGAAAAAAAGAGAGACAGAGAGAGAGAAGAAAGAGAGCATGGGTCTATAAAAGGAAAACACTAAATTAGAAATGTAAGAAAGCACCAACCAACCAATAAAACAAACAAACAAACAAAAACATCTAAATTTCCTATTCCTGGGACTTCTTATGCACTCCTGAGCCTATCTGTTTTTAGTCACTGATAGAATGCCAAGAAGCCAGGTCCTGAGAGATCATGAGGACAAAAATAAACTCCTCTCGCAACTCACAGTCACAGTATTGTTGCAGGGGCAGAGCTGGCCACAGAAAACTCAACAGGTGGGGTAAGACTATTCCTTCAGGAAGGCTGTTTTTCTCTTTCTCTCCCTCCCCTTTTACAGAAACCTAAACCATCACCAGCTGTTGTAATCACACGAACTGGATAAAGGGAAGCAAAAGAATGGAATATATTTAGCCTAGGGTTTGGAGTCTAAAAGCCCATGTTCCATTCAAACTCTGCAAGAATCACTAAGGTTCTTGGTATAAGCAACAGCCACCCTCTTTTTTTTTTTTTTTTTTTTTTTTTTTGAGACGGAGTTTCGCTCTTGTTGCCCAGGCTGGAGTGCAATGGCACGATCTCGGCTCACTGCAACCTCTGCCTCCTGGGTTCAAGCAATTCTCCTGCCTCAGCCTCCCTAGTAGCTGGGATTACAGGCATGTGCCACCACACCCGGCTGATTTTGTATTTTTAGTAGAGACGGGGTTTCTCCATGTTGGTCAGGCTGTAACAGCACCCCCTTATATGCTCGCTACAGATTCCGAAACACCTCCAGAGCCTGGAGTTTTAGAGATTATGAATTATGCCTCTCTGCTAAAAAAGTTTTTATTTTTATTTATTTATTTATTTTGAGACAGAGTCTCACTCTGTTGCCCAGGCTGGAGTGCAGTGGCGAGATCTCGGCTCAGTGCAAGCTCCATCTCCTGGGTTCAGGCCATTCTCCTGCCTCAGCCTCCTGAGTAGCTGGGACTACAGGTGCCTGTCACCACGCCTGGCTAATTTTTGTATTTTTAGTAGAGACAAGGTTTCACCATGTTAGCCAGGCTGGAAAAAGTTTTTATTATGAATGCTGTCTGTGTGAATTGGAATACCACAGTTTTCACAGGCTTTTATTCTTTTTCCTTTTTTTCTCATACCTTAAAAATCAAGTTATAATTCACATACTGTAAACTCACCATTTTATTTATTTATTTTTAAGGATTACAGAGCTTCCTCACTTTTTTTAAATTAATTTTTTTTTTAAAGAGAGACAGGGGTCTCTCACTACATTGCCCAGACTGGTCTCTAACTCCTGGGCTCAAGTGATCCTCCCACCTTGGCCTCCCAAACTGCTGGGATTATATGTGTGAGCCATGGCATCCATTACTTATTTATTTTTATTGATTTATTTATAGAGACACGGTCTCACTATGTTGCCCAGGCTGGTCTCAAACTCCTAGACTCAAGCAATCCTCCTACCTCTGTCTCCCAAAGTACTGAGATTACAGACATGAGCCACTGTGCCTGCCTGACAGTCACCCTTTTAAAGTGTTCAGTGGTTTTTTAGTACATTCACAAAGTTGTATAACCATCACCACTATCTAATTCCAGAATATTTCTATTACCCCCCAGAGAAACCCCATACCTATTAGCAGTAACTCCTCAATTCCCTCTCACCCTAAATCCTAGCAACCACTAACCCACATTCTGTTTCTATGGATTTGCCTTTTTTTGGAAATTTCATAGAAATGCAATCATACGCTGGGCGTGGTGGCTCATGCCTGTAATCCCAGCACTTTGGGAGGCTGGGGCAGGTGGATCACCTGAGGTCAGGAGTTCAAGACCGGCCTAGCCAACATGGCAAAACCCCTTCTCTACTAAAAATACAAAATTAGCCCGGCATAGTGGTGGGTGCCTGTAGTCCCAGCTACTTGGGAGGCTGAGGCAAGAGAAGCGCTTGAACCTGGGAGGCAGAGGTTGCAGTGAGCTGAGATCGCGCCACTGCACTCCAGCCTGGGAGACAGAGCAGGACTCCGTCTCAAAAAAAAAAAAAAAAAAAAAAAAAAAAAAAAAAAAAAAAAAAAAGAAATGCAATCATTCAATATGTGTCCTTTTGTGACTTGCCTTTTCCACTTAGCATAATGTTTTCAATGTTCATCTATGTGGTAGCATATATCAGTATTTCATTCATTCCTTTTCTTTTTTTGAGAAAGGGTCTCACTCTGTGGCCAATGCTGGAGTGCAGTTGCATGATCATGGCTCATTGTAGCCTTAAACTCCTGGGCTCAATTGATCCTCCCACCTCAGCCTCCTGAGTATCTGCGACTACAGGCAATGCCACCACATCTGGCTTTTTTTTTTTTTTTTTTTTTTTTTTTTGTAGAGACGAGGTCTTACCATGTTTCCCAGGTTAGTCCTGAATTCCTGGTCTCAAGCAATCTTCCTATCTTGGGCTCCCAAATTGCTGAAATTATAGGCATGAGCCACTGTGCCTGGCCTCATTCATTCCCTTTTATGAGCGAATAATATTCTGTTGTATGGGTATACCACATTTTGTTTATCCATTTTTCAATTGAGAGGCATTTTGGTTATTTCCACATTTTGGTTACCACGAATGATGCTATTATAAACATTTGTTTATAAGATTTCATGTGGCCGGATACAGTAGCTCATGCCTGTAATCCTAGCACTTAGGGAGGCCAAGGCTGGCGGATCACCTGAGGCCAGGCGTTCGAGACCAGCCTGACCAACATGGAGAAACTCTGTCTCTACTAAAAATACAAAATTAGCCAGGTGTTGTAGCACATACCCATTAATCCCAGCTACTTGGGAGGCTGAGGCAGGAGAATTGCTTGAACTTGGGAGGCAGAGGTTGCAGTGAGCCGAGATCGAGCCATTGCACTCCAGCCTGGGCAACAAAAGCGAAACTCTACCTCAAAAAAAAAAAAAAAAAAGATTTCATCTGGACATGTTTTTAATTTTCTTGGATATGAACCTGGAAGCAGAATTGCTCTCTGTTTAATTTTCACGTGCTCTCTGTTTAATTTTCTGAGGAACTGCCAAACTGTTTTCCAAAAGAGCTGTACTATTTTACATTCCTATCAGCAACGTATGAGGGCCCCAATTTCTCCATATCTTGTCTAACACTTATTAGTGCCTATCTTTCCAATTACAGCCATTCTAGTAAATGTGTCTTAATTTTTAAGCTTAATTTATCTACTAGTTATTTGATGGTGGACCTAACTGTTTTACAAATATGTTATCTCCTAAAACTTCCTGTGATAGTAAAATTGTTTTATTTTTTTATTTTTATTTTTTGAGACAGAGTCTCTGTCTGTCATCGAGGCTGCAGTGCAGTGGCACAATTATAGCTCACTGTAGCCTCGATCTCCTGGACTCAAGTGATCCTCTTGCCTCAGCCTCCTGAGTAGCTGGGTCTACAGGTGCACACCACCATGCCCAGCTAATTTTTGTATTTTTTGTAGAGATGGGGTTTCACCATGTTGCCCAAGCTTGTTTCAAACTCCTGACCTCAAGCGATCCGCCTGCCTCAACCTCCCAGAGTGTTGGGATTACAGACGTGAGCCACCACACCTGGCCAGCTTGTTCTTATAAAGTAAAAAACTTATTGCTGAAATTGTCTTGTAAAAGCAGATGTATTGGGCCTCATGAGCCGTCAGGAACCAATATTAATACCTATATAACCAAGGGTAACAATGAGGGTCATATGAGACAATGGAGATAATAGTAACAATAAACACATGTAATATCCACTATGTTCAGATACTTTTCCAAATGCCTTAGTGTTGACTTATTTAATATTCAGAACAACCCTGGAGGAAGTACCATTCGTAGCACCATGTTACAGACAATGACACTGGGACAAAGAAAGGCTAAGTAACATGTTCAAAATTGTATCATTAGCAAGTGCCAGGGCCAGGATTTGAGTCCAGGAATTCTAAAAGCAAAGGCTTAACCACTGATGAGGTTACTTCCCTATCTCAGAGGGGTTGTTGTTGATATTAGCAATAATAAACTACCATTTATTATTGCTAATATCATTTTCATTATATGCAAGTAGAATGAGAATTAGGGATAAAGTTACAGAAAGAACATTATCCCGGGAGTCAGGAGACCAGGGTTGGGGTCATGGCTCTATCAGCAATCATATGACTTTGGGAAAGTTACTCAGCCCCTTGGAATCTCACTTTTCCTCCTCAATAAAATGGAAATCCAGCCTAGGCAACATGGCAGGACCCTGTTTCTACAAAAAGTTTAAAAATTAGCCAGGCATGGTGGCACATACCTCTGGTCCCAGCTCCCTGGGAGGCTGAGGTGGGAGGATCACTTGAGCCCAGGAGTTCGAGGCTGCAGTGAGCCAAGATTGTGCTACTGCACTCCAGCCAGGCATAGTGGCTCACGCCTGTAATCCCAGCTACTTGGGAGGCTAAGGCACAAGAATTGGTTGAACTTGGGAGGCGAAGGTTGCAGTGAGCTGAGGTTGCACCACTGCACTCCAGCTTGGCCAACAGAGCAAGACTCTGTCTCAAAAAAAAAAAAAAGAAAGGAATTCTGTAATCATCCCACAATGATATCAGGGTGACTAAACTAGACAATAGCTAGAAAGCTCCCTGTGATCTGTGGAATACTGTAAGTGAATATGATTTTATTATTGAAAATGTCAGTTCTTTTAATCTTCAAGTCCTGAATATAAAGTTTCATTCTTGGGAGAAAAGCTGGGTCTCCCAGGGCTCTTCATTGCATAGTGCTAATCTCAGATGAGGTTCTTCATCCTTCTTTAATTGCACAGAGCTGCTTCACTCACTCGTTTTTCCTGGAAACTGTCAGGTTTTCTGAAGTTACAGTCAGTAAAGATTTCAGATTACTAAGCCTTTATTTATATTCCTGGGTTTGGTATTTGCAAATGTTTCTAGCATCTGAGAATGGCATCAATTTTTGGAGAGAAAAATAGTAAACTTAATTTTAACTGTAAAAAACCTAGAGGCAGCCGGGAGCAGTGGCTCCCTCCTGTAATCCCAAGGAGTCCAAGGCGGTGTATCACTTGAGGTCAGGAGTTTGAGACCAGCCTGGCCAACGTGGTGAAACCCCATCACTACTAAAAAAAATACAAAAATTAGCCAGGTGTGGTGGTAGGAGCCTGTAATCCCAGCTACTCAGGAGGCTGAGGCAGGAGAATCACTTGAACCCGGGAGGCAGAGGTTTCAGTGAGCCGAGATCATGCCACTGCACTCCAGCCTGGGCAGTAGAGCAAGACTCTGTCTCAAAACAGTAATAACAACAACAAAACAACAAACACCTAGAAGCTAAGGTCAGGCAAAGATCACACATATTTAAAAAGATGGAACATTTTGAGAGAGAAGAACAGACATTAGAGGCAAGGGAAGAAGACAACAGAGCCGACTTCTCCATTAGGCATAGTATGTAGGGTCTGTGACACTTCCAGGTGCCCAGGAAAATGTTTCTTTCAAAAAGAAATTGTTTTTAATTGAGATAGGGTCTTGCTCTGTTGCCCAGGTGGGTCTTGAACTCCTAGGCTCAAGCAATCTTCCCCCTTTGGCCTCCCAAAGTGCTGGCATTACAAGTGTGAGCCACCACACCCAGACGGTATTTTTTATTGTGGTTAAATATCCATAACAAAATTAACTATTTCAATTATTTTTAAGTGTATAGTTCTGTAATATTAAGTTCACGCACGTTGTACAAACACCACCACCATCGCCAGAACTTTTTCAATGTGTTCTCCATTTCTATATTTCTATCATTTCAAGAGTTTTATATAAATGGAATCATATAACATGTAACTTTTGATGATTGCCTTTTTCAGTCAGTTTCCTTCTCTGCAGATTCATCCAGACTGTTGTGTATATCAGTAGTTCTCCAATTGAACCTCTGTGCCCATTTAACAACAACTTCTTATTCCCCCTTCCTCAGCCCCTGTGAACCACCATTCTATAAGCAGAATTATATAATTGGAGTTCTCAGTGTAATATTTGTCCTTTTGTGTCTGGCTTATTTCACTTAGAATAATGTCTTCAGGATTCATCTATGTTGTAGCATGTATCAAAACATCAATTATTTTTAGGGCTGAATAGTATTCCACTGTATGTATATACCACACTTTGTTTATCCATTCATTCATTGATGGACATTTGGGTTGTTTCCGCCTTTTGCCTACTGTGAATAATGCTACTATAAACATTGGTGTGCAAATATCTGAGCCCCTGCTTTCAATCTACTTCAGTTGAAATTAACTTCACCCTAGGCCTCTTCCAGAACTGTAAAACTTTTAGAAAAAAATGTAAATTAAAACCTTCAAGATTGACCAGGTGCAGTGCCTCATGCTTATAATCTCAGCACTTTAAGAGGCCAAGAAAGAGGAACACTCAAGCCCAGGAGTTTGAGACCAGCCTGGGCAACATAGCAAGACCCCATCTCTACAAAAAATAAAAAATAAAAAAGAAGAAGAAAAAGGAGAAGAAGAAGGAGGAGGAGGAAGAGGAGGAGAAAAGGAAAGAAAAACCTATACCTGAATGTTTTAGCAACTTTCTTTCTTTTTTTTTTTTTTTTGAGATGGAGTTTCGCTCTGTCGCCCAGGCTGGAGTGCAGTGGCGCGATCTCAGCTCACTGCAAGCTCCACCTCCTGGGTTCACGCCATTCTTCTGCCTCAGCCTCCTGAGTAGCTGGGACTACAGGCGCCCGCCACCACACCTGGCTAATATTTTGTATTTTTTTTTTTTAGTAGAGATGGGGTTTCACCATGTTAGCCAGGATGGTCTCGATCTCCTGACCTCGTGATCCACCCGCCTTGGCCTCCCAAAGTGCTGGGATTACAGGCATGAGCCACTGCGCCCGGCCTTTAGCAACTTTCATAATAGCCAAACACTGAAACAAAACAAAACAACAACAACAACAACAACAAAAACCCAGATGTCTTCCCAAAGGTGAGTAGTTAAACTGTGGTACATCTATACCATGGGACATTACTCAACAACAAAAAGGAAGAAACTACTGATATACACAACAGTCTGGATGAATCTGCAGAGAATGAAACTGACTGAAAAGGCAATCATCAAAAGTTACATGTTATATGATTCCATTTATATAAAATTCTTGAAATGATAGAAATATAGAAATGGAGAACACACTGGTGGTTGCTAGGGTTAAAGAAAAGGTAGGGGCAGGAAGGAAGTGGGTCAGGCTGTAGAAGGATACCACGAGGGATCCCTGTGGTGGTGGAAGTGTTTCGAATCTTGACTGTATCAGTGTCAATATCCTGGTTGTGATGTTTTACTACAGTTTTGTGAGATATGATGTTGCCATATAGAGAAAATGGGTAAAATGTCCATTTTTCTCTCTGTATTACTTCTTACAACTTCATATGGATCTACAATTATTTTAAAATTAAAAAGCTTAATTAAAAAAATTATATAGAGACCAAGCATGGTGGTGCATGCCTGTAATCCCAGCACTTTGGGAGGCTGAAGTGGGAGGATTGCTTGAGTCCAGGAGTTTGAGACCAGCCTGGGCAACATCGTAAACTCGTGTCTCTACTAAAAATACAAAAATTAACCAGGTGTGGTGACATGCTCTTGTGGTCCCAGCTACTCAGAAGGCTGAGGTGGGAGGATCACTTGAGCCTGGGGGTTGAGGCTGCAGTGACCTGTGATCAGGTCACTTCACTCCAGACTGGGCAACAGAGCAAGACCCTGCCTCAAAAAAAAAAAAAATGTACGTAGCCAGCACTGTATTTCTGTTGGACTATACTACTGTAAGAGAATCTCAAGGATACCCTGAGGCAGAAACTTCATACCACATGGAATCTAGTAACAAGCCTAATTGATGCTTTATCTAACTGAAAGCATCTGGTATCTTTTTTCTGACGTTCACGAATGACTTATTAAAGTGATCGACACAAGCCAAATAGCACTAATATAATGTTTTATCAATATCTCACTTACTTGCTGCTTTTATTCTTTCATCCTGAAGGCTTATTTATAAATCTAACCGTAACTTCTACTTACCTATTTTTTCCATAGATTTAGTTGATGCAACATGGTGGTCTTCTTTTGCTTTAACTAGATGATTTTGCTGATGACATTCTTCTCTTGAACCCCTGCTCATTTTGTGTTCTAGTAAGTTAACTATGGTCATGGAATTGCAACCTCCTTGCAGAGCATGGTCTTGCATCCACATTGAATTTTTGGATGCATGCATATAAGCATCTTCAGTAAGATCTTTCCAACTGTTATTTATGAGACTTACAGTTCCCTCAGAGAAAGTAATGTCAAGCTCAGCATTGCTGCAATGTCTCCCCAGGTTCACACAGTGTTTTGGGAGCAATGAGTTCGTATTCTTAAAATAGGTTATTTTGCAGGCATCTTTTGGAGAATCTAAGTTTTGAAGGAAGCTTGGACACACTAGGAAGTTGTGAGATGCTTGGTGAGTGGAACTCATCTTCTTTCATAGATGCGGCTACTGTAGTTAGTCTTGCATTCTTTAGTTCTTTTAACTTTGTTTTCTCTTTATTACTGTAAAACAAAATGTGAGCTTTAAAGATATTTTATACTCTTTAACCTAGTAATACAACTTCTAGGAATTCATCTTAAAATATAACAAAAAGATTTATAACATCTGTGCATAAAATTGCTTACTGTAACATTATATTTTGATATGAGAAAAAATTTAAAAGAACCTAATAGTGCATAGGGATATAGCTAAGTAAATAATACCATACCCATACAATGGGTAGTCATAAAAAATTATTTTAAAAATTGCTTCTAATAATTCGAGAACATGTTCATGTTGTAATATTATATAAAAAGTATACACAATTACAACTAAGCATGGTGGCTCACGCCTGTAATCCTAGCACTTTGGGAGGCTGAGGTGGGTGGATCACTTGAGGTCAGGAGTTCGAGACCAGCTTGGCCAACATGGTGAAACCCCGTCTCTACTAAAAATACAAAAATTAGCCAGGCATGGTGGCATGTGCCTGTAATCCTTAATCCTAGCTGCTCTGGAGGCTGAGGCAGGAGAATTGCTTGAAGCCAGGAAGCGGAGATTGCAGTGAGCCAAAATTGTGCCATTGCACTTTAGCTTGGGCAACAGAGTGAGACTCCAACTCAAAAAAAAAAAAAAAGTAGACATGATTGTATATGTGGAATGATCTCAAATGATATATATGTATACCTGGTAGTAAAAATACTAAGCAAATGTCTACCAAAAAGCTAACTTGGCTAGGAGGTGAAGAAGGATGGCCAAATAGAAATCTCCACTGAATGTCTTCCCCACAGGAACACCAAATTTAACAACTATCTAAATAAAAAAGCACCTTCAGGCTGGGCGTGGTGGCTCACACCTGTGGCTCATACCTGTAATCCCAGCACTTTGGGAGGCAGAGGTGGGTGGATCATGAGGTCAAGAGATCAAGACCATCCTGGCCAACATGGTGAAACCCCATCTCTACTAAAAATACAAAAATTAGCTGGGCATGGTGGCACATGCCTGTAGTCCCAGCTACGTGGGAGGCTGAGGCAGGAGAATCACCTGAACCCAGGAGGTGGGGGTTGTAGTGAGCCAAGATCTCACCACCGTGCTCCAGCCTGGCGACAGAGTGAGACTCTGTCAAAAAAAAAAAAAAAAAAAAAAAAAAAGAAGCACTTTCGTAAGAATCAAAAAATCAGATGAGCAATCACAGTACCTGGTTTTAACTTCATATCGCTGAAAGAGACACTGAAGAGCATCAGAAAGAGTCGAATCACCAATGCTGCCCCTACTCCATCCCCTGGCAGTGGCCATGTGGCGCAGAGAACCCGTGTGTTTGGGGGAGGGAGAGTGCAATGACTGTGGGACTTTGCATTGGAACTTAGTGCTGCCCTGTCATAGCTGAATACAACATTGGGCAGCCCTCAGCCAATGACCATGGAGGGAGCATTTAGACCAGCCCTAGCAAGAGAGGAATTGTCCATCCCAGCAGGTGGAATTTGAATTCTGGCAAGGCTCACTACTACAGGCTAAAGTTCTCTGGGGTACTAAATAAATTTGAAATGCAGTCTAGGCCACAAGGACTGCAACTCTTAGGCAAATCCTAGTGCTGTTCTGGTCTCAGAGCCAGTGAAACTGGGGGGCACTCGATCTAGTGCGACGATAGCCAGGGTAGCCAGGGGAGTGCTTGTACCACCCCTACCCCAAACCCGGGCAGCACAGCTTACAGCTCCAGGAGAGACTCCCTCTTTCCATCTGAGAGGAAAGAGAAGAGTAAGCAAGACTTTGCCATGCAACTTGGATACCATCTCAGCCACAGTAGGAGAGGGCACCGGACAGGGTCATGAGGGCCCCATTCCAGGCCCTAGCTACTGGGTGACATTCCTAGACACATCCTGAGCCAGAAAGGAACCTGCTGCCTTAAAGGGAAGGACCCAGTCCTTGCAGGATTCATCATCTGCTGACTAAAGAGCCCTTTGGCCCTGAATAATCAATAGCAGTAGCCAGATAGTACACACCATGGGCATTGGCTGAGATTCTGAGAAATGCTGTCTTCAGGTGTGACCCAGCACATTCCCAGCTGTGGTGGCTATGAGAACAGACTCTTTCTACTTAAGAAAAGCAAAGGAAAGAGGAAACAGAACTTTGTCTTGCATCTTAGGTACCAGCTTGGCCACAGTGGGGTAGAGCACCAACTGGGCTCTTGGGGTCCCTGATTCTAGGCCTTGGCTCTTAGACAGCATTACTGAACCTGCTGTGGGCCAGAGAGAAGTCCACTGCCCTGAAGGGTGAGTCCTATGCCTGGCAGCATTCACCATAAGCTGACTGAAGAGAGTCTGGGCCTTAAGTGAATACTGGTGGTAACCTGGCACTGCTCTCCGCAGCCTGAGACCGTGGTGGCTACAGAGAGAGACTCTTCTGCCCATGGAAAGAGGAGGGTAGAGTGGGAAGGACTTTGTCTTGTGGTTTTGGTGCCAGCCCAGCTGCAGTAGACTTGAGCGCCAGGTAGATTTCTAAGATTTTCAACTCCAGGCACTGTCTACTAGATGGCATTTCTGGAGCCACCTGGGGCCCAGGGAAGTTTACTGCCCTGAAAGGAAGGACACACGCTTAGCTGGCTTTGCCACCTGCTGATTATAGAGCCCTAGGGCCTTGAGCGAACATAGGTGGTAGCCAGGTAGTGGTTACAGTGGGCCTTAGTCAAGACCTAGTGCTGTGCTGGTTTCAGGTCTGACCCAGCACAGTCTCAGTGGTGGTGGCCGCAGGGATGATTGTGTTACCCCTCCCCAAACTCTAGGAAGCTCAGCACAGAGAGAGAGAGACTCCATTTGTTTGGGAGAAAGTAAGGCAAGAGAACAAGAGTCTCTGCCTGGTAACCCAGAGAATTCTCCCAGATCTTATCCAAGACCACCAAGGTGGTACCTCTACAAGTCTGCAAGAGCCACAGTGTTACTGGGCATGGAGTGCCCCCTAATGCAGATATGGCTGCAGTGACCAAAAACTTAGATCACAACACTCAAGTCCCTTTGAATACCTGGAAAGCCTTCCCAAGAAGGAAGACGGGTACAAATAAGCCCAGACTGAGAAGACTGAAATAAATACCCAACTCTTTAATGCCCAGACAACAAATATCCACAAGCATCAAGGTCATCCAGGAAAACTTGACCTCACTACCTAAACTAAAGAATGCACCAGGGACCAAACCTAGAGAGACAGAGA
Organism: Pongo abelii; assembly: GCF_028885655.2. Taxonomy (NCBI): domain Eukaryota; kingdom Metazoa; phylum Chordata; class Mammalia; order Primates; family Hominidae; genus Pongo; species Pongo abelii. Next base: position 93,969,160 of record NC_071995.2, read on the forward strand.
TATGTGACCTTTCAGACAGAGAATTCAAAATAGCTGTGTCTGGTGTGGTGGCTCACGCTTGTAATCCCAGCACTTTGAGAGGCCAAGGTGGGAGGATCACTTGAGTCCAGGAGTTCGAGATCAGCCTGGGCAATATAGTGAGATCCTGTCTCTACGAAAAATAAAAAATTGGCCAGGTGCGGTGGCTCACCCCTATAATCCCAGCACTTTGGGAGGCTGAGGCAGGTGGATTACCTGAGGTCAGGAGTTCCAGACCTCAGCCTGACCAACATGGTAAAACCCCATCTCTACTAAAATACAAAAAAAACTAGGCAAGTGTGGCGGCGGGCGCCTGTAATCCCAGCTACTTGGGAGGCTGAGGCAGGAGAATCTACAGGGTGTGCTAGCACATACCTGTAGTCCCAGCTCGGGAGGCTGAGGTGGGAGGATCAATTGAGCCTGGGAGGTTAAGGCTGCAGGGAGCCATGATAATACCACTGCACTCCAGCCTGGGCGACAGAGTGAGACCCTGCCTCAAAAAAAAAAAAAAGAAAAGAAAAGAAAGTCAGAAGAAAATCTTTATAATGAAGAATGGAAAGAAAAATTGAGCAGAAGTGAGGTTATAAAATATCATCTGTTTATTGCTATCAAAACTCACTATTAATTTAAAATGATAAAATGATAAAATGAAGGAAAATCATTTTGATGAATTAAAATATACATATTATTTTACCTATTCCATGTATTCATACCTACTCCATATATTCATACACATTCATAATATGTGTATTCATACAAATAATACACGTATTATTTGACCTACTCCATATATTCATACTCCATATATTCATATACACACACATTCATATAGATGTTGTACATCTGTATGTATGTATATATAATTTTATATACTGTTTGGGTTTTTTTTTTTTTTTTTTGAAACAAGGTCTTGCCCTTTCACCCAGGCTGGAGTGCAGTGGTGTGATCATAGCTCACTGCAGCCTTGACCTCTCAGGCTCAAGCAATCCTCCTAGCTCAGCCTCCCAAGAAGCTGTAACTACAGGCACATGCGACCACACCTGTCTGATTAAAAATACACTTTTTTTTGTAGAGACAGGACCTCACTATGTTATTCATGCTGTCTTGAACTCCTGGCCTCAAGCGATCCTCCTGCCTCAGCCTCCTAAAGTGCTGGGATTATTGGTATGAGCCACCAAACCTGGCTATATACTGGTTTTTAGAAGACAGGCAATCCTTGTTAACTACCATAATAATACAGTAAATGTATTTATCACTTTATACTTACAAAGAATTTTCACATATGCTACCTTATCTAACCCTCCAAATAACCCTATTAGATAGTATTACATTATCTCCATTACATAGTATTCTATATATATGAGCGCAAAACTCAGTTGTGTATTACTTAAATAACTGTGATTGATCTAAAATGTTTAATAACGACTGTTTGTCATTGGACAAGGTGTTTCAACAAACCCATATGGTAAATCTTTTGATCTCTCTTTTTATTGAAGAGGAAATATTATATTTATTTCTAGGATAAAGACTTTTCACTTTCAGGAAAACTAATTTAAAAAAAATAGTGTCTCAGTGAGGGGCACTTATCTGGGCCTCTTCAGTTTTCTTAGCATTTTTCTAGAGTGTAGTTAAATATGAAAAGTAGACTCAGGTTGTCAAATGAATTTAGAAAAATACCAGCCTAAACACTAGGATCTTGTGACAGTAGACAGGTTTTTGTCTATCCTATAAACTGGGTAGCTCTAGGCCAGAGTTCAGCAACTGGTAGCCCCAGGACAGGACCCATCCCTGAGATTTTATATATATATAACTGGATATATTTGAAAGAGGATCTGGCTCTGTTGCCCAGGCTGGAGTGCAGTAGTGAGATCATGACTCATTATAGCCTCAAACTCCTGGGCCCAAGCAATCCTCCCACCTCAGCCTCTTGAGTAGCTGGGACTAAATGCACAGGCCACCATGCCCAGCTAATTTTTGCTTTTTCATAGAGAAAAAAACTCACTGCATTGCACAGGCTGGTCTTAAACTCCTGGGCTCAAGCAATCCTCCTGCCTCGGCCTCCCAAAGTACTGTGATTACAGGCATGAGCTACTGCACCTGGCGCCTGAGATATATTTTGTTTGGCCTGTCTGGTGAAGTGTACACAGTACATTTTTTAAAATTGGATTTAGGGCAGGGCGCTGTGGCTCACGCCTATAATCCCAGCACTTTGGGAGGCCGAGGTGGGTGAATCATGAGGTCAGGAGATTGAGACCACGGTGAAACCCCTTCTCTACTAAAAATACAAAAAATCAGCTGGGCGTGGTGGTGGGCGCCTGTAGTCCCAGCTACTCGGGAGGCTGAGGCAGGAGAATGGTGTGAACCCCGAAGGCAGAGCTTGCAGTGAGCCGAGATCGCGCCACTGCACTCCAGCCTGGGCGACAGAGCGAGAGTCCGTCTCAAAAAAAAAAAAAAAAAAAAATTGGATTTATTGCCAGCATTTGAGGACTAGGAGTATGCTGCAAACGTTTATATTCCAGGTTTCTCTTAAAAAATGGGTCCGGGCGTGGTGGCTCATGCCTATAATTCTAGCACTTTGGGAGACTGAAGTGGGAGGATTGCTTGAGCCCGGGAGTTCAAGACCAGCCTGGGCAACATAGCAAGACTCCATCTCTAAAAAAAAAAATGTTTTTTTAATTAGCTGGGTGTGGTGGTGTGCACCTGTAGTCTCAGCTACTGGGGAGGCTGAGGTGGGAGGACTGCTTGAGCCCAGGAGTTCTAGGTTACAGTGAACTATGATCATGCCACTGTACTCCAGCCTGGGTGACAGAGCAATACCTTGTCTCAAAAAAATTTTTAAAGAAGGTTTTATTTTTAAAAAGTATGGGCTGCACCTGTAATCCCAGCACTTTGGGGGGATAAGACGGGTGGATCACGAGGTCAAGAGATTGAGATAATCCTGGCCAACATGGTGAAACCTCGTCTCTACTAAAAATACAAAAATTAGCTGGGTGTGGCAGCGCGTGCCTGTAGTCCCAGCTACTTGAGAGGCTGAGACAGGAGAATCGCTTGAACCCGGGAGGCAGAGGTTGCAGTGAGTGGAGACCATGCCACTCCACTACAGCCTGGGTGACAGAGTGAGACTCTGTCTCAAAAAAAAAAAAAAAAAAAAAGGATAGGCCGCATTCCTGTACAGTAGAAATATCATTTAAGTTGGTTCCTCCTGTCGTTACGTTAAGGCTGTGACAGGGCAGTGATATTAACACATCTAGAGAGATAAAGAGCTATGCTGTATCTATACTAGTACTTCACACTAGCATTTATACGAATGTGAAATTTCTATAAAAGGGAACAGACTCTATGGCCACTGCTATCCTGAGAGTTCCAGTCAAGGGATTGTTTTGGCGCTCCTCGTGCCAAAGCGGTTCACTTTTGATATGACCCTCTGAATTCTGAATGTTTAACTCTGCTACCAAAGTGATTGCGATGAAGATCTGGCCTACCCTGGGAGAGAGAATGTGCTGCTGACCCAGGAGTATGTAAGTACTGTGCCTCCTTAGAGATTTTTTTCAAAACAATTCGAAATTAATTCATGACTTGGCACCCACAGGCCTTCCCAGTCTCACAAATATTTTGGTTGGCTAGAGTCCATATCTCAGGTCCTGATTACCTTTGTCTTTGGTAAGAGCCAACTCTGGGCCCTTAGAAGCACAGGATCTGAATCTGGAATGCAGAGGCTAAAGGAAGGTGAGACTCCAGCTGACCCTCCCTTAGATGTGTTACCAGCAATCTCCTTCTACAAATTTCTTCAGTTCCTTCCTCCATAACCTTTTAGGAACTTTTTTTTTTGAGACAGAGTCTCACTCTTGTTGCCCAGGCTGGAGTGCAATGGCACGATCTTGGCTCACTGCAACCTCCGCCTCCCGAGTTCAAGTGACTCTCATGCCTCGGCCTCCCAAGTAGCTGGAATTACAGGCACCTGCCACCACACCCAGCTAATTTTTGTACTTCTGGTAGAGATGGGGTTTCACCATGTTGGCCAGGCTGTTTGCTCCCTCTTTTTTAAAACTCATTAAAAAAAAAAAAAATTGTGGTCAAATATACACAACAGTAAGTTTGCCATGTTAACCATTTTAAAATACACATTTCTATAGCCTTAAGTCCATCCATATTGCTGAACAACCATCACTGCCATCCACCCCCAGACCATTTTCATCTTGTGAAATGTAAACTCTTCACCCATTAAATACTAACTCTCCATTCCCCGTTTCCTCCAGCCTCTGACAATCGCCATTCTACTTCCTGTCTCTATGAATTTAACTACTCTATGGACTTCATATAAGAGGAATCATATGATATTTGTCCATTTGTGACTGGCTTATTTTGCTTAGCATAATGTCTTCAAGGTTCACCCATGTTGTAGCATGCTGTAAAATTTCCTGCCTTTTTAAAAGTGAGTAATCATCCATTGTATGGATATACCACATTTTGTTTATCTGTTCAACTGTCAATGGACCCTGGGTTGCTTCCACCTTTTGGCTATTGTGAATAAGCTGCTGTGAACATGGGTGTACAACATCTGTTTTGAGTCTTTGCTTTCACTTCTTTTGAGTTTATACCTAGAAGTGAAATTGCTAGATCATAGGGTAATTCTATGTTTAATTTTTTTTTTTCTTTTTGAGATGGAGTCTCACTCTGTCGCCAGGCTGGAGGGCAGTGGCGTGACCTTGGCTCACTGGAACCTTTGCTTCCCGGGTTCAAGCAATTCTCTTGCCTCAGCCTCCCGAGTAGCTGGGATTATAGATGTCCACCACCACACCTGGCTAATTTTTGTATTTTTAATTTTTAGTAGAGACAGAGTTTTGCCATGTTGACCAGGCTGGTCTCAAACTCCTGACCTCAAGTGATGCCCGCCTTGGCCTCCCAAAGTGCTGGGATTACAGGCGTGAGCCACTGTGCCCGGCCTCTATGTTGAATTTTTTGAGGGTCTGCCGTATCATTTTCCACAGCATCTGCACCATTTTAAATTCCCACCAGCAATGCTCAAGCATTCCAACTTCCCCACACCCTCACCAATACTTGTTGTTTTGTTTTAAAATAATAGCCATCCTAACGGGTGTGAAGTGGTATACGAGAAAACTCTGAAAGTTGATTTCATTCTCTATTCAACCCAGTCTACTTTTCTACCACTTCACAGATAAACCTCTTTTAAGGTCACTGGAGTCTTTTATAACGCATCATCCAAAGGTCACTATTCAGCCACCAACTCATAATACAATCCCCATACAGCATTTGACACAATCGAAATTCTTTCCTCACTTGGTTTCCAGGACACCACTTTGGCTTGGTTTTCTTCCCTCACTGGTTATTCCTTCTCCAGCTCTTCACTGGTTTCACCCATGGGTCAACTTCTCCCTGTCAGGCCTCTTTTGTTTTCTTCTCTCTACCTATCCTCCCTGGATGATCTTCTCCAATTCAGTGGTTTTTTTTTTTTTTTTTTTTGAGATGGAGTCTCACTCTGTCAACCAGGCTTGAGTGCAGTGGTGGGATCTTGGCTCACTGCAACCTTCACCTCCCAGGTTCAAGTGATTCTCCTGCCTCAGCCTCCCGAGTAGCTGGGATTACAGATGTGCACCACCACACCTGGGTAATTTTTGTATTTTTAGTAGAGACAGGGTGTCACCATGTTGGTCAGACTGGTCTCGGAGTCCCGGCCTCAAGCCATCCACCAGCCTCGGCCTCCCAAAGTGCTGGGATTATGGGCATGAATCACTGCACCCAGCCAATTCACTGGTTTTAAAAACCATCTGACAACTCACAAATGTGTATTTCCAGCTTTGACATCTCATCTGCACTCCAGACTTAAATATCTTACTTCCTATATAATGTATCTTATAGGTATCTCATATTTAAATAATCCAACATGTTCAAAACTGAACTCTTGGTTTTCCTCCGCAAATGAGTTTTCCTTTAGTTCTTATTTATTTCAATAAATGGAATCTCCATTCTTCCAATTGCTCAGGCCAAAAGCTCTGGAGTTTTCTTTGACTCCTCTCTTTCTCTTGCACCCTGTATCCATCCCCTAGTCAAATCAGTAAACTATATCTGAAATGCAATCTCATTACCTTCTTTCACTATTGGCTGACCTACCATCATCCCTCAAGGATCATTACTATAGATAACCTCATACCTGGTCTTTATTCTGACCATTTCTCCACTCTTTAAAATGGAATCTGAACACAGGAGCCAGGTCTTTACTCAGATTAAGTCATGCCCCTCTTTGCTCAGACTCTAATCCCACTCAGTGTAAATGCTTGTAATCCCAGCATTTTGGGAGGCTGAGATGGGTGGATCACTTGAGGTCAGGAGTTCGAGACCAGCCCTGCCATCATGGTGAAACCTCATCTCCACTAAAAATACAAAAATTAGCCAGGCATGGTGGCATGCACCTGTAATCCCAGCTACTCAGGAGGCTGAGGCAGGAGAATTGCAGGAGGTGGAAGTTGCAGTGAGCCGAGATTGTGCCACTGCACTCCAGCCTGGGTAACAGAGTGAGACTCTGTCTCAAAACAAACAAACAAACAAACAAACAAACAAAAACTTGTATAACAGTGGCCTCCAAGGTCTTTCATAATCTGACCCTCTCCCCTTTCTCTGATTTTTATTATATATCCTACTATCCTCTCTCAATACATTATGCTTCAGTCACACTGGCCCCCTTGCTGTCCTCAAACATACCAAGGATATGTCCTTCCTACACATCCCATAGGCCCTCACATCCACCAAGTTTCATTCAAATATTACTGTAGAATAAGGCCATTTGAACACTGTATATAAAAAAGCATCAGTTCCATTTCCTTAATCCTGCTTTATTGCACTGCACATACTACTATTTGTTTTCCTATATTTACTTTTTTATTTGTTTCCCTCTACTCCAATGAAGTCTCCACGAAGCAGAGACTTTATCTTGTTCACTGTTATTTCTCTAGCACATATTTGCTCAACAAGTAGTAGAATAGTCTTACATTTTCAAGTGTTGGCAGAAAAAAAAAAGTATTAGAAAGAATGAATCATTTAGGACCAGATAGCTGAATTTAGTGAGTTCAAGCCTTGCTTTGATACAATTCTCCTTCAAGACAAGAGCCATGAGTTGGATACAGAACATTTATATCCCAAGCATATATTTTACTGAACAGCATCAATGGTGTCTCCAAGCCCCTAGATAGTTGACACAATAAAATCAAGGAAGGTGCCGGGCACGGTAGCTCACACCTGTAATCCCAGCACTTTGGGAGGTCAAGGTGGGCAGATGGCTTGAGGTCAGGAGTTCGAGACCAGCCTGGCCAACATGGCAAAACCCTGTCTCTACAAAAAAATACAAAAATTAGCCAGGCATGGTGGCAGGCACCTGTAATCCCAGCTACTCAGGAGGCTGAGGCAAGAGAATTGCTTGAACCCAGGAGGCGGAGGTTGCAGTGAGCTGAGATAGCCCCACTGCACTCCAGCCTGGGTGACAGAGTGACTCTGTCTCAATAAATAAATGAATAAATAAAATCTAGGAAGGTAATTATATTAGTTCATTTTGTATTGCTACAAAGGAATACCAGAGGCTGGGTAATTTATAGAGAATAAAGGTTTATTTGCTCATGATTCTGATGGCTGGAAAGTTTACAATTGGGCACTTTCATCTGGTGAGAACCTAAGGCTGCTTCCTCTCCTGGCAGAAGGCAAAGGGAAGCCTGTGTACACGGAGATCACATGATGAGAGAGGAAGCAAGAGAGAGAGAGAGTGGGGAGGTGTCAGGCTGTTTTTAACAGCCAGCTCTTGTAGGAACTAATTGGGTGAGAACACACTCACCCCCGAGGGAGGGCATTAGTCTATTCTTGAAGGATCTGCCCCCATGACCCAAACACCTCCCATTAGGTCCCATCTCTGACACAGGAGATCAAATTTTAACATGAAGTTTGGAGGGGACAAACATCTAAATTATAGCAGTCATCAAGATATCGTGGTGGGGGCACTGCACTACATGGATTACAAGGAGAGGACAACACAGTCCTTCTCTTATTTATTTATTTATTTATTTATTTATTTTATTTTTTGAGATGAGTCTAGCTCTGTTACCCAGGCTGGAGTGCACTGGCGCAATCTTAGCTCACTGCAATCTCCGCCTCCCAGGCTCAAGCGATTCTCCTGCCTCAGCCTCCCGAGTAGCTGGGACTACAGGCATGTGCCAGCTTGCCCGGCTAATTTTTGTATTTTTAGTAGAGATGGGGTTTCACCATATTGGCCAGGCTGGTCTCAAACTCCTGACTTCAAGTGATCTGCCTGCCTCAGCCTCCCAAAGTGCTGAGATTACAGGCATGTGCCACCACGCCCAGCCAGTCTTTCTCTTTTCTGGAGCTTAAAATTCATAATCTGACGACTGTCATCATTCTTTCATTCAACAAATGTCTATTGCACAAGGAACCAAAACAGATTTCACTGCACTGCCCGAGGCATGAACAAGAGAACTTTAAATGAACTCTCCTCTGAAATGTTCTCCAAACCAGTTGTTCAAAGAATTCTAAGTAAGGCAGCTGTCCCCGTCATCACTATTTCAGTGTTTTCTTTCACAAGCCAATGTGGTTAAACATAACGACATTTGATGGAGTTTCACCTGAATAAAATTTTTATAAAATGGTGCACACCACTAAAGAGCTACTTGTCTTTTTCTTCTAAATGATGGTTCCATTAGCATATTTTGAAAAATAACACTGGTTTTCCAACTAAGTGTTTAATGTGAAATAAAAGAGAAAATTTTTAAAGAACAAAAAGTATTTGAGTTAGCATAAGAAGTCTAAATGACGGCTGGGTGCAGTGGCATGTGCCTATAATCCCAGCTATTCAGGAGGCTGAGGTAGGAGGATTGCTTGAGCCCCAGAGTTTGAGTTCAGCCTGGGGAACATAGCAAGACCACATCTCTAAAATAAAAAAAGGAATTCTAAATGAAAATCTCAAATCTTTATATATTCATGTTGACATTTAAAAGACAGAAAGCCCATTTAAGAAATATTTATTTATTTGTACTTATTTATTATTTTTTTTTAGAGACAGGGTCTCGCTCTGCTGCCCAGGCTGGAGTGCGGTGGTGCAATCATAGCTCACTGTAACCTCAAACTCCGAGGCTCAAGTGATCCTTCCATCTCAGCCTCCAGACTAGTTGGGACTACAGGTGCATGCCACCACACCTGGCTAAGTTTTAAAATTTTTTATAGAGATGAAAAATTTATAGAGATGAAAAATTCTTGCTGTCTCTTTTTTTTTTTTTTTTTTTTTGAGACTGGGCCTAGGTCTGTTGTGCAGGCTGGTGTGCAGTGGCATGATCATGGCTCATTGCAACCTCCACCTCCTGGGTTCAAGTGATTCTGGTGCCTCAGCCACACCAGTAGCTAGGATTACAGGCTAATTTTTGTATTTGTAGTAGAGACGAGGTTTCACCATGTTGAGCAGGGTGGTCTCGGACTCCTGGCCACATGCCACATGTGATCCACCCACCTTGGCCTCCCAAAGTGCTGGGATTACAGGCATGAGCCACTGCACCTGGCCTGTATATCTCTTTATAGGTTTGAAAGTTGCCCTCATGAATATCATTTCACCAAACCCTAATGCTAATGCCATGTGGCATTTATTGTGTTATCTCCACTTTATGGTATATTCTTTGTAACATTCTGAAAATATGCATGTATAACTATTACTCAGATACAATGATAAAGGCTGTGCTTTTTACAATAGTAATAGTAACAGATACTATTTATTAATTGCCTCTGTCTTGTTTTCTTTTTGTTGTTGTTTGTTTGTGTTTTGAGACACAGTCTCACTGTCACCCAGGCTGGAGTGCAGTGGTGTGATCTCAGATCACTGCAGCCTTGACCTCCTGGGCTCAAGTGATCCTCCCAAATAGCTGGGACCACAGGCGGGCACCATCATGCCTGGCTAATTTTTTTATTTTTAATACTTATTTTTGGTAGAGACAAGGTCTCACTATGTTGCCCAGGCTGGTCTTGAACTCCTGAGCTCAAGCAATCGTTCCTCTTTGGCTTACCAAAGTGCTAGAATTACAGGCATGAGCCACTGTGTCTGGCCAATTGCCTTACTTTTATCATATGTAAAATGGGGCCAATAAGTATACCTCCTTCAGAGGGTTTTAAGGTTAAGAAACTTAATGTGCACTTTTAAAAATAATATTTATATGCCGGCTAATTTTTCAGATAGGGTGCTCAAATAATGGACTGTCCAGTTCAAAACCAGACTTAATAATCTTAACAAGAGATAATCACCAATGAAGGACTTGAAGAATGAAGACTGGCCCAGTCTTAAAGTAGCCTCACTTCTCTAGGCTTAGCACATATAGAGGAATGATTCATTCATTCCACGAATATTCATCAGGCACAGTTCTAGCTTTTGTGGAGACAGAGTGAAGAGGGCAGATCTCTGCCTACATGGACCAGTTAGGGAAAGACAGGAAGAAAAGCATGGAGGGAGAGAGAGGGAGAAGAAAAGGAAGGAAAATAAAAAATTACAGATAGTGATAACTGCAATGATGAAAATAAAACAGGCCACTGTAACAGAGTGATGGGGGTATGACTGTCTGGCTTCTTTGGACTGGGAGTCAGGGACACCCTCTCTGAGGAGGCCACATTTGAGCTGAGACCCAAATGATGATGATGAGGAGGAGCCAACCATAAAATAGTGGAAACCATCCAAAGCACAGTGCACAGCAAATGTAAAGAACGTGAAGCAGGCTGGGCACGGTGGCTCACACCTATAATCCCAGCACTTTGGGAGGCCGAGGCAGGAGGATCACTTGAGCCCAGGAGTTCAAGACCAACTTGGGCAACATAGTCAGACCCCATCTCTATTATTAAAAAAAAAAAAAAAAGAAGAAGGAGGAGGAGGAGAAGGAGAAGGACAAGGACAAGGAGAAGGAGAAGAAGAAGAAGAATCTGAGGCAGCAATGAGCTTGGCTGGTTAAAACAACAACAACAACAACAACAACAAAAAAAAAAAAAAAAAACAGAGAGGCCAGAACAGTTGGGGAGCAGGGAGTGGAAGGGAAAACTGCCTGTGAGGAAGTCAGAAGGCAGGCACGGAGAGGAAATCTCAGAAGGGCTTGCAGGTCAAGGTAAGAAGTGGATTTTATTCTCGGTGCAATGGCAACGGCAGGACAATCAGTGCAAGAAATAGGTGTCTCCAAGCAGAGCGGGCAGAAGCAATGCTCAAGACCTAAGGAGGGCATCAAATGAGAAACGTGGCAGCCAGCACGCCCCTGGAGCTCTAGGATACACAGACCTGCATACTGCTCATATGATAAGCGGACCCCATTGATTGAGGGCCAATGATAAGCCAAGCAATGTAAACACAAAATGATCGAGTTATGCCGAATTGTTTTTTAAGAAGAAATTGGGGGCTGGGCATGGCTGCTCATGCCTGTAATCCCAGCACTTTGGGAGGCCGAGTCAGGCAGATCACTTGAGGTCAGGAGTTCAAGACCAGCCTGGTCAACATGGCAATACCCTGTCTCTACTAAAAATACAAAAATTAGCAAGATGTGGTGGCAAGCACCTGTAATCCCAGTTACTCGGGAGGCTGAGGCAGGAGAATCGCTTGAACCCAGGAGGTGGAGGTGGTAGGGAGCTGAGATCGTGCCATTGCACTCCAGTCTGGATGACAGAGTGTGACTTGATCTCAAAAAACAAAAACAAAACAAAACAAAAAAACCATGAAAAAGCAAGTGGGAAAGGAGATAGTGGACTTTTAAAAACAGAAGCAGGCTGGGTGCAGTGGCTCATGCCTATAATCCTCGCACTTTGAGAGGCTGAGGCGGGTGGATCACCTGAGGTCAGGAATTAGAGACCAGCCTGGCCAACACGGCGAAACCCTGTCTTTACTAAAAATATAAAAATTAGCCCGGCATGGTGGTGGGCGCCTGTAATCCCAACTACTCAGGAGGTTGAGGCAGGAGAATCACTTGAACCCAGGGGAGAGAGGTTGCAGTGAGCTGAGATCGCGCCACCTCAGTCCAGGCTGGGCGAAAGAGGGAGACTGCATCTCAAAAAAATAAATGAAAATAAAAACATAAAAACAGAAGCAAATTGCAGTGGTTTTCATTTTTAATTTTTTTTAATAGTGATGGGGTCTTGCTATGTTACTCAGGCTGGTCTCAAGCCATCCTTCTGCCTCAGCTTCCCAAAGAACTGGGACTGTAGGTACAAGCCACCACACCCATCCTTGCAGTGATGTTGAGGAAAGGTATGGCAGGTTCCAAAAAACCCAAATACAGATTAGTGTAAAGCAGGGTTTGTCAACCCTGGCACTATTGACATTTTGGACCACACAATTGTGGGGTGCTATCCTGTGCATTGTAGGATGTGTAGCAGCATCCCTGGTCTCTACCTATGATGACAATAGCAACCAGCAGTTGTGACTACCAAAAATGTCTGCAGGCATTGCCAAATGTCCCTTGTGGGGCAAAATTGCCTCTGTTGGATAATTCACTGATACAATTGACAACATTTAATCTAATATATTTTTGTGATATATGTTCTAAGACAGGTTTGAGTATTTTAATTTTACCTTCACAAGCAAAGAAATTCTATGAGTGGGCTGGGTGCGGTAATCCCAACACTTTGGGAGGCCGAGGCAGGAGGATCACACGGTCAGGAGTTCGAGACCATCCTGCCTAGTGCAGTGAAACCCCGTCTCTACTAAAAATACAAAAAAATTAGCCGGGAGTGGTGGCGGGCACCTGTAGTCCCAGCCACTCGGGAGGCTGAGGCAGGAGAATGGTGTGAACACAGGAGACGGAGCTTGCAGTGAGCTGAGATCAGGCCACTGCACTCCAGCCTGGGCGACAGAGCGAGACTTGTCTCAAAAAAAAAGAAAAAGAAATTGTATGAGTTAGCGCAAAAGTAATTGCAGTGTTGGCAGTTGGAAATTACCATTTGACATTGGAATACATTCTTAAATAAATGTGGTTATGTTATACATCATTTTAATGGGTATTTCTTGCTTTTTGTTTTTTGTGCTAATGACTTATTACTTGTCATTTATTTTATGTTTATTTTAGACTGTGGAAATGAAGTTACACAAAAAGCAAATTTCAGTGATTTTCATATTCAAGTTCAAAGTGGGTCATAAAGCAGCGGAGACAACTTGAAATATCAACAATGCATTTAGCCCAGGAACGCTAATGAATATATAGTGCAGCGAGGGTTCAAAGAGTTTTGCAAAGCAGAAGAGAGCCTTAAGGATGAGGAGTGTAGTGGCCAGCCATTGGAAGCTGACAACGACTAACTGAGAAAAATCATTGAAGCTGGTCCTCTTGCACGTACACGAGAAATTGCCAAAGAACTCAAGTGTCTACGATTCTATGGTTGTTCAGCTTTTGAAGCAGATTGGAAAGGTGAAAAAGCTTGATAAGTAGGTGTCTCCTCAGCTGAGTGAAAATTTAAAAATCATCGTTGTGAAGTATCACGTTCTCTTATTCTACACAACAACGACAAACCATTTCTAGATCGGATTGAGATGTGCGATGAAAAGTGGATTGTATATGGCAACTGGCGATGACCAGGTCAGTGGTTGGACCACAGAGAAGCTCCAAAGCACTTCCGAAAGCCAAATTTGCACCAAGAAAAGGTCATGGTCACTGTTTGGTGGTCTGCTACTGATCTGATCCACTACAGCTTTCTGAATCCTGGCGAAATCGTTACATCTGAGAAGTATTCTCAGCAAATCGATGCGATGCACAGAAAACTGCAGTGCCTGCAGCCGGCACTGGTCAACTGAAAGGGCCTAATTCTTCACAACAGCACCCGACCGCATGTTGCACAACCAACGCTTCAAAAGTTGAATGAATTGGGCTATGAAGTTTTGCCTCATCCGCCATATTCACCTGACCTCTAGTCAACAGACTTCTTCAAGCATCTCGAGAACTTTTTGCAGGGAAAATGCTTTCACAACCAGCAGGATGCAGAAAATGCTTTCCAAGAGTTCATCAAATCCCAAAGCACAGATTTTTACAGTACAGGATTAAACAAACTTATTTCTTGTTGGCAAAAATGTGTTCATTGTAATCGTTCCTATTTTGATTAATAAAGATGTGTGTGAGCCTAGTTATAATGTTTTAAAACTCATGGTCTGAAACCGCAATTACTTTTGCACCAACCTAATAGTAACTAGAGGGTTAAAAAATGTGGAATGACTCATTATTTCGTTCATTTTTGTGGGCTTGACACAATTCTATGGTGGTTAATAAAGAATCTTTATTAAGTGCATTCTATATGCCAAGCACTGTTTTTGGGGACTAGGGATAGAGAAGTGATCAAGTACATTAAAAAATATATATATCCTGCCCTTGTGGAACTTATACTCCCATAAGAGGAGAGAGGGTAAACAAATAAATAGGTATATCATTTAGAATACTAGAAAGTGATAAGTGCAATAGAAAAATTAAGTTGGGAAGAGAGATGGGAGTGCCACAACGGAGCAGGATGGAAATCTAAAACAGAGGCCAGGTGCAGTGGCTCACGCCTGTAATTCCAGCACTTTGGGGGGCTGAGGTGGGTGGATCACTTGAGGCCAGGAGTTCGAGACCAGCCTGGCCAACATGGTGAAATCCCATCTCTACTAAAAATACAAAAAATTAGCCGGGCGTGGTGGTGTGCACCTGTAGCCCCAGCTACTCGGGAGGCTGAGGCAGGAGAATTCCTTGAACCCAGGAGGCGGAGGCTACAGTGAGCTGAGATCACACCACTGCACTCTAGCCAGGGTGACAGAACAAGACTCTGTCTCAAAAAAAAGAAATCTAAAATAGAGTCTTACTGCAACAGTAATATTTAAGAAAATAGTTAAAGGGAATAGGGAGAAAGTTGTGCAGAAAGCAGAAGAAACATTAGTGCAAACTCCCTAAGGCACGAGCAGAGCTGGGTTTGTTGCAAAATAGCTGGGAAACCAGGATGACTGGTTAACATGAACAATTATGTTTAAATTAACCACTGGCCTGACTTAAATAAAGCTCTCTGAATGACTGCATGGTCAAATCTGAAATGGCAACTCCTTGGTATAGTTTTTCAGTGGATGAGGGAATGGGAAACTATTGGTCTTGAGCATCTTACGAGCCTCTAAAGATGTAAAGTAACACCAACAATTAAAGAGTAATTCCATATGTTTTACCTATACTTAGCTCTTGAGGTGCATTTTGGGTAGGATAACTTTCTTCACAGGTTATCTTTTCCCATCTTTCCATTCAGGTTTCAACTAAAACAAAACAAAATGTTCTAAGTAAAATGTACGGGGAAACAGTGGTCAAAAGTGAATTGATTTTTAAAAAGTAAATTACAATTTGATGAGAAGGAGCAGTATTATTACCTGATCAAAGAAACAGATGGGCCCAGTGTCCAAGGGCTTGGCTTTGGTAAATTCCTTCATTCTGCCATGAGACCTGAGACAGAGCAATTAAAAATCTGAAGACAAATGATCATGTTCATGGATGATATTTCAAAGTACTTTATGGTTTTAAAGTTTAACTCTTTTCATTTTTTTTTAAATAAAGATGAGGTCTCAGCCAGGTGCCAAGGCTCATGCCTATAATCTCAGCATTTTGGGAGGCTGAGGCTGGCTGATTACTTGACACCAGGACTTCAAGACCAGCCTGGGCAACACAGTGAGACCCTGTCTCCACAAAAAATACAAAAATTAGCCGGGCGTGGTGGCGCACACCTGTATTCCCAGCTACTCATGAGGCTGAGGTGGAGGATCAATTGAGCCTGGGAGGTTGTCAGGGCTTCAGTGAGCTGTGATTGTGCCACTGCACTCCAGCCTGGGTGACAGAGTGAGACCCTGTCTCAAAAAAAAATGAGGTCTCACTATGTTTTCCAGGCTGATCTCAAATTCCTGGCCTCAAACAATCCTCCCACCTCAGCCTCCCAAACACTGGGATTACAGGCATAAGCCACCATGTCCAGTCAGATGTTTTATTTTCATTGAAGTATAAAAACACTGAGGGGAGAGGGACGCCACTGTTCCTTTATCTCTGTCTTTATTTCATACGCTATTGACTTGACATAGATACAATCAGAACTGAAA
This sequence comes from Pongo abelii, assembly GCF_028885655.2. NCBI lineage: Eukaryota > Metazoa > Chordata > Mammalia > Primates > Hominidae > Pongo > Pongo abelii. The sequence goes on from NC_071995.2 coordinate 93,985,283, forward strand.
GCTATTGGCAAACAAAGCAACAATGGCGTATTAATAGAGACTTTTTCAACCTCAGCACTATTGCCATTTGGACCAGATAATTCTCTGTGGCAAAGAGCTGCTTTGTGCATTGTAGAATGTTTAGCGGCAACCTTAGCTTTTACCTTGTCAGATGCCATAACATAACCTCTCACCCAGTTGTGACAACAAAAAATGTCTCCTGACATTGCCGATGGTTCCCTGGGGGTCAAAATTGCCCCGGTTGAGAACACTGCACAATGGCCAAAACAAAAAAAGTTTGTTAAAAGAGGAACTGTTGTCTGTGAGGATGGGTGGCACTGATGATGGCAGGGTCATTAAAGCAGTGACACTCAAAATGCGGTCCCTGGGCCAGCAGCATCAGCATCATCTGGGACCTTGTTAGAGATGCAAATCCTCAGGCCTTACCCAGACCTAATGTTAGAATCTCTGCAGGTGGCACCTGGAATCTATGTGTGGGCAAGCCCTCCGTGGGATTCTGAGAACACTCAAGCTTGCAAAGTCCTAACCAAAGGGACACATTTTACTAAGCACTTCATAGCCACTAGCATAGTTATAATGAAAAAGACAATAAAAAGGGACACATTTTACTAAGCAGTTGTGAAAAGCACATGACTGTGATTGGAGAGGAACTCTGGGGCTGGCTAAACCAGAGCTAAATGGCCTCAGGGATTTGCAGTGACCACACAGTGGAGGACAGGGCACCAGCAACAACATGAGGACTGGGACACATGGTGGACTGAGGCTTATTAACTATTGTGATTATTGGCCGGGTGTGGTGGCTCATGCCTGTAATCCTAGCACTTTGGGAGGCTGAGGTGGGCGGACTGCCTGAGCTCAGGAGTTCGAGACCAGCCTGGACAACATGGCGAAACCCCGTCTCTACTAAAAATACAAAAAATTAACCAGGTATGGTGGTGCGTGCCTGTAAGCTATTCGGGAAGCTGAGGTATGAAAATCGCTTGAACCTGGGAGGTGGAGGCTGTGGTGAGCCGAGATCGTACCACTGCACTCCAGTCTGGGCAACAGAGCAAGAATCTGCCTCAAAAAAGCAAAAACAAAAACAAAAACAAAAAACAAAACAAACCAAAAATAATTGATTATTAATAATAATCATTTCCTATGAATATACCAAAAAAGTTTAAAAAAAGAAAAAAAAGAAAATTTTAAGGCTCAGACTAAACTAGCCCTTCCTTAAAGAGGAGTAGGAGAACACCTTTATTTTTCTCTTTTATTTATTTATTTTTTAATGGAACGCTTCACGAATTTGTGTGTCATCCTTGTGCAGGGCCCATGCTCATCTTCTCTGTATCATTCCAATTTTAGTATACGTGCACATTGTACAGACAGAATCTCTATTTGTTCCCCAGGCTGGTCTCAAAATCTTGGCCTGAAGCTATCCTCCTGTCTTGGCCTCCCAAAATGCTGTGATTACAGGCATGAGCCACCATGCCTGGCCTGGGAAGAGCTTTAAAATGAAATTTAAGGGACACCTAAAGCTTCTGTTTATCTAAATTTTTCTATCTCTAGAGATGGAAAAATAAATAAATTTCTCAGCCAGGCACTGTGGCTCACACCTGTAATCCCAACATTTTGGAAGGCCAAGTGGGGGCAAATCACTTGAGTTCAGGAATTCAAAACCAGCCTGAGCAACATGGTGAAATCCCATCTCTACAAAAAAATACAAAAATTAGACAGGCATGGTGGCCCATGTCTGTAGTCTCTGCTACTCAGGATGCTGAGATGAGAGGATGGCTTGAGCCTGGGAGGCGGAGGTTGCAGTGAGCCAAGATAGCACCACTGCACTACACTCTGGGCGACAGAACCAGACTGTCTCAAATAAATAAATAAAGTTCCCTATCTCATTGTCTTGCCACTGTAACTGAAGATCCCACTTTGCATGAATCCCATATCTCCAAAATCCCTGATTAAAATGTAAATTTAGGCATTTATGCTATAATATGCTGTATGCATTCATGAAAAAGTCACATCCTGCAAAATTGTGTGCACTGAAATTAATAGGACTTATAGGAAAAATAGTGTTAGGGCAGACCACGGAAAACCTATGCCACTTTGTAACCAGAGCACAAAAGGAAAATAATAATTGGTATGGCAGGAGAAACTTAGATAGTCCAGGCAGCCGGTTGCGGCCAGAGACTGCTTCAGGAGGTATGAAAAAAAAAAAAAATCAACAGAGTATAAATGCAAACTGATGGGTACTGAGATAATGTGGATGGAAGTGGAGCTCCTTGCCAGTGAGGTCAGCTTTAATGTGGGCAGGGAAGGAAGTGAAACCTGCCCAGTGAGCCGTGGAAGACTGGGAGTGCACCATTCTGGGGAGGGAGCCTTTGCTACCAGTGCTCATTTTTAATGTTTGAGTTTTTAAAAAAGAGTTGACCCCATGGTGCACGTCTCTACTCCCAGCACTTTGGGAGGATGAAGTGGGAGGATCACTTGAGCCCAGGAGTTCAAGATCAGCCTAGGAAACACAGTGAGAGCTCCCCCATCCTCCCACCACCCGTCTCTACAAAAAATAAAAAATTAGCCAGGCGTGGTGGCGCATGCCTATTGTCCCAGCTCCTCAGGAGGCTGAGGTGGGAGGATCTCTTAAGCCTTGGGACGTAGAGGCTGCAGTGAGCAGTGATTGCACCACTGCACTCCAGCCTGGGCAACAGAATCAGACCCTGTCTCAAAAAAAAAAAAAAAAAAGACAAGCCAATGTAAAATGTAAAAATGGGCAAATGATTTGGATAGACACTTCTACCGAGAATATATACAAATGGGCCAGGCACGGTGGCTCACACCTGTAATCCTAGCACTTTGAAAGGCCGAGGCGGGTGGACCAGATTACCTGAGGTCAGGAGTTCAAGAGCAGCCTGGTCAACAGGGCGAAACCCCGTCTCTACTAAAAGCACAAAAATCAGCCAGTCATGTTGGTGGGTACCTGTAATCCCATCTCCTCATGAGGCTGAGGCAGGAGAATTGCTTGAATCTGGAGGGCGGAGGTTGCAGTGAACTGAGGTCGCATCACTTCACTCCAGCCTGGGTAAAAGAGTGAAACTCTGTCTCAAAAAAAAAAAAAAAAAAAGAATATATACAAATGGTCACTAACACATGAAGAGATGCTCAATGGCATGAGTCATCAGATAAATGCAAATCAAACTCACAATGAGATACCACTTCATACCCAGTAGGATAGTTATAACGAAAAAGACAAGAAACAGTGTTGATGAGGATATGGAGAAATTAGAAGCCTCATACACTGCTGGTGGGAATGTAGTATCGTGCAGTTCCTTTTGAAAACAGTCTGGCAGTTTATCAACTGTGCTATAGTCTGAATGTGTTCCTTCAAAATTCATTTGTTGAAACTTGACTGCCAATGTCATAGTATGATTGGAGCCTTAAGGAGGTGATTAAATCATTAGGGCAGAGCCATCATGAGGAGGATCAGTGCCTTATAAAAGAGGCTTGGGGGATCCCCCTTGCCTTTTCTGCCATGTGAGGACACAGCAAGAGGTGTCACGTTTGAAGCAGAGTAAGCCCTCATCAAACTTTTTTTTTTTGAGCTGGAGTCTCACGCTGTCACCCAGGCTGGAGTGCAGTGGCACAATCTCAGCTCACTGCAACCTCTGCTTGATTCTCTTGCCTCAGCCTCCCGAGTAGCTGAGATTACAGTCATGCACCATCACTCCTGGCTAATTTTTGTATTTTTAGTAGAGATGGGGTTTCACCATGTTGGCCAGCCTGGTTTCAAACTCCCTCCTTGGCCTCCCAAAGTGCTGGGATTACAGGTGTGAGCCACTGTGCCCAGCCCTCATCAAACGTTGAATCTGCTGGTGAATTTACCTTGGACTTCCCAGTTTCCAGAACTGTGAGAAAATGAATTTCTGTTCTTTATTTATTATCCAGTCTAAGGCATTTTGTTAACAGCAGCCCAAACAGACGAAGATATCTAGCAATGGTACTCTTATATAGATACCCAAGAGAAATGAAAAGATGTCCACAACAAAAATTGCACAGGAATGTTCACAGGAATATCATTCATAACAGTCAAAAAGTAGAAACAACCCAAATGTCCACCAATTGATAAGCAAAATGTGGCATATCCATACAATTGAATATATATATTTTTAATTCTTTTTGAGATATGGTCTCGCTCTGTCCCCCAGGCTGTAGTGTGGTGGCACGATCTCGGCTCACTGCAGCCTCGACTTCCCAGCCTCAAGTGATCCTCCCAACTCAGCCCTCCGAGTAGCTGCAACTATAGGCATGCGCCACCATGCCCAGGTAATTTTTGTGTTTTTTTCTAGAGACAGGGTCTCACCATGTCGCCCATGCTGGTCTTGAACTGCTGAGCTCAAGCAATCTGCCTGCTTTGGCCTCCCAAGGTGCTGGGATTATAGGCGTGAGCCACCATGCCTGGCCACAACAGAATATAGTCAGTCTCAAAACAGAAAGAAGTATTGATACATGCTACAACGTAGATGAACTTTGAAAACATTATGCTAAGTGAAACGAAGCAGACATAAAGCCACAAATTGCATGACTCCATTTATATGAAATATACAGAATAGGCAAATCCATTGAGACAGAAAGTAAATAAGTGGTTTCCAGGGATTGAGGGAGGGAGAAATGGAGAATGACTGCTAATCAGTAAAGGGTTTCTTTTTGGGTTGATGAAAATGTTGTGTAGTAGTGATGGTTGTACGACCTGTAATATACTGAAACCACAGAATTGTAAACTTTAAAATGGTGAATCTTACATGCGAATTATCATAATTGTTTTAAAGGAGTACTGAAGAATCTCAGCCAGTTCCAGCTTCCACCCATACCCATCTAGAGATATGAACAGCCAAAGATCAGCTCCTCGAACACATCTTGAGAGGTGACAGCGTGCTGGCAGTCCTCACAGCCCTCGCTCGCTCTCGGCGCCTCTTCTGCCTGGGCTCCCACTTTGGTGGCATTTGAGGAGAACTTCAGCCCACCGCTGCACTGTGGGAGCCCCTTTCTGGGCTGGCCAAGGCTGGAGCCCACTCCCTCAGCCTGCAGAGAGGTGTGGAGGGAGAGGCGCGAGCAGGAACTGGGGTTGCGTGCGGAGCTCCCGGGCCAGCTGGCCAGCTGGAATTCCGGGTGGGCGTGGACTTGGCAGGCCCCGCACTCGGAGCAGCTGGCCAGCCCTGCTGGCCACAGGCAATGAGGGACTTAGCACCCGGGCCAGCGGCTGTGGAGGGTGTACTGGGTCCCCCAGCAGTGCCAGCCCACTGGCGCTGCACTCAATTTCTCGCCGGGCCTTAGCTGCCTTCCCCCAGGGCAGGCCTTAGGACTGCAGCCCACCAGGCCTGAGCCTTCCCCTGCCTCCGTGGGTTCCTGTGCAGCCCAAGCCTCCCCAACGAGTGCCACCCCCTGCTCCATGGCGCCCAGTCCCATTGACCGTCCAAGGGCTGATGAGTGCGAGCACATGGAGCAGGACTGGCAGGCAGCTCCACCTGCAGCCCCAGTGCGGGATCCACTGGGTGAAGCCAGCTGGGTTTCTGAGTCTGGTGGGGACGTGGAGAGTCTTTATGTCTAGCTCAGGGACTGTAAACACACCAATCGGCACTCTGTATCTAGCTCAAGGTTTGTAAACACACCAATCAGCACCCTTTGTCTAGCTCAGGGTTTGTGAGTGCACCAATTGACACTCTGTATCTAGCTGCTCTGGTGGGGCCTTGGAGAACCTTTGTGTCCATACTCTGTATCTAACTAATCTGATGGGGACGTGAAGAACCTCTGTATCTAGCTCAGGGATTGTAAACGCACCAATCAGCACCCCGTCAAAACAGGCCACTGGCTCTACCAATCAGCAGGATGTGGGTGGGGCCAGATAAGAGAATAAAAGCAGGCTGCCAGAGCCAGCATTGGCAACCCACTCGGGTCCCCTTCCACACTGTGGAAGCTTTGTTCTTTTGCTCTTTGCAATAAATCTTGCCACTGCTCACTCTTTGGGTCCACACTGCTTTTTGTGAAGATCTGCAGCTTCACTCCTGAAGCCAGCGAGACCATGAAGCCACCGGGAGGAACGAACAACTCCAGACGCGCTGCCTTAAGAGCTGTAACACTCACCGGGAAGGTCTGCAGCTTCACTCCTGAGCCAGCGAGACCACGAACCCACCAGAAGGAAGAAACTCCAAACACATCCGAACATCAGAAGGAACAAACTCCAGACGCGCCACCTTAAGAGCTGTAACACTCACCGCGAGGGTCCGCGGCTTCATTCTTGAAGTCAGTGAGACCAAGAACCCACCAATTCCAGACATAATCTGAGCACCTTAAAAATTACCTACCTCTGGATCACCAGCTGCTGCCAGTTTTAGACCAAAGAATATTAGAGATCTGTTGGTTCTGACCCCAAAACAGCTTTATACCAGAGTTCCATGCAGAACCTCAAGACCAGTTGATTCCATTCATGCCTTTTGTCTTAGCGATCCTCAGTCACCAAAAGTGTAAGCTTGGAATTTCTGGATCAAGAGAAACTTGACAGGGTGTGGTAGCTCACGCCTGTAATCTGAGCATTTGGAAGGCCAAGGTGGGTGGATCACTTGAGGTCAGGAGTTCGAGACCAGCCTGATCAACATAGTGAAACCCTGTCTCTACTGAAAATACAAAAATTAGCCAGGTATGGTGGCAGACGCCTGTAATCCCAAGTACTCAGGAGCCTGAGGCAGGAGAATCGCTTGAACCGGGAGGCAGAGGTTGTAGTGAGCTAAGATCCCACCACTGCACTCCAGCCTGGGTGACAAAGTGAGACTCTGAGATATTGCTCCTTACAAGAGGGCATTAGCTGCGGGGCTCTGCCTGCAGACCCTGACCCAAACAACAGATGAATAACACGAGCATTGACACACAGATGTTCTGTGTTGCCAATCCTGCTGAGTGTCGGACCGCCTGCACGCCAAGAGAGGTTTGTCACTGTGGCCAGCCTCGATCAGCTCGGGAGGCTTGCATTAATTCATTAAGATTAGTTAACAAAAACTTGAGACAACACCATTACAGGGTAATTAACATTGTGGACTTCCTGTGTAAAAAAGCATACATCAAAGGCTTAAGGCTTAAGACCACATGAGTAAACAACTTTACTAGATAACTTCCCCACATCCCGTTGTTGACTACTCTAATTTATTTAACTAACGGTAATGAGACCAGGCCATCTTCAGCCCGGTCTATTACCGAAGTCATATGCAAACCCTCAGGCCTTCCAAAAGGGTTTTGCGGCTATCATAACTAATATTTTTCCCACCAGCCTGATCGAATCCCAACATCTCCCCCTTTTTTGTTTGCTACATCAAGTTTTTTGATCGGAGAGCACAGATATGTGCAGCCACAGGTTTGTCAGGCGAGGTGGTCACTGCTCTTATTCCGGCTTTGCATCCTAGGATTAGCAAATAACACAAAACAATCATGAGTACAATTAGCAACATTCTTTTCTAGTCGAAGAGTGACATGTAGTATTGCTTGGCATCTTAGTTTGATGTGTGCCATTACTAAGAACCCCACTGGGTGTATGTTAACTCCTTCCAGTCAGGCAGTTACATTGTTAGAAGCTGGAAAGTGAGTGTCTGCTTAGATAACAGGGCTGAAAAAAGGCAGATTTAAGAGATGAGCTTAATAGAGTGTAGCAGCTATAGGTAGTAGGCAAAGTGAGAGAATTAAAAATGAATAAATTATCTGATTTAGCCTTCTGCTTCTTCAGCATGTCTGGGACCTGTGTTGTTCTTGGAAGCCTCATTGTTGAGGCTGTGGGTCCTGTAGGGTTTTTCTTCTTTTCATCCCTTGATGAGGACATAGTCTCCAGGCTGGTGCTGGAAATTCTAGGGGTGGTGCCTGTGCTAAGAGACATTTTACATTCTTTAAAGAGCAGTTTAGTGCTTTAAAAAAAACTAGTTGTGCTTTATTTTAATGTCTAGTTTACAGAAAAACTGGAGGATACTTTTTTAACTTTAGCCAATATGTTTACACACAGAATTTTTTTTTTTACCATTGACATTTTAAAACTTGTTTAGACCTTCAAAACAAAAATCGTACATTTCCTGCATAACTTCCTTTTTATAACATTTTTCATGACTTTCACAGACAATCTTCAACGTGCCTTACATTTCTGACTATGTTTTATAACCTTCCTTACTAAAGGTACATTCTTATATCTATAACTTTCTTAATATTTCCTTTGCCTTCTTCCTACTTTATTTCTCTCCTTAGTCCTCCTTTTTGTGTCTTTCTCTGATCTCTGTCTTTTCTAGTCTCTTTCTTACTCATTCTTTCCTTTTATTTCTCTCTCTAGCTGTGGACACAAGCATACTTTCTTCCTCACGTTAATAATTCACTTGGACCACGCCATTTATTACTGTTCATATCTTTCCATAAAACTGCAGGTTTTATGCCTTGAGAGGTTTTAGCAAAGTGCTTTTCTACAGCTGATTGAAATTTGTCATCTAAATTTTAAAAATTAAGGTTAAATAAGGCTTATGCCAGTAGTGTTGCAGGGTACTTACCTATATTCCCTTTTTTCCATTTTTTGAGCATATTTTTAAGGGTGAAGTGTGCTTGTTCTACTATTCCCTGTCCTTGGGGGTTATATGGGATGCCTGTGGAATGCTGGATATTCCACATGTGACAAAATTGTTGAAATTGTGAGCTGGTATAAGCTGGACCATTATCAGTCTTAATTTTTGTGGGTTGCCCCTAAATGCAAAAGTTAAAAGAAGATGTTTAGTGACATATCGAGTAGACTCTCCAGGAAAAGCACGCGCACTAATTAAATGAGTGTTGGTATTGTGTTGGGAGTTGGTTCCTGCTGGTGGGTTGGTGGTCTCACTGACTTCAAGAATGAAGCTGCGGACCTTCACGGTGAGTGTTACAGCTCTTAAAGGTGGCACAGACCCAAAGAGTGAGCAGCAGCAAGGTTTATTGTGAAGAGCAAAAGAACAAAGCTTCCACAGCATGGAAGGGGACCCGAGTGGGTTACCACTGCTGGCTGGGGTAGCCAGCTTTATTCCCTTATTTGTCCCTTCCCATGTTCCGTTTCTGTCCCATCAGAGTGCCCTTTTTTCAATCCTCCCCGTGATTAGCTACCTTTAGACTCCTGCTGATTGGTGCGTTTTACAGAGTGCTGATTGGTGTGTTTTACAGAGTGCTGATTGGTACATTTTAAAGAGTGCTGATTGGTGCATTTTACAGAGCACTGATTGGTGCATTTTACAATCCTCTTGCTAGCTACAGAGCACTGATTGGTGCGTTTTACAATCCTAGCTACAGAGTGCTGATTGGTGCATTTTACAATCCTCTTGTAAGACAGAAAAGTTCTCCAAGTACCCACTCGACCCAGGAAGTCCAGCTGGCTTCACCTCTCAGTATCAATGGATACATGCACATATCTTAGTTTCCTAAATTCAGAGATGTGTGTAACATCTGTTTGCCACAAATGATTAGGTTCTGATCCTCTAGGGTTAACAGCTGTTGAAGGAGGGGACATCCCTGTGAGCTGGCAATCCGGGCACATTGTAGGATAATTTGTTTAGCCAGCCTCTGGGTAAGTTAAAATTGTTTAGGTAAGTTTCTCTAATTTGGGTGGAAAAATTGATGAGATTGGGTGCCTTGGTCTAGCAGTGATGTCATAACCTGAAGGTATGCTTGATCATTGCCATAAGCCAATGGGCCAGGCAGAGCTGTGGGCTCGAATGTGTGTAATAAAAATAGGATGTGTACATTGATCTAGCAATTACTGAAGTCGGAGAAAAAGAGTAAACAGTGCTGGCTCCAAAGTGGACTTAATTAAAACTGTTTCAAGGTTTTGTAATAAATAAATAGAGTATGCAGAATCGCTGACTATATTTATGGGCTGAGTGGAAAACGTTTCTAAGGCCAAAATCAGAGCCCCAATTGTAGCTCTCTGAGTGCTAGTACATCCAAATAGAGTGATTGAATTGTGTGGTCTCCACCAGACTGCCACTTTTCCATGTTTACCAGACCTATCAGTCAACAGTGTTAAAGCGTTAGGTAGGGGGGACTGAACTATTTTTGTAGGTAAAACATTTACCAGACTTTTTGGGAATTATGAAAATAGGTAAATTCCAAGGGCTGGTAGTAGAATATTACCTGTAAAATGAATAACCTTGAAATTACGAAACTTTTTTTCTACTGGGGAGCAAAGTTTGCTTTTAATTGCTCCTAAACTAACTCATGGGCCTTTTGTAATGTCTCTCCCTTTAGAGGTTACTGTTTTACTTAAATTGGTTTTTGAGAAAAATCACGTTAAGGGCAGGAGAGAGATAACAGTTGCCATGATCAGAAAGAGGTTTTTCAAATTATTACGTTTCACTTAAATCTTAGCAGATAATTATAATCTGGGATGTCCTTTGTATACAAGGGACACACAGAATTTTGTCCTGGGCCGCCTGCGAAGCTAGAGAGCTGAGAGGGCGGGCCCTGGGGCAGCAGCCACTTTCAGCTTGTGCTACTTCTTTCGCCTGTGCCGTCCCCTCCCACTGCCGACGCGCGGCTGTCCCCCGCAGGGTGGACTCGCGCGCGCGCGCGCCTGCGCGCGTCTCCTGCCCCACCCCAGCAGGCTAACACTGGCGCACTGGGCCTGGCTCCCCCCTACTACTGCCTTGGCACAGGCTTAGTTCCCAGGAGGATCCGCCAGCTCCGTGTTTGCGAGCTTCCTTGTTGCTGAGCCTTTCCTTCCCTCTACTGCCCGCTTGGCCGCGCGGCTCCAGCCTCTAATGCTTTTTCTTATTTCTTTATGTACCTGATTACCTCGTTAATGTTGCATTACCCGGCAGGCTAAAAGCTCTCCTTTTAATTCTGCCTGCTTAAGATAGGGACTGATAGCTGTAGCGTAACCTTGTTTTTTTTTTCTTATCTATTGGAGGAGGAGGCTCAGGTAAACTGAGATTTTACTCCGTTTCCTCTTTGTTATTTCGGCCTGGTGATACTAGGGCCAAAGGAAGAGGAGGTGATAAGGCAGGTGACATTTCCTCCTCCTTCCTGTTTTTAGGCTCTTCCGTGGGTAACTGAGCCGGGGCTGCTCTAATTAAAGCCCATAACGTTATAGAGATTTTACTGGGACCTGTTGCCTTTGCGCATGATGTTGTTTAAGATTTCTCCCCACTTGTTCCAGAGTTCTACATCTTTCATTCCTTCTTCTGGGAACCATGGTCTTGGGATTACAGCAGTTTGTATTATTATGTCCCTTAACTGAGCCTGCGAAACTGATGCTCCACTAGCCTTAAGCAACAATGTTTTAACACTTCTATATACTGTTGCTGTTGAGCTGATAACTGTTGTCTCATAATGAAAACTCAGCTTGAACCAGCTTCCCCCAGAACTTGGTAACCTCGAGTGGGCACCAACGACTTACTGATTACTCACTGACTTGACCGCGTGGTCGTTCTTCACCTTCGTTTTCGGGGGTCTGTCGCATTCTTCACACTTGTTTCACAGCTTGCCTCACGAGGGGCTCCCAACTGTGGGGGGTCTGTTTCTGCAGACCCCTGACTTTCCTCACACGGGGCACCAATTGAGGCATTGCTCCTCACAAAAGGGCATTAGCTGCGGGGGTCTGCCCGCAGACCCTGACCCAAACCATGGATAAATAACATGTACACTGACACACAGATATCCTGTGTTGCCAGTCCTGCTGAGTGTTCGACCCGCCTGCACACCAAGAGAGGTTTGTCACTGCCGCAGGCCTCAGCTTGGCAGGCTTGCATTAATTCATTAAGAATAGTTAACAAAAACTTGAGTCAACACCATTAGAGGGTAATTGACATTGTGGACTTCCCAAGTAAAAAGCATACATCAAAGGCTTAAGGCTTAAGACCACATGAGTAAACAAGTTAACTAGATAACTTCCCCACATCCCGTTGTTGAGTACTCTAATTTATTTAACTAAAGGTAATGGGACCAGGCCGCCTTCGGCCCTGTCTATTACCAAAGTCATATGAAAACCCTCAGGCCTTCCAAAAGGATTTTGTGGCTATCGTAACTAATATTTTTCCAACTAGCCTGATGAATCCCAACAGGACTCCATCTCAGGAAAAAAAAAAGAAACTTGAAGGCCGGGTGCCGTGGCTCATGCTTGTAATTCCAACTCTTTGGGAGGCCAAGGTGGGAGGATTGCTTGAGGTGAGGAGTTCAAGACCATCCTGGACCATATAGTGAGACCCCAATCTCTACAAAAAGAGAGAGAGAGAGAAACTTGAACTGAGCACATGTAACTTTCTTGTTGCTCCCAGTGTGTCCAGAGTTGGTTCCTGCCAGTGGGTTCGTGTCTCGCTGACTTCAAGAATGAAGCTGCGGACCTTTGCAGTGAGTGTTACAGCTGTTAAAGATGGCACGGACCCAAACAGTGAGTGGTAGCAAGATTTATTGTGAAGAGCAAAAGGACAAAGCTTCCACAGTGTGGAAGGAGACCCCAGCGGGTTGCTGCTGCTGGCTGGGGTGGCCAGGTTTTATTCCCTTATTTGTCCCCTCCCATGTTCCGTTTCTGTCCTATCAGAGTGTCCTTTTTTCAGTCCTCTCCATGATTGGCTACTTTTAGAATCCTGCTGATTGGTGCATTTTACAGAGCGCTGATTGGTGCGTTTCACAGAGCACTGATTGGTGCATTTTACAAACCTCTTGTAAGACAGGAAAGTTCCTGATTGATGCGTTTTACGAACCTCTTGCAAGACAGGAAAGTTCATGGCCGGGCATGGTGGCTTACACCTGTAATCCCAACACTTTGGGAGGCTGAGGTGGGCGGATTACCTGAGGTCCGGAGTTCGAGAACAGCCTGGCCAACATAGTGAAACCCCATCTCTAACTAAAAATACAAAAATTAGCTGGGCGTGGTGAAGGGTGCCTGTAATCCCAGCTACTCGGGAGCCTGAGGCAGGAGAATGGCTTGAACCCAGGAGGTGGAGGTTGCAGTGAGCCGAGTTTGCACCACTGCACTCCAGCCTGGGGGACAGTGAGACTCCATCTCAGAAAAAAAAAGAAAGAAAAAAAAGACAGGAAAGTTCCCCAAGTCACCACTCGACCCAGGAAGTCCAGCTGGCCTCACCTCTCAATGCCCCCTCTAAACAGGGCACCCCAACTGCTATTGGGAAATGGGCAATGACCGCTCTAGCTACTTTCTGCTGGATAGGGGCAAAGAAGGGGCCCTGCAGTTATAGTGTCCTCCAGAGGGGAACTCTCTAGGCCAGTCAAAGAGCCAGTGGGTCAGAACAGGGGTCCTTGGTAGAAGCTGTGAGTTGAGCTCATTTGGGGTTCCATTTGTCAGACCATCTGTAGTTCGATGGCCTCAATCCTGGAGGAAACAAATTTGACAAGGAGGTTAAAAATACAGGACCCAAAGGTGAGTAATAGCAAGATGGCTGTCACGGGACCTAAAAAGGGGAGAAGCCATGTCTCCCAACTCCAGAGGTTGGTATGAGAGTTTGAAAGGCGTTGTCTGATTTCAGAAGGCTTTTCCTATAAACACCGTGTGGCGTCTCATACTATTCCTGACTGATTAGTGTAAAAACAACACTCTTCCCCTAAGAAGGTGCAAAGTCCTCATTTCTCAGTAGTGAGGAGGTCTAGGCCTCGGCGGTTTTGGAGAGTCACTGCTGCCAAAGAGTCTATTTGGGATTGTAGAGTAAGGATAGATTTTGTTTTTTCTTGCCAACTGTCTGAGAAATCCTTTGAGAGTGTATGGTAGTAGGATAATGAAGTAGATAAACTGGCTATTCCAGTTCCTGTAGCTGTGGCCATTTCTAACCCTATAAGTAGGGGTATTAGTTGTATGACCCTGTGCTAATGGACTAGAGCTTTGAGGGGCACTGATAGGGTCTGATTTCCTGGGGCAATGTCAATGTTGGGACTTAGGATGACTAAGGTGCAGGTTTCTGTCCAGTTGGTGGGGAGGCAGATATAGGTTGAAGTTCCACATAAGAATATGCCTTGGCTGGGTAGACAGAAATGAGTGTGTATGTTAAAAAGGTGTGTGAGTTTGTTGTTTTCATTTTCCCATACTCATAGAATACTTGCCAAGGTAGCTCTGGTGAGCGGCTGGAAAGAGGTGTTGGGAGCAAACTGAGTGGCTCCCTGTGTTCTATTTTCCCATAGGAGAAAAAACCATTTTGTTATCTACTAGGAACCATTCGCGAGAGTAGCTGAAAGAGGGGATGAGAAGACATTCACTAGTGGTGGGGGCGCTGCTGCAGGGGGTCCAGGGGTGAATAGTCGTGCAGGGAGTATGTTTGCCATTATAAAACCTGGACTGTTTGTTAAGCAGGGAGGAGGTGATGATTTTTGGAGGCCCTGAGAAGCGGACAAGCCATCTGAATGGAGCTGTTTGGGTGACCCAGAAGTTTCTATGATCAGTTGGGGCTTGAAGTTGTAGGGTGTAATTACACTGATGGGATAGTAGATGCTCCAGAGGCAGGCCTGATAACAGGTTGCGTTGGATGCATAAAGGGGCTTGGAAAGTTAAGACGTATTCGTGGTTACAGGGCCGTGTATGGGCTTTTCATTGCTCGTGTAATAGGTGAGGTTGGCAACGTAAGAACATAAAAGCTGGATTACGCATCCTGTTAGGGTATTTTTGGTCCTATCAGAGATGAGGAAGTCGGCTAATGATTACATATTTAGAAGTTGGAAAGGATCTCTTCTTTCATAACGGGGGTAGTAGGTTAAGTTAGTAAAAACCCCCTTTTTTTTTTGCGGGAATGGGAGTGGCAACGTAAGCAGTGGCTGATAGAGAGATACAAAGCTAACAGTCATTTGCCAGGGAAGGATTGGACTGGTTCAACAGAGAGTGGGTTAAGTTGAGAGTCTTGTACAGGTAATTAGGAGCTAGTGGAAGGGGAGGGGCGACTATGTGGGGTATCCAAGGAAGCAAGAGGGATAGATAGGCAAACAGTAAGTAGGAAGATAAAGAGGGTCCCCTGGAAGATGAGGTCATTTTATTCAGTCTGAGTTAAAGGTAGGAGTAAATTGCTGTTAGAGGGAAGGATGATAGAAAAAAGGTTGATGTGATTAGGATTTTTCTCCCAGCAGGAGCTACAGTATGTAGTCCTGCTGCAAAGAGTATGGTTAATGTACTGCTTAATGACGTGATGAAACAGTAAAAGTATTCCATTAAAGGGGAAAGGAGAGGTGTTAAAGATTATGTAGGTTTTCACTTATCTTTTTAAGTAGGAAGGGGTTTTTCCTCAGGATCAGCTGTAGGAGCCTTTTTAATCTGGGACATTTCCTTCCGAAATAGGAGACGCAAATCCTCCAGTGGTTCACAGGTGTATCGAGGCTGGTCTGGCTGAACTTGGGACGCCTGAGCTGATGGTTCCACAGGTTCTTCAGGGGGTGTCCAAAGCTTAACTTGGGTGTGGTGAATCCAAGATTCCATTCCTGCCACCTTAACTGCAGTGGGGGTACAGAGGATTACTGAGTTTGGTCCTTCCCACAAGGAATTCATGGATGGGGAGGTAGAGGAGAGGGACTTGACCAACACTAGATCCCCCGGTTGGAACAATTCTGTTCCCTTGTCTCTGTGACATCCTTCAGGTAGGTTTTTAGGTTTTGTTGATATTTTGCCAAGGAAGTTATATCCTTGACCTAGTTGGCCGTTTCCTGATCAAGTAGGAGGTCATCTGTGAGAAAAGTTCGTCCATACAGCATTTCATATGGACTGAGCCATATTTTGTGAGGAGAATTTTGGAGTCTCAACAAGGCCATGGGCAAAAGAGTAGGCCATGGGAGATGAGTTTCTTGTATTAGTTTCCTTAAGTACCTCTTGAGTGTTTCATTTGCCTTCTTGACCTTCCCTGAGGATTGTGGCCTCCAGGAGCAGTGAAGGTGATATTGTATTCCTAGCACCCTGGAAATTCCCTGAGTTACCGTGGCTTTACAAGTCAGACCACTGTTGCTTTGTAAGCTTTAGGGAAGCCCAAGTCTATTTTCATGAATTAGGACTGTAATCACTTCCTGAGACTTCTCTGTCTTGCAGGGGAAGGCTTCTGTCCAATTTGTAAAGGTATCAACACAGACCAACAAGTATTGAAATCCCCTTGACTTAGGCATATGGGTCATATCTAACTGCCAGTCCTCTCCGGGATAGTGCCCTACTCTTTGTTCCCCAAGAGGGGCCTTACAATGGACCAAGGGATTATTCCTTTGGCACACCTCACACGCTTTGACTACTTGTCGGATGGTCCGGAGGAAATTTGGCCCTGTAAATAGGGATTTGGCCATTTGATAAGTGTTCGCAATACCCATATAAAATGTTTGGTGGAGGGTCTTAAGTATTTTCCACCGGCTGGCCTCGGGTATGAGTACCTTTCCCTCTTCTGTCGTTAACCACCCCAAGGGGAGAAAACTATGAAAGTCCCCATTCTGTTTTGGTTGGGGAATACTAGGGCTTAATCTCTTGGAGAGGGTTGTTCCATACCAAAGGTCCTTCCATAGGTACTTCTAACGGGAGGTTCTGCCTGGCAGCAATTTTGGCCTCAGCATCTGCCTGACAGTTTCCTTCTGCCTTTTCTCCTTCATCTTTTTGATGGCTTCAGCAGTGTAAGATTGTGACATCCTTGGATTTTTGCATTGCATGCAATAACTCCATGATTTCTTTGTGGTATTTAATGGGGGTTCCCCCATAGGTTAGGAACTCCCTCTCTTTCCATATTGCAGCATGGGCATGTAGGATTAGACAAGCATACTTGATATCTGTATACGCATTTATTCTTTTTTGCTTTCCCAGTTCTAAGGCTCAGGTAAGTGCCACTAGTTCTGCTAACTGGGTGCTGGTCCCTGGGGGAAGAGGCTTACTTTCAAGTACTGTCACTAACTATGGCATAACCTGCCCTTTGTATCCCATTCTCCACAAATGAACTTCCATTGGTATATAGGTTAAGGTCGGGATTAGCTAAGGGGACTTCTAAGAGATCCTCTCGGGTGGCATAAGTCTGGGCTACAATTTGTTGGCAGTCATGCCCGATTGGTTCCCCATCCTCTGGGAGAAAAGTAGCAGGGTTGAGGGCCACACACATGCATATTTGAAGCACCGGTGCCTCAAGGAGTAGCTCCTGGTATCTAAGCAGGCCGTTGTCTGATAGCCATAAATTTCCTTTGGCACCTAGTATGCCATTTACATTATGAGTAGTCCAGATGGTGAGATCCTTTTCTTGTATTATTTTGACAGCCTCTGATACTAAGCTGGCCACTGCCACAACTACCTGTAAAAAGTGAGGCCAGCCTTTTGCTACTACATCAATTTCCTTACTTAGGTAGGCCACTGGTTGTGGGGTTGTCCCACGAGTCTGAGTAAGGACTCCAAGAGCCATTCCTGCTCCCTCTGTAACGTATAAAAAGTTCTGTCCTGTGGGAAAGCTTAAGGCTGGAGCTTGTATTAGGGCCTACTTTAAGGTTTTGAAGGCTGTTTCTGCCTCCAGTTCCCATTCTATTGGATGAGTATTTGCCCTCTGAGTCTCCTCTATTAGAGTATAGAGTGGCCTGGCCCTCTCACTGTATCCAGGGATCCATAGTCAGCAAAAGCTGGTGATCCCAAGGAACCCCTGCAACACTTTTAATGTCTTAGGGCAAGGACAAGCCACTATAGGCTGTATTTGTTCTTTGCTGAGGGCCCTGGCTTCCTCTGGCTAAGATTAGTCCTAGATTTTTGACTTATTGTAGGCAGATCTGGGCCTTCGATTTAGACACCTTGTACACTTGCTTAGCTAGAAAGTTCAAGAGATCTAGAGTAGCCTGCTGGCATGAGGTTTCTGAACTGGTAGCCAAAAGTAAATCATCCACATACTGAAGGACCAGAGTGCCTGGACTTGAGAAGTGGCCTAAATCTTGGGCCAGTGCCTGACCAAACAGATGAGGGCTATCCCTAAACCCTTGAGGCAAGACTGTCCATGTAAGTTGGGATGTGTGGTCTGTGGGATCCTCAAAGGAAAATAGAAACTGGGAGTCAGAGTGCAGGGAAATGCAGAAGGTGGCATCCTTGAGGTCCAGAACAGTGAATCATTCTGCTTCCTCTGGTATTTGAGAGAGCAGAGTATAAGGGTTGGGTACAACTGGATATAGAGGAATTACTGCCTCATTAATGAGTCTAAGATCTTGCACTAGTCTCCACTGACCATTCAGTTTTTGTACTCCTAGAATTGAGGTGTGGCAGGGACTGCTGCATTTCCTTACTAAGCCTTGAACTTTTAAATGTCTAACAATGTCCTGTAATCCTTTATGAGCTTCAGGCCTTAAGGGATATTGCCTTTGATAAGGAAAAGTGGTAGGGTCCTTCAGCCTGATTTGGACTAAGTGGGCATTTTTTTGCCCTTCCGAATTGTCCTTCCAGTGCCCAGAGTTCAGGGTTGATTCCCTCCTCAAGTAGGGGACAACAAATGGGTAACTTGTTCCCCAAATTCATATAGATAATAGCTCCAGATTTGGCCAATATGTCCCCCCTAATAAGAGTGTAAGACTTTCAGGCATAACAAGAAAGGCAAGTGAAAAGAGCAAAGTCTCCCAATTACAACTGAGGAGGTGGGAGAAATACCTAGTTACAGGCTGTCCCAGGATTCCTCAGGTGGTAACGGACCTTGGGGGCAGCCGTCCAGGGCAGGAGATTAAAACTGAGAAGGTCATGCCGGTGTCCAGGAGGAAGTCAACTTCCTGGCCCTCAGTGGTTAAACTTACCCCGGGCTCAGTGAGGATGATGGCATGAGCTTGCCCCAGGCACCCTCAGTCCTGTTGTTGGATTATCTGGTTGGGGGCTTCTGGCCCAGAGAACCTTTGTCCTCTGGGGCAGTGCACCTTCCAGTGATTGCCTTGGCATAGTGGATGGGGCGGGAGGCAGCTTGTTTCTCATTGGACAATCTTTTTTAAAGTGTCCTTGCAAACCACACTGATAACAAGCCCTACCAGGTGATTGGCCTGCTCCATTTTCTGGTCTCTCTGAACCACCAAGGTTTGTTTGTCTGAGGGCCATGACTAAGGCTGTGGCCTTTCTCTTATCTCGCTTTTCCTTTTTGGCCTGTTCCTCTTGGTTCCTATTATAGAACACTGAGGTTGCCAGATTTAATAATGCCTCCAAATTTTGTTCAGGGCCCAGGGCTAACTTTTGGAGCTTTCTCCTGATATCTGCGGCTGATTGGGTAATAAACTTCTCTTTTAAGATCAATTGACCCTCGAGGGAGCTAGGTGACAGGGGAATATATTTTCTTAAGGCCTCCTGTAGTCACTCGAGGAAGGTGGAAGGATTTTCTTCCTTTTCCTGAGGACATCATTGAATAATTCATGGGCTTTTTCCTAATTCTCCTTAGTCCTTCTAGAACACAGGTCAACAGATGTTTGCAACTCCAGTCCCCATGATCTGAGTCTAGGTCCCAGTGGGGATCCATACTGTGGATGGCTTGCTGACCAGTAGGGAATTTGTCTGTTTCTTCAGCTGTCATTCTATCATTTACTTGACTAAGACACCAGATATCTCCAAACTCTCAGGCTGCAGCTAAAGCCACATTCTTTTCATTAAAGGCCAGGGTTTGATCTAACAATAGCATGACATTTCTCCAAGTGAGGTTGAAGGTTTGCCCTAGACCCTGTAGGACATCTATATACCTATCAGGATCATCTGAAAACTTCCCCAGGTCTACCTTGATCTGCTTTAAATCAGAGAGGGAGAAGGAGATGTGTACCCCGGTTGGGCCAAATTCCCCTCCCCCTACAGCTTGAAAGGGACATAACCGATAGCCTGAGGGGTTTTGTGGTCCCTTAGAGATTTCTTTGATTGTTTCCTTCTGGGTGGGGGAAATTAGAGGAGGCTTATAATTAATAGGAAAGGGAGCTGTAGGGAGGCTAGGATATAGAGATAAGCTGAAAGGCCCTCCTATGGAATGTAAATTGCAAGCTTTGCATAGTTGTGGATTATCCTTCTATGAAAAGAAAGCTTGGACACAAGGTATTTCACTCCATTTGCCTTCCCTCTTACAGAAAAGGTCAAGCTGAGGAGGTAGGAGAAATACCTGGTTACAGGCTGTCCCAGGATTCCTCAGGTGGTAACGGACCTTAGGGACAGCCGTCCAGGGCAGGAGATTAAAACGGAGAAGGTCATGCCAGTGTCCAGGAGGAAGTCAATTTCCTGGCCCTCAGTGGTTAATCTTACCTGGGGCTCAGTGAGGGTGACGGCATGAGCTGGCACTTGCCCCAGGCACCCTCATTCCTGTTGTTGGATCATCTGGTTGGGGGCTTCTGGCCCAGAGAACCTTTGTCCTCTGGGGCAGTGTGCCTTCCAGTGATTGCCTTGGCATAGTGGACATGGGCGAGGGGGTGGCTTGTTTCTCGTTGGAAAGTATTGTAATTTATACTTCCCTCAGGTGGCCATTTTTCCCCATCAGAGAGAGAATGTTGGGGCCAGACCATAGTGCAGAAAAAAAGAAGCCCTTCTTTTTCAAAGTTTGCAGGTGAAATTGATCCCAATGGCTTAGGATGAATCTCAAGGGTGAGCTTGTTGATGCCTGAGTGTTTCCCATCTGAAAGAAAAAACTGCCCTTGTTTTGGTCTGCTTTTTTTCCCCCTGCCCAAGAACCCACAACAGTCCCTAGACCCTGCCATTCAGAGTAGTTATGCTCACCGAAGCAGCAGTGGAAACACTAGTTTTCCTCCTAGACCACAAAGAGGACCGAGGAAGGTCGGATTCAGTGGCCCTTACTAATGCATTCTTGAAAACCTGCACCCTTGCCTTTCCTCTTAGACCACAAAGAGGACTGAGAAAGGTCAGATTTAGTGGCCCTTACCAATGTATTCTCAAAAACCTGTTAGTTAAAGTCCTAAGCGATTTCTCCTGTTGGTATTGGGACCTTACCCTTGTCCTATAAAGATGATATGCCTCAAAATGAAGTGGAGGGCCATACCCTGAGGGAGAGAAGGGATCTCCAGGGTTGGAAGAGTGATGCCTTTTGTCCTCACTTCTCATCATATGAATAGGAAGGATATCCTCCCAGTTTTGGAGTCTGTAATTTCTGAGGCTCCCCATATCCTAGCTTCGAGAATAGCCTTTGTTAGGCCTGCTAGTCTGATGAGGGATCCTAAAATTCCAAATAGTGCCCCCACTGATGGGGCTTCAGGCAAAAATTATGTCTTTCTCATTGGTGAGCCCTGGTACCTAAAGAAGGGAGCAGAATCCCGAAATTTATATTAGAAATCATCCTTTTTTTTTTTTTTTTTGAGACGGAGTCTCACTCTGTTGCCCAGGCTGGAGTGCAGTGGCGCAATCTCGGCTCACTGCAAGCTCCACCTCCCAGGTTCATGCCATTCTCCTGCCTCAGCCTCCCAAGTAGCTGGGACTACAGGTGCCCACCACCACGCCCGGCTAATTTTTTGTATTTTCAGTAGAGATGGGGTTTCACCGTGTTGGCCAGGATGGTCTCGATCTCCTGACCTCGTGATCTGCCCGCCTCGGCCTCCCAAAGTGCTGGGATTACAGGTGTAAGCCACCGCACCTGGCTAGAAATCATCCTTATAGGAGAAACTAGAAGAGCACCAGGGACAGGGAGTGGTTTTTAGAATCGGGACTAGCCTCAGAAAAGAGAGGCGGGAGGAGGTTTGTCTGACAGGCATTAGGACCCAGGAGGCAAGGGTCAGGATAGATAGGATAGATGGGCGAGTCTCGCTTGGGTGACATAACTTTGAGAGTTCCGCTCATGGCTGCAGGGTCAACCACTTTTTGTCGGGACCCTGGAGCTGAATGGCTTTCCTCTCTGTTGACCCTTGGCTCAGCCCAGAAGTGCAAGAAAAGCAGAAGCTGATTGCAGGCAAACCAACACTTCCGATTCCAAAGAGTCAGAGGTTGTTAGGGAGCCCTTTCCCAGAAAGCCTGACACCCGTGTCTTTAGTCCAGCGGCCACACTAGTCGCTTTTAACTGGCCGACAGATGCCCAGTGTTTAGTCCCTGAATTCTAAGGAAAAATAGGACAGAATAGCAAGTGAAAAGGGTCCGATGGTACTCACCACGTGGCAATATCCTGGACAATCCCACAAGATGTGTCAGGAGTTGGTTCCTGCTGGTGGGTTCGTGGTCTTGCTGACTTCAATAATGAAGCCACGGACCTTTGCATTCAGTGTTACAGCTCTTAAAGATGGCACGGACCCAAACAGTGAGTGGTAGCAAGATTTATTGTGAAGAGCAAAAGGACAAAGCTTCCACAGCATGAAAGGGGAACTGAGTGGGTTGCTGCTGCTGGCTGGGGTGGCTAGCTTTTATCCCTTTATTTGTCACCCCCCATGCTCCATTTCTGTCCTATCAGAGTGCCCTTTTTTCAATCCTCTTCGTGATTGGCTACTTTTAGACTCCTGCTGATTGGTGCATTTTACAGAGCACCGATTGGTGCATTTTACAGAGCACTGATTGGTGCGTTTTACAGAGCATTGATTGGTGCATTTTACAGAGTGCTCATTGGTGCATTTTACAAACTTCTTGTAATACAGGAAAGTTCCCCAAGTTGCCACTCGACCCAGGAAGTCCAGCTGGGCTCACCTCTCACCAGGACCTTATTAAAATGATACTAAAGGAATTTTTTTTTTAATCAATCCACAACACATAAGATAGGAGCAGGGCTTCCAGGGACAAGAGTTATAAAAGTTCTGACTGAAATTTGATGAAGGAGAGAAAAGTCATGAAATAGTGTGGAGGAAGCACAGCCAAGAAGTCAGTAGAATAAGATGCTTTGAAAGGGGACCCAATTAGCCCTGCAAAACCTCTAAGAAATTCAGGACTTGGAAACACTAAGCAGGCCAGAGAATGGGACCTGGGGCTTAAAAAGAAAGAAGTAACTTAAAGTTTATATCAAGAATTAAGTCAGCAAGTCTACTCTTACAAGCATAATGTCTGCAGTTTATGTGTTTCTCCATCTTCTAGGAAAAAATACAACAACAGTAACAAAGCTAAAAAAAACAGAGTGTTCTCTTCTAAGAAATTTAACAAATGATCTGGAAGCATTATGGAAATTAGAAAGGAAGTTCACCTTTAAGCACCGAGTCCTGTGTATTCTGGAGTTTGCATCACTTAGGATGACTTTATTTATAGGTATCAGAAATCTCTAATTCTAAAAATGTGGAGATGTGATATCTTACATGTTTGAATGTAGAGTGACTAGGATTTTCCAATTCAATGGCTGAATGACACCATCAAGGGCCCAGCATCATTCCACCTCTCCGTCCTGTGCTCTTCATATACCCAGGGATTATTCATAGACTTGAAAACATCTAAAGAAGAAAAGAAACTATATTTTGTCTCTTTTTTTAATTTGAAACACTTTTTCTAGAAGTTCCCAATGGTTTTACCTCCATGTTTTTGTTTTTGTTTTTGTTTTTTGAGACAGGATGTGTTGCTTTGTCACCCAGGCTGGAGTGCAGTGGTGCAATCTTGGCTCACTGCAACCTCTACCTCCTGAGTGCAAGTGATAGTCCCATCTCAGCCTCCTGAGTAGCTGGGATTACAGGTTTGTGCCACTACCCAGCTAATTTTTTAAGTATTTTTTGCAGAGCCTGGGTCTCGCTATATTGCCCAGGCTGGTCTCGAATGCCTGAGCTCAAGAGATCCTCCCACCTCAGCCTCCCAAAGCACTAGGATTACAGGTGTGAGCCACTATGCCTGGCCCTCCATGTTTCATTGATCAAAATTGCAACACAAGCTGATGCCTAAACAAACCACTGGCAAGAGGCACTGGAATTCTCATGTATCAGTTTAGTCAAATCAGGATTTACCCTTGTGTTAAGGACAGGTTCACCTAGCTAGGCAGAAAAGCATGGACACCTGAACCCAAAGAAGGATTATGTTAGCAAGGGAAAAACTAAAAATGAATTCTGGGTAAGCATCCAACAACGTCTATTTTCCAAAGTATATGGTCTGCTTTTCATCCATTCACACTAAAGCAAACCTCCTAATTTACAAAGCTCTACCTAAAAATACTGAGTTCCCAGTCAGTTTTTCTACTGTATCGTTTAAAAACAAAAAACTGGGCTGGGTATAGTGACTCATGCTTGTAATCCCAGCACTTTGGGAGGCTGAAGCAGGGGCGGATCACTTGAGGTCAGGAGTTTGAGACCAGCCTGGCCAAGATGATGAAACCCTGTCTCTACTAAAAATACAAAAATTAGCCAGGCATGGTGGTGGGCACCTGTAGTCCCAGCTGCTCGGGAGGCTGAGGTGGGAGAAACACTTGAACTCGGGAGGCAGAGGTTGAAGTGAGCCAAGATCGTGCCACTGCACTGCAGCCTGGGTGACAGAGTGAGACTTCATCTCACTAAATAAATAAATAAATATAAATAAAAACTGGCAAGCAAAGCCCATCAGATGTTAACAGAAAGCCTGCAATGTGGAAGTGCTTTCACTTTCAGCCTTGATGTAGGAAAAGGACTGATACTGGACAAGACTTCCCATTATACGCAGCTGTCAAAGTTGGAAAAAGAAATAAGTCCTTTTAGACATCCATCAATAGGAAACACAGAACTGTGATACCAGATGACAGGGAAATGATGCAAGATTCACAATCACCCCGGCTCTTTGTGTGGAAACACTTTCCTGTGTGGTGGTATCTCTGAGCTGAGGAGACATATCAGAGAGAAAGAAGCTGCACAGAAAAGAAACTCCAGGCCAGGTGAAGTGGCTCACACCTGTAATCCCAGAACTTTGGCAAGTCAAGGCAGGCACATTGCTTGAGGTCAGGAGTTCAAGACCAGCCTGACCAACATAGTGAAATACCATCTCTACTAAAAATAGGAAAATTAGCCAGGTGTGGTAGCATGCACCTGTAATCCCAGCTACTCAGGAGACTAAGGCAGAGAATTGTTTGAACCTGGGAGGTGGAGGTTGCAGTGAGCTGAGATCACACCACTGTACTCCAGCCTGGGTGACAGAGTGAGACTCCGCCTCAAAAAAAAAAAAAAAATTAGCTGATTGCAGTGGCATGCATCTGTAATCCCAGTTACTCGGGAGGCTGAGATGGGAGCATTGCTTGAGCCCGGGAGGCTGAGGCTGCAGTGAGTCAAGATTGTGCCACTGCACTACAGTGACAGAGTGAGTGATAGAGTGGGATTCCATCTCAAAAAAAAAAAAAAAAAATAGAGAGAGAAAAGGAACTCCCGAAATCTGCTCAGGGAAAGACTCCATGAGTCTAGGCAAAGTGTTTCATCTAGCTCTAAGCTTTCTTTCCTGAACACTTGATATTAAATCCTACATAGCCCTGGCCAATAAGCACTTGAAAATTTGCATGAGGGCTGGGTGTGGTGACTCACGCCTGTAATCCCAGCACCTTGTGAGGCTGAGGCTGGAGGATCCCTTGAAGTCAGCAGTTAGAGACTAGCCTGGCTAACATGGTGAAACGCTGTCTCTACTAACAATACTAAAATTAACTGGGTGTGGTGGCACATGCCTGTAATACAGCTACTTGGGAGGCTGAGGCATGAGGATCACTTGAAACCTAGAGGTGGAGGCTGCAGTGAGCCAAGATCATGCCACTGCACTTCAGCCTGGGTAACAGAGCAAGAGCTTGTCTCAGAAAAAAAAAAAAAAAAGAAAAAAGAAAAAGAAAGAAAGAAAGATAGAAAATTTTCATGTGGGTAATGATACTTCTGACATCTTGGGCATAAGAATATTGCTTTGGGCCAGGCGTGGTGACTCACGCCTGTAATTCCATTACTTTGGGAGGCCAAGGTGGGTGGATCACCTGAGGTCAGGAGTTCGAGACAAGCCTGGCCAACGTGGTGAAACCCCGCCTCTACTAAAAAAAAAAAAAAAAAAAAGAATATTGCTTTGAACCATATATGTTTTCCCCAAAGCCTAAGCCTCAATACATGGACACCATAGAAGGTAAATTTCTACTATTAGGTATCTAACTTTATTCCAACTACAAAAGGAGATAAATTATAAGATTAGTAAGTAATTTAGTTCCACTTCTGCCACCTTGAATGGAAAAGAAAAAAATAAGTAATTTAGGATGTTATTGGATACAACTATGATTGAGAAAGAATGTGTATTTCAAGGAAGTAAAGGAAGACAAGCTTTTTATTTTATTTGTATTATTATTATTATTATTATTATTTGACACAGAATCTTGCTCTGTCGCCCAGGCTGGAGTGCAATGGCGCGATCTCAGCTCACTGCAAACTTCACCTCTGGGGTTCAAGCAAATCTCCTGCCTCAGCCTCCCGAGAAGCTGGGATTACAGGTGCCCACCACCACACCCAGCTATTTTTTATACTTTTAGTAGAGACGGGGTTTCACCATGTTGGCCAGGCTGGTCTCAAACTCCTGAACTCAGGTGATCCATCCTCTTCGGCCTCTCAAAGTGCTGGGATTACAGGTGTGAGCCACCGCGCCTGGCCTAGGAAGACAAGTTTTTTAAAGGAAAAATGAGGAGGATCACTGGCTAAAAGGATCAATAATGAGGGTGGAGCCAGTCAGAGTATGGACAAGCAGTTGCTGGGCAGGTGTCCTCACAGAAATGTTTTGTTTTGTTTAGTTTTGCAAGATTGCTATGGCCTTTGTGCAAGGCTGTCATTTTTGCAGTCTTTTACCGTAATTCTTGTTATCAGACATTTGTGCATGAGAATCCTCCCTTCATGGCTTTCTGAGGCTCTATTTGTCAGGGTTTTGTTGTTTGGCTTTTTTTTTTTTTTTTTTTTGAGACAGAGTCTTACTTTGTCGCCAAGGCTGGAGTGCAGTGGCACGATCATAGCTCATTGTAGCTTTCACTTCCTAGGCTCAAGCCATCCTCCTCAGCCTCCCAAGTAGCTGGGACTACAGGCATGCGCCACCATGCCAGCTAATTTTTGTACGTTTTGTACAGATAGGGTTTCACCATGCTACCTAGGCTGGTCTTGAACTCCTGGACTCAAATGTTATGCCCGCCTTGGCCTCCCAAAGTGCTGGGATTACAGATGTGCACCACTATCCCTGGCCTTTGTAAGGGTTTTTAACACAAGTGACTCCATTATGATTCTGACAACTTTCACACTTTGTCCCTTGAGGTGGTGTCCAGGAAAGTACATCGCAATCTCTCCTATGTAGCCTGTTTTGATGGCCCCTAACAAAATTGCTCTATCTGAAGTCAACAGTTTATCGTGAGACTTTGTACTACTTGATCTTTCTACAACAGTTGACATAGGTGGTCAAACTATTTCATGAAACATTTTCTCTCCTTACCTTCATGTGATTTTTCTCTACAGCATTTTCTCTTTCTTGTCTTACTATTCCTTTGTAGTGTCCCACTCTCCCCACAAACAAACAAAATCCCCAAAACATTAGTGTCCTTGTGGGTTGTGTTTTGTTTTTTGGTCTCCTTCCTGTCTTCCTGAATGGTCTCGTTCGTAGCCTCTGCCACACGGAGGGCCTAATTACTCCCGTGTCTGTATCTCTAGATGCATATTTCTAACTGACTACTAGATATCTTTGCCTGGGTGCCCTGCAGGCATCTCAAATTTAGAATACCCAAAGCTTATCTTCCATTCTACTTCTTCAAAAACCTACCCCTCCCCCTTCATTCTCTATCTCAGGGATCGGTACCCGTCTCAACCCAGGAAGCCAAGCCAGAAACCTGGGTCTCATCCTCAACTCCTCTCTCTCTGTGCTCAATGCACTATGAAGTTCTCTTAATACCTCTTTAGAAATGTTTCTGTGGCGGCCAGGTGCGGTGGCTCATGCCTATAATTCCAGCACTTTGGGAGGCTGAGGCAAGTGGATCACTTGAAGTCAGGAATTCCAGACCAGCCTGGCCAACATGGTGAAACCCTGTCTCTACTAAAAATACAAAAATTAGCTAGGCGTGGTGGTGGGCGCCTGTAATCCCAGCTACTCGGGAGGCTGAGGCAGGAGAATCACTTGAACCCAGGAAGCAGAGGTTGCAGTGAGCTGAGATCGCAGCACTGCACTGCACTCTGGCCTGGGCAAGAGAGTGAGACTCCATCTCAAAAAAAAAAAAAATGTTTCTCGCCTGTAATCCCAGCTATTCAGGAGGCTGAGGCAGGAGAATTGCTTGCACCCAGGAGGCAGAGGTTGCAGTAAGCTGAGATCACGCCACTGTACTCCAGCCTGGGCGACAGAGCAAGACTCTGTCTCAAAAAAAAAAAAAAAAAAAGTTTCTGTGATGCAGCCTCTCCTCTTAGACCCCTAACCACAGCCTTTGCATAAGTTCCCATCAATATTGTTATCAGCAATAATTTGGCAGTTCTCCCGTAACACTAGGCTCTCCCATCTCCAATTATTTCTTTAGAATAGAGACCATCGGACTTAGGGATGTCACTATTAAGAAATGTTTAAAAAGTGGTTTTGAGAACTAACATAGTGTTGCCTTTTAAAAAATGTTGTCAAGGCACTGAAAAACGGTATCTATTATCACTGTCATTTTATAATAATAATGTAAAATGACTGTTTAACTTCAAAAAATAAAAAATACCATACTCTAGAAGTTCTTTAAATATATTTGGCTTTTTATTTTATTTCTTTTATTTTTGAGACAGGATCGCCTAGGCTGGAGTGCAGTGGCACGATCATAGCTTACTGCAGCCTCTATCTCCTAGGCTCAAGCCGTTCTCCTGGCTCAGCCTCCCGAGTAGCTGGGACTGTAGGCACCCACCACTATGCCTAGTTAATTTCTTCTTCTTTTTCTTTTTCTTTTTTTTTTTTTTTAGTAGAGATGTGGTCTCTACTATGTTGCCCAGGCTGGTTTGGAACTCTTGAGCCCAAGTGATCCTCCTGCCTCAGCCCCGCAAAGTTTTGAGATTTGTCCTGAGGCTGACCAGCCACATCCTTGCCCTCAGTCTGAAGATCTTTTAGATCCCTTGAGAAATTCCTCAGCTGGCCGGGCACGATGGCTCACGTCTGTAATCCCAGCTACTTGGGAGGCTGAGGCATGAGAATTGCTTGAACCTGGGAGGCAGAGGTTGCAGTGAGCTGAGATCACACCACTGCACTCCAGCCTGGGTGACAGTGCAAGACTCCGTCTCAAAAAAAAAAAAAGAAAAATCCCTCAGCTTTGTGACAGACTATCTTAGAATAAAAGAGAATTAATAAATAAGGAAAGTGTTAGCATCTTATTTCATTTGTTTACACATCTGTCTCATTGAATTCTGAACTTTCTTGAGGGTACAGATTTCTGTCTTACTCAGTTTTGTGTTTTTCACCAAGCAAATTACTCCCAGTCTGCAATTTTCCTGCTTCAGACTCCTGAGTAGCTGGGACTACAGGCAACAAACTTTTTTTTTTTTTTTTTTTTTTGAGACGTGGTCTCGATCTGTCGCCCAGGCTGGAGTACAGTGGCGCGATCTAGGCTCACTGCAAGCTCCGCCTCCTGGGTTCATGCCATTCTCCTGCCTCAGCCTCGGGAGTAGCTGGGACTACAGGCGCCCGCCACCACGCCCGGCTAATTTTTTGTATTTTTAGTAGAGACAGGGTTTCACTGTATTAGCCAGGATGGTCTCTATCTCCTGACCTCGTGATCCGCCCTCCTCGGCCTTCCAAAGTGCTGGGATTACAGGCGTGAGCTACTGTGCCTGGCTTTTTTTTTTTTTTGAGATGGAGTCTCTGTCACCCAGGCTGGAATGCAGTGGTGTGATGTTGGCTCACTGCAACTTCAATAAATGTTTGCTGAATTGATTTGAAATTTCAACTGGGAAGGTAGAATTCAAAATCATTAAACTTTTGGTATCTGGTAACCTGGCTTTGGATTCTGACTCCACTATTCACTTGCTGTATGACCTGGGGCAAGTTGCCTAAACTCTCTCTGTAATTTTCTCAACTCAAAAATGGATTAAATGAGATAATGAATGTAATATGCTGGGTGCTTAAGTGCTATTTATATAGTGAGTATTTACTGAGCTCCTACTATGCCTTAGGTTTGAGGCAGGTGCTAGTGATAGTGTAGAAAATATGCAGGGACCGGGTGCAGTGGCTCACGCCTGTAATCCCAGTACTTGGAGGCCGAGGTGGGCAGATTGCTTGAGTTCAGTGGTTCAATACCAGCCTGGGCAACATGTTGAAACATCATCTCGAATACAAAAAAAAAAAAAAAAATTAGCTAGATGTGGTGGCATGTACTTATAGTCTCAGTACTCAGGATGCTGAGGTGGGAATCACTTGAACCTCAACTGAGGCTCTGCGCCCAGCCTCCTCAACACTCTTTAGTCTGGTTTCCATCTCTCTACCTAAATAGCTCTTGCTAAGGTCACCAGTGGCATCCAAATTACTATGTACATCAGTCCTCTTGCGTGATCTCCTAGCTACACTTAACACAGTTAATCATGCCCTCCTTCTTGAGGTCTTCCGTTGGCTTCTCTAATAATAAATGCCTCCTGATATCTTCCTCCCTCTCTGGTTACCTCGTCAGTCCTGTTTGAAGGTTCATCTACCCCAACTCATTCATTAAATGTTCCCCAAGGCTTAGTCTCAGGTTCACTTTTTTTCTGTCAGCCTAAATGACAGAGAGAGTCTCTGTAAAAGAAAAAGATATGTGGTAAATTATGTGCATATCCAGGGAGGTTTAAAAAAAGATAAAGGCATATAAAGGAAAAATGAGAAGGATAATTGTTTTGAGATAATTATCCTTGGCTACAAAGATCAATAACAAAAGTGATACCAGTCCAAAGTCATACAGGCAGTTGCTGGGTAGATGTCCTTGTAGAAGTATTTTTTGTGTACAGTTGGGATGGCCTTTATGCAAGGTTGTGGTTTTTGCAGAGTCTTTTGCGATAGTTTTTGTTATTACGCATACAAGTGTGAGAACCCTCTTTTTATAGCCTTCCTCAGCTCTTTTTGTCTGAGTTTTTTTTTTAACACTAGTGACTCCATTTTGATTTTGACAACTTCCATACTTCTTACTCTAGACTTTGTGAAGGTTTCAGATGCCAAAATGAAATCGGTTCTGTCAGATACAGACAAAAAAGGGCCAGGAAGGTTGAAAGGAAAGGAGGCCTATGCTTACACGTTTAAGAATTGTTTCCAAGGACGTTCAAAAAGCTCTTTTGCGTCCTTCAAGCATCTCCTGATTTGATAAGGTTTATCACTAGACATTTTTTAGGACTGCTGTAATTCAGGTAAAATGTTCTCAGGACACTTACCCAGTAAGGTATCTCCACCAATGAACTGACAACTCTGGCTGTCAGCCTCTAGAAACAATGATCTGTTTCTAAGCAGTTTATATAAATCTCTTTTTTGTTAATAAAAGCTCCCCTTCCCTCACTGAGTGCACTGGAGGCTTGCCATTTCCTGCATTCTGGATTATAATCCTTATTTCTATTCCCAAGTAAACCCAACATGTTTAGAGATAATTTTCTCTTGCTTTTTTTTGAGACACGGTCTCACTCTGCCACCCAGGCTGGAGTGCAGTGGTGCCATCTTGGCCCTCTGCAATCTCTGTCTTGCGGGTTCAAGCGATTCTCCTGCCTCAGCCTCCCGAGTAGCTGGGGCTACAAGCACGTGCCACCACACCCAGCTAATTTTTGTATTTTTAGTAGAGACAGGGTTTCACCATGTTGGCCAGGCTGGTCTCGAACTCCTGATCTCAAATGATCCACCTGCCTCGGCCTCCTAAATTGCTAGGATTAGAGGCGTGAGCCACCACACCCGGCCGTTTTTTCTTTTTTTTTGAGACAAGGTCTCACTCTGTCATCGAGGCTGGAGTGCAGTGGTGATGAGATGGGATAGTTCCCTTGACCCCCTCGGTGGGTGGGAAGTGGAGTGACTGGTTTCACTAAGCCCGCTGCTGGCCACTCCTCACAGGAGGGAGTGTGCGAGGGAACGAGTGTGGGAACCGGAGTGAACGAACGCTGGAACCAGCCAGTCGCTCCTTTCTGGTGGGAGCAGGTTCTATGTGGGCCCCGCAGCAGCATCCAAGCATATTACAGCCAATGCTCTTTCCACTCTGCCTTCCAGGGATGGCCAAGTGCCAACCAGCTCAGTGGAGGGTCAGGGTGGCAGCCCCTATACTCTCAGGGGCTTCCTGGTTCTTGTCTGGCGTCCAGGAAGAATCAGGTCACATGAACGGGTTGAAAGGTAATGAATGCAGGCAACTTTATTGAGCGGTGGGTGGCTCTGAGCGGAAAGGGAGGTTGGAAAGGGGGTGGGAAGGTGATCTTTCCCTGAAGCCCACCCATCTCTGGCTAGGCCCCTCTCGGAAGCTGCACGTCCAAAATTAGCTGCATCTACTCTCTGACACTTAGTTGTTTCTTTGCTTACCACTCAGCTGCTCGTGTTCCCGATGCTCAGCCGCTTATGTTGCTTTGCCAGCTTAAGTCTTTCATGGGCACAGGATAGGGGTGGGGCAGGCCAAAAAAGCAACATTTGGGCAGAAAAATGGGGTCAGCTGTTTTCACTTAGGGCCATGGTTCCAGGCTTAAGGGTGGGGTTTAGCTGGGAGCCCACCCCTTCTGTAACAGTGTGATCATAATTCACGGCAGCCTTGACTTCCCCTGGGTCAAGCAATCCTCCCACCTTAGCCTCCAAGTAGCTGGGACTACAGGCACATGCCACCACGCCCAGATAATTTTTAAATTCCTTGTAGAGAGGGGGTCTTGCTTGGTAACC
The DNA here is from genome assembly GCF_028885655.2 of Pongo abelii. Taxonomy (NCBI): domain Eukaryota; kingdom Metazoa; phylum Chordata; class Mammalia; order Primates; family Hominidae; genus Pongo; species Pongo abelii. The sequence continues at coordinate 94,017,873 of NC_071995.2, forward strand.
CAGGCTGGTCTCTGACTCCTGGCTTCAAGTGATCTTCCTAGAGTGCTGGGATTACAGGTGTGAGAAACCATGCCTAGCCTCTAGTGTCTTTTTTTTTAAGGTTGACAATTTACATTGTCCAATAGTCATGTAATTTTAAATTTTCTAGTAGCCACATTTTAAAAAGTAAAAAGAAACAGGTAACAATCAATCTTAATGATGTTTTTATTTAACTCTATATAAAGATTATCATTTCAACAAGTAATAAATATAACATTATTGAGAAACTTTAGTATTTTTGTATTAAGTTTTTGTAATTCAGTGTGTATTCTAAATTATGGCATAACTCAATTTGGACTAGCAGCATTTTTTTTTTTTTTTTTTTTTGAGATGGAGTGTTGCTCTGTCGCCCAGGCTGGAGTACAGTGGCACCATTTCCACTCACTGCAAGCTCCATCTCCTGGGTTCACGCCATTCTCCTGCCTCAGCCTCCCGAGTAGCTGGGACTACAGGCGCCCGCCACCACGCCTGGCTAATTTTTTGTATTTTTAGTAGAGATGGGGTTTCACCTTGTTAGCCGGGATGGTCTCGATCTCCTGACCTCGTGATCTGCCCACCTCGGCCTCCCAAAGTGCTGGGATTACAGGCGTGAGCCACCGTGCCCGACCTGAACTAGCAGCATTTTAAGTGCTCAGTGGCAACGTGGTAGGTGGCCACCATGCTGTACAGTACAGGTAGACTCTCATGTCTAGATCCACTTGCTGGATGATCTCATCTGTGTCAAAGTTCCAATTTCCATCTATTAGTTGATGACTCAAATTTTTATATCTGCTCCAACTATTCTTTTGATCTCCAGTTCCTTATAGTTATCAACCTTCTTCACAGCTCCACTTTAATGCCCCAAGACACCTCAGACTCAGCATGTCTCATATCTAACTCATAATCTTCCCTTTCAAATCTGAAATGTTTTTCTATTGCTGTTATTTACATTACATTACCAGTCAATCCAGTTTCACCGGAACACACCTAAGGGGCTTCCTTGATATCTTCTTCTCTCTCAAATCCTTTATACAATTCATCACCAAGTCTTGCCCATTTTATCTCCCACATCTATTCATTTTTATCTCCCACATCTATTCACTTTTTTGGTCATACCCATCATCATTCCCTTTCAAGCCACTATAATCTATTGACTGTAATAGCCTCTAAACTGATCTCCCTGCTTTCATTCTGGCCACCCTCAACTCTACTCTGTACACTGCAGTCATGGTGATCTTTTCAAAAATCTAATCATGTTAATGGCAAATCTCATCAGGTTAACTGTCTCACCATTAAAATACTTAAGGGGGCTGGACACAGTGGCTCACACCTGTAATCCCAGCACTTTGGGAGGCTGAGGTGGGCGGATCACCTGAGGCCAGGAGTTTGAAACCAGCCTGGCCAACATGGTGAAACCCCGTGTCTACTAAAAATACAAAAATTAGCTGGGTGTGGTGGCGCGTGCCTGTAGTCCCAGCTACTCGGGAGGCTGAGGCTGAAGAATTGCTTGAATCCGGGAGGCGGAGGTTGCAGTGAGCCAAGATCATACCACTGCACTCCAGCCTGGACGACAGAGCAAGACTCCATCTCAGAAAAAAATAAAAAATAAAAATAAAATACTTAAGGGAGGTAGGTGGATCATCTGAAGTCAGGAGGAGTTTGAGACCAGCCTGACCAACATGGTGAAACACTGTCTCTACCAAAAAATACAAAAATTAGCTGGGTGTGGTGGCATGTGCCTGTAGTCCCAGCTACTTGGGAGACTGAGGTGGGATAATTGCTTGAACCCAGGAGGTAGAGGTTGCAGTGAGCTGACATCATGCCACTGCATTCCAGCCTGAGCAACAGAATGAGACCCTGTCTGAAAAATAAATAAAAAAGTAAAATAAAATACTTAAGAGATTTATATTGTTCTTAGGACAAAGTATAAAGCCCTTAGTATGGTCTAAAAGGCTCCGTCAGCTCTCCTACCCTTTCCTTCCTCCAAGGCTCTTACCTTTCTAGTCTCATCTCATCACACTCACTCCCTTCTCCACCTCTTTGCATTCCAGCCATTCTGAATGTTTTTTAGTTCTTTAAATGTGTTATAGTCCCTACTGTTTTACAGATGACAAAACCAAGGTTCAAAAATATATGAGCTGTCCAGAGTCACAAAATTATAGCCAAATGACCATTCTAATATTAGAATCCATGTCTCCTCTTAAATACCTCTTAAATTTTTCTTTACCTTCCCTTTGCCAAGAATACCCTGCCAGGCGCAATGGCTCACGCCTGTAATCCCAACACTTTGGGAAGTTGAGGCAGGTGGATCACCTGAGGTCAGGAGTTTGAGACCAGCCTGGCCGACATGGTAAAACCCTGTCTCTACAAAAATTAGCTGGGCGTGGTGGTGGGCGCCTGTAATCCCAGCTACTTGGGAGGCTAAGGTAGGAGAATCGCTTGAACCTGGGAGGCGGAGGTCGCAGTGAGCTGAGATCAGGCCACTGCACTCCAACCTGGGTGATAGAGTGAGACTCCGTCTCAAAAAAAAAAAACAAAAACTCTCTCTAAACCTTTCCCCTCCCCTTTGCCTATTTATCCTTCAGATCTCGGCCTAATTGCTACTTCCTCAGGAAACTCTACCAGGCCATCCTAGCTAGGCAAGTCCCTTTGTAATATGCTCTCATAGCAGCAGTTGTAAATTTGCTTTTATTAGCATCATTGCTTGATGTCTATTTTTGTTAACTGGCTCTATGATGACAAGGATCATCTCTGTTTTTGCTCTCTAAATATTGTCAGATCTATGTTTACAGTAGGCATTGAACGAATGGATGGATGAGTGAATGAGTGAATATGTCAGCCAAGCAAAGAGCAGCCCAGATAAAAGTAACAGTGAGTTTGAAATGCTCCAAGGTCAGAAAGAGCTTTGAGAGCTGCAGCTATAACAGTAAGAGAGTGGAGACACTGGAGAAGTAGGTATGGCTGGATCTTGCCGGGCATTTTAAAGGATTTTGAACACATGGAAGCTACTTCTATTTTTATTTTTGTGGTATTATGTTTGGTTTACCAACTTTTTATTTTTTATTTTATTTACTTTATTTTTTGGGACGGAGTCTGGCTCTGTCGCTCAGGCTCGAGTACAGTGGTGCAATCTCAGCTCACTGCAACCTCCCCCTGGGTTCAAGCGATTCTCCTGCCTCAGCCTCCCTAGTAGCTGGGACTACAGGCGCCTGCCACCACGCCCGGCTAATTTTTGTATTTTTAGTAGACACGGGGTTTCACCATATTGGCCAGGCTGGTCTCGAACTCCTGACCTTGTGATCTGCCCACCTCGCCCTCCCAAAGTCCTGGGATTACAGGCATGAGCCACAGCGCCCGGCCGGTTTACCAACTTTTATATTGCTAGCAATCAACTAGGGAAAACAATTTAAAATATAAATAGGGATAGATTTAGAGAGATAAAGATCTGTACAAGAATAAGAGAAGCAGTTTTTATTAGTATTGGATAGGTGCTGCCTGAACCTTTAAGACAGAGAATGTACATTTATGCAGCTGCAGTCAGAGCCTGTGTGAGGTTTACTGTAAACCCATTGGCAAGAAGGCTCTTAAAGACATTTTGATGCCCATGAAGCTTGGTGCCTAGTTTAAAACTAATGAAAACACCTAAACTCTCTAGGTGGACAAAGCCATATTCAGGAGAAATTGAGAAGGAGTTGGTGCAGGCAGCCAATCACAATCCACTTATGCCACAAACTAAATCTCAAACTGCGGTTTGAACATGAGGCTCAAAACATAAGAAGTAAAGAAATGGGCAAAATTCAATTAGTTTCTGGTGAAACGTCCTAAATCCAAAAGAAAGGTGACCGGAAATAGAGAAAACGGAGTGTGATCTTTTGCATTAATGAGACAGACCGTGTCCCCGTGTGTTAGAACCTGTCATTCTTGTCCTGAATTGGAAAGTGAGCGGAGTGTGACGGGTTCCCATCTTGAACCGTCCGGGGTTGAGTAGTACAAGAAACTAATACGGAACTCCAGCTTCCAAAATTCTCTCCAGTGCCTACAGAGCCTCGCGGAGAGCTGTGATTGTGAATGTCAATGCAGATTTGATTAAATCTCTTAGATTTAAGAGATATGAGGAGTTATGACAATAGAAATGTGTACAAGTGAACACATTTCTTAGCCCGTTTCCCCACTGCCTGTGTGATTTAGAAAAACGCAAATATAAAATATTTCCGTTCCAGCAGAGACGCCGCTTGCTACGGCGGGTTGCCCCTCTCCACAGGTATCTCCAGCTGACTTTAGAGCTCAACTTCCCCTTTAAACTTCACCCTGCGCATGCCGATTTGCTTCGGGAATGCCCGAGGCACCGGACGAAGCAGTCGGGTCTGGCCCTAGTCGACTCCAGCCAGGCGGGGCTCCAAGCCGAGACTCAGGCACGCCCGGCCCAAAGCTAGCCCGACACCCTCAGCTGAGTCCTCCGCCCTCCCAGCATTCCCTGCGTCCCTACCATCGAGAGCAGCTTCCGGCGTGGCTGGTGTAGGCGGGTGGAGAAGGATCGGGCCCTCGCCGCTCTGTCTCATTCCCTCGCGCTCTCTCGGGCAACATGGCGGGTGTGGAGGAGGTAGCGGCCTCCGGGAGCCACCTGAATGGCGACCTGGATCCAGACGACAGGGAAGAAGGAGCTGCCTCTACGGCTGAGGAAGCAGCCAAGAAAAAAAGACGAAAGAAGAAGAAGAGCAAAGGGGCTTCTGCAGGTAAAAAGAGTTTTATGTTTTCCTAGTCCCCTCCGGGAACGACTGAACGGTTTGGCTCAGGCCCGTTGAGGTGGCCGGGACCGGGGCCCCGGAGCCCCGACTAGACTGATTCTTGGGCCTGACAGGGTGGCAAAGCCGGGCTATAGATTCCCAGTCTGAGAAGAGGTGTCATCTCCTCCTGTGGGACTAGAGGGCTGGTGGGGGAGAAAAGAGTGCCTGAGGTTGGCGTGTGGTACCTTTGGGGTCGCTGGGCCCGAGCCCCTGTATTACCAGAACTCAGCTCCCACGCACATCGTGGCACGGTCTTGAGATTGTGCACAAGCACAGCCCTACCATCTTTCGCGCTATTTGGCCGCCGCCTCAAAAATCCGATTCTGACCCGTATTGCCGCGTCTTTGCTGGTTTGCTGGAGCAAGCTAGGACTTATTTTCTTTGGGGGTGGGGGTGGGGGTGGGGTGGGCAAATGTAATGGAAAGCACACCTCCCCCCACTATCCTGGTTCACGTTGGGGTTGTTGTTGCAGCCTGCACTTTTGGGGTGTGTGTACATGTGTGTTTGCCCGCGCGCTCATGTCATTAATTGCAGAATTTGTGGTGGTGATACGAATTTTCACCTGCCTAATCTCATAGCATCGCCAAGCTTTAGGGCCTTTAGACCTGAATTATGATGCCACTTGCAGGCAGTGCAGATAGGATATTCTGTGGCTTAGAATGGAACTTCTCAGGTCTTAACCTCTAAATCCACTGGTAAGGCAAGGAGAACTGCTGAGAGTTTACAGTTGGATATTATGAGCTAGGAACTTATATGGTTTGAGAAGTCTGTGTTTTTGCTGCACAAGCTCCTTCACCTTAAGAAAAATTATTTTTATTTGTTTCTAATTAAAATCGCCAGAGAAACAGTAAAATGGAGAAGTCAGAAGCGATTAAGATGGAATTGAGAGAGGTCGAAGAGAGCTAATCTTCATCTTTCTGAAATTTTGATTAGATGGGAAGGGAAGGAGAATTGTAGCGTTGCTGGAACTCTTCCAGAGCAAAATTTGTTACTCTGGTGGCTGTTCCTGGATTTCGAGTGAAATTCAAACACTGCTGTTTGTCTTGTAAGGTGTTAAGCTGACTGATCCTAATGTATTTTTAACAGTTGTATTTCTTAATATGAATTTTCTCCAGTAGCCAGAATGTCATTTCATTTCGTGCTACCTGACACTATTAATACATGTAACATATTGCTCCTATAGGTAGGTTATAATCACTTCCAGAGCAGGGGCCTGGTCTTGTGCTTAGATATTTGAGCGTTTTACTTTTTTAGTAATGGGGACTATCTTTGCCTATTTATTTTGACTTTACCCAGCCCATCGTGATATCTTTCTTCATGAAACCAGGCTGCTCCGGGGTGTTGCACGTGAATCTTCTTCCTAAGGCCTTCAGCATTTATTACCTATCTGGTGTTTAAGTATTTGTTGAGTCTAAATTGCTGACCGCTATTACAAGTTAAACTACTTGAGGATAGAGACCAGTTCACGCTTTTGTTTATCTTTTAGCTGCTAGTGTGTGTGATGGATATTTTGTTGAGTAGATTAATGAATGGACAGTACTGTGTAAGTATGGAAGATTTTTCTGTCATTAAACGAATTCTGTTATGTTCACAATGTTTCTGTTTTTGTTTCCTGAGGAAAGGATTTGTAAGTTTTCCAAGATCATTAGAGCATATTCTAGTGGAAAAGTGTCTGTATTAGATTTGATTTCTGCTATTTTATTTTGATCAGCAGGGGAACAGGAACCTGATAAAGAATCAGGAGCCTCAGTGGATGAAGTAGCAAGACAGTTGGAAAGATCAGCATTGGAAGATAAAGAAAGAGATGAAGATGATGAAGGTAAATGGTTAATTTGATCTTTGTGGTTAGAAAAGCTAGAAATGTAGCCGGGTGTGGTGGCTCACACCTGTAATCCCAGCCCTATGGGAGGTCAAGGCGGGTGGATTACGTAAGGTCAGTAGTTCGAGACCAGCCTGGCCAACATGGTGAAACCCTGTCTCTTCTAAAAAGACAAAAAAAAATTTAGCTGAGTGTGGTGGCACACACCTGTAATCCCAGCTACTTGGGAAGCTGAGGCAGGAGAATTGCTTGAGCCCGGGAGATGGAGGTTGCAGTGAGCTGAGATTGCACCACTGCACTCCAGCCTGGCCAACAGAATGAGACTGTCTCAAAAAAAAAGAAAGAAAGAAAGAAAGAAAAGCTAGAAAATGTGATATTCCTTAATCAAAATTTATTTACCCGTATAGTCTTTTCTCTGACATTTCACTTGTTAAAGCCTCAATTAATGTCACAGATTAAAAAGGAAAAGGTATTTATTAGCAAGTCTTGAAAAAGTTCAATGTGTTAATTAGCTGTTCAGATAGGACAGATCTTAGATTTTAAAAATATACTTGGTAGAAGGCAAAGTAGTGAGTATTAATAAGATTGAGGGGTTGTTTATTTAACTAATACTGAAGAACTACTATGTACTAGATACTTTCCTAGGTTATTTTCACATACATTCACATTTTAACCTCACAAAACCAAGCAAAGTAACCTACTTGTGCTTAGATATTCATTTTGTTTTTTAGTAATGAACTGTCTTTTCCTATTTATTTTGACTTTACCCAGCCCCTCATGGCTTTACCCAGCCATCTCATTTTACAGATAGGGAAGTGGTAGTTACATGATTTACCCAAAGTGACACAGCTAATATGTGTAGAATAGAGCCAGAATTTCAAACCTAGTGCCTGCACATTTATTCCTTTTACTCTCTCTCTTTTTTTTTTTTCCTTTTTGAGACCGAGTCTTGCTCTGTCACACAGGCTGGAGTGCAGTGGCGTGATCTCGGATCACTGCGACCTCCCGAGCTCAAGCAATTCTCCCGCCTCAGCCTCCCGAGTAGCTGGGATTACAGGCGCCTGCCACCATGCCTGACTAATTTTGTTGTATCTTTAGTAGAAATGGGGTTTTGCCAGGTTGGTCTTGAACTCCTGACCTCAAGTAATCTGCCCATCTCAGCCTCCCAAGGTGCTGGGATTACAGGCTTGAGCTACCGTGTCCGGCCTGTTCCTTTTATTCTCTATACCAAAATTAACTCTTTTCATTCTCAGAGGATATATAGGAGTGCACTAAGTTTTATTATAAATTCCTTGATCCTAGCTCCTTCTGGGTGTTTGGGTACAATAAGATTTTTTTTTAAGACAGCAACTGCTAATTGATGTTATTAGTAAAACAGTGGAGGAAGAGACAGGCAAGAGAACTTTTTTCTAGCCTCTTTTGGCAGAGGAAAAATGGGGCTTCCCCATTCTTTTTATTTTTAGGTGCCTACTACTGAGAACATCTGCTCCACCTCAAGCACCACCAGCCTGGGGTTAGGTCTTTAACCATTAATTGGGGCTGTAATTATTGTGTCAGGGTAATGTAGAGTAGTTGTTTTCCTTTAGAGTGATATGTTCTCTGCCTTCAAGAAGCTTATAGTGAACATTTGGTGGAAAAAAGTGCCAAGATTCAAGGGAATTATTAGATTTTCCTTTTCCTTAAACCTCCGTTCTACATTGGCTTATGCTTTAGATTATGAACTTATTTTGAGCTCTTCACAAGAAAATGTTTTGTAAATTCAAGGCAATATAATAGGTTGCTATAGACCCACTGTGTATACGATATCATAATGCTTCCTGGGCCTGTCAGGCTAGTTAAAAAATACTGGCTGGGTGTGGTGGCTTATGCCTGTAATCCAGACAAGCCTGGGCAACATAGTGAGACCCCATTTCTACACCCGTCCCCCCGCCACCAAAAAAAATCACAGTGCTAATCTTGAAGTGTATCTTGTTCTGTTACATCTCTACAAAGTTGCCCATCAGGTTGGAAATCTTCAATGTATTAAAGAAGATTTTAGGAATATTTGTAGTTATTTCGGTAATCAGAGTCAGTCAATATTACTTACCTGTTGTTAGGTCTTTGAGGGAATGGAAAGCTAGTGTTTCAAGATCTTTCTCCTAATGGAAAACTAGACTGGGTGTATTAGCTCTCGCCTGTAATCCCAGCACTTTGGGAGGCTGAGGTGGGTGGATCACCTGAGGTCAGGAGTTCAAAACCAGCCTTACCAACATGGTGAAACCCCGTCTCTACTAAAAATACAAAAAATTAGCCAGGTGTGGTGGCAGGTGCCTGTAATCCCAGCTACTCGGGAGGCTGAGGCAGGAAAATTGCTTGAACCCAGGAGGAGGAGGTTGCTGTCAGTGGAGATTGTGCCATTGCACTTCAGCCTGGGCAACAAGAGTGAAACTCTGTCTCAAAAAATAAGAAAAAATAAAGAAAACTAAGGATGTGGTAGACAAACAAAACCTAGATGTGAAAAGGTATTTGGGTACCTGTAATAAAATTTATTGAAATTTGGTGGTATAAGTGTGGGCTGAATGCTGAAGGAAAGGCTCATTGGAGGGAATAGAACTTGAGTAAAACCAAACAAAAGAAACTATTTTGGGTTGGGGTAATGCTGAGAAAGCATTTGAAGCATTGTGGTAATACAAGCTTGCCATATGAGGTGATTGATTGAGGGAGCCTTAGAGGATTTTTAAGAAATGTTGTGAGCCAAGCACAGTGGCTGGTGCCTATAATCCCAGCTACTTGGGAGGCTGGGATGGGAGGATCTTTGAGTCCAGGGGGCTTCAATATGCTGCGAAAACACCTGTGACTGGCCACTGCACTCCAACATGGGTAACATAGTAAGACCCTGTCTCTTAACAAAAAAGGAATGTTATGAAATAATAATTTAGGCTTTATCTATATACAGGGTTGTTTAGAGGAGAGGAAGTATGTAGGAAAGGCAAGGAGGAGATCATTTTGGAGGCCTCTTAGAAATAGCCTAGGCATATGGTAATGAAGATGTAAACTGGTAGTCATAAATAGGCATGGAGAGGAAGGATCCAGTGAACAGTAGTGTGGAAGCAGAATTCAAAAGACTTGGAGACTTGCATTCTGGGAGCAGGAGTAAGGCATTAGTGGAATCTGGGAGTTTGAACTTGGGTGACAGAATGTTGGTGCTGTTGACTGAAATAGTGAAGTTGGGAAAGAGCCAGTTAGACATTGGGGGAGAGGTTTGCAGGCAAAGAAGAGGGTACTAAGTTTAATTTTAGATGTGCTGAATTGGAAACTGGGGTATTGGTATAAAAAGTTGATCCTGTGGGCATCTGACAATGTGCTGGAGGTAATTCATTCAATACATTTTGAGTCAGGCTCATTAACATATAATTTCCCTAAAATAATAGTCACCACTCTTTTTTTTTTTTTTTTTTTGGGATGGAGTCTCACTCTGTTGTCCAGGCTGCAGTGCAGTGGCACGATCTCAGCTCACTGCAACCTCTGCCTTCCGGGTTCCAGTGATTCTCCTGCCTCAGCCTCCCAAGTAGCTGGGATTACAGGTGCCCGCCACCACTCCCGGCTAATTTTTGCATTTTTAGTAGAGACAGGGTTTCACCATGTTGGCCAGGCTGGTCTCGAACTCCTGGCCGCAAGTGATCCGCCCGCCTCAGCTTCCCAAAGTGCTGGGATTACAGGCGTGAGCCCCTATACCTGGCCCCAATAGTCACCCTTTTTAAGTGTGTAGTTTGGTGAGTTTTGACAAAGTATGCAATTGTGTAACTACTACCACAACCTAAGATACAGACCATTTCCATTTAACATTTCCATCTCCAGAAAAAAGTTGTGTCTCTTATAGTCGGTTCTCTTGCACTATACCTAACCCTTGGCAATCACTGATACGTTTTCTGACCCTAGTTTTGGCCTTTCCTGGAGTATCCTATAAATGGAATTATTCGGTATGTAGTTTTTTGTGTTTGGCTTGTTTTACTTAGCATAGTACTTTTGACAGTCATCGAGTTGTGCATTTATCAATAGCACATTCCTTTTTATTGTGAGTAGTATTCCTAATATGTTTTACCCTTTTACATTGAACAGTATTTAGGGTGTTTACAGTTTTGGTCTATTGCGAACGAAGTTACTATGAACATTTGCATATGGGTCTATGTGTAGATATGTTTTCATTTCTCTTGGGTAAATAGGACTGGGTTGCCTGTCATATGGTAAGTATGTGTTTAAACTCATAAGAAGCTGTCTGGTTTCCAAAGTGGTTGTGCTGTTTTGCATTCCTCTCAGCAATGGTTGAGAGTTTCAGGTTGTTCGTATCCTCGTAAGGACTTGGTATTTGTCTGTTTTAAAATTTTAGTCTTTGATAATGGGTATGTAGTGCTTTGTCATTGTGGTTTTAATATGCACTTCCCTAATGATATTGAGCATCTTTTCATGTTTTTATTTGCTTTTTCCTTTATCTTTGGTAAAGTGTTTGTTCACATCTTTTGTCCATGTTTTATTGGGTTATTTGTCATCCTATTGAATTGTAATAGTTCATTGTATATTCTGGATGCAAGTTCTTTATCAGATAATATGTTTTACAGATATTTCTATGGGATGGCTAATCACCTGGTTAATGGTATTGCTTATAGGACAGTTTTAATTTTGATAAAGTCCAATCTATCTGTTTTTTAAATTTATGGGTAGTGCTTTTTGTGTCCTGTCTAAAAAGTTAAGTCATTGCTGTCTCTAAGGTCACAAAGAAGTTCTGTGTTCTCTCCAAGAAGTTTTATATATTTTTAGCTGTTATGTTTAGGTCTATGGTTCATTTAGAATTAATGTTTCTAGATAATGCAAGGCAGAGCTTAAAAGCTTGAGACTCTTTTTTTTTTTTTAAATATGGATTTCTAGTTGTCATTCAACAGATATCAATTGATTTGGGCATAGTAGTAACACAAATAAACATAAGCAGCCTCTGCTGGCCAGGCCCGGTGGCTCATGCCTATAATCCCAGCACTTTGGGAGGCTGAGATGCGATTCAAGACCAGTCTGGGCAACTTAATGAGACCTTGTCTCTGCAAAAGATTAAAAAACATTAACCGGGTATAGTGGTGCGTGCCTGTAGTCTCAGCTATTCAAGAGGCTGAGGTGGGAGGATTTCCTGAGTCTGGGAGATTGAGGCTGCAGTGAGCTGTGATCCTGCCACTGCACTCCAGCTTGGGCAACAGACTGAGACCCTGTCCAAGAAAAACCAAAAAAACCAACCCTCTCTGCCTATGAAGAATATGCTGGGATACTGTGAAGAAAACACATGTAAAAGCACAAATTTCAACATGGTATAATGGTTGGAACTATAAACATATATAGATTAATACTCAGATCCTGGCTCTGCTGCCATCCTGGCACAAAGTTCTATAAATGGTGGCTGTATTTCTGTACTGAATACAGACATTGGACATTGAATAAGGTAATTAGCCTCAAAAGGATGAAAGTATCAAAGAAGGACCTTTTTGTTCCATTTTAAAGTTGAAGAAACCAGGGTAGAGAGAGGCTAAATAACTTGCCAAAGGTCACACAGATGGAAAGATTTTTAGTATATGTTTAAAATTGGTTATGTATCTTCAAGTATTTGTTTTAGATTGTGCTACATACACTAGTCACAGCCTAAAACAAATATTTCAAGATTCATAACCAGTTTTAGTCTGGAAAAAACCGTTGTTTCTCCAGAACAGAAACTATCTTACTTTTCTGTCCCTATTGCCTGGCACTTAAGAGCCCAACAAACATTTAATGGGATGAAGAAGGTTACTGTTAACGTTATAGTGCACGATATGTGAATTAGATTATAATTTTTTGTGTGCCTTTTGTTAGGCTTTTGAATCTAAAAATCCATAATGAATAAGTCAGCAATATTTGTGTTTTGGGTTTGTTGTTGTTAGGATACAAGATCTCCCTCCCATCACCCAGGCTGACGTGCTGTGGCTCGATCTCAGCTCATTGCAGCCTTGACTTCCCTGGCTCAGGTGATCCTCCCACATCTCAGCTTTCCAAGTAACTGGGACTATGGGCGCATACCACCACACCTGGATAATTTTTTGTACTTTTAGTAGAGACAGGGTTTCACCATGTTCTCCAGACTGGCCTCAAACTCCTGGGCTCAAGTGATCCACCTGCCTCGGCCTCCCAAAGTGCTAGGATTACAGGTGTGAACCACTTTACCTAGCCTAATATTTCTATTTCTGCTGTTCTTTTCTGCCTGCTAGGTTTCTGATAATTTCATAAGACTGAACATAAGAAATGGTGATTTTGAGGCTGGGTATGGTGGCTCACGCCTGTAATCCCAGGACTTGGGAGGCCAAGGCTGGCAAATCACTTGATGTCAGGAGTTTGAGACCAGCCTGGTCAACATGGCGAAACTCCATCTCTACTAAAAAAAAATACAAAAAATTAGCTGGGCGTGGTGGCATGCATCTGTAATCCCAGATACTTGGGAGGTGGAGGCTGAGACGCGAGAATCACTCAAACCTGGGAGGCGGAGGTTGCAGTGAGCTGAGATTGCGCCATTGCACTCCAGCCTGGGCAACAGAGCTACACCCTGTCTCAAAAAAAAAAAAAAGAAAAGAAAAAAAGAAATGGCACTTTTGACCAAAAATGGTCAAGTATTGGCATTTTCATATGGTTCAACCCACTTAAGTCCTAGATCACGTTACCTCCCACTTTGCTAAACTGCTGCTTCCTGTTTCTAAATTTTTTAGAGTTGGAGTCTCACTATGTTGCCCAAGCTGGATTCCAACTCCTTGGCTCAAGTGATCCTCCCACCTCAGCTTCCCTAGTAGCTGGGACTATAGGCATGTGCCACCACACCTGGTAGCTGCTTCCTATTTCTTATTTCAGTGAAAGAGTAAATGTAAACAAGATAAAATAAACTAATGTTTATTCATTTATTGAATAGAACAAATACTTGTCTCCTTGTACTTGCTTTGTCTCCTTGTACTTGCTTTGTCCCTCTGCTTATGAGGTTTAAATGAACATGTACTTGAAATGTCTTTTCTTAGATGGAGATGGTGATGGAGATGGAGCAACTGGAAAGAAGAAGAAAAAGAAGAAGAAGAAGAGAGGACGTTAGTGTCTTAAGTTAATGTTAATTGATGTATTAGAAGTGGTTATTCTGCCAGGTGCGGTGGCTCACACCTGTGATCCCAGCTACTTGGGAGGCTGAGGCAGGAGAATTGCTGGAACCCAAGAGACAGAGATTGCAGTAAGCTGAGATTGTGCCACTGCACAATCTCAAATAAAAAAAAAAAAAAAAAAAAGAAGTGGTTATTCACTGACAGGTTTGAAGAGTAGGTTTGAAGTTGCTTAAGGTCCTGATATATGTTAGGGAAATAAACTTAGGCTTAATAGAAGCAGAATTTAGTGAAACTAATAATTATTTAGAAAATAACTTTGGTTTAACAGTCCTTTATTTTCTTTAGCTGTTAGCTAGGGGATGTCAGTATGAATTGGTTGCATTTTACTGCAAGTTAGGGATGAGTTTCTAAAAATTTTATGATTTAAAACTTGCATAATTTAAAGAATAATTCTGTCGAGAATGGCCGAAGTGGTGCCATGGTGGTGGTAGGGTAAACGTCGTTTGTAATTTACCTTCCAGCTTTTAAATTATGAGATTCTTGATGAGTATTTAATGAGGAGTCCTGTTATTTAAGATGTGTGCATATGGTGAGACTTTATTATTAATAATAACTTTTATATTGTACTATCAGATTTGTATAAAATATCCTGCTTGTTTTGAGTTTCTGTAAGTGCCACAACCAAACATCATCAGGGGCCTGAAAATAAGGAGACTGAAAGGAGATTTTGTAGTATTGAGGAAGAAAGGTTGGGTTGAGAATCACAACATGTAAGTTTTAATCTTGGATGCCATTTGGGCTGTTGTAGACCACTGAATGTCTGGTTATGCCTTCTTTAAAATTTTTCAGGCTAAAATTTTATGAATCAGAATTTTGGGGGCTTGATAGTGATTCCCCTGGTCTCCAGGTGGAGGTGGGATAGCCTTCTTTGCATTCAGGCATCCATCGTTACTAGATCCTTCCACTCTAAGAAGAGGATGTCAACTATTCTCGTAGCCTGTGAGGGCCCATGAGTCTGTATTTGATGAGCACAGGATACTTGCATTCCAGGAATCTTCCAGGGGCTATAATGTCCTATTCTTTCCATTAAAAAAAAAATTACTAAAAGGAGAATGAATTAAGAGATACCTATTTCTTAAATTAAAAAAAAAAAAAAAAAAAAAGAGATACCTATTTCTCCAAATACTCTAAAATTGCTGCCTTCCGAAGGCAGACCAGCAGGGGGGAGTGTTGTTAGAGGACTGTTTTATATTTGCCCTTGACAGAATTCTTCTGGTAGATGTTTAAGTATGATGCCATTAACCTTTGTTCTGCTTCCTCTGAGGATGTTGTTGAATGTACTGTTCATTATATTTCTTTATGAGGTACTCTTTTTTTTTTCTGCTTAGTATCAGGGATAATTGTGTTTTTTTCTGAGTATCAATTTGTTTCATCTCAGAACCATTGTGACCTGTGCAAATAATTTTTTTTTTAATGTTGGCTACTAAAAGGCTTAGAGCCAAATTTGTGGTTTTTGTGTTGGCCTCATTTCAGGTACTATTCTATGTTCTTCTTGTTTTGGTTTTTACTAATTTACTATGAATGTCTCTTATTTGTTTATTTTTTATATCCTGGTAGACTTCTTGAATCATTTCTGGAACAAGCCAAATAATATAATCGTGGGCAGTTGACTGCCCTCATTTTCCTCATCTATACAGTGGGAAAATTATAAATGTTAATGATAACTATAGTACAGATTATTACAGATAATTCATAGTTTTATATAATGACTTGGATGTAATACGTTATAATTTTCAAAGGTTATCCAGGATTTCATCTGATCGTTCATTTTGTAGATAAGGAAACTGAGGATTGGTACTATTTAGCCATTTGTTCAAGTCATAGCTAATAAGTGGTAAAGGCTAGACTTCAACTTTGATATTCTGATTACAAATTGTGTATTTTTTCTCTAATGATCTTTTTAAGTCCCTTGTCATGTAATTTATGCACAATATAAAAGGCATCTTTATCAGATTTGTAGATGAGATAAAGTTGGAGTGATAAATACTTTGACAAAAGTTAAGATTTCAGAAAACCATGATTGATTATGTGTGCTCTTAACTTTTATACCTTATATACTCTTGAAATAATAGTTTTTCTTATTTTATTAATATATATTAGGTTTATATTTTTATTTTATTGCTATAGGACTTCTTACTACTTTGGTTTGTATTTGTGAAAGCCAACCTCTCTATGCTGTTCCATCTCTAGTATAGTGAGTGAAGATGAAGACATTAGAAGTGTGCCTTTTGCCAAGGCATATACTGTTTAAATACATAATGGAGTTCTGAGGAGTTAAAAATTTCTTTTTCCCAAGCAGCAATAAATCATTGAGGAGGTGGCCAGCATGATATAATGTCTTCTGCTTTTAACTGTGGCAGCAAGGAGGAGTTTCCTTAAAATCAGAACATATAACAACCATTAGGAACTGAGAAAACTCTAATAACTGCTTAATTTTATTTTTAACTACAGAAGTTAATGCTTTATTTGTATCTCACAGCAAAAGTTCAAACAGACCCTCCCTCAGTTCCAATATGTGACCTGTATCCTAATGGTGTATTTCCCAAAGGACAAGAATGCGAATACCCACCCACACAAGATGGGTAAGGATCATCAAATCACTTCCAGTTTGATTTTTGACAGTTATAGCTTAGCAATAAAGCAGATTTGACATTTGTCAGAACTTTGCTCCACTACTTTAATAAATGCTTATAAATTTGTCATAAAGAAGATACAGTGGAAGCCCTCTTATCCAAATTGATTGGGACCAATAGCAGGTTATTGGTCATTTAAAAAGTATATTAAACTGAGGATCACAAAATAAAAATTCTTGTAGGTAAAGGTTAACTTAAACAAATTTGTTTTTCACCTCTCTTGAAATTTGGGTATGGTTTAATATTTTCCCCCGCATATGTATTCATAATGCGTTACCTATAATTCCATTTGGGGTTTCTGAGTGATATAAGGGTTGATGTCTACTATATCTTTACTTTTTTTCCTGAAAGCTTTTGATAGTTCTTACCTACACTTAATTTGACAGAAGTATTTTTTTGATGACTTAGCCTTAGTGAGATTTATCAGGGTAGTTAGTTTTCATGGAAACAGTTTTTTTAATGTTACTTTTTTTTTTTTTTTGAAACGGAGTTTCACTCTTGTTGCCTAGGCTGGAGTGCAATGCTGGGATCTCGGCTCACTGCAACCTCTGCCTCCCGGGTTCAAGTGATTCTCCTGCTCCAGCCTCCCAAGTAGCTGAGATTACAGGCATGCACCACCATGCCTGGCTAATTTTATATTTTTAGTAGAGACGGGGTTCCTCCATGTGGGTCAGGCTGGTCTTGAACTCCCAACCTCAGGTGATCCACCCACCTCGGCCTCCCAAAGTGCTGGGATTACAAGCATGAGCCACCGCGCCCAGCCAGTATAACATTATTAAATCACATAATTACCATAACAAGTACAGATGACTTAAACAGTCTTGGGAACAAATTCACCTGATTCTTCAAGGTGTTCTGTAAGGATACGTTTAAAATGGTTAGCAGAAGTGGCATTATGCAGACATATTGAGAGCATGGAAGCTGGGACCAAACTATCTGCATTTGAATCCCAGTTCTGACATTTATTAGCTTTGTGACTTGGGCAAGTAATGATCACATCTGTGCTTTTATTTCCTCATACGTAAAATGGGCACTCTGCAGGGTCATTGTGAGGAATGATACATGCATAGCACTTAGAAGAGTAGATGCATAGTGAACATAAAGCAAGCTAGTTCCTGTTATTCAAAATAATAACCTGTCACCCACAATATTTATAATACCATCGACACTGATCAGTGTGTTTTACAAAGGGAATTAAGAGTATTGCTTAATCCAGTGGTTGCAGTCGTTGGTTAAGAAAGCTTCTACTGTAGCTCTTGTTTTCTTGGCCTATAAAGACACCATTATTTTTTTTTTTAAACATAAAAAAGAAAAGAAGAAAGAACATACTGTTGTTACATTACCACCTGCTCCCTCATTTCCAGTTATGAATGTTCTTAGGGAATAAGTGTGAAATTCTGGAATTGTATGACATGGGCTTCTTTTCTTTGAATTTGAAATCATCAGTTGTCCCTATCTTAAAAGCACTTATTTTTAAAATGCCACAGATACAGATAATTTTACATTAATAAATTCTTATAGTACATATGATGTGATCACATTTATTTTTAATTATAATCTCTTAATTTTTTTTTTTTTTTTTGCTTGTTCCCTCTTCTTTTCCTTCCTTCCAGACCCATGTTAACCACCTAGCAGGTAGCCTTCCATATTTTTTCTATGCTCATATATGTATACATCTGTCTGTTTATGTAAGGGAATGTTTGATCATTGTTTGTTTTACAAAAATGGAATCATAGGCACACTTTCCTCCACCTTTTCTCATTCAGTGCTAACCCTTGGAAGTTCCTCCAAGACAATTAGAATAGTTCTATTATTATCTTGAATGGCTTCATAATATTCCGTGGTGTGAGTGTACCACACTTTATTCCACCATTCTTTAGCTGATGGCCATTTGCTTTGTCTGCAATAATTTTTGCCACTATAAACCATTCTGCAATAAACCTCCTTAGGTAAATAGGTAGCTGGATATATAGTGTATTTTTCTCTCTCTTTCTCATGTACTGGTACTTATATTCTGAAATAAGTTTTTAGGAGTGAGATTGATTAATCAAATAATATATTAATAATTTCCAGTTCTTATACTATTAGTGATTTCGAGCATCTTTTGATCGTAGGCTTTATGATATCTTTTGCTCTTCCCAGAAGTTTTAAAATTTTAAATGCGTTATATGTCCATGTTTAATACTTCTGAGTTCCGGCCAGGCGCGGTGGCTCACGCCTGTAATCCTAGCACTTTGGGAGGCTGAGGCAGGTGGATTACCTAAGGTCAGGAGTTCAAGACCAACCTGGCCAACATCGTAAAACCCCGTCTCTACTTAAAAAAAAAAAAAAAAAAAAAAAAAAAAAAAAAAAAAGCCGGGTGCAGTGGTGCGTGCCTGTAATCCCAGCTACTCGGGAGGCTGAGGCAGGAGAATCGCTTGAACCCAGGAGACGGAGGTTGCAGTGAGCTGAGATCGCACCACTGCACTACACCCTGGGTGACAGGGTGAGACTTTGTCTCACCAAAAAAAAAAAAAAAAAGAAAATACTTCTGAGTTCCCAGTAGTCTCTCAGATTTTCTTGAACACATATTTTGTGTTTTATTCCATCTTTAATCTGGAATTTTTTGTGTAAGGTTGGAGCACTAATTGTATTTTTCTTTCCAGTACAGAGTCAGTTTATTGTTTATTAAATAATCCCTCCTACTGAATTGAATGACCACCTTTGTCACATGCTGTATTCCCATGTATATAATGGAATCAGTTTCTGGATTATTTACTCTGCTCCACTGATCTGCTTCTTAGGCTAATACTATTTTGATTTGATATCCCAAACAATTCTTTTTAATACTTTTCTTAGCTACTCTCAGTCATATAACCTTACGCGCACACACACACACACACACACACAAATGTCTTTGTTAGAATTCTCATCAGAATTGCATTTATATTTATGTATTAGTTTCTGAAAATTGACAGTTTATCACCTTGTCTTATCCAGTGTCATGGGATGTTTTTGATATTTTTTCACTTACTCAATTTTTTTTTTCCAGGTAGGTTCTAGCCCTTTTTAATTAAATTTATTCTTAAGTGTTTTATGGTTTTTGTTAGTGATGTGAATTAAATATTTTAATCCCATTTTTGTTTCTTTATACTTGCTGCTAGAGTGGAGGAAAGCCATTGATTTCTTATGCTTGTTGACAGATTGTTAATACTTTTAACAATGTGAATATTATGGAACACTTGAAGTGGTATTTAATACATGAAAAAAATGAGATTTTGTAAACCTCAAAAACTTCCTTTCCCTTACTCTCAGCTTCTATTGAAATTAAATAAGTAGAATAACTTCTGTTTTTGAAATAATAAAGGAAGATATTAATTACATGTTATAATACTTCTCAAAGTAATTTTCTTAAATATTGCATTATTGTATGTTATCCTGGAGAAATACAGAATAAGTATAAGATAGTGTGGTGTGTTTGCATTTTAATAAATCTCAATACCTTTAACATTCATATAACCAGTTTTGACTATTTGCAAATAGATCAGATTCAGTATTCTTACAGATTTGGTATAGTTTGTATCTTTCCTTCATTGTTTTATTAATAAACTTTTATTAGAAATTGAATGAATTATCACAAATAACTCACCTTTGAAACTACTTTAGGTTAAGTGTATTTTTAAAAACTTATTTTGTACAAAATTAGTCAAGCATGGTGGCGCATGCCTGTAATCCCAGCTACTTGGGAGGCTGAAGCAGGAGAATCTCTTGAACCTGGGAGGCGGAGGTTGCGGTGAGCTGAGATGACACCATTGCATTCCAGCCTGGGCAACAAGAGTGAAACTGTCTCAAAAAAAACCCCAAAAAACTTCTTATTTTGAAATGATTTTATACTTCCAGAAAAGCTACAAGCATAGTACAAAGAATTCCCACATACCTTTCCCCTAGATTTCCTTTGTTTTGCCACATTTGTTTTATTCTTCTCTATCAGTGAAATATAACAAGTATGCATATTGTCATATACAAATAACGTTCCATTTTCTCCTTGGAAGACAGATATAAGGCAAATGTGAAAAATGTTAAATTGGTGAGTCTGTACATATATAGTTTTTTCTCTTTTCTTTTTGTTTTGTTTTGAGACAAGGTCTCACTCTGTCAGCCAGGCTGGAATACAGTGGTGTGATCATAGCCCACTGTAGCCTGGAACTTCTGGGCTCAAGCAGTCCTCCTGCATTGGCCTCCCAAAGTGTTGGGATTACAGGCGTGTGCCACCACACCCGGCATAGTATTTTTTTTTTTTTTTTTTTTTTTTTTGAGCCATTTGAGATCAGACTGCATTTTTGGCTGGAATACTAGATAATGTATATACAGTATCCTTTTCAGGGTGTTACATCTAGAGACATACAATGTCAATTTGCTCCTTATTGGTGATGTTTAATTTTTATCGTTTGTTTAAAGTATTAGCCAGTTTCTCAAGTGTATTGTTACTAATTTTTTCCTCTTGTAATTATTAAGTTGTGGGTAGTTGTTGTGCGTGTATCCAGATGACTGTTGTGAACACTCTTCTCACACATAGCTTGAAGCCTTTATCTATTTATTTTTTGAGATGGGGTGTTGCTGTATTGTCCAGGCTGGTTTACAATTTCTGGGCTGAAATTATCCTCCCATCTTATCCTCCCAAGTAGCTTTAAAACTAATTTTTAATAGTTATAGTAATGTTTGTTTACTTTCTAAAACCAGGATCCACTTGAGGTTCTCACTGCATATGGTTAGAGGCCTCACCTTTTTCTCTTTCTCTTCAGTGCCCCATGTCTTTGAAGAAACCAGGCAGTTGTAGAAAGTCTCATGTTCTGGGATTTGTCCGATTGTTTCCTTGTGGGGGGTTAAACTTTTTTCTCTATTTCTGTGTTTTCTGTAAACTGGAATTAGGTGTTAATGGGCTTAGATTAGATTTAGGTTAAACATTTTTGACAGAGGTATAAAATAAGTGATTATGACCTTCACATTGTACCATATTCTGCTACATTAGATGTAATCTCAGGCTATCCTACTGTTAGTTTTATTGTGTTTGACCTCTTGATTAATGTGACAGCCAACTCTTTTTTTTTTTTTTCCTTTAAAGGTACTTTTTGCTTTTTGCAGTTTCCAAGTAATCTGTGGGGCTACTTTGGTATCATTTGGAATATCTATCTTCCTTCCTTTTCTTCCTATTTAGTTTATACAAACTTGAGAAGAAAGGAATATCCTTTTCTTAACAACTTTTCACTTAATTCTTTTAATATCCATTGATGATCCTTGCTTTTATTATGGGTTATTTCATTGGGAACTGCAAAATGGTGGATTTTTAATTCTTTCATTCCTTCTACATTTATTAGGTGATACTATTCTGTAAGAAGAATTTTCTCTATCAACTGGGAATCAATGATAGTTCCTTCTTGTAGGCAGAGTTAAAATACGCTTTATTTCTTACCCTTTAAGTACCAGTTTTTAGAGGAAGGACTTTATGTGATACATGCATACATTTTAATTGTTATTATTATGTTTTTGAGACAGGGCCTTATTCTGTCTCCCAGGCTGGAGTGCAGTGGTGCAGTCTTGGCTCACTGCAACCTGTGCCTCCCAGGCCCAAGCAGTTCTCGTGCCTGAGCCTCCCGAATAGCTGGGACTACAGGCGTGCACTGTCATGCCTGGGTAACTTTTTGTATTTTTAGTAGAAACAGGGTTTTGCTATGTTGCCCAGGCTGGTCTCGAACTCCTGAGCTCATGCAATCTGTCCCCCTTGGCCCCCCAAAGTGCTAGGATTACAGGCGTGAGCGACCACACCCGGCCATTACTATTTTTTGAGATAGGGTCTCATTCTGTCACCCAGGCTGGAGTGCAGTGGTGAGACCTAGCTCAGTTCAGCCTTGACCTCTGGGGCTCAAGTGATCCTCCTACCCCATCTCCCAAGTAGCTGGGACTACAGGCATGTACCACCTTGTCCGGCTAAAATTGTTTTTTCTTTTTGTAGAGATGGAGTCTTGCTATGTTGCCCAGGCTGACCTTGAACTTCTGGGCTCAAACAGCCCTCCTGCCTCAGCCTACCAAATGGCAGGGATTATAGGCATGAGCCACTACACCTGGCCTGTCATGTGTATGTGTATGTGTGTGTGTGTGTGTGTGTGTATGTATATGTATATGTATGTGTATGTGTGTGTGTGTGTGTATGTATATGTATATATATGTATATGTGTGTATGTATATATTTTGGTGGAGACAGGGTCTCACTGTGTCACCCTGGATTGTCTTGAACTGTTGTCCTCAAGCAATCCTCCCACTTTGGCCTCCCAAACTGTTGGGATTATAGGAGTAAGCCACTGTGCCTGGCTTTAATTGCCATACTTTTGTTTAATTGACTGAACAAAATAAGATCAAATGTAGGAAAATAATATTCTTAGTAAAGGTGTGTTGAGGCAGATTTTAAAAAAATTTTTAGTCCACTTGTAAGGAGTTTTTGAGGGGTCTGGAATTATAGACCCTGACGCTGGGTTTCTCTTATTGTTAATAACTTTCAATTTGAACTCGAGACTTTGAGCAAAAGAATTTCTTTAATTCTGTTTCTTTTTTCTTTATTATTTATTTTTATTTTTTTATTTTCTGTTTTAAGAGACAGGGTCTTGGTCTGTTGGCCAGGCTGAGGTATAGTGGTGCAATCATAGCTCACTGTGTCCTTGAACTTCTGGGCTCAAGTGTTCTTCTTGCCTGAGACTCCTGAGTAGCTGGGATTACAGGGATAAACCCAGGGATAAGCCCAACGCCCAGCTAATTTTTTTTGGTAGAGACAGAGTCAGGTTGGTTTTGAACTACTAGCCTCAAGTGATCCTCCCACCTTGGCCAGGGTCTGTAGTTTAGGGCAGAGTTGAGTGAACTTTTTCTTCAAAGGGCATATAGTAAATATTTTAGGCCTTGCCTGTTACTTAGCTTTGCCATTGTAGCATGAAAATAGCTATAGACAGTACATAAATTAGTGGGCACATGTTGCAATAAAATTTTATTTATAAAACAGCAGGGGAAGCAAATAGCAGTTCATTGAAGGTATCACTTTTACACTTGTGTAATTTATATTCAGTGGTCACTAAGTTGCAAACTGTATATTCAGTATATAAGAATGTGTGAAAATTGTTTAGATTTTTTTTTTTAAATATCGTTTTAAGGCAGTTAATGTTTTTCCTACTTACAGGGAGTCGTGGATCTCATTCCCAGATACTGAATAAAAAATTCTGTCAGATGGGGTGGCTCATGCCTGTAATCCCAGCCACTCAGGAAGCTGAGGCAGGGGGATCATTTTAGGGCAGGAGTTTGAGATCAGCCTGGACAACATAGCAAGATCCCATTTCTTTAAAGAAAAAGTTTTTAAAAATTAGCTGGGTGTGGTGGTATGCACCTGTGTACTCCCAGCTGCTTGGGAAGCTGAGGCAGGAAGAACCTAGGAGTTTGAGGATGTAGTGAGCTATGAACACATCGCTGCATCTGCCTGGGTAACAGAGTAAGACCCTGTCTCTTAAAAAAGAAATTCATTAGCACTGGCAGTTTTCAAATGTGAGCCATGTCTTTCAAGGAAGAATACCTCTTATATTTATGTATACAATTAGAAAAACCCAGCACATGCATGTAATATGTGTTTTGAGGAAGTATATGCAGATTTCCAAGTCAGTTTCTTGGGTTAGTAGTTACCCTGTTGGCAAAATTAAATGCAAATTGTTGTTGTGCTCCTTTGAAGTCTCTAAAGTATATATGATCTCAAGTGGAAGGATGACTTTTTCCTACTTACTCTGATTCTAGGACTCTTCAGACTTTTCTGATTCTTTTATTATCTTTTTGTGTTGTCAGGGTATTAGTTCCTCTGACTATGAATGAAATCTCAACATGAGGGTTTTTTTCCCTCCCTTAGAGTCTTGAAAAGGTTTTAATTTCATTTGGGTTGGTTGCAAGTGTTTGGCTTTTTGTATTTCAGAAACTTTGTTGACATAAACTGAATATGTAATGTATTTTTATTTGAACTGTCTTATTACTTAGTATAGTTGTCAGCTTTTATGCTTGTTCTGCTATTTTATGACTAATAGTATGCTATGCCCACTCTAAAGGCGAACAGCTGCTTGGAGAACTACAAGTGAAGAAAAGAAAGCATTAGATCAGGCAAGTGAAGAGATTTGGAATGATTTTCGAGAAGCTGCAGAAGCACATCGACAAGTTAGAAAATACGTAATGAGCTGGATCAAGCCTGGAATGACAATGATAGAAATCTGGTAAAAGGAATACTTTTTTGTAAGAACATGATAAAAAATGTTTTATAAGTACTAACTCTCCAATTATAATGTTTGGCTTTCATTACCACTTTGCTAAATCTTTAAGTAAAGGTTGTAGAAATGTCTTCTAGATTATTTTAGTGTCACTATGAGAAAACCATGAAGAGGAGTACACATTGGCACCTCAGCCACCCTTTTTTGTGCACATGTAGTCGTTACTGATTGTTATTTTCTATCTGGAAATCTGTTATTTTGCTATCTAACAATTCATACTAAGAAATAAGAAAGTATTGGAGCAATTGCCCAGATACAGAACATGATGATAATACAGTAACAAAACCAATTCAAGTAATTATTTCTCTAGTTTTTCCTTTTGATAAATGGTTAGTATAACATGTAATTCTCTGATTCCTACAATTTAAAAAATATACAACATGAACAAATAAGATCAGCATTTAAATTGGTCTAAGTTAGACTCTTCTAGTAAATTTAGTTGAAAGTGGATTGTGTTTTCTCTGACTTTCTAGCAGAATCAAATTCCTTGTCTTCTAAAGATAAGCTATTTTCATAGCATCAGAGAACTGTTATTTATTTATATTCAGAAAGTGCTCAGATCATTCCCAGAAAGTATTTAAGGTTTTTAGTAAACTTTCTGGACTTGATGAACTATATGGTATTAATATATAAAAGTAAGAATGTAAAAGTAAACAAGTTCCCTTTTGCTTTTTTGTTTTAGTGAAAAGTTGGAAGACTGTTCACGCAAGTTAATAAAAGAGAATGGATTAAATGCAGGCCTGGCATTTCCTACTGGATGTTCTCTCAATAATTGTGCTGCCCATTATACTCCCAATGCCGGTGACACAACAGTATTACAGTATGATGACATCTGTAAAATAGACTTTGGAACACATATAAGTGGTAAATTCTTGCAGAAAATTCCTACCCCAGCCTCCTCCTGAAAAACTAGTTTTTGTCTCTGTTAAGTGGAGTGATAAATACTGAACTCCCAAATTTTGTTCTTGCTTCCTCACTTCATTAGTAAAAGTGTGTTGAGGCAGATTTAAAAAAAAATTTTAGTGCACTTATAGGAGAGAGAGGCAGTTGTGAGATTTACTTGAAAGCATACTACTAAGTGGAATAAAATGAAAACTGTTGGGTAGTTGAGGTTTATTACCCTTTGTATCAAGGCATGAAAGACATTATCCTACCTTTCTTTAGGTCATTGTTTCATACCTCTTTTATTCAAATAATATTTATTTAGAATATTTAAGTTTATCAGCCTTAATATACATGTTTGCTTTTCTGAATTCTCTCCAAAACCTGATTAGGTAGGCACCTCGTTATCTTACTTACAAGTGAGAAAGCAAGCTTAGAATAAATACTTACCTAAGGTTTCACTACCTTGGAAAAGTAACAGTATATTCAGAGCCCTGTATAGTTTCTCTGCCCTGCGTTGTTATTTCTCATTTCCCTAGTCTTTTCTTGTATTCGTTTTGTTTCTGTTTGTATATTTGTATAACTGCCAGGGTGAGCACTGAACTGGTGCTGTCTTGGGGTAATATATACTAACCCTGTAATTCTTTCTATTCTGAATCCTTTATATACTTCTACATTTTGTCTCTTTGATTATGAATGATCTTTGGGTATTTGGAGTGCAGCCTTCATTTGAGCCTTCATTCTATTTTTCTGTTAAACTAGAAAGATTAATAGATTAAATGTGTAAAGTAGATAAATTGACTAGCTGATAAATAAAATTAAAAGAGGAATTTTCTCTTTCAGGTAGGATTATTGACTGTGCTTTTACTGTCACTTTTAATCCCAAATATGATACATTATTAAAAGCTGTAAAAGATGCTACTAACACTGGAATAAAGGTATGTGAACCGTAAGCACCATTTCATTCCCAATATTTTGAGCACTTTAAGGTCTTTTAAACACTTAACAGCATTTAAGCACTTTTAAGGCCTGTTTAAGGTCTTTGGGTAATTAAGAGGAATAAAATTGATCCATTTCCTTTATGGTTTTAAGCAGGTGAGTGTATGATTGTGTACCAAAGGTTGTTTTTTGTTTGTTTCCCTTGAACTTTGCTAAAATGTATTGAAACAGAGTTTGGATCTATTTTTGCCCGTCAGTTGGCAATGGTTTTTTTGTGATTCTTTTTTAGAACAATTTTAGGTTCATAATAAAATTGAGCAGAAAATACAGAGATTTCCCATATACCCACCCCTCCCCAGCTTCCTCCATTGTCAGCATCCCCAGCACGTAGGTATATTTGTTAAAATCATTTGAACCAGCATTGACCACATCACAATTATTCAAAGTTCGTAGTTTACATTAGGGTTCATTCTTAGTAATATACATTTTAAGGGGTTTGACAAATATATGACACGCATCTACCATTACAGTATCATACAGAGTATTTTCATAGCCACCAAAATCCTCTGTGCTCAACTGATTCATCCCTCTCTGTCCACATCTGGTACAGCCCAGCTTTTCCCCACCCACCCAAATTTTTTTTTTTTTTTTTTGGAGGGAGATGCAGTTAAAATAGACATCACATAAAATTTACCATATTAACTTTTTCTTTTCTTTTTTTTTTTTTTTTGAGATGGAGTCTTACTCTGTTGCCCAGACTGGAGTGCAGTGGCACGATCTCAACTCACTGCAACTTCTGCCTCCTGGTCTCAAGTGATACTCCTGCCTCAGCCTCCCGAGTTGCTGGGATTACAGGCACGCACAACCACTCCTGGCTAATTTTTGTATTTCTAGTAGAGATGGGGTTTCACCATGCTGGCCAGGCTGGTCTCAAACTCCTGACCTCAAGTGATCCTCCCGCCTTGGCCTCTCAAAGTGCTGGGATTACAGGCGTGAGCCACCGCGCCCGGCCATTTTTAAGTATGTTGTTCATTGGTATTAAGTACATTCATAATATTGTGCAGCCATTATCACCATTCATCTGTTTACTCTTCATGTTGTAAAACTGAAACTCTATACTCATTAAACAGTAACTCCCAATTTCCTCTTCTCTCCCTACCCTGGCAACCACCATTCTACTATATATGATTTTGACTGCTGTAAGTACCTCATATAGTATTTGTTGTTTTGTGACTGGTTTATTTCACTTAGCACAGTGTACTCAAGGTTCACCCATGTTGTAGCATATGTCAGAATTTACTTCCTTAAGGCTAAATAATCTATTGTGTGTATATACCACATTTTTGCTTATCCATTCATCCACTGATAGACACTTGGATTGCTCCCGTGTTTTAGCTATTGTGAATATTGCTGCTATGAATATGGGTGTATATATATCTCTTCAAGGTCTGTTTTCAATTCTTGGGTATATACCCAGAAGTGGATTTGGGAATCATCTGGTAATTATATCTTTTTAAACTTTTTGAGTATCTTCTCTACTGCTTTCCACAGTGGCTGTACCATTTTCATTCCCACCAACAGTACGCAAGGAAGGGCTCCAATTTTTCCATTTCCTTGTCAACACTTACTATTTTCTGGGTGGTTTTTGTTTTTTGTTTTTAATCTTTGGAGAAATGATTCAAGTTTTTTGCCCGTTTTTATTTATTTATTTTTTAATTAAAAATGTAGGCTGGGTGCGGTGGCTCACGCCTGTAATCCCAGCACTTTGGGAGGCCTAGGCAGGTGGATCACGAAGTCAGGAGATGGAGACCATCCTGGCTAAGATGGTGAAACCCCGTCTCTACTAAAAATACCAAAAAAAAAAAAAAATGAGCTGGGTGTGGTGGCGGACACCTGTAGTCCCAGCTACTGAGGAGGCTGAGGCAGGAGAATGACGTGAACCCGGGAGGCAGAGCTTGCAGTGAGCCGAGATCACGCCACTGCACTCCAGCCTGGGTGACAGAGCAAGACTCCATCTCAAAAAAAAAAAAAAAAAGTGGAGATTGGGAGTGTTGCTGTGTTGCCCAGGCTGATCTTGAATTCCTGAGCTCAAGCTACTCCCTCACCTTGGCCTCCCAAAGTGCTGGGATTACAGGCATGAGCCACCATGCCCAGCTCTTCGCCTGTTTTTTAATTGAGTCGTTTGTTGTTGAGTTTTAGGAAT
The DNA here is from genome assembly GCF_028885655.2 of Pongo abelii. Lineage (NCBI taxonomy): Eukaryota > Metazoa > Chordata > Mammalia > Primates > Hominidae > Pongo > Pongo abelii. Next base: position 94,046,650 of record NC_071995.2, read on the forward strand.
TCTGTATAGATTCTGGATGTTAATCCTGATTCAGATATATTATTTGAAAATCTTTTTTCTCATTTTGTGGGTTACCTTTTTACTCCGGATATTGTGTTTTGAAGCATAAAATGTTTTCATGAAGTCCAGTTTGCCTATTTTTTTGTTGTTGTTGCCTATGCCTTTGGTGTCATATCCAGTAAATCATTGTTAAATCTAATGTTATGAAGCTTTTATTCTGTTTCCTTTTAAGGTATTTATAGTTTCAGGTCTTCAACTTAGGTCTTTGATCCATTTTGAGTTAATTTTTTATATGGTGTTAAGTAAGGGTCCACATTCATTCTTTTGCATGTGAATGTCCAGTTTTCCCAGCACCATTTGTTAAGACTGTTCTTTTGCTTTTGAATGGTCTTGACACCCTTGTCAAAGCTCATCTGGGCCAGGCACAGTGCCTCATGCCTATAATCTCAGCCCTTTTGGAGGCCGAGGTTGGAGGATCGTTTGAGCTCAGTAGTTAAAGTCTAGCCTGGGCAAGATAGCAAGACCCCATCTCTACCAAAAATTAAACAAATTAGCCAGGTGTGATGGTGCACCCTTGTGGTCCCAGCTACTCAGGAGGCTCTGGTGGGAGGATCATGTGAGTCCGGGGAGGTTGAGGCCTCAGTGAGACAAGATTACACCACTGCATTCCAGCCTGGGTAACAAAGCAAGACCTTGTCCAAAAAAAAAAAAAAAAGTCATTTCTTTTTGTAAGTGAGGGTTTATTTCTGGGCTCTTCATTTTATTTTATTGGTTTATATGTCTGTCTTTATGCCAATACCACATTGGGTTTTTTTGGTTTAGTTTGGTTTTGGTTTTGAGACAGGGTCTTGCTCGTCACCCAAGCTGGAGTGCAGTGGTATGATCTTGGCTCGCTGCAACCTGTACCTCCTGGGCTTAAGCAGTTCTTCTACTTCATCCTCATAAGTAGTTGGAACTACAGGCTCATGCTGCCATACCCATCAATTTTATTTGTTTTTTATAGAGACAAGTCTCACTGTGTTGCTCAGGTTGGTCTTGAACTCCTGGCCTCAAGCAGTCCTCCTGCCTCAGCCTCCCAGAGTGCTGGGATTACAGGCATGAACTACTGTGTCTGATATCCACACTGTTTTGATTACTGTAGCTTTGTTGTAAGTTTTGAAATTGAGAAGTGTAAATTCTCCATCTTTGTTCTTTTTCAGAATTGTTTGTCTATCTAGGATGTCTTGGGATTCCATATGAATTTAGGATTTTTTTTTTCTGCAAAAACCACCAAATGGATTTTGATAGGGATTGTGTTGAATGTGTAGATGGCTTCAGATGGTATTGACATTTTAACGATATTAAGTCTTCTAATTCATAGACGTGAAATGTCGTGTTAGTCCATTTTCACACTGCTGTAAAGAAATACCTGAGACTGGGTAATTCGTAACGGAAAGAAGTTTAATTATCCACAGTTCCACATGACTGGGGAGGCCTTAGGAAACTTAGAATCAAGGCAGAAGGCAAAGGGAGAGCAAAGACCTTCTTCACATGGCAGCAGGAGAGAGAACTGCAAGCAGGGGAAATGCCAGACGCTTATAAAACTATCAGGTCTCATGAGAACTTCCTATCATGAGAACAACATGGGGGAACCACCCCCATGATCCTATCACCTCCCTCTCTCAGCACATGGGGATTACAATTCGAGAGGAGATTTGGGTGGGGACACAGAGTCAAACCATATCAGATGTGTTTCCATTTATGTCTTTAATTTATTTCAGCAACATTTTATAGTCTTCATTGTACATGTGTTTTAATGTGTTTCACCTTCTTGGGGTTAATTCCTAAGGTTTTTTGTTTTTGTTTTTGTTTTTAGTTATTGTTAATGGAATTGTTTTTGTAATTTCCTTTTCAGATTGTTCATTGTTAATATGTAGAAATGCAAGTGATTTTTATGTTTTGACTTTGTATCCTGTACTTGGTTGAATTAATTTATTCTGACACTTCCTTTGTGTGGAATCTTTAGGGTTTTCCCCAGGTAAGATCATATAATCTGAACAGAGATAGTTTTACTTCCATCCCAATTTAGATGCCTTTTTATTTTTCTTGCCTGATTGTTCTGACCTATGCTGAGTAAAAACGGCAAAAGTGGATATCCTTCCTTGCCTTGTTTGTGATCTTAGAGGAAAGCTTTCCATCTTTGACCATTAAGTATGATGTTAGCTGTAGGTTTTTCATAGATGGCTTTTATTACATTGAGGTGGTTTACTTCTGTTCTTAATTTGTTGAGCCTTTCATCATGAAAGGGTGTTGAATTTTGTCATGCTTTTTCTGCATCAATTCAGACAGTTATATGGTTATTTTTCTTCATTCTGTTAATGTGTATTAGATTGATCTGTTTTTCTTAGTTGAACCATCTTTGGAATAAATCCCACTAAGTCATGGTGTGTATTCTTTTTGATATGCAGTTGAACTTGGTTTGCTAATATTTTGTTAAGGATTTTGCATCAGTGTTCATTAGAATATTGGCCTATAGTTTTCTTACAGTGTCTTTGCCTGGCTTTGGTATCAGAGTAATGCTGGTTTCATGTAATGACTTAGAAAGTATTCTCCTGAGGTTTTTAGAAAAGTTTGAGGAGGTATTAGTTCTTTAAATGTTTGGTAGACTTAACCAGTGGAAGCCATCAGGTTCAAGGTTTTCCTTTGTCGGGACTTTTTTTTGAGACAGGTCTCCCTTGTTACCCAGGCTGGAGTACAGTGGTATGAACACAGTTCACTGCAGCCTTGACCTACTGGGCTCAAGCAGACCTCCTGCCTCAGCTCCCAAGTAGCCGGGACCACAGGCGTGTACCACTACACCCAGCTAATTTAAAAAATAAAATAATATTTTAAATTTTTTGTAGATACAGGGTCTTGCTATCTTGCCCAGGCTGGTCTGGAACTCCTGGTCACAAGCCATCCTGCCACCTTGGCTTCCCAAAGTGTTGAGATTATAGGCATGAGCCACTGTGTCTGGCCTAATAATTATTTTAAATGCATTAGTCTCTTGAATTATGTAAAAAATAGAATATGGAATTATAAACCAAAGTTAATAATAATACTAGGTTTTAGAATAAAAATAATTTTGGCTGGGTGCGGTGGCTCATGCCTGTAATCCCAGCACTTGGGAGGCTGAGGCGGGTGGATCACGAGGTCAAGAGATTGAGACCGTTCTGGCCCATGTGGTGAAACCCCATCTCTACTAAAAGTACAAAAATCAGCTGGGCTTAGTGACATGCACCTGTAGTCCCAGCTACTCAGGAGGCTGAGGCAGGAGGATGGCTTTGAACCCAGGAGACGGAGGTTGCAGTCAGCCGAGATTGCGCCACTGCACTCCAGCCTGGTGACAGAGCAAGACTCCGTTTCAAAAAAATAAATAAATAAATAAATATATTAGTTCCTTAAGTCATGTGGAAAACAAATAGTGTTTGCAGACTATTGTTAGAATAATACTAGTTGTTACAGTTGGCCATTTATTTTACTTTATTGAGATTTTTAAAAAATTCATATGGCTTCAAGTTACTATGTAGTATCCTTTGCAGGGCATTTCTTGAGCACTTCTTGCAGTCCCTGTCTAGTAGTAATGAACTCCATCAGCTTTTATCTGGGAATCTTAATTTCTCCCTCACTTTTTTTTTTTAATATGTTTTTTTTTTTTTTTTTTTTCAAATTGAAACAGGGTTTTGCTCTGTTGCCCACGCTGGAGCACAGTGGTATGATCATGGCTCACTGCATCCTTGACTTCCTGGGCTCAGGAAATCCTCCCACCTCAGTTCTCCAAGTAGCTGGGACTATAGGCGTGTGCCACAATACCTTGCCAATTTTTAAAACTTTTTTGTAGAGATGAGGGTCTCACTTTGTTGGCCAGGCTGGTCTTGAACTCCTGGGTTCAAGTGATCCTCCCACCTTGGCCTTCCAGCGTGCTGGGATTACAGACATGAGCCACCACGCCTAGCCTGATTTCTTTCTCACTTTTGAAGGACAGTTTTCCCAGGTAGGATTCATGGGTGACAGCTTTTTTTCTTTTAGTTAGCACTTTGAATATGTTGCACTGCTGTCTTCTAGCCTCCAAAGTTTCTAGTTTGAAATGTGCTTGAAGTCTAATTGAGCATCTGTTTTATATAGTGAATCACTTCTTTCTTGTTGCTTTCAGGTTTCCTTCTTTGTCCTTTAGAAAGTTTGATTATCTTTTTTTGTGTGTGTGTGTGGGTTTCTTTGAGTTCATCTTTTTTGGAGTTCTTTGAACTTCTTGGATGTTATATTCTTGTATTTCATCAAATTTGGGGAGTTTCCAGCCATTACTTTTTCAAATATTGTTTACCTTTCTACTTCTGAAAATTTCCGTAATGCATATATTGGTCTACTTGATATACAGGTCCCTGAGGTTCTGTTCACTTTAATCTTATTTATTCTTAGACTTGGTGATTTCCCTTGTCCTTATCTTCAGGTTTGCTCGTTCTTTTTTTTACCTGCTCAAATACTTTTGAATTCTCCTTGTGAATTTTTCATTTCAGTTACTGTACTTTTCAGCTCCAGAAATTTTTTTTTCTTTTAGGTTTTCTATTTCTTTTTTGATATTTTCATTTTGTTCATACTTTTTTTTTTTTTTTTTTTTGGCTCTCTCAGTGTCTTCCTTTAATTTTTTAAGCATCTTTAGAAGAGTTGTTTTGAAGGCTTTGTCTAGTAGTAGATCTGCCATCAGGTTTTTTTCTCAGGGATAGTTTCTGTCGATTTATTATTTTCCTTTGATGGGTGTTCTTATTTCCTTGTATGCCTTGTGACTTTATGTTGAACACTGCCTATTTCAATGTAATATGGTAATTCTGAAAATCAGATATTCCCCCTTCCCCAGCATTTCTTTTAGATTTTTTGTGTTGGTTTTTTTGTTTTTGATTCTTGTAGCCAATCTCTGCCAAGGATCCACCTGAGGTGTAAACTTCAGGTTTTCTCAGGTCTTTACCTGGGCATGTGTGCTCACTTTTACAATTTTCTCATATATGCAGTTGTTTTTGAATGACCTAGTCTTTAATATCTGGGCCCCGAATGGGGAGAACAAGAAAAATGAGTATGGGCTGGAGGCCATGCTGAGTGTGAGGGTGTGGAGGGGAAAGGGGTGCTCACCATTTAAATCTGCTGAAAGTCACTTCAGCCACGGGGTGTGTAAGCGCTAAGGTTTGCAACTATGAGGGGAGATGCAACAACAGTGGCCACTTCTATATCTGCGCCTATGTGACCAGAAGCAGCAGCCAGGGATCAAAGCACAGATCCCTGATGTTTAGGACATAGACTGTTTTGCCCATTCCGATACCCCCAAGCTGTGTGCATGTTGCTCTAGGAGCACGAGCCAACCACGAGCTTATGGAACGGTATGTAGCAGTGCTGCTACTGTGCTGAGAGCTAAAATGGATGGAAATTAACCACACTTGACCATCCCATTATTCCCCTGGAAGTTGCAAGGCTTCAGTAGACTCCAGAGTTCCCAAGTACTTACATTAGACAGATTTTGTCAGTGCACTTGTTGTCTATTTAGGGAGGCAGATTCCTGGTGCTTAATACTTCACTATCCTCCCATAATCCTCTGTAAAGTATTTTAAACAGGAAGTTACAATGTACAAAGCAGTTTTTCTGATTGTCCCTTGTTTTTAAATGTTACAAAATTAAGTTGCTATGAAAATTTTGCACTTTTAATAATAAAGCATATGTTACTCTTTTTTTAGTGTGCTGGAATTGATGTTCGTCTGTGTGATGTTGGTGAGGCCATCCAAGAAGTTATGGAGTCCTATGAAGTTGAAATAGATGGGAAGACATATCAAGGTATGTTCTTTTAAAATATATCTTATTTTGAAATTGATTTTACAAACTGTTGTGGAGTGCTTTCTTTGAGTCAGCCACTTCATGTTTCTATCTTGGGAATTCAAGGAAAAAAGACGGGAAATGACCTGCTTAGAGCATGGTAGGAGTAGTGTTGTAACTAACTGGAAACTATTGCCAAGCCACTCTGTTAGCTGATAAGAAAACACCTGAGGAAATATCCTAGGGCAGCCAAAATGTGCAGCCAGTTTTCTGTGACTAGTCAAATCAAGGCTGAGAGAAGCCAGGTCTCTTGCCATTGATGGCTTCTCATTGTGATTTGTTGTTGTTGTTGTTTTTTGTTTTGTTTTTTAAAGACAGGGTCTCTGTCCGTCATCCAGGCTGGAGCGCAGTGGTGCAACCATGGCTCACTGTAGTTTCAACCTCCCAGGCTTAAGCGATCCTCCCACCTTAGCCCTCCCGGGTAGTTGGGACTGCAGGTGTAGGCCACCATGCCCGGCTGATTTTTAATTTTTTTGTAGAGACGAAGTCTCACTGTGTTGCTCAGTCTGATTTTGAACTACTGAGCTCAAGCGATCCTCCCACCTCAGCCTCCCAAAGTGCAGGGATAACAGGTGTGAGCCACTGCTCCTAGCCTGTGATTTTTTGGAATCACATTCAGAATTTGGAGGCCAGTTCCTTCTGTATCACTTTAATTCCCAAATCCCTTTGCCTTCTAGTCTTTACCAGTGACTACCTCAAGTATATACTCCCAGAGTCCCCTGTGCTTTCTGGTGCTGTACGTTAATCTCCGTCAGTTCAGTCCTCCTCTGGCTCCCAGGTCTGTCTGACCATCCCCCAGCCACCATCCTCCTCCCTCATCTGTGTTCATTATTCTCTATGACCCTGCTCTAATAACTTCCGTATAGAATATTTTCTATATTTCCTTTAACAGAATTCTGTCTCTCTTTGTAGACTCTGAGTGGAGACTCTCATGTTGTTTTCTTGCCTCTTACTTAGTAAATTCACACCATTCAGCATTCTTTGCATTTCCTGTTGCCCATTATGTGTTTCTACCAAGAGCAGAAGTGATTCTTCCTCTGGAACCTGACTGTGCCTTCTATATAGACAGTTACCACCAACATAACAGTCCTCTTTCATGTCTAAATACTGAAATTTATTACCAGACTTATACTTTTTTTTTTTTTTGAGACAGAGTCTCGCTCTGTTGCTCAGGCTGGGGTGCAGTGGTGCAATCTCGGCTCACTGCAACCTTTGCCTCCTGGGTTCAAGCGATTCTGCCTCAGCCTCCTCATTAGCTGGGATTACAGGTGCCCACCACCACACCCAGCTGATTTTTTTTTTTTTTTTTTTTTTTTTTTGAGATGGAGTCTTGCTCTGTCACCCAGGCTGGAGTGCAGTGGCACGATCTTGGCTCACTGCGACCTCCGCCTCCTAGGTTCGAGCCATTCAAGCCATTCTCCTACCTCAGCCTCCCGGGTAGCTGGGATTACAGACGTGTGCCACCATAGTTGGCTGCTTTTTGTATTTTTAGTAGAGATGGGATTTTGCCATGTTGGCCAGGCTGCTCTCGAACTCCAGACCTCAGGTGATCCGCCTGCCTCGGCCTCCCGAAGTGCTGGGATTACAGACATGAGCCACCGTGCCCAACTCTTTTTTTAGACAGAGTCTGCCAGACGTGGTGGCTTAGGCCTGTAATCCCAAAACTTTGGGAGGCCAAAGTGGGTGGGTCACCTGAGGTCAGGAGTTTGAGACCAGCCTGGCCAACACGGTAAAACCCCGTCTTTACTAAATACAAAAAAAAAAAATAGCCAGGTGTAATGGCACACACCTGTAATCTCAGCTACTCGGGAGGCAGGAGAATCGCTTGAAGCCGGGAGGCAGAGGTTGCAGTGAGTCAAGATTGCACCATTGCACTCCAGCCTGGGCGACAGAGTAAGACTTCGTCTGGGGAAAAAGATAAAAAAGAGTCTTCCTCTGTTCTCCAGGCTGGAGTGCAGTGGCACGGTCGCAGTCCAACCCCCTTGCTCAAGCACTCGGTGGAGTGCTCTCAGCTTCCTGAGTAGCTGGGACTACAGATACACACTATCACACCTGGCTAATTTTTGTATTTTTTAAAAAATATTTCTTTTTATTTCTAATATATATGCTTTTTTTTTTTTTTTTTTTTTTTTTGAGACAGAATCTCGCTCTCTCGCCCAGGCTAGAGTGCAGTGGCGTGATCTTGGTTCACGACAACCTCCGCTTCCCGGGTTCAAGCAATTCTTCTGCCTCAGCCTCTCAAGTAGCTGGGATTACAGGCATGCGCCACTACACCCAGCTAATTTATTTTTGTATTTTTAGTAGAGACGGGGTTTCACTATATTTGCCAGGATGGTCTTGATCTCTTGACCTCATGATCCGCCCGCCTCAGCTTCCCACAGTGCTGGGATTACAGGCATGAGTCACTGTGCCCAGCCTATATATGTTTTTTGATATCAAGATGTTCTTCCATTTCATTGTTCTTCAAGGTTTCATTTCCCTTCCTCCTGCCTAGACCCTGTGTCGGCAGCTTTAATTCTTCTCTCATCTATATCTTTAACTTCTTTATTATTTGATTTTCAGATATTCTCTTTAAGATCTCTAATCCTGTGAACACAAGTGCAAAGCAGAATACTTATTGATTGATTGATTGATTGATTGATTGAGACAGAGTCTTACTCGTTCTGTCACCCAGGCTGGAGAGCAGTGGTGCAGTCTTGGATCACTATAAGCTCAGCCTCCCGAGTAGTTGGGATTATAGGCGTGTGTCACCATGCTGGCTAATTTTTGGATTTTTTTTTTTTAGTGGAGACGGGGCTTCATCATGTTGGCCAGATCAGACGATCTGCCCACCTTGGCCTCCTAAAGTGCTGGGATTACAGGCGTGAGCCACCATGCCCGGCCCAGAATACTCTTGATGTTACTCACACTTAGGTAGGAGGTGTGGGATAATGAAGAAAACACACTTTGGGGTTCAGGCAGTTTTTACTTGGAGTCTTAGATAAATCTATAACCTGAATACCCAAGTTTCTTGACTGTAATAGGGTTAATGGTATCTAGTTTATTTTGAGAAATGTAAATTATGTGATAGTGCCTGGAATTTATTAAGTATCCAACAAATATTTGTCATTCTGTCCCCTTCTCACCCCAATTCTGGGATTAGTGCCACAAATACAGTGCTGCAGGCTCTTCCAAATCGCTCTTCGCATCTCAGGAAATTACTTAGCTGATGAGAAAAATAGCCAAACAAGCCTTCCACGTTGCATAAAGAACGTGGCAAGATGCCGGGATTGGCAAATGCCAGGATTTGCCCACCTTCTTCCTATTCTTATGTTTTTATTTCTGTTCTTCAAGGAAGAAATATTCTGTCTTCTATACAGTATTTTCTTTTTTTAAATTTTTTTAAATTGTTAGCTGAAACACTGCTTTAAGGATCTTCTTTTCAGTGTTAATCCTCCACCTCCTTTGAGATACCACCTTATTATCCCTTTTCTCTACATACTCAGCCTTTCCCTAGTGGCTCCTCTCAGTGTGAAAGCACATGTGGAGGAGAATAAAAATCATAGCATTAGATATCCTTCCATGATTCTCATGCTTTTTTTTTTTTTGAGAGGGAGTTTTGCTCTTGTTGCCCAGGCTGGGGTACAATGGTGCGTGATCTTGGCTCACCACAACCTCTGCCTCCCAGGTTCAAGCAGTTCTCCTGCCTCAGCCTCCCGAGTAGCTGGGATTACATGCGCCACCACGCCCAGCTATTTTTTTTATTTTTTATTTTTTATTTTTTTTATTTTTATTTTTAGTAGATACGGTGTTTCTCCATGTTGGTCAGGCTGGTCTTGAACTCCCAACCTTAGGTGATCTGCCTGCCTTGGCCTCCCAAAGTCTGGGATTACAGGCATGAGGCACCACACCCAGCCGATTCACATATTCTACTTTTGGGTTTTACTTACTGTTATGTGAAATTTTTACAATTTATTTTTACATTAAGACATGGTTTAAATTTACTATGTTCCTTAGTAAGGGTAAACATACTTTTCTTTGTATCCTAGCCAAAACCATAAGGAAAGCAAAAGATTTTTAAAGGCTAGAATTTAGAATATCTCATTTCCAGTGTGCTTTTCTTTGGAAAATGTTTTGTCCAGTTCTTTAAATAGCTTAGAACGAGTTTTAGGAGTTGCTGCTTCTATTAACACTTTATGAGCTCCCCAGAAGCAAGATTCTTAACCCAAAGGAAGCTGAGATTTAAGAGCATAAATGCCAAGTTAATTTGAGGAATTTATGGGACTAGAACATGGGCCTTCTGATTTCTAGGTTCACTGCTACAAATGAACAGAATCTATTATTTCCAAATTCATGAGTCTTATGTCAACTTGGAGTACACACTGTAGCAGTCTGCTTGGGGGACTACCTCTAGAGTTAGTTATTTCTCTTTTTTGAGAATTTGCTGAAATTTTTGTAAATTCCAACACTAGCCAACATATACCAATGTCTTCTCTTTTTCCTTTCATTTTCTCCTAATTCTACAACTTGTTTGGTATGTGGTCTGCCTTTCAAGGTATGGTAGGTGACAGTTTGACTTAAAGTTTTATCACTGCATAATAATTCCAGCCTGCAACATTGGGATTTTTAATATCTACCCTTTTACCTCTTCCACTAAGCTAGTGCAGCATTTTAGGTTTCATTATTTCAGTACCCCTCTTTTGATCCCTGTTATTTTATTGATCAGAGTTCTTAGTTTAAGGCAACAATTCATTTTTAATAGTTTAAGGAGAGAGGATGTGGAAAAATCATAATAGGGAGATGAAGAAATGGACTCCGGGTTGAACTTTCCGGAGCAAATCAAAAAACCACATAGCACAACTGGGCCATCAAAGGAGTACCTTAATCTCCTTTGATCAGGAGGCAATAGAATTAAAAAGTGATTGTTAAGAAATTACTGGTCCCAGAATTAGCCTGTGCTGTTACAACCTGCATAAGTAAAAAATGAATTCCCCTGTACCCTCTTTTTTCTGTGTAACTAATGTATTAGGTTGGTATGGCTAAGAAACTTTCTTTAAAAAAATTGATTGGCTTGTAAGGGTCAGTATGCAAAGTTTGAATTTTAAAATAAGCTTGTTACTTGTCAACCTAAATAACAAACAGAGGCTCTCTAAAAGAAAATGATGTTTGGGAATAGAGCATTGCAGTGGGAATGCCATAGTAAACTTGTGCATATTCAGGGAGGTAAGGAAGACAGAGGTTTTTGAAGACGAAAATGAGGGTGACATAATTGTTTTGAAATAATTATCCTTGGCTCCAAAGATTAATAACAAGAGGTTGGGCAGGCAGTTGTTGGGCAGATGTCCTTGCAGAAGTATTTTTTTGTGTAAGGTTGCAGTGGGCTTTGTGCAAGGTTATGGTTTTCGTAGTCATTTTCATTATCAGGCATATAAGCATGAGAACCCTCTCTTCATGGCTTTCCCTAGCTCTGTTTGAGTCTGACAACTTTGACACATTTATATAAGAAGGTTGTTGTGAAGAGTGAATTGATTTGTTTTTCTTGCTACCCCATTAAGTTTGTAACATACTTGTTCATTGCTTCAGACTACTTAATTCTGCTCTAGAAGAAAGGTAGCTCATACTGAGGATTCTAGAGTTATGGAGCTAAATTTTTTTAAGACCTCCCCCCCACCTTTTTTTTTTGTTTTGTTTTTGTTTTTGTTTTTGAGACTCTGTCACCCAGACTGGAGTACAGTGGTGCGATCTCATTTCACTGCAGTCTCTGCCTCCCGGGTTCAAGTGACTCTCCTGCCTCAGCCTCCCAAATAGCTGGGACTACAGGTGTGTGTCACCACGCCCAGCTAATTTTTGTATTTTTAGTAGAGATGGGGTTTCACTATGTTGGCCAGACTGGTCTTGAACTCCTGACCTCAAGTGATCCTCCTGCCTTGGCCTCCCGAAGTGTTGGGATTACAGGCGTGAGTCACTGCACAAAGGGCTAAAGTTTTTAGCCCTTTTTTAAAATTTGAAATATTAACACAAAATGCACAAAGCATAAAAACTCAGCTTCTCAATTGCAGAAGCTACGTAACCTCACTCCTCAAGAAATTGAATATTGCCAGTATTCCAGAAGATGCTCAGTCTCATTTTCTTAGTCTGTTTTGTGCTGCTACAGCAGAATACCTGAGACTAGGTAATTTATAAAGAACAGAAATTGATTTCTCACAGTGTTGGAGGCTGGGAAGATTGAGGGACTGGCATCTGGTGAAGGTCTTCTTGCTGCGTCATCACATGGCATTAGGCAGAAGGGCAGTGAGAAGTTTGAGAGAGAGAGCAAGAAGTGGTCAAACTCGTCCTTTACATGGAACCCACTCCTGAGACAATGGCATGAATTCATTGATGAGAGTGGTGCCTCCATGGCCCAAACTCCTCCTGTTAGGTCCCACCTCCCAACACCATCACATTGGGGATGAAATTCCCAATACATGACCTTTGGGGGATACATTCAAACCATAGCAGCAATACACTGCTTTCCAATTACAGCAGCCTGCCTCTAGTGGGCCACCATCTTGGCTTGAGGGGTCAGTTTGCCAGGTCTTAGAGAAATAGTAATGATGTCTGAATTTTAAAATATATTTAGCTTATCAGCACTGCAAGTATGAAAGGATTTTCATTTGGTTTTCTTTATGTCTTTACTACCTAATTATGCATCCCTAAACTAGTTTTATTGCCTATTTTTGAACTATTATATATATGTGGAATTGTACAGTATGTATGTAATTGTGCCTTTTTCTGCTCATTTTGTCAGTTTTAAAACAACTGGAATAAAAAAGCTAGAAGTTTTATTTCAGTTGTTAAATGTATTCCTAGCTTTTTGTTTTGACTGTTGAATGTTATTCACTCATGTGAATATGCCACAATTTGTCTGTTCTGTCATTGCTGTCAGGACAGTGGGATGTTTAGATTTTCTTTCTTCTTTCTTATTTCTATTTCTTAATTATTGTGTCTCAGCCACATAGATTTTCTTTTTGAACATTTGAAATGTTGATATAAAGTTTTATAATACTGTCATATTAAGAGTATCTTTCACATTATCTTTTGGTCCATAACAATACAAATATGTATTTTTTATGTTTCTAATAATTTGTGTACATGGCATTTTCTTTGTTGTTAACAGTACCTCCTTAGATGACCTCCCTTGTGCCCTTAATCCTGTATTTCTTTCTTCCATCCTCCCTTACTTCTAGCACCTTTTTTTTTTTTTGAGACAGAGTCGCTTTCGCCCAGGCTGAAGTGCAGTGATGTGATCTTGGCTCACGGCAACCTCTGCTTCCCGGGTTCAAGTGATTCTCCTTCCTCAGCCTCCTGAGTAGCTGGAATTACAGGCCCCCACCACCACACCCATCTAATTTTTGTATTTGTAGTAGAGACAGGGTTTCGCCGTGTTGGTCAGGCTGGTCTCGAACTCCTGACCTCAGGTGATCTGCTTGCCTCAGCCTCCCAGAGTGCTGGGATTACAGGCATGAGCCACTGCACCTGGCCTACTTCTAGTGTTAACAACACTGCAACTAACTACTTTTTATATTCCACTAGATTCCAGTTTATATTTAACTACCTTAATGTAAGGTTATTTAGTAAAGCCATACCTGGTTTTTGAATAAATGCTTGAACTCTGTACCAAAATGTAAGAGATCTGTTTTTGCTTCTTGAGATCCTAAATAACTTTTATTTCCCTATTTTTTATAACAGTGAAACCAATCCGTAATCTAAATGGACATTCAATTGGGCAATATAGAATACATGCTGGAAAAACAGTGCCGATTGTGAAAGGAGGGGAGGCAACAAGAATGGAGGTATGTGTGTCACTAACATTTTACTTCCATGGAAGACATGTTTTTCTTCCAGGCAGAAGGTCGTGGTAGTTAAGTATATGGTTATACTGACCAGAATGAGCTGCTTATCATCCATATTCACCCTGCTAGGAATTGGGCCATTTGAATTTGCAAATTGTGTATAGTCAGCACTAAATCAGTTGTGGAAATTGGGGCTGTGAAAGGATTGTTTATTCAACATTTAATGAATATTTATTGAGCATTCCTAGGTGCCAGTCTCTTTATAGTAGGCTGTAGGGGTAGAGCTGTGAACAAAATTCATAGGGGGAAGCAGAAAGACCAAAAAGTGCTAAGGAGATAAAGCAGGGCAAGGCTAGATAAGGACTGCCAGGGGCTATTTCATGTTGCTGCTTAATCAGGTAGAGACTTCAAGAGATGGTAATTGTAGGCCAGGCTCGGTAGCTCAGGCCTGTTAATCCCAGCACTTTGAGAGACCAAGGCAGGCAGGTCACCTGAGTGAGGTCAGGAGTTTGAGACCAGCCTGGCCAACATGGTGAAACCTTGTCTCTACTAAAAATACAAAAATTAGCCAGGCATGGTGGCACCTGCCTGTAGTCCCACCTACTCGGGAGGCTGAGGCAGGAGAATCGCTTGAACCTGAGAAGCAGAGGTTGCAGTGAGCCAAGATCTCACCACTGCACTCCAGCCTGGCAACAGAGAGAGACTCTGTCTCAAAAAAAGAGAGTGAGAAAGAGAGATGGTAATTGTGATTCGTTCTGAATTTTTCTTCTTTCTCTCCCCTTGACCCTTATTTATTTTTCAGGAAGGAGAAGTATATGCAATTGAAACCTTTGGTAGTACAGGAAAAGGTGTTGTTCATGATGATATGGAATGTTCACATTACATGAAAAATTTCGACGTTGGACATGTGCCAATAAGGTGAGAGACGAGACAATTGATTTTATGTGGCTAATTAGCATCTCTTCTGAGTTAACAGCATTTTTTAAAAATGTGGCATACATACAAAATAGTATATTCATGAATGTAGAGTTCTGTAGCCCAACAATAAGAAAAAAAAATAGCTTGTTAAACATTTTAACTGAGATAAAAATTTTACACACACACACACGCGTAGACACGTAAACATGATAAGATGGCCTCCAGCTGGTGTCCTGTTCAGCTGCCATCTATAATTAGGTATGGGCTGTTATACATTCTGGCTTTTGATTGTTGAAAGAGCAACAATAAAAGTTTTTGGACTTCAACTACTAAGACACAGCTAAGGTCTGGGCTTTTCTTAATGAGGGAAATGAGTTCGTAACTCTTTTGCCAACAATTAATTTTGGATTTTCTCCTCTTAGGCTTCCAAGAACAAAACACTTGTTAAATGTCATCAATGAAAACTTTGGCACCCTTGCCTTCTGCCGCAGATGGCTGGATCGCTTGGGAGAAAGTAAATACTTGATGGCTCTGAAGAATCTGTGTGACTTGGGCATTGTAGATCCATATCCACCATTATGTGACATTAAAGGATCATATACAGCGCAATTTGAACATACCATCCTGTTGCGTCCAACATGTAAAGAAGTTGTCAGCAGAGGAGATGACTATTAAACTTAGTCCAAAGCCACCTCAACACCTTTATTTTCTAAGCTTTGTTGGAAAACATTACACCAGAATTAATTTGCAACATGTTGTCTGTTTTAACAGTGGACCCATGTAATACTTTTATCCATGTTTAAAAAAGAAGGAATTTGGAGAAAGGCAAACCATCTAATGTAATTAACCAATGAAAAAGCTTTCAAGACTTTTAAATGCTAACTGTTTTTCCCCTTCCTGTCTAGGAAAATGCTATAAAGTTCAAATTAGTTAGGAATGACTTATACGTTTTGTTTTGAATACCTAAGAGATACTTTTTGGATATTTATATTGCCATATTCTTACTTGAATGCTTTGAATGACTACATCCAGTTCTGCACCTATACCCTCTGGTGTTGCTTTTTAACCTTCCTGGAATCCATTTTCTAAAAAATAAAGACATTTTCAGATCTGAGAGCTACATCTCAATGTCTGTGGTTATAATTCTGGACAGGATAAATAGCTAAACTTAATGTAGGCAAATGCAGAGACATTTATCTGAAATGTAGACCTCTACACTTAGACTCTTCTGGCATAGTGGCTAAAACAAGATCTACACATGCATAAAAAGGGACAATCACCTTTTCTTCATAAATATACAGCTTTAGGAATATTTCACCATTCTTTATAGGACATAGTAGTCCTTGTCTTTTTTTCCCCTGACATTGGAAAGATGTGCTAATTGAAACTTGACTTAGTAGGAACATTGTGCCAACTCGAAACCTTGATTTAGTAAAAATCTCAATGTTTAGATCCTTTGTCCAGTGGTGGTGTTTATCAGCGAATGTATTCAGCTTGCTCAGAAAACCAAAAGGGCATTAAAGCCACAAAAGCAAAGAAGAAAAAAAAAACTTCCCATGTTTGGATCTTGTTCTAGTTAGAAAAATTAAGTTGAAATTATTGGACTTTTTCATTCATGAGGCAAATGCTGTAATACCTTGCCCTTTGACAGGTTTGGATTCTTAACATTACTAGTGGTATTTCAGGAAGTGAGGTTACAGTTACTTTCCTTATAGCGGCTAAGTGTATTAAGTTGAATGTAACGATGGTAATATTAATTTGTTTGAACCGAGGCCCACTACTGATTCTTTGACAAATTGAATTCTTATATGTAAATAATTTTATGGGAATGTTCCATCATAATTTCTAAATTGTTTATATACCAAGGTAGCCTTAATTTGTATATGTTTCAGTACAATGAGATTTTATTGCCTCTGGGATGCTGTTTAGTTTGTATTTTGTTGAACGTTTTTATCTTAGGAAGAGAAACCTATGACTTGTGTACCTAGATCATCTGTTACATTAAAAAGCTGCTCTTTCAGCATTAGAGCTATAAATGAATGTTATCTTGTCGGGAAACAATCTAGGTTTTAGCTGTATGAGCTATGTTTATTATGGTGCTAATGTTCAGTAGCCACATTTGACTAATGTCTCCATTCTCTATGATGCTGTGGCTGGCAGCAGAGCTCGCCAGTTCATGCCTGGACATACTGTCAGGGCTGGGCCCTCCAGCTAGCTCCTTTGGGGTTGAGTCCAAATCTTTTTGATGTGGAAGTATAAAGCAAGTATCTTGATTTCTAAACCCAGCAATTTTAGAATTGACCTTTATGAGTGAAGACTTTTTGGAGCTTTTAAAGACCTCGGCAGTCATGATCTCAAACCAATTAGGAGCTCCAAGCTCCCTTCCCAGGTAACTGTTGGGAGCAATGGCATCACTGTATGCCCTTGTAATGGCTGGAAGGGACATGATCTTGTAAGTAGGAAAGCTGTCACTTAAAATTGTATTGTTTGCTTATTAGCCATGTATCTCTTAAAATTTTGTTATGTTTACAACGATGTACCTTATTGGCAACAAGTTATTAGTTTGATGTTTAACAATAGTGCCTTTAGTAAATTATTTTACAACTAAAACATGTTGTTTTTTGTTAGATCAACTTAGCAGAATGTAGACGTCCATGTTGAGATTTAAGATAAATAGTAAGAAATCTAAGTTTCTGTTTATTGTTTAGGTTTTAATTTTATTGTTGGTATTTTGAGACATTTTTCACACTAAAATTTACTGGAAAGTACTACAGATTTCCCAGACCTCCCCAATAATGTCCCCCTTTTCCAAGCCTCCCCCCATAGGTATTTGTTAGTTTTAAGGGATTAAAAAGTAAAGGGCTAAGTCACTTTGGTTTTTTTTTTGTTTTTTTTAGACGGATTCTTGCTCTGTCACCCAGGCTGGAGCGCAGTGGCGCGATCTCAGCTCACTGCAGCCGGGTTCAAGCTATTCTCCTGCCTCAGCCTCGTGAGTAGCTGGACTACAGATGCGTGCTACCACGCCTGGCTAATTTTTTTTTTTTTTTTTGTATTTTTAGTAGAGATGGGGTTTCACTGTGTTAGCCAGGATGGTCTCCATCTCCTGACCTTGTGACCTGCCCACCTCGGCCTCCCAAAGTGCTGGGATTACAGGCATGAGCCATGGTGCCCGGCCTCTTGTATGTTTTTATATTGAAATAAGTACAAGCAACGATACCATTACAAATAGCTCAGGAGTTTTTACAATTCCATTAAAATTATGTGCTAAAATGTATAACATGTTAAAAATAGTCCTCGTAATTAGAAAAGAGTAGACTCGTATCTTGACCATGTAAATTTTTAATGAGGTATTAAGTGTGTAACAGTTGAGGTAACAACTTGCATAGGTATTATGAAAAATTTT
Organism: Pongo abelii; assembly: GCF_028885655.2. Classification (NCBI taxonomy): domain Eukaryota; kingdom Metazoa; phylum Chordata; class Mammalia; order Primates; family Hominidae; genus Pongo; species Pongo abelii. The sequence continues at coordinate 94,064,653 of NC_071995.2, forward strand.
AAACATAGCCATTTAATATTCCAGATGTATTTTTGGCACAAATGATTTGTCTGTTCAGTGATAAAAGTCTCATTGCACTTCACTATCAGCTAACCCAGATGACTTGTTTTGTGAAATTTAAGAAAAATTTACTGGTAGAGATCTCTTTCAAGTTTGTACTTAACAGATGATCACTAGTGGTGAACAGCATTCTACAGGATATTATCTTTCACTAAGACTTCAACCTGCAAATAAACCCACTTATAAAAAAAGGATACACGATCTTCCTGTGGTTAACAGAGCTTTTAGATACATATCTGGTCTACAGAGATTAGTTGATTCTACCCTCTCCGAATAAGATATATAAAGTTAGCAGCAACAGGACTTTAAAGAAATCCAGTGAGATTATCAGAGAAGAACAAAAAGAGTGACTCGCACTGTATTTTTTTTTGGCAAGTTTAGATAGCTTTTAGTTTTTTTTTTTTTAATGCTCAGGGCCAGTGTTTTAAGAGGCTCCTACCTAGTAGTCACATAATCCTAGCAAGAGTAAATCAAGCTTTAGTTATTTAGGAGAATGAGATGCTAGACATAATAGTCCAGTTGCCAATTTTGAACACTTATCTTTTCTGCCCTATAATTTTTTCTCTTCAAGACTCTATTCCTTTGAACTAAAGAAAAATACATAAAGTTTTAAGAGATCTAATGTCATCAGACATTATAAAATGAACTCATACCCAAGGTAAACTATTTGAATAACATCATACACTGGTTTGCTAAATTCAGACTTTTTATGACTGCTTAATTATTAGACTTCTGGACAAACCTGTTCGCTGCCAGACAAAAATCATAAATCCCAGCCATCATTTTTTCATGTCCATAGTTCCAGAGTTCACTTAAATATACGATTTGTAAAGCTGCCATTTTCATTTATAGTTTGACTATGCCAAATAAAGAGCAATTACTAAAACAATTTTGGGGTTACATTAACCAAAATAATGTCAATTACAAGGCCTGTTAACACACAAAGCCTCAGAAACACCAGTGAGTGTGACTGAAGAATATTTAGGTGATACCTTGACATGTCACTTCAATAACTCCAAGGGGCAAGGTAACTTCAATATACAAATGAAAGACTATTAGTGACCAAAGTAGAGTCTAATTTTCCATCTATTAAGAATTTATATAGAAAATACCTGAAAAAGATACATGTATATAAAATGATGCCACTTGAACTTTGTTGGTAGAAGATTGTACAAGTTCATCATCCGAGCCAATTAAGACATAAAAATATAAAAGAGGTAACATCAGTCTGAGGTAAACACCAAAAGTTTAAAACTCCAAATATTTGAAAAAAGTTACCTTCAGTTGATATACACATTTATACTTTGTAAAAAAAAAAAAAAAAAATTGTGGTTAGATATAAAATGTATAAATGTAGTATACACTGATTCACAAGAAAAAATGAAGTTTAAAATGGTACATCAGTCTTTTAAAAAGTATATATATAAATCACAGGAAGAAAACCCCATTGTCTTTGGATCAGCTAAGGATTTCATTAGATGAGGTATCAGTGTCTTCATTGGGATGTTGGCTCCCCAACAGAAGCTCTGGAGGCAAAAGTTTAGAATGTCCATTCTCAGTAACTCGTTGGGTATAAAACAGGATATACGCTTGAGCCTTGCATACTTCATCCATAGTGCACATGCTCAGTTTGGAATCATTGCAGTGTACCCAGAACCCTGGAGTGAAGCACAGAAATACATTTATGAAGGGACTTTAGAAAATTCTAGTATGAAAGGCATTGAGTGAGAAGCTTTTTCTGAAGGGAAAATAATTTTCTAGCCAATTCATTTTTCTTTAATGAGAAATATAGATTGGGCAGTGTTACCCTGGAATTATCTACCTTTATTCTAAAAGTAGCTTAAGTTTTTCACAGCATGTGATTGATTAGAGTAGCTGACACTATTTATTCCTTGTGTAAATCTACCAGTTAATGCTTTTGCCACTAATCATACAGGATGATCATCCCTAATTCCAAAATCTGGCCAGGCATGGTGGCTCATGCCTGTAATCCTAGCACTTTGGAAGGCCGAGGCAGGCAGATCACCTGAGCCCAGGAGTTAGAGACCAGCTGGCCAACATGGTGAAACCCCGTTTCTACTAAAAATACAAAAATTCGCTGGGCGTGGTGGTGGATGCCTGAAGTCCCAGCTACTCAGGAGGCTGAAGCAAGAGAATGGCTTGAACCTGGGAGGCGGAGGTTGCAGTGAGCAAGGATCGCGCAGCTTGCCCTCCAGCCTGGGTGATAGAGGGACTGTCTCAAAAAAAAAAAATCCAAACCAAAACTTTTTGTGCCAACATGATGTCATAAGTAACCCTGAACACATTTTTTTCCACTGTATTAATGTTTTTTACTGTGAAACTTATGTGCACATAAGTATAATGCACTTATGTACATTACATGCATATAAGTATGCTAATGACTGCTTATCATTAGCATATAAATCAGCCAGGAATTATGGTGATGCCAAACCACCAGACTGTCCATATGAGTGGCTGAGATAGTGACACCTTTGTTTGCTGATTGCTCAATGTACACAAACTTTGTTATATGCACTCTGTTAATGAAACTTTCATTATTTAAAGTGTTGTATAAAATTATCTTTAGGCTATGTGTACAAGGTGTATATGAAGCAAATGAATTTCATGTCTAAACCTGGGTCCCATCCCTACAATACCTCATAATGTCTATGCAAAAAAATCCAAAATTCAAAACACTTATGGTCCTGAGCATTTCAGACAAGGTATACTCAATCTGTATTAAAAAGCAAATTGGGTCGGGCATGGTGGCTCATGCCTGTAATCCCAGCACTTTGGGAGACCAAGGCTGACAGATCACTCAAGGCCAGGAGTTCAAGACCAGCCTGGCCAACATGGTAAAACCCCGTCTCTACTAAAAATACAAAAATTAGCCAGGCGTGGTGGTGCACACCTGCAATCCCAGCTACTTGGGAGGCGGAGGTTGCAGTGAGCTGAGATCATGCTGCTGCATTCTAGCCCAGGGGAAAGAGTGAGACTCTGTCTTAAAAAAAAAAAAAAAAGCCAACAGTGTACAACTAACTTGGTAGTTTTTGGTAGTTCAGTGTTGAGTTACCTTGGTGGATTATCGGGCTTCTTGTCCTCACCTCTCTTTTTCTGTTTGGGGTGTGTTGGGTGGGGGTGGGGAGTTGGAGGTTCATTCTTTGTTTAACAGTAAGTATCAAAAGGGGAAGTAAGGCTGGGTGTGGTGGCTCATGCCTGTAATCCCAGCACTTTGGGAGGCCAAGGCAGGCGCATCATGAGGTCAGGAGATCGAGACCATCCTGGCTAACATGGTGAAACCCCATCTCTACTGAAAATATAAAAAATTATCCGGGCGTGGTGGCACGTGCCTGTAGTCCCAGCCACTTGGGAGGCTGAGGCAGGAGAATTGCTTAAACCCTGCAGGCGGAGGTTGCAGTGAGCCGAGATCATGCCACTGCACTCCAGCCTGGGCGACAGAGCGAGACTCCATCTCACAAAAAAAAAAGGTGGGGTGGGGGAGTAAAAAATAAAATCTCAATCCAATCACTTTTGCTAGAACTAGACTATCCTAGAAGGCAGAAAATAAGTGAGTTTTGTATGTTAAACTTGAACGCAGTGTTTGTTCCAAATATCTGTGATCCCCCAGTTCATTAGGTACCCTATTCCTTTAACGAAATTAACTGAAGTAAACCAGTAAACATAAGATCTGCTTTTTGAAGTGTATCTTTAAGAAAAGTTAACACTCTGACTTTTAGTTAGCAACAAGACTATCCTCATTATTATATCCCTCCAGCCCTTAGTCAAAAGTACTGCAAAACCTACAGAAAATATTTCATGCATTAACTCTCATTTTTTAGTACCTGCAGAGGCACTCTCCCTAAGAAAATAAGTGGTCGAGTAGCTTTGTTTATGATTTAGTAGTCAATTTAGAAATCGGTTAAAGCCTGAACTCCAGCCTCCAAGTCCAACCCAAGATAAAACACTTTTTCTTATCTATACCTCCTTCAGAATTATAGCAGTAGGCAGTGTAGTGCCCTGAGCCAAATCCTTTCCCATGGTGCATCACCACCGCGGACAAGTCATAGATAAAGCATTCTGGTCTGAGGGATTTCAGGGTCTCCCTGCAGCAATAGGGCTCCATGTTTAAGATTTCCTCAAAGCCAACATGAACACCAATCTTCTCTCGGTTATTATGTCCTGACCACCTGTGAACAAACCAGTGTAAAATTATCAACACGATTAAGGGAAAATAACCATGTACTAGGTCTAGACACTTGTAACAGATGACCCCAGGCAGCATGGAATACAAAGTATCATATGTAATATAAAATTATTTCAATGCTGAAGCTGGCTATAAATGGAGAAATTTTGGCGTATTTTGCCTTCTTGTATTAGATGATAATGTAGGGAAAAAAAATTTAATTTTTGGGAAAGTATTGCCTTATGGGGGTATTTACCCCCTAACAGGTAAAAGTCAAGGCCATGAAAGGGTTGGGTTTTTTTTGTTTTTTGTTGTTTTTGAGATGGAGTCTTGCTCTGTTACCTAGGCTGGAGTGCAATGGCACGATCTTGGCTTACTGCAACCTCTGCCTCTCAGGTTCAAGCCATTTTCCTGCTGGGACTGCAGCTGTGTGCCATCATGTCCGGCTAATTTTTGTATTTTTAGTAATAGAGACAGGACTTTACCATGTTGGCCAGGCTGGTCTTGAACTCCTGACCGCAAGTGATCCTCCTGCCTTGGCCTTCCAAAGCGCTGGGATTACAGGTATGAGCCACTGTGCCCAGCCCCACCAAAGGGTTTTTAATTCCTTATTGTCTTGCCAGGATATGAAGAGGGTTATCCCAGATAGGAGCTACAATCTGGATCTTTCTTGGCCAGGTATGGAGGAAAACAAAACAGGGCACCTCTATTTCCTCAGAACACTTCAGAGATTTTCAGACTAAAACAACAGGAACTGTTGTTGCTTGTGTATAAGCAAGTCCCCTTGCTGTGTGTATAAGTCAGCACAACCGCCCATTGGTGACAGAACTGAAAGAATGCCCTTATCCTGTCATTTTCTCAGTCTGCTGGTCATACTTCCCATTACTGGATCTCAGCATGGCAAGCAATGTGTTTATCAATATGCATAATGAGTTGGTGCTACGAGGGGAAAATAATGTAACATGGTAGTTCAAGAGATTATAATCCAGTTTGGGGTAGTATGGTAGAGAGACAAGGCAGACATAGATAAAAATATAGTAGTAAAGTACTAAAACATGAGCTTCAGACCAATAACAGCAGGTAGAGAAGGGAGAGACAAGAACATAGTTTTGTGATGGAAAAAAAAAGTGAAAATGCTTAGTCCAGTGTAAAATGGCACAGAACTAAAGATGAACCATGCAAATTGTTATCTGCTTGACCATAAGTCATATTGCAATCTCTCTGTGGGGTTGTGAAATATATATTTGGTTTTCCTTCCAGTTTCCTAAGACACATCTCCTAAAATTCTTGGAATCTCTGGAGTGATGAGTGTCTTGGCTGGGCATGGTGGCTCACGCCTGCAATCCCAGCACTTTGGGAGGCCAAGGCGGGTGGATCACCTGAGGTCAGGAGTTCAAGACCAGCCTGGCCAACAATGGTGAAACCCTGTCTCTACTAAAAATACAAAAATTAGCTGGGCGTGATGGCGCATACCTGTAATACCAGTTACTGGGGAGGCTGAGGCAGGAGAATCGCTTGAACCCGGGAGGCAGAGGTTGCAGTGAGCCGAGATTGCGCCATTGCACTCCAGCCTGGGCGACAAAAGCGAAACTCTGGCTCAAAAAAAAAAAAAAAAACAAGTGTGTCTTTTGTATACTAATGAGACAACTAGTGGCTGGCAACCCCTGGATAGCTTCAGGATGTGGGCAAGTCACAGGAAAGACCCGGGAATGACTAGAGGATTGGGACTTTCAGCTTCCTTCCAAACACTGCCCCCAACCCCCAAAGGGAATGGGGCTGAAAGATGTAATCAGTCATGCCTATGTACTGAAGCCTCCATAAAAACCCAAAAGGATGGGCTTCCGGAGCTTCCAGATAGCTAACCATGCTGAGGTCCCCGGAAGGCAGGACCCCCAGGGAGGGTGTGGAACCTATACGCCCCTTCCCACAAGCCATGCCCTACACATGACTTCCATCTGGCTGTTCATATGGATCCTTGAAACTCTCCTTTGTAATAAACGGGTAAACACAAAGGTTTCCCTGAGTTCTGTGGGGGCCCTCTAGCAAATTAATCAAACCAGGGGAGCGGCTTGTGGGAATCCCATTAAGTTTACAGCCAACAGGTTGGTCAGAATTTCCACAAACCTGGAGTTATGACTGGTGTCTGAAGTGGGGGTCAGTCTTGTGGGACTGAGCTCTCCATCTGTGGGATCTGATGCTACCTCCAGGTAGACAGTGTCAGAACTAAATTAAATTAGAGGACACCCAGCTCACATCCACTGCAGAACTGATGACTTGCTTGGTGGGGAGAAATCTCCTACACATTTTGGTAAACAGAGGTCACATTCGTATTCTCTGTTGTAAGAGTATGGTAGGAGAAACTGATTTCGGTTTTTCCAGTATCTCTCAGCCAGGTGCGGTGGCTCATGCCTGTAATCCTAGCACATTGGAAAGCTGAGGCGAGCAGATTGCCTGAGCTCAGGAGTTTCCAGATTAGCCTGGGCAACATGGCAAAACCCTGTCTCTATCAAAAAAAAAAAAAAAAAAAAAAAAAAAAGAGAGAGATACAATAAACTGATAAAGAACAATAAGGTAATACTATATCCCAAATTCATAATGGTTTGCTTCTGAAGAGGGGAAAGGAACAAGATTGACAGGCACACACAGGGGACATCAAAGGTGTTAGAAATATTCTGCCAGGCACAGTGGCTCACACCTGTCATCTCAACATTTTTCTTCTTTTTTTTTCTTGAAACAGAGTCTTGCTCTGTCGCTCAGGCTACAGTGCAATGGTATGATGTTGGCTCACTGCAACCTCTGCCTCCAGGGTTCAAGTGATTCTCCTGCCTCAGCCTCCCAAGTAGCTGGAATTACAGGCATGCATCACCACGCTTGGCTAATTTTTGTATTTTTATTTTTATGTTTATGTATGTATTGTATGTACATATGTATGTTTGAGATGGAGTCTGACTCTGTCGCCCAGGCTGGAGTGCAACGGCGCGATATTGGCTCACTGCAACCTCTACCTCCCAGGTTCAAGCGATTCTCCTGACTCAGCCTCCTGAGCAGCTAGGATTACAGGCATGAGCCACCATGCCCGGCTACATTTTTGTATTTTTAGTAGAGATGGGGTTTCACCATGTTGGCCAGGCTGGTCTCGAACTCCTAACCTCAGGTGATCCACCTGCCTCGGCCTCCCCAAGTGCTAGGATTACAGGCCTGAGCCACCTTGCCCGGCCAGCACTTTGGGAGGCCCACGTGGGTGGATCGCTTGAGCCCAGGAGTTTGAGACCAGCCTGGGCAACATGGTAAAACCCTATCGCCAGCCTAGGTGACAGAGTGAGACTCGATCTCTAAATAAATAAATACATAAGCAAATGTAAGTCATTTATTAGCCAAGTATATGGCATTAAAAGTTAATTCATTTGTCAGAATGGTGATTAAAGTAAGGGGAAAAAATTATAACATGCATTCTTTAAGTTTTGAAGCATTATAAGCACAAGGAATGATCACTTTGCAACTGGTCCTACTACAGACCTGAATCGTTTGAGGTGCAGTCTGAGAACCTGAGGTAGGTGGCATATCATAAGTTGTTTCTGGGCTTCTGTGAGTACAACTGGTTTGGAGGAAAACCTTCTACGCTTTGCTGTAACATCAAAGAAAGAATAAAAATCAAATTTAATTTAAAGATGCAGGGAAAAGCGGAGTGAATCTTCTTTTTAATTAAGTCAGAAATGAAAAGTATGTACTGTGTTCCAGGCATTGTACTGTGCTAGAGATAGACATGGGCTTTGCCCTCGAGAAACTCATGATCCACAATTAAACAAAAAACTTATGAGGTAGTCAAGTTAGACAGATCTGTAATCAAGTACATGATTTAATAATAATCTTGCATATAATGTAACAGAACAAAGTATACTGCTATAATATATTTATTTATTTATTTATTTACAGAGTCTCAATCTGTTGCCCAGGCTGGAGTGCAGTGGCGTGATCTCGACTCACCACAACCTCTGCCTCCTGGGTTCAAGCAATTCTCCTGCCTCAGCCTCCCAAGTAACTGGGACTATAGGTACACGCCACCACGCCTGGCTAATTTTTGTATTTTCAGTAGATACAGGGTTTCACTATGTTGTCCAGGCTGGTCTTGAACTCCTGACCTTGTGATCCACCTGCCTTGTCCTCCCAAAGTGGTGGGATTACAGGCATGAGCCACTGCACCCAGCCATAATAATATTTTTAAATGGAACTGGCTATACCAATTAATAGGAAAAGTTACAACATTCCCTAAACATTTTAATATACATTTCCCAAACTCTTAATTTAAAAGTTTGTGGTCAAAAGACTTAAAAAAGAAAAAAGAAAAAAAAAGTGTGTGGTCAGTTCATTTACTAAGGCTAGTCAGAAACCCAGAGGAAGGTCCTGATTGCCCAGAACATCCCTCCACTTTTCCTGGGGACCACCCCAGCCCTGGCCAATGGCCTAGGAAAGCAGGACTTTACCAGCTCTGAGGCCTCCCTCACTCAAGCGTTTTGCTTTTGCTCTTTTAGAACTAGATCTTAGACAGCTGGAACTGAGGATTCTTCTTTTTGTCCCTTCTGCTTCCCTAGAGGTCCACCTATGGACTGTCCTGCAGCTGGGCCATCGGCTACAGTTTGCTCCTGATGTCCAGGAGCTATCCTTCAACTTGTACACCAGCTCCGACTCTAGCCATGGCAGCAACTGCTTCTCACGTGGTAAGCAGGCTCAGTCCACTATGAAGCTGAGCTCTAAGCCACCTTTGCTGGCCTTTCTTCCAGGTGTCTAATCCTGCGATCCAGGTATCTGGCTGCTGCTGAATGTCCTGGACCTACCTCTGGATTGTCTCCTAGCATATCCGGTCCAAGGGTAGCCAGATAGGGGATGTCAACTCCTCGGCGTATAATTGTGAACATTTGCATTGCTGTGTTAAAGCAGCTCTTTTAGGCCTGTATTTGGTAGCTTTAGTAAACACATAGAAATTTGCTATAAAACCATATTCTGCATTCATAACATCACCCCCAAATTTGGTGATGAAAGCATCTGGGACTCACCACATTTATGTCCAAGAAAAAATAATACTTCATCATAACAACTTTGACAAAGATTTATTTTTTATAAAACCTTATAAATTTAAGGCTACTTTATGTGTTCACATTAGACAGCACTCAGAAAAAAGTGTTAAAGTCATTCCAGGAAACCATCAATTGATATAACATTTCTTCAATGTGGGAATATCCTATTTTTTGTTGACGTTAAAAGTTTAGTATCTAAAGCCTTAGAATCTATTTGTGAGATAGGGAAATTAGGGACAATACCTGAAAAAATATATATACTATAGTATAAACTAGTATAAACTATACTATAGTTTACTATATAGTATACTATACTACACTATATGTTTATACTATATATAGTATAAATACTAAGATGCTATGTAAGTATATCTTATTCTTTTTTAAAATTTCAATAGGTTTTTGGGATACAGGTGGTGTTTGGTTACATAAATAAGTTCTGTAGTAGTGATTTCTGAGATTTTGGTAAACCCATCACCCGAGCAGGGTACACTGTACCCAATGTGTAGTGTTTTATCCCTCACCCCTCCCACCCTCTCCCCTGAATCTGTAAAGTCCACTGGATCATTCTTTTTTTTTTTTTGAGACAGAGTCTTGCAATGTCGCCCAGGCTGGAGTGCAATGGCACGATCTCGGCTCACTGCAACCTCCCCCTCCCAGGTTCAGGTGATTCTCCTGCCTCGGCCTCTTGAGTAGCTGGGATTACAGGCGCACGCCACCACGCCCGGCTAATTTTTGTATTTTTAGTAGAAATGGGGTTTCACCATGTTGGCCAGGCTGGTCTCGAACTCCTGACCTCAGATGATCCGCCCGCCTCAACCTCCCAAAGTGCTGGGATTACAGGTGTTAGCCACCGTGCCTGGCCCACACTCGATCATTCTTATGCCTTTGCATCCTCATAGCTTAACTCCCACTATATATACACATCGACAGAGGAGATAAAGACATAGTAGATCTTTTTGTGTGTGTTTTTTGAGACAGAGGCTTGTTCTGTCATCCAGGCTGGAGTGCAGTGGCACGATCTTGGCTCACTGCAACCTCCACCTCCTGGGTTCAAGAGATTCTCCTGCCTCAGCCTCCCAAGTAGCTGGGATTACGGATGCGTTTCACCACACCCGGCTAATTTCTATATTTTTAGTAGAGACGGGGTTTTGCCATGTTGGCCAGGCTGGTCTTGAACTCCTGACCTCAAGCGATCCACCTGCCTCGGCCTCCCAAAGTGTTAGGATTACAGGCGTGAGCCACTGCACCTGGCCAACACAGCAGATCTGATGTGGTTTTATACACCGTTTCCTTGGAGGAAGATGCTTCTTTTTTTGTTTTGTTGTTGTTTGTTTTTTTTTTTTGAGACAGAGTTTCACTCTTGCTCAGGCTGGAGTGCAGTGGCACAATCTCAGCTCACTGCAACCTCTGCCTCCTGGGTTCAAGCAATTCTCCTGCCTCAGCCTCCTGAGTAGCTGGGATTACAAGTGTGTGCCACCATGTCCAGCTAACTTTTGTATTTTTAGTAGAGACGAGGTTTCACCACATTGGCCAGGCTGGTCTTGAACTCCTGACCTCGGGTGATCTGCCCACCTCGGCCTCCCAACATGCTAGGATTACAGGCGTGAGCCACTGCGCCTGGCCAAAGACGCTTCTCTTTTAACTGAAGTGGCTGTTTCACCCCCAGTGTCAGGTTCCTGTGGTCTCCTCTATTAGAGCACTTATCATAGTGGATCCTGTCTATCTGCTTCCTCCATTAGGAATGTGAGAACCTTGACAGTATCTCACCTCTATCTATAGACACTGGGAATAACTAACACAGAAGCGACAGTGCATGGTTTTGAATAAATCTTTGTTTTGATGAAGCCAATCTCCACAGCAGCAGTCCTGCATATATTATTTCCTATTTTATGTATATAGACACACACACCTACATTTATCTACATATCATTTTGATATATAGCCAAAAAAAGCTCAGAAAGCAAGTGTTTCATTCACACTACATGGCATGCTTTCCTTTCATTATTCCTCTTTGCTACTTTATCTTGCTCCACATATCATATTTCAACTTGTTATGAATCTTCTCTCTCCAAAATTGTCTACAAGATCAGAAACAATTTAAATTCCATCAATATGGCCAAACAAATGCATAGTTCATAAATGCCAATTATAAAGTGAAAATGTCTGTTTCTTTTGACGAACTGAAAAAAAGTTCATTTTCATAACTGCTAAAGATTTCTTTCAGCTTCCTCTCATCTGCATTTCTCTTTATCATTCCTAGGAAAGCACCAAGAACACACCATCTTTACTCACAGTTACACTGGTCACATACGTAGATTTTTCCTTCTAAAGCTTCAGTTTCTGTAAATTTGGCCAACATTTCAGTAACCAGACATGGCTGGGAAGCAATATCTTTTCCACTGCATTGATATCTTTCTGGAAACTCCAATGACAAGTCCCAGAAAGGTTCTATGGTATTTGATTTGTTGTCACATGCAAGACATGTAACCTGCAAATGAGAATATGAGTTCCTAAGATTATAATCTTTCCATCAAAACATTAACTCTTTTCACTAGAGGTCACTGCCACTAAATAAACTTTTCTTATGAAAATGCACCATTAGGATTCTGAATAATCTGCCTTATATTCTTGTCAGGAAATCTTTCATTATGATTTTTCCTTCCAAAAGATTGTTATCAGAGCCATCTTGAATTGGTTGCTTTAACTACCGGGCATTCAAAAAGCTCTAAGGGCATTAAATTTAGGTAAAAATCCAAACTGTGGACACACTGAATGGAAACACTATGCATATGTATACATAGATACATACATATGATGTACATGCACATGCATTAAGAGTTTAATGTATTTATGTCATTAGGCTTGAGGTTCCTCACTGTTTCCCTTTCATCTTTTTTTTTTGAGATGGAGTCTCGCTCTGTCTCCAGTGCTAGGGTGCAATGGCGCAATCTCGGCTCACTGCAACCTCTGGCTCTTAGGTTCAAGCGATTCTCCTGCCTCAGCCTCCTGAGTAGCTGGACTACAGGCGCCAGCTACCACACCCAGCTAATTTTTCTATTTTTAGTAAAGACGGACTTTCGCCATGTTGGCCAGGATGGTCTTGAACTCCTGACTTTAGGTGCTCCGCCCACCTCGGCCTGCCAAAGTGCTGGGATTACAGGCGTGAGCCACCATGCCCGGCCTCGCCTTCATCTTTTGCTGATTTTTCTTCCTAACCCCAAATCCTATAACCTCTTAACCCAATCCAATCTTAACCATATTACAAGTAAAATACTATCTTTTCATTATGCAGATTTTGAGGACCTGACAACTGATAATTTCAAAAGACAAGATATATGACATAAATAATGATGTCATACTCCTACTTAAAGCAAACATCCCATTAAAATCCCCATCCAAACACAGAAAACACGAAAAACATGGAGCTGTTTTAACAACTTACATAGGCAATGTAGCAACCGGGAAGGAAATGAATAGTAACTTCAGTGAAACATTCAGCAGGATTTAATGCCAACAAACACTGCACATAATTGAAGGCAGACTCCATGAACTAACAATTCACATATGATATGAAATATTATAAAGAACCTCTTTCATACAAGCTATAGTCCTGGCACAGGCAAGAAAATAAAGAAGCCAGTTCTAATACAGATTTTAGATTTCACAAATTGACACAAAGAACTCTCCTGGCGTTTATAGTCTAAGGACTCAGTAGTGCCAGGGCCAGACATTTTGAGAATTTTCTTGAATTAAACAAAAAAAACAAAAACAAAAGCAAAAACACACAAAAAGCCATCCCAGTCTGGGTGTAGTGCCTCATGCCTGTAATCCCAGCACTTTGAGAGGCCAAAGCGGGAGGACTGCTTGAGCCCAGGAGTTTGAGACCAGCCTAGGCAACACAGGGAGACCTTGTTTCTATAAAAAAAATAAAAAATAGAAAGGAAAAGCCATTACAGCAACCAACTGTCTTAAATCTCCTGAGAACCAGTTCCCTAAGAGTGTATTAAAGAAAGAGAAGCAAAAAGCTGGTACAATCATTTTTATTAATTTCAAAATTCATTTATAAAGGAAAAAACAAGCACATAGCCACTTTCATACGACTGGAAATATATATATATATATATATATATATATATATATATATATACATAGATAGATAGATATAAAAGAAAAACACTTTCTGGAAAGAACTTTGTCACCAAGTATCAGAAGTCTTATTCTGACAAAGTCAACTTCTAGGACTCTGTCATAAGGAAAAATTAATTGATGACATTATAATAATGAAAAAATTAAAAACAGTCAACAATAGGGGAATGGTTAAGTTACAGTATAAACATATGATGTGGCCGGGCGCAGTGGCTCATGCCTGTAATCCAGCACTTTGGGAGGCCGAGGCTGGAGGATCACAAGGTCAGGAGATCGAGACCATCCTGGCTAACATGGTGAAACCCCGTCTCTACTAAAAATACAAAAAATTAGCCGGGTGTGGTGGTGGGTGCTTGTAGTCCCAGCTACTTGGGAGGCTGAGGCAGGAGAATGGCATGAACCCAGGAGGTGGAGCTTGCAGTGAGCCGAGATCACACCACTGCACTCCAGCCTGGGCAACAGAGCAAGACTCCGTCTCAAAAAACAACAACAACCAAAAAAAAATGTATGATGTTAAATAGCAGAAATATACCAAAAAAAAATACAAAAAAATTATGAACATTGAAATATTTTGAAAAGAATGATGAAATATTTTTAATTACTGGAAAATCATTACAATATTAAATGGGAAAAGCAGATAAATGCAAAATGACCAATTATGGGAAAAATATGTTTATATGTGCAGGAGAATAAAAGACTAGAGAATATACCAAGATATAAATAATTTTACCTATGGATTGTGGGGTTATAGGATTAGAGAATGATTTTTCTTTTCTTCTATATAGATTTCCTATATTATATAGGTTTCCTGCAACTATATGTTGCACTCTGTAACAGTGTATTTTAAAACTTTTGCATAAAAAGGAAATGACAGAGAAAGATGGAGAAGTAAAATTGCAGTACAGTTCTTATTTGCTAATTGACACAAAGTCTTTGCATTTCTGAAACACTGAAAAATAAACTTCATAGATATTCCTTAAGAAGAATTACATCTGAAATACTTAAACCACATTCTAGGAAAGTATGCTATAAAAACAAAAGATGGCCTTATTACAATGAAAGTTGAACTGAAGAACAGAGGCAGGTGTGCAGGGGGAAGAAAATGACCTAAAAGCCTAATAGCCTCAGTTATAAAAAAATTTTTGTTTAAATCTGTGTGTTATGGGAAAGTAGAGAACCTTATGTCTATTAACAGTTCACCAATAAGTCCACTCAGTATAGAGAACCTTTACTTCGAAGGTTCTGGTTTTATAGTCTACCTTATCATGACAAAGGAAACTTTTGAGTAGTAATTAAAACAAAGGAAAATGATTTAAGATTATTCTAGATGAAATCACATTTGTTTACCTTAAAATTTCCCTACCTACTTGTTAAAGCTCTCAGACCATGACCCTTTGATTTTATAGTCTAAGGACTCAGTAGTGCCAGGGCCAGACATTTTGAGAATTTTCTTGAATTAAACAAAAAAAACAAAAACAAAAGCAAAAACACACAAAAAGCCATCCCAGTCTGGGTGTAGTGCCTCATGCCTGTAATCCCAGCACTTTGAGAGGCCAAAGCGGGAGGACTGCTTGAGCCCAGGAGTTTGAGACCAGCCTAGGCAACACAGGGAGACCTTGTTTCTATAAAAAAAATAAAAAATAGAAAGGAAAAGCCATTACAGCCATTACAGCCCTGGAGGCCAGGGCTACTCCTTGGTCCCTGAAATTGCTCAAGTGTGCACCATTTTCTTTCTTTTTTTGGTGGGTTTTTTTTTTGAGACGGAGTCTCGCTCTGTCACCCAGGCTGGAGTGCAATGGCGTGATCTCAGCTCATTGCAACCTCCACCTCCTGGGTTCAAGCGATTCTCCTGACTCAGCCTCCCAAGTAGCTGAGATTACAGGCGTCTGCCACCACACTCAGCTGACTTTTGTATTTTTAGTAGAGACGGGGTTACACCATGTTGGTCAGGCTGGTCTTGAACTCCTGACTTCAGGTGATCTACCCGCCTTGGCTTCCCAAAGTGCTGGGATTATAGGCGTGAGCCCCCACGCCCGGCCATGTGCACCATTTTCATCCCGAGAATAGCAGCATCTTTAAATCCGTTCCCTCTGGGATTAAACCCTCCTCTTCTCAATCCCTCAGATAATGAATGTAATATTGGTAACCTAGAGAGCTCCGTCTCCTGATTTCTCCCTCCCTCCAAAAGCTTTTGTTACCATGGATGCAAAACTACTTCCAATGATTCATGAAAGAAGGAATTGTAAATGAGTGAGCTGATTTCTCTATACATATTTATAAAAACAATCTATTTTGACCTGAAAATGGTACTAGCTCAACACACTAGATATACATAGAATATGCCTTTTTATAGGCTACACTTTATGAACTCCCCATGATGAAAATAAGATTTTAAAAAATCCATACCTGACTAAGAAGTTGTCCATGAAAAATGTTATTTACAACATTCAGAACTTGTTTGATGAGTTTCCTTTGAGAAGTGGGGATAAGAGCTGGTAAACTGGTACCAGTTGTCTCTAATTCACGTTGTATTTTATCTAAAAGTTCACAAAGAAATTCCTGAGCGTCTTGTTGGGCGTAACCACGAAAGGCAGGAATGAGTCTCCACACTGAGTGTAGCATAGCAAATGGTGAGACCAACGCCCACTTTCCAGACCACATGACTTGGAACAAAGTATGCAATTCATGACAAAGAGAAATGTACTGTGAGGTTGGCTCCTTTGGCTGAATAAGTTCCATCTTTCTACTTTTTGATGCTCCACCACTTAGTCCTGATGACAGACTTGATTGTCTGGAACGAACAAAACCTGTATCTTTTTCCTGACATTCATTCATGTGATATACTACTGTATCTGTGACTAGTGGATGCTTACAAGAAGATCTTGTCTTCTCGCTAGCAGTCATAGCCAGCCATTGGTTCAGATCAAGCTTTAAAAAACATTGTCGAAAAATAAGTAAATGACTCAACACCTGAAGAACAGAATTCATATAGCAAGTATTTCCCAAATTTCTCAATCCTGTTACACCAGGAGTTACTATTGGCCTTCGTTTAACTGAGGAGTCACTGACTTTTTGAGATCTTTCATTTTCTGAGGTAGAGAGTACTTTATCTTTTGCTGGTGATGCTGGCGTTTGTGCTGGCACCTGAACAGAAACTATTTCTATTATGGTCGACTGAGCGAGCCCTTGTAAACGTAAGCTCTTTCTTGGAGGCATACTTTCCAATTCTGCTTTAACTCGATACTCCAATTCTTGCCGTCTTTTCTTTACTTCTCTTTTTACTACTATTTTTTCCTGAAATGGTTCTTCTTGCTTTTTTCTTCCAATGGGTGATTGTTCAAACCATGTTCGAAAGATTTTACCCATTAGTATCCTTCTCCTGTGCCAAAGAGCAGTATACATTTGATCTTCATTTTGAAGCAGAGATTGGGCACTGTCATATAAGAAATAAGAATCATCACTTGTACCCACGGACCGTAAAAACCTCCCACTACGAGTTGTGCAGTGATAATTTTGACTTTTGATGGCACTTAATGTACTTCGTAGTAACTTCAGGTCTCCAGTTGCATTATCATTCAGAACATAATCATCACAAAGGTAGCAAAAAACATACATCTCATTCACCTCCAATGCAACAGGATGACTGCTTTCTTGAAAGTGCTTGAGTGCATGCTCTTCAATGTATCTTCCACAGGCAACATGGGAGCAGCTAAGGCAAGCCCAAATGGACTCGGTCGTATTGCAGTCCACACAGTGCCATTTCTGAGGGTTGAGGCTGGAATGGTCTTGAGCAAGCCGCAGCTGCCCAACATGTTTGCACTTATCCATTGCTAGCATTTATTTAGTCTAGCTGAGAAATGCATAATCCAAACAAGTCTCTGTTCACAACACTTGAAGCATCTGAAAACTAAACAGAACAATGTCAAGTGTTAATAACAAGACGCTAATATTTTTCATATTTTTTCCCAAGAATAATAAAGATTTGTGTCCTCTGCTCCCAATTTCTAGGCTGCTTATCATAATACCATTGGCAGTTCTCACATTTCCCTCTGTAAACTTCCCTAACCTCACATCCACCTTGCTCTGAAAGCACAGACACTTCACTTTCTCTGAGTCGCCTTTAGCTTTTGTTTTTAACTTTCTGCCACCATCTAGTGGTGAAATATGAGTAGTAATCACTTTCCACTGAAATAGCTTAAGATCTATCCTTTTTATCCAGTAGTCTGAGGGCAGTTTCCAAAACTGCATTCCCTTTTTTTTTTTTTTTTTTTTTTGAGACAGAGTCTTGCTCTGTGGCCCAGGCTGGAGTGCAGTGGTGTGATCTCAGCTCACGGCAACCTCTGCCTCCTGGGCTCACGTGATTGTCGTGCCTCAGCCTCCCGAGTAGCTGGGATTATAGGAGTGCACCACCACATGCAGCTAATTTGTTTTTCGTATTTTTACTAGAGACAGGGTTTCGTCATGTTGCCCAGGCTGGTCTTGAACTCCTGAGCTCGGGTCATCTACCCGCCTTGGCCTCCCAAAGTGCTGGGATTACAGGCGTGAACCACTGTGCCTGGCCCCTTTTCTTAAAGACAGGGGTTGGCAAGACCCAAATATATCTCACAAATATTTATAAACATT
Source organism: Pongo abelii (assembly GCF_028885655.2). Lineage (NCBI taxonomy): Eukaryota > Metazoa > Chordata > Mammalia > Primates > Hominidae > Pongo > Pongo abelii. Next base: position 94,082,740 of record NC_071995.2, read on the forward strand.
CTGAGCCTTATGTGGAGTTAATAAAGCATAATCAAAGATGAAAAGGTAAGTTTTAAGGCAGAAAAACGTAGGTTTGAATTGTACCTTTGCCACACACTGTTAAATGTATGATTTTGAGCAAATGTTTTAACTTCTCTAAACCATCTGTAAAAGAGGGAAAATCATACCAACTTCAATTGAATTGTTGAAGAACTGAGAGAGAATATTTATCTGACACATGGTAAATGCTCAATAAATAAGGTAGTTTTAATTGTAGCTATAGTGAACAAATCTTATTACCCTATTTAAATAAATCATATTACCATTAAACTTATTTTTTTCCATTTCGTCAATCAATAATTGCCTTTAATTCACGGCTCTATAACATACTCTGAGGCCGAGCAGACTTCACAGCTGGCTTCAGGGAAAGACAAAGACAGAAGAAGAGAATGTGCTTTTGTATTTGAATATTCTCAGAAACATACAAGGAAATAAAGAGAAAAAGAGGAAGACTATGAAGTGGGTGGCAATAAGCTTTTATTACATTCTAGCAGGCCTAAACCTATCTGAAATTATAAGCTTATTTTTTAAAAAAAGCTTATGTGATTTTTGACACAGAACTTGTTCCTTTATCAGTTAAAGTCAGGAACACTTCTGCTGTAAGTTATTTACATGTAATGAACAGAAATCTTACTTAAAAAGTCGTGATCACAAAACACTTTTTTCATTGATTTAATACAAATCAAAGACAAATTTCAGGGTTTGGGTGGAGACTTCGTTACGGAACACTAAAAACACCCTATGTATCATGACCAAGGCATTAAATTTTTAGGGCAGTTGAAACTGTGAATTTCAATGGTACCTGCAAGTGCCACCTCCAGGCCTTAGGAAAACTGCAAAAGCAGTTGATTTTTGGTTCCTTCCCACCTCTTTTTGTAAAATCTCATATTCACTCCTTAATTTTTAGGTATCAGGTACTGACCAGTCCCAACTCTCACATGTTCACGTTTCTTTCTTTTCTTTTTTTTCCCCTTTTTTTTTTTTTTTTGAGATAGGGTCTTATTCTGTCACCTAGGCTGGACTGCAGTGGTGCAGTCTCAGCTGACTGCAACCTCCACCTCCCAGGTTCAAGCGATTCTCCCACCTCAGCGTCCCCAGTAGCTGAGACCACAGGCACGTGCCATTATGCCTGGCTAATTTTTGTATTTTTGGTACAGACATAGTTTCACCATGTTGCCTAGGCTGGTCTCGAACTCCTGGCCTCAAGTGATCCACCCGCCTAACCCTCCCAAAGTGCTAGGATTACAGGCGTGAGCCACCGTGCCCGGCCCCCATTTCACACGTTTTAAGTGCACATTTTAAATTTACTTCTCTCTCTAAAAATTTCCAGAGGTTTAAAATCTGGTCAGATATGGTACTTTATTAGAACACCTAGGATTTGACAATAGTTGCTAATGGCAAAACTGAGACATCAGTGATTAATATATTCCACTATCCCACATCTTTCTGTACTGAGGTAAGAAACCTTAGAGTCATCCTTGACTCTCTCTCTCTAAATCAATCCTTCAGGAAAAATGATTGATTCTACCTTCAAAATATACTGAGAATCTGACTTACTTAGTGCCTCTACTGCCACCAGCCTGATCCAAGCTACAATCAAGTCTTACCTGGATTACTGCAGTAAGGCTCCCAGATGGTCTCTCCACTTCTGTCCTTACTGCCACCAACAGTCTACTCTCAACACACAGTAGCATGGTCTGCATCTAGACCTAAACAACCACTTTAGGGGATCCTTGCTGTGGCCCTCCTCTATTAATGTGTAGTCACCAAGGCCAAGGGCATGTGGCCACCTGAAGTCTGCGCACACCAGCAACTCCTCTGCTAAGGCCACTCACTGGTACCTGGGACTCAGAGAATTACTTGCCCTAATCATCCCCAAGCTTGCTTCTAGGGCCTATGAGCAACATAGAGTCACTGAAGAAATCTGTAGAGGAGGATGATATGATCAGATCTGTGGGTTACAGAGGGATCTGAATTACAAAGAGCTCTGGAGAAGGGACGAGTGATTAAGAGAGACTAGCAGTCCAGAAATTATAAGGAAATTAAAGCTGCAGGAGTATAGCAGTTTTGAAGAAAGGGGCAGAGGTAGAATTAGTGCTTAACAAACATTGGTTGAGAAAACTTACTCAATTCGGAGGTTAAGGGAAGAATCCAAGACTCCGTATTACCTTTTATTCAAAATGATAAAATGAATACAGAGAAAATTTAGTGAAACATGTTTCTAGCAAATCATAGAAAATAATTTTTACATTATTTTATTTTTTGAGACAGAGTCTCACTCTGTCGCCCAGGCTGGAGCGCAGTGGTGCTATCTTAGCTCACTGCAACCTCCACCTCCTGGGTTCAAGCGATTCTCCTGCCTCAGCCTCCCGAGTAGCTGGGATTACAGGCATACGTCACCATGTCCACCTAATTTTTGTATTTTTAGTAGAGACAGGGTTTCACCATGTTGGCCAGGCTAGTCTTGAGCTCCTGACCGCGTGATCTGCCTGCCTTGGCCTCCCAAAGTGCTGGGATTACAGGCGTGAGCCACCATGCCAGGCTGAAAATAATTATTAGTTCAACATCCTTGCAGAGATGAAGAAGGAAATGCCAGCAAAAAAGATCATTTCATTCCAAAATTTTAAAGACGTAGAATGAGTTAACACTTTCAGAAAAGGCTCAGTAGAAAAAAGCCTGGTGAGAATACATTTATTCTGAGGTTATCTCTGGGTAATGGGACTGCAAATTACTATACTTTCTTTATTAATCTATACTTTCAAAATTTTAAAAATAACATGTTTTAAATAAAAACAGCTCAGATAGTGTTAAGTATGTGCTAAATTGTACACTAGCCTCTTTACTCCTTTCTCTACTCTGCAAATTCCCTTGAATACAAAAAAAGTACCTGTTTCATTGAAGCTATTGCTAAAAAATCTATTTAGATAATAACAAAGTACTTGACCTTCAAAGGGAAGTGGCATCTATAATTAAACACATCATTCTATTTGATACAAAATTGTGAAAAGGGTGAAATCTTGATTAGATTTCATCTATCTGAGAGACATCACGGTAGAAGAGAGGGATTACACTAAAACGGTGAGCGAACACACCCTGGAATCTAAATCCCTGAGTTTAACACTTGACAGGATTTACCATGTGACCATAAATTATGTGCTACATACCTCAGTTTTCTTATCTGTAAAGTAACAGTGGTAATAATACCAATAGGGTTGTTGAGGGAATTAACTTAGAACAACTCCTGGCACTTAATAATATGGCCCTGAGTACATCTCAGCTGCCAATAGCAATAAAATAATAATAAATTATTATTATAAATGCTAGTTTCCTTCTAGTTGATCACTTTTAGCCAGGGATTCCTTCTTCTCAGCCAAATGTGTACTAAGCCCAGCTAAGGTACTAACAGATAATCAAGATGTTAGCTAAGAACTAAGGTCTGACCTCTCCCAGGGGAATTTGCATTTTAAAAGGGGGTCTCTCAAAGATAAAATCTTTTTAAAAATAGACATGAAACCAGAATAGTGGAATGACAGATCACGAGATTAATATTTTAGGGCAGGGGGCCCACTTACCCTGTCTACTTATGAAAGAAATCAGTAAGGGGTAGACAACAGAGGCAAGGGCATGGCGGAAAGCAGGAGCTGCAGAGCCAGGCTGCTGTCTCCAGAGATCTCCTGTAACTCAGACAGTAACTAGGGTATCCCAAAGGGGCCTCATCACACAAAGATCTAAGATCTTGGAGGAAAGAAAGGAGGATGGGAGTATTTTCTTGACACTTCCTATATTCCTCTACTGGGTTCAGAGCACCTCTTTTCATTTGCTAATCCACCGCTGTGAAGCTATCCATTAGCTCTGGCATCAGCAGATTGGATGTATGATTTTTGGCAGTATATTCATTTTAAAGAGGTATTACCTGATAAAACATTTTTATATCCCTCATGCAGATTCTGACAAAATATTACCTGTACCAATATAATAGCACCTTACAAACAGGATGCTTGGAATGAAATCTATAAGGATTAAAACTATGCTATAATTCTCATGCATTTAAAAAATGTTTCACACTCCAAATTCAAATCAGTAGCTATCAAATGGCTTTTTTCTTCTTTTTCTTTTTTCACCAGTGTGACTTGTCAATGAAATGGCTTTTTTTTTTTTTTGAGACAGAGTCTTGCTCTGTCGACCAGGCTGGAGTGCAGTGGTGCGACCTAGGCTCACTGCAAGCTCTGCCTCCTGGGTTCACACCATTCTCCTGCCTCAGCCTCCCGAGTAGGTGGGACTACAGGCGCCCGCCACCATGGCCAGCTAATTTTTTTGTATTTTTAGTAGAGACAGGGTTTCACCATGTTAGCCAGGATAGTCTCCTGACCTCGTGATCTGCCTGCCTCGGCCTCCCAAAGTGCTGGGATTACAGGCATGAGCCACCGCACCCGGCCCAATGAAATGGCTTTCTAAACACCAAGTATACTATTTTCATTTTTAAAGAAAGATGTATTTATAAATATTCTGAAAGCTTTTTTATCATTCTTCAGTGCAAAAAGACAATAAAAAATTTAATTTGTTCAAAGAAAGCCATTCAAGCTCTTCATACTTTTCACACCTATGACTGAGCATGCATTTTAAAAATTCCCTTCAGCAAATCTCTAAAGTTAAACAACTATATTTGACTTATTGAAAGCTAATTTTATGTAGAATCAGTATATCATTGAGGCATTTATTAAACAAAAAGCTAAAATGATTAGGAGAGAAATAGATGATCTTATAAGGGATTTTTAATCAACAGTATACATCAAACTCCAAAATCAAATATCATAGGTAATATATTTAACTTGTTACAGTTCGACAGCATAAAACTGCTTATACTCACCTCAGTGAGGACTCTCTGAAATTAATTTCTATTTACTCAAATTACAGCCCTTTGTAACCTACAACCTAGAGTTTAGCATGCAGTGTAATACCTTCCTGTTGTATTTTTGTAGCTCTTCAAACCTCTTCTGATAATGAACTCATCCTACAGAGGTTCCAGCAGAGGTCTGATCATCAGTTCTAGACAGCTAACTACCCAGACTTTATCCTTAGCCCTAACCTTTTTGAACCAGTCTCAGGCACAACCCAAAGTCAGCTTACCTATGCAACTTACCTTCCCAAATTAGCTTTTTATCGAGTATTTTTCTCTAACACATACTATATTATCATTCTAGGACCTAGGCTAGAAATCTTAAGGATTTTCTTTACTCCTCCCTTCCATCTTTTTTTTTTTTTTTTTTTTTTTTGAGTGAAGTTTCAGTCTTTTTGCCCAGGCTGGAGTGCAATGGTGTGATCTTGGCTCACTGCAACCTCTGCCTCCCGGGTTCAAGTGATTCTCCTGCCTCAGCCTCCCGAGTAGCTGGGATTACAGGCACATGCCACCACGCAAGGCAAATTTTGTATTTTTAGTACAGATGGGGTTTCACCATGTTGGCCAGGCTGGTCTCAAACTCCTGGCCTCAGGTGATCTGCCCACCCTCAGCCTCCCAAAGTGCTGGGATTACAGGCGTGAGCCACCACACCCTGCTCTCCCTCCCATCTTTTTTACTCCTATATACTTAGGGTTATTGTTCCCTAAGTCTCTATTACTTTTCATTTCCACAGCTATCACTCTCATGGATTTTATTATATTGTTCCTGGAGTACAATATTTTGGTAGCCTCCAAACCGGTCTCCCATCATCTGGACTCTCTCCTGCATACTATCCCACCAAATTAACCTTCAAGTTTGCTCTGAGCCTTTAACTCTTTTTTTGATGAAAAAATTATAATTTTAATTTCCTCATTATGAAAGCAAAACATATTCATTACAGAAAAATTGGGAAAGAGAGGAAAAAAAATTCCCCCGATCTCCCCATGGAAGTAGCAATTTAAAACATTTGTTTTGGCCAGGCGCAGTGGCTCACGCCTGTAATCCCAGCACTTTGGGAGGCCAAGGCAGGCGGATCATGAGGTCAGGAGTTCAACACCAGCCTGCCCAGCATGGTGAAACCTGTCTCTACTAAAAATACAACAAATTAGCTGGGCATGGTGGCGCGGGCCTGTAGTCCCAGCTACTTGGGAGGCTGAGGCAGGAGAATTGCTTGAACCTGGCAGGTGGAGGTTGCAGTGAGCCAAGATTGCGCTACTGCACTACAGCCTGGGCGAAAGAGCAAGACTCCATCTCAAAAACAAACAAACAAACAAAAACACCATTTGTTTTATCTTTTTAAAATTCTAGTAAAATACACGTAACAAAATGTATCTTCACCACTTTTAACTGTACAGTGTAGTAGTATTACACACATTTACTTTGTTGCACAACCATCCATTCCATAACTCTTTTCATTTTGCAAAACTTAAACTCTGTGCCTAATGGGCACAATAATAACCCATTCCCTGCTCCCCTCAGCTTGTGTGAGCCTTTAACTCTTCTACTTAAAATCCTCCAGTAGTTCCCTGTAGTTCAATAATGCAGAGGCTTTTGAACTTTGAGACTCAAAAATTTTACCTCACACCCCAGTAAATAGGTGTACACATATAACACACACACTCTGGAACAAATGCTTTACAAACAATCCTTAAAAGAATAATGTAGCTGGGCGCAGTGGCTCACGCCTGTAATCCCAGCACTTTTGGAGGCCGAGGCGGGTGGATCACGAGGTCAGGAGATTGAGACCATCCTGGCTAACACGGTGAAACCCCCTCTCTACTAAAAATACAAAAAAAAAAAAAAAAAAAATTAGCTGGGTGTGATGGTGGGCGCCGGTAGTCCCAGCTACTCAGGAGGCTGAGGCAGGAGAATGGCATGAACCCAGGAGGTGGAGCTTGCAGTGAGCCGAGATCATGCCTGGGCAACAGAGTGAGACTCCGTCACAAAAAAAAAAAAAAAAAAAAAAAAAGAATAACATATTCTGGGCCAGGAGCAGTGGCTCACGCCTATAATCTCAGCACTTTGGGAGGCCAAGGCGGGTAGATCATTTGAGGTCAGGAGTTCAAGACCAGCCTGGTCAACATGGTGAAACCCTGTCTCTACTAAAAATACAAAAAATTAGCCGGGCATGGCGGCAGGTGCCTGTAATCCCAGCTGCTCGGGAGGCTGAGGCAGAATTGCTTGAACCTGGGAGGTGGAGGTTGCAGTGAGCCAAGATGGCACCACTACACTCCAGCCTGGGCGACAGAGTGAAACTCTGTTTAAAAAAAAAAAAAAAAGAATAATTAATTCCAGCTGGGCACAGTGGCTCATGCTCAGAATACAAAGTCCTAGCAATTTGGGAGGCCAAAGTGGGCAGATTGCTTGAGCTCAGGAGTTCAAGAGCAGCCTGGGCAACATAGTGAAACAAAATATGCAAAAATTACCTGGCACAGTTGCGTGTGCCTATAAGCCCAGCTACTTGGGAGGCTGAGGTGGGAGGATCACCTAAGCATGGGGAGGTCAAGGCTGCAGCGAGCCATGATGGTGCCACTGCACTGCAGCCTCAGCAAAAGTGCAAGACCCTGTCTCAAAAAAACAAAACAAAAAAGTATGCTGATATTCCATTTCATTTAAAAAATGCTGATTGATACTAATTTCATAATAGTTTGACAAATATTTCAATAAAAACATATACATTTGTCAGTCTTGCTTTCAAAATCCTCCACAATCAGATTCTAACCTATCTTTCCCTTATTACCCTTCTACTTGTCATGTGCACGCCAGCCAAAAAGTCAGCCCCAGCTAATCTCCAGAACTCATCTTCATCCTCCAAGGTCCAACTCCTTCATAAAATCTTTTTAGTCAAAAATAATATCATCTCCATTTTTTTTTTTTTTGAGGCAGGGTCTCACTCTGTTGCCCGGGCTGGACTGCAGTGGTGTGATCTTGGCTCACTGCAACCTCTGTTGTTGCAGGCTCAAGTGATCCTCCCACCTCAGCCTCCCAAGTAGCTGGGATTACAGGCGTGTGACACCATGCCTGGCTAACTTTTATATTTTTTGTAGAGATGGAGTTTCATCATTTTGCCCAGGCTGGTCTCAAACTCCTGGCCTCAAGTGATCCTCTCGCCTTGGCCTTCCAAAATGTTGGGATTATAGGCATGAGACACTATGCCCAGCCTTCTTTAATTTCTTAAAGGACTTTGGATTGTGCTAACATTATGCCACTTGCCAAATGTGAATCCTTGTGTTATGTTTGCATACATCCTTACTCTGCCACCTAACTGTTGGGTAGGCTCCTTATGGTCAGGAAAAGACTATATCCCAAACATCATCTTTTAACCTAAAAATTCTCTCAGGGCTTTATGAAGATTGTATAGATGTACAGCTATATTTTTTCAGGCTACCAAATTCTTGGAGCAACCAACTAGCATTAACTGCAGGTCATCCTCTTTATGATATTTGAATCAGAGGTTGAAAATAGGCCAGGCACAGTGGCTTACGCTTGTAATCCCAGCACTTTGGGAGGCCAAGGTGGGCAGATCACCTGAGGAGTTCGAGACCATCCTGGCCAACATGGTGAAAACCCTGTCTCTACTAAAAATACAAAAATTAGCTGGTTGTGGTGGTGGGCACCCATAATCCCAGCTACTCGGGAGGCTGAGGCAGGAGAATCGCTTGAACCCTGGAGGCGGAGGTTGCAGTGAGCCACTGCACTCCAGCCTGGGTGACAGAGCAAGACTCCATCTCAAAAAAAAAAAAACAAACAAAAAAACCAGAGGTTGAAAACAGTAAGTCCTTGGCCGGGCGTGGTGGCTCACACCTGTAATCCCAGCACTTTGGGAGGCTGAGGCGGGTGGATCATGAGGTCAGGAGATAGAGACCATCCTGGCTACCATGGTGAAACCCGTCTACTAAAAAATACAAAAAATTAGCCAGGTGTAGTGGCAGGCGCCTGTAGTCCCAGCTACTCAGGAGGCTGACCCAGGAGAATGGTGTGAACCCAGGAGGCGGAGCTTGCAGTAAGCCGAGATAGCACCACTGCACTCCAGCCTGGGTGACAGAAGGAGACTGTCTCAAAAAAAAAAAAAAAAAGAAAATAATAAGTCCTGCCGGGCGCTGTGACTCATGACTGTAATCCCAGCACTTTGGGAAGCTGAGGCAGGTGGATCACTTGAGGTCAGGAGTTCGAGACCAGCCTGGCCAACATGGTGAAATCCCGTCTCTACTAAAAATACAAAAATTAGCCGGGCGTGGTGGCACGCACCTGTAGTCCCAGCTACTTGGGAGGCTGAGTCAGGAGAATCACTTGAACCCGGGAGGCGGTGGTGGTTGCAGTGGGCCGAGATTGTGCCACTGCAGCAGTCCAGCCTGGGAGACAGAGTAAGACTCTGTCTCAAAAAAAAAAAAAAAAAAAGAAAATATTAAGTCCCAAACTGGGCAACATAGCAAGACCCTGTCTCTAGAAAAAAAGAAGAAAAAAAGAGACAAGAAGGATGTTTATCCAGCAATATTGTGAGATCTCATCTCTAGTCAAATAATTTTAAAAAATCCACGCGTGGCAGTGAGTGACTATAGTCCCCAGCTACTTGAAAGCTACAAGAGTTACTGAAAAATCAGAGGGGTAGCTAAATTTTTTTACTTCAAAAACTAACATTACAGGCGGTGGCTCACGCCTGTAATCCCAGCACTTTGGGAGGCCGAGGCGGGCGGATCACGAGGTCAGGAGATTGAGACCATCCTGGCTAACACAGTGAAACCCAGTCTCTACAAAAAATACAAAAAAATTAGCCAGGCGTGGTGGCGGGCGCTTGTAGTCCCAGCTACTCCGGAGGCTGAGGCAGAAGAATGGCGTGAAACCAGGAGGTGGAGTTTGCAGCAAGCCGAGATCGCGCCACTGCACTCCAGCCAGGGAGATAGAGGGAGACTGCATCTCAAAAAACAAAAAAACAAAACAAAACAAACAAACAAAAAACCCAAAACAAAACAAAACAAAAACAAACAAACGAACATTCCACTGTAAATTTTAGTTATCTTTTTTTTTTTTTTTTGAGACGGAGTCTCACTCTGTCGTCCAGGCTGGAGTGCAGTGGCGCGATTTCGGCTCACTGCAAGCTCCGCCTCCCGAGTTCACGCCATTCTCCTGCCTCAGCCTCCCAAGTAGCTGGGACTACAGGTGCCCGCCGCCACCATGCCCGGCTAATTTTTTGTATTTTTTAGTAGAGACGGGGTTTCACCGTGTTAGCCAGGATGGTCTTGATCTCCTGACCTTGTGATCCACCCGCCTCGACCTCCCAAAGTGCTGGGATTACAGGCGTGAGCCACCGCGCCCAGCCAATTTTAGTTATCTTTGACATAATAAACTTTTCAGCCGGCCACTCTCTTTCGACCTCAGTTTATGAAGACACTTGGAAAGAAAGCATGGAAAGGGACGATACAGCTGTAAGCCCTGGAGGTTCTTACAAGAGGATATCAGGTACCAAAGGTCAATGGTATGAATAATGTAATATAGATCTAATTGGCGTAATCAGTAGCTCAATTTTCAGATCCCTTCTTTAAAAAAATATTTTAATGAAAGTCAGGAAGTTACCATGAAGAATAAATGCACAAAAAAGTCAATTTAAATTACTATTTAATAAAGTGACAGAATGAGGGAAATGGCAAAAATACATTCCTAAAAAGAATTAGTCTATACATCTGTATAGTGTGGAAAAATAAAGAAAAAAAGAATTAATCTATATGTTAAAATCTGAAGACACTAAGATAGCATTTTCATTCACTATTAAGAAGCTTCCCCCCACCACAGCTCATATTTAGTCAAATAATCATCATACAATATTTACATTTTATATGTCTTAGTGTCTTATAACCACAATTTTATCAATATTAAGGTATTTCTAAAATAGCCACGATTTTATAAATATTAAGATTGTTTAAAGTCTTGAAAGACCACAAGCTAAATCTAAACTTCTTAACATGGCACATAAAAGCCTTTGAACTTTGGAACAATATACACTTTTCTACTCTCATATATGACTAACCACTTCCCAAACATCTTTTGTTAAGATGTTTTTAACAAATCTTATTGTGAATATTTAATTTTTAAAACTCTTCATAATTGGGATATAAACTATTTTCATAAGAAATGGGCATTCATATTTTACAGGAACACATATACATTCTAACTCTATTAAAGAAAGAAGAAATATAAGTACCACTGGGCATAAAATAGAATACATTTAAAAATAAAAGTGTCACAGTAACCATCTCATTAAAAAACAAAAACAAAAAAAAACAAAAAAAAAAACTTTAAATCTCCCAGAGGGAGAATATGTTGACTATTTTAATGAAGATAATTTTTGTAACAAAACATTTTTCTTTAAACAGTAACAAATAAACTAAACAGATCCTCTACAGGCTATTAAAAGTTGTATGATTTGTTATTTTCCATAATAAAAGATAGGAAGAAATGGTAATTTCGGTAGGAAGTAGGCCTTAGGAATTACTAACCACCACAATTCATTTGGATAAGAATGAAAACAACTTTATCCATAGTTTGTAGTAATTAGGGTAAATCTTACCCACTCGTATAAGCAATTTTCCATTTTCCATTTACTTCACGGAACCACCATAGTATTCTGTCCTCTTAAGAAATGTTTGTAAAACGCCAAAGGTCAAGCACAGTGCTTGGTACACAGAAAGGGGTTCAATATTTTTGAATGAACAAATTACTGAGCGAATGAACACAATGGGCTCTCAAACCCTTCCTACTCCCTCTTAGGTATGCTATTATGTCCATTATGTGCTTTGGCACCTCTCCATGTCAATCATGATGTATTTCCTTTCCTTTATCCCTAGAAAGGCCCTGGTTATTCTTTCCTCCTTTAGAGATCTAGAATCTATAATTACCCTGATCTCGCTTGAAACTCCTCATTAAACAATAAAGGACATCCTTTTCCCTTGGGCCTTCCTCATGTCTCTAACATGCCTCTCCTGAAGCAAAGATTGAATCTAGTTGAACACGTTGTAAGATAAAGCTCCTGAAAGCAGTTTCTGCCTCCGGGTTATTTGAATTTTTCACCCCCATCCCTACTTAACAAGTAATTTTGTTCCAAAACATTTATCATCAGTGTCACATCAACAAATTTACACATCAATCTACTGCAGTTAACTTCGTAACAGTGGGAGAAACATTCAGAATAATACTGAGCATCCTACCAAGGGTCGGAAAAACTGAATTCAAGTACTCTGTGTGTAAAATGCCTAGACTCTGTCATTCCAGTACATCTATGATCTGACCTAGCAAGTATATCGTTAGACTACAAATTACCTTTTTCCTACGACGCGTAAAACTCCATTAAAAATGAATTCTTCCTAATAGTTTTTTATGGCATCTAAAATTGCTGTGAATATGTTACACCTTTTACAATGATCTTTTAGCCAGAAAGCCATTATTTGTAGAATCCTCCTGTATTTCAGTTATTTGTCACCTATTTAGGCTGGGCCTAATAGCAAAACTGTCCCCCGTTACTGAATTCAGAGAATTATTCGGGCACACGATTTATTTTCTATCTTGATTAGACTCCTGAGCCCATGCCCCAGCCTCTCGCTAATCTCCCTGGACCAGACAACTCCATTAGAATCTGGCACGCACGTTTGTTTTGCCTAACACTGCAGGAAGGACAGAGACTTCAAAGCACGTGTTTTTTTTTTTTTTTTTTTTTTTTGGCTACCAAGAAGCCAAATTTCTGTATCCTCTACCATTCAAAACCCCAATTCAACAAATTTACACAGGGGTTTTTCCTCCACGTTAAGCAGTTAGTCGGGTACTAGAGATACACATATAAAACACAGACTCTGCCCTCAAACAACCCAATGAGCAGAAAATTCTCTTATGCACCAAAACGCTGTAATAGATTCAAGTGTGTAGAGGAGAAGTTTGGTAGAGTGGATATGACACTTTCTTTTTTTGTAGTACAGAAAAGATAAATCTGTAGAAAAGGGAGAAAGACAACTGGGTAGAAAATTTATTTCAAATATCTAACCTAAATCTTCAACAGATTTCCCATTTTAAATATTCCAAAAGGTGTATACCATTGTATATTATACTAAATGCGGGTTCATTTATCACTTAAAATTTTTTAAGCTAAAAAATCTCAAACAATTAACATTTGGGAAGAAAAACAGGACTGATACACAAAGTCAAAATATTTCAGCTTTCTAAACTGTATGCACCGGACTAACTGTTCAATATTAGAATATCTCTACATTTGAATTTGGATAGTCCACAGTGATAAATACTGGACTGAAAAATCTGACATCCAACGTATGCAAAACTAATGGCTAGTATGAAAAAAGATAGAATGGGGAGAGAAAACTTGAATGTGCCAAAACATTTAAACGCTCTTTAAAATATCCTGAGATGCTAAATTAAGGACAAAACGATTAGAGTTCCAAGAATACAAATTTTCATCTCTTTCAAGATTCAACTGAATACTGAATCTCACTGAGATTATGAAATATTCTATAAGCATGTGCTTAACTTCTATTTGGCTTTCCGAATTTCACCACAGTGAACAGCCCATTCTTTTTCCTTGTTTACACCAAATGCTCGTTTTGAACACAACTCAAAATGGAATTCCAGGCCCAAAAGTCACCACCCCTACTTTCACCCCCACAGGCAGCTACTTAACAGATAATAAGGAATTCAAGTGCAGGACCTGAAGGTCTTATTTCCATGCAAATTTCACAATCCCCGTTACTTGCCCAGATACAACAATTAAGGCTTAAAAGGCGGCGGGAGTGGGGGACTTGAGGACTGGTCTGAGGAGAAAGTGAATCTCCCAAAGGTTTCCAAATGGTTTTGCTTCCAGTATAAAAACTGCGAGCTACCAGTAGAATTTAACAACAGCTCAACCTTGCATTTGAAACAGTTACTATATTTCACTTTCTTTTTTCATGGGGGCGGAGGATGGTGTCTTACCTACTCTTAAATTTGAACCTATTAACAGGTTCCCCTCCGCCCACACTGACATATTTCTTATCCCCCATAATGAATTCAGCCATATGGCATTCTTTCCCATCGAAGGCCATGGGGAATGGCTTTAGGAAGCTGATTTTGAAGCTTTAAGCGGCAGCAGGTGCCGGCAGCGCGGGGACCGATCGATGGAGAGAAGGCGGGCAAGACGCCGGGAAGCGCATTCCTCCTCAACCGAGCGCCACAACCGCCCTCCCGAAGCGCCCCGGGGCTTCGAGCATCACCTCGCGGTAATCCGGGCGGCGGGAAGGATGCGGCTGGACCCGGGCGTTGCGTGCTCCACACAGCGCCCAGCCCGTGCCAGCCCCGCGCCCGCCTCTCCGCGACGCTTGTGCCGGGATCAGCGCGAAGCCCCTTCGCGTCCCCGAAGCCCTCGCACGCGCCCGTTCTCCCCCAGCTCGCCCCCTCCAGCCCCCTGCGCCTGGCCGCAGCATCTCCGGGCACTCTGAGGCGGCCGCCGGGACAGGGTCGGAGCGCCGCAGAACCCACCGAAACTTCCCAGGGGGACCAATTCAAAATTCGCCGGACGCGTCGCCGCCGCGCGCCCCTCGGCTCGCTCCCCTCCGCGCGCCCGCAGCCCCAGTCTCTCCCTCTCTCAGGACCCCCCCAGCGCCCTGCGCGGCGGGAATACGCCCCCAGGTGCCTCCCGGCCCCGGGGGCTGCCGTCGCACGTCCGCTCCCGCAGGGGTCCTCACTCCGCCCATCGCCGCGGCCGCGCGCCCTCCAGCACACTCACCAGCCCGAGCCGGGGCGGCCATCTTAGCGCTCACCCCGGCCCCCCGCTCCCCGGTTCGGCGGCCGCGACGACCCGGTCCGGCGACTACGACAGCAGTGACGCGCAGCAGGCCCCGCCCCCTCCCACAGCCCCGCCCCTGCGCCGGCTTTCGCGGGCACCGAGAACCTGCTGGCGGCCGCCTTCCGCGCCTCGAGGGTGGGGGTCGGGGCCACGGACGGTCCCCAGCGCTGCACGTGGGTCTGCGCGGACAACAAGCACTGCTTCCCCGGGCAGGCTTCGCACCTGTCGTGCCGTCGGGACCCGAGAGGGTAAACCCAGAGTGTCCTGTGTGCCTGTGAGCCGCAGAATCATCCACGGACGTCGTTAGTCCTTCCCGGAATTGCTGCGATTTACACAACGTCGAATTGTTTGGCAGAAAAGCGTGGCAAATTCCGTTATCTTTAAAACCTTCCCCAATTCACTGGCATAGAAATTCTTACAGAAAACGTTTCCTTCTTGAAGCGACCCCTGGGTATAACTTCAGTGGCGATGACGGCTGTGAATTGGGTTTCCTCGCACAGCAGAAGGGCGAGAGAGGTTCCAGAACGGGTGCACAGGAAGGGCACCGCTATCCAGAACTGCCCAACCCGAAATTGCCCATTTAAATAATGAAGTAGATACCGAAAAGGAAAAGGAGGGGAAATCTGGAAAACAGGAAAGTCAAGGCTAAGGTACCTGAAAATTAACCCATTAATATTTATTGGATTCTTTGTGTTCAACTCTGAGCCAGATGGTTGTTTTTAACTGAACTTACACTCAATGACGAACCAGTTCTCCTTTGGCCACCCTGTGGAGTGTACTGAAAATTTAAACTCTCCAAGGAGAGCTTAAAAAGAAACATGCAAAGTTAACAACACATCAATGCAGTGCAAAATCTTGCAATATGTAAGACAAGCTATAAAATTGTTCCTATCTTTTCATCATCAATTTTATTCTGGGGAGTATGTTTCAGTGGTATGACCTGAATAAAGAAATGAGTGCACAAAGGTATCCACAGCATATTATCCAAACACTGTAAAAGGCAAGAAGGAGCGGCACAGGATTCTAACTAACAGGAAATGGCTAATTAAGATCTGACATAGAGGCCGGGCGCAGTGGCTCAGGCCTGTAATCCCAGCACTTTGGGAGGCCAAGGTGGGTGGATCACCTGAGGTCAGGAGTTCGAGACCAGCCTGGCTAACATAGTGAAACCTTGTCTCTACTAAAAATACAAAAATTATCTGGGCGTGGTGGCGGGCACCTGTAATCCCAGCTACTCGGTAGGCTGAGGCAGGAGAATCGCTTGAACCCAGGAGGCGGAGGTTGTGGTGAGCCGAGATCCACAATTGCACTCAAGCCTGGGCAGCAACAAGAGCAAAACTCCGTCTCAGGAAAAAAAAAAAATCTGATATAACACAGGAAGTTCTTATGTTAACAAAATAGATAACATAATAGCAACAATGTCTAATCAATTCATGTTTGAAAAAAATACCAAATATATACATTAAGGTTACAACTGCATAAAATGTAGTCACGCAAATAAAGATTAAAGGGATGAATTTGCATAGTTTAATACTCATTTCGTTCTTTTTTCTATATATTTAAGTGCATAATAATTCCGATTCAATAATGGCCCCAGTGCACTTCTCCCACTCAAAACATCTAACGTCTATGTTGTACTTTTCCCCACCACCTGAATTTCTCAAATGCATTAAAAACATTACATGAGGGCATCTCTTAAGATGAAATATTTAAAATTTAAGTATTTCTGGCATGTAATATGGTTTTTCCTGTAATTCCTTGAAAGCAAAATATTAATAATAGAAAAATCAAAACTCTTGCTTTCTTATTATAATGCCATAAACCATTCTGGAAGGTCGTTTGGGAGATACAAAGAGTCTTAGTTGCCTCTCTCTGATCTAGTAATTGGGCAGGGTCTTTTAAGGACTAAAATGATGTGAATAAATGAAAAGAAAAAGTGAAATGGGAAGAAAAGCAAAGGCAAGCTGTGTAGGCATAGGTGGAGAGTGCTGAATAGTGTCTTCAATAAAATGCCTTAATACAATGATGTAAGCTAGGAAGAGGTGCGGAGTGGGAAGGGAAGAGGCTGGAGACAAGAAATTCTCATTACTGGTGTTAGTAATTAAAGAGCAGATGTTTGTAGTTTAGCTTTTTCTTCATACTTATTACTACTTATTCAACTTTGAAATTTCTTCAGCTACCATTTTATTCGTGATCTTCACTACCTAGGCCTAAATTATAGCGTGCTCTAGCTCATTTCCTGAGCTCCAGAACCTCTCTATTGCAATTTTCTTTTTACATAGTAATCGTAGTTATTCTTCTCCTTAAATTTTCCTATTTGTTTTTTACCCGTCTCATCGAATCTAAGCTTTTTACTGTAACATTAAAAAAAAGAAAAAAGTCTCCTTCCCTGCCCACCTTCATCAATGATGTCCCCAAACTTACCTATTAAAACCTCAAAATCAGTCTTTCCCCAGGTCGGCCTTTGGATAACTCAGAGGTCAGTCCCTGTAGGATTGCCCAGTTTCCATCAGGGCAAATGCTGATCTCCTAAGTGAAAAGTCCTGGCCGCTGCCTCCAGTGGCCCCCTGCAAATCATTACAAATCAACCTCTTTCAGGTCTGGCTTAAACTCTCACCTCCTGGAAACTGCTTTCCTGAAGTCACAAACCGGGCATGCAGATCCCCATCCCCCACCCCCAGCAGTGCATTATTATGCAGTCACTGCTTTTGTTCCGAGTTCTGAGCCTGCTTCTATTTGCATCGTAACCGCTTTGGGGGCCGGGACTGTGCACTTGCTCCCTTTCTATACCTCTCCACAGTTCCTAGTACCGGCCAAAAACACTGCTGAAATGCCTAATGAATCAACCAGAAGTTCCTTAGCATAATATAGTGGCGTGGAAGTGATGTTTAGGGGGGCTTCCCTTGCTTCCCTGATCCCCAGATGGAGAGAAATGGCAATTTGCCCTTCCAAGGTAAGCAGTTTCCTAAACAAGATAAAATTTTAACGATTCTGAAACCTAATGAATGTGTAACTACTCAATTCTCAGTTACTACACAAACTAGTTTTGCCCTTTGTATCCTGAGAGAAAAGTATGAATGAATTAAAAGGAGACAAAACATTGTAAATTTCATAAACCTCAGAATGGCTTTTTATGCTTTATGTCGATTTTAAGAATTTCCCAGTCCAGTCTTTCATGAATCAAAGAATGTTTCAGGAATCATAATTGCAGACTAAAGAATTTATGAGCTTATGAAATTTTAGGAATCGATTTTTAAGACTTTTCAGAGTTTCACAGACAATGTTCTTACCTAATAACTAAGATTCGTTTAACATTTTTTTGAACACCTAAATGCCTGGCACCATGCTAAGCATTGAGATATTCATAGCATTCATTTCAATGGTTATGAGGAGATGAAGGATTGAGCAGAGGAAGTGGGTAAAGAAACGCTAAATAACTCAGCCATAAACTTTTGATTAAGGTGTAGCAACACACTTCAGTTGAACTTTTTAAATGAGAGGAACCCAAACGACCTTAAATTTCTGGCAACTATGAAAGAAAGGAGTTGAGAAAAAAGAAGTATGGAAAAAAGAGCAGCAGATGTAAGCTATGGCCTTAGTGGAAGAAAGTGAGTAGAAGGGGCTTTAGAATTTGCCTTTTTTCTTTAATTCTAAGAATGAGGGTGGTAGCAGGTAAGGAAGGTAAATGCCAGCTGAGTAGATGGTACCAAAGTTGATTTGTTTTTAAAAGACCATTGTTTATTTGGTGGTCTGTCAGGGAAACTTGTACCTTGGAGGTGAATTTCCAAAATAGGCCTGCTGGAAACTGAAACCCTGAGCTCCAGGGTTTAGGTATTAATGGAAGCAAAATTATGAAGTGAGTCCATTTCTCCCCCATTTTAAACATCCACTCCACCTCCACCCTATACTCAGTTTTTCTTTTCTTTTCTTTCTTTTTGAGACAGAGTCTCGCTCTGTCACCCAGGCTGGAGTGCCGTGGCACGATCTCGGCTCACTGCAACCTCCGCCTCCCGGGTTCAAGCAGTTCCCCTGCCTCAGCCTCCTGAGTACCTGGGATTACAGGTATGCACCACCGCGCCTGGTTAATTTTTGTATTTTTAGTAGAGACGGGGTTTCACCATGTTGGTCAGGCTGGTCTCCAACTCCTGACCTCGTGATCCGCCCACCTCGGCCTCCCCAGGTGCTGGGATTACAGGTGTGAGCCACCATGCCTGGCCCACTCTATACTCACTTTTACAGGGATCCTCAGGATGCTGTGTCCAGGGCTTTACTGCAGTCTGTCTCTCTTCCTTCCCATCAAAACTTTTCCCATTTTGTTCAGGACAGGTACCCCAACCTTTCATTCTCTCTCTCTTTTTGTTTATTTTTAGAATGGACACAGGGTTTTGTCACCAGGCTGGAGTGCAGTAGTGTGATCATGGTCACTGCAGCCTTGACCTCTCAGGCTCAAGCAGTCCTCCCACCTCAGCTTCCTGTGTAACTGGGACCACAGGCATGCGACACAACTTCTGCTAATTGATTTTTTGTAGAGATGTGGGGGTGGAGGGGGGGTTCTCCCTATGTTACCCAGGCTGGTCTCAAACTCCTGGCCTCAAGCGATCCTTGTTCCTCGGCCTCCCAAAGTGCTGGGGTTATAAGCATGAGCCACCATGCCTGGCCCCAACCTGTCATTATCTAAGGAGCTCAGTTATGAAGTAAAGTTATCTACTTTGTATTATTAGTGTTTAGTTTTTTTTTTTTCATTTCTCTCTAAGACTGTTCTAATGGAACCTCCTGTAGACACCCAGAGTATGGAATTTCTAAAATGACATTTTAAACATTGTGACAGATCAGTGGGATAGATATTTTGCTAAGCCAAGGTACTTTCTTTCCAAGGATAAGCTATGGGAGGTGATGAGAGCAGAATACACACACACACACACACACACTATATACACAGACACACATATATATATACACATATGCACATATATAATTAGAACTCATTTAGCTATAATAACAATTTGTCTATCTAGTTATTTGCAATCCTTTCAGGATTTTTTAAATTTCTATCTTATTTGTAGAGTTTAGAAAATAGTATCTGTCCTATCTTCTTCACAATAATGTTTTAAGGATCAAATGAGTTTTGTCCATGGAAACTGCCTAAACTGTAAGGAGAAAAATCAGTGTGTTTATCATTATTTCTCTCTTAGGTTTACTATTACCCTGTAAAGTTCTTTGAAGTCAGAAACAGACTTTTGTTCATATTTACAACTCTTATAGCAATTAATACAGAACCTCACTCAGAATAGATAAGCAGTATTCCCTTAAATCAAGCTTTACTTCTGTACTAAAGTAATAGTCAATTCAAGGACAAGTGCTATAAAGGTTAAAATTAATTCTATTACTCTGAGAAACACAGCAATAATGTTTTAGCCTTCCTTTCTCATAGTAGGGAGGGAAAGGATCTGGAAAGGCAGAGGGAGAGAGGGGGAGAAAAGGAATGGCACTAGAGGTGGAAATTTCAACTCTTAAAGTTTTAGTAAACCATGCCAAAAAGATACTTGTAACTTTTCATGAGGGAGAGATTATTGGGGTACCCAAGTTTTATTTTTATACTCTGTACATGTTTTTAAACCCATTTCTTTTTTAAAAAAAAAAAATAGTAGAATGAGGAAAGTGTAGATGGATAAGTGTAGCTATTTGTATAATTATTTACATCTTGCCAAACCACTTGGAAATTGAAATCCTGCAGTGTCGCTCCTAGGTCATAAAAGATAAGAAAAGTAAATAGAAGGCCCCCTTAATGCAGCATGATATTGCATCATTTAAAAGAAACCACAAACTGTCTATTCAGGACGTATACGTACAATAAAAAGAGCTGACAATTCTTCATGTGTAAGAGCTAGGATGATCAACCTGCTTTTCTCTGCCATCTTAAGGTTGCTTCTTTTTAGGCCAAGGTACCTTGTGGTAGCAATAATTGATTTATTCATCTGTAAATAGTGTCTGTAAGCCCCTTTTCCTTAGCTAACCAGTGATTAACTCCTATAAAAACCACATTTTTTTCCCTGCCACCCAGGAGTGCAGTGGCGTGATCTCGGCTCACTGCAGCCTTGACCTACCAGGCTCAAGCAATCCTCACACCTGTGCCTCCCAAGTAGCTGGGACTACAGGTACATGCCACTACACCCAGCTAATTTTTGTATTTTTTGTAGAGATGGGGTTTCACCATGTTGCCCAGGCTGGTTTTGGACTCTTGAGCTCAAATTATCCATCCACCTGGACTTCCCAAAGTGCTGGGATTACAGGCATGAGCCACTGCACCCAGCCTTGAAAACCACATTTCTGAGGGAAACTCTTCGGGGGAAGGGAGGTTGTGTGTAGGGTAGATAGTCCCTATCTATTTCATTTTATTTTTGGTTTTGAAATTAGTGTTTAAAGAATTAAGCATAATGAATACTTGATATGAATTTCTTGGATGTTTTTTGAGATGGAGTCTCACTCTTGTCGCCCAAGCTGGAGTACAATGCAATGATCTCGGCTCACTGCAACCTCTGCCTCCTGGGTTCACGTGATTCTCCTGCCTCAGCCTGCTGAGTAGCTGAGATTACAGGCACCTGCCACCACACCTAGCTAATTTTTTTATTTTTAGTAGAGACGGGGTTTCACCATGTTGGTCAGGCTGGTCTCAAACTCCTGACCTCAGGTGATTCACCCGCCTCTGCCTCCCAAAGTGCTGGAATTATAGGCGTGAGCCACTGTGTCTGGTCCTTGGATTTTTTTAAATGTCCTAAATATGTGGCTCCTAATCGTTAAAAAAATAATGAAGGATGAGCCAAGCACTGTAGGGGGGAAAAAAAAGCTTGAAATATGACGTGTAATGGGATGTTTTTCACAAATATAAAGTTTTATTTTGTCTATTTGGATGAAAACTCCAAAATGCCACAGGAATGATCACAGAAGGAAATTTATATAAATTTACCATTAAATGCCTATGAAATAATCTCTTCTTAAAAATCAATGGTAGTAATAAAGGATGACTTAAACATTTATTTGCTTATGCCCATAACATTGTATTAAATTTAAGATAAAAGGGCTGGGTGCAGTGGCTCATGCCTATAATCCCAGCACTTTGGGAGGCTGAGGAGGGTGGATCACCTGAGGTCAGGAGTTCCAGACAAGCCTGGCCAACCTGGCAAAACCCTGTCTCTACTAAAAATACAAAAATTAGCTGGGCGTGGTGGTGGCCGCTTGTAATCCCAGCTACTCAGAAGGCTGAGGCAGGAAAATCACTTCAACCTGGGAGGCAGAGGTTGCAGTGAGCCGAGATCATGCTACTGCACTCCAGCCTGGGTGACAAGAGCGAAACTCTGTCTCAAAAAAAAAATAAATAAATAAATAAAAAATTTTAAGACAAAAATGTGGTCTTATTATTAGTCACAAAATTAAACTATGCAAGACAATTATAATTTTGACCAGCCTCATAGTGAATAATTTTCCCCTTATTGTTTTGTTAAATATCAGTCTACATGTAATTAAGATTAGACTTATTCCTACAAGAGAACCTACGCAGGAGGCTTTTGTTGTGTTGGTGTGATGGGTTGCTAGGAGAGACCAAATGTCCTTGGCCCAGTTTTTGGGGTCAAAAATGCCTATATTACTAAACTACTTAAGGTCCTAGAGTAAAATGAAAATCTGGGAGGAGATAATTTGGTAAGTCCTTGTTAGTCCTAATACCTTAGTACAAATTAATGAGTTAGGTAAGTTTGTCATGTCCTGAAGAAATTTGGAAGCATGTTGTTAAATTGTGATTGGGAGGGAGAGGGAAGGGTGAGAAAGATGTATGGGTAGTAGGCTGCCTGTGGGAGGCCAGATCAAGATTGGGGCACTCACTGCGTCTTTGGGGAAATAGAAAGAGGGATCTGAGTGAGATGCAAAACTTTTAATCTAGGACTAGCTATAATCAAGAAGTTAAACATTTTGTTTTATTTTTATTTTTTGAGGCAGTCTCACTCTGTCACCCAGGCTGGAGTGCAATGGTGTGATCTCGGCTCACTGCAACCTCCACCTCCGGGGTTCAAGCGATTCTTCTGCCTCAGTTTCCTGAGTAGCTGGGACTACAGGTGCACCCCACCATGCCCAGCTAATTTTTGTATTTGTTTGTTTGTTTGTTTTGAGACGGAGTCTTGCTCTGTCACCCATGCTGGAGTGCAGTGGCGTGATCTCGGCTCACTGCAACCTCTACCTCCCAGGTTCAAGCCATTCCCATGCGTCAGCCTCCTGAGTAGCCAGGATTACAGGTGCCCGCCACCACACCCAGCTAATTTCTGTATTTTTAGTAGAGATGGGGTTTCACCATGTTGGCCAGGCTGGTCTGGAAGTCCTGACCTCAGGTGATCCACCCACCTTGGCCTCCCAAAGTGCTGAGATTACAGTAATTTTTGTATTTTTAGTAGAGATGAGATTTTGCCACGTTGGCCAGGCTGCTCTCGAACTCCTGGCCTCAAGTGATCCACCCGCCTCGAAGTTAAACATTTTAAATATCTACTGAAAACCTAACAACCTAACAGTTCTCTGGGAGGAATGACTCTGTGATCAATTCTGTGCTTAGGGAAAAGAGCAGCCTCCTTTGAAAGTTATCTGAGGTGTTTTATGCATTTATACATGTCAAAATATATGTTCCTTCATAGAGCCAACCCTAGGAAAAGTTATACGAACCTGTCGGTCACCTTGTTCTCCAGACTTTTTTTTTTCTTAACCCCTCTCTTCGGCAAAACCAACCATTTGAATTTTCATTCTGTGCCAAGCAGATGATTGATTTTAGTTTTTTAGAGACAGGGTCTTACTCTGTCACTCAGGCTAGAGTGCTATGGCATGATCATAGCTCACTGCAGCCTTGAACTCCCAGGCTGAAGTGATCCTCCCCTCTCAGCCTCCTGAGTAGCTGGGACTACAGGTATGTGACACCACACTCGGCTACAGGCAGGTGATTTAAATGAGTGAATCAGTCTGAGTGTGACTGTGTATTCATTGTGTAAGTAGTAATGCCCTGAAAAAGCTCATGTAAATAAATTCATTGATATCAAACTTACTACTTTTCAAATATTTGCTCAATTTTTTTTTTTCCATCACTCTATGGGTCAAACAAAACACATCTGTGGGATGGATTTTGTGCATTCATCCCTGGCTTGTGAACTGTGGATTAAAGGACGAAAGAGCCACAGCTTCTGCTTTGGGAACGGTGGGAAAGACACAGTAATTTTAGCACAGTGTGGAAAATGTTATGAGAGTGATATGTGTGTTTAAATTCTATGATCCATCATTACAATGACTCACACCCATACATCAACTCCTTTGTGCCTTTCTCTTCACAAACTCTATACTCTTTAAATTCAACTCTCCCACCTGCTCTATAGCTCCATCCAAGCAGGCTGATGAGGCTAGAGAAGGACAACCATAATGTGATGACTGACCCCGCTTTAAGTGAACCCATCATGCTGCCTGGAAATCTTCCTATATACCTCTAGTTTATGTATTCTTCCATTTTCTTAGATGACTATTTCATACTTTCAAGTCGTTCACCAACATTTTAACAGTTCTTTGCTCAGCCTCACGCTCAGGTGATAGCGTTTCTTCATTTTGAAAATTGAAGCAAGAGGGTGTCTATCCCCACATATACTCACTACTTGCTTCTCTGCCCTTCTACTTAGCCTTCCATCCTGCTGTTACTATGCATTAACTGTCCATGCTACTTGTTTTTTTGTTGTTGTTGTTTGAGACATCCAGGCTGGAGTACAGTGGTGCAATCTCAGCTCACTGCAACCTCCATCTTCAGGGCTCAAGTGATCCTCCCATCTCAGCACCCCAAGTAGCTGGGACCACAGATACATGTCACCAAACCTGGCTAATTTTTTTTTTTTTTTTTTTTTTTTTTTTTTTGAGACAGAGTCTAGCTCTGTCACCCAGGCTGGAGTGCAGTGGCAGAATCTTGGCTCACTGGAACATCTGCCTCCCGGGTTCCAGCAATTCTTCTGCCTCAGCCTCCTGAGTAGCTGGGATTACAAGTGCCCACCAGCATGCCTGGCTAATTTTTGTAGTTTTAGTAGAGACAGAGTTTCACTATGTTGGCCAGACTGGTCCTGAACTCCTGACCTCAGATGATCTGCCCGCCTTGGCCCCTCAAAGTGCTAGGATTACAGGCCACCACTTCTGGTTATGCTTCTTTTTAAGGCCAGTTCTCCCATTTTTGCTAGATCCCACATTTTTAAACTTATTCCAAAGATGTTATTTGAGCAATTTCCTTTTTTCTTCTGTATTATCAAATATTCTCTCTCTACTGACTCATTACCAACAGTAAACAAATGTTTAAACACACACACACACACCCCTCTCTCTTGACCTCACTATCTCTTCCAATTAATTAATTATTATTATTATTTTTTGAGATGGAGTCTCACTCTTTCACCCACACTGGAGTGTAGTGGCGCGATCTCAGCTCACTGCAACCTCCGTCTCCCAGGTTCAAGCAATTCTCCCGCCTCAGCCTCCCAAGTAGCTGGGACTACGGGTATGTTCGACCATGCCCAGCTAATTTTTGTATTTTTTAGTAGAGATGGGGTTGTACCATATTGGACAGGCTGGTCTCAAACTCCTGACCTCGTGATCTGCCTGCCTCAGCCTCCCAAAGTGCTGGGATTACAGGTGTGAGCCACTGTGCCTGGCCCCCTTTCAATTAATTTCTACATTCTCTGCTTCCCTCTCCTCCCATTGTCTCTTGAACCCTCTCTCATCATCAAAATGCCATCAAAACTACTTTGTGGAGGTCAGTAATGACCTCCACATTATAAATCCACAATGTGACAAATGTTTTGACACATCATTAACCCCTCTTGGAAATACTTTCTTCCCTTTGTTTCCAGCATACCACGCCCCTCTGATTTCCTCCTCCCTCTTCTTCTGGGGTCTCCTTGGCTAGGTTCCTCAAATCCTAGCCACTGCAAAATTGCTCCTGGATGTAAGAACGTCTAAATGTCATAACAAAGTTTGCTGTTTATTAGATGTTATGACATTTAGACATTCTTACAGTGTTTAGTTATTAAATTTTTTTCTCTTCACTATCTCCTCTCACAGTGATCAATGAGATCACTGATGACTTCTTCCAGTCTTAGGGTCTTAAATACCATCTATACATCGATCACTCGAACACTTATATTTTCAGCCTGGACATCTCCCAGGAACTCCAGATTCATCTATTCAAAAGCTTACTCTACAATTCCACTTGGATATCTAACAAGTACCTCACACTTCACATAACCCACTTAATATCATGAGCTGAATTTTGTCCCCTCAAAATTCATATGTAAAGCTCAAACTCCCAGTACTTCTGATGCGAGATTTAGAAATATTTGGAGAAAAGGTCTTTTAAAACAGTGATTAAGTTAAAATGAGGCCCTTAGGGTGGACTCTAATCCAGTCTGACTGGTGTCCTTCTAAGAGGAGGAGGTTTGGACACACAAAAAGGAGCTACCAGGGGCTTGTGAGTACAGAGGAAGAAAGGCCACTCGAGGACATGGTGAGAAGGTGGCCGTGCGAAAGCCAAGGAGAGAGGCTCCAGAAGAAACCAAACTTTCTGATACCTCCTTGGACTTCCAGCCTCCAGAACTATGAGAAAATAAATTTCTGTTTTTTTTTTTTTTTTTGAGATGGAGTCTCACTCTGTCGCCCAGGCTGGATGGAGTGCAGTGGTGCGATCTCGGCTCACTGCAAGCTCCACCTCCCAGGTTCATGCCATTCTCCTACCTCAGCCTCCCGAGTAGCTGGGACTACAGGCGCCCGCCACCACGCCTGGCTAATGTTTTTGTATTTTTAGTAGAGACGGCGTTTCACTGTGTTAGCCAGGATGGTCTCGATCTCCTGACCTTGTCATCCACCCGCCTTGGCCTCCTAAAGTGCTGGAATTACAGGCATGAGCCACTGTGCCCGGCCAATTTCTATTGTTTATGCAACCCAGTCTGTGGGATTTTATTATGGTAGCTCTACGAAACTATTACATATATTTAACAAAAAGATATTGGTATTTCCACCCAAATTTGTTCCTCCTAGAGTCTTCCCCATCTCAGTAAATGGCACCTCCATCCTCAGGCCAAAATCCCAGCTTTTCCTTTTCACACACTTTATGTTCAACTGGTCAGCAAATCCTGTTAGCTTTACTTTGAGAATACATCCAAAACTCAATGACTTCTCATCGCTTCCATTTTGGTCCAAGGCACCATGCCTCTTATCTGGATTACTGTGATAACTTAAGAAGTTATAGTGTAGCAGGACAAGCCACAGACAAAACCCCTCAGACACCCAGTTAAAGAAGGAAGGGCTTTATTCAGCCGGGAGCTTCGGCAAGACTCACGTCTCCAACAACTGAGCTCCCGGAGTGAGCAATTCCTGTTCCTTTTAAGGGCTCACAACTCTAAGGGGGTCTGCGTGAGAGGGTCGTGATCGATTGAGCAAGCAGGGGGTACGTGACTGGGGGCTGCAGGCACTGGTAATCAGATCGGAACAGAACAAGACAGGGATTTTCACAGTGCTTTTCTATACAATGTCTGGAACTTATAGATAACATAACTGATTAGGTCAGGGTTCAATCTTTAACTACCAGGCCCAGGGCGTGGAGCTGGGCTGTCTGCCTGTGGATTTCATTTCTGCCTTTTAGTTTTTATTTCTTCTTTCCTTGGAGGCAGAAATTGGGCATACGACAATATGAGGGGTGGTCTCCTCCCTTAATAGTAGTAGTAGCAGTACTAGTAGTAGTGGTAGTGTGGTAGTAGCAGCAGCAGCAGTATCTCAGCCTCCCAAGTAGCTGGGACTATGGGTGTATGCCACTGTGCCTGGCTAACTTTTTGTTTTTTGGTAGGAAGTTATCACAGTAATCCAGATATGAGGTATGGTGATGTTCCATGATCATCAGAGGTACTGTGATGTTCTCCCTCTCTTGGCCTTAGACACCATCTATCAACATTCTGTTTTCAACACAGTAGGCATTTTCATGTCACTCCTCCCCTTAAAATCCTCCAAAGGCTTTTTATCTCAAAGCCTTTATAGTGGCCTACAAGGGCTCACATGACTTGGCATTGCTGTATTTCCTATTTCATTTTTTTCCCTTTTTTTTTTTTTTTTTTTTTTTTAAGAGACAGGATCTTACTCTGTCACCTAGACTGGAGTGCAGTGGCACAATCATAGCTCACTGTAGCCTTGAGCTCCTGGGCTCAAATGATCCTTCTGCCTCAGCCTTCTAAGTAACTGGGAATACAAGTGTGCACCACCATACTCAGCTAAATGTTAAATTTTTTGTAGAGTTGGGATCTGCCAAAGTTGTTCAAGCTGGTCCCAAACTCCTAGCCTCAAGCGATCCTCCCACTTCAGCCTCCTGAAGTGCTGAGATCACAGGCATGAGCCACTGTGCCCAGCCACAAGTATTTGCTGAGTACATTCGATTTGCCTAGTAATTTTTTATTTTTTATTTATTTATTTTTTTTGAGATGGAGTCTCACTCTTGTTGCCCAGGCTGGAGTGCAATGGCACGATCTCCACTCACCACAACTTCTGCCTCCTGGGTTCAAGTGATTCTGCTGCCTCAGCCTCCCGAGTAGCTAGGATTACAGGCATGCACCACCATGCCTGGCTAATTTTGTATTTTTAGTAGAGAGGGGGTCTCTCCATGTTGGTCGGCTAGTCTCAAACTCCTGACCTCAGGTGAGTCGCCCACCTCAGCTTCCAAAAGTGCTGGGATTACAGGCGTGATCCTGTAAAAAATTACTGGGCCAGCCAGTAATTTTTTTTTTTTTTTAAGAGACAGAGCCTCACTCTTTTGCCCATGCTGGATTGCAGTGGTATGATCATATCTCACTGTAACCTCAATCTCCTGGGCTCAAGCAATCCTCCCTCCTCAGCCTCCCAAGTAGCTGGGACTACAGGCGTGCACCTGTAGACCACAGTTGTGGAACTGGCTAACAGTTAAATTTTTTGTAGAGATAGGTTCTTGGTCTCACTGTGTTACCCAGGCAGATCTCAAACTCCTGGCCTCAAACAGTCCTTTAGCCTCAGCCTCCCAGAGGACTAGGATTATAGGAATGAGCCACTGTGCCCTACCTTGCCTAGTAATTTACCAGACACTGTAGAAAGAGGATTAAGGCTCTCTCTTTAGGTTGCTTACAGTCCAGCACACTCAGAATCTCTGCTTCTCAATAGATCTGCCGTAAACATGTCAGTGACTATTTATTTAGGCAGGTAATTTGTTTTAAAGCCTGAATTAAATATTTTCTAAACATTTCTACAGAGGCTGTCTTGTCTTCCCATGAACCCTGAAAGATAGGAAAAAAGTAATGTATGCATATTTGAATCTCAATTACTAATTTCTCTTACTTTTTTATTCCAATTCCAATTACTTTTCCCACATACCTGAATATATCTTGGTGAAAGATACTTGAATTCATTTATACATACAGATTTGCTTTAGGGGTGTCTCCCCCAAATCCATAGTTGGCAAGCCCTATAATAGTGGTAGCATATGATAGCCGCAAATCTATTTCCTCTTTTCTTTTCTTTCTTTTTTCTTTTCTTTTCTTTTCTTTTTTTTTTTTTTTTTTTTGAGGCAGGATCTCTGTTGCACGGCCAGAGTGCAGTGGTGCGATCATGGCTCACTGCAGCCTCGATCTCCCAGGCTCAAGCAATCCTCCCACCTCAGCCTCCCACGTAGCTGAGACTACAGGTGTATGTCACCGTGCCAGGCTAATTTTTCTTTCTTTTTTTTGTATTTTTTGTAGAGACTAGGTCTCACTATGTTGCCCAGGCTGGTCTTGAACTTGGGCTCAAGTGATCTGCCCATGTTGGCTTGCCAAAATGCTGGGATTAAAGGTATAAACTGGCCAGGCGTGGTGGCTCATGCCTGTAATCCCAGCACTTTGGGAGGCTGAGGCCGGTGCATCACGAGGTCAGGAGATCGAGATCATCCTGGCTAACACGGTGAAACCCCGTCTCTACTAAAAATACCAAAAAAAAAAAAAAAAAAAAATTAGCTGGACGTGGTGGTGGGCGCCTGTAATCCGAGCTACTCGGGAAGCTGAGGCAGGAGAATGGCATCAACCTGGCAGGCAGAGCTTGCAGTGAGCCGAGATTGCGCTACCGCACTCCAGCCTGGGCAACAGAGTGAGACTCTGTCTCAAAAAAAAAAAAAAAAAAAAAAAGGTATAAGCCATTGCGCCCAGTCCTATTTTCTTTTTTCAAGCTCACATTTACCCTAAAAATGTACTAAAATAATAGAATCCCAAAAAACAAGCTTTATCTTCTTACAACAGGGTCATTCTTGGCTCTGAAGCAAACAATCATCCATGTAAGGTGCGTTGGGTTGTTCTCGATCTCCTGACCTCGTGATCTGCCCACCTCGGCTTCCCAAAGTGCTGGGATTACAGGCGTGAGCCACTGCGCCCGGCCTAAATGCATTCTCTTTCAATCTCCAATCTACTTAGAGATATGGCTTGCCTCCCCCTGCTGACTTCACTTACCAGTTTGTATTAATTATCAATGGGCTCTGTAGTAATCATGATAGCAAAACATATCCTCAATAGTTTTATATATTGTCAACCACTAATGGAACATTTTTCTTGTTTATGACTTACAGCCATGGCAATAAGACGGTCTCAGTCGTATTTTTCTCAATCCTGTAACTTTCTGTAAACGAGAACTTTAATAAAAAGTTCAGGCCGGGCGCGGTGGCTCATGCCTGTAATCCCAGCACTTTGGGAGGTCGAGGCAGGCGGATCACGAGGTCAGGAGATGGAGACTATCCTGGCTAACACGGTGAAACCCCGTCTCTACTAAAAATACCAAAAAAATTAGCCGGGCGTGGTGGCGGGCGCCTGTGGTCCCAGCTATTCGGGAGGCTGAGGCAGGGGAATGGCGTGAACCCGGGAGGCGGAACTTGCAGTGAGCCACTGCACTCAAGCCTGTGCGACAGAGCGAGACTTCGTCTCAAAAAAACCAAAAAACAAAAAAAAAGTTCAGAAACATACATTTCTCTCTCTCTCTCTTCTTCTTCTTTTTTTTTTTTTTTTTATGAGACAGAATCTCACTCTGTCACCCAGGCTAGAGTGCAGTGGTGCAATCTCAGCCCACTGCAGCCTCCACCTCCTGGGTTCGACTGATTCTCCCGCCTCAGCTTTCCAAGTAGATGGGACTGCAGGAGTGCACCACCACATCCGCCTCTTTTTTTTTTTTTTCTTTTTTTTTTTTGTATTTTTAGTAGAGACAGGGTTTCACCATGTTGGCCAGGCTGGTGTCCAACTCCTGACCTCAAGTGATCTGCCCGCCTTGGCTTCCCAAAGTGCTGGGATTACAGGCATGAGCCACCGCGCCCAGCCTTTCTCTGATATTTTAAAATCATGACTCTATAACAGTTATTGGTGAATACAAAATGTTGAAAACCTCCGGTTTATACCTGCTGCCTCCATTTTCTTTTCTTTTCTTTCTTTCTTTCTTTTTTTTTTTTTTTGAGACATAGTCTCGCTCTGTCACCCAGGCTGGAGTGCAGTGGCGCAATCTTGGCTCTCGGCTCACCGCAAGCTCCGCCTCCCAGGTTCACACCATTCTCCTGCCTCAGCCTCCCCAGTAGCTGGGACTACAGGCGCCCGCCACCATGCCTGGCTAATTTTTTGTATTTTTAGTAGAGACCAGGTTTCACCATGTTAGCCAGGATGGTCTTGATCTCCTGACCTCGTGATGCGCCGGCCTCGGCCTCCGAAAGTGCTGAGATTACAGGCATGAGCCACCGCGCCCGGCCGCTGCCTCCATTTTCTTTACGTTTGCTTCTTCCTTAGCTGCCTACACTGAGGCTTCCCCTCTTACTGCTTTGGAAATGTTCTCTTGAAACAAAGCTACCAACAATTCCTTTCTTGTCAAATTAAAAAGCCACTGATTTTACTTCACTATTTGCCAACGCTGATCGTGCTTCTTTTCTTGAAACATTCTCTTCATTTTCACTGTCAGACCATACATCATCCTTGATGCATCAGGACACAATGAGAACTGTGGCTGCTGCTGCTCCTACTATAATTATTACTGCTTTTACTTAGTAGTTAGCTTTCCTTCACTGCTTACTGTAATTTCCACAGCAACCCTAAGGAGATCGGTATTACTATCCCCATTTTACAGTTGGGCAAACATGCTCACAATTTAATCACCTGGTTCAAATTCACACACCAGAACAGGATCTGCTCTGGGAAATGTTAGATTTTGTAACGGAAAAGAAGAAAAAGCTTTTTTCTAACTGGATCATAGAATGCTATGTTGTTTATATTTAGATTAAGTAGACTTTGTTTTATTCCATTTATCTGTAGTTTTGGGAAGTACTGTACATTTGGAAAGATGTCATTTCAAGTAATTTTTCTACCCAGGCTGTCCATTTACAATTATCTGGTCATCTTTGAATCACTTTCATCAAAATCAGAGAAGGTGGCTAGATAGCAAGTTGTGACATGCCATTGATTTTTTTTTTTTTTTTTTTTTTTCCCTTTTCAAGTTAACTGGCTCCTGTAAGAATGGCAATACAGCCTTGGATTTATTCAGAGAATGCTCTAACCACATACACTACGTCAAAAAGTATAGTCATCAGAATTTGACAGATGGCAATATAGATTTCAAATTAAACTGTATATTATAAATTGTTCAATTTTTGGCAGAGTGGATCTTATTGAAGCCACTGTAATGATAAGGTAGGATTTAGTTACATACTTTAATTACATACATACTTTGTTTTCTCAAGCAAATGTGTAACAATGGTGTGATCTAGCTACAAAATATTTCCTTAAGATTTTTGTTGGCATGTCAGTGCTAACAATTAGGAATTGAGTGTTTTAAATTTCATCTGAAATTAGTGGTTCAAATACAATGATAAATGGTTTTCATGGTTGTCAGCCTTCATTAATGTTATATTAAACCTCTTAAGTATGTTATACCACTACTTTGTTATTTAACTGATGGATCTGAAAACCCATAAAGACACAGTATTTGTCTTACAAATAGCAAATGTATAGTCTTTGATTTGATCATTTAATGTACCCTTTTTTTCACAGCCATTTGGCTTTAATCCTGTAACAGGTTATTGTCACTTGTCTTTTATTTATCTACCAAAATGCCTTCAGTCATTTCATGAATGAATCAATGCAGGGAAGAGAGAATTATGAGTTATCCCAAAGATATATTAATGGCATGATTCCAGTATAAATAGAATGAGGAAAGGAAGAATTATGCATTAGTAATGATGTTTTTCATTGCAGAGCAATTTCTACCTCTCAAAGGATTTTCATATAGATCCTCTTTCTTCATACTTAGCATTATATAGCTGAGGAAATTAAAGTATTAAGTGACTTGTCTGAAGCCACACAGCAAGCATCAGATCTGGAATTAGAAAGCAAGTCTTCTCACAACCAGCCATTGTTCTTTTACAGTTTACCTTATAGATGGCATGGAAGTGACTTTTTTGAGGAATAGTTATTACAACTTCTCACTCCCCAATGTATCTACTTCTGAAAATAATGTGTGTTTTTTTGTTTTGTTTTGTTTTTTGAGATGGAGTCTCGCTTTGTCACCCAGGCTGGAGTGCAGTGGCGCGATCTCAGCTCACTGCAACCTCCGCCTCCCGGGTTCAAGCAATTATCCTGCCTCAGCCTCCTGAGTAGCTGGGATTACAGGCACCTGCCACCACACCCATCTAACTTTTGTATTTTTAGTAGAGACGGGGTTTCACCATGTTGGTCAGGCTGGTCTCAAACCCCTGACCTCGTGATCCACCCGCCTCGGCCTGCCAAAGTGCTGGGATTACAGGAGTGAGCCACCACACCCAGCCCATGAAAATAATGTATTTAAACATGACTGACTAAATCAGACAGAATAGTGTGTTGGATTCATCAAGTAGAATTTGTATAGTTGGAGATGAAGTCTCGATCTGTCGCCCAAGCTGGAGTGCAGTGGCATTTCTCAGGTTTAAGCACTTCTCCTGCCTCAGCCTCCTAAGTAGCTGAGATGACAGGTGCACACCACCATGCCTGGTTAATTTTTTTATTTTTAGTAGAGACTGGGTGTCACTGTGTTGGCCAGGCTGGTCTCAAACTCCTGACCTTGCGAGCTGTCAGCCTCAGCCTCCCAAAGTGCTGGGATTATAAGCATGAGCCACAGCACCTGCCTGCTTATCTCCTGTTTGATGGCTACCATGCCAAGCTAATTTAACTTACACCTTCTTTTTTTTTTTTTTTTGAGATAGAGGTTCACTCTTGTTGCAACGGGATGATCTCGGCTTACCGCAACCTCCACCTCTCGGGTTCACGCAGTTCTCCTGCCTCAGCCTCCCTCTGAGTAGCTGGGATTACAGGCATGTGCTACCACACCTGGCTAATTTTTGGTAGAGATGGGGTTTCTCCATGTTGTTCAGGCTGGTCTCAAACTCCCGACCTCAGGTGATCCACCCGCCTCGGCCTCCCAAAGTGCTGGGATTACAGGTGTGAGCTACCACACCCAGCCTGATTTACATGTTAAGGTGTCCAAATTGATTGAGATGTTCTTCTATCATAATTTATATAATCTCTTCTACCATAGTTTACTCACTTGTTAACTCATGACCTTGGAGAATGAGCAGAATAACAGATGAGAAAGGGCTCAGAGAAGAAAGAGAAATCTATGTGCTCTCACTGGGCATGGTAGCTCATGCTTGTAGTCTCAGCACTTTGGAGGCCCAGGCAGGAGGATTGCTTGAGTTTAGAAGTTCGAGACCAGCCTGGGCAACATAGCAAGACCCTGTCTCTACTAAACATAAAAAAAAAAAACAAAGCTGAACATGGTGGCATGCCTGTAGTCCCAGCTACTTGAGAGGTTGAGATGGGAGGATCGCTTGAGCCTGGGAGATCAAGGCTGCAGTGAGCTAAGAGTGCACCATTGCACGCTGGGTGGCAGAGTGAGACCCTGTCTCTAAAAAAAAAAAAGGTAAAAAAGAGACAGAGATATATGTGTTCTCTATACTACTCATTATAAGTATGCAGGTGGAGATCAACTGGTTTATAAACAAGGTTTTACTTCCTCTTCCTGATCTGAACTGTATCCTCATTTCCTCTATCTTTATTTGATGTGAAATATATTGATGGTCATATATCAATTTCTTCTGTAGACTCAGTGATACAGGAAGTGTCCTGGTAAGCACTGGCACCCAAAACAGTAAAGATAAAAGCTTTAGTCTGAATTTTGCAGCTGGGGCAGTTGAAGCTGGGGGTGCAATGACTGAGCCACAGTGGGTTACTTAGCTTCCTGATACCAAGGCAGAGCTGTTTCCTCCAGGATTTGGTGACTGAGTAACCTCCTCCTGTTATTAGAAATTTCTCCCTTAGAGCAAACCAAAATTTGCTTCATTGTGATATTTACCCTCTGGGCCGATGTTTGCCCTCCAAGGCCGCATTGAACAAACGACTTTCTCCATGTCTCCCCTACATATGTCTTATGCAGCTTAGGGTCAGAAGTGGATTTGATTTCTGAGGAAACATCACCAACCAAGAATCTTTTTGTTTTTCCAGATAGAGGGTTTTGCTCTGTCACCCAGGCTGCAGTGCAGTGGTACTATCACAGCTCACTGTAGCTTCACACTCCTGGGCTCAAGTGATCTTCCCACCCCAGCCTCCCGAGTGGCTGGGATTACACGGGAGCCCCACCATGCCCTGCTATTTTGTTTTTAATTTTTTGTAGAGATGGGGTCTTGTTATGTTGCCCTGGCTAATCTTGAACTCCTGCCTCAAGCGATCCTCCCTCCCCAGCCTCCCAAAGTGCTGGGATTACAGGTGTGAGCCACTGCACCTGGCTGTCCAAGGGACTTCTAAACAAAGCTTATTTTTGTTATAATAAAAACAAATGAAGATTAAGCAATATAAAGACAAAGCCTCCTGAGTAGCTAGGACCACAGTGGCCCATCACCACGCCCAGCTAATTTTTGAATTTTTTTGTAGGAACAGAGTTTCTCCATGTTGCTCAGGCTGGTCTGGAGCTCCTGGGCTCAAGCGATCCTCCTGCCTCAACCTCCCAAAGTGCTGTGATTACATATATGAGCCACTGTGCCTGGGCTAGTACATTGTATTTTATCTCACTCTCTCATCTCAGAGGGAGGCTGAGGTAATTTACACATATATACATGCACATACCCCATTTGTTGGACATCTACAATGTCCCTAATCCTTACAAGTTAGATTTTATTATCCCCATTTTACAGATGAGGACTCTGTGGTTAGATAACTCTTTAAAATCACTGAGCTAGAAAGTGGCTACATTGGCATTAGAACTAAAAATTCCCATGGGATGAATGCCTTGGCTTTAAGTCCTTGCCCTTTTCACTGTAATATGCTGCGTGTCAGATCACATGGGATATTTGTGGTAAAAGTAAGAAACTTCAGAAGGCCACAGAACTAGTTTTGGAGCTGGAATCAGTTTTGTAGTCTCTTGATTTTGTTCCTATTTGCTTGTGTAGTTTGCTAGATGTTACTTGCTTGAAAAGAAGTATCAGTTGGGCTCATTTTTCCCCAAGTCCTTACAAACAGTGGTGCCTGTTTGATCCTTTGATTTAAAAAGAAATTGATAGTACCTTTAAGACTGTATGGATGGCAAGCTACTCCAAGGCTGGACTATGTCTCTAGTTTCCTGAAAATGATTCCCCTCTAGGATTTACAGTTTGCTGGCTTTTAAGACATAATAGAAAACACAGTTCTCTCCTTAAGCCCTGCAAGTCCTTGGCCAGGTGCAGAGGCTCACACCTGTAATCCCAGCACTTTGGGAGGCCGAGGCGGGTGGATCACGAGGTCAGGAGTTCAAGACCAGCCTGACCAACATGGTGAAACTTCGTCTCTACTGAAAATACAAAAATTAGCCTGGCATGGTGGTGTGCGCCTGTAATCCCAGCTACTCAGGAGGCTGAGGCAGGAGAATCACTTGAACCTGGAGGTTGCAGTGAGCCAAGATTGCTTCATTGCACTCAAGCCAGGGTGACAGAAATGAGAAGAGACTCTGGCTCAAAAAAAAAAAAAAAAAAAAAAAAGCCTTGCAATTCCTGAGGGGGCCCAGTGCTGGGTCATTTCCCCAAAAGGTTAGGGAGACTAGTTAGGTACAAGGATACCTCACAGCATCCTCAAATGGACAGAATTTTTGCCAGATATTGTTAATAAGTCAGATTTAATTGATAGATGGGTAAGATCTGAAATAACAGTCAGTCAAAAACAAGACCTTTATTCTTCAAATCATCCTAAACTCCAAACTTCCCCCAAATGGCTTAAGTTCACATTAAAGCCCAAACCTTCCATTTCTAAAGGAACAGAAATACATCTCAGTTCCCCGAATTCTCTTTCCCTTCAGCGTCGCCTGTCCACTCAGTTTAGACTGTTCTGAACTATCAGGCTTCGGGGTGGTGGCAGGCTCTGCTCACCCCAAGCTTTCCATTTTGATCAGTTTAATTCCCTAGGAGCCAACTGCCATTGGAAGGATGAGAAATTGTGAGCTCGCGCTGGGCTGCGGGGGATGGGAGGGCTGGCCAGTGAGGACTCCTGTCTCTGGGGCTGGTCACCCAGCCTCAAACAAATCTGCATCACACTGGGGGGGTCCCACCCCTTTTTCTATGTCAATGATCCCCATTTGTCCCAAGTGCTTGGGGTTTCAGGTCCTGGTGAGCCATTTTCATTTATCTTCCTTTTGTTTTCTGCCTTAACTACTGACAATTATCATTTATTCTGTTCCTTTTAGCTTGGTGGTGAATGCTGAGGCTTTGCTAGCCTTTCAGTTCTGCCATTCAGCCTCTTTCTAAAAAGACAAAAACAAAAACTGGGGCTTACCAGTACCTTGATCTGTCTCTGACTAACGAGATGTCTTAGAGTTGGAGGGGATTTCTCAGTCCAGATTTTTCCTTGAATTTTCTTCGGTGTCAGAAAAGATTTAAAAAAAAAAATGTGCTCTTCCAATGGTGGCCCTGAGTCAGATGGCCCTGAATCAGATTTCTCCCTCTTCTTTAAAACCTTATGAGGATCTTTCTGTCCTCAGCAAAATGCACACAATTTTAGAGGTTCACAGACCTTCTCATCTTTTAAACCTTTTGAGGTTCTTTCTGTCCTCAGAAAAATGCACACAATTTTAGAGGCTCACAGACCTTCTGATACCCACGAATGTACTGTCTCCAAATTAGGATTCCTGCCTGCGCTAGCATACTTCTGGAGTTCTGAGATCTGATCTAGTATGAAGGCCTCAGTAGTGAATGTGGCTTTTGAGATGGAATAATCTGATTTCCTCTCAGTTTTCCATAATTTTCAGCCTCATATATCAGAAAATCTGGGAGCACTGTGTGTCATGGCATGGGAATATGTAATTACTCTCCAACTGGCTCTCATATTTTCCTAGAACATCAACACCAACACTGTTAATTCATAGCCTTTTTAGAGGAAATGGAGCTCCAGCATTCCCATTCATTGCATGTGGCAGTAAAGTGACCTCTAGTGGACTTTCCTGGTAGTTTATAGAAAATTCTAGAATAAGGAGCTATCATTGTGGGTAGAGGGACAGATTATTGAAATTAGATCTGCTGGGCACTGAAGTTTATTTGGCTGCAAAAGGTCAGCTTCAATGCCAAGTCTGGGGCAGATGACGGGGCTACATTTGAATGAAGCAAGATTCATCATTGTTTCAAAGTGGCTTCAAGAGACTTTGAGTACCCTGGAACTAATATTTCTCTAAAGAAAGATCAAGGATTAGGTTATGAATAGACCAACCCACTGGATTGATTCTGGGGGACAAAAAGTGGTCTCTTTGAAATAATAAGCAGTAAGAATAATTTGAAGTCATGATGCACATTTTAGGTAAAAGCAATGGAGTGAATATTCCACATTTTATGTTCTGAGTGGTGGGACTTTAGGTGGGAGGAAGAGAAGGAAACTAATATTATTAAAGTTCCAGCAGAGGGCTAAACATTTATTTTACTCTTCATAAAACATCTGAGAGGTAGTTTTATTTTTAGTATCATCTCCAGCAAATAAATTATTGCATACGATTTGATGAATTCTGACAGGCTCTTCAATCAAATGCTATAGGGACCTGGGAATGCCATGATTACCTGGGGGAGAGAGAAGGGGGAGGGGCAGCATCAGAAAGGAATGAACATTTGTGCAGGCTATTGTGTTGTCCATTAGAGTAACCACTGGCCATATGTGGCTATTTAAATTTCAATTCAGTCAAATAAATTAAAAATTCAGTTCCTCAGTTGTACTAGCCACATTTGAAGTATGCAGTAGCCACATGCAGCTAGTGGCTACTTTAATGGACAACACAGGTCATTGCAGAAATGTCTTTAAAAAGGTACTGGAGGGAGGCTGGGTGCAGTGGCTCACACCTGTAATCCTAGCACTTTGGGAGGCCCAGGTGAGTGGATCACTTGAGGTCAGGAGTTTGAGACCAGCCTGGCCAACATGGTGAGACCCTGTCTGTACTAAAAATATAAAAGTTAGCTGGGCATGGTGGCGCATGCCTGTAATCTCAGCTATTTGGGAGGCTGAGGCAGGAGAATTGCTTGAACCCTGGGTTTGAAGGTTGTAGTGAGTGGAGATCACGCCACTGCACTCCAGCCTGGGCAACAGAGTGAGACTCAGTCTCAAAAAAAGAAAAAGAGAATAAAAGAAAAAGAAATGTGCTGGGGGAAAGACTAGGCGTTTGTATTTATTAGATTGAGGGACTATCCTGTCAAAAGCATAGTGGAGGAATGAAACAGACAAGGAACCACAAGCAGCTCTTTATGGCTGGAATCAGTACAATGCAGAAATGTTCAGAGATAAAGTTCTCTTGGTTTCTTTCTATATTTCCATTTACTTCTCAGTCTCTTTCTCTTTTTTTTTCTTTGAGACAGGGTCTCACTCTGTCACTCAGGCTGGGGTGCAGTGGCGTAATGACGGCTCACTGCAGCCTCAACCTCCCGGCTTAAGTGATCCTCCTACCCCAGCCCCCTAAGTAGCTGGGACTGTAGGCACACACCACCATGCCTGCTACTTAAATTTTTTTTTTTTTTTTTTTTTGAGACAGGGTCTCCCTATGTTGCCCAGGCTGGTCTTGACCTCGTGGGCTCAAGGGATCCCTCCTGCCTTGGCCTCCTGAAGTGCTGGGAGCACAAGCATGAGCCACTGCAATGGTTTCAGTTTCTTTTCTCTTTTCTTTTCTTTTTTTTTTTTTTTTAATTTTAGACAGAGTCTCGCTCTGTCGCCAGGCTAGAGTGCAGTGGTGCCATCTTGGCTCAGTGCAACCTCTGCCTCCTGGGTTCAAGTGATTCTCCTGTCTCAGCCTCCCGAGTAGCTGGGACTACAGGCTTGCACCACCATGCCCAGCTAATTTTTGTATTTTTAGTAGAGACTGGGTTTCACCACGTTGGCCAGGATAGTCTTGATCTCTTGACCTTGTGATCAGCCCACCTCGGCCTCCCAAAGTGCTGGGATTACAGGTGTGAGCCACCACACCCGGCCTGCTTCAGTTTCTTTTGAGGGCTTCTCTTCTACCTATTTCTGAGTTTTTCCTGTAGCTTAGGGCTGTGCGCTAGCTCCTCTCTCTGCTTTCTGCACACTCTTCCTGAGAGCTCTCACTTATATGCTTACCTGACTGCTTCCATTACCATCTCTATGCTGATTGATTTCCAAATCCCTATCTCCAGTCTAAATCAATTTTTCATTCTCTTTTCTCTGCCCAGCTTTAACCTTGTATTGATCTTTGTCTTTATTTCATTCTTTGTACTTTTTTTGGCATTCTTATTCAAATCAATAGTAGCTGACTCTTAGGCTGGGCACAGTGGCTCACGCCTATAATCCCAGCACTTTGGGAGGCCAAAGTGGGCAGATTGCTTGAGTACAGGAGTTTGAGACCAGCCTGGCCAACATGGTGAAACCCCGTCTCTCCTAAAAATACAAACATTAGCAGAGTGTTGGCACACACTTGTGGTCCCAGCTATGGGCTGAGGCATGACAGTCTCTGGAACCCAGGAGGTGAAGGTTGCAGTGAGCTGAGATCGTGCCACTGTACTCCAGCCTGGGCAACTCCAGAGTGAGATCCTGTCTCAAAAAAATAATAATAATAATAAAAAAATAAAAATAAATAAAAAATAGCTGATTCTCTCTCTCTCTTTCTTTTTTTTTTTTTTTTTCCTAAAGAGAAAAAGTTTTGCTCTGTTGCCTCAACTCAACTCCTGGACTCAAATGATCCTTCCACCTCAGCCTCTCCAGTAGTTGAGACTATGACTTTCAAATTTATTATCTCTTGTCTAGATTGGTTTTTTGAACTTAAGACCTTTGAATAAAACCCTTGACATCTTCATTTGGATGACTTCATAGGTGCCTCAAACCTAAAACTTATATGTCCAAAATTGGATTCATCATCTCTCCACCATGCCCAAAGTAACTGCCTCCCACTCTGTTCCCATCTTGAAGAATGGTGTTGCCACATCCTGAGTTGTTGAAGCCAGAAACCTGGAGGCCATTCAAGCTGCCTCTCTCTCTTCCTCACTCGTCCCTCCTTCATCCAGTCTATCACCAGGTCTTATTGGTTCTACCTTTAAATATCTATCTGTTCTGCAGGCTTTCAGTCTTGCCTCTCATCCACAAGCCATTCTCCATCGAACAGCTAGAGTGACTTTCTAAAAATCTGATTAAGTTATTCTCTCACTGAAACCTACTGAATGACCTTTAGGACTAACTCCAAACACCTTTAGCTGAGTTCCAGGCCTGTATGATTCTATCCTTGTCTACATCTCCAGTCTTAATTCTTTCTCCCCTTCTCACATCAAGATCACCTCTTTTCTGAGCCTTTGCATATGCTTGTTCCCTCTGCCTCCTTTCTTTGGCCAACACGCCACTCATCCTTCGGCTCTGAACCGAGGTGTAAAGCCCCCTAAGACAGCTTTCCATTCCTTTCCAGGACTGGGTTTCTATTCATTTCCAGGACATACTAGGCTGTGAGAACTACAAGGGCAAAAACCAGGTCTGTTTGGTTCAGCATTTTTTTTTTTTTTGAGCCAGACTCTTGCTCTATTGCCCAGGCTGGAGTGCAGTGGCACAGTCTTGGCTCATTGCAACCTCCACCTCCTGGGTTCAAGTGATTCTCCTGCCTCAGCCTCCCAAGTAGCTGGGATTACAGATGCATGCCACCATGCCTGGCTAATTTTTATATTTTTGGTAGAGACGGGGTTTCACCATATTGGTCAGGCTGGTCTCGAACTCCTGACCTCAGGTGATCCACCTGCCTTGGCCTCCCAAAGTGTTGGGATTACAGGCATGAGCCACCGCACCTGGCCTTGGTTCAGCATTTTATCCCCAGTGATCAGCACAGTGTCTGGAGTACAAAAGGTGCTCTTATATAAATATTTATGTAATATAATGTTTATACAAAAAGAAATATTTGTTGGATAGATGCATGAATGGAGAAAAAGACCAGGCTGGGATTTTATGCCATGCTACAGCATCTAGGGGTTTTTTTCTCATAACTGATGGGAGCTAGTGAAGGATTTTAAGTGGGAAAGCAACATAAACATTTGCCTTTTGGAAAAGTCCCCAAGTGATGCAGATTATGACTGGGATGGGGATGAGGGCTGGAAGCTAGAAGCAGCAATATTGAAATGTTAACACAGTAATCCAGGGAAGAAATCAGGACCTGAATTAAGATAGTGGGGGATAAAGATGGGTTGATTTCGAGAGACAGGGACTCAGAATGATGGCATCTGGTAACTATTTGTTGGGGTGAGTAAAAGAGAAGAATTCAAGATGACTTCCAGATTTCTTTCTTTTTTTTTTTTTGAGACAGAGTTTCACGGTGCAGTTGTGTGATCTTAGCTCACCGCAACCCCCATCTCCCAGGTTCAAGCGATTCTCTTGCCTCAGCCTCCAGAGTAGCTGGGATTACAGGCACGCACCACCATGCCTGGCTAATTTTTGTATTTTTTAGAGAGTACTACCACGCCCGGCTAATTTTTGTATATTTTAGAGACAGGGTTTGTCATATTGGCCAGACTGGTCTAGAACTCCTGACCTCAGGCGATCCCCTCACCTCAGCCTCCCAAGGTGCTGG
The DNA here is from genome assembly GCF_028885655.2 of Pongo abelii. Taxonomy (NCBI): domain Eukaryota; kingdom Metazoa; phylum Chordata; class Mammalia; order Primates; family Hominidae; genus Pongo; species Pongo abelii. Next base: position 94,125,655 of record NC_071995.2, read on the forward strand.
GATTATAGGCGTGAGCTATTGCTCCTGGCCTGACTTCCAGATTTCTAACTGGATGAATGAGTGATTCATAAATACTTGAGGAGGGTCTGGAGGAGGAAGTCACAACTGAAGTTAATGAATTCTGTTTGGGAGATGGTAAATCTGGTTACCTCTAGGTTATCCAGGTGAACCTAATAGGCAAGAGGTTAGAATTGAAGATAGAGATTTTGTCATTAGCGTAAGAGAGGTACTTGAAAAATACAAGTGAAGGTGAGAGATCACCCAGTGACAAGAAAGTCAATAATGGAACTCTAGGGGATACTGACCTTTTGTTTTTGTTTTTATTTTTTTTTTTGAGATGGAGTCTCATTCTGTCACCTAGGCTGGAGTGCAGTGGTGCTGTCTCAGCTCACTGCAACCTCCACCTCCTGGGCTCAAGGATTATAAGTGTGCACCATCACTCCCGGCTAATTTTTGTATTTTTAATAGAGACACGGTTTCACCATGTTGGCCAGGCTCATCTCGAACTTCTGAGCTCAAGTGATCCACCTGCCTTGGCCCCATAAAGTGCTGGGATTATAGGTGTGAGCCACCACGTCTGGCCAATGATATTGATTTTTGTTTTAAGTTATTTTTAAAAATGTGGCTGGACACAGTGGCTCACTCCTGTAATCCTAGCACTTTGGGAGGCTGAGGTGGGCTGATTGCTTGAGCTCAGGAGCTGGAGACCAGCCTGGGCAACATGGCGAAACCCTGTTTCTATGAAAAATACAAAAAAATAGCTGGGTGTGGTGGCCCTTCCTGCCTGTGGTCCCAGTTAACTCAGGAGGCTGAGTTAGGAGGATCGCTTAAGCCTGAGGGGCAGAGGCTGCAGTGAGCCAAGATGGCGCCACTGCACTCCAGCCTGGGTGACAGAGTGAGACCCTGTCTCAAACAAATAAAATTTAACAACTCTTTATTGAGTATCTTCTATATGCAAGGCACTGTGCTTAGTAGTGTATCTATGTGTATGTAGGTGGGGAAAGGAGATTATAAGGAGATGAAAGTTTCTCAGTCTTTTAGTCTCTGTCTTTGTTTTTCTCTCTCACCCTAACTCTGTACCTTTTATGCAACCCAACTCAACAACCAGAAAAAAAAGACAAGATCCATTCACATATATTGCCCAGGGTGTGTCCACCCTGGTTCCTTTTCTTGCTCTAGATAATGTTTCCTGCCATTTGGACTTGCATTGATCTTGATTACCCCAAATGAATTCTTAGAACTCTTTAAGAATTTGGACTTACCTTTCAGAATGTTCTTACCCCTAGACGCTTTGAGGAAGATACCCTGCTCCAGCTCTGGTCATGAGGACCCAAACCCTGGCAGCAACTGGCTCACTCTCACAGTGGGGAACATTTTTTTTTTTTTTTTTTTTGACATGGAGTCTCGTTCTGTGTCCCAGGCTGGAGTGCAGTGTTATGATCTTGGCGCACTGCAACCTCTGCCTCCCAGGTTCAAGCAATTCTCCCACCTCAGCCTCCCAAGTAGCTGGGATTACAAGTATGCACCACCACGCCTGGCTAATTTTTGTATTTTTAGTAGAGATGGGGTTTTGCCACGTCGGCCAGGCTGGTCTCGAACTCCTGACCTCAAGTGTACCTGCCTTGGCCTCCTAGAGTGCTGGGATTACAGACATGAGCCACCACGCCTGGCCTGGTTTGGATATTTGGTTTGGGTCTTTTGTCTAATAGCAGTCCCTCCTGCCCTGGCCCCCTATATCCTGATATTTAATATTGTACCTGTGAGACTGCTTTTCAAGTCACCACTGCTGGTGTTGATCCCATATTTAACATGTAGACCACATGTAACTCTGTAGGCCTCAGACTTCCTTATCTAGGGCTGACCTTTTAGGAACCCTGCTATGGTGAGACTGATACTGTGCCTTCACTATAAGGTGACTGTAGATTAATAATTAGGATGCTTTTCTCAAAGAAATAGGGGAACTCAATATCTAATATTATTATCTTTATTAGCACTTAAATATGCTAGTAAACCAAGTTCTATCATACTAGTTGCTGTCCAAGCATGCTTAAATTTGATGCCTTTTTCAAATATCTAAGACAAGAACATAGAGATTTATTCTCAAGACATACAGAACACTTGAAAAGTCTAAACAGTATGTTAAAATGTAACAGGAAAAAAGAAGCTATGTGTGAATTTCCTGATGTGCTAAATTATTATAGACGTTTGCCTGCTTGAGTCAGAATTATTATCTCAATTGTTGTCTTTCCAGCTGCAGCAAAAATCCTCCAGAGAACGATGTTTTCAGCTATGGCCATTCATGATCTTAACAATAGAAATCAGTGATCCTGTTTAGTGAATAACAGCTTACTGTTACTCGTGAATAGCAGTTCATACAGTGTTCATAACATGAGCTGGCTATGAAGTGGCATCCAAGAAGAGTTAAGGGTTAGTGGGTATGAATGGTTTAATGAAAAATTACACTTTACAAAATACTTCAAGTCCAGCTGGTGGTAGAAGAAATCCATCTGGGAATTAAGCTCATTACGAGTTTAACAACTAGGCTAGTTTAGATTTGCCATAACTGAGTGGATCTAGAGTATAGGGTTCAGCCCAGGCACAGTGGCTCACACCTATAATCTCAGTGATTTGGGAGGCCTAGGTGGGAGGATTGCTTGGGAGGCCTAGGTGGGAGGATTGCTTGAGACCAGGAGTTCATGACTAGCCTGGGCAACAACACCCCATCTCTACCCTTGTCCCCCCAAAAAAAGATAGCCAGGTACGGTGGCATGCACCTATAGTTCCAGCTACTCAGGAGGCTGAGGCAGGAGGATCCTTTGAGTCCAGGAATTCAAGGCTGCAGTGAGTTATGATCACACCACTGCACTCCAGCCTGGGTGACAGAGACCCTGTTTTTTTTTAAAAAAAGAAAAGGTGAAAAGTTCTTAAGAGTAGAAAAGCAGCATCTGTCTCCTGAGATCGACACACTTTCCGATTTTTTTTTCTCATGGATTTACTTCCTTAGTGCATTTTACCATAAGGGGGTGCTCTGGGATAATACTTTTCAGCAAAGCGGTGGTCTCTTCTGCTCTGTTAACTGAAAAAAGGCAAGCATTTATTAATTCTGCATCCCATCTGTATTCACTAATCTTCAAAACATGTCCATTTACATTAAAAATATGAAAAAAATTAGTGAAAACTATTTAAAATGTAAACAACCAGTGTCTGACTGCTAAGGAAAAGACAAACATTGAAAACTCTTTTTTTTTTTGTTTTGTTTTTGTTTTGAGACGGAGTCTCGCTCTGTCGCCCAGGCTGGAGTGCAGTGGCGCGAACTCGGCTCCCTGCAAGTTCTGCCTCCCGGTTTTGGGCCATTCTTCTGCCTCAGCCTCCCGAATAGCTGGGACTACAGGTGCCTGCAATCACGCCCGGCTAATTTTTTGTATTTTTAGTAGAGATGGGGTTTCACTCTGTTAGCCAGGATGGTCTCGATCTCCTGACCTCGTGATCTGCCTGCCTCGGCCTCCCAAAGTGCTGGGATTACAGGCGTGGGCCACTGTGCCCGGCTGAAAACTCTTTTTGTAGGGCTCAGACTTCCTTAGCTAGGGCTTTTAGGAACCCTGCTATGGTGGGATAGATACTGTGCCTTTAGCATAAAGCGATTGTAGATTAATAATTAGGATGCTTTTCTCGAATAAACAGGGGAACTCAATATCCAATAAGAGACTAGAGCCGGGCGCGGTGGCTCACGCCTGTAATCCCAGCACTTTGGGAGGCTGAAGCAGGTGGATCACCTGAGATCAGGATTTCGAGACCAGCCTGGCCAACATGGTGAAACCCCATTCTCTACTAAAAATACAAAAAATTAGCGAGGTGTGGTGGCACATCCCTGTAATCCCAGCTACTCAGGAGGCGGAGGCAGGATAATTGCTTGAACCCAGGAGGCAGAGGTTGCAGTGAGCCAAAATTGTGCCACTGCACTCCAGCCTGGCCAGCAAGAGTGAAACTCTGTCTCAAAAAAAAAAAAAAAAAAAAAAAAAAGGGAGAGATTAGAGTCACGGTGAACAAAGCTGCACTGGATTTCTTCTGGGTTAGGAGAAGAAAGCCATAAAGGATTTGTATTTGTCCTTTTACTTTAGTTATTTTTTTTGGTAGCATTATTTTAACTATATCTTTCCACTAATGTTGTGGAGATTCATTATGGTTGAAATTGCTTTCTTAAAAAACTCTGTCAGTGTTAAACCATCCTTGGGGAAAGGCATAGGAATCAAGAATTACAAAGTAATTTCATTCTCACCTCTGTCACATTTATGAATCAGTTTTTAGGTGTTTTTTGTTTTTTTTTTTGAGACGGAGTCTCACTCTGTCGCCCAGGCTGGAGTGCAATGGCACGATCTCAGCTCACTGCAACCTCCGCCTCCCGGGTTCAAGTGATTCGCCTGCCTCAGCCTCCCAAGTAGCTGGGATTACAGGCATGCTCCACCATGCCCTGCTGATTTTGTATTTTGAGTAGAGACAGGGTTTCTCCATGTTTGTCAGGCTGGCCTCAAACTCCCGACCTCGGGTGATCTGCCCACCTCAGCCTCCCAAAGTGCTGGGATTACAGGCATGAGCCACCATGCCTGGCCAATTTTTAGGTTTTATTCCTGTCTAATTGTGTGGGGTGAGGAGGTAGAGAGGAAACTCAATTTGGTTTTCAAGTACTTGGGAGAGGCAACCAGTAGCAATTATGGCTATTCTAAGCACATGATGTTGTGAAGGACAACAGACCTGTCAACGTCACCAACAGGACATTAGGAGAAATGGCAACAATATGGAGGCCAGAATAGAGAGTCCTCAATGTTTGGTTGAAAGAATTCCCTGGGTTCTATGGCAGCATGTTTGAAGGTGCTGGTTCCTTCCAGGCTGGGTGACAAATAGCCCTGGTATACAGCACAGGGATTGGGAGGAATGTGACACCTTTGCTTATAGAGAGCAGTTCTCTCTGTACACATTCTCTGAACTCATCTCATTAGGCAAAAGCAGATGAAGCTTCTTTAGTCATCTTCATGAGCATTTAACTCCATATACAAAATGAAAATTTGGCTGAGGATTTACATAATTTAACTTGGGGGATTTTATGAGAGACTAATGTCTAGTCATTGGTCTTTAGCATCCTCGTTATGCCAGTACTTTTTAAAAGTTCAAGATATATTCATACCAATACCTACATTTTTTTTTTTTTGAGACGAAGTCTCGCTTTGTTATTGCCCAGGCTGGAGTGCAGTGGGACGATCTTGGCTGACTGCAACCTCCGCCTACTGAGTTCAAGCAATTCTCCTGCTTCAGCCTCCGGCGTAGCTGGGATTACAGAAATGAACCACCACGCCTGGCTAATTTTTGTATTTTTAGTAGAGATGGGGTTTCGCCATGTGGCCAGGCTGGTCTTGAATTCCTGGCCTCAGGTGATCCACCCACCTCAGCCTCCCAAGGTGCTGGGATTACAGGTGTGAGCCACCACGACCAGCCGCCAATACCTACTTTTAAAAAATACATTTTCCTGCTGGTTGCAGTGGCTCACTCCTGTAATCCCTGCATTTTGGGAGGCTGAGGCAGTCGCTTGAGGTCAGGAGCTCAAGACCAGCCTGGGCAACACAGTGAAACCCTGCCTCTACAAAAAATACAAAAAATAGCCAGGCATGGTAGTGTGCACCTGTGGTCCCAGCTACTCTGGAGGCTGAAGTGGGAGGATCATTGGAGCCTGCGAGAGCTAGGCTGCAGTGAGCTGTGATTGTGCCACTGCACTCCAGCTTGGGTGGACAGAGCCAGACTCTGTCTCAAAAACAAAACAAACAAACAAAAAAACCTAAAAACATTTTTCTTAAATATTTGTTAAGTTTCATTTCCTAGAATTGGTTTTCTTTATGGGGTGTGTTTGTATTTTTCCTAGAGGTGATACAAGCAAAAGAGGAAAAAGTAGTTCTGGTTAAAGGAAAATGTACATGAGCTTTTCTACCCCTTAATTTTTAGGTTTAAAATTGTATTTCCTTTGTTTTTCCCACCCATGAAAAAAAACTCACATATTAGACTCTTGATTACAACAGAACATCCTAAGGAAAAGACTTTCCTTAAGAGTTTAATATTAGAAGCCATAGGAGATTATCAAATGGTGAATAACTAAAACAGAAAGGAAAAAATGTTTTCAGTATTTTTTTTTTTTGTAGTTTTTTTTTTTTTTTTTTTTTAAACAGAGTCTTGCTCTGTCGCCAGGCTGGAGTGCAGTGGCACATTCTTGGCTCACTGTAACCTCTGCCTCCCGGGTTCAAGTGATTCTCTCGCCTCAGCCTCCTGAGCAGCTGGGATTACAGGCATGCGCCACCATGCCCAACTAATTTTTGTATTTTTAATAGAGATAGGGTTTCACCATGTTGGCCAGGATGGTCTCCATCTCCTGACCTCAGGTGATCTGCCCACCTTGGCCTCCCAAAGTGCTGGGATTACAGGCATGAGCCACTGTGCCTAGCCTCAGTATTTGTTTTTGTTTTGTTTTTTGAGACGGAGTCTTGCTCTGTCGCCCAGGCTGGAGTGCGGTGGCACGATCTTGGCTCACTGCAAGCTCCGCCTCCTGGGTTCCTGCCATTCTCCTGCCTCAGCCTTCCGAGTAGCTGGGACTATGGGCGCCCACCACCGTGCCCGGCTAATTTTTTGTATTTTTAGTAGAGACGGGGTTTCATCGTGTTAGCCAGGATGGTCTTGATCTCCTGACCTCGTGATCCACCAGCCTCAGCCTCCCAAAATGCTGGGATTACAGGTGTGAGCCGCCGTGCCCGGCCAGCCTCAGTATTTGTTTTTTGCCCTGCCTTCCCATCTGTAAATGTAAATGTTTTAAAATTTATTTATTTATTTTTTGAGCCAGAGTCTTCCTCTGTTGCCCAGGCTAGAGTGCAGTGGTGTGATCTCTGCTCACTGTAACCTCTGCCTCCTGGGTTCAAGCGATTCTCCTGCCTCAGCCTCCTGAGTAGCTGGGATTACAGGCATGCACCACCATGCCTGGCTCATTTTTGTATTTTGTATTTTTAGTAGAGATGGGGTTTCACTGTGTTGGCCAGGCTGATCTCGAACTTCTGACCTTGTGATCTGCCTGCCTTGGCCTCCCAAAGTGCTGGGATTACAGGTGTGAGCCACCATAACCGGACCTAATTTTTATATTTTTAATAGAGATGGGGTTTCACCATGATGGCCAGGCTGGTCTCGAACTCCTGGCCTCAAGTGATCTGCCCACCTTGGCCTCCCAAAGTGCTGGGATTACAGGTGTGAGCCATGTCACCCAGCCAGCACTTTGGGAGGCCGAGGTGGGTAGATCGCTTGAGCCCAGGAGTTTGAGACCAGCCTGGGCAACATGGTGAAACCCCATCTCCAGCCTGGGTGGCAGTGAGAGTCTGTCTCAAAAAATAAGAAATGCTGGATTTGAGGGGTTTTTTCTTGCTTGGTTGTTGTTGCTGTTGTTATTGTTGTTTTTGAGATGGGGTCTTACTCTGTTACTCAGGCTAGAGTATGGTGGCATGATTGTGGCTCACTGTAGCCTCAAACTTCTAGGCTCAAGGGATTCTCCCACCTTAGCCTGTTGAGTAGCGGGGACTACAGGCACATGCCATCACACCTGGCTAAGTGTTTCAAAAACTTTTTGGGCTGGGCGTGGTGGCTCACGCCTGTAATCCCAGCACTTTGGGAGGCTGAGGTGGGCAGATCACCTGAGATCAGGAGTTTGAGACCAGACTGACCAATATGGAGAAAACGTGTCTCTACTAAAAACACACAATTAGCCGGGCGTGGTGGCACGTGCCTGTAATCCCAGCTACTTGGGAGGCTGAAGCAGGAGAATCACTTGAACCTGGGAGGCGGAGGTTGCAGTGAGCCAAGATAGTGCCATTGCACTCCAGCCTGGGCAACAAGAACAAAACTCCATCTCAAAACAAAAACAAAAACAAAAACTTTTTGTAGAGCAAAGGTCTCATTGTGTTGCCCAATTTGGTCTTAAACTCTTGAGCTCAAGTGTGGATCTCAGTTTTTTATAGAAAAATCTATTTCTACATTTAGCCTCTTTTTAGATTATTATGACTAACAATGTCAAAAATAACCCTTCTGGGTTTTAGCAGCTATTGGAATAAATGGAACTCCTTCTCATTACCTTCTCTATGAGCTGCAAATAATTGAATCAAGAGCTAGAGATTTCCTATGTCTGAAAGAAAAGAAAAAACAACCTTGAAGAATCTCTTCTTGTTCTTTTCACAATAAGTGGTGCTGGAACAATTGGGTATCTATATGGGGAAACATTGAACTGCCTTCAACCTTACACCATAGACAAAAATTAATTCCAGGTATGTGAAAGTCAAAACCATAAAGCTTTTTTTTTTTTTTAATTGTTTGAGACAGAGTCTCTCACTCTGTTGCCTAGGCTGGAGTGCAGTGGTGCAATCTCGGCTCACTGCAACCTCCGTCTCCTGAACTCAAGCAGTTCTCATGCACCTGTCTCCTGAGTAGCTGGGACTGCAACCACTTTAAAATGGGAACAAAATGCTACTTGGCAGTGTTAACAGATATTTTATTTTATGTCATTATTATGGCTAGTTGTTGGCTATGCACCAACATGCCCGGCTAATTTTTGTATTTTTTGATAGAGGCAAGTTATATTAGCTTGTTTTCATGCTGTTGGTAAAGACATACCCGAGAATGGCCAATTTACAAGAGAAAGAGGTTTAATGGACTTACAGTTCCATGTAGTGGGGGAAGCCTCACAATCATGGCAGAAGGCAAGGAGGAGCAAATCACATTTTACATGGATGGCAGCAGGCAAAGAGAGAGCTTGTGCAGGGAAACTCCCTCCCCCTTACATAACTGTCAGATCTTGTGAGACTTACTCACTGTCACAAGAATAGTATGGGAAAGACTTGCCCCCGTGATTCAATTAACTCCCACTGGGTCCCTCCCACAACATGTGGGAATTTAAGATGAGATTTGAGTGGGGACATAGCCAAACCACATCACAAGATTTCACCATGTTGGCCAGGCTGACCTCAAATGAACAGCCCACCTCGGCCTCCCAAAGTGTTGGGATTACAGGCGTGAGCCACCATGCCTGGCCTATAAAGCTTTCAGGAGATAATATATGAGTGTACTTCAAGGGTAAGAAATTATTTATTAAACAAGTCACAGCCGGGCATAGTGGCTCAGTCCTGTAATCTCAGCACTTTGGGGGGCCGAGGCCAAAAGATCACTTGAGCTCAGGAGTTCAATTCCAGCCTGGGCGGCATAGTGAGACTTCATCGCTACAAAACAAAACAAAACAAAACAAAAAGCCAGGCATGGTGGTGCACACACCTGTAGTCCCAGCTACTCAAGAGGCTGAGGTGGGAGGATCACTTGAGCCTGGGAGGTTGAGGCTACAGTAAGCTGTGTTCATGCCACACTGCATTCCAGCCTAGATGACAGAATAATACCCTGTCTCCAAAACAAATGAACAAACAAACAAATCACAGGGCTGGGCATGGTGGTTCACACCTGTAATCCCAGCACTTTGGGAGGCCGAGGTGGGTGGATCACCTGAGGTCAGGAGTTCAAGACCAGCCTGGCCAACATGGTGAAACCCTGTCTCTACTAAAAAATACAATAATAGCTGGGCGTGGTGGCTAGCATCTGTAATCCCAGTTACTTGGGAGGCTGAGGCAGGAGAATCACTTGAACCCGGGAGGCAGAGGTTACGGTGAGCTGAGATCGTGCCACTGCACTCCAGCCTGAGTGACAAGAGCAAAACTCTGTCTCAAAAAAAAAAAAACAACAAAAAAAAACCCCACAAATAAAAAAAAAATCACAAAAATTCAGATACTTTTTTATACCCCCTAGATTTGCAAAAATTGGGAAGTCTGACAATATCAAAGTCTGGCCGGAATAGGAAGCAGTAGGAGCTCTCATACACTTCTAATAGCAGTGGACATTGACACAACACTTTGGAAATTAGTTTGCATTAACAAATGAGGTTGTGGATAAGCATATCCTATGACACAATAATTCCACTCCCAAGTATATACTGTGTGCTTATGTTTACTACAGTTTGTGTTTTACAATGTTCATAACACCATTGTTCATTGTAGCTCCAAAATGGAAACATAAATATCCATTAGCCGTACAAGGGAAGAATAAATTGGGGTGTATTTATAAAATGGGGAGGCTGGGCATGGTAGCTCATGCCTGTAATCCTAGCACTTTGGGAGGCTGAGGTGGGAGGGTCACTTGAGCCCAGGAGTTTGAGGCTGCAGTGACCTATGATCACACCACTACTCTCCAGCCTGGGTGACGGGGTGAGACCCTGTCTCAAAAAAAAAAATTAATAAAAATGAAATGGAAAATTATACAGAAATGAAAACAAACTACAGCTGCAAGCAATGACGTGAAGCAAAAAAAAATAAGAGCATACATACAGTATGATTCCATTAAAGAAATGTCAAAAGTGGGCAAAACTAAACTATATTATTTAAGGATATACTTATGGGGAGTAAAACTGAAGAAAAGGAAGAACGTGATAAGGATGAAAGTTAGTGCTGGGTGCAGTGACTCACGCCTGTAATCCCAGCACTTTGGGAGGCCAAGTGGGTGGATCGCTTGAGGTCAGGGGTTCGAGACCAGCCTGGCCAGCATGGTGAAACCTCATCTCTACTAAAAATACGAAAATTAGCCAGGCATGATGGCAGGTGCCTGCAGTCTCAGCTACTCAAGAGATTGAGACAGGAGAATCACTTGAACTCGGGAGGCAGAGGTTGCAGTGAGCCGAGATCGCACCATTGCACTCCAGCCTGGGTGATAGGGTGAAACTCCATCTAAAAAAAAAAAGAAAAAAAAGATAAAAAATAAAAGATATTATCTAGAGTTATGAGGTCAATATTTTGAATTATTTAGAGGAAAAATTAATATCCAAGCCTAACTTGTAATAGGGGTTTGTATTTACCTGAAATCCTACAAGGGTAGATTATAGGTAAAATTATAAAATTGACAAAAAAAGCTTTTGGCTCTATGCCCTCTTCCCTTCTGGTTTTATTGTCTTGCCCAAATCCTGCATCTCATTTCTAATTTGTTTAACGAAGATGATAGCTACCCTCTTGACTTAAGGGGTTAATTCTTCCAGGAATTTGTATTTTAAGAGTTTTTTTGAAGTAAACTTAAAGGCTTTATAGACCCCAAATAAAATCTCAGATGATGGAATTTAAGCTATTTTTGAGAAATGTGAGGCCATTTTTCACAAGATGGCTTACTTGTAAGGTATTGTAAGTAACAAGCAACCACTGCTTGTAGAAGACCTACCAAAGAAGAGATTCCTTCTGGCTAGGTGTTGGTTTCTTTTGAAATTGACAAAGATTTAGTGCACTTTGCCTGAAGTTTTTGCTATGTGAGAGATGAAATCTCTACTAACTCAATGAACTGTAAATAGTGGTAGTAGACACTTTAGCTGCCCATGTATGAAACAGCTTGTCTCAGCTCAGTCAAGTGAAATATAACCAACCACTAAAATATGAAACTTAGAAGTCCTTCATAAAAGAAACTAGAGGCTGGGCACTGTGGCTCATGTCTGTAATCCTAGTGCTTTGGGAGTCTGAGGCAGGAGGATTGCTTGAGGCCAGCCTCTGTGAGACCCCCGTCTCTACAAAAAATTAAAACAAAACAAAACAGAAAACCTTAGTTGGGCATGATGGCATGCCCTCGTAGTCCCAGCTGCTTGGGAGGTTGAGGCAGGAGGATCGCTTGAGCCCAGGAGTTTGAGTCACAGTGAGCTACGATTGCGTCATTGCCCTCCAGCCTGAGTGACAGAGGGAGACCAAGAAAGCAGCTGGAAAAATGACTGTTGGCTGGGATGAAATGAGTTTCTTTGACTTATAAAGTGTAAATTTTAAGATCATTACTTTGGCAAAGTTAGAAAAGATATATCTTTATGCAAAAGTATAAGAATAAGACTTCTGTTGAATTTGAAATGCATTCTTTAAACAATTATCCCCAAGATTGAACGGTCTTCTGTAATAGAAATTAGTGAAAAAAAACAGAATACTAGAAGTATTTTAGCTAACTGATTTGCTAGGTAATTTGTAGACCTGTACTTGCAGCTAACAGAATAATTTGAAACAATTTGGACTATATTCTGGCTGTTGAATACCCAAAAGTCATTTGGTGCCAGTAATTACTAAGCCACCTCAAAATTGTGGGTAAAAACAATTACTCCTATATTGGTTTAGATTTTAGCTCAACGATATACATGTGATAAAATATGTAGATACACACACACACACACACACACACACACATATTTTCTTGAGAGTTTCAATTAGTTTATTTTCTGATAAGTCAGGGAAACCTTTTGTTTTTTTTGAGATAGAGTCTCTGTTGCCCAGGCTGGAATGCAGTGGCACCATCTTAGTTCACTGCAACCTCTGCCTCCTAGGTTCAAGCGATTCTCATGTCTCAGCCTCGCGCGTAGCTGGAATTACAGGCATGCACCACAATGCCCAGCTATTTTTTGTATTTTTAGTAGAGATGGGAGTTTCATCATGTTGACTAGGCTGGTCTCAAACTCCTGACCTCAAGTGATCCACCCACCTTGGCCTCCCAAAGTGCTGGGATTACAGGCATGAGCCACTGGACCCAGCCAGGAAACCTCCTTTAATAGGTGTCAAAAATGGTCCTTTGAGTATCCTGATGTATCTTTGTTCTAGGGTGGCCAATCTCCTCACCACACTAATAGAAATCTTGTTTTTTGTTTCTAGTATCCAGTTTTTATGGAATTCTCACAGATACACAAGGACATGTATATAAAGATGTTCACTGGAACATTTTAAAAACAAGAAATTGGAGACAAGCTGAAAATATATTATAATGGGAAAGCTGTATTATGGTACAAGGATACAGTGGAATGTAATTCAGTTGTTAAAATGAATGAGCTACATTTATTTATTTATTTATTTATTTATTTATTTAGAGATGGAGTTTCACTCTTGTCGCCCAGGCTGGAGTGCAATGGCACGATTTAGGCTCACTGCAACCTCCGCCTCCCAGGTTCAAGCAGTTCTCCTGCCTCAGCCTCCCGAGTAGCTAGGATTACAGGCATGCACTACCACGCCTGGCTAATTTTGTATTTTTAGTAGAGACAGGGTTTCTCCATGTTGAGGCTGGTCTCAAACTCCTGATCTCAGGTGATCCTCCCGCCTCGGCCTCCCAAAGTGCTGGAATTACAGGCGTGAGCCACTGCACCAGACCCAGAGGAAGTTTTTAATTAATTAATTGATTTGTTTATTTTTGAGACAGGGTTTCACTCTGTTGCCAAGGCTAGAGTATAGTGGCATGATCAGAGCTCACTGCAGGTTTAGGTAAAGCAAGAACATGGGATCACCAAGGTTGGACTCAGGCTATCCTTTTACTTCGGCCTCCTGAGTAACTACAACTACAGGTGCATACCACCACGCCTGGCTAATTTTGTAGTTTTTTGTAGTGATGAGGTTTTGTTGTGTTACTCAGGCTGGTCTTGAACTCTCGGGCCCAAGCAATCTACCTGCCACAGCTTCCCAAAATGCTGGGATTATAGGTGTGAGCCACTGTGCCCAGCCAGCAGAGGAGTATTTAAATAATCAAGCAGATAAGATGCCCTGGTCTGCGGATACCAGTCAGCCTCTTTCCTCAGCCACCCATGTCATCACCTGGTAGGTGCATGAAAATAGTGGCCTTCATGGCAAGGCTGGAGGTAAGCATGGGCTCAGCAGCATAGATTTCCACTTTTCAAGGCTGACAGCTACAGCCACTGGTGACTGCTCAATCTGCCAGCAGTGGAGACCAACACTGAGTCCCTGATATGGCGCCATTTCCTGGGGTGATCAGCCAGCCACCTGGTGGTAGGTTGATTACCTTGGATTGCTTCCATCATGGAAGAGGCAGCATTTTGCTCTTACTGGAATAGACACTTACTTGGGATATGGCTTTGCCTTCCCTGCATGCAATGCTTCAGCCAAAACTACCATCTGTGGACTTACAGAATGCCTATTCACCCCACCATCATAGTACTTTATACAGCATTGCTTCTGCCCAAAGAACTCACTTCATATTCAACAAAGTGTCACAATGGGCCCATGCTCTTACCGTGTTCTCCATCATTCTGAAGCACTCAGCTTGGTATGATAGTAGAATGGCCTTTTGAAGACTCAGTTACAGCACCAGCCAGGTGGCAGTACTTTGCAGGGCTGGGACAAGGTTCCCAGGAGTCTGTGCATGCTCTGAATCAGTGTCCAGTATATGATGCTGTTCTCCCATAGCCTGGATTCATGAGGCCAGGTATCAAGGGGTGAAAATGGGAGTGGTACCACTCACCATTACCTGTAATGATCCACTGGCCAAATTTTTTATTTCTGTTTCCATGACCTTCTCTGCTGGCCTAGAAATCCTAGTTCCAAAGGGATAAATGCTTCCACTAGGAGACACATTATTCAATGAATAATCATTTCATTGAACTGGAAGTTAAGACTGCTACCTGGCCACTGCGGACTCTTTAGACCTCTGAATCAAAAGGCAAAGGAGTTAACTGCGCTGGCTGGAGTAGTTGATCCTCACTACCAAGGGGAAAATGGATCACAGTAGAGGCGAGGAGGAGTATGTCTGGAATATGGGAGATCTCTTAGGGTGTCCCTTAGTATCACTATGTCCTGTGATTAAGGTCAATGGGAAACTACAACAGCTCAATCCGGGCGGGAGTACTAATGACCTAGACCCTTCAGGAATGAACGTTTGAGTCACTCCACTAGCTGAAGAGCCACAGCCAGCTGAGGTGCTTGCTGAAGGCAAAGGAAATACAGAACAAGTCTTGGAAGAAGGTAGTTATAAATATCAGCTCTGACCATGTGACCAGTTACAGAAATGAGAACTGTGTCATGAGTATTTCTTCCTTACTTTGTTATGAATATGTTTATGCACGTGTGTATGTGTGTGTGTGTATATATATATATATATACACACACACACAACTATCTTTGTTTTCTTCCCCTCTCTTATCCGCTTATTATACAGCATAGGATGTATTGACTTTGCATTGTAGAATTTAAGTTACACTGTATCAAGATGAGTGCACATCACTTAAAGGCTGCGCATCCTCTTCTGGGGAGAGGGTTAGTACAATTTCAGTTGTGTACAAGATAGTTGTATCATGTTAGGCAGAAGTAAAATCTTGTTACTATCTTTATTTGGAGATCAAGTAGGGTTTAAAGAGATGTCTATGGGTGCCAAATTGACCAGGGGTAGACCTGTGATGGTTAATTTTATATGTCAACTTGGTTAGGGTGCCTAGATGTTTGGTCACCAGTCTAGATGTTGCTGTAAAGGTGTATGTTAGATGTGATTAACATTTAAATCAGTAGGCTTTGAGTAAAGCAGATTGCCTTCCATAATGTGGGTTGTTGAGCAATATATATAGTAAATTTCATTTCTATTAAACATTTATGTTCAAGCATATACACAAATACTCAAGGAAAAAGGTCTGGAAACAATGTACAACAATTATTTCCTTTGGGGAATTAAATGGGAGTTGAGGTAAGGAAAAGGGTCATATCTTTCCTTTTTTTTTTTCATATTGAACCAGGGTCTCACTCTGTCATCTGGGCTGGAGTGCAGTGATGCAATCGCAGCTTGGCTCACTGTAGCCGCAACCTCCCGGGTTCAGGTGATCCTCCTGAGTAGCTAGGACTACAGGCACGTGCCACCGCACCAGGCTAATTTTTTGTATTCTTTGTAGAAATGGGGTTTCACCATGTTGGCCAGGCTGGTCTCAAACTCCTGGGCTCAAGTGATCTGCCTGCCTTAGCCTCCCAAAGTGCTGGAATTATAGGCATGAGCCACCGCACCTGGCCTCCCTTTTTATTTTTACAATTTCTCTAATTAAAATTTCCCCCCTTGCAGTGTATTCTTGCATTTGTTCTTTATTCCTGGGGAAGATACTACTTTTCTATATTTTGATTGTATCTTGATTAAGAATATCAGTTCTCACCTTTAGCCTGACAAATTTTGTTTCTCAATATTCACCTACAACTCTGTGCTGGAACTAGCACTGTATTCTATGCATCAAAAGCACAGATATTCCACGGCCATCTTTCCTCCAATCTGCAGGCTGTAGAAGTGTGGAGAATAAGACTAAGAATAATGTAGCTTGTTTGAGATTGAGTATTTCATGATGACTAAATTTAGTAATGTAAATTATTAACAATATGATGTATTTTGTGTGACTACAGATGACCTTTTATTGGTAGTGTACTTGCATTGTTGCAAATTGGGCTCCCCAGCCACAGACTCAGAGCTTAGCATGCAGGATGTTTATTAAGGAGTGCCCTTGGGATCACGACTTGTGGAATGAGGGGGAGGGAAGCAGAGGGATAAATCCAGCTGTGATGCACACCCGCCACAGTCTCAGCCAATCCCACCAGAAGCTCTGAAGCTAGAATAGCCTTTTGGGGTTGTCCTAAGTTGGCCTTAGATGGCCAAGTCTTTCTATTCCCTCATCATCCAGTCGTTGGATATGGGCCACCCTGGAAAGGGTGTGACTTTGGGCAAGGTTCTTTCTGCTTCTGAGGCAAGCTGGGAAGTGAATATGTGACAGCTGAAGGCTAATCAAGTTGCTAACACAGGGTAAGGCTATCTGCCAACAGAACTAGCAGCTGGGTAACACGTCCTTCATTGAAGATGCCTCTGAGCGGTTATCACAATGCCTACCTCACGCACCGTTCTTATTTTTGGGATCAGCTTCTCGGAGTTTAAAACCCTTATGTGTCTTTTATTTCTCTTCAAAATTGATGTAGTGTGTATCAGTATGATAATTCGATGAGAAAATGTGAAATATTTATGGTTTATTAAATGTTAGCTATCATTATTATAATTATTAATATTGTTATTCTCACTTAGCAGATATCTTGAAAAGACCTGGTATTGTTTCCCAAGCTTTGTTTTTATTAAGCATGCTTAATAAAAACAAAGCTTGGGAAACAGATCTGATACTAGTTGAAAAGAATATTATTACATTTCTGTTGTACATACATTATGTCGAGTTGGCCCTGAAAAAGTTTCAAATTTGGGGTTGTTTCCTGTAGTGTGAGTGCTAATCCCTTTACACATGATAATGAAAATTTTAATCTTCCCTTTTGCTTTTATGAGATCGAATTCAGTGTCATTCAATGATTCCTAAGGAACTCTGTTTCCCAGCTTATTAAGGGAAAAGCCAGGCTGAGGCTTTTAATTCATCCCCCTGACAAATGTAACACCATCAAAAGTCCTAATATTAAATAAAAACTTGGCTCCGGCTCTAGGAAGAATAATCATGTGAGACTATTTTGTTATTGCTGTTGACATTTAGTTTTGTATTTGACTGCTATGCTGATGAAAAATATCTGTTAACTAGGAAAAATGATACTAATATGAATAATAGAGGTTAGCACTTATTGAGCTCTGTTCTAAGTATTTTACCGGCATTATGTCATTTAAGTATCTTCTCAGTCTTAAGAGGCCGATAAATTTTTTTTTTTTTTTGAGATAAGAGTCTCACTCTGTCACCCAGGCTGGAGTGCAGTGGCACAATCTGGGCTCACTGCAACCTCTGTGTCCCGAGTTCAAGCAATTCTCATGCCTTAGCCTCCTGAGTAGCTGGGATTACAGGCTCCTGTCACCATGCCTGGGTAATTTTTGTATTTCTAGTAGAGACGGGGTTTCACCATGTTGGCCAGGCTGGTCTCGAACTCCTGACCTCAGGTGATCTGCCCTCCTTGGCCTCCCAAAGTGCTGGGATTATAGGCGCGAGCCACTGTGCCTGGCTGAGGCTAATAATATTATTGACCCTCTTTTACAGATGATAAAACTGTGGCTCAGAGGGGGAGGTTGCTTAAGGTCAAACATCTAGTAAGTGCAGAGCAGGAATGAGAACCCAGGTTAATTGGACTGCAAGATTCATGCCTCTATCCATTCCATTTTATTGACATTAAGGACTGATTTGAATACATTCCTTTCAAATGGTCAATCAAGTCTTTATTAAAAACATACTGTGAGTCCAGCACAGCCAGGGTTGGGGGAATAAAAAAATTATAAGCGTTTTCTATGCATTTAATCTAGCTGAGGGATCACAAGATTATCAAGAGGAATGTTTCCTAAACCTTAGTTAGTTATTCACCATTTTTCTGTCGTTGTTATATTTGTGTACCACATGAAGTGTTACTTCCCCCTTTCTGAATTCTGTCATCTCCTAAACTTCACTTGTACACTCAGATCTCTCAACTGTGTTTAAAAAAAGCTGAAAAAAAATGCAGATAGTTTTTCATTTATCTTTTATACCTCCTTGAAAGACGATTTAATACTTTGGTTAGTACAATTAGAAATTAACATATTAGTGGTAATTTACTTCACTATTGTATCATCCTTCTAAGCAATTCCACAATTCTTCCATTTTCTTATTATTTTAGTTTTAAAAAAAATCATAGTTGAGAAAAGCTGATCAGAAATGGTGAACGAATTCCTAGGATAATGAAACAGCAAAATATTTCAAAATGTGAGAAAAACAAGATCACTAACATCTCATAATTTATCTTAGTTTTTATAAGGGTCCTGTTGACGCATATGGCAATTGCAAAATAGAATACGTTTTAGCCTATTAAAACCAAAGAAATAATTTAATTGCACATTTAAAAATGACAAAGAGAGTATCATTGGATTGTTTGTAACACAAAGGATAAATGCTTGGTGATGGATACCCCATTTACCCTGATGTGATTGTTATGCTTTGCATGTCTGTATCAAAATAGCTCACATACCCCATAAGTATTTACATCTGCTGTGTACCCACAAATATTAAAAATAAAATAATAAGAGAAAATTAAATTCAAAAACAAAGAGCAAAATTCGTCTTTGTTTTTTGAAGAATTCTAAGATAAAACCAAAGTCAATCTTCCTAGAGAATGATCTTTATGAAAAAGTCAATCCTTACAAATAGAACAGCTCAAAAAATAAATTTATTTTATGTTATTTTTTATTTTTTGAGACGGAGTATCACCATGTCACCCAAGCTGGAGTGCAGTGGTGGCAACCTCTGCCTCCCGGATTTGAGCAATTCTCCTGCCTCAACCTCCTGAATAGCTGGGACTACAGGCACACACCACCATGCCCGGCTAATTTTTGTATTTTTAGAGGAGACAGGGTTTCACTGTGTTGGCCAGGCTGGTCTTGAATTTCTGACCTCAAGTGATCTGCCCGCCTCGGCTTCCCAAAGTGCTGGGATTACAGGCGTGAGCCACCATGCCCAGCCTCAAAAAAGAAAAAAAAAAAAATCAAAAATCAAAATGAGTTTAAAAGACACTGACATACCAAGGGCTTAATTTTGTAACAATTTTACATGATAGATATTATTTTGATCCCCATTTTACAGATTAAAAAAACCCTCAGTGTTCAGGGTTAAGAAACTTGCAGCCTGTCTGGGTGCAGTGGCTCACTCCTGTAATCCCAGTACTCTGGGAAGCCAAGGCAGGTGGATCACAAGGTCAGGAGTTCGAGACCAGCCTGACCAACACGGTGAAACCCCATCTCTACTAAAACTACAAAAATTACCAAGGTGTGGTGGCACGCACCTGCAATCCCAGCTACTCAGCAGGCTGAGGCAGGAGAAATGCTTGAACCTGGGAGGTGGAGATTGCAGTGAGCCAATATTGCACCACTGCACTCCAGCCTGGGTGACAGAGCGAGACTCCATCTCAAAAAAAAGCAAACAAACAAACAAACAAAAAACCCCTTGCAGCCAGTCCAACCCCAGAGCCCATGCTCGTAATTACTTACTATTCAATCTCCCCAGATAAATTAGTCCTCCTATTTTTTTTTTTTTTTTGATACGGATTCTCCCTGTTGTTGGCTGGACTGGAGTGCAATGGCACGATCTTGGCTCACTACACCTGCGCCTCCTGGGTTCCAGCAATTCTCCTGCCTCAGTCTCCCAAGTAGCTGGGATTACAGGCGCCCACCACCACGCCTGGCTAATTTTTGTATTTTTGGTAGAGATGGAGTTTCACCATGTTGGCCAGGTTGGTCTAGAGCTCCTGACCTCAGGTGATCCACCCGCCTCAGCCTCCCAAAGTGCTGGGATGACAAGTGTGAGCCACCGTACCCGGCCAGTCCTCCTATTTTCATCACTTAAGTTATCCTAGTTTTCCTTAAAAAACCATATAGTGAGAGAGATATATATATATACACACACACACACACACGTATATATATATATATATATACGTATATATATACACACATATATATATATACACGTATGTTTTATATATATATGTATATATATGTAGCTGGAATTATAGGCTTTTGTCACCAGGCCTGGGTAATTTTTATATTTTTAGTAGAGACAGGGTTTCACCATGTTGGCCAGGCTGGTCTCGAACTCCTGACCTCAGGTGATCTGCCCTCCTTGGCCTCCCAAAGTGCTGAGATTATAGGCGCGAGCCACTGCGCCCAAGTAGCTGGGATTACAAGCTTTTTTTTTTTTTTAATTATACTTTAAGTTCTAGGGTACATGTGCCCAACTTGCAGGTTTGTTACATATGTATACATGCACCATGTTGGTGTGCTGCACCCATTAACTCGTCATTTACATTAGGTATATCTCCTAATGCTATTCCTCCCCCTCCCCCAACCCCATGACAGGCCCCGGTGTGTGATGTTCCCCTTCCTGTGTCCAAGTGTTCTCATTGTTCAATTCCCACATATGAGTGAGAACATGCTGTGTTTCGTTTTTTGTCCTTGTGATAGTTTGCCGAGAATGATGGTTTCTAGCTTCATCCATGTCCCTACAAAGGACATGAACTCATCCTTTTTTATGACTGCATAGTATTCCATGGTGTATATGTGCCACATTTTCTTAATCCAGTCTATCATTGATGGACATTTGGGTTGGTTCCAAGTCTTTGCTATTGTGAATAGTGACACAATAATCATATGTGTGCATGTGTCTTTATAGCAGCATGATTTATAATCCTTTGGGTATATACCCAGTAATGGGATGGCTGGGTTAAATGGTATTTCTAGTTCTAGATCCTTGAGGAAGCACCACACTGTCTTCCACAATGGTTTAGGAACACTTTTACACTGTTGGTGGGGCTTTTTTTTTTTTTTAAACTATACTATAAGGACACTATGTTCGTTTTGCTGGCCACAGTATCTCATTGCATATAGCACAGTACCTGGCACAGAGTCAATGCACAATAAATATCAATTAAGCTAAATACTTGGACAGTTATTTAATCATTATGCTTAGCATCTAATCAGTTAGCATGGGCAAAGGTATCAAAATGCTTTATTTGTTGAGTACATACTCTGTCGATAGCAAGTTGTAGGCTCTGAGATAAGAAGATCAAGACATGATCTTTGCCTTCAAGGAACCTCCAATCCTCAGTGGAGTTTAGGGCAGGGACAAGGACAAGGGCATAAAAGGATTAATAATAATGCAGTTGGGCAGGTGTAGACAACTGACTATAGATAGTGTCACCACTTTTTAGGAACTTCACAGCTTCATAAAAGAGTCATCATGGAGGCTTCCATTCTTTGAAGGGCAGAGAATGCTTTCATTCATATATATATACACATATATGTATTATATATGTGTATATATATGTGTATATATATATATGTGTGTGTATATATATATATATATGTATATATATTTTTTTTTTTTTTTTTTTTGAGAGAGAGTCTTACTCTGTTGCCAGGCTGGAGTGCAGTGGCACGATCTCGGCTCACTGCAACCTCCGCCTCCTGGATTCAAGTGATTCTCCTGCCTCAGCCTCCCGAGTAGCTGGGACTACAGGCACCCACCACCATGCCCAGCTAATTTTTGTAGTTTTAGTAGAGATGGGATTTCACCATGTTGGCCAGGATGTTCTCAATCTCTTGATCTCGTGATCCGCCCGCCTCGACCTCCCAAAGTGCTGGGATTACAGGCGTGAGCCACTGTGCCTGGCCTCTTTCCTATATATTTAACTGTAACTTCTCTTAAGCATTTTTATTTTTAAATTTTTATTTACTTATTTATTTTTTGAGACAGGGTCTTACTCTGCCTGCCCAGGCTGGAGTGCAGTGGTGTGATCTTTGCTCACTGCAACCTGCACCTCCCAGATTCAAGTGATTCTCCCATCTCAACCACCCAAGAAGCTGGGATTACAGGCGCGCGCCACCACACCAGGCTAATTTTTGTATTTTTAGTAGAGACAGAATTTCACCATGTTGGCCAGGCTGGTCTCAAACTCCTGGCCTCAAGTGATCCACCCGCCTTGGCCTCCCAAAGTGCTGGGATTACAGGTGTGAGTCACTGCGCCTAGCCTCTTACAGATTTTTAGAAAGAAAGTTTTATATTCTCCTCTTTCTGATCTATCATTTTTTCCAGGAAATTCTTTCAACCTAAATCTTATATAATCAATTTCAGTAGACACCCTCCTTTTCTGTTCTTAGAGAATAGGAATTGATAGTGAATATTCATCTACGGCTTTGAGGATCATTATTAAGTTACTTTCCAGTGACTTAATTTTTAACTCGCTTAATTATTAAGTCACTCTCCAGGCTATACAATTTTATTTCATTCTTTTTTTCTTTTTCTTTTTTTTTTTTTTTGAAGACGGGGACAGGGTTTTGCTCTGTTGCCCAGGCTGGAATGCAGTGGTGTGATTTCGGCTCACTGCATCCTCCAACTCCCAGGCTGAAGTGATCCTCCCCCCTCAGCCTCATATGTAGCTGGGACTATAGGCATGCACTACCATGCCAGGCTATACAATTTTACTTTTTAAAAAATTTTCAGCCGGGTGCAGTGGCTCATGCCTGTAATCCTAGCACTTTGGGAGGCTGAGGTGGGCAGATTGCATGAGCTCAGGAGTTTGAGACCAGCCTGGGCAACATAGTGAGACCCCATCTCTACTAAAATACAAAAAATTAGCTGGGCGAGGTAGTGCAGGCCTGTAGTTCCAGCTACTCGGGAGGCTGAGGTGGGAGGATCACTAGAACCAGGGAGACAAAGTTTGCAGTGAGCCAGGATTGTGCCACTGCACTCCAGCCTGGACAACAGAGTCTTGCTCTGTCGTCAAAAAAATAAAAATAATAATAATAATTCATTCTGTTTTCTTTTCCTATCTTTCAGTCATAATCATTGCTCTCTTCTACCTTATCTCCAAGATTTCCAGGTTTCTTTTACATTGTGAAGCTGAGATTTGATCACGTTCCTTGTAATAGGATTATTTTTACTATTTCTGCCGACTTTCTTTTTTCTCCTTTTTTTAAAGAAAAAATTTTTATTATAAAATTTTCCTGTAATTGACAGTAGCATATAATTAACTTGCACAGGTCATATCCCCTCTGCAGCAGATTGAACCACATCTCCTGATATTCATACCCCTCTGCAGTCTTCTCTTGAATCTGGGCTGGCCGTGAGGCCTGCTTTAACCAACAGAACACAGAGGAAGGCTTAAGCCTTAAGAAGACCTAACAGCTTTCTCGGGGAAGCCAGCTGCCATGTAATATGTCCATCCTAAGACCGCCATGCTGTGAGCAGTTGTCCTCCACATGGCCTCTCCACGAGCCCAACCTAGCCACATGGAGAAGCCATGTGGTGGAGAACAAAGTCCCTGGCCAACAGCCTCAGCCGATCTTCCAACGGACAGCTAGCACCCACCGGCCTGGCTATGAATGAGGCCATCTTGGAAGTAGGTTGTCTAGTCATAGTTGCGCCATCCCAGCTGCCGCCATGTGGAGCAGTGACAGGCTCTCCTTGCCAAGCCCTGTACAAATTGAAGAATTGTGAACAAATCATTTATTTAAGACAGTATTTTTTGGAGTAATTTGTGAGATACCGAGAAATAATTGAAACACTGTCTCTGGGCGAGGCTTTCTTTTTTTCACCTGTAAAGTGAATTAGTTGGACAAGTTAATCTCTACCTCTTATAACCTATTAGAGTGTAGTCTGTGTTGTTCCATCACTGCTCAACTTCCGCCTACAACCTGATATTGGTCCTGTATATTCTTATTTGATACTAACTTGTGACTAGGCTTGTTGAAATTTATTCTCTTTTTCTCCCCCCTTAGATTCAAGTCTCTAACTCGCCAGAATCATTTTAAATCGGTATTTTAGGTGCCGATTTCCATCCTGCAGTGTGTTAATACTGCTGCCAGCTTGGTGATGTGTCCACTTTATGAGCTTGCCTTCTCCTTCATCATTTTCTTCAGAAATCTCACAGCTGCGTTCTCACAGCTGGACTGGCAGATTCGCTGTCCTTTTTGGCCCTCAGAAAATCTTATTGGCATAGTTTCTAGGATTCAAAACTCTGAAACTTGCCTTTCCCACCCATTTTGCTGTTTCTGGCTCAAGCATATTCCCAAATTGGTCTCTTTTTCCAAGATATAGCATGCCCATTCCTGTGAATTTCTTGTGAATAACATGTGCTATTAGGAAGTTAATGAGAAAAATACTTTTCTTTTTTGGTGGAGTCTTGGCTCAGAATATTCCTGAAGTAATCATCATCAATTAACTATGCCTCAAGACTTCTGTGATAGGGATGTAAAGCCAGTAATTCTTTTTCACATCACGTTGAATTCATGTCTCAGAATATTACAGCACATCTGTTCTCCTTGAGCTGAATTTATTCCAGAAGGAACATGTTTCCTAATAAATATTGTCCAGTCATTTTTGAAGGAACTTTAAGCTCAGAGAGCATTAAAGTAATTGATTCTCAGCGTTTTTCAAACTACTTTCAGGTTTAGCCACTGCTGGCCATCTGTTTATTCAGTTTAGAAGGAGTTCCAAACATAGCCTAGAGTCATCATGAGTAATCTTAACAGGCTCACTGGAGCATATGCCATAACTCCCATCTTCCCAGGATTTCAAAAAATGCTGTTGAAAAGAACTGCATGCCTTTTAGGGCCCACCTCTCCTTTCTTGCAGATGATAGACTATCTAGGAGCTAACATGTTACCTGACGCAACAACAAAATAGAAGCATTGATCTATGGGGCAGGCAGACTGTAAGATTCACGCAACACGAATTCCCATGGTGCAAGGTTACTAGTTCTAGGGCAGAAGGCCACTGTTTTTCCAACTCACCCCTCAACCCACTCCAATTGGAAAAGCACTCATTGTCACAGGCCCCTTAAACATTTGCCTAAACACTTTCTGGGGTAATATGATTTACCCCAGAGATCATGACTCTGTGCTTTCCTACGTAGTGGATCTTTTTTTGCTTTTTGTTTTTTGTTCAGCATCCTTTCTCTTCAAGAAGTGTCTTTCCTCTACATCCTGTGATTCTGATGGGCTACAATTCCCAGGCTTCACTTATTTCACTATAGTAACAGCACATGATCCAGGCTTGACCAGTCATGGTAACTTCTTCGTCTGGACACCGGGATTGGTTCAGGTGTTGGCAATTGTTCCAAGCGGGGCCAATCAGAGACTTGGCTGAACTGATAGATGGATGATGGTGGAAGATTCCTCTGCAGAAGATGCTACATTAGAATGCAGCATGCAACCACACATAGTAATCGTCCTAAGCCACACGGAGTCTGCCTTATATTAAGAGAAAACTAGGCCGGGCGCAGTGGCTCATGCCTGTAATCCCAGCACTTTGGGAGGCCGAGGCAGGTGGATCACGAGGTCAGGAGATCGAGACTATCCTGGCTAATACAGTGAAACCCCGTCTCTACTAAAAATACAAAAAATTAGCTGGGCATGGTGGTGGGTGCCTGTAGTCCCAGCTACACAGGAGGCTGGGACAGGAGAATGGTGTGAACCCGAGAGGCGGAGCTTGCAATAAGTCGAGATAGCGCCACTGCAATTCCAGCCTGGGCAACACAGGGAGACTCCGTCTCAAAAAATAAATAAATAAATAAAGAGAAAAGTAACACATGGGAGCAGAGTGGAAACAGAGAAGATGAGAAGTGCCAATATTGGTCTGGCCCCTGAATACAGCTATATTTGAACTTCTAAGACATTCATTTACTTTTTTACTTTAGCTCATTTAAGTTGTGTTTGTCTCATTTGCAATCCAAGAGTCATAATTAACAGCAACGTAGTCTTTAAGAAAAAATGTATGCAACCTTAAAAATAGCTTCCTTCTTAGAAATGTAAATCACAGTTGTTGAAACTTTAGAACAGGTTTTCATATAATTTGGTAATTTTTTGGAAGGTGAGAATTTTTTAGAGGTGAGAGTGGTTTCCTTAATCCAGGCAGGTGGTGCCTTGTCTGACAAGATTCTCCATCCATATCTTTCAAAAAAATGTATTATGACCTACTGGGAAGTTTTAGTTCAGGGAATAGAGTTGTTGCTTCACTCCGTCCCAAAATATTAGGAATATAGGACCCAAGGAAATAACTGAAATGAAGGAACTGTGGCCCTTGTATCTCTTTAGGAATGCCTGTTGATTTTAAGATGTACTGACGATATGATGGATGAATCCACAGAGCGTAAGCTATTTTCTGTTGGGTGTGTTGGGAGCAGTGAAAAGGACGCTTTAAGCACAGACGATCAGTAGTTTTGTTTTTAGTTTGTCTTTCACTCCAAGCTTTGTAATTAAGCATTTTTATCTTTACAAAGCCCACTGGCATCATCCACTTTAAGATTTTCTAAGATGTTTCAGAATGTCTCCTTCTCCCTACTTCTTCCCTTTCCTCCTTTTTACTCCAATTTTGTCTTTTCACTTTGATTAGCAATTTTCAGTTTAAATTTTACCTGTATTTTATATTTTAAGGTATGTTAAACATATTTTGGAGGTACACCAAATACACACATACATACTAGATAGGGCTGGAGACTTCTGGCAAACTAGGTGGAAATATTAATGAAATTATGCATTGTATTTGGACTCAACTTTATTCTCTAAAAATCAACAAGCACATTAGAGAACTTAGTAAAATTGATCCTTTTGATAAGTATACTGTATTAATTATTATTGAACAGCTGTATGTAAGGAATTATGCCAAATATTGAGAATGAGAAGAAGAAAATGATTTGATTCTCTGCCCTTGGGGAATCTACTATGGGAAACAGATTCAATGTCCCAGACAGGCAGAAGGAATGCTTCTTCTATTAGGCTCACATTACACCTGTCTTGATTATAGCATATATCATAATTATTTCTTTAGGTATTCATGTCTTCCTTTGGAATAAAAACTCTATGTTGAGCCAATTGGCTGTCTTCTTCATTTTTATATTCTCTGTGCCTCATATTGTCCCTGACACAGTATTTATGTTTTTATTTTTTTTGAGATAGGATCTTATTCTGTTGCCCAGGCTGAAGTGCAGTGGTGTGATCTTGGCTCACTATAGCCTCGACCTCCTTGGCACAAGAAATCTTCCCACTTCAGCCTCCCGAATAGCTGGGACCATGGGCTTGTGCCATCACGGCTAGTTTTTATATTTTTTATAGAGACAGTGTTTTGTCATATTGCCCAGGCTAGTCTCAAATGCCTGAGCTCAAGTAATCTGCTCACCTCAGGTTCCCAAAGGGCTGGGATTACAGGCGTGAGCCACTGTGCCCAGCAGTAGTTACTTAATAAAAGCTTGATGTTGATGCAGTTAATGGAATGTGCAACTAAAACTGACTTTAAAAATGAGGAAGTCTGCCAGGCGCAGTGGCTCATGCCTGTAATCCCAGCACTTTGGGAGGCCGAGGCGGGTGGATCACGAGGTCAGGAGTTTGAGACCAGCCTGACCAACATGGTGAAACCCCGTCTCTACTAAAAATGAAAAAATTAGCTGGGCGTGGTGGCAGGCACCTGTAATCCCAGCTACTCAGGAGGCTGAGGCAGGAGAATCGCTTGAACCCGGGAGGCAGATGTTACAGTGAGCCAAGATGGCACCACTGTGCTCCAGCCTGGGTGATAGAACAAGACTCTGTCTCTAAAAAATAAAAATAAATAAAATAAGAAGGATGTAGTTTCCAATACTGACCCAGATGATGCTATAGAGAATAATGGACACAAAAGATCCTCCCAGACAACAGAATTCGGGGTGATCAGGTGGGTCAACCAAGGAACTTACTCTCTGCCAGGGCAGGGAATCTTTGCAGCTTCTGCTTATTAGGATTTCACAGTTGCTGAGGACGAGTGACAACTGTATATTTCCCATTCTTCCCTTGTCTGACTTGGAGTTTTACTTGTGGTTATCCTGTCTTTGTCACAGAAGTGGAGAGTGGATGTTTAGTAGATGAGTCACTTCTCCAAAAGGAGCCACATCCAAACTCAATGGAGAGGTCTTGGACTCTGAGGGGTAACTGGGTAGGACTTTGGATTGGTTTCCTTGGGAAGAAGATGAATGTGTTCTTATGTCTCAGAAGGGTATGCATTGATTCTTGGGTGGCCAGAAAGGTGGTCTATAGAACCTGCTAATTGGCCTCTGATATTCATTCTCTCAATCTCTCTTTTTTTTTTTTTTTGAGACAGTCTTGCTGTGTTGCCTAGGCTGGAGTGCAGTGGTGTGATCATGGCTCAGTGCAACCTCTGCCTCCCGGGTTCAAGGGATTCTCATGTCTCAGCCTCCCAACTAGCTGGGACTACAGGCATGAGCCACCATGCCCGCCTAATTTTTGTATTTTTAGAAGAGAGGGGGTTTCACCATGTTGGCCAGGCTGATCTTGAACTCCTGGCTACAAGTGATCTGCTGGCCTCGGCCTCCCAAGTGCTGGGATTACAGGTGTGAGCCACTGCGCCTGGCCCCAGTTAATTTTTTAATTTTTGTAGAGGTGGGGTTTTGCCATGTTACCCAGGCTGATCTGGAACTCCTCAAGCAATCCACCCACCTTGGTCTCCTAAAGTGCTGGGATTACAGTGTGAGCCACCATGCCCAGCCAAGCAAACATTTTCTTAGAGCCAGATAGGAAATATTTTGCCATGCAAGTCATAGGGTCTCTGTCCCAGTGACTCAATTCTGACCTTGTAGCTCCAAAGCAGCCATTGACAAGACTTCTACAATGGATGTGGCCATATTCCAGTAAAATTTTATTTACTAAAACCGGTGCCTGCTAACTATAGCTTGTTTATCTCTGCATCTCTGCTCTGGTGGAACAATAACATTCATGAACTCTGGTTCCCTGGATGCCCTGGAAAGAGAGCTGCCCTACATTCCAGATCACCTACTAACTCAGATGTCTATGTGAAGGAAAAATAAGGTGTTTTGTTTTTTTGTTGTTGTTGTTGTTTGTTTTGTTTTTTGTTTTTGACAGGATCTCACACTGTTGTCCAGGCTGGAGTGCAGTGGCAGGATCACAGCCCACTGTAGCCTCAACCTCCCTTGGCTCGGGTGATCCTCCCACCTCAGCCTTCCAAGTAGCTGGGACTACAGGCATATGCCACCATGCCTGGCTGATTTTTTATTTTAAAAATTTTTTGTAGAGACAGTGTATCACCATGTTGCCCAGGCTGGTCTTGAACTCCTGGGCTGAAGCAGTCTTCCTTCCTCGGCCTCCTCAAGTGCTGGGATTACACGAATGAGCCACTGTGCCCAGCCTGAGAAATAAGTTCTTAACTCTTATTTAAGTCACTGTTATTTTGGATTCTGTTAAGGTGTTCAAACCAATATCGTAATGCAACTATATCTTCTGGTGAGAAATATCTAAATATGGATGATCACAGTCCCCTGGGAGTGTTATTACTTTATTTTAGTCACTAATCTAGTTCTAGAAAAAAGAGTGATGATTGGGAAACTCATCTTTTCAAAATCCTGTAACAAGTCTGACATGGTACTGATTTGGCACTATATCCCTTGATTCTGAAGATGCCAGTTGGAAGCAGCAACTAAAGATAACGTTTCTTTGCTTTTGTTGTTAACTTGAAGTCATTGTAAAGAGGTTGAATGACCTCTTGACATTTAGAAGATGTTAAATGACCTCAGAGCCAGTTTTTTACTAATAAGGATATAGTAAATAACTTGCATTTCACTAAATGCAAATTAGTTGCAGGTTCCAACCTGCAATTCTGGTTCAACATAAATATCCTAAAGGCAGTATACTTGTAAAGAAAATTTCCATATATTGCATAACGTATTCACACTTTGCCCATCATTCAAGGCATTGCATGTGCTATTGTCAACTTCCCTAACCACCTTTTAAATTTATCATCAATATAAAATTAAGAAGAATAGTGAAATTCTTTTCATATTGATGACAGTCCACTATTTTCTAAAGAGCAAGATAACCAAAACAAAATAATTGGTCATTTTGAAGAAGAAATTTACTAAATGAAGCAGTTGGAAAGAATGGATTACAGTTGTTTTTGAGAAAGTTTACATCAATTGTTCATATTAAAAATATATCTTCCAAGTATAGTCCTTTTAGCAAAGACATCTGTGTTTACTTTATTTATTTACCTAATAAGTAGTTATTCTCTAAATTCTTACCTCTAAGTTCTCTAACTTATTCTTTAAGTTCTTATCTCTAAGAACATTTATTTACCTAATTATTTATTCATTTACCTAATGTCATCTTTTGGTCCCATAATTTTAAATAAGTGCAAAGTGATGTTTATACTGCCAGTTTGGAGTTTTGCAGTAGCAGGTGTGATTGTCTTATAAAAGCTCTTTTGATATAGCCAATGTCATGTTCCTTATTTGTGTGTTATTTTCGAAATGTATTCAAGGCAGCACCCCCGAGACAGCTGTGACAATAATGCCCCCCCCCCATGACAACAGAGGAACCATGCCAAAGCTCAGCAAAACAAAATTTACTTGGCAGGGGAGAGAGAATAGAGGCTTTTCACAGCTCTTTGGAAATGCTAATAAGGTCTCGACCTTGAACCGTGTTTGCTTTTTATCTGGGAAACCCTTTCCAGTTACGATAGCATTGATATACTAAGAGATTCCGAGTTAGGAGTTTATACAGTAGGTTTATGAGACAGGTAATCCAAAATTCAGGTGCTCCCTCTTCGCTTGGAAGAACAGTGCATTTTGGGACATTTTAAAGCACATCGTCAAGTTCTTTGGCCTTTTTTTTTTTGAGTTGGAGTCTTCACTCTGTCGCCTAGGCTGGAGCGCAATGGTACAATCTCGGCTCACTACAACCTCTGCTTCCTGGGTTCAAGCGATTCTCCTGCCTCAACTTCCTGAGTAGCTGGGATTACAGGCGCGTGCCACCATGCCCAGCTAATTTTTATATTTTTAGTAGAGATGGGGTTCTACCATGTTGGTCAGGCTGGCCTCGAACTCCTGACCTCGTGATCCACCCACCTCGGCCTCTCAAAGTGCTGGGATTACAAACATGAGCCACCGCATCTGGCCAGCTCCTTTAACCACTACTTATAACAGGCTCACAGGCTCAAGGTTGGCAGGCTTTACTGCCAGGCATAATGTTGTGTTAATGTGGGTGAAGTACATTTGCAATGTGTAGATAGTTGACTCACAGCTCTAATTTTGTTCTTCTGAGTAGCTCTTTTAAGCTTGCCTGCCCTTTTTGTCCTATGTTGCTTAGATGACTGGAGAAAAATATTATTATCTGATGGCTCAATTTAAAGACCCACGATTACACCAGCTGAGCTCAGCCTTCACACTCACACCCACCTTTCAATATCTGGCACTAATCTTTTAAATACCTTGTCAGAGGAATACTGTTTCCTGGGTGTGTTCAAACTAGTCATGTTGTTATGTCCCAACAACAGTGGGATCCTTTTCAGAAGAAAAACACATGAAGGCTCAAAGCCAAGCTGCTGCGTAAAAGCTTTCCCTTTCCTTCCTCTGACCCATCCTCTTTGGAATAATTAGATGAATGGTGCTTTTCTTCTGTGATTTATCTGTGTTTTTAAAGGCAAAACTCCCATGAAGAGATGGGCTATTAAGAATTCTCACAGTTGGCTGGGCGTAGTGGCTCACGCCTGTAATCCCAGCTCTTCTGGAGGCCGAGGAGGGTGGATTGCTTGAGATCATGAGTTCAAGACCAGCCTGGCCAACATTGTGAAACCCACGTCTCTACTAAAAATACAAAAAATAGCCAGGCTTGGTGGCATCTGTAATCCCAGCTACTCAGGAAGCTGAGGCAGGAGGATGGCTTGAACCTGGGAGGCGGAGGTTGCAGTGAGCCAAGATTTTGCCACTGCACTCCAGCCTGGGCAATGGAGCAAGACTGTCTCAAACAGACAAACCAAAAAAGGATTCCCACAATCAACACTTTCAACTATTTGTTTGAAAATTTTTATTCCTCTTTTGCTGTTTCTAAAAGACTAAGAATCTTGAGGAGTTATGTATAAAAAGCTCTAACTCTCCTTTTGATAATTTTTAGAGTTAGTAATTTATAGCCTAAAGAATTATATAAGGCTGGGCGCAGTGGCTCACACCTGTAATCCCAGCATTTTGGGAGGCTGAGGCGGGCAGATCACTTGAGATCAGCAGTTTGAGAACAGCCTGACCAACATAGTGAAACCTCATTTCTACAAAAAAAGAAAAAATACAAAATTAGCTGGATATGGTGGCACATGCCTGTAATTCCAGCTACTTGGGAGGCTGAGACAGGAGGGAGGCAGAGGTTGCAGTGAGCAAAGATCGCACTATTGCACTCCAGTCTGGGCAACAAGAGTGAAACTCTGTCTCAAAAAAAGAATAAGGTGACATCATTTAATATAAACACATATAATATAGGATCTTGGAAAATATGAGTCGTATCAGTACTTAGCAGCAATCAGGTCATTTACTAGTTATGAGTAATTGACTCAAAATGTATCTTTTTCTACAAAAGAAACAATATTATGAGTAGGCTGCTTAGCATGCATATTATCATTTATTTAGTACTGAATGTCATAGTGTCTGTCTTTTTATTATTCTCATGTTTCTAAAGCAATAAGAAAAGCAGATGGGATAGCCCGGGCTCAGTGGCTCACGCCTGTAATCCCAGCACTTTGGAAGGCCGAGGTGGGCGGATCACGAGGTCAGGAGATTGAGACCATGCTGGCTAACACAGTGAAACCCCGTCTCTATTAAAAATCCAAAAAAAATTAGCTGGGCGCGGTGACAGGCGCCCGTAGTCCTAACTACTCGGGAGGCTGAGGCAGGATAATGACGTGAAACCGGGAGGCGGAGCTTGCAGTGAGCCGAGACCCTGCCACCGCACTCCAGCCTGGGCAACAGAGCGAGACTCCGTCTCAAAAAAAAAAAAAAAAAGAAAAAAGAAAAGTAGATGGGATAAAAACAACAGAAGAATATTATCCATGTGTTTATGCAAATAACATGGCTTAAACATTTTGTGATAGCTAAGTTAGTGCTCTGAATAATAATTTGTATGCACTGAGTAGTCAACATTTAAAAATGTGTAAACTTACATTTACACTGATTTCAAATTAAATTGATTTAGGAACCAAAGTATACTTTCATGATGAAATTATTTTTTAGTGTTTCAACAACTATACCTACCTTTTTTTCACCCTTTTCTTTTAAAATAAAAATATATGCGTGCATATGTATTTAAATAAAATAATGCTTATTATAGAAAATTTGGAAAAAAAAAACCCTGAAATTGCATCAGATAATTACTTCTGATAATTACTACATTTTGATATCAAAATCAGCATAAACTCACGTGTTTTACTGTCTGCTTTTCCTCCCACCGTATGTTGATATTTTATACATTTTATTATTTCTTTAAATATTATTTGCTTACATGATTTTGAAGCTTAATCAAATGAACATACCACAATTTGTTAAACAAAATTTCTATTGTCGGACATTCAGATTGGGTTCAACTTTTTCTTTTTATAGTAACATTCAGCAGAACACCATTGAACATAAATCTTTGAATGCATCTTGATTATTTCCTTAGGAAAAATCCCTAAATCTAAGATTACGGGGCCCAGAGTTACTTCAATTTTAACTGGTGAAATAATTTTAAAATTGTTATTTTCTTCTTTCTTCCTTCCTTTTTTTTCTCTTTTTTGAGATGGGATTTTGCCCAGGTGCTATCTTGGCTCACTACAACCTCTGCCTCCTGGGCTCAAGGGATTCTTTTGCTTCAGTCCCCCAAGTAGCTGACACTACAGTCATATGCCACCATGCCCCAGCTAATTTTTGCATTTTATATAGAGACAGAGTTTCACCATATTGGTCAGGCTGGTCTCCAACTCCTGAATTCAAGTGATCTGCCCATCTTGGCCTCCCAAAGTGCTGGGATTATAGGCATGAACCACCACGCCTGGCCCCCAAAATTGTTATTTTCAAGTCTAAAATTTCTTTCAGCTTCTGCATGACAGATAATTTTCATGACAAAATAGTCTTCTTTTTTAAAAAAATGTGAAAGATAGTTTTGACTTGTCCAATAAATGAAGCTTTATCAGTGGTTGTGTGTATGTGATTTTGTGAATTTTTTTTGTTTTTTTGAGACACAGTTTCGCTCTTGTTGCCCAGGCTGGAGTGCAATGGTTCACTGCAACCTCTGCCTCCCGGGTTCAAGCGATTCTCCTGCTCAGCCTCCGAGTAGCTGGGATTACAGGCATGCACCAGCATGCCCAGCTAATTTTGTATTTTTAGTAGAGACAGGGTTTCACCATGTTGGTCAGGCTGGGGTTGAACTCCTGACCTCAAGTGATACACCCGCCTCAGCCTCCTAAAGTGCTGGGATTACAGGTGTGAGCCACTGCACCAAGCTAATTTTGTGAATATTGTAAATGTATTTGTGGAACGAAATGGCTTGGAGTCCCCCTTAAGTGAAAGCCCCATTGTTCCCATCATAGCAATCCACCTACTGCTGTAGGCTTGATATTATCACTCCTGCCATTTGGGCAGGTGTCTGGAGGGTGGAAGTAGGGACAAAGATCTTAGAAAAGTGGTAGGGTGATGAGAGATAGATTGGGAATTAATACCAAATCAGGAAAGAAGCAATTAAGTAAATGACAAGAATTGAGGCTGGTTAGAGTAGGTCTGAGAAGCAGAGTAGATACTTTTCTCATTTTAATGAATGCTAATCAGCTGGCCTAGTGAAAACCTCCTCCTGATATGCCAAAACACAATGGCTTATGCAAAACATTTGATAAAGCATTCTCAGGTGTGTTAGTCATTAAGCCATGACCTTGGGAACAGATTGCATGGCTATATTCCTCCTTAGTCATTTACAGTACACACCCAGGTCCATAAATGCAGCTGTGTGAATATAATTAATTACTAACAATTCTTATTTTAGAAGTAGTAGTATCTTGAGAGTAATCCATAGGTAGTGGACAAGAAATAATTAAACACTGTTCTGCATTGAGGCTAGCCAGAGGCTCTAAATGCTATTTTGTGCTTGTGCTATACTGTGGGAAAAAGGTGAGTTTTAATTAATTAATTAATTTATTTATTTATCTTTCTTTTTTTTGAGATGGAGTTTTGCTCTTGTCGCCCAGGCTGGAGTGCAATGGTGTGATCTCGGCTCACCACAACCTTTGCCTCCCGGGTTCAAGCAATTCTCCTGCCTCAGCCTCCCGAGTAGCTGGGATTACAGGCATGCACCACCACACGCAGCTAATTTTGTATTTGTAGTAGAGACGGGGTTTCTCCATGTTGGTCAGGCTGGTCTTGAACTCCTGACCTCAGGTGATCTGCCCGCCTTGGCCTCCCAAAGTGCTGAGATTGGGAGTTTTCTTTAAAAGGGATAAAGGACCAGCCCACTGATAAAGTTGTCTGTTGTTACCTAGGTCAGTCTTCCTGGTGGTAAAACACCTTTGGAAACTTTTTTTTTTCTTTTTCTTTTTTGAGATGGAGTTTCGCTCTTGTCGCTCAGGCTGGAGTGTAATGGCTCGATCTTGGCTCACCGCAACCTCCACCTCCCAGGTTCAAGTGATTCTCCTGTCTTAGCCTCCCGAGTAGCTGGGATTACAGGCGCCCACCACCAAACTTGGCTAATTTTTGTATTTTTAATAGAGACAGGGTTTCACCATGTTGGCCAGGCTGGTCTTGAACACCTGACCTTAGGTGATCCACCCGCCTCGGCCTCCCAAAGTGCTAGGATTCCAGGTGTGAGCCACCGTGCCTAACCTGGAAACTATTTTCTTCCATCTAAAAATCAAACAGCTGAAACAAATCCGTCCTCCCAAGTTAAAGCATACATCAGGAGGATAATGGGAATCTTGTGAGTCAGAGTTTATCAGAAAGATGAGATGGCCAGGGATGAGGCCAGGCAGGGAGAGGCAATGCTATTAGGACCAACAGATGTAGTCACTGTTGTCACTGACTGTGGTCTTCTGGCCAGGATTGGATCTTCTAGAGCAGCAGTTTCCACATCCGAGTGTCAGACGCACTGAGGTGTTAATATCTATTAAGTCAAAATCTTTGGGAACGGGGCTTGAGAATCATCAAAAAAAAAAAACAAAAAACTTTTCACTGGGTGCAGTGGTTCACACCTGTAATCCCAGCACTTTGGGAGGCTGAGCGGGGAGGATCAGAATTTTTGGGAGGGCTTTAGCCCAGGAGTTCAAGACCAGCCCCCTTTGTTTTTTTTGTTTTTTTTGTAGAGATGAGGCCTCCCTATGGGCAACATTAGCTGGGCGTGGTGGTACATACC
The DNA here is from genome assembly GCF_028885655.2 of Pongo abelii. Lineage (NCBI taxonomy): Eukaryota > Metazoa > Chordata > Mammalia > Primates > Hominidae > Pongo > Pongo abelii. The sequence goes on from NC_071995.2 coordinate 94,162,186, forward strand.
CCTAGTACTAGCTATGTGGGAGGATTTCTTGAGCTCAGGAGGTTGAGGCAGCAGTGAGCCATGACTGCGTCACTGCACTCCGGCCTGGGTGACAGAGTGAGACCCTGTCTCAAAAAACAAAACAGCAACAGCTTTTCAACTCAGCCAGGTTAGCAGCTACTATCTTGGAGCTTTCCCATTTTCAAGTTGTTAGATCAGTGACTATGGCCATTTGGCCTAGTGGGGGTTTCTTAAAACAACAGCCTCCAAAGGGAGGATGTTGGAATAAAACATTAGAAATATTTATATATTTAAAAATCTCATCCTTAGCCAGGAGTGGTGGCTCACGCCTGTAATCCCAGCACTTTGGGAGGCTGAGGCGGGCGGATCACTTGGGGCCGGGAATTCGAGACCAGCCTGGCCAACACGGCGAAATTCTGCCTCTACTAAAAATACAAAAATTAGCCGGGTGTGGTGGTGGGCACCTATAATGCCAGCTACTTGAGAGGTTGTGGCAGGAGCATTGCTTGAACCCGGGAGGCAGAGATTGCTGTGAGCCGAGATGGCACCACTGCACTCCAGCCTGGGTGACAGTGTGAGACTCCATCTCAAAAACAAAAACAAAAACAAAACCTCATCCTTTAAAATGTTTTGTATTTTTATGTTTTATCAAATGCATAATATATGAGGTCATATTATATGATATAATTTAGAAATAAATATACATATAGTGGGATTTGTGCTCAAAATGTTTTATTGGTAGAGTTGAGCAGTCAAAAAAAAAAAAAAAAAGTCTTGGAACCACTACCTTGGAGGGCTTGAAAAATGAAAACTTATCCTTAAGAGGCAGGTATCCAAAAGCGATGTTTGGCCTTCAGAAGTAAATATAATGGACAATATACTTTTAGAGTCACATGACCAACCCAGATAGGACCATGATAAAATTCCTGGACAGAATAGTGGCTGTAGCCACTGATAGCTAGAGAGGCAGCTTGATGTAGCCAAAAGAGAACAGGCTTAGGAGTCAGCACATCTGACCTCAACTTGGAGTTCTGCCACTTCATAGCTGGGTTTCCCTAATCTCAGTCCCAGTTTTCCAATCTGCAAAACAGGAACAGAAATACTTAAGTTGCAGGAACCCCTTGAGAATTAAGTGAGATAATGTATGTATTTAACAGAGGTCAGCATGTAGCTGGTACACTATAAAATGGTAGCTCTTGTTACCAACAGCTATTATTGATGGTACTATATGTATAGAGGCAGTATAAGGTAGTGGTTGATAGTATGGGTTCTGAATGTCTGAGTTGGAATTTTGGCATGGTCACTCATTAACTGTATTAAATTGGGCCAGCTGATGGTAATAATAATATAACATAATAGTAGTATGATGTCTGGCTCATAATATATGCTTGTTTTTTGTTTGTTTGTTTGTTTGTTTGTTTGAGACAGAGTCGCACTCTGTTGCTCAGGCTGGAGTGCAGTGGCACGATCCCGGCTCACTGCAACCTCCGTCTCCCGGGTTCAAGTGATTCTCGTGCTTCAGTCTCCCAAGTAGCTGGGATTACAGGCCTGTGCCACCACCCTGGCTAATATTTTGTAATTTTAGTAGAGATGGGGTTTTGCCATGTTGGCCAGGCTAGTCTTGAACTCCTGAGCTCAGGTGATCTGCCTGCCTTGACCTCCCAAAGTGCTAGGATTCACCGCACCCACCCAATATATGCTTAATAAATATTAGCTGCTATCAACATCATCATCATTGTTAATCACCATTATCATCATCATTACATCAGTTTTTGGTTTTTCTTTCTTTTTTTTTTTTTTTTTTAAGTGATGTGGTCTCACTCCTGTCTCCCAGGCTGGAGTGCAGTGGTGCAATCATGGCTTACTGTAGCCTTGACCTCCATCCCTGGCTCAAGTAACACTTTCACCTCAGCCCCCCGAGTAGCTGGGACCACAGGCACATACCACCACGCCTAGCTAATTTTTTTTTTTTTGTAGAGATAAGGTCTTGCTATGTTGCCCAGTCTGGTCTCAAATTCCTGGGCTCAATGTTTTAATTGTAATGTGAGGCAGTATCAGACTGAATAATCCTGGACCTGCTGAAAAAAGAAAAAAGATAATATGAGGCAGTCAATGATAAATAAATAATTGTAGACATGTGGTTACAATTCTGTTATTAATCACCAAGTAAAATGACAGGGAAATCTGCTGGTATGGTTCCCTGATGGCATCAGTTCCTATACTTTTGTGTACACTAAAATCATCTGTGGGGCTTCTGAAGAAGGCAGCCAAGTCTATTTCCTGAATCAGAATTTTTAGGGTGGAGCTCAGGCAGCTGTGTTTTCCATGAGATAAATGAGTGATTCTTATACATAACAAAGATGAGAACCACTGATTATAGTGTCCTTCTCTCAACAGCTTTAGTTCTCCTCAATTACTTCCAACATTTCCCAAGCCCCAAGAAGCTCATTAAGATAGTGTTATATTACAAGTACCTCTAGGATCCAAATGACCATCTGGCTATTACTTGGTGCTTGAGTAGGCTGTATTCTTAATTCAGATGATTAGGCCACTGGATGGAAGTTTTAAAATGCTTTTCTTGCATTTGGGGGTTACATTTTGCTTTTTGATTTTGCTTACCACCATCTCATATACCTTACTGTTCAAGACAAATGAACATATTCATAGTCAGAACTGGAAGGGAATTTAGAGTAACTGGTCCAATATCCATATTTTACTGATTTTAAGAATGAGGCTAGGGCCAGGTACGGTGGCTTATGCCTGGAATCCCAGCACTTTGGGAGGCTGAGGCAGGAGGATCGCTTGAGCCCAGGATTTCGAGACCAGCCTGGGCAACATAGTGAGAGCCTGTCTCTATTAAAAATATCTAATAACTTATTTATTTAAAAAAAGAGAAAGAGACTATACTCTTCCCTTTGTTTAGTTAGCACCAAAACCAAGATTAAAATTCAGTTTCTTTCTTTCTTTTTTGAGACAGAGTCTCACTCTGTTGCCCAGGCTGATGTCCAGTGGTGCTATCTCAGTTCACTGCAACCTTTGCCTCCTGGGCTCAAGCGATCCTCCCACTTCAGCCTCCCGAGTAGTTGGGTCGACAGGCGTAAGCCACCAACGCCTGGCTAGTTTTTGTATTTTTTGTAGAGATGGGGGTCTCGCCATGTTGCCCAGGCTGGTCTCGAACTCCTGAGCTCAAGTGATCCGCTCAGGTTGGCCTCTCGAAGTACTGGGATTACAGGCATGAGCCACCACACCCGGCCAGAATTCAGTTTCTTGATTTCTGGGTTTGTGTTCTGCCTCCACCATGTTAATAACCATCTGGCACTGAAAAAAGACAGCGTGTTCACCTTTTGGAACTCTGTTTCTTTCAAGTCACTAAAACATCACTTAGAAAATGACCTCTCCCAAAACCTCAGAGGTATGAAAGAACTAGTGTTTTCAAAATGAGAGGACCATTTCTGAAGAAAAACTGAGGTTTTCTTATATCAGTTGTCCTCAATTTTAAGCTTTATCATTAAACGGAAATGATGGAAAATTACTTCCCATTAACACAACTCAGTTGAAATGTTTCTATGTTTAAAATATCTACTGAATTATACTAATGCTTAAAAGCACTGTGCCACAGAAAACTTTGGACATTAGCATTTATCTACTTGGAGTAACTCTTATCTATAGTGGAAGACAAAGCTAACACGGTATCAGTTATACTGTGCTAGTCACTGTTGTACTATTCCGTTGCTAGTACACCATAATATAGTATACCCTCCCTTTTAAAAAAAAGCCTGGGCCGGGTGTGGTGCCTCACGCCTCTAATCCCAGCACTTTGGGAGGCCAAGGTAGGCAGATCACGAGGTCAAGAGATCGAGATCATCCTGGCCAACATGGTGAAACCCCGTCTCTATTAAAAATACAAAAATTAGCTGGAAGTGGTGGCACGCACCTGTAGTCCCAGCTACTCGGGAGGCTGAGGCAGGAGAATTGCTTGAACCTGGGAGGCGGAGGTTGCAGTGAGTGGAGATTGTGTCACTGCACTCCAGCCTGGTGAAAGAGCGAGACTCATCTCAAAAAAAAGAAAAAAAAAGGCTGGTCCAAAAGTACTGTACTATTTCAACCGATTGTTCACAGTTAGTTACAGATTGTCTTTTCCTCCTTCTCACTACTGTACTTGACTAGTCTTTTTTTTTTTTGAGATGGAGGCTTGCTCAGTCGCGCCCAGGCTGGAGTGCAGTGGCGTGATCTTGGCTCACTGCAACCTCCGCCTCCCAGATTCAAGTGATTCTCCTGCCTCAGCCTCCCTAGTAGCTGGGATTACCGGTGCCTGCCACCATGTCCGGCTAATTTTTTTTTTTTTTTTTTTAGTAGAGATGGGGTTTCACCATATTGGCCAGGCTGGTCTCGAACTCCCGCCCACCTCAGCCTTCCAAAGCACTGGGATTACAGGCGTGAGCCACCACATCTGGCCTTGACTAGTCTTAAAAAAATAATAATAATAATAAAATATTTTAGGCATATAGAAAATAATATGACATCCATAGTGTAATGGTTAGCATTCTGGACTCTGGAAATAATATGACAAATAATATATACCCATTACCCAGCTTTAACAAATCTTAGCATCTTGCCATAACATGTTTCTTTCAGATCTGTTTGTTTCCTTTGATGGACTAGCAGCACCAAAAAGTAAGATAGAGTTGAAATACCTGGTATATCTCTCCTCAATTCTTCTCCTGTTAACCACTCTCCTCAATTTGTTATTTCTCATTCCCATGCCTGGGGTATTTTATTTTGTTTGGGGTATTTGTATGACTGTTTTATACTCTTTTTGTTGTTTTTGTTTTTGAGACAGGGTCTCACTCTGTTGCCCAGGCTGGAATGCAATGGCATGATCACAGCTCACTGTAGCCTCTACTTCTTGGGCTCAAACAATACTGTCTCAGCCTCCCAACTGCTGGGACTACAGGTGCACACCACCACACCCAGCTAATTTTTATATGAAGAGACAGAGTTTCACCATGTTGCCCAGGCTGGTCTCAAATTCCTGAGCTCAAGCAATCTGCCTGCCTCAGCCTCCCAAAGTACTGAGATTATGGGTGTGAAACACCACACCCGGCCTCTGACATCTTCTCTTTAGATGTTTATTGATAATTCTTCCAAATTATTTATTTTTTTCTAAGAGCGTTAAAGCTTTGCTTTTCATATTTAAATCTTTATACTTTCTGGATTTTGTGTGTGTGTGTGTGTGTGGTATGAGTTGTTTTTTTCTGGATGTATAACTATTTATCCTAACACCTTTTATTGAATAGTACATCCTTTATAAACTAATTTATAATGCTATCTCTGACAGCTATCAAATTTTCAGAAATGAACCTAACCGCCTTTTAAACTTGAGGTAATAGGAAACAGTTTGAAGGAATTTGCACAGTGAAAATATTTCAAAACTATATCATAAAAATTCAGTAAAGGAACAAACCAACCAAACTGGCAAAATACAATTTTGCATCATTAAATAATTTTTTTGTCTTTTTTTTTTGCAAATGTATATCAATGTATTTCTTCACCAGACAATTTTAGCACAGTCTTCTATATTCTCCTTATTGCTTAGAAACCATAGAATGCAAACAAGTGCCTTACACAATTCTGTACCATACAAAAGACCCGTGGCAGAACCAAATACTGCTTATTAGGTGGTATAGGGAAGGAGTAAGATGACGTTCCTTTTCTTTTTTTTTTTGAGACAGGGTCTCACTCTGTCGCCCAGGCTGGAGTGCAGTGGCGCAATCTTGGCTCACTGCAACTTCTGCCTCCTGGGTTCAAGTGATTCTCGTGCCTTAGCCTCCTGAGTAGCTGGGACTACAGGTGCCTGCCACCACACCCAGCTCATTTTTTTGTATTTTTAATAGAGACAGGGTTTCACCATGCTGGCCAGGCTGGTCTCAAACTCCTGACCTCAGGTGAACCACCTGTCTCTGCCTTGCAATGTGCTGGGACTACAGGCATGAGCCACCATGCCTATCCTCTGTTGTTTAAAATCAGTTTCGGGCTGGACGTGGTGGCTCATGTCTGTAACCCCAGCACTTTGGGAGGCCAAGATGAGAGGATTGTTTGAGGCCAGGAGTTCAAGACCAGCCTGGTCAACATAGTGAGACCCTATCTCATATTAATTTAAAAACAACAACAGCAACAAAAATCAATTTCAAAAGGTTACACTTTATTGTAGCATTGAAAACAAAAGTTACTGTGTATTTGGAAGGGCATGGACATATAGCTATGAGATATAAATTTCTTATAAGGGATCAAAAGTTGTCACTGGAAGACTGGCTTCCTGTTCATATTTCTTGATTAGCAAAAATCATATGCTTGATTGCAGTGGTCCCCAACCTTTTTGACATCAGGGTCTGGTTTCATGGAAGACAATTTTTCTATGCACTGGTGGGGAAGGGGAATGGTTTTGGGATGAAACTGTTCCACCTCAGATCATCAGGCATTAGTTAGAGTCTCATAAGAAGCACGCAACCTAGATCCCTCGCATGCATAGTTCATGATAGGGTTCGAGCTCCTATGAGAATCTAATGCTACTGCTGATCTGACAGAAGGCAGAGCTCAGGCAGTGATGCTCACTCACTGTTCACTTCCTGCTGTGCAGCCGGTTCCTAACAGACCACAGACCGGTACCAGTCCATGGCCCGGGGGGCTGGGGACCCCTGCTTTACAGGTTCCAAGAAGGGGAGCCACTCACAAATACATTGTTTGATTTTGTCACTGTGATGCACAAAGCGATTATGTCAAGGGCCTGGCAATGCAATGAAAGGAAATGGAAGTTGCCAGGTATAGGAGACATTGGTATGACTGATCATATATCATGAAAGACTCAGGCACTAGAATATGTCAACATTTTCTAGCTAATATTTGAAGAAAGCTGCCTAACTGCCAGTCACATGTAATTTTACTGAGAAAAACAAATGCAAAAAGCAGAAACAACGTGGTTTTTTTTTTGAGATGGAGTCTTGCTCTGTCGCCCAGGCTGGAGTGCAGTGGTACGATCTTGGCTCACTGCAGCCTCCGCCTCCTGGGTTCAAGCCATTCTCCTGTCTCAGTCTCCCAAGTAGCTGGGACTACAGGCATGCACCCACCACTCCCAGGTAATTTTTGTCATTTTAATGGGGTTTCACCATATTGGCCAGGTTGTTCTCGAACTCCTGACCTCAGGTGATCTGCCTGCCTCAGCCTCCCAAAGTGCTGGGATTACAGGCATGAGCCACCGCTCCTGGCCACAACCTGGAATTCTTTAATATGCCTTGACATTATCCTGTTAGTCCCCAAAGTGGTAAAGATGAGCAAGTTTTATGGTGCATGGAGTGTTGCCACTCGGTGCTGTGCATAAGAAGTGATTTGGAAGTTCATGAGCAAGAGAAGCCTCAAACTTTGATTGTAACAGAGCACAACAAAGTGGAATATAATTGCATGAATAAATATATGCTGTGGTTGATTGGTGAAACATTTTTGTGTGCATTTAATATACTGGTCATTTTTGGAAAAAATAACAACCCTGCATCATACTGATGGTCTGTCTAAAAATCGATCACATTTTAGGATCAAAGAATTCAAAATGTCTCTTTTCTAGGTATGGGGCTTTCTCTTTTATTACTGCCTGCTTTTTCTTAAGGAATTCTACTGTATTTCTAGTTCAAGGAAGGGATACATGCTTTATGTTTTTTTTTTTTAGATGGGGTCTTGCTCTGTTGCCCAGGCTGGAGTGCAGTGGTGTGATCCTGGCTCACTGCAGCCTTGACCTCCTGAGCTCAAGCGATCCTCCAACCTCAGCCTCCTAAGAGGCTAAGTAAGGAGCACACCACCATTCCTGGGTAATTTTTATTTTTTAAATTTTTTTGTACAGACAGGGTGTCACTACATTGCCCACATGGGTCTCGAACTCCTGGACTCAAGTGATTCTCCTGCCCTGGCCTTCCAAAGTCCTGGGATTACAGGTGTGAGCCACCACACCTGGCCTTAGGCATCATCTTTATCTTATAACAGAGGAGAGACTATTAAAAAAACTGGGTTAGACTTGAGCAAGCTCAGCTGGGACTGTCAAAGCCTGACCTGAGGTGTTATTTAGGAAAAGAATAATCCCAACTTTTGGAAGCATATTAAAGTGATTGTCCTGAGTCTCTCAGGGCAAGATCATACCTTTGTAGATTTCGGAGGTGGTCTCCATCACGGTGGTAATTCCCAGGTCAGTTATCTTGGAAGAAACAATTCCTCGGACTGGAAATAAGGACTTGGGCAAGCCTTAGCCTAAGGACAAAAGGAGAACTCTTCCTCTGGGTCTTTTGGCATTTTGCCTGGGAGAGCTTTACTGAGCAGACATACCAGTATACTTCCAGTGGTGGGGGTGGGACAATGTTTGACAGAATAATGCAGGTTGAAATCTATGCATGGAAGGTTCCCCCGTGTTGGGACCTGGTTCTCTAGGCGCTAAGAAGAGCCACATCTTATAACAGTTAAAAATTATTCTTCGTGCCAGTGGTTCAAACATTAATGTGCATGGGCCAGGCACTGTGGCTCATGCCTGTAATCCCAGCACTTTGGGAGGCCATGGTGGGCAGATCACGAGGTCAGGAGATCGAGTACATCCTGGCTAACACGGTGAAACCCCATTTCTACTAAAAATACAAAAAATTAGCTGGGCGTGGTGGCGCATGCCTGTAATTCCCTACTCGCTGAATCCCCTCTCGCTGAAGCGAGAGAATGGTGTGAACCCAGGAGGCGGAGCTTGCAGTGAGCCGAGATGGTGCCACTGCACTCCAGCCTGGACGACAGAGCGAGACTCTGTCTCAAAAAAAAAAAAAAAAAAACCCAAAAAAAACCCAAAAACAAATATTAATGTGCATAAATACCACCTGGGAAGTTTGCCGTCTATGCAGATATCTGACCCACTTCCAGAAATTTTAATTAAAATTTGAAGTATTTAATGGGCATGGTGGCTCACACCTGTAATCCCAGCACTTTGGGAGGCCGAGGTGGGAGGATTGCTTTGAGGCCAGGAGTTTCAGACCAGCCTGGGCAACACGGTGAAGCCCTGTCTCTATAATACACAAATTAGCCAGGCGTGGTGGTGTGCACCAGTAAGTCTCAGCTACTCGGGAGGCTAGGGTAGAAGGATAGATTGAGTCTGGGAGGTTGAGGTTGCAGTGAGCCAAAGTTGCGCCACTGCGCTCCAACCTAGGCAACAGAGTGAGACCCTGTCTCAATAACAATAATAATAATAATAATAAATAAAATTCTGAATGCGGTCCTTAATCTTATTTATAACAAACACCCTAGATAATTCTAATTCATTTAGTTCACATTTTAGAAGATAGGTGATCTTATATTGTCTCCAGTTGGTTGCTTTTGAACCTTTGTGGAAGCCTTAGGTGGTGTTCTGCTGTGATGAGTCAGTCACTAGAGGGGCCTGTTGTGGGGTTACAAAGGTGTGGTAAAAGGGAGGACGATGCCTCATCTCCCAAGGTCAGAGCAGAGCGGTGGTGAGCAAGCTATGTTCTGTAGAGTGGCTGTCTTACTAGGGACATTGTGAGAGGCAGTGGCCTGAGTCGGGTTCCCGGGGAGGTGGGAAAGTTGAAGTCTGCAAAGGTTTTTCAGAGGAAGAAATAAGAATTAATTTTGGAGTCAAGGATCCAGACAGTGTAGCATAAAAGGGCTCAAGAGCACAAAGTGGTCTCCAAAAGATGGAAAAACTGCCAATTAGCAGGTGTGGCGGTGCCCACCTGTAGTCCCACGTCCTTGGGAGGCTGAGGTGAGAGGATCGCTTGAGCCTGGGAGGTTGAGGCTGCAGTGAGCTGTCATCACGCCACTGGACTCCAGCCTGGGTGACAGAGCAAGACCCTGTCTCAAAAAACAAAGCAAGACTGCTCTTCCTCCCCCCTCTATCCCCAGATGTTAAGTAGTCAGCAAAGACTAATTTCAGTTTCCCTTAAGGGTGACAATCAGGAAGGGAAGATACTGCTGCTTTTGGGAACTGCTCTTATTAACTAGGGCTGCCTTGGCAGCTCCCAGTGGTGCTGTGTCTTGACGACCTTCTCCCGTTTTTGTGTTTGGTAACTACCCCACCCCAACCCCTACCCTCTACCGCTCACGCCTCCTCAAACCTCCTCAAGCAGCCCAATGACCAGACACCGCAGCGTCGCCTCTAGAGGGCGCTTGAGTCTCTACCAAATCCCTGAGTGGCCTCACTAGTTTGGGATTCCATTTACATTCCAAGAAATTCATTTTTAAAGGTTACACGAGAGAGGCAGGCCTGTGGAGCCCTAATTGGTGTTCTTCAGTTGCCAAGCCCAGGGCTAGGTTCTTTCTCTCTCCTTGAGGTCAGGAAATCTTTTTTTTTTTTTGAGTCAGAGTCTCGCTCTTTTGCCCAGCCTGGAGTGCAATGGCCCGATCTCGGCTCACTGCAACCTCCACCTCCCGGATTCAAGCGATTCTCCTGCCTCAGCCTCCCGAGTACCTGGGATTACAGGCGTCTGCCACCACGCCTGGCTAATTTTTGTAGCTTTAGTAGAGACGGGGTTTCACCACGTTGGTCAGGTTGGTCTCGAACTCCTGAGCTCAAGTGATCCACACACCTCGGCCTTCCAAAGTGCTGGGATTACAGACCTGAGCCACCGCACCCGACCTAGGAAATATTCCTGAATTTTCCAAAGGTACTCCCTTTCCAGTGCTCCCACCTCCTCCCTGCACCTACAGGGTGTTAGCGGTGGAGACTCCCACCTTCTTCCGTCAGGACCCATTCTCAGGAGTCTAGTGGTCTTGGTAACAGCCCTAATCTCCTCTTTCTGTCTTTTCCTAGAAGGGTGCAGGACCCTAGAGGTTGTAAGGGTAGATCTCAGAGCATCCTAAGGTAGGTCTGCAAACTAAACCCTGAAAATCACCCCCCGGAAGTCCCAGTAATGTCCATTTCTAGGCAAGAATAATTAAAAAGTTCTTTTATGTCAACCCAAAGAAAGGCAGTTTTGACCTTTTTGTCCTCAACACATTGTTTGCTTGAAGTAAGAAATGTTCACATGGAATAGCTGCCATTAATATGGGTGACCTCAAGGTTAGTATCGCTCAGGGAATGCCTTTCATTGTTCTGTATTGTTTGTTTCCCTTTTGTGAAATTCTGTGGCCAAGGGAACTGCATAGTTCCAGTATGCGGTCCAGTAGCACATTACTAATTGCATACTTTAAAATATAGATTTATGCTGCTTCGTTGGGCCATACCAGGAGAGAAACCAGTGCAGGGGGCTATAAAGCATCAAGTTATAAACTTCATGGGGCTTTCAGGAAAATGAGGAATTTTTATTAATTCTTTAAATGCAAATGTCCAGTAATGTCTCCACTTGCCCCACCCCCTGCAGCGCTCCAGGTAGGAAAGAATTGCAACCTGCTAGTTGGTGGCTGAATGGAAAAAAGAGTTATTATTCATGGGGTCTCTGATGTCAAATAATACATACAGATGAATATAAAAGACCCTCCTTCTCCCCCACACCCTACTCCTTTGCTAAGAGCACAGGTATGAAACACAGATGCAAAATGGAGGAATTCCTCTCATTTGTCCCCCTGGCAGGACGTATTTTAGAATAAAACCGGCAAGTACCTTGGCAGGCACCCAGCGTATCAGGTAAATTGTTAACTATCCGACTATTCTTTTACAAGAGCAAAATTGAGTGTGATATTAAAGCAAAGCCTCTTTATTTTAAATTATTAGTTCATAGTCTTGCTTTAGAGACCCCTAAAAATTCCATGCTAAGAACTTTGAAAAGCAGGCTTTTCTTTTTTCTTTTTGAACAATAGACATAAAAGTCCAGACCTAGAGTGACAGATCAACATGTATCAGTTACTTTCATTGTCAAGGGCATTTTGGGTGTTCACACTTTATCACATTACTGGTAACCAAGTATTATTCCTAACCTGTGTTTTGGTTTATAGTGTATGCAGCAGAAGTTTGCTGGCTAAAGAAGGAAGCAATTGCTAATTCTGAGGAGTCAGAGGCAGGGTGCTCCCATCCACCTGTGAGCCTTGTCTGTAGACTGAATAAATAGCACCTCTTGCATATATCTGTGCTAGATGAGGTCAGGTGCCATATTGGTTTTACCTTTGTGTCTTCAGTGCCTACCTCAGTGCCTGCTACATATTAGGTATTCCGTAAGTCAGTAAATTCATAAAAGGAATAATAAACATGAGTTTCCTATCTGCAAATGCTATTGTAATAAAATACAAATTTATTTTATTTTATTATTATTTTTTGAAAAGGAGTTTCGCTCTTGTCGCCCAGGCTGGAGTGCAATGGCATGATCTCGTCTCACTGCAACCTCCGCCTCCCGGGTTCAAGTGATTCTCCTGTCTCAACCTCCTGTCTCAGCCTCCCGGGTAGCTGGGATTACAGGCGCATGTCACCACGCCCGGCTAATTTTTGTGTTTTTAGTAGAGACGGAGTTTCATCGTGTTGGTCAGGCTGCTCTCAAACTCCTGACCTCAGGTGATCCACCCGCCTTGGCCTCCTAAAGTGCTGGGATTACAGGTGTGAGCCACCGTGCCTGGCCTTGTTATTATTTATTTATTTATTTATTTGAGACAGGGTCTCCCTCTGTCGCCCAGGCTGGAGTGCAGTGGTGCCATCTTGGCTCACTGCAACCTCAGCCTCCCAGGTTCAAGTGATTCTTCCGCCTCAGCCTCCTGAGTAGCTGGGATTACAGGTGTGCCACCGCAGCCCAGCTAATTTTTTTTTTTTTTTTTTTTTTTTAGATGAAGTCTCACTCTTGTCCCCCAGGCTGGAGTGCAATGGTGCTATCTCCATACAAAGATAATTTTTGTATTTTTAGTAGAGATGGGGTTTTACCATGTTGGCCAGTCTGGTCTCGAACTCCTGACCTCAGGTGATCCGCCCGCCTTGGCGTCCCAAAGTGCTGGGATTACAGGCATAAGCCACTGTGCCCAGCTGTCGTATTTTTTATTGTGGTAAAATATAACATAAAACTTACTATTTTAATCATTTTTAAGTGTACAGTTATTGTGGCATACTGGTTCTAAATAGATTCTAAGAGTGCAAATACTACCCTGGGGGCTGGGGGTCTCAAAATTCTTTATGCTAAGAATCTTCAGATCTACTATGGTTGGAAATCATTGGTAGTCTATTTCCTAATAAGGAGTCATCTAATCTTGCAGGAGTTTGAGACCAGCCTGGACCACATAGTGAAACCTTGTCTCTACAGAAATTACAAAAATTAGCTGGCATGGTGGTGCGTGCTTATGGCCCCAGCTACTTGGGAGGCTGAGGTGGGATGATCATCTGAGCCCAGGGAGGTCGAGGCTGCAACAAACCGTGATCATGCCACTGCACTCCAGCCTGGGTGGCTGAGTTTGTTTGTCTCAAACAAACAAAAACAAAAAGAAGTCATCCAAGCGTGACTATTTCCATTGTTGTGTGTCTTCAGGGAGTGACATGTTTTATGCCGATAAAAGTGTTACAATGTTCTTCCTTGTATTGAATTGAAACCTGTCTCCCTGTATTTTCCCATTGGTCTTATTGATTTTAGTTTGAGGAAATGGGATTAGTACATTATGTCTTTTTCCAAAGAACAGCCTTTATCAGTGGCTGGCTTTTCATTTTTTTTTTCTTTAAAAGCAACTTATTATAAACTAGAGTCTTGGTCAAAACTAACCAAAATTCCTCCTATTGTAATTTAAAATGGAAAAAATTAAAAATTTTGCTCTTTCTATCAATTCTGGACATTAAAAGATATGGCTAACTATTAAAAAAAATAGGGTAATTCAGGGCACTGAACCCAAAGTGGCAACCCTAGCACAGCATGTGCTACCTCTAGCGTATGCTTTATTGTCAGAAACTTAGTTCCCAGAGGTAGGACAAACATAGGAGATGAAGAGATGTATTTTCGAGTGGAGAGCTGTGGTCCACTCCCATTCCCTTTATCTGCAGACACTTCTTGCTTCCTTCCCACCTAGTGAGATTTGTGCCTTCTTTTTGAGGCAGGGGGTGGGACTCAACTCCGGAGGCAAGGCTTGGACACTGGACCAAACTGAGGACCAGCTAATTCCAACCCATCTGGTCTGCTGATCTGGAGAGTGAACACGTCCTGCCTTTGGGCCCCTTAGACCAGGTATCCAGAGATTTTTACTCCCCCAGTGCTAGGTGGGGCCGACTGCCCATAAACTCAGTAGGAAGCAGTTACAGAAGATGGACCTCCGCCCTTCTGCAGCCCCCTTGAGATTAAGAAGGAGTATCTAAGCCGGGCGCGGTGGCTCTCACCTGTAATCCCAGCACTTTGGGAGGCCGAGTAGGGCGAATCACGAGGTTAAGAGATCGAGACCATCCTGGCTCACACGATGAAACCCCGTTTCTACTAAAAATACAAAAAAAAAAAAAAAAAAAAAAAAATTAGCCGGGCGTGGTGGCTGGCGCCTGTAGTCCCAGCTACTCAGGAGGCTGAGGCAGGAGAATGGCGTGAACCTGGGAGGCGGAGCTTGCAGTGAGCCGAGATCTCCCCACTGCGCACTGCACTCTAGCCTGGGCGACAGAGCGAGACTCTGTCTCAAAAAAAAAAAAAAAAAAAAAAAAAGAAGGAGCATCTAATCTCTGAGCAGGGAGTGAGACAGAAGGAGGACTCGACTCCGGAGGCGGGGCTTGGACACTGGACCAAACCAAGGACTAGCTAAAACAGGTCTTGTCAGGCACAGTGACTCAGGCCTGTAATCCCAGCACTTTGAGAGACCTAGACGGGCGGATCATCTGAGGTCGGGAGTTCGAGACCAGCCTGACCAACATGGAGAAACCCCATCTCTACTAAAAATACAAAATTAGCTGGGCGTGGTGGCCCATGCCTATAATCCCAGTTACTTGGGAGGCTGAGGCAGGAGAACCCCTTGAACCCGGGAGGTGGAGGTTGCAGTGAGCCGGAATCACACCATTGCACTCCAGCCTGGGCAACAAGAGGGAAACTCCTCAGAAAACAAAAAACAAAAAGCGGGTCCTGGTGGAAGCAGCTTTCCGTAAGACACACCCACTAGTGTGCCATGTCAGATTACCATTGCCATGGCAACACTCATGTTGAAGCTACTGCCCCTTTCTATGGCAACAACTCTGATAACCCAGAAGTTACCACCCTCATCCTAGAAATGTCTGCATAAACTGCACTTTAATTTGCATATAATTAAAAGTAGGTATAGATACGAGTACAGAACTGCCTGTGAGCTGCTCATCTGGGCACACAGCCCATGGAGCAGCCCTGCTTTCTAATACCACCACTCACCCTTGAATTCTGTGAACCCCAAATATCTGAGACAGATCTTAGTTAATTTGGAAAGTTAATTTTGCCAATAAATAGGTGACAAAGCCTCAGGAGGGCCTGATGACATGTGCCCAAGGTGGTCAGAGGACGGTTTGGTTTTATACATTTTAGGAAGACATGAGACATCAATCAACATATGTAAGATGAACATTGGTTTAGTCCAAAAAGGCAGGACAACTCTAAGTGGGGAGGGAGCTTACGGGTCATAGGTAGATAAGAGACAAATGGTTACATTATTTTGAGTTTCTGATTAGCCTCTCCAAAGGAGGCAATCAGATAGGCATTTATCTCAGTGAACAGAGGGGTGACTTTGAATAGAATGGGAGGCAGGTTTGCTCTAAGCAGTTCCCAGCTTGACTTTTCCCTTTAGCTTAATGATTTTGGGACTCCAAGATTTTCCTTTCACAATTCTTTCCCGGGTGAAGCCAAGAACCCTCCCGGGCTAAACCCCAATTTTGGGGCTTGCCTGTCCTGCATCATTTTCAGCCATGTGATAGGCCCTCCCATTCAACTAGACTCCTGGCTTTACATTTTGATGAGGAATTATTATACTCAGAACACAGTGGGCCTAGTCCTAGGTCACGCTCCAATGAATGCCAAAGGAAGGTTGACTACTGAATCAAAGACAAAATAACAAAACAAGCTGGTTGGAGCTGCCAGTCCTTACTTGGCTGCCTCTTGTGTTTCTCTGATTACCAGAGCCAGAATTAGCTATGAGTGGGAGACCACGCTCTTTTTCTCCACCTCCCACTGCTTGTTGATTCACATGGGCATTTCAAAAGGATCCCCAAGTCCAGAATAATTGGCAACGAATACAAATACTTCATTTCTAATTTTGGTCTTTTTTTTTCAGTTCAGTATATGAAAATTCATTTATTTAGTGAAACCTTACATTAAAGCATCCCAACACAAAGCAGATTCGACTGTAACATAATTGATGATTGGCTCATCTCATAGGCTTACATGATCAGTGTGTTAACATACAACAGGACTGTACCCTTTTACAGGATTGAGTGTTTTGGATCTCACTCACACACGAAAATCCTGCCATAATGCTATATCAATTAGAGCTGTTCAAATGTGAAGCTGCATTGGAAAATGGGAAACTTTATCACCATATATATGTATATTTTTTGAGATGGAGTTTCGCTCTTTTGTCCAGGCTGGAGTGAAGTGGCGCGATCCCAGGTTTTATTAAAGTCTGCAAAGGGATTTTGTACTTGATAGTTAAATAAAGTAATTAAATAAATACACTTTATTTAACTGTATGGGAACCAATATCTAAATGTGACTTTTGGACTTGCTTTCAGAAGTCACTTCTTGGACAAGATCTTGAAAGTTTAGCACCTTGGTAGTTATTTCCACAAGTGATCCTTTGGCAAAACTTACTTATACCATGGTATGGAATCAAAAGGAGGTATCTTCACCTGGTTTTCTTTCCTCTCATCTCAAAAAACCACTTCTGCTCATTCAGAATTTATCAGTATCCCTGTAATTCTTTTTAGTCTTGTTCTAAGAATTACCTGACAGAATTAATAAAGGCTGACTAGCTTTAGCTATGACTCCAGAGTTGGATTTAGTTAAACCAACCCAATTAGGCCATCAGTGCTAAGGGCAGCATCTGCCTTCCATAGTGACAACCAGCCTATGCCCTTCCTTTCCACCAGGCAGGAAGGAAACACTCTTGTCATTTCTAACCAACATGAAAACATTTTCTGGTTGCTCCTTAACAGAAAACAGGAAATTCTGTTGGTCATTTTCCCATGGTAATCATCTAAATACCTATCTCTTGATAGATCCCAGATAATTCTAGGACTGGAAGAGAAGCCTCAGATCATATGGTCCGTTTCCATGACAGCCCTTTATACCCATATTAAAAAGTCTAAGTCGGCTCTCAGCCATCTCCTCACCATATTACATGGTATTTTCTCTACGGGAGTTGATAGTATTCATCTCCTCTCTTGGAAACAAAAAAGCATTCCTCTTACTCCTCTCTGAAGCACTGGAGAGTGTCCCCAGTATAGTCTTTGATGTCTTTGCATGTAGAGGGACAGTTTTTTCAAAGCAAAAGACAGGGGAGAGGTGATGGGGAGGGAGGAGAGAAGAGAGAGAGGGAGTAGGGGAGGAGCAGGGGAAGGGGCAGAAGAAGAAGAAGAGACTGTTGCAGATAAAAAGAGACTTGAGGCCAAGCGAGGTAGCTCACGCCTGTAATCCTAGCACTTTGGGAGGCCAAGGCGGGTGAATCACCTGAGGTCAGGAGTTCGAGACCAGCCTGGCCAATATGGTGTAACCCTGTCTCTACTAAAAATACAAAAATTAGCCAAGAGTGGTGGCATGTACCTGTAATCCCAGCTACTCAGGAGGCTGAGGCAGGAGAATCGCTTGAACCCAGGAGGTGGAGGTTGCAATGAGCTGAGATCGTGCCACTGCACTCCAGCCTGGGCGACAAGAACAAAAAAACTCTGTCTCAAAATAATAAATAATAATAAACAAATAAAGAGAGACATGAGAGCCTTATCAGCTAACTGCAATTGATGGGCCTAGTTTAGATCTTGATTTGAGCAAAATAATTGTAAAAGGATACTTTTGAGACAGTTGAGAAATTTGCACACGGACTAGGTACTAACTAGATGATACTAAGAAATGATTGCTAGTTTTGTTCGACACAATCATTGTATTGGAGTTACGTTAACAAAAACTTCTTTTCTGTTAGGAATACAAACTGAAGGATTTATAGTTGAAATGATAATGTATCTGGTATTTGCTTTAAAATATTCCAGAAAAACAAGATAAAATAAGATTGGATAAATGCTAATTACTGAAACTATGTACAATGAACTAAGATTCATTATTTGCTTTACAATTATTTGTATATACTTAAAAATTTCCCAGGATACAATTTTCCGGGTTGTTTTTTAAGAGCAAGAAAGAGCACATTTTTCTTTCATTTTTTCCCCACTGTTAATTTTTTATTGTGATTATTCTAGTGGCAGAGAAGAAATATTATTCAATCCAGGTCTTGCCTGTATTATTTATTTATTTATTTAGGCAGAGTCTCCCTCCGTCACCCAAGCTGGAGAGTGGTGGTACGATCTCGGCCCGCTGCAACCTCCGCCTCCCAGGTTCAAGCAATTCTGTGTCTCAGCCTTCCGAGTAGCTAAGACTACAGGTGTGTACCACCATGCCTGGCTAATTTTTGCCTGCATTATTTTTTATAATGATAAAGTAACTCAATAGTTGATCACTAAATCAAATAACTACAATGGCTGTTTTTCTATTATTTTTTTCAGTACTAACTACTATATTTCATGTGCTTTATATTTAATTAATAAGTATAGAGGAGGTTATTTTTTCCTTTTGCAGTTGAGGAAACTGAGGCTCAGAGAGGCTACAGTAACAAGTGCAAGGTTAATAGAGCCAGCAGATGATGAAGCCTGAGATTTGGAAACAGATCTAGTTCCCAAACCTGTGCTTTTTGCACTATCATCTTACCTCTCATTCTGTTTGTGGTTTGGGGCCTTGCTAACTAGTGACAGCCAAGTCAGCTGGCAACTAAGAGTGAGTTTCTTAAAATATAAATCAGACTATATCACTTCGCTACAGAAAACCTTCCAAAGACTTCCAGACTGATTAAAATCCCAATTATTTTCAGAAGCCATAGGGCCCTTCCTGATCCCCTCCATCCCTGCCACCCCATGCCCCTCATCTCTTTCAAATACCACTTTGCTCACTCTGCAGCAGCCTGGCGCAGTATTCTAAGAACTTTTCCTTAACTGTCTAAGCTTCCTGCTTAGGCCCTTCCCTTGATATTTCCTCTGCCGGAAATGCTCTTTCCCAGATACCACATGGGTCACTTTCTTCCCTCTCCCCTCATTTCCTTCAGTCTTTGCTCAAATGTATTCTTCTTCTTTTCAAATACATATAAATTTAAATTTTATTTAGTTTTTTTTTTATTTATTTCTGAGACAGGGTCTCACTCTGTAGCCTAGGCTGGAGTGCAGTGGCACAATCTTGGCTCACTGCAGCCTCCGCCTCCCAGGCCCAAATGATCCTCCTGCTGCTCTGTCTTCAGCCTTCCGAGTAACTAAGACCATGGACGTACACCATCCCACCCAGTTATTTTTTATTTCTATTTTTTGTAGAGACAGAGTCTTGCTATGTTGCCCAGGCTGGTCTCAAACTTCTGACCTCAAACGATCCTCCCACTTTGGCCTCCCAAAGTGCTGGAATTACAGGCATGAGCCACTGCCCCCTGCCCTTCCTTATCTGTGTTCATAGCACTCATCACTACCTGACATTATTATGTACTTATTTATTTATCTATTACCCCTGAGTAGAATGTAAACTTGGTGAGGACAGCAGTTTTTTCCATTCACTGCTGTATCCCTAGCACCTAGACCAGTGCCTGGCACATAGTAGCTGCTCAGTAATACTTGCTGAATCACTGAATGACTCTCAACCTCATGAGTGCGGTGCTGTGAGTCACCAAGTTACTACATCATGCCCAGACTGGGCAACCTGGGGGCGCTGAAATGGAATCACCAGTAAAGATCTGCAGCTGCCTCTGTGATGTGGGTGTGGTGGGAAGATTTGCATTCTGAATCCATCATTTCCTTGCTGCCAGACTGAGCAAGTTTCTCAACTCTCTATAGTCTTCATTGTATCATATGTAAAATGGAGATAATAATTATCAGATAATTACATAATTATCAGAAAATTACTAGAATACTGAAGAAGTTATCCAGTTCAAACCTCATTTTTATGGTAAATCAGAAGT
Organism: Pongo abelii; assembly: GCF_028885655.2. Lineage (NCBI taxonomy): Eukaryota > Metazoa > Chordata > Mammalia > Primates > Hominidae > Pongo > Pongo abelii. Next base: position 94,182,298 of record NC_071995.2, read on the forward strand.
TCCCCCTCAGCTCCATAAACTTCATTTGCTTTCACAATCCCAGACATCTGATTAGGCAGCCAAGAGCTCTGAGAGGCCTTTGGCCGGAAACTAAGGATTTATGAGAGCCAGTGTTCTCTGTCTCTCTTGTTTGAGCATGTAGATGACATGGAATAACCTCTCTGACGTATTGAATTCGTTTCTCCAGTGTTGTTTTTGCTGCCAGATGATCACTTCCCAGTTTGATAAAAATCACTTCATAATGGGGATTAGATGGTACCAAAATGACAGTGGTCTCTGCTGGATCTGACAAATTCTCTCTCTCTCTTTTTTTTTAACCCCAAATCTCTAGTATGCCAAAAGTTTGCACAAAGACTTATTGTTGTTATAATTGTCTGGGACTTAATAAATTAGCTATTGTCCTGAGATAACCTCAAAACTCCTGGCTAGGAGGTTAAAAACAATTTTTAAGGGAGCACAAATATGGACACACTGGTAAAAAATTTTTTCATCCCATGTAGCATTTTTTTCAAGTTTGAGTGGAAAGTGGTGTGTGACCACAGGAATGTACATTAACAAAAGCAGTAAGCTAATTAAATAACACACAAATGTTGTATTGTCTGGGTATTAATTCTTCAAGGTCGTGTCTTATTTTATAATGGCAAAGGGAATTTATTAAGGGAGAATTATTTGACAGGAATCTTTTTGTTATTATAAGTTACATGCAGGTTAAGATAATCAACAATATTTTTTCTGTAAGAACCATAAACAAGAGAAATCCTGCAACATATACTTCTTGCTTATTACATTATGGTGTTTAGCTTACAGGAACTTGGGAGGAGATAAGAAAAAAGAAGAGAAGAGGAGAGGAGGCAAACACTCATTGGGCGTTGTATTCGTCTGTTTTCACGCTGCTGATAAAGACATACCCAAGACTGGGTAATTTATAAAAGAGGTTTAATGGACTCACAGTTCCATGTGGCTGGGAAGGCCTCACAATCATGGCAGAACGTGAAAGGCACGTCTTACATGGCAGCAGGCAAGTAGAGAATACGAACCAAGCAAAAGGGGTGTCCCCTTATAAAACCATCAGATCTTGTGAGACTTATTCACTACCATGAGAACAGTATGGGGGAAACTGCCTCCATGATTCAATTATCTCCCACCAGGTCCCTCTCACAACACATGGGAATTATGGGAGCTACAATTCAAGATGAGATTTGGGTTGGGGACGCAGCCAAACCATATCAGATGTTAAACTGGAGGTTAATGTTCTAGTCAGTTGGCTATAGCGAGAGAGACTGAGAGTTGCCCTAGTTTGTGAGGTTTAATACCTAACAGAGCAGGAAGCAAATGAGCACTGAGCCATGTGTGCACCTTTTTCCTACCATCCTTAAACAAACATAGCTGCAGTCCAAGGGCGCAAAGGTGGGTTTGGCACTGGAGCTGGGTTTCCTGGTGACTTTACTCTCTGTCTTGGCATTTGGTCTGTGTTTACAGTCAAAGCAACAGACATGAGGTAATGAAGCAGAGAAGGGAATCACAGAATAATGACCATAACATAAAGGCACTGTTTACTCTGAACCTTTTGAAGGATGGAGGAGGATGGGAGAGTCAGCTGCATTGCGTCTGCCTTGGGGTCATCTGCGGCCTAGACTTGCTCTGTTCTGTGTCCATGATCACCCAGTATTACACCACAGCTATTGGAGGTCAAGGGGGCTGTGAAAAACATGTGATGTAATCACCCTTCCAGATATTCCTGTTGAGACTAGTGATGATAGCTGAGTGCCAGGAACTCCTTGGTAGTGGGCATAAAAAGGTGCTTAATAAATAGTTGAGTAACTTGACTCTTATACAGCCTATAGTCATGGACTCCATTCCTTTAAAAATATAACCCAGGGTATGGTAGGGCTACACCTGGGGAACTGAGAGGCTGGGGGCTAGTGTTACTAATGCATCCTTGTTTCATCTGGAGGTGACAGTAGGGATAGGATTCATTTAGGAAAGGCCAATAACACACTCAAGGACATGAGGCTACAAGAGAGTCAGTGGGCCCATATCCCACCTCAGGGACCCAAAGGACACAGTCTAAGTGGCAGCTCCAAGCATGACAATTTGAGATGGAGTTTTGCTTTTGTTGCCCAGGCTGGAGTGCAACGGCGCGATCTCAGCTTACTGCAACCTCCGCCTCCTGGGTTCAAGCGATTCTCCTGCCTCAGCCTCCCGAGTAGTTGGGATTACAGGTGCCTGCCACCACGCCTGGCTAATTTTGTATTTTTAGTAGAGACGGGGTTTCTCCGTGTTGGTCAGGCTGGTCTCGAACTCCCAACCTCAGGTGATCCGCCCGCCTCAGCCTCCCAAAGTGCTGGGATTATGTGAGCCACCATGCCTGGACTCCCCTACTAATGTTTTAGGGACTTACACAAGTTTAATTCAAAAAGACTTTTTGGAAAGAGCTATGAAATATAATCTATTGCAGCAGTATGGAGACTCAGTGGAGAAACGGCTATGAGCTACCTTTTGACAAAGGTATTGCAGAGCACCTCTAAGAAGTAACTCTTTTATTTTTTAGAAAAAAAATTCTGTTTTAGGTTCAGGGGTACCTGTGCAGGTTTGTTATACAGGTAAACTTGTGTCACGGGGTTTGTTGTACAGGTTATTTCATCACCCAGGTACTAAGCCTAGCACCCAGCAGTCATTTTCCGCTCCTCTCCCTCCTCCCATCCTCCACCCTCAAAGGAGACCCCAGTGTCTGCTGTTCCCTTCTTTGTGTTTATGATTTCTCATCATTTAGCTCTCACTTGTAAGTGAGAACATGTGAGTATTTGGTTTTCTGTTCCTGTGTTAGTTTGCTAAGGATAATGGCTTCCAGCTCCATCCATGTTCCTGCAAAAGACATGATCCGGTTCTTTTTTGTGGCTGTATAGTATTCCATGATGTATATATACCATAGTTCCTTTATCCAATCTGTCATTGATGGGCATTTAGGATGATTCCATGTCTTCGCTATTACGAATAGTGCTGCAATGGAAAGCAGTGTGGTGATTCCTCAAAAAGATAAAAGCAGAACTACCATTCAACCCAGCAATCCCATTATGGGTATGTACCCAGAGGACTATAAATCATTCTATCATAAAGACACATGCACGTGAATATTCACTGCAGCACTATTCACAATGGCAAAGAAGTGACTATGAGATGTTAGTGACTAACTGCCCAGGTAACAAGGGACATCAGAGCACATGAAGCTTTGCCAGGAGGGGAGGCCATGGCGGGAGGGAACAGCATGGAGCCTGAGACTAAAGAGCCTGGTCCCTGTTGGGCACAGTAATCCAGTCTGGTTATCACAAACTGAAATAAATCCAATAATGGAATAGTCAGAGAGCAGAGTCGGGAGTTCAAGTTGTTTCTGGACCTGCCTAATGTAATGTAATGTAATGTAATGTAATGTAATGTAATGTAATGTAATGTAATGTGAGAACAGGCAGCTCAGAGTGGCTCTGTCACTAGGCAGGTAGCATGGCTACTCTCAGAGGCAGAGATCACTAAAGGATTCAGTAGCAAGGAGTGCAACTAGAACGCAGTGGTGGAATCTGAGAGCGTGCACGTGTCCCTTTACACGGGAAAAGACTTCCCAGTGAACCCTTTTGGCAAAAGAGGCACCAAATTGAGGAAAACAAATTGTTACTTAATGGCAGTGACACAGAAGAGTTAGCAGTTTCTGATTTTGCCAAATCCAATCCTTTGTTAACAGCATAAACCAGGTTAAAGTGGAATATTTGTTTTCACGTTGTTTTTTGTGATTTGAACACTGATGTCATTACTTCCTCATTTCTAGTTTTATGCTTTTCTCTATTTCCCACTGGAACCAGTCAGCTAAAGAATATTTGGCTGGTGGACAACAGGAAAATACCATGCATAGCAACTGAATATGTATGTGCTATGGAAAAATCTCCTGGCCCTATAAAATCAACAAGGAAAATTCCTAGCACAGATGCAATAATGACTTCTCACGTTAACTGTAGTTCATTTCACGTAATCCTTATGTTGTAGAAACAACATCTGTTCATCCTGCTGTAGATCTGTTGGAAGCCCAGGCGTGAGAATGCAGGAAAAATTTTCCAAGCCAAATTACTATGTAATACTAATAGTGATACTTCATTATGTGAGACACTTGTTGGCGTATTTTTCTTTTAGGCTTCTTGCAAAATGGTGCAGAAGGTGTCACATAGTGGAGGTAGTGACTGCTTCTCAGGATCAGGGCTTGCTTACATGCTCTCCCCATCTCAACTTTCTGCTAAGAGTCACTAGAGGGACCAAGTGAGACTTTAGATAGGACCAGCATCTGCACAAGGTGGAAGATCTCTCCAATACCACACTTAAGGTGAGACAGGAAGAAGAATAGAGCCTACGCCAGCAAGTCAGGTGTGCTGTCACCATGCTTTGAACTCCATGGACGTTTAGCAGGCTGTGAGGAGTCTGGGAGGGTGGACAGGAACGGGACCTGGGGAAGGAGAGCAGCAGGAACTTGGGGGGACAGATGTGAGCAGCAGCCTGAAATTGTGAGCCTGGTCCAACAGGCCAGGCTGTGGTTCCCCTCGAACACAAGAGGGAAGGAGATGCCTCTGCTTTTCCTAAATGAGTGAGTGCTGGGACGGAAAGTTGAGCAGAGGGTCAGGACCCAGATTGCGATTAGAAAGTTATCATAAAGCAACTAAGGTCAATCAGGCAAGGAGGAAGCAAGCAAGAAAGATGCCAACAACTAGTCGGGCATGGTGGCTCACACCTGTAATCCCAACACTTTGGGAGGCTGAGGGGGGTGGATCTCTTGTGGTCAGGAGATCGAGACCAGCCTGGTCAACATGGCGAAACCCCGTCTCTACTACAAATACAAAAATTAACCGGATGTGGTGATGCATGCCTCTAATCTCAGCTACTTGGAAGGCAGAGGCAGGAGAATTGCTTGAACCTGGGAAGCAGAGGTTGCAGTGAGCCAAGATCACACCACTGCACTCCAGCCTGGGCGACAGAGTGAGACTCTGTCAAATCAATCAATCAATCAATCAATCAATCAATCAACAACTGCAAACACCAGCAGCTTAGTGTAAAAGGACCCCAGGCCCTCTGGAGAGGTTAAGGTCTGGGCAAGAGGCCAGACCAACAGAACCGGGATAATTGGCTTTTTTGCTACCACTTTCTTCTCTCTCTAAGCCACCTTGTATTGCATTTGGATTTTTCTTCCTAAAACAAAACTTGAGATACATTACTCTGTGCTCAGAGAGGTTTGGATGACTCCCTTTTGCCCAGTGAACCAAGTTCCAACTCCTTAGCCAGGTGTTCAAGAGCTTTGACAATCTGGCCTTCAACAACCTTTCCAACCTTATCGTCCACTGCTCACCTTCCTAATCCTCCTATTCTGGACAGAGTGGTCTTTTTTCATTGTCCACACAGAATTTGCTTTCTTGTTCTCTGAGAACCCAGGAAGAGATGAAAACTGTCTCAACTGTCTTCTCATCTTGCCATAGGAAATCTGGATTTGTTGACCAGGCTGTCAGTTATGGTAGCCACTTCTTTGCTCACATGTAATTTCACTTCTCAGCAACATTTGACAGCCTCCTTCCTGAAATCTCACTCTCTCTCATTTCTCTCACCTTCTCTTAATTATTCTCCAACGGCACTTGCTGCTCTTTCTAAATCCTTGTTTGTTTTTCTTCTTGTGGTTGAGCAGCAAATGCAGAGGTACCTTAGGGATTTGTCCAAGGCCCTGTTCTTTGCCTACATTCTCTCTCTCTCTTTTTTTTTTTTTTTTTTTTTTGGAGACAGACTCTCACTCTGTCATCCAGGCTGGAGTGCAGTGGTGTGATCTTGGCTCACTGCAACCTCCGCCTCCCGGGTTCAAGCAATTCTCCTGCTTCAGCCTCCCAAGTAGCTGGGACTACAGGCATGTGCCACCACACTTGGCTAATTTTTTATATTTTTAGTAGAGATGGGGTTTCACCATGTTGGCCAGGCTGGTCTCGAACTCCTGACCTCGTGATCTGCCCGCCTCGGCCTCCCAAAGTGCTGGGATTACAGGTATGAGTCACCGCGCCCAGCCCTGCCTACGTTCTTATCCTGGTCATCTCATCTGTGGTGGACTACATTATGGATCCCAATTTTATCCTCTCTCCCACTTCCTGCATCCAGGGTGTCATCTCAGGCAGAATATACTTCTGCCTTTGATGTGGGACTTGGACGTGTAACTTGCTTTTGGTACTAATATATTGACAGAAGTACAGGTGTATCATGAACCCCCACCTTTTATTTATTGTAAATTTTTATTTTTATTTTTTTGAGACAGGGTCTCACTCTATCGCCCAGACTGGAGTGGCACAATCACAGCTCCCTACAGCCTCAACCTTTTGGGCTCAGTCAGTCCTCCCACCTCAGGCTCCCAAGTAGCTGGGACTACAGGCATGTGCCACCAGGCCCGGCTAATTTTTGTATTTTTGGGTAGAGACAAGGTTTTGCCATGTTGCCCAGGCTGGTCTCTAATTCGTGGGCTCAAATGATCCTCCTCCTCTTCTTGGCCTCCCAGAGTGTTTGGATTGCAGGTGTGAGCCACTGCGCCCGGCCCCCAGGTCTTTCTCAAGGCCTCCAGTGCTTCCTCTTGAGCCATTGCCATTGCCTGGCTGGACTGTTGGTCCCAGGAGGATGAGAGACACAGTAGAGCTGCCCTCCTGACCCACAGACCTGCAGACAGAAGCAGAGATGCCTCACTTGAACCCCAGGCAATCTGCAGATGGCAGCAAAAATCAGTGGTTTTACAACACTGAGTGTTGGGAATGGTCATGTAGCGATAGCAAATCAACATATCATCGGTTTACTTATGCCTTCCAAGTACAGATGTTTAGCCTTTGACGTTGCTTCTTTTGTGCTCTAGACTTGTATATCTGGCTAGTTGGCATCTCCATTCACTGGCTAACATGCATCTCAAACCAAAAGAATCCATGATGGAACTCTTTATTTTCATGCCTAAATCTGCTCTTATACCATCATCCTTCCAGTTATCAAGCTAAAAAACTAGGAGTCAGTCTTCATTCCCCTTTCCTTCATTTCCCACGTTTAATCCATTAGCAAGCCCTGTCTGTGGGTTTTCCTACAGAGCACTGCATATAGACACAGCCACTTTTCTCTATCTTCATCCACATGCCACCTCGTGTTTGGAAAACTTCAGTAACTTTTTAATTGTTCTTTCTGCTTTCATTTTGGTTCTTTCTTCAATCCATTCAGCTAGCGGGACCTTTAAAAAAAAATAAATCCCTCCCATTGCTACTCATCATTTTCTAGAATAAATCTAAACTCCTGCAAGATTCTCATGTTCTGGCCCTTGCTGGCTTCTTCAGACCTCATTTTATGCCATGCTCTGGCCTCATGGGTCTTCTTGCTGTCTGCACTTCAAGTGCTGCCAGCTTGTTCTGACCTGGGGATATCACACTTGTTATTCCCTTTAATAAGAGTGTTTTCTCCCATCTATTTATTTCTTCTATCTATCTATCTATCTATCTATCTATCTATCTATCTATCTATCTATCATCTATCTATCTATCTATCTGGAAGTCTACCACCTTCTCACCATATGGTTATCAGCTTAAATATTACCTCCTCAAAGAGGTAATATTTAAGGTATGACTATTTTATTTTAGGTAGCTCCCACTCACACTATCTGCAAACTGATTGTGTAGCCGATACTCCTGCAATGGAGGCCTGCTGCTCCAGCTGCTGGGAGGGCCAGTGGCAGACAGTCTCCAGCTGTCAGCCCCTATAGGAATTGCTTCAGCCACAGAGAGATTTCCCCAGTGCCATGCCCCATCCTAGGGTGGCCAGCATCCAGTGGGATATCTGAAGGCCTGTCTGCCTCAGGTCAACTTGGGATGACCCTGAAGGGTCATTCCACTTCTGCATTCCTTCTGGGGTTGGCTGAGGCTATCACTAGGCATGCTTTGCAGCTCACCTTCTCTCTCTGCTCACTTCCAGTTTCTCCTCCCCCTCTCCACTGACATTGACACTCCTTAATAAACGCTCTGCATGCTAAACTCCGTTTCAGTGTGGCTTTCTCCACAGCAGTGAAGCATCATTTCCCTCTCAGTGTTTACAAATCTTTGAAATTTTGCTTATAGATTGGTTGTTTGTTTCTCTTACTAGAATCTAAGTTATATGCATGAATGGACTTATCTGACTTCTTTACTCCTGTGTCCCTAGTGCCCTGACCAGCCTGGTACGTCATTATCATCACTGTAGCAAACATCTAGTATTGATTATATGCCACACACTGTTCTAAGTATATTCATACACTTTATCTTCACAACAACCTTGTGAGGTAGGTGCTAGTATCTTCTCCACTTAGAGATTGGGATGCTAAAATACAGAAAGCTTAGTTGGCTAGCCCAGGGTCACACAACTGGTAAGTGACAGGGCCAGTGTTTGAACCCAAGTAATCTGGCTCTAGATTACACGTACATAACCGCTCCGTTATGCTGGTTTTTTTTTTTTTTTTTTTTTTTTTTGCAGCGGCTGTTCAATAGATGTTTGTTAAATGTTTGAATAAATAAAAAATAGCTGGGTGTGCTTTTGTAATCTGAAGACATCATCTAATTATTCATTTAACGAATATTGTTTGAGCACCTACAATATGCCAGACACTGTGATCTGCCTGGGGATGCAATGTGAACAAAGCAAATGGGACCTCTCTCTCAAAGAGCTTGCACAGTATGAAGGAAGAGAATAGACTATATATGACAACGATTATATTATTGCACATTGTTACCTACTGGCCATTATCCTAATGCGTGGTTTCCTTTTCAGGCAATCGGAGTACCACTCATCCACCCAGACCTCTTCTATAGGGTATACTATCAGCTAACAGGACCATGGTGACAGCATTTCCTACAGTTAATGATTAAAAAAAAAAAAAAAAAAATTTGAAGGACACTCACCTTTCTCAGCCTTAGCAGGAAGAAGAGAATAGGGATGATGAAGCTTCTATTGCTGATGGTGACTAGCTGTAGGGCAGAGGTCCCCAACCCCCATTAGGAACCAGACCACACAGCAGGAAGTGAGTGGCAGCAAGCAAGCTAAGCTTCGTCTGTATTTACAGCCACTCCCCATCACTTGCATTAACCCCCGAGCTCCGCCTCCTGTTAGATTAGTGGTGGCATTAGATTCTTACAGGAGAGTGAACCCTACTGTGAACTGCGCATGTGAGGGATCCAGGTTGCGCGTTCCTTATGAGAATCTAATGCCTGATGATCTGTTGCTGTCTTCCATCACCTCCAGATGGGACCATCTAGTTGCAGGAAAACAAGCTCAGGGCTCCCACTGATTCTACATTATGGTGAGTTGTAAAATTATTCCCTTATATATTACAATGCAATAATAATAGAAATAAAGTACGCGAGAAATGTAATGCACTCGAATCATCCCAAACCATCACCAGCCCACTGCCCCCCAACACACCCCTGCCCTGTGTCTGTGGAAAAACTGTCTTCCATGAAACCAGTTCCTGGTGCCAAAAAGTTGGGAACGGCTGCTGTAGGGAGTCACCTACAGTTCCTAACTCAATTCATTGTCTCAGGCGTCAATTCCTGAATCATTCCAGCAAATGATCCTGAGGGAAGAGAGAGATCCAGGGGGAGCCAGGTCATTAGCTGCCTCTGCAGACCGAGGAAGCATGTGCTGGGGAGGAGGTGTTTCAGTGTGATGACTGAGAGCACGGACTCTGCGGCACAGACCTGGGCTTGGACTTTGGATGCGTCACTTACTAACAGTGATACAACAGCCTACTTACCTGAGCTTCCCTTCCTTATGTGTAGAACGGGAATAATAATAATAATAGCACCCGCCTCAGAGGTTACCATCAAATTGTGAAGATAACTCATATAAAGCAGCCCTCAGCAACAACAGTATTTGGATTGCAGGGGATTCTGGGTGTCTGTTATCACAGTTGTTATAAACCACAACAGGGAGCTCTGTCCCCCTTGCCTAGTGAGATTCAAAAGCTGGGAAGCTGATGCTAGACCTAGTTCAGATCGTCTTCTCTAGAATGTCTTCCACAGTCTCATTCGGAGCTTCCTGAGTGCTGACTTGTAACTTATTGATAGCATTTCTCCCAGGGCACCACATTATTGCTTGTTTGCGTTATTTCCCCAGTCAAGCCTCTCTTGGCTAGTGTTTGAATTGTGTTAGTCTTTTCTCCTTTTCCACCCCTTAATTTTTCATTCCCAACTGTTGGCATGAGGACATTTGCATTCTATATGGAAGGAATTAAGTGCTAATCTGTGGTGCCATAAAGAAATGTCTTCTCTTTGTAAGGTGTAATAATGATCCTGCCGTGTTAGCAAGGTCAGTGCTCTGGACTCCTAGGACTAGTAGCCTAAATTTGCACCAGTTTTAGATGCTCAGGAACACTACTTCTTATTCTTTCTTCTCTCTTCTTCTCTTCTGTACTTTGCCTCTCCTCCTCCCCCTCCTCCTCCTCCCCCTTTCTTCCTCCTTTCCTCCCCCCCTCCTCCTCCTCCTCTTCTTCTTCCTCCTCCTCCTTCTTCTCCCTCCTCCTCCTTCTTCTCCTTCCTTCCCCCTTCTTCTTCTCTCTTCCCCTTCTTTTCTCCCTTCCCCTTTTCCTCCTGCTCCTCCTCCTCCTCCTTCTGGAGTCTCACTGTGTTGCCCAGGCTGGAGTACAGTGATGCTATCACTGCTTACTGCAGCTTTGAGCTCCAGGGTTCAAGCCATCCTCCCACTTCAGCCTCCCAAGTAGGAGGGACTACAGGTGCATACCACCATGCCCAGCTAACTTAAGTTTTTTTTTTTTTTTTTAAGGCAGAGTCTTGGCCGGGCATGATGGCTCATGCCTATAATCCCAGCACTTTGGGAGGCCGAGGTGGGCGGATCACTTGAGATCAGGAGCTCGAGGCCAGCCTGGCCAACATGGTGAAACCCTGTCTCTACTAAAAATGCAAAAATATTAGCCAGGTGTGTTGGCGCATGCCTGTAATCCCAGCTACTTGGGAGGCCGATGCAGGAGAATCACTTGAACCCGGAAGGCGGAGGTCACAGTGAGCTGAGATGGTGCCACTGCACTCCAACCTGGGCAACAGAGCGAGACTCCGTCTCAAAAAAAGAAAATAAATAATAAAAAATAAAATAAAGACAGTCTCACTATATTGCCCAGGCTGGTTGCAAACTCCTGGCTTTAAGTGATCTTCCCACCTCAGCCTCCCAAGGTACTGGGATTACAGGTGTGAGCCACCATGCCTGGCCTCAGGGACAACTTTTTTCTTTTTTTTTTTGAGACAGAGTCTCACTCTGTCACACAGGCTGGAGTGCAATGACGCAATCTCGGCTCACTGCAAGCTCCGCCTCCCGGGTTCATGCCATTCTCCTGCCTCAGCCTCCTGAGTAGCTGGGACTACAGGCGCCCGCCACCACGCCTGGCTAATTTTTTTGTAGTTTTAGTAGAGATGGGGTTTCACCGTGTTAGCCAGGATGGTCTCGATCTCCTGACCTCATGATCCGCCCGCCTCGGCACCCAGCGTGCTGGATTATAGGCATGAGCCACTGCGCCCGGCCTTTTTTTTTTTTTTTTTTTTTTTTTTTTGACAGAGTCTCGCTCTGTCACCCAGGCTGGAGTGCAGTAGCGTGATCTCGTCTCACTGCAACTTTCACCTCCCAGGTTCAAGTGATTCCCCTGCCTCAGCCTTCTGAGTAGCTGGAATTACAGGTGTCTGCTACCATGCCCTGCTAATCTTTGTATTTTTAGTAGAGATGGGGTTTCACCATGTTGGCCACGCTGGTCTTGAACTTCTGACCGCAAGTGATCTGCCTGCCTCGGCCTCCCAAAGTGTTGGGATTACAGGCGTAAGCCACTGTGCCTGGCCTCAGTAACACTTCTTAATGATTTTTTTTCTTGCCTTAAGAAAACTTGAAGCAACTTCTTTTGTTAGTCTTTTTATTCTTCCCCCTTCCTTCGCTATAGTTGTTATTATTTTAGAGTCAGGGTCTCACTCTGTCATCCAGACTGGAGTGCAGTGGCATGATCATAGCTCACGGCAACCTCAAAGACTCCTGGGCGCAAGGGATCCTCCTACCTCAGCCTCCAAAGTAGCTGGGACTGTGGACATGCACCACTACACCTAGCTAATTAAAAAAAATTTTTTTTTTTTGAGACAGAGTCTTGCTCTGTTGCCCAGGCTGGAGTGCAATGGCGCGATCTCGGCTCAGAGCAAACTCCGTCTCTCGGGTTCAAGCAATACTCCTGTCTCAGCCTCTTGAGTAGGTGGGATTATAGGCACCCACCAACATGCCTGGCTAATTTTTGTATTTTTAGTAAAGACAGGGTTTTACCATGTTGGCCAGGCTGGTCTCGAACTCCTGATCTCAGGCGATCTGCCCACCTTGGCCTCCCAAAGTGCTGGTATTACAGGTGTGAGCCACCACGCCTGGCCTTAAATTTTTTTTTTAGAGATTGGATCTCGCTTTGTTGCCTAGGCTGGTCTCAAACTCGTGGGCTCAAGCAAGCCTCCTGCCTCAGCCTCCCAAAGTGCTGGGATTATAGGTGTGAGCCACTGCGTCTGGCCCTCCCTTCCTTTACAGAGGAAGAAATAGGCAAAGAAAAGTTAGGAGGTAAGCAGGAAGTGAGTCTTCTTAAATGGAATCATAGGTGAGTTTGAGATTTACAGGAGAGGCTCAAACAGGGGTGATTTGGAGGATGCACTTGGGCCTAGAAAAAGACACAAGAACATCTGGCTGTCTGGACTGTATAAAGGAGTGAAGACTTCTCTTTACAACAACCATAAATAGTTATGGATGTGAATTTCTGAAGCTTAAGGAATAAAATATTCAGCAAAATCTCTGGGTCACAGATGATTGGCTCCTTGCTCTGGAATAGCAATGCTTAATGTTGAGAAGTTTCAAACCTTTGAAATCTGTCATTGCCTAAAGCCTGAGAATAACTCACTAAATCCCAGGTTGACCTCCCTATACAATCAGCTTGCAGTTTATGACAAATAAGGCAGGGAGAGAATTTATAGAGTTAGTTACTAGGCTTGGGTCTATTAAATGTGCAAAGCACACATGCAAGGGGCTGGAGCTGTGACATGAGTGGAGAGACTTGAATTCTTTCGCAGCTGGAATGTGCCGGAACTTCCCAAAGGCTTGAAAGAATGCCTAGAATTTATTTTTTCTTTTATGGTCACTGTTATTTCTCACAGAGGCAAGTGAATCTTCCCAAGCAAGCTACCATGACGGGAGTCGAGGAGCTCCCGGCAGGCTTGTGGAGAACAAAGCCAGCCAGCTCTCCATGGCTTGGGTGGGCAGGGATCCCTGACTTTCTCTCACATGGGGGGCAGACAGGAGCTGTTGTAAATCTTAAAGCCAAAAGGAAAATTAATGAGCACAGCACAGAGCAGGACCTTGTCAGCTCGGTAATGGGTGGTGGGAGGAAGAATTCTGCTGCTTCCTCCTGGGCATTAAGTATAACTCAAAAACTCCTGTTTTGTGGCCATTGTCCAATTATAACAGCTTTCTACTCTGGAGAATTTAGTCATTGACTGCTTTCAAGTCACCTGGGGGAAAACAGTATTCAATACGATCAAGAGGATGAGGTCTCTTGTTTTGAATTTTCCCTTTAGTGATGGAAACAAAATACTTCTCTGAATCCATTTAGGGCATTGAGCACTCCCAAAAGAAGCCCTACAATGGAGAGAAAGAGCAGGGATTATTAGAGCGCTCTTCTGAAGGACCTCCCCCACTAGAATGGAGAGTGTAGAATGCAGAGTAAGGATTTTGTGTCATGCGCTGCTATATCTCCAGAACCTAGAACTGGACCTATTGCACAGGAGGCTGACAAGAAATAGGTGCTAAAGTAACGAATGAAGATCTACAATCCAACAAATGACGCTGTTCGGGAGCTCAGAGCTTTAAAGCAGTATGATGTAGTTGCAGGAGCATAGGGTGTGGAATCAGGCAGATATAGTGTTGTTGGATTGTAGATCTTCATTTGTTCATTTAGCACTTATAGGTTTATTCATTAACTTAGCACCTATAGGTTTTGGCTCTGCTAGTTTGCTAGCTGTCTGGCCTACAGCAAGTTACTGTACTCCCCTTAATCTCGTGGTCTTCATCTTAAAATGAAATAATAATGCCAACTTCAAAGTTGTTCTGAGGATTCCTTGAGATGATGATTGTGATGGTGTTTGACACTCTGAAAATGCTGATCCCAACCCTATCTCTCCTTAAATCGTGTCAGTTCAGTAAGGAATTTACATAATGAACTATCTATTCAGTGGGAGAGTTAGAAAGCGGAAGCATCTATTTATTGCCACAAAAATTTATAGATTAAGTTTGGGCAACATAGGGAGAACCTGTATCTTCTTAAAAAAAAAAAAATTATCCGGGCATGGTGGCAAATGCCTGTAGTCCCAACTACTCGGGTGGGAGGATCACTTGAGCCACCGGGGGTCAAGGCTGCAGTGAGCTGTGATCTCGCCATGGCATTCCAATCAGGATGATAGAGCGACACCCTGTCTCAAAAAAAAGTTGATAGTTTATACATTTATTTATTCATTTACAGATTTGTAGATTACAAATTACTCTTGATGTCCTAAGGTATTTATTGTTTTGTTTTTACATGTGTGTTATTTTGTGTTTACAAAAGGAAAAGACATTTCATAAAGCTATTGAATCCCAAAAAGTCAACTTTTATTTTATTTTTATTTTTTGAGGCAGGGGCTTACTCTGTTGCCCAGGTTAGAGTTAGGTGGCGTAATAATGGTTCACTGCAGCCACGACCTTCCGGGCTCAAGCAATCCTCTTACCTCAACTTCCCAAGTAGCTGGGACCATAGGTGCGTGTCACCATGCCTGGCTAATTTTTAAATTTTTTGGATTAATTAAGTGTGATCTCCCTATGCTACCCAGGCCAGTTTTGAACTCCTAGGGTCAAGGGATCCTTCTGCCTCAGCCTCCCAAAGTGCTGGGATTATAGATGTGAGCCTGACCAATATGAGGCTTTAAACACTACTTCTCAAAGAGCCTTAGCCAGTTCTGGTAGGATAATATCCCGGGGCAAGTGAAAACTTGGAGAGGCAGTTTTTTCCTAAACTTAATCTTCTCTCCTGAAGCATTTGGTGAAACTTATAAAATTTGTGGGCGTGCAAATTAAGTGTACTTGTAAATATGGTTTGAAAAAATGCATTCACTGTATTTTTGCTTCCCACTGTTTAGTAAAACATTTATCAGAGAGGCAGAGAACATGCGGATAAAAATATTCAGTTGTGTATTCTCAGTTGGTATCAAAAGCTAGGTCACTGAAGGTCACTGCCCAGCAAGTCCCCATGTGTAAGAAAGTGTTGGTATGTAAGAGTGTTTCTGATGTTAAGGAATTCTGGTTGCTGTGATGCGAGTTGTGTACATCTCCTTGATTTTTCTCCCCATATGTAACCAAAAAAATGTTATCCTGGATTTTATTTCTCTTTCACAGGAATGGGAAGGAAAAATGTGGAGTCTGTGTGGATTTCTCTTATTTTATTTGTGGCTTGAATGTACATTTCTGAGAGAGGGTAAATGAAGCCACCCTCCATGTTTTCCTTTCTCAATGTCACTTTCTGTTCACCTTTCTCCTTACTTCTTAAGCCTCTGAGGGTTACAATGGGGTGTGTGTGCAGGACTGCCACTGCCTGAGGGAAAATTAGGAAGCTGCCTAGGCAGCCTGATTTATGAGGCATTGAAAGGCACATCTGACCAAAAATATCTCCCCCACTGGCCTGCCACCAGTGCCTGAAATACCTATGATTAGAATCACCCATTAAAATGTTTTCTGCAGGCCGGGCATGGTGGCTCATGTCTGTAATCCCAGCACTATGGAAAGCCGAGGCGGGCGGATCACCTGAGGTCAGGAGTTGGAGACCAGCCTGGCCAACATGGTGAAACTCCATCTCTACTAAAAATACAAAAATGAGCCAGGTGTGGTGGCGGGCGCCTGTAATACCAGCTACTCGGGAGGCTGAGGTACGAGAATTACTTGAACCCAGTGGGTGGAGGTTGCAGTGAGCTGAGGTTACTCCACTGCATTCCAGCCTGGGTGACAGAGTGAGACTGTCTCAAAAAAAAAAAAAAAAAAAAAAAAGAAAGAAAGAAAAGAAGAAAGAAAAAGTTTGCAGACATGCCTGGCTTCTTTGTGTCATGAAGGCATTGTGTTAGGAGAAAATTGGGAAGTGGGAAAATGGGAAAGTATTGCATTATAATGATTTCTTTTTATATTATGAACCTATCAATCTCCTGGTCAAGAGTAACATCTTGATAAGTAAGTAGACTGTTTGAGGCTGGAGGGAAAGTTGGGAGTTGAGAGTTTTGTCCAGCATCTTGGTGTACACCCTGTGGAGGATGAAGTCGACAGGCAGCTGGGGAGAGATTGTACAAAGTAGATTGAGGGGTAGAGATAGCAAAGACAAATTTAGGTATTTCACAGGTCTGTTTAAGGCCAGGTTAGGAAGTAAGGGTACATAATTGCCGGAGGAATCTCCTTTCTGACTGACTTTAAGGAATCTCTCTTACTGACTGTACAGGGCTGTTATGTGAGGTTCTTTCAATTTTCCTTTTCCACCATCTTAGTTTTGGGGTAACCATAACACGACTAATGATTCTGTTATTCATAAAATAATATTTGTGACAAAGGCCGAGTAGATTTATATCCGACAAATCCAAGTGGATTTGTTGAGACTGTTCTGTAAAAGTGTCCAGAGCAGTCCTTCTCGAAGTCTTGTCTATAGACCACCTCTATCTGAGTTACCACTGGTGCTTATGAAAATCTCCCTCCCCGGGCCCCATCTAGACCTTTGGAAACAGACTCTCTGAGGTAGAGGCCTGGGTCTCTGCATTAAAAACAGCTGTGTGGCTGGGCACGGTGGCTCATGCCTGTAATCCCATCACTTTGGGAGGCCGAGGTGGACGAATCACGAGGTCAGGAGATCGAGACCATCCTGGCTAACACGGTGAAACCCCGTCTCTACTAAAAATACAAAAAATTAGCTGGGCTTGGTGGCGGCACCTGTAGTCCCAGCTACTCGGGAGGCTGAGGCAGAAGAATGGCGTGAACCCAGGAGGCGGAGGTTGCAGTGAGCCAAGATTGTGCCACTGCACTCCAGCCTGGGCAACAGAGCAAGACTCGGTCTGAAAAAAAAAAAAAAAAAATCAATTTTTGTGTATGGTAAAAGTAATGGGTTTCCCTAATTTCCTGGTTACCATTGTTTATGGTTTCCGTATTATTTCACCTTCTGTAGCTTTTCTGGCTCTTCAAACACAACTAACAGCAGGAAAGTTAGATGGAAAATTTTTGTAATAAATATTCAGAAATACCTTACATAAATCATGGTGTCTAGCAATGGAAGAATTGATTGACTGAATATATTCTACCTTGAAATATTCTGCATATTTTTACTAGAACAAACTGCCTTTTTTTATTTTTATTTTTTAATTTGAGACAGAGTTTTGCTCTGTTGCCCAGGCTGGAGGGCAGTGGTGTCATCTCAACTCACTGCAGCCTCCACCACCTGCAAACTGCCTTTTTCTAGCTGTTGCTTTCCTTGATTCTCTTATATCATTATCTTTTGTTTCCTGCCCCTATCTCCCTCCCCTTGGTTGACAAAGTGCCTACATTCTCTATTTTTTCCTATTTCCTTGTCTCTCTCTGGTGTAATTCCTTCTTATTCATCTTGCAAGCAGAATTTCTGTATACAGCAAAGGTCAGAGCTGACAGGACTGATTTGAAATGCTGTTGAATTTCATAGTTGCTCATTCAAGATCATTACTGATACATGCAAAAGTGGACCTTCTGCCAAAATCGACCTCAGAAAATCAGACCAAGAGGAAAAGGGCAAAGGTAAAGAAGAGACTCTTGCTGGGCAGCGGCTGATGCCTGTAATCCTAGCACTTTGGGAGGCTGAGGAGGGAGGATTGCTTAAGCCCAGGAGTTTGAGACCAGCCTGGGCAACATAGCCAGAACCCAGTCTCTACAAATAATTTAAAAAAAAATCAGCTGGGTGTGGTGGCATGCATCCAGCTGGGACCACAGGCTACTCAAGAGGCTGAGGCAAGGGGATTGCTTGAGCCCAGGAGGTTGAGGCTGCAGTGAGCTGTGATCATGCCACCACACTCCAGCCTGTGTGACAGAGTGAGACCTTGTCTCGAAAAAATTAAAAAAAAAAAAAGAAGGGACTCTTACCATTTCCATTTCCTCTTAGTATAAATGACATTAGGCAGCATTAATCTGATGGCGCTGTAACCATAGGAAAGAGTAGAAAATGACACAGCCGCATAGTGGCATGATAGAATACATTGCAATTTGGAGTGTGAAGAAAAAAAACTGGAAGAAAATGCTGATTTTCAATTCTCTTTCCTCAACTAAGGAAACAGGCGTGAAGGAAAATGGTGCAGTTGGCATTATCTCACATAGACTCCTTTCTAAATGCAAGAACGCCCTTTCAGGGGCTGAAATAGGAGCACTGTGAGTTAGAATGCATGGGTTCAAATTCAGACTTCACAATTATTATCTGACCGTCCTTGAACAATTTAATCAGTCTCTCTGCACCTCTGCTTCTTCATCTGAGAAATGGGAATAGTAATAGCATGCACCTCAGGGGTGGTTAGGAGCATAAAATGGGGATAACACCTGTAAAGCACTAAGAAAAGTGCCTTGCATGTAGTAAACTCTTAATTACTGCTTGCTATCATTGATATATTTTTTCTTTTTTGAGACAGTGTCTTGCTCTGTTGCCCAGGCTGGAGTACAGTGGCAAGATCATGGCTCACTGCAGCCTCGACCTCCTGGGCTCAAGTGATCCTCACCTCAGCCTCCTGAATAGCTAGGACTATAGGCACACACCACCATGCTCTGCTAATTGTTTTATTTTTTTGGAGAGACGTGGTCTCACTATGTTACCAAGGCTGGTCTCGAGCTCCTGAGCTCAAGCAGTCCTCCCACCTTGGCCTTCCAAAGTGCTGGGATTATTTTTTATTCACCAAGTTTGAAATCTTTGGTAGTGTCCTAGCTGAGGAGGCATCCAGGGAGTTTCTGGGCAGAATATTTAACCGATACTGTGAAAATCTGCTAACAGTGGTTGTTTTTCTTTTTGGGAAGCAGGGTTCCTTGTCTGGCTGCTGTTCCCCTCTGGTTACATGGGCACACTATGATTAAATCATTCCTAGTAAATCTTGGATATTCTTGGATTTAATAATAAATTAATTACTAATGATCACACTTTGGAACATGGTTCCCTACCTGTGACATACTAAGAAACTAGAAATGTATTCAGCATTTACCAAAACTCTTCCTTTTTTTCTTTAAGACAGGGTCTCACTCTGTGGCCCAGGCTGGAGTGCAGTGTTGCAATGATGGCCTTCATCTCCCAGGCTCAAACGATCCTCCCACCTCAGCCTCCCAGGTAGCTGGGATTACAGGCATGCACCACCACACCCAGCTAATTTTTTGTGGGTTTTGTAGAGATGAGGTCCTCCTGTGTTGCCGAGGCTGGTCTTAAACTCTTGGGCTCAAGTGATCCACCCACCTTGGCCTCACCAAGTACTGGCATTACAGGCATGAGTCACCGCACCTGGCCAAAACCCTCTCTTAATGGAACATACATCTCACATTCTGGAAATATCTATTACCCCAGTGCATATTTCTTTCTTTCTTATGACTAACATTCTGCTTTTTTAGTTATTCACATACATAAACTGACTGATAATAAATCTGGGAATTTGTCATTTAAAAAAATGCACATTTCAAACACAATCAGTAATCCTTAAAAAGTAGAGACATGTTTACATTTCTTTGGTGAAAGTGTAGGAACACAGGGACTAGGGAATCATTTTTTAAAAAGTATTTTCAGACAAATCATTTTCTGAGAGACTTAAAAAAAGAAACTGTCAGTCATTTGAGGCACACCCTTTTGCTTCTATTCCATTTTTATCATACCAATCTCTCTTGCAAAATTGATGTTATTCATAAATATTTTCCTTCCAAACTGTGGGAAATAAGATGTGAGTTTGGCCCTTTGATAAAGTTAGGCTCAGGGACTGCTTATCATTGAAACAATGCGCACAAAAGCGATTCAGTCCTGGGACTTCTCACAAAACTCAGCGGGCCAGGCGGTGCTCACTCTTGTTCTCAGGCATTCCAGGGGAGTGGCAGAGGGACTGCCAGCACGAGACATTTTCAAGGTTCTTTTTCCCACCCTTTAGAATTGGTAAGTCTCTGATCGTTTAGAAAAGGATTTGTTTTGCAAGAACCTAAAGTGTCCCCAAGAACTATGTTTACCCATAATAGGCTTTGCTCTCTCTTTAACATAGCCAGATGGACA
This sequence comes from Pongo abelii, assembly GCF_028885655.2. Taxonomy (NCBI): domain Eukaryota; kingdom Metazoa; phylum Chordata; class Mammalia; order Primates; family Hominidae; genus Pongo; species Pongo abelii. The sequence continues at coordinate 94,202,666 of NC_071995.2, forward strand.
CTGCTATTTGGCTCATGGTCATATCCCCACAGATTTGACCTCATTTAGAGGACACTATTAAAAGATTATCCTATTATTGAGAATTTCCATTGCATCAAATAGCAAATATTAGTAACATTCCTCTACAGGGAAAATGATGTAAGAAGAGGGCAAGGCTGTGTTGACCTCAGGCAAATCACACGGATAGGTATGTGGCAATTATGAAACTCAGTGCTGACTAATAAAGCCCAGTGGCACACAGAGTAAAGGTCCAGGAGCAGAGATTTTCCCAGTAGCTCTTGAAGGAAGTGTTCAGGTTCCACTGAAGCCATAGATGGAAGTCTTATTTGACTCCGTTGCCTTAGTACCGAGGTGGTTATTTTGAAAGAGGCTAAGGAGGAGAAAGTGCATGTAGCAGGATGGCAGGATGGGATGTGGGGATGATGGGATGATGGGATGTTGGGATGATGGGATGATGGGATGATGGGATGTTGGGATGTTGGGATGATGAGATGTTGGGATGTTGGGATTTTGGGATGGGATGATGGGATGATGGGATGTTGGGATGTTGGGATGATGGGATGTTGGGATGATGGGATGTTGGGATGATGGGATGATGGGATGTTGGGATGTTGGGATGATGGGATGTTGGGATGTTGGGATGATGGGATATTGGGATGATGGGATGTTGGGATGTTGGGATGATGGGATGTTGGGATGATGGGATGTTGGGATGTTGGGATGATGGGATGATGGGATGTTGGGATGATGGGATGTTGGGATGTTGGGATGATGGGATGTTGGGATGATGGGATGATGGGATGATGGGATGTTGGGATGATGGGATGTTGAGATGTTGGGATATTGGGATGATGGGATGTTGGGATGATGGGATGTTGGGATGTTGGGATGATGAGATGTTGGGATGTTGAGATGATGGGATGATGGGATGTTGGGATGATGGGATGTTGGGATGTTGGGATGATGGGATGATGGGAATGGGAATGGGGTCATGAGGGGGCCAGCTCCATTTTCTTCTTTGCATTTACAAAATAGGGAACATAAGGTTTCTTTCTTTTCCTTTTCCTTTTTTTTTCCACTTTGGAAGCCAAATGATGCTCACAGGAAATTTAAAACTGCACTAGAAGGCTGCAAGTGATTTGAAAATCAAGACCTTAAGAAACGGTTCTAATAGTAACCTATCTTTTTGAATGTTGCTGGAAAAGGTACTTGAAAGAGCAATGAAGGAAGCAGATTCTAGTCAAAGAGGACTGGGAAGACACTGGGACCCAACAATTTGGTAAACTAGACAAAATTAAACTTTCAGTTCTGATTTTACTTGAACACACTTTAAAAACAATTGGTTAAATTTTGTTTTATAAAATAAATTACAGGCCGGGTGCAGTGGCTCACACCTGTAATCCCAGCATTTTGGGAGGCTGAGGCAGGTGGATCACCTGAGGTCAGGAGTTCGAGACCAACCTGGCCAACATGGTGAAACTCCGTCTCCACTAAAAATACAAAAATTAGTCGGGCGTGGTGGTGAGTGCCTGTAATCCCAGTTACTCGGGAGGCTGAGGCAGGAGAATTGCTTGAACCTGGGAGGCGAAGGCTGCAGTGAGCCAAGATCAGGCCACTGCACTCCAGCCTGGGTAACAGAGCAAGACTCTGTCTCAATTAAAAAAAAAAAAAATTACAAAAGTAGTACATGATTAGTGAAAGAAAGTCAACCAATACCAATGTATGTAAAATAAGAAAGGAAAAATCTCCTTCATTCTTTGCCAGACAGGGACCAATACTGTTATAATCTGTCTCTCTTTCAGAACTTTTATTTATGTATTTGAGACAGGGTCTTAATCAGTCACCCAGGCTGGAATACGGTGGCATGATCATAGCTCACTGTAACCTTGAATTCACTGTAACCTTGGACGCCTATGCTCAAGACATCCTGCTGCCTCACCCTCCTGAGTAGCTGAAACTACACGTGTGCACCATCATGCCTGGCTATTTTTCTTTTTTTAAGAGATGAGGGTCTCACTCATTGCCCAGGCTGGTCCCAAACTCCTGGCCTTACAAATCCTCCCATCTCAGCCTCTAAAAGTGCTATGATTGCAGTTGTGAGCCACTGTGCCTGGCCCTCTTTCAGAACTTTAAAAACACTATATATACTATAAATGTGTTTTTGGGTGGGGCTAATTATATGTGTTCTGCAATTTTTTTAACTTAATGTTTTATGGACTTTTTTCTACTCTTTTTAAAAAATTTCTACTCTTTGGCCAGGCATGGTGGCTCATGCCTGTAATCCTAGCACTTTGAGAGGCCCAGATGGGCAGATCACGAGGTCAGGAGATCGAGACCATCCTGGCTAACACGGTGAAACCCCGTCTCTACTAAAAATATAAAAAATAGCTGGGCTTGTTGGCGGGTGCCTGTAGTCCCAGCTACTCGGGAGGCTGAGGCAGGAGAATGGCATGAACCCGGGAGGCGGAGCTTGCAGTGAGCCAAGATCGCGCCACTGCACTCCAGCCTGGGGGACAGAGCGAGACTCCCTCTCAAAAAACAAACAAAACAAAAATTTCTACTCTTTTTAAAGTGGGTATTTGTTATTTTAAATAAAGTGAAATGGAAAATTCTGTATCTGATGTATTTAAAATACTTTTTTTGGCATGCTATACTTAACAACATGTTTTATAAGTTGCTTCTAAATGATAACCATACTAGATAGTGGTCCACCTACCAGGATAAGATAGGATAGGTAAGAAGCTAAGAGACATGCTGCAGGTGAAAAAGCAGATTTCATAAGACTATGTTTAGTATAATTCCACTTATATAAAACATATATATGTATGCACAGAAAACAGTCTACGTTATAGACACCAGAGTGCTAACGGCTCTTATCCCAGGATGGCTGGAGTATAAATATTTTTTCCCGTTAGGCTTTTTCTGTGTTTTCAACAATGAACATTTATTACTTTTAAAATTAGTTAAAATTAATATAAAAATCACAATGTATCTGATGAAAAAAGTTTGTGTCTAAAGGCTACAGAAAATAAATCCATCTGAGTTAGCTTCCACTCCATTCCAAAACCCCAGAGTAATAGAGAGGAAGTAAGGTCTTCTTTTATTTTCTTAAATTAATGAATTAGATTTAAGTTCCCTCATTATGAGAAGATAATCTTTGGCATCACTGAGTTAAGAAATGAGACAAAAATCAGGAGATCATATTCCTTTATTACATATATGAAATATAAAAACAAATTAACAAAGCAATATATATATATTTTTGCAAGTCCACAGGACTTCAGGGAAAAAAAAGTTCTGTATGTGAAATTATTCATATGGCACTGTGTTCATGTTTTGTATATTCAAGTACAAAAGAAACTATGTATAGTGGTTATGCATGGGTACAGAAGATGAATAATAATGAAAAACTGTGATTTGTTGACTATCACATACATTGTGTTAAAAAACAGGTAAATATAATGACTATTACTGTTAAGAAAGACAAGGAGGAAAACTGTTTCAATGTTCAGGTTTAAATACTAAGCACAAAAATATAACAAATTCTGTGTCTACAATAATTTTTGAAGTGTATACAAGTGCATTGCAAATGAGCTCTTTAAAATTTAAAGTTCATTTCCCCTTTAGCCAAGCATATGTCTACATTTATGATTTCTTTCTCTTATTTTAAAGTCTCTTCTGGTTTAGTTTTTTAAAAAGTTTCATCATGGCTGTCATCTTGGAATCTAGCCTCCAGCTTGAAGCTGAGACTTCATGCATACATATTCTCCTTTCTGGTTGCATCTTCACCTAGTTTCTCCAAGTATTCAGAATTAAATAACACAACTTCTTTTATATGGTCACTTTTGTCCACATGTAGTGGCAGTGCTGCTGCTTCAGTAGGCTTTCTCACACACCCTTTTCCTTCTTTCAACAGCAGTCTCCAAACGTTCACAACACAAGTGGTAGGTAGTAAAGTGCTTTATACAAGGAAATACTATATACACATGGAGAGGTTCCATTTAACACCTACAGACCAAAGTTCATGCATAACACACAAGAGAAGGCTCTTTTTTTAAGAAACACCTTTTCTGATAGTAGGGTTGGGGATTCCTTAAAACCTCATTCATTAAGTAGCATCAAACGTAAGTAACATAGCTGAAGCTGGAAGTCGTCCTTGTTAGAGGTACTGCCCTTAATGGATTACCGCTAAATGTCATGCTGCTATTAAAATATTCTTAATAGTTAAGAATTTCAGAATCAGTCCCATAGAAAACAGGTATCAGTGTAGGGGTTTTCATTTCTCTTCATGAAATAAAACTATTTAAACATGGGTCCAGAAGAGATAAGTTAGATGAGACCCATGCATTCAAACATTTCTATATGTTTTGGCACTTTAAAAAATTCCAGTTTCCTGTCTGAGGTCTTCTTGCTCTAAAGTTTGTGTTTTGTACATAGACAAGTGCCATTATGTGCTATCCATCTTAATGCTACTTGCACTCTCTTTTTAAAATATCCATGACTTTTCTTCCAAGAGAAGGTTTCCAGTGCTGGACAAAGCTTTTCATATTCACAATTAGTTTCCCTGTTCTTACATCCTCATGTCCTGCTACAAGGTATTCCAAACCTAAAAGAGAACAAAATTAGGGGCTATATAGTATCACACTTTGTTGAAGGAAGAGATGTGACTCCAGCAGGTTTTCTTTTGCATTTATTTTGAGACAAGGTCTTGCTCTGTTACCGAGGCCAGAGTGTAGTGGCATAATCCTGGCTCACTGCAGCCTCAGTCTCCTGGGTTTAGGTAATCCTCCCTCCTCAGCCTCCCAGGTAGTTGGTACTACAGGTGTGCGCCACCACTCCCAGGTAATTTTTTCCTATTTTTTGTCGAGATGAGGTTTCATCATGTTGCCCAGGCTGGTCTCGAGCTCCTGGACTCAAGCCATCTGCCCACCTCGGCCTCCTAAAGTGCTGGGATTACAGGTGTGAGCCACCACGCCTTCCTGACTCCAGCAGTTTTATATATTCAGGGTTGGAATAAGGAGTAAGAAACATTAATAGCTGCCATTTAGTAAGCATTTACTATGCTTAGCGCATGTATGCTTTACATGTATGATCTCGTTTAGCTTTGAAAATGACCATGTGAGGTAGATATTTTTTTCCTTCTTGTTTTGCAAATGAGGAAACTGAGGCTCAGCAAGGCTAAGAAACTTGTTCGATATCTTTTTGTAAGTGTAGCAGCACCTGGACTCAAACTCAGGTCATGCTGAGTCTAGAACCTTTCCTTTGTACTATACCATGCTCTATGGCAAAGAACTGAGGGTTCTAAGGACACTTATCATACTGCCTAGATCAGTACATCTTGGATACTCACTGTGTATGATATGGTAGTGTATATTAAGGAGGTTTTTTTTGTTTTTGTTTTGTTTTGTTTTTGGATGGAGTCTCGCTCTGTTGTCTAGGCTGGAGTACAGGGGTGCCGTCTTGGTTCACTGCAACCTCTGCCTCCTGGGTTTAAGCAATTCTTGTGCCTCAGCCTCCCAAGTAGCTGGGATTGCAGGCGTGCACCACCATGCCCCGCTAATTTTTGTATTTTCAGTAGAGACAGGGTTTTACCATGTTGGCCAGGCTGGTCTCAAACTCCTGACCTCAGGTGATCCGCCTGCCTCGGCCTCCCAAAGTGCTGGGATTATAGGCATGAGCCACCGTGCTCAGCCTAAGGAGGATTTTTATAAAAGTGAAACAAGCATTTGGGAAAACATATAGGAAAGAAGCTATGAATTATAGAAAATAACACATATTCCCTACATAAAGCCTATGTGTTTTTGGAATTGGATGTTTGTTTGTCATACATTAAAAAAAAAAACTAAATAAATGATAAAACTTGCCTAGATCTTGTGATGACCTTGTATTCAAAATTCGTTTCAAGCTTTAGATAACAAATTTTAGCTAATACATCCAAGAAATGAAAGGACAGTCTCATCACCTATAGATTAGTAAAAAGAAATACAATAATTGTCCTTAGTTAATGTTTGTAATAACATAGATTTTGGTATTTAGGAACAATTTTTAAAAATTATAGGATAGATAAAATAATTATGTTTATAAAATAAAAACTTTCCAATATAAAATAGAGACACACTTTTAAAAACTAAATTAAGTGAATGCTAGATGCTAAAATTCAACGAAAATATCAATTTAATTTCACAATTTAAATTGATTCGTTGCTCGTTTTTCACTAAAATGACTGAGAAAAAAAATGTCATCCAAGTAGTAATGAACACCTGTAACAACCATACAGGCTTCTTGGAAAATGGCTTATTCCAGATTCAGGGCAGGGAGTTGAGCATGGGACATCTTATTGTGTTAAAAAACAAGAAAGCTTTCAAAGATGAATGTGTGTCTTTTTAAAAGGACACAGCAGCTAGCAGGAAGGGGTTATAACTTGTCAAAGTTGTGATAAGTTGAGCACCAAGAAACATAATAATTGTGTTTATGGAAAACACATTAAATCCATAGAAATCCCTAATTCCAAAATGACACTAAAAAATGAGAAAGCCAGAGAAAAATTAACTTGTCATCTTTAGAGGTAGCTGTTAAAACCATTTCTTACTTTGAAAATTAGAAATTAAAGGGAAAGAATGTAGCATTTGTCCTGTCTTTACAATAAGAACTGTATTTCATAATAACCTAGTTACCCAGCTTGAGACAGAAAGCCCTCTTACAGAAGAATGCCAGCTAATAAGAGAAGAGAATTCAAAAGAATTAGAAAAACATCATTTCTCAGACTCTAATGAAATTATTGATTCAGGAAAGGATTATCAATTGGCGATAAAGTCATTAAATGAACGGTTAATGGAAAGCTGGATGCGTGTAGAATGCTACATAATATCACACTCATTCTTTTCTATCTCTAAAGGTAAAACAAAACTTTGGCAATGGAGAGATCAGAGTGCCTTCATTGTAATCCAGAGGTCAAGCTTAGAGACACTGATGGGAGGTTATCCAGGTACCATGTGCATTCGACATGGTTCAACATGAAGCACACAATGATCTCTATAATGGACTCTAGCCAAAATGTTTGTCTTGAATCAATCAAGCCTTTCTTTAGAGATTACAGGAGATAGAAGAGATAGAGGAACAAGCTAAATACCACCATAAATGAACCAAACACACAAATGTTGATGGTCAGATAATGGATAGGGCATCTGACCTGGTTTCCTCAACAAGTCATAAAAAAGGAACTGTGCTAGAATAAAAGAGACTTGAGGGACTGAAAAACTAGATATAATGTGTGATCCTGGATTGAATACTGGCAAGGACAAATCAGCTCTAGAGGACATTTTGGGATCAGTTGGGAAATAGAAATATGACCTGAGTATTAGATAATATGAAAATCAACTGAAATTGAAGGTAAAGCTTATTAACAGAATAATGCAGGTTACAGAATGGAGCATATACTATGATATCGTTTTGGTTAAAAAATATAATACATACACACAGAGGAAGATTGGAAAGGATTTGCCTAAGCTATTAACAGAGATGATCTCTGGGGGATAGAAATGTGAAATTTAAAAATTTCCCCTAAATGTCTCCCCTCCACTCCCCTCCCCTCCCCTCCCCTCCGCTCCCCTCCGCTCCCCTCTCCTCTCCTTCCGTTCTTCCTTTTTCTTTTTTTTTTTTTTTTTTTGACACGGTCTCACTCTGTCACCCAGGCTGACGTGCAGTGGCACCATCTCAACTCTGTAGCCTCCATCTCCCTGGGCTCAGGTAATCCTTCCACCTCTGCCATCTGAGTAGCTGGGACAACAGGCTCATGCCACCATACCTGGCTAATTTTTGTATTTTCTGTTAGAGATGGGGTTTCACCGTGTTGCCCAGGCTGCCCGCAAACTCCTAGGCTCAAGCGATCCACCCACCTCAACCTCCCAAAGTGCTGGGATTACAGGTGTGAGCCACTGCACCCTGCTAAAAGATTATTAAAAGAAACTAATCTTAAACTTTAAAAAAAGCTATTATGGTGTTTTCAGAAAAACAGAAAAAGGAAAATAATGACACAGAGAGGTTTCAAACACTGGAGAGTACAATGTAAAATGAATGAAAAGGCATTTAAATTATAAAAGGTGACCTTAACTTCTGCATGAAAAAGAATCTCAATATTTAATTAACAGACTAGTTAAAAATATAATAGCCTTAAAATTGTTCGTATACTGTCTAAAATAATAAACTCCTCATTTAAAAATACAATAATCAATTTAAACTTCAAGGTTAGGGCTGGATGCAGTGGCTCTCGCCTGTAATCCCAGTGCTTTGGGAGGCCGAGGTGGGAGGACTGCTTGAGACCAGGAGTTTGAGACCCGTTTGAGACCATAGCAAGACCCTGTCTACAAAAACACAAACAAACAAAAATTAGCTGGGTTTGGTGGCACGTCTGTAGTCCTAGCTACTCAAGAGGCTGAGGCGGGAGGATTGCTTGAGCCTGGGAGGTCGAGGCTGCAGTGAGCAGTGATAGTACCACCACTCTAGCCTGGGCAACAGAGCACAGAACTGTCTTTAAAAAAAGAAAAAAAAGAAAGAAATCAATCTCAGGGTTGTCTAGTATTTTTACATTAATTTACTTTGAAACTACCAACAGAATAAACAGGAATTTACCATTAGTATAAGTTAAATTGATAAAAACAATACTGATTAAAACCATAAATTATGAAGCAGCATCACACCAAAAACAAACATGCAAAACGATGTTCTTTAAAAACCTCTTATTAGCATTTATATTTTATTTTCCTATCTCTAGGGTTTTGACATCTACTTTGCTACACATTTGAGAGCACGAAGTTTATTTTGTATCCATAGAAAAAGAAAATACAATACTTTAGTCCTAGTTTTGGTGTTCTAAAATATATGACTGATGAATGAGTAAATGTATGCATGAATTAAGAATGAATATGCAGGGATACCCAATAGGATTGTTTCTTTTCCAAAGTAGCCAAGGAAGCAGGTTGGCGTGTAAGGTTTCAGTTTTCTTATCAGCTTTCTTTGGCCTTAGCTGTTGAACTTGTAAAAATGGAAAAACAAAGTAAAATGAAAGAGTGTCTGGTTTTGCTTTGGCAAGTTCCAGTCTTTTCTTCAAAGCAAGTAAACATGTTTTCAAGAATTCTTTGAATAATTGCGCTTATGTTTTCAATTGTGATGAACTCAGTTGATTCTTTGACTTGGCTTGGCAGAAACCTGATTAGGAAGTATAGTTCACTTCCTGGAGGGTGGCTCACATGGTCAAAGCTTTTGTTTTTAATGTCTCACTAAACTGGGCAGACTTTTTTTTTCTTTTGCCAAGACAGTAGGAAAGCTCTTATAAGAGATGCCTCTAAGCACAAATCACTGGGAAATAGAACTTACATGAATTATTTTTAGTTTCTTGTATTCAAAGCCCAGGATTCTTATTACTTCAATTTGTTCTTTGGAATTTTATTTATTTATGTATTTTTAATTTCTTTTGAGATAGGGTCTTGCTCCGTTTGCCCAGGCTGGAGTGCAGTGGCTCAATCATGGCTCACTGCAGCTTTGACTTCCCTGGCTCAAGTGATCCTCCTACCTCAGCCTTCCAAGTAGTTGGGACTACAGGAATGTGCCACCACACCCAGCTAATTTTTAAAAAATTTTTTTGTAGATACTGGGTCTCACTATTTTGCCTAGACTGGTCTTGAACTCCTGAGCTCAAGCTATCCTCCCACCTTGGCCTCCTAAAGTGCTGAAATTACAGGCGTGAACCACCATGCCCAGTCTATCTATTTATTTATATAATTTAAAACATTATTTTTCACAGTTTCCTTATTAAAATCTAAATTAATTTAAATATATTATTGAAAGGGTAGAAAAGGATGTGAGAGATTGGTCAACACTTGGCCAAAATCAAAAGTTCTGTATCAATGTTGAGTTTGTTTAGACTGAGGGGATATTTTATTGTTAGTTTATGCTCTCTTTCTCTTTCTCTCTCAGTAATCTGTTTCTCTAAAATTTATTAATCAAAGACCGAAAAAGACTTTTTTTTTTTTTTTTTGAGATGGAGTGTTGCTCTGTCACCCAGGCTGGAGTGTTGCTCTGTCACCCAAGCTGGAGTGCAGTGGCGCGATCTCAGCTCACTGCAACCTCTGCCTCCTGGGTTCAAGTGATTCTCCTGCCTCAGCCTAATGGGTAGCTGGGACTACAGGTGCGTACCACCACACTGGGCTAATTTTTGTATTTTTAATAGAGATGGGGTTTCACTATGTTGGCCAGGCTGGGTGCAAAAGACTTCTTATTAACATAACAATGAGCTTATATGGGGAAGGAATTAGAACAAGAACATAAATAATGCACCTGTTTCATCAGTGCCACTAAGACACAGATGACAATCACACAAGCAGGGAGATGCAGAGGATTTTTTGAATTATGATTTGTTTTATTAGAACCTGCTAAGTATTATGTTACCATTATCTGGGTACTAATGGTAGGTATTGAAGATACTGTGATCAAAAGCCTAAATCCCATCCTCAAATTTGATGAGGGGGACAGAGAAATAAGCAGCTTATAACCCAGGATAACCATGTGCTTGGGGCAAGAACCCCTGTGCTTATTTATTTGTCTTCACTTCTGTTATAACATTTAAAGGTGCAAATCAAATTTCTCTCCATTTCAAGTTGCTCTAAAATCCTACAGTTTTTGTTTTGTTTATTTCTGCTGTTTCTAATTTGAAACCAGAAATATCATTTCATGAAAACAAGATGATGAGAACTCGAGAGCTGTTTTCTCTCCAGGAGAAACAGATGCTTTTCAAGCGATAGTCGAAATGAATTCAATTTTATTTCCACAGATGGAATTTTGCATTTGAACTTCCTTTGGGAACAGGTTCTACTGTAATAGGACCTAGCTTTCAGATAAAGAGTAAGTGGCAGATAAATTCATGAAAGTGCTTTCTATGCAACTGGCACCTGGAACCAATCTGAGCCTCCTCTTTTAGGATAGAGAGTATTATATTTCTGGATTTTAAAATATTAAACTTTTATAAAGCACATGGAAGAGAAATAATTTTTCGATGTTAGTTCAAAGAATTGCATTTGGATTTTCCGCAGGAGTCAGATGGTGAAAAGGAGAGATGTTCCTGCTGAGTTTGTTTATGTTGTGCTTCAGAGGATGTAAGACAAGCAGCAAATCAGCAGAGACAAGGTAGGTACTAAGATAGGAAAGTCTAATACTCACCAGGATTGAGGATTGGACAAGTGCATCCTCTGTCCGTCCATGATTCTGGATATAATGTTCGCTTTCCTCGGAAAATCTTCAGTTTGGTAGATTTTAAGACCTTTTTAATCTTCACATTGACCTCAACATGAGTACCTTTATCATGAGCTGATAAAATCTTTATTTTTAGCACTGTTAACAACACAGAAGTCAAAACACATAGAATTTCATATTATCATTTGAAGTTTGAACAACACTTAAATATGCATTTCAGAATATAATGGAAAGGTGAATTGATGATGAGGATGTGAAAATTTGCTTTAAAAATCATTAAGCATTAACTTGGATGGAGTCAGAAGCCATTATTCTAAGGAAAGTAACTCAGGAATGGGAAACCAAACCTTATTATGTTCTCACTTACAAGTGGGAGCTAAGACCTAAGAATGATATAACACTTACTTTGGGGACTCGGGGAAGGGTGAGAGGGGGTGAGGGATAAAAGACTACACATTGGGTACAGTCTACACTGCTTGGATGATGGGTGCACTAAAATCTCAGAAATCACCGCTAAAGAACTTATCCATGCAACCAAAAACCACCTGTTCCCCCAAAACTATTGAAATAAAAAAAAAAAATACTAAATTAAAAAAAATCATAGGCTCATTCAGTTTTGCACTGGCTTTATCTCATTTATCTATATTAACGATATTCTTATGTGTTAGGCAATTTCAAATGTGACTCCCTCCAATATCATTATCCTAAGAGAATATCAACCATTTGCCTATTGCAATTATAATCTTAAATACATTCGGCTACCAATCTAAACAGAGAGAGGAAACATAGGAAGTAGAATTATCCTGGCTTTTATTTAGGTTCTTACTATATTATGCTTTCGTGGCTGATTGTGTTTAATGTTATGATAGAGAGCAAAATGCTACTGCTAGAATATATTTTGCATATTCTAAAGAGATTAAATAATACGATTGACTACTTAATATTCTTCTCCTGGCATAAAATGCAAGCTGACTGGAGTTAGGGAAGCTGTCCCTTAATGGGTGTCCAACCTCTTGACTTCCCTGGGCCACACTGGACCACACATAAAGTACACTAACACTAATGATAGCTGATGAACTGAAACAAAAAGTCTCTGCATAATTTTTGTGATATCCGCCACCACAGATAAACCAAAAAGTCTTCACATTCAAAGGGCTGGACACCCATGCATGACGACGGAGCTCCAGTATTCTGTATGACTCATGATTCTATTACGCCCTCCCATTGATGAAATTGATGTGGCTGGGGATTAAGTAATGGAATAATTTGGGGTCGGAAGGAAAGTAAAGCTAAGGATCACTGAGCTACTCAGGAACACTAGGGAACATAGGGAAGTTCTTTTTTTTTTTTTTTTTTTTGATGGAGTCTCGCTCTGTCATCCAGGCTGGAGTACAATGGCACAATCTTGGCTCACTGCAACCTCCGCCTCCGAGGGTTCAAGCAATTCTTCCTGCCTCAGCCTCCTGAGTAGCTGGGATTACAGGCCACCATGCCCGGCTAATTTTCATATATATATATATATATTTTTTTTTTCACAGGGAAGTTCTTATCGGCTTATCCACATCTCCATGGAAGAGTGTGTGTAATGAGAGCACTCTATCTTGGCTGGTCTCATACTCTGCGAATACAGCGTCAGACAGCTATCTTTATGAAGTCATCACATTTTAGACTTCTAAGGGGTCTTAAAAGCTCATGTATTTTATACGTGAGGAAGCAAGTTTTAAGAAATTAAGGCCAGGTGCAGTGGCTCACGCCTGTAATCCCAGTAGTTTGGGAGGCTGAGGTGGGTGGATCACCTGAGGTCAGGAGTTTGAGACCACCCTGGCCAACATACAGTGAAATCCCATCTCTACTAAAAAATACAAAAAATTTAGCTGGGCGTGGTAGTGCATGCTTGTAGTCCCAGCTACTTGGGAAGCTGAGCCAGGAGAAATGCTTGAAACCGGGAGGCAGAGGTTGCAGTGAGTCCAGATCACGCCACTGCACTCCAGCCTGGGCGACAGAGCAAATCTCCACCTCTCAAAAATAAATAAATAAATAAATAAATAAATAAAACAAATAAATAAAGTGAACCGTTCAAGTTCATATAACTGGCTGGCTAGAGGTAGAGTTTGGGCTAGAAGCCTGATGAGATAAATGCATGAAGGACAGGGAGCATAGTGCCCGGCGTGTGGCTAACGCTCAGTAAATGTTCGCTATTATTATTCCACTAGACTTGTAAGCTCAAAGAGAGCAGGGACCTTGTCTGTCACTTCTATTGCTCAATAGATATTTGCTAAAGGAGTAAGCAAGTAAGTCAAGTGTTTTTTTTTTTTTTCTATTAAGCCAGGGAATGGGGAGGAGGAAACCAATTTTTTCCAAGTCTGTAGCAGTATTGCACTTAATAAGACCAAGATGTTTCATTACATTAAGAGGGTTCAAATTCTTCTTAAGTAGAAAATTAATGCAGTTGTATTAAAAGATTGGTTATTTGTAAATTCAGAGAGCTACCAAGTTGATGTGATAAGGAAAACCAGTTGATATTTTCACTGAATGAACTGACTTTGAACTAAATTATCATATTCTTTGCTCTTAATAGTCAATGCCATTCCCTCTAAACTGCCTTTCCTTTATTGAGCGCTGTACATTTCAGAAGTTTTCTTCTATTATTTAGCCAAGTTAGAAAGTGGAGAGGGAAGTGTGCATGTAATTTTAGATAAGATTCATGAGGTTTTTACCACTTATTTACTTTTTAAAATCTTGTATGAGATTAGAGACAATGTTATCCAGAACCTAAATACTTGGTTTCATAAATCATGACTTAAAATTTTCTCCTCATTGTAGTGTATATTTCAGGCCATACATATTATAGAATAATAAAAAGTCTCAGGCGGGGTATGGTGGCTCATGCCTGTCATCCCAGCACTTTGGGAGGCTGAGGCAGGCAGATCATTTGAGGTCAGAAGTCCAGAACCAGCCTGGCCAACATGGTGAAACCCCATCTCTGCTAAAAATACAAAAATCAGGCCAGGCGCGGTGGCTCACGCCTGTAATTCCAGCACTTTGGGAGGGCGAGGCAGGCGGATCACGAGGTCAGGAGTTCAAGACCAGCCTGACCAACATGGTGAAACCCTGTCTCTACTAAAAATACAAAAATTAGCTGGGCATGGTGGCACATGCCTGGAGTCCCAGCTACTTGGGAGGCTGAGGCAGGAGAATTGCTTGAACCCGGGAGGTGGAGGTTGCAATGAGGCAAGATTGCATCATTGCACTCCAGCCTGGGCGACACAGTGAGACTCCGTCTCAAAAAAAAAAAAAAAAAAAAAAAAAAGAGAAAAAAAAATTAGCTGGGCATGGTGGCATATACCTGTAATCCCAGCTATTCAGGTGGTTGAGGTATGAGAATCGCTTGAACCCAGAAGGTGGAGGTTGCAGTGAGTCTAGATTGTGCCACTGCACTCTAGCCTAGGCAACAAAGCGAGACTCTGTCTAAAAAAAAAAAAGTCTCTGACACTAGGCAAGAATGTGTTGGCAAGATATGATATCTTAATATATTTAATAGTAAATATAAAGCCATTTGAAGATAGTAACAGTCTTTACTTAGGCAGTGCCATTTCCCTTTTTGTACAGGATGTATTTTCCTGTTATTTGAAAGATAGGGGTGTCTAGAGTATACAGAGAGGGTGGGGAAGAGACCCAGGTGGAGAGCTGGTCTCAGTGCCTCACAAATAAGACATCGTCTCCCTCCCCCTACCATTTACCGAGCATCGAATATGTGCTAGGTAATGTGCTGCATGCTTTTCAAACATCTCATTCCACGAGGAAGGTGGCATGATCCCTATTTTAGAGATGAGGAAACAAGTTTGGAGAGGTTAAGTCTCCCACCCAATAAGCCAGAAATCAAACTCACATAGGTCTGAGTCCAAAGCCTGTGCTCTCAACCATAGTGAAATGCTGCCTTAAACTGATTTCTACTCAGTATTACTGCATGACAAATGAACACAAGAGTCACTGAAGTGGCTAGAAATGTCCCTTTTAGATGAATAAGGCAAGAAATATCCATGAGAAAGGATTTCATATCATGATTTCTTCTTTCTGCTCTCTGCCTCTTTTTCTTATGGTATAATAACTCTACCTTTGCTCTACAAGCATCCTGTCCTCCCTGGGACATCCATCACCATCTACATCAAGAAAATCTAGCTCAAGACCAGAACACTGTGTTTAGTGTTATTATGTAAGACTAATGCTTTGTGCTTTCATTTATACACAATGTCATCAGTCAGGCCTCCCATTTTCTTAAAAATTCTCTAAACTTAGTATGAACAGGTTCTCAGAAGCATTCAAGGATTTCAGACTCACCATATGAATATTTCATTCCACAGAATGCCTTGGCATTTCCTAATGTCTGTTCCTTGCATTCACATTTACCTACGGAAAGTAAATTAAAATGGTGTTAGTTATTAGAAAAACAAAGAAAGAAAAAATAAGAGATCAGCAAGTGCATCCAGATAACACATCCCTTTAAGCCTTGAGTGATGCATACAACGTAATCTGTAAGTACCGAGGAACCACGAAAGTCATTCAAAAGAAGTAGAGTCTCTTTCTAAATTAGTTATCTTCCAATAAAGTATTCATCCAAGAGAAATACAGAAGGTAGAAACAGTGATATATTTCAATGCTTGTAATTGATGTTGTGATAAATACAGTCTAGTATTAATATTCCATGCTAATAGAAAGGAAAAACTGAATGGAAAACAATTGTCTTTCTGCAGTTAATGTTCACCACAACAAAAGTGAAATTAAATAAACTGATTGGGCAGTCCCTTGAAGGTAATGTCGTCCAATTTTTTTGTTGTTATCCATTTTAAAAGTATTTATTGAGCACCTTTGGTATGCAAGGCATGGTGCTTCGCACTTCAGCACCATAAAGATAAGCAAGATACAATTCTTGCCTTAAGGCTTGCAATTCAGTAAGGTGAAGAAACCAAGTGTACAAAAAGTGATAAAGTGATAAGTGGTCTGGGAGAAGTACAATGTACTTGGGTGGAAGAGTCACATGTGTCTGGGAAGATGGGAAAAAGCTTCTTGGATCAAGAAGGATTTAAAAGGGACTTTGAAGAATAAGTAGAATATTTTCTCTCAATAGTTTAAATTATATATTGCCACTATTACATGTGAGAGATTTGCCAGGCCCTATGGAAGACTTTCAAAATGTCTTTGTGCATAGTTTATTTTATGTATGTATGTATGTATATATTTATTTATTTATCTATCGAGATGGAGTCTCGTTCTGTCACTCAAGCTAGAGTGCAGTGGTGTGATCTCAGCTCATTGCAACCTCTGTCTCCTGGGTTCAAGCAATTCTCCTGTCTCAGCTTCCCGAGTAGCTGGGACTACAGGTGCACACCACCACACCTGGCTAATTTTTATATTTTTAGTAGAGACAGAGTTTCACCATATTGGTCGGGCTGGTCTCGAACTCCTGACCTCAGATGATCCACTTGCCTCAGCCTCCGAAAGTGCTGGGATTACAGGTGTGAGCCACTGCGCCCAGCCTGTACATAGTTTGTATGTAGCAGGGGACCCCAAACTCCTGGCCGTGGACTGGTACTGGTTTGTGGCCTGTTAGGAACTGGGTCGCACAGCAGGAGGTGAGCAGCTGAAGAGTGAGCTGATTTTCATCTATATTTACAGCCACTGTCCATCACTCAAATTACCGCCTGAGCTCCGCCTCCTGTTAGATCAGCAGTGGCATTAGATGCTCATAAAAGTGCCCACCCTACTGTGAACTGTGCATATGAGGGCTCTAGGTTGTGCTCTCCTTATGAGAATCTAATGCCTGATGGTCTGAGGTGGAACAGCTTCATCCTGAAACCATCCCCTGCCCCTGCCATCCATGGAAAAATTGTGTTCCATGAAACCACTCCCTGGTGCCCAAAAGGTTGGGGACCACAGATATATAGCATTCTCGTACTCATTTGTATATTCATTTCCTCTCTAGACTGTGTCCCTTCAAGACAATGGCTATATCTTATCAACTTTACATTTCTGGAGCCTAGCATGGATAGGATTTTCACTCACTGATTTAACAATTAGATATACTTTTTCCCCTTTCCTCTCCCCTCCTGCCCTCATGCACTGCATTTCATAGGCATTGAGTGGTCATAACAGCAGCTAGTGCTTACTGAGGAGCACTTACTGTATACCAGGCCGTTTTAAGCATTTTACATTAATTTACTCATTTAATATTCTCATAGGTAGAAATCTGGTAGGATTATAGAGATAAAAGAGTGAGCAGCCAGGTGTGGTGACTCATGCTTGTAATCCCAGCACTTTGGGAGGTCGATATGGGTGGACTGCTTGAGTCCAGGAGTCCAAGACCAGACTAGGTAACGTAGTAAGACATTGTCTCTATAATAAAGATTAAAAATTGTCGAGCACGCAGGCTCAGTGGTCGGGTTGTGGGGGGGAGGGGAGGGGGGACGGGGGCAGGCTGTGATTCTGGAATCTGTGAACCCCAGCTGGCACTGCCCCACAAGCCCGCCGCCATGGCTGCCTACAAACTGGTGCTAATCCAGCATGGCGAGAGCGCGTGGAACCTGGAGATCCACTTCAGCAGCTGGTACGACTCCGACCTGAGCCCGGCAGGCCACCAGGAGGTGAAGCGTGGGCAGGCAGGCACTGCTAGATGTTGGCTATGAGTTTGACATCTGCTTCACCTCAGTGCAGAAGAGAGCGACCCTGACCCTCTGGACAGTGCTAGATGCCATTGATCAGATGTGGTCCACCTGTAATGAGGACTCGGCGCCTCAATGAGCAGCACTATGGGGGTCTGACCGATCTCAGTAAAGCAGAAACTGCTGCAAAGCATGGTGAGGCCCAGGTAAAGATCTGGAGGTGCTCCTATGATGTCCCACCACCTCTGTTAGGGCCTGACCATCCTTTCTACAGCAACATCAGTAAGGATCGTAGGTATGCAGACCTCACAGATGATCAGCTATCCTCCTGTGAGAGGCTGAAGGACACTAATGCCAGTGCGCTGCCCTTTTGGAATAAAGAAATAGTTCCCCAGATCAAGGAAAGGAAATGGGTACTGATTGCAGCCCATGGCAACAGCCTCCAGGGCATTGTCAAGCATCTGGAAGGTCTCTCTGAAGAGGCTATCATGGAGCTGAACCTGCTGACTGGTATTCCCATTGTCTGTAAATTGGACAAGAGCTCGAAGCCCATCAGGCACATGGAGTTCCTGGGGGATGAAGGGACCCTGTATAAAGCCATGGAAGCTGTGGCTGCCCAGGGCAAGGCCAAGAAGTGAAGGCCGTCGGGCAGACTACTGTCCCCAGGAGCACCCTCCTTGCCCGGAGTGTCCCTCTGCTCATCCCTCCTGCACACGCCACACTGACCACATCTGTAGGCATCTTGAACTGTAGCTGCGGATGGGGGCCAGTGGCTCCCATTTTCGTTTTAGCCATTTTTGTCTCCTGCACCCACTCCCTTCATACATTCTAGTCAGAATAGCACTTCTAGGGCATGGGTTCTCAGTCCAAGCTGTGGAAAAGCTCCCCTCGTCCAAGGGAGTTTAAAGGTAGTGACTTGGGTTTTTGCGACCGCTTTGTTTACTAAGAACTTGTGGGGGAGGAACCATGCTAAGCCGTGACCAATGAGGAGAAGCAAGAGAGCCTGTCTGTCCCCAAGAGCCAGTCCTCTGCTCTTCTGTAGTCAGGCCACTGCCTGGGGGCTCTAGTCATTCCAGCAGAAGATGAATGTAACCTGCATGGTGATGTGACAGCTGTTTCCTCCCTGACCCCAGGGGAGCTGGCTCTAGAAGGTTGGGATCAATCCTGAATTTAGTTTAGGTGTTACATTTACTTTTATAAAAAAAAAGTATAGTATATATAAATAATACAAAACCATAACCCTTCTGGGATCTCTCGTGGCAGCTGAAATAGTCCCACATGTGGTCATCAGAAAATTAGCCATTCCTCATACTAATATGGGATAAGCTCCTTGACCTCGGAGCAGTAGGAGTGCTTCCTGCTGTGTGTTTTAGAATCCCTCTGCTGCCTTGTTTCATGGCGGTGAAATGCCTCTTGGTCCTGTCCAAGTGTGTCTTTCACTGACTGATTTTCTGAATCATGTTCTAGTTGCTCGGCCACATGGGTCCAGTGTTCATTTGAGCATAAGTGTACTAAATCCTTTCTCCAGGAATGAGTATAATAAGGGAGTTACGTGCAATTAAAAAAATTAGCCTGGTGTGGTAGTATGTGCCTGTAGTCCCAGCTACTCGTGGAGGGGAGCATTGGTGGCACTGAGATGGGAGGACTGCTTGAGCCCAGGAGGTCAAGGCTGCAATAAGCCATGATGGCGCCACTGCACTCCAGCCTGGGCCACAAAGTGAGACTCTGCCAAAAAAAAAAAAAAAAAGAAAAAAGAAATTGTAGTAACCTAAATGAATAGCCTATGGCCTTTGATGATTCCACAAAGCAGAAGAGTACAGTAACTACTGTGCTATAAAACCTAATGGAACTCCAAATGGCATATACTGTTCCTCAACACAATGCTCTTCTCTTTAACCCTTCAGCCTAGAAGAGCAGACATAGGTCTATTGTTTGATGACCTTTCTTTGGCTGCTTTCCAATACTTCTTTTTCATATGCTTAGAGCTCAAACAATATTTGTTGATCAGGCTTCAGCCCAGATGTGTTTTCTTAAAAGAAATCTGGAAGGGAAGAAAAGCTTGTTTAGTTATGCTAGGTTATTAGGACATTAAAAAAAAAAAAGAGCGTTGTTTACAGTTCTGTGGTGCTAGTTAAGGCCGGTTTTGTTATTCAGGAAGTGAAATTTTACATCTGGTGTAAGAAGTGGTAGAAATTAAGGGTGTTTTGTTGGTAAAGTATATTATACTCCTAGTTGAAAGCTGTTTTTATGGAAACTTATGGGAGGTATATAGGTAGGTAGATTTTTTTTTTTTCAGTGCTTAGAATACTTTTGTTGAAAAAGGTGCTCAGAAGCACCATTCTATACCCAATGCAGGGAACTAAATAAAGTCTTCCTCAATCTGGCGTTCATCCAGATGAATTTCAGAGACTCTCTGGGGACATCACAGACCTAACAGCTGCTGTGGACATGAGAGTCTGGAGTCATTCTGGTGCCAGCACTTTATGTGCTTGGCTGGAATGCTGCCAACTCTCTAATAACACGCATGATGGGCTTAGTGAATGTCCTATAGTCCTAAAAACCGGATTATTACAGATTTGGTTTAGCAAACTTGGAGAATTATAAAAAGTCATTGTATGCTTAGAAAAATGGAAGAATACTTTTAAAAGTGGCTATTAAAGTTAAAATCATAAAATTCCAGACTACGTAGCATTAAGGCAAAAAAAATTCATAGTAAAGAGTTGTTTTCTTTTTCAAATGCTGAAAAGATAAATATGATAACTTCATGTTGCCTTCTCTTTCGCACCTTCTTTCCTGTTGTGATTGAACATGAAGCCATTAGGAAAATTATCATAAGATTATGTTAAGTGAAAAAACCATGATACAGATGGGCAACTAACCTTGTTTCTCAGATTTAGGTTCTTGATTCTTGAAGGGTCCATATGTTCTCTATGAGAAGGTTTTAAAACTGTGATTTCTTTCTGATCTAAAATGTGGATTGATGGGTGGATAGAATTTAGGCGGCGGGTATGTGAGTGCGCAACTTCTAAAACTTTTCTGGATGTCTGAAAATTTTCATAATAAAATGTTGGGAAAATTATCACAGACATTCTCAATCAACACAGCTTTGTGAATTCATACTTTAGCACATCCTCAGCTCCAAGCATATAGCAATATTAGATAAAGGACGGAAAAAAAGACATAGCCTGCATCAAAAACTAGATATTTATCTCTGTGGACTAGAAATGAATGTTTTCAGTTTGTTGATACTTCTTGAATTAAAAGAAAGTAAAAAAAGAAAAGAAATGAATGAATGTGCATTCAGGGGATAGGGCTTTGGGGTCTGCTTTCAGAATCAGGCAGCAGTGGTCAGGAGTTCAGATACAAAGGGGTTAATAGGACAAAAAAGATCACAGTCAGACTCACTTTTTAAAGACAGAGATTGGGTAAGGCTCTCCTTGCTAATGAAAGGAGGCTGGGAAAAAACAATAAACCAACCACATACACAAAACTCCAAACTATTATTCATGGCCACTTGATGAAATTCTTAAAAAGGGCTCTGCATTTCATCCAGCATCTAGTCCTGCAAATTATGTAGCTAGTCCTTAAGTGACCTAGAAATGAATCCAAGTTGCCCTCCTGGTTTTCAAAGAATAGATATAATACAATGAAATTAGATTAGAGATAATCAGTAAACAAATATTCTTTTTTGTTTTTTTGTTTTTGAGATGGAGTCTCCCTCCGTCACCCAGGCTGGAGTGCAGTAGCCTGATCTCAGTTTACTGCAACCTCTGCCTTCCAGGTTCAAGTGATTCTCCTGCCTTAGCCTCCCAAGTAGCTGGGATTACAGGCACATGCCACCACACCCAGCTAATTTTTTTGTATTTTTAAGTAGAGACGGGGTTTTGTCATGTTGGCCAGGCTGGTCTCGAACTCCTGACCTCAGGTGATCCACACACTTTGGGCTCCCAAAGTGCTGGGATTGCAGGTGTGAGCCACTGTGCCCAGCCCCAGGTAAAAAAAAATTCTAAAAACCCTGATGTTTGAACAATTAAATATCCTAGACAACTCAGTGGATTAAAGAGAAATTCTTAATGGAAATTAGAAAAACATTAGAACTTGAATGATAATGAAGATGCTACATATAAAGGCCAATAGGATCCAGCTAAAAGATCTTATAAGGAAATGTATAACCTTAAGAGTACTTGCTAAAAATAAGAAAGACTAAAAGTAAATGAGTTAATAATCACTGGACTCACAAAGGTAGAAAAGGACTAAGAAAGCAAACTTAAAGAAAACATAAAAAAAAAGATAAGAGCAGAATTAGTGAAATAAAGAAAAATTAAATAGGTTGGATCAAGTTAACCAAAAGTTAATCTTTGAGAGAAGCAAATTAAGATCAGTATAAGACAATAAGAAAAAAGGCACAGATAAGCTTAGGGACAAAAGGAAGATTAAGGACAGATTGAGTAAAGGTTTAATAAATTATGAGTGAATACCATGCATAACTCTATGCCAATACAATTTTTTAAAATTAAAATAATTGGTGGCTGGACAAGGTGGCTCACGCCTGCAATCCCAGCACTTCGGGAGGCTGAGGTGGGTGGATCTTAAGGTCAGGAGATCTAGATCATCTTGGCCGACACTGTGAAACCCCATCTCTACTAAAAATACAAAAAATTAGCTGGGCGTGGTGGCATGCGCCTGTAGTCCCAGCTACTTGGGAGGTTGAGAATTGCTTGAACCCGGGAGGCAGAGGTTGCAGTGAGCCAAGATCGCGCCACTGCACTCCAGCCTGGGTGACAGAATGAGACTCCATCTCAAAAAAAAAAAAGAATTGGTAATTTTCTAGAAAACTTTGATTACCAACACCAAATCACAAATAAAACAAATTAATAACCATGACAGATATTGAATCAGTTAATACTTTCATCTACTCATAGACACTGTGTCTCAATGGTTTTATAGATAAATTCTAACAAAAATTCAAGTAACAGATGATTCTATTTTTATATAAATAATTGCAGAGAATAGAAAAAAAAAACAGTGGGTAAGGGGACCTCCTAACTTACTCAAATATACAATGCAATACATTAAATTATAGGCCAATATCAATTATAAACATCAATATGAAAATCCTAAGCAAGCAAATAAACAAATAAATAAAAGATAAAAACCCTAGCAGATCAAATTCAGCAACGTATGAATTAAAATACATCACAGCAAATAAAACTTATCCTAAGACTAAAAGAATAGCTTGATAATAATTGCCATTCTGACAAACAACAGATGCTGGCAAGGCTGTGGAGAAATAGGAACGCTTTTACATTGTTTGCAGGAGTATAAATTAGTTCAACCATTGTGGAAGACAGTGTGGTGATTCCTCAAGGGTCTAGAACCAGAAATACCATTTGGCCCAGCAATCCCATTACTGGATATACACCCAAAGGACTCTAAATGATTCTACTGTAAAGACACATGCACACGTATGTTTATTGCAGCACTGTTTACAATAGCAAAGACTTGGAGCCAACCCAAATGCCCATCAATGATAGACTGGATAAAGAAAATGTAACACATATACAACATGGAATACTACGCAGCCATAAAAAAGGATGAGTTCATGTCCTTTGCAGGGACATGGATGAAGCTGGAAGCTATCATTCTCAGCAAACTAACACAGGAACAGAAAACCAAACACCCTATGTTCTCACTTATAAGTGGGAGTTGAACAATGAGAACACACGGACACAGGTAGGGGAACAACAGACACTGGGGCCTATTAGGGGTGTGGGGGGTGAGGGGAGGGAGAGCATTAGGACAAATACCTAATGTGTGCAGGGCTTAAAACCTAGATGAGGGGTTGATAGGTGCAGCAAACCACTATGGCACATGTATACCTATGTAACAAACCTACACACTCTGCACATGTATCCCAGAACTTAAAAAAAAAAAAAAAAAAAAAGCTTGATACCGGAAAAAAATTATTTTCAATTACCACATTGATAGATTACAGGAGAAAAACCAACTGACTTTCTCAAAAGATGCAGAGAAGGCATTCAGCTAAACACAAAACTCATTAACAATAAAATTAGAAATAGAAGAGAATGACATTTACTTGATAAAGTCTACGTATCAAAAATCAATACCAAGTTTTATAGTGGTGAAAATTTCAAACTATTTCCATCAAATTTGGGAAAACATTGTACTGGAGTCAAAAAAAATGAGGCATGAGAACTACACAAGTGAGACAAAACTGTCCTTATTTGTCAATATGATGGCCTACATTAGAAAATCCAAGATAATCCATACATACTGGAATCAGTAAACAAGTTCAGCAAAGTCACTGGATACAACCTCAGAATACAAAAAAAAAAATAGTATTCCTTTATATCATCAACAATCATTTTAAAAACTCAGGTAAAGAACACTTTCCCAATAGCAATAAAATCGAAAGGTATTTAGGAGTGAATTTAATCAAAGACAGGTAAAACCATTTCGGAGAAAAGTGACAAATGCTATTGAAAGACCTTAAAGAGGACTTTAATATATAGAAAGGTATCTTCATGTTTGGGACTACTCAATATTACAAAGCTGTCACTTTTTTCAAAATGATCTATAAAGTCAATGCAATTGCAAATAAAAATCCCAACAGAGCCTTTTGTGGGATTTAATAAACTTAATAGAAAATTCACATGAAAGGCAAAGAACCGATAGCTAAGATAATTTTAAGAAAGAACAATGAAATGAAGGGACTTGCCATCTCAGACATCAGGACTCATTATAAAACTGTAATAATATATTGTGGTATTGGCTCATGAAACATGATAGAGAGACAAGATACAGATCCATTCACATATAGAAACTTGATATACGATAAGGTAGCATTACAAATAATGGCCTCAGCTGCTCATTCCCATGACCATATCTTAGACATCACCATTATCGATAACTGCTACTCTTCCAATCTCAATTTCAAGCATCCCATTCTTTGACCTCTACATGCTATCCTAGCTTGCTTCCAACTTCAACAATCCTTTTAAACTCTATAATCCTTGATCCTCACATCCCTATTTACCTAGTTTAAATTTCATGAACAATTATTGCCCTCTCTTGCTTCATTCTTGCTTGGAAAAACCTCAACCCAGCTTAAAGTCATTTCTTTGTGTATGCCTATATCCACAATGCTGAATGTGACTAGGGAAAACACACAACCATGCTGACCGGTGTTACTCTAAATGCCACACCTCTGCTTGAAATGCTCCAGTGGTTTCCATCTTACTCCAGGTGAAAGCCAAGGTCCTTATACTGGCCTCTGCAGCCTCGTTATATTTCCTCTTCCACTTGTCTTCCCAGCTTACTCTGCTCCAGCCACACTGGCCTTCTTGCTGTTTCCTGAATTCCTCCTCAGGGCTTTAAAGACTTGCTGTATCTTCTGCCTAAACTCTCTTTCCTCTGCCACCTGTATAGCTACACTTCTTACCCCCTTCAGATTTTTTTCCCCTCAAATGTCACCTTTCATAGGGCTTACCCTGATCACCTTATTTAAAAGTATGTCCCTCTAAAACATATCTTATCCCGTCCCTGCATTATTTTTCTATTATACTAAACATTTATTATACTAAATATTTTATTTATTAGCTGTTTTTCTTCACTAGAATGTAGGAGACACAGAGGCAGAGATTTAATCTGTTTTGTTCACTTACTCTATTTACAGTGCTGCCACATGACAGAGGTACTTAGTAAGTATCTGTTGGATGAATGAATAAATTTATAAAGAACTACTACAAATTAGTAAGAAAATTACAGATAGGAAATTCACAGAAAAGGAAACCTGAATGGCCAAGAATAAAGACAGGTACTTCTATAACCATTTAAAGTGTAAGCATTTAAAACTGTGGAAACCATTCTTAGGGCAGGTAGCCTGCAAGCTATAGAAAAACAGGTGGCCGACTTGGCCTGAGGGCTGTGTTTTGCCAGCCCCTGGCCTGGTGAAACACCTTCTCAAGTGCACAAAGTCACATACAAGAGAACATTTAGGGCAGCGTTATTTATAATGGAGGAAAATTAGAAACTGGAGATATCCTAAATGGCAAACAAATGAGAGAATAAAAATGGTATATAACCGCTTTTATATGAATTTTTTTGAGATGGATAAACCTCAAAAAACTACATAATCAGGTAAAAAATGTTTTGCTTATTTACATTTCAGAGATGGGCTCTTGCTATGTTGCCCTGTAGTTCAGTGGCTATCTACAGGTGCTTTTATGGTGCACTACAGCCTCAGACCTCTGGGCTCAAGTGATCCTCCTGCTTAAGCCTCCTGAGTAGCTGGTACTACAGGTGCACGCCACCAAGCCTGGCTACCAAAAACATTTTAAAAGAGTATATAAGGGCCAGGGGCGGTGGCTCATGCCTGTAATCCCAGCACTTTGGGAGGCCGAGGGGGGTGGATCATGAGGTCAGGCATTTGAGACCAGCCTGGCCAACATAGTGAAACCCCATCTCTACTAAAAATACAAAAAATTAGCCAGGCGTGGTGGTGGGCACCTGTAATCACAGCTACTTGGGAGGCTGAGGCAGGAGAATTGCTTGAACCTGGAAGGTGGAGGTTGCAGTGAGCCAAGATTGTGCCACTGCACTCCAGCCTGAGCAACAGAGTGAGACTTTGTCTCAAAAAAAAAAAAAAAAAAAAAAGTAGATATCATGTGCATGGAATTCTGAAATACTCAATATATATATAGGTAACAAAACAGTAAAAACATGAAAGTGGATGATCAACACCAAGTTCACCATTGTGGTTATTCTGTGGACAAAGGGAGGCAACTGGGCTTGGGGCTGGTACATCAGGGACTTCAAAAGCATCTGTAACATTTTATAACCTAAATGAGAATATGAAACAATTATGGCAAAGTGTGAGATTTGCCAACCCTTTGAAGGTGTGTATGGGTGCTCATTGCATAACATTTTTACTACTTGTAATGTTTCATAATAAAATATATTTAACTTGCTGTGAGTTTAATTTGGAGCATTTGGTGAGCACTTTATAGCCAAGTGTTGATGCAAGATTTCATGCCCACATTTGAGTTTGTGTTAAGGAGCAAGTTAGTGCTAAATATAATCACTTGCTTTTCTGCAAGAAGAGAACAGAGGCAAGATGAACACAGAAGCTGAGAATACATACCACTATCATGGCATGCCCTTCAAAAGAATAAACAGAACAATGTCATATGGAAATTGAGTCAGAGGAAATAGGAGCCCATATTGAGTAAACTCAAAGAGCTATATTTATGTAGTGAGCAGTGTTTTGGCTTTGGTACAAATCATTTTTCATATTCAGTTAATGTCATTAATTTGATTTTTTTGGCTTCATTATTTGGCTTATATCTAGTTTGTAGAATTACTTTTGCTTTCTAGTTGTAAAAAAGCTATAAACATAAGAAGTTCACATCTGGCTTTTGCTTTGTACCTATGAAGTTAAGCTAGGTTTATAAGAATATTTTTCCTTTCAATGGATCTGTAAATTTCCAAACCTAATATGTTCAGTAGGCATTTTTTTTTTTTTTTTTTTTTTTTGAGACAAGATCTTGCTCTGTTACCCAGGCTGGAATGCAATGGCACGATCACAGCTCACTGAAGCCTTGACCGCTCAAGTGATCCTCCCACCTTAGCCTCTCAAGTAGCTGGGACTACAGGCGTGCACCACCACACTGGGCTAACTTTTTATTTTTGTAGAGATAACTCTTGCTATGTTTCCCAGGCTGGTCTTGAACTCTTAGCCTTAAGCAATCCTTCTGCCTTGGTCCCCAAAATGCTGGGATTATACTCACCCCACTCAGTAGGCTCTTAACTGTGTTTTAGAGTGAGAAAAACATACCAAAGTATTAACAGTGGAATAATGAGATTTTGGGTGACCTTTTTTTTTTTTTTTTTTTTTTACTATGATGTTTTGCATTTTCCACATTTCTATACCAACTACATATATTACTCTAATCATCAGAAAACAAACAAAAGTGTGTTAAAATACCCCTTAGCTATATTTTACAGTTTCATACTTATGGGAGTCACTACTTTATTATACCATGAAACCCCAGAACTAAAGAGTTCCCCTCATAGGATCCAAAAGCTGGACCCTGGTTTGTCACGTATCACTGTTACATAAGACCAGACCTGAAAATATGACGCCTGGTTACATCCATCTCACCTGAGTGTAGAAGTGCAGAAAACCCCTGCGCATCCTCCCACTCCCAGGCTGCTTCGCTCTTATTGTGCACGGGACGGAAGTCAGGAACTTCATGATGCCAGTCTATGTCTGTGTGGCTAACAAAATAGAACATGATAAAGAACGTATTCAGGAATTTTTTAGAACTTGTATAGAAATGAATCTATAGAGATTTAAACCTTATCTTCTACCTTCCCATTCTTCCTTTTTCCAGAAATAGTGTTTTAAGGAACTATTGTGAAGACAAATAATTATTTTGCAAAATGAATTAGATGATCTCTAGAATCTTGCAAGAACAAATTACTTGAGTTTGTAATTAGACAAAAATTATTGGTTTGGTTTTGTTTTGTTTTAAAACGGAGTTTTACTCCTGTTGCCCAGGCTGGAGTGCAATGGTGCAATCTTGGCTCATTGCAAACTCGGCCTTCTGGGTTCAAGCGATTCTCCTGCTTCAGCCTCCTGAGTAGCTGGGATTACTGGCGCCTACCACCATGCCCAGCTAATTTTTTTGTATTTTTAGTAGAGATGGGGTTTCATCATGTTGGCCAGGCTGGTCTCGAACTCCTGACCTCAGGTGATCCACCCACCTCAGCCTACCAAAGTGTTGGAATTACAGGTGTGAGCCACTATGCCCAGCCTGACAAAAATTCTTTAAAAGGGATGTGCAAATACATCTTGGGTTCATTAACAGAATGCAAGATTTTCCAAATCACTATAGGTTTTCAAAAGAGCCTGAAATACATGTAGCTGAGAGCAATAGCCTTGCACATTCACCTGCTGATGCAGTCTCCGGTGATAGGGTCACAGCTCCCCGCACAGTCACATGGTCGACAGCCATAGTCTCCGAAGCCCCAGTATCCCACCATGCACCTGTCACAATGTCGCCCTGCCACCCCAGGCTTGCAAGGGCAGTCACCATTGCTGGGGTCACAGAAGGTCACTGAGTTGGCAGGAAGGACAGCTGATCCTACTGGATGGCAGGAACACGCTACAACAGAGAGGACAGAGAGGACATGCAAGGATCAAAGACTGACTGTAGATCACCCGTGTGAACATTAGGCTTGACCATCCCCAAGTGGCTTCCCTTCACCACACAGCATATTTCTGAGACTCCTCCTTTAGCCAGTGAGTGTATGCTCAGAGAATGAAAGCTAATTAAATGACAGATAAGCGAGAGATAATCAGAAAAGCATGTCTGCTGCAAAAATAGACACATAATTTATCCTAATATGGAAGGCATGAGATATGAATGCCCTTTGGTTGGGGTGATGAGGATGAACCAGCAAAGAAGACAGGGTGGAAGGATTCAGTGAGAAAGGAAAAGACGTCATGAGAGTATAGTGTTCTGGAAGCCAAAGAAGGTTTCAAGGAGGAGGGCAGCATGAGCTGTGGCAGATGCTGAAAGGTCAGAGAAGATGGGGCATGTGATGGAGTATTGCATTTGAACAGCACAAAGGCTGTTGGTGTTCTTCACAAGAAGAGTTTCAGTGTAATACATAGTGAGAGGGGAACCCAGTTTCAGTGTAATACATAGTGAGAGGGGAACCCAGTTTCAGTGTAATACATAGTGAGAGGGGAACCCAGTTTCAGTGTAATACGTAGTGAGAGGGGAACCCAGTTTCAGTGTAATACGTAGTGAGAGGGGAACCCAGTTTCAGTGTAATACGTAGTGAGAGGGGAACCCAGTTTCAGTGTAATACGTAGTGAGAGGGGAACCCGGTTTCAGTGTAACACGTAGTGAGAGGGGAACCCGGTGGAAGAGGATTCAGGGGAGAATAGGAGTAGAGGAATTTGAGCATGTGAACAGATAGCTCTTTTGAGGAGCTTTTCTTTTCTTTTTTTTGAGAGAGGGTCTCACTCTATCACCAAGACCAGAGTGCAGTGGTACCCCCAGGGCTCACTGCAGCCTCAACCTCCTGAGCTCAAGCGATCTTCCTGCCTTAGTCTCCCGAGTAGCTGGGACTACAAGCTGGCACCATCATACCTGGCTAATTAAAAAAACATTTTTTTTTTTTTTGTAGAGGCAAGGTCTTGCTATGTTGCCCAGGCTGGTCTCAAACTCCTGGCCTCAAACAATCTTCTCACCTTGGCCTCCTAAGTGCTGGGGCTACAGGTGTGAGACACTGCGCCTGGCCATAAGTCTTTAATACTGGTCAAAAGTCCTTCTCCTCAGCCCTCTCCCTACTCCTGGAATTGCTTATTGCTCACTGTCTGACAACCTGCAGCAGTTTCTTTGTTCTTGGGATGGCAAAAATAGTTGAACAAAGTGTATATATATGTGTTTGTATACATATATACACACTTTTTTCATATACATGTGTGTGTGAAATGTGCTTTTTGGGCTTATCACAAATTAATGAGCCCTAACTTCAGTTGGATCTCCAAACCAATGTTCATCAACTCTATTTTT
Source organism: Pongo abelii (assembly GCF_028885655.2). Lineage (NCBI taxonomy): Eukaryota > Metazoa > Chordata > Mammalia > Primates > Hominidae > Pongo > Pongo abelii. The sequence goes on from NC_071995.2 coordinate 94,233,177, forward strand.
GCTTTTTTGAGACAGGGTCTTTTCTTGTTCCGGGCTGGAATGCAGTGGTGCTATCTCCACTCACTGTAGCCTCAACTTCCTGGGCTCAAGCAATCCTCCTGCTTCAGCCTCCCAGGTAGCTGGGACTACAGGCACACACCACTATGCCCAGCTAATTTTTGTATTTTTTGTAGAGATGGGTTTCACCATGTCCAGGCTGGTCTCAAACTCCTGGACTCAAGCGATCTGCCCACCTCAATCCCCCAAAGGGCTGGGATTGATTATAGGCCTGAGCCACTGTGCCTAGCCCATCAACTCTATTTATTCAATTTTTCCTGGATTTAAAAAAAATAACATTTCTCACAGTGGCTGTCTCAGAAATTCCCTAGGCTTCTCAATCAACCTACCCACTTAGTCTGATTCTAATTCACTGGTAGGGTCCTCTGGATAATCTTTTCTCCATTTCAAAATCTTTTTCATCTTCCCACTGCTTTCTCTGAGAATCAAGTGAGAAACGCTGGGAGAAACCTTGGTTGACGGCTCTGCCTCCCAGAGCCTCTGTGACCTCAGGTGAGAAATATAACTTTCCTGAATCCTGTTTATGAAGCATTTGTAGTTTCCAAAATGTGGTCACTCCTTAGTCAAACATGTAAGGTCCTTCATAGCAGAGCCCTAGCCTACTTCTCCAGTCCTTCCTCTCATTATTCTCTTGCATATAGCCCTTGTTCTAATTAATTGGGACAATTTCTAGACACATCCTCCATCTTTCTTGTTTCTTTGCCTTTATTAATTTCAATAGTGAAATCTTTCTTCCCATAACAATCTTTCAAAATTCTACATGTCCTTCAAAACCTTTATCTAATGTCACTCCTAAGGGTTGCTGCAATTCAACCATCTGGGGGGGTTAGCGTGCTCAAGGTAGGAGCTCTGTTGGTATCTTCCTTGTTAAAGACAGAACTTTTGACATACAATGATATTCAGAAAAGAAAAGTGGGGTTCAGCACCCTTTCCTCTGCCACCCCCTCCCACCTCACCAAATGTGAAGCCAGGGCAGTAGCTCCACTTGCCCAGAAGGGACAGCTCCACCTTCTTTTAGAAATCATTCCTTATTCCAATGCAGTTGAGTATGATTTACCCTTTCTTTGTAACCCTCCAGTGCTTTAAAGAAACATTTCTTATAGCTCTGATCACATTCTACTTTGCATTAGGCAATCGGGGGTTTTCTTTGTCTATCACACCAGTCTGTAAGCTCTTTGAAGTGGAGCATGGGCCTCACTCACCTATCCCCCCTGCAGTGCTTAGTGAAGGCAGACTTAACTCCTAGCTGAAATTTGTTTTACCTTTCTGAGCCCCACGTTTCTATTTTACCAGGTTTTGTTGAGGACTAAACCAGAGATAATGTACGTCACTAACACTTGGTAAGACATTAGCAAATGGTAGATTACAGCTGCTCAAAAATGACCCTTGAACTGAATTAAAAGGCCATGATATAAGCACTATTTACAAAGGACAATGGAGGAAAACAGCATAGGAGACATTGTTTGAAAGGCTAATAATGTGTGTATTTAAGGCAGGGTTTATTTACCCATTCACTTACTCAACAAACATTTAATGAGCACCTGCTATGTGCTAACTACTGTGCAAATTGCTAGGGATCTAACTTGAATAAAATAGTCTTGGTCCTTGAAGAGATCCCAAATTTAAAAGAATTATTCCAAGATTTAAAAAATCTTAATACCAGAGGAAAGTAAAGATTTTGCCTCTAAAACATTGAGGTTCTAAGGAGAACATCTTTATATTCATACAGTTATGGTAATCACTGTCTCTACATTAAATTTCCTAATTTTTTTCTTCACTTGGTTTTTATTATGAGAACATTTAGGCATTTTTCTCTTAAAGTATCAATGCACTATTGATTTATGGTTTGTTTCTAATTAAGAAATAATTCATTTGGATTATATAATATGCAATATGAATATGTCAAAATGCTATATTCAAAACAGTGTAGACATTACTTAAAATGAAATCACATAATCTAGTATGAAAATTATATAATTTTGAGATGACAAAACCTATAGTTACTATATCACTCGGTCAAGTCAATTTGGTTCTTAAAGCAGATAGGAGAGATTTAGCCAGAAGAAAGATATTATAAGAACCCCTTCTATGGTAATATATGGTAGTCCACCACTCCTATCTTTTCCTCTAACAGAAAATTCAAGCATTTCCAGGAGTTGACCTTTCCCTTCTACCATATATTTTAAAAGCCACACTCATTTCAGGAATGGCCAGAGAAGAATGTGTTTCTGTCATATGTGCTAGTAGATTTCTGTCAGCGTGACTTCTCACATAATTACAAAATAAAGATACCATTTGGAAACTATGCAAAACTAGCTCCAGGCCGAAGGCCCTGACATCTTTCATGGCATACTTTTTCAAGACTCACACCGAGGTCTGCCTTGCATACTTATCTCCTGAAGCTTGATAGCAGTCAATATCTGACACATACAATCCACATTTCTTATTTTCTTCCAAAATGCAAACATATTTTCTTCTTGTTTGGAAGGAAAAAGGATCTCCTCAGGTTCTGGTTCAGTTCTGATTCCCCAACATATATTTCTTACTAATTGTTGATTCTAAAATGCAACCCAAGAACTTATTTTTTCACAATAAATGTCAAAATTGTGACCCAGAGTGACATAAGTTCTTAACTTTAGCTTTGTCTTTGTTGTTGTTGTTGTTTGTTTGTTTTTTGAGACAGAGTCTTGCTCTGTTGCTCAGGCTAGAGTGCAGTGGTGTAATCTTGGCTGACTACAACTTCCACCTCCCAGGTTCAAGCTATTCTCATGCCTCAGCCTCCTGAGTAGCTGGGATTACAGGCATGCGCCACCACGCCTGGCTAATTGTGGTATTTTTAGTAGAGACGGGGTTTTGCCAGTTGGTCAGGCTGGTCTTGACCTCCTGACCTCAAGTGATCCACCTGCCTCAGCCTCCCAAAGTGTTGGGATTACAGGTGTGAGCCACCATACCCCGCCTGTCTTCTTGTTAGACCCAACAGTTGAACCATCATCATATACTATTATGCTGACATTAATTATTCTTTTCATTATAATTTTTAGTGTTCACAGCTGTGGTGAACTGTCCTTAAGAGCCAAAATATTACATTGAGTGGTAACCAGGTATATTTAGAAGCTGTATGGCCTGTCTAGGTGGTAAATCATTCATCACTGGAGTTATCATTTCCCCCCGAAAACATCTGCCCTAACCTGCTCTCACACCCACAACCATGGTGACAAAACAAAATTATTAAAAATGTCAATTTAATTTCCAGATATTTTCACAAGAGTTCATCAATAATGCATGAGACTTACTTTGAATAGTACCTTTTTTTTTTTTTTTTTTTTTGAGACAGAGTTTCACTCTTGTTGCCCAGGTTGGAGTTTCACTCTTGTTGCCCAGGATCTCGGCTCACTGCAACCTCTGCCTCCCGGGTCCCAGTGATTCTCCTGCCTCAGCCTCTCGAGTAGCTGGGATTACAGGCACCCGCCACCACACCCAGCTAATTTTTGTATTTTTAGTAGAGATGGAGTTTTACCATGCTGGCCAGGCTGGTCTCAAACTCCTGACCTCAGGTGATCCACTCGCCTCAGCCTCCCAAAGTGCTGGGATTACAGGCGTGAGCTACTGCGCCCGGCTGGTACCTTCTTTACCCAAGTGTTCTACTGGAAGAAAATCTATGGTAACAGTGCAAAAGTTTTGAAACAGATGAGGTAGAGGAAATGAGTACTTTACAAAAGATTTCACAACAGATTCCCTTCAAGTAATGCAATTATCTAAATAATTGCTGAATGTGATATAAATTTTATCTATAGCTATATGTTTGCAGCAATACATCTGAAAAGTGAAGCAGGGCCCCTGCAGCATTTATAGAAGAGGAGGCAATGCTGCTGTGTAGGACTTTCTAGCAGGAAACACACCTGTTAATGAAACGATGGATGGACACATTTTCAAATATCTTGTGCGTGCATAAGGCTCTAAAACTAATATTTGTATCAATCACGAAGGCCGACAATAAATACAGTTGTTTGGAAATTTGCTGTAAGATTTCTTAGAAGACAGAAAATAAAATAGAGGCAATATAATAAAGTTGGTAAGAGCACAAGCTTGGGAATCAGACTAGATGACTAGATTCTAACCAGAACAAGATTCTGGTGATGAGGCTTATTATTTACAAGACTTTGTGAAATTAACTTCTTCAGCTGTCTGTTTTCTCATTAATGAAGGAAGCCACAGGGATGTTTTGTAAGGTTTGAGATCATGTATGTAAATATTTAGCAATGTATCAGGCATCTAGTGGCACCAAATGCTAAAAAAAAAAGGATATTATTATCTAGATGAAACATATTCGTATAAAAATGCTCACCGCTCATTCATTCATTCACTCACAACTTTACCAAAGGGTTATTGAACTTTAAAGTTAACATAACATGAACTATGCTAGGGGCCGAAGATACAAAGATGACTACAAAAATTCGTATCTCTTGAGTGAGAGAAGAGAGAAGTGTAGATGACAGGGCGGTAAGCATTATACCCGAGGTAGTTCAGGGTGTATGAGAATACAGGAGAAACGAACTGCCTCATTGTAGATATGGTTTTTTTTAAAAGGAAACTAATGATCTAACTGGCTTTCAAAATAGCCTCCTTGCCTTTGTATTAGAGAGGAACACTGCTTTCTTGACTACTCTAAGTTCTATGGAATTAAGTTACTCTCCTGTTAGATGTTCCTTTCCTTGGACAAAAAAAATTAACCTATTGGCCAGGTGCGGAAGCTCATGCCTGTAATCACAGCATTTTGAAAGGGTGAGGCAGGCACATCGCTTAAGGTCAGGATTTCGAGACCAGCCTGGGAAACATGGCGAAAGTCCGTCGCTACTAAAAATACAAAAATTAGCTGGGTATGGTGGTGCGTCCCTGTAATCCCAAATACTCAGGAGGCTGAGGCAGGAGAATTGCTTGAACCTGGGAAGCGGAGGCTGCAGTGAGCCGAGATCATGCCACTACACTCCAGCCTGGGTGATACAGTGAGACCCTGTCTCAACTGGAAAAAAAAAAAAAGAGAAAAAAAATTAACCTATTACTCTCATTTTGTGGATCGGAGTATGTTGAAAAAAAGGAGGGTGTGATCTATGGTCCTGCTGCCCTGAAATGTCATATAGGACAAGAGTCACACTGGTCAACCTGCATGAATATAAAAAGTATACAAACACAAGCACAAAACAGGAACATAATGGAACCATTATGGCTCCCTTTATTCTGAAGGGATTGCTATAGCCTTTGATGGTGGAGTCAAAGGAGGTAATTGCTGCCGGTTCATCTTTACTCCCACCTTCCACTAGAACTCTAGGAGTCTGCCTGTCTTCCACTGAGGGAGTGATCTGTGATCTCAAGCTCACTGTTGAAACCACCAACGGAATTCAGCATCTTACCGCTCTGAAACTGGCCTCCTTTAATATTACCTGATGGATCTAACTTTCGTTATTTTGTTTTAAAAGCTACACTGGGAGAAAAATACCCTAAAAGTATTTGCTCCTGATTTAGCTTTTCTAAAAACAGAACTCAAAGTTCAAGGCCCTTAGCTGGGAAAGAAGCTGCTTGTCAAGATCTTTCACCACGACCTCGGCAGCCGCTCCCTCGGCGCGGCCACTCCCTCGGCAGCGCCTCCAGGCTCCCAACATTGTTTTCTCCTGAAAAGGCCAAGGCCCTACAGAATTTCTGAGGGGGATTTTTAATAGTGACGTCATTCCAAAAGCTGCCCAGCTGCCTGCTGAATTCTTAGAGCAAGGGGGACTTAAGGGAGATGATTTCGAGACACAGCTTTAAGAAGAAAGGACACAATTTGAACTGTTGTATATAAATAAAGTGTGAAGTTAAATAGTAGAAAAAATGAGATTTTTTATCTTTTTTTTCTTTTTGGCACTGTTTTCTTCTTTCCTTCTGCTATCAACTATTTTTGCTAGTGGATGAAAAGCTATAAAACAATAAGAAAAAGTTGTAAATGTGCTTTACTCTGTGAAAGGCCATATGGTACCCCTTTACTATCCTAGGGAACATTTTTCTATTGATCCTTGCAATGTTATATACATTATGTTCAATGGTAGCTAGTTCCACAATATTCAAGGGGTATTTAATTTCAAATAAAATTATGGCCAGGCATGATGGCTCATGCCTGTAATCCCAGCACTTTTGGAGGCCAAGGCAGGTAAATCACTTGAGGCCAGGAGTTCAAGACCAGTCTGGTCATCATGGTGAAACCCCATCTCTACTCAAAATACAAAAATTAGCTGGGCGTGGTGGTGCAAACCTGTAATCCCAGCTACTTGGGAGGATGAGGCACAAGAATTGTTTGAACCCGGGAGATGGAGGTTGCAGTGAGCTGAGATCACGCCACTGCACACTAACCTGGGCGACAGAGTGAGACGGTCTCAAAAAAAAAAAAAAAAATTACGCTTGAATCCGTCTAATAAGAAAACAATCTGAATTATGATTTGCCTTTCATTTACTGAAGTTCAGCGTCTCCTGAGTTTTTGTACATCCTACCCAAAAGAGGGGTAGGATGCATGAGATCTGCTTCTAAAGCTTTAAAAAATAAATGTACAGTATTTAAGTATGTTTCCTGTCTTTTATACACATTTAAATGCATAATGCAAATAAATACAAAAGTCATAGCCTTTATTTTATTTTATTTTGAGACAAGTCTTGCTCTGTCGCCCAGGCTGGAGTGCAATGGCGTGATCTTGGTTTACTGCAACCTCCACCTCCTGGGTTCAAGCGATTCTCCTGCCTCAGCCTCCTGAGTAGCTGGGGTTACAGGTGTGTGCCACCACACCTGGCTAATTTTTGTATTTTTAGTAGAGACAAGGTTTTACCATGTTGGCCAGGCTGGTCTTGAACTCTGACCTCAAGTGATCTGCCCGCCTCAGCCTCCCAAAATGCTGGGATTACAGGCACCCAGCCATAGCCTTTATTTTTAATGCTTTGCTATATGACTACTGCTCAGATTCCCTACTTAATTTCTGTATCATTCCTTTCATGTTTACTAGTTGTAGCTGGGCCAGTTACTATTTATTCCTAGGTATATCTAAGAGATCTTAGGCAGCTAAAAAGCCAATTTTATATTCTTGATTTGCTACTTCAATTAAAACTGAAGAAAGCACTTTTGCATATACAGACAAATTTTATCATGGGAAAACTTGGGTGCACCATTCTCTCCCTCCCTCCTTCCCTCCGTCTTTTCTTTTCTCTTTTCTTTCTTTCCCTCCCTCCCTCTTTCTTTTTCTTTCCTTTCCTTCCCCTTCCCCTTCCCCTCCCTCCCTCCCTCCCTTCCTTCCTTCCTCCCTTCCTTCCTTGTTTTTCCACCTGTTCAGCCTCCTGTATTTCCAATCTATGCAGGCACCTAGCCAGGAACTGGAGTTATCCCTAGCTCCTTTTTCCTTTGGAGAAACAAACCTAACTGTGTCTATCTTCGATCTCGCCTTTGAACTGATGCAATTCATCCTGCCATAATCTATCATGCTCCCCTTTTTTTCATAACATTTATTAAAGCTTTTAATTACATATTTACTTGGGTAAATTTATTTAGAGTCTATTTCCATGGGGATAGAGACTATTTTGTTGTATAGACAGTGACTAGAATAGGTCTGCCACATGAGAGGCACCAAATAAATCTAGGCTGAGTTTTTTAAATTGAATGATTTGTGTCATTTAAAAAATATTTCTTAATAATTGATCTTTTGGCCTCCAATAATCTTCTGATTTTTCACCTCACTGCTGTCACTATAGTACATTGTGAAGGGCTAGAGGATAGGAACCACATCTTTTTATCGCTGTATCCCCCAAACCTAGGACAATGCCTGACCCATTTTAGCAAATCACTCACCTTTGTTGCATTAATAAATGAATGTGCATCTTAATAAGCAACAACCATGAAATGATTTTTATGTTTTGATGAACCTCCTAGAAGGTCCATACTGCTCTTTATAGGTTTCTGTGAATAATATCTTAACACCACAGGATTGCAATACTGGATACTGGATACTAGAAACAGAAAACCACCCCAACAAATCTATGGTAAACTCAAATGGTCAAAACAAAGCAGATTATTCTGCACCTTCCCAGAGCAAGACTATATCCTATATTTAATGCTTCAGTCAGTCCAGCTTTATTATTTATTTTTTGTAAGAAAAGTTCTTTCCAGGCACGGTGGTTCACACCTGTAACCTCAGTACTTTGGGAGGTTGAGGCTGGAGGTTCACTTGAGCCCAGGAGTTCAAGACCAGCCTGGGCAACACAGCAAGAGCCCCTCTCTACAAAAAAAAAAAAAAAAAAAATTAGCTGAGTGTGGTGACATGTGCGTGTAGTCCCAACTACTCGAGAGGCTGAGATGGGAGGATTATTTAAACCCAAAAGGTCAAGGCTGCAGTGAGCTGTGATCATGCCATTGCACTCCATTCAGCCTGGGTGAACAGAGCAAAAACCCTGTCTCAAAAAAAAAAAAAAGTTATTTATTCTAACTTGATAGGGGACATTCTCCACCCGTAAGTACCTTTCACTGGCAGCAAAATTTCTTTCACATTAATCAATCTGAAATTCCTTTCACCCAATTATATCTAATTAGAACTCTGTTCAAGGAAAGTAAATTATTTTTTGCCACACCTCTACTTCCCCCTTACACCTTTTGAGTATTTATAGAAAGTTGCTGTAGTGTCCTTGAGAAATTTCCTGGATAATCTGACAATATTTATCATCTTTCACACTTATTCATTAGTATCTCTCTTTTCTCAATGGTTTTTTTTGGCCTATCTGGAATATTCTCCAGTCATTTCCATCTTTCCTATACTAAGATTCCCTAGGATGAATTCAGTTCTTTAGATTCAAATACTACATGGCTATTTATCAGTAAGCAGGGCCTTACAAAACTAAAGGCTTTTACTTTTTAAAAAAAAAAAAAAAACTAGGTTCTTTAAAAATTATTTTTGCCTTTAAAATATATATCTTATTATTTCTTCCTTTGGGTTTTGATTCTGTTGTCATTAACTGGGTCACACTGTGTAATAAAGTTCTTTGGATCTTTGTAGTCAGACTAACCTGGGTTCAAATCCCAGCCTTGACACTGACCAGCTATGTGAACATGGGCAAATTATATACAGTCTTCCCTCAACATCCGTGGATTCAGCATCCATAGAATCAACCCACTGTGGATCAAAAATATTTGAGGAGAAACCCAGTAAAAAATAGCCATACAACAATACAACTAAACACTACAGTATAACAGCTATTTACATAGCATTTATATTGTATTAGGTATTATAAGTAACCTAGAGATGATTTACAGTATACAGGGGGGTGTGCATAAGTTATATGAAAATACTAAGCCATTTCATATAAGGGACTTGAGCATCCACGAATTTTGGTATCCTCGGGGATCCTGGAACCAATCCCTCGAGGATACTGCGGATGGAGGAACAGGGACAACTGTAATCAATTTAAGTCTCAGTGTCTTCATTTGTAAAATAGAAAATATAGCACATAAAGCTATAACTTAGCACATAAACATTGCTAAATTACCTAGTATGAGGTCTGGTCCATAACAGCCATTCACCAAATGCTCATTCTCTTCTTTATGCGCCTTCTAATTTTGTCCAGACCTTCTGAAGATTTTGATATTTTCTAATTGTTTGCTTGATGATTACATGTCCTCATCAAAAGTAGAATGGTATACTATTTATTTATTCAGTGAATTACTGCATTCCACTTTCTGCTGAGAAGACATTTTAGAGAATTTCATGACCTTGTCCACTTCTCTTCCCAAATGTGACTGATTTTTATTATCCATCAATTTGTAAAGTTTTGGCTGGGTGTAGTGGCTCCAGCCTGTAATCCCAGCACTTTAGGAGGCCAAGGTGGGAGGATCACTTGAGCTCAGGAGTTCAAGACCAGCCTGGGCAACATAGTGAGACCCTGTCTATACTAAAAATAAAAAATTAAAAAATTAGCTGGGCATGATGGCACATGCCTGTAGTCCCAGCTACTCAGAAGGCTGAGGCAGGAGAATTGCTTGAGCCCAGGAGTTTGAGGCTGCAATGAGCCATGTTCATGACACTGCACTCCAGCCTGGGTGACAGAGTGAGACTCTGCCTCAAAAAAAAATACAATAAAAAATAAAAAAAAATCATAGCTTCTCTTTTTTTGGTGAATTTCAATATGTGTTATCTAATCTTTTTAAAGGATTGCCTTAGTATGATTATTATGTTATGACATATCTATTTTCTCTATTTCTCTCACTTCTTAAACTCTGGTTTTACTTCTTGGATTAAAAAAAAAAAAAAAAGCTGAGATTAAAGTTTCCCAACTATTACTGCCAAGTTACTGTTCTATTTAAAGTGTGGTTTCCACAAACAGTTACTTCATATTGATTCTATGCTGGAATCATTCACAGTTGCTTTCAATATAAAACAAGGATGTCTATGTTGTTTATATGGTATAAAATGAACTCATGTGACTTTGCCAAACCTACAATTTTGAAAGAAAAAGCCCACAAGTTACTATTTGAAGAGACCTCAATAACCTTTGGGAAGGAATGGACTGGTTCACAGGCACGAGAATAAACAAATGAAAGGTGCTTATGTGTTCTTACATGTGTAATTGTGGTAAGGTATTCTGGATTTAATTAGTGTAAAAATTGTACTTGAAAGATAGACTGAAATGAAAGCATCACTATACAAGAGGTAAAATGAAATAACTGTTCAAGAGAGATCAGTGCAAACAGAAATGCAGAGACTCTTCTGAGAGCATCATGAGAAGGGGCTATTTGAGTAGAGTGTGAAGAATGGCAATAGAGACTGAGGCAAGAGAGTCATCCACCCAAAGCACCTGCATCTCCATCAGTTGAGTAGTTTTCACCTAAGCCAGAAAGAAGGAAAAAAAAAAAAAAAAGATCTGGATGATACAACCCTTTCTTTACAAAGATAGCTGGTTCATTTGGGTAGGTAGCCATGAAACCAGATGCTATCTTGGTAAATGCTTGGTTTGGGTTTTAGGGCAGAGAGACCAAGTTTACTTTTATTCACTCTGTGCTAAAAGGCAATTGACTACATTTATTTTGGCCCATCAGGGAGGAAGGAAGGGCATGCCAATCTTTCAAGAGGTTGTTTACTTTGACAGAGAATGAATTCTGCTCTCTTTTCCATTTTCTGATTTTTCTTTTAATATGGAGAAAGACTATGTAATAGTTCAAAATATGTGTCTTGGCATGAAAGTCAATTAATTTATTGTAAAGGAATTAACTGGTTGTTTCCTAAAAAGAGTTAATTCTGTTCTACAGGCATTTCTTTAGACACCTGTTTCAAACAGTGTATTCTTCTAAAGTGAGGTTTTTTTTGTTTTTTGTTTTTTGTTTTTTGTTTTTTACTTAGGGTCTCACTCTGCCACCCTGGTTGTGTAGTGCAGTGGCATGATCATGGCTCACTGCAGCCTCAAACTCCTGGGCACAAGTGATCCTCCTGCCTCAGCCTCCTGAGTTGCTGGGACTACAAATGCACACCATCATGCTCAGCTAATTAATTTTTTTTTTTTAAGAGAGCTTATGCTAGAGACAAGACTGCTATAAGCAGTGGTTTTCAAATGCTGGCCGGGAGACCAAAAGGCTGAATCAGAATCACCAACGATGCTTTTTAAAGGAATGCAGATTTCTGTCCAGACACCCTGTTGGAGATTCTGATTCAGTGTATTCTGGGCAGGACTCTTAAGATTGCATATTTTGAGTAAGTGCTCCCTGGTGATTCTGACCCACAGCCAGGTTTGGGAACCAATGATTTGAGGTGAGAGAAGTGGGGCTGTGAAAGTGCAGGCAAGACCTTGTCCAAACCATTTCACTTTTAACTAAGAGTCTGAGTCTGACTTCCTGATGAAAAATGACCTGAGAGTTTGAAACTGGCCGTGGTGAGAATGTTTCAACCACAGAAATTGCTAAATGGTGTGAATCAGGTCAGGGTTCCCTCCCACCACGAACCCTGCCACAAAAGCCAGTACACAATTGTCCAGGAAGGTTATTCTCTTTTTTTTTCCTTCTTTTCTTTCTTTCTTTTTTTTTTTTTTTGAGACAGAGTCTCCCTCTGTTGCCCAGGTTGGAGTGCAGTGGTGCAATCTTGGCTCGTTGCAACTTCCGCCTCCTGGGTTCAAGTGATTCTCCTGCCTCAGCCTCCCAAGTAGCTGGGACTACAGGCACCCTCCACCATTCCCAACTAATTTTTGTATTTTTAGTAGAGATGGGGTTTCACCATGTTGGCCAGGCTGGTCTTGAACTCCTGACCTCAGGTGATCTGCCCACCTTGGCCTTCCAAAGTGCTGAGATTACAGGCATGAGCCACCACCCCTGCTGTCACATTTTAAAAATATGCCTGCTATAGAAAAATCTACCTGTGTTATAGGTTACCAAAGTCACATAGGTGACTTTAGAGGTTTCAAGTGAGTTACTCTAAAAGAGACTATCCTCTTTTAGAACAGAGAGATGAGATTCCTCAAAGTACTTCAGTACACAGTGAGAATTACATTCCCCTTTTTCTTTCTGTGCCTGAGCAACGAGTCACTTTGAGCCTCCATTTCTGTTCTCAGCCCTAGGTTCAGCTGGAGAGATTCATGTTTTCCCTTGTGTTTACAGACCTTAAATGCACTGTCCTTTAAAAAATTTTTTTTTTCCTAAGCTGTAGAAATAAATTCAGTTTCAGTGATCTCCCTAGTCTTACAAAAACAAACAACATCCCTGGAATCCTCAGAAGTGATTTCTTGGCATGGTAATGTGTAGTTGATTGTGCTGGGTCCAACAGTAGACTCTGATTAAGGTTGAAATAAAGAGGAAGTGAGAACAGGGATGATTTAATTTTTCACAAGAAATAAATCTATTGGCTAGAAGATTTGGTTCAGGGCCTCGTTTCTTCAGGTTTGATGAATTTATAACCATTAAGTAAAAATGTACACATAAGAACCATAGCATTTAGCAAGGTGCTTCTCAGGAGAGTGAGAGGAAAAAAAATCTCCTAGAACACTCATGGAACCAGTAAGTCCTTGGCTCACCTGGCAGGAAACTAGCTACCTAACTGTAAACAAAACCCCAAGATTAATGTCATCAATATTTGTTGAATGAATCAACATGCCCAGGTAAGTATTTTATTACATGTATCATAGATGCTGTGAGGAAGAACATCATCAATTTGTTTCATTTTCTAGATCAACTCATTAAAAACGACTGAGATTAGAAAGCTGGACAAACTGGCTGGGCGCGGTGGCTCACGCATGAAATCTCAGCACTGTGGGAGGCCGAGGAAGGTAAATCACTTGAGGTCAGGAGTTCGAGACCAGCCTGGCCAACATAGGGAAACCCCGTCTCTACTAAAAATACAAAAATTAGCTGGGCGTGGTGACGAGTGCCTGTAATTCCAGCTGCTCAGGCGGCTGAGGCAGGAGAATCATTTGAACCTGGGAGGCAGAGGTCGTAGTGAGCCAAGATTGCGCCATTGCATTCCAGCCTGGGCGACAGGGAGAGATCCCGTCTCAAAAGAATAAAAAAAAAAAAAAAAAAAAAAAGAAAGAAAGCAGGACAAACTGTATTTCAGCAATTTTACAGGAAAAAACAGAAACAGCCATCTAAGAAGTAGGGAGGGATCTTTTCAAGGAAGGCTTCCCTAAATTGTCCTCACTCACCCCCACACTCTCCCTAAGGCACTTGCTGTATCTTTTTCATTGCATTTTCCTCTTGTGAAATGGGTGGTAATAATGTTACCTACATCGAAGTGCTTTAGTGAAAATTAAAAAAGTGAAAACATACACAGCCCTTTGAATGTGACCAGAAAATAGTATGCACTCAATATACGTCAGCAATTACTATGATATTGTCATCATCATCACCACCACAGAGTACTGAAATGATCTATTATTATACATTTCTCCCCATCTAGAATGTAACATCTCTTAGGGAAGATCTTCTCATTTTCACAGACTTAGTGTTGGCACAGGGGAAGAACTCAATAAATGTTTTCTGAACTAAATAAACTGAGCTACAACTTATGTGCTTCTAGTAAATTTATCTCAGCTGTTGCTTCAGGTTTTCAATGTGTTTTTTGTTGTTGTTGTTGTTGTTGTTGTTGTTGTTTTCTGAGACATAGTCTTGCTCTGGAGTCTCCCAGGCTGGAGTGCAATGGTGCAATCTTGGCTCACTGCAACCTCCGCCTCCCAGATGCAAGGGATTCTCCTGCCTCAGTCTCCTAAGCAGGTGGGATTACATGTGCCTGCCACCATGCCTGGCTAATTTTGTATTTTTAGTAGAGATGGGGTTTCACCATGTTAGCCAGGCTGGTCTCGAACTCCTGACCTCAGGTGATCCACTGGCCTTGGCCTCCCAAAGTGCTGGGATTACAGGTGTGAGCCACCACACCTGGCCCGGTTCTAACTTTTGAGAAGATAAAAACTGGAAAAGAAGAGAGAGAAGAAGAAAAGGGCTGTCATATGTTCATTGCTGGCAGTCCAATAGACTAGATTGCCCAAGCCTAGTTAATATTATGTTTATGATTATTTCACTGATAGAAATGTAAGGTTCATCATTTCCTTGATATGCATTTGTAGGCTGTAGCACTTGGAAATGGGGAACAAATACATAGAAAAAAATCTTCTAGCATGTGTCTTCCCAAGCTAAGTCTTCATATAGATATGGCCAGTATAACAACATTTTCCAGTGTGTGCCATAGAACATGGGTCCCAAAAGATGCTTCGAAAGAAAAGCATTCTCTGGTTAAATTGGAGAGATGTCAAAACTCCAAAACAGGTTTATAATAAACATTAGCATATTAGGCTCTGAGACATCCTGAAGTGAAGAAACCTTTGATTGATTTATTTCCTAAATTTGAAGGCCATAGCAAAATTTCCCCTCACATAATTTCTATTAACATTTCATGGAATTAGAGCTCTGCAGATCAAACTCTGGAAAATGCTGTACCACAGAAACATATTTATTCAGATTTCCATTTTTTCTCAGTAAACCTCTATATAATTTATTCTAAAATATTCTAAGTCTATATGCACACAAATAGAGATGTAAACCTTCGTTAATTTGGATGTTTGCTTAACTAGGCTGTTCTGGCTAACTCTGAAAAGTTTAACTGTAGATTAAGTGCATAGAACCCTTGTTGAAAAGCATTCAATAGCACTCTCAACCTTAAAAAAAAATGTTAAGGGATGGGAAATTTCTCTGCTGCCCAGGCAGGAGTGCAGTGGCATGATCCTAACTCACTGCAGCCTCGAATTTTGGAGGCTCAAGTGATCCTCCCTCCTCAGCCTCCTGAGGAGCTGGGATGTCAGCTGTGCGCCATAATGCTGGCTACTCTGAACCTTTAATACGATTCAATAGCTCTGGGGTAGGATCAGAGGTTCTGCATTGCTAATCGGCAACCAGATGATGCCAATGCGGCTGGTCTGCAAACCACACACAGAGTAGCAGTTTGCTTTTCTGCCCTGGTAAGCTCGGTAAAATAAATATAATAAAATTGTTATTTTGAATAACACTGTACATGTTGTTGATGGAACCACATACTGAAATAGTTTAAATTTTTAAAATATCAACTTGTTTTCTTGATACTACCTTCCTCATAAAAGTAAAGTGGGAAATAATGGGGGGAAAACATCTAGCTATAAGAGTATCGCTGTCAGCACCTCACATGAAATCTGGTAATTATAGGTACTTAATAAATGTTAAGTATGTTAACTTATTTGTCATAAGCTTAATTATCAATTATAACTGAAGCAGTGACAAAGAGGTGACATAGGGATACATCTACTAAGGAGGGAATTAATGATATGAAAATATTACTAAAGAGTAATGAAAATGCTCTCAAACATACTGCCAATCAAACAACGTAGGTAGAGAGTACATAGGTAGAGAGAAATGGATGTGCTGATAAATGTTGGGATCTACTGCAGGCTCAGAAAAAGAGAAGAGAAGAACCAGAGTAATATTCTGGAAGCAGATGCCAGTAAGGAAACATAAGCTAGGGAAGCAGACACAGGCATCTCTGCCCCAAATGTATCCTGGAATAGTCATAAAGTGAATGGAGACAGGCTTTCCTAGGGAAGCCTACCCAGGGATCAGGGAGCTGTCTGGAGAGGGAAAGAAAGAAATACAGATCTTCCCTATGAACCCATCTACCTCCTATACATTATGCTAAAAGAACTAAATTGGTGTCGGTTATTTTCATAATTTTCTTACTTGGTGCATTAAGTACCATCCAAGTATTTGTTAACTAGGAATGATTACTAATATGACTTAGTAGTAGTAGTTTTTAGCTTCAAGTTTTTCAGTAGCCAGATGTAGGTGAATCCATAACAACATAAGGGGATCAGAAACTTGTTACAATTATGTTAGAATTACAGACAAATATGTTACAATTACCTTATTATGTTTCAGGGCATTTTTTTTTTAAGAGTATCTTAATGTGGTCTTCATGGAGTTTTCCTTGAAATGACTTTGGAGCCTTTGGTCTTCTGGTACTTGGGTATTATCTATAAATATACTTGGCTATATCTATAAATATCAACCAGGCAATTATAGTAGATGACGCACATGGACTGATTATCAACTACTTGTTGGTAGTTCAACTCGAGAGTTACTCTTGCTCCCTGACTGAGATGTCCAAGATGCAGGCACTTTCAGCCAACCACTTACCTGCTCTACTTCCCTCATCCTCACGCTGCTTTAATCACCTCCTCGCTCTTTCCTGTCTCTGGCCATTCTGAACTTTTTTTCAGTTGTCAGAATATGCTATATTCTTTCTTCCTTCTGTTCCTTTTTGGCAAATCCTGTTGAGTTTTCTCTCTGCTGGGAATATCTCTACTCATGCTTTGTTAATTTCCATTAAACTTCAGGTCTCAGGTTCTCAAAACTCAGAACACTCCACTCTTGCTAACTGCCCCTCTGATGTGCTCCCCTCCACACTCTGTAACACAATACTTATTATACTTGTGTGTATGAGTGTGTGTGTGTATACCTGTAGTTGCCTATATACACATATGTGTATGTATACATTACAGATAACTCACTAGACTTTGTTAGCTTTGTCAAAAGACTGTGCCTCTTTTGCTTACAGTTGTAATTCCCAGGAACTAGCACACCTAGCACATAGTAGCACTGAATAAGAATGAGTTGAGTGAAAGAATAAGCTTTAAAAAATATTCTCATTGCTCAAGTTCGTTGATGAATGTTCAGACATTTTCGCGGATTGAAAAAATAATAAAATGTTATGGGTGTTGTTTAATTTTAGCTGCATTCTCGGAATTTGCTTATGTTTTTCACAGACCTGGTAGTTTGGGAACCAAAACCTATAAAACTTGTTTTGCGTAAGTCTCTAGATGAGCTGTATAAGTAATAGTAACTACTAACAAGAGGTCACTTTTTTTCCTAACTCCTCTTTCATACTCTTTTTATAAAACTCTGAAGCTATGAGTGTTCTAGGATTTAAAAAGCTAGGGCTGGTGACTTTTTACTTTTAGTAAGAATATGAGCCATATCTTGAACATAGAACAGTAACAAAAAACAAAACTAAAACAAAATAAACAAAAAGGTATTTATTTTGGCTCCAACTTTGCCAGTAAACATTTTCTTTTTTCTCTTTTTAATTGGTCAGACTTAGGCACTATAAAAGGGCTTCATCTGTTTTAATTCTTTGTACACTTACCTATCTTATGACTTTACAAAGCCAAACAATTTAAAAATCAGTAAAGTAAAATGCAAGGAATAATATGTAATGCTTTGAAATTAATCTGAGCTATACATGATTAAAATACATTGCAAATATATCACACTATACTAACTGAATTATTGTGATGGCCTCCAGTACCCTAGAAAATAAATACCAACATGTTTAGGTTGGCAGTTAAGGCCCTCTAAAATCTAGCCCCAATCAATCCTCCAACCTTTTCTTGCACTATTCCCCTTGGTATTCTACTCTTTATTCTAACGGAAGTGACGCTGTTTGCTACACCAGCACATAGAAGAGGCTCAAATTTAGCAAAATGTTAGAAACTGGCTTTGTTAACCAATGTAAAATTTGGGGGGGTGGGTATGCTTTATTGAGATCAGTGTTTCTCAAACTTTACTGTGCATCAGAATCACCTGGAGGGCTTGTGAAAACTTGGATTGCTGGGCCCCATCTGCAGAATTTCTGATTCAGTTGATCTGTCTCAGGGCCCGAGAATTTGCAAGTCTAACACATTTCCCAGGTGATGCCGATGGTGCTGGTCCAAGAACCACGCTTTGAGAATCACTAGTTTGCTTGCTAACTTCAACTAAAGCTGAATGCTGAAAGTGCAAGTTCAATATGAATTGAGCTGCCTTTGTGTTAACACAAGAACGGTCTTTTGAAAACTAAGTCAGATCATGCCACTTCTCTGCTGAAAACCCTTGCAGTGGCTCAACATTTTACTCCAAGTAAAAGCTGGTGAGCTTACAGTGGCCCATCAGTACATATTAGATTTTCTCCCCTCCCCAGTCACCTCTCTAGTCTCATCTCCTGACACCCCCAACTCTCATTCTGATACAGCCATGCTGACCCCCATGTTATTTCCTTTGTCACATCGGGCACCTTCCTGTCTTAAGATGTTCACTTTAGGCATTCCCTCTCCTTAGAATGTTCTTTCCCCAGTTAACTCTTTGGTGACCTTCTTCACTGTCTTCAAATCTTTGCTGAAATCTCACCTTCCCAGTGCTGGGGCCTACCCTCATTATCCTGTCCCGTACTGTACCCTGCCACTCCTCTTCCCACTCCAAGCCCTTGGCTCCCTGGATCCCTTCCCTCTTATTTTATTTTTTTCTTCTTTGATGATACTAGCCCTTATGAACTTCTCACATACTGTATATTTCACTTATTAGTTGTATTTCTTGTCTGTCTCCTCTATCAGAATATAAGCTCCTTGAGGGCAAGGATCTTTGTCTTATTCTCTGATGCATCTTAAGCACCTGGCACATAGTAGGCCCTCAATAAAAGTAACTGGATGAATGAATACATGAACACATTAGGTATACTGTACAGCATACTGTTTCAAGGAAATGCTATATAACAGTATCTTTTTGAAAATGTTTCCTGTTGCCCTACAAGATAACTTATCCAAGTTAATGACAAATTATTTTTCTTTCCTCTTTTATCTGCTTAGTAGTTCAGACATTCTCATTTTTAGACATTTCTACTAGTGGTCTGAGGCTATGGGATACACACGTATATATATCTATTCATTTAAACATATTCTGTACAAAATGGTGTCAGGACTAACTATGTTCTAGGTTGAAGCAATATTATAAGCAGAGACCGTTTTGTTAGCACATGGAGATTAGGAGCTATAACTTAGACCCTAAGGAGCTGCAGATTTTAAGGAAGTAATTATCTTTAACATAAGGTATTTTTGATCAATAAAGAGTAGAAACCCTATAGTATTATTTTCCACCTTCTGGCTTATAGGACATGACAGTTATTATAATACTAGTTTTCATTTTTTATTTCTTTATTGTTATTTTATTATTTATTTATTTATTTATTTTTGAGACGGAGTCTTGCTCTGTCGCCCTGGCTGGAGTGCAGTGGCGCGATCTCTGCTCACTGCAAGCTCCGCATCCCGGGTTCACGCCATTATCCTGCTTCAGCCTCCCGAGTAGCTGGGACTACAGGCGCCTGCCACCACGCCCGGCTAATTTTTTGTATTTTTAGTAGAGATGGGGTTTCACCGTGTTAGCCAGGATGGTCTCATCTCCTGACCTCATGATCCACCTGTCTCGGCCTCCTAAAGTGCTGGAATTGCAGGCGTGAGCCACTGCTCCTGGCCTCTTTATTGTTATTTTAAAATATAATATTAAAAATAGAGACAGGGTCTTCTTCCATTGCCCAGGCTGGTCTCAAACTCCTCGGCTCAAGTGATCCTCCCACCTCAGCCTCCCAGAGTGCTGGGATTACAGATGCGAGCCACCCCACCTGGCCTAGTTTTCGTTTCTTGACGGCTTATTCTATGACAGGCAATGTGCTAACCCTTTTATCTTATATACACACTTTGTCTTATATAGTTCTCATTACACTACAGGCAGGAATTTTACATATGAAGAAACTGAAGTCCGAAGAGCTTCAATAGCTGGCATAAGGTCACACAGCTGGTAATTGGCAGTAAAGGCGTTGAATCTACATCTGTTTGAAACCTATTAAATATTACAAAGTCTGAGTACAAACAAGGAGCAAGAGTAAAACAGGATGCTGGGAGAAATATTATGACACAGATCCAGATTTGGGGCTTGGTGTGGAAAGTGAGCAGTACTATATCTTATCTACCACTATTTAAGAGAAAAGCTTTTAACAAGCAAGCCCGTTCAAATTGCACATTGATATCTTCTCCCTGATGTTAAAAAATATTTTTAAAGAGCAATATAGTTTTTCCTTTAAAAAACTCGCAAATAACGCCAAGGTTTTAAATGCTTATTTCCCATTGTAGTGCTTTCTTCCTGTCACTGTTTTTGAGCTAGAACATGGAGTCCTTGGTAGGGAAAGGAAGGGCATGATCATCAATCTCCATTAATAGTCTTGAGTGGCTTCTGTTATCTGATGATTTCTGAGCTGATAGAGGGTAAATACCGATGTGGTTAGATAAGCTATTCATCCACATTTGACATTTACGTAAGCCCTGCATGCACCCTTTATATTCACATATTTCAGATAATGTCCTATGAATTGGGTAGATCTTTTCAAATTCTATTCTTTTTTCAAATAAACCTCTTTTTCTTTTCTTTCCTTTCCTTTCTCTCTCTCTCTCTCTTTTTTTTTTTTTTTTTTAAGAAAGGTTTGGCTCTATTGCTCAGGCTGGAGTGCAGTGGCACCATCTCAGCTCATTGCAACCTCCGCCTCCTGGATTCAAGCCATCCTCCCACCTCAGCCTCCCAAATAGCTGAAACTACAGGCGCACAGCACCATGCCCAGCTATTTTTGTAGTTTTTGTAGAGACAGGGTTTTGCCATGTTGCCCAGGCTGGTCTCGAACTTGTAAGCTTAAGCGATCCGCCTGCCTTGACCTCCCAAAGTGCTGGGATTACAGGCATAAGGCACCATGCCTGGCCTCCAAATAAACCTCTTCTCAGAGTTATGTCAATAAAAAAGCAGAACCCATGCTATAAGAGTTTAGTATTTTTGGGGAGAGCATAAAATTAATATGATTTCCTAAATTAGTTATGATAGGATACATTAGAGCAGTGTCAATCAAAATGGATTTATAAGGAAACCAAAACTAGTCTTTTTTCATGTTTAAGTTCACTGTTAAGGTAAAAGAATAACCCAAGTGCAGCAACTACCCTTTATTTCATCAGCTTGAGTCCACCTTCTACTCACAAGTAACGTCTTAAGAAATTAAATAGCTCTCCCTCTTCATCACTCTTTTTTCTCTTTTATTAGTCATCCTGTTTACCAAAATGCGGTGCTACAGGAAATAATTTTACTTTATGGAGAGTGAGAAAGGAAATTATTTTGATGAATATTGTACTGTTTTCACCCAACCAGTTGAAAATTCTTGCCTCTTATCAATGAATAAATTAACTGATATCTGTGAATGTATTATCTCAGAACCTCAATTACCTCCTTCTCTTGGGTTAGCAGAATGAAGGATAAAGAGATTTATCTCTTGTACAAATCAGCCTATTTTCTGGAAACCACAGGTTACTTACGTTTGCAAGCATCTGGAGCTGAGAAGGGTCTCCGCAGGTCACGATAGAAGCCTGGCTTGCACCTCTGACAATGCTGTCCTTCGGTGTTGTGCTGACAGTCATCACAGACGCCACCACTACGATTCCCTGATGCCTCCCACACATTAACGTCGAAGTGACAGGTATCAGCATGTCCATTACACTTGCAGGCTGGAAATAAGAAGCGTGGAGAGAAACACTAATAAGTAAAAATAAAATGATGGGTTATCTCATATTCAGGTAGTTAAAAATAGGATGAGTTGGCCAGGCGTGGTGGCTCACACCTGTAATCCCAGCACTTGTGGGAGGCCAAGGCGGGTGGATCACCTGAGGCCAGGAGTTTGAGACCAGCCTGGCCAACACAGTGAAACTCCATCTCTACTAAATACAAAAAAATTAGCCAGATGTGGTGGCACATGCCTGTAGTCCCAGCTACTTGGGAGGCTGAGGCAGGAGAATCGCTTGAACCCAGGAGGTGGAGGTTGCAGTGAGCTGAGATTGCACCACTGCACTCCAGCCTCCGTCTCAAAATAAATGAATAAATAAACTAAAAATAGGATAAACTGATTGTTAATATTTAGTTTTAGTTTCTGAGTAGTTAACAATACAAAAATCAAAGCAATATAGAAAGGTATCCATTGAGAAATCTAGCCTCGGCCTCCTCATTTACCCTGTTTTTCCTGACTTCAATAGGTTACTACTTTTTTTTAAAAGAGTTTCTTGTGTAGCCTTCTAGTTTTTCATTATAGGCTGTTAATTTAAAAAAAATAAGTTTCAGGAGATGCATGAAAATCAGCAAAGTGTAGATTTGTCTAGTTGGGCAGAGATATTATGATGAACTTATCAACGGGGGTTGACATTTATTATGGAAAGATTACAGGAGTGACAACCAGTTTTTTACCCTCTCTTTTGGTAACACTTCACAATTCCCATTCCTGTTACTTCTCAAGGGTCATCCCTGTGGGTCTCCTGTCCTTGCTAAGAAAAGCTGAGATTGTCAGGCCTTATGTGGAAATGAGCATTCATATTACAGATGCAGGCATGAATTCATGCTTACTAATGAGCCTGGAAGGAAGCTTCTGGTGGACAGAGCTTAGTAAGTTGGCAAGTAGATTGATTTATCTTTCATGAAATACTATTCTTCAGCTGTTGAACTGGTGAGTAGAAGGCGGACTCCTATTGAAGCCTCAATTTTCTTACGGAAGAGGCCTGCAGTATTTATTACATAACAATTCCTCAAAGGCATTTCTAAGATTATAAGTCAATAGCATCAAGTGACATGTCTCTGTGTTCTATATGTATTTAGATAGGCAGCTGATTTCTGTGGAAAGAGCCAGAAAGGCACCCTAGGAATTCAGGAGAAATCCTTTCGACTCTCTTCATGAGTGATTTAGAATAAGAATCCAGATTTTTGTGGAGGTCAAATGTATTTGAAAATGTTTGTGCTATTGTTTTTCATTGTTTCCTTGATGTGTTATGAAATTCTGACCAGATTCATATCTTTTAAAAGTATATTACAAGATAATTTAAGATTTATTCTTACAGGAAATCCTTTACATTTCCTAGAAACAAAAACAAATCAGTTATGACTCCAAATTATGTATGGGAAGAGACTTCTCACAATTTTACCCACAGAACCTGCTTTTAAATTCTTGTAAGAGAGAGGTTTGTGAGTGTTAACATTGTGGTGGGCATGCACATTTCTCTGAACATTTTAAATTGCAAAGAAAAAAATGGCTCATGTTCCCATATTTTTACCTTCCTATTTAATCTCCAGCCTCAAACCTCAAGTTAGTTAGTCCTTGTAGGGAAATCTCATTCTTAATTTACTGGCTTAATTTCAAATCTAATCTTTCATTTCAAGCATCATGAAGTGAAAAAAAGGCAATGTGGTATTATGGGAAAAAGTACCTAATTTGGAGTCTTGAGACTTGGGATCATGTCCCCACTATCATTTACTAACTTTGGCAAATCACTTAATCTTACTGAGCCTCAGTTTCCTGATCTCTATAATGGGATTAACACCACCTGCTTTATTGGGTAGTTTTGAGAACTGAATTCAAAATAGCTATTTCATGTTTATAATTCACCATCTCAGCAATGAGAGTACAACAGAATCAGATGTTCTTGTGTCTACTCATGTATTTATTTATTTATTTAGAGACAGAGTTTCCCTCTGTCACCCAGGCTGGAGTTCAGTGGCGTGATCTTGGCTCACTGCAACCTCCACCTCCCAATTTCAAGTGATTCTCTTGCCTCAGCCTCCCAAGTAGCTGGGATTACAGGTGCACACCACTATGCCTGGCTAATTTTTTTTTCTTTTTTCTTTTTTTTTTTTTTTTTTTGTATTTTTAGTAGAGATGGGATTTCACCATGTTGGCCAGGCTGGTCTTGAACTCCTGGTCTCAAGTGATCCACCTGCCTCGGCCTCCCAAAGTGCTGAAATTACAGGTGTGAGCCATCCTCCTGTTTTTATTATATCAAATTATAAAAGGGTTCTTAGCTCCACAAAGCATCCAAGCAAATAGGCACCGTATTCTTGGCAAAACAGTCACATTGACAATGTAATGAACGGCAACTGTTTTCAGTGGCTGAAGCCTCAGTGGGCAGTAATATGGTTATGTTTGTGTAGGGTCTAGTGTTTGTCACCCACCACTTTGTGTTGCGTTTCTAGAGACAACAAGGAGTCCACAGATAAGGTGACTTTACAAAGAAAGCTTTTGAGTATCATGGGCTTGTTACTTACTTCTGCACTCGTTGGGAGCCCCCGTTTTGCCATCAGCTGCCTCCCATGGCTGGTCATTGTATAACGGGGCACAGTGCTGGCAGTGGCTGCCTGCCGTGTTGTGCTTACACATACACTTCCCATGGACCTACAAGCAACATCAAGTGAGAGCTATGAGCACAAATGTCGCCAAAGAAGAACATGCTTCCCACAATCTCATCTCATGGATTGGCTTTAGTCATAAGATGTTCTTTCACTTTTCTGAAGAAGTTAGCCATCAAGACGAGAGATGCTTTCTTTAGTTTGTCTTATAATCTTTTGAAAAATTCAAAAGATTAAGTAATATAGTTTCTTGGCCGAAGGGTATATGACCCTATAGAGCAATTCTAAGGTACTGGCTGAGCAAACACTTGAATTCTAAAGTACTGGCTAAGTTTTAAATATCTTTAATTTTTAAAAATTCTTTATGCAAAAGTAACATACCTTCATTCTAGAAAGTTTAGAAATCCATAATCTCACTGCAAAATGACATTAATATCAACATTTGGAGCACATATTTCCAGTACTTAAAAAAAATTATATTTACAACCTTTTTCACATAATATATTGTGAATATCTTTCCATTTTGTTAAATATTCTCATATAATACACATTCTAATGGTGCCCCGTATGATGTACAATTATCTGACCAACTATTTTATTGTAATTTAGGTTTTTAAATGTATGTATATATTATATTCAATGCTATAATGAATATCATTGTACCTAAGTATTTGAGTGCATCTTTAATTATTTCCTTTGAATGTATTTTCTAGAAGTAATATTGAAAGGTCAAAATATGTGTATTGTTAGGGCTTTGAATACAGTTTGCCCTAATGACTGGGCATTTTTTTTTCCTCCCCATAGTTCGGAGTAGCATAGGGTTTATTAAAATAGCATTTCTCCCACAGAGAAATACTTCAGTAGAATTCTTAGAAACATGGGAATTTTAATATTTTTTGTATTATTTCACTGATAACTTCTAAAAATTAATATGTGGAATCATCTGAACTATCTCCTGATAATGAAGACTTGCAATGAATTTCAATACCAAGATGCACTCCAGTACCAAGATTATTTATTTACACAATATCATGACTGTACAAAGGAAAGGTTTGCAAAGTAGCTCGGAATGGGGTCCATAAGTGTGGATCTATGAGGTTTTATATTTTTTCCTTGAGCAACAGTGTTAAAGGTAACATAAAGGTAACAAATTATGTCAACTAGTCAACAAATATTTAATGGGTACCTACGAGGGAGAGTCACTATGCTAGGCCATGTTTGGTACACAAAGTATTAGAAAACTTTTCTGTCTTTAAGAAAGATAAAATGTATAATAGCTGGAGAAAAAAGAGCTACATAGAATAAAATAACCAATAAACAAGACAATAAACAAATACCTAAGAAGCAAAATAATGCTGGTGTTCAAAAGATGCAGAAATCACTACAGGTTGACAGCTGTGGAGGGCTTTATGAGAAAGGTGGAGATTGGAGCTGGCCCTTGACACATGGGTGGCATTTTTAACAGACAGAAGGGAAGAAACTTTTCAGGAAAAGGAAACAAAATGAACCAAGGTGTAAGGAGAATCTGTGAGCAAAGTTTATTTCAATGCATCTAAAATATTTTGATTGTGACAAAAAATGAACTACTAAAAATGACATGTGCTCAGAGTGGCCAAACCAAAATGAGTCCCTAAGGTAAAGTTCAACAAACCTGAAAACAGCCACACCGATGCACTGACGTACTACTGCTTGACCTAAGATAACACTCAAGTAACTTGTGTCATCTCATCCAGGACCTTCTTTCTTTTAATACTTTCCTACCACTGGTGGAGGCACTCTGCAAATGGCCCATGCAATTATCTGAGTGCGCTATATGACTGCTATGGGCCTTATGCTCACATAATGTCCAAGTTCAGGAATTACACACAGGGCTTAGAGGACTTCAGGCTGCGTGTGAGTGAACATGACGCCTAACAGTTAGCTGGAAAATTTCATAAGCAATATGTTGGCGGCCATCTTGCTAAATTTCATTTCAGTGTATTGTCATGTAAGGTTCTCATGCTTCATGAAAACTATAGAAGTTCTTTTAATTCTCAGGGATTAGTGAGTATATAGATTTTTAAAAAATAGGGTAAATTGGCTCCTTGAAAAAAGATGATGTTGCAAAAATTTTTGTTAATTTTCTTTATAGAAATGCAACTAATACTATAGATTCAATTCACTGGTTTTGGTCTTGGAATGCCCAAGTATGAATTGAGTTATAATAATCTACCTTCTTGGCCTTCTCTTCATTGCTCTCTGATATGAAATGTTTATATATCGAAATTCCATGGAATTATAAGGGTTCACTACAAATCTGCATTCACACATCCAGGCAAGCTCTAAAGACAAATCTGCACTTAAATTTTGAGAGCTGCAGGAATTCAATTTCTACTGCTTTATAAAAATGAGATTTTTTTCATCCTAGCTCCTGGGTATCTGATTTTTCATATCCATTTTTTATTATAAAATATATGAAGTAGAGGTGCCTCAGTCATATTACTTTTATTGCACCTTTTTAAATTCAGTGTTCTCTCTCATCATGAAAAAATATAAACTCTTGCCAATCAAATAACTTCTATGCGGCAAATTTCTGTAAAGGCTCTTGGGAAAAGTTGATGATTCTTTGTTTTACTTGTAGTACTAAACGCTGATTTCAAAGAAAAGGGAGTCTTTGAAAAAATGATTGTGTAGGAAAAATCTTCTGAGGCTGAAGAATTTAGTAAGATGAAGGCATCCTTATGTAGCTGGCAGAAGTAGCACAATGGAGACTAGCAGGAAAAACAGTTTTGTAATTGTCTAAATCCTACATGTCAAAAAAAAAAAAAAAACCCACACACAAAAAAGCCAAACATACATAAAAAACACATAACTAATCTGATAGAATTGGAGTCAGAGTTCCTGCTGTTAAGGGAGTTCTATCTAAGGAGGGCATTAGGGAAAATGTTAAGGGGTGTAAAGTAAATATGATAGAAAACAAGGTCAATTGGTGCTGTCTGTATAAAACTTCTAAGTGTAGTCCCTGAGTCTGTGTCCTGAAGGGTACATGGGATTTTCCTTAGGGAGCAAAGACAAGAATATAAAAACCCTAAAGGAATAGTCAGGGACAGTCAATAAATAAACCAGAGGTATGTGTTCAAGAGGGAGGTTCAATCCAGATCACGGAACACACTAAACATTAGCTTAGAGGCTGAAATTTATCCTGTAAGCAATGCAGACCCATTGAAGATTTTTAAGTAAGGAAATGATGTGAAAGGTATATTAAATACACTTTCTTTTCTTCTCTTTTTAAAAAAAATTCTTTCTACCTCTCCTCTATCTTGCCTGTTATGTTCTTTCTTCCCTTTCTCCTTTTATGGTTTCTTCTCCAGCTTTCCCCCCAGCTCATGCCTTACAATAACCAGTGGCACCCACATGTATTTTCTGAAAATATTCAGAAGTTGAAAAGGTTGTTAATTTCTTTTTCCTGATTTTCCAGTTATATCAGCATGTTAATTCTTATGTAGTTTTTTTGCATCCTCTCCATTTTTTAATTTTACTTATTTATTTTTAATATTTTTTAGAGACAGGGTCTTGCTTTGTTGCCCAGGCTGAAGTGTAATGGTGTGATCACAGGTCACTGACACCTTGAGTTCCTGGGCAGCAGTGATCCTCCCATCTGAGTCTCCCGAGTAGCTTGGACAACAGGCACGTCACCATGCCCAGCTAATTTTTGTATTTTTTTAAAGATAGGGTTTCACTACATTGCCCAGGCTGGTCTCCAATTCCTGGGCTCAAGTGATCCTCCCACCTCAGCCTCCTAAAGGGTCGGGATCACAGGCATGAGCCCCTATGCCTGGCCCTCTTTTCCACTTTTTAGCAACCGTTTATTGAATACTGTATGAAGAAAGATGCTGCAAAGTACTGTGAGTCTTCTTCAAAGGAGCTCAACCATCATCATAGGTTCAATTTATCAGGTTTGGTCTTGGAAGGCCTAAGGCCTATATGTAATATCACCCAACACATGGGTTCATCCTGCCACAAATCCCAGGCCTCAGGAGTCCGCAGACATTTAGAGTTACCTCATCAAACATTCACATGTATCACAAGATAATGTTGGACAGGTCAATTCCCTCTACAGCGAGGATTTCAGAGCATTCCCTTGATCCCACATGCCAAGGATTGGGATGAACCTCCCAGGGTCTGAAAGATGCTAGCCCAGCAAATTTTTCTGCATACAGAAAAATTCAAGGAGCTGTCATTTTGAGAATTACCAAAAATAGCTGTAAATCATTACCTAGACAATTTGAAACAAGAAATCCTTCCTCAGCGATACAACTGTTGCTGTTCAAGCTTGAAAGATCATCTACTATTTGATGCTTGTGAAAAATGTGCAAGTAAAACTAGGTCTTCATTGAAAAAAAAAAAAAACCAGAAAAAGGAAACTTTAGTAATAGGTTAAACATAGCTCTTGTTTGGTATACAAACATGAACTAGATAAGGAGCAGGAAAATGGGATTATGTATTTAAGGTTTAGTTGAAGAAAAGCGGTGTCTAGTTATTTAACTAAAAAATGAGTAATTTATCTTAACAGCAAAACTACAACTTCTAATGACCCAAGAGGTGAACAGAATTTTGGATATTCTATGATTTCCATAAATTCCCTGTTATGCTAAGAATACTCTTCTATGCCAATGTCAAAAGTTTTCACACTCGTATTTAATTGAGTTTATTTGCTACTAATATTAACGCACTTGCCAGTCATTTTTAGCACATTTATCTTACAGGAAGGGACTCATACACACATTGAACCAGTCAGTCAAGGAATTACTGGAACAGCATGCTCGTTAAGAGCTGTTTACTTTGGTGATAATATCATATATTAAAGCCAAATAGGCATGGAAGAGAAAATATTATTTCCTCATATTTGAGGCAAGAGACATAAGAATTTAGGTCGGGGGGAGGTGAAATGGGGAAATTATTATCTTTTAGATTCATAACTGGAAGATACACGGGACTTGCCTAGAAAAGCTGCTTTTTCATTGTCCTTCCTTTTGGGGCAGAAGGCTTTCAGTAGTCAGCAATCATGTGGTTGAGTTTGAAACTGACCAGCCAGGAGGTTGTGGGAAGCTGGTTATTGATAGCATCAAGCACATGGGATGGACGCTTACCAAGATTGTTGTAGAATATTTAAACATTGGATGGAAGATTGGCTTAAACAACTTTTAGGTTGCTTCTAGTCTTAAGGTTCTATGATTTCAAGGCCTGTTTCTCTGTATTGTAAATACTATTTGGTTGCAGGAACTACCCAAAATCCTTTTTGAGCCACCGGATTAGGCTTAAATGACATATAGCTGGATCCTGTTGCCACTTCACCAATGCAGAACATTCCTGGAATCATCTGAAAATCAAACGAGGAAGAACTAAGAGAGTATTTCCTCTTTCCTGCAGAAACTACCCAATGTGACACAAATGGAAAAGTAAACAAATATTAATAGTCTCTGAAGACAGATTTTCATTCATCTATATTGACTATACTTAAATGAAAATAAATACGATCCTTTTTTATTTCTCTCCTTCAGCTTTCTTCTCTCTCTACTGCATGTTTCCCATTGCTTGTGACTACAGTACTCTTGGACTAAATGTTATTCTAGTTCCTCCTCCCAAATAAAGATGTACTTTATCTCCAGTGATATTTACCACAGACGTTGACCATAATAGAATTACAAAAGCAGAAAATCCACCTGGTTAATGCTTTGAAGGACTTACATTAACTAAATTATCCTAGGAATGTCCGATAAAATTTGCTTCCCAGTTGCTTTCCAAGAAAGAAAGGAACAACTATTGTTTGAGTCTGTTGTTGATCATGTCCTACTAAAAATTATAATGAAAGTTAATGAAAAAAAGATTTGTTTTAGAGCAAAGTACACAGAAATCTTTGAATTTCATCAGTCGAGCAATTTCCTTGTGCTACTGTGCCATTATTATTTATATACATGATTTTATTTCAATTCGTTACCATGCGACTTTTAATTCCAATTGAAAATGAATATTCTCTTAGACCATCATGGGAACTTTAAAAAAATGTTTGTGAAAAGAGGATACAAATGGTGCTTATTCTATAGACCATAGAAAAATGCCCCCTTAACGGCAGCTGCAGCAATTCATGGACCTCTATAGCTATGACACATAATTTAGAGAGTGAAACAACGCTATACAGCAATTGAAGACCAAATGTGAAGGCAAAAACTGATTAATTTCTAAAGAGATAGTATGCCCCTTTTAGAGAAAAGGATTAAACTTCTAAAATAATGAACTTGTTATTCATGAAAAGAAATAAATTCTAATAATGGGCTAGCCTGTTAGAACCTGCTGCTCTTATTCAGGACAAAAATATGCACAACAAATGCTACAACACAACCTTTGAATAGAAAGCATTGTGATAAAAACATGTTTTTTCATTAACGAATAAAATATGCCCTTTCCCATTAAAGGTTTGCATGTTTTAATTTAACAGAAGAAGTAGAAGTTCTATGGTGAATATCAAGCATAATAATTGAGTTTGGTGAAAAGGAGGCCTGAAACCTACTGTCAGAATGGGGCAAAATAGGTTGAAGCCTGAGTGTTTCAAACCCTTGCCCAATAATATAAGTAGTGAAAATGCAAGCAGAAATGAAAAGCTTTACTGCTTATTCTTTGGCCTATACTTGAACACTAGAGGAAACCCACTCATAAAAAAGCATGGGCAATAAAATAAAGATAGGCATAGGGTAAAAACAATTATAATTAAAGAATAAAAATTAGCCAGTACTTAAGGCTTCGTTTCCCCCAGCTAAACTGTAACCTGAAATTCTTTCTGTAGAAATTCATTCCTTTAGCTCTAGAATGATGTTTTAGGTTCAAGACCTCCTTACAAAAATGCACTTACCCTCAGGAGGGGCAAATCCTTATATTATTAGCAAAAACATGTCAGCAGAGATTATAATCATGTTTTCAATCCTAGAACTGGGACTTCCCGGAGGAGGGAAAGGGAATGTCTTAAGGGGAGAGAGGAGCCAAAAACAAACTGTGCCTACTTCACTAATTTGCCAAGACCTTGCTCTGATGGACAGACCTGAAAAAACCATGAATGGAGCCAATGCAAATTCCCTAAGAAAACGGCATTTAGTGTACAGCATGGGAATCATACATTATCCGCCTCTCTCTACTAGATTGTAAGACCTTGCAGGGAACAAACAGTAGCTTAAATGTCTTTGAATCCCTGGTAACTGACATACAATGGGTTTCCAATAAATGTGTATTTTTTTTTCATTCAGGGAATATATATATTATGAAGCCTTGAGAACTCAAGTTACCGAGCTTAGTCTCATTTTTAAAACTGCCAAGAAGGCAGGGTGATAATTATGCATTTGAAGTGGGAATGAGATAATTTCATTTGTCACATTTAGCTTTGTCCAGATTGCTTCCTATAAGGGGTATACAGGCTTATACCTGGGCAAGGCATGTTGATAAATATGTCCTCATGCGCAGTGGTCATCTCCGGGAGATCTACTGTAAGCTCAAGGAATGTGGGTCAGTTATGGACCTGATGATAAATAACAACAACAATAGTAATAGTAACTAACACTGAGTAGCTCTTACTATATACCCAGGCACCATTGTAGGCATTGTATAAATATTAACTCAATTCCTTCACATGAAAACCCCATACAGTAAGTATAACTATTATTGCCCAGTTTCACAAAGGAGAAAATGAAGGCCCAAAGAGTTTAAGTAATCGGCCCAAGGCCACAAAGCCAATAAGTGGTAAAGCTACCTGAACTCTAGCAGTCTCACTCTAGCATCCTCATCTTAACCCCTAAACTATGCCATTGTAAGACCCTTGGCAGAAGGATTTTGAGGGGTCCACTTTGGCCAAGTGTCTTCAGGATGACACTTTTATAAATAAAATTGGTGTGTCCTCCCAAAACTTGTCCTTTAAGTAAGAGCTGTCCAGGACAGAGTCTGGTTTGGACTCATGGTGAGCCACTTCATGAGTGGTCTGTGCTTGAATGGATTATCGGTTCTATTCCTCTGGAAGAAGCCAAGCAGCTTTGAAGATAGGTGAATACAGGGAGACTGGCCCCAATTTCCCACACCTGGCATAAAGTTCAGGCAAGTAAGGGTAGAGAATACTTTTTGATCTTCACTGGTTCTATGTAAAACCTTTCTATCTGCGCACTGGAGATTCTGATGCCTTCTAGGGGAATTTCCAGGCCACTGCAAGCCTCAACAAGTCCTTATTAGGAACTCCTTTGAATACATTTACAAACAGAGATGACAGCAGGAATGTAAATAAACTCTAATTAAAGATTTGCTCTTTGTGGATAGCACCTCCTTTATGTTATTTACCATCCCTATTAGATACGATCTGATAAGAATGGTAATAGGTAGTGTGATGACTTCTAGTCAGTTTAAATTTAGTTATGAAGAATAAGAAGTACGCTGTGCATAACCGAATGATTTAGGTAAATTTTTAAATTGCGGTTGCTGGCTTATTTCCATTTTTTCATGTACAAAATTTTATATGCCCCAAAGCTTTGAATTATTTATCTAAGTCCAAGTTCATCTGTGCCATGGTATATGCTACTTACCATAAGAAATCAGGAGTTGAAGAGTGTTCAGAAGTGCAAGTGTGCATGTGCATGTACACGCACGCGCGCACACACACACTCACACACAAATTTCCAAATGCGACCCCATCTGTGTACATTGATTGGCCACATCTGTATACATCTATATATATATATACGGTGGGCACTGATTCCGAGACTGCTTAAAGTTGTGATTCAGTAGATCTTTTTTTTTTTTTTGTAGTATTACAGCTAGAACTAAGACCTAAAGTCAAGTTTTGTGGTTTATCTTTCTCTATATAGCACGGCCACTTTTGTAAAAATTAGATGATTAGCCAAAAATGAAATAAAGCAAAAACGAACCCCCAAACCCACCCATCTGCAGGAAGGAAGGCAGAAACTGCTCAAGGGCAGAGAAAAGCGCAACTTGGACTTTTCAAATAAATCACAAAACATGTTTGAGTTTAAAAATAGTGTTGATAACATAACCTCACTTAGGCTGGGCGTGGTGGCTCACACCTATAATCTCAGCACTTTAGGAGGCCATGGAGGGTGGATGGCTTCCACTCATAAATTGGAGATCAGCCTTGGCAACATGGCAATACCTCATCTCTACAAAAAGTACAAAAATTACCCGGGTGTGCTGGTGAACACCTATAGTCCCAGCTGCTCAGGAGGCTGAGGTCGGGGATCCCTTGAGCCTGGGAGGCAGAGGTTGTAGTGAGCCGAGATTGTGCCACTGCAATCCAGCCTGGGCCACAAAGCCAGACCTTGTCTTCGAAAACAAAACAAAAACCTCACTTAAAAAGCCAAGTGAAAGAAGATTTTAAAATATTTCCATTATTTTAGGCCAGGTGCTGTGGCTCATGCCTGTAATCCCAGCACTTTGGGAGGCCAAGGCGGGCAGATCACTTGAGGTCAGGATTTCGAGACCAGCCTGGCCAGCATAGTGAAACTCTGTCTCTACCAAAAATAATAAAATTAACCGGGCATGGTGGTGTGTGCTGTAATCCCAGTTACTTGGGAGGCTGAGGCAGGAAAATCGCTTGAACCCAGAAGGCAGAGGTTGCAGTGAGCCAAGATCGTGCCACTGCACTCCAGCCTGGGTGACAGAGTGAGACTCTGTCTCAAAAAAAAAAAAAAAAAAAAAAAAAATCCATTGTTTTAAAACTATATAATTGGTTCGAGAGTATTTTTTGCAAGTGAGCAGTACAGTTTAAATTTGGGCTGAGTAATTTTAGGTAGGAGTCTCTCTTACTCTTCAGAATAATGACTTCCTAGAACAGAACAAATCTCTCTTTTGTGAGGCCAGCGATAGAGACTACTTTTATTTATAACTGTGGACTTTAGGTTCAAATATAGCATCTTTTGGGAAACCTTACTACCAAAATTACCTTTCCTGTTGTCGGGGAAAAATAGTGAAAGACTCTGAAATCCACTCCCCGTGCTCCCGACCAAGAGATTACCAAGTGTGTTACCGCAGCACACCCTTGCTAGGTTTTCTTGGCCTTTTATCATCATTCAGCTATTTTACAACTCTGTAAGTTGTAGGAAATGATTAATAATGCAAATAATTTTTGTCCATAGAAATGCAAATCAGTTGTGTCTGGTAGAATGCAATTGATCATTGCCCTTCATATTGACTTGTTTTGCATCTATTTGTAAATACATTTCAGCATTTTTTTTTTTTTTTTTTTGAGACACAGTCTTACTCTGTTGCCCAAGCTGGAGTACAGTGGCGCTATCTTGGTTCACTGCAACCTCTGCCTCCCGGGTTCAAGCGATTCTCCTGCCTCAGCCTCCTGAGTAACTGGGATTACAGGTGCCACCACACCTGGCTAATTTTTGTATTTTTAATAGAGATGGGGTTTCACCATGCTGGCCAGGCTCGTCTCGAACTCCTGACCTCAGGTGATCCACACACCTCAGCCTCTCAAAGTGCTGGGATTACAGGCATGAGCCACTGCGCCTCGCCTATTTCAGCATTCTTTATTTGCCTATATATGTGTAATTCTTTGAATTTTCCTTTGAACTGTCTGTAATGTCTTACTGGCCTGTCATTCATTAATGAGTTAAATACATCTTTGACTCATGTTCGTTTTATATATATATAAGAGTCATGACCTTTCTTTTTACAAAGTTATTTTTTAACACTACCATTTCTTACCCTTCACATGTTACCTAAAGTTTTTTTTTTTTTTTTTTTAAATCAAGAATACTTGAGGATTTACTTCTAAAAATGGAATTTTAACATGTTTTGTACAGTGGGGTTGGAATGCCTTATATTTTCACAAGATTAATTCTGCTAGCTTCCTCTTTTCAGTATCATCACGCAGTTTCTCTCCCCTCTGGGGACTGTAATAAATATTTCTGCCATAAAAATGCAAATAGCATTAGACTAAGAATTGTAATGCCCAGGAGGCTTAAGAAGATTACATTTAGATAAGATCATACTGTTACCAACTTATGAGATTTTTTCCATCA
The DNA here is from genome assembly GCF_028885655.2 of Pongo abelii. Classification (NCBI taxonomy): domain Eukaryota; kingdom Metazoa; phylum Chordata; class Mammalia; order Primates; family Hominidae; genus Pongo; species Pongo abelii. The sequence goes on from NC_071995.2 coordinate 94,268,838, forward strand.
TTACTCCACTCTATAGAACTGTTTCTTTTTCTTTGTTTCCAATAGGTTTTAAAAATTATTTCTGACTACTGGCCTTTTAAAAATGATTTCTGTCCAACAGGGATATTTACTTGACTAGATCCTACAAGTGAACTGAGCTGGTGTATGGGCTTAACTTGGCTGCAGATTTGCATGTATGCAATGGCAATAAAGTAAGGCACTCTGATTTTAAGACATTTATTTCAATATATCTAAGATTTCATTGCATTAGAATATCAAATTGGCTCCTTTTCTCTCTATAATAGCTGTAGTTTGTTCAGCTGCAAATATAGAGCAAAAGATGATCAACAAGTATTACAACAAAAATACTAGATTTTTGCTGTAATTCCTGTCTATAGACAGACTTTTCTATAATACTATATGGGAAACTTTCTCAATACACAGCCAAGTAATTTGAAATTTCTTTCAAGCCAAATTGCTACTAGGTCACTATGCTCAGTTACTAAGACAGTAGCTACATAGTCATTCTACCTACTCCATCTTTGTTCTTCATTCTATCTCAGTCTTGTTTTGATAACTTTCCTTTGCGCTTGTCTTTTTATACTTAAACTTTCCAAAGGTCAGAAAGCAAATCAATGACAGAATAGGGAACAGAACTCCCAAGAGATTCCTAAAATATTAGAAGTTCCATCTTAGAACAGTGATGTCATCAGAAGGATTTTTTTTTTTTTTTTTTTTTTGCTTCCCACAAACACCTAAAATAACTTCTTATAATAAAATCTCTTGGAGGGAAAAGGGGATTACATCGATTTCAATCTTTTAGTACCTATTTAATTTTAATAATTTTAGAAAGAGGCAGTAAAAATGGAATTAACAATATATAACTTCTAGTAAGCCGTTTAAACTCTTAACACAACTATTAGGCAAGAACCTGGGAAACTGCGTGAAAGCAAAAAACGAGTAGAACTCATTTTGTAAGCAACTTATCTGTCAAGTAGTGTTTGAGAATGAAGGAAGATGTTGTAGGGTTTTATTCACTGTCTTCTAGGATTTAGAAGAGTTATTATAATTAGTTGGGGGCCAGGTAAATTCTATTAGAAATGCTGTGAGGATTATTAAGTACTTTTCACCCGTTGAGATTCATTTGCTCAATGCGTTTGCATAGTTTCTGGTTGTTTTAAAGGAAAAAAATTTCTTGTCACAGGCTACTATGCATTCTCTTACAAAGATTTTTTTAAAGATCCAGTCTAGTTCACGTTTCCTGCTGTTTCCCTTCTTTCTTGACAGCACTGTCTGACTGTCACTCAGTATTCTATACAGGGCACAGGGTATTACAAAAGTTGACATGTTTAAGATAAACGAGCCCCTGATTGTAGTACAAGAAGCCAGTTACTAGGGCATGTTGTCTTCCATTGTTTTTTGTTGTTAATTCATTCAGATGCTTCTTTTCATATCGGGAAATTGTTTGTTTCTAGGTGAATCTTGTAAAACACAGTCTTCATTATTGAGTATGCGCACATGAAAAATGAAGGTGGAATACTGGTTTATGCAAAAGTTGTGCTTGTTTAGAAACTCTATCAGAATACAGAGCCATTCAGAAATCTGTGACTATCTGTATATGGCCAGAAACAACAGCTACAGCTATTGAAAGAATTGGTTTTCTTCAATACTCATCCATCCAAAAGCTAATGCTTTTGAAATCAGTCAGTTTAATGACTGGTCTTGAAAAGAAATATATTTATTCTGTAAAATTCCTATATAACCCACCATGTTTGTTTTTCTGTTTTTGTTTGTTTAGGTTTTTTTTTAAGCTATTGATTTTTTTCTTACTGAGATAACATTCATGTAACATAAAATTCACTATTTTTAACCATTCTAGTGTACATGTCAGTGGTTTCAGTATATTCAAAATGTTGTACAATCATTACCACCATCTAATTCCACAGCATTTTCACCACTCCAAAAAGAAATCTCATGCTCACTAGGCAGTCCCTTCTCATTCCCCCTTAATTGCCGGTACCTGCCAATCGCCAACCTATTTTGTCTTTATGGATTTGTCTATTCTGGGGATTTCATATAAAAGGAATAATACAATATGTGGGCTTTTGTGTCTGGGTTTCACTTAGCACAGCATTTTCAAGGTTTATCCAAATTATAATGTGTATCAGTATTTCATTCCTTTTTATGGCTGGATAATAGTCCATTGTACAGACATACCGTAGTTTGTTTATCCATTCATCAAGTGATGGACATTTGAGTTGTTTCCACTTTTTGGCTACTATGAATAATGCTTCTATGAATATTCATGTACAAGATTTTGTGTAGACATGTTTTCAATTCACTTGGGTATATACTGAGGAGTAGAATTGCTGGGTCATATGGTAACTCCATATTAAAATTTTTGACAGGGCCGGGCACGGTGGCTCACACCTGTAATCCCAGCACTTTGGGAGGCCAAGATGGGCGGATCACCTGAGGTCAGGGGTTCGAGACCAGCCTTCAACATGGTGAAACCCCGTCTCTACTAAAAATACAAAAATTAGCCGGGCATGGTGGCAGGTGCCTATAATCCCAGCTACTCGGAAGGCTGAGGCAGGAGAATGGCATGAACCTGGAAGGCGGGGCTTGCAGTGAGCCGAGATTGTGCCACTGCACTCCAGCCTGGGAGACAGAGCAAGACTCTGTCTAAAAAAAAAAAAATTTTTTTGGAGAAAATGCCAGACTGTTTTCCACAGCAGCAGCAGCATTTTACATTTCTACCAGCAATGTATGAAGGTTCCAACTTTTCCATATCATCCCCAACACTTGTTATTGTTTGTCTTTCTGATCATAGCCTTGGATGTAAAGTGGTATCACAATGTCGTTTTGATTTGCATCTCCCTAATGACTAATGATGTTGAACGTCTTTTTATGTGCTTATTGGCCATTTGCATACCTTCTTTGGGTGGCTCAAGACCAGTCATTCAAATCTTTTACTGATTATTAAACTGGGTTATTTGTCTTTTTGTTGTTGAGTTGTAAGAGTTCTTTATACATTCTGGATACTAGAAATTTTTCAAATATATGATTTGAAAGTATTTACTCCCATTCTGTGCATTGTCTTTTCAGTTTCTTGATAGTATCCTTTGATGCACAAAAGTTTTTCATTTTGATGATGTCCAATTTATTTGTTTTCTTTATTTGTTGCTTGTGCTTTTGGTGTCATAGCTAAGAAACAATTGCTTAATCCAAAGTAATGAGGATCTACACCTATGTTTCTTTATAAGAGTTTTATTATTATAGCTCTATATTTAGGTTTTTGATCCATTTTGGTTAATTTTTGTTAATTTTGGCCACAAATGTATGAGTTTATTTCTGAACTCTCTCTCCCATTGATTTATATGCCTATCCTTTTGCCAGTACCACACTGTTTTAATTACTATAGATTTGAGGTAAGCTTTGAAATTGGAGAGTGTAAGTTCTCCAACTTTGCTGTTCTTCAAGGTTGTTTTGGCTATTTGAGGTCCTTTGCTTTCCCACATGAATTTTAGGTTCAGCTGGTCCATTTCTGCAAAAAGGGCAGCTAGAATTTTGATAGATATCACAGTGTATCTATAGGTCAGTTTGGAGAGTATTGTCACTTTAATAATATTAAGCCTTCTAATTAATGCATGAAGTCAAAATGTCTTTCCCTTTACTTAGGTATTCTTTAATTTTTTTTAACAATGTTTCAGGGTTTTCAGTGTATAGGCCCTGCATTTGGTTAAGTTTATTTCTCTCTATTTTATTCTTTTTTGATGCTATTGTAAATGAGATTGTTTTCTTAGTTTCATTTTTGGATTGTTCATTGCCAGTGTATAAAAATATAATTGATTTTTAAAATGTTGATCTTGTATCTTACAACTTGTTTATCAGCTGTAATAGTTTTTTGGTGAATTCTTAAGAGTTTTCTATAATCTAAGATTATATCATCTGTGAATAAATACAGGGTTACGTCTTCCTTTCTAATCTGAATGCTCTTTACTTATTTTTCTAGCCTAATTGCCCTGGCTAGAACTTCCAGCACCACATTGAATAGAAGGGGTGAAAGCAGATATCCTTGTCTGATTCCTGATCATGGGAGGAAGTATTTGGTTTTTCACTATTAAGTATGATGTTAACAGGGGACTTTTCATGGATGACCTTTATTACATTGAGAAGTTCCTTTCTAACCTTTATTACATTGAGGAAGTTCCTTTCTATTCCTGGTGTGTTAAGTTGGATTGAATTAAGTTATAAATTTGAACTAAAAGACAAATAGGCTACAGGATTTTTTGCCTCTGTTCAGCCTATGGAAATACTATGATCCTGTGTTCTCTTTAATTTTAATGGCTACTAGGTTCTTATATGGGAAACAATAAAATCACTGCCTTTCAGAAATTCTGAGAGCTCACTGAGCTAGCTAAGTTACATGCCTGGTAGTGTTGCCCTGATATGGTTTGGATCTGTGTCCCCATCCAAATCTCATGTCAAACTGTAATCCCCAATGTTGGAGGTGGGGCCTGGTGGGAGGCAATTGGATCATGGGGGCTGTTTCTCATGAATGGTTTAGCACCATTCGCCTTGGCACTGTCCTCAGAGTTCTCAAGTGATCTGGTTGTTTAAAAGTGTGTGGAACCTCCCCTACCCTTGCTCCTGCTCCTGCCATGCCAGAGGTCTTGCTCCTGCTTTGTCTTCCACCATGATTGGAAGCTTCCTGAGGCCTCCCCAGAAGCAGATGCTGCCATGCTTCCTGTACAGCCTGCAGAACCGTGAGCCAATTAAACCTCTTTTCTTATAAATTACCCAGTCTCAGGTATTTCTTTACAGCAGTGCAAGAATGGACTAATACATGCCCTTAGAGATGCAAAATTAAAAGGCAAGACACTTGATTCATGTTTACTTGTATGAATTACATAATGTTTATATTATATATAAAATATTTAATAGTAGAACAAATATAATAATTTTTTCCATTATAATATGTGAGCTATCTTAAAGCTAAAATATATTTTGTCTTGGTTTTTGAAACCATAATTTTCTCTATTTTTGTTCTACCTAAAGACTAGGAAAAGAGCTAAAAAGATGCCAAATTAGAATCCCATATTACAAAAAAATCTTTTATGAGTTAACAAATATTATAGCCCTTCTATATCCCTATATGTGTATTAATTTACTATTTTATTCCATTAAAATATTTACATTGCTAAGATGTAATGCAATTGTAGTCCCAATTATATTATTAAGGTTTTGAATGTCAACATCAACAGATCTTGTTTTCCTTACTATTTGAAATGGCTGTGGGTTTTTTTCCATCTTCTGGAATTATTATAAAGAGTGTATGTGTCTGTGTGTGTGTGTGTGTGTATTTTAACCTTATGTGTCTTGTCACTAAAAATTTCCCTTGCAAGGGAGAATAAGGACTTAAATCACAGTTTATCTTCTACTGAATATAACTGTTTCAGGACAAATTGAAGTATGCTTCCAGCTATTACAAAATTGGCAAGACACAAATGAAATACCGTGGAGACATGATTTGTGCACCGGAAGTCAGATATCTATCAGTAACCTCAGCTTTTCTCTTTCCATACAGCTTCCTTCTCCTCATGAACCCATTATATTAGCAGTAAAATTGGAAGGCCAGGTCTTCCATACACAGAGATCTGACTCCAGGCTCCCAGCTATTCACAGATGGACCCAAAAATGTTATACTGAAAAGGAAGTATTCATGAGAAAATTTGCAAAGTGAGATATGCCTTGAATATTTGGGGAGTACTTTATAGTAAGAAGAAGGTCAAATATGAGTTGTTCCTTCCCAAATTTATAGAACAAGTATTTCAAACCTGTTAGATTCATTTTTGCACTTTTACAATACCCCAATTTTGACCTAAATACATATGTTTTCTGGAAAAACATTCACTTTCTGGAAAGCATGTTCATGAAAAGTTAAATGAACAAATATTATATTTTAGAGAATCAACCTTACTTTCCCATTGGCTTCTATTTCACTTTTAGAGATGTCAGCTCTGATACCAACATTTTACCTTTCAGGTATTTTTATCCTTTTACCTCTCTGTGAAATAAAGGCCTATAAATAAATATCTAATTGTTCTGGGGGAACTCTTGAAAGGAACCCCACAGGAAATCCTTCCATGGGTGCCAAGATTATTTTAGAATGCCTCTGGTCCCAAAGTCTTCTTGTTTCCTAATCATCAAAAACAGTAATCCTGGGCAATTTTTGCCATTAAAAGAAAGTATATCTTACTGTGTGGAGAGAAAACACAGTCAAAACACTAACAATTTCCAGCCATGAATGTGAATTTGGCTTGCCCTTCTATTAGGAAATATGAGGTAGTAAATAAAGTAAAATCAACATTCTGTACACCTTCTATAGCACCTGTGGTTTCTCAGTGCTAAGGGACTACCAGTAGAACTATGCCATGCTAACACAGGAGCACTGAAATAAGGATTGAGGATAGGCTCACACTAATTGTATCAAATTGGCAAGCTTTACATTTTGTTAGTATTAGGAATATGTTGCACTCCCTTGGTGACAGGATTACCTATTCCTCCAGATCCTAATGTGACAAATTAAATGATAGAGGTTGCTGGTGCTTTTCATCAGCAGCAAAAATGATTTAGGGCTAGAGAGGGAAGTAAAGAATGGTAGATCCAGAAATCCCTCTTCCTAATAAAACCATAGATATCCATACCCTTCCAAAGATAGTCACTTCTAAATTATTTACTTTGTAGAATATCCAAAGTTTTTGCTTTTATTCTTTCTCTTTTTCTTCCCTTTGGAGCCATTTCACTAGTTGTTAATGAAAGAGAATCAATGCTAATTTCTGGTTACATTGAAATGTAGAGGACTTGGATAGTTTACCTATCCCTGTAAGAGCAGTCATACCTTCTAGGGTTATAGTAAAGATGGGGTGAAATAATGCAGAGGAAAGGACTTTATAAAATATAAAACAGCTAGGCCAGGCATGGTGGCTCACGCCTGTAATCCCAGCACTTTCGGAGGGCGAGGTGGGCAGATTACCTGAGGTCATGAGTTTGAGACCAGCCTGGCCAACATGGTGAAACCCCATCTCTACTAAAAATAAAAATTAGCCGGGCGTGTTAGTGGGTGCCTGTAATCCCAGCTACTTGGGAGGCTGAGGCAGGAAAATCACTTGAATCTGGGAGGCAGAGTTGCAGTGAGTCGAGATTGCGCCACTGCACAACAGAGCGGGACTCCGTCTCAAAAAATAATAATAAAAATAAATAAATAAATCAGCTAACCTTTGGGGGGTGAGAATTGTCTTTACTCTCTCACTTCCCTCCTTAGTTTAGATTCTGTGGTTATCATGCTGATCAATCCCTGGAACCCAGCCTCATCGCCCCTGCACTCTCCAATCCTTTTTCCCCTCCCTCTCTTTTCTCTGTTCTTGGCACGATGTCAACCCTGGTTAGATCCAAGTCTTTCATAGCGCAACACCAACAAAAAGAGAATGGGCTTTAGTGTCTGACAGGTGAATGTAAATTGTGGCTCTACCCTTCATTCGTTTTGGGAAAGTCAACATTTTCAAGTCTCGGTTTCACATCTGTGAAAGAAAATAATGATGATACTCCATGTAGTTGTTATGGAGATTAAATTCAATAATACTTGTAGCATGATAGCACAAGACCTGGCACATAGTAGGCATTCAGTAAGGGGTAACTGTTGTCATCAGTATTTATAATTCATGATAGTTTTTTTCTGTGCTAAAACCGAAAACTAATTTACAGATGTACATTTCCAAACATACATGCATGTTTTACCGTATAAAGTGTTTTAAAATCCTGATTTTATAGTCTAATTTAATAACTTTATTGTTTTTTAAATCTCCTGTTAGTTTCCTTAACACCTTAAAGATTGAAGAGCTTTCTTTTCTCTCCCTTTCTTTCTTTTCTTTTTCTTTCTTTCTTTCTTTCCCTTTCTTTCTCTCTCTCCTTTCTTTCTCTTTCTTTCTCTCTCTCCTTTCTTTTCTTTCTCTCTTAAAATCCTGATTTTATAGTCAAATTTAATAACTTTATCGTTCTTAAAATCTCCTGTTCATTTCCTTGACACCTTAAAGATTGAAGAGCTTTCTTTTCTCTCTCTCTCTTTCTTCCTTTCTCTTTTTTTTTTTTTTTCAGACGGAGTTTCGCTCTCGTTACCTAGGCTGGAGTGCAATGGCGCAGTCTCGGCTCACTGCAGACTCTGCCTCCTGGGTCCAAGCGATTCTTCCGCCCCAGTCTCTGGAGTATCTGGGACTACAGGCGAGCGCCACCACACCCAGCTAATTTTTGTATTTTAGTAAAGACAGGGTGTTACCGTGTTGGCCAGGCAGATCACTCCTGACTTCAGGTGATCCGCCTGCCTTGGACTCCGAAAGTGCTGGGATTACAAGCGTGAGCCACCGTACCCGGCCTGAAGAGTTTTCTAATGATACTTTTGGCTTATTCATAGAACGTGAATAGAATTTAAAATAAATTTTAAAAAGAAGATGAAAACTGTAGTTTTAAATCTGTCCTTAATTTATAAAACATGACATATGATATATGAAAACATAAATACATGAATGAATGTATCCGGATTCCTCGGGAAACACTTTCATAATGAGACTATATGAATGATTCTAAAACCTGCCTTACACAGCTAGGTAGCTAAGGAACATTTTCCTCAAACCCTATTATATGGTTCCACAGGTCTCAGCGCTTACCCTCAGACTTAGACCCATCAGTCAAAATATTGACCATCTTTTAAAATAAGTTCCAAATTACAGGAGAAAAATCTGCCTTAACAAGTGCAGCTCAGGGCATTTAAATATTTCTCACAGTATTCTAAGGCCTCCATGTTATCCAGTGGATGATAATTGAATAAAATAATGAAACATTTCATATTCCCTCTTATTACCATTCATCACCCAACAGCTGTAAAATCACCAGCTGCTAGGAAAAAGAGAACTAAATCAGTCCTCTACAGCTGCGAAGAGAAAAAAGCTTAAGATCTCTTCACACAATTTCTGGGATTCCAGCAGGCTGGAGTCAAAGTACAGTTTTCCTTGCCACAAAACCCTCAGCCTTGTAAACATGTCAAACAGTACATAAGCTGTGATTTATTTTTGTCATTATTGGCAAAGAAGTGTATGAAGGAGAAGAGTAGAGGTGGCTGAGATAATACAATAGAATCATGACAGCAATGTAAGTAGTGTCTACCATATCCTGGGCACAGAGCATCAGACTTTTACATTCTTACCATAACTACAATATTATGAGTTATTATCCTCATTTTATTAGAGAACTGAGGCTCAGTGAGACCAAGTAACTTAGTAAATGCTGTGGTAAGTCAGATTTAGCTGTGTTTGGCTCCAATACCAGGGTCTTAATCATCACACTGTTCTGCCTTCCAGTAAAATAGACAGATGAAGGAAAACTAAACTGGTGAGACTAAGTGGAATGGATCTGGGGAGACGGGGAAACATAGGGGGAAGGTGATGCTGTGTTAAAAGACACAGGAGGGGGCTGGGCGTGGTGGCTCATGCCTGTAATCCCAGCACTTTGGAAGGCCGAGGCAAGCAGATCACTTGAGGTCAGGAGTTGGAGACCAGCCTGGCCTACAGGGCGAAACCCCATCTATACTAAAAATACAAAAATTAGCCAGGCATGGTGGTGTGTGCCTGTCGTCCTAGCTCCTTGGGAGGCTGAGGCATGAGAATTGCTTGAACCCGGGAGGGGGAGGTGCAGTGAGCCAAGATCACGCCACTGCACTCCAGCCTGAGTGACAGAGCGAGACTCCATTTCAAAAAAAAAAAAAGGAATGTATTAAGGTAGATGAGGCTCCTAGTTTGAATCTCTTTTCTTATTTTTTTCGATAGTTTAAGAAATAGCGTGCCATTTCCATTAACTTCCCTAATTTGCTATCATCAGCCATAAAAAAATTCTAGCCCATAAAATCAGGTTTCATTAATTACTCATTTTAGCAACAATATTAGCCACAGATGAACTGGCATAGTCTGTAAAGCAATGGTTTTCAAACTTTAGCAAGCATTAGAACACCTGGAGGGGTTGTTAAACATAGATTCTTAGGCCTCATCTCTAGAATTTCTGATTCAGTAAGTCTGGGGTAAGGTTTGAGAATGTGTATTTCTCACAAGTTGCCAGGTGAGGCTGATGGTGCTGGTTTAGGGACCACATTCCACTGCTGCAAATAAAAACTCTGCTAAAAATTTAGATTTGTGTGCACATATCTATGATAAGCTGACCTGCAAAAGAACAGCATTTCTTAAGAAGCTACCTTCCATTCTGCAGGCACAATCATATTTCAGTTCTTCTACAGCCGTGTACATAAAATGAATGGTGTCCAGAGACACACAAATGTGGGACAATTAATCTATGCCTATGTTCCTAGTAAGGCAAAAGGCTATACTTTCAATGTGCAATATGCTCAGTGAAGCAATCGTAGAAATTAAAACATCACATTCAGGCTGGGTGTGGTGGCTCACACCTGTAATCCCAGCACTTTGGGAGGCTGAGGCGGGCGGATCACCTGAGGTCAGGAGTTCGAGACCAGCCTGACCAACATGGAGAAACCGCATGTCTACTAAAAATACAAAATTGGCCGGGTGTAGTGACACATGCCTATAGTCCCAGCTACTCTGGAAGCTGAGGCAGGAGAATCACTTGAACCAGGGAGGCAGAGGTTGTGGTGAGCTGAGATCGTGCCATTGCACTCCAGCCCGGGCGACAAGAGCGAAACTCCATCTCAAAAAACAAAACAAAACAAAAATCACATTCAAAGGAGGCAACCATTTCCAAATTTAATATAAGCTCTTTTCTAATTCAGAAAAAAGTATAGATAAAAGTCAAATACACCCAAGCTTAGGAGTGAAAAATCGAAAACCAGAATAATTCACACTTCCAACCGTGGCCGCTTATGGGCCAATTGCTTATGGGTTTTTTTTTCTTTTTTCTAAAGAGAGTAGGGATAGCAAGAATTGTCATGGAACTGGATCCCTGGAAGCCAACATAGTCTTGGCCACTTAGGCTGTTTTTTACCCCCCACCTGGCCTTATCCACAGTTTTGGCTTGGCTTAGCTCCATTCAAACATATGCTTAGTAATGGCACTAGGGGCTGCTACCACTGCTGCACAAATTGAAATCAATATGAAAATGGAATAGAAAGATGTGAGCAAACTAATATTATTTTAAAAGGAAATTGCTACCAATTTCAAAGCAGCAGGAGATTAGTAAGAAAATGAGGTTTCCATTCCATAGGGTCTTCTAGGATGGAGATGTCTCATTCTAACATCCTTTTGGAATGGAAAAACACTTACTGTATAGTCTCCTTTACTTGGTTATCCTGAACCTCTTTACAGGCTGATAATTTGCTTGCTGGCAGTACATTGTATAGAATAGTTGTATTTTAAGACTTCTTCGAAAGTGTCTGTTAGCTTTGAGTAATTATCCGTTGTTGAATTTGGCAGAACAAAGAGAAACTTCTAGAATTTTTATCTTCAGCCTTAGAAAGTGTTGTTAACTCTGAAAGTCTATATTTAGAGGACTTACTTTAAAAAAAGAAAGTAATACTTTTAAATGCCTGCTCATGTTTTTTTTTTTAATTTTTATTTATTTATTTATTTATTTTTTTGAGACAGAGTCTTGCTTTGTCACTCAGGCTAGAGTGCAGTGGCACGATCTCGGCTCACTGCAACCTCCGCCTCCCAGGTTCAAGTGGTTGTTGTGCCTCAGCCTCTCGAGCAGCAGGGATTACAGGTGCCCACCACTACGCCCAGCTAATTTTTGTATTTTTAGTAGAGACGGGGTTTTGCTGTGTTGGCCAGGCTGGTCTGGAACTCCTGACCTCAGGTGATCCACCCGCCTTGGCCTCCCAAAGTGCTGGGATTACAGGTGTGAGCCACTGTGCCCGGCCACCTGAAGTTTTTATAAGGCCCTTGAGAACTCTGGCACTTTGTTGTGGTTGATCAGAGCCATTCAGGTGTCTCATAGGTCCTTCAGTCCACAAATATTGAGGGTCCACCCTGTGCCATGTTATGGGGGCCTCTGTCATTTTGCTCAGGACTGTACTCTGAGGTGGTCCTGTATGGCTTGGATTATAAGAGACAGTTGAAACAAAAGATCTGCATGCTCTCCTTTCACGAATTCACTAAAATATCATGGCAAAATATTTTGAGCACTCTACCTCACATAAGCTTTCTAGTTCACAGTCTGGTAGGTTGACATGTCTCTAAATATTTGTTATTTTCTGACTGAATCCTACCTGAACCCAGTTAACTGAGATACACTAAATCATAGCACCCTTTATTTGAAACAATACTGTAGGATTTCAAAGATCCATCAGTGTCTAGAAACTAGCAGGTATCTGTTGAATGAATGCTGCATTTTCTTCAACTCTGGGAGCCCAGATTAACTTCTACAAGTAATAGCACTGTTTCTATTTTGGTTACTTTCTGGCTACTGTCCTAGTCATTTTAGTTACCCTGATGCTGCCCCAGCGACTCAGCCCAGCCAGCACAAACTGTTCTGCTGGCTAACTGGATCATGGCTGCTGGTGGCCTATCGTATACTAGGGCTGAGAGAAAGAAGAAAGAATAGGGATGTCTACCCTTTAGGAAATGCAGTAGAATATTCTGCAGCCTTTTCCATTTTATTCATTTTGCTTTGGTTTGCTCAGAAGTATCAGAGCAAAATATAAAATCAAATCATTGGAGCACTCATCTTTATTTTCTCCTTGCCCAATCCCCATCCATAGTCTCTGGATGTGTCCCAACAAGGTGCTTACTGCTGAGCCACTCTGTATCTTTTCTGGAAGTCGGGGAGGTAAGGACAGATAAACAATGACACGAATTTTTCATCATCTCCCTATTCCTATGTTGCTATCATTCAACCAAACACCTACTGAGCACCTACTTCTGGCCCGGTAATACACTTGGTCCTGAGGATACAAAGATCATACAGTTCCTCAGAGAGTTCGCGGTCTCCTGGGGGATGCAGAGAAGTAAAAATTCAGAGGAAAGCCCAGGAGATGTGTGAACCTAGAGGAAAGAGAGTTTAACTCCGCCTTAGGTGAGGAGGTGGTCAGTCCTCTTCACGGAGGAGAGTTTTTATTCATTATGCTGGCTGGACAGCAAAGATACCAGGCATAAAATCGAGGTTCTTATTTTTCCCACTTTAAAATCTACTCCACAATGGTCCCCATTTACTGTCAAAGCTGGCTTCTGTGTGATAATACCACTAATATGATCATGCCATCCTCTTACTCCTGCTCACTTTACACTTTATATCTGAAGGTCACAGTACTAAAAACTGGCATGGGTGTTTTCCAAGGAATCTGGTTATCAGGCTTGACTACAACTCTAAAACTGAAGATTAAAAGACAAGTTAATAGGCACTTTCTAGGACGGGTATGGAGTCGGAGCTGTGATGGGCAGAGGAAAAAATTAGCAGCACTATGTTAAGCATATACCAACCAATGCCCAAAGCTGAAGGTAACTTATGATTTGTTTTTCTTAGGGGAGGACTTGTTTCACCTACCATGTGGAATGTTCCTGGGGCCTTGACAGGCCTGAAGCCATGAACAGGTATGCATTGATCAGCGTGGCCATTGCAGAAGCAGCTGCCCTTGACAATGAAATCATAGATTGCATAGTGTGTAAAATGTTGAGGCTCGTCGTTCAGGTCATTTCTCTGACAGGGACAAGACTGTCGTTTTAGCAGCTGCACGCGAAGGTTGGTGATCTTCAGCTGCTCCTGAACTTTGGCACTGTAAGGGTTCTCTGTATCGTATGGTGGTGACAAAGCTTTGAAAATAACCTGTAAGGAGAAAGAAAATACCATGCATTTATAGGACTGTGTGCAAACCCTGAATTGTTTGCCTAATGTAGTCCCTGTTTGATTTATGCCTTATATCATCTATGAACGATAAGATAACAAGTTTTTAGACCTTGAGCACACCTGGGACAGAGCTGCCCTGTTATTCTAAGGAGCAGATGTGCTGCCTGTTTGTACACAGAAGTATACATTGAGTGACCAGCAGAGACCTGACCCTTGAGATAAAGGCAGCCATACAAAGATCTTGCCAGGAAGAGCATTCTGGGTGAGGGAAGAGCAAGCTGAAAGGCTTTGAGGCAGAGTCAAGCTTGGCTTGTTCAAGGAAGAACAACAAAGTCAATGTGACTGGAGACCAGTGAACAAAGAGAGAGTGGCTGGAGAGGCGGACAGAGAGCAGGTGTGAGATAGACATGAATGGAGTCCTGTGGAAGTCACAGTAGAGTTATGCTGACCGTAGCGGAAGCCACTGGGACACTGTAGGCAGAGAGGTGGTATCTGATTTACCTTGCCTAAAAATATAACTCTCTCTTGGATATAAAAGTATCACCTTAGACATCAATTTCATACTAAAAGTATGAAAAGGAAAGGATCGACTGTGTCACATGTCCAAGGTCTACTGGTACAGACCTGTCCTCAGTGAAATATAACTTTGGGGGAGAGGGTAATAATTCAGCAGACATTTGGCCTCTGCAGCTCATTGTCTAGCCAGTAGCCAGAGTGGTTCTCTATAAACAGAGATTGGATCATGTCACTCCCTTGCTTAAACCACCCCCACCCGAAGACCTCCCATTGTCCTCAGAACGAGATACAAACTCCTTATAATGGCTCTGCCTGGTTTTTGTTCTTAGTACTTATCACCATCTGACATTATATTTGTAGTGGTTTAATGATTTACTGTCTTCCCAGTCCAGACCAAAAACTTCATGTAGGCAGTCACGGATGTATCCTAGGACAGTGGCTGGCACATAGTATTCAATAAATTTTTGGTAAACAAATTAATTAATTTAACACTGTTCTTGGCATTTGTATAATAGGTGAGAATTCCAAATAACTTCCTTATGTCGGGTCTAAATTCATTCGCATACTGAATTTCACGTTAAGCACCAGTATTATGACAATAATAAGAAATAACGGAATAATTAACTGGTATTTATATTTCTAGCTATTTTTGAACTTTTAAAGCTTAAAAAACATTGTATCTTAAACTCAAACCACATTCTGTCCCATTTATCCACATGCAAAGTGGTGGAAGGAAGCTTATCAGAAAATAAAATTTTCCAACAAACTATGTCATATATTCAAAAGTCAGTACAGAAGTAACATCTTTTTCTTTAAACAACAGCTAGAACATGATTTTCTGTTTCGAAGCATTTTTTAAAAATTGAATCCATTATGGGCTTTATATGGAACTTATTCTCAATATGACCTCCAAACACTGGCATTTCTGTTAGACAGGAAGAACCCTTGCTCTAAATGATATCAATAATGTGCTACCTCCTATTTTATCAACCACAGTAATGCAAGGACATGGAAAAGGACACACCAGTGCTAACCAAGTAAGGGCTCCACTGAAAAGTCTGTGGTGTCCTTCTCCTCGTTATCTGCCCACCCTTCCTTTTCCTGAGCCTCGGTGGCAACTGTTTGGTCTCTCTCTGTCTCTGCCACATATTTACCCTTGACATTTACCCTAGTTCCCTCTCTCACCCCATTCCATCTCCCCCTCACCCTGAGAATTGTTCCGCACAGGCAAAGCCAGAGGAAGCTCTGTCAAGGTCTGTAGGAACTTTGAAGCTCTTCTGCTTCCTGAGCCCAGACAGTGGGAGCTGAATGGCGGCTCTGTTATTGGTGTGCATGACACCACAGTTGGCACGCGGATATCAGTAGGGAAGGGACATCATGACCCCTGAGGCTGTGTGCTGGAAAGGAGACAGCAGAGTGCCACAGACACAAAAGTGAACGGGAATTTAAACCATGAAATCTTTTTTCCAGAAAGGAGACGCCTTAATCTGATACCCTGGGAATGGATCTACCCTGCGTCAGGAAACAAAGAGTGCGCCAATCCAGATGCTTCCAACTTCTGGCAGGCCGCCCTTTGGGTCCCACTCAGTTTTCCTTCAAACTTCCCCAGAAGAAGCCTGTATGGCATGAGTGAAATGAAGTAAGAAAACACGTAGAAGCCCTCAGGGTAGTATCAGCCTCTTCTGTTTTTTGTTCCCATAAGGAAGGGAATGTATCTGTAGGCCCATCACTGATCCTCTGTCTGCAACTACCTCTTAATACACACTCCCAACAAGATATATTAATATTTAGAAAGCCAGGGATCGCGCTTTTTGACCAGGTTCAAACATACTTCAGTATTTCTGGCTTGTTAGTGCTATTGGCCAGGACTTCATGATCTCATTTTTTAATTAAGAAATTTTATTATGTTTTGGTGGTTAATATTATGCTCATTACAGAAAAATCAGTCATGCAAAATATTAAAGATAATAAGTACCTACAACGTGATCTACCTCCAAAGATAACCAGGGATGCCAACTTGATAATATCTTTCTACCTAAACTTCTGTATGTATGCATACATATAAAATACAACATAAACATATTTATATACCTTGTGAGTATTCTTCCAAGTCAATAAATGTATCTCTACATCAGAGGTTCTCAAAGAGTGGTTCCCCAGACCAACAGCACCCCTAGGGAACTTGTTAGAGATGCAAATTCTTGGACCCTATCCAAGATCAACTGAATCAGAAACTCTGCAGGTGGGGCCCAGCAATCTGTGTTTCAACAAGCCTTCCAGGTGATTCTGATACATAACAAAATTTGAGAAACACCGTTACATAATTTAAAAACCTGCTTAGAATTACAGTGTGTGGATATGACATGATTTATTTAGCCAGGCTGCTATTGTTAGGCAACTAGGTTGCTTCCACCTTTTCAGTGTAACCCACTGCAGGGAACAACCTTGTAGCTAAAATGTGGATGTATAGATAGTAGTCCGCCCTTATCCTCCAGGAATGACTTCCAAGACCCCCAGGGGATGCCCGAAACTGCAGACAGTACTGAACCCATAGAGACTGTTTCTCCTATACATACATACCTATGATAAAGTTTAATTTATAAATTAATTATATATTAAATATAATTATATTTAATTATATTTATATAGAATTATATATAATTAAATATATTAAATATAATTTAATTAATTATTTAATTTTTATTTGTATAAAATAATAAATAATTATTAATTATTTATAATTGATTTTATTAAATTATCTATTTAATTAATTTAATATTTAAATAATATTTAATTAAATATATAATTAATTATATATTAAATATAATTATATATAATTAATTTATAAATTAAACTTTATCATAGGTATGTATGTATAGGAAAAACCTATAATGTAAATTAATTATATATAAATTATATATATATATATTATATATATCCTCCATGCCAACATGGAGGATTGTTATATCCTCTTGATGAAGTGACTGTTTTATCCGTGTATGTCCCTTCTTATCCTTGGCAATATTCTTTGATCTAAAATCTACTTTGATAGTAATATAGCCACTCAAGCTTTCTTTTAAAGTGTTTAATATATCTATAAATTATATATAATTAATTTATAAATTAAACTTTATAATAGCACAGTAAGAGATTAACAACAATAACAAATAATAAAATAGAACAACAAAAAATAAAATAGAACAATTATAACAATATACTGTAATAAAAGTTATGTAAATGTGGTCTCTCTCTCTCTCAAAATATTTATTGTACTCATCTATTTTTAGACCATGGTTGATGGTTACTGAAACCGTGGTAAGTGAAACTGCACATAAGGGAGGACTACTGTAATAATTTCCTGAAGATACATTTCCAAAGCTGAAATCAATGGGTAAAGGAAATGCATAATTTAAAAAATATCTGACCCTCTGGATGAATCATGGACCCCTTCCTACCTAACCTTTGGAATCTTCACATTTTCCTGGTCTTGCCTTATTTCTCTAAGCCTCGAA
Source organism: Pongo abelii (assembly GCF_028885655.2). NCBI lineage: Eukaryota > Metazoa > Chordata > Mammalia > Primates > Hominidae > Pongo > Pongo abelii. The sequence goes on from NC_071995.2 coordinate 94,286,699, forward strand.
TCCCTTGAACTTTGCCTGAGGATGGGGATCCTTGGCTCAGGTTCTGCCATTTCTTTGTGCCCCAGTGTAACAGAGAAATCCATACAAAGTCCTGAACAGGTGAAAATGACCTATATGATCTTTCTATTCTAGAATACTCATAAAAAATTCTCAGGAAGAAGATGGAAAATTAGGCCAGGTGCGGTGGCTCATGCCTGTCATCCCAGCACTTTGGGAGGCCGAGGTAGGTGGATCACAATGTCAGGAGTTTGAGACCAGCCTGGTTAACATGGTGAAACCCCATCTCTACTAAAAATACAAAAATTAGCCAGGCATGGTGGTGTAAAAAAAAAAAAATTCTATATGTCTTATTTATGCTTTGAGATGAAAATTTAAACAGAGCATCAACACAGTGTGAACAGAATAAAGAGTAAATATTAGGTACATAATAGTCAAGGAATTCTTTGAGAATCGAACTCATACCTTAACATATTGCTCCATGCCTAATATTGTATTGCCTATGTTGAATTATAAAAATTTGTAATAATAAATGTGATCACATTTTTAAAAATTCTTTTTAGCTGCTAGCTTGAGGAATATTCAAGGCCGTCTTGTGGACTCCCTTGGAACTCGTTCTTTCCATGACGGCACGCTTACACTGGTCTATTGTTGTTGCCTATTTACTTGTCTGTATCTCACATCAGACTCGGTGCTCAGAGGGCAGGGATCCTGTTTGTCTGGTTCACAGCCGTGCTCCTCAGCATGTCCCACAGTCTCTGGCACATTGTAGCATTTCATAATGACTGTTGAATGAATAAATGAATGAACTATTTCTCCAAGTATCATTCTAAGAGGAGAAGCCAAACAGGGTCTAGAGTTTAGAAGAACACAGATAGCAAGATGCTCTTACCACAAGTTCTGCACTCTTGATGAGAACGATGTGAACACACACATCTATGTATAAACACTATGTAGAAATATGTAATACATTTCAAAATGCTTTATGGATTTCTTCTCTTCAGTAGCACACAAGATCTTTCATATTCTTAAGAAAATGGATCAGGCAGGTACAGCAAACACTCCAAGAAATACAAATCTTTTCCATAGTTTCTGATCTAGTTTTCTTATTTACTAAAAATAGCAACTTCAGGAACATAACTGCATTTGTTCTTTAATAGTTCTTGAAATACTAGACATCTTCATGTTCTTAAAGAAGTAGCTTTTTGTTTTGATTTTCTCCGTTGTTTTTCTGTTTTTTCTTTTTCATTGGTTTCTGTTTTTATCTTTATTATTTACTTTCTTCTGCTTACTTTGTGTTTAATGTGCTCTTCTTTTACTAGTTTCTTAAAGGGAAAACTTAGATCATTGATTTGACTTTTTGAAAATAATTCACTGCTTATTTTACTTTTAAGCTCTGTTGGACTTGAAGATCATTGATTTGAGATGTTTCTTTTTCCCTAAGTACTTCTATAGTTGCATCCCCCCCAAAGTTTGATATGCTGTGTTTTCATTTTCATTCAATTTCAAAATACTCCTGATTTCCTTTTGATTTCTTCTTTGGATAATTGGAATAAAAAGTGTGTTTATTCCAGTTATTTGGGGATTTCCCAGATACCTTCCTGTTATTGATTTCTAACTTAGTTTCACTGTGGTCAAAGAACATATTTTGTATGATGTGAATCCTTTTACATTTATCAATACTTGTTTTATGACTCAGTATATGGTCTGTCTTGATAATGCACCTTGTATCCTTGAAAAAGTACTGAAATATCCAGCTATAATTATCAACTTATTTTATTTCTCCCTGCAGGTTTTGCTTCATGTATGTTGAAGCTCTGTTTTTGGGTGCATAAACATGGAGGATTGTTGGTTTTTGTTTGTTTTTTGTCCCCCAGGCTGGAGGGCAGTGGCGTGATTTTGGCTCACTGCAACCTCCACCTCCTGGGTTCAAGTGATTCTCATGCCTCAGCCTCTCGGGTAGTTGGGATTACAGGCGTCTGCCACCACACCCGGCTAATTTTTGTATTTTTAGTAGAGATGGGGTTTCACTATCTTGGCCAGGCTGGTCTTGAACTCCTGACCTCAGGCGATCCACCCACCTCGGCCTCCCAAAGTGCTGGGATTACAGGCGTGAGCCACTGTGCCCTGCCAACATGGAGGATTGTTATATTCTCTTGATGAAGTGACTGTTTTATCAGTGTATGTCCCTTTTTATCCTTGGCAATATTCTTTGATCTAAAATCTACTTTGATAGTAATATAGCCACTCGAGCTTTCTTTCAAAGTATTAGTAGGGTATATCTTTTTTTATCCTTTTACCTTTAACTTAGCTATATCTTTATATTTAAAGTGGGCTTCTTATAGGCAGCATACCTAATCTTTTTTAAAAATTTTGCCCAATATTATAATCTATGCCTTTAATGGGGATGTTTACACCTTTTACATTTAATGTGATTGATGATATTTACCACTTCACATATAGTATAAGAAACTAAGAATAGTATACTTGCATTTCCTCCCCTCAACCTTTGCACTGTTCTCATGCATATTACCTCTATGTATATGTTATAAGCTCCACAACACACTGTTAATACTTTGGCTTTAAAATGCCAGCTAATTATCTTTAAAGAGATTTTAGAAATAAAAAAAGGCATTTCACATGTATTCACCTACTTTTCCTTTTTGATGATCTTCATTCCTTTTTGTAGGTCCAGATATCCATCTGATATCATTTTTCTTCTGTCTGAAGGATTTCCTTCAATGCAAATCTGCTGGTGAAAAACTTTTTTTTTTTTTTTTGGCTTCTTTATGTCTGAAAAAGTCTTGACTTCATCTTCATTTTTGTAAAATATTTTTTGCTGGGTATAGAATTCTAAGTTGACTTCTTTTTTTCTTTCGGCACCTTAAAGTTCTGCCCCCACTGTCTTCAGGCTTACATTGTTTCCGACAAAAAGCTTTTGTCATTCTTAGATTTGTTCCTCTGTACGTAATGTGCCATTTTTTTCTCTGGCTGCTTTTAAGGTTTTCTTTTTACCGTTGCTTTTTAAACAATTTGATTGTTATGTGTTTTGGAGTAGATTTCTTCTTGTGTCTTGTGTTTAAGGTTTGTTGCACTTCTTGGATCCATGGATTTATAGTTATTATAAAATTTAGAGAAATTTCAACCATTATTTCTTAAAAATTTTTGTTCCCCTCCTCTCCCTTCTTTCCTTTGTTGGTTCCAACTACATGTACCAAATTGCCTGAAGCTGTCGCAGAGCTCACTAATGCTATATTTATTTCTTTTTCTGGCTTTTTTTTCTCCCTGTGTTTCATATTGGGTCATTTCTATTGCTATGTATTAAACGTCACTAATCTTTTCTTCTACACTGTCTAGTCTACTGATCCTGTTTGGTGTGTATTTTTCATCTCAGGCATCAGAATCTTCAAAAATGGTCATTCAGTTTTTTTTTTTTGCTATCTTTTCCATGCCTCTGCTTAATGTGCTCCATCTTTCTTTCACCTTTTGAACATAAGAAATACAGTGATAATAACTGTTTTAAAGCCCTCAGCTACTAACTCTATCATTTGTATCATTTCTGTGTCTGTTTCTATTGATTTGTTTTTCTTTTTATTATGAGTTGTATTCTCTGTTTCTTTGCAGGTCTTGATTAGCTGCTAGGTATCGTGAATTTTACCTTGTTGGGGGCTGAATATTTTTGTATTCTTGAGCTTTTTCTTGGGATGCAGTTCAGTTCCTTGGAAATAGCTGGATCCTTTTGAGTCTTGCTTTTACATTTTGTCATGTGGGACCAATGCATTTTCTAGCATAAGGCTAATTCTGTCCCTCTACTGAGGTGATACCCTTCTAATTACTCTAACAATGAATTACAAGGTTTTCCACACTGTCTGTCTGTTCCTGGCCCCATGTTACCTCTGGGGATTGTTCCCTCCCTTCTTCAGGGTGTAATGCCCAACCTTGTTTTTACTAACCCTGTTCTTAGACTCTCCCTTTCCTTTAATCACCTAGACTTGTTTCCACCTGAATTGACTCTCCCTTAGCTAAGAGAGCCAGACAGACTCCATCTTGGCTCTTTCACTGGCAGCCCCTTCCTCAAGGACTTAACTTGTGCAAGCTGACTCCCAGCACATCCAAGAATGCAATTAACTGATAAGATACTGTGGCGAGCAATATCCGCAGTTCCCAGGAATTCATCCGATTGATAATGCCCAAAGCCCCGCGTCTGTCACCTTGTAATAGTCTTAAAGCCTCTGCACCTGGAACTGTTTACTTTCCTGTAACCATTTATCCTTTTAACTTTTTTGCCTACTTTACTTCTGTAAAGTTGTTTTAACTAGACCCCCGACTCCCCTTTCTAAACCAAAGTATAAAAGAAAATCTAGCCCCTTCTTCGGGGCCGAGAGAACTTTGAGCATTAGCTGTCTCTTGGCCGCCGGCTAAATAAACGGACTCTTAATTCGTCTCAAAGTGTGGCGTTTTCTCTAACTCGCTCAGGTACAACAAGGGTGTTTCTCTCTCTGGCCTCAGGTAGTTTTCTTGCACATGTGTTGAACAGTTCTCAGCTGGAGACTTGAGAAGGACTATCTGCAAATCTCTGAAAGTCTCTTCCAATATAGTGCTCTCCTCTCTGGAACTCTACCTTGCAAACTCTAGCTCCCTTGGTCTTTCCCAGATTCTGGAGTCCTTAAGTCAGGAAATCCATCAAGCTCTATCTAGGTTCCTCTTCCCTGCACTGCAGACTGGACACCCTCTCTAGGCGGTAAGCTGGGGTAATTGTAGGGCTCACCTCATTTGTTTCCCTTCTCTCAGGGATCATTGTCCTCTTCTGCTTGAAGTTCAATACTTTAAAACAATTGTTTCACATATTTTGTCTAGTTTTTTAGTTGTTTCAGGTGGGAGGGTAAATCTGGTCCTTATTACCCATCCTGGATTAGAAGTGACATGTAAAAACCCAAGGCGGCTCAACTTTTGTAAAACACAGTTTATAAAACTGTACATAAATGAAGCCTTTATTTTGTACTCAAATATATAGAAATGGCATATTGGATGTTTTATAATAAAGTTAGAAGTATAGTTATATTTAGTAGATAGAAAGGCATGAAAAATCAATAAAATATGTTCCTGAAAAATTTGAAAAAGAAAATATAAGCATCTAAACTTTGTACATTTATTCAATAATTCTGTTTTAGTAATTTGTGTCTGAATATACCAGTAAACTCCCATTAGAACTTTTCAAATAATTTATGATACCTATTATTATGATTGCCTATATATGTATGTATTTTTTTCTTTTCTTTTTTTTTTCAGAGACAATGTCTTGCTTGAGTCTAGTGGCGTGATCATAGCTCACCACAGCCTTGAACTACTGGGCTCAAGTAATCCTCCTGCATAGCTGGGATTACAGGTGCATGCCACCATGCCCAGCTAACTTTTTTATTTTTTGTAGATACTAAGTCTCACTATGTTGCCCAGGTTGGTCTCAAACTCCTGGCCTCAAGAGGTCTTCCTGCCTTGGTGTCTCAAAGTTTTGGGATTACAGGCATGAGCCACTGTGCTTGGACTATTTATATTTTTTGTGTGTGTTTATGCTATGTTTTGATGCATCCTTATATATCCCCAACATCTAATACAATGTCTTATGAATTCTCAATAATGTTACTGAATGAGTGAATCTGAATCATGTCAATACAGGTTTATTTTGATTTTCCAATATAAAAATAATGGAATAACTATAATAATTTATTTTTATAATGTACATTTCATTAATAAGCAAAAATTCTAGGTACATATTGCCTCACAATAAACTTTATCACTTTAAAAATATCTTAATTTTTATGGTAATCTTACACCCGCTTCAACATAACTAGCACAATTTTACTTTATAGAAAAAATATATTTAATATGCCAGGCATGGTGGCTCACACCTGTAATCACAGCACTTTGGGAGGCTGAGGTGGGCAGATCACAAGGTCAGGAATTCAAGACCAGCCTGGCCAATATGGTGAAACCCCATCTCTACTAAAAATACAAAAAATTAGCTAGGCGTGGTGGTACGCACCTGTAGTCCCAGCCACTCAGGAGGCTGAGGCAGGAGAATCACTTGAACCCGGGAGGCGGAGGTTGCAGTGAGCCGAGATCATGCCACTGCAATCTGGCCTGGGTGACAGAGCAAGACTCTGTCTCAAAAAAAAAAAAAAAAAAAAAAAGAAAAGAAAAAATAGATTTAATATTAATCAGCATATTATTTATTCATTACACTATTCAAATATGGCATTCAAAAAGTACTGAATATTTGAATATTTTCAGTAATAAATTTACACCAACTGCAGGAATGACTACAAACATTTAGGGAGAAATCCCTGGAACTTTTGCCTAATATAATCTAATAAAAAGACAAATCACCTCCATAGTAAAACCTATTTCTATTTCTTTTCTTTTCTTTTTTTTTTTTGAAACGGAGTCTCGCTCTGTTGTCCAGGTTGGAATGCAGTGGCATGATCTCAGCTCACTGCAACCTCTGGGTTCAAGTGATTTTCTTGCCTCAGCCTCCAGAGAAGCTGGGATTACAGGCACGTGCCACTATGCCCGGCTAAGTTTTGTATTTTTAGTGGAGCTGGGGTTTCACCGTGTTGGCCAAGTTGGTCTCGAACTCCTGACCTCAGGTGATCTGCCCAGCTTGGCTGGAATTACAGGTGTGAGCCACCGTGCCTGGCCCTATTTTTATTTTCATATATATATAATCACATTTCTTCCCTACTGTGTCTAAGCCTGGTTAGAATAGGATCTATAGTGAGAAACATTTCCACTTGTATTATAAAGTCATCATTTGTTTTATGTGGTTGTTTACTAGTTATTTACAAACAGCATCTGGTTAATTCAGTTAAATCTTGTCACTACACATTCACAACTGTTCTGATTATTGTTAGGTTGATAATACACCTAAAACCCAAACATAGAAACAGACACATTTGTCTCCATTTCTGTTGTTTATCAAGTTATGTAAAAACTTAAATCTGTCATGCTTTTTAGGTTCCTAAAATATATGTAATTCACAGACTAGTTTTTGTATTGTCACCTCACTTGAAGAGAAAGGTTATACTTCAATTGACTTGTGAAACCAATTTCTGGCATCGCCTAAGTTGACGTTTTGGTACCAGAGTTGAAAAACCCAAAGAGCATACATTCTGTCAGATGAGTACATGTATCCTAGTTCCTAGTATGTTCTGAAACAGGCTTTCTGATTCCATGGATAGGTGGCCACTTGGAAAGTATGTGAAGTTTCCAGGGTTGCAGTAAGTGGGAGTTCTGGTTTCATGGAAAGAGAAGGCTGGACTAGAAGATAGCATAATTGACATGTGGGCATCTGCAGCTGGTTGGTTTAATTTTAGAACATTTGTCCTTGACTGTGCCCCTTTAAGTGAAGTACCTACTTGTCTTAGAGAAGTATGTCTGTCTTTTGGGCAGCACCAAAATCCTTTTGCTTATACTCTGGAGCATTCGGCACCCTGTTTCATCAGATAGCCCACCCTTTAAAGTGGGAAAGTCTTATCTTCTGAGATAGGACAATATAACCTAATAAAGCTCTCAATGGAGCAAGCTGAGGAATGCAGTGCACTCAAGTGACTTACTTGTACGATAATAACCTCAATTTGTAAGTACACAAAAGCCTCTTTGCATGTTTCAAGGGCATATTTACAGTTTTAAAGTGATGCAAAGGCAGCCTCATAAATACCTTCAGGGAAAAGGGAAATGACAGAACTGTAACTGAGGAATGAGAAACAAGATAGAAAACCAAATTAAAAATAAAGACTGGGGCTAAAAATACATTTTAAAAATTCTTCAATACATGTGAAATCCTAGCCTTTTTTCTTTTTGCCCTCAGGACTTGAAGTCAAAGGATCTGAGTGTCAGAAACATCCTTAGCAATCAATGGGCTAGTCCAGTTAGAGGAAACTGAGACTCTGAGAACTTGAAGTGATTTGCCAAGTGTCAATCAACAGGTTGGTGACAGAGTTAAGACTGAAATCCAAATCCTAACCTCCAATCTAATGATTTTTTCACTATATCCCATTTTATACTTGTTTTGGAGCTAGCCATTCCTGGATTAAAATTAAATTTAAAACATAGGATTAAAGAAAATATTATATATGATTGATACCATCAGCACTTGTCAACCAAACGATGGATAGGATGAACTGTGCCACCTTTATTCTGTTAATGGATGTGATTAACTGTACACTGGTTAAGAATAGTAATACCTGCTTCTGCCTGGCTCGCAAAAATGTAGTGAACGTTTTCTTCAAAGGTCTGAGATGTGGAAATGCCTTGAAAAATCACTGCCCTTTATAAATAAAATTGATCGGTGTGTCGCTTTTTGCTGGGAACCTGCCTTGTTTTTGTCAGTCTCCCTTCTTTGGGACTGAGTCCTCCTGGGGAGTACAGCTTGGTGACTAGGATTCATGGACAGGCCTCTTGGATGCTGTCTGCCTACATTGGTAACTTCCCAATACTGATCATCTCAATTTCCTATCACCATGCTTGGCCCACACTTAGGAATACCCCACTACTTCATCTTGGATCATCAATCTCTTGCTTGCTTGACCTATGCTGGAAATTGCATGTATGATCTCTCTTTTTTTCCCTGCCATCCTTCCCCACTCTTTCTCCCTCTCTTTGTACCCAACTTTACACGCCAGCCATACCGAGAACCCCTTTCTGTTCCTGGAAAGCTCCATGAACTTGCGGCCTGCCCAGCTGTTGCCCATGCTATTCCCCAGCTGGATCACTTGCCACACCTCTCTGTCATTGCCACCCATTCCACTCCCATCCTCTACTTGGCCAACTCATGCCAATCTTTTAGATGTCATCTTCAATGTAACTTTATTCAGGAAGCTCTCTTAATCATCCCTGTTCCTTCTATGTGTTACTTCAAGCACCTGTTATTTCTTCCAGACTTAGAATATACCATGTCTATTTGTAAATTTGCTTAATTGCTTGTATTTCTCTCTAGACTGTGAGTGAGACATAAGTGCAGGGGACCTTGTCTGCTTGCCCATCAGTGTGTAGGCAATGCTTGGCATATATGAGTTAACACGTATTTGTTGAAAACTCATATTCATGTTTAATAATGGCTTACATTTTATAAACTGTCTTTATTTTTATCTCATTTCATCCTTACAGTAAATCTATGATGTGGTATTATCCATTCCCATCTTTCAGATACAGAAACTCTGAGAAGATGTTAATTAACCTATCCAAGGTCACCTAGCAAGTAAGTGGCAGAGCCAGTACTTGAACCCAGGTTGTTGGAGTCCAAGTTCAGTGCTATTACCATTACATCACAGCTGACTTTGTTTGGTTATAGAATACATAGCAAGTGATCAGGGGAGTGAAATGACCAGACCTTCCCTTCAGGAGAATTAATATGGCAAAGAGAAGACTCTAACCATGGTAAAGGCAGTTTGGGGAATAAGAGATATAGTGGGAAGCAGGGGAAGAACAGCCACGTGTGAGAGGCAAAGAAATGAATGTTGGAACAAAAACAGAACTAAAGGCTGAGCTTTGGGGGCCATCTATGGTTAGAGGTCAGAAAGAAGAAGAGCCAAAAATAATACAAAAAACAAAATCCGTGAGCAATATGGGAAAATAGTGAAAATTCAATATCATAGAAGCCCAAGGACGTGAGAATGCAAAGTAAAAAATGTAATTAACAATGGCAAATGCAACTTATTAGAAAAAAGGAGATTACAAAAACCTTTCTGGGTTTGGCTGGATAACAGAAGACTATTGAGAGCTTAGATGGAATAAGGGACAGCTATAAAGGACTCAGGAAAGAGCATGAGACAAGTAAATGGAAGCAAGAAAGAACTGATTGAAGAATTTTGGCAGTTTATTCATTCATCAGTTGATGGATAGTTGGGTTGTTTACAGATTCTGGCTATTATGAATAAAAGTGCTATGAACATTCACACAGAAGTCATTATAAGCATGTAAGTTATTTTTCACAGGTACTTAGGAGAGGAATTGCTAGGTGGTATGGTAAGTGGATATTTATAAGGAACTGCCAAAGTGTTTTCTAAAGTTGTTGTACTATTTTGCATTTCTAGCAGCAATGTATGATGAAAATTTTAGTTGCTATACCTCCTCTCCAACATTTAGTATTATCAGTCTTCTGAATTTTAGGCTTTATAGTGAATGTGAGCAGTATCTCCCTGTGGTTTTAGTTTGTATTTCCATGTTGACTAATGATGCTGAGCATCATTTCATGTGTTTGACATGCATCCTTTTCTCTGGTGAAGTGTCTGTTCAAATCTTTTGCTCAGTTTCAATTCTTGTTTTCTTCTTATTGAGTTGAGTTCCTTATGAATTATGATATGTAAATATATATTCAGTTTGTAATGATTTGCAAATATTTTCTGTCTGTGGCTTCCTTTTAACACTTTCCTTATCAGTGTCTTAATAGCAATAGTTTTTTATTTTATTTTATTTTTTGAGACAGGGTTTTGCCCTGTCACTTGGGCTGGCTGGAGAACAGTGGCACGATCACGGCTCACTGCAGCCTCAACCTCCTGGGCCCAGGTGTACCTCCCACCTCAGGCTCCGAAATAACTGAGACTACAGGCAAGCACCACCACACCAGGCCAACTTTTTAATTTTTTGTAGAGATGGGGTCTCCCTATGTTGCCCAGGCTTGTCTCAAACTCCTGGGCTCAAGTGATCTGGTCTCCCAAAGTGCTGAGATTACAGTCATGAGCCATTGTGCCTGTCCAGTTTTTAATTTCTATGATGTTCAGTTTACCAGTATTTCTCTTTTACGGTTTGTGCTGTTTGTGTCCCATTCTAAGAAATTTTTGCCTAAACACAAGGTCATAAATATTTTCTCCTAGAAGTTGTATAGATTTCAGCTCTTACATTTAGGTCTGTAGTCCGTTTTGAGTTAATTTTTCTCTACAGTTGAACTAAGTGTTGAGGTTCCTTTTTCTGTCCCTTCACATATGAATGTCTAATTATTCCAGCACTGTTTATTAGAAAGATTAACCTTTCTTCATTGAATCAGCGTGGTAACTTTGTTTGATGTGCTTTTCTTTACAGTTTGTTTTATTTTTTACTTGGGGTTTACTGAGCTTCTTAGATCTATGGATTTATAACTTTCATCAAGTTTGGAAATTTTTTTCCTGTTACTCCTACAAAGATTTTTTTTGTCCTCAGCTTCTTCTTTTAGACTCCAATTACTTGAATGTTAGACCACTTAACATTGTCGAACATTTCACTGATGCTTTTTTTACTTAATCATCTTTTCTTTCTGTGATTCATTAATTAATAGTTTCTATTGTTATGCCTTCAAGTTCACCAAACTTTTCATCTGCACTATCTAATCTACTGTCAGTCCCTAGTAGTATTTTTTTTTTTTTTTTTTTGAGATGGGGTCTTGCTCTCTCTTGGCTCACTGCAACCTCTGTCTCCTGGGTTCAAGCGATTCTCCTGCCTCAGCCTCCTGAGTAGCTGGGATTACAGACACCTGCCACCACACCTGGCTAATTTTTGTGTATTTTAGTAGAGACGGGGTTTTACCATGTTGGCCAGGCTGGTCTGGAACTCCTGACCTCAAGTGATCCACCTGCCTCAGTCTCCCAAAGTTCTGGGATTACAGGTGTGAGCCACCGTACCTGGCCCCTTGTAGTATATTTTTTAAATTTCAGATATTGCATTTTTCATCTTTAGAAGTTCCACTTACATCTTTTAAAAATATCTTCCATTTCTCTCTTCCACATGTTCATGTTCTTGAACATATGGAGTATATTTATAGTAGATGATCTAATGTCCTGGCTTGCTAATTCTACCAGCTGTGTCATTTCTGGATTTTTTTATTTTTTATTTTATTATTATTATACTTTAAGTTTTAGGGTACATGTGCACAATGTGCAGGTTAGTTACCTATGTATACATGTGTCATGCTGGTGTGCTATACCCATTAACTCGTCATTTAGCATTAGGTATATCTCCTAATGCTATCCCTCCCCACTCCCCCCACCCCACAACAGTCCCCAGAGTGTGATATTCCCCTTCCTGTGTCCATGTGTTCTCATTGTTCAATTCCCACCTATGAGTGAGAATATGCGGTGTTTGGTTTTTTGTTCTTGCGATAGTTTACTGAGATTGATGATTTCCAATTTCATCCATGTCCCTACAAAGGACAAGAACTCATCATTTTTTATGGCTGCATAGTATTCCATGGTGTATATGTGCCACATTTTCTTAATCCAGTCTATCATTGTTGGACATTTGGGTTGGTTCCAAGTCTTTGCTATTGTGAATAGTGCCACAATAAACATACGTGTGCATGTGTCTTTATAGCAGCATGATTTATAGTCCTTTGGGTATATACCCAGTAATGGGATGGCTGGGTCAAATGGCATTTCTAGTTCTAGATCCCTGAGGAATCGCCACACTGACTTCCACAATGGTTGAACTAGTTTACAATCCCACCGACAGTGTAAAAGTGTTCCTATTTCTCCACATCCTCTCCAGCACCTGTTGTTTCCTGACTTTTTAATGATTGCCATTCTAACTGGTGTGAGATGGTATCTCATTGTGGTTTTGATTTGCATTTCTCTGACGGCCAGTGATGGTGAGCATTTTTTCATGTGTTTTTTGGCTGCATAAATGTCTTCTTTTGAGAAGTGTCTGTTCATGTCCTTCGCCTACTTGTTGATGGGGTTGTTTGTTTTTTTCTTGTAAATTTGTTGGAGTTCATTGTAGAGTGTGGATATTAGCCCGTTGTCAGATGAGTACGTTGCGAAAATTTCCTCCCATTTTGTGGGTTGCCTGTTCACTCTGACGGTAGTTTCTTTTGCTGTGCAGAAGCTCTTGAGTTTAATTAGATCCCATTTGTCAATTTTGGCTTTTGTTGCCATTGCTTTTGGTGTTTTAGGCATGAAGTCCTTGCCCATGCCTATGTCCTGACTGGTAATGCCTAGGTTTTCTTCTAGGGTTTTTATGGTTTTAGATCTAACGTTTAAGTCTTTAATCCATCTTGAATTAATTTCTGTGTAAGGTGTAAGGAAGGGATCCAGTTTCAGGTTTCTACATATGGCTAGCCAGTTTTCCCAGCACCATTTATTAAATAGGGAATCCTTTCCCCATTGCTTGTTTTTCTCAGGTTTGTCAAAGATCAGATGGTTGTAGATATGCGGCATTATTTCTGAGGGCTCTGTTCTGTTCCATTGATCTATATCTCTGTCTTGGTACCAGTACCATGCTGTTTTGGTTACTGAAGCCTTGTAGTATAGTTTGAAGTCAGGTAGTGTGATGCCTCCAGCTTTGTTCTTTTGGCTTAGGATTGACTTGGCAATGCGGGCTCTTTTTTGGTTCCATATGAACTTTAAAGTAGTTTTTTCCAATTCTGTGAAGAAAGTCATTGGTAGCTTGATGGGGATGGCATTGAACCTATAAATTACCTTGGGCAGTATGGCCATTTTCACGATATTGATTCTTCCTACCCATGAGCATGGAATGTTCTTCCATTTCTTTGTATCCTCTTTTATTTCACTGAGCAGTGGTTTGTAGTTCTCCTTGAAGAGGTCCTTCATGTCCCTTGTAAGTTGGATTCCTAGGTATTTTATTCTCTTTGAGGCAATTGTGAATGGGAGTTCACTCATGATTTGGCTGTTCGTCTGTTATTGGTGTATAAGAATGCTTGTGATTTTTGTACATTGATTTTGTATCCTGAGACTTTGCTGAATTTGCTTATCAGCTTAAGGAGATTTTGGGCTGAGACAATGGGGTTTTCTAGATATACAATCATGTCATCTGCAAACAGGGACAATTTGACTTCCTCTTTTCCTAATTGAATACCCTTTATTTCCTTCTCCTGCCTGATTGCCCTGGCCAGAACTTCCAACACTATGTTGAATAGGAGCGGTGAGAGAGGGCATCCCTGTCTTGTGCCAGTTTTCAAAGGGAATGCTTCCAGTTTTTGCCCATTCAGTATGATATTGGCTGTGGGTTTGTCATAGATAGCTCTTATTATTTTGAGATATGTACCATCAATACCTAATTTCTTGAGAGTTTTTAGCATGAAGGGCTGTTGAATTTTGTCAAAGGCCTTTTCTGTATCTATTGAGATAATCATGTGATTTTTGTCTTTGGTTCTGTTTATATGCTGGATTACATTTATTGATTTGCGTATGTTGAACCAGCCTTGCATCCCACGGATGAAGCCCACTTGATCATGGTGGATAAGCTTTTCGATGTGCTGCTGGATTCGGTTTGCAGTATTTTATTGAGGATTTTTGCATCAATGTTCATCAAGGATATTGGTCTAAAATTCTCTTTTTTGGTTGTGTCTCTGCCAGGCTTTGGTATCAGGATGATGCTGGCCTCATAAAATGAGTTAGGGAGGATTCCCTCTTTTTCTATTGATGGGAATAGTTTCAGAAGGAATGGTACCAGTTCCTCCTTGTACCTCTGGTGGAATTCGGCTGTGAATCCATCTGGTCCTGGACTCTTTTTGGTTGGTAAGCTACTGATTATTGCCACAAATTCAGAGCGTGTTATTGGTCTATTCAGAGATTCAACTTCTTCCTGGTTTAGTCTTGGGAGGGTGTATGTGTCCAGGAATTTATCCATTTCTTCTAGATTTTCTAGTTTATTTCCATAGAGGTGTTTGTAGTATTCTCTGATGGTAGTTTGTATTTCTGTGGGATCAGTGGTGATATCCCCTTTATCATTTTTTATTGCATCTATTTGATTCTTCTCTCTTTTCTTCTTTATTAGTCTTGCTAGCGGTCTGTCAATTTTGTTGATCTTTTCAAAAAACGAGCTCCTGGATTCATTAATTCTTTGAAGGGTTTTTTGTGTCTCTATTTCCTTCAGTTCTGCTCTGATTTTAGTTATTTCTTGCCTTCTGCTAGCTTTTGAATGTGTTTGCTCTTGCTTCTCTAGTTCTTTTAATTGTGATGTTAGGGTGTCAATTTTGGATCTTTTCTGCTTTCTCTTGTGGGCATTTAGTGCTATAAATGTCCCTCTACACACTGCTTTGAATGTGTCCCAGAGATTCTGGTATGTTGTGTCTTTGTTCTCGTTGGTTTCAAAGAACATCTTTATTTTTTCCTTCATTTCGTTATGTACCCAGTAGTCATTCAGGAGCAGGTTGTTCAGTTTCCATGTAGTTGAGCGGTTTTGAGTGAGTTTCTTAATCCTGAGTTCTAGTTTGATTGCACTGTGGTCTGAGAGACAGTTTGTTATAATTTCTGTTCTTTTACATTTGCTGAGGAGAGCTTTCCTTCTGACTATGTGGTCAATTTTGGAATAGGTGTGGTGTGGTGCTGAAAAACATGTATATTCTGTTGATTTGGGGTGGAGAGTTCTGTAGATGTCTATCAGGTCTGCTTGGTGCAGAGCTGAGTTCAATTCCTGGGTATCCTTGTTAACTTTCTGTCTCGTTGATCTGTCTAATGTTGACGGTGGGGTGTTAAAGTCTCCCATTATTATTGTGTGGGAGTCTAAGTCTCTTTGTAGGTCACTCAGGACTTGCTTTATGAATCTGGGTGCTCCTGTATTGGGTGCATATATATTTAGGATAGTTAGCTCTTCTTGTTGAATTGATCCCTTTACCATTGTGTAATGGCCTTCTTTGTCTCTTTTGATCTTTGTTGGTTTAAAGTCTGTTTTATCAGAGACTAGGATTGCAACCCCTGCCTTTTTTTGTTTTCCATTTGCTTGGTAGATCTTCCTCCATCCCTTTATTTTGAGCCTATGCATGTCTCTGCACGTGAGATGGGTTTCCTGAAAACAGCACACTGATGGGTCTTGACTCTTTATCCAATTTGCCAGTCTGTGTCTTTTAATTGGAGCATTTAGTCCATTTACATTTAAAGTTAGTATTGTTATGTGTGAATTTGATCCTGTCATTATGATGTTAACTGGTTATTGTGCTCGTTAATTGATGCAGTTTCTTCCTAGCCTTGATGGTCTTTACAATTTGGCATGATTTTGCCGTGGCTGGTACCGGTTGTTCCTTTCCATGTTTAGTGCTTCCTTCAGGAACTCTTGTAGGGCAGGCCTGGTGGTGACAAAATCTCTCAGCATTTGCTTGTCTGTAAAGGATTTTATTTCTCCTTCACTTATGAAGCTTAGTTTGGCTGGATATGAAATTCTGGGTTGAAAATTCTTTTCTTTAAGAATGTTGAATATTGGCCCCCACTCTCTTCTGGCTTGTAGAGTTTCTGCCAAGAGATCCGCTGTTAGTCTGATTGGCTTCCCTTTGTGGGTAACCCGACCTTTCTCTCTGGCTGCGCTTAACATTTTTTCCTTCATTTCAACTTTGGTGATTCTGAAAATTATGTGTCTTGGAGTTGCTCTTCTTGAGGAGTATCTTTGTGGCATTCTCTGTATTTCCTGAATCTGAATGTTGGCCTGCCTTGCTAGATTGGGGAATGTTGGCCTGCCTTGCTAGATAATATCCTGCAGAGTGTTTTCCAAGTTGGTTCCATTCTCCCCGTCACTTTCAGGTACACCAATCAGACGTAGATTTGGTCTTTTCACATAGTCCCATATTTGTTGGAGGCTTTGTTCATTTCTTTTTATTCTTTTTTCTCTAAACTTCCCTTCTTGCTTCATTACATTCATTTCATCTTCCATCACTGATACCCTTTCTTCCAGGTGATCGCATCAGCTCCTGAGGCTTCTGCATTCTTCACTTAGTTCTCGAGCCTTGGCTTTCAGCTCCATCAGCTCCTTTAAGCACTTCTCTGTATTGGTTATTCTAGTTATACATTTGTCTAAATTTTTTTCAAAGTTTTTAACTTCTTTGCCTTTGGTTTGAATTTCCTCCTCTAGCTTGGAGTAGTTTGATCGTCTGAAGCCTTCTTCTCTCAACTCGTCAAAGTCATTATCTGTCCAGCTTTGTTCTGTTGCTGGTGAGGAACTGCGTTCCTTTGGAGGAGGAGAGGCGCTGTGCTTTTTAGAGTTTCCAGTTTTTCTGCTCTGTTTTTTCCCCATCTTTGTGGTTTTATCTACTTTTGGTCTTAGATGATGGTGATGTACAGATGGGTTTTTGGTGTGGATGTCCTTTCTGTTTGTTAGTTTTCCTTCTAACAGACAGGACCCTCAGCTGCAGGACCCTCAGCTGCAGGTCAGCTGTTGGAGTTTGCTAGAGGTCCACTCCAGACCCAATTTCCTGGGTATCAGCAGCGGTGGCTGCAGAACAGCGGATTTTCGTGAACCACGAATGCTGCTGTCTGATTGTTCCTCTGGAAGTTTTGTCTCAGAGGAGTACCCGGCCGTGTGAGGTGTCAGTCTGCCTCTGCCCCTACTGGGGGGTGCCTCCCAGTTAGGCTGCTCCGGGGTCAGGGGTCAGGGACCCACTTGAGGAGGCAGTCTGCCCGTTCTCAGATCTCCAGCTGCGTGCTGGGAGAACCACTGCTCTCTTCAAAGCTGTCAGACAGGGACATTTAAGTCTGCAGAGGTTACTGCTGTCTTTTAGTTTGTCTGTGCCCTGCCCCCAGAGGTGGAGCCTACAGAGGCAGGCAGGCCTCCTTGAGCTGTGGTGGGCTCCACCCAGTTCGAGCTTCTGGGCTGCTTTGTTTACCTAGGCAAGCCTGGGCAATGGCGGGCGCCTCTCACCCAGCCTCGCTGCCGCCTTGCAGTTTGATCTCAGACTGCTGTGCTAGCAATCAGCGAGACTCCGTGGGCGTAGGACCCTCCGAGCCAGGTGCAGGATATAATCTCCTGGTGCGCCATTTTTTAAGCCCGTCGGAAAAGCGCAGTATTAAGGTGGGAGTGACCCGATTTTCCAGGTGCCATCTGTCACCTCTTTCTTTGACTAGGAAAGGGAACTCCCTGGCCCCTTGAGCTTCCTGAGTGAGGCAATGCCTCGCCCTGCTTTGGCTCGAACACGGTGCGCTGCACCCACTGTCCTGAGCCCACTGACTGGCACTCTCTAGTGAGATGAACCTGGTACCTCAGATGGAAATGCAGAAATCACCCGTCTTCTGCGTTGCTCACGCTGGGAGCTGTAGACTGGAGCTGTTCCTATTCAGCCATCTTGGCTGCCTCCCATTTCTGGATGTTTTTATTCATCAATTTTTCTTTTGGTTAGGAGTCATATTTTCATGCCTTGTAATTTATTAAACATGAGACATTGTGAATTTTATATTGTTGCTTGATGGATTTTGATATATTTCTCTAAAAAGGGTTAGACTTTGTTTTGATATGCAGTTAATTTATTTGAGATCATGTTCAGCTTTTTGAAGATTGCTGTAAATCTTTATTTAGGGTGAACCCAGTTTTGCCTTTATTTTAGGGCTAATTTAACCCTATTACAAAGGTTTTCTGAGGGCTCTACCAGATGCCTGTGAATTATGAGGTCTCTCCAGTCCAGAGAGTGAGAAGGTGAACTATTCCCAGACTCACAGGAATACTAAGAATGGTTCAACTACTACTTTCTGACAGTTCTTTCTTCACTCTTTTAGAGTTTACCTCACACATATGCAGCTCAGTATTTAGCCAAAAACTTAAGGAGACCTTTGTGTACAGATCTCTGGACTTCTCTTATGTAGCTTCCTCCTCCCCAGTATTCAACCCAACAAATTCTAGCTGTCCTGGCCTCCTTGAGCACTCATCTCTGTCTCCTCAACTTAGTGGGCCCACTGGACTCTGGGTTCTCCTTCCTATCTGGTGGCTTGGAAATGTCCAATCAGCAAATTGGGGCAATTGTAGGGATTGTTATGTTTGTTTCTTCTTTCTCACAATTCTGTCATCTTTTTTTTTTTTTTTTTTTTTTTTTTTTGGTTTTCTCGCTTAAGCTGTGTGTTTGTAGTGGGGAAAGAAGAGGGGGCAGTCATTCCTGTAGCAATTAATCCTTCATGAGAAGAAGCAGAAATCTCATTTCAAACTGATAAGTTTTAAGAGGTTGAGACTTTTAGAGTGTCAGAAGTGAGACAAAAGGAAAAGTCAATCTGATTTTAAGGAAATTAGTTTGAATACTAAAATGTAATTATTCTTTCTTTCTTATTCCTTCTTTACTCCATCTCCCTTTCTTCCTTAAAGGGGAGAGGATTCTACTTGAGATTTATTTTCCTTTCAGCAAATGAAAGTTGCAAGAATTGCTTCCTATATAGTTTGTTGTATTAGGAGTTATGCACAGCATATAAGTAGTGGAAACTATAGTGTTGCAGATATCCTTTTTTCCCCCCTGAAGTAAATGAAAATTACAACAGCTCTGGGTAGATATTTCACTTCTTGGGTTAAAAGTTCTTAGACTTTCATTTTGGTCCTGCTGTCATTCAACAGGATCAGAACAAAGCTATGTATACTCTTCCATTCTTCAGTCAATTAACTCTAATATCAAGGTATTTTAATGCAGAATGGAGAATTCTGTGCATAGTAAAAGTGAATTTTCCTGAAGCAGGACAAAAGAGATATTCTTTTTTTTTTTCAAGACAGAGTCTCGCTCTGTCTCCCAGGCTGGATAGAGTGCAGTGATGTGATCTCGGCTCATTGCAACCTCCACCTCCTGGGTTCCAGCAATTCTCCCACTTCAGCCTCCAGAGTAGCTGGGATTACAGGCACTCATCACCATGCCCAACTAATTTTTTCGTATTTTTAGTAGAGATGGGATTTCACCATGTTGGCCAGGCTGGTCTCGAACTCCTGACCTGAAGTGATCTGCCCACCTTGGCCTCCCAAAGTGCTGGGATTACAGGCATGAGCCACCAAGCCCAGCCCAAAAGAGATAGTCTTATAAGTAAAGTGCATCAAAAGACATTAGAAGAGTCACCTAGGTTGTCTAATTTACCTACAAAACCTGGTCACACTAGGAAAACGATAAACCATGAACACATAGTTGTGAGCACCCAGAATAATTCTTTAAGTCTACCTAATTATATCTACATTTCTATTAACACATAGTTTTTTTTCTTTTATCCCCCTCTTTAAGAGTAAGACAACTCTTCAGCTGTAATGAGACCAAATGCTAGTGAACTTATCCATGGTGGCAAAAGCTTTTAGCCATTTTTTCATGTTTAAGTCATTAAAATTATTTTATTACCTCCTGTTTATCTCCTCAATTAATCTTCCTTATAAAAATGCATATATATACATATATATTATTCATATTATATATGTTAAACACGTTCCCTGACTGGGTGCCACAGAAAACCACCACAGTTGGCAATTAACTTGATGTTAAAACTAATTGAGTTTCTTGTTGAACATGTGTGTGCCTACTGGGGATTTCCAAAATGCAAACTTAGACTAGAATGTACTTTCCATTTTTTTTCATTCAAGAGCCTTTATCAGGAGCAACCCCAATGTGCTGATTAAGGTTTAAACAAATTTCAAGTTTTAAACCCTGTTACCCTGGTGGAGAGATCCTGGCTACCAAACAGACTTCAAAGGGACCTCCAACTTGCCCTAAGCCACAGACAAATATTTGCTGTTACTCTAGTACTAGGCAGCATAGGGCCACTTTGTCCTTCACTTGTAGGAGACCTTGAGGATAAGTATTAATCACATCATGAAAGGTTTTCTCAGTAGAGATGAATCTCACATATCTTTTCCCATTAAGTTTCAGTCTGAAGTATGAGGATTAGTTGCAAGAGCTGAATTAAGAAAGAGAACTGAAAGCTGAGTTAGAAGAAAAGGCTTGCAGAAATAAAGACCAGCAATTGGCTTTAAAAGTAAAAAGCAGATACTTTTCTCTCTACTTTGTCCTAACTGTACTGAAGTACGATCAGTTCAACTGAAAGACAGGTGAGTCTAATTCATATGATTCATACAGAGACAAAAAACAGTAAATGCTATGAAATTAGTCTGTTTCCTTCTGCTCATGGAGTAGAGATTTATATAGCAGAGCTGAAAGTACAGAATTTTTCAGGATGTTTAAGCATTGGGCTTGCAGAGCAAGAAAGCTCACAATAGAAATTCTGGGCTCGAAAGAGAAATTGGCAAACAAACTAACTCTCATTTCGGCTTCTAAAACTGTTTCTTTCCTATACATTTAGATAAGAAAAGGCATTTCTAATGTGAATCAATTGCAAATGTGGCTCATATAAATTCCGACTGTGTCTCTCATCATCAGTGTCATTTTTGCTTTTAAATAAAGACAAAGCCATAATTAAATAAGATAAAAATCCTAATCTGTGACCTTAAGCCTTTTCATAAGGAAATACTTGTTTATTAGTTCAAACTTTACTTGTTGAGGAAATGCTTTGTATCAGGCACTGAGACTCTGGATACAAAAATGGATAAATTAATAATGCATAAGATTCCAATTTTCCCCTAATTCTTGAAAATTGATCTGTATCAAAAGTGGTATTAGAAACAGCTCAAATAATTTTTAATAGTCAAAAAAGAACATGAGGCCATTTAACTCAAATTTCTCAATGCAAGAAGTTCCTCTATAATGGCTGATGCCCATTCATTCTCTGCTAGCTCTTACAGCCTCATCAGGCAGCATGTTTCAGTTTTAGAAAGGTCTAATAATCAAAAAGTTCTTCTGTGTTAAGCTAGAGTCTGTTCCCTGTAACTCCTAATACTGGCCTTAGAGCTATACAAAACAAGTCTACTTTATTTCCAATATGGAAGTCCTTCAAATATTTAAGGGCAGCCATCAACTTAACTTCTATTCTCCAGGTAAATTACCTATAATGTCTCATATCACATGGTTTCTACACCATTTACCACTCTTGCTAAGTAGCAAATGACCTCTCTGTAACTTGCAAGCACATGTTACTAATGATGGTATTTTCTAGACATTTTCCTCTCCACGATGTCAAGCAAATTCTAGCCTCTGTTTCTGAACCTTTCTTTTTCCAATTTTATTTTTTTAATCCAAATAAATTTCAAAGATTTTTCCATAATGTAATATTCAGAATTAAAAAGACCTACAGTACTTTCAACATAGCTGTTGGGGAAGAAATGAAGCTGACTGAATGGAGACAGTAGCATGAGACAGAAAAATATGTTTTTATGAGACCTATTATTTACATAGCCTCTTGAGCACCCACTTCTAATCATGGTAAAACCGGAATGCAAGACTGAAGTTCCAATGTCATTATTTTGGGAGGTGAGAAAGGGGAGGAAAGAGTCACTTCCACATCTGAATTAGAGTGTTTTGATATGACCTGCATATTTCTATAACATCTGTCATTGCATCATTTAGTTCATAAGAAAATAATATTTCTGGTTACATGCCAATGAAACTGACAGGCAGACTAGTAGTCAAGGCTGAGTCACAGAGGGGTGGGGTTGTGGAGAGCCACAGCTGTAAAACATGTAACTGTCCCTTAAGCAGCTGAAGTGATTCAGGAGGCTGGCTGGAAACTGAGCAGGAGATTAAAATGGCCTTTGTGGATGACAGCAATTGGAGTCAGATCTATAGGTAAAGACCCTCTTGGCTATACTCACAGCCCCTGCCAGAGCATCTAGAAGTAGCTAACTGCTTTATTAAGTGGGCTTTTAAAGAAGGAGAGGTGGCCGGGGGCGGTGGCTCATGCCTGTAATCCCAGCACTCTGGGAGGCCGAGGCCGGCGGATCACCTGAGGTCAGGAGTTTGAGACCAGCCTGGCCAACATGGCGAAACCCCGTCTCTACTAAAAATACAAAAATTAGCTGTGCGTGGCGTCAGGCACCTGTAATCCCAGCTACTCAGGAGGCTGAGGCAGGAGAATCGCTTGAACCCAGGAGGCGGAGGTTGCAGTGAGCCAAGATTGCACCACTGTACTCCAGCCTGGGTGACAAAGCGAGACTCCATCCCCCCGCCCCGACCAAAAAAAAAAAAAAAAAAAAAAAAAGAGCTAAAAAAGCACCAGAAATAATACATCACTGAACTCCTGGCTGTCACTTTCTACCTGTGCCTGGTGCATGTTTTATAAAGTTCTTGGAAAATGAGTGTGTGTGAGAGTTCTGATTACAGTACTTCAAATTGAGAATCTTTTACACATGTTATAACTCCCTAACTTGAACAGGACCTTAAGAGAGATTTTTTAAAGCATATTAACCTGTCATATAAATCATGAGGAGTGTCTATCCCTAATAAAAGAATAAAGGCAAGTCCCAAAAGGGAAGCCAGAGGAGGGCTAGAAATCTAACTCGTTCACTCACTCACTGTAGAGAAACCTCTTAACAGAATCACTTGGAAATTCCTTCATGAGTCTGAAATACCAACGAGATGTAGGTGGATACATTTCTTTCAGTTTTGATAAAACATTTTGCTTTAAGCTCGTACTTGTATCTTACCATAACATTGCTGTCTAAAAATATCTTTAAAAACATAGTTCCTTATCTTGTACTTGACATTCATAACACAGTTTAAAAAGAATTTGTAAAGTCTCAATAAATATGTCAAACTAAATATGGAATGAAGAGACATGAATTGTTCTTTGTACCTCTGATTTGTTCACTTTTATCTAAATCTAACTCCCACTCTATTATTCCTGTCTAGGTAGATGACTGGGCTACTGCTTTAATGAAAAGATACAATTCTTGTATTCACGTTATCTATTATTTAATGCCAAGACTGATGTTGTCCTCTAACTCAATGTCTGTCCAAAAGCACTAAGCAAAAATGTAGACCCTCAACGCTCTTGGAGACATTGACAGTTGACCAAAGTTAGTACAGGAAGTCCCTAACTTACAGCTGGGTTGTGCTCTAAAGATTTATTTGTACGTCAGTTGTCTGGGCTTTAGAAGGCATTTTGTGTCTATTTTGTTTACTACCATATCCTCGGAGCCTCGGAAGGTGCTAGACACATAGAGGCATCCACATATTTGCCGAGTGACAGGCTGAACTGGCCCCAAAAGTCTACTTCACTAATAATGTAATAGAATTATATGATTATTAATACTAGCACTTATATAGTACTTAGCCATTTAAAAAACATGTTTATATATGCCTTATCTTATTCTTTCTCACATTGTTCCAACTTACAAAGGAAGAATCCAAGGCCCCTAAAATACAGAGGCAGCCTTTTAGGGTACTTTTGAGATTTGAATGTGCAATAAGAAAGATGGAACTGGACAGATAATAGTGGAAGTGGAGAACCAACTTAAGAGCTGGCACCACCAGAGCCTGGTGACAGACTAGAGCCCAACTCACACACGCAGGCTGCCATATTGTGTCTAGTATCATTATAAATATAGATAAAATGTCACCCATTAATACAGAGACTCAGAAAGACTCAGGGACTCCTTGCCTTTTTCCTCTGCCTTCCTTTTCCTTGGCAGTTAAGTGACATCCTTATGTTCAGTGGCTAAAAAGGGTGCTCCTCTTACAGTAGCAAGAAATAAGATTTCCCTAAAAGAGTTTCACCAAAATTATGGACTCCTGCCTAGCTAGCTGAAGACTCAGTGATCTTGCTAAGCAGTGTCCAACACAAGCCCTCTTCTATTGGAGTCGTTGGATGTAAAATATTTTAAGTCATAATCTATATTCACAGTTAAATGGGACATTCAAAGGTCTTGACCTAAGCCTCTGAATCTGGACATAAATCCTCTCTGTACCTTTTCTCACTGTAGATCATTCAGCCTTTGCGGAAACATTTCATGGGATGAGAAACTGAAAGGAATTCATTTGGTCTTTGGATACAACAAGTTTTTTAGAAAGTTATTTGGTCATACTCTTGCCTTTTGAAAGCATCAGAGCCCATTTAATCCCTCTTCAAACATCTAAAGAATGCTAGCAATTCTTGAACATCCATAAATCCTCTCTCATAGGCGAAATATCCCAAGTTAATTGTTCATTATATAACAAGGTTTCTCATTGATCTCACCAGTTCTGCTCAGCTTTCTCTAAATAGGAATATCTTGACCTGCGCATAATATTCTAGCCGTGCTTGCCTAGATGGGAAGACAGAAGGGCCCTTCTCTTCTTTTGTTTGGAGCATTATTCTTCCACGAATGTAGCCTAAGATTGCATTCGCTTTTTTGGCAGTCATGGTATACTGTTGACTCACCTTGATCTCTGTCAACTAAAACCTTCAGGTCTTTTTCACATGAATGGCTGATAAGCCACACCTCTCTGGTGTAGTACAGCTGATTTTTGTAAAAAGGAGTTTATATTTATCACTGTTAAGTTTTATCTCATATATTTTACTCAAGAATCTTTCACACTGTCCCCTGAGTTTTCTTTCTTAAACAGTTCTGATTATGTTATCTCTACTCAGAAGAACTGTTGATGGATCTCCACTACCCATAGGATTGAGTCCAAACTGCTCCCCGTGGAGCACCCAGGGCTAGCTTCATCTTCCTCCGTCTCCCTTTCTTCCCCACCCCCCACCACACCACCATCTCCAACCACTCTCAGGATTGGCTTTCCTTACACAGGTGCACTTTTCCAAGGAACTCCCTGCTCTACCTTTCAATTATTACCCATCCTTTAAGAGACAGCAATTTAAAAGTCCCAATCAGACTGTTAACTCCTTAAAGACAGGAATATACTATAATGAGGTACAGGTAATAGGGAAGAGGCACAGCTCAGAAATTTCTCACAAAAAAAGTTTATTTTGTTTGTTTTGGCAAGGAAAATAATATTTAAACCTCTCTCACTGAAGAAAGTTTTCTCCCTTAACTAGTTTCTCCTCCCAGCTCCAAAAACACAGGTGAATTGAATGTAGCTTAGCAGTGCTTACAGAGAGAAAGTAACAAGCTTGGCCATTTATCCCAGTAAGCCACATAGCTGCACAAGCTTGTCCACAATGTCACAAGGCAGTTGTTTTTCAGAATCACAAAACAACTCCCCTTGCAACCAACTCAGCATTGTGACAAAGAGCCCAGCTGGGAGCATGAGGCACCTTTCCCAATCATTTCCCATATTGATGAAAAACTAAACAAACCCCCCCAAGTGAACCTTCAGATGCATCTTGCACTGTTTTCCAGGAGGTGGTGATAGATCTGTACTTTTCCATCTAAATGGGACCCCTTTGTGCTAGGCCTTCGCAGACTGGGAATAGAGCCTGTGGTTTGGATTTGCAGAGGGATGGAACCCATGACATCATCCTTGTTGAGAAATCACACCGACCAACTGCCTGCCCGAGGATCTGTCATCCTAAATGGCTAACTTACGAGATGCTTAGCAAGGCATCTCTCCAACACACTGTTTAGTATGTCTGCACATCCCTTACTCTGCCATGCTTTAAACCATATGAAGCAATACAAAGTTGTTGTCAGTAACAATAACAACAATAGTGCAAGAGTTGGTTTACTTGACCAATAGCTATTGAATATGTCAGGCAGCACGTGAGATGCTAAGGCAGTGTTTCTCCAAGTGTGGTCTGGGCTACTTTAGGGAGCTCGCTAAAGAATGTGGTAAGTGCTATGACAGAGGTGAACGTAGGATACTGTGGGTGCACACATGTGATGCACGTGTACACTGCACCTAACCCAGAATCTTGGTGCAAGGTGAAGTTTAAGCAAATTCCTTAAGGATGAGTGGGAATGATCTAGTATTTCTCCATCTACCCCCAAATTATTTGAGTGACTTAATTAAATGAATGAAAGGCAGGATTAGGGGGAGGGGATCAGAAAAGGAGAGCCCTCCCCCACCAAGCCAAGGAGGGTCAGAGAGTGAGAAAGAACACGGCACCTGAGAGTGATCCAAGCAGCTCAACAGATCCAGCTAGAAGCTACAGCTCAGGAAGCAGGGATGAGACAGGAGGCCAGAGGGGCATTCAGACAGGGCCTAGCAAGCCACATTCAAGAATGTGGACTTCATGATAATGCACCTGGGGAGTCACTGAAGAGTTTCAAGCAAGGAAGTAACATTTTGTATTTTTAAAATATCCTTGAGAATGCAGTATAGAGAATAAATTGGGGAGCAAGCGAGACAGAACAGAACATTCAGGAGAATACCACAATTACGCAGAAGAAAAATAAGAGTGGTTTGCTCTAAGATAGTAGCTACAGGGATGGAGAGAGGCATACCCACTAAAGAGAGACCCAAGTAGCACAATGGGATAGGACCTGGTGGATGATCGAAGCTGGCTGAAGGAGAGAAAGGAATTGAGAGAAACTCTCAGCTTTTTGCTTTGATGAGCTTCTCTGGGTTAGACAGCAATGCCACGTATACATCTATTTTCTCTGTGAAGCAGGAGGCAAGCTCTTTAGCTGAGAGTGAGCAGAGGGTTTGCGGAGATGTCAGGGAGAAGAGAGAAGCTTTGAAAGAGTCTCTGCAGGGAAGAAAGAGAGCGGAAGGGAAGAAGGACTTCCAGGGAAGTTTTAGGGCAAACTTGAGACTGGAAAACATAAAGGCATCTTTCAGTATGATTGTGTTGTTATTTTCTCCAGTAGAGTTCAGGTGTCTAGCCGAAGGAGCAAGAAGGTGAACAGTGAGATTGAGCTGGGATTGGGATGCGACAGAAGGACGGGGGGCAGTGGAATTGAGAGAACTGATAGAAGATTCCAGAGAGAAAATCATGGGGGCAAGCTAAGTATCATGTCCATTTTTACAGACAAATAGGAGCCAGAGCAGAGATAAAATAAGTGGTCTACTGGGACATAAGTTGGAGTCTTAAAAGAAAAACTTCAGCCGAATTAGATTTAAAGGAGTTTAATTGAGCAATGAATGACTCGTGGGTTGGGCAGCCCCCAGAATCACAGCTGATTCAGAGATGCCACCGCAGCCAGTGGTGGAAGAAGATTTATAGACCAAAAAAAAAAAAAAAGGAAATGATGTTCAGAAATTGGAAGTGAGGTACAGAAGAGCTGGATTAGTACAGGTTGGCGTTTGCCTTATTTGAACACAGTTTGAACATTCGGCAGTGCATGAATGGTTGAAGTATGGACATTGGGATTGGTCAAGACTCAGCTGTTGTTACAGGTGCATACTCTTAAATTAGGTTTTCAATCTTTTTTTTTTTTTTTTTTTTTTTTTTTTGAGACGGAGTTTCACTCCTGTCACCCAGGCTGGAGTGCAATGGTGTGATCTCTGCTCACTGCAACCTCCATCTCCTGGATTCAAGCGACTTTCCTGCCTCAGCCTCCCAAGTAGCTGGGATTATAAGCATGCACCACCACACCCGGCTAATTTTTGTCTTTTTTGTAGAGGCGGGGTTTCAGCACGTTGGCCAGGCTGGTCTTGAACTCCTGACCTCAGGTGATCCGCCAGCCTTGGCCTCCCAAAGTGCTGGGATTACAGGCGTGAGTGACCACTCCCAGCCGGTTTTCAGTCTTGTCTACTTATTAAATTAGGTTACAGATTGTCCACAACGACTCAGATATAGAAGTACAGAGTCCTTCTCAGGCCATATTTAGTTTCCCTTAACAGAAGTGGAAATTAGAAAGAAAAATGGCCAGAAGCAACGAACGGGAATGAGTAAGAAAGGTGGGATGTAGGGGCTGCCAATCACCTGGTTTGGGTTTCTGCAAACTACACTTTCTCACTACACTCCCCTCCTTCAAGAGGGTGTTCCAGTGGGCTTACATTCTTCTGAGCTTTCATGATCATCAGAGAGGGAGCTATGGTTACGAAAGGAAGAGTTTTGCACCCATTTGGGTGTGTTAGGATGGAAGGCAAGGATGAGGGTTCCTGGAGAGTGAGGTGCGCGGCTCTCCTGATGCAGCACCAGTTTGATGTGACCTCCATTTACCTTTACTTTTTATTTGGAGGTGGTGGTGGGATCAGGGGCTATTTACTGGGACACAGAATATGAGAGAAGTGTAGGCATCTGTTACAAAAGAAACTGATGGAAAACCTCAAAGGGCCTCAGAAGGGCCAGATTGGCTGAAATAAAAAGAAACAGAAGTTCTTGACATAGATTAAACAGTGTAAGAGGGTGATCACATCTTCTCTCTTCAATTCAACTTTAAAACAGAGAAGCCTTTTTCAGTAGCAGCCAGAAGACAGTGTCAGCACAAATGAACATGATGTCATGTAGAAAGCATGTGAATATTTTTCATAATTATTTTTTGTTTTAGGAACTGGGATTATGAAGTGTAAAGTAACATCAGCAAACATAGCGGAGGCTTGGGAAGACTTCTGCTCCTCTGCCAGTGGCAGGAAGGGGAAGAAGAGAAGAGAAATATGACACAGAAAGAAGGGTGTTGTTTTGTTTTTGTTTGCTCATTAGCAAGATGAACCATCCAGGAAAAGAATTTGTTTCTTTTTTTTTTTTTTTTTTTTTTTTGAGACAGAATCTCGCTCTGTCGCCCAGGCTGGAGTGCAGTGGCGCAATCTCGGCTCACTGCAAGCTCCGCCTCCTGGGTTCACGCCATTCTCCTGCCTCAGCCTCCCAAGTAGCTGGGACTACAGGCGCCCGCTACCACGCCTGGCTAATTTTTTGTATTTTTAGTAGAGACGGGGTTTCACCATGTTAGCCAGGATGGTCTCAATCTCCTGACCTCGTGATCCGCCCGCCTCGGCCTCCCAAAGTGCTGGGATTGCAGGCGTGAACCACCGCGCCCGGCCAAGAATTTGTTTCTTAGAGATAAACTGAGTGTATGCAAACTGCCTGGCACAGAAACTGTTGTATTCTACGATGATCTCCCAGTGTTGGTTTTCCCTTGTCCTCCTTAACAGAACAATTAAATATTAATATATTCAATACTAATTAGAAGATTAATAAATTTTTTAAAAAATTCTGCACACAAATTGAAATTGTGAAAGTATAAACCCTTTTACTTAAATGGGATTGTCAAGGTAGATGCTCTCCATCAAATTCTGTAAATCAAATTTCATAACATTAAGCAGAAAAATGTGTACAATGCTGTATTTTAACTTCGTTTACAATACTGTGATAGTCCAGGGGCATTCCAAAAAATTGCTCCTATCGCTGAAATTTTGAGAGTCAAAAAAGGATGAAAAGTTAGATAATTTCAACATGAATGGAATATGAGGCCCTCAAAATCTGAAGGTCTCTAAAATCAACATTTCTCTTTCAGCACAGTATTTTCAGTTTTCTTCCTCCTTCAATATAGCATGCCAACTATTGCTCCCTCTCCCTTTTCCATCATCATTTGTTATCCAATTAGTACTTTGCCTTCTCCCTGCTTGTTTTAGGTCATGTTTTGAAAATGTGAAATTGCCGTTCCTAACTTCTCTCTCACCTGTGATTTTAGAGTTTGCACCCACCATTCTGACTATGGTAACCCAACATAAATCAATTCATGTTGTTGCTTAATTGAACAAAAGTTGGACCCATAAATTAGTGAGATTGGTTTTCTTTCTTGTTTTTTGAGACAGGGTCTTACTCTGTTGCCCAGACTGGAGTGCAATGGTGCGATCATGGTTCACTGCAGCTTCAGCCTCTCTAGGCTCAGGTGATCCTCCCACCTCAACCTCCCAAGTAGCTGGGACTACAGGTGTGTGCCACCACATCTAGCTAATTTTTGTATTTTTTGTAGAGACAGGTTTTCGCCATGTTACCCAGGCTGGTCTTGAACTCCTGGGCTCAAGCAATCCACCCACTTCAGCCTCCCAAAGTGGTGGGATTACAGGCATGAGCCACCACATCCACCCAAGATTAGTTGCAAAAGTGTTTTCAATAATGGCAGCATCAGTGGACCAACTTTAATCCTCCCCTTGGCTCAGTTTTTAGAACTTTCTCTTTTTTTAATCCATACTCACTCCCTTGGCAATCTCATCCAGCTTCATAGCTTAAAATCTCACACTATTTGGTCCAGCCAGCTTTTCTGAACTCTAAACTCCAGTGGCCTCCTAAGTATCTCCATTTGGATGTCTAAAAGGCAACTCATACTTAACGTGTCTGAAAATGAGTTCCTGGTCTTCCTCTCCAAATCTGTTCCCCGGCACGTCTTCTCTATCTCAGTAAATGGTTGTTGCATTCTTCCAGGTGCTCAAACTAAAAACATTCTTACTTCTTTCTCTTACATTCTACATCCAACCTGTCAGCAAATGCTGTTGGCTCTATCAACAAAATAGATCCAGAATTCAACCACTTTTCACCATTTCTACCTCTGCTCTCTGTCCCATGCACCATCAAGTCTAGTCTGAATTATTGCAATAGGATTCTAAATGGTCCCCCTGCCTCTTCCCTCACCTTCCTTCCCTCTTTGGTCTTTTCTTAACACACAAGCCAGAGTAATCCTACTAAAAATAGATAATGTCACCCCACCACTTAAAATCTCAAAATCTCCAATGGCTTTTTTTTTTTCTTTTTTTTCTTTTTTGAGATGGAGTTTCACTCTTTTGCCCAGGCTGGAGTGAAGTGGCATGATCTCGGCTCACTGCAACCTCCACCCTCTGGGGTTCATGTGATTCTCATGCCTCCACCTCCCGAGTAGCTGGAATTTCAGGCACCCACCACCACGCCCGGCTAATTTTTGTATTTGTAGTAGAGACAGGGTTTCACCATGTTGGCCAGGCTGGTCTCAAGCTCCTGACCTCAGGTGATTCACCAGCCTTGGCCTCCCAAGGTGCTAGGATTATAGGCATGAGCCACTGTGCCTGGCCTCCAGTGGCTTCTAATATCACCAGACTAAAAACAAATGACTTTATAAGTAAGCCCAGAATAACGTATGGTTCATAATGGGGCTCCTTTGAGGGAATGCTAAAAATAATGAAGAGGATTGAATTGATCTAGGCATAAGTTTGGGTCATCCTGGGCACCTCTTTTTGAGGGCCCGCATGCCCACACCTCCCCATCACTCTGATCTCACCTACTACGCTGCACCTGGACCCCTTAGCTTTGGTACCAACCTCCTCACAGACTGGAAGGTGCCAGGCAGACTTCCTCAAGGCCTTTGTTCTTCTCTATGTATGTCCACAACTCACCTCTACTTTCCTTTGGGTCCTTATTCAAACATCTCAATGAGGCTTTCTCTGGGAGCCCCATCTCAACATAAACCTCTTCTCCCTATAGTACCCATCTCTGCTTTATTTTTTTTTCCTTTGCACTTATCACTATGTAACACTCTACATATTTTACTTATTTATTTAGCACCTTACATTTAAAATATGATGCAACGTGAAACATTAATACATTAGATGACTTCATTAGAAATACTACTTAAAGTAGGTACTAACTAGATAAAAAGTACTTTCCCTCCCCGCAAAAACTAAACCAATCAAATAACAAAGTATGCTAAGTGGTACTGAAGAACTGTGATGTTCATTCCCATACAGCTTATTTTAAATGATCTTGGATAACAGTAAGTGCAAAGAGTCTTCACTTGTTATAGATACTTCTTCTATCTAATGTAAAAGCAATAACTTTATTATGCAAAGTGCATACCACCGTATTACAAATTATCAGTTAAACTACATGTTGTATACAATACCTACTGATTACCAGGGAAATTTACTTTTAGTTTTTCTCTCTCTTTTTTTTTTAAAAAAATTGGAGTTATAATAAAGCCTAATCATATAAATAACTTCAAGGCAAACTAATCATCCCAACTCTGGAACAGGTTAGCTCAATAATTTTAGCTATTATTTGACTTTGCATTATTTCAACTCACTAGGTTTCAGTTTCTTTGTCTGTAAAAGAGAATTAATATTGGTGCCTAACTAAGGAGCTTCTTGTGAGAATAAGGGACACAGTGCACTGGGAGCACCTGGCAGGTGGGAAGGTTTCCATAGCTATTAGCAGCCATCATGACTCGTGACTACTGCTACTGTGGAAATAGGCATGAACAGATTTCGCCAGTTGAAGACTACAAGTAGTTAACCAAATAGTCATGCTTAGAAAGCATTCCTACTCATATACGACTGTTTTATCTTTTGAGAAATTCTAAATATTGCTTAACATATCATAAATATAAATGCCCATAAAACCCCGATTAAGTAATTTATCATTTTCTGCACACTTGTGCCATACTGACTTTATCACAAGGTATTGAAACACAGCCCTTTCCATGGCCTAGAGACAAATGAATACTTGGATCTTGAAAGGCATATTATCTACACCACATATTTGGGGGATTAAGCATGCACTATCTCATATAATTTAATGAATCAGTCCATAAATTATCATGTTTACTCTCTCATCCAGTAGGTTGTAAGGAGTGTGAAGGAAAGGAATATATATAGTTTTTGTATCTTTCATGCTACTTGACTTGGCACAAAGGCATTTCAACTTAGTATAGTGGAAATAGCACTGGGCTAGAAGTCAGGAAACACAGATTTCAGCTGAGTAATTAAAGACAAGTCACTTCAACTATCTTTAGGCTGCAGATTACTCATGAGTAATATTCTTTTCCATTAACAACATTTAGATTCCTTTTCAAATGCTCTCATTCTAAGGAACACTAGCAAAAGGGGTTTTTATCAATGAATGTTGGGTTAATTAATATCCAACATCATTTTCCCATACCTTAAAACATACCATTACTGAGGCTTGGTTCCAAGATGGCCGAATAGGAACAGCTCCAGTCTACAGCTCCCAGCGTGAGCGACACAGAAGACGGGTGATTTCTGCATTTCCAACTGAGGTACTAGGTTCATCTCACTGGGGCTTGTCCAACAGTGGGTGCAGGACAGTGGGTGCAGTGCACCGAGCATGAGCCAAAGCAGGGCAAGGCATTGCCTCACCCGGGAAGCACAAGGGGTCAGGGAATTCCCTTTCCTAGCCAAGGGAAGCCGTGACAGATGGTACCTGGAAAATCGGGTCACTCCCACCCTAATATTGCGCTTTTCCAATGGTCTTAGCAAACGGCACGCCAGGAGATTATATCCCATGCCTGGCTTGGAGGGTTCCACGCCCATGGAGCCTCGCTCACTGCAAGCACAGCCGTCTGAGATCGAACTGCAAGGTGGCAGCCAGCCTGGGGGAGGGGCGCCCGGTATTGCTGAGGCTTGAGTAGGTAAACAAAACGGCTGGGAAGCTTGAACTGGGTGGAGCCCACTGCAGCTCAAGGAGGCCTGCCTGCCTCTGCAGACTCCACCTCTGGGGGCAGGGCATAGCCGAATAAAAGGCAGCAGAAACCTCTGCAGACTTAAATATCCCTGTCTGACAGCTTTCAAGAGAGTAGTGGTTCTCCCAGCACAG
Source organism: Pongo abelii (assembly GCF_028885655.2). Taxonomy (NCBI): domain Eukaryota; kingdom Metazoa; phylum Chordata; class Mammalia; order Primates; family Hominidae; genus Pongo; species Pongo abelii. Next base: position 94,320,622 of record NC_071995.2, read on the forward strand.
AGTTTGAGATCTGAGAACGGACAGACTGCCTCCTTAAGTGGGTCTCTGACCCCTGAGTAGCCTAACTGGGAGGCACCCCCCAGTAGGGGCAGACTGACAACTCACACAGCCGGGTACTCCTCTGAGACAAAACTTCCAGAGGAACGATCGGGCAGCAACATTTGCTGTTCAGCAATATTCGCTGTTCTGCAGCCTCCACTGCTGATACCCAGGCAAACAGGGTCTGGAGTAGACCTCCAGCAAACTCCAACAGACCTGCAGCTGAGGGTCCTGACTGTTAGAAGGAAAACTAACAAACAGAAAGGATATCCACACCAAAACCCCATCTGTACGTCACCATCATCAAAGACCAAAGGTAGATAAAACCACAAAGATGGGGAAAAAACAGAGCAGAAAAACTGGAAATTCTAAAAATCAGAGCGCCTCTCCTCCTCCAAAGGAACACAGCTCCTCACCAGCAATGGAACAAAGCTGGACGGAGAATGACTTTGATGAGTTGAGAGAAGAAGGCTTCAGACGATCAAACTTCTCCGAGCTAAAGGAGGAAGTTCAAACCCATCGCAAAGAAGTTAAAAACCTTGGAAAAAGATTAGACGAATGGCTAACTAGAATAACCAATGTACAGAAGTCCTTAAATGACCTGATGGAGCTGAAAACCATGGCATGAGAACTACATGACGAATGCACAAGCTTCAATAGCCGATTCAATCAACTGGAAGAAAGGATATCAGTGATTGAAGATCAAATGAGTGAAATGAAGTGAGAAGAGAAGTTTAGAGAAAGAAGAATTAAAAGAAACTAACAAAGCCTCCAAGAAATATGGGACTATGTGAAAAGACCAAATCTACATCTGATTGGTTTACCTGAAAGTGATGGGGAGAATGGAACCAGGTTGGAAAACACTCTGCAGGATATTATCCAGGAGAATTTCCCCAACCTAGCAAGGCAGGCCAACATTCAAATTCAGGAAATACAGAGAATGCCACAAAGATACTCCTCAAGAAGAGCAACTCCAAGACACATAATTGTCAGAATCACCAAAGTTGAAATGATGGAAAAAATGTGAAGGGCAGCCAGAGAGAAAGGTCAGGTTACCCACAGAGGGAAGCCCATCAGACTAACAGCGGATCTCTTGGTGGAAACTCTGCAAACCAGAAGAGAGTGGGGGCCAATATTCAACATTCTTAAAGAAAAGAATTTTCAACCCAGAATTTCATATCCAGCCAAACTAAGCTTCATAAGTGAAGGAGAAATAAAATCCTTTACAGACAAGTAAATGCTGAGAGATTTTGTCACCACCAGGCCTGCCCTACAAGAGCTCCTGAAGGAAGCACTAAACATGGAAAAGAACAACTGGTACCAGCCACTGCAAAAACATGCCAAATTGTAAAGACCATCGATGCTAGGAAGAAAGTGCAACTAACGAGCAAAATAACCAGCTAACATCATAATGACAGGATCAAATTCACACATAACAGTATTAACCTTAAATGTAAATGGGCTAAATGCTCCAATTAAAAGGCACAGACTGGCAAATTGGATAAAGAGTCAAGACCCATCAGTGTGCTGTATTCAGGAAACCCATCTCACGTGCAGAAACGTGCATAGGCTCAGAATAAAGGGATGGAGGAAGATCTACCAAGCAAATGGAAAACAAAAAAAGGCAGGGGTTGCAATCCTAGTCTCTGATAAAACAGACTTTAAACCAACAAAGATCAAAAGAGACAAAGAAGGCCATTACATAATGGTAAAGGGATCAATTCAACAAGAAGAGCTAACTGTCCTAAATATATATGCACCCAATACAGCAGCACCCAGATTCATAAAGCAAGTACTGAGTGACCTGCAAAGAGACTTAGACTCCCACACAATAATAATGGGAGACTTTAACACCCCACTGTCAACATTAGACAGATCAACGAGACAGAAAGTTAACAAGGATACCCAGGAATTGAACTCAGCTCTGCACCAAGCAGACCTGATAGACATCTACAGAACTCTCCACCCCAAATCAACAGAATATACATGTTTTTCAGCACCACACCACACCTATTCCAAAATTGACCACATAGTCAGAAGGAAAGCTCTCCTCAGCAAATGTAAAAGAACAGAAATTATAACAAACTGTCTCTCAGACCACAGTGCAATCAAACTAGAACTCAGGATTAAGAAACTCACTCAAAACCGCTCAACTACATGGAAACTGAACAACCTGCTCCTGAATGACTACTGGGTACATAACGAAATGAAGGAAGAAATAAAGATGTTCTTTGAAACCAACGAGAACAAAGACACAACATACCAGAATCTCTGGGACACAATCAAAGCAGTGTGTAGAGGGAAATTTATAGCACTAAATGCCCACAAGAGAAAGCAGGAAAGATCCAAAATTCACACCCTAACCTCACAATTAAAAGAACTAGAGAAGCAAGAGCAAACACATTCAAAAGCTAGCAGAAGGCAAGAAATAACTAAAATCAGAGCAGAACTGAAGGAGATAGAGACACAAAAAACCCTTCAAAGAACTAATGAATCCAGGAGCTGGTTTTTTGAAAAGATCAACAAAATTGATAGACCACTAGCAAGACTAATAAAGAAGAGAGAAGAATCAAATAGATGCAATAAAAAATGATAAAGGGGATATCCCCACCAATCCCACAGAAGTACAAACTACCATCAGAGAATACTGTAAACACCTCTATGGAAATAAACTAGAAAATCTAGAAGAAATGGATAAATTCCTTGACACATACACCCTCCCAAGACTAAACCATGAAGAAGTTGAATCTCTGATAGACCAATAACAGGCTCTGAAATTGAGGCAATAATTAATATCTTACCAACCAAAAAAAGTCCAGGACAAGACAGATTCACAGCCGAATTCTACCAGAGGTACAAGGAGGAGCTGGTACCATTCCTTCTGAAACTATTCTAATCAATAGAAAAAGAGGGAATCCTCCCTAACTCATTTTATGAGGCCAGCATCATCCTGATACCAAAGCCTGGCAGAGACACAACAAAAAAGGAGAATTTTAGACCAATATCCCTGATGAACATCAATGCAAAAATCCTCAATAAAATACTGGCAAACTGAATCCAGCAGCACATCAAAAAGCTTATCCACCATGATCAAGTGGGCTTCATCCCTGGGATGCAAGGCTGGTTCAACATACGCAAATCAATAAATGTAATCCAGCATATAAACAGAACCAAAGACAAAAACCACATGATTATCTCAATAGATGCAGAAAAGGCCTTTGACAAAATTCAACAGCCCTTCATGCTAAAAACTCTCAAGAATTTAGGTATTGATGGGACATATCTCAAAATAATAAGAGCTATTTATGACAAACCCACAGCCAATATCATACGGAATGGGCAAAAATTGGAAGCATTCCCTTTGAAAACTGGCATAAGACAGGGATGCCCTCTCTCACCACTCCTATTCAACATAGTGTTGGAAGTTCTGGCCATGGCAATCAGTCAGGAGAAAGAAATACAGTGTATTCAATTAGGAAAAGAAGTCAAATTGTCCCTGTTTGCAGATGACATGATTGTATATTTAGAAAACTCCATTGTCTCAGTCCAAAATCTCCTTAAGCTGATAAGCAAAATCAGCAAAGTCTCAGGATACAAAATCAATGTGCAAAAATCGCAAGCATTCTTATACACCATTAACAGACAAACAGAGAACCAAATCATGAGTGAACTCCCATTCACAATTGCCTCAAAGAGAATAAAATACCTAGGAATCCAACTTACAAGGGATGTGAAGGACCTCTTCAAGGAGAACTACAAACCACTGCTCAATGAAATAAAAGAGGATACAAACAAATGGAAGAACATTCCATGCTCATGGATAGGAAGAATCAATATCGTGAAAATGGCCATACTTCCCAAGGTAATTTATAGATTCAATGCCATCCCCATCAAGCTACCAATGACTTTCTTCACAGAATTGGAAAAAACTACTTTAAAGTTCATATGGAACCCAAAAAGACTCCGCATTGCCAAGTCAATCCTAAGCCAAAAGAACAAAGCTGGAGGCATCATGCTACCTGACTTCAAACTATACTACAAGGCTACAGTAACCAAAACAGCATGGTACTGGTACCAAAACAGAGATATAGACCAATGGAACAGAACAGAGCCGTCAGAAATAATGCCACATATCTACAACCATCTGATCTTTGACAAACCTGACAAAAACAAGAAATGGGGAAAGGATTCCCTATTTAACAAATGGTGCTGGGAAACCTGGCTAGCCATATGTAGAAAGCTGAAACTGGATCCCTTCCTTACACTTTATACAAAAATTAATTCAAGATGGATTAAAGATTTAAATGTTAGACCTAAAACCATAAAAACCCTAGAAGAAAACCTAGGCAATACCATTCAGGACATAGGCATGGGCAAGGACTTCATGTCTAAAACACCAAAAGCAATGGCAACAAAAGCCAAAATTGACAAATGGGATCTAATTAAACTAAAGAGCTTCTGCACAGCAAAAGAAACTACCATCAGACTGAACAGGCAACCTACAGAATGGGAGAAAATTTTTGCAATCTACTCATCTGACAAAGGGCTAATATCCAGAATCTACAAAGAACTCAAACAAATTTACAAGAAGAAAACAAACAACCCCATCAACAAGTGGGCGAAGGATATGAACAGACACTTCTCAAAAGAAGACATTTATGCAGCCAACAGACACATGAAAAAATGCTCATCATCACTGGCCATCAGAGAAATGCAAATCAGAACCACAATGAGATACCATCTCACACCAGTTAGAATAGCGATCATTAAGAAGTCAGGAAACAACAGGTGCTGGAGAGGATGTGGAGAAATAGGAACACTTTTACACTGTTGGTAGGACTGTAAACTGGTTCAACCATTGTGGAAGACAGTGTGGCGATTCCTCAGGGATCTAGAACTAGAAATACCATTTGACCCAGCCATCCAATTACTGGGTATATACCCAAAGGATTATAAGTCATGCTGCTATAAAGCCACATGCACACATATATTTATTGTGGCACTATTCACAATAGCAAAGACTTGGAACCAACCCAAATGTCCATCAATGATAGACTGGATTAAGAAAATGTGGCACATATACACCATGGAATACTATGCAGCTATAAAAATTGATGAGTTCATGTCCTTTGTAGGGACATGGATGAAGCTGGAAACCATCATTCTCAGCAAACTATTGCAAGGACAAAAAACCAAACACTGCATGTTCTCACTTATAGGTGGGAATTGAACAATGAGAACACTTGGACACAGGAAGGGGAACGTCACACTCTGGGGACTGTTGTGAGGTGGGGGGAGTGGGGAGGGATAGCATTAGGAGATATACCTTATGTAAATGACAAGTTAATGGGTGCAGCACACCAACATGGCCCATGTATACATATGTAACAAACCTGCACGTTGTGCACATGTACCCTAGAACTTAAAGTATAATAAAAAATAAATAAAAAACATACCATTACCATAAAACAAATGTGACCCTTAATTATAGGTTTTGTTCACGCATGAAAACTTGCCAGGAACTCATAGTCCTTGTCACTGTCCTTTCTATCAAACACAAATCTTTCAATCTGTTTTAAAAATAGCAAACCTGGGTGGGAGGAGGGTGAGCATCACGAAGAATAGCTAATGGATGCTGGGCTTAATACCTGGGCAATAGGATGATCTGTGCAGCAAACCACTATGGCACACGTTTACCTATGTAACAAACCTGCACATCCTGCACAGGTACCCCTGCACTTAAAAGTTGGAAGAAAAAAATTGTTAAGCTTGACTCTCTCATCTTACCATGTCATTTCTATTTCTCCATTTGTTTATGTTCCCCATTTCTCTTTTTTCTGCTTTAATTGAATAAAAGTAATAACTAATTTAAAAACATAGAAAAATAAAAATAGCAAACCTACCCCTACCAGCATTCCCCATTCCCTCCCTCATTTTGTTTTCTCTCCTTAGTATTTACCACACTCCGACATAACATAGATTTTACTTATTTGTTCTCTATTCCCCCATCCCCACATTAGAATCTGCGTTTCATGGGTACAGGGATTTTTATGTGTTTGGTTCACTGCCATGTCTGTGCCACCTGGAATGGGATCTGACACATAGTAGCTTGAAAATTATTTGAATAAATGGGTGAATAAACATCATTTAAGATCCTCTATTGGTTGCGTTTCCCATACCATAACTAATCTCATATGACTACCAACTCAGCTTCTCCATGTTAACCAAGGTTTCTGATCCTCATCCCCTGCCCAAGGCTTATTCATTTCTCCCCCTGTCATTTCTCCCTGCTTGTCATATCACTCATTTATTTATTCAGTTACAGATTTGTTGACTGCCTACTGTGATCCAAGCAATGTGCTAAATGCTAGGGACATACAGGTAAATAAAACTGACACAAACCTTACCCTCTTTAATAATCCTTTACCTTTTTTTTTTTTGAGACAGAGTCTCACTCTGTCACCCAGGCTGGGGTGCAGGGGCGTGATCTTGGCTCACTGCAACCTCCGCCTCCGAGGTTCAAGCAATTCTCATGCTTCAGCTTCCCGAGTAGCTGGGATTACAGGTGTGTGCCACCACACCTGGCTAACTTTTTTGTATTTTTAGTAGAGACAGGGTTTCACCATGTTGGCCAGGCTAGTCTTGAACTCCTGACCTTAGGTGATCTGCTTGCCTCCCAAAGTGCTGGGATTACAGGCATGAGCCACTGTGCCCAGCCTAATAATCCTTTTCTATTCAAAGATTACTTTGAGACCCAGCTACGCCCTCTGTTCTTGGCTTCTCTGTACTGCTGTCTCTGACTTTACAGTCCTGCCTTTGAATGGTATATTTTCATAATGCCCTGGAGAAAAATTTTAAAAATCTGTGTGCTTTGGTTGGTTGCTATCCAATTTTGAATAGAATTCTTTTAATAAAGAGTTAATAGAACAGGGAGCAAGTCATGCTCACTTCTAAGGAGACAGTAACTACATCCCTTTAGAGTTACTGTTGGGCCACACTGAACAGATACTGTTTCCTAACAGTGATCATCGCAATTCCAGTCTCATGAGGCCTGACTGTGTGGCATCTAAGATGGTTTGCTACATCTCCCCACTTCCTTGTGTTTGCTGTATCCAGCGGTAATCTGAGAGTGCTTCTTTTACATCCTGAAAAAAGCCTAATTAACCCATCATTTTTAGCCTCAAGGTTGTTATTAGAGACTGCTCCAACTACATAGGAGGCTAAGCTCCCAATGGACAGAGTCCTGATATCCAAGGATGCCTAGCCCCAGGCCTGTTTGTGCCTTTCACCAGGGTTTTGGGAGCACTTAAACCTCCACATCAGCATTTCCCACGCTGTGCTCTGTGGATCATTAGGGTCCGGAAAGATAGTAACGAATTCTGCTAAAAGAGGGTTTCATAGCCAAGTAAGTCCAGGAATGTCACATCCTAAATCTCCCATTTGGGGATACAGGGTACATAATGAGAATATTAATGTATTTATAAATGTTTCAATTTGTTAAACCCAGTCAGTGTTTCCCAGCCTAAGTTAACAATGGGATCTTTTATTCTCAGTATACCACTGCCATCTCAGAGGACATCACTGCTCAGGAGAAAACTGTTTGGCAAATTCCATTTTACCTTCATGTCATCTCCAAATGAATAGCAGCAAATGGCTTTAAGAGAGTGAGGGAGGAGGGAGATATAAGATATTCCCCACCAGTAGTTCTTGGGGGTCACAAATAGAGGGAGAGACCTTTATTTTATGGAACAAATACTAGACTTAAGGTCAGAAGACTTGTGACTTAGTCCTAGCTCTGTCACGTAACTAACAGTATGTTGTTGGGCAAATTATTTTAACTCAAGACTCAATCTCATCTCCCAGGAAGGAGACACGTTTTAGGATAGCCATATCCCATTCTTTGAAAGAGCTCGGCAGTTTAGGAAGTTTCTATATAGCAGGTATAATGTCTATTTAAAAAGTGTTCTTCTGGGTGAATTTTTGGGCCCATGTTTTTGAAGTCCTCTTTTGGATGACTGGTGCCTTCCACTCTGTTGATGGAGGTAGCTGACTCTTTAGACATGAAGCTCCAGGCTCTCAAAACCCAAAGCAGTATTTCTGAATGAACATTGGAAACAAATTGAGTCTGGCATATATTTATGTTAGCCTACTTAATAGGATAATACCTAGAGAAGTCTTAAGTCTTATATAGAATGGAGGAAAATATAGGTCTATAATATTACAAATAAGCCATAAATGAAATTTGAGGCTTCTTATTTTTAAACTAGATTGACTAGCTTCTTTTTCTGAGCACACAATTTTCAAAGATGGAAATTGGTGACATGGAGTTGAAACTGCAAAATAAATTTGTAGCACTGCACTGATTTATATTCTAACATGACAGAGGAGAGGAAGGCAATAATCACTTCTGGGGAGGCTTCCTATAGTCCTTGAGTTAGAGAAAGACTCTTCCATTCTTTAACTCAGGAGAGAAAGATTACTTCCCAAACCTGTTCTCTGTAAAGAAGAAATTCTATAATGACTTCTTTACACTTTACACTTGCAAATAATGCTCTAGAGGGAACTAGGTCACACTTGATGCTTTCCTCACCATTAAAATATGTCTGCTGAGGCCGGGCACAGTGACTCACACCTGTAATCCCAGCACTTTGGCAGGCTGAGGCGGGCGGATCACTGGGTCAGGAGTTCAAGACAAGCCTGGCCAATATGGTGAAACCCCATGTCTACTAAAAATACAAAAAAAGCTGGGTGTGGTGGTGTGCACCTGTAATCCCAGCTACTCAGGAGGCTGAGGCAGGAGAATTGCTTGAACCCAGGAGGCGGAGGCTTCAGTGAGCCAAGATTGTGCCACTGCACTCCAGCCTGGGCAACAGAGCAGGACTCAGTCTCAAAAAAAAAAAAGTCTGCTAAAATAACAACTACAATTAAAAACACTTATGAACTAGGTTTAGAAGGTATCTGTACACTGAAATAACTTACATAAATGTTAGTCTCTATCTGCTTGGAATTTGATATAAACATTGATGACAATAAATAGTTGGTTTTAAAAAAGACAAGATTGTATTTCCATATAGGTTAGTTCAAAGTTACTGTAGTCATCTCTAAATAATTGCTGGACTGTTGCAATAAATTTGCAATAAATTCAATGTGATATTTGCTAAATGAGCATGCCTACCATCTGTTTACTCAGACTGTATTTTTGCAATTTCATAGATAAACAAGGCCCAGTAGAGATTACTATAGTCATCGTTAAATAATTGCTGGACTGTGGCAATAAATTTGCAATAAATTCAATGTGATATTTGCTAAATGAGCATGCCTGCCATCTGGTTACTAAAACTGTATTTTTGCAACTTCATAGATACACAAGGCCCAGTAGCACTGAGATGTAAGGAGCCGATATGAGCCTGAGGATCAATTCCAAAGCAATTTGAGAGTTCAAGCCATTCATTTGTTTTCAGCACAAAGTGTTCTCCACATAACAAAACAATGAGTCTAACTTATCTGTCTCTTTCCTGTCCTGGTATCTTTAAAAATGTCCATCATGACAGGTTGCAAATGGGCTTACAATATTCAGCCAACTTTGGGGACCGTGAAGAAGAATGGAAAACAGTCGGTGTGCTGCTTGCACCATGTCCTACTTGGTTCTGGTGCCAGCAGCACTATTCTTGCTGGTCTCCTCAAGGTGCATACAGAAGAAGCAGCTGAATAATATGGCAAAAGTCTCCATGTATCTATGGAAGTGGGGAAAGGAGGTCCCAAACCAACCTTTTCATCAGGCCCCTGGCAAGCACCCCCCCGTACCACACCAAAAGCAGAATTAGTAGCATGGAATACAGTGCCTGAGGGGGTCAATACATGCTGATTATACACAACTACCTGGGAAGTCTGAGAATAGTTATATAAAGGATGCTAGAAGAGTGCTTATCCTAGTTTCTGTAGCCATTGTGATCCATGTATTGGATATATGCCTAACAGTCCAGGCTGTCTCAACCTCAGTACATTGACATTTTGAGCTAGATAATTTTTGGTTGCGGATGGGGTGGGGAGCGCTATTTTGTGCATCGTCTGAGGTTTAGCATCATCCCTGGCCTCCACCTACTAGATGCCAGTGGTGTTCCTCCTCCTAGCGAAAATGTCTCCAGATATGACCAAGTGTCCCAATGTCCCCAGGGAAGAAGGGCCAAAAATCACCCCTAGTTGAAAGCCACTCATCTAGTCTGTATATTCATGACATGGACCAGAATTAGAATGATTATACTCTCTTCTCTTTTTCCTGAATCAGTATTTCTTCATCTACTTATTGAAGTATTACATTCTCTTAATCTGCTTTTATTCAGTTTTCTCTGTTCTCATACACCTGAGGGTTGGGGGGAGCCTTTCAAGGTATTGCCACATAAGTTAAGAAGAGCTAAAAAAAGACCTGTTTCTCCCTTAGGAGAAAGGAATATTAAAGAGAAAACATTCCACATAGAAATTGGATCAGTAGCTAAGAAGGCTGTTTTGCAGAATGAGTTGAAGATGGCCTAAGCTGAAATTCATGTGTCTGTGAGCCCAGAAGAACCTTCGTATGTTAAAAGAAACTACTTTCATTTGTTTGCTACTGTCATGCAAAAGTATCCTTCTGTCAAACAGATTTTTTTCTTTCTTGGCTTTGTTTTTATTTACTTCCTATTTATATTAACAGTATCAGGAAGATACCGGTGTGGGCTCCAGGAACAGACTGTCTCAGTAACTCTTCCCTCTTCCCCCTTCAGAAACACAGTAAGTAGTCCCGAGAACTGAAGCAATGAGGAGCCTCTAGAGTGATGATTTGTGTCTGCTCTTTTTTTGTAATGTGAAAAATTTGAATCTTAGAATACTGACTTAAACCCAGCCAGTGGGCGATCTGCTTGAAAATGACTACACATTCATATGTAAGGGTAAGAAATAATTTATGACAAATAAAGCTCATGAAAAATTCTAATTTCATTCATGTTGCTACAAGTATAGCTTCATGCTTTAAAAAAAAAATGCGGGCTGGTAACATTTTTCTATCTTACCTACAGTGTAGAGTTAAACAGGTGTCCTTACCTCTCCTCCAGTGCATGGAAAAGGACTGGAGTATTTAGAAGTACAAATAGCTCCCTTCTTGACAACATCATCTTCCAGGCCAAATGTAGCGGAGCAGTTAGTCGCAAAGTACTTATAAGGCTTCCATGTTTTCCCGAAGTCCTGGGAGCGGTCCAGCACCATGGCAGCCGGCCTGGGGGACTTGAACATCATAATTAGGTGAGTGAAGTAGAATTCCGCTTCCAGGTCTAACTGGATCTTTTCTCTGTGCACGTCCTCCGCAGACTGCCACCATGTGCGAGGGAACCGGAAGGACGAGTCTGCCATGGCAGACGGCAGGTGAGCCAGGTGAGGATGGGCAGCATTGCACTTGTCACATTTGGGCTGCCGACAAGTCAGATCCGTGTTCTCACTGTAGAAGCAGTACAGTTCGGTAGCATTCTGACCGCAGGTGGTGTCTGCCCAGAGTTTTCGCCCCAAAGCCAAATTTCCCATCCGAGGGTTGCAGGCTTTTTCACAGCGGGAACTCACTCCAGCTACTCCACTCAGTCCTAAGAAAGGGAAAGCATGCGTGATGCAAGACAAACCCATCTGGAAAGCTCTTTTGGCCACCTAGTCCATCGACAACAGTCAAGGATCTCCCCTAAAGCGCTTGAGACTTTGGATAAATGGCAAAGTCTACGATGCTCCACCATGTTCATGTTTGAGCATGAACACTGTTCTGCATTCACAATGCATTCGTGTATGCGTGTGTGTGTGCGTGTGTGTGTATTTGCTTTTTATGTTCAGATGTAAAATTCACATCAGAGAAACAAACACTTTAGGCAGAGGGCAAGAGGAGGGAAAATAGAAGCACCAGGGTGAAGATGATTGGCCTAAAATTTTTCAAGTACTCTGCCTTATAAATGTTTTGTGTATTTCAAATACATTGATGTGTTTTTCAAGTCATGACTATCGAAAAACCATGTTTTTGAGACCACCTAAGTTAGTCTTTCAAATGTAATGTGAGTCCTTCACATGATTTAACATGTTTATTATGAGAATGTATTTAGAAGGAAATGTGGAATTCTATTTTCTTTATATTTTTAAGCCAGTGAAGGGATAGATTCCCTAGGAAAAGCAATATGAGATATTTAATAAATATACAATGGGTCCTCATTTAGAGGGAGGCAAAGCTAGAGACCTTTGGAGTTCAGATGTGCACTATCAATTTCTAACATTACGTAAACATAACTAAGGAAAAAACTCTCTGAACTGCCAAATGGCAGAAAAGCTTATTTTACATGCTCTCTCTTCAGGGTTTCTACCTGTGACAGGTTATATAGTAGTTAACTGTTTGCTTAACAGGAGAGTGTCTACAGTCTGGCAGCCACTAACAGCACCTTTAAATATTATCTGTGAACTGCAACACCTTCTTTAAAAAACACACCCTTCCTCCCAAAGGTCCAACAGACTTTAATGTTTTAAAATGACTTAAAATGATAAACATTATCCACTTAATATTCTGAGTACATACTATAATCCTTTGATTTGGGTTTGTCATTTTAATTATGAATACCTTAAGCAAAAATCATCTATTTTAAAGGTTAAAACAGAGGGGGAAAGAGGGAAAAGGAAATCAACCCTTAAATTCTGGCTAATTGAATGTTTCTGCTGCTTAAGAAGCAGTACCTCTGAACTGTTATCACAGTAAGGATTGGAGGAGGCCAAATGACAGCTTAGGCTGCAACAGAGACATTTCACACACTGACAATGGCCAACCCCACAAAGCCTTGCAACTAAAGGGCTTCCTTAGGCATTATTTTTTAAATGTCAAATTAAAGTGTGCATTATGCCTGGGTTCTGTTTGCCACTTTTCTCATTAGCTGGGGCAACAGTTGCTTGTGGCCAGAAGCACACAAACACACAGTGTGCTATGACTCACCTGTAAAAAATTTCAGGGAAAATCATATACTGCCTATACAAGTATTTTTGACTTGAAACACTTGCCTTGTGATGTTTATTTACAACCTTTCAATGGCTTGCATGTTTTTGCCATAATGTGGTTTGAGAAGGAAAAGGTTTTTTTAAAGCTCATCTTTTAAGAGTGCAAGAATTAAAGTAAAATCTTAGGCCTTTAATAGGTCCCTGGGAAAAATATCCAATAATTTTAAATGCCCCTAAACTCCTAAGTCCAGAAAAGATTTGAGCCAGATAAAGAATCCTTGGGGCAAAATACTTGGAGTCCCTCAAGTGACTATTCAATGATACTAAGGATGCTCCTGTGACTCGGACTGGTTTGGGATGCCGACTGGAAAGCCTGGATTTTGCTGGGTGCCAGCGGCCCTCAGGGAAGAGTGGAAGCCCAAGGGAGGAGATGCGTGCGACAATGTTCTGTAGCCACCAGCGAGTCCCTCTAGCCCAGGCGCCCCTTTCTGAAGCAGGCGAGATCCGCACGAGAGACTGGGTGTCTGCAGACTCCCTCACATCTCTCCCCCTCACCTACAGGGCTGCGCTTACGCCTAACTGGAAACCAGGTGACCCGCAAGAGGGAGGGAGAGGAGCAGAAGGGGTTCCCAAATACAGAAACCACGAGCCAGGAGCCAGTGGCCTAGGGCAGCCCAAGAAAGGCAGGATGGGAGTGGGAGGGAGAGGGCATCTGCCTCCGCCTCCGCCGGTTGTCCAGTTACCGAGCCAGGGAGCAGACCCGCCTCCGACCTCCCGCAGAGTCTCTGCCAGGGTACCAATTCCCCAGGGGCGGCCAGCCAGCTCAATGCAAGCCCAGGGTGATCAACACCTATCGTCCAAGCCAGGAGTCCCTCTGCGTTCCAGCCACTGCTCCGGGGAGAGGGCGCTCAGCCCTGCCCCAGGTGTCCTTACCTGGTTCTCTAGTACCCAGCACCAGGTCAGGGACGCCAGCGATCGGCCTCCACCAGAGACCAGCCCCGGCCCACGCGCGCCCAGGGTCGCTGGGCCACCCCTCCTCATCATTCCTTAGGCCATGAAGTGCCGGGGGATGGCGAGCTGGGTCCTTTGTTCCCTCACCAAGTGGAAAAGCAGTTTTTTTTAACAAGCCAAACCAAGAAAGAAACCCCGGTCGCAGTATCCCCGGCAGGGCGCACCCAGGATAGCTGGTTATTCAAGAGCATGTGTATCCTAGTTGTAAAAATAAATCAATAGTATTTGAAACTACGGAGCCCCGGGGAAAGGAGGCGGAACATGGCCACTCATTTCACCCTCGGGAGCAGCGCTCTGCGCTCGCAGCCCTGGCTCCCCTGCACCCCCGAGTCCCGAGATGGGTTAGAGAAGCAGCGAGGGAAGGGGTGGGGGCCCCGCCGCGTCACCACCCACCTGCGGCCACCACAGTGCAGCCCCAGAGCAGCAGCAGCCGCGCGCAGCTCCCCATGGCCGGGAGGAGCCGGGAGCAGCCGGGCCGGGCGGGTGCCGGAGGGAGCCGAGACCTCTGGGCTGCGGGATGAAGCGCCGCCGTCCTCGGGAGGGACCCGGGCCCTGGTTTCTTCCTCCTCCTGGGGCGCCGGGCTCGGTCAGCGGGCGCCGGCAGCTGGGAGCCAGGGGCCGGGACCGCGCGGGGAGGTGGGGTGACCCTCGCGCACCGGCCTGGCGGGTCCCGGGCACCTGGGGGGCGGCGGGAGCCCCGGGACCATAGCCGGCCTGGCTGCGCTGCCCCGCGGAGCGGCCCTGCGGGCTAGTCTGCCGCTAGCCCGGGGCTCGGCGCCCGCAGCCGCCGCTGAACTTTGCGAGACCTTTCACTTCCCGGCCGCAGCCGCCGCCGCCGCCGCCTCCTCCTGGGCGTCCTCCTCCGCTTTTCCCACCTCTTCTGGCTGCCCCAGCTCCGTCCCGTCCTTCTCCACGGGCAGTTCCATGCGATGCATTTTTATTGCACCGACGCCGCGGCGCTCCGGTGCCAGCCCTCCTCCCCTCACACCTCCACCCCTTCCTCCCGCCCGCCCCCCGCGCTTGACAGCCCGGGCGGCGCAGCCCGCGGGACCGGATCGCCGCCGCCGCTGCCGCCCGGGGAGGGGTCCCCCGCGCCCCGACCGGCTCCCCCGCCGCCCCGCTGCCCGCTGGTCCCGGTCGCCTCAGCCTGGCCCCCGGCTGCCCTGGCGCCCCTCCTGGCGCGCGCCCTGCATCTCCCTGGTGACCCCCCTGGTGCCCTGCAGCACCCACAGGCCTCCCCTGGGAAGCAATCTCCCACCTTCTCCCGGAACATTCCTAAGAGCAGTAGACTCCCCCTAGATCAGGTCAGGGCATGCCAAGGGGCTTAAAAAACCGCGAAACAGGCTAGCGCCTACTTCCCACATCCCCCAGCGAAACAAGCCCTCCCTCCTCCTCCAGCCACCCCCTCTCGGGGAGTCCCACGACCCGGGGACGGAACACCCCAACCCAGCCCCGGGTCACCCGCAGTGAGAGCGCGCCAACTGCTATGCGGCGTTCGCCCCTTCTCTGCTGCCTTTTGCGGGGGTAGGGGGATGTCTCGGCTAAACAATCGCTGCCTACATGATCCGAAGGTGTGCCCACTTTGGTGTAAGAGGTATTGCCTAACTCAAACTCAAGGTGCTGAAAGAAAAGGATCACAGGATTAGCTAGTGGGCAGTGTAAGAACATCCTTGTCCAGAGGCAGGGCAGGGGCATGACAAAGGGAACTCTTCGGTCCTTCCAAGCGTTCTCACTTTATAGAGTATGCTGTGCCGTGAAACAGTGTTAGGAACTAACTTATGGGGAGCAATTTAGTAGCAACCACACGCAGCTAATTGCAGATAGGATTGCTCAGGGCTGGTGCTTCTGGAAAGAGATTAAATAGCAGCTGAGTCTGAGATTTTTGCAAGTGCTGTGAAAATATAATTCTACTTACACATCCAGGGAAATTGGCAAAAGTTAAGTCGACAGCAATTTTGTATTGCAGTGTTCATTTTGTTCCTTTGAATATTTTCCAGAAAATTAACTACGTTCCAGATACCATTTAGTCGTTGTGTCTGTTACAGATGAGGATAATTCAGAGCTTTGGGATACATGTAGATATTATTTACAATGACCCAGCCAGGAACATGTAAGAAGTTTATATCTCCCAGGGGGATCTGGGTTGAGGTCAGCATGATCCATTTGGGCGACATTAAAATTATTCTTCTGGCCAACAGAGGAAAGTAGCAGAAGGTGTGGACAGCAATTCATGTAGCATCACCTGCTTTAGAAAATAAACCCTTTGAGTTCTCAAATACTGGCAATGGTGGGGCTTTCTTCATATCTCCTAATGGAGCCATTGAAACACCTCTCCAATTAATCTTTTTACCAAATAAATGATAGGAAACTATAACAGCCAAAGGTTCTTAGCATAAATGTTAACTTAATAGCCAAGGCAAATTAAACAAAGGGGTGGATGCACATTTATTATTAACTTCTGAGTCTAGTATGTTTAGGCAGAACTAATCCATTTCTGTTTTTTAATTAACAAATAAACTTGTATGTATTTATCATGTACAACATGATGTTTTGAAATATGTATACAGTGTGGAATGACTAAATCTAGCCAATGAACATATGCATTTTTGTATATTAACATGCATTTAAGAACACTTTACACCCACTGTCTTAGCATTTTTCAAGAATACAATATATTGCTAAAAATATAGAACGCTTCACAAATTTGTATGCCATTCTCATGCAGAGGCAATGCTAATCTTCTCTGTATTGTTCCAATTTTAGCATATGTGCCGCCAAAGCAATCACAGAACTACTCCATATCTCATTACAAATTTCAAAGCCATTTACTGTCTGCACGAATCCTGCATTGATAATATATTTCTTTGATTGCTGAATAACTGGCTCTTATTTCCTTTAACAAGACAGAAAGCTCTCTAATGGTAGAACAGTCTTTAATATTCAGTTTATACAAAACATTACTATGTTTTTCTGATATTCTTCCTTATTCTTAGCCAAGAACACCTACAATAAGTGTTCATTACATGTTTTTGACTGAGTTATGTTAAAACCATTGTTATATACTAAGGGGCTAAGGAGGCTAAGGACTAAGGAGAAAACCAGTTATATCAGAATGATTTCCCATATTCAAAAGGAATCTGCACATTCGACACCAATACTATCTATATGAAAAGCTCAGGAGAGAAAAGTAGTCAGCATTCTAACAAACATCATTTGCTTATACAGTCCAGTTTAGTTACAAAGGATATTTTCATTTTGAAGAAGCTATCCAAGAAAAGGTTACCTACCTAAGAAAAATCTTGGATAAGTATATTATTGCCTATGGTTCTGTTTTTGAAAACATCAGTCATGGATTCAGAATATTTTGTAATTTTATGAATTAGTAGGAAGCTTAGCAAACTTACAGAATTTCAATAACAATTCCCAGAAACCACAAAATTGATAAGTTAAATCTAGACTATTCCTGAGAACTTGAAAGGAAGTTAAAAGGGTCTTTAAAAATTAAAATAAATGGCATAGCCAGGCGTGGTGGCATATGCCTCTGGTCCCAGCTACTTGGGAGGCTGAGGTGGGAGGATAGCTTGAGCCTGGGAGGTTGAGGCTGCAGTGAGCTGTGTTGGCACCACTGTACTCCAGCCTGGGCAACAGAGTGAGGCCTTGTCTCAAAATAAATAAAATAAAATAAATGGCAAAACTCTGTGCACCAAAGACTTTACTCACAGGAGAGCCCTTCAGGACCTCACTGAAATCATTCATGTATTTTTATTAAGTTTGGTTATGACATCTTTCTAGATCACAGCCTATTAGAAGTAACAGATTAGAATGGAGCAGGATGTTATTAAAGACAGGGGATAAACTGAGGCAATCTAGTAATGAGAAGGATGGGAAAACTCTAAAAAGCAGCCATAAGTACAAAAACAAAACCAAAACATCCACAGCAGTCTGAGGCCTTCTAGTACAGAAACAAGCACCAAAAAGCTATAAAGGCATCACTCTCCTGTAACTTAGTAGAGTAAGTGAGGTTCCTAGTGGAGCGTAAGACATTCAGAATCAGGAGGGACCCTTGAGCCCAACTTCTCACTCCCTCAAAACCCCTTTCCACAAAGCCTCTGTCCAAAGGTCATCCAGTTTCTGTTCTAAAAATCTCCATAAACAAAAGCCTCAAAGGCAATTCTGCTCATTTTTGGCACAGTTCTATTTAAGTGGGATGTTTCTCTTCTTAAAATTCTGTGTTCATAATTTAGTCATCTGCAACCATACAGAATGAGTCCAATTTCTCTTCTGGTAGGTATTCAATGATTTAAAGTCAAGTTTTAATAATTTTCATCTTAACTATCCTTTTAGTTTAAACACCCATATGACAGGATTCCCACACTTTTCACCATCTTAATCACCTCTTTTCAGATATACTTCAGCTTGTCTTACACTGTGCACCTAGAACTCAACTCCAGGTTTGTCTGATCAACATAGAATAGAACTAACATTTTCCTTAACTTAGCTCTATGGCTTATATTTCTGTAACCTAATGTGATGTTGGCTGGTATATTTGAAGTCAACTAAAATCCTTTTTTCATATATTGGTATTTTACAGACTCATCAATAAAAGGTAAAATATATTTTGTTTTACCAGAGGGAAATATTTCCATTAAAATACATTGCATGTAGTACGCATTCAATAAACATGAATTCGAAGAATAAATCAACAAATTTAAGCTGCTAAGTTTGAAAAATGGTTACAAATTTTAAAAGAAACTTTTAGTTTTCAAAGGACTAATTACCTATTTTCTGAAAAGCTGATCACTTTTATGGAAAATTTGACTCTTCAACAATACTATTTACAACTGGCATTATTATACATTTCCAAGAAAAAGAAAGACTCCAAAAATAGTGATATTTTTAGTATACCTAGTGTTTTTTCTCCATGGAAGTATAAACATGATCTTATTTATCCTCACAGCATCAATGTGTGGGAGGGAACAGGAATAGTTGTGCCCATTTATACAAAGAGAAAGTGAGATGAAAGATGTAAGTGCCAAACTTAGATCATACAATAAATACACACTGAAGATAGGACCTGTGTTTTCAGATAAAAAAAAACTAATTGCTTATCCATCAATTTTCCATGAATACAGTCTTATCTCTCTTTGAACTAGAAGACTATTGGGAGAAGATAAAATGGAGAATTGTTTTCATTAAAATAATCCTAGATTTTGTTTTCTACCTGGACTGTGCCCTTTGAATGCCCTTTAAAAACATCATCTTGGGAATTTCCTTAAGCTTTAACTTAAGCCTCCTGCCATGGGCACTCTTTCTTATTTCACGTGCTTCCTGGGTTCAGCTGCTCGTTCCTAGGAAGGGAGTGAGAGCCTTTGAAAATACACTTGCTCTTCCAGGAAGGTAACCATACTTTTCTAAAAAAAAAAAAAAAAAGCATGCATGCTCTCTCATGTTGAAATTAATTATATGAGGGCAAGAAATTTTTTTAAAAAAACAAAAACAAAAACCAAGAACAGTTGTGTTGTTATTACATATATAGCTACCATTGACAGCATTATATTGACACACATTTTAAATATTTTTCCCTCTAAATGGCTCTTAGCTAAAACTTTCTGTACCTATTGCTTTTTCTGAAATTGATGAAAATCCAACTCAGTGGCTTAACCAAATTGAGATTGATTTTTCTTACAGGACAAGAATTCAGGAGGTAGACAGTCCAATATAAATGCAGCTACTCAAGGAAGTCATCCAGATTTGTTTGGTGTTCTCCCTCATGGGCACAAGATGGTTTTTCTGCCTCCAGGATGGTGTTTTTATTCTAGAAAAGAGAAAAGGGTAAAAGATACATGCCAGCTGTCCTTAAAACGCTTTCCCAGTAATCTCACCCATCTGCTTATATCTAATTGTCTAGAACTGGGTTACATGGCTCTTCAGACCATGAGAAAGTCTGGAGAGCTAAGCATTTTAACTGGGCACATTGACACCCTTAACAAAATCAAGATTCTACTGGAAAGAAGGGGAGGTTGGATATCAAGTAGACAACTACAGGAGCAGTATGTCATCCAAAGTTAGCAATTTCACTGATGTGTTTGGCCCAAGCACCTATTAACATATTCAGTGGCTTCTCATCATTGGCACATAAAATGCATGTTGCTTGGCTTGGCACCCAAACCTATAATGTCCCAGTTCCTTGCCACTCACAGTGAACAACCTGCAGTCTTCAAGATGGACAATACTGCTTCATGCCTCTCGCTTCTGCACACCCTCTCCTCCTTCTGGCTACCTCTGACAGATCCTTGGAAATTCAGTTCTGACAATAACTGCTGTGACACCTTTCCTTCTTAGGCTCCTCTTCCAACAGGGTTAGTTTCCCCTCTGTCCTCTCATGGCACCCCCTGTATCACTTTATTATTCTCAGTTATACTTTTTTTCTCATATATTGGGTGAAAGAAAACTAAGAAGCAAAATTGTATGTATGCTTTCATTATTGTTTTTGGTTTTTGTTTTGTTTTCAAACAGGTCTCACTCTATTGCCCAGGCTGGAATGCAGTGGTGCAATCTCAGCTCACCGCAACCTTGACCTCTGGGCTCAGATGATCCTCCTGCTTCAGTCTTCCAAGTGGCAGGGTCTATAAGTGCACACCACCATGCCCAGCTAATTTTTTTGTTGTTGTTGTTTAGAGATGGGGTTTTGCCATGTTGCACAGGCTGGTCTTGAACTCCTGGGCTCAAGCAATCCACCCGCTTGGCCTCCTAAAGTGCTGGGATTACAGGCATGAGTCACAGTGCCCGGCCACTTTCATTATAACAACAGAAAACATACATATGAAAAAGGTCTGGGAAGAAATACATCAAAATATTAGAGATGACTGTTCCTCTGGCCTCTAAACTTTCAGCAATACCATAGGATTGTTACAATTCCATTTTTTATTCTACAAAATATAACAGCTTAAGGCAGGATATGATAAAGCAGTGCCTGGCAGTGCCTCAACAGTGGCATATAAAGTAGGCTATTAGCATAGGTGAAACTTTGTGGGCTGAGGAAGTTAAAAAAACCACGTGGAGGATGTGGACTGAACCTGGACACTAACAATTGTGTAGGTATGGATAAATATGGTGGTGCGTGTGGGCCAGCCATGCCAGTGGTGGTCGCCTAAGTGCTCCGGTGTGAATAAACAGAGTGCCTCTGAGAGAATGGGTGGAGTCTGTTAGGAGAAGGAGATTGATAGGGATCCATGGAATGGGGAAGAAAAAGTAGAGGAGGGACAAACAAATAAAGGCTTTGGCAAGTCAAGCTGCTTTGTGTTGGGAGGTTCTCCGAGTCATAATTTAGAAATGACATAATAGATTAGGAAAAGAAGACTTGGAAGGTGAGCTAAGGGCTACTTTATGAGAATACCTGGGTCTACACCAAGATGAGGATAGGGATAATGGACAGGGGTTGGGGGGAATTGAAGAAGAACCAAAAAGAAATTGATAGAACTTTGTAACTGACCATGGGATTGGCCGAAGACTGGGAAGAAATTAAAAATGACTTGGGCCAGTGCGGTGGCTCACGCTTGTAATTCCTGCACTTTGGGAGGCTGAGGCAGGCAGATTACTTGAAGTCAGGAATTCGAAACCAGGTTGGTCAACATGGCGAAACTCCGTTTCTACTAAAAATACAAAAATTAGGCAGGTGTGGTGGTGCATGCCTGTAATTCCAGCTACTCGGGAGGCTAAGGCAGGAGAATCACTTGAACCCCGTGGCGAGGAGGGGGTGGGGGGTGGATGAGGGGGGACAAAAAAGTAACTTGGATTGGGGGATCTGAATCTGGTTAGTTGAAAAAATAATAATCTCTTTTGCAGAAATAGGAAAATCAGGAAATGTAGTTGGTTTGGGAGGTGACTGATTCCATTTGGAACGGATTGACTTAGTGAGGATGGCAGACCAGTCATGTCCAGCAGATGGTTAAACTGGCTTTGAAGCTTAGTGGAACAGTCAGACAATAAAATTTATAATTTTACCTAATTCATAATTATCCTGATAAAACCTTAGCATAGGAAAAGACCTTGGAAGTTATTAGTCCAACCTTTTCTGACACGAGAAAACTGAGGTCCATTTAAAACTTTTTATTTCACAGGCCCCAGCCTAGTCAAGGTTATACACCTCGTTAGGTTTGGTGACTAAGTTGGGTTTGCAAATTTAGCCTTTTCTTTGCCTAGTACTCTTATGCAAGCATTGAGAGTACAAAGATTCTACTTAATTTGTCTAGCTCAAAGAAAGTACTATTGTCCAAGTATTAGAAAATCAAGCTTAAAAAAGCTCACAATCTACTGAAGCAGCAATTTGATTAAAAACATCCTTTGTCCATAGGTGGGATTTCAAGATATGTAATATAGTAGAATATGTTCAAGATGTTAATTAAGCTAGATATGCTTCTGGTTTGGTTTTACCCATAAGTCCTAATTACCCCAGACACTTTCTGATCCTAAACCTGTGCTGCAATTTCAAATACAAGTGCCTTTCTGAATATTTTTATTACGATTATGCCTTACAAGATTACAATGCAATTTGGAGGGTAAATCTATGACACAATCTGTTTCAACCCTAAATTTAGTATAATTGACCTCATCACAGAAGAGGCATTCAGTTATCAGAAACATTAGAAAAACCTCATTAAGCAGTATTAAAACTGTACCATCTCAGAGCTCAAATTAATGGTTTCAGGGTATTAATACATTTTGAAAACCTGTAAATAAATTTTAAGCAAATTGGTTTGGGAGGCCGAGGTGGGTGGATTACATGACATCAGGAGTTTGAGACCTGCCTGGCCAACATGGTGAAACCCCGTCTCTACTAAAAATACAAAAAATTAGCCGGGCGTGGTGGCGGGCACCTGTAGTCCCAGCTACTCTGGAGGCTGAGGCAGGAGAATTGCTTGAACCCAGGAGGCGGAGATTGCAGTGAGCCAAGATCATGCCATTGCACTCCAGCCTGGGCAACAAGAGTGAAACTCCATCTCAAAAAAAGAAGAAGAAGAAGAATTTTAAGCCAATTAGCCATAGCCACTCAAGGTTACAATAAATATAAGTCCATTTAGGTTTCAGCACTCTACAAAATAACATCTCAAATGTTCTACCCTAGACCTTCTCTACTTATAAATGCTATTTACTCACAGAAATATTCCTCACTAAATTTAAGGAATTAGAATTTTAAAGCCAAATTAATACAAAAATATTAATTGCTCTGAAGTCCAAGCACTTTTTTATGCATGTAGTAAGTCTCTCTAACATAACTCTCTAACATAACTATTGAAGATTCCTTCATCGTAAAGAAAAAGTACATCATTTCCCCGCTATCTGTCCTCCTTCAGAAATGTTTGAATGAATACAATATTTATTGCAAACAGAGAAAAAGGAATCTTTTTTTAAAAAAAATGATGAATTCTTCTTAAAATGCATGATATTTCTATCATGAACAGAATTCTTTCTTTGGTAATGAAATCCTTTAAAGCTATAGTAACACTTTCAAAATAATATTAAATTTTACATTGAAAAGAATCCTGAAGTGGCAGGGGAGTTCCCAGTCTACTAATGACCCTATAGGAAGGGTGAAGGAAGTACAGATTATTATCTCTTACTCTGAAACTTAAAAAATCACAGCCTGCAGACTTGAGGTAATAAGTAGCTAAAGTCAGTAGCTTTGAATTCCTTTCTCAGTCTCACTGGTACAGTCTTGGATATAGCACTTTTAAATACACAAAGACAATCAAATAAATATACTTATTGTTTCTCAGTGTGTCCTGTTTTTTGGTATATAAAAGGACATTTAAGTGCCCCATTTGTAAACTCCAGATATCCTGCAATCAGTAAATAAATATCTTGAAAATGCATCTCATTCAAAGAAATACATCAATAGAGTCCAACAGAGAAAGGAAAACTTCCCCGTGCAAATCTGGGTGAGCCTGTCCCGAGGTGCTTATCTTTTTTTTTCTTTTGAGATGGAGTCTTGCTCTGTCACCCAGGCTGGAGTGTGGTGGTGCCATCTTGACTCACTGCAGCCTCTGCCTTCCAGGTTCAAATGATTCTCCTGCCTCAGCCTCCTGAGTAGCTGGGATTACAGGCATGCACCACCATATCCAGCTAATTTTTTTTGTATTTTTATTAGACACGGGGTTTCACCATGTTGGCCAGGCTGGTCTTGAACTCCTGACCTCAGGTGATCTGCCCATCTCGGCCTCCCAAAGTGCTGGGATTACAGGCATATGCTACTGCACTTGGCCCTAATGTGCTTACTTTTGATAGAAATTTTTTCCTCATTATAACCAATAACAAATAGCTAGCATTTATTGGGGACTTAATATACAGCAGGCCCTGTGCTAAGCACTCTACATACAAGATCACCTTCAGACCTCTTAGTTACCCTAGGGACAGACTGTCAATTGTCATCCTTGCTTTACAAATGAGAACTGAGACTCACCCAGCTAGTAAATAATAGGGCTGAGACTGTAACCCAACCACTGGATTCCAAAGCCCACGAGTGAAACCACTGTGTTCATCATGGGTCTTTGGGAAATAATAGAAAAGCAGTTAGTAGGGCAAACCCATCCTCCAAAGAAACTGAGGCAGGAAAATAGGGTCTGGAGGCAGGGAACATAAGGCTGACTCACACTTCAGCTATAACAGGAAGTATCGTCTCCATAGGGCATAGGCTGTAAATGACTTTGTAACTTTACTTCATCCTTTCCATTTACATAGGGTGTACCTGAAGTAACCAATGGAATCCTCTAGGTATTTAAACTATGTTTAATACCTAGTTATTTAACTAGGTTTAAATACCTAGTTAATTCTTTATGAAAAGAATGTGTAATTCATAGAGGCCTTTGAGCCTCTATGCTCAGCGCCATTCCCACACTGTGGAGTGTACTTTCATTTTCAATAAAACCCTTCATTCCTTCCTTGCTTTGTTTGTGTGTTTTGTCCAATTCTTTGTTCAAGAAACCAAGAACCTGGACACCCTCCGCCGTTAACAAAACCAGCTTTCATTTAGGTATGTCTCCTTCTAATCTTATATCTAGCCTATCTAGTCATACAATTTTTGTTCCATGTTTTCTTTACTTTTTAAATTTTTTTAGATGGAGTTTCGCTTTTGCTGCCCATGCTGGAGTGCAGTGACATGATCTCGGATCACTGCAACCTCCGCCTCCCAAGTTCAGGTGATTCTCCTGCTTCAGGCTCATGAGTAGCTAGGATTACAGGTCTCTGCCACCATGCCCAGCTACTTTTTTGTATTTTTAGTAGAGATGGGGTTTCATCACGTTGGTCAGTTTGGTCTCATACTCCTGACCTCAGGTGATCCACCTGCCTCGACCTCCCAAAGTGCTAGGATTACAGACGTAAGCCACGGCAACCGGCCTTTCTTCACTTATTATTAAGTTATTAGAAATTCTACACAAACATCAGTTTTCATGGTCATATACTGTTCCAGTGAGTGGATTTACCTCATTATACTTTTGTGTTATTTTCAGATTTTTGCTATTATTCATAATAGTTTTATAGCTATCTCTGTTAATTAAACATTTTGTTAATTTGAGTTTTTTTAATTTTTATTTTCTTATCATCATTAAAATGAAAGTATCAGGTCAAAGAAAAGTTACATTTAGGCCACATTGTCAAATTTCTCTCCAAAAAGGCTGCATCCATCTGTACAACTATCACTAATGTATGGTGCCTATTTCACCTCACCCATACCAACATTGAATATTATACTTTAAAAGTATAAATTTTCCAATTTAGTATGTGAAAAGTGATATTTGTATTAGTATTTCTTTTATTAGATTATGTGTAAAATTGAATTTTTTTCTTTGCTTGCTAATCAGTTTTATTTCACCCTTTTTACTAATTTTCTAAGATGGAATTTCTAATTTCCTAAGGAAGTTAGACCTTTCTCCATTTCTAATATATGCGTTTAATGCTACAAATTTCCCTCTAAGCACTGCTTTTGCTGTGTCCTGTGAATTTTGATAAGTTGTACTTTTATTTACATTTAATTCAAAATATTTAAAATTTTCTCCTGAGATTTCTTCTTTGGCTCGTGAGTTATTTAGAAACATGTTGTTTAATTTGCAGATATTTGGGGATTCTCCAGCTAACTTTTCTGAGATCATATTTTTATAATTCCTATTCTTTTAAATTTGTTAAGGTATGTTTAATGGCCCAGCATATGGCCTATTGTGGTGTACATTTCATGTGAATTTGAAAAGAATGTGTAATTCAGCTGTTATTGAAGTATTTGATAAATGTCCACTAGGTCAAATTGACTGATCTGTTCAGATCATCTATAGCTTTACTATTTTCACCCTTTTCAAATGATAGTCACTGTTAGCAACTAGTAAACAACAGAAGAGAAAAGTAAATAGGAAACTAATTACACTTTTAGTGTATATTGTAGGAAACAGACTGCCATGCATGCTTTCCCTCAAGTTTTTGGTTTGTATCTATTATCTCTTTCCACAATGAAGAGGATGTAAGAGAGGAAAAGCAGGGTAAGAGGGTGAGCCAGAAACACAGAAGAAATTGTTGAAAGGACACACCAAATACATCACTAGTCTGAGATTTTTTCCATATTTTATATAATGCTTTCACGCCTATCGAGAAAATAAACACTTGTTGATGAAGATTTTAATCTTTATTGGCGTTCTTTGGAATTCTTGTTTTCTAACACAGAAGTGATAGTATAGCTCTTTTAAAAGACATCTATAAAATCTTATGTTTTGAACTGGCTCTCTTTTCACTGAAAAATACCAAAAACTCATGGTTATAGAGTTGGAAGGGTAACTGTAGTACAGAAAGTTTGGCCAATTACATAGTGTTACAGTTTTAAGAGCTGCTTCCAAAACAATCAGACTATTTGGAAAAACTTTTTCATAACAAATGTGTTCTTCCTTTAAAATGTAAACAGTGAGCCAATCTTAGAAGCAAACATTGACCGCAGAGTCATATCAAGTCCGTTGTTATAAGTACTTTAGTTTTAACAATGCAGAAACGTGAAGGATAGGTTTACTTTTTAACTCCAACCCTGTTCAAAGATCACTTATTGGCCTCTGAAGGAACAGGTGGCATGCCTGTTATAGTTTAACAGGTAGCCTCTGGGTGAGGTATAGTAGTTCAGATAACTTTGGATGCTTTGGATGCTCTCATGTGTGGCAGTATGCACTTGCTAAAACATTCTCCTCTCTGGGTCTGGAAGCCTAGAGTCTATATCCATATTAGGCACTGGGCAGGTATTCCAGACTTCTTTTCTGAGTCATGGATGAAAAATGCCATCTTGCAACTGACACAGCAATTCCTTCGCCAAGAAATCATCATATCCTTAGTTTCTTATGTTGAGGTAAATATTCAAGTTCTTGGTAAATAAGATAGATTTTCTATTTGCAACATATATCTGAGTATTCATCCTTTTGATAACAAAATTTACAGGGAATATTTTTTCTATCAGAGGCACCGTTAATTATACTAGGCTCTCAAAAGAATTCCAGATTCACCTCAAATACCAGCAACTCAATTCTATTCCACTACTCAGATCCGTCGGGCTGGGTTGAATTGGAATTGTATTACATTTATAGTTAATTTAAGGAGTATTTACATCTTTAGGGAATTTAGTTTACATTTTTATGAACATGGTATATTCTGCATGTATTTAGGTCCTCTTAAAGACATTTCAACAAAGTTGCCTAATTTTCTTCATAAAAATCTTGCCAATCATTTATTAGATTTATTCCTATACATATTTTTGATTATTTTTATATATGATATATTTTTAAAAGTAATATTTGTTAATCTTTGCTGTATGGGGATGTCATTGATTTTTGTATATTGATCTTATATCCAGCAACCTTACTAAATTCCTAATTCTAATAATTTGTAGTCTCTTATGCCTAACTCCATGTTTCCATATAAAAAACCATATCGTGTACATTTAGGGACCGTTTATGTCTTCTTTCCAATCTTTACAATTTTTATTTGTTTTTCTTTTCTAATTACACTGGCTAGAATATGCAGTACATTTTGAATAGTCACAATATTGGAGGACTGGTGATTTCCTTTATTATCTTTGTGAGGCAAACAATATGCTTTAAAATGTTTGTTTTTTAGCTGGCACTAGACGTTTTGTACCAAGAGAATTCAAGCTATGTAATCTGCACTATTGCTAGAGTCATTTCTTTTCTTAAATCTTTTCCCTGTTTACCTTCTCTACTAGTTGATTTGCCCTTTACACACTCTAAGTCCAAGTTTTACATTTGCTTTTCTCATTTCTAATGGTGTACTTTTGTGAAATTGAATATTGATTGTAGAATCTCCTACCAAGAACTTTTTTCTCTTTTCATTCAAATTATTATACTTCTTAATATTCATGGCTTCTAGAAAGAATTAAATTTAAAAATAAAATTTACCTTCAAAGACAATGAGATGACCATGGATCTACCAAATGCTTTCAAGAAATGTTCTTTATTTTTTCCTACAATATTCTCAGTACTTCCAAATGTGCAGGTTGCTCTGCTGCACAATGTTGGGAATGCCATTCACATCACTGTGTGAGTAGCATGCCCTGGGATTCTGCAGCACGCAATCTTCAAGGCTGACTGTGGTAGCCCTGCCTCTGCATTTCACTTTTCTGTCTAATTAGGACTGTGGGGTCTCTCAAGCCATTAGTGATCATCTACTAATGCCTAACTCCAGAAACAACTCTAAATGTGTTTCAGAAAAATTTCTACTTTTGGCTGCAAGCAGAAAAAATATCATGTCTGGGAGATATGTTATGATAATACAGCTTTAATAGGCAACCTCATTCCATGCCAAATCAGTGTTGATACAATATTCTTTCATTTAGTATTATGTAATTAAGTAAATTGTCACTTCCGTTTCTATAAACACAATTAGGACGAGGTAAAAAAATGGGAAGTGAGGGGAGGAATTCATTTTGGAGAAAGAATCAACATAAAAGTAATATAATTACAACTCTCATTAGTAGTAATAATAATACTTGTGATGAGATGATAATGGTAAGGTAGTAATGATCATCATGATCATCACCATCATAGTGATGCTGATATGCCCATGAATCCTAGTTGTCTGGCTTAGTTCCAAGTTTAAGCTGCATTGTAGTTTAGTATCTGCCATAAAAATTTCTTCAAAGCAGAGAGGGAGAGGATTTCATAGCATAGCTTCTGCTTTCTCACTAAGAAATGATATATGCCAAACTTACAGTGACACAAGATTACCAATTATATTATAACTTTTTAAACTCCCATCCCATGTACAAGCAACATCAAAAATTAGTTTTATCCGTTTGAAACCAGAAGCTTTCTTTAGAAAGGCAGGTCTTTAGTTAAATACTAAAAAGGGCAAAGACTATAGCCAGTTCATTTTTTAGCTGCATATCTAGAGTTTTAAGTTACATATATATAATATACATTATAGGTAATATGGAGAGACTTTAGATAGATAGATAGACAGATAGATAGATAGATAGACACCTATATATAGTATATGTATTTGTGGAATATCTTATTCATTCAGTACTGGATAGCACAGGTCTAGACCTCACAGGGGGTAATATCACAAGGGGAATAATGTGTGAAAAGTGCAGAGTAAGTGCATGTAAATAGCTTGCATTAGCAGAAAAAAGCACTGCATGGAGCCAAAAGAGGAATATAAATCAATCATGATCCTGGTAGAATAAAGTTGAGATGCTCTGGCGTATTTGCAAGTAATGATGCTAGTGAAAGAGCTAAACAGAAGGCAAAAATAGAGACCACAGGTTATAAGAAAAAGTTATGCACAGTCAAGAGTTGGAAAGCAACTTAACTTAAAAAAAAAAAAACCATCTACCCTGGCAGTGTATAAGGCATACTAGGCTTGCTGCTAATACGAAGTAGCCAGGGACATTTGTCTTTCTATCACTGGTGCCAGGCACAGGGTAAGTTCTCAATACATATTTGTCCACAATGAAGGAAGAGTGATCAGTTAGATAGCTATGTGGCCTACTGAAAAATACCACACTTTGCTAACGTCACATGTGGTTCAAGAAAATCTGTTTCTGAGTTGTTTTTGTGGGTGTGGTTCACAGACAACATTGGTGACACATCAGGAAAGATGGCAAGCAGAACGAGAACTAGTCCTACAAAAAGTGATCTCACTGTAACAGCATGGGTGGGCCTGGAAGTCAGTTCTCATGCAACCCCATTAGTTCGAGAAAGTTCTCATATGACTAAGAAAAAGCTGACAGGAATCGAACAGATTTCATCATTAAGCAAACAGAAAACATCAAGAAAGTAAGAGAAAATGTTGAATGAGGTTAGGAGGAAACAATTTTAGATACTTTTATAGCCTCCTGCCTCTTTCATTCCCTTTCTCAATCAGCTTTCCTCCTATCCCAACCCATGACCCTCTCCTACCCTTACCCCAGGAACACTAACAGAGCAGGGATGTTTCTGTATAATCCATTCAAGAAATTGCACAAGATCTCCTAAGAAGAGGCTGCTATAGTCTGAATGTTTGTGTTCCTCCAAAATTCATGTGTTGAAACCTAACCCCCAAGGTGATGGTATTAGGAGGTGGAAGGTCACCTCATGAGTCACCTCATGAATGGGATTAGTGCACTTAGTGCTGGAGAAAGCCTGTTTGCCCTGTTCACACCCTTCTGCCATGGGAGGATTCCTTGAGAAGGTGTGATTTTTGAAGCAGAGAGGGGACCCTCACCAGACATCTAATCTGCAGCTGCCTTGATGGTGGACTTTTCAGCCTCCAGAACTATGAGGAATAAATTTCTGTTGTTTATAAATTACCTAGTGTAAGGTCTTTTGTTTTAGCAGCAGGAACAAGAACCTCTGCTTCTAAGACAGAGGCAGAGCCAGGATTTGAAAAATTAGATGCCAGAGCTCCTGGTCATTATTATTGTACTAAACAAGATCATGCAGTAGTAACATGTTCCACCTCAGATCATCAGGCATTAGATTCTCATAGAGAGCCTGCAGCCTAGCTCCCTCGCATGTGCAGTTCACAATAGGGTTTGAATTCCTATGAGAATCTATTGCTGCCACTAATCTGACAGAAGGCGGAGCTCTTGTGGTAATGCTGGCCAGCCACTCACCTCCTGCTGTGCAGGCTGGTTCCTAACAGGCCACGGACCAGGAGTTGGGGATCCCTGTTCTAGAGCAAAGAATTTCAGATGAAGAAATAAGTGACTAAAACAAAAGCACTTTTATAAGTTTAGAAAGGATGGCTCTATATAGATCTACATAAGAAGAAAAAACAATCAAATGGTATCTGCGTCACGTTGATGTATCTTGTTGAACCTTCTAGTCCCATCCCAATGTTTAGCATTGTAAACACACAGGCAGGCCAGGTGTAGGTGGCATTGGGGCAGCACTACAGTGACAACAGCACCTTGGGAAGTACCATAAGCAGAGAATGTTTGCATTTGGGTCACTCCCAGGAAAGTTGCAGAGACATAATAGAAAAAACTAAAACTACAAAGGCATTTTTTTTTTAAAAAAGATTAACTTATTATTATTATTTTTAAATTTTACTTTAAGTTCTGCGATACGTGTGCGGAACGTGCAGGTTTGTTACATAGGTTTGTATGTGCCATGGTGGTCTGCTGCACCTATCAACCTGTCATCTAGGTTTTAAGCCCCACATGCATTAGGTTATTCGTCCTAATGCTCTCCCTCCCCTTGCCCCCAATCCCCCAACAGGCCCTGGTGTGTGATGTTTAAAATGATTAACTTATAAAGAAACCAAAGTGATCAGCTTTCATATTTATAATTATAGAAAACATTAAACTCACATTGCTAAGGGTGTAGTTAAGACTTTCTTCATCTTCAGCTGTGTCCTTTTAGGGAACTGAACATTTTCTAATTTTTTATACAAAATTTAAAAACTCTCCTTACTTAAAATTGATTAACTACCCAAAAATGTGTCTTTTGTTGCTTCCATTCCATGATTTATAAAGAATTAGCTTTAGTACTCTTTCTAGAGTGTAGGTTGAAAAGGCATTTTATTTTCCACCTTGGAGTAATTTTTAAACCACATCAATTATTTTTCATGTGCAGCTGCTTTTATCCACAAATTATTGCCTTAGGCATTTTTACTTTACCACACATTTCAGAAGAGAAGGAATGAAGGGGAACCAGCTAATCTACAAATGTTCACCTACAGTAGATCAGGCCAAAAAAAGGAGAGAAGAATATGACCCAAAACTTCTTTAGAAATAAGAACTGCTTATTAATAGTCTAAAGCAGGGGTGTCCAATCTTTTGGCTTTCCTGGGCCACACTGGAAGAAGAAGAATTGTCTTGCACCACACATAAAATACACTAACACTAAAGAAAGCTGATGAGCTAAAAAAAAAAAAAAAAGAAAAAAGAAAAAGAAAAAAGCAAAAAAAAAAAATTTCATAATGTTTTAAGAAAGTTTATGAATTTGTTTCAGATTGTAAGCCTCTTGAGAACAATCTTGGGCTTTATTTATGTTTCCCAGCACATAAGTAAACATTTCCCAACAAAATGCATAAATGGTAGGGGAAAAAGTAAATTGGGAATCAACTCTTTAGTGATAATTAAATGCAAGGAAAGTAGATTATATATTCAGCATTTACCAAGCTTGGTAAATAAAGCACAAGATTGTTCTCAAGAGGCATACAATCTGATCTGGCACATAATAATTTGCACATAAAGCAATGAGAGACTACTATAAGGCAATAAAACATGCTAGAGACTGGGAGACCCAGAAAAAGAAAAAAAAGCTGATGGCGACTATGATAAGGTTTGGATATGCTAAAAAGGGTCAAGAAAGACATTCTCCAAAGGCATACAGGAAGGTTTAAAATGAATAAGGGGCTTGGTGTGATGGCTCACACCTGTAATCCCAGCACTTTGGGAGACAGAAGAGGGAGGATCGCTTAAGCTCAGGAGTTGGAGACCAGCCTGGGTGACATACTGAGACCTCATCTCTACTAAAGATAACAAAAATTAGTCAGGCGTGGTGGCACAAACCCATAGTTCCAGCTACTCAGGAGGCTGAGGTGGGAGGATCACTCGAGCCCTGAGGCTACAGTGAACTATGATCATGCCATTATACTCCAGAAGGAGTGTAATATCTTTTCTGTTTGCTAAAATTATACTGCTTTGGATTCACCAATTTATTTCTATTGTGTTTTCTAAGAAGGAGAAAAGGCTACAAGATCTTGAGATGTTCACCTGTCAATGAAAAGGAGATAAAATTTGGCCCAGAAAGAAAGTCTGTTGATCCAAGGAGCAGCTTAGACACAGAGCTGTTTTCAGTATTACCCAGGTCTCATGCTATCCACCACCAGCAGTCCTCACTGAACTTCCCCCCAAGCTGAATAATTCTAAACTTTAGAAAATGCTAACAATTTTTAAAGTGTCAAGAAATTATGGTAAAATGAACACTTACGTTTGGTACGTGATATGAACATATGCAAACAAAATATTTTACTACAGAACCATAAATTGATGGAATGATCAAATAAGATTATACAATCATGGCTATAGAAATAGGAATACAAGGTTGGGAGCAGTGGCTCATGTCTGTAATCCCAGCACTTTGGGAGGCCGAGGTGGGCAAATCACGAGTTCAAGAGATCGAGACCATCCTGGCCAATATGGTGAAATACCATCTCTACTAAAAATACAAAAATTAGCTGGGTGTGGTGGCACGTGCCTGTAGTTCCAGCTACTTGGGAGGCTGAGGCAGAGAATTGCTTGAACCTGGGAGACGGAGGTGGCAGTGAGGCAAGATCGTGCCACTGAACTCCAGCCTGGCGACAGAGTGAGACTCCGTCTCAAAAAAAAAAAAAGAAATACAAGTCTATTGACTAAGCCTACCATGACTCGTGTAGGATGATATCGTCTAGAGAAAAACATGGTCATTAAATCAAGTACTTGTGATAACAGTCAAATGATATCAAGTTCTAAAGTCAGAGAGAAATAGTTAAATCAATAACTGAAAATTTACAGATTTTATTGGATAAATGGTAAAGTATTTAGTTGTAAAAATATAAACTTTTCTCCAGAGTTAAAATACCTGAGTACTGACCCTCCTTTGTTTGTAATTGACAATATCCCTAAGATATTTTCTTAAAGAAAATTATCAGTATCAACATTTTAACTCTGGAGAAAAAAATATATATATATAATGATAATTTTCTTTAAGAGAACATCCTATGGTTTTTCTCAATTACAAAGAAGGGTTAGCATTCAGGCTCTTTGCCTTAAGGAAACAGAACTCTGAATGTAGAGCTCTTTATGATTCCGATAAAGGGCATGTGTTTTTCTGTATCTCCTAGAAAGAGGTGTGGAATTTTTTGGTGGTTGAAGAATTAGAATCCAAGTTAGATTCTGTTCTCTTAAAACAGGATCCATTTTCTGCATGTAATTTCACAATGGGTGCTATGACCAGCTAAGCCTATAAATGATCACTGCACCAAATCAGGACTCTAATATACTACTGTTTTACTTTATATGCTTAGTACGTATAGCAAAGTTGCATAACAGAAGAAAAACAAACCCTGGTTTTACCATTCTCATGGCATTAACATAATCTCCAGTGAGTAAAATGATACTTCTTAAAAATTGGCCCAATTTATCTATTGTAACTATAGCCTATAATGTACTTTCAGTAACAGGGTGATCATGATAAAGAAGAATGCTGGCCAGGTATGGTGGCTCACACTTGTAATCCCAACACTTTGGGGGACTGAGGCAGGAGGATTGCTTAAACCCAGGAGTTTGAGAACAGCCTTGGCAGCATAGCAAGACAACATCAATACAAAAAATTTTTAAAATTGGCTGAGCAGCTGGGCGCGGTGGCTCATGCCTGTAATCCCAGCACTTTTGGAGGCCAAGGCAGGTGAATCACCTGAGGTCAGGGGTTCGAGACCAGCCTGGCCAACATGGTGAAACCCCATCTCTACTAAAAACACAAAAATTAGCTGGGTGTGGTGGTGGCATCTGTAGTCCCAGCTATTCGAGAGGCTGAGGCAGGAGAATTGCTTGAACCCAGGAGGCGGAAGTTGCAGTGAGCCGAGATCATGCCACTGTATTCCAGCTTGGGCAACAGAGTGAGACTCTGTCCCAAAAAAAAAAAAAAAAAAAAAAAATTAGCTGAGCATGGTGACACCTTCCTACAGTCCTTCCTACTTCAGAGCCTGAAGTAACAGGATCGCTTGAGCCCAGGAGGTCAAGGCTGCAGTAAGCCACGATCACACCACTACCCTCTATTCTGGGCA
This sequence comes from Pongo abelii, assembly GCF_028885655.2. NCBI lineage: Eukaryota > Metazoa > Chordata > Mammalia > Primates > Hominidae > Pongo > Pongo abelii. The sequence continues at coordinate 94,355,941 of NC_071995.2, forward strand.
ACAGAATGAAACTCGGTTTCATTAAAAAAAAAAAAAAAAAGGAAGAAGAAGAACCCTCTTTGTCATTCAACACCTGTTTTTGAAAACTTGATATGTGGCTAACAGAACAGAGTGTCCCTGGAAAGAGGTCTTTTTTTTCTTTTGAGACAGTCTGACTCTGTTGCCCAGGCTGGAGTACAGTGGTGCAATCATGGCTCACTGCAGCCTCAACCTCCCAGGCTCAAGCAATCCTCCCACCTCAGCCTCCCAAGTAGATGGGACCATACGCAGTGCCACCACACCTGGCTAATTTTCTGAAACTTTTTGTAGAGGCAGGGTCTCACTATGTTGCCCAGGCTGGTCTCAAACTCCTGGGCTCAACAGATCCTCCCGCCTTGGCCTCCAAAAGTGCTGGGATTACAGGTGTGAGCCATCAAGCCCAGCCTAAGAAGTCTTTTTAATAAGAAAAGACTCTGGAACAAAGAAGATAAAGGAGTTTCAAGCTATTTGATTTAGAGGGAAAGACTCTGGAGTTCAAGCTTATTTGATTTAGAGTATCTACACAATGTAGTGAAATTTCATTAATTTGTATATATACAATGAAATAATTTCACCTAGTTTGGGCTATTCCGTAATATTTATGTTGCAAGAAAGTAACAAAATTATAAACTAGTTCTTTCCGGTTAGAAGGTGTAAAATGAAAACAGTTGGACAATTATTCAGGCACTAGAAAATATTATTATGTGGAGCAACTCCTAGGATTTGGTTTGCTCCCCAAGGAAAAACAAGCTTCCAAATAAATATTTTAGCAAATAAATCTAACAAATCTATTACTTTTTTCTTTTCTCAATTATTCTTAGAAAAATGTATATATAAACACTTTGATTGTTATCCGTAAGCCAAATATTTCCAAAGTAGACATTGCCCACGTTTGGTTAATTACCTGAATTTACAGGGTTAGTTTCTATTCCATTCATTTGCGTGGTCACGTTGTTTAGTTCACATGATATGTGCCAGCCTCAGTTGAAATTCTAGTTATTGGCAGAATTTAAGAAAGCTTGGGAAAGGAACCTGGGCAAGTGCTTTTATCCATTCTGGTCAAGGGGTCCTGATCTGGAGTTCATGCATGAGCTTTTAGGAGGTCTGCAAATCTGAAAAAATTGCATGTAACAATTGTACATGTTTTCATATGTTTTCTTAAAAATTTTTTTGAGGCAGGGTCTCACTCTGTCACCCAGGCTGGGGTACAGTGGTGTGATCTCGGCTCACTGCAACCTCCACCTCCCAGGTTCAAGCGATTTTCCTGCCTTAGCCTCCTGCCTTAGCTTGTAGATGGGACTACAAGCATGTGCCACCAAGCCCAGCTAATTTTTGTATTTTTTTGGTAACGACAAGGTTTCACTGTGTTGGCCTGTCTGGTCTCAAACTCCTGTCCTCAAGCGATCCGCCAACCGTGGCCCCCAAAGTGCTGGGATTACAGGTGTGAGGCACTGCGCCCGGCTGATTTTTACATGTTTAGATGAAAATTTCCAGAGAGTTCATGATTTTCATGATTATCAAAGGTCCCTCTCCTTCTAAAAAGTTTCAATTATTGATTTAAGGAGTTCTTATTTGACAGTGCTTATTGGAGATCTAATGCTCCAATGAACTGAGATACAATTTTGGGTTGAAAGATCTGAAATGGTGTCTTCTCTCCACTGACCACAAGCTGGGCTTTGAAATTAGAGTTGTAACCTTTCCCTTGCAAATCCCTGGAAGGTCTACTTTCAACAGCTCGCTGCTGTTTGAAGGAAAAACTGTTCCAAATGTAATTATATACATATTGGGGATATTAAACATTTCTTCTGCGAAAGTCTCTTGTATCCTTTGTTTATTTGGTTAACAATACTTTTGCAACCCTATTATACGCAGTAGGTGCCAAGGATAAAAGGAAAAACCCAAATACACGTGTCCTTTGTCTTCCTGGATGGATATATAGCACAGGACATTTTCATTTTTCATAATTCTCTGTATCTACTGGAGAACGAAAATGATAAAACACACCCAAGTTTATCTAATTTCAACCAGAAACTCTCAAATTAAATGCATGAAGTAAAGTGACATCTAGTGTTGGTTAAGTGGCAGTGAAATATGTGTCAGGACAAGGCATACTTTAACTTTCTTTGAACAGACTGTTAAACTTGGCTTTGTTAAGTTGCCAACTCCAGAAAGCACAGTTTTGCTTTTAAAAATATTTTAGAGTAATTCTGAAATAATCTGAATTTAAATGTTAATAACATTGTTTTTATTTTTTCAAAATAAAATGCTTAACGCCTACAGAAAGTTCTAGAGAATGAAATAAGTTATGTATCTACCACCCAACTCTGTCAAATCTTAACATTTTGCTTTACTTACATCAGATATTTTAAACATAAAATGTACTAGACACATTTGATGCCTTATTAACTATTTCTGATTTCATGTCCATCTTTTTCTCTTTAGAAGTAATCAATATTTGGTTTATTATCTCTGTGACTGTTTTTGTATTTTTCTTACATACTTGTGTACACGTAAAATTTATAATATTGCACATATTTTACAGCTGATATAAGGGATACCATATGGTACAAATATTTCTGCAACTTACTTTTTCTAGTTTAATATTATGCTTTGGAGATTTCGTGAAATTGGTCATCTAACTTTAGTCATTTACTGTAACTGCTGTATGTTAGCATTCCATTGAATGAATTATACAACAATTTATTTAATTTACAGCTGATGGACATTCAGAGTGTTTTCAGTCTCTTGCTCTTATAAACCATGCTACAGTGAACACTCTTATATATGACTCACTGTGCACACATTTGCAAGTTTCTCTAGGCTGCACAACGAGGAGATATTGCACAAGTGTATACTTTCAAAACATCTATAGCTATTGAGCATTTGCTCTCCAAGATGGTTGTACCAATTTACACCCTCAGTAGAAGTGTAAGAAAACTTCTGTGGCTTCATATTCTCGCCAGCACTTGGTACTGCCAGGCTTTTTAATTTCTGACAATCTGCTTGATGTAAAATCTTATCTCATTGTGATTTCAATTTGCATTTCTCTGATAAGTAGTAAAACTGAGCTTTTTATTTATTTATTTATATTTATTTATTTATTCATTTATTTTGAGACAGAGTCTCGCTCTGTCGCCCAGGCTGGAATGCAGTGGCGCGAACTCGGCTCACTGCAAACTCCGCCTCCCGGGCTCACGCCATTCTCCTGCCTCAGCCTCCCCAGTAGCTGGGACTACAGACGCCTGCCACCACGCCCAGCTAATTTTTTATATTTTTAGTAGAGACGGGGTTTCACCGTGTTAGCCAGGATGGTCTCGACCTCCTGACCTCGTGATCCACCTGCCTCAGCCTCCCAAAGTGCTGGGATTACAGGCGTGAGCCACCGCGCCCGGCTGAGCTTTTTAAAAAATAGATTTTTACTACTGAAGTTTCTTCCGTGAATTGCCTATTCCTATTCTATGCCTACTGGATTGCTGGCATTTTCCTTAAAAGTACTTGCTGATATAAGTACTTTGTAGGCTTGATATATTGCAAATATTGTTTGTCAGTTTATGGCTTGGCTGTTCACTGTGTTCATGGAATCTTTTCATTTTAAAGCAATCGACTTTGGCTGGGCGCAGTGGCTCATGCCTGTAATCCCAGCAATTTGGGAGGCCGAGGCGGGTGGATCACCCGAGGTCAGGAGTTTGAGACCAGCCTGGCCAATCTGGTGAAACCTGTCTCTACTAAAAGTACAAAAATTAGCCGGGCATGGCGATGTGTGCCTGTAATCCCAGCTACCCAGGAGGCTGAGGCAGGAGGATCACTGGAACCTGGGAGGCAGAGGCTGCAGTGAACCGAGATCGCGCCACTGCACTCCAGCCTGGGCGACAGAGCAAGACTTCGTCTCAAAAAAATAAATAAATAAAAATAAAAAATAAATAATCAACTTTATGAATCTTTCCCTTTTTATTGCTTATTTTAAAATCTTTTTTTTTTTTTTTTTTTTTTTTTTTTTTTGAGGCGGTATCTCGCTCTGTCGCCCAGGCTGGAGTGCAGTGGCATGATCTTGGCTCACTGCAACCTCTGCCTTTGGGGTTCAAATGATTCTCCTACCTCAGCCTCCTGAGTAGCTGGGATTACAGGCGTCTATCATGATGCCCAGCTAATTTTTGTATTTTTAGTAGAGATGGTGTTTCACAATGTTGGCCAGGTTGGTCTCGAACTCCTGACCTCAAGTGATCTGCCTGCTTCGGCCTCCCAAAGTGCTGAGATTACTGGCTTGAGACACTGCACCTGGCCTTAAAATCTTTATTAAGCTTTTCTCCTTTATTTTCTCTTAAAATGTTTAAAGTTTTTTTTTCCTTATTTAGGTTTCTAAATTATAAACTTTTCTGTATTGTGTGAGGCAGAAAATTCTGTTCCTTTTGTATCATGGATAATTACTGTCCTAGCATTATTTATTGAAGAAACCATCCTTTCCTCATTGTTCATTTTAGCTCATCACCAAAGTCACTTATGAAATTAATTTTGGGCCAGGCACAGTGCTCACACCTGTAATTCCAATACTTTTGGAGGTCAAGGCAGGAGGATTGCTTGAGGCCAGGAGTCGAGACTAGCCTCGAAAACACTAAAGTGAGACCCCATCTCTACAAAAAATTTTCTAAAATTAGCCCAGCACAGTGATGTGTCTGCCATTGTGTTATTTGGGAGGCTGAGGCAGGAGGATCGCTTGAGCCCAGGAGTTTTAGGCTGCAGTGAGCTTTGATGGCACCACTGCACTCAAGCCTGAGTGACAGATCTTTAAAAAAGAAAAAAATAATAATTTTGTAAGATTTGTCTTGCATAGCACTACCTGTCTCCTGAGGTTCCCTCAGTTAAGTCAGGTGTGTATACTGACTTCCACCTATGGGTTTATCCCTACTCACATGCTGAGCCTGTTTTGCTATCTGGTGTCTGAGAAATATTGGTCAGTGTCAGGACCACTCTTCCTAGTATTTCCAGACTCCATTCCTGCGTTCTGACCATTTGTTTTTTTCTTGGGGTCCAATCCTTGTTGTTTGCGCTCCTATTGTAGGTTCTGAGCTAGGATGGCCAACCATCCTGGTTTTCCCAGGACCAAACTACCTGGTTTCTCCAAATGCAAGACTTTATGTGCTAAAACTGTGACCATCCCTGGCAAACTTGGCCTGGATGGTTGGTCACTTTAGATGTATCCTGTGGTTTTTGCTTCCTCCTATGTTGGCCTCTTGACTATCTAGTTTGGGGCTATCTCTGTGCTCACAAATCATATTTACACTGAACTTGTATTCGTTGAGTGCCTATGATGTCAGAGGCTGTATGAAGCATTTTCATATGTCGTATCTCATTCAACCGTTAGACAGCTCTGCATGATTTCCTTTTACAGATGAGGAGGATTTTATGTAGTTATCCAGGATCACAAAATTAGTGACACAAAAGAATGAAACCCAAGCCTCCTGACTACACATTTTTTATTTCCACCAAACTTGTCATCTTCCCGGCCCGAGTTGGATACTTGGGCCCTCCACTCTGTACTAACTGAACTTCAGGGTGAACTCCATTATGCCTTGCCTAGCCTCTTGCTGTCCTTCATACATCTTTTTTTTTTTTTTTGAGACAAGGTCTGGTTCTATCTATCGCCCAGGCTGGAGTGCAATGGCACAATCTCAGCTCACTGCAACTTCTGTCCCTCTCTATCCACCAGGCTCAAGCTATCCTCCCACCTGAACCACCCAAGTTGCTGGAACTACAGGCACAAGCCACAATGCCCAGCTAATTTTTGTATTTTTTGTAAAGATGGGGTTTTGCCATATTGCCCAGGCTGGTCTCAAACTCCTAGGCTCAAGTGATCCACCCCTCAGCCTCCCAAAGTGCTGAGATTTATAGGCGTGAGCCACCACACCCAACCTATCCTTCACACATCTTTAACCTAATATGATAGTACTTGAAGTCAACATCTTCTATTGCAAAACACAAATGACAAGCCCATTTGTTATGCAATGGTATAAATATCTCAAATGTTTCATTAGGATAAGCACTAAGAAGAAAGATAAACATGAATATAATAGCATGGTACATCACACTGCCACATCGGATTGCATCCCTCCAGTTAATATGTCATGGCATGGGATGCAGAATCTTTGCATTTTAATGTATTCATTTCATCAATATTTCCTTTTTGGTAGTTGATTTAAGAAATCCTTCATTAAGTTATTCTCCTTCAATTTCTCCAAATACCTAATTCAATTAATTTGTAGATTATTAATACAAAATATTATTTGTAGAATATTAGTTTCCCAAATATTAACAGAAATTAGGTGTGTATGTGGGATGGGAGGTGGGCCAATTAGTTTGGGAAACAAATATCTTTATTATAGAACTTCTCAGTCTCTGTTTTGCTAATTTGCAGTGTGACTTCCCTACAGAGAGATAGAGTGTGTGGCATTTTTCAAATGCTATGAATTTTCCAAATGACCATGACACCTTTTTCTTTTGTTGCATTGGTTTTGTTTTATAATTTCCCATGTGCCTTGGAACATCCACTGGGAAATGGTGTTTTCATCTCTAACAGCACAATACCCTCCAGAGGGCAGCAGATTCCCTTGGCATATGGCCAATCATCTATTCATTGAACAGATTGATGAGGGACCTGGAGCATGTTATATTATTATTCCAGTCAGGGATGTAAAATTTCTAGTTTCTGTAACAGAGATAGGCATTAAAATTTAGCTCCAGGCTAATAATAAAATAAATTATTGGCACTGAGATATAATAAAAAAAAATACAATCATGTCTCTGATGGATTACAATGGCATGCATTGTATTGTAAAGTCTAAATCATGTCTTCTATTTTTCTTCTTAGCCTCATTCGAACAACAAATATTAGTTGACCGTTCCATAAGGAATAAAATGAAATATTACCATTAGTTCATTTCTCAAGGAACTTACTAAGACATCAGAGAGATAATTAGATAAGGCAACTCATTAGTTCATTGGATTTCATTGGATTCTGCAAATCAAAATCATTGGGGGGCATTTTTAAACAATAATAATGCTCAAATCTCACCTAAGAACATTAAATTTGAATCTTTGTGTTTGGTTCCAGGCATGAGATTTTTTTTTTAAATTATACTTTAAGTTCTAGGGTACATGTATACATGTGCCATGTTGGTGTGCTGCACCCATTAACTCGTCATTTACATTAGGTATTTCTCCTATTGCTATCCCTCCCCCCTCCCCCACCCCATGACAGGCCCTGGTGTGTGATGTTCCCCACTCTGTGTCCAGGTGTTCTCATTGTTCAATTCCTACCTCTGAGTGAGAACATGTGGTGTTTGGTTTTCTGTCCTTGTGACAGTTTGCTCAGAATGATGGTTTCCAGCTTCATCCATGTCCCTACAAAGGACATGAACTCATCCTTTTTTATGGCTGCATAGTATTCCATGATGTATATGTGCTATATTTTCTTAATCCAGTCTATCATTGATGGACATTTGGGTTGGTTCCAACTCTTTGCTATTGTGAATAGTGCCGCAATGAACATACGTTTGCATGTGTCTTTATAGTAGCATGATTTATAATCCTTTGGATATATACCCAGTAATGGGATGGCTGGGTCAAATGGTATTTCTAGTTCTAGATCCTTGAGGAATCGCCACACTGTCTTCCACAATGGTTGAACTAGTTTATACTCCCACCAACAGTGTAAAAGTGTTCTTATTTCTCCACATCCTTTCCAGCACCTGTTGTTTCCTGACTTTTTAATGATCGCCATTCTAACTGGTGTGAGATGGTATCTCATTGTGGTTTTGATTTGCATTTCTCTGATGGCCAGTGATGATGAGCATTTTTTCGTGTGTCTGTTGGCTGAATAAATGTCTTCTTTTGAGAAGTGTCTGTTCATATCCTTCCAGGCATGAGATTTTAAAAACATGTTTTCAGGTGATTCTAACGAGTGGCCAGGGTTGAGACTATTGCATTAAGAGGATAAAAAAGTGTTTTGGAAAGAGGTTTCTGACCTTTTCAAGCAGATGGAGGAATTTAGAATTCTTTTCCCAGGGAGAATGTTTCAAATGTAGAAGAGTACAAAAAAGACAATGGTTATTCTTACATCCTCTGTCCAAAGTTAACCTTTGTTAACATCTTTATTCTTTCTTAGCCATCAGAATTGCAAACAACAAAATCATACAAAACCCACATCTTATAGTTCCTAAACTTAACTTTAGAAAGCATTTCCTAGGAGAGCAAAAGACATCATTTTTTTCATCTCCAAAACACATTATAACTCACCCTAGTTAACAAATACTCTGGCATATTCCAAATAGATCCACTGGGCCATGGACCTCATCTAACAAAGATGAATTCTGTTCATTTGCTCTGTGAATAGAGCTAAGAGGCTTATTTGTGCAAAGACTAACTGATGAGGTGGAAGAAGAGAGAGCAAGACAGCAAGAAAATATTAGTGAATATATATCTTCCAATTGCAAAGAGATATGGAGCAAGAACCTGCCTAGATGGAAGGAATGAGAACTATAGGCTATAGTTATGGATGGGAGGTTTTCTTTATGCAAAATTAACTAGCTTATAGTGGGAAGTGAGTGGATGAAAATGTGTCTCATTAACATCATGTTCGAACTTACCATAAGCTCAGTGAAGGTCAATAACCTGATAGGATGGCTGTTTTTAGGGCATCATAGGACTGAAGATGACTTCTTGACAACAGTTAAAAATCTTTGAACTAGAAGACAATCTTGAAAACAAAATACAAGCAGAAATATGTCCTCTGACAGCTGATAGGTATTTTAAGCAATGGATCCGATCCACATTTTGCAAAAGGCTCTAGAAATTAAACTAAAAATGCTTCACCAGGTCTAATGAAGTATATCTTGAATGATCCAGAGGAAGATATTATTGTCATCCCCATTTAATAGATGAAGTATCTAAAATCAGAGAAACTGACTGATTTTCCCTAGACTACAAGCTAATAAGTAGCCAACCGGGACTTGAAACCAGGCACACTGATTGTCTCCATAGTCTGTGTGCTTAAATTAACCACTGCATGGTACTGCCTCATAACTTACAGAAAAAAATTCACATTGCATTACAGAAAACCTATAAATTCACACATTACACTTATTACCCATGCTAAGGGACATATTATAATGTCTCTAAATTTGGGATATTACTAGTAATCAACAGTGTCTATAATTTTAGTTGCTACATATATTGATACATACATGATATCTATAATTATAACCAACACATAATTGGTATATAAAACAATGGTGCATCTTTGAAATAGAGTAAAATAAATCTCATAGGCACTTGTACTTGTTCTTTCTCTAAGGGAAATGTTTGTGAACTCAGAAATCCTTTTCTTTTCTAGGAAAAGTGATGAATTAATTACAGATTTCTGCAAATAGAAGTTTACTCATTTATTTGGCCACCAAATATTTTTTGAGTTTGGAGATCAAAGTAGTAGAGTCTCAATTCTGAAGTCAGACAGACCTGGGTGGAATCCTGGCCACACCATTTTCAAGCTGTGCAACCTTGAAGAAATTCTGTAATCTCTCTAAACCTCAATAAAATGAAAGTGTTCACAGTGTCTTATAGGTTTATTGTGAGGATTTAATGCAATAACTCACTTAAGGGATAATACCTGTTTGGCATATTAAAAATGCCATCTATTAGTATCATTATTTAAAAACCTGTTAAACATCCCCATTTTGTTACAGTGTTCTAAGGTTTGTTAACAACCTTAGAACAATGAAATAAGGATAAAATTTTGCCCTCATAAAGCTTATATCCTCATAGGAAAACACACAATTATTATTGTGTTCATGTGGTGATCACCGGGCAAGTCACTTAAGAGTTTGAAGATAAATAAGATGCCTTATCCAATGGTTAAAATCTTATTAAAGAAAATCTCTTTGAAAGTAGCTTATATTTTTACAAGATAAAGCATTTCTATATGTGGTCTAGTAAAAGATTTAAAGTAGGCAATCTAAAAAGATTTGTTGAATCAAATTGCACTGCATGTCTTTCCTTTCTAATTTGCTGTGAGTTAGGAACCACAAGGAGCCTTTTCCAAACAGTGTTAAAAAAAGTTTTGTGCTGGGCGCAGTGGCTCACGGCTGTAATCCCAGCACTTTGGGAGGCCGAGGTGGGTGGATCATTTGAACTCAGGAGTTTGAGACCAGCCTGGACAACATAGTGAAACTCATCTCTAAAAAAAATACAAAAATTAGCTGGCCGTGGTGGTGTACGTCTGTAGTCTCAGCTACTCAGGAGGCTGAGGTGGGAGGATTGCTTGAGCCCAGGAGTTGGAGGTTGCAGTAAGCCGAGACTGTACCACTGCACTCCAGCCTGGGCAACAGAGACAAACTCTGTCTCAGAAAAAAAAAAAAAGTAAAGTAAGATAAAAATAAAAAATAGTTTTCCTTTAACAATCCTATTACAGAATCACAGGAAATTTTAAAATATCAAATATATAGCATCTACCTTCCAATTACACATTCAGATGTTTTCACTCATTGCCATATGTGTTATCATCACATATTAACTGTTATCTTTTATCACTATAATAATTGTCTTTTATTACCGACTATATGCTGAGATGCCAAAAAATAAAACTTACCACATAAGGTGGATTAAACCCCAATGATCAATTCACAGTGATCGTTTACCTTACGCTAACAACCTTTTATGTAAGATGAGAACAAGAGACAGTGAAGTGGTTTAATGGCTGTTTCTGCAGATCAGTGAGAACTGGAAGAGTCATGGTGGTTGACTCTCACCCTATTGGCTAAAGAGTGGCTGGGCCAGGGCAGGTGTTCTGGTCCTAATATAAGGCCATGATCCACCTATGAAATGCTCCTGGCTTCAGTTTCCTTATTTGAAAATTAAGCATAAAGTATCATTTCATGAACACATAAGTAATATAGACTGATTTCTGAATATTTGGAAAATACAGACAAACATAAAAGTAAAAGTAATGTATAATCTTATCACCCACAGAAAACTATTATTAACATTTTGACATATTTCTCTTTAGAAAGAGGAAAAGGGAAAGGCAGGAAAATACACATACATACAAATTAGGAATGGGCTATAACCAGATGTACAGATGAAATCAACAAGTAGGAGAATACTTATTATTACTTTAAAAAATAAATTACAACAAGAGATGAATGATTTTGAGGGAAATATAAATTACCATAACTGGATCAAGAATAAACAGCAGGAAACCTGAATATATCTATAATTATGAAAAAAAAACCCTGAAATCATTTGCAGAAAATTTCTTCCATGAGGTAGGTATCATTGCAATTCCCCTTTTACAGAATGGGGAAACTTGAAAGGCTACATATCAAGTCATTGGCAGAGGTAGGACTTGTCAGTCATTTCATGATCATAATCACCATTCTCTAAGTAGAACTGGCCTCCAACAAGAATAAGCTCATATGACAATAGGGAAGTCATTTAATAATCAGTAACCCAGGACCTACTCTGTGCTAGGTGCTCTCCTGGGTACAAAAAATGCAGTGGTGGGCTGGGTGTGGTGGCTCATGCCTGTAATCCCAGTGCTTTGGGAGGCCGAGGCACGTGGATCATGAAGTCAAGAGTTCGAGACCAGCCTGACCAACATGGTGAAACCTCGTCTCTACTAAAAATACAAAAATTAGCCGGGCATAATGGCACTCACCTATAATGCCAGCTACTCAGGAGGCTGAGGCAGGATAATTGCTTGAACCCAGGAGGCAGAGGTTGCAGTGAGCTGAGATCACACCACTGCGCCCCAGCCTGGGTGACCCTGTCTCAAAAAAAAAATTTTTTTTGAACACATAAAAACATATAAAATTGTTACATGCAATTTTTTCAGATTTGCAGACCTCCTAAAAGCTCATGCCACCTGCTGGGTGCGGTGGCTCATGCCTGTAATCCCAGCACTTTGGGAGGCCGAGGTGGGTGGATCATGAGGTCAGGAATTCAAGGCCAGCCTGGCCAAGATGGTGAAACCCGTCTCTACTAAAAATACAAAAATTAGCCAGGTGTAGTGGCGGGCATCTGTAATCCCAGCTACTCGGGAGGCTGAGGCAGAGAATTGCTTGAACTCGGGAGGTGGAGGTTGCAGTGAGCCGAGATCACGCCACTGCACTCCAGCCTGGGCGACAGAGCGAGACTCTGTCTCAACAAAAAAAAGAAAGAAAGAAAAATAAATGCAGTGGTGAATAAGGTATAGTTCCTGTGTTCAAGGAGCTTCTAGTTGAGTCAAGACAAGACAAATAATTCTACAAACTATACGGCAACATGTGAATGGTTGTAACAGGTAGAAAAAAGTGTTGTCAGAACTCAGAGGAAGAAGTGATGCCATGGGTGAGAGAGAAGAGTTTATATTGAAGCTACGATTTGGGCCAGCTCTCGAAGGGCAGGTGGGGAAGGGAGAGAAAGGCATTCCATGCAGAGGAAGCAGCATGTGTGAAAGCCACATGCCATAGATAATCTATACGTTCGTTGACTTCTTCACTACTTCTGTCTTTAAATACAGTGCAAAGGGACATTATGCTGCATTTGACCAAAGGCAGTCATTCTTGGCAGCATCCTTTCCTTCTTCCATCATGACAAAACTGCTGTTAGGTCACATTAAAATAGTAGCAATCTTTGGCAGAAACCTACTGTATGCTTCCTTAATGAGTTGTCAGAGGTTCTGCAGTGCCATTTGTCTTCTAAGCTAGTTTTTTATGAAGGCTGTCAGTAAAGGGTAAAGATGGGGATACGCAATATATTCACCAGTCAGCGGGGTTCTGAGAATCTGTTCATTCAGAATCAGCAGGGGACTGTGGGAAAATGTCTATTCTTTAAGCATGCTTCTGAAGGACTACAATTCAAAAGAGGGGGTGAGGTTTGTAAGAAGCTAAGAAAGTCTTCCTCTAATTTAAACTTCCAGGAGTCTCTGCAGGCCCTCTCCTTACAGACAGGGAATGAAATAAAGCCTAGCAGACTTTCTACCATCAGAATGATCTTAATTTTGACCACTCATCAAAACTTAATTCAGAGATCAACAGATGAATCTGATACTATCCAGAAAGTCATGTGTATGGGTAATTAAGTTGACAGTCACAGATATCAAAATAATTCCCACTCAGGCTGCAACATAGGAATTTCACTGTCTTACTGAGGCTATGAACTATGTATGGCATTAAGAATTGAGGTGTTTGTTTTGTTTTGTTGTTTGTTTCTTCCTGAAGTTCTCACAGTTTGGGTTAGAAGAGCTAAGGAGTCAAGTTTGGAAGCAGACAGATCCTGGCTCTGTGACTTATTCTTTGTGAAACCTTGAGCAAGTTACTTAGGAATTCTAGCTAATAATACCTGTTGTACAGAGTGGCTGTAAGGATTAAATGAGATAATGAATGTAAAGCATTGGCACAGAAGTGCTCAATAAATGGCAATCATCATGATGAATATTATTTTTCTGTATATCCAAGAGCAGTCTAGACTTTCTCCAGAACAGAATATGCACCTATAGGGAGATGAAAACTTTTATTAAATATAAATAATTATGGATAAATGAATAATAAGTAAAATATTTTATACCAGCATATTTTATCTTCTGTACTATCCATAATAATCTAGCCTGCTTTCTATAATCAGGTCATCAGGCAGAAACCTGAACCAGTTTTCATTAATCTTCTTAATCTATCACACTTCTACTTGCTCTACTCTACTTTGAAATCAAGGTATAAGTATTAGCATGCTTGCAAAACTTCATTTTACAGTGTATGGTTTTAAAATAATTATATTGCACCATCTCACGTCCTCAACATACGTGGGAAACTGCTGAAAGCTTTACCTACAAAAAGACTTCATTGTTACTTAAACTGAAATGCTAGCCTGCCCTTTATTTTGACTATTTATATAAACTATTTGTATAACTGAAAGCATGGTCACAAATCGAAGGATATTCTTTATTTTAAACTTCATTCTTTCCAATTATTAATTTAAACTATAAGAAAATAATACCATCTTGGCCAGGCGCAGTGGCGCACGCCTGTAAACCCAGCACTTTGGGAGGCCAAGATGGGTGGATCACTTGAGGTCAGGAGTTCAAGACCAACCTGGCCAACATGGTGAAACCCTGTCTCTACTAAAAATACAAAAATTAGCCAGGCACGGTGGTGGGTGCCTGTTATCCAGCTACTAGAGAGGCTGAGGCATGAGAATCACTGGAACCCAGGAGGCAGGGGTTGCAGTGAGCCGAGATCACACCACTGCACTCCAGCCTGGGTGACAGAGTAAGACTCTGTCAAAAAGAGAAAGAGAGAAAGAGAGGAAGGAAGGAAGGAAGGAAGGAAATAATACTATCTTAAAGTTGGAAAGATCCCTAAGATTATCTCTCAATCCCTGAATTTGACTAATGGAAAACTAAGGCCTGGATAGGTCAAGGGACTTATGCAAATATCAATGGAACCAAGTTTAATATTTTACAATTTTTGTCTTCTGTATTGCAGCAGCCATACCTAGTATATCCTAGTAATTGCTAGAAATAAATAATGGAAGTAATTTTGCATGGAATAAACCTGACTTTTTCTATCTTAATTGGTTCTCACATCTAAGGACAAATATCAGCTATTTGGAACATGGTGAATAACGTTATGAATAATATTAAGTGCCTCATTTCTTAAGATAATAATGGATCACATTATTCTATAATGCATGGAAAAATGTTCTCTAGTGCCTTGAAAGCTAAAGTACTACTCAGGATTCTTCATTTTGGGCATTGGATAGAATTGGATGCAGAATCATATCTGGCTTTGGGAAATCTCATGTTACCTTGCATGCAATTAATATATCCCTCAAATACTTGCCTATATTGTCTTGTTCACTGTAACTACAGCATATACTGGTACAACAAGATGAAAGAAAATAATAATTCTTAACAGAAGATACTCTTTCTGTATGAGAATAACAGAATTGCTATTTTTCTGCAAGTCAGTTGATGTCACTCCATAAAACATGCAGTAATTATGATAAACACTAAAATAAACTTCTTAACCTTATACTTCAGCAATTTTTTAGCCATACACATTCAGTCATGCATGTAAAGCTGTCATTTCCAATCTAGACTATTTCTGATTAGTCTTAGCTCTTCTGCAGCAATGCCAATCAAAGTAATTATGTTATCACTGTTCTGGCAATTAACTGCTCTATTTGTTTACTACTGAAAGCACAATTGATCTGGTACATAGTTAAGTTACAAATAGTTCTGTGTCTGATATTAATGAATGCCCATAATGCATTTTTCCCAAGTTATTTCTTCAAAGTTAAAATGGCACAACTTACAATAGAAATTCTTCCCCTTGAAATCAATGGTTCTCAACTATGGATGACTTCGCCTCCCAGGGGACATTTGGCAATGTCCAGAGACATTTTTGATTTTCAGGATGGGGTGGGGGTGGGAGAGGGTGGAGATGCTATTGGCGTCTAATGAGTAGACTCCAAGTATGCTGCTAAACACCCTACAGTGTACAGGACACACCCTACCACCACTCCAACAAGAAGAATTATTCAGTCCAAAACGTCAATAGTTAAAAAGTTCTGGAGGCAGATGGTGGTGATGGTTGCACAATAATGTCACTACTTAATGTTACTGATCTATATACTTAAAATGATTAAAATGGTAAGTTTTATATTATGTATATTTTTACCACAATAAAAAAATCAATAGTGCTGAGATTGTGAGCTTTAAACCATTTTGACAGTCCTTGTGTAATGAAAGTATTTCAGTACTGCTAGGGAAACCAAAAGGTACTCTGTACCTGGTAAAATGCCATTCATAAAGCAAACAACTTCACTTTTTTCTTGTAAATCACATTTTGTTTTCCTTGACTGGCTTCCAAATTTCTTTCAGGCACTAGTCAATGATCCTAAACAATAGTTTCCTTCCCTGAATGCATACATAAATGAAAACAAAAACTATAATTAGGGTCTTTTTTTTTTTGGCTGAAGCTAGTTTGACTTAGGTTTCTGTTATATACAACCAAAACTCTTGACAAGTAGAAGAAGCAGCAAAGAAATGTGGACAAACAAATTTTGTTTCACAGAAAATAAGAAAACTTAAAACTCACACGGGTTGCAACGGAAAGGAAAGAACAAAACAGTAAGAAGCAATGTGCTCCTAATAACACTGAAGAGGGCAGGAAAGACATTGTATTAGTCAGGGTTCTCTAGAAGGACAGAACTAATAGGATAGATGTATATTTAAAGGGGAGTTTATTAAGGAGTATGAACTCACACAATCACAAGTTGAGGTCCCACAGTAGGCCATCTGCAAGCTGAGGAGCAAGGAAGCCAGTCTGAGTCCCAAAGCTGAAGACAATGTTTGAGGACAGGAAGCATCCAGCATGGGAGAAAGATGCAGGCTGGAGGACTAAGCTAGTTCTAGTCTTTCCATGTTTTTCTGGCTGCACTGGCAGCTGATAGATGGAGCCCACCCAGATGGAGGGTGAGTCTGCCTTTCCCAGTCCAATAACTCAAAAGTTAATCTCCTTTGGCAACACCCTCGCAGACACACCCAGGAGCAATACTTTGCATCCTTCATTCCAATCAGTTGACACTCAGTATTAACCATCACAGATGTATTTACTTTTTCTGGTTTTAGTCGCAAAGAAAGGTGCAAGTGCACACTCAATAATGCTCCATGAATATCACCGAAGTAGTTTAATTTCCTGTTTTTATCAGTAGCTTTTCTTCCTCAGTTTAGTCAATGGTAATTAAAATACTTCTACTGGAACCACACATATGATTAATAACTCTTACTGAAGCTGAATTAGAGCATATCATCCAACCATCACCCTTCAAAAGTTTGGATATTAATACAAATGAAAATGAAGCTCTAAAATTGGAATGCAATGATTAAAATCAATGGTTCCTTCTCACTTATAGCCACATCATAAAAATAAGTATTTTGCACAACTTTTACTAAAATTACCCTTTCTTAGTTCTGTAACAACAAATTGAAAAAAAAAGGAGGTTGTCAATCTGTCAAAACAAGAGTTTTTAGTCATCTGTGTAGAAAAATCCTTGTCACAACACTGTAAGAATTTTAATACACAAAAGAGATAGGGAGAAAAATATATAGTAAAATATTTTAATGACATCAGGTATAGAAAAATTTAAAGAAAACAAAAAGTAGAAACTATAAAAGAAAATTAAGGCATCAGAAACATTAAAATTAAAACTTTCTGTATGGCAGAGACCCTACTGCCTTAGTCTGGGACAGTGTTTCTCAGAAGCCCACAGGTAGCACCTGGGGAGCTTTGAAAAGTACTGATCCTAGGTTATACCTCCCCAAATTCTGATTTTAATTGGTTGAAGGTACAGCCAAGGTACCTAGAGTTTTAAAAGCTCCCCAAGTGAGTCTAATGTACAGCCAATGTTGAGAACCATTAGTCTAGGAAAAGAAAGTTATAATAATCTACAAGGTATTTTTATCCAGAATTATAAAGTCTTATAGGTCAATGAGAAAAATTCAAAGAACCCAATATAAAAATGAGCAAGATTTGAATAGGCAATCAACTGAAGAGAAAACTCAGACCGATAAGCAAACACAACAATACTCAATTTTCTAGTAGTCAGGAAAATAAAACAATCCAAATTAAAACAAGATACCAATTCACACTAAGCAGATTGGCAAAATTAAAACATTTGTAAGTACCAAGGACTGGTAAGGGTATCAAGCAACAAGAACTCTCAAAGGTGCTGGTGGGAGTATAAACTGGTACAACCCTATGACAGTTAATTTTTTTTTTTTGAGATGGGGTCTCGCTCTGTCACCCAGGCTGGAGTGCAGTGGCATGATATCAGCTCACTGCAACCCCCGCCTCCCAGGTTCAAGTGATTCTCCTGCCTCAGCCTACCGAGAAGCTGGGATTATAGGTGCCCACCACTACACCTGGCTAATTTTTGGAATTTTGGTAGAGATGAGTTTTTGCCATGTCAGCAAGGCTGGTCTCAAACTCCTGACCTCAAGAGATCCACTCACCTCAGCCTCCCAAAATGCTGGGATTACAGGCATGAGCCATTGTGCCCGGCAATTATAGGTAATTTTATGTGTCGGCTTCGTTAGGCTGAGGTGCCCAGTTGTTTGGTCAAATATGAGTCTAAATGCTGTTGCAAATGTATTTTTTTAGATGTGATTAACATTTAAATCAATAGATATTGAGTAAAGTCAATTACCCTCCATAATGTGGGTGGGCCTCTTCCAATCAGTTGAAGGGCTTAGGAGAAAAGACTCAATAAAGAATAATTTTGCCTCAAGACTCCAACATCAAAGCTCTGCCCGAGTTTCCCATTTGCTGGACCGCCTTGCAGGTTTCAAACTCAAGACTACAACAGCAACTCTTACCTGAATCTCCAGCCTGCTGGGCCAACCCACCATGCCCACAATCATGTGGGCCAATTCCATAAAATAAATCTATATCTATATCCATATTTACATCTATCTACATATCCATACCCATGTCTATATATCTCTATCCTCTCGATTCTGTTTCTCTGGAGAACCCCGATTAATATAAACTAACTTTAAAGAACAATTCAGCAATATCTAGAAAAGTTGAAGATGGGTATAGTCAATTTCAACTCCAGGTATATAGCCTGTAGTCCTTCTCAAACGGACAGGTGGGAAATGGGATGTGGGTGTGGGACTTCTATATCTTTTTTAAAAGTTAGAGGTAAGGGGGCAAAGCAAATATGGCAAAATGTTACCGTGTTTTAAATCAGGGATGGAGTATGTTTTACATTGTCATATTATTTTTGGCATTTTTGTGCAGTTTGAAATACTCCATAATTTAAATGAAAGCAATTTAAAAGCAACTTGTGTTAAACATGGTGGTGATGGAAGTGGCCCCAACCAGTAAGCCAAACCCTAAATAAGGTCAAAGTGACAGAGAGCAGACCCAGCAGAGGGCAGGGATGGGATAGGAATGGATTTCAGGGGAAAGCAAGTAACACTCAAGAGAGCCCCAAGACTTCTCAAAGTCTCTTCATAAACAAAAATTTCCTTTGACTTCTAAGATGGTTAGCTCATCACTAACTGCCCATGGAAAGAATAGAAATCTGGCAGATGACATGATACCCTGAGGACATCACCGATGACACTAACCTTCATGACTCGGTTAAGGCAATGGCTTCCATGTTTCTCCACTGTCAAGTTACTGTCTTCCTTTTTTCCTGGGGAAAAAGATCATATTTAAAAATAATTTATTGAAAATAATTAAATAAATGAACTTGCTATACAATCAGAAGAACACTTGGATGATTATTGCCTTGCAGTGGGTTTTATCAGAAGTTGAAAGAAGATGGCACCCAGCAAGAAAAACTATAAAAGGAATGGAGTGGGATGAAGGTAGAAAAAAAATAAGAAAACGATGTTGCCCATTTTCCTTCTGTTCATTGCTTTTCTACTCCCCCTTCCTTTCTTGGTCTTGAAAGTCTTTTTTTCTTCCTCTTGTTAACTGGCTCCTGCTAGGTCCAAGTAGGAAGGAACCATGTCTCTATTTGTTAATCATGGTATTCCCAGAGCTTATAGTAGTCAGTGATAAATGGATACTTACTGAAGAATGGGAAAGAAAGAGGAGAGAAGTGATAGAAAGAGAAAGAAAAAGGAACTTACTGGGAGAAAGGAAGGAACTTACTGATCATACCAGGTTATTAATATATTCCTTAACATTTATTTTATGTTCCATGACCTCAATAATATTAAGCTATATTGATTTAGGATAGTTTCTCTAAGTTTTTTTTTTTCTAAAATTAGATTGTTGTCTTACTTGATGTTACCCTATATTTACATTTTTTTTCTATTGAGCATTGCTCTGAATAAATAGAAGATTTACTGTCAATTTCAACCTAAAGCAATTAATTTTGAATGGTGAATTTTCTAGCTTTCTAGGAAATGAATGGAAGATACCATTTCTGGTAAGCAAAACTTTTGGCTACCCTCAAAATATGTATTATTTTATATTAGATCATGATATGCTTCTTTGCCCCTATATTGGCCCCTTCTCTGGTGATGAACCAGTAGGAAAATTATCAAAATAAAACCCATAAAAACCATGTTAATATATTTACTGAATCATAACACCTCCAGATTGAAAGAAACCTTCAGAATATTTTTACCCATCAGACACTTGCATCACCTCTACATCCCAATAAGTGTTTTCTCCTTAAAATGGCCAAGGGAATATATATATATATTCCTCTATGTCTATACTGTTCATATTTATCAAGGATATATTCCTCTCTAAGTAGGATCTGGCCTGACCAAAATACTTCAAAGGTAATCTGACTGGCACACAATCTAGTAGGATTACCAATCCCTTTTTTTACTTATTCATTAAAAATAGAATTATTGCATATGATGTATATGGCATTTGTTTAGGCACTGGATATCCAGCAGTGAATTAAAAAGCCAATTCTTTCATATATATCAAGGAAGAGAAATGGAGGAATATATATATATATATACACACATACACACACACATATATACATACATATGTATGTGTGTGTATATATATAGAGAGAGAGAGAGAGAAAAATCCTATTCAATTCTTATGCAGCTCTAAATGCGAACAAGCTCTTTCTTAGGCTGAGCAAAAGTCAACAATTTCCATCCTTTGGCACAGGTTATAAGCCCAAATATTTTTCATATGAAAGGCTTTTTAATGTTTTAAGAGAGTTGAATATTTTAAGATAGACAAGCTTTCCTATCCCTAACTCCCTTCTCTTTTCCAAACCAAACAATTAGAGTTTCTTCAATCATTCTGCCCAGGACACACTTAAAGACCACTTGTCAGTGTGTCAATATTCCTCTCCAGGTAGGGCCTGGCCTGACCGGAATACTTCAAAGGTGATCTGACTGGTACCTAATCTAGCAAGACTACCAATCCCTTTGTTTTACTTATTCATTAAAAATAGAATTATTGTTTATGATGTACACGGCATTTGCTTAGGCACTGGATATCCAGCAATGAATTAAAAAGCCAATTCCTGACCTCGTAGACCTTATATTTTAGTGAAGGCAAACAGATAATAATTAAAATAAATAATAAATTGGCCAGATGCAGTGGCTCATGCCTGTAATCCCAGCACTTTGGAAGTCCAAGGTGGGTGGATCACCTGAGGTTAGGAATTTGAGAATGGCCTGGTCAACATGGTGAAACCCCATCTGTACTAAAAATACAAGAAATATTAGCCAGGTGTGGTGGTGCACGCCTGTAATCCCAGCTACTCCAGAGGCTGAGGCAGGAGAATTGCTTGAACCCTGGAGGCAGAGGTTGCAGTGAGGCGAGATGGTGCCACTGCACTCCAGCCTGGGTGAGAGAGAGATACTCCGTCTCAAAAAATAACAATTATTATAATAAATAAATATATTATAGGATATATGAATAGGAAATAAGCTTTACAGGAAAAAATGCAGCAAGGAGGCTCTAGTTTGGGGAAGGAGGATGCTGAATGACTTGTGATAGCCTCTCGAGATGCATTCTTTGTCCTTCTCTGCCTTGCTCTGTCCCAGGAGGTTAATCTATGGACTCTATCAGTGGAATCCCTTGCCCTCTGACTTCCAGCCCTTTAATTTGGGAATACCTTAAAAGCCTTAATTAAACATATCCTATGATCAAATTATCTTATTTTTAAGACTTTAGCCTAAGAACACAATCAACGAAGTACATACAAATAAAAATGGATAAGGACGTTCACAGCGCCATTACAATTACAAAAAAGGCACAGCCAGGTTGAATGTCCAACAATAGGTTAAATAAATTATGGTAGAACATGAGATGCAATATCATGCAGCTACTAAAAATCTCGTTGTAAAATAATATATATTGACACGTGAAAATGTTCGTGATATATTGCTAAGTGAGAAGAAGAGGAAAAAGTGGCGATGATGAGTATCAGGTGATATAACTAGAACTCGCAGGCTTTTGTTTCTATTGCAACTACACATTTTGATGATATCAAGGATGCCTTTTAAAAGTCAGAAAATATTCTTTGCAAATTCCTAATGATTTCTTCTGCATTCTTTTTTTCTGGAATTTTTAAAAATTTTACTTTAAGTTCTGGGATACATGTGCAGTGCATTCTTGTTTACACAAGTAACTTTCTTAGCAAGATTTTCTTTTCAGAGAACAATGATAAATTCAGCTCTAATGGAATTCCCATAAAGTCCAAATTAGTCAAGTTTATATGAATGCAGATTTATTATAATCCAGAATGAAATGATTAAGAACAGAATATCCTCTTTTCCCCACAAATGGACCACAAATATATCAAATTATCTATGAAAACATCATCTTCTTTGATCTTGTACGAATTCCTATTATTTGTCATGGAGTAAGGCCTTACTCGGTATTTGTTCATGTATTATTTAATTAAAATGACTCATGAAACAAGTGTGTCACTATGCTGGCTTGCCTATTGTCCATATTCACATACTTGAGTGTATCCTTATTCTTGCCTGGAAAAGGCATATGCTGTCTTGGGCATCGTTCCAGTTAATCTCTTCAAACGGTTTATGAATGAGCATTCGTGAATGTAATTAAGTAGCAAACAGACTTCGAACAGCAGTTGGGAAACCATCTTGAATTCTTCACTCTGAAACTACTTCAAACATTCTGTGCAAATAAAAAGAGGATCTTCACTACCTACTTCATCCCGTCTGCTCAGGGAAGGCTAAATATCTGTCCTGTTCCTATTTGGATAGGTGAAGATACTTGGTTTAAAATCCACATTCTATACATTTCCTCTCCCCATCTCATCTCACTTTCATCTTCTTGCCCAGCAGGAGAGAGTTAACTCAGCCAGAAATGTGGGTAAATACTGGAAACTTACTCAGATGCAGAAGGGACTATGGCTCAAGATGTTATAATGTTCAGAAAGCAGGGAATGTGTTGGCTTGAGTTAATGCCAGCTTCCTTGTTTACTGTTGAAGTGTGCTTAAAAGATAAGTCTTTGGAGTGTAAGTGTGTGCAACCTGAAAAAGAGAGAGAGAGAGCAGAGAGGGAGGAAAGGGAGAGGAGAGGGAGGAGAGAGGGAGAGAGGGAGGAAACAGAGGGGGAGAGAGGGAGGAGAGGGAGGCGGAGGGTGGAGAGAGGGAGGAGAGAGAGAAAGAGGGAGAGAAGGGTGAGAGAGAGAGAGAGAGGGATGAGAGAGGGAGGGAGAGAGGGATGACGGAGGGAGAGAGGGATGAGGGAGGGAGAGAGGGATGAGAGAGGGAGGGAGAGAGGGAGGAGAGAGGGAGGGAGAGAGGGAGGAGAGAGGGAGGGAGAGAGGGAGGAGAGAGGGAAAGAGGGATAGATGGAGGAGAAAGAGAGGGAGAGAGGGAGGAGAGAGGGAGAGAGGGAAAGAGGAAGAAACGGAGGAGAGAGAGGGAGAGAGGGAGGAAAGAGAGAGGGAGAGAGGGAGGAGAGAGAGAAAGAGGGAGAGAGGGATGAGAGCCGGAGAGAGAAACAAGAGAGAGAGAGATGAGAGAGGGAGAGAGGGAAAGATGGAGAGAGGGAGGAAAGAGAGGGAGGAGAGGGAGAGAGGGTGGAGAGGGAGGAGAGAAGGTGGAGAGAGGGAGGAGAGAGAGAGGGATGAGAGAGGGAGAGAGGGAAGAGAGATGGAGAGAGGGAGGGAGGAGAGAGGGAGGACAGAGGGAGAGAGGGAGAGGTTCAGTGGCTCAGGCTTGTAATCCCAGCACTTTGGGAGGTTGAGGCAAGAGGATTGCTTAAGCCAAGGAGTTCAAGACCAGCCTAGGCAATGTAATGAGACCCTGTCTTTATAAAACATTTTAAAATGTGTGTGATGGGTGTAGTTCCAGCTACTTGGGAGACTGAGATCACTTGGGCCCAGGAGCTTGAGGCTGCAGTGAGCTGTGATCACACCCCTGCTCTCTAGCCTGTGCGACAGAGTGGGACACTGTCTTAAAAAAAGGGCAGCGGTGAGAGGGGAGGAGGTTTGAGGAAAAGACCATAAGATACATATGGTTAACTTTTGCAAGATTCTGAAATTCTGCTGGATGATTTTGATTATAACAGAATGGTTAATGTTAATTGTGTATATAGCCCTGTTAGCGGTGGAGAATCCATATCCATCTGGGTCTGCAGCAACCTCAATTCTTGCCTCCTCAGAAGAAACAATTTGACTGAGGGGCAGAAGGAGAGACCGAGACAAGTTTTAGAGCAGGCGTGAAAGTTTATTCAAAAGCTTTAGAGCAGGAAGGAAAGGAAGGAAAGTACACTTGAAAGAGGGCCAAGCGGGCAATTTGAAAGACCAGCACGGTTTGAACTTTTGACTTGGGGTTTTATACCTTGGCAGGCTTCCGAGGTCTTGCGTCGCTTCTCCTGCTCATCCAACGCTGAGATCTGATCTGGAAGCTGCTGATCACCAGTTTCAGGTGTTTTCTATCTGGTAAGAGACTATCTTTCCCTAGTGCCAGCTGTGACCAATTATTACTGTAGAGAACCAGTTAACAACCGCCTGACCATCACAGGATGGTCTCCCGACACACCTGGTGTGTGTGTAGTGGGGGAGCCCTCTCCTTCCCTGCTCACACCCGACTACAGCACAAGATATTGTTTAGACTATTATTATTCTAATATTACCAATGCTAACTTTAAAAATGAATACATTTCCACCACCTCTTAAAGGAAAGATTCACTGGCTAATCTCCTCAGATAAATATGTTCTTTTTTTTTTTTTTTTTTTTTTTGAGATGGAGTCTTGCTCTGTCACCCAGGCTGGAGTGCAGTAGCACGATCATGGTTCACTGCAAACTCTGCCTCCTGGGTTCAAGCCATTCTCCTGCCTCAGCCTCCCCAGTAGCTGGGATTATAGGCATGCATCACCATGCCCAGCTAATTTTTGTATTTTTAGTAGAGATGGGGTTTCACCATGTTGGCCAGGCTGGTCTCAAACTCCTGACCTTGTTATCTGCCTGCCTCGGCCTCCCAAAGTGTTGGGATTACAGGTGTGAGCAACTGCGCCCGGCCAGATGAATATATTCTTAAATGAACATTTACATGTTAAATTAGTGTGTATGCAAGTGACTTCAGGGTCATGGTGACCATATTCTGTAAATCCATCGTATGGAACATAATTGTGAACAAATAGTTATGGGCATAAGCATTCATAAATGTTAAAGAGCTAAAGCTAACTGAGTTAAAAAATAATCTCCCTTTTATCAATGGCACACTTTCTAATGGCAAAATTTTTTAAAATGAAAAACCCAGGAAATTATAAAGAAAATTTAACCATCCCAAATCCCATAACCTAAACATAACAACTGATAACATTTTGGTGTTTCTTTTTAGTCTGTTTTTCTAGACACATATATTCAAGTGTCCATATTTTATTTGACATTATTAATATTTATTTACGTATTTTGATGTCTTGTATTTTTCCATGTCATTAGAATCTTTGTAAATATTATTTTAAATTATTGCATTACCTTTTTTTTTTTTTTTTGAGGTGGAGTTTCACTCTTGTTGCCCAGGCCGGAGTAAAATGGTGTGATCTAGGCTCACTGCAACCTCTGCCTCTCAGGTTCAAGCGATTCTCCTACCTCAGCCTCCCGAGTAGCTGGGATTACAAGTGCCCGCCACCATGCCTAGCTAATTTTTTTGTATTTTTAGTAGAGACAGGTTTTCACCATGTTGGCCAGGCTGGTCTTGAACTCCTGACCACAGGTGATCCACTCACCTCAGCCTCCGAAAGTGCTGGGATTACAGGTGTGAGCCACGGTGCCCAGCCTGTATTAAATTTTATCATATGAAAATATTATTGCCAATTGAAGTATTATTTAGCCACTTCACCAATACTGACCATGAACATCTTTATACATGTCCACAGTTTTAAAATAGAAGAAACTGGCCAGATGCGGTGACTTGTGCCTGCAGTCCCAGCACTTTGGGACGCTGAGGCAAGCAGATCATGTGAGCCTAGTAGTCTGGGACCAACCTGGGCAGCATGGCAAAACTTCGTCTCTACAAAAAATACAAAAATTAGCTGGGTGTGGTGGCTGTGCCTGTAGTTTCAGTTACTTGGAAGGCTGAGGTAGAAGGATCACCTGAGTCTGGGAGTTCGAGGCTGGAGTGAGCCGTGATAGTGCACTGCAATCCAGCCTGGGTGACAGAGTGAGACTCTGTCTCAAAATAAAATAAAATATTGCTTCTTGGCTTTTTGGCTAAGATCAAGTGTAAAATAAAATAAAATAGTAGAAGAAACGAAGATATAGGGAGGCTAAATACCTTGTACAAGATGGTAAAGTGTAAACTCGTTTGTTTGGAAGCTATTTTTCAATATATAGAATAACAGATGCTGAAGATAAAAGAGGTCACTAAGTTCAACCTTTGCATTTTTTTCAGTTGAGGGAACTGAGACCCAATGAGGTAAAGATGACCTGTTCAAGGACTTAAAGAGTCTAATGACTGAATGAATACTAGAGCCCCAGTCCCTTGGGTGCTATTTTACATATTTTTCTTCAAAGTGTAAATCACTACCTAATATTATTTTTGTTATTCATTGACTTATGTATCAACACTCCCTTGCACACACCCTCAGCTCCTTAGTCTCTAGCACCAGAGTTGTCTATACTTACCTTCTTTACTTCTCCCTATGTTTCCACCTAAATCCATGTCAATCAAGCTTTCAATCCTACTACCTCACTGGGTGCTCTTGTAAAGATAATCAGTGACCCCCACATGGCCTACTCCAGTGGACAGAATGAGTTTTCATCTGCCTTGAATTTTTTTTTTTTTTGAGTCAGGGTCTCGTTCTGTCTCCCAGGCTGGAGTGCAGTGGCATGATCTTGGCTCACTGCAACCTCTGCTTCCCAGGCAATTCTTGCACCTCAGCCTCCCAAGTAGCTAGGATTACAGGCGTGTGCCACCATGCCCAGCTAATTTTTATATTTTTAGTAGAGACGTTTTTGCCATGTTTCCCACGCTGGTCTTGAAATCCTGACCTCAGGTGATCCGCCCACCTTGGCCTCCCAAAGCGCTGGTTAACAACAGCATTTGATGCAATGGATCACTTTCTCTTCTTACAGCACTGTCTTCACTTGGTTTCTAGTACACTACTCTCTCGGTTTCTTCCTAACTGTTGGGTCCACTTACTATACCTCTAAACATGGAAGTATTTCCAGGTTCAATCCTTGACTATCTTTTTAAATTAGTAATCATCAGCCCCATCAAACCCAATGCCTACTTTCTACGAGAAGTTTTTTTTCAATACAAAACTTAGCCGTGCATGGTAGCATACAGCTGTAGTCCCAGCTACTAGGGAGACTAAGGCAGGAGAATTGCTTGAACCGGGGAGGCGGAGGTTGGAGTGAGCCAAGATCGCGCCATTGCACTCCAGACTGGGCGACAGAGCAAGACTCCGTCTCAAAAAAAAAGTATTTTTTTTTCATGCTGCCTTTAAAGGGGCTTGCCATCTACAGTTACACAGGTGGTAGAAGGGGGGCAAATTCTAGGTGCACTCTGTTGCCTAGTCATGCACCCTGGCAGGGTGCTACATCAACCCCAAAGAAGGGGTGCCTTTTCCTAATTCCTCCACTCAGAGGGGGCCTCTTATTTGTACAGAGGCACCTTACATGCTAGCAGCAGTTCTGTTCTGTACTATCAAGTGAACTTCACACAGAATATAGCCTACCTACACATGTAATTTTAAAATAAATATAATGCCTAAACTGTAGCATCAAGCAGACATAAATGTAAAAACAATTGATCATAAACATATGCAAACGCTCAAGCACTTTTACACTAGAAAACCTCACAAAGTAGTCAACTGCTTGAACCTGTAAACAGAGCCATGGATGTTGTCTTGGTGATTCAAGTGCAGCTTGCAGCGTTGTCAATACTTTTCTGAAATAGTGAAAACTGTTAGGAAAACTCTAAACAAAAGCAAGCATAGTCTTCTCTGAATTTACATGATAATTGTATTTTTGAAAAATGCAGTGTTAAGAGCAAAAAAGATTATGTTAAAAAGTATAAGATAATTATAAACAGGTTTTTCACCTGAAATCCCTGGAATATAAGAAGTATAAGTATTAGCTATTGTTACCTTGTTTAACCCTGTTAATAATATTTAACCCATTTTAAAAATTATTTATTTATTTATTTTTGAGATAGAGTCTCACTCTATGTGACTCACTCTGTCACCTAGGCTGGAGTACAGTGGCGTGATCTCGGCTCACAACCTCTGCCTCCTGGGTTCAAGCAATTCTCCTTCCTCAGCCTCCCAAGAAGCTGGGATTACAGGCATGTGCCACCACACCTGGCTAATTTTTGTATTTTTGTAGAGATGGGGTTTCACCATGTTGTCCAGGCTGGTCTCAAACTCCTGACCTCAAGTGATCTGCCTGCCTCAGCCTCCCAAAGTGTTGGGATTACAGGCATGTGCCATGCACCAGGCCAATTTAACCCATTTTATGATAAGGAAATAGACAATATCCAGTAGACCCTCTGGCAATAGAGATCAATGGTTGCCTACCCCAAACAGCCTACTGGTGTTAGAACCCCTGATTCTCAGCAGGGCATAGGGCCACTGGGACTGTAAGAATCCTTTTCCAGCCTCCCTTGCAGCCAGTGTGGCCGTGTGACCAGGTTCTGGTCAACATGCTATAAGGAAAAGAACTGTGCAGCCACTTCCAGGAAATTTCCTTTAAAGATAGTTGGTGCTTGCCCTTTTTTCCCTCCTTCCTCCATTTAACGCTTCGACTATGTATGTAGTAGTTAGAGCTCCATCTGGGATGATGAAGATGAGGGTCATAGCCTAAGAGGGCAGATCAAAAGCTAGGGGCAGTCAGGGTCTCTGAAGATTTCAAGCAGCAGAGCATCACCCCAGTATTGAACTATTCACCTTTACAGAAGAGGTCAATAAACTTTCTTTTTGTTAGGCAGTTCTTGTGTTACTACAAAGATATATCCGAGGCTGAGTAATTTATAAGAAAAGATGTTTAACTGGCTCACAGTTCTGCAGACTGTACAAAAAGCATAGCACCGGCATCAGCTTCTGGGGAGGCCTCAGGAAGCTTCCAACCATGGCAAAAGGCAAAGGGGGAATGGCGGCATCTCACATGGCAGGAGGGGGAGCAAGAGAGAGAGGACCTGGAGGTGCCACACACTTTTAAACAACCAGATCTCACAGGAACTCACTCAATATCATGAGGACAGCATCAAGCCATAAAGGATCTGCCCTCGTGACCCAAACATGTCTCACTAAGCCCCATCTCCAACTTTGGGGATTACATTTCAACATAAGATTTAGGGGGACATATATCCAAACTGTATGATTCAATTGGTTTAAATCATCCTTAATTTGGGTCTTTGTTAATCATAGCTGAGCATAATCCCAATCTAATTACCCTCTATAAATTATAGTTCCTTTTCTCAATCCTAACTAAGTCTCCTTCCATAAATAACAGCTCCCTCTCTCAATCTTAATCTTTTTGCTTTAATTTGCCTTAAAATCTACCAGCCTATCCTGTTTACTTTACTTCAGTATGACTTTAATATACTGATAAATAATAGGTTCTTTCCTAAGAGTTAATCACCATATTTATGAACTTCTAACTCTTAAAATATTGACTATATGATTTTTTGTAAGAGAGTTTTTTTTTTACCTTGAGTCACACACTTCTCAAATGATTTTTCTAGTATTGTGTATTTTATTAGATCAATTTGTGATATAATTCCTTTGCTCTTATTTCAGCCACCCATGAAATAGAAGAGATAGAATAGAAATGGAAGGCCAGGCACGGTGGCTCATGCTTGTAATCCTAGCACTTTGGAAGCCAAGGCAGGCAGATCATCTGAGGTCAGGAGTTCGAGACCAACCTAGCCAGCATGGTAAAACCCCATCTCAACTAAAAATACAAAAATTAGCCAGGTGTGGTGATGCATGACTGTAATCCCAGCTACCTGGGAGGCTGAGGCAGGAGAATTTCTTGAACCCCGGAGGCGAAGTTTCCAGTGAGCCGAAATCGCACCATTGCAGTCTAGCCTGGGCAACAGAGCAAGACTCTGTCTCAAAAAAAAAAAAAAAAAAGAAATGGAAAGAGAAAAGGAAACTGGAAAAGAATAAGAATAGCCCTTCCTCACCATTTTCACATTAAAATAGTACCACATAATAAAGCTTGACTAAATTTTTTTTTTATTTACTTGGAATACTGGTATACTGAAACAATTGGAGGGTGTCCAGAAAAAATTAAAATTCTTTCCCTCTATATTTTTTCTTTTGTATTAGTTTTTATTATAAACATCAATTTAAAGGGGATTTATAGTTTGCTTCTATCTATCCTTCATTTCTGAATAATCCTGTCTAAAAGTACAAGGTGGGGCTGAGCAAAGTGGGAATGGGGAGGTCAGAGCGCTCTGGAGTGGTGGCCCAGTTCATGCTGTTAGAGTCAGGCAAGGCTGTCTTGCTGGGTTGGGTGGGAGGGGGGATGGTAGTGGTGATGGAAGTTTGGTTACATGGAGGGGATTGATCAGATGTAAACACATTGAGGATGAAGGGAGATAGTTTTCTAACTGTTAGGGAAGGGACTACAAAAATGGAAACTGAAAAAACTAAAATAAGCCATGTGGTGTTGAACTGGAATTTTCAATAGAGATATTGAAACAAGTATGGATATGGTCATATATGCATGCATGTGTGTATGCATACACATGCATACGTTCTCTAGTTTTGTCCAGTGAGAGGGCCTGGAAGCACCAACACCCCCCTACCAAGGAGCGTGCCTATTGTCTAGACCAATCTTTGGTTTCCTAAATGCCATTCTCCACTAAAACGAAACAGGGCTTTTTGGAGAATTGACTGATTCCAGGATTGAGACAGGGAACATCTTATTGGGACAGAAAATAAGGAAATGCTCAAAGA
The DNA here is from genome assembly GCF_028885655.2 of Pongo abelii. Lineage (NCBI taxonomy): Eukaryota > Metazoa > Chordata > Mammalia > Primates > Hominidae > Pongo > Pongo abelii. Next base: position 94,386,883 of record NC_071995.2, read on the forward strand.
ATGAGGATGACATGTCAAAAGAACACAGAAGACAGCTTAATAGGGGCTCCCCCTGTCCAAATATGTGACAATTAAGGCAGAAAAGTAACAATAGTAACAGATTATAAATTCATGTAATAAAATAGAAATTCATGAGTCCTTAAAATAAAGAGCATCAAAATAAATAATCATGACATGATTAACCCACTAAATAAAATAGAATCTATGAGTCCATACTGATATAAACAAGTGGGAAAAGGAGAAAGCTTTTCTTACAGTGGAATGCCAACTGATGGAGAAGAAATGATGGAGTCAGAAAATCACCATTTGGCAGCCAGCATAAGTAACTGATTTAGCCCAGAAATACAGTGGATGCTAATATGCAGTAGGTGAAAGTTTGAGGAGGAATGAGATAACTACATAGCCTCAAAGTACCTTCACAAAATACTTCTTAATAATACAATTTTAAAAGGTAACTTTGCAATGAAGAAACCTGGCAGATAGTTCCCTAATCAAGAAGTTAAGGCTAATAGCACAAGTAATGGAGCCAATAGAAATATAGGCTATCTAGGGCTGGGCGCAGTGGCTCACCCTGTAATCCCAGCACTTTGGGAGGCTGAGGCGGGTGGATCACAAGGTCAGTAGATCGAGCCCATCCTGGCGAACACGGTGAAACCCCCGTCTCTACTAAAAATACAAAAAAAATTAGCCGGGCGCAGTGGCGGGCGCCTGTAGTCCCAGCTACTCGGGAGGCTGAGGCAGGAGAATGCTCTACTGTTCAGTATATTCCATTCTTTTGAGTAAGAAGGGTGGACACCCTGATTCCCCTCGCCATTTTTTGGCAAAAAAAAAAAAAAAAAATATATATATATATATATATATATATATATATATATATATATATATGTTTGAATTGGTGCAAATTTTTGAAGTCCAAGTCTCTCAAGTCAGTTATTCATTAATTTATTCATTCCAGAAATTTGCCATTATATGCCAGGGAACCAATTATGTGCTAGTAAATGACTAGTAATAGCGACAAAGGGTTAATGAATAAAATACCTTTTTCTCTAAAAGAGAGTGTAGTTAGTGCTAAAACAGGTGGGGTAGAGCCCATGTGACAGAACAATTAGTTACCTAGGGAAGTCAGAGAAAGCTTCAGATATGAAGTGCCCATTTGAGCGGGGCCGTGGAGATTAGATGAGGAGGCGTTTTTCAGGCAAAGCAAACGGGGAGGGATTTCTAGGTGGTAAGAACATCCTGTGTAAGTATGTGGAGTTGTGAGAAAAAGCATGGCCGGCGGTGCAAGGGCCAGCTTTGCGGTTCGTGGGACAGAAGGGAAAGAGATGAAGGAGTTTGTTTTAGGCTGCTAGTCATGGGTAACCAACAAAGGTTGGTGAGCATCCGACTAATATGTCCAGGTCTTCAGTTTGTTTTGAAGGAAAGGAGGTCAGATACCTCCGGCAACAGGGTAATAGATGAGGAAGTAGAATAAGCTTTATTTTTTAAAATTGGATTCAATGGAGACATTTGAGGGGTGAAGGAGGTGGGGGGAGACTGTATGGCACAGGATACTATGGGGAAAATTCCATGAGGTTTTGTTTTGTTTTGAGAACAGTGAAGTCCTATTTGTACTGATTAACTTTGAAGTGCTTATGTGGCAAACAGAAATCTTACTCCAGATTCACCACTGCCACCCTCTGGAACCATGGCAAAAAACAGAAAAGTGTTTAAAGTCAGTATTGAATGCTGATCATCTACTTGAGTGGTTTCCAGCCATTTCATCCACAGACTTCTTTTATTACCTACTCTCCCCCACAGATTGAATCTATGATTTACAAAACTCAAAGACATTATTTATTTAAAATTTGTTTCCCATTTTAATAATCAGTTACATAAATAAATGCCAGTCAGAGCTTCTGACCCATGATGATCCACCAGTATTCGTATTTTAAGGTGACTTCATTCCAAGCAAAAGCAAAGACATATGAGGTCTTAGTCTATAGCGTCTTTATTAAAATAAATGTACAATTTGTTAGTTATTTTTCTTTGTTTTTGAAAATAGTTTGCAAAGCCACAACACTACCTGCAAACTGATCCAGGTTCAGGGGCCTGTGGGGCCACTGATCTCCAGTGGTCCTCAACCAGGAGCAACTGTGCTCCCCAGGGGACATTTGGCAGTGCCTGGAGACATTTTTGGTTGTCAAACCTGGGTGGGGGAGGGACTACTGGCATTTAATGGGTAGAGGCCAGGGATGCTACTAAGCAACCTATTATGCACAGGACAAGTCACAAAATAAGAATTATTTGTGGCTGGGTGTGGTGGCTCACTCCTGTAATCCAAGCACTTTGGGAAGCCAAGGCAGGCAGATTGCTTGAGCTCAGGAGTTCAAGACCAGCCTGGACAACATGGCAAAACCTTGTCTCTACCAAAAATACAAACAATTAGCTGGGCATGGTGGTGCATACCTGTGGTTCCAGCTACTTGGGAGGCAGAGATGGGGGGATCACTAGAGCCCGGGAGGTGGAGGTTGCAGTGGGCCAAGATTGAGCCATTGCATTCCAGCCTAGGTGAGAGAGAGACCCCGTCTCAAAAAAACGGGATCTCAAAAAAAGAAAAAAGAAAAAGAAAGAAAAAAGAATTATTTGGCCCAAAATGTCAATAATATCAAGGTTGAAAACTCTGATCTAGCCCAATCCCTACAGTGTATAAAGGAAGAAAATAAGATCCAAAACAATTAAATGACTTTTTCTTTTATTTAATTAGTCAATACATTCAAAGTTTCCAAAAACAGAACATTAAAAGGATATGTAGGATTTGAACAGATATTTCTCCAAAGAAGATATACAAATGGCCAATGAGCAAATGAAAAGATTCTCAACATCATTAGTCATTAGGAAAATGCAAATCAAAACCACAATGAAATACTGCTTTATAGCCACTAGCATGGCTATAATTAAAACAACGACAAAAATGGAAAATAACAAATTGTTGGCGAGAACGTGGAGAAATTGGAACCTTTGTACATTGCTGGTGGGAATATAAAATGGCGCAGCTGCCATGGAAAAGTTTGGCAGTTCCTCAAAAAAAGTTCTATGTAAAATTATGATATGACCCAGCAATTCCACACCCCAGGTATATGTCCAAAGAAATTGAAAACAGGTATTCAAACAAATACTTGTACACAAATGTTCATAGCAGTAAAATTCACAGTAGCCAAAAGGTGGAAACAACCCAAATGTCCATTAACAGGTGCAGGGATAAACAAAATGTGGTATATACATACAATGGAATCATACTCATACATTAAAAGGAATGAAGTACTACTACTACAACAAGCTACAATGTGGGTGAAGCTCGGAGATATTACGCTTAGTGAAAGCCAGATATAAAAGGTCACATGTTGTTTCTATTTATATGAAATATCCAAAACAGGTAAATTTATAGAGAGAGAAAGCAGACTGAGGGTTGCCATGGGCTAGGAGAGAAGGAAGATACGGAGGAACTGCTTAATGACTACAGAGTTTTCTTTTAAAGTTGTGAAAATGGGCTGGGCACAGTGCCTCATGCCTGAAATCCCAGCACTCTGGGAGGCCGAGGCAGGCAGATCACTTGGGGTCGGAAGTTCAAGACCAGCCTGGCCAACATGGTGAAACCCCGTCTGTACTAAAAATACAAAGATTAGCTGGGTGTGGTGGCATGTGCCTATAATCCCAGCTACTCAGGAGGCTGAACCAGGAGAATCGCTTGAACCCAGGAGACGGAGGTTAGCAGTGAGCTGAGGCTGCACCACTGCACACTAAACTGGGTGACAGAGTGAGACTCCATCCCAAAACAAACAAACAAATAAATGAAGTTGCAAAAATGTTTTGGAATTATATAGAGGTGGTGGTTGCAATAACATTGTGAATGTACTATATGCCACTCAATTGTATACTTTGAAATGGTTAATATGTGAATTTCATAATTAAAAGTTTTTTAAAAATGCATAGTGAAACATCTCATTGTTGTCTGCCCTCAGTGTAGTTCCCACTATACCCATAGGCAACCCGTGTTCTTAGTATCTTAGGAGCCCTCCAGTATACTTATGCACATACACAGAAATGGATAGCTTATTATCCCCTTCCTTCTCTTTTTATACAGAGGCAGCATATTTTGCAAATTATTCTGTGCCTTGTCTTTCTCAGCAATTTATCATGGAGATCTTTCTGTGGCCTTGACACTCTTGAACATTGCAGGCCACTTTGTTCCTCAATGTGGTTTGTCTGGTATTTCCTGATTACTAGATTCAGGTTATGTGGCTTTGGTAAGAGTATCACAGAATGCATCTTTTCTTTGTATCTTATCATGTGGCACCTGATTTTGATTTTCCAATTGCTAACGGTAGTTGTTTGATCATTGGATTGTAATAAGATGGTGTCTACCAGTTACTATAGTGAAGAAGACTGAAAATAGCCAATGTTCGAAGGGATCCTGGTTCCTTTAGTGGGAAGCAGTTTCTAGAAACTAAAACCTGAGCATTAAGTATGCTCATTGTTATAGGTTGATTCCTTTGATTAGTGCCCTTGTAACAAATTTCCCTTCCTGCCACTGTCCCCTCCCCTGCATTTCTTCTTCATTCCATTCAGGTTCTGACACCATGTGCCAGGTCATTCTGCATGGACATCCTCCTCGCTTCCTTTAGGCTCTGACACTCCACAGCAGGCCACCCTCTTCCCCGCAGTTGGGACACCCTCTTAACCCCACTTAGGCTCCAACACTCCCTGTCAGGCCACCCTCTAGGGATGCTTCATCCTACTTGGGCTCCAATGGCTAGTGCTGGGCTGCCCCTCACCACGCGTGATCACCATCCTCACCTCCTCAGGCACCAACTTCCCATGTTTGCCCGCCCTCCTATGTAGATACCTTCCTCCTCCTGCTCAGGCTCTGACATCCCACACTGGCTGCTCTCTTATGTGGATGTTCTCCTCACTCCATTCAGACCACTGTGACTACCCCCATACCCCAGCACAGGTGCATACTTTGCTCACTCCATCTAATGGTTTTAAAACCGTATCTTCAGGAAGGATAGAGGAACAACCTTGTATTAACTCCTAACATCCACTACCACAATGGGAGAAAGAAACAATCATCCCTATGTCATGGGAAAATAAGCTTAGTGAGGGCGGGTAACTTACACAACTTCCCACTAGTAAGTGTTGGGGGCAGGATTCAAACTCAGATTCGAATCTGGCCTCTAGAACCAGCATTATCAACCATTATGTTGTCAATCATATAAAACAATCATATAATGTGCTATTAAATATACTGTTTTTATTATCTTCTGCTACCGTATATACTGCCTTCTTTTTTTGAGACAGAGTCCCATTCTGTCGCCCAGGCTGGAGTGTAGTGGTGCCATCTCAGCTGACTGCAGCCTCTGCCTCCTGGGTTCAAGTGATCCTTGTGTCTCAGCCTCCTGAGTAGCTGAGCTTACAGGCATGCACTACCATGCTTGGTTAATTTTTGTACTTTTAGTAGAGACGAGGTTTAGTAGAGATCGGGTTTCACCATGTTGGCCAGGCTGGTCTTGAACTCCTGGCCTCAAGTGATCCACCCACCTTGGCCTCCCAAAGTGCTGGGATTACAGGCATGAACCACACTGCCCGGCCTATACTGCTTTTTTAATATGACTCAATATATATGAACAAATTGTATGCATACACTCATTTTCTGTCTCATCTGTTTCCCAGGTCCTTGATTGCTAGCTCCCTCTAGCTCCCTCTGCACTTAATGGCTAATAAATGTGGTTTGGGGTCTAGACTAATCTCTTGTATCTTGAGTTATTAGGCAAAGTAATTTTCTGGTCCATAAAGGGATTGGTCTCCCCATAAATATATAAGGTGCTACTTTTACATTGGTTTTACATTACTTAAACCAAAGCTTTTGGGGATAGTTAGATTTTGATTGAATATAAATGTAGGAGAACAAACATTTATCGAACTGACCAGATATTGTACTGCTTTGCATATATTATCTCATTTAATGTTCTTCATTTAATGTTAACCCTGTGAGAGTCAGGAGAGAACCCCAACTTTAGGTAGCAAGGAGTAAACCTGCTATCTCTCCACAGGTGCTGAAAGGAGACATGAGACTATGTGGATCAGAACAAGACAGTTTACTACACACAGCAAACAGCAGAAGCATCGTCTTAGCCGTGTCAGCCTCCCTTGCCCCCTAGGTCCCAAGAGGTGAAGTGATAGGCCCAGATAGACAGATGTCAGGTGCACAGTGGATTCCAGCACAGCTGAAGAATCAGAGCCAACAGCCCAGAACTTTTTGAGCAAGCAGCAGTTTAGCAAACAGCAAACAAGTAGTCCAATATTAGTTATTAGTATTAGTTATTAGTAGGTCACATTGACCTACTCACGTGCCTATGTACCTCGCTACAGAAACTATTCAGTATCAGGAGGAGGATACACACCACAAATATTGTATCCTAAAAGCAGCCTTATAAGATAGGTATTGAACTGGGCATGGTGGTGTACACCCGTAATCCCAGCCACTTGGGAGACTGAGACAGGAGGATTGCTTGAGCCCAGGAGTTTGAGACCAGCCTAGGCAACATAGTTAGAGCCCACCTCATTAAAAAAAAATTTTTTTTAAGATGGGTACTATCATGATCATCCTCTTTATTGATGAGGAGATTGAAGCAGAGATAACCTGCACATGGCAGAGTCAGGATTTGAACTCAGACAGTGTTGGCTCCTAACCACAATACCAGGTTTCCTTTGTTGGGGCTCAGAAAATGATACCCCGAAGCATACTGATACTTTGCACTAAAGCAGCAGCCTCAGAACCAAGGTCTGACCTTCTCTCTGACTTTCTCCCACCCCCCATCTCTTGCCCTCCTCCTCTCCTGAAGCACAGGAAGAGACTTTTCTCTGAAGTTTCCTTATCTACCTAAAGATCCAATCCACTGAAGAGGAAAACAATTGTCTTCAATCTTCTTACTGAAATTTCATTAACCAAGGAAAATTAAACTCATATCACAGAGGAAAAAGACTGAAAATCAAACACCATACCTACAGCCCAGATGAACTTTGTCCCAGACTATTGTCTGTTCTATGGACCCATTCATCTCTTGTAAAAATCACTTATTACTCTTCTAAAATTGCCTACATCCTGCATTCCCCCCTCCCCTATGAATAAAGGTATATAAACTTCTAGACCTTATTGGGTCTAGCGCTACTAGAATTGGGCATTCGCCTTGCTGTGATGCTCCCATGTGCATAAATCAATTACGCTGTGCTTTTTCTCCTTGTTTTGGATAGATAGACCAATTGGTCTATTGTCTATTTATTTCTCAGACTCAAATATCAAACCTCAAGAGGTGAGAGAGGAGGTTCTTATGCTCCTACACCTTTGAGGTATGATTGTCTCTCTACAATGGTACAATGGGCTTTGAACCACCAAAAAGATTTGAATTCTAATCTAGGTTCAGTGTTTGTATGATCCAAGGAAGCTTATATATTTTTTAATCTTAACTTCTTCGCTAGACAGAATACCATATCTCTCAGGTTTGACAAAAAATATATAAAAAGCTTCCACAAGACAGCATTCAAATCTTGGATTTTTCCTCCTTTAAACCTATTCCGATCATACCTGTAGCTGATTCTGGCCATAATCAGAAAAAAATAAGATGTTGGAATTATGAGAATAAACAAAATAAAAAGAAGAGCTCATCAATTTCAAAAGTAACTTCCTAAATGCTATCCCTCTTCATTAACTGCATTAATATTTGTATTTCTATATATTTGTTTATTTGTACTCTACTTAACCACACTTTTGGGAGCGGCAGCGTTGTATAAAGGAAAAATCTTAGGCTTTGGAGCCCTTTTACCTTCCACAGGGCTTTCAACAAAAATACATAATCTCTCTGAAGCTGTCTCCTCATCTGTAAAATGGGGATGATAATAATATCTACCTTGAAGTACTGTGAGGATTTAAATTAGACAAATTACATAATAAAATATCCTAGCATAACATGAAAGGCATTCAATATGTATTGGTCCCCTTCTTCTCAAAGAGGTTTTAAAATTCCACAAGGGCAGACATCATACATTCATTTTACTCACCTCAGTAAATATTTCTAAATCATTTCATAAATTCCTCTTTAGATGGTTGTATACCACTGGAATTTTTGGGTTCTAGGATAAATAATGGTAGAACTCACCAAACTGTTCATCCTAATTAACAATTAGGGGTAATTTTCTTCATATGTGCTCAAAATGTATTCTATCTCATCTTCGAAAAAATATAAAGCCTGTTATTTCCCCTATATTTGAAGCAATTATTCTGATGAATATTCTGTGGAGCCATATGCCAACATGGCAATATATATATTTGCCTTTAAAATAGTAATGCCTTTTAACCTAGGAATTATATTTTTAAGAATTTATGGTAAAGAATCAAAAATACACTTGAAGATTCATATAAAAGTATGTTCAGTGCAGACTGTTTATAACCGGAGAAAAAATGAAAATAATAGAATAATACATTATCACAGATGCAAAATACAAAGTATAATGAAGACATTAAGCCACATTTTAGAAGAGTATATTCAGTCATATGAGAATCTGCTCAATATAAAGTGAAGAAAACAAGTTACAAAACTGTGTGTAGGCTGGGTGTCGTGGCTCACACCTGTAATCCTAGCACTTTGGTAGGCTGAGGTGGGCGGATTGCCTGAGCTCAGGAGTTCAAGATCAGCCTGGGCAAAGTGGTAAGACCCCGTCCCTACTAAAAAAAAAAAAAAAAAATTAGCAAAAGATTAGCTGGACGTGATGCTGCATGCCTGTAATCCCAGCTACTCAGGAGGCTGAGACACGAGAATTGCTTGAATCTGGGAAGCGGAGGTTGCAGTGAGCTGAGATTGCACCACTTAACTCCAGCCTGGGTGATGGAGTGAGAATGTCTCCAAAACAACAACAAAAAAGAAAAAACAAACAACAACAAAAAAAGCTGTAGATATCTTGTAAAAAAAAAAGTGCATATGTTACAATAAAAGTTAATCGTTTTCTTTGATTGGTGGGATTACTAGTGATTTTAGGTTTATTGTTTAGAACTTTCTACATTTTCCAAAATTTTGTATAATATTTATAATTAGACAAATATCAATGACTTATGCTCACTTAATTTTAATAAGGTATTTAAGATTAAAATTTAATATGGGCCAGGAATGGTGGTTCATGCCTGTAATCCCAGCACTTTGGGAGGCCAAGGTGGGTACACAGCTGGAGCCCAAGAGTTTGAGACCAGCCTGGACAACATAGCGAGACCCTATCTCTACAAAAAAAATTTAAAAATTAGCTGGGTGTGGTGGCATATGCCTGTGGTCCCAGCTACTCGGGAGGCTGAAGTGGGAGGATCTCTTGAGCCCAAGAGGTCAAGGCTGCAGTAAGCCAAGATCTCACCTCTACAGTCCAGCCTGGGTGACAGAATGAGACCCTGTCTCAAATAAAAAAAAAAAAAAATTTAACATGAAGAGAAAAACCAACCTTAAATACATTATCTTTACATAATGTGTTTACTGTAGTATTTCGTTTCACTTCACTGAGAAAACAGCTAAAGAGTCAGGCTTTTAAAATACATATTGAGTCTTTGAAAGGTAGCTTCATGAAGTAGAAAAAGCAGAGTTTTGAAACCCAGGTATGTGGTCCTGAGCAAGCTATGAGGCAGAAGAATAGCGGCTGGAAGCAGGAACCTAAGGCCCATCCATGCTGACTGGGTATCAGAGGCTACTCCCATTTCAACCCCTCCTTTTTCTGCGTGGCAGCTGAAAAATGAAAGTACCTCTTATTGGTCCCCTCCCGCAACCAATCAGACTGGTTGTGGGCCAATGGGCAACCTCTAGAGGGTATTTAAACCCCAGAAAATTCTGTAACCAATGCTCTTGAGCCGCTTGCCCCAGGCGGTGCCCACCCTGTAGAGTGTACTTTCATTTAAAATAAATCTCTGCTTTCGCTGCCTTGCTTCGTTTGTGTGTTTTGTCCAATTCTTTGTTGAAAACGCCAAGAACTCGGACAGCTACCCTCAACTGGTTACAGTTACCTGCTGGGCCTGCTTCCTCATCTCTTAAACGGGGCTGTCACCCCGAATCAGACAGTAAGGTAAGATTTCCACAATTGTTGAAAAAGCCTGACACATAGTAGGAACTCAAAGTCTGTACAAAGACTTAAAGTTCATAAAACAATAGACAAACTAAGGGAGAAATCCACTGAAGTTTAGGGTGAATAAATCTAATAACTGTTTGGTAAAAATGACACTGACAATCATTGTCCGGTCAGTGTTCAACATTTACGTGAAACACTGAGCTTTTACAAGGCCAACCCCCGTTTTACGTTAAATTCTCGCAACCACGCTGAGGATGGTTCCGTTTTTAAAGCCGCGTTCCTGCCGAGGAAACAATGGCCCTCGGGGTTAAGACGCTGCCCAACACCGGCCGCGCCTGATAGACGCAGGTTCCGAATGCAGGCCCCCTCCAAAGTCTTGCCCACTGCTCCACAATGCCTCAACACCCAACATTTCATCCTCAACTCCAAATCCATCTCTTCAGGGCCGCAAAAAAGCGTTACTTCCCAAAGGGCGTGTTCTCCAAGAACTGCATTTAGCATTTCCGATCAGAGTGAGCCGAACTCAATAGGATTACGACAAAAACTAGTGAGATTCAGATAACACCGTTACGTCGAAAGTTTTAATCCGTGACAGAGGAAATATTGCTTACGCCCTTAGGTAATTTCAAATGCACGTAAGAAGGCCGTGCCGGTCTCTGCTGGCGAAGCAAAAGAAAGGTGGGGCCGGCGGGGTCGTGGAGCGCGGGTGGGGCATGATACCGTATCCCAGACACGACTTGACCTCGTTTGCAAGAAATTCTGTATCCGACTCCCTTCAGTGCGTTTCGCCGCCCCTAGTCTAGTCTGGCTAGCCCCCAATTCCTTTAAAAGGGGTTGAAACGGGTGTTGCAGAAGAGAGAACACTCAGGTAGAAAGGGCCTGCGGCAGAGGCGCCCCCAAATCATGGAACCTGTTGGAAGAGTGAGGAAGGAACTCTGGGACCCCGAACGTTCTCACGGGTGTAAAAAGACAAAGTAAATTCCCATTAGCCAAGTTGGGGAGAAGTCACATCCGTTACACAGCCTCTCCCAGACCGCCCTCTAGGAAGGACAGCACATTTACAAACACCGGCCTGCCTCCAGTCCTTTGCTGCCTCACAGCGATCCTCAGAGCTGGTTTCCCAAGGTCCGCGCGACGCCTGCAAGGCGCAAACCCAAGCCGCTGCTGGTTGCTAGGAGATACTGGTCCAGCCATCTCCTCCAATCAGCACGCACCTCTTTGCGTCCAATCACAGAGGCAGAAAGGGCCGTGGTGGGAGGTGAAAGGTCATACTCCTGTTTGGCGGCCATTTTTCTTGAAACTGCGGCTCGGGACCTGCGGTACCTGCTGTAGTCACGAGGGACGGGCGGCGGCCTGGTCGGCAGAGAGTAGCCTGCAACATTCGGCCGTAGTTACGATGGTAAGGAGAAAGAGAACGGCGGGAGAAGCGGAGAGAAAGAGAAGGAGGGAGACCAGCCTCGCGGGGCCTGCTGGTTGCTTCGCGCGTTTCCCATTCATCCGCGTGAGGCGCCGCGCACCCGGTAGCCAGCTCCTTTCACTCTGCTTTTAGGGTTTCTGAGGCGCGTGCTCCTCCTGATGCCTTTCTTTTCCTAGGATTGCCCGTGCCTTCTCCTCTTTGTTTGAATCCGGGCCTGGGATATTCTTAGTTGGGGCTATAGGGTCGGGGTAAAAGTCAAAGAGAATTTGCACTTCCCACTTAACCACACTCCAAAATTCACTTTCACTCCATGAAAGTAATGATACGGCCATGCTCTAGATTAACTCAGTTGGGTGGGGAAGACAGACATTAGTCAAAAAATAACAAGTATGCAATTGCAAATAATAAGTGCTAAGAACAATGCAGACAGGAGGCTGTGAGGGTGCGCGTTAGACATTAGAGGCTTAATCAGAGATGGCCTCCCTAGAAGGTGGAATTTAACCTGAAGCCTGAGTGTCATGAAATACGACCCTTTAAAGAGCAGGAGGAGGAGTGTACCGAGCACAGGGAATAGGAGCATAAGACCTGCGGCCGGAAAGAAAGCTTGGTCAGTTGGAGAAATTGACAGAAAGGTACAGCCACTTGCGAGAATAGTGGTTAAGAGATGGTATCAGAGGAGCAGGCGTTGGGCAGGACCTCTTAGGCTGTATTGGGAGGTTTTGATTGTACTCCAAATCAATTGAAAATGATTCGGTTGGAAGCCATTGAATCATTTTAAGCAGAAATATGACAATCTGATGTGCACTTTCAAAAATCATAGTTGCTGTGGTGGATAACAAATTGGAGAATGAAAACTGGAGACCTATTAGGTTATTGGAGTAATCGCCATATCAAAATCACTCCGAATATGCTTATGTTAGAGGGGGTTAGTAGCCAAGTCTTTGTTTGACTGGTGAGTGAGCAGAAGAGGGCAAAAACCGAAATCACTGGAGATGTTAATGGTTTGCTGAATAAATAAACATTAAGTAATTGCTATAAGTAAGAGGCAGTGCTAGTGACAAAGTCAGACAGGACCTAGCCGTAGCTTCCACAGTTAAAGACTGTCAAGCGTGATCTGCCCTCTGCTTCCTTCTGTAGTCTTACATTTGGGGCTTTGACTGACAATGCTGAATTGCATGTCCCCAGAATCACCTTGTTGCATCACTCTTCCCTCCTTTTGCATAAGTAACTAGCCTTGCCTGGAACAGCATTTTTTCCCGCTGTGGAAATAAACTCTCATCCTTTAAAACTGAGGTATTGCTTATTTCAGGCAACCTTTCCTTTTTTCCCTGGATTGCTTTGGTACCCTTGTGCCTAGTGTATCTCCTCTTACTACATTGCAGTATGCAATATAATTATTTGTATGTGAGGAGTTCCCCTCCCGATCTCCCAACTTCTTGACAGGGACTTATTTATTATTTATTTATTTATTTATTTATTTATTTATATATAAGAGACAAGGTCTTGCTCTGTTGCCCAGGCTGGAGTGCAGTGGCCTAATCATAGCTCACTGCAGCCTCGAGCTCCTGGGTTCAAGCAGTCCCCCCACCTTATCCTCCCTAGTAGCTGGGACTACAGGTGTGCACCACCACACCTTACTATTTTTGGTAGAGATGGGGGTCTCACTATGTTGCCTGGGCTGGTCTTGAACTCCTGACCTTAAGTGATCCCCCTGCCTGGCGCGCTTTTTTTTTTTTTTTTTTTTTAGTGCCTTTATCTTTGTTTCTTCAGAGCTCAGAACCGTGAGTGATGTAGGTAGTCAGTGTATCTTAAGTGAATAGTGAGTGTTTTGTTTTGATGAGTTAAAGGTGAAACTGGCTAACTGGATATTTAAATTTTCCTGGTACTCTTCAACAAATAAAAGTGAAAATTATGTACTAAAATAATAAGGAGTCAAAAGTTTTCTTCATTTGCATACCACAAAATATTGGTGATTCGGTAGAAGAGAGTTGGTGGTGGGAGGAAAAATAATTAATTGGATCCTTTTTTGTTCTTTGTGCAGAGTTTACCCCTCAATCCCAAACCTTTCCTCAATGGACTAACAGGAAAGCCAGTGATGGTGAAACTTAAGTGGGGAATGGAGTACAAGGGCTATCTGGTATCTGTAGATGGCTACATGAACATGCAGGTAAGCTAAAGAGCTGTAAAGGTCATAACATTGCATTTATTTTGCTTCACCTTGTTTCTCAAAGGTTTAGTCTGACTAATAAGAATACATACAATTAAATTGACAAATATACGGCAAAATTCAAAAATGAAGTCAAAGCCAGGGAGGATACTGTGATATAACTACGTAGAAGACATGGACTTAAACCAGAATTCAGCTACAGATTTTATTCCTAGTAATTAAAGTTAAGAGCTCAGACATTTGATTCATAATAATACCATAAGGGAAACACACTCCTTTGCTGGAGAAAACAAAACATTTCTCATCATTTAGCCCTGAAAGAAAGTTTTCAAGTGAAATTCTTGAGTCTTTTAATGGATGCTAAAGGCACAACACCAAAGCTATTGAGGAAATTCATTCCTTCAGGGGAAAGACAGATCTGCCGAAGGAATTGAACTGACTGTATGTCTGTCAAATGAGTTTCTGTAAATGATTCAGCCATGTGTTTTGGTGGGTTTTTTTGTAATTAATTTTTTTTTATTGTGGTAAAATACACATTATGATTTTGCCACTCTAACCATTTTTAAGTGTATAATTCAGTGGCATTAAGTACCTTCACATTGTTCTGCAGCCATCACCATTATCCATTTCTGGAACTTTTTTATCTTCCAAAAGTGAAATTTGTTGCCCATTAAACAATAATTTTCCATTAAACAATAATTTTACAATTAAACATTAAACAATAATTTTCCATTCCTTCCTCCACCTAACTAACCCCTGGTAACCACTATTCTACATGTCTATGAATTTGACCATGCATAATACCTCATATAAGTGGAATCGTATATTATCCTTTTGCGTCTGGCTTGTTTGACTTAGCATAGTGTATTATTCAAGGTTCATCCATGTTGTAGCATGTGTCAGAATTTCCTTTTTATGACTGAATAATATTCCATTATATGGATATACTACATTCTAATCCATTTGCCTCTTGGTAGACACTGGGTTGCTTCCCTCTTTGGACTCTAGTAAATAATGCTGCTGTGAACATGGGTATACAAATGTCTGTTCCAGTCCCTGCTTTCAGCTCTTTGGGGTATATACCCAGAAGTGGAATTACTGGATTACTGGTAATTCTATGTTTAATTTTTTAAGGAGGCCAAGCGTGGTGGCTCATGCCTATAATCCCAGCACTTCAGGAGGCTGAAGCAGCGGATTGCTTGAGCCCAGGAGTTTGAGACCAGCCTGGGCAACATAGTGAAACTGCATCTCTACAAAAAAAATACAAAAATTAGCTAGGCATGGTGATGTGGGCACCTGTATTCCCAGCTACTCAGGAAGCTGAGGTGGGAGGATCACCTGAGCCTGGGGAGGTTGAAGCTGCAGCGAGCCGTGATTGCACCACTGCACTCTAGCCTGGATGACAGAGAAATTTTTGTTTTCTTTTGAGTAACTGTCACAGTATTTTCCACAGCAGCTACGTGGTTTTACATACCCACCAGCAATGCACAAAGGTTCCAGTTTCTCCACATCCTCACCAACACTGATTATTTTCTATGGGTGTTTATAAAATAGTTATTCTAATGGGTGTGAAGTGGTATCTTATTGTGGTTTTGATTTGCATTTGGTTAATGATGTTGAGCACCTTCTCATGTGTTTATTGGCCATTTGTTTATCTTTGGAGAAATGCCTGTTCATGTCTTTTGCACATTTAAAAAATTAGTTTGGGGTTTTTTGTTGTTTTTTAATGGTAGTAGTTTCCAGGCAGGTTTTTAAAGGCTATCAAGACAGGCGGTCAATCCAATCATGAATCCAAGGATTCCATACTTGTAAGCAGAGTACTAAAAGGAGTACTTAAGTAGGCAGAGAGCTATGATTTTCCTTAACTTAGGCAATTACCACCTGAGCACATGACATTAAGGTCCCCAAAGCATAGTTTGAGTTTGGAAAATTCCTTAAACAGGAATCATTTACCAAGACCATAGAAAAATCTGGGAAGTACATGAATTGTGATGAAAGTATTCTGGAATTAGTGGTGATAGTTGCACAGGTTTTTGAATATACTGAAAACCACTGAATTGTACACTTTAAAAGGGTGAATTTTGTTTTAGAATATAGCTTGCTAGTGACCCTGCTAGAGTTGCAAAATGTCTGAGTAACCAACCACTTTGAGTAGTCAACCATATTGATACCAGTGTTTGAATTTATTCACTCAGCAAATATTTATTGAGCTCCATTATGTGCCTGGCACTGTGAATATAGCATTGAACAAAACAAAGTCCCTGCCCTCAACAGTTTATGTTTTAGTGGTGGGAGGTGGTAATATAATGTGATAATAGGCATGATAGATGCCATCCATGAAGAAAAAGGGAATAGGCAGTATGTTCAGTATTATATAGGATAGCCTCTCTGAGGAGGTGAAATCTGGAAGATACCAGAATTAGTGTACAAGTCAGGTGAGTATCTGGGGAAAAGCATCCCAGTTTGAGGGAACAACAAGTACAAAGGCCCTGTGGCAGAAGCATGCTTGGTGTGTTCAAGGCACAGCAAAAAGGCCAGAGCGGATTGAGTTAAGGGAAGAATGACAGAAAGTTAGATTAAAATGGCGTCCATAGAGAGCCTGTTAAGTGATGGTGAAGACTGAATTTAATACATGATAGAAAGTATTTGGAGCATTATTGTGTCATTTAGAAACCAGTTAAAGGTTGTAATTACTTTTTACAAAAAATTAGTTGCTCTTAATACATTATTTCTTACAGCCGTTACATACAAACTAATTGTCTCAACAACCTGGTATATATTTCAGACAAAACTGTATCATCTGGATAATAGAGATTACTTTTTGTTTTCTATAAGAGAGGGAGCAACATCCAGTAGTAGTGTTCATTAACATGTTTTTCATGCCTTATGAAACATCCTATTTTAATCCTTACTGTTAAGCCCTATTTTTCTTTTCCTTTTCCATATGCCTAGTTGTGAAGGAAACTTCCCTCTCTCCCATCACTCCTTAGTTCCATCTGTGAGTCCCAGGTGGCATTGATTGTGATTTTTCTTTTAATTACAAGTAAAGCTTGTTACCTATATGTAGAAGGAAAGCTAAACATTTTGATATAAAATTAGAAATAATTCACCAAAATAACTGTAGTTAAAGTAAGAAGAGCTCAGACATTTGATTCATAATAATACCGTAAGGGAAACACACTACTTTGCTATAGTTCACCAAAATAACTGTAAAGGTCACTGTTAACTATTTAACTTCCTCTTAAGAACTTGTTTTTCCCTGTTTATTAGTACATAATTAAAAAAAAATTCTTATTCAGGCCCAGATGTGGTAGCTTATGCCTGTAATCCCAGCACTTCGGGAGGCCAAGGTGGGAGGATCACTTGAAGGCAGAAATTCAAGACCAGCTTGGGCAATATAGCAAGATCTCATCTCTACAAAAAAAATTGTTTTGAAGTAGCCAGGCTTTGTGGCACATGCTTTTAGTCCTAGCTACCCAGGAGGTTGAGGCAGGAGGAGCCCAGGAGTTCAAGGTTTTGGTCAGCTATGATTGTGCCACTGCATTCTAGCCTGGGCAACAGAGGGAGACCCTGTTTCTTAAAAGACAGGAAAAGAAGAAAATTCTTACTCAATTATCTGCTTTGGTTGTTGACTAATATAAAAGTATTTGGCATGTTAGCCATAGCTTTCGTATACCCATCTGGACACTTCAATATGATTTATAATGTTTTACTCTGAGAAAACTTAACGTCTGGTTCTTTAGAATGAATTTTCAGAAAACTTTTTAATCACAATTTATTCATAAATTAGAGACTGCCTTCTTCCACACACAGTTTTGATATCTAATAGAAAGAAATATTACATAACCTGGGAGATTTAGAAACTTATGTTGAAACAAGCTTTATTATATATTTGTTCTACATCCATGAATATTAATTTTATTGAAGGTTTATATGAAACCAAAAGTACTACAATAGTAATAGAAAGCTCATCTTCTGTTTATTAATTATAGATAAATTTGAGTTGTTGGTATAGAAAGGTCTCAGTTAATGAGTTCTCTCACCAATATTATCTGTTTTGTAATATTTTCTTCCCGTATGATTATACTAATATATTTCTTTTTATTGAAAGCTTGCAAATACAGAAGAATACATAGATGGAGCTTTGTCTGGACATCTGGGTGAAGTTTTAATAAGGTAACAAACAGCAGTAGTATATGTAAGGAGTTACTGGTGAGCATTAGGTATACCTGTTCTAAATATATTAGTGCCTCAATTTTGGAATTACTTTTTTTTAAAAAATCACTATTAACTTATAATACTTTACAGTTAGACTTCAGAAGTCTTTCAAATTGTTAAACTTGTCAGAGGTAAGTTTTCAAATGTTTTGGAACTGGCCAAAAGATTTTTCTAGTGTTGATGTTAAATTTTCTAGCTCTTAGCTATAATCTTTTGCAGTGGCAACCTTTTGCAGTGGCCTTCATTGCAGGAACTTAGTTTTGAATTTTAGTTGGGTCTGGCTGTTTTGTTATATTGATTTTCTGTACTAGCTTCAAAGCTCCAAATTCTGGTAATTATTTCCTTTGGAAAATCCTAAAGATGTCATTTTATAACAACCATATGGTGGAAAATAAGTGCCATGTGCTTTTCAACAAATCTATGTGAAACTTTTTTTTAAAACGAATATATCTAAAAAAATTTTTTAGAGACAAGAATATTGTAAATATAGCATTCAGTATTTTCATGATAAAAATACAGTAATTCAGATCATACATGGTTTCTGGTTGGAACAACAAAATCGACTTTTTCTATTTACAGGTGTAATAATGTCCTTTATATCAGAGGTGTGGAAGAAGAGGAAGAAGATGGGGAAATGAGAGAATAGCATCTTTTGTGGGGGATTTTTTTTTATATATATTTCTAGACAATAAAGATTTGTTTGTTTTTCAACTTGACTTGTGAACTATTTGTATTCAGATATTTACAAGCAAAGCCGAAATGTTGAACCAATTGGGAAAGATTACTCACAGAACTAATGCTTTAAAAGCCACTGAATTTCATTTAAGTTGCTTTTCTTTTGTGAGCCCAATATTCTTTTTTTTCCATAAAGGATAATTATTTATATGCATTAGATATTTTTATGAAGGTGAATTTCAGACCTTTTCTTGTAAAATTATTTATTAGCTGAGACCTTTTAAATGCAACTTTTTCTTTTAAAGTTATTTTTGAGCCACTTTTAACATGTATAAAATTAAACATTTTCTTGGTATTAATAATATACTGTCTTATTTTACTTAGTAGTCAATAAATTACATGTTAATTCTGTGTCAGTATAAGCTAAATGAACATATTGTAGCTAAAATTGAAACATCTTCTAAAAATTAAAATGATTGTACAGACAGGACACAACAGAAATTGGGAACTGACATTCATGCTGAAAGCATACGGTTTGTTCACTGAAGAGAAAAAAGTTCTCTGAACAAAATGTAATGTCAAATAAAAACCAGTCTCACCATTATGTTCTGAGACTGTAACCTCGAGGTTGAGTTTTAAGCCCCTCAAACCCTTCAGATATTTTAGGGTTGCACATTGTTAAAATGTATATTCCATAGTAATAACAGTATGCTATGAACTTCCCTACAGATGGGTTGAGAAAATATATCATTTACATTCTCATGTTGTAAGAGAATGGCCATTATTACATTTCAGTGTTCATTTACCATAGTTTTATCAGTAAACTATCTTTGTGTATGCCCAAGTGGGACAACTCAAAGTACAGATAAAAATGTTTAGCTATATGGAATAATACTTATGATATGAATACTTAAGACTTCAACAACAACAACAAAAAAACTCATTCCTAATCCTATAGCTCTTAGAATAGGGGCCTGTCTTCCTCAAATTGATTAGGCCTGGTACATGGGGCAGAATATTGCCATTAGTGAAAGCCAAAATTTACAAAATACACCTAAGACATTCTGGTGATAAAATGTCTTACTGCTTTTATTCAAGTAAAAAAAAATTCTTCTTCTTGTGATTTTGTTTTTGTTTCATTGACTAAAGGTAGCTGCTGTTTGTTACCAGATGGAGGTTTTGAATGAAAGACAAGTCGTCTTCCCAACTGAAACAAAAGAAAAACAAAATACTTAATATTTTTTGAGCATAGCCATTTTCTATTGAAATTTATGAAATACCAATATTAACTTGATTTTTACAAGGAATAATATGGTTTGTAATATTAACTAATCACAGTTAAAAGGGACTTATAACCTAACGGATGTCTAACATGCTAGGCAAAGTTGAGTAGCAAACTGGACACCAATAAGTATGCAGAAGGAACAGCAGTTAGGTTTTATTGGGAAGTGGGAAAACTTAGGTAAAGTCATCAAATAGTATACGGTTCAAATGTGGTCAACCTAGAAAAGCACCATGTTGAAGGCCACCATTTTATTTCTCAGTAAGTGCCATAGCCAGTTTTTCCTCCATGGTTGGAAGAGATGGCTTTCTCCTGTTGAGCACCTGACTAGCATTTAGAAATCTTGTTAAATAAAAAGTCCAGAAAACCATGTACCATCTTGAACACTGGTTGGCTTCTGGAGGTGTTCCCAACAGAAGAGGCTTTGGGAAACCCCTAGTTCATACCTATTCATTCTCTCTGGGTCATATATACTCAAGTATATTACTACTTATTTTTCTCTTTACTTTTGGGATTCCCTCCTCTGCTTTTTGTTTTGCTTTTATAGCTGAATTTGTATAAATGTATAAAGTGGGGAAACTGCCATAATTCTATGAGATTCGATGGGACATTGCCACTGTGTTCAAAAGGCACTATTGACGTTGTAGGACAATTCTTATGTGAGATTGTCCCCTGCATTGCAGGCCCAAGAGAACCTAAATAACAATAGCACTTTACCCTATCACTATAACAACAAAAATGTCCTTGGGGGACTAGAATCTCTGAATTCCTTCTGCAGTATCAGAATTTTTAACTGTCAGAGATATTTGGTAACATTTGTTATTAATACTGTCTGAGAAAATTAGCAATGATGAAGTGTCCTAACTGGGTCAGCTTCTATCAGAGGTCTTTGTGTGTTGTTGATTTATCAGATAACCATTTTTTTCCCCAATTTTTTCCAGTTTTAGTTTTTATACTCATTTTTAGTCTGTTAATCCACTACACATCAAGTATCCATGATGTGCCAGGATTAGGCATACAAATGTCATAAAACTCATGGTCTAGAAGGAAAGGTGAATATATTGAAAAATAATAATTTCAATTTGGTGGGTTTACTAAGTAGTCCATGTGGAAGGGTGATGAATGGTTAATTCTTGGGAGGAGAGGACCGGTGAGGAAAGTCTTCATGGAAAGAATTGAACTAGATAAATACCCTTTTTAAGATGAAGTATTTATTTCAATAAAATATTTTGAAGTAATCATTTTTTTGGCATGGCACATATTAACAATTCCCGTACTTCAGAATTGTTTTCAAGTTCTTACCTCCTGAGGTTAGTTGTAAGGCACACAGTAAGCATTTGTTATGTGTTAGCTATCACTGTGGTAAGAATCAGCATCCAGCAGTAGCTTTGCAGATAACCATGAAATTGTCTTTCTGGAATATATTTCAGATGCTATTCCGGGGAGGGAAAGAGTGGCATATAGAAACAAACTCCTTACCCTGTGTAGAATTGATGGACCACATGTATGTGACTACCTGATCCCAAACTTCTGATTGGACAGTAGTCTTGCAAAATAGAGAACTTTGGCTTCTGGTCCTGATTGTGCTGCTAAGTCAAAGTGACTCTGGGCAAATCATTTTAACTCCAACTGTCAATCTCATTGTCTTTACAACGTGAGGATTGTACACAGTCCCCACAGTTACATGCGATTCTCTGGGTTCACATCTCCAAAACATTACTGAGTTAAAGAAGCCAAGTTCCTAGCTATCATTAGTAAGAAAAAGAATATGTACATAAATACATATTTGTGTATGTATATTTCCAGAGGGATGCAAATGAACCTGTTAACAGTGGTTGACTCCAGGAAGGGGAACTGAGGAAGACTGACTTTATACTGAATACTCTTGTATCTTTTGAACTTTGAACCATATGCTTTTATAATCTATTCCAAAAAACTAAAAAGAAAAAAAATTATCTGATTTTAATGAACCTAGGGCTAAAAAGAGGAGAGAAGAGGCTTCTTTTACTGAAAAGTGTCTAATTGAGAACTGGAGAGCCACTAATTTGAATTATTCTATAAGTAACAAGGAACCGGGGAGACCAATTGAAGCTGTGAGCAAGAAAGATTACCTTTCTAAAGTTCAACCTGGCTAAGTTAGATGAATAAAGTATTTTGTTTTTGTACCACAGAGGCACTCACATATTGATATGGCTGGATCTATTAATAGCGAAACAAACCTTTTTCTTTGGTTGTGCTACTGCTTTTTCCAGAGCAGCTTTTAGCCTTTCCTCTTGGTGTCTTTGTTTTTCTTTCATTTTCTCCTCACGAAACCTGTCACAAGAAGGGAGAAACATTCTTGTAACTATAAATCACATTAAGTAAGAAAAGTACATTACTATTTGGTAATAAACCATGTGAATAGAAGACCTCCTTTAAAGTTAAATGAAAATGACACTTCATCTTGACACTTCGTCTTTACTCCTAACAATGGCTTTTGAATATTCAGGTAAATCTCGACAACAAATACTATTTTGAAATGGGAAGAAATTTCATCATTTTGGAAAACATAAAATATACCCAGATCTTGGTCTATTTTTTTTTTTTTCCAGAGACAGAGTCTCAGTCTGTTGCCTAGGCTGGAGTGCAGTGGTATGATCTTGGCTCACTGCAACCTCTACCTCCTGGGTTCAAGCAATTCTCCTGCTTCAGCCTCTCAAGTAGCTGGGATTACAGGTGCATGCCACCACACCCAGCTAATTTTTGTATTTTTAGTAGAGACGGGGTTTCACCATGTTGCCCAGGCCGGTCTCGAACTCCTGACCTCGTGATCTGCCCGCCTTGGCCTCCTAAATGTTTCAGCACTTTACAGATAGTTTGTATAATAGCTACTTGAATTAACTTTTAGCTACGTGTCCCTCTTTTTAAAACTTTTAATTGAAGTGTCACATACATACAGAAAAGTACACAAATGAATGCATAGCTTAGTGAGCTGCCACAAAAGTGTAACTTCCAGTTAATCTTTTTGAATAATATCCTCAAATTGTGAGCAAGAAATGCTATTTGTCATACTCTCTTTAGGGTTGTTTTGAGGGAAAAATTAAGTAATCTGTGCAACTTGCAACTTATCAAGTACAAGGTGGTGAGCCGTAGGCACTAAATACATGATAGCTATTTTATGGACCTATTTAATGATATTCTAAGTGTAAGGTTATATACTAGGGAATGGAAATAACGTGCTGAGCCTTTTTATTGCAAAATTAGGTGCCGTGTTAGGTACTCCAAACCATGGGGAAAATCAGCTAAAATTCTTTTTAAGAAGAATGTAAGTAATTGGAATTACATTCATGTATCACTGCTAAAAATGAGTTGTAATTACACTTTGATGCAAATATATTTGCTACTGTAAAAAAGATGCAAGTGCTGTTAGTGTAGTCATAATGAGGTCATCTTAGGGAAGGAGTAACTTTTCATTTATAATTTTTTTTAAAGCTTGCTTTATGTTCAATAAGATCCCATCAGGATCACCGTAATATAGTCTGGACATCATTTTTACTGTGGGTAAGCATATCCACCATACATCCGTAAAGTAGTAGGCAATAACAAAATATCTAATACTAGTGGCTAATATTTGAGTGCTTACTATGCGGCAAGCGTGCTCTCGTAATTTACTTGGATCATCTAATTTAATCCTCACAACAACCTGTAAGTATCAGTATTACTCCTATTTTACGGATAAAGAAACCAACTAGAGTGCTTACGTTGCCTAAGGTCACAAAGTCATAAATAGTTGAACTGAACTCACTCAGCATGGTCTAATCCCCAAGCTGGTAGCCAGAGTACTAGTCTGCCTCTCAACATGTTTTTTGCTATTACGTGAACATTATCCCACTTGTAAACATCCCCTACATGCCACAGTAGACTACGGGTCATATTTACAATAATCATTGCCTCAAACTAGGATAGTAGGCCCTCCATATTCACAGTTCCACATCTGGGCATTCAACCAACTGCAGATTGAAAATATTTGGAGAAAAGCCCCAACAATAAAAATAATACAAATTTTAAGAAATACAGTATGACAACTCTAGCGTTTACACTGTATTATGTATAAGTAGTTGAGAAATGATTTAAAGTATACAGGAGGATGTACGTAGGTTATATGCAAATATGCCATCTTATATGAGACATGAGCATCTGCAGATTTTGGTATCCTTGGGAGGTCCTGGAACCAATCCCCTACAGATACCAAGGGACAACTGTTTGTACCTAAAAGTTCTTATTTAACTTGGTATGGAAATTTGTAAATGAACACATTCTGAAAGGCCCCGGTCAGGCCATACCACCCTCAATGCACAGATCTCCTTTGAAGGGCACCAAGCTATGCAAGCATGTGGGGGATGGGGCGGGGCTCCAGGGATGATAATCCTCATGAGGTTGTCTTGAGGAATAAATGAGTGAATGTTGAGGAATAAATGAGTGAATGTTGTGTACGTGTTGGCAGTTATACACTGCGGAAAACCCTCACTGGGTAGCTCAGACTTTCAAACAATTCCTTCATTAGGAATTAGGAGCCCTTCATGGGAGAACTACAGGTAGATTGAGTCTGCTTGCGGTTTTCCCATGACGGGCTCCTAATTCTACGTCTTGGGTCCTTCACCACCAGTGCAATTCTCCTTCCCCATGATAGCTATTCAAAAATTTTCATGTAATTACTTATCCATAAATTTCATATAATTACCAAAGATTTGCTTTTCCAGGCTAGTTTGTCCATCCCAAACTAGGTCAGTTGCCCCTGGTGAACTCTGTTCACCCAGTTCCTTCCTTCGCAGTGCCCATTACCATTGGTAATGACACATTTATTTCCTAAGAATATTTGATGAATGATCTCCCACGCTAAATAATAGCCTATATGAGGAGAGCAGGGCTGGATTTCATTCCTCCTCACTGTGTCCCTATCATATGACGTTACACAAGAGACTTGCTAATGTGTTTGTGGAATCTGAGCAAAACCAGCTACTCATTAAATCATTCTTATCCTTATTGACTGTACTTTTGCCGCCGTTCTTTCTGTTTCATCCTCTCAATTGCCTCCACATTTTCTTTGGGAATGGATTCGATGAGGTCACACAGTTCTACCAGGCGAGATTCTACTTTTACCAGCTTTTGAATTGGGTTGAGGCCGTCATCCTCAGCATCTCCAATGCAGACTTTGTATACTTGAGTAATCTTTTTACTAAGTGAGTCTATCAGTATTTCCTGAGATTGAGAAGAGCAGAAAACATTAACATCACATTGCACATTCAATAAATATACCATTTTCTATATTACAGTAAAATCCCATGTATATGCTATTAAATGTTTACATTTTTATTTTTATTATTTTTTTGAGACGGAGTCTCACTCTGTCACCCAGGCTGGAGTGCAGTGGTGCAATCTCATCTCACTGCAACCTCCCCCTCCCAGGTTCAAGCGATTCTTGTGCCTCAGCCACCCAAGTAGCTGGGATTACAGGCATGTGCCACCACGCCCAGCTAATTTTTGTATTTTTAGTGGAGATGGGGCTTCACCATGTTGGCCAGGCTGGTCTCGAACTCCTGACCTCAGGTGATCGGGCTACCTCGGCCTCCCAAAGTGCTGGGATTACAGGCATGAGCCACTGTGCCTGGCCTAATGTTTACTTTTTTAAAGGAGAAGTTTTAATAAAAGAGATCATTGAGAAAATGCAGCAGTGATATTTAACCTATATCAATTTATAGTCAGAGCATTACTATAGAACACCTTGGATTATTTTCTTAAAATATATTGAACCCTAGATATAAAAAGTAATTATAATGGGCAGAATATTTTTTGCTTGAATATTTTTGTATATCTGACTCCCTAAGAATTCAAATAGAGGCAACAAACATTTTAAATCGTTTTTTTGCCACTTGGATGCATTTCCTTTTGGCACAATATGTAACCCAGCCCCCCTCCTTTTTTGCATGTATTACTCTGTTATAATTGCGAAACTATAATCATCCTATATGATAGTTCTCTGCCTTATCCTTATAGACCAGGAGAACAGCAGCTACATCTTATGCTTAAACTTACAACTAAAACAGTGCTTTGCACATAACTATGCACTGAATAAATGTTTGCTGAATAAATGACTGAATGCATTCTCAGAAAAAAAAAGTCGTAAGCAAACACGTACCCAGGCTGGCCTACCAAAGCCTTTTTAGAAGTATGATTTTCACTGTTTTCGTTGGGAAGCCATTGCAGTATTCTAGTCTGAACAAAAGCTTAGGCCAAACCTCGCTGATCCCTGTACCTCGACACTGTGCGGTTTTAACTGTTGGTGGAGATTCTTGAGGTGGTAGGTAACTTGTCTCGGGACTGTAACAAAATTGTCATCCTCTGTCTCCATTGTGAACCCGGTGTTTGCAATTAAGAGGAGCTCAACAAACTGCTGGGCAATGTGAATCACTCTTCAGGTAGCATTCTGCCCCATTTCCTGCTGCCACTCAAGAAGATGAGAATCACCATTAAGCCAGTGACAAATAACACTCAAGACAGATGTGGCTCCTGGAGCCATGGGAAGCCCCTCCTGGAACCACAAACACCTTACAGAGCCACCAACACAATTACAAGCCAAGATCTGATACCAAGAATGTACTTCCAACAGCTTTTCTCTTCCACCTCCTAGCTTAAAAAGCTTTCTGATGGTCCTGTTCAGCATAAAGCTCCTTTTAACATTCATAAGATAACACTTATTATATTTCCTATTTACATGAATGACATGATCCTTTTAGAAAACTTGGAGATACATAATAATATAAAAGAAAACAGCAAAAGTCCTATATTGGCCATAAATTTCCCTTTTCCCCTCTCTCTAAAATAACATCTACTGTGTTTCCTATTTATGTAATAGTACGTTCTTTTTCTAAACCTTGGAGACACAGAAAAATATGAAAGAAAATAAAAGTAACCCATTGGATTGAAATATTGTAAATTGCGTATGAAAACAACATTGCTGCAACGTGAGTCACTAAATAAAGCAGAGAAAAATACTTTAAAAATATATTCACCACTGGTTTTGAGGAAAAACAACTTTAAGATGAGAGTGGTTGCTAGTTGATGGAAATTTCTGAAGGAGACCTCTTGAACACTTAGATGGCTTTAGAGATGGATGAGCAGGGCAGTGGCTTTTTACGATGTCTTTTCTACACCACCGCCCCCTCCCCCTTTTTTTTTCTTAAATTCCCTCTTCTAAGAGGAGAGAAAATGGCGAGAAGAGATATTTTCTTAAGATAACAAGGTAAGAACAAGAGATAGGAGAGGAGAATGAGATGAATGAAGGTAGTTCACGTATGAAAAAGGGACTGAGAGCCTGGCCTGACAAAGCAAAAAGTTAAAGAAAAGGGAGCACAAGGCACATGCCAATTGACGACAGGGAAGGGAAGTTTCAGCCCCATCCCTGGAACTGCCCCCAGATGGCAGGCCCAGCCCACAGTACCTCGGAGGAGGAGCTGCCAAGGGAGTCTGCCCAGGTGAATGGGACAGGAATTATGGAAGACTGATAGAGAACTTCAGGTGCCTTTCAACAGTGAATGGGAAGTGATATGACCAGAGCAGTGTTTTAGGAGGAATCATTGTATCAAAACTGGAGAGGGGAAAGGTGGGGGGGGTGGATATCTAGATGTCATTGAAAGTCTTTTCAAACTCAAGGGTCTGTCATTCTAATCCATGTGACTTTCTGCTGTGTGTTGACTGTACACAGTTCTTTCAGTTGCAACTGATCAGCTCCTTGTGCAAAGAAAACAATAAAACCAGAGATAAACACATTCCTTACATTGAACAATGGAGCAGTTTATGTTCCGTTTCATGTTCAATGAAGAAGTAACAACTGCTACACTAAACAACATGGATGAATCTCACAAACACAATGTTGAGAGAAAGAAGCCAGACATGTTACATTATTCCATTCCAGTGGAGTTCAAAAACAGGAAAGCTGATTGATGGCATGAGATATCAGGACAGTGGGAAAGAGGGCTGGTAAAGACTGGAGGCAGGTGTGAGGGAGGTTTGCGGGGGCTGATAATGGTGTATTCCCTGATCTGGGGGGTAGCACACGGGTGTGTTTGCTTTGAGGAAATTTCTTGAGAGGTACACTTGTGATTTGTGCACTTCTCAACATTACATTATACTTGAACTTAAAATTTTATTTTAAAAGTAAAATATTGGATCAAGGGCAAAATTTTTAGGGGATTAAGTATCATTAAGAGTGTGGAAGTTTTGAAAGAATAAAATTCATTTCATACTGATAGCTCCAGAGAGACATAATTTATGAATATCACAATCAAATATGTCAATTATACCTCAATAACGCTGGAAAAGAAACTTTTAAAAAATGAGCTGTAGGTAAATTTACTCAAAGGATTATGTTTTATATATTCTGAGAGCTGAAAAAAATGGAGGTAGAGAAGGAAAAAATCCTAAGAATACGCTTCCCTCCCAATTTTCCTGCTTCGCCTCCCCTTCCCCACCCCACATTTCACATCTCTAGAAGACACTATGGATTATTAGTCCCATCTCCCCAGGGTGCAATACATGAATGCCAAATTTACACTTGTGATCAAAATTTCATGGATAGCCATTTAAAAAGGAATTTTACCTCAATTCTACTTTCTTTCTTTAGGTATCTGGTTGCCTTAATGTTAAAGAGTATCAAAAATGCCGCTTTTATTTTTTAATGGTTGCCCCAAACTTGGATGAAAGGGGCTTGGTTGGGATGGGGCAGGGAGGAGGGGAGATATCACAGATATTTATCAGACATTTTGCATGTCAATTGGTTTCAGAATTATTTAAAATAGTTGAAGGGTGGAAACCACTCAAGTGTCCATCAACAGATGAATGGATAAACAATAAATGGTATAAACATACAATGGAATATTATCTAGCTGTAAAAATAATGCAGTCCTGATACATGCTGCAACATGGATGAACTTTGAAAACATTATGCTAAATGAAATAAGCCAGACACAAAAGGACCAATATTGTATGATTCTTCTTTTGTGACGTACCTAGAATAGTCAAATTCCGAGAGACAGAAAGTAAAATGGTGGTTGCCAAGGGCTAGAAGAGGGAGGAATGGAAAGTTGTTGTTTAATGGGTATAGAATTTTCAGCCTTGCAAGATGAAGAGTTCTGGAGATTGCAAAACAACGTGAATGTACATGACACTACTGACCCGTACATTTAAAAATGGTTAAGATGTTAGATTTTTATGTTGAAAAGATGATGAAAAAGTTGTGGAAATAGTGGTGATGGTTCCACAACATTGAGAATGTACTTAATGCCACTGAATCACGCACTTAAAATAGCTAAGTGGTAAATTTGGTTATGTATATTGTACCACAGTTTTTAAAAAAAAATGGTTGGAAAAAAATAGCACTGAATTGAAAGGTGGCTATCATCACACTTCTTGGCCCCGGCAATGCACAACCCCATCCCCTACTAACTCAGGGCACTATAACTCCCTAGGAAATGTGTGTGTGTGTGGAGGAGCCATAACCAGCTTGTGCTTTTTGTAACCCTGTTCACCTGTGGGTAGGGGAGGACAGCCTTCTTCTGACGCAGTTCTCCCAGTTCCACTTCTGTTTGAAAATCAAGTTCATATCCATAAATGTGATGTTGTGGCAGGCCAGGTCTCACTAACGCAGGCCTCCTTAACAACTGTTTCAGTACTGAGTGGTTAAGTTAAATATTAAAAGCCAGTGCCCTTATACAAAGGCTGGAATGTAACAAAAGCCCACCAAGAGTTTTGCCTAGACCTTTCCAGGGTCTTAAAGAATGACAAAATAATGAAGGAATTCTTAACAGGACCCATTTAAGATTAAACAAGTTTTACTGGGGATGAAGAAACTCTCCAGGCCTCTACAGACAAGTTTATTGGGGATCTGAAGGAACTACCCAAACCTCCCTGATTTAGCAGGAGACAAGACAAGGGTAATCACCCCAACATCTGGACCCATTTAGATTAAGTAAATTTACTGAGGCTCCAGAGGAAGGTCTTCAGGACTCAGACCTTAGTTATAGATCAAAAGAAGTTAATCACTCATGTCTTTAGATGAGTGCACGCTTACACATAAACATATAGCTTAGAAGGTATATAAGCTCTGGAAAACTTTGTAATTTTGAGTTGGTCTGGCAATAATTTCCAGGCCTTCTCCCTATAACCAGTTACAGAAATAAAAACTGACTTCCTCCCCAGTTCATCTGCATCTTGTTATTGGGCCACGAGAAATAGCAGCCCCACCCTCAGTTTGGTCCTGAAACAATGTTAGCCTCATATATTAGCTTTGAATTTTTATTTCATTTGAGGTTTTTACAAGGTAATCAATGTTAGATGGAGCTGGTTGTGGGTCTAAAAGCTAACCTCATCATTCATTCAACAAACATTTATTGAGCACCAACTTTAAAGGGACCCTCAACTGAACGAAGAATAATAAGTCAATCCCTGCACTCGAGGTGGTTTGCATCTAGCTGAGAGATGAACTTCTCAATAAGTAAGTGTACTAGCACATATCACAGCTGTTTTGATAATGAGTCTACGCAGGCCTGAAGAGGCAAAAATCTAGTACAGGCTCAGTGTTGGGAAAATTTTCTAGTCAGTGTTGAGTCACTGTTAAAATTGTGTTGATTCACGGCTTCCTCTGTTAATTACTCCTTGAATTACCACCAAAATGATAACACACAGTGAACTACCACATATGTCTAGGCTCTGACTAAAAGAAATGTATTTCGAGGGGAAACTATGGTCAATATCATGGATTGCAATAGAGCAACGTTTTAAGAGAACCCCAATGCCAATTTGAATGCTTTCTGCCTGTGTAAATTGGCTATTACATACTGGCAAGATAAATTCCAAGCTGGCTTTCCATTTCTGTCATCAACCTAGGACATGTGATTTGCTTTAACTCCCTTATTCACATACGTAGGACACAGCGAATAAAAATTATAATCATGAGCCAAAATGAAATCGCCATAGGCAAAGAGTGATTACCTGAGCATCTGAATTAAATTCTCCAAAGCTAAAGAGCCTGGACCTCAATTGCAATTCTGCTGCTTTCTCTTCTTCTCTCACACAGTTAGCTTTAAGCATTTCTTCTTGCTCCAAAAGAAACTCTATGTTGCTATTTCTATTGCAAAAGAAGAAAGAGACCCTCATCTGAAATTTGTGGTTAGTGAAATAACCATCAGTCAGGAGCTTCAACTCTCTAGATCATGTGTCAAAATCCACGTAGTGAGCCAAATACAAGTCTGTATTTGAAGACATTGCCAAAGTACATGCAACTTTTCAAGTTAAAGTGAGAAAAGTACATGCACAAATGCTGTTTTTAACTTCCATCAGAAGGTATTTTCTTCCCCTCCCCTACTTTTGTGGTTCCATTCGAGTTCCCCCAAATAGCTGCAGAGCTGAGGCATCAGGAACCCAGTGTTCTCAAACGTGGCTGATAATCAGAATATCTGGGGAGCCAAGAGGGAAAATACAGACTCCTATTTCCCTCACCTAGAGATTCTGATAAGATCCTCTAGAGATAGAGTCTATATATCCCCCTTTCCTGCCCACCTGCACCCACCATGTCCCAGAAAATCTTATTGTGGAGGTGGATGGAGGGCCATCAGACACTGTGAAGATTGGAAAAGATACAAGGATTAAAAAGTCTCAGAAATGGTAATAGGTAGCTGTGAGATAATGATTTTTAGATTCTTACCTTCTGAACAAATTAATTTGTTTTGAAGTTAAATGTAGTTTGACCTATTGTTTAAAAAGATTGCCATCTTCTGGCCCAGAAAACTGTTCTGAAAAAAGGTTCTACACATTTTTGCGTTGAGTAGATACAAAGATTTATTCTCTGTAATTCAACGCTTTTTCGAGTTTGTAATATTATATATTTTTAGATGAGGAAGGAATTTTGTGAGGGATCAAATCCAGCTGCTTTCCCCTGACAGAAATCCTTTCTATATTCGCCCTGAGATATTGACAGGAACTTTATAAAATGATATAATATTTAATCACAAAAATTATTTTTCTGAGAGTCACAGCCAATGAAAATACATTTGTTAGCATTATCATCCACAGCATGATTTGGTAAAGTAAATGACAGCTAGCCAAGTGATAGGGCAAAAACTACACTGGACAAAAGTTAAGGCAGTAGGTGCCATTTTAATTCTCTTTAGTTATTTTTCAAAGTATTTTTTATTATTACTAGCTAGGAAAATATGTTGACAAGTGAAAGGAAGTAGGGACAAAATTAAAGCCAGTCTATTCTGTGTAAATACGACGTCTACCTTTTGCACTCCACAATGTAAACCATTAAAAACCCCAGCCCACATTCAAAGAGACCACGAGGAAGAGCCACATGCGAATGAGTTGGACCCAGGCTCTGGTTAGAAATTGCTTAATGGAATAAATCTACTTGTTTTTGATGACTTACGTTTTATCCTGTATAACTTTTTCTCTTTTGTTTACCTCTTCGAGATTTTCATCTACATCTTGGGAATATTGAAACAAAGTAAGATTCTGCTCTTCCAGCTCTCTGAGGACTTGAAGTAACTCCTCTGGTTCCTTGAAATAAAGTGCTGGCTCCTAATTAATCAATAATGAAGAATATAATTTACTTGAAAATATGCTACCTATGCACATGTGACTTATCTAGAAAATACAGTGGGGTAAAGGAAGACGGTTCTAAGGATGAGGGAGATGCAGGTAGGGACTTGTATGGGAAACTCGCCTATTTCCAAGGGAGAGCTGACTCTCAGAAAGAGCACATTTGAAGTGTTGTGGGGAGATGCGAGTATTAAAAAAGGGATGGGGAAGAAAAAAAGGAGAAGAGGGTGAGGAAAAGGAAACAGAGCAGAAGAGGTAAGTGCAGGAAAAAGGGAAAGGGAGAAGGAATAGAAGAAAGATGACAGGAGGCTGAGTGAAAGTCATTTTCTCCCCACATTTTAATTATTTTATATTTCCTACATTTTTAAGATAAAGTATGTGTTACCTTAAACATTTTTTAAAAAAATGACTTGGGCATTTGCACACCCATGTTCCTCATTATTTACAATAGCCAAGACATGGAAGCAAGAATGTCCATCAATGGATAAATGGATTAAGTCAATGTAGTATACACATACTATGGAATATTATTCGGCTTCAAAAGGAAACTAATTGGCCAGGTGCGGTGGCTCACACCTGTAATCCCAGCACTTTGGGAGGCCGAGGTGGGTGGATCATGAGGTCAGGAGTTTAAGACCAGCCTGAGCAAGATGGTGAAACCCCGTCTCTACTAGAAATACAAAAATTAGCCAGTCATGGTGGTGGGTGCCTGTAATTCCAGCTACTTGGGAGGCTGAGGCAGAGAATTGCTTGAATTCAGGAGGCGGAGGTTTCAGTGAGCCGAGATCATGCCACTGCACTTCAGCTTGGGCAACAAGAGTGAAACTCCATCTCAAAAAAAAAAAAAAAAAAGGAAAGAAATCCTGTCACATGCTATAACACAGATGAACCTTGGATACAGTATGCTAAGTGAAATAAGGCAGGCACAAAAAGACAAATACTGAGTGATTCCACTTACATGAGGTATCTAAAATAGTAAAACTTTTAGAAACAGAATGTAGAATGGCAGTTACCAGGGGCTATGAGAGGGAGAAAAGAGGAGTTATTTAATGAATATAGAGTTTCTATTTTGCAAAATCAGAAAGTTCTAGAGATCTGTTGCTTATAGCTGACACTACTGTACTGCACACTTAAAATGGCTAAAATGGTAAATTTTTTATATGTTTGTCACAATTTTTTAAAAAGATGACTTGGATAAGGTGTGTAATATACAACAACGAATGGTATTTGTTATCCCTTTTGAGTTTCTGTGGTTGCATTTAGGGTGGGGTTAGCTCAAAGTCAATCTTGCAGCAATAAAGCGTTGTTTTGTTGAAGGCCTATTTATTTTACAGTTCAGCTACCCAACACATCTCAAGTCCCAATAAAATGCAATCAGCAAGTGGCTATTTTTACAGGAAGATTGTAGATTTTATAAATATTTTATAAAATATATATAAAATATATATCCTAAATCATTACCTTCTTCTAGATACTTATTTTTTATAAAATGTCTTATGACAAAGATAGATTATATATCCAATTGGAGAATAGTATCAAAATTATATTTCTTTCTGGAAGGTTTGTGCAATATTTTGAATAAAATATTTTAATTTCAAAAGAATAAATGATCATCAGTATTTTTCACCAAACCCAATATTTAAACCAGCAAATATCATCTGGTTACCAAATCAAAGTCCATTTCATCATCTAAAAGGAAATCCAAACTGTCTTCTGAACCGAAACTTTCAGCCAGGCTGTAAAAAAAAAAGAAAAAGAAAATGTCTGATTTGTGAGCCATTTTCTGTCAACAGGTTTGCATTCCTTTCTAAATTGTCCTTGGAATCCAACTGTAACATAATTATTTTCAATAGCAGGTTTAGCCTTTTAGGGAACTGCTGATTGCAGAAATCAATGGATTCCATGAATATACAAAAGAAAATTGGATTCTGTCCCAGACAAAGCTGACATACACAAACAATGAGACCACATGGGAGGGCCATACCATATGGTACCAATTATTTGAGGTACATCTATAAAGTAAGGTAACTTTATTTTTAAAGAAACACATGACAGCCTACATTGCCTCATCGTTTTGTCCTTTTAATGCATTCTTCTTGAGAATCTAAATGTGCTCTACTGCTCAAAATGAAAGCTGTATCACAGCCTTCTGACTGTCCCCAAGTAAGGCAATGCTTCTCTCTTTAAGAGCAGATTTTACTTTTCAAAATACCTTCCAATCAGGCTGACAAAATGTTGGTTGGGGCAATGGACAATGAGGTACCTCCTTAAAGCATAATCATGTGGCTTGGAAAGTGGCTCTGGAAAAATCCTGTAAGAAAGATCAGTGGAAACTGATTGCAATATTGAAGAAGCAGGGATAGGGAGAGAGTAAGTTGGCTGTTGTTGTGATCTAGGTCATTAACACTTTCAGATAGAAGGCAGTGATGATGGCAACGATGAGTAAGTGTGTGGGGAGGGAGGAGAATTTAGAGATATATGGAAGAATGAAATCATGGGAACCAAAAATAGAAAGGGCTCTTGGGGCCATAAGAGAAGAGACAAAGATGACTCCAACATTTGTGGTCTGGAGCCTGGAAAAATGGAGGTAGCACTCACAGGAAGGAAAATGGCTTACAGATGGGATAAGAAAAAGATTAATATTTGCTTTATTCATGTTGAGTTTGAGGGGACAAAATACACACCTGGAGCTGCCTATTGAGCAGTTGGAGAGAAGGTGTGGGAAAACAGAAAGGGCCAGGGACATAGATGAATTTTAGGGACACATACCCTGAGAAAGCATTTGACATTACATTCCACCCTTCTCTGCTCTTGGGTTGAGTGACATCACTTTCTAATCACTCTCTTCCCACCTCTCTGATACTCTTGTGGTCTTTTGGGGCTCTTCCTCAGTGTTCTGCCCTTCTCCTTCTACCCATTCCTTTGGGAACACCTCATCCCTCTCATGGATTCAACCACTGCTAATACACTAATGACTCCCACATCTCTCTTTCTTGAACTCTAGATTTCAATGTCCAACCTTCAACTGGACGTCATTACCCACATGGCTGTCCCACAGGGAGCTAAAATGAACATCCAAAATCACACTCCTTCTCTTCTCCTCAGGCAGGCCTGCTGCTCTTACTGGGTTCCCAATATTGTTGGATGGCAAGACCATGCACCCAGTTGCCATGCTAAAAATCTGGGCGTTATCTGTAACCACTCTCTTTTCCTGACACTTCCCTCAATCTTTACATAAGCCGTTCAAAGTCCTGTCAGTGCCACTTCCCTATGTCTCTCACAGCCTTTCCTTCTTTGTTCCCGATGCCATTATCTGGTTTAGGCAGTCCAATCTCTCTCACCTGAATTGTGACAATAGGCTCCTAACTGGCCACTGTACCTCCAGTTTTGTCCTCCACCATTTCATTCTCTAAAATACTGCCACATCCATCTTTCTAAAGTGCAAATAGGATTGGGTCTCTGTCACACTCTTGTTTAAAACATTCAGTGTCTCCCCAGGGCCCTTGGGACAAAGCACAGGCTGCTTAGATAGATAGCATCACCACTTCCCTGCTCATGGTGCAGTGCCCATGTACTCCTTGAGCCTCTCCCCCTTTTACCCGGAATGATAAACCTGCCATTCTGAACAGAGCCAAGCTCTGTCATCTCTGTACCAGAAAGCGCTCCCTCTTCCAGAGCTTGTCCTCACTAACTCTTCCTCCTCTTATAGACTCAGCTTAGAGGCATCCTGTTCTGAAGCACATTCACTGATTCTGCCCTTGCCCTCCCATGCCCTCACCTGTCCTCTGGGTTAAGAGTCCTACCTTTGCATGCCTGTGGCACTCTGGGCTTATCCTTCTAATAACATTATCCATTGTATTGCAATTAACTTGGCTGTCTTCCTCCCTAAATGGTAAGCCCCTTGAGGGCAGAGATTGTCTTTTATTTATTGTTGGGGCACTCAATAAATATTCGTTGAATGAATGGATGAGACTAGGAGAGTGGTGAGCTTTCTGAGGGAGTGAATGTGGTGTCTGCATGTTACTGTGTGAATCTAGATGTAGAAAAGGCATTTGGCAGGATTCAACACTCATTTTGATAAAAACTGTCAGGGAAACTGGAACAGAGAAGAACTTTCTTAACTTGATAGAGTATGTACATCTACAAAAATCCTCCAGCTAACATTATACTTAATGGTGAAAAACCAAATCCTTTCAAGACTGGGAATAAGACAAAGATATCTGCTCCCTCTACTCTTACTCAACATCAAAAGTTCTACCCATTGCAATAAAGCAAGAAAAAGAGATAAAAGGCATAAAGATCAGAAAGGAAGAAATAAAGCGGTTGCTACGTGCAAATGACATAATGGTCTATATAGAAAATCCAAAGGAGTCTTTAAAAACAAAACAAAATTCTTGAACTGATAAGTGAGTTCAGTACAGTCAGGGTATACAATCAATTGTATTTCTCTACATTAGCAATGACTGCATGGACACCAAAATACAAAGTACAATACCATTTACAATTGTTCAAAAAGAAAAGACAAAAATATTTTGCTGTAAATCTAACAAAACATGTATAGGATTTGTAAGCTGAAAACTACAGAAGGCTGAAGAAATCAAAGAAGATCTAAACAAATGGAGAGGAAGACTGTGTTTATGGATTGGAAAATGTAGCATAGTAAAGAAATCAATTATCCCCGAATTGATATACAGGTTTGTGTTAGTTTCCTAGGGTTGATGTAACAAACAACAGCTTAAAGCAACAGTAACTTATTCTCTCACAGTTCTGGAGGCTAGAAGTAAAAAATCAAGGTGTCAACAGGCCATGTTCTTTCTGAGGGCTCCAGGGAAGAATCTATTAATGCCTTTCTCTTAGCTGCTCCTATTGCCAGCAGTCCTTGGCTTGCAGCCACATCACTTCAATCTCTGTCTCTGTCATCACATGGCATTCTCCCTGTGTCTCTTCTCTTATAAGGACACCAGTCATGCTGAATTAAGGGTCCACCCTAATGACTTAATCTTACCTTGATTACATCTGCAAAGGTGTAATAAAAAAAATATATTTTTTCCAGATAAGGTCATGTACATAGTACCATGGGTTAGGACTTCAACATAACTTTGTGAGGGACGTAATTCAACCCATAAAAAGGTTTAACACAATTCCTATCGTAATTCCAGAAAGTTTTTTTGTAGATATAGATAAGGTTATTTTAAAATTTATATAAAAAGAAAAAGAAGCTAGAATAGCCAACACAGTTTTAAAAAAGAGAAATTACATAAGAAGTCTCCCTGACCTTGAGACTAATAGCTACAGGCCATTTCCTGTTCCCTGTGTTGTGTCTTCGAATCTGGAGCAATGAAGACCTTTGTGCTCTTAGGCAGGTCCTTCCTGTTTTCTCTGTTGTTTTGGAATTCTTCTGGACTCGACCCAGTCCTAAGACACAGATCTTCAGTGTTAAAAAAGACACTCTTTGGACTGCAGCAATGACTGAGTTGACTACTGATGGCTTAGGCCACTGTCTGACTTGGAATAATTTCAACATGTTCTGATGATTGGTTGTTAGAATGAAAATAAGGCCCTTTGATAACAACACAGAAATTAAAACTGGTGACATACACCTGGGAGATAACTGTCCTGTAACAAGACTGTTGCCATTTAACTATGTGTTTTCTTATCCTGTCACTTCTTGTAGGATCAAGAAAATTATGTTCCAAAGAAATGATGTTGCTGTATTATCAGAGATCAGTTACAAACCAGTGCTGCATACTACCTATAGATTTCCAGTGGTTTGCTTTGTAAAGAGGCTTAGGTTCCCATCTGTGATGCATTTTGGAATGAGTGGATTTGATGTCAACACCTTGAAAGATATCACTCAAAACACAGAAGAATAAGAGTCATCAGCTCCCACACAAAGTAAAACATGTGAACCTAATTTTAGCAGTGTTAATTAGGAGCAACTATCCATGAGTCACTGTATCAATAATGCCTATGTTATAACATCCTATCCTGCCTAAGGCACGGGAACAAGTGGCACATACTTGTCTGAGAACCAGTTCCATTAATACTATGGTTGTATCTGTCCAAAGATAAGTAGCAGTATGTTACCAGTTTCATTACCTTTGGAGTTTTGGATAATATATCTATACTGTGATATTTACACCTTTTAATGAGTTAATTTTAAGTGTAATTGCTATTCTAACTTTGTTTGTGAAATCAAGGCCATACGTAATAAAGCTTGCCTATACTAAAAACAAACAAAAAACTAATAGCTACAGTAGTCAAGATCATGTGGCAGGACAGCCACATAGATCAATGGAACAGAATAGAGAATCCAGACATAGCCCCCAACAAATATGCCTAAGTGATTTTCGACAAAGGTGCAAAAGCAACTCAATGAAAGAAGCCATTTCAACAAATGGTGCAGGAGCAATTGACATACACAGGCAAAAAAGCACCATCACCACAATCTAAACCTCACCCCTTATATAAAAATTAACTCAAAATGGAAAATGGATCACAAACTTACATGTAAAACTATAAAACACCTAAGAAAAAAATATGGAAAAAAATATTTGAGTCTAAGGCTAGGGAAAATGTTTTAGAATTGACACCAAAAGCACGAGCTATAAAATAAAAAATTCATAACTCGAAATTCATCAAAATTAAAATTTTCACTCTACAAAAGACCCTATTAAGAGGATAAAAAAGACAATCTACATACTCAGAGAAATTCTTTGCAAACCACATATCCCCAAAGGATTAGTATCTAATATACACAGAATTTTCAAATTCCAACAGTTTTAATAAAAGGCAATTCAGTTAGAAAGTGAGCAAAAGACATGAATAGATATTTCATCAGAGGATATAAAGATGCAAACAAGCACACGACAAGATGCGCAACATCATTAGCTACTAGGAAAATCAATTAATACCTACCAGAATAGTTAAAACAAAAGACAGTGAAAACACCAAATGCTGTTGAGGATATGAAGAAACTGGACCCCACATACAATGCTAGTGGGAATGTAAAGTGATATAGCCACTCTGAGAAACAACTTATCAATCTCTTTAAAAACTGAACATGTGGCCGGGCGTGGTGGCTCACACCTGTAATCCCAGCACTTTGAAGGCCAAGACGGGTAGATCACCTGAGGTCAGAAGTTCGAGACCAGCCTGACCAACGTGGTGAAACCCCATCTCTACTAAAAATAACAAAAATTAGGCGGACGTGGTGGCAGGCACCTGTAATCCCAGTTATTCAGGAAGCTGAGACAAGAGAATCGCTTGAACCTGGGAGGTGGAGGTTGCAGTGAGCAGAGACTGTGCCATTGCACTCCAGCCTGGGTGACAGAGCAAGACTCCATCTCAAAAAGGAAACAAACAAACAAACAAACAACAACAACAAAAAACACTGAACACACATCTACCATCCAATCAGGCATTACATTATAATTATTCCAGAGAAGTGAAAATTATGTTCACACAAAAGGTTGAACAAAGATATTTATAGCAACTTTATTCATTATATCCCCAAACTAAAAATAATCCAGATGGTCTCCAATGAGCAAATAGTTAAACTGTAGCACGTCCATACCATAATATACTACTCATCAATAAAAAGGAACCAACTACTGATAGACCAAACAACTTGAGTGAATCTCCAGATAATTATGCTTAGTAAAATAACCCAATCCCAAAAGATTACATACTGTAGGATTCCATTTATAGAACATTCTTGGAATAACACAATCATAGAAATGGAGAACACATTGGTGGTTGCCAGGGTTTAAGGGGAGGTGGGAGAGGGAAGTGGGTGTGACTATAAAAGGGCAACATGAAGAACCCTGTGCTGATGTTCTGTATTTGATGGCATCCATGTCAATATCCTGGTTATGGTATTGTGCTACAGTTTTGCAAGATGATACCATTGGAGGAAACTGGGTAAAGGGTATATGGAGTCTCTCTGTACTATTTCTTACAATTGTACATGAATCTAAAACGATCTCAAAATGAACATTTAATTACAAAAAAATAGTGATTGCCAAATGCCACAGAAGTGGGTGTCTAGAATTCAGAGGGTGCCTAGAATTCACAGCAAAATATTTCTGTTTCTCTCAGTGATTGTCATGATACTGTGATGCTGGCCCAGATCCCTTCCTCTGGGCTGGTGTACCCATCCCAGGCATCAATATATTTTCTTAAAGAAGCTCTCTTGGGCTAGTAAGGGTTGAGAACGAGTGACTTCTGAAATGAGTACAAATGAGTGAACAATTAAGTGAGGGGGAAAACAACAACAAAAAAATACTTTATGATCCTAATTGCAGGAATTTTGAATCACATGGTGAAATTGCAAACACACAGGCTAACAGAATAGCTTAATAAAAAATAGGGCAGTGGGTTCTGAGAAGCAAAGACCCAAGATGCGGGGGAGGGGGGGGGCGCAGATAGTTTCTGCAAATAATAGCTGTAGGTACTTAACAAAGAATGGAGAGAGGCCTGTGAGATCTCAGGAGTGCACAGAAATGGCACCACTACTTCCAGGATCTCTTACCACAGTTATGGATACATGACATGACATATATGTTGAGAAAAGGCTTTAAAAGTTATTTGCTGAAAACCATTCCCAGTTTCCAAGGGAGTTAGTCAAGTATATACTGTACTTTGATTTCCTTTTCTCTGGAGTGCGAGTCAGGCTTCTGCTTGACTTTCCTGTTCAAAATGTCCAGGTGAGTCCATGCCGTTGGTGATGGTGGAGTGAAAAGAAATAACATGGAATTAGAAATGAGCCCGTGCACTTGGTACAAGGTATTCATTTTTCTGCACAGACATGCCCATTACTTCTTTTTTTTTTAAAAAAATATTTTATTATTGGAATGATAATTGCATAGAAAATGGAGGCCTTTTATTCTATTGAAACTGAGTTGCAGGAGTAAGAATAAAATGAAAGGCACACACTCTTTTAAATGCTTCAGGCAGAGATCACATTTTTGGCTTTTCCCTCCAGAGCCCTTACTGTCTATAACTATATATCATTCGCCCCATTGTAGTGTGTAGTTCTGGGATGCAGAACTATGTACTATTTGTCTTCGTGTACGTGGGGTCTTGAAGAGCACCTGAAACATTTATGTCTCCAACAAATACATGGTGAGTAAAGGAAAGAAGGGAAAAAAAATGGATGAAGAAGAACCAATCAGATGGGTCCCATCACTATCTTATTATTATTATTGTCTCAGCATTTTTTTTTTTTTTTGAGATGGAATTTCACTCTTGTCACCCAGGCTGGGGTGCAATGGCATGATCTCGGCTCATTGCAACCTCCGTCTACCAGGTTCAAGTGATTCTCCTGCCTCAGCCTCCCGAGTAGCTGGGATTACAGGTATTTTTAGTAGAGACAGGGTTTCACCATGGTGGCCAGGCTAATGTTGAACTCCTGACCTCAGGAGATCCACCCACCTCAGCCTCCCAAAGTGCTAGGATTACAGGCGTGAGCCCCCGTGCCCAGCCTGTCTCAGCTTTTAAGCTGGTACCCTAACATGTACTACTAAAAAGTATTGTTAAGAGGTGCTATTTAAACTGAGAAACTTCTATATTCAAAATTTCAAAGAGAAGGGAACATTGGCACCACCTCCCACTCCCTCTAGCCCACCCCTGCCCCCACACCCTACTCAAGATCCTCCAACAGGCAAAGTAGTATGTCTTAAAGTGAGCCAAAATGGCCTCAGAACCCAAAAGAATTTACTTTTCAATCAGCTGGCCAGATGCACAAGGCTTCAGGCTTATACCAGGGTCATTTCTGGGCAGGCAACTTGTATTCCTGACCTTTATCCCAATACTAAATACATCCCAAGGTTGATAGCAGGATACAGGAGAAAAGGAGTCCCCAGGAGTCAGCCTGTATTGGGGGCTGCAAACTCAGATGGATACAGGGCAGGGCAGGTAAAGGAGTGGAGTGGACCCAGTAAGAACAAAGCAACTGGAGAGATCAGACCCCTCCCACGAGAAATTTCCCAACTTGATCCCAGACTTCAGATCTTGTGGTTTTCAAGAGAAGATAGAAATACAGATTTTTTTTCATGACATATGCTTATTTTACTTTATTTATTTATTTATTTATTTGAGACAGGGTCTCACTCTGTTACCCGGGCTGGAGTGCAGTGGCGCAGCACCATCACTGCTCACTGCGGCCTTGATTTGCTGGGCTCAAGCGATCCTCCCACCTCAACCTCCTCAGCAGCTGGGACTATAGGCATATACAACTCCCCCCCCCCCAGCTAATTTTTGTATTTTTGGCAGATATGGGGTTTTGCCATGCTGCCCAGGCTGGTCTTGAACTCCTGGGCTCAAGTGTTCCACGTGCCTCAGCCTCCCAAAGTGCTGGGATTAAAGGTGTGAGCCACCATGCCTGGCCTACATGTGCTGATTTTTAAACATTGGCCACCAAGCCAAACAACACCAAAACACTGGGGCCAGGTAGCGCTGCCCAGTGGGCCAAA
This sequence comes from Pongo abelii, assembly GCF_028885655.2. Classification (NCBI taxonomy): domain Eukaryota; kingdom Metazoa; phylum Chordata; class Mammalia; order Primates; family Hominidae; genus Pongo; species Pongo abelii. Next base: position 94,429,881 of record NC_071995.2, read on the forward strand.
TCTCCGGTCTGAATTTGTGATGCAGAATGGGAAGAGGAGGGTCATTCCACCCGGGAGGGATGGTGATAGTGAAGGACTTCTTGGAGTTGATGGTGGGTAGGTTAGAGCTACCTCTGCTCTAAATTAATCCTTTTCCCAAGGGTTAATTCTCTGAATCACTGGCCAAAGTCAGTCACCTCGTTGCAAATGGCCTGGTTTTCTGGGCCCTGGGAGTGGGCCTGCCAACGGCAGAAGGCAGGCCCGCGCCAGAGAAACGAGGGGCCTCAGCTTGGAAGGACTTCAGGACATGTGCTGGCCAGCCAGGGGATGTCTCAGGGGCCCTCTTCCTCTGATTCTCTGCCTACTCTATCCACTCGTGCACCTCTTGGCATTTTGTGATAACATGAGAGCGAGAACCAGAGCCCCTGGCTGCTAGGATTGAGGGTGGGGTGGACGCAGCCCTCCATTTTGCAGGTCGGCTTGTAGTCCTCTATCTCCACTTTGAGATAGACACATTCTCAGGTTTTACTTTCATGAGTCCCAAATCTACCTTTACCTTGGCTGTCTCTTCCCTGAGAAGCATCTTCTGAAAGGACGGCTGTCCTCCCGGACTCCTCAAGGATGCCTTCCTTGTTACTTGAATGTAATGATAATTCTAGAAATGGAAAATGAAGAGGAGAGAGAAAGAGAAAGATGGGGGAAACAAAACACTGCTGAGAAAGAGAGCTTTGTCTCAAGGTGAAGATAGAGTTATTGTCAAAACTTCCAGGGACAGAAATATAAGTTGAAGACATCATCAACTGGCAAACGTAATATGCAGATGGTAATATGCAGACACAATATGCAGATAGTAAGGGCTGGTCCCTAGGATTGGAGAATGTGTGAGAACTGACCGATAGGGTGCTAGGTCATCTCCATTTTCAACATCCATCTGTCATAACTCCTTAAATCCCAAATGTTAGCTTTCAAGCCTCTGGACTGACAGACTTAACTAGTTTCTGAACATTCTCTATTTAGATCATGAACCCAGCAGAAATTTATTTTATTTTATTTTATTTTTTGAGGGGGACAGGGTCTTGTTCTGTTACCCAGGCTGGAGTTCAGTGGCGCCATCACAGCTCACTGCAGCCTTGACCTCCTGGGCTCAATCCATCCTCCCACCTCAGCCTCCAGAGTAGCTGGGACTACAGGTGTTCACCAGTATGCCTGGCTAATTTTTGTATTTTTTTTGTAGAGATGGGGTTTCACCATGTTGCCCAGGCTGGTCTCCAACTCCTGGACTCAAGCACCCCGCCTGCCTTGGCCTCCCAAATTGTTGGGATTACAGGATGGAGCCACCGCACCTGGCCCCAGAAGGACTGAATTTTAAGTTGTTGAATGCAAATACTTCTTGGTTTTTTTTTTTTCCCATTTGTTTTCCCTCTTGTGCAACACCATTTAGCTTTAACCAAATTTTTTCATGTGCTAAACACTTTACACATATGACCTAATTTAATCACACTTGGCACAGTGAGAGACCTAGGGAACTCAGCAGGGAAACCTTAGTGGTATGTTGGTAAAGGTTTAACAACCAACTCTCTAGAAAACAAATTCCCCCTGATTTGTAGTTCGCCAATTTCTGTGTTGTAAATGCTCCTATCCTGGAGTAGTGGCATCAGTTCTCAGCTGGGCTGCCCCTGGCTCCCATCCCTGCACTGCATCCTGGAAACTCTCTCCAGGTAGTAAGCTGAGGCAATCCTAGGGCTCACCTCCCTGGTTTCCCCTCTCCAAGGGACCACTCTGCTTTTTTTTTTTTTTGAGACGGAGTCTCACTCTGCTTTACTGTTTGATGTCCAATGTCTGAAAATTCCTGTTTCATGTATTTATCCAGTTTTTCAGGCAAGAGGCTAAGTCTGGTCCTGGTTACCCCAGTGTTAGTTGAAAGTGCAAATCATCCCCTTTGATTTGTGACCCCGCTTTCACTTATTACAATCTTTTTTTTTTTTTTTTTTGAGACAGGGTCTCATTCTGTTGCCCAGGCTGGAGCGCAATGGCATGATCATGGCTCACTGCAACTTCCTCCTCCTGGCTCAAGCAATCCTCCCACCTCAGCCTCCCCAGTGGTAGAACTACAGTTGCATGCCACCATGCTCAGCTAATTTTTAAATTTTTTGTAGAGAGAAGGTCTCACTATGTTGCCCAAGCTGGTCTCCTGGCTCAAGCAATCCTCCCTCCTTAGCCTCCCAAAGTGCTGGGATTACAGATGTGAGCCACTGCACCTGGCTTAAATTCTTTTTTTTTTTTTTTTTTTTGAGACAGGGTCTCGCTCTGTTGCCCAGGCTGGAGTACAGTGGTGTGATCTCAGCTCACTGCAACCTCCGCCTCCCGGGTTCAAGCGATTCTCCTGCCTCAGCCTTCTGAGTAGTTGGGATTACAGGCATGCGCCACCGTGCCTGGCTAATTTTTGTATTTTTTAGTAGAGACAAGGTTTCACCATGTTGGTCAGGCTGGTCTCGAACTCCTGACCTTGTGATCCACCCGCCTTGGCCTCCCAAAATGCTGGGATTACAGGCGTGAGCCACCATACCCGGCCTTAAATTCTTATATACATATGTAGTGGGACCCATATCTGGTCCGTTGAGCTGACCCAATGCCAGTACATGACTGTTTCAATTACTGAGACTCCATGATAATATATAAAATTTTAAAGCATTTGTAATCCTCCTCCCATTACCTTCTGAATTCAAAAGTATTTGTTTATCTTTCTAGATGAACCTTTGGATCATTGTGCAAAGTTCTCCCCAACCAAGACCCAATTCCCTGATACATTTTTGGTAACATTTTAATTATAATTCCATAAGACTTATACATTCATTTTAGAAAATTTGGCAACTTTACAATATCAATCTTGCTATCTGAAAACATGACATAGTTTTCTATTTCTCAAAACTCCAGGTCAAACACATTAAGGTTATTGTTGTTTTCTTAGACTTAATTTCCTCGTATATTTTCTTTCTTTTCTTCCTTTTTTCCTTCCTTTTCCCTTCCTTTGCCCTTCCCTTCCCTTCCCTTCCATTCCATTCCCTTCCTTCTTTTTTGAGACAGGTTTTCTTAGATTTAACTTCTCTTCCTTCCCTCCTTCCCTCCCTTCCTTTCTTCCTTCCTTTCTTCTTTCTCTCTCTTTCTCTCTCTCTCTCTCTTTCTCTCTCTCTCTCACACTCCCTCTCTCTCTTTCTTTCTTTCTCTCTTTTTTGAGACAGGGTCTCACTCCTGTCACCCAGGCTGGAGTGCAGTGGCATGCTCATGACTCACTACAACCTCAACTTCTGGGGTTCAGGTGATCCTCCCACCTCAGCCTCCTGAGTAGCTGGGAGGTGTGCATCACCACGCCCAGCTAATATTTTGTTTTTTGTAGAGAAGGGGATTTGCCATGTTGTCCAGGCTCGTCCCAAACTCCTGTGCTCAACTGATCTGACTGCCTTGGCCTCCGAAAATGCTGGGATTACAGACATGAGCCACCATGTCCCACCTTCTTGTGTATTTTCTAATCAATAAAATTAGTTTACTTAGGTTAATATGTTAGGTTAATAAAACATAAATATGTTAATATATAAGTAAATAACATATATATATATATAATACATAAAAATATCTTAATATATAAATAAAACATGTTAGGTTAATAAAACATAAAACAGGCTAATATGTTAGGTTAATAAAACATGACGGCCGAGGTAGGCAGATCACAAGGTCAAGAGATCAGGACCATCCTGGCCAACATGGTGAAACCCCGTTTCTACTAAAAATACAAAAATTAGCCAGGCATGGTGGGGCGTGGCTGTAGTCCCAGCTACTCAGGAGGCTGAGGCAGGAGAATATCTTGAACCCGGGAGGCGGAGGTTGCAGTAAGCTGAGATCGTGCCATTGGACTCCAGCTCTGGGTGACAGACCGAGGCTCCACCTCAAAAACAACAACAACAAAACCAAACCAAACAAAAAACAAAAAATAAAAATAAAAATGAATGACTTTGTGTCTGTTTACAGAATCCTTTAATAAAATCAAATAGTCTCTCAGGTTTTTAGAGGGGATTTCTAGGTATGCTACCATATCAGTTGCAAATAATATATTTTCTCTTTCCCCATGCATATACTTTTATTGCTTTATGCTACACTCCAAATCTCATGTTGGAATTTGGTCCCCAATGTCAGAGGTGGGGCTTAGTGAAAGATGCTTAGGTCATGGGGGTAGACCCCTTGTGAATGGCTTGTTGCAATCCTCATAGGAATGAGTGAGTTCTCACTCTCTTAGTTTCCACAAGAGCTCCTTGTTGAAAAGAGCCTGGCACCTGCTTCCCCTCCCCATTGCTTCTCCTTGTACCACGTGGTCTCTGTACACGTTTCCCTTCTGCCATGAGTGGAAGCAGCCTGAAGCCCCCACCAGAAATAAATGCTGGCACCACACTTCTCATACAGCCAGCAGAACTGTGAGCCAAGTAAACCTCTTTTCTTTATAAATTGCCCAGCCTTAAGTGTTCCTCTACAGCAACACAAATAGACTAAGACACTTTATATCTGAAATTAGCTCAAGTTTCCAAATTAATGATATACAATAACAGAGATAGTGAAAATCTTAGTTTAGGTCCTGCTTAAAAAAATATCTATTTAGATAAAAAACATTGAAGCAGATGATTTTAGAGTTAGGGATATTTAGTTCTTGAAAGTTGAGTATAAGTAACTTACTTGCTAATGTTTTTGGAAGGATATTTGCTTTACTTTTTGATGCCTGTGCTCTTTTTAGTGCTTGCTGGATTTGCCAATGTTTTGGAGACATTTGCAGCAGAAAAAAACCATATTTCATATACTCCCTGAGGAGGAATTCTGTTTTTGCTATTTCACTACTCAAAAGAAACAAAGATATGATTAGGTATATCTGTGTGAAAGCATGTTCATTAGAAAAAAATTTTTACAAAATTATTTCTCTTGATTATGTACTGAATTAATAATTTAATTATCAAAAAGCATAAATATGGCCATAAAAATATGGGCTTCAGTGAATATGAAATGAGATGAAAGAAAACTCTAGGAATGCTGTTTAAATAAAACATGTCCAAGGATATGCACACATAGAATAGACATGATAGTTTTACTCGACTTGTTTATTATTTCTGTGGGAAACACTGTATTAAGTTTTAGATATAGGGAGAAATTAGAAGGTAGCAAAAGGGCTGGGTGCAGTGGCTCATGCCTGTAATCCCAGCACTTTGGGAGTCCAAGGCAGGCAGATCACCTGAGGTCAGGAGTTCGAGACCAGCCTGGCCAACGTGGAGAACACCTGTCTCTACTAAAAATACAAAAAATTAGCCAGATATGGTGGTGGGCGCCTGTAATCCCAGCTACTTGGGAGGCTGAGGCAGGAGAATCGCTTGAACCGGGATGGCAGAGGTTGCAGTGAGCCGAGATCGTGTCATTGCACTCTAGCCTGGGCAACAAGAGCAAAACTCTGTCTCAAAAAAAAAAAAAAAAAAAAAAAAATCCGGGCGTGGTGGCTCACCCCTGTAATCCCAGGACTTTGGGAGGCCAAGGAGGGCAGATCATGAAGTCAAGGGTTCAAGACCAGCTTGGCCAACATGTTGAAACCCTGTCTCTACTAAGAATACAAAAATTAGCCAGGCATGGTGGCACATGCCTGTAATCCCAGCTACTCAAGAGGCTGAGGCAGGAGAATCACTTGAACCTGGGAGGTAGAGGTTGCAGTGAGCTGAGATCACGCCACTGCACTCCAGCCTGGGTGACAGAACAAGACTCTGTCTCAAAAAAAAAAAAAAAAAAAAAAGGTAGCAAAAGATGGTACATTTGTAAGGAAAAGAAAGAAACTAACACTTAATGAGGACCTATTACTACAGGCAGGACACACTACAGACATAAGCTTATCCTTAGGACAGCACTTTAAAATATGTACTATTATTCTTATCTTGGAAAGGAGATGTAAATGGTAGAGCCAGTACTCAAACCTAGGTCCATCTGACTCAGATGCCCAAGCTCTTGCCAATATTGAGTGACTTGGACCAAAAGCTTTTGCCCAGCTTCACATTGCGTTATAGTAATTACATTACAAAGTGGACAAAGAGGGATGTTAAAATAACAAAAGAAGGCCCACTTGAAAGGGAGCTTCCAAACCTTTATCTTTCAGAGCCTTCGTTATTCAGACCCTCACCAATACTCTTATCAATATTACTTTGTATCAATGTTTTCAGCTGTAACACTTCTATCTGTCAGAGCCTTCCTTCAGCCCTGGTGCAAGAGTGATATTCAAGGGTCAGTAAATGGCTGCTTCATGTATCACCAGTTGGAAGATTGATGGGAGACCCTCATTCTACTGCTGCCTCCATTTTAGATTGAAATCCTCCCAGATATGCTACAAAGAACACGAGGTGACAATTGGCTGGAAATATACAGTTTCCAAGCAAAAGCTTCAGAAGATGCCTCCTTCCCTTTCCAGCCCTACCTGTAGAGGAGGCCTCCTGGGGCCATCTTGAGCCATAAAGAGAGAAGAGCACCTGCTGCCCTTGCTCCACTACAAGCTTGTTTTTCATGGTCTCCTGCACCTTTCTAGGATGATGTGACACATAAACGATCAAAAGTTATCTTCAGCAAGACCGTTTGGAGGGCTCAACTCGGTGGCTATTGTGCATAAATGCAATACTTTGCACAAAAATAGAGGCTGCTACTCTAGCTCTAGAAATATTCTATAAATGGATAGAATCTTCTAATTGCATCAGGGGTGAAAGAGAGAAGGAAATTCTCCATCTTGGAGCAGCTTCAGCTTTAGGCTCCTAAAATAGAAGAGCCTGCTGTAGCCAGAATGTGAAATGCACATTCTGTTAGTGCAGTTGGTTTCAGGGAAACCAACTCTGCTTTATTTCAGACTCGCTTGTCTGAAGGATGTAAGAAGCCTAGGACCTAGTTCTAGAGGGGAGGTAAGCATCAAGTTCTCAAAAAGGAAAAGTAAGTTTTAGCGTTGACCTGATACCAACACTATAGTGTCTTCTGAATCATGAAATTACTGTCCAAAAATGATGACAGGAGGAAGCTTCTTTAGCTACTTAAAATTAGTTAGGCCGGGCGCGGTGGCTCACGCCTGTAATCCCAGCGCTTTGGGAGGCCGAGGTGGGTGGATCATCTGAGGTCAGGAGTTCGAGACTAGCTTGGCTAAGGTGGTGAAACCCCATTTCTACCAAAAATACAAAAAATGAGCCAAGCGTGGTGGTGGGCACCTGTAATCCCAGCTACTCAAGAGGCTGAGGCAGGAGAATCGCTTGAACCTAGGAGGTGGAGGTTTCAGTGAGCCGAGATCATACCATTGCACTCCAGCTTGGGCAACAAAAGTGAAACTCCCTCTCAAAAAAAAAAAAAAAAAAAAAAAAAAAATTAGTTCAAGTGAGTTTCCTTGACCATAGAAGGAAACATCCAAGTTTGAAAAAGAGTGGCAGGTGGTACAATTTTATCCCAACTCCTGCTCCAATACTTTTTTCTCTTTATAGATCTTAGTTTTTAATTTTTATTTATTTTTACTAGAGTTGGGGTCCCATCGTGTTGCTAAGATTTCACTCGAACTCCTGGGCTCAAGCGATCCTCCCGCCTCAGCTTCCAAAGGAGCTGAGAGGCAAGCAGTGTGCCCAGCAGATCTTAGTTTTTAATAGCAATACTAGTTTCTACTATGTAAGTGTAAATATAAAAAATAGTGCCCATGATGACTGTAAGATGATTGTAGAATGAGTCCCAATTTCAGAGATGTTAAAATGTGGGGGAAAAAATGTCTCAGAATGAATGCAAAAGTGCAACCAGACTAAACTAAAAATATAAAAAGAAAAAAATGAATGAATGAAGAAGGGCACTTAGACAATAATTTATTGTTTATTCCTAATTGTTTTGCTTCATCTAATTTCTTTGCTTCTGTATCTACAAGTTAGAGAGACTTTCCAACCAGAAGCCACATACTGTCCTGATACCCAGGCAGGAACAAATCTTGATGGACAGGTTACTTATTTTTCAAAATTCGTTCATACTTATGACATCATCAACTGATAAGGATGATCAGGATTATTAGGTCTTACCTGGCATGAATAGGTTTTAATGGGTCGTGGAAATTTGGCCACGAGAAGATTGTGCCCACCCTCACCTTTTCACTGCTTGTACCTCCATGCTTGCTTTCTTCAGCTCTGCTGTCATTTGGAGTTTGTTTATCGTTTCCTGTGCTGCCCTGAAAAGCAATGAAGATCTGTTAATTTGCTTCTTAGAAACAAACAAACAAACAAACAAACAAAAGAGGTGGGAGGGATTTGGCCAGAGTGATAAAACTAACATTTTCAGAGCATCTACAGATCTCTGGTCATTTTCTCGAAGGAACTCCTCAAAGGCCAGTGCATCATCTTGGAGCTTTTTCTCAGCTTTTTTAAGTTGCCGTTCCCTCATTGCTATGTCTTTTTCAAACTTTTTGATTGTGTTTCTTTTGGTTGACAAAGCATACTAGGGGTATTGAAGACAGAGGTGTAAAAACATGATTCCACATTTAGTAATTTCAACAGTCTTATACACAGCAAGTGAACATTTGTATTAGAAATAATAGTATGCCTAAATCTTGGAGCAATGGACTTTATTTCTTGAAGGAGTTTTATTTTCGGGGATAATTAGAGGGGAGACTAATTTCCCTCTCTTACTTCTATGAAGAGGGTCAGTGTTGTTCCAAAAGGGCTCTGCCCTACAAATAAAATATAGCTGCATATTCCTCCAAAGAGCAGGTGCATCTGGTATTACCTACAGTGTATTACCCTCCAGTACTTTCTGGGAATTGGGAAACTGGGCTGTCTGCAGTCACAAAAGCTACCAGCTTCTCCACCAATAGGAAGACCATGGGAGAAAGCAGTTTCAACTCTGCCATGCCAATGGTGCATTCCTGGGAGCCAGCCTAAGGGTACCACATCTAACTGTAATCAAAGAGGCCTGTTTAGATCCCCAAACACAACTTTGACATCTGCCTTCTAGTTCCTTCTATTTTTTTAGTACAGAATATAAGAGTCCGTGTGGTGATTTTTGTTTTGTTTTGTTTTTGAAACAAGGTCTTGCTCTGTCACCCAGGCTGGAGTGCAGTGGGGTAATCTTGGCTCACTGCAGCCTCGACCACCCAGGCTCAAGCCATCTTCCCACCTCAGCCACTCAAGTAGCTGGGACTATATAGGTGCACACCACCATGCCCGGCTAATTTTTGTATTTTTAGTAGAGATGGTTTTTGCCATGTCAGCCAGGCTGGTCTCAAACTCCTGAGCTCAAGCAATCCACCTGCCTTGGCCTCCTCCCAAAGTGCTGGGATTACAGGCATGAGCCACCATACCCAGACCTATTTGGAGATCTGTTTGGATGTGGATTGTAAAATGGAGTCAGGGATAACCCCAATATTTTTGTCTAAGCAAGTGGAAAAATGGAATTGCTATTTAGTGAGACAGGGACTATGGTATGAGATACAGACTTGTAAGGGTAGGAAAGAGTATATTAGGGGTGGAGTTTAGGAAACGTGAAGTCTGAAATGCCTATTGAACATCTCGATGGGAAATGTTAAGAATTACAGTTGCATCTGTGAGCCTGGAGTTCAGGCAAGAAGATCAAGCTAGAGAAATAAACTTGGAAGTTAATATGGAGGTGGAATTCGAAGACATGAGCCTGAAGGAGGGTAGACAGAGCAAAGGGTAAGGAATGGGCCCTGGACATTCCAACACTTGAAGATCAGGGAGAAGAGGAGGAACAAGCACGTAAAACTGAGAAGCAGCAGCAGCCAGCGAGGTGGAAGAGCTGAGAGAGTGGCTCCCAGAAACCAACAGAAGAAAGTATTTCAAGAAAGGAGTGAATGGGCCAATTGCTGCTGAAAGGCCAAGTGTTAAATAAAAGGAATACTGCGACAATTTGATTTAGCAACAGAGAAGTCTCTGGTAACTTTGACAAAAGTCGTTTTGGTGAATGATAAGGATAAAAACCTGATGGAAGTGGATTTAGGAGAGAATAGGGAGAGAAGAAGTGGAGGCAGGAAATAAGCATAATGCTTTTGAAAAATTTTGCTATAAAGGGGAGCAGAAAATTGGGACAGAAGATGGTATGTAATGTGATATCTAAAGAGGGTCCCAACTCTGCTATAAATAAAAAAATAAAGATGCCATGAAACCATTTCAGTTTTTGAAAACTATTACAAGTTACCCAGAGTTAGCCAAATTGATATCTAAAGAGGGTTTTTGGGGTGGGGTTGTTTTAAAAGATGGGGTAAATAATAGGATGTTTGTATGTTGGTGGCAATAATCCAGCAGAGAGGGAAAAATAATAATTAGAAAAGATGAGTAAGTGTAGAATCATTTTCATAATTTTTTTCTAGCTTAATTGAGGTATAATTATCCAATAAACTCCACATTTTTCAAGCATACAATCTGTTAAGTTTTGACATATGTATATACTTGGGAAATCATCACCACAATCAAAATAATGAACATATTCATCACCTCAAAAAGTCTATTCAAGCCCTTTGTAATCCATCCCTTCTTTCCTCCTCCCCAACTCCTTTCCCAGGCAATTACTGACCTGTCTTCTGTCACTATAGATGAGCTTGCATTTTCTAGAATTTTATCTAGTGAAATTATAGTATGAACTATTTTTCTGTCTGGATTTATAAACTTAGTACAACTATTTTAAGAGTCATCCATGTTGGTAGAATACCCATAACTAATTCCTTTTTATTGCTGAGTAGTAATCAGTTATGTTGACATACCCCAGTTTGGTTACCCATTTACCTGTTCATGGACATTTGGCTTGTTTCCTATGTTGGGCTACTTCAAATAAGGTTGCTATGAGCACATATGCTTTTATTTTTCGTAGATAAATTCCCAGGAGTGGAATGGCTATAAGTAAGAAACTATTCTTTATTTCCGACCCAGGAGTCTGGTGTCTTCTATTGAAACTATGAAACTGTAGCAGACTAACTTCTTAGCTTGCAAGTAGGATAGCATTTTAGATCCTTCATAGCTCTTGAAACTAGGTCCTTTGCATTTCCATATAAAATTTAGAATCAGCCTTTCAATTTCTACAAGAAAGACTCCTGGGATTTGTATTGAGATTGTATTTATAGATTAAATAAATTATTTAATCTATAAACCAATCTGGAAAGATTTGGCATCTCAGCAATATTGAGTCTTTGGATCAATGAACATGGTATCACTCTCCATTTATTTAGGGCTTTAATTTTTCGCTGCAATGTCTTGTAGTTTTCAGTGTACATCTATTGTACATATTTTACAAACATATCTAGAAGTATTTCATATTTTGATGCTGTTGGACATGGCATTGCTTTTTAAATTTTAATTTCTTAATTCTTCATTACAAGTTTATAAAAATACAATTGATTTCTGTAAATTGACCTTGCTACAACCTTGCTAAACTCATAGGTTACAGTAGTTTTAAAATAGATTTCTTCAGATTTTCTGCAGAGAGGATCACGTTGTCTGTAAATAAAGACAGCTTTAATTCTTCATTTCCAATCTAAATGTCTTTCATTTCTTTTTCTTGTCTTATTGCACTAGCTAGGACCTCCAGAACACTGACAAAAAGAAGTGGTGCAGTGGAAAGCCTTGCCTTGTTCCTAATCTTAGGGGGAAAGCATTCAGTCTTTTACCATTAGATATGTAATGTTAGTGATAAGTTTCTACTAGATGTCCTTTTATAAAGTTGAGGAACTTCTCTTCTGTTCCTACTTTGCTGAGAGTCTCTATCAAGAATGCATTTTGGATATTGTTGAGTGGTTTTTCTGCATCAATTGGGATAATCATATGGGTTTTCATTTTTAATTTGTTAATGTGTATTACATTGATTTATTTTTAAATGTTAAATTACTTTTGTATTCTTAGATTAAACCCTAATTTGTCATAATGTATTATCTTTGTATGTATTATTGGATTTGGTTTGTTACATTTTGTTCAGAATGTTTGCATATATGCTCACGAGAGATCTTGGTCTTTAGCTTTCTTGTCTTCTAATCATTTTATCTAGTTTTGATATGAGGGTAATGCTGGCTTCACAGCATGAGTTGTGAAGTATTCCCTCTTCTTACTCATTTTTTTGGAACAGTGTGTATAAAATTAAATTTATTTCTTCTTTAAATATTTGGCAGAATTAACCAATAAATCTGGGTTTTTCTTTGTGAGAAGTTTTTTACCTGTAAGTTCAATTTCTTTAAGAGACATAAAGCTATTCCATTTATTTCTTTCTTCTTGGGTAGGCTTTGGTAGTTTGCATCTTTCAAGGAATCTATTTCATCTAAGTTGTCAAATTTATTGGCATAAAGTGTTTATAATATTAAATTCATAATATGTCAATGTTAATAATTTTTAAATGGGTATTTCATGTCCCAACTCTGCTATAAATAAAAAAAAAAAGATGCCATGAAGCCACTTCAGTTTTTGAAGACTATTACAAGTTACCCAGAGTTAGCCAAATTGAAAATTTCGTATCATAGTCCCCAAGACTGCTCTCACTTCTGACACTGACCGCAAGTTTGAGGGGTTCCCCCAAATACTGTCAGTTTTGATAACTTGCTGGAAGGACTCACGAACTCACTGAAAGCTATTATACTCATGGGTATAGTTTATTAAAAGGAAAGAATATGCATTGAAATCATCCAAAGGAAGAGACCCATAAGGCAGAGCCTGAGTGAGTTCTAAATGCAAAGCTTCCAGTGTTCCCTCCCCATGGAACTAGGAGGTGTTATCCTCCCTGCATCTACATGTGACGACGCACAGAGAATATTGTCAACAAGGGAAGCACAAATGAGCTTCAGTGTCTAGAGTTTTCACTGGGGCTTCATTAACTAGGCATGATTAATTGATTGACCATGTGGTTGATCTGTCTCCAGTCTCCAGACCCTCTGAGTGTGACCCAAAGCCCCACCTGAAAGTCCCATTGTTAATATTTCTGGGATGGACAGCCTCCACCCTAAGACTGTCAGATATGACCAGTTCTATATTAAAGAAAGACACCCTTATTAAGTATGATATAGATTACCACCCAGAAGTCGAGAGCAAAGGCCAGACTCTTTCTGGACAAGGCCAGATTTTTTACTACAAATAGTTGTTCCTTGGCATCAACAGGAGATTGGCTCCAGGATCCCCAAGGACACCAAACTTTGTGGATGCTCAAGTCGCTTATGTAAAATGGAATAGTATTTGCATATAACCATGTACATTCTCCCATATACTTTAAATAATCTCTAGATTAATTATAGTACCTAATACCAATGTAAATGCTATATAAATAGTTGTTATACTTTGTAATTTTTCAAAATTTATATTATTTTGTTATTTTTTATCATTTTTCCTGAATAGTTTTGATCTGCAGTTTGTTAAATTCTCAGATGCTGATCCTGTGGATACAGAGGGTAGACTGTACAAGTCTTTTTGATAAGTGGACACTTCACCAAACTGGTTGAGGGAGGGAGGGATACAGTAAAGAAAGGAAATGAGGTATATTTAATATAAATGTCCTGAAATCCTAGTGTATCTGTCAAGCACCACCTTAAACTACCTAGGACATCAGTTATGTCAGTAGGACTTTATAATAAATATCAAACTCATACCCAGGAAATGCTTTTTAACAAACAAAGCCATCAGGTTCTATTTATAACTTTATCAGTTACTTTAAGCGAGATATTTTATGTTGATTGTAGCTGGCAGCATATGGAAGTACTAACTAAATAAATTTATGCCCCAAAATATGTGATGTGAAATTAGGAAAAGTCAAGTACATTGTTATTTACTCATTAGCATCAAAGAATTTAATTGAGACACATTAACATCTTTAGATTATTAGATACTTGACAATAAAGGTATAAAAATGTTCAATTCTTTCATTTTGTAATTATTTTCCCATTAAGTGCTTGGCATCTCTGCTTTATCTATGGCAAATGAATATGCATATAGACATAGTAAATAATCATGTTTTCAGTTATACACCTGGCTTCTAGTTAAAGTTTTTGATGGCAGGAAAAAAAGCCTCTATTATTTTTTATAAAAGACTCCACAAGGGACCTGGCACACTGTTCTGACATGAATAGGTATCAAGGAAGCTGGAGGGATTCTAGAATTGTGTGAATTTCCAGAGTGCTTGGATTCCCACCATATTCAGCCAAAGCATCAGGAGAAGCTGCATTAAATAGGGCATCTCAGGCGCTATCCTGGTCATAGGAGAGATAATTGGAGAAAAAGGGGCAAACTAGAACCAGACATTTTCTAGAATAATTTTTCTGATAGGTTCCAGGAAGTATAAAACCTTGTCTGGGATATTAGAATGTAAATCCTTTGAGAGGCAGGTCTTTGCTTTGTTTACTGCTTGGCACATAGTAAACTCTTAGTAAGTATTTTTCAAATTAATGAACACATGAAAAAACCAACCTGTTCAACCAATAGATTTGGGACATGTAATAGACAAGCAAAATGTCAAGGTAAATATTTGAAAACACTATGCAAGAAGTCTTCCATTTGGCTAGGGGAGAAAAGTTATTTTTACTACCTCGAGCAGAAACCTGTCTCTCTGGTCATTAATAAATTCATGGACAGTCCTTTTTGTATCTGAACCTGTGAAGAAAGTTGAAATAGACTTAAGTTCAGCTCATCATCCTTAAAAATGCTGTATAAAATAAAAGCCATATAATTAAATTATTCTACAGTATGTATGTGATCTTTTAAAAATACTATATCTTCAAATAAACCTTTTCCTAGCCACTCAAACTAATTTAGTAATAGTAATTACAATTTATTTTATGTCCATCATATTCCAGAAACTTCATTAGCCACTTTAAGCACATCATGTAATCCTAACAACAACCTGAATAAGGTACTTACCACTATCCCCATCCTGTCTGTGAGGTCCTGAAGTGTAGAGCTGTCAAAATTCTTATCCAAGATCACACAGCTAACCTAAGCTTCTGCTGTACCAAGTAAGACTAAACTATTTTAAATCTTAATGTTTGGCCAATGTACACATAAAACCAAAGCTCTTAAGCAAAATCTTTTTGGGCTCATAAACCAAACTTACGTCAGGAAAGGAAAAGATGACAACTAGTTTTACCATCTAGCAATAGAAAATACCAAATGTTTCCTTTCAAGCTTTTTTCATTCTGGAAATTTATACATATGCTACATTTCAATAATGTTTGCTTCATAAAAACCAACAGAATGTGGCATAAAATAAAATCTCTTGATAAAGATGTAACTATAGCTAGCAGAAGAAAAGAAATAACTAAAATCAGAGCAGAACTAAATGAAATCGAGACAAAAAAATAAAACCATACAAAGAATCAATGAAACAAAAAGTTGGTTCTTTGAAAGAAAAACAAGATTGACAGACCACTAGCTAGATTAACAAAGAAAAAAGAGAGAAGATCCAAATAAGCACACTCAGAAATGACAAAGGTAACATTATAGCCAATCCCACAGAAATACAAAAGATCCACAGAGACTATTATGAACACCTCTATGAAAACAAACTGGAAAATCTAAAGGAAATATTTAAATTCCTGGAAACACACAATCTCCCAAGATTGAATCAGGAAGAAATTATAACCCTGAACAGACTAATAATGAGTTCTGAAATTGAATCAGTAATAAAAAACCTACCAAACCAAATAAAGCCCTGGACCAGATGGATTCACAGCCGAATCCTACCAGAGGTACAAAAAAGGGCTAGTACCAATCCTACTGAAGTTATTACAAAAAATCTAAGAGAAGGGATTCCTCCCTAACTCAGCCTATGAATTTGGTATCATCCTGATATCAAAATCTGGCAAAGACACAACAAAAAAGAAAACTACAGACCAATATCCTTGATGAACATAGACATGAAAATCCTCAAAAAAACACTAGCAAACTGAATCCAACAACATATCAAAAAGTTAATTCACCACGATCAAGTGGGCTTTATTCCTAGAATACAAGGTTGATTCAATATACACAAATCAGTAAATGTGATTCACCACATAAACAGAATTAAACCCAAAAACCATAGGATCATCTCGATAGACACAGAAAAAGCATTCAATGAAATCCAACATCCCCTTATGATAAAAACACTCAACAAACTAGGCATCAAAGGAACATACCTCAAAATAATAACAGCCATCTATGACAAACTCACAGCCAACATCATACGGAACAGGTAAAAGTTAGAAGCATTTCCCCTAAGAACTGGAACAAGACAAGGATTTCCACCCTCAGCATTCCTAGTCAACATAATACTGGAAGTCTTAACCAGGGCAATCTAGCAAGAGAAAGAAACAAAAGCATATGGTTCGATACCTGAAAAACCCTAAGGACTCCACCAAAAGAGTCTTAGATCTGACAAACAACTTCAGCAAAGTTTCAGGATACAAAATCAATGCACAGAAATCAATAGCATTTGTATACATCAATAACATTTGAGCTGAGAGCCAAATCAAGAATGCAATCCCATTTACGTTACACACACACACACACACACACACACAAATACCTACAAATATTTGTAACCAAAGAGGTGTAAGAACTCTACAATGAGAATTACAAAACACTGCTGAAAGAATTCATAGATGACACAAACAAATTGAAAAACATTCCAGGCTCATGGATTGGAACAATCAATGTCATTAAAAATGTCCACACTTACCAAAGCAATTTACAGATTCAATGCTATTCCTATCAAACTACCAATGTCACTTTTCACAGAATTAGAAGAAAACTATTCTAAAATTCAGGCTGGGCATGGTAGCTCATGCCTGTAATCCCAAAACTCGGAAAGGCCAAGGTGGGAGGATTGCTTGAGGCCAGGAGTTCAAGACCAGACTGAGCAACACAGCAAGAAACCCATCTTTACAAAAAAATTAAAAAATTGGCTGAGCATGGTTGTGCATGCCTATAGTCCTAGCCTCTCACAGGACTAAGCCAGGAGTATTGCTTGAGTTTAGAAGTTCAAGGTTACAGTGAGCTATGATCATGCCACTGCACTTCAGCCTGGGGGACAGAGTAAGACACTGTCTCTAAATGAATAAATAATTCATAAAAATAAAATAAAAATTACATGAAGCCAAAATAGAGCCCAAGTAGCCAAAGCAATCCTAAGCAAAAAGAACGAAGTTGGACTCATCATATTACCTGATTTCAAACTATACTACAAGGCTACAGTAACAAAAATAGCATGGTACTGGTACAAAAATAGACAGACCAATGGAACAAAATAGAAAACCGAGAAATAAAGCTGCACACCTACAACCAACTGCTTGTCAACAAAGTTGACAAAAATAAACAATGGGGAGAGGATCCTCTTTTCAATAAATGGTGCAGGGAAAACTGGCTAGCCATATGCAGAAGAATGAAACTAGATCCCTTCCTCTTACCATATACAAAAATTAACTCAAGAGGGATTCAAGACTTAAATGTAAGACCTCCAACTATAAAAAGAAATCCCAAAAGAAAATCTGGGACATACTCTTCTGGACATTGGCCTAGGAAAAGTTCTCAAAACCAAATGCAACAAAAATAAAAATTGGCAATTCACACCTAATTTAACTAAAGAGCTTCTGCGCAGCAAAAGAAACTATCAACAGACTAAACAGACAACCTATAGCATAGGAGAAAATATTTGCAAGCTATGTATATTTGCAACCTTTGTCGAAGACAAAGTCCTAATATCCAGAATCTATAAGAAACTTAAACAAATTAACAAGAAAAAAAGCACATTAAAAAGTAGGCAAAAGAAGACATACAAGTGACATCCGATAAACTGGAAAGAATGCCCAACATTGCCAATCATCAGAGAAATGCAGATCAAAATCACAATGAGATGCCATCTCACACCAGTCAGAATGGCTATTATTAAAAAGTCAAAAAATAACAGATGACTAGGTTGCAGAGAAAAATGGAATGCTTATACACTGTTGATGGGAATACACTGTTAATTCAGCCCCATGTGGAAAGCAGTTTGGAGGTTTTTCAAAGAACTAAAAATAGAACTATCATCCAACCCAGCAATCCCATTACTGGGTACCTACCCCCAAAAAATAAAATGTTCTATCGAAAAGACACAAGCACTTGTATGTTCATCACAGCAATGTTAACCATAGCAAATACAGAGACTCAACCTAGGTGCCCATCAACAGTGGACTGGCTAAAGAAAATGTGGTGCATGTATACCATGGAATACTATGCAGCCATAAAAAGAATAAAATAATGTCCTTTGCAGCAACATGGATAGAGCTGGAAGTCATTCTCCTAAGTGAATTAACACAGAAACAGAAAAGCAAATACTGCATGTTGTCACTTGTAAGTGGGAGCTAAACATTGAGAACACATGGACATAAAGATGGGAATAATAGACACTGAGGCCTCCTAAAGCAAGGAGGGAGGGAGGTGAGCAAGGTTGAAAAACTTCCTATTGGGTACCATGTTCACTATTTTGGTGATGCAATCAATAGAAGCCCAAAGCTCAGCATCATTCAACATACCCTCGTAACAAACCTGCACATGTATCCCCTGAATCTAAAATTTAAGAATTGAAATATTCATCCCTACGTGGAAGCTAAAAAAGTTGACCTCATAGAAGTAGAGAGTAGAATAGTGGTCACTAGAAGCAGGGAAGGATGGGGGTGGGGGGATAGGAAGAGGTTGATTAACAGACACACAAGTACAGCTAGACAGCAGGAATAAGTTCGAGTGTGCTGTAGCTCTGTAAGGTGACTACAGTTAGCAATAGTTTGTTACATATTTTCAAATAGCTAGAAGAATGGATTTTGAATGTTCCCATCACAAATAAATGATAAATGTTTGAGGTGATGAATATGCTCATTACTCCGATTTGATTATGGCACATTGTATACATGTATTGAAACATCACACCGTACCCCATCAATATGTATGATTATTATGGGGTCAATTAAAAATAGTAATAAAAGCAGGGCCAGCAGCAGCGGCTCATGACTGTAATCCCAACACTTTGGGAGGCTGAGTTAGGTGGATCGCTTCAGCGCAGGAGTTTGAGACCAACCTGGACAACATGGTGAAGCCTTGTCTCTACAAAAATATACAAAAATTAGCCAGGCGTGGTCGTGTGTGCCTGTAGTCCCAGCTACTTGGGAGGGGAGGCTGAGGTGGGAGGATCGCTTGAGCCAGGAGGTCGAGGCTGTAGTGAGTCATGATCACACCACTGCATTCCAGCCTGGGTGACAAAGTGAGACCCTGTCTCAAAAGTTAACAATAAAAGCAAAAAAAAAAAAAAATGCAAATAGAAATAGAAAGGAAACAATATTTCCAAGTAACCTGTGAGCCTGTGCTGCCTAGGAGGCCCACAGTCCTGGGTCACTTTTGACCTTCACCTCTTACTAGCTGTGGGAATATGAGCAAATTACCCTCTCTCCATGCCTCAGCTTCCTCATTTGTGAAATGAGGATATTGCCTGTGGCAGATTATGTTATTGTTCCCAAATATTTGCTGCCCCTCTCTGTGAGAGGATTCTCTTTCCCCACTAAGTTGATGTCAAGCTTGCCTATTGACAGATTCAGCCCAGGGAATGGGATCAGATGGGATTTATGTTGCCTCCAGGAAGAAGCTTCAAGAACCACTACCTCTTTCTCTCCTTTCTCCCTTTGCTATAACTCCAGCAACATCCTAGACAGGAACTGTTCTCTCAGCGGAAGACCCAGTGAAAAGCACCCACACTGGAAAGTGAAGGATAATTAAACCTCTGTTATTGGAAGCTGCAGAAATTTAGAAGTGGTTTATTACCAAAGCATAAGTAAGCCCGGGTAGATACACTACTTTACTTTGTAATGGTGTTGTGAGAGGAAAATGATGCAATATATTACAAAAACACATAGTAACTTCTTAATAATTGTTACTGGCTATTATTTAAACAATACAATTGGGATGAGTAATTACTTAATTTCTCAAGGTTAATAATGGCAACAATGATTATTATAATCATTAATAAATGTTAATTGGGAGGTAACAAAAAGCAAGCTTTGGAGTCAGACAGGCCTTGGCTTGAATTCTGCACCCACTGAGAGACTTCGAATAAGTGACAGACTCTGTGAGCCACTTTCATCAGATGCAAAGAGAAGGCAAAAATATTTCACAATGTTTTGTTCAGGATTAAATAAAATACATACGAAATTAGTCAGCATTTATCACACAGCTGTCTTTTTAATAGATTTTAAAACTTTAGACTGGGAGTGGTGGCCCATGCCTGTAATCCCAGCTCTTTGGGAGACCGAGGCAGGTGGATTACTTGAGGGCAGGAGTTCGAGACCACCCTGGCCAACATGGCAAAACCTCGTCTCTACTAAAAATACAAAAAATTAGCCAGGTATAGTGGCATGCACTTGTAGTCCCAGCTACTCGGAGGCTGGGAAACAAGAATTGCTTAAACCTTGGAGACAGATTTTGCAGTAAGCCAAGACTGCGCCACTGCACTCCAGCCTAGGTGACAGAGCAAGACTCTGTCTCAAAAACAAAACAAAACAAAACAAAAATACTTTATATTATGGGAATCACTGACATTCATAAAAGTAAAGAGCCTTATAATGTTCCCCTGTGTACCTGTCACCTACTTCAACATTATCAACATTTTACCAATCTTGTCTCATTTATTGCCACCCTCCTTAGTGTCTCCATCACTGGAGTATTTCAAAGCAAATTCAAGCCTTTGTATCATTTCAACCATAAATACTTTAATATGTAACTCTAGCAGATAAAAATTTTTAAATCATAACCATAAAACCAGCATCACCCCTAACAAAATGAACTATTTCTTAGTGTCATTTTACACACAGTCTGCATTCAAATCTTCCCAGTTGTCTTAAAAATACCTTTTTGGAATTTTAAAAATTAAAATCTAAATATTTTATGGTAAGGATCCTAAGTCTCTTTTAAATCTATAATAGCCACCCCCACGCCTCACACCCTATACCCTACACACACTTTTTTTCCCCAAGCCATTCATTTGTTCAAGAAACGAGGTCAATTTCTCTGTAGAATTTCCCATATAATGGATGTGACATATTGTATCCTCATGGTGCTATCTAACATGGTCTTCAATCCTCATATTTATTTGATTAGATTCAGGTTCAATTTACTCAAACATTTTTAATAGAAGAAAATAATGGAAGTGCTCACTGTAGCTTTCATTTGATCACTTCTGATGGGTCAGCCAAATTGAAAATAAACTTCAATATCCAAAAAAATCCTGTGCTGTCAACTTACTAAATCTTAGAGCCATATTCCCCATTTCAGCCTACTTTGACATGGTACTCTCTGGCTGAGTTGATAGAATTTTATTGTTCAACTCTAAGTAGACTCGTTATAGTGAGTTTCCCATTTTGGCTATTCTAGCTATCAGGCAGATCTTTGAAACAAGAGGCCATGAATAATAAAGCCCTACCCAAAGCACTAACATTCCTAGACCTGAGGGCACCTCCACCACTTTCTGGGGATGTAAAGACCAGTTTGAGAGATCTGAGGACGTAGAATACTGCAACAGAGAGTCCTGCAACTATCCCAGGTGTTGCGCTTTGAGAGCAAAACCAGAGTCAGATTGCTAGCTGTGCGAAGATGGAAATGGCACTTCTCTCATGTAGGCGAACTGATCTGTCTCTGACACTTAGTTGTACATGTGATTTCTTTGATGGGCACCGAGCAGTTTGCCACTTACTGCATACACAAAAAATTAAAGTCACCTAAACTCCCAGTGTGTGGTTGCTTGCTCATTTTGCTTTCATGTACGTTTGTTTTCAATCAGGATTCAGGCAGGGGGTGCAAGGTTGAGGAGTAAGGGTTTCACTCAAATCAGCTCCTGATTGGAAATACAGTCTGAGGGTGACTTCTATATTTTAAGTTAAAATGTCCAAATTGCTTATCTGTGCAATTGACAGAAACTGACAACCTGGTTTCCATTGCTGACAGAGCCCAAATTGCCTTGGATAATGCCAAACAATTTTACTGTTTTCTTTTGAAGAGTTGACCCTACGCCATTTACTTTGTTTTTCCTTTGTACCCAAAATTCATCCAAGACACCTACTTTTAAGAGACCGGGAATTTCTCTGTTAAATAGCAATGCTGTCGAATGGGGTCATCTGCAAAGCCATACTTCTGACTTATTTAAGAACTGCTGGAGTGTCCTGGGTTTTTTAAACCAGCCACTTGGTGTAGAACTCTTTCTAAAACATATCACATGTAATTGTAAATGCTCTTGATGACCTAAGGTTTACCACTCTATGGAGGCAAACTATGAGGCATATGATTGAATGTAGATATCCCCTAGAACTTGTGGCACTGTCCCTGGCATCACCTTGCTGCCTATCATTTGCTGCTTTTACCTACAATTATATATGCACTTGGAAGCTCTTCTGAATAAGTTAACATGGCTTCCTTTTCCTGCATTCATTATTGAATCCAAAGCCCTTCCCTAAGTGGTTTGTTTGTTCTCTGAAAAATTTTTTTATAGTTTGAGAAAGTGCATGGGCTTTGGGGTCCAGAGAAAATTTTTTTTAAGTTATCACAGCATGATGTACGCCCTTCTCTCCCTTCCTTCTTGCCTGCCTGCCTTCCTTCCTTTCTTCCTTCCTTCCTTCCTTCCTTCTTTCCCTTCTTATTTTAAACTTTTCAATTTAAAAATTTGGAAAACATTCATTTTGGGGGAAGATTTTAGACTCCATCATCCTAGCATTAATTACTTTATTTTCATTAACTTCAAAGTACTTTCTATCTCATCTGTAGGCACTACTTGGTTTGAGACGTAGGATATACCCATGACATTTTTGATAATCAGATTGCCTTCTTTTGTTGAGTAGTAATTATCATCTTATAGTATTTTAATATGTTGCTTCCAAAGGTCACTAAAACCAGATTAGGTATTTGCAACATCAGGTAAGCTCATTTAATTTTATTAGCTTCCTTATTTTGGATGCATGAATTCTATGGCTTGGATATCAAGGCTTTTTTATCTTTAGAAACTTTCTAAGTTTGACATCTAGAACTGAGTATGAATGGCCAGAGCTATTACCTTTACATTTTATCCACTTTTGCAAACTTTAATACTATATTCTTTTGGCAGTAACTGTCCTCCTGGGAGGACAGTTATGAAAATGAGTAACAGTAATTTTGGAAAAGTATGTTTTCTTATTTAACATAGAATTTCTCCTAACTCTCAATCCCCATTTACTAAGACTCCCTTACCATTATAAGAGAGCATATTGTCTGTTTTAATCACCCTCCAACAAAGCTCCCAAACCTGACATTAATAGTAAATATTCAAAACGATGTTCTTAAAGAGTAATTTAGACTCACCTTCTATTAATCTAGGAATCGGAGCAGGACCTGGCCCAAACTTTTCAAATGACCTACCACTCCTTTTAGGGTAGAAAGCTAGTTGGCTCAGGTATGAATGACTCTTCATTCTGGATGAAAAAGTAGTTTTCTGGTAGACTTTCATGTTATGGTTCATAAATTTTTCCTACCCAAGTGGTAAAGTTGAAAAGAATTTTTAATATACCAAAGTATGTTATCTTAAAATTAGTGATCATATATAAAAATAACATTTGCAACAAAAATCTTAACATTAAAAAAGCAACCCCAGGTTCTTCTCTTTGAAGGAATGTGTGTTGTTTTAATTTCCTTCTCATATGAAGCTGAGATCATTTAACTTTTATTAAATATGTACATCACAAATACAAGACTGGAAAATGTCCTCTCAGCTTCATTTTCACAATTTAGTCTTGCTCAAAATGCAGTTAAAATTTGGAAATTCCGGGCTGGGTGCAGTGGCTCATGTCTGTAATCCCGGCGCTTTGGGAGTCCAAGGCAGGCAGATTACCTGAGGTGAGGAGTTCAAGAGTTCTTTCCCAGCCTGACCAAGATGGAGAAACCCTTCTCTACTAAAAATACAAAAATTAGCCGGGTGTGGTGGTAGTCACAGCTACTCAGGAGGCTGAGGCACGAGTATCACTTGAACCCAGGGATAAAGGTGGCAGTGAGCCGAGATCACACCACTGCACACCAGCCTAGGTAACAGAGCAAGACTGTCAAAAAAAAAAAAAAGGAAATTCTAAGGGTTGGTTCTGTGGAATTAAAAACTTGAGAGGAAAGGGATCTCCCCAGTAGATATTTAAAAATTAGGCTTGTGATTTCATTCATCTTCTCTCAATTTAATTTTAAGTATGTTCCACAAAACCATACAATACATGCTGAGGAACCATCACATACAGATGAATCTGTTGTTGAGCATTTCTAGATAATTT
This sequence comes from Pongo abelii, assembly GCF_028885655.2. NCBI lineage: Eukaryota > Metazoa > Chordata > Mammalia > Primates > Hominidae > Pongo > Pongo abelii. The sequence continues at coordinate 94,454,179 of NC_071995.2, forward strand.
CCTTATCTTAATTAGGGTAGACAAAGTCCTGTAATCAACTTTTACCTCTGGAAAGAAAGAAAGTAAGTAAATCTACTGAAATGTGAACCAGGCGATGTAGGTGTGATGACCACACCAGTGGTGAGATTAACTCTGCAAGGCACAGTGGGAAAATTAGCCTTATCATTGATCTAGCTTCATACCACATAATTTGAAAACAACACCCTCTCCTACACTTTCATCCCTTCTTCCTTCCCCAGCACATACATATACATTGTCTTATCCATATCTGATTCTTGAAGACCCACCTCCTTTTATCTCCTCACCACTAACAGCCTTTTTTCTATCTTCTCATCAACAAAGATGAACACCCCTTTCTCTATATTTCCTTGGCACACCTCTGCTACTGTATTTCCTCCACTCTGAGATGCCACTTATTTTAAGATGTGCTATTATTTTACGCATGGCCAGTGATGTATGACATCCCATCTATGTAAGCTAGATACCAATTTCAGAAATGTAAAAAATGTGGAGATGCGTGTGTTGGAATCAATGAAGGACAGTGTACCATACTTGTCCTACTGGACTGCAGTGGTGTATCTCTCTTCCTCCATTAGGTGGCGATCTTCGTGCTGCCTACTGTCAGCTGGATGTTTCTCTGTCGTTTGTGTTCACACTGTCTCCCCATCATGGTGTGGGGCACACACCGTCTGTGTCTAGCTGACTCCATGTCTTAGCCCAGCAAAGTTCATAAGAGCAATAGATAAGTGGATATGATTCTAACATTAATTGGGGTTGTGATTTTAATTAAAATTTACCATTTCCTTTGCTGCCATTTCATTTTCTTTGAAAAGAAAGAGATCTCTGAAAAAGATCTTATAAGGCCTCTCCTCTTTGGTTGAGCCATCTTTTACTTTACCTGTTAAAAAAGAAAGAATGAATGAATGAATTCTGTCATCCTTCCTCTGCTGACCAGAATAGTAAGTCTCCCACCAGCTAGGGTAGAATGAATGGGATGCAGAGGTCTCTGAGAAGGTAGTGTTAAAAGAAAAACTTTGGCCGAATTAAATTTAAAGGAGTTAAATTGAGTAATGAACGATTTGTGGATCAGGCAGCCCCCAGAATCACAGCAGAGTCAGAGACTCCAGGGATGCCTCATGGTTAGAACAAATTTATAGACAAAAAAGGGAAGTGAAGTACAGAAATCTCAGGTGAGGTACAGAAACAGCTGGATTGGTTACAGCTCGGCATTTGCCTTATTTGAACACAGTTTGAGCACTCAGCAGTGTATGAGTGGTTGAAGTACCGCTGCTGGGATTAGGCCAAGATTCAGCTATTGTTACAGGGCATACTTCTACGTTAGGGTTTTAATTTTGTCTATCTATTAAGTTAGGTTGCAGTTTGTTCACAAGCACTCAAATATAGAAGTAGAGAGTCCTTCTCAGGCCATATTTAGTTTGCTTTAACAGTAGAATGCAGACAGCCTTGCCTCCACATCTCCTAGGTAGGAGCCACAGCTCCTCTGTCTGTTTCCCACAGCACTGACATAGCTCTTACTGCTTCATGAGGAATGAGTTGACAAAATAAGGAGGTCTTTACCAAAATAGTAGGATAAAATTTTGAGATATTATTATGTTTCTTCTCACCATTATACATATACCACCATTACCCTTACAACACCATTTCAACAGCAACAGATACAGCCACTACCCTTAGGGAGAGCCTCTGCCCAGATTAGAGAGTCTTAAAAAAGAAAGTCAAAGATAATAAAAAGTGCTGGAGAGCACGTGGAGAAATTGGACCCAAATTCACTCCTAGAAGGAATGTTTAAGTGGGGCAGTCACTTTGGAAAACAATCTGGTAGTTCCTTAAAAAGTTGAACATAGAATTGCCACATGACCTAGAAATTCTACTGCTAGGATACACCAAAGAGAAATGAAAGCATAGGGGCTCACAAAAACTTGTACGTGAATATTTAGAGCAGTGTTATTTTTAATAGCCAAAAAATAGAGACAACCTAGATATCCGATATGGTTTGGCTGTGTCCCCACCCAAATCTCATCTTCAATTGTAGCTCCTATAATTCCCATGGGTCATGGGAGGGACTCAATGGGAAGTAATTGAATCGTGTTGAGGGGTTCTTTCTTGTGCTATTCTCGTGATAGTGATTAAGTCTCATGAGATCTGATGATTTTATAAAGGGGAGTTCCCCTGCACACACTCTCTTGCCTGCCACCAAATAAGATGTGACTTTCCTCCTCTTTCACTTTCCACCATAATTATGAGGCCTCCCCAACCATGTGGAACTGCGAATCCATTAAATCTCTTTCATTTATAAATTAGCCAGCCTGGGTATGTCTTTATTAGCGGCATGAGAACAGATTAATACAATATCCATCAACTGACGAATGATAAACAAAATGCAGTATATCCATACAAGGAACTCTCATTTGCCCAGAGAAAGGAATGAAGTACAATATATGCTACAACATGGATGAACATTGGAAACATGTCAAGTAAAAGAAGCCAGTAACAAAGGACCACACATTATATGATTCCATTAGAATAGGCATATTCATGGAGATAGAAAGTAGATGAGTGGTTGCTTGGGGCTGGAGGGTGGATGAGGCCTAGGGGTTGATGGCTGAGGGGTGCAGGTTTCTTTTTGAATTAGTGAAAATGTTCTAAAATTGGCTGTAGTGATGGTTGCACATATGTGTGCATATAGTAAAAACCATGGACTTGTACACTTAATAAAAAATGAAGGCTGGCCATTAAAAAAGCAAAAGAGGGCCGGGCGTGGTGGTCACGCCTGTAATCCCAGCACTTTGGGAGGCCAAGGTGGGTGGATAACCTGAGGTCGGGAGTTCGAGACCAGCGTGACCAACATGGAGAAACCCCATCTCTACTAAAAATACAAAATTAGCTGGGTGTGGTGGCACATGCCTGTAATCCCAGCTACTTGGGAGGCTGAGTCAGGAGAATCACTTGAACCTGGGAGGCGGAGGTTGCGGTGAGCCGAGATCACGCCATTGCACTCCAACCTGGGCAACAAGAGCGAAACTCCATCTCAAAAAAAAAAAAAAAAGAAAGAAAAAGAAAAGTCACTTGAATTTCTGCATGGACTTCCTGTTTTTATTTATAATATTTGATATGACAAAAAAAATCTTTCTCTCTCTCTTTATTTCTTTATTTCTTACTTTCTAACTCTTGGGATGTGGCAGGATGGAAATGTAGGCTTTCAAAACCAATAGTCAAGGTCAAGTGTAATTGTCTATTTTCACACTGCTATAAAGACTTCTCTGAGACTCGGTAGTTTACAAAGGAAAGAGGTTTAATTGACTCACAGTTCTGCATAGGTGGGAAGACCTCGGGAAACTTACAATCATGGTAGAAGGCTAAGGGGAAGCAAGCACCTTCTTCACAAGGCGGCAGGAGAGAGAAGCATGAAGGAGGAACTTCCAAACATGTATAAAACCATCAGATCTTGTGAGATCTCACTCACTATCACAAGAGCATGGGGGAAAATGCCCCCATGATCCAATCACCTCCCTCCCTCAACACATGGGGATTATGGGTCCCTCCTTTGACCTGTGGGGTTTATAATTTGAGATGAGATTTGGGTAGGGACACAGAGCCAAACCATATGACCAAGAATACTGGGAGTGTGGAGTTGACACTTAAATCAGAGCTAGGAAGAGGATTCCTGAGGACACATTCCCCAACCCTTACCCCACATCCCATGTCCACCTCAACCTTACAAAAAGACTCCACATCCTCCCAGCAAGCGGAGGGCCTGTGAAGAAACTCAATGATTCTTGCCCCAAATCACTAGAATCACTTTGGCTCCACCCACCTCCAGAGATTCTGACTTAATTGGTCAAGGAAACATCAGCACTGGAATATTTTGAGAGTCCCCCAGGTGGCTGCAATGTACATCCAGGGCTAAGAGCTAGTGGACCAAAGTTTAAGGAATTAATGGACTGGAGCTTAAAGTCTACCTGAGAAGCAGCCATTTGCCCAAGGATTCAGTGTAGAAAGTGGGAGTGGCTGGGATTATAGAAACTCCAGACACATTTTTCTGTAAGTCATGGGTTAGAGAGAAAGAAAATTGCAGAGTAGAAGTCTTGGGTTCAACACGGAGTACTCTGATCATCTCCTATTCACCCTGATGATGATGGAGTGAATCCCCCATCCTAAATACTATGAGATGGCTGAACACATGATACCCAACACTGGACAGATGAGAGTGAAAGCAGTTTATAAGTCATATATACTCATATCCTGGGGGAGGAGAACGCTGCCTGCAATGCAGTGCCACATGGGAACTGCACTCAGGAGCACAGTGAATCATCAGTGGTGGGAGGCAACTTTGTAGTAACGAAAGGCTGAGGTGTCCCCTGGTCCCCACAGGAGGATATGATTGACTTGTTTGAATAATTTCATGGCTGACAGTGCAGTGAAACCCATTAGGTTGAAGACCAGGTGGAATGCAGCTGGTCCAATTGATAGAGGAACTAGCCAGGCAGGGAGACTTTCCTGCTAGGTGGAGGTCATATTTGGCAAAAGCAAGAGGATTTATGGTTAGGCTTTTGGGGCCCTGTGAGGCTGAAATATGTCAAGGCAGCACATAAAATTTTAGGCCTTAAAAACATGAAGTAGAAAGAGCTGAGGGTGGGTCCAGGCAGCTAGACTCTGGGACAACAGAAGTATGGACGAGCAAAGCCAACAGGCTGGAGACCAGGAGGGAGCAACAGAGATTGAGGACCCAAAAGGACCTGGGGCTGGGTGCCTGTGATGGTTAATTGTGTGTGTCAACTTGACTGGACCATGGGTGCCCAGATTAAACATTATTTCTGGTTGTGTCTGTGAGGGTATTTCCAGGTGAGATTAGCATTTGAATTGGTGGGCTCAGTAAAGTAGACTGCCCTCATCCATGTGGGTGAGTCTCATCCAATCTCTTGAGGGTCTGAGTAGAAAAGGCTGAGGAATTATGAGATAACCCCTTCTTTTCTGCCTCACTGCTTGAACTGGGACATCTCATCCATCTTCTCCTATGCTAAGACTGGAACTCACACCATCAGTTCCCCTGCTTCTTAGGCTTTCTGAGTCTGACTGAATTACATCACCAGTTCTCCTGGGTCTCCAGCTTATAGATGGCAAATCATGGGACTTCTCAGCCTCCATAATTATATGAGCCAATTACTCATAGTAAATCTCCTTCTTATTGGTTCTGTTTTTCTGAAGAGCTCTGCCTAATACAGTGGTGTTTCCAGAGTCCATGGACCTATGCCTTATATACCATCACTCCCAGGCCAGGGCTGAGCCCCAGACATCCCAATATGGAGCCACTGTTGTCCTCCAGGGGATGAGTTATTGGTGGGCTGGACACCTCTTCCCCAATCAGCCTTCTCTTCTCCCAAGAGAAACTCTACAAACTTAGATTCTGCCTTATCCCAAGTGTCTTAAAATCTTTAATGCCTGAGTTAAAATCTCTACTGACCAAGTTTAAGTGTCTTGGAATTGACAAGATGATATTTTTGTCTCTCCAAGTTCAAAGCTGAGTTTATTTCAGTTTACAGAGAAATAGAAGAAAACTAAATTTCTGAACACCAAGTATATTAGTTTCCTCTTGTTTCCATAATAAGATAGCTCAAAATTGGTAGTTTAAAATAACAGAAATGTATTCTCTCCATTCTGGAGGTCAGATATCTGAAATCAAGGTGATGGCAGAGCCATGTTCTCTTGGTGAAGCCTCTAGGGGAGAATCCTTCCACAGCGCTAGCTTCTGATGGCTCTAGACATTCATTGGCTGGATAACTCCAACCTCTGCCTCCAACTTCACATGGCCTTCTCCTTTTCTTTCTTTTATAAGGACACTTATCATTGAATTTAGGGCCCACCTTAAATTCAGGGTGGTCTCATCTTGAGATCCTTATCTTAATTACATTTGCAAAGATCCTTTTCCCAAATAAGGCCACATTCCCAGGTTCCAGAGGTTAGAATAGGAAGGCCAACCATTTGTGGAGGGCCGCTATTCAACCCGCTACACCAAATTTCCTATATTATAAACTCACCACATGAACTAGCCCCTAGGCAACCCTTCTCCCTGTATTTCTTTCCTAGTCACACAGGACTAGGGCTGTTGTGGCAGATTACCACAAACAGGGTGGCTTAAAACAACAGAAATGTAGTCTCTCGTAGTTCTGGAGGCCACAAGTTCAAAATCAAGGTGTTAGCAGCGTTGGTTCCTTCTGGAGGCTCTGAGGGGGAATCTATTCCATGACTTTCACCTAGCTTCTGGTAGTGAAATTCCTGGGATTCCTTAGATTGCAGATCCATCACTCCAATCTCTTCCTCCGTTCTTCACATGACCTTCCCCTCTGTGTGTCTGTATCTCAAATCTTCTTTTCTGTTCTCTTATAACGACACTAGTAATTGGATTTAGCACTTGTCCTAAATCCAAGAAGATCTCATCCTGAGATCCTTACTTTAATTACTTTTGCAAAGATCCCCCTTTCCAAACAAGGTCACATTTTCAGGCTCTTGGTGGAAATATCTTTTGGGGTCTGCATTCAACCCCTTACAGCACTCCATACCTGCAATGTACATCAAATTCCACCATTAATCATAGTCTTCTACCTCAACACAGAGTCTCATTCTACCAGCTCTTTAGCAAACTGGACGCTAGGCTCAACCTCTCTCCAATACTCCATTTTAGCAATAAGGGGTCTGCTTAGTTCTACAAATCAAATTCTAGTAGCTGAATCCTGGCTACTCTAAACTCTAAACTCTAGATCTCTTCCTTTTGTTACTATTATATTCTTCTCTAAGTTGCCTTGCAAATCTCTGCCATTACTAATTAACAACCTTGGGAGAAGGCTTTCTCTTTTCTGCCTCACTGTATTAGTATCCTATTGCTGCTGTAACAAATTACTACAAACCTAGTGGTTTAAAACAAGGCAAATTTATTTTCTTACACTTCTGGAGGCCAGAAGTCTGAAATGAGTCCTTTGAGCATAAAATCAGGATGTTGATAGGGCTGTGTTCCTTCTGGAGGCTCCAGGTGAGAATCAGTTTCCTTTCTTTTTCCAGCTGTTAGAGGCCACCTGCATTCCTTGGTTTGTGGTCTCTTCCTCCATCTTCAAAGTGCATCACTTAGCCTCTACTTCCATTGTCACATCACCTTCTCTGTCTTTGATACTCCTTTTATAAGGACTCTTGGATTATATCAGGCCCATTGGCTAATCCAGGATAACCTTCCCATATCAAGGTAATTAACTTAATCATATTTGCAAAGTCCCTTTTGCCATGTAAGGTAATGTATTCACAGGTTCCAGGGATTAGAATGTGGACACATTTAGGGGGCCATTATTCTGTCTCACACAGTCTCACTCCTTTCTTAGCCTTGCTCCTTACTGACACTCTATTTGTCTTGTCCTAATTCTTCTATTTATTCATTAATTCATTCATCTACTCATTCATTCATTCAACAAATACCGATGAAACCTCAGCTATGTGCCAGGTACTGTTTTAGGCACTGATGTTACACTGGTGAACAAAACAAAGATGGCTGCTCTTGAAGATCTTATACTGAGGTGAAGTGGCAGGTTTGGAAATAGAAAATATAAACATTAATATAATAAAGTAACTTTTATAATATGTTTTAAAGTAATAAAGTTCTGTGGGAAAAATAAAGCAGAATATAGGAGGGCTGGGGTGAGCAATTTTAAGTAGAGTGATCAGAATGGGTCTCATTGATCAAGTGGTATTTAAAGGAGTTGAGAGAACCAGTCAAGTGGATATCTGAGGAAGAGAGGTACTGGCTGTGGCAACAGCCAATGCAAAGGTCCTGAGGCAGGATCATCTCTTGTGTGTGTTCAAGAAAGGCTAATGTAGCTGGAGTGAAATAAATGGGGTCGGGGGACTGTAGTAGCAAGGATAATTACTTAGTATCTTGTAGGCAGTCTTGAAAACTTTGGCAATGACCCTCAGTAAACTAGAGAAGCATTGGAGGGCTTTGAACAGAGAAGGAATATGGTCTGACCTACTTAATACATTGTAGTTGGATAAGAAGAGACTTGGAGTGGGGGAGTCAAGGGTTGAGATCAGACTAGTTCAGGTAAGAGGTAATGGGCTCACACCAGCATGGTAGGAGTAAAATGGTGAAAAGTGGTTGGGTTCTGAGTACGTTCTGAAGGGAGACCCAACAGAATTCCCTAATAGATTGCATATGGGGTGTTTTCCCTCAAGCACTCATTTTTCCCTCCTTCTTTCCCTCCTTTCTTCCTTCCATTTGTTTCTTCATTTTTTGGTGTTGTTTCTGGACTTGACTTTGTTTTTTTAAAATCATATTTGGAGTACATACCAATATTAAATATCTTTTTAGAAGTCATGGCTTTTACTGTCTCCAATCTTACTGATGTATTCATATTTGAACCCCGAGCAGCTAGGTTAGTATATAAAAGGCACTAAAATTGAATCGAATTAACTGCATAACATAATCTTAAAGTACATTAAAGTAGATCTAAATTAATAGAGAGATGAGTCATGTTTGTGGATAGAGAGACATAATTTCATAAAAATGCCAATTCTCCACAAATGATCAATGGATTCAAAGTAATATAAGTACATAGTCCCACAGGAGTTTCTCTAAATAAACTTGATAAATAAATTCTAAAATTAGTAAGGAAAACCAAGAGACGAGAATAGTGAGAACCCTTCCTGAGAGGAACAGGATGGGGAGATTGCTCTGCTGTGTATCGTTACGGAGCTACAGTAAAGGGAAGGACAAATTCACTAATGGACTAGAATGGAAATCTCAGGAACATATCCACATATGGGGAAAGGAGAGACTGTTCAAAAAATGAGTTGGGGAAAATGGTTATTCTCATGGAATAAAAGAGGAAATTGGATCTTTACCTCACACTCCATACAAAAATTAACTACAGATGAAATAAGGATAAAATTGTCCCCCAAAAACCTTTAAAACAAACAGTAGAACATGTAGGTTTTATCATTTAGGCCTTTGCTAGGGAAAGATTTCTTAAAAACATAAAAAGTAGTAACTATACAAGAAAATATTGATAAATTCAGCTATATTAAGATTAAAGACTTTGTTCATCAAAAGACGCCATAAGCAAAGTGAAAGATAAATTAAAACTGGGAGAAAATATTTGTACTCCATACAGATGACATAATTGGGATATACTGTATCTACAAAACTACAAATCAATATAAAGAGCACTAATGACCTAAAAAAAAAATAGAAAAAAGACTGTATTAAATAGGCATTTAACAGAAGAAGAAACATTTATGGTCAATAAACACATGAAGAGTTGTTCAACTTCATTAGTTATGAGGGAAATGCAAATAAAGACCATAATTTCACCCATTTGATTGGCAAAGCATTAAAAAACTTGATAATACCAAGTGTTTGGAGAGGATATAATTCCACAGGATCTCTAACACATTTCTTGTAGAGTTGTGATTGGCACAACTACTTTGGAAAACACTTTGACATTATTATCTGAAGTTGAATATCCAGCCAACATCAGACTTAGCAATTCTATTCCTAGGTATTTATGCAAGAGAAACTTTCTTGTATACCAGGAGATGTGAACAAGAATGTTTATTAGCAGCACCATTTAATAGCAATATGCTGAAAACAACCCAAATACCCAAAGAAGTGTCAACTGTAAACTATGGTACATTTGCATTTTGTGATATTATACAGCAGTGAAAATGAATGATCTAAACCATACAACAGTATGAATGAATCTTAAAATATAATGTTGGCTGGGCATGGTGGCTCACTCTTGTAATCCCAATAGTTTGGGACACTGAAGTGGATCGCTTGAGCCCAGGAATTCAAGACCAGCCTGGGCAACATGGCAAGACCTTGTCTATAAAAACAATTGTTTTTTAAAAAATTAAAATAAATATATATGTATGTATATGTATAATGTTAACTGAAAAAGTTCTAAAATATGATAGTCAACAAGATATCCTTTTTTAAAAGTTAAAACTAAAATGAAAAATATGCTCTTTAAGACTGCATATATACAGTATAAAACTATACATACAAATAAAAAAGTAAAGAAATGGTCTAAACAGACTTCAACATGGTGCCTGGCTTAGGTGATGAAAGCCAAGGGATAGAGTATGTAGCTATTGTCAGGATGTAATTTCTTGTGAAGATCCTCGTCTGTGGGTTCTGATGTGTTCAAAGGTTCATATTATGTTATTAATATACAATTGTATTAATCTTAAAAGAAGGCTATAGGTCTTAGGGAACTGGTACCAAATATGTCAAACCAAATATGTCAAAACTTGCTTGTCGTGTTGTGAGTAATAAAGTCCTTTGTCTCTGACCCAAGAGTTTTGTATCTCTTGTCAACATCCAGGAAACTGTAGCAAGCTAACTTATTAGTTTGCAAGTAGAGGAAAATCTTAGCCCTGTCACAGTTCTTGACAAAGTAATATAAATCCTTTAATTAAAAAAGGCATCATCCAATCCATACTATTCTAATATTCTGCATCTTGTTTTTTCAGTTAGCAATATAGCTAGGAGTTCCTTTTATATCGGCAAATACATATTTAAGACATCAAAAAAAAAAACTAAATAACTAGGCTGGGTGTGGTGGCTCACACCTGTAGTCCAAGCACTTTGGGAGACCGAGGCAGGCAGATCACCTGAGGTCAGGAGTTGGAGACTAGCCTGGCCAGCATGGGGAAAACCCGTCTCTACTGAAAATACAAAAATTAGCCGGGCATGGTGGGCACCTGTAATGCCACCTACTCGGGAGGCTGAGGCATGAGAATTGCTTGAACCCCCAGGAGGCGGAGGTTGCAGTCAGCCGAGATGGTGCCACTGCACTCCAGCTTGGGTGACAGAGAAGCTGTCTGTCTAGTATCCCATTATCCCATTCCCTGGATGTATTATAGTTTATATAACCAACCCTTTCCAATGGATATTATGATTGATTCCAGTCTTTTGCTATGGTAAACAATGCTGCAATAAATATTCCTGTACACACATCTTTAATCACTTGTGCATACATATCTGTAGAATAAATTCCAAACATGGCTCCTTTTAAATGCTTTTTAAAAAAAATGGTAGTGGAGCAGATACTACTAGTGAACCCCCAATATCCATTCTTCCTTCTTCTATAGGAATAGAACCCTAAATGAACACTCAGAGTAGAGGCTATGTTTCTCAGCCTCCCTTGGAGGCAGGTCAGCGGAAGTGGTGAAGGCAACTTCAGGGCATGTCCCCCCTTCCCCTTTTCTCCTGGCTGGCAGGAATATGGATGTAATCACTGGTGCGGAAGCAGCCCTCTTGGACCAAGAACATAGCCCAGGAACAAGCCTGAAGGAGTTGGGCCCCTGATGTGAACCTCCATATGGAATGCTTGTATCTAGACTTTACCTGAGAGAGCAAACGTCTATCATGTTTAAGCCACAGTTGTTTTATATTTTCTGTCTCTTGCAGCCAAACTTTTACATTGTAAATACAAATAGTGCCAAATGTTCCTTTAAAGAGAATGCCTATAGAGCGCCTGAGTGCCTGTTACCTATTACAAACTCTTAGTGTTATTGAAATGTTAAATTTTTGTCAGATTTGTGAGAGAAAATTGTAATTCCTTATATACCAATAAATCCTAATTCCTTGTATGCTCATAAATAAGCAGAAGGAGGCTGGGCATGATGGCTCACGCCTGTAATCCCAGGTCTTTGGGAGGCCGAGGTGGGTGGATCACCTGAGGTCAGGAGTTTGAGACCAGCCTGGCCAACATGGTGAAACCCTGTCTCTACTAAAAACACAAAATTAGCTGGGCATGGTGGTGCATGCCTCTAATCCCAGCTACTTGGGAGGCTGAGGCAGGAGAATCACTTGAACCCAGGAGGCAGAGTTTCCAGTGAACCAAGATCGCGCCAATGCACTCCAGCCTGGGCAACAAGAGCGAAATACTGTCTCAAAAAAATTAATTAATTAAATAAAATAAAATAAATAAAAATAAAAAATAGGCAGAAGGATAAGAAGAGAAAGGGTGGTAAAGGAAAGAAGAGGGCAGATTTTCATAAAGTTTAGTTAGGTGTATCCTTGACTATGACAAATAATTCAGTTAATTGTTTTCTGTCATGAGAGACTGGGGCAATCTGGCTAAATATGACAATTTAGTGCACCCTCTGATTTGAAGATTTTTTTTTTGAATTAAAAAGTAGAACAGAATCTTCTCTGCAGGTAGTTTATAAACTCATTACATTTTATATTTATTGTGTAACATTCTCCTTTTCTTATGCTCACAATCTGCTATGGAGCCTAACACTGCTAGGCCCAAACAAGAATATATTGATTGATTTCTTTTTACCTCCAGAATTCAGTGTTGGCAATAAATTTGAGGACATTTTGTCGCCTGGTCCTGTTGAAAGAAAAAAATTACGTTTTTTAAAAATTCTATGAACATCGTATAAAAGGGCTAAATTCAACTGCCAATGACTCCTTAACAGTCCTTATGGCTTTTAAAAGCAGTGAGCACACACATACTCTTTGACCCAGCAATTTCAATTCTAGTATCTTACGTCAAGAAAATAATCAGACAAGCAGCCAAAAAAGCATGTGCAATAATGTTTGTTCAATGTCATTTCATAAGTACAGAGTTGACCAAATAACTATAGTATATCCATAAAATAAATTACCAGTTGGCCCTTAAAATGATGCTGTAGTCACTATTTACCTCTGTCCATGGTATTGGTTAAAAAACAAAACATTTCAAAAGAGTAGGGATAGTGTGGATTAAAAAATGCATGCAAAAAAATCTGAGAGGTGTTTGAAATACTGTTCATCAAACATGAATCTTGATTATATGTGATTTGGTGCAGTCTCTCATTTTTACCAGGTTTGGGATTAGGGTTAGGTGATTGAGGCACTCAACCTTAGCTGCAAAAGCTTAAGGATTGCCAAAATAAACAAACAAAACAAAAAAATCAACTTTCAGTTATTATGATAAATTAAATGATAATGCAATATATTTTTATAAAATTCCAAATAAATGCAGGAAATTCTATAATGAACAAAATATCAAAATTGTAAATACAGACAGTATCTGACCTTCTACTTGTGTGACCCTGAGAGACAGTGCCTCACTCTACTCACCCAAATCCTGGCCCACAGAACTTGTCTCTATTTAAAATTCTGTTATTTCATTTATCATGAATTTTTTACATTAATTTATATATTTAAAATAGTGAATTAAAATATTGTTTATTTTGATTACTGAGTTTTTGCTGTCCCCTTAAATTTTGTGCATTAAGCTAGAGCTTCACTGGTCTTTACCCTAATCCTTGTTCTGATTTCTATACTTTTAGTGTCATTCAAATTTCTCAATGAGCTGGTGTAACTCTTACATTGAGAAAAATAATAAAGATATATTCATTTTGGGGATAAAGGACACCCAGGAGTTTATGTCAAAAAATGTGCCCACAACAGAAACAATGGACAACACATTCTATTTTGGGCTGCCCATTTAAATATGTGCCTCAGGAATCTCAAAGAGCCATATATAAGAGCTAAATATCCTGGAAGCAGAGCTGCTGCTCTGTGTGATTAAGAACACAGACTTTGGACAAGCCTGATTTTTGAATCTTGGTTTGGTATTTACTTATGTGTGAGCAAGTTCATGTATCATTCAAAAAACATTTATTGAGTACCTACTATGTGTCAGGCACTGTTCTACGTGTGGGGGACAGGGCAATTTTAAAAAGGACAAAAAAGAAGAACAAAAACCATTGTCTTCATGGAGCCTACATCTTAATTACTCAGCATCTCTGAGCCTCTGCTTCCTGTTTCATGAAGTGGACACACCTCTTAAGGCTTTCTTGAGGATTCAGTGGGCAATGGATTTAACCAAGTGGGGTGCCTAGCTTACAGACCAGCTTAGTAAGTGGGAACTATTATGTGCTAATATTTACTAATTAGCATCTGATTTTAGTTCCCAGTGGTTATAAAAACAAATATTTTAAAAATTATGTTAAAGCTTATAAAAGAGAAAAAAATGAATAAAAACCTATAACATTTACATTATACCTTTTCAAATGACCAAAGATTTTTTCACAGGCATTACATTCATTCTCACAGGTAGAAAAGAAGGATCGGTGAAAAATTGGTGATAACCTGTGGTTGATGAGTATTTGGAATTTGGATGGCTAATACTAAAAATTTGTAGATTTTCTCAATTTTACACTCTGTACTCATCTCCACTCTTAAGATTCTGATCACCTCTTTCTTGTCACATTTTCACTCCTTTGATCCTTCTGTCTATCTAAATTCACTCTCCTTCCCACTCTCATTCCCTTTATCCTTAAAGTCTTTTTGCAATGAGCATCTTTATCCATGGGTTCAAGGACTTTTTCACTCACAGAAAAACTGGAAGTTCTGTTCCCCTAAAACAATTGCTAAGAGCAGATATCTGCTTTTATTCCGTCTCTTATATAGTTCATATAACACGTAAATGCAATCAGCTGTCTCTAGATGTTGTTATACTTCTATACTTCCATATGCATGAATTCCTGTATTGATGAATGAAAGGTTGGTGAACAAAAGGGAGGGAGAGGAACAGAACCAGTTATTCTTAGGAAGGGATTATAAAGTCCCCTTTCCAATCAGAAAAATTGTTAAAGTCAGCGGATGTCTTTGTTGTGCGAAATAAAAATAGCATGATGGCTAAACAAACGCTCTGTACCAAAAGAGAGGGAAAATGTTATTGGATTGCATAGCAAATGCCTGAAAGTTCACATCTTAAATACATGTTCAAATCCAACTTTCAATCGATGAAAAAGATGAAAAGCTCAGAAATATCAGGAATGTAAAATGGTGGTGTATAACTGCCAGCCATCCTTTTTAGAGGTGGCATAAGCTAAATGATTAAGAGCATAGACTCTCTCTATGTCCCTTAATCCTCACACTTCAATTTCCCGATCTTTCAGGACGAATGATGCAAATAGTGTCTACCTTGTGGGATTGTTAAGTAAGTTACCATGTCCAGCCTTTGGATGGCCTCAGTTGCATAGTATGTGCTATGGGAGTGTAAGCACATGGAGAGGTATACTCTGAGGGAGGAATGTGCCTGGTGTGTTTCAGGAACAGTAAGGACGCCAGTGGGCGTGAACAAAGGGGAGAGTGAACAAAGCACAGTGAACAAAGGGGAGCGCACCAGATGAAGCCAGAGAGACAACCAGTCCAAGATCACGAGGGCCCTGGAGGTCATTTTCTCAATGAAATGGAACCATTCTATGAATCACTCTGATGCTGAGTTGAAAAGAGACTGTAGAAAGGGAAAAGGGTCCCACAGGGAGATCTACTAGGAGACTACAGCCACTGGGAGGCAAGAGATAATGCTATCCCTTCCTTGGGATAGCAGTGTAAGTGGTGAGAGGTGGTCCGATTCTAGATGTGTTTTGACAGTAGAGCCTACAGGATTGACTGATGATTTGGATGTGGAGTATGAGATAAAGAACTGATTGCAGAAAGGATGGAGTTGCCATAAATGGAGACAGAGAAAGCAGTGGGGGAAGGGGCACTTGGGAAGATCAGAGGCTCATTTTGGAACATGTGAAATTTGAGATATGTATTAGATATCTAAAGGGACATGGGTGTAATGTATACTGTTCTTTCAAGTGCACACCATGCTGGTTGATTTAATTAATTGTTGTGTTCCTTTAATAGCTGTACAATTATATGTGGTCTCTGAGTCAGGTCCCTTGACAAGTGTCATTGCAAGGGTAGTAGGAATGGCACTATGGAAAGACCCCTGGCCTTTGGGGGCAGGTCGGTTTAACTCCTGCCTCTGATTCTTATCCACTCTTTCTCTTGGGTCTAGAGAATTATGCTTAATGCACTGTAGAATCTTCTATCAAGTATGAATAATAACACCTTCCTTACAGGCTTGCTGCAATTTTCAAACACAGATAATATATGCAAAGTGCCTGCTCATAGTAGGCTTGTGAAGAAGTGATCCCTTATACTTTTTTCAAACTAGATATTGTCCAGATCCTTCTTCTTTCTGACCCACTCTTGTCAACTGCCGCCATTTGAAATGGGAGCATAACTGGCAACTACTTTTTGTAAGAAACTCCCAATCAAAGTTCTTGAAACCTGGCCATTGGAGAGGAGTCTACCAGCAATATCAGTGCAAATCTGGGGGACCTGAATCAGCTTCATGTAGATTCTTAACATTCTGAGCTCCAGGGGAAGTGGGGAAAGAGGAGTGGGATTTGATAAGGCCCAGGCCTAAGGTTCTAGATCAACTCTAAATAAAATGAATAATAACACTGTCTACCAGATATTATTCGAAGCAGTTTATTTGTTTTTTGCAACAACCCCCTCTAAAACCCAATGAAAACGAATTTCCAGATGATCTCAATGTGAGATAAAAAGCCATGTTTATCTTCACATGCATATGAGGATTTAGACTGGTTCTCTCAGACCCAATGCCCTTCCATTTTTTTCCCCACCTCCTTTCCACCTACCTTGGACAAATACTAGGAAAAGGGGCTGTGAACTGTGTCCCTGGATGGTGTGGGGAGATCACAGTTAGCAATTTTTTGTTTACCTAAAAGCCAGGAGCCACTGGGTCCTTGGCCTGCTTAGATGCACGCTGCCTCTTCTGACTGGGTCAGAGCACAGCACAATGATGAGGAAATTACTTTCACCTTGACCTTTAAGGCACTGCTGGCGTCAGGCTATTTGGTATGGACTCTTCTGTTGACATTTCTGACTGCCCCTTTTGCAAAGTGAAAAAAATAAAAAACCAAAAACAAAAACTGGAGGTCAAGAGGAAGGAAGGATGGGTTAAGGAGTCAGCATACACAAGTCAGATAATGTGAAAAGTGCTTTATAAGAGCTGCTATCGGGATGTTGGTTATTACCAAAGAAAAATGTGTCATCCTTATCCATCTATAACTACTGAACAGTAACTAAGGAAAGAAATTCACTCATCCTTTCTGCTTTTGCAAACCTCCTGTTTGCAGGAGCTTATAAGGTAATGTTTCTGTCTGGACTGTGAATCAGATGCACAGTTCACCCACAAACATAAATACCTATGAAAAAGAAATAGAATTTCTTTTAGACTCACCCAGAACTTGCAAGCTTTAAGTACATGGTCTGTGAAGTCAGGAGAGGAACTATACTATTGGCTGAAATCTAATCCTTAACTTAATTGGCCAGCAAGACAAATAGCAGGATTAAAACAAACTAATAATAGTAATAATATCTATTACTTGTTTAGAGCTGGGCACTGGGCTAAGTGATTTACGTTTTATTTTATTTAAAACTCAGACAAGCCCATAAAGTAGAAACAGCTCTCCCTATGATGAGGATGAGAAAACTGAGGCTTAGAGAAATTACTGTAAATAAATTCCCCAAGGTCAAACAGCTCGTAGGAAACAGAACTCAGACTAAGACACGTTTATTGAACCCTTTCTATTTTTCTTTAATTTTAACCCATCATTTATACCTACAATTGCATAGTTCTGCAAATATGCCTAAAATTGCAAAATGTAACCGATTAAAGTCTTCAGCAGAAATTTTATAATATAAAATTTTAATATTTCTCTGTGAATTAGTGACTTTATGTGTTTCTATTCCCCACTATTTCTACTTCTCTTTTTAAAGACATGGAAATATATATATGTATAAACTTTCTAAAAGCTATGCACACACACACAAACAACCTGTTTGTGATTGTGTATATGAGCTGTGAATAATCTTCTGATGCCCCCTCCCCCCCACCCCCGCCCTTAGGGTCTCTTTCACTCACATTGTCTATATATTTTCCAATTTTTATGTTTCCTTTCTCTTTCCTAACTGATCTCTCTTTTATAGGCCATAATATGAAGCTAAATTATGTTCTTATTTATCGTGGTCATCTAAAGGAGTTTTTGCTTTGTGTTCTAGGTTTTTTTAATGAGACTAAATTAACTTTTATATTTTGTGGGTTTGCAGGCTTAGTCTGCTTTTATAGTATATTATTTGTGTCCACATCTATCATTTTTATTGTAAAGTCTTTACTGGGCAGGGAAAGCGCCTTTCCTGTCTTTGTATGTTCCACAAGACTTAACACAGAGCTTGTAATAAACATGAATAAACGAAATCAAGTAATTAAGGACTCAAAAGCCTGTGCCTGGCAGTGTTTCCATAGCAATTGGTAGCAGGAAGCGACGAGGCTGAGAATCACAGACCATCTTCCATAAACTTGATTCTGTCTCCAATTTTGGTCGCAAGTTGCTTGTAGACCCCACCAGACACAGCTGAGGGGCGGGAGGGGGCATGCGGAGGGGCGGACACTGAGCTGAAACCTATTTTACCTCAACGAGTTTGGATCCAGGAACCTTTCCAACCTATCGTTCGGGAAAGCGTTGTGGGAAAAGTGGGCGGAGGTGCCAATCGATCCTCCAGTCTCGGCTCTATCCTCCCCCAGCCCGGTTCCCCGTCATCTCAGCGACCGTCAGGTAGCTGATCCCGGAACGCAGCTGGTCAACGGATAAGTGCGCGGCACCCGCCACCCGCGCGGACCCAGGAGCACCTCCCCTACCGCATCCCCCTCCTCCCCACCCCCAGGTTCCCTCGGCTCGCGGCCCTCCGCGTCCCAGGCTCCCGCCCCAGAACCTGTGAGCAGATGTTTCCTCCACGCAGTACCCTCCCGGGGCTCTGCCTCCAGGCTCGCGTCCCAGCACCTTAGGCAGAGGTTTCCCCCACTCTGTCCTCTCCCGGGGCTCTACCTCCAAGCTCCCGTCCCTGCCCCTGGGCACAGCTTTCCCCTACTCTGCCCTCTCCAGGAGCGCTATCTCCAGGCTCCCACCCCAACCCACTGGGCAGAGGTTTCCCCCATTGTCCCCCTTCCGGGGCTCTACCCCAGGTTCCCGTCCCTCACTCCCCGAACACTCCGGGCGCCCTCACCCCGCCACCCCTTGACCCGCTTCCACATAACCACGTGATCGACACAGCTCACTTTGATCTCTCGGGGTGACCAAGCTTAAGTTTCCTTATCTGAAAAGTAGGGACACTAGTCTCCATCTCGTTTACTCGGGACGAGACAAGACGACCAAAAAAGAGAGGATTCCTCATCAGGTTTATTACTCATTGCCATTCTTGCAGTGATTACCGCCCCCGTTGCTGTGGCTGGGGGAGGCGAGCAAAGGGCAGCAGCTGCGAGCGCCCGCCCCCGCCCCACCCTCCCGGCCCCGGGCGGCGCAGGCTGCGGCTTTTCGTCCTCCACTGAGTCCTACCGGTGGCCCGAGCCCGGTAGCCTCCCGGCGACCCTCGGCGCGGCGCGAGGCAACATGGCAGGCGGCCACAGCCTCCTGCTGGAGAACGCGCAGCAAGTGGTGCTGGTGTGCGCCCGCGGCGAGCGCTTCCTGGCGCGGGATGAGCTGCGCAGCCTGGCGGTGCTGGAGGGCGCCAGCCTGGTGGTGGGCAAGTAAGTGGCCGGGCGTGCAGGGTGGGGGCCGCCACGGGCGGAGCTGGCCGGTCTTCCTCTCACTGTGCACTCCGGAGGGAAACAACGCCTTGAAAGCGTCCCTGCACAGAGACACACGGGCAAGCCAGCCTTTGGGGTACCTGTTGCTAACACGCTCTGCTGCTTGGGGTTGTCATTCCGTCCAAAGAGCTCAGGGAGGAACACCCCAGTGGAACGCATCAGGGTCCTGCCTCTGCTGCTAAAATATCACTGTCCAACCATCAGAAGGGGTTGAGGTCCTCCCCAGTGCTTCTTAAAGGGAGGCCAGGAGACCACCTTTGTCAGGGTGGCCTGTGGTTATTTTGTTCTTACGGCAGATTTCTGATTCCACCTACGTCCCCCACTCCCTATCCCTAGAATTTTAGGATCAGCATCACTGGGGCTGGAGTTGAGACCTGAATTTTTCAAAAGTACCTTTCACATCCCTGTGATCTTGTACACTAAACATGCATGGCCCACTTTCTTACACTCACTCCATGACCCAAGATGGCCGCCCCATCTCCAGTTATGGTGTCTGCATTCCAGCCAGTAAGAATAGGAAGAGAAGACAATCCTACTGGCTAGACCTTAGTCTCATAACAACACCTGGCTAGTGGGAGGCAGGGAAATGTAGTCTGTATTTTGGGTCATCATGTGTCCAGCTAAAATTTAGGGCTCTACTAGTGTAAAAAAAGGGAACACTGATCTTGCGGAACAAATGGCAATTGTCTGCTACATATGTTTGATGTTTAAAGTTTTTTTAATTGTAAATTTTCATGGGTACATAGTAGAGATATATATATATATATGGGGTACATGAGTTATTTTACATGAGTAAATTTTACATGTATATATATGCGGTACATATATATACATATATGGGGTACATATATACATATATATGGGTACATATATACATATATGTATATAATATATACATATATTATACATATATATGGGATACATGAGTTATTTTAAAACAGTCATACAATGTGTAATAATTATATCAGGGTAAATGGGGTTTCCATCGTCTCAAGCATTCATCATTTCTTGGTGTCATAAACATTCCAATCGTACTTCCTCAGTCATTCTAAAATGTGCAACACATTATTGCTGATTGTAGTCACCCTGTTGTGATATCAAATACTAGGTCTTATTCACTGTATCTAACCATATTTTTCTAGCCATTAACAATCCCCATTTTTCTCCTCTCCCCTTCTATTCTTCCCAGCCTCTGGTAACCATCATTTTACTCTCTATCTCCATGAGTTCAATTGTTTTCATTTTTAGCTCCCACAAATGAATGAGAATATGCCAAGTTTGTCTTTCTGTGCCTGGCTTATTTCACTTAATATCCTCCTGTTCTATCCATGTTGTTGCAAATGACAGAATCTCACTCTTTTTTATGGCTGAATAGTACTCCATTGTGTATATGTACTACATTTTCTTTATCTATTCATCTGTGGGTGGGCACTTAGTGTACTTCCAAATCTTGGCAATTGTGAATAGTGCTGCAATGAACATGGGATGCAGATATCTCTTTAATATACTGACTTCCTTTCTTTTGCGTATAGATCTACCAGTGGGATTGCTGGATCATATGGTAGCTCTATTTTTAGTTTTTGAGTAGCTTTCATACTCTCCATAGTGGCTGTACTAATTTACATTCCCAACAGTGTACGAGGGTTCCTCTTTCTCCACATTCTTGCCAGCATTTTTTATTGCCTGTCTTTTGGATAAAAGCCATTTTAACTGGGGTAAGATGATCTCTCATTGTGGTTTTGTTTGCTTTTCTCTGATGATCATTGATGTTGAGCACCTTTTCATATACCTGTTTGCCATTTGTATCTCTTCTTTTGAAAAATGTCTATTCAGATCTTTTGTCCATTTCTTAATCAGATTATTAGGTTTTTTCCTATTGAGCTGTTTGAGCTCCTTATATATTCTGGTTATTAATCCCTTGTCAATTAGATAGTTTGCAAATTATTTTCTCCCATTCTGTGGGTTGTCTCATCACATTGTTGATTATTTTCTTTGCTGTACAGAAGCCTTTTAACTTGAAGTGATCCCATTTGTCCATTTTTGGCTTGGTTGCCTGTTCTTGTGGGGTATCCCTCAAGAAATTGTTGCCTGAACCAATGTCTTGGAGAGTTTTCCCAATGTCTTCTTTGAGTAGTTTCATAGTTTAAGGTCTTAGATTTCAGTCTTTAACCCATTTAGATTTGATTTCATTCTTTTGCATATGGATAGCCAGTTTCCCTAGCACCATTTATTGAAGAGACTGTCTTTTCCCCGATGTACGTTCTTGGCATCTTTGCTGAAAATGAGTTCACTGTAGATGTATGGACTTATTTCTGGGTTCTCTATGCTGTTCCATTGGTCTATGTGTCTGTTTTTTATGCCAGTACCATGCTCTTTTTGTTACTATAGTTCTGTAGTATAATTTGAAGTCTGGTAATGTGATTCTTCCAGTTTTGTTCATTTTGCTGAGGAAGCTTTGGCTAATCTGGGTCTTTTATGGTTGTCTCGAACGTGGCTAGAGACGCTTTTCCAAAGACTCAGGTTCAAGATAGAAACACAGTAAATGTTGACTAATTAACACCAAAGAATCTGAAAACATATTTTAAGTCACCCATCAGATTTCTCACAAGATCTCCCCAAATTTAATAACTATTTCTTGATTTTTCTTCAGAGATGGGTTTATAAAAGCTATTGGTCCTGCTGATGTTATTCGAAGACAGTTTTCTGGAGAAACTTTTGAAGAAATAATTGACTGCTCTGGGAAATGTATTCTACCAGGTATTTACCTCTTTTTCAGTAAAGGTCTACAAGTAGCTTTAACAGTTGCTCCTGAAATGTAAAGAGGAAGAGTAACAGTTTATTTTAAAGTCTCAAAATAATATTTAAAAAAAAATCATCGTACCATGTATTGAATTTCTATTATTGAATGTCTAGCTGCTTTCAAACATGGTTTCACTTGAATCCTGATAACTGCCCTGTGTGGGAGGTATCATTATCTATACTTTACAGATTAGAAAATTGAAGGCTAAGGGTGAAATATGTTACCCAAGGTTCCTAAACAGGAAAAAGGCAACCTAGGAATCAAGCCCATTCATTCGACTCCACTTCTTCCCGCTCACATGCCGAATAGAAACCAGCTGTGTTGTGTTTAGGTTCAAAAACAGTCAAAAGAACTTTATTAATCCACGGCATAGGAGAGGCTACCAAGGCAGCTGCTGTCTCTAATACGAGAATACTCTAAATTTGTATAGGATGTGAAACAAAGGATCCAGCTCTGGGCAGAAAAAGAAAAACAAAAATCCTAGAGCTTTCACTGCAGTTCACTTGTATCTTTAATGATTGATAACAGAATCAGTTTATTAACTATCATCTCCTACATTATGTTGTATGGCTTCATATAATCATCCAAAACAAGTTTCACAAACTTTCAGTTCTACACAAACAAAAGGGCTTCATATTTATATTTTTTTATATAAAATTTTTATACTTTTAAATGTTTATTGTACACATCTGACAGGGCTTCTACCTGATGGATTTTCATTTGTTTGTTTATTTTGAGACAGAGTCTCACTGTGTCACCAAGGCTGGAGTGCAGTGGTATGATCTTGGCTCACTGCAACCTCCACCTCCCAGGTTCAAGCAATTCTTTTGCCTCAGTCTCCTAAGTAGCTGGATTACAGGCATGCACCATCATGCCTGGCTAATTTTTGTATTTTTAATAGCAACAGGGTTTCACCATGTTGGTCAGGCTGGTCTCGAACTCCTGATCTCAAGTGATCTGCTGATCTTGGTCTCCCAAAGTGCTGGTATTATAGGCATGAGCCACCACGCCCGGCCTTCCTTATGATTCTTGAGGGTCAGAAGACAAACTCAGGGTGAAATGTTATGAAAAAGAGGAATATAGCAGAAAGCAATCTGAGTAGCGGCTTTTGATTTTAGTCCAATCAGAGCCAGTAATGAGTCATTTAATCCATAAGGTATCTAAAACATTTTGGAAAGACACACTTTACTGAATTGTACCTGGATAAACAAAAGTTTCAAGTGATTGCTTTACAGTTTCTTCTTAATTAAAATATATTTCTTTCTTGAAAATAGATTAATCTTTCTGATTTCATATTTTCCCTTCTCAGAGTTGCAGGGGGAGGGGATTGTAGTATTATGTTTTCATATCCAGATTATTCCTTGTGATAAGGTTCATGGTTTTGCTCAACTAAGGGGCTTGACAACCTGATTTCAAAGCTTATTTGGGCCAGGAGTAGTGGCTGATGCTTGTAATCCCAGCAGTTTGGGAGGCCGAGTCAGGCAGATCATTGGAGGCTGAGGCGGGCAGATCGTTTGAGCCCAGGAGTTCAAGACCAACCTGGGCAACATGGCAAATTTTAGCCTGTGTGATGGTGCATGCCTATAGTCCCAGCTACTAGGGAGGCTGAGGTGGGAGGATTGCTTGAGCCTGGGAGGTCAAGGCTGTAGGGAGCCGTGAGTGTGCCACTGCACTCCAGCCTGGGCGACAGAGTGAGAACCTTTCTCAAAAATAAATAAATAAATAAAATAAAATAAAATAAAATAAAAACTTATTTGGTGAGCATGGACTTACTGAGCAAAAGGAGCTGTACTTCTGTAAGGGATATTTTCATCATGTTGCGTCACCTCCTTCATTAGAGCTTTCTAAACCAGCCATACAACAGGGCAGTCTTCTTTTCTCTCTATCAAGGGAACCAGACAGACAAATTCTTCCTTTCATGCTCCTCCAAAATGGATGGCCACCATCACGCTTTCCCCAGAGCAGCAGGGTGTATGCTGCTGTTTGCCTGCTGTCTAAGTGCTCTCTATTTGTTAATTGTAACATAACTTGATTTATTGATTACAGGTTTGGTGGATGCACACACACATCCAGTATGGGCTGGTGAAAGAGTTCACGAATTTGCAATGAAGGTAACTGCAACAAATCATGGCAAATCAAAATAAAGCACAAATATGAAGTCTTTTGCTGAAGAGTTAGTAGGCTATCAAGCTTTGCAACATATGTCAACATATTTTTTAATGGATATTTTTACTTGCTTGGGTATGGGAAACAAATGACAACAAAACTTATTTGTAACTGCCCCAAATCATTGTATCATACACAGGGCTATTCCTGCCCACTAATGTCTCCCTCTCTTTCCTTCCCCACATTCCCATTCCAAATCGCTATCTCTAGTAGCCTTTGAAAGTGCGCCAAGGAATTGTTTGAAAATTGCCATTCATTGGAGTAAAGCTTGGAAAAATGTTACTAATCACAAAAATAAAATACCTTAATTTTTCTCTTATAAACTGAGACTTTATTAAGAATCACAAAATGTAATCTGTGTTAGTCCTATATTAGCTGTAGCCAACTCCTAAATCCCTGGTTGGAGAGATTATCACATTTTTTTTTTTTTTTTTTTTTTTTTGAGACGGAATCTCGCTCTTTCGCCCAGGCTGGAGTGCAGTGGCGCTATCTCGTCTCACTGCAAGCTCCGCCTCCCGGGTTCACGCCATTTTCCTGCCCCAGCCTCCCGAGTAGCTGGGACTACAGGCGCCCGCCACCGCGCCCGGCTAATTTTTTTGTATTTTTAGTAGAGACGGGGTTTCACCGTGTTAGCCAGGATGGTCTCGATCTCCTGACCTCGTAATCCGCCCGCCTTGGCCTCCCAAAGTGCTGGGATTACAGGCGTGAGCCACCGCGCCCGGCCTTTCACGTGTGTTTTTAAAAAAAAAAAAAAGTGTGCCTCCTAGCAGCTAAACTGGCTTATTTCAGGAAAAGAAAAAAAAATTCTTTTCTTCAGCTATCATGTACCATCTTCAACAAACTAGAGCTGTTTTTAAGATTGTTTTATTAAATCACAGAATTTCAGAGCCAAAAGCAGTCCAATCCTCTCATTGTATAGATGGAGAAAGAGATTTACAGTCCAATCCTCTCATTATGTAGATGGAGAAAGCCGGGTCTAGAGAAGGGAAGAGTGTTGACTAGGGTCACCAGCTGGAGGATGGCAGAACCCAGATGAAAACTCTGGCCAGGAGACCCCAGGCCTGCATCCTTTCTCTGCACCACACTCCTTGCTGCCCAGAGTAACTGGAGCCCAGTGGGACCCCAGAAAGAGCCTCTTTGAGTGACAAAGGTCAAGCTCCAAACTCGGATGGCCAAATATTGAGACAAGGAAACTTCCTGGGGCCGCTTTAGTGGAGATCTGAATAATTGCAATGGGGTTCCCTGCAACTCCTGAATTGCCTAAGCTTTGTTTTCTCAAACAAGCTGAGGGATGGAGGGAGGGCTGATACGTAGCAAGTACACATTGCGGGTTGATTCACTTGTTAAAATATTGCAATACTCCTGTGCCAGTTTTTTGTTTTGTTTTGTTTTTGTTTGTTTGGTTGTTTTTTGAGATAGAGTCTCGCTCTGTCACCCAGGCTGGAGTGCAGTGGTGCGATCTCGGCTCCCTGAAACCTCCGCCTCCCGGGTTCAAGCGATTCTCCTGTCTCAGCCTCCGGAGTAGCTGGGGCTACAGGTGCGTGCCACCATGCCCCGCTAATTTTTGTATTTTTAGTAGAGATGGGGTTTCTTGAACTCCTGACCTCGTGATCTGCTCACCTAGGCCTCCCAAAGTGTTGGGATTACAGGCGTGAGCCACCGCACCAGGCCTCACTGCCCTGAGATCCCAACAGGCCACCCACCACATCTCCCATCTCTACTACTCCAGTCTCTTCCCAGGACCCCTTCGGAGCTCCCCACAATCCAGTGTCTGGCAGACTAGGGGCTTCCAGGACTGTGTATCCCAGCACCTTTCTAATCTGATGGGTTGGTGCCTATGCCATATGGCTTCTTAATCATTATATAATATTGCCCCTGGAAGTAGATTCTTCAGACCTCCCTGCAACTTCCTCGCATGTGCCGGCCTAAGGGTGAGGCGTGTGTTCAGTTGGCAGGAGCCACCTACATGGAAATTCACCAGGCCGGAGGAGGGATCCACTTCACCGTGGAGCGCACGCGCCAAGCCTCAGAGGAGGAGCTGTTCCGCTCCTTCCAGCAACGGCTCCAGTGCATGATGAGGGCTGGCACCACGCTGGTGGAGTGCAAGAGTGGATATGGCCTCGACCTGGAGACCGAGCTCAAGATGCTGCGTGTGATTGAGCGTGCCCGGCGGGAGCTGGACATCAGCATCTCGGCTACCTACTGCGGGGCTCATTCAGTGCCTAAGTAATCTCAGCCAGTGGGGACCCGGGTTTAACTCAGAGCATTGAAAACGAATCCCGGGGGTGGAGGTGCATTAGCACTTAAACTCTTGCAGGGAGATGGATAGAAGTCTTTGGAAAGACCTGATTCTAATGGCCACTCATCCCGCAGACTCGGTTTTAGGAAGGCGATCCCTTAGCCTCATCAGTCTGCTAGTCCTTTAATTATGATAGAAGAGATGTTTCAAGCTCTTTGGGTTAAGAAAAAGAAATGGCTCCTTGTAGGTCGTTTAAAATTACACATATTAATTTGAATAATTTCCCATGATAATTAATTAGCATTTCTAAAAGCACTTTAGAAATTAATAATAACACTCTTTAGGAGGTAGCTCAAACCTCGTGGTCTAGGTGACTCAAAGGGGTTCGTTTTTGTTCATCTGTTTACTTTCTTAACAGCAAACATTTTTGTTGTTGTACATGATTTTTAGCCTTCCCCTTTATCTAAAAGTTCCTCCTACATGGCCTTACTGTAGAGAACTCTGTTCCTTTCTGCACTTGCATTTTATTTGTGCAGAGTTCCTTTTGGTCCTGGAATTTCTAAATAGGAAGGCTCATGGTTCCAACAGCCAATTGAACTATCTAAAAGAAATCCAGGACTTGAACATGCATAAGGTGCCTCCAAAGTCTTAGTGTGGTCTTAAACATTGATAACTTAGATAGATAAATATAATACTACAGACTTACAATCATTATTTAAAAATTTAATTGTTTAAATTTCTTTTACATTTATCTGATTTTGTAAACTTCGGAATATAAATTCAGTTTTTAGGCCAGGCACAGCGGCTCACACCTGTAATCCCAGCACTTTGGGAGGCCAAGGCAGGTGGATCACTTGAGCTCAGGAGTTTGAGACCAACCTGGCCAATATGGTGAAACCCCATCTCTACTAAAAATACAAAAATTAGCCAGGCGTGGTGGCCCATGCCTGTAATCCCAGCTACTCAGGAGGCTGAGGCACGAGAATCCCTTGAGCCCGGGAGGCAGAGGTTGCAGTGAGCCGAGATTGCGCCACTGTACTCCAGCCTGGGCAACAGAGCAAGACTCTATCTCAAAAAATATATATGTATATATTTTTAATTGACAAATAATATATTTATCATGTAGAGCATGTTGTTTTAAAATATGTATACCTTGTGAAATGGCTAAATCGAGCTAATTAATATATGCATTACTTCACATACTTAGCACTTTTTGTGGTGAGAACACTTAAAATCTATTTTTTAACAATTGTTAAGAAAATAATACATTGCTATTAGCTATAGTCACTTTATAATGGAAAAATATAATTATTTAATATCAATAAAAATTAACTTCTTCATGTTATCATCTTCAATCAGAGGAACTAAAAAAGTAACATTAAAATTTATTATTCAAAATTCACAAAACTAGTTGTATAGAAAAGAGACAGAAATATTTAATATTTCCAGTGATCTTTGTTGTAAGTTTTTAGCATTTATATTTCTGAAATTATTAAAGCTTAAAATTTCACTGAGACTCTTGAGACATTCTCTATAGAAAACAGTAGACTTTTTTTCAAACAGAATATAAAGTGTATAATAGTCTGCTTTCTTTTGTAGTAGAAAGGATAGTGTGGCATGGTGGAAGTCTCAGTTTGAAGTGATGCCAGACCTGGGTTTGAATCCAGCTTGGCTACTTCCAGCTGGGTGATTTTGAGGTCATGACTTAACTTTTCTGAACATGAATTACTCATCTGTGAAACAGAGCTAAATGCCACCCTATTCTATATGATTGTCTTGAGAATTAAAAATAACTTGCATGGCAGGGCACGGCGGCTCACGCCTGTAATCCCAGCACTTTGGGAGGCTGAGGCAGGTGGATCACCTGAGGTCACAAGTTTGAGACCAGCTTGATCAACACAGGGAAACCTCGTCTCTACTAAAAATACAAAATTAGGTGGGCGTGGTGGCACATGCCTGTAATCCCAGCTACTCGGGAGGCTGAGGCAAGAGAATCGCTTGAACCCGGGAGGTGGAAGTTGCGGTGAGCCGAGATCATGCCATTGCACTCCATCCTGGGCAACAAGAGCGAAACTCCGTCTCAAAAAAGAAAAAAAAAAAAAATAGAAAAGAAAAAAAGAAAAAGAAATAACTTGCGTAAGTGCCTGTCTCTCATAGTCCACCCCTACTCACCTACGCAAATGGTTTTGCTGAGTGAGAGCCTTCTGTGTGCCAAACATAGGGCTGAAGTTTCACAGAAATCTTCTCCATCTGCCAATGAGCCTCTGAGGTCTGCATCTGGATTCCCATTGGTAAAGCCTGAGCTCAAATAACAGCTAAAGAGCATCTCCTAAATTACGTGGCCACCATGTGGTAGAGCTCTGTGTCTACCAGACTCTAAAAGCCCAGGTTTTTCTAACATATAACTACTGCAGAACTTGATTTTATCTACTCTTCTTATTGTTAATTTTTTTTTTAGAGACAGGGTCTTGCTCTGTTGCCCATGCTGGAGTGCAGTGGTGCAATCATAGCTCACTGCAGCCTCAAACTCCTGGGCTCAAGCAATCCTCTTGCCTCAGCCTCTCCAGTTGCTGGGATTATAGGCATGAAGTACCATGCCCAACTCCACCAGAATTTTAGAGAGAATTTCAGAGCTTCCTACTATCCTCCTCCCCCATATCCCCAGATAGTGAGACAGAAAGCCTAAGGCAGGTGCTTCAGGAAACATTGTGGAGGAAGCAAAAGGCAGGGTGATAGTTGGGCTCAGGTAAGGGGACCACAGGTGGGTCATCAGGGGGAGTATCCAGGATGCCCTCTGAGAGTCCTTGACAGGAAGATTACGCTTTTTTTTTTTTTTTTTTTTTTTGAGGTGGAGTCTTGCTCTGTCGCCCAGGCTGGAGTGCAGTGGTGCGATCTCGGCTCACTGCAACTTCCGCCTCCCTGGCTCAAGCAATTCTCTCGCCTCAGCTTCCCAAGTAACTGGGATTACAGGTGCATGCCACCATGCCCAGATAATTTTTGTATTTTTAGTAGAGACAGGGTTTTGCCATTTTGGCCAGGCTGGTCTCAAACTCCTGAACTCAAGTGATCTTCCTATCTCAGCCTCCCAAAGTGCTGGGATTACAGGCATGAGTCACTGTGTCCGGCCAAATTAAGCTTTTCAGCCAGATAGCCTTGCTGGCATCCCCAAAGGTAACACAGGTCTGCCAGAATGGATGAACCATTTGAGTCTCTGTGCATAGGGTCAGTGCATACAGAAGTCTTGTCAATACCTCCACTATGTATATATGGCCCAAAGTTAAGAGCCCAGAGTTGTAGCTTTGAGTCTTTCTCTACCTTTCTGAGGCTTGAAGTCATTTACCTCTACTGCTCCTCAGGTTCTTCAAGTGCCAGATAACCCTGTCTTTTTGTGTTTTGTTTTTAATATTTGCCCATGGCAATCTCATTTTCTTCCCCAAGAGGAAAAACTGCTACTGAAGCTGCTGATGACATCATCAATAACCACCTCCCAAAGCTGAAGGAACTTGGCAGAAATGGGGAAATACACGTGGACAATATCGACGTATTTTGTGAGAAAGGTGTCTTTGATCTCGATTCCACCAGAAGGATTCTTCAACGTGGAAAAGATATAGGGTTACAGATTAACTTCCATGGGGATGAACTCCACCTGATGAAGGCTGCTGAGGTGTGGTTGACTTTTAGTTTTTTCCTCGTCAACATTCATTCTTGCACATTCATGCTATGGGAAACTTAATTAGTGTCTTCAAAGCCCTCTGAAAAGACATTGAATGGGGAAATTTGTTTGAACAACGTACAGATTGGTCTGGTTGAGACTTGAAAACCCTGACCTCCATTAAAAACTTACTTTTTTGCTGATCATTTACTTTCATTATCATCTGCTGGTGATATTAGTATTAATAGCAAAAGAATTGGCCGGGCACGGTAGCTCACGCCTGTAATCCCAGCACTTTGGGAGGCCAAGGCGGGCTGATCACGAGGTCAGGAGATTGAGACCAGCCTGGCTAACACGGTGAAACCCCATATCTACTAAAAATACAAAAAATCAGCGTGGTGGCACGCGCCTGTAATCCCAGCTACTTGGGAGGCTGAGGCAGGAGAATTGCTTGAACCGGGAGGCACAGGTTGCAGTGAGCTGAGATCACGCCACTGCACTCCAGCCTGGGGGACAGAGCAAGACTCCGTCTCAAAAAAAAAAAAAAAAAAAAAAAGAAAAGAAAAGAAAAAGAATTACCTCAGTGATCTCTTTTACTAAATTTCTAATGTATTTTGCTTGGCACACAAAGCCACACTAGCACAGTATATTAATTTCACTTGTACCTTTTCAGATCTTTCTGTGGCAGCATCCAAATCGTTTTAGTGGAGCACACCAAAAATAGCCACAGGATGATTTTCAAATCCATATATCTTTGCTCAAATTAATTCACTTATTCATCCTTTCAACAAATATTTGAATGAATACTGTGTGCCAGGCACTGTTCTAGGTATTGAGAATTCAGCAGTAAGACAAAGTCCCTGCAGTCATGAGTCTAGGCTTCTCTCCTCTAAAGCCTCAAACCTAAATAAACAAGCCCTTGGGGCATAAATACAGATATAGATATCCCACCTGCAAGCCTCTCGACTGCCTTATATCCAGCTTGATCTCTTACTATTGCTTCCAAGTCTTGTCCCATTTTCTGCTTCAGTAAATGACACCATCACCTGTCTGTTGCTTAGTCAAAACCTTGGATATCATTTTGACTGCTGCCTCTCCCTCACCTACCACATTTCATGCAACCACCAATTCCTTCCAGTTCTCCCAAAGAGCTCTAGATCCCCTTCTCTCACCTCTGATCCATAAGATTCATAAAATTTTCTGTTTCAGAAAATGTCTGAAGGATTTGTGTTTAAGAATAGTTTTTAAAGTAGCCCACTAACTAATTTTCAAATAAGTGCCCATTCATTACAAACCCTTCACCCATTTGGGGGATTGGGCTTATAACAGTTGGTTGGCAAGAAATCTTAATAATGAAATGCTGTTTCTCTTTATGGGAAAAACAATTTAGGCCGGGCTCGGTGGCTCACACCTGTAATCCTAGCACTTTGGGAAGCCGAGGCAGGTAGATCACGAGGTCAAGAGATCAAGACCATCCTGGCCAACATGGTGAAACCCCATCTCTACTAAAAATACAAAAATTAGCTGGGCGTGGTGGCATGTGCCTGTGGTCCTAGCTGCTCGGGAGGCTGAGGCGGGAGAATCGCTTGAACCCAGGAGGCGGACGTTGCAGCGAGCTGAGATCGCGTTACTGCACCCAGCCTGGCTACAGAGCAAGACTCCGTCTCAAAAATAACAAACAAAAAAACAAAACAATTTAATGGAACTTCATCCATTCGTTGTTGCTGTTTGTTAAGTCTTTCCCTCTCTGCCCATTCTCCTTAGCTTGGGGCTGAACTGGGAGCACAGGCAATCAGCCACCTGGAAGAAGTGAGCGATGAAGGCATCGTTGCCATGGCAACAGCCAGGTGCTCTGCCGTCCTTCTGCCCACCACAGCCTACATGCTGAGGTAAGGTCATTTCTCACCCCAGACCCAAGAGCTGCAAGTACAAGCTGTGAAGACACAGATGTCCAAAGTGCCCAGACATTATTTCATTGCCCTTACAAATCCCTTAAAAATACAGATGAAGAAAACTCAGTTAATGAAGATGCCAACCCTGGACTGATGTTCTTAAACGAATTTCCCTGAGGAAGGAACTTAGACCCAGATTGCCTTTGAGTGGTAGGATTATTGAGGAAGTTGGTGCTTTCTTTTTCTTTTTTTTTTTTCATGGATTTTGGAATTTTCCAATTAAAAAGAATTACTATGCATTACTTTTATAATTGGTAAATAATGAAATAGGTGCTATACTTTTAAATATATGCATAAGATATTAAGGATATTTAGCAGTATTCAGAATCTGTATGGGCTGTTTTCTAAAGGGATGTTAGTGGGTACCATAATTGTCATAAATCTGCATAAATCCTGGGGGTGGGATGAAAGAGGAGACATATATTTTGTAAAATCTCCCCAGATATTTCGCTGTATGCTGTCTATGAATTGAATATACTTAGTTCATCTGTCATTACTGTTGCTCTGATTCTAACCAATATGAGATCTGAGGTCTTCTGACCCTTCCCATTGTACCACTTACTTATATGATATCCAAGTTTGTGGCCTGTGGGAGGCCAGCTGTCAAGAGGAAGTTTATCTTCTCTTAGGACTAAGTGCTTTCTGTGTAGCTAGGATATGTGGTCTTTTGCATGGGGAGTGATTCTGCAGTTAAGACAGTGGTTCTCAACCCCAGGGTAATTTTGTCCCTCAGGGGACATTTGGCAATGTCTCGAGACATTTCTAGTTGTCACAACTGGGGATGCTACTGGCTTCTAGTGGGTAGAGGCAAGGTTTGCTGCTAAACAGTCTTCATTGCACAGAACAGCTACCCAAAACAAAGAATTATCCAGCCCAAGACATGAGTTGTGCTGAGGTTAAGTAAGACCAGGCTCCGAGTAACTTTTAGAAGGGCGAAGAAAGGAATACTTCAGTGCTTTTCTCAAATCTACTATGATTTTATACACACATGTATGATATTATACATTTTTATTATTATTACTATTCTCTTAAAGAGTAAACACAATGTAGAATACAATCAGGAAATATCAATAACGGTTCTTGGTATGACCAATGTCTTATACATTTCAAGTGTCATCAGTCTAAGTCATAAATCAATATTTGTCTCCACCACCCAAGAAATAAGTTTTTTGTTTTTTATTTTTTTGGAAAGAAAAGGCTTTCTTCGGCTGGGCGCAGTGGCTCACGCCTGTAATCCCAGTACTTTTGGGAAGCCGAGGTGGGCAGATCACTTGAGGCCAAGAGTTCAAGACCAGACTGGCCAACATGGTGAAACTCCATCTCTATTAAAATACAAATTTAGCCGGGCATGGTGGCGCGCGCCTGTAGTCCCAGCTACTCGGGAGGCTGAGGCAGGAGAATCGCTTGAACCCAGGAGGGAGAGGTTGCAGGGAGACAAGATCATACCTCTGCACTTCAGCCTGGGCAACAGAGTGAGTGAGATTCCATCTTAAAAAAAAAAAAAAAAAAAAAAAAAGACTTTCTTCAACTAGTCTTGAATCTCTTGACATGGAGCAAAAGCCTAAGACTTTGTGGTACTGGAGGGCAATTCAGCATTAAAAGTCTGAACTTTGTTCCTATGCCAGCGGAGGCTGTCATCTGCCATTGCCATAGACAGGTTTAGCCTCCTGTTAGAACCACAAGGGCAGTTGAAGTGAAGGCCACACTCTGCTTTCTGGCTTCTCTTTTCTGTATTTTTCTGATCTCTGCATCAGGAGAGACCAGCAGGCCTCCCTGCTCTCCCCTGAACCCTCTCTTGACTTTCATTTCCAGAATAACCATTGCCTTATGCTACTTAAGGGCTTGCTTTACTCATGTATTTTATGTATATTTGCATGTAATATTTATATGTATTCAGGAAATATTCACCTTGATTTTTATGGAGCACCCTAATACTTTTACAGCCTCACTTTTTTCTCTTTTAGCCGTATTTATGGAAGGGGAGGAGGGCCATTCAAATGACCTGGAGGGACATTTGAAGCTGTACCCTTTCCTCACTCTCTGTCTCTGCTTCACTCACCTCCTCTCATACATTGTTGAAAAACATTTTAAGTGGTCCTACAAATGATTGATCACAGACTGGGAGTGACTCTAGGACAAGAATTATCTCTGCTGGACTCTCTGTATTGCAGCAGTTATTCCCAAATTAAATCTGTCCTCACTGCTTTAACGAGCTTTTAGGCTTTGTTTATTTTTGATGTAACACTTTTGAGATATGTCCTAAAGAACAAAGAATATTTCACCAGGGAGGTCAAGGGGATGACTAATCCAGGAAGAAGTATAAACATTTTACACACTAAATTCTTGGGCCTTCAAGATTTTAAAAGACCTACAGAGATGTTTGAGGCAAACAAAAAAAAAAGGGGAGGGGGAAGGGAGAGATATGAATAGGAAATTGCAAAGTGGAAACTAATAAAAATAGCATATTGTGGCCGGGTACAGTGGCTCATGCCTGTAATCCCAGCACTTTGGGAGGCCAAGGTGGGTGGATCACCTGAGGTCAGGAGTTCAAGACCAGCCTAGCCACCATGGTGAAACCCCATCTCTACTAAAAATACAAAAATTAGCTGGGCGTGGTGGTGGGTGCCTGTAGTCCCAACTACTCGGGAGGCTGAGGTAGGAGAATCGCTTGAACCCAGGAAGTAGAAGTTGGAGTGAGCCGAGATCGTGCCACTGCACTCCAGCCTGGGCAAGAGACAGAGATTCCATCTCAAAAAAAAAAAAAAAAAAAAAAAAAGCGTAGTGTAACCTCATTTATTATTTAATTTGGGAGTCACCCAAAAGCTTATTAAATTCCAAAACCATTTGTAAGTTATATTTTCCTCCCTTTGCAAGAATGCCTTAATATGTAAAAAGATGGAT
Organism: Pongo abelii; assembly: GCF_028885655.2. Taxonomy (NCBI): domain Eukaryota; kingdom Metazoa; phylum Chordata; class Mammalia; order Primates; family Hominidae; genus Pongo; species Pongo abelii. Next base: position 94,489,406 of record NC_071995.2, read on the forward strand.
GAGATAAACAATCATTAATTAAATGTTAGTCATATCTAAGTAATTGCAAAAGCAGAATGATAAAAATCAGGAGTCCTGGGATTATATATGTAACTCTACCACTAATCATTTAATCTTGAGTTTCTGCTTCTTCTTCCAGAATATGAAGGCGTTGACTGTCTCAAGTTCTCTTCTGTTCTGAACAGCTATTCTACAAAAGTTCCCATTCTAGAGACTGACATATTTTTTTCCTCCCCTTAGACTGAAACAACCTCGAGCCAGGAAGATGTTAGATGAAGGCGTAATAGTTGCTCTGGGAAGTGATTTCAACCCCAATGCATATTGCTTTTCAATGGTAATTATTTTTTTTATGTGCCTTTCTGAGCAGAGTATCTACCAAGCATATAAATAATTTAAAAATATTTCACTAGCTTTTAAAACAGTATAAAAAAATCTAAAAATATGTTGCTGTGAAACAAGAAAAAAAGGGGTAGACAGCAGTGTAATTGGATTTTTCTGTCCCACATAAATGCCTGCAGGCATAGAGAGAGGAGAGAAGCTTCTATGTGCATTATTTTCTGATTCAGCTTTGAGTATTGTGGTTTTACAATAACCCATTTCCTTTCTCCAGAGAATAGCATAAACTCCAAGAGGTCTTAGTAAGGGTGGAAGTGAACTTCATTGTGTGCAGTAAGTGGTCTTGAAAAGTTGTCAATAAATATTAAATACACAATCCCTATAATAAAGTAATCTTTTCCAAAGTCTAAGAATCTTTATGTATAAACTTAGATTTTTCCCGTTGCAACTGAGCCAATTCCTCCTATACCTTTAACTGCCTCTATTTGTTGTGCTGTGTTGAGAAATGTTTTAAATTGCAGTTGCCATATGTCGCTTTCCTCCAACACTTTTCTCTTCCTGCCTTAGCCAATGGTCATGCATCTGGCCTGTGTAAACATGAGAATGTCCATGCCTGAGGCCTTGGCTGCTGCCACCATCAATGCAGCTTATGCACTGGGAAAGTCTCATACACACGGATCGTTGGAAGTTGGCAAACAGGGAGATCTCATTATCATCAATTCATCCCGGTAAGTGTGCTTCAACTTAGCTCTTTTATATTATGCCCACTGAAGTATAGAGATGAGGCCTAAATCCCTTTTCCACTAATTATTAGTGTCAGACTCTGTCTGGACTCAGACACTATCCAGTCCCTTCTATCTTGATCCCTTTCCAATGAGCAAATCTACCGACAGACCCTAAATGACAGGGTAGACCAAGTTTTCAAGATCTCTTTATCTGTCTGGTATCTTTCGTAGATTTCCAGGTTTCTGCTCTGTTTACCTGGACTTTGGCCGGGTTGTGCCCTCTGGCATGTGTTTGTGTTTTTCTGCTCGGCTTCTGATTTTCAACTTGTTCCCAACTCTGGCTTGTCACCTTGGTTCTGATTCATTCCCTCTCTGATTTCTCACGCCGACTGGATCCCAAAAGCTTAAACTTAGTTTTCCTGTTCCTGGTGACTTATCACTCACCCACCCATAGTCTGTTGCCACCTGGGCCTCCAGTGTGATATTAGTCTGTTGTCACACTGCTAATAAAGACATACCCAAGACTGGGTAATTTATAAAGGAAAGAGGTTTAATTGACTCACAGTTCTACATGGCTGGGGAAGCCTCACAATCATGGCAGAAAACAAAGGAGGAGCAATGTCATGTCTTACATGGCAGCAGGCAAGAGAGCATGTACAGGGGAACTCCCATTTATAAAAACATCAAATCTTGTGAGATTTATTCACTATCATGAGAACAGCATGGGAAAGACCCACTCCTATGATTCAATTGCCTCCCACCGGGTCCCTCCCACAATGTGGGAATTATGGAAGCTACAATTCAAAATGAGATTTGGGTGGGGACATAGCAGCAAACCATATCAGGGTCTTACTGTTCTAGACCTACAAGTTGTAAATCCTTTGGCCACTTGACTCTTACGAGCCCATTGCAGCCCTTGGACCTCATGTCCTCCAGACACCTGCTTTAAAATTCTCTCCATGATCAGAAACCACTCCCTGTATTGAATATAATGCTGATGGTGACATTTGTGTATCACTTAATGAAGCAAATATTTTAAGATCAAGTACTTAAACAATATTATTAAACAATGTTTGATTTACCATAGACCAGTTAGTTATACACTGTTTTTTAGAAAGCTCAAATACCATTGACTGGGTGTAAATAAATGTGTAGGGAATGCATTTTAAAATTAGCATTTATTGATAAAGTCATAATTTGTACTTGCACACACTGAAGTAATATTTGTTTGTTTGTTTTTTCTAGATGGGAGCATTTGATTTACCAGTTCGGAGGCCATCATGAATTAATTGAATATGTTATAGCTAAAGGAAAAGTCATCTATAAAACATGATAGATTTGAAAAGAGAAGACTTTTTGACTATATGAAATAAGTCAATATAGTTATATTAAAAGTTAAAACACCTTAATATTTACAAGAATTATATCACTTAAACCTAAATGTACTTCAATGTCTTCTTAAGTCACTCAAAAAACCCAAGGGGTAGATTTATTTTCATTTAACACATGCATTTGACATATAAACAGGTAAACCTATTGTGATTAAAATCACAAAACATCCAATTATTTCACAAATATTGGTTACAAATATTCTGTAGATTAATATGCTGGGGTATCACCAAAATGCCTTTGTGGGGAAAATTTCCATTTTGTGTCTTGGCTTAAAATTTCCATTTTGTGTCTGTATTTCACATCTCAGTTTTTAAACTATATTTAGTGAACATTGGGGGATCGAAAGAAATCTAAGTGATATGCCCCAATGAAGCTAAAATATAGCCTTCTGCTAAGCAAATAGTATTTCCTTTCCCTAAGTAGTTCATTTTCTAGATGCTTGTCAAATGAATTAATGTCCTCTGATGAAGAGTGTCCTTCCATTTCTAAGGTCTTCTCAATCTCAGCAATAGAGCTTCCCAGCAGTGTTCAAGACACATCATTTATACACAGGCATAGAGGCCTTCCTGAAATGGATGCATTTTTACCAACTACAATCATGTATTTTTTTTGGAAATTTTTAAAAATTTTTGATTCTTCACATTACAATTGGGTGAAACACATTTTACAGCTCTCAATAAATGTTTGCTGTCGCTCTTATTGTTGTTGTTTCCTTTCAGCCTGGAAGTAGATCAGCAGCGTTGTCTATTAGAGTTTTTAGGAAATTACCAAATTATTTGTGAAGAGTGGATAATTATTTACATATAAATGGGTGTTTTTAAAAGCCATGTAAGTTGATTTGAAATCTTTTTAAATGTTTCAATCATCTTTATAATCACAACTACATTACCAAACTTGGTAAGAAATGATTTGAGAAGTAAAGATTAACTCTCCAAATGATCACTAATTTCAGCTTAATAGAGCCTGAATGAATGAGGCTTTGCTGTAGTCAATATAAAGCAACTCAAAATGCCCCTCACTGGAAGGTTAAAGGTAACATTGCACATTGTTGTCATCACGATGGGGTCTCTGGAGCTCTGAACCTCATGCGATTGTTTAAGAAGTCTTGGGACAGTGTAGGGGGCACACAGTTGCTGTGTGTGATGGCTCCCCTGTGGCCAGTCACCTAGGCACTGTGAACATTTGGGACGCAGGAGATAGACATAAAACCCAAAATGGAATGTTAGGTCCACTCTTCCCTGGAACTCAAGCAACACAAGATTAGATTCTTCTATTGAAGAAACAAGAAGGAGAAGCACATCCGATTTTTCATCTAGGAGGCACTCACTTTAAATAAATAGCATTCATGCCTTTTTTGAAAGAAGACAGAAGAAGACATCTACCCAAAACTGCCCTAGTCCTCCCAGGCCAGTGTGCTGCAAGCCCGTGCAACTCACAGTTTGCTAGGAATGCAGAACCTCTGGCTGGACCCAGACCTGCTGGGTTGGAATCTGCATCCTAATAAGCCCCGGGTGATTCGCATGCACATTAAGGTCTCAGCAGAGCTGAGTTCTAAGCCCTAATCACACCAATCTTCACACTGTTCCTTAGGGGACAGTGAGCTGCTCAGGGCCATGCAGTACGGTTCCCTCTGCCCAGAATGCTTTCCTTCTCTTCCTTACATGGGAAACTGGAGCTGGATGCCCCTCCCCACATTCCCACATCTCTATGATAGCCTTTATAGCATTGTAATTTAACTGTCTTTTCTATTTTAGACTAATGAAGTCTACCCTCTGGGCTGAAACTAATGTTCTCCAACTATTTTTTGGTATATTTTCAATGTTTACATTTAATAAATTAATACTCTCAACAAAAGTAAGCAAAAAGGCAAAATGGGCCGGGAGCGGTGGCTCACGCTTGTTATCCCAGCATTTTGGGAGGCCAAGATGTGTGGATCCCTTGAGGTCAGGAGTTCGAGACCAGCCTGACCAACATGGTGAAACCCCATCTCTACTAAAAATACAAAAATTAGCCGAGTGTGATGGCACATACCTGTAATTCCAGCTACTTGGTAGGCTGAGGCAAGAGAATTGCTTGAATGCAGGAGGCAGAGGTTTGCAGTGAGCTAAGGTAGCACTATTGCACCACAGCCTGGGCGACAGAGCCAAGACTCCATCTCAAAAAAAAAAAAAAAAAAAAAAAAAAAGCAAATGAACCATAAAGAGAGAACCATAAAGTTTAATAAAAAGCAATCCAGTGACCAGACCCAAAAATCAGATACAAGTTTAAAGCAGTATGAAATGTATCTGCTTTTGAATTTTGCCAGTTGTGATGATTTTTTTTCTTTTTCTTTTCTTTCTTTTTTTTTTTTTTTTGAGATGGAGTCTCACTCTGTCACCCAGGCTGGAGTGCAGTGGCACGATCTTCGCTCACTGCAACCTCTGCCACCCAGGATCAAGCAATTCTCCTGCTTCAGCCTCCCGAGTAGCTGGGATTACAGGCACCTGCCACGGTGCCTGGTTAATTTTTGTAATTTTAGTAGAGACAGGGTTTCACCATCTTGACCAGGGTGGTTTTTGAAATCCTGACCTCATGATCCACTTACCTTGGCCCCCCAAAGTGCTGGGATTACAGGCATGAGCCACCGCACCCAGGCTGTGATGGGATTTTATGCACGTGGTAGATTGTCAGATACAGGCCCATGGATCACGCCAAATCACACGCCCATGCCCTTGAATGTTACCCTCCCAAATTGACTCTGGGCCTGGAACGTGACTTGCTTTAGCCAACAGGACATTAGCGAACGTGGCACAACAGGGGCTTGAAAAGCCCTTGTGCTTTAGGGTTTGCCTCCTCCGGCTGCCCTGAGACAACTTGTGACAAAGCCCAGGTGAGCCTGCGGGGCTGGGGAGGAAATCCTGATGCCTCCGACTCTTTTGTTGCTAGCCAATGGGAAAAAGAGTGTACTGAGTCAAGCATATGTTCTTAAAAACGGTTGACATCTGTCAACCGAATCCTTCAGAAGCTTGATTAACTGCTGTTAGAGGCGCTAAACTTTGTTATAAAAACCTAAGAATAAAGCAACACCATAGGCAATTGAGACTCAGTTTATTCCATGTTTCCCTTGAAGTTTCCTTGAAGGCGTGTGCTGTCAGTTACTAATAGAGCTGTGTAGAAAACTCAGTGACAAAGTGTCATTTTGACCTGGAGGACTGCAGGGGCCGTGAGAATCCAGCATTCCCCAAACTGGAGCGAAGAGCACCATCAGACCGCTGGGGGTTACTGGCTGAATGGCAGCTCATAGATGACAATGCACAAACCTCATTTGTGTGTGTTCACATTTTGACAAAGAATAGCACCAAGAACAACCTTTAGGTAAACAGGCTCCTCAGCACATTTTTTGCTCCGTGAATTGCTGTGGGCAGCAGTTTTCACTTCAGTTTCCACCTTTCCTGTGGACAGGTTGCAAATCTAAAGGGTGAAAACTCTATTGTGAAATCCACTGTTGGGCCCATTTTAGACGGCAATTAGGTAGGCAAGCTGGCAAGTGTGTCTGTCCTCCTCTCCACCAGCTGTGGTTTTTAGGGCCACGGTTTCAGACCACTTGAAGGGCCTTGCACATATATGCACACACGGGTGCAAAGTCACAGAGCTTAGCCTTGGGAAGCCAAGAGGTCATGTGACCCATCCTTCATCTGGACAGATACACTTAAGCCATCCCTGAAGGTCCTTTATCTTCTTGGGGGAAAAAATAGATGGGGTAATACATTCTAGGGCTCCATCTGACCTTTGTCAATAGGACTCATTTTAATGATTTACCACTACAGAAAGGAGGTTGGTTAATCCCCAGAGATTCCTTATCTGTGAAATGAGGAAGGTTACAATAAGAATGTGAATAGAGTACTAACACCTAGGAAGTGAAAATACTAACCTCAAACTCCCATGTAAGCATTTGGGGGATACGTGTAGTGATAAGTACAAAATACACAGTTTAATAAGAGCCACCCAAATAGCAATCTTTATATTCATTCCTTATCTCCTTTGCACATGAAAACCCTTGTTGGTTTTAATTACCTCTATAATTAATAGCTGAAGACCCTATTGACTACTCTTTACTATGATCCAATTAATAGAAGAAAAAAGCTGCTTAAGGACAAATTATGACATAAAATCGTTATTTATGAAGGCATATTAAGTCATATCATGCAAAGTAAAATTAGCCAAAGAAATTCAACTGGTGGAGAGCTTGTTGAAGCAAATTTTTTTAAAAAAAAAAAGGTTAACAAAATCTAAAGTTTTTAGAAAAAATTGCTATCAATCTATTTCCAAATTTGAATTCATCTAATGCTAAGAGTAAAAAAAAAACAGGCACATACAATTGTGGTTATTCTTCTCACCCTTAAGAGTGAGTGGCCTGTTGAAATTGTTAAGAAAGAAAGAAAACTTTTATAATCTGAAAATACCTGGTGGGTCTTGAACCACGACAACAGGAACACAGTGCTGAATTTAGCAACTATAATACTGCCATCAGCCTAACCAAAGTAGGCTTTAGAAGAACTGAATTATACAATGGATTGATCTACCTAGGAAAGTTCTCAGGTCTCTCCTTTAGCCTAGTATTGCTTTGTGCTAAACTGACTGCCCTCTGATCTGCTACTTCATGACAAAGCCCATTAAAGGTCCTCAGACTCCGGGATTTTGGTGGATTTCTTGTGCAGAAATTGCAGTGAAAAGGCTGTTGGAGAAAGAGGTCTTGATTCTGGAATATGCTCCATTCTGTATTTTTCAATGTATGGAGCAGCTACTTCCCAAACCTGAAAAGCAAAGACAAAACAAAGTTGAAATATTGATGACATTGTTTCCACATGCTATTAAACATCAACTTCATCCGAAGTGAAAACATACTCTATACATGACTGGACACAGCTGCTGTTTGCTTGCTTTTATTTTAAGCCATTTGACACATGACCTGTGTCAATTAGTCTTTGGTTGCATTAAAAACTGTAAATATACAAAGTCCAAAACTTTCTAAAGTCATCATAAAGATTTTAAGCTGCATACTTTTCCCAAGCAAATAACAAAACCCAGAGAATTCAGTGTGGACAGAGTGAAGGATAGTTGCTCCAGGGTCTTAACAGGACCTATGCGGTTTTTTCTTGTTTTTTTGTTTTTTTTCTTTTTTTGTGAGACAGAGTCTCACTCTGTCGCCCAGGCTGGAGTGCAGTAGCATGATCTCAGCTCACTGCAACCTCCACCTCCCAGGTTCAAGCAATTCTTGTGCCTCAGCCTCCTGAGTAGCTGGGATTACAGGAGTGTGCCACCAGGCCCAGCTAATTTTTGTATTTTTAGCAGAGATGGGGTTTCACCATGTTGGCCAGGCTGGTCTCGAATTTCTGGCCTCAAGTGATCCACCCACCGTGGCTCCCCAAAGTGCTGGGATTACGGGTGTGAGCCACCACACATGGCCTGGACCCGTGTGTTTTCTAAAGCAAGCCTTAAATGATAAAAGGCAGTGAATTTTATTTCCCTGTTGCCTTATTTCCATGCCACAGGTGCTCTATTCCTTCGACCCTGCTACTCAAAGCGTGGCCTGTGCCCCTGCAGTATCAGCATCACCTGGGACAAGTCAGAATCTTGGCCTTCACCCAGACCTACTGAATCCACACCTGCATTTCAACAAGATGCCCAGCAGATTCATAGCCACATTAATGTTGGAGAGGCACTGCCTCAGATCCTTGGTTAGTTTTTGCCTCCCACCCACCAACCTCTTTTTTCTTTCTTTCTTTTTTTTTTTTTTTTTTTTTTTTAAGCATAACATCATCTCAAAGTAAGGCCCTGGACGGGCATGGTGGCATGCGCCTGTAGTCCCAGCTACTCAAGAGGCCAAAGTGGGAGGATCACTTGAGCCCAGGAGTTTGAGTCCAGCCTTGGCAACATAGCAAGACCCCCATCTCTAAAAAATTTTTTTTTAAAAATTGAATGAAATTAAGGCTGTGTTTTTGGTTTATATTTGCTTTTTAACTGATTGCCACTGACAGCCAAGGAGCCTTTCCTATTATTTTTTATGACCTTGGAAAATGAATACTCTTAAAGGCTAACCTCTCGTATACCTCCCTCCTAGCACCAAAGTTGGCAGCAGACAAGCAGCTTCCCCACCCAGAGTGCAGGACATGCTTAGAAATAATGGGTGTGAAAATCACAGGGAAAAATCACTCCCCTAGAGCAGAGCAACTGTTTTAAGGAAATCAAGCGATTCTAGGGAACATAACACCGACAAGTGATTCAAAAGGTTTAAAGCACTTCAAAAACGATATTTAAAAGATAAGCCAGCATGCTGGGCATCTGTACCTGGCAGCTGAGTATATGGTCAATGTAACCAGTGGAAATACGCAGGAAAGAAAACCCGCATCTCACCAGAGCACTAGACAGACTGAAAGTTTTCTGAAGTAAACACCCAGGCCTTGGTTTTCTCTCCAGGTCTACACAGCCATTGCACCCAGTGGTGGTAGTTGTGATAGCATCACCCAGAAGGGAACGCACTTTTGAATCAAAGAGGACATCTTGCAGGGGTGGGGAGGCATCAATGAACCTGACATCTTATTTTTTTCCCCATGAATATTGTTCCAAAACTCCCTTTAAAATCCATTTCTGTTTCTAATCCTTAGATATTCAACGTTTGACTGTACCCTGGTGCACTTAGTGTTTATTATATGGCTTCTTATTGGTGCTGCAAGTTGTTGTTCAAATACCTTTTTGCTAATTCCCAAGGAATGGCCAGAAAACAATAGAATAAGGCAATGTTTCTCCATCCCCGACTTTGCTTTCCTGTAACAATGAAAAATTAAGAAACAAGCCAAGGGGCCAGCTTGCCTTCTGCTCCAGGAGCAGCCTATGGGCTGCCTCGATGTCCGGGGCCATGAAGCGATCTTTTATCCAGGGCCTACAGGGAGAGCACATCCACCCATCAGCCAAACATTAAACCCTGCCAGGGTTCACAGTGCCGAACTGATGTAACTTTCAGAGACCTGTTTGATTTTACCTTACAACAGAGCGCACCAGGTCATAGACCTTCTCCAGCGGAGTGGTTGTTTTCAGGGGACGTAGAAACTCTATGCCCTGGCAGGCTGCAAGGAGCTCGATGGCCAGCACTGAAACAAGAAATTCCAAGATGGTAGCTTATGAAAGTCTGACTTCATGCTTAAGGAATGTGGATTTCCCAAAGTTGACACCCATCACCACCCAACTAACAGATGGTTTGTTCTCTGTCTATTGGCAGAATGAAGTTGCTTTGATATTTAGTTGCCATTTTAACCTGTTTTCTAACCCCTTGACTGTATCTTTAATGCTGAGAAGGGGAGAATTGAGACATTTACCTGAATAATTACCAGACCCGCACACCTACCCAGGAAGCTGCCCATTCATCTGCGCTAGCAAAATCTGCCATGTGCCCCATTCACATCCTCTAACCAAGGTTTGTTGGCTAAGTTTGGGTCATGTGGGTAGGGAATGAAGTGAGAAAGAAGAGCTGATCCTCATCTTGAGCCCCAGCTCTATTAAATAATTGTATGCATTTCATCAAGATGCTTTACATCTCGCGGTTTCCAATTCCATATGAATTGCGGGGTGGGGATACTGGACTAGAAGATGAGAAATTGCTTCCAGGTCCACAGTGAATTCCACAACTTCATCCTCTGCCATTGTGATCTGTCTGCACTCGCTAGAGTTCATAGTGTACTTCATAAATTGAATGTGCTGTTGAATCAAGGTGGGGTGTGACAGTTCATGGTACTCGTCTCTCCACTTTGAATATATGTTTTAAAAGTCTCATTAAAAAAAAAAAAAAACACTTTGGGGGGGTGAGGTGGGAGGATTACTTGAGGCCAAGAGTTTGAGACCAGCCAAGGCAACACAGCAAGAACCCATCTTCACAAAAAATTTAAAAATTACCCAGGTGTGGTGGTGCATGCCTGCAGTGTCAGTTACTTAGGAGACTAAGGAAGGAGGATCACTCGAGCCCGGGAGTTCAAGGCTGCAGTGAGCTATGGTTGCAACGCTGCACTCCAGCCTGGGTGGCAGATAGAGATCCTATCTCAAAAAAAAAAGAAAGAAAAAAAAAAAAGCCAGCCAAAGGACCAGCTTAGTTCTGCATGGTTCCTTGGTTCTTAATCTTTAGTGAAGATCAGAATCACCTGGAGGGTTCATTAAACACAGATTGCTCCGCTCTCCTCCTGGAGTTTCTGAATTAGCTGGCCTGCAAGGCCTGAGAGTCTGCCTTCCTGACAAGTTTCCAGGTGATGCTGATGTTGCTGGTGGGAGATCCCACTTGAGAACCACGGGCACAGTGGTCTATCAGGGAGGCCCGCCATCCCGGACTCATCAGCATTACCTTGCTCCACGTGCTCGATGACCCTGAGGGCCTTCCTTGCTGCCCATCCTCCCATGGAGACGTGGTCCTCCGTGGCCGCGCTGGTGGAGAGGGAGTCAACAGACGAGGGATGGCACAGAGCTTTGTTCTCAGAAACTGCAAGAGACCAGTACCAGTTAAGAAGTGCTCCTTATAGGATGAGCTGTCTAAAGGACCCGTGGCTTCCACAGAGTGCTCAACAGCATGGGATACACTCTCCAGAAGATCTTGGACATTATCCAAGCACCTGATGGTAGAAAGCTGCTTTGGGAAAAGGAAGCAGGTCATTTTTTTCCCCAAGTGAGTATTCTAAAGCAATAGTGAGTTCTGAGGTAAGACAGGGATGGGAGAGCTGGGAATTCTAATATAACAAGGCCAAGATGAAAACCTGGGAGGCATTTAACATGCCAGGGAGAGTAGGGGAGAAAGAGACATGATGGCCATTTTCGGGTACTTGAGGTCAATTTGGTTGTGTCACCAGAATTTGGGTGTGGCATTTGGGGACTGAGGCTGGACCCATAAATCTTGGGCAAGAAGATTTAACACTTCAGAGTGTTCAAGGATGATATAAGTGGATGTAAACAGGGGCTCGATGACTACCAGCAATATCTGGGAGGTGGGGGAATTCTAGGGAGGACCAAGACATGGGACTCTCAAGCTTTCCAGTGCACATGAATCACTCGGGGACCTTGTTATAACAAAGATACTGAGCTTTGGGTGGGGAGCCTGAAATTCTGCTGTACTAACGAGCTCTCAGGTGATGGCCATATTGTTGGTCTGAGGACTACACTATAAGTAGCAAGAACTTAGGTTATGAAGTTCCCTCACCCTGGCTTAGAAGTCAGGAAAGGTCAGACTCAAAATCTCTTCTCCTCTTTCTTTGGCTTTAAGAGTGGTCATGGGTGAAGCTTCAATTGTTTTCTATGCTGTATGGGATCGTATCCTAAGATGATCTCGCTTTAAACTAGGGTCATGCTACTTTGTCAAGGTCATGTTGGTTGGCCAATGACTTTCCAGGTTTCAGCACTGTAAGTCCCAAGTCCTTGGACCCTAAACTGAGGGCTATACAGATAAGCAATCTGTGGTGAGGCTTGTTCAGAAAGATAACTTACAAGGGCCAAAAAAAGAAAAACACTAATTTTACTACAATGAAAGCAAGCCGAACAACCTCAATAGGCAGCTTGGGAAACTAAAACATATTCAAATGAGGCTTCCCAATGTCCATCCCATTCTCTAGAAATCAATGACTACTCCCCCACGACTACGTTATTGTGAGAAATTTCTACCTGTTAAAGGGGTATTTTATTAATAAGCAAGTAAGCAAATAGAAGATACTGGTCAGAGGAGGTGAATTCAGTGGCTCTTAGTTGGTTATTTGTGTTGGTTGGGAATAATATTAATAGCAACTAGTATTTATTTAGTGCTTATGATGTGCCAGGCTTTATATGCATCAATTCATTTAATCCTCCAAACAACCCCCTTAGGTAAACTTATGTCCATTTTATGCAGGTGTAAATTGAGGATCAACAGGATAAAGAGGCTCACAGAGCTAGTAAATGGCAGAGCTGGGCTTCTGATCTAGCATCTACGCATGTAATAACTCATGCTATCCTGCCTTTTAGGGTAGGGTTGTTAGATAAAGTAGAGGATGCCCAGTTAAATTTTGATTTTAGATTAAAAAAAATAATTTTTGTAGTATAAGTATGTCCCAAATAATTCAAATTTAACTAGTCATCCTGTGTTTTTGTTAAATTTGACAACCCTATTTTAGGATTAAGTATTGATTAAAATGAGATCCTCATTAATTGAAGTAAAAGCACATTTTTGTATGCCAAAATTCAGGGTTTGAATTCTGCTTTACATCTTGCTATCTGTGCAATATTGGGCAAGTCACTTAACTCTGATCTTCAGATATTCATCTATAGATAACAATAATAGCACTTACCTCAGGTGACAATTGTGCAATTAAGTGAATGAACATAAATGAGGCCCTTAGCACTTACTTAGTGCCAGGCACTGTTCTGATGTGTTAATCTGTCTCTTACAATCTTGAGTCAGAAATAAACTATATTGAAGCTCAGTCTTCACAGAGGGTATCCTGATTCTTATAAGCATTTTTTTATGTTGCAATAACATCTTTGTTTTTAGTGGTTGTTATATCTAGTGAAATGTATCCAAAGTTTAATTATAGGTTTAAAAATTTAAAGTTTAATTATAGGTTGGTTCAAGTTTCACCATTAACTATAACCATCTTAGTCTTTTTCCAATAGTCTTCAAATGGAGATTTGGAAAAAAGCTATAGAGATGAAGTTCATATGCAATGTCAAATTGCTTTCCACAGAGAAATTGTCCATTACAGCCTTATTATTGTATTATTATATTCCAGTATAACAGTATTGAAGTTTTTAAACTATTTTTTTCTGAAAAATATTAGAGTTAACCTGTTACCTTTGCACTGAGAGAACTAGGATGCAAATAAAAGTGGTGAAAAGTTAGATCTCACTCACAGACCACATTTGATACTTCTAGGTGAAATGGAAAGACCCTTAGATGGACGGGTGTGTGTTCTGGGAAAAGGGCAGTGTCCTTACCAAGGGCTGCTGCCGTGCAGTGAGCTATCATGAACCCAGAGTTCAGACCACCTTCGGACACCAGGAAGGCAGGCAGCTCACTGAGGGAGGGATTGCAGAGCCGCTCGATTCTTCTCTCACTGATTGCAGCAAGTTCATGGATGCCAATGGCCAAGTAGTCTAGGGCCTGAAAGAGGGTCTCTGTTTAGTCAGCCTATATTGGAATGTGCTTTCGGGGTCAAGAGCAGTTCTAAAAAGCTTACTTTGGCTGAGTATTCACCATGGAAGTTTCCTCCAGAAATTGTCTCTCCCCTACTGGCGAAGACCATCTTTCACAAGAGGTTAAGGCTTGAAGATAACGTTTGCCGGTCACTTCAAGTACAACCCCTTCCTGCCCTCTTTTTTAACATGGAGGTGGCAGTCTGTGTACAAATGTGGGGTGGAGGGAAAGAGACAAGTCTTCCTGCAAGAGACATAAAGGGGCACAAAAGCAAAAAACAAAAAGGCTTAAAGGTGGATCATGTACACCCAATTTGGAGGCCAAAAAAACATGAACCTTGAAATGATGTTTTCTCTTGAGATTAGATTCTCAAGCACCATAACTGTACCAACCTGGTGGTTAGTATACCTGCCCTCAAAAGGTTTATAGCCTGAAACTAAAAACAGAGACCAATACATCTTTTTGAAAGCAACTTCTGTTTCTTCAATGGGCACTGCAAACTTGTGTTCCATAGAAGAATCTGTTGAATGGGAAATGCTGCTGATGAGTAACTACCAAAATGTCTGAAATAATCAATTTTAAGAAAATTTTCAAATTCTTTACTCAGTAATCTGGTGTCAGCGTTCAACAGCAGATGGTGGCCAATATGTCCTCATGAATCCATTTTAAGTAGGTGGCAAGTTTAAATTTGCTGAATATTATTACTCTGAGGTAATTCTTTTTTTATTTTCTGTATCACTCTGTCACCCAGGCTGGAGTACAGTGGCGCCATCTCGACTCACTGAGACCTCTGCCTCCCAGGTTCAAGTGATTTCTTTTGCCTCAGCCTCCTGAGTAGCTGGGATTACAGGCACGCACCACCACACCCAGTTAAATTTTGTATTTTTAGTAGAGACAGGGTTTTGCCATGTTGGCCAGGCTGGTCTTGGACTCTTGGCCTCCAGTGATCAGCCCACCTTGGCCTCCCAAAGTGCTGGGATTACAGGTGTGAGCCACCAAACCCAGCCTCAGATAATTCTATTCCATCATGCACTTTACTTAAACCAGCAAGCACCCAGGAAAAGGCAGTAACAGATCCTTCTTCCTGGTTCTAAAGAGCTAATCTTTGCCTCTTGGGCTCAAGAATATTCATTGCCTATTAACTGAGAACTTGCTGTGTGTAAGAAAGGTTCTAACTTTGAAAGACTTGGAGATATATGTGTCACATTAACCTTGTCAAGTGTGGATTACTGTGTTCTGCGTGTGTAACTGTGAGCCCATTGGGTCTAGCTCCTTGGCCTCGGCCTCCTCTCCATTCTCTGAATCCCTATAGCAATGGAATTCTGCATCAATTTAGAACTTAGACATGTTTTTATTGTCCTCTAGTTGTTCCAAATTTGTTTGTTGGCTAGTAGATTAAAACAATTAGAATTTAACTCCCATAATATCCAGCATGTGTGATGGGGCTCCGTATCTGCAATAGAAAATTGAGAAACATATTCTTTCAGGTAACAGCAGTATTGCAAGAGAACTCCCAAATATTAGCCTATTGGAAATTTATCAATAATTAGCATCTTTAATTGAAAAAAATAAAAGACTTTTGTCTGAAATTCTTGCTGAGGCAAGTGGTAGCAGAAGAATTTAGTGAGGAATTAATTATCCCCTGCCCCATATTCAGTAATTGAATGGTAATTTCTAAAAACTATGAGACACCCTTTAAAGGCAATGATGTAAATGTAGAATAGATACACCTCTTCCCTACAGTGAAAAGACTGGTACGTGAGATAAGACTACATAGAGTTCATAAAAACTACTATTCCATCTGGGGGATGGGGTGGTATTGAAGTGAATGGAGAGACCCACAATTCCTGAGGCTTATTTAGTGTGGGTTGACTTCAGTGTAAAACAACGTGAGAGAACATAAAACACACATTCTGAAGTACGCTTGTCAAAAAACACATACATACAAAAGCCATCTCATGGGAAACCTTACGGAGCTATCACATAACCATCTGCTAACTCAGCCTGTGACCTGCTTTTGGGGCTGCTGACTCAGCACTTTCTCTAGGATTCAGAACTGAGGCAGATGTGGAATAGGAAAAATAGATTCCAAAGGCGTTTGATTATCTTCAGAGGCAGTGCTGTCTCCATGAAAACTGTGCCAGTGTGACTCCTGACTGATCACCTCAACATCTGGGGAACTAAGCCATCATGGAACATAGCAAAAACCAGATGGCTCTGAGATAAACCACACCATTAAGAAGAGAGGAGCTCCATCCTTGAGAAATGGAATCAGTTTTACTATTTCTTTGAACAAATGCAAAAGCACTAATTTGAGCAAAGTGCACATGACAAATAAAAACTCATGATGGGGGCCAGGTGTGGTCGCTCACACCTGTAATCCCAGCACTTTGGGAGGCCAAGGCAGGTGGATCACTTGAGGTCAGGAGTTTGAGACCAGCCTGGCCAACACAGCAAAACCCTGTCTCTACTAAAAATACAAATATTAGCCGGGCCTGCGGGCACATGCCTGTAATTCCAGCTACTCAGGAGGCTGAGGCAGGAGAATCGCTTGAACCTGTGAGGCAGAGGTTGCAGAGAGCCGAGATGGCACCACTGCACTCCAGCCTAGGAGACAGAGACTCCGTCTAAAAACAAACAAAAACAAAAAAAATGCCAAAAACCTCAGGATGAGGAAGCCATAACTCTTTAATCAATACTTTGGTAAGTGTTAAAAGGCTGACCTCTGCGTAACGCAAACTGCTCTCACGCAAAGCAGAGAGGCCTGCATAAATAAACTGTCCAGCATCTCTGCAATCACATTTGTGACCTACGTCTTCACCCTTCCACCAACAACCTTGGCAATGGGTTTTAGGGCCAGTGTCTTCAGGAAACATGTCAGCCAATGCTGGAAATTTCTTCTTAAATCTTGAGTGGGTCCATTTGGAAAGTACAGCATGTTAGACTTGGCACCTGAGAGTAAGTTCACAGGTCACCTCTGCCACTTACCAGCTCTGACCTGGAGAAAGTCAGTTAACCTCTGAGCCTCAGGTACTGATTCATTTACTCTGTGAAATGGAGCAATGGAACTGAGAAGCTACACAAAATGATTGTTTCAGTAGATCCTAAAATTACCAGCTGCAATTCTATAATTGTAGGTTAGTATACAATCAAAAGATACAGGATTATCTGTTGCGCTGTTCAGTTCTGTGGTAATGATGTTCTTCACAAATGCTATTGTATCATTCACCACACCATGGACCTAAAATACAATCAAAATAAGGTATGTGACCCATTTGATTACCTGAAGAGTACCAATATTCTTAAAAGAATATAGAAGATCTTATCTTAAAGTTATAAAGAATATAGAAAATCTTATCTTAAAGTTATAACCATGGAAATTATACTCTGTTCATTTTGAACTGAAGATAATTTTGTTATAATTCTTTTGGGTTTTCACTGAAACAAATTAGAATAAATTCATTATCATATATATTCACATTAGATCAATCTATACAAAGCAGCATGGTGTGGGAGGAAGAATGCCAACTCTAGACACAGGCAGATTCACTCCCAGGTTAGTGGTAGGACTTGGGCAAGTTCCTTAGGTTTATAGTTAAAAGAGAGGAAGACTTAGAAAACAGACAATAGCACTTACGGCTTTTGAGACGTATATAAAATAATGCAAACAAATTCTTAGATGTGACTCGCAGAGATTACTCAAATGGTAGCTATTATCCAAGGCAGTAAAGTTCATTAAGCATGAAGGTATCACATTAGAAGATGCTCACACATAAGGCAGCTACCCTGTACAAACCCCAGAGATAGCCACAATCTATAAAGCAGCACCTAGCTCTGGTTTCTCCCAGAAGTCAAGGAAGTAATTATCTATCTGTGTGATCGTGGGCAAGGTACGTAATTCTGTGTCTCAGTTTCCCCATTGCAAAATGGGAGAAAGAGTATCTTATAGTTGGGAAGATTAAATGAATTAATAAATGAAAGACAGTGATAATGGTGCCTGTCACATAGAATCTGCTATCGTTATTAAAATATCAGGGAAGTCTTACATCAGGACTTAATCTTCCTATAGATCTAATTTGGCAATTCTTACCCATAGGTGTTTTGATCCATTGCTTAATAAGCTAGCTAGAAAAGATAACTTGCTGAGTAAAGGGAAATGAGGGTATTTATTCTAGGGAGGACTCTATTACACCATAGACTGAAATTTGGCACAGACTCAAATATTGTTTATTGAGATGCCTGGCTCTCTAATTGTCATATGTAAATTATGCATCTGCAATACAGATGCCTAATGCCAACCCAGGTCATCTGCATTTTTAATTTAAAGTTAAGCATCACAAGTTCATTTAAAATAACTTATATTGCCCATAAAATGCAAGTAAGGTATAACCATTACTATGCACTTGAGTTTCAAAATGATATAATTAAGACTTTCCTGTAAACACCTCTGACTATCTGGTTAAAGTTTCATCTTAACAGGGAGAAACAGTACAACTCTACTAACTGGTTATGATTTTATTACTAAGAATTTTTAAAAGGGCACTGAATCAACATAAGAGGTTGTCTGGGCTGGGGACGGTGGCTCACACCTGTAATCCCAGCACTTTGAGAGGCTGAGGTAGGTGGATCATTTGAGGTCAGGGGTTCGAGACCAGCTTGGCCAACATGGTAAGACTCCATCGCTAATAAAAATACAAAAATTAGGCATGGTGGCGCATGCCTGTAATCCCAGCTACTCAGGAGGTTGAGGCAGGAGAATCACTTGAACCTGGGAGGTGAAGATTCTAGTGAGCAGAGATCATGCCACTGCACTCCAGCCAGGGTGACAGACTGAGACTCTCTCCAAAACAAAGAAGTTATCTGTTGGTTGTCTCAAAAAAAAAAGAGGTTGTCCTCTGAAAGTAGGTTGAGCAATCAAAAGAAAACAAATAGTTCACCATATAGAATAGAAACTTTACAACAATTGCACACATAAAGGTAAAATATACATAACTTTTCATACAGACAGTAAGAAATTTGGACTATAGTTGACCATTACATGTTTTTCTAACACTTTCCTGGTTTAAAATTTTTCATCCTGAACCCGGGGAAAGAAAAACCTTATTGGCATTTTTTATTGACTTTTTTTTTTTTTTTTTTTTTTTTTTTGCTTTTACCTGTGGACAGCAGCGCAAGGTGTATGCATCCTGGACGTGATCACAGAACCTGTGACTCTCTGTGGAAGAGGTGGAGGTGGAGGGGATGAGACAGGGATCATGTTACTAATTCTTTTCACAAAACACATAACCAAATAGGTCACTCCCATAAACATGGTCAGACCTGCTATTTCTGATGGGTGGTGATCTGAGTCCAAGAGTGACCGAAACCGAAAAGCAACTTCAATTTGCCCACGGTGAGGTCGAAGAGCATGAATGTCTAGAATTGATGGAGAAAAAGTCTGAATAATTCCATTTATTTATTTTTTTAAAGATGGGGGTCTCACTGCGTTCCGCAGGCTGGTTTCAAACTCCTAGGCTCAAGCCTACCTTGGCCTCCCAAAGTGCTGGGATTACAGGCACGAGCCACCATGCCAGGTCGAGTAATTCTGATATTAGAATAAATGACCATCAATGGTTCAGGACCATCTACAGTGTTGACACAGCCCTCAAAAGTCCCAGGGTCCTTAGCCACCACTCAAAATTAGAAACTTAACTCCAAAATCACGATTTTCCTTATTGACTTGATTCCTTCTACTTTAAATATCTGAGAGCAAACTATATGTTGAGACCACTGGGAATTCCACTCAAGACACTGGGCCTACCTTAAAGGAATAGGGCTAATAATAGGAGGGAGCCCTACAGTGGCCTAATTTAACTCAGTCACTTTTAGACAATGTTCTACCCTTTTTCATATTATAGTTGGGGGGGTCGTCAAAATTCACTACTTTCTAAATAAGCTACCAATTCGACAGTTTTTCTTTCCCAATTTTCTAGTCGGGACCAACTCTAATCCTCTTCCTTTTTACAGGACTCCTAAGTCCTGTAAAAAGATTCCTAAGACAACACAGAGCTTGACACACCCAGAACCCCGGGTGCTCTGAGGCAAGTCACTCAATTTCTGGGCTCTGTGCATCTGTAAATTGCGGTTCTTTCAAGGATCAGTTGTGCCATGGCTTAGATGAAGATGCAGCACACTGGGTACACCACAGGCACTTGGGATTTCTCCTTCCCTACCACCTGCCCCCACCACTTCTGTGTCTAAAGATCTCAGCCACCCCGCCCCATCACCTCTGGTTGAATGAATAACAACCGAAAGGAAGAACCCTGCTGACCAGTGTCAAAGGCTTTGGTGGTGCCCTTCAGGACCTCTAGGGTCAGGGCTGCCACAATGTCAGCCTGCCGTGCAATAGCACTGGCTCTCTCTACAGCTTCACAGCCCAGGGATGTGATCATCTGCGTCCCGTTGATGAGTGCCAGGCCCTGTCGGGGGAGAGAGCAAAGTTTCCTACTGTGATTATTGTAACGAACTTACATACCAGTGGATTTTGTATCTTTTGCTTTCATAAGAGAGAAATTAGCCAGTCAGCTGAATTATGTTTATGTTTTCTAAAGTATGGGACAGTAATGTTTATTTAAGCCCTTGAAGAATAAGTGCTATCATATGTGAACTTGTAAGCACAAATCTGGCAAATGAAACACTCGTTAAGTATCCCCATTCCCAAAGCAGCAATGCAGCTCTGGAGTGTAGACTGCATATAAAATCTTTAGTGCATTAGGTTGCATTTGTTCTTTAAATTCTTACTGTTATAGACGAGAAATCCAAAAAAACCCAATTCTGGTCCAAGACTCTTAGCTTAGAGCATTCTAAGGAATTTGGGCTGAGAACATCTATCTCTCAGAGATCCTAACAGAACTCGATTTGAAGTTTTAAGTTCCTAAGAGACCGCCTATGCATTGTGGCACGAAGAATCTTTTTTCTTTTTTGAGACAGGGTCTTACTGTGTTGCTCAGGCTGGTGTGCAGTGGTGCAACCATGGCTCCCTGCAGCCTTGACCTCCAGGGCTCAAGTGATCCTCCCACCTGAGCCTCCAGGGTAGCTGGGATTACAAGTGTGCGCCACCACGCCTGGCTAATTTTTGTCTTTTTTGGGGGGGCGGGTAGAGATGGGTTTCGCCATGTTGCCCAGGCTGGTCTCAAACTCCTGAGCTCAGGCAATCCACCTGTCTCGGCTTCCCAAAGTGCTAGAATTACAGGCATCCGCCACCATGCCTGGCATAAAGAATCTTTTAAATTCTTACAGAGGTGCCCCTTCTTCAGGGATGAACTTTAAACAAACATGCAAGTTGCATTTAAGGAACCATTGAGGCTGAGATTAAAACTGAAAATACTGCATAAATAAAAACTTATGCACTATGAACATATTTTTCTTGAGTTTCCTTACCTCTTTTGGTTTTAAAATAACTGGTTTCAATCCATGGGCTTCTAGGACCTATAGAATGATTAAAAATATGAAAATGGGTATCAAATGAAATACTAGCCTATTTCCAATATCATATGTAATCCAATAATAGCTCTTTATGCCCAAAAGTCCACTTATAAGAGATGAGACCTACAGGAACTGGCTCTATTCATGTTCTCTGGTCTATTCTCTAGTTCTGTTCTTCAGTCATGAAAGCAGACTTATCTTTCAATTAATTTTTGTACTGAAATCAGGGGTTCCATTGTCTATAGAATCAACCCTAAATTTTGGTTTCTAGGTCCTTTGTGTTCAGTTTCCACCTTAGCAGTTCACCTTTTTTACCTCTACCTCCTGACATACATGCATCTGTGTTGTGCACAGACTGGACTCCTCCCACTTTACGCTCCCCTGCCTCCAGAGCTTGACCTAGAAAGTCCTCTAACCTCACTAATGCTTCATTTAAATACTGGCAAAACCTCAGAGCAGGGCTTTTGTGGCACATGTGTGAGCACCAATGAAGACGGGATTATAAAATTCCCTCTACTAGATGGAGACAGAATCCCGAGGCGGAATGGGCAGAACAATCTTCCCTTGAAATAAAAGAAGTAGAGAATCATTAAGTTAAGGTCTCTCTAGGAAAGAAGGAAGGGGAAGTTAAGGTAAGAGAAGGACAGAGCTGGTCCCATTTACTGTGTCAATTTCGCAATTAGATTCAAGTATCAACTAGAGGCTGGATTCTGTTCTGGGTGTGCGGGTGGGTCTAGGAGTAGGCAAAATGAAGACAGGCAAGCTCAGGGGCAATCTGAGTAACAGCACATTCAGTGCTTGAGGATGTGGGAAGCGGGTGGGGTGCAGTGGAAAACAATCACGTAAGGTGCTAGGAAGAGCATACAGGAGGAAGGAACTCGAGAGGTAGAAAGTGGAGCAGCAGAGAGGGAAGCTTCTTAGAGGGCTTTTCTTTTTTTTCTTTGTCTTTTATTTTTTAGACACCTGTCTCTGTCACCTAGGCTGAAGCGAGCACAGTGGTGCAATCCTAGCTCACTGTAGCCTTGAACTCCTGGGCTCAAGTGATCCTCAGCCTCCTGAGTAGCTGGGATTACAGGCACATGCTACTGTGCCAGGATAATTTTTAAATTATTTTATTTAGAGGAGGAGCCTCGCTTTCTTGCCTAGGCTGGTCTTGAACTTCTGGCTTCAAAAGATCCCTAGAAGACATTTCAGAAGCAGAAGTTGGAGAAAGAAGAACATATTTGTGCTAGACCCTCTGCCCAGCACATTCCTGCTACAAGCAACCTCCAGTTTCTGCAATGCAGAACCACACATAGAAGGGATTAGGGGCTAACATGACCAAAAAAAAAAAAAACCCTTGAAAGCCACTTTAAGTTTAGCCTTTATCCTGAGGACAATGGGAAGCATTAGAGGTTTTCACCAGAACATGCTTGAATTTGCTGTTTAGAAAGGTCAGGGTGATTGCTGTGTGAGGGTGGTTGGAGGAAAACACTGTCCATAGTGAAATAATCAAAGACAAGCCTGCACAGAAGACAGATGATCTAGAAGCTGCATCCCCAAAAGGATTATCTATTTCCTTAGCTGTTTCCTCTTCCAGGGCCCTCTACCCCTTTCACTTACTATCAGGGAACCTCCCAGCAATTCATCACGGATGATACATTAAATGATGCTTTGTGCTGCTGTAATGAAATTCAGACACAGATGAAGAAAACACCAAAGCTTTATCAAAAACAGGCTTTTTTGATTAGCTACTAGGGTAAGAGCTTAGGGAAAAATGAAACCTGCTTTCCGGAAGCCATATAGTAAGTGCTATGAGCCATACCACTGCACTTGTGAGACCAGCTCCTAATTAAAATTGTGACAGTGTGCGACCTCCCTGCTAGGCACTGGAAATGTTGTAGGTGCAGGATAAATTATTGGGATTAACAGTAGCAGTTACACCTTTTCACCACGGTGATTACCAAACCCGGAAGGCTGACAGCTGAGTATAGAAGCTAACAACAGTCTTGCCTAGTCTGACTTCTAAGCTTTCGTTGTCTCATCTATAACGTAAGGATAGCAGAGGCTCCCTCACCGGGCTGTTGTAAGAATTAGGTGATACAAAGCATGCAAGCACAGTTGGTGTCCAGCCTAGGGCAATTGCTGCAGATGGAAGCTATTGTAAGTCTTACATATTTAGCATCAGCCCAGCCACTCTTTGGAGACCACATCTTCCCTTCTCCAATTAGCCCAAGAGCAAGATGAGAGAGTGGGGCAAGGTCCCCACTGGCACCAACGGTTCCTTTCTCTGGAACATAGGGCAGGCAGGAGGCTGGGAGAGAAGTAGGCAGTAATTAGTTCAAGAGTACTGCATTCTGACTCTCCTTGCTTTGCCAGTGAGCGCCCCCCCACCCCCCAAACACCCTACCTCCAATATCTATCACTTTATGGCATAAATACCTGGGGAAAGACAATTCTTCAAACCCAGCTAATATGTAAGGGACCTGGATGAATTGCTATAGAAAGAAAAAGAGGAGTGGGGGTGGAGAGGAGGAAGAGAGGAAGGAAAAGAAGAGAGAGGGAGGAAAGGAGGGCTGGAGGGAGAGATAGCAAGAAGGAAAGAAGGTCCAGGCGCAGTGGCTCAAGCCTGTAATCCCAGCACTTTGGGAGGCCGAGGCAGGCATGTCACTTGAGCCCAGGAGTTCAAGACCAGCCTGGGCAACACAGCGAAACCCTGTCTCTGTGAAAAACACAAAAATTAAGCCAAGCGTGGTGGCACATGCCTGTAGTCCCAACTACTGGGAAGGCTGAGATGGGAGAATCACTTGAATCTAGGAGGCGGAGGTTGCAGTGAGCCAAGATCGCGCCACTGCACTCCAGCCTGGGTGACAAAGCAGGACCCTGTCTCCTAAATAAATAAGAAAAAGGAAGGAGGACACTTCTGGATGCAAAGCCCTCAAAATCTGTGTGCTCTAATTTGACCTAGTACTTCCACTTGTATAAATTTTAGCAATGTATCTTAAAGATGTGATCAGGAACTAGCTGTTTTTTTTGTTTTTGTTTTTGTTTTGTTTTGTTTTTTAGTTCATTATTAAAGGAAAAATAGAAATTATCTTAATATGAAATTCAAGGACATTCATTTGACCAAGTTTAGCCATTCACAGCTATTGGAAAATGTTTGGAAACATTGGAAAAGTAATATAAAATGTTCCAGAAGGAAGTGGTGCACCGAAGCATTAACAAGGTTTCCCAGGGAAAGAGAAGTCATAGGCAACTGAGTCCTTTCATTTTGCAAGTCACCCAGTCTACACTCCACTGCCCTTTATCAATGAACACGTGCCATTTTCTAAGAAATTCCCAAAAAGTTATCAAAAAAGAGGCTTCATTTTTCTGAAATAAAATCAGATTCCTGACAGCAGCATTTTTTCCAACTGTTAAATAATGTCAGTCGGGTATGGCAGTGCCATCCACAGACCAGCTTCTGGCTCATAGTTCACGCTGGGGAATTCTCAGAGGTGCCTTAGACTCACCCATAAAGTACAGGTGGGTTTAAGGTTGGAGTGCTACTGTCTGAGATTTTAGGGCTATATAGTATGGCAGACCAAGGTAGGGGTAGAAATAGGTGTTGGAATCACTACTAGTCTGTTCAGCACAGCCCTATAGACAATAGACTGCTCATCCAAATTGCTCTCCACCCATTGGCATATCCTGTTTACATGCCACTTGCGTCCATAACATGGAAACTCAAGAATGTGTTTTGCTGTTTGTGACTTCCTCAGCTCTGCTTCTCCTCCCTCTCCTTCCCCTCAAAGAGTTCTGAGTCTCCACTGACCTAGAAGGCTTGTCCTTACCTGTGAGAAGGGACAGTACCTCCAACCACTGCAAATCTGGTTTCCACATTAGAATTTTCCTATCCAAGAAGAAAGCTCCAGAGTTGAGTTCTCTTATATCCTGCCACTACATGACTTCTTGATTACAAGGGAGTCATTAACCTCTTTGCATTTCTGTTCTACCCTGCAAGAAGTTGGATTTTAGTGTGCGAGTCTAGCCATCACCTGGGGGGCATTACGATTTCAGATTCCCAGGCACCAACCAGAACTACTGAATTGGCCTTTGGGATGGACATTGATACCATTATGCAATTTTTCTAACCATATTCATGTACCACTTGATCCAAGGTTCTTCTAGGCAGGCTTGAATGTAAGGGCAGACTTAAGAGTCCTGTTCTAGTCTTGAAGATGACAAATGCTAGGGAAAGGGTCTTGCAGAATAAGTTAAAGTTCACAGGAGTAAGCATCTCTGATCAACTTTCTCCGCTTCCCCCATCTAACTGTCCTTCTTTTTGCCAAGGGCATTTCCCACTCATTTCAATTATTTCATGTCTTCTTAGGTGATTCCTCAGCATCTGGCCAATCAATTCTACCCTGTGGTACACGCCCAGCCTCCACAGAGGTTCCGTCTAGGGAGCCATTGCATTACCATTAAACATTTCTATGACTTGTTTGAGGGTCTCCAGGGAAATGCCACTGTATCCTTTGGCTAAGACATTGATCCTTAAAGCCAAGAGCATCCGACACCTCTCAGGACTTAGTGGCTTCCCAACACCTGCAAAACAGAATTGATGTTTTCTCCAAGAAAAGCAAACTCCTTTCTATCTCCTGACAACCTCCCTGCCTCCCTCCCTCCAATCTTTCCCATATGTAGCCCAGCCTGCTATTACCTTCTCCTCTCGGCTCAGGTAGTTGGACTACTCTCCCTCCTGCCTGTCTGACTTGTCCGAGCCCCATCTTCCTGACAAAGGTTAAGACCCCAGTTTTGCCTTCTCAATTCCCCTTTTCGGGAAGCTTCAGTGAACCCCTGACCTCCCACTCACCTTTAGAATACATAGCATCCAGAGTCCTTAGCACAACTTCTTTACCATTTGATGGGTGCTGATTGGCGACAGTCTTTCCCATCTCACTATGCCCATCCTAACTCATTCTCTGAGTTCCAGGCTTTATTTCCTTCCCTGAATGCAACACTGTCTCCACGGGATGGGACATGTGTTCTCATACCAACCCCATCCCTCCACCTGGCCCATTTCTTTTTCTAAGGCTCAGCTGATTCTTTCTGCATCCCTTCTCACCTCGGCACCTAGTTCTTGAAATGCTGTTTTGAGAAACTAGATTTTTGTGACTATAACTGGATAACTCACACTGTGCTGTGCTTTATTCATCTAGTCACACAAGATCCAGGAAGCACCCAACGTTTTGACTTACCTGAAGAATGTGAGCGTACTAAGTTGACCTGAAGCTCCCTGCAACAGAAAGGTAAAAACCCTCTTAGATACATTGCAGTGAAAAAATGTTCCCTCAGCTGGGAAAATGAAGGGAATCATGGTCAAATCCTTGGACGGACAGAAGGAAGGCAATGGGAGAAACCAGCCAGCCTGGGTTTTCAATACCAACTCACATGCAAGTTAACCCAAGCCTCATCCTCTGATCTGTAAATTGGGGCAAAGGTGATTTCCCTTGTTGAAAAATATTTCAAAGATGAGGATAGGTGGAATGTGAACATATGTGTGTTTTAAACTTACTGTAGCTTATTGATAGGAATTACAGTTCTGGCAAATTTCCCGAAACCTGTAGTAATACCGTAAACAACTAGGATAAAAAAGAGACATTATGCAATTAGATGCAGGGATTTTTGTTTGTTTATAAAAATATTTATAACATAAAGATAAAAAGATACCTGTTTTCTCTTTTATGATGCTATCTATGACCTCCCTGGATTTCTGCACCCTCTTCTCAGCAGTTAGGGTGAGCTAGGAAAATGTTGATCAGAACTGAGCACATTAAAGACTTCCACGGGCAGCAAAAACGGCCAGAGGACATCTTTCCCCTCCCTCCCCATACCTTTATTTTGTAGTGTCCCTTTCCCAAGTTGACCAGAACCTCCGTGGTCAGACTGTCTCCATCTAACTCGATGTACTACACAAAAGAAGGGGATCTCAGTGAGTGTGAACAGCTTGATTATTCTAACCAGAGTAGGGACACCTCCAACAGAACCAAACTGACATTTCAGAGATCTGATCATTGCATGAAACATGAATGTGCTAAATAAAAAGGCAGCTTGCATAAGAGGAGCCTGATTGGTGCAAAAGCATAATGCCTTTCCAAGCCCCCTTTCCCTACTACAGAGCTGGATAAAAGCCCTGTGGTTGGTTGTTGGTTGGTTGGTTGGTTGGTTGGTTGGTTGGTTGGTTTTGAGACAGAGTCTCCAGCCCAGGCTGGAGTGCAGTGGTACAATCACGGCTCACTGCAACCTCCGCCTCCTGGGTTCAAGCAATTCTCGTGCCTCAGGCTCCCGAGTAGCTGGGATTACAGGTGCATGCCACCATACCTGGCTAATCTTTGTATTTTTAGTAGAGATGAGGTTTCGCCATGTTGGCCAGGCTGGTTTCAAGCTGATGACCTCAAGTGAACTGCCCACCTGTGCCACCCAAAGTGCTGGGACTACAGACATGAGTCCCTGCTCCCAGCCAGCCCTGTTCTAATTGACAGTGTTTACTCAGAAGTTGTCCTGGCTTTCCACCCTCTTAAATAAGGGGCCTTAATTTTCTGAAGAAAAAGAGAGTGGTTTGAAGCTTACCTTTTCAGGTTCCCGGTACTTGCTGTATCTGTATCCAGGTAAAGGAACATATAGGGTGGTGTGGAAAAACCCCAGCCCCACCATCTGCAGGAGCCGCCCCCAGAGCAGACCAAAGAGCCTGTGGGAAAGGATACAGATAAACTCCTTCTGGTTGAGATGGAATGAAGTCAGGAGACATGGCATCACCCTCTATAACTAAAACAATGCACGGGAGACTTGTTACAGATCACATTGTACAGCCATGTTCCCCCTGTTAAACCAAGGAAGGGCCCATCATTGGCCCATAAATTCTATAGAAATGGCTGCTTTAAAACTACTTCAGATGGTTTCATGTGGTCTTAGCATCTTTATGTAGGAGGAGAGCAAAAAGCAGAGAGGTAGGTGTCAGGGCAGAGACCAGGGGTTTAGATGAAAGTTCAAGACACAATTCCACTTCCATCCCCATTCCCAGCTTTATTTTCTTCAAAATCTGAACTGATGCTATGCTACTGGCCTCCAGTCTGGGGGTGGGGGTGGATTCTTTTGAAAGGCAACATAACCTCAAGATGATTCAGTCACTGCAAAGGGATTCAGACCTGCAGCCTTGAGTACTAGTGTAGTCTTTGTTACTTACTCGCTGCTGGAGTCTGGGTAAGTTACCTCCTCTCTGATTTCTCCTCCATCAGAGGTGGAGGAGAATCCTACCCATCTCACAGGATTGTGTGAGGACTTAAGATCCCCAGAGGCGTGGCATGTGCCTGCACAGAGCCAGCCTCGGCAAGCCTGACCTCTGCGCATCATTTTCCCTGAGGTGGGGGTTCAATGCTGCAAAGACTAAGCCAGGCCAAACCGCACCCGTTCGCGGCCCTCTCCTGCAGCCACTCACCCACTTCCACGAACTCGTTGTCCTCTAGGGCCACCTCGAGCTGGTCCTCGTTGTCCAGCAGGCCCAGGCCCTTGCACCGGCGCACAAGGAAGTGCGCGTCATCCACGGAGGTGAAGCCACCATTGTCGGGCTTATTCTTGATATAGCGCCTCACGGCCTCCCGGCCCAGCCAGCCCACAGTGAGCTGCGCGTCCTGGCAGGGCACTGCCAGCCATTCCCCACGTACGTGCACCGTGTATCTGGGCATGGCTCCGCTGCAGCCTGAGGTCCTCAGCTGGTCACAGGAGGGGAGAGCTTTATGCAGGAGTGGCTACCGGGGTATGGTCAGCTGGAAGGATGAGAATAGACTTTCAAACCACTCCCCCTCCTTCACCTTTACGCATTCACGCTTTGGACAAATATTTATTGAGGTACCCGCTGTCCCTTTGGTTTTTGTAGCCGAGTAGGGGCAGGAGCAGGGGATGCAGACGGGTGAGCCTCCTGTCCACTTTCCATCCAGACCTGCTGCCAGAAAGGCCTGGGGTCTCCCACCCTGGGAGGTGCTGTTCTTGTCCCTGATGGCACCTACCTGCTGCTGGCCCCCTTTCTTCAGGGACCCAATTTCTCTCTCTTCCCTCGTTTCTGTCTGTGTTCTCTGCCATTAAGGGCAGCTTATAAACACCATGTTCCTGTCTTTATCTGAGATTACTCAACTGTAAAATGTGTCCTGCAGGCCAACTGTGACACCGGGAGTGTGGCAATCGTCACTCATTTGTTTATTCCACAAACATGTATTGAGCAACTACTTCCTGTCACCAGTAAGGTTTTCTGAAGCTTTCTTTCCACCAGGGAAGACTGCAAAGGCCAGAGATCATTTTCACAACTAAAGGTCGTCATCTGGGCAAATGAACCACCCTGACTTGGAGATTAGGGGCTCAGACAGCCATGGATGAGAGTCCAGCTCTACTACTTATTAGCCTTGATTAGGTGAGTATTACCCTGTATTTCCTTATCAGAAGGCCTAGGGGCTAACTGCCTCCCTCCAGTATGTGCAGGATTTACCTGTGATCAAATCCTGGCTCTGCCATTTGCTAAGTGTATGACTTGTGGGCAAGAGATTTGACTTCTCTGGGCCTCAGTTGCCTCATCTGTAAAATGAAGATAATGATGATAGTATATATGTCAAAGGGCTATTGGGAGGATGAAGTCAGTTCATATATGTAAAGCCCTCAACACAGCACCTGGCATAGTGGAA
The DNA here is from genome assembly GCF_028885655.2 of Pongo abelii. NCBI lineage: Eukaryota > Metazoa > Chordata > Mammalia > Primates > Hominidae > Pongo > Pongo abelii. The sequence goes on from NC_071995.2 coordinate 94,519,186, forward strand.
ATGTTATAGAAGTGTCTGTGATTACTAGTATCTGGACACCAATACTCTATGTAACTATAATGCTTTGTAAATGTTCTGTATGAATTATAAAGCTATAATGTTCCATAAATGGTCTTTCATCTTGGCACATGGATATGCCTCACCCAATTAAGCTTCTTCACCACAGATAACTGCTCCCTGCACCTGCCTCATTACCATTGGTATTAAGGAACTCTGGATAGCATGATTCAGGCACCAAAGATATGCAGATGCTATTTTGACTAAGCAGCACTTTCATTGTAAGCCAGTTTTTAGAGATTTGATTATTGCACTAGAAAAATCCTAAAGAGTCTGTTTCCACTAAATCAGACTTCTGTTGGGAAGAGAGACACGGTTGCTCACGAAAAACACCTATACTCATACCCAGAGTCCCTCTCATCTGCTGACAGCTTCCCAGGAAGTGTACAAATAGCTACCCTTCCTTGAGCCTTATTGAAACTTGCTCTTCAGCTACCCACACCGTGACTGCACCCTGGAATTTGTCATGACCTGAATTTGACACACTTAAGAAATCACCCTGGAATTTGTCATGACCTGAATTTGACACACTTAAGAAATCTGAAATTCCAATATTCCACCTTCTGACCACGACCTTCCAGCTGCCCCCTTACTTTAGTCACCACCGGCCTTGGACCTGACCTCCAGTCAGTCCCTTCATCCCTCCACTTCCCACCAGCGTCCTCACTTACTGTCCTAGGAAGCTGGTCCCCTAGTTGCTCATTGGACCACTCTTTCTTAAGCACTCTGAGATTCCTTTGCATCCCTAAACCTGTGTCTACACTTGGAGTAACACACATCCCCTTAGTCATCACAAAAAACAGCCATCTCTTGGAAGGATTTCTTAAGCCTAGGAGGTCAATGCTGCAATGAGTTATGATTGTACCACTGTACTCCAGCCTGGGTGAGAGCAAGACCCTGTTTAAAATTAAACTGCCATATGTGTTCACCCAGGCAGAAGACACTGATAGAGAAAGTCCTGTGATCACATAGATTGATGGTATTGCCCTTTTATTCCGTCCAGCCCACAGTGACTTTCCAAAACTTTGACCCCTCTGCCAGGACCTTCTCAACATCCACCTCCTCTAATTCTCAGAAGGAGACCTTACCTCCTACATCTGTGAGAAAACTGAGGCCTGCACATGTGAACCACCTTAACCTTCTGCCCCCCTCCATTCATTCCTTGACTCATTTCACAAATATTTTTTCAACACCTGTTATGTAACAAGCTCTATGCGAGGTGCTGGGGATGAAATAACAAACATGCTCTCCCTTCATGAGGCTTATTGTCTGGTGATGGATAAAGCTGTATAAAGATGACTAATAAGAGGTCTAACTATCTTCATGCTGCAAGAAAACCCAAACTACTGCGTGCTCCAGTTGACAGTCACTGCCGAGTCCACCTTCTGAGTAATTTCAGCCCAGACATCAGACTAGTGAGGGAAGGAGCTTCCAGATGATACCACCTCCCAGCCATGTAAGTCACCCCCAGCAGTTTGAGGATACTAAACTCAGGCCCTACGCATTGTGGAGCAGAGACTTCCTTGTTATTCTTTCTCCAGGAACGCACTTTCCAACTTCCTTTGCCTGGCTAGATCTTTCTTACTCCTTAAGCCTGTTTAGGCCTTTTCTTCTCCAGGAAGCATTCCCTAAATTCTTCCGTTGGGTTAAGTGGCCCTTCTCTGGGATGCCTTAGCATAGCTCTTCTTTAGTATTATCTAGAAATTACTTGTCTGTGTTCATCCATAATTATGTATATATCTGACCTGGCACAAAGACACTTAGCATATGCTTACTAGCTGAACTGAAGAAATGTGAACAGCACCGAGCTGGCCCCTGGGTAAACCAGCAAGCAGGATTAAGTTTGTCTTTAGCGCCCTCTACCTTCTTCACAGCACCCTTCCACACCACCCTTCAAGCAACCCTTGTCACAATTCACTTTCAGTATCACTAAGTGATAACTAAAAACGACATTAACTTAGAGCTTGTCTTGTAAGCTCATAGGGCAGAAGCCTTAAAGAGCAGTATTTGGGTAAATGGATTTGCTAAAGTCTAATCTTAGAATGTGATCTTATGCCAGTGATTTGAGCTGAACTCCCTTCTCTCTATTCCTGGCAAGGAAGACAAGGGAGAGCAGAGCCTGGACAAAGAATCACACTGCAGTGTAGATAAGTGACCAAGAGGACAGAACGAGGGGGGCGGATTGCTTGAGCCCAGGAGTTCGAGACCAGCCTGGGCAACATGGCCAAACTCTGTCTCTACAAAACAAAAATTAGCCAGACATGGTGGTACATGCCTGTAGTCTCAGCTACTCCAGAGGCTGAGGAGGGAGGATGGCTTGAACCCAGAGGCCGATGCTGCAGTGAGCTGTGGTCATGCCACTGCACTCCAGCCTGGGCGACAGCGTGAGGCCCTGTCTCAAAAACAAAACAAAAACTGCTAGGGAGAGTGAGAGCCAGGGAGAAGCCAGGATTCCGGGAATAGGCAGGAATATGTCTCTTCCATACCTGTCCCACCTTGGGTGTTCGCTCCTATTGTAACTTTAGTCACTGCATTAGCACTTTGAGGGGTTATTTGGTCAGGACACCGTCCCCCACCCCCACCCCCCCACCCCATGCCAGCAATTATACTCTAAGACACCATTCCTCTTACACAATTTATTTGACCAGAGGTGGACCCAACCTGGGTTAGAGTCTCACCTCTGGGAATTTGGAATTGTGATAGCCTCTCCATGTGGTCAGAGCTATTTGCAACAGTAAAGCTGGAGAGTGGCCAGCCTGTACAACGTGGACTAGAGAGGCAGAGGTGAGGGACAAGAGCACTGATGGTGCTGCAGTCCTGGGCATCAGACCCCTTCTGTCCGTCCCAGGTTCTGATCATCTCCCCATACCTAGTATCCTTAAAATAATCTTCCTTTTCCCTTTTTGACTTCTGGTCACTTGGATTGCTGTTACTTGCAATCAAAGAATTCTAACACAGCTATGGTTCTAATTAATTCTAACTAATAGAGCTAATACACTAATAATTCTACCTAATACAGCTATGTGTGCCGAGGTGCCCTCGGGCATTACGTTGCATTGGCAGGGGTGCTTTGTTATGTTTGTCTTTTATTTGGTTCAAGTTATTTTGTTGTCTTTGAACAGACTGTGAGAGGGATGGGAAAGACTGGTGCTTGGGGTGGCCATCTGACCCCTGATGGACAGGAGACCAGGACAAGCCCACTGGATGAGCCGGAGGGGTCCAGGAGGAGGGAGTTGAGAGCTCCTGCTAGGGTTGACACATTCTGGTAAGGAGTTCATCTGCTGTCCACCAGGTAGGTGGTGTGCAAATGCTACTGAGCATTCATGTTCAAGGTTTTTTTTTATTTTTTATTTTTCGAGGCAGAGTCTCCCTCTGTTGCCCAGGCTGGAGTGCAATGGCGCCATCTCGGCTCACTACAACCTCCGCCTCCCAGATTAAAGCGATTATCCTCCCTCAGACTCCCGAGTAGCTGGAATTACAGTCGTGCCACCACGCCCAGCTAATTTTTGTATTTTTAGTAGAGACCGGGTTTCACCATGTTGGCCAGGCTGGTCTCAAACTCCTGACCTCAGGTGATTCACCTGCCTTGGCCTCCCAAAGTGCTGGAATTACAGGCATGAGCCACTGCGCCCGGCCTTATGTTTACGGTTATTTAAAAAGCAAAGCAAAATCCTAATCATGTTGAATTTTTGAATCTGCAGCAGATTCAAATTAATGAATTTAAATCATATATTAGGTAAAATACTACCTTGACATATTTTGTGATCATACTGGGAGAAAATTAATATAAAGCTAATTCAAAATTTTTAAATTTGTAAATCAAAAGATTAAACCTTGTTCAAATTTACAAAGACTATGCCACTATAAGAAGCAGTAGCTCAACTTTATTTTAGTAAAATCACCAACAAAACAATAAAAAGCCAAAACTAAAAAGACAGTTTTAATTATGAGCGGAAGTTTTATATTTCTTTACGAATTCCATTTAAAAAAGAGAAATCTCTAAAATCATCAATACGCAGGTCTTTAATCCACTTTTAAGTCTTTCCCCACCAGCATTGCAGTCACGGGATGCATGCTTGCTTTGTGCTCTTGGTAGGTTCGGACAGCTTGATCATGGGATTTGTCAAAGGCAGCAAGATCCCTGCCAAAAAAGAAAAAATTGAAAGAAAGGCGAGAAGGAGACAGAGGAGGAGAAAGGGAGGGAGAGAAGAAAGAAAGGAGGGGAGGGGTTCAGAGGAAGGGAAAAAGGAAGGAGAAAGAGAATAAGAACATGAGTCAATACCCAAGATTAAATTAAAGGATGTCAGCAGGGGTGACAGCCAACGTCACCCAAATAAGGCACCAGTCCCAGCCAATCAGATGGGTTTGGTCCTGCCACAGGGTCCCAGAGACCTCCTTCTGTACCAGAGACTGGCCTTTATACTGGCAGATCAAATATTTTGCAGCAAGTTACAGGGAAGGGCTAGAGTGGCTGGGACCAGTGGCTATTTACCAAGCAGCATGGAAGGATTTTATTATTTGAACGGAGTCCTCTCATCTCCTGGCTAAATATTAGCCCTGTATGTGAGAGTGAGCCTCAAAGCCTTTCTTTTTAAAAACTGCTTTTTAAAAAAAATTTTTTAATCAAGATTTTAAGAGTATGAAAACACTAAAATTTATATAGAATTTCTGAAAATTTCAAATAATTGAGAATAAAAATCCTGACCACAGTGAAATAATAAATACATAATAAATAATACACTAAATAAATAATAAATACATTAAATAAACAGGACCTACCATACAAAAGGTAGGATTAGTCATTTTTAATGTAACTACTATAAACATCATAAAACAGAAATATCTATTTTTCCAACAAAAGGTATACTCTTATTTATTCATTTTTTTTTTGAGACAGAGTCTCGCACTGTCACCCGGGCTGGAGGGGCTGGAGGGGCTGGAGGGGCTGGAGAGCAATGGCACAATCTCAGCTCACTGAAACCTCTGCCTCCCGGGTTCAAGCGATTCTCCTGCCTCAGCCTCCCAAGTAGCTAGGATTACAGGTGCCCACCACCACACCTGGCTAATTTTTTGTATTTTTAGTACAGATAGGGTTTCACTATGTTAGCCAGGCTGGTCTCAAACTCCTGACCTCGTGATCTGCCTGCCTTGGCCTCCCAAAGTGCTGGGATTACAGGCGTGAGCCACTGCACCCGGCCCAAGTATACTCTTATTTAAAAACCTATTTAAAGTATACTTTACTCAATTCAAAGCTAGATGGGTTTTAATTATGGAAAGCATATAAAATATACTTAAAAATTAATTTTGTGGTCACATCAAAAAAGAGATAATGACTTATTTTGCCAAGTTTTATGATGTTATTATTATATTGCCATCACTTTTGATGGCCAAAACTGCAATTACTTTTGCACCAACCTAAATACTTGTGAAGTAAATGAAAAGCAAACAAAAGTAATCATGGATATTTATGGCATGATTTTTTTTTCCAGAATTTGGACAAAATTCATAAAGAACTTGACTGAGATATTCTTAACTTGTATCTTGCAGTCAAGATACAACTTATCCCCCTCTCACTAAGCATTCCTTTATTATGTCAAGCAACCTACCCTTGACCTCTATGCAACATTTGAACACAAAAGAGTTAGCTTTATCTGCTTATTTCTCTTTATATTTAACTTCAGACTCTTTCTTGTCTGTACCTACCCACCAATTATCTTCTAGTTACCTTTAAAAATCTTTGTGTATATAAGGCTATCTTTATTTCCATTTTATCAGTGTCTAACTCTATTTGGCCCAAAATAGGTAATCCATATATAATGCTTCTAAAAAAAGGAATGAAATTATTTCAAATTTTAAATATTTATAAGTGTGAATCCCTATTCCAAAATTATAGTGATTAACTTTAACAAATTAAAAAATATTGTCATATAGATTACGTTTAAACATTTGACAGTTTTCTTCCTATCTCTTAGATGAATTCAAGGCACAGTCTGAGTGGGCTCTTACTTGAATAAGGGCCGGGTAAACTTCATTCTTCCTTGTTCAGTTGCCATCTTTAGCGCCAAAGGAATTGCATCCTCCCACTTGGATTGAATGCAGAGCCGCAGCCATCTAAAAGGAGGATTTGAGGGGAGCATGGGGTAGAAAATGAGGAAGGGGCAGGATATGACAGGTATATCTTAATATTACTTCTGTAGTGATATGAATAACCCCACTATAGTTATACTGTACACCACTTTATGGTATGTCTTGATTCTGAGACTCTCAAATCCTTATATATACAATTTAATAATTGGTGAAGAGAAAGGAAGAGGAGCTGGTTCTTGAAAAAGATCATATATTTTAAAAGGTCTGGATCAGGTAGGTGCTCACACACCTTATAAATGCAATTTCTGAAGGAATTCAACTTTGGTTTAAGCCTCACATTACAAATTTGAATTAAGAAAGATTAACATATAATAGAATAAAATATTTCTAACTATTTCCATTTCAGAGTAGATTTAGTTGGTTGTGGAGAAAGCCTATTTACCACGGAATCCTTCATTCTAATTTTTTTTTTCTTTTAAGGCAAGAGAGGTTTAGAGCAAAGTCTAACAAAAAGATTAATACTATCAGATTACACATTGCAACTATTCCTTAAATACCACTATAAGTATTTATATAGAAGCAGTCAGTTTGACAAGGACTTCTCAAGACTCAAGTATGTCTCATACTCTGCATTCCCTTTCTCCACCTTTCAAAGGAGTTTTCTGCTTTCTTCCACAGAGACAAGTTAAAATGATGTACCTGAATCGTATTTCAGAATTGTTAATGGCATTGAAGTTGTACACCTCTTGCATTCGCTTTATGTGCCCCAATGGAAGAGGTGCCTAAGAGCAAAATAAAGAAGTATACCGTATCATTTCAACAGGATTCCTTGGAAGAAAGGAGCTGGAGAGAAATGCATAGCCAGATTAAAATCCTAAATATTTTATAATATAGAAATGTTAGATAAAAATAAAAGAAACAAATTGCACACTAAAGTAAATTCTGTGCAAACTTATTCCAGATGAGAATATTCTACTGGGAGCACAGGGATAATTTACTTTGTGAAGTATTCAGCATTAAATGAGAATTGCTCTTCTTAGACTTTTTAGCATGTATAAATATTATCTTTCAGACCTTTCCTAGAGTTTTTCTAGTTATTCTCTATACCTTATATATCTTAAATGCAATTCCATTCTCCAGATTAAATCATAGTTCCTTAATTTTTGCCTGACTGATTCCCCCTAGCTTTATCTTTGTATTATTTCCTCTGAAATCCCTCTTAAATTATCTGCATCCCTACATAATAGCAGTTCTTAAATGTTTGTATTATAGATCTCTCTGGGAATCTGATGAATAACGTGGACTCTTTCCCTAGGGGGAAAATACACTTACTACATGAATACAAACTTCTGTATACAATTTCAGGGGGTTCATAAGCATCCTATCCCTACCTTAACTCACCCTAAAAGGGAGGACAAGTTTGGGTAAAGGAAAGAAAAAAGATGAGTTCAGTTTGGACAAGCACAGAGTTTGTAGTGCCTGTGAGAGGCAGAGGTGCCTCTAGGTAGATGATAACTCTCCCCTCCAACCATGACCTCCTTACCTTACAGGACTCCACACTCACTAACCAATCTCTGCTCTCATGAACTACTAACCCTGTCACTAATAATTTAGTCCATTAGCCCCTTACGGACACATGCAACTCCAAGTCCACCCTGGTAGACCAACTGGTTAAGGTCATCTCCAAGGCTCCCTGACTTGCCCTAAGTTTTGCCATACCCACTCCAGAATCACCCTACCATGTTGTCTCTCTCTGTGGCCTTAGGCCACCCAGCAGTAGTAGAGCAATTTATGAAACCATGATGACCCGATGCACTAAAAATAGATTCTCTCTTTGATGGGGCCTTTGTTGCCTCAAAATCCTATTTCTAATTTTTGCATCAATTTCACAGGAAATTCCACTCCAAATCTTCCTTCTCAAGGTCCTTAGACTGAAGACTTCCCTTTCATGGAAGTCTTTAAAATCCAGTCATTGGTTTATCTCAAAATGCAGCATCTCCTTTCGGTTTCATCTATTCTTTCAATTGCCTAGATTCAAAACCTTAAAATCTGCTTGGATTCTTTGCTGTCAACCCCTATATCCAGTCAGTCACAAAGCTCTGTGCTTTCATCCTGTGTAACCTCTTTCTCACATCCTCTTCTCCCCTCTCCCTGCAACTCACTCCCTCAAGTCTGGTACTCCTGCCAGTCTCCCAACTAGTAACTTCACCACCATGCAGCCTTCACGGCCCCAGATTAGTTTTCACAACCCAGCATTTCATCCCGACACTCCTGCTGGATTTTTAAAATCCTTTCCTACTGATCAGTGTAAGATCTAAAATTTCTTAGCTTAGCATTGAGAGTCATCACATCTGGTCCTACCAGCTTTTCTAGTGTTACCTTCACTGACTACCTTACCCAGTGCTACTGTTTACTCCGGCAATGCTGCAGACGAATTCCAGCCCCTGCTGCTCCCTCCACCTTGAATTTCTACCTCCCTGCTAGCCCTGGGGGTGCAAATCAAGTCTCCTCCAAAATTCCCTCTCTGATGCCCCCAGTTGGAAGAGTCACTAAGTTTTTCCAAATGATACCTAAAGTATGCCTCCTTTTATTGCTAATGTTTTTAAAAAAATTTTTATGAGATGGAGTTTCACTCTGTTGCACAGGCTGGAGTACAGGAGTGTGATCTCGGTTCACTGCAACCTCCGCCTCCCAGTCCAAGTGATTCTCCTGCCTCAGCCTCCCGAGTAGTTGGGATTACAGGCACCTGCCACCATGCCTGGCTAATGTTTATATTTTTAGTAGAGATGAGATTTCATCATGTTGGCCAGGCTGGTCTCGAACTTCTGACTTCAAGTCATCTGCTTGCCTCAGCCTCCCAAAGTGCTGGGATTACAGATGTGAGCCACTGCGCCTGGCTTATGCTAAATTTTGCATCTGTTCCCCTTCCTACTAGATTATAAACTATTTGAAGATAAGGTATATCCTTTCTTACATATTTTCATATTTAGCACAATATAAAACACAGTAAGCATTCAATGCTTTTTTAAAGAAATGAATAAATTTTATAAATGATTTTTTCCCCCATTAGTTTCCACATTAATAATCTTTTGCCAAGTGGGGTAGAACATAAATGCTGTGCTTTTCTGTCCATTTTAATTTCTAAGGTTTTGAGCTAGTACTTACCGTCTGGAGCGTCTGTGCTAAAAACTCATTCAACTGATGAGAAGAGAGATCTTTCAGGTCTGTGGCATTGAATGAATTTAAATCATCTTCTTTGGCCTAAAATAAATGTTACCTAGTTATTTTTGTTCAAGTACAATTTAATAATACTCATTGGTTTATCTGACATAAAAGTAAAAATTGAGAAAAAGAACCATATGAATGAACAAGATTATTCAAAATAAATTTAAGCCTGAGTTACTTAAGTAATCCTGAGATTGAGTTACTGTAATTTAAATAGCTGATATGACTCCTAGAATCTATATTACTTAAGAAAAAGTAGATTATGGGTAGGAAGAGTGGAAGAAACTGTTGACATTCATTGTACCATACGAGGTACAGAAATTTCCAAAGCAAAGAAACATTTCAAAATGTATGCATGTCAACTAATTTATAGACCAATTCAAAAATGTAGGTAAAGAACGAAATCGTGTATTTTTAAATATTACATTAATAAATTGGTAAGGCCATAAACTAATGTTTTCCTCCATCCCCACATATTCTGTTTTCCCCACTTAATCTTAGAAACCATCTAAGAAAAAGAAAAATGAGTCTTCACTTTTCAAATTTGGATTTACTCTAAAAAATATTTGAGAAGATGATTAAGCAATATTAAATAAAACTTATAAAAATAAGGATTTTTAAATCATTTAGAACTACTTTTATATTCTTTTAAACTAGGGCTTTTGTTACTTTAAAAGGAATATATGCAAATACTAAAAAATCAAATAGGACAGAAGGAAAAATTCTTTTGGTTTTGCTCCCTGTCTCCAAGTACTACTCCTCAGTAACTAATATTAGTTTCTGTATATCCTTCCACTAAATTTAATGCGTATGTATATACCCTTTTAAAGAAATATTTTGCATCTTCCCCTCCTTCAGAACTCTCCTTAATAGCAATACTTCTTCTCCCTTTACAACTTATCCTTAATATGAGAACTTACAGCTCCAGCTCATTTTCTGTGCAAAAGCCTGCAAATCTAAACTATATATTAATTAAGGATATATTATTTCTGTGGTAAAAACATAAAAAGCAAGAGAATGGTAAACCAAAATTCAGGACAATGGTTACTTGGATGGGTCAGCAAGGAGGGTGGAGAGGGGGATAAGATGGGGAGGGATGCTACAGAGGTACCGGTAAGATTTTACTTCTTATGCTAGTGGTGGGTCACACAATTGTTTTTTACACCATATGAATATGTTATAAGTATTATTTTGCATTTATTTACTATTTAAGACAAATCATTGAGAAATAAAATACATAAGGAAAAGAGTGCATTAGTGAATACAGTGTCCTGAATCTGTTCCTAACACTGCCTGTTTCTACTAATATTGAAGAGTTGATCATCATCCACCTTAACTGCTGGGCCCAAAGCAATATTTGAGCAGAAATTAGTAGCAGTTTTATCTAGCACCAAATAAGCTGGAATACATTTTTCAAACTAAAACAGAGGATTTTAATACACTCACACTGTTAAAAAATCCTGTTTCCCATAGAAATCTCTTATACTTTTCATCATGACAAGTTTGTCAACTACACAAAACAGGTTTTAAAAGGCAATGGCTAAACTGATTGCACAGCTGGAGGCCATTATCCTAAGTGAATTAACACAGGAACAGAAAACCAAATACAGCATGTTCTCACATATGAGAGCTAAACGACTGTATTCACGGACATAAAAGTGGCAACAATAGATACTGGGCACTACTAGGAGTGGGGCAAGGGTTGAAAAACTATTGGGTACTATGCTCAGTACCTGGGTGATGGGATCAATCATACCCCAAACCTTAGCATCACACAATATGCACGTGTAACAAACCTGCACGTGTCCCCTGAACTTAAAAGTTGAAATTACGTAAAAAAATTATAAATCCGTTGCAAATTAATAGGAATAAAAGTATTCCTAAATCTTCTGTTATTTTTCATTAAAGAATTATCAAGGGCACATCCTTACTTTGGCTTCAGTAAAGGGTTATATTTTAGTACATATATGAAGAAGCTCCTCTTTAAGAAGCTTCATAGAAAGTGAACAAAGAGCAAAAGTGCCTCGATTCTTTCCACCACTAATAGTCAGCCGTTGGTCACCCAAGATCATTTTAGATTTACCTGGTATGTGAAATTGCTGTATTGGAAGCAGTATCTTATAAATGATTTAAAAGGAAAAGAAGAAAGGTAAGATGCAAATATTTTTGCATACTTTAAGAGTTAAGCAAGAAAAATCAGGATTAATGCCTTCAACATCTATTTTTTCCCTCCATAAAACTTAATTTTCTAGGCTGGGCACAGTGGCTCATGCCTGTAATTCCAGCACTTTGAGAGGCTAAGGTGGGAGGATCACTGGAGACCAGGAGTTTGAGACCAGCCTGTACAACATAGACCCTGTTTGTACAAAAAGTTTTAAATTAGCCAGGCATGGTGGCACACGCCTGTAGTCCCACTTACTTGGGAGGCTGAGGTAGGATAACTGACTGAGCCCAGGAGGTTGAGGCTGCAATGAGCCATGATCACGCCACTGTAGTCCAGCCTGGGCAACAGAGCAAGACCCTGTCTCAAACCCTTAATTTTCTATATTGAGAGTAGATATAATATCACCTTAGATAAACCTGACTTTCAAATAGCCTTTCCAAATATAACTGTTTGTGATTTAAAGTACCCTCCCTGCTTCATGAGTAAAGACATATTTATACAATTCAAAAAGGAATCAAAAATCACACATTATTACTTACAGTAATCCATCTTTGACTTAAGGCAATACAAGCATTTGTCAGAGTCATATCATAACTGCAAAAATAAAGATTAAATTGTTTAAAAATGCACGTGCTTTTGCAGAAATGCAGTTTTAAAGCTACAATACATACTTAAATTTCAAAGTCCCTTTTATATAAGGAAAACAAACTCCAAAGTGATGAAAATAGGAAATATTTTACTTAACTTACATACTACTGGCATCATCCAAGAACTCACAAACCCAAATGGATACCACAGTAATGAAACACCCATCTTTTAGAAAGAATGCCAAAGCACCTCAGCAAAAGACTGTCATGTGCTCAAGTAGTATATGTAAAGTAGTTGGAATCAGCTAAGCATATTTACTATATGGCAGGAACAGTTCTAGGCACTCAAGACAACAAGATGAACAACACCAAGTCCTTGCTGTCATGGATTTTACTTGGTTGTTGCAAACATCTAATCATCTAACAAACCTGCAAGCACCTGCTACATAATTGGCACCGTTCTAGATGCTAGACCCTTGAGAGAGCCTGATACCATTGCCTGATGATTTCATTCCTTTCTTTTCAGAAGAAAGTGAAATTAACACATGGTAATTGTTAAGCAAATTATACCAATATTTGTGTGTTCTCAACTTAGAAATCATATTTTGCAACAATGGGAAAGAACATGTAGTGTGTGCAAAATTCTCGCAAAACATCCCTCTTTGTCCATAAATCATGCTTGCTTGCACTGAAATGCTTGTATTAGGGAACAGAGAGGCACCTGCCCCTTAGAGCCTAAATGAAGTAAGTTTTGATTAGAGGTTACCACTGAATCTCCCTTAAAGAGAGTTGTGACTGGGACTCCGTTTGTTCCCTAGGGGAGACAATAAAGAGGTCAACGCAGCTCCCACCTCGAAGCAGCTGCCAGTTTATTACATGAAGTGTCAGGTTGTGGACTGCAGGCATGCCATTTTGTCTTCCAGAACAGGTGGGATCAGAGGTCCTTGACTGATCAGAATACACTGCTTTCAACTAAAACATTATTAGCATTGATTTCTTAAAAAATAATAGCAAAGTAGAAAACCTTTAGCTGGTCTGTTTCTTCGTGTCCTGAAACTTCCTTATTAGTGTAATTAAAAGTACTAAGTTAAGAATTAGCCTGGGAAAGGACCCTACTTATGGCAAAGTCTTAAGAAAAGTAAAGAGCAAAACCAGATATGTGCCTTGTTCTCATGGTGCTGACAGTATAGCGAAGAGGAAATACTTTAATCACACGAATAAATGTAAAGTTAGAACTGTGCAACTGCTACAAAGAGAGGATATAGCACTAAGAAGCCCTAGAATGGGAGATTTGACCTAGCCAGGGATGTCAAGAAATGCTTCCATGAGGAAGTGGTTCTTGAGCTGAGATTGGAATTAACTGGGCAAAGGGCTCCGGGTAGAGGAAACAGCATGCTCAGGTACTATGTTGGAGGACATATGGGGAATTTGAGAAACTCCAAAACTGCCAGTGTGACTGAAGTAAAGGGAACTAGAGTGTGAGGAGCTTATAATCCCCACTAAAGGATTTTGTCTTAGCCCAACAGCAAAGAGATACCAGTGGAGACTGCTAAGCAGGAGGACACCATGACACATTTGTGCTTTTAAAGGTTTACTCTAGCTTTAGTGTGGAGAGTGGCTGGGAGAAGTCAGAACAGATAGATACAAGTGCACAGTTTGGGTGCCAGAACAGTCTTCCAGGATGTGAAGATGTGATACTGAACTTGAACAGTGGTAGTGGAAATGGAGAGATGTGGATAGACTCAGATATTTAAATACATATACAAATGATGAGAGCATTATAAAAAGAGGATCGTGGAAGCCAAGATTCTGTGCTGCAATGGATCAATGTATTTTCTGTGGTTTGAGATTTTCTAAGATACTCTCTCTTTACAGAATCTCTGGGCACAGGAATGATTCCAGGGTTCCTCCAGCACTTTGGTATTACTTGAAAGCAATCTAAGGGATCTAGAATGAACCAACGCCCAAAAAGGATCCCTTAGCAGCGGTGATATCAAAGAAACACTTTTGAAGAACTAATTTTCCACCCCGATTTCCCCAATTTTAAAAGCAATGGGCAAAGCCTTCTCCACTCCTAAACTTCCTGGAACTGTCTTTTGGCTTTATCAGGCCCCCGAAGTTAGAGTCTTTGAAAGACTCCAAACTCCAAATTCTATGCTTTTATTCCCAGGCTCCTGATAATTCTACAGCACACCAGACTGCTGACCACTCTCCGTACCACTTTTAAATTATTTCTTCCCACAGCTTTCTTAACAATGAATTAACCTTTGAAATCTTTCTAATTTTCCATTTATTTTGCTACCTTTCCTCTGTCCTAGCTCTAAAATGAAGATCCTCTAAGGTTCTAAAGTTTACTTCTTGTATTCTCCTTTGTAAGTCATCTCCAAGACGATGTCCAAATCCATCACCATTAAAATTAATAGTTTCCTCACCTGCAACAATTAATATTTTTTTAAAAAATACTTTTCATTGTATTATAATGACTTGATACATACATATTTGCTCTGTGAGTTCCTTATTCATCATATTAGTGCCTGACAATAAATGTGTGCTGGATTGAGCTGAATCTTTATTACATCTCTGCTCAGTCATTTTTAATTTCTTCTTTTCTCACCACAGCCAATCAGTTGCCAATAGATTCTAGCCCCCAAACGTCTCTTCTCTCAGTTACTCCTTTCTTTTCCACTGCCTTTGTATTACTTCAGGTCCTCATAATCTCTAGTAAGGCTGTTGTAAAACTTAACGAGATAATGTATGGCACTTCTTAATGAAGTGCTAGGAAAAAAATCTAAAGTATTATTTTTGCTGATACCTTTTTTAGACGTTCAAAGGGTTTACTGATGATTTGTGCCACCTGTTTCCAAAACAAAATTTGAAACATTCTACTGTAATCACCCCTCCCTATCTGAGCTCCTGTTTCCCACCACAGCCTATGATAACCAGGACTGCCCAGTTAGTGGGGCGCTCTGACCACATCTGTTCCATACTCAAAACTCCCAGTAACTTCTCAAGCAAACACTTCTCAGCCTAGCTGTTTAAAGTGCTTTACAAACATGACCAGGCCTCATCTTGTTTCTTAGCTTCTCTCCTGCTGCTCCCTGCACATCAATTAAACTGACCTGTTTAGTGTAAGAGAAGCTGGTAGGCAATTTTGGTGATCCAAAAGAAAGGCAACAAGAGACTGGAACATGCCATGGTCAGTGTCCTCACACAACTCGTGAAAGACCAGGGTTCAGGTCCGATTGAAGGAGGGGGTTCAGTATAAAAAGCAGTATATTGAGGCCGGGCACAGTGGCTCACACCTGTAATCCCAACACTCTGGGAGACAAAGGCAGGTGGATCGTTTGAGCTCAGGAGTTCGAGACCAGCCTGGGCAATATGGTGAAACCCTGCCTCTAGCAAAAGTACAAAAACTTAGCCGGGTGTGGTAGTGCGCATCTGTGGTCCCAGCTACTTGCAAGGCTGAGGTAGGAGGATCACTTGAGCCTGGAAGGCAGAGGGTGCAGTGAGCTAAGATCACATCACTGCACGCCAGCCTGAGCCACAGAGTGAGACCCTGTTTCTAAGAAAAAAGAAGAAAGCAAGCAGTATATTGGAGGCAATAAGACTGCCAGGGTTTGAATCTCAACTTTTACTACTTACTAGCTGTGCAACCTAGGGCAAGACACTTTACCTAGCTAAACCTAACTTACCTCCTTGGGAAATGCGGATAATAACTTATAACAGTGTTGTAATTAACATAATACTTATAAAATATTTTTATTGCAGAAGTTTGAAGGAAGATACAATAGCTTATTTTCTAAATCCCTCACCATCCTTGTGCAGAAAGGAGGCACTCAATTACTTGAAGTGAAAAAACCATATTTGTAAACCGCGGAAATTATCCTTTTGGCCTCAGGGTTAAGGCCAGAACACCTAAGAACTCTGCTCTCATCATTAACTAGTAACAGTTTCAGGAAGGCATACTATTCTTTCAGATATTTTGAGGCTCTCTAGGAGTTAGGAGAATGAGAAGGAAAGCATTAGCAGGCAAGTACTTACTTGGGTTTTATGGGAGGCAGTCCAGGAGAGTAGAGCCAGGCATTCCAATCAACTTGATTGAGAACATCAACCTATGAATAGTAAGAATTCACAGTTTACAATAGAATGCCCTTTCCTGTTGAAAAATAATTTAAACTTATAAGTCCTTCGATATATAATTTTGTCTAATCTGCTATATCAAGATAATTTCTAAATCTTTTTTAAAAATTAATATTTTAAATTGATAGATCATAATTGTGTATACTTATGTGACACAATGTGATGTTCTGATATATGTATTCAATGTGGACTAAGTCAAGCTAATATATCCATTACCTCATATAATTCTATCTTCTAAAATTTATATTCATCACCATACTATTGATGACCTCTCTGAAATAGGAAAATTCTACAGGTAGTTCATGTGGTTAAGATCACATTTAAAATAGAAAAAATATGCAATGAGAGGTTGAGTCCTAAAGTTCTGAACCAATACTACTATTAGATAATACAAGTTAACCTAATCAGTCAATAAATAGAGATATATCGAGCATGAAAAGTAGAAAATGTTTTTAAATCCAACCTTATCTTTAAAATAGGAATACAGGAAATCCTTCCAGTCATCAGTAGTTATGCTCTTATAGGAAAATTTCTCAACATAAGCTTTTAAGAATCCTAGGAAAATCTCTAAGAGTAAAAAAGAAAAGAAATCAATTCATAGAAAGGTAATTATTTGACATTTTGTGTGCGTGTTTGGCATTGTACTATTAACCACAGAGAATAGAGAACATTCAGAGAATAGGGAAATCTACGAGGACTTTCAGAGTGAAAGAATGTTCAGAAAAGGAGGTGGGACTTAAGTTGGGCCTTGAAGAATATATGTAATTCAGTGGAAGGGAGAAGAGAAATTCTAATTATAGCTAAGGGGATAACACATGAAGACACAGAAAAGGAATGCATAACCCAAGTTCTAAAAGCAATAACCTTCATATGACTAGAAAGGAGAAAAATAAGACTGGACAGGCAGAATGGATCCAGGTGATAGCCTTCCAAGTCAATCAACCAAGGAGACCACCTCAATGTCCATCAGTGCGGGATGGGTACATAACTCAGCATAGCTTTATCATGAAATAGTATGATGGCATTAAAAAGTATGAGACAGATTTATATGTACTGACATAGAAGGGTGTATGTGAAATATCGAGCAAAACAAAACACAAATGCAAAGCCAATATATAGCATGATCCATTTTTTATAATTAAAATAATTATATGTATTTATTTGTCTGCTCGTTAATTTACACCTAGAAAATGATCTAGAGCCATTTACACCAAACTGCTAACAGTGGTTACCCCTGGGGAGTGGAAAGGGGTTGGTGGACTCTCACTTGTTACTCTTATAAACTTCTGTACCATAGAAATGTTTTCAGGGAGTACACACTATTATCCTAATTTCAAAAACTGATGAGACTTTTTAAAAAATGAAGCAGCATAATTTAAACCTTAGGGGTTATTAATGGTTTTAAGTTGAGAGGTAACTTAGAAAACAATACAGATTTCTTCAGCAGCTACATCCAGAATAAATTGGAAGTATTAAATGGAACAAAACAACAGTTTACAATTCTTCATAATTCTCACATTACCCTCAAAAAGAAAAAAAAATTATAAAATACCAGCTACTTACCTGGTCCTCCAAGCAGTTGCTCAAGGTAAAAAAGTAAAGCAAAGCCCTTCTCATAGGGAACTGAAGAATAAGCTACATCAGGGTCTACATCTGTCAGATCAACCACAAGTTTGGTGAAAGGATGTGTCTCCCCAAATGTCTTTACCTACAAGACATGAAATAACATGGAGAAACATATAGAAAGACTGCTATCACCATGCAAATAAGCTCATAAGGAGGTATTACTTCACTCAGTGGTATAACTTTAGGGGAATCTAAAACTTGGAGACTGGAATACTAGGATATGTTGGCATAAACTTCTGGAAGCCTATTAATAGAATGCTTACTTACATAATATTCTCTGATGTTTCTTGCTCAATAATACAGGCTTTATTCTTATAAAAAGACTAGAAAAATGATTTAATGCCTGGTCAGCAAATTCGGATTTCAGGAGACAACACTTAAAAATGACATAAATATACCAAATAAAATTCAAACATAGTAAACAGCTATATTAATAGCAAAGACCCAGTGAGGTCCCATAGCTCCCTGTTTAGACCAGGTCATCAAAACTACCTTACATAGAACAGTGAATGGTGTGGATCAATACAGTGTTATTCCAGCATCAACTTCACTTTCCACACTTGTAAAAATGACTTTTTGGTTGCTACACAGTAAAGACGCTTTTAAAAAAACTCAGTTTTTAACACCTATACAACTTTGGATGAAAGTTTTTAAAACTTTGACTCCTTTACCGAATTCTGTAGTTCTCCCCATCCTCCCAGAGCATTAAAATGTCTGAACTTTTCACCAAACAATCGTCCGCAAATGTGGCGTTCCAAGTACACAGTATGTCCCTCATTTAACCTGAAAAAAAATTGTTTTAATAAAAACACAGACACAGCTGAGAAGAAAAGACATTTCAATCAAGATATTTTCTTTTTGGCTTTTCTACAGAGGAAAGCAATTGTAAGGCATGACCACTACAGTCTAAGCTGACTCTGGCTCCCAGGCAGTCAATCCAGAGCAATGGGAAGCCCAGCCCAGCAGATGGCAGCAGGGAAAGTTAAGCACTGGTTCTGCTCTTGCATGTCCCTATGTTAAAAGTGTGAGTATATCAGGAATTAAACTTAACACCTAGACTGAACCTAATACTCCCAACACTGTAATAAGTGTTACAGAATTTTTTAAAACTATCCTTGTTGGCTGGGCATGGTGGCCCACGCCTGTAATCCTAGCACTTTGGGAGGCCGAGGCGGGAGAATTATCTGAGGCCGGGAGTTCAAGACCAGCCTGGCCAACATGGTGAAACCCCGTCTCTACTAAAAATACAAAAATGAGCTGAGCATGGTGGTGTGCACTTGGAGTCCCAGATACTCGGGAGGCTGAGGCACGAGAATTGCTTGAACTGAGAGGCAGAGAGATCACACTACCGCACTCCAGCCTGGGCAACAGAGTGAGACTCCATCTCAAAAAAAATAAAAAAAAAAAATATCCTTGTTGGCTGGGCGTGGTGGCTTATGCCTATAATCTCAGCACTTTGGGAGGCCGAGGTGGGCAGATCACTTGAGCTCAGGAGTTTGAGACCAGCCTGGGCGACATGGTGAAATCCCATCTCTATAAAAAATACAAAAATTAGCCAGGCATAGTGGCATGCGCCTTTAGTCTCAGCCACTTTGGAAGCTGAGGAGGGAGGATTGCAACCCTGGAGTTGCAGTTAGCAGAGATCGCATCACTGCACTACAGCCTGGGCAACAGAGTGAGACCTTGTCTCCAATAAAAAAAAAAAATAGCTGGGCACAGTGGCTCACGCCTGTAATCCTAGCACTTTGGGAGGCTGAGGCGGGTGGATTGCCTGAGCTCAGGAGTTCGAGACCAGCCTGGGCAACACGGTGAAACCCCATCTCTACTAAAATACAAAAAATTAGCTGGGCGTGGTGGCGCGTGCCTGTAATCCCAGCTACTCGGGAGGCTGAGACAGGAGAATCACTTGAACCTGGGAGGCAGAGCTTGCAGTGAGCTAGATCGCACCACTGCACTCTAGCCTGGGTGACAGAGACTCCATCTCAAAAAAAAAAAAAATCCTTGCCTACCTAAGAGATGATAACAAAGATAAACAAGAGATACACACAAAACAATTCAGAGTGGTAGGAGGCAGGGAAAAAAAAAATCAGTAACATGAACCAATAAAGAAATAATAACAAAAATCTTACCAAAAGTGATCCCAAGTTTTGTTGGTCACTAGATTCCCTGTCCAGCTATGAGATATTTCATGTGCAATGACCTAAAGAAAACAGTGTGATTAATAGTAAGACTGATTATCTTAACCTAAAATAACCCATTCTGTAAACACTCCATGTTATTCAATTTTTAAAAAATATTAGCTGAGATATTCAGGGAGTTACTCAGTTCAGCAAAATCTTTAATTTAACCAAAGACACACACACACAGAAATATGGCATAAAGTAATTAGAAAACAAAAATTACTTAGAAAATATTAGATATATCACTGCATCAAAAATATTTCATAAACATATGAAGAGATCAAACCATAAAATTTCCTTAAATCTATTACATCTAATTGTTAATAATGTGACAAGAGTCCCCAAATTGTCCGTTATAACCATATCTTTAACATAAAAATACAAGGGATATTTTAAAATCAGTTGACGTAATACTTCTTGAAGGTAAGGCCACAATGAAAAAGTTTAACTTACATTGGAGAGTGACTTGTCGCCTGCCTACAAAAAAAGAAAATTACCTTAGTGTTTTAGCAATCAAATTACAGACTATCTAAAAGATTGCCTACCTAAATACTTGGCATACTGGCACTGGTGGCCCACTGTATTTCTACTACAGCACTTCAAAGATGGTAAAAGAGACCTTAATTGAAAAAACAAAAAAAATACAGAACTAAAAATTAGCATCATTCTTTCTTGCCCTAATTCTAGGGAATTTTTGCAATACAATGAAAGCCAGTCCATTTGTGTCTAACTTCCATGAAACATTTCTTCTACTTCCATTTTTACATCTGCTCTTACTTACCCATCACTTTCTTTCTCTATTACCCAAAATATGTTTAATAAAACTTTAGAGTGTCCTATGTGTCCTGTGCTGTATTTTATTTATTTTGTTGCTAATCCATCACTCATTTTGGTTCTAGGAAGAATTTAAAGTAGCTCACAGGCATATTAAACATAGCAGTGTACTATGGCCCTAATCCTTTCCTATGCATGGTGTACTGACTTTTTTTTTAATTGTACCTACACACCAAGTGTAATTGGTATAGTCTGTTTGTCTGGATACATAATTTATCCACGAATTGTTGTTACACAGCACCCCCATGCCCAGCTCCCCAAATACCGTGAACATAATATTCTCCTTCTCCAAATGGCCAGATTATTTTCCTTTCAAAAACAAGATGGAGGCCTGGTGGGGTGGTTCATGCCTGTAATCCCAGCACTTTGGGAGGCCAAGGCAGGTGGATCACAAGGTCAGGGGATCAAGACCACCCTGGCCAATATGGTGAAACCCCATCTCTACTAAAAATACAAAAATTAGCTGGGCATGGTGGTGTGCACCTATAGTCCCAGCTACTCAGGAGGCTGAGGCAGGAGAATCGCTTGAACCCGGGGGCAGAGGTTGCAGTGAGCTGAGATGGCGCCACTGCACTCCAACCTGGGCAACAGAGCAAGACTGTGTCTCAAAAAACAACAACAAAAAAAGAGATTGTGATAACCACAATAAACAATAAAATTAGAAACAAAGGTTACATGAACAAGAGAAAAGATTTTTATACATATATACATTATTAGGACTCTAAGGTTCTTTACATATATATACATATTATTAGGACTCTTAAGGTTCTTAAGTTTATTTTTGAAAGACATCAATTTCAAATGAAGAAATATTTACACTTACCAGTAGAGTAGGAGTTACAAAAGTAAGGCAAGGATTCTCCATGCCACCATAAGGGAAGGACGGTGGCAGGACCAATAGGTCATACTGTCCCCATACATACGGTCCTCCCAGATCTTCTGCAATTTTAAGCATAGATTCAGTCTGAAAAATCAACACATATATGTCTGTATGTCTTAATTATCACCATTGTACATTTCTTAAAATTGTATATTGCTTTCTATGAAGGTTACAAGTTAATGATTTTTATTTTAAATGAAAATGATAAACAGAATGTAGCAACTGCACATCTACATAAAAGACAATCTGATTCTTTCCCCATATCACTTAAAACCATCACATTTCACACTCAAAATCTTCAATCTACTGTCTATCACAATGACTACAAAGGATAACAATATGACCAACCTCAGAAAACTCGTAAGCAGACTTTTCCACCTGCTCTTTCTCAGACCACACCAAAGTTCTTGGGCCAATTTGCCTGCAAGATTAAAAAGCTTAATAAAAAAGAAATTCACAGCAAATGATTCATCTGGTTCTAAAAAGTATTTAATGTGAGAGTGCATTTTACCTTTACAGTGAGAGTGCATTTACCATGTGCTTATGGGAAAGGGATGAGGTTACATGGCCTGAGATGCAAACCTGCTGTTATATATGCAGCAATAGATATGCAGCTCTCTAAGGAGTTACAGGCTGGGCAAAAAGAAAAAAACCAAGACATAAGTTATCCCCAGTTAGTTTATTGCCTCTTGTAAGACCTCTTGAGGGTCTCATTTTATCCCTCAATTTCACAACTATAGAAACCCAGTCACAAATCATAAGAAACTATTTTACTTTTTTTTTTTTTTTTTTTTGAGACAGAGTCTCACTCTGTCACCCAGGCTGGAGTACAGTGGCGGGATCTCGGCTCACTGCAAGCTCCGCCTCCCGGGTTCACGCCATTCTCCTGCCTCAGCCTCCCAAGTAGCTGGGACTACAGGCCCCCGCCACCACGTCCGGTTAATTTTTTCTTTTTTTTGTATTTTTAGTAGAGACGGGGTTTCACCATGTTAGCCAGGATGGTCTCAATCCCCTGACCTCATGATCCGCCCGCCTCGGCCTCCCAAAGTACTAGGATTACAGGTGTGAGCCACTGCGCCCAGCTTTTTTTTTTTTTTTTTTTTTTTTTTTTTTTTTTTTTTTGTGATACAGGGTCTCATTCTGCTGCCCAGGCTGAGTTTAGAAGGGCCATCACAGCTCACTGCAGCCTCCGCCTCCCGGGCTCAAGCAATCCTCCCACCTCAGCCTCCTGAGTAGCTGGGACCACAGGCATACACTACCATGTCCAACTAATTTTTGATTTTTTTTGTAGAGACATGCTCTCACTTATGTTGAGACCCGGGCTGGTCTCAAACTTCTGGGCTCAAGCGATCCTCCCACCTTGGCCTCCCAAAGTGACAGGATTATAGGCGTGAGCCACACAGCCCAGCCTACAAGACTATTCTAGAACAGGAATGGGTATAAACTTTGTTATGCACTTAAAGGTTGAATACTCTTATATAAGAAGAAACAAATAGAAAATGAAAGAAATCCTGTCAGATGCTATAACATGGATAAACCTTAAGGTCATTAGACCTTGAATGAAATAAGTCAGACACAGATAAAATCATACAGTATGTGAGGTATCTAAAGTAGTCAAATTCATAGGAACAGAAAATAGAATGGGCGTTAACAAGGACTGGGGGGTAGGGGAAAGAGGAGCTATTGTTTAATGGGTGCAGAGTTTCAGTTCCACAAAATGAAAAATTTCTGAAGATCTGTTTCACAACAATGTTAATATACTTAACACTAAGGAACCGCACACTTAAAAACAGTTAAGGTGCTTAAAACTAGAACAAAGAATTAAGAAGGAAGTGCACTCTATTGGTAAAATATTAGTAAAATACCTTACATTTCTGTAATATTTGTAGGCTTCCAAGTTCTTTAATATGTTTTATCTCATTTGTTTCACATAGCCACACTATGAGGTAGAAAGTCAAACATTATAATTTCAAGGATAAGGAAACAGAGATTAAGAGAGTGACTTGTTCAAGCTTCCCTGAGAATCCAGATCTCTAAAGGTAAGAGCATGTTCATTTTACAATACTTGAAAAATCTAAGGGGTAACTGGTCAAGATTTTTAAATGTAAAATTAATTTGTTGCCTGCATTTTATATTTAGATTTGAATTTTTCTAGAGCTGTCAGCTTGATATCTTGAGAAGTATGCAAATGATCGACCAATTAACCTTGAGAGAGGTTCAAGATGCCTAAGTTTTGATCTTTCCACAAACCTGAAAATTTTTCCAAAAGCTCACCTGCTTTCTAAAGCTCCAACAACTAAAGCAATCAGGTAGCAGGGTATCGGAACCTAAAGAGGGCAAACAAACGCACACCACGTGCTTGCATTAGTGTTTACAAATGTTACATAGTAAGACAATTCATATTTAAAAGTAAGTAAACTCCCTTTCAAATCTCCTAATATTAGTAGGGATAACTTTGCTTTTATGCTTCTCAAATAGTTCTCATCTTTAACATATAGCTTGAAATTGTGATACAAAAAACATTGTTCAAAACATCTATTTGCCTTTTATTCTGCTAGGAACAAAAGCTTCTCACACGTGTAAAACAAGATCACACATACTATTAAAAGGTACATTTTAGGCATTTCTCAAAAAGTAACCTACAGGAAGTGCTTTTCCCGGTGTTTGCCTTTTTCCTCCTGACTTTTAAAAGGTTTTGGTTTTCTTTTTTATTCCTTTATGTTTCAAAGCACTATTGACATGTTGCAGAGACACACAGAGTAACCCAGCAATAAGTAGATGCCAAAGTTATGGGAGCTTGGAACCGCAGAAGCTGCAGTGGAAGTCAAATTATCCATTGTGAGGTCAATTAAGAAAACACACACACACACACTCACATACACACACACACACACTCATACATGCATACACATTCTGTTCATTGAAGGTCAAAGATACATGTCTAATGACCAGGACTGTAACTGAGTGCTTTTTTGGTTTTGACTCCTCCATTTGTAAACACTCTCAACAGCCACTTGCCCACACTGTAGTACCAGGGCAGGAGAATGCGCAAGAACACAAAAGAACAGGAAGCCAGCCCCTGACTGGAGTGAGGGAAAATGAAAACAGGCACGCTCCCTACTCTGTCTCTACAGCAAACCCTCTCTTCAATACAACACTCTGTAAGTAGAACAAAACCCTTTAAAAGCACAAAAGAAAAAAAAATGAAGAAAACAAAAACCAAAAGCTGTTCTCAAAATTCTGAAATATTTCAAAAGTAATTTTGCCCTCTGGATGTGTACAAGCTAACTGTAGTTTACTGCCAATGAAAACAAAAATCTCGACCCTAGGATCTTACTTTTTGGATGAATTTGTATATTTTCCTGCTTGGGTCTTCTGGGTCAGGTGCTTCTCCATCACGAATAGCACTCATAAGTGCCACCAGTTCTTTAGGGACAGACACCTAATCAAGGAGAAAAATCATTTCTAGTCATAAATAAAAGCTTCTTATGTGTCTTAAACTATATATGTAAAATAACCTTTTCGTCCCCTTCCTGACTATCTAATAAACAGACTATGAACACAAAAAGTATATACATATACAAAAAGTATACATATATATACATACACACACACACATACACATATATAGGAACACAATGTGTATATATGTGTATATATATGCACACATATATATATGAACACAAAAAGCATATATATATACATATACATATCAGTTTTGTAAATAAAATTAGCAATATGGAAAACTGGCTTCTTTAAAAGTGAATGTGAAATTTCTATCCATTCACCCATGCACACTAAGAGCAGAGTTTTGGTAGAAACTGGATTAAAATCCCAGCTCTGCCACCTAATAACTAACTGCACAAACTTGGGCAAATAAATATACTCCCCAAGCCTCAGTTTCCCCATCAAGTAAGTGTAAAACTTCAAAGGCTTGTTGCAAGGAATAAATAATATAAGTGAAGAGCCCAGCACCATCCCTGGCAATGGCAGCCACCATCCCTGCTCCCCCTACACTCACAAAACAGATTCAAAAGGACGTTATATACTCACTGTAGGACAGAATGGTTTTGAACAATTTTGTTTTGAAAACACACACTTGGAGTTACAAATAGAGGAAACTTTTGAAAGTAGTAACTGTGAAAAACTAAAATTTATTGCTAAAAACTGTCAAATAATTTTCTCTGGAAATCCATACGGAAAAGACCCTTATGGGGCAAACCACATAGTCATTTAACTGTGTATCCTAGCTCCATGATTCTGAAAGTTTTATTTCTGATGAATGCCAGAATAAAGGACTCCCCCAGGTATTAATGATCAAGCAAGAATATATTCCAGTAGGGGACAGACTTTCATGTTCTGCTTGCATGGCTCAGGACCCAAAGCTATGACTGAGGCAGGCACAGAATTAGAAGTTCCTGAACCAGTGCTACAACAATTATAGATTCTAAAGCACAAAACTATTCAGGAAATAATTTGGTTCAGCCACCTCCCTTCATTTAGGTGGTGATACGTTATATATATGTGCCAACTGAGGTTGTGAGGTCATAAAACTTGTTCAAGGGTCATATCATTATTTATTTATTTTTTTAGAAATGGAGTCTCGCTATGTTGCCCAGGCTGGCCTTGAACTTCTGAGTTCAAGTGATCTTCCCACCTCAGCCTCCCAAGTAGTTGGGACTTCACGCAGTTATTAAGTGGTGGAGAAGAGCCAGAGCCCTGGGATTCTTTGCCTCCAAGTATAATATATCACTGCACTATCCTAGGTGTAATTTGGTTGTGGGATGATTTGGGAAGCAAGAAGGCCCCATAAATATGGGTTGGTCCTCATTCTATTTGCTTGGTCTAAGTAGGTCTAGCCTCTGGAATAGTGATTATTTAGTAATTACAGTCCACCTTTTCCAAAAAGGATTAGCAGTACCTACCAAGGGAATAAGTTGGAATTGCATACAGATAAGTCTGGAATATATGCCCACTAGGCTTATATGGCTACAGAATGCATTTATAGAAACTTGAATCCTGCAAATGTCAGTTTTTAAAAGTTAAGTAAAAATTGTTCCTAAGTTCTTATTTTTAGATCCAGGATTCTGAATTCTTTCTTTTTGTTTTTTTGTTTTTTGGTTTTTTTCTTTGAGATGGAGTCTGGCTCTGTCGCCCAGGCTGGAGTGCAGTGGTGCCATCTCAGCTCACTGCAAGCTCTGCCTCCTGGGTTCACGCCATTCTCCTGCCTCAGCCTCCTGAGTAGCTGGGACTACAGGTGCTCGCCACCATGCCCGGCAAATTTTTTGTGTTTTTTTAGTACAGACGGGGTTTCACCATGTTAGCCAGGATGGTCTCGATCTCCTGACCTCGTGATCCGCCCATCTCGGCCTCCCAAAGTGCTGGGATTACAGGCGTGAGCCACTGCACCTGGCCCTGAATTCCTTTTTAAAAGTCAGATGGGTTTCCATTTCCTTTTTTTCACAGTTAAAATGTTTAAAACTGCCTTTAAAGTAGAGATTCAGAATGAGTGCCACAGCCTCTTTTTTACATATTTCAGGTAGAATTTCATTAAGAAAAATAATTCTAGCTCTAGGAATTCAATTATCATCTCTGCTTATCATTTATACCATATTTACTGATATGCATCATTTAATTGAGTTAATAATTCGTAATATTTACCTCTGCAGTATAGGTTAATTTCACAGAAGGAGTGTCCTGACAAGGAATGATTGCTCTGCAGTGGATGGCCTGAAAAAGGGAGAAACAAGAAGAAATAGCTATTTATCCTTCCGGTAAGTCATTAAGAAATCATTAAAAATTGCAGCATTGTTCTTAGACATATTTTTTTTTAAATAAAAACAGTCCTCATTTCTTGGGATTTTTTTTTTTTTTTTTTTTTTTTTGAGATGGAGTCTCACTCTAGTTGCCTAGGCTGGAGTTCAATGCCGCGATCTTGGCTCACTGCAACCTCCACCTCCCGGGTTCAAGCGATTCTCCTGCCTCGGCCTCCCGAGTAGCTGGGATTACAGGCATGTACCACCACGCCCAGCTAATTTTATATTTTGAGTAGAGATGGGGTTTCTCCATGTTGGTCAGGCTGGTCTCGAACTCCCAACTTCAGGTGATCTGCCCACCTCGGCCTCCCAAAGTGCAGGGATTACAGGCGTGAGCCACCACACCTGGCCTCTTGGGATCTTTTAAAGTCCAAAAACAGATTCTTGGACTTTTAAAAATCAGATTTTCCATTTTAATCTATGGTTAACCCTCACATTTCAGTTGAAGCATGGAGAAACTCTTAAGCAGTGTTTCCTACTCTATGGTCTGGGTGACAGTAGTGCCCAGTGAGAATCTTTTAGAAACCTGAGAAAAAAGGGCTCTGTAGCAAAACAGACCTGAGAAGTATGGCATACTGCACTGCTGTCTTGCAGAGCCACTAGAACATTAGCCGCCTGAAGCCTCTGAACACACCTACAATAAAGAAACCTGTTTGATTTCTTACATTTATGTTAACACAAAACCCATTTCTCTCTGGTTTAACAGCTAATGGGATGTCAGTGTTCTAACGAACACAGGCTGAGAAATGTTGCTGTAGTCTTGACACTTCAATCTTGCAGCAAACCTTGTAAGTAAAACAAAGAAGCAAAGAAGGGAGAAAAAACAATCTCTTTCAATACCATCTAGACATATTCATTCATACCATATGCAAAGTGTTTCTCTACTGCCACACCAATCGTTATTAACATTGGTTCCATCCAGTATGGCCAGAGGCCGGGTGCCGTGGCTTACTCCTGCAATCCCAGCACTTTGGGAGGCTCAGATGAGAGGATTGCTTGAGCTCTAGAGTTTGAGACCAGCCTGGGCAACATAGTGAGACCTTACCTCTACACAAAAAAAATTAGCTGGGCATGGTGGTGCACATCTGTAGTCCCAGCTACTCAGGAGGCTGAAGTAAAAGGATCGCTTGAGCCCAGGAGTTCTAGGCTGCAGTGACCCAAGTTCGCACCATTGCACTACAGCCTGGGCAACACACCAAGACCCTGTCTCCACAAAAAAAAAAAAAAAAAAAAAAAAAAAAAAAGAGCACCTACAATCTTATACCCGGTCTGTTTACAAATAAGTCTGTCTACTGCTGGTGAACAATGAAATGGAAACCCAGCCTCACTGAGACAGTCTACTAAACTCAAAGGAATTCTGATATTAACACCCTTCTCTGAAGCTATTACAAATCCTAAACATAACTTCATTCCACCACAAGCTTTCTTAAAACCCCCAAACTCCAGGTCTTTTCATTTCAGTTCTAGAAAATTCTCCAAAGATATAGGCTCCCAAATGACCTCTAGATGGATTAAGTAGGACTAGCAGAGCCACCTGGTTCTCTCTCCCAAAATAGAGTTCCAAGACCATGCCTCTAGAGTTCCTTAATGGTTTCTAGTTAGGTGACATGGCAATACCAAAGGGGTTTTTAAATGTATTTCACTGGATAAGGCCAAACCCAGGCAAATATGCATACAGAACAACCGTAAGCAAATTCATCAAACAAAATCATATCTACATGATTCCTATCACCTCAATCATTTATTAATTTAGCTGAAATCTGTTTCCCATATTCCCAACATTGCTGCCAATAAGAAATGGAATAATATATTCAAAATTAACATTTTCATGACTCACAAATCTTGCATTTCTTGCCAACTTTGGTTAAGAAATTCTATTAAAAATTTCTTGATTAAGACATTCTATTAAGAAATATTGCCTGAAAATCAGATATTCATGAGATACAGATTGTGCAATTTGTACACTCTTGAGTAGAACATTTCATCTCTTCTAGATTATTAAATTGAGGGTTTCTTAGATTAAAAAGATGTTTCAAGTGGCCATAGAAAGTAAACAGGTCTGATTCATATGCTAATTCCTGTTTTAAATGGACTTGTATTGAAATTTGAACCTAACACACAGGAATATTGGGAGGGATGAAACATATAAAGAATCTAGCACAATGCCTGGAAACAGAGCAAACGTTTAACGAAGTCAGTTCCCTTAATTGTAAATTATTTGATTACTATGAAATGTAGGTATTTTTTCTTTCAGAAGACAGTTTGAAATGTATTATCCTTGTGACAGGTTATCTCTAATTGTATGGCTCTTTACCCTTAGTTTTAAAACAGAAAACAAAAGTAGTTTAAGTCATGCAATTTTAAAGATACAGTTAATATATTGATATAATACGTACTTTTGTAAATGTGTAAGAAAAATATGGAAAAGCTACATTCCAAACTCAATGGTGGTTACCTCTGGGCAATGGTGTCTGGAAAAGGTTTGGAAATTAAATCTTTCACTTTCCATTTCCTTACTATTAGCATTTTTCATAACCAGTACATATTATTTATTAATTTTTCCTTTCATTTTATGACTATTTACTGAGTACCTACTCTCTGCCAAGTTCTAAGTCAGGCCTAGAAAGTCTTATCTAGGTGGACATATTTCCAAACTGAAAGAAGCTTCTTAAAGTAAGGCATGAGTGTATTAATAATGAAAGATAAAATGAAAATACATAATTCATCTTATATGTTTTTATATGATCAATTAATACATTATATTAGGTAAAACCCACATAATCCATAAAACCACTGTTCATTTTGCTTCATTCAACCATATGTGCTGAAATTTTCTGCATCAGAAATCATTCTGGAATCCTTTTTACCTGGCACTGACTAAACAGATATGGGTGTTCCTTCCCAGAAGTCTGTTCAGGAGTGAGCCACTGGAGAGCAGAAGATTTTGGAGAGGTCTCAAAAGAAATTTCTATAACAATTTCTTGATTTCTGTATGAAACAAATAAATATATTAGTAGAGTATGATTCCATCTAGTGAAAATTTAAACTCATAATATATACACTAAATAATATAAATAACATAGTATGCATTCTCATCACTGATTGGCAGTAAGCTCTAGGTATGCCACATCCTCAGTGGGTAAGTCTCCTCTCAGTTTTCCTACCTAATTGCCAGCCTGTGGGTCCTTTTACCTCTCCCATGCTAACTGCTAGCGAAGGCTTAATGGCAACTAACAGTGGTTGACTACCCCATTGTGTGTCACGTACTTTGCATCTGTGATATCATTTAATATTTTATTAGAGTGGTAAAGTGAAAGAAATCATTTTGGGGCTTCAACTACCACAGCAGCAGGTGCCACAGCATGACACAGAGCAGTGCTAGTCTGCAAACTGTTACTGGCCCAGGACAAGACAAGACCAGAAGTTGAGAGTCAGCATTGCAAAACTTTGAGAGTCATTTTTATGTCTGTTGAATCTAATAAAAAAAAATGTGTGCTTGTATTTCATCTCTTCTTCCTCATATTTCATTTTTATTGCATTTTACAAAAGTATCAGTCTATGACAGATTGAAGAGGATAAAAATTGGTCCTTTACCCCAGAGAGTTTGAGAAGCACTGATAATAAGGGAACAGCAGAGCTTTAGAGACCAGCAGCCCTGCTGGTGTTCGAATCCTGACTCTATCACTTACTGGTACTGTAAACTTGGGGAAATTATTTGACCTCCCTATGCCACAGTTTCCTTGTAGAATGGGGTGAATACCATCTACCTCACAAGCTAGACTTAAGTGTTTCCCTTCTCTTAGAGGGAAAGAGAAGGCATGAAAACACTGGCCTCTGAACAACTAGGGTAGATCACCCTTGTTCTAGGCCAATAGTTTTCATCCTTTTTCCCCTCCCCAATATATCAAGAGGTGGCATATACTCCCAATGTGACAATTCTGGTTGCCACTTTCTTGAATAAGTTATTTCTCTAAGGTTCCCTTTCCTCATCTTTAAGTGTAGATTATACCAGCAGGGTTACTGTAAGGATTAGATACAAGAATGCATTTAAAGCACTTATCCCAAGATTGCTGCACTTTAACAGTTCTATCTTTGGCATTATCATTGTCCCATTAATAAATGCAGCTGGCCTCTGGGGCAAGGGCAAGCAATGTGCAGCTTGTAAAAGCTGCCCAGGTTATCCTGAAATGCCTTCTTATGATGACATGCCCCCAGCATCACTCTAGATATTAGTAAAAGGATGAATCGTTTAAAAACTAACAGTTCCCAAAGTCCTTGTTGTATTATATACAAACAACATTTTTAGTATCTTAAGTATATATAATTTTAACTGCTGTATCAACTTTCATCTGAACAGAAGATCAGGAGAAGTAGTGTACCAATCATTACATATTTAAAAAGAAAAAATATTTAAATTAGTTAAGAATATGTTTCCCCATTATTTAGCTGTAAAAGAGAAAGATCATAACATTCATACTTGCTCAAAGCGATAGGTAGAGAGATTTCCATTGGTGATCCCTTGTAACTTTGTCTTTCTCCAAGAGCATATTTGACTTCTTGTCCATTGATCACTACTTTTTCTATTGTAAGGTCCTTTGTATCCAAAACCTAAAATTAATAATTTTAAATAGTAAGAAAATAGTTTCATTTACCAGAAAAAACTTAGATATAGGCTACAACAACTAGTTGCTTATGGAGAGTAAAATACAAAGTGAAATTACAAGAATTAAAGAGTCAAAAGGTAGTCTAGGTCTCATTTTTTGGGACTCTAAGCATCCTGAAAATTTTTGGGTTCTAAGATTTGCATATATATTGTTAAGTAACCCTAGGACAGTCACACAAATTTTGGGCTTTAAGTAAAAGTCAAATCTAAATCAAAATATGTTTGCTTCCGACTCCTAAAATTTTCTCTATTATGAAAAACTTTACCTATAACTTAAGTTTCTTTCACTCTGGCTCCTCAATACATTACACAATGTATTTCCTCCTAGAACTCATGTACTTTCAAACTTCATGTTCGTTAAGCAAATCAGCAGACTGTATATCACTGTGGTTGTATATCTAGAAAAAGCCCAACCTGGTATGGCAACTCAGACCAAATGATTCTGCAGAGGATTGGGAGGCCATATCTACTTGCCATTGCCAATTAAGGACAACTGCTTTGGGCATGAAGGAGTGGCATCATCAGAGTATTTTCTATCCCCAAAATCCCGAGCCCTAGAAATCATACTCTTTAATCATCTCTCAACTAATCTCTTGTCCTAGAATCTTGAACCTTCCTATGCCACAAGACTGTTTCCTAACAACATAAACAAAATTCTACTTGATGGATCTACCCACTAAATATTCTAGTTTTCCTCCTTCCTTCCTTAAACTCCAAGGGAGTTTATAACTGCTATGACTACTACTTCTACTTCCTCATTAATCATCCTCCCTTTCCCCTTCTTCATCTGGCTTCTTGCTACTGAAAGGGCAGCCCCCACCCCGATCAACAAAGTCTTTTCTGTCCAATAACCTTGACCTCTGTCTACTCACAGCCCTCATGGACCATGTCATCTGGTTAAAACCCCTTCCTTCACTTCTTTGCCAGTACACATACATCATAAATGGTTCTCTATTTGTCTAATGTTTTTTTCCTTCCCCCTCCTTTATTCCAATTCAAAAATATGGATATGTCCCAATGTTCCAGCCACAGTCCTTTGATTTTCTTGCCATATCCTTCACTCCCTAGCTCTTACTCATGCCCACATCTTCAACTAGTATCTCTGTGAAGATGCCTGCCATTCTAGTTCTACAATTGTATTCCCTCCCCAGGACCTCAGTCTAATTGCCTGCTCGACATTTCCATGGGACATAGCACCACACATTGAATAGGCTTCTAAAAATTCCAAAAATGATTTTTATACTCCCTGAATCATATTTCTCCCCAGATTTCTTGATTCTGTTAAAAGAACTCTTCCAGTTACCTAAGGTTTGATTCCATTTCCCAATCCCACACAGCCACTTAAAAGTTGTTCTTTCACAATGTCTTCATACTTTTCCTTTCTTTCCACTACTAACTCAGGTCAGGCCCTGGACTGGTAGAACTGCTTTCTACCAGATCTCCCTACCTCTGGCATTATTTTTTTCCTTTTCTGAAATCTGGCCTGGCTACATGTAAGGCCAAGAACCAGCCATTTCCCAGCTGCCCCTGGGTACTTTCTTTTGGGGGTACCTCATCTGTTATCCTTACTCTAAATTAGTAGAAGATACGGTTTATATCTTATTTAAAATAATAGGGTTACTCCTTTGTATTCTAGTACCTCTCTAGTCTCTTCATAGTCTAGTACCTAGTTCTGAATAGCTATTCAGAATAGCTAACTTGTTTTAAAAACTTGATTTGAGTATCTTGTGTTTATAACACATGCTTATATAGATGAATTAACTGGGCCATTTCCCAGTGGAACATATTCTGTTTTCTATATTGGCTAAACTTTCCAAATCTGTTCAGAATCAGAAGTGTCATAGTGACAAGTATTTTTTGTGAAACCTTTTGATATCCCCTGTGTCTGTTATAGCAGTTGGCCCTACCCTTTCCTATAATACTTACTGTACTGCATTATAATGATTTCTTTTTCCATTAGACTAAGGGTTCTAAAACAGAATGTTACTTAGGTCTGTATTCCCAGGGTTTAGCACTCTGCCTCAAAAACACTAGGTATCAATTAATGCATGAAGCAGGTCCTAGACCAAGAGAAAACAAAAAATGCAATATTTAAGCTGTATTATCTCAAGTCCTAAGCCTCAACTATCATTTGCAAACTACTTTTTAAAATTCCCCTTCAAATTTCAGTGATGTTATTTTAAAAAAATAGTCAAAAACTGTAATAAGAAAGAAAAATAAAGAAAACTGCATTGTTGACAAGTTGGATTTAGTACTTTTTAACAAACATGTGTTAAGCATCAACAGCTCTACTAATTATA
Source organism: Pongo abelii (assembly GCF_028885655.2). NCBI lineage: Eukaryota > Metazoa > Chordata > Mammalia > Primates > Hominidae > Pongo > Pongo abelii. The sequence continues at coordinate 94,553,745 of NC_071995.2, forward strand.
GGATATAATTTACTATGTTTCACAGTATCCTCTTTGAGCAATACCCTCCATCCCCCCAAAAAACAGTTGTACTTCTCAGTAGCTGGTCAGTTGACATGGAATAGATATCTGATTCCTTTTTTGCACAGGCTGGTAGGAAGCTCCATGTCAACCTTGTGGCCCACTTCTTTTAAAGTATAGAGGGCTTTATGCCATGGGTTTTGTTTCTCCTATCCTTATTCTCTCTTCCTGCAAATTATTTAATTATTTTTAATCTTATACTATATATGTTGCTTTAAGCAGTCTCAGTCCTTTCTAGAACAAAGCAGAATTTTTTTTCAAAAAAAAAAAAGCTTTATGCCTCATTATGATGTCTAAATTTATATTTTCTACTTGCTATGTGCAGGGATATGATGGGAAAAAAAACATAGGTTTATGTGTGAAACACAAAACTAAAACTAAAAAACCACCTTGATTTGATTCCCAGTTGAGCCATTTACTTAGTGAAGACAAGATGGTTTGCAGTCAGAAATACCTATTGTTAACTGCTGGCTTCTGCCTTGGCCATGGCACTAAAACCTCTTGAGCCACTAACCAAAAGAACACCTAAACATTTCTGGAAGTTTCAGTGAAAAGAAACAAATGTATGAAAGTTATCATAAATTTGGAGGATCAAACTTTGGTGTAAATAACCCAAAACTTGAAAAGAATTTTAGAAAGCTTAGAATTTGTCCGATTAAGGCTCTTCAGCATTCCTCAACATCACAAACTCTAAGAATGGAGAGGAAAAGAAGACATGACGTCTCTCCTGATTCAGCACTGGCACTGGGTCTTCCCATCTCACCTCTGAAATACAGCTGGCACTATTATCAATGTAGCCCATGTTAAGCTTAGGCACTGTTTTCTAATTGAAATTATCCATTAATCAAACTTTTGAATGTCCTCTACATGCCAGATATAGACTATACTAGGAAGTTGAGATACAAAGAGTTATGAAACACAGTCTCTACATTCAAGAGTCCACAATCCAGTGGAGGAAAGAAACAAGTTAACTTTAAATAAATATTAATTAACTAATTAATAAGGATAAGCCCCTGGTCTAAATAAATAAATAAGCAAACAATTATAAACATGTTATTTTGTACTACAAATTGCCTTCCTTGTATAACATCTAACATTATTATAATTCCAGGCTCTAATTTGCGAAACAGACATGCCAACCAGAAATCACAATTTTAAAATCTTACTTTTCTCTAGATTTGGAGAATGTAAAAACAATGAGCAGATTTTTAGATTGGGACATTCTTTTCAAAATTTAAACATCCTGACTCTTGCTTACTTATAGAACAGAGGTAAAGTTTTTATTTTACAAAAGTGATGAGAACACATGGACACACGGGGGGAACACACACCGGGGCCTACCGGAGGGTGGAGGGTAGGAGAAGGGAAAGGATCAGGAAAAATAACTAATGGGTACTAGGCTTAATACCTGGGTGACAAAATAATCTGTACAACAAACCCTCATGACACAAGTTTACCCATGTAACAAACCTGCACATGTACACCTGAACTTCAAAAAATAAATTTTTTTAAGTTTTTATTTTACAAAACAAAGGTAAGTGTGAGGTCACATTAAGCAGCAAAAAGCTATAAAAATTTTCATTCTTTTACTTTTTTCAGCATAGTTTATAATTTAATTTTTTTAAATAAAGGTGAAGAGCAAGAACTTTCCAGTTAACTGAGAGCTTTGAGTGGGTTTGGGGCTTAGTCAAGGTTTTATTATATCTTAAACCAATTGGAATATTTCTTCTGAAATACATGTTGCAGCTAAAGATTCAAGAAATAATTTGCTGTTCATGTATTAGAAAAACCTCTTTAAATTTCTTGCACTAGCAACCTCGGTTTTGGTTTGGAATTATTCACATCTGAACACAAGTTTCCTGAATTGCTTAATTTTTAAATCTCTAGTACTTTTGAATGTAGGACATATAAACACATGTTCAAATATGACAGTCCCACAGTGTGGTTTTTCTTTTTTTATTATTATACTTTAAGTTCTGGGGTACATGTGCAGAACGTGCAGGTTTGTTACATAAGTATACACATGCCATGGTGGTTTGCTGCACTCATCAACCCGTCAGCTACATTAGGTATTTCTCCTAATGCTATCCCTCCCTTAGGCCCCTACCCCCAACAGGCCCTGGTGTGTGATGTTCCCCTCCCTGTGTCCATGTGTTCTCATTGTTCAGCTCTCACTTATGAGTGAGAACATGCGGTGTTTAGTTTTGAAACTTCATTGAATTAGGACTTCAGCCCTGCTCAGGCAAAGTTGCTACTGCAATTAAAGATAACATGGTACTTCAAGAAGACCAAAGTGCGATCTACAAGGAAATAGATGCCTTCCTGCTTATAATATCTTTATTTTCTTTCTTATAGTACTTTTGTTGATTACCTATCAGTACATAGAGGAATCGACCTATTTTTCAAATCAATCAGTCTAGCAAAATGTTGAAAGACGAAGAGTAAGAAAGTACTTATTAGTTTATATTAATGAAATCAAAATGCAGATCTTTCCTACACAAGTAGGAAAAAGAGGCCTGAAAGCCACCAATTCTTATCTGCCCGATCTGATCTGATTGCTTATTGATGTGCTTTAGTAGATTTCACCATGCTACACTGTGTAACATACACATGTAGCGTCCTGCCCTCGTGAAGAAGCCGAATTTGACTGTCTTTTCATGACCCTCTTATTTTTTAAATGATCTTCTATGAAATTCTTCAGGTGAAAGGTATAAACCAAATACTATCGGGCAATTTGAGCGAGAACATTAAATATAGGTTATGATACAGATAAAATCATTGAATAATATTCCAAGAATCTACAACCTTTCTTCATTCCAATGGTTATAGAGTTTGTAGAAGTATGTGTTTTCCAAGTGAAATAACTACTTGGCTCCTCGGAACCAACTATTAATAAAGCATATTGAATCATCCTTAGAAAACTTGAATGTCCCATCCGTTCTTAAATTATTAGAAGATAAGAAAGTTGATAAGATTAAAAAGTAGAAAGGACCCTGAAGAGAGCGAGCTGCGCCTAGAGTTAGCAAGCAGGGACTGTTAGTTTCAAAGTAGGGCGGAAAGAAAGAGGCCTGCCCGGCCGGGGCTGGGAATCCTAAGAGGCTTGAGAACGACTAGCAGGGAGATCCAGGGAACTAGGAGGGAGACGGATGAGTGGTGCCCTACAGACTGGATTGAAATAAGGGTTCCCGGGAGGCAACCGTGGGATCAGGGATCGACAGGACATGGGATCTGAGACTTGGGTGAGATTGTTGACTGAGGAAGGTGCCCTGGGGGCAGGGAAAAGTCTGGGGCCTGAAGAAGGGGGTTCTGGGCCGCAGTCCGAAGCAATGGGGAGGCCATGGGGTAATTAGATCCAGGAACTAAAATTATGGGGGCTACTGCAAAGATGACACCTAAGGGCTGGGTGAGTTGAGAGGAGTGGACGAGGCGCTGGATGTGCCCATGGACCTCGGAGAGAGGATCCGGGCGAGGGTCGCAGGAGACATACGTATAAGTGCGGGGTGAGGGAAGGGATGCAGAGGCGTAAGTGAGGTTGATAGGGGGTGCTGTGGGAGATCTGGGGGCTGAAGAGAAGTGCACAACATGAGTTGGATGGCGGCTACAGAGGAGAAGACGGGGACGTGGGGCTAGGCAGGGGCCGCGGCGGGGTGAGCCGGAGATCCAGGAGCCCGCAAGGACTAGGGGCGAGGGGCAGGGAGCCCGGGAGAGACGGGCACTGGGCAGGCGCCCCACTGTACCAGGCTGCGCAGATTGTCCTCCTGAGACTGGACCGTGAGAGCAGCAGTCCCGGTCAGCGTCCGGCGAGTAAAGTCGACGCTGCAGCGCAGGTGCAGGTGCTTGGTCCGACAGACGGAAGCCGGAGAGGCCAACGAACAGGTATCCACTATCTCGGGCATGGCTCTGGTGGATCACACAGCACAGCGACCTACAGCCCAACGCTCAGCTACCGGACTCGTCGACAGAGAATCCGAGGAGGAGGGAGAGAGGTAAAGAAGAGGAGGAGGGATTCGCGGTGCACGCCGGGAAAGGAAGTTTCTTAAAGTCAGACGAGCGTTGGGGAATGTGTGAAGGAACTACAAGTTCCATGGTGCCGCGCGGCAAGCGGGCGCTTGGCTACCTGGGAGCGTGTGTGTTAGGGGTGTTGAGGGGGGACCGAGAATGCTCCTGGAGCTGAAGAAGAGGAGGGGAGTTGGGGCAGTTAGGAGAAGGGTGGCCTGAGGGAAATGATGAGAATAGAGGGGGAGATGAAACTGAACACTACCATTTTGGCTCTGTTCAACTTCTGTGGAAGCTGTGGTGGCAAACTTAAGAAAATCAGGTTCATAAGTGTTTGCATGTAGCGAGGGCGGGGCGGAGCAAAAACGTAGAAAAGGCCTCTCAGAAGGGTTTCTTTTGTGCGGTTCCTCGTTAGTATAGTGGTGAGTATCCCCGCCTGTCACGCGGGAGACCGGGGTTCGATTCCCCGACGGGGAGGCACAATAATTGATTTTTATTTTAGCTGTAAGTAATTCAAGGTTTAAACAGTTATTTTGTCAGTTTGAGTGTTTATTATGTACATCCCCAGAACCTGCATCTCTCAAACGGAGAAAGCCAACATTCCCATCTTAGAAACTAATGAATTTCTATAAAAGTTATGCACTGGTGGCAATGGGAGTGCAGAGCTGGGACATCTAGCTCAGCTCTGGGGCCCTTGTGGCAGGTGAAGGAGGACTGAAGGATGCCTTGCCTTTAGGGTGGGGCCTGAAAATTAAAACTGGAAAAATTGGAAGAGGCTAGGTTTCGAAGGACCTTAAACAGGTGGCCTTTTAATCCTAGGTGCATTAATGGGGGACCCACTGAAGAGTTTTCAGCAGGGGACTGATAAAGCATGGTCAGACTCATGTTATAAAATGCGGTATCAAAACCATTAGCAGGAGATTTAGTAAACTATTAAAATGGCTCAATCAGAAGATGCTGGGGGCCTGACATAGGTAAGTAGTAAGTTAGGATAGACAGGAAGGAATGAATGGAAAGAATACTTAGATAAGTGGATTCACAGATTGAGAGGAGACGAAAGGGGCCCAGGCTTTCTGCTTCAGTGGCTGGCTAGTCATTAACCAGAGGTAGTAGTCTATATGAAGAGGACAGTATGTTAGGCTGTACTTGCATTGCTATAAATACCTGAGACTGGGAAGAAAAGAGGTTTAATTGGTTTACAGTTACGCAGGCTGTACAGGAAGCATAGCTCCAATATGCTTCCAGGTAGGCCTCAGGAAGCTTACAATGATGGCAGAAGGTAAAGAAGGAGCAGCCCTCTACATGGCCCGAGCAGGAGCAAGAGATTGCGGGGCCGGTGCCACACACTTAAACAATCAGATCCCACAAGACACTGTGGCGAGGACAGCACCAGGCCATGAGGGATCTGCCCCCGTGACCCAAACACCTCCCACCAGGCCCCACCTCCAACACTGGAGATTATAATTCAACATGAGATTTGGTAGGGACATATATTCAAACTAAATCAGACAGATTTAAGGGGAAGATGCTAAATTCAATTTTGGACATACGAAATTTGAGAACCGATGGGAGTTGAAGTGGAGATGTCCATGAGTCACTTGGATATTTAAGTCCATAGCTCTGGGGAAGTGTCAGGTAGACATGACCATGTCACATAACGTGGTGGATGAAATTATGACAGTGGGTAAGCTCAACCCAAGAAGAGTGTGTAAAGAGAAGGGTAATGAAAACAGGTTGGAAGCTGAGAGAACACCAGAATTTATTGTTTTAAAAAGGGCTAGAGGAAGAGAAACCCATGAAATAAACCAGAAAGAGCCAACCAACAATGCCAGATGCAGTCCAGAGGACCACCGAAGTAAGAAGTGAAAATGCTCTAGATTTGGCAGTGGGGTGAGAGTGGGGAAGGTGGTGATTTTGTTGACTGTCGTGATTTGGTTGAAGATGGAAGCCAGAGAGTAGTGGATTGAGCAATGAAGAGAAGAGGGAGGTGGAGCATAAACCACTGTCAAGTTGCTTGGCCAATGTGAGAAGGGAAGATAAAGGGGAAGCTAGAGAGGAATGCAGCATTGAGAAAGCTTTTTTTTTTTTTTTTTTTGTGGAGATGGAGTCTCGCTCTGTCGCCCAGGCTGGAGTGCAGTGGCGCGATCCCGGCTCACACAAGCTCCGCCTCCTGGGTTCACACCCTTCTCCTGCCTCAGCCTCCCAAGTAGCTGGGACTACAGGCGCCCGCCACCAAGACCGACTAATTTTTTTTTGTATTTTTAGTAGAGACGGGGTTTCACCGTGTTAGCCAGGATGATCTCGATCTCCTGACCTCGTGATCCGCCCGCATCGGCCTCCCAAAGTGCTGGGATTACAGGCGTGAGCCACCGCGCCCAGCCGAGAAAGTATTTTTTTAATTTTTGCTTTTCAGGGCAAGAGAAAACTTTAACATGTTTAGATATACAGGTGAAAGGGCTTCTGGAGAAGAGGAAAGTTTCTGCAGAAGAATCGATTCAGAGGCAAAAAGGTAGAGAAGAAGAAAGTAAAGATTTCAGAGGTGTGAGGGATAGTTGATGGGTTGAGCAAGCTGGTATGGTTCAATTCTGTATCAAAAGTGACGAAATTTAGCTCCAGCAACAACAACAACAAAAAAAACTGCTATATTTCTGGATATCCTTGTGTTGGCCCCTGCAAGCCAAAGGAAAACAAAACAAAAAAATCCCAAACTATGAAATCTAATACCTTACACATGCATAGGTCCTCATTCATAGGGTGTAAGAATCTGTCATCAACATTTGCATTTTCGGATTTTTTTGGCAAGTGTCCTGTTGCCCAGGCTGGATACAGTGGCATGATCACGGCTAACTGCACATTCAACCTCCCGGACTCAAGCAATTCTTGTGCCTCAGCCTCCAAGTAGCTGGGACTACAGGCGCCCACCACCACGCCTGGCTAATTTTTATATTTTTTGTAGAGACGGGGTTTTGTCGTGTTGCCCAAGCTGGTCTCAAACTTCTGGGCTCAAGGGATCCACCTGCCTTGGCCTCCCAAAGTGCTGGGATTACAGGTACGAGCCACCATGCAGAGCCGCAAACATTTTTTGAGGTCACCAAATCTAGGGTGACAAATACAATACAATAGATACCATAGAATTCATTTAGTCAAATAATACACAATCAAATCATCTTCTTTATCTAGTATGGAGAAAGGATAGTTTGTTTTAATAAGAACGTCATTATCATCATCTTCTATTATTGATTACTAGGAACCCACAGAGTTTATGCCACTTGTGTTTAAATAAAAATATCCACAGACAGCCACAAATAAATTCCTCCATTAATATATTCATCAAAAAATAAATATACAGTAGGAATTGTTTTTCTGAGATACCACTCACCCCAAATATAGAATGTACAAAATTCACAATTTACAAGCAATTGGAGTATTATTGATATCCAATGGGAAATTGAGAATGCTTCAAAAAATGAGGCTTTCCATTGCATCTATAAAAGAAGGGCAAGGCTGGGCACAGTGGCCCACACCGGTAATCCCAGCACTTTGGGAAGCTGAGGCAAGCAGATTGCTTGAGCCCAAGAGTTCGAGTTCAGCCTGGGCAATGTGGTGAATCCCTGTCTCTACAAATAATAGTAATAATAATAATAAAAGAAGGGTAATATCAGGGTTTAGTTACCAAAGGAGACTTAAAGATGAAAAGATGATCTATATAAAATATTATGAAAAGAAATAATACCTATATTTATAGAGCCATATGAACAGGAAGAATTCCAGCCCTGCTATTCACCTGGAAAAGTTACTTAATCCCTCAATCCTCTCAGGATAATTGAGGCACCTATGGCCTGTGGAGTTGTTGAAAAGATGAAATGAGATAAAGTATGGGAACTGCTTGACACTGTGATTGGCACAGATTGGGCATTTGTTACCTGTTAGCTAACATGATTATTGCTGTTGGCTTTTATTTTGTCTATTTTAACCACTGTAATGTTATTTTTCCTTGTTGTGTTAGCAAGAGCTTTTAGGACAACCTGGGAAGTGAGAAGCAACCACGGTTTGTACAGCAAAACAAGTCACACCAAATTAGGCCTCTAAAAAGGAATGGCAACATTAGCAAAGATATGTTTTGAAATGCATTTATGGGAAATTTCAATTGTTGCACAAATGCTTCCCTTAAAAGGGCAAAAAGACTTTACATTGTTTTCTCCCCTTCTTTACATATACCTTTCCTTTCTTGAAACAGTCAATGTAATTTGCAGATATTTATTAAATACATTCTACTACACTGTGCTACCTAGAAAATAATTGGGGAAGGTTCTGTCTTACCTCTTGGATAATTTATACTCTAGGACCCAGCTGTACTAATGACCTAAGACAACATGGTGTTAAGAGGAGACTAAGGCCCAAGGAAAACTATACATGAAATTCTAGAGGGACAAGTTCTATCCCTTTGGAGAAAGTCAAGAATAACGTCATGATTAACATAGCATTTGAGATGGGATTTGAAGGATGAGCAAAATATTAATAGGAAAAATGGTAGGATTGAGCATGGGGAGTGGGAGGTGGGCAGATTTTTCAGGTGGACTTAGCAGGAATCAAGGCATGGGGCCAGAAGCAGAGATGTGTTTGGGAAAGAACAATTCTGAAGGTACAAAATCCTACAAGTTAATGCAGTGCCCTCACACACTCCTCAATAATCTGCCTTTCTTCTTTCCTCTCCAGGTTATACATCTGGCATGACAGAGATCATTAGTTGTCTCCTAATACCTATATATCTTTTCATCCTTAGTAGTAAAACCTTCCATGTTTAGCTGGACACATGGCCACCCGGAAGTAGACATTTCCCAACCTTCTTTGCAGTTAGGCCATGCCATTAAGTTCTGTCCAATGGAATGTAAGTGAAATTGTCAATTACGACTCCCAGGAAGTGTCCTTAACAGTAACTTTATTTTCTTTTTAACCTTTTCTCTATTCTTTTCCTGGAATGTAGATAAGATACACTGATGGCTAGAGCTGTAACTACCATGTTGTATCATGAGGTTGGAGCCGTGCGCTGAGAGTGGTAGAGCAGCAAGGTAGGAGCCATGAGCTGGAAATAGCCAGGTCTCTGGGGATCATGGAAACCCCATGTGAACTGCTCTGAATTTCTCAAAGAAATAAATTTCTACTTTGTTTAAGACAGTGTTATCTTGGGTTTTCTGTCCTTCACAGGGAACTCAATCTTTACTAAGACTCCTGGTCTCAGTTGGGTGAGTTTATCAGTTTTGCCCCAGATACTTGCCCTTATCTGTTGGTTTTCCACCACATTATTGTGGACAGATCTTTCTTCCTTCTTGCTTGTGTTATCTGCTAGAGCATTCTTTCTAATGTAATCGTCTCACTCCCCTGCTTAAAATCCTTCAAGGTCTTACTAACATTGCCAGTTGATATTATCTGCCTTTTTTGATTTAAGGCCCATTTTCAAATACTAGAATTTTTGGCATACAATCCAAGGGATTAAAAGATGAATGTGGCTCTCCCTCTCCCTCTTCTTTTTTCTGTCTCCCTCTGTTGCCGAAGCTGGACTGTACTGTCGTGATCTCGGCTCGCTGCAACCTCCCTGCCTCGGGCTCCAGTGATTCTCCTGCCTCGGCCTGCCGAGTGCCTGGGATTGCAGGTACGTGCCGCCATGCCTGACTGGTTTTTGTATTTTGGGTGGAGATGGGGTTTCGCTGTGTTGACCGGGCTGGTCTCCAGCTCCTGGCCTCGGGTGATCTGCCCGCCTCGGCCTCCCGAGGTGCTGGGATTGCAGATGGAGTCTCGCTCACTCAATGCTCAATGTTGCTCAGGCTGGAGTGCAGTGGCGTGATCTGGGCTCCCTACAACCTCCACCTCCCAGCCGCCTGCCTTGGCCTCCTAAAGTGCTAAGATTACAGCCTCTGCCCCGCCGCCACCCCGTCTAGGAAGTGAGGAGCGTCTCTGCCTGGCCGCCCATCATCTGGGATGTGAGGAGCCCCTCTGCCCGGCCGCCCCGTCTGGGAAGTGAGGAGCGCCTCTGCCCGGCCACCATCCCGTATAGGAGGTGAGGAGCGCCTCTGCCTGGCCGCCCATGCTCTGGGATGTGAGGAGCGCCTCTGCCTGGCTGCCCCGTCTGGGAGGTGAGGAGCGCCTCTGCCCGGCTGCTACCCCGTCTGGGAGGAAGTGAGGAGCGCCTCTGCCCAACCACCCCGTCTGGAAATTGAGGAGCGCCTCTACCCGGCCGCCCCGTCTGGAAAGTGAGGAGCGCCTCTGCCCGGCCGCCCCGTCTGGGAGATGAGGAGCGCCTATGCCCGGCCACCCAACGTCTGGGAGGAAGTGAGGAGCACCTCTGCCTGGCCGCCCCATCTGGGAGATGAGGAGCACCTCTGCCCGGCCGCCCATCGTCTGGGAGGTGAGGAGCGCCTCTGCCCGGCCGCCCATCGTCTGGGAAGTGAGGAGGACCTCTGCCCGGCCGCCCCGTCTGGGAGTTGAGGAGCGCCTCTGCCCGGCCGCCCTGTCTGGGAGGTGTATCCAACAGCTCCGAAGATTCAGCGACCATCGGGAGTGGGCCATGAGGACGATGGCGGTTTTGTTGAAAAGAAGGGGGGGAAGTGTGGGGAAAGGAAGGAGAGATCAGATTGTTGCTGTGTCTGTGTAGAAAGATGTGGGCATAGGAGACTCCATTTTGTTCTGACTAGGAGAAATTCTTCTGCCTTGGGATGCTGTTGATCTATGGCCTTTCCCCCAGCCCCATGCTCTCTGAAACATGTGCTGTGTCAACTCAGGGTTAAATGGATTAAGGGCGGTGCAAGATGTGCTTTGTTAAACAGATGCTTGAAGGCAGCATGCTCTTTAAGAGTCATCACCACTCCCTAATCTCAAGTACCCAGGGACAGAAACACTGCAGAAGGCTGCAGGGACCTCTGCCTAGGAAAACCAGAGACCTTTGTTCATGTGTTTATCGCCTGACCTTCTCTCCAGTATTATCCTATGACCCTGCCACATCCCCCTCTCCGAGAAACACCCAAGAATCATCAATAAATACTTCATAAAAATAAAAAATTAAAAAAATAAATAAATAAAAAAAGATGAATGTGGGCTTTTTTTTTTTTTAAAGAAAGCTTTGGCAATTTTTTTTTAAATAACCAGTTATTCACAGTATATTATAATACTGTTATATTTGTATGCTTTTATGATTTTTTAAATCTGAAATTATATTAAAATGAAAGATGAGTCTCATTTCTTGTATAAGTTCACTTTTTTTGTTGTTGTTATTTTGGCATTTGATATTTGTAAAAGTTGAGAATCCTAATTTTCTGAGAAATGACATGGAAGACTGCAGCAGTACCTCTGGACTCCACAGTTGGGTGCTCTTCGAGACCATGTTGCCATTTAAACAAAATGGTTTCCTCCCTTCGCTCTGCCTGCTGATGTGGTCTAGCTAGCTCCTGATTAAACTCTGCCTCTTGCCTCTTTTTTACAGAAATGTGTATCCTCTACATGCATCAAAACATCACACTATACCCCATAAATACATATGCTTTTTATGTCAATAAAAAAAAAGTGTATCCCCCTTTATACCAAGTTAAATCACTCACACTCTCTTATTATCTTCAAAGTAGTATAAACCCCCAGTTGTTGTTGTTTTTGAGGCAGAGTCTCTCTCTGTCGCCAGGCTGGAGTGCAGTGGCACGATCTCGGCTCACTGCAAGCTCCGCCTCCCGGGTTCACGCCATTCTCCTGCTTCAGCCTCCTGAGTAGCTGGGACTACAGGCGCCCGCCACCACGTCCGGCTAATTTTTTGTATTTCTAATAGAGATAGGGTTTCACCGTGTTAGCCAGGATGGTCTCAATCTCCTGACCTCGTGATCCGCCCACCTCGGCCTCCCAAAGTGCTGGGATTACAGGCGTGAGCCACTGCACCCGGCCATAAACCCCCAGTTTTAAATTAAACATTTCTTTTTGTTTTATTCTTTTTTTTTTTTTTTTTTTGACAGGGTCTTACTCTATCACCCAGGCTGAAGTGCAGTGGCACGATCTCAGATCATTGCAACCTCTGCCTCCTGGGCGCAAGGGATCCTCCACCTGAGCCTTCTGAGTAGCTGGGACCACAGGTACAATCCACTACACCGAGCTAATTTTTGTATTTTTGGTTTGTTTGCTTGTTTGTTTTGTAGAGACAGAGTTTTGCCATGTTGCCCAGGCTGGTCTCGCGCTCCTGAGCTCAAGCAATGTGCCCATCTCGGCCTCCCGAAGTGCTGGTATGGCAGGCCAGGTCCACTAACGCAGGCCTCCATAACAACTGTTTCAGTACTGACTGAGTGGTTAAATTAAATATTAAAAGCCAGTACCCTTATACAAAGGCTGGAGTGTAACAAAAGCCCACCAAGAGTTTTGCCTAGGCCTTTCCTGAACCTTAAAGCTTGATTAAACAAGTTTATTGGGAGTCTGAAGGAACTCCCCAAACCTCCGTGATTTAGCAGGAGACAAGTTAAGGGTAATCACCCCAGCACCTGCACCCATTTAGATTAATTTACTGACGCTCCACAGGAAGGTCTTCAAGACTCAGACCTTAGTTATAGACGGAAAGAAGTTAATCACTTACGTCTTTAGATGAATGCACACTTACATGTAGACATATAGCTTAGAAGGTATATAAGCTCTGGAAAACTTTGTAATTTTGAGTTGGTCTGGTGATAATTTCCAGGCCTTCTCCTTAGAAAAAAATAAAGGTCACTATTCCTGTAACCGGTTACAGAAATAAAAACCCTCTTCCTCCCCAGTTCACCTGCATCTCATTATTGGGCCACGAGAAATAGCAGCCTGACCCTCAGTTTGGTCCAAGAACACTGGGATTACTAACGTGAGCCACCATGCTCAGCTAAATCAAACTGATTTCTATATATTGGTCCACAGCAATGTTCATGATTGACAAATGACCAGTCTTATTGTGGCCACCAGGTCTGTCAGGATCTTGATCCTGCTTACCATTCCCATCTCACACTTCATTCTTCCCCCAAAGCACTCTATCCTTGAACTGCACCTTCACATCAGCCTATCTCACAACTCCACTTCTTCGCTTTTGTGTTATTTCTCCAGAAACATGTTGCTCCTCTTTGCTTTCTCCACATTCTGCCTGGAAAACTCCCTCACTGGCGACCTGCAGTAGTTGGCAAAGTGAGAACATGTCGGGTAGACCCGGGAGGTGAATTGAAGGGGAAGGCAGGGACTCGACTTGAAAGAATCTCACATGCCTTGAGAAGGAGCCTGGAACTTACCTTTAAGGCTGCAAGAAGTCGACGAGTCTTAACTGGGATATGCATGGTCGGTACTTGTCTTTTAGAAAGATTTCTCTGTGGCAGCATGGAAGACAGATTAGAGGAGGTGTAGACAGGAGGAGAGAAAATAAACTCCCAAGCCCATGCATCCTCTTGCCCTCTTCCCTTGTTGCTTTAAAAGACAAACATGCGCCTGTAGTCCCAGCTACTCGGGAGGCTGAGGCAGGAGAATGGCGTGAACCCCGGGGGGCGGAGCCTGCAGTGAGCCGAGATCGCGCCACTGCACTCCAGCCTGGGCGACAGCGAGGCTCTGTTTCAAAAAACAAACAAACAAACAAACATGTAGTTCTTTTCCATTTAGAGAGTTTTATTGGTGATTATTACAGGAAAACGACGGGAGAGAGAACAAAAGTAGGAGCTGCAGCAATTCTCAGGTGAGAGATGATGGTGGCTTGGACCCAGGAGTCAGCAGTAGCATTAGTAAGAAGTGATCAAATTCAGCATAAATTTTGAAGGCAGACCTACTAGGATTTCTTGGCAGTTTAGATACGGAGTATGAAGGAAAGGGAGGAGTCAAAGATAATGCCAAGACTTTTGACCTGATAAACCAGGAAAATGTAGTAGGATTAGCTGAGAAGGAGAGATTGTGGGAGAAGCAGACTGGAGTGGGCGAGGGTAAATTCAGGAGTCCAGTCCTTTTTTTCCCCTAATTTTATTTACTTATTTATTTAGAGACAGCAGTCTTGCTATGTTGCCCAGGCTGATCATGAACTCCTGGCCTCAAACCATCCTCCTGCCTCAGCCTCCCAAAGTGGTGGGATTACAGGTGTGAGCCACTGTGCCCAACTCGATCTTTCACATATTCAATCTGAGGTGTCTGTGATTCGAGTGGAGGTGCTGAGTAGGCAGTTGGACATATGAGTATGAGTCCAGAAGAAAAGCTGGAACTGGGCTGGAGATACACATTGGGGAGTTCAGCATGTGGATGGCACAGGGGGAAGAAGAGACGCTAGCCTTGGAGACTGGAAAGGAATGGCCTCGATGAAGAAGGAAAACCAAGGAAGTCCGTGTCTTGGATGACAAGTGACGTCTGGAAAAATAAAGGAGCATTGTGGTCAGGGAGCCTGATGAAATTCTGACTATGGATGACTCACTGATTTGTGTAAAAAGGGGGAAGAGAATTTATTCTAAAAATTTGTTCATATCTACATAAAATACTTCTGGAGGGATGCTCAAGAAACTCATGGTATTGTTTGCCTGTGTGGACAGAGAAGGAAGGCCAAGGAACAGAGGTGAGAAGTAGATATTTCAACTGAATAATCTTGTAAGCCTTTTGAATTTTAATGTTAATATATTTCCCACTCAAAAGGGTTATTTATTGATATGAAAAAAATAAAGGTCACTGGAATCCCAAACCACAAACAGAAACAGCCCTTGCTGACTTCCTGTGGACTTCATAGTGTCTACCACTGGCCTCACGGGACTCTGCAGCTTCCACTTGAGTGGCTCCATACACCCTGCGTCAGCCATGCTGAACCAAGGTGTTCAAGCTCTCTGCACTCTCTTGCCCTTCCTTGAGCCTGCATGCCCTTGCCACTCCCACTCTTCCCGCAACCTTGGCAGGGCTCTCCTCCTACCCTTCAGGACTCTGCCCCCCACCCTCCAGTCTGGGCTAGAGTCTAGTAGAATCTCCCTCGCTAAGAGAACAAGGTGCATGTGACACCCTTCTCTTCCTCCCTTCAGTGTGTGAGCAAACAGAAGAAATGATTTTAGCCACAATTTTAATGTTCACCTTACAACATAGTTGAGGCAATCCTGACCAGTTTCTCCATCTTCTGTGAAATTTCTTCTTCCTTGTGCAGCCATGCGGATGAATTCTATATTTATAGTCACATCTCCAGTCTGTTCTGCATGTCAAGAAAAGGTTTGGGACCGGGCGCGGCAGCTCATGCCTGTAATCCCAGCGCTTTGGGAGGCCAAGGTGGGCAGATCACCAGGTCAGGAGATCAGGAGCATGTTGGCCAACATGGTGAAAACCCATCGCTACTAAAAATATAAAAATTAGCTGGGCGTGGTGGCGCACACCTGTAGTTCCAGCTATTTGGGAGGCTAAGGCAGGAGAATTGCTTGAACCCAGGAGGCAGAGATTGTAGTGAGCCGAGATCACACCACTGCACTACAGCCTGGTGACAGAGCAAGACTCCATCTCAAAAAAAAAAAAAAAAAAACCAAGGTTTCGGCAGCTGGGAAGGCCAAAATGAAAAAGTTCTGCCAATTTTGTAAAATAGCATAAGTGGTCTCCTCCCAGATCCCTTTCTGGCACCCCACCCCACCCCATGGTTGACCGCAGACAGAGTCTGGAAAGCCCCCCCAGCCACCCGTGTCTCCTCCAACACAGTTCTGTCTTTTATTTCTCTGCTTGTGTCCTTGGGAGGGACTGGCCTGAAACAAATAGGCTATCAAGCTGTCCTGAGTTGGAGCCAGACAGTGCCCACCATCACATGGCCTTCTCTCTTAGGTCTCACAAAGTGTGTTTGAAGATCAGCAGCATCTGTACCTCCTAGAAGCCTCATCAGAAATGCAGATCTTGGCCGGGGCGGTGACTCACGCCTGTAATCCCAACACTTTGGGCCGTGGTGGGCGGATCATTTGAGGTCAGGAGTTTGAGACCAGCCTGACCAACATGGCAAAACCCAGTCTCTACCAAAAATACAAAAATTAGCTGGGCATCGTGGTGTGCATACCTGTAATCCCAGCTACTTGGGAGGCTGAGTCTGAGGCATGGCGCGCACCTATAATCCCAGCTCCTTGGGAGGCTGAGGCAGGAAAATTGCTTGAACCCAGGATGTGGAGTTTGCAGTGAGCCGAGATCATACCACTGCACTCCAGCCTGGGCAACAGAGCAAGACTCCGTCTCAACAAAAAAAAAAAAAAAAAAAAGCAGATATCAGGCCTGTCCTGACCTACTGGATCAGAATCCACATTTTATCCAGATCCCCAGGTGATCTGTGTGCATTTTAAATGAGATCACTGCCTTAGAGGCTCAAGAAATACTTTTGGCATTGGAGAAAAATCAGTTCAAGTGTTAATCAAACATGTCAGGACTACTTCTCTTGGGGTCCACTGCCCTGGACCCCCAAATCATTACTCTCTTAATATCCTAGTGTTATCCTCAACAAAGCATTTACCACACTGCATCATTGTCAGTTTACTTGTCAGCCTTCCCTACTACATGGTGTGTCTTTAAGACCCTGATTGTATATTCTCCCTCTCAGCACATGTCTGTTGTATGAATGAACAAATGTATAAATGAGCGAATGAGATTTCACATGAGGTTCCAGGCATCCTTTTATTCAGTGTTTCACTCTGTGTTGACTTTGCAGCCAAGAAAAAGCCACCTTCTGCACTTGCCCTTGACCTCGACCTCTGATGCCACCAGGCAATATGTTTGTTTGTGATACAGAATGCCCTTGCCAGCCCACCCCCCAACTAATGGTAAACACTTTTAAAAACATTGTTATTGAAGCATACTATCCATTCATAAAAATGCACATATTATAAGTGTATAGCTCATTGAACTTTATAAACTGAGCATGCCAGTGCAGTCAGAACCCAGATCAGAAACAGAACATTACCACCACTGCACTGTTGCCTCCCTTAAGTTCCCTTTCAGTCTCTATAAATCCTACTTCCTAGGGGTAACCACTGCCTGACTTCCAATAGCATATTACCTTGACCTGTTCGGCTATTTGTCTTTCCTTTGCATAAACAGACACATACAGTATATTCTGTCATGCCTGGCTCCTTGGCTCAACATTCCTTTTGCAAGATTTCTCCATAATGTTGTGTGTACATCTAGGCTGTGCATTCTCACTGCTGTACAGTGTTCCATGTGTGGATATATCATGATTTACTTATCCTTTCAACCGTGGATAGACAAGTGGGTGATTTCCAGTTCTGAGTTATTATTATGAATTGTGCTGCTATGGACATTCTGGTACGTGTCTTTCAGTGAACACATTGTAGCCAGGTTTTGACATGCTGCTTTGAAGTTTAGACAGTTGCACCCTGCCAGGAGATTTCCTTTAAGACCCCTGCACCAAGCCAGAAACATTCACTGCACTGCAGCAACCTGATTCTGTAGTTGTTGACACAAATCCAACACCCTTCTCCCTACCCCAGCTTGGGTAGGGGTTAAAAGTAGATGAAGTAGGGAGGGAAGCTGTTTTCAAGTTATGAGAAAAAGTTCTTTACAACTGCTGGCCTTGATCATACTTTATTTTCCTCTCACTCACTTCCGTTTCTTTTCCAGGTAAGCCTGATTGCAAGCTTCATTGTACCTGTTTCTTTCTGACTCAGAGATTCCAGCTCAGCTTACATTTTTCCCACTAAGTAGGCAGTGATATTTCATCACAGCAGGTACTTACACCTTTTGTTCTGATGACTTAAAGCACAAGTAGGTTTTGATAAGTGCTTGCAGGGTTTCATTTTCAAAAGTCCTATTTCTGTGTCATATTTGTTGGCTTTGAGCCCAGTTTCTCTTGCTCTGCCAACAGAGCAGGTTATGCCTATTTGCTCATGGAAATAACATTTTCATGAGCAAAGGCTAACCCAAAATGCTTTCCTCCTAAACGTTCTTCTCATCTACAAATCCATGTTTGAGGAACTATTATTTTGTCATTTCTTACAAAAGGCTTTTATTTGAAATTCAAAGTTGAGTAAACCCATGGAAGAGACTCACATGGTTGACTCACTCTCTGCCCTCTCCTGCACATGTGTCTCAGGATTTCTTAAACCCAGCCAAGCACTTCCGCAAACCTCCCAGACCTGACCTCCTCCTCCCTTCCAAGCCGCTTCCCCTTGGCTTCCAAAGCAGCCCCCTTCTCCTTTCTTCCTCACACACACCCTGCACCCCACTCAGCTCTAACCAACCAATGCACGGTACTGGAAGGCCCTCCATACCCACTTTTCTTACCTCTGCTCACTGCCCCCCTTCGCCATAGATATATTTCCAGTGTATTTTTCTCTCTTTTGGTCATTAATTCTTGTGAACATGAACTTCACATACCTATGTATGTATGTATGTATGTGTATGTATATACACATACATATATGCATGCAGTTAATCCTCATTATTCATGGATTTGGTGTTTACAAGTTTGCCTACTTGCCAAAATTTATTTGTTATTCCAAAATCAATATTTACAGAGCTTTTGTGGTCACTCTTGGACACACTCAGAGCTGTGAAAATTTGAGTCTCCGGAGGCACACGGTCTCAACTGAGGTTAAACAAAGTGACCCTCTGCCTTCCTGCTTCTGCGCTTATACTGTACACAAGTGTCTTTTTGCAGTCTAGTGTCACCTTGTTTACACATTTTTGTGCTTTTCGTTGGTGATTTTGCAGTTTAAAATATTCCCCAAGTGGGTGCTGAAGTGCTGTATAGGGTTAAGTTCAAGAAGGCTGCGATGTGCTTTAGGGACAAAGTGTGTGTGTTAGATAAGCTGCATTAAGCATGAGTTACAGTGCTGTTGGCTGTGATTTCAATGTTAATGAATCAACTATATATTACAAAAGTGTCTTTAAACAGAAAAACATATACAATGAGATTTTGTGTTGATTGACGAAAATGTGAACAGAGGCTCTCAGGAACCTACTATATTTCCCCTGGGAGCAAAGGTTCAGGATTCACTAATGCAATGTTTATGAACTTTCTAGGATATAATTACTGCAAAATCATGAGAATCGACTGTATATATTTCTTGTCCTTCTGGTTAGTTTGTATTTGTTTCTTTATACCTCCCTCACTCTGTTCCCAAAGAAGTAGAGGGGGCAGTTTCTTCCAGGTATACCTTACAATTCTGTTGTCTCTATTGCAGCCCCCAGCTCAGTACAAACAACATAGTAGGTCCTCAAAAGATTCAAAAGGAATAAAAGACAGGAGTGGAGAAAGGAAGGAAGGAACAAAAGAAGGAAAGATGGCAGAACGAAAAGACGCACCATGGAAGCTGAGGGTGCTGCTTATCTAAGTGGGCATGGCTTCCCAGAACTTCTCATCTCTCACTCCTTAAATGCTTCCTCTTTATTTCATTGAATCATTGAAGTAGAATAATATAATATCAGAAATCAAGTTATATTTTATGACAGATTTGGCTTTTTCTGCTGCTCTTTACAAAATCTAACAGAACAAACCTTCCAGTTTCTTTGATTTTTTTTCAAACTTTTCTTCTCCCTCTCCTCATCCTCTACTCCTTGATCTTCACTTGGAGAGGGACAATTCTAGAACTCCCAAACTCTAGGCCAAAAGGAAGTGGGCAATCATGGCAAGCATAAACACACCTATGGCAAGTTATCAGACATCTTTTGTGGGTACTGAACAGCAGGGATGCCCACTTGTCCCTTGGAAGTTTGCAAACGTACTGGGAAAATGGGGACTATAAAATTAAACCACCAAAGATCAGTGTTGGAGACTGAATATTTAAAGGGTATCCAGGTGGACCAGTCACAAACACTGCAGGAGCTCAATGGAGACATCAGTGGGCATCTTCCTGGAAGCAGTGAGGCTTGCATGGAAATAAAAAACAGGGGGTTCTAATTTTTGTTATTGTTCACCAATATCAGCAAAAAAGGTGGACACACCCTCAATAAATGTTTGCAAATTCTTTACATGTGCTAATTAATCATATCTCAAGATGCAAAATACATTGAGGGCAAGGTTTACTCTTAACAATGGTCAATGTAAATCCTTACTTTAAATAAGCATCTTATAATTATGATTTGCATGGGGGGCACCTTTTGTCAGATCTTATTTGTCATCATTATTTTGTTTTGTTTGTTAATGCACTCATCTTGGAGTAGGAGAATTATTAGGTCTGCTAATCTTTCTCATTGCTCACTGTTATTTTGTTATGGCAGCTCAAGCTAAGACAGAAATTGGTACCAGGATGGGTGCTGCTATAACAAATGTATAAAAATAGCAAAGACATGGAATCAACCTAGGTGCCCATCAGTGATGGATTGGAAAAGAAAATGTGGTACATATACACAATGGAATACTATACAGCCATAAAAAAGCTGTCCTTTGCAGCAACATGGATGCAGCTAGAGGCCATTATCTTAAGTGAATTAACACAGAAACAAAATTAAATACTGCATGTTTTCA
The DNA here is from genome assembly GCF_028885655.2 of Pongo abelii. NCBI lineage: Eukaryota > Metazoa > Chordata > Mammalia > Primates > Hominidae > Pongo > Pongo abelii. The sequence continues at coordinate 94,574,230 of NC_071995.2, forward strand.
CTTATAAGTGGGAGGGAGATAAACACAGGGTACACACAGGCATAAAGATAGAAACAACAGACACAGGGGACTCCAAAAGGGGAAAGGGAAGGAGGGAGGAAAGAGAGTTGAAAAACTACCTATTGGGTACTATGTTCATGTTCACCATTTGGGTGACAGTTCAGCAGAAGCCCAAACCTCAGCATTAGGCAATATATTCATGTAACAAACCTGTACATGTACCTCCTGAATCTCAAATTAAAATAATGATAATAATAATAAAGGCCAAAGTATTTCAGAGGGAGGAAGAATTTGCATGGTGAAATTTGCATAGTGAAATTGGCATCCATATGGTGCATAAGGGATATCTTTGGATCTTCTGAATTACATTATATACATTTTTTTAAATTAAAATAAATTCTAAAAATGTGGAAGCAGTGATGATGCAGGGTGATGGGTGAAGGCTAAAAGAGTTTTGAGATACATGCTAGAAAAAGCCAAGGTTGCTGTGAAAAAATTGCTAAAGATGATTCTGGTGAGGACTTAAAAAGAGCTTCTGTCTTCCTTCTTTGAGGATGCGTAAATAATCGTGAACAGAATGCTAGCAGAAATATAGGTGGCAAAGGCTATTCTGTGAGGCCTCAGATGGAAATGAGGAACATGTTATTGGACAATGGAGAAAATCCTTTTTATAAAGTGGCAAAGAACTTACTGAATTGTGTTTGTGTTCTAGTGTTTTGTGGACGGTAGAACTTTCAAACAATGAAATTGGATAGTTGGCTGAGGCCATTTCTAAGCAGAGTGCTGAAAGAGCAGCTTGGTTCCTCTTGACTACTGATAATAAAATTTAAGATGAGAGAAATGAATTGAAGAAGAAATTGTTAATCAAAAAAGAACCAGCACTTAAAGATTTGGAAAATTCTTAGCCTGTCCTTATTGCAAAAAAAAATGAGAAACCATGTTCAGAAGAGTTAGGCCAGGCATGGTGGCTCATGCCTATAATCCCAGCACTTTGGGATGCCAAGGCAGGCAGATTACTTGAGCTCAGGAGTTCAAGACCAGCCTGGGCAACATGGTGAGACCCCATCTCTATTTTAAAAAATAAAAAAAGAAAAGAAAAGAAGAGATTATTAAGAGTGTAGCTGGTCACCCATTTGATAAGGAGAGTAGTGTGAGTATAAACCATGGGCCTAATCAGCCATCTCAACAGAAGCCAGAAATAGAGTTGGGATTATTCCAGGAGAAATAATGCTTTAGTCCCCTGCCAGTTGGGACTAAAAGGAAAAGAGAAAACAAGATGGAATGAAGTAAGGCTGTGAATATGCAACATCCTTCAGGAAAAGAGAAAACAAGATGGAATGAAGTAAGGCTGTGAATATGCAATACCCTTCAGGAAAAGAGAGGAAGGATCCCAAAGGCAATTCAGACATCATCAGGGCTGCTACTCCCACCACAGGCCCAGAGTGCACAGGCCCCGGGAACAAGGCTGCCTCCATCTTGGTTTCAAAGAGTGGGACTGCTACTCAGCACTCATGTGGGTGTGGCCCTCACAGAGAGCCATGTGGGCAGTACTACACTGAGCTGAAGAAGCAGGGACACCCCACTGAAAGATGGGGGTGATACCTTCCAGTGGTTCTGGAAGGGAGGACCACCACCCCAGTGGGCCTACAGGGCAGAGCATTGTTTGAGCCAAAGAGGATTGTATTTCAGTTTTAAGACCTAATGAAGTTTGCCTTCTAGATTTTGGATTTCTTGGTACTTGTCACCCCTTTCTACCTTTCAATTTCTCCCTTTTGGAATAGGAATATCTATCCTGAGCCTGTTCCATCATTGTATTTTGGAAGCACATAACTTGTCTGGTTTCATAGATTCACAGTTGGAAAGGAATTTTGCCTTAGGGTGAATTTTGAGTCTCACTCATATTGGATTTACATGATATTTAGATGAGACTTTAAACTTTAGAGTTGATGCTGGAATGAGTTGACTTTTGAGACTGTTAAGATGGAATATATTTTAAATGCAAGGAGGATGTGAATTTTGAGAGGGACAAAGGACAGAATATTATGAACTAAACGTTTAAGTCTCCCCCAAATTCATATATTGAAGCTCTAACCCCCAATGTGAGGGTATTATGAGGTGAGGTCTTTGGGAGGTAATTAGGTTTGGATGAGGTCATGAGGGTAGATCCCTTGTGATGGAATCAGTGCCCTTATAAGAAGAAGAGAGACTAGAGCTTCCTCTCTCTGCCATGTGAAGATACAGCAAGAAGGTGGCCATCTGCAAGCCAGGAAAAGAGGCCATGCCAAACACTGAATCTGCTCACAGTCTGAACTTGAACTTGTCAGCCTCCAGAACTGTGAGAAATGAATATCTGTTGTTTAAGCCACCCAGTCTATAATATTTTGTTTTGGCAGCCTTAGCTGACTCAGGCACTCACTTATGCTTACATTCTAACTTCTAAATTAAGGCTGCAATATATGAAACATGATCATAGAACTTGTAATTATCTGAGGATCCAGAAAATCATGAGCCTGCACAAGGTTTATCCAGAGGCAGAGGAAATACCAGTTCACTGAGAAAAATTAAAGGGACAGTAGAAGAATAAAATATAGTTGTTTATAATTCTATGTTACAAATTATGCTTGTGAAGCCAGTTACATAAATAATCTTAAAGATTTAATAGTTTCTGCCTGCATCCAAATAATTGCCACGTGCCTATGTCCACACTACTTTGGAAACCTCTAATGGATGAATGTGTAAAGTTTGGATGGGTATTTGAGAGGGAAAATACTTCTTATGAGGTTGACAGTTATAAGCAAAGTTAGGAACAAAAAGCAAATTCAGAAAAAAATTCATCTTTTGTTATGGTCTAAATGTTTGTGTAACCCCCAAAATTTATATGTTGAAATCCTAACCCCCAAGGTGATGGTACTGGCAGACGCGGCCTTTGATGAATGGAATTCGTGCTCTTACAAAAGGGACTTCAGAGAGCTTGTATGCCCTTCCACCATGTGAAGACACAGGAAGAAGGCACCATCTATGAACCAGAAAATGGGCCCTCACCAGACGTCACATCTGCTGGCATCTTTATCGTGGCTTCTCAGCCTCCAAAATTGTGAGAAATAAATTTCTGTTGTGCATAAGCTACCCAGTCTATGGTATTTTGTTATAGCAGCCTGAATGGACTAAGACACACTTATTGAACCCCCACGTGTTTTTCCGAAGAATGAATGCTTCACATTTTACACAAGATGTCTGTGTGCACTGGGGCCATCTAGTCTACCCTGACCTGGTGATCAGTGCAGGGAATCATTGAAGTTTCCCATTCTCTAAAAGTGGAGGAAATGGCAGCCATGGGGAAGCTGCCTTTTGCTAACACAATTGAGCCGTGAAAATAATATACAACTATTTTTGTTATATTCCAGTGGTCACACAGAGAAACCCCAATACAATAGGAGGGAGGGCATGCCAAAAAGCCATGAGTACCAGGAGGGGTGATCACTGGGAGACTCCTTGGAAGCTGGCTGCCACCGTGAAGCATTATCTCTGTTTTACAGAGGAGAAACAGAAGCTCCAATAAATAATTGCTCAAGTCAACTCAACTTGGAACAGGCAGGTCTGGGGTTCAAACGCAGACAATGAGACCCCAGAACACATCCTTTTAGAGCACTGCCCTATACACTGGCCTTACCACAGGCCTTTTTTTCTAACTTCCTCTCTTCCCCTCACCGCGCAAAACATTGCAAATGAGATTTTTCCTTTTTCTTAGACCATTTCAAAAGTCATTGTTACTTAAGGGTGGAGGTTGGAAGATTTCCAAATAATAAAATATACAGAGAATATCTAACCAAAGTTCCTAACACATACACAATTCAGAAAATGTAACTCACAGACAAGGGAAAACAAGACCATTGACCCAATTTCAGAGCTTGATGTTTACAAAATGAACACAAGGCAGTGTGGGTTGTATGCGCGTTCTGGTCAGTTTCTCTCCTTTGGGGTTGTTTGGGTCAGCCGGTTGTCTCATGAGACTGGGTGGGCTAAATTGAGCAACATTTTGCTATAATAAGTCTGCAAGATTAGACCTTAGGCAACAAAAGCCGGAAGGAGAAACTACATTTCCTATAAAATGTGGAACTGTGGGATAACAGTGTAACAACACTATGACTACAAAGAGGGAAATTTATATATGAGAAGGAATTGGATTGTGTGTTACCTATATAAATGATCATGAGAAAGTCGTGTTGTTCTTTTGTTGTGATCTGTTAAACCAAATTTATAGTGCATTGAACCAAATAATTGTAGGCCATTATTTTAAAGTAGGTTGTAGCACAGCATGAATTAATAATCACACCAATTTTATTTTACTTCATTGGATTAATTTAGCAATTGTTTTTAGCACTTCCTGTATCCCAGGCCCTCTTCTACACACTTTAAATGTATTAACACATTTCAATTAATCCTGGCAACAGCCTGAGAGGTAGGTACTATTACTATTCCCATTTTACAGATGGTGAACTGAAGCATGGCGCAATTAAGTAAGCAGCCAAGATTCAACTGGGATTCAAACCAAGCAACCTGGCTCCACAATCTACCTTTTTAATCTGGCTCTCTGCCTTGTGCAAAAAGATGGTGAGTTAGTCCGTTCTCGCACTGCTATAAAGAAATACCTGCCGGGCGCGGTGGCTCCCGCCTGTAATCCCAACACTTTCGGAGGCCGAGGCGGGTGGATCACGAGGTCAGGAATTCAACGCCAGCCTGGCCAAGATGGTGAAACCCGTCTCTACTAAAAATACAAAAATTAGCCAGGTGTAGTGGCAGGCATCTGTAATCCCAGCTACTCGGGAGGCTGAGGCAGAGAATTGCTTGAACCAGGGAGGCGGAGGTGGCAGTGAGCCGGGACTGCGCCACTGCACTCCAGCCTGGGCGGCAGAGCAAGACTGTCTCAAAAAAAAAAAAAAGAAAAGAAGCCGGGCACGGTGACTCACGCCTGTAATCCCAGCACTTTGGGAGGCCGAGGCGGGCGGATCACGAGGTCAGGAATTCAAGATCAGCCTGGCTTATGGTGAAACCCCATCTCTACTAAAAATACAAAAATTAGCCGGGTGTGGTGGCAGGTGCCTGTAATCCCAGCTACTCGGGAGGCTGAGGAAGGAGAATCACTTGAACCCAGGAGGCGGAGGTTGCAGTGAGTCGAGATCGCACCACTGTACTCCAGTCTGGGTGACAGAGCAAACTCCATCTCAAAAAAAAAAAAAAAAAAAAAAAAAGAAAGAAAGAGAAGAAAAAAGAAATACCTGAGAGTGGGTAATTTACAAAGAAAGGGGATTGGCCGGGAGCGGTGGCTCATGCCTGTAATCCCAGCACTTTGGGAGGCCAAGGCGGGTGGATCATGAGGTCAGGAGATCGAGACCATCCTGGCTAACATGGTGAAACCCCGTCTCTACTAAAAATACAAAAAATTAGCCGGGCGTGGTGGCGGGCGCCTGTAGTCACAGCTACTCCGGAGGCTGAGGCAGGAGAATGGCGTGAACCCGGGAGGCGGAGCTTGCAGTGAGCCGAGATTGCACCACTGCAGTCCGGCCTGGGCGAAAGAGCGGGACTCCGTCTCAAAAAAAAAAAAAAAAAAAGAAGAAAGGAGGTTTAATTGGCTCATGGTTCTGCAGGCTTCACAGGAATCATGGTGGCTTCTGCTTCTGGGGAGGCCTCAGGAAGCTTCCAATCATGGCGGAAGGCAAAGGGGGTGCCAGGTGTCTCACATAGTGGGAGCAAGAGCAAGAGAGAGCTAGAGAGGAGGTGATGTACACTTTTAAAAAACCTAATCTCACAGGCACTCACTATCACGGGAACAGCACCAAGGGGATGATGCTAAACCATTCATGAGAAATCCGCCCCCATGATCCAATCACCTCCTCGCCAGGCCCCACCTCTGACACTGGGGACTACAATTCCACATGGATTTGATGGGAACACACACCCAAGCCATGTCCGATGGACACATAGTTTATTTTCTTTTGTGACTCTGCATAGGCCATTCTTGCCACTGGGACCCCTTCCCTCCCAATCCTCCTGGCTTTCCCTGCCTGTCAGCAAACTCCTGCTCCTTTTTCAAGCATCAACTCGGATTTACCCTCTGCTGTGATGTCTTCCGTGACTCACATACAGATTAAGGCACCTGTTTATTGTGTTCTCAATATGTCTTACCCATACTATAGAAATATTTGTTGTTTTTTATCTACCTAGTGTTAAATTAAATAAGCATGAGGCCATTGGCCAGAGGCTCTCTCCATATTTTGAGTTTCTGTGGAACAAACAGCAACCTAATAGCATGTAAACAAACTGAAACCTAATTTAGGAGTATATTTTTGTAACATATAGCCTGGTTTCAGCCAATCACAGAGAAGCTCCAGCCAATGATAAGCACCCAATTGATGAGACCAGGCCCAATAAGGCAGATGCCTAGCTGTTGCCAATCAAGTGGTTTCTCTACATTGCTTTTGTGTTCACCCTAGAAAAGCTCATTGTTCACAATACCAAGTGGAATTTTCTGAACCTTTTCTGGTTCTGAGTGCTGCCTGATTCATGAATCATTCTTTGCCTAAATAAACTCTGTTAAATTTAATTTGTCTAAACTGTTTCTTTTAACACTAGCTTCTATTCTGCCTTCTCTGACAAGAGTTCAGCAACCCATCCCACCCCCACCCCGTTCTTTGGGTGTAGCCCATGTGATTTAAGTCTAGCCAATCAGAGCGCTAAGAAGCTACAGTTCAGAGGTGATCATGTGACCCAGGTTCATCTAATTAGAGTGAATCCTGGGACTGAGCATGAGCAGCTGGGAAGAAACACACAAGTTTTTATTGCAAGCCTGGAGCCGCCAGCAGACCACATACTGCCTGAGCATGAAGCAAAAATAAAGAGAGTGAAAGGAATGAGAGAGAGTGAGAAAGAGTCTGCTGGTGACATTATTTGATCCTCTGAATCATGCCTTACTTAAATTCAAGATATATTCTTGAATTTTGTGCATTCTTTAGATTTTGTGCATTTACAAATCCCCTTTTTGAGCTTAAACCTGCTTGAGTTATCTATCATTTGCAACCGAAGGAACATTAACCAATACATACATTTCACTATGTATCTGTGTCTATATATCTATATGTATTTCATTTTACCAAGGTGTCTCCCTACTAACCATAATTCTTTGAGAGCAGTAGATGCTCAATATTTGTCAAATGAATTCAGCTGAAGAGTGTTTTGAAGGAGACTGACCTTAGAGGAGGGACATTTTAGGAAGGCTAATGGACTTAGTGCAAGATGTGATCAAGGGACTCAACCAAGTTGAAGAGTAGGATTGAAAGGGAAGGGACAAATACCAAAGAAAGATTTAACAAGGCAGTGATACAGAGTGGGGTGGAGCAATAGTTAGATTAAAGCCTGAGTGCTACCCTGTTCTGCATATTTGTGTCTTTTGGTGTCTCTTTAGCAGCCAACCTAAATTAAAAGTTTATTGTACTGGCTGATTATTGCCTGTCTAAATCACCCATCTCTGCTAGTTTATCACAAGTGAAAAAATTAATGATAGAGAATCAGAGACTCACATATAAGCAAATAAGCATGATTATTACAAGAAAGAGCTTTTATTGAACAATACCTTCAGATCTTCATAAGAATAGGGGTAGAAGTTTGGAGGCCCACATAACTCAAGTTTGCAGTAAAGGCTGCTCCTGGGCAACTTAATGGAGCATAAACTGCCAGCAACAGTCCCAAATGAAATGGAGACCGGAAGGTGAAGTTGTCCTTCCTTTCTCTAACCACCAGGCAAGAGGACACTTGGAAGGTGTGAGTAGCAGCACCCAAAAACCAGCTGCAGGACTCAGTGGAAGGGAGGAATAAGGTCACTCTTAAAATCCTATCACCTCACATAGAAAAATAGCTAAGTCCTAATTAAACTCAACATCGCCACTCTCAGCTTATCCCTGAGACAGGTCAGGAGGAGAGGGACCATTTGCTTTGCTCTGGGATTGTTGCACTTCTGCAATCTGACTTTGTAAAAAAAAAAAAAATTAATTTAAACAGTTGCTACCATATTGGATAGTGTAGTTTGATTGTTTCTTTCTCTCGTCCCTCCCTGCTCTGCCTTCTATGTATTTACCACCCCTCTTGCAGAAATGCTCTTGTGGAATGTGGCTTTTTTTTTTTTTTTTTTTGAGATGGACTCTCACTCTCGTCGCTCAGGCTGGAGTGCAGTGGCACAATCTCGGCTCACTGCAACCTCTGTCTCCCGGGTTCAAGCGATTCTCCTGTCTCAGCCTCTCAGGTAGCTGGGATTACAGGTGCCCACCACCATGCCCAGCTAATTTTTATATTTTTAGTAGAGACGGGGGTCTCATCATGTTGGCCAGGCTGGTCTCGAACTCCTGACCTCATGTGATCCACCCGCCTTGGCCCCTTAAAGTGCTGGGATTATGGATGTGAGCCACCGTGCTCAGCTGGCTTTCTACTTTTTTTTTTTTTTTTTTAAGAGATGGGGGGTCTTACTCTGTTACCCAAGCAGTGGCTTGATCATAGCTCTCTGCAGCCTTGAACTCCTGGGCTCAAGCAATCCTCCCACCTCAGCCTCCAGAATAGCTGGGATTACATGTGTAAGCCACTGCACTCGGCTAATTCTTTAGTGTTTTGTAGAGATGAGGGTCTTGCTCTGTTTTGGTCTTGAACTCCTAGGGTCTCTATGTTGCCCAGGTTGGTCTCAAGCCCCTGGGCTCAAGTGATCCTCCCACTTCAGCTTCCCAAAGTGCTGGGATTACAGGTGTAAACCACTGTACTGGCCAACTTCCTGTGTTTTAAAAATCCTCCCAGTCGGGGCCAGTGCCCTAACCTAATGGATGCACAATGAACCAGTTGAATGTGGCCTCTTTTAGTCAAAGGGAAAGATTCTTTCTTTTTTTTTTTTTTCCAAGTATTACTTTATTTATATTACTAGGCTTAAGTTACATGAAAAAAGACAACTAAGCAGTTCTGCCCATTTCAGAAAAAGTTTCCAATCATCGCCAATTATGTGGCAACAAAAAACTAGGAATGGTGACAGCTTTGGGTCAAGACCAACAAGGAAGAATGGGCTCTGGTGCTACAGTTCATTTCCAACAAGAATATGGCACACCAGCCAGCACAGCCATGCTAACACTGGGCCTTCAGCGCCAAGCACAGATTCAGATCTATTCTCTGAAGTTAGCAAATCAAGTGAAATAACTGGAATTTTTTTTAAGTTTAAAATGAAGCCCAAGTAAGTTTAAAACCATACTCTTGTCATATTTTCCTTTCAAAATTCACATAAAACACACTTCTCATGCCAATAGCCCAGATATTTTTTCTTACATAACCCACCATGTAGCTGCAGACACACTCTTCTACCTCAAGATGTAAACACAGGGGAAAAAATTAATGGCATCTGTCTAATATTCTCTCTATACACTGCTGTTGGATGGAAAATACAAAAATTTTTTTAAAAGGTTCCATCTCAGATTCTCGCAACCTGCAGGTCATACATCTGAATCTGATGCTAAGGTGACAGTGAATGTCACCTGATTGTTTGTTTTCAGTAAGGGGGACCTGGGAAAAATAAATTTATCTCTTTTTCTTCAAGAATTATCAGATGGTACATGCTCCTCAGAGCCCTCACTCTCTTGAACTAGAGCACTTTCCAGGATCACACAGCCTTCCTTATAACACGGCTATCTCCAGTGGCAAATTCGTAAATCCATCCCGGTTTGCTATTGCAACTTTTGCAGCTCACATCTTGAACCCTGTGGCTGCCAGTAAGCATGACCAGATCTTAAAGTTCACTGCACAGCAGGTTAACTACCTTGTTAAAAGGCCAGGGCGCCTGTGAACTAAGAGGAGATGAGTTCCGGGCAGTTGGTCAGGATCATGTCAGTTTGCACAGGAACACAGACAGGTACCACCAATATGATCAAGGAAAATTCTGCCCATTTTTATAGCTGAAGTTCTAAAGTCTCGGAGTGGCGATGAGATCCGTGGCTGCCAGATCTCCTCACCTGGGATGAAGGCCCCAGGATTCTTGACAGTTAATTAAAACCAGAATTCATACTGAAGCAGGAAATTTTCCCTGACCCCTCACAGAAGGGGGAGTGCAGGTGAGTGGGTGCAGGAGCTGGGGCGAGTGCTTTGGGGCGCCGGCAGGAGCAAAACTCCATGAGGCCCTGCAGCATGGTCTAGTGGGGTACCCATGACTCCTGAAGCCCCAGAAAGAGTGTTACAGTGCTCTTTTAGCATTGCCATCTGTGGACAGCTTAAGTGTTAACAACTCAGTGGAAAGTCAGTGTGACAGCCTTTTGCACTCGCACCCAAGTTCTCCTTCAGCATCTAGGAGGAATGAGGTCACACAACAAATTGGAGATGGTACACATGGGGGATTTGATTGCCAGTGAAAGTGGCTCTCTGCAGAAAGGGAAGCTGAAAAGGGCACAGAGCAAGAAGGTAATCTTCCCCTGAAGTCCAGCCGTCCCTGCTGGACTCCTTTCCAAAGCTACAACGTCAAGCTGTCCGGTGTCCTTATAAGAAAACAGCCTTGCTGGTCGCGGTGGCTCATGCCTGTAATCCCAGCACTTTGAGAGGCAGAGCAAGAGAGAGCTAAGGTGGATGTGCTGCACACTTTTAAGTCAAGCTGCTTCTCCTCTCTGCCAGCTGAGTTCTGGGGTTACTATAGACACAGGATGGGGGCAGGGCAGGCTGTGGGTGGCTTTGGAAAAGGCAACATCCCAGCGGGAAAACAGGGATGTAAGTTTTCACTTTGGGCTGCGGTATTAGGCTTTTCACCTTGAGGGCGGGGCCGTCGCTGGGGACCCGCCCTCTTCTGCCCAGAATTTTTCTGCATCCTGTCCCTGTCAGTACGGAATAGAATGGTACACTGCCATTTCACGTTATTCATTTTTTTTAAATACATATCCTTTAAGCTGGTTATTTACCTCTTTTTAAAAGGAAACTGTAAGGTCCTCCAGGGCAGGGAGTATGTCTGTAAAGCCTTCTAGAGCTGGGCTCCCTGCCTCCTGATCTCACTCTCTCACTGTCTGTAGGCTCTTGGGCAGGTTATTTAATTTCTTAGTGTCTCAATTTCCTCCTCTATAAAACGGAGATAATAGTATTTAGCCCAGAGGGTTGTGGTGAAGTGTGAATCATTTCTCCATGTAAAACACATAGGACAGGCCGGGCATGGTGGCTCACGCCTGTAATCCCCGCACTTTGGGAGGCCTAGGCGGGCGGATCACCTGAGGTCAGGAGTTCAAGACCAGCCTGGGCAACATGGAGAAACCCCATCTCTACTAAAAATACAAAAATTAGCCGTGCGTGATGGCACACACCTGTAATCCCAGTTACTCGGGAGACTGAGGCAGGAGAATCACTTGAACCTGGGAGCGGAGGTTGTGGTGAGCCGAGATTGTGCCATTGCACTCAAGCCTGGGCAACAAGAGCGAAACTCTGTCTCAAAACAAAACACACGTAGGACAGAGCTCAGCACAGAGTAGATGTTAAGGATTATATCCTTTGCTTAGCACAATACCTTGCACAGGGCAGGCATGCAACAGATGTCTCTTGAATGAAGAAATGAATGAGTGAATGACTGGGTTAAGCATGTTGCCACCAGGTGGCAGAAGAGCCTCGCTATCAAGGCAGAGCCCAAAGACGAGATTCATGAGAACTCCCTGCTGAAGTCCAGATACACATTGAAAAAAAATAAAAAAGCGCTGAACCTCATTTAGGCCTTGAAGTGAAGTTCCTCTTCTCTCTTGCCCTTCCTTCGTCTCCCGTCTCTGCTCACTCTCTGCTATAATGAACCATTTCTTTCTTTCCCACTTAATACATATTAGTCAGTTTGGGCTGCCACAGCAAAATACCACAGACTTGGTAGTTTAAACAACAGATATTTAATGCATCACAGTTCTGGAGGTTGGAAGTCCACGATCAAAGTGCCATACGGGCTGGTTTCTGGTGAGGCTTCTCTTCCTGGCTTGTAGCTGTCCACCTTCCCACTGTTATTCTCACAGGGCCTCTTCTCTGTGCCACACAGAGAGAGGAAGGAGAGGGAATGGGAGAGGGAGAGATGTCAGATTCATACAATGAAGCCCTAACCGCCAGTTTGACTGTATTTGCAGATAGGGTTTTTTTTGGTTTGTTTTTTGAGACCGAGTCTTGCTCTGTCGCCCAGGCTGGAGTGCAGTGGTGCGATCTCGGCTCACTGCAACTTCCGCCTCCTGTGTTCATGCCATTCTCCTGTCTCAGCCTCCCGAGTAGCTGGCGCCCTCCACCACACTCAGCAAATTATTTTGTAATTTAGTAGAGATAGGGTTTCACCATGTCGGTCAGGCTGGTCTCAAACTCCTGACCTCGTGATCCGCCCGCCTTGGCCTCCCAAAGTGCTGGGATTGCAGGTGTGAGCCACTGCACCAGCCTGCAGATAGGGTTTTAGAGAGAAAGGGAGATCTGGAGCATCTTCTTATAAGGACACCAGTCCTATGGGATTAGGCTCCATCCAAGTTACCTCATTTAAACTTAATTACCTCCCTAAAGACCCTGTCTCCAAGTACAGAAAAACCAGGGGTTAGAGCTTCATTGTGTGAATCTGGAGGGGACCCCCTTCAGTTTATAACACACACCTTTCATTTTTTAATTCCTAATTCTCACACTTCCTACCAATGTGGTTTTTCATTCTTACTCTCTGTTATTTCCACCCCTCCCCCGACCCCCATCCGCCATCCCTCAATCTTTATATGGCTTTTCTAGGGCTAGTTGTATTTATCGTAAACTGAAAACTCTAGGGGACACCATTCATGCCATAGTCAGCATAGGTTTGCATATGTATTATGACAATGTTGAGGCTGATGGCAGCAACATGTCTTGAGGAAGGGGAATCTTTTTCTCATTCACACAAAGGTGCTGGCCCCTTCGTTTTCCTCTGTTGTTTTCCTGTCCTCCTCCCCATCATTCTCTTTCTTCAGCCTTTCTCTCTCTTTCCTTACTGTCCTCTTCAGGCTGAACCTACTCCATGTCCGTAAAGAGATGATTTAATTCATCGCACCACACATTCATCCAGTACTTTTGGTAGGCCAGGCCCTTTGTGGGTGCCAGATGGTTCACCCTATTCTTGCACCTTTAAAGGAATCGGTCCATTTACACCCTAGAGGTCAATACCCAATGGAATGTGCCTCCAACATCCTTGGATCATTCATGGTCTTCATTTACCTTGGAGCAGACATTAAGACTCAAGCATTGGCCGGGCGCGGTGGCTCACGTCTGTAATCCCAGCACTTTGGGAGGCCAAGGTGGGTGGATCACCAGGTCAGGAGTTCAAGACCAGCCTGGCCAACGTGGTGAAACCCCGTCTCTACTAAAAATACAAAAATTAGCTGGGCATGGTGGCACGTGCCTGTAATCCCAGCTACTTGAGAGGCTGAGGCAGGAGAATTGCTTGAACCGGGACCTGAGAGGCAGAGGTAGCAGTGAGCTAGATCACGCCATTGCACTCCAGCCTGGGCTACAGAATAAGACTCTGTCTCAAAAACAAAAACAAACAAACAAACAAAAAACAACAAAAAGACAAGACTCAAGCATGGAGGAGAAGAGAAGAGAATATAATCCAATAACATAAACTAATGTTTATTGAACACCTGTGTGCTGCACACAGTTCTCATCCCTCTCTATGCATGACATTTAATCATCAAAACTGCCTTCTTATTTTGTAGATGAGAAAACTAAGCTGCAGAGAATGTGACAGAGACTCCTCCTGGTTTCCTAACTTCCATTTTCTTTTCCTTTATTTAAGTAACAGGAGCTCATGAGTTTTGGCTGAGCACATGGCTGCCCAAGGACAGCCGACATTTCCCAGCCTTCCTCGCAGTTTGATGTGGCCATGTAACTACATTCTAGACACCTGAGGTGTGAGTGGAAATGACGTCTGCAATTTCAGAGTTCCATCCTTAAAAGGAAGCTGCTTGCCTCTATGTCCTCTTTTCCTTGTCCCCAGGCTGGGACAGGGATAGGGGAGTAGTGAGCCAGCTTTGACAGGAGGTTGAGGACAGGAAGCTGGGGAAGAGCAGAGCAACCACTGGAAGGAAGCTTCACACTCACTCCCCACCCACTCACTACTTACCCAGAGCAACTTCCCATCCTGCAAACTCCAATCACGGGGAGTGTCCTATAGAGGGGTATCCTTTTTAAAGAAAAAAAACCTTTGATACCATATTTTTACTGTACTTTTTCTATGTTTGTATATATTTAGATATACAAATACCATTGTGTTGCAGTTACCTTCAGTGTTCAGTACAGTAATGTGCTGTCCAGGTTTGCAGCCTAGAGCAATAGGCTACACCATATAGCCGAGGCATATAGTAGGCTATACCGTCTAGGTTTGTGTAAGTACTGAACACTCTATGATGTTTGCACAATGGTCAAATTGACATGTGACACATATCTTGGAACATATCCCTGTTGTTTAGTGATACATGACTGTATTTCTATTTGGGGGAACAGAGCATTGGGAAAGAAAACAAAAGGACCCATAGCCTTGAAGGAAGGATGGTAGATGGAATAATGTCCACCCTGGCCTCTCAAAGACGTCCAAGTCCTAATTCCTGGAAATATGAGTATGTTACTTTACTTGGCAAATGGGACTTTGCAGATGTGCTTCAAGTCATGAAGTTGAGATGGGGAGATTGTCCTGGATGATTTGGGTGGACCCCATCAAATCTCAGGGGGCTCTCTAAGGGAAAGATGAAGGCAGGAGCGTGAGAGCCAGATAAGACACCGTGATGATGGAAGCAGAGGAGAGAGAGAAGATGCTCCACTGTGGGTCTTAAAGAGAGAGGAAGGGGCCCTGAGCCGAAGAATGCAGCTTCTAGAAGCTGGAAAAGGCAAGGAAATGGAATCTCCCCTAGAACCTCACTAGGAATGAATCGCAGCTGACACCTTCCTTTTAGCTAAGTTAAACCCATTTTGGACTTCTGACCTCCAGACCTATAAAATACTACACTTGTGCTTTTTTAAGCCATCAAATGTGTAGTAATTTGTTAGAGAAGCAATAGGAAATAATACAGAGAGTGTGATAGGGTCCCTGTGGGGAACAAGTGGCACACATATAGGACATAACTGACAAAAGTTTAATGAGACACGGTGTTTTACAGAGGCTTGGCCAGGGTTAAAGGCACACAAACAGGATGAGAAATCACCAAGGCATTAGCAGCGGCAGCGAGCCAGCACCTCCCTGAGGCTTGAAGGGCAAGGGGAAAGGAAAGGTGTTACTGGACACCAGTGACAGGAGTCATTGCAGAGGCCACCCAACAGAGGTAGTGGCCACAAAGGTGGGACTGTGGGTTGAACAGATCCCCAAAGGTGTCTGTTATGCACAGTAAGCTCCAATGGTGAAAAATCATTTATAAAGGGCCGAGGACCGTGGCTTGCACCTGTAATCCCAGCACTTTGGGAGGTCAAGGTGGGCAGATTGCTTAAGCCCAGGAGTTCAAGACCAGCCTGGGCAACCTGGCGAAACACCATCTCTACTAAAAATTTAAACACTTAGTCAGGTGTGCTGGCTGGCACCTGTAGTCACAGCTACTTGGGAGGCTGAGGTAGGAGGATCACTTGAACCCAGGAGGTTGAAGCTGCAGTGAGCTGTAATCATGCCACTGCACTCCAGCCTGGATGACAAAGCAAGATCCTGTCTCAAAAAAAAAAAAAAAATTATCAAGGACTTTTGCCTCTAATAAAGTATTCACAACGGCTTCCTTACTGAATTTCTGAGGTCAAACCAGAAAATATTAGCAGCTGACTTAATTCAAGAAGAAGGAGCTTGAGCATACATACTTGTTGGTGTGTCTTCAACTCTTGTTCTAGATTTTACTTTGTTTTAAATATGTAAAAATGCTTTTAATGATTACAACTTATGCTTCTTATTTCAACAGATATTTTAAAGGGAAAAATATATAATTGGATCACAGGATATAAAAAGAAATGCAGTTATCTATATGTGCAAAAGCCTAGCTAATTGATAAAAGCTGTAAGTTGAGTCCTGCCACTCACCTCGGGGCAATGATCTTTTTTTTTTTTAATTTATTTTATTTTATTATTATTATTTTTTTAGACAGAGTCACCCAGGCTGGAATGCAGTGGTGCGATCTGGGCTCACTGCAACCTCCACCTCCCGGGTTCAAACAATTCTCTGCCTCAGCCTCCTGAGTAGCTGGGATTACAGGGTGCACCACCACACCCAGCTAATTTTTGCATTTATAGTAGACATGGAGTTTCACCATCTTGGCCAGGCTGGTCTCGAGCTCCTGACCTTATGATCCACCACTCGGCCTCCCAAAATGCTGGGATTACAAGCATGAGCCACCGCGCCACGCCCGGCCAATGACCCATTTTTTCAAGTAGAGTAGCAACAGGAAAATGTAAAGTTTCTCTAGTTTTAATGTAGAAGTGGTTAAACTAATCACACAAGCCAGACACAGGATCATTTGGGAGAATGTGCAAGGAGGATTTTGTATTTTTATCTTTTCATAGTTTTCTTGATAAATAAGCTATTTTCAAGCCAAATCTCATCTTGCAATTTCTTGCCAACTTCACTTCTCTACAAAGTTTACCTTTGCTTTTCCCATCTCTGCCCTCAGGCATTTAACAAACACTGGGCCTTTTCATTTTTCCAGATTTAAGTGAAACATTTTGCAGAAACGAGGAATGTGATAACAGCCCCTGAAGCCCTACCCGACAGCATGACATTAATTTGGGCCTGTTTTCTCTCATACTTTTCAATTGCTCCCCAATTTATATTTAATTTATCACAGGATATAAAAAGAAATATTTATTTAATTTATATTAAATACATCTACATTAGGAGAGCTAGAGGTTATCTAAGTGAAACCAGCTCGATTATCTAAAAAAAAGTCAGAATAAAATAATTATAAGCAAATTGGAAGAACAGCCAATGTTGTTACCAATAATTTTTTAGAATTTGTTCAATTATTGTTTGTTATACTCTGTTTCCACTTCTTTAGCCAAAATAAGTTCTAAGCAAATTCAAATCTATTTGTATAGATGAAGTCTATGAATTTAACATGATAACTTGAAAAAATTTAAACCTTTGGCTGGGTGCGGTGGCTCACAACTGTAATCCCAGCACTGTGGGAGGCTGTGGCAGGCGGATCACCTAAGGTTGGGAGCTCGAGACCAGCCTGGCCAACATTGTGAAACCCCATCTCTACTAAAAATACAAGCATTAGCCAGGCATGGTGGTGGGCACCTATAATCCCAGCTACTCAGGAGGCTGAGGCAAGAGAATCACTTGAACCCAGGAGGCGGAGGTTGCAGTGAGCCAAGATCATACCATTGCATTCCAGCCTGGGCAACAAGAGCAAAACTCCGTCTCAAAAAAACAAAAAAATTAAAACCCAAATAAATTCATTTGGATCTTACCCATATTTCCCATGATTTAGATAGGAGTTGGTTTTAAGTTTATTTTTCCACTCAATGGGGGAAAGGATTTACTAGAAAAATAATGTAAACAATCTATTTAAGAAGTCAAATGGCTTTTAAGCACTTAATAAGCTTTGATATTAGCAATTTACCCATAAATCTTTTGTTAATCACAAAAATTTTTTTTTTTTAGAAAATATTTCTTCTTTTCTTCTTCTTTTGGCTAAACCTCAGCAGCCAAATTTTTTATTTTACTTTATTTTAGTTTACTTTTTAGAGACAGGGCCTCCCTCTGTCACACAGGCTGGAGTGCAGTGGTATGATCATAGCTCACTATAACCTCAAACTCCTGGGCTCAAGCCATCCTCCCTCCTCAGCCTCCCGAGTAGCTGGGACTACAGGTGCGCACCACTACACCCAGCTAATTTTTGTAGTTTTTGTAGAGACCGGGTCTTGTCATGTTGCCCAGGCTGGCCTCGAACTCCTGGGCTCAAGCAATCCTCCTTCCTCAGCCTCCCAAAATTCAGGGATTACAGGCGTGAGCCATAGCACCCAGCCTACCAGGTATGCTTTTAATACATATATATTTAATAAATAAACAAATTAAAGATCATCTGACAGAACCTTCACTGGATAACGTTATTTTTTCTTTTCCTTTTTTTAAAATAAGACAGGGTCTCACCGTGTTGCCCAGGCTGGTATTGAACTTCTGGGCTCAAGTGATCCTCCTGCCTCGGCCTCTCAAAGTGCTGAGATTACAGGAGTGAGCCACCACAACCAGCCTTCATTGGATAACATGTTATTTGACATTTCTTCTATCATTGTACATTGATGATTGTTGGTTGCCTGCCCAGCAGCCAGTGCCCCCATCACTCCTGTTAGAATAACCCTGATTTTGTGTTTGTGATTTTGTTTTATTTTATTTTATTTTATAGACAAGGTCTCACTCCATCACCCAGGCTGCAATGTAATGTAGTGATCATAGCTCACTGCAACCTGGAACGCCTGGGCTCAAGTGATCCTCCCACCTCAGACTCCTGAGTAGCTGGGACTACAGGTGTGCACCACCATGCCAGGTTAATTATTTTATTTTTTGCAGAGATGGAATCTCACTTCATTTCCCAGGCTGGTCTTGAACTCCTGGACTCAAGCGATCCTCCCGCTTCAGCCCCTCAAGCACTGGGATTACAGGAGTGAGCCCACCACACCTGGCAGTGTCCATCTTTTGAAAACTTGATTCAGGGAAGGGGGCATCCTATTCCTGCTAGAGGGCAAAATCATAGTTGATGTAAGGCAGTGATTTTCAGCTGAAGGTAATTTGGCAATATTTGGCAGTTTTTGTTGCCACAGAGGTAGGGGTACTGTGCTACTGGCATCTAGCGGGTAGAGGGCAGGGGTGCTGCTAAACATTCTTCAATGCACAGGACAGCCCCCACAACAAAGAGAACCATCCAGTCCAAAATGTCAATGGTGCTGAGGTTGAGAACCCTGATCTAAACCAATCCTGGTGGTCTCATTCCCTAGCTGTTAGCTGTTAGTGGTTTAGATCCCATGATGTTAAGTAATTCTGACCAATGAGACATGAGCAGAAATTGACAAGAGGAGTATGGCAGAGAATGTTAATTTCTCCCTACATTCACTTTACCTTTCTTTTCAGCAGAAGTTACATTCAGTGTTAGCTAGGCACATGCCCAATTACAGACTATAATTCCCAGCCTCCATCGTTGCAAGGTGTGGCCAAGTTTTGGCTAATGGGATGTGAGAAAAAATAATGAGTCTAATTTCTAGACCATGTTTTTAAGAAGGAGAATGCTTGTTCTTTACTTTCTCTCTCAATCCCTTTCTGCAAACTGGGTGGTACTGCTAATCCAGCTTCAAGCGAGCGCATGATTCCAGAGAATGGCAGAGCAAGACAGAAAGACTTACATACATTGGGACTGATACATGAAAAGGAAATAAATTGCTTTCTTCTTTGAACCATCATATTTTTTAGTTTTTTTGTTTCAGCAGTTTAAGCTGTATGTATATGAGGTACTCCTGGGGAAGGCTTTCTTCTGTGATCTCACACACACACACACACACACACATACACACACACATACACACACATACACACACACATACACACACATACACACACACACATACACACACATACACACACATACACACACACACACACACACGGAGGGAATATTCATCTAAAGGATGCTGCAGGATTCGTGTGGGATGGCTGGAACCATGGCTGCTATCTTGTGACCATGAGGGGAGGTACCTGGTGGTTCGAAACTGCCCTGCTGAGTGAGAATGGAGTAGGAAGGTTGTAAACAGCCCAAATCTTTCTTAACCTCGTTGAGCCATGGAATTGACGATCTTTGCATCTGTCCTGTCTCAGGACTTCTTGTTAAGCAAGATGGTAAATTTTTCATATCGTTTAAATATTTGACCTTTAAATTTTCAGTAATAGTCCTTACAGTGATGGCTTTCAGACAGAAAATTAAAACTTTTAGAAAGTGCTATCCTAACTGATTTTCTCAATGTATTCAAGTGTAAAGAAATTACATGTCTAACCTCTCATGGAATTAGAGGGAAAAAATTTCATGTTATTTTAAGTATGCTCAGTTCTTTTATTAACTCATATTGGTTTCCCCCCTACTCCTTACCCTTGCAACCAAGATAATTTGCATCTGAGAGGTTTTATTCTATTTCCACTGATATGTTTAGAAATTACTACATCTGAGGTGGGTATGTTGGGAAAACATACACTACCACCCCTTTGCAGAAATGAGGGCTTATTGCAGCAGCTACTCGCCCTTGCAATGCTTCCTGCTTGGAGACTCGAAGGACTACATTGAGCAGGTGGAATAAAGTTGAATCGAAGGTTCAACTTGCAAGCAGTCAGGAGTAGGACTGCCCTGAAGCACTGTGCGGACTGGGACCTGCAGCAGGGCTGGGAGGGGGAGTGCCGAGGAAATGCCTTTTGCATGTCAATGGAGCCCCCTTGCTGTTCTGTGCTGCACAGCCACATGAGGTCATCCCAGATTAGAGGGTGCCCATGTCCAGGATCTTAAACCAACTACTTCCATCTCCATTGCTTCCTCTAAAGCCTCACTCTTAGTTCTACACAGTAATACTGCCTGGAAACTCCCCAAGGCCACCAAGCTCATACTAACAGGTTTGTGATGTGGGCAAACTCCTTAGATGATCTCAAAATGAAAGAAGAGGCTGTTCACTGGAGGCAATAGCAAATCCCCTTTGTTCCTCTCTTGGCAGATGAGGGTCTTTGCTCTCTCCCTAAGGGTTCCGCCTGTCACCATCTGTGCACCCACTGTGGAAGGGCCAGCGCTAAGGTGAATTTCCATTTACTTCCTGCCAGCAGATGGCTCCTCCTTTTGGTCTCATCTTGAATTGTTTGCCAGACCAGCCAATTAGTCTCCTCACCCTTCCTGAAGCGTCCCAGGGAAGCAATATCATCACCAGCAGCCTATCATTATACCACTTCTTCTAAGCACTGTGATTCTAAATGCCTGCCGTGGAACAGAAGCTCATTCGCACATGGCTCTTTAACCCTTCCTTGAAAGACCTCAATTCAACATTCTCTCTCTCTCGCTCTCAAACACACACACACACACACACAAATGCACACTCACACACAGGACCTACAACCTGATCCAAGATAGGAAACAAAATGACAGTATGCGGCATTCAATAATAAATTTAAAAATAAGACATAATTTCAGACGGAATGCAGAAGGAAAAACACAGTAACTATATTTTCTGATCCCCACTGAGGACACAATAAAAACTTTTTTTTAGGCCAGGCATGGTGGCTCACACTTGTAACCCCAGCACTGTGGGAGGCCAAGGCGGGCGGATCACGAGGTCAGGAGGTTGAGACCATCCTGACTAACATGGTGAAACCCGGTCTCTACTAAAAATACAAAAATTAGCCTGACGTAGTGGTGTGTGCCTGTAATCCCAGCAACTTGGGAGGCTGAGGCAAGAGAATCTCTTGAACCAGGGAGTTAGAGGTTGAAATGAGCCGAGGTCGCGCCACTGCACTCCAGCCTGGCAACAGAGCAATACTCCGTCACAAAAAAAAAAAAAATACAAAAAAATTAATTAAATAAATAAAAATTAAAAATAAAAAAAGTGGAGGGTTTTGTTTTGTTTTGTTTTGTTTTTTGACAGAGTCTTGCTCTGTCACCAGGCTGGAGTGCAGTGGCGCAATCTCAGCTTACTGCAACCTCCAACTCTCTGGTTCAAGAGATTCTCCTGCCTCAGCCTTCTGAGTAGCTGGGATTACAGGCACACACTACCACGTCCTGCTAATTTTTGTATTTTTAGTAGAGTCGGGGTTTCACCATGTTGGCCAAGCTCGTCTTGATCTCCTGACCTCGTGATCCTCCCACCTCGGCCTCCTAAAGTTCTGGGATTACAGGAATGAGCCACTGCATCTGGCCAAAACTTTTTTTTTTTTACTTTGTGGATTTGTTCATATGAAAGAAATCTTTTAAGGATATAAAATCAAATTGCATTGAGTTACATTTAACAAAGTATCTTTATCAGAAAAGAGTATATAGAATGACACTGGCAGGATTCTTCATCCCCCCAACCCAGGATGAATGATGACTTTCCAGGTTAGACCAAGGAGATTCTCCCAGCGCTATTCTTAGAAACATCAAGGCACTTGTTCAATTGTTTTAGGGTTTTTCACCTTCAGACACTCCTGCCTGATGCCTAAAGAAGACATATTATTCAGGGCATCCCATTTGAATATTGTATCTCCTCTGATGCTTGAGCAAAGTGTCTGTAAAGCTAGACAGAGGGGACAACTGCTTCCATCCATGGGGCAAGGGAGCAATGACGAAATGATGGAGGTTAAAGATATTTGTGAGGCAGTCACAGCATCTGTGCAGAGGGGTAGAGGTATTTGTTTTTCCACTTTTCTGCTCTTGTTACCACAACTTCCTTGTGTCCTGTGATTATTGCACATGAGCTAGAGTAGCAGGGGAGGTTCAGTTCCTCTTGGTGGTTGAGGTGGCAGGTAAGGAGGCATGGACACAGGATGAACCCCACTTTTGGGCAACCGCCACCCTGAGACAAGGGTGGGAAAAGCTCACTTTCCCATAAATAATCACTGGGCTGTTGTCCTTCAGTATAAGTGAATATAAGCAAAGCCCCAAGAACAGTGCCTGGCACATAAAATGCAGTAGCTCAGGGTGGGCTATAACCACTTGCATCTTCTAGAGCAGTGCCTTGTGCCAGCATGCCCTCAACAAACATTTGTTCAATGAAGGACTGTACAGCCCTGTGCCACCTGGCAGCTCCAACTGTCCCAGCGGATCTTCCTCTTCCTTTGTTCTTTTCCTTGCAACCTTTGCAATAAAGGGGGCATTGGCCCAACAGTTAACTTCCAAATCTTGAACAAAGGGGATTACCCCTGCAACTCTGTTCCAAACTGGGAAGCTTCTGGCTTTGTGGTGAGCTAGGGACTGCTGTCAACAACTAGAGATTAAAAGAAGCTGGAACCAGCTGGAGAATAAAGAAAACTGCTGCAAGCAAGTCACTGCAGCAAGTACCAGTGGTCTCCAAAAATGCAGTTGCACCAGATTTTACATACAATAAGGAGGATTGGTCTCTCTAGACAAGAGAGAGTCAAGTGTTCCTCTGAGAAGGAACCAACTCCTGTAAATCAGGAAACCTCAGGCTCTCACTGGCCAAGGGGCAATGGGACACCTCCCCAAGGTGATTCATCAGCTCCCTCTGAACCCAGAAGCTCAAACCCATTGTGCACCTTTTTGCAGCCTCTTCTCTTACCCTAGTCCCCAAGAATGTGCTCTGTGAGCAGGTTACACCCTTCACAAGACCCTTTCATGCCCTGTGACTCCCTTCCCCATTGTTTGCATAGTCTGGCAGCTTCTGCCACTTTCCCTGGTAAGCCCTGCCTTAAAGTGAACCCTCTTCTGTCAACCACCAGGGACTCATTTCATGCACACACCTGTCTTTCCGGAGCCTTTTAATCTATAGCCTTCAATCCTATAAACCAGTGAGAGATCTGCAATTAGGTTTGGAAACCAGTCTTGTCCACTGACTCAAGAATTGCTCTTTCCATTTCTCTCATTCCCCTCACTTCAGCCTCACAAGGGGCAGTTTGAGGGGGGCTCTCTATTTCTAAAGAGACAAATTTGAAATTAAATTTGCTTAATTAAAAATGTGAAAATTTAAAATTAAATTTAAATTGCTGGCAGCCAACTGCTTCATGGGTACAGGGTTTTCTCTGGGGGCGAAGAAAATGCTTTGTAACCAAATAGAGGTGGAAGTTGCACAATATTGTGAATGTACCAAATGCCACTGAATTGTACACTTTAAAATGGTTAATTTGGCCAGGCACAGTGGCTCACGCCTGTAATCCTAGCACTTTGGGAGGCCAAGGCGGGCAGATTGCTTGAGGTCAGGAGTTCGAGAACAGACTGGCCAACATGGTGAAACCCCGTGTCTACTAAAAATACAAAAATTAGCCTGGCATGGTGGCACGTGCCTGTAATCCCAGCTACTCGGGAGGCTGAGGCAGGAGAATCACTGGAACCCAGGAGGCAGTGAGCTGAGATTGCACCACTGCACTCCAGCCTGGGCAACAGAATGAGTGAGACTCTGTCTCAGAAAAAAAAAAAAAAGGTTAATTTTATGTTATGTGAATTTCACCTCAATTAAAAAAATTAAATCACTTTCCCCACCAAATATTGGCCCGGATGCTCAGGCAAACAGGTTCAGGGAAATGCTCTGAATGGTGGAATGAGGAAATACCAAGGAGGAGCTGATGGGATTTGGTCTCCTCACAGCCCCATTGCAGAGGCTGAGAGGGCAACAAGGAAGGGAGAGGAAGAACAGGCCGAGCCACCCACCTGGCAACAGATTCTGAACAGGGGAGAAAGTGTGTGGACTGGGGTGGGCTTCATCAGCTTGCCATTGAGAATAGAACTACCTGACATTTACCTATTACAGAACAACAACATTACTTTTTTTGTGGAGTCCCTTTGGTTGGGTTGATGACAACTGGCCATTCAGGTTCCCTGCATTAAGACTTTCATCCCATAAGCAAACAATGCTTTGAGTCTGGCAGCCAGCCCCTAGAAGAGTTCAAAGACTAGTGAATAAGACGTCAGCATTCACAGCAGGTTTCCTTTTGCCTCTGCCTTCAGTGGAAACTTCTGGAGGCAGGCAAGGTGCGATGGCTCACACCTGTAATCCCAGCACTTTGGGAGGCTGAGGCGGGCAGATCACGAGGTCAAGAGATCACGACCATCCTGGCCAACACAGTGAAACCCCATCTCTACTAAAAATACAAAAAAAATTAGCTGGGCGTGGTGGTGAGCGCCTGTAGTCCCAGCTACTCGGGAGGCTGAGGCAGGAGAATTCCTTGAACCCGGGAGGCAGAGGTTGCAGTGAGCTAAGATCAAGCCACTCCAGCCTGGTGACAGAGCGAGACTCTGTCTCAAAGGAAAAAAAAAAAAAGAAAAAGAAACTTTTGGAGGCATTCTGTACCTGGGGTGGGGTAGTCAGAGAAAATAGACGATGCTTTGTTAAATGTAAGTTTTAGATAAAGAACAAGTACTTTTGAAAATAAATTTTAATTGACCAGTAAAAGTGTATATATTTATGGTGTACAACTTGACGTTTTGAAATATGTATACATTGTGGAATGGATAAATTGAGATAACATATACATTACCTCACTTATTTTTTTTGTGGTGAGAACACTGAAAATCTATTAGTGATTTTTAAGTATATAATACGTTGTTATCAATTATAGTTATTGTTTGTACAATAGATCTCTTGGACTTATT
The DNA here is from genome assembly GCF_028885655.2 of Pongo abelii. Classification (NCBI taxonomy): domain Eukaryota; kingdom Metazoa; phylum Chordata; class Mammalia; order Primates; family Hominidae; genus Pongo; species Pongo abelii. The sequence continues at coordinate 94,599,528 of NC_071995.2, forward strand.
CCTTTTATCGAACTCAAATTTTGTATCCTTTGGCCAACATCTCCCGAAACCCAGTCTTTGGTAATCACCATTCAACTCTGCTTTAATGAGTTGGGCTTTTTTAGATTCCACATAGAAGTGAGATCACGTGGTTTTGGTCTTGCTGTGCCTGACTTATTTTACTTAGCACAACGTCCTCCAGGTTCATTCGTGTTGTCACAAGTGACATAATTTTCCTCTTTTTATTTTAAGGCTGGATAGTATTCCATTGCATATATACATTTTCTTTATCCACACATCCATGATGGACACTTTAATTCCATATCTTGGCTACTGTGAATAATGCTGCAATGAACATGAGACACAGATATCTCTTTGACATACTGACTTCATTTCCTTTGGATATACAATCAGTAGTGGGTAGCTGGATTGCACGTGCCTTCATCCATTTGTCCTGCTACCACAAAATACCTGACACCGGGTAATTGATTAAGAACAGAAATGTATTTTCTTTTTCTTTTCTTTTTTTTTTTTTTGAGATGGAGTCTTGCTCAGTCGCCCAGGCTGGAGTGCAGTGGTGCGATCTCTGCTCACTGCAAGCTCCACCTCCCGGGTTCACGCCATTCTCCTGCCTCAGCCTCCTGAGTAGCTAGGACTACAGGTGCCCGCCAGCACACCCAGCTAATTTTTTTTTTTTTTTTTTTTTTTGTATTTTTAGTAGAGATGGGGTTTCACCATGTTAGCCAGAATGGTCTCGATCTCCTGACCTCGTGATCCACCTGCCTTGGCCTCCCAAGGTGCTGGGATTAGAGGCATGAGCCACGGCTCCCGGCCAGAAATGTATTTTCTCACAGTTGAGGAGGCTCGGAAGTCCAAGATCAAGGCTCCAGCATTTGATATCTGATGAGGACTGCTCTCTGCTTCCACGATCACGTCTTGTTGCTGTGTCCCTGTGGCAGAAGGAAGATGAGAGTAAAGCCTCTCCCTCAAGCCCTTTTATAATGGCCTGAATCTCATCCATGAAGGTGGGGCCCTCATGACTTAATCACTCCCCAAATGGTCCCACCTCTTGATATCACCACCGTGGGGATGAAGTTTCAACATGAATTTTGGAGGGGACATATTCAAACCATAGCAATATGCCAGTTCCAATTTTAATTTTTTGAGACACCTCCATACTCATTTCCATAGTGGCTATACTAATTTACATTCTCACCAAGATCATACAAGGAAGAACAAATACTTCGTAAGCATAAGTATGTCCTCCAATGCAATATTTGGGACATAGTTATCCTTAAAAAAAAAAAAAGTGTTCCTCCTTTATTTTAAATTCAAACTTAATGGAACACCCTGAAGTTTGATTAGCCAAATCTGGCATCTCTGAAATTTTAGACATTTCTACTGATGGATTTTCAGACTTTGTGGGTTTGGAGAACACTTGGTGTCCTCTGGGACATGCACCGCCCCACCAGCCTTTTCCTCTGTGGAATACTCAGTCTCCCAAATGACTGTGCAGCTTCAAATTCCACAAGCCTCAAATTTGTAACAAATGGCCTCAGGCCTGGTTTTAATTGCTGACACCCTGCTGGTGGCAGCGGTAGCCCCTGCAATTTACACCAGGTGGGAAACGGGCTGCAGCATCCAACCTTCCTAATGGAAACAGGCTGTGATCCAATGGAGTGTGAAAGGTGCTGACCTCCCCCCACTCCTCAGCAACCCGGTTCCTTAGGAAGAGCTCTCTGCTGGGAGGACCTGGTTCTGGGAGAAAGCTTCCCGGAGTTGCTCAGAAGTTGGTCCTTCTGGATTTTGACATTTCCTCCCACCTTTGTTCTCCTGGGTTTTCTCAGGCCAAGGAGAGCTATGTGAGGAAGGAGTCAGCCCATAGCAGGGAGATCTTTTATAAACAGGAACCCAACAAGGCCAGATTATATGCCCGTGGTGCCAAACTGGACTTTTAAATTATTATTATTATTATTATTATTATTATTATTAGAGACAGGGTCTTGTTCTGTCACCCAGGCTGGAGTGCAGTGGTGCCATGATAGCTCATTGCAGCCTCAACTTCCTGGGTTCAAGCGATCCTCCCACCTCAGCCTCCTGAGTAGCTGGTACTACAGACACGTGCCACCACACCTGCATGATTTTTAAATTTTTTGGAGAGATAGGGTCTTGCTATGTTGTTCAGGCTGATCTTGAACTCTTGGGCTCAAGTGATCCTCCTGCCTCAGCCTCCCAAAGCATTGGCACTACAGGTGTAAGCCACTCTGCCTGGCCTGGACAACTATTATTAATGCCCACTTGCCTCTGTTAAGACTTAAACTCAAATACTGGACGAAAGGAAGAAAAGACCTCTCTGTTGACTTCTAACCCTGGGAAATGACTGGCAAGAATGGTAATAAACAGCCCCTTTCCACTCCTCAAGTCCACCAGTCAGTTCCTTTGCTTCATTTACTTAAAGATGTAAAGGAGTGGGAAAAAAAAAAAAGGCTTGATCCTCATGGTGAGAACCACACACCCACACCCATCCTACCCTGCAAAGTTCAAACAACTGCGCTATAGGCTGGGATGGCAGGCTCGTTGTGCATGTCTCCCTGGGTGGAGGCAGTCTGCCAGACCCCCAGAAACACACAATACTTTGGCTCTTGGTCAAAAACACCAACATTCATTGCCGACAATATCCCCACCTACCACCCGTCCCTAGCCATCCCTTCCTGGAAAATGTGATGGAGGAGGGAGAGTCGGCCAACTCCAACACCACCTGGCCCTCAGCAGCAGACCTGGACGCTGGCCCGGAAGCAGCCCTGGCCCGTCCGTGGACAGCTCCTCGGGGGTGTGCATGGAGCAGCATATCCTTCTTCTCACAGCTTCAGTTTCCTGCAAGGCTGTGGAGTCACCTCTGTTGGCTTGGGCCTCTCTGACCTCAGATGACATGGGAAACGGAGGCCAGTGGGTGAAATTGGGAGGCTGAGCTGTGATGTGCCACTATCCGGCATAGGGTGGGATACATTGTCCCTGAAAAGGGAGGCTAACTTCCCACTCCACCCAGCCACAGCACAGCCTTTCCAGGGGGAAACCAACCCACCCCCTTTCCCCGTCTGGCTCTGAAAATGTGTGCCACATACTGTAGCCCAGTTGCTGTCGGAGGCAATCTGATCTCAACCAAGGAGCTGACACTCAGTTCTTTGTCTACTGCCTTAGGAAGTCTTAACTCCTTTTAGAATAGCTGGGTTTTGAAGGCTTGTTGGGGAGGGGACTGATAGATATAAAAGCATACTTTCAGAGGTTTGCTCACTAAACAGTGTCATGCTGAAAACTCACAGTGATTCCAGCAGCTGCTAACTGAAATCATACACTCGAATCAATTTTTGCTAATCCAGAAATCTGGCAGACTTGTCCAGATCCCGAAGGAATAAGAATATAAATGAAATTTGGCTCATTCAACATGGTCCTTAAAAAGACTAAACAAAACAACCACTTATGTAGTAGGAGAGCCTAATAATAAGACAGGCCTTCCTTCTTTGATAGACTCAGTAACTGAATTTTCCTCTTGCACACAACTGTTTGGGACCATTAAGATTACCAAAGTGACAGAGAGAGACTCTATTTCTTCTCAGCTTTTCTGATAACCTTTTTGGAGGGTCTCTTATGTATTAATATACCTCTGTCAAATTTCTCCTCAGCCTGGGGCCCCCTTCGGTGTTGCTCTCCCCCCGAGGAACACTCCAGGCTTCAGCTTAAGTGTTCCTTCCTCAGAGAAACTTTTCCTGAGCACCGCCTTCAACCATGGCTTAGCTTCTCCTGTTATGATTTTTTTTTTTTTAGATGAAGTCTCGCTCTGTCACCTAAGCTGGAGTGTAGTGGTACAAACTCAGCTCACTGCAACCTCTGCCTCCCGGGTTCAAGAGATTCTCCTGCCTCAGCCTCCTGAGTAGCTGGGATTACAGGCACGCACCACCATGCCTGGCTAATTTTTGTATTTTTATTAGAGACGAGGTTTCACCATGTTGGTCAGGGTGGTCTCAAACTCCTGACCTTGTGATCTGCCCACCTTGGATTCCTAAAGTGTTGGAATTACAGGCGTGAGCCACCTCGCCCAGCCTTCCTTTTTTTTCTTTTTTTTTTTTTTTTTTTTGAGATAGGGTCTCGCTATGTCACCCAGACTGGAGGGCAGTGGCACGATCTTGGCTCACTGCAGCCTCAGCCTCCTGGGCTCAAGTGATTCTCTCATCTCAGCCTCAGTAGCACGGACTACAGGCGCACTCCACCATGCCCAGCTAATTTCTGTATTTTCTGTAGACTCAGGATTTCGCCGTATTGCCCAGGTTGGTCTCGAATTCCCAAGCTCAAGAGATCCACCTGCCTCGGTCTCCCGAAGTGCTGGGATTATAAGCACGAGCCACCACGTCCAGCCCACCTGTTGTGATTTCTTGTTGTTCTTGTTACTGTTGGAGAACTTACTACTAATGACATTTTCATCTTTAATTGTGTGATGATGCATTTAATGTATGCCTCCTTTCTAGACTATAAGCTCCATAAGAGCAATGTTATGGGTTAAGTTATTCCCCCACCTCCAAAAAAGATGTTAAAATCTGAAACCCTGGTACCTCAGAACATAACCTTAGCTGGAAGTAGGGCCATTGCAAATGTAATTAGTTCAGATGAGGTCATACGGCAGAAGAGTGGGCCCCTAGCCCAATATGACCAGTGTCCTTATAAGAATACAGCCTTGCTGGATGCAGTGGCTCACACCTGTAATCTCAGCACTTTGGGAGGCCGAGGCAGGTGGATCACCTGAGGTCAAGAGTTCGAGACCAGCCTGACCAACATGGTGAAACCCCATCTCTACTAAAAATACAAAAATTAGCTGGGTGTGGTGGTGTGCACCTGTAATCTTAGCTACTCAGGAGGCTAAGGCAGGAGAATTGCTTGAACCCGGGAGGTGGAGGTTGCAGTGAGCCAAGATCGTGCCACTGCACTCCAGCCTGGGCAACAAGAACAAAACTCCGTCTCAGGAAAACAAACAAACAAACAAACAAAAAACGACAGCGTTGTGAAGATGCAGACATGTAGGGAGAATGCATGTGATGACAAAGACAGAGACTGGAGTTACGTAGTTGCGAGACAAGAAAAAGCAACAAAAGTTAGGAAGAGGCAGGAAAGATTCTCCTATGGCTTTCAGAGGGAGCATGGCACTGCCAACACCTTAATCTTGTATTTCTACTCTCCAGAACTGTGAGACAATACATTTCTGTTGTTTTAAGCCACCCAGTTTATAGTACTTTGTCATAGCAGCTCTAGAAAATTAGAAAAAGCAAGGATGGTGTCTATTTTGTTCACTGCTGTATCCTCAGCGTCTAACCCAGTGCCTAGCATGCAGTAGGTGCTCAATAAATATTTGTGAATGAATGAACAACAGCCTTGAGGATTCACCTTTGGAAAAACAAATCATTTCACTTTGGTTGCTGACTGTTCCTGAGAACCATTCACATGGTCTTGGGTTTTTTTGTTTTGTTTTGTTTTGTTTTTTTGAGACGGAGTTTTGCTCTTTCACCCAGGCTGGAGTGCAGTGGCATGACCTCGGCTCACTGCAACCTCTGCCTCTCAGGTTCAAGCGATTCTCCTGCCTCAGCCTCCTGAGTAGCTGGGATTACAGGCGCACGCCACCATACCTGGCTGATTTTTCTATTTTTAGTACAGACAGGGTTTCACCATGTTGGTCAGGCTGGTCTCGAACTCCTCACCTCATGGTCTCGAACTCCTCACCTCGTGATCTGCCCACCTCGGCCTCCCACAGTGCTGGGATTACAGGCATGAGCCACCGCACCCAGCCGGTCTTGTTTTGTATTTGTTGGGGCCAAGGGAAGTTCCCCTTCACCCTCAGAAGTTTCACTGAAAATTCAGCTCACAAAAAAGGTAGATTAATAAGAGGAAAGACTTTACAAATTTATTACTATGGAGTACACAGGGAGAATCACAGAGTGTTTGCCCAATATTCCAAAAGGTACAGATGCTTATATGTCCTACTTCTTAGGGGAAAAGGAGATGGGGAAGTGTGGTTGACTTTAGGGGTATGGTTAATGCTTTTTGGGGGGAATTCAATGGGCTTGAAAAATGTACAATGGTCTGGGGCAAAGTCTATTGGACTCATAGAGCAGATGATGGTTTATAACGAAAGTCTGTCCAGGTTTGTTGACAGACTTCCTGTGATATGGGTTCAGTTAATGAAAACTCAGGGAAGGGACTGGAGGTAATTGTTTTCTTCTCTGGTAGGTCCAGACTTTAGGCAGATAAGGGAACGTCAGCCTGTGCTTTGGAGAGACAGGAAGCGGGAGGAAAAACAATTGTTCTCCTTGGTGGGTCTGTCCAGTCTTTATGTAGATAGGGGGAAAGTCTCTTCTGGCATCTGTGATCTTTGAGAGCCTTTAACTCAAAAATACTCATTGGCCAAGTGCAGTGGCTCACACCTGTAATCCCAGCACTCTGGGAGGCTGAGGGAGTAGGATTGCTTGAGCCCAGGAGTTCAAAACCAGTCTGGACAACGTAGGGAGGCGTCGTTTCTACAAAAAATTAAAAAATTAGGCTGGGCATGGTGGCCCACGTCTATAATCCCAGCACTTTGGGAGGCCAAGGCGGGCAGACCACCTGAGGTCAGAAGTTCAAGACCAGCCTGGCCAACAGTTGGTGAAACCCCGTCTCTACCAAAATTAGCCAGGCATGGTGGTCGGCGCCTGTAATCCCAGCTACTCAGGAGGCTGAGGCAGGAGAATCGCCTGAACCTGGGAGGCGGAGGTTGCAGTTAGCCGAGATTGCATCATTACACTCCAGCCTGGACTACAAGAGTTAGACTCCGTCTCAAAAAAAAAAAAAAAAAAAAAAAATAGCTGGGTGGTAGAGGCTGCAGTGAGCTGTGATCAAGCCACCATACTACAGCTTGGGTGACAGAGCAAGACCCTGTCTCAACCAAAAAAATACTCGTTATCCCACGGAGCCATATTTTATGGTAAGGTTCCCTGCACTCCTTCACATTCCTCAGTGATATCATAACATCAGCAACAAGCAAAAAAACCCAGCAGAACTTCCCTTGCTTTCCTTCCCCTGACACCTATCCATGGGAGGAACACTGCAACTCTTGGAGAAATCCAGCTAGGAGTTGAACAGAACTTTACCTGAAGGTTAACATGTGTCAAGTGTGTGCTTCGTGAGCAAGTGGGTGAGCGGGTGGGTCTGTGTCAGCAGCATTTATTAGGAAACATCCAGGACAAGCCACGAGTTAGTGTTGGTGGTCAGAGTATTATAAAGAATACCCTCTTTATCCTCAAGGAGCTCACGCAGCTGAGAGGTATGTAGGTTGCCAGCATTAGCAAATAAATGACTCTCACGTTGTACAGAATCCATTCAGCACACACAAATGGTGCCTGCTCTTGTTTAGTATAATTTAATGTATACTTAGTGGCATGGAACCACAGGTGTGAGAACAACAACCCCTTCCTGAGGGCAGCAGTGATGTTTTTACAGAGAAGGTTGGCAGAGGTGTCTGAACCAGAGTAACTCCATCTTGAATAGGGGCTGGGTAAAATAAGGCTGAGACCTACTGGGCTGCATTCCTAGCAGGTTAGTCATTCTTAGTCACAGGATGAGATAGGAAGTTGGTACAAGATACAGGTCACAAAGACCCTGCTGATAAAACAGGATGCAGTAAAGAAGTCAGCCAAAACCCACCAAAACCAACATGGTGAAAAAAGTTACCTATGATCATCTTCACTGCTCATTATATGCTAATTGTAATGGATTCACATACTAAAAGACACTCCAACCAGCGCCATGACAGTTTACAAATGTCATGGCGACATCTGGAAGTTACCTTATACAGTCTAAAAAGGGGAGGAACCCTCAGTTCTGGGAAATCAATGCCCCTTTCCCAGAAAACTCATGAATAACTCATCCCTTGTTTAGCATATAACCAAGAAATAACTATAAATCTACTCAGTTGAGCAGGCCATGCCACTGCTCTGTCTATGGAGTAGCCATCATTTTATTTCTTTACTTTCGTAATAAACTTGCTTTGCTTTACTTTATGGACTTGCCCCAAATTCTTTCTTGCGTGAGGTCCAAGAACCCTCTCTTGGGGTCTGGATCGGGCCCACTTTCTGGTAACAAGGTGACTTTTGAACCAGTGTATGGTGGCACCTTTTCTGTCACCCTTAGTACAAGCAAGTTCAGTCAAATGGGAAGGGTGGAAACCAAATGGTAACAACCTGAGAAAGTATTTAGTAAGGGTAAATTATGCTTTCCAGCAATTTGGCTTTATAGGAAAAAAAAAAAAAAAAAAAAACCGAGATAAATGCTCTTTCCTCAGTCTAAATCTCATTAGTTGGAATATGTGGTCACACCAAACAACTCCAGGGTCTCAGTGGCTTGCTAAAAGAAAGATCTTAGACAAATTAAATTCAATGGAGTTTAATTGAGCAAAGAATGATTCAAGAATCAGGCAGCCCCTAAACCAGACACTTGAGCAGCAAGGAATTATGGAAACTATGTCTACATTTTCAGATAATTCAGCCCCCTCCCTTCCCCACCCCTGCTGCCACAGCTATAATCCTAATTTCGTGGACTTTCATTAGTTTTACAAAGGCAACTTTGGTCCCTGAGCAAGGAGGGGATTTGTTTAAGGGGATTCGTTTTAAGGAAGGACTATTACCATCCTTGTTTTAAAGTTAAACCATGAACTAAGTTCTTCCCATGTTTAGCTTGACTTATGCCCAGGAATGAGTGAAGACAGCCATTGCAACCTCTGCCTCCTGGGTTCAAACCACCCTCCCACCTCAGCCTCCCAAGTAGCTGGGACTACAGTACATGCCATCACACCCAGCTAGTTTTTGATTTCTGTATTTTTAGTAGAGACAGGGTTTTGCCATGTTGCCCAGGCTGAGCTCAAGTGATCCACCCATCTCAGCCTCCCAAAGTGCTGGGATTACAGGCCTGAGCCACCATGCCCAGCCCAGCCTTCTTCTTAACTGCTTCTTCCAGCAGCTGATACAGGAATATCAGATGGTGACTTTCCTGGTATCCCTCCTGCCAATGAAACAGAAGAAAGTTGGTCTTCTGGTATGTTTTGATGAAGACTTTTGCTTTCCTTGCAAAGGAAGTAGACACTGTTGTTCTCTTGTTTGCTTCTTTCTACCTTGACTGCTGTGACCTTCTTGTGTCCATGAGTGACAAGCGTTATGGCATAAAGTCAAGATGCACAGATAACAGAGCAAAAGTAGAGAAAGAGCCTGGTCCTTGATGACGATTGCTGCCAGAAACCACCTACCTTTGCACTTTATGTCATGTGAGAAAAGTTTAAGCCATGGCTAGGATGTCTTCAGGCAACTCAAAGCATTCTTTTTTTTTTTTTTTTTTTTTTTCTGAGATGAAGTTTCCCTCTTGTTGCCCAGGCTGGAGTGCAATAGCACAATCTTGGCTCACTGCAACCTGTGCCCCCTGGGTTCAAGCGATTCTCCTGTCTCCTGTCTCGCATGCCACCACGCCCAGCTAATTTTTGTATTTTTAGTAGAGATGGGGTTTCATCATATTCGTCAGCCTGGTCTCGACTGCCTGACCTCGATCTCCTGGTCTCGTTCTGCCCGCCTTGGCCTTCCAAAGTGCTGGGATTACAGGTGTGAGGCACCGTGCCCAGCCCTAGCATTCTTAACTGATATTTCTTCATATCTTCTCCTTCTAAAGGTAAAGTTCTAGAAGACAGAGACCTTACCTATTTTTTTTACTTCTATATTTTCAGCAGGTGGCATGGAGTAGACACTCAATTCTTGTTGAATGAATGAAGAGATGATGATAGTTTAAGGGAGAGGTACGATCTCAGGAAAGATTCTTTAAGATTTAGGGAGACCAGGGCATATATTTAGAATAACAAAAAGATACAAGAAGAGAGAGAGATTGAAGTTATAAAGATATAACTTTAGTCATATCTTTATAAGATGTAAAGTTATAAAGAGATATATTAAATTATAAAGATATAACAGATATGTATATATATAGAGAGAGAGAAGACAGAGCAAGAGAGAAAGAGAACAGAGAGAAAAAATTAATGAAGGATGGTTTATTAGTCAGAATTCTCTATAAAAACAACCAATAGGATAGATAGATGAAAAATAAATAATAGGTAGACAAATATAGATACACATTTATTATAAGGAATTGGTTCATGCAATTATGAAGGCTCAGAAGTCCCAAGATCCACAGTTGGGAAGTTGGAGATACAGGAGAACCGGTGATGTAGTTCCAGGCCAGTCCAAAGGCCTGAGAGTCAGAACTGGTGGTGTAAGTTTCAGTTCAAGGTCAGAAAAAGTCGATTCCAGCTCAAGCAGTCAGACAGAAAAAGTTCCTTCTCACTCAGTCTTTTTGTTCAATTCAGGTCCTCAGTTGATGGAAGAGGCTCACCCACATTAAGGAGGGCAATCTGCTTTACTCATTCTACTGATTCGAATATTAATCTCATCTAGAAACACCCTCACCCAGACACAAGACCCAGAATAATGTTTGACCAAAGTCTGGGCACCCCATGGCCCAATTAAGTTGACACACAAAATTAACCTTATAAATGGTATCATAAAAGGGGAAGGGGATGAGATCCCCTGCTGTGGTAGAGGCATATGTTAGATAATGAGAGAACAAAATCAAATGGGACTCCGAATTTCTTTAATCAGGGTAACTTTGAGAATCAGGCAGGTGGGTAATGAAGCCTCTCACCAGAAAAAAAGTATATATAATGGGTTAGATGTGTGTCCCTGATATGGTTTGGCTCTGTGTATCCACCCAAATCTCATCTTGAATTGTAATTCCCACATGTCAAGGGAGCAAACTGGTGAGAGGTGATTGGATCATGGGTTTGGTTTCCTCCATGCTGTTCTCATGATAGTGAGGGAGTTCTCATGAGAACTGATGGTTTAAAAGTGGCAGCTTCTCTTGCTCTCTCTCTCTCTCTCTCCTGCCATCATGTAGGATGTGCCTTGCTTCCCCTTTCCCTTCCACCATGATTGTAAGTTTCTTGAGGCCTCTCCAGCCACGTGCAACTGTGAGTCAATTAAATCTCCTTTCTTTATAAATTACCCAGTCTCAGGTAGTATCTTTATAGGAGTGTGAGAACGAATGAATACAGAGAATTGGTACCAGGAGTGGGGGCCTGCTATAAAGATAACCTGAAAATGTGGAAGTGACTGTGGAACTGGGTAACAGGCAGAGGTTGGAACAGTTGGGAGGGCTCAGAAGAAAACAGAAAGATGTGGGAAAGTTTGGAACTTCCTAGAGACTTGTTGAAGGTTTTGAGCAAAATGCTAATAATGATATGGACAATGAAGTCCAGGCTGAGGTAGTCTCAGCTGGAGATGAGAAATTTATTGGGAACTGAAGCAAAGGTTACTCTTACTATGCTTTAGTAAAACAACTGGTGGTATTTTGCCCATGCCCTAGAGATCTGTGAAACTTTGAACTTGAGAGAGATGATTTAGGGTATCTGGTGGAATATTTTTTTTTTTTTTTTTTTAGACAGAGTTTTGCTCTTGTTGCCCAGGCTGGAGTGCAATGGCACAATCTCAGCTCACTGCAATCTCCACCTGGTGGAAGAAATTTCTAAGCAGAAAAGCATTCAAGAGGTAACCCGGCTGATTCTTAAAATGTTCAGTCACATGCATTCACAAAGAGATGGCTTGAAACTAGAACTTATGTTTAAAAGTGAAGCAGAGCAAAAAGGTTTGGAAAATTTGCAGCCTGGCCACATAGTAGAAAAGAAAAACCCATTTTCTAAGGAGGAATTAAAACCGGCTGCATAAATTTGCATAAGTAATGACAAGCCGGATGTTAATAGGCAAGACAATGAAGAGAATGGCTCCAGGGCATGTCAGAGATCTGCATGGCAGCCCCTCCCATCACAGGCCCAGAGGCCTAGGAGGAAAACATGGTTTTGTGGGCTTGGCCCAGGGCCTTGCTGCTGTGTGCAGCCTTAGGACATGGCACCCTGCATCCCAGCCACTCCAGCTCCAGATGTGGCTAAATGGGGCCAAGGTACAACTCAGATTATTGCTTCAGAGGGTGCAAGCCCCAAGCTTTGGTGGCTTCCACGTGGTGTTGGGCCTACAGGTGCACAGAAGTCAAGAATTGAGGTTTGAGAACCTCCGCCTAGATTTCAGAGGATGTATGGAAATGCCTGGATGTCCAGGCAGAAGTCTGCTGCAGGAGCAGAGACCTCATGGAGAACCTCTGCTAGGGCAGTGTGGAAGGCAAATGTGGGGTTGGATCCCCAACACAGAGTCCCCACAGGGGCACTGCCTAGTAGAGCTATGAGAAGAGGGCCACTGTCCTCTAGACCCCAGAATGGTAGATCCATCAATAGCTAGCACTGTGCACCTGGAAAAGCTACAGGCACTCAATGCCAGCCTTTGAAAGCAGCCACAGGAGCTGTACCCTGCACAGCCACAGGGGCAGAGCTGCCCAAGGCCTTGGGAGCTCACCTCTTGCATCAGTGTGCCCTGGATGTGAGACACAGAGTCAAAGGAGATTTTGGAGCTTTAAGATTTAATGGCTGCCTGGCTGGGTTTCAGACTTGCATGGGGTCTGTGGCTCCTTTGTTTTGGCCAATTTCTCCAATTTGGAATGGGAATATTTCCCCAATGCCTGTACCTCCATTGTATCTTGGGAGTAACTAACTTGTTTTTGATTTCACAGTCTCATAGGCAGAAGGGACTTGCCTTGTCTCAGATGAGACTTTGGACTTGGACTTTTGAGTTAATGCTGGAATGAGTTAAGACTTTGGGGGACTGTTGGGAAGGCATATTTGGTTTTGAAATGTGAAAAGAACATGAGATTTGAAGGGGCCAGTGGTGGAATAATATGGTTTGGCCCTGTGTCCCCACCCAAATCTTATCTTGAATTATAATCCCCACATGTCGAGGGAGGGACCTGGTAGAGATGATTGGATCATGGGGGTGGTTTCCCTCATGCTGTTCTCATGATAGTGAGTTCTCAAGAGATCTGATTATTTTAAAGTGGGAGTCTCCCCTGCTCTCTCCCTCTCTCCTGCTGTCATGTAAGATGTGCCTTGCTTCCCCTTCACCTTTCACCATGATTATAAGTTTCCTGAGGCCTCCCCAGCCAAGTGGAACTGTGAGTCAGTTAAACCTCCTTTCTTTATAAATTACTCAATCTCAGGTAGTATCTTTATAGCAGTGTGAGAACAGACTAATACAGACTCGGCCCAAATCTTATATTGAATTGTAATCTCCAATGTTGGAGATGGGGCCTGGTGGAAGGTGATTGGATCATGGGGGCAGATTTCCCTCTTTGGTGCTATTCCCGTGATGGAGTTCTCTTGAGATTTGGTTGTTTAAATGTGTGTGGCATCTCTCCCACTCTCTCTTCCTCCTGCTCTGGCCATGTAAAGTGCCAGCTTCCCTTTCATCTTCTGCCATGATTGTAAGTTTCCTGAGGCCTGCCAACCATGTTTCCTGTACAACCTGTGGAAACACTAGCCAATTAAACCTCTTTTCTTTATAAATTACCCAGTCTCAGGTATTTCTTTATAGTAAGGCAAGAACAGATTAATACATATATCCACATATATATAGTCAGCTCAGGCTGCTATAACAAATACCATATACAGGTGGCTTAAACAGCAGACTTTTTCTTCCTTCCTTCCTTCCTTCCCTTCCTTTCCTTCCTTTCCATCCTTCCTTCTTTCCTTTTTCTTTCTTTCTCTCTTTCTTTCTTTTTCTTTCTTTCTTTCCTTCTTTCTTTCTTCTTTTTCTTTCTTTTTTTTTGATGGAGTCTAGCTCTGTCACCAGGCTGGACTGCAGTGGTGTGATCTCAGCTCACTGCAACCTCTGCCTCCCAGGTTCAAGCGATTCTCTTGCCTCAGCCTCCTTAGTAGCTGGGATTATAGGCACATGCTGCCACGCCAAGCTAATTTTTGTATTTTTTGTAGAGATGGGGTTTCACCATGTCAGCTAGGATGGTCTCGATCTCCTGACCTTGTGATCCACCCACCTCAGCCTCCTAAAGTGCTGGGATTACAGGCGTAAGCCACCGCACCCGGCCCCTTCCTTCCTTCCTTCTCTTTCTTTCCTTCCTTCCTTTCTCCCTTTCTTTCTTTCTCTCTTTCTCCCTGTCTGTCTTTCTCTCTTTCTTCTGAAACAGGGTCTTACTCTGTCACCCAGGCTGGAGTGCAGTGGTATGATCCTAGCTCACTGTAACCTCAAACTCCTGGGCTCAAGTGACCCTCCTGCCTCAGCCTCCTGAGTATCTAAGACTACAGGCACATATCACCATGTCCAGCTGATTTTTGTTGCTGTTGTTGTTGTTGTTGTTGCAGAGATGAGGTCTCATTATGTTGCCCAGGGTGGTCTCAAACTTTTGTCCTCCTCCTTCCTCAGCCTCCCAAAGTGCTGGGATTATAGACGTGAGCCACCATGTATAGCCAGACATTTATTTCTCATGGCATTTATTTCTCATGGTTCTGGAGGCTTGGAAGTCCAAGATCAAGGTGCCTGATCTGGCTCTCTGGGAGAAGCTCCCCGTAGTCCCTGTCTGCTATCTAAGAGGCTCTTCCTCTTCTCCACAGCCACCTATAAGCCTTTGAGGTGGGTGTTGGGAGCCCGTGGTCTTTGAGGGCTGCACAGCTTTTGAAGCCCACTTCCTGCTTATGCAAATCTGGGGACTCAAGGATTGGTTCAAGGTTCTAACTGTCAAAAGTCTTTTAAATGTAGACTCATTTTTTTCTTTGGCAATATAATTTCCCAGAAGCTTAGCAAGTGATATGGTTTTTCTGTGTCCCCACCCAAATCTCATCTTGAATTGTAGGTCCCATAATATCCACATGTCATGGGGGGGACCCGATGAAAGCTAATTGAATCATGGGGGCCAGTCTTTCCCATGCTGTTCTCATGATACTGAATAAGTCTCACAAGATCTGATGGTTTTATAAAGGGCAGTTCCCCTGCACATGCTGTCTTGCCTGCTGCCATGTAAGACATGCCTTTGCTCCTCCTTCACCTTCACCATGATTGTGAGGCCTTACTAGCCATGTGGAACTGTGAGTCCATTAAACCTCTTTTTCTTTATAAATTACCCAGTCTTGGCTATTTCTTCATAGAAGTATGAAAATGGACTAATACAGAAAGCTTCTGATCTTTGCTTCCCATCAGTTCCATAAGCAATGATCATGCCCAAATTCTTTCCTAGACATCATTTGTAGTCAGTCCACTGCAGGTATCTTCCACGTGGTAATTCAGTCTCAGGCTACTGCCATCATGCGTTCTGCCATGCCCTAGGGCATGGAGTCCTGGCTCCCTCTCTTGAGTTAACAGTAGCTAGCTTGAGCTTTCTGAAATAACAGGCACAGATGGTGCAAAAGACTAAATGTGTCCCCCAAAATTCATATGTTGAAATTTTTACCCCTAAGGTGATACAATTAGGAAGTGGAGCCTTGAAGAGGTGATTAGGTCATGAGGATGGGACCCTCATGAGTGGGATAAGTTCATTCTTTTCATGAGGCCCTCATAAAAGAGGCCTCAGAGAGCTTTCTCATTTTCTTTCTGTGGTATGAGGACACTGTGAGAAGATGGAAATCTGTAACCCAGAAGAGAACCTTCTCCAGCCCCTGACCATGCTGGCACTCAGATCTCAAACTTCCAGCCTCTTGAACTATGAGAAATAAATTTCTGTTGTTTTCTAGCTATCTGGTCTATGGTAATTTGTTATAGCAGCCGGAATGGACTAAGACAGATGGGAAGTTCACATTCTTAATCAGATCTTTAATAGTGTTAATACATGTTAGTCATAAAGGGCCTTTGTGTTTCAATAATATTTTGTTGCTCTTTGAGGTCCAGAAGTGGTGGGCCTTTATAACCCTCAAGGCCCTGTGTTTCTGGGCCCTCTCTAGACTCTTTCACTTCTGTGGCAAACCAATCTTTCCTATAAATTTCATCTGTCTTGTAATGTCTAGCTAAAAACAGGGTGGTAAAAGAGACTGCCTCCTTACTTTTGTATCCTAGGTGCCTCACTCACCTCGCCCTTGTCTCTGCCCTGGGAAATGTCTATATATCCTATTACTCTGATTCTTTCCAACCACTTTCCCGAGAACTACAGGTTTAGTAGGATGCTATCTGCCATCGAAGGAAATACTTTACTACATGTCTTGCCACTTTACAAATTAGGTTTCCTTTTTCCAGCTTCTTATATTACTTTTCTCACCAACTACCGCTCCACTGCTAAGCCAATGCCATATTACTTTAGGTTTTTGTTATTGTAGCACACCACTTCTAGATACCAATTTTTGTATTGGTTGACATGACACCAGATACTATGACTAACCCTGGAATTTCAGTAGCTTAACCCAATAAAAGTTATTTCTTCTCACAGTCAATTCACTGCAGGCATCTTCCACATGGTGATTCAGGGCTTCAGGCTACTGCCACCTTGTGTCTGCCATGCCGTAGAGCATGGAGTCTTTTGCTTCCAGGCAGCAGATCACTAAGGACATGGAGGATTATCCATGGGAGGTTTTTAATGTCAAGGCCTGGAAGTGGTGGACATCAGCTCTGTTCACATTCCACTGGCTAGAATCCAGACATGATCACACCTAATGCAAAGGAGGCTGAGGGATATAATGTAGTTATGTGCTCAGTGAGAAGGGCGAACGGGCTTTGGTGAACACATGACAACCTCTCTGATGAACTTATACAGCACTAAGAAAACTGGGCCACAAACCAGTGAGTCCTTTGTGTCTTCATAGCATTGTGGTCTTCATAAGGTAGTATTCTTCCTTAGGAAGTCTAAGCAATCACATCTGGGAGTGAGAGTAGGCCTTTGTTGTTAAATGGTGGATTACTGCAACTGTTTCCTTGGGGGATAATTTCTGTAAGGATAGCAGCAAACCTAGGATTAAACTCCACATGTACCCCACCTATCACCCCCAATTCTTTGCCTCTGCCAATAACCCAAGAATTCCTATCTCCTCCCCACCACCTCAATCATTGTCATATCTGGTGCCAGGGAGCTGGTGCTGACAGACCACAGGAAAGGTGTGTCATGATGGGAGGCATGCAGGACTTTGTCAGCCTAAGGGGCTAGACAGCCATTTCTTCGGGAAGGTTGAGTGACAATAGTTCCCTCCCAAGCAGGACTTGAATTCTGGGAAGTGATCCCAGAAGGCACAAGTAAGGAAGTAGGAGAAGTAAGTTAGGGAAAGAGAAAAGCTGAAAGCAGATTACTGTCAGGGGCAACAAGGACTCAATCCCAGTACAGACTGAGAAACCATGTGGAACATGCCTCAGAATTATCCCTCTAGAAGCCAGGGAGACTGGGGCATTTTTCCAACAACTCCATCCAAATTGGTTGAGAGTTGGCCCCAGGAACATTGAGCACCCTCTCCCTCAATTATGGGTTGCACTTATAAGTAGCCTATCAGGCTTCTGTACCAGACAAAGAAAGAAGGCCTATGCAGGCACTTAGGATGAAAGCCGTCAGTCTGCCTGTGCCAGGAACTGCCCACAGCTTCAGGGGCACTCAGGTGGGTCCAGGAAACATGGGGCACCTGCTACAGATAGGAAGAGGCACAGGCAGTGAAAAGTAAGGACCTGGACATGTCGCAGGCTCTCAAAGTCACCTAGCTAAAATCACACGGTATAGCTCTCATCTGGAGTGGAATTGACTCTGCCTTCCTTGTGTGTGAACTGGTATTAGCAGCCAGTATGGATTGAACATTCACTATATGCCAAGAACTGTACTAAGAACTTTATAGAAATTATCTTATTTAATACTTATTTCCATGTTTCATATACCATGGGAAAAGCAAGAAATAAGTAAGACTTACTCCCTGCCTTTAAACAATTTAAACTCCAGTGGAAGGGATAAGATGAGCAAACAAAGATTTTATACAGCAAAGGCTGTGATGAGGGCCATGAGAGTTACAAATACTTAAGAGGCCTTAGAGGTATGAGACTGACTTCGCGATGGTGGATCAGGCTTCATTGAGCAAGGAGGGGGCATTTGAATCTATCCTTGAAGAACCAGTAGGATTTTGACAGGCATATTAGAGCAAGTACATATGTGGATAAAGCTATGGAGTGTTGAAAAGCAGGAAGGGGAGGGACACAGGGTAAAAGGCAGGAAGGAGGTCAAGATGGGTGTTGCTAGAGAGCTGTCACAATTTCATCATGCCTGGGGGTGAGACAAAATTCATAATCCAGATGTGAAGTCAAGGTTGGAAGAAGCCAGGTCAAGCTTCAAATTGGGAAATGAAGAATGTATACAGTGGAAAGCAACAAGGATGTGGGACAGAACAAGTCTGGCAAGGAGTGAAATACAGAGGAGCAGAGGCCAGGCATTCAGGACTAATGCCATGATTGCTGGGTGTCTGTAGCAATTCATTCATTCAGTCACTCAATACATATCCCTTGTTCACTGTTTTCATTCATTCAACAAATATTTATTGAACACTCACCTTGTGCCAAGCACTCATTTACATAATAGGGATATAGTAGAAGACAAACAGGAAAAATCAGTGATCTCATGGAGTGGACACAGACAACATCATAAATAAAATATCTAGTATGTCAGACAATAAGCGTATGGAGAAAAATTAGCAGGGAGGGGTGAGAGGGAGTGCTGTCTGGGGAGAAGAAGGTCGTTATTTCAAACAGAGTGGTCAGGAAAGGCTTCTCTGAGAAAAGAATGTTTGAGCAAAGACCTGAAGGCGGAGGGAGTGAGCCACGTGGCTCCCTGAGGGAATCCTGCAATTGCAAAGACTCCAGACAGGAAGGTGACTTGCTGGTCCAAAACAGCAGGGAAGCAGGTGTGGCTGGAGCAGAGTGAGTGAAGTGCCTGAGGGCTGGTGTTTAGTTTAGAGAGAGGAAGCCAGCCCAGATGGTAAAGGGCAGTGGTTTTCAATGGGTTGGTGCCATCTGATAGTGGGTGTTTGTGAAATTAGTGGAGATGTTTTTGTCTTCTACTGTGGTTGTGCCTGAATGTTTACATATTAAAATGCATCTCTTATTGTGGGCTTTCTTTTTATTTCTGCTTTGTATTTTAGATACGACTCTTAAAAATTGTGCATGGAGGGAGGTCATATTATCTCTGAATTCCAATTCTGGATTGCAAAGGCGGTATTATACCATGTTGCTACTAACAGCTACTAACTTGTATCTAACAAAGCTGAGACTCCAGAGAGGGACCATAAAGGTCATTGTGAGAACTCTAAATTTCACTCTTTAAGCTGAGTTGTTTGAGTAGAGTTGAGCAGAGGAGTGGTGGGGTCAGACTTAGGATTTAAACAGCTCTCCATGCCTGCCATATGGAGAACAGAATGCAGGGGCCAGGGGAGAAGCCTGGAGACCAGTTATGAGGTTGCGGTACTAACGGCGAAAGATGGCGGCGGCAGTGGAGAAGTGAGAAGTGGTCTGATTCTGTGATATATTTCAGAAGGCGGGAGCTATAAGATTTTCTGAAAAAGATTTGTAGGGTGTGAGAGAAAGAGAGGTGTTGAGAATGACTCCAAATTTTTGACCTGAGCATTGAAGGATGTAGATACCATCAACTGAAATGGAAAGCCTATAGGTAGAGTTGGTTTGGGGAAAACACCAGAATTTATTGGACAGCAAACTATATATCAGGAACTATTTTAGGCACCAGGAACTTTCACAGGTCTGATACAGAGCATTATGTCAAGGAGTTCATCAGGCCAGAAGCTGAGGCCAGCAAGGACCAGCCTGTTTGACATGTAGGATTCCAGCTAGACTCTAAGCCTTCTTGGGTCAGTGAGCATGGTATGGTGTCTTGATCAACTCTGTAACCCACTTAGGACATGTTTGATAACTATCTATGGAATGAATGATGATTCTCTGCCTCTCATTCTCTGAGTGATTCAAATCATGAAGGCATGAAAGTCTATCCTTACCTACAACCATAAAATTATTAGAATAACTGTTCTGGGTTTAGGCAAGGATTTCTTTTGGATCATTTTGGATATTCTTATAAGACTGTAGCACCTCTAGTACAAGACAGTGTATTTAATCTTTGAATCTGCAGGGCCTAGCGCCTAGCAGGTATTTGTTGAATGAAAACATTTCAGTGTATTTCCTCAGACTTTTTAAAATTAGATATATTTTTATGGTGTTGTGATCATAATACCCATTTTATTTGTTTCCTAATTTTTACTTACTCTTTTATTAAAATTATTTTTCCATATATAGATTCTTCATTAACTACTATTTTTATGACTGCACAATAATTTATTGTATATGGATAAACTATAAGTCCATTACCCATTTCCTCATTATCCAATAAGATTCTTTTGGGCTATCAAAATAATAAATAAAACATCAATGAATATTTTCCTTAATGAGGCCTTTTACGTACTTTAGGTTATTTTAGTAGAGTGGTAAGATTTCTTGGTCAAGGACTATAGCAGACATTATTAGTATTTACCAACATCTGTGTTTCTCTGCTCCTTTTGGACGTGCAGGAAGGAGGCTTCACTTCTCAGCCTCCTTGCCATTGGGTAGGGCCATATGAATAGCTCTGGACAATGAAGTGTGAACGGAAGTGATGTGTGAATTTCCTGGATGTGGCTGTGGAAAGCTTATGCATGATTTGCCAATCTCTCCTGTTTTCTGCAAGGGTGACCAATGACATTCCAGATGGTAGAGTCCCTGAGTGACACAGAACAACCCTCCCTCTTCACCAACCTGAGGTGGGTATGTTGGAACTCTTGTTACAGTAAACTACCAGGATTCTGGGGTTAATTTGTTACCAGTGGTAACCTAGCCTTTCCTGACTAATACAGAGACTCTGAGCCTTATGACACATTAGAGTATATATTGGCAAATTGCACAGTGTATATAGTAGATACCCGATACATATCTCTTAAATGAATTAATGAGACTGGTCACCAAAATTACATGAAAATACCAATTTCAATGCTTATCAACAGCAATGGATTTATTGTTTTATAGTTCTTGCCAACTTAATAGGCAAAAATATTGTCTTGGCTATATTTTAATTTGTATTTCTTTGCTTATTGGAAAAATTGAACATTTTTTTCGTGTTGTTAGCTATTTCCTCTTTCCCATATTATTTGTTCTAAAGCTTTCATTCACTTTCAGTAACTACATATCGAATGCCTTCACTGTTCTAGATATTGGGGCTGTACTAGTGAATAACTTTGCTGTCGTGAACTTTCATTCAGGAGGGGAGAAAAATGACATGTACACAAATACTTAAATATTTTAGGTAATGGTAAGTGCTATGAAAATAAAGCAAGGTATGAGACTTAAAGATTGGCTGGGTGTGTTTTCACACTGACTGGTCATGCAGGGCCTTTCTGATAATGTCATTTTTGAACAAAGGGGATGAGCCAAGCAGATATTGGAAAGAAAGGTGTTCAGGCCAAGGAAACAGCACACACAAAGGCCTTAAGGCAGGGGCATGCTGGATATTTTTGGGGATCTAGCAAGAAGCCAATCTGGCTGAAGCAGAGTGAGCAAGACGAGAGTAGTAGGCGATGAGAGTGGAGAGACAGGCCGGAGCATGAATAGTCTTGCTTTTTGCTTTTTGCTTTTCTTTGGATTTGATATGAGAGTCACCGAGGGCCTTTGAGCTTAGGAGTGATATGGTATGACTTACTATTTAAAAGGATTACTTTGGCTTCTCTGTAGATAAGAGACAGTAGTGGTTAAATGAGAAGGGATCAGATTCTAGATATTTTTGTGGTAGAGTTAATTGATTTTGATGATAGGTTGGATATGGGAGTGGAATGTGAGAAATAAAGGAGTCAAGAATGACTTCAAGATTTTTTTTTTTTTTTTTTTAAATTGAGACGGAGTTTCACTTTTGTTGTCTAGGCATGATCTCAGCTCACTGCACCTCCACCTCCAGGGTTCAAGCGATTCTCCTGCCTCAGCCTCCCGAGTAGCTGGGATTACAGTTGTGTGCCGCCACTCCCGGCTAATTTTTGTATTTTTACAAAATACAAAATACATGGGGTTTCACCATGTTGACCAGGCTGGTCTCGAAATCCTGACGTCAGGTGATCCACCCGCCTTGGCCTCCCAAAGTGTTGGGATTACAGGCATGAGCCACCACGCCCTGCCTGATTTCAAGATTTTGACTTGAGCAATTGGAAAAATGTAGTTGCCATTTACTTTATTGCTCCATTAAACTATATTTGGTATTTTTAATGACTCCAGAAAATTCCATGTCAGAAATCAAAGAAACAGTATACCACGGTGGATAAAGTACTTGATTTCCAGGCCAGGGGTAGGTCTTGATTGATTTCAACCAGTTATGGTCCACTCAGTGCCATGGCTGCAGTGACTGGTTCAGGGGTGGTCCTATGACCTTAGATGATCCAATTGGAGGCCCAGGACTTTCATTTAACAATCTGGGAGAGACACTGCTTCTTCTGCTAGAAATGAACAAGGAAGCATGCTCCCTGAGGCTTCTGGTAGCCCTCTTTCTCCTTTGAGAGAAACCAGCCTTAAGATGAACTTGACATGGAAAGCAGAGGAAAGAGTTAAAAAGAAGGCCAGGTGTTTTGTGACATGGTTGAGTCACCGCATCCATCCTCACCTGAAATCTATCCAGAGAGACTGTTCAGCTACATGAGCCAGTACACTTTCCTTTATTGTTTATGCCATTTGGGGCTGTATTTTCTGTTTTCTTTTTCCTCTTTTTTTTTTTTTTTTGAGACGGAGTTTCACTCTTGTTGCCCAGGCTGGAGTGCAATGTCACAGTCTTGGCTCACTGGAACCTCTGCCTCCCGGGTTCAAGTGATTCTCCTGCCTCAGCCTCCTGAGTAGCTGGGATTACACGCATGCACCACGATGCCTGGCTAATTTTGTATTTTTAGTAGAGACGGGGTTTCTCCATGTTGGTCAGGCTGGTTTTGAACTCCTGATCTCAGGTGATCTGCCTGCCTCAGCCTCCCAAGGTGCTGGAATTACAGGCGTGAGCCACTGTGCCTGGCCTTGGGCTGTATTTTCTATCACTTGCCACTAAGCATGTCCTGACCCACATAAGCAGCTTTCACATAAATGCTGTGCACTGTTCTCAGGCAGAATGCTCTCACCACCTGTGATATTAGAACACAGGAAATAGTCACCCTAGAAAATCTGCAACCCATTTGAGCCTGAGGATTGGAGGGTTACATCATGCTGTGTAAGAGGAGAGGCCACCTTCAGAACATATGCTGTCCAAAATCCTGGAGGAATGGATCCCAGGAACTGTCAGCGCAGCAGACATCACCTGGCATCACAGGATCTCAGCTGCTTCCCCAGCAACGAGGGCTAGTCCTTCTCCCTGAAACACAGCGTCATTGGCAAGTTGCTTCTGGAGTGTTTACAGTCATCCTTATCAATTTCTGGAAGCATGGGGTAGAAACTGATTCTGAAGGCAAAGTCTCCAAGTATAGCAACACCCTTCTTCAGCATTTGTTCCTGAAAATCCTTTACTAATGTGTGCTCTTTGGGAGACAGTTTAAGGTCATGGAGAGCAGGACAGACAGTGGAATCAGACTACCTGGACTTCCCTCCTGGCTTCTCCAGGACTAGTAAACCCAAAAGAGGGGTCTCAGGGCTGAGGGCAGTGGGCAGATATGGCCCCTGCATCCCAGTCTTAGCAAATCCTCTGCACAGGGTTGGCAGCTGAGATTTTAGGGATTGCTCTATGGCGGGCTTCCTGGAGCCTGTGCTCTCTAATTGTCTTAGTGGCTAAGAGCATCAGGAGTTTGCAGCCACACTGCTAGGATTTGAGCCTTAGATCTACCACCTACAGACTGCACAAGTTATTTAACCTCTCTATGCCTTGGTTTCCTTCCCTGTAAAATTAAAATAATAAAAAGGTATTTATCTCCTAGAGTTGCTTAGAAGATAAATGAGTTACTACATGTAGTCTGAGAATGATGCCTAGCACTCTCTTAGTCAGTTTGGGCTGCCATAACAAAGACCATGGACTGGGTGGCTGAAGCTACAGAACTTTATTTCTCACAGTTCTAGGTGCTGGAAAGCCCAAGATCAAGACACCGTCAGATCCCATGAATGGCGAGTGTTGCTTCCTCTTTTGTAGATGGCTGTATTCTCGTTGGATCCTCATATGGCAGAGAGCAGACAGAGCTCTCTGGGATCCCTTTTATAAGGGCATTAATCCCATTCATGAAGGCTCCATTCTCAGGACCTAATCACCTCCCAAGGGTCCCAGCTCCTAATGCCATTACACTGGAGGTTAGGATTTCAACATATGAATTTGGGGCTGGGAGACACAAACATTCAGGTCTATAATGGGCACCTAATAAATGTTTAGAGTATTAGCTTTTGGGTTGCCTGTAACTTGCTAAGAAATAATGTTACAAAAACAAAACAAACAAACAAACAAAACAAAAAAAACGCCAAAGGCAAAAATGAATGGAAAGAAAGGAAGAGAATTGCATATGCAAAGCAGATACCATTTAATGTTTGACAGAAAAAGGAATGGCTGGTGTGCCTTTTAGTAAGGTTCAATCTTTTTCCTCCAGCCAGGGTGTAGTTTCTGGGCTGGAACCAGAGAGCAGGAAGAGGAAGCCCAGCGTCCCCTTCCTGTTGCCACCAGCCTTTGCAGTTGGCTGCTGGTGTGTGTTTTTATGTTTTTGTTTTTGAGACAGAGTCTCGTGCAGTTGCCCAGGCTGGAGTGCAGTGGCGTGATCTCGGCTCATTGCAACCTCTGTCTCCTGGGTTCAAGCGATTCTCCTGCCTCAGCCTCCAGAGTAGCTGGGGTTACAAGCATGTGCCACCACACCTGGCTAAGTTTTGTATCTTTACAGGGTTTCTCCATGTTGGCCAGGCTGGTCTCGAACTACTGACCTCAAGTGATCTGCTGCTCTCGGCCTCCCAAAGTGCTGGGATTACAGGCGTGAGTCACCACGCCTGGCCTTTTATTTTTTTCAGTGCTGCATAATCCTCTTCCTAATTACAATAAACACTCCTTACTATAAAATTTCACTTTATGTTTTCAGAGCCCTTTCCCATCTCTTCCCCTCCCATCTGATACCCAGAACAGAATTGGGTAGAGCCTATTGATTTCCCACTTCACAGATGGGGAAGAGTAGGGCTTGGGCTTGCCATCCAGCTCAGGTAAGATCCAAAGGCATGCCAAGATCATCGGTTCTTTTTTTTTTCTTCTTCTTTTTTCTTTTTTTTTTTTTTTTTTTTTTTTTGAGATGGAGTCTTGCTCTGTTGCCCAGGCTGGAGCGCAATGGTGCGATCTTGGCTCACTGCAACCTCCGCCTCCCAGGTTCAAGTGATTCTCCTGCCTCAGCCTCCTGAGTAGCTGGGATTACAGGCGTGCACCACCATGCCTGGCTCATTTTTGGATTTTTAGTAGAGACAGGGTTTCACCATGTTGGCAGGCTGGTCTTGAACTCCTGACTTAGTCATCTGCCCACCTCAACCTCTCAAAGTGTTGGGATTACAGACACGAGTCACCGCACCCGGCCTCCTTTTCTTCTTTATATATATATATATATATTTCCAAATGTTCTTTTTTGTTTGTTTTTTGAGACAGAGTCTGGCTCTGTCGCTCAGGCTAGAATGCAGTGGCATGATCTTGGCTTCCTGCAGCCCCCCAGGTTCAAGCGATTCAAGGTTCTCGGCTCACTGCAGCCCCCCAGGTTCAAACAATTCTCCTGGCTTAGCCTCCCGAGTAGCTAGGATTACAGGTATGCACCACCATGCCTGACTAACTTTTGTATTTTTAGTAGAGGCAGTATTTTTCGAACTCCTGACCTCAAGTGATCTACCCGCCTCAGCCTCCCAAAGTACTGGGATTACAGGCATGTGCCACCACATCCAGCTCAAAATGTTCTTAAATTTTAAAATGTATTGCTAATTTTCCTTATGTTTTAGTAGTAAGGAGTAACTCATATTAAGCATCACATGTACCAGGCATTATTTTAAGAGCTGTATCTGTATTGTCATTTACTTCTCACAACAGCCCAGTTAGATAGCTGCTATTATTTTTCTCCTTTTACAGATGACATCACTGAGGTACAGTGACCTACCACTATTAGGTTTAAACTCAGGTAGTTTGGTTCTAGAACCAACACACTTAACTATTATACTAGTTTACATGTTCACGGTAGAATTTATTTTTATTTTTTCAGAGACAGGGTCTTGCTATGTTGCCCAGGCTGGAGTGCAGTGGCTATTCACTGACACTATCCTACTAATGATCAGCATGGGAGTTTTGACCTGCTCTGTTTCTGACCTGGGCTGATTCACCCCTCCTTAGGCAACCTGGTGGTCCCCTGCTCCCGGGAGATTACCATATTTATGCTGAACTTCGTGCGGACACCTGATTGGCATAGCACACTTTAGCCCAGAATTCCTGGCCTCAAGCAATCCTCCCTGCTCAGCCTCCTGAGTAGCTGGGACTACAGGCATGTGCCACCACATCTAGCTATGGTAGAATTTTTAAACACCAGCAAAGAAAAAAAAAAAAGAAGAAGAAGAAGAAAAAGAAAAGTTTTAAAATCATTATAATCCCAATATTCAGATATAACTACTGTTAACATTTGATATATGTGGATAAATTAGACATGAGATGTGGAGTGAAAGGGAAGAACATATTTCAGAATTACTTGGGGGAGCTTTTGAAATATGTATATACTTGAAGTACTTTACACAAGGAGGAAGGACAGGCATGAGGATTTGGGGTGAAACATCTAGTGGATGCTAATAAACAGCCTCCACTTTTCCCTTCTACTCCCCAATTGCCTCACTGCCGCCCCAGTCGAATATTACCCGTGTATCTTTCCAGTCTTTCTTCCATGCATAGCTACATATGTATACACATAAATACACACTTGTAAATGGCAAACCAAACACTAATTAATGGTAGTTTAAAAAAAAAAAAAACAGCCGGGTGTGGTGGCTCATGTCTGTAATCCCAGAACTTTGGGAGGCCGAGGTGGGCGGATCACCTGAGGTCACGAGTTTGAGACCAGCCTGGCCAACATGGCGAAACCCCACCCCTACCAAAAATACAAAAAGAAATTAGCCAAGCGTGGTGGCAGGTGCCTGTAGTCCCAGCTACTGGAGAGGCTGAGGCAGGAGAATCGCTTGAACCCAGAGGCGGAGATTGCTGTGAGCCAAGATGGCGCCACTGCACTCCAGCCTCCGCAATAGAGCACAACTCCGTCTCAAAAAATAAAAAAAATAAAAATAAAAACCAAGGCAGGCAGGAGCTGCTGGCACATTTTATGATCACATTCTTAATTGCTGTGGATTCTTGCAGCACCTCAAGGGCATACTCATATGACAAATACAAGATTCCAGGCTGGAACCTGACGGGTTTTTGGCATCAACATCCCTTGCTGTGAATTTGTTGTTTTGCTATTTGGTAAGTGGAAGTGACCAAGCTATTCCCCTGCCCATGTTCTCCCAGGGGCCCTCTACTTCCGGCTGATATGTACTGTACAGTCTTCCAGACACAGCCTCGAGCCAGGGCGCTGGAAAACTGCCTGTGCCCAGGTTATTCCCCATTCAGGCTGGCTCCAGGGCCTGGGGAGAAGAGGCCTCGGGCAAACCCAACAGGATGCCTGGTGTGCTCAGGAAGGAGTAGAACCTTAGCCACAGAAGGGAGAAGTAGAACAAGGTGTTTCCTCTCTCTGCTCTCCGCCATAGCCCACTCTGGCACTTGTCACACCACTCCCCAGGTACTCATGTACTCCTCTGTCCCTCATAGTGGGCTGTGTGCTCTTTATGGGCAGGAATCAGACCTGGTTCATTTTTCTTTCTTCCTTTTTGCATCCTGATTGCTTGGAATGGCACCTGGAACGGAGGGAGCAGTAGATTCCTATTGGGATGAGGCCAGGCATGGTAGCTTATGCCTATAATCCCAATACTTTGGGAGGCCAAGGTGGGCAGATCGCCTGAGGTGAGGAGTTTGAGACCAGCCTGGCCAACATGGTGAAACCTCGTCTCTATTAAAAATACAAAAAAAAAAAAAAAAAAATTAGCCGGGCATGGTGGTGCACGCCGATAGTCCCAACTACTCAGGAGGCTGAGGCAGGAGAATTGCTTGAACCCAGGAGGTGGAGGTTGCAGTTAGCCGAGATCACGCCATTGCACATCAGCCTCCAGTCTAGGCAACAGGGCAAGACTCCATCTAAATATATATATATACACACACACACATATATATACACATATATATATATTCCCTTTGGGATGAATAACAGGCATAACCATAGCTAACACTGATTGAGGGCCTCTCTGTGCTCAAAGGCAGATAAATAAGACAGAATTTTCTTTTCTAATCTTTCCAACAACCCCATAAGGTAGAATCCAGATTCTATTATTATCTTCTTTGTAGAGTGAAGGAAATTAGGCAGAGAGACACTAATTAATTTGTCCAAGGTGGCAGAGATCAGTGGCTGGCTGCAACCCAAACCAGGAAGTTCAGCTCCAAAATTCCAGTTCTTAGTCCTTCCTCGATCCCACTTCTCCCACCCACTCTCTCCCGCAAGTCAGTGACCATAGTGATCACCTTAGGGTTTCACTTTATGATGTCACTCTCCTGATCAAGAACCTTCCAGGCCAGACTCCCCAGCACAGCATGGAGGCTGTCTAGGGTTGTCCCCAGCCTCCTGAGCAGTGACCTCCTCTTTCAGAGGCAATGGGAGCTTGGCCCCAACTCTACCATCTACCACTGTGTGACCGTGGCCACGGGACTTAACCTCTTTCCACCTCGGGCTCCTCCACTGTAGAATGAGGAGTACTGGGCTGACTTCACATGGCTTATGACGGCTTGAGAATCATCAATGTGGGCACTGCTTAGACAGGGGTTGGAAAACGTTTTCTAAAAAGGGCCAGATGGTATTTTTGGCTTTGTGGGCCATATGGTCTCTGCAACAACTGCTCAACTCTGCTATTGTAGTCCAAAAGTAGAAGCTATGGGCCTGGTGCCGTGGCTCACGCCTGTAATCCTAGCACTGTGGGAGGCCGAGGCGGGTGGATCACCTGAGGTCAGGAGTTCAAGACCAGCCTGGCCAAACTGGCGAAACCCTATCTCTACTAAAAATATGAAAATCAGCCCAGCGTGGTGATGCACACCTGTAATCCCAGCTACTTGGGAGGCTGAGGCAGGAGAATCACTTGAACCCAGGAGGCGAGGTTGCAGTGAGCCAAGATCGCACCACTGCCCTCCGGCCTGGGTGACACAGCAAGACTCTGCCTCAAAAAAAAAAAAAAAAAAAAAAAAGTAGAGGATATGGTCTGAATGTTTTGTGTCCCCCCCAAATTCAAATTCGCATGTTGAAATCCTAACCCCCATGGTGATAGTATCAGGAGATGGGGCTTTGGGGAGGGGATTAGGCTATGAGGGTAAAGCCTTCATGACTGGGACTAATGCCCTTGTAAAAGAGGCCCCAGAGAGCTAGCTAGCCTCTCCCATTACGTGAGGACACAGGGAGAAGGTATCATCTAGAAATGAAGTAGAAATGAATTTTCTACGAACTAGAAAGCCCTCACCCAACACTGAATCTGCTGGGGACTTGATCTTGGGCTTCCGCACTCCTAGAACTGTGTGACATAAATGTCTGTTGT
Organism: Pongo abelii; assembly: GCF_028885655.2. NCBI lineage: Eukaryota > Metazoa > Chordata > Mammalia > Primates > Hominidae > Pongo > Pongo abelii. Next base: position 94,629,131 of record NC_071995.2, read on the forward strand.
TTGTAAGGCGCTATTTTATTGTAGCAGCCCAAAGAGACAAGCAGCCATGGACAGTATGAAAAATAATTTGTATGGCTATATATCAATAAAAGTTTATTTGTGGCTGAGTGCAGTGGCTCAGGCCTATAATCTCAGCACTTCAGGAGGTAGAGGCAGGAGGATCACTTCAGCCCAGGAGTTCAAGACCAGCCTAGGCAATATAGCTAAACCCCATCTCTGCAAAAAAAGTTTAAAATTAGCCTGGTGCGGTGGCGCATGGGTAGTACCAGCTACTCGGGAGGCTGAGGTGGGAGGATGGCTTACGCCCAGGATGTCGAGGCTGCAGTGAGCCATGATCACACCACTACACACCAGCCTAGGCAACAGAGTGAGAAGCTGTCTCGGAAAAAAAAAAGTTTATTTATGGGCACTAAAATTTGAATTTCAAATAATTCTTATGTGGCATGAAATATTATTTCTAGTTTTTTCCTAACCATTTAAAAATGTGAAAACCTTTCTTAGCTCATGGACGTTATATACAAAAACAGGTGTGGGGCTAGATTTGGTTCACAGGCTGTAGTCTGCTGACACCTAGTTTAGAGCAGTATCTGGTACAAAGGAAGAGCTTAATACATCTGGGAGAGACAGTGTGAAGTAAGGTAACAAGTAGGAGGTTTTATAAGATGCCGAGGGCCTTGACTTGGTGGGGACATGTGGAAGGAATAGATGTGTTAAATATAGGAGACAGAGATGAGAACCCAACATCTGCTGAGTGCTGACTGTGGCCAGGCACCACACTTTCCACATTTCCTCCCATTTAGTCCTCACACTGACCCTGTACCTTATACCCGTTTACAGAGATGATAAGTGAGGCTCAGAGAGGTTAAGTAATATGCCCAGAGTTACACAGCTTTTAAGTGACAGAGTCAGGATCTGAACCCAGGTTTTATAGAACACCAAAGACTGGGCTTTTTCTATGAGACTGTCATTTGCTGAACATGTATTTTATTGAAAACAGACATGCAAGGTGCTATGCCAGGTTTGGGAACACAGTGGTGTAAAAGATGTACACCCCATGGAGTGTATAGTCTGGTAGGAGAGACCAGGCATCCAAACGAGCAATTATAACTCAGGGTGACATCTCCAGGATGAAAATGAACAAGGGAGCTCAGAATGTACAGTTCTTACCCACGTTTGGAAAATCAGAGAAGGCTTCCTGAAGGAAGCAATGTCTAACCAGATAGAAGGTCAAGATGGAAAGACCTAGGAGGGCACGAAACAGGGGCTAATGATACTAAACTACAATTTGTTTTCTTGCATAAGCAGGTTGTGGCTGGTGCCCGTACCTCTCAGATTTGCTGCCTTTGATAGTCCAATCCCTTCTTAGGAGGGTACCTGTGTATTTTTTTGTCTTTTTTTTTTTTTTTTTTTTTTTGGGACAGAGTCTCGCTCTGTTGCCCAGGCTGGAGTGCAATGGCATGATCTCAGCTCATCACGACCTCTGCCTCCTGGGTTCAAGCAATTCTCTGCCTCAGCCTCCCGAGTAGCTGGGATTACAGGCGCCTGCCACTACACCTGGCTAATTTTTGTATTTGTAGTAGAGACGGTGTTTCACCATGTTGGCCAGGTTGGTCTTGAACTCCTGGCCTTGTGATCCTCCTGCCTCGGCCTCCCAAAGTGTTGGGATTACTGGCGTGAGCCACTGCGCCCAGCCCGGCGGGCTGTCTTTCGTCCTTAGCTGTCCTTTGCTTCCATCCCGTCTCATTCTGAAATGCTACCATGGTTTTGTTTCAGAGCTCCCCAGAGACACAACTTAGCCCCTCCCTGCTTTCCTCATTACTTCAAGTGTTCCATGAATTCAGTAAACCTGATTCAAGATTGTGGTGGAGGGCGGGGATGGGAGCGCGGTATCCTCAGGGAGGGGTCATTCCTGGAGCACTGGTCTTCCGCCTTCTCCTGGCCCCGGACTTCCTCCCTGGAGTTGCAAACAAAATCCTCCCTTTGTCTTGTTGGGAGCGTTCCCGCCCACCTCCGGCCAGAAGGATCTCTGTTCCTACTTGAACTTAGCGAAGTATTTTCTCAACAAAGACACCTCTAGCTTCCTAAGAGGAATTCTGATACATAAAAAGTTCTCTTTACACCTCTGTTGTTTCATTCAACCCTCCAAGCAAATCGCTGGAATAGCGATCATCGTCCCCATTTTATAGATGGGGAAACTGAATAATAAACCCAAGTGATGGTGCCGGGAGTTAAAGGCAGGACTTTCAGAATCCAAAGCCTCCTTCCCCAGACACTGGCTATTCCACTTTCCAACACCACTGTGATGGGGTCTGGGGAAAGCAGGGGAGGGGACAGCCTAGTTGGGGAAGCAGAGAAGATGAAGGCCAGGAACTGAGACCATAGAAATATAGTTTCACCAGAGACACTCGTTTCCCATTACTTAAACCTCCACAATCTTCCAGTGAATGTTTCTTACTCTTGGTCTTCCAGAATGAGAGAATTGGACAAGACAGGCTTTAGTCACAGACACCCGAAGCAGACCAGGATCCTTCCTAAAAGGGAACACAATTCCCCTCATGGCTTGGGGTTTGGATGTTTGGTTCAGAAAGAGCCTAGGACCTGGCTGCGGTCACCCAGCGCGCCCAGCACTCGACCCGAGAACATTTCTGAAAGTAGCACTGCAGTTCCTCGATAACTGAGCAGACTCCAAGGAGACAAGGAGAAGAGAAAACAGAAAATAAGAAAGGAGGTAACAAAGAGAGCATTCTAAATTCAAAAAAGCAATTTTAGATTCAAAGTGAATTCGGCTATTGAAGCCAGAAACTACAGAAGTTCACACGGTGAGGTCTTGGCCTTAGCTCTTCAGAGAGCTGGGTTCCACATCGGGAAAATGAAGTTACCGTGAAATCAAAGGCTCAGAAGGTGAATCAAGGAGCCGGCATGTAAGCACCTTGGTTAAGCCTGTGCCCAGAGGAAGGCCAAAGAATAGCAGAGAACAGGAGCCCCGCCTTCAGGAAGCCTTCAGCAGGAGCAGCAAAAATCTGCTTCCTCTCCAACCCTAAGGTCACTGCAGGCTGACAAACCCTTCCCCCACGCCCTGCCACTTGAGCAGCTCAGCTCCCTGCACCCCACCCCTGTCCTAACCCCCACCCCCAGCTGAATCACACAGTCACAGAGGCCACTTTTTTTTTTTTTTTTTTGAGACGGAGGCTTGCTCTGTCACCCAGGCTGGAGTGCAGTGGTGTTGAGAGGTGACAGCGTGCTGGCAGTCCTCACAGCCCTCGCTCACTCTGGGCACCTCCTCTGCCTGGGCTCCCACTTTGGCGGCACTTGAGGAGCCCTTCAGCCCGCCGCTGCACGATGGGAGCCCCCTTCTGGGCTGGCCAAGGCCGGAGCCGGCTCCCTCAGCTTGTGGGGAGGTGTGGAGGGAGAGGCGCGGGCGGGAACCGGAGCTGCGCGCGGTGCTTGCGGGCCAGCGCGAGTTCCGGGTGGGCGTGGGCTCGGCGGACCACGCACTCGGAGCGGCCCGGCGGCCCCACCGGCCCCGGGCAGTGAGGGGCTTAGCACCTGGGCCAGCAGCTGCTGTGCTCGATTTCTCGCCGGGCCTTAGCTACCTTCCCTCGGAGCAGGGCTCCAGACCGGCAGCCTGCCATGCCTGAGCCTCCCCCACGCTCCGTGGGCTCCTGTGCGGCCTGAGCCTCCCTTACGAGCGCCGCCCCCTGCTCCACGGCACCCAATCCCATCACCACCCAAGGGCTGAGGAGTGCGGGCGCAGGGCGCGGGACTGGCAGGCAGCTCCACCTGCAGCCCTGGTGAAGGATCCACTGGGTGAAGCCAGCTGGGCTCCTGAGTCTGGTGGGGACGTGGAGAACCTTTATGTCTAGCTAAGGGATTGTAAATACACCAATCAGCACTCTGTATCTAGCTCAAGGTTTGTAAACACACCAATCAGCACCCTGTGTCTAGCTCAGGGTTTGTGAATGCACCAATCGACACTCTGTATCTAGCTACTCTGATGGGGACTTGGAGAACCTTTGTGTCCACACTCAGTAACTAGCTAATCTAGTGGGGATGTGGAGAACCTTTGTGTCTAGCCCGGGGATTGTAAACGCACCAATCAGCACCCTGTCAAAACAGACCACTCGGCTCTCTGCAAAATGGACCAATCAGTAGGATGTGGGTGGGGCCAGATAAGAGAATAAAAGCAGGCTGCCTGAGCCAGTAGTGGCGACCTGCTGGGGGTTCTCTTTCACCCTGTGGAAGCCTTGTTCTTTCTCTCTGCAGTAAATCTTGCCGCTGTTCACTCTTTGGGTCCACACTCCCTTCATGAACTGTAACAGTCACCGCCAAGGTCTGCAGCTTCACCCATGAAGCCAGCGAGACCACGAACCCACAAGGAGGAAAGAACAATTCCAGACGCGTCGCCTTAAGAGCTGTAACACTCACGGCGAAGGTCCGCAGCTTCAGTCCTAAGCCAGCGAGACCACAAACCCACCAGAAGGAAAAAACTCCGAACACTTCCGAACATCAGAAGGAACAAACTCCGGACACGCCACCTTTAAGAACTGTAACTCACCCCGAGGGTCCGCGGCTTCATCCTTGAAGTCAGGGAGACCAAGAACCCACCAATTCCGGACACAGCGTGATCTTGGCTCACTGCAAGCTCCACCTCCCAGGTTCACGTCATTCTCCTGCCTCAGCCTCCCCAGCAGATGGGACTACAGGCGCATGCCGCCAGGCCCGGCTAATTTTTTTTTTTTGTATTTTTAGTAGAGAGGGGGTTTCACCATGTTAGCCAGGATGGTCTGATCTCCTGACCTCGTGATCCGCCCGCCTCGGTCTCCCAAAGTGCTGGGATTACAGGCGTGAGCCACCGTGCCTGGCCTCTTTTTTTTTTTTTCTTCGAGATGGAGTCTCACTCTGTTGCCCAGGCTGGAAGTATGATGGCGTGATCTCGGCTCCCTGCAACCTCTGCCTCCTGGGTTCCTGTGATTCTCCTGCCTCAGCTTCCCGAGTAGCTGGGAATGCAGGTGCCCACCATCATGCCTGGCTAGTTTTTGTATTTTTAGTAAAGACAGGGTTTCACCATTTTGGCCAGGCTGGTCTCAAACTCCTGACCTCAGGTGATCTGCCCATCTCAGCCTCCCGAAGTGCTGGGATTACAGGCGTGGGCCACAGCACCCAGCCACAGAGGCTACTTTCTGCCCACCTCCCCCGGGCTGGGCTCTCTAGCCTTGCACTTCTGCTCATGAAGACTAAGGGTTGCCAATGTCAGAATGGCAGACACTGGCGGGTCCCAGTAGGTCTGCTTCTGCTTCATGGGGGTAGCCGTGTGTAGCACAGTGGGCATCCCTGGAAACAAAATCCCCTTTGACATCCAAAACGAAGCTTGCCTAGAGCAGTGTCCGGTCCATGGTAAGTGCTGTAGAGTTGTTAGCTGTTACCATCTACCCTGGCTTCAGCCCCTCGTTATGCTAAAGTGGGTGAGTGAATGAAGGAGGTGGGAACTGTTGACAGTCTTGAAGGTTAAGCATTTGAAAGAATTCTTAACCTTCAAGCAAGGCTGGATGGAGCACGTGTATGTGTAAAGATTTAGGAATAGTGATGATCGAGGTGTCTGCAGAGATGTAAGTGGAGCAGATGGAATAGGGTGAAGATTCAAGTATGTAGTGGGAGCAGGTCTGTGAGAGATAGATTGTTTAGGGCCTGGGTGCCAGGCTAAGGTTTTGTTTTGTTTTGTTTTGTTTTTTTAAGTGCAGTGGTGTGATCTCAGCTCACTGCAACCTTCTCCTCTCCGGTTCAAACAATTCCCATGCCTCAGCCTCCCCAGTAGCTGGGATTATGGGCGTGTACCACCTTGCCCAGCTAATTTTTGTATCTTCAGTAGAGACAGGTTTCACCATGTTGACCAGGCTGTTCTCAAACTCCTGACTTCAGGTGAGCCGCCCGCCTTGGCCTACCAAAGTGCTGAGATTACAGGCATGAGCTACCACACCTGGCCCCGACAACTTGGATTTGAATGCAGACATCATTTTGCTATCATAGATTAAGACTTGGTATAGTTGAACTCTGACTTTGCATTTGGGTTCTGTGCCATTTCTTTCTCTCCTTCCCTCGATCTCCCTCCCTTTCTTCCTTCTTTCTTCTTTCTTTCCTTTCCTCCCTCCTTCTATACCTCTCTCCCTCCCTCCTTTCCTTTTTTCTTCCCTCTCTCCCTCCCTCCCTTCTTTCCCTCTTTATATTTCCCTGTGCATTTTCCCAATTCTAACATTCTATGCATTTTATCTTTTCATGCTGTTGGCAACTAATTATCATATCCTGAGAATCTTCACAGCAATTGGTGAGAAGGGTGAAAATGTGACAAGTTCTTCTCCTTTTTTTGTTTAAATGGGATTAGCCAGCTAACTGCACATTCTATGCAGAAGCGAAGTGTCTAATTTCTCACTTCTGAAGTTGTCATCTCCTGCCCTGGTCTACCAGACTTAATTTATACTGTCAGGGTTACCATGGGAGATTCCATATGAAGCTCTAACTTGGGTACCTGTGGGTCCCAGTGTTTCTAAGTCTAATAGTTAGACCAATGGTCCTCCATCAGAGTCAAATTTGCCCCTCAGGGGACATTTGGCAATGTCAGGAAACATTTCTGATTGTCAAACCTGAGGAGGGAGAAGTGCTACTGGTATCTAGTGGGTAGAGGCCAGAGATGCTGCTAAATATCTTACAATACAATGCACAGGACAGCCCCACAACTAAGAATTACCCAGCCCAAAATGTCAGTAGTGCTGACACTGAGAATCCTTGGTCTAGACTGAAACCTCTGACCAAGAAAAGATGGTGAAGTGAACTGAGTATCTGCACAGATAGGATTGGAATGGGGTGGGATGATGGACCTGAGGAAGAGTTCTGCTGGAAGCAACTGGAAAGCATTTGATATCAGAAGGAAAAACCAGAACCTTTATGAGCAAATGGTTTGCCTATTTTTAATTAGCTCCCTTGTGCAGATATTGACATTTCAGTATATTGCTCCAGTGATACTTATCACCAGAAGCCATGGCTTCTCCAGTTTCTAATGAAACCTGATGTGTTCATTGGTTCTGAAAGCCTACAGCTGTGTTTGGCTTTGCAGCCCTAACTGATAATAGCGTTTGAAGTCCCTTGTTGCTCTGACTTTCAGGAAATATAAGTAATATCTTTGGAAGGCAGCAGGCACCAGACATCCATTTGTGTGGGGGAAAATGTATCACAAAAGCATTCCCTGGTCGGGAAAGTAAACCATTGAACTTGATCCGACTGGTAAGTGAGTGATCAATTATTAACTAAGTTTGGAGAAGTGGGAATTCCCTCTAATCCCTGTGGTTTGCTGGATTAAATAATGTTGCACACAGATCTAATCGTTTTGGCTCTACGGCGAGCTCTGCCAGCCAGGCTCCATCCTCAGCCCTGTCCTCTCCTCTGTCCTAACTCACTCCGTACTGCTCTCATCCAGTCCCAAGGCTTCAGATAGTCTTCGTATACCAACAGCCCTTCAGGCTAATGGATAATCCCATTACATTTCCGTGATCCTATTACTCTCCCACTTTCCCAAAGGACGATCTCACGCTTTCCCTTTCCTCAAACTGTCAATACATCCTTCCCCAACGTGCTGCACTGAGAACCTCACTTCCTATTTTCTGGAGAAAACAGGAGCAATCAGAAAAAACTTGCACCTGCTTCCAGCACATCTAGCAGTTCCTGTGTCCTTCTATTCTACTTTCCCTCCAGTGACCACGGTCCAACTGTTCCTGTGCCTTTCCAAGGTCAGTTCCCTCACTTGGAGAGTAGATTGCAACTCTTCTGCCTACCCAGGAATGTCACTTGCCTCTTTTCTCCTGAATTCATCCTTTCCCACCCTATCAACTTATTTACAATAAATTCCGTTAAAAAAAGTCTTCCTCGGGGCCAGGCGCAGTGGCTCACGCCTGTAATCCCAGCACTTTGGGAGGAAGGCTGGTGGATCACTCAAGATCAGGAGTTCGAGACCAGCCTGGCCAACATAGTGAAACCCCATCTCTACTAAAAATACAAAAAATTAGCCTGGTGTGGTGGCAGGTGCCTGTAATCCCAGCTACTTGGGAGGCTGAGGCAGGAGAATTGCTGGAACCTGGAAGATGGAGGTTTTAGTGAGCTGAGTTTGCACCACTGCACTCCAGCCTGGGTGACAGAGCAAGAATCTGTCTCAAAAAAAAAAACAAAAAAACTTATTTGACCCCACATCTCCCTCCAGCTATTGTCCCAGTTTCCAGCTCCTTTAATGGCAAAAAGACTTGCCTCCTTATCCTCTCCTCTTCTTCTCTCGTGTATCCTTTTTATTTACACCTTCATTTCATCAAACCATCAACATCAGCTCTTGTCAAGGTCACTATGACCTCCACTTGGCCAAATGCAGTGGTTAATTTTCAGTTCTTATCAGACATTCAGCAGCACCAACTCCATTGCTCACTCCCCTCGACACTCCTTCCCAGCATGGGAGGACATGGGAATTTCCGTAATAGCTGAATGTCTTCCACACAGGGGAGATTTAGAATCTAAAGATTTAGAATATAAAGGTGATGGAGTATGTCAAATCTATAGTGTTGTCTTTTAAAAATATACATAAAATTTGAAAATAATCCATATGTTTGATATTTTAAGCACTTAAATGTTTAAATGAATTTGGCATATTGAAGAACAACTTGCTATATTGAGGGTTTTTTTTTTTTCTGTTTTTTGTTTTTTGGTTTTTTTTTGAGATGGAGTCTCACTCTGTCACCCAGGCTGGAGTGCAGTGGCATGATCTCAGCTCACTGCGAGCTCCACCTCCTGGGTTCACGTCATTCTCCCACCTCAGCCTCCCGAGTAGCTGGGACTACAGGTGCCCGCCACCACGCCTGGCAAATTTTTTTTTTTTTTTTTTTTGTATTTTTAGTAGAGATGGGGTTTCACTGTGTTAGCCAGGATGGTCTCGATCTCCTGACCTCGTGATCCACCCGCCTCAGCCTCCCAAAGTGCTGAGATTACAGGCATGAGCCACTGTGCCTGGTCAAGAAATTTTTGTAAGAGAATTAGAAAAGAATCTGTAGGCCAAGTGGGGTGGCTCATGCCTATAAACCCAACACTTTGGGAGGCCAAGCTGGGAGGATTGCCTGAGGCCAGGAGTTGGAGACCAGCCTGAGCAACATAGCAAGACCCTGTCTCTATAAAAAATATTAAACAGCAGAAATACACAAAAATAAAAATAAAAAGTAAGTTTTGGAATATATAAAATAATTTGAAACTTTTATGCTATATTTATAAGTATAATATTAGTTTTACAAAAATGACTAAGGAGTCAGGGATTTTTCTTTTTAGTTAATTTGTAGTCAGCTTCTTAATGTAAAAGGTAAGCACGGAAACCTGGAATCTGGGGCACAATCTGTTTTATTGGAGGCTTTGCTTAAGGGTTGGTTCCACTCAGACTTAATTAAACAACTTGAAGGGTTTTTAACTGTGTTTATAAATTTAATATATTTGATTTGCTTTTCAATGACAGCTAGTTCAAAAAGTAGCCCACATATTATTAGCTATATGACTGTGAGAATTATTCTGTATACCTCAGTTTCCCTGTATATGAAATGGAGATGATAATAATATAAGATATGAGAATTAAAGGAGTTACTGGTATAAATTATTATTATTATTATTTTTTTTTTTTAAGATGGAGTCTAGCTCTGTCACCCAGGCTGCAGTGGTGTGATCTCAGCTCACTGCAACCTCCACCTCCCAGGTTCAAGCAGTTCTCCTGCCTCAGCCTCCCGAGTAGCTGGGATTACAGGCCACGCCACCACACCTGGCTAATTTTTGTATTATTAGTAGAGACGGGGTTTTACAGTGTTGGCCAGGCTGGTCTCAAACTCCTGACCTCAGGTAATCTGCCCGCCTTGGCCTCCCAGAGTGCTGGGATTACAGGTGTGAGCCACCGTGCCCAGCTAGTTTAGGACAGTGTCTGCCCATGGTAGGGGCTGTAACTGTTAGGTATCACTGAAACACAAATAAATTTACAAATGCAGTTTAAAACCCTTAGAGTTGTTTCATTAAGTCTGAGTGGAACCAACCCTTAAGCAAAGCCTCCCATGAAACAGGCTAGTAAAATTTTCTCTAGAAATAGCCCAAAAAGATTTATAAAAGTGACTTAAAAGCTTGAAGGAAAACCTTGGATTCTAAATTTGTTACTCCAATAAGTGAAATATTGCTTAGGGAAAAAAAGTGGTTGCATAGTAATTTTTTGTTTGTTTGTTTGTATACCCAGAGTTGTCCTCTGGACATTAGAAAATCCACAAAGGCAAAATTAATTTTCGAAGAGCCCTGGCATGTCCTAGTTTCTGGGACTTCTGAGAGGACCATGGGTGTGGCATGGGGGAACTTGCTTAATGGATGTGGCCCTGAGCCCAAGTCCCCTCCCACCTACCAGTGAACCTTAGCAACTCCACTTAGATCAGTTTTTTATATTGGATTTCAACCTAAGATTATAGTTTTGGGAGGGTTGTAGTCCAGTAAAGTTTCAAAAATCTTGTTTTATTTGGATGACTGTATAATTTTCTTACAGTTTTTTTTTTTTTTTTTTTACTTTGAGCATCATTATTTCAAAGGTAGTATATCTTATTCTTATTCTTATTAATTTTTTTTTTTGAGACAGAGTCTCTGTTGCTCGGGCTGAAGTGCAGTAGCACAATCACTGCTTTCTCACTGCAGCCTCAACTTCCTGGGCTCAAGTGATCCTCCCACCTCAGCCTCCCAAGTAGCTGGGACTACAGGCATGTGCAACCATACCCGGTTAATTTTTTTTTTTCCATAGGGACAGGGTTTCGCCATGTTGCCCAGGCTGGTCTGGAACTCCTGAGCTCAAGTGATCCACTTCAACCTCCCAAAGTGTTGGGATTACAGGTGTGAGCCACCGTGCCTGGCCAGTAGCATGTCTTTTAACCAAAGCTTGCAATATTTAACTCCTTACAGAACAAGAATAGGAAAGTCAGCATACGAATTACAATGACGAGGCTCTGATACAGACCCAAGTGCCAGACCAGAATGGGACTCTCTCTTACCACACAAGTGATTATTGCAAACTAGGAAACACTCATTTCTCTGCAGGGATGAGAGTAGAGCATCAAATTAAATCAAATAGTCGTTGAGCAGCATTCACCAGTGTCTGGCATTTAGAAGGAGCTCCTTGATTATTTTATTTGATTTGATGCTGAATTCTCATCAGTTCCTAAACTTTCCTTCTTAAGAGCAGGGGTGGGCCAGGCGCTGTGGTTCATGCCTGTAATCCCAGCACTTTGGGAGGCCTAGGTGGGCGGATTACCTGAGGTCAGGAGTTTGAGACCAGCCTGGCCAACATGACAAAACCTAAAAACACAAAAATACAAAAATTAGCTGGGTGTGGTGGTGGGCGCCTGTAATCCCAGCTACTGGGGAGGCTGAGGTAGGAGAATTGCTTTAACAGTGAGGCACGGAGGTTGCAGTGAGCCAAGATCACGCCATTGCACTCCAGCCTGGGCAACAGAGCAAGACTCCATCTCAAAAAAAAAAAGAACAGAGGTGAGCAAACTTTTCCTGTAAAGGACCAGGTAGCAAATATTTTAGGTTTTGCGGGTCATGAGGTCTCTATTGCAACCACTCAGTCCTGCTATTGTATCACAAAAGCAGCCATAGATAAACGGGCAAGGCTGGGTTTCAGTAAAACTTTATATAAAAAGAAAGTGGTGGGTCCAATTTGCCCTGCAGGCAGTAGTTTGCTGACTCCTGCTTTAGAGCAATGCTTCTCAAACTCTTCTGACTAGGACTATTAGATTATTGCTCAACAGATTGCTGTTTTGTATCTAACTGATGTTGGGCTGAGTCCTGTGACTGGCTTTGATCAATGAGACTGTGGGAGTGAACTTCTCTGACCTTGTCATTCAGCCAATAGGATGTTAGCAGACACGAGACAAGCAGAGACTTCAAATGTGCTTAGAGGATTAAGTTTGCCCTTTTGTGCCTTTAACATTATGATAAGAAGAGCTTCCCCCAGGAAGCTGCTACCCTTTAGACTAGACCCAAATAGAAGACATATGGAGCAGAACCAAGTCCAGTGATGAGGAGCCAAGCTTGGCAAGACCTGAAGCTTGAAGCAGACCTGCTCAGCCAAGCCCAGCCTAGATTAGCTGATTATCAGCTGATCCACAGAGGAGTGAGTGAGCCCAGATAAGATCAGCGGAGCTGCCCAGCCACCCCCAAACTCATGGGAAATAAATGCGTCACACTTTGGGAGGCCGAGGCGGGCGGATCACGAGGTCAAGAGATGGAGACCATCCTGGCCAACGTGGTGAAACCCCATCTCTACTAAAAATACAAAAATTAGCTGGGCATGGTGGCTCGCAGCTGTAATTTCAGCTACTCAGGAGGCTGAGGCAGGAGAATCACTTGAACCTGGGTGGCGGAGGTTGCAGTGAGCTGAGATCGCACCACTGCGCTGCAGCCTAGTGACAGAGTGAGACTCCATCTCAAAAAAAAAAAAAAAAGAGAAATAAATGCCTCATGCTGTGTGCCACCAAGACTTTTATGATTGTTATGTGGCATTATTTTAGCAATCTACTGATACAAACATGGTCAATAAGAAATCATACCTTGTGATTCAGATTCATAAACATTATTTTCTTCACAATGGCAGAAACTGAGCAAAAATTTTTTGCAGAAATCGTATAGCAAAATACTTACAAGGTCTTTATCACCTGCCAGGCATTGTTTTAAGTGCTTTTTAGCTTTATTTATTTATTTGTGAGACAGGATTTGGCTCTGTCACTCAGGCTGGAGTGTCATGTCATGATCTCGGCTCCCTGCAACCTCCACCTCCGGGGCTCAAGCAATCCTCCCACCTCAGCCTCCTGAGTAGTTGAGACTACAGGTGCATACCACCATGACTGGCTAATTTTTGTGTTTTTTATAGAGATGGGGTTTTGCCATGTTGTCCAGGCTGGTTTTGAACTCCTGAGCTCAAGTGATCCCCCTGCCTCAGCCTCCCAAAGTGCTGGGATTACAGGCATGAGCCACCACACCTGATCTTAAGTGCTTTACATATACCAACCCATTTAATTTTTTTAACCCATTTAATATTTACAATAGCTCTATGAAGAACATATTATTCAGGTGTAAAAACTGAGGCACAGAGAAGTGATTTGCCAGAGGCCACATAGCTAGTAAGTGGTCACACTGTGGAGGTTCAGTACAGCAGGTCTGGCTTCAGAGTCCATGGTTAACTATACTTTGATATTGTCTATTCTAATATAATCTATTACATTGTTTAAATGGGGGAATAGAATGATGTGACTAAGAATGCCAAGACAATTCAATGGGGGAAAGAATAGTCCTTCGCAAAAGGATCTGGGACAATTGGATATCCACATGTGAAAGAATGAAGTTGGACCCCTATATCATATTCACACATTAACTCAAATCATAGACCTCCATGTGAGAACCAAAATTATAAAATTCTTAGAAGAAAATGTAGGAGTAAGTTTCCATAACCTTGGTTTAAGCAAAGCTTTCTTAGGTATGACATCAAAAACATACACAACAGAAGAAAAAATGGATAATTGGACTTAATAAAAATTAGAAATGTTTGCGTCAGCGGACACCATCAAAAGTGAAAGGACAACCCACAGAATGGGAGAAAATACTTGCAAATATGTCCGATAAGGGTCTAGTCTCCACAATATATAAAGAACTCTCATGACTCAACAACAAAAAGAAAACAACCCGATTTAAAAAATGGGTCAATAGGCCGGGTGCCGTGGCTCATGCCTGTAATCCATGCACTTTGGGAGGCCGAGCCAGGTGGATCACTTGAGGTCAAGAGTTCAAGACCAGCCTGGCCAACATGGTGAAACCCCACCTCTACTAAAAATACAAATATTAACTGGGCGTGATAGTGGGCAGCTGTAGTCCCAGCTACTTGGGAGGCTGAGGCAGGAGAACCACTTGAACCCGGGAGGCAGAGGTTGCAGTGAGCCAAGATTGCGCCACTGCACTCCAGCCTGGCAACAGAGCAAGACTCTGTCTCCAAAAAAAAGAAAAAAAATGGATTAAGGATCTGAACAAATATTTTAAGATACACAAAATGTCCAATAAGCACAACAAAAGATGCATAACATGAGGGACATTCAAATAAAAACCACAATGACATACCATTTCACACCCACTAGAATGACTGTTTTTAAAAAGCCAAATAATTATTGATGAGGGTGTAGAGAAGTTGGAACCCTGATACTCTGTATTGCTAGTGGGAATGTAAAATGGTTCAACCACTCTGGAAAAGAGTCTGTCAGTCCTCAAAATGTTAACCATAGAGTTATCACAGGATCCAGCAGTTCTAATCCTAGGTGTTTACCTAAGAGAATTGACGTATGTCTACACAAAAACTTACACACAAATGTTCATAGCAACATCATTCATAATAGCCAAAACGTGGAAAAAATCCAAATGTCCATCAATTGATGAATGGATAAATAAAATGTGGAATACCCATACGATGGAATATTATTCAGCCAAATGAATAAAATTCGGATATATGCTTCAATATGAATGAGCCTCAGAAATACTATGCTAAGTAAGAGAAGCCAGGCACAAAAGCCTGTATATGGTATTATCGCATTTAGAAAGAATATATGAATAAGCAAATCTATAAAGATAGAAAATAGATTAGGGGTAACCTAGGGCTTGGGGTTAGGGAGGGTTGGGTAAATAAGAGGGATGTTAATGGGTACAGAGTTTCTTTTCAGAGTGATGAAAATGTTCTAAAATTTATTGTGCTGGTTGCACAACTGCAAATATACTAAAAATCATTGAATTGCATACTTTACATAGGTGATATGGTATGGTATGTGAATGAGATCTCAATAAAGCTGTTATAAAGAAAAAGATGGAAGAGAGAAGGGTTGGGGAGGAGAGGGGAGGGGAGGGGAGGAGAGGGAAGGGAGAAAGGTAGGCAGAGAGACAAAAGGGGGAGGGAGGGAAAGAAAGAAGGGAGGGAGGGAGGAAGGGAGAAAGGTAGAGAGACAAAAGGGGGAGGGAGGGAAGGAAAGAAGGAAGGGAGGGAGGGAGAGGCTAAAGCGCGGACTGGCCTGGGACTGGGTTGTGGGGGATGTGTGGTCAGCAGAAGCAGAAGCAGTGGCCACACTGTGGGAGGTCTCCTAGGCCACAGTATAGAGTGTGCCTTTTGTTGTCATTGCCATGGGCAGCCACTGGAGGATTTTAAGCAGAAGTGTGATATGATCTTATTATAAAAAACAGCTCTGGCCCTTCCATGGAGACTGGGCTGGGGGTAGGGGCAAGCCTCATCTGGGGGACTCTTAAGTATCACAAAGGTTCACGTGAGAGATTCTGTGTCTTGGACTCGGTCACAGCAGTGGGGAATGACACGCCGTGGTCCACAAGCAGGCTCCATCCTTCTCTCCACCTTTGACCCATCCTCACCTCCCCACCCCCTCCAGCTTCATTTCCAAGGGAAGGGGATTACACTAGCCAAGATCATCTTTAAAATTCAGCCTATTTCCTTTGCTGGAACTGCCTTACTCCATCCAACATCTCATGTCGTGGAGCAGAGAAGCATGAAAGGGGCATGTAGGAGATGAGACAGTGACTCTCCCAGACCACAGTCAGTGCACCCAATGCAACTAGACTGTAGCCAACTGAGGTTTTGAGGCCAGAAAGGCCAAAAGTGAAAGCTCTTTCCTTGGCCTTTCAGTTACCGTTAGGAAGTAACTTCACATTCATGATATTTGGAAAGAGAACTGCAAGGAATCAAAAGGAAACACCACATTCACTTTCATTACCCCTGGAGATGAATCACTAATCCTTGTGCAAGGCACCCGGACCTGTGCATCAACTGATTCTCCACGGATGCTGGAGTTCCTGCTTCTGGGGGCCGATTAATGACATTGCCCAGAAAGTGTCACTCAACATGGCCAGTCAGTCTTCAGCTAAAACACCAACAAAAAAGCGTTCTCACTGAAGTGGGTGTAAACTCTCTTCTGGGGGAAAATTCAGCTGTTGTGGGTGTCACGGCTTACCCAATTTCAGAGAGGCTTGTTAAGGAAAAGAGTACAAAATTACAAGTACAAGCTTAGGTATGAAATGAGTATTGACAAATTTTTAAAAAGCTGACAAATACCACAAACCACAAAATCCGTTAAAATAACATAATATTTTCTCTGCTAATTAACTACCTGAGTCACCTCAAGAACACTATTTTTTCCTACAGTTTTGACTGCATTCCATCTTACCTGTTCACATAACGACAATGTTGTAAAATAGTTATTTTAGAGAATAGAAAGATAATCCTGGCTTTCCTCATGCATGTTTTTTTTTCCTCTTAATGTTGATTTTTTAATTTTTATTATTTTTATTCTTTTTTTTTTTTTTGAGACTGAGTTTTGCTCTTGTTGCCCAGGCTGGAGTGCAATGGTGCGATCTCCGCTCACTGCAACCTCCGCCTCCCGTATTCAAGTGATCCTCCTGCTTCAGCCTCCCGAATAGCTGAGATTACAGGTTCTCACCACCATGCCCGGCTAATTTTTTGTATTTTTAGTAGAGACGGGGTTTCACCATGTTGGTCAGGCTGGTCTTGAACTCCTGACCTCAGTGATCCACCCGCCTTGGCCTCCCAAAGTGCTGGGATTACAGGCGTAAGCCACCTTGCCTGGCCAATGTTGGTAGTTCAGAAAAGTTTCTCTGTGCTTCAGAATTATTTGTTGGCAATGCTCCTCCTCCAACGTCCTCTATGGTTTCTTGCTCAGACAGTGTATTTTGTTTAGAGACAGGGTCTCTTTCTGTGGCCCAGGCTGGAGTACAGTGGCATGATCATAGCTCCCTGCAGCTTCAAACTCCTGGGCTCAAGAGATCCTCCTGCCTCAGCCTCCAGAGTAGCTGGGGCTACAAGCATGCACCATCACACCCGGCCAATCAGTGTCTTTGACAGCAGCCGGTCCAGCTCAACCAGCTCCTTGCCACTCCATGTTCCTGCTAGTCCTGGGGTGGCCATGAAACCTGGCTGTAGTAGCCTCTGAGCAGGGAACAGGGCGGCATCTCGTTCAAACCTTCCTTCTTAGGATCAGAGATAGCACTAGTATGCTCCTGGAGGTCCACCAACAGCAGGTGGGCACTGGATGGCTGTGCATATGATGCAAAAAGCCTATTCACCCTGCCTGCAGCCCCGGAACTGGCTCCATGGTCTTTGCAATCCTGGCAGGAAATGCTTGGAGCTTTAGAATGGGCCCAACCAAATGAAAGGCCGTGAAGGTTAAACTTCATTCACTACTCAGTAAATCCACTTCTCCAAGCCCCCACTGCCATGAGCAGACTGTGGCCATCAGAGAGGAGGATACATTACAGCCTTGTCCACAGCAAGGAGAAGCCAGAGATGATGGCTCCAGTGAGACAGCTATATCTAAACTTTTATTGCTATTGTTCAAACTTCCTTTAGAAATCAATTTACAAACAGATGGTGCTGTACTATTTCAGATACTACCTGGAGGATGCACATAAACCAAGATTAGGATTCGTTAATAAGGCATTCCAGGAAAAAGTAGACCTTTTTTTTTCCTTTTTTAATTTTAGAGCCAGGGCTTTGCTTTGCTGGATCACCCAGGCTGGAGTGCAGTGGTGCAATCATAGTTCATTGTAACTTTAAACTCCTGGGCTAAGTGATCCTTTCGTCTCAGCCTTCTGAGTAGCTGGGATTTCGAGTGCACGCCACCATGCCCAGCTAATGCTTTTGGTTTTTGCAGAGACAGGGTCTTGCTATTTTGCCCAGGCTGGTCTTGAACTCCTGGGCTCAAGTGATCCTCCTGCCTTGGCCTCCCAAAGTGTGGGATTACAGGCATGAACCATCATGCCCAGCCAGAAGTAAACATTTTTGACTAGATGTCTTGAATAAGACCACGTCCGATACATACAAATAGATCAAGATAAGTCTAGAATTATTCCATTAGCCACATTTCTATAGCATCATTACTGGCTAATTAGTGTAACTAATAATAATAGTAGTAGTTAATATTTATTCAGTGCTTGGTATGTGCCGGGCATTAATGTCTGGTTCTAAGCATCTTACCTGTACAATCTCAGGTCATCCTCATGGCCCCCACTTTGTACAGATGGGGCAACCTGGACACTCAGAGGTTAAGTAACTTGCCCCTGGTCATTCAGCTGGTCTGTCTGGTTCCAGAACTTGTGCTCTTTGCCACCTCACTGGAGGTTCATTATCATTCACTCTATAGCCTTTAGAACATTCTATATAAAAAATAAAATGGGCCTGGTGCGGTGGCTCACGCCTGTAATCCCAGCACTTTGGGAGGCCAAGGCAGGCAGATCACGAGGTCAAGAGATCGAGACCATCCTGGCTAACACGGTGAAACCCCATCTCTACTAAAAATACAAAAAATTAGCCGGGTGTGGTGGTGGGTGCCTGTAGTCCCAGCTACTCGGGAGGCTGAGGCAGTGAGCCGAGATTGTGCCACTGCACTCCATCCTGGGTGACAGAGCGAGACTCCATCTCAAAAATAAATAAATAAATAAAATGAGTTGTATATACTTCACATTGCAGAGTGTGGGATGAGTTCTTTACAGCCAGTTCTGCAGTGATCCTCTAAGTCCCTGGTTAATAAATCTCTCAAGTATTTGTATGAGTATGTGTATTGTCTGTCTGTCTATCTATCTATCTATCTGGAACAACATATATTTTTTCTACTGAATGAAAAAACACCTAAATTAGGGCCAGGCACGGTGGCTCATGCCTGTAGTCCCAGCATTTTGGGAGGCTGAGGTGGGAGGATGACTTGAGCCCAGAGTTAAAGACCAGCCTGGGCAACATGGCAACACCCCCGTCTCTACAAAAAAATATATTTTTTAAAAAAAGAAAAAAAAGAACATGTAAATTACTAAAGTTAAGGTTCCAGTGCCCAAAGGGTTAGGATATTAGTTAGGATACTAGTTTGGCTGCTGTTAGAAAGGTCAGAATAACAGTAGCTTAAACAAGTGGAAGTTTATCTTCCGTCCTGTAATTCAGTCAGAGCATCAACAGTCCAAGGCTAATGCGGGGGCTCCACAATCATAGAAATTCAAATTTCTTCCACCTTGATTTTCCATTATCCTCAACGGAAGTCTTCCACCTCATGGTTGAAGATTGCTGCTCCAGGTCCTGCCATCATAGCTGTATCCCAGCCTGCAGAAAGGGGAGAAGGAAGAAGTGGGGGTGTTATCCTTTTTCTTTAAGGTCATGGACCAGAAGTGGTACTTAACACTTTTGCCCAGATCACGTCGCCTACATCAGTTCAAATGTATTTCTAACCTCAACCAAGTGCAAGGGAGGCTAGAAAGTAGTCTTTAGTGGAACAGTCATGGATCTGGCTAAGACTCAGAGGCTATGTTATTAAACGAAGAAGTGGAGATCAGCTGTTAGGGGATAACCTGCTCTACTGCCACTGGGACAAAAATCAAGTAAAAAGACCTTGTGTAGAATTCTGCCTTGATAAGGCTTATCGCTCTTCGAATGTGAGCCATTTTGTATTCACATAAAAAATTTTACAATTTTCTGTGCCTTTTAAGAACACAAGGGATCTAGTGGTTATTGGTGTTTACAGTGTGAACATTTGCAGGGGAACATTGTTTAACAAAGAAGCTAAACACTTAATGGATGATGATGCCAATCTATGCTCCAGTTCCCACTTAGGGTGTCCACATAAAAAAGTTAAAATCAATGCACAAGAGAGTCCCAGGAAGCACACAAGCTTGATGCCCCTGCAGCATAGGACATAAGGTTTTAATGGATTTCGTCCTTTTTGATCAGCAATTCAGCAAATTCGCTTGAATATGGAATAGATTGATTTCTGTACAATGCTAGAAACAGCAGGATCACATCTTCTTTTGCAACCCCCCACCTGCCACATTCAAACTCAGATGTTTGGCTTCAACATTAATACGATAATATATTCTTGATACAAAGAGCACACTCTTGGAGCAGATTGAAAGCCTGGAACTCTTTTTTTTTTTTTTTGAGATGGAATCTCACCCTGTTGCCCAGGCTGGAGTGCAGTGGTGCAACCTCGGCTCACTGCAAGCTCCACCTCCCGGGTTCACGCCATTCTCCTGCCCCAGCCTCCCAAGTCACTGGGACTACAGGCGCCCACCGCCACGCCCGGCTAATTTTTTGTATTTTTAGTAGAGATGGGGTTTCACCATGTTAGCCAGGATGGTCTCAATCTCCTGACCTCGTGATCCACCCGCCTCGGCCTCCCAAAGGCCTGGAACTATTTCTTCACCTTTTTTACTCAGGTCTGAATGACTGGTTCAGATTACATCAGAGTGAGTATCAGTCAATTCTTGCACCGCTATAAAGAACTACCTGAGACTGGGTAATTTATAAAGAAAAGAGTTTTAATCAGCTCACAGTTCTGTGGGCTGTCCAGGCTTCTGCTTCTGGGGAGGCCTCAGGAAACTTACAATCACGGTGGAAGGCAAAGTGGAAGCAGGCAGATCTTCACATGTCAGGAGAGAGACACAGAGAGAGAGAGTGCAAAGGGGGAAGTGCTGCACACTTTCTTTTTCCTTTTCCTTTTTTTTTTTTTTTTTGAGATGGAGTCTCCCTCTGTTGCTCAGGCTGGAGTGCAGTGGCACAATCTCGGCTCACTGGAACCTCCGCCAGCGGGGTTCAAACGATTCTCCTGCTTCTGCCTCCCAAGTAGCTGAGACTATAGGCATGCATCACCAAGCCTGGCTAATTTTTGTATTTTTAGTAGAGATGAGGTTTCGCCATGTTGACCAGCCTGGTCTCAAACTCCTGGCCTCAAGGGATCCGCCCACCTCGGCCTCCCAAAGTGCTGGGATTACAGGCGTGAGCCATCCGCCACCATGCCCGGCCCCAACACTTTCAAACAACCAGATAGTGAGAGCTCATTTACCATCATGGGTACAGCAAGGGGGAAATCCGCTCCCATGATCCAATCACCTCCCACCAGGACCTTCCCCAGCAACACTGGGGATTACATACAATTCAACATGAGATTTGGACAGGGACACAGAGCCAAACCATATCAAGTGCATATTGGTATCAGCATTAAAGAATCTACTGGCTCATGAAACTGAGCTATTTAATATTAAGATCAATCAAAGGTCTACCTGATGACCCACAAGCATAATATAGTTTATAGGTTCATGTCCAAGTTATGTGAGTAAAATGAATGTTATAAAATTACAGGCTCTGTCAAAATGACCTTAAAACAACTAGTCAATTTAATAAATGAATAGATGAAAATCTATCAAATGAGTTGTTAGAAAATTACCTTGTATAAGGCCATCCAGCAGAACAACTGAATTTTTCACTCATCAGCTAATTAATTGGGCCTTGTGAAGACACAGGCAGAAAGAATGATTAAACTAGGGGCCCAGGAAGTTATCATGTCCAGTCTCCTGTCTGTGGTCAGGTCAATACTTCGTGTATAAAAATACACGAAAGTTGCTAAAAAGCAAACTTGAGTAAAGGGAATTGAACTGTCTTCCTCTGAAGTCTGTTCCAGGTTCCAGTTAGGAATGCTTTCTTATTCATAACCACCCTTGTGCTGCAATCACAGCCTATTTCCTATAATTTGCTCCTCCATGGAGATGGAAAACAGCTGGCCATTTTTCTCTTTGTGATAATCTTTCTCATGCTGAAATCAAGGCACACTTAATCTTCTCTTTTCCACGTTGAATAACTCAAACTCTTTTATCTGTTTTCAGAAGATCTTTTTATTTTCCAGCGATTGTTCTGGCTTTTCTGTGGATTTCTCCATGTCTCTTCTTAAAATGCAGGGCCTTACACTGAAGACTCTAAAACGGCCTCGTTGAGTCTGAGGAATACGGAAAGATTCAGTCTCAACCTTTGTCTCTCACTGTCTAAACCACGGGCCATGTTTATGTTTTAGTCTCTGGTGGCTATCAGGTCATTCCTATGACCCTAATGTCTCAGTTTTTCCCCAATAAGAATTTCATTCTTCTCTTGGAAAACCACTTCTCTCGTTTGTCGAGGTAACTTAGGACATGATTTCCTACCTCCAGTGTACTAACAAGTCCTCCCAACTTGGTGTCCTCTGCGACCAATAAACATATTCTGAATGAATTACTCCAGCCTCAGACAGGGATTGTTAACACCCCTAAGCTAACATCTGAATCAACAATGAATATTTCTCCTTACCGACTGCTTCAGAGCATGAACAACTCCACATATGCAGTTGGGTCTACTTGGTTTATTGATAGATACTGTGGGAATGTATTAGTCTGTTTTCATGCTGCTGATAAAGACATACCTGAGACTGGGTAATTTATAAAGAAAAAGAGGTTTAATGGACTCACAGTTCCACGTGGCTGGGGAGGCCTCAAAATCATGGCGGAAGGCAGAAGGCACATCTTTTTTTTGAAATGGAGTCTCACTTTGTCGTGCAGTCTGGAGTGCAATGGCACGATCTTGGCTCACAGCAACCTCTGCCTCCCAGGTTGAAGCGATTCTCCTGCCTCAGTCTCTCGAGTAGCTGGGATTACAGGCATGCACCACCACACCTGGCTAATTTTTATATTTTTAATAGCAACACAGTTTCACCATATTAGCCATGCTGGTTGCAAACTCCTAACCTCAGGCAATCAGCCTGCCTCGGCCTCTCAAAGTGCTAGGATTACAGGCCTGAGCCACCACACCCAGCCAAAAGGCATGTCTTAACATGGCAGCAGACAAGAGAGAATGAGAGCCCCAAGGGAAAAGGGAAACCCCTTATACAATAATCAGATCTCATGAGACTTATTCACTACCATGAGAACACTATGGGGGAAACCACCCCCATAATTCAATTATCTCGCACTGGGTCCCTCCCACAACAGGTGGGAATTATGGGAGCTACAATTCAAGATGAGATTTGGGTGGGGACACAGACAAACCATATCAGGGAAGAACAACAAAAACTCTGCTTTGGGCCAAACCAGGGTTTCTTAGCCCTGACACTATTGAAATTTAGAGCCAGATAATTCTTTATTGTAGAAGGCGGTCCCGCACATTGTAGGATGTTTAGCAGCATCTGTGGACTTTATCCACTAGATGCCAGTAGCAACTACCCCCAAGTTGTCACAAAAATGTCTCTAGACATTGCCATATGTCCCCTGGGGGAGAAAATCACCCCCAGTTGAGAACAACCATCCCAGATGCATGATTTCCCTCTGATCTTGTCTCTCCAGACAGAAATTAAATTGGTTCAAGAAAATCTGCTCATCATAGAGCTTCATTCTTCACTACCCAGCATCCCAGGAACTGTTGGACTTGGCATGGATGATACTGAGGAGCCCTGTCTGTGCTGTGCAGCTTCATCCTTTGAGATCAGCCTTATTGCCCGCATTTGATAGGCAGAGAGTGGATGAGCTATGAATTCAGCACCACATAGCTACCAAAGGGCATATATGAACCTAGGTCAGCTAGGATCTCATGCCTGTGCTCTCTCCATCATCAAATACAGCCTTTTCTCTAGATGCACAGTAGATTTGTAATTACTTGAGTCATCCTTTCCCCATTGATGAGATGGAGATTTCACCTTGTAAGAACTCTGCAGTCTTCTTTAAATAAAATCTAACCCTGGTCCTCTGAGGTGACCAAGAGGGAAACCCCCAGTGGAGAATCGCCTGACAAGGTCCACCTTGAAAAATCTGCATTTATCAGGTGATGGATATGCTAAAAGCCCTGACTTGACCACTACGCAATCTATGCATGTAAGTAATATTGCACATGCACCCCATAAATTTGTACAAATAAAAAAGAAAAGAAAGAAAAATCCGGGTTCATGTTATTAAGCAGACGGTAGTTCCCTTGTGCAGCTTTAAAAAACTGTTCCTTGTTTTCCCCCAGCCTTCAGAGCTTCACCCTGCTGGGCGGACTCACCATCTTCCTGTCTAGTCCCACACGGCCCTTTTGAGCTGAGTGCAGGGGCTGTTAGAATGTTCTTTACCAGTTCCCACCATTGTCAGTGTCAGTGGCTTACAGCTGCTTAAGGCTTTGCCATTCCCAAAGCACTTTCCCATGTGCTGTCACATTTGATTCCTGTTACGCCTGCATGAGAGCCTGGCTGGTGGATTATGGAGGTGAAGAAAACCAACGTGTAGGCCAGGCATGGTGGTGCACGACTATAATCCCAGCACTCTGGGAGGCCGAGGCAGGAGGATCGCTTGAGCCCAGGAGTTTGAGGCTGCAGCATGCCACTGCACTCCAGCCTGGGTAGCAAAGCGAGACCATCTCAAAAAACAGACAAACAACAACAACAACAACAAAAAGGTATAGGGAGGCTCTAGATCACTCGGTTGGTAAATAGTGGGGAAAGGCCTGTAAGTAGTGGTAAGCCTACTTGCCTCACCTCCAGAGCTTCATCAAGAGGGATTTCTGCTCTGTTCAGATGGTCCTGGACTTCTTTTCATGAAATGTCTGTGCTTTTGTCTCAACATTTCCTGGAGAAAGCTGGCTCCCGAGGTCCTCTCTTTTGATCTTACAAACTGAAGACTGGCTTTTTTTCCTTTTTGTCTCACAAACTTTCTAATAGCATCATCATCTTCTTTCAATGATCCCTATCCATAAAGATAAGTTGATTTCTGTCTACAGGCACTCCTAGGTCTAAGGAAACCTGTTTCAGCTGCACTTTTCCCATGCAAATGATCTCTCCTGCAGGCACTGTGAGACTCTCTCCGTTCTCTGGTTCCCCTGCTGGCCGCAGCCACTGGGGATATCTTTTCCCTTCTTTCTTGAGGTGCCTGTGGGGCCCCACCCTAGCTCAGTGCCAGCTCCTCCTGGAGTCCCCGAAGCCCCTGCTCACCCACCCAATCTCACCCCTGCCTATCTCACTGGACCACAGTGGGATTTGGAAGAAACATTCAATGTGAGTGACACCACCCTGTACACGAGAAGGGTAGCATGACAAATTTAGCATAGGATGTGAAAAGGGCATCCTGTTCACTCGGATCCTTTGTCCCTCAGATTTCGTTCCCATTGGCTTTTTCTTGCCAAAACCCTGAGTTCATGAAAGTCTACCTTCCTGCAGCCCATTTTTCTTTATCTGGCTGATTTCTCTCCTTCCTTCCTTAGAACCCTGAATGTTATCATTTTGTGGTCATTTCCACCGAAGTTCTTGGGCACTTTTCTTCAAAGATGAGAGAATTGTGGATATGTTTATGGTCTGGACAGGACCCAGGAGAGAGGGTAAAGTTGAAAATATAGGAGACAGAAAGGATTATTGAAAGAGCAAAGTCCTAGGAGAGATAAGAGAAGATGAGGTCCGGGGAACAGAAGCAAGAACCTTCTGAGATAAGAGAGACAGAAATGAGATGAATGTGGTTGTAGACAAGGTGGAGGTGAAGCGGCATCGCTTGTCTGGGGTAATACCGGAGGTTCATTGTCCCACGGCCATGGAAAACTAGGATGCAGACACACCAGAGTGAGGTTAAGAGCGGAAGTTTAATAGGCAAAAGAAAGAGAAGAGCACTCTGCAGAGAGGGGTCCCAGAATAAATGGGTTGCCAGTTCCATGGTGAAATGCAGGAAATTTTACAGATGAGCTTGAGGACGCGGTGCCTGATTTACATAGAGCATGAAAGATTGGTCAGACCAGGTGTGCTATTTGCATAGCACGGGAAGAACTGGTTAGGACTAGTTATGCCGTTTGCATAGCACGTGAAAAAGCTGGCTGCCCACCCTAATCTTTTATTATGCAGACAGGTTCTCTACCTGGCCGGCACCATGTTGCCTGCTTCTTTTCTGTACATGTGGTGACAAAGAAAAGGGAAGATGGAGCCTCCATGTCAGGTAGCCCTTTTCTATTGGCACAGCTGCCAGCATTCACCCGTGCAAGCTTCCAGCTTGCTTATCTATTCTGAAGCTCGATTTTTCAGGCTGCTGTTTGTTAAAAAGGAAATGATTTGGGAGCTGCTTTTTGTTAAGAGGGAAACCTTGCTGAAGGCTCTGTTGCCCTTACTATCTGCCTAAATAGTTTCTTTCTAGTTCCTGTATCAGAGGCAGGGTCAAGGGAGCATTTTAAGATCCAAATCTCAGTGCAGGAGCAGACTTAGTGATGCTGGGCATGGGGGGAGGCATTGGTTGGCTCCGCTGTGCTTGGTGACCAAGTGTTAGGTGAAAAGGCAGTTATCGTGTGAGTGAAGGTTGAAGGTTTGGAGGCAGGTGTTGGAAGGGAACTCTGTGAAGAAGCAGAGCACACAAGTGCAAACTGATAACCAGTGGAATCCAGGCTGAGCAGGAAGACAGTTCATGAAGCAAAGGGGGTTAGTAGACGTGGTTCGAATCCTCAACAAGAAAGCAGTAAAGCTACACATCTGTGGTCTGAAGCCTCGAGATTAGAGTTTGATTTTTGATGTTCACATAAAGTGGGTAAAACCTCAAAAGCCTTGTTCCAGGAATAAGACGTGGACGACCTGAGCCATAGTGAGAGGTGACAGCGTGCTGGCAGCCCTCACAGCCCTCGCTCGCTCTCGGCGCCTCCTCGGCCTTGGCGCCCACTCTGGCCGCGTTTGAGGAGCCCTTCAGCCCGCCGCTGCACTGTGGGAGCCCTTTTCTGGGCTGGCCAAGGCCGGAGCCAGCTCCCTTAGCTTGCGGGGAGGTGTTAAGGGAGAGGCGCGGGCGGGAACTGGGGTTGTGCGCTGTGCTTGCGGGCCAGCACGGGTTCTGGGTGGGCGTGGGCTCCGCCGGCCTGGCACTCGGAGCGGCGGCCTGGCCCTGCCGGCCCTGGTAGTGAGGGGCTTAGCACCTGGGCCAGCAGCTGCTGTGCTCAATTTCTCCCCAGGCCTTAGCTGCCTTCCAGCGGGGCAGGGCTCCAGACCTGCAGCCTGCAATGCCTGAGCCTCCCCCACTCCGTGGGCTCCTGTGCGGCCGGAGCCTCCCCAACGAGCACCGCCCCCTGCTCCAGGGCACCCAGTCCCATCGACCACCCAAGGGCTGAGGAGTGTGGGCGCACTGCGCAGGACTGGCAGGCAGCTCCACCTGCGTCCCCGGTGTGGGATCCACTGGGTGAAGCCAGCTGGACTCCTGACTCTGGTGGGAACTTGGAGAACCTTTATGTCTAGCTAAGGGATTGTAAATACACCAATCGGCACTTTGTATCTAGCTCAAGGTTTGTAAACACACCAATCAGCACCCTGTGTCTAGCTCAGGGTTTGTGAATGCACCAATCCACACTGTGTATCTAGCTACTCTGGTGGGGACTTGGAGAACCTTTGTGTCTACACTCTGTATCTAGCTAATCTAGTGGGGAGGTGGAGAACCTTTGTGTCTAGCTCAGGGATTGTAAATGCACCAATCAGCCCCCTGTCAAAACAGACTGCTCGGGTCTCTGTAAAATGGTCCAATCAGCAGGATGTGGGTGGGGCCAGATAAGAGAATAAAAGCAGGCTGCCGAGCCGCGGTGGCAATCCGCTGGGGTCTCCTTCCACACTGTGGAAGGTTTGTTCTTTCGCTCTTTACAATAAATCTTGCTACTGCTCACTCTTTGGGTCCACACTGCCTTTATGAGCTGTAACACCGCGAAGATCTGCAGCTTCACTTCTGAAGCCAGCGAGACCACAAACCCACCAGGAGGAACGAACAACTCCAGACGTGCAGCCTTAAGAGCTGTAACACTCATCGCGAAGGTCTGCAGCTTCACTCCTGAGCCAGCGAGACCACGAACCCACCAGAAGGAAGAAACTCCGAACACATCTGAACATCAGAAGGAACAAACTCCTGACATGCGGCGTTTAAGAACTGTAACACTCACCGCGAGGGTCCGTGGCTTCATTCTTGAAGTCAGTGAGACCAAGAACCCACCAATTCCAGACACAATAGCCTGCCCCAAATCCTGTCTCCACGAACTCTCCCAGCCATCGATTTCACCAACTTCACCTTTGCTTGCCTCCTTCCTCAGATTTCCTGCATGCTTTTTATTTCACTTTCAAGAAATGGCTTTGACTGGGCCCCACAACGATTCCACCTTTCCATCCCAGTAGGACATCTTCAGATTCCCTCAGGTGAGTCCTCCTCCCCAGCACCCTCCTTCTTGGACACCACCCCAGAGTAGCTTGTTTTCACCCAGCTGGCCTTGGCTTCAGGTGGGATGTGGACAGCCCTCATGGGCATAAGCTAACCCAGAGGATGGCAGCCATCTGGGTGGAGAGGAGGATTGAAAGGCAGATTCTCCGTGAATGTGAGAAGCTGAAAGTGTGTAATTTTTTTCCCACCTTGTACTCAAATTCCTATAGGAGGCCAGGTATGGTGGCTCACATCTGTAATACCAGCACTTTTGGAGGCCGAGACAAGCAGATCACTTGAGGTCAGGAGTTCAAGACCAATCTGACCAACATGGTGAAACCCTGTCTCTACTAAAAAAAAAAAAAAAAGAAATTTGCTGAACCTGGTGGCAGGCGCCTGTAATCCTAGCTACTCAGGAGGCTCAGGCGAGGCAGGAGAATTGCTCAAACCCGGGAGGTGGAGGTTGCAGTGAGCTGAGATCGTGCCACCACACTCCAGCTGGGGTGACAGAGCGAGACTCGGTCTCCAAAAATAAATAAATAAATAAATAAATAAGAAAAATTTCTACAGGAGCCAGGCAGGTAGAAAAACAAGTGATACCACCCAGTGCCATATGCCGGAGACCAGTGGAGCCCAAGGCCACCTGGTGGACGCATGTCCCATCTATGTGGAGCAAGAGCTGCTCAGCCTGTAAATTGCTGCCATACAGGAATGTGCCAGAGCTTTTCGTCATTTAACAGAAGCTGGAAATCTAGGTTTATACATAAAATCTCCTGGTTTTCAAATGATGACAACTCATTCAAAAGAAAACATCTTTTTGAAGCACCTTGTTGACCAAATTACCTCTGATGGTTGAATTGTTCCTGAGGGCTGCCAGTTTGCCTGAGTAATGGTGTGGACATGGCAGAGGGAGACTAGGAGAAAGTTCCCCAAAATTGGGAAGCGGAAATGAGGCTGGGGTATGCCAATGAGATGACTTCCTAGGAAGGGCATACTTTTTTCACCCACTTGGATTCAATAAACAGTTAACAAATTTTAAGGTTTTATTCTTCTCATGGTTTTTTGCCATGTTGTCTAGGTTCATCTCGAGTGCCTGGACACAAGCAATCCTCCTGCCTCCACCCCTCAAAGTGCTGGAATTACAGGTGTGAGCCATGGGGCACCCCTTTTTTTTTTTTTTTTTGAAATGGAGTTTTGCTCTTGTTGCCCAGGCTGGAGTACAATGGCACAATCTCGGCTCATTGCAACCTCCACCTCGTGGGTTCAAGCAATTCTCCTGCCTCAGCCTCCTGAGTAGCTGGGATTACAGGCACACACCACCACACCCGGCTAATTTTGTATTTTTAGTAAAGACGGGGTTTCACCATGTTGGTTAGGCTGGTCTCGAATTCCCGACCTCAGGTGACCCGCCTGCCTTGGCCTCCCAAAGTGCTGGGATTACAGGCATGAGCCACCACGCCCGGCTACTCTTAACCCTTTGGGAAAGTCTGTTAAGCATGCACAGTCTTGGTTGGTGCTATTTTGGAAAATTGAGAGATAAGCAATAGAAGAAAGTAAAACTTCCCTGACTGAGCCCTCCGTGGGAGTTAGCATGGTGCAGCTGCCCTACACCGAGGGGTTGCAGACCTGCAGAGCCAGCAAGGGAGCGGCAGGCATGCAAGCAGGCACGGCTGGGAGAGTGAGAAGCAGCAGCTCAGACATGGAAAGCATCTGCCAAAACAGGGGCTACCCCTACTGAGACCCAAAGCGAATCCTCAGAGAGGTTGACCATGATCCCTGAAGGTGTTGGAGACAGACAAATGGGAAGCGCTTTGCCATAATTTGCTAGGTGAAAAGGCAGATCATAAGAAACTATTACAGAGGAATCCTTTCTCTGAGAAATAAATAAATGTTTTTTATGACTATATCTGCATGGGGAAAGATCAGAAGAAGATATGTGGAATATTAAAGGCGGCTCTTATGAAGTGGTAGATCGTGGGTGAGTTGGTGACACTGGCACGACACACAGAGGTGGCTTTTGTGGTCTAGGATAAGCAGAGGTAACACTGTGCCTGCCACTTTTCTAAAGACTTTGATGCAGATTAATTGATTCGATCTCCATTACAACCTTGTGAAGTTGGTATGATTATTATTCCCTGTATGATTATGGATGAGGAAAGGTGTGAGGAAGTTTAACAACTTGCCTTAGGTCAGACAGTAAATGGCACAGCCCTTTCTGGGGTCATATTTTATAATGTGACAATTGCTGCTTTTTAAAAACAAAGGTATTGGCTGGGCATGGTGGCTCACGCTTGTAATCCCACCACTTTGGGAGACCGAGGCAGGTGGGTCACTAGGTCAAGAGATCGAGACTATCCTGGCCAACATGGTGAAACACTGTCTGTACTAAAAATACAAAAAAATTAGCTGGGCGTGGTGGCGGGCGCCTGTAGTCCCAGCTACTCGGGAGGCTGAGGCAGGAGAATCACTTGAGCCCAGGAGGCGGAGGTTGCAGTGAGCTGAGATTGTGCCACTGCACTCCAGCCTGGCGACAGAGCGAGACTCTGTCTCAAAATAAATAAATAAATAAAATAAAAAATAAAAACAAAGGTATTGTCTCCACGTGTGAACATTTATTTGAAAATCTATGTCATGTGGCCGGGAACGGTGGCTCACGCCTGTAATCCCAGCACTTTGGGAGGCCAAGGCGGGTGGATCACGAGGTCAAGAGATCGAGACCATTCTGGCCAATATGGTGAAACCCTGTCTCTACTAAAAATACAAAAATTAGCTGGGTGTGGTGGCGTGCGCCTGTAATCCCAGCTACTCGGGAGGCTGAGGCAGGAGAATTGCTTGAACTAGGGAGGTGGAGGTTGCAGTGAGCTGAGATCACACCACTGCACTCCAGCCTGGTGACAGAGTGAGACTCTGTCTCAAAAAAAAAAGAAAAAAAGAAAAGAAAATCTATGTCACACAAGTGTCTCCTTTTTCCTGGTAGTTTGGGGGCTCAAAATTTCTCACTTCATCCTGACCCAACTCAAACCAAACATTTCCTTGGTGAAAATATTCCAGATGACTTCATCTACTTTCTTCTCTGAGACTGATGGTACAAACTATTCTTTTTTTTTTTTTTTTTTTTTTTCAAAGGGAGGGTCTTTCTCTGTCACCCAGGCTGGAGTGCAGTGGTGTAATCATAGCTCATTATAACCTCAAACTTCTGGGCTCAAGCAACCCTCCTGTCTTAGCCTCACAAGTAGCTGGGACTACAGGTGAGCATCACCACACCTGGCTAATTTTTTTGTGTTTTTTGTAGAGATGGGGTCTCACTATGTTGCCCAGGCTGGTCTCAAACTCTTGATCTCAAGTGGTTCTCCCACCTTGGCCTCCCAAAGTGCTGGGATTACAGTTGTGAGTCACTGTGCCTGGCCCAGACTCTATTTTTAGTCTTCACATCTTCCCCATTCATTCATTCAATACATTTTTATGATACATACAAAATCAGTGTTGACTACTCTCCTACTTCTTTTAGTCTTTCTGGTTTCTCCCCAGTACCTACTTTGTTATGAAAAAGAATAGGTAAAGATTGAGCTTTGACTCTGTACCAGGCATTAGATTAAGCACCTTTCAGACTAGATCTTATTTAATTCTCACAATCACCCTATCAGTTAGGTGCTCTGATTAGCCTATAGATGAACATTGTGTGGCACCAAGAGATTAAGTTACTTGCCCAAAATCACACAGCAAGTAAATGGAGGAGCCAGAATTGGAACGCCAGCCTGTCCAATTCCAGATCCTGTGCCTTTGAACACTTAGTCTATGCCTAGCTGTGCTCACTGGCCAACATGGTAAGGGAACAAACAAGACTCCTTTGTCCTGGACCTCAGAGTATGCACTGACATCCTGGAGGCATAAGGCTGCCTCCTTTCCCTGCCTGGCTCTATTACTTTTGGCTAAAAACCGTGGCAACCTGGAATAACCCAGGCCCCCCTAGCCTGCATTCTTGGCATGTTTGCCAGACCACTCTGTCTCACTTACGCTGATTACATCATTACCCTGGTCCTGAGTGGAGAAGTCAGACTCGCCTTCTCTTCACATTTATGTATGAACCTTTTTAGTCAGTCAGTCTGTCAACATGAGTTTTCCTTTTGCTTTCTTCCCCCTTCACTCCCACTCTGGCCCTGCTCTAACTTTCCATGTCTCTTCTCGAGCTTGGTTTCCCTTTGGGCTTGGAAAACTTAGGACTGCCTTTGACTTGAAACCCTCCACTCACTTGGCCTGCCAGCCTGCTCCTGCAGACACTCTTCTCTTTCTTTGGGACACAGGACCCTTTTTCTGAGATCACATGCCTGTTGAGAAATTGAAGACATTCTCTTCCAAACCACTTGTATGGGGAGACTTGGAGGACATGCCTACCTCTTCTCTGTCCTCCTCAAAGATCTAACGTTCTTCCTGGTTAACACTGGTCAGTATCACTTAGGCACATATAGGGCAGAAGCCAGTTCATATTCTGGATAAATAGGCTGTCATAACATGGAGCTAGATACTCAGATTCATTGAGTGATGAGATGACTCATTTTACCCCCAAACCCTCCGGTTTTTTGTTCCTCTTCTCTGGCAGGAAAAGGCTCATGCTGTTAAAAGGCTCCTTTTAATGTACCAGGAACCTTCCTTCTGAGCCACACTGTTCCAGATCCTAAAGACTCCATCTCTAAGCTGAGAACAACTTGATGCAGTGGGAAGAGTAACGGGCAGGAGACCAAGGTTGTAGACCTGGTTCTGCTGCTTATCTGTGTGTTTTGTACAGTCACTTAAGCCTGCTGAGCCTGAATTTCTTTTAAAGTTAAATGCCAGCGATACTCTAATGTTGCAAGGTAAAGTGATTTAGACAGCAGCGATGACAATGCAGGTGTAACGCCATATTATTTTACCAAGTTTCCAATCTTGGAGGCTCACACCATAAAACCATCAACATTGATACCTTGGGTTGGGCCCAGTGGCTCATGCCTGTAATCCCAGTGCTTTGGAAAGCCGAAGTGAGAGGATTGCTTGATGCCAGGAGTTCAAGACCAGCCTGGGCAATATAGCAAGATCTCGTCTTGCCAAAAAATTTAAAAATTAGCCAGGAGTGGTAGCTTGTGCCTGTAGTCCTACCTACTTGGGAGGCAGGAGGATCACCTGAGCCCAGGATTTGATGCTGAAGTAAGCAATGATCACACTACTGTACACCAGCATGGGTAACAAAGTGAGACCCTGTTTCTCACTAATAATAATAATAATAACTTATGAAGAAAAAAAGATTGAGAAGCACTTAGTTATCTTTATCATGGAATGGGGGAGTAAAAAAGAAATCATTTATGGAAAAAAAAATTGAAAAGCATTTAGTATTCAGTTGACTTTATCACAGGATAGGGAGGAGTGAAGGCAGGTCCACGCAGGAGCCAGGGCTGGAGAACAGTGGCACAATCATAGCTCACTGCAGCTTTAAATCCTGGGCTCAAGCTACCCTTAAGCCTCAGCCTCCTGAGTAGCTGAGACTACAGACATGCGCCACCACGCCCAGCTCATTTTTTATTTTTTGTAGAGACAGGGTCTCACCATGTTGTTCAGGCTGATCTCAAATTCCTGGGCTCAAGCCGTCCTCCTGCCTCGACCTCCCAAAGTGCTGGGATTACAAGCATGAGCCACTGCACCCAACCCTCAATCTTAAAAGTACAGAGCAGTTTCAAGACCCCACCCTCACTTGCCACTTAATTGCCACTTTTAAGTCGCTTCTGTATAGAAATTCTAAAACCACACCAGATGGGAGTCTATTAAATTGTAATGTGAAAAAAATTTGAAGTTAGATAATATATTAATATATATCAAAGAGATTTATATGAATAGTCATAGTATATAACATATTAATATATATCAAAGATTTATATGAATAGTCATAGTATTCTTTCAAGTAGCTATTCATAATGATCACTTGATAAGAAGTAGCTATAAACGGTGGAGAGTTTATAATGAAGAACAGTGAATGTTTAGGCTCTTCCTCAGATGTACTCTCACATCAACGCCTAGTAGAATCCCTCCTCTTAGGCAGTAGAAGCATCTCTAGTGTGACAAAGCAAAGGAGTCAGAGTTAAGATCAAAAAGAAGTGGTTCTTTGCAGGTCTCACAGGTAGGAATGCTTTTGACTATAAGGAACAGTAAATTCAACAAAATGACTTAAGCCATATGGACACTCATCCCTCACTTAAGAAATCCAGAGTTGATTTCTGTGCTTCAAAAATGCCATCAAGGCTGGGCATGGTGGCTCACACCTGTAATCCCAGCACTTTGGGAGGCCAAGGCAGGCAAATTACTTGAGGTCAGGAGTTAGAGACCAGCCTGGCCAATGTGGTGAAACCCCATCTCTACTAAAAATACAAAAATTAGCCGGGTGTGGTTGAGTGTGCCTGTAATCCCAGCTACTCAGGAGGCTGAGGCAGGAGAATCCCTTGGACCCGGGAGGCAGAGGTTGCAGTGAGCCAAGATCGCTCCATTGCACTCCAGCCTGGGTGACAGCAAGACTCCATCTCAAAAAAAAAAAAAAAAAAGAAAGAAAGAAAAAGAAAAAAAAAAGTCATCAAGAACCCATTTCTTTATTTAAAAAATATTTTTAGTTTTTTAATTTGAATCGGTTTTGGGGGAACAGGTGGTATTTGGCTACATGAATAAGTTCTTTAGTGGTGATTTCTGATATTTTGGTGTACCCATCACCTCAGCAGGGTACACTTTACCCAGTGTGTAGTCTTTCAGCCCTCACCACCCCCCACCCTTTCCCTCGACTCCCCAAAGTCCATTGTATCATTCTTATGCCTTTACATCCTCATAGATTAGCTCCCACATAAGAGTGAGAACATGTGATATTTGGTTTTCCATTCCTGAGTTACTTCACTTAGAATAGTCTCCAGTTCCATCCAGGATCCTGCAAATGCCATTATTCCATTCTTTTTCTATGGCTGAGTAGTATTCCATGGTATATATATATATACCACATTTTCTTTATCCACTCATTGATTGATGGGCATTTGGGCTGGTTCCATATTTTCACAATTGCAAATTGTGCTGCTGTAAACATCCATGTGCAAATATCTTTTTCATATAATGACTTATTTTCCTCTGGGTAGATACCCAGTAGTGGGATTGCTGGATCAAATGGTAGTTCTACTTTTAGTTTCTTAAGGAATCTCCACACTGTTTTCCACAGTGGTTGTACTAGTTTGCATTCCCACCAGCAGTGTAGAAGTATTCCCTTTTCACCACATCCATGCCAACATCTATTTTTTTTTTTATTATGGCCATTCTTGCAGGAGTGAGGTGGTATCACACTGTAGTTTTGATTTGCATTTCCTTGATCATTAGTGATGTTGAGCTTTTTTTCATATGTTTGTCGGCCATTTGTATATCTTCTTTTGAGAATTGTCTATTCACATCCTTAGTGCACATTTTGATGGGATTGTTTTTTTCTTGCTGATTTGTTTGTGTTCTTTGTAGATTCTGGATATTAGTCCTCTGTCAGATGTATAGATTGTGAAGATTTTCCCCCACGGGTTGTCTGTTTACTCTGCTGATTATTTCTTTTGTTGTGCAGAAGCTTTTTAGTTTAATTAAGTCCAAAAACTCAGATCTTTATATTCTTCCACCTCAGCCATCCTCTGC
The DNA here is from genome assembly GCF_028885655.2 of Pongo abelii. Classification (NCBI taxonomy): domain Eukaryota; kingdom Metazoa; phylum Chordata; class Mammalia; order Primates; family Hominidae; genus Pongo; species Pongo abelii. Next base: position 94,664,870 of record NC_071995.2, read on the forward strand.
ATGTTGGCTTTTGTTGCCGTTTATTACTTCATATTTGCCACAGCTCCAAATATCATATCCTCACTTGCAGGCAACCCCATCAGGAATGAAGGAAGAGGAAAGGATAGTTACAAAAACTCCTTCTCTCCATATGATTCTCTCATCGGGGAGGAAAATCCTTCCAGAAGCCCTCAGCAGACTCTCCATGATTTTTCATATCCCAGGGCTGGGTTACGTCTTACCTCTAGTCTAACCATGGGCAAAGGAGTAAGAGGCTTCCCTTATGATTCATCCCTGGGGCTGAGTGAGTGGCAGCCCTGAGAGGACATTGGGTAGACAGTGAAGAGCATCTAACTAAGTCATCTAACAAAGTCATCTAAATGTGGGTTCACAGAAAACAAGGAATTTGGGTTAAGTGAAAACGTACCTTTTTCAAATGTAAAGTAGTCGTATGTTTTATTCATGAGCTAGAAAATAAGAAACAAATGTATGAAAAGATGTAGTGGGATATGCTAGGCAGGGAGTGCTTGGATCATGTCAGCAGGCCCTGAGCATGCCTGTCTTCTTTGAGCAGGTACTGGGGAGGCTGAGGTGGGAGGATGTGAGTTCAAGCCCAGCCTGGGCAAAATAGGGAGACCTTTTAAGTAGGTGAGACCCATTTAGATGGAACTCATGGAGACAAGAAAACTGAGTCCATGGACACATTTTACAGAGATTTATCTAGGGAGCAGAATTGTTGTATCCAACAGACAGGTATCTAAGAAAAGTGACCACTATGCTGGAAGGCAGTAGACATCTGCCTGGTAGCCATTTATTTGATCTACTGCCTACCTTCCATGTGAGGCTGTGCTCTGCAGCCCCTCCCAAGACTCCAATTTCATGGCCTCTAGAGCGGGCACATGATGCTCATCTGGGCCAACTAATTCTCTATTCTAGGCATGTAAACCTGGAGCAGAAACACAGAAGAGCAAGTGCAGTTAGTTAAGTCGTGGCATGGCAACGCCTAAAAAGATGGTCCAGGAGTTCCTGCTACTGATCTTGCTTATCTCCCATCAGTTCCCGGGCTTAACATTTCAGCTCTTACTTTCTACTCATTTAGTCATCCCACAAATATTTCTGAACATACCATGTGTGCTGGGCACTGTCCTAAGTCTGGTGATAGAGCAATGAGCAAGAATGACAATGTCCTTGCCCTCATGGAGTATGTAGTCTAAGGAGGAAGGCTGATGACAAACAAGTGAACAAGGCAGTTACAGACTACACAAGAGCTGTGAAAGAAATAAGCAAGGTAGTTGATGGAGCCCAGCTGGGAGGCCACACCAGACAGGGTGGTTAGGGAAATCCTCCATGAGCTGCCCATAATCTTCACAAGAATCCTCCTTCTTGCTTTAAGCAGCCAGTTATTTTCTGTTGCTTGCCATCAAGCCCTCCTAACAGACACACAGAACAAAAGGAATTCATCAGGCCTGATCACAACCTGGAAACAATAGCCTCTGGATCATGAGGCCTTCATGTTCTGAATCTATATGTCCATACAATATCTTGATAACTCATTTGACATACCAAGAGGAAAAAAGATCTAGAGAGTATATGAACACGCATATACCATTAATCTAGGGAAAAGGTGTTCTGGAAAGCATATGAAAGTTTTCCTGCTACTGCATACTAATAAAAGAGCTTTCTGGAACAAATCTGACTTGTCCGAGTCCAGGCAGTATGAGTCAGTTCTCCCAGGGTCTGAGGTCATCCCTGGATGAGATGACGGCTCCGGACAGACAGAACTGGGAGGTCAGTTAGTACCGGGGAAATGCACCAAGGTTCCACAGCCCATGGAGTCTGGCTTGGTGAGTCTGCCCATCTTATCCATCATCCTTTAATGCTGGAGGGTAATCCTGAAGTCATCTAAGCCTCATGGTATTAATGAGGAAAGCTAGGCCTGAAGAAGTGAGGTGACCCACAGGACTGACCACAGCTCACACAGTTAGTTAGTATTTGTGATCCTTTGTAGGACCCAGATTGACAACTCAGGGTAGCCATGCCTCTGCATTTACCCAGTCAAGATCAGTGTGTTTTCATTTTGGGGCCCTGGCAATAAACTCCAGCTACTACAAGCATGGGACAAAACATTAAGACAAACCAAACTATTTTTTTTATTCAATGCATGGTGGCCAAGGATCTAGCATATGGTGGGAGATGGGGCTGGAAAAGTAGATTTGAACCAGGTGGTGAAAGGCCTTGAATGTCTTGTTGTAGGATGTGGACTTGCCCTTAGGAGCTAGGAACCTTGAAGGTTTTTAAGCAAGGGAAATGATGCGATCATATCTGTGTTTTAGAGAACCAAATCTAATGGGAAAGGGGAGGAGCGGAAGCTGCCAGAGCAGGATTAGAATGTATATAAACAGTTCAGGCGAGGATGATGAAGGCTTGAACTAGGGCAATGGAAGGAGAGAGGAAGGAAAACATTTAAAAAACACTGCAGGCTGGTCACAGTGGCTCACGCCTGTAATCCCAGCACTTTGGGAGGCTGAGGTAGGCAGATTACAAGTTCAGGAGTTCGAGACCAGCCTGACCAACATGGTGAAACCCCATCCCTACTAAAAATAAAAAGTTAGCCGTGCGTGGTGGTGTGCACCTGTAATCCCAGCTACTCAGGAGGCTGAGGCAGGAGAATTGCTTAAAGCCGGGAGGCGGAGGTTGCAGTGAGCTGAGATCACGCCACTGCACTCCAGCCTGGGCAACAGAGTGGGACTCTATCTCAAAAAAACACAAACAAACAAAACAAAACACTGCAATTCGGGCACAGTGGTGCACGTCTGTAGTCCCAGCTACTTGGCAGGCTGAGGTGGGAGGATGTGCGTTCAAGCCCAGCCTGGGCAAAATAGGGAGACTTTTGTCTTCAAAAAACATTCAAGTTAAAAAAAAAAAAAAAAAGACACTGTAGCAATATCAATCAATAGGCCTTGGGGAAGGAGAAGAGAGAGGGATCTAGTCTGGCTCTACCAACTAGATGAGGCAAGGGAGGACCAAAGAAGTCGTAGCGGGAGTGAGAGGAATCTGGACAGGCTGACGGATTTAGTTTTAGCCTAGTTTAGTCCCAGTTGTCAGTGGAACATTCACTGAGATGTGTAACTCCTGGACCTACTGCACAATTTGTAAAGCAGCCTCTGATACTACACACAGGGAGGAGGGGCTGTTTCTCAAAACCCCGTTAAGAATAAATGGTAGAAATTAAGGAAATGGGATAAAAGTGTTTTAAATAAAGAGGAAATTGGGCTGGGTGTGGTGGTTCACACCTGTAATTCCAGTGCTTTGGGAAGCCAAAATGAGAGGATCGCTTGAGGCCAGAAGTATGAGACCAGCCTGGGCAACATAGGGAGACCTTCTTTCTACAAAAAAAAGTGAAAAATTAGGTGGGCATGGTGACTGAAATGGGAAGATCGCTTGAACCCAGAAGTCACAGCTGCAGTGCACTATGATCATGCCACTGGACTACAGCCTGGGTGATAGAGCAAGACTTCGTCTCTAACATAAATAAATAAAATAAAGAGAAATTGATTGTTTTGGGGGATAACTAGGGCAGAGCAGAAAGAGGAAGGATGCACCAAGGACCGCAGGAGAGAACAGGTCAAAGCAAGCCAGAAATAGACAAGAGGCAGGAGTAACCAAACAGGAAGGAAGAACAAAGGCAAGAAAATGGGGAGGGAGAGACCAGAGTGGGAAAGGGCAGACTTGAGGGTTGAAAGTACATCTCTGTTGGGAGGGCACAACTGTTTTCAAGGGTTCTTTCCCCCACCTCTCTCTTAGAACTGCTTGCCTTCGTTATATCTGTGCAAAAGGGATGTATGCAAAGGAGCCTGCTGGATGGTGGTGGTGGGCTGTCTCCTGGCTCACTTGGAGTTTGTTCATCAATAGTGTTTAGGAAGACTGCTTCTACCTTAAAAAAAATGTTGGGAAAATGTGGAATGTGTATAAGAGGCACACATATCCAACCTCCCCCTGGTATTTTTCTTTATCATCTTCCTCCTCACCTTCCTTTCAGTTTCCCAGGTCAAAAGGGCAGAACTTCCTGTCTGATTTTTAAAGCCTCTGTTGCCTTGATTTTATTCCTGACTCAATGGAGATGAATTCCGAGTTGAAGACAAACAATTGTGCCTTGTGAACAGTCGCCACGTCGAAAAGACTCAAGAGTACTTTTGCAGAAACCTGTCTCAGGAAAAATTCCCAGTGTGGGAGGGAAGGAGGGTGAACTCCATCCTGGAAGGAGGAATTCCAGTTGCTCTGAAAATGTAATTTTCTAAGTAAATTCATTAAAGTTGAAATGTCTTATAAGAAAGGGGAAGCAAAGTTGGTTGCAAAGGGAGAAATTGCATACCGCAAAGCCACAAATTCCTAAGCAGCAAAATTTCTTTCTTTTTTTCTTTTTCCAGAGACTAGCTTGAGTGCAATGGTGCAATCATAGCTCACTGCAGCCTTGAACTCCTATACTCAAGTGATTCTCCACCTCAGCCTGCCTAGTAGCTGTGGCTATAGATGTGAGCCACCACACCTGGCTTAAAATTTCTTGGTACTAGAAAAATTGCTCTCATACTGGCAATTGCACCCAGGATCATTGATCTCTTCTGAATGGTGAAAATTGATGCTGAAGAGCTTTCTATTTCCACCCTCTTGATTCCTAAATTACTACACAAAAACAGAGTTCCTGAGTCTAGGAAGGGGGGAAAAATCCCCTGAAATTCTGTTCTCAGGGTAGAGTTTACCTCTCCTAATATAAAGATTGACACTCAATAAGAAACATTCAAAGTAGCAGTCATGTTGGGACCAGCCCTTGTGATTCTTTTGCCAGCTCTGCAGAAATTATTTTTTGGGAAGAGTGATGCTCTTTTCTTCGTTCCTGCCCACAACAGCCACAAAATACTATATTCATCATCAACAACAAATATTTATTGCCTATTGTGTGCCATCCACTTGTGCTAGCCACTGGTGTTTTTATTTTTTTTAAAGTGAAAGTGATTTGAAATGAATTTTCTTCCCGATATTTGAAGTCCTCTAGAAATATTATAAGTTCAAAATTAGATGTCATTGTCCCAGGATGAGATTTCTTTTGAATATGATAAATACTTCTTAAAGTAAAAATGTTTTAAGGATCCCTCTCCACAATATTTTTTTTTAGAATCCTCTGATAAAATATTTATTTATGTAATGACTTCTGGATTATGGTAAAAAAAAATTTTTTTAAATATATTTATTTAATTCAGTCAACAAATATTTGAAGGGTACACTATGTATCAGGCATTAATCTGTATGCTGAATAATTCAGTGGTAAGCACTAATAATTATAGTCATAGATACTGAGAGCATTTCATGTACTCATTGTATTAAATATTATGTTAAGGTTTTTATGTGTACAGTACTCATTAATTTATTCCTAAAACTCTATAATGTAGATGCCATTAATATTTATATAAATTACATATCATATATCAATATAAACATTTTCTAAATGAGGAAATTAGGGCACAGAGAGGTTAAGGTACTTTCCCCAAGTCACACAGCTAGTTATTGATGGAGCTCAGATTTGAATCTAGCCACCTAGGTCCAGAGCTCCAGCTCTTAAAAAACTGGAAACCCCTGCCCTCGTGTAATTTACATTTCTCATAATTCAAGCATATGCTGGTACAGATTCCTTTGCAAGCACACCATGGCCTCGGAGGAGTCTACAGCCCCCAGATTGAAGAAACCAATAGAATTGTACAAATAAGCACTACACTTAGAGTTGGTCCAAAGACTTGAACTCAAAACCTCTACATATCAGCCAGGCATGGTGGCTGCTGTCTATAATCCCAGCACTTCAGGAGGCCAAGGCGGACAGATCACTTGAGGTCAGGAGTTTGAGACCAGCCTGGCCAACATGGTGAAATCCCGTCTCTACTAAAAATACAAAAATTAGCTGGGTGTGGTGGTGCACACCTGTAATCCCTGCTACTCAGGAGGCTGAGGAATGGGAATTGCTTGAAGCCAGGAGGCGAGATTATGGTGAGCCAAGATCGCACCTCTGCACTCCAGCCTGGGTGACAGAGTGAGACTCTGTCTTTAAAAAAAAAAAAAAAGTCTACAAATCATTTAGCCTTTTTGAGATGTAGCTTTCTCATCTCTAAGTTGAGGATCATACCCCTAAGTGAAGTATACTTGAGTTGATGTATGTGAATTTTCCATATACCTAAAGGGCTTGCTTGTGCCTTTAATTGCTTCTGTGGTTGAGGGTGACCCATAACGCTGTCTATTGGCCTGGATGAGCCACTGTTGAGTTGGTAAAGCTCCACAAGGAGCTAGAGTACCCCGAGTAGCCCCAGCTCTCTGTGATCGCCATGCTGAGAGCCTCCAGTCCTCCTTCATCCAAGCTTCAGCCGTGTGACTCTAGGAGACTTTCAGCAAATACCATACTCTGCTCACACATGAATGCTTTTCAGTGGGAAGAGATGCTAGGTTCCAAGATGCTCAACATTTAATATAATTAGAGCCGAACTATCAGCTTCACCCTAGTTAACACTCATGTTAATAAGAAATGGTCCATAGATCAGTACAAAATTGAGTGAAGTTTTAGACAGTATCCACATAGGACTTGGAAATGTTTTTATCACTATTAACAGCCTGACAGTCACTGTAGATGATGGAATACCCCTTGTCACCTATTAATATGGACTTGGAAGGTAGAGGACTTTTTAAAAAAATCTACAAACCTTTATTTATTTTTAGAAACTAGACATATTTCAAAATGGAATTATATCAAGAGTGTTTTGCCATCCTTCTACAGTCTTAAAAATTATTTTGATGCCAGGAAAGACTGAGTAATGTCATTGTTAAGGTCAGACAGACTGGTCTTGATTCCTTGTTCTCCATTTTCTAGTTGTGTGTGTCAGACAAGTTACACACCTCCATGAGCCTCAGCTTCCTCCTCTGTGAAATGGGGAAATAATATTTACATTGCAAAGTTAGGAGGATTTGAAATTTGAGATGACACAGATAAAGAACTCAGTGCTGGCCAGGTGCAGTGGCTCACGCCTGTAATCCCAGCACTTTGGGAGGCCAAGGTGGGTGAATCACTTGAGGTCAGGAGTTGGAGACTAGCCTGGCCAATATGGTGATACCCCATCTCTACTAAAAATACAAAAATTAGCCAGGTGTGGTGGTGGGCGCCTGTAATCCCAGCTACTTGGGAGGCTAAGGCAGGAGAATTGCTTGAACCCGGGAGGTGGAGATGGCAGTGAGCTGAGATCGCACCACTGCACTCCAGCCTAGCTGACAGAGTGAGACTCGGTCTCAAAAAATAGAAGAAGAAGAAAAAAAGAACTCAGTGCTGTGACTGGTAAGCACTCAATAAATAATAACTATTTCCAGCTTTAGGAGAAAAAGATCAAGATTTTCCTTTTTTTCCCAGATACCCCTAATTATATCTAGGCTGTTTCTGTTAGGTTCCTGCTGCAAGCAGTTCATTCTCTACTCTGTTTCATAGCATGACATTAGCATTTCATACACTTGAGTAATGCCTGGGCATATTTTAAAGGAAAAGAAAAGGCATTTAAGAGTTGGTTTAAATTACATGTTGCCCAAACGTACATAAGCATAAAATTAGACCTAAACTCCTATGCAACTATAAAACCAAACTGGGCAGGGCGCGGTGGCTCACGCCTATAATCCCAACATCTTGGGAGGCCGAGGTGGGCGGATCACCTGAGGTCAGGAGTTTGAGACCAGCCTGACCAACACAGAGAAACCCCGTCCCTACTAAAAATACAAAAATTAGCTGGGCGTAGTGGCAGGTGCCTGTAATCCCAGCTACTCAGGAGGCTGAGGCAGGAGAATCGCTTGAACCTGGGAGGCGGAGGTTGTGGTGAACTGAGATCACACCATTGCACTCCAGCCTGGCCAACAAGAGCAAATCTCCATCTCAAAAAAAAAAAAAAAAAAAAGAAACCAAACTGAATTTAAAAAGCAAAACAAAAACCTATGCATAACAAGCACAAATCAGAACAACAGCATTGATGTGAGAAATGGCGTTTGCATTAATGGTGACCACAAGGAGACTATGCTGTGACCTCCGTGGTGCCCCTAAGTTTTCTTGTTTGTAAAGTGCTCCATGATGTCATTTGGCATTCACAGGCATCATGTATGAATCACTTAGGAATTAAGTCCACCCATGTACCTTTCTCATTAGCTCAAGATAACTACAGTGGCACCACTTTGTGCCAATAGGACAGTGAATTGAAACAGAGACTTGGGCCTGAAAATGTCACACTGTACCTGTTTATGGGATATGTGATCATAGGTGAGCCAGCATATGCAAATACTAACTTTTTAAGGCTGTCATTGAAATGAATACAAAAAATCACAAAATTTAAAAATTACCTCGGCCAATTCTTAGACCTACTGGGATCTACAGGCCTTGGTTTAGGAACATGGTTGTGATCATTAGGCCTGTGAGCTTTGCCATCAATCTGGGTTCAGATCCAGTACTATCGTGTGGACTCTGTGTGATCTTGGAGGGATTCACTTATTCAGTCACTCAACAAACGTGTAGTGGGCACCTACTATGTTCCAGGCGCTTTTCTAGGCACTGGGAATACAACTGGATACAAGACAGGCAAGGTCACTGCCCTCACAGAGGTTGCATTCTAAAATCTACTGAGATAAATCATTTAAACTCCTCCCCAAGCCTAAGCTTCTGTAGCTATAAAATGGGGATAATTGGACCTCACTGGAGGACCGCTGGAAAAATAGATGGAATGAGGCATGTTTAGAAGGTATGCTCGATTTTCCTGTTTGTCCTTCTGGTTCTTTCTCCATCCCTCAGGTGCAGGGAGGGAACCACTTCAGCTGTTGCTCGCTCAGGCTTCCCCCTCATCTCTCGCTGGTTCACCTTAACCCTGCCCACATCTTTGCAAATAGTCCCATGAATCCCTCTCCAGTCACTCCATTTGAGCATGCCATCAATTTCCTGCTGGGGCTCTGCTTCTGAATCACACATAAAGCAGGAATTTTATTTCACAAACTTCAAGATGCAAGAAGGGTCACATCATCTGTTTTTGTTGAATAAAATTAAATTTACCTCCAGTTTCCCATTCCATTGGGTTGGTGGGAAATACTGACCCCATTCTCTTGTCTAGGGTGTTGCTAGAATAGGGAATGGTACTATTTTACCTAGAGCAACTTGCTGCTGCTGCCAATTTCCTCATGGTCCAAGCCCATATGCAGGTCAAGCTGCACGCCACACAATGGCATCTCCTCTACAGGGACACCATTCACAGCAGAGAACGAGACTGGGGTTGATGGGAGGGTACAGGTGTGGGCATGGAGGTCCCAGGCCTCTCACCCCATGTCCTAGAGCAGCGAGGTACACACAGCTATGCATACACTCAGTAAAGTACATGCGCACACACACTTGCAGGATACAGGACTATGCCCTGCCCCACCTCGCTTCAGCGGTCATGTCCTTTTTCCCCATTCACAGCTTTTGGAGACCTCATTCCCATGTGCCCCTCCCTCTAAACCTGAAAGGGCCTCTTTACCTACCAGTATCACATGTCCAGGTATACACTTTGCGTGTGAATAGGAGAGCATCTCAGCTCCAAAGCGTGGGATCAGGGCTGCTGCCCTGCAAAGGTTCTGGAGAGACACCCCCCGTGGGAGTTGTTCCAATTGTATGGTAATTATATTAGTTTCCTTGGGCTGCTGCAACAAAGCATCACAGACTGGGTGGCTTAAACAACAGAAATTTATTTTCTCACAGTTCTGGAGTTTGGAAGTCCAAGATCAAGCGCTAACAAGAGTTGCTTTCCTCTGGGGCCTCTCCCCTGGGCTTGCAGATGGCAGACTCTTTGGTGCCTCTTCACGAGGTCATTCCTCCATGCATGCGTGTCCCTGATGTCTCCCTGGGAATCCAAATTTCCTCCTCTTACGAGCACACCAGTGAGACTGGATTAGGGCCCATATTAATGGCCTTACTTTAACATTTTTTTTTCTTTTTTGAGATGGAGTCTTGCTCTGTCACCCAGGCTGGAGTGCAGTGGCATGATCTTGGCTCACTGCAACCTCCACCTCCTGGGGTCAAGTGATTCTCTTGCTTCAGCCTCCCAAGTAGCTGGGATTACAGGCATGTGCCACTACACCTGGCACATTTTTAGTATTTTTAGTAGAGATGGGGTTTTGCCATGTTTGCCCAACCTGGTCTTGAACTCCTGGCCTCAAGGGATCCGCCCGTCTTGGCCTCCAAAGTGCTGGGATTACAGGCATGAGCCACCATGCCTGGCCTTATTTTAATTTAATTGCCTCTTCAAAGGCCCTATCTCCAAACACAGTCACAGTCTAAGGTACTGGGGGCTAGGGCTTCAACATATGAATTTTGGGAAAATGTAATTCAGCCCATATCAGGAATATACTAACCTGACAATAAATTATTTAAATAAGGAAGAAGGTACCCATTTCTAATTAGCACAAAGGCACCATATGGGCTAGTGGTGGCCCAGCTGGTGGCCCCTTAAAGCTCAGCCACTCCAGGGCTTCTGTGTCATGCTCAGGACAAACAATCCTCTACAAGGGCTGGAAACACAGGGCCTGAGCCCAGACTCCCCGGGGGCAGCAACAAATATTCCCTTCTGGGAATCTCGCTGGGAGCCCAGCTGCAAAGGAGTGGGGCAGATATTCTCTCCACTACCAAAAGGACGTTCTGACCCTTGCCCCCTTTTAAGCCAGGGGAGTTTGCTCCATTCTCCCTCTCTTCTGCTTTCCCCCATCCCCACCAAGAGGCCCGGCACAATCCGTGAGTTTAGCTTTCTTAGAAAAGACAAGGCAGATAAGTTGTTTTCAGTCGACTTTGGCTTTTGGCTTTGCAACACCAACCTCTCCTTACACAAGGACTGATGGCCTCAGACGTCTTAGATTTTGAGGTTGGGAGAGGAAAAATGCAATGAGAAAATTAGCTTCTCAGTGGTTCAACCTGCCAGACACAGAAAGGCTTTAGCACAGTGCCAGGCAGCGTGAGAGCTCAATAACATGGCCCATGACAATTAACATAATTATTACTCTCATTGTAATTACATAGGAAGCAGCGCTCAGAGTCTACAGTCTGAGGAAAAGGCACCAAGAAGCTGGTGTGTCCAATAGCCCTGTCCAACAGAACTTCATGATGAGAAGGGGAAGTTCTCTACCTGTACTCTCCCACAAGGTAGCCGTTAGCCACATGTGGCTACTGAGCACTTTAAATGTGGCTAATGCAATCAAGGAACTAAATTTTAAATTTTATTTAATTTTAGTTCATTTAAACTTAGGCCAGGCACGGTGGCTCACACCTGTGATTCCAGCAATTTGGGAGGCAGCAGCAGGAAGATTGCTTGCGGCCGGAAGTTTGAGACCAGTCTGGGCAGCAAAGCAAGACCTCGTCTCTACAGAAAGTTTTTTCTTAAATTAGCCAGGCATGGGGGCATATGCCTGTGGTCCCAGCTACTCAGGAGACTGAGACAGGAGGATCACTTGAACCCAGGATTTTGAGGTTGCAGTGAACTATGATCACACCATTGTACTTCAGCCTGGAGAACACAGTGAGACTCTTGTCTCTTAAAAAAAAAAAAAAAAAAGAAGAAGAAGTTTAAATAACAGCAGAGCTATTGATATGATTATTGGGCAGCATAGAGTTATAAGATTTTTGTAGCAGCTGACAATAGGGAATAAGTGAACATTCTAACTCCAAATAATACAACAATTCCCACCTCATTTCCTAGCCATGCCCTGGGCCCAGACTTGCTCCTATATCTACGACAAAGACCAAGGCTGCCCCCTTACAATTTCTACAAGCAAGCCAAAAGCCAACAACTTTTGGAAATCTTGTGTGAATTTTTGGAATTTTTTCCAACAACTTTTGGAAACCTTGTGTGAATTTTCCCAAGTCAAAATCTTGATATCCTCATTCATTCTGGACAGGAGAAACATCACAGAGTAATGCCACCCTCTTGTGACTTTAGTTCGCAGCACTCCCTTTACCAAGTTTTATGTGTCATCTATATCAAAGTGGAATTAAAATCAACATTGTTTTTCTGCATTGGTGCAGACTTTCATACCACCATCCCCCGAAACCCTCCCAGCCGCAGCGAGGCTCCACTCAACCAGGCCTGGGAACTGCAGGTTCCACACCTCTATTCAAGCTGCCAAGCTCTGTGAAAGTCCTTTGAGCACAATTAAGATTTTTTACTAGATGCCTTAATGGTGTGCCCACAGGAAATGTGTACCTTGGCTCAGCCACCTTCTCACTGCAACTGGAATTGGCATTGCAGCCCCTGGAAAATGGGCACCTCTCATCTTTACAGTCGGCATGAATCGCCCCGTTCTGTGCAGGAGTGGGGCTTGCCTGCCTGAGACGCCTGCAGACATAACACGTGGGCCGCCTTTCCCATGTCGAACTTTCCCTAGGGGCTGGAAGCCAGCCGAGAATCCCTCCTCGGGCCACTGTAATTTTTCCTCTCCTCATTCTCTGCCCTTTCCAAATTATATGATTTCCTTGGAGCCACATGTTTTTAACGTCTCTCATTCACACACCTTCACAGATATTCCCCAGTAACATGTGTCTGCGGATTTTAAAGGCACGCTTGGTGAGCGTGTGGGATTTGATGAAATCTGCTCGTCTCTCCCTGTTTGAAGCCCTTCTCTGAGTCCCCATCACTTATGAGATACAGCACGAGCTTGTCATCATAATTAACGAGGCCCATTATGATCTAGGTTCTGCCTACATTGTCAGTCTCACCCTCCTCCTTTGTAACATTTGCTGCAGCAACACTGAGTGGCCAGTGGTCCCTCGAACCATGCTGTTTCACTCCTCCATGTATCTGCCTGTGCTGTTCCTCCCTGCTGGAGATGTCCTTCTCTCTCCGTCCACCAGAGAACGGTCCCTCCCCTAACACCCAGGCCAGCAGGCACCTGCTCCGGTTAGCTTTCTCCTCTTCCCTGTCTCCTGTGCTGTTTCAGTGCCCTCCCTCTTACAGATTTCTGTGTTTCACTCGTCTCCCTGTATTGCATTTTGTCTCCTTGCCTGTCTTTCTCCATTAGTGCACTGTGAGATGGTTGAGGACTAGGGCTGTGTTTTTTCATCTGAACTGCCAGAACCAATCACAGTGCAGGGCTCATAACCACCAATCAAAGCCCATTGTTGAATTGAAATACGTAGAAAGAGCATCTGATGTGGCGCCAGGCATTTCCCACACTACACATTCTCTTCTCAACAAAGTTTTGTCCAACTGACCTGAATCTTCCTGGCTTTGGATGTAATTATGATTGGTGCATTTAAAGAAAAAGATGTAAGGCCGAGTGCCATGGCTTATGTCTGTAATACCAGCACTTTGGGAGGCCAAGGCAGGAGGATGACTTAAGGCCCTGTCTCTATAAAAAATAAAAGAAATTAGTTGGGTGTGGTGGAGTGTGCCTATAGTCCCAGCTACTCAAGAGGGTGAGGTGGGAGGATCGCTTGAGCCCAGGGGGTCAAGGCTACAGTGAGCAGTGTTCATGACACAGCATTCCAGCCTGGGTGACAGAGCGACACCCTGTCTAAAAAAAAGAGAGAGAGAAAGGTGTAGATTACCTAAGAAATACCTTATGCCAAAGCTCGATAAATGAAATGCAGCAAGGATGTAGCAAGGGAGGAAGGGAGGAAAGGAAGAAAAGGAAACACACATGGAAGCATTTATTGAGGGCCTGTCCTGTGGGCTCCAACTCCAAAAGACAACCTGAATCTGCCCTCGTCTCTCCCCTCAGTTCCACTCAGCTTGGACCAGTCTCTCCCATCTCTCACCTGGACCTGCAGCAGCCTCCTCTCAGTTTCCACCTGCCCTGTCATGGACTGAATGTTTGTGTCCACCTGAAATTCCTTTTTTTTTTTTTTTTGAGACGGACATTTGCACTGTTGCCCAGGCTGGAGTGCAGTGGCATGATCTCGGCTTACTGCAAGCTCTGCCTCCCAGGTTCATGCCATTCTCCTGCCTCAGCCTCCCGAGTAGCTGGGACTACAGGCGCCCACCACCACGCCTGGCTAATTTTTTGTACTTTTAGTAGAGATGGGGTTTCACCGTGTTAGCCAGGATGGTCTTGATCTCCTGACCTCGTGATCTGCCTGCCTCAGCCTCCCAAAGTGCTGGGATAATAGGCGTGAGCCAATGCGCCTGGCCTGTGTCCCCTTGAAATTCCTATGTTGAAGCCCTGACCCCTAATGTGATGGCATCAGGAGGAGGGGCCTTTGGAAGGGGAGTAGGCTTAGATGAGGTCATGAATTGGTGTCCTTATAAGAAGAAAGAGAGAGGCCGGCCGTGGTGGCTCACACCTGTAATCCCAGCACTTTGGGAGGCTGAGGAGGGCGGATCACTTGAGGTCAGGAGTTTGAGACCAGCCTGGCTAACATAGTGAATGAAACCCCATCTCCACTAAAAATACAAAATTAGCTGGGCATGGTGGCAGGCGCCTGCAGTCCCAGCTACTTGGGAGGCTGAGGCAGGAGAATCCCTTGAACCTGGGAGCCGGAGGTTGCAGTGAGCCAAGATCATGCCACTGCATTCCGCCTGGGTGACAAGAGCAAAACTCTGTCTCAAAAGAAGAAGAAGAAAGAGAGACCAGAGCTCCCCCTTCGTGTGTTTATTCGAGGAGGTCCTGTTGAGCACACAGCACAATGACACTTGACTGTAGGCCAGGAAGAAAACCCTCACCAAGAACTGAATCTGCCAGCGCTCTGGTCCTGGACTCCCCAGGCTCCAGAACTGTGAGAAATAAAAGTCTGTGGTTTAAGATCCCCTAGTGGATGGTATTTTGTGATCCCCACCATGGCTGACCGAGACATACTCCCTTACACTTTACTCTCCACTCAGCAGCCAGAGTCAGCTTTTACAAATGCAAGTGAGATCAAGCCATTCTGCCTTAACTTCCCCATTGATTTCCCTTGAATATAACTCACCCTCCTTTCTTCAGCCTACAAAGACCTTCCGTGATCTGGCCATCAATCTCATTTTCAGAATTCTGTCTTAGTCTCTCTGTCTCTTGCTCAAATTCCACTCACATACACCTTCTTTCAGTCCTTTACAAGCTAAGACCTTGTGCACCATTGTCCAAATGACATTCCTGCAGCCCTTTGGATGACTGGCCCTTAAAAGACACCTCCTCATTGAGGCCTTCCTTGACTGTTGTATCTAAAGTCACTCCACAGCCACTTTCCATCATGCCACCAGTTTTATTTTCTCCATAGCACTTTTCAAGACCCAATACACCTTTTTGTCTATTTGCTCATTCATTCTCCATCTCCCCCAATTAGGCTCCTTGAGAACAGGAACCTCACTTGTGTCGTTCACTACTCTATTCCCAGCACCTACAACAGAGCCTGGCTCAGGCGGTGTTTAGAAATGAGTGGTTCTTGAGTGACTAGACGTGCCTGGCACTGGCTAGACATGTTCACAGGCAGTCCAGAAAGGTTTCCTGCAAAAATCAGTAGAGAACTGTCAATGATTTCCAGGGTTTTGACATCCCTGGGGTGAATTCATTCATAATTAGTTTCTTTGAAGTAAAAGTGAATCAGTGTGTGACTTCATACCCAAGTCCACATCAAAGTGTTTATGGATGAATGCAAGGGCAGTGGAATTAATGCAACCTTAAAATGGGAGGTGTAGGAAGCTGCTGCATGAAGGGACGTGGTGGGTGGTGACAGGCTCCTGTCGAGGTCTGCACTCCAGCACTTGCCAGTCAATTGTGCTAAGGGTTAGCCACCTTAAAGCCAGGGTCAGGCCTATCTGCCCACCCACTTTAAAGCCTGAAATGACAAATGAAATTCTGAAACCCTGAGCTTCTCAGAAGCAAAGTTTAGCATGAAGGTTAGGGTGTGCTTTTAGGAGTACATTGTCGAAGGGAATCTGAAATTTTCTTTGGCTTTGAAAAGAGCACTGGACTTGGAATCGGATTCTAGTGCTAAGGCACTGTGTGACTTTGGGCAGGTCCCTTAACCTCACCTAATCTCTTTTCTCCTCTGTAAAAAGTAATGCTTCCTCTTTCCCCTCAGGGGGTTGTCCTAAAAGTCAGAATTAGAATGATTCTCTGCAGGAAAGTGTAGAACTATAAGGCACCATATATTGTAGTTGGTTACTGTAATTATTATCAAGATCTGCTCCTTGGCTGGGTGTGGTGACTCATGCCTATAATCCTAGAACTTTGGGAGGCTGAGGCAGGCAGATCACCTGAGGTTAGGAGTTCAAGACCAGCCTGGCCATCATGGTGAAACCCCATCTATACTAAAAATACAAAAATTAGCTGGGCATGGTGGCGTGCACCTGTAATCCCAGCTACTTGGGAGGCTGAGGCAGGATAATCGCTTGAACCCCGGAGGCAGAGGTTGCAGTGAGCCGAGGTCGCACTACTGCACTCCAGCCTGGGCAACAGAGCAAGACCCCATCTCAAAAAACAAAAACAAACAAACAAACAAAACAAAACAAAAAGAAACCAAAAAACAGATCTGCTCCTGGAATCAAAACAGAAACTATTAATTATTAAAAATGATTAATCCAAACCCCTTTGTGTGGTGTGATGTGATGTGTGTGTGTGTGTGTGTGTGTGTGTGTGTGTTATTACTTGTATTATAAGGCTCCTGCTTTGGGTTGCTGCCCATTTACTTGAGGTAAGAACACCCATACAATGTGAAAAGCTAACAACAGAATGAAGGACCAAGAGTCTTTTAAATAAAATGCTGTAGGAGGGGATGGTGGCCTGATGTATTGCAATAATCTCCTAACCAGCTTTCCTGCCTCTCTGGGCTCTCTCTTTCCCAAGCCACCCCACGTAGTGGCACCAGAGACCATGCCTCCAACAAAAGTAATGTAGCTAAGTGGTTAAAGAGGCAGACTTTGGAGCCAGATGATTGGGTACAAGATCCAACTGTGCTGCCCAACTAGACAGTTATTTCTCTGTAAAATTAGGAAAGTACCAGTTCCTTCCCCTGAGGGTTGCATGGAGGATTAAAAGAATTAGTCTGTATTAACTATATTTTATATGTATAGCTTATATATTTTATATATAAACACAAGCTATACTTTATACCTAGCTAATTAAGCTAAATATAAAAGTATACTTAGCACCCTGTCTGGCCCTTTATAAACATTGGCTATTATCGTTAAGTTGCTCTTCTGGTCCTATGACTGGTCTACGCAACATTTTTTCATGAAGTCTCATTTCCTACCAAAGTAGGAAAAGCCCTAGCAAATTGTCAAGCTCTCCCCGACTCCATCTTAGCAGCTCTCTCTGTTCCTCCCCTTCACTGTAGGCAAACAGAATGATCTGCTTTTCTTGACACTTTTTTTTGCCTTCAAGGCTCAACTCTGCTTCCCAAAGTTGGAAGTGCCTTCTCTTTTCTTTGAACCCACATAGGGCTTTGTTGCTGTGTATAGCATTTCTCATTCTAGTTTGTGAGGTGGTTTTATTCTCCCCCTGATGGGCTGTAGGCTCTTGGATGGCAAAGATTGTAATTTATTTGACTTGCATACTTTTTGCAAACAGGCCTTTTGCCCATAACAGGTATTTAGTGAATGTTTGTTGAATGCATGGTGTGGTCAGAAATGGCATCACAAAAGTGAGAGTTGAACTGTGCCTTGAAGGAAGAACGGGCTTTAAAAAACATTATTATTGGCCGGGCGCAGTGGCTCACGCCTGTAATCCCAGCACTTTGGGAGGCCAAGGCAGGCAGATCACCTGAGGTCGAGAATTTGAGACCAGCCTGACCAACATGGAGAAATCCAGTCTCTACTAAAAATACAAAATTAGCCGGGTGTGGTGGCGCATGCCCGTAATCCCAGCTACTCGGGAGGCTGAGGCAGGAGAATCGCTTGAACCCAGGGAGCGGAGATTGCGGTGAGCCGAGATCGTGCCATTGCACTCCAGCCTGGGCAACAAGAGCAAAACTCCGTCTCAAAAAAAAAAAAAAGAATCATTATTATTTAGATTGTAGTGCAGTGACTAAGAGCATGCATCATGTAGCTAAACTAACTGGGTTCAAATCCTGAGTCTGACATTTCGTAGCTCTGTGACTTGAGACAAATTACTTAACCTCTCTGTCCTTCCGTTTTCTCTTCATTAAATAGGGATGATAAAAAACAAAAACAAACAAGCAAACAAACAAAAAAACCCTTCTTCCTGGTGTTACATTGTAAAGATTGTCACATGAACTTAGTGGCATCCTTGGCACTTCGTAAGTGCTCAATGAACAGTAGCCATTACTACTATTATCACACAGATAATGAGTGCTTCTTATAAGAAGTCCAGAAAGACACTAAAAAGTGGAAGAGTTCCTCCCTGCACCCCGGCAATCTTACCCCCGTAGACAGAGCCACTACTATGGGCTTAGTGAATATCCTTCCAGAAGTTTTATGAATATAAAATATATTTAGTAACATAAACAGAGTCATACCACATATACCATTCAATTTTGAAAGCCACTGAGGGATGCAGGCTGATGGAACCATTGCCCTCTCCAACTGCACTGGCCATTAAATGCTTCAGCCTGCAAGTGACACACTTCGCTGGCTTTCACAACTCATTGGCCAGAACTAGTCACTTAACCCCAACCAACCCCCCAAGGTGGGCGAGAGGTGTAACCCTGTCATATGCCAGAAGGAAGGGCACATCTAAAATCTAAATCTTAATCTAAAATCATCTAACATATGCTGAGAAAACCCCACAACAACTAAGAGAGAGAAGGGCCAAATGATGTTGTTGTAGCCAATGTTGCTTCAAAATATTGGGCTAAAGGCAGGGTTTGAATATGCTTGGAAACAGCCTGGTTCAATGGGTCAGGGTGTTTTGATAAGGGTTACAGGTAAGGTAGAAGGTGGTGGAATAGTGTGAAAAAGCTTTCGAAAACAGTGAAAACCTGTCCAAGAAAATCTTCATAGAAGCTTTACTCTCCTTCTACTTCGTCTCAATTTTCTTTTCCCTGGGTCCTTAGACCTTCTTTGGGACTCATGTAAAGTGCATTCAGGCTCTAACAGATTCCCTATTCAAGAGGTTTCCCAGGGCAGAAAACAATAACAGTGGTGAACATAATAATAATAATGATGGTAAACTCTCTAGCAGTACCTTCTATGTGACAGTGTTTTCCATATATGAACTCACCTATCCTCACACCAACCCTATAAGGTAGGCATTTTCACGATTTTCTTTCTTTCTTTTCTTTTCTTTTTTTTTTTTTTGAGACGGAGTTTCACTCTTGTGCCCAGGCTGGAGTGCAATGGAGAGATCTTGGCTCACGGCAACCTCTGCCTCCTGGGTTCAAGCGCTTCTCCTGTCTCAGCCTCCCAAGTAGCTGGGATTACAGGCATGAGCCACCATACCTGGCTAATTTTGTATTTTTAGTAGAGACGAGATTTCTCCATGTTGGTCAGGCTGGTCTCGAACTCCCGACCTCAGGTTATCTGCCCGCCTCGGCCTCCCAAAATGCTGGGATTACAGATGTGAGCCACCATGCCCGGCCGGCATTTTCACTATTTTCATTTGACAAATGAGGACATTAAGGCACAAAAAGGTTAAATCACTTGTTCCAAGTTCACCTGGGATTAGAAGCCAGGCATTAAGATTCCAAAGATGGATATAATTGCTAGAGCAATTGGTAGAAGAAATGTTCCAGGACCTTCCCCTCCCCTCAACCTTAAACCCCTAGCTACCATAATTTACCACAAAAGCCTCTCTATTTTAATAAAAATTTTCCAGCCCTATCCTATGCTCCATTAATTTTAGCCAGTATTCAATGTAGAGAAATAGCACTGCAATGAAAGCTCATGGGCCCAGCTGTTCCTTTAATAGACTTGACCTGAAAACCTTACGTAAAAATCAGTCCTGCTGTCACCTGGTTGAGGCCCTGCTTTGTTTCTGCTAACTAGTCTGATTTCATTTTCACTCATAATCTCTTGATGTTTGTGTCTTTTCTTTTTTTCAACTCTAAATACTTTTATAATTTCACCATGAAAAATCTCCTTTCATGGTGCATTTCTTCCCTCCAGGTAGTGGTAACCTTTGAAACACACGCTGACAACATTCCTAGACCTTCGAATATAGTTAATACTCACTTCAGGCTGAAAGGAATTTCTTATCAAATTAGGGTCTGTGATGATGATGATCATTTCTGCACTTTTATAATAGCTTTCATCTGAGGCCTATAGGACACTGTGTAATGTTAATTAGGCCCCTGTGAAGCAGAGAAGGGCACGGGGAAGGTGCAAGGATGGAAATTAACACTGTGCCAAGTACATAACATAAGCCAGAAGTGATACTTCCTCTTCATGTTTTCCATTTTCATCTTCTCAGTGTTGACATGCCCAGAGGACGTTAGCATTGGTGACTGATCTGGTTTCCTTGCCCTCTTTCTTCTCTGGTTTAAAGTCTCAGCTACGGCCACTTGCCCTCCAGACCCATTCCTGTGATCCTGTGGGTCCTACCTCTAGGCTGCAGAAGAAGTTATTTCCTCTCCCACCACCCTTCCTCTAGTGAAGAGAAGGGTGCATTTGTCCCCAGGATGGTCTAACCATACCAGTCTTGGGAGGAAAGAGAGTAAGGAAGGGATTCCATGTGACGAGAAGGGATCCCAGCCAGTCACTGGCCCAACCTGATCCCATTAATGTAATACCTTGACTCATCCCAGGCAAAACCCTTATCCTTCTGGTGCTTATGGTGTGATCCTGAGGATGCCATGTTACCTGTGATCCACTTCATGTTAGGCAAAATGAGGGAGGGTGTGGTTTGAGGGTTTCATGGAGGTTAGGAACCTCCAGGTATGTAGGGTGGCTGAGACATTGAGACTGACACCCCAGTAAAGAAGGGGAGATAAAGGCTGCTACATGCCTGGCCTGGGAGCTGGGGAGGGCATGGTTTATGATGAGGGATGTGAGAACCTGGAAAACCAAGCAAGTACCCAAGATCAGGGTCAAGTCAAGGTTAGGTCAGAGACTAGAAATGCAACACAGAGTAGAATCACCCAAATAGACCACTGGACTAGCTCTGTGGGAAATAGTTCAAAGTTTTTCAACATGGAAGAGCAATGTAGCACTCTGCAGAAGGCCAGAGGATCATATAATAAGGAGAGTTTGGTGTGGGAGCAGGGCTTGACCATTGTTATTCTTTGAGGAAAATCTTGAGCTGGTTCCATTTGCCTTCAATTGTAGACTCAGAAACTTTTCCTTCTATGGCACTACCTTGCCGTGTACACAAAGGCCCCATCCTCCTTCTTGGGGGCTTACAAGCACCATGAGATATTGCATATTAGGTTGACCGCATGCAATCAGTCTTCTCAACTGCAACATACCCAGGTTTGGAGGCAAAGACAGTTGTTATTCCTGCTAAATGGTCAGTGAGAAAAATGCCAACAGCCATCCTAGGAAGTCCTCACTGGATGCCAAAGGACAAGACAACCAGTGCAGCCCCGATGCGTGGGTGGTGCACAGGCTTATGTGAGTGGATACTGCGTTGTCCGTGGATGCTGGGTCTGCTCATGCCCCTGGAGTTTCTTCAGATCTGACCTTCTCGCCCCAGTCCCCATCAGTTCCCCTCCCCACTGGATATCCACAATCCTTGAAGCTCAGGTGGTAGGGCTAGTAAGGAATTTGGTTCTCACTCACAATACTTCTGCCCAGTGTTTAATCCTTTCTGAGTCTTTTCCATTTCCCTAATGAACTAAGCTTTTGAAACTCAAAAGTCAGGAAGTCTTTTCCCGGTTCTGTTTTCCATTGTAACATCCTTTCTCTGAGGCAGTCAGTGCAGAAGAGCTCAATTGCTTCAAAGGGCACAGGGACCTGGGCAAGCACCAAGGAGAGAAAGGAAACATTGGGGTTGAAGGAAAGCATTGGTTCATACAATACAAGGAGGTTAAAATATTTTTCTCCCACAGATCTCATTTCTGAGAGGCTGATTTGAAGTTGGTTGTCTCACTTGCGTGGAAACACTCTTTCTATCTACGTGGCTTTTGGCCCATCTACTGACATCCATATTTAGAACATCAGTTGGGTACCCAAGGATGAGCATGAGTGGGGCAGAGGCGGGTGGCTCCCATCAAATACTGCCCAGGGGGTCAAGAAGCAGGGAGGTCTGGGAGCACAGATACCTCATGGGTCCCCTAGGACCCACAGGGAGGAAGGAGTCTGGAACATTTTGCCCTGCCTGCAAATATCCTCACACGACACAAGAACCACAGGCAGCCACCATGGTTGCAGTGGGTGTGAGGAGCTGGAGTTCCTAAACAAGATGGGGCAGGAGCATGACCTCTTTGATCTTAGTCAGGACCCTGGATTGAGGATAATGTGACCCGGGAAAACCAGGACTCTACTAGGGTGGAATCAAAATGCTGTTTCTGCTTCTTGTGCTCTTGAGGGTAGTTGGAAACGGATTGTTTCAGGGCTCCATCTAGCAACTGCCCAGTTTCTGAGTCTAAGCTCCAACATGAAGTGTTGACATTGAGTAGGAAGGTCCTTCTGTTTATGGAATACTGTGGTTTATATAATTCCTATGTTTAAGCTTTTTCTCTAGGTAGTAAAATGATGGATCCCCTCAAAATAGAATCATCTGGGGTTGTTTTTAGATGAAATAAAGCATCTAGATGGACCCTGATTTTGGTTCAAATTGGCTGAATTGGCTGAACTGGGTTAAGTGGAAAATACTAGGTCAACCACAAACACACTGTGAGTCTTGAGAAACGGACTTAGCTTCTGTCTGGATCCTGTATTACCCTGCCTGAAACATATGCTCTAAGGCAGCTGTGAAAGGGAACTGTTTTGATTTATGTGAGACCCTGAGTGAAGGATTTCAGTTCTCCAAGTGTCCACGCCATTGATGGTACATGCAAACTACACACAAACACACACCACATTCACACAAACTTGTTGGAGTCAGTCAAGCCCCAAAGCCCTAAAAGGCACTTCACAAAAGGGTGAATGAGAAGAGAAAGCAAACCTGAGATTCTGTGGGGCAATTGACACCAATCCCCCATCCCAAAGATCCCCATTTAAATGTGATTAATTTGCAATTCCGAAAGATGTCATTTGTGTCAATCCAGGAACGCATTCGTTTTGGGGTGAGCGGAAATGTTCCCAATTTCTGGTGGTAGCGGATACATCTGAAAAATGGAATCGAATCAGTTTTGCTCCCGAGAGGGACAGGTGGAGGACTCCCATTTCCTGCCAATTCAGTTGGAAACAATGAGGAGAGAGGAAAAAAAACGGAGCCCTCCCTTCTCTTTCTGGCCTTAGACATGAACTCCTGATAAGATCCTGGAAAACAGGCAGCGTTTTTAACAGCCGGTTGCCCTCTTCAGCTGAGAAAACAGCACGAGCCAAAACTAGGAACCGGGGCCACCTCTATTGTGAATGTGGCCAGGCTGACTTATTGTCGCCAAACAGCAAATCATGAAATGACTGAGATAAGGAATATAATCACATTTTCACATGAACCTTACATTCTTACCTCTTCTATAGGAAAGGATATCCCTGCAGGAAGGAGGAAGGTGGGGCCTGCCCATGTTCTGCAGCAGGGCTGGGACTGCATTGTCCAGGCTTTTGTAGGGACACAGGAAGAGGGTACGGAAGTTTCTACAGGAAAACAGAGAAAAGTTCAAACATAAACAGCATCCAAAAAAATTTACCAACAGCAAACTAGATTTCCTCTTTGGGCCTCCCATGCTTTCATGCACCCCTGGACTGGCAGATTTTAATCTTGGATTCTGTTCACCTTGGTAACCTCCAGCGCATGTGATTATGCTGTTTCCCTACTTATTAAGTTAAAAGGATGTGTTTTCTATGGCAATGGAGACAAAAACAACCTCTTTCCAGAGACTGTATCCTGGCCTGGCCGGAGACTGTTCTGTCTTTTCCATTTGTCATTTCTGGGGAGGGCATGAGCTTTCCTGAAGTTCCGTGTGGGATAGGGCGGCTCCCTTTCAGGAGCGTTTGAACAAAAGCTGAAAGTGGCTACATCATTGCTTCCCACGAGGCAGGGGTTTGGTTCGGCTCCCTAGTTTCAGCCAGAGATGAGCTTTGAGAAACTCACCCATAAGGGACACGAGAATTGTATCCTCACTCCACCCCCAAGTCACTAGTGAGCACTGGAGTTGTCCCTTTCCACCCCCCTTGCTGTCTGTCCTCCCACCCCCCAGGGCTCAGAAGAAGCTGCCACAGGAATCTCGGCTGCCCACCCTGAGGCCGCACAGCTCTGGTTTTAGGGTTATGAAAACCACAGCTGTAACAGGGAGAATTCCATCACTAAATCTGAAAGAAGAGGGCCTAGATGAAACCAGGGAGGAGCTCTGGGGACTCACGCCACCTTATGCCTCGGCCTTGTGTTCTAAACCAAGTCGTTCCTTTCTGCCTCTGGTTGCATAGATGGGTGACAAAAAAAAATTATAGAAAAATGTTATCAGATTCCCTGGTTTTGGGAAGAGGGGCTTGAGGGAAAAGGCCTTCTCAAGGGCAAACTTTGAAATGTAAGAAGTTTCTCTCCACTCTTCTTCCTGACTGAAAGGCCTCACGTTGGCTAGGGATCACAGAAGTCACTTCCACACTCGCTGTAATGGGGACGGCCAGGCACTAAAAGGAGCATCCGTCACCTCTCAGATGGGGCCATTCACACATTTCAGGAGCAAACAGTTATGGTTAATAGACAGATTTCCTAGACACTTGCCCTTATGGGAAATTAAAGTACCCCTTACCCCCCTCAAAACAGCTCGTAAGTCTAAGGATCTTCCCCAGCCCATCAGGGGAGGGAGTTCTGAGTGGACTGTGCTAGCTTTTTAGGGGATATCTTTTTCTGAATTGCTTTTTCCAGAACGAATGACTTCCATTATGTTCAGCCAGGGACCAATTTTTCACTTAGGTATGTAAAGCAAAATATGACTTTTTCCCTGGATATGTTACAACAGAAAGCTTTCCTTGACAGCTGCCAGGCAGGTGATTAAAGCATGTTATATGAAAGCCCAGGTACAAGTAAGAGTGTGACCTTGAGTTCTCAAACCAGTGTAAAATGCTATTTAAGATGGATTCAGAGAGCTCTGCTGTGTGTAAAGAATGCCTGCATTTTCAGAAAACAGCAGATGAAGACTCATTCATGCAACACACACGTATTGAACAGCTGTTGCCCTCCAGCCTTACATTCATTCATTCATTCATTCGTCCATTCATTCATGTATTCATTCATTTATAGAAGGTGCTAGGCACTGAGTTACATTTGAAGAACAATCGGGGTGATTTTCAACACATGTAACAGGAAGGCTTTCACCCTAACCCACCAGTTTTGTTTTTCAGGGTTTCAGGAGGACTTTGGAGATATTGCTGGGCCTGTGCTGGAGGCCCTGCGCTCCTGTGTCAGGCGTTAACCCTTGAGTCACTTGGTGCATTTTGATATTTTAGTAACCACTACAGCTTGCCAGCTGGCTCAGTCCTGAATACAGTAATATCCAAGTCCCTGATCTCTGGAAGCCAGCATTTTAGAGTCTGCTACATTTCCAGAAAAATAAGCCTGAGTCCCAAGCTGACCTGAGCCCAAAGTCCTGCATGGGCTTCAGGAGGTTCTCAACTCCCATGAAAGGGAGGCAGCAAGGGCCCTTCTAATCCAAGGCTGAGTATCAGATGGAGCTTGAGCGAGCCAGGGAGTCCTGTTAAGGATGATGAACCAGGAGAGGGACTCCCCTGGCTCTCCAAGCTCTGTTTCTCACAGGACCCAGTAGGGCTGTGGCCTCCACCTGTGGAATCAGGCCTGCCACACTCCAAGATCAGCAGGCCTCTGAGCAGGGGGTCTCTAAAACAGCCCAGCAGATGATTCAGTTCCAAGCTTCCACCTTGATGGTAGGGCTTCTCACCTGTTGCTTTTCTTACAGCCAGCTCTCTTCATTCATTTAGGTTACCTGCCTGGCCCTTATGGACATGTGATTCCTCAGCTACCCTCTTCCTAAAGACAGGTTTCATTTAGAGTCAAAGTTAGAAGCATATTAACCTAGGCCTGAGCCTGTCTTAACTTATTTTACCCTTAATGAGGGTGAACAGTCATTATTATTGCTCTGATAAAACATGTACAGGAAGTCTAGAAGTATGCAAGGGGCTCACCTCTCTTGTGAATTGTCGGCAAGTATCAGGTTAAAGGAAAACAGTGAGAAGAGAAAGCAATAATGGGCAAATTTAAAGTAACTGTTGGAGAAAGCTTATAACAATTGGGAAGAAAATCCTGGATTCCAACAACCCCAAATCATGTAAGACCTACAATTTCTACATGAGTACAAAACAATCAAGTTATTAGGTTATTAAATGAAATTCACTACAATTACAAATAGTTTCCTGTAAAAGTCCAATATTGTATAAAATATTACTATAAACCAACATTATTGTCTTTAAAACTCATTTACTGGAGACTTTGCATTCAGATACCGGCCGTCACCATCTAACCGGTCCCCTTGGAAGACCTGCTCCTTTTCCCATGACACCCCTACAGAAAACATTTTAGAACTCCTTGTCCCAAATCCTTGTGTGGGCTAATCCTCAAAGCCAATTTATAAGTCACTTAGAAAAAGACTCTTATATTGTTTTATATTCATATATTTTGTTTGTTTGTTTTTTGAGATGGAGTCTCGTTCTGTCGCCCAGGCTGGAGTGCAATGACACCATCTCGGCTCACTGCAACCTACACCTCCAGGTTCAAGCGATTCTCCTGCCTCAGCCTCCCCAGTAGCTGGGATTACAGGCACGTGCCACCACACCTGGCTGATTTTTGTATTTTAGTAGAGACCGGGTTTCCCTATGTTGACCAGGCTAGTCTTGAACTCCTGATCTCGGGTGATCTGCCCACCTTGGCCTTTCAAGTGTTGGAATTACAGGCATGAGCCACCATGCCTGGCCACGTATCTTATTTTTGATCCAAAATAGTAACATCTACTTTTTTCACCATTACCTAGATATTATTTCTGTTCCAAAATGAAGTCTATCAAATAATGAACATTTATTCATACTAAAAATGAAAGAGGCTGGGTGCAGTGGATTATGCCTGTGATCCTAGCACTTTGGGAGAATTGCTTGAGGCCAGGAGTTTGAGACCAGCCTGGGCAACAAAGAGAGACCCTGTCTCTACAAAAAATAAAATAATTAGCCTGGTGTCCTGGCATGTGCCTGCAGCCCCAGATACTCAGTACTACCTGGGTTAGTCACAAAGTATATGGTGCTGAGCAAAAGAGATGTACAGCTAGAATTTGTGCAAAGAATCAGACAAATTACTTCATGGGAAGTTATTTTTTTAAACATTAAGCAAAGATGGTCTTTGTTTCCTGACAACCATGTAATCCCTGCCTAGTAGATGAGTCGATATAGAATGGGTGGATGCCAAGCAGAAGAAAGAGGTCATTGCTCAGCTTTGAGGGTCACACTCAATTTTTAAATCCATAAGACAGGCTGGGTATGGTGGCTCACACCTGCAGTAATCCCAGAGTTTTGGGAGGCCAAGGCAGGAGGATAGCTTGAGGCCAGGGGTTCGAGACCAACCTAGGCAAAAAAGCGAGACCCCCATCTCTATAATTGATACATCCATGAGACAATAATCTTAAAAGACAGGTTTGGTGGGGGAGTGGATGAAAAAAAAGTGGTGGGTGGCAGGGAGGGCAGTGGTTTGCCTTTACCTGCAAGAGGCAAACCTACCGCACGGCTTCACACTGCCTACACTATAGTGTGAGTCAAAGGAGACCATGCCACAGAGTCATTCCCACCAGCCAGGAAGGGTAGGAGAAAAGGGAGGAGGACGAAGTGGGAGTAAGAAGAGTATCTTTGCTTTCAGGCCCCTTCGCCGTGAGCAAACATCAGAGCAGGAATGTTGAATGGCCCAGGTGGTGGAGAGGAAGCTGGCTCAGAGAAGGCAGAGCTTTGCTTTCTGCTTGGAACTCAGAGGAAATTGTCTAGCATGGCATCCATGAACTGTGAGGGCAGCCACAGCA
Source organism: Pongo abelii (assembly GCF_028885655.2). Classification (NCBI taxonomy): domain Eukaryota; kingdom Metazoa; phylum Chordata; class Mammalia; order Primates; family Hominidae; genus Pongo; species Pongo abelii. The sequence goes on from NC_071995.2 coordinate 94,692,846, forward strand.
GGGCCGAAATGGTGGTGGTGGGCGTGTTTTCAGGGAAAGGAGCCTGTGATTGCTCCCCGTTTCCTCTTGACCTGTGTGTAGCCTGTATGGGACATCGAAGTTCCCCAAGACATACTCCCAAGACAGCTGAGAATGCAGGCTTGTGAGCTGGCGGGCAAGAGATGACGCCACGGCAAGCCCAGATGAGGCCAAGGGCTGGAGGGCAGAGCTACCCCCACACAGCCCAGGTGTAGATGCAATGGTGGCTCCCATGAGGGGGTCTTATCCCATGATAGCCCCCCTGGGCCCTGCCCAACACCCTGAGGGCCTCTGACCCACCCCTCCCTGCAGCCGGACCCTGTATCGAGGCGGATAGGCAGGGAAAGCATGCTTTAGAGAAAAGGAAGCAATCCTGATAGGAAGTTTCAACTTAAAATTAACTGATTATTTGGGCGAAACAGATTGTTTTAAGCCGGAAGAGGCAGTTACCTTTCATTGGTAAGTGTACATTTCTTTTCCCCTCCACTATCAGCAGGAGTGGGAGCAGATGAGACCAGTAATAAAAATAAAAAATGTAAAAGACCTTTTTCAAACAAAAAAACCTGAGCCGTAGTGTGTATATGTCCACACCCCGCTGGTAAGTATGTGATTATAATTAACCATGAGTCCTGTGAAGAGAAAGTCGCTAGTGCTTTAAATGCATTTAATCAGGGCACATAACATAGACTGGCAGGCAGCCCTCGGGGACAGTCACTAGAAGGAAGTGATATTAGAGCAGAGACTGGCTGGAGGGTTAGATAGGCAGGGGAGAACACGACAAGGGCTGCAGGAGGAAAGAGGCTGGTCCGGGGGGAGAAGGGAGAAGGTTTGCTGAGCTGGAGGGGCAGGAAGGGCCTGTGAGGAGTTGCAGGAGACGAGGGGCCAATGCCAAGTGCCCTTTTAGCTCTTCTTAAGTTTCTAGTTCACTCAACTCAGTTTAATCTATTTAAAATGCTCCTCTATTTTTCCAGGGGAAAACAACAACAACTATAACAAACAGTGTGCTTTAGCATTCAGAGATCTTCCGAGAATAAGTAAAGACAGAGGCAACAAGCTTCCAGCCAGGGAGTGGGCCCTGCAGCTCAGGCAGCGGCTGAGAGCTTAGACCGCTGCCACTGCTGCCCACACTTGCCAGATTCTTACAGCCCTCTTGGCCTTCAGACAATCCCATGCCCTGCCAATCTCTCCAACCCTCTGGAGGGCTGGCTCAGAAGCAGGGCTGTCCCAGTCTGGGTGTGGGGGCTCACACCTGTAATCCTAGCACTTTGGGAGGCCAAGGCAGGTGGATCACTTTAGGTCAGGAGTTTGAGACCAGCCTGGCCAACCTGTTGAAATCCCGTCTCTACTAAAAATACAAAAATTAGCTGGGCGTGGTGGCCGGCACTTGTAATCCCAGCTACTTGGGAGGCTGAGGCAGGAGAATCACTCACTTGAACCTGGGAGGCAGAGGTTGCAGTGAGCCGAGATTGTGCCACTGTGCTCCAGTCTGGGCAACAGAGCCAGACTCCATCTCAAAAAAAAAAAAAAAAAGAAGGGCTGTCCCTCCTGTGGCACTGAACCAGAATACAAGAGACCATGGAGATAGAGACAAGAGGACCAAGGGCTCCTGGCTAAACCTGGTGTCCCTATTTCTCAGCATCTGGATTTCTCACGGGCACCAGGGATGCAGTGGCATCACTGAGAATTTTCCTGGCCAGACTAATGGGTCGGAATGGTAGTAAGAGCAGACAGAATCAAGCCTCATGTGGATATAGACCAGCCAACCTGCTCTAAGCCACTGGTACACTGGCCTAGGCTACTATAACACTCTTTTAACTGGTCTTTCTGCTCTCACTCAGTCCACTCTACATTCTTTTTAAAGAGCTATTTTTACAAAATAAATCAGATCATGTCTCTCCTCTGCACAAAACCCTTTAATGGCTCCCCATTTTGCTTTTAATAAAAATTAAAAGTCCTTACATGCCTCCAAGCCCCCACGATTGGTTCTGCTTACCTCCCCTGTGTCAGCTTGTCCCACTTGCTCGTTCCATGCCCTGCACATGATGCTCCTTTGGTGTCTCCGATGTTCCTGTTTTTTTCCTGGAATCTCCTCTGGACCTTCTAGAGCCCAGTTCCCAGTTCCTTCTTATTTTTTTTTTTGAGACAGGGTCTCACTCTGTCACCCAGACTGGAGCGTGGTGGTACAATCACAGCTCACTGCAGCCTCAACCTCCTGGGCTCAAGCGATCCTACTACATCAGCCTTTTAAAGTGCTAGGATTATAGGCATGAGCCACCACACCTGGCCTAGAGCCAGGTTCCTTCTGCCACTCAAGTCTCAGTCCAAACTCCTTCAGGGAGGCTGACCCTGAACAATGTTATCTAAAGTGGCACCTTCCCATTCTCATTCTCTCTTACCACCCTGTTGATGCCTTTCATAGCTTGTATCAATCTAGTATTTTCTTCCTTATTTATTTGCTTATTTATTGTCCGTGTCCATTACTAGAATTTGAATTCCTTGAGGGCAGGGACTTTGCCTTGAACAATTCCTGGTGCAAAGGAGGAATTCAATTAGTACTTGTTAGATAAGTACAGGAACGAATGAATGAGTGACCTCTTACCAAGGAGAAGCCAAGGTATTGGAATGAGTCTGGACTACAAACACTTCCATTATGTGATTGGCACTGGGGGTGTTGGTGGAAAAAAGACAAATAAAATGTGGGGGCGGAGGTGGGGAGTTGGGTTGCCCATAAAATTTGCCCACAATCTCATGACTGAGACAAGAACAGTTGACTGACCCTAATAGAAACTCTAAAAGAAGTGTTATAGTCGGAACAAAATGTGCTACTTTTGACTGCGGAGTTGAAAATAGTTCATAGATCCAAATTTAGTTCGACAATGCAATGAACAGTAAACTTGGGCATTTACTGTTGTGCAAAACATGGAGCATTTCAAGATGAACAAGACTTGATCCCTGCCCTCAGGGAGCACACAGTCTCAGGGAGCACACGAGGAGCCAGCCACAGAAAAAACTAATTTGTCTTTAAGGTGATTAAGTATGGAAGTAGCCAGGGGGAAATACACAGAGGGGTTCAGAGGAGGAAGGGTTGGGCTTCACCTGAAGAGGGTGAGGAGACTTCAAAAGGTGAACAGGATTTTAGCAGGCTGAAAGGGCTAGGGTAAGTGATGGCAGAACTAAAAATATCAGCAAGGAGGTTTGAATGGCCAATGCGTGGTTCTGCATAGGTTGATGACAGCATCCTATAGGGAACTGGAAATGCGGAACAAGTTTGGGAATCCTCAGCAGGTGTTGAAGCCACGGAGCTTGGGAGAGCTCCCAGGAAAAGCATATTAAACCAAGCATGCCTGAAGTAGGAGAACTGGCTGAGATCACCAACAGGTGGAAAGGAAAGAAGACAGAGCTATAAGGACAAGCCCTTGGTGAATGCCAGGATTTAAAGGGCATATGGAGGAAAAGAAATCGGCAAAGGAGTGGTCAGAGAAATAGGAACCAGAATTTGGAGAGTTTCGACTCCCAGAATCCAAGAGACGCCTTCTCTGAGGGCTTCTCCACCTCCCTATTCATAACCCCCATCCTATTGGCTGCCACTTATTCAATGTCCTTTCACTAGACAAGAAATATAGGTCCATGAGCATAAGAAATGTTTCTGACTTGTTTATTGCTGTATCTCCTATACCTAAACCAGGTCTTGTCACTTAGTAGAATAGACGTATGGACAATCGAATGAATATGTATTCTCAAATGATGAGGAGAGTTGAAAAAACACTAAAAGTTGTGAAACCTTGGATTTGGCAATTTGACATAAACATGATGTTTGACAGACCAATTTTAGGAATGGTGAAAGCCATAAAACTTATGTCACAAGGTTGTTATTTGAATTAAATGAGCTAATATATATAAATGGCTAGCCTAGTGTCTGGATGTAGTTTGAGCTCAATAGATGTTAGATAATTAATATTACTCCCTCTAGCCTTCACTTTCAGAAGCTGTTCTGGTGAACTAATTTGATTTGGTTTTTTGTTTGTTTGTTTTGTTTTGTTTTTGAGACAGGGTCTCACTCAGTCTCCCAGGCTGGAGTGCAATGGCGTGATCTTGGCTCATTGCAACCTCTGCCTTCCAAGCTCAAGCGATTCTCCTGCTTCAGCTTCCTGAGTAGCTGGGACTAGAGGCGTGTACCACCACACCTGGCTAATGTTTTGTATTTTTTTGTAGAGATGGAGTTTCGTCATGTTGCCCAGGCTGATCTCGAATTTCTGAGCTCAAGTAATCCACCTACTTCGGCCTCCCAAAGTGCTGGGATTACAGGCATAAGCCACTGCACCCAGCCTGGCGAACTAATTCTTTACAGTGGTATTGTATCTAACAGATTTTGTTACTACCCTTCCAAGATATGCTAGAGATGTATTGCCTTAAAAATGACAACTACAAAGCAATATTTTAATTGATATATAATAGATGTACATAGTTTTGGGGTACATGTGATAATTGAATACATTAATATAATTTGTAAAAACCAAATCAGCATACTTGGGCTACCCATCACCTTAAATATTTGTCTATTTTTTATGCTACAACCATTCAAATTCTGTTCTAGCTCTTTTGATCTTGAACTCCTGGCTTCTGGTGATCCATGCGCCTCGGCCTCCCAAAGTGCTGGGATTACAGGTGTGAACCACTGCACCCAGCCCTTTTCCAGCTATTTTGAAATACACAATAGATTACTGGAAATTATAGTCACCCCACTGATCTATTAACATCTAATACTAGGTCTTATTTATTCTGTCAAACCATATATTTGTACCCATTAATCAACTTCTCTTCATCTCCCCTCACCCAGCCCTTCCTGGCCTCCAGTAACCGCCAATCTACTCTCTGTCTTCATAATATTTGTTTTTTTAGCTCCCACACTAAAAAGTGTGGGCATGTGACATTTGTCTTTCTGTGCTTGGTTTATTTCACTTAACACAGTGACCTCCAGTTCCATCTGTGTTGCTGCAAGCGACAGGATTTCATCCTTTTTATGGCAGAATAATATTCCATTGTGTATATGCATTACATTTTCTTTATGCATTCATCTGCTGATGAGCACTTAGGTTGATTCCCTATTTTGGCAATTGTGAATAGTGCTGCAATACACACAGGAGTGTATATATCTCTTCAATATATTGATTTCCTTTCTTTTAGATACATACCCAGTAGTAGAAATGCTGGATCATATGATAGTTCTATTTTTAGTTTTTTGAGTAATCGCCATACTGTTCTCGATAGTAACTGTATTAATTTACATTCCCACCAGCAGTATATGAGAGGTCCCCTTTCTCCACATCCCCACCAACATCTGTTATTGCCTAGTATTTTGATAAAAGCCATTTTTTAATTTTTTAAAAAAAATTTTTGTAGAGATGGGGTCTTACCATGTTGCTCAAGCTGATCTTGAACTCCTGGGCTCAAGTGATCCTCCCACCTCAGCCTCCCGAGTAGCTGGGACTACAGGCATGTGCCACCATGCCTGGCTAATTTTTTACTTTTTTTTTTTTTAGAGACAGAGTCTCACCATGTTGCCCAAGCTGGTCTCCAACTCCTGAACTCAAGGGATCCTCTTGCTGTGACCTTCCAAAGTTCTGGAGATCACAGGCATGAGCCACCAGACTGGCCAAAAAAAGCCATTTTAACTGGGGTGACATTGGTATCTCATAGTTTTGATTTGCATTTCTCTGATGATTAGTGATATTGAACATTTCTTCATATACAAAGCACTATTTTATGAAATGCCTTTTAAAAATCCAGCAAAAGGAGATTTGTCTGTCCAATCTAGCTATGGCCTGGGAGCCTAATAGACTCCCAAGGGACCAGAAGATGAAATGGAATCTCCTTTCCTGTTAGGGAGATTCATAGAACTAAGGCAGCTGTGACCAGCCTTGGAAATAGGGCTTTGGTATTCTGTTCCTAAAGCTATATCAGTCTAAAGAATGGCTCTGACAAGTGGAGTGGCTCAAAAGACTGGCTCTGTCACTAGGTTTGGGTAAAGAAGAAAGAGGCTGCATGTAGAAAAGTTCCTTCAAGGTGTGAAAACATTGGACTGACAAGCAGGAGGCATAGGTTCCCGTTCTGGATGTGCCACTAACTCTATGAACTTGACCAAGGCAATTAACTTATTTGTGTATCAGTCTCCTCATTTCAAGAATGATAGGCCTGGACAGGCGTGGTGGCTCACACCTGTAATCCTAGCACTTTAGGAGGCCGAGGCACATGAATTATTTGAGCTTGGGAGCTCAAGAACAGCCTGGCCAACATGGCAAAACCCTGTCTCTACAAAAAATACAAAAATTAGCCAGGCATGATGGTGTGCACCTGTAGTCCCAGATACTTGTGGGCACATGAGATGGGGGGATTGCTTGCGCCTAGAAGGTCAAGGCTGCAGTGAGCTGTGTTCATGCCACTGCACACTGGCCTAGGAGACAGAGTAAGACCTTGTCTCAAAAAAAAAAAAAAAAAAAAAAAAAAAAAGAATGAGAGGACTGCATGAGCATCAAGGTCTTGGCAGTAGGTTGACTATAAAGAGGGCCACAACTTCTCCCATCCCTGCATGTTTGCTCCCTTTGCGGCATACTTTTGCTTTTTCTCCTATTAAGAAGTAGAATCTATTTCCTGTCTCCTTGAATCTGGATTAGCCCTGTAACTTGCTTTGACCTACAGATTGTAGTAGAAGTAACATTATGTTTGAGTCTGAGCATTAAGAGATCTTGCAGCTTCCACTGTCACTCCTGCAATGATGCTGTACACTGCAACGATGCTGTACCCATGTGAACAAGCCTAAACTAGCTTCCTTGAGGATGAAAGATGATGTGGAAAGAGAGGCTAAGCGAACAGCCAGCACCAACCACCAAACATGTGAGTGAGGCCATCTCAGATCATCCAACCCCAACTGAGTTGCCAGATGACCATAGTCATATGTGTGATTCCTGTAAGACCAGCAGAAGAACCGCTTAGCTGAACTCAACCAAATCACAGACCCATACAGTTGTGAGCAAATAATATGGTTTCTGCTTTAACCCATTAAGTGGTGATTTGTCACATAGGAATAGGTAACTGATACAGCCCCTTTTATATCTGGCACTCTAGAAACTGATTTTATTACTCTTAAGGTATCAGGCTATATGATCTTTTAGTTGGATAGTAGGGTTTGCTGCAGATAACTGGAACAAAGGTTAAGTGTTTCATTTCCTCCCCTCCTACCTCCAGCTTTGACTCTGAAGGCCTTCTCCTTGCAGCGCTGTTATGTGTGGACTTACTAGAGCTAGAGCTCTGCTGCCTTCCCACCCTGTCAGGACTTGGTTTGGAGTACACTGAGAAAACAAGAAGTGGCTTGCGTGACTCAGTAGTCCTTCCTACTGAGTCATTGAGTTTTCAGTTTCCACTGTCTGCTGGTTCCAGGGGACGTTCATTTCTTCATTTAGTCAATATCTCTGAGCAGCTGCTGTGAGCATGAGGAAGGGTGTGGTGAGGGGAAGGTCTGGCTTGGAGTGAATGGGTGTCAAGGATCTGAGTAGTAGTTTTGCTCAGAGAGGGGCAAACCCACTGCTCCCTTCTAAGCTTTCCTGTGGCATCTCACACACACACTTCTGGGCTTCCTCAGAGGCAGCTCATTCTTAAGGCACACAATTTCAGAGCTGAGGGAACTTTTAAGGCCAAGTTAGTCCAATCATTTTTTAAAAAATATGTATGAAAAAACTAAGTTCTGAGAAGTTAAAGAACAGAGGTAGCTTGTGGTAAAATTAGGCCCAGAATTCAGACCTATTAGCTCCAAATTTGGAGCTCTTTATTTTTCCTTTTCTTTTTTTTTTAGATGGAGTCTCGCACTGCACACCCAGGCTGGAGTGCAGTGGCATGGTCTCAACTCACTGCAACCTCCACCTCCCGGGTTCAAGTGATTCCACTGCCTCAGCCTCCCAAGTAGCTGGGACTACAGGCGCATGCTGCCGCTCCCAGCTAATTTTCGCATTTTTAGTAAGACAGGATCTCAGCATGTTGGCCAGGCTGGTCTTGAACTCCTGGCCTCAGGTGATCTGCCCACCTCGGCCTACCAAAGTGTTGGAATTACAGGAGTGAGCCACTGCACCTGGCCTGGAGTTCTTTCTGTTGATTAAAAGACTCCATCAGGCCAGTCATGGGGCTTACACCTGTTATCTCAGCACTTTGGGAGTCTGAGGCAGGAGGATTGCTTGAGTCCAAAGTTTGAGACCAACCTGGGCAACATAGTAAAACCTCCTCTCTATAAAAAATAAAAATAAAAAGATTAGCCAGAAATGGTGGCACGGCTGCTTGGGAGGCTGAGGTGAGAGGCTCGCTTGAGCCTGGGAGGTCAAGGCTGCAGTGAGCCATGTTTGTGCCACTGCACTCCAGCCTGGGCAACAGATTGAGACCCTATCTCAAAAGGAAAAACAAAAACAAAACTCCCTCCAGGGCCCACACCCTCCTTCCTCCTACTAGTCCTTCCCAGCTTTGTATTTCAGGCATGCAACTAGTTTCCTCTTCTGGTTCAAGGTACAGATATAACCTGAGGAATCTTTCCTTAGATAAATTCCAACCACCAAATGATAGTAGGAATAATAACAACGATATACATTCAAAAAATATTTATCGGCCGGACATGATGGCTCATGCCTGTAATCCTAGCACTTTGAGAGGCCGAGGCGGGTGGATCACCTGAGGTCAAGAGTTCGAGACCAGCCTGGACAACATGGTGAAACCCCATCTCTACTAAAAATATGAAAAGTTAGTGGGGCATAGTGGCGCGTGCCTGTAATCCCAGTTACTCGGGAGGCTGAGACAGGGGAATCACTGGAACCCAGGAGGCAGAGGCTGCAGTGAGATGAGATTGTGCCACTGCACTCCAGCCTGGGTGACAAAGCGAGACTCCATCTCAAAAAAAAAAAAAAAAAAAATTAATCAAGCTCCTATTATTTGCCAGACTCTATCTTAGCTTTTGGCAGAAGAGGAGAGACAAGGAATGAACCTATGGAGAATATAGCTTCTTGAGGAAGGTGGGGCAGACAACACACAAGGAAACAAGATAATCAGAGGTTGCTGTTATAATAAGTATACAGGAGGATGGGATAGAGGTGACTGGGCTGAGGAATGTATGATGAGGAAAGGCCTCTGGAGAAATGATGTTTGAACCGAGCCCCTACTGGTGAGGAACCAATCACTTTTCAAGAAAGGAAGAGCTGCCCGGCCGCGGCAGCTCGTGCCTGTAATCTCAGCACTTTGTGGGGCTGAGGCGGGTGGATCACCTGAGGTCAGGAGTTTGAGACCAGCCTGGCCAACCTAGTGAAACCACGTCTCTATTAAAAATACAAAAATTAGTTGGGCATGGTGGCGGGCACCTGTAATCCCAGCTACTTGGAAGGCTGAGGCAGGAGAATGGCGTGAACCCGGGAGGCAGAGGTTGCAGTGAGCCGAGATGGTGCCATTGCACAACAACCTGGGTGACAGGGCGAGACTCCATCTCAAAAAAAAAAAAAAAAAAAGGAAAGAAAAGAAAAGAAAAAAAAAGAAAGGAAGAGCTCAAAGAGCTCAAAGGCCCTTGACAAGAACAAACTTATCTTCAACAGGGGAGGCATGTGCCCTCCCTACTATGTATTTGAATGGGCGTATGGAGGGTTCTAAGTGATATGACAGCTTTACATTCTTGAAAAGATCAATCAGCTGCTTGGATAGAAAATGGATGTTGAGGGTTGAGAGTGAAATTGAGAAGATGGTTTACTGAATACCAACTACATGTGGGGTATTTTGTATGATTCAGCTCTACTCCTCTCAACACTCCAAAGTGGATCTTTTATGCCTGTTGTTTTACAGACAAGGAAGTGGAAACTAGAAGGGATCAAGGAACTTGCCCAAGACCAAAGAGCTGAGTCTGAACCTAAGACCATCTGACCCTTCCCCATGTAGCTCACAGCCTCCCTAAGATGATCATCCCACCCCTGTGCTAATACATTTTCTGTTTATCATCATTTTTTTTAGATGGAATCTCACTCTATTACCCAGGCTGGAGTGCAGTGGCACAATCTTGGGTCACTGCAACCTCTGCCTCCCAGGTTCAAGCGATTCTCCTGCCTCAGCCTCCCAAGTAGCTGGAATTACAAGCATGTGCCACCACACCTGACTAATTTTTGTACTTTTAGTAGAGATAGGGTTTTACCATGTTGACCAGGCTGGTCTTGAGCTGCTGGCCTCAAGTAATCCACATGCCTCAGCCTCCCAAAGTGCTGGCATTACAGGTGTGAGCCACCGCGCCCAGCCTATCATCATATTTTGAATCGTGACATTTTATATCTGAAAGCTATAGATTGGCAGTTCCTTGAAGGCAAGATTCATGTCTACTAATCTTGCCTGTGGCACAGTCCCTTACACATAGTAGGTGCTAAGACAATATGTGATGAATGCATGAATGAATAAGTGAATGGGTTTCAGTCCTGAGAGATTTTCTGAACCACCCCTTGCCTCGGGCCTACTATTTTCAAGAGAGTAGGTGAAGTGTTTTTCCCAAAATCACACGGCAGGGTTTGAACAAGAGCCTAAGATAGTGAATCTGTGCTTCTCTTCATCATACCACTCTGCTCCAAATTATATGTTTAAGGCAGATTTCTTGTTTCCATGTTAGTTTGGTAAACTCAAAGTCAGGCATGGTGTCTATTTTGTACCATGTCATGTTGGTTGTATGTGGAGCCTACAGGGAGGTTCAACCTGGGGGCTTGGAAGCAAGTTTTCTCTCTGAAAATGAAATTAAACAAATTGAGTCTGTATGTGATGGGAAAAAACAGATGCCTTTTAGATCTCCTGGAACAGCTACTTGACTGGAGTTTGATGTCTGAAGAAAGAACATTTGGATAGAATAGGCATGGTCAGGAAAGAAGCACAAAGAGAAAGGCCATCTTTGGCTTAATTGTCTGGCAGAATGAAAAATGGGGGGCGGGAGCTTTCTGCTTTTCAGAGAGGACCCTCTCTGATGGGGCAGGACCAGTTGGTTCATTAAGCCTCATCGTAGTCTGAAAGAAACAGCCCTTAAGATGCTCACTTCAAGGTGCTTTCATTGTTGATCATTGTATTAGTCCATTTTCATGCTGCCGATAAAGACATACCTGAGACTGGGTAATTGATAAAGAAAAAGAGATTTAATGGACTCACAGTTCCACGTGGCTGGGGAGGCCTCAGAATCATGGCAGAAGGCGAAAGGCACATCTTAACGTGGCAGCAGGCAAGAGAAAATGAGAGACAAGTGAAAGGGGTTTACCCCTTATAAGACCATCAGATATCAAGAGACTTATACATTACCACGAGAACAGTATGGGGAAAATCGCTTCCATGATTCAATTATCTCCTACCTGGTTCACCCCACAACATATGGGAATTATGAGAGCTACAATTCAAGATGAGATTTGGGTGGGGACACAGACAAACCATGTCAATCATGAAGGAACAAACTCTCCAATGTTACGTTGGGTTCCTGGTTACCTTGGAGGATCCTCTGAACAGGACAGGAGCTGCAGGCATTTCAGTCACTTTGAGAAAGAAACGTTCTCCTTTCACTCCAAAGTGAATTCACTTGCAGATGTTCTAAGAAAACTGTGTCACTGGCCAGGCGCAGTGGCTCACACCTGTAATCTCAGCACTTTGGGAGGCCAAGGCTGGTGGATCACGAGGTCAGGAGATCAAGACCATCCTGGCCAACATGGTGAAACCCTGTCTCTACTAAAAATACAAAAATTAGCTCGGTGTGGTGAAGCGTGACGGTAATCCCAGCTATTCAGGAGGCTGAGGCAGGAGAATCACTTGAACCAGGGAGTTGGAGGTTGCAGTGAGCCGAGATCGAGCCACTGCACTCCAGCCTGGTGACAGAGTGAGACTCCATCTCAAAAAAATAAAAAAGAAAGAAAACTGTGTCACCAAGAATCTGGTCTTCCTTGGGTGGGCCCTCTCAAAGTTGAGAAAGGCTCAGGTCTCTGCTATGTTTGGTGTATATCAAAAATTGAACAAGTGCTAAAAGATGGTTTTAAAATTTGCGATGTATTTTCAGTGTTTATCTTGAACCAATGGATGCATTTAACATGCAAAATGCAATGTGATATTATTGTGCTAGTGACAATATAATTACAGGACCTACAAAAATATTAGTGAATTTCAAGCAGTGTGATTGGAGGATGGTATGTAAGTTTGAAGATGTGTGATGAAAGCCTTCTATTAATACTGTCTTGTTTAAATTTATTTATTTATTTTTTTTGTGGCATGATCACAGCTCACTGCAGCCTTCACACCCCAAGCTGAAGCAATCCTCCCAGATAGATACTCCCTCAGGCTCCTGAGTAGCTGAGACTACAGGCACGCACCACCATGCCTGGCTAGTTTTTGTTTTTTGTAGAGACGAGTCTTGCTATGCTGCCCAGGCTGGTCCTGATCTAGGCTTAAGCAAACCTCAGCATCCCAAAATGCTGGGATTACAGGCATGAACCACCAAACCCAGCTTGCCTTCTACTTTCAATCTTGCCAGATAATCTCTGTAACTACATGAACAAGACCATTTGGAGATGACTTCAGAGATAAATAAGAGGCCTTGTGTGGTGAGGCCCCAGGCCAAGTGGCCATGCTCAGAGGTACTGGTCCATTCAACTTTCTGAACCGGTAAGCTAGGGCTCAGACTGTCACCAAGGTGATGCTATCCATGGGCCATCAGTCAAATCAGGCTTCCCCTGGTGACACCCCGACCTTGTTGCATGACCCCTTCGAAAGATCACACCCTCTTGAATCTGGCTGTTAATTAAAAAGAAAAAATAAAAAGATCACAGCCCACCCTGTTATGCGTAGCAGCCAGCTATGGACACAGGGAGTGCTGCTCAAGGAATTTATCGCCTGAGTGGCTGATAAATCAAGACAGTGATAAATAAAGTATCTTTTGAATATTCTTAGCTACAGAAGACAGAAGTGAGAACTTTCTCAGTGAGATGGTAGATGATGTGAAAGTGTTGGGCATATTAGGAAGGACACTGAATCACACACAGCAGTTACCTCCTCTTCCTTTTCTCCCATTCAGCCTCAGCTGGCTTCTGGGATCCCCCGTCTTTCCAGGACTTCTCCCACCACCACTCTCCAATTTCCAGCTTGTCATATTGTGGCTCTTAAACCGTTTGTGGATCATGAAATCAAATTGGTGTGTTGCAACCAACATTTTCCAAACAAATGAAATAGAATAGAAAGTACTCAAACAGTAAATGTTTTCTTTTTAAAAAAAGTTTTAAAACTGTTTTGTTTTGTTTTTTTTGAGATGGAGTCTCACTCTGTTGCCCAAGCTGGAGTGCAGTGGTGCGATCTTGGCTCACTGCAACCACGGTTCAAGCGATTCTTGTGCCTCAGCCTCAGGAGTAGCTGGGATTACAGATGCGCGCGAGCATGCCCAGCTAATTTTTGTAATTTTTGTAGAGACGGGGGTTTCATCATGTTGGCTAGGCTGATCTCGAACTCCTGACCTCAAGAGATCCACCCACCTCGGCCTCCCAAAGTGCTGGAATTATACAGGCATCAGCCACTGTGCCCGGCCTTGTTTTCTTAATATTAGTTGTTTTTTTTTTTGTTTTGTTTTAACTAATAAAACACATAGTAAATGTTTCAAAAAAAAAAAAAAGGAAATGGCTGATTGCAGTGGCTTAGTGCACCTGTAATCCCAGCACTCTGGGAGGCCAAGGCACAAGGATTGCCTGAGCCCAGGAGTTCACGGCCAGCCTGGGCAACATAGGGAGACCTTGTCTCTATTTAAAAAAATATATTAGCTGGGCATGATGGCACATGCCTGTAGTCCCAGCTACTTGGGAGACTGAAGCAGGAGCATTGCTTGAGCCTAGGAGTTCGAGGCTGCAGTGAGCCAAGATCGAGCCACTACACTCACTCTGCACTGTGACAGAGTGAGGAGACCCTGTCTCAAAAAAACAACACAAAAAAGTAAAAAAAAAAAAAAACTACTATTTTGTGAAACTTGTTCCAGTTCCACATATGTGTTTATTGGGTTTAGATGTAAACTTCATTTCCTACTGTGAGTTGCAGATAACCTTTTCAATCCACTGCTCTAGGTGGCTGATTAAAATGCCCCAGCCTTCTGCAAAGCCAATTCTGTGACCATGTGCTTCCTAAGCAGAACTGCTATGAATAACTGTGACAGGAGGTGACTACTATTGAGAGGTGAAGCCAGCTGGACTTCCTGGGTCCAGTGGGGACTTGGAGAACTTTTCTGTCTTACAACAGGATTGTAAAATGCACCAATCAGTGCTCTGTAAAAACGTACCAATCAGCACTCTGTAGCTAGCAAGACAATTGTAAAATGCACCAATCAGCGCTCTGTAAAATGCACCAATCAGCGCTCTGTAAAACACACCAATCAGCAAGATCCTAAAGGTAGCCAGTCGCAGGAAGGACTGAAAAAAGGGCACTCTGGCACTCTGATAGGACAAAAACCGAATGTGGGAGGGGACAAATAAGGGAATAAAAGCTAGCCACCTCAGCCAGCAGCGGCAACCAGCTCGGGTCCCCTCCCACACTGTGGAAGCTTTGTTCTTTTGCTCTTTATAATAAATCTTCCTGCTGCTCACTCTTTGGATCCATGCCACCTTTAAGAGCTATAACACTCACCACGGAGGTCCACGGCTTCATTTTTGAAGTCAGTGAGACCACGAACCCACTGGCAGGAACCAACTCTGGACACACTAGCATCTCAATGTTTGTGTTCCCCCAAAATTCATATGTTGAAATTCTAACCCCCAAGGTGATGGTATTGGGAGAGAGGCTTTCAGGGGTGATTAGGTTATGAGGATAAAGCCCTCATGAATGGGGTTAGTACCTTAGGAAAGGGGCCTAGACCCCTCACTTCTTCTGCCATGTGAGGATACAGCAGGAAGGTGCCATCTATGAACCAGAAATTGGGTCCCCACCAGACACCAACTCTGTCAGCACCTTGATCTGGGACTTCCTAGACTCCAGAACCATAAGAAACAAATGTCTGGCATTGAATTAAGCCACCCAGTTTATGGTATTTTGTGATAGCAGCCCCAACAGACTAAGACGGTGACCTAAAGCAGAGAACCACCCAGGACCTTCTCAGCATGTCAGAGTCTTAGACACACTCTAGTCCAAGCCCTCAGCACAGTTTTATAGGCAAAGAGGCTGAATCTCAGGCGATTCAAGATCATGGTAGAACCAGGAGTCCGATCCAGTTTCCCTGACCCTGCTTTCTGAGTTCTTCTCTTTATTTTCTTGTGGTCCTCTATTGTCATACAGCAAAGAATAGCAGAAAGGATTTGGATTTAGATCAGAAAACCTGGATTTTAGTTCCAACTCCATCACTTGTTAACCGTGTGATCTTGAGCCTATAAATCTCTTAACATCTCTGCTCCTCACTTGTATCAAACATAAAACAGGATTAATAATATCAGGGATCAATGGCTTAATCTATTTAATGGCACTTTTTTAGACTGTGTGGCATTATATGTATTTTCTAATAATTATTATTTTTTCTCCTTAAGTATCCAAGGCATTTATTCAAGAAATGTGTATTGCTGTGGAGAGAAAGGGGTATGAGTGGAATATTACTAAGTCTGACCTTCCTAAGAGTATCCAGTGCCATGATGCTTCCAGGAAGAGATGCTTCCAGGGAAAGGATGCTTCTCTTCCTTTCACCCCAGTATCTGCTTCTAACCTCAGTACCCTCACAGTGGCCTACAGAAGTCACTCAATTTAAAGCGAATTCAATAGCATGACAGATTTTACCTCCAAACCACCATGTATGGCTCCCAAAAACAGCCTGCAGAACGGCGTTTCTCTTCTCTCCCATCTTGGGTTACATTGGTAGCTAAATCGGCCTGTGGGTACACATGAGGCCCTAAGACCACAGATGCCCCAGTTAGGACATTGTTCAATCTCTCCCTGCTCATATGGAAATTCAGTACCCACTCCTTACCATCAACACTCTTCTCCAGTTGTTTCTCAGAGTGCCAAGGGTGGGGTCTCACACGACCTGGCTGGGGGTGTGGGAGCCCAATAAATGGCTTCCCTCTTCCCTGTCCAATTTCAGAATCAGTTGAGAGATAGACCCAGGAGCCAGACTGATGGAGATCAAAATGATAGTCTTATGAGAAAAAAGCTAAATTGGAGGATACCCTTCCAACTGCAGGCACAATGGGTTCATTTGTCATTTTGCCCCCAAGACAGAGTTTGCCTACCTAGGATAAGCCAAAAGACTGCAGGCATCCCCCTAGCACGGAGAAATGAGACCGTGTGTTCCTGAGACAAGCTGGCTCCGAAAGAGGAGAGAGGAGGAAGCTGAGCCAAGCATGCCAGTTTCTTCTCCTAAACTTGCCAGTTAGAGAACATACCTCTGCCGTTCCTACTGGAAATGCCTCCAGACAGAGACAGGAGGGAATAATGGGTCGGAGGGCTGGGGAACCCTACATTTCCAGAACATGTTTGTTCATATTCTGTGCTTTCTGGCTTCCTTGTTCGGGGGCCCCCCCTCATGCCTGCAGGGACCGTCAGGTTCCATGCCGATGTGGAGAAAATGCCCTCCTCATCTCTGTGCTGGCCCCCAAAGGGAAGACATGACTGTGTTCAGAATTTCCTGAAGTTTCACAGGAAACAGCTTCTTTTTCTTGATTTTTTACCACAACTCCCCTTTGGCTCCAGCCTCCCCAGACAAAGCCTATCAACCCATGCAAATAGATTCTTGAGGAGAAGGAATTTTACGCTTGTGCCTTGGAGCTTCTACTTGCTCCGAAGACCCTACTCTACAATCATCCTTGCACTTAGTGTCATGGTCCTGGTCTTCCCTTTGCTGCTCTCAAATTATTTTTAGGGATTTTTAAAAAATGTGATCATGAATCTCCAATGACTTAGCTTTTTCCACCCTTAAGGAGTTGGTGTTGAAAGGCTCGACCACCTCTTCCCCATCTTTGCCATCAATGCACAGCGTGACATCCTGCCCTTCACAGTATTTCCTGAGCTTCCCGTAACTGTCTGATGCTGCCCGATTAAAAAAAAAAAAAGACTGCAGTTTCCTACAAAGCCTTGTCCAACACCTTCTAGGATCAAAATGAAAGATAAAATACTTGATTTTCTTGATCTACACATTTAAAATCCAAAACAGTTGTTTGCACAGGAACTCTGGGCATCACTGAAAGGGAAAGGGCCAAAGACCATTTGTACCTTTCTGAGCATGTCAGATTTATAGCATGTAGGAAGTGATTTTGACCGGCAGCTGGTCGGTACACGTTCTCATCCCAAAACACTATGGCAATGTCTCACCGTTTTAGGAGTTGTGACACTTTACCACTACATATTTACCCTCCCTTCCTTTCTAAAGGTACGATGTGGATTCAGGGTGGGTGTGAGGGTACAGGGTGTTAATGAATTTCAATCATTTTTTAAATTTAAAACTCTGAAGCTTGGAATCAGTTTTAATTCCCCCCAAATGCCATTAATTCTTTTTCTTCTTAATGATTGTTCACATATCTCAATTAGTACGGTATAACATCATTTACAAAACTGTGTTTTACATCATTTCTTCTATTATGGACTGATTGATTCGACAAAAATTTTTAGCACTTTCTTGGCAGGTGTTAGGGATATAGAGACGGGAATGCATAGTGGAGCGAGTCATAGTAATAATGCCATTAATTCTTTTTCTTCTTAATGATTGTTCACATATCTCAATTAGTACGGTATAACATCATTTACAAAACTGTGTTTTACATCATTTCTTCTATTATGGACAGATTGATTCGACAAAAATTTTTAGCACTTTCTTGGCAGGTGTTAGGGATATAGAGACGGGAATGCATAGTGGAGCGAGTCATAGTAATAAGTCTAAGCTGTAAAGTTCAAACACGGTTCTGTGGGGGGTGTAGGAGAAATGGGCCATGCATTTCATCTGGTGAATCTTGGAAGACTTCTTGGAGGAGCTGAGGTTTAAGCCATGTCTAAAGAATGAGTAAGACATTTACAAGGGTTTCATGAAGAGAGAGGGTGTCTGGATGGAAACATGGAGACATAGAGTTTCCTGGGCTCAACCTCAGACTCCAAGGGGTGAGGTCCTGGAGCACATGGTTCTGATGTGTAACCAGGGTTGGGAACCAGCAGACAAAGGCTCAAGTCTGTTCAGAGACCAGATTGCAGAGAAAATCTTGAAATGCCATCTCAGTGTCTGGGACAGTGAGCACCGGCTATTCTCCACCTCTTCGGAAGACCAAGTAAGGGGGATTAAATGAAGCATGAGCGTTTGGTTTTCTTTGAAGCTGAGGTTCCTGGACGTGAAGTACATTAAAGACACGTAAGATTTTTTATGTGATATGGCAAGCAAGGGCCTTGTCTGGAATAAGAAAGAAAATGCAGTTAAAAATCCAAACCAAAAAACAGCACAGAATCTCTTTTGCCTATGCCAGCAGTTGACAAACTTTTTCTATAAAGAGCCAGAAAGTAAATATCTTCAGCTTTATGGGCCATATGGTCTCTGTCACAACTACTCAGGCATGCTGTTATAGTGCAAAAACAGTGTTAGACAATATGTAAATAAATGAATGTGGCTGTGTTCCAATAAAACTTTACTTAGGGACACTAAATTTGGATTTCACATAATTTTCACATTTAGGGACACTAAATTTGGATTTCACATAATTTTCACATGTTACAAAATATTATCCTTCTTTTGGCTTGTTTTCAAACATTTAAAAATGTAGATTCTTATTACTCACAATGGCCAAGAGGTAGAAGCAACCCAAATGTCCAAAACAAATGAATGGATAAATAAAATGTGGTATGCACAAACAATGGGATAGTATCTAGTTCTAAAAAGGAAGGAAGGCCAGGTGCAGTGGCTCATGCCTGTAATCCCAGCACTTAGGGAGGATGAGGTGGGAGGATTGCTTGTGTCTAGGAGTTCAAGACCAGCCTGGGCAACATAGCAAGATGCCATCTCTACAAAAAATAAAAAGTTAGCCAGGTGTGGTGGTGGGCACCTGTAGTCCCATTTACTTGGGAGGTGGAGGAGGGACGATCACTCGAGCCTGAGAGGTCGAGGCTACAGTGAGCTGTGATCATGCCACTGCAGTACTTCCTGGGTGACAGAGCAAGACCCTGTCTCAATAATAATAATAATAATAATAATAAAATAAAAAGAAAGGAAATCCTGTCACATGATCAATACGGATGATCACTGAGGACATTATGCTAAGTGAAATACGCCGGTCACAAAAAGATAAATATTGTACAATTCCATTTATATAAAGTATATAGTCAAATTCATAGAAACAAAAAGTAGAATGATGGTTGCCAAGGACTGGGGAAGGGAAAGATGGGGGCTCATGTTTAATGGGGATAGAGTTTCAGTTTCATAAGATGAAAAAATTCTGGAGGAGAGCTTCACAACCACATGAATCTACTTAACACTACAGAACTAACTATACACTTAAAAATAGGATGGTAAATTTGATTTTTTTAACCACAATTAAAAATAAAAAAGAAAATGCAAATATTTCTTCACTCAAAAGTCATATAGAAACAGGCAGCGGGTTCTGTGGACTGACTGTAGTTTGCCAACCTCTGCCCCATGAGTGGCCTGTCTGAGGGCAAAAAAGATGGTCCAAGTCAATATTTCTCAAATGTCCCCCTGAAATACCTCTAACAACACAAAAGGGAGACCGCAGACTCCAACAGGGGGCTGCCTACAAGTCTATACAACTCTTTTAAATACGCTTTTAAATGAACATTTAAGAATCTTAGTCCATAACACGTTATTTTAATGTAAAATTGGCATTCACTGGAAACGTCAGTAAAAACTGACACTTGTTCCAGCCCAGAGAAGGTGAGTGATTTAGTCAAGGTCCCATAGCTAGAACAAGTCAGGTATGGGACTGGATTCCCAAATTCCTGATTCCAAATGTATACATTCCACCAGAGTGGTCTGTCTTACCATCAGGCTTTGGCTGTTCATTCCCAGCCCTACCTCCTAGCCCCCCAGTATTGAAGCAGTCTTCAAAGGTAGTGATGGCAAACCCTTTTGAGCTTCTATCAGAAATTCATCAATTCATAAACTTCAAACATTATTTATTCTGCTTGGTTTACTGTAAATTTTAGTTTGGTTTATTGTAAAACTAATTTTCTTCTCCCGCTCTGTTTTCTCATCCATCTGTAATTTTTTTCTTTACTTTTGATAGCATCCCATTCTGTTATACATTGTAAGATGTTAAAGTGTAGAAGTGGGAGTGTGCCAGTCCTAAGCAGAAGTTTTAAGAAGCATCACGTTTCCACTCACCCCCACTTGAGCTCCAACTCTCCTTGAGAACCACGTCCCAAGTGGTGTCTGTTCCTTTAGCCTAGTCCCAGAAATGAGAAGGCAACATGCATTCAGCCTGCAGACTGGAGCCAAACCCAGCCAAGCCCAGCCAACCTAGAAGCATTTGTCGCCATAAGCTACTAAGTTTTGGAGTTGTTTGTTACATGATATTATCCCAGCAGAAGCTGACTAAAACACCCCTTCTTTTGGAACCAGGCTTTGATTAATATTATTATTTTTTGAGACTTAGCCCTCTTCCACTCTTCATACATAGGGTTGAGTTAGGCTGCCTCTCCCTGACCCTGCCTGTGTACCTTCCAGAACATCACACTATCTCTCATTCCTCAAACACACAGATTCTGCATATCATCTCTGGTGGAATCTCAGCTGTTCTTTTTAAAGCTGAGAGAGTCTCACTTGTTTCTTGGCCAGCCAAAATATATGACCCTGGGCTCTGTCACTTGCTATAAAGGGCTCCTAAAGAACTCTTACTTGAAATCTACTCAGTCCTAACTCCTCGCTGTTTTAAAACAAAAGCATAGAAAGTGGAGTGTGGATCATGCAATAGCAGATACCACATCTTTTGGCTGCTTTTTTTTTTTTTTTTTTTTTTTTGAGACAGGGTCTCGCTCTGTTGCCCAGGCTGGAATGCAGTGGTGTGACCACAGCTCACTGCAACCTAGACCTCCTGAGCTCTGGTGATCCTCCCGCCTCAGCTTCCTGAGTAGCTGGGGTAGTTGGGGTCACAGACATGCGCCACCATGCCTGGCTGATTTTTGTATTCTTTTGTAGAGAGATGGAGTTTCGCCATGTTGCCCAGGCTGGTCTTGAACTCCTGGGTTCAAGTGATTCGCCTGCTGTGGCCTCCCAAAATGCTGGGATTATAGGCATGAGCCACCTTCCGTGGCCTTGGCTGCTTTTTGATAGTGGGAAGGAAAGCATGGAAAACAAATAGCAGCTTTCTCTTAGAATGCAAAGAACGGAAGCTGATGACACCTGAAAATAAAAGCTATGCCCTGTGCTTTGAGGAAGACCAGAGTCAGCTCTGAATCACCCATGCATGTGAAGAGCTGAGAGTAGTCGTGTGGACAATCCAAAATACCAGAGAAACTTATCAGGATTTCATACGGGCTGGGAAACCCTAAAGCTGCCCAAAAGTGTGTCAGAAGTGTATTAGATGAGGTATTTCTTCAAAACAATAAAAACTGGTTGACAAAAACATGCTCCCTTACATGTTAGGATTCTATAAAGATTTGTTGTGCAAAAATAAAAGCATAAAAATCGCTGAATTAAAATATGTTTGGCTTTGAATACACTTTTTTTAAAAAACAGACTTCATATACTTCATATGTGTGTGTGTATTTTTTATTTCTTTAAGAAACAGGGTTGACCGGGCGCGCTGGCTCACACATGTAATCCCAGCACTTTGGGAGGCCGAGGTGGGCAGATCATGAGGTCAGGAGTTCGAGACCAGCCTGACCAACATGGTGAAACCCCGTCTCTACTAAAAATACAAAAATTAGCCAGGCATGGTGGTGCGTGTCTGTAATCCCAGCTACTCAGGAGGCTGAGGCAGGAGAATTGCTTGAACCCGGGAGGTGGAGGTTGCAGCGAGCAGAGATCGCACCATTGCGCTCCAGCCTGGGTGACAGAGCGAGACTCTGTCTCAAAAAAAAAAAAAAAAAGAGAAAAAGAAACAGGGTCTCACTCTGTTGTCCAGGCTGGAGTGTGAACTCGTGGGCTCAAGCGATCCTCCTGCCTTGGCCTCCTGAGTAGCTGGTATTACAGGTGAGAGTAGTATCACCACACCTGGCCCCTAGACTATTTTTCACTATTTTCTTAAAGTGTTTTTTTTTTTAATTTTTTTGAGACACAATTTCACTCTGTCACCCAGGCTGGAGTGCAGTGGCTTGATCTTGGCTCACTGCAAACTCCACGTCCCGGGTTCAAGCAATTCTCGTGCCTCAGCCTCCTGAGTAGCTGGAATTACAGGCGTCTGCCACCATACCTGGCTAAGTTTTGCATTATTAGTAGAGATGGGGGTTCACCATGTTCACCAGGCTGGTCTCGAACTCCTGACCTCAGGTGATCCATCCACCTCGGCCTCCCAAAGTGTTGGGATTACAGGCGTGAGCCACTATGCCTGACCCTAAAGTGATTTTAGACTCACAGCAAAACTGAGTAAGAGGCACAGCGGTTTCCCATATACCTCCTGCCCCGACACATGTACAGCTTCCCCAATCATCAACATCCCCCACCAAAGTGGTACCTTTGTTGTAATTGAATCTACATTGACACATCATTATCACCCAAAGTCCATGGTTTACATTAGAGTTCATTCTTGGTGTTGTATATTCTGTGGGTTTTAACAAATGTGTCCACCATTATAGTATCATACCGAGTAGTAGTTTCCTTGCCCTCTGTGCTCCTCCTGTCCACCCCTCCTTCCCTGCTAACCCCTGACAACCACTGATCTTTTTTTACTATCTCCATAGTGCCTTTTACAAAATGTCATATAGTTTGGAATCATACAGAACATAGCCTTTTCAGACCGGTTTCTTTCAGGCATATACCTCCTAAAGCAAAGCAACATGAGTTCTTAACTGTGTGGATTTTTTTTTTTTTTTTTCCCTGAGGATAATAAGTTTACATTCTCTCAGTCCAACAGCTGGATCATATAGGGACACCACAGGTGTTCTGCTGAGTGACAGAAGAAGATGACTGGGGATTAAAACGATAATACCCTAAGTGGAAAATTAGCTGTGGGAAATCAAGGATTGATAAGCAGCCCTCTTTTCCATATCTTCTCCTTCTGCCCCACTCTCCTACCGTGCCCCCACCCTACACCCCACGGGTTTCCCACTCCTTCTCAGAGGTCTGGAGGGCATTCTCCCACCCTTTCCAGTGGACTACTCACAGAAGCCCTGAAGCAAATGCCCGAAGGAAATTCCTATCACCTGTGTGCTCTGATAGGCACTTGGAGCTGGGATGTGGTACTAATCAGTAAAACACACTCCGTGCCCTTTAGAAGCTCACAGTTGATGGCAGTGAGAAATTTGTAAACAAAATAATCTTTCAGGAGAGATTGCAAAAATAGAAACAAACGTAGTGGACGAACTCTTAGAATGTGGTCCTTTTGAAAGGACTCACGCCCGGCCCCCAGAGAATCTGACTTAATTGGCCTGGGTTGACTATATTGTTGGAGAGTGTCAAAACACTCCCCAGGTGATTCTGACATTAGCCGGGGCTGGGAACCACACCAGACCTACTGAATCTGGGACTCCAGGAGAGGCCCAGCCACCAGTGGTTTAACAAGCCCCTCGGGTCAAGTTTGAAAACCAGGGGTCTGGGCTGCTAAGTGGCGGCATGGGGATGGAAGGTTCTAGAAGGTGAGTAGTGAGGTTGGGGCACAGGCCTGGGAAGGGAGAGGCTCTTCAACAGGCATCCCCCCCCAACCTTGTCTCAGCCTAGGGCAATGGGCAGGCTCTCCCATCAGAGCCTGGCCTGAGCCATCAGAGGCAGGACCTCCTCGAGGGATGTGGAGGTGTGGAGACCAGTCCTGAGACCACAGAGGCTCCTCTCAAGCTTTAGTCTCTGACCCTGCGGGCATTGGTTTATTTCCATGGCTTCCAGTGTTGTGGCTCCTTATCCTTTCCCCACAGGCCCGCCCCCCAACTGAGGGCTGGCTTTTTTTTTTGTTATTTTTTTGAGACGGAGTTTCGCTCATTGCCCAGGCTGGAGTGCAATGGGGCGATCTCGGCTCACTGCAACCTCTGCCTCCCAGGTTCAAGCGATTCTTCAACCTCTGCCTCCCAGGTTCAAGCGATTCTCTCGCCTCAGCCTCCCAAGTAGCTAGGATTACAGGGACCCACCACCACACCTGGCTGTTTTTTTCTTTTTTTGGTATTTTTAGTAGAGACGGGGTTTCACCGTGTTGGCCAGGCTGGTCTCGAACTCCTGACCTTAGGTGATCCATCCGCCTTGGCCTCCCAAAGTGCTGGGATTACAGGCGTGAGCCAGCACGCCCGGCCGAGGGCTGGCTTTTAAAACATCGAAAACCCAGACAAGAACGGTGTCCATCTCCAACCCCAGACGGAAACTGTGCCCGCACCCACAGGAAAAGCAGTCCTTTGCCCAGAGCAACCAAACCCTGAACCCCACTCTCGATTCCCCTCTGCCCCCCAACTCTTCCATCCCAGCGGATGGGAAACAGCGAGTCCAGCCGCCTCCCCACTTCGGGACCCCCCTCCCGGGCCAACTGCGCAGGGCACGACCCCGTCGTGGTGCCCCGCGCGCTCGACCCCCAGGGGTTGAGGTGAGGAGGGATCCCCGGCGTCCCGGGAAGCGCGGCGGCTTCTGCGGGTTGCGGGCGGACCCCCTTCCCCGTGGGGAGGGGCTGCGGCCGCGCGGAGTCGCCGCGGGTCGGAGGCTCCTCCCCGGGGTGGCCGCGCAGGAAGCGGGGTGGGTGGGGGCGGGTGGGGGCGGTGCGGGGCGCGCACTGGGTCGGGGCGGCGGGGGAGGCGCGGGCCTGGGCGGCCAGCCCCGGCGCACAGCCGCGGCCGGGGCGCGCGGCGCGGGGCGGAAAAGCCTGTTTACACAGACTGCACACCGCCTGGGGAATAATGCAGTAAAGGAAGTGAGCCGGCTCGGCCTGACTGCTCCAACTTCCTGCTCTCACACACACCAGAGGGGAAAAAAAAAGAGGAGCGAGAGAAAGAAAAAAAGGGGGAAAAATCAGGATCTCATTACAAGAGCCACAGACCGTCTGCAGACGCCTGTCAGCATGGAAAGTCGGGGGCTTTCGCCCGGGTCCTCCTAGAAATTCCCCCCAAAGGAGACTCCCCCACATCTGGGTAGGTAACAGGGCTTCTGCCTGTTGCTCGGACACTTACAAAGTTTGTTTGGGGGTGTTTTTTTTCTTTCTTTTCTTGGGCGCGGTGGGGGTGGGGCGGGGGGCGCCGCGGGGTGGGCTGCGGACCGGGGTGGGGTTGGCGGTGCGTCCACGCGGGAGGGCCGGCCGCGGGGAGGGGGCGCCGCGGCTGCTCCTGCGCCCGCGTCGCTGCCACCGCCGTCGCCCGAGCTCGCGCCGGGCCCGGGGCTGCGGGGACCCTGCGCCCGCGGCTCCCCTCTCTGGGGCTGCGCTGCGAGCCCAGAGGAAGGGGCGCCGGGCGTGCAACCCTGGGAGCTCGCCCAGGGCCCCGCTGCAGGCAGCGCGGGGAGCGGGGGACGGCGAGACTTCGGGTCCCTGGGAAGAACCGTGACCGGAGCAGGCTGAGTGCCTGGAGGCTGGACCACCGCCGACCTTCCAGCTGGGACCGCAGTCAGGCTCCCCTCGAGTGGGCAAAGGGCACCGGTGCTCGGATCCAGGGAGGGAGACAGGGATGGAGAGGGCGGTGGAGGGCATGGGTCGCGAAGGTGTGGGGCTGGGGGCTGCGTCCGCTCTTGCTTGGCAGGTGACCCCCGCCCAGGTCACCGCCCCAGGCGCACGCCAGGTCGGACATTTAAAAGCCGGTGGTCTCTATTGGGCATGGTTTTGGAGAAGGACCAGGCAAGAAATGATCTTGGGGCCCCTTCCACTCCCCATCCCTGTTTACCTTCGAACTCAACGTTGGCCTGTGACGCTACTGTAACTTTTGGGGAGGCGGGATTAAGATTTTGGAGTAGTTAAAAAGCAAAAATAAAAGGTCTCGGTTTTGTTATCTTTTCTGAACCGAATCATCCTAAGGACAAGCTGCAGTTAGGCGGCGGGTGGAGGTGGAAGCAAGAAATGTTATTTCAGAAACTGCAAAAGGGGCTTTTTAGAAAGAAAAAAAAAAACGAGTGTCGGGAGAGTTTCTGGCTTGTCTGGAAACGGCAAGACTAATTGCCATGCGCTTCCGCTTTGAAACTGGCAGCAGACAGCATCTTGAAAATGACTCACTAGAGGAGCTCACAAAGAAACTGTGGTTTGCCCCTTCTCAGGTTTATGTATTTGTGCCTTTTACAGTTTCCTTTGTAGTGTTCGAGGGGTCCCCCGCCCCTTCCCCGCCAGTCCCCTCCCACCCTCCCTCCTTTGAAAGCCCCTGGCCGGTCTTTAACTCCCCCCACCCCAGTCCTCCAGCCGAGGGGTGGCGGGGAAAGGGGAGGCTGAGTTGTTTTTGGAGTTGGCTGCGGAGAGGGTTAAAGGGATTCTGCTGCTGCAGGGGGAAAAAGTTCCTTGAATTTTCCACTGGCTGCTGCAGGAAGAGAGAGCCCCCTTAGTCATTGCTAAGTAATGTCTGCACACACACCAACTAATCTCATTAGGAGTTTCCGCTGCTCGGCACAGGAGGGGTTTTGTGCAGCCACTGTCAGCCTGGGAGCCCGGCGCTGGGGAAGGAGACAAGTTATGGCTTTATTTACTTAGGGGTGCAGCCGCCCAACGAGCCTTTTCAGGAAATGTCTTGAAAACTTTGAAGTCACTTTGGCCATTTTGGATTTCAGATTTGCAGGTTTTTCTTTCCCGCGTGTGTATGTGTGTTGAGAGGTGGGGGGAGATAAGCAGCTCACACACCCCCATCTTCTCCATCTGTGTTTGTCTTTGGGGGTGGGGGTGTGTGGAGCATGTTCCAGGCATCTATTCATGAGCTGAAATCGATTTGTGAGCCTTACAAAATACCCTCTGATCTCTTTTTCTTTCTCTCTCGCCATGGCACCCATTTATTTGGAAAAGGTCAGTTAGGAGTTTCAATTTATGAGGATGATAAAATTACAAATTGTGTTAGGAGGTCACATGGGTCAGGCAGTTAAGGAGACTGTCCATAAGTGTTATTAGAGTTTCCAGTAATGATCCTGCCTAGAGAACCCCCTGAGTTTGAAAAGTGATGGCCTTTCTATGCCAAATATAGCAAAGGCCTTCTGCCCTCTAAAAGTGTTTTTTTGTTTTTTTTGTTTTTTTTTTTTAATTTAAATGTTGCGTAGAAATGTGTGGAGTTACTAAAAAGGGTCAAAAGGAACCTGATTGGAACGATGGGGCACCTTTATTGACAAAGACGTGTTGCTTTTAAGGTGTTGGCAGTTCTTTTACGGTGGCAAAGTGTGTCCTAAAAACAGCCCGAACAGCCCGACCGGGGTATGAGTCAGTGGACATGAGTACAGGATGTCCCTAATGCTATGCCTGTCACAGAGTAGGTGCTCAATAAATTGTAGCATTGAAAGCTGTGAGTAGGCTAACAAAACTTATAATAGGTAAGAAAAGACTTACAAGATCTCTTACATTTTGCATGAGTGTTCCTTAAGAATGGAGGTTGTAAACTCTCTCCAGAGTACATTTCCTTTAAATAAAAAAGGAAGTATTTAGAATTCCTCCTTCTAAGTAATTATTTGGGACACATAGGTTCATTTATGTTAGTGGTTCACAACTAGGAGTGATTTTACCTCCCAGGAGACATTTGGCAATGTCTGGAGACGTTTTGGTTGTTATAACTAAGGGGGTGCACTGGCTTCTAGAGGGTAGACGCCAGGGATGCTGCTCACCAGTCAACAATGCACAAGAAAGAATTTTTTGGCCCAAAATGTCTATAGTTGATTGAGAAAAATCTTATTTACTTTAATGATGATGAAGATGATGAAAGCTCTTTAACATGCATTCAGTCAACAAATAGGACATTTAAAAGTCATCATCTGTAATTTTGGCCACATACATAACATAGGATTCATGGATTTTCTCTTTCTCTTTTTGGTCAGTAACATGCAATAATAGAGTGACATACGGATGGTGACATTGTGATGGTGTACCCTTTATGTCCTGAATTAGGCCATCTCTGAAACTCTGCAAGTATAGCATCTTCATGCACTTGGTACCAATGCTGTTGAGACCAGAATGGCAGTAGTCCAGATAGGGGAGAGCAGTGATTTGCCAGCTCCATTTGAGTTTTGAAGTTACCTAAACATTTATTAAAAACCTCCTCTTTTTCTTATATAAAAAATTAAATAAGTCAAAAGTGCTAATATACAGTACATGTAACTCTGAGGTCATATATTACAATTTATATTTGTAATAACTTTTTGGAACTTGAATCTTTTCCTGAAATTGGTCTTAAAGGACTTCCAGGCAGTATATGTAAATTAAAATATTCCCTTCTTAGCTGTCAGATATTAGATTTTGTGTGTTCTGTGGTACCCAGTTATATTCATATATCTATCTGATTCAGAAGACCAATATGGTGCTGTGAAATGTTGCAAAACATGACCTGATGACAACCCAAAACACTTCATAGAAAACTATCCAAGAATGTGACTTCCTGGAGTAGAGTCTTTTTTCACTGAGGGTGAGTTGCTGCTTACTAATCGTTAGTTTTGTTCCCTTCCAATTCTAAGGAATGACTCAGTCATCTCTGTGTTTCCCAGACCTGGACTTCCTCATGAAACTTTATTTTTTTAATTGTTTATGTTGCCAGGGCTGGCCTTGCACTCCGGGGCTCAAGTGATCCTCCCACCTCAGCCTCCTCAGTAGCAGGGGTTACAGGTGTGAACCTCTATACCAGCTGTCTCGTTAAAGTTTAAAAGAAATGGGTTGTCTATCCATTCTGGCTTTGTTCTGGCTGTAGACCCCAGATGACTGTCTTCTGACCCTTTCCTAAGGTTCTGTACATAAATATACAGATGAGAGGGGAAGAAGACTCCATTTTTGTCAGATTTTCTTGTATGTTTCAGGCAAAAGTTTTTTATGTCCTAGTTATCTTTAATTCCTCTTTGCCTGTATAGATTGACTTATAACACACTTTGAGACCATGCTAGCAGAATAGTATCTTCTAAAGGTTGGTTATTTTTTTTTCCTATTGTAAAAAATATTAATGTGAATTGCCTTACAAAGATACAGAAAACTGCTATAAAAAAATAGACATCTCCCATAATTCCACTGTTTACCTTTTGATGTGTAATTGTCCAGTTTTTAAAAAATGCATTTGTGTGTCTATGTATATCCACACATGCACATACTATTTTTAATTGAAAGCACACTGTACTTACTGTTTTATAACTTTTTTCACTTAACATACTATGTAACACATTTTAATAATTAGTACTGAGACCGAAATTATCACATAGAGCTTCTATTTATTGATCTAATAAATGTGTTGGCTCAACCATGGATTGACATAATTTTTTCATAGACTTGTTCAGTGTTTTTTGTCCTCTGTGGTTCAAGTAATGTTCTAAGAATGCTGCCCTCTTGAAAGACTGAGTTCCTATGTGCTGTGAAATTTTGGATTTTGATGAGTTTCTCTGTGATTTAAGGATGAGTCATGATTTGCAGTAGAATATCAAGATGTAGTAACAGGAAGTACAGGGCACTACACATCAAAATAGAATGTTAAATGATGAAAGAAGAGAAACCAGGTTAAACCGAAAATATACCTTGAAATTATCCAACTATGAAGGGAGAGGAAGGTGTGTTTTGTACACTTTAACAACTCCTATTACTGTTTCATTTTCTATCAGTGGAGTTTCCAAACTTTGAAGTTGGTGTTTTAAATTGATTTTTAGCTCAAGATTGCTGTTGTTCATAGCCACTTTGAATTGAGGTCATTCAGCCTTTTGATTGAAACCATGGCAGTGAGACCATGAAAACTCTAGTTTTGCCACTTATAGAGCAGCCCCAGTAAATAAAATTAGCTGTGTGTGTGTGTGTGTGTGTGTGTGTGTGTGTGTGTAACCTTCTGTGAAATTCTAAATGTCTTCAAAAATGGTAGATCACTCAGTCTTTTAAATAACTATTCTGTGCAGAAATTCAACTCCCCATGGTTCCTGCCTGAAACCAAAATAAAAATGGCCTTTCATCCATTACTGGAGATTTACATATATGTCAGCAGTTTTAAAATAAACTTTGAACTAGTCATTTCAATAAATTGTGATTTGGTTTGAATTCCCACTAGGAATAAAGTCATTGACTACTTTATTGCTATGTATTAATTTACATTTCCTGGAAAGTAATTACTACATTTTTCTAAGAATTAAATAAGATTACTTTATACCATGGCTGAGAAATTTACTTGTATATTTTTAAAGAAATTTAGATGATGTTATGTTAGTGTATTCTAATTTGAATTAGACTGAAATGAATTTACTTGCACATTCTAAAACAAGGATCTAAAGCACATAGTATCATAAATATGCTTAAAGTTTCTATAGCTAAGAACAATTTCTGAATATCCATGTGTAATATGGGAGTGATGGGATAGGTATAAAACACTTATCTGGATACCTTCTCTTTTTATTTTTTTAATTGATATAAATGTACATATTTATGGGGTACATAGTGATTTTTTACATACGTATCATGTATAGTAATTAGATCAAGGTAATTAGATCCATCATCTCAAATGTTTATGATTTATTTGTGTTGGGAACATTCATTATCTTTCTTCTAGCTAATTGAAATTATATAGTATTATAGGCATCCTGCAGTGCTATAGAACACGAGAACTTACTCCTCCTGTTGGAGACCTTCTCTTAAGACTGATGAAGCTAGGGCTCCTGTACTCCAAGCAATAGAGTAAAGAAAACGAGGCTCTTGGTATCTTCCCCTCTCTCTTTTTTTTAAGTTGAGTTATGATTTACATATACTAAAATGCACAGATCTTAAGTGTTATTGTATACATACATGTAACCCTGCCCAAAGAGACAATATTTCCATGTCCCCAAGTGTTTTTTGGCTTATGTATTTAGAGACAGAGCCTGGTTCTGTCACCCAGGCTGGAGTGCACTGGCACTGTCATAGCTCAGTGCAGCCTTGAACTCCAGGGCTCAGGTGATCCTCCTGCCTCAGTCTCCCAAGCAGATAGAACTGCAGGTGTGCACCACCACACCTGGCTAATTTTTTTTTTTTTTTTTTTGAGACAGTGTCTGGCTCTGTTGCCT
The DNA here is from genome assembly GCF_028885655.2 of Pongo abelii. Taxonomy (NCBI): domain Eukaryota; kingdom Metazoa; phylum Chordata; class Mammalia; order Primates; family Hominidae; genus Pongo; species Pongo abelii. The sequence goes on from NC_071995.2 coordinate 94,724,104, forward strand.
AGGCTGGAGTGCAGTGGTGCGAGCTTGGCGCACTGCAACCTCCGCCTCCTGGGTGTAAGCAATTCTCATGCCTCAGCCTCCCAAGTAGCTGGTATCATAGGCATGTGCCACCATGCCTGGCTAATTTTTGTATTTTTAATAGAGACGGGCTTTTGCCATATTGGCCAGGCTGATCTCAAACTTCTGGCCTCAAGAGATCTGCCGGCCTCCACCTCCAAAGGGCTGGGATTACAGGAGTGAGCCACCATGCCTGGCCTCTGGCTAATTTTTTTATTTTTTGTAGAAATGGGGTCTCATTATCCCTGGCCATTTACAAAATTCCGTTATGGCAGTTTCATGATTCTACCATATAGATTCTTAAACTTCAGAATACCTTGATAAAATATTGTATTTTATTTAATCTGCTTAGTTAAAAATAAATCAGAATGTGTAGATTTCCTCATCATATACAGTAAGAGGAAAAAGAAAAATCCTTTCTATATTACCTGATATCTGCAAAATATTTAACCAAAAGTAATATGTGTGCTTTAGGAAAAATGTATTACCTTAAGACTAATTGGGATGAGAGGATATTAGTAAATCTTCCCAGACCTCAGTTTCTTTAGCCTGATGGTAAAGTAGTTGAAGTGGAGGCTGGGTGCAGTGGCTCACATGTGTCATCCCAGCATTTTGGGAGGCTGAAGCAGGCAGATCACTTGAGCCCAGGAGTCTGAGACCAGCCTGGGCAACATAGTGAGACCCCATCTCTGCCAAAAATTAGCTGGACGTGGTGGCGCGTGCAAGTAGTCCCAGCTACGCGGGAGGTCGGGGCTGCAGTGAACGGTCATTGCGCCACTACACTCTAGCCTGGGTAACAGAGTGAAACCCTGTCTCAAAAAAAAGGGATTGAAGTGGAGAAGCTGAGATACTCCCTTTCAAGTCAGAAGCCCTATTTGTGTACTACTATATTTGGAGGAAAGGACTTGACTTCTTCTAAGAGTTATGAAAGTGTGATATGAATTTTTGCTGTCATCTCCAAACATCTGACTTATAGACATATGCAGGAATTTAAACAAACAGCTATTTTGTGGTGGAAAAGAGGGCTCCCCATAAGTTTCCCCTTGAATTCCATTTTGGCCCCTTATTGAATAAGGAACACTCCAGTGGAAGGCCAATATTAGCTGCCATGCTTCCTTTCCTCCTAGTCTTTTGAGGTTTGTGACAGGCAGCACTGATTTCTAATGACCCACAGCCACCTCATTCTTGGGGACATCAGTGACTGTCTGAGTTGAGTGCTTTGTGGCACCAGATAAGAGTTTGGTCACCTGGTTAAATTCCTCCTCCTTCCTTCTGATAGTCTTTGAAAGTGCTGTCTGCCCCCACTGCTGTATCTTGAGGGTTCTCACATTCCCTTGCACCCCCTCTGATCCCTTCTCTCCCCAGGAGCTAGAACAATCCTTTCAAAACACAGATCTGACCAGGTCATTCTTCTACTGAAGAATCTTCTAGTGGCTTCAGCTTAGGATGAAGACAGAATCTCCTAACTCAAGCTGCAAGATGTGATTTGGGCCAGCCAAACTAGCTTTTCCTCAGTTCTTCAAATGCTTAAGGTGTCCTCTGCCCTCTGTCCACTGGGTCTTTGTCAGTGCTGACAGAATTTTCCCCCGACCCCTCTATTTTTCAGACTCCACGCCTAACCAATTTGTAGGCGTTTTTTAGTTCACACTCAGCTCCACCATCTTTTCTTGGGGAAGCCTTTCCTGTCACCTAGAGTAGATCTCCCTCAGTCATCTGCTCCTGGCCTTCAGAGCCCTTACCACAAGCTTTTTTTTTTTTTTGAGAGATGGAGTCTTGGCCTGTTGTCCAGGCTGGAGTGCAGTGGCACCATCTTGGGTTACTGCAGCCTCCACCATGTGGGTTCAAGAGATTCTACTGCCTCAGCCTCCCAAGTAGCTGGAATTACAGGCTTGTGCCACCACACCTTGCAAATTTTTGTGTTTTTATTAGAGACAGGGTTTTGCCATGTTAGCCAGGCTGGTCTCAAACTCCTGGCCCCAAGTGATCCGCCTGCCTCGGCCTCCCAAAGTGCTGGGATTACAAGTGTGAGCCACCATACCTGGCCGCCACAGGCTTTATTTACAGGTTGCCTCATTACCTGAATTCTCTCTCTCCAAATTCTTGTTACCCAAACACAGGAACATGAGATGGAGTCTCGCTCTGTCGCCCAGGCTGGAGTGCAGTGATCTCAGCTCACTGCAACCTCTGCCTCCTGGGTTCAAGTGATTCTTCTGCCTCAGCCTCCCAAGTAGCTGGGACTACAGGTATGCACCACCATGCCTGGCTAAGTTTTGTATTTTTAGTAGAGACGGGGTTTCACCATGCTGACCAGGCTGGTCTCGAACTCCTGACCTCGTGATCCACCCGCCTCGGCCTCCCAAATTGGTGGGATTACAGGCATGAGCCACCATGCCTGGCCAGGAACTAGTTTTAGAGACATCTTTCTGAAGATAGGGCTGGTGTCCCTCATTATTCATTAATGCTATTTTCTTCAAAACCCAGGAACCAAATAGATGCAATAGCATGGCATCCCTCATGATCTGAAGTTACTGTCTGAAACTGCGGCCCCGTTTGATTTGGATATTGGGGGATGCCTGCGCGTGTCTGTGTCATGTGCTGCGTGTCTGTGGTGCCATCAGTCTGTGAGCTCCCTCTGGGCCTGCATCAATTTTTCTCATCCTTTGTATTATCTCAGCACTTTGTACAATACCTGGCACTCAATGAATTAAAAATAATCTGAAGTGGGGGTGGGGTGGGGTTGTCAATATAGCCCCACCTTGTTTTGCCCTTAGACTTGATAAAGCCCTTTGTTGCTATGCATATGTCCATCTCTTTCCTAGACAATGAGTTACTTGGATTAATAACATGCAGATCTCTTGGTTAAACCATAAAGACAGGCTGGGGCGGTGGCTCACATCTGTAATCCCAGCACTTTGGAGGCCGGGGCGGGCAGATCACTTGAGGTTAAAAGTTCGATACCAGCCTGGCCAACACGGTGAAACCCCATCTCTACTAAAAATACAAAAATTAGCTGAGTGTGGTGGTGCACGCCTGTAATCCTAGCTACTTGGGAGGCTGAGGCTGGAGAATCGCTTGAACCCGGGAGGTGAAGCTTGCAGTGAGCCGAGATTGTGCCATTACATGCCAGCCTGGGTAACAGAGCGAGACTATGTCTCAAAAAGAAAACCCATAAAGACAGACAAAAAGTTCCTCTATGCCACTTCCCATACTTTTTGTTTAGACTTGCAAGAAAAGTAGGTATATAGAAATGAAGTTAGTTTGCTAGTATCCTGGAGGACAAGGTTTGGCCCTATTGTTGGTGTCAGTGTTACTATACTGAGAGTGGTCGGTTAACAGTAAAGTTATTCATGGGATAGGATATGTTGAAAGAATCTCAATGTAAAGTTTTTTTTATAGAATTAATCATTGTAGAGCAACCATCATTAGTCCTTTATGAAAGACTTCAGTTGATCAAGTTTTCGTAGTTCCCTTGGATAACCAGTTTTTAATCCTATAAGATCCACAGTTACAGGTCCTTCTTTACTTATAATAAAACCTGTGTGTGTAGCTTCCGTCTGTACCTTTTTGAAATTAATGATGTTTCTGATTGAGTTTGGAAATAACAAAAGATTCTGCTCACGTGATTATGAAGACTTGAATGACTAAACACCCAAACTCTTTTTTGGTGGGGGAGGACTAGGTCTCCTAATAAATTTCAGCTGGGTTTTGCCAAGGAGCAATTTGTTGATAGTCAAACCTTGATTAAGCGGAATGTATGATTAAGGAGATTTTTCTCCTTGCACTTAATTGTCAGAATAGAGAGATTACATCAACAACAACAACAACAGCAGCAGCAACATCAAAATAAGCCCGAAATTATTCTAGGGTAACTGCAGGAATTCTCTGTGGGAATCAACAGTAGGAGTTCTCCTCTGCTTGCACCAGCAGGTTGTCATCATCCTCAGAGTTAACGATCCTGAGACTCAGGAAGATCATACTATTCTATTAAGCGAGAAAAGGAGGTGTAAATGTTAGAATGAGTCCCTAACACTAAAAGTTAAGAATATTTCTTTGGTTAATGCTCATTGAACTGGAAATGTCACTTCCCCTCTTCATCCCCTTATTGGAGTTTGGAAGGCTCGCCTTTAGAGGCTCAGATGCAAATCCTTGTTGGAGTTGATTCACAGATCAAAGGGCTATGCCCTGGAAGGTGAGGAGTGTGTATGCGCCTTTACAGATGTGGGCTGCAAGAGGGAGGTCTGTGTCTGAGAGAATGGGACAATAGGTGACTTCAGTTGGTGCTGCTCCTCTTTGCAGAGTCACTGCCCATGTAGAATTGAAGCCCTGGTTCTGTGAGAGGGTGGGAGCATAAGTGAATGTTTACTAACCGTCTCCACCCTTGAAGAATCATTGTTTCACAATGAGAAGTCAGGAGAGAACCTGGATTTATTACAGAATTTGCAGGAAAGAAGAAAGCATAGATTCCTGATCATCTCAGCACATCCCATTATGAACATACAGAGAGGGGACCAAACCATTTAGTGTTATCTTTGGGACTGTGTGTGAGGTGCCTTGTATGATCTTGAAACCCTCTGGCAACTAGAATTCGTGAGCATTGGGAGGGAATTTATTTCTGCTCACATTCCTGTAGATTTTTTCAAGCCCCAGCTACTGATCATTTAGACCAGAGGGCATTGGATGGGTTCTTTTCTTTTTTTCTTTTAGAGACAGCATCTTGCTCTGTCACCCAGGCCGGAGTGCAGTGGCGCAATCATAGCTCACTGCAGCCTCGAGCTCTTGGGCTCACGTGATCTTCCCACCTCAGCCTCCCTCTGTAATCCACTGGGATTACAGGCTTGAGCCAGTACACCCAGCTCTTCTTTTCTTTTTTGAAAAAGCAGTTTAGAACAAATGCCTTGAAATGCTCCAAGTGACGCCTGAGTGAGGGTTAGAACTGATTAAACTCCGGGCAGAGAGATGTTGTCATATCTTTGCTGCATGCATAGCCCAGTGCAAAAATGCCCATAGATGGACTGACTTCGTCTTAGATAGTTGAGGCAAAAACAGAAGAGCCAGTCAGCCACTTGGCATTTCTGTCCTCACTTAATTCACCCCTTTAATTGCTGTACCATTAATTCTCAATGCTGGATTGATGACAAATGAGGTAATCTGAAGAGTGTTAAAATTTTCTTAATGTGTATTACTTTAATGACAAAACTATATGCTGCGTGAAGACATCTTGAATCAGATGACTCAAGTGTACTGTGAATTCTCAAAGGATTGGGGGTCACGGCTCTCAAATAAGCTCGTTGCCCTGCTTTGATTTCAATCAGAGCTGAACCACAAGAACAGCATCTTCCTTCAGCCTCTGCCACATCCTTTGTGTGTTTTTTTTAAACCTAAATATTAAAGCCTAGTAGTTTGTCTTTCAGAAAGGAGAAACTTTAAAACCTTGATGTAGAAGAGCAGACGTGCACCAGATGATTCAAATATTTTACCTAATGAAAGGGTGAAAGGGACAATTTTCTTTTTCTTTCTTTCTCTTCTTTCTCTTTCCCTTTTTTTTTTTTTTTGAGACGGAGTCTCACTCTGTTGCCCAGGCTGGAGTGCAGTGGCGCAATCTTGGCTCACCACAACCTCCGCCTCCCAGGTTAAAGCGATTCTCCTGCCTCAGCCTCCCAAGCAGCTGGGACTGTAGGTGTTCGCCACCATGCCTGGCTGATTTTTGTATTTTTAGTAGAGATGTTGGCCAGGCTGGTTTCGAACACCTCACCTCATGATCTGCCTGTCTTGGCCTCCCAAAGTGCAGGGATGACAGGTGTGAGCCATGATTTTCTTTCACAAGGGAAAAAAAGATCCTCTAAAGCAGGATCTGGCTGTTATTTTGTACAGTTAATATATTCATGCTGAACAATTATTGGAAGAACAGGTAGAGTAATAAGTTGTATATGACATTTCAAAAAGGGACTGCCCAAGCCAGTGAATGGCAGATGCCCACGTGGGAATTAAGGGCAGTGAGGATGCTTTGGGGTACAGATTGATGTTTGATGCTAATGCCACTAACAGCCAGTCTCTTCCATCAGATGCTTTTGGTGGTCTTTGCATAACACCATTCCCTGGACATGAATGAATGAACGGTTGGTCTGCCCCTTGATGGCAGTTTTAATGTTATTTTGCTCATTTATTCAGTACATCTTGATGGTTAATTTAAAAATGTTTGAAACATGAGGCATTATGAGAAGACTGTTAAGTTTTGAAATCACTCACTGTCTTAATTTTCAAGTTTTGGAAATAACAGTACCCACCAGGAACACCAAGCTGTTCTAAAATGTGTTCCACTTACAGTTGTTTGTCTACAAGTTGGGTTTGGTTTAAACAGACATTGAATGAGAGGTGAGAGGGCTGTGCTTGTACTTTTACCTTAACACCACTGTATTTTTACTTCCTGTTAAAAATAACTTTATTAGAGGTGCTGTATACTTAGAATCCCTCTGCATTTGGCACCATAACCATCATATGCAGCTAGACTTGATGTCCATTGTACAAAAATGTGAGCGAGACATAGGCATGTGGGGAGGGTAAAGCTATTCAAGGGGTAGTGACTACCTTCGTGACTTCAGATGCAGTTAAAATCCCACACACATGTCCGCCACATGAGCAGGTGATGATATGTTGAAGACTGCAGAGTCACTGTTTTTTATAGTTCTCTTCCAAAGCGAATATTACCATACCAGATTTATGTATAAATGTTTATGCCTGGAATTTGCGTTTCCTAAACCATGAAAGAGTTTTGTTGAGAAGAGCACGCAGGAAAAACAGTGAAACTAACCGGTTCCTTGCTTCAGGAACCACCTCTCTAAGGCAGCTCTTTGTGCTTCTCAAAAACCTCTAAAGATGTTGATGGTGATCCCTTGGTCATAAATAACAGTAACTCATAACCATTTCTGCAAGAATACTGTATAGAGTGGGACCCAAAGTATAATGGGTAATGTCAGTATTATCCAACTAAACCTTGACATGTTTTGGCAAATGTTAAACATCAGAAAAAGAAAGAAAAGATGTATAATGCAATTAACCCTTTGTATAATAAATTATCAGCAATTCAAATATGTTATGCTGTAAAGTGTTAACACTGATCATATCCTCTAAAGTGTCTAGCTCAGCCAACTGTTATCCTTTGCCATATCTGTGTACCATTTAAAAGAGGGATTAAAAATGGTTTCAGTGGATTTACTCTAGGAAGGGAGAAAGGTAACTTTTCCAGGTAGGCTGATTGTAGAGGGCAGTTTTTTGTTTTTTGGTTTTTGGTTTTTTTTTGAGACAGTCTCGCTCTGTTGCCAGGTTGGAGTGCAGTGGCGTGATCTTGGCTCACTGTAACCTTCGCCTCCCAGCTCCAAGCGATTCTCCTGCCTCAGCCTCCTGAGTAGTTGGGATTATAGGCGCCCGCCACCACTGCCACCTAAGTTTTGTATTTTCAGTAGAGACGGCGTTTCACCATGTTGGCCAGGCTGGTCTGGAACTCCTGACCTCAGGTGATCCACCCACCTCGGCCTCCCAAATTGCTGGGATTACAGGCGTTAGCCACCGCACCCAGCCAGAGGGCAGTTTTTTTTAGTGACTTAACCATCCAGAAATGATTAAGTTTACTTTGTTATTTTAAGTTCTATAGAGAAGATAAGAAAGTTCCCAGTTTTCCTGAGAAGAGCATGCAATGGCGTCTCTCCTTCTCCAGGCCACTGCCAGGGCTTTCTGTGAAGGAGCTGGAAGGGAGAGGGTCAAGGGTTCTTGTTGCTTCATCCAGTTCCCAAGAAAATTATAGCCTGATGTGTCATGCATTGTGAGAAGCAGGCACTGGTGAGGAGAGACGAGTTTTGGTGGAGGCAGTAAATGAAGTGCAACCAGATTTAAATGACCTCCAAGGAGCCTCTGAGGGGCACTGTGGCCTTGGTAGGACAAGGGAGCAGAAGTCATGCTCCCACCGGAGGGAGTTTTGCAGGGACTGGAGAAAGGAGCTGCGAGGGGAGGAAGAGGCTCTATAACTCTCTCCAGGATAGAACCAGGGAGGTAGAATGGCTGTGCAGATGTTGGAGGCGGCCGGGGCCAGGTGCAGCTGGGCCAGGGGAAGGGGAAGGTGCACAGATGGTTGGGCACCTCTCTGCCAGGAAACGCTCATTGCTGCATCAGGACTGGGGTGCCCAGCACAGCTGTGCAGACTTCCCGGTCCCCAGGATCCCTTGGGGATCCTTCTGAGAGGAAGGGGTGATGTCACAGCTCACACCTGACCCCACCTGGGACCTCTTCCTCCCCAGGGGTGCACCATTCTTCCTGACCCCGCCGTGGTGCAGCGTGTGTGCACACGTGCAAAACAGAGACAGGGCAGACGTGATGTTAAAGGCCATTTGTAAGCACAACAGATTGCAGGTTGCCATCGATGCAAAAAGAGTGGTGTCCAGAGTTGGAGTGAGGAGCTAACACATGAGATTTTCTTTTATTAAACATATTTTATCTTGCTTTTTTTTTTTTTTTTGTAATGTTTCCACTGGGTGGTGCTGCAGGAATTCCTACCTTTTGCCTTGGATCTACCCTTCCCAGAAAGACGCCTCTAAAGCATAATAGGAGGAAGTCCTGATTTAGAAAGATTTTACAGTTTCAACACAATAGAAGAGTTTGGAGGATGCTCTGGCAGGAAATGTTTCAGTTTCTGGATGTGGAAAAACCGCCATCATTTTGTATCCATGCAAAAAGGTTCTCATTGCACTGGGTAAATACTTTCGACTTTCATCAGCTGCTGCTTTAGCACAGAAAAGCTTTCAAGTTTATCAGAAAGATTAGGGTTTCATTCTAGTGGAAGTGGTCTATAAGATTTCCTTTATTTTGATTTTTGTAAAACCATCTTTAAGTAAATATTTTCTTACATTGACAACCATAGATTTAAGAAAATACTTCTGGCAAGGCTGTCTTTAAAGCTGAAGACATTGTTCCATCCTTATTTTAAAGATCATTTATACAATGCATTGATCAAAAGGATTACATATTTTTACTTTCAAATACTTTTAAGAAGTCTTTTAGTTTGATAGTATGTAAAGGATAAGACTGACTTAGCCCCTTCTACAGAGGAGAAGGTTGAAATACAGAAGTTAACATCCCTGCTGTAGCTCACACGACTCTTTTTCTCCTTTTTTTTCCTACCTTTGACCAAGGCACAGAAGATCACACAAATTTTTAAGGTTTTGGCTGCAATGAGAATTTGTTTATCTTGACCTCCAACTTTTTTCTCTTGTACGCAGGATTGAATTGTATTGATATTAATAGTACAAAAATTTGCGGAAAAGATTTTCCATTCAAGCAAAGGCCTCTGAAACATAAGAATCAAAAGTAGTATGAGGGTCGGGGGGCCAGATGCCCACTGGGGATTTGAGAGCTCATGAATTTAAAGCTCAAACTGAAAGACAGTTTGTAAGATCTTAGTAAGTTTCACTGACTGCGGAACAGCCTGTTGTTTTCGGGGCATGTTGTGGTCCTCCATGAAATCCTAAACACTGCTTTCTTAGAACCTGAAACAGGGCTTCCCTAGAGGTGTTTTTTTTTTAAAGGAAAGTTTTGGAGGCACTGCTAGGTGCTAGGGACCTTGCCAGATCCTGTCATGCACGGTTTCCCTGGGATTCCAGCCTGTCCCTATTCACACTTGAAGTACTTCTCATGATTCGTTTCGTGATGTGGGGTGCATGCATGTTTGGGGCCTCTCTCGGGCCAGGCTAGCTCACTTCTGTTTCCTCTGACTTTCATCCTGTTCCACCGCCCTGCACACACACACATGCACACACACACACACACACACCAAGTGGGAGGTCCAGGGGCACCGACTTCCAGAACACGCAGCTTCTCAACGTCCCACTTGTATCGAGAGCCACCCTTGCTTATTTAGTGTTGGGTGAACCTTGAACCTATTTAAACCACGATACAGATCTTTGAAAGGAGGGCACTGGTTAACAAAATGGTGGATGGGGTGGATTCAAAGATTCTTTCTCGAAACAACCCAACTGGAGCAGCTGGAGACGCAGATGAGGCAACACCAGAAATGAACAAGGAAATGTCCTGATTTGATTCCTAGTAGGAATGTATTTCCCACGAATTACAATGAGACGTTTCCCTTAGCAGCCGTGAAGTGTGCATATGAGATATGAAGCCTCTACTGGGGGCATATGCGCGTTGATTAAGAACCTGGACTTTGGAGCCAGATGCCCCTGGATATGAGGCTCTGTTGGCCCGTTTTACCCATGTGGACATGAGCGTCTTATTTCACCTTTCGAAGTCATTGTTCCTCATGGGCATAGCCAACTGAGAGTATTAAATTTAGACAGCATGTATAAAGCACTCAGCACAATTCCTGGTACATAGTAAGTGGTCATCAAATTTAATTGCACTAAAAAGAAAAGCTCCTATTTAATAAAGTAATGGATTTATTTAGGTATGGGTGCTATTCTTCAGAATTCCATGGGATCTCAGCATTGCTGGTGGTGGAGGATATATTAATAGCTAACGTTTTCTTAGAACAGTGCTCTTAATTTGAAATTTATAAGTTTTAGAGTTTTATAAATCCTGGTGAAATTATGTGTATTTTGTATAGCTGTATATTTTTCCTAGAGAATGTTAGATTCTCAAAAAGGTCCATGGACCAAATACGTGAAGAGGAAGCTGCCCTGGGGATGTGATTGTGTGTGTGTGTGTGTGTGTGTGTGTGTGTGTGTGTGTGTATATGTGTATCAGTTTTATGTATGTGAATATATTTAAGGTTGAATATATGAGATTGCTGGTATTTGACTAGTTTTGATCTATAAAAACAATAATTTCTTACAGTTCAACTTAATAGTTGTGATATTATGAAACAATTTGAAATATATCACGATGTGATATTTATAATGAAATATGATTGTAGCTTATTTTTGTATGTTATTTATCAAAGCCTAGCAAGTTAAAATTCATCAGGCAGCCTTGGACCACTAGTAACCATATTTACCTAAAATAACTTGTGCTTTTCCATTGACCTTAATCACAGGAAACACAAAATAAAAACTTTTTTGTGTCTAGTATTATGAAACAATTTAATTTTCATTGTGGATTTATTAATAGCTTTATTACATCTAATGAATCACTTTTCTGATCCAAATGACTACTGTGTAGGAGAATCTGCTTAGTATTTTTTTCCCTGTTGAATTCACAGTGTTAATTACTTTGGGGAGGAACAAAAATTCTGAGTTTTCTTGGGCAATAAGAACCTCAGTGTTGTTTCAGAAGGCAGAGTTGGGCTGCAGTGCTGAAGGTTAAAACAGAGCTAAAACACAAGACAAAATGAAACCAGAGCTGCAGTGACAAAGTGGGACAGATGTAGGAGGCCAGGTTTCCTGTGGCCCATTTTCCAGTTTCCTGCCTGCAACCTGCAGAAGAAGAGGAAGCTGAATGTTACCAAGTATGAGAACTACGGGACGTGCTTCAAGCCAGAATTAAGAGAATGCAAACAACACAGGCAACAAAAACAATTGCAAAGAAAGTGAATGTTCAGGTTTTAGTCCAAAAATGTCTGGGAAGGAACAGCCCATCTGTTTAAAGAAAAAGCATTGTCAGCAGAGCTTGTCCTTCCATGTGAGACTCTAAGGGGGCCTAGGGAATGCCTCAGGTTGTAGGAACCTCTGTTTTTTATAGCCCCACTCATCTTTCAAGACATGGTCTGCTGTTTTAATACAGAGGGTTACCTGAAAAGATTTTCCCTGCAGTTCCTAGGACTTCTAAATCTGTTTCCTGGGGATGTTGATATAGTGGGGAGGTGGATGTGGTTAACCAAGCAGCTCTAATGAATGGCAGCCTCAATTTGGGAAGGCCGGGTGACCAGTTGGCTGCTTTGATCTAGGAGGCTTATATTCCTTTAACCACCCAATAAAATTTTTGTCTGATGTTTTCAAAGAAGAGATTAAATGAAGATGTGTGTGTTGAAGACTACATAGTGCACACTCTATGTGGCTACCTGGTGAGCCACGTGGCAGGATACAGGACTCAATGAAGACGACACTGGAGAAGGGAGTGAGTTCATCTTTCTCCCGGGGGCGGGGGAGGGAGAAGCAAAATAAAATTATTTTTTCTAGGCTCTTTAGCTCGTTTTGGAAGAGTCTGTGAAGTCAGATCTTACAATACCCATCTTAGAGAAATTGAGAGCCAAAGAAATTGTGATTCATTACACACCTTTTAATTGAGTACCTATTGTTTGTCAGGGGCTCTGTTGGAAGTGCTGGGTAATGCAGGTGACATGACGGCTAGAAATAAATAGCTATTTATGTGTTGTGGAAGGCTTCATATAAGGCATATATGAAGGGGGCATAGAAACCTTGTTGAAGGTTTAAAACATATATAAGCCTTTGGCACGGTACCATGCTTTTTCCACACACCATCTCATTTAAATTGCCTTGCTGCTTTGTGCTACAGAGAAATAGGGTGTGCTTCTGGGACAATCAGTTATTTCTTTACCCTGCAGATTGACCACCTCTTCTTCTCTAAGCCCAGAAAGAACAAACTCTATACCAGGAATCTTAAAAAGTTTTGGAATGTTAGGGATCAAGAGGTACCCACATGAGGCAGCCTTGGATGGAAATAGGCCCTTTTCTGTCTTAATGTGGGCGCGCTCTGAAAATGTAGGATAACATAGGGCTGGGTTGTATGGTGGTAGGGTGGGGTGCGGTGAATTATGTGGGAAGAAGTAGAATGGTTGTAAGACATTTTCTCAGCCAGAGTTAACAAAGCCATCATTTACTACTCGCCCATATAAAAGTCACTGACAAACCAACTGAGTTACTTCTAATTTAGCCAGAGACAGCATAGTTTCAGAAGGAAAGAGGGGTGGTTCCTACACACAGTAAATTGCATATGTTGTTATTTCAGTGGTTGTCAGTGATTTCCTCTGAAAAGTGTTTCTTTTTTTTGTTTTTGAGACAGGTTCATGCTCTGCTGCCCAGGCTGGGGTGCAGTGATGTGATCGCAGCTCACTGTAGCCTCAAACTCCTGGGCTTAAGTGATCCTCCTGCCTCAGCTCCCCAAGTAGCTGGGACAACAGGTGTGTGTCACCACATCCAGCTAATTTTTGTGTTTTTTGTGGGGATGGGGGTCTCACCATGTTGCCCAGGCTGGTCTTGAACTCCTAGGCACAAATCATCCTCCCTCCTCGGTCTCCCAAAGTGCTGGGATTACAGACATGTAATCCATTCATTAAAAACCCAGTAATCCTTGCATTGTGCTAGATAGTAATTACATTGTGCTAGATATAACATGTACAGGCATGTAATCCCAGCAACCTTTCTCTTTCCCAAGATGGAAGAGTTATTTAAAAAACATTGCAGACTGGGCTGGACACGGTGGCTCACGCCTGTAATCTCAGCACTTTGGGAGGCCGAGGTGGGTGGATCACCTGAGGTCAGGAGTTTGAGACCACCCTGGCGAACACGCTGAAACCCTGTCTCTACTAAAAATACAAAAATGAGCCGGAGGCAGTGGTGTGCGCCTATAATCTCAGCTACTTGGGAGGCTGAGGCATGAGAATCACTTGAACCTGGGAGGCGGAGCTTGCATTGAGCCAAGATCACACCACTGTGCTCCAGCCTGGGCGACAGAGCAAGACTCCGTCTCAAAAAAAAAAAAAAAAAAAAAATCCATTGCACCCTGTAAAAAGTAAGTAAATAGGTGAGCAATACCTACTTTTGTTTACCTTTTTTAAAATGGACAATTTGTAGATATTCACAGAATGCAAATACTTGTTAATAAATGAAAAGCTTGGGAGACATGAAGTTGGCCTCATGCCTTATTTATACACAGTGATAATGATTAAAATAATTTAAATGTCCTTTGAAAATAAATTTAATAGTCTTCCAACTCAGAAATAATAAGAAGACTTCAGAACTTGCATAAGTTGTTTTTTTCCAAATATTATCCTTATTTACTTAATACCTTACACTTACTCTGTGCTGAGTTATTGCAGATCCCCAATAATATAAAATGTTGTCTTCCAGTTCTTTGACTGAAGTACAGGGTTCATTTTCCATAATGAAATGGCTACTACCCTTTGTCTTAGACAATGGATAGTATCATGACATGGAAATGCATAGCAGATACTGGCAGAGGAGTTGAACTCACCAGAATTTTCAGTAAGAAGTGTTCAAATCCATCTTCATTTCTCTAACCATGCAAAATTTAACAAACGAAAAAAGACATGGGTACCTCATGAGCACCTATTTTGTTTATTCCTTACCCAGAAGTTTTTCTCCTTTTCTTGGGCTCTCATTGCCTTTTTTTTTTTTAAGTTGCCTTGTTTCTTATTTCCCACCACATAGAAGCTTAAGAAAATCAAAGCTAATTCTGCCCCCTCAACTCCCACCTCAGTAAAAATGAAACAAGGAACATGCAAAGGGAAGTGCTAGGTTGCCATCAGTAGAAAGAAGAACAAATAAGTGGGCATTTCGACTTCTAAGAATGGAGGCAAAAACTTCATACTTTGCATAAGGAGTCTGTGCGGCCCCTACTCACATTAAGACGTCGGGCGCCACCTTGTGGCCGACAGGAAGGAGGTCAGCTTCGAAGAAGAGGCCAGTAGCTTTTCGGGGACAGAGGCAGGAGGAGCTGGGACACCTGAAGCTGGGATCGTGTCATGTGACCTGACAGCTCTCACGTAGGCGGAGGCAGGCACAGCGTAATGAGAATGATCAATATTTCTATCAATAGCATCTTTCTTTTTGAGGCTCCGTCGGATTAAAGAATGAATCAAAGTTAAATAAAAACATCAGAAAGACTAAGAGGGACATAAAACTTTTTTTTTTTTTTTTTTTAAAGAGAGAAATTCTCGCTCTGTCACCCAGGCTGGAGTGCAGTGGCGTAATCACAGCTCGCTGCAGCTTCTACTTCCCAGGCTTAGGCGATCCTCTCACCTCAGCCTCTTGAGTAGCTGGGTGGACAGGCACGCACCACCATACACAGCTAATTTTTGTATTTTTTGTAGAGATGCGGTCTTTCTCTTGCCCAGGCTGGTCTCGAATTCCTGGGCTCGAGCAATCCACTCACCTCGGCCTCCCAAAGTGCCGGGATTACAGGCGTGAGCTACCACGCCTAGCCTCAAAACTATTTTCATAACTGCATTCTTTAAGTGCAAAAAGCTGAAAACAGAAAAAGGGCAGAAAGTAATCACTCAGAGTCTGCAAAAATGTCCCTCCCCTCTGTGCCAGAGGTCAAGCGCTTTACTCTTGGCCCCTCCACGCCTCTCTACGCTGTGTCTTTTGCCCTGACCAGCCCATGAATGCCCTCCTGTGAGGCCCCGTCTGCAGCGGCTATGAGCGGTGTTGTCATCGTTGTCCCTTGGCTTGTCATTTAGAACATCTTTCTTTCTTCGCTCTCTGACCCAACAGCTCTCATGTACTTGACTCTCCTTCCCGCTCCAGAGAAACCACATAAATGGGAGCAGAATGTACCCCAGGAAAGGAGAGAGCCCCAAGGACCCTCTTTGCTGAGGTGACACAGCTTGGAGGCCTCAGAGTCAGCATTTAAACCAGTGTTTCTTAAGCTGGAGTCGGAGAATCTGTGCCCTGGCATCTGAGTTTTCTGCAAGCATTTACGATTTTTTGTGCTTTCATATTTGATGATAGACTACAGAACAGAAGCATACTCCAAGTCACCTTATAAACCACAGTCACCATGTGGCTGAAGAGTCTCCCTGGATTTCAGTGCCTGTGTGGGGCTCATTGCCTAATGGACAAAGAGCCCAGGTGGGTGCCGTAGCTACACAATGCCTTCCAGCCTGGTGAAGGCCACGTGACTCCACTGCAAGCTCTGTGAGGAGGATTCCCTGTAGCTTAAAAGGTAATTGTAGTTAACATTTAAATAGCACTTATTTTGTCCCAGGTGTAGTTGAAGTGCATTATTAGTAACTTCTGTAACTCTTACAACAACCCTATATGATATGATACTTACATCAGTCCCGTTTTACCTATGAGGATACTGAGGCACAGAAAGGTTAACTTCCCCGAAGTCCCGCAACCAGACAGGACGAGTCTTTGCTGTTGAACCCAGAGAGTCAGGTGCCAGAATCTGCGCTTACCTTCCAAACAGACAAAAGTGCTTCACTAGCACCTGCTTTGAGTTATAGAAAATAGTTATACAGCTGGATGCGATGGCTCATGCCTGTAATCCCAGCACTTTGAGAGGCTGAGGCAGGAGAGTTGCTTCAGGCCAGGAGTTGGAGACTCCTGAGCAACATACAGAGA
This sequence comes from Pongo abelii, assembly GCF_028885655.2. NCBI lineage: Eukaryota > Metazoa > Chordata > Mammalia > Primates > Hominidae > Pongo > Pongo abelii. The sequence goes on from NC_071995.2 coordinate 94,740,429, forward strand.
TGGTCTCCACAAAAAATTAAAAATGTAGCAGGGCGTGGTGGCACATACCTGTAGCCCAAGCTACTTGGGGGCTAGAGATGGGAGGATTGTTTGACCCCAGGAGGCTGAGGCTGCAGTGAGCCAAGATCACTGCACTCCAGCCTGGCTAACAGAGTGAGACCTAGTCAAAAAGAAAAGAATTATGCTTCAGTGAGAAACTGCATTCTTGACTGTAGAGAAGACTCCCTCCAGATGATGTGATTCTGATTTTTTGGAAGCTATTTTACAACGTTGTTGACTGTAGGTAACTGATCATGAAATAATTCTTGTCTATGGACAGCCAAATTCTGTCTTACAGAGTGCCATTGACTCCCACCCCTAGTTTTGCCTCCGTTTAAGCATTTATTTCAATGTTCTTCTTCTATAAATGCCTCTATTATTCAGATGCTTTTTTGAACTCATTATAACGTCTGCCTGGTTCCCTACTGAATTATGAGTGAAATAAAATCTCAAACGTGTTCGTTTTGATACCTGTATGAGAGCCATGATTTAACCCTCTTTTGAAAATTATTTTTTAACAAACCAATTTCTCAGCTGGGCACAGTGGCTCACACCTGTAATCCCAGCACTTTGGGAGGCCGAGGCGGGCAGATCACGTGAGGTCAGGAGATCGAGACCATCTTGGCCAACATGGTGAAACCCTGTCTCCACTAAAAATACAAAAAAATCAGCTGGGCTTGGTGGTGCGCACCTGTGGTCCCAGCTACTTGGAAGGCTGAGGCAGGAGAATCGCTTGAACCCGGGAGGCGGAGGTTGCAGTGAGCCGAGATCACACCACTGCACTCCAGCCTGAGGGACAAAGAGAGACGCTGTCTCAAAAAAAAAAAAAAAAAAAAAAAAAAAAATCACTTGTCAACACTGAGAACGAATCACTTTTTCTCCTGCTCCTTTAAAGGAGGTATGCATATGATTCACATTTGACAAGCTGCTCTAAATCATGTAACTTCACTCTACCATGACAGATGACAGCTCTACATTACAAAGGGAAAGGAGATGGGGCAAGTAACAGGTGGTTTTGCCCTCTGGAGTAGGAGTGGGTGGGCCTCAGCCCCCTGTGACCATGGTCCTGGTCAGTGCTGGTAGAAATGGTGAGAGGCCAGCCGGAGATGGGAAGGCCCTGCAGGCTGCAAGGTTGAGGTGAGGTCAGAGGAATCCAGAAAGTATCAGATGTGAATGGGGCACCTCTTCCTGTAAGAGCAGCGATGGCTTTAAAAGCAGACTGATGGGCCTCAGTATGAAAGCACTGTGTTCGATTCTGCAAAAAGAATGGCATTAAAGTACCTGATAAAATTTTGTACATTCAAAATAAGGTCTGATAAGGACGGGAATAATAGACACTGGGGACTCCAAAGTGGGGAGAGAGGGACGGAGTGAGGGCTGCAAGATTACCTGTTGGATGCAGTGTTGGGTGCAGTGTTCGCTGTTTGGGTGGTGGGTATGCTAGAAGCCCAATCCCCGCCATTATGCAATATACCCATGTAACAAACACGCATGTATAGCCCCTGAATCTTAAAAAAGCGGGGGGTCCAGGCAGGGGAAAGATCAGCATTTTCTTTTTTTGTTTGTTTGTTTGAGACGGAGTCTCGCTCTGTCACCCAGGCTGGAGTGCAGTGGCGCGATCTTGCCTCACTGCAAGCTCCGCCTCCTGGGTTCACGCCATTCTCCTGCCTCAGCCTCCCGAGTAGCTGGGACTACAGGCACCCGCCACCATGCCCGGCTAATTTTTTGTGTTTTTAGTAGAGACGGGGTTTCACCGTGTTAGCCAGGATGGTCTCAATCTCCTGACCTCGTGATCTGCCCGCCTCAGCCTCCTAAAGTGCTGGGATTACAGGCGTGAGCCACTGCGCCCGGCCAAGATAAGCATTTTCTCATTAGATAAAGGAAATTTTTAAAAAAAGATTTCTAGCATCTCTTTTATGTGTTCTACATTTTTGAAGCTCAGAGTGGTGGGAAGTCAGCTAAGTGAAGTTAGATGAAACATTTTAACTTAGAGCAGACCTCCATGTGCATAATAACGTATCAAACATAAATCTCAAGTACCACCACTTTCTTCAACTGTTGATTTAATAAAAGCCACAGTGTACTGTCTGAATTACTCACATTCCTTAAAGTGGCATCCAGATAAATGGGCTTTATTGTACCTGCCTGTTAAGACATTGGACTTCATTAAGGATTCTAGGTATCAAGGAATTAATTTAGAAAAAAAATAGTTTAAATTTTTTTTCTGGTGAGAGAGATACTCATATAGATGAGTTTACGAAAATCTGTAGTGTTAGCGGTTATTGGAAGGGCGTACCTCCCAGCACGATGGTACAAAGTCTGTGTTTTCCAACACCCCAGAGGGCAAAATTTCCAGCTGGTAGAGGCGCAGTGGAATGTGCAGTGTGATTGTATGTGAAAATAGTTGTATAAATTATGAAACTTGATCTCATAGTTAAACTACATCGAGTGGAACAAAAACAATATGGAGAGCGCTGTGGCAGCTGGTGGCCCACTGCCCACCTGTCCCCCTACCCAAACCTCTGCCACAGACAGCCACCCATTTTAATCATGCAGATGGCTCTGGCCAGAGAGGATGGTGGGTCCCAGGGCTGCCTGGGGACTCCACGATACCCCAGAGTGACTTCTGCTGAGCGTAGACAGGAGTGACTGATCTTTGTAGATGCAATGATAAGCTCACAGGAAAGCAGTTTTTCGACTCAGTTCTGAGTAATATCTGGCTGGGATTTCCACCGGGAAGGCTATGTGACTGCCCAGTCATCGAAACTGGTGGATCCACCAGGGTCAAGGAGTGGCTCGAGAGCGCGAGAAGAGGAGAACGAGGCCCTCAGCACGGGGCGAGGCTGGGCATGCCTCAGACAGGAGAGGCTGGAGCCCTTAGTCACCTCTGCCAGAGCGGTGTTGCGCATAGCAACCCCTCTGAGTAATCCTCTGATGATCCCCTGTGCCTGCAGCTGCCACCCAAGCTCTGCAGCTTGGTTGAACTGTGGGGGCATTTCTGTGATTCCTAGTGAACAGCTCTTGCCTTCTCTAGGCGAGTTCCTTTATTCCAGAAATCTGGGAGGCCCTGAAGCAGTAGGTCCCCATCCCCACCACTGCTCCTCTGCCTGTTCCCTTTCTACTCTTTCACCTGTCCTTTTTCTTTCTTTCTCTCCTTCTACCTTTGCCTGAGGCTATGGCCATAGCACCCATGGCTGCCACTTAGCCCATGTGTGGCCTCTGAGTAAAAATGTGATCAGCCGATCCCTCCACACCTAGTAGCTTACTTTTTCATGATTTTTTTTTTTTTTTTTTTTTGAGACGGAGTTTCGCTCTTGTTGTCCAGGCTGGAGTGCAGTGGCGTGATCTTGGCTTACTGCAACCTCTGCCTCCTGGGTTCAAGCTATTCTCCTGCCTCAGCCTCCCAAGCAGCTGGGATTATAAGTGCGGGCCACCATGTCCAGCTGATTTTTTGTATTTTTAGTAGAGATGGGGTTTCATCATGTTGGCCAGGCTGGTCTTGAACTCCTGACCTCAGGTAATACACCTGCCTCAGCCTCCCAAAGTGCTGAGATTACAGGCGTGAGCCACCACAACCGGCCTTTCTCATGATTTTGAACACAAGCTCTAGAGCCTAAAGATAACAGCACCCCAGCAAAGGGAGAATTTTTTTTTTTAACAAAGACATCATGTATTTTAATAGTCAGCTTTTGCCGCAGTGGTGCTGTGTAACCAGTTGCCCCAAGATCACTGGCTTACAGTGGCATTTATTTTTCTCACAAGTCAGTGTCACGGATGCTGCTTCAGATGATGGGCGGGTGGGGCTCGGCTTTGGACTTTGGGTTGAGTTCAGGTCACCTCCATGTGTCTCGTTCTGGGGCAGCAGCTTCCTGGCAGCATAGCACAGGAGGAAAAGTGCCAACTTATGATGCCTCCAAGACCCCAGCTCGGCCATGGGATGCTGTCACTTCCCCGTGTCAGTCTCCTGGCCAAATGCAATCACATGGCAAAGCCCCAGTGTCAGCACTCCTCCCACAGCCACTCCAGTGCAGGGCTACACAGTCACCTAAGGAGAGGGCAGTTGAGAACATTTAACAAGTCTGCCATATGGGTTCTCATAAGTCATGCCCAGAACATGGTCTCTGACACATGGGGTTGGATTGCAATGAAAAGTGATGCTGTGATGCACAAGAAGCTCCGAGGAGGCCAGGCAGGTGGAAATGCCAAGTGTAAAATACATGGATAGATGTTTCTGCTGCCCTCCTGTCCCATTCGGAACGTGATGTCAGTTAAAAGTGGAGGGCCACCCTTTCCCACCTGGCATGTGAGCAGAGGCCCAACAGTCCCTTCCCTGCAGACCCCCAGACCCACCGGCAGCCTTCTGCCCTTAGGAGCAGATTCATCTGAGCAGGCACTTAAAGTTTCAAAGATACGTTAAAGCTGACTGTCTGATGTGTTTGGCCAAGAAAATCTCAAGAATTTGCGACAACTGTTAGCCGTTCTTAGTGCCAGTGAAGAGAAGAAAGTTGTGGCTCATATGCAAGTCATCAGAAGGGTGGTTCATAGGAGGAGTTGGGGCTCGTCAGCTGCCATGCATCCCAGCAAAGTAGGGGCTTGCAAGATTTGTGAGATGCAGAGGTGGTTTTGACCCAGCAATGAAATGACTGTCTTACAGACCATTGTGGTTAATACTGATTTCTGTAAAGAATATCCCCTTTAAAGAGCCCTAAATAAAATGCCCTGTGGGTAATTGAGAGCACTCCTAGTCTACTTTCCTTTAATTGAGAGGAATTGTGGGATTGACAATATTGGTACAAATAACCCTCCCCAAGGCAATTATTCTGGCTTCCAGGTCTCCCAGAGCTGCCCGCTGGGTTGTGGTCACTCCAGGTTCCGTCCCCTGTCCCCCGCCCACCAGGACTTCGGTGTCTCCCTCCCATCAATCCCTAGCTGTCTGTGCCACTCACAACAGTTGATCTGTGGCAAAGCTTTTGAGGCCAGTCTAACCACCTTTTTTAAAATGTAATGAGCATTGATAACACAAATGGATTATTATTATTACTACTACTTAGAATCAGTACCCATTGTCATGAAAGTCCTCAAATGCCTGAGATTGAGAAACTGCCCAGGAGTGGGAAAAAATTTCCTTGAGAAGGCCCTATTTGAGCTGGGTCACGATGGATGAGAAAGAGTTCACCAGGCTCCAAAGCTAGGGAACAGCATTTTAGCCAGAAGGAATAGCATTTAAAAAGTTCACACCAGAGTTGAAGGAAAAGGATAACATTGTATAGGTTTTTGTCTCTTCATGGGAGAAATTGCTTTTCCCATCTGTGCACCTGTGATGGTGGGCTTTGACCTGCAGCATGGTGAGTGCCGGGAAAGGGAAGGTCTCTGCAGTTGGCAGTGATTGTTCGGTTTCACAGGCATCCATGGACTGGGCAGCTTTGAGCATTGTATGGGTTATCAGAGTGCTGGCAATACAAAGTAATCCAGCAAAGTCCCTTCCTCGTGAAGCTCATCATAGTAGGAAAGGCAGTTACACTTAGACGTATACCACAACCACAGGAAAGAGATTCCAGGCACCTGTATGAAGTATGGGGTCCAGCATTTTAGTTAGAGACCGACTACATTAGTTCTTTCTCACATTGCTATAGAGAAATACCCAAGACTGTATGATTTATAAAGAAAAGCGGTTTAATTGTCTCACAGTTCTGCGGGCTGTACAGGAAGCATGATGCTGGCATCTGCTGGGTTTCTGGGGAGGCCTCAGGAAACCTGCAATCGTGGCAGAAGGGATAGGGGGAGCAGGCATGTCACATGGCTGGAACAAGAGCAAGAAAGCGAGGGTCAAGGTGCCACACACTGTTAAATGACCAGATCTCATGAGAACTCAGTCACTAACTCAAGTATGGTACCGAGGGGGATGGTGCTAAACCATTCATGAGAAATCCACCCTTAGGATCCAGTCACTTCCCACCAGGCCCCACCTCCACCGTTGGAGATTACAATTCAACATGAGATTTGGGTGGGGATACACATCCAAACTATACCACGGACCCACAAAGAAATTGATAGGATGGGCGGGAATAGACACTTGTGTTAAGTGGGGAGCGGTTTGAATGGGGACCCGTTCTGCAAGTGGTCATGTCATTAATCACTGTTCCACATCATTCCCCATGCATCGCTGTCACTCGCGGGGACATAGGTGGTGAATAGAGGAGGACCACAGGGCCTCCCTGTATTTCTGAATTGTGGCTGCTTACAGAAATGCAGCCAGGAAGCTCCTGGTTCAGAGTGGCCCCTTGAGATGGAAGTGAAAGCTACTTTTTATTAGGTTCACTGGGGGAAGGAGGGGACAGCTGAGTTGCCCATTCTGAAGCCCCCTCTCTCCCCGCCAAGTTTGGTCGGCATCGTGACCAGCAGCTCTGACCTGGCCGCCTCTCCCCGCAGGTATGGAGAGTGCAATCACGCTGTGGCAGTTCCTGTTGCAGTTGCTGCTGGATCAGAAACATGAGCATTTGATCTGCTGGACCTCGAACGATGGTGAATTCAAGCTCCTCAAAGCAGAAGAAGTGGCCAAGCTGTGGGGACTCCGAAAAAACAAAACAAATATGAACTATGATAAGCTGAGCAGAGCCCTGCGATACTATTATGACAAGGTAAACCCTTGACCTTGCCTGGGGCCGTCTTGGGGAGGGTGGAATCCCCTCTGCGTAGTTCACTGATGAAAGAAGATAATAGCGTGCTATGAATCAAGTTAGAAAATAAAATAGGGGCAAAAAAAATAAAATAATAGGGGCAGTGTATACCTTCTTTTTGGAGAAAAGCTGTACTGTAGGGATTTTCCCCACCCTCTGGACGCCCTTTGGATATTACTGAGGGTCACATTTTGTTTCTTCTGCATTTTCATCTGAGTTTGCTGAAGAACTTTGCTCACGATAGAAATGAGATGCAGGCAGGCTCTGGGGCTTTCCTCATGTTGAATTGCTTGAATGACACAATGCATGTTAAAATCCGGAAAGTCTGTTTATCCTGTCTGGTTTGTGGTTCAATTAAAGGGACCTTCCTGGAAGATGGTAGCTTTGGCAGATTATTTTTTAACAATTCAGTGCCTCAGTATCCTCATTTATAAAACAGGAATCAGCATAGGAATAATAATAGGAATAGGAATCCTGTTTCAGGATTGCCGTAATGACCAACCGAGCCATTACATGTTAAGTACTTAGAACACTGCAAATAGGAATAGGAATCCTGCCTCAGGATTGCCATTACATGTAAGTACTTAGAACACTGCTTGGTATGTGGTGCTTGCAACTTCATGGGAAACTTCCCTAATTGGAAGAAAAAACATGTTCATTTTTAAGTCATAGAGATGAGGCAGAGTGGTTTGATAAGTGATAATATAGCGTAGTTGCCAAAACCAGGACAGTTGGAGTGAGTTTTAATGCATTTCTGGAAAAGCAGTTTTAATGTGCTTGCTAGGGCAAAATTATTGCCATTTAGGAGAACCATTTCAGGCCTGTAATTGTTAGCCATTTCAGTTTGAATCTGTTGTTGCTGAATATTTAGCCTCTAAGACATAAAGGCATAGAGCCATGAGAATGATGAGCTTTTGTTCTGGTTTTATTGTTCATATTAAAAGGTGAATTAAAAACTGATTTAAATATTAGTTCCTGATCTATATTTAGGGCCTGCCGTCTGCCAACCTCTTTGGAATTCAAGACATAAGGATTATACATTTCAGGAAGTAGAGACGTCATTAATTATAAAGTGTTCCTTTATATGATCGTAATTGCACGTGATTATGTCATTGAAATGCTAAAGGTGCTCTCCTTTAATGTAGCGATTAATTAATCCTGACTTACTGCAGAGTCCTACTAAGATATAAAAGCACTTCTTGCAAATTGCACTGTCTGAAAGCCTCGCAGATGGCTTATTGTTTTGTGTGTTTTCCCAGGTTCTAAGTTCTGCAGTGAGAACTGGGGCTGCTGAAGGAAAACACTCCCGTTGCCTGCTGGCAGAGTGCCTAAAAGCTGGGCTTTGAGACTCAAAAAGCATTTTCATTGTTTTCAATCAAGGTATCAAAAAAAGAAGTCCTCCCTCTGTGTCTGGGACTTGACTCATGTCTTCCCTGGCCTGGGCCTGGGGGTTTAAGGGTTGTGTCTCTTTAGCATGAAGGGATGTCCTGGGCTGGAAATGACTGCTCACAAAATTAGCAAAGCCATTCCTGTTTAAGACTACATCTTATCTTCCTTGGGCAGATTTTAAAATCTCTAGAGAGAGCAGTTTCATAGCCTTCAGTCAACAAGTATGTTCTGGCACTTTCTGTTAGACGTCTAAGGTGCTGTGCTGAGCACTTCTTCCCCTTGTCTCCTTTAAACTTTACAACAACCCCATAGACAGGTGCTGCTGTCATCATCCTCCTTATACACGTGAGAACGTGGAGGCTTGGATGAGAAACCTGCCCAGGTGCACACAGCCAGTGAGTGGCAGAGCCCGGATTTGAACCCAGCTGGTCCACCCAGGTTCCCAGCCAAAAGGCACACACACCCCCTGCCTTCTAGGCCATTCATTTCCTTCGCCTTTGAATGTCTTGAGTTCCAGGTAGGCAGTCAGGCTGTCCAAAGGGTATTACAACCTAAGAAGTTTTGTTTATTACTAAGAGCCTCAGGCTGGGCATAGGGCCTCACACCTAATCTCAGCACTTTGGGATGCTGAGGCAGGAGGATCACTTGAGTCCAGGAGTCTGAGACCCTGTCGCAACAAAGAATTAAAAATTAGCTGAGTGTGGAAGTGCATGCCTGTAGTCTCAGCTACTTGGGAGGCTGAGGTGGGAGGATCATTTGAGCCTGGGAGTTTGAGACTGCAGTGAGCTATGATTGCACCACTGCGCTCCAGCTTGGGCAATAGAGGGAGATCCTGTCTCTTAAAAAGAAAAAAAAAAAAAAAAGGAAAGAAACAAATTCAGTACTGAAAAATCCCAGCAAATGATGTGCATCAGGTAGAGCCCAAGGTCAGGAGTCCAGGTGGCTGGTGTGGCCTGCCTGCCTGCAGTGCCCCTTTCTCTCTTGCCGGGCAGAGCATGGGGGCTGGACACATGACCTTTGAGCAACCCCAAGCATCGAGCTGGAGCTGGCAGTAAGGGCAGGAGCAGCCTCCTATCCTGTTGTATCATGTAGACTTTGGCCACCAGAAGAAATTGCTCCATGTCTTTCCTTCTACAGATACACCTGTCCACATGCACACACACACACAAGTATACACATACACACCTGTCCACATGCACACATACTTGTCCACATGCACACACAGATGTACACATGTGCACACACATGCCCGCATGCACATACAGATGTCCACATGTGCGTGCACACACTTGCACACACATGTCCACATGTACACGTGGCCATTGCCATATGCACACACATGTGCACACACATGTACATGTGCACACATGGCTGTTTGATTCTTATAAAATGCTCTCAAGTGATGAGCAAGATGGAAAGTTAGACTCTTAATACAGTTTAAAAAGAAAAGAAGGAGAGGGGAGGAAGATGAGAAGAAAAGAGATGGTTGAGGGAAATGGAGGGGAGAGGAAAAAAAGAGGGGATGGAGAAAGAGGGAGGAAGAGGAGGCATGTCAAAAAAAGATGACAAAAACTACACTCTATTTGACATTTTCCGATGACCGGTTTCTTCCTTCCGTTTTGCCAGTGTCACTCTGTGATGATAGGTGTAAGTTGACTGTGTGCATTGCCAGTCTGTGACCTTTTTCGACTCACAGAAATGGCAGTCTGAAGTGGCTCAGCCTCTCACTTGAGAGACAGATTGGAGCAGAGTCTTTGTGGATGCGAAACCACCTGGGCCACTGCCGTGTGTGCCACCCTGAACTTCGCGCTGCCCTGAACTGCGTGCGTTTCTCAGCATCACGTACAGCTCAGCCTGACCGTTTGCCTTTTAGTGTTCTCTTCCTTCTCGGTGTCCTCTTCCTCACTAATATTCATCCAGAGCCTTTCAATGCAGAAATCAGGTAGCTGCTGAACTCGGCAGCTGCGTCCTTTTTCCCGTCATCTCTCTTGTCCTTTGCTAGCTGTCATTTCTTCCCTCTTGGCTGCAACTGCACATCCCTGGGTTTGTCCTAATAGGGAATTTATCCCACTTGAGTAGACAAGCATGAGAATATCATTATTTTTATATGTTATATTTTTAGCAGAGAAAAAAGTGGAACATGTGTGCAAACCTGCAGAAGGCCCTGGAGGAGGGTCGTCCCTGTGCCCACGCGGTCAGGTTGGGGCTGAGGCACTTTAGTCATTGCTCCTCCTAAGAGTGTTCTTTTCCTCCCCTCTCAGATTATAATAGCGAGGTAGTTACAGCCTGAGCTCCAGCCTAGATCATCGGGGTTTGAATCCAGCTCCATGACTGTGGCCCTGTTGCCTAATTTCTCTAAGTCTCAGCTTCCTTTTCTGTAAAGTGGGTATAATAGCAGAGTCTATACTGTGGGGCTGCGGTGGGATTCATTGTGTTCACACGTGTGCAGGGCTGAGAACAGGGCCCCAAACAGGGTAGGCACAATGAAGCAGGAGTCAGAATGATAATACAGATGACAGTTTCTTTATCACTAATTTGAACATTTCAGAAGGTGCAAAGAAGAAAATTAGAAACTGGGAGGATCACTTGAGCTCAGGAGTTCAAGTCCAGCCTAGGCAACATAGCGAGACCCCTGTCTCTTTTTAAAAAATTTAGCACAATTTATTAAAAAAAGAAGAGGCCAAGCATGGTGGCTCACGCCTGTAATCCCAGCACTTTGGGAGGCCAAGGTGGGTGGATCATGAGGTCAAGCCTGGCCAACATGGTGAAACCCCGTCTCTACTAAAAATACAAAAATTAGCTGGGCGTGGTGGTGCGCACCTGTGGTCCCAGTTACTCCAGAGGCTGAGGCAGGAGAATCGCTTGAACCCGGGAGGCAGAGGTTGCAGTGAGCTGAGATTGTGCCACCGCACTCCAGCCTGGCGACAGAGTGAGACTCTGTGTCAAAAAAAAAAAAAAAAAAAAAAAAGATCAAAACCTTTGTTGCTACGTTGCTGCTCAGGCACATGGAGATAGGGAAACGCCGGATCTGAGCATAATGGCCCTTTTCACTTAGGACCTATCAGGAGCACTTTGTCGTGCTTTTTAATGACTGAAGACAGACGACAACAGTTTCTTTCCTCAGTTGCTTATTTTCATATACTTAATCTCTTCTGAAAATTCAACTGTGAAGATGCTTTCTTATTTAAATGACTCTCCCTCACTGCTCTGAATCAAAGCTCTGGCACTTCTCTCAGCACCTGCAGTTGGAGCCAGTCTCCACCTTCTGGACTGTCTTAGTGACTGGTGGGAGCTTGGTATCCAGAGCCCTTGAGGTTAGAGTCCACCTGTCCCTCAACCTCACAGTCTCAGTTCACCCATTAGAAAGTGGTGATGGGAACAGCACCCTTCCTTGTCGGACTGTGTGAAGATGGAAAGAGATGATAAGATGACGCGGATAAGGTGCTTAGCACAGTATCAGGCACCCACTCAGTGAAGGCTCATCATTCCAGTTATGCGTATTTATAAAACTGACTGTATTGTGTCGTAGCTGTCTGTATATAGCTGCCTTCATCGTGGCCTTCTGGCTGCACCACTTTTGTCGCTCTGGTACCTCGGACAGGGTCTGGCATGTATTAGTTGCTTAGTAAATGCTAGACGAGTGAGCAAATGGATAAAACACTGATGTGTCCACTACTCAAGTGCACACCATTTATGTCATGAAAGTTGATATTAATGAGTGATAAACTAAAAAAAAAAAAAGTCATTGCTTTTTGTTTATTGTCCTGTAGTTTCCTAGGGCTGCCAGATCAGATGACCACAAACCGTAGGTGGCTTAAAACAACAGAAATGTGTTGTCTCACAGTTCTGGAGGCCAGATGTCCAGAGCCAGGGTGTCAGCAGAGCTGTGCTCCCTCTGACTTGGGTGGACTCTTTCCTGGCCTCTCCCTAGCCCCGGGCTTGCCAGCAGTCCCTGGCGTGCCTTGGCTTGCAGTGGCCTCACTCGGATCGCTGCCCCCGTCATCACATGATGTTCTCCCCATTCTGTGTGTCCAGATTTTCCTTTTTTTTTTTTTTGAGACAGAGTCTCGCTCTGTCGCCCAGGCTGGAGTGCAATGGCATGGTCTCAGCTCACTGCAAACTCTGCCTCCTGGGTTCAAGGGAGTCTCCTGCCTCAGCCTCCCGAGTAGCTGGGACTACAGGCATGTGCCACCACACCTGGCTAATTTTTGTGTTTTTAGTAGAGATGGGGTTTCAATATGTTGGCCAGGCTGGTTTTGAACTCCTGACCTTGTGATCTGCCCGCCTCGTCCTCCCAAAATGCTGGGATTACAGGCGTGAGCCACCGTGCCTGGCTGATTTTCCTCCTCTTACGAGGATACCGGTCACTGGATTTGGGCCCACCTTAATGCATTATGACTTCATCTTAACTTGGTTACATCTGTAAAGACCCTTTTCTAAATAAGGTCCTAGTCACAGGTATTGGGGATTAGGACGTCAGCATAGTTTGGGGAAGGACAAAATTCACCCTGTAACACCTCCGTATACAGTCATGTACCACATAATGTTCTGGTCCACAGTGGGCCACATATATAACGGCGGTCCCATAAGACTATAATTCCATATTTTTACTGTACCTTTTCTACGTTTAGATACGTTGAGATACATACATACTAACTATTATATTACAGTTGCCTACATACAGTATTCAGTACAGTAACGTGCTGTACAGGTTTGTAGCCTAAGAGCATATAGCATAGCCTTGGTGTGTGATAGGCTAGACCCTCCAGGTTTGTGCAAGTACATGCTATGATGCTCACACAACAACGAAATCGCCCAGCGACGCATTTCTCAGAACGTAGCCTCATCGTTAAGTGATGCTTGACTGTATTTCAGACACTGCTGGGCTTTTTGTTTAGATTTTCAAAATTACACTTTAAAGGAGAGTGTTAGTTTGTCTCTATAAGTGATGGTTCGATTCAGCAAATCCTAAAAGGAAACTGCTCCCCACGACAGGCACAGCACCTAGATTCTGCAGCAGGTATAATACTAGACTCCGTGACAGGTGTGACACTAGAATCAAAGACACATCGCTGAGCCAAGTCCCCGGGGTGGAGACAGGTCCACCCAAGACGAGTCCTGCCTTGGAGGGATTCAGAGTTGCTGGGAATTGAGCAGCTCCTTGTCCTCGAAGTGCACATGATTTTAATAGATGACTTAAATGGGAAGAAAATGCGATCCTGGGGGCGCCAATCCCGGATTGGCAGTGCTGGGATCGGAGGCTCTGATCACTGTGCTCAGAGGCTCCTTCCTGCCTCTGCAGTTCTGTGGAGTGCGCGTGACACAGGTGTGGGGAAAGTCTGGAGGGCCGGGGTTCCGCAGCCGAGCTCCGCCAGGGAACTGCTTCCCCCGGTTAAGCTTTTGTAGAGGCTGCGGGGCAAACCCAATTAGAATTCCAAGAAAGGAGTGATGCCCCGTCCAGGGAGCGGCATGTTTTGCAACCCGGGTATAAATGAAAGGCCCCTGTTTAATTTGAGAAACACACAGGTCATGGGAGGCACCTGTGGCTGAGCCCGTGAGGGGCAGAAACCAGAGTCCGTAGAGGCCTAAACAGGACATTTAACTGACGCCTGGGCATTTTACACTTCCTCTCTGCCAAACAGCTTTTTCCCTTGGTCTCGCTTTAAGCCCTAGGAGATGGGTTTGTTACTGTAGTTCTGATGGTGTGAATTTTTGGATAAGTTTTTTTTTTCCCTTAGGTTTAAACTGAGTCTTCCAGAAGGTACTTTTATAACCTGATGTAACAGTAAGGATCTTTTTTCGAGATTTTATTTATTAACAAGCTAACAAGTCTTTCACTCCTTAACATCAGACAGATGGACCCTTCATCTTAGAGTAGAGAAGAGCGGGGCCAATGCCCAGAGCATTTCTGTCACTGGCCCTGACAACTGCCAGGTACCTTATGGGTCAAGCCTGAGGGGCAGGAATTCCTGCTGGGATTCACAGCATTAACCACTTCTTGAATAAGGCTTTTTTTTTTTTTTTTTTGGAGACACAGTTTCACTCCTGTTGCCCAGACTGGAGTGCAGTGGCGTGATCTCAGCTCACTGCAACCTCTGCCTCCCAGGTTCAAGTGATTCTCCTGCCTCAGCCTCCTGAGTAGCTGGGATTACAGGTGCGTCTTACCATTCCCAGCTAGTTTTTGTATTTTTAGTAGAGATGGGGTTTCACCAGACTAGTCTTGAACTCCTGACCTCAGGTGATCTGCTCGCCTCGGCGTCCCAAAGCGCTGGGATTACAGGCATGAGCCACAGCACCTGGCCTAGGGTTTTTAATTACACATCCACCTCCAGTTGACACGGCCTCTTCTTTTACCTCTGCCTTTTCCTCAGCCATCCAGCCATCCCTTTGGAAACATACCTCCCTCCTCCCGAGGGGCTCAGCAGCTTGTCAGGGAGACAGACGTGAAACCAATTTTAGTAGAGAACCCCGTGTACAGTGCTGGCATGGCCAATGCTGGGGTCTTCCGGGAGAGCAGGGAGGGACGTAGAGGCAGAGGGAAGGCCTGCGGAGGTCAAGACACTTGATCTGGATCTTAAGGAAGGAGAATGAGTTTACCCGGCTGAAAAAAGTTAGGAAGGGATATACCAAGAAGGGAACAGTGTGAGTAAAGGCAGGGACGTGTGGATGAGTTTGACTTTTCAAGCACAGAGTATCTTGGGAGTGAGGGCAAGATGTGGTTGGAAAAGTGAGTGGGGAATGGAGTGTGGAGTATATCATGTTAAAGGGTTGAAACTCTGTGGTGAGAGCCAATGAAGAGTTAAAGGCTGGCTGGGCGCGGTGGCTCATGCCTGTAATCCCAGCACTTTGGGAGGCTGAGGCGAGTGGATCATGAGGTCAGGAGATTGAGACCATTCTGGCCAACATGGTGAAAACCCCGCCTCTACTAAAAATACAGAAATTAGCTGAGCATGGTGGTGTGTGCCTATAAATCCCAGCTACTCAGGAGGCTGAGGCAGGAGAATTGCTTGAACCTGGAGGCGGAGGTTGCAGTGAGCTGAGATCACACCACTGCACTGCAGCCTGGGCAACTGAGCAAGGCTCCATCTCAGAAAAATAAATCAATAAAAATACATTAAAAAAAAAAGTTAAAAACAGGAGATGGGGGAGGGGGCGGGGAATGTTCATGCCTGTAATCCCAGTACTTTGGGAGGCCAAGATGTGAAGATTGCTTGAGCCCAGGAGTTTTGAGACCAGCCTGGGCAATATAGTGAGGCCTTGTTTCTACAAAAACAAACAAACAAACAAAACCCCCAAAAACCAAAAAACTAATAATAACAGATGAGCAAAAATGACAAAAAATTAGCTGGGCATGGTTGTGCGCACCTGTAGTCCTACTTACTGGGGAGGCTGAGGCAGGAGGATCACTTGAGCCCAGGAAGTAGAGGCTGCAGTGAGCTCTTACTGTATGACTGCACTCCAGCCTCGGCAACAGAGTGAAAGAGCAAAACTCTGTCTCTTAAAAAAGCAAGAGAGTGCTGTGATCAGATTTCCATTTTAGAAATAAAAATCTGTGTCTCCTCTTACTGTTCTTGGCATGGATCGTTTTATACCCGACCATATAGCCTTGATCTTTCTGGCCAGGTACCATGAATCTATTTCTCTCTGCTGGCCGAGTTGGCCCTATCACACCTTCAGCATGAGGTGGAGAGGGAAAAAGGATGGGCTCTGGTATTCCCATAATATGGGCAACTGTCTTTTGCTCACGAGAAGCTGAAGACACGGGCTGTCTCTGTTGTTGCAGAAGGAGAACTGGAAGCTTTCACAACCCCTCATCCTCTTCCGTCCAGCAGACCTTTTGTCCTTGCTGGCGGTGAACATTCAACCCCGGGGGAGGCTGAAAGCTCTGCTGGCTCCCTTCTCATCAAGAGAGGAAAATGGTGATAGGATGAAAAATCCTCCCGTCTCCACAGCAACCTCTTGGCTTAGCCTCACGATGTACTGAACAATCTTTACTTAATTGGAAGGGATTTCGGGGAGAACAGTCAAGACAAAGTCATTGGCAACCTATTCCTGGAATTAGAACGCATCACCTTCTTAACTTAATTGGATAATTCATTTTAAATTGGGTGTGCAATCACGACAAGAAAATGTTAGTATTAATAATACATATCTGAGATCAACTGCCTCTCCCAAGAAACCTGGCCCTGGTGGAATTCTTTAATTCCTCCAAAATAAATTTTGCAAAGATAAAATGATGTTGTCAAAGTGGAGAAGGAACAAACATCCAGCAGGCATTCATATCCCAGAACTTTCTAGAACACCTCTGTTGGTCGTGGAATGTTAGGGAAGACCTGGACTTCCTTTGGGGTGTTTTATCGATCGAGGGGGCCCTCTGTGCCCGGCCCTGGGTGTGAGTGTTGAGGGCCTGGTGTGTTTTGTTGAGTGTCTTTCTTTCCTACCATAGCAGCTACTCAGATGGTTGGAAGCATAACAGATGGCAATGGGGCTATTGCCTGGGGGCACAGGGGATGACCAGGGCCTCTCTCGCAAGCTTGGGTCCTGGAAGCTGCTTAGAGACCTGTGGAGTGGCTGAACTGCCTCATGGAGGTCTTCCAATCTGGTCACATTGCACCGGGAGATGGCAGCTGATATCAGGGGGCCAGGCTGCTGGGAGCAGGGGGCTGCGTGTTGACTGAAGGTGCTGCCTGTCTTGCACGTGCTTCCAGGCCAGCTTCCCTGTGGCACTCAGTGTTCCCCCAAAATAGGGCAGTTGCTAAGAAACAGGGATGAGCCAGAGGCCCGGGAGCGCCGTCAACACTGTGTTGATGAGGATGCTTCTGCGCCAGGGGCTCGGCTGCCAAAGCTCCTGCGGCCTTGCCAGATCCACTTACGTCAGGCTGTTGCCCAAGCCCACACCGAGTCTGCGTTTGCCAGCATGAGCGTTCCTGCTTCTGGGATTTGAGCTGCAGGAAAATTTAGTGGTTGTGTAGACAAACTCACAAAAACTCCAACATTCACAGCATAGCACCCACCACCCGCTGTCCACCCACGCCTCAGCTGCTCCTCTGCACGGCCTCTCCCCTACCCCTGCCTGTGCTCCTCCACGGCTCCTCTCAGTTCCTACCCCAAATTTGTAACATAAAAAAGAGATGCCTATGTGTGTGCAGCATTTTGTTTTAAGCCAGGCACTGTGCTAGGTATTTTTACATTTATTAGTTTATTTTCCAATTTGTGATGCACCAGTGCTGGTGGTCAATATTGAGCCCATTTTAGAGGTGGGGATGCTGAGTCTCCAAGAAGTGTAAGTCACGGACTCAAGATGCAGCAGCAGGGCGGTGGCAGAGCTTTCAGACTAAGAGTGTTGACCCCCAAGGCCCATGCCTGGGCTTCCAAAGCTGGAGGGTAACACAGCTGCAGAGCCCTGGGTCCAGACTTGAGTCCTGTATGCCCAGTACTGATGATGATTACCCCAAGGGCAGCCAGGGAGGAGAGACAGGCCCCCGGTATTTTTTAATTGAAATGACAGTGGAAAAACTGCTGGCAAGATTATCTGAGTCAGCTGAAAATGTGAGTTCGAGTGGCCCCAGAATACCCCACGCTTCCAGAAGATGCTTCCTACGGAAAGTACTGGAGCGTGGCACTCCTCTGCGTGTGCGCCTCCCAGCTCCCAGCGGCCTCCAGGAAGGAGTCCAAGCTCCCTTCACCGTCTCGCCCCAACCCAACTGCCTTCCCTGCACCCTCACAGCTGCCCCCACCCCAGCATCTTCTCAGGCCCCCTCCTTCCCCCTGTCCTTCCTGCCTGGTTCACTCCTGGCCACCCTTCAGACTCCTCTCTGTGCCTCCTCCAGCTGGCGCCTCGCTTGGTGATGGCCGTGTCTGTTCCACGGCCCCTCCCAGAGGGACTTGGTTTCTGCTGCTGTCATTGCGTCTCCCTTACAGGGCCGCATGCTGGGTTTTCTTACCATTCCCTGCATCCTGCAGAGCCGAGGGCGTGGTAGCACCAACCAAGTGTAGTAGGAATGAGTAAGAAACAAGCATTCTTCTCCATGGCACAGAGTCTGTCACCTTGGAAAGTCACTCAAGAGAGGATCCAAGAAAGCGTCTTGCCCTACCTACCCCTCCTTTAGCAAGTGAGGATCCTCGAGGGGAGGGGAGTTTCCAAGTCAACTGGTGACAAAGCCAGGATGAGAAGACACTCCCAGACCACCTGTGGCTAATGACACACACTGCCCCGCCATGCCATCTGCCAGCGCTGGAGGTGGCCACTCAACACAGGAAGGTCAAGGTCAGTGTTAGCACCTCCCCCACCCAGCAGGGGAAAGGGAAAGACTTGCACTGGGGAGCAGTTTTATTTATTTTTATTTATTTATTAATATTATTTTTAGATGGAGTCTTGCTCTGTCACCCAGGCTGAAGTGCAGTGGTGAGATGTTAGTTCACTGCAACCTTCACCTCTTGGGTTCGAGCAATTCTCCTTCCTCAGCCTCCTGAGTAGCTGGGACTATAGGTGTGCCACCACACTCAGCTAATTTTTGTATTTTTAGTAGAGACAGGGTTTCACCATGTTGGCCAGGCTGGTCTCGAACTTCTGACCTCAGTTGATCCACCTGCCTTGGCCTCCCAAAGTGCTGGGATTACAGGTGTGAGCCACCACCCTGCCTGAGCAGCTTTATGTTCTATGTTATTAACACTTCAAAGGCCTTTGAATAAAAGTACCCTTGAGTGTTTAAGGAGAGCCAGGAGGCAGACAGGACTCCAGGTCCAGCCAGCAGCAGCGCCCAGCCAAGAAGGCGGGGAGAAAAATGCTGTGAACGTCCAGTCGAAGCCTCCCGGATTGGGGTGTCCTGCCAGGCCAGCAAGCCAGCACTTCTCACTAGCACCCTCAGGGTGCCACGTGTACTCAGGCAGCAGGGATGAAGAGCGCCTCAACTTCAGGCTGGCCAAATTTGGTGAGATAGTTCATGCTGCAGCTTACCGGTGCCAGAAGGCAAAGAAACCTCAACCCAAACCACAAGAAAACCTCCCCCGGGAGCCGACAGAGTCGGCCTGTTCAGAGACAGAGTTCCAGCCTTTGTTGGCAGCACATCATTCTTAGAAGTTTGGAATGGGTGTGAGTGGGTGTGTACGTGTGTGTGTGTGTGCACGCTCCAAAGTTCGGCTTTGCAAAAGGGACAGCTCAGGCTCCACCTAACCCGGTGCCTGTACCATCGCAGCGGGAAGGGCCGCTTGCACCCCAGGGGCGGCCCCAGGCTGTGCCTCCTCTGCCTCGCTGAACAGAGATAATTTTAAGAAAGGGGTGTATTAGTTTCCCAGGGCTGCTGTAACAAATGACCCCAAACTTGGTGACTCAAAACAATAGAAATGTATTCTCTGAAGGTTTTGGAAGCCAGAAGTGTGAAATCCAGGTGTCTGCAGGGCCCCGCTCCCTCTGAAGGCCCTAGGGAAGAATCCCCCCTTCCTCTTCCGGCTTCTCGTGGGCTCCAGCCACCCTCGGTGTTCCTTGACTTGGAGCTGCCTCACTGCAGTCTCTGCCTCTGCGTCCCATGACCTTCTTCCCTGTATATGTCTTTCTGTGTCTTCATGAGGACAGAAGCCATTGACTTCAGTGCCTACCCCAAATCCAGGATGATTCCATGTCGACATCTTTAACCAATTACATCTGTAAGAACACCCTGCTTCCAAATCAGATCTCATTCTAAGGTCCTTGGTGGACATGAATTTGGCAGGGACATTAAACTCACTGCAGCGGTGGGTGGAGGGGGAAGATTGCCTTGGTGAGAAGCAGCTCAGGTTTATGGGTCAGAGGAGCCCTTTCATAAGATGCTTTTTAATAGCTGGGTGTGGCAGCTCATGCTTGTCATCCCAGTACTTTGGGAGGCCGAGGTGAGAGGATCGCTTGAGCCCGTGAGTTCAGGATCATAAGGTGCTCTTTAGTGGGGGTGGGTGTGAGGTGAGCCTGCCCCCCAGACATTTGTAGCAGAGTTTCTTATGGCCAGCTGACTGCTCACTGTCCCCTCTGCTTCAATGGCAGAGACAGAGCAGAGGCAGGGGATGTCACACTGCATCCAAGCCACTGAGAGCACTTCAAGGACAGAAGCTGGCTTCACTCCTTCTCTGTTCCTCAGAGCCTGGCACAGTGCCACCCATAGGAGAGTGTGTATTCAGTGTTCATTGAAAGCCAGGTGTGGTGGCTTGAACCTATAGTCCCAGCTACTTGGGAGGCTGAGGCAAGAGGACCACTTGAGCCCAGGAGCTCCAGGCTGCAGTGTGTAACAGTCGTGCCTGTGAATAGCCACTGCACTCCAGCCTGGGCAATGCCAGCAAGACCCCATCTCTAAAAAACAAAAACAGTGTTTGCTGAAAGAATGTTTGCTTGTCGGAGAGATACAGTAACTACTTGTTCTAACTTTGGAGAAAGGACACTTCGGGTTTCATGTCAGGAAGGAGTGAGTCAGACTGTGGTCTGGATGGGAACCCAAAAGCAGGAGTTGAAGAAAATGTGTTGGCCAGGAAGCCGCGGCCTGGAGATACTCCTCTGTTACTTGTGGGTGTTGTGAACTCAGCTGGGAGTCTCGGGTCTCACATCTGTGAAGTGGGTATCAAAGCGTTGTGAGGCTAACATGAGGTTGTGTGTGAGCCTTCTGTAAACTCTAAAGTGAGGTGCCCACCCAAGCGATTTTCCTGGAAGGCAGAATAAAATGAAAAGTGTGATATAATGAGCAGTGTGTACGATTAGATTATTGCACGCTAAGCAAGATTCACTGAGTGAGGGTCATGTTGTAAGGACCTGTGTGAGTGAGGCACTGACTGCGTTGAGTCTTTAGAAAAAATTAGCCTATGGGGTATTTTTATTCCCATTTTAGGGGTGAGCAAACTGAGCCCCGTGTAGATGTTCAGTAACTTGCCCAAGGTCATAGTAAGCAGAGAGGCTGGAATTCAAACCCAGATCTGTTCACCCCAGCATTGGGTCTACATGACTTCTGGCCCGTCAAGCCTCCTGGCCTGTGTCCTTGTGTGAGCTGCTGCTGGGCACAGGCCTGGGGACAGCTGGGGGAGCTTGGCAGTGGGTGCCATCACCGGGCTGTATATGGTGGACGCGAGCTTCCTGTTGTTTTCCTGTCACCCTCGTCCCTTGGATGGCATGCCACTTATAGTTTGGCTGCTCATGTCCAGTCTGCTGCACTGGGAGTGCTGGGTCCCCCGTGCCTCATGTTAGGGTGGCCCTCCAAAGCAGGCACCTTCTCTACCCTGTGGATTGGCAGAGGCAGTTCTATTTCTAGGTAATGAACGGACCTTACGGAAGATTGGTCTCTTCCGCCCGAAGAGCTAGAAATAACTGTTCTCAAGCAAGGCCCATGCTTTCTCAGCACAGAGCTGGTTTTCCCAGGCACTCTGCAGTTAACCCCACTATTACTCTGGAATGCAGAGACCCCTTGGCCCTGACGGATTTACTTTAGCAGCAGCCTCTGCTTCCAAATGCAGCTGCTTTTCTGGAAGAGGGTGTGGTAGTGGAACAGAAATGGCTTAGGTCTTGGCACTAGATACAATTGGGTTCAAACTTCGGCTTCACCAGTTATAAGCTGTGTGACCTTGGGCTAGTCAGCTTTTTAGTTCCTATTTCTTTCTCTTAAAAAGTCTTAATTTGACAAGTAATACATATCAAATATACATTTTTTAATGTGAAAATACACATAAGCAAAAAAATATGAAAAATCACTGTTAAATTTTAGTATACATCTTTTAAGATTAATTTTCTACCTTCTTTTATTTACACATATATGCATGTATACAGTAGAAAACATATATATGCAGTAGAAGATTTTTAAAACAATGGAATTATTCATACTGTTGTTTTTTTTTCCCCACCTAATGTATATTTAAAGGTATGGGGAAGTGTTAGCAGTGTTGTGTCCCCTGAAATAGCTACATGGTATTCCATTGTATGGCTCTCCCAATATTTAACCTACCCCCAGGTGGTGGACAGTTGGATATAACCTCGCTGTCCAGGGGGACCTTGGCTTCTCCATCTCTGCAATGGGATAACAGTGCCCGTCCTGCAAGGCAGCTGTGTGTGCTCAGCATGCGGCTGGCCCTCATAAATGCTGGCTTCTTTCCTTGTCCTTTCTCTGCACTGGTTCCTTTCACGTAGGGTATCTACCACGATAAAATGAGTGTGCCCCAAATAAATGCATTGTCTCGTGTGTCTGCTCAGCACCTGAACTGGTTCCTGCCTCGGGTCTCACTGACAAGTGCTCAGGGCCAGCAGCTTCCCGTTGGCCTCTCCCAGGAACCCTGAGCAGAGGCCTGAGCCCAAGCAGACGCTGCAAGGCTGCCCTTCTCCCTCCCAGTCTGGGCAGCATGGTTTCTGCTCTGAGAAGCCGCGGGGAGCAGTTGAGATGAGCTGGGTGCCTGGTTAGTGTCTGCACCACCTTTCGGGGCCTGACGTGTGGCGTGTCGCCTGTAGGCTGCGGCCAGCATCTAAGCGGAGCACTTGGATCCAGCAGTTATTCACATCTGCGGCTCCCTGTGTCCCTCTCCTAGAACCTCCCTACAACCCCCAAATTAATTGGATTGTGTAAGGTTTTCGTCACAGTGGATGTCAAGTGCTGGCCGTGTTAGGCACAATATAATATAAGCCTTGTATCTATTTCTTGACTGAACCCAACTAAATAAAAACATCATGTTTCCCTGCTCAGTTGAGACATGTAAACCAGATGTAATTCAGCCTGCTGTGCGACTGATCATGTTACCCAGAACTTTGGACAAAGCTAGCAGAATATGCACAGCCTTCTATGAGGGTTCATTTTGTCTATTAAATTGTCATTAGGGCTGACACAGGGTGATATTTATGTTTTGTTCTGTTTTTGCTTAAATGGGAGTGTAAAAATGATGATAATACTAATAGCTAGTATATGTTATGCGGTTTGTCATGCATGGATGCATCAGGCGTTCTGACAGAAGCTGTATATGGATGTCTCATTCAGTCCAATGAGGCAGATGGATCAGTCCCCCCCATTTTATAGACGAGAAATTGAGGCATTGAACTCAGGCAGTGACTCTGGAGCCTCTCCTTTTAATCCCTGCAGCAGCCCTTGTGATAGGGTCAAGTGGGTATTTATTGGAAAGGTCCCCTGCTCTGTCCCCCTTACCCAGTGCAGGGGTTAAGAAGGGCCTGTTTGTTAGGAAGAGTCTTCAGCACAACCGATCCTGCTTGCTTACTGAGCTGCTGACATTTCTCAGTTTTGAGAACGAGGTAGGAGAGTTGCAGAATCAGAGGGCAGGAGCGCTGTGTTTCCAGGGTGCCCTGGAATGGCAGAGGATCCAGGGGCCAGACCAGAATGATGAGGAACTCGCCACAGGCCTGGCTCCTCGCAGGGAGGAAAATGGAAGATCAGATAACAAGACTAAGCACGTGAACTCCAGACTCATAACCTTGGATCAAAATTGGGGTGCCAGACCAGAGTGGGTGGGCAGACACGTGCAGCAAATATTTGCCACGTAAATGGATGGGTGAAATTATGGCTCATGAAGCTCTCACGGGAGGTGTGAGGTTGTATGTAGCATGTGGAGTTTGCATGTGGCCTCTAGTATCTGCCTGGGAGTTTTCAGTTTAAAAATGCCAGCAAAGAAGCACAGGCAGGTATATGTATGGGATACACCCACGGGGAGCTTTAACCAGCCTGAGAATGAGCCGTGGAAGATTGTGTCTTTCATGCCTGCGGCTTTATGCCTGGGTCAGTTCTCCTTATAGTTGGTAATTCATTCAACAAACATTTAGTTAACTCATTTAAATATAATCCTAATAACATCGTCATTGAGAAGGTAAATCTAATTCCATATGCATCTTTTCATTACCTAGCACTGCATATGCTTTTTTTAAATTACAAAACTTATCGAAATATTTCTCATCTATCTACTATTTGGGATTATTTACACAGAATCCTTCCTCTTCAAAGGGCAGAGTGGAGTGTCTGTGTGTGTGTATACATATGTAAACACACTGTGGACAGCCATACCTGTTCTTATAGGTATGCCTGTAACCTGTCAGGGTAACAGACAGCACTGAAATGGAAATGGAAATATGACCTGCTCTCTTGGCATTTTCCATGCAGTTAAAGTGAAATAATTGAGGGATCCTGTCATGAGATCCTGTCATGGGATGCCTTGGTCCCCAGAGGTGGCTGGTGAGTTGGGAAGGGTTCTTCTGCACAGGTCTGCCCGGAATCCTGTCCCAAAGGGACGACTTGCCCTTTAGGCTACTACTGCATTCTCAAAATGGCAACTTGGACGGGGTGACAGGGGGATTAATTTTGGTATCTGGTCCTCCTCTTTTGCCTGGAACTGCCACTGGGCGGGCTCTGTTTTAAGAGGATGTTGCTTTTTCCTCTCACTAAAATTGATCCCATCCTTGCTGCCCGTAACCTCACATGGAATGCCTGCCGGGCAAAGAGGCAGCCCCTTTTGCAAATACGTATTTAATGGGAAATTACAAAGACACTGGTCCCACCCGTGTAAGAGGGAAGCGGATGTGTGTAACACTCTAAAACCACGCTGGAGACGCACTCAGCTCCACCCGACACAGACCAGCATCGCTCAGGTTACCAGGCAACTGTGAGCAACAAATACTTGTGAGTCTGGGATTGAAGGGGGTGGAAACCAGACTTTTTCTAAATATCCTCATCACTTACCATAATAAGAGCCCTTACCCAAGTGTGCTTGTGTCCCGGGCTGCTTAAGTTGGCCTGAATCTTGTGTCACCCTTCATAGTAGCCAAGACCTCAGGAGTCAGATTGCCTGGGTACCATCTGTTCTCTCCAGGTACAAGCTTCCAACAGTATATAGTTTATACTTCCCAAGCCTCAGCTTGCTCATCTCCAAAATGGGGATAATAATCATTCCGGTCTCTAAGAGGATTGAGTGTTGATGGTTGTCAGGTTCTTAGAAGATAGCCTGACAAATAATACGTGCTCAGCACATACTAGCTTGTCTTATTCCTGACACTGAGTCTTCTCAGCAAACTGTCTTGGAAAGAAACTCCCCCCTGGAAGCCACAGAGAGATCTTCAAACATACATGGCGCTGCTTCTGGGGGCAGCCCTGGAAGATAAGGAAGAAGGGGCTGTCAGTGCAGCTGCAGGGACACACGTCCTCTGAGCCCAGGTTGTTCCTAATCCTCCAGCCGTGGGCACCGCTGTGGGGGGCTTACCTTACCAGCTCCCCTCGTTTAGCGGATGTCCCTGGTGCTGAGTCACTGGGCTGCACTTCTCTGACCCACTTACTGTATCCGACTCTGTCCTCTTCCCTCCCAGTTCCACTTCTTCAGCCTTCGACCCTGGCAGGTTTCCAGGTAGCCAGATCGAATCCATCTTTCCCATTGGTCTCTAGAGAAGCATGACCTGCCTCGGTTCTTTCCGATGGCTGTCACTTCCTCCTTTTGGCCAGCTAGTAAATTGTCTCCATCCCCGTCACTGCGTAACCTTTCCCCAGAAAACTCTTGGTGTCCTCTCTGCTCCCCCCCACAGAGGCAGCAGCTACTGAAGGGCCCTTCCCAGCGTCTCCCTTTTTACATTCTGAGTAGGGATCAGCATGTTATGACAGTCGCTTCTAGCTATAGAAAGTTCCCACTGTCTTCCACTTAAACACGTAAAATACTTAAGATTCTATATGTTCTTTTCTTTAAAAACCAGCTTCATTAAGATAAAATTCACGTACCATACAATTCACCCATTTACCATATACAGTTCAGTGGCTCTGAGTATAGAGTTCTGCACCCATCACCATGACCCACTTTAGAACATTTTCATTACCTCCTTCCTTCCACCCCTCAGCCCTAGGTAACCATACTCTACTTTCTGTTTTTTTGTATAGATTTCATGATTCTGGACATTTCATATAAATAGAATCATATGTGACCTTACCATGTAATATCTGGCTGCTTTCACTTTGTAGTGAATCATAGAATAGAATATTCTATTCTATAGCTCATGCCTATAATCCCAGCACTTTGGGAGGCTGAGGCGGACAGATCACCTGAGGTCAGGAGTTCAAGACCAGCCCGGCCACCATGGTGAAAAACCCCATCTCTACAAAAATTAGGCAGGGCGTGGTGGCTCACGCCTGTAATCCCAGCACTTTGGGAGGCCGAGGCAGGCAGATCACGAGGTCAGGAGATCGAGACCGTCCTGACTAACATGGTGAAACCCCATCTCTACTAAAAAAAATTAGCCAGGCATGGTGGCGGGCGCCTGTAGTCCCAGCTACTCAGGAGGCCGAGGCAGGAGAATGGCGTGAATCAGGGAGGTGGAGCTTGCAGTGAGCCAAGATCGCACCACTGCACTCCAGCCTGGGCAACTGAGCGAGACTCCATCTCAAAAAAAAAAAAAAAATTAGCTGGGCATGATGGTGGGTGCCTGTAATCCCAGCTACTTGGGAGGCTGGGGCAGAAGAATCGCTTGAACCCAGGAGGCAGAGGTTGCAGTGAGCCGAGATTGCACCACTATGTTCCAGCCTGGACGACAGAGCAAGACTCCATCTCAAAAAAAAAAAAAAAAAAATCTATGATTCTATTTAATGAAATTGAGGCCCATTATGTTATGTTTCTTCCTTACTATTCCATAGTCTAGTAATTCATTATTCCTCAAATAATGAATTCTAGGCCTTGGCACAGAGCTTCATTCTTTACTACAGCCGGGTAATATTCCATTGTAAGGACAACCCACATTTCATTTATCCTTTTGCTGGTTGGTGGACAGGTGGGTTGTTCCTCATGTTCTTTTTAACACAGCAAGGCCGTATGATCTGTCTGAGGCTGCCTTTCAGTTCCCAACCATTTTTTGAGCAGGAGAGACATTTTCTGTCATTTTTATCACAGCCCTTGGTTATTTCTTGATGTGCTCATGAATGTAATCCCAACTTAGACATGATGTTCCAAACCTATAAGAAAATTAAAAGTTTGTTTTTTTTTTTTTTTTTGGAAAAGAAGAAACAATTAGTTTTTAAGACTTGTTAGAATAAATGATTCAGATCCTTTTTCTTCTGTGTTTTTATTTTGGCTCTAAATAAAACGTTTGTAGAAGTTTGTCTTTTGTGTAATTATTTAGGCTCTAAAAACTTCACTCAGTTTAGATGAGTGTTCAAACTCGCTGAGGGAAAAAAATAAAGTTTTTCCCCAGGGAGGAAAATATTATGAGCTAAAACTAAAAATAACTTAGAATTTTAGCAAAGGAAGCATTAACACACCAGGCCAGCACACTTTCTTTTTAATGGGAACTGACCCTGGGTCAGGTGGGTCCAATGACACCCTTATTTAATTTATTTCCTGCTGGGAGCTGATTTTCCTGGGCATGTTCTGACCCAGGGCACTCGGCAGAGACGCTGCTAACAAAGCCCAGGTGGAAAACATCTCAGTTTCCCAAATTTCTCTAAAGGTTTTTAAGGGCTGTTCAGCTTCGAGTAGCAGTGTGAGTGTGAGGTCGCTGGCGTAAATGGGACCCCGCGGGTTAAGTTGCAGGTGGGAGCTCCAGGATGCAGCAGGGTGGCCGTGGCCACTGGAACTGTTGTTTGGCCTTGACTCTAATCTAAGGTGCCCTGGGCATGGCCTGCATGCTGGTGCTCAGTGAGGTTTCTCCATGACTCTGTGTATGAGATCTCCTGTGCTGAATGGGGCCCTTAATGTGCCCTTCGCTCCCATCATTTAGGGAGGGAAAAGGCAAATCAGAATGTCATAATGTAAAGGATGGCAGGCAAACCCATGTTTTTAGAACCACACTATGATTTCAAAAGGCACATCAACATTCAGTTGAATTTCATGTCTATTGGGGGATCTTTGATTCTCTCCCCCTAAATTTGTGTGGGGATGTGAAAAAGCTTAGGCTTTAGAATCTGTCGATCTTGATGGTTCTTGGGCAAATGACTCCCCATCTCTGGGATCTTGTTTGTGTCAGAAGGATGACATCCTCCACCTCCATCAGGGCTAATGTGGGGATCTAATGAGGTGCCTTATGTGCAACCCCTGGTACAGAAGAGAGGCTCTCAATCAGAGCTGCTTCTAAAACTCTTCTCAAAATGATCTTTTTTTAACCCTCACTCATACCCAGGTTTTAGGTGGAACAGTTTCTAAGGAAACAGAGTCCTTTTCCCATAGGATGGTGCTGGGTTTTTGTGCTTGAGAGAGACCATCTTTGTCTCTCTGAGCCCCTCGGACCCCAAGATTCATCCACAGGGCAAGGCACACGCAAGCATTTGGTAGGTAAATATAGAACCCAGTGGGTTCGGCCGGGAATTAAAGTATCCATTTAATAAACCTCAAGAACAGCACAGCCTTTAATAGAAAGTCCCTTCTCCCAAAGGGCTGCAAAAACTTTTGCAATGATTATTGCTTTTCATTTATAGCCTAATGTTTGAGGACTGGAGCCATAAACTGAAGAGCCAGAAGTGGATGCTAGCAACTAAAAATACTGTCAATGAATGTCACAGATATCCAAAGTAGACAGTTCGTTTTTCTTCCAGTGGCTTTCTTGGCAAAAAAATAAAAATTTAAAAGGAAAAAAATGACTAAGTGAGTTAAGAAAACGTTGTAGTGTTTGATGATGATAACTTGCATTTTATAATGCTTTCCAGCTTACAGAATGCTTTCTCATTATTATTTCATTGAATTCTTCTGACTCCCAGAGGTAGGTAAGACAATACTGTGTTATGGTTAAGGACATGCTGCCTCTACCACTTCACTTCCTACCAGGTGGCCATGTGAGTTACGGAAGTGCTCTAAGCTTATTTTCCAAATTTTTAAAATAGGAGTCACAACACCTTCCTTTTAGGATTGCTGTTCAGATTGTATGAGATAAGGTATGAATAATCCCATCCACATAGTAAGGGCTTCATAAATGGCAACTGTTACTATGTTATTACATAGAATAATCCTCACTCGGCCAAGGTTGGGGGATTGCTTGAGTCCAGGAGTTTGAGACCAGCCTGAGCAACAAAGTGAGATGCTGTCTCTACAAAAAATAAAAATATAAAAATTAGCAGGGTGTGGTGGCATGTACCTGTAGTCCCAGCCACTCAGGAGGTGGAGGCAGGAGGACTGCTTGAGTCCAGGAGGTCAAGGCTGCAGTGAGCCACGTTCGTGGCACTGCACTCCAGCCTGTGCGACAGAGTGAGACCCTGTCTAAGAAATCATCATCATCATCATCATCTTCCTTACTTTACAGACGAGGAAGCTCAAAGTGGCACATAATTTGCCAAAGATCACAAAGATCTAGTAATGGCAGAACTGGAATTCACGTCTAATTCTCCTACTTCCAACTTCATTCCTCCTTCCAGTTCTCCTTAGCCAAGAATGTAAATCAGGAACATTTTGGTGCTTCTGCCAGCGACATTTACCATTATCTTGAGCTCTTACACGGTTTCTTGGGTGCACTCAGATTTTCAACGTCTACTTTTGTATTCGCAGAACATCATCAAGAAGGTGATCGGGCAGAAGTTTGTGTACAAGTTTGTCTCTTTCCCGGAGATCCTGAAGATGGATCCTCACGCGGTGGAGATCAGCCGGGAGAGCCTTCTGCTGCAGGACAGCGACTGCAAGGCGTCTCCGGAGGGCCGCGAGGCCCACAAACACGGCCTGGCCGCCCTCAAAAGCACGAGCCGCAACGAATACATCCACTCAGGCCTGTACTCGTCCTTCACCATTAATTCCCTGCAGAACCCACCAGACGCCTTCAAGGCCATCAAGACGGAGAAGCTGGAGGAGCCGCCTGAAGACAGCCCCCCCGTGGAAGAAGTCAGGACTGTGATCAGGTTTGTGACCAATAAAACCGACAAGCACGTCACGAGGCCGGTGGTGTCCCTGCCTTCCACGTCAGAGGCTGCGGCGGCGTCTGCCTTCCTGGCCTCGTCCGTCTCGGCCAAGATCTCCTCTTTAATGTTGCCAAACGCTGCCAGTATTTCATCCGCCTCACCCTTCTCATCTCGGTCCCCGTCCCTGTCCCCCAACTCACCCATCCCTTCTGAACACAGAAGCCTCTTCCTGGAGGCCGCCTGCCATGACTCCGATTCCCTGGAGCCCTTGAACCTGTCATCGGGCTCCAAGACCAAGTCTCCATCTCTTCCCCCAAAGGCCAAAAAACCCAAAGGCTTGGAAATCTCAGCGCCCCCGCTGGTGCTCTCCGGCACCGACATCGGCTCCATCGCCCTCAACAGCCCAGCCCTCCCCTCAGGATCCCTCACCCCAGCCTTCTTCACTGCACAGGTAAGAGTCATTCCTGTCATCCCAGCCACAGCCAGCTTCAGTGGCTTAGCAAAAAAGGAAGAGCAACTAAAGAGACTTCCTTCTGTCCCTCAAAACGTAGTCCTATGACTCGTACCGAGGTCACTGTGTAAATGTGAAGGGAAGCTGCTTTTCCATCCTCAGACCAAGGGGTGCACATGAGACAGGGTTTGGTTTGTCGACTCTAGTGGGATGCTTGATTGGTTTCTTGCTTTTAGCGGCCTAAAGTGACCATAGGTGGAACACGCACACTGGCCGACAAAGCAGATCTCACCAGCGATTTCCTAGGGAAAGTTGAGCGGGTCAGTTTACATTTCAGGAGGCTTTATGAAATTTTTATGGCAGAATCTTCTCTGGGGGCACTTAATAAGGAGCCACCTGTGTTCTGTTAACAAGAAAATAGATGTCAACTGATACCGCCATCGCATCTGTCAGTGTGGAGCTGTGGTCATAGCGTAGGTAATAAGAAACAAAGGGGCCACCCCAAACAGCTGCTTCGTTGAAAGCAGCACTACTCTGAGAAAGCCCCAGTCCACAGCACTGGGGAGAGGACAGCAAACTTGCAGAGCCAAAAAAGCCTTCGTTGTTATTAGTCCCAAGGAGAAAGCAGCCTTTTCCTTTAAATCAAATATTCAGATGCTCTTTCTTGTCCAGCTGACAATTGCAGCGCAAAGGCGTAGTAGGTGCTGGGAAACCCTATTTCTCCTTCCCCTTGAAAATTGGATGCAATTTTAGTGGCAGCGGTTAAAAGAGTATTTGTTTTAGGTTCACAGACCTGCGTTCAGTTCCTGGCTACCCTGCTTCCTAGGAGTGGGACTGTGGCGGTTGCTCTCTGGGCCAGGTTCCATGTGTGGAAAATGGGACCATGGACAGGCTTTGTGAGCTGTCGACACCTGGTAGCATTGTTAACCGCGGAGCTGCACCCATCCCCTGCCTCTGTAATCTCATCGTAGTTGTCCCTGTTGTTATCAGCAGCAGCCGCGGCAGCATATGATGGGCTCCCCACGTGTGCCAGGCACTGCTCCAGACGCTTTACATGCATTGCCTGTATCCACATTTACAGCAGCCCTGTCATGTGGATACAGGTTGAGCATCCTGTTTCCAAAATGCTTGTGACCAGAAGTATTTCAGAGTTCAGATCTTTTCAGATTTTGGAATATTTGCATGATACTTGCCAGTTGAATATCCCACATCTGAAAATCTGAAATTCAAAATGCTGCAATGAGCATTTCCTTGGAGTGTCATGTCAGGACTCAGAAAGTTTCAGATTCTGGAGGATTTGGGATTTGGGGATTTTTGGATTTTGGATGCTGAGCCTGTTGTATTATTATTATCCTATTTCCCAGCTGAGATAAATGAGGCACAGAGGTAAAGTAGTTCGTTCAGGGTCCCACAGCCAATAGGTGGTAGAGGTGGGTTTGGATCCAGTGTCTGCCTCCAGAATCCATGCTCTCAAATGAAGTGCATTCCTGCTGCGAGAAGGCAGTGTCCCTGATCACGATGGCCATCCATGGAGCGCCTGAAAGCAGCTCTGGGCCACTTTCCTCTCCACGCTTTCTCTGGACTGGATTCTGCCCAGGGATTTCATGACAGCTCAAGCCTGTGAGCTGGTGGTGACGTGCGCCACCGCAGAGGGGAGGGCCAGGGGAGCAGGATATAGGTCAGAGTGAGCACGTGTGCTCTTAAATCAGGCATCTTCCAGTTAAGCAAGGCTGTCCAGTGACCAAGCGCTGCTGAGCAAATGGCTCAGAAACAGCAGCTCCTGACGTAGCTCAGGGGAGTAACTTGAGAGGCAGGGCCAGGGTAGACGATCTGAGCATCTCCTCCCCCTGTCTCCTGTGTGTTTACAACTGTCAGGGTGAGAAAGGTCTGAAGCCAGGCCAGGGCCAACTCTGATTTAGGTGTCTGTGTTCCCTGGGAGCCTGAATCACCTTCTCAGAACAGAGTGAGGCAGATGCCAGCCCTGTCTCAGAGGAAGCCAGCTCAGCCAGCCCTGTGGATAATGTGGATGGAGTGGTGGCTCCCGTCGGTGGGGCTGAGGGCGTGAGAGAAGGATCAAGGGTGGATGCCCAACAAATGGATGCAGAGGGCACGGCCAGGAGCCAGAAGCCACCAGCATGGCCTGAAACCCCGTGGGAAGGCGTAGGAAAGCCAGGATCTTTACAAGAGGACCTGTGCCTTAGGCAGTGAGGGCGCCCGGTCTTCAGCCAAGCTGTGAGGGCGAGGCTGTGATGGTTTAGTGCCAGGAAGCCCAGAAATGGTCCCGAGGGGAGGGAGGCAAGGGGCAGCGTCTGGACCCAGGGCAGCAGAGTGGAAGTAAAGGGACCTGGCTCAGAGAGGGCCTTCGGGTCAAAGGAGGAGGGGCACCAGGCAGTCCTCCAAACCACGCAAAACTAAGGGGGTCACCAGCTACACTGGGAGATGGTAGAGCCTCGGGACTCAGACCCCACTTTGAACTTCCCTCACGTTCCCAGAGTGTGGACTCTGCTCCTGGCATGGCCATGGGTGGCCAACAGGGAGGGAGAGAAGGGGCAATGGGGGCGACACCAGAGGGGCTCGGGTGGGAGTCAGGGATGTGGTACTTATTCAGAGCTGAGTTCTTGCAGCCGGTTTCGCCCAGGCGGATTCCCTGAGATCAGATAGGATATCTTGAAGCCAGGGATGGTTTAGGATTAGGGTATGTCAATATCAGATTTGGACTCTCAGATTCCCTCCCCTGGGAGCTGCTTCAGGGGTGCCTCAGAAACTCACCCACCAGCACCAGCCCAGTAGTTCACCTTCCAGGTGACAGCCAGAGACAGCGTGGCTCTCAACAGCCAGGCGTTCTGCGGAATTCTTTTCGGCCTCGGGAGTGAAGGACAACTGTGGGGTTCAGGGTGTTCCACAGGCAGCAGTGAGGCTTCAGTGGTTTTCCTCCTACCTGAGCACTTTGTCACAGAAACTCTCCTTTTTTGTGTGTGTGGGGGGTGTGCTGTGTGCGGTGTGACGCTGTGTGCACATAAACATTTGGTAATCCGTGGGCTGTAAGCTTCGCTTAGCTGTGGGCTTTGGAAGAGATGAAAGCTGTGTGTGCTGTAATAACCTGATACCCTGAAAGTACAAATCCCAAGGTTGGTTATTTCCAGCTAGAATCATGGCAGGAAGAAGGGGAGAAGTAAGGGAGCCTTGGCATAGCCTGTGTCACGTGGTTACCATTCCCTCGGGGACCTTATTACACTTCATACAGGCATACCTCATTTTACTGTACTTTGCTTTATTGTGTTTCACAGATAATTGGTGGTTTTTTACAAATCGAAGGTTTGTGGCAACCTGGTGCTGAGCAAGTCTTATCAGCGCCAGTCTGTTCTTCCAACAGCACACGCTCACTCCGTGTTTCAATGTCACATTTTGGTAATTCTCAAACATTTCCAACTTTTTCCTTACTATTATGTCTGTTATAGTGCTCTGAGATCAGTGAGCTTTGATACTATTGTAATTGTTTTGGGGCACCAGGAACCACACTCATATAAGACAGCAAACTTGATCAGTGTTGTGTGTGTCCCAACTGCTCTCCTGTGTCTCCTTCTCCTTGGGTCTCCCTATTCCCTGAAACACAACAATTTTGAAATTAGGCCAGTTGATAACCCTATAGTGGCCTATAAAGTGTTCAAGAGAAAGGAGGAGCTGCGCGTCTCTCATTTTAAATCCAAAGCTAGAATGATGACGGCAAAGGCATGTCCAAAACCGAGACAGGCCGAAAGCTAGGGGGCTCTTATACCAGTTCAATATGTAAATGTAAAGGAAGAGTTCTTGAAGGAAATGAAAGTGCTACATCAGTGAAAACATGAATGATAAGAAAGTGGAACATCCTGATTGTGTTGATATGGAGAAAGTTTTAGTGGTCTGGATAGAAGATCAAACCAGCCACAACATTCCTTTCAGGCTAACCCAGAACAAGGCCCTAACTCTCTTCAATTCTTTGAATGCTGAGAGAGGCAAAGAAGCTGCAGAAGAAAAGTGTGAAGCTAGCAGAGGTTGGCTCATGAGGTTTAAAGAAAAAAGCCATCTCCATAACATAAAAGTGCAAGGTGAAGCAGCGAGTGCTGATGGAGAAACTGCAGTAAGCTATCCAGAAGATACAGCTACACTCATTGATGAAGGTGACTACATCAAACAGCTTCACTGTAGGTGAAAAATCCTTCTATTGGAAGAAGATGCCATCTAGGACTTTCATAGCTGGAGAGGTCCATGCCTGGCTTCAGAGCTTCAAAGGACAGGCTGAGTCTTTTTAGTACAGCTTGTGACTTTAAGTTGAAGCCAGTGCTACTAAATACACTCTGCCTGTGCTCTATAAATGGAACAACAAAGCCTGGATGACAGCACATCTGTTTACACAGTTTATGGAATAGTTTAAGCCCAGCTGAGACCTACTACTCAGAAAAAAGATTCTTTTCAAAATATTACTGCTCATTAACAATGCATCTGGTCACCCAAGAGCTCTCATGGAGATACACAAGAAGATTAATGTTTTTCATGCCTGCAAATACAACATCCATTCTACAACCCAGGAGTCGAGGAGTAATTTTGATTTTCAAGTCTTATTACTTAATAAATACATTTCATAAAGCTACAGCTGCCATAGATAGTGATTCCTCTGATGGATCTGGGCAAAGTCAATTGAAAACCTTCTGGAAAGGAGTCACCATCCTAGATGCTATTAAGAATATTCATG
The DNA here is from genome assembly GCF_028885655.2 of Pongo abelii. Taxonomy (NCBI): domain Eukaryota; kingdom Metazoa; phylum Chordata; class Mammalia; order Primates; family Hominidae; genus Pongo; species Pongo abelii. Next base: position 94,775,490 of record NC_071995.2, read on the forward strand.
GGAGGAGGTCAAAATATCAACATTAACAGGAATTTGGAAGAAATTGATTCCAGATCCATGAGGGCATGGATCACTTTGAAGGGTTCAAGACTTCAGTGGAGGAGGGAACTACAGATGTGGTAGAAATAGCAAGAGAACTAGCATTAGAAGTGGAGCCTGGAGATGCGACCACATTGCTGCAATTTATTGATCAAACTTGATTGGGTGAGTAGTTGCTTCTTACAGATGAGCAGAGAAAGTGGTTTCTTGAGATAGAATCTACTCCTGTTGAAGACACTATGAATATTGTTGAAATGACAACAAAGGACTGAGAATATTACATAACTTTACATTACATTACATTACTCAGTTGATAAAGCAGTGGCAGGGTTTGAGAGGATTGACTCCAATTTTGAAAGAAGTTCTACTCTGGGTAAAATGCTATCAAACAGCATCACATGCCATAGAGAAATCTTTCATGAAAGGAAGAATCAATTGGGCCAGGTGCGCTGGCTCACGCCTGCCCAGCACTTTGGGAGGCCAAGGCGGGTGGATCAGGAGTTCAAGACCAGCCTGGCCAACATGGCAAAACCCCATCGCTACTAAAATTACAAAAATTAGCCAGGTGTGGTGGCAGATGCCTGTAATCCCACTACTTGGGAGCCTGAGGCAGGAGAATCACTTGAACCCGGGAGGTGGAGGTTGTGGTGAGCTGAGATCACGCCACTGCACTCCAGCCTGGACAAGAGCGAAACTCGCGTCTCACAAAAAAAATAAAAGAGTCAATCAATGTGGCAAACTTCATTGTTGTCTTATTTTAAGAAACTGCCACAGCCACCCCAGTCTTCATTACTGCCTCCTTGTCCTGGTTCTGCCCTGCTTCCTCCCCTGCCCCTTTCTATAGCTACCCTAGGCCCCCATGGGAGTCTCCATTTTATCCCCTTTTCCATAGGATCAGTGCTACAGACTTCTGTGGGATTAACTCCCCTTTTAAAGACCTTAAAACCATGGTTTCACTTGAATTCAGACAACTTTAGGAGTTTCCAGAGATTCAGTCACCTTTTATTTGAGGACTTTTTTTTAACCTCAAGGTGGCATTGTCATGGATTCTGTTGGCATCTGTGGGAGCTTAGGATTACAGATATTTGTGGGTACAACCTGCTAGACATCTTGTTTCTCTCTCCTTTACTTTCTTAAAGACTGAGTGACTTACCGGTATCTCAGATCACCAAATCAAGTGATCAGCAAATACTTCTGCATCTTCTTTAATCGGTCCAGTAACAAATGTTTATCATGTATTCATTCATTTGGGAGATAATCATTGAAAACTAAGCATTTGCTTAGATACCTGGAGATACAGAGGTTAGCAAGATAGAAACCGTTCCTGTTCTCATGAGTTTACAGGTTGCTGTCCAGCATACGGGGCAATATATAACATAGGGTTATGATTTAGGGTGGTGTGAAATTATGGAGGACCCTGAGAACTGGCTAAGGAATTTCGACTTGTTTGGATTGGAAATTAACTGCTAGAGGCTGGGCGCAGTGGCTCACGCCTGTAATCCCAATACTTAGGGAGGCCAAGGAGGGCGGATAGCTTGAGGTCAGGAGTTCAAGACCAATCTGGCCAACATGACAAAACCCCATCTCTACTAAAAATAAGAAAATTAGCTGGGTGTGGTGGTGCATGCCTGTAATCTCAGCTACTTGGGAGGCTGAGGCAGGAGAATCACTTGAACCCGGGAGGCAGAGGTTACAGTGAGCCAAGATTGTGCCACTGCACCCCAGCCTGGGTGACAGAGTGAGATTCTATCTCAAAAATAAATAAATAAACAGCTGCTAGAGGTATAAGTGAAACAAGTCTCATTAGAATCAACAAATAATTATTGAGCAATAACAGAGCCGAGAAAGGACAGCAAAACTAGTTGCTTGTTTTTATGACCTTAGGACCTAGCCATGACAACAAGGCATTACAAATGCACACACACACAATAGCCCTTGGCAAGAGTCAAACATGCAGCACAGAGAAGCGCCTTAGGAGCTGAGGGGCAAGATCGTTTAGTTCAGTTCAACACACATGAATTGAGTACCCATCATGTGAAAGCTGCTGTGTTTGGAGCTGGGGCTACAAACATGGATAAAATAGTCTCTGATAGTTAGGAGCTCATAACTTAAGTCCCTTCATCTAGTATCTCAGGTGCAATACAAAAGGAATACTAAGTTGCAAAAGGAATCCTAAGGAGGAAGGTATTAACTTTGCCTGAGATGGAGGAAGAATGTCCAGAGGGCTTCCTAGAGGGGGTGAGACCACTGGTACAGGGTGTTGAAGGATCAGCCTGCAGCAGGATCCTTTTTCTGGTAGACGGAGAGGAAGGCATTGTCGGCAGAGGAACAGCTTGAGGCGAGGCATAGATACGTGAAATAGCTTTGTGATTAGGGGAGGTATAGCAATAGGAAGCATTGAAGGGGTATGAGTGACAGTCTGAATTGTTTTAGGAATGACCCTGCTGACGAGATTGGGAAGGGGGAAGGCTGGATCCAAGTAGGATGCTATTGTAATATTCCAGGCGAAAGACCATGAGTATCTAAGGCTGTATGGTGGGAGGGGTCAGAGGGATGGATCTGATGTTGGGAGTGCCGTCAACAGGAGTTGGTGACTGACTGGGTGGGAGGAGTGGGGAGAGCCAGAATTGAGTGTGAGGAACATGGGAGGAAGAATAAGCTCCCTGGGAAAAGGCTAACCGTCCAGTCGGGCCATGCTGAGTTTGAGGACCCTGCAGGACATTCGGGTGGAAAAGTCCAGCTCCATCTGGAGAGGGGAGAGTGTTTTGGAGCCGGAGAGGAAGTTAGGGAGTCATCAACACGCAAGGGGTGGTGAAACCATGGGAACGGATGAGGTCACTTGTGGAGAGGGCCTGTAGCCCAGGGAACTATGGGCTGGGCTGGGTGGTCAGGGAAGTTCCGAGGGAGCGTTGAAGGACTGTTGAGTTAGAATGCCTGGTCCTCCATGCATATGAGGAAAGCTCAGGACACATCAAAGCAAGTAAGAGGGTTCAGGGAGGGAAGTGTCTACGAAAAGAGTCAAACTCTGTAAAATATTTGAAGAGATTTATTCTGAGCCAAATATGAGTGACCATGGCCCGTGACACAGCCCACAGGAGGTCCTGAGAACACGTGCCCCAGGTGGTCGGGGTACAGTTTGGTTTTATATATTTTAGGGAGGCATGAGACGTCATGAAATTGCCAGGCAATTTCAAGGTATGGCAAGGAAATATATTTTGGGGTTAAATATTTTTTCCTTGTTTCATAATGTTATGCCAGAGTCGGATTGAAAAGTAAGTCACCATATGTAGGGTCAAATAAAACCCATCTGATGAGAATTTATGGTTTGTAGGGCATGACTTCCTAGAGCCCTAGGTAGGAATTTGGGCAAGATAAAAAATCAGAGCTTAGTCCTCAGAAGTTAGCAAGTGTGTGAACCCAGAATATGGGGAACCTCGAATTGTGGCTAAGGAGCACATCACATCCTTTCTGAAATGGTGACTGAATGTTGAGTGAACTCAGTGTTTGAGGATGGTTGATTTGGCGATGGGGTACAGAATAGACGGGGAGACCAGAGGCAGGTGGACTGGCCTGGGCGGCTGTTGTGGAATGCCATCTGTAAGGTGATAGGGGCTTGGGTGCAGCAGGAATGGAAATGAGGGATAAATAGGAGACTGAGTTGTGGGACTCCTCCAGAGGCTATGTCCGGAGCTTGCAGTTATCGGAAGGCATTTTGCATGGTGGGGCCTGGGATGCGGGTGGTAAATGGGGCTGTGCGTGCAGGGATTATGTCTTGTTTTATCCTCATCTGTGGCACCTGAAACATAGTTTGCACTTTCGGTCAGTATTTATTGAGGCAGTGCCTACATGGTGGTCCTGTTGACAGAAGGGGAAGAGTCTTAAGAAACACTGATGTGGAAAGGTGCTGAGCTTCATGAAGTTGGAGCATGGTGGGGCATCCGAGTGGAGATGCCCAACAAGTGATAAGCCAGGGGGGACCCAGCTAGAGCTGCAGATGGCTTCAGTTCATCGGTGTTTAGGAGATGAGTAGTACAGGAGGAATAAAGATGAGCAGATACCTTAAAGGCTATGGAAAGAGGTATAAGAAAAATGTGCCAGTCACTGTAATAGGTGGCAGAACATGTTAAATGTTAAGAAAATAATGGTCACAAAGTGTTACAAAGATTCAGAAATAAGAAATCCCATCTGGTTGAGGGGAGATCAGGAAAGTGTCCTTTGAGGAGGTGGCATTTTGATGGGCAGAGGAAGGCAGGAGGAGGCAGCGGGCCGGGGCAGGGGTGCGCAGGTGGGCATGCCTGGATGCCAGCTCACCCTGGTGAGCTCAGATGTGCAGGCTTTTTAGGAGACTCTATGAGGTGGAAGTGGAAGATGAACTGAGTGGGGAAAATGAAAAGGGGATCTTGGGATGAGGGTCTTACTCTTTGCAAATGCATTGCCTGTGGCATCTCCTTTCCCGGCAGCCGTGGGATCAGGAGCTCCTTATCTGCCATGCTTGTTAAAACGAGACTGTCTTTGGGGAAGGAAAGAAAACAGCCCTTTTTGCTGTGGCTTGTTTAGCCCTTGGGCCTCAGGCTCCGCCCACTCTGCCTGACTCCAGGAGCATGTGGAGAGAGGCTGTGAAGTCTCACACTGTCCTGGAGATAACCCAGAGCAGGCGTTATAGGAACTTTCCTTAAAAAAGCAACCACATGGTTCTTGAAGGCCACAGGATTTTCAGGGAGCACTTCAGGGATAGAAGGGAGAGGAGGGAATGAAGTCATTTTACAGTGTTTATTTGCATATATTATAGAAGACATTTCAGACATATTAAAGATGAGAAACAGAAGGCTACTGTAGTCTGAGTACATCCTGTATTCCTAAGAAACAAATGTGCAAACGTCTCAAATCCAGACATGGGTATACATTTTAGACTAGAGAAATAGAAATTCTAGACCTTGTACATTGCTCAGAGGATTCAAAAGGAATGGGCATATGATGGCCATGGAGGGGAGAAGGATAGCTATGTTTTGTGGTTTAGAAGATTGTCTCTTTAGAGCTTTGAGAGCCTTCATTGATGGATAAATTAGGAGGCCTTGAACACACTGGTTATTAAATGTTAATGTGACATATTGAGGTTGGAACCTTGCTCCAGAGTAACATGCAAATATTAGTTTTCAGAACACCTGAGCTTGTGGCCTTGAGCCTAACACAGCTGATAGTAGCCTCCAAGTCCAGGCTGACTCAGTTGAGTTTGTCTGTTTCAAAGGATTAAGTCCTTCTCTGTATACAGTTGAGAATTTCTGCCTCACATAGATGAAATAACGTTTAGTAAGTATGTCATGTATACTTTCAATTAATTACCAATCCATTTATTCATTCAAAAACATGTATGAAGTACCTAGCCAGATAACTGCCTCTGGCACTTGTTGAGCATTTCTATATGCCAGGCACTTATCTTATAAGAGCTTGCAGTAGATCAGCTTATTTAATCCCAACAACCCTGTAACGTGGGCATTTTTATTCTCCCCATTTTACAGATAAGGAAACTGAGACAGAGAGAGGTTGGGTGGCTGGTCTGAGGTTACCTGGCTGGGAAGTAGTGGTTCTGAGATTGGAACCCTGGCAGAACTCATGCTGAGCCATTAAGTTTTAACTGTTAGGCCAGATGGCCTGGCATGCTTGTGAAATTGCCTTGGACTAGAACGAATGGGAAGCTTATTCAAAACATGTATTTATTCTAGTAACCTCATAGGTCATTCAGTATGTAGGAAATGCCATGGAACCAACGACTCAAATAATTTGGTATAAATGTGTTTACATTTCAGCAGCTTCACAGTTTGAGGAACTTTGGATGTTTGTCTCCATTCTGCTGAACAGAGCAGACCTTTCAATTTAGGTTTAAGCCAAATGCTGTTGGTAATTAATGATGCTACGGAGGCCAATTCTAGGAAAAAATAACACTTTAGCATCCAGCATGGTGCAGTCTGAAAGGCTGGCGCCTTTGCTGTGGTTCTTCTTACACAAAGCACCTTATTGACATCACAAAACCACTGAGGGACTCCTTCTAGTCACCAAAGGTACAAAACCACCCTGGGCCGGGGAGTTTGTCTCCACCGAGAATAAAAGCCACGCAGACTTAGCAGCTGGGCGGGTGTTTCTTCTGCCCTCCTGCTGGCTTGCAGGCCAGGACTCCTGCTGTGTGTGTGCAAGCAAATGCAGTCCTTGGAACTCTCCTGGGAAACCCAGGGTTTTGGCTTTACACCCAATCTGACAAGAAAGGGCCCTCCCTGCCCCCACCCAAACCATTGCCAGGGCAATGAATTCTCATCAACTCCACATCCGGACGGAATCTGGAAAACCCAGCTCAGAGCTTCTGAACAGGCTACTACAGGGTATTTTAACAGCAAATCCCAAAGCCTTAACGGCTGTTGATATGGAGACCATTTAAAAACGTGTGTTTGTAACCCAAGTAATAGACGTCCACTGTAGAAAAACAGGAAAATACAGATAAGAAGAATTAAAGCCCCTTTATGGGATCCCATTTTGTTTGTATACTAATCCTTGTTTAATCTGGGAAGGGGAACAAGTTGAACAAACCATTCGGACGAAAGTTGATACAAACTTGAATTTTCCACCGGAATGTTTAGGGAAGGTAATGTGTCAATACCTTTTTCCTTTATGAAAGTGTTAATAAAATTAGCATTGAAGAAAATTAGCCAGCCGGGCCGCGGAGGCTCATGCCTGTAATCCCAGCACTTTGGGAGGCTGAGGTGGGCAGATCACTTGAGGTCAGGAGTTCGAGACCAGCCTGGCCAACATAATGAAACCCTTTCTCTACTAAAAATACAAAAATTAGTCGGTGGTGGGTGCCTGTAATCGCAGCTGCTTGGGAGGCTGAGGCAGGACAATCGCTTAAACCCAGGTAGTGGAGGTTATAGTGAACCAAGATCGCGCCATTGCACTCCAGCCTGGGTGACAGAGCGAGACTGTCTCAAAAAGAAAAGAAAATTAAACTGTTCACAGCCCCTCAGAAATAACGTTGCCAGTTTTCCTGAGATGGTAAGGTCGTTTCCTGGCCCATGCCTAGCCTACCTAACCTCTCTCTGCTGCTCTGTTGATCATGGCCCACGTCAGGTGAACCTATATGAAGAAGTCTGTTTGCTTTATTTCCCAGACACCAAATGGATTGCTTCTGACTCCGAGTCCGCTGCTCTCCAGCATACATTTCTGGAGCAGCCTTAGTCCCGTTGCTCCGCTGAGTCCTGCCAGGCTGCAAGGGCCAAGCACGCTGTTCCAGGTGAGCGTTTGGAAATGAACTTTTGAACATTAAACTTCTGAGGGACGGTTTTTTCTCTAAATCCTGCAGAGGTAATGGTGAGTTTTGCCATATGTTGGGTTGAAATGTTAAATGTCCAGGGGGGTTCATGTTAGTGGGGTTGCACGCCCTTCAGAGGCAGACATTTTCATTGAGGCAGAAATTGCAGATACATGCCAGACACCCATACGTGGAAGAATTAGTTCTTGAAGTGTTTTGCATATTTTCATTTATCTATGAAGACAGGAAATTTATTAAGGAAAAGGCAAAACTTTAAAAATTATTCTTTAAGTCAGCATGATGGCTCGCACCTGTAATCCCAGCACTTTGGGAGGTTGAGGGTGGGAGGATTATTTGAGCCCAGGAGTTTGAGACCAGTCTGGGCAACACAGCAAGACCCCATCTCTATTTAAAATAAAATGAAAATAAATATTATTATTTATAAAAGTCCACAAAAGACTTTAATATATTAATCCTCCTAGTTAATGTAGCAACTCGTTTGACATAAAGTGAAAATAAAAATAGTGAACAATTTCCCCATCCTGGGATAGAAAAATTACTTGCATCATTTTATGAATCATCATTAAGTTCTCCTTGTTCTGTAATGAAAAAGGAGAATCCAGGGCATTTGATTAAAAAATAATGAAGACTTAGCTGCTTTATCTTATAGAACTCTCCATACTAGGCGAGCACCTTCATCATTCATTCACACACTAGAATCTTGCAGGACCGTCACTTGCTGTCATGGAGAAATCAGTATTTCCTCCTTGAGACCCATAGATCATTACTCACTGACTAAGGTGTTACTGTGTGAATATGTTGAATATAGGTGGAAAGGATCCTAGGGACAGGACTGAAGAAAAGGTGGGCCCAGTGCAAACTCCCTTTCCCTAATTCTAGCTTTTCTCATCGTCCCTGCCTGCATCCTGTGCCCCACAGTGTGGCTTACCCCAAGTTAGTTGCAGCTCTTTGGATACCATTGCATCTAGCACGTGGCACTTTGTATCATGATTGCCTGTTGATCTGGCAGTCTTTCCCACTAAACTATGGGCCCTCGAGACCAGAATGGAATCCTGTTCACTGTGTGTCCTCAGCATCTGGCACATGGCTTTGTACGCAAGTGAGGCTCAGTAATTATTGACTGTCTAAATGAATTCACAAAAATAAGTCTGAGAAAGGCCAGTGTTAATAGCAAGTCTTCACGATCATCTGAGCTGGTCATTTTGCTTGTCAAGGTTAATGTCTGCTGAGTACCTCCTCTGTGCCAGGAGCTGTACATGCTGGGATTTAGGGTCTCTTTGTAAGGGTGGAGCTAAAGAGGTTTTGATTGCCATCTTGCTTCTTTGGTTTCCTAGTGGGATTAGGGTAGGGTGTCATGAAGTGACCATATCCTTGGAGTAATTGGGTTTCTATCTCTTTCCCAGCCCTTATTCCCATCACAAGAAATTGAGCTATAGTCATGTTGATTTTTAACAGTTTCAGCTCGGGTAGGAAAAGAGAAACTAGAAATAGTGAGCAAAAAGCAATGAGCAAATGTTGTATTAGGAAAGTTTAAAATTAGGAATACTAATCTTTTGGTGGAGAGATAAAAACACCTCATTTCCTGAAAGTCTTAAGATTAGAGCAGCAGAATTCTAAAATTAATAGAATAAAAAAGAAATTGTTTGGTTACAGTAAACTCCATGGCAGTAGGGATTGCTATACTACTCTAATCCTAGAATCTAACACAGAGCTTCTGTAGAGTTTAGTAGGTATTTGTGAATAATAAGTGGTCTCTCATTTCTCTCCTTACTGGGAATTCTGCCACCTGATTGGTGCAGGCCTTGGCAACTTCCTAGGAAAGCAATGGAGCACTATTGGCTTGGCTTTCTTTGGGATTCCTTGTCTTAGATACCTTTTCCAGCCCAACACTCCCAACAGTAAATGATGGTTCATGTCTGCAGTGATTCGACACGTTATCAGGATCTCTGGGAGTTGGGATATGTGCATCCCCTCGTTTCTTCAGTCCTCAGTCACTACTGTAGACCAATGGTTCTCAAAGTTAGCATGCAAAATAATTTCCTAGAGGGTGAGTTAAAATAAAGATTGCAGGGCCCCACTCCCAGAGTTTCTGATTCAGTAGGTCTGGGATAGGGCCTGATAAAAACTTTTTTTTTTTTTTTTTTTTTTTTTGAGACAGAGTCTCACTCTGTTGCCCAGGCTAGAGTGCAGTGGTGTGATCTCTGCTCACTGCAATTTCCACCTCCTGGGTTCAAGTGATTCTCTTGCTTCAGCATCCCAAATAGCTAGGACTACAGGCGTGTACCACTACGCCCAGTTAATTTTTGTATTTTTAGTACAGATGGAGTTTCACCATGTTGGCCAGGCTGGTCCCAAACTCCTGACCTCAAGTGATCTGCCTGCCTTGGTCTCCCAAATTGCTGTGATTACAGGCGTAAGCCACCGTGTCTGGCCCAAAAACATTTTTGTCATGTTCCTAGTGATACTACCCAGTCCAGGAACCAATTTGAGAAGCACTGCAGACCAGAGGTTCCCAGTTTATATTTAGAATTCTGCATCACAAATTACTGCATTTAAAGGCTACCTGCTTAGAGTTTTAATTTCACCAAGTGGACCTGTTCTCTTTCCTGAAGCCATTCAGAATACAAAAGAAATACAGAATACAGAAAAAAAAGACAAGCTGGTATTCCGGATGGCTTACAGGTTGTATGGCCTTGGGCTCTCTTTTTGTGGCTGGATCCATGAGACTAAGGAAAAACAATTTTTTACCTTTTAAAATATTATTAGTCTTCCTGTGAAAAGAGCAACTGAGTGTGGCAAAAGTTGAAAATAGCAATTTTGAGAACAGTAAACAACAAAATATGGTAGAGAATAACTTTCTGATTTTTAAAACTAGATATTACAATTGATACATATTCAGAATTCAGATTACTATCAGCAGTGTCTCTTATTTTTTTAAGAACCTTTTTTTTTTTTTTAAATTTAGAGATGGGGTCTCATTATGTTGTCCAGGCTGGTTTTGAACTCCTGGGTTCAAGTAGTCCTCCACTTGAGCCTCTGGAGTAGCTGGGACTACAGGCATACCACCACGCTGGCCAACATCCCTTTTAAACTGATGAAAATAATTTTCTTTCACAATAACAGCAAACCTCTTTCATGTACGCTATAGATGTAATGAAGGAAGAAAAAAATAGATTTGGCTTATACATCTTAAATGATGCTGGCAAGTTTCCTATTATCATGATTGGAAAGGTTGATCAGAATCCTTGGGGTAATAGTTGAAGAGCTGAAGCATTTGTGTACAGAAGGGCCCCTAATATGATCACTATAGCAGGTTATAGCAGATATTAAAGAATTCCAAGGAAGGACAGAGAAGACGCCTTTCTGGAAGAGGTATGCTTTATAATTGAGAAATGTTTAGGTAAGGAGAGAGGCACCAAAGACATTGTGCTAAATGTAAACAAAGAACCTGGATTTATATAAATAAAGTGAACTTGGTTTTTCTTGGACAGTTTAGTATTTTCTTCTTGTCTAAGGATGTCTGTTCCATGACTTTTGAAACAGATTTTGTTCCAATGTGGAATATACCTAATAGGAATAGGTATGTCTTGAAACAAGGTAGAGCTAATTAAGTTTTCAATTAAGAATGTGTGCTGTAATTTTTAGTTCAACAAATCTAACCCAGCAAATATTTGCAATGCTCTGCGACAAGGACTGTAGGGACACAGAATATGTGAATAGTGGATGAGTAAACAAAGTGCTGCAGAAAGTAAGGGGCAGACACGCTCTTTCCAGCTGGAGACTGGACAGGCTTCAAGTAAGCAGTGGCGCCTGAGCTGGGAGGAAGGGACAGGATTTCGATTGAGTACATTTAGATGAATAGAGCCGAATGACGGGGACATGAGAGTCTGTTCAGGAAGGGACCAGGTGATAGGAGATAAGGTTGGAAATGCAGCTGTGGGCCTTGAATATAGGCTTAGGAGTTTCTCCCTTTATCTGTTAAATGTTTACGCTTTTTAAGCTGGAGGTAGGAGGATGAGATCTCTGTTTTAGAGAACAATCACTGATATTAGTGTGGAGGAAGAACTGAAGAGAAAGTGGAAGGAACAGGAAGATAAGAGGAAATTTTTATTTTTATTTTTTGAGACGAGCTTGCTGTGTTGTTCAGGCTGGGGTGTGGTGGCACAGTCTTGGCTCACTGCAACCTCTGCCTCCTGGGCTCAAGCGATCCTCTCACCTCAGCCTCTCAAGTAGCTGGGACTACAATTACAGGCATATGCCACCAAGCCTGGCTAATTTTTGAAATTTTTTTGTAGAAACGAGGTCTCACTACATTGCTCAGGCTAGTTTTGAACTCCTGGGCTCAAGCAGTCCTCCTGCTTTAGCTTCCTAGGAAGAGCTAGGATTACAGTGTCAACGACCACACCTGGCTAGAGGAAATGATACTACAAATATTGAAGGGAGAATCATCTTTGAGATTAAAACAGTGGACACAGGATATAATTAGAAGACATTTTAGAGGTGAGCTCAAGAGAGGCAGACTTTGAGATGGGTCTGAGGAGTAAGTAGGTATTGAAAATTAAGAAGAGGCAAAGATTACTAAGTGATTAACATATTGGAAATGCTATTAAATAACAATAGTTAAGGCCGGGCATGGTGGTTCATACCTGTAATCCCAGCACTTTGGGAGGGTGACATGGGTGGATCACTTGAGCCCAAGAGTTCGAGACCATCAGGGGTAACATAGCAAGACCCTGTCTCTCCAAAAAAAATACAAAAATTGGCCATGTGTGCCTGGCGTGTGCCTGTGGTCCCAACTACTAGGGAGGCTGAGGTGGCAGCACTGCTTGAGCCCTAGAGGTTGAGGCTGTAGTGAGCTATGAGCATGCCACTGCATTCAAACCTGGGCCACAGAGTGAGCCTGTCTGAAAAAATAAAGATAAAAAATAACAATAGTTGGCCGGGCACAGTGGCTCACGCCTGTAATCCCAGCACTTTGGGAGGCCGAGGCGGGCGGATCACGAGGTCAGGAGATTGAGACCATCCCGGCTAACACGGTGAAACCCCGTCTCTACCGAAAAAAAATAGAAAAAATTAGCCGGGCGTAGTGGCAGGCGCCTGTAGTCCCAGCTACTCGGGAGGCTGAGGCAGGAGAATGGCGTGAACCCGGGAGGCGGAGCTTGCAGTGAGCCGAGATCGCGCCACTGCACTCCAGCCTGGGCAACAGAGCGAGACTCTGTCTCAAAAAAAAAAAAAAAAAAAAAAAAAAAAACATTTATTGATGATTGATGACTTATTGTGTGCAAGACATTGTTCTTAGCACTTTTGGTGGCTTCTCACTTAATACTCCCAGTAATTCTATTTTAAAGATAAGAAACTAAGGCACAGGGACATTGGCTAGTTTATTCAAGATAACACGCTCGTAAGTGGTGGAGCCCAAGTTTGTGGTCCTAACCACCATTCTCACTGACTTGGAGTAAGCAATGGAAGAAGGGCGGGTTTTGTGGGAAAGAGGCATTGGTTGGAGATGTCTAAAATGGAAATGGTTGTCAAGTCCAAGCACAGTACTGGAGAAAAGGTGGCTGGGGACAAAAGTTTGGGAAATGTTGCAGTTTAAAATAGGGGAGTGTTGTGGGAGAAGAGCCTAATAAAGATGACTAAAAAAATATGTTAGAAAAGCCAGGCTAATCAAGAGAAACTATGTCCATTGAGTATACAGAAATAGTAAGGGTAGAAATCAGTAATTTATTTTGCAAAACAGATGAACAATACCAAAACTGATTATCTTGAAAACACCAATAAGGTACACCAAAGAGAGACAAGATGCAAATAAACAAAAAGAATGAAAATGCAGGCCGGGCACAATGGCTCACATCTGCAATCCCAGCACTTTGGGAGGCCAAGGCAGGCCAGTTGCTTGAGCTCAGGAGTTCCAGACCAGCCTGGGCAACATGGTGAAACCTCGTATTTACCAAAAATACAAAAATTAGCTGGGCATGGTGGCGTCCACCTGTAGTCCCAGCTACTTGGGAGGCTGAAGTGGGAGGATGGTTGGGAGGTGGAGGTTTCAGTGAGCCAATATTGCATCACTACGCTCCAGCCTGGGTGACAGAGCCAGACCCTATCTCTAAATAAAATAAATAAAAAAATGAAAATTTAAAATCTGTTCATCTTCCAGTGTTCACTTTAACTCAATGAGAAGAGTGGTTAGTAGGACGGACCTTTTAAACAAGAGTATAAACTATATGTGCATAGATTTGATAATGCAGTTGAAGTGGATAAAATTCTAGAAAAAGTTAAAATTCTAAAGTTCCAGAAAAGAAACAAAAACCTTGAATATGGCAATAACCATTAAAGAAATTGAAACAGTAAAGATACCCCCTAACTCCTACCAAAACAAAAAGTAGTACAATGTTAGTACAGAAAGATTTGTTTAAAACTTGGCTGTGTTGCTTATTAGCTGCGTGACCTTTAGCCAAGAGAACTTATTTGAAATCTGTTTTCTTATCTGTAAAATGGGGACAACAAAACTCATGTTACAGCTCCTAGGTATCAAATGAAATGACAAGCCTTGATAAACTCTAAGGTACTAGACACAAGTTACTGAAATTGTTTGAAAATTGCAAAAACATATTTACCTAAATATAAGTATTTGTTGTACTTCTAACATGTGCCAGGCTCCGTAATTTGATATTTGGCGCTGAAGTTTAATATTTAACTTACCTGGACTAAATAGGAAATAAGCTAGAAAAGACAGCCCAGGAGATCTTTTTGACACATCATCCTAAACAACGAAAATCTAGTTGCAAGTAGTCACATATTAAAAGGCCTTGTTCAGTTGGGATTGCAACTAACGTATTTGTTTCAGACCTGAAACTCATCAGAGCATATACTGTCATCCTACTATTTATTGTCTTAGTTAACAACAATACAGAAATTTTATTCTTTGTCACTTATGAGTGATCTAAGTGTGATATTTTAATTAGAAAGAATACTTTCTTAGCTCCAAAATAATCTATTCTAAATCTTTTAAGATTAAATACATTTCTTATTTTAGAATAAATGCTGCAAGAATCATCTTTGTAGTACCCTGAAAAACTGATGGCAAATTTCAAAATATAGTATTAGAAATTACTGACTCACACGTAAAGAGTCTATGGTTTTCAAAACACTCTTTTATACATTATTTTAATATTTATAGCATTAGCATCCTGAGTAGCTTAGAACTTTTAAAAAAGTGTTAGAAGATGCTTTAGCAACATATAAATTATATATTTTTTCCTAGTAGCCTATGCATATAGAATAATTAGGGACATTTTCTGGGCCTTATCCTTTGTTTGCTCTATGTAATCTTGATCTCATTGTCATCTTCCAATTATTCTGTAAAATACACTGGCAACTAATCTCTATCACAGGGGTGATGAGAGAAGTGGACTGCTATGGACTGTATGGGAATGTAAAGAACCTAAGTTCTTCCCAATGGATTTGCAATAATTATTGTAAAAATCTTTTGTCCCCTACAGTTCCCCACACTGCTTAATAGCCACATGCCAGTGCCAATCCCCAGTCTGGACAGAGCTGCTTCTCCAGTACTACTTTCTTCAAACTCTCAGAAATCCTGATGACGTCTGGCCACAATTAAGGACTCATTAACTGATGAAACAAATTTGTCCCCATGGGCTAGTTTACCTGTGTCATGAGAAGGACATTGTGAAACTCTGTTAATTTGGTTTGCACTTTTCATAACATGGATAGTCTAGATTTATGTTAGCATTTTAAAAACTGTTTTTGATATATTCAAGTATATATGAAAATCTGTTTTGCATTAAGTGAATTTTAATGTTTTTGTTTTTATATCCTTTTAGCTCTTAAGTGTTGAACACTGTTGACAGTGAAGAACTTTTCTTAATGGTTTTCAGTATAACTAATAAGGATGTGAAGCTTTTTTCTCTTTAGTTCTGAGTATGCTAAACTGTGTGCTTATATCGACTATAACCAGCTGTGCCTTCCTTTGCATTTAATGTAAATGATTTATATATTTTTTAGTATTAAGAGGAAATGTTTGAAAGATGAAAATTAGTATCAAACAGCTCTCTAGTAGAATTTCATTATTTTTCACCAGTGGGCAATATGAAAGCACATTCATATCACGTTTTCTTTTTTACTTTCAATTGTGTAAGAATTGCCTTAGAACCTCTTTTGAACTGAAATTCAGTAAATGTCCAAGTAATGTTTTTATAATAAACTAAGCCATATTTAGACAATAAACATTGATAAAAGAAAATGTTCTAAAGTACATTTTCAAAAGAATGAACCTTGAAAGGCTAGCCTCCTTAGCTGTTTACAGTATCTTTTAGATGCCTCCCAGACAAAAATCTGAGATGGAAAAGCTACATCAAGTTCATGCTATTCCAGGCCCGAGAATATCTCCTAGGTTAGCATATTCTTATTTCAAAAAATTAGCCCTGGTTTTCTCAATTTTCCATAGGGAATCCCGACCATCTGATATATTTACTGTGTCAGTATAAGTTGGGGTTCCCCTGGAACTATAATTAACATTTAAAAAATCTAATGCTTTAGAAGAAGCTCACAGAGTGGTGTTGAACCCAAACAAACGACAAAGAAACCATTTTTAACACTAGGTATCTTCATCAGTATAGGTAGGTGTTCACAATTTTTGATGGATCAAAAACTTGCTGTAATACAAATAGAGAACTGGAGGTACTACAGGCCTTGCTTGTGGAAATTGAGAGAGGATACACTGCTTTATGTATTACTAAAGTTATGGGGAGAATGAAGGAAATCTGACAGATGAAAAATTCTACAGGAACCTCATCATCATCGTGGAACTGAACTGATAACAACTTGGAACACTCCAGTAAATTCTATTGTGTAATGTAATTTGGAGCAGTGATAATACATATTTTCTGTTCCATCAGAAAATCAGCAGGCACCAGTCCAAAGGTACCACACCTGTACATGAAGAAGGAAAGTTTTAATACAAGAAAACTGAAAAGCACCAAGCTTTAAATTCAAGATTAATTATAATCCTTAACTGTTAAGTGATGATAAAAACTAACTTGAAATGTGACTAAATAACTGATCCAAACTGGGCATTAAGTGGCAGGATTATGAGAAAGGATAAAAAAAACGAGGTTTGAGAAAACACATTTCTTGAATTTTCAGAAAAAAAATTTAGACTATTGCTTTGAAACTTAGAAATTCTGAGGTTTTTCAATTGGAATTGAGCATCTCTGTATGTGGGGATGTGGGCCCTTATCAAGGGATACAAATCCAAACAAACACTCTAATATGCCTCCTTGACTGTAATGACACTGGTTCCAAAATTCACAAATAGACACTACTGTCCCCCCACCCCCACCCCATAGGCTTAGAATAATTCTGCACCAGAATAAAAGGAGCTGTTCCAGGGAACTGATATTTACTGAACATACCAAGTTAGTGCTAGAAGGGGCCTTTGAGAATGCTTCCCACCACCTGTTTCCAGCTCAAGACAGGTGCACAGCAGAAGCTGGGAGTTGCCTAAGCTGCACAGCTCACTGAAGGTAGAACAATGATTGGTGCTCAGTCCAATTCTGTCTCCCCCATGCCTGGCTGTAAGTAAAACTATGTGTTATTAGTAAAACAGACAAAACAGATAAAGACAGAGCATTTAAAACTGTGTTGTCAGATACGAGAACACATCCAAAATGCATCATTCTTATAGACAAACTAAAGGAAGTTAATGTGCAAAAATGTCAACCAAAAATACTTTTAGTATACTTGTTTATGTAAATGCTGATTGGAAATATTTAAATGACTATAGATCTGATTCTTACTTTCTTTTCCTTTGGAAACTGGGATTAATGTATGCTCTAGATCCATTTATTAGAAATGCAAAAATACTACAATTTTTTGATGGATGAAAATACTCCTGTAACACAGATAACTGGAGGAACTGAAGAATAACTCATTCATATAGCTCTGCCTCATTGTGTGTGTGTGTATGCATGTGTGTGTTAGCAGAAGTATTTTACTCAGAAAATAGGTTTCAAAGAACATTAATGACTTTCTTTTCCTTTTTATGTCTGCTTAATCAGTGTTAAACTGCTATGGGAAAAGTTTTATAGAACTATATAACCTGAATGTTGGTCTCTTTGTACACATCTTTTCTATGACTGCAAATCTTCATTCACTTTATGTATCATTTTTATTGTCATATTATTTTTGTTCAATAAAAACTTTGTGATAAAAGGTGTTTAGAGGTAACTGGATTGGCTTACTTCCATTTGCTTGGGGTGACCCAAACCACTTTTCCATATGGATACAAGTTGGAAAATGAGTCTTGTCACCTACCCTTAAAGATAGCACATCCAAAAAAAAAAAAAGTGCTTTACATACACATATTTTAAGAAATAAATGTAATTATTGAGGTTGACTTGTGGGAGAATGGAATGGGATTGAAAAGCTGACCCCTGATCTTATTTAAATAAGTTCTATCAACTGCTCTGTATTGAGGAGGAGGAAGTGAGAAGATAGGGAAAAGTCAAATCTACCATTTATTCTTTTAGCCATTTTGTTGATTCAGGGGAATGTGAACTGCTAGGCTTGCTGATAAAGGTTATTATTTCTCTTGGTCTCAATACCAGGCTGACCTGGCTGTGGTTTTCATGGGTGATTCAAAGCAGTCTCCACTCAGGGTTTGATATAGGGAGACTGGTGTGAGGGGAGGGGAGGGGATGCAGGGAGAAAGAGCAGATTAATGCAGTCCCTAAACAACACATTCAGTATCACTAGTGTGCCAAAAGGCCACAGATAACTCATAGCTGTATATAGTATAACACAGGTGGCGGTAGGGAATCATTTGCTTACTGAAGAAACATTTAAAAATCGACTATGTTCCAGGTGCCATTTTAGAACTAGGGGATGGAAACCTGATCCCTGTTCTCATTAATAGATTTGCTTGGTTCTGTTTATACATAAGAATTTAACCGGCTGGGTGTGGTGACTCACGCCTGTAATCCCAGCACTTTGGGAGGCCCAGGCAAGTGGATCACCTGAGGTCAGGAGTTCAAGACCAGCCTGGCCAACATGGTGAAACCCTGTCTCTACTAAAAATGCAAAAATTAGTTGGGCGTGATGGCAAGCGCCTGTAATCCTAGCTACTCTGGAGGTTGAGGTAGGAGAATCGCTTGAATCTGGGAGGCGGAGGTTGCAGTGAGCCGAGATCGTGCCACTGCACTCCAGCCTGGGTGACGAGCGAAACTACAACTCAAAAAAAAAAAAAAAAAAAAAAAAATTCAACCAAATCAGTTTGTAAAATGCCCTTTTATGCTTAAATACCCACGGGGTCTGTGCCGCCCCTTCATGTTACCTGGGATTATATGACCCTGCCTAAAGGATTGGCACTGAAGAATACACTATGTTTAGTTACCCTCTCCCAGGTGTGTCAGATCTCTAAAACATGTTTTTATTTCATTGCTGGATGGCATAATTTCAGTTAATGATAGCAACCATTTGTAAGGTTGCTGTCATGCCAGGCACTGTTCTAAGCATGTTACATGGATTATTTAATCTTCCTAATAAACCTATGAGAGAAGTACTATTATATACCATTTTACAGATAAGGAAATTGAAGCCTAGAGTGATTAAGGAACTGGCTCAAGGTCACAGAACTGGCCAGATTTCAAACTGAACATTTTGATTGAGAGGCCATGATCCTCATCTATAGGACTTCCAACAAATGTAAATTAGCAATTTACATCTTCACATAGAACAGTACCTGGTGCATATAAACCTTTCAGACATGTTTGCTATATCAGTGTTTCCTGGGAGAGCAAGCAGATTTTCTGTCATCAAGAAGCTGGCCCTACCTAGATTTCTCTAGTATTGACTTTATTCCTAGACCCACTCCCCAGTGGTGCGTGTGTACCTGCATATCTGTGTGTGTGTGTGTTGAGAACAGCTTGACTATAGGTTAGTTCTTAAGATTTTAAAGACACGTTTTAGCCAGCTAGGAAGAAAGTTTCTATCACCAATTTTTGACAGCTACATTTGTCTTTGGTTGACTCAGAGAGGGGACGAATCCAAGTTGATATTACGTAACTGACAAAAGATTTTTTAGAATTACTCAGAATTTCATCATGCATGTGTGCCTTAATTTGATCAGCAAATACTACTGTTCCCCTAAAATGTATCAGGTACTAGGATAAAGAAGTGAGCAAAATGCAATCCTTTCCTTCATGGAGCTTGTGGATTAGTGAGAGGAAATGACGTGTGATTAAGTGTTGTTGCAGAGTGAAGTATAAGGATGGTATTGGGAAGGAAGGCAGTTAAGCAGCAGAGCACATAACCCAGTCTGTGGTAGGGTAGGTGGGGCAGAGAAGGCTTTCTGGAAGAAAAAATTACATTGAGAATGAATGAGTAAGAGTAACAAAGAGAAGAGGCATAGATGAACAAGCAGAGGAAAGGGGATGTTTCACAATGAGGTGAAGTGTGAGGAACTCAAAAGATCAATATGGCTGGATTTACCCTCACAGAGAACAAAGCCTATAGTTCATCATCATATGAGACAGTAATGTAGATACCAGTAGCAATAGAGTCGAAATTGAAAAGGGAGGAAGGAGGAACACTTCTAGATCCCTGAGGAGTAATGACACAGTGATTAGCTACGATGCTGTGGAAGAGCAAGATGGCAGGATGGGGCCCTCAAAAATAAACTTTTTCAGTGTTTCTGGAATAACAGTCCATCATCATCATCCAGAGATGAGCTACACAGCCTGTAACAGTACCACGTCACCCATTCATCACTTGACAACCTCAGCTGTATACATAAATGAGGAAGAAAATAACAAGATAAAGATGATCCTTAAGACTATTTTGACTGCTAGAATGTGGAACTATTGTCAATATAGCTGGAGAAATGGCTGGAGAGTGGCACTGTTTAAACTAGCACTGTTCTAGGAAAGACTCAAAAGAGTCCCAAGGGAGTCTTGCGTTAAGTCCCAAGTCTATTCACTAAAATTCCATAGGTCAATCAGAGCCCGGTGGAGCCATCCTTCGGTAAACATACGAGACTGATGGCAGATGCTGTTTCCCTTACCCTCTGAAAGGTGCTGCATATTATCCAGAGGGTCAGCAGCTACATCTTCACATCTTTATGATCCAGCCCAGGTATCTCTGCATCACTACTGCAGCAGAGTTAAGGTGGGAGAAAGTAGCAAGAGCAGCCATCAGGATTCCTATTCCAGCCTCAGTCTTTCTCTCCCTGTCCCCTTCTCACAGATGCACACCTGCATATCTAGCCCCCACACCCACTCTACTCAACAGAGGTTTAGTTTACAGTCTTTGAAATGGTAATCTTTCAAAAATGGGTTTTCAAATTAGTAGAATTTTCCCACTTCTCTTAGGGGGAACCCACCAATGAAAAATCCTCCCCATCATCACAGGTTGAAATTTTATATTCTCTTCTAATCAAAGTAGCTTTATAATCAGTGGCTTGGTCACTTTCTTTCTGTTTGAGTCTAACAGAAAATAGGTAACTTCAGTGGTTTTCTGGGTCAGTGATGGAGAAACTGATTATTGTAATAACTTCAGTTGGGAATGATGACAGCTCAGGGAAACTCCTGCCTATCTGACTAAGCCCAGAATCTGAATTTAAGATTAGAAAATAGTTTCAGGCCAGGCATGGTGGCTCACGTCTGTAATCCCAGCACTTTGGGAGGCTGAGGCAGGTGGATCACCTGAGATCAGGAGTTCAAGACCAGCCCAGCCAACATAGTGAAACCTCGACTCTACTAAAAAGAGAAAAATCAGCCGGGTATGGTGGCATGTACCTATAATCCCAGTTACTCAGGAAGCTGAGGCAGGAGAATTGCGTGAACCTGGGAGGCGGAGGTTGCAATGAGCTGAGATTGCACCACTGTACTCTAGCCTGGGTGACAGCCTGGGTGACAGAGCACAACTCCATCTCAAAAAAAAAAAAAATTTTTTTTTAAATAGTTTCAGCTTTACACTGAGCAAGAGGGAAAAATGTTGTACCTTTCTCTTGGGTCTAAAGTAATGCATTAAAAACTTTGGAAATTTCAAGTTTGGAACATAGAAAAGTATGCAAATTCTTCAGCAGCCTTGCTTGAGGGCTTGTGTGAACACTTAAAATTCTGATATGAATGAACTTGTCAATCAAAAAGAATCAATGTAAGAATCTAGATTAGAATATTTAAAAAATAAAACCACTGACATTATAAATAATAAATTAAAAGGGATTACATTTGGTGGTAAATATTTTAAAATGATAGGAACTGAAAATAACTAAAAATATATAGGCAAAGAAAGAAGAAAATAAAAATGGTACATTACCAAAAAAAAATCAAATACAAGGCAGTATGGAGAAACTGAAGAACAAAAAGCACATAAGACATACAGAAAACAGCTAAATGGCAGAAGTCCTTCCTTATCAGTTATTATTTTAAATGTAAATGTTGTAAAGTCTCCAATTAATGGACAGAGATGGGCAGGATGGATTTAAAAAATGATCCGTCAATATACTATCTACAAGAGACTCACTTTAAAAACACAGACACTGTATTTTTACTTTGAAGAGGCTGAAAATAAAAGAATGGAAAAAATATTCCATACAAATAGTAACCAAAAGAGATATGGGGTGGCCATATTTTTGTCAGATAAAATAGACTAAAGTATCAAAAAAAAGTTACAGGAGACAAAGGACATTATGTATTGCTAAGAGGTTCAATCCATCAGGAAGATAGGTAACAATTATAAACACATATGCACCCAGTAACAGGGCCCCCAAATATATCAAGCATGCACTCACAGAACTGGAAGGAGAAATACGACAATCCTGCAAGAACAGCTGGAGATGTCAATACTCCCACTTCAATAATGTACAAGAGTCAGATCAGTAAAGAGAGAGAGGAACTGAACACTACGAACCAATTAGACCCAACAGACACATACCAAACACTCTATCCAACAACATTTTTCATAGAATGAGACATACTTTCTCAAGCATACACGAAGCATTCTCCAGAATAGACCATATGTTAGGCCACAAAACAACTCTTAATACATTTTTAAAAACTGAAATCATACAAACTATCTTCTCTCACCACAATGGAATGAAACTAGAAATCAATAACAGAAATAAAAAGGATTATAAGAGACCACTATGAAAAAGTTTATGTCAGCAAACTGGTTATAACAGATTAAATGGACAGATTCCTAGAAACACACAAACTACCAAAACTGACAAGAAATAAAAACTCTGAATAAAATTAATAAACAAGGAGACTGTATCATTAATCAAAACCTCCGAACAAAGAAAAGCCAGGACCAGGTCACCTCACTGCTGAATGCTACCTAACATTTAAGGAAGAATTAACACCAATCCTCAAACTATTCCAAAAAACTGAAGAGGAGAGAACACTTCTTGACTCATTCTATTAAGCCAGCATTACCCTGATACCAAATCGAGACAAAAACTCTATAAGAAAAGTAACTACAGGCCAAATACCTTATGAATATAGGCAAAAATACGCAAAAAATATTAGCAAACTAAATTCAGCAGCCTATTAGAATTACATACCATAACCAAGTGGGATTTATCCAAGGAATGCAAGAGTGGTTTAACATATGAAAATCAATGTAATATACATCAACAGAATATAGAAAACAATATGATCATCTTAATTGATGGAGAAAAAGCATTTGAAGAAAACCCAATAGTCTCAAGATAAAAATACTCCATAAACTAGGAATAGAAGGGAACTTCTTTAACACGTTAAAGACCATACATAGAAAGACACAGCTAATAGCATACTCAATGGTGAAAGACTGAAAGCTTTGCCCCTAAGATCAAAACAAGACAAGGACATGTTCCTTCATCACTTCAACATAGTACTGGAAGTCCTAGACAGAGCAATTAGGCAAGAGAAAGAAATAAACAGCATCCAAATTATAAAGGAGGAAGTAAAACTATCGTTCCTTGCAGGTAACAAGATCTTATGTGTAGAAAACCCTAAAGACTCTACAGAAAGCCTGTTAGTGCTAATAATCAAATTTAGCAAAGCTGCAGAATACAAAAGGACCATACAAAAATTACTTGTATTTCTATACACTAGCAATGAAAAAGTCTAAAAAGAAATTAAGAAAACAACTCCATCTACAATAACATCAATAAGAAT
Organism: Pongo abelii; assembly: GCF_028885655.2. Classification (NCBI taxonomy): domain Eukaryota; kingdom Metazoa; phylum Chordata; class Mammalia; order Primates; family Hominidae; genus Pongo; species Pongo abelii. Next base: position 94,799,025 of record NC_071995.2, read on the forward strand.
AAGATGCTTAGGAATAAATTTAAGAAGGCAAAAGACTTGTATGCTGAAAACTACAAAATGTTGCTGAAATTATAGATGACCTAACTAAATGGAAAGACATCTTGTGTTCATGGACTGGAAGATTTAATATTATTAAAATTATAATACTACCCAAAGTGATCTATAGATTCTAATTCAATACAATCCCTATCATAATCCCAATGGTGTTTTGTTGTTGTTGCAGAAATAGAAAATCCCATCTTAAAATTCATATGGAATTTCAAGAGACTCTGAATAGCTACAACAATCTTGAAAAAGAACAAAGTTGGAAGACTCACATTTTCTGATTTAAAACGTTCTAAAGACATTAATCAAAACGTTGTGCTACAAACCCTTATGGACAGACATATAGACTAATGGAACAGACCTGACAGCCCAGAAATAAACCTCCCATCTATGGTCAACTGATTTCTGAGAAGGGCACCAAGACCATTTAATGGGGAAAGGACAGTCTTTTCAACAAATGGTGCTGGAAAAGAAATTGATATTCACATGCAAAATAAAGTCAGACCCTTACTTTATATCACATATAAAAATTTAAATGGATCAAGGCTCTAAATCTGACAGCTAACAATATAATAAACTCTTAAAGGAAAATATAAGAGCAAATATTTATGACCTTTGAAACGTGACAATACTTTCTTAAATCACCAAAAGCACAGGCAACAAACAAGAGATAAAATGGATGTTGTTAAATTAAAAACTTTTGGCTGTGTGTGGTGGCTCACACCTGTAATCCCAGCACTTTGGGAGGCTGAAATGGGCAGATCACAAGGTCAGGAGTTCGAGACCAGCCTGGCCAACATGGTGAAACCCCGTCTCTACTAAAAATGTAAAAATTAGCCGGGCATGGTGGCACATGCCTATAATCCCAGCTACTTGGGAGGCTGAGGCAGGAGAATCGCTTGAACCCAGGAGGCAGAGGTAGCAGTGAGCCGAGACTGCACCACTGCACTCCAGTGTGGGCAACAGAGCAAGGCTCTGTCTCAAAAAAATAAATAAATAAAAATAAAATAAAATAAAATTTTTGTGCAACAAAAGGACACCAAAGAAAGTGAAAGAGAACGCAAAGAACAGGAGAAAATAATTACAAATCAAATACCTCATAAAGGTGTAATAGCCAAAACACATGAAGAACTCTTAAACTCAATGACAAAAAGACAAGCAACCCTATTTTTAAAATGGACAAAGTACTTGAATAAACCTTTCGATAAAGGTTTATCCAAAGCAAACAAACAAATGGCCAAAAAAGTATGAAAAGATGTTCCACATCACTAAGCACTAGGTAAATGCAAATAAAAACTACAATGAAATACTACTTCAACCTATTAGAATGAATGTAATAAAAAAGAGGAAAAAGAGAATTAGCAAGGATGAGGAGAAACTGGAACTCTCATGCATTACTACTGCAAATATCAAATAGTACAGCCACTGTGGAAAACATTTTGGCAGTTCCTCAAACAGTCAAACACAGAATTATATGACCCAGCAATTCCACTCCTAGGTGTATATATTCCCCAAATAATTAAAAACAAGGACTCAAACAGATGCTTATACCCCAATGTTCACACAGCATTATTCACAAAAGCCAAAAGATGGGATATCCTAGTGTCCATCAACAGATAAATCGATAAACAAAATGTGTATAATCATAATAGAATATCATTCAGTCATGATAAGAAATGAAGTTCTGATACATGCTAAACATGGATGAACTGTGAACATCATGCTGAATGAAATAAGCCAGACCCAAAACGACAAATATGGTATGACTCCACTTATTTGAAATACCTAGAATGGGCAAATTCAGAGAGACAGAAAGTAGATTAGCAGTTACCAGGGGCTGGCGGGGAAGGGTAAAATGGTTCAGAGTTTCTGTTTGGAGTAACGAAAAATTTTAGAAGTAGATAGTGGTAACTGTTATACAACTTTGTGGCTATAATTATGCCACTGAACTGTACACATACAAATAATTACAATGCCGGATTTTAAGATTATATATATATCAACACAATTTTTAAAAGATAAAAACAACCTACATAAATTGTCCCAAGTCCAAAAGATAGATTACAACATGTTAACAAATAGCCTTTCAAATGAAAGTTGATAAAGCCTCAGACAGAATGCAGCCACTCTACACACCCAGAATGACACATCCAATGTGTGTTCACAGTACCACTTGGAAAGAAAACATAAAAGGCATCTTCTCTTACCTTTAAGAACCTTATCAGTTTAAGAGGAATCACAGGTATTCAAAGTTCCAAGTTTCGGAGTTTCAATTCCCTTCACTGCAATGTTTTCAGGATCTGAATGGTGCTCGAGTATCAAAAATAAAACAAAAAAACAAACACTTGTTTGCTTGCCAAATTCCTTAATAAAATGAAGAAATATCCCTAGGAATTCCTAGGAAGAAACACTTTATGTAACAAATGGATATATATTTTCACCTTTTATAGGCAAGAATTAAGCCTATGAAAAAACTGTATGTCAAATTTGCAACAAATCAAATATACATTCTATGAAGTGACAAATTTGATACTTTATAACTGAGAGTGCTATAAAAAAAACCCAGCAGAAATTACTAAGCAAATGATTGGCACAAACAGAAAACAATAACACCTCTAGCACAGTGAGACTTCATTATCTTAAGAATGACCCATAAATGAAAAGGACCCCACTCGGCACAGCCTTCATCCCCAAGAAAGAACTGTGACTCAATAAAACCACATTTTAACAACATGGAGATTTTGTTATTATAAATTTCAAAACAAAATGAAGGAATTTCCACATATTTATAACCTTCAAAGTACAATATTAATACATGTCTGTCAGTTAGAAAGAACAGCAGTTTGTTAGGCTACAAGGTTTAACATAAAACCAATTTACAAATGTGAAAAGCAGTAGTGGTCCAATATTCACCATTACACATGAATCTGTTTCTTCCAGAAATTTTTTTTTTAAAAATTAAAATTTCAGTATCATGAAATATTAAAATAACACCCCAAACATGCCACAATCACTATTCACAAATAAAGTTAAAATGAAATATACAAAAATCCACTTAATACTGTTAAATAACAATAAACTACAAGATTTCCTGAACAGAAATGGTAGGACCCCTGAATGTTTTACAGTGAATTTCAGGAAAAGAAATTAAGTTATGACTATTTTCATGACATATAAGGCAAAAATTTACACGACCATTTCAAAATATACCAATTAAGATTTATAGTTTGTAAGATGCACTAAACAAATAGTCCTTAAAAGTGAACACAAATGCTTAAAATACTGTTACCAACACCAAAGTGTGTTTATGATGTTCAAAGAGATGCATAATTAAAACTAATATTTAGTATCTCTGGTAAACAGATAATACCCACAATAATTTCAAGCAATCCTGTAAGTTCTCATTTCTCTTGTTTGTAATTTATCATGGCTCATTTCAAAGACATATTACAGCTTTTAGCTGATTCCAAGTGAATGTTATTGAAACACATAGCCCCCAAATGAAAGAAACTGTTCCCCAATGAAGTATCATCCTTTCTAATACAATAAATGTATTTAAAACAAACAAAGCAAGACCTTTCGCGTTTGAACGGACTTCTACGGTTAAGTTTTAACTAAATTTAAAACACAATGTAAAATAGGTAAGTGTATTAGTATACAAATATCCAGTAATATGCAGTAGACGTTCCTAAAGTGAGGAACAGGTAAAAAATAAATAATTTTGGAGCTTTAATTTGTTGGTGTCTAATGTGACATCCTCAAAATGTCAGGGATTCACTTGCTTGAATCAACTTCTGCATCACATGCTTATCTAAACATAATGTGCTTGTCAATCTCTTAGCTACTCTATTTGCCAATGTTCATTAAGAAATTATATAGTATAAACTTAAAAGTGTTCAAGATGGCTCACTTATTTTACTATTAAGCAAAGCTAAATTTACATTCCAGGAAACACTGCAGTTTAATTTTAAAAACAAAAAATGCAGCAGTAAAACAATTCGTGAGGAGAAACAGATGCATTCACATATAATAAAGCCACTGCAACTTCTTCAGGCATTCAATTGTTGTGTTAAATAAACAGACAGTAGTTATTTAGCAGCAATGATTCCGCAATAAATAATGCACTGTGTTTCTCAGTCCTGCACAAAAATTGCAGCTACAGTTACATCAATAGCTGTAACCTACTGGCTCTAATGGCAGAGAAGACCTTAAAACCGACTGTACAAAAAATTGTCACACTGTGACAACAAATATAAAAACAATCTGTAGGTCTGAAATAAAAAGACTCCACTGTGAAGAGGACAGTGTAGGCAAACGGAGATTCCAAGTCCACCAAAAGAAATAATTGCCTTCAGTTCTGAGTCCTTGATTGGTAAGAAAGGCTGGGGGCTGGGGCTGGGCTTGAAACCATGTTATCAGACTTAAAAGAGCATGCTCTGTCTTCTGTTCTTCCCATGTCCTAAAATATAAAGTCATTTTATGAGGCAGTTCAAGGTTCAGTTTTATCCCACATACAGTTATTTGGTGACTAGGAAGCTAATGTTCCCACCATCAAAAGCTAATATTCCATGGCAAGAGTGATCAGCACTGTCTTAAATGACCCTTCTGTTGATGGGGTCAGTCTACAGCTTCTATGCTTCGAAGTGATGAACCTGATGACTAGGGAAGCACAAGATGTGTCTTCTGCCTCAGGTACCAGGGATGGCGTGTGCAGTGATCAAGCCAGGTCACTTGTAAAAGGTCTTTGTGCCATCTGCAGCTTTCAGGATCCCTGACTTGACTGAGTCAGATTTTTCTCTGAAGATTTACTGAGCTGCCCACATCATACAGAAAAGTGAGTACGTGCAATGCTAAACATAAACAGTTGTGGAATGCACTGTACATTGGTTTTTACATCAATAATTTTACTGATCAATTTATAAACCAAAAGCTTGGTTCCACGCAAAAATTCATGATCGACACGTGAAATGGTTTATGACAAACACACCTGTCTCTGGATAAGAAGAATTTCGAAAACCCGGGTCCTTTTGCAACTGAATCTCTTTCAAACTGAATATTGATACACCTAAAATGCATAGACAAAAATTACTAGGTGAAGGTCTAACATTAAAACAAACACAACCCAACTATCAACAAATGTTTATAAAGCATATACTGATTCAATATGAAACCATTTTACAAGGTGATAGCCCTGCTGAAATTTTTCCTTTTCGTCCCAGTGTGTTGAGGAGAAAACTAAATGAATGAAGCAATCCACCTTTAGAACCTTTCTTCTCCCAACTCTGTGTCAGAGCAGGCTGTGAGCAAGTGTTTCTCTGAGGAGAATATACACTGTCTGCTCCAGGACTTTCTGGGGTTGGGAGATCCAGTCAAAATATATTATTATACTAGGTGTTAATTCTCTCTGTCCTTTCTCTGTCTCCTTACAATGACATGAAGGCATGAGGCTCTCAAGCTATCTTCGGAATTTTAGCGAAAAACAAGGGAAAGGTTTGTATAACCATAACTGCCTACCTCAAAGTAAAACTTGGTATTAATAATGAAACACAAATACGTTTTTCTTTTTGAGACGGAGTCTCACTCTCTCACCCAGGCTAGAGTGCAGTGGCATGATCTCGGCTCACTGCAACCTCTGCCTCCCAGGTTCAAGCAGTTCTCCTGCCTCAGTCTCCTGAGTAGCTGGGATTACAGGCACGCGCCACCACACCCGGCTAATTTTTGTATTTTTAGTAGAGACAGGGTTTCCCCATGTTGGTCAGCCTGGTCTCGAACTCCTGACCTCGTGATCCGCCCACCTCGGCCTCCCAAAATGCTGGGATTACAGGCATGAGCCACCGTGCCCAGTGAAATACAAATATCTTTAAAACAAAACTCGTCATTTATCTCTTTCATTTCCAATCTCTGTCAGAGAGGTACTCTTTCATTTAAATATATCCAGTAAAGTTGAAGTGAAAAGTATTAAGGATTTTTTATTCCAATTAGCTTTGTCACTGACTGCTACACAAGCTTTGATGAATCAATATTGTCTAATAAATGAGAATAGGAAATTAATGAAAGCTTTTGGCAGCTTAGTTCCCAAACATTCTTCTAATTCCCCACTCACCTTACTCTATTTTAAAGTAAAATACTGTGGTAATCTAAAAATAGAATGTTACGAGTAAAATCAACGTTACTCAGGCATGGGAAATCTGCTATTACAGTGACTTTGACAATATGCTCACTGCTGTCATGGGGACAGTAAAGTCAGTGTGACCACAATAAAGGAAAATCATCTTTGTATCTTAAGAAAAAATGTATTTTCACAAGAAAACAATTTATGTTTCGGTTATGCTTCATTAGTTTTTGTTTGAAATTCACTTTTAACAACGCTAAATCAAAGCTAGATTGGGCCTAGGGACAATGCCTGTCATCAGATGGCATGTTTCAACTAAAGTCCAATAAGATTAATGATCCTTGCCTAGGTACTATTGGTTTCCTACAGAGGAGTGACAATGTGCTCAGTGTTACAAGAAATAACTAAATCATAGGGAAATAAGACACACACCTCCCTTCAAGAAATTCTAATCTAACTATAGAAAAGACTAGAATCTTAGGCTTAAAAATCAATAGCCATCTCCCCAATCACCCCAGTCCCTAACCTTGGACAAATAAAGCGGGGAAAACACTTTAGGATTTCTCTTACTTTCTGGTAAAGCATGTATTCTTGGTCCCAGACTTCGAAAGTACACATGTTTCATGGCCTCTTCAGCTGAAACCCTTTTCTTAGATTCATACTGTGAAAAAGCAAAGAACTGCTTCATTAGCTTTTTCTCTAATTACTGCAAAAAGTAGGAGATGGGCAAATTAGCATTTAGAGCTACTTTAAAAAAAATCTTGATTATTTAATATGATGACTATTTTTCAATCAACAATTTGGAATACTCCAGTTATACTCTAATTTGAGTCGCTGTTGAGATTGTGTAATAACATCTCAGTTCCACATTTCTAAGATAAGGCTGGATCTTAAACAAGAATTTACATTGCTTGTATTTTCTGAAGCAAAGAAAAATTAAAATATTTGACCTGTGTAGTTACTTCTCTTCATGAACACCAAAGGACTGGTGGACGTATACCCAGTATTTTTATGGCAGCCATTCTTAATTACCTATCCAATACTCATTTCCCTTTTTTCTTTGATGATACAACCTAGGTTTGTTCAAGGTGTCCATCAACTCTGATAGATGAATCATGAATCGTAACTGTTTTAAATTTAGGCTAATTATGACAATCCTGCTCCCCAATTCCCAGTCTTTCCTACAATTAATGTTCTGGCCAGTAAGACTTGGAAAGAAACCTTGTAGGGGTTTCTGTAAAGCTTTTGCTTCCAAGTTTCAAGAGGACTAATGTGGCTGGTACTACCCTTTTCGTCCCCCCTTATTCCTGCTTTGGAGGGAAATATGAATGGCATTTGGAGGCAGAGCATCCTCCAAAGGCTGTAAGTATAAGGAAAAGAGAACATATAAGAGAGCATAGAGAGCATCAATTGCAGAGAATGTGGCCTTGACACAGCTGATCAATGCCAGTAACCAACTACCTCAGACTGTTGTAGGTGACAAGAGACCCAGACACATTAGGAGAAACCATGTTTTTTTTTTTTTTTTAACTTAAACATGTGCCTTAAGCATGACAAATAATTTTATTTGTCATTAACAATACTGAGGAAGTACTACTGACCCCATTCTACACACGAAGAAGCTGAGGCTTAACAACCTATTTAACAATTACTATAAGATCTGACTTACCTGAAGAAATTTTGTTATCAACTCAATTCCTTCAGAGTCTAACCTAGAAACAACAAAGAACAAGTAAAATTTATTCTCTCTTAGCTGATAAAACTTTTCAGATAAAACTATTTTCTAAGTGTTTTAATCTGCTAAATTTAAATGCCCTAAAATAGTCACTCTTGTTGCCTTCAAATAGACTCAAACCTGTTTTAGTCTTAAAAGACTGGCCTTGCTATTTGTTTAAGGATAAGCCATAAATAACTTGGCTTCAATTTGAATTTTCAATATCCAAGAACAAATTAAAGAATTTAAAAAATCACCATGCTGTCTCAAAACAAAGTAACTTCAGTATTAAGAAAGCTTAAATATATCACTTTTCACAGTCTTTCACTAAACGCAAGTATATAAGAGCATCATTTTCCTATTATATAGGTGAAAACAGAGACAAGTGACCACAAAATGTATCACTGTTGTTCAAGACAAACACAGAAATGAGCTATTCAACAAATTTTTACAGAGTTGTCTGCTTAGCACCGGGTACTAGAAGGTATTGAGTTCAATTTAAATATGCTACAATAACTTCATAAAACTTCATCAATGGTGGCCGGACGCAGTGGCTCACGCCTGTAATCCCAGCACTTTGGGAGGCCGAGGCGGGCAGATCACGAGGTCAGGAGATCAAGACCATCCTGGCTAACATGGTGAAAACCCGTCTCTACTAAAACTACAAAAAATTAGCCGGGCGCGGGGGCGGGCGCCAGTGCCTGTAGTCCCAGCTACTGGGGAGGCTGAGGCAGGAGAATGGCCTGAACCCAGGAGGCGGGACTTGCAGTGACCCGAGATAGCGCCACTGCAGCCCGGCCTGGGTGAAAGAGGGAGACTCTGTCTCAAAAAAAAAACCAAAAAAAACCAAAAAAAACTTCATCAATAAGGGATATAAAACTAATGACATAATAAAGATGAAATTAGTATAACTAGGGGTAGTAGGGTTAGGGATTATCTTTTTTTTTTTTGAGATGGAGTTTCGCTCTTGTTGCCTAGGCTGGAATGCAAAGGCGCGATCCCGGCTCACTGCAACCTCTCTGCCTCCTGGGTTCAAGCGATTCTCCTGCCTCAGCCTCCTGAGTAGCTAGGATTACAGGCATGCACCACCACGCCCGGCTAATTTTTTTATTTTTAGTAGAGACAGGGTTTCTCCATGTTGGTCAGGCTGGTCTCAAACTCCCAACCTCAGGTGATCCGCCTGCCTTGGCCCCCCTAAAGTGCTGGGATTACAGGCGTGAGTCACCGCACCCAGCCTGGGATTATCTTAATGGAATAATCTCTTGATCAGAAATAACAGGTTCTATCTTACACTGCCTTTCACTGGTAGAAGTACAATTATGAATAAAGTAACATTTTCTTCCAAGTGCTCTCAAGTGGGTCCTGTGGATGCTGCAGTCTAGAAATTCTATGTAGTTTGCCATTTTAGCACATATCCAGAGTTCCCTGGGCACAGACTAGGCACTACAGTCATGGAGACTCTGCTTCAAAGAAAAGCTTCAACCTTCTACACTGAACATTACCAAAAAATAATTAAAGGACAAAAATAGAATTTATGCTACTTGGGAGAGACATGCAAAAAAAGCCCAGCACGTATTATTATTCTTCCTAAGAAAATCTAGTTAGAATGGTATTAGTTGCTATAGTAACAATAAGAGTACCAACTCACATAAATACTTTAAAAATATTTTTGGTGTCATAACTGTTTTGCTCTTCCTTCCCTAGCTTGAAAATAAAAGGAAGCAGAACAAGTGTGTTATGTTGTGAGCAATGTGAATGGCTTTGGGTTAAAATAAATGATGTCCTTATTTGGTATCTTGGTGACTTTCAAAATTTGGGGGGGTTGGGGGCAGGGAGATGGAAAATGCAGTCAAAGGAGTTATTCTATGTTATCTCCTGAAAATATAATACATTCCACAAGTAAAAATGTTCTGACTCAAATTTTATTGGGAGCCTTGGATTGATCTTGGGGTAGGTCTAAGAAGAAACTTAAATGAATGGCTGACATTTAGATGTTACATTTTGCTAAGGAATCGGACAGAGTTTATATTCTTCAAATATGAATTACATCATTAACACTGGTCAAAATACTGATAGGTTACCTTGTGTTATAGAGTCAAGATTTTACTTACATAACCCTTTCTTAGGTTTTTGTTAAGTAAATACAGAATAATTCTGTAGAAAGCAAAACAGGAATTTCATCATAATCTTTGTGGTACGGAATAAGGCATTAATCAATGTCTTCTTTCTGGGAAAATTAACTACATAAACTCTAGAATTCTAATACATATACAGTTCAAAATTAAATAAGATCCTAAAATATGTAAAGATTATGTGTATTATGTATTTTTTCCTGAATCCTTACTATGGCTAATCCTTCAAAAGATTGAAAAGAATCATGTGTTCTCCCCCCTTTCACATAAGAAAAAAAAATACCTGGGTGCGTGGTTAATTAGAGGCTGTGGTTTATATTTTGGAAAGTTGTAGTTCTTGAACTCCTCATTTGAAGAAATACCTGGCCAAGTTTCCTGAGATGGAGTTCCTGAATTAAAAAAAAAAAATTAAATATTTATAAATATATATAAAATTTATATATAAAAATTATATATACATATATATAACAAAGTGTCTTAGAGAACAATTTACATTTACCAGATGACTTAACTATTTCAACTGCAATTGAAATGACAGAAATAAATGTACATGGACTTTTTGTTTGGACTTTGCAATGATACTGTAAAAAGGATGCCTGGCCCTTTTTCTATCCAGTTGATACCAAAAAAGGTAGCAATATTCCTTAATAATGTGCTGACATCCAATTTTCCATACTAATTATATTCTGTTTTTCCATAAAATCTTTATTGCAAAGATAAAACTTAGCAGATGAAGTTACCTAGAAGGATCTATCTTCATAGTGTCCATTCTAATTATTCTAAGTAACAGCTGTTTATGTTAGTCTCAGTATCTAATTTTAAAATATGTATGTTAGAGATACAGTCTTATCCAGCTAGTCAATTGTGGGTGCAAAATTACTGGGAAAAGATTTCTTCTGTTACCTAGCAGTCGGAAAATTAAGTGCAGTTCATCTTCCACAGTTGATCCTGGAAATAAAGGTCTTCCAGAAGCCATTTCAAAGAAAATGCAACCAACACCCCTTTAAAATAGATCATGAAAATAATTTAGCAATTCATTTACATATTATGAAGCACAAGAATCTTTTCCTTAAGATTGCCTCTCTGCAGAATTTTGCACTAGCCTGTCAGAAAACCTCCTGAAGAGATATTTTAGATCTAACTAATTTGTTCGCATTTACCCTATTTGTCTCAATTTCTATATTGCTATATCCATTTTTCCCACTTAAAATGTCCAACTCTCCTTTGCATAATCCTTGAAGAATAACACTAACAACAGCTAACAGTGACTGAAGATTTACTATGTGTTAGAAATGTTTTTTAAGTGCACCAATTATCTCACTGAATCCTTGTATTAGCAATAGTGTAGACCATGGATTGAACAGCAAAGACAGGAGTGGGGAAAAACAACTGAAGAGATATTATGGTAATCTAGGAGATGACAGTGACCTAAGCTAGGCAGGAGAAATGGAGAGAAACAAATGATTCAAGACGTTTTGATGCAGGAAGCAGAGGTAGAACATGTTGGTACAAGGTGCTGCGTGTAAGAGAAGGAAAAGAAAAGGATGGTGGTTCAGACAACAGAATGGTGGTTCCTAGAACAGTCATCTAGGAACCGTATGTACGCACATAGTTTAAGATATAATCCTTCCATTAAAGGGCTCGTAATCTAGCAACTATATATAAAAGTTAATTTTACATATTGTTATATAGAAAGTAAAATGATATAGTTGCTATGGAAAATAGTATGGTGGTTCTTCAAAAAATTAAAAGTAGAATTACTATATGATCCAGCAATTCTACTCCTAGGTATATATCTAAAAGAACTGAAATCAGGCCAATGCAGGAGGATTGCTTGAGCCCAGGAGTCTAAGACCAGCCTGGACAACATGGTGAGACAACGTCTCTTAAAAAGAAAAAGAGAAGGAGAGAGAGAGAATTGAAAGCAGGGTCCTGAAAAGGTATTTGTATACCCGTGTGCACAACAGCATTATTTACAATAGTCAAAAGGTGGAAGTAACCCAAATGTCCATCAATGGATAAATGGGTAACAGAATGTGGAATATATATTTAATGGAGTATTTTTAGCCTTAAAAAGGAAGGAAATTCTGGCATACACTACAATGTGAATGAACCTTAAAGACATTATGCCAAATGAAATAAGCCAGTCACGAAAGGACACACACTGCATGATTCTACTCATAAGTGGTACTTAGAACAGTCAAATTCATGGAGACAGAAAGTATTATAGAACAGTGGTTACCAGAAACTGATGGTGGGGGAGGGGAATAGGAAGAAACTGTTAAATGGGTACAGAGTTTTGGTTTTGCAAGATGAAAAAAGATTCTGGAGGTAGATAGATAGTGGTGATGGTTGCATAACAATATAAATATACTTAATGTCTCACAACTGTACACTTAAATTGGTTAAAATGATAAATTTTATGAGTATTTTACAATATTAAAAATTAATTTTAAAAAGTTATACGAGACATTTTATATAACTGTTCAAGACAGCAACAGAAATCGGTATATGACTTATTACCACATGAAGAACACAGAATATAAATGCAACCACAGTTCAGAGGACGGAACTGCCAACAGAAGCTAGAGTATATTCAGGAAAGGATTTATGAAAAGCTGTGCTTTGAACATTACTAGGAATGAGCCCAAGTTAGAGCACCGGAATGGGCATTCCAGATGGGTGGACTGGTATGAACACCAAGAGCAAAGGTAGGAAAGTCCACATTATTCCTGAGATATAGTGAGTATGCCATTTTGCTAAAAGGGAACATTTGTGTTGAGAAACAGTCTGAAATAAGCTGGAAAAGGTAGTTTAGAGACATCTTATGGAAATCCTTAAGTATCAGATTGAGGAATTCATTGTACCTCATTCTATAGGTAATGAAGGGGGTGGCAATAATGGTGTTTGAGTAGAAGAGTGTCAGGATCGAAGTGGTGTGTGAGAAAGATGACTACGATATTTTAATTATTACTTTTAGTTCAAGTTAAAGCAGAAAGGTTTTGGTGAATATTAAATGATAAAATGATAATTTTGTTTTAAATTACTATGTATCAGATACTCTTGAGTGTCTCATAAAGCACTCTTCTGAGTGTTCATTTAATCTTAACATCACCTACAACACTTCAAAGTAGTTATTGTTACTATTCCTATTTCCTTAAATGAGGAAACTGAAGCAAAGGCCAGTAATTTGAATAAAGTTATCACATAGTTCTAAACGGCAGAACTGGTATTTAAACCTAGGTAATCTAATTCCCATGCCAGAACTCATTAATCACTGTTACATTATGGCTCTTTAAAATAATACCTCCTTAAAGTATATACTTATCAATACATCCTGCATTAACAGTTACATTCTTTCAAAATTATAAATGTCAGTGACATCTGTATATATTTACCACATGTCAATCTGTGTTGAGTACTCCGAGGAACCAAGAAGCACATCAGGTGGCCGGTACCATAGTGTGACAACTTCATTTGAGTAGGTCTTTGTGGGAACTGACTTGGCTCGGGCTAGTCCTTCACAGGGAAAATAAAACAAAGGGTTAAGAAAAAGCTTTAATGGATCTCTCAGACCCTATTCTCACCACGACTCCATTCAAAGGGATGCCTGAGATGGTTAATTCGTAGCTTCATGAGGCTTCACCACCATTAACTTTATGAATTTGTTGAGTGCATGTGGCCCTAAGTCAGCAAATCCTTACATAGTTGAACTAAACAAGAATTCCACAACCAGAGACTATGCTTACTTTTATGTTTGAATACACCTGGTAAAGTATTCTGGGTGAATCTAAACTTAAGATGTTTTCCTTCTGTCCATGAATCATGATGCCAAAATTATTTCTCAGCTGCAATTAAATTAATCCATAATAGGCCAATGACATTGAGATACACAATTTTACTTCTAACAGCTATGAGCTTTTGTCACCTTTTAACCTGATTCCAACTTTCATTTGCTATACCATTTTTTATCAAAAACTGTAAAGTTATTGGTCCATAATCTCATTGAGATTTACTGACAAATCGACTTACAGACAATTTCCTTGGAATAAAATTACAGTGCTGTTCTGTACTCCCTTTTTAGGTTTTAAGTTACATGGATGATTTTGGAGTAAGACAGACTTCATTGTCCTTGGATATTATTAATTGCTGTTTACGTCAGGGGTGTCCAATCTTTTAGCTTCCCTGGGCTACAATGGAAGAAGAACTGTCTTAAGCCACACATAAAATACACTAACACTAACAACAGCTGTGACCTTTAAAAAAAAAAAATCGCAAAAAAATCTCATCATGTTTTAAGAAAGTTTACGAATTTGTGTTGGGCTGCATTCAAAGCCATCCTGGGCCACATATGGCCCATGGGCCATGGGTTGGACAAGCTTGCTGTAAGTGATATAAAACATTTGCCATTCCTTTGCTAATTTAATATGGAATCTATTGATAATCCAGAAATAAAGGCTAGAGTTTACAACTTTATCTCCTGTGTCACTAGTGTGAGAGAGTTGCTATTACCTTGAAGCCTCTAAATTATGATCTGAAGAAGCAACTTTAAAAAATATCTGGAAAATTACAAATTTATTTTGCCAAAACAAGGAAGAATTTATTTTTAGGCTGAGATTGCTGTTATATATAACTCTGTATATCTGATTAAAATATTAAAGAAAAATGTCACAAAAGAAAAAATCAATACTTTTATTTTACTGAATAAGGTTACAGAAACAATGTCAGAAATTTAATTAGGCAGGACTCATATACTATTTCAGTTCAGTATAATGGTGAAAGGTTATATAACTGGAACAATGTTGACATTACTTCATTTAATTACAAGTTTTACTCTAGCATCTCAACTTGGTGAAGTAAGTCCAACAAATTATTTTCATACCAATTTTGGTAATTAATTAACAAGATGGAAGTAGCTTTCTGACTTCTCTTCTTGATATTAAAAGTGGGTTATAGGAAGGCAAAGGACAGGGTTGCAAACGTGCTTATCCTGTAACATACCATATCAAGGCAAATTACCAGTTATAGTTTCCTCAGTATCCTACTCTCCCACTCCTGAGAGGATTCCGAACTATGGTGTTTGTCTACATGGCCTTCTAGTTCACAATTAGAATTTCAATATTGGTTGGAATGAAATGAAACAATCTCTCCTAAACCAAATTAATTAAATGTGATATGGTATTATTATACAAGCCATTTTGTATGATTAGTGAAAAGATGTGTCTATATCACTAGTTCCTAGACTTCTCATTTTCACCGATCATGGGAAAAGGGTAGGATTTTCAGATGGACAGAGAACAACTTATAGATAGTATAAATACACCAAGTTATATGACCCTCTTTCACATGGAGTCATATTTACTATGCAACCAAAAAAAAAAAAAAAAGAAATAGAGACAGAGTTGAATATACTATCTCATGGAATAATCAGAATTTCTTGTTGCCTTGTGGGTAAAATTTGCCTGGCTTGCTTTGTAGAGGTTGGAAGCAAAATTTAAATCACTCAGGGTATTCCCTGATAAAAGTAGTTGTTGTTTTTTTCTTCTGCTTTTTGACACAGGGTCTTGCTCTGTCAACCAGGCTAGAATGAAATGGCTTGATCATGACTCACTGAAGCCTCAACCTCCCGGGCACAACTGATCCTACCATCTCAGCCTCCCAAGTGGCTGGGACTAGAGGTGCACACCACCACGCTTGGCTAATTTTTAAATTTTTTGTAGAGGCAGGTTTTTGCCATATTGCCCAGACTGGTCTTCAACTCCTGAGCCCAAGCAATCTGCCTGCTGGGCCTTCCAAAGTGCTGGGATTACAGGTGTCAGCAACCGCACCCAGCCAAAGGTAAATTTTTTATAGTCCTTGACATTCCTTTTGCCTTTTTTTTTTTTTTTTTTTTGAGATGAAGTCCACTCTGTCATGCAGTGGCATGATCTTGGCTCACTGCAACCTCCGCCTCCCGGGTTCAAGCAATTCTCCTGCCTCAACCTCCCAAATAGCTGGGATTATAGGTGTCTGCCACAATGCCCAGCTAACTTTTCTATTTTTAGTAGAGACAGGGTTTCACCATGTTGGTCAGGCTGGTATTGAACTCCTGACCTCATGTGATCCACCTGCCTTGGCATCCTGAAGTATTTCTCTTCACTGCCATTCATTTTGGGATTGGGAATAAAGAGCATTACATGCAGGTTAGCTAAGAAAGAGAAGGAGAAGGAAAAAGGGTGAAAAGGAAATAGTGGCTGGGGGAAGGAAAGAGAAAGAAAAAAGAGAGAGAGAGTAACAATTATTATAAGGGAATAACAACATAAACTATGCCCAAGAAGAGATTTTATGAAAGCATATGTAAATAGCATATAATTTGTTATTCAAACACAGGTAACCCACACATTTCCTTTTTAAGGAAGAAAATGCAAAAAGTAATTTACTCTTCAAATGGCAAAGTATTAAACGAGCAAAAGTATAGGAATTTCCAGAATAAACTCACCATTTAATAACAGTGAAGAGTAATACTTGAAACACCCGTATTTATTAAATTTAATGAAATACTCCAAACATAAAACTACCATAATCAAAGCCAGGTGTGATGGCTCACACCTGTAATCCCAGCATTTTGGGAGGCCAAGGCAGGCAGATTGCTTGAGGCCAGGAGTTCGAGACTAGCCTGAACAACATGGTGAAACCCCATCTCTACTAAAAATACAAAAATTAGCTGGGCATGGTGGGCGCCCCTGTAATCGCAGCTATTTGGGAGGCTGAGGCACCAGAATCGCTTGAACCCAGAAGGCAAAGGTTGTAGTGAGCTGAGATTGCACCACTACACTCCAGCCAGGGTGACGGAGCAAGACCCTGTCTCAAAACAAACAAACAAAAAACTACCATAATCATTTATGAAAAAAAATTATGAATTTAGTTATGGAAAACTGCATGGGTTTTTAAAAACTAAGTTCTCTAAGAGTATTCAAACTCTCAGAATGTGGAATACAAAAAATTCAAAGCTACTCTACAAAGTTCCTTCAATATGAAAAAGTTTACTTTCTAGAAGCAAAAAGAGCATTTAATTTTACTTTCAATTCCCTTAAAACCAGATTAGCTAAAAAAAAGTAGATAAATAGCTGCAATTAAATTACTGAGCATATAATAAATACAGAGTAATGGTGGCAGGTATATTAAGGGAACGCCTTTCAGTAGTTGCTTCTAAACTCATTGCTCTCAAGACCCATTTTATACTCTCGAAAATTATCAAAGATCTAAAGAGCTTTTACTTTTGTGGATATATTTACTGATATTTGCCCATTAGAAATTAAAACTTAGCAAATTTTAAAATATTATTTTCTCTTTAAAAACATCACCCTTTATATGCAGCATGAATGACATTTTTATGAAAAACTTTTTTTTATAAAAACAAAACTTAATAAGAAGAATGGCCTTCTTTCACATTTTTGTAAATCTCTTTTAGGTCTTGTTTTTGGTGTAGAGATGGGGTCCTGCTATGTTGCCCAGGCTGGTCTTAAACTCCCGGCTTCAAGTGATCCTCTCACCTCAGCCTCATAAGTGCTGGGATTACACCCCTGAGCCACTGTATCTGGCCTAAAGTCTATTTCAATAGAAGACAACTGGATTCCACATCTGTTTTTGCATTCGATGTGTCGTGATATGTTGCTTTGATACATATCACAATATGTATCAAAATAGATCAAATATACATATCACAACATACATACATATATGAAGGAAATCAAATCTCACACAGATATGAGGTTGAAAGAGGAGGGGCATTTTAATAGCCTTTTCTGATAAATGTGAATAGTCTTATTTGACACTACATCAGCAACTAGAAAGTAAGTGGTCTCTTAAAAGCTATGTGTTAACAAAAACTATAACGATGAACCTCTCATGCTTTTGTTGCACTAAAATTCATTGACCTTGTACTTTAAATGGGTCTTTTATCCATGTATGATTCTGTAATATCATGCATTAGCCATTTGGAAAACAGTGGTTCCCTGAGTTATACATTCCAAATGTTTATACACTTTTTCAGCATATCGAAAAATCGTGTTTGTTAACATCAACATCGATCTCATCAGAAAAGTCTCTAAGTATTGAAAGGCCATCAAACTCAAAGCAGATCCAAATTTCCAAACTCTAATTTTTGCTTGGAAACTTGAATTTTATTATTGGCAAGAAATATTGACAGTTATTTTCCTTGAAATGATAGGCTTCCTTCATTCATTTTCAGGAAAATGTCTGCCAAATACCTAAGTCTGAATAACCATAGTTTGTCTGTCAGTCATTTAAGTAAAAATGGTGTCCCTTCAAATAACAGGGCTAGTTCAATTTGCAGTCAAATAATCACATGAGCACTTTTCCTTGAGAGGTAACCACATTATTTCTGTGTGCAGCAAATGAGTTTTATGTACACTTCCCATTTTATCACATAAAATATTAAAAAGAAATGTAGTCAAGGATGGAAATTAAATATAATAAATTTTATTGCTTCATCATGTAAGTGTAACTGACAGTTTTCCCTTTATGTAAGTGTACTGGTAAAGAATACAATGACGGCCTGGGCATGGTGGCTCACGCCTGTAATCTCAGCACTTTGGGAGGCCGAGGCGAGTGGACCACCTGAGGTCAGGCGTTCGAGATCAGCCTGACCAACATGGTGGTCATGCTAAAAATACAAAATTAGCCAGGCATGGTGGCGCATGCCTGTAATCCCAGCTACTTGGGAGGCTGAGGCAGGAGAGTCACTTGAACCCGGGAGGCAGAGGTTGCAGTGAGTCAATATCACACCATTGCACTCCAGCCTGGGCTTTAAGAGCAAAATGCTGTCTCAAAAAAAAAAAAAAAAAAAGAATACAATGATATATTTTGGTGCCACTACTTTGATGTATAGTTTTATGCGTTATTATTTTGGGACCATCATTGCAAATATTAACACAGTGAAAAAGGCAAATAACAGATGGTACAATTTTGGTAATATATTTACATTTAGAGGCCTCCTACAAGGGTCTCAGGAGCCCTAGGGGTTCTTTGTCCACACCCAAGAACAGCCTGTGCCTTTTAGAATTTGCTGCTAATAACCAACATAAATCACCAGCCAAAGTTCTGTCAAATATCTTATTCTGTGGGCTACCGAGAAAATTTCCAAACCCACATAAAAGCAATGGCATATTATGACAGTGGTTGATCTTTTACATTTAAGAACCTGGAAGTACTAATAAATATCTCATACATTCCATACCAAAATCTGCTAGCTTTAATTCTCCTTTTTCATTAATGAGGAGGTTCTGTGGTTTCAAGTCTCGATGCAATACCTTTCTTCTATGGCAATATGCCAAACCACGTAGAATTTGGTAAAGAAACAGCTACAGAAACAAATAAATAAAAATTAGTCTTACAGATGAGACATGCTTTAGTATAAGCATAAATGATGGTAAGCAGAAAAGCAGCTGGCCTAGAACATTGTAACAGGAAAAAGAAAGTAATTGCATCCTTAAGTACAATGTCTTTTTCCTTTTATATACAGTGGCTTTCTGAATTTAATAGTTTATTATTCTATTTGAACCATCTACCTATTTCTTTTAGTCTAACAGTATCTATGGAAATATTTTTTAAAATGAAACTTCCTCCTAGCAGTAACAGTTGATTTACTGTGGAAAATGACTTTAAAAAAATATCCTCATAAACTTACAGGCCTACTAAGGTTTACATAGTTTAATTATAAAATTCTGGCAAACAACCAACCAACCCCCCCCTCCCACCCATCTCTCCTTAAAACAAAAACAAAAACAAAAACTCTGATCTGGGGCAGTGTCTTTAAAATAAGGCATTGGAATTGGCGATTTTATGAAAAGTCTGAGGTTATCAAAGAGAAAGCTGCTGCATAGCTCTGGCAAATTACTTACTATAAAAATAACCTAAACCAGCTTCTATCACCCATCTCTTGGGTACTTTACTTTAGCACCTCCTACTCAGCCTTCAAAATCTACTGTGATTAACAAAGGGGCATCAGCACTGTAGTGTTCTGAATGACTCTGAAAAAAGTAATTCCTACAAGGCTAATGGTAGAGTTTTCGCTGTACATTTTGGTAGAAAGAGGGTTATGGAACACATAAGACCTTTGATTCTCTGGGGTTAACAAAAAGAACCTCAAGTACAGAGGATTCAAGAGTTTCTCCCTCAGTTCATTTGTAGGTGAAAAACAGAGCATCCGAACACTGAGGCCGCCAAGGCAGCAGGTCAACGGTACGCCTGAATGAATTCTCTGTGCCAGAGTCTCTGCAGTCTACATAATTATGTTTTTAAAACTCTAAAATTACTATTTAAATGAATTCCTGTTACACTTTGTATTTTGAAAGTATAAAGGTCATTTAAACAAATAAATAATAAAACGCTTTCCAACTTAAGCTAATCATGTAAACCTGGCATTAAAGAAATAAACGTCTCAACATTTGTGAAATTATCATCATTAAGGGCCTTGTTTTATTTTCAAATTATTGCTAATAAAAAAAGCAGGAAAAACAAAATTAAAACCAAAAAAGATACAAAATGACAGTTATAACACTTTGCAAACAAAAAATGTAAAATAAGATGAAAACAACCCTGACAGAATATATATGGAAGTACATTTAAAACCCTTTTTAAAAATCCTTAGCAATGTGTTATCCATATGTTCTGAGCTGTCTTTTAGTAACAGAAACTGGCTCTCCTTTATAACCACCAAACTTAATATTTTTTTAAAATGTAAAGTTTAAAATTACTACCTACAGAATTAGAAATGTCTGAAGCACACAGCTGCGACAGCCTATTTTCAGAATAGGTTCTTACATATTGTTGACTAAGTTTGGATAAATAAATCTTTGCTAAATTTGGATACACTACTCAGGTCAAAGAAACCTACTATAAGAATACAAACTATGCTGGATGCTGTTACTCAGTTAATAACTTTTGGGTATCATCTGGCACTGATTTTATAGCAAACTTTTTTAGCATTAAATTTTTAAATATGTTGTAGTAAGAAAACACACCGATTATCTTACTTTTCTTCCTGACAGTACAGATTGGTATTTCCAGCATAGTGTTCACAAAACCTGCATGTTCTGGCCTTATTCATTAGTCCTGAAAAGTTGTTGTTTTACAATTAAATACCATTTATTTGGGGAGTTCACTATTTAAAGAAGGCCTTTCACAGAATGCACACTCATCATTCGTATTTATTTTGAATCTTTTTTTAAAGCAGAATACACCTGTACATATACTCTATATTAGGACAATCAGTTGTAATGTGAAATGTCAAAAGAATGAAGTGGTTCTACAAAAAGATCTGATCCTAAGAAAGCTATAGTATAGTAAACAGAAGTTCTGGGTAAATATTGCACGTTCAGAGGACAATAACCTATTTAAAAGGCCAAACAGAAAACCCTGAAGAAGAGTTATGAGGCTGGTACATTTCATTATATAATGGTTCACCTATGCTTTAAACAAAATTTAAAAATTACACACGCAAGAAAACATACCTTTACGTTGTGCATACTCATGATGTTTCCACAGTCATCCATGTACTGTTTCAGGTCTTTATCCTGGAAAAAAACAGCACTTTGCTATGTGATACACCGTTTTCAGAATGTTGTGACTGGTTCACTTAATAGTGCTTTTCAAAATAAGTTGTTTTTCAAGAAAAGATATTGGATGCACCATACACATAATTTAATGAAAAACTGGTAACTAAACAATAAAGTCCCTTGGGCTGTTAAAAAGTCCAATTTATCTAAGCACAGCTGCAGTTTAAAGAAAAATAAAAAACAAACTAAAAGTCCAATTTACTATGTTTTTCTAAAGCAAAGTTAAATACTGCATTTTTATGAGATGCTTACCAGATACTCAAACACCAAAGTCAAGGATTTATCTGTGTGAACAATGTCATGTAAGGTTACTATATTTGCATGTTTTAA
The DNA here is from genome assembly GCF_028885655.2 of Pongo abelii. Classification (NCBI taxonomy): domain Eukaryota; kingdom Metazoa; phylum Chordata; class Mammalia; order Primates; family Hominidae; genus Pongo; species Pongo abelii. The sequence continues at coordinate 94,820,976 of NC_071995.2, forward strand.
ATCCTTTAATAGTGAAACTGCAAAACAGAAAAAGAAAGACAATTGTTTAGTCTGTGGCAGTCTTTATAAAAACCTGAAGTAAGTTGAACATATGAACTGATTAAAAGATTCTCTTAAGTTTAGGTCTTGGGCGGGGGCTCACCCCTATAAATCCCAGCACTTTTGAGAGACTGAGGCAGGCGGATCACTTGAGCCCAGGAGTTCAAGACCAGCCTGGGCAACAATGTTATTTAAAAAAAAAAAAAAAAAAAAAAAGATTCTCTTAGGTTTAAAGCAATAATTTACCAAGGGGATTGGTTGTAAAAATGTTCATGGAGGCTGGGCACGGTGGATCATGCCTGTAATCTCAGCACTTTGGAAGGCCAAGGTGGGCGGATCATGAGGTCAGGAGATCGAGACCAGCCTGGCTAACATGGTGAAACCCCGTCTCTACTAAAAAATACAAAAAAAAAGTTAGCCAGGCGTGATGGCGGGCACCTGTAGTCCCAGCTACTCGGGAGGCTGAGGCAGGAGAATGGCGTGAACCCAGGAGGCAGAGCTTGCAGTGAGCCGAGATCTCGCCACTGCACTCCAGCCTGGGCAACAGAGCCAGACTCCCTCTCAAAGAAAAAAAAAAAAAAAAAAGTTCATGGAAATCAATTTTTTCTTTTATACTACTGGGTTTGATATTATAATACTTAAAATTGTCCCCAGTATTAAAATATTCTCCATATCATCTTCTGTATTTTTCTTAAATGTTAACTTTTGAAACTTCTGGGATTAATTTAGATATAAAGTACAAGGAACCATTTTTCCCCTCCACATTACTCATCAGTTGCCTCAAGCCATTTTCTGAATAATCTTCTTTATAAAATGGTACTATGATATAAATATGTTTACACACTTTTTTAATTTATTTAGTTTATCTGGTTAATTTATAGTTATCATGTTCCTCATGTACCAATGTATAACATTTCCCTATGACAAACAGTTGTCTATGATAGTGATTTTTAATGAATTCAGATTTCATTATAAGTTATACAGTAATATAATTAATCCCTTTCTTTTGAGTATTTGTTTTAGAAATTCCCTTTTTAAAGGTTTAATTATATCTTCCAGTCATTTATTACTTGTATATCTGAGCTCTTTTTACTTATAAAAAATAAACTCTTATTCCACCACTTTGATTTTAAAATGTTCTGTATAATTATTATACCTTCTCTTATAGCTGTGCAGGGTGCACCTTCTTCATGTTCCAATCGGATCTCTTTTAATGCCACCAAATTCTCTGTCAATTTACTTCTTCCTTTATATACTGTTGCATATGTACCCTATAAAATATATTTTTAAAGTACACATCAAAAGTATCATAAGAGTCTATTTAATACCATCTTATAATAAAGAGCTCTACCTGAATTTCTAGTTTCTAAGCATTGTTAAATTCCATCTTGCAAAGAAAAACACACAATGATCAGCCTTGGCTTTTCTTACAGTAAACAGGACTTTCAGTTCATATGCACAGCTTCCATACTTCTGTAACACTACAGAGTGCCTCAAGAGTATAAAAACATAGACAGAATATTTACTTTTTGTACCTTATTTTAGATTAACAATTAGATCAATAGCTTTAAAATCAAAGGTGCTTTACCTGCAATGGTATATGGAGATTGATGGACACTAATTGAACATATTAACTGAAAAATGAAAACATAATGTACATATTGTTAAATCATAAATTTTTTTTTTTTTTTTTTTGAGATGGAGTTTCATTCTTTCGCCCAGGCTAGAGTGCAGTGGCACGATCTTGGCTTGCTGTAACCTCCACCTTCCGGTTCCAAGCGATTCTCCTGACTCAGCCTCCCGAGTAGCTGGGATTACAGGCGCCCGCCACCACGCCCAGCTAATTTTTGTGTTTTCAGTACAGACAGGGTTTCACCATGTTGGCCAGGCTGGTCTCGAACTCCTGACCCCGTGATTCACCCGCCTCGGCCTCCCAAAATGCTGGGATTACAGGCGTGAGCCACTGTGCCCGGCAATCATAAAAATTTTACCCATGTTTCTAGACTTTTCAGAATCTTTGTACATTAACTCTCCTTTAAAAAACAAGGATCTCTTCTATTATTGCCAGGACAGCCCTCAAGCTCCTTTAAGACTTCCCTATTAACTATTACTTTCTTTGCCCTTTCCTACTATAGGAGGTAGACCATTTCTAAATCAGTAGTACTAGTAATAAGTTCAAGAAAACCAAGATCTTAAGAATTTCCGTAACCTTCAAAAAATGTGTTTTTATCTTTATTCTGATTTTTCACAGGTCTGAACTCATGCAATTTCCCATGGTGGCACAGACAGTAGACTGCCAGTAGACTATGCGACAAATGCCTACTTTGTTATCAAGAAAACATAATACTTTCTGCTTCAATAAAAATTTCAAAGCTATAAAAAAAATTCATTTCCTCTCAAACTGATGGGATAATTTCAAAAACTGAAGACTCTAACTCCTAGAAACTCTGTTACCTTTCCAGAACAAGTATATAATCTTGTAGACATCAGTATTTACATTTTTTCCAGGTTAACAAAAACTGTGGAGTAACAGAGTTTGAATGATGAATAAGAAAAAAATGTGTCTTACATTTTTGAAATAAATATTTACTTACCTCTCCAAGCTTTTCCAATTTGATGTAGGTTTCCATTTTTCCAAAGCCAATTTCTGACTGAAAAGTAAACAATGATAAATTTAGTATTTACTTTTTTTTTTTTTTTGAGACAGCGTCGTCTCACTCTGTCGCCCAGGCTGGAGTGCAGCGGCACAATCTTGGCTCACTGCAACCTCCACCTCCCGGGTTCAAGTGATTCTCCTGCCTCAGCCTCCGGAGCAGCTGGGATTACAGTCACGCACCACCAAGCCCGGCAAATTTTTGTATTTTTAGCAGAGACAGGGTTTCAACACGTTGGCCAGGCTGTTCTCGAACTCCTGACCTCAAGTGATCTGCCTGCCTTGGCCTCCCAAAGTGCTGGGATTACAGGCGTAAGTCACTGCGCCCAGCCTAGTATATAAAGTTTCAATTCATCTCTTCCTCAACTTCTGAAACTTTCCCACTCTAAAGAATGACTAAGAATAGAAAAATCTGATTATAATCAAATGGTTGAATATCTATCAAGTTTTAAAATAAACCCAATGTTGGAACATTCAAAGGTTCAAAAATATCAAAGTTCACAATCAAAATTGTCAACTCAACCTTTATATACACAGTTAACATTCTGTCATGAAAAATATTTGGTTTTATTCTAAGATACCACAGGCATTTTAAGATACTAAAGAATCTTATCAAGGATAACTACTTGGGATTTTCTTTTTAACAAAATTGCAAAATAAATAATTTTCCTATGTATTTTCTCCCTCACCAATCTGAATTCCCAAGGAAGTCCTGCAAACAAGATACTATTTGTTTCAGGCTTTCCAATCAAAATACAATGAAAAAGACAACTGAAAATCATGCTCTACTATGGATCAGGAAGTGGCAAACATAGAAGCAGCAATGTAAGTCAAATTCTGGCTTACACCCCCCTCAACCCCCAGCCAAAAAAAAAAAAAAAAAAAAACCCACAACAACAAGAGAAAATGCTTTAAAAGTGAGTTCTCAAAAGCCTTGCTTTTAAACCTTGAGCTTGCCTGACTATTGTGTATGGAGATGATAAACAGGGTAGATGAAATATACCTAAATATGTAATACAAACCCAATATTTAAAATGAAAGAGAAAAAACCTTAACACAAAATTTAGGAAAATTTGTTTTTAGATAGATTGAAAACTAGGGACTGAGAGAGCAGAAATATTTTAAAAAGTAAAACAGAATGGGAAAAGAATTTTCTTAAAATTGCTTTCTAGTACCCCTTTGTAGATAATGGAAAAGGTAATGATAATCTAAAGAAAGATTCACTTGCTTAGAATGGTGGTAATGCCCTTAAATAAAAAGCCGGTGAAAGGAAATAATATTTTTTAATACATAATCTCAGTTCTCAAAGGTGTATAAATTATGCCAGATGATTAAATGTTGTGATTTAGTCAAACTCTAGAGGTCTAAATATGCAATTTTCCTTGGAACTGTGGAATAAAATTAAAATAATCCTTGGTAATTAGACTTGCATCACTTACCATTTCAGACAATAGGATAAATTATCCAAAGTTGAATGGCCAAAAGTAGCAGAGGCCCCTCAAAAGAACTGTTTTTATCTTTTTGTTACAATGATATGTTTCATATTAAAAGCCATGTGGAAAACTGCACATCCAATAGTACTTAATTCAATTTTAGTAAACTAATTAAAACTTTGCTCACAGGTATTATTGAATGAATGAAAAATTATTTTTGCACTCTATGACATTTTCCTATGACTTTTTCATAAAATATTAAATTTTAAAAATGAAGTTTTACAACCATCATACACTATTCATCAATGTATTGTCTTGTACATGACTCAGTATTAAGTCCTTCACTTTCTAGTATCAATAACTATGCAAAATAAAGAAGTAAAACTACAATAGATAACATTTTTAAAATACAAGTTTTTAAAATCAGTATGAAAAACATGGCAAATAGCCCACTATCTGGTACATGACAGTCTGATTACGAATAATCTTTTAATTTATATATGTTTTATACAGCCTATTTATATATGATCTTAAATACTTCATAAAAAAGGCTACTTGCCAAGATCACAGAAACTAATAAAATATCTTTATTCTGATACTTATCTCTGGAATTTAGGTGCTTAAATTCATGAATATGGAACTATCACATTTCTGCCATGAATTTTAAGTTTTGTGTCATCTTTTATGGGGGAAAACACTATATTGAGAATAAATGTAAACTAGTATGAACAAAAGAATGAATATTCCTGAAAAAAATATTTAAAATGTCATTATAACAATGAGAAGCACATGGGAAATAAGACTGTAAGCTAGGCATTTTTTCTTCTCAGGAGTAGAGAAATTTTCTTATTAATTCTTTTATCTTAAATGAATGAATACTACTATGTTCTTAAAACATCAAATACACTAGGGTCCAATGGTTACTATGACAAAATGTCGAGGTTTGCTTTAAAGACTATGTAAATGGACTACAAATTAGACTGTAAAGACAAAAATGTATGAGGTTAAGTTTAAATTTGAATAATCAGTCTATAAAATAAACAACACTACTGAATTCTACCCATGCAGGCAGGCAGGCAGGCAGAGAATTCAGACAAAGGCGCAATTACACTAGTGAATTGTCTGTCAGATCCTAATTCAAAAAGTAAAAGCTTAGCCCCCATTTTAGTAATCTCCAACTTAGGATTTAATGATTACATCAAAATAGTACTTACTGAATCTTTAAATAAAATTTTTAGAAAATTTTGCTTGCATTTTTATTTGCTGAACACGACAAGATTAACAATAGATATAATGACTAGCTTGTTGACATGCTCTCCTACAGAAATTATTCAGAGGACAGAGGACAAAGCTCATTTATTCAACATTTACCCAGCACAATGTTAGGTGCTAGAGAAGACAGATATGATTCCCACTTTCATGAGTTCACAATCTAGACGGAGTTCCATCCTAGATTACTTTAGAATATTTTAAAAGTTTCACAGAAACAGAAATAATAGCTAAAGAAATAGCACAATAAGCTTTATAATGTATATGTTGTTGTTTCAGTCTCTGTAGATACTCAAAAATTGCCAACGCCAACTATATCACAAGTTGTCATGGCGGGGTATTTGGGAAAATTTTTCAATTAGCAATAACTGTGCCTTGGATAAACCTCGGGTATGATACTATCACTGCTCAAAGCTTATATTTTCATGTAATATAAGAGCCCCCTTAATGCTGCTTTCCAGACAAATGAAGATAATTTTTTCTGATATTTCACTGTTTCAAGAAAATACTTCACTTTTTGACAGCCCCAAGCAAATTCCTATTCAGATGGCTCTTAGAGTATAAGCACATGAAAATTCTAAATATATATATAAATTAAATTATAATTTATAATAGTCTTTCTAGAATTCAGTGTAACTTGTAAGCAATACCAAGCCTTATGGGAAATTTTTTGTTTACTTTGGATCTAGGAACATAATTACTCTATCACAGGCTGGAGATGCTGTTCTAGCTGAGCTTCAAAACAAATGAAGCACCAGAGGTCCCCCTTATCCACAGGGGATACTTCTAAGAACACCAGTGGATGCCTGAAATAGCAGACAGCACTGAAACCTGTATGTACTAGGTTTTTCCCTATACATATTAATACACTCCTAAGATAAAGTTTAATTTATAAATTTTGCAGAGTAAGTGAGTATATATTAATACATAAAAAACGGGGCCGGGCACGGCGACTCATGCCTGTAATCCCAGCACTTTGGGAGGCCGAGAAGGGCGGATCATGAGGTCAGGAGATCAAGACCATCCTGGCCAACGTGGTGAAACCCTGTCTCTACTAAAAATACAAAAATTAGCTGGGTGTGGTGGTGCATACCTGTAATCCCAGCTACTTGGGAGGCTGAGGCAGAAGAATCGCTTGAACCCAGGAGGCAGAGATTGCAGTGAGCCAAGATCGTGCCATTGCACTCCAGCCTGGCGACAGAGCAAGACTCTGTCTCAAAAAACAACAAAAAAAGAAACAGCAGGGGAAGAGGGAGGCTTTCTCAAACATTCATTTCCCTCCCTGTGGGAATTACCGAGTTACTGTTAACAACAGAAATGTGTTTTATCCCTTAGACTTGGTGGGCAGGGGGAGAGATTGAGAATCTCTATTCTACTCAGTCACTTTGTCTTACAAAAATTGCTATTATCATCACCACAATACCACCTTAATCCTGTACTCCTGTACATAATATGCTAAAGGTAAATTCTGTGGGACTTTGAACCTCACTCCCACATTCCATCTTATATTTCTAATTGCTGAGAGATGTAAGGACTTGATTGTATTTTCTCACCTGCTCTGAGAATTAAGAAAGGTCTATATAGTCTATTGGTAAAACCAGGAATGAAGAATCCAAACATTCATTGTTTAGGAAGGCATATGCTCTTAAAATGTATAAACCTATAATTTGAATACAATAAGACAAATTTTTATATATGGATGACCTTCATTCTAATTGAAGCTGCACTCAGTCTCACAAAACTTCCACTGGGTATACCATTATCATAAGGGCAAGGAAGCTCTGATGAATCCTGACTATCTACATATAGGCTTTCCCACTATTCTAATATTTAACTAAATATGTTGACCATATTTTATTTCTTATCAATCATAAAGGACTACTAAATAGCACTTCACCAATCCAATAGCCAATATTTTTAACATGACATATGATCACTAAATGTAATGTGGTATCCTGGAGGGAGTATCGGGACAGAAAAACAACACTGACAAAAAATTAGTGAAATCTGAATAAACTATGGAGTTTTGTTACTAGTAATGTACCAATGTTGGTTCCTTAGTTGTGACAAATTTATTAAAGTAATATAAAATGTTAATAATATGGTAACTGGGTATGTGGTATAGAAGAACTATATAATTTTTGTATTTTTTTCTGTAAATCTAAAACTAAAATTATGTTTATGTAAATAAAAAGTCAATGGAAAGGATTAAGGTAAGAAATGGGAGACTGAACACACATGAGTTTATAGGGATAACAGACAGTCTTAAGCATCCTGAAAAGATGGGATAGTAAGGGGGACAAATTCTCAAGATTAAAAACAAAAAAGAACAGAATAGGCATATGTATAGGTAGATTTGCAAGTTTGTTATACAGAAAAGGAGGGAGTTTTCGGTTAATGGCCACCCCCTTTTTTTTGAGACAGGGTCTCTCACTCTGTCGCCAAGGCGGGAGTGCAGTGGTACGTACAATCATGGCTCACTACAACCTAATCCTCTTGGGCTCGAGTGATCTTCTCACCTCCTACCTACCGAGTAGCTGGGACTACGAAGGTGTGCCACCACGCCTGGCTAGTTTTGTTAATTTTTTGTAAAGATGGAGGTCTATGTTGCCCAGGCTGGTCTTGGACTCCTGGGCTCAAGCAAACCTCCTGCCTCAGCCTCTCAAAGTGGTGGGATTACAGGCATGAGCCACAACATCTGGCCCTCTCTCTTTTTTATGATATAGGAGAAGAGATCATCTGCTTACAGTGAGAGAGGAAGAGTTAATCAGAGAAAGACAGTGGGGTAGCCAGGCAACACTGGAGATCTATGCGAGATTGATGACCATAAATTTATATTAGACCCATTCAGCCCTACTGTATAACTTTCTCCAGGAGAAATGAATTGTTTCTTAATTCCTACTCAAGCAAAGGTTTTACGTTATTTTTACTACTCATTATATATTGCCATTAGAAAATATGACAATAGGCCAGGAGAGGTGGCTTACACCTGTAATGTCAATGATTTTGGAGGCCAAAGTGGGAGGACTGCTTGAGGCCAGGAATTCAAGACCAGCCTGGATAATATAGTATGACCCTGTCTCTACAAATAATTTGTAAAAAAAAAAAAAAAAAAAAAAATATATATATATATATATATATGAACAATACATTGAAAGTTTCAAACTTTTAGAAGACAAGGCTAAATTTTACATTTTACCTTAAAAAATATTTTATTGTTTAGATTAAGGGTTTATTATCCATGGAAAAATGAACTCTAGTACATGTGAAGAATATTTTTCTTTTCCTACCTCCTTTCCATCCATCCCTAATCTTTACCCATCTCCTTTACACACAAACCTAGGGTCCAGACTTCTATGCTGGAAAAACTGATCTCCTTGAAAAAACTTTTACTTTTTAGGTATATAAAGAATATATTATCCATAGATACACAAATTCTAATACATGTAAAAAAATGAGTTTCTTTTTCCCACTCCTTTTCCATCCATCCCTAACTTTCACACGCCCTCCTTCACTGACTATGTTCAAATATAAACCTAGGGTAGAGATTTTCATTTTGAAGAATAATTTTTAATGTATTTCCAAAAAGTATGCTTTACTAAGGTAGATGAATAATGAAATGGATGCATCAGTAAAATCCAAAACATAGCTGGCATGATTTATCTGAAATCTGTAAGCCATTTCAGAATTTTTTGAAAAGGGAAGTAGGCAGGCTGGGCGCAGGGGCTCACGTCTGTAATCCCAGCACTTTGGGAGGCTGCGGCAGGAGGATCACCTGAGGTGGGGAGTTCAAGACCAGCCTGACCAACATGGAGAAACCCCGTCTCTACTAAAAATACAAAATTAGCCGGGCTTGGTGGCGCATGCCTGTAATCCCAGCTACTCGGGAGGCTGAGGCAGAAGAATCGCTTGAACCCGGGAGGCGAAGGTTGCGGTGACCCGAGATCATGCCATTGCACTCCAGCCTGGGCAACAAAAGTGAAACTCTGTCTCAAAAAAAAGGGGGGGGAGGTAGGTAGGAACACTTAACCATAAATAAAAACTCTAATCACTTAGCATTCATTAGAGGGCACTGTTTTTCTTAATATCATGTAGACTGTAAAAGATAGCTCCTAAATGATAGCTTAAAAATTTACATGGTGATTAAATCACATTTTTACTCCCAATTGGAACAAATACAGCCTCAAAATTTATCCTAAGTACCAATCTTTGATAAAAACTGATAGCCAAAGAAAACTTTTGACTTGACAATCAAATGGCAAAATCATCCCAATAAAAATGTCTTGGCCGGGCACAGTGGCTTATGCCTGTAATCCCAACACTGTGGGAGGCTGAGGCAGGTGGATCACTGAGGTTAGGAATTCAAGACCAGCTTGGCCAACACGGCAAAACCCTGTCTCTACTAAAAACGCAAAAATTAGCCAGGCGTGGTGGCACATGCCTGTAATCTCAGCTACTCAGGAGGCTGAGGCATGAGAATCGCTTGAATCAGAGGCAGAGGTTGCAGAGAGCCAAGATCGCGCCATTGTACTCCTGCCTGGACAACAAAGTGACACTCTGTCTCACACACACAGACACACACACACACAAAATGTCTTAAGCAGCGATGCTAAATTATGATAATCATATGCTTACACCAAAATCAAGTTTGTGTGATACTTTTTACCATATTTATATACTGGTGAATGTCAAATAACAATGTGCTCATGGTATATACAGCATAAAGTGATTTTATTTTTTAGAGTATGTAACCAAAATATTTTTTAGAATATCTCACTAGAATATCTAATCTGGCCCACAGGGGCCAGATGCTGTGGGTGGCTCACACCTATAATCCTAGCACTTCGGGAAACCAATGCAGAAAGACTGCTTGAGGCCAGGTATTTGAAACCAGCATGGGCAACACGGTGAAATGCCATCTCTACAAAAAAAAAAAAAAAAAAAAGTTTTTTAATTAGCTGGGTGTGATGGTGTGCACCTGCAGTCCTAGCTGCTCAGGAGCCTGACATGTGAGGATTGCTTGGGCCCAGGAGTTCAAGATTACAGTGAGCTATGATCGTGCTACTGCATTCCAGCCTAGGTGACAGAGTGAGACTTGTCTCTAAAGAAAATAGTTCCATTATATAATAATATGTAAAGGCTGGATGCAGTGGCTCACCCCTGTAATCCCAGCACTTTGGGAGGCCGAGGCGGGTGGATCACCTGAGGTCAGGCGTTCAAGACCAGCCTGGCCAACATGGTGAAATCACATCTCTACTAAAAATATAAAAATTAGCAGGACATGGTGGCGCATACCTATAATCCCAGCTACTCAGGAGGCTGAGGCCAGAGAATCGCTTGAACCCGGGGAGGCGGAGACTGCAGTGAGCCAAAATTGCACCACTACACTCCAGCTTGGGTGAAAGAGCAGGACTCCGTCTCCAATAATGATAATAATAATAATAATAATAATAATAATGTAAAAAAAGGAGATACAACAACTGCTAGCAATCCAAGAGTCATCATCAATTTCTCTTCCTTCAGGTGCAAAGTCCAACTGGGTATTAGGTGGTATTTTATCCCTTCCTGGTCTCTAGGATTTATGTTCTACTTTCTATTTCCATCTGATTGCCACATCATCCTTAATTTTGAATAAATTCCTAATTCTCCATGCCTCTAGTCTTTCTCTCTAATTCACTGTTTGTACTTTTCCTAAAGCTATTGCTATGAAACAAAAATGTGATCATGTCAGCCTTTGTTTAAATAAATACCTTTGATGTCTTCTCATTACATGGGAAGAAGTCCAGACTTCTTGGCCTGACCTCTAAGGCTTTTCATTCTGGATCTGTCCTGTCCGTTCAAGCCATAGCTTTTATATTATTCCATATTACCCTTCATATCAATTCTGATTTCCCAAACATGACATCTATACCCAAACCTCTGGGTTTTAGTTTTAGTACATGACGTTTCCTCTGCTTAGAACACCCTTCATTCATAGGCCATTTTTAACTGACAAATTTCTGCCCATCCTTCTAGGACCAGCTCAAGTGCTATCTCTGTAAGCTTGTGATTTGCCAAGGCATTTTACTTGCTGCCTCTTTTGTTGTCCCAAAGCACTTTATATGTATCTCTACTATACGACTATAGTCATCCAAAAGAGATTCTCACATAAACAATCACCTGAATTTACGTTAAAGTGATACTGCAATAAGAAAAGTTATCCTTTGAATAAATGGTGCTGGGTTAATTACTAAATATTAAGAAAATATATTTGTAAGACATGTAACTGACAAAGGTCCTGTATACAAAGTATACTTAAAAATTTGTATAAACCAATAAGAAAAGACAGAAAACCCAATAGAAGAGAGAAGAAAAACAGACTTGGGTAGTTAATTCCCAAAAGAGAATATCTAAATATAAACATATAATAAACATAGAATGAATAATAAACACATAGAAAGGTGTTCAACTTAGTCATCAGAGAAATGCAAAATAAAACCAAGAGACCACTATCAACTTACTAGAAAAGTTAAAATAATAATTTTTAAAAGACATTATCGAAAGTTGGCAAGAACAACCAGAACTATTATATGCTAGTGACGTACGTATAAGTTGGTACAACCACTCTGGAAAGCTGTTGACAGCATGTAGGGAAGCAGAATATAATGCAACAATTCCACTCCTAGGTAAGCACTCACCAGAAATGCTTACATGTTAACCAAAAAATATGCACAGGAATGGTGCTAGAAGCATTATTTAGTAATAGCCAAAAATCGAAAACAACCAGAATGCCCATTGATAGGAGAATGGATGAAGTACAGTACACTCATAAAGAATACCATGCAACAATGAAAATGAATTCTCTATAATTACATGCAAAAATAGGGCTGAAACTCACAAACATAACACTGAACAAAAGAAGCTAACAACAAAAATAATACATACTGTATAACTTCCATACATACTGGGATACATATTGTGCAATATATATATATATACAAACTTTGTATAAGTATATAATTCTGTATATCTACATAAAACATATTTTAATATAATTACATATTCATAATTACACAAAGCTCAGACGTTTTAATAAGGATAATCAGAAAGAGAATATTACACATTTAAAAAATAAATAAGAATATATGTGAATGGGATTTTAAAAGATCCAGATATCAAAACATACTATAAAAACAGTATGATCAGAACAATGTCACACATATGGGTAAAACTAATCTTTAGCATCAGAAGGCAGAGTATGGCTACAGCTGAGGAAGTGAGGAATACTAAGTAAAGAGAAAAGGAGCAGAAGGGGGTTTCTGGAATTTCTGAAATTTTCTTTTACTGATCCAGGTACTGGTTACACAGGTATATTAACATTTCAAAAGTTCGCTGAGCTGTACAATTATGGTTTGTGTACTTCTCTGTATATCTAGTATATATTAATACATGTTTATCCAGCACATATCTAGTATATCTATATATCTAGTATGTATTTATCTATCTAGCACGTATTAATAACATTTACCAAAAATAAAATATACCTTAAATCCTACCCCAATATGCATCCTATTGAATGCATCTTAAGGACTCCAATAAACCTTTAAGAATGGAAAATAATAAAAATCGAGAAGGCAATATAATAAAATTTAGCTATTCTAAAGTCAAGTATAAAAATTAATTTAAAATGTTTACACCCAGAAGCAGCAAACAAGCAGATCTGATTGATGGTGGAGGTATAGGAGACCAAAAACTTACTAAGGAAGCTCTACGAGACCTTCGACTCATTGGTTGGTCAAATGGTGGACTGTTTATCTGCAACTTTTCAAGATATCCATCAGGTATTCTGATGTCTGCAGGCAGTGATAACCGCTTATTTAAATCCTTAAAAAAAAAAAAAAAAAAAGGTAATCAAAAATAGTAAAGGCAAGGCATTTGGCTTTTGTATTCACAGGCTCTAACATATTATTTCTTAGTGATAAGTAATTGTAAAGTTTTATTGCAGTTGCGAAGTTACCTACATTGATTATATGTAATATACTCATGGCAAAAACATTTACTGTAAGCAAAAGTATACAGCGAAGTGTTACAGAAATGAAATTTTGCAACCTAGTAATTTTTGAGTCCTTTCACTGGTAAATTCAACTTGAAATTTACTTTAAATTTATTATACCATATAGTAACAATAGGCAAACACTACCACAAACTCTGTGATCAGTTTAAATAACTAACCAAGTAGATATTATATGATCTTGTATGCAACATGGGGAAAGAGAATTATATTTATTACTGCCATGTTAATGGCATTTCTACTTTATTTAATTATACAATGTGAGCTGGGATAAACTTGAAAAGAATCTTGCCTATATCATTATATCAAGAAATTTAAGCCCTATAAAAAGAAATTCCTCCTATTCATAACAGCAGCCAAACGATGAAACAGAATGGAGAGGTATAGGAACTGCATAAATATTTACTGAGAAATATAAGACTTAAATATAAAAACATACAATGCCACCAAATGGTAAGAATAAGTAATGAGAAGATACTGGTCCTCCCTATATTAATTTTATAAGTTATATAACCACTAAGAAATCAAATAAGCTTATTCTTAGAACAAAATAAAATGCCTAAAATGTATCAATAGAATAAACAGAAAAAAATCCAAAACCATTCTAAAATAAGAAAGAGTATATGTGTATATGGGGGAGGGATACAGAAAGAAGTCTTTCCAGATATTAAAATATACTATAGGTCAGGTGCAGTGGCTCAAGCCTGTAATCCTAGCACTTTGGAATGCCAATATGGTGAAACCCTGTCTCTACAAAAAATACAAAAAAATTAGCCGGGCATGGTGGTGTGTGCCTGTAGTCCCAGCTACTTGGGGCTGAGGCAGGAGGATCACTTGAGCCCAGGAGGTTGAGGCTGTGGTGAGCTGAGATCCCACCACTGTACTCCAGTTTGGGTGACAGAGTGAGGCCCTGTCTCATAAAACAGAAAAAAATATATACTATAAAAAGAATATAATCTAGAGCATGCCTCCTTGGTGGTGGGGAAACAAATTATAGCTCAATGAAGAATGAGAAACTCCAGATATAGACCCTAATACTAAATAAAACAAATGATTTTAAAAAATCATCTATAAGGTGAAGAAAAATAAGAAATATTTTCATTAGTATTGTGTCACATAAATATATTGTTGATTTCAATAACTGAAAATGTTAATTTATCATTTAGAAAACTGATAAGATTTCCTTAACTGATTAAGAAGCAATCCTTTTATAATGAAAATATAATCAACCAATAGGAGAGATACCTTAATCATCATCTCAACAGCACCAAAAAAGCAACAATACTTTTATTTCAAAACATGTTCAATTTTTTTTGCAGAAACCTATTTTAGTTTACAGTATGTACTGAAATAACAGTCACGATCAACTTATGTCCTCAAGGTTATACCACAACACTTACAAAGTAAAGAAAATGAATTCTGCATCCTTTTACACGAAGAAATAAATGTGCTTCAGAGATTAGTAGGTATACTGAACCACAAATGAAAGGACACCCACTTTTATAATATAATGCAAGAAAAAAAGCTGTTTATTTATACCTCTTAAAATTTGAAACAGAGAAAATAAAATGCTAATTATCCAGATGAATCTCAAAAATATAATTAAAATCGTATTTTCTAAAAAGAAGACATTGCTAACGTATCATTCTGTATTTCCAGAATTTTTGAAAATTCACTTCTCCTTAATGGATAACCCAAAATAACGTTTCGCAAAAAATTAAAATAAATAAAATGTTTCACAGAATGCGAACAACTATACTGCATATCTATATTGGGATAAAAATTAAAAAAGAGGAAATATTCACAGACTGCAATTTATGAATGCAAAGAAGTTAACTTTCTTACAAGTGTCATGTGTCTTCATGAAAATTTTTAAATGGGCATTTACTCCACTTGATATGTATGTGTATTAACATATACCAACACACATATTCACAGGTATATTTGTATTTTTTAAATGATTACCTCCATTGAGATCCGTCTATGTATACGATTTCTGAGACAAACACCTGTAGGTGACTGGACTTCATCAGATGATGTCCCAGAAGCTTGGTCACTCTCACCATCTGATCCCATTTTTAGATTTTCATGAACAATATCTATATCAAAAAATGAGACATTAAAAGAGATACATTATATTCTAATATATAATTTATTATCACTATGGGTAAAATATAGAAGGCCAACAAGTAAAAATCACAGCATAAAAAGTCATTTACATGCTGGGTGCCACAGGTATGCAGACAATAGATGAAAACATGACTCAAATGTCTTAAAATAGTAGTATGAAATCTTTTTACACTTTCAAATTATGAAAAAAAATTAACATTCAAGTTATTATCAAGGGTTGAGTAATAAAATTATAAACTGGAAATAATATTTCTGAGAATGAGCCAGTTCTTTCATTTTTGAGATCTGGGAACTGAGACTTGAAAGGTTAAATGACTTTCAAAAGGTCACAAAGCTTAGATGCAGAGCTGGAATAGACACCTGGTCATTTGCCTCTTATTTAGTATTCTTTCAACTAAATAATGTGTTACTGGGTCTATGGTCAAATGGAGCTAATTCTTTGAATATTCTTTAAAACACCTCTTAAAAGTTTCTAATGCAGTTTCTCCTCCCTGCACCCCCAATGTTAAAAATAAAACAATAAAAAATTATTCACTGAATATCTATTTTGTACCAGAACTACAAAAACAAGTTTATGATCTTCAAATACTCAAAAATCTGTTCAGAGCAAAAACATACTACAATAAAGGTGGGTTATGGCATGCTTAATAGAGATAAAAGTTAAATGGAAGTAGGAGGAGGAAGATAAATTCCATTTGAAAATATTAAAAACAGACATAGACTGCTTTTTTTTGTTTTTTTTGAGACAAGGTCTTGCTCTGTTGGCCAAGCTGGAGTGCAGTGGCACAATCATGGCTCACTGCAGCCTCTACTTCCCAGGCTCAAGCAATCCTCCTGCCTCCCAAGTAGCTGGGAGTACAGGCACCCATCACATCTGGTGTTTTGTTTTATTTTTTTTTTTTTGTAGAGACAAGATTTTGCCTTGTTGTTCAGGCTCATCTTGAACTTGTAGCCATTTATGCCTAGTGTTCCATTATTGGAAGCTAAGCATGTGGGAGCTACTTATATCCTACTGCTCAAGGTCATCACCAAGGTCTGATTGCAAAAATTCAAAAAACTGCAACTTCAGGAATCCACCCACCTTGGCCTCCCAAAGTGATGGGATTACAGGCATGAGCCACCACATCCGGCCAAGCTGTATACTTATATACCTGCATTTGTCAGTCATTATCTAATAACCTAGCAAGAAGAGTGTACTAGGAAACAAATGCTGGGTCTCTAGAACTCTTCTCTTGCCACTATTACTTTCTATACACGTATTCATTTTCCAAAAAGAACCATGTTGTTTCATGCTGCAATGCTTTAACACACTTTTTTTCTCATTTTTAAAAGATGCCTTTTCCTATTTTATCAACTTTGTGAGATCAGGCTTAGTCTTCAAACTATGCTCATGTGTCATCACTCAGTGAAGTCTCTTCTAATCTCAGACACAGTTGACTACTGTGCCCCCACCCACTGCACTGAAGAACATTTTTTGGTGCATGTGATTTTATAAGATCCTTGGGGACGGGTTTTAGCTTGTTCACTTTTCTATTTCCAGAACTTAACCAACTGTCTGGCACTTAGAAGGTGCTTAACAAGTATTCAAGGGAACTGCATATTAACTAACAATCAAGGAATGGCCTAGATAACTAGATCTCTTTTTCAAATAAAGTTATATAAAATATCAATGTGTGAGACAATTGTATTTTATAAGTATAAATGTTAACTTTTAATAATATTTACATATAAAAGTATGAGGACTGCTTAGATTAAGGAGAAATTTGAACTCAACGGTCTCATATCAACTCTATCTGAGAACTCACTTTATGTCTGTATTTTTGTCTTGGTTAACTCAATATTAAGAAAACTCCAATTAATATTCATAAGCAGTTGCAAATAGTAATGGATTTTTAATAGCTCAATATGTAATCCAAGAATACACTTCAGTTATGTTGAGATTTCCAGAGAAATTTTATGGTGATATCTGAACAAAAGATCAATTTGGCAGCAGAAGTAATGTATTGGTGATTGATTCCTAACCTCTTAAAATTTGGTATATAACACATCTAAGGTCCTGTATTCATTTCTGTCACACCTTCGAAATGTTAAAAATAATTTAATCATGCCTTCCATCTCTAGTGAGATATGAAAATCTCCCTTTCCCCAAGAAAATGTTGACTAAAATATAATATTTTAAAATGCACAGCTGAATGTGCAAGAATGTATTGGTAATATCTAGGAAGCAAAAACAAAGAGAGGACTGAAAACCCAAAGCTGTTATACATAAATTGACTCTATCACTGTCTTAGGAGAGGCCGCTGATGTTGATGAGAAGGTCCCTGGGTTTACCTTCCACATTGGGATAAAAAATGAAGCCCTGGGTTTCTGAGTTACAAGTGAGACCTTTCCACAGAAAGGCTCAACTCCCCAAGTGCTACACTTTTGAGACTTAAAGGGTACATTTAAAAAAAAAATCACACTTAAAAAAAAATCTGTCCTGTTGCACAAGGAATTGGACGACAAAGAAAGCTTACTAATCTCAGACTATGAATAAATACTTGAGCACCATCTGACCCAAACAAGAAATTACTCACATCATTAACAAACAAGTGTAGTTCTGACATGATTACCAGTTGGTATTTTCATTTCCATCAAGACAAACGTGAAACAATGATGGCTTGTCAGAACTTTACTCATCTGTCGGGGGGGAGAGGGATATCTCTGCTGATCAGGTAATGTAACAGCTGCAGATACAACATACTTTTCTCCTCCAGCACAATATCCTTTAAATTTAATCTGTATTACTAACATTTTCAATACACTGTCTTAATTCTAGAACAAGAGTCTAGAACAAGTGTGGCTTCTTTTTATATGGCCCACAAGCTAAAAATGTTTTTTGTATTTGGAGATTATTAAACAGAGAAGAATATGCAATGGAGACTGTATGCTCATAAAACCTAAAACATTTATTACTAACTGCCCCCTTACAAAAAAAAAAAAAAAACCCTCGTCTAGACAAACAAGAAAACAATAAGCCAAGAACTGATCTATAGTGTTTTCTGACTTCTCTCTCCATGGACAACTTCAGGCTACCAGCATGACAACACTGAACATATGGTTGGGAAGAAATGTGCAGTAGCATACCATTATATAGTGTTTTTGACTATAGAGATAGAACAGAAAAAAATAACCCCTGTGGCATAGATAATAGTTAAAAGTGGTAAAAAATTAGGAAGCAATGACTTTTGCGTATTCATTACCTTTGTTTTTAATTTAGTTTACTTATTTGTAAACTTACATAATTTAAAACTTAATAGCTAGGTTTAACAACCAGTTTGCAAAGTTTCTGAAACTTTAACAATCATCTCTCATGAACTAGTGTGAGCCAACTCCAGCATACCATTCTGTAGAGACACACCTACAGAGATAAAGGCTATATGCAGTTCTCACAGAAAAAACCTCACTGTAGATGATAAGCTCATACTCCCAAAATTAAAGAAACACATTTGGAAATAATATACTATTCCGAGAGTAAGCACATAAAACGAGCAGTAGAATAAAACCCCTAGGAGCTTCAGTAAATTTAATTATCTAAGAAGACTATAAAATAGTTATACTTGAAGTGATTTTAAAAATCAAAACATAATAGGCCAGGTGTGGTGGCTCATGCCTGTAATCCCAGCCCTCTGGGAGGCTGAGGCAAGTGGATCACTTGAGTCCAGGAGTTCAAGACCAGCCTGGGCAACACAGTGAGACCCTGTCTCCTAAAAAAAAAAAAAAAAAAAAAAATAGCCAGGCGTAGCAGCGTGCACAGGTAGTTCCAGCTACTCAGGAGGCTGAGGTGGGAGGATCATTTGAGCCTGGGAGGTCAGGGCTGCAGTGAGCCTCAACAGCACCACTGCATTCCCCTCCAGCCTGGGTGACAGAGTGAGACATTGTCTCAAAAAAAATAAAAATAAAAATAAAAACATAAGGCATCATCAAAAAAGGCCAGAAGAATAAACAAACAGAAACTTGCAATTCTTTTTTCTTGGATATTTAAAGACATAATGACAGAAGAAGAAACAATTCAGGTGATAACCACATCTACTAATCATTACACTAGGCTTTATATGGTGATGATCTGAAAAGTTGCTGAGGCATGACTCTAAAATAAACACCATCCCAAACTGCCATTCATCTTGAAATACTGCATCCATTTATTATGGGTTTCATTTCCCTCCTGATGGACAGGTTTTTCAAATATTACTTCTCTGTATTGTCAGCACTACTACCTCTCTAGAACTTTCCATCTTTATGCTATGCCTCTTGATCTCAACTTGATTTTTATCTGACAGAAGAAACGAGATAATAAAAGTTGCTGACTTTTACACAACTAAAACTTAACTATGTGCATGATGTATAATCAGAAAGGTAAACACAATAGACAAGTAATCAAATTACCTAATCTGCTTCCATTTCTGGGCATTGCCATGAAGGAGCCAAGGCTCCCTCCAATAACACTGTGTGGTCTCCGCAATGGGGGCTTCTTGAAAGATCCTGTGTACTGGTGGAGGAAGGAATGCATACTGTGAGACGTTGGAGGCCTGCCATTCTTCACAATAGGCTCTGTGGTTCATAGTATTCAAAAATCATTCCATCATCAGTCCAAGATCCAGGATCACATGAGAAGGATTCAGAAAGCAAAACAAAAAGTTGTAACAGAGATTAGTACATTTAGCCTCATTGCTTTGCTTAACTATACACAGTATTAAAATTAAAATAGTTTCTCTGAAAAAATACTTAAGAAAATACTTCAATATTTTAAGTTGGTCTAATAACCATCCATTTCTTATATAATCAAAAGTGGCTAAGAACCACAAAACTAATAATATACCCAACCAAATTTTCATCCATTTGTTTATTTTAGTGTATCTCAAGATCGTTTCCATACCACTCCTCCATTTATTAACTACCTGTGTGCCTTATTTTAAGCATGCTTGGCTGGGTGCGTGGCTCACGCCTGTAATCCCAGCACTTTGGGAGGCCGAGGCAGGTGGATCACCTGAGGTCAGGAGTTTGAGACCAGTCTGATCAATATGGCGAAACTCCATCTCTACTAAAAACACAAAAACTAGCTGGGCATGGTGGCATGCGCCTGTAGTCCAGCTACTCAAGAGGCTGAGACAGGAGAACTGCTTGAACCCGGGTTGCAGAGGTTGCAGTGAGCCAAGATCACACCACTGCACTCCATCCTAAGCGACAGAGCAAGACTCCGTCTCAAAAAGAAAAAAAAAAAAGAAATTAAGCATGCTTTAGAATATAAAAGACATGGTCTCGGCCTAAAGGAATTTACATCCTTGTTTGCTGGATATTCAAAATGGTATGTCAATTAGTGAATAAAACCGAAGTACCTAAATACATATCAATACAGAGGCTCCAAGTTTATTCCCCTGAATTTGGGATTAATATAAAGAGTTTTTAAACAATCACAGACCCATAACCAAGCAGAAACATTTAAAAAATATAATACTTAAAAGCTATTTAATTATGCATGGGGGAGAAACTGTTTTGTAATGTTTATCGGGAATCTCACGACTCCTTTCCACCTCCAAAGAAGAGCTCTGATACAGGTTAAAGATACAAGTCTTGTGATACACAATTAGTCTTCTATATTAGAATTTTGTTTTTACTGATAGCAGCCAAGGAGTTTTAAAAAGAACTGGGCTGCTCTGAATACCTTCTTTTTAAAATGAAGCCAACTATTCTTCTGTAGCTAACAATCAGGCATAAGGATACCTACTGATCAGGGGATTCCTTTTTAAAATGAAGCCAACTATTCTTCTGTAGTTAACAATCAGGCATAAGGATACCTCCTGATCAGGGGATTCCTCTACCTGTTTCTCATCTAAGGTTTCTCAACTAAGGACAGGTTGACAGGAGGAGTTGGCTACAAGCCTTAAAGTGAAAGGCTTCTCTCACAAGAAAATCTTAGGATCCGCAGAACAGGACCAGGGTATGGGCTCCAGAGTAATGGGCCAAGAAGGCCATGTGGCCTGAGTGAGCCTCTACTAATACTGGTTGCCTGGAAGTGTAGAGGAAGGATGGGGCATAAGGGCCCAAAGGCTCACCCAAGGTCCAAGCTATCTAATCTGGGTCAAAGACAGACTGGAGGTAAGGGCAAATGCCTACCTAGTAATAGAGAACATGTGTCTAAAGTTGCCTGTGATCTGTACATTCCCTGGCAGTACCTAACTGATAAAGAATTTGGGGATCTTAAGTCTAGCAAAATAATTAATGATTTAATAATGAATGAAGAGGGGCTATCTGATATAAATGCATAAATAATTACAAACAATGTGGGATAATACAGGCTACAGCATACAATAAGATTTTTCTCAGCCAAGCGTGATGGCATGCACCTGTAGTCCCAGCTACTCAGGAGGCTAGAGTGGGAGGATCACTTGTGCCCAGGAGTTTGCGGCTGCAGTAAGCTAAGATAATGCCACTGCATTCCAGCCTGGGTGGCAGAGTAAGACCCTGTCTCAAGAAAGAGAAAAGAAAAATGAAGTTTTTTTTTCTCTTTCTAGGTTATTTCACGTGTGAAATATCACAATATTCAAATATTAAAAACAAATTATGCAAATATTTTGCCTACAGACAACATTTTAGTTGCTCTATAAAGTTGTCCTGGAGAACACAGCTTGATTGTTCTGGAGAATATAGAAAAAAAAAAAATGGGGATCATAAGGACATACTATTTGATAAACACTATTCTAGGCACTGGGCATCAACTGGTGAACAAAACAAAGTACTATTCTCAGAGTGCATAAAACCTAACAGGGAAAAGACATACACACGAAGTCAGGTAATGATAGACGATATGCAAAAGACTAAAATAGAGGGATGTGGAAATGAGTAGCTAGTTATTTTACACTGTATATTGAGGAAAGTTCTCTCTGCTGAGATATTTTTAACAGAAATTTAAATGCAAGAAAGAGCCAGTCAGGGAAGATGGGTAAGTTGTGGATAACAGGATATTCCAGATAGAGAAAAAAGCTAATGCAAAAGCCGACATATGGCAGAGTTCGACTTGTTAGAACAGTGGTCCTCAAACTTTAACATGCTTCAGAATCATCAAGGATCTGTAAAACATAAGATTGCTCGGTCTCACCCACAGACTTCCTGGTTCAGTAGGTCTGGTGTGGAATCTAAAAATATGTGTTTCTAACAAATTCCAATGTCCTGCTGACATTGCTGGTCCAGGGATCACACTTTGAGAACCACTGTGTTAGAGGACTAGAAAGAAGGCAAGTGTAGCTATAGTACCTAACCGTGCGGGGAACAGTGGTACCAGGTGAGACCACAGAGGTAAGGAGGGAACAAGTCATTCAACATTTTATACTTCACCATAAAAGTTTGAATTTTATTCTCAGATTGGAAGCAGTTATGGTAGCTTTGAAGCAGGGGAGTGATATGATCTGATTCATGTTTCAAAAATATCACTGTGAAGGGTTAAAGATAGTAGGAGGTAAGGGGGTAGGGATGACTACAAAAGGTAACACGAGAGATCTCTTGTCATGATGAAATAGTTCTTAATCTTGATTGCAGTGGTTATACGAATCAACACAGGTGAGAACATGACACAGAACTATATTTAGACTTTATTCCAGTATCGATTTCCTGGGTTCTATAGTTACATAAGATGGAACCAATGGTGTGGGGATTGGGACAAGGATACAAGTATGGGTCGTTTCTATATTATCTTTGTAACTTCCTTTGAATTTGTAATTATTGAAAATAATTTTTTAAGATATCATCTTGGTTGCTGTTTGAAAAACAGGCAATAGGGAATCAACAGCAAAAGGAGGAGATTACTACAGTACCCTAAGTAACAAATGTTGGTGGCTTAGACTAGGGTAGTTATACTGAAGATGGAGGGAAGCAGGCAGATTTAGGACATATTACAAAGGCAGACGCAACAGGCCAGCAGACACGATTGCTAAATTAGTTTCACACACACTCCTACCACCCAGCTTTTAGTCAGCATTTATAGTAAAAACATCTATTCAAAGATTTTTTTTTTCTTTTTTTCCAGGCAGGGTCTTGCTCTGTTGCACAGGCTGAAGTGCAGTGGTGCAGTCACAGCTCACTGCAGCCTCAACCACCTGGGCTCATGTGATCCTCCCACTTCATCCTTCCCACCATAGCTGGGACTACAGGCACACACCATCACACCTGGCTAATTTGTGTCTTTTTGGTAGAGATGGGGTTTTGCTATGTTTCCCAGCTAGTCTCAAACTCCTGGGCTCAAGTGATCCTCCTCACCTCAGCCTCCCAAAGCACTGGGATTACAATGAGCCACCACACCTAGCCCCAAAATATTTTTAAATCTTTACCAGATCAACTGTTAAAAATATATGAAATATGATATGTTAATGGACTATAACTGGAATTGTGTATCAGTCACATTGATCAGGGGTCCCCAACTCCTGGGTCACAGACCAGTACTGGTCCATGGCCTGTTAGGAACCAGGCCAAGAGGTGAGCAGCTGGCAAGTGAGCAAAGCTTCATCTGTATTTACAGCCACTCCCCATTGCTCACATTACTGCTTGAGCTCCACCTCCTGTCAGATCAGTGGCGGCACTGATTCTCATAGGAGTACTAACTCTGTTGTGAACTGTGCATGCGAGGGATCTAGGTTGCATGCTCCTTATGATAATCTAAATGCCTGATAATCTGTCACTGTCTCCCATCACCCTCAGATGGGACCAACTAGTTGTAGGAAGACAAGGGCAGGGTTCTTACTGATTGTACATTATGGTGAGTTATGTAATTATTTCATTATATATTACAACGTAATAATAATACAAATAAAGGGCACAATAAATATAATATGCTTGAATCATCCTGAAACCATCCCCCCAGCCTCAGTCTGTGGAAAAACTGTCTTCCACAAAACTGGTCCCTGATGCCAAAAAGGTTGGGGACCACTGATACAGACGACTATCATAATCAGGAGTTCGTGAAAGTTATTTATGTGGTAAAAAATAGGAAGCTACAATGGTGGGGGCTGGGGGCAGGGAGGAGACAACAGGAAAGTAAAGGAGAGAAAAGAACTGGGGACGATGCCTAGATTTTTAGTTTTAGTAACTGGTTAAGTGAGCAAAGTTTGAGTAGAGGCAGATTTTGGAGAAAGGAAATCAAGAATTCTGATTCGGTCATGTGAAGTCTAACATTCCCATTACACATCCATGTGGAGAAGACAAGAAGGCATTTAAATATGAATCTAGAGATCCAGATGAAGATCCTAACTGGAGATTCAGACTTAGGAGTAGTCAACACATATATGGTAGCTGAAATTGTAGGGTTGGAGGACGTCACCCAAGGAGAGGGTATAGACAGAGAAGAGATTGCGGCCCATGAGAGAGCCACAATAAAATACAATAAAATATTCTAACACTTCCAGATCTTGAAACTAACTAACTGGCGAATTCAATAAGATTGTAACACTCTGTATTTTAAAAAGTAATGGAAACCTTGGCGACAATATGCTAAGGGAAATAAGTCACACACAAAAGGACAAATATTATATGGTTCCACTTATATGAGTTACCTAGAATAGGCAAATTCATAGACAGAAAGTAGAATGGTGGTTACCAGGGGCTGGGGGGAGGAGGGAATGTGGAGGTATTGTTTAATGGGTACAGAGTTTCAGTTTGGGATGATGAAAATTTATAGACTTGGGTAGCAGTGATGGTTATGCAACGTAAACAGACATGTATTTAATGCTGCTGAACTGTATACTTCAAAATGTTAAACTTTGTGTTATATATATTTTACCATAACTTTTAAAAAGTAATTGAAATCTATATGAAAAACTGCAGATCTTTTATACTCTATAATTAGTTCCAAGTAAGGATTTCCAATGATTTTTACCATCACAACATGGCAATCATTATGATTCCACTAAGAAACGTTACTTGGCATCTTATTTATCTGGATCTTTTCATTACGTGAACTATGATCAGGAACATGCAATTTCATAGCCCAATTTGTAGCCTAAGCTATTCGCTCCTCCCAGTCCTGCTCTTTTAAACATTATTACTAGCCTGATCCCATTCTAGATCCTACATATATCCAATGGAGTTTATGCCTTCAGCGTCAACCTTTCAAGGAACTTGTGCTATTTGTAGGAGTTAGTCCTCCTTAAACTCCCTATGTTATCCACTGTTGTAAAAAAGTTACTGTTATGATGTAACCACAAACTGTTGAAGACAAACTGTCACAGCCAACATGTAAGAGATCAGCAAGATAAAGAGACCTAGGTGAAAGACAGAGGCTCACAATATCCATAAAACTGGAATTTGTTGACTCCAAACTTGACAAACTGCTCCAGAGTACAAACGGAGCTGTTAAGAACGAGAATTTGGAATATCAGGAAAACCAGGTCATTTTAATCTTTGCTTTTTGGTGTTACTTCTAATCCTAAATAATCATGATAAGTGACATTCTATTAGGTTTATCTGACTACACTTCTTGGGAACATGTACATTAGCTGAAGAATTTCAGTTGGTCAACAAGTCTCAAGTAGTATATGTGCAATAAAACATAATTTTACCTTTCTACAACTGTGATTTATTCTCTTCCTCACATTTAAATTGTCACCTATTCTCATCAAATTCAATAATCTCAATATATCGTCCCATTACAAGAAAAAATAAGTTCAAGGCTATGTAAACACAAGATTCTGAAATATAACTTTCTGTGATAAGTCTTAAAATAGAATTAAGATTTATCAAACGTCTGTTCTGCTGCAGTGACAGCAAAAAAAAAAAAAGACATCAAATACATTGAGTGTTTATGAGGGAAAGCTGTAGCTCAGATGAACTGAATTTTTTATTGAGATGAAATTCTTATAACATTAACCATTTTAAAGTATACAATTCAGTGGCATTTCATATACTTACAATGTGGTACAACCATCACCTCTCTGTGTTTCAAAATATTTTCATATGGCCAAAGGAGATCCCATACACAATAACCAGTCACTCCTCAGTCTTTTCTCCCTATCAACCTCTGGGAACCACTAATCTACTTTTTGTCTCTATGGATTTACCTATTCTGGATACTTCATATAAATGGAATCATAGAGTATTTTGGGTCTGGCTCCTTTCAGTTTACAAAGTTCATCTATGCTATAGCACATAGCGCTTCATTCATTTACGTATTGAATAATATTCCATTCTATGGACAGACCACATTCTGTTTATCCATTCATCTGTTGATGGGCATCTGGGTTGTTTCCACCTTAGCTGTTGTGAATAGTGCTGCTACAAATATAAATATTTGTGTATAAGACTTTGATTACCTGTTTCAATTATTTGGGGTATATTCCTAGGAATAGAATTGTTGGGTCATATAGTAAGTCTATGTTTAACTTTTTGAAGAACTGAGGTAAATTAATTTTTGACAGGTGTGTTTGTTTGTTTGTTTGTTTTTGAGATGGAGTCTAGCTCCGTCACCCAGGCTGGCATGCAGGGGCGCCATCTCGGCTCACTGCAACCTCCGCCTCCTGGGTTCAAGCAATTCTCCTGCCTCCTGAGCAGCTGGGGGACTACAGGCATGCGCCACCACGTTCCACTAATTTTTGTATTTTTAGTAGAGATGGGGTTTCACCGTGTTGGCCAGGCTAGTCTAGAACTCCTTACCTCCAGTGATCTGCCCACCTCGGCTGATCCAAAAGTGCTGGGATCCAAAGTGCTGGGATTACAGGCAGAAGCCTGGTACCATGCTTGACCTTGACAGGTTTTTAAAAATTGAACATTAAACACTTCTCAGTTAGTAAAAAGAAAACTGATGGGCTCAAAATTCTTTTTCTTCCAGGCACTACAGAAAAAAATATTTTGTACATTTCAGTTTGTAAATTTTTCTGCAAAAATTTTATTTCATATTTAGGGAAAGGTGTATTGAGTTAAGGCCAGTATCCTTAAATGAACCAAGTTTGCAAACTTTCAACTTTTTTTTTTAACATACTGAATACAAATTCAGGATTCATCATTCCTTGGGTTCAACCCACCTGTCAATGTGCAAACATACTAGTTTCTATAAACAGACAAAGTAATGTGAATTATAGATTTATAACTGAGTTAAAACCTTCATATATGACTCAGTTATCAAAATGAGAGAGATAATATCTCATTTTGGATATTCTATTCTATTTGGATAGAGGTAGAGCATGCATGAGTGAGATTATGGGTATAAGTATAACCAAATGCATCATACACATAATTTCTCCAACATGTTTATAGTATTGCCCCCAATTAATGTGTTCTGGATCTAGAGTATGCATGACAGCCATGTGCCTAGATATGCAAGAGTAATAGGACTGTGATCATGCCTGTGACTAATCAAGAGACAAGTGATCAAAAATTGGTCCAAAGGCAGTTTATTCAGGGAAATTATAAACTACTGTTATGTGCCATGTGACGTTTCAGTCAATGACAGACATCATATACAACAGTGGTCTCATAAGATTATAATGGACCTGAAAAACTCCTATAGCCTAGTGATGCCAGTGATGCCGTACCCGCTGTAACATAGTAGCACAATGCATTTCCTTTTCTATGTTTAGATATACTTAGATACACAAACACCATTGTGTTACAACTACCTACGGTATTCAGCACCATAATACACTGTACAGGTTTGTAGCCTATAACAGGTTGTACCATGTAGGCTAGGTGTGTAGTAAGCTATACTACCTAGTTTTGTTAAGTATACTCTGATGTTTGCACAATGATGAAATGGCCTAATAATGTATCTCTCAGAATGCATCCCCACTGTTAAGCAATGCATGACTGTATATTCCTCCTACTCCTTCAGCTAGCATTATGCTACTATTTGGCATTAAAGCTCACTTTTGCTTCATAAACTGCTTACATTGTATGTGAGAAGATCACTTAAAAAGTATATACGTGTCATTCATTATGCTATATTCTCTGTATTCTGGCATGGACTGTGTGAGTGTATGTGACCTGTCTAACAGCTTTTATACTCTAAAATATGTTCCACAAGAAAAGAATGCGTTGGAATCAGCTATCAGGCACTGACAGGTGACCAAAAAGGTGTAGAATCTCTGCGAAAGCTGTTGATGAAATCCATGTGCTATTACAGAGAGAAAATAAGCAATAGTAGATTATAGTAGCCTATGCTACTAGCAATCTTTGTAACCCAAGAGGAATCAATGTCTCTTACGACGTCTTCAAGTATTACTTCAAGTAAGTCAGGTCAAGGAGAAACTCAATAGATTGCCTATTTGCCCTTATTTACTACCTATTAAAAGTTACTACTGTAATAAAATAAGTTTTAAAAAACATATACAACTTGAGAAAACAAATATTTTTAATCTTTCACCATTTGTTAAAAACAAAGCATGTTTTATGATAGTTAATACCAAAATATTCCAGAAAATATGCAATTGGTCTAAAATATTAGCTAAAACATACGTTCATTTTCTTTGACTCATACCTTTTCTTTAGGAAAAGAGGACTGTCTTGTAGTCAAATACTAAAAATATGTGTCAGAAACCATCCACTAAGATATATACTGTGTTTATTTTATTCCTGATCATCATTGGCAAACACATTGGCAAGACCCTTCTATCCTAAGAGTAGGCACACTGCGCTTCCCACCAAAAATTCAATGGGGGGGTCCCACCAAAAATTCAATGAGGGAGTCTAAAAGAGAATTAAGGATTTTGCTCTGTGTATCTAGAATAGGTCCTCTGGCAAGAGGAATAACAGTAAAATCATAAAGTAATGTTTGAGATTTGACCCAAATGTACAATTTTCCCTTCCTACATATAATTATATCCAAATTATTATATTAAATTTCCTACTGAGCCTATCCTTCTCTCCTCCCCGCCATGACAAAAACAAAACAAGGCCAGGCGCAGTGGCTCACACCTGTAATCCCAGCACTTTGGGAGGTTGAGGCAGGCAGATCACTTGAAGTCAGGAGTTCAAGACTAGCCTGGTCAACATGGTGAAACCCCAACCCCACCCCTACTAAAAATAACAAAAAACTGAGCTGGGCATGGTGGCCCATGCCTGTAATCCCAGCTACTCAGGAGGCTGAGGCTGCAGTGAGCCAACATTGCGCCACTGCACTCCAGTCTGGGCAACGGAGCGAGACTGTCTCAAAAAAAAAAAAAAAAAAAAAGGTAGATGTTACCAAGGAAAACCTTAACAAATGAATGAAGGGGTCCTTGCAGAACAGTAGCATTGTTGTAGACTTTGAAGTGAAGAAACCTGGGTTCTAAAGTACTGGTTCTGGAGCTGGGTAACCTTGAGCAAATAATGACCCTTCTGAGTAAAGGAAATAAGAAAACTGAAGCCTGGGTAGAATAAACGGCTTACCCAGAGTCATCAAATAGGAAGTGTTTAAGTGCATCCAAAATCCAAACCTATGACTTTAAAAAGTCCAGAGCCCACTCCACTATACCTTTTCCTCTCTCAAAACATAAGTACGTGCATTCTAGTGGAAGGGGTAAGGGTGTCCATGCTTTCCAGCCACTGCCACAAATCTCTAACAGCAGAATTTCAGGCACAGGTAAGGAAGATCTGCCAGATACTCTGCACATCATGACACATTGAAAGCCAGTCACGTAAGTTCCTTCCCAGTTACTATTATGACATCCCTAGGGCTATTTCAGATTTGAATATGTAGCCTTCCTCTAGAAATTTCACCAGGATTTTGTATTTAATACACTTAACAAGCTCTTTTTATTTTAACATCTGGATACTACTACTTTATGTTGTAAAAAGCACTGTCAAATGCATGAAACATTATGAAACTATGATGAAGCCACAAACAGAAATTTCACAGACTTCCTATGCACTTTTAGGCTGTATTAACTTGGGTTATAAGAATAACAAAAATATTAATAGTTATTTAACAATCCAGATAATATTATAAAATGCACTCTTATTTAAGAACTAGTGAAAAATGGAAGGATATGTGGAATAGAATAATTCATCAGGGTTTGAGACCAGGTATCGTAATGTTGGAGTAAGAGGGAAATATTCCAGTTAGTAAGCAAACAAAAGTTATATAGTCTTCAATTTCCTAAGAAACCATGGAATGAGACAGAAATAAACAAAGGGAAGCTATTACGAACTTATCTAAAAAGTAAATTTACATTCTATTCATAAAGTAATTAAAAGGAGGAAGCATCTCCCCCTATGCCAAATATTTACCATTATCCTTGCTGCTGTTTTCTTCAATAGTCATTTGTTCAGCCAATTCAGACAATGATTCATCAATAGTCTGGCTTCCTCGGAGTGTGAGGGATAGCCTTCTCTTAAATTTTTTCATCCTATCAATTGAATGCGGCTTGAAAAATCCTGAAAGAAAAGAATAAACACAATACTAAAGCTATAAATATTTTACCACTAAAGAAAAATACTGCCTGGGTTCACTGGAAATCTTTAAAATAGGAATATAATGAGGAATTCTCACTTCTGCCAAACATCACCAAATCCAACCCCTTTTTTAAAAAGATTCACCTACTCCGAATAATGCTGTATTTATTTGGCATCATCAGAAGAGCAGGAATTCCATGTAATTAAAGAGTGACACTTTAAGCATCACAAATAAGTTTAGAAGGATTGGAAAGTTTCTTAAAATATGTATTTTAAAAACCATTATAGTAAAATATCAACATTATTTTGATGCTTAAGTTCCACAACATAAATATCAATCATTATATTGGAACCAGCCAGTGATATCTTCAGATATAACTGGGAGGCGGGTGAGGTAATGGAGGAAGACAAAGAACAATGTTTGACAATTAAACAGCTCCAACAAGAAATTTTCCTTTTAACACTCTTACACAGCCAGTACATTAGAGTTTGGTTTTGTTTTTACTTGTTAGGCTTTCAAGTGTCTCTTTCATCCTAAGAGAACCAAGCTTTAGAAAGAAGAAACGAAAGCCAAATTAGCGGGTACTGAATGCCTGACACACAGCAGACACTTTCATATCTCTAACTGAGTCTTCCTAATTCTGAAAGGTAGAGTACACTATCCCATTTTCACACATGAGGAAACATGCTCAAAGAAGTTCCCTGACTCACGTCAAACAAATAAATGACAGAACTGAGATTTAAAACCAGAATTACCATTTACTTTTTCCTCCACACTTTAACATCTTTGAAATCAGAATGTATCTCACAATTAATGTGATGTCAAAATGTAACTGACAGTATTTTTTCTTACGGGTACATAAATTGATGGTATAATTCATAGTAGAGTCTTGGATACGATGAAACAAGGTACTTATGCCAAACCCAAATTCTTGACCCACAATTTCCTTTCTAACTTGGTATTTCTATGATGAGCTGGCTTACCAGATCACCATGCACACTATAACCATTATCCCAACCAACCAAGAGTAAGGGCCGTACAATTCCTCTACGTTAAAGTACAGGGGTTTTACCATCCAGCTCCAGATATCTATTTTATATCTGTACATGTTTTGCTTATTTTTTCATTCTAAGGATTTATTCTAAGTAACTGAGTTTACTGAACAGGTAATCTATGCATATTAGTTATAGAATAATTTTTGTTTGCTCAAAAGCTGGGGGGGAGGTATCACAAATAAACTTATAAGTAATAATTTTATATTTTACTACTTTCATATTATATACTTATTATATTTTAAAATAGAAACCAGCTGGGCATAGTAGCTCATGCTTGTAATCCTGGCATATTGGGAGGCCAAGGCAGGAGGATCTCTTGGGGTCAGGAGGTTAAGACCAGCCTGGGAAACAGTGAGAATTTGTCTCTACTGAAAAAACAAAGAAAATTAGCCAGGCATGGTGGCATCTGCCTGTATGCCCAGCTACCCAGGAGACTGGGGTGGGAGGATCACTTTGAGCCCAGGAATTTGAGGCTGCAGTGAGCTACAAATGTGCCACTGCACTCCAGCCTGAGTGATAGAATGAGATGCTCTCTTTTAAATAATGTTTTTTAATAATTTTTTTTAAATCCACTAAAATAAAAATACCAAAAAATACTAAATACACATTAAAATAGTAAGAGTTGCAATTGCACTTTAATAAGGACTCTTTTCACCCATACGCTCTAAAATAAGAGACATACTTCGGTGAGATATTGAAAAGTTTCTATTCCTTAGCTCAGTTTAAAGTCAAGTTTATGCTCCTAAATGTTTTCTACTAACATATTCTCCAGTTCACAAATCCTCTTTTCAGCTGTGTCTAATCTGCAGTTAAACCCATCTGTTGTGCTCTTAGTTTTAGTTACTATATTTTTCAGCTCTAGAATTTCCATTTGATTCCTTCCTGCAGATGCCAGTTCTCTAGTGAAATTCTCCACCTCAGCATCTATTTTCATGAAACGAATACAGTATTTTAAAGCCCTTGTTTTTAACTCCAAAGTCTGAACAATCTATCGATCAGTTTCTCGTCAATTTTCTTCTCTTGATCTTTTTGTATGCTTAGTAATTTTTTATTGTATGTAAGACATTGTGAGTTATCATATGCGTATGTATACGGAAAAAATGTAGAGCCTCCAGATGATGTTACCTTCCTCCAAAAAGGATTTAATTTTTATTTTTTTAACAGTCTCTGTAGGAGCAGACTGATGCAATCCAATTAGGACTGAGCTGACTTGAGACTGAGTTTCAGACACTACAAAGATTGGTAGGCCTCTGATTTGTCCTCACTCTATGGTGTGGCTCTTCAACAGATTCCATCTGTAAATCTAGGGCCAGAACAACAACACAACAAACTATTGAAAGCTCCATTCAACTTCCTCAGTCGTTTTTTGCTCATCTCTTATGCCTTGCTCAGCTTTTATCTTCTTACCCCCAATAGCTTAAGAGTTGGAAAATGGATCAAGAGGAAAACCAGCACAGAGTTTGTCTGTCTCCCTTCTCTCCTGAATCTTGACTCTTCAAGTGCTGATTCACTGAGAAGCTTTACAACACCTTCAAAATGATTTTTTCTCCTAGCATTCCTAGTTTTCAGCAGTTTTAGTCTGTTACAAGTTACTCCATCATAGGCAGAAATGGCGGTTTTGATGTGGATTAGATGAGATAACATATGCACTTCCCAAGCAAAGGAGAAAGTAAACCATGAAGTTCATTCCAATTAAGAAACCTGTTAATTGCAGGGTTATCCTAAATGCTATTCTTTACTTCTGATAGTCAACCTTTATAGCTCTACCTTGACAGTCAGTAACTCATACCATTTGTTTAAACACACTAGATATTTAAGTTGTACTGAGCTATTGCCACTCTCATCTACCCTTTGTTTCTGTAAGACTTTACACTACTTTACACTAGAGACATCTTCCTTTGTTAGGCTCCCAAATCACCCTGTGCAGTAAAGAAATAACTAGGGAGGCTTGGGGTACTCTAACTCTGCACATTCTGAAAAAAGCACGAGTCTGTGAGAGGCTCCTGGGAGATAACCTCCGAGCCCTTGGAATATCCTGCCTGATAAGAGTGTCTCTACATAACTGAGACCTTGGATCATATCAGATAATCTATATAAACAATATGAATTATGGTTAATGCTTGTTTTTGTATGCCTGGGGCCCTGGCCCACACTATATCAGTTTGATTTCTTAGGTGAGGAAGGACCTGCAGGAGAGGCTGGAGACTAAGTAACTAAAGTCAGTCATATGAGCACCCCATGCCTATCTAATAAATCCACAGTAATTTTCTTACACAACAAGACTCAGGTGAACTTCCCTGGTTGAAGCTCTTTGCATGTTGTCATAGCCCATGCAACTCCACTAGAAGAAGGCAAATGAAAGCTCACATCTGGATCCTCTTGGACTTCAAGCTACATACCTTTCCCCTTTGTTGATTTTCATCTGCATCTTTTAGCCATAACAAATCATAACCGTGAGTTTAACAGCTTTTCTCTAAGTTCTATGAGTCCTTCGAGCAAATCAACAAGCATGATGGGTTGGTCTTGGGGATTCCCAACGCACACTCCAAGAAATCTACGTGCCCCAACAAAAAGTCCTAAGAGATGGTAGCTCATAACTACCAACATTTCGGATTCCAACTTTTTCAAACACAGGCATCTAGTCACTAATTTTTGTATTTTTAGTAGAGATGGAGTTTTGCCATGTTGACCAGGCTGATCTTGAACTCCTGGCCTCAAGTGATCCGCTCACCTCGGCCTCTCAAAGTGCTGGGATTACAGGCATGAGACACTGCGCTTGGCCCTCAGCATGTTATTAATATAATAGTTATTAACTTTTTTTTTGGTGAGGGATAATAAATGTTATTGTCTGAAGCCACTAAGGTTTTTTTTTTTTTAATTTTTAAAAAAGTTGTAAAATACACGTAACAAAATTCACTATCTTTACCATTTTTACGTGCAGTTCAGTGGTATTTATTTCATATTGTTCTGCACCTATCACCATTTTCCATCTCCAGAATTCATTTCATCTTGCAAGATGTAAACTCTGTACCCATTAAAGAATAACTTCCCATTCCTGTCCTTCCCCCAGCCCCTGGCAACCAAAGTCCACTGTGTATTTTACAGTTGCAGTATCCAACTATACAGACATCACCACTTCAGAATCTTGCCACACCATTTTTGAATGACCATTTTGCTATTTTGCTGACCACGGGACCTGCCTATTGTTCTGGATGGCAAATAAGGACAAAAATAACAAAGTATTATAGAAATGTTATTACAGAATTAATTCACATAACACAGTAACATTCTGTAACACAGACTAACTATAAATGGATTCAGTATCTATTACAGCACAGAACTGAGCTATCCAAAACTGTAGCCAACAGCAGGCTAATAAGCACTTGAAAAGTATGTAGTCCAAACTGAGTTGTGCTGCAACTGTAAAATACACAATGGACTTTGGTTGCCAGGGGCTTGGGGAAGGACAGGAATGGGAAGTTATTCTTTAATGGGTACAGAGTTTACATCTTGCAAGATGAAATGAATTCTGGGGATGGAAAATGGTGATAGATGCAGAACAATATGAAATAAATACCACTAAACTGCACTTAAAAATGGTAAAGATAGTGAATTTTGCTACATGTATTTTACAACTTTTTTAAAAATTTAAAAAAAAAAAAGCCTTAGTGGCTTCAGACAATAACATTTATTATCCCTCACCAAAAAAAAAGTTAATAACTATTATATTAATAACATGTTGAGGGCCAAGCGCAGCGTCTCATGCCTGTAATCCCAGCACTTTGAGAGGCTGAGGTGAGCGGATCACTTGAGGCCAGGAGTTCAAGATCAGCCTGGTCAACATGGCAAAACTCCATCTCTACTAAAAATATAAAAATTAGCCAGGCATGGTGGTGCACGCCTGTAATCCTAGCTACTTGGGCTTAGGCATGAGAATCACTTGATCCCAGGGGGCAGAGGTTGCAGTAAGCTAGGATCGTGTCACTGCACTCCAGCCTGGGTGACAGAGTGAGACTCTGTCTCAATCAATCAATAAAATAAAATAATGTTGAAAAATATTTTAGATGTTTGATTAAGTAAAAAAATCACCAAAATTAACTCTGCCTTTTAAAAAGTTTTCAAAAAATATGCCTACAAAAATCTTAAAAATTACATATGGGGTGCACATTACATTTCTACTGGACAATGCTGATATAGAACATTTTATATGCTCTATGTCAGCATGGTTTTAAGAGAGTCTAAGAGAAAAAAATAGAATCACATAAACCTTAACCTTTTCTTCATATAGTGCATTTGAACAATACATCAGGGGACATTCTATGTGCTTCTAACTCAGAATAATATGCATGGCACTTATTTCATCATCAAAAAGTGAAGAAAATCCTGGTCTATAAAGTAATTTTAACTATACTTATTTTATATTCTGTCAGGAGTAAGAAAGATATTTCTAATTCATAAAAGCAAGAGAAAAATACTTATAAAGCTAAACCTTACTATAAAATTTTCAAATAAAATCACATCTTCAAATTGTTCCTATTTTTAATCTGTGGTATAATTGTAAAATTTTAATTAAGTTACAGTGATTTGTAAACACAGATAATAAAGAATTTCATTACCACAGCCTAGATCATTATTAAAGAAAAAATATTCCCAAATGAAATAGGTTCCCTGACATTTCTAATTATCTTTAAGTAGAACTGTGCATACCAACTTTTTTCGTTAGCTGAGAATAGAGGCACATATGCTAAACTAAAAACACCTTTTGTGACATAAAAACTACTTACATTGGCTTTAAGGTTAATCTTTAATATTTACTATAATAGGGCAGTGCTAAATTACTGATTATCTAAAATTGGAACACTCAAGAGTTTGGTTAAAATATTTTATCAGTTTAATAAAAATTTTTGAGATTATTAAGATCTTTACACTATCATTTCTTTTTTTAACTTTTATACTCAGGAGTACATGAACATGTTTGTTATATAGGTAAACTGCATATATGGGAGTTTGGTGTGCAGATTATTCTGTCACCAAAGTAGTAAGTATAGTACCCAATAGGTAGTTTTTTTATCCTCTCCCTCCTCCAATCTTCACCCTCAAGTAGGCCCCGGTGTCTGTTGAACCCCTCTTTGTGTCCATGTGTTCTCATTGCTTAGCTCCCACTTATGAGTGAGAACATGTGGTATTTGGTTTTCTGTTCCTACATTAGTTTGCTTAGAATAAATGGATGAATCTGGAGGCCATCATCCTACACTATTGTTTCTATGAATATTAAGATAAACAGTGTGACTTAATGGTAAATGACTAAATATTCACATTTCAGTGTAAATGTCATTCTTCAGAGGGCCCTTTTCTGACTCTCTCTATTCCTCTATCCTTGGTTTTTACTCATAGCACCTATCATGTATATACATACACACACACACACATATTGCGTATGTATGTACACACACACACGTCTCATATATGTATGTGTGTGTACTGCAAAACTAATGTTTTTCTAGATGTCAAAAACACTTCTAGCTTTTTGTAATACTTACATCAAATTTAAAATGGTAAAAGGGCAGTAAAGGGTTACAGAATGACAGCATATAAACTCTCCATTTAAAGACAGTTGAAAATGTTCAAAAATCAGTTCTCAACAATAAGTACATAAAAGGAACTTGCAAATACAATGAATTATCTTACTTCACCTTGGGCTAAACTTGTTCTTGGATTATCTGCTATACAATTAAGGAAAGTTTTTACGTTTCTTTTATCCTGAAAAGGTAAGAATTCTATTTACTTAAGGAATATAGATAATGATTCTAGAATGCCAACTCAGTTTGGGCCTTAGGAATAGAAAAATATGCATACCATACACTGTTTTTAAAGAAGATAACAGCTATAAATACTCCCAAACTAAATGTTCTAGTATGAGTCTTTACTTGTAAAAATGGTGTTATAGTGTGGTTTTCTCAGCACTTGCAGTAAGAAACTCTTTGCATACAATTTCACCTTATATTCAAGCTACTCTAATATAAAAGGACTTATTAGAGTGGCAATCCACTGTTTATGTTTTTGAAATATTCTTAAAACAATTTTTTGTTAATAATTGCAAAATATTAAAGAAAAGGCTAAATATTGTTTTTAAATGACTAAATGATTTTCCTTTAGGTAAATAAGCAAAATGCACATGTAGAACAAATCAAGTATTGTGAAGAATAAAATCTAGGATTTATTGGGAAACTAAGATTTTTCCATGTAATGTTGCTTTTCTTAGTCTTTCTGAAATATCAAACAGAGATAAAGACAGATTTATTTCTTCATAACATTTTCAGCAATGATGACTATAAATAAAAACTACTGTAAAAAAAGTGAACTCATTAGGTGGCATGTAAGCAAATATTCTGTTATTTTCCCCACAATAATTAAGCCATGACAAATACCAAACACACTCTAGGACATGTAAGCTAATCATACAGAATGAAGAATAACCAGTGTTTAAAACTTAAACTTTTTTCACTAGAGACAATGTTGTTATTTGCATAAAACACAAAGTAAAATACAAAAATTAGCCAGGTGTGGTGGTGTGCACCTGTAATCCCAGCTACTTGGGAGGCTGAGGCAGAAGAATCGCTTGAACCTGGGAGGTGGAGGTTGCAATGAGCTAAGATCATGCCACTGCACTCCAGCCCAGGTGACAGAGCGAGATACCATGTCAAAAAAACAAACAAAAAAACAAAACCATGAAGTGATTGTACAAAACACTGACAGAGCACTGAATTAAAATTTCAATCATGCTATAGGTTTTTTACAGAAACACTTAAAATTTTTAATCCTTGGCCAAGTGTGGTGGCTCATGACTGTAATCTCAGCAATTTGGGAGGCCAAGGCAGGCAGATCACCTGAGGTCGGGAGTTCAAGACCAGCCTGACCAACATGGAGAAACCCCGTCTCTACTAAAAATACAAAATTAGCTGGGTGTGGCGGTGCACGCCTGTAATCCCAGCTACTCGGGAGGC
This sequence comes from Pongo abelii, assembly GCF_028885655.2. Lineage (NCBI taxonomy): Eukaryota > Metazoa > Chordata > Mammalia > Primates > Hominidae > Pongo > Pongo abelii. Next base: position 94,859,997 of record NC_071995.2, read on the forward strand.
TGCGGCAGGAGAATCGCTTGAACCCAGGAGGCAGAGACTGCAGTGAGCCAAGATCGTGCCATTGCACTCCAGCCTGGGCCAACAAGAGAGAAACTCTGTCTAAAAAAAAAAATTAATCCTTGATGTGTTCAAATCTGAGGCTGATTCTTTTCTTTTGATAGTATGAATAGTGAAACACACAAACTAGAAGAAAAGAAATGTACCAAAGATTTTCCTCCATTCAAAAATACCATAAGAAAGACAATATTAGTTTATTATGACACTTGAGGTGTAAAATGTCAGAGAAGAATGCTCTAGAGCTTGATTCTTGTACCAAAAACAACCAGTAAACTGGAAAAACAACAAGAATCAACTATCTTCCAAGTATGGAACCTAATTAGACACTAAAAACAACCAGGAAAGTGCTTCATGCAGAGGCTGCTGATCTTGATAGGAGACTCACATGGGCAAACCAGTAGCTACCATTCCCCATTTCTCAGCTTTGCCACAACAGTAAGGAATAGCAGCCCCCATCTCTGGAGCGACTTATTAGTGCCATAGCAGGCAGTGGGAGAACTTTGTCCTCCAAAAATTCAAGTTTGAATATTTTGGTCAGTTTGGCAGATCACTGAGAGACAGGCACAGAGGCAGATGCTTGCCTTTATTTAGGCCCTCTGGGGCTACTGGGCAGGGGAGGTGCACCTGCATCTACTGGAAGATCTAATAAGACAGCACCTTCTTTAAACCAGATATTGTTACATTATTGTCAGGTCACTGACTTACTACAGAGATAATGTAATAGAAACTTCAGTAACTATACACATAAGAAATACACAGTTTGCAAAAATGGTTTTGGAAAGTCACAAAGGGATGACAACAGCCTTCAACTAGCCAAGAAAGGCCTGATGAGTGGGAGAATCTGATAACCACAGTTATCACATTGTAGTACAGTGGCCAGGTCTCAACAAATAACCACAAAGCACACAAACAGGAAAGCATGGCCCATTAAGAAAAAAAGCATTTGACAGAAACCTGAAGCAGCACAGAATTTGGAATTGCTAGTCAAAAGTGTTAAATCAACTGTCCTAAATATGCTCAAAGACCTGAAGGAAATCAGGAAAACAATGTATGAGCAAAACAAGAATATCAATAAAGAGACTGAAATTATAAAATGGAATCAAACAAAAATTCCAAAGTTAAAAATTACAATAACTACAATTAAAAAATTCACTACGGTGGTTCAACAGATTTGAACAGGCAGAAAAAATGATTAGCAAATTTGAAGACAAGGCAATTAAAATTATCCAGTCTTAGGGATACAAAGAAAAAAGAATGAAGAAAAATGAATAGAGCCTGATGAACCTACCAGACAGGGACACTATCAAGTGTACCCACCTACACAGCACAGGAGCCCCCAAAGATAAAAGAAAGGGGGAAATATTTGAAGAAATAACGGTTAAAAGCTTCTCAAACCTGATGAAAGACATGAATACATACATCCAAAAATTTCAAATAAATCCAAGAATAAATTCAAAGGAGATACAAAATTCAGACACATTATATTCAAAGTGGAGAAACCCAAAGACAAATAAAGTATCTTGAAAGCAGCAAGAGAAAAGCAACTAGACATGTACATGGGCTCCTCAGTAAGATTAACAGCTGATGTGTCATCATAAACTGTGATGACCAGGCAGCAATAGGAATGGCATATTTTAAATCCAGAGAGAAAACAAAAAGTCAACCAAGAATTTTATATTCAGCAAAACTATCATTTAAGAATGAAGGAGAAATTTCCAGATAAAAGCCAAGGAAGTATGTTACCAGTAGACCTACTGTTAAAGGGAAACCCTCAGGCTGTAATGAAAGGACGTAAGACATAACACTGGTAAAGGTAATTACACAGGTAATTATAAAAGAGAGTATTAATGCACTTTTGGTTTTTAACTCTTTTTGCTTTTCTTGTTTTTTTAATTATTTTATTGTTGTTTTTGAAGTTCTGGGGTACATGTGCAAGATGAGCAGGCTTGTTACATAGGTAAACATGTGCCATGGTGGTTTGCTGCACTTAACCCATCACCTAGGTATTAAGGCCAACATGCATTAGCTCTTTTCCCTAACGCTCTCCCTACCCCCGCCCTCCTCCAACAGGCCCCAGGAAGTGTTGTTCCCCTCCCTGTGTCCATATGTTCTCACTGTTCAGCTCCCACTTATAAGTCAGAACATGAGGTGTTTGGTTTTCTGTTTCTGCGTTAGTTTGCTGAGCATAATGGTTTCCAGCCTTATCCATGTCCCTGCAAAGGACATGATCTCATTCCTTTTTGTGGCTGAATAGTATTCCACGGTGTCCAAGTACCACATCTTCTTTAGCCAGTCTATCAATGATGGGCATTTGGGTTGATTCCATGTCTTTGCTATTGTGAACAGTGCTGCAATGAACATACACATGCATGTATCTTTGTAACAGAATGATTTATATTCCTTTGGGTATATACCCAGTAATGGAATTGCTGGTCAAATGGTATTTCTGGTTCTAAATCTTTGAGGAATCGCCACACTGTCTTCCACAATGGTTGAACTAATTTACATTCCCACCAACAGTGTAAAAGCATCCCTATTTCTCCGCAACCTTGCCAGTATCTGTTGTTTCTTGACATTTTAGTAATCGCCATTCGACTGGCGTGAGATGTTATCTCATTGTGATTTTGATTTGCATTTCTCTTAAAAGGCAAAAAAAATTATAAATCTGCTGATGGGCACATAAAATATAAAAAGATAATCTGTGACAATAACAATATAAAAGGGAAGAGATAGAGATACACAGGAGCAGACTATATACTACTAAGTTGGTATTATTCAAGTGAGGTTACTATCATTTTAAGATGTTAACTATATTCCTCAAGGTAACCACTAAAAAACTAACACAAAATATTACAGAAAAGGAAAAAAAACAAAGGAATTGGAATGGTACACTATTTTAAAAATTAGCTAAGTGCAATAAAAGGGCAAAAATAAAAAAATTAAGGAGTTAGAAACAAGTAAGACATACAGAAAACAATAGCTAACTAGAAAAATCAGTTCTTCCTTATCAGTATTTTAAATGTAAATGAATTAAACTCTTCAATTAAAAGGCAGAGACTGTCAGACTGGATTTTTTTAAAACCCAATCCACCTAACTACTGTCTAAAAGAGACCGGGTGCAGTGGCTCATACCTGTAATCCCAGCACTTTGGGAAGAGGGTGGATCGCGTCAGGTCAGGAGTTCAAGACCAGCCTGGCCAACATGGTGAAATCCCATTTCTACTAAAAACACAAAAACTGGCCAGGTGCAGCGGCTCACGCCTGTAATCCCAGCACTTTGGAAGGCGGAGGCAGGCAGATCACAAGGTCAGGAGATCAACACCAGCCTGGCCAACATGGTGAAACCCCATCTCTACTAAAAATACAAACAAATAGCCGGGCGTGGTGGCACATGCCTGTAGTCCCAGCTACTCGGGAGGCCGAGGCAGGAGAATCGCTTGAACCTGGGAGGTGGAGGTTGCAGTAAGCTGAGATCACGCCACTGCACTCCAGCCTAGGTGACAGAGTGAGATTCTATCTCAAAAAATAAATAAATAAATAAAATTAGCCAGGCATAGTGGCGTGCACCTATAATCTCAGCTATTCAGGAGGCTGAGGCAGGAAAACTGCTTGAATCCGAGAAGCGCAGCTTGCAGTGAGCCAAGATTGCGTCACTGCACTCCAGCCTGGGCAACAAGAGCGAAACTCCATTAAAAAAGGCCGGGCACGGTGGCTCACGCCTGTAATCCTAGCACTTTTGGAGGGCAACACAGGTGGATCGTGAGATCAAGAGATCAAGACCATCCTGGCCAACATGGTGAAACCCCATCTCCACTAAAAATACAAAAATTAGCTGGGCATGGTGGCAGGTGCCTGTAGTCCCAGCTACTCAGGAGGCTGAAGCAGAAGAATGGCTTGAACCCAAGAGGCAGAGGTTGCAGTGAGTTGAGATCACACCACTGCACTCCAGCCTGGTGAGGGAGGGAGACTCTGTCTCAAAAAAAAAAAAAAGAGAGAGAAGCACTTTGGATACAAAGACACTAAGAAACTGAAAGTGAAAGGATAGGAAAAAATATTCCATGCAAATAGTAACCAAAAAAGAGCAAGTGTAGCTATGTTTTTGTCAGACAAAACAGAGTATGATAACAAGAGACAAAGAAGGCCATCATATATTATAAGGGGTTCGACACATTAAGCTACATCAATTATAAACATTTACACACCTAAAAACAGAGACTAAAAATATATTAAGCAAAAACAGAATTGAAAGGAGAAACAGACAACTCTACAATAATAGATGGAGACTTCAATATCCTATTTTAAGTACTGGATAGAAGAACCAGAGAGATTTATAAAGAAATACAGGACGTGGCTGGGTGCGGTGGCTCATGCCTGTAATCCCAACACTTTAGGAGGCAGAGGCGGGCAGATCACCTGAGGTCAGGAGTTTCAAACCAGCCTGGCCAACATGGTGAAACCTCGTCTTTACTAAAAATACAAAAGCAGCTAGCCAGGTGTGGTGGTGCATGCTGGTAATCCCAGTTACTCAGGAAGCTGAGACAGGAGAATTGCTTGAAGTTGGGAGGCAGAGTTGAAGTGAACCAAGATCACACTTCAGCCTGGACGACAGAGACCCTGTCTCACAGAAAGCGGAAGGGAGGGGAGGGGAGGGGAGGGGATGAGAGGGGAGGGGAGGGGAGGGGGAGGAAAGAAATATAGGACTTGAACAGCACTATATATCTATTGTATTAGACCTATCAGATATACATAGTACACTCCACCTAACAAGCAGAATACACACTCTTCAAGCACACACGGAACATTCTCCAGGACAGACCATAAGGCAGGCCATAAAACAGGTCTTAATAAACTTTAAAAAACTAAAATCATAAAAAGCTCTTTTCCAATCAAAATGGAATGAAACTAAAAATCAGGAACAGAAGGAAAACCGGAAAATTCATGCACATGTGGAAATTAAGCAACATATTCTCAAGCAACTGATCAAAGAAGAAACCACAAGAGATATAAAAAAGACCCTCATGCAAATGAAAACAAAAACACAACATACATAAGCATATGGGATGTAGCTAAATAAGTGTAAAGAGGATGTTTACAGCTATAAAAGCTTACATTAAAAGAGCTCAATAACCTAATGGTACACTTTATAGAATTAGAAAAAGAACATCAAACAAAACTCAAAGCTAGCAGAAAGAAGAAAATAATAAAGTCCAAATTGGAGATAAACAAAATAGAGAATAGAAAAAGAATAGAGAAAAAAACAAAACAGAAAGTTGGTTCTTTAAAAGATCAACAAAATAGTCCGGGTGCAGGGAGGCCAAGGTGGGTGGACCACCTGAGGTCAGGAGTTTGAGACCAGCCTAGCCAACATGGTGAAACCTCATCTCTACCAAAATACAAAAATTAGCTGGACATGGTGGCAAGTACCTGTAATCTCAGCTACTCGGGAGGCTGAGGCAGGAGAACTGCTTCAGCCTGGGAGATGGAGGTTGCAGTGAGCCGGGGTCGTGCCACCGCACTGCAGCCTGGGCAACACAGTGAGACTCTCTCTCAAAAAAAGAAAAAAAATCAACAAAATAAATTTTTAGCTAGACTGACTAACAAAAAGAGATTACACTCAAATGACTAAAATCAGAAAGTGGAAACATTACTACCAATTATACAGAAATAGAACGGATTATAAAAGAACGCTATGAACAATTATATGCCAACAAAGTGGATAGCTTAATGAAACAGACAAACTCTTATAAACACACAAACCAGCAAAACTGACTTAAGAAGAAACAGACAACCAAAATATACCTAAGAAGTGAGGTGACAATCAGTATAAAACACTTCCAACCAAAAAAGCCCAGGACCAGACGACTTTACTGGTAAAGTCCACCAAACATTTAAAGATGAATTAACAACCTATTCCTAAACAACTGAAGAGGGGATAACACTTCTTGACTTCTATAAGGTCAACATTACCCTGACACCAAAGCCAAACAAAGACATCGTAAGAAAAGAAAATTTTACAAGTCAGTATCCTTTATAAACATAGATGCAAAAATCCTTAAGAAAATACTAACAAATTGAATTCGGCAGCTTATTAAAAAGATTATACCAAATGGGTATATAATGAACTAGGATTTGTCTCAAGAATGCAACGGTGGTTCAACATAAGAAAATCAATTAATGTAGACAGGCGCAGTGGCTCACACCCATAATCCCAGAACTTTGGGAGGCTAAGGCAGGTAGATCACCTGAGGTCAGGCGTTGGAGACCAGCCTGGACAACATGGTGAAACCCCGTCTCTACTAAAAATACAAAATTAGCCGGGCATGGCGGCGCATGTCTGTAATCCCAGCTACTTAGGAGGTTGAGGCGGGAGAATCACTTAAACCCAGGAGGGGGAGGTTGCAATGAGCCGAGATTGGGCCATTGCACTCCAGCCTGGGCAACAAGAGCAAAACTCTGTCTCAAAAAAAAAAAAAGAAAATCAACTAATGTAATACATCACATTAGCAAAATGAAGATAAAACCACATGAACTTCTCAACTGATTTAGCAAAAAAAAAAAAAAGGAAAAAAAGATTTTACAAAATTCAACACCCTTTCATGATAAAATCACTCAATAAACAGAACAGAAAGGAATTTCCTCAACATGAAAAGGCCATATATAAAAACTCACAGTTAATATCCTATTCAATGGTGAAAGACTGAAAGCTTTTCTCTTAAGACAAAAAACAAGACAAAGATGCCTGCTTTCACCACTTCTATTCAATACAGTACTGGAAGTTCTAGTCAGAACAATTAGGCAAGAAAAAGAAATATAAGGCAGCCAAATAGGAAATGAAAAAGTAAAACTATCCCTATTTAGAGATGACATGATCTTATATGAAGAAAACCTTAAAGAATCCACAAATAAAACCCTGTTAGAGCTAATAAACTAATTTCCTTAAGATGTAGAAAGAAAACTGCCATGATGAAATCAGTTGTATTTCTATAGGTTAGCAATGAACTATATGAAAGGGAAATTTTAAAAAGAATCCATTTAGAATAGCATCAAAGACAGTAAAATACTTAGGAATAAATTTAACCAATGCAGTGATAGACTTATATGCTGAAAATTACAAAATATTGTTGAATAAAATTAAAGAAACCTAAATAAATGAAAGTATATCCCATACTCATGGATTGGAAGACTTAATATTAGTAAGATGTCAACATTATCCAAATGATCTACAGGTTTAATGCAATCTCCATCAAAATTCCAATGGTGCTCTTTTGCAGAAAAAGAACATGGTCTAAAATTTGTTCCGGTTTACAGTGAGCTATGATTATGCCACTGCACTACAGACTGGGTGATAGTGGGATCCTGTCTCAAATTTAAAAAAAAAAAAAAGCAAGACAACAACGATATCTTAAAATTTATATGGAATTCCAAGGAACCTTGGATAGTTTTGCACTAGAAGAACAAAGGTGGAGGTCTTATGTATCCTCATTTCAAGACTTAATAAAAAGATAAAAAGCTACAATAATCAAAACATTATGGTATTGACATAAGAATAGATATATATAGACAAATAGAATAGAGTTGAGAACCCAAACACAGACTCTCACACCTGATTTTTGACAAAGGTGCCAGGACCATTCAATAGGGAAGGGGCAGTTTATTCAGCAAATGGTGCTGGGAAAACTGGATGTTTTCATGCAAAAGAGTGAAACTGAACCATTACCTTACACCATATACAAGAGTTAACTCAAAATGAATCAAAGGCCTAAATATAAGAGTTAATACTGTAAAACTCTTAGAAAAAATATTCCTGATGTTGGATTTCACAATGATTTCTTAAATATGACACCAAAGGCACAGGCAACAACAAAAAAGACCTCAAAAAACAGACATATTGGACTTTAAATTTAAAATGATAGTAAAGAGAGTGAAACAACCTACAGAATGGGTTAAAATACTTGCAAATCATGTATCTGATAAGAGTTTAATATCCAGAAAGAACTGCTACAACTCAACAGCAAAAAACAAACACCCAATTTAAAAATGGGTAAAGGTCTTGAATGTACATCACACCAAAGATATACCAATGGCCTATAAGCACATAAAAAGATGCTCAACATTATTACTCATTGGAGAAATGCAAACCAAAACCACTATGAGATACCACCTCATGCCCACTAGGATGGCTACTATCAAACAGAAAGCAGTGTCAGTGAGGATGTGGACAAACTGGAACACTGATGCAACTGTAAAATGGTGTAGCCATTGTGAAAAACTGGTAGTTCCTCAAAAAACTAAACACAGAATAATCATATGACCCAGCAATTCTACTCCTAGGGATATACCAAAAAAAAAACAAAAAAAACTGAAAACGGGGACTCAAACAGATACTTGTACACCAATGTTAATGGCAGCATTATTCACAACAGCCAAAAGGAGAAAACAACCTGCCAATCAACGGATAAACAAAATGTGGCATATACATACAATGCCATAAAAAGAAATGAAGTTCTGACATATGCTACAACATAGATGAGCCTTGAGAACATTATGCTAAGGGAACTAAGTCAGACACAAAAGGACAAATATTGTATGATTCTACTTACATGAAAAAGCTCTAGAGATAGATGTGATGGTTACACATAATTTCAATCTTAATTGTCATTGAACTTTATGCTTAAAAATAACTAAAACGGTAAATTTTATTTTGTATATTTTATCACAATAAAAACATTTTAACTATCGTGTTAGCAGGCATTTATATCAGTTTTCCATCAAGCCTAAATATGGTCAATATTTCATTTGAGTGGAGCTTTACTGAAATAATTGGCTAAATAATTTCAATCTGACCTATACCAATTATGCTGAACACAACAGAGTATATCAGGATTAGCGCTTTATGATTATGATGTAGACGCTTACAAAAGACTGTTGTTGCTCCCAGCTTAACAGTAAGAATGAGCCAGACAAACTATAAAACCATAGTTTTTTAAACTCAGAAAGCTGAGGATGCAAAGAAAATAAATCAACTAAATTCTAGAGGAACAAGCCCTTTCTGGAAAAGAAAACAGGGCTGGGATCATGGTGAAAGGAGAAGTGAACCTGCAATAGGAGGGGGAAACTAGCCAACTTTTAACAGACTTTTCAAGGGAAACACAGGGACAAGATAGATTAAAATCTCAAAAAACTCATTCACAAAGCAAATCTGCACTTTTCCAATAGGATCCCTTCCAAGTATTGAAGCTGAATAAGGGAAGGTGAGGCGATGGGACCACAGAATGCTGGGGACAAGGCAGGAGAGCTGAGAGAAACCCCTGTTCAAGTGGCATACTAAGTGTAAGGTCATGCCTGCCAAAGGAAGGTGGCAGGGTATTAGTTCAGTGCTCTCTCCAGAGGTAAGGACCGAAGCCAGAAGTGGGGCTAGAGAGAGAAAAAAAAAAACATGTCCCAGCTGCTCCAAATGCCAACAGCTGGGCTGTGAAACAGAGAGGGATCTCCCACAGTGCAACAAACTGGGCTAAAAAGGCTGGGGTGGGCTATAAAGGATGGCGAGATTGCCTGAATCTCACAGGTGCTCAGATCTCAAACTCTAATAAAGGGAGTGTCCTCATCCTGCCTTCACAACATCTGATACCAGTGGTAAACTAAAGACAACTAAAACTGCAACAAGGTCCCATCCCAAACTGAACTGACTTAGCCCCTAACACTAGTGACCTGACAGAATACTTCAGTCTGTACTGTCCTTTTTCACAATGTCTGACAGCAAACAAAAAATCAGAGACCAAGAAACAGAAAAATGTGACCCATAATCAAGAGCAAAGATGTAATATGAAGTCTTTCAGTGACAACATTTCAAATTATGGCTATTTTGCTACTCAAATAGACGATAATTTTTTAAAGTATTAGAGTTTATGAAATAGTTTAATTGGATCAGACACAGGTTTTCGGTAATGAATACTGTTTGTTTTTCCATATAAAGGTATTAAAAGTGGTGTACAGAATTCATACAACATAGAAACCACCTGTCCCACTACTATTAATAGTTTGGTCAAATCTGGAAAGCTAAATCAAATAAAGTAGAAAAACTATAAAATTTTGCAGAGACTTCATATACTAATAAGTATTACTGACGCTCCAAATATATTTGGCCATGTAATATCAATGACACTTTTAACATTTTACAAAACCTAATGTTCCAAAAAACATATATAAAATACATTCACATGAATTCCATCAGGCCATACATGCTGTTTCATAGGCTGTTTTCCCATCAAGTATTACATTTCAGCTACTTCCCCTCAACTATTTCATGGAGATCCATTTATATAAATAAATGTAACTATACATCATCTTTCTAAATGGATGTTTACTATTCCATCGTATGGCTATACTATGTAGCAGAAATGTCTTATGCTTCGGATTTCACCACACAGACATTAACACAGACATGGTGAGATTTAATAAAATTAATACATTTTACTCCTTCATCAAGAACATTTTTAAGTGAAACTGTTTCTTTCTTTCCCTGTATGTGTGAAGTAAAGAATGCCACTGCCATGATTTTGAAACAAGGAGCCAGAAGTTTTACACACATTGCATATGTACCACCAGGGCAAATGTCAACAGAGTTTAAAAGGCAGGGCCGGGGGCGGGGGGAGGGTGGGACAAATATTTTAGTATTATGAAAATTAAGTTTTGACCTTGTGGGCTTTCCGAAAGGGTCTCAGGATCACAAATCACACTGTAAGATTTGCTAGGTTAGTTTCCCAAGCTGAATTTCAATTAACCTATCTTAGCAAACAGAACATTAATAATTCAATAAGAAAGGTAATAGCTAGTAATAATAGTAACCATAATCAAAATTACTAATTGCTGAGCACAGGAAGTAAGTTTGGGGGAAAAAAGTAAATTAAGGATTGAACCTATTGGAACAAATTTAATCTAGAACTCAGAAAAAAAGTCAATGTTTAAAGTTTGAGTCCGAGAACTGCAATTATATAAAACCAACTGAAGCCAGAAAGGGTATGTGTAATAAGAGGGAAGGTCAGAAACTTGAGGAATACTTAAAGTTAACAAGTAGACAAGGGCAAAGTGTAACCAACGCAGTTCCAAACAGAATGGATAGAGACATCAATTCTGACAACTGAAGAAACATTAGAGACAACCTGGGCCAAGCAATTTATTTTATGATTAAAGAAACAGAGCCTGAAGAGGCTCAAAAAAGTGAAGTGATCTGGCCAAGTCTCTGCAAGTGAGAGTCAGGTCTTAAAATTTCACCTTAGGGATCCCAACTCAATTTTCTTTCCACAGTAGTAAATTTCCAGAGTTAGGAAGCAACTCTTTTACCTGCTAACTACTGAAGAATTAAAATCTAGTATGAGAGACAGATTTCAGCAAGAAAATAGCACGTGTATCTCTACTCCTTCAAACTCTGCTCCTTTTGCAGTCTTCACCATGGCAGTAAATGGATGGTAACTATAGTCTAACATTTGCTTTGTCTTTCCTTTTCTCACATTCCACAATCCACGCATCACCAAAGCCTTCAAAATGTATCGAGTCTGATCACATGAACTGCTCAAATCCTGATCCAAGCCCAGCCTCATCATCTCTTTGCTTAGAATTTAATGTTTAGAGCATCCAACTGGGCATGGTGGCTCACATCTGTAATCCCAGTGACTCGAGAGGCTGAGGCGGGAGAACTGTTTGAGGCCAAGAGTTCCAAGACCAGCCTGGGCAACATAGTGAGACCCCTCCTCTTAGGAAAAAAAAATTAAAAATTAGCCAGGCAGGGTGGCACACAGCTACTCAGAAGGCTGAGACAGGAGGATTACTTGAGCCCAGAAGTTTGAGACTGCAATGAGCTGTGATCTCGTCACTGCACTCCAGCCTGGGAATCAGAGTGAGACCCCAACTCTCAAGAAAAAAAATTTCGAGCATCCTAACTTGTCTTACTGCTCCCACCGCAACACCTCTGCCCTCCCTGCCCCACTGCCCATAGTGTATTTCTATATAGCAGCCAGAGCAAACATATTAAATCATAAATAACATAATCACTCTTCTTCAAAACCCTAAAATGACTGGCACTTACTAAACTGTTAAAGTTCTTAAATGGTTTATGAGGTCCTGATAAACCTCATAAATGGCCTGCCCATCTCCTTTTTAACCTCGTTTTCTGCCATTCTGCTCCCACCCACTCCACTATAGCAGCACAGTCTCTGTTTCTTTTTTTGCACTTGCCCTTCCTCTGCTTGGAATGCATTTTCTCCAGATGTTAATGGCTCATTTCCTTATTTCCTTTTAGGTTCTACTCAAATATCACTTCCCTGGTCACCTTGTACAAAACAGAACTCTACACGCAGCTAACACTCTATTCCCCTTAACTGCTTTAATTTTCTCCACAGTCTTGCTGTCTAACATTCTATATTGGGTTTTTTTTTTTTTTTTTGGAGACGGAGTCTGACTCTACTGTGCAGTCTGGAGTGTAATGGCGCGATCTCAGCTCACTGCAACCCCTGCCTCCCGAGTTCAAGTGATTCTCCTGCCTCAGCCTCCAGAGTAGCTGGGACTACAGGCATGTGCTACCATGTCCACCTAATTTTTTCTGTACTTTTTGGTAGAGACAAGGTTTCACCATGTTGGCAAGGATGGTCTTGGCCTCTTGACCTCGTGATCTGCCCACCTCAGCCTCCCAAAGTGCTGGGATTACAGGCGTGAGCCAACGTGCCCAGCATATATTGGTCTATTGTCGATTCCCTCCACTAGAATGTGGTCTCCTTAAGAACAGGGAATTAATATATTTTGCTCATTATTGTATCCTCAGCATTTAGAACAAATCCTGACACTCAACAGGTGCTCATAAATACCTACAGAATGAATGAATGACAGCAAATACTAACATAGTACTAGAGATTAGTCATCTTTTTTGACTTAGGCTCTGTCTCCCTGATTGAAGTCAATCTATTAACTGGCAAAGTTTCTGATCACTGTCTCACACAAACTGCTGTGCTTAGGTTTTCTCCTATATATTAAAAAGTATTATTCATTCATTTCAGCAAACATTCACACACAGGCCCTATCATGTCCCCAGCAATATAGGAGGCACTGAGGGCAAAAAGATAAAATATTAACTCTGTTAATATTACTTAGTCTTGGGAAGTGTTATATCATTTTCAGAATGAAGTTATTCTGCAAATGAGTGAAACACCAGGATAATAACGATAAATGTTTTCATAATTATTTCAAAGGCCAAAAATTCAAATAATAGCACACATACTCAAAATGAACTTTACATGAAAACTGTTTGAGCCATGTGACAACATATATAAAATTTATTTATTTATTTTGAGACAGGATCTCACTTTGTCACCCAGGCTGGAGTGCAGTAACAGGATCATGGCTCACTGAAGCCTCCATTGCCCAGGCTCAAGCAATCCTTTTGCCTCAGCCCCCCAAGTCGCTGGGACTTACCGGTATGCACCATCACACCTAGCTAATATTTGTTTTTGTAGAGATGGAGTTTTGAACTCCTGAACTCAAGCAATCTTCCCACCTGGGCCTCCCAAAGTGCTAAGATTACAGGCATGAGCCACCGTGCTAAGTCTTAAAATTTAATTGACTGCCTTTATTAAGCTTGTAGAGATCAAGACATTACAGTTCACTATATTGGAACCCCTACGTGAAATGACATCCCTACCCATTACCTCCTGAGTTGAGTAAGAACTTAGACAAAAATAACCAGTAGCTGAGAAGCTTCAAACAGGTTTATTAAGGTTGTTTCTCAACACCATCATTTGTATAAATAATCCCCCAGATCCCTCTGACTTTCACAAGATAATATTTTTCAACTGAAACTTATTTTCATTATTTTCTTTAAACATATTTTTGTATACATTGTCTGCTGGGCAATAAATTAAAATTCAAAATATAAAATCTGATTTAAATGTCACTCGGAATATAGATACTTCCATCATGAATAATAAATTGATTTGCAGATGATAAATCCCCACAGAAAGGGCATTTGTTTTAAACAGCTGTTCAGCTTCAGAGAATTCAGACAGTGATCTATTAGAAATGTCATCTGATGCTTTTGATAATAATGGTCTTACTCAGAATAGAACCAAGAGAGCAATTGTAACCACTTGAGATAGTGCCTCATTTTGATATACAAACTGTTATATACAAAAGGGGAAAAAAGCCCATTAAAAGGAAGCTCAGGCCAGGCACTGTGGCTCATGGCTATAATTCCAGCACTTTGGGAGGCTGAGGCAGGAGCATCTCGAGGCCAGGAGTTTGAGACCAGTCTAGGCAACACAGTGAGACCCTCAATTCTACAAAAAAATATTTAAAAATAGCCAGATGTGGTGTCATGTGCCTGTAGTCCTAGCTACTTAGGAAGCTGAGGCAGGAGAATCGCTTGAGCCCAGGAGTTTAAGGCTGCAGTGAGCTGTGACTGCACTCCAACCTGGGAGACAAAGTGAGACCCTGTCTCAAAAAACAAACAAACAAAAACAAGAGAGACGAGAAGGCAATTATTTTACATCTCAGTTATGTGATGAACACTCCCAGTCGTGAGTTTGCATATAAGTAATGCGTTTCTCAAAGTACAACTACAGAAAGGTTATAGTAGACTACTGATAATTCTGAGATTCAAATTACCCTACCTAGTCATTTGAAAACCAACCTTTTTAACTGATAAAGCAAGCACTGAGAGGTTACACCTCTGGGTTGTACACACACACGTGAGAGAGCAATCCAGCTTATTTTATCTGGTGAAAAGTTAACTAGTAATAATATTAGGCCAGTAAATTCAAATTCTTCCTGAGAAAGGTATCCTGAGATTTTAATCCTCGGTACATATCCAAGAGAAACTATAACACATTTACCCAAAAATATGAACAGAAATGGTCACAGCAACATGCCCGTAATAGCATAATACTAGAAACAACCTAAATGTCTATTACAGACCAGATAATAGGTAACAAATTACGGTAATTCATAGAATAGAATATTATTATACAGCAGTAAAAATGAATGAACTACAACCACATGCAACAAGGACGAATATTAGTAATGTGATCTTTAACAAAAAGAAGTCCCAGAAGACTACATTTAGTATTTTTTATAAAAATAAAAAAACACAATATATTTATTGTTTAGGTAAACTATATATAATGCTTTTTAAAAATACACAGGATTAAAATAAAGTTTATGATGATAGTTACAAATTAGGGAGAGGCAAGGAGAAAAGCATATAAAAAGTTAAGTTACTGACAATATTTAAGAAGTTGAGTTCACAGATATTAATTATTTTATTGCTGTATAACTACATACACACACAGATATACAGATTATGCAGGGACGAGTGAGGATCCTGTCATAAGCCCAGAACTCTGTGCAAATTTGTTTAAAAAAAAAAAAAAGGTTAGGGAAAAAAGAATAAAAACAGAAGCATAATTAAAAAGTAAAAGTAGATTTTAAGAAAGTAAAATGTATACATATATTTATTTACCTGTTTCTCAGTAAGTGTGCAAGGTCAAATATTTTAATAATAAAAAGGATACAGGGGCCGGGCACATGGCTCACATCTGTAATCTCAGCACTTTGGAAGGCCAAGGCAGGTGGATCACCTGAGGTCAGGAGATTGAGACCAGCCTGGCCAACATGGTGAAACTCCATCTCTAGTAAAAATACAAAAAAAGGTAGCCAGGTGTGGTGGCACACACCTGTAATCCCAGCTACTCAGGAGGCTGAGGCAGGAGAATTGCTTGAGCCCAGGAGGCAAAGGCTGCAATGAGCTGAGATCAAGCCACTGCACTCCTGCCTGGGTGACAAGAGTGAGACTCGGCCTCCGTGCCCCCACCACTCCACCCCACCCCACCCCACCCCAAAAAAAGGATATATGGCTAGAGTCGAGAGTGAATTTCTTTTTCCCAGACCTGCCACTAGGTAACTATATTCTCAACAGATGACTTTCCAAAACTGCCTGGTCAGATGGCTTTTTTTTTTTTTCCTGAAACAAATGGCCTATATTTGACATCATTAGGTATAAAATTTGATGTCATCGGGTATGAAATTTGGTCTCTTTTGTAAGATGTATCACTCCATTCTTGGCTTCCCTTCATTTCTTGGCCCACCAACGTATCTAATACCTGCTACTATTTGGCCCACAAATAAAGCACCTTACTAATCATTCCAGCAGATTCTCTTCATAATTTATACAGATTATTATAACCACTAAGGACAAACATGAAGATACATACACCGTGGGTGAACAACTGTTTTTATCTGAGATGTGTTTATTTGATAAATGTTCCTTTAAAGAAGACATTAATTAATACCAACTGTAGCAGTCAGATTTGACTAGGTTATAATAATCAAGATTTTATTCTCTTTCATATTATACATCCACTGAGCACTGACTGGAGGCTCTGCTCCAAGTCTTCAAGGATCTAGGCTGAAGGAGCTGCTACTATGGCAAGAGGATAAACAGTGGCAAAGTACTGTCTATACAAACTCACTCAAAGTGTCCATCTAGGGGTATTACACATTACTTCTGCTCAGATTTCATTGGCTAAATCAGGTCACATGGCCATGCCTAATTTCAAGTAGGCAGCAATTCCTATCATAGTCCCAAGAAAAAGAATATAGCTAAACAATTTTCACAATTTCATAACATTTTGGCATTTGGAGACAAACACTATATTAATTAGCATACTATGATGTATTAAAATTCAAGAGTAAACAAAAATAAACACAATTTCTTAAAAAGATTTATACTATAAAACTCAAACAGCAGATAAAGAAAAAGTTTAAACCAAATCCCCATCAAAATTCTGAAAGACAGAAAACAAATTATCTATATCCCTTGATAAGTACATAGAAATTTCAAAGAAATATTTACTTTTTCCTCTAAAAATCCCTATAAAGTAAACCAAGACATTCAAGCTATCTATAGTTAGTCAACAAATCTCCACTATAAAGGAAATAAAGCAGGAATAGACATAGTAATTATAGATTTGTTTAATTATACTTAGGGGAAGGTAACCTACACTAAAAGGTATTAAGAAAGAAATGACACAGGAGCCTGTAACATGCACTATGATGGGGGAAGGGGTCTGGAAGTGGATTTACACAGGCCAAGGTGACCCCACTAAATAATGGAGAGGAAAGTATACTGCAATCAAAATATCTAGAAGTCTTGGAAACTCTCAGCATGACCCTGTATCCAGCATACATTTAGGTACTAATGAAGAAAGTACATTGAAGGAAACAGGGTTCACTCTACAAGCGTAATGGAGGTGGAAGGGTTGATGGGAAGAGGCCTGATCATTTGAAATGTATCTTGATAGATGGATTTACATTCTTCCCTGGAACAGTTTTACAAGAGCTGGTAAGATACGCCAGTGAGAATGAGGCATATTCAATCTCATTAACAACTGAACTAGAAAAACCTAATCAAGCCTCAGGTATGTGACTTCTGGAGGGCATCACATAATCTTTGATACCAGGTTAAGATGTGGTTTAAACAACTCATTTTCTGAAGAATTTTAGATGCCAAAAATTATCAAAATAAGATCCCTCCCTTCATCAGGTAATTTTATCATGACTCACCTAGTTTATATGAATCCTGTGTTAGGAACTAAGGACAGAGAAACAAAAGACATCAGCACTGGCCTCAAGATGAGAAACACTACAGAAAAGCAGACAACAATGCAGTGTGATAATGACGTATACCCAGGCAGCTCTGGGACCACAGAAGACACCCAACGGGATACCGAGAACAGGGAAAGGCTCAGCACACTGCAGAGGCTCAGTAGCTATTAATGTGATCTCCTCGACTTTGGCTGGCAAAGGCCTAGTATTCTGACCAGTGTATTAGGCAGGGTACAGTCAAGAGACAGAAACCACACCTGTAATTTTAACAGACAATTTAATAAAAGTTGCTAATCAGGAAAATTGGAGAACTGAAAAGGCAAAAAGGAGGACAGACATGTATCACAGACATAGTAACTGCAAAAAGCAACCATCAATACCAGAGCTGAGAGGAACAAAGGGAAGTCGTAGGAATTATGAAAACTCAGAGGCTTGAAGGAGAACCCTACGAAACTGGGATCCAGACCTCTGAAAAGAAAACTACGTGTCAAGAGCTTGGAAGGGGAACCCTGCAAAGCTGGAACCCAGATTTTTCAGAGGGAGGAAATGGCTAGTTGATGCTGGCATCTCTGAGAGGATGTGATGAAGATGGTTTTATGAGTGTGGAAAAACTGCAAACTGGAACCATTTGCCACTCCTGTTCCTACCAGGGTGAAGCTTTGTTGCTGTGGAGACATGAACAGGAAAAGGAAGTAAACAAAAAGGAGAAAAGTCCTTTGTCCCTCCTCTTTTACTTTCCTATCTCCATTGGTACCATCTATTGGCAAAATGTAACAGGAAACTAGTTACAAAAGAGAAATATAGTCTGTAGGATCCCAGCTCCAACCTCACAAAGCAGTTTCAATGAGTAAGTCTGAAGCTGAAGGAAAATAGCTTAATACCTGTATGATTTTATTTCTCCATTTTAAATATTTAAGGTAATATTTTGCAAATATTTAGAGTTACAAAATCTAGTTAAACTAGGCTGTTTGAGTTTTCTCATGACTTAGGAGGAAATTAAATAATCACTACCAAAATAACGGTATCTATTTTAATACACCAAACTTTGAAAGAATGACCCTTCTGTCCTCTATAATAAAGGCAATATACAGATCTTACAAAACACAATCAAGACCTTAAGAATTGGGGGAAAAAATTTTTTCCCACACGCATGCATACCTAGATGGAAAATTGGCATTTATGTGAAAACTTGAAACTCTCACTTATTCAAAAATCATCAGAAGAGAAGATTAATGTGGATTAGTGAAAGGACTGAATTGCTAAAATTTTAGATGAATGCTATTTCATTACTTTCAAATATAAATAGCTTTTTTCTTTAGATCAAATCTTCTAGCAATTGATTTTGATATTTTTATTGCCTGAGATGTACTGAGTCTTTCTCTGTAATAGTTGACTTTTTATTAATATTTATCTTGAAACAAACATGCCACATTTCACCAAATCTATAGAATATAGCACTACTGAATAAACAAAAGAAAAAATGCTGGAAATTAAGCTATGACTTCATCTGTCCTTTCATGGACTTTTAAAAACTTAGTCAAAGAACTAATAAGATGATAAGAACATAAGATATTTACAGCACACTTTGATTTTTTTTTTCTTTTTTTGAGACAGAGTCTCACTGTCACTCAGGCTGGAGTGCAGTGGCCCCACGTCGGCTCACTGCAACCTCTGCCTCCCGGATTCAAGTAATTCTCCTGCCTCAGTCTCCCGAGTAGCTGGTATTACAGGCACACACCACCATGCCTGGCTAATTTTTCTATTTTTAGTAGAGACGGGGTTTTACCACATTGGCCAGGCTGGCCTCAAAACTCTTGGCCTCAACTGACATGCCCGCCTCAGCCTCCCAAAAAGCTAGGATTACAGGTATGAGCCACCATGCCCAGCCTCCACTTTGATTTTTATAAAATCTTGGTTTTGAAAGTAACTATATTAGAGGATTCTCTAAGTTTAGTTGTCAGAAAACTTTGTCTGTAAATGACCCAACAGCAAATATTTTAGCCTTTGTGGGCTATATACAGTCTCTGTTAAATATTTTTAAGCAACCTTCAAAAATGTAAAGCAATTCTTAGCTCTAGAGATGTATCTTTGGCCCTCGGCTCTAACCACATACAATTTTTTTATTTTGGAAAGCAAGCAGTCCAAATGTAGCCCACAGCAATGATGGTATTAATGAGAGGACACCAAACATCAAAGCAGTTTTGGTCTTGGAGGAATGTATTTCACCCATCATTCTGCTGGTGGAGTTAGGGGGATGATGGAGGGTTCGATCCTGACTAAAATGATTTCTACACCATAAATCAGATGTTCTAGATGTGTCTTCTCAGCATCCAAGGTACAGTGATGAAAGAAGAAAGACCTCACACATTTATCAAGAATTCATGAGCTCTTTCACCTTAAAAAAATACTTGAAGGGACAAAGATAATTACAGAAATGACTCACAGATATACACTCTATATATCTAATCAAAGTTCATACCACCTCCAGTTACGAAAGTAAGAAAACAAGTCATCAATTAGCATTTTAAAATTAGAACCCCCTGGCCAGGCATGGTGGCTCATGCCTGTAATCCCAGCACTTTGGGAGGCCGAGACGGGAGGGTCACCTGAGGTCAGGAGTTCAAGACCAGCCTGACCAACATGGTGAAATCCCGTCTCTACTAAAAACACAAAAATTAGCTGGGCATAGTGGTGGGCACCTGTAATCCCAGCTAACTGGGAGGCTGAGGCAGGAGAATTGCTTGAACCCAGGAGGCGGAGGTTGCAGTGAGCCGAGATGGGCCACTGAACTCCAGCCTGGGCAAGAGAGCAAGACTTTGTCCCAAAAAAAAAAAAAAAAAAATTAGAGCCCCCTGTATAGGGGTTCCACAGAACTCTAGTATTCCATGAAGTGCTACTTTTTCAAGGGATTGTGACTTTAAAAAACAAATATTGTTGGGCCAGGTGTGGTGGCTCATGCCTGTAATCTCAGCACTTTGGGAGGTCAAGGCGGGCAGATCACGAGGTCAGGAGATTGAGACCATCCTAGCTAACACAGTGAAAGCCTGTCTCTACTAAAAAAAATACAAAAAATTAGCTGGGTATGGTGGCACATGCCTGTAGTCCCAGCTACTCGGGAGGCTGAGGCAGGAGAATTGCTTGAACCTGGGAGGTGGAGGTTGCAGTGAGCTGAGACACGCCACTGCACTCCAGCCTGGACGACAGAACGAGACTGTCTCAAAACAAACAAACAAATATTGTTTTTTGAACTTTACACATCTCAAAATGCTAGAGGTTCACAGTGCGAGAAGGCAACCAAGTAGCCCCATTAGCAACTTCTGTCTTTCAGTCCCTTACAGCATAATCCTCTTTAGAATTTCACATAAACTGGATCACATAAGGATATGTACTCTTATACATGTAACTTCTTTACTTGGCATAAGAATTCTGAGATTAATCTATGTTGTTCTGTGTATCAGTGGTTTGTTTATTTTTATTGCCTAAGAGTATTCCACTATATGGATATGACACATTCTCATTTGCTTGTTAACAAACATTGGGTTGTTTTCAGTTTTTCAACACTGTAATTAAATTTGCTATGAACATTCTTGTATAATCATTTTATGGACAAATGTCTTCCTTTCTGTTGGGTAAATACCTGAGTAAAACTGTTGAGTCACATGGCAGATATATGTTTAACTTTCTAAAGAATTCCTGGTTTTCCAAAATGGCCACACCATTTTGTATTCCCACCAGCAATGTGTTCCAGCGATCCAGATCTTCATAAACACAAGTATTACCTTTTAAATTTTAGCCACTCTGATGAACAGTATATCACCGTAATTCTAATTTGCATATTCCTGGTGACTAATGTCGCCAATCATCTTTTCATGTCCTTCCCCCTATCCATTTCATTGAGGACTCCAATCATACTTATGTTAAATCATTTGGCTGTGTTCTGTTTGGTTTTTGGCTGCTCTGTTCTTTTCCCATCGTTTTCTCCTTTGTGCTTTAAATATATCCTCCTTACAACAACCACTCTCAGCTGAGTACCATCAAGAAAGACGGCACATACTATAGGAAATCACTTCCATAGGCTTGCTCTTTACTTGAGTCCCTAAAAACAGAAAATATTTTTCTCTATGTTTCACAAATGAACTTCAACAATTTCCTTGAAAACAAAATTACTGGGCTGGGAATTTGGTCCTACCTTTAGTTTCATCAAGCACCATGGAAAAGCAATAAAGTATATTCAAGGACTCAGGAAGAACTCACAAATATGAGACAGGATCAAGGTATATAAAAAAGGTGCAGAACTTGGCAAAAGCATTACTTGGTTATGAGGAAATTTTCAGACACCGAACTTTTGTCTGTTTATATATATCACAAATAGGTTTGCCAATCTAATAATTTCTGAATGTCTATACATTGTATTAATATTTTCTGTACATTTATCCATTAAAAATTAAAGAGTTTTAAATTGTCCTTAAATATATATTCAATGTCAAATAAAAATAAAATTGCTTTTTTCTCAAAGATGAGATATTTGATAATGGTACATTATCTTCCCTATGCCAATCATTAAAATAATTATTCCACAAAGTGGATAATTCATTCATCAATTTAAAAATAACATGAATAACATCACTATATACCTAGCTTTATGGAGTTTACAGAGTATTTACATCCATCATTTTATTTGACTCTTAAAACAATTCTATGAAGTAAAAAAGATAATTTACCATTCCTATTATATAAAGGAGAAAACAAAAGCTCAAAACTTAAGACTCACCCAAGAGTCACTATTTAGTAAACCCTGATATGACAAAATGCAAATCCTGTGTGTTCCTTCACTAACCTCACACAAGTAAGTTGGTTGATTGTAGATTGAGGGAAACACAAACTGCCTTTCCTTTCAATTTTTGTGAAATTAAGCAATATTCTTGAATAGTCAGAACCCTCTTGATAATCTTTTTCAAAAGAAAAACTATACCTAAAAGCAATTTTAGCAATATCAAATTATATGAAAGTTAACAAATTTCACTTACTATGCTACCAAAATGTGTTTGACAAATTATTTCCTAATGAGGTCAACTTATCTGATTTTTCTCTTATGTATTTTTAAACTAGGTTTATAGAAGCTGGGCATGGTGCCATGCACCTATCATCCCAGCTACTTGGGAGGCTGAGGTGGGGAGACTGTTTGAGCCTAGGAGTTCAAGACCAGCTGGACAGCATAGCAAGACCCTGACTCAATTTAAAAAAAAAGTTTTTATTTTTAAAAACTAGGTTTATATAAAGCAGATAATACTATAAATAGTACTTCTACAGGAGACCGATAAGCATTCCTCCTTCCTCCTTTGGTAGGCCTGTGAATCTCTCTCCTTTGGCAGAATCAAAAGACAAATTCCAGACTCAATTCCACAATTAGTAAGGAAAATTTTTCTACTCCTCGTTACATTTCAACACTTCTGAGAAGAGATTTCAGACACGGGGAAGGCCAAAAAGCCTCTAGCAAATACCTTCCATTGCTATCCACCTTTCCTAGACTGGCCATGTATTTTTAAATGAAATCAAGTTATTTAAAATTATTAACAAACTCTTTTTGAGAACAGTACTGGCAAGTGTTAGACATTCCACCAGAGAACTAGGCTACATCCATTTATTGTATGAACACAGATGTTACCCCTCCTACACAGCAGGCCATTTTAGTCATTTCTTTTGTAAGCAGTATGACCCAGTACCTCATATAAGGGAAAGTAAAATATCCATTTGAAAACCACCCTTAGTTCTAGGTATAATAAATCACAGCTGCTATCATATATCTCATACATTACTATATCTAGTGTATCACAGTATCTAGGACAAACAGACATCAAGTAAAAATTATCTCTGAAAAACAAGTGAAATTATAAGCGGCTTAAACAGCACTGTCCCAAATTTTTTAAAAAATCAGTTCGTAGTACCTCATGCTTGTTTAAATTGTTTGACTAAGGCTAACACCCACAGTTTGATCCTTTTTTATAAATCAGTCAGATTTTCAACCAGTGACATAATATACTCACAACTCTGGACCATCGGAGGTAGTAAATATTAATATGTTATCAGTGGTCTTATAAGGATTTAACCAAGATTATAGATAGCTCAATACCATCACTTATCAGGAAGGTACATAAACATATGTGACTTCTCCTAAATATCTGGATCTTTTTCTCTTTTTCCTGAGTAGAAAATATCGACTACACAAGTCAGTGAAATTTTAATAGTCATAAAACACCTACGCATATTTTAACCTCCTTATTTCCTTTTCTTTCCTCATTTCATGACATTTCTAACTAAAGACCTTTGCTCTTACTTATTTCGCTGTAACTCAGTATGTCCTCCAAGTCAAGCACACAGACTTCTGGCAAAGTAGTAGTTCCTTTGTTATTAAGAAATCTTATGGCCATGTGCAATGGCTCACGTCTGTAATCCCAGCACTTTGGGAGGCCGAGGCAGGCGGATCATGAGGTGAGGAGTTCAAGACCAGCCTGGCCAATATGGTGAAACCTAGTCTCTACTAAAAATACAAAAAAATTAGCTGAGTGTGGTGGCGCGTGCCTGTAGTCCAAGCAACTCGGGAGGCTGAGGCAGGAGAATCACTTGAGCCTAGGAGGTGGAGGTTGCAGTGAGCCGAGATTGTACCACTGCACTCCAGCCTGGGCGACAGAATGAGACTCTGCCTCAAAAAAAAAAAAAAGAAATCTTATAAAGTAAAATAGTGCGCAAGTCTGAGGTTAATTTCTTCAGTTACTATTTAGTGCTCACATTCTGAGCATTAGAATTTGTTACTAACAGTCGAAATAAGAAAATGTGAATTATACTTAATGAACTAGAGCAGATTCAGATTATTTAATATTACTCTCAGTTATGAATGGGAGAAAAGAGTACAATTAAGTGAGAACTGCTCACAATTCTCAGTCCCTCTTATCAATTCAGTAACTTACAGTGTTCCATATATGAGACTGCCTATCCTGGCATGTGAGTCACAGCAGAAGCACAGTTGAAATCTCCAGAAAATAAACTTCAGTAAAACTTTTATATTAATGAGCTGGGCACAGTGGCTCATTCCTATAATCCCAGCACTTTGGGAGGCCAAGGCAGGAGGATCACTTGAGCCCAGAGTTCAAGACCAGCCTGGACAACACAGCAAGTCCTCATCTCTACTTTAAAAAAAAAAAAAAAATCCCTTATAGTGACTGGTAGGGATAGTCAGAGAATAATGGGAGGCCTAAATTTACCAAAAGAAAGCATGCATTTAAAAATGTATACATCAAGAAACACTGGTCTGCTATATAACACAGGTAAGAAATGTCACACTCCGGTATGGTATGTTAAGAAAAGGGTGAGTTTACAAACAGTCCAAGTCTATTTCATCTAGGCTGCATCTATATGAATGGCCTAGGAAAAGTTCAATAGGAAAAAAAAATGAGTGTGTGGAAGAGAAGGAATTATTTCTCTATTCAACACAGAACAGTAGATTAAGACTAATGTTCCTTTTATTCCAAGGGAAAACTGGAAGATGGTATTCTGAATCTACCTAAGTTATAAAGAAAATCAGGAGATCACAATCTTTAGATGTGGCTATATCTTCCCATGTATTTTTGCGGCTAGATGTTAGGAAGTGACTGAACTGTTCCCTCTTGTTCCCTCTTTCAAAGGTAGGAAATGAGAGGTTATCCTGAGGTCAGGAGCTTCTAATGTGGCTCTTGATTTAAATTCTGTGAACTTGCTCTACTCCAGGATGAAAGCAATCATGACCAGATCAATGTGCTCTGCAGCTGGCCAGTCAGCTGCTCCAGAGGAGGCAGCCAGCAAAAGAGCTCTGGAGCCCTCTCTGGGCACCGTGCCTACTAAAATTTGAGCACAGGCCAATCCTGTTGCCCCTTATTCTTAAACGGCATTTTCAGTTCCCTAATAAGTAAAATAAATCTAAGTAGGAAATATCCTCCTTTTAATATTCCAATTGTTGAAGTGTTCCACATTTTCGTCTAACACTCACTAGAAAATGAAGTATTTTGACACTTTGATATGAAACCATAATACTGGCTCCAGAGTCTGCCTTAGAAGCATCAGCTGATTCCTTGGAAGAGGAAATTTAGAAAGAAGCTACTCTAAGACAGAGAGAGAGAGGGGGGCACAATGAATAAGGCTGGAAAGGAGCACAATAGAGTCCCAAACCCTAGGTAACTACAAAGTCTTCTTTAAAGAAACAGTTTGAATATAAAATGTCATGATAGTTGCTGGAAGCTACAAGTGGTACTATGAAATTGCTGTATTATTCCAATTTTACTACAAAATCCATGTTAAAGTTTGAAAAAGGGCTTCAGTCCCACTACTGACTTTCAAGTTAGAATTCAAAAAGTAGGCCTGTGATAGGTGTATTCACTAAAAAACAAGAATCTGGTGAATCAACTAACTCAGGCCCAGTCCACTAATCAAATTGGTAATTCAAACAATCACAAAAAAGAAAAAAAAAGTATATATCTATATACATATCTTTACAACTATGTACCTTAAACATGTTAACTTACAACACTGAAATGCACTAATTTTTTGCTGTGAGATGAAGGCCTGTATTCATGAAAGGAATTCTTTACATAAACCAACACAGTCTCTACCATTTCTGGTTGATTTCTTTAAAAGTAAAGAAAAAACTTGACAACACTAAGAAAAAGGAAAAAAACAAATTAAGTATTTCTTATAAATGAAAGTTGTGTTGCGCAATCTTTCTATCAGCCCATCTAGTTATTAATAATGTCATAGATACATCTCATGTGTATGTGGTGAGGATTTCTTTTTAAAAAAATAAGGTTGGCTGGGCACAGTGGCTCATGCCTATAATCCCAGCACTTTGGGAAGCCAAGGTGGGCAGATCACTTGAGGTCTAAAGTTTGACACTAGCCTGGACAACACGGAGAAACCCGGTCTCTACTAAAAATACAAAAATTATCCAGGCATGATGGTGCATGCCTGTAGTCCTAGCTACACTTGGCGGCTGAGGCATGAGAATCGTTTGAACCTGGGAGGTGGAGGTTGCAGTGAGCCAAGATGGGGCCACTGGGCTCCAGCCTGGGCGAGACTCTGCCTCAAAAATAAATAAATAAATAAATAAATAAAATAGGTCTGGAGCGGCGGCTCACGCCTGTAATCCCAGCACTTTGAGAGGCTGAGGTGGGAGGATCACGAGGTCAGGAGTTCAAGACCAGCCTGACCAATATGGTGAAACTCCTTAACTGTTTCTTTAGTTTAAGCACAAGATTATGAACACCCCAGGGAAGGATATTTTGCTGTTTTTGTTTTAAAATCCCATTTGTGAAGGAACTGGCTCTAAGAAGCCGCGAGTGTAAGAGCTGGATAGAAGGAAAGAACGAAGGGCATTTTAAAAATAAAAAAAGTCACTGCAGAGTAACAAGGAAGACACAAATCTTATCAGGTGTTTAGGATATTCTGCAAATTTAACCAAAATGTATGTAAGAAAATTGGAAGATGTGTCAGGCAATGTTTTCTTCCAACTCAGTACAGCAAGTTTGATTAGCAACTGCATATTGCTTTAATTTTTTATTTGGTTCACACCAAAGTCTTATGAGTTGGTATTACTCTACCCATTTTACAAAAGAGGAAACATTCCAAAATGTGAATACATTTTCCTGAAATGACACAACTAGCAAGCCTTGCCATTTCCAATCAAAGCCTATGGCTCCAACTATTCACAGTAGAAGTTACCTGTGAGTAACTTCCAGAATAGAATTTAATGAGTTACTACAGCTTGACAGAAACAGCCTGTAAGAATATGCAATTCAGAGCAAGATCAAAAGTAGGATAAGCAACCCACTTCATTTTGCTCTAAAGCAGAGATTCTCCAAGTATGTGTGGTCTGGGGAATCTTTATGGGAGCATCCTGAGGTAAAAACTATTTTTATAAAATACTAAGTTATTTGCCTTTTTTACACTTCTCTCACCGGTGTACAATGGAGTTTTCCAGAGACTACACTGAATATTGTAATAAACTAAAAGGCAAAAGCAGATGTGTGAATCCGGCTGTTTTCTATTTAGCTTGAAATTAAAGAGACTTGAAAATATGTAAAACAATGCTATTCTCATATTTTTGAAAATAGTTTTTTTAAGATTTGTTAACTTCGTAATGTTTGTTATTTTTAAGTAAATTACAATTTTTTGTAACCTAAAGTTTGTGTTTTTGTATTCTGTTTCCGTAACGTTTAAGAGTATAAAGAGGTCCTGAGACCAAAAAGGTTGAAAACTCTACCCTAAAGCTATTCTCAACCAACCCTCAGATCTGAAATCAGATCTTCTAAATTGGTTTACTTACCAGGATCAAGTGGGCTATGTAAATAAAAACTTCCTGGGTTTCATCGTATTATAAACTCCTTAAGGAAAGAAACATATTTTTAAAATCTTTGTGTCCCTCCCTGCCCCCACTGCATCACTCACATCCCCCCCTTAAAACACTGTTGTATCAAGCCAGATTATTTCTCATTGTGTATTTCTAAGTTAACATTATACTTTATCCTCTAATTAGCATAAGAGATTCTACAATAACAGATTATCTCAAAATGAACTGAAGAGGAATGTCACCAAACAAAGCTGAAAAGATCAGACTTCACCACATGGTGACATATCATGACCCACTGACGTAAAGATATCCTGTGAAGCCCAGCTAATTGTTCACCACCTTTAACCTTTAACCACCTCCTACCTCCAACAATAAAAAATTAAAACAGCATTTTAAGGGGCATCATTTTAATAGGAAGAACTAAATATATATTTAAATATTTAAAAGGCCACATTTGACAGCTACTGTAAGAATGAAATTTCAGCTGGGCACAGTGGCTCAAGCCTATAATCCCAACACTTTGGGAGGCTGAGGTGGGCGGATCATCTGAGGTCAGGAGTTCAAGGCCAGCCTGACCAACATAATCTCAGCTACTCAGGAGGCTGAGGCAGGAGAATCACTTGAACCCAGGAGGTGGAGATTGTGGTGAGCCGAGATCAGGCCATTGCACTCCAGCCTAGGCAACAAGAGCGAAACTCCATCTCAAAAAAAATAAAAAGAAAAAGAATGAAATTTCATTTCCCTTCAAAAATAACTGAATTATCACATGACATATTTTTCAATCATGATCAAATAGTATTATGTATTGCCTTTTATGTTTTTAAACTGCAAATCTCACAAAATCACCTACTTTCTAAATATTCATGTAGGTTTCATTAAGAATGTTCTTAGCGTACTTGGCACAAGGTAAATACGAATTTGCTTATCATGTTAAAAAGAGGGGGGAGGGAGAAAGAGAGAGAGAGAGTGTGTGTGTGTGTGTGTGCGTGTGTATGTACAACTTTCTAGTCTTTCTCTCCAAGAGGCATCTGAACTGGACAAATGCTATTTTGTCATTCTGTAATTTATGACAATAATATTTATAACATTTTTTAAAAACTAACACTATTAAAGCCTTTATAAGACAAATTCTACTAAGTAGTGGCCAACTTTCCATGGCAACAGTAGAAGATTTGGCAACATATTAAAAATGCCAGCATTCTTCAATCTTCTGTAAAGGTTTTCTTTGGGGGAAGAAGAGCTGTGAAGGAAAAAAATCTCCCTCTTACATGGCCAGTTAATTTCAAAGATATTGAAAAGGCCTCAAAATAGAGTCTTCCTAGGGCCGAATCAATTGATCTCAAAACTATAAAACTACCATTATCTTCAGAAAAGCTTTTTTTGTGATTTGGTGAGGGGTGGGAGGCACTGTAATCCTCCATCACATTACTTGCTAAGTGGAAAATTAGAAATTGCTCACATACCAATCCTAACAGGAAAGGAGCATAACAACAAGCCAATTTCCAAGCATACTCTATCATCTTTATAAGATCTAAGGTAAAGGCCAAATTGTAGATTTTCACCAAAACAGTAAGAAAAGGTGTACCTGAATAATCAACTGAAAAAAAACTCCACAGCCACTTTTTTTCAGAGGTTTTCATTTTTATTTGTAGAACTCTCTATTCTTCTAATTTTACTTATTTAGGAAACCTCAGTATATTACAAATAGAAAAAATAAAGTATTAACACAAAGTGAAGAAAAATAGGGTAAAATATGCATATACATTACAAATGATAGCCTTTAAAAAATGTTGAAAGATTTCCTATGATGATATAGAAAAACATTTTAAAACAGTAATATTTGAATTAACCAGAATTCTGACAAACAGAATATTGTTTGGGCTATCTGAATTTTCCATTAGGTGAATTAAATGGATTCTAGTTAACCAAAGGATGGCTTTGTGAGCCTAGATTCTCTCTTTGCTTCATTATTGCTTACCACCTATTTAGTCTTCTCAAAAGCTTAGAGGTTAGCACATCCCTACATTTAATTAACACCTACAGTGAAATGTTAATTATGGTAACACACAACTTTGGCACTAGTGATAAAGAGTTTCTAGCACATAGGAAGTTCACTTTCTTTAAGAGAAACTGAGAATAAGTCCTAGGGTAAGCCTAACATAGGTTCAAATCCTGATTCCTTCATTTGAACACTGGAGAGACAGTGAGAAGTATGACACTGAGAAAACTGCATTTAGTTTTCTCTTCAGAGAAGGCAATTAACAGGCCAGCTGCGGTGGCTCCCAAAGTGCCTGTAATCCCAGCACTTTGGGAGGCCTAGGCGGGCGGATCACCTGAGGTCAGGAGTTGGATACCAGCCTGGCCAACATGGCGAAATCCCATCTCTCCTAAAAATACAAAAAATTAGCCGGGCGTGGTGGCGGGCACCTGTAATCGCAGCTACTAGGGAGGCTGAGGCAGGGGAATCACTTTGAACCTGGGAGGCAGAGGTTGCAGTGAGCCGAGATTGCGCCATTGCACTCCAGCCTAGGTGACAAGAGCGAAACTCCATCTCAAAAAAACAGAGAGAGAAAAGAATTAACAATTACCTCAATGGCTGGGCACAGTGACTCACGCCTGTAATCCCAGCACTTTGGGAGGCCAAGGTGGACAGATCACAAGGTCAGGAGATCAAGACCAGCCTGATCAAGATGGTGAAACCCTGTCGCTACTAAAAATACAAAAATTAGCTGGGCGTGGTGGTGCGCCCCTGTAGTCCCAGCTACTTAGGAGGCTGGGGCAGGAGAATCGCCTGAACCTGAGAGGCGGAGGCGGCAGTGAGCCAAGATCGTGCCGTTATACTCCACCCTGGGCGACAGAGCGAGACCACTCCACCCTGGGCGACAGAGCAAGACTCCGTCTCAGAAAAACAGAAAACAATTACTCCAAAAGGATGTGAGATCTAAATCAGAATGCATGTATTGTACCTAGCACACAGTAAGCATTTAACATATACTATTTTTGCCACTGTATACTCCCAAATTATGAACATATGATTTATGTTCTGTATATAAAATTGCAAGCTACGTATCACTAACCCTCTTTCCCCATTAACAGCCAAAATGAGAAATTAAGTAACTTTTATGGAGCAACACGGCAGCCAAATTAGTAAAATTATTTCTATGAAAATATTATCAAATTCAGATAACTAATCTGCAAACAGATTTTCCCACTAGGCAATTCTTAGGTGAAGAATGTCATGAACTGAATAGCCTGTGAACAGCTGTTATTTTGTACATGCATAGAAAAACTGTTAAGTAAAAATTAATCTCTGGGGCCAACAGGTCATTCTTCACCTAGGCTTACAAGAACTTTGTGTTCTGACCCCACTCTTTTCAGCTCCATCTCCAGAGATATACAGTGAGTGCTTCATTGCCTCAAAGAAATTATTTGTAGCTTCTATTCCCTTAAGGTGTTTTGCTCAGGCCTCTTAACTTTGCACAAGCATATGCCTCTACCAGGAACAATTAACCCCTTCCCCTTCAACCCATTCTCTGACCTCTTGGCAAATTCTTATACTTCCTTTATAAATTTAGTCAAATGCCCTTTCTTCCTAAGAAGCAACACCAGAGATCTCAAGACTCTGTGGAAAACAGGAAAAGGGGGGAACTAATTTACTTCTCCACAGAAGTAAAATAAGTTCAGATAGGCTGAATACCAGTCAAGCAGTAAGCTTTCAAGCAAGTGAGGTCATGAGAAGAGCCCATCAGAAATAAATGAAACAACACAACGCTACAGCCACTCCAAAGGCAGAAAGGTACATATACTTGGGTCTACTGCAATGCACAAATATATCCTTGTCCATCCCAATCCTAATCCACCTAAGACTTTCTCCACATCAGCACCAGTTCATCTCAGCACTGCTGAACAGTCACACAACAGAGCAGTTTGATCAGCGAACCTAAATGGGCCTCAACACTGGCCAATAATCTTACCATATTTCTCCACTGCGCTTGGTCTCCTACTCTCCCCAATGTCTACTTCAAACCATCTCCACTATCCACAATTATATGCTGACCCTTTCCCTAACCTGTACTGTGTGCCTGTGTGTATACATATGTACACAAAAATGAGTTAAACATAGAGCTTTCAGGTAGAAATTTCCTGAACTAACCTACACCAGTTATCTTCACTGCTCCTTGCCTGTAATTATAGGAGTTTGACCAGTCCTTCATTATCCTAAACGCATTTTCCTTGGCTTCTCTATAACAATATCTTGGTTTTCTTCCAACCTCTCTGGACACTCCTTTGCAGATTTATTCCACCCCTTTACCCCACACCCTCAGCCACACATACACACACACCAGTGTGGCCTAAGTCCTGGCACAAGCATTTTTCTTCTATGTTTCCTCCTTAGGCAAGCTCATTCTGGGTGGACAACATCTACACACAGTGACTCCCAAATTTCCATCTCTGATCCTAGCCATTTTTTTTTTTTTTTTGAGACAGAGTTTCGCTCTTGTTGCCTAGGCTGGAGTGCAATGGTGTGATCTCGGCTCATTGCAACCTCCGCATCCTGGGTTTAAGTGATTCTCCTGCCTCAGCCTCCTGAGTAGCTGGGATTACAGGCACCCACCACCATGCCTGGCTAATTTTTTGTATTTTTAGTAGAGATGGGGTTTCACGATGTTGGCCAGGCTGGTCTCAAACTCCTGACCTCAGGTGATCCACCTGCCTTGGCCTCCCAAACTGCTGGTATTACAGTGATCCTGACCTCTTTATTAAGCTGCAGACTCACCTATCTAACTGCCTACTTGGGCATGTCTGACACCTAATTGTTAAAGTCAGGCCTCATTCCCCAGGGGAAAAAATTGAAAGTCAAACTATTCACCAAGAGAATGCACTGTCTTTGCAAATGAGCCTAAGAATCAGACTTTTTATTAATACATGTTCAAGTTTCTTGTGGATCTAAATGGACACTGAGAAGTGAAACTGTCTACACCAAGTTTACAATCTGTATTAACTATCACTATACAGCTGTCTTCAACATGACTTTGCTATTCCAGGAAACTCTTGCTCAGGCAGATAAGAGCTACAAAAACTTCATTGTTCATTTCAGGAACTTCCCAAAAAACCCATATAAACCAACATCAGACTATTCAATTTTTCAATAAATAGTAGCAAATGATTGTTCACTTTCTAAGGCACTGAAAAAGCTTACCTCAAAACTTTTGCCTTGGTATGTCTGTCCAATCTTAAACTATTATATCACGTCCAATCTTAAACTATTACATCATGATCCTCACCTAATTCTAATAAAGCTTTGAAATACTTAAACCAGACTCCAAAACGTCAATAATAAACACTCCAACTTTGATGTTCCTTTCTGGTTTGCCATTCTTATCAACACCCACATGGCCCCCTACAAATGCTTATAAGCAACATACTCAACAGATAATTTTTGGTGGTATTTTCCAGCAGCCAAAATTCCACAGTACCACCAGACAGCTTCCCAAATGTCTGTTACAAGCTCAGTTCAGTGACACTAGTCTCATCACAAGCAATGTGGGGAAAATATTAATACTGTTATAAAAGGCTAAGATAAATCATCACCCTGTATTAGGCAGTATCCACTGACATTACTGGCCAGTTTCTTAATGAGTTAAAACAGCAAACTGGCCTACTAATTAAACTTCTGAAGATTATAAAATAGAGTTTAGTAATCAGAGGACCATAAAACCAGTAGGAGTTCTAAGGAAGATGAGAAACAGATCACAGACGGGTTTAATAATCTAAAAAGGAATCCTATGAGAAACAGGATAAGGAAAAAACCAGTTGATACATGAATAATCCATAATACTGATAAACAGTAGAAAAAATACTACGAAATATACTACAACTTAACAGTGAAAAGAAACTCTAAAGGAGTTTCCATTTACTATAATAATCATCATCAGTAATCAGAAAGTTGAGACTTCTTACCGAGAGTAAATGCCTAAGTATTTCTTTTACTATAAGTCATTTAAATCACCTATATGGCCACAACCATGCTGATGCAGGTATAACTAGA
The DNA here is from genome assembly GCF_028885655.2 of Pongo abelii. NCBI lineage: Eukaryota > Metazoa > Chordata > Mammalia > Primates > Hominidae > Pongo > Pongo abelii. The sequence continues at coordinate 94,894,121 of NC_071995.2, forward strand.
AAGCAAGGGGTAAGCATTTAAAATGCCTCAAAGATTGAGAGGAACTGAAGGATCCAAATTTTAAAATCCAAATGTGAAAAACACAACCACAAGTATTAGAAGAAAATGTGGATGAACTTCCTTATAACCTTGGAATGGTGAAGACTTTTCTAAATATATTTCAAAATCCAAAAACATAAAAGAAAAAATTACTTCACCATATAAAAGTCGAAAGTTATGCATGAAAAAACATAACCTAAAATATACATATTTGCAACCCACATCACAAATAAAGGGCTAATCTCCCAACAGAAAATTCCTGAAAACAAAAAGACCAACGACCTAAGAGAAAAATAAAGGACATGAGAATTCAAAGAAGGAAAAAAACATAAAATGCCCCTTAAACATATGAAAAAATGTCCAATGTCATTGATAATGAGAAAAATACAATAACCTGAGTTAAACCAGTTCTCGTCTATCAAATACAAAACTCAAAAAGTCTGACAACACATTCAGTTGTTGAGGTTATGGGAAACAGGCCTGTTGCACATTTAGGTGGCAGTACAAAATGGCAATCTGGCAGTATCAGAATTACAGAAGCAGTTTTTTGTTTTTTGTTTTTTTTTGAGACGGAGTCTCGCTCTGTCGCCCAGGCTGGAGTGCAGTGGCGCGATCTCAGCTCACTGCAAGCTCCGCCTCCCGGGTTCACGCCATTCTCCTGCCTCAGCCTCCCGAGTAGCTGGGACTACAGGCGCCCGCCACCACGCCCAGCTAATTTTTTGTATTTTTAGTAGAGACAGGGTTTCACCATGTTAGCCAGGATGGTCTTGATCTCCTGACCTCGTGATCCGCCCCGCCTCGGCCTCCCAAAGTGCTGGGATTACAGGCGTGAGCCACCACGCCCGGCCCAGAAGCAGTTTTTTAAAATGAACTTTTAGTATCATTTTAGATTTATAGAAAAATCGTAAACAGAGTTCCCTTAAACCACACACTCAGTTTCCACTAGTAAGATCTTACATTAGTATGGTACTTATTGGCAAGAAGTCACCTCATGTAGCTCACACTTGAAAAGTGGGGAGTTGTATCATACTTCCTTGAGGGCTGTGTATCTAATTATGCACAGATTTGTCTATTCTTCCCCCATTTATTTATTTAGTCAATCATTTATTTCTATCAGCATGAACTCATGGATATTATTTTATACTTTGGGTTATAATTCAATATTACTTTTTTGTTGCTCAAATTATTCCAGTATCGGCTACTGGGAACTCTTTCAGTTGGCTGTGTCCCTTTGCCATAACTCATTCGTGTTTTTGTTTGAATAGTTCCTTCCTTTCCAGCACTACAAGATACTCCAGGTTGATCTTACAGTTTTATTGCCTGCCCCAGTCCTAGAATCAGCCATTTCTCCACAAAGGCCTGGTTCCTTTTACTGGAGAATGGTGTTAGAAACCAAGATCTGGGCACCAGGTGTGCTCACTGCTACAGGGATATGGTTGCTTCTAGGTTCTCTCAGCTGACAGCAGAAGAAAATATGTGACCTAAAGATCTACAATTGCTTGTTCAAATAGAAAATGTTACATGTATATTGTTATTCATTTAGCACTGTAACAGCAAAAAATAGAAAACAACCCAAATAGCCACAAAGGATTGAGTGACTAAACTATGGTACATCTACATAAGAAAATACTATGAAGCTATTAAAAATAAAGATCTTTATCTAGATATGGAAAGATCTCCAGAATAAAATATACATTTGTTTGTAACTACAAAAGGAAAACACTGGAAGGATAAACAGGATACCAAAAGGTGTGGGAGGAAAACAAAGTAGCAAGCAAAGGAAGAAATAAGACTTTGTGTACATCTTTCTACATACTTGAGTTTTATCTATCCCAAAAAAATAAGTTTAATTTTAAAAAGAACTTAAAATGGTTACAATAGTGGAAGAATCTGAAGGTTCAAATACTAAGAAAGAAAAAGATATTAATTTCTGAAGCATAAATACATACTATGAGACAAAGGAGCTCAAACCTACGGACAATTATGTACCAAAAAAATCTAAGTTTAGTAAAATGAAGGTATTTCAAGTCAAACTCAGTTGAATTTAAAGTGCTGAAATGCAGTACAGCTGCTAAAATTAACATATTATCAGAACCTGTATGTAAGTTTACTGAATTACTGTTAAATGGAAAGTGATTTATGATCACCTATATTAGCAGGGAGATAAAGGCTAAGGAAATGCAAAACAATTTATAGAAACAATGTTTATATTCTTGATTATAAGATATGCTGATATTTATAGTTAAACAAAAGCATCTATCATTTCTATATTTTGTAAATCTAATTTTTTTTTTTGAGACAAGGTCTCAAGTCTGTCCCCCAGGCTGGAGTGCAGTGCCATCACAGCTCACTGCAACCTCAAACTCCTGGGATTAAGCAATCCTTCCACAGGTTGAGCTTCTTGAGTAACTAGGACTGCAGGCACACATTACCATGCCTGGCTAATTTTTTAAACATTTTTTGTAGAGACAGGGATCTCACTATGTTGCCCAGGCTGGTCTCAAACTCCTGAGCTCAAGCAATCCTTTCACCTTGGCTTCCCAAATTTGCAGGAATTACAGCCATCAGCCACCGTGTCCAGAAGTAAATCTACTATTTATATCTCTTATTTCCCCAAACAAAATGGTGAAACCAATTTCTAACATATCGAAACATTTCCTCATCGGAAGATAAAAATGGCAGAGTTTCTAAATTAAACACACATTTCCAAGTGCTCCTAACAGACAGCAAAACAATTCTCCCTGGGCGCCGTAGCTAACATCTTTAATTCCAGCACTTTGAAAGGCCAAGACAGGAGGATCGCTTGAGCCAAAGAGTTTGAAACTAGCCTGGGCAACACAGTGAGACCCCATCTCTACAAAAAATACAAAAATTAGCTGTGCATGGTGGCACGCACCTGTAGTCCCAGCTACTATGTAGGCTGAGGTGGGAGGAAAACCTGAACCCAGGAGGTTGAGGCAGCAGTGAGCCATGATAGCACCAGTGAACTCTAGCCTGAGAGACAGAGGCAGACTGTCCCGAAAAAAAAAAAAAAAAAAAAAACCCGAAAAAGAAAAACCAGTAATTCTCATGTCTCTGAGGTGAACCAGAAAATTACCCAAAAAAGGCACAAGTAGCTCTTTTTAGCTTTTTTTTTTTTTTGAGACGAAGTCTTGCCCTGTTACCCAGGCTAGAGTGCAATGGTGCGATCTCAGCTCACTGCAACCTCTGCCTCCCGGGTTCAAACAATTCTCTGCCTCAGCCTCCCGAGCAGCTGGAACTACAAGCGCCCAGGCGCCCACCACCACGCCTGGCTAATTTTTGTATTTTTAGTAGAGACGGGGTTTCGCCATCTTGGCCAGGCTGGTCTTGAACTCCTGACCTCGTGATCCACCCGCCTCAGCCTCCTAAAGTGCTGGGATTACAGGCGTGAGCCACTGTGCCCGGCCACTTTTTTTTAGCATTTTCAATATTGTAAAGCAACCCTTTGAGAGTACTTCTGAAGCACCAACATCACAAAAGTTGTCCATTTAACTTGCAGAAGTTCATCTGTAATTGTACACAACTTTCCCAATGGCTTCACTATAGAAAAAATGATATTCTGCCTAAAAAGTGTTCAACAGCCTCCTTACTGGAATATCTCCCTCTTTGACCTCATTTCCTGCCACTACCTCTATGAGCAACCTTTATCTCTATTTCTATCACATGGAAATACTCATTAGGCTGGTAGAGAATAACATTTTTAAAGGAATATAAATTTTTTTCATATCCCTTTTTTACATGTTCTTTTATCCTACCTAGGAAGTGGTTCTCTTCTCTCATCTCTCTATTTGTAAAGCTAATTACCTTTAGTGTCAGTTCATCTGAGACATCTACTTAATACCTTCAGCTAAATGTTACTCTTTCCTCTTCATATTAATCCTAAATTCATCTTTAACCATAAGTTCATCTTTGGTTATAACACAAATAAACTAATACACTCTATCATAAACCACATAACCTTTTATCAAGATGCTAAGCCTTCTGAGGACGTTCCAAGACAGTATACAGCCCTATGGTCTCCTTGGAAATCCATATAGATAACATTTCAAGGGCGATACCTTGTTGGTTTTGACTGGATATTCATATAAACTTTTTAAAGAGATGAGTGATACAACTAACCCTTATCTGTAAGTTTTGAGTTTACATTGTTTCATCCCATGTACAAAACCATTTTTTCCTACAAAAAAAAAAAAGATGCTCTTTACAGGGCACAACCTAGACAACAGGTAACAGGAAGTCTATTTCAATTACTGATGCAACTCTTATAGATATACTGACATACCTACACTTCAAATTTTATAGCAGGGACACCAGTTTTGAAGAAAAAAATAGAGACTTCTAGTGAGCTGAAAGGATCATCTGCAATTTTCCTCCCATAAACTTTACTATTGTCCGTAGATCTACATTATTTTTGCCTGCCATTTACTAAAGTAGAATTAAAAATACATATATAAGAATATCAAAATTATCAGAAGAAAAAAATTAAGTGTTTTGCCATACTAGATATTAAAATATATTACAAAGCATTGAAAAATAAGCTGGAATGAATATAAACAGAAATGGATCACCAAAACAAGTTATCTAGTTTTTTTTATTATATAACAATTTGATAAAAACCAAATATCAGAAAAAATTAAAAAAAGAAGATGCCAGGATTCAGGGAGCAGTCAAAGTCTCCTCCTTAGCAATCTGTGGGGATAATGCGGGTGGGAAGAGGACCAACATCCCAGAAATCAAAGAAATTCAAATATAATTATATTTTTCTAAAACCAATGATCAAAAGCAAACATTTTAGATAATCATATCACTGAAAACAGATGTGGCACATTATTCATGGTACTGGTACAACACAGATATCAGAAAAGGGTTCACAGACTTTGGTTTGGGAATTCCACTTCTAGACATCTATCTACCCTAAGGAAATGCAAAATGGTGGGAGTGGGTGGGAAAGGGATATCACATGTTCAAGTTTGTCACAGCACCAATTTAAAATAGTGAAAACAGAAATACAAAAGATATTCAGCCTACTATCAACACCTCTATGCACACAAATTAGAAAATCTAGAGGAAAAGGATAAATTCCTGGAAACACACAACCTCCCAAGATTAAACCAGGAAGGAAGTGAAAACCTGAACAGACAAATAACAGGTTCCAAAACTGAATCAGTAATTAAAAAAAAAAAAAAAAAAATCCTACCAACCAAAAAAAGTCCAGGACCAGATGGATTCACAGCCGAATTCTACCAGACGTATAAAGAAAAATTGGTACCAATCCTACTGAAACTATTCCAAAAAATCAAGGAGGGTTTCCTCCCTAACTCATTCTAGGGAGCCAGCATCAGCCTAATACCAAAATCTGGCAGAGATACAATGAAAAAAGAAAACTTCAGAACAACATCCCTGATGAACACAGACACAAAAATCCTCAACAAAATACTAGCAAATGGAATCCAGCAGCACATCAAAATGTTAATTCACCATAATTAAGTAAGCTTTGTTCCTGGGGTGCAAGGTTGCTTCAACACATGAAAACAATAAATGTGATTCACCACTAAAACAGAATTAAAAACAAAAAACATATCATCTTCTCAACAGACAGAGAAAAAGCTTTCGATAAAACCCAGCATCTCTTCATGAACAGGCAAAAGTTGGAACAATTCCCTTGAGAACTGGAACAAGACAAAGATGCCCACTCTCACCACTCCTATTCAACATAGTACTTGAAAGTCCTAGCCAGAGCAATCAGGCAAGAAAAAAAAATCAAAGGCATCTAAATAGAGAAAGAAGAAATCAAACTATCTCTCTTTGCAGATACAATTATCTATCTAGAAAACTCTAAAGACTCTGCCAAAAGGCTCCTAGAACTGTAAACGACTTCAGTAAAGGTTCAGGACACAAAATCAATGAATAAAAATCAGTAGCATTTCTATATCACAACATTCTAGCTGAGAGCAAAATTAAAAACACAATCTTATTTACAATAGCCCCCCAAAAAATGAAGTGCCTAGTATTACATCTAACCAAGGAGGTGAAAGATCTCTAGAATAACAACTACAAAACACTGCTGAAAGAAATCAGTGATGACACAAACAAATGTAAAAACATTCCATGCTCATTAATTAGAAGAATCAATATCATTAAAATATCCACACTGCCAAAAGCAATATAGGGATTCAATGCTATTCCTATCAAACTATCAATGTAATTCTTCACAAAATTAGAAAAAAAAAAAAACTCTTCTAAGATTCATACAGAACCAAAAAGCCCAAATAGTCAAAGCAACCCTAAGCAGAAAGAACAAAGCCAGAGGAATCATACTACCCAACTTAAAACTAAACTGTAGGGCTAAAGTAACCAACACAGCATGGTACTGATACAAAAACAGACACACAGACCAATGGAACAGAATGGAGAATCTAGAAATAAAGTTGTACAACCACAACCGTCTGATCAACAAAGTTGCCAAAAATAAACAATGGGAAAAGGACTCTCTATTCAATAACTCATGTTGGGATAACTGGATAGGCATACACAGAAGAATAAAAGTGGGCCCCTACTTTTCATCATATACAAAAATTAACTCAAGATGAATTAAAGACATTAGACTATAAAATCCTAGAAGAAAACCCAGGAAACACTCTTCCAGACATCAGCATTGGCAAAGAATTTATGGCTAAGTCCCCAAAAACAATTGCAACGAAAACAAAAATTGACAAGCAGGACCTAATGAAACTAAAGAGCTTCTGCATGGCAAAAGAAATTATCAAGAGTATACAGACAGCCTTCAGAATGGGAGAAAAGATTTGCAAACTATGCATCCAACAAAGGACTAATATTCAGAATCCATATGGAACTTAAATCCACAAGAAAAAAAACAATCCCATTAAGAAGTAGACAAAGGACATGAACAGACATTTCTCAAAAGAAGACATACAAGCAGCCAACAAACACATGAAAAAAATGTTCAACATTACTAATCATGAGACAAATGCAATGAAAACCACAACAAAATACCATCTCACACCAGTCAGAATGGCAATTATAAAAAGTCAAAAAATAACAGATGTTGGCAAGGCTGCAGAGAAAAGGGAAAGCTTACACATCGTTGGTGGGAATATAAGTTAAGTTAGGTTAGCCACTGTGGAAAGCAGTTGGAGATTTCTCAAAGAGCTAAAAACTGAACTACCATTCAATTCAATAATCCCATTACTGGGTATATACCCAAAGGAAAACAAATCATTTTATCAAAAAGACTCATGTATTCATAGGTTTATGGTGGCACTATTCACAATAGCAAAGACATGGAATCAACCTAGGTGCCCACTGATGGTGAACTGGATAAAGAAAACATGGTACATACACACCATGGAGTACTGTATAGCCATAAAAAAAGAATGAGACCTTGTTCTTTGCAGCAACATGGATGCAGCTGGAGACCATTATCCTCAGTGAATTACTGCAAGAACAGAAAACCAAATAACTGCATGTTCTCACTTATATTTGGGAGCTAAACATTGAGCACACATGGACATAAGATAGGAACAGCTGAGCAGGGTGGCTAATGCCTGTAATGCCAGCACTTTGGGAGGCTGAGGCAAAAGGACTGCTTGAACCCAGGAGTTCAAGACAAGCCTGGGCAACATAGACCTTGTATCTACAAAAAATCAAAAAGTTAGCCAGGTGTGGTGGTACATGCCCATGGTCCCAGCTACGTGGGAGGCTGAGGTGGGAAGATCACTTGACCCCAGAAGGTCAAGGCTGCAGTGAGCCATGATCATGCCACTGCCTTCCAGTCTGGGTGAAAGCAAGACCCTTTCTCAAGAAAAAAAAAAAAAAAAAGCCAGGCGCAGTGGCTCACACCTGTAATGCCAGAACTTTGGGAAGCCTAGGTGGGCGGATCGTAAGGTCAGGAGTTCAAGACCAGCCTGGTCAACATGGCAAAACCCCGTCTCTATTAAAAATACAAAAATTAGCCGGGTGTGGTGGTGGGCGCCTGTAGTCCCAGCTACTCGGGAGGCTGAGGCAGGAGAGTTGCTTGAACCTGGGAGGCGGAGGTTGCAGTGGGCCAAGATAGTGCCACTGCACTCCAGCCCGGGCGACAGAGTGAGACTCTGTCTCAAAAAACAAAAAAAAAAGATGTTAACAACAGACACTGGAGATGACTAGAAGGGGTTGGCAAATGGTGGCATGGGCTGAAAAACTACCTATCATATATACTATGCTCACTACCAGAGTGACAGGCTCATCCATACCCCAAAACCTCAGCATCACGCAATATACCCATGTAACGAATCTGCACTTGTATGCCCTGAATCAAAAATAAAAGTTGAAATTATTTTTAAAACAAAATAATGAAAAATGAAAAGTAATAATTATCAAACAACATGAAATGGTTAAGCCTCTTTTGCAAACACTAAAAGTAACAGCCATAATTATTTGGTACCTTAAAAAAAACATAAAAAGGATCTTAAACAAAAATACAAAACATACTGGAGAAAAGCCAAGGTAATATTTGAAGACAGTAACCACTGTGTTAGAGAATATACATTGTACATTTTTTATATGATTATACATTCTCACATTTTAAAAATAATTTTCTAAAACTAATAACTGAGACCATACAGATAGGAAACAGTATCACTGATAAGAAACAAGCTAAAAGAATCAGACAAAAACATTCACTAAAGGAAAAAACATACAATAATTGAAACAAAAGACAATTATACATAAAATTAAGAAAACTGCCAACTCCTGGTAAAACTAAAAGGCTCCAAGTAGAACCAAAAAAAAGGGAGGGAAAAATAAGATGGAACGACAGGAAGGTTTTTTGGTTTTTGTTTTGTTTTGAGATAGGGTCTCCAACTCTGTCACCCTGGCTGGGGAGCAGCGGCACAATCACAGCTCACTGCAGACTTTACCTTCCAGAGGAGTAGCCATGTCTACAGGCATGTGCCACCACAGCTGGCCAATTTTTTTAAACACTTTTTAAAGAGATGGCATTTTGCCATGTTGCCCAGGCTAGTCTTAAACACCTGGGCTCAGGTGATCTGCCCACCTCAGCCTCCCAAAGTGCTGGGATTACAGACATGAGCCACTGCACCCAGGTAGAAAGTTTTAATCACTTTGCCTTTACTTCAAAAAATTTTCCACACATTTATGTTCGTTAAAAACTGACATACTGGCCAGACACAGTGGCACATGCCTGCAATCTCGGCACTTTGGGAGGCCAAGGTGGGAGGATCACTTGAGCCCAGAAGTTTGAGACCAGCCTGCACAATACAGTGAAACCTCATCTCTACTCTTCACAAAAATCTTTAAAAAATTAGCCAAGCATGGCGGCGGCACCTGTAGTCCCAGCTACTCAGGAGGCTTAACTGGGGGGATCTCTTGAGTCCATGAGGCGGAGGCTGCAGTGAGCTGAGATCGTGCCACTGCATTCCAGCCTGGGAGACAGAAAGAGGCCCTGTCTCAAAATGAAAAACAAAACAACAACAAAAAAACTGACATATTACATGGACATACTGCATAATGGTAAATTTTTTGATAGAAAAAATTTTAAAAATAAAAATTGACATAAGCGAAGAAAACCTACACAGAAAATATCTCAAATCACATATTACCTTGAAACAGTAATCTTAAGAGACATTACCACCAGGACCCCCTCTCCCTCTGCCATGGCCATGTACTCTTCCTCTACCTCTTCTTCTGCATTGGCCTCTTCCTGCAACAAACAGCTTCCCTTTTCTTAGGTTTTTACCTTAGGCTCAACATCCACAAGTAGTGTATCCAGAGGTAAACTGTCTGGTAGAGTAAAATATCTAATGTTACTTCCTCAAATTTGTGTTTCCAACTGTACAAGTTCTCTGTCTTCAGGGTCATTTTCATGCTTTAAGATGTGTATCACGGTGACATCCACACCTGTGACTGTTCCATAGACCTGTGTTCCACTTTCCAATTCAAGGTTACAGCTTCATGAATCATTTCATCAAATGAAATCAAAGCTCATCAAAAATCTCATGAGCTTCATCCTAGCAGTGCCGTCATTCTTTGGGTCCAATAGCACACAGCATCCAGCAACCAAGGACCGACCAACCCACTAGAAGTATGAATCTACTTTAAATTTAATGTATGAGTGGTTCCTTCCCTTAACACTGTGCTAAACCCTAGAACAGTGTTTCTAAAACTCCAGGATCCATCAAGAATTGTCTGAAACATTAAAAACCCAAATCCAGAGATTCTCATTCAGAAACAGAGTTTGAGATTACACACATACAAGCATGCCTTTAGATTTTTTCTTATTTTAGTCAACAAGAATGATTCTGAAGTTCAGGTTAAAGCCATTACTCTGGAATAACATATAATAGTAAACAATAATATAATACTAAGCATCCAGGCAGATTTTATGACAAAGAATAAAATGCAAAGTCAGTTTCTTCTTTTGATGGGTAAACTTTATAACCAGTTACTCTATTTTGATTTCAGAAAAACGTGAGGCAGGGCATGGTGGCTCACACCTCTAATCCCAGTGCTTTGGGAGGCTGAGGCTCGAGAATCACTTGTGTCCAGGAGTTCAAGACTAGCCTGGGCAACATAGTGAGACCCTGTCTCTACCAAAAAAATAAAAAGTAAAAAATTAGCCAGGCATAGTGGTGTGTGCCTGTGGTCCCAGCTGCTCAGGAAGCTGAGGTGGGAGGATCGCTTGAGCCCAGTAGGTTGAGGATGCAATGAGCTGGGACTGCACTGCTGTGCTCCAGCCTGGGCAACAGAGTAAGACCTTTTCTCTAAAAAAAAATAATAATAAAAGAGAAAAAGAAAAACAATCAGCCAGGTGTGGTAGCTCACGCCTGTAACCCTAGCAGTTTGGGAGGCCATGGTGGGAGGATTACTTGAGCTCAGGAGTTGGAAACCAGCCTGGGCAACATAGTGACATCGCATCTGTATATTAAAAAAAAAAGAAAAGAAAAACTCTAGAGTCACATACAAGAGTCATAAACAAGGAAAGCAAATACTGTCTAGACTATTAAGATGTCAAGTAAATGATAAAGTACAGGCCTAAAGAAGTGGAAGAGAACAGGGAAAATGGTTCAAAGAAATATTTGATTGGCCCTAAGGAAAGCTTACAGATATGCTTACAAAAGATTATGACCTATTTATTCCTAATGGTCATTAGATTAGAAACAACAATGCACATCTTAGACTATTTAGTCTACTGGTATGTCTATATGTGCCACCTCCACCCCCAAACATACAAGAAGGATGCAACACACACCCATTAATAACGCGAACTCACTGCTACAGTTACGCTCAAATCTGGTGGGAGTAAAGGCATATTAGAAAATCTGGGAAATATGCGAAGTTCAAAAAGCCAGAGATGATTTTCATTCAATTGTCCTTGTGAATCACTGATTTAGACATTCCTTCAACGTGAAGCAATGGATTAAACAATTTTATTACCACTACCAATAGTTCTTATTTTATAAAGAGTTACAGCAAAAACAATCAATGTTTTACATGCTGTGTTGGGCTGTTCTTACATTGCTATAAAGGAATCCCTGAGACTGGATAATTTATAAAGAAAAGAGGTTTAATTGCCTCATGGTTCTGCAAGCTGTACAAGCATAAGGCAAACATCTGCTTGGCATCTGGGGAGGCCTCGGGAAGCTTTTACTCATGGTGCAAAACCAAGTGGGAACAGGCATGTCACATGGCAAGAGCAGGAACAAGAGAGAACAGAGAAGAAGCTACAAACTTTAAAACAACCGGATCTCACATGAACTCACTCAACACCCAGGGGATGGTGCTAAGCCATTCATAAGGGATCTGCCCCATGATCCAAATACCTCCCACCAGGCCTCACTTTTTATTATTATTATTATTATTTTTTTTTTTTTTGAGACAGGCTCAAGAGAGCCTTCTGCCTCAGCCTCCTGGGTAGCTGGAACTACAGGCATGTGCCATCTCATGCTCAACTAATTTTTTTTTAAATTTTTTTGTAGGCATGGGGTCTCCCTATGTTGCCCAGGCTGGCCTCAAACTCCTAGGCTCCAGTGATCCTCCTCAGTCTGCCTCCCTAAATGCTGGGATTATAGGCATGAGCCACCTTGCCCAGCCAAGAGTTAAAATAATGAGCTTATAGTAATATGGTTATTATAAGTTATTACTGAAGTAGCCTTTATGAAAAGAAAATTGAAAACATATAACCAATTCTAAACTTTATACAATAGAAACCTAAGTTGCAGATCTTTTCCAAAAAATTGTACCTGAAATAAATGTTTCAACCATTTTATAGCTTCTTGGGAAGAAAGGGGATGAGAGCAAAATGGAAATGTAAATGATATCTGGAGAAGGGAGGGATCAACAAAAAAATCCATGCTCACCAACTTATGGGCAAAAATTATTGCAACACACAATACCCCACTGTTTCTGAAATGATAAATGTTGGTTAATAAACCATGATCTCAAAAACTTAATATAAAAAGTGTTTTAAGAAGACTATGTAAGTTGAGGAATTTAAAAAGGCACTGACTCCCACAAATTATGAAAATTCATTTTAAATGTCACACTTCAAACAAGATGTTACCAAGCTATAATCTCGAACTAATATTTAAAATAAATTTATTACTTATAACACACCTACTATAGAAGAGGGTTTTTTTGTTTTTGTTTTTGTTTTTGAGAGGAAGTCTCACTCTGTCACCAGGCTGGAGTGCAGTGGTGTGATCTTGGCTCACTGCAATTTCCACCTCCCAGGTTCAAGCGATTCTCCTGCCTCAGCCTCCTAAGTAGCTGGAATTACAGGCATGTGCCACCACACCCAGCAAATTTCTGTATTTTTAGTAGAGACGGGGTTTCACCATGTTGGCCAGGATGGTCTCGATATCCTGACCTCATAATCCGCCTGCCTCAGCCTCCTAAAGTGCTGGAATTACAGGCGTGAGACAGCGCGCCCGGCCGAAAAGAGGTATAATTTAAAACTCAAATTTTTTTTTTTTTTTTTTTTTGAGATGGAGTCTCGCTCTGTCGCCCAGGCTGGAGTGCAGTGAGGCGATGTCAGCTTACTGCAACCTCCACTTCCCGGGTTCAAGTGATTCTCCTCCCTCCAGGCACATGCCAACACGCCCGGCTAATTTTTTTGTATTTTTTAGTAGAGACGGGTTTCATCATGTTGACCAGGGTGGTCTCGAACTCCTGAGCTCAAGCGATCCACCCACCTAGGCCTCCCAAAGTGCTGGGATTACAGGCATTTTCAAAAAGCCTTGGCCAGGTGCAGTGGCTCACGCCTTTAATCCCAGCACTTTGGGAGGCCTAGGTGGGTGGATCACCTGAGCTCAGGAGTTCAAGACCAGCGTGCCCAACATGGTGAAACACCATCTCTACTAAAAATACAAAGATTAGCCAGACACAATGGCGTGCACCTGTAGTCCCAGCTGCTCAGGAGGCTGAGGCAGGAGAACTGCCTGAACCTGGGAGGTGGAGGTTGCAGTTAGCAGAGATTGCGCCACTGCACTCCAGCCTGGCAAAAAAAAAAAAAAGAAAAAAGAAAGAAAAGAAAAAGAAAAAAAAAATCCTTCGAGTTTAAAAGTAGACCACAGAACAGTTTTTATTTAAATTACTGTAATTCCATTTAAAAACAAGGCCGGGTGTGGCGGCTCACACCTGTAATCCCAACACTTTGGGAGGCCAAGATGGGTAGATCACCTGAGCTCAGGAGTTAGAGACCAGCCTGGCCAACACTACTAAAAATACAAAAATTAGCCAGGCATGGTGACACACGCCTATAATCCCAGCTGCTCGGGAGGCTGAGACAGGAGAATTTATTGAACCCGGGAGGTGGAGGTTGTAGTGAGCTGAGATTGCACCACTGCACTCCAACCTAGACAACAGAGGGAGACTCCATCTCAAAAAAATAAAAAGAAAAACAAAGCTTCTAGTCAACTGTATACATAAACTACCACAGCAGCATGAATAACATTAAATGCCTGTTTGATCCTTTGAGTACAATTCTGCACTGCAGTAAGCGCATTTAAGCCAATACTACACAGCTAAAGAGCTAGATTTCATCAAGGATGATTTTGGGGTGGCGGGCTGTTTTGTTTTTGTTTTTCTTTTTTTTTTTTTGAAACAGAGTCTCACTCTGTCACTCAGGTTGGAGTGCAGTGGTGTGATCTCGGCTCACTACAACTGCCACCTCCTGGGTTCAAGCAATTCTCATGCCTCAGCCTCCCAGGTAGCTGGAATTACAGGCCTGCGCCACCACGCCTGGCTAATTTTTTGTATTTTTAGTAGAGATGGGGTTTCGCCATGTTGCCCAGGCTGGTCTCGAACCCCTGACCTCAAGTGATCTGACCGCCTTGACCTCCCAAAGTGCTGCGATTACAGGCGTGAGCCACCGCGGCAGGCCGGTTTTTTTCGGTTAAACCAAATTTTACTCCTGATATAACGACCAATATTTTTAGACGTTCAGAAATGAGTACTTTCTTTACATATTAACATTATAATTTTTTATTTCCATTTTGTCTAAAAGACAACAATCTTTGAAGGCCACACCCCTTTTCTCTCCATTTTCACTAACAAGTTAGTACAGCTCACATGCAATTAAAAAGTCTCAATAATGCCAAGTTACTGTCCCTCCAAGTTGGCCTACAAACTGCTCTAGATTGCTCTCACACAAATATCACCAAAACTGTATAGCTCCAATATTTGAAACCTTTTACACTTTTTATTATCTACTAAATCAAAATGTATTCTTGATTGCTTCTAATCCTACTCTGACCTTAATTTACCAACTCAGTGTTGTTTCTCCTAATTCCATCACTTTATTCAATTTAAGAGTATGATAATATGGGAAGAAATATAGAAATGAAAAAAAACATGGCCTCTCTGGAGCACAAAGCCAGCCAAAAGAGGGAGAGACCTGAAAATAATTAATTACAACATAACATATTAAGTACAACAGTACCTAATACCTAAGTACTATATAGCAGAACCACCATAACTCTGTCAGAATGGAACAAAGATCACGTTGGAGGAAGAGACGTTTGGGCTCAAAAATGAGAATTTCTCTACAAGTGTCATAGCATTGTAATATCAACATACCAGTTTCTTCATCTTTGTATCCTAGCCCCTACCATAGTGTCTAGTACAGAGTAGGCAGGTACTTCAGACATGGATGGATGAATGGACGGCAGTACAGAAAAAAGGATAAAATAAGATACATATATAAACATGAAGAAAGAATATGGTTAGATTAAAATGGGACGAAACTGGAGCCAGTAAATCAGATAAGACATTCCAAAACCCTTACGTAAGAAAGTGACACAGGAAAAAATAAATTTAAAAGATATTTAGGAATTAAAATTAACAGGACTTGGTGTGACTAACTGGACTAAGGGGAAATGAGCATAACAGAAAAGCGTTAAGAAAGAAGCCGCCAAAGTTTTTGGCTTACGTGACTAGGCTGACAGTGGTACCATTCACTGAAATTGGGAACAGAAGTAGGGGATTGGAGTTCAGTTTAAGTAAGGTAGCACTAAGGCAATATCGAGTAGGAAGCTGGAATGCAACTCAGAAAAAGAGGTCTAGATTAGAAATAAAGAGGCGGAGATTATTGCATATGGGTGATGAGAACAAAGCCCTAAATATAGACGAGATTGCCAGGAACACATAAAACCTGGAAAGAAGGCTGTGGACAGAATACTCAGACAACCAACATTGCTGTTATTTTATATGTTACAATATTGCCACATTAAATTATATTGTTACAACCCAAATAATGGCTAATACAATATTGAGGACGTAACAAATGCTTTAAAAATACCAACTGCACACCTGAGTTAATTGAAAAATTAAATTTATTAACTCAAATTGAACCATAAAGGACCACTTCTTAAAACTAATTTAAGGCCAGGTGCGGTGGCTCACACCTGTAATCCCAGCACTTTGGGAAGCCGAGGCGGGTAGATCACGAGGGCAGGAGTTCAAGACCAGCCTGGCCAAGATAGTGAAACCTCATCTCTACTAAAAACTACAAAAATTAGCAGGGCATAGTGGCAGACACCTGTAATTCCACCTACTCGAGAGGCTGAGGCTGGGAGAATCGCCTGAACCCAGGAGGTGGAGGTTGCAGTGAGCCAAGATCGCGCCATTGCACTCCAGCCTGTGAGACTCCGTCTCAAAAAAAAAAAAAAAAAAAACTAATTTAATAGGTCAGACTCAAGGTGCTAAAGTCTGACTAAGGAATCCAATTTTACTTCAGAATCAGTAAAAAATCTGGGCACAGTGGCTCACACCTGTAATTCCAGCACTTTGGGAGGCTGAGGCAGGCAGATTGCTTGAGCCCAGGAGTTCAAGAACAGCTTGGGCAATACGGCAAAACCACGTCTCTACTAAAAACACAAAACTTAGCCAAGACTGATGGCGCTGAACCTGTAGTCCCAGCTATTTGGGAGGCCGAGGTGGGAGGACCACTGGAGCCCCAGAGATCAAGGCTACAAGAAGCCGTGATCACACCACTGCAATCAACCTGGGTGACAGAGTGAGACCCTGTATCTTAACAAACACAAACACACACACACATACTCAATGAAAAGCTTTTTTTTCCGCCAGAAATAACATTACAAGTCAATAATATAAAATACTAAAATCTAAGTTGTTATACTTCAAAAAATGTTTATTCTAAAATAATACTAAAAAATACATATTAACTAATTTAAAGAAAAGCAAGTCTAAATTTGGAGTGATAAGGGCTTCAATGCTGTTACTTGATAGTTTCTCACAAGTATAGACCAGGCGCAGGGACTCACGCCTGTAATCCCAGCACTTTGGGAGGCCAAGGCAGGCAGATCATGAGGTCAGGAGTTCAAGACCAGCCTGGCCAACATGGTGAAACCCTGTCTCCTACTAAAAATACAAAAATTAGCTGGGCGTGGTGGTGCATGCCTGTAATCCCAGCTACTTGGGAGGCTGAGGCAGGAGAATCACTTGAACCCGGGAGGTGGAGGTTGCAGTGAGCCAAGATCACGCCATTGCATTCCAGCCTGGGCAATAGAGTGAGACTCCGTCTCAAAAAACAAAAAAAACAAACAAAAAAAAAAATTTCTCACAAGTATTAGTATCAACTTTTACCAACTTTGTTTACATTATTGAATATTAACACATACTAATAACAAACATTACCCATCAATTATAAGAATAGTAGATGAATATGACTTGAGAAGGCCAAAGTTAGTAACTGAAGTAGAATACAATGAAAGAGAAATTATCTTTGGGTCCTTTTCCCTTGTTTACAAACATGTACACAAAATTTAGAGCATTCTTGAACATATTTACACTAACAAATGCATAAAAAGAAACAAAAATGTGTTATTAAAAGGTAGACAAGCACGGGTACAGTGTCTCATACCTGTAATCCCAGCACTTTGGGAGACCGAGGTGCACAGATCACCTGAGGTCAGGAGTTCGAGACCAGCCTGGCCAACATGGTGAAAACCCATCTCTACTAAAAATACAAAAATTAGTTGGACATGGACGCTCACACCACCTGTGGTCCCAGCTACTCCGGAGGCTGAGGCACGAGAATAGCTTGAGATCACCCAACTGCAACACTGCACTCCAGCCTGGGCCAACTGAGTGAGAGACTCCGTCTCAAAAAAAAAAAAAAAAAAAAAAAAGGGTAGACAAAAAATATTTATTATTTATTTTATTTTTATTATTTATTCAAAAAATCTGTAATTTTTTTTTCCCCCGAGACAGAATCTTGCTCTGTCTCCAGGCTAGAGTGCAATGGTGCAACCTTGGCTCACTGCAACCTCTGCCTCCCATGTTCAAGCAATTCTCCTGCCTCAGCCTCCCGAGTAGCTGGGACTACAAGCATGCACCACCACACCCAGCTAATTTTTGTATTCTTAGTAGAGACGGGGTTTCACCATGTTGGCCAGGCTGGTCTGGAACTCTTGACCTTGTGATCTGCCCAGCTCGGCCTCTCAAAGTGCTGGGATTACAGGCGTGAGCCACCATGCCCGGCCCATATAAATGTTTCAGATTTTTTTAGCATCTTGATTTTTAATTCATTTTGAGCAACATGTCCTACCTTACGTATTTCATATACTGCAATCTTTTAATGTAGTAAAACCAGTTCAATGTACTTTAAATCGTATTTTGATGAGCTTTTCTAATTTCTCATTCACTGTTTATAGAGTGCAGACAGTAACATTGACTTTTTAACATCTCATCCTCATGGAGACAGTGTAGAGTAGTGGTTTGAATGCCTAAACTGGAATGTCAATGTTACCACAGAGGTCGGTCCCTGGAAACAATGACTTAACCTAAGGTCTTTGTTTCTTCATTTGAAAACAGGCAGAATACCTATATGAAGCGCTTATTGTGAGGATTTCACAAAATAATACTCAGCATAGTGCCTACAAGAGGAGGTAATTAATGTTAATTTCTTTCACAAAGTTTATGTTATGGACTGAAGATCTGTGTACCCCCAAAATTCATATGTTGAAGTCCAAACCTCCCAGTGTGATGGCCATTAGAGGTGGGCCTTTGGGAAGTAATTAGATTTAGATTAGGTCCTAAGAGTGAGACCCTCTCATGACGGGATTTGTGCCCTTTTAAGTAGAAAAGAAAAAGATATCCACACCTCTCCCTCCCCTCCCTCCTCCTATCTCTCTCCCACTTCACCTGCAGGCAGGGAGGAAAGGACTTAAGAGTGCCCAGGGAGAAGACAGCTGAGAGGGCAGGTGCTTAGCTGATTTCAGACTTCCAGCCCCGGACCGGTGAGAAAATATGTCTGTGTTTTAAGCCACCTCAATGTATGGTATTTTGTAATAGTAGCCCAAGTAAAATAAGGTGATATCAAAAAATATTTTCAAAAGGAGACTTTGGAGAGCAAGATAATTTTCACCTCATCCCAATATGCCATAGATCTATAAATCTACATCCTCAAACAGTATTCAGTATTGCAGGTTACTGCAGAACACGGTAACATTATTTATTAGATTTACTGGTAGATGTCTATTGATTTTCCATGTTGGCCAACAGGGAGAGGCAGACAGGCTAGGAACAATAAACTACACTGAGGTATATTCAATACACTTCTCTGGCCCTTGGCAATTCCTCTTGCCAGGTCAATATTTTGCAGATATCAAAAGTAACCACCAACTAACTATACTGGAAGCAAAATAATGACAAAGAATCCACTGACAACAATAAAAATTCTTAAAAGCCAGTCTAACTGGTCCTCTCTCCATCAGTTCAAAGAAATTGCCAACACTGTAGATTGAATGCTAGTGAACTACATTAGGTTCGCTATTACAGGCAGTTTTTTTACTTCAAAAATGCTACATAAAGCACATTTTTAAATGCCATAAACCTATTGTTTATCTTCTGCATTTAAAATGCAAAATGCCATTATCACTTTATGAAATATACTTTAAATGCCGATTTCCTATTTAAAAGTTTAGGCAAAAATTATCCATTCAAAATTCAAAAGAACCTAAAACTATTCATCCTTCCCATGTATGAAAACTGAGACAATTTTTTAAACAGGTAAAATTCGCTAGAGAATATAATTTTTACAATATAGCAACAAAGTAATTATCCATCCTGAAAGTCTAAAACAAACAAAACAAACAAACAAACAAAAAATACAAAGAACATCCTGGAAATCTAAACGCCATGTAAAAGAATGCCAGCCCATGACGGTAAAATTTTCTAAAGACTAGGAAACATCAATAAAGATTCAAAATGTAATGTCTTATAAATATTCAGCATTAGTAGACAATAACAAAGAAAATCACAGGGTAAAAATTTTTGTGTTCACAGATAACTGTTATAATATTAAGGGACATCGTCATCTCCACTTTTGAATAGCTACCCCAGTTGCCATTACAGCTTCCATTGTTCAAAATAAAATAGTTGCACTGTTTTTCAGTGAAAGGAAAGAAGGAAAATATTGCTGAAAATAAGGAAAAAAACAAGCCTCGACAAAGCAAACAAAATGATTTTATATGCCATCTAGTTCCACCATAATTGTAGGACTGAACTGGTATCTGAAAACTAAATATATCAACAAACATATACGTTAAAATCTGCGCTTAGTCAACACAGCTATCCTGTGCTACAGGGCAAATAAAATTTAAATTTTCTATTTTTTTTTAAATTAAAGCAATGACTTATTAGAGACTACTGGTATATGAAGCTGCAATACACATAGGGATCAACTCCTCTGATTTCAAGTTTCCTTACTATGTATGTATCTCTTTTTGTTTTTTCATTCTGGTAACCAGAGTACGTATGACAGGCTGCATTATTTCAAATACCTAACACTGAAAGTTACTTTCGGGCCTGAATCTAAGGATGAGAATGATACATTTTATAGAAGCTTCTTTTAGTACAGCAATAGGCAAATTATGATATTAACAAGACTTTAATTCTACATTTACTTTTTTTCTCATTGTAAATGTAATGTGAAACTTGTAAAATACAGGAAAAAAAAATGTTTAATCACCAATAAATCCCACCATTCGGAAACCTTGCTACTTTTTGGTAAATTTCCATCTAGTAACACTGAAGGTTCAATTTTCTAATTCGATACTGATAAATATGCAGGAAAAAAATATCAATGTATCCTCAATATGGCCTTTCAATAAATGTACATAAAACAACAATTATTAATTATATGACCTGTTAGTTTCACAAAAGTCTCTAAAATGTTTTAAGTGGTGGGGTGGGGTAAGGAGTCCCATAATTCAGACACTAGTCCTCAAACTGAAATCTCTTCCACAATGTTTATATGTCAACCCTTTAATGGCAGTGAGCAGCAAGCTATGACTGTTCGTACAGTGATATCAATATTAATGTCTCTATATTAAACAGGCTTTGCTTTTATTTTCTTTCCATTTATACTTCAATAGTGTTTTATTTTCACTGTAAAAATAAATAATAACCTATATCTGCATAGTAATTTTACATAAGCTTAAATTCAAAGACTCCCGTTTTTTTTAAGCCAACCATTCAAACTGTTAGTGCTTCTGGCCTATGAGATGGTTTACCAGATGAAGTAACATTCTTTATATTCCAATATTCTCTCTCAAAACATAAAAAAGAATTTAAGGAATAACCCTTAGTCACATTTTCTTTTGTTCCAACCCACTGTTTATGGAAGCGTGCAGATGTTAAGAGTTGCAAAAATTGAAATGACTTCATTAACAAAGCAACATCCCAACGTTTAATGTCAACTCCTCAGACTCATAAAAAAATGAAACAAAACCAATTATATTACCACTAGCAAATTTTTTCCCCTTAAAATTTAGTTTCGTCTTATTTCTAGTTTCAAGGGAAGCTTTGTCTACTCAAGGTATCAAAGGTCTTCAAATCTCATTCATTTTCTTCTGCCCAAGAGTTAAGAAAGCAAGTCTAAAACAGAATAAGCCAGATTTGTTACTGTGATCTTCTCACACAAACGCCTTTTAAAAGAAATCTTTCAACAAAGACTCAAAAAAGAAACAGCAAAGTTTGGGGAAAGAATTGTCTGTCTTTAGGTCAAGCATTTCCTGATAAGTGACTGAAGGTCTGGCTGCCAGGAATACACTTTGCTGACCCTAGGAATGGCCAAGTCTCAAAACAAAATTTGCCTCTTCTGTATCTTGAAAGTGACCTGTTAGGACCTGATATCAATTTGACGAAGAGGTGATAGAACATGACCAACGAGGTGTCTTTGGTGGACATATTCATCTAAAGGAGGCGAGAGCCGCAGATTTCAGCTAAATGCTTTTTGCCACTTTTGCAAAAGAAAAGCTAATTGTTAACGGCCATGTGACATTATAGATCCCAGAAAAGGAAAGGGTGGGAGGAAGAGAGAGAAGTTCAAGGCAGTTCAGGGTCAGAACAAGCTCAGGCATCCTGTCATTAACAAACGTTCCCCAAGCTGAAAGCAAAATACTGCTTACCCGAAAAGGAGTGGGTGAAAAGAGGGGGAGAATGAGGGGAAAACCACAGGAGAGTCAATGTGGCAGTGTGGGGGTGACAGGAGGGAGGGAATCTGGAGCTATCCAGCTGAGTTGGAGAGCAAAAGCATCGGGCATAGCATCGGGCACAAAAATGCTGAGAAAAGCAACTGCGACGGAGACGACAGCACTAGGCACCCTCCTCCCCCCATTTTCCCCTCCCCATCGGTTTGCTAGGTTTCCCACCTTCCCTCTACCTCCGCTCTTGACCAACACTCCGGGGTGTGACCCGCCAGCAGGAGGCTGCCCTGATCTTTGTCTCTGCCCGCTCCCCACGCGCGGGCTCCTCCTCCTCCTCCGCGCTCCCCACCCGCGCACAGCCCCGGCGTCTCCAAGGAGCTCCAGGCGCCGCGACCGCCGCCTCCTCGCCCACCTCCCGCGGACCCGCGCCCCTTCCTTCCCCTCCCGGGCAGCGTCGCCCGCGCCTCCAGCTCCACCCCCGCCGAGGGGACCTTTGTGTCTCGGGGGACTTTCTGCCTCTTTCCCCTCCTCCGCCTCGCGGGGAGACCGGCCTCCCCCGCAGACCAAAGCGGCAGCGAGCACCGGAGGCGGTGGCGTCTATATCTGTCGGCGCCTCCCGGGAAGCAGCTCGAAGACACTCACACCCCACCCGAGCCCCGGAAATCCCCGGGCGACCCAGGGTCCTCGCTGGACCGGAGAGGTGACAGGCGCACGCTAGCCCCCCGCACCGCGCCTCCTCGCTCAACTTCCCGACCCGGCCTGAGCCACCCGCGCCCCCAGTAGCCCCCGCCCCCGCCTCTGTCCCACGCAGGCTCCCGGCCCCGCGGCCGACCCGACACCAGGAGAAAGCGCGGCGCGGACGCCTGCCGCCAACTCACCAGCAAGAGCGGGGCCGCGAGTCCCGAGGCGAAGCGAAGAGAGGCGCGGGGGGAAGCTGCTCCGCGGACGCCCGCGGCGACCGGATGCAAGTCCGGGTCTCAGCGGCCGGCAGACGTGAGGCGCCTCCGAGCGCAGGCCTCCTCCGCCACAGCCGCCTTCCGGCTCTCGCCGCGGGTCCGGAGCCTCGGGAGGGGCCGCGGGTGTCTCACGCGTTGCCAAGTCCCCCGGTCAACATGGCTCCCGCGCCGACGAGCCGCGCGGACGGCCCACTAATCCCCTTGGAGGAGCCGGGCGCGAGCGGGGCGGGCGCCGACGGCGGGCTGAGACGGTCTGGCCGGGCGCTGGCTCCTTCTTCTCTGCGGCTCTGCGGCGGCCCGTAGGGAGCTCAGGAGACTGCGGGCGACCGCGTTCGCTCCTTGCGTGTGCGTCGCTTTCACACTCGGCGGCTGCGGATTGACGCCTCCGCCTGTTCCCCGGAGGAGAGCGAGCGCAAGAGAAAAAAGACTTTTATTGAAACGGTCCAACCAGCGGCGGCGGAGAAAAGCAACCGGCCGCGGGAGCTTACCCCACCCCCGCCTGAGCGGCTTGCCGGGGGCAGCGCGACCCCTGCCGGCGGCGGCGGAGGCGGGGGCGGGGCCGGCGGCCGGGGGCGGGGCCTGCAGGGCGGGGCGGGTGTCCCCGGGAAAATCCCCGCTCCGAAGTGCGGGCGTGGGGGGAGCGGCGGAGGGGGCCAGGGGACCCCACCGGAATGAGCGCTTGTCCGCAGCGACTGGGGGAGAAATTATTTGAATAATTCAACCCCTCCAACATCCCCCTGCCCCTCAACTTCCCGCTGCCAAACCAAAACTCGTGCTTCAGTTATACAAGTAATTATTGTACAAGGTGTCCATGCCACAGTTCTCCACTGGCTTTCTAGAGAGTCCATGTCAAAGGACCCACACCGAAAGATGTTGATGGCTGCAACTTTTCTCCTTTGTTGTATGTGGGTACCTGGGTACTAGTGCCGCAGTCTCTCACACACACGGCATCTATTCATTTAAACTACAGTACAGTGTTTTGTGTATATTATCATGTGCCAGGCAATATGCTGAGTCCTCTAAGGACGGAGAGTCTAGCTGGGATGAAAGATGATCAATAACTATCATAAAAATCTGAACGTTATGAGCGGAGAAATACAAGGTGCTATGAAAACAGAAAGGACTACTGTTGCACGGGTTAGGTTTTGTTTTCTTGGGGGAGGCGGGCCGCGAGAGGTTGGCCCAGTTTCTGCAACTGTTTTTACTTTCTCCTTTCCCAGAGGCTAAAAGCTAGTTCAGGAATGAACAGCAGAGTGGCAGTGAAGACAAACTAAAGTAATACTGACCCACTTTTTTCTACTAATAAGGATAAAAGCATAAAGTTAAAACAAACTTAAACCCCTAGAGGGAGATAATGAGAGGATTGAAAGAAGAGAGTAGGGACCGGATGTAGACAACATAAACAAGAAAAAAAAACCACATAAAAGTCCTGTGAAGTGAGATAATTTTTTTTTCCCATGTTAACACCCGGAAGTAGAAGCTACATTGAAGTTTCATATCACATTATGTGCTAAGAACTTCGGAGAATTATCTTTTTGGATTTAGGGATGAATCCTTTCCCCCTTAAAAATGCTGTATGCTGACATCTTTCTCTTGTTTGGCAAAGTTAAATGCATCTACAGTTATATCCAACGATCGTACGTGTCAATCAGGCTTTTCCCATGCCTCTAAAATTACCAGGACCCGTAAATTAGCAACAATTATGCTCTACACGTATTTAACACTTGTTTACCAACCAAGAATGCAAATATACATAACAAGCTTTCCGTTAGAACAAGTGCGCTTTGTTTAAAAGCACTGTTAATGAGGCTTCTTGGATTTGTCCAAGTCAAACTTGGAACTTTATAATATAGCAAGACGTAGCATCATTTTCAGGGTTCTTTTTAAGTTACAGAGAAACACTAATATTTATACAAGGCCTATTTATATGAAAGGATTTTCATATACCTGCCTCATCTAAATTAGTACTTTAGTAAATATCAAAAAATCACCAAAAAAGGGAGTCTATGAAATGGCATTCTGAGTTTCAGCATTAATACTTATACCTTCATATCATTAGATTAAAATTACTCCATGAGAAATAAAAAGATTATTCTGTCTCATCCAAAGCACCGTCTCCTCTTTCTACATCTTTCATTAGCATAACAAAGAATTCGTAATTGGGAGGCTGAGGTGGGAGGATCCATTAAGCCTGGCAGGCGGAGTTTGCGATGAGCTGAGATTGTGCCACTGCACTCCAACCTGGGTGACAGAGTGAGACACCGTCTCAAAAAAAAAAAAAAAAGAGGAATTCATAATGAAAACTTAGGTGATTATTTGATTGATTGGTTTGTTATTTCTTTTATTTTTTTAAGACAGAATTTTGCTCTTGTTGCCCAGGCTGGAGTGCAGTTGCGTGGTCTCGGCTGACTACAACATCCGCCTTCCAGGTTCAAGCGATTCTCCTGCCTCAGCCTCCCAAGTAGCTGGGATTACAGGCATCCGCCACCA
Organism: Pongo abelii; assembly: GCF_028885655.2. NCBI lineage: Eukaryota > Metazoa > Chordata > Mammalia > Primates > Hominidae > Pongo > Pongo abelii. The sequence continues at coordinate 94,919,598 of NC_071995.2, forward strand.
CACCCGGCTAATTTTTTGCATTTTTAGTAGAGACAGGGTTTCACCCTGTTGGCCAGGCTGGTCTCAAACTCCTGACCTCAGATGATTCACCCTCCTCGGCCTCCCAAAATGCTGGGATTACAGGCGTGAGCCACCGCACCTGGAGGATTTGTTCTTTCAACGAAAAAAAAATTACAGATTGCACAATATTTATTTCATTACTTTTTATTTATTTATTTATTTACTTATTTATTTAAATGAGATGGAGTTTCACTATGCCGACAGCCCAGGCTGGTATTAAACTCCTGACATCAAACAATCCTCCAACCTCGGCCTCCCAAAGTGCTGAGACTACAAACAGGAGCCACCACCCCTGGCCTATTTATTTATCTATTTATTTATTTATTTTTAGAGGGAGTCTTGCTCTGTCACCCAGGCTGGAGTGCAGTGGCACCATCTCAGCTCACTGCAATCTCCATCTCCCAGTATCAAGCAATTCTCCTGCCTCAGCCTACTGAGTGGCTGAGATTACAGGTGCCCATCACCACGCCCGGCTAATTTTTGTATTTTTAGTAGAGGCAGAGTTTGGACATGTTGGCCAGGCTGGTCTCGAACTCATGAGCTCTAGTGATCCAAAGTGCTGGGTGAGCCACAGCACCCAGCCCCCTGGCCTGTTTAATTACTTTTCTAAACTGATTTAAAATTTGGCCAGGCGCGGTAGCTCGCACCGGTAATCCCAGCACTTTGGGAGATCGGGGCAGGTGGATCACTTGAGCTCATGAGTTCGAGACCAGGTTGGCCAAAATAACAAAACCCCGTCTCTACTAAAAATACAAAAATTACCCAGGCGTGGTGGCAGGAGCCTGTAATCCTAGCTACCCAGGAGGCTGAGGCAGGAGAATCGCTTGAACCCAGGAAGTGGAGGTTGTAGTAAGCTGAGATCACACCACTGCACTCCAGCTTCGGCGACAGAGCAAGACTGTCTGAAAAAAAAAAAATTATATGTAATATTGTGAAGCATGTTAGTTGTTTTTTCCGTAGGTTGTAATACAGGCTTTTTTTTTTTTTTACCTTGTAAAACTATGTTAAATTATAAAATTATTTACTTAGAATATTTCCCTAACTGTGATTAATAGATATTCCATAGTGCTTAGTGGAGGAGAAAGATTGAGGAAGAATTCCAAGATCAAATCCACTTGAGGAATACCACATACTTTATCTCCCTTTTGGAAATTCACAATATACATTTACATATTTAAGGCTCTTAGAAGTTCTGAGATTGAAAAATAATTTTATTTCAAGTGAAACAAGTATATCCCAAAATGTTTTCACCATAGAATAGCTATATCATGCGACATATATAAAAATATTGAGGGGAGAAAATTTTGAAGGTCATTGAACTTTGTACAAAGAGAGTTAAATGTGGTAAGTCCAGAAAATCTTTGCTGGGATTCACATTCTGAAAATGACACTGTCTGGGAAACAAATATGAAACTTTCAGATAAGATACAAACAAGAAACACTTAAGCTGGTTTTCAATTGCTCTACATCAGTGGTTCTCAGCAGTGTTACCTGGGAATTTCTTAGAAATGCAAATTCTCAGTTCCCACTCCAGACCAACTGAATCAGAAACTCTAGGGTGGGGCCCAGCAAACTGTTTACCAAGATTTTCTAAGATTCTGCTGCACAATAAAGGTTGAGAACCACTGCTGTATACAACATAATACATAGCTTTATTTACAAAATAATTTTCCATATGTCTGAATTTCTGGACTATTTCTAATTATTATTTCATATTCCTTAAAAATTCTCAAAGAAATTAGATAACTGACCAAACAGAAAAAACACTTTTTGTCTGGGTTCATTCCCTGTTTTACTAGGCTGAATCATATAGGAAGTCTGTATGTTTGTTTGCTTGTTTTGCAAGAAGAGTAAAGCAAATTAAGCTAAGGACAGCAATCAATTTTCCCCCAATAGCAAAATAATTTTACATTTGGCAAAAATGAAGCTGTAGGCAAGAAAGGAGTTTTGTCAAAGGCTTTTTAAAACCTGCTTCAAAAATGAAACATCTAGCCAGGCCTTAACATTTATTTTTAATAATTTGTACCATCCCAACACCTGCAAAACAGCTATATACCATTGCATAATGATACAGTTGTACCCTGTCACTTAAAGCTTAACCGTAGAGATTTTACAGAGCAGATCTATTTGAGATTATCAGAATACCTCCGTAGATTTACAAGTTACAAATTTGGGGAGGGAAATTTCTTCCCTATTTACTTGTAAAATTTCAAATTTGGTGTACCAGATTTAACCCTAGAGGATGAATAACATCTGAGACATTTGGTCTCATCCAGGGAGCATTATAAAAAGCTTTCAGCAGAGTGATGTCATGTGTCCTTACAAGGGAAATGAATCCAGGAACCAAACTGAATCTTGGCAGTTAAGGAGGACACAATTTTCAAACATTTTATTTTGAAATGAAAGTTTTCTCTAGTTGCTGACAAAATGCTTGGGGAGAGTTAGTTTCCAGGCTTCCAGTAAGACTGCATACACGTCTCTATTATGAGATTAAGATGGGATTAACTAGTTTTTTCTTCCTTTCTTTTTTAAATGTAATATTAATACCTCTTAACTAGATTGATGTTCTGCCTCTGAGAAAAACCAGATGTGGGTCTTAATCAAATACAATATATTTAAAGTTTATTTGAGCTTTTCGAAGAAAATGAAGCATAACATGAAGCCATTGTTTTTTGTTTTTGTTTTTGTTTTGTTTTGTTTTGAGATTTTGAGATGGAGTCTCGCTCTGTTACCCAGGCTGGAGTGCAGTGGCACAATCTCGACTCACTGCAACCTCCACCTTCCAGGTTCAAGCAATTCTCCTGCCTCAGCCTCAAGAGTAGCTGGGACTACAGGTCTCTTGTACCAGGCGCGGTGGCTCACGCCTGTAATCCCAGCAGATTGGGTGGCCACCCACCCAATTGGGTGGCAGATTGGCCTGCCACCACGCCTGGCTAATTTTTGTATTTTAATAGAGACGGGGTTTCACCATGTTGGCCAGGCTGGTCTCGAACTCCTGACCTCTAGTGATCCATCTGCCTCGGCCTCCCAAAGTGCTGGGATTACAGGTGTGATGAAGTCATCTTTAAGCTTTAACAAATGTCTTGCTTTAAAAAAAAAAAGTTGGAAAGTGGGAACTGGGGCAGTATAGGTTTTCCCTTCTTAAGCAGGTTGAGAAGAAGAAGAATGTGGCAATTGGTCATTTCCCCAGGGGCTTGTGGGAATTATCATTATCTTTTTTCATCTTTTTTTTTTTTTTGAGACGGAGTCTCCCTCTGTCACCCAGGTTGGAGAGCAGTGGCGTGATCTCGGCTCACTGCAAGCTCCACCACCTGGGTTCCAGTGATTCTCCTGCATCAGCCTCCCAAGTAGCTGGGATTACAGGTGACTGCCACCACGCACAGCTAATTTTTGGTAGAGGCAGGATTTCACCATGTTGGCCAGGCTGGTCTCAAACTTCTGACCTCAAATGATCCTCCCACCTCTGCATCCGAAAGTGCTGGGATTACTGGCGTGAGCCGGCTCGCCTGGCCTTTTTCGTCCCTTTTTTTTGAGACAGAGTGTCACTCTTGTTGCCCAGGCTGGAATGCAATGGTGCAATCTCGGCTCACCGCAACCTCTGCCTCCCAGGTTCAAGCAATTCTCCTGCCTCAGCCTCTCAAGTAGCTGGGATTACAGGCATGCATCACCATGCCCGGCTAATTTTGTATTTTTAGTAGAGATGGGGTTTCTCCATGTTGGTCAGGCTGGTCTCGAACTCCAGACCTCAGGTGATCCGCCTGCCTTGGCCACCCAATCTGCTGGGATTACAGGCATGAGCCACCGCGCCTGGCCTTTTCATCCTTTTTTTTTTTTCCTTTTTTTGAGACGGAATTTTGCTTTTGTTGCCCAGGCTGGAATGCAATGGCGTGATCTTGGCTCACTACAACCCCCACCTTCCGGGTTCAAGAGGTTCTCCTGCCTCAGCCTCCCGAGTAGCTGAGATTACAGGTGCCCACCACCATGCCCAGCTAATTTTTGTATTTTTAGTAGAGACGGGGGTTTCTCCATGTTGGTCAGGCTGGTCTCGAACTCCTGACCTCAGGTGATCCACCTGCCTCTGCCTCTCAAAGTGCTGGGATCATAGGTGTGAGCCACCGTGCCCGGCCCTTTTCATCCTTTTAATGGGAGAAGGGAGGGATGGTTTGTCATCTTTGAAATCTGGCCCAGTGATATGCTTTTAGGTAAGCTGATAGGACTGATTTGTAGTCTTCTAGTATTAGTAGTTCAGAAGTGCAAATTTCAGTAAACTAACTTTGCCTTGCCCCAGCCTACATGACTCCCAGGACCATCCTAGAATTGATATGATCTGTGAAGAAGACTAGAGCAAATATTTGGAATATAGATATTGGAAAAATGGAAAAATAAAAAACGAGGAAGAGGGGAAAGAAGACAAAAAAGGTAAGAAGCAGGGAAAAGGGAGAATTAAGTCTTATACAAGTTTTATTTCAGCAATAAGAAAGCTGCAGATGTTGTTAGTGTTAAGCTTCATGTAATAGAAAGAAAGAGTAGAAAAGCATAAATTAAGCAGGTCAGGGTTCTAGCCCTGAAGGAACATTGCATAGTAATAGGGCTTTGCAATCAGTTGGATTGAATGGGAGTCCTAATTTTGTCACCATGAGATTTTGCTAAATTACTTAACTAAAAGTTTCTCCATATGTAAAATTGGGTTAACAGTTTACTTGCCAGGTTGTAAGGATTAAATAAGGTAATGAATGTAATGCATTGTATCTCAAGTTTTTCTGTTGTAAGTGACATGAATAACAACTCAAACAATACAGAAAGCGGATTTTGTTGTTGTGTGATTGAAAAGACTAGGGGCCGGGTGTGGTGGCTCACGCCTGTAATTCCCAGCACCTTGGGAAGCCGAGGTGGGTGGATTACCTGAGGTCAGGAGTTCAAGACCAGCCTGACCAATATGGTGAAACCCCGTCTCTACTAAAAATACAAACATTAGCTGGGCATGGTGGTGTGCGCCAGTAGTCCCAGCTACTCGGGAGGCTGAGACAGGAGAATTGCTTGAACCTGGGAGGCAGAGGTTGCAGTGAGCTGAGATCATGCCACTGTACTCCAGCACGGGTGACAGAGCAAGACTCTGTCTCAAGAAAAAAAAAAAAAAAAAAAAGACTAGGGATGGTGCAGACTTTAAGGTCATCTTAGCCAATAGCTGTCCCGATGTCATCAGAACCTGGTTTCTCTCCTTTCAGTTCTGCTTTTGGTGGCCTTGGCTTTCCACCCATTAGGTCAAAAGATGTCTGTAATATTTATAGCTCTAAGCTTCTAGGTTCAAGTCCCACAGGAAAAAGGGAGTAACATCCTTAGTAGCACAAATATTAGCTTTACTTAGCTCAGCTTAAATCACTGACTGTCACTGTGGCCAAGGCAGATGAGTGATTGGCTAGGGCCTGGACATATGCTTAACCCCAAAGACAAGGTGGAGTCTGCCTCAGCTGAATCACATGTGCTGAGAGTATGGGAAGGGCGGTCCTCCCAAAACAAGAAACCGGTGTTTTACCGTAACTAGGGTAGTGGATGCGGGGCACCCACTTAATTAAAATGCAGAAAGCCAGGGATGAGTGGGCTTTATCACTAGCCAGATTCAGGAATATTGTCTCTCATCTGGGCTTCTGTCTATGTGCCAACCTCATTCTTTATAAGTTCACTGACAGCTCTGAGATCACACCCTCACAGTTCCTAATCCAAGGGGAAGGAGGTCCATTTAGAAAATTCCAAGGAAAGACTCTGATTGGCCTGCATCATACTAATCAGAAGGGTACCACCAGACTACATGGAATGGGGAAGACGCAGTTGTCCAAAGGCGTGGAGGGTGCGTCTAGCAGAAGTAACAGGTGTGGGGTGGAATGCAGGACTGTCAGAAACCACTGGTGTCCACTATACATGGGTAAATGCCAAGGGCATAATCAGAAATTGAAAATCAGAGAGGGCCAGGCGTAGTGGCTCATGCCTGTAATCCCAGCACTTTGGGAGGCTGAGATGGGCAGATCATTTGAGGTCAGGAGTTCGAAACCAGCCTGGCCAACATGGTGAAACCCTGTCTCTACTAAAAATACAAAAATTAGCCTGGCATGGTGGTGGGCGCCTGTAATCCCAGCTTTTTGGGAGGCTGAGGCAGGAGAATTGCTTGAACCCGGGAGGCAGAGGTTGCAGTGAGCTGAGATTGCACCACTGCACTCCACCACGGGAGACAAAGCGAGACTCCGTCTCAAAAAAAAAAAAAAAAAAGGGAAAAAAGAAAATCAGAGAAAGTATAAATTTTGACAAGTATAGGAGGGCAAACCAAAAAAAGGGACAAGTGAAGGGATAAACAAATTGATACTATAGGATACTACTCAGCAATAAAAAGGAATGAATTACTGATAACATCCAACAACATGGATGAATCCCAAAATAATTATGCTGAGTGAAAGAAGTCAGACCAAATAAAGAGCACACACTGTATGGTAACATTGTTATAAATCTATAGAAAATGCAAAACATAGTGACAAAAAGCAGATCAGTGGTTGCCTGTGTTTGAAGAAGGGAAGGATTACCAAGGCGCATGACACTTGTGGGGGATGACAAATGTGTTCTCTTTTTTAAATGATCGTGGTAATGGCTTTATGTTTGTACACTTATCAAACTGGACACTTTAAAGATGTGCAGTTTATTCCATGTTAATCTTTCGGTTAAAAACAGAAAGAGAATGGGATCCAAAACACTGTGCTATTTAATGGCCATTTGAAACCACTGTATTATCTGACCTGTCTGTACAAGCCTGAATTTTTCAAAACACACTGGTAAAAATGTGGGTTTTCTGTAAGTATATCTACATAGAAGTCACATCATTTAACCCATAGTTGGTTTCTAGCCTCAGGGTCAAAGAAGAGGTTAATATAAGCTATAAGTATACTTTAAAAATACTTTTTATTTCTTTTTTTTGAGATGGAGTCTTGCTCTGTCGCCAGGCTGGAGTATAGTGGCACGATCTTGGCTCACCACATCCTCCACCTCCAGAGTTCAAGTGATTCTCCTGCCTCAGCCTCCCAAGTAGCTGGGATTACAGGAACATGCCACCACACCCAGCTAATTTTTGTATTTTTAGTAGAGAGGGGGTTTCACCATGTTGGCCAGGATGGTCTCGATCTCTTGACCGCGTGATCTGCCTGCCTCAGCCTCCCAAAGTCTGAAATTACAGGCGTGAGCCCCTGCGCGCCCAGCCAAAATATTTTTCTTGACATTTTATCGCTGTAGTGCAAGAGTGTAGCAGTGGGCAACAGTGAGTGAGGCATGCCTGAAACCTACTTAACTCTATGTAAAATATTGACCTGGTAAATCCAGGATATCCTGTTAAAGCAGACTGTAATATGCAATAAATGTCAGTTCCCTTCTCCCTCTACTTCCTCAATGTGGAAATAATCTGAAAAGTTTGAGATATTGTTCCATCTCGTGTTTATTTAATGTAAATTTGCCTCTTTTTATATTCCTAGTCTGACTGTAGATCATCTGTGCAATTAAAGGTGCTTTCCTTCTAGGCAGGGAGAAAATTGCCATTAGGTAGGATATCCTGTTTCTTTGGGCACCCTGATACTCAAAGTCATTAGATAAATCACAATTAAAATTGTTTTCTTGAGCTCGTAACAATTACTTATCCTTAAATTCTAGTTTGATTGGAAGGCATCAGAAGTGCAGATGCCTTCTGCAAATGCAAAGACATTTCCAAAGACCACTTGTGTTGTTTACAAGATCATTTTCTTATAGTGTTAAGAAAAAACACTTAGTAATGTAATCTGTTTAAAAAGATTTTTGAAGAATCATGGTGTGTAATGAAAAAATTAAAAATAAAATAAAAAGTTATTTTACATGTTGGGATCATTCACATAATTTTAAACGAACCCACTGATAAGGTAGTCAGTGCCTCTCTGTGCATCATGCTTTATTCCTTTACTACTTTCTATCAACTGCTAGGCATGATGGAATAAAATATTTCAGGCCTTTTTTATTTCACATAAATGTTCTAAAAAATTTTAGCATGATGCAGCAGAATATAGAATTCAAAGTGGGAGAGGTGTGGTGGTTCATGCCTGTAATCCCAGCACTTTGGGAGGCCAAGGTGGTAGGATCGCTTGAGGCCAGAAGTTCCAGACTACCCTGGGTAACATGGCAAGACCTGGTCTCTAAAAAAGAAAAAGAATTAGCCTGATGCAGTGGCTTGCACCCGTAGTCCCAGCTACTCAGGACATTGAGGCGGGAGGATCACTTGAGCTCAGGAGTTCAAGATTACCGTGAGCTATGATTGTGTCACTGCACTCCAGCCTGGACAAGAGAATGAGATTCTATCTCTGAAAAAAAAAAAAAAAGTGAAAGGAAACTGAACCTGGGTTTAGATCTTGGCTCCACTATTAATTGTAAGATATTGAGAAAGATAGTTAATCTTCCTGAGCTTCAGTTTCTTCACATGTAAAATGTTCATATCTCATAGGGCCTTTCATGAGGATTCAACACGAAACCAAATATAAAAGTGCCCACCAATAATTGGCACTTTACAGGCAATGAATAAACATTAGTGTTCTTCCTTCCACTCCCGCACACCATGACTGCAAAAGTCATGGAAAAAAATACTTTGATGAAAATGCATCTAGGAAGGCAGAGTTTATAATGCTCAAAAGAAGTCATCTGTCTTCTATGGAGACGCACTACAATATTTAGAAAAAAGTAAAGCAGAAAAAAACATTTTTTGCTTAAAGATTTGCAGCCCCATTTAGGCCAAAAAAAATCAATGTTTATTTCTTAGTGTATTATTCATCATAAGTATTACCTTACATTCGGAATATGAAGGGTCAGTAATAGCTACTGTGAACAAAACACATGTCGTTTGTGATCTGAAAAGATTCTCCTGTAAGGGGACCAAAGCACATGAGCCACAGATTCTTATTTACCTGCTTTCTATACCCTGTATTTACAAGTACAGCTATAAATCTAAATTTATTTTATCGGAGGTACTCAAACAATTTTAGGATTGGAAACGAGAAGTTATCTAACTGTCATATATACTTTTTTTTTTCTTTTTTTGAGACAGTCTTGCTCTGTTGCCCAGGCTGTAGTGCAGTGGTGGATCTCAGCTCACTGCAACCTCCGCCTCCTGGGTTCAAGCTATTCCCCTGCGTCAGCCTCCCAAGTAGCTGAGACCATAGGCATGTGCCACCAAGCCCAGTTAATTTTTGAATTTTTAGTAGCGACAGGGTTTCACCATGTTGGCAAGGCCGGTCTCAAACTCCTGACCTCAAGTGATCCACCCCCGGCTTGGCCTCCCAAAGTGCTGGGATTACAGGCATGAGCCACTGCACCCGGCCTTGTATATACTTTTCAACTACCGTTTCCTTCAAGAATTCCTTCAAACAATTTATATTTCATGTCTACAATGAACCAGGCACTGTAAATAATGGAAACATGACACAGGCAATGTCCCGGTCCGCAAAGGGCTTAGTGTCTATCAGGGGTGAAGAAGGTCTGGCCATAACTTAAAAAGAGCTAAGAGCCTAAGATAAAAGTTTGAATATGCTGCTCAGGAGAAGAGGGGGACTTCTAGCTGGGAGAAGTAGTAGGAGTAGGAAATCAAAGCAGGTTACATTGCTTAAGAGACAAGTCAACGAGCACTTACTGGTGCCTAATTAGGAATCTAGCATTGAGTGCTATAGAGAATACAGCAGTGCTTTAAGCGGCAATCCCTGGCCTCAATGAATGCATAATATGTAGTTTGACCAAATATCTTAGCACAAAGCAGAATTTGCAAGGAAGTCAACCTATTTCTATTTTCTCTATAGCTTTTGACATATTTACTTCAAATGTTAATTGTTTATTAACAGTAAAACAACATCCAAAGTTTTTTATTTGCTTACCTGAGAAACACTGCCTTTCTTTTTGTATCTGATTCCTGCCTTTTGCTGCTTTGCAAACTGAATATCTCAGCTTTTTCCTGCAGGTCACATACTTCCAAATCAGATTGAGACAAGTCTGTATGGTTCACACAAGTGACACCAAGCTAGCAAAATACAACAGGCTCAAACTATGCTGGAATTGAGCCTGAGGGGGACTGATCAGTTTTATTCAAAACAGAGAATGAATTGGAATGAGAAGCTTTAAGGAGACTCTGAAAAGATGATAGAGGAAGAATGGAAGAAAAAGTCATTAGGTTTTTAAGAACTTTCTACTTTTCTCATATAATATAAAATATTAATTTATCTCTTCCCCTTTTATCTTTTTTTGGTAAACACTTTTAAAAGCATACATTAACAACATCATAAAAAAATTTAGAAATGAAAGAAAATTGCCCGTAACTTTACAACTCCAACACAGTAACTTGTATCATTTTGGAGTATTTCTTTTTAGCCTTTATTTCATATTCATATATGTTTTAATAGTATACAGGTAGATTTGTATTTTGTTCTTCATTTATCATTATCATAAATACTTGTTCCTGTTGCTATAGAGTCTGCATGATTAGTCTATTTATTGGCTGCCTAATACTCTGTGACCTGTGTTTTGTGAACCTTCCCTATCTCCCTGCAAAGTCTTTCCCAAAACATGCCTAGGAGTCACTGGAGTGAAGGGGTGCCACCCTTGGTTGGGGTCCTGCCCAGTCAGCTACCATATAGATCATTTAATTCCCCTTCTCCATTGCTGGATACCACAGTGTTTTCATGCAAGCGGAGTCTGCACATGCTGCTTTGAGTGAAGGGTTTTAATTTTTTTCTTTTGTGTTTGCACGCATTGGATTGACTTCAGATTACTCCATTTACGTGAATAAACAAAAATGAGGGAAGAAAATTTTTTCTAAGATTTTTTTTCTATATGAAGGAAGTCAATTTCTAATGCATTAAGATAAAGCGTTTACCAAAATTGGGGATGGAGGGGTGTTTATGTGCATTTTTGTGAGAAATCAGATACAGGGATGGCTACCTCTGCCACCATTTCCCTGGATACTATTAACTTCCCAGATGGGATGTCCATTTTAGTTTATCCTCCCAAACCACCCACCTTGATTTCACCCACTGCTGCTACAAACTAAAGGATTCCTGCTCACAGTGGGGAAATTGGACTGGGAACTAACAAAGGCCGTTGGGGTTCCCAGCAGTAGGTACCTGTTTTTCCTAGACTACCTTTAAATTATACTCATTCATGAAAAGAAAGTTTTCGTCCACATGCTGGGCTTAATATGAATTTTTTAAAAATATTTACTCCTGGGTTCCAACTCTGACTCTGTCACTTATAACTGTGTATTCCTACTCAGCAAGTCACTTAACTTCTTTGATCTCCATTTTCTCATCTGCAGATTGGGATAATACTTTCTGCTTTGCAGAGTGGTTGTAAGGAGGCCAGAGGCATGCTTATATAGTTCTCAGCATCACAGCACCATATTGATATTGATAGCTAATGTTGTTATTTATTGTTCATATACTAACAGCAGATGTAATTCAAATAGCCTACCCCATCTTCAAAATGGCAGACAGGAAGTACCAAGAGTCAAAATCTCAACTCTGTTTTGTTGTTTTGATCAGCAATTAAAAAGAAATTCTTGGCTGGGCACGGTGGCTCACGCCTGTAATCCCAGCACTTTGGGAGGCTGAGGCAGGCGGATCACCTGAGGTCAGGAGTTCAAAACCAGCTTGGCCAACATAGTGAAACCCCATCTTTACAAAAACTACAAAAAAAATTAGGCAGGCATGGTTGTGCATGCCTGTAATCCCAGCTATTCGGGAGGCTGAGGCAGGAGAACCCCTTGAATCCAGGAGGTGGAGGTTGCAGTGAACCGAGATTTCACCATTGCACTCCAGCCTGGGTGACAAAAGCGAGACTCTATCTCAAAAAAAAAAAAAAAAAGAAAGAAAAAAAAAAAGAAATTCTTGAACTAAAAAAAAAAAAAATTCAGGCTATGAAAAGATATTTTATTGAATTAAATGTGAAAATGTATGACTTTTTTATGCTTGAAAATTAAAAAAGCTTTAAATTAGCTTCCTGTATCCTTTTCTCTTTAAAGCAATGGGTCTGTTTCAACATATAGCCCCAAGAACTCACCAAACTGTAGTATAAAATATTATATGCAGAGTTCAGACAATGGCAAAGTGACACACCAGGAAAAGCCAGAGTTTGGGTTTTGAGAATAGAGACACACCCAGGTAAAGGCTGGTGTTGGTTATTTCAGATGCTTAAATCTGCTATTGGATTTGTAACTGGGACATCTGTCATTAAAGAAGAAAAACAAGCAGGAACAAGATGCGGTAGGTGGCAGATGGATATTCCAAGCAGCTGGCAGTTAGCACAGGTTTGGACAGGTTGGAAGTCAAGGTTGAGAAAATCTGATAGTCACACATTTGGAACAAAAGACTTCACTTACACACAATTTTGTTGTTTGTTTTATTGGTTGTTTTTTTGTTTTAGTTTGGTATGATTTGGTCTGGTTCCAAATAACTTTCTTATGTCACTACGGGATGCCCCACTGAGGAAATGTAATGGCTGTATGTATAGTAGTGCATATAGTACGTGTCTCTTATGCCTTAGACATAAGATAACTGGGTTCAAATTCCAGTCCTAACACTTACTAGCTGTGTCACCTTAGGCAAATGTTTGATGTTCCAGGGGCTCTGCTTATTCACTATAAAATAAAGTCATTATTTATTTATTGAGACAGGGTCTCCATCTGTCTCCCAGGCTGGAGTGCAATGGCATGATAATAGTTCACTGCAGCCTCTGCCTCCCAGGCTTGAGGGATCCTTTTAACCTCTCAGGTAGCTGGTACAACAGGTGCATGCCATCAAGCCCAGCTAATTTTTGTATTTTTTGTAGAGATGGGGTCTCACTGTGTTGCCCAGGCTGGTCTCAAACTCCTGGACTCAAGCAATCCTCCAGCCTTGGCATCCCAAAGTGCTGGGATTATAGGTGTGAGTCATTGTGCCCAGCCTAAAGTGGGTGTTTAAACGAGCAATTCTTAACCTTGTTTATTGGTGGGGGAGGGTCATTCACCTCTTTTGACCTGATCAAAGCTAAGAATCACTTTCTCACAAAAATGCACATAAACATCCCCCCTAATTTTGGCACATACTTTATCTTATTGTATTAGAAATTGACTTCTTCACACAGAAAAACAATCCTATAAAAAATTTTCTTCTCTCATTCTTGTTTATTCACGTAAATGGAGTAATCTAAAATAAATTCAGTGAGCAAATACAAAAGAAAAAAATTAAAATTCTTCCCCCAAAGCAAATTTCAACATAAAGGCTGCCATTACTTGACTTGAGAAGAAATTACAGCATAGTCTTACATGGTAATATGCTTGTCATTTGTGGTAAGTCTATCAATTTTGATAGCGACAAATGTAAGAAAGCCCAGATTAACAAAAGTATGTTGTCGCAAATGAATAGATTTAAGTCCAGATGCACTGGATTTCTCTAGGACCCTTCAAGCTAATGCAGTTGCATCATTTCTTCACATCTACAAAGTTGGTCATCTTTGCAAAGTCTGCATCATCTATGTTGCATATGTCAGCAAGGAAATGGTTAAAATCACCATTCCAATTTTAAGGTCAAACTAGTTTAACCTTTAGAAGTATTCTGCAGTGTTTCCGGAAGTCTGTAGATTTCTACCTTGTGAGAAATCAACATGCTTCATCACTCTTAAACAGAGCAAGGAGAATATCCTCCGATGTGGAAAAGTTGTCCATATTTGTTCCCAGTCTCCTCTCCCACAGTGGCAACTTAGCCAAAAGGACTCATGGATTTTTTTTTTTTTTTTTCTGGTCGGTTTCCAAAATGGCAACCTCAGGCTCTTATGCTGAACAAAAGCCTTACCTTATTCATGTATTCTGCTTTTATTTCTTGACAAAAGTCTCTTTAAACACCAATGAGTCAAAGCCTGGGATCTGGAGAAATTGGTGACGTCTGCAGCTATAGGTAAAACATCTTTCAGGACTATTGGCAGGGACTTTAATGTTTATGCAAGATGCTATAGAAAGCCGTGACACATAGTGATGTGTTGAGCTTCTTTCTTCATCAAAGCAGAAAAACCAGATGCATTGCCAAACATTGCATGTGTACTATAGTCTCAAGGTTCTGTTCGCAATTAGAGTTTTTACTTGAAGAAGTAACTCTCTACCATTTTAAGTAATTCAGAACCTTTGAGGTTTCCAAAAGGGAATAACAAAATTTCTTTTTAAAATTTTCAACCCATATATGACAGATAAGCATTAGAAAATGACTGAACTGAGATATGGCACTTTTTTTGCCAAACAGAAATGGCATAATTGCAAGTTACTCCATGTTCTAATTCAGAATAATAGAAGAAATGTCAGTAAATTCAGAATATTTTATTTGGCAAAGGCACTAATTCCCTATTATTCCTTTATTCCAAGTCATAATTCAACTTGACCATTTAAAAAGTATGAGGCTTACATTACATGTGGCTTCCTGTGCCTAGCAATGCAATTAGAAGCCTTGTCAGATGTTTCAGGATGGGAAGTGTTAGGGCAAATACAAGCTTTTGGAAAATTCCAGCCTTTTCAGATTGAATCTTCTTCACAAAACAATAAATAAATAACAATAGCAACAACAAAACCACCACACTGTCTCATGAATTCTTAGGATAATGTAATATAAAAGTGTGGTTTTTGTTTTTGTTTTTTCAGTTCTTTCTCTGCTAGCTGCCATGAGCCAGAATCAAGGTGCTCAGTAAGAAATCTGGCTTTCACATTCATAACCTTCTAGCAAAGCATATCAAACCAAGGGATACCTAAGCGTAGAAACACTTTTTGCTCTTTCAATTTTAGCTACATGCGATATAAGTAGATATCTGTAAACATAATGCTACATATAATTTTAATTCTTACCAAGAAAGCACTATTGAAGTATCATGATATATAGTTATTTATTCTGTATAATAACTGCCCATACCACCCTGCCATTTTTTTTTTTTTTTTTTTTTGAGTCTCCCTCTGTCACCCAGGCTGGAGTGCAATGGCGCGATCTCGGCTCACTGCAAACTCTGCCTCCCGAGTTCAAGCGATTCTCCTGCCTCAGCCTCCTGAGTAGCTGAGGATGTCAAACATGCTCTTGGGTCCAGATGAGGAGGCTTACATTTGTAATTCAGAACTTTGGGAGGCTGAGGTGAGAGGATTATTTGAGTTCAGAAATTTAAGGCTGCAGTGAGCAATGATAGAGGCACTGCACTCCAGCCTGGGCAATAGAGCAAGATCCTGTCTCAAAACAAAACCAAAACCAAAACCAAACACAAACAAAAAAACAGCCTCTTGGGGTTTGAGCAGTATGAGACAATTTTTCTGAAACCTGATCATACACCCACCACCACACCCAGCTAATTTTTTTTTGTATTTTCAGTAGAGATGGGGTTTCACCATATTGGACAGGCTGGTCTCAAACTCCTGACCTCAAATGATCCGCCCGCCTTGACCTCCTGAAGTGTTGGGATTACAGGTGTGAGCCACCGCACCCAGCCTGTAAATGCATCTTATTAAGTAAATTTGTTACATAAAAATATTTTCTTGGCTGGGTGTGGTTCAAATTAGCTGGGCATGGTGGCACATTCCTGTAGTCCCAGCTACTCGGGAGGCTGAGGTAGGAGAATCACCTGAACCTGGGAGGTGGAGGTTGTGGTGAGCTGAGATCGGGCCATTGCACTCCAGCCTGGGCAACAAGAGCGAAACTCCATCTCAAAAAAAAAAAATTCTTTATATAAGCAATTTTCAAAGGTACAGGTTTGACTGTACTGTGTTGGCTCATTCAAGTAAATATTTATTAAACACTTAGCATGTGCTATCTGCACTAGAACAGTGAAGAAACATGGAAACATGCTTAAGATATGAAGTTAAGATTTCTGTCTGTCTATATCTATGTAACATATATATAACTATGGAAAAAGAATTGCTTGCAACAAAAACTTGGAAGGAAATATAACAAGATGCTTTTTGTTTGTTTGTTTTAATTGAGATGGAGTTTCTCTCTTATTCCCCAGGCTGGAATACAGTGGTGCGATCTTGGCTCACTGTAACCTCCGCCTCCTGAGTTCAAGCGGATTCTTCTGCCTCAGCCTACCAAGTAGCTGGATTACAGGTGCCCACTACTACACCTGGCTAATTTTTGTATTTTTCATAGAGACGGGGTTTCACCATGTTAGCCAGGCTGGTCTGGAACTCCTGACCTCAGGTGATCCACCCACCTCAGCCTCCCAAAGTGCTGGGATTAAAGGTGTGAGCCACCATGCCTGGCCAGACAAGATGCTTTTAATGGTTGTGTTAGGACAGCAAAATTAAGAGATATTGCTACTTTTTCTCTAATTTCCAAATTTAACATAATGCTATTGTATTATTTTTAGAATAAAAATGAATTACGTATAAAAATTAAACAAAATATTGGAAAAAATGAAACATGCCAACCTCAAAAACATTGTATGCCACTTAGACATGAGAGCAGATACTATCAGAATACAGTTCTGTTAGCTATAATTAATTGGGCTAGCTGTTTGTTTGTCTCATTTAATCTTTGTAACAACCTGTGAGACAGTTACTATTATTGCCTCAATTTTCTAGATGAGAAATTTAAGGCTCAGAAAGGATAAGCAGTTTGCCCAATGTCACACAGCTAGAGGCTGAGCCAAAATTTGAACCTAGGTCTCCTTGACTCCAAACTCTGTGTTTTTAATTTCTATACCAATATGAAGGAATCAGAGATGTAGGTGAGAAAATAAATATAAGCAAAGGAAGCAGGATTCTTAGCTGAAGGGTAAATATGGACTATTGGGGTGGGGTGGGATTAATTTAAAGAGAAATCAATAAAAGTGTCTTTGGAGAAGGTACCATGTTTCAAACAAATATAGTTCTGTTTGCTCTAAATCTGTGTTCCCAGAGTCTTGTGATCTGTGACTTATGCTCCCTTGTGGGTGTTTATCACTAATGGAGTCTCAATTCACAATCCAAGTTCTTAAAACTTTCCAGTATAAACTGATGAATCTTTTTCATGTCAAACAGGCTCTTGGGGACAGGTGAGGAGGCTCACACTTATAATCTCAGAACTCTGGGAGGCCAAGGTGAGAGGATCACTTGAGCTCAGACATTTAAGACTGCAGTGAGCTATGACAGAGGCACTGCACTCCAGCTTGGGCAGTAGAGCAAGACCCTGTCTCAAAACAAAACAAAATAAAACAAAAAAAACAACCCCAAAACCAAAAAACAAGCTCTTGGGGTTTGAGCAGTATGAGACGATTTTTCTGAAACCTGATCATACCACCTCCTTTTCCGTTTATTTTTTTCCCCCTTTCATTATTATTATTACTCTATAGAGACAGGGTCTCACTGTGTTGCCCAGGCTGGTCTTGAACTCCTGGGCTCAACTGATCCTCCAGCCTCAGCCTCCCAAAGTGCTGGGATTACAGGCATAAGCCACCATGCCCAGCCCCACCTCCTTTCTCAATTCCTTGTTTTATTCACCTTGAAATCCTGCCAGCCCAGCACTGCCAGGCTCCAATATTTACTAGCGGGCACCCAGTAGATGTCAGCTGAATGATAAAAACAACAAATGAGGTTCTGAAAGACTCACCGAGTCTAAACACCCAGCAGACTGTTGAAAGTGGCCTGCAGGAGAATATTTAGACAAAGCCAATCAGCTACTTCCTCCACCCTTATCCCATCAGCACCGTAGAATTTGAGAATGCACAAAACCATCTTGCAATTCCTGCATGGCAAACCTTTGCTTCGACAAGCACATGCCTGAATTGTGCAGGCCTTTAATGGTGTTGACTCATGCACATCTTTAGGAACCCTGTGCCTCTTTTTGTTTTTGCAACCATCTTATGCCATCATTTTCTTATCTTTAGAAAGCATATTTTTTCTGTTATTCTTAACTGTACTAAATTTTGTTCATTTGATTTCCGACAATTGTGATAATATGCTGCAGTCAATGTGTGCTTTTTCTATTAATTCCTTTCAAAATGAAAAAGAGAAGAGCTGAATTTGTCTTGGGAATAAATTCCAGTAATTCCTTTTTCTTTACAAATTGTCTCCATAAAAATGTAAAACCAATCTTGGCTGACAGGGAATGCAGAGTTATTTATGTGTTAAATGATATAAAAATCTCCCGATGAGCTCAACTTGAGTATCTGAAAGAGCCAGGAACCCATGATCCAATTCCCAACTGGGAGCCAATCTTATATTAAAACACAGCAAGTATTATCTAAGAAATTTCACTGCAGTGAAGTTGGGAACCCTCTCTCTGAAATTTACTGCAGTGTGCTGGGCCACAATTTGAACTGGAAAATTTGAGATATTCTTTATTCAGACTGATATTCCGATGAAAATTTAAAATAAAATTGCTTATGTCTTAGATTTGTATTAAAACTGCATTTAAAAATGCTTGGCTGGGCACAGTGGCTCACGCCTGTAATCCCAGCACTTTGGGAGGCTGAGGTGGGCAGATCACTTGAGGTCAGGAGTTCAAGACAAGCCTGGCCAACATGGTGAAACTGTTACCGGTAGAAGATGGCCAGGTTCTTGGCATCTTGAACAAAGAATTGGACAAAACGCACAAAGCAAGGAAGGAACGAAGGGTGTTATTGAAAATGAAAGTACATTCTGCAGTGTGGGAGCAGGCCTGAGCATAGGGGCTCAAAGGCCTTGTTACAGAGTTCTTGTGAGTTTAAATACCCTCTACTTGGGGTACGCCCTATGTAAATGAAGAGGATGAAGTAAAGTTATAAAGACATTTATTCAGTGTATGCCCTATGGAGAGGATATTTCCTCTCATAGCTGAAGTGTGAATCAGCCTTATGTTCCCTGCCTCCAGACCCTATTTTCTTGCCTCAAAACCCTGTGTCTACTAAAAAAAATACAAAAATTAGCCAGGTGTGGTGGCGCTCACCTGGAATCCCAGCTATTTGAGAGGCTGCAGCAGGAGAATCGCTTGAACCCTGGAGACAGAGATTGCAGTAAGCCGAGATTGCGCCACTGCACTCCAGCCTGCGTGACAGAGCAAGACTCCGTCTCAAAAAAAAAAAAAAAATACTCTATCATTTATGTCCTACTTGTTTATATCAAATAATCAAAGGGTTTGTGGACTTTGTAGGTTTCATAATGACTACCAAATATCATGTGTGACTTGAGGCCAGGAGTTCGAGACCAGCCTGGCCAACATGGTGAAACCCCATCTCTACTAAAAATACACACACAAAAAATTAGCTGGGTGTGGTGGCGTGTGCTTGTGGTCCCAGCTACTCAGGAGGCTGAGGCAGGAGAATCACTTGAATCTGGGAGGTGGAGGTTGCAATGAGCCGAGATCACACCACTGCATTCCAGCCTGGGCAACAGAGCAAGACTCTGTCTCAAAAAACAAACAAACAAACAAACAAAAAACCAAATATAATGTGTGAGATAGGTGATCAACACCTACTGTAATTTGTTTTTAATTCAGTTCAAATCATTTTACATAAATATACTTATGTACAGATAAGCATACATATATATATATTTCTCCTCCTCTTTCTTGAAATTGTTTTAAGAGATAATACCCCACATGATAAGATATTAAAATACAGCATAGTGGGGAAGCCAGACTGCCTGGGTTCAATCCATGCTCCAATATTTACTACTGTTTGATAAGTACTCTAAGCTTTAGCTTTTTTCATCTGTAGAACCTAACATTGTTGTGAAGATTAAATGAGATAATTCGTGTAAAGCACTTGGCACAGAGCCTGGCAAACTGTTTTATTAGTCATTATAAGAAGAAAAATCAGGATCTGGGAAAATAAAAACACAAATATTATAACCATATGGATAAACATGTGGCTTAAATTGTTCAAATTAAACAGTTCAAATGACTTTGAGTTTTCTAGCACCATAACAGTAAGGAGAAGCACAATCCATTATACAAATCTTGGATTCAGAAGGGAGAAAAAGCAAACCAGTTCAGAAGTGAAATTTTTGCTAGTACTGAATTCTGAAAAGAACTCATATAGGACATATTGAATAATGTATTAAACAAGATTTTCAGTAACATTTTACAGAAAATATTTTAATGAATATAATATGGCTGTGACAGCAACCTTTGGTAAAAACTTAAAGTATACTATTAAAATGTAGCTCAATAAAATGTTCTATAATTTGCTAAGTAAATATGGTCCCAATTTACAGTATTATAGAATTCAAAAAATAGTTGCTGAAAATTTGTTTTGTGCAAGATACTATTATACGTGCTGTAAGGAAAACACAGATGAATTAGACTTAATGATTGCCCTCAAGAACTTATGAATTAGTAAGGTATGCAAACAGTGATAAGAAAGTAACAAGGATTATGGCCTGGCGCGGTGGCTCATGCCTGTAATACCAGCACTTTGGGAGGCCGAGGTGGGTGGATCACGAGGTCAGGAGTTCGAAACCAGCCTGACCAACATGGTGAAACCCTGTCTCTACTAAAAATACAAAAATTAGCCGGGCGTGGTGGCGATCACCTGTAGTCCCAGCTACTCAGGAGGCTGAGGCAGGAGAATCGCTTGAATCAAGGAGGCAGAGGTTGCAGTGAGCCGAGATGGCGCCACTGCACTCCAGCCTGGGGGACAGAGCAAGACTCTGTCTCAAAAAAAAAAAAAAAAAAAAAAAAGAAAGTAACAAGGATTATGATCAAAGGAAACGAATATTAACCTCAAAGGAAGATATGAAATACTCTGGAGGTTCAAAGGAATGAAAAGTCGGATTTCTCAAACATATAAAACTCAACCCCACCTCATGGCTTTTGCAGATGTTCCCTGTGCTTGGAATGTGCCTCTCTCCATATGTGCACATATAACTCCTCGTCTCCCTTTAGCTCTCAGCTTACTTTGCTTCCCTGTAGAGGTCTTTCCTGACCATCTGCCACGATGAGACGTCCCTATATAGTTCTCTGTCTCAGCACCTTGTTTGTTTCATCATAGCATTCATTATTTACAATTATTTCATTTATTTGTTGATCCACTTGCTTTTTATGTCTCCCCATGTAGAAACTCCATGAAGACAGGACACTATGCCTGTCTTATCTACCATTTTATCCTTGATGCCTGGAACAGTGCCTGAGACATAGTAGGTATTCAATACATGTTTGTTGAATGAACCAACCAACAAACAAAAGATCACATTTGATTGGTAGGATCAGGACAGGTTTGATGAGAGGAAGAAATCCTTAGAAACCGGGTAGGTTGTAGGTAGAGGTAGGGAGAGGAGAGATGTTCCAAATGGAAGGAAAAGCACATGCAAATGTCTGGAGCCCAGGAAATGCAAAGCATTTTCTGAGAGCAACAAACACTGTATGTATTTGAACTTAAGATGCATGCTTTACCCTTCTGCTCCCCCCTTCCATTTTAACATTTTCAAATTTGTGTAATTGGTACATGTCTTATAACCACCATCTGAATGTACTATGGTTGTGTTATTTTTTCCTTGAAATGTTCATTAATTCATGGTGTGCCTTATAATCATCAGTTGCATTTTAGAAATAGGAACATAATTTAGTTTTACTGGAACATAGAATATGTCTACAGGAGCTGATGAAACTAGTACTGAAGAGCTCTGTTGTAAAAGTTATGCTGTAGACATATAACATGGCCAGAGTAGTAAGTTTATACTTTTTTTTTTTTTTTTTTTGGATGGAGTTTTGCTCTCATCACCCAGGCTGGAGTGTAATGGCATGATCTCAGCTCACTGTAACCTCTGCCTCCTGGGTTCAAGCAATTCTCCTACCTCAGCCTCCCTAGTAGCTGGGATTACAGGCGCCTGCCATCACGCCCAGCTACTTCTTATATTTTTAGTAGAGATAGGATTTGCCATTTGGCCAGGCTGGTCTTGAACTCCTGACCTTAGGTGATCTGTCTGCCTCAGCCTCCCAAAGTTTTGGGATTACAGGCATAAGCCACCATGCCTGGCCAGTTTATAGTAAATTTATCAGCAAGGAAAAGGAGTTCCTACTGAAACTGTAATGCTATATTGTCTCCCAAAATAGTTGTAAATCTTTCTCTAGAGAGAGATTTTTTCTTTGCCATTTGTATTTTTAAATTTAACCTCAAGACAAAAACGTCTGTGTACAAAGTACAGAAGAAACATTTTTCCTTACTGGACTATGAGCTGTTTGAGGGCAAGAAGTGTATCTCTAGTAACTATCACAATACCTGGTATGTAGTAGTGGCTTTATTCATGTTTATGGAATGTTAAATTCCTTAAGTAATTATTGAATGAGTGATAAATACTATTTTAAGATCTTTATGGCTGGGTGTGGTGGCTCATGCCTGTAATCCCAGCACTTTGGGAGGCTGAGGCAGGTGGATCACCTGAGGTCAGAAGTTCAAGACCAGCCTGGCCAACATGGTGAAAACTTCTCTACTAGAAATACAAAAAATAATTAGCTGGGCGTGGTGGCGGGTGCCTGTAATCCCAGCTACTCGGGAGGCTAAGACAGGAGAATCTCTGGAACACGGGAGGCGGAGGTTGCGGTGAGCCGAGATCATGTCACTGCACTCCAGCCTGGGTGACAGAGTGAGACTCCGTCTCAAAAGAAAAAAAAGATCTTTATGAGAAAAAAATTATTAGGATAAAGGAGATGAAGATAATGGTAAGAATTTTTGAAGCCAAATGGAATTAATCTAGGAAAAGGCCTTGGAGGGGGGAAGTATTTAGTGCCTGTTTGGAAGCAACGGAGAGAGGTGGTTTGGCAGAAAAGAGGAATCAGCACCCTACTAGGGAAAACAGGACATTTAAGGCCTGTTAAGCTTTATGGAGAAAATGGCGAAATGTGCATAGGAGCCAGGAGTATGCCAGGGAGAATGAAATGCAACAAGTGAAGGCAGGGACAGGAGGAAGAGGTTAGCCATGGACCACAGACAGCCTGAATCTGTCATGACTCACTTTTACTGAAAGTCAGTTATGAGCCAGAAAATATGCATAAATATTTGCATGTGAATATTGATTGAAGTCACCCAGAATGAAGGCAGGATCCTGCTCACACTTGTCACTAGCAATCTCTATGACACTAAACACAATGGATATTTTCAGTCCTCCCTATCCCTGACCTTTCAGCGGCATCTGAATCTGTTGACTTCTCTTTACTTTTTCTAAAAATTGTGGTAAAACTACCTTTAAGAGTACAGTTTAATGACATTAAGTGCATTCACATTGCTGTATGATCACCACCACCATCCATAAAACTCCTTTTGTTTTTCTTTTCCTTTTTTTTTTTTTTTGAGAAAGGCTGTTGCTTTGCCCCCCTAGGTTGGAGTGCAGTGGCAGGATCATAATTCACTGCAGCCTTGATCTCCTGGGATCAAACGATCCTCCTGCTGCAGCCTCCCAAGTAGCTGGGACTACGGGTACATGCCCCCACACCTGGCCAGTTTTGGGGATTTTTTTATGGGGAGGGCGGGATCTAGTAGAGGTGAGGTCTTGCTCTATTGCCCAGGTTGATCTCGAACTCCTGAGCTCAAGCAATTCTCTCACCTTACCCTCCCAAAGTGCTGGGATTAGGGAACCACAGTGCCCAGCTCACAGAGCTCTTTTCAGCTTGCAAGACTGAAACTCTATACCCATTGCACAATAACTCCTGTTTACCATCTTCCCCCAGCCTCTGGCAACCACCCTGTACTTTCTGTCTCCATGGGTTTGACTACTCTAGGTACCTTATTCTTTTATTTTTTATTTTTATTTTTTTGAGACAGAGTTTCGCTCTTATTGCCCAGGATGGAGTACAATGGAGCCATCTCGGTTCACTGCAAATTCCGCCTCCTGGGTTCAATCGATTATCCTGCCTCAGCCTCCCAAGTAGCTGGGATTATAGGCATCTGCCACCACGCCAGGCTAATTTTTGTATTTTCAGTAGGGACGGGGTTTCACCATGTTGGCCAGGCTGGTCTCGAACTCCTGACCTCAGGTGATCCACCCACCTGAGCCTCCCAAAGTGTGGGCATTACAGACATGAGACACCACACCTGGCCTACTCTAAGTACTTTATATAAGTGGAACCATACAGTATTTGTCACTTTTGTGACTGACTTATTTCACTTAGCATGTCTTCAAGCTCATCTCATGTTGTAGCATGTGTCAGAATTTCCTTCCTTTTTAAGGCTAAAATAATATTGTATTGTGGCCAGGCGTGGTGGCTCCTGCCTGTAATCCCAGCAGTTTGGGAGGCCAAGGCAGGTGTTATCACCTGAGGTGAGTAGTTCCAGACCAGCCTGGCTAACATGGCGAAACCCCATCTCTACTATAAATACAAAAATTAGCCGGGCATGGGTCCTGTAATCCCAGCTGCTCGGGAGGCTGAGGCAGGAGAATCACTTAAACCTGGGAGGCGGAGTTTACAGTGAACCGAGATTGCGCCACTGCACTCCAGCCTGGGTGACAAGAGCAAAACTCTGTCTCAAAAACAAAAGAAAACAAGAAAAAATAATATTGTATTGTGTGTTTAGGCTGCATTTTGCTTATGCCTCTTTACTGTTTGAGGCGTCTTTTCCATTGGCTTCCACAACACCACATTTTTCTGATTTTCCTCCTACCCTCCTCCTAGCATCTATTTTTCTGCTTCTTTTCAGGCTCAGCCCTCACCACTTGGCCCTTCAACATTAGAGTTTCCTAGTTCTTAGTCCCAGTTCCCGGCTACACTCTTACCCTAGACAATTTTGCTCAAGATCATGGCTTCCCTTCCTGTTTGTTTGCCAGTGTCTCCATGTGTGCAGCTCCAGGGGGTTGGGGGAAAGAGTGCGCAGAGAGAGAAGTGAGGAAGGAAGGGGACATCTGCCTCCTCAGTCAGCTCAGCCGAGTCAGCGCTGACGAACAAAGGGGCAGCAAATGTCTCAGCCAGATTGCTCTCACATCTGGATCGGGAGCTTAAGTGTGATTTGAAAGGCATGAGGCCAAAATGATGCTGGAGGAAGCTGACTCGTGCTGTGATTTCACAGAAAAGAATGCAGTTAGAATAAGGTCATGGGAGACAGCTGTGATGGCAGTACAGCCACAAGATCACTGTTCTCCAGGCTGACTCTGACAATAGGAATGGATGTGAAGAAAAAACATGTTTATAAGAAAAAATGGACATAAATCGGTGGTTGAAAATGTGGGAATGAAAGAAATGATAAACAGTGAAGTTAATGCTTTCTCTAAGGCTTTTGCCTATAAATGCAACATGGAATCTTTTTGACCATGCTTGAGGTCAAAAGGGTTTCTCTTCTGAAAATTAATGAAAAGACCCAGTTAGACCACTAAGATGCTTTCGTATCCATTCCTCCTTTCCCTTTTTTACTTCATTCTCTAGGGCTAGAATCTGCAAAATTGACAGAAGGATGGATAAGACAGGCTGATAATTGTGTCCTCAATTGTATATGCTTTCCTCCAATGTTTGTCTTTAATACTGGCATTTTTTTTTGTTAACAGCCTCACTCTTACTCCGCCTCTCCCACCCTTCAAGGGCTATAACAGCCTTGTTATATCCCTCCATAATTATCATTGAGAGGCTTCTCAGCCTTAAAAAACCTGAGACAAGAACACGTGTTTTCCTTTGGACTGAGTTTTGAAAATACAAATGATCCAACCGGGCATGGTGGCTCATGCCTGTAATCCCAACACATTGGGAAGTCGAGGTGGGAGGATCACTTAAGGTCAGGTGTGGTGGTGTGTGCCTGTGGTCCCAGATACTTGGGAGGCTGAGGTGGGCAAACTGCTTGAGCCTAGGCCTGGTTGACAGAAAGAGACCCTACCTCAAAAAAACAAAAAAGTGAAATCAAAGAGTAATTTTTAGCCAGTAGCCTTTGGAACCAAAGTGTTTGACTTTATTCTTTTGTGGGCCTCTTCTCTTTCGTTTCTAGATTAGGAGATCTTGATCAATGCAGTGGGATGACATTAGGAGAAGGAAAAATGACTTCAGAAGTCCTAAGTATAAAAACTGGCTTCAGACTGAGAATCAACTGACTATTCAAATTATAAAAGAGCAGAAGTGTTTTGGATAGTCTCCACAAAAATACAAAAATTAGCTGGGCCTGGTGGCACACGCCTGTAATCCCAGCCTGAGGCAGGAGAATCCCTGGAACCCAGGAGGTGGAGGTTGCAGTGAGCCAAGATCGTGCCACTGCACTCCAGCCTGGACGACAGAGCAAGACTCCATCTCAAAAAATAAAAATAAAAATAAAAAATAAAGGATGTTATGTGATGTGATATGTAGAATACATAATCTTGTCTTAAAAATATAATATAACAAATGTAGAATAACCACGGGTGTTAGGTTGTTTGTTTTTCACTTTACTCCTTTTTCTCGTGACAGCATTTCCAGTTTGCCTTGGAGCACTATTGGAGATGATCCGGGTGCTCCAAGAACCAAGGTACTTTGTTAGCCAAATAAGAGGTGAACACACAGCCAAAGCCAGACCAATCAGATGCTTGTCCCCAGGAGTTTGAATCTCAAGCAGAGAAACAAAAAGACTGAAAAAGATTACTTCTTGCTATTTGGATTCCCAAGGCCACCCTGGTCCTTGTCTTTTCTGAGCCTAGTTATTGTGCTGGGCTTTCCATTCTGTGAGCTACTAGCACACAGAATGGAACGTTTCTTTTCTGCTACTTTATCTGGTTTCCTTTACTTCCAATCAGCATTTTTATCTTGAATGCTTACGAGTGCCAGGCACTGTTATGAGGTCTTTGTGTAGATGACATCATTTGAGCTTCACACCAATTCTTCAGTTATTATTTGGCTCACACCTTAGCACTTTCAGAGGCTGAGGCAGCAGGATTGCTTGAGTCCAGGAGTTCAAGACCAGCCTTGTCAACACAGTGAGACCCTGTCTATATAAAAATTAAAAATTATTTGACATTTGGCAGATGAAGATGAGCCTCAGAAAAAATAAGTGCCTTATCAAAGCTTACACAGCTAGCAAGACGTGGAGTTGATGTTCAAACTTACGTAGTATGACTCCAGGTCTTTAGTGTCTAATCTCTGGGAAAGAATTCTTTAAGCAAACTCATTAAGTGGGTCTTTTGGTAATGAGGTGGTGAGGAGGGGACCCTGGAGGCTGGACTGGAGAAATGGAAACAAAAGGGAATTGTTCCCCATAGTAAATTAATAGAATTTTGGAGTTATTCTCTGATGTTCAGAAAAAATAGGTTTAGAGATCCTGGGACTCAAAGAAGGCTACAGATGTTAGAAGGAGAGGAAGTCCTTGCAATGGTGACAGGCGGGAGTCACCGGAGAGAGAGAAGCCAAAGTGTCCATTAGGATATTTTCTGCTGTAAATAACAGAAAACTGAACTCAGAATGGGCATAAATAATACTATATTCAAAAAGTCCAAAGGTAGGAATGTCCAAGATTAAATATGTTGATGGGCCAACAATAAAGATGAGGTTTCTCCCCCCAACTTTCCCTTTTTCACTGTGTTTTGTTTTCTCTGTCCTTAAGGAATGCCCCCTTAGTTGTGAGAAGGCTACAGCAGTTCCATGTATAACCTTTGGACAGGACAATTTTAGAGGAAGAGATGCTCTCTATCTGTTTATCTCTCTTGAAAGGAGGGAACCTTTTTCAGAAGCAGCCTGAAAGATTTCTTTTTACATTTAATTGGCCAGAATGCACCAAATGCCCATACCTAAACCAGTCACTGCCAAACATACTAATAAGAACAATTGGAATGGAGCTCTCAGCAGTAGATATGGAAGAGGTTGGGATACTGAATAAAATCAGAGTTCAGCAAAGAGATGCTGGGTGCAGTGGCTCATGCTTAATCTCAGCACTTTGGGAGGCTAACATGGAAAGATTGCTTGAGCCCAGGAGTTCGAGACCAGCCTGGGCAACATAGTGAGATCTAAATAGATAGATAAATAAATAAATAAATAAATAAATAAAAATTAGCTGAGCATGGTGGCAGGCACCTGTAGTCCCAGCTACTTGGGAGGCTGAGGGAGGAGGGTCACTTGAGCCTGGGAGTTTGAGGCTGCAATGAGCTATGATTGCATCAGTGCACTGTAGCCTGGGCAATAGAGTGAGACCCTGTCTCACAAAAAAAAAAAAAAAAAAAAAAAAAGAAGGAAAGAGAAATAGAGTGAACATTGAATAGGCAACTAATTTGTTGCCTGCAGAGTAAGAGACTTAGGATGCAGATGCAGAGGCACATGGGGTGAGATATAGAGGAAGGTGCATGGAACTTCCATACCCTTCATGAGTGTACCACCAACCAGGACCCCTCCATGTATTCAGCTATCTGGAAGCTCACTGAACTCTGTCCTTTTGTTTTTGTTTTTTGAGACAGAGTTTCACTCTTGTCGCCCAGACTGGAGTGCAGTGGTACAATCTCAACTCATTGCAACCTTCGCCTCCAGGGTTCAAGCAATTCTCCTGCCTCAGCCTCCAGAGTAGCTGGAATTACAGGCACCTGCCACCATGCCCATCTAATTTTTTGTATTTTTAGTGGAGATGATGTTTCACCATGTTGGCCAGGCTGCTCTCGAACTCCTGACCTCAACTGATCCGTCCGCCTTGGCCTACCAGAGTGCTGGGATTACAGGCATGAGCAACCACGCCTGGCCCTCCTTTTGGGTTTTTATGGAACCTTTATGACGTCAGCATTCCTTTCCCCAGGGTACAGGCAGGATCCTCTCTGGGAAGAGTCCTAAGACCCACAGTCAGAAAGGTGGGGGTGGGGCAGGAAGAATTAGAGTCCTGCCTTGAAGCAGGGG
This sequence comes from Pongo abelii, assembly GCF_028885655.2. Classification (NCBI taxonomy): domain Eukaryota; kingdom Metazoa; phylum Chordata; class Mammalia; order Primates; family Hominidae; genus Pongo; species Pongo abelii. The sequence continues at coordinate 94,948,391 of NC_071995.2, forward strand.
AGAAGAAGGCAGGAGGTCAGAGGCCTGCCCCTGAGGCCTAACACACCTCACATTACACCAAAAGATTGTAATGGCCAGGCCCAGTGGCTCCTGCCTGTAATCCCAGCACTTTGGGAGGCCCAGGACCGGGGATCACCTGAGGTCAGAGTTTGAGATCCGCCTGGCCAACATGGTGAAACCCTGTCTCTACTAAAAATACAAAATTAGTGGTGACACATGTCTGTAGTCCCAGCTACTCGGGAGGCTGAGGCAGGAGAATCGCTTGAACCCAGGAGGCGGAGGTTGTGTGGCAGGCCTGGTCTCATAGATGCAGGCCTCTGTAACAACTGTTTCAGCACTGACTAAATAGTTAAGTTAAATATTAAAAGCTGAAAGAGCCAGGATCCTTATACAAAGGCTGGAATGTAACAAAAGCCCACCAAGAGTTTTGGCTAGCTTTTCCTGGGCCTTGAAGCATGACAAAATAATGAAGCAATTCTTAACAGGACCCTTTTAGGATTAAACAAGTTTTATTGGGGGTCGGAAGAAACTCCCAGGCCTCCACAAACAAGTTTATTGGGGTCTAAAGGAACTCCCCAAACCTTTATGATTTAGGAGGATACAAATAAGGGCAATTGGCCGGGCACGGTGGCTCATGCCTGTAATCCCAACACTTTGGGAGGCCAAGGCAGGCAGATCACGAGGTCAGGAGATCCAGACCATCCTGGCCAACATGGTGAAACCCTGTCTCTACTAAGAATACAAAAATTAGCCGGATGTGGTGGCGCATGCCTGTAATTCCAGCTACTCAGGAGGTTGAGGCAGGAGAATTGCTTGAACCCAGGAGGCGGGGATTGCAGTGAGCCGAGATTGTGCCACTGCATTCCAGCCTGGGCGACAGGGCAAGACTCCATCTCAGAAAAAAAAAAATACAAAAATTAGCCGGGCGTGATGGCGCATGCCTGTAATCCCAGCTACTTGGGAGGCTGAGGCAGGAGAATCACTTGAATCCAGGAGGTGGAGGTTGCAGTGAGCCAAGATTGCGCCACTGCACTCCAGCCCAGGCGACAAGAGTGAAACTCCGTCTCAAAGAAAAAAAGAGAGATAAGGGTCATCACCCCAGCACCTAGACCTATTTAGACTAAGTAAACTTGCCGAGGCTCCAGAAGAAGATCTTCAGGACTCAGACCCTAGTTATAGATTGAAAGAAGTTCATCACTTATGTCTTTAGATGAATATAGCTTAGAAAGTATATAAGCTCTGGAAAACTTTGTAATTTGGAGTTGGTCCGGCGATAATTTCCAGGCCTTCTCCCTGTAACCAGTTACAGAAGTAAAAATTCTCTTCCTCCCCAGTTTATCTGTATCTTGTTATTGGGCCATGAAAAATAGCAGCCTGGCCCTCAGTTTGGTCTGGTAACAGTTGCAGTGAGCTGAGATCTTGCCACTACACTCCAGCCTGGGTAACAAGAGTGAAACTCCACCTCAAAAAAAAAAAACAAAAAAAAAAAACACTATAACAAGGGCTGTGGGAATTCTGAGCCAGGAACCGTGGACAAAAACCTATATATATATCATAACACCACAGGCCACTCCCTGGTTTTCACCCATGGATCAGTTACATCAAATAATATACACAATCATTAATAGTTAATGAATAGTTATTAATACAATTATTACTAGTAGTAATGCATTAATAATTACACAATATGTTTCAGTCCATCACACTGTGTATCTCCCAGGATGAGGCCACTCAGGTTTTCAGGTTTCGTTTAGATCTTGTCAGGTTCCAAAAGCAGGAGTGGCCTCCATAGATACGCTGCCTCACCCTTTCAGGCATCTGGGGAATTGAGGTAAGTGGCTGGGCATGGTGGCTCACACCTGTAATCCCAGAACTTTGGGAGGCCTAGGTGGGCGGATCACTTGAGGTCAGGAGTTTGAGACCAGCCTGGCCAACATGGTGAAACCCCGTCTCTACTGAAAAAAATACATAAATTAGCCAGTCATGGTGGTGGGCACCTGTAATCCCAGCTACTTGGGAGGCTGAAGCAGGAGAATTGCTTGAACCCGGGAGGCAAAAGTTGCAGTGAGCCAAGTTTGTGCCACTGCACTCCAGACTGGGCAACAGAGCAAGACTTTGTCTTTAAAAAAAAAAAAGAAAAAAAAGGCCAGGCACTATGGCTCACACGTGTAATCCCAGCACTTTGGGAGGGCAAGGCTGGCAATCACCTGAGGTCAGGAGTTAGAAACCAGCCTGAGTGAAACCCCATCTCTACTAAAAATACGAAATTAGCCGGGCATGGTGGCACATGCCTGTAATCCCAACTACTCGGGAGGCTGAGGCAGGAGAATCGCTTAAACCCAGGAGGCAGAGGTTGTGGTGAGTCGAGACTGTGCCACTGCACTCCAGCCTGGGCAACAAGAGCGAGACTCCGTCTCAAAAAAAAAAAAAAAAAAAGAGACAGGTTAGCAAGTTTAGGAGGCAAGATGGTGAAAGAGGATCAATAATTAAACTGGGAGTAGAGGTTTGGAGCAAATGTCAGTACATTCAAGTGTTCCCTTAGGAGAGAGAACCAAGCTATGTGCAGTAGCTTCATTTATTTTATTTAATTAATTAATTTATTTTTTAAGATGGAGTCTTGCTCTTGTTGCCCGGGCTGGAGTGCAGTGGTGCGATCTGGGCTCACTGCAACCTCCACTTCCCAGACTCAAACAATTCTCCTGCCTCGGCCTCCTGAGTAGCTGGGATTACAGGCATGTGCCACCATGCCCAGCTAATTTTTATACTTTTAGTAGAGACGGGGTTTCACCATGTTGCCCAGGCTGGTCTTGAACTCCTGACCTCAAGTGATTCACCCCCCTTTGGCCTCCAAAAGTGTTGGGATCATAGGCGTGAGCCACCGCGCCCAGCCGGCTTTATTAATTTTACTAAACACTAAAGAGAAGGGCAGAGCTCTTGGAAACATTTCGGTTACACACACACTTACAAAGAAGACTGACAGTGTAATAGTGCAAGGCAAAAGATGCATAATGAGTGATGCAGATCATAAGTGCAGTAGAGACTTGAAAGGAAGGGAAACCACAGTGGATTACTGTGGTCAGGAAGGGCCTCACGTGACATGTGAGACTTGAACTTTGAAGAATGTTTAAGAATCAGTTAAGGGAAGACAAGAGAGCATTCTTGATAGATAGAGAGATGGATAGAGAAAATGATAACAGCAAAGTTGTGGAATGAAGAACATGCCAAGAATACAAGAATGCCAATTAGGATTAATACAGCGGTCTCCATGTAAAATGATAATGCTATGAACCAGGAAGTTGGTTCTATTTTAGCAATTTAAAAATCTGGTTGTGAAATTACAAAGGTGGAGCTAGTTACAAATTACTGTTTCAAAAATAATTATAGCCTGGGCACGAGGGCTTATTCCTGAAATACCAGCACTTTGGGAGGCTGAGGTTGGAAGATTACTTGAGGCCAGGAGTTCAAGACCAGCCTGGACAACACGGCAAGACCCCGTCTCTATAAAAAATTAAAAAATTAGCCCGGTATGGTGGTGTGCACCTGTGGTGCTACTTGGGAGACTGAGGTGGGAGGATTTCTTGAGTCCAGGAGGACGAGGCTGCAGTGAGCTGTGTTCATGCCACTGCACTCTAGCCTGGGCAACAGAATAAGACCCTGTCTCTTAAAAAAAATTATAACAAATAGAGACTTAAATTCAAAATAATATAGTTGCTCAAATTTGTTAATTTATTAAAAACTATAGCACTGGTCATTTTTATAACCATAAATATCAACATAAAGTTACAAGATTATAGAAACATGCTAGTCATGACTAGTTGACTAAAATATATAAGGTACAAGGTAAAGGACAAAATAGAAAGTATCAATGTCTATGAATAAAGGGTTATTAAAAATTATTGTGGCCAGGTACGGTGGCTCATGCCTGTAATCCCAGCACTTTGGGAGGGCGAGACAGGGAGATCACGAAGTGAAGAGATCAAGACCATCCTGGCCAACATGGTGAAACCCTGTCTCTACTAAAATTACAGAAATTAGCTGGGTGTGGTGGCACGTGCCTGTAGTCCCAAATACTCAGGAGGCTGAGGCAGGAGAATCACTGGAACCCAGGAGACGGAGGTTGCAGTGAGCTGAGATTGCGCCACTGCACTCCAGCCTGGGCGACAGAGAGAGATTCCATCTAACAAAAAAAAAATTGCATATAAGATGTTCTAAGAACTATGTGAGACAAAAAGTTATGGCATAGAACTGTCCTTAAAGAACTAAAATCTAGAGATGTCTGTGTGTGGCAAGATGGTAGAGCGAAAGGCTAAGGAAGGTAGACTTTTTTTTTTCTTTTTTCTTTTTTTGAGACGGAGTCTTGCTCTGTCACATAGGTTGGAGTGCACTGGCTCAATCTCGGCTCACTGCAACCTGTGCCTCCCGGGTTCAAGCAATTCTCCTGCCTTAGCCTCCCAAGTAGCTGGGATTACAGGCATGTGCCACCAGGCTCAGCTAATTTTTGTATTTTTAGTAGAGGTGGAGTTTCGCTATGTTGCCTAGGCTGGTCTCGAACTCCTGGCCTCAAGTGATCAGCCCACCTTGGCTCCCCAAAGTGCTGGGATTACAGGCGTAAGCCACCATGCCCAGCCCCACAGTGATTCTTTAAAATGTCAGTACCACCCCTGTTTCACACAGCCAGAAGCACATGGAGGAAGGCCTCCAGGAACTCAGCAGACACGCTCCCAGCACCTCCTCAACATTTTCCCAGCCTGTTCCCCATACTGCATTCTGAGATGCTCCTGGTCCTCTCTTCCTACTTACTGTTCTACCTGGCCCTTTGGACTTCACCTTGCCACTACATCCCTGGTTATCGGTTTGCTTTCTACACATACAGGATGTTCTTTCAGCTACAAGAAACAGAAATCCCAACAAATAGTGGCCTAAGAGCATAATAATATTTGTTGTTCACTCAACAAGAGGCCAGTCTCAAGGTTAGTTTGGTAATTCAACAATGTTATCAAGAAGGCAGAGTCCACCATGTCTCCTCAGTAAGTCAGCAATGTCTGTCTTTGCGAAGCTCTTGCCTTGAGATCCCCTCATACGATGGCATTCCAGCTGGAATCGTGGGAAGGGAGGCCAAAGGCTTCCACTTCCCTAGGCTTTCTTTTATCAGGAAATAAATTTTTTCCACATACCCTCAATTGACTTCTCCTGACAATGCACTGGTTAAGTCTGGGCCATGTGCCCAGTCTTCTACCAATACTGGCAAAGGAGAATAAGTCCACTACGATTGGCTTAGACCAATCATCACTCATCCCATGGGCTGGGAATGTTTTCCTGAACAAAACCGGGGCTCTGCTAGCAGGAAAGAAGGGGAATGTCGGTGGACTAAGCAATTCAGAGTATCTGTGATGGACTGTGAGTACAAAACCTTATCCTGTCCTGTGTAATCACTTCTCAACTAGCCCTTGGAAGCTCCACCTCACTGCATTCAGCCCCTATCTTCCCTACTACTCTTTTGGAAAGTTCTTGGTTTGATTTGTCCTGAGTCCTTACGCAAGTCATAGGTAAGTCTATAAGATGTAGACAGTAGTCCTTACAAAAGAATTGACCAGACATGGCTCTTGCTTGGATCTGCAAGGCAAGGCTGACTGATGCTATGAGAGATATCAGTGAGGTCTTTTGAACCTCTGCCACTAGTTTTATCTTATATGTACAGATTTGAGAGTTTAGCTTTTGCTTTTAATCCCTAGAGTCTGTCAAGTGTTGGATTTTATGGGGGTGGATAATGTAAACATCAAGGATTAGGGGAGAACAGTTTGAGGAGGAGCTGAGAGAAAAACAGAGAATGCCAGTGTCTGCAGATGACAGGGCCTTTGTAAGCCTCTCTCATTATCATCTCTTTTCTGTGGTTCATTTCACATTAAAATTTCCATCAGCGTTTTGGCATGGATAAACCTTGGCAATGTCTCCTTGAAAAAATAATTATCATGTATTTTTCTTGTTAAAGCCAAGCAGATTTTTAAAAATGGTTACAGCTCTGGAGTATTCATTAGTAAAATCTACTGGGCTTTTAGATAGTAGGTATCATTAGTGTTCTGTAATGTAGCTAATTTCATTCACTGACCTCTCTTTGCGTCTATGCTTTTATAATTCTTTATTCCAATAGTTCTAATTATCATAAATATAAAAAGGGTACACATGTCCATTTTTCTTTCTTTCTTTCTTTTTTTTTTTTTTTTTTTGACGGAGTTTTGCTCTTGTTGCCCATGCTGGAGTGCAATGGCATGATCTCGGCTCACTGCAACATTTGCCTCGTGGGTTCAGGTGATTCTCCTGCCTCAGCCTCCCTAGCAGCTGGGATTACAGGTGCCTGCCACTATGCCTAGCTAATTTTTTGTATTTTTAGTAGAGCCTAGGTTTCACCGTGTTGGCCAGGCTGGTCCTGACTTCAGGTGATGCACCCGCCTCAGCCTCCCAAAGTGCTGGGATTACAGGCGTGAGCCACTGTGCCTGGTCTACATGTCCATTTTTTAAGAAGTTTTTGCTTCATTCCACCCCCGATGCTGTGTTGCTCTGTCCTTATAAGCATACCCGTTAACCTCTATGTCCTAGAATTTATTTATTTATTTATTTAATTTGAGACAGTTCTCGCTCTGTCATCCAGGCTGGAGTGCGGTGGTGCGATCATGCCTCACTGCAGCCTCGTCCTCCTGGGCTCAAGCAATCTGCCCACCTCACCTCTGGCGTGGCTGGGACTACAGGCATGAGCCACCGTGCCCAGCTAACTTCTTTTATTTTTAGTAGAGACAGCTATGTTGTCAGGAGCTGATCTTGAACTCCTAGGCTCAAGCAGTCCTGCCACCTTGGCCTCCCAAAGTGCTGGGATTGCAGATGTGCCACCGCCCCTGGTCCTAAGATTTATTTTTGATTTGAGAGGAACAAGAGGGCTCATGACTAATAGGGGCCAACTCTTTCTGATCCAGTGGGCTTCCTCCTCTATTTTCCCTAAAATAGATTGTTTATACATTATCCCAAGCCATGTTTATGCCAGGGATTTTCATGTATGCCAAATAACATTTATAAGAAAATTTAAGTTCAATTGAGAACTGCAAATAAAAAGCTTTTAGTTAAAAAGAAAAAAGTTTTTAGTTAAAAGGTGACCTCATGTCTCATTCTGCCCATCTTTCATATCCCTTTCCTGTGTATACACACACGTGCCCTCCCTGCTCTCTGGCCACCCTGGATTCATCATCATTCAGAGGAAAAAGATCTCTGACCTGCATGCCTTTGCTTATTTTATTCCCTTTGCATATGGGGCCATCTCCACCTCTCTGCCTAGTTATTCCATCTTATCCTTCAAGGCCCAGTTCAAAAGCCATCTCAGTGTGAGACCTTTCTAGAACTTACTTCCATCCTGCTTCCTAGGGATATTTCAGCCCTTCCTATTCTCTGTATTCCTATAATAGTTTGAAATAGCTTTACTCTAAAGCTTATAATGTCTTAGTCCCTGCCTTTCCCGGCCCTGCCTACTTCTGGCTAGAGTCGACCCTCACTCTGGAGAGTTCTTAGAACCAGGGCACTACCTTTCATCTCCCTGTTAGCCCTGATACTGCTTAGAGTGCCAGCTGCAGTGCCCCTGGCCATCAGATGGAATATTTGGGTACCAATATGAGCCCTCATCATCCAAGTGCGTCATGCCTCTTTTGGCATTACAATTGGGACAGCTGGGTACTCTTTAGCCTGATTTGCTCCCTTCTCTCCATTGTCTTTATTGCCAGACTGTGAACTCATTGAGTGTGGGAACTAGACTTTGCAACTTGGAGATGACAGAAATTGCAATATCTCAAGCAGTGATAGTGAGAAGTGTGTTAAAATCCTCAGTTTACTTTTCTTTGAGTCATGGTGCACAGGGTTTTAGAAACATAGGCTCCAAATTTAGCCAGGCGTGGTGGTAGGCACCTGTAGTCCTAGCTACTTGGGAGGCTGAGGCAGGAGAATGGCATGAACCCGGGAGGCGGAGCTTGCAGTGAGCCGAGATTGTGCCACTGGACTCCAGCCTGGGGGACAGCAAGACTCCGCCGTCTCAAAAAAAACAAAAAAACGACAACAAAAAACAAAAAACAGACGCTCCAATGATTGTTCCTTTGGTGAAGATTTCTTCAAAAACAAGCAGTTCTCAAAAAAGGAAAAACAAATGGCTTACAAACATCTGAAATTAAATTTAACTTCACTCATAATAAGATAAATACAATTTAAATATATGCTGAGATACCATTTTTTACCAACAAAATAGGCAAAAAGCAAAAACTTTGTTAACATGCTGTACTGTTGAGGATATGTAATAATAGATGCTCTTCTGTGAATCTACATGTTCTTTGACCCAACAGTATCACTTCTAGATTTTTTTTTTTTTTTTGAGACAGAGTTTTACTCTGTTACCCAGGCTGGAGTACAGTGGCATGATCATACCTTACTGCAAACTTGACCTCCCAAGTTCAGGCATCCTCCCACCTCAGCCTCCTGAGTAGCTGAAACCACAGGTGCACTATTTTTTTGTTTTTTGTTTGTTTTTTGAGATAGAGTTTCACTCTTGTCACCCAGGCTGGAGTGCAGTGGCGTGATCTCAGCTCACTGCAATATCCGCCTCCCAGATTCAAGTGATTCTTCTCCCTCAGCTTCCCAAGTAGCTGGGATTACAGGTGCTCATCACCAAGCCAGCTAATTTTTGTATTTTTCGTAGAGACAGGTATTCACCATGTTGGCCAGGCTTGCCTCGAACTCCTGGCCTCAGATGATCCACCTGCCTCGGCCACCCAAGGTGCTGGGATTATAGGTGTAAGCCACTGCACCCAGCTTTTTATTTTTTTATTTTTACTTTTTGTAGAGACAAGGTTTTGCTGTGTTGTCCAGGCTGTTCTCAAACTCCTGGGCTCAAGCAATCCTCCTTCCTCAGCCACCCAAAGTATTGGAATTGCAGGTATGAGCCACTGAGCCCAGACTAGAAATTTATCGTATAGACATGCCGGCATATGTGAAAATCAGCTTACATATTATGTTATTTATGCCTGTATTATTTGTAATGGAATCAGAGTAAAACAACTTAAAGTTTTATCAATAATGGTTGAACTAGTTTACAGTCCCACCAACAGTGTAAAAGTGTTCTTATTTCTCCACATCCTCTCCAGCACCTCTTGTTTTCTGACTTTTTAATGATCACCATTCTAACTGGTGTGGGATGGTATCTCATTGTGGTTTTGATTTGCATTTCTCTGATGGCCAGTGATGATGAGCATTTTCTCATGTGTCTGTTGGCTGCATAAATGTCTTCTTTTGAGAAGTGTCTGTTCATGTCCTTCGCCCACTTTTTGATGGGGTTGTTTGTTTTTTTCTTGTAAATTTGTTTGAGTTCTTTGTAGATTCTGGATATTAGCCCTTTGTCAGATGGGTAGATTGTAAAAATTTTCTCCCATTCTGTAGGTTGCCTGTTCAGTCTGATGGTAGTTTCTTTTGCTGTGCAGAAGCTCTTTAGTTTAATTAGATCTCATTTGTCAATTTTGGCTTTTGTTGCCATTGCTTTTGGTGTTTTAGACATGAAGTTCTTGCCCATGCCTATGTCCCGAATGGTATTGCCTAGGTTTTCTTCTAGAGTTTTTATAGTTTTAGGTCTAATATTTAAGTCTTTAATCCATCTTGAATTAATTTTTGTATAAGGTGTAAGGAAGGGATCCAGTTTCAGCTTTCTACATATGGCTAGCCAGTTTTCCCAGCACCATTTATTAAATAGGGAATCCTTTCCCCACTTCTTGTTTTTGTAGCGATTCCTCAAGGATCTAGAACTAGAAATACCATTTGACCCAGCCATCCCATTACTGGGTATATGCCCAAAGGATTATAAATCATGCTGCTATAAAGACACATGCACACGTATGTTTATAGTGGCACTATTCACAATAGCAAAGACTTGGAACCAACCCAAATGTCCAACAATGATAGACTGGATTAAGAAAATGTGGCACATATACACCATGGAATATTATGCAGCCATAAAAAAGGATGAGTTCATGTCCTTTGTAGGGACATGGATGAAGCTGGAAACCATCATTCTCAGCAAACTATTGCAAGGACAAAAAACCAAACACCGCATGTTCTCACTCATAGGTGGGAATTGAACAATGAGAACACTTGGACACAAGAAGGGGAACATCACACACCGGGGACTGTTGTGGGGTGGGGGGAGGGGGGAGGGATAGCATTAGGAGATATACCTAATGTAAACTACAAGTTAATGGGTGCAGCACACCAACATGGCACATGTATACATATGTAACAAACCTGCACATTGTGCACATGTACCCCAGAAATTAAAGTATAATAAAACAAAAAAGAAAAAAAAAGGTTTTATCAATAATGAAATGAGTAAATAAATTATGGTACATTCACACATTGGAATACTATGCAGCCAAATATATTGATAAAGTATTTTATGTATTGATATGAGATAATTTCCCAGCTCTATTATTGGGAGGGGAACAGGAGGCAGAAGTCCTGGAGTGTCAGGGGCACACATGTGGAAGGGAGGTAATATGGTTTGGCTCTGTGTCCCCACCCAAATCTCATCTCAAATTGTAATCCCCACGTGTTGAGGGAGGGATCTGGTGGGAGGTGATTGGAACATGGGGATGGTTTCCCCCTTGCTGTTTTCATGATAGTGAGTTCTCACAAGATCTGATGGTTTAAAACTGTGACTTCCTTTGCTCTCTCTCTCTCCTGCTATCGTGTAAGACAAACCTTGCTTCCCCTTCACCTTCCACCATGATTGTAAGTTTCCTGAGTCTTCCCCAGCCATGCAAAACTGTGAGTCAATTAAACCCCTTTTCTTTATAAATTGCCAAATTTCAGGTATGTCTTTATAACAGTGTGAGAACGGACTAATACAAGGGGTTTTCACTGTTTATCGTTTCAAGACTTTGCTTTTTTGGCCATGTGAATTCATTAAAGCAAACAAATAAAATATTTTAAAAAGTATTTATAACACTAGAACATGATGTCTTTTCCCTAATTCCTAGCACAGGTTTTGGCATTTGGAAGTGGTGCACATTTCCTAGAAAATAGAAGTTATAGCCGGGCGCAGTGACTCATGTCTGTAATCCCAGCACTTTGGGAGGCCAAGGTGGGCGGATCACCTGAGGACGGGAGTTCCAGACCAGCCTGACCAACATGGAAAAATCCTGTCTCTACTAAAAATACAAAATTAGCAGGGTGTGGTAGTGCATGCCTGTAATCCCAGCTACTCGGGAGGCTGAGGCAGGAGAATCACTTGAACCTGGGAGGCGGAGGTTGCCGTGAGCCGAGACCACGCCATTGCATTCCAGCCTGGGCAACAAGAACGAAACTCCATCTCAAAAAAAAAAAAAAAAAGAAAAAGAAAAGAAAATAGAAGTTATATATCCATCGTTCTGGAGAGAAGTACAATCCCAGGGCACTAAGAGAGAAGAGAAAAAGATATTGAGTCCACGAAGGAAGGAGAGCAAATAAAAAGTGGTATATTGTTTTACTGGAGACACAGCTTCACAACAAAACACAGTTGATAGTTTGGTGTCCAGAGAGGTTATAGAAATCCAGCACATCTCAGAACAGTCCATGGATAGGACAAACGACAATTTATCTGTTGGGTTCTCTCTGTCTCTGGTCTCTCCGGTCTCTCACTCATTAAAGTCCACTCCTCTTGCTCTTCTGTGATTTCTAACGACTCCTGGAAGCTTCTGGTGAAGGCAGAGCCTCCAGGGATCCCAGACAATGTGCATATACAAAGGTCCCTCTTTGTCAGGCCATGCCCTACACAGGAACTCCTCCTCCTATCACAATGATTGTGGAAACTTGTCAAGTGACTGAGGTTTGGGGGTGGGGATCAGATACTACTGAGCAATCTGGTGTGGTACACAAATGGTTCAATACAACAAGTGCTGAGAAGGTTTTTTGTTTTTTGTTATTGTTTTATTTAATTTATTTTATTTTATTTTATTTTTGAGACAGAGTCTCGCTCTGTTGCCCAGTCTGGAGTGCAATGACGCGATCACAGCTCACTACAACCTCCACCTCCCGGGTTCAAGCAATTCTCCTGCCTCAGCCTCCTGAGTAGCTGGGATTACAGGTGCGTGCCACCACACCCAGCTAATTTTTGTAGTTTTAGTAGAGATGGGGTTTCACCATGTTGGTCAGGCTGGTCTCAAACTCCTGACCTCAGGTGATCCACCCACCTTGGCCTCCCAAAGTGCTGGGATTACAGTCATGAGCCACCGCGCCTGCCCTGTTGTTGTTGTTTTAATAGACTTTATTTTTCAGAGCAATTTAAAGTTCACCGCAAAATTAAGCAGAAGGTACAGAGATTTCTCATGTACCTTCTAACTCCACACAGGTACAGCCTCCCCCACCGTCAACATCCTACACTCAAATGGTATATTTGTTACAGTCAATTAAGCTATATCTGCACAGGTACAGTCAACAAACCAGGTATCATTATCAGCCAAACTTAGAAACTTCTGTTTGCTTTTGCTTGCTTAATAACTTGGTTGATTGGTTGGTTAAAATGGTCAAGGCATTTCCTATACAATTATAAATCTGAGAGTCCATAAGAATTTAACCTATTTAAATCACCCAACCCAATAATTATTTTATTGTAGTGCAAGATCATTGTATTCCACTTAAATATATACACGGTTATGTTGGTTCCTGTTTAATACTTGTGCTTTCAATAAATTAATCTAAAATATGATTGAAGACACTATACGGTCTTTATATGGTGTGCAGGCATAAAAAGAAGTAAGGCATATAATCTTCCTCCTGAAATTATCACAAAATAATACAAACTTAAACAGGAATGCAAGATTTAAGAATCACTACTGCATAATAAAACAGCACAAGAGGCTGAGCACAGTGGCTTATGCCTGTAATCCCAGCACTTTGGGAGGCTGAGGTGGGCAGATCACCTGAGCTCAGGAGTTCGAGATCAGCCTGGCCAACATGGTGAAATCCCGTCGGTACTAAAAACATAAAAATTAGCCAGGCATGGTGGCAGGCGGCTATAATCCCAGCTACTCGGGAGGCTGAGGCAGGAGAATCACTTGAACCCGGGAGGCGGAGGTTGCAGTGAGCCAATATTGACAAACACTCCAGCCTGGGCGACAAGAGAGAAATTCCATCTCAAAAAAAAAAAAATAGCTCAAGATGTGCTCCCTCTGTGAAGTGGTTAACGGCCAAGTGAGAAATAGAGATAATAAATACTACAACGATTGTGCAATTTCTTTGTACCTGAAGTAGTTGTGGAAGATCTAATGAAGAAGCAACTGGAACTGGACTTGAATTACAAACAAAAACAGAAATGGTGAGGACATTTAGGATGATAGCCTGGCCTAAGCTCAAGCTCCAAAAACTTGGAACACTATGTATGGACTCTTTTAAAAAAAACTTGGCCAGGTGCGGTGGCTCACACCTGTAATCCCAGCACTTTGGGAGGCCGAGGCAGACGGATCACCTGAGCTCAGGAGTTCGAGACCAGCCTGGCCAACATGGGGAAAACCCATCTCTACTAAAAATACAAAAATTAGCCAGGCGTGGTGGGGCATGCCTGTTAATTCCAGCTACTTGGGAGGCTGAGGCAGGAGAATCACTTGAATCCAGGAGGCGGAGGTTGCAGTGAGCTGAGATAGCGCCACCGCACTCCAGCCTGAGTGATAAGAGCAAAACTCTATCTCAAAAAAAAAAGGAAAAAAAAAAATAGTGGGATAGTTTGAAATAAGTCTAGAAAGGTAGGTAGGAAATAGCTTGTATAAGGCTTTCAAATTATTTGTAAAGAAACTAGAATTTTATACTAAATCAAGAAGAAGTCATTAAAATTTTTAAATAGAACGGTCACATGCCCTATTAAGAATATTTGGGGCTGGACATGGCATGGTGGCTTATGCCTATAATCTCAGCACTTTGGGAGTCCAAGGTGGGCGGATCGCTTGAGTCCAGGAGTTTGAGACCAGCCTGGGCAACATGGTGAAACCCTGTCTCTACAAAAAAAATACAAAAAAAAAAAAAAAAAATTAGCTGGGTGTGGTGGTGCACACCTTTAGTCCCAGTTACTCGGGACGCTGAGTTGGGTGGACTGCCTGAGCTCAGGAAATTGAAGCTGCAGCAAGTGGAGATTGTACCACTGTACTCCAGTCTGGGCGACAGAGCCAGACCATGTCTCTAAAAGGAAAGAAAGAAAAAAGGAATATTTGGGATACAGATTCTAACAAAATGTCTTTAAAACACTCCTACCACTTGACTAAATCAGAAGACATTTTTCCCATGGAAATGTCTGTGGTGAGCAGACCAAAGCCTGAAGGAACTAATTTCCCTGGAGACAGATCTTGTGTATTTCTGGAGCTTGATAGATTACCAGGGAGCTGTTTATAAATAATAGATTTTCATTCTAGGCTCTCTATATCTTACTCAGCATAAGCAGTTGAAAGTCTAGGTAGTTAAGAGATTCTTAAAGGGAAAGCTCTGAAGTCTGAAGCTAGATTAGGTCAGTAGAAAACCATGAATCACTAGCCACTGAATAGAAGGTGGAGCCTTTATCAGCAGCATCTCAGAATCAAACCCCAGCACCATAACATCACATCCTCTTCGTTCTGCTATCAGTCAGATGCAACAGGAAACTGACGAAGGTACTAGGCAGTTTCCTTTCTGCTCTGACCTGACTAGTTTCCTCTGCAGCTTGCTCCCAGCTTATTGTAAAGGAAAATAATGAAATGCCAGTCAATTTCCTCCAGTTGGATTAAGCCTAGGACAAGGAAGGAAAAACAAATTTCTAAGATTAGTCAGTTTCCCCTTGCAGCTATGGAGTTGGTTCAGGGCCTCCGGCTGACCCTTCTCTCAGTATTTCCCTCTCAGAGCTCAGCTTTACATCATAGGCAAGATAAAGACTTGGCAAAGTGAACAACACATATTGTGTAATTCTTATAGGAAATCTTGGGTTCATTCATGGGAAAACCATCTATACAGAAGATTGTGTTTGATAAGCATTTAAGTCTCCTTTGACGTCTAGCAAATTCGTTAATTCAAGAGAGTAAAAAACAAAAAACAAACCAAAAAACCTACTGATAATTCTAATTGGTATACCCAAGCAGCCAGGTTATTTTGCTCCTTTCTCAGTATGACTAACGAGGAGCTGTTTCCATGGAGAACATTCATACAAAATTAACAAGGGAATCAAGTTAGTTTAGTGAAAGAGACAGGGTTGGACTACTTCGAAGAAGTAGTTACGTCTGTGGTAACCTGGATTTTGCTGGGTATTAGAGATGCTATGGCCTGCTGAAAAATATAACTAAGAGTCTGGCATCTGAGGAATCTGACTGGCTTACTTTGTAAAAGTAATTAAACTTAACAGTGGGAGTTGCCACTTAAAATATCTTCTCAGTGAACTTAATAATGTGGAGTAACAATACTGTATTGAAATCCACATTGAATGAGAGTTATTAATTTAGCAGATGGATGATTCTTCTTCATCACCTTCTACTTCCTGTTTCTTCTAATTTACTTACTTTTGATTTTCCCTAGTAAATTTCTGTATCTTCTGTACTTCATAGCTGTTATTAAAATAATATTCCACCAATTTTTCTTTCATACGTTTGTGTGATTTTTATTTTTATTTATTATTTTTTTGAGACAGAGTCTCATTCTGTTGCCCAGGCTGGAGTGCAGTCGCGCGATCTCAGCTCACTGCAATCGCCGCCTCCCGGGTTCAAGCAATTCTCCTCCCTCAGCCTCCTGAGTAGCTGGGATTACAGGCACGTGCCACTATGCCCGGCTAATTTTTGTATTTTTAGTAGAGAAGGGGTTTCACCATGTTGACCAGGCTAGTCTTGAATGCCTGGCCTCAAATGATCCGCCCACCTTGGCCTCCCAAAGTGCTAGGATTACAGGTATGGGCCACCGCATCCGGCCTATTTTTAATATTTATACTGTAGAAACTCCTCTAGCTAAGCCATACATTGTAATTGCTGAAATTAATAGTGTAATAGAAAACAAGAAAACAAGTGTATGGAGCTTTAGAATATGAAGAGTTGATAGACTGTGAGGATAAATAGGCAAGAATTCAAGGTTTCACTTTAATGGCATTTGGAGCAGCCACTGTAATAGACATCTGACAAGTAACAGATTTGCGGGGGCTGTGACATTCTCCTTTTTTTTTTGGTTAAGGACTAATTATCTATTACTTTACAGACTTGCTAATATACTGTGGAGCTCCTAAAACAGCTTGGTTGATCAACCAGCAGTAGCATTATTAAACTAACAAACAAACAAAAGAACTTATACATGGATAAAGGTCTAATAATCTTTATTAAGGGATCTGTAGCCCTTTTTGTAACATTTACAAGAACAATTTACCTTGTATTTTCAAAGATGTATCACATATCTGAGGAAGTTAAAATAGCTCCCCCCCACCTTTTTTTTTTACTTAATTAGCCTGAATCAGTAAAATGGTTTCCATGATCATCACTCCTAAACACAATTATGTTCCATTTTAATAATGGGTTCTGGGTGAATTTGCCTTGATCAAATTTGAGGACAAAAATAGGACATAAGATTAATTATTATTTTTATTTTTGAGATGGAGTCCTGCTCTGTCGCCCAGGCTGGAGTGCAATGGTGCAATCTTGGCTCACTGCAGCCTTTGCCCTCTGGGTTCAAGCAATTCTCCTGCCTCAGCCTCCTGAGTAGCTGGGACTACAGGCACCTGCTACCAAGCCATGCTAATTTTTGTAGTTTTAGTAGAGACAGGTTTTTGCCATGTTGGCCAGGCTGGTCTCAAACTCCTGACCTCAAGTGATCTGCCCACCTCGGCCTCCCAAAGTGCTGGGATTACAGGCATGAGCCACTGCTCATGGCCAAGGTTAATTTAATGTAGGCAAAATTTCAGCTGATCTTATATATCCAGTCAATTCAAAATATTTACCTTTTCAGAGTAAACTATGAATATTTTATAACATATGCTTTAATAGGCCTATAAAAATTATGAAAATGTCTTGGGTTTGCTTTGCCCCCACCTCCCCTGCCCTGTTCCTTATGTGTTGACGCCAAGGGTGCTCCTTAATAAACATCCTGCAAGCTGTAAACTCTGTCTCAGTGCCTGCTTCCCAATGAACTCAATCTACTACAGTGACTCTGTTTAAAAGCAGCAGTGACCACCTGGACTGTGAGTCAGAGGAAAAGGATGGAGAATCGCATGTCATGTGAGGAGTGGCTGAAACGAGAGTGAGAAAAGGAGAGAAAAGTATAATACAATAATTAAATACATAGACTCAACTCCTAGCTTGACTATCCACTTACTGGGAGATCAAGGAAAGTGTTTTTTGTTTTGTTTTGTTTTGTTTTTTTGAGTCAGAGTCTTGCTCTGTCACCCAGGCTGGAGTGCAGTGGTGTGATCTCGGCTCACTACAAGCTCTGCCTCCCAGGTTCAAGCCATTCTCCTGCCTCAGCCTCCCGAGTAGCTGGGACTGCATGCACCCACCACCACGCCCAGCTCATTTTTTTTGTATTTTTAGTAGAGACGGGGTTTCACTATATTGGTCAGGCTGGTCTCAAACTCCTGACCTCAGGTGATCTGCCCACCTTGGCCTCCCAAAGTGCTGGGATTACAGGCATGAGTCACTGTGCCTGGCCGATTTTGTTCTTTTTAATCCTATTTTTCTGCAGAGAATCTAGGTTTTTGTTTTGTTTTGTTTTTGTTTTTTAATTCTACTTCTGCTGGGAATCTAGTTTTAATAGATAGTTATTAAATTGCAGTTCAATTTGATAATCTATGGATTAATGTATTATCTCCCATGGGGGCAAACTTTACTAATATTATGCAAAAAATAACTCAAAAAGTGACATAACTGTTATTACTATTGCAGAATGTGGAGGCAGTGTTTGGGGACTGTAAATCCTTCAGTAGCTTTTTTTTTTCTTTTTTCTTTCTTTTTTTAAGACAGAGTCTCACTCTGTCACCCAGGTTGGAGGGCAATGGCAGGATATTGGCTCACTGCAACCTCCACCACCTAGGTTCAAGCAATTCTCCTGCCTCAGCCTCTCAAGTAGCTGGGATTACAGGTGCCTACCACCACACCCGGATAATTTTTTGTATTTTTAGTAGAGACAGGGTTTCGCCATGTTGGCCAGGCTGGTTTCAAACTCCTGACCTCAGGTGATCCACCTGCCTTGGCCTCCCAAAGTGCTGGGATTACAGGTATAAGCCACTGCGCCAGCCTTCAGTAGCTTTTAATTGCACAATGTAGTCAACCATTTCATTTACCTATGCATGGGACTAGTCCATGAAAGTTAATAATGTTAATGGTGGTAACTGGTGTAGTACAATATTAAAGAATAGTGGCTTTGACATCTAGAAGATAGGTCTCAAATTAACAACCTAATAAAACACCTAATAGAACTAGAAAAACAAGAACAAACTAAACCTAAAGCTAGCAAAAGGGAAAAAAACTATAATTAGAGCAGAACTAAACAAACTTGGACCAAGAAAACCATACAATGGATCAATGAAACACAAAGTTTGTTATTTGAAAGGATAAACAAGATTGAGGCTGGGTGCAGTGGCTCACGCCGGTAATCCCAGCACTTTGGGAGGCCGAGGCAGACGATCACCTAAGGTCAGGAGTTCAAGATCAGCCTGGTCAACATGGTGAAACCCCGTCTCTACTAAAAAATACAAAAAATTACCTGTGTGTGGTAGTGGGCGCCTGTAATCCCAGCTACTCAGGAGGCTGAGGCAAGGAGAATTGCTTGAATCTGGGAGGCGGAGGTTGCAAAGAGCCAAGATCATGCCACTGCACTCCAGCCTGGGCGACAGTGAGACTCCGTCTCAAAAACAACAACAACAGGCTAGGTGCAGTGGCTCACGCCTGTGATCCCAGCACTTTGGGAGGCTGAGGCGGGTGGATCACGAAGTCAGGAGATCGAGACCATCCTGGCTAACACGGTGAAACCCCGTCTCTACTAAAAATACAAAAAAAAATTAGCTGGGCGTGGTGGCAGGCGCCTGTAGTCCTAACTACTCTGGAGGCTGAGGCAGGAGAATGGCGTGAACCCGAGAGGCAGAGCTTGCAGTGAGCTGAGATCGCGCCACTGCACTCCAGCCTGGGTGACAGAGCAAGACTCCGTCTCAAAAAAAATAAAACAACAACAACAACAACAACAACAACAACAACACAAGATGATAGACTGCTAGCTGGATTAACAAAAAAAAAAAAAAAGGAAAAAAAAGGAGAGAGAGAGAGAAGATTAAAATAAGCACAATCAGAAATGACAAAAGTGACATTGCAAGTGATCCCATAGATATGCAGAAGATCCTCAGAGACTACTACAAACATCTCTATGTGCACAAACTAGAAAATCTAGAGGAAATGGATAAATTCCTGGAAACATGTAGTCTCCTAAGATTGAATCAAAAGAAAGTGAAAACCTGGACAGATCAATAACAAGTTATGAAATAGAATCCAACCAAAAAAGTCCTGGACCAGATGGATTCACAGCTAAATTCTACCAGATGTACAAAGAAGAGCTGATACTAATCTTACTGAAACTATTCCAAAAAACAGAAGAGGAAGGATTTCTCCCTAATTCATTCTGCAAAACTCATTCTGATACCAAAATCTGGCAAAGAAACCACACACACAATAAAACAAAACAAAGCAAAACAAAACTACAGGCCAATATCCCTGATGAACATAGACACAAAAATTCTCAACAAAATACTAGCAAAATAAATCCAGCAGCACATCAAAAAGATAATCCACCATGATCAAGTGGGCTTTATTCCTGAGATGCAAGGATGGTTCAACCTACACAAATCAATAAACATGATTCAACACATAAACAGAATTAAAAACAACAACTATAGATGATCTCAATAGATGCAGAGAAAGTAGCCAATAAAATCCAACATCTCTTAGTGATAAAAACCCACAACAAACTAGGCATCAAAGGAATATACCTCAAGATAATAAGAGCCATCAATGACAAAGTCACAGCCAATATCATACTCAATGAGCAAAAGTTGGAAAGCATTCCCCCAAGAACTGGAAAAAGACAAAGATGTCCACTTTTACCACTCCTATGCAATATAGTTCTGAAAGTCCTGGCAAGGGCAACCAGGCAGGAGAAAGAAATAAAAGTCATCCAAATAGGAAAAGAAGAAGTTAAATCATCCCTCTTCACTGATGATATGATTCTATACCTGGAAACCCCTAAACATTTCACCAAAAATCTTCTAGACTTGATGAACAACTTCAGTAAAGTTTCAGGATACAAAATCAATGTGAAAAAATCAGTAGCATTTCTATACACCAATAATGTTAAAGCTGAGAACCAAACCAAGAACATAATCTCATTTACAATACACATACACACACACACACACACACACACACACAATTAGGAGTATATCTAAGCAAGGAGGTGAAAGATCTCTACAAGGAGAACTACAAAACACTGCTGAAAGAAATCAGAGATGCCACAAATAAATGGAAAAACATTCCATGCTCATGGGTTGGAAGAATCAATATCCCTAAAATGGCCATACTGCCCAAAGCAATTTACAGATTCAGTGCTATTTCTATCAAACCGTCAATGTAATTCTTCACAAAATTAGAAGAAAAAATGCTTCTAAGATTCATGTGGAACCAAAAAAGAGCCTGAATAGCCAAAGCAACCCTAAGCAAAAAGCACAAAGGCAGAGGTATCACATTATCTGATTTCAAACTATACTACAAGGCTAAAGTAACCAAAACATCATGGCACTGTTATGCAAATAGTTACATAAATTAATAGAATAGAGTAGAGAACTCAGAAATAAAGATGCATTACCTACAACCAACTAATATTTGACAAAGTCAACAAGAATAAGCAATGAGGAAAGGACTCTCTATTCAATAATGGTGCTGGGGAAACTGGGTAACCATATGCAGAAGAATGAAACTTGACCCCTACCTCACACCATATACAAAAGTTAAGTCAAGATGAATTAAAGACTTACATGTAAGACCTCAAACTATAGAAATAGTAGAAGAAAACCTAGGAAATACTCTTCTGGACATCGGCTTACGCAAAAAATTATGACTAAGTCCTCAAAAGCAAACACAAGGAAAACAAAAACTGACAAGCAGGAACTAATTAAACTAAAGAGATTCTTGCACAGAAAAAGAAACTATCAATAGAGTAAACAGAAAACCTACAGAATGAGAGAAAATATTTGTAAACTACACATCTGACAAAGGTCTAATACTGAGAATCATAAGGAACTTAAACAAGAAAAAAGCAACCCCATTGAGAAGTAGGCAAAGGACATGAACAGGCACTTCTCAAAAGAAGACATAAAAGTGGCCAAAAATCACATGAAAAATACTCAACATTACTTATCATCAGAGAAACATAAATCAAAATTACAATGAGATACCATCTCATACTTGTCAGAAGGGCTATTACTACAAGTCAAAAAAATAACAGATGTTGGTGAGGTTACAGAGAAAAGGGAATACTTATATACACTGTTGGTGGGATTGTAAATTTGTTCAGCCACCGTGGAAAGCAGTTTGGAGAGTTCTCAAAGAACTAAAAATAGAACTACCATTCAACCCAGCAATACCATTACTGGGTATCTACCCAAAGGAAAATAAATTGTTCTACCCAAAAGATACCTGCACTTGCATGGTTATCATATCACTATTCACAATACCAAAGACATGGAATCTCCTAGGTGCCCATCAGGGGTAAATTGGATAAAGCATATGTAGTACATATACACCATGGAATACTACATAGCCATAGAAAGAATGAACATGTCCTTTGCAGCAATGTGGATACAGCTGTAGGCCATTGTCCTAAGTGAATTAATGCAGAAACAGAAAACCAAATACCACATGTTCTCACTTATAAGTGGAAGTTAAACATTGGGTACATGTGGACATAAAGATAGGAACAAGGCCGGGCACGGTGCCTCATGCCTGTAATCTCAGCACTTTGGGAGGCCAAGGTGGATGGATCACCTGAGGTCAGGAGTTTGAGACCAGCCTGGCCAACATGGTGAAACCCTGTTTCTACTGAAAATACAAAAATTATCTGGGCGTGGTGGCACATGCCTCTAATCCCAGCTACTCAGGAGGCTAAGGCAGGAGAATTGCTTGAACCTAGAAGGTGAAGGTTGCAGTGAGCCGAGATTGAGCCATTACACTCCAGCCTGGGCAACAAGAGTGAAATTCCATCTCAAAAAAAAAAAAAAAAAAAAGATGATAACAATAGACACTGGGGACTCCAAAAGGGGGAAGGAAGGGGAAATGATTGAAAAACTACCTATTGGGTGCTATGTTCACTATTTGGATGATGGGTTCAATTAAAACCATCATATTTCCTCCACATATAAAAAGTAACGTAGTACAGAAGCTACATTTTTTTTTATATGTGGCGGAAATCTGAGCTTGAGATGAAGGAGAAAATCAACCAGTTAGCCATTTTCAAGTTTCTAATAACAGCTAGAATAATGACCCCCATTTGTTGAGTTCCTACTTAATATGCCAGATATATACATATATATATATATATATACTTAGTTAAAATGATTTTTACAACAACACTATATTACAGATTTTAAAACTGAAGTTTAGCTAGTGGTCACATGGGTAGAAAGGAGTTGAACCTGGAACATGGATGGAGCTGGAGGCTGCTATCCTTAGCAAACTACTGCAGGAACAGAAAACCAAATACTGCATGTTCTTACTTATAAGTGGAAGCTAAATGATGAGAACTGATGAACACAAAGAGGGGAATGACAGACACTGGGGTCTCCTTGACGGTGGAAGGTGGGAGGAGGGAGAGAAACAGAAAAAATAACTATTGGGTACTAGGCTTAATACTAGGGTGATGAAATAATCTATACAACAAACACTCGTGACATGAGTTTACCTGTGTAACAAACCTTCACATATACCCCTGAATTAAAAGTTAAAAAAAAAAAGCAACTAGCTCTTCTTTCATAGACATTAATTTATAGGGTCAATATTTCAAACCTTAACTCAGAATACACTCAGGAAGGAGTTGATGAATGGATGAATATAAATAAATTTCAGTTATAGAGGCCACTTAGCCAAGGTTACTTCTCCTGCCTTCTCCTCTTGTTGAAGTGTGGCAGGATATTCTCCTTAGCTTGATTTTCACAGTCATGTCCCAGAAAAAGCTTGTCTCACCTTTTGTCATCCAGGAGTGACTCAGGTACTGAAGAACAGGGCTTTATTTCATTGACAGTGGTTTATAAGAGGGGTTAGAGAGTTGGATAGATCATCCTTGGAAGCTCTTGATGAACTAGTTTTGCTTTGACCATCCTGGCTGATGAGATAATCAGTAATGCAGCTGGTTAATCAATACAGAATCAGAAAAGTTCTTGCTCTAAAGATACCATTATCTTGAAGTTGTTCTGAATTATATTAATATGTTTTAATATTTTTTATACATACGTATAGATCCATAAACAATAATGAGCTGTCTTGCATTTTAAATTTTAAATGGTATAATTTTCTATGCATTATTCTGCAGCATTATGTTTTGAGGTTTGTCCATGTTGATAGCTCTCTCTTGTGTGTTTGTCTATTTATTGTTTTTCTGGAGTCCATTTTATGAACACATTGATTTCAATGTTAAGTTTGGCTAAAGATGACTGAAAAAAACAAAGTAACAGTGTTGAACAAGATAAGAAAATTTTCTCTCTCTTGTGTGTATGTCTAAAGATGGTTTTCCTTTCTTTTGTTTGTTTCTTTTTTTTTTTTTTTTTTTTGAGCTGGAGTCTAGCTCTGTCACTCAGGCTGGAGTGCAGCGGTGCGATCTCGGATCTCGGCTCATTGCAACCTCCGCCTCCCAGGTTAAAGTGATTCTCCTGCCTCAGCCTCCCAAGTAGCTGGGATTACAGGCTTTTGCCACCGCGCCTGGCTAATTTTTGTATTTTTAGTAGAGATGGGGTTTCTCCATGTTGGCCAGGCTGGTCCTGAACTTCTGGCCTCAAGTGATCTGTCCACCTCGGCCTCCCAAAGTGGTGGGATTACAGGTGTGAGCCACTATGCCTGGCCTAAAGATGGTTTTCCAGGGATGGTATGGAGTGTCCTAAGTTTAGGGACCCTAGCTTCCTCAATTTTGTTACTCCACTGTGCATAGGCCTTTATGTACAAAGTCACCTCAAAATTCAAGGTGGCCATTCCACCTCTAGTGAACACATCTGCATTACTACAGTACAAGGGAGAAAGGGAAGAAGCCTCATTCCCCCATTTTGCTTACACCAATTGGTGAAAACTTAATCACATTATCAGCTATAATTATCAGCTATAAAGGAGAGTGGGAAGAGAAGAGGAATTTTTATTCTAAGTGACCACATGCCTCAAATTTGATTGTTCTATTACTGATGAAGAAGGGGAAACGGAATTTTAAAAAACAAGTCTCTACCACAATGGATGGACACCTAGGTAATTTCCAAATTTCTGCTTTTTCTTTTTTTTTTTTTTTTTTTTTTCCGAGACAGAGTCATGCTCTGTGTGTAGCCAGGCTGGAGTACAATGATGTGATCTCAGCTCACTGCGACCTCCGCCTCCCGGGTTCACGCCATTCTCCTGCCTCAGCCTCCTGAGTAAATGGGATTACAGGTGCTTGCCACCATGCCCGGCTAATTTTTGTATTTTTAGTAGAGACGGGGTTTCACCATGTTGGTCAGGCTGGTCTCAAACTTCTGACCTCGTGATCCATTCGCCTCGGCCTCCCAAAGTGCTGGGATTACAGGTGTGAGCCATTGCGTCCCACCAAATTTCTGCTATTATAAGCAATGCTGTGACAAACATTCATACATATGTCTTCTTGTGTTCACATAGGAGAGTTTCTCTAGCAGAATATGTTTCTGGTAATTCATGTTTTTAACTGTGCCAGATATTGTAGATATTGTCAATTGTCAATTGCTCTCCAAAATGGTTGTCCCTTTTTTTTTTCTTTTTTTTTTTTTTGAGACATGGTCTCCCTCTGTCACCCCGGCTGGAGTGCAGTGGTGTGATTATGGCTCACTGCAGCCTCGACTTCCTAGTCTCAAGTGATCCTCCTGCCTCAACTTCTTGTGTTGCTGGGACCACAGGCATGCACTACCATGCCTGGCTAATTTTTATTTTTTTATTTTTTTGTAGAGATGAGGTCTCACTTTGTTGCCCAGGCTGGTGTAGCAGTTTTTACTCCAGCTGTATAAAAGTTCTTGTTTTCCCATATATTCCTAACACTTGGTACTAGAGTACTTTTTTTTTTAAGTAAGTTAAATTTTTTTTTACAATGTGATGGGATCATGGGGTGGTGACGTCGACAAAGGTAGTTTTGGTAGAGTGGTGGAAACTGATGCCAGAGTGCCTGGGTTGAAAGAGAGTGGGAGAAGGGGAAATGAAACTAGTGGGGTATCCACTACCCTTTTACTAACCTCAGCCATAGAGGGAAGTGAGAGGTAAACCATTCGATGGAATTGGTGGAGCATTTGTGTTACGATTAGAATCCTGTGCTGTTGGGAGTAAGGCAGTAGACAATGTACCAGAGAAAGAGAGAAAAAGGAATTAATAACTGGAGCAAATGTCTATGGGGTTTACAGTTTCAGAGGTGGGGCATTTCCAGGTGATGATGAAATGGACAGAGTGTGAGAGTTGCTAGCTGATATGGAACAACAAAGAAGCTCCTTGAGCCCAAGATGCTTTTCATTTATTTATTTATTTTTTAAAACACAAGGCCTAGTTCTCTACTGGAGTGCAGTGGTGCGATCAGAGCTTACTGCAGCCTCAAACTCCTGGGTTCAAGCGATCCTCCCACTTCAGCCTCCAGACTAGCAAGGACTACAGGTGCATGCCACCACGCCTGGCTAATTATTTTATTTTTTGTAGAAATGGAGTCTCACTTCGTTGCCCAGGCTGGTCTCAAACTCCTGGAGTGAAGTCATCCTCTCTCCTTGCCCTCCCAAAGTGTTGGGATTATAGGTATGAGCCACCACACCTGGCCCCAAGATGCTTTGAAGCTTCATGGGAGTTAAGTAGAATTACTCATTCAACAAATATTTTCAAGCACCTCCTAAGTGTCAGGCATTATTCTAGAAACTGGAGTTACATGTTGAGTAGAAGAGATAAACACCATTCTCTGTAACAAGAACTGACAGACAGCAAATGTGTAAATAAACAAGATAACTTTTATATATATATATAGAAAATATAGCTACTAGGAAAATAAAACAGGAAAAGGTGTTGTTTTAGCTAAGATGAGCAGGAGTGCAGGCTGGATGTTAGGTTGAACGTTACTCTGGTGCCCTTGAGGAGGAGGAACTAGAGACTTCAGTAGCAACAGGCAAATGGCCGGCCAGGTAATTGGGAATGGGGTGGAATGAGGGCTTTTGCGGATTACAAGGAGGTACATCTGCAGAGGGAATTAAGGACAACCTGAGTGTCCTGGAAGCCCTTTTGAGCTGGAAATGGTAGTGGTGGATTTTCCAGCTCTGATACTTTCTTAGCTGGAGACAATTAAGAAGAGAAGATAGAGGAACAGGCATTAATTAACATGAATTATTGCTTTAATCTTGAACTGAGAGCTATGAGCAATGGGCTTTTTAGAATTTAATTAATTTTTTTTTTTTTGAGACAGAGTCTCACTCTGTTGCCAGGCTGGAGTACAGTGGCGCGATCTTGGCTCACTGCACCCTCCAACTTCTGAGTGCAAGTGGTTCTCCTGCCTCAGCCTCCTGAGTAGCTGGGACTACAGTCATGCGCCACCATGCCCAGCTAATTTTTGTATTTTTGGTAGAGATGGAGTTTCACCATGTTGGCCAGGATGGTGTCAATCTCTTGCCCTCGTGATCTGCCCGCCTCGGCCTCCCAAAGTGCTGAGATTACAGGCGTAAGCCACCGCGCCCGGCCCATACCCCATTTTTTAAACCTTTCAAATATTGCAATTTTTAGAATGCATCTGTAACACAGAAAGCCTATGACTATCAAAAAACAATAAAACAAAGAAAAACAATAAAAATAGAAAAGCATTCAGTTTTCTGTTTCTTTTTTTCTTTCTTTTTTTTTTTTTTGAGACAGAGTCTCACTCTGTCGCCCAGGCTGGAGTGCACTGGCATGATCTTGGCTCACTGCAACCTCTGCCTCCTGGGTTCAAGCGATTCTTGTGCCTTAGCCTCCTAAGCAGCTGGGACTACAGGTGTGTGCGCAACCATGCCTGGCTAATTTTTGGTATTTTTAAATTTTTTTGAGACGGAGTCTCCCTCTATTGCCCAGGTTGGAGTGCAGTGACGCAATCTCAGCTCACTGCAACTTCTGCCTCCTGGGTACAACCGATTCTCCTGGCTTAGCCTCCTGAGTAGCTGGGACTACAGGCTCGCACCACCATGCCCGGCTATTTTTTTTGTATTTTTAGTAGAGATGGGGTTTTGCCATGTTGGCCAGGCTGGTCTCAAACTCCTAACCTTCAGGTGATCCACCCGCCTGAGCCTCCCAAAGTGCTGGGATTACAGGCATGAGCCACTGTGCCCAGCTCCCCTTCGCACCCCATTTTTTAAACCTTTCAAATATTGCAATTTTTAGAATGCATCTGTAACACGGAAAGCCTATGACTATCAAAAAACAATAAAACAAAGACAAACAGAAAAGCATACAGTTTTGTTTTTGTTTCTTTTTTTTTGTTTCTTTTTTTTTTTTTTTTGGAGACAGAGTCTCACTCTTTCGCCCAGGCTTGAGTGCACTGGCATGATCTTGGCTCACTGCAACCTCTGCCTCTCGGGTTCAAGCGATTCTTGTGCTTTAGCCTCCCAAGAAGCCAGGACTTACAGGTGTGTGTGCAACCACGCCCGGCTAATTTTTTGTATTTTTATTTTATTTTATTTTTGAGACAGAGTCCCTCTCTATTGCCCAGGATGGAGTGCAGTGGCACAATCTCAGCTCACTGCAACCTCTGCCTCCTGGGTAGAAGCCATTCTCCTGCCTCAGCCTCCTGAGTAGCTGGGATCACAGGCTCACACCACCATGCCTGGCTAGTTTTTTTGTATTTTTAGTAGAGATGGGGTTTTGCCATGTTAGCCAGGCTGGTCTCAAACTCCCGATCTCAGGTGATCTGCTCATCTCGGCCTCCCGAGGTGTTGGGATTACAGGTGTGAGCCACTGCACCCAGCTAAAAAGCATTCACTTTTCAAAGTTCATGAGCCTTACAGTGGAGAAATATTCTTTATTTTACCCAGCAGAGGAGTGATATGGATTATTCCAGGCAGTGGCCTAAAAACCTGTTGCTCCTGGTAAGTGAGTCAGTTGAGATGAAAATGTTAACATATTTGAATAAATAAAAGTCAGTGCTATGCTGGGGGTGAAAATAATCATGGTTTATTGTACCAGCACACATATCACAGAAAACTCTGAAAAATAATGTAGAGAGCCCCAACAGATATGGCAACCAATTTTTAAAGGCTTCCTTTAAATTTGAGATAGAAAGTTTTACAAAAGAATGTTTTGTTGGGTCCATAATATTTGGGTCCAGAATATTTAGATCAAACCTACATAAAACAACCCTTTCTAGACATGCAATAATATGATTCTGATGATATTTCATTTTGTTCCCAAAGCAACCAAGTAGAGAGGCAATGGGACAGAATGAAATGGAACTCTGGGTTAGTTAGGACACTGGGTAGTAATTCTGGCCTTATCACTAATTACAGTAAATAGCTAATATGATGATGGGGAAGTCACTCGATCTCTTTGGAATTTCTTATTTGCAAAATGATGGATCGGCCTTGGTTGTTACTGCCCCTTTCTGATTTAAATAATATGATTTTTGGATTATTAACTATAAAAGGGTGCTCTATTGTGACCCTGGAGTGGCCCATAATGTACCTGCAGCTGAGTGTCCAGGGTCATGTAGAAATCTCCATGGCACCTTTTCTGCTTTTATGACAGATCTTCATCTAGCTTTCTAGATTGATAAGGCAGTGGGAAGTAGCGTGTGAATGTTTGACTAATAGGTTGAAGCTGATTGCATGACAACAAATCATTTGGACCAGAACCTTCTTTAATTCAACAAGGCACAACACCTGAGTTTGAAACAAAAGTTTGAGAAGCTTCTGGTTTATGATAGTTAACCGAGCTCATGTGTTAACCTTTCCTTCCTTTCCAAAAGCCTGCAGAAATAACCAAATTAATATAGAAGTGCTAAACCCCAAGCACTCATACCCCTGTATATGAGTCCATTTTGTGTTGCTATAAAAGAAAATCCAAGGCTGGGTAATTTATTTATTTATTTATTTAGAGACGGAGTCTCGCTTTGTCCCTCAGGCTGGAGTGCAGCGGCGTGATCTTGGCTTACTGCAACCTCCACCTTCTGCCTCAGTCTCCCAAGTAGCTGGGATTACAGGCGCCTGCCACCACACCTGGCTGATTTTTGTATTTTTAGTAGAGACGGGGTTTCACCATGTTGGCCAGGCTGGTCTGGAACTCCTGACCTCAGGTGATCCACCGACCTCAGGTGATCCACTGACCTCAGGTGATCCACCTGCCTCAGCCTCTCAAAGTGCTGGGATTACATGCGTGAGCCACTGCGCCCAGCCAAGGCTGGATAATTTATAAAGAAAAGAGGTTTATTTTGGCTTGTCAGTCTGCAGATTGTACAAGAAGCATCGTGTCAGCATCTGCTTCTAGTCAGGACCTCAGGAAGCTTTCACTCATGGTAGAAGGTGAAGGGGGCGCCAGCGTGTCACATAGTGAGAGAGGGAGCAAAGTCTTTTAAACAATTAGCTCTTGCTTGAACTAATAGAGTGATATGTCACTCATTACCGTGGGGAGGACACCAAGCCATTCATAAAGGCTACGCCCCATGAACCAAAGGCTTCCCACCAGGCTCCATTTCCGATTCTAGGAATCACATTTCAACAAGAGATTTGGAGGGGACAAACATCCAAACTATATCAACCTGGAAGAGGACTGTCATTACACATGAGGGATTCAGGTGGCCATTGAGAATATGAACATGAGAGCTGGGTTCTTGGTAAGTTGCTTACTCTCTTTGTGTCTTCTGGCCCTTGAGTAAATTACCCGATCTATGCCTCAATTTTCATATTTGGAAAATAGAGATAATACAACGCACTCATAGTGTTGTTCCTGTGAGGATTAATACAAGTCATGAGCTTTGAACGTGCCTGACCCAAAATATTTTCACATCTCACGTATAATTATTGTTACTATAGGTAACATTATAAGTGCTATGATAAATTTAATGTGGAATAGTAAAGCAGATGGGGTAGACATGGATGATAACATGCATCAGGGATACAAAAATCTGCAATCCTATTTAGGTGAAAGACAATAGTTCTGATGACCCCTGATAAGGAAACCTAAGATCCTAAGTAATAAGGGCAAAGGCAGGCAGCCAACAGGATAATTAATTACAGAGCTGTGGGGTAACCGTATCAGTCTTTTATTCTTCGAGTGCTTGCTGTAGCATTTGCCCCCAGATTAAAGCTATGAGTTGTGTTCTCTAAATTAACTGGGATATTTGCTGCCAAATACTCCCAAGGCAGGTGCTGGGGCCAGAGAGAGAAATGGGACAATATCCCAGTTAACTTCCATCTGTTGTATGAAAGATGAAAATGTAATCTATTGTCTAAACTGGGACACTTTTGAGTGAAAGAAAGCACTATTAATAATTATGCCAGAAAAAGAGGTATAACCTGTCACTGTGGCGGGCAAACCAGGACATCTTTTTTCTGGTCTTAAGGAATGGGGAGCACCTGTATTTGGAAAGCAAGCTACCTACGCCCCTAAAAAAAAGCCTGCTTGGCCACATAGTCTCTCTCCCCTCCCCAGGAATTGCATTAATTGCCAAGAAAACAAGGAATGTCACGAGCTGAAATGCTCCAGCTACCTAAATAGGTCAATCTAAATCTAAAATTATAAGTGTGAATACATAACCAAGAAGTCACAAACATTCAAGGAAAACCAACAGCATGAAAGCAGGATACCACACCATAGAAAGAAAAGAAATTCCCTGTGAGGCAACAAAATTAATGCAGAAAACAGAGTGATCCATATGGACTTATTACAACCATAAAACAAAAAGAGGCTGCTATTTTTAAAAGAAGGAATCTAAGTTCTGGGAAATTAAAAAAATAATTGCCCTTCCCTTAGGGTTCCCTGATCAAGCAAATACAAATATAAGACATCCAGTTAAATTTTAATTATTTCTAATTACCTATGCATATGGACATCAGACTAAAAAATATTGAATGGGACATACTTATGCTAAAAATTACTTGCTCTTTCTTTCTTTCTTTCTTTCTTTCCTTCTTTCTTTCTTTTTTTTTTTTTGACACAGGGTCTTGCTCTATTACTCAGGCTGGAGCAGAGTGGCACTATCACAGCTAACTGCAGCCTCGACCTCCTGGGTTCAATAATCCTCCCACCTCAGCCTCCTGAGTGGCATCTTTTTTTTTTTTTTCTTACATAGAGATGAGGTCTCACTATGTTGCCCAGGCTGGTCTTGAACTCCTGTGCCCAAGCGATCCTCTTGCCTTGGCCTCCCAAAGTTCTGGGACTACGGGCGTGAACTACAATGCCTGGCCTTATTTCTCATTTATCTGAAATAAATTATAAGTATCTAAATTACATACTTCTTCCTTTAATTATGTTTCCCTTGGCTCTCCTTAATAATTCTTTGTTGTGCAGAATTTGTTTATAAAATTTCTTGCAGTTACAGCTTATGTTCCACTTACATAACAGAACTTCTACCAATTTAGTAGTCACACCAATTTATTTCATTTCTTTGTCCATTGAACTTTCTTTTTTTTGAGACAGAATCTCACTCTGTTGCCCAGGCTGGAGTGCAGTGGCACGATCTCGGCTCACTGCAACCTCCACCTCCCAGGTTCAAGTGATTCTCCTGCCTCAGCCTCCTGAGTAGCTGGGATTACAGGTGTGCACCACCATGCCCAGCTAATTTTTGTATTTTTGATAGAGACAGGGTTTCACCATATTGGCCAAGCTGCTTTCAAACTCCTGGTCTCAAGTGACGCACCCGCCTTGGCCTCCCAAAGTGCTGGGATTACAGGTGTGAGCCACCTCACCCGGCCTGAACATTCATTAATGAGAAAATATACTCAACTTTAATTTATGAGCCAGTATACTGAACATATATTGGTATCAAGTTGAGAATTTTGAGACTTGTTTTTCAAGTGTGATTTGATGAAGCACACAGTACCAATATTTCATGGCTTAACTTCCTTTCAAGTTTTCATGATTATGCTGTGATCAATAACTTTTAAAAACACTGACGGCCGGGCGCGGTGGCTCATGCCTGTAACCCCAGCGCTTTGGGAGGCCAATACGGGCGGATCACGAAGTCAGGAGATTAAGACCATCCTGGCTAACACGGTGAAACCCCGTCTCCACTAAAAATACAAAAAATTAGCCGGGTGTGGTGGCGGGCGCCTGTAGTCCCAGCTGCTCAGGAAGCAGAGGCAGGACAATGGCGTGAACCCCGGAGGCGGAGGTTGCAGTGAGCCAAGATCGCGCCACTGCACTCCAGCCTGGGCAACAGGGCGAGACTCAGTCTCAAAAAAAAAAAAAAAAAATTGACAAAAAAAGAACATTGTCATTTATTTTTTATTTCCCTCTTCTTTAACACTACGCATGATGATTCCACTTACTGCTGTGCTGGAATAGTATTTAGCTACATCCATATTAAAGAATAGGATTTTTCAAGGGATGAAATTCATTTCATGGCTGGGCATGTTGTCTCATGCCTGTGATCCCAGCAATCTGGGAGGCCGTGATGGGAGGATCGCTTGAGCCCAGTAGTTCAACACCAGCCTGGGCAACATAGCGAGAGCCCATCTCTACCAAAAAAAAAAATTAGCCAGGCATGCACCTGTGGTCCCAGCTACTCTGGAGGCTGAGGAGGGAAGATCCTTGAGCCCAGGAGGTGGAAGATGCAGTAAGCTGGAATTGCACCACTACATTCCAGCCTGGGCGACAGAGCGAGATTCCATATCTTAAAAAAAAAAAAAAAAAAAAAAAAAGAAAAGAAAAGAAAAGAAAAAAAATCCATTTCAAAAGATACCCATGGCAAGTGCCATAATAATAACTATCCATTTTACTTTCTTTCTTTTATTTTTTTAAAAATTAGAGACAGGGTCTCCCTATGTTGCCCAGACTGGTCTCAAACTCCTGGGTTCAAGGGATCCTCTTGCCTCAGCCTCCCAAAGTGCTAGGATTACAGGCATGAACCACCATGCTGGGCCAATAATTATGCATTTTAAATTGGAATTTCTTTTCCTGTCCGTAAATGATGTTGCTCATTTTATAAACAGCCTGGACACTTCAAAAGATAAATATTTTGTCAGTTTTAAAAAAACACTTTTTTTTTTTTTTGAGACAGTCTCGCTCTGTCGCCCAGGCTGGAGTGCAGTGGCGCAATCTCGGCTCACTGCAAGCTCCACCTCCTGGGTTCACACCATCCTCCTGCCTCAGCCACCCGAGCAGCTGGGACCACAGGTGGCCACCACCACGCCCTGCTAATTTTTTGTATTTTTAGTAGAGATGGGGTTTCACTGGGTTAGCCAGCATGGTCTAGATCTCCTGACCTCGTGATCCGCCTGCCTCGGCCCCTCAAAGTGCTGGGATTACAGGCGTGAGCCACCGCGCCCGGCGTAAAAAACATTTCAACAAGTTTTTTGTTTGTTTTTTGAGATGGAGTTTCACTCTTGTTGCCCAGGCTGGAGTGCAATGGCACAATCTCGGCTCACCGCAATCTCCGCCTCCCAGGTTCAAGTGATTCTCCTGCCTCAGCCTCCCAAGTAGCTGGGATTACAGGCATGTGCCACCATGCCTGGCTAATTTTGTATTTTTAGTAGACACGGGGTTTCTCCAGGTTGGTCAGGCTGGTCTCAAACTCTTGACCTCAGACGATCCACGTGCTTCGGCCTCCCAAAGTGCTGGGATTACAGGCTTGATCCACTGTGCCCTACCTCAACAAGTTCTTTTATGCAATGGGGTACTTCAACTAGAACATCTGAGCTGAGAAATTTAATATATGGTATGCAAGGTAATTATGACTTTTACTTCAATTATTTTATCTTATTCATCTGAATTTCTGTTAGTCAAAAATTGTTATTCTATGACTTTCTTTGATACTAGGTGAGGAAATAATATATCTCTTATGCTTAGCTGTTAATATACCGACTTTTATCTGACTTTCACTATTTTTTTATATTGAATGACCATTTGCATACTGAGAACTTCAAAATGAATTTTTCTTTTTTTAATACAAGTCTCCTGCTCAGAAAATTCATCACAAAATTTACACTTGGATTTTGGCATTTTGGGTTCAAACATATACAAATAGAAGGTAGATAACAGCAACCTCTGCAAGAATGGAAAAGATTGAATTTGATAATATTATAGCAGCTTCAGTCTGTCTGTCACTCGAAGTCCAACTCACATAAACAGCAGCTGAACTGTTAAATGGGTTGAGAATGTGTGAAGTAATGATAAACTGAACTACATATGTAATGCAAGAAAGTGAACTTCAGGGGCTGAACACCATGGCCCATGCCTGTAATTCCAGCACTTTGGGAGGCCGAGGTGGGAGGATCACTTTGAAGTCAGGAGTTTGAGACCAGCCTGGGCAACATAGCGAGACCCTGTTTCTACAAAAATAAAAATAAAAAAGTTAGCTGGGTGTGGTGGCACACGCCTATGGTCCCAGCTACTCAGGAGGCTGAAGTGGGAGAATCCTTGAGCCCAGGAGGTTGAGGCTGCAGTGAGTTCTGATCATGCCACTGTACTCCAGTGAGACCCTGTCAAAAAAAAAAAAAGAAAGAAAGAAAAGAAAAAGAAAAAAAAAAGTGAACTTCTGGTTTGCCTGCATGGAAGAACTGTGTTCATAAGGCACAGTCCCTCTGAATAGAGCCAAATCTGAATTTGTTAATATATAAGGTTTTGGGAAGTCTGGCATTCAAATTTCAGTGGACTTTTAGTGCCTACCCTGACTAAACCACCGGCAAGTGTTACGGTTACATTTTAACATGTTGCTCCCAGTGCAAAAAGTATCCACAAAACAGAAAAAATTTAGGTTGATAAAGATAATATCCATTAAAAAGATGTAATCAAAGAGCAGTATCATCTCAACATTATAACGTTAAACTATATGAAACAAAGAACTGTTAGGAAGACAAAGAAAATGTGAAGAAATTATAATAATGGTGGAAAACTTTAAAATACATCTCTCCCAGAAACTGACAGATAAAGCAGACCAAAAATAAATAAGCACTTGGAAGAATAGAATAAAACAATCCACAAACTTGAACATATGGAATGCCAGTTAGGCCCATAAAATAAACTTATTCAGATAGCATAAATGTCAACTACTGTGTCTGATATGATTTTCTTTGACTTCCAGACAGTTCTTTTTAGGTGAAGCAACTCTAAATTTTAAGCAATGTGTCAACATTTTAATCTAAAAGAAAAGAAATACGTGATTTCTCCTTTATTTCCACACTTTTTGGACTTTTGGAATAAAAGCTGGTTTTTTTGGAAACAACCAATTCAAAGAAACAAATTTTGGACTATGCAACAAGAGAAAAAAAGAAAAGATTTAGATAAGCAGTATTAATAATGTGAAAAGGCACGAAGCTACAAATACAGGTAAAACTTTAAAAATTAAGAGAATATTGTATGAAACTTTAAAAAGAAAGCTTTGGAAAAATAAGTGAAATTCGTACTTCTCTAGGGAAGTAAAAATGATTTAAAAATTCAGGAAGGAGTAGGAAACTTGAATAATTCAGTAACTACAGAAAAAGTGGAAAATAAAAGACCTTTCTCTACCAAAAGACACTCTCCTTCAGTGATTTTACAAGTAAGTTTTTCAAATCATCAAGGAAGAAATATCATGTTTAACTTTATAGAAAAGGATAGAATTTTTAAACTTTGTTCTACAGGGTAAAATATTCTTGATAAGAATACTAGACAACCCACATCACCTAGAGCTTTGCTTTACTTTCGTGCAATTTTTGGAAAAATGAAAACTGGCCTTTCCATGAAAAAAAGTAAGAAAAAATAAATAAATAAGAAAAAATACTAGACAAATGTATATACATGTATGTGCAGGTGAGTGCATGTGTGCACACACACATACCCTATTAAGCAATCTCTGATGTGAAAATAGGCACAACTATATTAAATAAAAATAACTGATTACTGCTGCACATTAAAGATCTATATCATGACTAAGAAGAGGTTACATAAAGGCATGTATGTTTTAATATTTAGGATATATGTTAACATGTATAATATAAACATTATATTAAAGAAAGAAAATTGGCCGGGCGCGGTGGCTCACGCCTATAATCCCAGCACTTTGGAAGGCCGAGGCAGGCAGATCACCTGAGGTCAGGAGTTCAAGACTGGCCTTGGCCAACATGGTGAAACCCCGTCACTACTAAAAATACAAAAATTAGCCAGGCCTGGTGGCAGGCGCCTGTAATCCCAGCTACGCAGGAGGCTGAGGCAGGAGAATCGCTTCAACCTGGGAGGCGGAGGTTGCAGTGAGCTGAGATCACACCATTGCACTCCAGCCTGGGGAACAAGAGCGAGACTTTGTATCAAAAAAAAAAAAAAGAAAAAGAAAAAGAAAAAGAAAACTATAAATTGTCTAAACAGAGAGAGGAAGGGTATTTTGATAAAATTCAAGATGGAATTAGCCAGGTGTGGTGGCATGCACCTGCAGTCCCAGCTACTTGGGAGGCCAATGCAGGAGAATCACTTGAAGCTGGGGGGCAGAGGGGTGGCAGTGAGCCAATATCGCACCACTGCACTCCAGCCTGGGTGACAGAATGAGACCCTGCCAAAAAAAAAAAAAAAAAAAAGAAAAAAAAAATTAAAGATCTACTTTGATTTAACAATGCAAAAAAAAATCTTTTTAAAAGGTAGTAATAGAAAGAGATTTCTATAAATCGATAAAAGACATTTATCAGAAATCATTATGAAACATTATAAGCCAGGAGCAGTAGCTCACGCCTGTAATTCCAGCACTGTAATCCCAGCACTTTGGGAGGCCAAGGTGAATGGATCACTTGAGCCCAGGAGTTCAAGACCAGCCTGAGCAACATGGCCAAACTCCGTCTCTACAAAAACCACCAAAATTAGCTAGGCATGGTGGTGTGCACCTCCCTGGGTTCAGGTGGCTAAGGTGGGAGGATCATCTGAGCCCCGGGAGTTCAAGGCTGCAGTGAACTGTGATTATGCCACTGCACTCCATGCACTCCAGCCTGGGTGACAGAGTGAGACCTTGTCTCAAAACAAAACAAAACAAAACAAAACAAAAAAAGAAAATAAACATTATATGTAATGATTAACTACTTAGAAGATTTTATTTAAAGGGAAGAACAGGAAAATGAAGTTACCACTGCTATTTTTCAATACTGTGTTCAAGATCCCAGCTAATGCAATAATATAAAAGAAATAAATGCTGTTGGGAAGGAAGAGGCAAAACTGTCATTATTTGCTATAAATAATGCAAGAAATGAAACTAATGAGTCAATATCACTAACAAGATCCTGTAAGATGACAGAAGATAAACTTACAAAAACAAACATTCTATGTACAAACAATAATGAAATGGAAAATGTAACTGTAGCCACAATACAAGAAAGGTATAAAACTCATGAGAATAAACTTAAGAAATGTTTAGAATCTGTATAAAGAAAACAACAAAACTTTATTGAAGGCTATGAAAAAAGACCAGAACAAATGGAAAGATGCGATTTCTCCCAGATATGAAAAGTCAATATTGTTAAGATGTCGGTTCTCCTTAACCTAATCTAGAAATAAAATGTGATGCCAATTAAAATCCTAACTGGACTTTTGAAAAGTCATTTGGCAACACACTATCTGCATATTAGTTAAGTTATTAGATAAATTCTCAAACCCTGTGACTTATTACAATGAAGAGTTTATTTCTCACTCACCTCACACGCCAATGCAAGAGTTCCTGGTCAGGGAGGCTTCCATAAGATCGTTCTGGAAGCCAGGCTTCTTCTATTCTGTGGCTCTGGCATCCTCTTAGGTCCTTAGATAGGGCAATGACCATGAGGAAGGCATACCTGCTTCCCCATCCCTTCGACCTGGAAGTGACACATATTGTATTTGCTCACATACCATTGGCAAGAGTTAGCCACATGGCCCTAGCTAGGTGTAAGGGGCACCGAGAAAGGAGTCCCCTGGCTGGGCGTGGTGACTCATGCCTGTAATCCTAGCACTTTGGGAGGCCAAGGCGGGTGGATTGCCTGAGGTCAGGAGTTCAAGACCAGCATGGCCAACGTGGCAAAACCCTGTCTCTACTAAAAATACAAAAAAATTGCTGGGCGTGGTGGTGCATGCCTGTAATCCCAGCTACTTGGGAGCCTGAGGCATTAGAATTGCTTGAACCTGGGAGGCAGAGGTTGTAGTGAGCCGAGATCATGCCACTGCCCTCTAGTCTGGCAACAGAGGAAGACTCCATCTCAAAGAAAAAAAGAGGGAAAAGAAAAGAAAAGGAAAGAAAAAAGAAGGCCATGCGCGGTGGCTTACACCTGTAATCCCAGCACTTTGGGAGGCTGAGGAGGGTGGATCACGAGGTCAGGAGATCGAGACCATCCTGGCTAACACAGTGAAACCCCGTCTCTACTAAAAATACAAAAAAAAAAAAAAAAAAAAAAATTAGCTGGGCGTGGTGGTGGGCGCCTGTAGTCCCAGCTACTCGGGAGGCTGAGGTAGGAGAATGGCGTGAACCTGGGAGGTGGAACTTGCAGTGAGCCGAGATCACGCCACTGCACTCAAGCCTGGGCAACAGAGCGAGACTCCATCTGGGAAAAAAAAAAAAAGAAAAAGAAAAAAGAAAATAGAAAGAAAGTCCCCAGCTAGGCAGCTGCTGCTTTCTGGCAAGAACACTATATTTGAAAAGAAGAGGATAAATTTTGGGTGCTCAGCTGACTACCTCTGCCATAATCTGCAACAATAAGAGTGCGGGAATACATTTTAAAATAAATGTGATGTAAACAGATATTAAAATATACTACAACATTATAGTAATTAAAGCAATGTGGTACTGTCAGAGAAAAACAAGTTAACACTTGTGGTAGAAAATTTTCAGTAGAAATATTGTCAGTAGAAAATAACTGTGAGTAGAAACTAAACTATGCATATATGGAAATTAAGTATCTAATAAATGATATTTCGAATTAGTTGGGAATGGATATACTGGCTCAATAAATAGTAATAAAACAATTGGCTACACATGGACAAAAATAAAGTTAGATTTCTACTTTATTTCATACCTAAAAATCTAGGTTATTAAAAACCCAAACATGAAACACAAAATAGTAGCAGTACCATAAGAAAATATAGGAGGATATTTTCATAATCATTTTTCAGCCCTCACCTTCATGTGCTCACATGTGTGCACGTGTACACACCCACACACACAGAAAAGGTCACTTCCATATATTATGATGGGAATATAAACTGGCACATTTTAGAAGGGAAATTCAGAAGTATCCAGAATAATCTTTAAAATATTTATCCATTTTGATCCATCCTTTTTTTTTTTTTGAGACAGGGTCTCACTCTGTTGCCCAGGCTGGATTTCGGTGGTGCGATCTTGGCTCACTGCAACATTTGCCTTCTGGGTTCAAGTGACTCTCCTGCTTCAGCCTCTCTAGTAGCTAGGATTACAGGTGCTCACCACTGCACCCAGCTAAATTTTTGTATTTTTAGTAGAGATGGGGTTTCACCATGTTGGCCAGGCTGGTCTTGAACTCCTGAGCTCAGGTGATCCACCCACCTTGGCTTCCCAAAGTGCTGATTACAGGCATGAACCACCATGACCCGCCCATCCATTTCTTTTTTTTTTTTTTTTTTTGAGACGGAGTCTCGCTCTGTTGCCCAGGCTGGAGTGCAGTGGCACGATCTCAGCTCACTGCAACCTCCGCCTCCCAGGTTCACGCCATTCTCCTGCCTTAGCCTCCCGAGTAGCCAGGACTACAGGCACCCGCCACCACGCCTGGCTAATTTTTTGTATTTTTTTTTTTTTAGTAGAGACGAAGTTTCACCGTGTGAGCCAGGACGGTCTCGATCTCCTGACCTTGTGATCCACCCACCTCGGCCTCCCAAAGTGCTGGGATTACAGGCGTGAGCCACTGCGCCTGGCCCCATCCATTTCTTTCCTAGGCATTTACTCTTCTGAAACATTCAAGTTTAGGCATAAAAATATTTGCAGCATTCTTTGTGAATATATTGGGGCAATCGGTATGTATAATAACAGGAGAATGTATTGCATGTATTAAAACAAATTCATACTATGAAATACTATTCAGTCTTTAAAAAAAAAAAGAAGTGGAGAAAGAAGGTCCACAATATAATATTGAGTAAAATAACACAAACTGAAGGAGAATAGGCAACACAGCTGAGTTTTTGTGGTATGCCAGGCTCTGCTTTCAGTGAGTGAGTGTTAATTTTCACAACAATGCTATGTACTAATATTATTCCCATTTTAAAGATTGGAATATTTTGGCACTGAGATGTGTAGTAACTTGCAAAACGTAACATAGCTAGTACTGGTGGAGCTGGGATTTGAATCAAGGTGGTGGTGCTGAAAGCCTATGCTCTCAAGCACTATGCTATACTGGCTTTGTGTATGGTACAATCCTATATATATTTTTAAGTATTTGTATTTGTATGTGCTTATTTTTAAAAGTGTGAAAAGATACCATAAAATATGGTAGGGCTGGGCGTGGTGGCTCACACCTGTAATCCCAGCACTTTGGGAGGCTGAGGTGGCTGGATCACTTGAGGTCAGGAGATCAAGACCTTCCTGGCTAACACGGTGAAACCCCGTCTCCACTAAAAATACAAAAAAAAAAAAATTAGCCTGGCGTGGTGGTGGGTGCCTGTAGTCCCAGCTACTCGGGAGGCTGAGGCAGGAGAATGGCGTGAGCCTGGGAGGCGGAAGTTGCAGCGAGCTGAGATCACGCCACCGCACTCTAGCCTGGGCAACAGAGTGAGACTCCATCTCAGAAAAAAAAAAAAAAAAAAAGAAAAAAGTCATGGTGGTGACCCCACCTAGTAGTGGGAGTTATGGAGAATCTTTTACTTTTTGTTTCTGTATGGTTTGGACTTTTTAAAAAAACATACATTGTTTGCAACACAAATCTTAAAGTAAAAGTTTACAAGTTTGATGACATATGTTGAAGTGATCCGATGCTACAATGCAACAATTAAGATTTAGTACCCAGCAAAACATCTTGTTTATGGCAAATACTTGATGAAAACTTATTATATGGAAGAATGGCCAATCTCTTCTAGTAGACTCCACATTCTTCAGGTCTAGGGATTGCAGTTTATATCTATAATTGGTCCCTACTCTGTTTTAGTGCTCTCACTTGAAAAATGTTTGTCAAATTTATGTATATATATCCCCAAAGTGTAAATGTTCTTCCTTATTTCTTGCCTTAGCTGTTTCCTCTTCTTTTTTAATCACAGCCTTAAACTACCTAATATTTCATTTATGTTATTGACTTAAAAAAACTCAAAGCCTCTGGTAACACATCCCATCAATAGAAGTTATCAGTGCATATTAAGAATAAATATTTGTAGTGGCATATTATGATTTTCATTCCTAATAAAGGGAAGCTAATAATATAAAACTAATCTATAAATCATCTCTGAGTTCCAAGTTGTAAGATCACATTATTGAATTTTAGAGTTTATGAGCTTTCCCTTGCTTTGGGAAATTGGTTTTAATATGAACTGGTTGAAATCCAATAGGTACTGTTTCTTTGTTTTTAGATAACACTGTATTTGAAAGGCAAGAACTTTGCTTCCGATTAGAAGCACATCTTTCACATTTGAGAGCAATCTGGAGCCTCTGGAACATACTGTGGCAATCCAGTGCACTTAGCAACTGAAAGAGCGTGGGCTGTGAGTATGTGCAGCCTAGTGACATAAAGAAATCACTTTGCAAAGAGGTGGTTTGAAATTTGCAGACATTCTTTGCAAGGTATTGTGAAGAGGTGTTGACATCACGAAGCAATTAGAAAATGACATGCATTTCACTGCTTGTATAATATTCTGTAGCTCAAATTTCCCTGCTCTCTACACATGTCTTCTGTTCCATTTTTCTTCTGTTCCAAGAGAATAACATCTTGTCTGTAGACATGAGTACAAGAGAAAAACCGTCTGTCTACAGAGTTTGTCTCTGATGATCATTCCCTTCTTGAAAGCTATTCCTTCTTCAGGATTATTCACTATAAACAGATGGAGACTATAATGTACTCATAGATTTAGAAAGTTAAGGATATTTTCTCTTTTGAGGTTAAGGTAGAAAAAATACACTTTGTTGTAACGTTAGATATCTTCTAAAAGGACAGGAAGAACAAGGCCTGGAAACTTATTAAAGATATAATGAAGAACATGACTGTAATCCCAGCACTTTGGGAGGCTGAGGCAGGCAGATCACCTAAGGTTAGGAGATCAAGACCAGCCTGACCAACATGGAGAAACCCCGTCTCTGCTAAAATTACAAAATTAGCTGGGCGTGGTGGTGCATGCCTATAATCCCAGCTACTTGGGAGGCTGAGGCAGGGGAATCGTTTGAACCCAGAAAGCAGAGGTTGCGGTGAGCTGAGATTGCGCCATTGCACTCCAGCCTGGGCAACAAGAGTGAAACTCCATCTCAAAAAACAAACAAACAAACAAAAGATATAATGAAGAAAAGTGTAGAACAACTATGGTCAAATATACCAATATTTCTGAAAAAGGAAAAGAAATCAGATTTAACATGTCCAAAAATTAATCAATCACCTTCCTCCATGTCTAATCAATGATTTTTGCCTAAGTGCATAAGAAAACAAATCTAATTATTTGCCCTTCTCCCCCACAAGGTGAATTTGTTGGGAGGATATCCAGAAACAAAGGCAGGAAAGCAGCTGGACCTCTGGAGGGATTACAATTAAGACCAGAAAACTCTTACTAACATAGGCAATCCTCTCTCTCTAGCTTCTGCCTTTGCTTTTCTGAGACATCATATTTCTCTCTCTCCAGACTGGCTTTCTCTGCTTCTCCAAGCTCTTGACAGAAATTGACCACCTGTATATTCAGTTCTACTATGCCCAGCAGAATCTCAGTTTCAGATTCCCCAGGAGAAAGAATCCGATTGATCCAACTAGGTCAAGTGTTTATCCCTGGTCCAATCAACCATGACTGGTGGAGGTCATTTCATACAAGACTGCTGGGTAAGTGGGGAATGGTTTTTGGAGTAAAGGAAGTTTACATTTGCTGGCTACCTGCCTGAAAGTTGTATAGCAAGTGCCTCAAGCCATCTCTTACAGTTCTTATTTTGACTATTAAAATCATTAGAATTTGTGCAGGTGGTCAGGCTTGAAATTTTGAATTTATGTTCAAATCTTCCATTTTCCTTTACCTTTCACATTGGTCATTCATTTTTCTGTGCTTATTCACTCATCCATTCATTCAACAAATATTTGTGGAGTAACTACTAAGTGTCAAGCATTGTTCTAAGCATTTGGGATACAACAATTAATACACACACAATCTCTGGCCTCACTATCAAGTTTATCAATGTTTTACTGATTTTAACTTCACACCCAGAGAGTTGAAAGACATTAATATGTGATGAGGAACTGGAAAAAAAAACAAACTGGTTTTGTTGACAGTGAACCTAGTGATTTTTTTTTTTTTTTTTTTTGAGACAGTCTCGCTCTGTCGCCCAGGCTGGAGTGCAGTGGCGCGATCTCAGCTCACTGCAACCTCTGCATCCCGGGTTCCAGTGATTCTCCTGCCTCAGCCTTCTAAGTAGCTGGGACTACAGGCGCGTGCCACTGCGCCCAGCTAATTTTTGTATTTCTAGTAGAGATGGGGTTTCATCATATTGGCCAGGCTGGTCTCGAACTCCTGACCTCATGATCCGCCCATCTCAACCTCCTAAAGTGCTGAGATTACAGGCGTGAGCCACTGTGCTCAGCTGAACCTGATGATTTTAGCATTGTATTCATGATACTGTGAATAGGGTTTATTATGAAGATGAGAATAGAAAATAGGATAGTAGATAAACAGAAATGTATTGTTCCTTTGTGAGTTGGTAGAGTCTCCAGAACAACTCTTTTGAAAGAATAAACTTGTCACCTTAACAATTGCTCTTTTATATTTTTATTCAAAAAGTCAATGGCTCTTATAACATCTTGCTCCAATTGTTCTCACTCATATATTTTGTTAACAAATGATAAAAACTAACATTTATTGAACATTTACTTCAAGGTGCATACTGTTTTGTTTTTTTTTTGAGACGGCGTGTCCCTCAGCCACCCAGACTGGAGTGCAATGGTGTGATCTTGGCTCACTGCAATCACCATCGCCCAGGTTCAAGTGATTCTCCCGTCTCAGCCTCCCAAGTAGCTGGGATTACAGGCACCCACCATCATGCCCGGCTAATTTTTGTATTTTAGTAGAGCTAGGGTTTCACCATGTTAGCCAGGCTGATCTTGAACTCCTGACCTCAGGTAATCCGCCTGCCTCGGCCTCCCAAATTGTTAGGATTACAGGTGTGAGCCACTGCATCCGTCTGGGTGCATACTGTTATAAACATTTTGCACATATCAATTCATTTATTCCTCACAACAAATATGTGCACCAAGTTTAAATTTATGCCTTTGTGTTAGTCAAGTCCAATCAGTTATTTAAATTTCATTGATTTCTACTCTAATATTTATTATTTCTTCCCCTCTGTTTGCTTTGGGTTTGTTTTGCTCCTCTTTTTCTAGTTTTTTGAGAGGAGAGTTTGGATTATCAATTTGAGGCTTTTCCTCAAAATTAGAATGTAATCATTCAGTGCTGTAAATTTAATGTGTCAGTACTA
The DNA here is from genome assembly GCF_028885655.2 of Pongo abelii. NCBI lineage: Eukaryota > Metazoa > Chordata > Mammalia > Primates > Hominidae > Pongo > Pongo abelii. The sequence goes on from NC_071995.2 coordinate 94,993,385, forward strand.
CATTGTCCGGGTCCTATAAGTTTTGATATGTTGTATTTTCACTTTCTTTTAGTTCAATGCATATTTTGATTTCATGTGAGACTTCCTCTTTGACTGATGAATTATTTAGCTGTGTGTTGTTTAGTTTCCAACTGTTAGGAGATTTTTCTGCTATTTATTTCTAGTTTGAGTCCATTTTGGTCACAGACCACACTCCATATAATTTTATTATTTATTATTTATTTTTTTGGGGGGGACAGAGTTTCGCTCTTGTCACCCAGGCTGGAGTGCAATGGTGCAATCTAGGCTCACTGAAACCTCTGACTCCTAGGTTTAAGCGATTCTCCTGTCTCAGCCTCCCAAGTAGCTGGGATTACGGGCACCCGCTACCACACCCAGCTAATTTTTGTATTTTTGGTAGAGACGGAGTTTCCCCATGTTGGCCAGGCTGGTCTCGAACTCCTGACCTCAGGTGACCCACCCACCTCGGCCTTCCAAAGTGTTTCTCCTTCATTTCTGAAGGATATTTTCACTGGATATAGAATTTTGGGTTGGCAGTATTTTGTTTGTTTGTTTTCAGTACTTGGAAAATGCTGTGCTACTTCTTTATGACATTCACACTTTTTGGTGTGAAATATATTGTCTTTCAAATTGTTTTTCTCCTATTGATAAGGTATTGTTTCACTGTAGCTGCTTTCAGATTTTTTTCTTTGTTTTTAGTTTTTGGAAGTTTGACTGTTATGTGTCTTGGTGTGGATTTCTTTGGATTTATTTTGTTTAGATAAACAAAGTTTATTAGCTTTTTTATTACATAGGTTTAGGTCTTTAGACTATTCCTTTTTTTTTTCAGTGTACTTTCTGTCTGATGTTCTAATTGGGTTATTTGTTTTATTCTTCAAGTTCGTTGATTCTTTCCTCTTTCCTCTCCATTTTACTGTTGAGCCTATCTAGCAAGTTGTTTTTATTTCATTTGTTATATTTTTTAGTTCCAAAATTTCCATTTGATTGTTCTTTATAACTTCTATTTCTTTGCTGAGACTTCCTATGTTTTCATTTGTTTCAAGTTTGCATGTAATTGTTCATTGAATCATTCTTATGATGGCTGATTTATAATTCTTGTCTGAGAATTTTAACAATTGTGTCATGTTGGTGTCTGCTAATTTTTAAAAAATTCAGATTGGGATATTCTTTGTTGTTGGTATGATGAGTGATTTTTAAATGAAACTTGGACATTTTTGCAATTATATTATGAGACACTGTATGTTATTTAAATCTTCTGTTTTAGCAGCTTCCTCTGATACCACTTTGGCAGGAGAAGGTTCTCCTTTATTGATGGTTGGTCATGGGAAGTCAAAGTCCCCATCGGGTCTCTGTTGATATCAGCATGGCTGAAAGGGACAAGAGTACCTTGCTACTGTTTCCACGCACTGATTCCCTGAGAGAGTGGCTTTGTTACCACTGTATGGGGATGAAAATCCTGATCCTCCACTAGCCCTCTGCTGACACAATCGCAGTCAGGAAAGAGAAGGGTGCCTTATTACCATCAGATGAGGAGAAATACCCTGATTTCTTACTAGGCCTCTCTGGAGGTATTTGAGGCACCTTGTTACATCCAGGGTGAAAAGTCTAGGCTCCCCATTTGTTCTTTGCTGGTGAGGCTGAAAGTGGGAGTTGCAGTTTCTTCTGTGGTATTTGGCTAGAATAGAATGGTTACTGTCTACAAGCTTATGGTCTTGCTAAGCTGCCTCTTCCAGGTCCTTTGTCTGGGAAGAGCAGGCTTTCCTTGCCTTTTTTTTTTCTTCTTGCTCCCATTGGAGTTTCTAGGTTGCCAGCTTCTCTAGCACCCCGCCTGGAATATGTGAAGCAAAAAGAAAACTCACTGCCATCTTGTTGCTTGGGTCCCACATTCCATTTTTACCTTTCAGAGTCTGCTTTTTTTTTTTTGAGTTGGAGTCTCACTCTGTTGCCCAGGCTGGAGTGCAATGGTGAGATCTTGGCTCACTGCAACCTCCACCTCCCAGGTGCAAGCAATTCTCCTGCCTCCGCCTCCCAAGTAGCTGGGATTACAGGCGCCTGCCACTAAGCTTGGCTAATTTTTGTATTTTTAGTAGAGACGGGGTTTCACCATATTGACCAGGCTGGTCTCTTGGCCAGGGTGGTCTTGAACTCCTGACGTCGTGATCCGCCCACCTTGGCCTCCCAAAATGCCGGGATTACAGGTGTGAGCCACCGTGCCTGGCCCCGTTTTTACACATACTGTCCAAGATGTTTATCTGTACTTTGTTGGAAGAATAGGGAAAAGTATATCTACTCCATCTTTCTGGAAGCAAAATTCCACGATAAGTTATTTTAAATAGCAAGAATAGGAATTTAACGTAGGTAATTAGTTATATGGGAGGACTGCAAAGCCAAATAGAGGACAATGAGGCATAATAGATATTAATAACAGCAGGAAGGCATGCCAGAGGGACAAAGGGAAGCCAGGAGTTGCTCATCCAAACCACGATCACAGAGAGCCTGGCCAGTGGGAACTGGAGTCATACGGGGATCAGGCTGTTAGAGCTGCTGCCCTAAGCTATTGAGGACATAGAGACAAACACTCTGGCTTCTCTCTTTCTTTCACTCTCAGATTTTTTACCGGTGCCTCTTATTGACCAAATCAAACTAGAACCCGATTGGGAAGGGAAATGGGAGATGAAGTTCCCTGTGACACAGAGCAGAGAAGGGGTAGGGAAGGAATGGATTTGGAAGCAAACAGGCAAATGTCTAGCATTCCCCATTTCACTGATGAGTCAACTGAAGCACAGCCAGTTAAGTTACTTGGTCAGAGTTCCACAGCAAGCAATGTGGTGGTGTCAGATCTGAACTTAATCATTTGGTCCAGGGCCCGTAGTCCACATCCTTGCACTTCAGGACACAGTGAGTCCCTGAGGACATAAAATTTTTGGAATTTCTGGGTTTGAAGAATTTAGTGTCAATTTTTATTTATCCTTTAACAATGCAAAAAGCATGGATTATTGGTTAAAATCCAGAAGTTTTATATGTTAGCTTGAAAATATTCAGGATCATGAGGGGAATTCTGAAGTCATTAAGGGTTGTGTCAAATACGATATTGACCCACATACTTTTAAAAAATGTTGTTATTTATTCAGTGCATATTCTGTGCCAGACACCATTTTAGGCACTTCAATAGTTTTATTAATTTAACTCTCCTAACAATTCTACGAGGTAGTTACTGTCCTTATTATCCCCAGTTTACCCATGAGAAAACTGATGCACAGAGAGGTTCAATGAATTTTCCAGGTTACGCAACCAATGGCACTAAATCAGACACTCTGGCTCTGGAGCCCACATCCCTAACCACTCTTTTATATGCCCTGTGACTGTTCCCACAGTGACCTTGGCAGTGAATTTAGTGACAGCAGAGAACAACCACAATGAGGGAATGAATAAGCAGCAGCTGTCAATCTAAACAGCACAAGGTAAACATGTATGTTTATTTACTATGAGAATTTAACAGATCTTGGTGTCTCTTGTTTTTTGTTTTAAATCCTGAGTAATAACTATGTGAAACAGATGTTTCAGCAACACTTAAAACTAATCATGTGGGCGTGGTGGCTCACGCCTGTAATCCCAGCAGTTTGGGAGGCCAAAGCCAGTGGATCACCTGAGGTCAGGAGTTCGGGACCAGCCTGGCCAACATGGTTAAACCCCATCTCTACTAAAAATACAAAACTTAGCTCGGTGTGGTGGCAGGTGCCTGTAATCCCAGCTACTCAAGAGGCTGAGGCAGGAGAATCGCTTGAACCCAGGAGGCAGAGGTTGCAGTGAGCTGAGATCGTGCCACTGCACTCCAGCCTGGGTGACAAGAGCAAGACTCTGTCTCAAAAAAAAGAAGAAGAAAAAAATACATTGTAGGGGTTGGGCGTGATGGCTCATGCCTATAATCCCAGTACTTTGGGAGGCTGAGGTGGGCACATCACTTAAGGTAAGGAGTTTGAGACCAGCCTGGACAACATGGTGAAACTGTGTCTCTACTAAAAAAAATACAAAAAATTAGCCGCACTTGGTGGTGTGCACCTGTATTCAGCCACTCGAGAGTCTGAGGCAGGAGAATTGCTTGAACCCATGAGATGGAGGTTGCCCTGAGCTGAGATGGTGCCACTCCATTCCAGCCTGGGTGACAGAACCAGACTCCATCTCAAAAATAAATAAATAAATAAATGCCAATTTGGGAAAAACAAACAGCTTTCTTTGGCTGCTAAAAGAAGAGAAGTCTTGACAAAGAGTACTACAATGATAATGAAAGTTGAACAGATAAATAATACCTGCATCTTCCTTCAAGGTCATTTCATAAAGTGCGGTCAAAGTCAAAATTCACTTAATAAGAGAAAATTCAAAGAAGTCCCTGCATAGCAAAACTGAAAAGTAACCTCTTCTGATGATGCCATGAAAAAAGCAGAAACAAGAAGTGACAATGAACTGGGGAAAGAGTGAGGGAGAATGTTCTGAGGCTACCAGGCTGAGATTGCCTGATAGGCTGAGCCCCTAGAATCAAGCTGAAGATAGGAAGGTGCGAGCGTTGTGGGGTGGTGGTGCTAATGGTGGTATGGGTAGTGTGGGTGAGGTGTCATGACAGATGAACTACATAATTGTCTTCAAACTTTTTGTTTGCTTTGCCCCGTAAAAATATTCCCCAAATTCTGTATTTTATTGCATATTTTAAAATAAGTGTATAGCATATTATAAATATTATATTGGCAATACATCTTACAAAGTGTAGGGAGGCTGTAATGTGCCTTGCTTAAATAAATTGTTTAATTGTTCCATCAATGCCTCATAGTAAGATTCCAGATGCCTTTGTTAGGAGATTAGAGCAATGGTGAAAGGGAAGGAGAGAAGAGAACTTTGAGTGCAAGTGCTTTCGAAGGTAAATAAATATGCAGAAAACACAAAAGTCAAGGGTCTGGAAATGGACTCTCCTGAAATCAGACATGCCCATACATTTGGAAAGTCTTGGTGTATTCCAGGGCTAGAAGGACCCTGGGTTGAAAACCGGTGTCTAGATCATTAGGGAGGGCTTTCTGTATGGAGATACAAAATTAAAGGCAATAGAGACCTATGAAAGGATGTCAAACTGGTTGAGTTTGCATGATTTGATTTGCATTTTAAAAAGATCATTCTGGCCACTTTGAAGAATGGGTTGGAGAGAGGCTAGACTGGAAGCAGAAAGAGTAATTAGGAGGTTTTTGCAGAAACCTCACTGAAGGCCAGACATGGTGGCACGTGCCAGCGGTCCCAGCTACTGGGAAGGCTGAGGTGAGAGAATTGCTTTAACCCGGGAGATTGAGGCTTCAGTGATCTATGATCATGCCACTGCACTACACCGTGGGTGCAGAGCAAGACCCTGTCTCAAAATCAAAACCAAAACCAACCAAAACAAAACCAAAAACACAAAACCCTCCCAAAAACCTTCTGAAGGAGGATGAAGGCCTAAGTTAAGGCTGGGGCAGTGGAGATGAAGAGGAAAAGACAGCCTAGAGTAGCAATGTTCAATAGAAATACAATGCAAGCCAAAAATGAAAGCCATGTGTGTAATTTAAAATTGTCTAGTAGCCACCTAAAAAAGGTAAAAAGAAACAAGTAGTCTTCATTTTAATACTTTATTTATTTAATCAAATATACTCAAAATATTGTCATTTAAAAATATCATCAATATGGCCAGGCGCAGTGGCTCACACCTGTAATCCTAGCACTTTGGGAGGCCGAGGCAGGTGGATCACCTGAAGGTCGGGAGTTCAAGACCAGCCTGACCAACATGGAGAAAACCCCCTCTCTAATAAAAATACAAAAAAAATTAGCTGGGCGTGGTGGTACATGCCTGTAATCCCAGGTAATTGGGAGGCTGAGTCAGGAGAATCGCTTGAACCCGGGAGGCAGAAGTTGCAGTGAGCCGAGATCGTGCCATTGCACTCCAGCCTGGGCAACAACAGCGAAACTCCATCTCAAAAAAAAAAAAAATATATATATATATATAATCAATATAAAATTTTATGAAGATATACATGTCATTTTTGTACAACATCTTTAAAATCGGTTGTGTATTTTACACTTATAGCACATCTAAATGTGGGTAAGCCACATTTCAAGTGCTCATTAGTCACATGTAGCTAGTGACTGTTGAATTGGACAAGTACAGGTCTAGAGACTAGGACTGGAAATGGAATAAGAGGATTCAAAGATACCATTGTTCTTGCTTGGGTAACTGAATGGTGGTATCCAGTGAAGGGCCAAGGGGGTGAGTTGAGGGAACATTGGCCACTTCATAATTTCCATCAACTCTATCAAGCCAACTTAAGTGATCATAAGATCTAAATGAAAACAATGTGTTTGCTTATAAGGCCAAGGCGGGCGGATCATGAGGTCAGGAGTTCAAGACCAGCCTGGCCAACATAGTGAAACCCCGTCTCTACTAAAAAAAATACAAAAAATTAGCTGGGAGTGGTGGCAGGTGCCTGTAATCCCAGCTACTCAGGAGGCTGAGGCAGGAGAATTGCTTGAACCTGGGAGGCGGAGATTGCAGGGAGCGGAGATTGCGCCACTGCACTCCAGCCTGGGTGACAGTGCAATACTTCGTCTTAAAAACAAACAAACAAAAAAACAAGATGCAGCTTCAAAACTAGTTTCCTAGCTCTTCCTTCTAACCTAATTGCCACAGCCCTCTTCTAGCAAGACATTAATTGCTTCTAACCCTCTTCTAGTATGAAAATTCTGGAGCCTCCATTAATGGCATCTGTTACTTGCTGAGAGACAGAGAAGGAGAGAGGAGTAGGTTGGGAAAAAGATATTTGTTACTTTGAATGATGTTAAATTTAAGATACTCTGGTAGATTGTATTATTGTTCAAAATAGTAGGTGCTTCTCTCTGTGGGGGATTATACTGCTCAGCCCCACTGAGAGCAGCCTTGACCATTTGAGTTGATTTAGAAAATGAAATGTGAGTGCAAGTGCTGGGTGCCACTTTGGAGACAAAGCTTTAAGATGCCTTGAATGGTTCCTCCATCATTTTCTCCCCTCTGCCCTGAGACTGGCAATGTCCCAGATATGGCTTGGTCCTTCAGCCTGGGACCCACATTATTCACGAATGTGAGCAAGGGATAAAACTTTGTTTTTGCAAGCCATGGGGATATGGGATTGTTTGTTACTGTTGCATAATTTAGCCTAAGGAGACTGTTGTAGTGTTTCATAGTGTTTTGTACTGGAATTGGGATGTTGGGGTAACAAAAAACTTACAATATATGGCACTGGCTACAGAGCTGTTGCCGGAAAATGGGGTATTGATCCAGACGCCAAGAGAGAGTTCTCGGATGTAACACAGGAAGGAATTCAAGGTGAGTCGCAGAGTGTAATGAGAAGAGATAGTTTATTGAAAGTTACTCAGATACAGAGTACGGCGCCCTCAGAAAGCAAGCGGAGTAATGCCTTAAGTTTTATTATACTTATACAGGGGTCTTGACTATGTAAAGACCAAACTAAGCTGTGTCTATGTTGGGTGGGCTGACAGCATGACAAAATTTATTATTCTATTCATTTAAAGAAAACTGTCTTTGAAATTCTAGTGTGTAAGTACATCAAAGCATAACTCTAGTTATCTTGAAAGCATATGTTGTTATGGGTATCGGGACATCTGGACATTCTGTGTTCATAGAAGTTTGTCCTTGCAGGTGTTACTAAACTGCTTCCTTAGCCTTAGACATCCTATGGCCATGGGTCGTGACTGGCAAGGAATGTGCCTTGTAAGTTTTTTTTTTTTTTTTTTTTGAGACGGAGTCTCGCTCTTTCGCCCAGGCCAGAGTGCGGTGGCGCGATCTTGGCTCACTGCAAGCTCCGCCTCCCGGGTTCACGCCATTCTCCTGCCTCAGCCTCCTGAGTGGCTGGAACTACAGGCGCCCGCCACGGTGGCCGGCTAATTTTTTGTATTTTTAGTAGAGACGGGGTTTCACCGTGTTAATCAGGATGGTCTTGATCTCCTGACCTCGTGATCCGCCCTCCTCGGCCTCCCAAAGTGCTGGGATTACAGGCGTGAGCCGCCGCGCCCGGCCGTGCCTTGTAGGTTTTAAGATGGAGTTGATTTGAAAATGGTGTCACCCTGGCTCTCTTATGCTCCTATTTCCCTAACAGAGCCAGATAGTGAGCAGCAAGGAAACTGTTCATGAGAGCCTAGAAGGATGGCAACTCATGCTATTCAGTGATGAAACATTTAGTAAAACTGTTACCTGAAATACTTTGGTAGTATTTATTAAGTCTTTATTATTTATTATTATTATTAAGTATTTATTAAGTATTAACATACTTAATAAATTGGGGGGCACGGTGGCTCACACTTGGCTCAGCACTTCGGGAGGCTGAGGTGGGCAGATCATCTGAGATCAGAAATTCAAGATCATCTTGGGCAACATGGTGAAACCCTGTCTCTACTAAAAATACAAAAAATTAGCTGGGCACAGTAGCACATGCCTGGAATCCCAGCTACTTGGGAGGCTGAGACAGGAGAATCCCTTGAACCTGGGAGGTGCAGGTTGCAGTGAGCCAAGATCGTGCCACTGCACTGCAGCCTGGGCAACAGAGCAAGATTCCATCTCAAAAAACAAAAACAAACAAACAAACTAAAAACTTGGAGCTTTAGGTGAAGGGTTGGGGAATAAAAAATGTGTTGGTTGCTAGTGGTTATATTTGCCAAGGTAATAGAAAAAAGAGAGGGGCTCAGAAAATAATTATAGTATCTGATTTTCAAACAAAGAAGAATGAAACAGTCCAAAAATTCTGGAACTTTGCAGAATTGAAAGATACAACTGTTTCTCATCCCAATTTGGTAACAGACAAAATCAACGGCAATTAACAGTCAGCCTTCTGGCAAGAACCAAATTAAAAGTATAATCATTATACTCTTTGTATTTCTTACCGCTCATTATAGTAAAAAGTTTTGGAAATCATTAGACTGGGGTTTTCTCACCAACTCAGAGACTCAGATAAAATGTTCAGTTTTTCTTTGATCAGCATGTTATATGACAGATCAGACTCCAAGAACATTCTCCTCCCAGTGCTCTTCCAATTTACACTCTGCTTAAGCTTTTCCTTAGGGAAGCTAGCATTGTGGATTGCAATCTCTATTTGCATATCCCCCCTTTACTTCCTGTCTTGTTGTAAACACAGAGTTGTACTCTTTGTTTTTTATTAGTTTTTTTTAGAGACAAGCTCTCACTCTGTTGCCCAGGCAGGAATGCAGTGGCGTGATCACAGCTCACAGCAACCTCCAGGTCCTGGGCTCAACCAATCCTCCCACCTCAGACTCCCAAGTAGCTAGGGCTACAGATGCATGCCACCACACCCGGCTAATTTTTGTATTTTTTGTAGAGATAGATTCTCATTACATTGCCAAGGCTGGTCTTGAGCTGCTAGCCTCAAACAATCCTCCTGCCTTGGACTCCCAAAGTGCTGAGATTACAGGTGCAAGCTACCATACCCTGCCTGTTCTTTAAATTCATGTTTAAAGAAGAAAGCTGGGAAAGACGATTGAAGTGAGAGGTAGGATGTACATTTAAAGCAATATGCCTATTTTGGGGGTTCATGTAGACCCTAAGTCTTGGAGTTTGGTCTTAAAACTGTGTAAATGAGTCAAAATACTTTCTGCCTTTTTTTTTTTTTGAGATTCAATAAATGAAGTAAATAGTATATAGTCCAAGAATGTGCTCCTAAATGCTTTCACCAGAATAATGCAGTTAGTGGAAATTTTGTCTAATAAAGTCTATAGAAGTCTTATTTTTAGTTTATAGTACTGTTGTCATGTATCTATATTTTTATGCTTTATGTTAAAAAGTATTTTAGCCAGGCGCAGTGGCTCACGCCTATAATCCTACCACTTTGGGAGGCCAGGGTGGGTGGATAATGAGGTCAGGAGTTCAAGACCAGCCTGACCAACATGGTGAAACCCCATCTCTACTAAAAATACAAAAATTATCCAGGTGTTGTGGCACACACCTGTAGTCCCAGCTATTCAGGAGGCTGAGGCATGAGTATCGCTTGAACCTGGGAGGCGGAGGTTGCAGTTAGTTGAGATTGTGCCATTGCACTCCAGCCTGGGCAACACAGTGACATTCTGTCCCCCGCCCCCCGCCATAAAAAAGTATTTTATTTTACAACAAAGGTAGTATATTTTCACTGTAGAAAAATTTTGAGGTACAGAAAAGAACATGGAGCAAAGATTCCTTGTAATTCCATCTTCCTGGGATAACAAACTGTTAATAGTTTTACTTTTACATTGACTTTTGTTTTGTATTATTATTATTATATATATTTTTTTGGTAGAGATGGGGTCTCACCGTGTTGGCCAGACTGGTCTTGAACTCCTGACCTCAAGTGATCTGCCTGCCTTGGCCTCCCAAAGTGCTCGGATTACAGGCATGAGCCACCACACCTGGCCCTACATTGACTTTTATATTTTAAAATTAACTTTTAATTACACAAGTAATACAGGAAGGTCTTTTCTTAAACCCACATGACACGTTTACCTATGTAACAAACCTGCACATCCTCCTGAACATGTACCTTTGAACTTAAAATAAAAGTTAAAAAAAGGGAAAACAATACAGACAAGTTTAAAATCTCATTTGATCCCATATTTTCAATTCCAGTTCATTCCAAAATGTAACCACTGTTAACAATGTATTGGGTTTTCTTTCAGAACTTCTCAACACATTTATTCTCACTCTCATTTTTGATCTCTCTCTCTTTTCTTCCCTCTCTCATAATACATACAAACATACACATAAACACAAATATTATAGTATCATTTTTGTGGTACATATAGATAAATGTTGGCATACTGTTTACATTATATTGCAATTTTTTTGATTTAAAAAAGTCTTGAAAATATTTTTATGTTAAGACATAAAAACCCACTACATTCCCTTAGGATGCTGACTAGTATTGAATACTATAGCTAAACTATAGTTTATCTATGCATTACTCTATTGATGTACATTTATATTGTGTTTTTTTGTTTTTGTTTTTGAGACAGAGTTTCATTCTTGTTGCCCAGGCTGGAGTACAATGGCACGATCTCGACTCATTGCAACCTCCGCCTCCTGGGTTCAAACAATTCTCCTGCCTCAGCCTCCCAAATAGCTGGGATTACAGGCATGCACCACCACGCCCAACTAATTTTGTATTTTTGGTAGAGACGGGGTTTCTCCATGTTGGTCAGGCTGGTCTCGAACTCCTGACCTCAGGTGATCTGCCTGCCTTGGCCTCCCAAAGTGCTGGGATTACAGGTGTGAGCCACCGTGCCCAGTGATTGTTTAATGCTTTACTATTGTAAGCATTTAAGGTTAGCAATAAACATCTGCTGTATGTTCTGTATATATCTGTATATGCATCTTTATGCATATGTGTGATTTCTAAAGCTGATTTCAAGAAATAAAATTTCTTTTTTTTTGGGGTTAGAGTTTTGCTCTTGTTGCCCCAGTTGTAGTGCAGTGGTGTGATGTTGGCTCATTGCAACCTCCACCTCCCTGGTTCAAGTGATTCTCCTGCCTCAGCCTCCCAAGTAGATGGGATTACAGGTGCCCCCCACCACGCCTGGCTAATTTTGTATTATTAGTAGAGACAGAGTTTCACCATGTTGGCCAGGCTGGTGTCGAACTCCTGACCTCAGGTGATCCACTCGCCTTCACCTCCCAAAGTGCTGAGATTACAGGTGTGAACCACTGCACCTGGCCCAAGAAATAAAACTTCTAAGTGATAGGGTACAATAGTTGTAGTAAAGGGTTGGCCCTCCTACAAAGATCTCCAATCCCAGTACTTGAAACAAGGTGAAAGTTTATTTATTTATTATGTTTGTTTATTTTATTTTATTTTTCGAGATGGAGTCTTGCTCTGTTGCCAAGCTGGAGTGCAGTGGTGCCATCTCAGCTCACTATGACCTCCGCCTCCCGGGTTCAAGTGATTCCCCTGCCTCAGCCTCCCAAGTAGCTGGGATTACAGGCACACATCACCATGCCTGGCTAATTTTTTGTATTTTAGTAGAGACGGGGTTTTACCATGTTGGCCAAGACGGTCTCAATCTCCTGACCTCATGATCCGCCCACCTCAGCCTCCCAAAGTGCTGGGATTACAGGCGTGAGCCACCGCGCCTGTCCACTGAAAGTTTATTTTCCTCTCACATAGTAAGTTGGGTGAGTGGTCTAGGACTCATATCAGGGCTTCACAGTGTGAAGGAATCCAGTCTCCTTCCATCTTGCTGCTCTCTTTTCCTTAGGGTGTTGCTGGCATTAGCATCCAAGAGGACTTGTATACCGGACACACCTTATGCAAAGCCTTGGGTTTTCTGTCTTCACCAACCTTCTAGGCCCTCTACCACTTGCTGCCTTCCAGCAACTGCTCTGGTGACTGCCTCCAGGATGGAGAAACCCTATCCTGGCCTGCTTGTTTCCACCACCTGAGGCCACTATGTGGCGTTTTTGGCTCCTTTCACCACTTAAAAAAAAAAAATTGAGATGGAGTCTCACTATGTTGCCAAGGTTGGACTTGAACTCTTGGGTTCAAATGATCCTCCCACCTTGGCCTCCTAAGTAGCTGGGACTATAGCCTTGTGCCACTGTGCCCAGTTCTTCACTGCTTTTGTTGTTGTTGTTTTTGTTTTTGTTGTTGTTGAGACGGAGTCTTTCTCTGTCGCCCAGGCTGGAGTGCAGTGGCATGATCTCAGCTCACTGCAACCTCCACCTCCTGGGTTCAAGTGATTCTCCTGCTTCAGCCTTCTGAGTAGCTGGAATTACAGGCACCTGCCACCACTCCTGGCTAATCGTTATGTTTTTAGCAGAGATGGGGTTTCACATGTTGGCCAGGCTGGTTTTCAACTCCTGGTCTCAGGTGATCTGCCCGCCTTGGCCTCCCAAAGTGTTGGGATTATAGGCGTGAGCCACCGTGCCTGGCCCTTTCACTGCTTTTGAACTGGGATGAAACACTATATCACAAGGTATGAGATCTGGCATCGTCAGTAGCTGCTGAAGGGGCAAGGTGATCCAACCTGGAAGTAGAGTGGTGAATCTTGACCAGGAGAAGGGCAGCAGGTATATTTTCTCTCTACCTTTTCCTCTTACAAACTCCTCTAAGATATAGTATATAGAGATGTAGATAGCCTATTGGGACACATCCCGCATGACTGAGCAACTCATTGTGTTTCTTCATGATGTGAAGAAGGCCAGCATTATATTTCCTTTTCATCTGTCCCTGTCCCCCTTTCTTTTCTCCTCATTCTTGCTTCACGGAAATTACACTACTAAATGAAGCACTAGCACTTAAGCCTTTGCCTCAAACTCTGTTTTTTAGGAAACTCAGGTTAACACAATAAAGTGAGGTGTAAAAAGTGGACACTCGGCTGGGCGTGATAGCTCACGCCTGTAATCCCAGCAGTTTGGGAGGCCGAGGCAGGCGGATCACCTGAGGTAGGGAGTTCGAGACCAGCCTGACCAACATGGAGAAACCCCATCTCTATTAAAAATACAGAATTAGCTGGGTGTGGTGGTGCATGCCTGTAATCCCAGCTACTTGGGAGGCTGAGACAGGAGAATCCCTTGAACCTAGGAGGCAGAGGTTGTGGTGAGCCGAGACAGCGCCATTGCACTCCAGCCTGGGCAACAAGAGCGAAACTCCATCTAAAAAGAAAAAAAAAATTGGACACTCAGGATGGGATTTTAGAGTTGAATTGTCACCCATCTGAAGGCAACAGGGACCCGATTGTCTTAGAGCAGTTAATTCACAACTGAAGGCATGCCCTGAAAGACAGTGCCTCTATTGCAGCTTAGGACAGCTGCAGGGTAGATTTTGCTAAAGACAGGATCTGATTAAACAGCAGAAAGTCCAAGAAAAGATGGAGGCCGAGAGACCTGAAGTGGAAACATTTAGGTAGACAAGCCCAAGAACTTTGAACCTCTAAATTTCTCTGAGCCCCCTATACTTGCAAAAATAGCCCCTAACCATTTGCCAGAGAAAAACAATCTCTGCTTGCCTGGGGGAACATATAATGACCTAATCTGAAGCAGGTGCCTTTCATGATGAGACTTGTTTTCCTCAAGATGTGCCCCCAATACATTTCATTGCCTTCTGGCTGTAGAGGAAAGTCAGGTTTCAGCACAGCCTGAGCAGGAAATTACAAGCTCTGCTCTAAGAAGAAATTGCTTACATGGCAAAGGAATTGTGGGATCTGGCTAATAAGTAGTAGCTGAAACTGCAGAGAACATGTGTAGGAGTAAGTCTTGAATGTTAGACCGGGGGATAGAATGCAAAAGTGACGAGGGTAGAATTCATTAATATGGGAATACTCACCCATGATTCAGAATTCCTAATAACTTAATGAGATGACTTCTTGAAGCATTGATCTGATAATGTTCTACATCAAATGAAGTGGAGATGACAGAACTTCCTTGATATCATATTGAAGAAAAGGTCGGAAGGCTCAAGGAAGTAGGGATGTTATACTGGATTCATTACATATGTCCTGATAACTCAGCACCTGGTTTATGGATTAAGAAAATGGGGCACAATGAGGTTAAGTAACTTGGAATAAGTGAGGATTCAAACCATGCTCTTTGGCCTCAGAATTTGGGCATTTATTTATTTATGACACAGAGCTTTGCTCTGTTGCCCAGGCTGGAGTGCAATGGTGCCATCTTGGCTCACTGCAAACTCTGCCTCCTGGGTTCAAGCGATTCTCCTGCCTCAGCCTCCTGAGCAGCTGGGCTTACAGGCACCTGCCACCACGCCCAGCTAATTTTGTGTTTTTAGTAGAGACGAGGTTTCACCATGTTGGTCAGGCTGTTCTCGAATTTCTGGCCTCAAGTGATCTGCCTGCCTCCGCCTCCCAAAGTGCTGGTGATAGGGAAGGGTGGAAGGGAAGTGCTGGGAAAGGAAGGGCATGGTCCCTGGTGAAGGCTCCATCCCCGGCCTGTGCCCATGGACCTAGGTGAGGACAGGCACTCCTGCCTTCATGCCCAAATGTTGCATTTCCCAAGACAACCCTGGCCTGCCACGCCTCTATCCTGTGCCTATAAAAACCCCCAAGACCCTAGCAGGCAGACCTACAAGTGGCTGGACATGGAGAGGAACACATCGGTTGAAAAAGACACAAGTGGCTGGACGTCGAGAGGACGTCAAAGGGAGCACGCCAGCGGAAGAGCACACTGATAGACGCTGGCACGCTGGAAGGCCATCCACTGGCAGAATGAGGCAGAGTTTGGCTGGTGCAGTCAGAGGAGAGCCCAGACCACTAAGCAGCCCGACTCCAGGGGAAAGCCATCTCCCTTCTGGCTCCCCCATCTGCTGAAAGCTACTTCCATTCAATAAAACCTTGCACTCATTCTCCAGGCCCACGTGTGATCCAATTCTTCCTGTACACCAAGGCAAGAACCCCGGGATACAGAAAGCCCTCTGTCCTTGTGATAAGGCAGGGGTCTAATTGAGCTAACACAAGCTACCTATGGATGACTAAACTAAAAGAGCACCCTGAAACACATGCCCACTGGGGCTTCAGCTGTAAACATTCACCCCTAGACACTGCCGTGAGGTCAGAGACCCACAGCCTGCCTGTCTGTATACTCCCCTAGAGTTTTGAGCAGCAGGGCCTCAAGAAGCGAGCCACACCCCCATCGCACGTCCTGCAAGGGGGACAAGGGAACTTTTCCGTTTCACTGGGATTACAGGTGTGAGCCACTGCATGGGCTTTTAACATCTTTAATGTATTGTTTTTTTTTTTTAACAAAGCCTCTCTTGGCTGGGTGCGGTGGCTCATGGCTGTAATCCCAGCACTTTGGGAGGCTGAGGTTCCAGCACTTTGGAACACCTGAGTTCAGGAGTTCAAGACCAGCCTGGCCAACGTGGTGAAACCCCATCTCTACTAAAAAATACAAAAATTAGCTGGGCGTGGCGGCGGGCGCCTGTAATCCCAGCTACTCGGGAGGCTGAGGCAGGAGAATCGCTTGAACCCGGGAGGCAGAGGTTGCAGTGAGTTGAGATTGCGCCATTGCATTCCAGCCTGGGCGATAAGAGTGAAAATCTGTCTCAAAAACAAAACCACAAAGTCTCTCTCCTGAATACAGAACCAAGTCAAAACCAAGTCAGAATTACTTAGCATACCTTCCAACTCCCCGTTGTATTTGATCACACTTCCCTTTCTGCCTCATCTTCTGTCTCCGGATCTATGGCAGCCTGTGGCCTACCACACTAGACAGCTTGTTTATTTAGACTTGCTGTGTGTGTTTATGGCTTTGTATCTTACTCAGGCTTTTCTCTCAGTCAGGCATATCCTTCTAAATGCTCTTCATCTTTTTTTTTTTCATTTGCTCATTCCAACAAAGATGTATTAAGTTGTACTCTGTGCCAGGTGCCAGGTTTGGGTGCTAGGTTACCATGGTAAGAAAGTAAATGCTTGTTGCAAGGGTCTTTCTGTGAGTGAGAGGCATTTACAGTCTAGGGCTAAAACATCATCTCCTCTAGAATTCTCTGTTCTCTTTCCAGTTCCGAGATTCATCTTAGAACTCCCACAGTCTTCCTTCCCCCTCGCCCTCCCCTCCCCTCCCCTCCCCTCTCCTTTTTTTGAGAAAAGATCTTGCTCTGTAGCTCAGACTAGAATACAGTGGTGTGATTATAGCTCACTGCAGCCTCAAACTCCTGGCTCAAGTGATCTTTCTGCCTCAGCCTCTTGAGTAGCTGGGATTTCAGGTGTGTGTGACCATGCCAGGCTAATTAAAAAAAATTTTTTTTTTTTAAATTAGAGACAGGGTCTCACTATGTTGCCCAGGCTGGTTTCAAACTCCTGGCCTCAAGCAATCCACCCACCTTGGCCTCCCAAAGTATTGAGATCACAGGCGTGAGTGACCACACCTGGCGGTCCCATATTTCTTAAACCTTTCTCATAGCACATTCCACAGCATGCCTTTTCTTCTTTTCTTTTTCTTTCCTTTTCTTTTCTTTTCTTTTCTTTTTCCTTTCTTCCTTTCTTTCTTTCTTTCTTTCTTTTCTCTCTCTCTTTCTTTTGCTTTTCCTTTTTTTTTTTTTGAGATAGAGTCTCACTTTGTCGCCCAGCCTGGGGTGCAGTGGCACGATCTTGGCTCACTGCAACCTTGCCTCCTGGGATCAAGCAATTCTCCTGCCTCAGCCTCCTAAGTAGCAGGGATTACAGGCACATGCCACCATGTCCAGCTAATCCATAGCATGCCTTTTAATCATGATTATTTGAGTTTGTGTTATTTGCTTCCTGTAGGGAATGTATGGGTTCATCTATGCATTGTATAGACACTAAAAAATGGTTGCATTTATCTGAATAAATGGATGAAGAAGTTAAAAAAAGTCTACATATTAGGTAGACCATATATATTGTATCTATTTGGGATAGTCCAAATGATTAACAACTAAATTAAGAATTGAAAGAACACTAACCTTGCATATTCTTTAACAGTCAGTAGCTTTAGATAAAAAAGACTTTCAAATGAGCAAAAAGCATCCCTGCAGGCTGCAAAGAAGTTAATTATAAGAAATAGCAATTTACATTATTTATAAGGAAGCTATTTACAGTACTTAGGCTTGTCAGACACAATAGTTGCACAGCTCCATTCTTTCATTACAGTGAAAAGAATAAAGCAAAGTGACAAGGAAAGAGAAAAGATATTATAATGGCTGCATCTAATTACAAGGAAGATAACACCTCTAAAATGTTAAAAATGCCTCGAATTCAATTTACTTATTTATATTATTTATTTATTTATTTATTTTAAGATGGGGTCTAGCTCTGTCGCTAAGGCTGGAGTGAAGTGGCATGATCTCGGCTCACTGCAACCTCCACCTCCCGGGTTCAGGCAATTCTCCTGCTTCAGCCTCCTGAGTAGCTGGGATTACAGGTGTCCGACACCATGCCCAGCTAATTTTTGTGTTTTCAGTAGAGACGGGATTTCAACATGTTGGCTAGGCTGGTCTCGAACTCCTGACCTCAAGTGATTTGCCCATCTGAGCCTCCTGAAGTGCTGGGATTACAGGTGTGAGCCACCACACCCAGCCAATTCAATTTAAACTAAATAAAATGTAAACTTCCATCTTATCATAATGATGATTCAGAATATAACACCCATTTAAATACTCAGACAAGCTTCCAAAAACTACTGCAAGTTAAGCATTGTTAGCTTTAGTATGTGCAAGGAGGAAAGTGACTAAGATGCAATGTTTCATAATTCAGGTATTTGAATTTGCTTAGTCACATTTTCTTTTACCAGTGACTTTGAAATGTAAGTGTCTGCCCTATGAGAAAGTTTGTTTGTGAGAGTAGCCAGATTAGAAGGAAAAACACCACTTTGTCTTTTATTTTTTTCTTTCCTCTTCTGTGACCACTTTAATTAATTGTATCCTGCTGTTTCACTTTCATCAATATAATAGATAGCACTCAGTGGCAAATTACACCAGTTTTTGATCTGCAATGGACAAGTCTGCCATGTTAGAACAAGAAAAAGATGAGAAAAAAGAGAATTTACCAAGCTGACTTTTAAAAATGTCTATTAATATTTTTGTAAATGCCCAGTGATTAATTATTTCTCTAGGACTACATTCTTTAAAGTCTTACAATTTTTATTGTTCACTTAGATAACAAGATAAAATCTTTGTTGATCAAAGGATGATATATACATCCTGATTAGAGAACTGGACTCCTACAGTGAGGTGTCATTGCATCTCACTGCTTGCCAGGAAGTTTCTCTGGCTATAATTAACTGTGCCGATGAGCAAAATTATTTTCCTTCAAAGAATATTAGGGTACAGTAGACATGACATATTAGGCCAGCCTTACAAATTAGCACAGGCCCACAGAGACTGCATGAAATTAGGTCAGACTTGAAAGATATCAGGCTGTGGTCCAATAAGCTTCTTAGTCTGAAATGGAAAATTGGGTTCACAGGGTGTTAGGGTCACTGTCTTTATTTAAGTGTGATAGAACTGGTAACAATTTTCAGGGTTAAAGATCGATTTTTCTAAGCCACCAAATATTTCTGGTTCTTCTCTTAGATAATTTATTGTGTTGCATAATTTATAAGAAAAGAAGGTTCTCCATTTTCTCAATACTCATACTTTAATAAATTCAACTCTGACTTTTGCCTATAATACACAGGGAAAGAATACAGTCCTCAAATATTTCCCTGGAGGTCTATAGTTTCCTCATCAGAAGTAAAGTCTCCTAAAAGCCCTGTTTAAAATGCAAAGTATTTTGAGAGTTAACACTTCAGGCCACTAGTATGTATTAATGTCCTATGGTTAAGGTTGAGCAAAATGTACATTAATTTAGAATACAGAGATAATTAAAGGCTGGAATGTGCATAAATAGATATAATCATAATTATTAGAGGCACAGACATCATGTCCACAGTTACAGACCTCAAGGTACAAATAGAGGAAAGAGAATGGATCAGTTGCATATACAGTACTACCTGGCTATCTGTGGGGGACTAGTTCCATGACACCTGCAGATACCAAAATCTGTGAATGCTCAAGCCTCTGATATGAAATGCTGTGGTATTTGCATATAATTTGTGCACATCCTTCAGGATGTTTTAAGTCATCTCTAGATAACTAGTAATACCTAATACAGTATAAATGCTATGTAAATAGTTGTATTTTTGTGTTATTTTTATTGTTGTATTGTTATTTCTAATTTTGTTCTGAATATTTACAATCTGCAGTTGCTTGAATCCACAGATGAAGAACCCGAGATTTGGAGGGCCAACTGTATTTGATTCTTAAACTGCTTGTCAGATAGTTCTCTAATTTCATTTGATTAATAGGCTTTGTTTTGGGGAGTGATCAATACAGCCTATTCATTTTGAGCACAGGCTTTGGAGTCACAAGGTGAGGACCTGGTCCCTGACACTACGGTTGTACGCTGACCTTTGTCAAACGACTTAACCTCCTTGAGCCTTGGTTTCCTAAACTGTGAGATGGATATACTAATAGTATCCTAAGTTGTAAAGTAGTTATGACGATTAAATGAGATAAATGAAAGTACATGTTTCAAATGCTTAATGCCTGATACACGTTAATGGTCATGGGGTCATCATCATTATCGTTATTAAGTGGCCAACATGGATAAAGAGTATAGTCTGGATTTGTGACTTTAAATTTTTGGCTCTAATATTCGCCAGCGCTCTGCTCAGAACATTCTCTGTTCGCATTTCATACTGCGGTGCCAGCGCGCAACCAGGCAACACCCTCAGGAGCATCATTCTTTTCTGAACCTGGTTCTTTCTCGCTCTGCCCTCCAGGGGCCGCTGTGTTTCTCGGAAAGCGCGCGGGATGTTCGGTTGCCACGAGACCGTCGCCAGGCAACCGTGTGTACACATACTCCAGGCGGGCCGGGGCGCGTCAATATGGCGGCGCAGGGCGCCCCCTCGAGCTCTCCGTCAGACGACTCTACCACCTCGGGGTCGCTGCCAGAACTGTCGCCGACCTCCACCGTGACTTCGAGGTCGCCCCCAGAGTCGAAGGGGAGCTCCCGGAGCTCGCTGCTTCAGTGGACCTGTCCCGAGGACTCATTGCCCCTAGCCGTGTTTTATGGGCCGCTGGACGCGAAAAACCCGCTCCTGGCCTCTTGTGAGAAAGAGATCCAGGAATTGTTAGGCTTTATGAGGAAAAAGAAGGCTTTAGCCACCACGGAGGAAGAGAAGCACGAATTCCGCCGGCGTTGGTAAGCGCTGGCGGGGCACTGGGGAGGGCGCTGGCCAGAGGAGGGACTCCTGGAGAGGGCTGGAGGATGCAGGTGGTGGCCCCAGAAATGGTTCAGCGTTGCGGACGCAGGGGCTGGCTGAAGGGCCCAGGAGAGACAAAGTTTAAGAAGTGGAGACTCATCGCTCTTAACAATCCTTAATTTCTGGGATATGTTTATCTTGGCTTCCTTGCTCAGGTCAAAATAAAAATCTACACAGAAATGTTTCATAGCTCAACGTTTGTTGTTTGACCAGAAAAGAAAGATGGTAACATAAGCAGGAAAGAACCTTAAAAAGAGTTCGCAGTTTGCAGTAATAACATGGTGATAGAACTCCCAAAAAGGCAAACAGTTGCACAGAATGAATAGCAAAATTATGAAAAAGTCGCTGTAATCCTAATAGCAATATAAGAAGGAATTAAAGTGCACATGTTCACAGGATGACATACTTCATTGTATCAAGAGCTAGCTTCATGAACCTAAGCTACCTCGAAGTTATTTTTTCTCCATATACAAATTTATATACTCATAACATGGAAAGTTGTGAAACCCTTGAGTGAGCCAAAAATTTATACATGAATACAAAATACAAAAATTAGCTGGGCATGGTGGCACATGCCTGTACGCCCAGCTACTCAGGAGGCTGAGGCAGGAGAATTGCTTGAACCCGGGAGGCAGAGGTTGCAGTGAGCTGGGATCGCGCCACTACACTCCCGCCTGGGAGACAGAGCAAGACTCCTTCTCAAAAAATAATAATAATAAATAAATAAAATATTTTTCATTTATTCATTTAACAACTATTTATTGAGCACATACTGTATATCAAGTACTGTTCAAGGAACTAGGAAAACATCAAGTTAACAAAACATATAAGAATCCATGTCCTTATAGAGCGTATGTTTTTGTGAGTATAAACAACCACTAAACAAATATGTAAGTAAATAATTTTACAAGGAGATGACTGCTAGGGAGAAAAATAGAACAGGGAATGGTGATGGAGGATATGAGATGAATGTTGCAATTTTATCTTTTTTTTTGAGACAGGGTTTCACTCTTGCACAGGCTGTTGTGCAGTGGCTCAATCCTGGCTCACTGAAACCTTGAACCCGGGGGCTCAAGGGATCCTCCCACCTTTACCTCCCAAAGTATTGGATTACAGGCATGAGCCACTGCACCTGGCCTGAGTGTTGCAATTTTAAATGGGGTGGTGGGAAGCATGGTTAGGGAAGGTCAGGAAAAGTTGCTTTTGAGAAAGATGAGAAAGATATATGGGAGCAATTGCTGAAGATTTTTGTGCAAAGAGTAGGTCACACAGGGAGAATGGCAGATGGGAAAGACCTGGGGTGGGATTGTATTGTGGGAAGAGCAAGAGGGAGGGAGATCAAGAGTTTACTTTTATAAAAATTGAGATGTGATTCAGCATCCAGGTGGAGCTACTATGTAGGTAGTTGGACATTTGAATCTGGAAGTCAGATGAGATATACATTTGGGATTCATATGATATTTAAATGATGACACCTGATGAATAGCTAAGGGAGTGTGTGTGTAAATGGAGAAGGGAAGAGTCCAAGGATTGAGCCCTGGGATGCTCTAGCATGGACAGGGAGAGGCAATAAGAAGAAACCAACAGAGACTAAGGAGGAGTGGCCAGTGGAAAACCATTAAGTGCCTGGTGTACTAGAAGCAGGTAGAGAAAGTATTTCAGGAAGAAAGGAATGATCAACTGTGGCAAATTCTGCTGACTGGCCAAGTAAGATGAGAACCAAGAATTGACCAAGGAAAGCCCATTATATACCTACTCTATATGCTTTATTTATTTATTGATAGGGAGTCTCACTCTGTACCCCAGGCTGGCGTGCAGTGCTGCGATCTCAGCTTACTGCAACCTCTACCTCCCAGGTTTAAGCGATTCTTATGCCTCAGCCTCCTGAGTAGCTGGGACTACAGGCGCCTGCTACCACACCCGGCTAATTTTTGTATTTTTAGTAGAGACGGGGTTTTGCCATGTTGGCCAGGTGGGTCTCAAACTCCTGACCTCAGGTGATCCACTCGCCTTGGCCTCCCAGATTGCTGGGGTTACAGGCATGAGCTGCCGTGCCCGGCTTATACATTTATATTTAAATGGTTTCCATCTTTGAACTTCATCTCCCCATCTCCACTACCAGTATTCCAGTCCAAACCACCACCATTTCACATTTTCCCTGCAGCCACTCTGTCTCAAATCTACCCTTCACCTAGCAGTCAAGATGATCTTTATAAATCTTGTCTGAAGTCTTTCTATTGCTTCCCATTGCTTTTGGAATAAACTTAAGAATTCTGATACTCTCCAGGGGCTGAGGTGTTGACCCTGCCTGCCTTTCTCAGCTCAGCTCATCCCTCACTTCTCTCACAGGACTTTCCAGAGAAACAGGTCCTACTGTTTCTCACCCCAGAGCCTTTATATTTGCTATCTTTGTGTCTGAATGTTCTTCCCCAAGCTTTTCAAAAATCTGGCTCCTTTTTTCAAGCCTCGGCTGAGTTGTCACCTTCTTAGAGTGGCCTTTCGTATCGAATGCAGATTCACTCATAGGTTTATATTTTTTAATCGATTTGTTTTCTTGTGTATTGTCTGTCTCATTAGGATGTAAGCTCCCTGGTGACTTTGGATAATGTGTCTCTTTTTCATTGCTGTATTTCTGGCACTTAGCCTGGGGGTTGGGACATAGTAAACATTCAGTAAATATTTAGTATTGAAAGGATTCAAGAGTTATTATCCTTGGCCTGGTGCAGTGGCTTACGCCTGTAATCCCAGCACTCTGGGAGGCCGAGGCGGGCAGATCACCTGCAGTCAGGAGTTCAAGATCAGCCTGTCCAACATGGCGAAACTCTGTCTCTACTAAAAAATACAAAAATTAGCTGGGCATGGTGGTGTGTGCCTGTAATCCCAGCTACTCAAGAGGCTGAGGCACAAGAATCGCTTGAACCTAGGAGGTGGAGGTTGCCAGTGTGCCGAGATCATGCCACTGCCCTCCACCCTGGGTGACAGAATGAGAGTCTGTCTCAAAAAAAAAAAGTTATTATCCTTATATTCTCAGTAATTGTGAATATTACATATAGGAAAGTAGACATGGGCCAGTCTATACATACAGTATCTGCGCCGTCTTTAACAAGACTATAAGAATCACAAGCGTTGGATTGACATGTGCCTTAACAGTCCAACCTCTCACACAATTTTGGCCTTTATTTATACAATAATTTTTACTGAGTGCCTGCTATGTGTGAGGCAATGTACTAGACACTGGTTACATAGTGGTGAACAAAATAGATATGGGAGTCAGTACTCATGGAGCTTATAGTCTAGAGAGGGAGATAGATGTTCAATGAGTCTTTAGTCAGTACACAAACAACAAATGCTATGAAAGTAACTGCTGAGCACTTATATGTGTCAGGCTTCCTACTAGGCACTGTGGCTACAGCAGTGAACCAGACAAAAATCTCTGCCTTCTCGGAGTGTACAGTCTAGAGAGGGAACTAGACAATAAACATGAATTATATACATTTTATGGTAATTTAGGAATGATAAATGTGGCTGGGCACGATGGCTCATGCCTGTAATCCTAGCACTTTGAGAGGCTGAGGCAGGTGGATCACGAGGTCAGGTATTCGAGACCAGCCTGGCCAACATAGTGAAACCCTGTCTCTACTAAAAATATAAAAAATTAGCCGGGCGTAGTGGTGGGCACCTGTAATCCCAGCTACTTGGGAGGCCAAGGCAGAAGAATCACTTGAACCTGGGAAGCAGAGGTTGCTTTGAGCTGAGATTGCACCACTGCACTCCAGCCCAGGCGACAGAGTGAGACTCCATGTCAAACAAACAAACAAAAAAACAAAACAAAGAAATGATAAATGCTAGAGAGAAAAAGAATATAATCTATTCCCATTAGAAATTTAAAAAAAAAAAGAAAAAGAGAAGAGGTTATGGAGTGGAAGATAGGAAGTTGCAATTTTCAGTAAGGTGGTCAGAGTAGATGACACTTAAAGCAGAGGCTTAAAGAGAATGTAGTGGGGGCTTGCTTTCGAATGAGTGGTAAGGGAGGTGCCATTAAGCTGAGATTAGAAGGACACCAGGGATTTGACTAGCCAAATGGAGAGGATGAATAGGGGGACAAGAATGCAGGAAGATCCTTGGCAGAACAGATCCATTCCTACTTCAGAGGAATGGACAGAATCCCATTTAGCAGAAGCACAGTGAAAGAGGTACAACAGTATGAGGTGAGATTTAGAGGAATAATAGGACTTTGGAAGGTTTTAGAGGCCATTTTAAAGAGTTTGCATTTATTCCATTGGGTAGTTTTGGCAAGGGATTACCCTTATGTAATTTTTTTTTTTTTTGAGACAGTCTCACTCTGTCAACAAGGGTGGAATGTAGTGGTGCAATCTCAGCTCACTGCAATCTCCGCATCCGGGGTTCAAGTGATTCTCCTGCCTCAGCCTCCTGAGTAGCTGGGATTACAGGCACATGCCACCATGCCCGGCTAATTTTTGTGTCTTTAGTAGAGACAGGGTTTCACCATGTCAGCCAGGCTGGTCTCAAACTCCTGATCTCAAGTGATCCACCCGCCTCAGCCTCCCAAAGTGCTGGGATTACAGGTGTGAGCCACCATGCACAGCCTAATTTTTGTTTTAAGATATTATTCTGATGATCATATCCAAAGGGAACAAGAATAGCAGTGTAGAGACCAGTTAGGAGTACAGGAGGTAGGAGTTGCTTTTATAATATATTTGACAGATGGTTATTATTATTATTATTTTTTGAGACAGAGTCTCGCTCTGTCGCCAGGCTGGAGTGCAATGACGCAATCTCGGCTCTCTGCAACTTCCACCTCCCGGATTCAAGTGATTCTCCTGCCTTAGCCTCCCGAGTAGCTGGGCCTACAGGCGCAAGCTACCATGCCCAGCTAATTTTTGTATTTTTAGTAGAGACGGGGTTTCACCATGTTGGCCAGGATGGTCTCAATCTCTTGACCTTGTGATCCGCCCGCTTTGGCCTCCCAAAGTGTTGGGATTACAGGCGTGAGCCACTGCACCTGGACGACAGATGGTTATTTTTTATATCAAAATTTGTTTCTCCTTATAACTATGGAAATTTCCGTAAGCATACAGTTCATGGTATTTAAAATATAAATTATTGTCATACCAGAAATGTCTTTAAATAAGAGTATGATACATTTTTAAAAATGTGCTTTTGCTATAAGCACATAAGATTAAGGTATTCTGCTTATACAGTTATGATTCTTTTCTTTTCTTTCTTTTATTTTCTTTTCTTTTCTCCTTCCTTCCTTCCTTCCTTCCTTCCTTTCTCTTTTTCTTTTTTGAGACAGTGTCTTGCTGTGTCGCCCAGGCTGGAGTGCAGTAGCCGGATCTTGGCTCACTGCTACGTCTGCCTCCCGGGTTCAGTCAATCAGACAATTCACGTGCCTCAGCCTCGTTGGTAGCTGGATTGTAGGTGCGTGTCACCACGCCCGGCTAATTTTTTTTTTTTTAGTAGAGACGGGGTTTTGTGATGTTTCCCAGGCTGGTCTTGAACTCCTGACCTCAAGTGATCTGCCCACCTTGGCCTCCCAGAGTGCTGGGATTACAGGCATGAGCCATTGTGCCTGGCTGATTTTCTGTTTTAGAACATTTTACATATCTAGCAACAGTCAGCAATCCCAAGTACATTAACATTTTCTTCTCAAATGATGTACATTCTATAGTATATATTATATATTTTTGGTTTAATCATTATGTAAGCTATTCCCAATGAGCAGCCTTAACCTGAACTTTGGGTTCAACAAAAGAAGACATTTTTTCTTTCTTATTATATAATCTTGATTGATTTAACAAAGCTGGTATTTTTCTTTTATGACTAACAAACCTAGTCATCATTATCTCGTCTGTAAGGTTTAGAAGAATTAACTATTTCATCTACATAATTTAAGACTTCTAGTAAGACTTGGTGAATTTCTTGGATTCATTATATTTATTCAAATACCATGGCATTTCATGAAGCAGCAAATGAAAGTGAAAGAGGTAATAAAGCAAACAAAACACCTCTCCCTTTTAAACGTCTGTGGTTTATATTTGCTATATTTATTTGGCATTGTTATTTATTACTTGGTATATGCATATATTTTTCTACCTAAATATGTTATTAATCAGTTCATGAAGGAGGAATGCATTGTCTCCTTCACTCAATCAGTGACTCAATCAATATTATTTAATTACCCAAATGAATTAATTGACAGGTTTCTGTTTAGATGTTCCATTATTACTCCAACACATACATCATAAGTATTACAGCCATCTTCAGTTCTTAAGTTTAGGTCCTGTATTAGCCAGCTCAGGCTGTCATAACAAAATACTATAGACCAGGTGGCTTAAACAACAGAAATTTATTTATTTTTCACAGTCTGAAGGCTGGAAGTCCCAGATCAAGGTCCAGCAGGGTTGGTTTCTCATGAGGACTCCTCTCCTGGTTTGTAGAAGGCTGCTTTGTCCTCAAGCATGGAGACTGTAAACAATTTATGACCATATCATAAAAGAGCAAGCTCTCTGGAGTCTCTTCTTGTAGGGACATTAATTCCATCAGGCCAGGGTACTAACCTTATGATTTCATTTAACCTTAATTGCTTCTTTAGAGGCCCTGTTTCCAAATACAACCACACTGGAGGTTAGGATTTCAACATATGAATTGGGGGGCAGTGGGGGAGGGGTCACAAATATTCAGTCTTATCTAGAAATTTATGAGATAGGATTGGACACCTGTTAAGGGATATTCGGATTTTTCCTAGAGACATATATAATTTCTGGGAGAGAGGAAAGAAATAAATGTTAACTAAATGAATGAATAAAATAGGCGATGATCTGCTACTGTTTGAAACTCTGGTTAGAAACCATTTTGAAAATGCTGTTTGTTTTGTTTTTATTTTACTTGGTGGAGGGAAGTATAGCTCTAAGTGGATTGACTGGCTATTTGAGCCCTGAACCCTTCATAAGAAAAAATAAAACAAGAACAAATAATATTTTCTTCCTGATCCTTCATTCATTCATTCATTCATCTTTCAGCAGATATTTATTGAGTACCTACATGTACTAGGTATTCACTACTGTTGGGGCTGGGCAATGAATAATATTGTTGAGGTCCTTGACCTCAGGGAGTTTACTTTCCAGAGGACTGGAAAGCTCATTCATATAGTCGTTAAGAGCATAGATGCACTGAGCCTCAGCTTAATCAACTGTATCTTTGGGATACTGATATTACCTTTCCTGGAGTTGTGAAAATGAAGTGAAAAAAGGTACGCATATAGGCAAAAGACCCAAAATAGCCAACACAGCATTGAAGGAGAAGAAGAAAGTTGGAGGACTGACACGACTCAATTTCAAGACTTACTATAAAGCTACAGTATTCAAGATAGTGTGACATTGGTGAAAGAATAGACAAATCTGTGGAACAATATACACAGCTCAGAAAAAGACTCACATAAATATAGTCAACTTGTTAGGGAAACAGGAGCATAGGAGAGCCAGAGTAATGGCATTTTAAAATCAACTCCATTTTAAAATTAGCAAGGCACATTCCTTGCCAGGCATGACCCATGGTCATAAATTTTTTACAGTTGAAGAAACAGCCTGAAGATACCTGCAAAGAGAAACACCTACAACAGCTGAAAGTCCAGATGTCGCAATACCCATAACAATATATGCCTTCAAGATAATTATAGCTATGCCTTGATGTACTGCACATGAAATCATTGAGGATAGTTTCCTTTAAATCAACAGAGTAATACATTTTGTCACACTGCTGGCCTGCCTACATGTAGACCTAACTTAGCCTGGCTTTTTACATAGATAAGACCCCTATATAAGAAGAGTTTAAAACAAAGATAGTGTGTTCATCTTCCTGCTTTCTGAGGTTGCCCAACTCTGTTAACTTAGTAGCTTTCAATAAATGGTCTCTTCCCACTGCACTCTGTGACTTGTCTTGAATTCCTTCCTGTGCGAGATCCAAGAGCCCTCTCGGGGTCTGGATCAAAACCCCTTTTCTGGCAACACACTGATTTTTGGCAAGTGAGCAAAGTCAATTCAATGGAGAACAGCGTCTTCAATAAATGGTCCTAGAACAACCGGATATCCACATGCCAAAAAATGAATCTAGACACAGACCGTACACCCTTCACAAAAATTAACTCAAAATGGATCACCTACCTAAATGTAAAATGCAGTATTATGAAACTCCTGGCCGGGCACCATGGCTCACGCCTGTAATTCCAGCACTTGGGGGAGCTGAGGCAGGTGGATCACAAGGTCAAGAGATCGAGACCATCCTGGTCAAATGGTGAAAACCCATCTCTACTAAAAATACAAAAATTAGCTGGGCGTGGTGGTGCGTGCCTGTAGTCCCAGCTACTCGGGAGGCTGAGGCAGGAGAATCACTTGAATCCAGGAGGCAGAGGTTGCAGTGAACTGAGATGGCACCACTGCACTCCAGCCTGGTGACAGAGTGAGACTCCATCTCAAAACAAAAAATAAAAAATAAACTCCTAGTAGATAACATAGGAGAGAATCTAGGTGACCTTGGGTTTGGTGATGACTTTGAATATACAGTACCAAGGCATGATCCATGAAAGAAAGAATTGATAAGTTGGACTTCATTAAAATTAAAAATTTCTACTCTGTGAGAGATACTGTCAAGGGAATGAAAGGATAAGCCACAAACTGGGAGAAAATATTTGCAAAAGACATATTTGATAAAGGACTGTTGTCCAAAATATACAAAGAACTCTGAAAACTCAGCAATAGCAACAACCTGATTTTACTTTTAAAAAAATTTTTATTTATTTATTTATTTATTTACTAATTTTTTTGAGATGGAGTCTTCCTCTTTTGCCCAGGCTGGAGTGCAGTGGCCTGATCTTGGCTCACTGCAATCTCCACCTCATGAGTTCAAATGATGCTCCTCCTGAGTAGCTGGGACTAGAGATGTGCGCCACCATGCCTGGCTAATTTTTGTATTTTTAGTAGAGATGGGGTTTCACCATTGTTCACCATGTTGGCCAGGCTGGTCTCAAACTCCTGATGTCAAGTGATCCACCTGTCTTGGCCTCCCAAAGTGCTGGGATTATAGGCGTGAGCCACTGTGCCTGGCCAACAACCTGATTTTAAAAATGGGCCAAAGACCTTAACAGACACCTCACCAAAGAGGATACACAGATGGCAAATAAACATATGAAAATATGCTCTACATCATATGTAATCAGGGGAATGCAAATTAAAGCAACAATGAGATACCCTACACGCCTATTAGGAAGGCTAAAATCTAGAACACCGACAACACGAAATGCCGGTAAGGATGTGGAGCAATGAAGTCTCTCATTCATTGCTGGTGGGAATGCAAAATAGTACAGCCACTTTGGAAGACAGGTGGTTTCTTACAAAATTAAACATATTCTTACCATAACATTCACCCCTTGTGCTCCTTGGTATTTACCCAAAGGAATTGAAAACTTATGTCCATATAAAAACCTGCACATCGGGCTGGGAGCGGTGGCTCACGCCTGTAATACTAGCAACTTTGGGTGGCCTAGGCAGGTGGATCACCTGAGGTCAGGTGTTTGAGACCAGCCTGGCCCACACGGTGAAATCCTGTCTCTACTAAAAATATAAAAATCAGCCAGAAATGGTGGTGCACGCCTGTAATCCCAGCTACTCGGGAGGCTGAGGAAGGAGAATTGCTTGAACCCCAGAGGTGGAGGTTGCAGTGAGCCAAGATCGTGCCACTGCACTCCAGCCTGTGCGACAGGAGCAAGACTCCATCTCAAAAACAAAACAAAACAAAAAAAACCCTGCACATCAGTATTTCTAGCAGCCTTATTAATAATTGCCAAAACTTGTAAGCAACCAAGATGTCATTCAGCATGTGCATGGATAAATAAACTGTAGTGCATCCAGACAATGGAATATTATTCAGTGCTAAAAAGAAATGAGCTATCAAGCCATGAAAAGACATGGAGGAAACTTAGATGCATATTGCTAAGTGAAAGAAGCCAATCTGAAAAGGCTTCCTACTATATGATTCCAACTGTATGACATTTTGGAAAAGGCACAACTATGGAGACACTAAAAATATGAGTGGTTAACAGAGATTAAGCGGGAAAGGAGGGATGAATAAGTGGAGCACGGAGGATTTTTAGGATAATGAATCTACTCTCTGATATTTTCACAGTGGACAGACATTATATACATTTGTCCAAACCCATGGAATGGATGACACCAACAGTGAACCCTCAACTGTGGACTTTGGGTGATAATGATGTGTCAATGTAGGTTCATCACAACAAAGTTACCATTCTAGTGGAGATGCTGATAATGGGGAGGGCTGTGCATGTTTGGGGGCACAGGGTATATATGGGAAATCTCAGTACCTTCTGCTCAATTCTGTTGTGAACTTAAAATTGCTCTATGAAGTAAAGTATCTAAAAAAAACACATGTAAAGGGCTGCAATCAGTGCTTGGTACATAGGAAGCAATAATTTTAACTGTAATTACATTTATTATTAATAATTGGACATTAATAATAAGGCACATTGGAAAGGCTTTAGCATAAGGTAAGTTTTAAAGGATTGCTTGCAAATTAATTGAGGTTTCCTGCAGACTTTGACAATGTCGTTTTATTTTATGATTTTTACAGTGCCACTTCTTTGTTTAATATCTGGACTAAATACGCCCCCAGGCTGCCAGCAGACTATTACAACGAAAAGCTTCTGAAGGTTGGAGATAGCCTTTGTCAAATGAAAGTAAGTGCCTCTGGAGGAAAGAGAGCCAAAAAGAAATTCGTTTGGCTAATTATTATCACAGTATTTAGTCTGATACCCTTCCTATTTTACATGTTTCGATTTTTCTCTTAGAAAAAAATAAATGAGTACATAAAAATTTTAATAAGGCACAGTAACCAAAAAAAGTGTTGCTTTTTAATTTTGTAGTTGAGATTTCCCAGAGGTGAGACATTCCTGGACAGCCAGGCAGCTGGCTGTGGATGGGCAAGAGGGTGGCCGGGTTAACAGAGGGTGTGGTAGGTGCACAACAGGAAATGCTCAATCATCGTGTTCCTACCTTACACAAAGGAGCCCAGACACCACTTCCTGTTGTTTTTCATATGGCTGGCCTTGCCCAGTGGTCAACCTTCAGGGCTCTTGGCCTTGCAGCTCTGTTGCCTACTTCAGTGCCCTGTTTATTAAACTCTTTCAACTCTTTCTTAATGTTTTGCTGTATGTAATTGTAACAGTCATTCCATACATACCCTGTTTCTTGCTCAGTATTGTATTCCAGGCTGAGTTTGTGTCCTACTTTTAGTTCTACCTGAATGTCTAGGGCTTGGAATGCTGTGGGCTTGTGGACTTGGTTTGCTGAGACCACGGCATGGCTGGGTTTTCCATTAATGATCATGTGAGTTTCCCCCTTAAACTCTGGCCTAGGTCCAGATTATTCTAAATTATGTGAACGTCAGACAATGGGATTTTAGGCCAGCCGTGGGCAGTGTTCAGTGTTTTCTCAATCTTCAGTTTCTCAGCTTCATTTTTCCCCTCTCTATTTTCTGGACTTTAATCCTCTCGGTCTGGGAGACAAATTTACCACATAGAAGATATGAGTGGTGGAACTTCATGATGAAGAACTAAGATCTATTTTCTTCTGCCAAAACTGGAGAATAACCATAGTTCCACATAAATGGACCATGGGTCTTAGAAACTTGAAAATACAGGGCTTGGTAAGCTACAGAAAAGAAACCCGGGTGAGATTCAACTTGGGAGCTTTATTCATATAAGTGGAATAAGAGTTTTGACAAGAATTAGAAGACAGCCCCCTTTCCATCCTTATACTTTTCAGTATAAGAAGCTGGTAATACAAATAAAAAGCACAGTGTAGGTTGTTTGAGAAATATCTGTGTGAGTGGAGTGGATATTGGTGGAGGGAGGAGAGAGGTGTATGTTAGAAGCTGATAAAACAAGCTAAAGATGGCTGGTAGCTAAGGATTTGGAATGTTTTAGATAGAAAGGCCTAGATAGGATATTTTAATATTTAATTAAAGGAACAAAGAAAAAGTTTTATCTACTTTTCACTGAAGGGAATGTTGGCCAGGCTGGGCAAGGTGGCTCATACCTGTAATCCCAGAACTTTGGTAGGCTGAGGAGGGCAGATTGCTTGCTTGAGCCCAGGAGTTTGAGACAAGCCTGGGCAACATGGCGAAACACTGTCCCTAAAAAAAAAAAAAGGTGTTTATAATTCTGAAATCATGAACTTGTTACTTTGGTTTCTAGGCTCTATTTTTATTTTAGTTGTAGTAAAGATCATCTTGTGGAAAATTTGTTTTAAACCTAGATTTGAATTTATTATATGACTCAAGTTAGAGCAGAAAAGATTCAGGATTAGTGAGCAAAAAACAAATCTTTAATAGAAATTTAAACAAAACAGTGTTTGACTGAAGATGCCTCCCAAGGGGCTAGGTAACTGGACAGCCAGTTCAACCTTGGGCAGTTGCTTTTCCTGGGGATGAAGTTGTGGGGGAGGGAGCTGAGGAAGGGTTCCAAGTGACTCATTTTGAAAGCACTGCTTATGTCCCCTGCCCTGAAACCCTCCAGGTAACTGAGCCCTGTGGGTTACAGAAATGGGGCATCTGATTCTGTAATGGGAACATAAGCAAGAATTTGAATGAATAAAAATCCCACTGCTCAAATGCTTTTTATTTGTCCTGATGCAGCTTTAGAGTCTGTTGACAGATGAGAGAGAGGCAAGTAGCTCATCTCACTCTGCAGTTTTTTCTTTTATTTTCTCTTCTTTGGTTCCCTCTTTCTTCCTCTCTTCCTTCCTCTCTCCCTCCCTCTCCCTTCCTTTCCTTCCTCTCTCCCTCCCTTCCTCTCTCTCTCTTTCTTTTCTTTCTCTCTCTCTCTCCTTCCTTCCTTCTTTCTTTCTCTCTCCTCTTTTTCTTTCTTTCCCTCCCTCCCTTTATTTTTTTCTTCCTCCTTCCCTCCCTCTCTCTTTCTCTTTCTTCCTTTCCTTTCCTTTCTTTTCCTTCTTTTCTTTCTCTCTCTCTTTCTTTCACTTCCTTTCTTCCCCCTTCCTTTCCTTTCCTCTTCTCTTCCCTTTTCTTTCCCTTTCCTTTCCCTTCCCCTTCCTTCCCTTCCCTTTCCCTCCCTCCCTCCCTCCCTTCCCTCCCTTCCCTCCTTCCTTCCTTCCTTCCTCCCTCCCTCCCTCCCTCCCTTCCTCTGTCCCTCCCTCCCTTCCTCTGTCCCTCCCTCTCTCCCTTCCCTCCTTCCTTCCTTCCTTTTCTTTCCTTCCTTTCCCTTCCTCCCTTCCTTCCTCCCTCCCTCCCTCCCTGCCTTCCTTCCTTCCTTTGTTTCTCTCTCGCTCATTCTTCGTTTCTTTTCTTTTTCGAGCCTATGAGGTATCAGAGGAGCAAGACTACTCATCCACCTCTCTGGGTATGTGGGTTACCATGATCTGATAATGCTGAATTTTGGAACCTGGATTTTGAGTATTTGTAGGTATTACCACGCACAGTGCCATAGTAAATATTTTCATCCTTGTGGTCATGATGGTCCCATCTCATATAGGCTCATTGTGAGGAGAATTAGATGAAATAATGCACA
This sequence comes from Pongo abelii, assembly GCF_028885655.2. NCBI lineage: Eukaryota > Metazoa > Chordata > Mammalia > Primates > Hominidae > Pongo > Pongo abelii. The sequence goes on from NC_071995.2 coordinate 95,027,812, forward strand.
TACATTGTATAGTGCAGTGTCTGTCACGTACTATGTTTTTGGAAAATGGAGCCAGTAGTAACGGTATAATTGTAATAATCAACATTGATACTATTAGGAATAATATGAATATTACCTAATAATGATAAGCTAAATGATATTTTGGAACTTTAATCAAGTACTCTTTTTATTTCAGGAATACAAACTGGCCCTTTTACAATGCTATGGAAGATATCTTCAGCAATTCGATACCAATTTTGATGAGAATAAAGTGGATGTAACTCAATTCAAAGCTACCTTTTTCCCAAAAGGCTTTAAAGATAAAACTGCTGGACTTACAGTAAGATGAAAGAGCAGCTGAAATAGCTATAATTTATGATTAGCTATGCAATGTATCTTTTAGGTGACAGCTTCTAAATGTCTTTTGTTGGCTTAGCATAGCATCTAGCTGTGTGCTATAAGTTGCTTAATAAATACTTTCAGTGCTGGATAAGAAAGTGAACTTATTAAGCTTTGTAAATATGCTTTGGAGATTAAGTTACTGCAGTCACTCATTCATGTAGCGGTTGTTGTTATTTAATAACTAATAGTTGTAGAGTGCATTTAGTTTATAAAGTGCTTTGGAAAACAAATTTGGTAAAGTAATTTTATGAGTTACGTACTATTATCCCTATTTTACAGAAGATAAAAATAAAGCTTATCACATAGTATAAAAAAAGCAGCTCTTGAGATTAAACATAAATGTATTGATATAAAAAATTTATACTTTATTTCTAGTATACCAGTATTTTGTTAATTACTACCATTGATTCACTGGTTGAGCAGTTTTCATGTGCTGAGTACTCTTCTAAATACATTGTATGAATTATCATCTTGCAGAAAAGGTCTCTCCTACTCCCCTTTTTGTAGCCTTGACCCCCTACCTTCTGCTTTTTGCTTTTCATACTTTGCCAGAATTTTTCTTTCTTCCTCTTTCTTTTCTTTTCTTTCTTTCCTTCCTTCCTTCCTTCCTTCTTTCCTTTCTTTCTTTCCTTTCTTTTCTTCTTTTTTTTTTCGGAGTCTTGCTCTGTTGCCCAGGCTGGAGTGCAGTGGCATGATCTCAGCTCACTGCAACCTCTGCCTCCTAGGTTCAAGCGATTCTCCTGCCTCAGCCTCCTTAGTAGCTGGGATTACAGGCGCGTACCACCATGTCCGGCTAATTTTTGTATTTTTAGTAGAGACGGGGTTTCACCATGTTGGTCAGGCTGGTCTCGAACTCCTGACCTCATGATCCACTCTCCTTGGCCTCCCAAAGTGCTGGGATTACAGGTGTGAGCCACGGTGCCCGGCCAATTAATTTCTAAAGTAGAAACCTGTCATTTTGTTCCACTATGCATTGACTTTGCCTTTCGGCTAGTCAATGCATTCCATACATGGAATGCTCTCTCTATTTTTCTGAGCCTGGGTCACCCCTATAATAGCCTCACTTTTTTTTTTTTTTTTTTTTTTTGAGACAGAGGCTCACTCTGTTGCCCAAGCTGGAGTGCAGTGGTGTAATCTTGGCTCACTGCAACCTCTGCCTCCTGCGCCCAAGTGATTCTCCTGCCTCAACTTCCCGAGTAGCTGGGATTACAGGTGTGCACCACCATGCCTGGCTAATTTTTTTATTTTTAGTAGAGATGGGGTTTCTCCATGTTGGCCAGGCTGGTCTCGAACTCCTGACCTCAAGTGATCTGCCTGCCTTGGCCTCACTTCTTTATTTTAAACCATCTCATCCAACCTTACAAAATACTTTCAATTCAGTGACCACAGCAGTCCCTTCAATGCTGCATGAGCCTGGATGCATGAGCCTGTAACTGTTTTCCCTCCTCTAAGAGCAGTGTCCGTTTCTTCCTCATCCTAGAGTCCCTGTTGCCTAGCAGAGTGTGGCTAATAGAGGTGCTCAAGAAACGTTTGTTGAGTGAATTGTGTAAATGGTTATAATCACATCTGAATTAATAAATAAGTTAAAATGCCACTGGGTGAGCTTACAACAATTGATTCAATTCTGTATTTTTGGTAATAGGATTTTTTTTTTCTTTCTGAATTTCTTTTGACTAAGGAAAGCTAGTCTTAACTAGATGGATGTTTTAAAGGAACCTATCTTTTTTTTTTCTACACTAATCTATTAAATTAATTATCCATAATTGTTTCCATTTTAGTTTTTTACATTTTGAGAAATGCTTGCCTAAGTTATTTTTATTTCTTTTTTCTTTTTCTTTTTCTTTCTTTTCTTTTCTTTTTTTTTTTTTTGAGATGGAGTTTCTCTCTTGTCACTCAGGCTGGAATGCAGTGGCACGATCTTGGCTCACTGCAACCTCTGCCTCCCGGGTTCAAACGATTTTCGTGCCTCAGCCTCCTGAGTAGCTGGGATTACACGCGTGTGCCACCACGCCCAGCTAATTTTTATATTTTTAGTAGAGACAGGATTTCATCATGTTGGCCAGGCTGGTCTCGAACTCCTGACCTCAGGTGATTTGCCCACCTTGGCCTCCCTAAGTGCTGGGATTACAGGTGTGAGCTACTGTTCCTGGCCAGTTATTTCTATTTCTATTTTCCCATGTGTTTCAGTTTCATGCTTTGAGTGGCAAAAATATGTGCAACTACCAGCTGGTCTGCGACAGTGATGAAAACCTGAAGAATAAAGAATCTGTGGTCCAGTGTCTGCATATCTTGTCCTCCTTAAGGCTCATCATGCAAGTGGCTCTGCCACAAGAGCATCTTTGCTGGATTATCTTCAATGGTATATACTGATGTATTTTATTTTCCATTGTGTCTTTCAGAAAGTTGCTTAATGCTAAGTTTGACCGTAGCTTGAGTACCTTGTGATTTAAAACATATGCATTTCATAATAGGATGATTGTATTTTTTTCAACATTTGTATGACATATTTGTCCTCGTAAATTGGGACAGATAAAGCATGTCTTTGGGTTTTCATTGGGGAAAGGGTCAGAGGCTGTGGGAATAATCACTGTTGGGTGTTCAAAAGGCAGGGCCGCAGTTAACGAGTAAATATAGATGGAGAAGGGTCAAAGAACCAGTGCAGGTTAGATTGGTTCTAAGCATCACCCGTTTACTGGCCCTGTCCTCAAACAACTTGGCTTTGGGTTTCTGCAAAGTGACCTTCTCCTCCTACTTTTATTTTGAGTGAGGAGTGCTGAGGAACACACACACACACACACACACGCACACACACACACACATTTGTACATTATGTGTGTGTCTGAAGAAATGACTCTCAGCTAAAAAATGTAATACTTGCTTTTCTCTATTTTAAAGTTGCAACTTACTCCATTGTTCTCTGGATAATATATTTTTAAAAGGAAAATAATAATGACAGTGTGTTTGATGTGCATAAGACAGGATCAAATAACTTCAAGGAAACATATTGGATTTTCCCTCATCCATGGCAACTGAAAGTATATTTTCTAGCCTTTTCCTTTCTCACCCACCCCCAAGTCATGTTTTGACATTTTGATTGAAATCAGACTTTACATTTGCGCCAGAGATGAGGCCAACTTTGATGAGATTTTTTCAGTCCAGTGATTATTAAGCTTTTGTGTCTGATCATCCTCCAGAGACTCAGTGTTACCTGCGCCACCACTGCCATCTCTCACACATCTTGGCAGGGACAGAGAAGGAGCAGCAGTTCCGTGTTAGGCCCAGTGGTTGAGCCCTGTGGTCAGCCCTTGTTTGAGGGGTGGAAATGAGCATGATTCCCTGTCTTTACTCCTTTTAAGATCACAACCCAAACATAGTCTTTTTTTTTTTTTTTGTCTGAGACAGGGTCTCACTTTCTCACCCAGAGTGGAGTGCTGTGTGGCACGATCACTGCAGCCTTAAGCCTTGAACTCCTGGGCTTAAGCCATTCTGCATCAGCCTTCCAAAGCACTGGGATTACATTTCTTTCAATAGTCTTTTTTATTTTTATTTTTTGAGATGGAGTCTCGCTGTGTTGCCCAGGCTGGAGTACAGTGGCACAATCTCAGCTCACTGCAACCTCCACCTCCCGGGTTCAAGAGATTCTCCTGCGTCAGCCTCCCGAGTAGCTGAGACGACAGGCACGCACCACCACACCTGGCTAATTTTTGCTTTTTAGTAGAGACGGGTTTTCACCATGGTAGCCAGGCTGGTCTTGAATTCCTGACCTCAGGCAATCGGCCCGCCTCTGCCTCCCGAAGTGCTGGAATTACAGGCGTGAGCCATCGTGCCCGGCCTCTCTCAATAGTTTTTTTTTTTCATAAAAAGATTATTTCTGTATCCTTGATATCCTTTTCTTGGTATGTGCTTTTTTCCTTTTCTCTTTTTTAATACACATGGCATTGTGCTCTAGATTTTATTCTGTTTCTTTTTTTTCCTGCTGAATATTATGGGGTTTTAGAATCTAGCTAAGTTCCTGTATGTAAATATAATTCATTAATTCTGCCTGGTGAATTATATTCCAGATATCCATACAGGCCTGGCGATGAGCACCTGGTTTGCCTGACCTCTCTAATTGCACAAATAATTCTGCAATGAATATCCTTACACATGTCCTTTTATAGATCTGTGCCAGAGTTTTCTGGGATCTGTGCCTAAGAGTGGAATTACTGGGTTCTGGGAGATACACATACTTAGTTTCAGTAACTACTCTTCCTGTTTTAATTTATTCTGTAACTTACTGAATGCCTACCATATGCTAGGTATTGTTCTAGGTGCTAGGGACACAGGAGTGGACAATAGACAAAAACCACATTCTCATGCTGACTTCCATTGCAGGGAGATGCTAAACAAATCAAAACTGAATTGTGTCAGATGGTGATGAGGCTATGGAGAAAAGTCAAAGCCAGAAGGGGATAGAGAGAGGAGGGGCTGGGCTGCTGAGATGACAGAGGAACAAAGACCTGAAGGAGTTTGGATAGTGAAACTTCTGGGTATTTGGTGGAAGGGCATCCACCTGGGGGATCAGCAAGTGCAAAGACCCTGAAGTTCTGACAATTTGGAATTTGAGTAGTCAAAACTATATTTGACTGAAAAGGTCAAATGTGCCTTGATAACTTATCAAAATACGTTTGACCTTTTCAGTTAGACATTTACTGTATTTACTTTTAATTGACTGTTATACATACACAGACTTGGTTTCTTCAAATATTTAACCAATCTTGGTTTTTAAATAAAAATTTAGGCTGCACACAGTGGCTCACACCTGTAATCCCAGCACTTTGAGAGGCCAAGGCAGGCAGATCACCTGAGGTCAGGAGTTCAAGACCAGCCTGGCTAACATGGTGAAACTGGGTCTCTACTAAAAATACAAAAATTAGCCGAGTGTGGTGGTGCATGCCTGTAATCCCAGTTACTCGGGAGGCTGAGGCAGGAGAATTGCTTGAACCTGGGAGGCGGAGGTTGCAGTGAGCCAAGATCATGCCACTGCATTCCAGCTTGGGTAACAGAGCAAGTCTCCATCTCAAAAAAAAAAAAAAAAAATCTATTGGGTATATGGATATTGAGTAATACCTTACTTTTCAACTAAAGTGAACCCAACTAATTTAGACCCTCAACTAGATTAGTTTGATGGTGGCCATTTTTAATGAAAAGGACTCACAAGACCAGGCAATAAACTCCTATTAGGGACTTGGTTAAAAATGAAACAGGCCTGGCATGGTGGCTCACGCCTGTAATCCTAGCACTTTGGGAGGCCCAGGTGAAAGACCAGCCTGGCCGACATAGTGAAACCCCATCTCTACTAAGAATACAAAAATTGGCCGGGTGTGGTGGCGTGTGCCTATAATCTCAGCTACTTGGGAGGCTGAGGCAGGAGAATTGCTTGAACCCGGGGAGCAGAGGTTATAGTGAGCCGAGATCATGCCACTTCCCTCCAGCCTGGGCAACAGAGCAAGACTCCATCTCAAAAAAAAAAAAAGGAACAAAGGAAATAAACTTCCAGAAATACCCTGAGATCATAAACATTCAGTCTGTGTTCCATCTGATACCATTTACTCTCTGAGTCTGGCTTTTGCAGCAGGAATTTGTGAGCCATGCCAAGATCTTGAACTGTCAAAGGACTTAGTTACAGTCAGAACCTTTTAGGGCTGGAAAGGTGAAAGGCACCTTTTTGAAATACAGAGGGCCCTTGTCATTCTTGAGGGCAGTCTCCTGAGGCCTTCCTCAGTTCCCCAGTTCCCCGTTACTGGCATGTTTATACAGGCTCCTGGCTTGCATCCTCATCACATGTTTTGTGGACAGGCATGTGTTTCCTGTGCATATTTTTACTTGGTGACTATTTTTTTTTCCTGCAAAGAAACACTTAGACAATTTTATTTTTAAAGATGAAGAGTAGAGGCCAGGAATGGTGGCTCACGCTTCTCATCACAGCACTTTGGGAAGCCAGATTACTTGAGGTCAGGAGTTCGAGACCAGCCTGGCCAACATGGCGAGACCCCCGTCTCTACTAAAAATACAAAAATTAGCTGAGCGTGGTGGTGAGCGCCTGTAATCCCAGCTATTTGAGAGCCTGAGGCATGGGAATCGCTTGAACCCGGGAGGTGGAGGTCATGGTGAGCTGAGATTGCACCACTATACTCCAGCCTGGGTGACAGAGCAAGACTCTATCTCAAAAAAAAAAAAGAATGAAATGAAAAAGATGAAGAGTAGAGGTCAACAAAGCCTCGTTGAGATAAGTCTGCTGAGCTTGAGCTGTTATTAGTCGAGTGGTTTCTTCCCCAGTGGATCTTCAGTGGAATGAATAACTGCAGGTGCTGGGGGTAGTCACATGAATAACGCTGAGTCCCTGAATGTTAAGGACCAATTGCATTCTCTATGAAATTTAGGGTACTATACGTTTAAGTTTAAATTTTGTTCAATTTTGGGGGTCACTGATTTGTGTAATTGATGTTTATTATGCTTATAGTTGTGTTCTAATCAAGTGATAGATGTTTTGGTGCAGTTGCCATTTTCTCACAAACTTTTTATTTATTTATTTTTTTGAGATGGAGACTCGCTCTGTCACCCAGGCTGCAGTGCAATGGCGCAATCTTGGCTCACTGCAACCTCTGTCACCTGGGCTTAGGCAATTCTCCTGCCTCAGCCTCCTGAGTAGCTGGGATTACAGGTGCATACCATCACGCCCAGCTAATTTTGTGTATTTAGTAGAGATGAGGTTTCTCCACGTTGGCCAGGCTGGTCTTGAATTCCTGACCTCAGGTGTTTTGCCCCCTTCAGCCTCCCAAAGTGCTGGGATTACAGGTGTGAGACACCACGCCCGGCTGGGATTACAGGTGCACACCATCATGCCCAACTAATTTTGTATTTTTAGTAGAGATGGGGCTTCTCCATGTTGGCCAGGCTGGTCTGGAATTCCTGACCTCAGGTGTTTTGCCTGCCTCAGCCTCCCAAAGTGCTGGGATTACAGGTGTGAGCCACAGCGCCCGGCCATCAGAAACTTAAAAGTTTAAACCTGAACATAGAATTCATGATTGTTGAATTTTTATGGTTACGAATATTAGATACTTTATAGAAAATATTTAGACTTATCTGCTACAATTACATGCCTTTTTAAAGCATGTTACCATCTTTTGGGTATGTTTATAGATTGATAAACTGCTTGTATACAGAGAAGTATGGTGATGTTCCCCACTCCTCTCTTCAACCCTCCCTCTAGCCTTCTATCCTCTTTTAATTAATGGTCTGACACAAAAGCATGTGTCCTTACTTAGGTGTTGGAAATGCTATTTTTTCACTAGAATGCTTATAGGACACACCTTGATAATGGGAAAAAATGTTATATAAGTCTGAGAGTGAATATAATGTGCCCTGTTATGCATTATGATTTTTAAATTATTATGAGTTTCCTTGTTGAGTATTTTGCCTTGCTGATTAAATATGTATTCTGATCTTACTTGGAGATAAATCTTTAGTTTTTCAACCATAAGGAAACCATGGGAACCAATTTTATTTATATATATATGTATATATTTGAGATGGAGTCTTGCTCTGTTGCCCAGGCTAGAGTGCAGTGGCACTATCTCAGCTCACTGCAACCTCCGCCTCCCAGGTTTAAGCGATTTTTCTGCCTCAGTCTCCCAAGTAGCTGGGACTACAGATGCACGCCACCACGCCCGGCTAATTTTTGTATTATTAGTAGAAACGGGGTATTACCATATTGGCCAGGCTGGTCTGGAACTCCTGACCTTGTGATCCTCCCGCTTCAGGCTCCCAAAGTGCTGGGATTACAGGCGTAGCCACTGTACACAGCTGGGAACCAGTGATATTTTATATGAATTAATGAAAGCACAGGGTACATAAATTATGCCACTAGAATTATTCTTTTGTTCATTCTACTTCAAAAGTTAAATGGCCTGTAAAATGAGACTGAAAGATTCCTGTGTCAACATATTTAAAATACGGCCATGTTAATTATTTTAATGATTTTGTTTACAAGTTACAAGAAAAATTATGATGAGTATAACTCTATATACCATTATCAGACTTCCTCATGAGATCACTTGTTTTGGGAACTACAGACTTGAACCACAGAAATTGGAATATAAAATTTCTATCATTTGACTGTACAACATGTTAACAATCGTTTTCTCCATCCAGGTACCATTTATATTTACACCATTTGCAGAAAACTGATGGTCATAGGTCAGTCTTCCAAGGTATGAAATGTACTGACAAAATATTTTCCCCTCTATTTCCTGTTTTATTTTTCTTAAGGCTTTCATTACACAGTATATTGAATGTTAAACAAGGAATATTTGGAGAATTATATAATATAAAATTTAGTAAATATATAGCTTTATTATTCTTAGTTTTGCTTTAATAGGTATCATATGTAAAAATATAGATCATTTAATGAAAAGAAAGGAAATTCCTGAAAATGTTAGTATTCTCTGTCTCTCAGATAGTCATGCTTGTCACGCTTGATAGTGAACATCCATCTGGTTACTATAGCTTTAGGTAGGGTCACCATCCTTCCTGGCTTGCCCAGGAAAGTCCCGGTTTATGCCTGTTGTCCTGTTAGTAATTATCAGTAGTGCCCACTTTTACTAGTAAAAGTGGCCTGGGCCGGGTGCAGTAGCTTACACCTGTAATCCCAGCACTTTGGGAGACCTAGACTGGCAGATCACTTGAGGCCAGGAGTTTGAGACCAGCCTGGCCAACATGGCAAAACCCTGTCTTTACAAAAAATACAAAAATTAGCCGGACCTGGTGGCACATGCCTGTAGTTCCAGCTGCTTGGGAGGCTGAGGTGGGAAGATTGCTTGAGCCTGGGAGGCGGAGGTTGCAGAGAGCCAAGATCGTGCCACTTTGCACTCTAGCCTGGGTGACAGAGCAAGACTGTGTCTCAAATAAAAAAAAAAAATAGAAAATTAAAAAAAGCTGTCCTGGTTTGGATGATAAACTATGGTTACCCCCTTTATGTCATGATACGGAGCTTGGATTTCGTTCTGCTTGAAGTGCTTTCACTTCTGGCCTGCATGCTAATCGGGTGAATGCACACTTAACCTCTAACCCAGCTGCATGACAAAGGCAAGGAGACTTTATTTTATAGTAAGATTCTTACTTACCAGTACTCACTGCTCTGTTAGCTTGAGGAAGTTGCTAACACTTCTATTGACTTCCCTACAATGTTGGTAGCATTTTTGTCCGCGGGAGACATATTTATTCCCTGTATTAATTTTCCAGTTATTGGAATGTAGGCCAAGAAGGGTGAATATACTCCCATTGAGACCCTGCTTGAGTTGTTGCTGGCATCTGAAACATGACTACTTTATTCTTTATTCCATGCAGAACCTTACCCTGAATATTCTAACACTCAGGAGAGATATGTTTTTTCTTATTTCCTCAAAGCATAGCCAAGTATCTTAAAAGTTGACTACTTTGAAAAAGAAAAATGGAAGTAAAGAAATTTGCATGCTCAATGGATAACATTAATTATGTGTTCTCTCTCTGTTTTGCTTCTCAAATTAAAAAACTCTATGACAGACAGTGACTTGAAGAAGCTCTGTGCCAGCTTTCTGAGTGTGAATTAAATTGAGGGGGGACTCTCCCAGGTCTAATGTAAACTTGGCCCGCAGACTATTGCAACGATGCTACATTCAGTTCCAGATGATTTCCTAAAGAGAATTTGCATACTCTGGTTGCACTTGGTGTAACAACAACAAACATGGCTTCACAGGACCATCATAGTTTGGTCTGCTGCAGTGCTTGCTGCCAAAGCTTTGAAGGGCAGAGATGTCTGTGCCAACATTTGACTGTTAGTGTTTGTGCTTGTTAACGCTGAGAGAATTTTAAAGTGACAGTCATCTTAAAATAATTTCTTATTCATAACCTTTGTAAGACATTTCTTCTCTGCCTCATATACCTTGAGTTTGTCTCTGATAAAATAAGGATAGTTGAGTATTTTGCCATGCTGATTAAATATGTATTCTAATCTTATTAGGAGATAAATCTTCAGTTTTTCAACCATAAGGAAACCTTGGGAACCAATAATATTTTATATGAATTAATAAAAGCACAGGGTACATAAATTTTGCCACTAAAATTATTCTTTTGTTCATTATATTTCAAAACTTAAATTGCCTGTAAAATGAGACTAAAATGAGTATAGTTCTTTTTTTTTTTTTTTTTTTTGAGACTGATTCTTGCTCTGTTGCCCATGCTGGGTGCAGTGGCGCCGTCTTAGCTCACTGCAAGCTCGGCCTACTGGGTTCAAGTGATTCTCCTACCTCAGCCCCCTGAGTAGCTGGGATTACAGGCACCCACCACCATGCCAGGCCAATTTTTTGTATTTTTAGTAGAGATGGGGTTTCATCATATTGGCTAGGCTGGTCTCAAACTCCTGACCTCCAGTGATCTGCCCACCTCAAGCCTTCCAAAGTGCTGGGATTACAGGCATGAGCCACGGCGCCTGGCCCAAAATGAGTATAGTTCTGTGGTGCCAGTCTTGTGGGATGGGAATGGGAGGTGAGGGATGCAATAATTTTGCGGGGGGGTGTGGGTGGTTGTACATTTGGCACCTGAAGATCTGAATGACATTCTTTCTGTTTCAAGGAAATTCATAATTTTCACCAGTAATTCCCAAACCTTCAGCTGGTAAATTGATTCCTGAGCTGAGGCTAAAAATGGATTTGATGGGTCCATTTAATGGAGACAAGTCCTTGGAGGTCCCACCGTGTGTGAAATGTCCTGGGTCTGAGGGATTTGAATACTGTAGTAACTTCAGAGTTCAAGTATGTTATAGCATAAGACGGAAGGAGAAATAGACCTGGCCTCCTCATGCTGTCTAAACTCCCATTTATATAGGATCTAGGCATGATGGCTAGCTTTTGTTATTATTATTGAATCTATACTATGTGCTAGGTCCTGTGAAAGGCTTATGAGGTGGGCACTAGCATCATCATCATTAACATTGATTGAATGAATGCCTGCCGTCATCAAGTATGCTTGTAAGAACTTTCATTTATCATCTCATTTAATCTTCACACCACCACTTTGAGAAAGGTGCTGTTATTACCTCTATCTTTTTTTTTTTTTTTGGATACGGAGTCTTGCTCTGTCGCCCAGGCTGGAGTGCAGTGGCGCAGTCTTGGCTCACTGCAAGCTCCACCTCCCAGGTTTGCGCCATTCTTCTGCCTCAGCCTCCCGAGTAGCTGGGACTACAGGCGCCCGCCCCCACTCCCGGCTAATTTTTTGTATTTTTAGTAGAGACAGGGTTTCACCTTGTTAGCCAGGATGGTCTCGATCTCCTGACCTCGTGATCCACCCGCCTCGGCCTGCCAAAGTGCTGGGATTACAGGCGTGAGCCACTGTGCCCAGCCACTACCTCTATCTTATATAGTAGATAAGGAAGCTGAGGCTGGGAAAAGTTACTTTGCTCAGGGTCACACATCTAGTCAGAGATGTACTGAGACCAGGGGCAATGTCACCCTGTACCGTTAGAATAATGCATGTCTGTTGACTAAATGGAATCCCGTCATGACCCATTCTATTTTGTTTTATGTACTCAAATGGATAAGCTGCAGGGAAGGGGTTGATATTTTCTGATATAACCCTATCTCCTAAAGACATCCTGAAAACCAAAACTAACTAGGGGCACTTCCCTAGGTGAGAAACACCTAATTTAGTGCTGCAGCAGATCATCAGCATAAGCTTAGGGAATAGAGGGTGGTCAGACTTCTGAAACCTCTTTCCCTGAAGACATATGACCATTTTGCTTTTGTTTATGGAATAATTTAGTTTCTTCGGTGGCATTTATAGTACTCAGCAAACATTAAAGAATACATCTAGAATCTGTTCATTCTAAGAAATGATTGATTTCTGTTTCATTTTACTATGAAACTGAAATAGTTTGACAACGTATGTGGCTTGAACAGTTACTGTCAAATTATTTCACATACCATTACATAAACTTTAAGTCCTAACTTTGAAATTGCTTGTCATTTTCTTTAAATGGTGTAAGATGATATAAATGAGGCTGCAGCGCCATCCTGTGGCTGAGCTGATTAATAGTGTGTATGTTTCCTACTCAACACCTACAACATGCTCTTACTGGGGCCATGTTTTGGATATGGATATCATTTGACTTTTCAAAGTTCTTTTTTTTTTTTTTTCCATGAGGAGAATAGTCCTGATGTATCCTATTAAATTTTTTAATTAATAGAAACAGTTATTTATAGCTTTTAAGGGTAAGAAAAAAATGCTACAAATTGAGTCATATTTTGAAAATGGCTTTTCCTGTTTAAACTTGAAAGATAGTTTTTCATAACCCTAAGTGGTTTATGGTGAGCTTCTATCCTTTGTCAAGGCTCCTCTGTGTAGTGGAAAGAACACTGCACTTGGGAGTTCAAAGACCTGAGTTTCAGCCCCAGCTCTTTTGCTTAGAATGAGTTTAGCCTCATGGAGTCAAGCTAAGTTACTTTTAAGATCCCTTCTGGCACAGAAAACTTTGATTTTCCATAAACAAATTAAATACAATGTGAACAATTGTTAACTGAAGCCATTTTTATTTTGAAATGTGAAATTTCTAATACCAGGAGTCCTGAAGGATTTTAGAAAGATGTGAATTTAAAGGGGAAATTTAGGCATGGCTTAATCATATACCACCCAACCCAAACCACAACAATCCAAATGCAAAAATCTGAAATAGAGATTGTTAGGGAGTAGCAAATGTGAGAAAAATTCGAGAGTTTTTGGTGATATGATTAATTTCATATCAGTTCACAAAGTTCGTAACAATAACAATGACAGCAACAACAAAAACAGCAATGAATCAACCTCAGTCTAATTTAGAAGAGGTACAGTGTCATTCACTGTACTGTGGTCTAGCCATACACCCTGAAAGGATGCTGGCAACCTGAGGTAAAGCCACAGAAGGCCAATCATGGTGGAGAAGGGCAGTGCAATTCCATGAGGGATGGACGTACTTGGAGATATTTACCCTGGACGAGAGAGCCGAGGGAGAGGGCAGGCTGCATTAAGTGTTTTTAGATTTCTGGGTGTCTGTAATTTAGAAGTGAGTTTTGGATTGCTTTGTGCTGTTCTGGAAGGCATGATGAGGACCAATGCACTGGAGGTATATGAAGGTGGATTTTATTTTAGATTATGGAAGTATTTTCCTAGCATGTCATGTACATTATCTCTTTCTCCATAACAGCACTATTGTGATGTGAAAAAATACCCATTTTACAGATGAGAAAATTGAGGCCTAAAGAGGTAAAGTGATCCAACCACTAGGTGGTAAAATTGGGACAGAAATCCAGGTTTATTTGATACTAATCTTGGACCATTTCTACTAAGCATCGCAGGCCCCAGGCTGTAAGCCTTTTTCCTTTTCCTTACCTCCTATACCAGCTAATCTTCAGAATCGTATACTGGTTCCAGGCCAACAAATAACAATTGTATCATTGGAGTTAATTCCTAGACTAGTGTTGACATGACAAATGTTAATAAAAATGAGTGGAGAGGCTTATAATAAGATGAGACATGCTGGGTGCAGTGGCTCATGCCTGTAATTCCAGCACTTTGGGAGGCTGAGGTGGGTGGATCACTTTAGGTCAGGAGTTCAAGACCAGCTTGGTCAACATGGTAAAACCCCCTCTCTACTGAAATAGAAAAATTAGCCAGGTGTGGTGGTGCACACCTGTAGTTCCAGTTACTTAGGAGGCTGAGGCATGAGAATCAATTGAACCCAGGGGGCAGAGGTTGCAGTAAGCCACGATTGTGCCATTGCACTCCAGCCTGGGTGACAGAGGAAGACTCTGTCTAAAAACAAACAAACAAAAAAGACATTTTAGAATGTCTCCCAAAATAGCTTGAGATTTTGAGTTTTTAAATTATCTTTTACTTTTTAAATACTCGTTTCTTCTTGACACATTATTTATGGTATTTTTGGTTTAAGTAATCAGCAACTTGTGCTCACAACTTAGAATTTGATTATATTTAATACAATTATCATTATTAACTTAAAATGAAAACAAATCCAGTGGTGCCCTTTATTTTGCAGGCCTTAGAGTATCTCCTGTGGGCCAGCATGTGTATGGAGTCCTTGGTCCCGCTCCTGTCGCTCAGGTACTTGACGTGGCGCACTACTCTCTACACAGCTGTTTGCCAATGCTGCTATGACTGCCATGCCGGGATTCACGGAGAGGTATGCTGCTTTTTAACTCTGAGGAGTCGAATTTTTTTTTTTTTGAGATGGAATCTGACTTTGTTGCCCAGGCTGGAGTGCAGTGACGTGATCTCGGCTCACTGCAACGTCCATCTCCCAGGTTCAAGCGATTCTCCTGCCTCAGCCTCCTGAGTAGCTGGGATTACAGGCATGTGCCACCCATGCCCAGCTAATTTTTGTATTTTTAGTAGAGACAGGGTTTTGCCATGTTGACCAGGCTGATTTCGAACTCCTGACCTCAGGTGATCTGCCTGCTTTGGCTTCTCAAAATGCTAGAATTACAGGCGTGAGCCACCGTGCCCAGGCCCAATATTTTAAAATAGAGCGTATCCAGCATTTTCTTCCTTAGATGCCTGCAAGGGGGAAAACAAAACCCAACCAAAGAATTGAAATGAAGCAAAGACAAAAGTTCAAGGCTTTATTTGCACAAATTTGCTTGACTTTTCCATTCTTTTTCTCTTTCGCCCTCCTTTCTGCTCTCTCCTTTATTCTCTATTCACTTTCACCTTCTTTGCTCCATTTCTGAGTAAGATTTTTGGAATTTTTAAAATTAAGATTTTTATTTTCAAATGACAAATAATAATTGTATATACTTATGAGGTACAATGTGATGTTTTGTTGAATGTATACACTGGAATGATTAAGCTAATTAACATATTCGTTTTCTCACATACCTTTTTCTTGTAGTGAGAACACTTAAAATCTATTTATTAGCAATTTTGAAATATGCAATATGTTATTGTTAACTATGATCACCATGCTATGCAATAGATCTCAAAAACTTCTATCTGTTGTCTTTCCATCCTCACTTTGCTCTTGAATACAAGCCACCTTCCCTCCTCGTTTAGTTTTGTGTTCCTTATCACTTAGTATATACACTCTTGTCTTGCTTTTCTCTGCTAACCACCATTTAATACACTTTGTTTTTCTTTTGTTTTCTTTCTTTATTTTTTTAAGACAGAGTCTTGCTCTCTTGCCCAGGCTGGAGTGCAGTGGTCTGATCACGGCTCACTGCAGTCTTAGTCTCTGGAGTATCTGGGACTACAGACGCACACCACTATGCCAAGCTAATTGAATACACCTTCTAATGACCATTTAATACACTCTATTTTTTGTTTTTCCTTCTTTCATCTCATTTTGATTGAGTACTTGAAATATAACTTAACTTCGGGCTGGGCATGATAGCTCATGCCTGTAATCCCAGCACTTTGGGAGGCTAAGGCGGGTGGATCACCTGAGGTCAGGAGTCTGAGACCAGCTTGGCCAACATGGTGAAACCCTGTCTCTACTAAAAATACAAAAATTAGTTAGGCATGGTGGTGTGCACCTGTAGTCCTAGCTACTTGGGAAGCTGAGGTTGCAGTAAGCTGAGATCGCACCATTGCACTCCAGCCTGGGCAACAAGAGTGAAACCCCATCTCAAAAAAATTTATATATATATAAAAAATTTATATAATTTATATATATATTTTATATAAATTATATATATTATATATAAAAAATATACATTATATATAATTTATATATTATATATAATGTATATATATTATATGTAATACATATAATATATATACATTATATATAGTATATATAAATATAAATTATATATACTTTATATATATATAAATTATATATACTTTATATATAAATATAAATTATATATACTTTATATATATAAATATAAAGTATATATATATTATATATAAATATAAAGTATATATATTTTATATATATACATATAAATTATATATATTTTATATATACATATAAATTATATATTTTATATATAATATAAATTATATATATTATATATAAATGTAAATTATATATATTTTATATATAAATATAAATTATATATATTTTATATATAAATATAAATTATATATATTTGATATATAAATATAAATTATATATATTATATATATATAAATATAAATTATATATATATAACTCCAGAGCTTCTATTGGCCTGTAGAGTGCCCCTGTGTCAATTTGAAAAAGGCATCTTCTCTACATTACATGACACCTGGCTTGGTCAGTGGATGGGGCCTTGGTGAGAATGAGAAGTAAGCACCCCTTCCTTTGGGCCAACACGTTCCTGCACAAGGGTGCATGGTTTGGTATGTGGGGCGTAAGCTGGATTTCTGCTCTAGTCAACCTCTTTGGCTGGAAGTCTTGTGTAGGACTGCCTTCATGGCTGTGCACATGCCTGTTCGTATCTTGTTAACTACCATAAATAAATCATCTGGCAATTCACAGTTCCATTTAGTTTTTCCTGCCTCAACTAATTCTGAAGGGTTTGATGCTGGTGGCACATAGGCAGAAGAACAGCCTAATTTAACCTTCATGGGTTACTTGTGTAGCTCAAGATACATTCCAGAAAGACAACTCATCATGTATATATATAGTTAACTTCAGTGTACTAGTGGTGGCATATTTTGTTCTATAGCTATTAAGATTATTAGGGAATGGAACTTTTATAGCGTTTTGGCCATTTGATCCCTATTGGGATTTTTCTTTATTGGAAAATGTAACCCTTCATAGATGTTAATATTGTGGTTGGTCTAGAAGCATCTTCATTAAAAATTATAAATGATGAATGAAATATTTCAAAGAGTTGGTGAAATAAGGGACATGAACTCTTGTTATTGAGTTCTTAATAACTCCTTTGAACTCATTTGTTATCTATAGAGGATTATAATAATGGTGATATGATTAAATAAGAAAGCCTCCCTTCTTCCTTCCTTCAGATATTTATTAAATCCAGTGTGCTGCGTATTGGAGACACAAAAATGAGTAAGATTCTTTCAGGAAGTCACAGTTTGGTGGTCCATGTGAACAGTTAGGTAGATAATACAGCATGTCATGATACGAAGGTTAGGATTTGAGAAGAGCAACTGAGGACGTGTGTGTGTGTGTGTGTGCGTATGTGTGTGTGTGCGCGCATGCACGCGCACATGAGGACATGCAATGCCAAATGCTGAGAAGCGATAATCTGTATGGAGCTACTGTTTAAGTGATATTTCAGCTTTCCTTTTTAAAATTTCATAATTCCGAAAGTTACCTTATCTCACAGTTTATTAGAGAGTTTAGTGGTTCTTAAAGAAAATGATAGACTGGATAAAAGGAGTCAGCATTAACCTAGAGCTTAATTTACAGATGAAATCAAATGCCTAGGAGAACAAAACATTGTCTTTATACATTTTAATCACTATATTCTGATTTATGAATTAAATTTATTTTAATCGCATGTAGGCATTTGCTCGGCGTGCTTTGGCTAAAATTGATGAGTTAAGGCAACTGGAATTAATGAGTTCCTCAAAATCCCAGGAAGAATCGCGAAGATATTTTCGAGAGGCCACAACAAAGGTATAAAAATTTCATGAAATAAAAGAAATTTACCACACTCTACAGCTGATTAAATACTTAATATTAGTAGTTGGGAAGTGCATCTCATTGTTATTTCATGTATAATTCTGCTTTTTGAGGCAGATGGCAGTGATGATCTTCAAAAGAGGAGTCTTTGAATCTAGAAGAAAAAACAAAGCTGTCTTTAGACCCAAGATAAGAATTAACCTAAGGGAAATACAAACTGTAAGTCTAAACATGTCTTCTCTCTTTAAGACTCTTTTTGCAGTATATTTGTATTATGCTCCTGTATCTTTCAAGCCTAGTCACTCATTATTAAATTCTGCCCCCAGTTCTCTGCCCTAATGGGTAAATAGAGAGAAGAATGTTTTTCTAGTTTGCACGTAGCCTCACTTCATCTCTTTCTGAAAGCTTTTGTGTCTTAGCACAATCCCAGTTTTGCAACCTTAAAGGACAAGAGGCTGAAGAGGAGCCTGTGAAAGATTTCAATGAACTGGCTCTTGCAAATGAATAGGCCTCTGAGTGGTTCTGCGCTTGCCTTTGTCTTTGACCGCTTAGGGTTAGCTGAGCAGGCGAGCAGGCTTTGAGGCTGTGGAGAAGATGGAGGCACCTTTTCTCATCAGCCTTAGGTTTCACCCTTGGGAATGTTCAGGAGCTAGGTTATCTAGTAGCAACAAACAACACCCGTACCTCAGGTGGCTTAAAACAACAATTTATTGCCTACTGGAGTCATATGTTATTTTAGTTATCAGGGGCTCCGCCTTACAAAAGCTGCTCAGGGCCAGGCTGAAGAGCAGCCTTCATTTCAAACATTGCTGGTCATTTGGCTAGAGGACATTAAAGAGAGTTCTGGGGGACCTTGCATGGGTATTGATGCTCAACATGGAAGTGACATGAGTCTGTTCTTCTCACATGTCATAAACAGTCACACAGCCCCTCCCAACCACAAGCGTATTTGGCAAACAGTAGTAAAGATGATCACAGGGCAGGGAGTAGGCAAAGTTACACCTGTGGGGCCCTCGGCCCTTTTTCTTCCTCTTGTCTTTTTCTTCTTCTTCTTCTTCTTCCTTTTGCCTTCCTGACTCTTAATATCCCCCAGGGCCCAGTTCTGTATCGTTTTGAAGCTCTCCCTGACTGTTCTAGATGGATATATACCCTCTTCTGCGAGCTTCTGTGTAGAGATTGAAAATGAATCTGGGGGGAAGGAGATGAGCAGTTTCTTACAGAAGAGGTGTATCAAATCTCAGAACCTGGAAAGGATTTGGGAAATCATCTGGTTCAGTCCTTTTATATTACAGTTGGGAAAATAAAGCCTGCAATATTTAAATGACTGGCTCAAGGTCACAAAGGCAGCCGCTGGCAGAACCAGAACCAGCACCTCTAAGTCCAGTGCTTGGCCTCTGCTCCAATCACTGCTACTCTCTTTCCTCATTTCTTCTTAACGCATTTAGGAGTAATCCTTTTTCTTTCTTTTAAATGAATTACTATATTTAAATACAAATAGTTTTTGGACATGGTACCTTTCCATTGCTACTTAGTGACAATATTGACTACTGAGCCCACAGGTATATTTTATACATCCCTTTTAAGCTATATCCCTTACTAACCAACAGTATATTAATTGGCGAGTATAGTAATTAAATTATAGGCAATTCCTTGGATAAGCTTTTAAGCTACCTGCATCTGGTATTAAGTAGTGGTGCTATAGTCTTTGTAAAAGGGCAGGGAACAATTTTTTTTTTCTCCCCAGCATTTTTTTCTCTGAGCAACCAAATTTAAATATCCAAAGTTGCAAGACTGTTGTTACTTAGAATATTATTAGGACTTAACAGTTATCCTGGTAGCAAAACTAAATACATTTTCAAAGAAAAATGTTTAAAATTCCAGATAAAATTACATTAAAAACTAATTTATATCTGATTTCCCTTAAGATAATTGTTGAATGAAAAGTTCTGGTGATTTTTTTTTTTTTAAGAAAAAATTGTAATTGTTTAGTGAGTAGTTGTTTCAGAGGCTAGTCAACACATCCTTTTTATAACGTCATCCTATGTTACCTTGGCATATTTTGCAGAATGTCCTGTTTTCTGTGTATGAAATAATTTTATTATGTTTCTACTAAACAAATTAATTTCAATATGCATTGAACATATTTTCTAAAACATTTCTGGGTTTGTATGTAAGTTGTTAACTCACAGTAAATCATTTTGACTCTCAAAAGATTCTTTTAAAGGACTACTAATTCAGACTCCTAATGATTGATTAGTTAGTGATTTATTCAATAAATATTTTTTAAGTACCTTCTATGTGAACAAAATAGATGAGGATTACATTCTAGTGGAGAATTATATCATAAATAAATAAGTAATTATAGCTTGTGATAAATATTAAGAAATAAATAATGATAATGGTGAGGATGAAATGAGTTAATCTAAAGCCCTTAGAATGTTGCTGGCAGGTAGGAAGTAGGTCCTCAGTAAATATTAGCTATCATTGTTTATTTATTTTTTATTAATTCAACAACCATGTATTGAGTATCTACTGTGATTTCAAGTATAGTGGAATACAGAAATACTAAATTGCAGCCCTGGCTTTTTGAAGGGCCTTGGGATAATGGGCAGAATTTGGCTAGACAGAGAGAATAGAGAAAAACATTCCAAGTGAAGGATCAGAGCATGGTCATAGCTTAGAAGCCAGAGTAGGCAAAATTTGCTGGGGGTCAGTGATAAATAGAGCTTGACTAGGAATAGGCACGTGATGTTGGGAAATTAACATAATATATCTCCTAGAGTAGATGTCATGGAGACCGTAGTATTTAAAGATGGAACCAGACTGTACAGTTGTGCCATTCAGATTTTCATTCATCCTGACATTTTAAATAAGATAATATATCCTATGCAGTATATGTGTCATAATTTGTCTAATATTTTATTGTTATTATTTTAGTTCTTTCAAAATTTTTTTTGCTATTATAAGTATGGACATCATCCACATCTTCAGACATGCTTATTTTTTTTCTTTCTTTTATTTTCTGTGGATAAAATTCCAGGTGTAGGATTACG
Source organism: Pongo abelii (assembly GCF_028885655.2). Classification (NCBI taxonomy): domain Eukaryota; kingdom Metazoa; phylum Chordata; class Mammalia; order Primates; family Hominidae; genus Pongo; species Pongo abelii. The sequence goes on from NC_071995.2 coordinate 95,048,887, forward strand.
GAATCGAAGGATGTAAACACTTTATTTCCCTTGATATATATTGCCACCTTGACTTCCAAAATGAGTATTCCTATTTTCAAGGTGACAACTTGCAAGTACCAATTTTATCACAAGCTGTTATTATTTTGATATTATTATTTGTTTAAATTTTTTTGTTGTTAATTCAGTTTTCATAAGATGGCTTGCCATTTTAACTTTATTTCTTTGAGCCAACTTTTCTTTCATTGTGTGAATTATTTTTCACAGTCTTTGACCATTTATCTACTAGGGATTTTAATTTTTAAAATATACTTGAATGAGCTCATTATTTTTATAGATATTATTTTGCTTTTCATACTTGACAATCCATTGTTTTCCTTATTGCTTCAGCTTTAATTCTTTTTTATAGATCTTTTAAATATTTATATTTCAAAATCTTTTAGTTAATATTTTATTTACAGCTCTGATAAATATTCCATTCTTTTTGCTAGTTTTTCTATGATGTTTTTATAAATAATTTCATTCTTTTATTCATTTGGGTTTTACCATTTCATTTTGAATACTTCTAATTATTATAAGGTTAATTATGCTGTTTCAATATGTATTTTTAAAAGCTCTGTTTTAACCTAAATAAAAATCTTAGGAAAAACTCTTACCTCTGTAAGAAAAGAGAAGGCAGGGCATGAAGTTCAAGTTTTGTTGAAGTTTTTTTGAGATGGAGTCTCACTCTGTCACCTAGGCTGGAGTGCAGTGGCATGATCTTGGCTCACTGCAACCTCTGCCTCCTGGGTTCAAGCGATTATTCTGCCTCAGCCTCCCAAGTAGCTGGGACTACAGGCACGTGCCACCATGCCTGGCTAATTTGTGTATTTTTAGTAGAGACGAGGTTTCACCATATTGGCCAGGCTGGTCTGGAACTCCTGACCTTGTGATCCACCCAGCCTCCCAAAGTGCTGGGATTACAGGCGTGAGCCACCGCGCCCAGCCCCTTGTTGAAAATTTTAACTTGTCAGATGATCTATGGATTGAAAAGGTACACAAGCTTATGAGTAGGGAAGCTAGTGCTTGCGGGAAAATAGTTCAAGGCAACTTTATCCCTGCTTTTGTTTTTCTGTCTTTCTGACTTTGCCCTAAGAAGAGAAATAAAAGCAAGGGAATTATGAGGAAATCTTCCAGCTGGATAAGGATTCTAGAAAAGCCAACTAGAACTACGGTTCTTATTTACTGGCAAACTAAATGCACAGAACAGGTCATTTGGTGGAGAGAAGAATGAAGTGTGGCAGGAAGCATGTGCAGGAAGTGTAGTCATTTTGGGCCAGTACAAAACAGAATGACTGGGAACCCACAGCGGGTTCTAAACAGTCACTAGCCTGTTAGCATAAAGCTGATCAATTCTTTCTTAGAGTTAATTACCACGAACCTTGTTATTTATACTATTAAATACTGTTTCAAATTTTGGCTTGAAGACCTTCTGCATGAGAATATCCTGTGGTGCTTATTAAAAGTGTCCTAAACACTTATTAAAAGTGTCCAGACACACAAAATCTCTGGAAATTTGGTCTTGAATCTACAAAGCACCCCTGAGTGATTCTTAGGTAACCAAAGTTTGAATATCAGTTCCGAAGGCTATAATGAAGATACTATAAAGCATATGGAGATTTATGCTTGCTTAATAAGCAAACCATAATAAACAACCTTTTAATGCTGCCTTGGAAACACAAGCATATGAAGAAACAACAAAGTCTTTGATGTAATGGCAGCATGATATCTCGAAAGAAATCTGGAGTGACATCTCAAAAAATGAAAAACCATAAAAGCAGGTATCTAATTGTTAGACCAACTGTTCTCTGTTTTAGCATTGATTAAGCATGCCTTACTTTTCTTTGCCTTATAACACGCTTTTCTTTTTTTTTTTTTTTTTTGCCTGAGACAGGGTCTCACTCTGTCACCCAGGCTGGAGTGCAGTGGCATGACCTTAGCTCGCTGCAGCCTCTACCTCCCTAGGCTCAGGTGATCCTCCCACCTCAGCCTCCCAAGTAGCTGAGACTACAAGCACATTCCAACATGCCTGGCCAATTTTGAAATTTTTTTGTTGAAATGGGGGTCTCACTGTGTTGCCCAGGTGGTCTTGAACTCCTTGGGTCAAGCAATCCTCCTGCCTTGGCCTCCCAAAGTGTTGGGATTATAGGCATGAGCCACTGCGCCCACAATATAATAGCTTTAACAAATGGACTGAACTTTTTTTTTTTCTCAATTTCAGTTATCATGGCCACGTACTGTCACAGAGCGGCTACTGGATGAGATGTTTGATAGCACTGCATCCCAGTTTCTGGCTGTCTTGGAAGCTCTTTCTGATTCAAATAGGCGAATACTGCAAACTGGACCCATTGTTACAGATGAAGTGGAGATTCATGATGTTGTCTCAGAATTGTTTATGGCAGGAAAAGAACTTTTGATAAGTAAATAAGATGTTAAGATATTGTTTTATGATAGAATGATGCACATGAGTAACAAAAATTTTAGCATGGTAGTCCATACATAGGAAACTGATAAAATTTATATTGTTTTTTTTTTTTTTTGGTTTGGTTGTTTGTTTGTTTTTGAGATAAGGTCTCTCTTTGTCACCCAGACTGGAGTGCAGTGGTGTGAACATGGCGTGATCATGGCTCACACTGCAGCGTCAACTTCCTGGGCTCAAGTGATCCTCCCTTCTTAGCCTCCCAAGTAGCTGGGACTACAGATGCATGCCACCACACCTGGCTAATTTTTGTATTTTTTGTAGAGACGGGGTCTCACCGTGTTTCCCAGTCTGGGATCGAACTCCTGGGCATAAGCAGTCCACCCATCTCAGCCTCCTGAAGTGCTGGAATTACAGATGTGAGCCACTGTGCCAAGCTGATATAATTTATATTGATCTTGAATTCAGCAACCTTGCTAAGGTCAATTGATATTTCAAATAATGTATTAGTAGATTTTTGGGGGGACTTGTTTTGTATATACGGTCATCTGTGAATGACTTATTTCTGTCCAATCCTGAATCTTTTAATTTCTCTTTTCTTACATTTCTTGATGGTTGCACTGGCTAGGATCTCCATTAACACGTGGGAAGAAGTGGTGGATCTCCATTAACACGTGGGAAGAAGTGGTGGATCTCCATTAACACGTGGGAAGAAGTGGTGGATCTCCATTAACACGTGGGAAGAAGTGGTGGATCTCCATTAACACGTGGGAAGAAGTGGTGGATCTCCATTAACACGTGGGAAGAAGTGGTGGATCTCCATTAACACGTGGGAAGAAGTGGTGGATCTCCATTAACACGTGGGAAGAAGTGGTGGATCTCCATTAACACGTGGGAAGAAGTGGTGGATCTCCATTAACACGTGGGAAGAAGTGGTGGATCTCCATTAACACGTGGGAAGAAGTGGTGAATCTCCATTAACACGTGGGAAGAAGTGGTGGATCTCCATTAACACGTGGGAAGAAGTGGTGATAGCAGACTCCCTTGTCTCATTTTTTTCCTCAGTTGGAAAGCTTTCAACATTTTGCCATTATTTGAGATATCTACTGAATAATTTTTATAGATACCCTTTTGCAGATCACAGATGTTTCTTTTATTCCTGGTTTGCTAAGTGTTTTTTTGTTGTTGTTGTTTTTAATCTTGAATAGTTTAATTTTAGCAAAAGCTTTCTCTGAATTTATTGAGATTTACTGAGTCGATCAAATGGCTTTCTCGTTTATTTCTATTAATGTGGTCGATTATATGGATTGCTTATTTCTGCTTCTCTGTTGATGGGAGAGACTTTTCTTTCTCGTAATGTTATTTTTAGGTTTTGCCCACAAGGTCATATTAGCCTCATAAAATGAGTTGAGAAGTATGCCCTCTTTCTCCATTATCTGTAAATGTTTGTGTCATATTGGTGTTATTTCTTCCTACATGTTTAGTTGAATTTTCTGGTGCAGCCATCTGTACCTGGAATTTTTTGTATGGGAATATTTTAAACAATGAATTCAATTTCCTCCATAGATATAAAATTTTTCAGATTTTCTTTTCAGTATTGGTCAGTTTGCCTTCTCTCTTATTTCATCAGTTTCACCAGGGGTCCACCAATTTCATTAGTCTTTGCAAAGAAACAATATTTGACCTTGTTGATCTTCCCTATTGTATGTCCATTTTCCATATTATTGATTTTTGCTCTTCATTACTTCCTTTATTATACTTTCTTGGGTTTGCTTTACTGATTTAAAAAACTTATTGACTTGGAAGCTTAGATCATTGATTTTTAGGATTTGTTATTATTTACATTAAATGCATATTAAGACATTCTAAATTCAGCTTTAGCTATGTATCTGAAGTTTTGATATATCATATCTTTATTACTATTGGAGTAAGAATATTTTCTAATACGCAGTGTGATTTATTCTTTGATATATGGGTTCTGAACCAAAATATGGGAGATTTTCTAATTATCTTTTGGTTACTGATTTCTATGTAAATTATACTATGGTCAGAGAGCACATTATGTATTATTTGGAACTGTGAACATTTGTTAAGATAGGCTTTATGGCCTGGCAAATGACCAGCTTTGGTAAATAGTCTGTGTGTACTTGAAAGACTGTGTAATTTTTGTTGTTGTTGGATGCATTGCTTTATATATATGTTGATTAAGTTAAGCTAGTAAATCATGTGGTTAGATCTTCTCTATCCCTACTGATAGTTTTTGTCTTTTTATTTTATGAATTACTCAGAGAGGTATGTTAAACATGTGCTATGCATTTCTGTTGGTGTGGAATTGCAAGAGCATGGGATATTCCTATGTTGCTTAATTGGATACTGTTTTACAAGGTGGTTTTTTTTAGTTTGCACACCCATCAACATTTTTTCAGGGTTCCATTTCTCCAAATTCTCTCTGACACTTAGTATTATCTGTCTTTCTCATTTTGTCCATTTTGGTGTGAATTCAGTGGTGTTGCAGTATAAACTTAAATTTCTCTGATGACTAATAAAGTTAAACATCTTTTCATACACTTTTTTCACTATTGGATATCCTATTTTGTGAGGTGCCTATTTTAACCTTTTGTCCTTTTTTCTGTCAATTCATAGGAATTCTTTATATATTCTGGATATAATTCCTTTATTGAATACATGTATGGCAAATATCATTTGTTACTTGATGGCTTGCCTTTTCATTCTCTTAATGATATCCATTGGGGAACAGAAATTCTTAATTTTAATGTAGTCCGATTTATCAATATATCCTCTATAGTTGATCCTTTGTGTGTCGTGGTTAAGAAGTCTCAGCTACCCCAATGTCGTAACTAGATTCTCGTATGTTTTCTTCCATAAGTTTTATTGTTTCTTCCATAAGTTTATGAGATCTATAATTAGAAATTAGATCTTTTTTGTTTATACGAAGTAGAAATCAAGATTTATGTACGTCTATATGTATATTCAGTTGACATAGCACCATTTATTGGAGATAACTTCCTTTCGTTGCCTGCAGTATCCCTTAGTCATAAATTAGGTGGCCGTATGTGTGTTGTCTGTTTTTTTACTCAGCATAATTCTCTTGAGATGTATCCAGGTTGTGTGTATTAATAGTTCACTTGGCGGGGCACTGTGGCTCATGCCTGTAACCCCAGCCCTTTGGGAGGCCAAGATGAGCTGATCCCTTGAGCCCAGGAGTTCAAGACCAGCCTGGCTAACATGGCGAAACTCTGTCTCTACTACAAATACAAGAATTAGCCAGGCGTCATGGCATGTGCCTGTAGTCCCAGCTACTTGGGAGGCTGAGGCGAGAGAATCATTTGAATCCAGGAGTCAGAGGTTGCAGTGAATGGAGATCACACCACCACCACTGCACTCTAGCCTGGGCGACAGAACAAGACTCTGTCTCAAAAAAAAAAAATTTTCACTTGTTACTGCTGAGTATTATTTTATGGTATGGATACACCACAGTTTGTTTAACCACTTACCCTTTGAAGGACATTTGAATTATTTCCAGTTTTTAGCTACTAGAAATAAAGCTGCTATGAACAGTTGAGTACAAGTTTTTGTGTGAAGGTAAGTTTTCATTTCTCTGGAATAAAATTCTCAACAGTGCAATTGCTGGATCGGATATATGATAAGTTCGTATTTAGTTTTGTGACACCAAAAGCAATGGCAACAAAAGCCAAAATTGACAAATGGGATCTAATTAAACTCAAGAGCTTCTGCACAGCAAAAGAAACTACCATCAGAGTGAACAGGCAACCTACAAAATGGGAGAAAATTTTCGCAACCTACTCATCTGACAAAGGGCTAATATCCAGAATCTACAATGAACTCCAACAAATTTACAAGAAAAAAACAAACAACCCCATCAAAAAGTGGGTGAAGGACACGAACAGACACTTCTCAAAAGAAGACATTTATGCAGCCAAAAAACACATGAAAAAATGCTCACCATCACTGGCCATCAGAGAAATGCAAATCAAAACCACGATGAGATACCATCTCACACCAGTTAGAATGGCAATCATTAAAAAGTCAGGAAACAACAGGTGCTGGAGAGGATGTGGAGAAATAGGAACACTTTTACACTGTTGGTGGGACTGTAAACTAGTTCAACCCTTGTGGAAGTCAGTGTGGCGATTCCTCAGGGATCTAGAACTAGAAATTCCATTCGACCCAGCCATCCCATTACTGGGTATATACCCAAAGGACTACAAATCATGCTGCTATAAAGACACATGCACACGTATGTTTATTGTGGCATTATTCACAATAGCAAAGACTTGGAACCAACCCAAATGTCCAACAATGATAGACTGGATTAAGAAAATGTGGCACATATACACCATGGAATACTATGCAGCCATAAAAAATGATGAGTTCACGTCCTTTGTAGGGACATGGATGAAATTGGAAATCATCATTCTCAGTAAACTATCGCAAGAACAAAAAACCAAACACCGCATATTCTCACTCATAGGTGGGAATTGAACAATGAGAACACATGGACACAGGAAGGGGAACATCACACTCTGGGGACTGTTGTGGGGTGGGGGGAGGGGGGAGGGATAGCATTGGGAGATATACCTAATGCTAGATGACGAGTTGGTGGGTGCAGCGCACCAGCATGGCACATGTATACATATGTAACTTACCTGCACATTGCGCACATGTACCATAAAACCTAAAGTATAATAATAATAATAATAATAATAATAAAAGAAAAAAAAAAAAAAGAGAAACTGTCATACTATTCTCCAGGGTGACTCTACTGTATTTCCACCAGCAATGTGTGAATGATCCAGTTTCTGGACATCCTTGACAGAATTTGTTGTATCATTACTTTTTTATTTTAGCCATTCTGATAGGTATGTAGTAATATCCCACTGTACTTTAATTTGCATTTCCCTAATGGCTAAAGATGTTAAACAGTTTTTCATGTGTTTATTTGCCATCTATATACTCTCTTTTTCTCTAGTGTCTTTTGTTCACTTTCTGATTGGATTGTTAATTATTTCTCTTGAGTTTTGACAGCTCTTTTTATATTCTGACTACAAGTCCTGGTCATTGCTTTTTAAGACAGAAAATACCTTTATTAAGATTTTTTTCTCCTCATCATTACTTCCCATTTTTCATTGCTTCTTTCTAAATTCATTTCTTTTTGCTGAAGTACAAACTCTAAGAATTTTGAAGTAGTTTGGCTGGATATAATAGTTAATTTACAAGTTTCTTTAAGATTTTGATGCTATTTCTTTATAATCTTGTATATATAGTGTTTCTGTTGAGAAGTCTAATGTCAGTTTAAATCTTGTTTTATGGATGTATCTTTTACAATTTTCTCTTTGTTATGACATTCTTACATTTTATTCTACTGGATCTAGGGGTGGGTTTAGTAATGCAGCAGATACTTTGAGGTCTTATATCTTTCTTTCATTTTTTCATGTTACTTTAAAATTTCTTTCCTTATATTCATTATTTAAAAAAAAATCCTTCAAGGCATCAAAGATGCCATTAAACAGATGTTAACAGGATAGATGTTCATCCTCCATGTCTTATTTATTTTATTCTTTTCACGTCTTTGTTCTGTTGCATTCTGGGAAGCTGCTTCTATCTGATTTTTCAGGTCACGAATTTGATCTTTGATTCTCTCTGTTCTACTCTTCTGTTTACCTATTTAATTATTTGTTTCAACAATGATATACTTTTTTGTTATTTTTGTGGTTTGTTTGTTTGTTTGAGACAGAGTCTCGTTCTGTTGCCTGGGCTGGAGTGCAGTGGCACGATCTCAGCTCACTGCAGCCTCTGCCTCCTGGGTTCAAACGATTCTCCTGCTTCAGCCTCCCGAGTAGTTGGGACTACAGTTGTGCACCACCACGCTGGGCCAATTTTTTGTATTTTTAGTAGAGATGGGGTTCCACCATGTTGGCCAGGCTGGTCTCAAACTCCTGATCTCAGGTGATCTGCCTGCCTTGGCCTCCCAAGGTGCTGGGATTACAGGCGTGAGCCATCGCGCCTGGCCATCAATGATGATATACTTTATACCTTGAATCCACTTGGTTCTTTTTTCACAGCAGTTGATCTTGCCTCATGTTTCTAATATCCTCTTTTATTTTTCTGAGAGAACACTTTCACTTAAATTCTTGTTTGTGCTTTTCCATTTTCCTGCTTCTTGTGGTAAAGGATGCTTCATTTGTGATTTTTCTTTCAAGGTGTTTTTGCTTTTAATTTTCTTTTCCCATGAGCTTTCCTTCTTGGAACAATTAGCTGACTTGGCCTCAGTGTCCACCTGAGAGGAGGGAGAAAAACCTAGAGTTGGCTCCTATGCCTTTAGGTGAGTTTAGTGTGTGTGTGTGTGCACATGTGGGTGCACATTTGTGTGCCCATCTGAATGCAGGGAACTTCTGGTGCCATAGTTTGGGCTCTTCTCTTCCCAAGAAAAATACAAGTTTTAGGTAAGAATTTCCTTGACTTTCTTCACCCAAACCCCCAAATTTACCCTCGTGCATATCGATCCTTTTCCACTATCTCTCATTTAAATGGAGGGGAGGGGATGTTTCTCTTTGTGTCTTTAAGCCTAATCCCTCCAAATGTCCAAGTGGTCCCATTATACTGTGTCCTTTTTTTTTTTTTTTTTTTTTTTTTTTGAGACAGGTTCTCACTCTGTCACCCAGGCTGGAGTGCAATGGTGCGATCATTCTTCACTGTAACCTGGACCTCCTGGGCTCTAGTGATCCTCCTACCTCAGGGTCCTGAGTAGCTGTGAATACAGGCATGTGCCACCATACCTGGCTAATTTTGTATTTTTTGTAGAATCGGTGTTATTCTATGTTGCCCAGGCTGGTCTTGAACTCTGGGCTCAAGGGATCCACCTGCCTTGGCCTTCCAAAGTGCTGGGATTACAGACATAAGCCACTGTGCCTGGGCCTCCGTGTTTTCTTTCGGCTTCCTTCCTATAGGTCTTCTTCTTGGTACAGCCAGATTTATTGAAGGTATTGTCTGTTTTATTGTTCCTAAGTATTTTCTTTCTACTTATACAGTAGGCACACCCTAGCACTCTACTAAGAATGTCATGGACAACCTTACTGCTCAATCCAGGGGTCACTTTCAGTTACTTTTTTTTTTTTTTAAGTCAAGGTCTTGCTATATTTCTCAGGCTGAACTCGAACTCCTGAGCACAAGTTATCCTCCTGCTTCAGCCTTCTGAGTAACAGAGACTATAGGTGCACGCCAATAAGCCTGGCTAGTCTTTTCTTCTTTACTTTCTGTATGTATGTGTTACTGTTGAGTACTCCTTTCTTTCTAAACACTCACCTTTGCAGCCTTTATTCCCTTTGCTCTTCTCTTAAATGTTGGTGTTTCTTATTAGTCTGTGCAAGGCAACATGATCCACGGCTGAATCTACTATTTACTGCGGATGTATAATGATGACTCTAAAAGCTCTATCCCCGTTTTAGATCTCTTTCCCGTTTCCAACCTATATCTAGGAACTCTTGCTCATTCTGTGTTTGAAATTCCATTCTCTTTCCCCTGAGTATCCTTCCCTAACTGCCCTCCTTCCCCACATCTGTGTTGGATGCCCTTCCTATTTGTCCCCAAAGCACCACCCTGTATTTGCCCACTAAGATTTATTGTTTCCCCCACTAGAACGTAAATCTTATGAAAGCAGGGATTGTGTTTTCCTGGTGCCTGAAAGCGTCTATAGTGAATATTTAATAAATTTTTTTGCATGAATGATATTCAAAACTCTCTTCTTCCTTTCCTAGTGTCAAATATTGGTGCAGATGGAATGCTTGATTTTCCAAAAACATCTCTTCTGGAACTTATGATAGGAAGAAAAGATGTTATTTCTGTGGATGCTGCTGTGAAATTTATAAAATTAGCTTTTACCTATGAGGAGTGGAGTTTATTTGAATCTTCTGCTGCACATCTTATTTATTTTCTCCAGGTAATATATGCAAAATTATCCTCCTGGTTTTGTTTTGTTAAAATGACTTCCAGTTACTAATTAACGTGTGGGATATACTTCTCCAAGAGGCAGGATGATCCAGAGTCAAAGAAAGCAGAGAAGGATTTAACTCTTCTGATTGCAATGGAACCACTAATCAACGTAAAGAGAAACAAAGGTTTGATCTTTCCTTTGGAAAACTATAAAGAAGGACAGTCAGCTCAAATTTATTTAAAAAAAATTGCTGTTCATGGTAAGTATTTATTTGTTTGTTCAAAAAATTTAGTTTGACGAAATATGCTCTTTTATAGATATGGTGAGAGAAAGAATGTTGAAGGCGGAGGGAGCAAGAGGTACAAAGGCCCTGAGATAAGAGTGTGTTTGGTGATTGCAGGAATGGCATGGGGGCATGTGTGACCGAGTGTGGTAGGTGACAAGGTTAGAGAAGTAGCTAGGCGCTAGATGATGTAGTTCCTGGGCTTTGTAAGGATGCTAGATTATATTCTGAGTGACAGTTTTGAGTAGGGGAATGAGGTTCTATTTACCTTCTGGCTTAGTTGGATAAGAGGGACGCCCGTAAGGCGGTGAATCAGAGGACAAAGTCATCGGTTCATGTTAGGAAGGGAAGATTTGGTAATCTCCTGTCTCTTTCCAGCCTGCAGTGTTTGCCATTCTAGGACTTTTCAAATCCTAAAGGTTACTGTGTGTATAATTGAAAACCTGCAGTGTCTGCTTTTTACACCAAAGAGAACTATTTAATTCCAGGTTTTTAATGTTTTGCCATGTTCTTAAGGCATTGCATGGCTTATCAGTTGCAGTAAGTAATTTGTACCAAGTAATGATATATATGTCTTCTAGTGATTTCTGAATCAACATTTTTATTATTTTTCTTTCAACTACCATATTTTATATGCATTTTAATATTATAAGCCTCTTCAGTTTCTTTTTGGACATAGCATACAAATATTGGATTTATGATAATGGTCTATTTTAATTGGATTAGAGCCTCTAAGATTAGTTTTCTTTTCTGTGTGTGTGTGTGTGTGTGTGTTTTTTTTTTTGAGACAGAGTCTCACTCTGTTGCCCAGGCTGAAGTGCAGTGGCACGATCTTGACTCAATGTAACTTCTGCCTCCTGGGTTCTTCTGCCTCAGCCTCCTGAGTAGCTGGGATTACAGTGGCTTGCCACCATGCCCAGCTAATTTTTATATTTTTAGTAGAGACAGGGTTTCACCCTGTTGGCCAGGCTGGTCTCAAACTCCTGACCTCAAGTGATCTGTCTGCCTCAGCCTCCCAAAAGCTGGGATTACAGGCATAAGCCACTGTGCCCAGCCAAGATTAGTTTTCATATAGAAGTATTTAATTTGTCTTATTGACATGATATTTGCCCGCCTATCATTTGTATCATTTTTGTAGCATATTTGTGTTTCTGTGCCTTTTCTATTTGAAATTTTGTAAGTGATTTTTTTTGTTTCATTTTCCTCTACTTTATGAATTTAGATACTTGTTTGAAGACTTGTGGATATTCAGAGGATATTTTCCATTTGGCAGCAACCTTGTATGTCTGTGTCTGCACTGCTCCCCAGGTGAAATAGCTATTTTAAATAATTTTTATTAGTGTAGAAGGAGGTTTTTGTGCCTAACTTAAGGCCGGATTTAAAATATCACAGGAATTACGCCTTGCTAAAATTTTATTTTGTTTAATTATTAGAATATAGGATTAAGTTAGATTCTGACTTGTAGTTTTAAGTTTCTTTTTATTGTTGTCATTTTGAGTGTCTGTTCCTTTTTGGGAAATTCTCAGGCTATGTTTCTAATAATGAAGGAAATGAGGCAGTGGTTTTTAAGAAGAGTTAATATGTGTAATGAAATACTGCTTTCAGTCCATGAGTACAAAGCCTTGTTATTATTGGAAGTCACTTTGCACACAATGGCCAGTATTTTAAAATGAACTATAAGAGGGTACAAGTGTTCAGGTAAAACTATTATAATACAGCAATGGTTATTAAACAAATTTCAGGGATCCTCAGAAACCTAACTTTGTTTTGTTTTTTAAATTAATTTATTTGTTTTTAATTTTTATTTTATTTTAAGTTCTGAGGTACATGTGCAGGACATGCAGGTTTGTTACATAAGTAAACATGTGCCGTGGTGGTTTGCTGCACCTCCTACTTATAAGTGAGAATGTGGTGTTTGGTTTTCTGTTCCTGTGTTAGTTTGCTGAGGATAATAGAGAAGCCCAACTTTAAGTAGTAGCTTCCTAATCTGTTTTTGTTACTTTTGTATATAACACTGGGATTCTGATGAAATTTCATTTGAAAATTTGGTTATGTTGTCATTTTTAAAAAGTATGTAAACCACAGTTATAGAGCACTGTATTAACTTTTGCCCAGGTAAGTGAAGCACACTTGAGAAGTTCTGCTTTATAGTATTTTTCATTTCTTCTGGGTTTGTCAGAATAAATTATAACCTGTGACAGGTATTTAATTTTTGAAAGAAAGGTGTTTGGCAGTAAATAAATTATTACAGTGGGAGAGCTAACCAAAAAATAGCGATCAAGGCTTAAAAAAGTAGGGAACTTTCCTTTATCTATTTTTCTTTGTCTTTTCCTTTTTCTTTCTTTTTTTTTTTTTTGAGACAGAGTCTCACTCTATCACCCATGCTGGAGTGCAGTGGTGCGATCTCAGCTCACTCCAACCTCTGCCTCCCAGTTTCAAGTGATTCTCCTGCCTCAGCCTTCCGAGTAGCTGGGACTACAGGCGTGTGCCACCATGTTAGCCTAGTTTTTGTATTTTTAGTAGAGACCGGTTTCCCCATGTTGGACAGGCTGGTCTCGAAATCCTGACCTCAGGTGATCCGCCCACCTCAGCCTCCCAACATGCTGGGATTACAGGTGTGTGAGCCACTATGCCTGGCCTTCATTTATCTGTTTTGCTAAAATGATATATGTCTTAGTTCAATTCAATTCAATTCAATTCAATTTAATTCAATTCAATAAACATTTATTGATATCTGTCGTATTCCCAAACATTGCAGGAAGGTGCTACCTATGCAAATTAGGTCTTAGAGCAGCCTCAGAGAGCTCCAGGTTTGGTATATTTTAATCATAAACTTGTTATTTTTCTAGTTTAGCTATAATGAATAATAATTTTCTTTTGCAAAGAGGCAAGTAGCTTGGATGAGAGAAAACATACTCATTCTGGCTCATCAATTGACACCCAGTGTGAGGTTCTGTTCAGCTTTTCCCTTTCCTTCTTGTCTCTACACTTTCCCAACTCCCCATTGCTTCTCTAGTTACTAGTTCATCTCCCCCTGCTCCAATTCCTTATTATTATTATTTTTGAGACAGAGTCTTGCTCTGTCGCCAAGCTGGAGTACAGTGGTGCAATTTTGGCTCACCACAACCTCTGCCTCCCGGGTTCAAGTGATTCTTGTGCCTCAGCCTCCCAAGTAGCTGGGACTACAGGCACATGACACCATGCCCAGCTACTTTTTGTATTTTTAGTAGAGATAGGGTTTCGCCATGTTTGCCAGGCTGGTCTTGAACTCCTGACCTCAGGTGATCCACCTGCCTTGGCCTCCCAAACTGCTGGAATTATAGGTCTGAGCCACTGCGCATGTCCAATTCCTTATTATTTTAATGCAAGAATTTTAAAAAGAGAAAAGTATATGTAAATTTCACAGTTGGGTGGGAGTAATTGGTTTGCAAACTCGCCTAAAAATGTTTGGGAATTTTCTTTTTAGAGAGGCAGAAGAGCATAGAGCGTTCATTAAGAGTGATGGATCTAGGTGGGTCACAGTGGCTCACACTGTAATCCCAGCACTTTGGGATGGCACAGCGGGTGGATCACTTGAGGCCAGGAGTTCGAGACCAGCCTGGCCAACATGGTGAAGCCCCGTATCTACTAAAAATACAAAAATGAGCTGGGTGTGGTGGTGTGCACCTGTATTCCTAGCTACTTGGGAAGCTGAGGCACGAGAATCGCTTGAACCTGCTGGGATGTGGAGGTGAGATTGTGAGCCGAGATCTTGCCACTGCACTCCAGCCTGAGTGACAGAGTGAGGCCCTGTTTCAAAAAAAAAAAAAAAAGAGTGAGAACTCTGGAGCTAGACTACTTGGGTTTGAATCCCTCCCATCTGCCACTCTTTAGTCATTTCATGTTGGGGAAAGTCACTTAATCTCCTTGTGTTTCAGTTTGCTCCTCTGTAAAATGGGGAGATCATACTAGGACTCCTCTCATAGGGTCATTATGAAGATTCAACATGTTAGTATTTGTAAAGCTCTTAGAGTGTTTCTCAGCACACAGTAAATGTTATATACATGTATTTTATTATTCCTACTCATTTACTTTCTCACTTTTGTTTTTAGGATGTTCAACCTGATAAAGAAATTGTTGTGGACATGATAATGTTCCTATGGCAGAAATGCAAATTAGGAATTCAGCAGCTTAATATATCCAGAAATGACTATGCAAAATTCACCCAGAAAATCACTACTAACAAAGTATTCCTTTTGCATTCCCTTTCACATGTTTTTTTGCTATTGCTTATTCAAGTTGCCATACACATTTCAAATCTAAATTTTTCCAATTTTTCACCTGGTTAATGACTTTCATTTGCATATATACATATGTAAAGAAGATATTCTTTCTAGTGCTGAGTGACCCTTTCTTTTAATGTGTGTTCCCTGCACTCCTGTTCTAATTTTGTTTGTTGTGAGGGGCGAAGAGGTGTTTCAGGCCTTTTCAGGTTTTTTTTTTTTTTTTTTGGCAGAGTCTCGCTCTGTCCTGGAGGCTGGAGTAGTATGGTGCCGTGATCTTGGCTCACTGCAGCCTCTGCCTCCTGGGCTCAAGTGATCCTCCACAGCTCAGCCTCCCTAGTAGCTGGGACTACAGGCATACACCACCATGACCAGCAATTTTGTTTTATTTTTTGCAGAGATGGGGTTTTACCATGTTGCCCAAGCTGGTCACAAACTCCCAGGTTCAAGCAATCTGCTCATCTCAGCCTCCCAAAGTGTTTGGATTATCATAGGCATGAGCCACCATGCCCGGCCTTTTCAGGTTTTTTTTTTTTTTTTTTTTTTTGAGATGGAGTCTTGCTCTGTCACCCAGGCTGGAGTGCATTGACTAACTGCAACCTCTGCCTCCCGGGTTCGAGCGATTCTCCTGCCTCAGCTTCTGGAGTAGCTGTGATTACGGGCGTCCACCACCATGGCCGGCTAATTTTTGTGTTTTTACTAGAGATAGGGTTTCACCATCTTGGTCAGGCTGGTCTCGAACTCCTGACCTCGTGATCTACCTGCTTTGGTCTCCCAAAGTGCTGGGATTACAAATGTGAGCCCCTGTGCCTGGCCTCAAGCTTTTAAGTGGATAATAAATATAGTATGGGCCAGGCACAGGGGCTCACACCTGTAATCCCAGAACTTTGGGAGGCCGAGACAGGTGGATCACCCGAGGTCAGGAGTTTGAGACCAGCCTGGTCAACATGGTGAAACCCCATCTCTACTAAAAATACAAAAATTAGCCAGACATGGTGGTGTGTGCCTGCAGTCCCAGCTACTCAGGAGGCTGAGGCAGGAGGATTGCTTGAACCCAGGAGGTGGAGGTTGCAGTGAGCCAAGATCACACAACTGCAGTCTAGCCTGGGCAACAGAGTGAAACTCTGTCTCAAAAAAAAATAAATAAAAATAAAAAATAAATATAGTGTATCTGAGGTCATATGAGCTTGGATCAATTCAAAAAGAAGATTAATAATAGAGAATACAGAGAAGTAAGAGTGTCAGGTTTTCTCCCCCATGCAATAATATATTTAGACCATTTAAAAGAGCTACTTTATAGGAGGGAGAAGGGTGAGCATTTGAATATTATAACCTGGCAATTTAGGAGAAAAAATTTAATAATAACAAATATTGTAGCTTTGGTAATTTGGAAGCTGCATAAGATTAGCTACATTAGTATGCATAGGTGTGATTTTTATCATGTATTCTGTTAAGTAATAATATGAGTACATAAATACCATTTTATAATCTCAGGTCCCAAAATGTGATAGTTGGTTTTATGTGCTAAGCTTTGGGGATACAGGCATGAAAGACAATTTTTCTTTCTCTTCTTTTTTTGAGATGGAGACTCGCTTTTTGCCCAGGCTGGAGTGCAGAGGCACGATCCTGGCCCACTGCAATCTCCACCTCCCGGGTTCAAGCGATTCTCCTGCCTCAGCCTTCAGAGTAGCTGGGATTACAGGTGTGCACCAATATGATGGCTATTTTTTGTATTTTTAATAGAGACTGGGGTTTCACCATATTGGCTAGGCTAGTCTCGAACTCCTGACCTCAAGTGATCCACCCGCCTCAGCCTCTCAAAGTGCTGGGATTATAGGCGTGAGCCACTGTGCCAGGCCATGAAAGACAATCTAAGGCACCTGATATGGAGCCTGAAACACCTGCTTCCCCACTCATAAGGAGGATATTGATAGTAATCATAATAGCTGCTTCGAAGGGACAGTGAGAACTTTGAGGATACAGATACTATTCACTGATATGTACAAATAACCGATCATAAATTTGCCATAATGGCTATAGATGTGCAGACTAAACTTAAATGAATCTACTTTATGAATTTATATAAACAGATTGATTACTAAATATCATTTTAAAAGGATTACTGAGTCTTATATTATTTCTAATTAAGGCATTAATAAGGAGGGGTACCTGTGTAACATTTCCATATGATTAGAAGATGGTTGTTTCAAGGAAGTGTAAGTTTTGAAAAATGTGACTGTTTCTACAGTTTCATGTACTTTTAATTGATTTTGCTGTGTATTTTCTCTTTTTAGTGGATTTATCTTCTGTGGCAGATAAATGAAGTAATTCACTGCTATAAAATGGAAGACATTGACATTGTGGTAGTGGCAGAAGTCACATTACGGTTAAGTGAAATATTGGAATCTTTAGGAAGCCCAGGAAGAAAATTTAAACAATCTCTAGGTAAAATGTTGGCTGAAAAATTATGTACATATATAAATACAAATATATAGGTATGATATCAAATACAGGATAAGTCCTACTAATGGAAACCAGGCACTTCAATATTATGCTTCATTGAGGATTTATAATTAGAGATAGATAATAAGATAGTTTCATCAAGTGGATGTTAAGGTTTCATGCTTTCTGATTCAGTGAAGGACAAAACCCTTTTTGTCTTCTCATATTCCTTTTCTCTGTTCCTAATTACTGCCTACTCCCCTTTACTCCCTTCTCTTTCTTTCTTTTTTCCCTTTCTCTCCCTTTTTTTTTTTTTTTTTGAGGTGGAGTTTTGCTCTGTTGCCCAGGCTGGAGTGCAGTGGCACAATCTCAGCTCACTGCAACTTCCATCTCCCAGGTTCAAGCGATTCTCCCGCCTCAGCCTCCTGAGTAGCTGGGATTACAGGTGCTGGCCACCATGCCTGGCTAATTTTTGTATTTTTAGTAGAGACAGGATTTCACCATGTTGACCACACTGCTTTCAAACTTCTGAGCTCAAGTGATCTGCCTGCCCTCGCCTCTCAAAGGGCTGGGATTACAGATGTGAGCCACCGCACCCAGCCACCTTTCCTCTCTTTTATCTTCCTTTGTTTTTCCTCCCCTTCCATTTCCCGTGAGTGAATGCTTGAAGGAAGACTATATTTTGGACACTGTCATATTCTTGGCACCCACCACATCATCTGACACAGTGCAGGAGATCAAGTACGTGTTGAATGGATCAGTGTCATTCTACTTTCTATCTCCTTTTCTATTTTCTTTCTTCTAATGCCTTCCTTTTAAAATTCTTTCTTCATTTATTGTTTCTCCTCCCCTTTCTCTTTTTCTTCTTATCCTTATTGTCTTCCTCTTTTTGCTTTCATTTCCTAGCCCTCCACCCCACCAGTCCCCATTCTTCCTGTCTCAACCCCTTTCTCTTCTCCATTCAGGAGATATCTTCTCTCAAAGGAAGGCCTTCTGCTCTGACCTCCTTGTTCTTTGTTCTGCCTCTGGTTGCAGCCCTGTACCATATTTCATGGGGTGCAGAATAATGTGGAGGAGTCCATGGAGGGTGTTTACTTTGCTGTTTCACCCCACTTATAGAGCATGTATGACATCTGGAGGACTTGGTAATAAAGTTACTGTTTACTTGGAGATTCACGAATCTGACTCTGCCTGTCCTCCGCTGTTGAGTGTGGCCTTGCAGATGGAGTTTTAGAGCCATGGTTCTCAAATTTTGATTGTTATCAATATCACCTGAAAGCTTGTTAAAAACGCAAGGCCCAAGCTCTGTCCTACTTCAGCTAGCCTGGACCTTTTTAGTCTTTATTAGCTTCCCAGGTGAATTTGATATAGATCAAAGTTTGACAACCATCAGTTAAAAGTCTCTGGCCATCGAACACATTCATTGGCCTCAGGTTATATTTCTGAAATGTCCTGGCTTAAAATGCTTTTTTTCCTTTTAAAAACTTTTGTTATGCAGAACTTTAAATATAAAGTGGAGAGAAAAAATAAATCACCATGTATGCATCATCCAGCACCAATAATTATCAAATCTTTTCAATCTTATTTCATCTCTCCCTGCAACATTTCACCCCTCTGAGTATTTTAAAACAGACATGTAATTTTTCCAGCAAATACCACCCCACCATGTGTATGTGTGTATATCTAACTATTTATCTAACAGATAAGGATTTTTAAAAACATAAAACCACAGTGCCATTATTATTATATCTTACAAAATGGGGAATAATTCCGATGTCCCTGATTGTATTAAAAAATACCTTTTAAAGTTGGTTTGTTCCAATCAGAATCCAAACAAGGCCGACACATTGTATTTTCTTGACATGTCTCTTAAATCTCTCTAATCTCTAATGGTTTCTGTCCTTCATACTCCCCTTTCAAGATATTTATCTTTTGAAGAAACTGAGTCATTATCCTGTGGGATTTTCCACATTCTGGATTTGGCCATTTCCCTCCATGTGATGTTGATTAACTTGCTTCTCACCCGATAGTTAG
Organism: Pongo abelii; assembly: GCF_028885655.2. NCBI lineage: Eukaryota > Metazoa > Chordata > Mammalia > Primates > Hominidae > Pongo > Pongo abelii. The sequence goes on from NC_071995.2 coordinate 95,068,317, forward strand.
ATCTGGATGCTTACTTAGATTCTGCTGATACTTTGTTAAGAAGAATTCTTGCCAATTGTCTTATTTTTCAGCAACAGTACTTCATAGGTAGTGCTATTTACTTCCTTGCGTTGAATCAGGAGGCACACAATGCCTAGTTATCCCACTTTTTGTGCTATAAAGATTTATCTGTGAGTTCAGGTCTAGGTTGGTTCCCCAGAAGCAGATTCTGAGACAAAGATTTGAGTGAAGTAGTTTATTTGGGACCTTATCCAGGGAAGCACAGTGGAGAAGTGAGACAGCAAAGGAAAGGAAGCCCCATGTAATGCATGGTAAGTTAATGAGAAGGCTGCTGTTGTGAGTTCAGGGCCTGTTCCCATGAGGGACCTCTAGGATCCCATACAGAACAAGTACAATGAAGTTGTATTTCTACGGCTTTTATCTGTCATTGGTGAAGGGCTGCTAGGAGACTGGGGGTAAGAAGCCAGGAGGGACTCCTAACTTCTCTCATTCCTTTTGCATTTATTATACTGAAGTCTTCAATGAAGAACTTACCTCATCACCTGTTTGGCTAGTCTGGTTATTTTTGAGTGTGTAATGGACATTATTATTGCTAGGTATTTTGTAGAAATAATTGAGGCTTTGGATGATGTTTTCTTTTTCTAGGGAAGATTTATGCTTGCTTTTACTAGATGCATGAAAGGCACTAATACTCTAGGATCCCATTATTCCAGTTTAAGGGATTAAGATATTTTGAAGCTGAAATGCTTTCTCCTTGAAGATCTATTTTCAGTTCACCCTAATTTCTAGGATGCAGTCTCTTTTGCTTCTCTTCCTTGGTGGGCCCTGGATCCCAATCCCTGTTGCTTTTCTCTCAAGGCTATCAGAGGTATCACTCAGTTTCTCAGCTTCTCTCTCCAGAATTGATATAAGCCCCAGTGGGAAAAGTAGCTCTAATGTGTTCTATGCTCTCTGGCCTCCCTTTCCAATATTCAGATGTGACTCTGTGATACTATGATATATGATATATATGCAGTTGACCCTTGAACAATATGAGGGTTAGGGGCACCCATCCTAAATCCATGTTTTGGCTTCTCCAAAACTTAACTTTAATAGCCTGCTGTTGACTGGAAACCTTCCCAATAACATAAACCATCAATGAACATGTATATTTTGTATGTTTTATATATATATATATATAAATAATTGTTGTTGTCCGCAGTTCCTGGCTCATGACTCCCATAGTTCTTATTTCCTAAGTGACTAAAACAATAAGCATACCTTTTGTTAAAGAGTGGCTTTTTGTCCTTGGTTCATGAAGTAGCTTCAGAACAGCTTTGGAGCGATAAAAGTGAAAGAGTCTTTTGTTATAATGTTGGGGCACTTTAGGGCTCAGAAGCAGACCTCAGAAAACAGAATATCTCTCTCTCTCTCTCTGACTTTCTACTTTCCTCCTTTCACCTGCTCCTTTTTCTCTCCAAGGATGGCCATAGAAACTGAAAATATACTCTAATCTTCTCCTGCCTCTCTGTCTTTGAGCTAATCATAAAGAAATTCTTTGACCTACCTTGTCTGATTGTAGGACATAAGACTCATTTCAGAAGGGGTCCTGCCCCATACCCAGGAGGAAGGAATGTGGCCCAGAGAGGCCAAGAAGAATCTGAACAGACAGGCCTTGCTGGGTGTCTTAGTCCATTTTCTGTTACTTATAACAGAATACCTGAAACTGAGTAATTTATAAAGAAAAGGACCTTATTTCTTACAGTTGTGGAGGCTGAGAAGTGCAAAGTCTAGGGGCTGCATCTGGTGAGGGCTTTCTTACTCACGGAGACTTTCTGCAGTGTCTGAGGTGGTGCAGAGCATCAATGATAGAGGGCTGAGGAAGCTACCTCAGGTATCTCTTTCTTTTCTTTTTTTTTTCCCCTTTGAGAGAGTCTTGCTCTTTCACCCAGGCTGGAGTGCGGTGGCACGATCTTGGCTCACTGCAGCCTCCACCTCCTGGGTTCAAGTGATTCTCTTGCCTCAGCCTCCTGAGTAGCTGGGATTACAGGCACAAGCCACCACATCCAGCTATTTTTTTGTATTTTTAGTAGAGACAGGGTTTCACCATGTTGGCCAGGCTGGTCTTGAACTCCTGACCTCAGGTGATCCACCCGTCTCGGCCTCCCAAAGTGCTGAGATTACAGGTATGAGCCACTGCACCTGACCTCTTCCTCTTCTTATAAAGTCACCAGTCCAGTCATGGGGTGGGGAGCTAGGGGAAGGATAGCATTAGGAGAACTACCTGATACAGATAATGGGTTGATGGGTGCAGCAAACCACCATGCACATGTATACCTATGTAACAAACCTGCACGTTCTGCATATGTACCCCAGAACTTAAAGTATAATAAATAAAAAAAGATACAAAATTCTGAACTGACATAAAACAGGACCAGTAAGTAAAATATGAGTGAGTGTAAGTTATTTTTTAAAAAACAAACAGTATATTTCCAAAAAAAAAAAAAAATAAAGTCACCAGTCCCACTCCCATGATAACTCCTCAATCCATTAACCTGTTAATCCATTAGTCTATGAATGAGTTAACCTATTCGTGTGAGGAGAGCCTCCGTGACCCAGTCATCTCTTATGGGATCCATCTCTCAATACTGCCACATTGAGGATTAAATTTCAACATGAGTTTGGAGGAGACAAATATTCAAATCATAGCAATGGGTTCCTAAAGGGTATTAGATCATACCCTTTTTGTCCAATCACATTTCTGCATAGCTGTACATCCATCCATCCATCAATTATGCATATCTAATGAAGTCTCCATAAAAGGTCCATGAGGACATGGTACAGAGAACTTCTGGATAGCTGAGCACTTGGAGGTTCCTGGAGGCTGGTGGTCCTGGGAGGGCATGGAAGCACCATGCCCTTTCCTTTGTACCTTATGCTATGTATCTCTTTATCTGTATCCTTTGTAATAGCCTTTATGATAAAATGATAAACATAACTGTTTCCCTGAATTCTGTGAGCCACCCTTGCAAATTAATCAGACCCAGGGAGGGGCTCACGGGAAAGTTAGTTTGTAGCCAGTTGGTCAGAAGCACAGGTAAAACAAGCTGGGGATTATGGTCAGCATTGGAAGCAGGGAGCAGAGTGGGGGAAACAGCAGTCTTATGGGACTGAGTCCTCAATCTGTGTGATCTGACTCTATCTGCAAGGTAGTGTTGGAAGTGAACAGGGTTGGAGAATACCCAGCTGGTGTCCCCTGCAGAATTGATTTCATGTTTGGTATGTGGGGACCCCCCACTCCACACTTGGTCACAGAAATCTGTGTTGATTGTTGTGGCATGAGAGCAGGGAAAAATAGTTTGTTTTTTTCTTTACACTTCCTTCCCAAGATCCTGGCCATGTATTTATTTATTTATTTTTTCCACTGTCTTCTTAGCTTGAAGATTTAAAAATATATAGTTTCCAGCTTTTCTTTAGCCAAGATAATTTTTCTACATTATCCATTACTGATTACTTTTTAAAAACGTCTATTTCTGGCCAGGTGCAGTGGCTCATGCCTGTAATCCCAGCACTTTGGTATGCCGAGCCAGGTGGATCACATTAGGTCAGGAATTCAAGACCAGCATGGCCAACATGGTGAAACCCTGCCTCTACTAAAAATACAAAAATTAGCCAAGCGTGGTGGCATGTTCCAGTAGTCCCAGCTACTCAGGAGGCTGAGGCAGGAGAATCACCTGAACCTGGGAGACAGAGGTTACAGTGAGCCGAGATTGCACCACTGCACTCTAGCCTGGTCAACAGAGTGACACTCCATCTCAAAAAAAAAAAAGTCTATTTCTTACTTAATGTTATTGTTTTATTTACTAGTTACTGTGGGGGACATTACTGTTTTATATCATTATAAATGGGCTAAGTAAAATTTAAGTTATTGATTCTTTGTTAAAATGTTTCATTTCTGAAGAGCTAATCAATATTGGAGCATAGTCCATTTATAAATTTGAAAACTTCTATATTTATGTAATGAGGGGTTGTCCCCATTTAGATATATAAATTCTTATAACTTCTAAGAATGTTATTCTTAACACCTTGTTGCCACATAAAACATAAAGTACAAGTGTTCTCTGATATTTGTCCAAATTGATAGGGTTTCTATGCTGTTATTTTCTGAAAGCTTTTATATTTATTTATTTAATTTTTGAGATGAAGTCTTGCTCTGTTGCCCAGGCTGGAGTGCAGTGGCATGATCTTCGCTCACTGCAACCTCTGCCTCCCAGGTTCAAGCAATTCTCCTGCCTCAGCACCCCCCAGTAGCTGGGATTACAGGCACATGCCACCACGCCTAGCTAATTTTTGTATTTTTAGTAGAGGTGGGGTTTCATCATGTTGGCCAGGCTGGTCTCGAACTCCTGACCTCAGGTGATCTACTTGCCTCAGCCTCCCAAAGTGCTGGGATTACAGGTGTAAGCCACTGCACCTGGCCTCTGAAAGATTTTAAATGGACCTTATAGAATATAGAGAAAGATGATATTGACTTGTTGATAAATATTTGATTTGGTTTGTTACAAGATTTTTTTAAATTACCTTACAGAAGAAAAAATTTAATTACATGAAAGAAATAATTTGGTGCTTAGTCAAATTCTAGTGTTGAATCATTTCTGAGATTATCGGTAATTAAAAAGTAATTAATTTAGCATAAAGTTGTTTACGATTATGATTCACTGCTGTATTTCCATTTTTCTCTTTCCTCCTTTTTATTCCTCTGGTCCTTCCTTCTTCTTTCGTTTCCTCCTTGCCCTTGCCCTGTCCTCTTCCTCTTCCTACTTTTCCTTTTTTTCCATCTCTTCTTCTCCTTTCCCCTCCATCCTTCATTCCCTTTCTCCTTCCTTTCTTTTCCAGACGTACCTTTAAGAGAAGGGACTAACAAATTCCCTGGAGCTCCAAAAGGAATCACAGAAATTCTTCCAATATTACAGGTATTACTACATATTTAGAACATTTAGGTGAAACATGAATTTTTATTTTCAAATAATATTAAATTTGTAAATGCATAATGGTTAATTGTAGAAATAATTTTGAATATTTAAAATTTGAGGATTATATGGCTTTACATATTGAGAACTATAGGGACATTTTTCTGCCTTTTATGAATAATATTGTAATGAACCCCCATTATAATTTACCATTTCCTCATATGCTAGCTTAAGAAACAAAATATTCCTAGTATAGATAAAACTCACCTCCTCTGCTAACCTCTGTTGATCACCTTGCCTTTCCCCTACCTAGGAGGAACTCCTATCCTAAATGATAATGTCTTCAAGATATTTGTATAAAAGATATTTATATAATGCATATATATAAATGACTTTACTTGGTTTTTAATAACATGCCACCCCCCCTTCACATTTATATTTGGGAGCCCTCTGAAATATAAGAACAAGTGCTAATTTTAAAAGTGTTATTTTATCTATTCTCTTCCATACTTGGTATAATAGATAAAGTCCTAAGAAATGGTACCAATCAAATGCCATCATGAATGTACAGGAGGACTGTGGGGTCGTTCTGAATTTACTTTCTCAAATGCATGTTCCTCTTCTAATGCTAAGTTTCAGGGGATGCAAACTGAGTGCTTTATGCTGTCTTGTGTCTTCTGAAGAGAGCTAGATTTGAGAAATCTTAAATTGAGAACAGAGACTGACATGCATAAGAGATTGAGGTGGCATAATAGCTGTCTGCCAATGTTTTTCCCAGGGATTACTTACAGTGTCTGCTAAATATGCAGCTTCCTATTTCTCACTCCAGACATATGCAATCACAACTTCAGGTGTGAGATTCTTAAAAGTTCCTCCGGTAGATTTTTTTTTTTTTTTTTTTTTGAGATGGGTCTTGCTCTCTTGCCCAGGCTGGAGTGCAGTGATGCGATCTTGGCTCACTGCAACCTCTGCCTCCTAGGTTCAAGCCAGTCTCCTGCCTCAGCCTCCTGAGTAGCTGGGACTACAGGCATGTGCCAGCACACCCGGCTAATTTTTTGTATTTTTAGTGGAGATGGGGTTTCACCATGTTATCCAGGATGGGCTCGATCTCCTGACCTTGTGATCCGCCCACCTCAGCCTCCCAAAGTGCTGGGATTACAGGTGTGAGCTACTGCGCCCGGCCTCCCTGGTAGATTTTTAAGGACATTAGAGTTTGAGAATCACTGGCTTTTGGGCTAGCACTGATTCTCTGAGGCAGAGTAGGGTAGATGTAGAAATCCTACTCATAGGTACAAAGTGCTAGATTTTGCCTTGAGAGAGAAATTTTCTGGCAATTAAAACCACTATATCAAATGGATTTCTTTTAAGGTGGCAATTTTCCCACAACAAAGAAACAAGAGACCATTTATGAACTGTTATTTATTTAAATAAGAAAAATGTACCCTCTGTTAAAGATGATTTATTACCATCTGCTTGGAAATCGTCAAAATAAATACAGAGAAGTCTGTGATGACAACAGTGTGAATTTTACCCCCTAAAGTTATGCAATACACAATCTGCTCAGCTGTACTGGGCATATGGTAGACATACTTTCTTTGGCATGGTCGAAGAGCACAGCATTTGGTGTGGAAACCTGTAGTTGAGTTCAGACTCTGATATTGACTATTTGTGTGATGCTGAATGAATTATTTTGTCTTTTTAAGTGTCCTCACCTGGAAAATTATAATAGTACCTATTCCACTGAGTTGTTATATAGTTTAAATGAGATATTATAATGTGGAAACTAGTACCTGACACATGATAGCTGCTGTTTTTCTCTTACGTCTTATGTAAAGCACTGAATCTCAACTTAGGGTTTTTAGACTCACTGAGAGGGGAATGGAGTTGGGGGGGAAGATGACAGTTTATTGTAAGGAGAATCCACAATTCATATGTTCACCCAGAAGATTCTGTAGGTGGGATAAATTATATAACTTGCATATATACATGCTACTATTTAAAAAATGTATGAGACACTATTGTGATTAAATGAAAGAAAACTTATTTCAAAGTTTTACTGAACACAGAGCATTTCTTTCTTCAACAAATGGGTTATAAAATTATAACTAATTTGTATCCACCTTATACTGGGCTATGGCAACTAAAAGATTATTAGTAAAGCATTTAGCCTTGTACCTGGGACATGTTTTAGTCAAATGTTGACTGTGATGAGGATGATAAAGATCATAAAGATGATGATAGTGGTGGTAGTGATGGTGATGATGACGATGATAGAATGTGAGTATGTGGGGTCTTTGAAATTTTTTGATGTTAAAAAGATATCCTGGCTGGGCGCGGCGGTTCACACCTATAATCCCAGCACTTTGGGAGGCCGAGGTGGGCAGATCACTTAATATCAGAAGTTTGAGACCAGCCTGGCCAACATGGCGAGATCCCATCTTTACTAAAAATACAAAATTAGCCAGGCGTTATGGTGCCTGCCTGTAGTCCCAGCTACTTGGGAGGCTGATGTGTGAGAATCGCTTGAACCTGGGAGGCGGAGGCTGCAGTGAGCCACGCACCACTGCACTCCAGCCTGGGCAACGAAGTGAGACTCTGTCTCAAAAAATAAAAAAATTTTAAAAAAAGATATCTTTAGAGACTTCTGTTTCTAGCAAAATGGCAAGATGACCTGAACATCCTCCTGGGAGAAAACACTTAGAGATTTTGGACAGATTTGAACAAACAACCTCAGGCATGTTGCAGAGCTCATGAGAAAGTTAGGTAAATCCCAGGGGCCAAAATAGAAAAGGGAACTGAAAACTAGCATGGTAAGTTTATGAGTGGATGCTGCAGTAGGTTGATGGGCATAGTTGTTATACAAAGATGCTTAGATTTTTAACAACCATCCAGGGACAAGAGATGAAGCTTGGGCACATGAAAGATGGGGGTTGGAAAGGAGACTCGTACGTAAAGTTAGAACCTACAAAAGATTATATCCTAGGAAAAGGTAGACTAGAAAAAAAACTCTGGCCTGGGTGTGGTGGCTCACGCCTTTTATCCTAGCCCTTTGGGGAGGCCGAGGTGAGTGGATCGCTTCAGCCCAGAAGATTGAGACCAGCCTGGGCAATATGGTGAAACCATGACTCTGCAAAAAAAATACAAAAATTAGCTGGGTGTGATGGCACGTGCCTGTAGTCCCAGCTTCTTGGGAGGCTGAGGTGGGAGGATCGCCTGAGCCCGGGAAATCAAGGCCGCAGTGAGGCAAGATCGTGCCACTGTACTCCATTCTAGGCTGGAGTGAGACCCTGTTGCATAGCAAAACAAAACAAGACAAAAAACCCTCCCCAAACCCAAAAACCCTGCCTCTGCCTATGTGTATAAGGAGATACCTCAACTTGGGTAGTGAGAAGAGGAGTGAATAGGAGAAAATTCCTCCTGCTAATGATTTATAACCTTGGGGCCTGCCCTCAAGTAGGTTTTTAATTTGAATTTACACTACTTGGTTTACTTAAGAACCGTCCTGAGCCTGCGATTCTTGAATGGGTGTGTGTGTGTGTGTGTCTGTATGTATATATAGTGCAAAATTGTTTATATTCTAGGAATGCCAGGATGATTTAACACTAGAAATATATAATGCAATACATTGCATTAGCTGATGAAAGGAAAACATGTGACTACTTCACTTAGACAAGGAGATGCAAAAAAAGCATCTGATAATATTCAACAACCATCCTCTTTAAAAACAACCATCCTTTAAAAAAATAACTCTTACGAATATACAAGAACCTCTGTATCTAATAAAGGGTGTCATCCAAAGACCTTGAGTAAATGCTATACCTATGGTAAAAGATTAAAAGCAGCCCTTTAATAGTAGTGTAACCACATAAAGATATCTGTCATTCTTCTGTTCAGCATGTCCTGGAAGTCTTAGACAGATGGGTAAAAAAAGAAAGCAGAGAAAAGGTGTAAGAACTGTAAAGAAAGTATGAACTTTGGGCTGGGCGTGGTGGCTCACACCTGTAATCCCAGCACTTTTGGAGGCCGAGGCGGGTGGATCACCTGAGGTCAGGAGTTTGAGACAAGCCTGACTAACATGGAGAAACCCCGTGTCTATTAAAAATACAAAATTAGCTGGGCACGGTGGCGCATGCCCGTTATTCCAGCTGCTTGGAAGGCTGAGGCAGGAGAATTGCTTGAACCTGGGAGGCGGAGGTTGCAGTGAGCTGAGATCACACCATTGCACTTCAGCCTGGGCAACAAGAGCGAAACTACATCTCAAAAAAAAAAAAAAAAAAAAAAAAAAAAGAATAAAAGAAAGTATCATCTTTGTGTTTATTCACAGACAAGTACAATACATTGCAGCATATTTAGTAATAGTAATCTTTTTTGTTGTTTTTTGAAACAGGGTCTCACTCTGTTACCCAGGCTGGAGTGCAGTGGCATGATCAGGGCTCACTGCAGCCTCCGCCTCCTGGGTTCAAGTGATTCTCATGCCTCAGTCTTCCAAGTAGCTGGGACTACAGGTCCACACCATCATGCTCGGCTAATTTTTGTATTTTTTGGTAGGGACACGGTTTCACAGTGTTGGCCAGGCTGGTCTTGAACTCCTGACCTCAGGTGATCCTCCTGCCTTGGCCTCCCCAAGTGCTGGGGTTACAGGCGTGAGCCACCACGCTTGGCCTTAGTAATAGTAACCTAAATGTCCGTTGGCCGAAGAGTGGGTAAATTGTGACATATTCCTCCAAGTAACACCATTTCATTGTAGCTGTGAGGATGAATGAACTGGAGTAGGCTTGTACTAGAGTAAACTTGGCATCATTGCAATTTCCTTCTATAGTTACCTTCGCATTATAGGGGGGAAACCTGGAACTATATTTCCAGCATCTCATTTCTGTACAGTTTTAAATTAGTCTTCCAATGAGGGGCATTTGCATGAATTTGTAATTCAGAAGAGAAGAGATAGTTCTTAATCCATAGTGGTGAATAGACGATATGAGTTTACCAGGCATGCTGAGCAAACTCTTGCAATTCACCTGCTTCAGTGTAGTAGGTGCTTGAGGTTGTTGTCAGCTGCCTCCTAGATTCTTAGGTTCACAGAGGCTTCTGAGCAAACTCTTGAGAATTGCATGAAGCAAAATTGTCACTGGCAGCTTTCCTGATCTTGGCTCTTTCATGCCTTGCAATGGTGACGAACACCTCTAATTCTGTGTATTAAGTCTTCTTTTGCTTGAAATATGTAGAGTAGTTTTGTGTTCATAACCAATCCCTGACTGACCCATTGAGTTACATATACCAGCAGGAATAAGTTTCAACAACATATGGTTGAGTTTTAAAAGGAGCCTACAGAGTTTTATAAAAGAGAATTAAAAATATGCAAAGTGATATTGCATATGGTTAAGGATACATACACATGTAGTAAAAGTTTAAAAACATGCACAAAATAATAAAACCAAATTCAAGGACAGTGGCTACCTCTGGGGCAGAGAAGAGGAGTGGCACTGTGGACAGTTAACTATATATATAGTTATATAGTTTTATATATATATAAATATATATATATATAACATGCATATATCTGTATGCTTTATTTCCTTTAAAAATATGGAAAAATATGGAAAATTTGAAAGTTTGGGCAAAGCTGGTTGCTCTTTATATTATTCTCTATATTTGTCTCTCTGTGAGAATGATTACATTAAAAAGTGTTTAGTTTTTGAAAATCATTATGTAGACTAATATAGACTGTTGGGTTGATGGACTCTAAATTTCTAGTCTGAGATTCTGAAATTGTTTTAAAAAATGCTTTTCAAATTAGGTATATGAAAGTGACAAACTATGTGAACTCTGTTTTAAAAATTTACCAGTACATTTGGTACAATCAGAATTATGCAAACCATAAATGGAAGTTATATATATTAATACATGTTTGTGAAAGGTTTAATTTGTATTTGGAAAAATGGTGAAATTTATTTATTATTGTCACCCATATTGATAGCACTCCACATTTAGTCACAGATAAATGCATTTAGTTAGAAACATAACATTGTTAATGTTAGATAGACTATTTAAATTTCTGTTATGTGGTTTTGAATTATTGTCAAAAATTGGAAATGTTGCATTTGATTTTCCCTTAAGTTTTCTTTTTCTTTTTTGTTTATAAAATTATTTTAGAAAAATCCTGTGGAACAGTTACTTTTTGCTTATAAACTTCTTGACAGAGCAATCGGTGGAATAAATTTGAATTGCATGTTAACTTCTTTGCCAAATGGATCATCAGTAATTGACCACTGCTATGCCAAGGTAAGAATGGAAAAGTCTTAAATTAGATTGAAGTTTTACTTAACTGGGAAGAAGACTGGCCTTGAAAGTAGGTAAGTAAAGCATGATTTGTGGTGGCTTACCTCTTATTGGCCAGAAATATATTTCCGTCTTCCCAGAAGAGATCTAGGAGAATGAGGAGTCTTTGAATTTGTTAATGAAGAGGACACTGATGAATTCTAAGGGCATATTTATTAGTGTTTAAGCTAATTGCAAAGGGCTGAGAAGTGAGCAGAATGTAATGGTTACAAATAAGATGATGATAACTTGAGTGATAATAGTATACAGCTATTTTTGTGTGTTTTGATAACCATATTTCTTCTTATTTCAACTCTGTTGGACCAAAGCGTACCCACCATGTAGATGGAGATACTTACAAACCACTTGCCTCAAATAGTTTCATGATGGATTTGCATCTTGAACTAATTCAAGCTCAGCATCGAATAGCTGTTGTGCTTCTGGACAAATTGCAAGGTAGTAGTCATTAAAGCAAGTAACCATTCTGAATCAATTTTAAGCCACACTCCAGTACAGAATCAATTTAATTTGAAAACTGTGTTCTTGTTGACTGAAGTTTTCAGATAAATTTCATTTTTTTCTACTTCCCTAATTAATATCAATAAAAACATAATTAAACTTTTCCTTATTGCTTTACACTTTGCATATTAAATCAGTTAGTAAATGTCTTAAAAAGTTAATTAATTATGTTTATTTGTGTTATAGTAAATTATTTTTTGTTAATTCAACCAAGCAAACATTTATCGAGTACCTACTAAAATCCAGGCATTGTATTAGGCTAGGTGCAAATAAGGCAGTCTCTACTTTTGAGCTTCTAGATAAGTAAGCCAACCGTATCAGTTGAGGTTGATACATTTTGTAATAGGGGTGGGCTCAGAGTATTATGGGCACACAGAAATATCTATATCACATAAGAAAGTCAGGGACGAGTTCCTGGAAGGGGCGTGTAAAGCATTCAGATCATATTTTATATAGAGCTAAATAGATTTATTCAAATGCTGGTTAATTTAAGAGTGAGCAGTGTAGACACACTGCTGATTAGTGCAGAAAGATGAAAAAAATATTTATACTGAGAATTCTAGCCAATGCAAGAGGATAAGAAAAATAAACATATAAGGATTGGAAAAGAAGAAACAAAACTGTTCTTTCCAGATTATATGATTGTCTACCTAGAAAATGCAAAAGAATCTATCAGTATATACAAAAATAATAATATATAATACATAATATATAATATGTAATATATAATATGTAATTATATTTCTATGCAACAGCAACAAGCAGTTAGCAAATATAATAAAAAGACATCATTTTTATATCAAAAAAACCTGTAAGATACCAAGGGATTCAATCTAACCAAAGAGCTGTAAGTATGCAAAAAATATAAGACTTTACTGAAAAATGTTAAAGAACTATATAAATGAAGGTAGATTGTGTTTATTGATAAGAAGACCAAATAATCAGAAAGATTATTCTGATTTCAGTTTTATTCAAATAGATCTATAGACTCAATGCAATTTCAATAAAAATTCCAGTAGGATTTTTTTGGGTAGACCTTTACAATCTTACAAAATGTAGGTAGAAGACATAAATAGCTAAGACATTCCTGAAGGAAAAAAAAAATCAGGTGAGTGTAGGGGATCTCGCTCTAACATAAGTCAAAATTTATTTCAAAGTGCTAGAATACCTCATATTCGTTGGATAATTGGATATCCATATGGATAAAACCAAATTACATTTCTTACCTTCCCATACACAAAAATATCTTCCATATGCACCAAAGAGTGAAATGTAAAAAAAAAATCTTAAAAACTTTTAGAAGAAGATATGGTAGAATATATTTCTAAGCTTGGAGTAGGGAAGATCTTCTTAAACAAGATTCAAAAAGTGCTGATCCTAAAAGAAAAAAATGAATACATTTGGCTGCCTTAATATAAATAAATTCTCATCATTAAAAAAGTTTAAAGATAAGGAAATCAAAAAAAAAAAAAAAACCCCAAAACCACACCACACCTAGGAGAAATATTTGCAATTTATATTTCTTTTCTTTTTTTTTCAAATTAAATGCTTTTATTTTTCCCTTCCAAGTCCCCCATACATTTTTCACAATTGTATTAGTTTGCCATTATTGCTGTAACAAATTACTACAAACTTGAGTGCATTAAAACAACACAAATATGTTATCTTACAGTTCTGGAGGTCAGAAACCTGAACTGCATCTCACTGAGCCAAAATCAAGGTGTCACATGCACGTGTATGTTCATTGCAGCACTATTCACAATAGCAAAGACGTGGAATTAACCTAAATGCCCATCAATGGTAGACTGGATAAAGAAAACGTGGTAAATACACAGTATAGAATACTATGCAGCCATAAAAAGGAACGAGATCATGTCCTTTACAGGAACATGGATGGAGCTGGAGGCTCTTTTCCTTAGCAAACTAATGCAGGGATAGAAAACCAAATACTGCATGTTGTCATTTATAAGTGAGAGCTAAATGATAAGAACACATGGACACATAGAGGGGAACAATAGACACTGGGGCCTTTATGAGGATGGAGGGTGGGATGAGGGAGAAGGTCTGGAAAAATAACTAATGGTACTAGGCTTAATACCTGGGTAACAAAATAATCTGTGTAACAAACTCCCATGACATGAGTTTACCTATGCAACAAACCTGCACATGTACTCCCGAACTTAAAGCGAAAGTTAAATAATAATAAAATCAAGGTGTCAACCGAGCTGTATTCCTTTCTGGAGGCTCTGGGGGAGAACCTGTTTCCTTGTCTTTTCCAGCTTCTAGAGGCTACCTGCATTCTTTGGCTCATGACCACCTTCTATCTTCAAAGGCAACGATGACCAATTGAATCTTCCTTCTCATGCCATCTCTTTGCCTAGTGGCAATTTACTAACAATTAGCATGAACAATGTACAAAAATTCCAAAACATCAATAATAAGACAAATAATAAGACAATAAGCAAAAGAAACAAGGAGAACTTCATAGAAAAGGAAGCAGTTATGGCCAGTATAATTATTTTGTAAAGTTAAACATTAATCTAAATTATGACCCAGCAATGTCACTCATAGGTACATACCTGTAAAATTTCTTGAACATGTACACCAACTACAGATAGAAGGATGCTTGTAGAAGCAGTGTTCATAATAGCAAAAAACTGGAAACAACCCAAGTGTCCATTAATAGAGAATTGATAAAGAAACTGTGATATATTCACATAAGGGAATATCACATGGCAATGAAAATGACCAACGTGGATGAATTCTAGAAATGTAATTTTTGTTTTAAAACAGTAAGTTTTAAAAGACTACATTCAGTGTGATGGGAGGATTGGGTCAGAAAAAAATAAAATGAAAGACTACATTCAGTAGGATATTTTAAATCAAGCTAAAAAATGAAACCATGGGATTCTTAAGGCTTATTATGTTATATATAATAAGTAACATATAAAGACACATGCACGCGTATGTTTATTGCGGCACTATTCACAATAGCAAAGACTTGGAACCAACCCAAATGTCCAACAATGATAGACTGGATTAAGAAAATGTGGCACATATATACCATGGAATACTATGCAGCCATAAAAAATGATGAGTTCATGTCCTTTGTAGGGACATGGATGAAATTGGAAATCATCATTCTCAGTAAACTATCACAAGGACAAAAAACCAAACACTGTGTGTTTTCACTCATAGATGGGAATTGAACAATGAGAACACATGGACACAGGAAGGGGAACATCACACTCTGGGGACAGTTGTGGGGTGGGGGAGGGGGAGGGATAACATTAGGAGATATACCTAATGCTAAATGATGAGTTAATGGGTGCAGCACACCAGCATGGCACGTGTATACATATGTAACAAAGCTGCACGTTATGCACATGTACCCTAAAACTTAAAGTATAATAAAAAATATAAGTAACATAATAATTGATAAAACTGTATATTAAAAAGTGACCTGCATATACATAAATTTATCATATAAAGAAAACTATAGTTATCAGGTATGCAGGTAGTCCATAAAGTCTGGAAACATAAACATATGTCCTTTGAAGACATTATGTATAACTCATCTGCATTTCCAGATTTTATTGACACTCTCTATAAAATTAAAAAGCATGACCTTGAGTTTAGGACAGTGGTTCCTTTGTGGAGGTGGCAGGGAGATGGCGTAGGAAGGAAAAGCATATAGGTAGATGTAAGTTACTGCTAATGTTCTAGTTCCAGTGCTGGGTGGTGGTTTACATGTATTCATTATATTAATGTGATTTGAAACATACATACATGATAAATATATTTTTGTATTTATAAAATAAAATATTCAAAGGTAATTTAAAAATCGAAAATTTTCCCAGGTTGACAAAAGAATTAACATTCAACATAGTACTGGAAGTCCCAGCTAGAGCAATCAGACAAGAGAAAGAAAGAAAGGGCATCCACATTGGAAAGTCAGATTATCCTTGTTTGCAGATGATAACTATCTTATATTTGGAAAACCCTAAAGACTCCACAAAAAACTATTAGAACTGATAAACAAATTAAGTAAAGTTGCAGGATACAACTTTACTGGAGGAATCACATTACCTGACTTCAAATTATACTACAGAGCTATAGTAACCAAAGCAGCATGGTACTGGCATAAAAACAGACACATAGACCAATAGAACAAAATATAGAACCCAGAAACAAATTCACACACCTACAGTGAACTCATTTTGACAAACATACACTGGAGAAAAGACAGTCTTTTCAATAAATGATGCTGGGAAAACTGGATATTCATATGCAAAAGAATGAAACTAGACCCCCCTCTCTCTCGCCATATACAAAAATCAAATCAAAATAGATTAAAGACTTAAATCTAAGACCTCAAACTATAAAACTACTACAAGATACCATTGGGGAAAATCTCCAGGACATTGGTCTGGGCAAAAATTTCTTGAGCAATACCCCTTAAGAACAGGCAACCAAAGCAAAACGGACAAGTAGGATCATATCAAGTTAAAAAGCTTCTGCACAGCAAAGGATACAATCAACGAAGTAAGGCTGGGCACTGTGGCTCATGCCGGTAATCCCAGCACTCTGGGAGTCAGAGGCGGGTGGATCACTTGAGGTCAGGAGTTCGAGATCAGCCTGGCCAACATGGTGAAACCCAGTCTCTACTAAAAATACAAAAATCAGCCGAGCATGGTGGTGCATGCCTGTAATCCCAGCTATTTGGGAGGCTGAGGCAGGAGAATGGCTTGAACCTGGGAGGTGGAGGTTGCAGTGAGCCAGGATCACGCCACTGCACTCCAGCCTGGGTGACAGGGCGAGGCTCCATCTTAGAAAAAAAATTTAATTATACCATTAAAAATAACTAGAAGAGTATACTTGAATTGTTTGTAATACAAAGGATAAATGCTTGAGGGGATGGATACCCCATTTTCCATGATGTGATTATTATGCATTGCGTATCTGTATCAAAACATCTCATGTACCCCATAAATATATACACCTACTATGTACCCATAAAAGTTAAAAATTAAAAAGTTAACTGTGGTAAACTGTTCCCTCCAACTTTTTATTTAACAATTTTTGAGCCTTCAGAAAGTTAAAGGAATAGTGTAGTGACCATCCACATAACCTTCACCTAAATCCACCAATCATGACCATTTTGCCACGTTTACTGTCTTTCTCTTTACATGCACATATAAATATGTATATTTATACATCTATGTATTTACATCTATAGATGTATATACCTATTATATCAATATCATATTATGTATGTGTAGAGATATAGAAATATACATGCACATATCCATAGGCTGAAAAGTCGCAGACATTATGATATATTTTACCCCTGAAAACTGTAGCATTTATCACCTAATAATGAGGACATTCTCTCAAATAACCATAATACCATTATCACTCTGAAGAAAGATAGCACTGATACAATAATATTATTGATTATATAATTATTTTTTAGCATCCAATTGATCATTTATTTACTTTTATGTAATGTGATTTTGGTGTCTCATCTAAGAACTCCTTACCTAACCCCAGATCATGAAGATTTTCTTATGTTTTCTTCTAAATGTTTTATAGTTTTACATTTTTAATTGGTATATAATAATTGTACATATTTATGGGGTACATGCAATATTTTAACACGTGCATACAATGTACAAAACTCAACCCGGGGTAATTAGGATATTCATCATCTCAAACATTTATCAGTTATTTGTGTTGAGAACATCTCAGATCTTCTAGCTATTTTGAAATGTATAATAAATTATTGTTAACTATAGCTACCCTATTGTCCTATTGAACACTGGAACTTTTTTCTTCTATCTAACAATATGTTTGTACTCATTAACCAATCTCTGGTTATCCCCACACCCCCAGTCTCTTCCCAGCCTCTGTTAACCATCATTCTACTCTCTACGTCCATGAGGTAAACTTTTTTTTTTAGCTCTCACATATGTCTGAGAACGTGCTCTATTATGCATCTAATTTTCAAATTGCCATAATTGTTCTCAAATATCCTTCTTGGGGAAAATGGATTTTATTTAAAATGATCTAAGAAGTAATCAAAAATCACTTATTGCATTTGGCTGTCATATTCTTCTTTAATCTAGAATAACTCCTCCAACTTCTTTTTTTTTTTCATAACATTGATATTTTTGAAGACATGTTCCACAATCTGATCTTTCCTAGTAGTTTCCTCATGATCATGCAGGTGATGCTGTTTATATTCCATTGTATCACATTAGACTGCATACATTGGCCATTTGTTTTATTATTGGTGAGGCAAAGTGCTATCATTTTATTAAGCTGATGTCTGCCAGATCTCTGCATTGTAAATGTCCCTCTCCCTTTTGTAGTGAAAAAGTAATTGGTGCTGTTGGTGATGTAGGAATGAATATCCTCTTCCCCAACAGACTTTCACCCAATGGTCTTACTCTCCATTGGTGAGCCTTCCTGAATTAATTATTACAGTGGTTGTACATGATGATTTTCTAATTGAATTATTCCTTCTAGATTTATTTGGTAACATTCTTTTGTAAACAAGAGCTGTCCCCACTTTGCGTCTTTTAATTTTTTGAGTAACACTGTGAATCAGATTCTTTTTTTTACTAATCTTTTAAAGTCACTTGCCATCATTGTTCTTTGTGATGCTCAAAGTCATAAATTTTGCCAGTGGGAGGGAGGCCCTTCATACTGGATCCTGTGTTCCTTTGATATGTCCCTGTTATGGTTTGGCTGTGTCCCCACCCAAATCTCATGTTGAATTCCCACATGTTGTGGGAGGGACCCAGTTGGAGGTAACTGAAAAACTCCACAAGTTCTCTCTCTACCTGCTGCCATCCATGTGAGATGTGACTTGCTCCTCTTTGCCTTCTGCCATGATTGTGAGGCTTCACTAGCCACATGGAACTGTAAGTCCATTAAACCCCTTTTTCTGTATAAATTACCCAGTCTCAGGTATGTCTTTATCAGCAGCGTGAAAACAGACTAATACAGTCCCCATTATTCTTTGAGATTTTTTTTGCTTTCTGCACAACAAAATATTCTTGACCTATCTTTTGCTTTCTCTACCCACAGATCTGGAATAAGCTATTTTTCCAATGATATTTGGTACCTTTTGGTAGGAAATGGTATTTAGAAACCAAGATCTGTAAGCTAAGAGTGCTCATTGCTATTGGGATGTCAATGGCTCCTTTTAGTAGATAGAGCTAAGAAACACACACACACACACACACACACACACACACACATACATATACATATGTATATATATTTAAATCACAAGGTTTTTTTTTTTTTTTTTTTTTGAGATGGAGTCTCACTCTGTCAGCCAGGCTGGAGGGGTGTGATCACTCAGTGGTGCCATCTCGGCTCACTGCAGCCTCGGCCTCCTGGGTTCAAGCTGTTCTCCTGCCTTAGTTTCCCAAGTAGCTGGGACTACAGGCATGTGCCAACATGCCCGGCTAATTTTTGTACTCTTAGTGGAGATGGGGTTTCACCATGTTGGCCAGGCTGGTTTTGAACTCCTGACCTCAAGTAATCTGCCTGTCTTGGCCTCCCAAAGTGCTGGGATTACAGGTGTGAGCCACTGCACCTGACCACAAGTTCTTTTTGATATCTCCAGTTCCAACACTAAAGGGTTTCTCCTCACCTTCTCCATTTGTGTAGTTTCCTTCTCCCATACTGAGCATTCTGTTTCCTAACAACATCAATGTAATTACTCATTTGTTTTATCCTGGCAAATTAACAAAGTACTTTCAAAATTATTAAACCAATACCACTATTAAAAACCTACTAAGTAAATTAAGGATTTCTTCGCATTTCATTTTGTCTCTAGAAAATGTCATACATCAGAGAACTGTGTCCAAATTTACTTGAATTCTATTTTTCTTTTTTTTTTTTCAATTTGAAGTGTACTTGTGACCACTTTTTTTGTATTTGCATTCTTTTTTTTTTGAGACAGTCTCACTCTGTCACCCAGGCTGGAGTGCAGTGACGTGATCTCAGTTCACTGGAACCTCTGCCTCCGAGGTTCAAGTGATTCTCCTGCCTCAGCCTCTGAAGTAGCTGGGACTACAGGCATGTGACACCACACCTGGCTAATTTTTGTATTTTTTTTAGTAGAGATGGGGTTTTGCCATGTAGGCCAGGCTGGTCTCGGAACTCCTGATCTCAAATGATCTGCCTGCCTTGGCGTCCCAAAGTGCTGGGATTACAGGTGTGAGCCACTATGCCCCGCCTGCATTCTGTTTATATAAAATTTCCTTTTTTCCCCATCTTTTTTTTTTTATACTCTTCATCTTTTTAGATTTTATTTTAAACATTTACATAGTTTCAAAAACTACTTCTCCTATGACCTGCTGGATGTAGAGGGAAGCAAGTAATAATTAAAATATCTCTGTGTCATCATGTATAAATTGAAAATTTGATAAAGTTTTTTCTAATACATAAATGAATTACTTAGCATAATAACCTTGAACATGTTTTGGGCTGAAAATATTTGGTTCAGAAATCTGTTTCAAAATGTAAATAGAATTTTTGTGTCAGGTTTTAAGAAACCAGCCCATGATTCTCATGTAGTAACTGTATTATTTCCTTTAGTGGAGGATTAATTTTTTTAACTCATGGAGTTCCTAATACCTAGTCCTCTAATTGTCATCCATAAATCTTTGAAGACCAAATGAGTTTTGATCATAGACCACTTAAAGATATTGATGCAAGACTTGAGTTCAAATGTAAATGGAGTTAGTTATTATTTCCTTGCAATATCTCTGGGTTTCCTTGATTTTTTTCTTGGCTTTATTGAATTGCCATCCTAGCACAGCTGATCACTTTGTTCCCCTACCTTGTCTTTCTTTAGCATGCTGTTGCCAGACTAATGTTCCCTACATTAGCATTCTTATTCAATAATGGTTGCTTGTTGATGACCATGACATAAATATGATGCATCTGTATCTGGCATTCAGAATTTTTTTGCAGTCTCATCCTTCTTATCTCCAACGATTATAATCAGGGAAGCTTAATTAGCATTTATAATATCCTTGGTATTGAGAGAACGATGCAGTATTTTCTGCTCTGCATTGCTATCTCCATGCAGATGTTTCCTTACCCTTTGCCACTGCAGATGCCTTCTATTCTTTAATGGTGTATGTTAACATCTTTTCATGAATCAGTTACCATCACATGGTGGCTCGTGTGCGTTAGCACAAATAATTAAAACTCAGTAACAGGGGTTTATTGTAAGGTTACTATAGCTACCCTCGCATACCTCCAAGGACCAAAATATTACCAGGTCTCTTAAGGACCAGACCTGAAAATCAAGAATCAGTGCTACAGTTTCCATCTCCCTGGGCTAGTATAGCTGTATCCTTTTTTCCCCTCATCCACATTCCTGTCTTTACTGAACCACTATGATGGTCAGTCCCAATTGTATACCAGTATCAACAACTGGCAAGTTCATGTTTTAGTTCAAAATCTTGAGAGAGGCTCTGATTTCATCAGCCACAGCTGGAAGAGAGTGGAGGTCTTCTTGTGGTACCCAGAGCTGTTAAAGGGACCTTGGATGAAACAGTTTTTCTAGAAGGGGTGTTGAGGACAGAGTTTGACAGCTTATTGGTATTGGTATCAGGACTTGCCATCTGTACTTTTGTGAAAAGGTAAAGTCAACAGAAGTAGGTTGGATTCTATCAATCCTCAGGATGATTTTATTCAAGATGAGATAGAAAATCAAATATTTTTATAATTTGGAATTTCTTCTGTCCTGAGGTATACTGTGACAAATAAAAGAGGATTTGATAAAACTGCATTATAGTAGATTTATATGAATTTTTATCTATTAGTGAAAAAAAGATGACATGATAGAGGAAGCAGTAGCTTTATGAATAGTTACTCCTTAGTATTTAAAACATATTTCCTGTCTTGGATACATACTTAATTGTTGTGACAGTCATCTTCTTCTTCAGTTTTGCAGACTCCAACTGTTAGCAAAGATATTTCTACCAAGGGTCCGGAAAAGTTAAAACAATCTGGAAGCACTGATTGTTTTACAGGTAATTAAAATTGGGATAACTGGTATTTCCAAAAAATTTGGAAGATAGTTTTTAATCTCACCTTTTTGGTAAAATGTTTGTTTGTTTTTATAGAATTAAATATAATGAATAAAATAAAGAAGAATACATTATCCAAAGCAATTTACTTAATGCAGAAAGCTCTTTTAATATTCGAGAAAGATGCAACTTCTACATCTTCATGGGAACTTTTGATGGTAACAGTATTTCATTTCTTCTTTTAATCCTGACGTAAAATTTCTGTTAAAATGAATGATTCATTTCCTTTATTAAAAATAATGTGTTGCCCTTAACATTTAATTATAAACTTTCAGATTCACTGTATATGATTCATCCTGACCAGGGGAACTAATTTGTACCTCCACCAGTTCTGAATTCTGAAATGAGAGATTCTCTTTTTATCAGAACTTCGTGAAATCTACATGTGAAGCCAAATAAAATCAGAAGGACTCAAAATGAGGGAAATTATAGAATTGGAGTGACACTTTACCAGCTTAATGTATTCTTTACAATGGAATTAAAATTCTTAAAGTCCATTGGCTGAGGTACCTTCTCTCTTAGATAGATACTGCTAATTTATGGACCAATCCCCTTGTTGATATTTTTAATCAGGTCTCACTCTGGCCTGGAAATTCTTCTGCCTTCTTGCTAATTCATTATATGTTGATTTTATGTGTTTATTTTTTGAGACACGGTCTCATTCTGTCAACCAGGCTGGAGTGCAGTGGCGCAGTCCTAGATCACTGCAGCTTTGAACTCCTGGGTTTAAATGGTCCTACCACCTCAGCCTTCCAGTGGGTGGGACTACAGACATGCCACCATGCCAGAATATTAAAAAAAATTTTTTTTTGTAGAGTCAGACCCTTGCTATGGTGGCATTGGCTGAGTGAATGATGTATGAAGATGTAGAGAATAATGCTATGTCTTGGCTGATAAGAGAAGGAAAAAAGTAGGTCAAAGCTAGGAGGGGGATATGGAGCTAAAGGGGTTTAACAGGTAAAATTTAGCATAATAGTATGCTAAAAATGAAGAGCCAGAACGCAGAGAAATTGAAGATAATAAGAGGGAGAGGTTAATACACAGAGCCAAGGCCTATAGAGGATGATTTTGAATGCACAGATAAAGGGATTCATCTTCAATGATCGGTGGGCTGCAGGGCAGACACCTCATCTTTTGATACAGAAGGGAAGGAGGAACAGACAGATGTAGATAAGAAAAGTTTGTTGATGTGAAGGCAGGGAGTTGAGTTGATGCCTTTTGATATGCTTTGACTGTGTCCCTACTCAAATCTCATCTTAAATTGTAGTTCCCATAATCCCTATGTGTTGTGGGAGGGACCAGGTGGAAATAATTGAATCATGGGGGAGGTTTCCTCCATCCTGCTCTCGTGAAAGTGAGTTAGTTCTCACGAGATCTGATAGTTTAATAAAAGGCTTGCCCCTTCACTGGGCACTCATTCTTCTCTCTCCTGCTGACATGTGAAGAAGGATGTGTTTGTTTCCTCTTCTGTCATGCTTGTAAGTTTCCCAAGGCCAAAAGAGACTGTGAGTCTCTTTGAAATCTCTTTTCTTTATAAATTACCCAGTCTCGGGTATGTCTTTATTAGCAGTGTGAGAACAAACTAATACACCTTCTTACCTCTATCAGATACAGTGGGAGACAAGGATATCTGCCATCAATGGAGCATGAGGGTGGAAAATTGAACTGAGAAAGTAAAGATAATGTGGAGAGTGGGGAGGAAGGGATGAGGGAGTTGACTCCAAGTAAAGGGACTGGCCAGCATCACCAAGTTCTAGCTGAAGTTGGAGACCATGAATTTTTAGACATCTTGATCTGCATGGTGGTATGACATTATCCTGATGTAGTGTTCTTAATGTCAGCAGAATATTTGTGACAGCAGACATTTGTGGAGGATTAGATTTTTTTTTTAAAAAAATGAAGGTATGAGTTAAAAGTTTATGGCTTTAAAAACGTGGATACAGATTGAGTAGGGAGGGAAGGCATGAAGGCATTTAAAGACTTGGTGTCTATGGAAATATCAAGAGACTGGACATCTTTATGAGGTCAGGTCAAGGACCAGAAAATGAGGGGCTGAGGGAGCTAGAAGGATAGGTGTTTGAGGTTAGAAAGTAGAATACTGAAATTCAAGATTTCTGGTATGTAGCACTTCCTGTTATCTGTCAATCTATTCATCCATCTAACACATAATTTTGATCCATTTCGCAATTATGTATTGGAAGTTCACTATGTGCCTGGTAGTATGCCGAGTATAGAAGAGGGGAATCTTTTATTTATTCAACAAATATTGATTGATTTGCCTTCTTTTTGTGGTTCTGCCTTTGTGGTTCCTGGATTTATTCATATAAAAATCCAGTCTGTGGAAACAAGGACAAGTAAATATGTGCTTTAATTGCAAGAGGGCTAGGGAAAATTAACAGGGGAGTACCTAACTCAACAGTGGGGAATGTTTAAGGAAACATCCAGGAGAGATCATGTGAAGTTGAACGCTGAAAGACAGGTGGCTTGAATTTGAATACTGAAATGATACTGAGAGCCAGAGAAACAGGAGAGCAAACAGTAGAAAGGACATTCCAGGCAGAGAGAACAAATGTGCCAAGGTCTCAAGGCTAGAAATGTCATAGAGTGCTTGTAGTTCTACAGGTCATTCTGTGAGACAGAAGCTTAGATGCAATAAGGGTAGGAGTGGGGTGGGGGAGAGGATAGTAGCACGGGAGACCAGAGAGGAAGTAAAGATGTGTTCATAAGAAGTATTTTTCGCCAAGCTAAGAATTTTGGATGGACAGATACTATCAAGGTTCAAGGTGAGGAAGTCTGTCCTGGGAGTATTAGGGAAGAGCCTGGTTAAATTTGAATTTCCAGAATTTGAATGAGGACGTTGGATGGTGGTGTTGGGTGGTCTGAGATCACAAGGCCAAGTGGTGTCTGGTCTTGTTGGAAGACTTCTGGGGTGTGTTCAGATCCATTTTCTCAACTGATGCTTCCATGGCTGTTTGCTATTGTCTAGTGCTTGGAGGACATTGGTACTTCAGTCCTATTTTTATGGCAAATAAACCTTATCTTTATTTTAGAAATATTGGTCTTACTACTAATCTTGGGTCTTCTTAGAGCCTGAAGAGAAGTTTCCTCTTGTTTTATGATGACTGAATCTGGTCTTTGTATTGCTGTAGTGTGCCGGTTCCCCTGTATGTGTCTGCCTCCCGCCACTGAGACCAGGGAACATACCGGGACCAAGATACCTGGATGTCTCAAGTTTCCAGTGTGGGCAGGAACATCTTCTTTGGCCACCTCTGCTCCTCAGTGGTAGTTTTTATCCAAGTGTTAAGGCTTAATGATCAATCCCTAGGGTACTCTCTTAAACAACGATGTTACGGCTCAAACATTTGGACCAGAACAAATGAAGAAGCTCAGGGGTACTGGAAGTTCTAAGGAATTTTGGCTTTAATATTTCCTGAATTTATGTCTTGATGTCTCCTAAATGCCAGTCTATTAACTATGTTAGCAGTAATTGGATTTAATTATTTTTCCTATTTTGTAGCATTTCAAGTCAAATCAGTTCTATTTGCTTTTTTTTTTTTTTTTTGGGAGGGAAGGATATACACGGACAATTTTTTTTTCAGAGATCTTCTCAGCTCTTTTTTTGTTTTCTTTTTTAAAAAATTTAAAATTTACAAAATTTCTTCTATTTTTAAAAAAGTGAAACTATTTTAATTCCAGAAAAAATTATGAGTATAATGTCCTGTTAGGATAGACTCTTGAGATGCATTAAGAGGCTCTATTTTTTATGAGGAGCCCTCTAACGAATTTTCACCAACGAGGAACATGTTGAATATTTATTTAGAAGTCCTGAAATCTTCTATAGCCACGTCTGCTCCTCAGTGGTAGTTTTTATCTGAGTGTTAAGGCTTAATGATCAGTCCTCAGGGCACTCTCCTAAACAATGATGTTATGGCTCAAATAATTGCCAAACTTTCTTTCTTTTTTAAAGAAGACAAATACATTTATTTCCCTTGGCAATCATTCTCAATTGGGGTACATTACAGAATGTTTTACAATATCATGATCTTGTAATAAAATTATCCCCAAATCAGTAATTGATGTGTCACCTGATATCATAAAAAGGTTTGAAAAGCCTGAGTCTCTTTAGAATTCTTAAATAATTCATATCCTGTCTCTGTTTTTCAGAAATTTTCTGACTCTGTGGATCTGGATAATCTCATCAGGTGTCTGTTTTATTTCTAATCAATTAAGATGGACCAATTTATTCCCACAAATGGGGGACAAACCTTTGATAATAACTCATTAGCTTTCCAAGTGAGATGACTGGCTTTTTTTTTTAAATTATGGGGATTCATTTTTTCCATTTTCTTGTCTTGGTTATTTGCCCTCTGGAAGTCCATTTTGGCTTTTTATATATTATTCCATAGGATTATATTAAAGGATTGCACCTAGGATCCATACTGGATGTCCTTGATCTACTTCTGGTCAAATATAATATTCATTATGTGGCTTATGTCATTGCTCTTAGTCCACTAACAGAACATTCAGTGTCTTTGCAGATGTAATTTCTCACAGAAAGAGGCAGAAATGCTCCTCCATCCAAGTGTTGGCGGTTTTGAGGATGCTGTTGTTTTCTGTACAGCATCCATTTACCCTTCCAAACTCATGTTTTGAGGATTTCTTTTTCTGTATCAGATGTAATCAGGTGGGACTGGTCCTCAAGAGGAAAACTAGTGATGCCAGCTGGGCCAGTTGACTGCTCCTTCCAGTCTTGAGTAGAGGGATACAAAGACTAAAAGACCTTAGTTTTGTACACCCTAATGTAGAAAATTATTGCTTAGGAAAATAAGTTTGTCTTCTCTAAGGAAATGTTGGCAATTCATTCATCCTCATAGCTGTATTCTGATTACACCATTATAACTGTGTTTCGTAGACCCTCCTTCCTCTCTGGGGCTACTTTTGTCCAAGCCAGGTTTTCCAGTTGTTTCTCTTGCAGAGAAACCCAATTGTTTCATCTAGTTTTCTTCTAGTACTATTTGTAGGAATCTAAACAAATCTGTAGTTGAGATCATTTCAACAATTCCAAATTCCATTCTAAGCAAAGGAGCGTTATGATTTAGCAAGTTATTTTTTATAATCAACCCAGAATCTAATTTATGGTACCATTTTGGACCAGAACTAACGAAGAAACTCAGGGGTATTAGTAGTTCTAATAACCCCTGGCTTTAATACTTCTTGAATTTATGTCTTGATATCCCCTAAATACCAGTCTATTAACTATATTAGCAGTATTTGGATTTAATTATTTTTCCTATTTTGTAGCATTTCAAGTCAAATCAATTCTATCTGATATTTTTTAGGGGGGAAGAATATACATAGGCTTTTAAAAATTTATTTTTATTTTTATTTATTTATGAGACAGGGTCTTGCTCTGTCAGCCTGGCTGCAGTGCAGTGGTGTGTATGGCTCACTGCAGCCTCGACCTCCTGGGTTCAGCCATTCTCCCACCTCAGCCTCCTGAGTAGCTAGAACCACAGGCCCATGCTACCATGCCTGGCTGTTTGTCATTTTTTGTAGAGATGCGGTTTTGTCATGTTGCCCAGCATGGTCTCGAAATCCTGGGTTCAAGCGGTCTGCTTTCCTCAGTCTCCCAAAGTGTTGGGACTACAGGCGTGAGCCACTGTGCCCAGCCTCAGCTCTTTGTAATCGTGTGCTCAAGTCTTTTTTTTTTTTTTTTTTTTTTAATCAACGAGCCAACTTCTAATTCTGACCCCTCCTCTTATGAGGCCATGTTTTGACTCCCAGGCTTCAAACTGCTAACAGAATATTTAGCATATCTACATTTTGGATTTTTTTCTCTTTTAAATGATTTAAGGTATTGCATAGGAAACTTTATACAGGTTGCCTTTCCAAACTTCTTTTAACTTAGTTTTTTATTAAGACAAGATAGCATAGTGATTAGGAGTATAAGGATCTTGGATTAGAGTTCTGGTTCTACCACTGATTAGCTGTATGACCTGTCAAGTTATTTATGCTCTCTTAAGATTCAATTTCTTCATCTGTGAAACAGGAATTCTTGGGAAGATTCAATGTAATGATGCATATAAAATGCTTAGTGTTTGGCACAGAGTAAGCAGTCAATAAATGTTAGCCATTATTATTACTCTGCTTTTCATTCAGTTTTGTCATATCAGAACTATTATTATTTCTCTTTCACTTTAAGCACTCTGAGACATTCTGTTTGAACCACTTTTTGGTGCTTTATATATATTTTCCTCCATCAGACTACACATTTCTTTCTGTATTTTCTCTTAGATTTATCTTATTACTAGTATATTTTATTCTAAGCAATATTCCTTCTCAGGATTCTTGGATATGACTTAATCTACTTTTCATCTTTTTATGCAATGTACATTATAATGTTGAGAACCCAGAATATACCTCAGGGAGGTCTACCAGATACGTAGGAAATATGGCACTTTATCATTCCAGTTCTGTGATAGTTGTTTGCATATGTCTTATTCACACCCTCAAGATTGCATTGCATCTTTCCATTAGTGTTTTGCTGCACTGTGGGCGTCAAGCCTGTGTCAAATGTATTTAACATCAATCTGTCCTCATAAGCATTGAGTAACTTCTTTTTTTTTTTTTGATAATAAAATATAAAGTTTTATTTATTTATTTTTTTTATTTTTATTTTTTTTCTTTTATTATTATTATTATTATTATCATTATTATACTTTAGGTTTTATGGTACATGTGCGCAATGTGCAGGTAAGTTACATATGTATACATGTGCCATGCTGGTGCGCTGCACCCACCAACTTGTCATCTAGCATTAGGTATATCTCCCAATGCTATCCCTCCCCCCTCCCCCCACCCCACAACAGTCCCCGAAGTGTGATGTTCCCCTTCCTGTGTCCATGTGTTCTCATTGTTCAATTCCCACCTATGAGTGAGAATATGCGGTGTTTGGTTTTTTGTTCTTGCGATAGTTTACTGAGAATGATGATTTCCAGTTTCATCCATGTCCCTACAAAGGACGTGAACTCATCATTTTTTATGGCTGCATAGTATTCCATGGTGTATATGTGCCACATTTTCTTAATCCAGTCTATCATTGTTGGACATTTGGGTTGGTTCCAAGTCTTTGCTATTGTGAATAATGCGGCAATAAACATACGTGTGCATGTGTCTTTATAGCAGCATGATTTATAGTCCTTTGGGTATATACCCAGTAATGGGATGGCTGGGTCAAATGGAATTTCTAGTTCTAGATCCCTGAGGAATCGCCACACTGACTTCCACAAGGGTTGAACTAGTTTACAGTCCCACCAACAGTGTAAAAGTGTTCCTATTTCTCCACATCCTCTCCAGCACCTGTTGTTTCCTGACTTTTTAATGATTGCCATTCTAACTGGTGTGAGATGGTATCTCATTGTGGTTTTGATTTGCATTTCTCTGATGGCCAGTGATGGTGAGCATTTTTTCATGTGTTTTTTGGCTGCATAAATGTCTTCTTTTGAGAAGTGTCTGTTCATGTCCTTCGCCCACTTTTTGATGGGGTTGTTTGTTTTTTTCTTGTAAATTTGTTGGAGTTCATTGTAGATTCTGGATATTAGCCCTTTGTCAGATGAGTAGGTTGCGAAAATGTTCTCCCATTTTGTAGGTTGCCTGCTCACTCTGATGGTAGTTTCCTTTGCTGTGCAGAAGCTCTTTAGTTTAATTAGATCCCATTTGTCAATTTTGGCTTTTGTCGCCATTGCTTTTGGTGTTTTAGACATGAAGTCCTTGCCCATGCCTATGTCCTGAATGGTAATGCCTAGGTTTTCTTCTAGGGTTTTTATGGTTTTAGGTCTAACATTTAAGTCTTTAATCCATCTTGAATTGATTTTTGTATAAGGTGTAAGGAAGGGATCCAGTTTCAGCTTTCTACATATGGCTAGCCAGTTTTCCCAGCACCATTTATTAAATAGGGAATCCTTTCCCCATTTCTTGTTTTTGTCAGGTTTGTCAAAGATCAGATAGTTGTAGATATGTGGCATTATTTCTGACGGCTCTGTTCTGTTCCATTGATCTATATCTCTGTTTTGGTACCAGTACCATGCTGTTTTGGTTACTGCAGCCTTGTAGTATAGTTTGAAGTCAGGTAGTGTGATGCCTCCAGCTTTGTTCTTTTGGCTTAGGATTGACTTGGCGATGCGGGCTCTTTTTTGGTTCCATATGAACTTTAAAGTAGTTTTTTCCAATTCTGTGAAGAAAGTCATTGGTAGCTTGATGGGGATGGCATTGAATCTATAAATTACCTTGGGAAGGATGGCCATTTTCATGATATTGATTCTTCCTACCCATGAGCATGGAATGTTCTTCCATTTGTTTGTATCCTCTTTTATTTCCTTGAGCAGTGGTTTGTAGTTCTCCTTGAAGAGGTCTTTCACATCCCTTGTAAGTTGGATTCCTAGGTATTTTATTCTCTTTGAAGCAATTGTGAATGGGAGTTCACTCATGATTTGGCTCTCTGTTTGTCTGTTATTGATGTATAAGAATGCTTGTGATTTTTGCACATTGATTTTGTATCCTGAGACTTTGCTGAAGTTGCTTATCAGCTTAAGGAGATTTTGGGCTGAGACAATGGGGTTTTCTAGATATACTATCATGTCATCTGCAAACAAGGACAATTTGACTTCCTCTTTTCCTAATTGAATACCCTTGATTTCCTTCTCCTGCCTAATTGCCCTGGCCAGAACTTCCAACACTATGTTGAATAGAAGTGGCGAGAGAGGGCATCCCTGTCTTGTGCCAGTTTTCAAAGGGAATGCTTCCAGTTTTTGCCCATTCAGTATGATATTGGCTGTGGGTTTGTCATAAATAGCTCTTATTATTTTGAGATACGTCCCATCAATTCCTAATTTATTGAGAGTTTTTAGCATGAAGAGTTGTTGAATTTTGTCAAAGGCCTTTTCTGCATCTATTGAGATAATCATGTGGTTTTTGTCTTTGGTTCTGTTTATATGCTGGATTACATTTATTGATTTGCGTATATTGAACCAGCCTTGCATCCCAGGGATGAAGCCCACTTGATCATGGTGGATAAGCTTTTTGATATGCTGCTGGATTCTGTTTGCCAGTATCTTATTGAGGATTTTTGCATCAATGTTCATCAAGGATATTGGTCTAAAATTCTCTTTTTTTGTTGTGTCTCTGCCAGGCTTTGGTATCAGGATGATGCTGGCCTCATAAAATGAGTTAGGGAGGATTCCCTCTTTTTCTATTGATTGGAATAGTTTCAGAAGGAATGGTACCAGCTCCTCCTTGTACCTCTGGTAGAATTCGGCTGTGAACCCATCTGGTCCTGGACTTTTTTTGGTTGGTAAGCTATTGATTATTGCCACAATTTCAGCTCCTGTTATTGGTCTATTCAGAGATTCAACTTCTTCCTGGTTTAGTCTTGGGAGGGTGTATGTGTTGAGGAATTTATCCATTTCTTCTAGATTTTCTAGTTTATTTGCATAGAGGTGTTTGTAATATTCTCTGATGGTAGTTTGTATTTCTGTGGGATCGGTGGTGATATCCCCTTTATCATTTTTTATTGCATCTATTTGATTCTTCTCTCTTTTTTTCTTTATTAATCTTGCTAGCGGTCTATCAATTTTGTTGATCCTTTCAAAAAACCAGCTCCTCGATTCATTTATTTTTTGAAGGGTTTTTTGTGTCTCTATTTCCTTCAGTTCTGCTCTGATTTTAGTTATTTCTTGCCTTCTGCTAGCTTTTGAATGTGTTTGCTCTTGCTTTTCTAGTTCTTTTAATTGTGATGTTAGGGTGTCAATTTTGGATCTTTCCTGCTTTCTCTTGTGGGCATTTAGTGCTATAAATTTCCCTCTACACACTGCTTTGAATGCATCCCAGAGATTCTGGTATGTTGTGTCTTGGTTCTCGTTGGTTTCAAAGAACATCTTGATTTCTGCCTTCATTTCGTTATGTACCCAGTAGTCATTCAGGAGCAGGTTGTTCAGTTTCCACGTAGTTGAGCGGTTTTGAGTGAGATTCTTAATCCTGAGTTCTAGCTTGATTGCACTGTGATCTGAGAGACAGTTTGTTACAATTTCTGTTCTTTTACATTTATTGAGGAGAGCTTTACTTCCAAGTATATGGTCAATTTTGGAATAGGTGTGGTGTGGTGCTGAAAAAAATGTATATTCTGTTGATTTGGGGTGGAGAGTTCTGTAGATGTCTATTAGGTCCGCTTGGTGCAGAGCTGAGTTCAATTCCTGGGTATCCTTGTTGACTTTCTGTCTCGTTGATATGTCTAATGTTGACAGTGGGGTGTTAAAGTCTCCCATTATTAATGTGTGGGAGTCTAAGTCTCTTTGTAGGTCACTCAGGACTTGCTTTATGAATCTGGGTGCTCCTGTATTGGGTGCATATATATTTAGGATAGTTAGCTCTTCTTGTTGAATTAATCCCTTTACCATTATGTAATGGCCTTCTTTGTCTCTTTTGATCTTTGTTGGTTTAAAGTCTGTTTTATCCGAGACTAGGATTGCAACCCCTGCCTTTTTTTGTTTTCCATTTGCTTGGTAGATCTTCCTCCATCCTTTTATTTTGAGCCTATGTGTGTCTCTGCACGTGAGATGGGTTTCCTGAATACAGCACACTGATGGGTCTTGAGTCTTCATCCAATTTGCCAGTCTGTGTCTTTTAATTGGAGCATTTAGTCCATTTACATTTAAAGTTAATATTGTTATGTGTGAATCTGATCCTGTCATTATGATGTTAGCTGGATATTTTTCTCGTTAGTTGATGCAGTCTCTTCCTAGTCTCGATGGTCTTTACATTTTGGTATGATTTTGCAGTGGCTGGTACCGGTTGTGCCTTTCCATGTTTAGGGCTTCCTTCAGGAGCTCTTTTAGGGCAGGCCTGGTGGTGACAAAATCTCTCAGCATTTGCTTGTCTGTAAAGTATTTTATTTCTCCTTCACTTATGAAGCTTAGTTTGGCAGGATATGAAATTCTGGGTTGAAAATTCTTTTCTTTAAGAATGTTGAATATTGGCCCCCACTCTCTTCTGGCTTGTAGGGTTTCTGCCGAGAGATCCGCTGTTAGTCTGATGGGCTTCCCTTTGATGGTAACCCGACCTTTCTCTCTGGCTGCCCTTAACATTTTTTCCTTCATTTCAACTTTGGTGAATCTGACAATTATGTGTCTTGGAGTTGCTCTTCTCGAGGAGTATCTTTGTGGCGTTCTCTGTATTTCCTGAATCTGAATGTTGGCCTGCCTTGCTAGATTGGGGAAGTTCTCCTGGATAATATCCTGCAGAGTGTTTTCCAACTTGTTTCCATTCTCCCCGTCACTTTCAGGTACACCAATCAGACGTAGATTTGGTCTTTTCACATAGTCCCACATTTCTTGGAGGCTTTGCTCGTTTCTTTTTATTCTTTTTTCTCTAAACTTCCCTTCTCGCTTCATTTCATTCATTTCATCTTCCAGGGCTGATACCCTTTCTTCCATTTGATTGCATCGGCTCCTGAGGCTTCTGCATTCTTCACGTAGTTCTTGAGCCTTGGTTTTCAGCTCCATCAGCTCCTTTAAGCACTTCTCTGTATTGGTTATTCTAGTTATACATTCTTCTAAATTTTTTTCAAAGTTTTCAACTTCTTTGCCTTTGGTTTGAATATCCTCCCGTAGCTCGGAGTAATTTGATTGTCTGAAGCCTTCTTCTCTCAGCTCGTCAGTCATTCTCCGTCCAGCTTTGTTCCGTTGCTGGTGAGGAACTGCGTTCCTTTGGAGGAGGAGAGGTACTCTGGTTTTTAGAGTTTCCAGTTTTTCTGCTCTGTTTTTTCCCCATCTTTGTGGTTTTATCTACTTTTGGTCTTTGATGATGGTGATGTACAGATGGGTTTTTGGTGTGGATGTCCTTTCTGTTAGTTTTCCTTCTAACAGACAGAACCCTCAGCTGCAGGTCTGTTGGAGTACCTGGCTGGCCGTGTGAGGTGTCAGTCTGCCCCTACTGGGGGGTGCCTCCCAGTTAGGCTGCTCGGGGGGTCAGGGGTCAGGAACCCACTTGAGGAGGCAGTCAGCCGGTTCTCAGATCTCCAGCTGCGTGCTGGGAGAACCACTGCTCTCCTCATAGCTGTCAGACAGGGACATTTAAGTCTGCAGAGTTTACTGCTGTCTTTTTGTTTGTCTGTGCCCTGCCCCCAGAGGTGGAGCCTACAGAGGCAGGCAGGCCTCCTTGAGCTGTGGTGGGCTCCACCCAGATCAAGCTTCCAGGCTGCTTTGTTTACCTAAGCGAGCCTGGGCAATGGCTGGCGCCCCTCCCCCAGCCTCGCTGCCGACTTGCTGTTTGATCTCAGACTGCTGTGCTAGCAATCAGCGAGACTCCGTGGGCGTAGGACCCTCTGAGCCAGGTGCGGGCTATACTCTCCTGGGGCACCGGTTCCGAAGCCCATCGGAAAAGCACAGTATTCGGGTGGGAGTGGCCCGATTTTCCAGGTGTCGTCTGTCACCCCTGGAAAGGGAACTCCCTGACCCCTTGCGCTTCCCGAGTGAGGCAATGCCTCGCCCCTGCTTCGGCTGGCGCACGGTGCGCTCACCCACTGACCTGCGCCCACTGTCTGGCACTCCCTAGTGAGATGAACACGGTACCTCAGATGGAAATGCAGAAATCACCCGTCTTCTGTGTCGCTTGCGCTGGGAGCTGTAGACCGGAGCTGTTCCTATTCGGCCATCTTGGCTCCTCAAATATCGAGTAACTTCTGAAGAGAGGCAGGTTTCATTTTCTCTAAGGGAAACTACACGCAGAGAAGTTTACATTCAGACAGAAATACTCTGGACTTCAATACTGTGGTTTTGGTGGCACATTGCAGTGGAAACCACCATTGAAAGAACACCTTAGAGCTTATTTTTATTGTGAGTTGGTGGGCAAGTCCCTTTCCATTGAGATTCCTTGGCTGAGTCCCCATGGTAGGTAAAGGCTTATTTCTTTTTTCAAAGTTACTGAACCTTTCTAATTTGCTAGGCACTGTGGTAGATAGTGCAAGATGTGAGGATGTAGTTATTTTTCATTACTGATATGTCATGGAAAGTCTACTTCTTGACCTCTGATTAGAGAATGGTTTGTCTAGGTTTTGCAATTGTAATAGTTTGGTATTCTAGAGCACTGCTATTATAGACAACATTCAGGTCCATATTGATAACACTTTCTCATGACTAAGTAGTGTTGATTTCATGGGAATTTTTCCTTCTTGATTTTTTTTTTTGTTGGGATTTTCTGATGTTACTTCCCTTTTTCTAGTTGAAGAACCCCCTTAAAAAGCCCCAGGCACTTTCTCATAAACAAAATCTTACTAGCAGCTCAATGAATTGGCTCCCTTAAATTAGGATTCTAGTTTTTAACTAGCATTAGGGTTTGCCCTGAATTCTGTTATGGAATTTATCTGATTTACCTAAATCAAGGGCTTTGTTATAAACTTTTCTTTTGTCATCATTCACTTAAAACTTTAATACTTCTGTTAACCTATTTCAAATTGGGCCATGGGATCTGAGTTAGAGGTCTAAAGTTAAAATTGATCAAGAGCCAATCAGAACATTTTAAATATGCTATCTTAAAAGGCACTGTAATAAAGATTACCCTTCTCTTTCATAATTTTGTGTGTCTTATAATATTCCAAACACATTGATTGAATTTAGATAAACAAAGCACTGTCCTTCCTGCCAAGACCAGTGTTTAGAGGGTGTGGACAGTCAAGTACAGAGGTAACATATTATGTAATACCTGCTAAAATAAAGATACTATGTAATGAAGGAAATGGCCTATTTAAATACATGGGCTATCTTGGAAGATGCCAGAGGAGGTAATATTTGTGTGGATCTTAAAGCAGAGAAGAGGACGTGAGATGCTTCAGAAAGAATGAAACGCATGGGCAATTCTGAGCCGTGAAATAACAGAATTTTAGGGAATGAGCGATTTTTTTTTATGGTTTCAGAGGTTAGGTTGAACAGAGAGGTAGGTATGAGAGAGGGAAAGAGTAGAAAGGGAGATAAGGCTAGAAAATGCAGTCATGATCAGAATGAAAAGGGATTTGGAAAAGTTTGCACTTGATCTTGCAAGTATTAGAGGAGCCATTGAAGGACTAGAAGACTGGAGGTTGAAGAGACTAGAAAGAGACTGGGAGAAAGGCAGGAGGGAAAAGGAGATTTACTCACCTGAAGCTGTGGTTCCCAGTTCTTGCTGTACTTTGGAATTATCCTTGGTGTTTGTAAATAATACGGATGTTCAAGCCTCACTCCTGGAGATTTCTATTTTGGGGTAGAAATGGACCATTCTGATTTTTAAACTCCATAGATGATACTGATCAACAGCCTAGTTGAGAAATGTCTATGTTATGGCCATGGAAAAACACAGAAAGTTTTTTTTTACCTCAGTTGGATTCATTGATGTGCAGAAAGAAGATGCAAAAATTAAGTCAGAAGGTGCTAGTGTTCAATTGGTTCACTGAATCAGGAACTACCAAGGCAAATTTTGAGATCAAATTTGGAGCCCAGAGAGGCTGGCTGGTCAGTGGAGATGGGGGTCAAAGGCAGTCTGCTTGAATGTAAGGGCCAGTGGGCCAGTGCTGCTGGTATATTTTACAGTCTCCAAACATAATCCCGAGGAAGGATATGTCTCCAAATTTCCAAGGGAAGTGGGGGCATTGGTCTCCTTTCCTTGTGTTGCATAATTTTTCCTTAGGCTGATTTTGTCTGTTCTTATGTAACCTGAAATATCTTGGTCTCTACAGCCTGTGATGCGAATGAAGATACATTAATGTTTAATGTTCAAAATATAATACCGTTTTATCTCCTTTCTGTTCAGGTAGGACTTTCTTCCCTCAAAGTTTTTCCACAGCTACCTGGGGAAATCCACTTATCTTTTCTGTCTCTGGCCTCTTCCTCATCAAGGCTCTCACCTTTTGTTGCCCTTCAAGGGAGTCCTGTTCTGTGGTACATTCGTCCCCTCATGGAGCCAAAGCTGCTCTGTTGTCTGTGGAAGAGGGTGAAGAGGGAATGAGCCTCTGCCCAGCTCTGTGCTGATCGTGTGCTCTGGGCCTAACTGGCTCTTTTATGGCCTTTTATGACATTGCTCCCTCACCATCTAGACCTGACCCTTTTGTCCATCCATTTGTTATAATTTTTAAAAATTAGTTTGGTTGAATGAGTGAAAAAGTGGAGGCAATGGAAGAGACAGATGTCATCCTATCACCTTGATTCATTCATTCAGTGATTCAAACAGTTACACTGATACCTCGTATGTGTATATAAATTAGCTTTTAGGTCTAAATACGGAAGGACTGGTATGCAGGCTCTAGAAACATGGTTACCATGTAACACATCCTTTCCCATATGAAGGAATGATTGTCTTTGCAGATGCCTAAGATTCTTGACCTGCGTATGCAGAAACATTTCTCAAGGCCTCCTGGCACCGAACAAGTGGAATTAAAAAACTATTCATCATCATGGATACATTTTAATCACGATTAATGATTTTAGACCTTAACGTCAACCATTTCCAGTAAAAAAGAAAAATGAGAAGTTAATTCTGATCTCAATTTTGACCAGGCTTCATTATTTTAGAAAAAATATATGATGCTATAGTTTTATAATCTCTGCTACTACAGGGAGCTGGTTTCCTCACTCAGCTTTAAATGTGGCTCCAACGCATACTCAGATCCTATCTCCAGTTTTTTACCTTCCCTTTTGAGCTTGAGGCTCAGGTTTCCAGATGGAAACTTCAACCTCAACATGTCTTCTGTAGGAGAAACAGCACAGGTTTTTTTCTGTCAGAATGAAATACATTTGAAATTTGGTAGACAGACATATTGTCTTTTCATTTCCAGGATCTCTTCTCTTATGTTTGTTGAATTTACTAGAACTTCCAGAATAAAATGGAATAGTGGCATTCTTTCTGGCTTTTATTGATAATTCTATTAGTGCTTCACTCTTAGCACTAAGAGTGCTATTTCGTGCTAGTAATATTTTGGTTATTGGCTAAAATTAATATTTTTATATAATGCTAAAAAGAGCTTTTCTAATTTATTGACTTTAAAAAAATCTGTAATGAATGTTAAAAAATGTTCGAAATGTCTTTTTGGCCATTGAGCACTATGATCATGTTTTTTCTCATTTAATTTATGGATATATTAAATTATATTTATATACTTCCTAATGTTAAACTGTCCTTGCATTCCTGGGAAAAAGACAATATTATTACAGTTCATTATTTTGTTAGTATATTGTTAGAGTAAATGTGTTAGTATTTTATGTATTTTATTTAAGGTGTTTGCATTTGTATTTGTGAAATGACTGGTCTGTGTTTTTATGTGTAGTCGTTTTTCAGATGGTTATCAAAGTTAAAATAGTTTTATAACATTATTTGAGAGGATATCTGTTTCTCTCTGTATTTGGAAACTTTTAAAATGGCAAAGGAATGATCAGTTCTTTGAGATTTAAAATATTTTGTTTATGAACTCATTTGAGCTGACACTTTTTTTTTTTTTTTTTTAGGGTTTTGTTTCTCTTTTTTTTATATGAAACAATTTTTGGATAACATTTCCAGTTTCTTTGAACATTATTATTTCTGTGTTTAGGTTCCTGCTTTTTGAGTCAGTTTGCTGATTTTGTATTTTCATCCCTAATGACTAATGACGTTGAACATCTTTTCATGTGCTTATTGGCTATTTGTGTCTTTTCTGGAGAAATGTGTATTCACATTCTTTGCCCATATTTAAAAGGAGTTATTTGCCTTTTTATTATTGAGTTATAACAATTCTCAGTTATAACAGTGCATATAAGTGCTGAATACAAGTCCTTTATCAGATAGATGATTTGAAAACATTTTCTTCCATTCCGTAGGCTGTCTTTTCATTTTCTTAATGGTATCCTTTGAAACACAAACACTTTTGATTTTGATGAAGTCCACCTTATCTACTTTTTCCTTTGTCAGTGTGCTTTTGGTGTTCCAGAACACTTTAAGTGAAAGAGTAATAATAATAATAATAGTTCTGATATGGCAAAACAGAATGTTCCAGAGGGCTTAAAAAGAAAGAAAGAGAAGTAGTAGTAATCATAATCATAATCAATGTCTAACATTTATTGACTGCTTACTCTGTTCCAAGCACTAAGCATTTTAAATGCATCATTGCATTGAATCTTCCAAACACCATTGTGTAACTCAAGGTCACAAAGATTTGGTCATATATTTTCTTCTAAGAGTTTTATAATCTTAGCTCTTACATCTGAATGTATATTTCATTTTAAGTTAATATTTGTCTATGGTGTGAAGTAGTAGTTAAACTTTATTCTTTTGCATGTAATGTTCAATTGTCCCAGCACCATTTGTTGAAAAGACTATTCTTTCTTTATCAACACTTTAATTTTAATCTTTACATGGATTTTTACTTAGAGCTCAGTTAGAGAGTCTTTGCCTTTTAATTTAAAAGGAATTGTAACCCATTTACATGCATTATTATTATTGCTTATGTATTTAGCCCTACTTTTGAAATGTTATTTAGGTCTGATTTTTATATTTCTCTTTTGTTTTATGTGTTATCTCTCTGCATATAACCTTTTTAAAAAGTGGTTGCCTTTCCATCAGCTTCACAGAATATGGTTTTTCTATTTTATTTCTTCTTGCTGATAAAAAGAAACTCTCAATAATATTTATTTCATAAACCACACATACCAATATTCTTATTATTTGAGAGTCACACTTCAGCTGAATTAGGGTAGCTGTGTAATTCATCAGCATAAATGCAGATGATTGTGGTATGAACCTGTTAGGGAAAATGAAATATGATGGTAGATATTCAGAAGGTTCAATTTAAAAATGTAATATCTCATATTCATGTATGATAATAATGATAAACATATAAGATACATAAATATAATGCCATTGGTGATCATGATTAACCTTATTTAGTAGGCATCTTCTACTTTTGCAAAATAATTAAATAGTTGAAATATATATGTATATATTTGAGCCTCTGAGGCTTGAAAAACTGCATATAAAAATATAACGTTTAACATCACTAGAATTCTATAAATGTAAATAGAGTTCAAGCTCTTGACATATATTTTTCTATTTTCATATTTCATTATAGGAAGCATATTCCTTAATTCAGAGGATTGAAGCTGAACAAAATGCCCTATATTCCTATCAGAAATATTTGGAAAGTTCAAAAAGAAAGAAAAGCAGAGTCCCCCCTCCACCTATCCTGCTGTCTCGAACTCATTGTTCTGTGACACTCAAACCTGCTCCATTTACTTCAGAGGTTAAGGTATGGTATCCAGTAAAATTTTTGCCTCATGCAAAGCAACATAAGTACTTTTATAACTACCATGATTCATACTTTGATTGCTTTTAGGAACTGGATAGTCTTATTCATAAGCACTGAACACTGGATTAATATTCCAATGTCTTATCTATACTTAGTTTCTCCATGACTTGTTGCCCCTTATGCTGTTATATTTATGATATGCTTTGTATTGCATTGCTATACCCAAATATAACAGTAGAGAAACAGTAGAGAAGCACTTCCTTTTAAGTATCCTTGTCACCATGACACACCTTATGCTGACATCCTCGTGTGCTCAAGATGGAAGTCTCACTTGAAGTGGAATCAGACATTTGAAGAGGGTAGAAGTTACTTCAGAGTCAGTGATGGTATGAGGCAGCAGAGTGTGTAAAATTTAGGGGTGACGAGTCTAGAGGTTCTGCCCAAAGTCCTTCCAAGTAACTGTAGATTCTTTCAACACAAACAAAGGGCAACTCCAACCATATTATAAACCATACATCTTTGTGTATTTATTGGAAGGTGAGCTTTTTCTCCCATCACTGATGCCTCAGAACTTGGCCTATATGTGACTAAAACTTGAGATTCAGTTTCTTCACAAGAATTTTGTTCTACCTAATTTATATTTTACAAACTACACTTTCCTCTTTGGGATGATCAACAACATGCTCTTTGATGTTACATAAAAATAAACTTTTATCTTTGTATCTTTGATTCTCTTTAGGATGTTCTGCTTGAAGGTATGTCAACTTGGTATAGTAGAGAGAACACAGGCTTTGGAGTCAGACAAATTTAGGTTTATAATTCTAGCTCCAACCTTTCCTGGAAGTCTGACCTTAGGAAAGCTAAATACATTTCCTGAGTTTTTTTTTTTTTTTTCATTTGGAAAGTGTGTTTATTTTGAAAATTAAATGCGATAATGTATAATATTCTTGGCATATTAACTGATATCTTTCCACTTCTTGTATTAAATGTTAAGTAGTAAAGCTTACTCAAAACAAGTAATGGGCTAAGCGTGATGGCTCAAGCCTGTAATCCCAGTACTTTGGGAGGCTGAGGCAGGCAGATTACCTGAGGTCAAGGGTTCGAGACCATCCTGGCCAACATGGTAAAACCCTGTCTCTACTAAAAATACAAAAAATTAGCTGGGCGTTGTGGCAGGCACCTGTAATCCCAGCTACTCAGGAGGCTGAGGCAGGAGAATCACTTGAACCTGGGAGGTGGAGGTTGCAGTGAGCCGAGACCACGCCACGACATTCCAGCCTGGGAGACAGAGCGAAATACCATCTAAAAAAAACAAAAAATAACGAAGTGATAGACTGTGATTACATTATTTGGTGATATTTTTTGTGGATTCTGTCCAATGAGCATTTATTGAGTGCCTGTAATCTGTCAAACTCTGTGTGAGGTAATTGAGGTATAAAGATAAATATGGATTAAATGTGCTTGCATACTTTGAGGAGCTTCAGGAATGGCAAATGGACATCAGTGAGAACTGATGACAACCTTCATAGTGCTTTATAATTGTGAGAGGAGGGAAATAGAAGTGACATTGATCTTATATCTAACTGTGCTATGATAGATGCATTACTGCTGTTGATACTGGTTTTAAAGTTAAACTTTGGATTTTTGGAATCTGTTTAAGAATAGAGCTTCACTGATTTTGGAAAATTAGTACAGAACTAAGACCACATGCTTTACTAAGAGTTTTTGTTTGCTTTTGTTCAAATATTTGGGTTTCTTTAACCAAAATCTTGTTCTTTATGTACTTCAATTTAATGATTAGTTTATTTCATTTCATAATTCTTGGAAATAGGAAGATATAAGAGTCTCATATTTGGCCTGTAGTTTTAGGACTCATCAATGAGGACATTATAGGAAGTTTATGTGTATTATGTTCATTTAGAGAGTTCCAGGAAATTATCACCATCTGTTACCTTCTCATCAGCACTAGATGGTGCTATGGGCTTAAATAAGTTTTTTGGATCAAGGCTTCAGCCATCTTTTGTTTTCTCAAAATCTCTTGTTGAGGCATTCATTTCATTAAAATCTACTTTTGTAGTTGAAAATGCTAATGTTATTTATATTACGTATAAACTGTTCTAAAGTTAGTACTGGTTTGTTCATGCTGTCTCTACCCTTATGTAGATTCTAATTACACATTGTTTCTTAGAGTTACATAAACTAATATGTCTTCATCTGTGGAACAAAATAAAAATATAAAGCCTGCTTGTAAAAATGCTTTTAGAGAGAATTTTACCCTCCAAATTCTGGTTTATATAATAGAACTTGGAGCAATAATGATATAAATCATAGAACATAGTCTTTCTGCCTTTTTTCTTCTTTGAAAAATAGTATCTTTTTGCATGGGAAATCAAAGGAAGTTAGTTTTGCATTTTTTTTTTTTTTCTGAGATTCATCTGATTTTTTTTTTCTACCCTACTCTCCAGCTTCAGGTTCCTTCTGTGTTCTCTTTGTCCTGTTCTGCCTTTGACTAGTGCTTTTTAATCAGTTGTGCATATCACAATCACCTGAGAAATATTCTTTGGAAAGACAAAGATTTGGAAACTTGCATCAGAAATTCTAATTCATTGAAGCTAGACAGGCTTGAGTATCTGTAATTTACAAAAATGGTTGATTCTGTACAAATTTGTATTTTAAAGAAGTGATTCTGGAGCACAGTCAGTGTTGAGAACCACTTGTGTCAATTGGACATCGTTAGTATTTTTCTGTTGACCTGGAGGAAGGAGTAGCAGGCACAAGCTGTAAGAGGTAGTTGTATTTAGAGACAATTGTATTTTTTTTAGAGACAATTGTATTTTTCCTTCTTTCTAGCTTGCCTTATAGTTTAGGAGTTGCCTCTGGGAAGAAGGTAATGACACAGCCATGACACCTATAACCCTCAGCAGTATGGCTCGTTCATAATACTACCCCATCAGGTGTCACCTAGCTCCCTTTTTCTCTGTAGGGAGAATAGTTCATTCCAATAATGAATCTTCATTATTTTGACACCTTGGCAAAAGGATCATTGTCTAACTATTTAATCAAGGTTAAGTTTAGTTGTTTCTGTAGGATTTATATTTTATGTTTGATTTATGTCTAATGTTTATATTTAAAATATAAAATTAAACTAAATACAAAAATTATCATGTTTTTGTAATAGGTTATCGTGTTTTGTAATATCATGTTTCAGAAAATGTATAAATTGGAGGAAAAAATTGACCCATTATCTACCTATCATCTTACCATTTTATCATCCAAATCCTACTGCTGTTCTTATTTAGGGATGTTTTCTTCTAGACTTTTTCATATGTATTTTTATATTTTATTTAAAATAATATGGTATCTTGCTTCTCTTTCCACTTGCTTTTTTTTGTCATACATTATCATGTAAAATATGAAAATCATTTGAGTGTTAATCTTTTTTTTTACATCAAGACAAAGTCATTTTAGGAGTCAACCCCTGCCACTATCTGTCTGATCTCGGGCAAAGTTATTTAACATCTCTGCATCTCCATTTCCTGTGAAGCAAAATGATAATAGTAATCCCATCTCATGGAGTTGTGCATATTGGAAAATATCTGTAAATTTCCTAACAGTACTTAGCAGTAGGAACTGTTCAATTAATGGTGGTTAAAATAATTAATAATGAATAACATCTTAGTCTTAATTGCCTCAGTAAACTAGCTAAGGTTACTTTTACTCTTTAAAGATTAAACCTAAGTATATTCGTAAACTTGGATTTCATGTTTTAAAACTTGAATCATTACATTTTTATTTAGAAAAGTATTTTTTTTGCTACATTGATATAAAAGAATGCCTTTTAAACAGGCTCATTTTTCTCCTCGGCAGGTCTCCTGGTACTGCATTTTGGGTTGCAAAGCAGAAGGAAGTTATGGAAAAGTACGGTTAAACAATAATCATCTCCCAAATTCAGGAGAAGCGGTACGTCAAATTAAATGTCAGGAAATCTTACTGAAGCCTTTAATGATAATTAAATTTTTAAATGAAGTCATTGTTTTGGTGAATCTCTCTAATTTCCACTTGAATCATAACTAAAATCCAACAGTGAAAGAAAAAGGTTGTTTTTTTAATAGAAGGTTTACTTAATTGTATTTTAAAAGTCATGTTATTTTAATTTTTCATGTATAACTTGAAATATATTTTTCTTAACAGATACCAGCTGACGGTAAAAGCATTTTTGAAGTGAAAGGTTTAGAAACCAATGAAAAGTATGTATTTGCAGTTGCTGCCTATTCTAACAATGGAAAGCTTGTCGGTGGTGCTATTGGGGAGACAACTAAACCAATTCTGGTTTATCCACCTCTTTCTACTATTACTGCTCGGATGTTCCTGACACAGGTAGAAGAGATTTCTGCTAATTTTTTCCACTTTTTTTTTTTCCATTAAGCAGTT
Source organism: Pongo abelii (assembly GCF_028885655.2). Classification (NCBI taxonomy): domain Eukaryota; kingdom Metazoa; phylum Chordata; class Mammalia; order Primates; family Hominidae; genus Pongo; species Pongo abelii. The sequence goes on from NC_071995.2 coordinate 95,112,947, forward strand.
ACGAAGTAATTTCTGATGGAAATAAAAATCACAGCAGATATTCTAAAACTCCTGTAACACATATTTTCCATTACTACAGTTTTGTCTCATAAAATATGAATCATTCCTTCTCTTATTAGTAAATTTGCTTTTTGACAATAACATTTTTTCCCCTGGATTACAAATGTAACACATATATATTAATTTTAGAAATGCTGGAAAATACTGAAATGCATAAAGAAGAAAATAAATGTTATCTGTTATCCTATCATCCAGAGTAGCAGAGTTCTTACCCTGGGGCAATTTTGTCAATGTCTGGAGAAATTTTCAGTTGTCACAAACTAGAGGGGTGCTACTGGCATATAGTGAGTAGAGGCCAGGGAGGCTGATAAACACCCTGCAATGTACAGGATAGCCCCCATAGCAAAGAATTATCCAGCATAAAATGTCAGTGGTGTCAAGATTGAGAAACCCTAATCCAGAGATATCCTTTTATTTTTGTGTATCTATCTGCCTATTTATCTATCTAATTTATATGTGTATATATATATATATATATATATATACACATGCACACACATATTTTATATGAATTTATATACAATATATAATTTAAATCATGGTATACATATTATTTTACATCCTGATATTTTCACTTAACATATAATTGACATTTCTGTATTCCCTTAAGTATTCTTCCAAAACATAATTTTTAATGGTTCCATGGCGTTGAATCTTATGGATATATAATAGTTTGTTAGTAATTCTCCATTGCTAAACATCTAGATACTTTCCAGTCTTTTGCTATTATAAACAAAGCTATGATGCCCAACTTTGTATATAAATCTTTACCTACATCCATGATTACTTTCTTAGGGTAAATTTATAAAAGTAAAACTTCTGGATCAGTAGAGGCAGAGAGACCTGAGTTCAAATTCCAGCTCCTCACACTATCACAGCCATGTGATAGTGGACAAGTAATTTTCATCTGTGAAGCAAGAGTAGCAGTAGTAGCTACTTCCTAGAGGTATTATGGGTATTAAATGGAATTATGCCTGGCAAATATGATCACACAGTAGGCATTGAATAAATAGTATTGTTTTTAGTTAGGTATATACTCATGAATTAATGTTTTTTGTCAAAATAGTTGTTGCCTGACTTAAAACATGTCAACAGTGAAGAGGATGCTAGGAAGAGTGACTCATTGACCTAGGTCTCAAGTATCTAATTTTAAGCCTATTGTTGGCTGTAGAGCTGATGGCTTTTCTAAATTTTGTCATATTTCTATTCTATTTTCTCTTAATAGTTGATTAGTATTATAAGATAAGATCTTAGTGGCATTTTATATATCATATTTTTCAAAGAAAATTAAATTGAGAGAATTACTAGGATTTGTCTAGTATTCGTTTAGCGTGTCATATTGGCTCATGGTTTTCTGATGTTTTGGTATCTTTGGAATCTAATATATTCCCTAATTTGCAGTGATGGAATTATTGTGAGGAACTGAATATTTCATCAAGGCCTAATTTTTCTCCAGGGAGTGGTTTGACTCTTGGGCTTAATTTGGTAGAACTTTCATTGAAAGTTAATAAAACTAAGTCAGAGCTATACTGCTGGGATAATGAGTAGTGTCATGAAGTAGTGACCTGTGTTTCTTTACTGACACTACATTTGCAGTTCCATAGTTTATTTATGATGGTTTATGTGCATTCTGTCTTATAATGTTAAGAGGCTAAAGCAAAGCTTTCTCACTTATTAAACCTCCTTAATTTACAACTTAAGTTTAAGCTTTTAAGTTTCAGCAAGTTAATGTACCTCTATTTTGTAAGTGCAATCTAATTTACATGAGAGTGGTTAGTTTCTAGTTTCAGGACAGTTCTTTTCTTTAAAACATATTATTATAAATATTTGATAGTAAAGCATGGAGACATTTCACTAAATGCCTGTGATTAACTTGGCTTTTGGGACTTTAGGTTGTACTTTTTACTCAGCATTATTCTGTAAATATTAATAAAATCAAGTGAATCTGTACTAGGCTTTCCCTAAATGTAGAAGGCTATTAGTTTAGTGTATCTGGAAATTTTTTTTGAGGAAACTTTTTGAATTATATATTTTCTGTGGCTATTTTCTCTTCTTTTTAGACTATTTCTTTTTATTCCTCCTCGTTAAGTAGAAAATGACTAGATAATATGATATAAATGTAGAAGAGTAGAAATCTGTGAGCAGGATTCTGATCTTGACCTTGGAGACTGATTTTAGGCAAATTGGTCTCAATTTTCCTATCTGTAAAATGGATGTAAGACAAAATGCCATATTTGAGTGAATTGTTGAACTACCAAATCAAGTAGTGAGTGGGCACAATGGCTTACTGAGATAAGAAAAGGAGGAATATCGTTTATTTAAGAACTACTGTGTACCAGGCATTTAAAATTTATTATTCCACTTATTATAATAACTCCATGAGGTAGTATGATTACTTTTCTTTTATAGTTGAGGGAACAGATTAATTTAATCCTTCCTCTGCCAAACCCACTGTATCCCTAAAAGGGTGTCTCAGGGAGGTTAAGAAATGTACCCAAGGTTGCTCAAGTAGCAGATGTCAAGCCTGACGCTTGGACCAGCTCATGCCTTTGGACTGCTCTGTCCAGGTTCCAGGAAGTCACGTATTGGACACCTAACATGTGCCAAGTCTTCTAGAGCCTGCATCTCTCCAATCTACTAAGTGACCCTCTGCTCCTTAGAGAGCTCCTCTTCTCTTTAACCCTCTTCCTTCCCTTTCACTGTCTTTTCCTCTTCCTCGATCAATTTTCTTTTTATTCTCTTCCTGTGTTGGCGTTAATCAGCAGGTCTTCATGATCTGTATTGGCAGTAGAGTTTGATGTTGGAACATGAATGCTTTGTCAGCAATCACGATGGTGGCAGGTGAAGGGGAAATGAAGTTCACACGACTCTCACTTTGTATGTGAATTCATTAAAACCCATTATTAATCAAAACCCCTTTTATTAATAATGGTTTGTCTTTTGTCTATTTTATTTTTTATTCAAATAAAAAAAATAGGCCCAGTGTGGTGGCTCACGCCTGTAATCCCAGCACTTCGGGAGGCTGAGGGAGGCAGATTGCTTGAGGTCAGGAGTTCAAGACCAGCCTGGGCAACATGGTGAAACCCTGTCTCTATTAAAAATACAAAAATTGCCAGATGTGGTGGCACGCACCTGTAATCCCAGCTACTTAGGAGGCTGAGGCGGGAGGATTGCTTGGGCCCAGGAGGTGGAGGTTGCAGTGAGCCAAGATTATGCCACTGCATTTCAGCCCGAGTGACAGAGCGAGACCCTGTCTTAAAAACAACAACAATAACAACAAAAAGAGTTTTAACTCTTCTTTTCCCTCTCATCCTCTAACTGAAGATTACCACTCTTTCCACTCATCTATTTATGGATGAATCATTTAGTCAATGTTTATCTTGTGCCAGGTTATATGCTAGATGTCATCACTTCATCCTTTGAAATATGTTTGGTTTTTTTTTTTTTATCAATCTCATTACGATGACAGTAATACTTGTTTAGATAATTCTGACGTATGGTTTCAGTTAAAACCCTGATTGCAAGTCATGGAACCAGGTCAGCTTGGGGTAATGCAGCTAGGCCCTGGGAATGCAGCAGAGTCCGGGCAGCTCTAGGTCTCATACTTCTGGTTTATCCTGTGCATCTGCTTTCTTGTATTTTTCTCTAAACATTAGCTTTCATTACTTCTCCATCTTTGGAGGAAAGGTGGCAGTTCCTGAGTTTTTATATATCCCTCAATTTAAGCTATAAATGGAGATCAGCTGACTGGCCTCTAATTGTGGCTCCAAATTCCTGGGAAAGAGAATGTGATTGGCCCACCCAGTATAATAAAGAGTCTGATCTCTCTCTCATCTTTTTTTTTGAAATGGTCTTACTCTGTTGCCCAGGCTGGAATGCCGCTGATCTCATTTTTGATGTTTGACAACTGACTTGTGACTTGTTTTTATTTTTTATAGACTTATTTTTATTATTTATTTATTTTTCTTTGAGATGGAGTCTCACTCTGTTGCCCAGGCTGGAGTGCAGTGGTGCAATCTCAGCTTACTGCAACCTCCGCCTCCCGCGTTCAAGCCATTCTCCTGCCTCAGCCTCCTGTGTAGCTGGGATTACAGGCATGTGCCACCACACCTGGCTAATTTTTGTATTTTTAGAAGAGATAGGATTTCATCATGCTGTTTGAAAATGTAGGGCTTTTACTCTAGCTGTTCCTTCTGCAAATGCTCTTCCCCCAGAGAGCCATTCCCTCATCTCCTTCAAGTCTCTGCTTAAATCTCACCTTCCTTGATCACCCTATTTAATATTGTAATCTACCTTCCATTCCCCCACTTCATAGACCTAAGACTGGTCACGAACTCCTGACCTCAGGTGATCTGCCCACATTGGCCTCCCAAAATGCCGGGATTACAGGCATGAGCCATAGTGCCTGGCTGCGACTTGTTTTTAAACCTCACCCTTCTTTTTGCCTTTGGCCCCACATCTGGGCAGGATGATAAGAAGGTCTATGAACTCTCCTTCTTATTTTGTGGCAGCAGGAAATTTAAACCTTCCAGCCAGCATGGACTTTCCCCAGTCCTATCTCTCAACTCCTATGAAGGCCCAACCTGCTTTCTCCCTCTGCTTTGCCCAAGCCAGCCCAGACAGTCATGTGCCTGCCAAGCTTTCCCAAGAAGTCCCTTGTGTAAGTAATATACTTTCTCTCAAATTTTCCTGCTGTATGAAGTGTCATCAGTCTTAACATCAGAACCAAACTTTGGATGGGGGCCCATCTTGCTTTGCAGGGGAGTCTCTAACAACCCTGTTACAGTCTAGTACAACTGCTGGGTGTCCTTCTCTGTGGGTAGAGGGATATTATCAGGAAAAGAGGATTTTTAAATTAATTCAACACATTATTTGAGTGCTTACTCTGTGCCAGGCATTGCCCCAGGTTAGTGACTCTAAAACTTGAGTGCACATAGGAATGACTTGGAGTACTGGTTAAGCAGATTGCTGGGTCCCACTGCCAGAGTTTATGATTCACTAGGCCTGAGTTTGGGTCTGGGAATTTGCATTTCTAACGAGTTCCTGGGTGATGCTGATGGCCCAGGGACCATACTTTGAGAACTGATGTTCTAAGCAACATGCACAGAAGATCACGGTAGGAGCGTGGTAGTAAGCAACATGGTAGGAGATAGGTAATAAACAATGACCACTGTAAACAAGTAAATTATCTAGTATTTCAGAAGATAATGAACGCTATGGAAAAACCAAGTGGAGTATGTAAAACGAATTGGAAATGTGAAGTGGGGGAATGGAAGGTAGATTACAATATTAAATAGGGTGATCAAGGAAGGTGAGATTTAAGTAGAGACTTGAAGGAGATGAGGGAATGGCTCTCTGGGGGAAGAGCATTTACAGAAGGAACAGCTAGAGCAAAAGCCCTAAGGTTTTCAGAAGTGTACCTGGTATGCTTGATAAACAGCAGGAGGCTTGTGTGGCTGGAGCAGAGGGACCCACGGAGAGTAAAAGGACAGGTCAAAGAGCTAAGAGGTGAGTAGGTAGATGGGGAGCAGATCATGAAAAGACTTCCAGGGCATTACAGGGACTTTGACTTTTGACTTGAGTCAAGTGGACAGCGATTGGACAGTTTGGAGTAGTGGTATGATGTAATGTGACTCCTGTTTTTAAAGGTTCACCCTGGCTGCTACATTGGAAATAGAACATAAGAGGGTAGAGTGGCAGCACCATCCACTGCTGTAACCCAGTGAGAGGTGAAGGTGGGTTGCCCAGTGTGGTAGTAGCTGATGTGGTGAGAACTATTCAGTGTTTGGACATGTTTTGAAGGAGGAGCTAACAAGAGTCCATAAAGAGAAAAATAAAAGATGACCCTGAGGTATTAGCTGACTAATTGAAAGGACAGAGTTGACATCAACTGAGTTGCGGAAGGCTGTGGGTGGTGGAGGTGCAGGGGAGTGGGAAATCAGTTCAGTTACAGGCATGTTGAGGTAAGGTGTTTAGTGTATATGGAGAGAATTGTTGAGTAGTCAGTTAGATGTATGAATCTGGAGTTTGGGGAAGGGGTCTGGGCAGGAGAGGGATTTGAGAGTGATAAAACTATAGGACTAGGTGGTATCAACAAGAAATGAGGGTAGACAGAAAAGAGGAGCAATTCACAGAGTGAACCCTGGGGCATACCAATATAAAGAGGTCGAGGAAAAGAAGTAAAAGGAAAACCAAGAGTGGAGTTCTGGAAGCGAAGCGAAGGTCAGGCATCAAAGAGGAGGTATCTACTGTACTTAATTATTTCATTAGTCTTATAGTGCTTCTTTCTCATTTTAATTCAGCCCCTCTAAAATCTGTTCTGCACATCACTACCAGAACCAGGTTAACCATTTTTGAACATGCTTATATCGTGGCACTCCTCTGCTAAAGAAACCTCACAAAACCTCATGATTTTATAAACCTTAATTTTAATCACGGTATCTTTTCTTGTTTTGCAATGTTAACTGATTGAACAAAGAACATTATTTTAAAAAGGATACATTTTACAAGAAAAGAACAGTTAATTATAGTTTCACCAACCCTCTTACACATCATCTGTTATTGCTTTCCATGATAAACCATAATAATTATATATTTTAATTATATATATATATATTTCAGTGACCACTTAGTACAGCTGAGTCATTTGATTAATGTAGCCCAGAAAAGCGACTCATTTACCACTCTAAGACTTGGCTTCACTGTTTTTACTGACTGTCAGGCTCTGTACAAATTATTCTACTTTTCAATGTTCTGGTTTCCTCATTCACAAATAGGGCTGGCAATAGAGCTCACTTCGTGAACTTTGATGAAGAATAAATACAGCAATGCACATAAAGTGCTTAGTCCAGTGCTTGACACCTTTAAATTCTTCCATCTGATTTTCAAGGCCTTCTGAAATCATGTCTCACTTGAACTTGTCCAATCTTATTACCCACTTGTTTCTTTTCATTTTTTTTCATCTCAGACCTTGCAGGGATGAAATGTCTACTTTTTTTCTTTTTTCAAACTCTGACCTGCCTCTCTAGTCTCTCCTAAATGTATTTTAGAGTCATTTCCATTACTGGACCTTTTGGAGATTCTGTTTTAACTGTGCCAATCTGAATCTTATCTCTGCCTTAGGGTTCAACTCAAGCACTGCCTTTTCCTTGAAATCTTCATGTCTCCTTTTCTAAAGCCTCTGCAATTATTATGTTATTCTTTGTAGTTTTTCTGTGATGTTATGGGTTTTATGCCTTTAACCTAATTCTAGTTTCATAGAGTTTGATACCATCTCTATCTAAACTTTGAAGAGTCTATCTCTACAGTGCCTAACACAGACTAGAAACTTCATAAAAGCTTACTGGTTGGAGATCATGAGTATTCATTGGCAGATTTGAAAAGTTCTGGCCCTCTAAGTTATTCCCTGGAGTGGAGAATATTCTAGTAACTTGTCATTCACTTACTTCATTCCATGAATGCATTTATACTTTATACCTTAGCTGTTTCCATAAAGGATTTGAAGCAGTGTAGAACTCATTTGGTGAGATTTTATATTGTTATTTACATATTTAAGTGGAGTGCTTTTTAGGAACGTCTTTAAAGAAATATATTCTACCATAAAAAATAGGTAAGTCAGTTTTTTTCTTTTGAACTTCTAGGCTTCACCAGTGAAATTATTTATTTTGCCTAATGTTAAATTTGTTAAACTTAAAACATGTAATGTCTTCTTGGAAAGGTTCTCTGTTTTATTCTATACTCTTTTCAGCTTGTGAACTTTTTGTTGCACAAAAGCTCTGAAAGTATCAGTCAGAACCAGAAAAGAATAAGGTATTTTTCATATATTGGGTTTGGGAAATCTGATTGTTTCTCTTGGAACAGATTGTTCATTATAACAGTATCTGTAATAAATGGAGTGCACTGCTGAGATAGATGGAAATGAAATTAATTTGGCTCGGATGTGATCTTTGTTTTACTTATGAGGATTTGAAACATCCTTACAGGGTTTCAAATTTCCATGCAATTTAGAAATAAAAGAGATTTCAAAAATGTATCTGTCTCCCTTGCCAGTGGCCATTACCTGACTATGGCACTGTGGAACAGAAGAGCAAATGTGAATGATTGTATCTGAAATGAGTGTGTGATAGCACCTTATAAAATGCTGTCATAGATTGTATATTTTAAGAATTATTGTTTAAAACATTCATTCACAAATAAAACTATTACATAAATATGTGCTTTTTGTTATAGGTTGCCTATCAAGTTGGTAACTATGAATTGGCTAAGAAAGTTTTCTCACCAGTTTGGGATTATTTTGTTGCTTCGCCGCTTCAGGATAAACAATCTGTTATTTGTTTAAGCAATATAATTACTATTACACAGAGAAGGTAATTAGAAATATTCTTCTAAAATATTAATTTGCTTATTGAAAATATAGATGCTGGATGTGAAGGCTGGAATTATTTTTAATATCATGTTCAGATAGTCCATATAAAATGATTTCTAATAACTATTGTAATAAGAGTATACATTGCAAGGTCTCATGTGCTTGTTAGAAACTTTCTTTCTTTCTTTTTTTTTTTAAAATACTCACTCACTCTGTCACCCAGGCTGGAGTGCAGTGGCATGATCTTGGCTCACTGCAACCTCTGCCTCCTGGGCTGAGGTGATTCTCATGCCTCAGCCTCCCGAGTAGCTGGGATTACAGGTGCACACCACCACGCCCTGCTAATTTTTGTATTTTTAGTAGAGATGGGGTTTTGCCATGCTGGCCAGGCTGGTCTTGAACTCCTGGCCTCAAGTGATCTGCCCACCTCAGCCTCCCAAAGTGCCGAGATTACAGGCATAAGCCACCATGCCTGGCCAAGAAACTTTCTTTCTAGAGTCAGCAAAAACACTGGAGGCATAAGGTTGAAGGTTATGAAATAAAAATACCAACTACAAACCAAAGTAATATCAGTTATATCATAAAACACAAATATGCATTGGGAACTTTTGTACCAGAGAAAGGTCAAATTGGGGTTAAGGTTATGATCTGACAGGTTGACTGTTAGGGTAAGAAGGCTTTTCTTTTGCTAGAAGGGGCTCCCAGGATTACACCATCGGCAACTTCAAATAGGCCAGTAGAAGCCATATAAAATTACTATCCTTTGTCTTTACTGCCATTTTCCTTAAAAGTACAAAGTTTTGAAGCAGGCTCAGAAATGAGCATTACTGTAATTTCAGGCGGTCTCAATAACAAATTCAAAAGCAACAAGAATCTCTGTCACCTGGTTGTTAATGCCTGAAAGTTTTAAAATAAGGAGACAACCCTTCATTCCTCAATCAAAAATAATGAGCTTAAATATGCAAATATTGGTTCAGGCAAGGCGTTGATTCAATTAAACAAATGCAGACTTAGCATTTTCTATGTACAAGGATGCTATGCGCTATGGGGGGATGGGTTTCAGAGGCATTTTAGAGGAGGAAGAAACAGGACTTAGATATGTGACTTGTGGGGATAAGAGAGAAAGGAGTGAAAAGTGACTGGGATTTCTAGTGTTAACTGACTGGGAAGTCTGTGACATTTACTAAGGGGATATGAGAGATAGAACAAGTTCTTGGAGGAAGATATTTAATTTGATTGAGAATATTTTGAGTTTGGTTTTCCAGCAGGATGCCTTTGTGAATATGAGATGCCAGTAGGTTTATTTATCTGGTGCTGACACTCAGGAGAGCATCAAGGCTAGAGATACAGATTTAGAAATTGTCCATTGAGTTCATCATCAAGATCTTGAAAATGAATGATATCTCCCAGGAAATGACTGTTTAACAGAAAAGACAGAAGGCTGGAATTGAACCCTAGGCATTGCTTAACATTTAGGGAGCAGAAGTAGGAGATGGAACCAAGGAAGGATATTGAAAAGAAGCTGTCCGGAAAATGAAAGTCCAAGAAAGTGCATTGCTAGGGAAAGTGAAAGTATCACCAAAGAGGGACTGGCCAGAGATATTAAATATCAGTGCCAGGTCAGGCAGAGCAGCTGCTCAATAAAATGCCACAGAGAGGGTTGAGTAGAACACAAATGAAGAAGAGTTGGCAATTAGGAGGCCATTGGTGAATTCAAGAGAGCCACTTTTGTAGCATGATAGGCCAGAAGTCATTTTGCAATTGGCTAAGGAAAAAAAAAAGAAAATGAAAAATCCTAACAAGCAAAGACCACTCATGTGAAGTTTTGTGGTAAAGAGGAGGAGAGCAGGCAGAAGCTTAGTCGGGGGGCAGGCTGAAGGAAAGAATTGTGGAGTGTGGAGAGAAGCCAGCCAGTAGAGAGGGAGAGACTGAAGAAGAAAATGTAGTTGATGATAACACTATGGCGGTCGAGCCTGGAGGACATAAGAGCTCATGGGGTGGAAAGAACAAAGGACTTAGAAATATTTTTTTTTGTGGGGAATGTGAACAGGGAGACATCAGGGATAAATGGAAGTGTTGTTGAGATGCAGTAATGACTCAGTTGATGTAATCGAACATGAATTTGTACTGAAGCCCAGCTCCTTGTGGCTAAAGATCCCATCTGATTCATCTTTATACCCAAGGGTCTAGAACAGTGTCTTGTACATAGTAGGTATTCAGCAATTGTTAGCATGAATGAAAGAAAGAATGAGTGAGCAAAATCAGTAAGTGATCGTTGTCACAGAGATAGAAAAATTGGACAGTGACATCTAGATTCTGAAAATCTATAGTGATTTTGTCATCTTGATAAAAAATTACTTTGTGTATTAGAACCCCCAAAATTGCCACTAATTAATTTTGTGTATCTGTGACATAATATTTCAGTAGTTTAATTTTCTTAGTTGTGAGCTTGTCTGTGCAAGAATAGCTATTCTAAATATTTTTGATGCTTTTTTGGGATCTTTGTGTAGATACTGAGAACAAATCAATGTAAAAAGACCAGTTGACCGGCTAAATCAATTTATATTTATACCTGCCATTTACTTCATATTGCAGATTACATTCAGATATTTTGGCAGAGACTTCTTCAATCCTCTTGTACCTTTTTCTTAGAAATATTTTTGTAACAAGTGACATCAAAATTAAAGAAGAAAATCTTTTCTGTGATAATATTAAAGGCAATGAGATTTTCCCATCTCAACAAGTAAGTGAATTAAAGTGACTAAAAACATGTCAGATTCACTATATATTTTTCTTGATGTTTTAAGGTCATGTTTTTTGAGTGATTGCATAGCTTGTCTGGTGAATGGGCTGAAAGGACATTGTATGATTATGCGACTTTATGTGATATTTCATATAAGTTTCACAGGCCTGAGTTCATGTTTTTTTCTCTTTTTTTCAGTTTATCTCTTTGCCCCCGTGTGTAAAAGTATTATATATTTCAGACATTGGAAAATATATAATGTACAAAGTGAAACCCGTTGTAATCTTATTACCTCTAAGAATACAACGATTTTGCTTTCATATAATTTCTCTAATTTAAGAACATGTGCCTAGACAAATATGTTATTATTATTTATGAAAATGGGATTATGATCTACTTGCTATTCTGCAACTTGCCTTTTTAACACTTTTATAATATATCTTGCACATATTTTCATGCTGGTATATATCAATCTGTCACTTTTTTTTCAATTATAATATTGTCTTCATGGAGGCAGGAATGTAACCTATCTCCTATTGATAGATTCTCAGTGTGGTTATGAACATTGCTGTATGTACATCTGCAACTCTATAATGCTCTTGCCTTTAATAATGATCCTACATTATTTTTTTTTTCATTCCTGCTTGAAGTTCACTTTTCTTCCTCTCTTTCCTTCTTTAGGTATGGAGGTTTTAGCTGTCTATGTTTTTTACAGTTGCTATTTCCTACCCATCCATTAACAAATTAATTAATTAACCAAGACATTGTTACATGGGACTATGCCAGTTTCTGGGGATATAAAAGTGAAAAAAATGATTCTTTGCCCAAGACAAGTTCACTGTCCTGTGGAGCCCAAGTACTCAGAACCATCTCAACCTGTTCCTACTAAATTGCCTTCAGTTTCTTCTTTCAGCATATTCAATCTGAAAACAAAGACAATTTTCAAGTACTTCAATGAATTCCAGAATGCTAGACTACCATTTTAGTAAAAACTGACTATATGGAAATTTCTGGTTACCTCTCAGACAGTTTCTTTGTACATAATCTTGAACGTATATATATAGAAAAATAATGAAATCTTTCCCCAGGAAAGGAAAAAGAGGAGTAAGAAAGGATTACTATTCTTTTTAAGTGGCATTTACTCTCAAAACCTTAACTTTACATTTTACTATCATTTAAATTTAAGTAGCAGAAGTATAATTAGCAGAAGTATAATAGGAGGTTAGCTTGGTTTACTGAAAATTTACCATTTTCTTTCAAATCAAAAAAGGAAATGAGAACCTGTTAATCAAATGGGGGCAATATTATAGAGATGTTATATATTTTAATTGTTAATTTATATTTTTGAAAACTAGATTTTTTTTAAACATAAAAATATAGCCAAGTTTTTAGCTTATCGATAAAAAAACTGGTTTCTGTTATGGTACTTGTATTGTTTTATGAAAAATTCTGAAGTTTAATTCTAAGATTGTGCTATCTATAGGTAGCATTACTGGAGAGTTAGAGTTGTTTCTGAATTTAGATTTTTTAAAATACAAACTCATGTTGTTTTTAGCCAGAAGGATCACATTTTCTACCCATTCTTCTCCTTAGAGACACATAAGCTAAGCACCTATGTTGAATCTGAGTAACAATGCCTGTTTCTTTACAGATTGCCAGACTGATTGAATGTGAGAGAATATTAGTGGCATTGGAACTTAGCAACTTCCTAAATGATTCCAGCTGTGCGCTTCAAGCTGTGACTCAATGTTATGGCCTTCTTGCTCCCATAATCTATCACAATATTGTTTTGGTACCTGTTGTACAGGTAAGGGTATTCCTCTCCCCAAGAGAAGGGAATCTTTATAAAGGCAACTTAACCATTCATTTTAGAAAAGAGAAGCAATGTATCTCTTATAAAGGGCAAATAGGTCAGGAACCAGTATTATGAAATTTTAGCAGTTAACTGAAAAACACTTTAATAAATTATACGTCTGGGCAAATATAGATAAGGACATAAAATGGGTTTCTCTGAAAATATTTTTCCCTGTTCCTGTCCATATTTAAATATTGGCAATTTAACTTTCAGAGTTTTAAAGTTATTTTAATTTTTATGTTCTTGTAGTGTCAGAAACAACATTTATTCAAGGCATATTGTTAAATCCATCATCTGGAGAAAAACATGGTGGAAGACCCAAGACAAAATACCTGGTGTCTTGGTGATGGAGGAGTTAGGATTTATGGAAAAAGGGTAGCTGAGACCTGGCTGAAGGGATTATATAGTTTTTCATGTTTCTTAACATATCACCATGGATTTAGTGGCTTGAAAGGACACTCATTTACATTTTCACAGTTTCTGTGGGTTAAGAGGTTGAATACGGGTTACCTGGGTCTTCTGTTTAGGGTCTTATGAGGTTGAAATCAAAGTGTTGGCCAGGGCTGTGATTTTGTCTGAGGCTTGAGATCCTTTTCTGAGTTCACTGTTATTGACAGAATTCATTTCCCTGAGATTTTACATAGGAGGTCCTTAGCTCCTAAAGGCCAACTGCTAATTCCTTGCCACATGGCCCTTCCACATCATGGTCCTTTGCCTTTTCAAGGCTGTTGGAGAGTCTCCTCCAGTATGCTGTGAGGAGCCTTATCTAGGGTAATGTAATCATGAGACTGATGAGCTTATCACATTCAGGAGCCCCACCCACACTCAAGGGGAAGGAATCACACAGGGTGTGTACACCAGGGGGAAGAATCTTGGGGACCATCTTAGAATTCTGCTTACTACAGGGAAGTAATGAGCGATGTAAGATTTTGCTGCTGATACTTGCAGAAAGTTATCACCATCATTGTCACTGTCATCATCAACATCATGATCATCACTGACACATTTTTTGTCATCCTAGAAGATGTGAGTGAACTCACACAAAGTCCAAAAATTTTTAGTACATGATCGAGAAGACTAACTAGACAGCTTGAGTAACTTAAAAAAGATTCACCTTGGAGGGGCTCGACGGAGCATAGGTGTGTCTCCTTCTCCTACATTCCCTACAGCTGCTGGAGATCTGCCTCCAGAGTCTAAAATCTAGACTCATAGTTGACAGCCTTCTGGGTCAGTTGTAAATAGATGGAGCGGTTTTCTCAAGTGTGGAGTATGGTTCATCCAAAACCCAAAGGTGCCAACCTGGCATGGTCTTTCTTTTTAAAGGTGAGAGATGCCAGATGTCAGACCTACTTTGGAGGGGGTATCCCAGCCTTCCCCAGATATTTAATGTGGCAGCCCTCTGAATCTTCACTGAGTCTATTTCTACCCATTGGAAGGTGTTTATCAAGGTCTTCAATGTACTTGACATTTCTTGATCATTAAGTCTGAGTAACATGATGTCATTGATATAGTGGCCCAATGTTTTGTTTCGAGGAATGTCCAGAAAGTTCATATCCTTTCACATAAAATTATGTCAGAAGTTATAAGAATATTCATTGTCTTGGGACAAGACTTAAAATGCATACTTTAATCTGTCCAGTGTTAATGGGAACTAAGATAGAAAAGAAAACATTAGCTATATCGATGCACACCTTTTAATATGTGTTAGCTTAGCAAAGATACCACATCGGGAACAGCAGCTGCTCAATTGACTGAGTTTACTGTAGTCCACTGTTACTTTCTAGAATCCACTGATTCAGGATACCTTTGGCTAGAGAATGGATTATAGCTATGGGAAGTCTTAGGAAAGAAGTCTCTAATTGAATTGTATTGTTTGGAATTGGAAAAGATCAGTAGAACAGAGGGTAGTTTCCAGAAATAGGCCTCAATATATATGAGAATGTAATATATGACAGTTGGCATTTCCATTCAGTGGAAAGAGAATGGACATTTTTACTAAATGATGGTAAAATGCCTGGATATTGATCTGAGAGAAAATAGAGTTTGACTCCTATTTGTACCATATACAAAAAGTCCAGATTTATCCAAGACTTAAGTGTAAAATAAAGCAAAAACTTTAGGAAAAAATTTCCCAGGAGATGACATGTGCAGTCCAGGGTTTGGGGGGAAACATTTCTAACCAAGACTGAACTTCTAACAGCAACAAAGAACCTATGTGTAACAAAAAGGACTATAACAAAGATAGAAGAACATTTATAGATTTGGAAAAAAACATCTCCAAATGTGACAGAGGGCAAATATATATACATGTATAACAAAAAGTCTTACAAACTGACAATAACCTAATAGAAAAATAGGCACAGGATATGAATAAGCAGTTCGCAGGAGAGCAAATCCAAGTGCGTGAGCAACATATGAAAAGATGCTCAAATTCTAAATATTCATAGAAATTCACATTAAATTAACAATGTAATATCACTGGCAGGATTGAAAAGATTTGCTGGTGAAGATGTGGGACAATTGCATTCTCATTCATACATGGGGGAAATGTGAATTGTTACAAGCTTTTGAATTTTGGTAAAGTAATTTTAATTTAAATTAAATTAAATCTAATTTTAAGCAAGATTAAAAACAAATATACCTGACATGGTAGTCCCTCTGCTAGTAATTTATCCTATAGAATAAAATTTTAATAAAATTAAAAATACATTTATCTGACACAGAAATTCTTCTGTTAGTAATTTATCTTGTAGAATAAAACCTCCATTTGAAATAATGTTACTCCTAGTTCCACCTCTTGGTTCCTGGACCTGAGGAACCTACTGGGACACAGTGCTACATATGGTCATTGGTTTAGAATGTATACTGTGTTCTGGAGGATGGTATCTCATCTTCACTGGGTATCATCTCAAAGCCGGCATCTTGATTGCTAATCATAGTTGGCAACTGAGCATGTAAAAGGGTATTTACTGTTACATTCTTGGCACAAAAGCTGGTGACAAAGAGAAGTAACAGTACCCCCAGATTGTGCAACCATGAAAATGTGCACCATGAAGTCCTGGAAAAGGCTGAGTGAATAATGGCTGATCCACACCAAATAATATTATGCAGCCATTAGAAACAAACAATGAATTAGAGCTATACCTGTAGACTTAGAGCATTTCTCACCAGACACGGTTGTCCAAAAACCATGTCTGGTGAGAAGTGGTCACAACCAAAGATATGGTTGAAGGAAAAAATACACACTTCAGAAAAGTATTTATAAATCCCATTTTGTAAAACAACAACCCTTCTAGGTACATCATATTTTTATACACATATATGTATTTATATTTATATGAGCTTTGGGAAAACTCCAGAACTACTAGGGTGTTCACATGATTTAGGGATATGATATGGTAGCATGGGAGAGGGTGATTAGGGTGGGGAGGAATTTAAAAAGTCTTAGAGATGAGTGTACTGTAACAATAGTAACAGTATTGTTAGAATGAGAGCTTGAAGCAATTAATGTGCCCCCAAAGCACCAACATTCATATATTAATTTGTCCTTTGGGTTAATCTAAATGGTGAATGATTGATGCCATCTCACGCTACTTTTGAAAAGCTAAACTTATTCGTCTAGCTCTTGATCAAATTTAAGATCATATAATATGAAGCAAGGAGAATAGGAAGTAAATACCAATATTAATTGATTTCCTGAGATATGAATGTTTGGTTTTGATTTTAAAGGAAACTATTATTTCAAGTACCTGGAATCACTAATTAATATTTAATATGCCATATAAGCTTCCACCTGGTTTTTCAAGGTCCTTCTATACCTGGATGTGATAGTTTCTCAAATACATGTCACATTCTGACTATACCTTTTATGATACTTATCAAAATATGCTTTGTTTTATAGTCATTTGTGTTTTTATTTTATTCTTTCCACTAATTTTCAAGTTGCTGTAGGTGAAGGACTAATCTCAAAATTGAATGTATCAACTTTATCTCAGTGTACTTTCCTTTATACCTAATAAACAATTTATCAATAATTATTGATAACAATAAAATTTTATGTCTTAAAGCTTGCATGATTTGAATGGAAAATTTTATAATGAAATGAGTAAGGATGACATTTTAAAACAAAAGTCATTGCAATTCTAATTTTTAGATCCTGATAAAGTGTATAGTGGTTTTGCAAGGACTACCAAGTATTGTCTGCTCGAAGAAACATACTGCGAGCTTTGAAAGTATACAGCACATGATAGCTTGTTGTGTCTTCTACATAACAAAGGTATTTATCTCATTCTTTATCTAGTATTATAATATTTAGGGGCAATGATGATTTGGAAAGTCTACTTTTAATCACAATAAGAACACTTTTAAAAATGGTACCCCAAAAGCATTTTTAGATCAAAAGCAAATGTAGAGGCTAAACATTATAGAATAGCAATCTGTCGTTGAACTTTTTGATGAAACTGTGGTGCTTCACAAACTAAAACTTGATGTTATTGAAATAGCATTAGTGTATATATATATATATTTTTATTATTATTATACTTTAAGCTCTAGGATACATGTGCACAACGTGCAGGTTTGTTACATAGGTATACATGTCGCATGTTGGTTTGCTACACCCATCAACTCGTCATTTATATTAGGTATTTCTCCTAACACTATCCCTCCCCCAGCCCCCATCCCCCAATAGGCCCAGATGTGTGATGTTCCCCTTCCTGTGTCAATGTGTTCTCATTGTTCAGCTCCCACTTATGAGTGAGACCATGTAGTGTTTGGTTTTCTGTCCTTGTGATATTTTGCTGAGAATGATGGTTTCCAGCTTCATCCATGTCCCTGCAAAGGACATGACCTCATCCTTTTTTATGGCTGCATAGTATTCCATAGTGTATACGTGCCACATTTTCCTTATCCAGTCTATTATTGATGGACATTTGGGTTGGTTCCAAGTCTTTGCTATTGTGAATAGTGCCGCAATAAACATACATGTGCATGTGTCTTTATAGTAGAATGATTTATAATCCTTTGGGTATATACCCAGTAATGGGATCACTGGGTCAAATGGTATTTCGAGTTCTAGATCCTTGAGGAATCGCCACACTGACTTCCACAATGGTTGAACTAATTTACACTCCCACCAACAGTGTAAAAGCGTTCTATTTCTCCACACCCTCTCCAGGATCTGTTGTTTCCTGACCTTTTAATGATCGCCATTCTAACGGGTGTGAGATGGTATCTCATTGTGGTTTTGATTTGCATTTCTCTGATGACCAGTGATGATGAGCATTTTTTCATGTGTCTGTTGGCTGCATAAATGTCTTTTTTTGAGAAGTGTCTGTTCATATCCTTTGCTCACTTTTTGGGGTTGTTTGTTTTTTTCTTGTAAATTTGTTTAAGTTCTT
This sequence comes from Pongo abelii, assembly GCF_028885655.2. Classification (NCBI taxonomy): domain Eukaryota; kingdom Metazoa; phylum Chordata; class Mammalia; order Primates; family Hominidae; genus Pongo; species Pongo abelii. Next base: position 95,131,369 of record NC_071995.2, read on the forward strand.
TGTAGATTCTAGATATTAGCCCTTTGTCAGATGGATAGATTGCAAAAATTTTCTCCCATTCTGTAGGTTGCCTGTTCACTGTGATGATAGTTTCTTTTGCTGCACTAAAGTTCTTTTGTTTAATTAGATCCCATTTGTCTATTTTGGCTTTTGTTGCCATTGCTTTTGGTGTTTTAGTCATGAAGTCTTTGCCCATGCCTATGTCCTGAATGGTATTGCCTAGGTTTTCTTCTAGGGTTTATGGTTTTAGGTCTTACACTTAAGTCTTTAGTCCATCTTGAGTTAATTTTTGTGTAAGGTGTAAGGAAGGAATTCAGTTTCAGCTTTCTACATATGGCTAGCCAGTTTTCCCAGCACCATTTATTAAATAGAGAATCCTTTCCCCACTGCTTATTTTTGTCAGGTTTGTCAAAGATCAGATGGTTGTAGATGTGTGGTGTTATTTCTGAGTCCATTGGCCTATGTATCTGTTTTGGTACCAGTACCTTGCTGTTTTGGTTACTGTAGTGTTGTAGTATAATTTGAAGTCAGGTAGAGTGACGCCTCCAGCTTTGTTCTTTTTGGTTAGGATTGTCTTGGCTATGCGGGCTCTTTTTTGGTTTCATATAAAACTTAAAGTAGTTTTTTTCCAATTCTGTGAAGAAAGTCATTGGTAGCTTGATGGGGATGGCACTGAATGTATAAATTCCCTTGGGCAGTATGGCCATTTTCATGATATTGATTCTTCCTATCTGTGAGCATGGAATGTTCTTCCATTTGTTTGTGTCCTCTTTTATTTCGTTGAGCAGTGGTTTGTAGTTTTCCTTTGGATTCCTAGGTTTTATTCTCTTTGAAGCAATTGTGAATGGGCGTTCACTCATGATTTGACTCCCTTTCTGTTAATGGTGTATAGGAATGCTTGTGATTTTTGCACATTGATTTTGTGTTCTGAGACTTTGCTTATCAGCTTAAGGAGATTTTGGGCTGAGATGATGGGGTTTTCTAAATATACAATCATGTCATCTGCAAACACAGACAATTTGACTTCCTCTTTTCCTAATTGAATACCTTTATTTCTTTCTCTTACCTGATTGCCCTGGCCAGAACTTCCAATACTATGTTGAATAGGAGTGGTGAGAGAGGGCATTCTTGTCTTGTGCCAGTTTTCAAAGGGAGTGCTTCCAGTTTTTGCCCATTCAGTATGATATTGGCTGTGGGTTTGTCATAAATAGCTGCTATTATTTTGAGATACGTTTTATCAAAATCTAGTTTATTGAGAGTTTTTAGCATGAAGGGCTGTTGAATTTTGTCGAAGGCCTTTTCTGCATCTATTGAGATAATCATGTGGTTTTTGTCATTGGTTCTGTTTATGTGATAGATTACATTTACTGATTCGTGTATGTTGAACCAGCCTTGCATCCCAGGGATGAAGCCCACTTGATCGTGGTGGATAAGCTTTTTGATGTGCTGCTGGATTTGGTTTGCTAGTATTTTATTGAGGATTTTCACATCGATGTTCATCAGGGATAATGGCCTGAAATTCTCTTTTTTTGTTGTGTCTCTGCTAGGCTTTGGTATCAGGATGATGCTGGCCTCACAAAATGAGTTAGGGAGGATTTCCTCTTTTTCTATTGATTGGAATAGTTTCAGAAGGAATGGTGCCAGCTCCTCTTTGTACCTCTGGTATAATCTGGCTGTGAATCCATCTGGTCCTGGACTTCTTTTTGGTTGGTATGCTATTAATTATTACCTCAATTTCAGAACCTGTTATTGATGTATTCAGAGATTCAACTTCTTCCTTGTTTAGTCTTGGGAGGGTGTATGTGTCCAGGAATTTATACATTTCTTCTAGATTTTCTAGTTTATTTGCGTAGAGGTGTTTATAGTATTTTCTGATGGTAGTTTGTATTTCTGTGGGATTGGTGGTGATATCCCCTTTATCATTTTTTATTGCGTCTCCTTGATTCTTCTCTGTTTTCTTCTTTATTAGTCTTGCTAGCAGTCTATCAATTGTGTTGATCTTTTCAAAAAACCAGCTCCTGGATTCATGGATTTTTTGAAGGGTTTTTTTTTTTGTCTCTATCTCCTTCAGTTCTGCTCTGATCTTAGTTATTTCTTGTCTTCTGCTAGGTTTTGAATTTGTTTGCTCTTGCTTCTCTAGTTCTTTTAATTGCGATGTTTGGGTGTCAATTTCAGATCTTTCATGCTTTCCCTTGTGGGCATTTAGTGCTATAAATTTCCCTCTACACACTGCTTTAAATGTGTGCCAGAGATTCTGGTATGTTTTGTCTTAGTTCTCATTGGTTTCAAAGAAGATCTTGATTTCTGCCTTCATTTTGTTATTTACCCAGCAGTCATTCAGGAGCAGGTTGTTCAGTTTCCATGCAGTTGTGCAATTTTGAGTGAGTTTCTTAATCCCGAGTTCTAATTTGATTGCACTCTGGTCTGAGAGACAGTTTGTTGTGATTTCTGTTCTTTTACATTTGCTGAGGAGTGTTTTACTTCCAATTATGTGGTCAATTTTAGAATAAGTGCGATGTGGTGCTGTGAAGAATGTATATTCTGTTGATTTGGGGTGGAGAGTTCTGTGGATGTCTATTAGGTCTCCTTGGTCCAGAGATGAGTTCAAGTCCTTGATATCCTTGTTAATTTTCTCTCTCATTGATCAGTCTAATATTGACAGTGGGGTGTTAAAGTCTCCCATCATTATTGTATGGGAGTCTAAGTCTCTTGGTAGGTGTCTAAGAGCTTGCTTTATGAATCTGGGTCCTCCTGTATTGGGTGCATATATATTTAGGGTAGTTACCTCATTTTGTTGAATTGATCCCTTTACCATTATGTAATGGCCTTCTTTGTCTCTTTTGATCTTTGTTGGTTTAAAGTCAGTTTTATCAGAGTCCAGGATTGCAACCCTTGCTTTTTTTTGCTTTCTGTTTGCTTGGTAGATCTTCCTCCATCCCTTTATTTTGAGACTATGTGTGTCTTTGCATGTAAGATGGGTCTCCTGAATATAGCACACTGATGGGTCTTGACCCTTTATCCAATTTGCCAGTTTGTGTCTTTTAATTGGGACACTTAGCCCATTTACATTTAAGGTTAATATTGTTATGTGTGAATTTATTCTGTCATTATAACACTAGCTGGTTATTTTGCCCATTAATTGATGCACTTTCTTCATAGTGTCAATGGTCTTTACAATTTGGCATGTTTTTGCAGTGACTGGTACTGGTTGTTTCTTTCCATGTTTAGTGCTTCCTTCAGGAGCTCTTGTAAGGGAGGCCTGGTGGTGACAGAATCTCCCAGCATTTGCTTGTCTGCAAATGATTTTATTTCTCCTCACTTATGAAGCTTAGTTTGGCTGGATATGAAATTCTGGGTTGAAAATTCTTTTCTTTAAGAATGTTCAATATTGTCCCCCACTCTCTTCTGGCTTGTAGGGTTTCTGCCAAGAGATCCACTGTTAGTCTGATGGGCTTCCCTTTGTGGGTAACCCAACCTTTCTTTCTGGCTGCTCTTGACATTTTTTCCTTCATTTCAACCTTGGTGAATCTGACAATTATGTGTCTTGGGGTTGCTCTTCTAGAGATGTATCTTTGTGGTGTTCTCTCTATTTCCTGAATTTGAATATTGGTCTCTCTTGCTAAGTTGGGGAAGTTCTCCTGTATAATATCCTGAAGAGTGTTTTCTAACTTGGTTCCATTCTCCCCGTCACTTTCAGGTACACCAATCAAATGTAGATTTGGTCTTTTCACATAGTCCCATGTTTCTTGGAGGCTTTGTTTGTTTCTTTTCATTCTTTTTTCTCTAATCTTGTCTTCTCCCTTTATTTCATTACTTTGACTTTCAATCACTGATATCCTTTCTTCCACTTGATCGAATTGGCTCCTGAAGCTTGTTTATGCTTCATGAAGTTCTCATACTGTGGTTTTCAGCTCCATCAGGTCATTTAAGGACTTCTCTACACTGTTTATTCTAGTTAGCCATTCATCTAACCTTTTTTCAAGGTTTTTAGCTTCCTTGCGGTGGGTTAGAACATGTTCCTTTAGCTTGGAGAAGTTTGTTATTGCCGACCTTCTGAAGCCTACTTCTGTCAACTCATCAAACTCATTCTCTGTCTGGTTTTGTTCCCTTGCTGGTGAGGAGTTGTGTTCCTTTGGAGAAGAGGCGTTCTGTTTTTTGGAATTTTCAGCCCTTCTGCTCTGGTTTCTCTCCATTTTTGTAGTTTTATCTAACTTTGGTCTTTGATGTTGGTGACCTACAAATGGGGTTTTGGTGTTTTTTGTTGATGTTGATGCTATTCCTTTTTGTTTGTTAGTTTTCCTTCTAACAGGCCCCTCAGCTGCAGTTCTGTTGGAGTTTGCTGGAGGTCCACTCCAGACCCTGTTTGCCTGGGTATCACCAGTGGAGGCTGCAGAACAGCAAATATTGCTGCCTGATCGTTCCTCTGGAAGCTTTGTTCCAGAGGGGCACCCGCCTGTACGAGGTGTTTGTTGGCCCTACTGGCAGAAGGTGTCTCCCAGTCAGGTTACACAGGGGTCAGGGGCCCACTTGAGGAGGCAGTCTGTCCATTATCGGAGCTCAATCGCCATGCTGGGAGAACCATTGCTCTCTTCAGAGCTGTCAGGCAGGGACATTTAAGTCTGCCAAAGCTGTCTGCTGCCTTTTATTCAGATATGCCCTGCCCCCAGAGGTGGAAGAGAGGCAGTAGGCCTTGCTGAGCTGTGGTGGGCTCCGCCCAGTTCGAGCTTCCCTGCCACTTTGTTTACACTGTGAGCACAGAACCACCTACTCAAGCCTCAGCAGTTGTGGATGCCCTTCTGCCTGCCAAGCTCTAGCCTCCCAGGTTGATCTCAGACTGCTGTGCTAGCAGCGAGCAAGGCTCCATGGGCATGGGACCTGCCAAGCCAGTCACGGGAGGGAATCTCCTGGTCTGCTGGTTGCAAAGACCATGGGGAAAGCGCAGTATTTGGGCAGAAGTGTACCGTTCCTCCAGGTATAGTCACTCATGGCTTCCCTTGTCTAGGAAAGGTAAATCCCCCAACCCCTTGTGCTTTCTGGGTAAGGCGATGCCCTGCCCTGCTTTGGCTGGCCCTCCATGGGCTGCAACCACTGTCCAACCAGTCCCAATGAGATGAGCCAGGTACCTCAGTTGGAAATGCAGCAATCACCTGTCTTCTGCGTTGATCGCACTCGGAGCTGTAGACTGTAGCTGTTCCTATTCAGCTATCTTGGAAACAACTGCATTTGTATATTTTATAGGCATTATATATGGTCACACAGAACATATTTGTTTAAACCCTAAAACATTTATTATATATTTATTATACTGCAGTAAACCTGCATATCATCTTGTCAGGTTGTGATTTTAGTGGAACCTGCAGGCAGACTTTAAGTATCTTAACTCAGCCATTGAGATAGTGGGGCTTAGAAGGTATCAAGAAACCAAATAGCTGGATTATAAGTGAAGAGTCAGTCAGTAATGGAGGGGTGTGTTAATCTCATGACATTAGAATGTAAACAATGATGTTAGGCCTGAAGGAAAGGGCTGACTAGGCAGAGTCTAAGGACGATTCTGAGATTGGTGTGCAGGACCCCAAACGCAACAAAGGACAAACTGGAGAGGTGAATTCTGACTGTGCCAGTCAAGAGTGCTGTATCTGGACATCTAAACCCAGGAGGAGACATAGGCAAGAGTGTGGTCAGAATAGAAACAGATTTTTCATTTTTGTTTCATTCCTTCATTCAATATATATTTACGATTACCTATTTGTGTCAGGCACTGGTTTGGGCTCTTGACATATGCATGAAGAATTAAAGAGAACTCCATAGTAATTGTAGAAGGAGAAGAATGAATCATGAATGACACCCAGGTTTCTAGCTTAGGTGATTAATGGATGGTGTGACACAACAGGGATGCAGGAAGTTGACCACTAAGGGATGGGATGATTGGGGAAGGCTTCACTCTGGGGATGAGACTTAGGTATGCTCTGAGCAAGAGTTACAAACTCAAATGCCTACTGAGACCAAGCAGGTAAAATAATTGGTGAATTGGTTGAATGTAAGACAAGGTTTGTCGGGTCCTGAGACAAACTAGAGATTAGGTGTACCTACCTGTAGGCATTCTTTATTTAAAAAGAAACCAACATCGTCTCACAGAGCTTGTGATTTAGTGGGGGGTGACAGAAAACAAACACACGCATAAAATATAATTTCATGAAGCTTTAAGTGTTATAAGCAAAAAGAAAAGCAGTTAAAGGAGACAGATTTAAGGAGCTGAGCCTATTTTAGACGGGATGACCCTGTAGCAAGACGAAGAGTAGAGCTGAGACAGATGGAGGAGGAACAGCTTTGTTGGCAGAGGGCATGAAGGACTATGCAAGTGAATAGACTTAGAGATTCATGACCAATTTTAGCCTACAGTTGAGTGGGCAGGTTTCAGCAGGGCAGACCATTCATGTGGAGCAATGGATTCCCAATCTGTTGACTTGAGAGTTATTGTAAGAGGTCTATATAGCCATAGTCGTGCTTAGCGTTGTTTGTAAACAGAATCACTGTATTCCCACGTGTTTTGTGTTTGTTACAAAAATATGGGAAAACAATTAAAATGGTTAACTAAATTTATTTAGGCTTTAATGAGAATAAATACTAGAAAGTATTTATTTTAGCTCAAAGGCTTGCAGGAAGGCTGTTTGTTTTAAGGTAAAGAGATGAGGAATTCTGAATAGACAGCAGCTTAATCACACATCCCTGACTTTTCTCTTTTTCAATTTTTATTTTGGCAGATTATAGTAGCCTGAGCAGGCCAGTTGGTAAAGGCTGGAGGGGGTATCTTAGGCCAGAATATCTGAGTAAAAGGCTTTTTATGGGACCTCATTCACCTTGGAAATGAGAAGGAACTGAGACAAGAGGCAGAGAGGTCAGCTTGTTTGTTCTCGTTGCTTGGTTCAAAGACCAGCATTGTGTGGTTCCTCAAAGGCTTTCATTGACAGAATCCAGTGATTCCCTCAAAGGAGGTCCATATCTGCCTGCCTGTTTTTAAGTGGTTCTCATAGGACCTTTGCAATTTGACCAGAGATGTGGAAGAATGCTGTGTAGGTGAGCTCATTTGATCCATTGCTTTAGTTAGGATGTAAGCTTGCTTCTGTGGAGGTGTGGCAACAGAGAGGCTTCTACCCTCCACCTTAGCAAAGAAGCCATTATTTGCTGTCTGTTTATGGCCTGACCTCAAGAGCAGGAAATAATATTCGTTCCATTGCTCACTGACTTACCAGTGCTGGAGAGACTGCTATGACCTGGTCTGTGTAGATGCTGAGGGAACATAAGCCATTAGCAGGAAGAGAAAAGCAATTACTTGCTGAAGGAGACTCAGTACTCCAAGGGAAGAAGAGCAAGCCAGACATGAAAATCATCGTGTTTTTGCTCTCATCATGTTGGAAAAAGACTGGCGAAGACTTGGTTTAAAAAAAGGCAGAGAAAACATTTAAGGAGATACAATCATGTGATCAAGAAGAAAACAAACAAAAATAACCCTCTGAAACTGAACAAATGAATTTGATTTTTGATTGAAAAAAATCAAATAGATGAAGATTATGGTTATGGTATTTCTTGAGTCAAATCTGAAGGCTCAAGAAATACCTCCTCCAACATAGTACAGAATTATCTAGAGGTGGTAAATAAATTCAGAAGGCAGATCCAGAAGTCATAACATGAAAACAAAAGAAGTCTGGAGGTAGAAAAGAAAAGCAAATGGAGAAGGAATAGGCTTCCTGAGTCCCAGGCAGGATTAATATAAGAATACACATGGAAATACATGTGGGTGAAATCCCTGAAGTCAAAGGATAAGGACAAATGTTAAAGTTTTGAGACCCAAAGAACATTTGTTTACAATGGAAAGAGAATCAATTAGCTTCAGACTTTTTTTTTTTTTTTTTTTTTTTTTTTAAATCAGCGATGCTAGAAGTTAAAACACTGGAACAACATTTGTAGAATCCTGAGGGAAAAAGACCGAGGTCCAAAAATTAATAACCAGGAAAGATATCATTCATTTGTCAGGGCAAAGTAAACATTTTCAGAAGTGTGGGCATTTAAAAAGCATTCTGCCCATGTACTTATCTGAGGAAAACACTTGAGGAAATACTCTATCAAATGACAATTGATTCAGAACAGAAATCCCAAGACAGGGAAAGACAAAAAGGAGAGGAATAATGGGAGCAATGAATCTTGCAATATATGTATTATTAAAATTAAATAGATAATAATGATGTGACTAGGACTTTGTAATATAAATGCTAAGTAGGGATTCTTTAAAGAGTTATCCTTGAAAGAAAAATTTATTGGTAACCTAGAACTAAAACTTCCATCCTGTTTGGCATAAGGATAGATATGAGCAGGTAAAGATTTTTGGTGCATGGTTGTGCGTTTTATATATGCATATATATATATATACACACACACACACATATGCACACATATACATATAAAATTACTATTTTTTATAGAATATAAGTGTGTCTCTCTATATACATATTTAAAGGTGACTCAGAGAAATATGTAACCATGAGCAGAACTTTACAGCATAGTACGACTTCTGTTTTTTTTTGTTTTTGTTTTTTTTTTTGAGGCAGAGTCTTACTCTATCACCCAGGCTGGAGTGCAGTGTCTCAATCTCAGCTCACTGCAACCTCTGCCTCTCCAGTTCGAGTGATTCTCATGCCTCAGCCTCCTGAGTAGCTGGGATTACAGGCATGTACCACTATGCCCGGCTAATTTTTGTATTTTTAGTAGAGACTGGGTTTCACCATGTGGTCCAGGCTGGTCTCAAACTTCTGACCTCAGGTCATCCACCCGCCACACCCTCCCAAACTGCTGGGATTACAGGCGTGAGTCACCATGCCCAGCTGCATAGTAGGACTTCTAAAATGACAGGGAGAAAAACATGAACAGGGAGGAATAAGAGAGAGAAAACAGGAACAGGAAAAACTGACAGGGAGAAAAAATGGCTAATTTTCAGCAAAAGTAAGAAGGAAAAATAGAAGACATAAGATGGAGGGAATATAATTAAGTATATTGATCACTTCACTGAATGTGAATGAATTCAGAAGACAGAAATTACCAGATGAGCTAAAAAGTTAGGTTCAAATGTATACTATTTCAAGAAACAGCCCTAAAACACGGTGACAAACAATGCTTGAAAAAATAAATGGATAGAAAATGGTACTGGGAAAATACAAACAAATTAAAGGAGGAGTGGCAATATTCATATCAGAAAAAGCAGAGTTCAGGGCCCAAAATATTAATCAGAATATTAATCAGAGAGTCATTATGTAGTGTCCTTCAAATGTATTCTGTCAGATCACCCTTCTCTGCTCCTGAATGGCATTTGGTCACTTTCTGGTCTTAGGGCAGTATCATTGTCAAGTACCAAAAATCAAGTCTGAATTAAAACAAAACTTGAATTTTTTGCAATAGCAAGGTAAAGGAGACAAATAAGATTATATGAAAAATGCCACAAAGGCATTTGATAACACTTAATAACCTTTCCTAACAAAATTTCTAATAAATTAGGGAAGGAAAGAAGCTATTGAATAATGACAAAGACATTTACCAACATTTTACAGCAAATATCATAATGAATGGCAAATTTCTGGAGCCATTTCTTTAAAAATCAGCCACAGGAAATAGATGCTGACTCCTAACAGTGAGATTCAGTATTTTTAGAGGTTCTTTCTCATGTTCTAGATAAGGATAGAAAATAATTTTATAATATTAGAAAAGTATAATTTATCTGTAATTGTACTGGTCTCAAAACCCCATGAAGATTGGGTAAAAAATTACTAGGATTACAAAGAGAATATGTAAAGTGATTCTATGTAATACACTTACAAAATGATAGGTTTTAAAAAATACTAGCAATAGTTAGACATGGAGAGGGCAAGATATGCCACTCATAATACACAATATTTAAAACTTAACAAAATGTTAAAGAATCTAAATAAAAGAACCATGGGATCTTACTGAGGGACACAAAATAAGATCCGAATATAGGACAGGTCACACCAAATTCCTGAACAGGTAGACTTATTATCACAGAAGTGCAGATCCTTCCTAAAATAATATTTAAATTTAATACAGTTCTAATTAGAATTCTAATTGGGTTTCTCTGAAGCTGATTAATTTAAAAGTTCTCAATAGATATTAAAGTTTGCCATAAGGCCACTTTAATAAAAAATGATGTCACAGAGTAATGGGCAAACAGTTCAGTGCAATAGAATAGAGAGTCCAGGAATGGCCCCTAAGTCTACAGAAGAAATTAATATATGACAAAGGTAGCAATTTGATTCATTGAGAAAATGATAGTGTATTATAATAGTTTATTTAATGAAAGGTGCTGGTATAACTTGACTGTTCATCTGAAAGTAAACAAAGCCAGAACCTTGTCTCATGCCATAAACAAAATGAAGTCTAGACGGATTGAAGGATATTTATATGGCCTTGGAGTCAGGGGACACTTTCTTTGATAAGCCACAAAATTCAAAAGATAAACAGGGAGTTATCGGGGGCGGGGGGGGTTCCAAGATGGCCGAATAGGAACAGCTCCAGTCTACAGCTCCCAGTGTGAGCAACGCAGAAGATGGGTGATTTCTGCATTTCCAACTGAGGTACCGGGTTCATCTCACTGGGGCTTGTCGGACAGCAGGTGCAGGACAGTGGGTGCAGCCCACCGAGGATGAGCCGAAGCAGGGCGAGGCATCGCCTCACCTGGGAAGCACAAGGGGTCAGGGAATTCCGTTTCCTAGCCAAGGGAAGCTGTGACAGACGGCACCTGGAAAATCGGGTCACTCCCACCCTAATACTGCGCTTTTCCAACAGTCTTAGCAAACGTCACACCAGGAGATTATATCCCGCACCTGGCTCGGAGGATCCCATGCCCACAGAGCCTCACTCATTGCTAGCACAGCAGTCTGAGATTGAGCTGCAAGGTGGCAGCGAGGCTGGGGGAGGGGCACCCACCATTGCTGAGGCTTGAGTAGATAAAGCGGCTGGGAAGCTCGAACTGGGTGGAGCCCACCACAGCTTAAGGAGGCCTGCCTGCCTCTGCAGACTCCACCTCTGGGGGCAGGGCATAGCCGAACAAAAGGCAGCAGAAACCTCTGCAGACTTAAATGTCCCTGTCTGACAGTTTTGAAGAGAGTAGCATGGAGTTTGAGATCTGAGAATGGACAGACTGCCTGCTCTGACTTTCGAGTAGCCTAACTGGGAGGCACCCCCCAGTAGGGGCAGAGTGACACCTCATATGGCTGGGTACCCCTCTGAGACGAAGCTTCCAGAGGAACGATCAGGCAGCAACATTTGCTGTTCAGCAATATTTGCTGTTCTGCAGCCTCTGCTGCTGATACCCAGGCAAACAGGGTCTGGAGTGGACCTTCAGCAAACTCCAACAGACCTGCAGCTGAGGGTCCTGACTGTTAAAAGGAAAACCAACAAACAGAAAGGACATCCACACCAAAACCCCATCTGTGTATCACCATCATCAAAGACCAAAGTTAGATAAAACCACAAAGATGGGGAAAAACAGAGCAGAAAAGCTGAAAATTATAAAAATCCGAGTGCCTCTCTCCCTCCAAAGGAACACAGCTCCTCGCCAGCAATGAAACAAAGCTGGACAGAGAATGACTTTGACGAGCTGAGAGAAGAAGGCTTCAGATGATCAAACTTCTCCAAGCTAAAGGAGGAAGTTCGAACCCATCGCAAAGAAGCTAAAAACCTTGAAAAAAGATTAGACGAATGGCTTATTAGAATAACTAATGTAGAGAAGTCCTTAAATGACCTGTTGAAGCTGAAAACCATGGCACGAGAACTATGTGATGAATGCACAAGCTTTAGTAGCCGATTCGATCAACTGGAAGAAAGGGTATCAGTGATTGAAGATCAAATGAATGAAATGAAGTGAGAAGAGAAGTTTAGAGAAAAAAGAGTAAAAAGAAATGAACAAAGCCTCCAAGAAATATGGGACTATGTGAAAAGACCAAATCTACATCTGTTTGGTGTACCTGAAAGTAATGGGGAGAATGGAACCAAGTTGGAAAACACTGCAGGATATTATCCAGGAGAACTTCCCCAACCTAGCAAGGCAGGCCAACATTCAAATTCAGGGTTACAGAGAACGCCACAAAGATACTCCTCGAGAAGAGCAACTCCAAGACACATAATTGTCAGATTCACCAAAGTTGAAATGAAGGAAAAAATGCTAAGGGCAGCCAGAGAGAAAGGTCAGGTTACCCACAAAGGGAAGCCCATCAGACTAACAGCAGATCTCTCAGCAGAAACTCTACAAGCCAGAAGAGAGTGGGGGCCGATATTCAACATTCTTAAAGAAAAGAATTTTCAACCCAGAATTTCATATCCAGCCAAACTAAGCTTCATAAGTGAAGGAAAAATAAAATACTTTACAGACAAGCAAACGCTGAGAGATTTTGTCACCACCAGGCCTTCCCTACAAGAGCTCCTGAAGGGAGCACTAAACATGGAAAGGAACAACCGATACCAGCCACTGCAAAAACATGCCAAATTGTAAAGACCATCGATGCTAGGAAGAAACTGCATCAACTAACAAGTAAAATAACCAGCTAACATCATAATGACAGGATCAAATTCACACATAACAATATTAACCTTAAATGTAAATGGGCTAAATGCTCCAATTAAAAGACACAAACTGGCAAGTTGGATAAAGAGTCAAGACCCATCAGTGTGCTGTATTCAGGAGACCCATCTCACATGCAGAGACACACATAGGCTCAAAATAAAGGGATGGAGGAAGATCTACTAAGCAAATGGAAAACATAAAAAGGAAGGCGTTGCAATCCTAGTCTCTAATAAAACAGATTTTAAACCAACAAAGATCAAAAGAGACGAAGAAGACCATTACATAATGGTAAAGGGATCATTCAACAAGAAGAGCTAACTATCCTAAATATATATGCACCCAATACAGGAGCACCCATATTCATAAAGCAAGTCCTCAGAGACCTACAAAGAGACTTAGACTCCCACATAATAATAATGGGAGACTTTAACACCACACTGTCAACTTTAGACAGATCAATGAGACAGAAAGTTAAAAAGGATATACAGGAATTGAACTCAGCTCTGCACCAAGCAGACCTAATAGACATCTACAGAATTCTCCACCCCAAATCAACAGAATATACATTCTTCTCAGCACCACATTGCACTTATTCCAAAATTGATCACATAGTTGGAAGTAAAGCACTCCTCAGCAAATGTAAAAGAACAGAAATTATAACAATTGTTTCTGAGACCACAGTGCAATCAAACTAGAACTCAGGATTAAGAAACTCACTCAAAACTGCTCAACTACATGGAAACTGAACAACCTGCTCCTGAATGACTACTTGGTACATAACGAAATGAAGGCAGAAATCAAGATGTTTTTTGAAACCAATGAGAACATAGACACAACATAGCAGAATCTCTGGGACACATTTAAGGCAGTGTGTAGAGGGAAATTTATAGTTCTAAATGCGCACAAGAGAAAGCAGGAAAGATCTAAAATTGACACCCTAACATCACAATTAAAAGAACTAGAGAAGCAACAGCAAACACATTCAAAAGCTAGCAGGAGCAAGGAATAACTAAGATCAGAGCAGAACTGAAGGAGATAGAGACACAAAAAAACCTTCAAAAAATCAAAGAATCCAGGAGCTGGTTTTTTGAAAAGATCAACACAATTGATAGACTGCTAGCAAGACTAATAAAGAAGAAAACAGAGAAGAATCAAGTAGACGCAATAAAAAATGATAAAGGGGACATCACCACCAATCCCACAGAAATACAAACTATCAGCAGAGAATAGTATAAACACCTATATTATGCAAATAAACTAGAAAATCTAGAAGAAATGTATAAATTCCTGGACACATACACCCTCCCAAGACTAAGCCAGGAAGAAGTTGAATCCCTGAACAGACCAATAACAGGCTCTGAAATTGAGGCAATAATTAATAGCCTACCAACCAAAAAAAGTCCAGGACCAGACAGATTCACAGCCGAATTCTACTAGAGGTACAAGGAGGAGCTGGTACCATTCCTTCTGAAACTATTCCAATCAATAGAAAAAGAGGGATTCCTCCCTAACTGATTTTATGAGGCCAGCATCATCCTGATACCAAAGCCTGGCAGAGACACAACAAAAAAAGAGAATTTTAGACCAACATCCCTGATGAACATCAGTGTGAAAATCCTCAATAAAATACTGGCAAACCGAATCCAGTAGTGCATCAAAAAGCCTATCCACCATGATCAAGTGGGCTTCATCCCTGGGATGCAAGCCTGGTTCAACATATGCAAATCAATAAACGTAATCCAGCATATAAATAGAACCAAAGACAAAAACCACATGATTATCTCAATAGATGCAGAAAAGGCCTTCGACAAAATTCAACATCCCTTCATGCTAAAAACTCTCAATAAATTAGGTATTTATGGGACGTATCTTAAAATAATAAGAGCTATTTATGACAAACCTACAGCCAATATCATACTGAATGGGCAAAAACTGGAAGCATTCCCTTTGAAAACTGGCACAAAACAGGGATGCCCTCTCTCACCACTCCTATTCAACATAGTGTTGGAAGTTTTGGCCAGGGCAATCAGGCAGGAGAAAGAAATAAAGGGTATTCAATTAGGAAAAGAGGAAGTCAAATTGTCCCTGTTTGCAGATGACATGATTGTATATTTAGAAAACCTCATCATCTCAGCCCAAAATCTCCTTAAGCTGATAGGCAACTTCAGCAAAGTCTCAGGATACAAAATCAATGTGCAAAAATCACAAGTGTTCTTATACATCAATAACAGACAAACAGAGAGCCAAATCATGAGTGAACTCCCATTCACAATTGCTTCAAAGAGAATAAAATACCTAGGAATCCAACTTACAAGGGATGTGAAGGACTTCTTCAAGGAGAACTACAAACTACTGCTCAACGAAATAGAAGAGGACACAACAAATGGAAGAACATTCCGTGCTCATGGATAGGAAGAATCAATATCGTGAAAATGGCCATACTGCCCAAGGTAATTTATAGATTCAATGCCATCCCCATTAAGCTACCAATGACTTTCTTCATAGAATTGGAAAAACCTAGTTTAAAATTCATATGGAACCAAAAAAGAGCCTGCATTGCCAAGACAATCCTAAACCAAAAGAACAAAGCTGGAGGCATCACACTACCTGACTTCAAACTATACTACAAGGCTACAGTAACCAAAACAGCATGGTACTGGAACCAAAACAGAGATATAGACCAATGGAACAGAACAGAGCCCTCAGAAATAATACCACACCATACAACCATATGATCTTTGACAAACCTGACAAAAACAAGAAATGGGGAAAGGATTCCCTATTTAATAAATGGTGCTGGGAAAACTGGCTAGCCATATGTAGAAATCTGAAACTGGATCACTTCCTTACACCTTATACAAAAATTAATTCAAGATGGATTAAAGACTTAAATGTTAGACCTAAAACCATAAAAACCCTAGAAGGAAACCTAGGCAATACCATTCAGGACATAGGCATGGGCAAGGACTTCATGTCTAAAACACCAAAAGCAATGGCAACAAAAGCCAAAATTAACAAATGGGATCTAATTAAACTAAAGAGCTTCTGCATAGCAAAAGAAACTACCATCAGAGTGAATAGGCAACCTACAGAATGGGAGAAAATTTTTGCAATCGACTTATCTGACAAAGGGCTAATATCCAGAATCTACAAAGAACTCAAACAAATTTACAAGAAAAAAACAAACAACCCCATCAGCAAGTGGGTGAAGGATATGAACAGACACTTCTCAAAAGAAGATATTTATGCAGCCAAAAGACACATGAAAAAATGCTCATCACTGGCCATCAGAGAAATGCAAATCAAAACTACAATGAGATACCATCTCACACCAGTTAGAATGGCGATCATTTAAAAGTCAGGAAACAAGAGGTGCTGGAGAGGATGTGGAGAAATAGGAACACTTTTACACAGTTGGTGGGACTGTAAACTAGTTCAACCATTGTGGAAGTCAGTGTGGTGATTCCTCAGGGATCTAGAACTCGAAATACCATTTGACCCAGCCATGCCATTACTGGATATATACCCAAAGGATTATAAATCATGCTGTTATAAAGACACATGCACACGTATGTTTATTGCGGCACTATTCACAATAGCAAAGACTCGGAACCAACCCAAATGTCCATCAATAATAGACTGGATTAAGAAAATGTGGCACATATATACCATGGAATACTATGCAGCCATAAAAAATGATGAGTTCATGACCTTTGTGGGGACATGGATGAAGCTGGAAACTATCATTCTCAGCAAATTATCACAAGGACAAAAAACCAAACACTGCATGTTCTCACTCATAGGTGGGAATTGAACAATTAGAACACATGGACGCAGGAAGGGGAACATCACACACTGGGGCCTGTTGTGGGTTGGTGGGATGGGGGAGGGATAGCATTAGGAGATATATCTAATGTAAATGACGAGTTAATGGGTGCAGCACACCAACATGGCACATATATACATATGTAACAAACCTGCATGTTGTGCACATGTACCCTAGAACTTAAAGTGTAAAAAAAAAAGTTAAACAGAAAAAGATAATTAGATTACATGATGATTAAAACATTTTTATGGCAAGACACTATAAGCAAAGCTGAAAGGCAAATATTAGGTTGGGAAAATATATGAAGGCATAGGATTATTCCACTCCAGGGAGTAATCAGTTAGAAAATATGGAATAATTTTAGAGTTTGATAAAATAATCAAATTTATCTTTAATATGGAGGATATAATGCAATATTTCAGTTGCCTTAAAAGGTTGAGCAATGGACAGGTACCAGGTGATAAATGGCCATCTTGTAAGGTCAGGGAGGTGCCATTTTTATATATATATATGTATATATATTCCTTCCCTGCATGAGAAGTAACAGTTGTTATTTATTGATATGGTTTGGCTGTCTCCCCACCCAAATCTCATCTTGAATTGTAGCTCCCATAATTCACACATGTCGTAGGAGGGACCTGGTGGGAAGTAATTGAATCATGGGGCGGGTCTTTCCCATGCTGTTCTCATGATAGTGAATAAGTCTCATGAGATCCGATGGTTTTATAAAGGGGGTTCCCCTACACAGGCCCTCTTGCTTGCCACCATGTAAGACGTGACTTTGCCCCTCACTCACCTTCAGCCGTGATTGTGAGGCCTCCCCAGCCCTGTGAAATTGTGAGTCAATTAAACCTCTTTCCTTTATAAATTACCCCATCTTGGATATGTCTTTGTTATAAGTGTGAGAACAAACTGATACACTTGTCTTAAATACTAACATACTCAACAGAATATATGTACATATAACAAATTCACACAAACTTATTTATACTCCTAGTTGCCCTAAGGGGCTCACAGTGAGTGTGTCCCCTTCTTTGACCCTTCCCTACAGCAGAATATATGCAAATCAGATTGCTGGCCAGGGCAGCTTTTCTGAAGTTGATGCTAGAGCCAAGGTTTTAATGGCAAGGTGAAGCTGTATAAACAAGGTGCAGACAGCTGTTCTGGGAAATGGCTCAGCTGTGGGAAGACATGAAGTCCTGTAACACAATGGTGACTGTCAGATTTTATATTGGCTCAATATTTTGTAAGATTAAAGTACAAGGAGATGAATGGTGGAAGATTACTTTAGAAAGGTAGGTAAGGGCCAGAATAGATAAGGCCAAAGAACTGGTATTAGGGGATGTGAGAGAGGCTAAATAGGCCTCTTCCCCTTATGACTACAGTGCACACTTCCCCTAGGGTTGATGGGGAATCTGCCAAAAACAGCTTCTATCTAGCCTAGTCCTCTAGCAGAATGTCTTGTAAATCACTTAGTGATATACATGCTCCTTAAGACATCATGAGGTCAGTAATTGTGCCATTTCCTATAGAAAGCAACTCAAGATAAGAAGTGGTGGTGATGTGGCCTTTACAAATGACTTTTTAAATATGGATTTTTTGAAAGGAATTGTTTTCTTAATAGTTAACTCACTGTATCAGAAGGTATATGGCTATGTGGCCCAGAGATGTGGGAAGTTTATTATTGATGAGATCCCATTATTAGTCCTTTACTTAAAATAGTTGAATTATGCATCTTTAGTTGCACTCAATGTGTTAATACGATCTGGAGGTAAACTTACAGTTTTCTTAAAATAAAAGGGGGATTCTTAGACTGAAAACTCTATGGGGCTTTTGAATTTATGGAAAATGATGCATTATGCTTGAAAATAGACAAGAATGCCCAACAGAGATAATTAATAAATATTTTAAATTAGATTCTTCGTTCATGGAGGGAATATGACCTGGCAGTAATGATTATAAATTATGGGAAAAAAATGTTGGACATCACACCAGGATGCAAGTCTCTGTTTGATGGTGGTAATGAACAAGAAGAAATGCCAGAGGAGGTAATTGTTTTTGTTTCTCATTTTTAAACCTATGTTTAGTTTGCGTCTTTTAGGGGTAATGTAGTATTATTAAACATATTAGAAAATTGATAAGTTTTACATTAGTTATATTTACATATAAGTAAAGTATTATAGTAAAGAGCTTTTGGGTTTTGTTTGTTTTTTTTTTTAGTTATAGTCAAGAAAATGAAAAAGGAATCTCTGCTAGCATACTGCATAGTCCCCATCACCAGTCCCGACCATCAGTTAATGATGATAGAGAGCTTCTTACACCCAGTTGGACATTGGACTTAAAAGCTCTCTAAAGTCTCTTCCAAATCTAAGATTTTATTGTTCTGGGTGGATCATTGAATGTAGCAAATACATGTCAGAGTTTTTTTACTTTGTGTTCAAAGTAGATTTCTGAAACTCATTGTGACACCTGCATTCTCTTCTTTATGAGACTGCTAATTTTTGAGATGAACTTTTAATATCTGCCTTCCAAGCATGAGTCTTACAAGAACTTATGCTTATTGCCTTTCCTTGAAACTATGTAGTTTTGTAGATCAAGTTTTGAAATGTTACTTAGTTCACTGGCCTGCCTGCCTGCCTGCCTGCCTTCTTTCCTTCCTTCCTTCCTTCCTTTCTTCCTTGCTTCCTTCCTTCCTTCCCTCCTTCCCTCCCTCCCTCTCTCTCTCTCTCTTTCTTTCTCTCTCTCTCCCTCTCTCTCTCTCTTTCTTTCTTTCTTCCTTTCGAGATACAGTCTCACTCTATAGTCTAAGCTGGAGTGCAGTGATGCAATCTTGGCTCACCGCAGCCTCCGCCTCCTGGGTTCAAGTGATTCTTCTGCCTCAGCCTCTGAGTAGCTAGGATTATAGGTGTATGACACCACACCTGGCTAATTTTTGTATTTTTAGTAGAGATGGGGTTTCACCATGTTGGCCAGGCTGGTCCTGAACTCCTGACCTCAGGTGGTCCTCCCACCTTGGCCTCCCAAAGTTCTGGGATTACAGGCGTGAGCCACAGTGCCTGGCCAGTTCATTGGGTTTCTGAGGGCACTAGAAATTACTTGAAGTCCCTTCCATGGCTTGGGTGGGAGTGGAGACTCTCATCCCTGACTCTGTCTAAGTTAGAGTAGCTCCATTTCTGTCTCTGTGATATCTTGAATTTCCAAGTAAGCATTTGTTTGCCAAAAAAACTTTTAAAAATCACCACTGTTTTACTGGATGACTTTTTAAGCTATAATACTTTTTTTTTTTCCTAGTTGGAAGGATGTTTTGTCTAGAGGGATTTTTGATTAAGCTGGAAGCAATATGAGGGTTTTTTTGTTTGTTTGTTTTTGTGCCATGCAGTGTCTACTCTCAGAGTCTATCAGCCCCTTTATGTCACTCAGGCCTTGACTCAGGGCCTTCCACATCATGGTAGGACAGGCCTCATGTCTCTCTCCTTGAAGCTTACAGTCCAGCAGAAGGTTGTGATTCTTCCATCCAAGATTGTAGAGATTGTTAATTTATAGGAGTCAGAAATTATTAGAGCTACTCAAGGTTCCTTTAAGCCTAAAGGGGCTTGGAAGGTTTTTTTTGAACAAGATACATTAACAGGTCAGTTCTCAGGCTCCAACAGAAAACATGATAGTGAGCCTGAGTGGGCAGACAGGCTGATTCTTAATCCACTAATTACTGATCCCCTTAAGTTTCAATGAAAGGCAAAGTAACAAAGGCAATTAGCTTAGTTGTAAAGAAGCTCCTTCTGGGAAAAAGAAAGGGAAAAAAGAATAAAGGGATACATTTCTGAGGGCAGGCTGGGAATTGTCTTTTCAAGATTTTTAGAGACATATCCTCAGCTGCTTTGAGAATGCAGGTTTTGGAGGCGGCTGGCTAGGTAGGTGGAAGTTACTGGGAGAAAGGGAGAGGGAAAAGAAGCAGCATTTTGGTCAGTCTCCATGAAACACAGCACTATGTCTACATTTAATTAGAGCACAATAACTGTTATTATTCATTGTTGTTAATTAATATCGTTATGTAGATCAGTTTTATCTACCAAGTATGAAAGTATGAAAACATAATTTAAAGAATGTTGTTTGAAAATGACAGTTGTTGCAACACGTTAAAGTACATTTTGACGTTTAACCAATGTTTCTAGGATTCTTCTAAGAAGTCTTTAAAGACTAAGAAGCCACAGCAGATACTACTGCCTGAAAAGATAAATGAACAGCTGGCCTTGTTGGAGACACACCTACTCAAACTGACAAAGCAATGTAATCATTTGTTTTCTGTATACTTCCATTTAGCATTAAGTTTTTTAAAATGAGAAAATATTTTGTTCAAAGGATTAAGATGAGATTAGCATTTGGTAAACCCTTTAACGTTTACACAGTGCTTTTATATCATTAATCCTAACAATACCCTGTTAATAAGGGATTGCTAACCACTTTTTACAGATGTGGCTCATAAAGATTAAGTGATTTACTTAGGATTACATAGCTGGCTTGGACTTGAGCCTGTGTCTTCTGACTCTAAAGCAAGTTTTCTCAACCTCGACACTATTAGCATTTTGGGCCAGGTAGTTCTTTGTTGTGGGGGACTGTCCTTGGCACTGTATGATATTGAGTAGCATCCCTGGCCTTTACTCACAGAAGCACAGCACACCACCCCCTAGTTGTGACAACCATCTGGGTATCCTTGGTGGGAGAGTGGGAGGGGGTGTGACACAGAAATCACCGCTTTGAAGTCAGAAATGCAACTGAGAAATAAAGGAATAGTGTGAGTGTTGTTAATATATAAGTGGTTTGAACCAATGCCTTCCAGAGTAGAAAGCAGAGTGAAAGATTAGTTTAATTTTAGGTCGTTGTACTGTAGTAATTTCATAATAAACCAATGTGTTAATGCAATGATTGGTATTTTGGAGTTTGCAGCCTGGAAGGCTACTTGGGAAATTGAGTTAGTTTCTGGTGATGATTAGTATTGTCACATTTTTAAAAAGCAGGTACTTCAAATCTTCTAGAACAAGAGAGTATCCAAATTTGAGCCTTAAACCAAGTACGAGGCTCTACTTTTGCCCCATGGCCTTTGGGGATGAGGCTACACTTGTAGAATTCCATGTCCCTACCTCATCTCTCCTACTGTGTGCCTCTGTTCTATCTTGTGGGCTTCGCTGACTTGGATCTCTCTCTTTTGATATGTTCCATGCCTGTTTCAAGCATGGATTTATGAATTGAACTAAGTATTTGATTATTCCCATAATTAGTTAACCTAGCTTTGGGAAAGCTGTAATCATCTTATTATATATATAAAGTATAATTCCTTAAAGTATACAGTGTTCTAGAAATGTGAATTATTTATTTTCATAATATCAGTAAAAATATTTTACCAAGAAGCACAATGAGCTATAACTAGCTAAATAGTAAATTCTCCCTGGTTGTCTAATGGTTAGGAAAAGAATAGTAAATTCAAAAACAATAATAAAATGATAGTTTTGTACAGTGTTTTCTGTGTGCCAGTCACTATTTTACAAAATATACTCTTTTTATAAAATATACACATTAAAACTCATGCAACCTGTATATATAAGAGCCATAAGAAGGTACTATTATTATCTCCATTATAAAGATAAGGAAACTGAGGCACAGAGAAGCTAAATAACTTTCCAAGGTTTCATAACTAAAAAATGTCATAGTTAGAATTTGAACCCAGCCAGTCTGGCTCCAGTGACTGTGTTATACTTTACTGCCTTTTAAAGATAATTTTGCTAAAATGGGGTAAATGTAATTGGTAGATTTCTGAGTCTTGGGTTTGCTGATATATGACAGCTGTTGAAAAAGAGAGAATCATGCCTTGGAAACTCTTTACCTATTTGGTGGTGGACCCCTTAGCTTTTAGGGGGAAAAGTGAAGCAAATAATTTCATCAGATTATTTTTATTTCCAAAATGTAATGCTATAATTGCTATTTTAAGGCACATAATTTAGAATAAATACTTTAATGTTTTCCTGTTTTGTCATCTCTTTTAAAGAATTGTTATTGTGAATTACTCAAAAAATTTGTATTTTGGGTTACTAAACCGAACATACTTTTGAATTTTTTAACCTTAGATGTTACATCTGAACTCTCAGGAGGAGAGGACCCTATATTTCTTTATCCTGTAGTTTTGAATTGGTCGGTCAAAGGTGCCGTGAAAGAAGGTAGGTGAACTGGATGCGTATATGCTGTTCACTCGATTTATCACTGAAGAGAATTAATTCTGTGGATTTTGTTTCTGTTGTCTGCTTGAAGATTTCACCTGTTTTAGGCAGAATATTTTGAATTCTTACCCACTCAGAATAATGCAGAATCCTGATTGCCAAGTAATGAAAGAGACCTAAAGAGGTACCTGATTTAAAGTCTGGAAAGACAGAATCTTCATGGTGGCTTATTTTGGTAGTGAATGGTATTATTATGAATCTTACAAAAACTAGGGCATTGAAAAACGTATTAGTGGCTGGGCACAGAAGCTCATGCCTCTAATCTCAGCACTTTGGGAGGCCAAGGCAGGCAGATCACCTGAGGTCAGGAGTTT
Organism: Pongo abelii; assembly: GCF_028885655.2. NCBI lineage: Eukaryota > Metazoa > Chordata > Mammalia > Primates > Hominidae > Pongo > Pongo abelii. The sequence goes on from NC_071995.2 coordinate 95,154,400, forward strand.
GAGACCAGCCTGGGCAACATGGTGAAGCCCTGTCTCTACTAAAAATACAAAAATTATCCAGGTGTTGGGTGGTGGGTGCCTGTAATCCCAGCTTCTCAGGAGACTGAGGCAGGAGAATCACTTGAACCTGGGAGGCAGAGGTTGCAGTGAGCTGAGATCGTGCCACTACACTCCAGCCTGGGCGACAGAGTGAGGCTCTGTCTCAAAAAGCAACAACAAAAAAAAGAAAAATGTATTAGTGAATTTCAAGTTTAGCTAATGAGAAATGGCAACATAATTGATTAATACAGAGTGAAATATAATAAAAATTAGGATCACTAGTTATGATAATTATCAATAATTTTTTTCCCCAGTTAGTCATACATTAGAAGTGACCTTAATGAAATCTTTCTCAATGCTGAGATATTTAGAAAATAAATTTAATATAGACTGTAAAGGATTCGTTGATATTAGAAAAACAATAGTTCACACCACATTTATTCCTATATACTTTTTAAAATGGAGAAATCTAAAAAGCAGATTAATAAACTTGCCTGTTGGAACAAAATGACTGCTAGCACTGGCAACCCTTCAGTACTAATAATTGAGTATATTGGTAACTATATATGAACTTCCTTGTTATTACAGTTATGAAATTTAAGCAAAAACCAAGATTTCTGGAATTCTTTACACAAGTTATGCTAAAATGCATGAATGAGGAAAAATTTCACCTTATGGTAGAAGTAACAACTCCTGTCCATGACTTCTTGAAAAGGTACTTGCAGTTATCAGTGTTATACATGTTAATAACTTTAAAAAATGAATATCATTGTCAGTTTTAAGAAATATAAGGTAGAAGAAAAAGAGAGTGGAGTATATACAGTTAAAACCACTGCCTAAGAGATAGTGAAAATTCATGTCTGTGTAAATAAATAACTAAAAGTAAAAATATATATACAATGTACTCACAAATGAGAATAGAGCATGTTTAGGTCTTTAGCTGGAAACAGATTAAGTCTTTTGCTATTGAGTCAGGATGGATAATAATATCTCTAGGCCATCAGTTCTTTCTCACACAAGGTTTTGGCTCCAGTTTTGGTCATTTACCACGTGTTTGTAATTCTTCTATGGTAACAAATAGAGCCATTTCTTGGGGTTTCCATTTGTATATGTGAAGAGGGAGTTCCTCAAATAAAAGCAGTAAACCTTAAAGCTGCCCCTCCTATTCTCTAAGCCTGAATGATTCTCTTTGCTCCTAAATAAAATGATAGTGCTTCACACCAATTATGAGAGATGCCAAATGAATCCAAGTTTTCTTTTATCAACTGAGAGTGGGATTTTCTTCACTGGGCGTTGATCTGTCCATCCCATTTTAATAAAAGTAAACATCAGTAACATGAAACCTGTTTTTGAAATGGCAACAAAAGAGAAGCATTCCCTTAAAAACATACAGAAAGATATTCTTCCTAAAATAGGTACTTCATTTATTAGAACAGAAGCTTAGAGTATATATGTGCTTCATATTTTCAAAAGATAAAAGAAGAAATTGCTTATATTAAATGAAACAGGCCATGATAATAACAGAATTGTTCAGAATTAGAGTTCTATTAAATTTTTTTAAAAACAGCTAAAATTAGATATTTAGGAGGGTTAAATAATGTTCTTGATTCCAAAGAAAAACAGAAGATACTTTCAGTGTGCAGGCAAATGTGGAGGGCTGGCTGTGGAAGTCTAACTTAAGAATAAGAGATATTCTGGAAGAGGAGTATAAGATTATAATACTGTATTTATACTGTACTTTTTCCATGTTTGGATATGTTTAGATACATAAATACTGACTATTAATGTTACAACATCACCTACAGCTTTCAGTATAGTAACATGCTGTACGGGTTTGTAGTCTAGGAGCAATAGGCTGTACTATATCATGTAGATGTGTAGCAGGTGGTACCATCTAGGTTTGCATAAGTACACTCTATGATGTTCACACAATGACAAAATTCCCTAACAAAGTATTTCTCAGAATGTATCCCTACCTCTAAGTGACACATGGCTGTGTAGTTAAAACAATGAACAAGTCCTCAGTAACGTTGACTTGCATAAAAATTTTAAAATACTATTTATCAAAATGAAAAGCAGTCAGTCAGAGCTCCACAGAGCAGTGAACAGATCAAGGAGTGGAGGAGTTTAATTTATTCAATGGATGAAGGTTCTGCTGTGCATGGAGAAGAATGCTGAGATGGTGGAAAAGACTGTAGTCTAAATGTGACCTCCTCTCCTTCCCATCTCTTTCTGGAAGAACATAACCACCAGGTCAAGCACCCTGGTAGTGAGGGAGAGAGAGAGGAGAGGCTGTAGAGAAGAGATGTAGCTGGTTGGAAATGGAAGGCAGTCTTAGGCTTCAAGTTGTGGAGGATGGCTCCCCAAGTCCCTTATGGTCATTGATCAAAGGCTTCTAATTTAGGCAGCAAAACATTTGCCCAAACGAATGTCAACTAACTGGGTGATTCTTAGGATTGTTACAGCTGAACTGGGGTTCCAGACAACCATGGGATTAGGATTATCTTCATCAAAACTGGAGCAAAGGGACCAAGATGGATTTGGGTCAAGTTCCAACCCCTGGAACTAGCTATCCAGGCTTACCCCATCATTTCATTAGCCTTGCATAAATAAGACTCTACATTTTATTCAAGTTTTAAGATCCCATTTATCATGTTAAGCAGTTTTGCTGTACCTGGCTAGTACTTATGAAGAAATATAAATTCAAAAAAAAAAAGAAATTTCAGGAAAAATAGGCAAGTGTCAATAAAGGGACAGTGAGAGATTATAGTATTGGTAAAAGGTCAGCTCAGTTCCTGTTGGTTTTCAGAGGGCAGCAGTGGCTGGGAGCTTGCAAAAGATGGAACCAAAGAGATTGAAATCTGTTGGAAGCAAGGAAGCTTGTCTAGGGTTACTTTTACAGTATTCTTTGAGTTATAAGGGAAGAAGTGTCCATCGTTACTTTATTTTCAATCCCGTTCTGTTCCATCTACATCATGCCTTCAACTCCTCTTTTTCCCTATAGAAAGCCCTATGGGAGCTTTTATTATACGATTATAACATACAACATATTCTCTATTATACATTGTATAATACATTTTATTATTTTTTTTTTTGAGACAGAGTCTCGCTCTGTCGCCCAGGCTGGAGTGCAGTGGCGTGATCTCGGCTCACTACAAGCTCCACCTCCTGAGTTCACGCCATTCTCCTGCCTCAGCCTCCTGAGTAGCTGGGACTACAGTAGGCGCCTGCCACCATGCCCAACTAATTTTTTTTTTTTTTTTTTGCATTTTTACTAGAGACAGGGTTTCACCCTGTTAGCCAGGATGGTCTCAATCTCCTGACCTCGTGATCCACCCGCCTCAGCCTCCCAAAGTGCTGGGATTACAGGCGTGAGCCACCGCGCCCAGCCTATACATTGTATAATACATTTTAAAACTTATTTATTCAGTCTCCTGCAAATAGGCATTTAAATTCTTCCTGATTTTTTATTATTATAAACAGTGCTGCAAAGGACATTCTTATACATGTGTCCTTATGCATGTGTGAGAGTTTCTGTAAATATACAGGGCTGTAGTTTCCAAGATATGAACATTTTAACATTACTGGATATTGCTAAGTTGCTCTTAAACTTTTATCAATGTTGTGAAAAGTTTCTATTATTCAACATCTTCATTGACACTCACATTTTATGATATGATTTACACTTTGCTCTTCTGAGGGACCAGCTATTTCATGCTGAAAAGAGATATCACAGTCAAATTTATGCATAGGACACAAGCAGTTTTAGATATTCTTGTATACTTTCAGTGAAAACTTTAAAGACATACTACTTTGGGGTAGTTCTGCAAATTTTTGCAGGTCTTTTTGACTGACTTTATCTTTTTTATTAGGAGGAATGAGTCTCTACTTGGACTAATAAAAGTGAAACGTAAGGACAGTGCTTTGAATAAAAAAGCAAACAAATCTTTAAAGTTCAAAGCTGCACTAATGGAAATTGGAAGAGTAAGTTTCCTATGAGTTTTGAATTTTAGGTAATGAAATTAAGAGATTCATGTATCTAGAGATGATTGGCTACATTTAAACTCATTATAATATGAAACAGAAGGATATACTAACAAGCATAGTTTTATAATTATACAACTTTTAGATTAACATGTAGATATTGTTATAATCAGATTTTTTTGTCTACAGGGGTACTTCTGTTGCCTTTGATAATAATTTTAATTGAGGGTATAAACTACTGTATTTCAATGTCAAGAGATAAGCACTAGAATATGAATAAATTATACTACTGTGTTCAAAGTTTAAATTTAACTTGTAACATTTTATCTCCTCTATTAAGAGTGCAGAAATGCAACAAAGAATAAGAAGTAAAAAAAAGGAAACTCTAAGAGATTTCATTTTTAAAAATCCAGCTATTTCTGAAATGGTGGCACATGAAAGGTATTCACTAATTAATTAATTCAATAAAAGTTTACTTGGGGGTAACTATGTGTTGGGCATTATTTTGGGTACTAGGGATACACTGGTAGACCAGACAGGTGAAATCACTGCCTTCAAGGAACTTACATACTAATGAAAAAGGCATAGTAAACAAGTAAACACCTAAATAAACAAGACAGTTAAAAATAGTGATAAATGTTATAAAGTAAATGAAATAATATAGAATATTTGGCTTGGCATGAAGGTGGTGGCGGCAATAGTTTAGATAGGGTGGTTAGGAGAACAGATTGGTAAATTACCAGTGAATCTAAAGTTCTTGATTATAAAATATATTATGGCAAAATGTTTAGTTTCTGTTTTTATAAGTACACATTATAAGTACACATGTATAAGAATTTTTTATTCCTATACATTCTTTATATACCTTACCTTCATTATCTAATGTTTTTCTATACCTGTTTAGTGATTTTGATTTTAATTTACACCACATAGATATTAATAGAACCAATTCTGCTTTTTTTTTTTGCATTTGCCTACTATCTCTTTGATTATTCCTTCATTTTCTTTATTTAAATTATGACATATTTTAGATGGGTATAAAAAATAATATAACAACTATGCAACTTAACATGTAAAACCTTTCAAACACAGTTGAAATCCCCGTGTACCTGTCTTGGTATGCATTTCTGTTTTCCTTTATCCTGGAAATAATACTATGCCAAAATTTTGTGTTTATTATGCTGATGAGTGAATTCATATGTCAACCACATAGGTATATAGCCCCAAATAATGCATGCTGTAGTTTTTTCCAATTTGCTTTGGAAATTTGCTTTTTTTCTCTCAATATTATGTTTGTGATTTTTTGAAATGTCAGTTATACATGAGTCTACTTTATTAATTTCACTGCTGAATGGTATTTCATTATATACTAAATAAATATATAATAAATAAATTATATAATAGTATAATGCATTGTGTTTATTGTATACATATTTCTGTGTGCATAATACATACACATAAATATAAAGAACACACATAATTTAATATGATATATATTATATATTATATTATATATAATATATTATATAATATATAATTCATATAATATATAATATATAATTCATATATATTATATAATATATAATTCATATATATTATATAATATATAATTCATATAATATAATATATATCATATAATATATATTATACATTGTATAATAAATTTTTTAAATGATTTATTCAGTCTCCCATAAATAAACATTTAAATTCTTTCTGAATTTTCACTGTTGTAAACAATGTTCAAAGGACATTCTTGTGTATCTCTCCTTATGTATGTGTGAGAGTTTCTGTAGGGTAAATACACAGGGTTGTGGTTTTCAAGATATGAACATTTTAGCGTTACTAGATATTGCTAAGTTGCTCTTAAATTTTTACCAATGTTGTGAAAAATTTCCGTTATTCAAGGTCTTCACCAACACTTGATATTATTATCACATTTTTGTGGAACTATGTAGTATGAAATTTTATCTCGTTGTTTCAATTCTCATTTCTTTTATTCCTAAGGTTAGGCATTTTTTCATATTTTTATTTGGCCCAAGGGTTTTTCTAGTCTCAGGACTGCTTGTTTGTATCATTTGCACATTTAAAAACTTTTGTTTTCTTATTTAGTTTTATAAGTCTGGATGCTAATGCTTCTCCCAGTTTGTGGCTGATCAGTTCACATTTTAAAGTTTTTCAATAATTCAAAAATTTTAATTCTAAATGGAGTCAAACATATCAATCTTTCCTTTTATTGTTTTGGAAATTCTTTCCTAATCTGTGATAGTAAAGATATTCTCTTTGTGAATTTAAATTTTTGATTTTCACATTTAGGAATTTCATTAATTTGTTTTTGCGTATGGTGAGAAGAGTCCCCTTCACTCTCTTTTTTTAGTTTTGTTACAGGTATTCAGTTGGCCGGCACAATTTATTGAGTACTCTATTCTATTGTCACTGTTAACTTTATCACTGAGCAAGTTTTCATATATGTAGCTTTGGGATCTTTTCTCTGTTTGATTAGTCTGTTAACTTATTCCTGAGTCAATATCAAACCATTGTAATTACTCTAGCTTTAAATTGAGTTTTGCTGTCTGAGGAACAAGTTTCTCCAGAATATTCTTTTCCTTCACGCAAGTCTTGGGTATTCTTCCACAAAATGGAATGGTTTTTTGATTAATACAAAAAACTCTACTATGATTTTGATAAAGATAGAATTGAATGTATGTATTGGTATAGGAAGGTTTTTAAAAATTATTATTTTTTTTACACTGTTGTGTTTTTCTGTTAGTAGACAGATCACTTTCTTAGGTCTTTAATGCCTTTCAATAAATTTCTATGATTTTCTCCATAACCGTGTTATGTATCTTTTGTTAGATACATCAAGGAACTGTTTTTTGATATTAGTGTAAATGATATTTTAAAATTACATTTTTGAATTTTTCTATTCTTTGTATAGGTGTATAGTTGATTTTTTTGCATACTGATCTTCTAAACGACTTGATAATTTATTTGTAGATACAGTTTTTTGTGTGTGTGTGGACAGTCATAATCTGAAGAGATAATGTTTTGCTTATTCTTTTCTAATGCTCCAGCCTCTTCTTTCCTTTTCGTGTTTAGCCTACAGGCTAGGACTTCGAGTTTAATCAGGAAAAGAGTTTGTGTTTGTGGACATCCTTGTTGTAACATGCATATTTAAAACTTTTTTATTTCCAGATAATTATAGATTCATGTGCCGTTATAAGAAATAATACAGAGAGATCCCATATACCCTTCATCCAGTTTCTAATGATAGCTGTACAACTATAGTACAATATCACAACCAGGAAATTGACATTGATATAATCCTCTGACCTTATTTGGATTACAGCAAGTTTGCATGCACATGTGTGTGTGTTTGTGTGTCTGTGTGTGTATTCTATGCAATCTGTAGAATTTGTATGACCACCATAGTATGTAACCTTTTGAGGCTGGCTTTTTGTTTCACTTAGCATAATTCCCTTGAGAGTCACCCAAGTTGTGTGTATCCACGAGTTCACTTATTATTGCTCAGTAGTATCCCATGGCATAAATGTTCCATAGTTTACTACCATTTACCTATTGAAGAGCATTTAGATTGTTTCCAACCCAACAGCATTTGACTATTAGGAATAATGCTGTGATGAGCATTCATGTGCAGTTTTTATATAAACACAAATCTTCATTTCTGTGTGATAAATACCCAAGAGTGCAATTGCTTTGTCGAATGTTAAGCATGTTTAATTTTGTAAGGCATCCTCCACTCTTTTGCAGACTGGCTGCACATTTTTACATTCCCATCAACAGTATATGAGTGATCTAGTTTCTATTCATGCTTTCCAGCATTGAGTATTATTACTGGTTTTTAAATTTTAGCTATTAAAATAGGTGTGTAGTGATATCTCATGGCCTTAATTTGCATTTCCCTAATGGCTAATGATAGTGAACACCTTTTTTTTTTTTTTTTTGAGATGGAGTCTCACTCCGTCACCCAGGCTGGAGTGCAGTGGCGCGATCTTGGCTCACTGTAACCTCCGCCTCCCCGGTTCAAGTGATTCTCCTGTCTCAGCCTCTTGAGTAGATGGGATTATAGGCATGCACCACCATGCTTGACTAATTTTTGTATTTTTAGTAGAGACGGGGTTTCATCATGTTGGTCAGGCTGGCCTTGAACTCCTGACCTCATGATCCACTCGCTTCAGCCTCCCAAAGTGCTGGGATTACAAGTGTGAGCCACTGTGCCCGGCCAAACATCTTTTTATATGCTTACTTGCCATCTGTATATCCTCTTTAGTGAAATGTCTGTTTATGTCTTTTGCTCATTTTCTCATTGGATTGTTTTTATTTTTCTGTTGAATTTTGAGAATTCTTTATATATTCTAGATACAAGGCCTTTGTTGCATATGTTATTGGCAAATACTTTTTCCCAGTATGTGGCTTGTCTTCTCATCCTCTTCACAGATTCTTTTGCAGAGCACAATTTTTAAATCTTGATGAGGTCCAGCTTATCAATTTTTCCTTTAATGGGTTGTGCTTTTGGTGGCAAATCTAAAAACTTTTTGCCTAATCGTAGGTCCTTTTTTTCCCCTGCTAAGTTTTATAGTTTCATGTTTTCCATTTAAGTTGTGATTCATTTTGAGTTAATTTTTTCATAAGATGTGAGGTTTAGATTGAACTTCATGTTTTTACTTGCGGATATCTAATTGCTCCAATGTCATTTCTTGAAAAGACTATCCTTCCTCCATTGAATCACTTTTGTACCTTTGTAAAAAATCAGCTGGACGTATTTGTGCAGATCTATTTCTGAGTTCTGTATTCTGTTCCATTGATCTATGTGCCTCCCTCTGCCAATACCACATTCTCTTTCTTGATTATTGTTGTTATAGAGTAAACCTTAAAATCAATTAGAGTGATACTTTGCACTTTATTTTTTTTACAAAATGGTTTTAGCTACTCTAGGATCTGTACCATTTCATATACATTTTAGAATAAGCTTGTCTGTAACACGAATTTTAAAGATCTATTTCTTGTACCATTTCATATACATTTTAGAATAAACTTGTCTATAATATGAATTTTAAAAATATATTTATTATGTCCCTTCTAAGTACCATATTTGCTTTGGGATTTGGGATGAAGCCCTTTATCACATTTGGGAAATTGTTTTCCATTTTTTATTTTCTAAGAGTTTTGTTATAAATTAAGTTTAATTTTGTCGAATATTTCTTTTTCGTTGATTTTTTTCTTCTTTAATATGATCGTGCGATAAACTACATTATTACATAAATGTTAAATGATGTGTAGTATCTTTTTGCTCATACCACTTCTGACACAAACCACGTGGTGTTTTCCAGCACCAATCAATTCTCCAGCACCAGTGGGGCAGCCCCATATGCACTTCATGGAATTTCTCCTTAGGATAACATCCTGTATAACTATAGTACAAAAAGACAATTAAATGCTGACACTGTCGACGTAGAGTTAGCAGCACATCCCACAAGTTAAAGGGCTTGGTCCCACAACACTGCCTCCACTTCAGAGGCCACTCACAAATGTGATACCCGGATACCCACACTTCTGCCTAGCTGACTATAAATTCAGAGATTGCCTCCTCAGGTTTGAAAACTTGCTACAATAGCTCACAAAACTCAGAAAAACACCTTACATGTTTACTAGCTTAATATAAAAGATACAAATGAACAGCCGCATCAGAAGGTACATACCAAGGGCAAAGTCCAGACGGCTCCTGAGCACAGGAGCTTCTGTCCCTGTGGAGTTGGGGGCATCACCCTCTTAGCTTGTGGTTGTACCTACCTGGAAGCACCCTGAACCTCCGAGTTCAAGAGTTTTCATAACCTGGCTTGCAGCCACCCTCCCCTCCAGAAGGTGGGAGGGGTGGGGCTGAAAGGTCTCACCCTCTAATCATGTGTTTAGTGATGATTAAGATAACCTATATCCTGAGGCTATCTAGAGGCTCTACCTTGAGTCGCTTCCTTAGCATAGACTTACATAGGTTCCACAGGGACTTTCTGTGAGTAACACATTTCTTTCACTATGGAAATTCCAAGGGTTTGAAGACCTCTCTGTGCCAGAAACCAGGAGACAGGTACCAAATATGTATTTTTATTATACCATACCATCCCTGCACATTTTTTACTAACAGATCCAATTTCTTTGAGATTACTATGTCTCTTTGAGTCTGTAATCTTTTTTGAGTTCCTTTTGATGAATTATATTTTTCTAAAAAATTGTCCATTTTATCTGTTTTCATATTTATTCATAAAAAGTTATACTCTCATATTAACTTTTGACTCTCTGCTATATCTATAGTTACATCCTGTGTTTCATTCCTAAATTCATTAATCTTTGTCTTCTCTCGTATTTTTGTCATTTGTTTTGCCAGAGGTTTGTCTATTTTTTAGTCTTTGCAAAGAACCAAATTTTGTCTTTGTTGATCCTTTCTATTGTCTTGATTTTCTTTTTCATTACGTTTGCTTTTATGTTTATTACTTTCTATCTTCCTTTTAAAAAACAGCTTTATTGGCAGGCGTGGTGGCTCATGCCTGTAATCCCAGAACTTTGGGAAGCTGAGGTAGGCAGATAACAAGGTCAGGAGTCCGAGACCAGCCTGACCAACATGGTGAAACCCCGTCTCTACTAAAAATACAAAAATTAGCTGGGCGTGGTGGCACATGCCTGTAATCCCAGCTACTGAGGAGTCCGACGAAAAACAAACAAACAAACAAAAAACAGCTTTATTGAGATAATAAGTCACATGCCAACAATTTACCCCAGTGACATACTTCAGTGGCTTTTGTTACAGAGTTTAATCATCACCTCACTCAATTTTAGTACATTTTCATTTACCCAGAAAGAAACCCTGCACCCCTTAACTGTCACTCCCTCACATCCAACTCCTTTCCCTCAGCTTGAGGCAACCATGAATCCGCTTCCTGTTTCTACAGATTTGCCTATTCCGGCTGTTTCGTGTATGTGTAATCATATAATATGTGGTCCTTTGCCACTGACTTCTTTCACTTAGCATCATGTTTTCCAGGATCATCCACGTGGCATGTCTCAGTATTACATTTGTTTATTGCTGCATAATATTTCATGGTATGGATATATCACATTTTGTCTATCCATTCATAAGTTGATAGACTTTTGGATCAGTTGATCCACTTTTTGGCTATTATAAATAATACTGCTGTGAACATTCATGTAAAGCTTTGGTTTAGACATATTTTCGTTTCTCTTGGGTACCTACCTTCTTTCTTTTGGCGAATTCCGTTGTTCCTTTTCTAACTTTCAAAGTAGAATGCTTACCTCATATAATCTTGGGATTTTCTTTTGGTGGAAATTGACAAGCTGATTATAAATTTTTGAGAAAAAAGTGCTACAGTTAGCTAACAACTGGAGAATGACTGTTGTTTTTAATCATGCATAGAGTATTTATACTATTGGCTCTAAAGCAAGTCTCAAGAAATTTCAAGTAATTGGAATAATATAAACCATATTTTATTACAATGCAATTAAGGTAGAAATCAATTTTTGAAAAGTTAACCAAAAAGATTCTATACATTTAAAAATCTGAAGGGGAAACTGAAAAATAATTAATGAGGAAAGATTGAAATTACATTCACGTGTTGCATAACATTTTGATCAATGATGGACTGCATGTACAATGGTGGTTCTATACAATTATAAAATCATATTTTCACCATACCTTTTCTATGTTTCGGTGTACAAATACCATCTTGTCATAATTGCCTACAGTATTTATTACCCTAATCTGCTGTAGAGGTTTGTAGCCTAGGTGTGTAGTAGGCTATACCATTTAGGTTTGTGTAAGAACACCCTATGATGTTCAAACAACAATAAAATAGCTTAACAAAACATTTCTCAGAATGTATCCCTGTCATGAAGTGGCACACACTGTACAATGGTAATTTAAAAACAAAGAACTTGCTGGAAGTATGGTTGGGATTGCTTTGAATCCAGAAAACATAAACATTTAAGTTTTCTTCTAAATATTTTAGCTGCATCATATATATATATGTATATATATGCATGTGTGTGTGTGTGTGTGTGTGTATATATATATATATTATATATATATATATTATATATATATATATATATTTTTTTTTTTTTTTTTGGTCATCCAGGCTGGAGTGCAGTGGTACCATCATAGCTCACTGCAGCCTCAAAATCCTGGGCTTAAGCGATCCTCCTACTTCAGTCTCCTGAGTAGCTAGGACTGCAGGCACGTACCACCACGCCTGGCTAATTTTTTTTTTTTTAATTGTAGAGGCGGCCTCGCTATGTTGCCCAGGCTGGTCTTGAACTCCTGGGCCCAAGTGATCCTCCTGCCTCAGCCTCTCAAAGTGCTGGGATTACAGGCATGAGCCACTGCACCTGGCCTGCATCCTACAATTTTTACTAAAATTGTTTTCATTCTCATTTAGTTCTATATGTTTTTAAATTATCTTTGTAATTTCTGTTTCTTGTGAATAGATCTTATATATCATTGCTTTGATTAATTTCTAGGTACGTTTTTGAAGCTACCGGAAATGGTTCTTTTAGAACTCTTTGTTTATTGATGGTATGTAGAAATAGAGTTATTTTTGTATATTGACTTTCCAATCCTTTTCCCCTTTTCCTTTTTCTTCCTTATTGTTCTGGCTAGGCCTATCAATACAGTGTTAAAACAAAAATGATGTTAGTGGGCATATTTGTCTGATTCCCATTTCATAGGGAATGCTTTCACGTTTTCAACATTTTAGCATTAAGAATGGTATTTGTGTCCCTATTTCCTTCAGTTCTGCTGTGATCTTGGTTATTTCTTGCCGTCTGCTAGCTTTTGAATGTGTTTGCTCTTGCTCTCTAGTTGTTTTAATTGTGATGTTAGGGTGTCAATTTTAGATCTTTCTTGCTTTCTCTTGTGGGCATTTAGTGCTATAAATTTCCCTCTACACACTGCTTTGAATGTGTCCCAGAGATTCTGGTATCAATGAATCCAGGAGCTGGTTTTTTGAAAAGATCAACAAAATTGATAGACCAATAGCAAGACTAATAAAGAAGAAAAGAGAGAAGAATCAAATGGATGCGATAAAAAATGATAAAGGGGATATCACTACCGATCCCACAGAAATACAAACTACCCATCGGAGAATACTATAAACACCTCTATGCAAATAAACTAGAAATTCTAGAAGAAATGGATAAATTCCTCAACACATACACTCTCCCAAGACTAAACCAGGAAGAAGTTGAATCTCTGAATAGACCAATAGCAGGCTCTGAAATTGAGGCAATAATTAATAGCTTACCAACCAAAAAAAGTCCAGGACCAGATGGATTCACAGCCAAATTCTACCAGAGGTACAAGGAGGAGCTGGTACCATTCCTTCTGAAACTATTCCAATCAATAGAAAAAGAAGGATTCCTCCCTAACTGATTTTATGAGGCCAACATCATCCTGATACCAAAGCCTGGCAGAGACACAACAAAAAAAGAGAATTTCAGACCAATATCCCTGATGAACATCGATGCAAAAATCCTCAATAAAATACTGGCAAACGGAATCCAGCAGCACATCAAAAAACTTATCCACCATGATCAAGTGGGCTTCATCCGTGGGATGCAAGGCTGGTTCAACATACTCAAATCAATAAATGTAATCCAGCATATAAACAGAACCAATGACAAAAACCGCATGATTATCTCAATAGATGCAGAAAAGGCCTTCGACAATATTCAACAACATTCTTGCTAAAAACTCTCAATAAATTAGGTGTTGATGGGACGTATCTCAAAATAATAAGAGCTATCTATGAAAAACCCACAGCCAATATCATACTGAATGGGCAAAAACTGGAAGCATTCCCTTTGAAAACTGGCACAAGACAAGGATGCCCTCTCTCACCACTCCTATTCAACATAGTGTTAGAAGTTCTGGCCAGGGCAGTTAGGCAGGAGAAGGAAATCAAGGGTATTCAGTTAGGAAAAGAGGAAGTCAAATTGTCCCTGTTTGCAGATGACATGATTGTATATCTAGAAAACCCCATTGTCTCAGCCCAAAATCTCCTTAAGCTGATAAGCAACTTCAGCAAAGTCTCAGGATACAAAATCAATGTGCAAAAATCACAAGTATTCTTATACATCAATAACAAACAGAGAGCCAAATCATGAGTGAACTCCCATTGACAATTGCTTCAAAGAGAATAAAATACCTAGGAATCCAACTTACCAGGGATGTGAAGGACCTCTTCAAGGAGAACTACAAAGCACTGCTCAATGAAATAAAAGAGGATACAAACCAATGGAAGAACATTCCATGCTCATGGAGGAAGAATCAATATTGTGAAAATGGCCATACTGCCCAAGGTAATTTATAGATTCAGTGCCATCCCCATCAAGCTACCAATGACTTTCTTCACAGAATTGGAAAAATCTACTTTAAAGTTCATATGGAACCAAAAAAGAGCCTGCATCGCCAAGTCAATCCTAAGCCAAAAGAACAAAGCTGGAGGCATCACACTACCTGACTTCAAACTATACTACAAGGCTACAGTAACCAAAACAGCATGGTTCTGGTACCAAAACAGAGATATAGACTAATGGAACAGAACAGATCCCCCAGAAATAATACCACATATCTACAGCTATCTGATCTTTGACAAACCTGACAAAAACAAAAAATGGGGAAAGGATTCCCTATTTAATAAATGGTGCTGGGAAAACTGGCTAGGCATATGTAGAAAGCTGAAACTGGATCCCTTCCTTACACCTTATACAAAAATTAATTCAAGATGGATTAAAGACTTAAATGTTAGACCTAAAACCATAAAAACCCTAGAAGAAAACCTAGGCATTACCATTCAGGACATAGGCATGGGCAAGGACTTCATGTCTAAAACACCAAAAGCAATGGCAACAAAAGCCAAAATTGACAAGTGGGATCTAATTAAACTCAAGAGCTTCTGCACAGCAAAAGAAACTACCATCTGAGTGAACAGGCAACCTACAGAATGGGGGAAAATTTTTGCAATCTACTCATCTGACAAAGGGCTAATATCCGGAATCTACGATGAACTCAAACAAATTTACAAGAAAAAAACAAACAACCCCATGAAAAAGTGGGCAAAGAATATGAACAGACATTTCTCAAAAGAAGACATTTATGCAGCCAAAAGACACATGAAAAAATGCTCATCATCACTGGCCATCAGAGAAATGCAAATCAAAACCACAATGAGATACCATCTCACACCAGTTAGAATGGCAATCATTAAAAAGTCAGGAAACAAGAGGTGCTGGAGAGGATGTGGAGAAATAGAAACACTTTTACACTGTTGGTGGGACTGTAAACTAGTTCAACCATTGTGGAAGTCAGTGTGGCGATTGCTCAGGGATCTAGAACTAGAAATACCATTTGACCCAGCCATCCCATTACTGGGTATATACCCAAAGGACTATAAATCATGCTGCTATAAAGACACATGCACACGTATGTTTATCGTGGCACTATTCACAATAGCAAAGACTTGGAACCAAGCCAAATGTCCAACAATGATAGAGTGGATTAAGAAAATGTGGCACATATACACCATGGAATACTATGCAGCCATAAAAAATGATGAGTTCGTGTCCTTTGTAGGGACATGGATGAAGCTGGAAACCATCATTCTCAGCAAACTGTCACAAGGACAAAAAACCAAACACTGCATGTTCTCACTCATAGGTGGGAATCGAACAATGAGAACACATGGACACAGGAAGGGGAACATCACACACTGGGGCCTGTTGTGGGGTGGTGGGAGGGGGAGGGATAGCATTAGGAGATATACCTAATGTTAAATGATGATTTAATGGGTGCAGCACACCAACATGGCACGTGTATACATATGTAACAAAGCTGCACGTTGTGCACATGTACCCTAAAACAAAGTATATATATATAAAAAAAAAATGGTATTTGTGGTAGGTTTTGTTCTGTGGATATTCTTTATCAAATTAACATTATTGTTTATTTTAATCTTCAAATTGCTCTAGATTTGGCTAGCAGGAGCTCTTCTAGGCTAGCTCTTACGTTTTTGACATGCTTCCATCATTTTTTTGAGCTACTTCTTACCACAGGATGTTCATCTTGTACACACCTTGTACAGCCCTCGAGTCAATTGATTTCTTTTAGTGAGAAGTGGTATTTAGAATCTAAGTTGTGAGGGCTACTGATGTGGCTTTTCTTCCAGGTCCTCTCAATAGGCTGAGCTAGGAAATATATTTGTTCAGATAAATTTGTCTATCTAAATCTATCTTATTGTCTATCTAAACATATCTATCTAAATATAGCTATATAAATCTCTCTCTCTCTCTCTCTATCTCTCTGTATCTAAAACCGTAAATTCATTCTAATAACTGGAATTCCAGTTCAAAGCCACAGGATACTTTCCAGAGTTTTCTCTTTTCCTAATTGTAACTCTTTTCCCTAATGGTGAGAATCCTGGTTCTGCTAATGTCAGTACGCTAGCTTATTTCCTTAAGCTAGAATGTATAGAAGGTAGTTTCAGGATTCTTAAATATTTTTTAATTCAGGTGTTTATCTGCTTCCTCTTATGGCTTCACATCACTGAGGATTTGTGCTGATTGTCCTTGCGGAGCTCTCTCTCTGTCTCTTGGGTGTCCTCAGACCTGTTGCTCATGGAGACACAAATCAGGTTATTGGAGCACCCTGAATGTTAAGAACTGTTCAGATGATAGGAGGAAAAGCATTCTGTACCCTCTGTGGGCTGGATGTGAATTCCCTTCTGAGCCACCTGGAGTCTGTCATTACCTTGCCAAGATACCTGGAGGAAGCCTATCCTGTCGCTGATCTCCCTGAACTGTTGCACTCTCCATGGCAAGGAAGATGCAACCGATTGTTGACTCATCTTGGCCTTTTGAGGAGAATTGATCTACTCACATGGAGACAAGATTGATTTTCATTTTGGAAATTATATTTTTAACTTTCAGGATACAGCTATTAAAAAGATTCACATTTATTGGGAAACCAAATAACATCAGTAAAACCAACTAAACAGTGACAAAAAGCCCTAAAACTCTTGGATTAAAAGCAAATCATCAATAAACTAAAACATATTTAGAACTGAGTGATAATGTAAACACTACACATCAAAAGGAAGCTGCCCTCCTTCCTTTCTTCAAATGTTTCCTCCTCTGTTTCAACAACATCTGCCTCCCTTCTTCCTATCCATCATTCTTTTTTAATTGTATGTGTGTATGTGTGTGTGTGTTGATTTAGATTCTGAACAATGTATAAGTGACCAACATAAATCAGGTAGATTGGTGCTGACCAATAGGGTAGCAACATTGCTAACAGAACAAAAAAAACTGAAAATATGCTTGGAACAATATGCTCTATAAACAACTATATAACTGTGCAAATAATTGGACTACTTTAAGTTTTGATAGGGATGATTTTAAAAAATTGAATATATATAATACTTGAAATCTAAACTATTAACTAAAATTTGAGTATATTTTTTTCTGGAGCATATTGAATATGCAGTTATGAAGTCACCTCAGCTATATTCAACTGATGTTTTATTTCCTCTAGAGTCTAACTAATGTTAGACAAAATTTTGCTGCATGGTTTTTTCCTCAAGGACCAATACAGAGAAATGATTTTCTTGTTTAATATTGAATTTAGTTGATGAATGTGAACATCATATCCTAATTTTGTTGTCTAATCTCAGTGGCCTTTTGGTTATGAAAAATAAAAGCTCTGGCTGGTTTTAGCTAAGGACACAGACTTCAGAGAGAGTTGAAGGCAATACATGGTGTCTTTGTCCCTGGTGCTTATCCCTGTGCCTTTTTTTAAACCACCCTGGTTCATATTTCTAGCACTGCAGAAATGATAAATGAGCCAGAAACATTTGCATAAGGGAAGTCAAGTGACTTCTTGATGTATTCTTTCCAAATTGGAACGATTCTTCTTTATTAAATATCTGAAAGTTCTTGTGTAATTTCAAAACTTCTTTCTCCCTTGGCAGAAATAGGAGAACCAGTGTTAGTAAAGCAGCACGACGATACCTGATGGATTACTTGAATCCTCTAATATTAAGCTATGTTAAAAGAAAGAGGTTCCATCGTCTATCACTTGAAGAGATGCCCTGGAGAGCTCAGATGAACCTGTATCTAGCAGGTGCACACTTTAACCTGGTTTTACAAAAGCTATGGGAGCGTACGAAGATGAAATTTGGCACATCACATATGATGGTCAGGTATAGTATATTACTGATGAAAAATACTTTTTTAGTTTCATGAACATGGATTGTATTTGTATGTTCAGAGCTCCAATGGTGCTAACAACTTAAGGAGGTTTACAGAGTGCTTCTATCTTTATACTGGCTCTATTAGTCTGTTCTCACGCTGCTATAAAGAACTTCCCGAGACTGGTAATTTATAAAGGAAGAAGGTTTAATTTGACTCACAGTTCCATTGGGGAGGGCTCAAGAAACATAATCATGGTAGAAGGGGAAGCAAACACATCCTTCTACACATGGTGGCAGGAGAGAGAAGTGCAAGGGAAATACCATATGCTCATAAAACGATCAGATCTTGTGAGACTCATTATCATGAGAACAGCATGGGGAAAACTGCCCCCATGATTCAGATACCTCCACCTGGTCCTGCCCTTGACACGTGGGGATTATTACAATTCAAGGTGAGCTTTGGGTGGGGACAGAGAGCCAAACCATATCACTAACCATTGGTTTATTTCTTAAGTTTTAATCTCAGAATCTTTCCCAATTATGTGCTGGATATAAGTGATAATTTGATTGTAGCTTGAATATGTTTGTTGATCTCGCTTTCAGTGCAAGTGTAAAATGTAATTCCAAGAGAAGTTTAATATGAATTATAGAATAAATGTAGATATTAGTAGGCATTAGGCAAATGTCTATTTCATAGAGGCGTACTTTAAGATCATATTTACTCATCCAATGTCAATTTTCTATCATTAACTCAACAGACATTTTTAAGCACTTACTGTCTTTGGTTAAGTGCTGTGAGAGATAAAAATAGAAGCTACATACATAATATGGAATACTGTGTAGCTATTAAAAAGATACAAAATCAATGTGCAAAAATCACAAGCATTCTTATACACCAATAACAGACAAACAGAGAGCCAAATCATGAGTGAACTCCCATTCACAATTGCTTCAAAGAGAATAAAATACCTAGGAATCCAACTTACAAGGGATATAAAGGACTTCTTCAAGGAGAACTACAAACCACTGCTCAATGAAATAAAAGAGGATACAAACCAGTGGAAGAACATTCCATGCTCATGGATAGGAAGAATCAATATCGTGAAAATGGCCATATTGCCCAGGTAATTTATAGATTCAATGCCATCCCCATCAAGCTACCAATGACTTTCTTCACAGAATTGGAAAAAACTAATTTAAAGTTCATATGGAACCAAAAGAGAGCCCGCATCGCCAAGTCAGTCCTCAGCCAAAATAACAAAGCTGGAGGCATCACGCTATCTAGCTTCAAACTATACTACAAGGCTACAGTAACCAAAACGGCATGGTACTGGTACCAAAAGAGAGATATAGACCAATGGAACAGAACAGAGCCCTCAGAAATAATGTCACATATCTACAACTATCTGATCTTTGACAAACCTGACAAAAACAAAAAATGGGGAAAGGATTCCCTATTTAATAAATGGTGCTGGGGAAACTGGCTAGCCATATGTAGAAAGCTGAAACTGGATCGCCATATGTAGAAAGCTGAAACTGGATCCCTTCCTTACACCTTATACAAAAATTAATTCAAGATGGATTAAACACTTAAATGTTAGACCTAAAACCATAAAAACCCTAGAAGAAAACCTAGGCAATACCATTCAGGACATAGGCATGGGCAAGGACTTCATGTCTAAAACACCAAAAGCAACGGCAACAAAAGCCAAAATTGACAATGGGATCTAATTAAACTGAAGAGCTTCTGCACAGCAAAAGAAACTACCATCAGAGTGAACAGGCAACCTACAGAATGGGAGAAAATATTTGCAATCTACTTATCTGACAAAGGGCTAATATCCAAAATCTACAATGAACTCAAACAAATTTACAAGAAAAAAACAAACAACCCCATGAAAAAGTGGGCAAAGAATATGAACAGACATTTCTCAAAAGAAGACATTTATGCAGCCAAAAGACACATGAAAAAATGCTCATCATCACTGGCCATCAGAGAAATGCAAATCAAAACCACAATGAGATACCATCTCACACCAGTTAGAATGGCGATCATTAAAAAGTCAGGAAACAAGAGGTGCTGGAGAGGATGTGGAGAAATAGGAACACTTTTACACTGTTTGTGGGACTGTAAACTAGTTCAACCTTTGTGGAAGTCAGTGTGGCGATTCCTCAGGGATCTAGAACTAGAAATACCATTTGACCCAGCCATGCCATTACTGGGTATATACCCAAAGGATTATAAATCATGCTGCTATAAAGACACATGCACACGTATGTTTATCGTGGCACTATTCACAATAGCAAAGACTTGGAACCAAGCCAAATGTCCATCAATGATAGACTGGATTAAGAAAATGTGGCACATATACACCATGGAATACTATGCAGCCATAAAAAATGATGAGTTCGTGTCCTTTGTAGGGACATGGATGAAGCTGGAAACCATCATTCTCAGCAAACTGTCACAAGGACAAAAAACCAAACATCGCATGTTCTCACTCATAGGTGGGAATCGAACAATGAGAACACATGGACACAGGAAGGGGAACATCACACACCGAGGCCTGTTGTGGGGTGGTGGGAGGGGGGAGGGATAGCTTTAGGAGATATACCTAATGTTAAATGACGAGTTAATGGGTGCAGCACACCAACATGGCATGTGTATATATATGTAACAAACCTGCACGTTGTGCACATGTACCCTAAAACTTAAAGTATAATAATAAAAAAAGAATAATAAATATAAACCATTTATTATTTTTGATGCAAGACTGTTTAATGCCTAGACCTTATTTTAAAAAAGAAATGATGGCTGGGTGCAGTGGCTCACGCCTGTAATCCCAGTACTTTGGGAGGCCGAGGTGGGCGGATCATAAGGTCAGGAGATCGAGACCATCCTGGCTAACGCACTGAAACACTGTCTCTACTAAAAATACAAAAAATTAGCCAGACGTCATGGTGGGTGCCTGTAGTCCCAGCTACTCTGGAGGCTGAGGCAGGAGAATGGCATGAACCCAGGAGGCAGAGCTTGCAGTGAGCCGAGGTCGCGCCACTGCACTCCAGTCTGGGCGAAAGAGCGACACTCCGTCTGAAAAAAAAAAAAAAAAAAAAAAGAAATGCCATTGATTATGGACACATTACTCTAAAGCATTGTCATTGAGTTCTGTTCAAATCAGGTGGTTTTAAGTTGAAATAAATTGTTGTTTCAGAGCTCACAGAGTCGGCACAGATATTTTTATTCCCATTTTCAAGAGCCCTTTCAGAGAAATATATATTGATGTTAAAATTCCTAAGAGCAAAATTACATTGCATAATTTTAAAAGTTAGTGAAAAAATGTTGGGCTTTGATTAAGTGCCAAAACCCTTCATGATTTAAAATTTAGGAGTACTCACAAATGTTTTAAAAATAAAAATAGATTGCATTTGACAGTTTTAATTAAATTTTGCTTATATTGTTTTTTAATGTGATTTTTCCCCCCTTGCAGTTTCCGATCATGTGATCCTAACATATTCTCACTGTATAATTCAGGAACAGTATTACCAACAAGAAAATTGACTGTAGAAAATTATAAAGCAATGCTTGATTTCCTTCTTACAGCCAAAAAAAGAAAGGCCAACTTACCATCAGGTAAAATAAACATGTTAATTTATTATCAAATTACCTCTAGATTTTTATTCACTAAACAACACAACACACATACACATTGTGGACACACAAAGGTATACACCCAGTTTTCCAAAGGACCAGCAATTTAGTTGAGTTTTGATATTTTGTAGGAGATTCTTGTTTGCTCTATTTTAAAAAATTTCTATATTCTTATGATATTATTGCATATATTTGGAAATATCTATTTTGTATTTTAACCTTAGCCAATTAGATTGTTCAGCAAATATAATGTTTTAAATTAAATATTTATAACCTTTGATGGTTCAAGATAGGTGAAGACTTGCTATCAGGTGTTATGTTTTAGTGCAAATAAGTTCCCAAGCAAAATCCATCAAATGTACTAATACAAGCAGTCACCCAAACTATCATGATAGCTGATTTTGTATTCAGGGGAATCTACCATTGCCCTAGGATTTCCAACCAGCATCTTCCAAGAAAGCTCACTGTAAGAGGAATGAAGCCTTGTTATCTAGTCAGGTGACAGGGGGCTCCAAAAGGTAGAGACATGCAGGTAAACAGGGTTCTTTTTTTTTTTTTTTTTTTTTTTTTGAGACGGAGTCTCATGCTATCACCTGGGCTGGAGTGCAGTGGCGATCTCGGCTGGCTGCAACCTCCGCCTCCTGAATTCAAGCGATTCTTCTGCCTCAGCCTCCGAAGTAGCTGGGATTACAGGCACGTGCCACCACACCTGGCTAATTTTTTGTATTTTTAGTAAAGACGGGGTTTCACTATGTTGGCCAGGCTGGTCTCCAACTCCTGACCTTGTGATCCACCTGCCTCTGCCTCCCAAAATGTTGGAATTACAGGCGTGAGCCACTGCGCCCGGCTGAAAACAGGGTTCTTGATCAGGGTGTGCTCTGGAAACTGTAGTCTGACTAACCTGACTAATTTCCACACCCGTTTCCTGCAAAGATGATGGAACCTGGACACTTTCTAACCAATGATATGGTTCATTTCACAAATAAAAATTTATTTCTAATACCTTTAGGCTCTTACAAACTCACTTATATAGACTTTTAGTAATGACATTTTAAGTGCTATGGGATTTATTGCCAACCAGTTCTTGGTATGCCAGTTAACTGCCCCAGGAGTGTTGATTTATGTTTGAGGTACTTGGCATGCTTTCTGATTTCTTCTAGGATATAGATTAGATTTCACAGGTATGTGCATATCATACTACCTATAGTGAAGTATTTGAAAGTGAATTCCATAGCCATAGAGTCTGGTTTTTGAATATAGATTGTAGTATATAGCTTCCTGAGTTTTTCTTTTTTTTAAACTGGCTCTCTACCTAAGACCTACCATGAAATTGGCAATAGAATATTTTGCTACGGAGACTTACTATCTAATGCAGAGTTCTAAGAGAAAGTTGGTGGCAGGAGAAAGCCTTCTTTTTTATGCCACACCAGCAGGGGAATGCATGGCCGAGGTTGCTGCACTGCCTAACTCCAGAGGTGCAGCTCACTTTCTGATATGTGTGTCTTAGGAATGGCCTGTTTGGGAGGAAATGAAAGGACAATAGTATTTTCTATTGTTCCCTTCAAAAAACATGTACATTCCTACTTCTGCATTGTTCCTTTTGCCATCGACTTTGTCTGAAATGATGTTCTCTGTATTTCCCCATATAGCTAAATCATGCCCATTCTTTAAGACCCAAATACCTCCTTCTCTAGAAACTTTCCCTGGTTCATTGTATCTCTGATAGTCTTGTCCTTTCTCCAAATTTATGTAGAATTTGTTATCTGAATTACTCACTTGATCCTTATCACCTACTGTGTTTTCTGGAACTTAATTCTATGTTTTTAATCATGTCATATCTTATTTTTGTACTGTAGATGCTGAAGAATTTTCTACATTTATTAATTCCATAATGAGTGATGAAAATATGTCCAAGACACAAACATTTTATGACTCAGACTCTCAATCAGGTTCTAGTGCTAAAGAAAAGGACCGAGGAGCAAATTTGTGTGTAATGGATCATTTTATGAAAATCTTTTTATACTGCAGGAGAGCAATGGTAATGCAATCTTGTTCGCAGTGTAGTAGACATAAATTTCCGCCCACCAACTCGGGCGTTTAAGATACATTGTGTTTATTTTCTTACTATACATAATTTTAGTTGTGACTTTGAGACCTCATCTTGCTGGGTGTATCCTAAGTCACTTTTGAGGTGTACCTGCAGTGATACTGAGGGCATGTGTTGTCCAGTTGTCAGGCAGAGTGGGGAAGCTTCTTTAGTCATTGTCAGCCATCCACCCAGAGCCCAGGTGTTCTTTGTCCCTGTTCATGCAGTTCCTATGAATATGCATGCACCTCTCTGCCAAGACATGGGGTTCTCTCATAATGCAAGGGGTTCCTCTATGGGGACTTGATCTCTCTTCGGGGTACCATAGATCTCTCTCTTCTTTCTAGGACAGGGAAATATCTTTCTAGGCTCTAAGAGAACCCTGCCTTTGCCCCCAGTTTCCTTATTCCCATCACTTCCATGTTCTCTCAAATGCTTTTCTTTCTTTTTCTTCTTAAATATTATATGAGACATGATTAAACCCAGAATTGGAATTTTTAGCTACAAAGAAATCAGTTTCTTTTTTTCATAGCAGGAAGGGCATATACTTTAAACTCCTCAAGAGATAAGGAGAAATCTATCCTTTCTAGATAAGAAAGGAAGACAGGTTTTCATATGCCCCATGGAGTGGACAGAGTGATTTTTACATAATGTAATGTAAACCTGGATCACCTGCTTTGACCATAAGCATCAAATCCTATCCTGGCCTCCAGCTTCAAGGCCCTGGAAGAGCTGGTCCCGAGCACCTTGCAGAACTCAGCTCCTCTTACTCTTGCTGTTGTTTAGCCCACTCCCATGGGTCAGCAGTCTTGAAAGCACTTAGTTTGTTCCATCCTCAGCCCTCAGTTTCACCTTGCTGTTCCCTGAGCCTCAAATGTTCTTCTCCACCCAACACCCTCACTGCCACTTTCACATGACTTGTTCAATATTCAGATGTTTGCTCAAATGCTACCTCATCAGAGAGGACTTCTTTCCCGACCACCCTGTCTAAAGCAACCTGTCCTGTAATGCTCTGTCAGGTTCCAACTCATTTCTGCTTTATTTTTCTTTATAAAACTTCTTATTGCTTGAAATTATGTTTTTATATGTCTACTTTTCTAGTGTCCGTCTCCCGAAATGAACGTAAGTAGCATGAGGGCAGACCCAGTTTCCCTTGCTCGCTGCTGAATTCCTAGCACCTAGAACAATGGGTTAGCCATGCTGAACCCATGACTCCATTTCCTCATCTGTAAATTGGGTAAAATACTAGTACCTAGTGCACACTTACTTCATGGAAATCTTTGTTCGAAGTAAATGAGATAATGCATATAACAGTGTCTAACTCATGTAAGTGACACTAACAAATGATGTTAGTTATTTTTACTATTGACACATAATATTTGGAAAAAGATGAAGTTGTTCAGAGATCTGTAACTTTTGGAACTTTGGGGTCTTTTAAATTTTGTGTTTGTCATAGGTTCTTGCTCATCGTGGTGGCTATTGGACTCTGCTTCAGAACTGCTGTCGGGCCTTATGGAACTTTACTCAGGAACTACAAATACTTCTAAAACAGGCAGTGGATCTTGATAAAACATTTCCTATTAGCCAAGATGGTTTCCTCTGCACCTCTGTTTTACCATTCTATTTGGGAGCAGAATTACTTATTGACATGTTAATACAACTACAAAATACCAATTCTATTAAAGTAAGGACACTTTGGTAATTATTTTTATTATATTCAGTTAAAAATATCTTACTGTGCATCTTGGTATAAGTAGAAACTGTTTTTTTTTATTTCTCATTTGGTTTGTCTACATTTCATTTGCTTCTCATTATAATTTTGTTTACAATATATAACTTGCATTGAAGTTAACTAACAATAGCTTAGCCTGAAAATTTAGCTTGTTATAGGGAAGGGAAAGTAAGATGAACTGAACTCCAGCCCCTACATAAATTTGCCTTAATGCACTTAATCCTTATAACAATTTTTTGCCAGATAAAGAAATAGATTCCAAGGAAGATCACATAGCTTGAATAAAGATATGATCGGCTGATCTTTATTCCACTGCTTCTCTGTCCTGTTCTATTATTCTGGTCTGCTAGAATTTACAGCCATTTAAAACTTATCACACTGTGGTTTAAAGCATGGAAATAAAATTGAAGTAATATAAATAGAATATAACCTAAACACATTGAAAATTAGTAAACACATACACACATTGTGCCATGAGGCTTATAACATTTCTAGAGGAAAATATTTGGCAATGGCAGAAAAGACAAAGAGAGTAAATTATTAAGGTTTTTACACTTTATATAAAGTGGTACAATATTAACTCTAAGTGATAAGGATGTATTTAATGATCCCTTGAGTAACTAGTGAAAAAGAGACATAGCTGAAAAGTCAACGAAGTAAAAGGGAAGACTAAGTAATGCTCAATTAACTCAAAAAGAAGGCAGGGAAGAAGGAACAGAGGAACAAAAAACATGGGACAAAGAGAAAACAAGTATAAAACATTCACTCTAACTCAATGATATCAATAACTGTATTTACTATTAGTGGGTTAAAGATGCCAAATAAAGGGTAGAGATTGTCTGACTGGATAAAAAAGCAAGACACATGTACCCATCTACCAAGAGAAGCACTCTGAATATAAAGAAACAGGTAGATTGAAAATAAAAATATGGAAAGAGATATACCATTAGAACAATAAAGATAAAAAAGCTGATGAGTCTATATTGTTAGACAAGATAATATAAATCAAGGAGCATTATGAGAGATAAAGAGGGACATTTCATGTTAAGAAGAACCTCAATTAATCAGGAAGACATACCAATCATAAATATGTATGTACCTAATAAGAAAAACTCAAAATACATTCTGGACATCCAAAGCTTGAAGAACTTCCTGGATGATAAACACATTGATGTGTCAGGAGGGTGACATGCCCTGATTCCACAGGGAGAGGGCATGGCAGCTCTGTGCCAGGGACCCTCTCAGACTTCACCCTATGTACCTCTTCACTAGGCTGTTCCTGAGTTTTCTTTACAATAAAACTGTAATTGTAAGTACAGTGCTTTCAGTGAGTTCTATGAGTCATTCTAGTGAATTATCAGATCGAAGGGGCTATGGAAACCCCTGAATTTATGGCTGGTCAGTCAGAAGATTGGGTGACTTGTCACAACTGTGGTACAGTAAAGCCAGGTGGAATGGAAACAGAGCACAAGTGCACGTGGTGTGTTCACTGAGATGGGTCATATACAGAGTCAAAAATAAGTCTTCAAAAATGTAAGACTGAACTCTTGAAGAGTATGTTCTTTGACCATTACAGAATTAAATTATAAATGGATTGCCATAATATAGGAAGAAAAATCTCCAAATATCTGGAAATTAAATAATACAATTCCAAATACCCCGTGAGTCAAAGAAGAAAACACAAGAGAAATTAGAGAATATTTGAAACTAATAATAACACATTAACATGTATGGCATTCAAATGAAGCAGGGTATAGAGGGAAATTTATAGCTTTCAATGCTTAATAGGAAAGAAAAAACATATAATATCAATTATCTAAATGTTTATATATAGAAAAAGAAGAGCAAATTAAATCTAAACTAAAGAGAAGAAAGGAAATAATAAAAAGAAATAAAAGAAATGATAAGAGCAGAAATCAATTAGATAAATATAAAGCAAAAACAATAAAGTCAAAATTTGATCTTTTAAATTAAAAATTATTAAATCTAGTATACTCATAGAAATACTGATGAAGAACAAAAGTGAGAAAAGCACAAATTACTCATATTAGTAATGGAGGAGGGATATAACTACAAATCCTATAGATATTAAAAAAGGAAATATGATCAATTTTTGTTAATAAATTTGATCACTTAGGTGAAATGGACATATTTGTTGGAAAGCACAACTTAACAATCTGACACAAGAAGAAACAGAAAATATGAATTGCCCTAAATATACTAACAAACTTGACTTCATAATCAGAAACCTTCACATAAAGAAAATTCCAGACCCACAATGTTTCTTTGGAAAATTTGAGCAAACACACATGGAAGAAATAATACATTTTATACCAATGATTTTTATTTGTAAAAATTTATGGGGTACATGAGAAAATTTGTTATATGTATACAATGGGTTGTGATCAAGCCAGGGTATTCAGAGTGCCCATCACCCAAGTACAGTACATTTTTGTGAAGTATTGCATTTATTCCTTTTATCTTACTGCTCCTTTAACTCACTCACTTGTCCTCATCCTCTCCTCTCACCTCTCACCTGTAACCCCCACCCTTCCCAGTCTTTGTTATCTACCTTTCCACTGTTAACCTCCATATGTTCACATTGTTTAGCTGCCACATATAAGTGAGAGCATGCAATATTTGTCTTCTTGTGTCTGGCTCATTTCACTTAATTTTTTTTTTTTTTAAGAAATGAGACCAGCTTAACCCTAACAAATACCAACTGGGAAAGTATGAACTAATATCCCTCATGAACATAGATTTGTCAATTCAGTGAAATATCAGTGAAAATCCCAATAGTCATTCTTTGGGGCATGAATTCAAATTCATTTTAAAATTTATAAGCAAATGCAAAAAAATGTGAATGGCCAAAAAAAATTTTTTTTAAAAAGAACAAATTGGAGGATTCACTATATATGTGATATCAAGGCTTACTAAAGCTATGGTAATTAGGAGAGTATGATACTGACCTAAAGAGAGTAATATATCAATGGAACAAATATAATCTGAAAATAGACCCATATGTATGGTGTTTTTTTTTTTTCCACCAAAGGAGTCAAAGCAGTTCAGAGGTTTCAAAAAGAAATGTCAACTCTAGGACCTAGATTGTTGCCTTT
The DNA here is from genome assembly GCF_028885655.2 of Pongo abelii. Classification (NCBI taxonomy): domain Eukaryota; kingdom Metazoa; phylum Chordata; class Mammalia; order Primates; family Hominidae; genus Pongo; species Pongo abelii. The sequence continues at coordinate 95,183,276 of NC_071995.2, forward strand.
AAATACATTTATCACTAAAGGAAACAGGGCTTCTTTGGGAAAAAAAAAGCTTGACTACCTTCCCTCCTATGTGAACTATATTTGAGGATGACCAAATAGTTGATGAAGGGGAATTTTTCTTCACAAAAGTATCCAGGTAATAAATGAAGAAAGGATGTTGGAATTAGAATTACTAGGTTTCTGTAATTCTTAATGAATGAATTGGAGGATCAAGAGCATCTTATGCAGTATACTTGCCAAAAAACAGAAATCTAACTGGAATCAGATAGAATACTTACATTTATCCCACAATTTGTAGAAAATACAGTGGACAGAAGAACATTTTAAATGAAATTACAGGAATAGCCTCAGTAAAATTCAGACTATGGGAACTCTACAGGAAAACAATCTGATTTTTTTAACAAAAAATTTAATAAAGGAGGACATGAAATCTATAAATTAAAAAAGACAAGAGACATAACCAATTACAATGTTTGGACCTTATTTTAATCAAACTAACACATAAAGTTAAAAAAATCTGTAAGGCAGTAAGGGAAATATAAACACTCTTCAGTATAATTATTCAATAATGATTTAAAGGAATTTCTGCTAATTTCTTTTTTTAGGTAGGATTATGGTATTGTGGTTATGTTTTTGTATAACTAATTTTTATTTTTTAGAGATAAATACTAAAATATTTATAGATTAATTAATATAATTTTGGGGATATAATTCAAAATAATGGGGGAAATGAGTATGTCCTAAGAGTTGATAATTATTGCAGCTGGTCGTGGGTACATGGGCTTCATTATATTATTTTCCCTACTTTTGTAAGTGTTAGAAATTTTCTTTAATAAAAAGTTTTAAAAAAATCACACATGGCCCATACAAAATCTTCAAAACTTAAAAGAGTCTGGCCGTGGCTATGCCAGAAACCTCAATCTCCATATGCTATTTTGATCTTTTGATCTCCAAATGTCAGTCTTGTTTATTTCTCAGTGTTGTTTATTTCTCAATGTTGCCAAATTTAGGAGGTCAGTAGACAATTCTCTTTTTTCCCTCCCCCTCTTTTGGATTGGGATCAACTGAGAGATGGGTGCTGAACAAGGCAATTCAGATAAAATATCAGCTTTGTTGGTTTTTTTTTTTTTTTTTTGAGATGGAATTTTGCTCTTGTTGCCCAGGCTGGAGTACAATGGCACAATCTCGACTCACCACAACCTCCACCTCCTGGGTTTAAGCGATTCATTCTCCTGCCTCAGCCTCCTGAGTAGCTGAGATTACAGGCATGCGCCACCACACCCAGCTAATTTTGTATTTTTAGTAGAGACAGGGTTTCTCCATGTTGGTCAGGCTGGTCTCAAACTCCCGACCTCAGTTGATCTGCCCTCTTCGGCCTCCTGAAATGCTGGGATTACAGGCGTGAGCCACCATGCCCGGCCCTCAGCTTCGTTGTTGATAAACACTATATTAGATAATGTAATAACTATAGAGAACTTCCCTGTCCTTCATCCCAGAAATAAGGCATAGGCATGACTAACTGATAGCAGATCTGTGCTCCTAGAAGACTTACTGTAGAATCAGTGAATTACAGTGATTGAGCTCATAACATAAATAAAATGTCAACTACTTTTTAAAAGTATGTCCCATGTGCTGGGCACTGTGCTGAGGATGCAAATTCATGTAAGTCACTGGTGCTACACCTGCTATTCATACCTACATAGCCTGACTGTAGATATGCATACTGCATTTCACAGTCCAATGACTTCCAAAGTCTGTTCTAACTTCAAGGACTACAGCTTTTGTTAGAGGGGATGTTTATCCTCTACTTTTGTTGATACTTCCCACCTGTGTATATAGGTTACTTTTAGTGATATTATTGGGTTGGGAAGGCTGGACTTGAGTTACCCAACTGTTTTGGGCTATAATCTGGCCCTTGTATGGATCTAAGAGGCTTTGTTTTGCCTTAAGAATTTCCAGAGGTATACACAAATGTGTCAGGAACTCATAGGACATGCACACTATTGTTACATAGTAACTCTTTAGGCAAAAAGAGGGTCTCCTTGATGCTTTCCTCCTCCATAGGTGTGACATTTGCATCTAGGAATGGACATATTATTGTATAAATTAACGAATGTAACCAATGTATTAGGGAACTTCATTATGTGTTTATACTAAAGTCTGTTTTTTCCTAAAAATCTTACCATAATTGATTTCATATCTTTACTTAAATGGATAGTGACTGTTTACCAAGAACTATAAATGGTAATCTGTGTTGTCCAATATGGTAAACATTAGCCATATGTGGCTATTTAAATTTAAACTTGAATGAATTAAAATTAAACGAAATTAAAAATTCAGTTGCACTAATCACATTTCAAAAGCTTGGTAGCTGCAGGTTTCTAGTGGCTATAGGGAACGATAATGAACAGCACAAATATATAGCACATTTCCATCATCACAACAAGCTTTACTGGGTAATACTGCATCAAATTATCAAGCTTTGACTAGCATAAGAAAAATATTTTTTGTTTTCAGTTGAGTTCTTTTCCATGTTACATTTTTATCACATTCAGTTTTCAGAAAAAATATGGAGTAAAATCTGAAATTACACATTTTTTTTTTCACTGTGCTACTTGCAGCCTATTGAAGACAAAGGAGAATTCAGTGTTCCAAGTTGTTATGGGAATATTAAAAATGACAACGGTGGTTCTAGTCTTACCTTTGAGCATCCTTTGGATGATGTAAATGTGGTTGATTTGAAATGGATCCACGACTTTGTATTAAAATCTCTGGAAGTTTTATATCAAGTGGAAAAATGGGAAACACTAGTATCTCTTGCCATTCAGTTCAATACAGTTTCACAGTAAGTACTGCTGTAAGGGCAATTAAAAGTAGCAGACTTCATTGAAAAAAAAAAGTCTTTTAACTAATGTTTTCTTTTTACTATCTTCTTTACCCCTGTCTAGTGAGAGGTATACAGAACAAGTGACACCACTTCTGGTGTATGCACAGCGCCAGCTTCTGCTGAGAATACACAAGTTCAAGGGCCCAGATATTACCCAGCAACCTTGTGCAAGGTATGAGGCTGAATATGGAGAGAAGGTAAGTTTAAGTTAGTTCTATTATTCATGCTGTTGTGATTTCTAATTAGTCCACATATAAAATACAAAGATTTAGAAGTCAGATAAATCTTATTATTTCTGCTTTAGTATTTCCACTTACTGGCATTTATCATTCAAATCGACAAACATTATTGAGAGCCTGCAATCAAGGCAAACAGGAACTAAGTCCCTGTCCACAAGAAGTTCATATCAGGCCAAGACTAACTTAGCCATAAAGCACAATAGGGATGGTGTCTGGAGCCCACAATACTTTTGTTTTTGTTTTTGTTTTAGACGGAGTCTCACTCTGTCACCCAGGCTGGAGTGCAGTGGTATAATCTCAGCTCACTGCAACCTCCACCTCTTCCTTAGTGTGTTAATTCAGTCTGTGGCTCTAAGTACATCTCTATGATGATGACTTTTAAAATTACATCTCCACTGTAGATCTTTTTCCTAAATTTTGTGTTGATATATCTAACTGCCTGTATCAGCCAGGGTTCAATCAGAGGAGCAAAACTCGTAAAGACAGGGCTATTTTATTCTGGAGGGGAAGAAATAAATTCAGTGTCTCCCACTGTGCCCTCACAACATGATTCTGACACCAGATGTGGGGGAATTTCTCCCCACCACTAAGCAGGAAATCAGTTCTTCAGTGGACACCAGCTGGGTGTCTTTCTTTTTTTGAAACGGAGTTTCACTCTTGTTGCCCAGGCTGGAGTGCAATGGCACGGTCTCGGCTCACTGCGACCTCCGCCTCCCAGGTTCCTGCGTGTCTTTCAATTCAGTTTCTACACAATCTACCTGGAGATAGCATCAGATCCCAGAGGTGGGGGGGTTCTGCCCCGATTTCCAGTGTTGATCTCAACACCTCCTGGGTTCAAGTGATTCTCCTGCCTCAGCCTTCCGAGTAGCTGGGATTACAGGTGACTGCCACCATGCCCGGCTAATTTTTGTATTTTTAGTAGAGACGGGGTTTCACCATGTTGGCCAGGCTGGTCTCGAACTGCTGACCTCAAGTGATCCTCCCACCTCAGCCTCCCAAAGTGCTGAGATTACAGGCGTGAGCCACTGTAATCTAGAGCCCACAATACTTTCAGGGGCCCACTAAATGTTTTAATTTCTTTTAAAATAAGAAGAAAAAATAACTTTCAGGGCAAATAAAATGTTTGAATTTCTACTTTCATATTCTTATATTTATGCCAACACAATTATAAAATATCATTTTTAATATTTTTCAATGGAGAAATAGACTCATGAAGGCAAAAGTTACCCAGGGCCCTTGAAAGTCATGGTATATCTTGAATCAGGCAGATAAAAGAGATAAGTACATTCTTCCATTGACTAATTTAACAAAGTGCATTGACTACCCAGTCAGACCCATTGCTTACAGTTGTACTGTGTGTGACCTGCCCAAGGGCCCCTGGCATACGTGGGGCCTGAAATCCAGCCCCTCCTTGCCACACCAGCCTATGTGCTTGAGGTGTTGCATCCAGCCAGCAAAGACTCCATTTTCTTCTTCTCACAAATGTTCCTTATGGCCCAGTGGTAACCTTGCCTCCTGCATATTCTGTGTGGTGAGAATACAGTTCTGAGTTCCTGCTTCATAAAGTTTAATTTCAGAGGGTTGGAAATAGGGCCAGAAAATAAACATGTAAACAGATGAGTAGAAAGACTTATAATCATTATAAGGTCTCTGAAGAAAATAAGTCAATGGACTAGAGATGAACTGGGTGAGAGGTGGTAACTTTAGTAAGGGTGATCTAGAAGACCTCTTGGAGATGATGGCATTTGATGAGAGGGGCCAGCCATACAGTGATCTAGGGAAAGAACATTGTAGCCTAAGAGAAGAAGAATGGCCCATGCCCTGCAGTGGGACAGAAAGAAGGCCTGTATGGCTGAAGTGTAGCAAACAAGGGGCATGGGAGAAAGAGGAGGCTGTTCCTTCCAAGGATTTTTTGTTGCCTCTTCCTCTTCTCCTCAGTGTCCCAAATGTGAGTGTGCCCCAAGACTCTGTTCTTGGACCCCTTTTCTTCTCCATCCACGTACTCTTTCATAGTGAGTTAATTCAGTCTGTGTGTCTAAGTACCATCTCTATGATGATGAATTTTGTAATTACATCTGCACTCTAGTTCTTTCTCCTGAATTTTGTGTTGATATATCTAACTGCCTATATCAGCCAAAGTTCAACCAGAAGAGCAAAACTAGTAAGACAAGTCTATCTTATCTCTGGAAGGGAAAAAATAAACTCAGTGTCTCCCACTATGCTCTTACAACATGATTCTGACACCAGATGTGTGGGGATTTCTCCCCACCACTAAGCAAGAAATCAGTTCTGCAGTGGACACCAGCTGGGTGTCTTTCAATTCAATTTCTATACAATCTACGTGGAGATAGCATCAGACCCCAGAGGTTGGGGGCTCTGTTCTGACTTCCAATGTTGATCTCAAGCCCCAGGTTGTGACCTGTTCTTCTGACTGACAGGTGACAAATTAGGGTTCCTATGACCCACTCCTTGGGTTCAATTAATTTGCTAGAGTGGCTCACAGAACTCAGAGAAACGCTTGCTTACATTCACCAGTTTATTATAAAGAAAATTACAAAAGATACAGATGAAGAGATACATAGGGTGAGGCAGAGGGGAAGGGGCACAGAGCTTTCATGGATCCACCACCCTCCGGGAACCTCCACATGTTCAGCTATCCAGAAACTCCCTAAACCCAGTCCTTTGGGTTTATTTTTTTTATGGAGGTTTCATTATGGAAGCATAATTGATTAAATAATTGGCCATTGACGATCAGCTTAACCTTTTACCCCTCTCTTCTTTGCAGAGGTTGGGGAATAGGGCTGAAAGTTCTTATCCTACCGTGGTCTTTCTGGTGAGCAGCCCCTAACCTGAAGCTACCTAGGTGCTGCCAGCCATCAATCAACTTATTAGCATACAAAAAGATACCACTTTGGAGATTCCAAGGATTTTAGGAGTTGTATGTCAAGAAACAGGGACAAGACCAAATATATATTTTCCAGTATCACATCTGTCTAGCTAGCTAGTTAGCTGGCTATCCATCAAAGGATTTGCTACAAGAATTTGGCTTATATGATTGTGGAGGCCAGCTAAGCAAGCTTCAAATCCATAGGTCAGGCAGTCAGGATCATGAGCAGGAAGAAACCCCAGATGGACAGAGGCTGTTACTCATAGGCAGTCAGTGAGGGAAGATCCAGCCAGGAGAGGACAATTGTAGAAGCAGCTGCTGCTGGTGTTTGAAGTCCTGGAGACTGCGGGCGTGTCAGACTCATCTGCTTAGGTCAGGTCCACTGAGAGTAATCTCCCTTGTTTAAAGTCAATTTAATTAGTATCTGCAAAATCCCTTCACAGTGGCACCTAGTTTGATTGAATAACTCGGGTGAATTGTGTGCATGCCAGAAAGTAGATGCTTCCCTCTCTTTCCTCCTCATAGTTTAGCCCTAACCAAGTTGATCCATTAAAAAACCATCACACTGCCCAATCATCATCATTTCTTAGATGAGGAATACAATTTCTAAATTTAGCACATTTCAAACAAACCTGTTCTGCTAAGTCTTCTTCAGTCAATGACAAGCCTTCTGTCCTGGCTGCCAGACACCTTGGAGACATCCCTGCCGCTTCTGTTGCTCTCACACCCCACTTCCAACTGGTTACCAAGAGCTCTACCCTCAAAATACAATCCGAATTGGAGCACTGCTCACTACCTCCAACACTCCCTCTTAAATATACTATAGAATGCACCTCACTATTTGTTTATTATCCAAACCCTTGTTGTATTTGCTTGGGTTAATGCAGTGACTTCCTAATCATCCTGAACCCCACTTTCAGCCTATAATATATTCTTTTTGTTATTGTTGTTTTGAGATGGAGTCTCAGTCTGTCACCCGGGCTGGAGTGCAGTGGAGCGATCTTGCCTCGCTGCAACCTCTGCCTCCTAGGTTGAAGTGATTTTCATACCTCTGCTTCCTGAGTACCTGGGATTACAGGTGTGAGCCACCACACCTGGCTGATTTTTGTATTTTTAGTAGAGATGGGGTTTCACCATGTTGACCAGGTTGGTCTCGAACTCCTGACCTCAGGTGATCTGCCTGCCTTGGCCTCCCAGAGTGCTGGGATTACAGGTGTGAACCACCACACCCAGCCTGTAATCTATTCTTAATGCAGCAGATACAATCACCTTTTAAACCCCAAGTCAGGTTCTGTCACACCTCTGTTTAAAACCCTATGGTGGCTTCCCACCCTATTCAGAGTAAAGTGAACATCTTTATCATGACCTTAATATAACTTATCCTATATAACATATCCCCCGATCTCTCCAGTAACTCCTGTCCTATTACTCCCCGGCAAGTTTTCACCGCACTGTTGTGTGAGCTGTTCCTGCCACAGGGTCTTTGCATTTGCTGTTGCCCCTGCTTGGAGTGCTGCTCCCCAAACATCCACATTAGATCCCTCACCTTTTCCCAATCTTTGCTAAATTTTACATTCTCTGTGAGGCTATTCCACACTACCTTATTTATAACTATGTGCGTTTTTGCTCTATGTCTCTCTAGAGCATTTGCAATTCTTTAATATACTATATAATGTACCACACTATTTGTTTATTATCTGTCTTCTCCCACTAAGATGTTTCACAAGAGTAAGAGTTTTTATTTTGTTCTTTGCTACATCATCCCTTCTTCTTGTAACAGTGTTTGGCACATAATAGGTGTTCAGTAAAGATCAGTTTAATGAAGCTGGAGAAATAGAAAAGACTAGATCAAGTAGGGCCTTATGAGGTTGTGGGAAGAAATTTGTATTTTATTAGGCTGCATTTACATCTCATTATAAAAGTACTACCCACAAGGGACAATAAAGAAGCATCTATATCAGAATGGGGTTCCAGGAGGACTGTATTTTGAGTGATACGTTAGTTCAAGGGATGGGAGTGAAGAAATGGAGAGAAGAGGATCTTGGGCCCTTTAAAATAATTTTTGTCATTTTAAAACTTTTCTGTTTTCAGATATTTTATTATCTTAGGACTCATATCTGTTAGAAAATAAATTATCAAAATACTACAGAGGAAGTTCTGAAAAACTTCACCAGGGAAATTAAAGTTGCATTAATTATAAGTAGGGTGGAAAAATCTGCCATTGGGAAAGCAGATTATTTTTTAACTTCTATAATGGAAGATATATTCAGACCAGCGAATTTATAGAATATTAGGAAATCATATTCTAATTGCTCTACATAATTTGCCTAACGTTCTTCCAGCTGTGCTGTACAAAAGAAATATGAAAAATTATGGAGCTGCTTTTTTTCCTGAAAGTTCCCATGATTAGACGCTATTCTGCCAGCTTTTTTTTTGTAGCATTGTTATGTATCTCTTTATTCTGATAAATAAAAAATGAGAGAAACATTTCAAGTAAGCAAAATTTTTAACTATAAATATCCGAGTAATATTTGTTTTCACCTTTCTTTTTAAAGATAACCTGCCGAAATTTCATTGGGAAGCAGCTTAAGATTAATTCTTCAACCATTGAAGAAACAAGCAACTGCACAGATTTGCTAAAAATGCTTATCTCTTCAGGTCAGAACCAATCTTAGCTTGAACGTTTATCTTCTCTAAATCGAGGTTTGCCATTGTGTTCTGCACGTCAAACCTTCCATAATTAGTATGTTTGTAAAAATTTATTTTGCAGGTTTAGTTGACTGAAAATAATGCATTTGATTTTTGCCATCTTATGTTGCTATAAATGTTACTTAAGGGGGATTAAAACACTTTTATTTATTTTTATTTTAAACTTTTAAGTGCAGGGGTCCATGTGCAGGTTTGTTACATAGGTAAACTTGTGTCATGGGGGCTTGTTGTACAGATTATTTTATCACCCAGCTGTTAAGCCTAGGACCCATTAGTGATTTTTCCTGATCCTCTCCATCCTCTTCACCCTCTGATAGGCCGGAGTGTGTGTTATTCTCCTCTATGTGTCCATGTGTTCTTATTATTTAGCTCCTACTTATAAGTGAGGACGTGGTATTTGGTTTTCTGTTCCTGCATTCATTTCCTAAGGATAATGGCCTGCAGCTCCATCCATGTTCCTGCAAAGGACATGATCTAATTCTTTTTTATGGCTGCATAGTATTCCATGGTGTATACGTCTCACATTTTCTTTATCCAGTCTATGATTGATGGGCATTTAGGTTCATTCCACTTCTTTGCTAATTGTTCTACATAATTTGTCTAATGTTCTTCCAGCTGTGCTCTATAAAGAACGTATGTGTGTGTGTGTCTTTATAATAGAACAATTTATATTCCTTTGGGTGTATATATATATACCCATAATGGGATTGCTAGGTCAAATGGTATTTCTGTCTTTAGGTCTTTCAGGAATTGCATCACTGTTTTCCACAATGGTTGAACTAATTTACACTCCCACTAAGAATGTATAAGCATTCCTTTTTCTCCACAACCTTGCCAGCATCTGTTGTTTTTTTACTTTTTACTAGCAGACATTTTGACTGGTGTGAGATGGTATCTCATTGTTGTTTTGATTTGCAATTTTCCAATGATCAGTGATACTGGGCTTTTTTTCTATGATTGTTGGCCACATGTATTTTTTTTTTTTGAGAACTCTCTGTTCATGTCTTTTGCCCACTTTTTAATGGGGTTGTTTGTTTTTTTCTTGTAAATTTGCTTAAGTTCCTTATAGATGCTGGATATTAGACCTTTGTTGGATGCATAGTTTGGAAAAATTGTCTCCCATCGTAGGGAGATATGTCTGTTTACAATGTTTATAGTTTCTTTTGCTGCGCAAAAGCTGTTTAGTTTAATTAGATCCCATTTGTCAATTTTTGCTTTTCCTGCAATTGCTTTTGACATCTTCGTCGTGAAATCTTTGCTTGTGCCTATGTCCTGAATGGTATTGCCTAGGTTGTCTTCCAGGGCTTCTATAGTTTTGGGTTTTGCAATTAAGTCTTTAATTCATCTTGAGTTAGTTTATGTATATAGTGTAAGGAAGGGGTTTAGTTTCAATCTTCTATGTATGGCTAGCCAGTTATCCGAGCACTATTTATTGAATAGGAATTTTTTTTCCTATTGCTTATTTTGTCAAGTTTGTTGAAGATTAGATAGTTTTAGATGTGCAGTCTTATTTCTCAGCTCTCTATTCTGTTCCACTGGTGTACGTGTCTGTTTTGTACCAGCACCATGCTGTTTTGGTTACTGTAGCCCTGTAGCATAGTTTGAAGTCAGGTAGTGTGATGCCTCCAGCTTTGTCCTTTTTGCTTAGTATTGTCTTGGCTATTCAGGCTCTTTTTTGGTTCTACATGAATTTTCAAATAGGTTTTTCTTATTCTGTGAAGAATCTCAATGGTAGTTCAATAGGAATAGCAGTGAATCTATAAATTGCTTTGGGCAATATGACTGTTTTAATGATATTGACTCTTCCTATCCATGAGCATGGAATGTTTTTCCATTTGTTTGTGTCATCTCTGATTTCTTTGAGCAGTGGTTTGTAGTTCTTTTAGAGATCTTTCACCTCCATAGTTAGCTGTATTCCTAAATATTTTATTCTTTTTGTGAAATGCATTTTTAAAAAGTTCAATCTGTAAGTTAGATAAGAGAAATAAAAGGAAAAGGGATATGGATGGGCAAAAAGAAAGATGGAAAAAGGTTGTTTTGCACATTTTTTTCTTCTTTTTATCTTATTTATGAATGCTTTTGGTATTTGGCCTTCTGCTATTTTCCTTATTCTGTTTCAACTCCCATAATAGCTTCCATTTTCATAATCAATATAGATTATTCTATTGGTTTTACTATGTTAAGTTGTAGATCTTTTAACTAGAGCACAGGAGAAGATTTGGGAATGTCATGACTTCTTTGCTTTTAACTGATAAGCCTGGATTAGTCAGTTCTCATGCTGCTCATAAAGACATACCTGGGACTGAATAATTTATAAACAAAAAGAAGTTTAATGAATTCACAGTTCCAGATGGCTGGAGAGGCCACATAATCATGGCAGAAGGCAAAGGAGGAGCAAAGGCACATCTTACATGGCGGCAAGCTGGAGAGCACGTGCAGGGGAACTGCCCTTTATAAACCATCAGATATTGTGAGACTTATTCACTATATGAGAACGGCATGGGAAAATCCACCCCCATGATTCAGTTACCTCCCAGTGGGTCCCTCCCACCACATGTGGGGATTATGGAAGCTACAATTCAAGATGAGATTTGGGTGGGGACACAGCCAAACCATGTCATTCTGCCCCGACCCCTCCCAAATCTCATGTCCTCACATTTCAAAACCAATCATGCCTTCCCAACAGTCCCCCAAAGTTTTAACTTATTTCAGAATTAACTCAAAAGTCCACAGTCCAAAGTCTCATCTGAGGCAAGGCAAGTACTTCAGCCTATGAGCCTGTAAAATCAAAAGCAAGTTAGTTACTTCCTAGATACAGTGGGGGTACAGGCATTGGACAAATACACCCATTCCAAATGGAGAAATTGGCCAAAACAAGTAAATCCAAAATCCAATAAGGCAGTCATTAAACCTTAAAGTTCCAAAATGATTACCCTTGACTCCATGTCTTACATCCAGGCCATGCTGATGCAAGAGGTGGGCTCCTACAGGCTTGTGGGTTTGCAGGGTATGGCCCCCCTCCTGGCTGCTTTCACAGGCTGGTGTTGAGTGTCTGTGGCTTTTCTGTGCACACAGTGCAAGCTCTCACTGGATCTATCATTTTGAGGTCTGGAGGATGGTGGCCCTCTTCTCACAGCTCCACTAGGCAGTACCCCAGTGGAGACTCTGTGTGGGGGCTCCAACCCCACATTTCCCTTCTGACTACCCTGACAGAGGTTCTCCATGAGGGACCCACCCCTGCAGCAAGCTTCTGCCTGGACATTCAGGTGTTTCCATACATCCTCTGAAATCTAGGTGGAGGTCCCAAATCTCAGTTCTTGACTTCTGTGCACCTGCAGACTCAACACCATGTGGAAACTTCCAAAGCTTGGGGATGGCACCCTCTGAAGCCATGGCCTGAGCTTACCTTAACCCCTTCTAGCTATGGCTGGAGCAGCTGGGATGAAGGTCACCAAATCCCTAGGCTGCACACAGCACTGGGGCCCTTGACCTGGCCTAGGAAATCATTTTTCTCTGGTAGGCCTTTGGGTCTGTGATAGGAGGGGTTGCTGCGAAGGTCTCTGACATGATGTGGAGACATTTTCCCTATTGCCTTGGTGAGCAACATTTGGATCCTTGTTACTTATGCAAATTTCTGTAGCCTGCTTGAATTTCTCCTCAGAAAATGGGTTTTTTTTTGTACTGCATTGTCAGGCTGTAAATTTTCCCAACTTTTATGCTCTGTCATCTCTTGAACACTTTACTCCTTAGAAATTTCTTCTGCCAGGTACACTAAATCATCTCTCAAGTTCAAAGTTCCACAGATCTCTAGGGCGGGGGCAAAATGCTGCCAGTCTCTTTGCATAGCAAGAGTAACCTTTACTCCGGTTTCCAACAAGTTCCTCATCTCCATCTGAGACCACCTCAGCCTGGACTTTGTTGTCCATATCACTATCAACATTTTGGTCAAAGCCGTTCAACAAGTCTCTAGGAAGTTCCAAACTTTCCCACATCTTCATTTGTTCTGAGCCCTCTAAATCTCTAGGAAGTTCCAAAGTTTCCCACATTTTCCTGTCTTCTTCTGAGCCCTCCAAACTGTTCCAACCTCTGCCTGTTACCCAGTTCCATAGTTGATTTCACATTTTCAGGTATCTTTATAGCAGCACCCCACTACCTGGTACCAGTTTACTGTATTAGGCCATTCTCATGCTGCTAATAAAGACTTACCCAAGACTGGGTAATTTATAAAGAAAAAGAAGTTTAGCAGACTCACAGTTCCACGTGGCTGGGGAGGCCTCACAATCATGGTGGAAGGAGAAGGAGGAGCAAAGGCACATCTTATATGGCGGCAGGCAAGAGAGTGTGTGCAGGGGAACTCCCATTTATAAAACCATCAGATCTCATGAGACTTATTCATTATCATGAGAACAGCAGGGGAAAAACCAACCCCTATGATTCAATTACCTTCCACTGGGTTCCTCCCATGACACATGGGGATTATGGGAGCTACAATTCAAGATGAGATTTGGGTGGGGACATAGCCAAATTGTATTAAGCCCTTTTGGAATGTTTTTGGCCATGCAGCTTGTAGGAATGATGCAATAGAATGAGATGAAAATGGAAATAATACCTTCTCTAAATTGCATTTTTCATATGTCTCTGTTTCTGGTATCAAAAAACCATGTAAGTCTTCCCTTTGAAGTGTTAGGATTCTTTCACTTATTCATCTGTTCATTTTATGTTTGTATATGCATATAAATGTAAGCATTCATTCATTTATTTATGGAGCCAGTCAGCTAGTCATTCAGCAAACATTTACTGAGTATCTGCTATGTGTGAAGTGCCTGTACTAGGTACTGAGGATATAAAGATGAATAAGACTAAGGATTTGTTGCCCAGGAGTTTAGGGTCCATTAAAGGAGATGAATAAAAAACCCAGAGATTATAGTATAGAGTGATAAGATATGTAATGTTATTACTACTGCTGCTGCCATAAACAATAATAGTTAACAGCTAGCACCTGCTTTTGTGAGACTGCAAGAAATCCAGTGGGGCTAACAGCAAAGGAAAAGGCAAAAGCTGAGGTTAGAAAGGTTGGCAGAAATTAGATAATAAACTGTCTCAGAGGGAAGGATAGAGATCTAGTTTTATCTGAAGAACTGAGGGGAGCTAGTTAAAAGGATTTAAAGAAAGAAAGCAAAATGATCATATTGGCATTCTTTTCACTTGATCTTAGCCCAAAGGCCAAGAAGTGTTATATTTGCATGTTTTTGAAAACCTTTGTCAGCTGCATGGGAAACATTGAAAGGAGACCAAATGGAAGTAGGAGAGTGGCCACTGCTTTCTTGTGTCTTAAAGTAGAGATGATAAAAGCCTGGACTTGGGTGGTCAGCATAGAGGAGGGGACAGATGTGAAGGAGAGACAGAGGATGTCCACAGGACTGTGATCCGCACTGGCTGGAGGTGGCGGATGGGTGAGGAAGGGAGGAGTTCAAGTCGCCTTGGAGTTTCTGGCTTGGGTAGCCAGATGGATGATGATGCCTTCACCCAGACAGGAAAACCGGAGAGGGGAAGGTTAGAGGAAAAGGTCACTTTGAAATTATTTGCTTGGATGTAGTTCATCCAAACTTGGATGACAATGAGTAGAGCTATCCAGTGTATGGTTGGATATACTTATGCGGCACTCAGGAGAGAGCAGATTGGAGATTTGAATTTTAGTCATCAATATATTGGTTGTGGTTGAAGTCAAGGGTTTGGATGAGGTCACCCAGGGAGAGTCACATGGAGCATAAACTTGAGGATGGTGTCCTGGATAGCACCAACATTTAGGAAGCTGCATCAGTCAAAATAGGCTTCAGCTATACAGCAGTAACAAACAAGTGTCATTGCTTTAACACAATGGAAAGTCTGTTTCCTGTGCATGCTACTGTGTTCAGTGAGGTTGAATCCTGGGCTGCTCATCATGGTGGGATCTCCATCTTGGTGAAATCTTCTGTGGGTTGTTTCCAAGTCAGAGAACATAATTTTGATGTTATCTTCTAGGAGTGTATACAGAGAGGCATATGGTGAACCCCTGTAGAGGCATGGGCTATGGCACAGCCTTTGCCAGACCATATGTACATATGCTGTAAGCTTTACGTTAAGGGCTTTACATGGATTATCATGTTTAATTACTATAACAACCCCAATAAAAGAATTATAATTATGCATTGCACATCAGGGACTCTTATGAATGCTTTGTGAATATTAGCTTACAGTCACCTAATGAGGTAGGTTTGTTATTGTCTCTATTTTTCAGGCAGGAAAAAGATGTTGTAAATCTTGCTCTAGCTCTTAAAGCTGTGACTTGAAAGTGACACAGGTCGTGTCTGTTGACATTTCATTGGCCACAGTCACATGGCCACACCTAACTTCAAAAGGGGTAGACAAGTATGTTCCTATGCTGTACTCAGGATAAAGAGGTACAGAGTGTGTGACTCCCTAATGACTGTCATGGGAACAAACAGAGGAAGAACAGGACTTGAAAGAGATTGGGATGAGGCCTAAGAGCTGGGAAATGTAACAGGAGAGTAGTATAAACAAGGCCAAGGCAAGAGACAGTGCTAAGGAAAAGGAAGCAGTCAGCTATCATAGACAGAGAGAGAGAAGTCACATAAGATGAGGACAGACTGTTGTGTTTGGCAGTTTAGGTGGTCATTGTCACCGGCCTTTTTGCTGTGACACCGCCAACATAGGGCCTTGTTCTAGCTGTTTTCTCTTCCTGAAATGCTCTTTCTCAATTCAGATGTCTGACTAATGAGCTCATCATCTCCTTTATGTTGTTATGTACTTCTCATCTTTTCAATGAGGCTTACCCTGAGCATTCAGTTTTTATTTATTTATTTATTTATTTATTTAGATGAAGTCTTGCTTTGTCGCCCAGGCTGGAGTGTAGCAGTGCTATCCCAACTCACTGCAACCTCCATCTCCTGGTTTCAAGCGATTCTCCTGCCTCATCCTCCTGAGTAGCTGGGATTACAGGCACCTGCCACCACGCCTGGCTAATTTTTATATTTTAGTAGAGATGGAGTTTCACCATGTTGGCCAGGCTGATCTCGAACTCCTGACCTCAAGCGATCCACTCGCCTTGGCCTCCCAAAGTGCTGGGATTACAGGCATGAGCCACTGCACCCAGCCTGAGCATTCAGTTTAAAACTGCACCCTGCCTGCTTCCTCCCAATTCCCTTTATTCTGCCATATGTTTTCTTTTTTTCTGAAGCACTTCTCACCATCTATTATACGATATAATTTAAGGTGTTTTTTTTTGTATTTATTGATAACTAATCTGTTCCTCCTGATAAAACGTAAGCTTTATGAGGGCAGGGATTATTGTTTTATTCACAGATATAACCCAGATGTCTTCATCAGTGTCTGATATATAGTAGGAACTTAGTATCTCTTTGCTGAATGAATGACTTTGTGACCTTAGAAATGGTGGGGAGGGAGTATTTTGAGTGATGCGTGCAGCAGTGGTGAGCTGTACCTATAGAAAGTCATTGAATAGAGGCCAGGCATGGTGGCTTACGCCTGTAATCCCAGCACTTTGGGAGGCCAAGGCGAGTGGATCACTTGAGGTCAGAAGTTTGAGACCAGCCTGGCCAACATGGTGAAACCCCGTCTCTACTAAAAATACAAAACTTAGCTGGGCGTGGTGGCAGATGCCTGTAATCCCAGCTGCTTGGGAGGCTGAGGCAGGAGAATCACTTGAACCCAGGAGGTGGAGGTTGCAGTGAGCCAAGATCGTGCCATTGCACTCCAGCCTGCATGACAAGAGTGACACTCTTGTCTCAAAAAAAAGAGAGAGAGAGAGAGAAGGAAAGAGAAAGAGAGAGAAAGAAAGAAAGGAAGAAAGAAAGAAATTGAATAGAGAATTGCTTTTCAAGTAACTTAGCACCGTCAGGAACTGGCAGGAAATGTAAAGCTGTGGGCGGTGGCTCAGGGGGGCTTTATTTTGTTTGTATGTCTTTTTAATACAAGAAAAAAAAGGATATTTACATATTAACTAGAAAAAGCCAGTAAAGAGGGAGAACTTATAGATAGGAGAGAAAAGTATTCAATAGAGCAAGGACCTTGAGGAGACAAAAGGCAGAGAGAGAGAGTGGGTTACAGGGGGATTATGCTTAGACAGGAGGGTGAGACATCTTTTCTAAGGCAGAAAGAAAGGAAAGAATAAACCCAAGCAGGGAAGTGTGTAGGTGGTAAAGGTAGAGATGGAAAGCATTCTCATTGGGTACTGGAGATTTTCTCAATGAAGCAAGGGGCTGTGAGTATAGCCAATGTTGATTAGGTTGGAGATTTCAGAAGGAATGAAAGAGTGGGCTGGCTGGTAAGGTCATAGGAGAAAGGAAGGGAGAAGGGTTGTAGAGTAATTTAGAAGGTCCAACGAGTGAGATTGGTGACCATGAATTTGTAGGTGTTACTGCCAATGATAAATCAGATTACCCCTCATAGTCAGAAACAATGGGAAGACCACCTTCTTATGGTCAATCATGTGTGATTAGTTTTATTCAGAGTATAGTTCTTCCTGGGTGTGTTCTTTTATTGAGCTTGTCTGTGAAACCTGGGGAATTCTCCTACTTTGGGATCCATAACTCAAAATGTGATTTATGTTATCCCTTCCATCTTAAAAAGAGTTGCTACAAATGTGAGAAAATATGTCAAAAATGGTTGTTATCAAAATGATGACTAGCATCAAAGGGATAAGAAAAACATATCTAGTAAAATTCTAGACCTGTGTACCTGTAGATGTTTACTGATGATAGGTGCAATATATCAGAAAAGCACTTTGTTTGCCTCCTGTTAAAGTTACATTTGGAAAGGCAAGAGAGTGGCTGTGGGACAGAAGGGAAGGGAAGTGCAGTCAGGCTACAGTAATCCTTTGGGTTGATTCTCACTGGTGGTAGAGGCACAGACAGTTTGAGCAATCATTAGAACAGGAATATTTGAATAGATAAAATTTTCTAAATACTGTAATGACAGTAATAATTTATTGAGCTGGAACTATATTTAGCTTCTTTAATTTTTACAGTCAAAGGAGGTAGATATTATTATGCTTATATTGCACATGAGAAGATTAAATGTTACTAGTAAGTAGTGGGCCTGTGATTCAAACCCTGCTTTAATTACTCAATCCTTGAGTGCTCCACTGTGCTACCAGGCCTCTTCTCCATTGCTCCCTTTCAGATTGGAATTGCCTCTAAATTTACAGCATTCAAGAAGAAGTTTTCTGTATTTCAGTGGTCACTGAAGACAGACACTTTATTCTGACTTACTGTGATAGTGTGGTAATTTTTAGATGATCCTGTATATTAATTATAGGTTTTACATGGAATTGTTATCATTAAAAGGTTAGCATCCAACTTGTAGCTCTTTCTAAGATTTTAGGACCTCTGTTATTGGGAATGTTTTTTGGTCTATGCTCTTGGGTTTATTTGGCAAAGTTTTAGAATGCTGAATTTTTCCAGTATACTGAACTCAGATCATCAACATATTTATAAGCATGTTGGGTCTTATGTATGTCATCACCCTGATATGTTTGCAATTCTTTTAAAAGACAGAGTACTCATGATGGTTTCCACACCAGATCGCTGCTTTAGACCATCATAGATTTTCTTTTGGCATAATGGCATTTAGTGGTGATGCGATACATTTAATTCTTCAGAATAGATATTGCAATGCTCCAGTGCCTAGGAACATTTGGTGTACTCATTATTTAACAGCGTCCTATTCTCCCTTCAACTATTTAATAATGCATATGTAATTTGGTATAGTCTTTGTAGGATTTGGAGAAGTGAGAACACCTCATTTTATAGATATTCTTGTATGGGTGAGTAACTTGCCTGCTTGTTAAGCTCCATAGGGGAGATAACTCTATGGATATGCCTTTTATTGAAACTGTTTTTGCATTCTGCCTGGGATCTCTCTCTTGAGTTTTGACCTTACTGGTGTTTAAGTTCTCTGGTAGAGTTATTCAGTCCTCAGGCGTGTTGGAATTTTCAGCCCTTTGGCAGGTGTGTTTGATTAGTGCCTTTGGGCATTTGGATTGACGTGGCCTCGAGTGTAGGAAGCAGCCCAAATTTCAGATCACTTGCTGGGATCCTTCCATGGTGGACCCGTTTCTCAGGAGTCATTGGCATTTCAGCTTTCATTTCTACATTGGTACAATGAAAGACACAATGTTTTTCTTTTTTTTTTTTTGCTTCTTCTCCTCCTTCTTCTTTCTTACCTGTTTCAAACTGTTGAGGCTATTAGTGCCTTTGGAATAGCTTCTTAAATTATCCATGGACGTTTTCAGAGAGGAACCCCCTTGAGGCAGAGCTGTCAAGATAAGGGCCCTGAAGCTAATGCCACCTCCTCATTGCTTTGCATCATTTATCTCATGTAGACAGCCATGCCACCACCAACAGAACCCTAATTAGACAACCAGGAAAAAGATTTGCAGGGCTTGAAAAAAGGGGAGAAAAAGAAAGTGAAATATAGTTTAGGAAGAACACAAAGAGGAATTATTTATCAGCCAGATAAAAAAGTAGTGGGATGATTTTATTTAGACTGTTCTTATTATAAATAAAAATTTTCAGATTTTATTCTAGAATGTAAGCTTGGTGAGAGCAGAGACTATGTCTGTTTTGTTCACTTGTGTCTCCCTTTGGTGCCAGGCACAGTACCTAGTACTTGTGAGCACTCAATTTATACTTATTTAATAAATGGTGCTGGGAAAACTGGCTAACCATATGTAGAAAGCTGAAACTGGATCCCTTCCTTACACCTTATACAAAAATTAATTCAAGATGGATTAAAGACTTAAATGTTAGACCTAAAACCATAAAAACCCTAGAAGAAAACCTAGGCAATACCATTCAGGACATAGGCATGGGCAAGGACTTCATGTCTAAAACACCGAAAGCAATGGCAACAAAAGCCAAAATTAACAAATGGGATCTAATTAAACTAAAGAGCTTCTGCACAGCAAAAGAAACTACCATCAGAGTGAACAGGCAACCTACAGAATGGGAGAAAATTTTTGCAATCTACTCATCTGACAAAGAGCTAATATCCAGAATCTACAATGAACTCAAACAAATTTACAAGAAAAAAACAAACAACCCCATGAAAAAGTGGGCAAAGAATATGAATAGACACTTCTCAAAAGAAGACATTTATGCAGCCAAAAAACACATGAAAAAATGCTCATCATCACTGGCCATCAGAGAAATGCAAATCAAAACCACAATGAGATACCATCTCACACCAATTAGAATGGCGATCATTAAAAAGTCAGGAAACAACAGGTGCTGGAGAGGATGTGGAGAAATAGGAACACTTTTACACTGTTGGTGGGAATGTAAACTAGTTCAACCATCGTGGGAGTCAGTGTGGCGATTCCTCAGGGATCTAGAACTAGAAATACCATTTGACCCAGCCATCCCATTACTGGGTATATACCCAAAGGATTATAAATCATGCTGCTATAAAGACACATGCACACGTATGTTTATCGTGGCACTATTCACAATAGCAAAGACTTGGAACCAACCCAAATGTCCATCAATGATAGACTGGATTAAGAAAATCTGGCACATATACACCATGGAATACTATGCAGTCATAAAAAATGATAAGTTCATGTCCTTTGTAGGGACATGGATGAAGCTGGAAACCATCATTCTCAGCAAACTATCACAAGGACAAAAAACCAAACACCGCATGTTCCCACTCATAGGTGGGAACTGAACAATGAGAACACATGGACACAGGAAGGGGAACATCACACACCGAGGCCTGTTATCGGTTGGGGGCAGGGGAGGGATAGCATTAGGAGATATACCTAATGTTAAATGACGAGTTAATGGGTGCAGCACACCAACATGGCACATGTATACATATGTAACTAACCTGCATGTTGTACACATGTACCCTAAAACTTAAAGTATAATTAAAAAAAATACATGACCAGTAGTCATGATGTGAGCCTTCATCTGCTGAATGCTTACTCCATGACAGGCTCTGTGCTAGACACTCTGCACCTCCACACACAGGTTAAAATGGTAACCCTCTGAGTCATCCTGATTTCGGTGAGAGGCATGCTCTGGAAATAAATAGGACAGGGACAAGCCTGAGAAAAGTTAATGAAGGAAGAATTATCATCCCAGTTTTAACAGATGTTTAAAACTATGGCTTAGAGAAGGTAACTATCTCATATTATTATATGTGGGGGCTTCCAGCTTTCCTCCTTTCATTTGCTTGCTGTTATGGGCTGAATATTTGTGGTCCCCCCCACCTAAATGTTAAAATCCTCACCCCTAATGTGATGGTCTTAGGAGGTGGGTCCTTTGGAGGATAAATTAGGTCATGAGGGTGGAGCCCTTATGAATGGCATTGGTGTCTTTACTTTTATTTAGTTATTTTTTTTTGAGATGGAGTTTCATTCCATTGCTCAGGCTGGAGTGCAGTGGCACAATCTCAGCTCACTGCAGCCTCCACCTCTGGGGTTCAAGCGATTGTCCTGCCTCAGCCTCCTGAGTAGCTGGGACTACAGGCGCCTGCCACTAGACCTGGCTAATTTTTGTATTTTTAGAGACGGGATTTCACCTTGTCTCCTGACCTGAGGTGATCCACCTGCCTTGGCCTCCCAAAGTGCTGAGATTACAGGCATAAGCCACCACACCCAGCTTGGTGTCTTTACAAAAGAGACCCCAGGTTGCTCTGTAGCCCGCTTCTATCATGGGAGGGAGGACCAATGAGAAGGTAACCATCTGCGAGCCAGGGAGAGGGCCCTCACCAGAATCCTACCATTCTGGTCTCCTGATCTCAGACTTCTAGCCCCAAATATCTGTGCAAAATAAATTTCTTTTCTTTTTTTTTGAGACAAGGTCTCACTCTGTCACCCAGGCTGGGGTGCAATAGCTTGATCATAGCTCACTGTAGCCTGGAACTCCTGGGCTCAGGTGATCCTCCCATTTCAGCTGCCCAAGTAGCTAGGACTACAGGCACATGCACCTGCACCCAGCTAACTTATTTTATTTTATTTTTTTTGTAGAGACAGGGTCTTGCTTTATTGTCCAGGCCTGTCTTGAACTCCTGGCTTCAAGGGATCCTCCCTGCCTCATCCTCCCAAAGTGCTGGGATTACAGGCATGAGCCACAGCGCCTGATGAGAAATAAATTTCTGTTGTTTATAATCCACCCAGTCTATGGTAATTTCTTATAGCAGTTTCCACTGACTAAGATACTTGCTTAACTTCTTTTCCTGATCTCACTCTCTAAGGAGAAAAAGATAAAAGCCAAGCTCATGAATTCTAAGAAAAATAGAAAAACAGAGCAGAAACCTACAATCTTCGGGGTGTTGTGGATGAGGGTGGGGGCATGAGGAGTAGGAGGTCTGCCTGCCTGGGACCATGCAAGACTGGGCATGGCTTAGCAGAGAGGGACACTAAGGAGGGAGACGGTGGGGACAGGGCAGAGCAGACAGGAGACTGAAACTGGTAAGGAAGAAGAATGAGAGCTTCCAGGGAGTTCACAAGAGCCACTTTGGCCTAAGTATTTGATTCTCTTAAATGTGTGATAGGGAATTGTGTCAAGACTGAATTTGCAGGGGAAACAATTACTTCTGTCAATGCGGCCATGTCCCTGGTTTGACTGAAGCCTCCAGGATTTCTGGACATTAGGGTGTGTTGAAAGATGCTGTCTCTGTGGCCACAGAAAGTAACCCTGCGTTACTTATTCCATCAGGACCTCCCTGCTCCCTGGGCTCATAACGACTCCAGGTTTCTTCCCTTATTAACTTTCTTTAGGCTTATTCCCCTCCCATTCTCGAGGCATCTCTGTGCCCAAATCTGGGTTACAAATCATTGTCTGTTACCCAAGATTTGTTGTCCTTTGGTGAATCATCTGGGGAAGGCACTGGACTTGAACACTGGTTCTTCCACTCATCTCTTCTTAAGGGCTTCAAACAAGTTCATACCCCCAACTTCACTTTTCCTCCTTTGTAAAGCGTCAGTGATTTCTACTCCTGACCCTTTTTAAGGTGCTGTGAGGATCAACTGAGATTAACTTTTAGAAGTGGTTAACTTCTATACCCCTTCTTTTTTATATTTTTAATTAATTTTTTTCTGAGACGGAGTCACCCAGGCTGGAATGCAGTGGCACGATCTTGGTTCACTGCAACCTCCACCTCCCAGGTTCAAGTGATTTCCCCTGCCTCAGCCTCCTCAGTTGCTGGGATTACAGGCATGCACCATCATGCCTAGCTAATTTTTGTATTTTTAGTAGAGACGGGGTTTCACTGTGTTGGCCAGGATGGTCTCAAACTCCTGACCTCAAGTGATCCACCTGCCACGGCCTCCCAAAGTGCTGGGATTACAGGTGTGAGCTGCCTCGCCCTGCCTAGCTATTCCTGTTCTTATTCTAACTATCTAAAACCACTTGTCTCTTTTGTCCTAATCAAGTTCTCCCTATCCTCGAAGGCACAGCTGGCCTATCTTCTCTTCCACAAGGTCTTTGTTGCTCACCTTTTCCTGCCTACACTGATCTCTGTCTTCTATCTTTCCCTTATTTTGGCGTGTAACCAAATATTCCCTGCAAATGTGACTTTATTACTCCAGTGTTGGAGTGTCCCATCCCTTCAGCTGGATAGTGAATTTCTTGAGGGCAAAGACCATGCCTCTTAACCTCTTCCAACTTACCGTGTAAGTTGCTATACTGTTAAGACCTTAGATTTTACAGGGGGGCTTCCACTTGTTCAACTTGTTGAAGAAATACATTCTTTTGTTATTCAGTCCTGCAAACTGATTCCTCTCTCTTGGTCCTGCTTCATGACGTATGCAGCAATTCTGCAGCTGAAGTCCCAGGCCCTCACTCACTCTTCAGAGACCTCGAAGCAACTCTCTCCCACTATCTCCCCTTTCTGGGCACTTTTCAGGACAGTTAGTTAGTTCTATACCCACTCCTGGGTCCCCCTCTTCCTTTCCTCTGCACCTTTCAGTATTAGGAATCTGTCTTTTCCTTCCCTTCAGAGAGCAGATGCCCATCTCCAAGCAACTTTATTTCTTCCTTTCTTTGTTTCTTCTTTTTGTCTCTTTCCCAAGGCACCTTTGCTTTGAAGAGGCTGCTTAAAAGGAGTAGATTATTTCATTTTTTATGATCAGCAAAAGAAAAAGAAGGCTTCATGGGGAAAATTGGCAAGATCTAAAGTTATTTGCATTTCATAAGAATCAAAAGTTTTCTAAGCTTTTTTTTTTTAAAGGACCGTCAGGTATACTAAAAGAAAAAAAAATTGATCTGAATGTTGAAACACCTGCTGCAGATCTGGGGGCTTTGAATTTAGCGACTTTAGGTTGGGACCAAGAAATTCTCTGAATTATAAACTTGCTGGCTCTTACCTTGGCTTGGTGCAGCATTTCATCCCCAATATTCCTCTTTTCTTTCCTTTCAGAATACAGCCGAGCCAAAGCGCTTGTCTGCGTGCCCGTGGACGTGACAGACACCTTGAGGTGTTTTAGAGAGACACTGGAAAAATCCAAATACCATAACAGATCAATCCGACACAGCAGAAAGTTGCTTTCATTATTTCTTGCACAGACACAAGGTAAAATGCACGTTCTTTATCTCTGAATCTTTCTTTATGTGGGGTGACCACCCTGCGGATGTCCCTCTTCTGCCCTCTTGTTCTTCCCTCCCCGTGTACATGCAACACTCCCTGATGTCTTTCACTTTCCTCTTGTCCAGTGGATCTATTCTCTGTCTTACACTTTAACCAATGCACTTTCTCACTCACTCACTTTTATGCTTTCTGTGAAACTAGCAAACTCTCTTGAGTGTATTAGATGTGACAATATTCATTAATTTTTGATTCTGTACATTTATGTTCTTCTTACAGTTCTCTTTGAAGGTGTGGCACTATGGTCTTGTTTTACTTTATAAGTAGACGGATTGAATCATACTGAGTTAACTAGAACCTTTTACCAAAACACTACTTTATCGGTGGCAAAGAAATGGGTACCTTTTAAAGCAAGCATCAACAAGACTTCTTATTAATACTGTAGATTTTGATCTTAGGGGTTTTATTTTAGCTTAAAGCAAGATATTCACTATTGTTGGTTGCATTGCATTTATTTGTTTTCTCTTGTAACATCTATCTGCTTGGGAATTCAAGCAAAGCTGGGCTTTGAGTGATTAAATGGTAACCTCAGAGAAGAGTACATTCAAATTTAGGCTGGAAAAATCCTGAACTATCTGTACTTAAGTTATTTAAAATTTTTAAAAATCCTGTTTTATATTTATGATTCTTGCTATTCAAATTGGTCAGAATAATAAGAATAAATTTAAATAATAGACAAATACATGTAAAATAGTATAAAGTTATTAAAAACAGATTTAAACTTATACTTAATTAAAATGCTAATTCCCACTGAAATGATCTTTTAGAAATTTGACCAATTGTTTTTGCAAATGCAGGCAGAGTTTTATTTATTTACATATTTATTTGTTTGTTGTTGTTGCCCACCCCCCACACTTTCTATGATATGTATCCATAGTTTTTGGTTATATTGTCTGAAGACTCACATTATGTTAAATTACTTCTCCATATCCTGTTTGGCTTGTTTTAATTTTAATTGTTAATACATTAACAATGGGTAAGGCTGGCTCGGCGCCGAGGCTCTCGCCTGCAATCCCAGCATTTTGGGAGGCCAAGGAGGGCAGATCATTTGAGGTCAGGAGTTAGAGACCAGCCTGGCCAACATAGTGAAACCCTGTCTCTACTAAAAATACAAAAATTAGCCGGGTGTGGTAGTGTGCACCTGTAATTCCAGCTACTCGGGAGGCTGAGGCATGAGAATCGCTTGAACCGGGGAGGCAGAAGTTGCAGTGAGCTGAGATTGTGCCACTGCACTCCAGCCTGGTGACAAAGCGAGACTGTCTCAAAACAAAACAGAACAAAGCAAAACAGAAAAGCACGCCCCCCAACCCCGACAAAAAAAAAGTGGGTAAGGGCATAAATAAAAAGGCAAATGCAATTCCTAGGAATGGTTTATACCAACTCACTCTGAATCTCACCTGGTACCAGAACATTTTCAGTAGTATATCTCTAGTCCTCAGGCTGTAGACTTCAAAATCTATACTAGCTTCTTTCTCTATTACTTTTAACTACTTCCCCTAGAATATAGATTTTTCTCTCATGTCTTCTCTGATCTTATAAAGAGACAAGGTTTTTCCTTTTTTTTTTGTCTCAGGCCAGAACTACCTGTGTGTTGCTTCTATCCCAGAGGTTTCTGGCCCAGAGGCATACTAACACCTTAAAGCTATTTAAAAAAGGCAAACTCAAACTATGCAACTTCCACCAGTCCCCACAAGAAGCAAAGCTTTATCTCAGTATTTGCTTTCTGGCTGACAATCCTCTGTAGTGCTCTTTTTTTTTGGGATAGAGTCTTGCTCTCTTGCCCAGGCTGGAGTGCAGTGGCGCTGTCTTGGCTCACTGCAAACTCTGCCTCCTGGGTTCAAGCGATTCTCCTACCTCAGCCTCTGCCTCCTGGGTCAAGCGATTCTCCTGTCTCAGCCTCCCGAGTAGCCGGGACTACAGACATGCGCCACCACGCCCGGCTAATTTATTTTTAGTAGAGAAGAGGTTTCACCATGTTGGCTAGGCTGATCTCGAACTCCTGACCTCAGGTGATCCACCCACCTCTGCCTCCCAAAGTGCTGGGATTATAGGCGTGAGCCATTGTGCCTGGCCCCTCTGTAGTGCTTGTGATGAAATAACGCAGACATGGAGCCTATCCACACATACCTAGGGTCTTCAGTTATGATCCTGGATACTAAGTTTAAGGAAATAGTGTCCCTCAAACTGCAAAAATGTCTCAGCTATATACAAAATATTTCCTTTCTTTTCGCTTTCCATTTTCTCTACCTTCCCTCCCAACTTCCCTTCTGTCTATATTTTAAATTTATTTATTATTATTATTTTTCATGAATTTAGGAGAGAGAGGAGGAATAAACAATTCAAAATGTACTTCTGGAAAGGTGGAATTTTGCCTGGGGACAGAGGAGATGCATATGTCAATACCCCCTGATCTTTCTCAGGAGCACTTCAGAGTTTTTAGTTCCGTGGAGAAAAGCAAACTTCCATATTCACAACTTGGACTTGTAATTTCTTCTTATCACCAAACTATTGGTAAGAGTTAGCCATTATGTATTCATTTTCTTTAATTTTTGTTTTTTTTTTGGGACAAGGTCTCATTTTGTCATCCAGGCTGGAGTGCAGTGGTGTGATCACAGCTCACTGTGTGATCACAGCCTCAACCTTCTGGGCTCAATCCATCCTCCCACTTCAGTCTCCCGAGCAGCTGGGACCGCAGGCTCACACCACCACACCTGACTAATTTTTATATTTTTTGTAGAGATAGAGTTTTGCCATGTTGCCCAGACTGATTTTGAACTCTTGGGCTCAAGCTATAAGCCCACCTCAGCCTCCCAAAATGCTGGTACAGGAGTGAGCCACTGTACCCGGCAATGTCTCCGTTTTCAATATGATCTTCTGCATTAATGCTGAGATTGCATCTGGTCCGGAAGTCTTACTTTTAAAAGAAAGATAAAAGAACCTATACCCCTGCAGCAGTGACAGAACAGCCTGGAGACAGAAGCAGCTTCCAGCCTCCTCTGTTTACCCATTTTCTTAGCTTGGCCATCACTATTGTGAGATTCTAGGCCACCCTTCTGTTTATCCCTCTTTCATTGGAGCTGTGAACCCCTTGTGGGGATGGAGATGATGTTCTTTTTTACTGGTCCCAGCTAATTCCATTTTCCTTGTCTTTCCCTTGATTTGGCTTTTCTACAGCTTCAGTAGAACCCATGCGATAGACCCAATGTTCTCTTTTTTTCTAACAGACATTTTATGATGTCCCTTTTACTTCCTGAAATTTATATTTAATATATTCTTCTTATACACATTGTCTTGAAACAAATTATTATGAAGCTCTAAATATAAAAATAGAGGAGAAATAGCATCACTTTATAATAAAAGAATCAGCTTGTTGGTATGTAAATGCTCAGGCTTTAGAAGCTGTAAAGAAATAATCAGATGCTTATATCCTGGATATGGAATCACCATGAATGTGACAGCTGCACATGCAGACAGAGACAGGTATGTTGTATTGGTGACTCAAATACTATCAACATGGTTAAGTTTTGTGACATGATTTTCTAAAATGGCAAATAAATCTTGGTAAAGTCCTGAGCAAAACAAAGTACTACAGTGGTTTCAATGTCTGGAAAATTCAGAAATCATGGACATTTAGAAATCATGCAGAAATACCCTTTTTATGTGGAAAACGAAGTTCGATGTGAGATTCAGATAGTTATAAACAGGCTTCTCATCTTTTCCTTCACTGTAGGGGAAGTTTCTGTTCCTTGCAGGCCATCTGACATCTTTGGTCTTAACCTATGAGTTACCAAGAGATGCCCCCATTGTGACATCTAGCAAAACCCTTTCTCACATTTCTAAAATAGCCTCTAGGGGACAGCATTGTCCTCATTAGAAACCACTGCCATGTTGGTTGGGGTTTTTGGCTACACATCCCAGAATGCATGCATTCATTAGAAAAAAAAAAAAAATTGTGTGATTTTGTTGTTGTTGTTGTTTTTTGAGATGGAGTCTCACTCTGTTGCCCAGGCTGGAGTACAGTGGCGCGATCTTGGCTCACTGCAACCTCCCCACTGCTTGGGTTCAAGCAATTCTCTTGCCTCGGCCTACCAAGTAGCTGGGTTTACAGGCATGTGCCACCACACCTGGGTAATTTTTGTATTTTTAGTGGAGACGGGGTTTCACCATGTTGACCAGGCTGGTCTTGAACTTCTGACCTCAGGTGATCTGCCCGGTTTGGCCTCCCAAAGTGCTAGGATTATAGGCATGAGCTACCTTGCCTGTCCAATTATGTGATATTAAAGATTTTTCTGCCTTCAGGTAAAAGGAGAAATATGATATGTGGTGATCTTGTCACATGTCTGCTAAAAAACAAACCCTTTGAGCCTTTCCATCTGCTATAGGATAATATCCACATTTCTCCAAGTGGCAGTCAGAGGCCCTCAGAATCTGACCACTGCCTCCCACTTCAGACTCAGTTCACACTCTCCAGAAAACCATACTCCAGTCATGCCCATCATTCCTGTACATACACAGCCATTCTCCCTTGCATGCCATTTCTAAGTTTCTCTTCTCCTGTCTCTACCTGTCTGACTTTTATTCTTCATGATGCCCCATTATTACTATCTGTTAGAGCCAGTCTTTCACTCTGTAATCAAACAGAACGTTTGCTCGCTCTCTGTGTATATATATCGTGTGACATTTGAAGGCACTGTTAACTTGCAGTTTGCTTATTGCAATCTATACAGTTAAGGAACAGTGCAGTTTAAAATATTCTTGCAAATATAAAAAAAATTTTTCTAGGAACTAACATTTGTTCTTTTACTTGATTAAAAATATAGATGTTCTCCAAGCCAGCAATCAAAGAAGTCTTAAAGTTCAGGCGTTGCATTCACTTGGAAGTCTTCTCATCTTCGCAGAAAAGAAAAGGTAGATTTTTAGAAGTCTGTAGAACAAGGGCAAAGGTTTTTTATTTGCTTGTTTGAAGAAGTTTTTAATGATTATGAAAAAACATTGTCTTTCATAAATTTTAGTTCTTCAACAATACTACATTGCTACATTTTATTCATCAAATGCTACCTGAGAGAAACCATTAAGAACAGTGAATGTATTATAGTTATACGTATGTTAATTGATGTTGCTTCGGTGTATTTGCTTTCCTTTCTGGAAGATAGATTTAATAATGGGCCTCAGAAAACGTACTGCTTGATGCTTTGTCTCTGTTTTAGGGCTGCTTTTAAGTGTTGGTGTCAAGCTCTTGACGACATATTCAGAAAACCAGACGTGCTACACACGTGGAAAGAATTTGGCCCCTCACTCACCAATGTCACCAACAGTCATTCACCTCCGGGTTTCAAAGACTACAGTGAGGAGTTTCTGTCAAGAGTTGGCATCTGGGGGTGTTTGCAAGGAGCGGTCATATCAGCAAAGATAGCACAGTGAGTGTGAGGATGGAAGGATCCACATACTAGCTAACGGCTTCCTTGTGGGGTGCCCTCCTGTGCCATGCAAAGTGCTGTGCCTCATGCACACTGGATTTCTGGGAGGTTATGTCCATATCATACAGGGCCTTACAGTTTATTTACTTATTTGTGATGTTTATTGCTTATGATTATCTCTTCTTCCTGGAACACAACTCTTGCCCCAAAATATCAGTGTCACCCGGGCCCAGGTGTTTGCTTTGCTTACTCATGGATCCCAAGTGCCAGATATGCAGCTGGCATTCAATAACTACTTGGTTTTTTTGTTGTTGTTTGGGTTTTTCTTGAGACGGAGTCTCACTCTGTTGCCCTGGCTGGAGTGCAGTGGCTTGATCTCGGCTCACTGCAACCTCCATCTCCTGGGTTCAAGAGATTCTCCTGCCTCAGCCTCCTGAGTAGCTGGGATTACAGGCGGCCACCACCATGCCCAGCTAATTCTTTTGTATTTTTAGTAGAGACAGGATTTCACCATGTTGGCCAGGCTGGTCTGGAACTCCTGACTTCCGGTGATCTGCCCACCTCAGCTTCCCAAAGTGCTGGGATTACAGGCGTGAGCCACGGCGTCTGGCTCAACAACGACTTGTTGCGTGGTCAAATGAATGAGCAGTTGGTGAGGAAGCAGGAAAACAGTGTGCAGGCAGTCAGGCATGGGCCTTATCCAAAAGTGTACTAGAAACCAGTTACTTTCAACAAGTTTCACATTCCTTCTGAGCCTCAATGTTCTCATCTCTAAGCCAAGGTGGTAAAAATTACATGCTATACTGCATCAATTTGCTAGGGCTATCATAACAAAGTACCACAGACTGGGTGGCTTAAACAACATAACTTTGTTATCTCATGATTCTGAAGGCTAGAAGTTGGAGAACAAGGTGTTGGTTAATTGGTTTCTTCTGAAGCCTCTCTTCTTGGCTTGTAGAAAGGTCACTGTGTCCACATGTGGTCTTTCCTCAGCATGTCAATATCCTAATCTCCTCTTCTTATATGGATACCAGTCATATTGGATTAGGGCTCACCTCTGTGGCCTCATTTTAACTTAGTTACTTACCTCTTTCAGTGCCCTGTCTCCAAGCATGGTCACAATCTGAGGTTACTGGGTGTGTTAGGCTGTTCTTGCTTTGCTACAAAGAAATACCCAAGACTGAGTAATTTATAAAGAAAAGAGGTTTAATTGGTTCGTGGTTCTGCAGGCTCTACAGAGAGCATGGTACCAGCATCTGCTGGGTTTCTGGGGAGGCCTCAGGAAGCTTTCAATTATGACGGAAGGCCATATTTGAATATGGGATCCCTCATCTCACATGGCAAGAATGGGAGCGAGAAAGAGCGGGAGGTGCCACACTCTTTTAAACAACCAGATGTGACGTGAACTCACTCATCACCAAGGGGATGGCACTAAGCCATTCATGAGGGATCCACCACCACGATCCTAACACCTCGTGTCAGGCCCCACCTCCAATACTGGGGATAACAGTTTAGCATGAGATTTGGTGGGGACATATATTCAAACTATATCACTAAGAGTTAGGACTTCAACATATGAATTTCTAGGGGATACAATTTAGCCCATAATACATACTGTATTAGTGTCCTTTTTGCTGCTGTAACAAATTACCCCAAACCTAGCGGCTTAAAACAAAACAGGTTTATTATTTTACAGTTATAGAGTTCAGAAATCATAAAATCAGTGTGTCTTCAGGGCTGTGCGTCCTCTGGAGGCTCCTGGGGAGAAGCTGGTTCCTTATCTTTTCCAGCTTCTTGAGGTCTCTTGCATTCCTTGGCTCATGGCCCCACCTTCTGTCTTCAAGACCAGCAGCTTAGCATCTTCCCCCTACACCTGCCTCTCTCTGTCTGTCTCTCATATTTTCTTCCATCTTCATGTCTCCTTCTCTGTCTCTGACCCTCCTGCCTTTCTCTTATAAGGGCCATCGTGACGATCCAGGATAATCTTCCTTATCTCAGTGGCCTTAATTTAATCACATCTGCAAAGACTTTGTTGCCCTGTAAGGTCACTTATTCATAGGTTCTGGAGATTAGGGCGTGAATATCTTTGGGGGACCATTATTTAGCCTACCACACGTAACACATGTGAATGTCTTCAAGAATGGCTTATGCATAGCTAGCACTCACAAACATCTTAAGTATTTCAAATTTCTGATTAACATGAGAAATTTGAAAAGTATGGAGGGATTAGAGGTATAGGTTTCCTTCATCTCTCCAGTTGCAGTTACTGCTTTAGCTTACCTGTCGGAGGTGGTGAGCAACAACCTGCATAGTGTTTTAAGCTGTAGAGCACACTTAAAACTTAACTGTTCCTAGGTAGTGATCACATTGCTTTCAGATTAGCATCTTCAGTCAGGGAAGTAAGAAAGTACTGCTTTAAAAGTATTAAATGTCAAAGATTTAGACCTCTGTCAAGTTTGATTTTTTTGTGCTCCTGGGATAGAACACACACACACACACACATTCTCTCTCTCTCTCTCTTTCTCTCTCTCTCTCTCAACAAAATCTGAGCTTGTGACTTATTGGAGCTTGGCAATTGGGAATGGAAAAGCCAAGGAAAGGAACAGCTTGGAAAGGAACAGCTACAGCCTTCCTGCCAGAGGGCACCTCCGCTTCTCTGAGCTTCTGAAGTTATTACCAAGTGATTTTCAACAAACAGAAAGTCATTTCCTGGTTTCCCAGCCGGAAGTCTGACTGCCATAGGAGATGTCATTCTACGGGGGCTTTGGCTGTTTTCCTAGACTCCCTGAGTAGAGGAAACTCTTCTCCCCCACAGTAAAATACCACACTTGAAGACCCACACAGTGAAGCTGAACTGAGGTAGACATTGTTATTAATGTAGTGAACCTGACTGGTTTTATCTAAGAAAGACTTAGGAGAAGGTAATGTGGTTTGTAGTTGCAAATGTGAATTTTAAGACTCATATATAGAACACTCAAACTCTTCTAAGGGACATAAAATGAAAGAGTTGTAAATGGAGAGACATTAATGTTTGTTTGGTGGAGATACTTAATGTTGTGAATGGCTCCATAATAAACAGCTAGAGAGAAAATACAATGCTTCAGTCTTCAGGGGGAATTATTTAACCGCACTCATCAAAAGCCTTTACTGTGCACCCCCTTTTACCAAAAACTTCCACTTCCAGGGGTTCATTCAGTGGAACCAATAGGATAAGTGCTCAAAAGTGTAGGCATAACAATGTTTACCTCAGCATTAGAAAACGCCAAAGTAGAGATTAATATTTTTATGTTATGGCACATCTGTATGATAAAACATTAAAGTTCTTTAGAATAATAATATAGTTTGTTATGTCTGTGAATGAAAATTTTGTTTATAAAGTAGTATGTATTGCATAATTCTAGTCTTAATATGTATGTATGTGTTTCTCCATGTGTATAATTATATACAGAAAAAGTACATATAAGGAAATTGACTAAAATGTTACTAGTAATCATGTTTAGGCAGTAGGATTATAGGGGATTTTTTATCTTCTTTAATATATTTTCCTTCTATTTTCTTATATATTTATACGTATGTATTTTTCTTATACTTTTTGTGTTCTAGATATATATGTAAAGACATATTTATATCAATGTTTTTGGAAAATTTCTACTAATCAATTTATTTTTCTTATACTTACTTAGATTTATTAAGTCATTGAATGTTGAAAAGAAAACTGACTGTTGCATTTTGTCTGCGTTACTCTTTCAGGTAACACTCTATGTATGTATGTTTTTCCATGGTAGCACAACCATTCACTGGATCAGTAAAAAAAGTTTATCATATTCAGAAAACTCACAGGCAGCAAAATAGCATGAATCTTGATTAAATATGACAAGCCCATCTTTCTCTTGCTGGCTGAACCCCTGTGAGACTTTCACCTTTAATTTTTTTTTTCTTTTTTTGAGACGGAGTCTCACTCTGTCAGCCAGGCTGGAGTGCAGTGGTGTGATCTCAGCTCACTGCGATCTCTGCCTCCCGGGTTCAAGCGATTCTTGTGCCTCAGCCTCCTAAGTGGCTGGGACTACAGGCGCGCACCACCACACCCAGCTAATTTCTTGTATTTTTAGTAGAGCTAGGGTTTACCGTGTTGGCCAGGCTGGTCTCAAACTCCTGACCTCAGGTGATCCACCCGTCTTGCCCTCCCAAAGTGCTGGGATTACAGGCGTGAGCCACCATGCCTGGCCCACCTTTAATATTTAACAGAGTCAGTTTTCTCCTTTACACTGCAGAAGAAGGAATTTTACAGATGGGGAAACTGAGTCTCCTGTCATTAGGAAGATCATGTTACTAGTAATCAGTATGAAGGTAGTCTGACTTCAAATAGTTGCCTTAGGTTACCTCATCTCTAAATTCAGTTTTGCTTGGTTATGTGATATAAAATCTATCTTATGATAAAGGTGAAAAATAACTTGAAGACTACAGGAGAGGTATGCTTGCAGTTCTCAGAATTTTGGTTTGCCTTCACTGAAGAAGAAAGGAGCTTTTATCTGAAATACAAGACCTTTTGAAATTCCAAAATGTAACCAGGGGCCTTTGCAATCTACTAAAGGTTCTATTTACTCTGAAGGATGGGCACTCTTGTTCTGTGTATCAGAGAAGTCTCATAGCTTATGAAATCTAAATAAGTGAGTTCTTCAGGAAGGGCTTCTCTGAATGGAAGGCCAGACTTTTCAATTTTCTTATGTTCCTTACACCTCTTGCCTGGGCTTCAAAGGGAAGAAGTACAGGAGGCAAGGGTGTAGAGGAAATGACCCGACTCTGACTTCTTATGTCGCATTATTTACTTTCTGATACTCCTTGTTCTTGAAGATAATGCTGTTTATGTTTTAGAAAATACGTGTTTTAACAAGTATTTAACTTTCTGCTTAATGTGGACAATATGTGTATTATTTCTTAGTAATACTATACCTAAAATAAAAATTAGCTGGTGGGATTTATTTTAAAAGCCTATTAATTCTTTTTATGATTTTAAAACAAATTTGTGATAGTAAAAATTTCAACAACTACAAAGTATTTTAGAATAGGATATCTCATGACCTTAATAAGCCATTGGATTGAAATTCTTTCTGATATATACGTTAAAATAATTTCATGATGCATTTGTCATTAAGAAATTTTAATTGTTAAAATAACAAAAGAAGCACCCTTAAATGAAAAATGTGTTTTGTGTGTTCATCTTGTTTCCCCAACATCTAATGTAATGTTGGTTACATAAATTACCAAAAACTATTGGTCAAATTAAACAATAATCTTTTCATTTAAGCAGGTAAAAGTTTGGAATTACCGCTGCCTGACTGAGACTTCTGAAACAAGTAGTCATTTCCTCTACTTATAGCTTGGTATAGTGGAAAGAACATAGTTTTTTTTTTTTTTTTTTTTTTTAGCTAAATAGACATGACTTGGAATCTCCTTTCTGCCATTGTTAGCTGTGTGACTTCAGATAAGTTGTTTAAGCCTCAATTATATCATTTGTGACATAATAATCCTTCTAAGAGCAGGTTAAAATAACATTAAATGAAATAATGTTTATAAAGAATTTACCAGCAGTGCTTAACATAAGATTGACCCTCAACAAAAGATAATTTAATATAATGATAATTTCTTTGAAAATAAGAAGTATCCAACTACCATGGAATTTAAAAAGCCCATCTGGAGTGATAAAAGCATTTGGAACCTGTAATGATGATAATATAAATGATAAGTACCATTTATTACAAAGTACAGTATGCTAGGCATATACTAAGCATTTTATAAAGCAATACATGTATTTATCTTTTTTTGTTTCATTATTGAAAATGCTATCTATAGCTCTTTATATTTCACTTTTTTTCATTTTCAGGGTTTGCTTAGAACCACACTTCCACATCCCAAAGCTGAACGTTGCTATGCTCAATATGAAATCACTCAGCTTCTCCCAGGCATCGAACTCTTCTCAGATAGATACAGGGCTGACATTTGCTCTGTAATTGCAAGTCTGCATTACATTATACGTGAACTGCACTTTGTTAGGCAAAACCTAATAGTAAGTAATTTGTAAAATCAAAAAATATATATCACTGGGATATTTTGCTCCACTTACCTCATACTTTTAAAATTTTGCTAATGTTCTTTTGGTCAGTTACTGTTTAACTTTTAAACTATATATGTAGGATTCTTACTTATACTTCAAACTAAAATGTATTAATTAATATTCTTTCTTTGCATTTTGGATACAAAAGCAGTCTATTTGACTTTTTCTCCTTTTACTGTGTTACTTAATATTTTTTTCTTAAGTTAGTTGGTGAAATTGATCAGAATGCATCACTGATCTCAAACACAGAAATCTAGTGTACTTGTAAGCCACTGCATTAAGTTGTTCAGGTTATATCAATCCCAAAGCTGTGAGAGTGTTTCTTTATTGAGATAAGTTTATCTTTATGTCTCTTGTCTTTTCTCTGTCAAGGGTGCATCTAAGAGAAAAATAGGTTGTAAGTATGAGATAAAAGACAGACATTTCTTAATGTCCTAGGAAATAAAAAAAAATCCAAATACAGCTCTCTTCTCCTTTGGGGAAAGAAATCACAGTGTATGTCATAAATTTGAAGCTGGTTGCATTAAAAAAATTAGTATGTTCTATTAGAATTGTTGGCCATTTTATATTTTCCTCCATTATTTTGTCTTTTTTCTTTATGTTCTTTCCTCTATTTTTTCGCATCTCTTTTTCCCATTTGTTTGCTTCTTCACATCTATTCTTTCTCCTTTTCTGCTTTTTTCCCTTTCCTCCATGATTTTCATACCTACTTACTTTTTTCCCCCATATATTTTTTTCTATTCTCTTGGTATATTTGTTCTTCTAAATTCAACTCTCTCTTTATATTGAAAATATTTATTGCCCCCTGATATGAATTGTTAACTTATAAAACCATGTATTAAAGTAAAGAGATTGATAAGTGCATTTAACACTTGGCAGACTTGGTGAGAAATTGTTTATTTTTTAAAAATAACAAAATGGTGCCCCTCTCACTGTTAAAGGGATTCATTTCTGGGTTGAAGAAATAGTTCTATCCCCTGGGTAACCCTTAGCTGCCTAGTCATATTCATATATAATACATATCACTGTGCTGGAAAAGAAATGAGGTTTTTTTTTCTCTAAAGCTGAAGAAATTGAGAATGTTTTTCTGAATAACTGAGCAATTGGCAGCAATAAAATAGTGTGTTTTTATTTCTTACTAAAGAAAAGAAACTAAATCTCAAAGGTAATCGCCAACTCTTAATGTTTTGTGCTGCATTAATTGTGGAAAAAGGTATCGTGTTATGTTTGTAGGGCATAGTTATAGAAAAATGTATTGTATTATGTTTGAAATCATTCAAGACCAGTTCTAATCCTTTTAAAAAGCTGTTGCTATTAGCAGCTGTCAGTTGACTGACAATTAGAGGTTCCCCAGCTGAAATTGCAAGAAGTAAACAGTTTCCATTTTGTATTACATTAACTTTCTCCAGAAGAAGCCCAGCGGCTAAGGGGACTTCTGTGGAATATAAAATTTGCTATGTGACCCAGAGCTGTGGAGCTATGGGAAATAGTTTGCTAACTAATGGGAATCCCAATCTCCCTTTCACTCCATCTTCCTTTGGCAGGGAAGGCTACAGTTGCAGGAGCTGAGCTTCAGGTTTGATTTGAGGTCAGGAGCTGTTCCAGTGTTAGGCAAAACTGTCCTCTCCACATCTTTCTCTGGATGGATTGTGGTTGGGCCATTTGAAATATTGATGGTCTATAAGCCTTCCCATATATCCATGGGACTTCAAGAGCAATTGAACTTTGGGGTGAATTCTAGGAAAATAAAAATATTATGGGAAGAGTAAGCTTGGGTTTTAACCAGTAGAATATACGCTATGTGAAGGCAGGGACTTGTTAGATTTTGTTCTCATTCAACAGTGCCTAACACATAATAGGCATGTTATAAATATTTTTTGTTGATAGAAAAATTCTAATTGAAGATAAAAAGCAGCTGGCATTGAAATGAATAAGTAGGATCCAGTTAGGGAGCAGAGATTGAGTTCCTTTGCTTTAAATTTTCCATTTATTTGGTAGCTCATTTGCTAGAATTTTTCCACAGGCCACAGTGATTCATATATTTATGTTGAGTTAATTATTTTCAAGGAAGATAATTGATTGGATTTTAACCTCTTCCTGCTTAAAGAGATGTGCAACCTAGTTTTGGGGTACCAAATGGCATCTACTGGGAACTGTAAGTCTCTGATAGCATCTTAAATTTCCGATAAACTTATGAAGCATGTGCTAGATAGATTATTTCACTTATTTTCAACAGTATAGTTTCCTAGCATGGAAAGTAAATCAGTATATAACATATCCTATATTTAATATTTGGCTAAATTTGATTATTAGGTTATTAGTTTGATAAAATATATTTTGAAACAAAGAGTGTTTTTCTCCT
Organism: Pongo abelii; assembly: GCF_028885655.2. Lineage (NCBI taxonomy): Eukaryota > Metazoa > Chordata > Mammalia > Primates > Hominidae > Pongo > Pongo abelii. Next base: position 95,221,561 of record NC_071995.2, read on the forward strand.
GATAGGTTCTGCCTCTCCTTGCGTTGTATCAATATTTTGTTTCTGGAATTTGTCAAGACGTAATCAGAAATCTAGAAGCAAGAATCCTCAAGGTATGTAACAAGCTTTTAAGACATTTGATATTCTGGAACTATTAAGGATATTGTCATGTATTAATTTGATTCTAGGACTTATAGTAACAAGCTGATAATAACATGGCATTACACTGATATAAGAAATAACTTACCCATTATTATAATAAAGTATGAGAAAGAGCCAGTTAGAAAGTTGTAGATTCTTTTATGCTTGGGCCACAGTAAAGTGAGGCACAGCTGCACATGGCAATAAGGCTCACCCAACACCAATTGGCCTGGAAATCACCACTGCTGAGAGACTGGCTTCCTGGTGAAGACCAACTGAACCAGTTTTCTGAGCTTCTGTGAATTTATTCCTAAGAGCCTTTATGGATATCATGGTACACAAGAATTTTTCAATGCACAGGTAATTGAATTAACAAGACCAGATAGATGCTAAATTACAAAAAATCCTGTAATCCAGAAGTCAGTTAAGGTTCTCTGCCTTTGAGATTCATGTGTGATTGATTGGCTTGAACACCACATGGAGTGGGAAGCACCTTGTTCTCTCTGCTCTCTTTCCTAATCACCCATGTTGCCAGCTCCCACTTTTGTTGAATTTGTTTTGTACGTGGATCATCTCAATATCCAACAAATATGCTCCCAGTTCTGTACCTCCTCAACTGTAATATAGAATTCAACTCTATTTTACATTTTACACACACACACATGCACACACACACGCACACAACATATATTCACCCTTTTTTCTATAGTGGACTTTACTAAAAATTAGGAAGACAGATAAATTTAAGTTGAGGCGTAACAAACAATTGAAGATAGAACATTTGGCTTTCTTGTGCTTAAAATCTTTCTTGGCCATCATCTCATGCTTTTGCCTCCAACTGAATGGAGCAATCAGCTATGGGCTGGTAAATGTCACAATTGGCGCTGAAAAAAAACCTCAAGGCCGGGCACGATGTCTCACGCCTGTAATCCCAGCACTTTGGGAGGCCGGGGTGGGCGGATCACCAGGTCAGGAGTTCGAGACTAGCCTGGCCAACATGGTGAAACCCCATCTCTACTAAAGATAAAAAACTGGCTGGGTGTGGTGGCAGGCACCTGGAATCCCAGCTACTCTGGAGGCTGAAGCAGGAGAATCGCTTGAAACCAGAAGGCAGAGGTTGCAGTGAGCTGAGATCGTGCCACTGCACTCCAGCCTGGGCAACAGGGCGAGACTCCATCTCAAAAAAAACAACAAAAAAAAAAACAAAAGAACACCTCAAAAGTTCCATTTGTGGCATTTTCAATTTCCATCCATGGTGTGAATACTCCCACTATGTCTGACTTCAAGCTACCAACAAGACATCACTAACGATGGAATCGGGGACAAGATGTGCACAATCAGCTCTGCCAAATTGGAGTGAGTGGGCTCCAACACACCACTGGCTTAATTCATACTTCTGCTTTTGTGGAAATACTCTCTGCCTTTTGTCCCCAAATTTATCCCATTTTCTAATAAGGGAAAATTAAACTTCCATTTGAATTTCTCTTCGTGTCTAAACCCTGCCCTGGGGCCTATATTTTCAGACCCAAATAGTTTGTTGCATGCTATTTCTAAGTAAAGAAATTAAGAATTCTAGTGTTGATTATTAATGATTTTAACCTGGGAATAAATAATTTGTTACTGATTATGAAAATTTCTGAATCACCCTCTCTGAGTTACTGAACTCTTATGAGTTCTCTTGCTTTTGAATTCCAACACTTTTAAAAGAAACTCCATGTAACTTTTCTCTCTTTTTTACAAAAGATAATGTTCTCTTCAATATTGCAAAATTCTTGAGGCTAGGATCTGTATCTTATTCATCTTTTAATTCCCTGTAGTATCTTGGGTAATACATTCACATAGTTGAAATTCAGTAATTAACTATTGAATTTAAAATCTGCAGACATTTATCAAGTGCCTACTGTCCACTCTCTATAGTGTTTAGTGGGAACTCACCTAGAAAATACTTGGCAGATATTTATTGATGTAACTCTAAAACAACATTTATCGAGTACTTCCTATTTAAAAGCACCATGTTAGTAACTCCAGTCAAAGAAATGTAACCAATGGTCCTTGCTTATAAGGAAGTGAAAACTGAGAAGAAAGACAGGACGTATGCCCAAGACAATAATGTTGGTACCTGCCACTCGGTCATTTCCAAATGAGTGTGATGAACACTCTCCAGGAGTTCAAAAGAGGAAAAAATGGCTTTGAGTCTTTAGGTTTTATAAGTAGGTAAGATTTAGACTTGAAAAGAGTAGAATTCATGGAGCAGGAGAGAGGAAAAAGGGAACATTTCTTGGCAGTCAGTGTAAAAGATAGGTGAGAAAATATTGACTTGTTTAGGGGGCAGGGGTGGTTCAGTCACACTAGAGTGGAGGTTTTGGGTAGGCAGGTTGTAGAAGATAACATGAGTATACCAGAGGTCAATGACATTGAGAATACCAGGGACCTAGTCTTGAATTCCCAACTCTGAAGAGGTGTAATTTGGAGGTGGAGCCATGAGAGAAATGAAGAGATTGCAGTATCCGAATTGTGTAACATGTACAATCTGGTCTATCCTTAAGAGGCAAGAAGCATGAAAGGGTTGCAATGATCATAACTCATCAAGAGGAGATCTAGAGGGGCACCAAAGGACATAATCTGGAACAAAATGGTTAGATGACTTTTTTTTTAATCATATTGTTAGCACTTGGTAGCTGTTTTTGTCCTAGAGTAGCATAAAAACCAGAGAAGAACTGTGGACTCAATTCTGGAGAACTGGGTTGGAGAATTAATTATAGAATTTATATAGAATCTTATTATTTTCTATAATTAATTAATTATAGTTGGATCAGGAGAATGACATGATCATATCTGGTATCTGGTAGCAGTGTCAGGAGTAGAGTGAGCAGTGGGATCTTACTGGCATAGTAGGATTGAAAAACCAGACCAGGGTTTTGACAGAAGCAATGAAAGAGGACAAATGATGGATTATACAGAGGAAGGAATGATAGCCTGTGTGAGCAGAGTTTGCCTGACCTTTCTGAAGTAAACTGGGGTCAGGGAGTTGGAAGAGAGAAAAGTCATAGTCGGGAAATAACATGCAGTGATGCTTCCTGACAAATCAAAGAGCAATAGATCACACTCTGAAGTTTCTATAGTGCCCTAGTGTCTTTCAGGGAAAGCTTTAAGACCTCTTTGTGATCAGCTGGCCTGGCTTCACTTTAGAACTGCCAACATCTTGAAAGATTTGTCATTCTCAACACATCAAACCTAGAAAGGGTACCAATGATTCTATATTTGTGTGAGTGAATGGTTGATTTGTGGGTAGTTCTTTTTGCTGTCTGGCTTGTTTGTGTTTGCAGTGTTGGTCACCTCTGAAAATATATGTCCATTATTTACCCCATTGATTTTTCAAATGGTCAGATTGGTATGATAAACTGAAGCCAGAAAGAGTCCATGTTCAGCAATCTTATAGTCAAGACTCAAGGAAACTAACCACATACAGATATGGGGAAGTGTTTCTTCCTAGGGGTAATGAGAAAAATGGTCATCTAGAAACCTGAAAGAGTTTATATGTCTCCCCCAGAAACTCCTTTGATATTATATGGCACTGGGGAGATTAGACCTCAAGGTGTCTTAGGCAAAGACCAAAGTATGCGACTCAATAGACGAGCAATTTTCTCTTTCTTATTAATAATATTTTCCTGATCTTTTATATTTTATTTTCATGTTATTTATGTATCCAATTTCCCAGTAGCCCACGTTTTTATTTCTTTAAAATTCACACACTCTTGAGATTCCTAAGATAATAATAAATGGGAAACAGAGAGTATGATGGGTGGACATGCTGAGGATAAATGGAGTTTTCTTTTCCTATGTTATGTATTTACATGTTAATCTAATTTCGTACTTTATTCTCTGCTTCCACATTTACCCTTCTCTGTTCTCTACAAAGTCACTAGATAGCTTTCACAATTTAAGTCCGGTTAGGGCCCTGTCCTGTTTAAAACTCTCCAATAACTCCTTATCACACAGAGAATAACGTGCAAAGTCCCTACTCTGGTCTTCAGGTTCTACTTGACCTTTCTTGGCCAGCATTGACATTCACCTCCTGACCTCCTCCCCTTGCTCCCTGAGTCCTGCCATATGGCCTCTACACTAAGGTCCCTTAGCAGATTTTCATGTCTGTCTCCTTTAATGCCATTCCCAAATCTTCTCTTGAAGGTTTCCTTCACAGATAATTCCTTCCTGACCACAGTCTTGAAAATAGCATTTGTAAGTACCCTGTATCCCTTTGTATGTTGTATATATCTTCATATGTCACGGAAACTTAGATAAACATGCATCCCAATGGAACATAACCTCCAAGAGGGCTTGGTACATATGAGGTGCTCCATAAATATGTTGAACAAATTTAAATAAGAACTCATTTTTCTATAATTTTCTGATTGATGATCCTGCTGGATTATATTCGAATTAAGCCATATAAAATATATAGCTATAAATTGATTAATATTTTTAAATATATGTATTTAAAATTAACAGTGGCCATTAATTATGGATAAGAAAATTGTTCATTGTAGCACTATTCACAATAGCAAAGACATGAAATAAGCCTAAATGCCTATCATTGATAGACTAGATAAAATGTGGTACATATACACCATGGAATAATATGCAGTCATAAAAAAGAATGAGATCATGTCCTTTGCAGCAACCTGCATGGAGCTGAGCTGGAGGCCATTATCCTAAGCAAACTAACCCAGGAACAGAAAACCAAATACCACATGTTCTCACTTATAAGCAGGAACTAAATATTAGGGACACATGGACACAAAGAAGGGAACAATAGACGCCAGGGCCTGCTTGAGGGTGCAGGGTGAGAGGAGGTGAGGATCAAAAAACTAACTATTGGGTACTATACTTGTCACCAGTAGAGGGTTGTGACTGCAAGTTGTTCAGGTTCTTGGCGTTTTGAACAAAGAACTGGACAAAACGCCCAGCAAAGCAAAGAAAGAATGAAACAACAGAAGAATGAAAGCAGAGATTTATTGAAAATGAAAGTACACTCCACAGTGCGGGAGTGGGCGTGAGCAGCGGCTCAAGGGTCTGGATACAGAGTCTTCTTGGGTCCAAATATTCCCTGGAATTTTCTTGGGTCCAAATGTCCCCTATTCCCATTGGCCACTTCATGCTCACCTCATGTAAATGAAGTGGTAGCCCACAATCAGTCTGATTGGTTGCAGAAAGCAGCCAACCAGAGACTGAAGTAAGTTAAAAAGGTTACTCTCCTGTGCAAACATCTGATTGGTTGCAAAAGGCAACCAATCAGAGGCTAGGGTGAAGTAACAAAGTTATACTTCTATGCAAACGAAGACTCGCCTGCAATTAGTCTGATTGGTTGCAGACAGCCAATTTCCTATCTGCCCCGCAGAAAAGATGGGGGTTTCCAAAGGGAGTAGCCTCTGGTCCTTTTGTTACTCAGGCGTGGAAAGTTAGGGTTTTCCTTTCAATTTAGTTCAAGGAAATTGGCGTGAGACAGCCTTAGATTCCCTTCCTTCAGACCCTATTCTCCTGCCTCATACTTATTACCTGGGTGATGAAATAATCTGTTTACCAAACCCCTATGACATGCAATTTACCTATGTAACAAACCTGCACAGGTACCCCTGAACTTAAAATAAAAGTTAAAAATAAAAGAAAATTAGTAGTTGTCTCTATGTTGATACATTGTGGAGTTAGTCTCCCAGTTTGACTTGCCTCGCTGGGCTGGAGAACATTAGGAGTGTTTTTGTTTTGTATTTCTTTTGAGCTATAGTTAGTAATGGGAACAAAAAAAATCATTAAAAAAACTTTTATACAGCTATCATATTATAAAAATATTAATGTGTTTGCCTCTGATGAAGTAAGCAGCATCTGATAAATGTCCATTGTTTTGAACAGGCGCCTGCTGTTAGCTTCTTGGTCCATTGCACATGTATATGGGCATACACATAAACACACGCATCTCTCTCCACTGTGTCTAGTAAACATTAATTCATAATGCATTACCAACATTAAGCAGAAACTTTGGATCTCAGAAAGTTGACGATTTTCTCTATACTTTTGTTCTCTAAGTAAAACAAATTGTTTAATTAAGTACCTCATTATTTCCTTTCCTTTACAGATAGAAGTCCTTATAGATTTGAGATTCTTTTCTGAAGCCTTTTATGAGATATCCCAAATTTTCTATGGAAAAAACATGCCTTGTTCAATACCTGCAGGCTATAAAGCCACTGGAAAAATGAAGGTAACCTGACAATTTGATTCAAAGCAATTTCTTTACCTATGAGGGATACATTCCTAAAATGTAAGGAACATTCCCACGAAAGTGTATTTACAATCTCTGGTATTTTAGCCCTCTTTGTTAAGCCTGGTTACAACTGACATCAGGATTTTATGAGGTTTCATTTGTCTGGGTTGGAAGAGTGTCATGGGGGAGGGAGCATGGTTTTGGAGTAGTTTTTGCCATCGAATTCTGGCTCAGGGACGCTGCGTGTTGCTTTTTATTATAGTTACCATGGGCAGTCTTACTAGGCACGTTTATCAGCCACTACTGCTTAGTTTTTTGAGTCTAATATTATAATTTCTGGTTAATATTTTAAATCAAAATAGTCTTTCCTTATGTCTTATTTGGATCTCTTTGATTTTCATACTTTATACCAAAGTTTTAAGAATGTGTTCAAATTTCTTCTGATTTCTGTGAGGAGAGACCATCCCTCCATATTGTCTAACCTTTTTTGATTTTAGGAGATAGTTTTTACCTGGCTTGTTTAATTTGTATTTATAAACTGGATAATTGAAGCATCCTTGAAAATGAATACTGGAGTTGACGTTTAAAGCATAAATTAAATCAGAGGGAGCTATTATTTTCCTCTCTTTTGGTCTTCATGGTGGTCTGGGAATCACTGGGTGATCATGCTTCAGGCAGATGCTTGGACCCTGCTAGACCAGCAATAAAGGAAATGGGAGAAGGTAGCAAGTCATTTTGCCTGGGAGAGAGTGTGTGTGTGAGGAGTGAGACTGATAGGCACAATACCAGCTGGTTGGATTCAAATTTGGAGGACCTAAAGCAACCTGGAGAATGAGCTATAAGTCTTGAAAACCACTAGCATAAGCTGACATTATATTTACATATAATATGATCATTACTTCAGAGTATTCCCCTAAAATGTACCTGCTTATTACTCCATATGACTGCTACAGCATTATAATTTATTGTAATAGGAAGTGAGGCTATCCACAGAACATTCCAAGAGGGATGTTTATTAGGCAATTGGATACATGTATGTGCATGAGTATGTATGTATATACATCCATATATATGCATATATCTGTGTGAGATTGATAGATGGATAGAGAGATACACATAGAGAGGGGAAAGAGAGAGAGATTGGAGTCAGTTGGTTGATGTTTTGCTCATTTTCTGTGGCATAAATTAAGCATCATCTTACCTGGATTAAATTAGCAATATTTTCTTGCTTGCTCCTCAGTTAATTACACTTTAATCAGTTAAAAAATATTTTTTGAGTGCTTACTGAATACAGGTGCCATTCCAGGCATGGAGATAGAGCAGTAGAAAGACAGCAGGGGGACTCCTGCTTTCCTGGAGCTTACAGTCCAGTGAGGAAGATAAACACCAAATACATTAAGCACATAAGTATATGTCAGATATATACACAGCTGTGAAGGACAATCAAGCAGAATTGAGGGGATGGAGAGTGACCAGGGCAGTGGAGTGCTGTTTTATTCAAAGTGGTTTGGAGAATCTCTATAATAAGCAAGTTTTGAGGGAAGTGAGCCATGGAAAGATCTGAGGGAACAACCTTCCAAGTAGGAGGAACTGCAAGGGCAAAGGTTCTAAAAGGGATGCTTGCAAGATGTGGTTGAGGAAAACCAAGTAGGCAAAGTGAGGCTGCAATGAGGAGGAGGAGGAGGAGGAGGGACCTAGGAGTCAGATCATGTAAGACCTCATAGGGCTTGATAAGGACTGGAATTTTCTCTAAATAAGATGGGAAACTGCGCAGTTTTGAGCAGAGAAGTGATGTGATAGGAATTAAATATGAAAGGACACTGCTTACTATTGGGGAAGAGGCTGTGGGTGGGCAGGGGTATACATTGGGAGACCAGTTAGGAGGCTGTTGCAGATAATCTGGGTGGGGCATAATAGTGATTGAGATGATTGTGCTGAAGGGAGTGAACAGCAGTCCGGTTCTGGGTGTGTTGTGAAGGTACACCCAGCTGCATTTGCTGATAATGGTTTGGATACAGGATGTAAGAGAAAGGAGGCAAGGATGACTACAGAGTGTTCAACCTGAGCGACTGGTAGGAAGATGTTTTCGTGTACTGAGATGGGGAATACTGCTCCAGATAGGGGCTGAACATGTTAAGTATGAGATTCCCAGTAGACATCCAGGTGGAAACGCAGCATAGTTAGGTGCAGATCATATAGGGTCTGGAATTCAGGGGAGAGTTTGGGGTTGCAGGGACACATTTGGGAATGCTGGAAGAGAGATTTAAAATCACGGAACTGGATGAATTCAGCTGGGCATGAGGCAGATAGAGAAAAGCAGAAGTCAGAGGACTAGACATTAGGGTCACTCACATTTAGAGTCCAGGAAGATGAGAAGGAAAGAGAAACCAGTTGGGTAGGGTGAGAAACAAGAGAGAGTTTTCAGTGGTCACTGCTTTCACTGAAGTAAATAAACAAACGGTCAGAAGCTAATTTTTACAAGTAGATTCCAAACTTCATTTTTATCAACTAGTTTTCATAAGATAAATGTATGGGTGAATCTATCTCCCAGTAGATTCTGATTTCAGATTTTGTATTCTCAAAGTTAATTTGCAGCTTTCCAGCTTCAGTTGGGAATTTCAAAAGTGTAATTAAAAGAGGAAATGTGTTCAGGATTTATAATTAAAATAGGTGCCAATGTTATTAAGCTGCAGGCTAGTTATTTAAAGAAGGGATTAATGAATTAAGTTTCACTTGTAAAAGAAGTAACTGAAAAAGTCCTACAGATTACTATTGAACTTTTCACAGGCCTTTAAAAAAATTCTGTATTTTAACATTATACTCATATTGGTGTTCTGCTCTTATCATCAAATCTCAAGTCCCATTATTAAACTCTCTTTAATTTATACCACCAAGGATTTCCCCTTGGATTCAGTTACTCACTTTTCAATGTATTATGGGTAATAAAGAATATCTTCAAAGAAGGGAAGAATTTTTAAAACACCAATACTTTTTCAATAAAAGCTATCTGTGATGTATTGTTTTGGGAGGTTCCCTTAAAAGCAGATCCTGAGACTAGGATTTGGGAACAATAGTGTCTTTGGGAAGTGATTCAAAGAAGTAAGGTGAGCTAGTAGGAAAGCTAGATAGGGAAGTGGGGAAGACCAATCCAGAGAGCTTGAATGAGAAGGTCACCAATATGGGTAACTGGGGCTCTCAGAGAGACTGGGTAGAACACTTCTGTTCTTCTTCTTTGGTAAGGTTTATTCTCTGCACTTCTAGCCTCTCCTGAACATTCTTATGGCCAGGCAAAGAGGTACAGGTACTTGAGTAGGACATCATCTACATGGGAGCAACCTGTCCATGGAAGCTGTTGGTGACTTCCTGGTGACCAAGGGGGATGAGGGAGGGACAGAGGGACATTGCTGTTGGATTCTACCAATGGGAATCTTTTAAAAAGGGCCTTCTATACCAAGAGAGATGCATCCTACTAGATACATCAGTCTCCTGTGGCAAATAAACTAAATGTTTCCTAATGCAACATTATATTTAGAGCCAAATATAATGACAAGTAATACACCAAAAAGGAAAAAAAAATGAAAAATATTTATTCTGAATAGCAATACAATTTTATCTCAAACTGGTAAAGACTTTTTTAAGTGATAATACTCACTGTTGTTAAAAGTGCAATAATTCTGACATTTTCATACAATGTGGGTGGGAGTGTAAATTGAGCCAGACTCTTTCAATTTTCTCAGTATATTCATATCTTTTGACCCAGAAATTCTGCTTCCAGGAATCTATCCTAAGGCAATAATCAGAAATATAGACAAAATAGTCATCAGTGTTATTTAAACTAGGGCTGAATGATGGGATAATGATGGGGAAGTGGCTCCCTGAGATATCCAGCAATAGGAAAGAGGTTATTGGGCTACATTCATAGGCTAAAGTATCACCTACACATTAGACTGAAGTTTACAAATAATGATGTGGGAAGAAAATTATGATGTAATGTTTAGCGAACATGGAATACAAATCTATTTTTAAAAATTTAAAATACATCAGCCAGGTGCAGTGGCTCATGCCTATAATCCCAGCACTTTGGGAGGCCAAGGCGGGTGGATCACGAGGTCAGGAGATCAAGACCATCCTGGCTAACACGGTGAAACCCCGTGTGTACTAAAAGTACAAAAAATTAGCTGGGTGTGGTGGCGGGCACCTGTAGTCCCAGCTACTTGGGAGGCTGAGGCAGGAGAATGGTGTGAACCTGGGAGGTGGAACTTGCAGTGAGCTGAGATGGCGCCACTGCACTCCAGCCTGGGTGACAGAGCAAGACTTGGTCTGAAAAAAAAATATATATATATATATTTTATATATATATATATATTTAAAATACATCAAAAAGAAGTTAGTAGGGAAAACATCAAATATTAACATTGTATTTCTTAAAAGAAGTTGACTTATGTATGATTTTTACTTTCTTTATACAATACTTTTCTGACTAGAGCATAAATTGCTTTTTCAATAAAAATGATAATTAAAATAATTTTAGAACACATTAAATGTTTTATTTAAAAGAATACTCAAATAATCTTGTTCTTGCTATTACTATTTTGTATTTTGACAGATCTTTCAATCATTTGACTCAGGAAAGCCTCTTACCAGTAAAGAAAATATACAGGTAAGGATAATAATATTTTATAAACATGGTTTTCATAAGTGTGGATAATTTTTGAGTCATTCTAATCTATTTGGTTGATGTAGTCTTTGATTCTGAAAATCTGCTATGTAATATCCTTTTCTTTTTTTTTCCCAGTATCTTTCACAAAAAGAGGATTCTACTGCCCATCTAAATACATTTGTTCCTGTCACTAATGGAATGATTGGGACTTAAGCACTTGATGACCTAGTAATATTTGAATGTCTTGAAATAATAATTAAAAAAAACTTAGGAGTATTGGCAGTCTATCTCTCTTAGAAAGTGTTAGAGCAGAAGAGTTGTGGCACAACCATTGTTAAAGGGGGCTATGGATGGGGAAGGAGTTCATAGAACCAGACGACAGTTAATGCAGATAGATACACATGGTTTTTATTTTTTTAAGTGCTAGGAAACAGCATTAAGTAAGGTATTTATTTTTAATTAAATAATTTTGAGAGATATTTTCTCAAAATTGCTTTATTTTTGTCTTCCATAATTTTAATAGGACTATATCTAAGTTTTATTAAATGTAATCTTATTACTTTTCTATTATTGTGCATTTTGTTCCACAAAGTTCACTTTTAATTATCCTTCAGATGATTCATTGTTTTTTTTTTCCTAAAAATTTGTTTTAATTTATAAGCAATTTGCCTGAAATGAAATAACTGGTGTTAGGAAGATAGAAATACATATTCTTATTTCATTTTAGTGCTCCAAGACCTTGGGGTGTCTAAGAATATTTCTTTCTTTCCCATCTTAAATGCCAGAGCATCCTAAAACACTTCCTTAGGGAGTGGTTTTTGGTATAAAAAGAATGTCTGTCTGATGATTTCTTTTTATTGAAAAAGAGACTGACAGTATAATGGAAACTCGGTTTCTATTAGCTAATTAGTTAAAACAGTACCATTGGTCTTCTTAAGACTCTTCAGATTATACTTTATGTTTTTTTGCATAAAGGGAAAGAAGGGAGTGTTAAATAGTATTACTAATTAATCTTCTTTTGATCCTCAAGTGTTTGTGTGTAATTGTCAAGGCTCATTAAATCACTGTTTGCTGTAGAGAGAAAAGACAAGAGAAACCTTCTCCCAACCAATCTGAAGTTTCATGCTTCAAGCTCTTCCAAACAATGGAATTTTTTTGTTTACGTAAGGGAAATAGTTTCTCTTTTTTTTTTCTAGAATAGATAGCCCCAACATCTGCCTTATGTGTTAATTCAACAACAAAATCAAGAGCCTATTGTGTGCAAGGCAATAGGCTGCCAATCAACATTAGTTCCGATGCTGTCAATCAGCATTAGTCAATCAACAACACAGAAAAACTCCAAGCTCTCATGTAGCTTGTATTTTAATGGGCAAGACTAGTAATAAAGCATGATATATAAGTAAATATATTATAAATATGTAAATTATATAGTGCATTAGATGGAGAACCATGCTGTGGGAGAAAATAAATGCAGCTGTGCATAAAGAGAATTGGGAGCATGGGGTTAGGTTGGAGATGATCATTTTAAATGGGGTAGTCAGGTTAGTCTTCACTGAAGTGGCTTTTGTGAATAGACCTGAAACAGCTAAAGGTGCAAGTCATATGAAATCTGGAGAAGGAACAATCTAAAAAGAGGGAAAAGTAAGTGCAAAGGCCCTGAGACAACATTGCCTAGCTTGGCGAGGGACATCTAAGCCAGTGTGGTTAGAGCTCTGTGAATGATGGGAGCAGTAGGAGATAAGGTCAGAGAGGTCAAATTGAGAAGGGGTTGTAGGGCCATTGTAACTAGGCTGTTATCTGAGCAAAATGAAGAGCCACTGGAGAGTTTTGAGCAGAAGTGTGTCCTGACTGATTTATGCCATAAAGGGATTACTTTTCCTAATCTGTTGAGCCCACCATGTGCCAGGTACTGTTCTGATGCTGTCAGTCAAATACACCAGTCAACCATAATACAAATTCCCAAACCTCAAAGCGCTTACATTGTGTGTGTGTGTGTGTGCACGTGCACCTGTGTGTGTGCTGGAGATACTGAGTTTAGAGATGTTGAGTTTGAGATATCTGTTAGACATCCAAGTGGAGGAGTTGAGTCAGAAGTTGATTCTGTGAATTTGGAGTTCAGAAGAGAGGTTGGAGCTACAGCGAAAAAGTTGTGATTTCATCAGCATTCAGATGAAATTAAAACCATGAGCCTGATTAAGATCACCTAAGGGGAGGGAGTGAGGAGAAGGAAGACCACTGAGTTCCAGGACAATCCAATATTAAGAGGTATAGGAGAAGAGGAAGAACCAGCACAGAAGACAGAAAAGGAGAGGCCAGTAGGATAGGAAGGAAACCAAGGGAGTGTGGTGGCCTGAAAGCCAAGAGGAGAAAGCATGTTTGGAAAGAGTGGGTGATCAGTAGTATCAAATTTTGATGATGAATCAAATACAATAATACACTGAGTCTTTAACTTGAATTTTTTTTCACATTTAATGTCTCTAAAATCAGAATGCATTTTACAGTTGATGGCATGTGACAGCTTAATTGGCATATAAAATAATGGCATCAGATCAGAAGTTACATGGTATTCAAAGACTGATAATTGACCATTAGATTTAGCCAAGTGTAGGCCATTGGTGGATTTGACCAGAGGGTTAAGATGTAGGGATGGAGTGGGTTTAGGAGCAAATGAAAAGAGAGAAACTGGAACTCTTCAGAGTGTTGCTGTGAAGGGGAGGAAAGAATGGGGTAGTGGCTGGAGAAGGAAGTTGGGATATAGAGAGTTTTGGGGTTATTAAAATGGAGGAGATGAAGCATGGCTGTGTGCTGATAGGAAAGTTTCTGTAGAGATTAGCATATTTATGATATAGGAGAGAATGGCTGAGTAGCCCATTGGAGAAAGGAATGATGGCCTAAGTGGTAATGCCAGCCTTAGGTAGCAGAAAGGAAGGTAGAGCTGTTGGGGGCAGATGCTCAGGTAGGTGAAACAGATGGAGGAATTTGCTCTACTCTGACTGCTTCAGTTTTCCTAGTGAAGTGGAGGAAGCAAGGTCATTGGCTGGGAGGAAACCAGGGAAGGAAGGGTTAGAATTTAGAGGAGGGAAGGGCGCAAAATGGTTGTCTAAGAAAGAGAGAGAGGGTGAATGGACTGGCAAAATATTGGACTATTACAAGGCAGCGTTGAGGTTTGGTTGGGTACTTAAAATGGGACAATTTGTGTGATTGTGTGATTTTTTCCAGCTGTTTTCCACCCCAGGGATGCAGACCGTAAGAGGGCTCAGAGTTGGATTTCAGAGTTAGAGCTGTGATTTTGCTAAGGAAGTGTGTTTGGATAGGTGAGGACCCAGGGAGTTGAGGGTGTATATGAGAAGGGGTTCTAATGATTGACGGTGGACTCTAAGCTGGGTAGGGAGATTGCTCGTCTGCCCATCTTTTCCTGTTCCTGTCATAGTATCTCTGATTTACTTACACTAAAGCAGAGTAGCCGATGTGTGTGTCTAATGAGCTTTCAGTTTGTCTGTTTTGATAAAGGATCCCATCCTTCACTCTGAGCACCAGGTTTACTCTGCCACGATGGCAGAGCTGGCCTCATGAGGCACAGGTTAGAAATTGGTGGGGAACAGCAGAAGCATTGTTGAACTGTTGAGATGGTTCTGACGTTACATGTCTCTCTCAGTAGACCTCCCATTTACAATACCCCATGCCCAGCCCTATATCCCTTCATCCTACACCAAATGTGGACTGCAAAAGAATGAAGATAATAATATCTGAAAAAGTATTTTTCTAATTTGCTCTTTTTCCTTTTTTCCATTTTTTAGGCAATTGATGAATTAAGAAATAAAGGCTTGCCTGCAGTTCTGGTTACAATTGGCCAACCGCATCTCTTAAATAAGTTTAATTTTGTTAAAGCATACTTTTTCCTAAGTGTGGCTGCAACAATAAATTGTGTCCCAGAAAATAAATTTAAGACAGTAATTACCAACAAGAGCAAACCAAACCTACCAAACTTGAAAGGTAATTGTTTTATTTTTTGCTTAATTTCTCTTTCTCCTCCCTTTCCATAACTATTCTCCCAGCCCCCACTAATCTGTATAAATGATACAGTATATATTCTTCCACAGTTTTCTCTATGCTTATATAATGACACACATATGTACTTATGTCTAGGTATATGCATATACATATGTGTTTATATATATCCATATTCATATGCTTTATATATAATACACTATCATATGTATACACATACATGATAGGATTTATCATTTATTGACAAAATGGTATATTCACATTTTTCTGCATTTGATATTTCCCATGCAGAAAAACTTCATTGAAATCACTCCAAGTCTACTGCTTTGCTTTGGTCCGTTATATTGACTGTATAGTATTCTAGGTCATGATCATCCCCCATGAATGTTCCTTGGCAACGAAGTGCATGTGCACCAATAGAGGAATGATTGAATAAGAAGAAACGTTCACCTCCACTGGTGCACATGCACTTCGTTTCCAAGGAACATTGCCACAGTGCAACATACCTAGATGACATAGTGTATCTTTCTATGGGGTATATAACCCATGGATGGGATGTATGGGCCACAGGGAAATTTTCAATTGTATTAGATGTTGCCTTAAAAATAGGTGATTTTTACCATTCAGTATGATGTTAACTGTGGGTTTTTCATAGATATGCTTTATCAGGTTGAGCAATTTCTCTTCTATTCTTAGTTTGTCAAGTGATTTTTATCATTGAAAGGGTGTTGAATTCTATTAAATGCTCTATCTGCACCTATTGGGATGATTATGTGGTTCTTGCTTTTTATTCTATTGATATGGTGTGTTACATTAACTGATTTTTGGTCGTTTTTACATTCTTGGGATAAGTCCCACTTGATCATGGTTTCTTCTTCTTCTTCTTCTTCTTATTATTATTATTGTTTTTGAGATGGAGTTTTACTCTGTTGCCCAGGCTGGAGCACAGTGGTGCAAGCTCAGCTCATTGCAACCTCTGCTTCTGGGTTCAAGTGATTCTCCTGCCTCAGCCTCCCAAGTAATTGGGACAACAGGCGCCTGCCACCACACCCGCTAATTTTTTGTAGTTTTCGTAGAGACAGGGTTTCACCACGTTGGCCAGGCTCGGACTCCTGATCTCAAGTGATCTGCCTGCCTCTGCCTCCCAAAGTGCTGGGATTACAGGTGTGAGCCACTGCATGTGGCCAATAATTCTTTTTACTTGTTAGATTCTGTTTGCTAGCATTTTGTTGAAAATGATTGCATTCATACTCATAAGAGATATTGGTCTGCAGTTTTCTTGTAGTGTCTTTGTCTAGTTTTGATATCAGAGTAATTCTGGGGCCTCTATTTTAAAATGTAGGTTTTATTATTCAGGTATGGTGAGACCAACAGATCAGATGACTGCCACTGAAAAAATAGTTACAGTTTCCAAGAGGAAGGGTGCACCACACCACTGTGGGAGAAGGGAACACAGGAGAGCTTGGCTGCGTCTCAGCAGGCAGAGGGCAGTGCGAGGGAAACATGAGCAAGAGCCTTTACTGTGGTTGCTATGCAAATGGATGGGTAAAGCAGGGTGAACAGGCTTAGTATTTGAATAATTTTAGTTTGAATAATTTCAGTGAGCCCTGGGGGCATAGGGGCTGTCTCTAGATATCTGATAACTGGTCTTGGAGTGATTAGGGCAGGGGAAGGGTGACCTGGGGTAAGAGCCTAATAAACGAGTTGGTGGGGGCATGGGCTCTTTAGTTTGCACATGAAAGGTGTGCTCACAGGTGAGTCTTTTACCGTCTCTAGGAACTGGGAGGTCAGCAAGGCCCCACATGTTATCATTTCTACATCAGACATACAGAATTTTTTTTTTTTTTGAGATGGAGTTTTTCTCTTGTCACCCAGGCTGGAGTGCAATGGTGTCATCTAGGCTTACTGCAACCTCCGCCTCCCAAGTTCAAGCAATTCTCCTGCCTCAGTCTCCTGAGTAACTGGGATTACAGGTTCCTGCCACCATGCCCAGCTAAGTTTTTGTATTTTTAGTAGAGACGGGGTTTTATCATGTCGGCCAGGCTGGTCTTGAGACATACAGAAAATGTAAAGGCATAATTAATATAGCCTCACAGAATGAGTTGGGAAGTGTTCCCTCCTCTTTTATATTTTAGAAGAGTTTGTGAAGAATTGATATTAACTCTTCTTTAAATGTTTGGTAGAATTCAACAGTGAAGACATCTGAGCTTGAACTTATGTTTGTAGATAGCATTTTGATTAGCAATTCAATCTCTTTACTTGTTGTAGTTCTCTTAAAATTATCTATTTCTTGACTCAGTTTTGGTAGTTTGTGTCTTTCTAGGAATTCATCCATTTCATCTGTGTTATTTAAGTTATTGGCATACAATTTTTTCATAGTATTCCTTTGTAATTCTTTTTTTAAATTCTGTAAGGTTAGTAATAATGTTTCCTCTTTCATTTCCAATTCTATTGAGTCTTCTCCCTTTTTCTTTCTCAGTCTAGCTATAGGTTTTTCAATTTTGTTGATTTCTTCTACTTTTTCTTCTATTCTCTGTTTTATTATTATCTATTTCAATCTTTATTATTTTCTTTGTTCATTACACTTATGAGTTGGGAAAAAGACTTAGAGGGGCTCCTGTGTTCTCAGTGTTACTTTGCTTAAGCTAGAGACTCTGTCCCACAAGGTGGTGAGGCTGAGTGGAACAAGGGAACCCCGTCTGCTTAGTTGTGCCAGTTTGAAGAGAAGTTTCTATCTCACTGAACAGGCAGAGAGAAGAGAAGTAGTCATCTTTCTCCATATACCACAGACTTGCAGTACTGTTCTCACCACATTTTAGTAAGTGTTCTTGACTAGATGTTTAATCATTTGCTGTATGGCCTTAGAATCATTTCCAGAGACTTTAAGCATTAAAAAACCAATAATTTTTACTAATTTAATGGTAAAGTGGGTTCATAGAGCTCTTCACATTGGGGTGCCAGAAGTTAATCTCCGGAACAATGTGTTTTTGAGATTTATCTGTATTTATGTTTGTAGCTGTGGTTCCTTTATTTTCACTTTATTTCTTCATGTACTGATGATAGACATTTAGACTGTTTTCTATAAACATTATTATACATGTCTCTGAGTGCTTATGAGTAAGAGCTTCTATATATCTAGGAATGAAATTGATGTGTCATATTTAACTTAAAATTTAAAGTTAATTAGTATCTCTACCCTCTTCATAGATCATTTTGTTCTGATCAACCCTTCCTACTTTTATGATTTGATAGCTTTAGGTTTTAGTTTTTTTTTTTGTTAATTTGATATTTATACATTATACCATTTTTTTTCCATTCAATAGTTGTTTCGCTTTACCTACTTATTTGCTGTTTTCTTTGCTCACCATTACTCACTGCGTTTCAGACTTTGGACATCTCTTTTCCCTGAGATGTTATATCCTTTGTAAGTTTAGATGAATAGTTAGTGTGTCATTATCATTTATTTAAAAAATCTATCCTTTCCTCACTGAAATAAGAAATTCATTATATAATAAATTCTCATATGTACCAGGTTATGATTCTTTTTTCATTTTACAGCTTTAAATTTAATATGTAATAGTTGTACAAGTATGTGGGGTATATGTTTTTTTATATACACATAAAATGTGTAACGATCAAATCAGGGTAATTGGGATATCCATTACCTCAAACACTTGTCATTTCTTTGTGTTGGGAACATTCTGAATCTTCTCTTCTGTTTTGGAATATACTATATATTCTTGTTAACAGTAGTCACCCTACTGTGCTATCAAACACCAGAATTTATTTCTTCTATCTAATTGTATGTTTGTACCCATTAATGAATTTCTCTCCATCCCTCCTTCCCATCTCCCCTTCCCAGCCTCTAGTAACTACCGTTCTCTCTACCTCCATGAAAACAATTTTTTTCTTAGCTCCCACATATGAGTGAGAACAGGCAATGTTTTTCTTTCTGTGCCTGGCTTATTTCACTTAATATATAATTAACTCAAACAACCCAATAGCAGAAGAAACACACGTAATTCAAATAAAAAGTAGGCAAAAGACCTGGATAGATATTTATCAAAAGAAGACATATAAATGGCCAAAAAGCATATGAGAAAATACTTAATTTAACATCACTAATAATCAGGAAAATGCAAATCAAAACCACAATGAGATATAATCACACCCCAGTTAAAATGGCTTTTACCAAAAAGACAGAAATCAGCAGATGCTGGTGAGGATGTAGAGAAAGGAAAATGCTCATATACTGTTGGTGGGAATGTAAATTAGTACAGCAACTATTGAAAACAGTATGGTCGTTCCTCAAAAAACTGAAAGTAGAACTATTGTATGATCCAGAAATCTTTTCTATATATCCAAAAAAAAAGAAAATCAGTTTATCAAAGGGATACCTGCACTGCCATGTTTATTGTAGCACTACTAACAATAGCCAAGATATGGAATCAACCTAAGTGTCCAGCAATGGATGAATGGATAAAGGAAATATGATATATATACACAATGAAATATTATTCAGCCATAAAAAAGAATGAACTCCTGTCATTTGTAGCAACATGGATAGAACTGGAGGAAATTATGTTAAGTGACATAGGTTATGATTCTTGATTCTCTATTTTGGACTACTGATTTTCCTGGCTTCCTGTGTTAATAAAATAGTTAATTTGATTTTATAACTGAAAACTATTTATTACCTCCTATGTTGTTTGAGAATTGAGAATATAACAGTGAAAATAAACACAAAAAATACTCTCTTAAAACTTGTTGCTGGAGAGGATGTGGAGAAATAGGAACACTTTTACACTGTTGGTGGGACTGTAAACTAGTTCAACCCTTGTGGAAGTCAGTGTGGCGATTCCTCAGGGATCTAGAACTAGAAATTCCATTCGACCCAGCCATCCCATTACTGGGTATATACCCAAAGGACTATAAATCATGCTGCTATAAAGACACATGCACACGTATGTTTATTGCCGCATTATTCACAATAGCAAAGACTTGGAACCAACCCAAATGTCCAACAATGATAGACTGGATTAAGAAAATGTGGCACATATACACCATGGAATACTATGCAGCCATAAAAAATGATGAGTTCACGTCCTTTGTAGGGACATGGATGAAATTGGAAATCATCATTCTCAGTAAACTATCGCAAGAACAAAAAACCAAACACCGCATATTCTCACTCATAGGTGGGAATTGAACAATGAGAACACATGGACACAGGAAGGGGAACATCACACTCTGGGGACTGTTGTGGGGTGGGGGGAGGGGGGAGGGATAGCATTGGGAGATATACCTAATGCTAGATGACGAGTTGGTGGGTGCAGCGCACCAGCATGGCACATGTATACATATGTAACTTACCTGCACATTGCGCACATGTACCATAAAACCTAAAGTATAATAATAATAATAATAATAATAATAAAAAAAAAAACTTGTTATGGTAGAAAAATACAATAAATTAAATGAATAAAGGCATTGTGGGTTACCTGGTAACAAGTGCTTTGGAAAGCAGGAAAGGGCGTTAGGGAGTGCAGGAGTGGGGTGTAATTTAAAATAGGGTTATCAGAAAAGTCTTAATAAACAGATGATATTTGAGCACAGGTCTAAAAGAGGAGAGGGAATGAGATGTGAGTTTCTGAGGAAGAGTATCTAGATAAAGGGAACAAATACCGAGACCCTGAGATGGGCGTGTGCCTGGCATGCTTGAGGAACAGCTGGAGCCCAGTGAACAAAGGTAAAAGTTCCAGGAGATGCTGTCAGGGAGATAACAGAGTGATTATGAAAGGATTTGAAGGTCATAATAAAATATTTGGCTTTTATTCTGAGTGAGTTGGAATACCACTGGAAAAATTTTAAGAGGAAGAATTAAAAGTTTCTAAAGCCGAACTCTGGTTTCTGTATTGAGATTAGGTTAGGCTATGGGGTTAGGGGAATGAACAGGGTGAATATATAAGAGCATAATCATATTTCTTTTTAGAAGGCTATTGAATAATTCAAGTT
Organism: Pongo abelii; assembly: GCF_028885655.2. Lineage (NCBI taxonomy): Eukaryota > Metazoa > Chordata > Mammalia > Primates > Hominidae > Pongo > Pongo abelii. The sequence goes on from NC_071995.2 coordinate 95,242,620, forward strand.
AGAACTTATGATGGCTTCAACAAGAGTAGTAGCAGTGGAGTTGGTGAGAAGTAGCCAGATTCTGGATACACCTTGAAGGTGGAGTCAAAAAGATTTGAAAGGGAAGATCAGAAGTTCACTTTGAGGCATGTTAAGTGTGGGATGCCTATTAAGCACCTGAGAGGAACTAAAGAGTAGGTAGTTTGAGATATGATCCTGGAGCTCAGGAGAGAAGTCCACACTGAAGAAATGTTTCCCAATCATTAGTCTATAGATGGTATTTAAAGGCCTAAGACCATACGTCATCTTCACGGAAATGAGTTTAGATGGAGAAGAGACAGGTGAAGGAATAAATGCTTGAGTTCATCAGCAAGAGGTCAAATAAATGAGGAAGAATCCACAAAGGAGACTGAGAAAGGATGAGTGAACAAGGTGTTTTGAGGAGGAAGAAGTGATCAATTTAATCAAAAGGCCAAGGAGGATGGAGGTTGGACTTAACAAAAAAAATGTCATTGAAGAATCTAGAAAATAAACTTTGTTGAACTAACCCTTATTGGAGTGGAATCAAACAGAATGTGTGCAGGGGAATCAGAGTGAATGGAAATAAATGGGGAGGCTGCTGAAAGGGACAAAAGAGGGTTTTTTTAAAAAAAAAAAACTGAAAAAGTAGCAGTCTGTTTTTGTTTTGATGGGAATCATCAAATAGAAGAGGGAAAATAATGATGGTGCAAGGTGTGCAGTGAGGAGGTATCTAACATGATACCCTTAAGTAGGCAAGATGGGAATGGAACTAGTACTCAAATGGAGGGTTTGGCCCTACATGGCAACATAAAATTCACCTATAATGACAAGTTGAAGGGTAGAGTGTATAGGTTCACATGCTAATGGATGGAGAGATGTATTGTGGGTATGTTTGCAAGTTATTTGCTAATTTCTTTGGTTTCTTCATTGGAATAGGAAACAAAGACATCAGTTGAGTGAGAAGCAGGGAGAAAGTGTTGGAGATTTAAGGAGAGAAGAGAAGGGATGAAGTAGTTGTCTTAGAGCATAGGAGGGCAGATGGACTTGGGAAATGGAGCAGGACTTCTGGGCAGCTTGCAGAGCCTTTTTGTATTTCTGGTATGAATTTAAAGTGAGAAGAGTTAGCATGGTTTTTTCCCAGCCACATTAAAATTCAGGGGTGCCGATGTCAACAGATAATTGGATTTGCAGGGGCTTGGGGATTGACCAGGTGGGTGCCATAAAGGAGAGATAGGCAAGGAAATTTAAGGTGTTTGCAAGAGTGATTATGTTTGATGGACTAAGGAACTAAAGCTGGGTAAGGAGGGATGCGATGGCAGGGGGAAGAGAGGGAAAGGGAACAGTGAAACACTGGTAGTGTCAGTGGATTGTGGGTTCTAGAAGGGGTGAAGTATTGCTGGATTCATGATTCCTGAAAGAACAATCTGGAAAAATATTAGTACTTTTGTCTGTTAAGGTCATCACTATTCACCCTTCACTTTTTCCTATTTTCCTCATATATTCTTAGGAATATTCTACCTGCATACTTCAAGGTAATTCAATCTGATTCTAAACAAGAAAACTATGATAACAAAAGACAAAAGGCACTTTTGGCTTTTTCATTGGAATTCATTAAGATGCTTATATTAATTTTAATGTAATTTATATATTTTTATTGTCTTCCCATCCAATAACATAATATATTTTCTCATTTTTTTTTCATATTTTGTGCCCTTTTTATGTTCCCTTCCTGGAATTCACAATTAGGCCCATATTCTCTACTATCACTTGTAGATAACACAGCAGCTAGTTCACTTACCAGGTTACTCCACTCAAATTAAAGACTTTGAAAAACTTTCGGTTTCCCTTTTTCTCTCGTGCTTTTCCCTTCAGCAGGTGACATCACCTCACTTCACATCCAACTCCTGATTTTAGTTGATTTTAATTCTAGATTCTTATTAGTTTTCCCTTAGCATGTCCATTCAATTTCAATAACTTTATTTAGTACTAACTTTTTACATATGTAATTACCAGTTTAGAATTAAATATGTAGATTTTCTATCCTTTCCTCAGTATTTCTAGATGTTAATCCTAGTCTTCTGGCTTCCATAAATGCGGATAAGAGATCTATTTCTTTTATTTTAGAAAATTTGATTTTTTGATTGGAGATGTTTCCTTAATTCTTTTGGATCAGGGATTTTTCTGGAAGCACATCTGCCTGAAACCTGCCTGAACATTGAAAGAATCTGCATTTTGACAAAGCATTTAGTTCCAGAAAGCATTTTTTGGTACTCTACTTGCACTTCCATAAGTGTTCTTATTATTTTGGGTTCAAATTGTCATGCTTGCTCCTAGCAGTTCTGTTTCCCATTTGAGTTTCCTCTTCTTGCCTACTGAGCCCCTGTAGAAGTCAGGCTAAGCTGGTCTGTCGTAGCAAATCAGTCTTTAAATATCATGGCTTAACACAGCAAGGGTTTAGTTCTTGCTCAGATTGACAAGGGGCTGTGTTTTGCAAAGCCACTCAGGTACCCAAGTGCTGCTATCTTGGAGGCGCGTCATCTGAAACACGCTGCCCTGACCTTGCTTAGAAAGCCATAGGGTGGCACATGAGCCCTTAAATGGAACTCTGGAATTTAGTCTGGAATTCTTATGTAATTGGATAAGACTGTATTTAAGTGCAAAGAGGCCAGGAAGTATAGCTTGCCAGGTGCTCAGAAAGGAGAGGAGTATGCATATAAGTGAACATGATTAGTCTGAACCACAGATCCTAGATATGGTGTTATTTTTGCTGGTCATCCCATTGGGGTTCCTGTCTTGTTGGTATCAGCTATGCAATGGAGAAGGTGAAGTCAGTGAGATGTAGAGTGGCAGGCAGGTAACTAGCCTCTCCTAAGGCATCAGGACTCCTATATCTCCTCACCTATGGATGGCCTATCTGTCTAGCTCTTCTTTTTATTCTAGAGGAGAACACTCATGTGGGACCCATGTTAATTTTATCACACGTGGGTTCATGAAAATGTCTAGGTTAAACTCTTCCTAGGGTCTTTTGTATGGTAACATGCATTCCAGGCTTCTTTTGTACCATGTTCAGGCATTTGTTTTGTCTCCATCATTGTCTCTGTCATTCTTACTTTCTCCCTTAGGTGAAAAAGCCCAGTCCCAGATCCTCCTGCTGGGCCTTCCAAGAGCCCTAGCCCTCCCTCATCCTCAGCTGACCCCCAGATTCAGACCTTCATAATTTAGGAGACTAGCCAGGTAGGGAAGTGTTGCTGTTGAAAGAGGAGAGGAAGTTAGGTGTATTAAGTTCCATGTTATTTCAGAATTCTTCTTCGCACTTAACAAACTTAATTTCTTCAGGTGGATATATTTTTCTGTCATTTGTAGTCAAATGATTTGTGGTTTATCTTTCTCTCCCACAGTCTAGAAGCCCAGTTGAATGAAGCAGGCAAAGACTGTGATCTGAATTCTCTCACTTCTCCCCAGTTCAGAATAAGAGCAGGCTTTGGATTGTGGATGGAGATTTTGAAAGAGATATTTGAGTATTGTGGATTATGCTCTTCCAACTGGTCTCACGCTCAGCTCTTAGACTGATGGGCTTGTTCACATTAGCAGAACTGATGTTTCCACGGAGATCTTATTGAAATGTTAGAAATATCTGGAAGACGGTTTTCAGGAGTCCTGGGATCCCAGAAGAGGAAAAACTATATCAGTAGCCAATAACTTGAATAACATCACTAAATACCTAAAAAATTCTTTCAGAATTGTCTGATTTGTTGTAAGAATCAGCTTCAGCCTTCTAATATATGACATTAGGGACTATTTGATACAGGAATATGTTTCTATATTCCCATGTTTCTATATTATCATTGTGTTTTTAAAAAAATTATTAAACTTATGGATAGTTTTCCTGTGAATGATGAGTTTTAAGAACTATTAATAGAATTAGGGTGAGTGCAGTGGCTCATGCCTACAATCCCAACACTTTGGGAGGCCAAGGTGGGCAGATCACTTGAGCTCAGGAGTTCAAGTCTCTCCTGGGCAACATAGTGAAACTCCATCTCTACAAAAAATACAAAAATTAGCCAGGCATGGTGGTGTGTGCCTGTAGTCCCAGCTACTCGGGAGGCTGAGGTGAGAAGATGGCTTGAGCCCAGGAGGTGAAGGTTGCAGTGAGCTGAGATTGTGCCACTGTGCTCCAGGCTGGGTGACAGAGCCAGATCCTGTCTCAAAATAAAATAAAATAAACTTAGAATTAATATTTAAACTAACCATAGATATCCTTGGTCCTTCCAAAATTTTGTGTCTTTATAGAGATATATTCAAAGGATGATGGAAGTTCATTTTATAATCTTACAAAACTTAAAGATGAGATCACTCTTAGCATGCTAAAGGTAAGTTTGAAACTGTTTTCAAACCATAATAAGTTAGTTACCAAAAATCCACTATTAGGCCCTGGATGGGCCTGCTTTCAGAGTTATGCTTGCTCTTGTGGAGCAGTTACCTTTTCTTGTATAAGAATGGGTTGGAGCCAGAGATGGAGTTTACTCCTCATGAGAAAAGTGGATGTCCAGTGGTGTCCAGCTTTGACTTCACAGCCTGATTAAGGTGCTTCAGAAAATATGATTCGACTGGGCGTGGTGGCTCACGTCTGTAATCCCAGCACTTTGGGAGGCCAAGGTGGGCGGATCACCTGAGGTTGGGAGTTCAAGACCAGCCTGACCAACATGGAGAAATCCCGTCTCTGCTAAAAATACAAAATTAGCTGGGCGTGATGGCGCATGCCTGTAATTCCAGCTACTCAGGAGGCTGAGGCAGGAGAATCACTTGAACCTAGGAGGCGGAGGTTGCAGTGAGTCAAGATCACGCCACTGCATTCCACTCTGGGCAAAAAGATCGAAACTACATTTCAAAAAAAAAAAAAACATGATTCATTATTTGGTGGGATATGAGTATTCCATCCCCCGTTTATCATTTCCCAATACTAGTGATGACAATGGCAACAACAGCTTTTGCATGATTATTTAATTTTTATAACTTTATGATGTAGGTAGCAATCATTTTGAACTGTGCTGTGCTGAACCATGAGAAAACTCAGGCTTAGATATCTAAGAATTTGACTAATATCATACAACTAATAAAATATAGATCCAGGAGAAGGACTACATCTTTTTGATTCAAAATCCATGTTCTTAAACGTTATACTGAATTGCCCTAATATTTATATAATATTCACTGCTCTGCACAAATACATTTTTAGTGGCCTGTCACTTGAAAGATTGGTTGGTCCCTTTATCTTCTGCCGTGTTAGGATGCTATTTACTATTGATTGTCTACTGTAAAAATCTCATTATCTTCACATTACCAACTAGGTGACCATACTTTAACTTGAAATACAGTTGATCTGCATTATTCACAGATTCTGTGTTTGCTAATTTGCAGATCCACTGAAATTTATTTGTAGCCTGAAAATCAATACTCTTGGCACTCTGTTGGCTATTCATGAACACATGCAGAGCATAGAAAAATTTGAGCTGCCCAATGCACACATTCCCAGCTGAGTTGAACAAGGAGATACTCTGACTTTTTGTTGCCACTCTCATACTGTAAACAAGTGTCCTTTTCACGGTCTATTTAGTACCATGCTTTTTGAATTTTTGTCAATATTTACAATGACCCTCCAGCATAGTGCTGAAGTGCTGTGGAGCATTTCTAAGTTAAGAGGGCTGTGGTGTCCCTTATGGAGAAACTGTGTGTGTTAGATAAGCTTCCTTCAGAAGTGAGTGCTATTGGCTGTGAGTTCAAGGTTAGTGAATTAACAGTATATATTAAATATACTATTATATATCCTTAGCCATAAACACACATTAAACAAGGCTGTGTATTGAGCAGTTAATGAAAATGTTGTGACCAGAGGCTCTCGGGTACTTTTCTCCATATCTCCCCTAGGAGCAATGGCTCAGTATCCAGTAATCAGTGTTTGCGAGAACTTTATAGAACATAACTACTGTGAATAGCAAGCACCAGCTGTGCACACAAGAAAAGGTCACTGTCATGCATGCTGATGCTTGCTTTCACTTTCCTTTTCATTTTCTGTTGCCTTTTTCCTTTTTGCTGAACTCTCTTCTCTGATGATTAGATACCGAGTTCCTTTTTGGTCTTCCATTCATTGTTACTTTTCAGTACATGAAAAATATTTGCTAAAGAAGAAAGAGACAGTATTTGTATTATTTCTGAACTCACGTGATGTATGGTATCCTTTCCTTAGTCGATGTTACTGATGGAAGCTGAGGACAGGCTAAACTTCCTTCTGTCCGAGGTGGAACAGAAGACCCTGTCTCAGTGCTCCGCTGGCGAGCTGGAGATTGTGGTGGAGGCCCGGCTTCAGCTGGCTGCAGTTGCTCTGCAGAGGCACCGGGCGGCATACAGGTGCGTCTCTCCATGCACAGGGGAGGGATACCTTTGAAGAGAGTTCCTTCACCCTAGTTTGTTAAATAGACTTAAATTTTATGTAAGTTTTAGAAATTCGTATATCCACAGTGGCTTGCTTTTTATTATTCAGGGAAGTTTTCATACATGATTACACTTAAAATTATAGCTCTGGCCGGGTGTGGTGGCTCATGCCTGTAATTCCAGCACTTTGGGAGGCTGAGGCGGGCAGATCACTTGAGGCCAGGAGTTGGAGACCAGGGTGGCCAACATGAAGAAACCCCGTCTCTACTAAAATATGAAAATTAACCAGGCTTTGTGGCGGCACCTGTAATCCCAGCTACTCAGGAGGCTAAGGCAGGAGAATCACTTGAGCCCGGGAGGCAGAGGTTGCAGTGAGCTGAGATTGCCCCACTGTACTCCAGCCTGGGTGACAGAGCAAGACTGTCTCAAAAAAAAAAAAAAAAAAAAATTACAGTTCTCAATAAAGCAATTATTTTATGAAGGCACACAGCTGGGTTGTTTAATTTCATATATAGAATGAACAAATTAACAATGCTTTGATTTTTTTAATACATTTAATTTACTTTTTAAAAAGACGAAACCTTTTTACAAATAAAACCTATGGAGTGTTTTTTTTCCTAAAACATTGAATTAAAATATTAAAAACAAACCTATTTTGAAAAAGTAACAGTTTCTGCATCATATTGCACTGAACTTTTTAATAAACTGTTGTAGGTGGCTAATTATTTAAATGTGCTGCAATTGTTAGTGTCAGTTCTTTCATTTAGTTTGTTCATCGATTTATTTATTTAGTCAACCAGTATCTGTTAACTCTCTCACTGCCAGGCTCTGATCTAGGCAGTGAAGATATAAAGATGCATAGAATACAGTTTCTGTATCCATATGCTCACAGATATATAAGCAGTCAGATAGAGTAGTAAAAATAATATTATAGTGCTTTTTTCATATTTAATAATATGGATATCTACATTCAAGAGTTTCTCCATGCCATTTGTGATAAACACTTCTATTGTGAGGTCCTCTGACACATTCAATAATGATTCATCTAATAATGCATACATTTCTTATCATTCATTAATTCATTTAAAAAATAAGTTTGTGCACTTTCAATATGCTAGGCACTGTTCTAAGCTCCTGGCAAGTATCAGTGGCCCAATACTCATATATACAGTCTAGACAAAATATGTAACAATATTGTGCAAAATCTTGCCCTATATTCTAATAGATAATAAACATGCTGACAATAAACTATAAACACAAGTAAATTACAGATTGTGGACAAAAATGATAAGTGCTATGGAGAATATAAGGAGTAGAGGTTGGAGGGGGACGAGTTACCATTTTAAAATTGTGTGGTTGTAATAAAGAGTGTGACTCCATTTTGATGTTCAATGGCTGACAGCTTTCAAGCCCGACCACTCCCCTTCTCTTTCTGCCCCTGACCTGAGCAAGCAGATAAGAAAGCCCATCTGTTCCCTCCTTTGGTGTTAGTGGAAAGTTCAAACCATGTAAGTCCTGGCCCATGTGCAAGAACTCTTACCTCAGTGCCACCCACCAACCACCATAAAACTCCAAGCCAATCTCTTTTCCTTGCTCTCTCCATACATTCTCCCACCTGTTTGGGAACCTGCTCTGATCTTCTTGCAAGGTCTCATTTTGTGAGCAGTACCCGCTTTCATACCCTCTTGACGTGTGTGTATGTGGGATCAGTCGTGACATCTGAACCACATTTTGGGTGGTCAGGGCAGGCTTCATTGATGAGGTGACATCTGAACAAAGTACTTAAATGAGAGAATTATCCATGCAAATATCTATAGAGAAAGTGGTACAGGCCATGGAAACATGCCTGATACATGTTTGAGGGACAGCTCAAGGTCTCTTGTGGCTAGGGTGGAGTGAGTGAGGGGCAGAGTTGCAAGGGAGATCGGCAAAGAGGTAACTGGTGGACAAGGAGATTACATAGGACCTTTTGGCCAGGGTAAAGACTGACTTTGAGTGAAGTGGGGAGTCATTGTAGAGTTTTGAGGAGAGGAGTGACATGATCTGATTTTCTTTGTAAAGGGATGGCTCTTGCTGCTAGTGTGAGAATTGATTATAAGAGGAAAAGGGTGTGAAAGCAAGGAGATGAATTAAGGAGGCTATTATAATAACAGAAATATGGTGGTGTTTCTTACCAGTGTGATAGCACTGGAGGTAATGAGAAGTACTTGGACTCTGAGTACATTTTGAAGGTAGAGCCATTCTATTTTACAGATATTGGATGTAAGTTGTGAGAAAAAGAGAGGAGTCAAAAAAGAAGTGGTCATTAACTGAAATGGGGAGGTTGTGGGGGTGCAGCTTATTTAGGGGAAACATCAGGAGTTAAAATTTGGATGTATGTAGTTTGAGATGTCCCTTAGATGTACAATTGAAGATGTCAAGTATTCTGAGAGTCTTTAGAATATAGACAGTGTTATTCAAATATTCCCAGCATAAAGAAAAGATAAATGTGTAAGGTGATGAATATACCAATCACTGCTATTTAATTATTACACATTATGTAATGTATCAAAATATTTTATGTATCCTGGAAATATATATGTCTATTAAGCATCAATAAAAATACAATGATAAGAATAATACAAATTTAAAAGTACAGTATAACAACTAAAAAAAATAAAGACAGAATTTTAATACTGGATGAGCTCCATTAGGGAGTATAAATAGATGGAAGAGAGAAAAGGACCAAGGATCAAGCCCTGAGTTTTGTACTCCAACTTTACGAGACTGGGGAGAAAATGAGGAACCAGAAAGGGGACTGAGAAGAAGTGACCAGTAAGATACAAGAAAACCAAGAGATTATGGAATCCTGAAAGCCAAGTGAAGAAAGTGGTCGAGGAGAATGGAGTGACCAACTAACTGTGCCACAAGCTTCTGATAGATTGAGTAAGGTAAGGATAGAGAGTTGACCCCTGGATTTAGCGTGGAGGCCAATGATGACCTTCACAGGAGTAACTTTAGAAGATGCTTGGGAAAGATTATGTTTAGAGTTGTTTATGAGAGAATGGGAAGAGAGAAATTGGAGCCCACAAATAAAGATGATTCTTTAGGAGAGTTTTACTATGAAGGGGAGTAGAGAAAGAGGGTGACTGCAGTTGGTAGAAGTAGGGTCAAGACAAATTCTCTTGAAATGAGAGAGATGATAATGAAAAAGACCCAGTACAGAGAGCAAATGTGATGTTCTGATATGATTGGCGCACAGTCGAGTAGGAGCCCAGTCCAGTCTTCTCTTTTTCTCTAATACAGAATAAAGTTATCCTCTAGTTTGGAAATACAGAATAGTCTCTGGAGGCTAGCCAGGGGACTAGCTGCCTGCCAGGGACACAGATGGAAAAAGTCACCCAAGAGAAATCAGTTCCCCAGGCTGATGCCATTAGAAATTGTGGGGTCCAAATTGACATCATCCATGAAATGCAGAAACCCTGAGAAGTTAATTTAAAAAGGTCCTGACATCATAGAGCTGGAGCACAGGCATACCCTGAACAGTCTCATAGAGGTTAACCCAGGAAATGCAAGACTTCTATGGAAAATAACTCCCACCAAAGATAGCACCGAGTCAAATATTATAAATCAGATGAAGAAACAGCCATAACAGAGAGTTAGCAGACACAATAAATGGCAGACTGCACAGCCCAAGAAACAAACTGTTCAAAGATAGGAAGGATAGAAGAGAATCTACAAAGAAACAATGAGACAACATAAAAAAGGAACAGATGAATTTGGAAAACAGCAAAATAGAAATTCTATAAATGAAAAAATATAGTCACTGAAAGAGAAAAGAAATGGTCAAGTTAGATGAAAAGTATTGTTTTTTTTCCTCTCCTTATTTTTTTCATTTATAATGAAATTCCATACATTAAACCCCATTCAAATTGAAATTTGGAAGAGGAGTTACATTTAAGATTTTTAGACTGTCATTCTCTTTAAACAGGAGAATCCCACTTATATGTTTCCCAAAGGGGAAATCAATTCAGCAGAAATCCTTGTTTGCTTTGATTGGAAACATATAATCATCTCATCAGTATAAGCCTACAAGCTTTGACTGAAGGCTGTTCCATGACTAACCACATCTAAATCTAGATGACAGCAGAGGAGTTGGGAGATTTATAATTTTTGTAGTTTTTAAGCAGTGATGAAATTCTGTAAAGTATGTTTGGAGCAGTGATTCTGAAAGTGTGGTCTGCACATCTCTGGGGGGTGTCTCCCAGACCCCCTGGGCATGGGCGTGTACATGAGATCAGAACCATATTAATAAAACTAAGACAGCATTTGCATTATTCACTGTGTCATTCACACTGATGCTGCAGAAGCAACAATGATAAGACTTCTGGCGCCTCACCATGAATCAGAGCAGCAGCCCCAAACTGTACTAGTAGTCATTGCTGTCTTCACTCCTGCACACTTGTAATTTAAAAAATGCCAGTTTCACTTAAGAATGCCCCTGGCGAGGCAGTAAAATCTTGCACTTATAAATCCCTATCCTTGGATATATATTTTTAACATCTTATGGGAATATTTATATGGGAAATATGCCTAGGTATGTCTGCTGCTTATGAAAGCTGTGGTTGACTTGAAGAAGAATGTGTGTGATTGAATTGAGAGTTGGACAGGCTGCTTTCTTCATGGAATACCATTTTCATTTGAAAAACAATGGACAAACTATGGTTATTCAGACTTGAGTATTTGGCAAATATTTTATTGAAAATGAGCCAAGTGAGTATGCCACTTCTAGGGAAAGAACTGATAGTATTTGTTGCTGATGATAGAATTTAAACTTTCACAGGAAAACTAGAAGTTTGGGAAACTTGTATGAGCCACCACGAGCTTGACAATTTTCTAATGTTTAGATTTTTTTTCTGTCAGATTGGTAGAAATGCTAAAAACATGACTTTTAAAAATATTGTATAATAAAATACTTCAACATTTGGGGGATCTATGTAACTCAGGGAGACAATATTTCCTAAATGACTTGTGCATAATGTTACAAAATCCTAGTGAACAAGATAGAGCAGTAGATTTTAATGGAACAAAGTAGGAAAAGTTCAGCAATATGTGGTATTAGATTCTACATTGCAACAAACTTTAAAAAAAACGATCACTTATCACATGATAATTGTCACTTTGATACTACATTGGTGTAGTATCAAAGAAGAACATTAAAACAGTTATTTGAAGCAGCTATTCAAATACTTCTCCCATTTCCAATGACTGTGTGACGCCTAATCTTCATACACTTCAACCAAAACAATATTTTACAAAAGACTGAGTGTAGAAAAAGATATGAACAATCTTCTGTTAAGTAGGGGTGTGTGTGTTTGTGTGTGTGTATGTGTGTGTGTGGTGTGTTTTCAGACAGAGTCTTGCTGTGTCACCCAGGCTGCAGTGCAGTAGCAGGATCTCAGCTCACTGCAACCTCTGCCTCCTGGGTTCAAGCGATTCTCCTGTCTCAGCTTCCCGAGTAGCTGGGACTACAGGTGCACACTGTAGTGTGTGCTACTGGCTAATTTTTGTATTTTTAGTAGAGATGGGGTTTCACCATGTTGGCCAGGCTGGTCTCAAACTTCTGATCTCAAGAGATCCACCCGCCTTGGCCTCCCAAAGTGCTGGGATTACAAGCATGAGCCACCATGCCTGGCCACTTGGTAGCTTGTTTTTTATTAAAGAAGACATTAAAGAGATCCATGTCAATCTTCTCATGAATTTTTTTGAAAATATAGTTGTTTGCATAAAATATTTTATTTATGTTAATATGTAATAGGTTTACTATTTTTATTTTAAGAGGAATTAATAAATGTTAAGGAAACTAAGACATTTTTAGCTGAATTTCTAATGTTGGCAAATGTTGATGGAGCTCTTTTGGGTTCTCAATCATTTTTAGAGGTATATAGAGGTGCTGAGAATAAAAAGCTTGAGAACCACTGGCTTAGAATATTGTCATATGTATAGCTATCTTTAAGGACACATGGTAGTTGATGGTAGAATATGCTCAGTGTAATAACATACCATTTTCCCCATTGGAGTTTGAAGGGAGAAGAAATTTTTACTGTATAATTCTCTATAGAACTGTTTTTTTTTTTTTTTCCAAACTATGTGTCGGAGAGCAACAGCAGTCCTAGAAAATGTTTATCATTACCTTCATTCTTTCCCCAGCTCTCTGTGTATCCTATACCCTTTTGGTATGAAAGATATGAGTGGTTTTTATTCTTTTTAGGGAGGAAGAATGAAATGAGAAACTAAAAATTACAAAATGGCCATAGAAAGGACTGTCATAATAGAACATTAATTTGAAAACCAGATAGACATATGCAAATAGTGTGCAAGTATATCAGAATTGCTCCTATTTTAAATACATGAACCTGGTCCTTGGGACAAAACCTGCAAAAAAACTTTGATGTTATTGCCTTTTTGGAGCAGAGTTGTCATTTAGGGGTAGCCTACTGTCAAGATGAATGAGTTTTTCTCATGTGAACTTTACCCCCTGTGAGCTTCTGTTTGGGTACTGCTGAGAGTGTTGGACAGTCCCTTTTCTAAATGATGGTTAGCTTGACATTTCATGATACTTCTAATAAAATTATGTGTCAAGGAAATTGAAAGGCACATTCCCTAGGGTGACAGGTAGAGTGAGTTGCATGGATTTTATGAGAACAAACTGACCATTTTTGTCATGAATGTTAATAAGAAATAAATGGGATCAAAGTTATTCAAATTGTATTTCTACCTCTTCTAGGGCTGCCTCTTTCTTTCAAAATCCTGTGGGTTTTTTTTTTAAATAAGTGTTCCTTCCTATTCTCCTTTACATTTAATCTATTGTTTAAATGGAAAAATATTTGGGCCTTTTAATTTTGTCTCAGAATGAAACTTTCTTCCTTTGGGATTTTAGACTGTTGGCAGTAGGTAATCCTCACATACTTTCTATCTGTCTAGTGTAGTGGAGAAACTAGAAATTTTCCATTCTGCAACTAAGCAGTACCGAGTGGATTAGGACATACTGGTATGTCTTATATTTTATTCATTAAGTTTTTGGGTTAGCAAGATGCCAAACCTCATACCTTGTTTCTCTTAAAATTAGAATTTGGGTTTCAAGATGAGAAGAATGGAATGGGTACCATTTTCTTTTTCCAGGGTTTTCTATCAGCCATGCTGAGTTAGCCTTGGAAGCTACTGAGTAAATGAGGTGCCTCGGAAATGTGTGTAGCTTTGAGGGAGGAAGAGTGTGGGGAGGGCACATTTCCTGTGCAAACACTGACTCCATGCTATGTTTGTTGTTGTTGTTATTTTCTTGGTTAGTTTTATTTTAAATAAAAAACAAGTTAATTACAGTATCTTAGAAAATTTTCTACAAATATCTAAACCATTTTAATGGCTCAGCAAAATCTTGAGAGTTTAAAATTCAGTAACTGCTAAGAAGTTGGGATGTTATTTAACAAATTAGAAAAAAAATCAATTTAGTCTCTCCCCACCTCTCCTGGCCAATTCAATACACTAATAATGATAATAGCTAGCATGCATCATGTGCCTCTGTTTGCCAAGCACTCCTATTTGCTAAGCACACTCCACGCTTTCTAGAATGTCAGTTCCACGAGGGCAGGGATTCTTGTTTGTCTTCTTTACTGCTGTATTCATAGCACCTAGATTTCTCCCTGGCCCATAGCAGATGCTCAATATGTACTTTTGGATTATTATAAGGATTAAATAAGATCTTTATTTTTATGAAAGGATCTTATTTAACCCTTATAATAATCTCATGTGATGCAGTTTGCACTGTTATTATCATCATTACTGCTTTATAGATAATGAGATTGATAATTGGGGTTCCCAAGATCACAAAGTTAATATATGGCAAAAGTGGAATTTGACCTCTTTCTCTCCAGTGTATGAATTCTTAAAAATTAGGTTATTTCACATGAACTAAAAAGGTTTTTTAAGTAGAAAAAAATACAAGTAAATAATAGAATCTCTAGAAATATATATTTCTAAAATTACAACTGACTACAAAGAAAAATGTCAACTGATTTAATCTGTGAAATATTTTAATTTTTGTAAGTACAATAACAACAAAAACCATTACACCAACAATACATAGAAAAACAAGATTTTTACTTCCAGTAAATATGACAAATAGTTCCTTTCATTTTTACATAAAATTACTGATAAAATTGATAAAAAGGGACTGTTGATAAATAGTCAAATACCATAAACTTTTCATCAAAAAGAAGAAATTGTAACTAGTATGTATACACATGGAAAAATATCTATCTGCTTACAAAGTGAAGTTAAAGCAATGAATGGGGTCCAGATTCCTACCTGAAAAATAGCATTGGGGTAATAGTCCCTGATAGGTTCTCCACCAACTTCCCGTTGAAAGCCATGTTGCCCCACAGAGATAGAAAAATAGAAAAGCTTTAATAGAATTGAAAACTAAGCATAGTAATTCAACTTTTGCAAGAAACGGGAAAACTTTTTTTCAAATGTAACCCATAGATGAAGATGGAGTCAGAACCACAAGGGATCATCTACGTCCACTTTATCCCCTGAAAGGAGCAGCATCATGGGCCAGGAAAGAAGAGTGGTCCCTCTACCTTCTAAGCGCGTAACTCAGAAGGGGTTCACCATCCAAAAACCTTGTCAGATACCCTAACACTGTGCGGGGGCTTAAGGAACTACTCCAGCCAACAGAAGAGATCCATCTCATAGTTAAGACTGAGGAATGAGGCAGTGATTCTGTAAAAGTGACTGGTGGTGGACACTGGAGCTAGTTTGGGCTCAGTGTAAATAATGATAAGTTTGCATAACTGAATACAGATGTCAAAACTAATTCCTGAAAAAGGTGATAGAGTATAAAGATAACTAACAATGACCTGGGGATAATATATCAGATTTTAATAACCAAGTGGATGTGGGAGAGATAGGGTAATTAAAAGGTATGAAATTCTTCATCCTATATGTAGGGAATAAAAATATGTTGGTTCATTTTATACATTGAGAAATAGAGAAGCAGAGTAGAGAAATTATGTTTTTAAGATGGATTAATGGAGAAGTGTGTTTTGGAAAATATTAAACATAACTGCTATTAGAATCTAAACCAGAATATATATATTTCAAATCAGTGTGGAAAATAAAAGGGAAATAGTCTTATGGCAGAAGACACAAAACAAAGGAAAAAGGAAGAATACCCTCAGAAAGCATAAAATAATAGAAGAAAACAAGGCATGTCAATTATGCCCATAAATGTAAAATTGTTGAAACATACTGGATTTGTGAGGATTTTTTGGTTGCAAGTGACAGAATCGCAGCTTAAGCCAAATCAGCCAAAAGGGGAAATTTTCTGATTCATGTGACTACAAAGCTGGGGAAGGCAGAGGTAAGGATGGGCCTGAGGGTTTACTGAGAGCAAAGGCTTGAGTGCTCCTGGAATCACCTCGTTCCATCTTCTCTCTTTCAGCATTATGTGTTAGCTTTATTTGATCAGACTGGCTTCCTCTACAGTGCTGGATACATGTCTGCCACTAGATCAAGACTTCTAATGCCCCAAATTTACCAGAGAGAGAGCACAAGACTGTCTCTTGCTTCAAGTTCAGATACCAGGGAAGTGCTCTGATTGGCCCAGCTTGGCTCATGTGCCCATACCTGGTCCCAAGCACCATGGCCAAGGAGGCAGGGTCATGAAAGAATATGGAAGCCCTCACTAAGAACTAAGAAGAGGGGGTAGGTAGAGGAAGGAGAATAATGTCCCAGAAGGATGGGATGTTTGATGCTTTTCTTAGAACAGAAGAAGAATGCTACTCGAAGTAGTAGATATAAAATTGAACTATAAATCACCGTCAAAAATGGTCCAGACATCTTTAAAACTAAAAGGATTTTCAGTTATCAAAGATACTAAGAAAAGATAAAGAAACAAAGATGGCAATATCAATATTATGCTAAGTAGGATGCAAGTCAAAAGGCATTGAACTGCACCAAGAGGACCATTGATATTGATGAAAGGTACAGTCAACAGTGTCTATATAACAGCCATAAATATGATACTAACACTATATGGATAGCAAAAATTCAGCAAAACCAAACTTGTTAGAAACTATGAAAAGATAGAGATGGTGTCATAGAGTAACAGATAAGAGTACAGGCTCCGGGGCTGATTGCTAGCTGTGTGACTTGGATCAAGTTATTTAACATTTCTGTGTCTTCATTTTCTAATCTGGAAAATAGGGATGATAATAGTACATGTTGAGTATCCCACATTCGAAATGCCTGAGGCAAGAAGTGTTTCAGATTTCAGATTTTTGGGGAGATTTTGGAATATTTGCAGTATTCTAGTTGAGCATCCCAAATCTGAAAATTTGAAATCTGAAATGCCCCGACAAGCATTTCTTTTGAGTGTCATGTCAGCACTCAAAAAGCTTTAGATTTTGAAGAATTTTGGATTTTTGGATATGGGATACTCAACTTGTATCTATAACCTTGTAGACTTCTGATGGGGAGTGTATGAATTTATTCACAGAAAGTGCTCAATATAGTACCTGTCAGGTGGCAAACACTTGGTAAATACCAGTTATTATCTTTTTTTAAAAAAGTTTGTGGGGAAAAAAAGGAGACAATTTCTGTGGCCAATGTTAGCACAATATTTTCAGTTTTTAATAGATATATATTATATATATATTTTATATTTTTATATATATATATATATATATATTTTTTTTTTTTTTTGGAGACAGAGTCTTGCCCTGTCACCCAGGCTGGAGTACAGTGGCACCATCTTGGCTCACTGCAACCTCTGCCTCCCGGGTTCAAACCATCCTCCTGCCTCAGCCTCCTGAGTAGCTGGGATTACAGGTGCCTGCCACCATACCCAGCTAATTTTTGTATTTTTAGTAGAGACGGGGTTTCACCATGTTGACCAGGCTGGTCTCAAACTCCTGACCTCGTGATATGCCCGCCTGGGCCTCCCAAAGTGCTGGGATTACAGGCATGAGATATATTGACCAAAAATATGGATCAATAGACCTGTATAGAAATGTAATTTAAACACTGAGCATATGTACCCCTTCTGCGAGCCTTCTTATAGGATCCATGGACACTGATGAAGCTGAACATACACTGCATCAGAATCTCAGTAACGGATCCAAAGGAGGAGGGAGCATGGACGGCAGGCTGGGGATGGGGGAGGGCCCTGGAACATGTAAATCTGATTTACAGCTTGAAGAGATCACTGTGGCTGTTGTGTGGAGACCAGGACTGCAAGGGCAAGAGTCATGGCAGGAAACTGGTTAGGAAGCTACTGTGGTCATCCAGCCTGGAGATGATCGTGGCTTGGATGAAGGCGTGAGCAGTGGAGGAAATGAAGAGCCCTATTTGGAAGGCGAAGCCTGTTGATGGATTGAACATAAAGTGCGGTTCACAGAGGGGAAGCCATGGCAACTTCTGGGTTCTGCATGTGGGATGGAGGACACGGATGAGGAGTGGGTTTGGGTGGAGGAGATGGAAGTGAGGGGGTCTGCTTTTAACTTGCTGTTACTGGTTTCCTAAGACTGTTGTAGCAAAGTACCAAAAACTGGGTGGCTGAAAGCAAGGAATTTTATTGTCTCACAGTCCTAGAGGCAAGACTTCTGAAATCAAGGTGTCGATGGGGCCACACTTGTTCTGATGGCTCTAGGGGAGAATCCTTCCTTGCCTCTTCCGGCTTCTGGCATTTGCCGGTGGTCCTTGGCGTTCCTCGGCTTGTAGGTGCATCAGTCCTGTTGCAGGGCCATCTTCTCCCTGTGTGTCCTCACATAACCTTCCCTCCGTGCACATCTATGTCTAAATCTCCCTTTTTTTTTTGAGACGGGGTCTCACTCTGTCACCGGGCTGGAGTGCAATGGAGTGATCTCGGCTCACTGCAACCTCCGCCTCCTGGATTCAAGCGATTCTCCTGCCTCAGCCTCCCAAGTAGCTAGGATTACAGACGCGTGCCACCACGCCTGGCTAATTTTTTGTATTTTTAGTAGAGACTGGGTTTCACCGTGTTAGCCAGGATGGCCTCGATCTTCTGACCTTGTGATCCGCCTGCCTCAGCCTCCCAAAGTGCTGGGATTACAGGCGTGAGCCTCTGCACCCGGCCCAAATCTCGCTTTTTACAGAAACACCAGTCATATTGGATTAGGACCCAGCCTAATGTCCTCATTTTAACTTGGTTGCTTCTGTAACGAACTTATTTCCAAGTAAGGTCACATTTTGAGGTACAGGGGGTTAGGACCTCAACATACCTTTTGGGGAGACAAAATTCAACTCATAACACCTGTTAAATGTGACTGTCGATTAACTATTCAAGTGGAGCTGTTAAGTGGGGAAATTGGATGGATATATTTCGGCCTTCATCCAGTTTTTTTTAAATGTGTGTGTGATGAACATCTTCAGGCATACAGATTGTTCTGTATTTTGAATTTTGTTTTGGAATACATTTTCAAAAGAAGACAGCTCTTAATATATATCATTAAAATATTTTGAAGAAGTGTGATGCCAATGATAAATTTACTATTCTACAGGGGAGGAGGATATAATGGCTTAAAATACAGACAAATTTATGTATGGAGCAACAGGAAGTGAAGAATTCCTAACTCCTGGCCTCCATTTTCTTGACAGAGTACGTTTCCTTTCTGGCGCTGCTAGACAGAGATGAAGCAGTAATTTAGCTTGAATTTCTAAGTGTAATAGCATTAGGTAACACAGTTCCATGACCTCAGAAAACTGGAGAATCACATTCTGATGTACATAAAATATATATATACTAATTTTATTAAAATGAGATTGCCAATACGTTTTGTTTTAGATCTTGGAGACATCACTCCTTTATTCTTCTATTCACTCATTTTCATTAAAAAATATTTTTTAGTTTCTATTATGTCTCTGTCACGATGGTAGATGCTCAATTTCAATAGGGAATAAGACAAATTAGCTGTGAAGCAACACTCAGGCAATGAAATATGACAAGCACTAGTGTGTGGTTAAGGCCAGGGTACTATTAGGGCCTGCAGAAATGGCACCTAACAGTTTTGGGGGTTGTTGGCAGGGCTGTGAGAATGTTTTTTGGAGAAAGAGATTTAGGAAATAACATACAGATGCCACAAATATAATACTGATAACATTTGAAATATATTCTCTCTTTTAGTGCTGCAATAGTATTTTCTACACTTACACTTCTCCAGGATTCAAAACTTTTTAAAAAGAAGGTAGTACAGGATGACACAGAGAATCCTGTCTCTCCAGGAACTTCTGTAAGTATGACTTAATGTCTGTTCTTACAATACTTATCATATAAGAACTATTGGCATGCTAGGAAATTGTCTGATTATTTAGATGAAGCAAAGGAGTAAAGTAGAAAAAACATTGAATTTGGAGTAAAAAGATTTAGGTCCTATTAATGCTATTTATTTATTGGTATACTTTGGACAAATCTCTTAATTTAAAAAAAATTGGTAATCTCATTTGTGAACTGATGGAATTGGGATATAATAATTACTAAAGTCCCATCCAAAGTCCCAGATGTACCATTATATTAATCTATCTTTGATCTACCTAGCAAATAAAGTTGTTTCCCAAGACTTGCTCCTCATTCCACTTTTGAAGCTGTTGCCTTAGCATTGCCAGTCAGATACCTGTGCTGTTTCCTGCTTTGGGTTCCTCATAGTTAGAATCTTCCATTCAAGCTCTCAAATCTGACAACTGATGTCACATATTCTCTGATTAGGCTTTGATAAGACCAAGTAATTTAACAATACAGGATTGTTTAGGACTGAAATATAAAGATTCATCATATAGAACCCTTGCTCATTATTTCAAGCATTACTAATAAAATCGCTAATATCTAGCATCATTACAAATTAGCAAAACTAATTGTCCTCAATAGAGACTCATTTCTTACTATATTGAAAGCAATAAAAATGCTGAAAAGCAATCTAACTCTAAAAATTGACTTAGAATAATGATTGTCAATTGGGGGTGATTTTGCCTCCCGGGGGAAATTTGGCAATGTCTGGAGATATTTTAGGTTGTCACAACTGGGTGGAGGGGGGTGCTACTGGCATCTACTAGGTAGAGGCCAGGGAAGTTGCTAAACTTCCTTTAATCTACAGGACAGCCCTCCACAGCAGTTATCTGGCCCTAAATAGGTCAGTAGTGCTGAGGCTGAGAAACCCTGACTGAGATTAATGTGACCTATCGTTTCATTAGTGACAGGAAATCTGATCATTGAGTGATTAAGTTATACTGATGGATATTTTTTTCTGTATTGCTAATCTACATACGAGACTCTTTGAGTACTTTTTGTGCCCATTCGAATCACTATTCTCCCTCCTGTGGGCCTCTGTCGATTGCTTACTCTTCGATTTTTTTTTTTGTTTTTTGTTTTGTTTTTTTTTTGAGACAGAGTCTCGCTCTGTCGCCCAGCCTGGAATGCGGTGGCACAATGTCGGCTTACTGCACCCTCCGCCTCCTGGGTTCAATCAGTTCTCCTGTCTCAGCCTCCTGAGTAGCTGGGACTACAGGTGCCTGCCACCATGCCTGTCTAATTTTTGTATTTTTAGTAGAGAGTTTCACCATATTGGTCAGGCTGGTCTTGAACTCATGACCTCAGGTTATGCACCTGCCTTGGCCTCCCAAAGTGCTGAGATTACAGGTGTGAGCCACCGTGCCAGGCCTGTTGACTGCTTACCCTTGTTTCTGGGGAACAACTTGCCCTACTCTTCCTCTACTACCCACCTGCATTTGAGCCCCTTTAGGCCCCATTAGCTACTCCTGGCTGGCACATGTTGCTGATTGGTTGGACACGAGGAGCTGTCAGAGATGCATAGCAGGAAATACTTAGAACAAATGGCGGTTGTTCTAAATGATTTTAAAGTTCCTATTGTCTATGATGGACTCCACTCCCCCAGAAATAGCTTTCTTTGCACATTCCTCCTAGCTCTCAGTAGCTCTGGATATTTGTCACCTCTTTGTAAAGTGTAATATTGAGGGTGGCAAATTAATTATAATACCTGTTTGGAATATGAGCAGCGTACAGCAGCATGACACAGTGGATTAAGACTGTGGACTCTGAAGGCAGGAAGACACAGGTTGGAATCCCACCTCCGTCAAAATATGACAGTGTTTAGGCAAGATAGTTAACCTTCCTAGGTCTCAGTTCTCTCAACTGTAAAATGGAAATGATTATAATACCTCTTTGGCTGTTAGGAGGATTAAATGAGATAATATATACAAAGCATGTAGCACAGTACCTGACACATAATAACTAAATGGATATTAGTTAATATTATTTATTTTTTAGCCCTTAAAATGACATTTACAAAAACTTTTAATGACATAGAAACTGCTGATAATATAATTTGCAGTGAGAAATTCACACTGCAAAACTATTTTTCAACAATGGATACAGAGAGAAAAGGAAAGCTGAAAAGCAGTGTGCTAAAATGTTAATAGAGGATTGTTGGATTGTGGGTGATTTTGTTTTGAATATTTTTTATATTTTATAGAATGTGCAAGAATCATTTCTAAATTTAAAATTGTAATACTGTGGAATGATACCAGATGCCTTTTAAACTTACATTACATTTAGTCTTAGGCTAGAACCTTGACATTATTAAATGGAAAGATAACCATCATTTTAATATTGTTTAGGCCACTGAAAATAAAGATGACAATGAGTTTTTAGATCCTATTTCCCTAAATGCCCGAGAATATTTCAACATTCATCTGTGGTTGAGGTGCCGCTTAGCATTGGTGACTGCGTTTGTTGCACAGATTCATGGCATTGGAATTGTGAAAGGTACAAACGTTTGCTTAATCAATGTTTTCATAAAAATTAATTTTACATAGGTGAAGAGGGGTTTATTGGGATATATTTTATTATGTTAATGTTTTATAACTTTCTAGCTTGATCTGCTTATAGAATTAAAAATTCAGGTTATTAATATATAAGAATATTTTTAACAGTCCTTTGTATCATTGAAAGTGGCATATATCTTACTAATGTATGCAAAACAGGTAAAGAAGTTTCAAAATACGAATGCCCAGGTCTTCTTGTCATCTGGGAAGGCAACTAAGTGTAGGAGTGAAGAGCACAGATTACTGGAGCCAACCTACTTGGGTTCAAATATTGGATCCACCACTTCCTTGCCAAGCCTTTTCTTGGCCAAGTCTCTTAAATCCCCCTTACTCAGTTTCCTACCCTGTAAAATGGAGACAATTGTACCTACTTTATAGGATTATTGTCAGAATTAAATGGGTTAAATTTATACTGTTCTTAGATCACAGCTTGACACATGTAAATGTTAGTTCTTGCAGTGATTAATCATTATCTGTTTGTATACCTATCTATTCACTCATTTCTATCCATCTTCCAAATTAAGTTATCTCATGCAATATCATCATTTTTGCAGCACTGGAAAGTCCTAAAGTACTTTCCCCCAAATTACAACACATTTATTTTCCATGTTTCATGTAGAGTCTGTTTTCCATCTTAATATACTCCCCTGTTCTTTGATATTATGCAATATTTCTGTGATGAAAATTGGGGCTATTACACATGTATAACTTCTTACTTTCTCAATGCATTCTAAATAACCACATTTGTTTATTTTAGAGGATGATATGACAGATTGCCTGAGCCTCATCAATGAAGTGTGTATGGAGGCAAAAAGTGCAGGCGACACAGAACTGCAGGCTGAATTCTTGACGCAAGCTGTAATTCTTGGCCTACAAGAAAAGCATTTAAAGGCAGACATCATAACAAACCTTCAGGTAGAAAGGAAACTTTGTTCATATTTATAGCCAGGGAGGGATTCCAGTTAGAACAAAAGGAGAGAATTTCAAATTCCACTAGGTACTGAATGCATAACAATTAACATGGCCAGCTCTTGTTTCAGTGAATTGGAAACAGTACTACCAAACTGAATAATTTTATTTTAATAGGATATAATACATTTGCTGGAAGGAAAGGAATTTATTTCTCCTCAATCATGGCTAACCCTGGCAAGAAGCCTAGTTTTGCTGGATGACTTAACCAAAGCTGAGAAATTCAAGGAATCTCCCTTTTCAAAAACAGGAAAATTAAATTTGTTGACTCGGGCTCATAGCATTCTAACTGAACAGGTGAGAATGCTTTTGTGTCCGCAAGACATAGAAACTTACTTTTCTCTCTTTCCTCCTATTCCAAACCACGTCAACTAATTGCTCATTACAATGTTTGTTTTTTTTAATAGATGCTAACTTTTGGAGAAACAATTGAATTTTGTTCATCAAACACTAAATATGCAAATCCATTACAGCCTCTGAAAAATATCTATCTTCCCCATGTCATGTTATTGGCCAAAATAAAAATGAGAATTGGTAAGAACATTTAAACTTATATTGCACTAGAATAACTGATAAAAATTTTTAAGTTATTTTTAGGCAGGCTATCATATGAGTGCATTTAAAAGAGGCAATATTTATGAATACTCAGGCTCCATTTATTTAACCAATAGTTTTTGATCACTTATCATATGCCAGACTGTGTGATGTATAGATGGTCTTTATATATGAATAAAGTATGTGGTTGATTACCATAATATAATGTGCGTAACTGCTTGGTCTAGACTATTGCACTTTATCCAGGTCATCAGTCTTTTGGATTAAAATTATGCCCACGTAATTTACTTCAGAATTACCGTGCCATTCAGTAACTTTACTGAAAAAAATCCTACAAACACAAAATACATTTCTTAAATAATCTGTTGTCTAGCATATTTAAATTATAACTAACTGTTAAAGAAGATTTTGGAAAGGAATCTGTTAAATGCATTATGTATTTTATAACTGATGCTATGAAGTACTTATATCTTTAAAAATGCTAATTTAATGCCTGTGAACAAAAAATCGTTTATTTTTTATTATTTATTTTCTTTCTTCAACATTTAAGTTCAGGGGTACCTGTGCAGGATGTGCAGGTTTGTTATATAGGTAAATGTGTGCCATGATGGTTTCCTGCCCAGATCATCCTATCACCTAGGTATTAAGCCCAGCATTCATTGGCCATTCTTCCTGATGCTCTCCCTTGCTCTACCCCCCAGTAGGTCCTAGTGTGTGTCATTCCCCTTTGACGTGTCCATGTGTTCTCATCATTCAGCTCCCACTTATAAGTGAGAACATGTGGTGTTTGGTTTTCTGTTCTTGCGTTAGTTTGCTGAGGATAATGGCTTCCAACTCCATCCATAGGACATGATCTCGTTCCTTTCTATGGCTGCATAATATTCCATGGTGTATATGTACCACATTTTCTTTATCCAGTCTATCATTGATGGGCATTTAGGTTGATTCCATGTCTTCTCTATTGTGAATAGTGCTGCAGTGAACATATGCTTGCGTGTATCTTTAGAATAGAGTGATTTATATTCCTTTGGGTATTACCTAGTAATTACATTGTTGGGTCAAATGGTATTTCTGCCCCTAGTCTTTGAGGAATCACCACACTGTCTCCACAGTGGTTGAACTAATTTACATTCCCACCAACAGTGTAAAAGCGTTCCTTTTTCTCTGCAACCTTGCCAGCATCTGTTATTTTTTGACTTTTTAATAATAGCCATTCTGACTGGTGTGAGATAGTATCTCATTGTGGTTTTGATTTGGATTTCTCTAATGATCAGTGATGTTGAGCTTTTTTTCACATTTGCTGGCTGCATGCATGTCTTTTGAGAAATGTCTGTTTATGTCCTTTGCCCATCTTTTAATGTTTTTTTCTAGTAAATTTGAGTTATTTGTATACTCTGAATATTAGACCTTTGTCAGATGCATAAATTGCAAAGATTTTCTCCCATTCTGTAGGTTGTCTGTTCATTCTGATGATAGTTTCTTTTGCTGTGTGGAAGCTCTTTAGTTTAATTAGATCCCATTTGTCAATAAAAATGGCTTAAATAAATGTGTTAATGAAGGTGATATTCATTTTTTTTTGGAAGCTCTGATAACTCGTTTGTAAAAGTTTAAGAAATAAACTTATATCTTACAAATATAGGAATTGTCAAAAGTCTTCATATTTTTATGAGTCAAGGTCCCTTGAAGGGACAGCATCTTATGTTCCTTCACAATACTCTAGTTAGTGCCTTAACTAGTGGACTGGCTGATAATAGTATTTTCAATCCCAGGTGGATGGTATAGTTTCCCCGCAGTGGGAAAATCGTGTATCAGCCTAACTCTGCTTTGTGAGCATGGTTAATGACCCCAGCCTCCTTCTGCCTCTCTCTTTTCTCAGGGGAGGAGCCTGCCCCTTTATCAATGCTGCTGAGCCTTTTGGCCTTGCTGTAGCTCCTAGTTGGCTCTGTCCTTCCCGGGGACCTTGGTTTGGCACTTTTACCCCTCTCTCACATATTTTCTACCTTCCTTACTCAACACATCCTTTTCCCTCCTTCCCTCAGTTTGTAAATATTTTCAAATATCCACCAGTAAAAAAACCAAACTGAACAAACAAACAAACAAAAAACAATAACAAACCTACTGTAAGCCTCTGTCATTCTCACAAAACGTCCTTCCAGCCGGACTTCTTAAGGGTAGAGTCGGCTCTCTTCCTCTTCTTTCCTCCCCTCTCATTCACCCCTCACCCCACTTCATTCTGGATTTGGACCAGAGAAATCACTCTTGAGTTGGTCACCAAGGACTTAATCTATAATTCCAATGTGTAGTTTTCAGACACTCCAAGGCATTTGACATTGCTGACACCAATTACAACTTCCAGAAACTCTGCTGTCTCTGGATTCTCAGGTGCTGCATTCTCCCAATTTTCCGTCTCCCTCTCTGGTTTCCTATCCATAATTACCTTTCTATTTCCCTAGTCTGTCCTTTAAGTAAATGATCTCTATTTATTCTGGCTTAAAAGGCTTCTTATGATGTGGTCCAAGCTGACCTGTGCCCCTTCCCACCCAACCCTCTGGTCACACTGAATCACTGTGACCGCACGTGATGCGTGTGGTGCTGCATGCTTTACACCTTTGCACATGCGATTTTCTCCATTAGGAATAATTTTCTCCTGAAATCCCATTCCTACCATATCATTCTCTTCCCTCTCCTCCCCACTACCCACTGGCTCCCACACATGCAAATACATTTCCTTAAATTCTGTCCATCCTTCAGATCTCAGTTAAGCATCACCTCTTCCAGGAAGCTTTTCCTGAACCCCAAGACTGGGTGATGTGCCTCACCCCCCTTCTAATTGATTATTCTTATTGTAACGCTCACCATGTTGGTTGTTAAGGACAATTTACTTGCTTATTTGAAGCCTCCATTACGACATAAGCTTCTTAAGGCAACAATTTTGTTTTGTTCATCTGATATCCCGGGCACCTAGCACAGTGCCTGAAATCAAGCAATCAATCAATAATGGTGCTTTCAGATTTCATTCATCCATTAGACTACTATGCAACCACTAATAATAATGTTGCAGAATAATTTTTATACAATGGAAAGGTGTTAACACTATATTGGAACATATATAACACATTACAAAATATTCATTGTATACATCAAAATATCATTGGAAAATAGGGACTCCCCTTGGCAGGTGTGATTATGGATGATGTTTATTGTCTTCTTTTTGCAATCTGCTATAATGAACTACAATGAACACATACAACTTTTGTAACAAAAAAATTGCTCAAGAAATGTTTCAGTCAAGGTACAAACCTAATGAAAATTAAGCATTTAGCACCAAGTACCATTTCCAGCAGATAGTATGTGCTCAGTAAATGTTAGCTCCTTTTCAAATATTTGATATTGATAGTGGACAGTGCTGCGGAAAAAAGACTAACACACAGGTTATTAGAAATAGGAAACTGCAGAGCAAGCTGGTTAGATGAAGATTTGGGATCTGGAGGACCTAGGCCTGAATCTTAGCATTACTATTTCTTAGTTGTCTGATCTTAGAAGTTATCCAAGCTCTTAGACTTCATGCCTTATCTGCAAAATGGAGGTAGGCTATTTGCCCTATATGTTTGAAATAATCAAATGAAATATATATAGTATTAAACAGTGCCTGGCACACAACAGTCATGCAATAAATGGCAGTACAGTTGTTGTTATGTCTTACATCTTACTTTATCTTTACTACTTATTTTACTTTAGTTTCTTTATCTTTGTCAGTTTGATCAAGTTGTTTTTATGACCTTTTTTTTCTGTTATTTTAGACATTCATTGTACTTTTCCTTTCCCAGTCTGCAGACTCAGACATGTGGTTCCCTACTGTAACACCCAGATCCAACTTTCCTCTCACCAAGAGGCTCTTACCTGTTTCCCTCATAGGCCATCCCCAGTTAGATGGGACTTTAGATGAATTTATGTTTCCCTCATAGGCCATCTCCAATTAGATGAGACTGTAGATGAATTTTACCTTTCTACTTTGAAAGTTTATGAAATAAACTCACCATCTAGAGATATCTAGAAGTTTTGCTCCTTCTCTCCTACTGTCTCTAGCTCCCAGATTTTACTGAGATAATTTAGTACTTTTTAAGCAAAGTATCCTGATGCTTTTCCTTTGAACTAGTTCTTTCCTTTTTAAAGAAACTCTATTTCTAATTTCTAATATCTAATCCTAGTCATTGTACCACTGAGAAACTGCTGCTGTTCTTCCTCCCTCCTTCCTTTCATTCATCTTCAAAGCCTTCAGAGTCGTTCAGTCTCTGTTCTGCTTCATAGGTTGTTGACTGAATCCTTTTCTCTTTCTTTTTAAATGTTTTCCTCAGATTATATTCTGATTCCATGTTCTCCGCAAATACCTTTCTTGCACTCTGACAGGTGAATGATGTGCTCCCATCTCAGTAACAGAATCTTTGGGTGTGGCTGTTTTTTCTCAGGGTTTGTTAGAGATTATTCCATCATGTCTAGCTTTGAGTGTCTCAAATGAGAACTGCAGTGTCAGTCTAATTTTCGTTTTCTTTTGGTAAGAAATTTGTTCTTTCTTTCTGAAAACTTACGGGATTTTCTCTTTTGTCTCTGTAGCTCAGGAATTTTACCAGCATATGTCTGGGTATATGCCTTTTCTTTGTCTGCCTAGAAATCAGTGAGCAATTTCAATCTGCAGATAAGTCTCTTTCCAGCTGTCAGAAAATTTATTCTTGCTTAATTATTGCCTAGTCACTCTCTGTTCTTTCTTCTTCTTCAGTTACTTGTACATCGAGAGCCATCTGGCCTAAGTTCAAATCTTAAGCATGTGATTTAACTTCTTTGTGCCTTAATATCCTCATCTCAAAAATGGGAGTTTTTACAGTAGTCTGTTTGACTACTGTAACAAAATACCTTAGACTGAGTAATTTATAAACAGCAGAAACCTATTGTTCACAGCTCTGGAGTTTGGGAAGTCCAAGAGAATAATGGAGTGATAGATTTGGTGTCTGGTGAGGGATGACTCTGCTTTATAGATGGCACCTTCTATGTGTCCTTACATGGTGGAAGGGGCAGACGGGCTTTCTCAAGTTTGTCTTTTATGAGGACAAGTCTGTTTTCTTGTCTTTTACAAGGACAGTATTCTCATGCAGGAGGGCAGAGCCTTCATGACCTAATCACCTCCCAAAGTCTCTACCTCTAATAGCATCATGTGGGGGTTACATTTCAACATATGAATTTTAAAGGGACACAAACATTCAGGGGATAATAATGGCACTTACTTGATAGGATTGTTAAGAAGATGTTAAATGCCTAGACCAGTGCCTGGGCCATAGTAAGCATTATTGAGTGTTGACTATTATTATTTATATGTCAAGTCTTGATCTGTCTTCTAAGTCTATTATGTTTTCCTTTATAATTTCCATTTATTTTTTCATCTGTAACTTGAACTACTTTTACTTCCACTTGATCTTTCTGATTATTAATTTAGGTTTCAGCATTGACCATCTTCTCAAAATTATCTGAAAACTTTATATCTCTATACATGCTCTTACTTTTTTGATTTGTTGTCTGAATTTTAATCAGTTTTATTTTACTACTGCTACCTTTTCTGGGGGTTATATTTATTCTTCCTCTTGTCAGCTGCTGGATCTTTTTTGCCAGGCTATTTTACTTTGTCTGTTTATTTTGGGTCATGTCTAGCTGTTGGATTAATTTCAGTAGTGGCCGTGCTGCAAGTGGTGGTTAAGAATAGCTAGTTCTGCCTATATGGGTTGGCTGTATACCAGACTTCAAAAGTTCAATTCCCTGTGAAGCACCAGGAGAAGCAGCAAAGGCCAATATTCTTTAGTTTCAGGAGTGGAGAGGACTCAGGCCACCTTCAAGCCTCTCACAGGTCCTGGAAAACCAAGAAGGCAGCCAGCCAGAGCTGTCACTCTTTGGAGCTAGAGACCTTGTTCCGAGCTCTTTTTGGATGCTGTCCCTGATCTTTGATCCAAGGCTGCCTGTCCCTGATTCCCAGGCTCTTGTCCATCCCAGAGTGCAGAAGATCGTGTACCAGCTCTGTCTGTTCTTACCCGTCACCTTCGAGGACCCACCTGCCTCCTGCAGCAGCAGCAGCAGCTCTGGAGAAGCTGATCATTGGATTAGATTGGGAAAGGGAGGGCAGCAAGGGCATGCCCAAGCTATCATCTGTGCAGAATCTCCCATCTCCCTTCTGTTCCTCCCTCTCGTTATTATTATTGATCATTGTTATATGTTGATGATCATCATCACATATGAATTTTATTACTTGACATAAATTACTTCCCCTTTATATTAAGTTTCCTCCTTTATAAAGTTAGGCTGACTTAATTGGCCTCTTGAATTCCTTCTAGCTTGTTGATCTCATGAGAGCTATTTTTCTCTATTTTCAGCCGACAGTTTCTTCAATTATCAGGACATTTGATTTCTACAGGAGCTTAAAATACAGATTGTGTTAAATTGTACAGATTGTGTTAAATCAAATATATTCTGTACTTTTCTGACTTACTAATCTTGAGGATGTGTCACCACTCAATGACAATACTGTTGCTGTGTTTTAGAGTCACTTAAGGCTGAACAGCTTGCTTCCTGGTGTATTATATTAAACACAGACTTAAAAAACAAAACCCAAAGCAGCTTTTCTGTCAAAACAACATCAGTTTTACAACGTCTTTTTCACAGAGTTGATGTTTACTGGAAAAAGGAGCACTTAAATATTATAAAGCATAAAATCAGCTGTGACTTGATGCTTTCTTGATAATTTTCCTTTATAGTATAGATTGTGTCACACAAATGGGCTACTTAAAATTTTTTTTCACGTGAAAGTCTCTGATAGAAAAAGGCATTTAGAGGTTATTTTTATAAGACAAAAATAAACATCATGGTTATTTAAAATCTTTTTTTAATTAATGACTGAACCTTGAGCTTCCTTATTACATGAAAAAGTAGATTACTGATTCTATGATAGGAGTGAATGAAAGTTACTTACATTTCTTATGTTTATTCAATCAGCAAACATTCATTGAGGGCCATTTATATGCAAGAATGATGCTGGGAAGTGGGGACATACTCGGAACCAGTCCTCATCTCTGCCCTCAAGAAGCTTATTATCTAGTTAGGGAGGGAGAGAAAATAGTTCATAATCCCTGTAATAATTCTAATTTTAACAAAAACCTAGAAGACAATTCAAATATTATTTTTAAATATTAGTGCCATTATCATATTGTACATCATACCATATCATATATCATATCATATGGCACTAATATATAATATAAACTGTATAGTACTAATACATATATATACTTATATGTGGCATGATGACATGAAGTATTTGTTATTTTTGTCTTATATTGATATTTGGTATAATTTGAAACAATAAGTGAAATATACAAAAAGGGGAGATGTTGAAATATGGTTGTGCTGAACAAATTAGCATATCTTTTATTTCCCTTCTAGCCTGGGATCTAATCACTGTTGATAATTGTTGAGGTTAAGAGTGTGGGCTCTAAGAAAGAATTCTTATTCAATTCAATTCCCTTGAACAAGTCATTTAACTTCCCTTGTTTTCATTTCCTCTCATATAAAATGTGGGTGAGTCCCAATGTCATTATCCTCTGAAATGACGTGAGTGGCATGCATAACATATTTAGAAGGGCACCTCCTCACTTGTTTTAAGAGCTTTGTAGGTGTCAGCTGTTCTTCCTGTTCCATGCCTGGCCTCCTTACTCTTCTGGGAGCCTCCCAGAAGCAAAGGCTTTTCCTCTCCATATTCTTCTTTTCCGTATTCACTTTGTCATCTCCGTATTCTCATCAGTGTGCTGCCATCCCGCCTGGTTCAGAGTAAGGACTCAGTAACTTCTTCCTGGATGAGAGACAGAGAGAGAGAGAGAGAGAGAGAGAGATTGAGGCTGTCCATCATCCTGCCATTCACATAGCACATGCCTGAATTAAAAGTTTACAAAAAGTTCTAGGTTTAAAAAAATATATCCTTTGTAGGGCATAGCAACTTGGAATTAAAAATTTCAGAACCTAAAGATACCTCACAATTTTGTAGTTCTGCTACATTTTATTTTTTAGCATTTAGTAGCCAAGAAATGTTTTAAAGACATGTAATACCCAATATTTCAATCATTTTTTCAGAGGACGCTTAAGGCTTGGAGGCATGTGGGGACTTGTTCAAAGCCTCAATGATATGGTAGCACAAATGACTGGCCAGGATCCAGTACTTCAGTTAGAATTCAGTATCTGTATCAGAGTCCTACACTGCCTTTCTGTTTATATTGCTTTATTGTGTGTTCAATTATCCTATCAATTAATTATTTCCCCTACTTGCATTCTCCTCTTTACGCCAAAGTTTTTGTTCTTTAAAATTACCAAAGAGAAGGTGTTCATCTGCTTTTAGCCTAGACAGCCACATTCTCTGGGACGGTTTCCCTAACCTCCCCCAACCTGGGCCTGCCAGCAAAGTGCCCTATGCTTTCTCTGCTACACAATTGGTCATGCAGTATTTTGATTGCCTGTCTGGCTATTCATATTCTCCATTAAACAAAACACTAGGCTTCATGACCTCCCTCTTAAGAGATAGTGCAATGTTGTAGTTTGGAGTGTGGGCCCTGGAGTCAGACTGCCTAGGTTCAAATTATGGCTCTTCTGTTTACTAGCCATCTAACCTTGGGTGAGTTGCTGAAACCTCACTGAGCTACTGCTTTGTCCTCTGTCAAATAAGCTTGATAATGGTCCCCACTCAGAGTTGTGGGGATCATATGAGTAACGCATTTAAGTCCTTCAGAGGGTGGCTGGCATGTAGGACACATTTAATAAATCTTAGCTCTTATTATTTTCTTTTTTTGTTTTTATCAAGTACCTAAGCACTTAGAAAATATTTGTTGAATAAATGTCTGCATCCCTGGCTCTGGGGTCACACAGATAAAGTCTAATGTCTCTTCCATACAATGGTTTTTTAAGTAAAAACATGTTAAATAATGATGGGGCCTAATAAAAAGCATAGCATGTAGCTCTTGTCCATCGTGGGTTTGCCGTCTAGTGGAGATGACAAAACAAAACAAAACAAAACAAAACACACAAAGCAAGTAACAACTCTAATGCTTAATAGAAAGAAAATTACTGCCTATTAATATTTGCAAATTTTATTGGGAACAACATAAAATTTCCAGGTGTTTCCCTATTAACAACCTCATCTTAGCAGCATGAAAGTTGTTCTGTAGAGCATTGTGAATTTTAGAAGGAAAGGGTTTTGAGAGATTATTCTTCATTTAAAAAATAAGAAAACATGTTAGAAATGTATCAAAGAAAAAATTTCAAGGGGTTATTACTGTAGTTCATTGAAATATTGGGTATTATATGTCTGTAAAACATTTCTTGGATGCTAAAAACTGTAAAAACTACCAAAGTTCTTGATAGATTTCATTACTGTGAGAGCAGTCTGGTAACTTGGAGGCTTGTTATAAACGCTGTGTATTTTATTGTTCTTCCCCACCCAACTGGTTTTCTTTTAGGACATACAGTGGCCAAGCAAGTATATTACAAGAATAAAAGGAAGGACCCCTCAAAGTGGTTACCTGCTCTTCATCTGTTTGATGTGGCACTGAAGCTCTGTAGAACAACAGCAGTGGAGGAACATGAGGTGGAAGCTGAAATCCTTTTTCAGAAAGGTAAAATGCATCTGGGGCCAGAACTATGATAAAATTTATGGAATTCTTTTTTCTATCAACAACAGGATTCTTGAAAATCTGGTCCCTGACTATAAAAATTACAAACATACAAAGGGCTTAGAGATGATTAACACAACGGTACCTCCACTAAATCCAGTCGTAGGTAAAAGAACGCTGCTTATTTTAAGTTTATGTCTAGGAAGAAAAAAGTACTACTGCTTCATTTCTTTTATAATTGTAATTGATTCTTCTTATACAAAGTTTCAGGTTTGACTGAAAAATGGCAGCCTAGCCTCTTAGCTGTAAATAATATTACTTAAATAATGCTTGGAAGACATTTTTTCTGCATCATTTCATTACTTAGCTAAACATTTTGGTTAATTTTTGTAACTAAGAGATACATACTCCTTGAAATTAAATAGATATAGCACACCTATACTTAAAACTTATATGTAACACCTATTTCCTTAATACATTTATGTAATTTTATTGTGGGCATTTTACCTCTGAGAAAAAGATAAGGATGATTGCTGTCATTTACTGAGTATCTACTAGATGCTAGGTGCTGTATTCAATATGTTCAATATGTATCTCACAGTGCTAATTCTTAAAATAGCTCTGCAAGGTAGGCATGACAAATCCTGCTTGATGATGAGGAAAATTAGGTGCGGTCTGGTTAAGTGACTTTCCAAAAGTCAACAGCCACTAAATGATAGTGCCCAGATGTGAGCTCAATGCTGGCCAGCTCTGTGCCCTTTCCACAGGCTGCATGAAAGCTGTGAATCCTTTCTGTAGTGATTATAGAAGTTTCCTTTCCCATCCTTGTTGCTACCTATGTGCTCTGCTAGTGCCTACATTTTTTTTTTTTTTTTTTTGAGATGTAGTCTTGCTCTGTTACCCAGGCTGGAGTGCAGTGGCATGATCTTGGCTCACAGCAACCTTCGCCTCCTGGGTTCAAGCAATTCTCCTTCCTCAGCCTACTGAGTAACTGGGACCACAGGCGTGCACCACCACACTTGGCTAATTTTTGTATTTTTAGTAGAGATGGGGTTTCACTCTTTTGGCCAGGCTGATCTGGAACTCCTGACCTCAAACTATCCACCTGCCTTGGCCTCCCAAAGTGCTGGGATTGCAGGCATGAGCCACCAGGCCCAGCCTGCTAATGCCTATATTTGAAGGCTGCAGCTCACCATGAGGGCTGGGAGCTGCGAGGGCCAGCGCACTTGCATTATCATAGAGAGTTTTCAGCCATTTGCTGACTTTTTAGGATTTATTTTTTCTCCTTAGGTTTGTGATTTTTCTAAAATTTTAAAAGTGTTTTCAATTTATTTTTAACTGACAAAGCAATTGCATATATTTAGGGGGTATAGTGTGATTTTTTGATACATGTATATATTGTGGCATGATTAAATCAAGCTAATTAGCATATCCATCACTTCACATACTTATCATCTTTTTGTGGTGAAAGCATTTAAAATCTATAATTATTATTAATTATAGTCACCATGTTGTACAATAGGTCTCCAGAACTTATTCCTCCCATTTAACTGAAACTTTGTACCCTTTGACCAATATCTCCCTACTCCCCCACCATCCCTGACTTTTTAAGATTCTTCAGTTAAGTGAGATCATGCAATATTTGTCTTTATGTGCCTGGCTTATTTCACTGGGAATAATGTCCTCCAGGTTCATCCATGATGTCTTCAAATAACAGGATTTCTTTCTATTTTAAGGCTGAATAGTAAGTATTCCATTGCGTATATATATCACATTTTCTTTTTTTTTTTTTTTTTTTGAGACTAAGTCTCACTCTGTCACCCAGGCTGGAGTGCAGTGGTGTGATCTCGGCTCACTGCAACCTCCACCTCCCAGGTTCAAGTGATTCTCCTGCTTCAGCCTCCTGAGTGGCTGGGATTACAGATGCGCACCACCATGCCAGGCTCATTTTTGTATTTTTAGTAGAGATGGAGTTTTGCCATGTTGGGCAGGCTGGTCTTGAACTCCTGACCTTGTGATCTGCCCACCTCGGCCTCTCAGAGTGCTGGGATTACAGGCGTGAGCCACCACAGCCAGCCATATCACATTTTCTTTATCCATGCACCTGTCGAAGGGTACTTTGGTTCCATATCTTGGCTATTGTGAATAATGTGAATAATGCTACAATGAACATGGGAGAGCAGATGTTTTCTATGATATCTGTGAAGAAGACGGGGAAAGAGGAGAATGCATGTCAAAAAAGGGAATGTAAGGAGGAGGGAGAAGCACAAAGTAAGGGAATGGAGAGAAAAGTTAGATGGGAAGACGGGAAAACCAGTTGTGTAGGGCTAGCCAAAGAAGGCTTGCCTCACGTTGCTTCCTGAATGCAGGGGAAGCCTGAAAGTTCTGAAGAAGGAGGCAATGGGTCTTTCCTCATTGGCTTACCTTCTGGAAGAAATAGACAGACATACAAAAGGACAGCACACGAAATGTTCTGAATTTCCAGCATGAAATATTTGTTCTTAAGTTCTAAGTGCTAGAAAAAGGAAAAATCATCTTTGTATCTTTTTTGTCTTTCAGGCAAAATAGAACGTCAGATACTAATGGAAGAGAAATCTCCAAGTTTTCAACTTGAGAGTTTATATGAAGCTATACAACTAAGCCTGAAAAATGATCAAAACTCAGGGTAAAAAGATATTCCATTGTTGTAGCTGTGTGTGTTTGGTTTGAGCGCTGTGTTCTGGTAGTGCATTGACCATTCAAGGCTGGATTGATTGGGATGCCTTCTGAAAGCAGGGCTAGTTCATGGGGTCCATCTCAAGCTTGTTGCTGTTTGTTCTGACCCAAAGCCTCCTTTAAAGTAATGGTAAATGATGGCTGTCCTCACAGTGGCATATTGGCCTGTACCCAGATCTCCTGTCAGTCCCAGGATTGCTGGGGCCTCCTCAGAATGACTGGCTTCTAAACTGGAAGATCCTTCCCTAAATGTGCAATTGTGTCTAGAAGGGGTTCGTGTGGCTATTCACTCTGGTCATCAGGACCAGGACTGGCCAACTTAATTCTGTATGAATATCACCTCAATATTGAGTAAACCATCTTTATTACAATGGCACTGATCCAGGTGCACTGATCCCCAGCTGACAGATTTGATAGTGAATACATAGACCTAACCCATACTGAGTCACTGCTTTCTGCATTGCATAACTCTATGTATTTCTTTCTATTTTATTTAGTGTAGGAGGATAGAGAGGGGCCTACATTTTCAAGGCAAATTCCTCCAGCCCTGACCTTCACTTATTTAGTGTCTTGTGTGCTAGAATATTCCAGAATGGTCTTGATACCAGGCTTTATGGCAGTTGTAGCATGGAGTGTTGCCAGCACAGGACAAGGCAGAATGCTAAGCTCTCTTCAAGAACTTCCAATTTTAGTAGGGAGGAAGATGGTCAAAAGTGCTATGAAAAGAGGGTGTGTGTTTGTGACAGATGCTGGTTTTGCCAGTTTTTACCTTTCATCAGCTCAGAAATTGTTGGCAAATGATACCAATGATTATGCATGGTGAAGCTATTTAATAAGTACAGTGCTATATCATTTTAGATTGATAAGAGACTCCTACCTAGAAATGGCTCTATTGTATTTTCATCTGAAGAAGCCAAAGATAAAAATTTCAGGATCACCATTAACACTTAAGGTAAGAGTCTATTTTATTAGGAATTATGAGTTAATTGCCTTTGAGCTTGCTATTTTGGTAACACTGTGCTATTGAAATAATAAGGCTGATTTTCCTGTGTGGCTTGGAGAAATTAATTCATTGCTTTGTAGTTATACTTGTAACTATGTTACAAACAGATATCTCTTTGGACATTTTATTTAGGGCTTTGGAAATTATCTTTATATATACATGTCTGCCTGTGAAAATGTTATCCATGAATTGTAAGTGTACATAAATATATACTTAATATTAATATATAAATATACAGTTATGTTTCATGGATAACATGTAAATGCAAGGCAATGAATGAGTCATTAGTATTGATCAGGAAAATTCAAGAAATGACATATTGGTTAAACAGATGGACAAGTGAAGTTTTCAATACTGATATGGCCTATAAACAGATTACCTCTTGATAGAATCATTCATTCATTCATCACATATCTATTGAGCATCTACTATGATCCAGGTACTCTTATAGAGGAAGATGTTAAAGTGGTGTCTAAAACAAACTTGGTCCCTGTTCTCATGGAGCTTGCCTTTCAGTAGAGGAAAACAGATAATAAACCAGTAAAGGAAGGAGACCAGAGGAGGAAATGAGGGACAACGAGGGGAAGGACATGTATTAGTTTATTTTCACGCTGCTAAAAAAGACATACCTGAGACTGAGTAATTATAAAGGAAAGAGGTTTAATGGACTCACAGTTCCATGTAGCTGGGGAGGCTTCACAATCATGGTGGAAGGCGAAAGTCACATCTTACATGGCAGCAGACAAAGAATGAGAACCAAGTGAAAGGGGTTTCCCCTTATAAAACCATCAGATCTCCTGAGATTTATTCACTACCATGAGAACAGTATGGGAGAAACTGCCCCATGATTCAGTTATCTCCCACCAAGTCCCTCCCACAACGTGTGGGAATTTTGGGAGCTACAATTCAAGATGAGATTTGGGTGAGGACACAGCCAAACCATATTAGGGGGTGACTTAGGTAGTGAAATTTGGAGCTAGGAATAACTTGTATTGGTGGGATTTTCAATGAATGACCTGAGAAGGGGTGATGTTTGAAGTAGGGTTTAATGGATGAGGAGGGACCCCAGCAAAGAGTTGCAGAGGGGTCGCATCTTCTAGCTAGAGCAGTGCTTCCAAACTAAGGTGTGGAATCACCTCTGAAAATCTTGTGAAATGGCAGAATCTGATTCAGTAAATCAGGGATGGGCTCTGAGATTTGGCATGTCTAACGAGCCTCCCAGGTGATGCTGATGCCACTGGTCTGTGGGCCACACATGAGGACCAAGGGTCTAGACTGAGGGAGATCCCAGAGGCAGGAATAATTTGGGTGGGTTTGAGGTATATGAACCCAGTAATTTTATTTTTTGTTTTTAAAATTTTAGTGGGCTTTTCTGTTTCATCCTTATTGAATAATCATTTGACCCTCCAAGAGATCTTTTCAGAAAATGTTGGCATCAAATCTTTAATTTTTGAGACAGCATAAACATGATTTAAAACCTTTAGGCAAATAGACTGTCAGTCAATTGAATTATTCATATGGCAGCTGCCTTAGGTAAATGGCCCCTCTTTTTTTAATCGAAATAGTTGCAAACTAGAAAAAGTTACTTTGTGTTGTTTGATAAACATGTTTATTTCCAGTAACAGAAAAAAAAAACCCTTGTTTTTATAGCAGGTGGCAATACAAATTAATAGGATGCTAGGATGATAATATGTCAGCTTTCTGGCCCTTACTAGAGAAGTGCTTATAATTAAGAACATAAAGAAGTTAGGATCTGAATGAAAACAGTAGTGTAATTCCTTACAATATGATCACCATTTTCTGTATGTTTTGACATAGTATAAATATTTTAGCAAGCCATAGAATTATTAGAAGCACAGAAAACAGCCAAAACCAATTAAAAAAATTCATGCAGACATATTCAGACTATGGAAATATAATATTTGAAATATGTCCTAATAAAGACAACACATTATAAGCCCTTAAAAGGAAGCACTATTGTTTCACTTTTATGTAGTGTCCATACAGCAGAGTGACCATAGTACCTGTGTGGGTTTGAATCCTAGCTTCACAACTTACTAGCTATGTGACGGAGGTCTTTCTAAGCCTAGTTTCCTCACCTGTGAAATGGAGATGAGGATCCTTACCTCTTAGAGTGGCTCTGAGAATTAAACAAGATAATGGGCTTGTATGTAATAAGTACTTATATAAATGGAACTATTACTTCTCATTATGTAACATCAGCTAAATATCTTTATTCTTCTATTTTGTTAATAGCAGATACTCAATAATTGATGCCTAAGCTGAAATGACTATTTCTTGAACATTCATTTATTTACTCATGAACTGAACACTTACTGAGGGCTTAATGTATGTTAACCACTTTCTTTCCTAAGGAGCACAGAGTCTAGCAAGAGAGATAAATAATTGTATTGCAATGTGACAAGGACTATAATCACAATTTGTCAAGGTGGAGAAGTGGGGCAAAGTAGGGACTAATACTGTTTTGGGGAAATGCTGGAGAAGGCTTCACAGATGAAGTACATTTTGAAGGATAAGTGGAGTTCTCCAAGTAGTTATGTGGGAGAAAACAGTCCACAGAGAGATCAGCATGCATACATTTAAAAAAAACTTGAGGTGTAATTTCCATCCATGAAATTAATGCATTTTAAGACTGCAGTCCACAGATGTTTAGTAAATTTACAGAGTTGTGCAACAATCACCACTATCCAGTTTTAGAACATTTTCATCATCCCAAGAAAGATCCCTTATGCCTACTTGCAGTCAATCCTGTTTCCACCCCTAGTCCCATGAAACCACCAAACTGTTTTCTGTCTCTATAGATTTGCCTTTTCTAGACATTTCATGTAAATAGAATGATAGATTTTATTTTAGTTTTTCTGAGACAGAGTCTTGCTCTGATGCCTAGACTGGAGTGCAGTGGCATGATCTAGGCTCACTGCAACCTCCGCCTCCTGGGTTCAAGCAATTCTCCTGCCTCAGCTTCCCGAGTAGCTCGGACTACAGGCATGCACCGCCATGCCCAGCTAATAGAATGATAGATTTTGTCTTGTTTATGCCTGCTTCTTTCACCTAGTATAATGTTTCATAGGTTCCCCCATGTTGTAGTGTGTAACGGTAGTTTTGTTGTTGTTGTTGCTGAATAATGTTTCATTATATGGATATGCCACGTTTTTTTTCTCTATCCATTCAGTAGTTGATGTTTTCACTTTTTGGCTGTTTTGATAAATGATGTTTTGAACATTCATATACACGTTTTTTTGTGGACATATGTTTTAAATTCTTTTGAGTATATACCTAAGAGTGAAATTGCTGGGTTATATGGCAACTCTATGTTTAGCCTTTTGATGATCTGTCAGATTGTTTTCAAAGGTGGCTCTACCATTTTACATTCTTACCAGCAGTATATGAAGGTTGCAATTTTTCTACATCCTTGCTAACACTTGTTATTATCTGCCTTTTTGGTAGTTCCCATGCTAGTAGGTATGAAGTGGTATCTCACTGTGGTTTTGATTTGCATTTCTCTGGTGGCTAATGATGCTTAGATCTTTTCATGTGCTTATTGGCCATTTGTATATCTTCTTTGGGGAAATGTCTAGTCAGATCTTTTGCCCATTTTTATTGGGTCATTTGTCTTTTTTTATCATTGAGCTTTGAGAGTTTTCTTTTTTAAAAATATATGTATTCTAGATACAAGCCCCCTATCAGATAAATGATTTGCAAATATTTTCTCCTGGTTAGTGGCTTGTCCTTTCATATTGTTAGTAGTGTCTTTGGAGGCACAAAATTTTTAAATTTTAATGAAGTCCAAATTGTCATTTTTTTCTTTTATAGATTGTGTTTTTTTTGGTGGCATATCTAGAACCCTTTGTCTAACTGCAGTTGTTGAATATTTTCTTATATGTTTTCTTCTAGAAGTTGTATAGTTTTAACTTTTACATTTAAGTCTATGATCCATTTTGAGTTAATACTTGCGTAGAGTGTGAGGTAAGATTCTAAATTCTAAATTCATCTTTGTGTCCATGAATATGCAGTTGTCTCAGCACCATTTGTTGCAAAGACTTATCCTTTTCTCGTTGGATTGCTTTGGCACTTTTGTTGAAAATTAATTATAAATGCAAATGTTTATTCCTGGAATTTCAATCCTGTTTCATTGACCTCTAAGTCTACCTTTACTTGAGTGTCCACTGTCTTGGTTCCTGTAGCTTTTAGTAAGTTTTGAAATTGTAAAGTGCATGTTCCAACTATATTCTTCCTTTTCAAAACTGTTTTGGCTACTTTGACTCCTTTACATTTCACTTTCTATTTTAGGATCTGCTTGTCAATTTCTGCAAAAAAAAACTAAGGAGATTTTTGTTGCCATCTTAACAATATTAAGTCCCCTAATTAATGAATATGGACTGTCTCTTCATTTATTCTGACCTTAATTTCTCTCAACAAAGTTTTGTCTTTTTAGTGTATGAGTCTTATACATTTTTGTTGTTTATTTCTATTGTCAAAGGGATTTTTATTTTAATTTTTAGATTGCTTATTGCTAGTATATAAAAATACAGTTCATTTGTGTGTATTCATTGTTTTGCATCCTGTGACCTTGCTAAACAGGTTTAATAATGTTAATTCTGTTTGTGTGTCTGTTTGTGTATTCCTTAGGATTTTCTACATATAGGATCATGTCTTCTGCAAAGAAAGACACTTTACTTCTTCATTTCCAATCTACATGCATTCCACACCCCATGCCTGGGTTTTCTTTCCTGTTTACATAACCTAGAATCTCCTGTGCAATGTCGAACATCTCCCCCATCTGGAAAATGCCCACCATATTCTTTCTCCACTCCAAATTTTTCTACGGTGGGCTCAAGCCCAACTTCCTCAATAAAGGTTTCCTTTCCATTCGAGTTGACTTCTTTTTTCTTTGAATGGCTGGGTCACTAGTTGGTCTTACATTATAGTTATTTAATGTTGTTCTCTATTCTTCATTACATGCCTATTAGTCTTGTTTCCAGAATTTAAGTAGATAAATTACCCATGCTTATGTAGTCAGTAAGCTAGCAATTGTTACTCCAGATTAGTCCCATCACAGCTAATGATTAGGGTTTTTTGTTGTTGTTGTTGTTTTTGTTTTTGTTTTTTTTTTAATCTTGGAATGGGGCTATATTGCTTAGATTTCCCCATAGGCAGATCTTTCCAGGTGTCATCTTCTCCCAGGCTTAATGCTAGAGCTAAGCTAGGCCACATTTACGCCTTATACTTGTTGCTTTGACATCAGCATTGTACACGGCCTTTCTTTTTCTCTGGGAGTCTTCTAGCCAGAAGTAAAATAAAGATACTTTTGTTATTGTTTGTTTTATTCTGCACGTTCATTGAAAATTAAAGAATTGGTCAAAATATGGGCATCAAAGAATTAGCACCCGTGGGGCTAATGGAATAGTTAGCTCCATCCAGATGATTTAAATCCTAAGAAACTACTACTACTTATTTTAGTTGTCTTTAAAAATGTACAACAGATACTGGCTACTGGTGGAGTTTTGTTCTGTTCACTTCTGTAGCATTGACTTTCTATGTTTAAAAACTGAATATATATTTTTAAAATATATATTCATTCTTTATTAAAGAAACCCCCATGGTAAAAAAAATCCTCAATCATTGTTTGTTTTGCTATTCTATGGAACTTTATGATAATACTATCTCTTTAATATTTTTCTTAGCAGGAAATATGATAGCAAATACTGCCAAAAATCTTTAAGCAATGTCCTAATTTCTGATGCTGTTACACAATATATTCAATTTATAGGTTTTCTATTATAATGGCACTTAATTTTACTTAAGATGCGATTTTTGGATGGGCATAGTGACTCACGCCTGTAATCCCAGCACTTTGGAAGGTTGAGGTGGGCCGATCACCTGAGCTCAGGAGTTCAAGACCAGCCTGGGCAACATGGTGACACCTTGTTTCTACAGAAAATACAAAAACTAGCTGGGTGTGGTGGTGCATGCCTGTAGTCCCAGCTAGTTGGGAGTCTGAGGCAGGAGAATTGTTTGAACCTGGGAGGCAGAGGTTGCAGTGAGCTGAGATTGTGTCATTGCACTCCAGCCTGTGTGACAGAGCAAGACTATGTCTCAAAAATGTATATATATAATTTTTATTAACTTATTACACAAATAATGCAAGTTCATTATAGA
Organism: Pongo abelii; assembly: GCF_028885655.2. NCBI lineage: Eukaryota > Metazoa > Chordata > Mammalia > Primates > Hominidae > Pongo > Pongo abelii. The sequence continues at coordinate 95,286,054 of NC_071995.2, forward strand.
AAATTAGAGAAAATGATAAGAATAATTTAACTAACTTAAAACTTGGGATAACCGCTGTTAATAATTTTCTCTGCTTTTATGTACAGGAAATGTATGTGTGTGCATATTTTTTGAAAAGAAGGATTGGACTTTTCATACAATTTTGTAACCTACACTTTTCTTTCCTCAATGTATTTCGAATATCTTTTCATGTCAATAGATACATTATTATCCTTAGTGACTACATAGCATTTCACTAAAATGTCATCTTCAGAAGATGAGAAGCGTTATCACAAAACTTTATATCATAACACATTTGCCATATTTTTAGCCTCCTCTCAGAAGAAGTAGTTCTGTTAGAGAAACATCAGCAAATAAATTTGAAATGTACAGTTCATTAGCCTGGATTGCAATAAGAGCTGCTGCACAGGTTGGTGTGATTTTTGTTTAATCTTTCTTTTTACTGTCATATCTGTATTCTCTGCCTTTGAAGAACACAATATACCTGTAAAAGAGAAAGGAGTTGGGCGTGATACCTCACGCCTGTTATCCCTGCAGTTTGGGAGGCTGAGGCAGGAGGATCACTTGAATCCAGGAGGTCGAGACCAGCCTGGACAACATAGCGAGAGCCCATCTCTACAAAAAATTTAAAAATTAGCTGGGCATGGTGGCATGCCTATAGTCTCAGCTACACAGAAGGCTGAGGCAAAAGGATTGCTTGACTCTGGGAGGTCGAGGCTGCAGTGAGCTGAGATCCCACCACTGCACTCCAGGCTGGGCAACAGAGTGAGATCCTGTCTCAAAAGAAAAAAAGAAAAAAAATTACGTTATTTGGGATTTGTGCCAATTATGTTTCTTTGGAAAGATTAGAAATACTAGTTATGTTTAGTGTTTTCAATCTCTCTATTAGCCAGACTTAATTCTCTTTGTTTCACCTTTTCTCAGTGAAACTATTGGCAGATATACATGTGTACATATTTGACATTTTGGCAACTATCTGTCATAGCTAGGTAAGGTAGCTTATTTAAAGTGACTTATGCATTAATTAAATTGTCAACCCTAAATTATTTGTTTGACTATGATATATTCTACATGTCAGGGATCACATGTTATTTTTTTAGGTTGTCTTTATTTTTTCCTCCAATGTATATGGAATATTATTTTATGAATTAACTTTTTTTCACATTATTTACCTAATTGATAATCTATGAATTAGAAAGCTTACATTTATAATTCTAATTTATGCATTAATTGTAGGTCAGTGAAGCTGTGCTGGCAATTAACTTACTTATTGGAAAGAAGAATACTAGAATGCATAAAGTTAACCAAGTGGCATTACCAAATATCCCAGAATTTGCTGCTCTGGATCTTTTGTCTTCGTATACAGATTATTTGCTTGGTATGTTTCGATGTCTACATATTATGCAAAAAAACTGATATGTGTAATATAGAATCAAGTTTCAAAGATTTAATTGTAATTTGTTGGCTTTTAGCTTAGATGGGATAGTGTTTGGGGGCACTTCCAGGGGATCATAGGGGTCCTAGGGCCAAAATAGAGGGTGCTTAGCTCACTGCACATGTGTGCCTGTTATTCTGTCAGCTGCTGCATTTCAGATGCATGTTCTTTTAAAAAAATGATATTTTGTATCTGTTTCTTTTCCAGTTCACACATATCAAGTGGGACGTTTTGGGAATGTTTGCCTCTCTGATCCTTTCATCCAAAATCTACATGCACTCTCCCACTCTGATATGCCTCCCTCTTCTTTTCCTTAGTTATTTTATATTTGTATGTATGTTTGATTGTGTGTTTAAGCTCTTTCTCTCATTAAATTATCATCAACTACCTGAGGGCAGGGTCTTCATATATTCAATTTTCATCTACAGCAAATTGCACAGTGCTTGCACATAGCAGACATTCAATATCAACATTTGTTAAATGAATTAATGAAAGAAATTAGCAAAATTTAAACTGGACTGCAATACTGTTTATGTTTTTGCTTAGTTACCCCTTTGATAGTAAACTATAATATAAACCTCTATATCAGATAACTGGTAACAGGCATTTAACATTCATTTATGTGTTTTTCCATTATTTCACTCAAAAAATATTTATTGAGTGCTTCTTGTGTGCTAAGCACTTGGATAGGTGCTAAGAAGCAAGACACTAGTCTTACTTCCAGACTGACATTTCACTAACATCCACCTCTAATTTTGCTTGGTGCTAGGTCAGCATTGAGCCAAAGGAGAAGAGTTTTAACCTTCTCCTTTGGGAGTGACCTTCCTAATACTTCTGGAATCACATCTGTAGACAGCGTCTTACTCTGCTGCATTGTTGGGTCAGCCTTAGTTAAAGTGTTAATGTCTAACGTCCCCCTCTTTGGCTCTTTTCTGAAGCATAGGTGTCCCAAATTATTTTGCAAACTATTTTATAGATTTTTTTTATGCTGAGGCTTTGTTTTCTTATTTTTATTTCCTTCGTGCCTGGGAGAATTTTACTTTATTGGCTTTCTGAGCCACAGCCTGAAGGTCAGACTGGGTGCTTGCTCTTCTTTAAGGTTCCCATTGGTGGGTTCTCTGGGGACAAAGCCATTGACCCTACACAGGGCAGTTTGGCAGCCCAGCAGCCAGGAGGAGCTGGTCACCACTTCTTTGCTTAACACTGTTTGGCAGCTCAATTCTCCCTGGTTCAGAATGCCAGGAAAGCATCCCTCTTAGAAGCACACATTATTGTACAGTATTAATAATCAAGAGATTACTTGACATCCTAGCTCTCCCAAACCATTTCATTTCTGTCAGCCTCATTAGAGACTAATCTACTCTAGAATCTGAGGCTAATTGCTCAGTCTCTTGTCCGTAGACTGAGAGATTAGTCAAAATCTAAGACAATGATTCAAACTTCCAATATGGCTATTTCTTCTTCATACTGCCTCCTTATTACTTCTGAATGACGTGTCTACTTTATCCTAGTCATTTCCTTGTGTTCTCCCAGTTTTTAGGGCAGGGATGACCAATAAGTTTCATCCAAGATGGACCCTAAAAATCAGTGGCCTACAACAACAGGAACTCATTCTTCCATTCAGCTCATGTGTTCTGCTTCAGGCTGTAGGTTGGGTTCAGGTGCACTCTTACGTACATTTGTTGTGAGTGAGGCCCAAGCAAAAGAGACAGTGGTTAGCTGGGGCATGATCTTCTCATGGTAGATACCAGAGCAAAAGAGCCACAAACCAAATCACACAAGTGCATTTAAGGCCTCTCTTCACATCCCATCCCATTGGCCACAGCAAGTCATAGGGCCAAGTCCAATATCAGTGAGCTAGGGAAATATACACTGCTTGTACAGGAAGGGAGAGAGGCATGGATGTTTGCTAAATGATAATCCAAACTGTCGCATATGACAAATTCAATGGCCAGTGGCTACCTGAGAAGAACCTCTGTATGGTTCAGAGGAAAGAACCATAGAAAAGACACGAAAAAGGTGCTGTGATTAATTAATGATGTCAGCCAAGGGCACACACAGTGGAAAATGGCATCCTCTAGACAAAACCATGTTTGTTGATCCAGTTGAGTAGGTAGTCTTCATCTCAGTTTAATACTAGAACCTAAGCTTTCTTGTTCCGTGTCAGTGGCTTTCATAGCATATTACATTTTTTCAGTTTCCATTTTATACCATTAGCCCTTCTTTACTATTTTAACTATGAAATTACCAAATTTTAAAATCCAATCTGTTTTGCATTTTGCCTAGCCTTGAGAATAATAATTTTGCCTTCCAGTCCTTTCCTGGCAGGCTGATAATTAATTCATGTTGATGACTTCCCTCACTTCAGTGTTTGGGTTAGAAGGAGGTTCTGAATTCCCACTTGGTTGCCACTAATACCCAGATGGCAGTGAGGTTCATATTATAATGGCTTTTGCTAAAGGGCAAAATTCCTTAACAACAACAAATAAAACTTGTTTGATTTTCCTTGCATTAGCATAAATTAGCATCCAGCAAAAAACCTCCTCAGTAATCTTAGCTTTAAACAATACTAGCATTGATCTACACATGAGGTGATGAGCAACATTTGCTGTTATTGTATGCGGAGTACTGTACCAGATATTTACATTCAGAGAGAAGGAAGAGTCAGAGAACACATCAAGGAAGCAGATCTTACCTTCCATGAGCTTCTAGTCATGGGCAATCAGAACAGGCATATACCCTGAAATGACAGACATTCATTTTTTGGCCAGGCACAGAGGCTCATGCCTGTAATCCCAGCACTTTGGGAGGCTAAGGTGGGTGGATTATTTGAGGTCAGGAGTTTGAGACCACCCTGGGCAACATGGTGAAACCCCGTCTCTACTAAAAATACAAAAATTAGCTGGGTATGCTGGTGCACACCTGTAGTCCCAACTACTCAGGAGGGTGAGACAGGAGAATCGCTTGAACCCAGAAGGTGGAGGTTGCAGTGAGCTGAGATCGCACCATTGCACTCTAGCCTCAGTGACAAAGTGAGACTCTGTCTCAAAAAATAAAATACAAAAAACAAAATTCATCTTTTAAGAAGAGCATAATAGGCTGGGTGCGGTGGGTTACAGCTATAATCCCGGCACTTTGGAAGGCCAAGACGGGTGGATCACTTGAGGCCAGGAGTTCAAGACCAGCCTGGCCAACATGGCAAAACCCGATCTCTACTAAAAATACAAAAATTAGCTGGGTATGGTGGTGGGCGCCTATAATCCCAGCTACTAGGGAGGCTGAGGCAGGGTAATAGATTGAACCTGGGAGGCAGAGGTTGCAGTGAGCCGAGATCACGCCACTGCACTCAGCCTGGGTGACAGAGTGAGACTCTATCTCAAAAAATAAAACAAAACAAAACAAAACAAAAATGAAAACAAAACAAAAAAAGAAGCAGAGCATAATAATGAAGGCAGATTAAAGTGCCACAAGCTAAATCCATCTATGCCTTCTGAGGGGAGCTGGACACAGGCAGGACGGCATATGAGTTAATTAAGAGCATTGTTCTCTGGGAGAGGTATATTATGCGGCAGGTGTAAATTGACTCGGGAAGCAAATTTTATCAACAGAGCAACTGATGACAGGAGCATGATGACAGAATGGACTAGTCATGTGTGGAGAGTGGACTATAGATCATCCTGCCAGGACCAGAGAGCAATTGTATGACATCTATAGCACAGTAAGAGAGTTAAGTGATGCACCTAGTACAATTACTGAGGTATTCTCTGTAGGAACAGACACCTTGAGATGATGGCACTGGCAATGTGGGGCCATGTTTAAATTCAATGCAAAGAAACCTTTATTTCATGCTACCTACTTTGGGTCCAGTTATATTCAAGTATATACTCTATCATTTTGTCTTGATTTTCTTGTGGCCTTGATAAAAATTTCAGCTGGGATTAAAATTATTAAATTCTGTATTTAAATTTTGAATTCAAAGTAACATTTAGGATTACTGGTCCCAGATGCAGCCTCTTACTACTACATAAACAATATATACAGAAAACTATAAATGCCTGTCTTGCTAAAAGTAATGTCAGTGAATGTTAGGTCCAGGGTCAGGTTCCAGCCCATGCTGAGGTCGGAGGGGTGTGGGTGGATGGGGAGCAGGGAGCTGAAAGAACGTTCGGGGGGCTGTAGGTATGTGAAATACAGCTTTATTCAGTAGCTCTCTCATCAGCAGCTCTCTTATACAGACTGCTCTGTCTCGGCTCCTTGCTCTGGCCACTGCCACACACAGCTGCGCAGCCAGCTTTCCCTTCAGGGTGAGCAGCTTAACTCTTTCTTTCTCTGGGCATGAGTGCACCTATACAGTGTCAGCATGGCAATTATACCTTTTATAGACAGTAGTGGCTCAGAGCCAAACGATGAGCCTTCCCATGGCTACATGGCTGTGATAACAAGTAGAGTTATACGCCTGCGCTCTAAACTCACTGAGTCCCACAGAATGTAAACATCCTACTTCGGCCTATCCTTGACCAAAGCATATCCATTACCTTACAGTGAACCTATTGTCAGAATACAAAAAGAGATTTATGGAGCAGAGCCGAGAATCACAACTGGGCTTTAATGTATGTTTTGCCTCTTGAAACAGAGCAAACCTTCCAGCCTGAAAAGAAATCTGATTTTTCCCTCCCATACCACCTTGCACCTGGTGCAGAGATACAGGGTCAATAACAACTAATTAAAAAGTGAGATGCAATTCCTCTACTATTATCTTCTGTTTTCCTATTCCTCTAACACACAATTCCCCATAGTGGGGGAACTGGATTGGTATATTACTACTCAAATCCGAAATAATTATACTACACCTATAGGTGGGAATGGAGAAAAATCATCTGTGGTAGTGAAGGTGTGGTGTGTGTGTGTGTGTGTGTGTGTGTGAATTTGTGTGTGTTGCATCGAGTATTAGAGATGAGACAATTGGGTCATGACAAGGACCAGCCTCAGTGAAGCAGACTTGTCCTGGTCCAATGCCTGCAAGAGTCCAGAAACTCTACTCAGAGATTCATACACTGATCACTTAAATCTGAGAAGGGACAGTACCATGGCTAAGAGGAGAGCACACACCCTATCAATTGTCAGGTACTAGGCAGGAGGAGACCCTGTTTATTCTAGACAGAGTCAACAATGTAAAATAAGAAACAACAGATGGTTCATGTGAGAGAAAACATTCTTAAAAGAGCACAGTGGAATGCTGTCCTGGAGACTGAGAGGAAGCTTTACCCTTCAGTGAACTGGAGGAGACTCAACAAGATTGTTTGCTACCCTTAGCAGGGCCCAGGCCATCAAGATTCACACAACAGCAGAAAGCGATGACTCAGGAAGTGCCAGATAATAATGGGATGAGTGGCACCTGATGCTGTGTGCCAGCGCTATCTTACTTGATTTCATTTATGTTTCAGGAAAATCCTGTGGGAGTGTCATTATGCACATTTATAAATGAGGCAAGGTGCTCATTCAGAGAGGTTATGTAACTTGCGTACTATTCCACTACTAATTCAAATCCTGATCTATCCAATTCTAAAGGCTGTGCTGTTAAGCTTTATGTTGGGTGTGATAAGAAAGTATTGCCAGGAACTTAAAATGCAGAACTGATGCTTCTAATCAGCCTGCTGGACTGCTTGGATGGAGTTGACATGAGCGATGCCTCTGCCCTTCCCAATCCAAACACATAACAGTGGTGGGTAAATAGTACAAAAATTGTTTTAATTTGTAGCTGAGCTTGAAACCAGGAAAGGAAAATTCCAAATTGCCAAAGCAAATTGGGGATTTGTAGCAGGGCCTGAACCTGAGGACTTCACTGGAGAGGGATTAGAATTAGGCCTTAACAGATGGAACTGGGACTTCAGTACCAGACTCATGGAGCAGTCTGGAAAGAGGGCCCTGCAGGTAGGGAAAGTCAGAAACCAGCTAACTGTATAAATGGGGATTCAGAGTGGGCTTGTCCACACACTGGGGACTAGAAATACACTGTCCACTGGCTTGAGTAGATTCAGGGAAACAGGACAAATGCCCACATTAAAACCCACTTTAGGCCCGGGCGCGGTGGCTCACGCCTGTAATCCCAGCACTTTGGGAGGCCCAGGTGGGCGGATCACGAGGTCAGGAGATCGAGACCATCCTGGCTAATATGGTGAAACCCCGTCTCTACTAAAAATATAAAAAATCAGCCGGGTGTGATGGCGGGCGCCTGTAGTCCCAGGTGCTCGGGAGGCTGAGGCAGGAGAATGGCGTGAACCCGGGAGGCGGAGCTTGCAGTGAGCTGAGATAGCGCCACTGCACTCTGGCCTGGGCAAAAAAGCGAGACTCCGTCTCAAAAAAAGAAAAAAAAAAAAAGCACACACACAAAAAACCCCACTTTAGGTTGTAAGGTTGTAATTCACACCACCTAAATGATACACGGAAATTGGCATTTTAAATACTGGCCCAGAACCAGTGAAACCCAGGGAGCCCTGGCCTGGGCTGATAGGAAGCGATTGCAAAGGGATCCTCCTCCATGCAGGGCAGAAGGGACTCTTCCTCCATCCTCCCCAATTCTTCTGAAGATGGTTATAGTACAAATTGTATCTGGACAAACTCTGGTAACACCTTTGGGTTAGGAAGAGAAAATAATTTTAAGTATTCAGTCAGAAAAAGAAAGTTTTCTGAAAAGGAACAAACACTGAACTGTTCTTAGTTTTTCTCTGCAGCATTAAAGACCAGATTACATTGGTCAAATATGTATGGAGTATTTTTTTCTTTTAGTTTAATTCATTTTTTTGAATAGGTAATTTATTCTCAAGAATCAAAACTCAAAAGGTACGAAAGGGTATCTTTCCATCTTCTCTGCAAGTGTCCAGTTCTCGGTTCCCCCCAGAAGCAATCAATTATTACCAGTCTATTAGTGTCCTATTCCTGCTGTAACGAATTACCACACATTTATTGTCTTTTGGTTCTGGAGGTCAGAAGTCCAAAATAGGTCTTATTGGGCTAATTCAGGTGTCACCAGGGATACATTATTCTAAAAGTTCTGAGGGAGAATCTGTTTCCTTGCATTTCCCAGCTTCCAGAGGCCACCTGAATTCCTTGGCTCATGGTCCCTCCCTTTATCTTCCAAGCCAGCAGCGTAGCATCTCCAAATCTCTCTGATCTGAAACATACTCCTCTGACTTCGTTTCTGCATATACAGACCCTGTGATTACATTAGGCCCACCTGGATGACCCAGGATAATCTCCTTATCTCAAAGTCAGTTGATAGGTGATTGGTGGGCAATCTATTTTTTTTTTTTTTTTTTTGAGATGGAGTTTCGCTCTTGTTGCCCAGGCTGGAGTGCAATGGCATAATCTCGGCTCACTGCAATCTCTGCCTCCTGAGTTCAAGTGATTCTCCTGCCTCAGCCTTCTGAGTAGCTGAGTTTACAGGCACCCACAACCATGCCCGGCTAATTTTTGTATTTTTAGTAGAGACAGGGTTTCACCATGTTGGCCAGGCTGGTCTCGAACTCCTGATCCACATGCCTCAGCTTCCCAAAGTGCTGGGATTACAGGCGTGAGCCACCATGCCCGGCCTGGTCTGCAATCTTAATTCTCCTTTGCCCTGTAATCTAACATATTCACAGATTCTGGGGATTAGACATGAACATCTTTAGGGGACCATCATTCTGCCTACCGGAGTCATTTTCTTGTGTTCCCCACCAGAGATATTACATGCTTATATCAACTGTCAGAGTTCCATTATAGAGGTCAGAATCCACTCCAGTTCATTCAAATAGAATGAGATTTATCAAAGGACTTTCAAAGTCAATGGGAGAGCTAAAGAAACAAATTCTAGGCTGTGTCCAGAAATGATTAAGCCACATGTAACTGGACCACCAAGGCACAGCTTTTGTTTGTTTCCTATATAGGAAACTGTAGATCAGGAATTTGTCTGAAGAATAGAAAGCCTCTGCTCAGCTGTAGGCTTAAAAACCACACTTCTTCTGCCAGAATCACACCAGCCAAAGAGATGCCTTGAATCACCTGTCTCCCTCATCACTTAACCCAGTTCCACCTCCAAGTCTTGCATGAATGCACTGAATTTATAATACCTAAAATTCCATCCAGGACAATAGTTGCAAGGAAATTTGGGAGGTGTCATTTTTATCTTCATAATTTCTTCAATATAGAAAAGCACATTTGGAATTTAAGATGGATGTTGAGTGAACCAACCTTGTATATGCACTGATACATTGACATATTTTTCCCTTAAAAATACAAATAGTGGTATAACTGTACAATAATAATGCTCCTTGCTCTTTTTTCTTTAAATTAATATAAATGTATCTTGACAATTTTTTCTTTTTTTTTTAAATTTTATTATTATTATACTTTAAGTTTTAGGGTACATGTGCACAACGTGCAGGTTTGTTACATATGTATACATGTGCCATGTTAGTGTGCTGCACCCATTAACTCGTCATTTATATTTAATAAATGGTGCTGGGAAAACTGGCTAGCCATATGTAGAAAGCTGAAACTGGATCCCTTCCTTACACCTTATACGAAAATTAATTCAAGATGGATTAAAGACTTAAATGTTAAACCTAAAACCATAAAAACCCCAGAAGAAAACCTAGGCAATACCATTCAGGACATAGGCATGGGCGAGGACTTCATGTCTAAAACACCAAAAGCAATGGCAACAAAAGCCAAAATTGACAAATGGGATCTAATTAAACTAAAGAGCTTCTGCACAGCAAAAGAAACTACCATCAGAGTGAACAGGCAACCTACAGAATGGGAGAAAATTTTTGCAACCTACTCATCTGACAAAGGGCTAATATCCAGACTCTATAATGAACTCAAACAAATTTACAAGAAAAAAACAAACAAACCCATCAGAAAGTGGGCGAAGGATACGAACAGACACTTCTTAAAAGAAGACATTTATGCAGCCAAAAAACACATGAAAAAATGCTCATCATCACTGGCCATCAGAGAAATGCAAATCAAAACCACAATGAGATACCATCTCACACCAGTTAGAATGGCAATCATTAAAAAGTCAGGAAATAACGGGTGCTGGAGAGGATGTGGAGAAATAGGAGCACTTTTACACTGTTGGTGGGACTGTAAACTAGTTCAACCATTGTGGAAGTCAGTGTGGCGATTCCTCAGGGATCTAGAACTAGAAATACCATTTGACCCAGCAATCCCATTACTGGGTATATACCCAATGGATTATAAATCATGCTGCTATAAAGACACATGCACACGTATGTTTATAGCAGCACTATTCACAATAGCAAAGACTTGGAACCAACCTAAATGTCCAACAACGATAGACTGTATTAAGAAAATGTGGCACATATACACCATAGAATACTATGCAGCCATAAAAAATGATGAGTTCATGTCCTTTGTAGGGACATGGATGAAGCTGGAAACCATCATTCTCAGCAAACTGTCGCAAGGACAAAAAACCAAACACCGCATGTTCTCACTCATAGGTGGGAATTGAACAATGAGAACACATGGACACAGGAAGGGGAACATCACACTCTGGGGACTGTTGTGGGGTTGGGGGAGAGGGGAGGGATAGCATTAGGAGACAATTTTTTTCAAATCATCACATAAGCAGCTTTTTCATGGCTGTATAATATTCCTTTGTATAGGTACAGAATAATTAAATTCATTAGTCTCTTTGATAGCTATTTATGTTGTTTCTACTCTTTTGCTATTACATTCATCTGTACATCTTATACATTTATATCATTTTGTACATAAGCTAGTATATCTATTGGGTCAATTCCCATAAAGCAAATGTCTAGATCAAAGGGTGGTTTCATTTGAGAATTTGATATTTTTTGCCAAAATCATTCCGAAAAGGTTATGCCACTTTGAACTCCTGTCAGCAGTTAATAAATGGTCTTTTTTCAACACCCTTACTGGCAAAGGTACATTATAAACATTTTTTAAACTTTTGTTGACATGGTGGGAGAAAAAAAGGTTCAAATTTAATTTACACATCTCTTGTGAGGACTAAGCTTGAACATCTTTTTGTGAACTCTCTGCTCATAATCTTTCCTGATTAAAAAAAAATTTGGCCTTTAAGTATTTGTAGAAGTCCTTTATTATGAAAATCAACATTTTAGTTGTGATATTTATAAATATAGCTTTCTAATTTTTCAGTTGTTACTTAACATTTTACATGATAGTTCTGTTCCATGAAGAAGTTATTTATTTCTATATAGTAGAAATTATTAATCTTTTTGATAGATTTTGGATTTCTGTCAGAGTTAGAAAAGTCCTCCCTACTCAGATTCTTTAAATAACTTATAGAAATCTATTTGGAATATGTAAAGTGTGACAAGTGGATATAAATTTAATTTTTACAGATGGCTACCCTATTTCTGTACTTTTCTTTCAGTTCTAATTCATCTGTCCATTTTGGTTTCAATACATTTTTTAAATTTTTGTAACCTTATAATAATATACTTACTATAAAGATAAGTCCCCATTAATTACTGTCTCTTGTGGCTTTTTTATGTGTTAAGTCTGGAAGCAGCTTGTCTAGTTCACAAAAAGTCCTGCTGTATTTTTATTGGGATTACGTTATATTTAGACATTAACTTAGAAATAACTTACACTTTTATTCTACTGAATCATCTTAACCAAGAATATTATATGCCCTTTATATTTTGTAGTTCACATCCCTTAGGGTGTTGTAACATTTTCTTCAAATAAATCTTGTACTTTTCTGGTTAGGTTTATTTTAGAGATGTTATCTTCTTATTGTATTGTTATTTTAAAAAATTATTTCTATTAGTTGTTTTTATGTACAGAGGCTATTGATGCCACTCTATTTACTTTATTATCCTTAGATATTTTCTCCACTTGGTCATCCATGAACAAGGTTGAAGTCACCAAATATTTTCTGTAAATAGTCAGATAGTAAATATTTAAGTCTACTTATTTAAGTCTTTATGGTCTCTGCTGAACCTACTCAACTTGCTGTTGTAGCATAAAGGAACCATCCTCACAGTGTAAATGAATGAGCATGGCTGTGTTCCATTAAAACTTTACTGTGGGCCAGGCACGGTGGCTCATGCCTGTAATCCTGACACTTTGGGAAGCCGAGGCGGGCAAATCATGAGGTCAGGAGTTTGAGGTCAGCCTGGCCAACATGGTGAAACCCCGTTTCTACTAAAAATACAAAAAATTAGCTGAGCATAGTGGCGGGCACCTGTAATCCCAGCTACTCCGGAGGCTGAGGCAGGAGAATCACTTGAACCTAGGAGGCGGAGGTTGCAGTGAGCTGACATGGCACTACTGCACTCCAGCCCGAGCAACAGAATGAGATTCTATCCCCCAACCAAAAAAAAAACTTTACTGTGGACATTGACATTTAAGTTTCATATGATTTTCATGTAACACAAAATATTATTCTTTTAATTTTTTCCCAACCATTAAAAATGTAACAACCATTTTTAGTTCATGAGTCCCACATAAACACGTGTGGCCAGATTTTGCCCATGGGCTAGAGTTTGACAACACCTGGACAAGGTGAACAGAGGTCCTCTGCTGCTCACATAATTGTTCCTCCTCTTATATCTGTAGTTTTTGTTTTTGTTGACAAGATGTTACTTGGACTATGAATATTCTTAAGTATTATATCTTTATTGTGAATGACACCCTTTAACATTATAAAGGTCCCACTTTTGTTTCACTTTTTGGCCAGAATTCTACCTTGTCTAATACTGACATCACAAATTTTGCTTTCTTTTGGTTTACATTTTCCTGCTACACCTTTTCCCATGTTTTTATTTTCAAACTTTTGAAATAATTTTATTTCAAATATGCTTTTACATAGGGCATAGAGTTGGGTTTTCTTTATCATAAGACCTGATAGTATTTTTCTTGTAATAGGTGATTTAAATGTAAATGTATTGATATGTGGGGTATGTTTGATGTTATTATTTCAGATCACTTTACAATATGTATACAACAAATTAGGAAACAAAAACAATAAAATTAGAAAGTTGTAATTTTAGGGGAAAAACTATTAGCCAACTTTTTCAGGAAAATTAGTTATAGCAAAAAGAAAACCTCTCACAAATGATAAGAAGAAAGTAACCACTGATGTTAAGAAATCAAATTTTTAAAGGTTTTTTTGGTTCAACTTTAAGCAAATTTGAAAACTTCTATATAACTTGTAATTTCCTGGGAAAATATAATTTACCCAGATTTACTTTAGGTTAAAAAAAATTAGACAAATCTATTAGTTTAGAAAACAATACAGTTCTATTAGAAATTAAAGCTGAAAAATTAAAATTCATTAATTTAAAAAGAATAGTAATAAACTAATTACCAGTTAACATAAATAGCATATTACAGATCTCATTAATGTCTGACTCAATAAAAGATAGTTGAATTCTCACACCTACTTCAGCCAATCTGCTGCAATATAATGTTTCAGTTGAAATAATTTTTAAAAAAATCCAGCCTCACACAGATATGTAGTTAGAAAATGGAGGAGTATTTCAACAGCCTTTTCAGATAATTGTGGATAGTCTTCTCTGAAACTAAACCAGAACTGGGTAAGCGGTAGTTTTTTAAAAGTTCATTCCAAAGTAGAATCTGAAATTATATCATTAAACTTTTTGAACTCTGTTATATCAAAATACATTAGTCTGTCTTGCTGTTGAATGACATCTTTTACCCATGCATGATTTTGTAACATTGTGTATTAGGCATTTGGAAAATACAGACTTCAAATATGCAGGTCTTCTAAACATGTATACATTTTATTGGACAATATAAAAAATGTTAAAATATCACCACAATTCCTATCAGAAAATTCTAAGTATTGAAAAGTTCATAGTGGTAGATATAAGTTTTCCAAAATTCTAAATCGTTACTTCAAAACTTGAATTTTATCTTTGGCAGCACACCCGTCAGTTATTTCCCTGGAAGTCAGGTATGCTTCTTTCATTTTTGAACAAATGTTTGCCTCCTACCTAAGTCTGAAAACACTTTGTCTTGTCAGCTGTTCTTTCAGTAAAAATGGCAGTCCATGAAAAAAAAAGTAAAAGTGTTCATTCAGCTTGCAACTCAAAGAATCACTTAAGTGCTTTTCCTGGAGACAGCCATTGTACTTCAGTATGCAGCAGGAGTGTTTTTTGTGTGCTTCCCATTTTATCACAGAAAAGATGAAAAAGGTGTGTGCTCAAGGGTCAATAGTTAATAACATTAACAACTTTTACTGCTTCATCAAAGATATTCTTTTTTTTTTTTTTTTGAGACGGACTTTCGCTCTTGTTACCCAGGCTGCTGGAGTGCAATGGCACAATCTCGCCTCCCTGCAACCTCCGCCTCCCGGGTTCAAGTGATTCTCCTGCCTCAGCCTCCTGAGTAGCTGGGATTACAGGCATGCGCCACCATGCCTGGCTAATTTTGTATTTTTAGTAGAGATGGGGTTTCTCCATGTTGGTCAGGCTGGTCTTGAACTCCTGCTCTCAGGAGATCCACCCGCCTCGGCCTCCCAAAGTGCTGGGATTACAGGTGTGAGCCACCATGCCTGGCCCATCAAGGATATTCTTAAATGAAACTGACATTTGAATCAATGTGTTCATTCTACTATGAGGGCATGGCAATGAAGAATGCAAGCACTGCTAGGATGGTTTGGTGCCACTACCTTCCTACATTTCTGCTAAGGCACTGGCCATTAAACTTACCATTGCCTTTGTGCCATCAATGCCAAATGCTAACACATTTGTTCCAGGATAAACCATTAGATTCAGAAAAAGTTGCCAATCATTCACATAGGAAGAGATCTTTGAATAGTTGGTGCTGATACTGTTAGACAAATATAAGCAAAACTGCAAGTCTAGCCACATCTGTAAATTTGAGCCATTTGTAGTACAACTGTTATGTACCCATACAAATTTTAAAAATAAAAACAAAAGGTAATCTAGGCATGCTTCTTTAAAAAGTTTTGAGCCATTTACAAAGCAAAAGTATAATTCTGCAGATGAGTTATGAACTGAGTCTTTATGTTTGCAGCTACATTTAAAATCTAACAAGTTATTTTATTATTGGAAAGTGCCATGATTTCATCGGCTAAATTTTTTTCCATGAGTGATTACTGCAAATGGAATATTTAGGTCTTAGACCTCAGGATGTGCATTCATCAGTGTCAACTGTATAAAATTTTATTAGTCTTTAGGTTTTTGTGTACATTTCTCTAACTAATGCATTTATCTAGCTTTGAGTTTGAAAGGCTGCAACAAATAATTTTTTTGGCTCATCACATATAGGTTTATAATTTTAAAATCTTTTTTCTTTAAACTATGAACAATTGGTCTCAAAATAATTCTTCAACTTGACTGGCACTATAATACTATTCAAAAGTGCACAGCTCACCATCAAGAAGTATGCTTTGCAATTTCTTCCTGAGATTTACATCTTAGTAGCATCACCTGTCTCCTTCTTTATACATTCTACTGGATTACAATTGCTTTGGGCATTATTCCACACATTTTGTGGCTTAGGATTTTTAGCTCTTCTCTGATTTACTGAAAATGGAATTTGTGTTTTTGTTACTTGTTTTCCTTGTTGTCTTGGGATAATTTTCAGGGGGAAAAAGGGATGTGCCAATATTATATGAATGTCTTCAAATTGGAAGTCACCACAAAATTGTTTTTTAAAAAATAAGTGTTTTACTCTATTATAAAATATATACAGAAAAGAACACAAATCATGGCCGGGTATGATGGCTCACGCCTATAATCCCAGCACATTGGGAGTCTGAGGTGGGCGGATCACCTGAGATCAGGAGTTCAAGACCAACCTGGCCAACATGGTGAAACCCCATCTCTACGAAAAATACAAAAATTAGCCAGGTGTGGGGGCAGGCACCTGTAATCCCAGCTACTCGGGAGGCTGAGGCAGGAGAATCTCTTGGATCCAGGAGGTAGAGGTCACAATGAGCTGAGATCGTGCCATCGCACTCCAGCCTGGGCAACAAGAGTGAATCTCCATCTCAAAAAAAAAAAAAAAAAAAAACCCACAAATTATGAATTTACAGCTTCATTAATTATCAGAAAGGAAACACCCATGTAACCATCACTAGGTCAAGAAATAGAATAAGACCAGCGCCCCAGAAGTCTACGTCATGTTCCCTTCTGGCCCCTAGCAACCTCTTTTCCTTCTGATTTGTAACAGATAGTTTGGCCAGCTTTTGAATTTTGTATACATGAAACCATATAGTCTGTATTCTTTTTTGTCTGACTTCTGTTCACCCCTATACTTGTGTGATTAATCCTTTTGGTGGGCATAATAGCACAATTTAGTGTCCATTCCACTGTTGGTAAACATTTGGGGTTATGAATAATGCTGCTATGAATATATTTGTATGTGACATTTTTGTGCACAGATGTATGCATTTTTATAATATGCCAAGGAATGGAATTGCTGGTCATAAGACATATATGTTTTTAGCCTTAGTGGGTATTGCCAAGAAGACCACTTAATCTTAATTGCAATTAAGATTTCACTACATGAAATCTTATATTAATTATATGTTTATTATTTATATATTAATTTATATATTAACATATATATTAATTATATATTTCACTACCTGACCAATCAAGTACAGGGCCTTATAAAGACTACAGTGGTTTACTTTTGGTGAACTTTTTTAAAAGAAAGTTTCTTGAGAACGCACCCCAGCACACAGGCTTGCAAATGAAGAAAGAAGTAGATGTAATATAGAAAAAAGAAAGGAAAGGAGGAAGAGAGGAAAGGGCCCTCAGTGTTGCCAGCTATGCAGTAGTCTAGAAATACGTCAGCACAAACTGGAGTGGCAAGTTCATGATCTCAAGTATGTCTTCAATAGCATGAATGGATTCTAGAATGACTAAAAAGCTAGATGATACTAGGAATACGGTGAAGAGTGCAAATATTACTTCTCTCAACAAGGAAGAAAAGACATTCAGAAATTCTAGGGAAAAATATTCTTTAAGAATTCATGATCCAAATATGAAGCGAATTGGAATATGGCCTTATTTAGAGACTGGTGTGAGTAAAAACAATCCATTTGACCTTTGTGCTGAGAATTTTATCCTTTGTGGGTCACAAGGTTTGACAGTGACCCTTAGTGAAAGTAATTTGATCATATTGAAGCAAACAATCCTTATACAATCATAATAATGTAAGTATCATTTATTGATTTTCAACTTATTGACAAAACAATGAAGGGTTTGTTACAGGTATAGAACAGAATGTAAATGTTACCAACTTTGGAAATA
This sequence comes from Pongo abelii, assembly GCF_028885655.2. NCBI lineage: Eukaryota > Metazoa > Chordata > Mammalia > Primates > Hominidae > Pongo > Pongo abelii. The sequence continues at coordinate 95,303,802 of NC_071995.2, forward strand.
GAAAACCCAGCAAGGAGAAGACCATAAAGGGGTGCAGGTACTATTAGAACACAAAGGAAGACATCAAGAGATATGACCTGTATTTAGAGGAACCAGAAAGAGCTTTTAGAACATTGTTGATATATAAAAATAGGGGAACTAAAAATGGTGATATAACTATAAACATTTTGAAGTGAAGAGGAATGATTTTATGAGCTAATATTTCATCTGTCACAGAAAAAGTCACTAGATATATTTTCTAAAACTGATAGTTTAAGAAAATGCTATAAGGAAATTATTTTAAGAGTTGGAACTAACTACTAGAAGAACTAAAGTACAAATGGTTAAAATGCTTGTCTCTGGGAGAGGGAATTTTATTTTTGATTATGTAAATGTTTGACTTTGATCAAAATAAGCAGCATATTAAAAGATACATCATGTCAAATTGGATTATTTCCAGGAATGCAAATGTAATTCAACATTAGAAAATCTGTTGAACTAAGTCACTACTTTAATAGATTGAAAGAGAAAAATAATAATCATCTCAAATAGGTACAGAAAAATTCAATAAAATTCAACAACCATTTATGATTCTAAAACTGGGAATTAAAAAAATATTAATTTGAAAAAATTACAAGTAGGAAAACATGCCTACTGTATTTATAATAAATATTCAGATGCCAAAACTATTCCCTTTAAAATCAAGAGTAAGAAAATGCTATTATTACTTTGATTCACAATTGTTCTGGAAGTCCTACCCTGCACAATAATATAAGGAAAAGAAATAAGAAGTACAAAGAATGGGAAAGAAGAAAAAAACCATCATTCACTACAGATTATTCACATAGACACTTCCCAAGAAGTATAGGCAATAAAAATATTTAGCAAGGTTGCTGGATGTAAGATTTTATTTCTATACATTTTTAACAGAAAACATATTTTTAAAAGATGTTATTACAGTAGCTACAAAAACATATAAGACCTCTAGGGATTAATCTAACCAAAGTTGTGAAACAAATTATAAAATTTCATTGAAAGAGATAAGAAAACATACCATGTTTATAGTTAAGAAGACTCAGTATTGACAAATGCCAACTATTCTAAAAATGATTGATAGATTTAATGTAGTTCAGTAGTTCAGTAGTTTTATTTTGTGGAATTTGACAAAGTGATGCCAAAATTTATATGAAAGAACAAAAGGCAAGATTGGTCAAAAGATACCTGAAAAAGAACAACCTAGTGATTCCACATCCAAGTAATTTGTGCATGTATGCACCAGACAATATGTACTTAAATATTTATAGCAGCCTTATTCATAACAGTAAAGACCAAAATAAAACAAAATTAAAAAGAAATCACATGTCCATCAATGGTAGAATAGATAAATAAATTGTGGTATATTCCTATACTGAAATACTACATAATAACAAAAAATATCAGTGAATAACAGCTACCTGCATTAGCCTGGCTGAATTTTCAAAGCATAATGTTTAAAGGAAAAAGAAAATCATAGATAAATGCATGCAGTATGATTCTCTTCCTATAAAGTTCTAAAAAGATAAAGTTAACAATGTTTTATTTATTACATGTTATGTAATATATATGTTTAAAGACTGAAGGACAGATATGGGATTAGTAACACAAAATTTTGGATAGTGATTATTTCTGGGACATGAGCTCAGGCAGCGAGAGTGAAATGGAATTAGAGAGAGGCTTATAAGATACTCCCAAAGTACTAGGAATTTGTATTCCAAGGTGGGTGGTGAGTACATGGAGATTCATCTTATTCAAGAAAACATGCATAGGCCATTAACCGTAGAATATTTATCTTCCTTTTTTCGCTTCCCAGAGACAACCACTATTCTAATCAAATGTTATTTATGTGCGTGTATATATGTAAATGATACAAATAATCATATTGTTTTCAAACTTACATAAATGGTATCATACTCTATATCACCTGGAACCTGTTTGTTAACTCATTGTATGTTTTCAGGATCTATCCATCATTACTCTTATAATGCCCATTTTAAAGAAAAGTAAGAGGTCGGGCGCAGTGGCCCATGCCTGTAATCCCAGCACTTTGGAAGGCCGAGGCCGGTGAATCACCTGAGGTCGGGAGTTCGAGACCAGCCTGACCAACATGGAGAAACGCCGTTTCTACTAAAAACACAAAATTAACCGGGCATGGTGGCACATGCCTGTAATCCCAGTTACTCGGGAGGCTGAGGCAGGAGAATCGCTTGAACCCGGGAGGAGAAGGTTGCGGTGAGCCAAGATCGTGCCATTGCACTCCAGCCTGGGCAACAAAAGCGAAACTCCATCTCAAAAGAAAAAAAAAAAAGAAAAGTAAGAGTTAGAAAACCAAAAGCCCAGAGAGGCCCAAGGCACAGAGAGATTCAAGGTCACACACTAGTGAGTGTATAGCTGGGATTTGAACTGAGACTCCACACTATATTTTCTCCCTTATAGATGTAATTCATTCACTTTAAATGGCTTCAAATGATTAGACTCCTGTTTATATTTTAAAGTTTCCTTTTTTAATATTGCAAACAATACTTTGTGCAAAACTCTTGGTACACATATATGGGTATCTGCATTTTCAGTTTTCTTAGATCTTGCCAAATTGTTTTCCAAATAATTGTGCATTGCTCTCACAAGTAATGTGTGAACATTCCAATTTATTCACGCTATTATCAATATTTATTATTTTCAGATTTTGGTGTCTATCAGTTCCTAAGGGATATGAAATGCTATTTCATTTTAATTTGCATTTTTCTAATTTTTAGTGATGCTAAAAATTTTGGTCACTTGGGTTTACTTTTCTATGAATTGCCTGTTGATATTCTTTGCCCACTTTTTCTATGAATTGTCTGTTAAAATTGTGTTGCTTGACATTTGTTTGTTGATTGGTGCGAGGTGTTCACACATATTAGAGAAAGAGAGTTCATATGTATATATTTCAAATATCTTTTCTCAGTCTGTGGTTGGTCTTTTAACTTGGTGTTTGGTGTCTGTGTGATACAAAAGACTTTTAAATTGAACATAGTATCATGTGTCAGCATTTCCTTTATGAGCTGTGCTTTTTTTCTGTTCATGATTGTTTTTCAAGGAAAGCATAATATAATATTGTATTACAAAAAACGTTTTTCACTTTCAGATAACTACCAAGTCCTCTTCCAGACTTCCTGTACATTTTTGTACCAAAATGATGATATGTGTGACAGCACAGATGGTAGAAAAAAGACTCAGACCAAAGTGGATATTACATGGATCCTTCTACTGCGCTACTATATTCACCTTCAGAGGATTAATAATCTGAGCAAACTGCTAGGTAGGTTTTTTGATGTGTTAAGAGAGAACATATTTCTTTCTAATTCCCGTTTAAGTCATGTTTCTTGTTGAGAATTATAAGATACTTTTGACATCTTTCTGAGTGACTGTCATCAGAAGATGAAAATTTCATGGGTTCTTAACCTGGGATACATGCATCTTTGGATAGAATAGTATTTCAATGTAATTGGTTTCTTTAGAAATTCTATATATATTATTTCATACGTTTAAAAACATTATGATAAGGAGGCATCCAGAGGCTTTCCAAGACCACTGCCAAAGTTAAGAACTAGTGATTCCAATGTGGCAGTTTATGAAATGAACAAGATGACATTTTGGCTTTAGAGAAAAAGTGGTCCAGTAGCTGGTATGTCAAAGGGAAGAAATGCATGACTTCAGATGGCATATTAATTCCGTGGAGTTTTTTTTTTTAATCATTGGTGCTATCTAAAAAATATCCAGAAAAACTGATAAAATCTGCTTCACATCAGTCCCTCTTGTGATTGTGTGACATTGTTATGTTTTATCTGTGCTCATGATGTTGGTGATCCAGTGTTGCCCATCAGTGCAAACAGTCAGAAAAGACAATTTGACCCATGCCAGGGCACGGTGATGGGGAAACCAGCAAGGCAAATAGGCTGAGTCACGGGTTGCTAAGCACAGTTACCAGGAGCTAACAAGCCCTCTGAAAGGTGTCAGGACGAAAAGGTTCATGGTGATGGGGGCTAGAGCAAGGGAAGTTCAGAGCGAAAGGGCATGGACAAGAGCCAGTGCAGCCAGCCCTGGTGATCCCTTGCCCCTCAGCCACTCTGCTCACCTCTGAATTCACCTGCTGGCACTTCCCACCACAAGTGCCATGTCTTACTGCTTTTCTGCCCTGGGCTTTCTTTGAAGCTACTGAGGTTTGACCAGCCTGCAGACAGGGTTTCCACAGACACAGGAGTAACCTTCAGCTATTGAGGTAGGGAGCTCCTAGATAAACATACCAGCTTCTCAGTGTCTTGACAGGACAGTTCTACGTGGTTTGTCAGAAGGTCCCCAGTGGGACTGAGCCCTCACTGCCCAAGGCTGTAGCCCACTAATTTACTCACCCTTATTGGCTCTTTTTGTTTTCTCTGTCACACTTTGTCCATTCCCTCACTTGTGCTTCTTGAAATGACTTTTCAAATAAACTGTCTACAAATTCTTACCTTAGGATTTGTTTTAGGGGGAACCCAAAAGAAAACAGGTACATGGAATATATAGCACCATTGTTCATACCTAAAACTAAGCATTATCCTCATGTGCCTCTGAAATTTTCTTTGTTTTTTTATCTTTTTTTTTTTTTTTGTCACCCAGGCTGGTGCGCAGTGCTGTGATCTTGGCTCACTGCAACCTTCGCCTCCTGGGTTCAAGTGATTCTTCTGCCTCAGGCTCCTGAGTAGCTGGGATTACATGCATGTGCCACCATGCCCAGCTAATTTTTATATTTTTAGTAGAGATAGGGTTTCACTATTTTGGCTAGGCTGGTCTCAAACTCCTGACCTCAGGTGATCCTCCCACCTCAGCCTCCCAAAGTGCTGGGATTATAGGCATAAGCCACCACCCCTGGCCTGAAATTTTATTTCCTTCCGTGGCAAGAAACAATTCCATTAGTGTATAAGCCCTAAAAACAGAGGGAGGTCATTGGCAGCCTCTAGTGGAGGTGGGAATATGTAAAGATTGTGGTTAGTGAGCAAATACCAACAATATTGAGATCATCCCGTTTTCTAATATGAACCTAAACTAAGGTATTTTTCTTTCTTAAGCATCTGCAACACCAGTATCTGGAATTTCTTTGCCAGATGATACACTTCTCACATCCCTTTACAACTCTGAGTTGATTTTGCGCCAGAAAGAAGTGCATTTTTTCCTTAAAAAATTCTTACAGCTGTATTCTTCTTCTTGTATTGATGAATTTCCAAAAGAACTTCTTTGTCAACTGGAAAATCCCCCTCTTTCAGAAAAAGACTTACGTGAAGCATCTGCCAAGGTAACGTTTTTTTGAAACATGATATATTTACATAAAACTTCTTGGAATCATCATTATATTTCAGAAGGAAGCACATTAGCTTCCATGCTGGCACAAAGATTTCTACTTCTCTCAGAGTTCTAGGGAAGGCTCATTCCTGTGTTACCATGTGGATAGGCTAACCAAACATCCTGGGATTTTAGGACAGTTCACATTTCAATTGTTCAGTCTTGTTCTCATAAGTCTTTTAAAATGCCTCAGAAGTTTCTATATTCCTGCACAAAACAGCATCTCTCAAGCAAACATTTTGCCAAGAAGTTACACAAATTTCAGTATCATCACCCTATAAGAAAACTAGACTGAGAGTGTCTAAATCTGTGCCCAGTTTCTGTACTTTGGTTTTAAATGTGTGATAAAAATTATTCATTATGGGTACTTTTTGCAATTGTGAGTGTGAATAAATAATAGAGGTAACACTTTAAAATAAATTAAAAGTGTGAAGACTTTTTATTTGGAAAAGTGTTATTAAATTGGATACATTTTCCCAAGATATGTAATATGGAGACTTTTTAAGGTATTGATTGTAGAGACATAAAAAGAGGAATATAAATGGAGATTTTTAAAAATTAAAGCTACTAAAGTCTTGAATAATAGTAGTTTGGATAAACTTCCAAAATGAATGTGTTAAAAGACACTGAAAAAGTAAAGAATTTTACTTAAAAATAAGAATATGTATTTGAAATTTGGTATTCAACCAACCTATGTTGAATACCTACTGTGTGCCAGAGACACTGTTAGTTGGTGGAGAAAGAAAGGATGGATAAAGCATAGTCCCTGTACATATAGTCTCAGTGTGGTAGTAGAGAAACAGTGACAGAGTTAAAACAGAAGAAAGTTACTTTATTTCAGAGATGCTTTCTAAGAGAAAATGGCAGGATTAATACTAGCAGAAATAATGTGAAAATTAGTATATCTTAGTTTTACTTTCAATACTCTCATAGGGCTGATTGGCAAAGGATAGATGAAAAAGTGAGGTTTTTTTGTTTGTTTGTTTGTTTGTTTTTTTGAGACAGAGTCTCTCTCTGTCGCCCAGGCTGGAGTGCAGTGGTGTGATCTTGGCTCACTGCTGCCTCTGCCTCCTGGGTTCAAGCAATTCTCCTGTCTCAGCCTCCCGAAAAAGTGAGTTATTTAAGAGAGAGGTGATGAAGTCATGAAGCTTATGACACAAGAATGGAAAGGAAGAGATGGCTGTAAAACATATTTGCTTAAGTAACACTGAAAACAACAACAACAAAAACAGTTTTGTGACTCTTTGGAGCTGGAAAGTGAAGAGGAAATGACTAGAGCCTCTTGTACCATTTGGAACTACTGTCTGTGATCATTAGCGCATGGTAACATCATTAGCACATACAGGGGAGGCAGGAGGATGAGCACATTTTTCTGCTTCAGAGATACAGAATTTGAGATTCTTGTAGAAAACTCAAGTGAACATAGCATATTGTAAGCTTCCAATACATATATGTGAAATGAATAAGTTGTACAGAATTCTTTCAAAACTAGAAAAAAATTACTGATTTATTTTGAATTATCTCTACTTTGGACTTTACCATTGAACTCTTTAATTTTTATAGCTATAGATTTTCCCATATAAGGTATTTTCATGTTACTGTTACCAACTCTTCCAGAGAAGTTCCCAGAGAACTGAAAATGTGTCTTGTTCCAGAATGGTGACCCTTGCTTATCTTATCCTACTAGAATATAGCAACCTTATGTTTTCAGTAGATTAAATTATACATTTTTTTAAAAAATCACTCTCTTGAACATTCCTTCCCTACTCAAGAGAGTCAAATGACTGTTAATAAATTGTAAGTTTTTAAAAGTAATGGAAAAACCTATTAAGATATTTTTAAGAATCCAGTTAAAGAAATGATTCTCAGTTGGTGTTATGCAGTGGCCCTCAGTGCAGTGTATTGAAAGCACACTGGAAGATTTTTCAAATGACTTCCTCTCTCCTAGACACTGGGATATTGTGGCATGCCCGATGCTCAGCAACCCCATTCTGTGCCCAGATTCTAAATCATTCAGGAAATAAGAGAAAAGAGTAAAACAGATTGGGATTTAAAAATGCTCATCTTTGTGAGTGATGAAGTTGATATTATAGGATGTGGTTTATATTTATTGGTGAAATGATCTTTCTAGTAATGAGTACCAAAGTAGACAGATTTTCCAATCTGGCCCATATTATTGGGTCATTTCAGGCTCCTCACGTGGGGACAGGCTCCTTAAAATCTGTTGCGTGAGGAGCAGAGAGTGTTCACTTCCTGCAAACATTTTACTCCCAGGAAGAAAGTGCAGAAATAGGCATGCCCAAAGTTCTTTTTCCCAGATTCAGCAATCGAGGAACACTCCCCCATGGGAAGGAGTGACTGAGGAGGTGAACAGGCCAGGAAGGTAATGTGCATGTCTGGCCCTGCACACAGAAGGGCGCAGTGGGAGTAGAACAAAATCATTGCCATCTAACACCAGATTCAGATTCACCCCTCCTGGGAACTGAGACTATTTTTGAGGATTACTGCCAGGTGTCACAGATACCTCAGGCATTTTGGAGTAGGGGGCAGAGGACAGGAAGACTGAGAACAATAGTTTCAATTGATCTATTCTTGTGACTATTATGTAAGAGTTCAGAAACTAATAGGTGTGATTTCTTAAATATTGTTCTACAAGGAGCTCTGCTTGAGTATTTTAGTATTAAGGGCAGCCTATCATTACCCATTTCCTAAAGATTATGCTCCAGATGTTCAAGCTTGAATACATTGTAAATACAAGTGACATTTCTAATGGCAGCAGTGTTATCAAAGAGTTGTTTCACCCTGTTTGCTCTTTTTTGATATAATTAGTGTAACACTCCCCAGGATAATCAGCTCTGGAGATCACTGTCTCTTGCCTGACAGGTGAAGCCACCTCATCATATGTTCGTTTCACTGGGTTAGACAGCTAATGAGCATAAAGCCTTTCAGATTTATATATATATATATAAACTCCAAGCTTGGCTGATTTTTATAATAACATTTTTGAACCTTTAATCACTCAGGAGGCTATTTCAATCAAACTCATTCCATAATTTGATACTTAAACCTACTTTCTCCCACAAAGAAGTAGATGCCTTTCCAGAACAATCGTTGCTCCGTGTTGTGCTCATCAGTTGTGCGATTCTGCATGTTGTCAAGTCTTTCGGAGCTTTGTGATGGAAAAACAAAGGTGGCAAACAAGTTACATTAAAAATTCCCCAAAAAGAATATGATTAAAACTGTGCGTAATGCTGAGTTATTCATGCTTGGACTGTATGCCTGTGACAGTCAGTGTAAGGTTAAATATCTGACTAGCGTGAGCTGCTTTATTGTTTATAGGACTGTGGCAAACCAAGGTTCTCCTGGTAGGCCTGTTGTTTTATTTCTTTCAAAGAACAACAACAACAAAAAAGAATAAAAGTACTCAGTGTATAATTCATCAATTAGCATATGTAATGAATCCTCTTAGCAACTACATATTATAGTATTTGAAAGGTAATGGAACATTAAATACCTATTTTGATATTGACTCATGTTTATAATTTATCATTATTAGACTACTGTGCTAATAATGCACATATTGAAATAAAAGGTATTTTTACTTTTCAATACTTATCTAGTTATTGAATATGATTTGCTAAAATAGTTGTCAGAACCTCTGAAAATCACTCAGATATGAAGAAATTTAAGAAATTATTTTTTGAATTAATTATTTGATTTTTTTGATAAACTGCCTGACATAAAATTACTCTTAATTAAGCACTTACAAATGATGGTTTAACCCTGCTAATCTTGCTTATTGTCTATTTTGTTCATGCTTTTAGAAGCAAGGATTCTGGTTTATAATAGCCTTTTATGATTGTCTCTAGACATTTAGAAAACTTTTCACATTTAATATTACCTTTCAGTCAAAACATTTTTTCTTTTATCAGTAGACAACTTGAAAGGTCAGTGTTTTTATTTCCGTTTCTATTTTATTTTGAAGACTTAACATTCACAGTCATATTATATCTTGAATAGGCTCAGAAATAATGGGAGGGATAAAGCCTTATAGAAACACCAGGCATTTCTTTCTGGCCACTGACAAATACTCCTTGGTCATCAAACCTTGACAGGCCTTAGATATCAAAAAGACTGAAGTTAGAGGGACCACTTCCCAGCCGCCATGCTATAAGCTTGGGTATAACAAGAAGTTAATACGGAAAGTAGTTTGCACCTCATTGAAGAACGCCTTTTTTTTTTTTTTTTTTTTTTTTGAGACGGAGTCTCGCTCTGTCGCCCAGGCTGGAGTGCAGTGGCGTGATACCAGCTCACTGCAACCTCAGAAGGTCCTTTTTAGACTTGAAATATTATTTTTACTATTATTGTCTCTATGGCTAGCCTATTGTTTTGTTGATTATTAGCAGCTGTGCTTTGCTTTTTCAGCTACCTTAAACAACTAATTAAGTAATTTACCAAATTGGCAATTGCATTCTATACATTTATATTTCTTGAAGATTCCTCATTCAGTGACCAAAGTTGCATAAAAGAAGCTGGGCCCACATTCATCAAGGACCAAACTTACAAATCAGCCACATTCATTTAAGGAGAGGAGGATTTTAACTTTTCAGAGCAAGTGGGTTTTAGAGCAATGGATTTTAGACTTTGGAGCAAAATATGTCTTATTTTCCATATGGCATTGCAAAAAAAATACTATTGGAAAAATAAATAATAATTTATAACCACACCCTTAGTATATTCACCAGTAAAAAAACCAGAAACCAAATAGGTGTTCCTAGAAACAGTGGAAATGTTGAGACTGAAATCGTGGCATGGGCGTTTTCCCTGCTAGATCTTCACCCTGTAAGACTTACCAGAGTGGAAGGGATTTGTTGAGTTCACTGGGTTCTGAAGCATATACATTTCTTTTTCTTTTTTTTTTTTTTTGAGATGGAGTCTTGCCCTGTCGCCCATTCTGGAGTGCAGTGGCACGATCTCAGCTCACTGCAACCTCTGCCTCCCAGGTTCAAGCAATTCTCCTGCCTCAGCCTCCTGAGTAGCTGGGATTACAGGCGCATGTCACCATGCCCGGCTAATTTTTGTATTTCTTTAGTAGAGATGAGGTTTCACCACGTTGGCCAGACTGGTCTCGAACTCCTGACCATGTGATCCACCTGCCTCTGCCTCCCAAAGTGCTGGGATTACAGGCGTGAGCCACTGCACCTGACCAGTATATTTTTACTGTAGGAGAATCTTCTCTGTAGTAAGCCAGGGTTAGTTTTAAGATTTACCTCCATAAAATAAGCTGAGACAATCCCAGAATTTTTCAATATAGCCAAATAGTTTGTTTTATATATGTAACAAATTTATTACCAGTAATTAAACTGATGTTTTTGTTTGTTCCCTAGTTGTATCGCGATAGTTCTGTACAATCCATTTTATCTTTTAAGCCTGTTTCAAGCTCATCTTGTGTGGACATAACGCCAATAGAAATGGTAACACAAGCTTCAAACAAAGAACTTTGCTTTCAATGGTACATTCCTCCCCTGGATAGACCTCCCAAGGAGACAGAACCTATGGTATGTAATATAATTATGGAACTCAATCTTTCATTTATATATAAAGCTTAACTAGGCCATTATAACTTGGAGAGTAGAGGACATTCTCTTATCACATAGATGAGAACAGGTATCAATATATAATCTACATTGTCTAGTAGAATAAATTTGAAGATAACCAAGAAATCCGGGAAAGTCTGATTCAGGCTGATTATTTTTCTTTTTCCTGATCCCATAGGGAAAATTTTCAGTGTGTCACCATTATATATGATGCTTAACTTTTTTTTGGTAGTTATTCTTTATTATGTTAAAGAATTTTTTTACTGCTATTTTGCTAAGAATATTTACCATGAATATTTTATTGTATCTCTTAAGATGATTTTTGTAATTTTTCTTTTTAATATTTAGTTGATTTTATAATGTTAGATCAACGTTGTGTTTCTGAGATAAACTCAAATTGGTCATGATATATTTATTTTGCTGGATTCAGTTTGGTATTATTTGTATTAGATTTTTGCCTCTGTTTTCCAGAGTAATATTGGGCTATTTTTATACTATTCTTTTTAAAATTTTATTATTTTTTAATTTTAATAGGTTTTTGAGGAACAGATGGTATTTGGTTACATGGATAAGTTCTTTAGTAGTGATTTCTGAAATTTGGTGCACCCATCACCCGAGCAATGTACGCTGTACCCTGCCTCACCCCTCTCCCACCCTTTCCCCGGAGCCCCCAAAGTCTATTGTATCATTCTTATACATTTGCATCCTCATAGCTTAGCTCCTATCTCATGAGTCAGAACATATGATGTTTGGTTTTCCATTCCTTAGTTACTTCACTTAGAATAACAGTCTCCAATTCCATCCAGGTTGCTGTGAATGCCATTATTTCATTCCTTTTTATGGCTCATTAGTATTCCATGGTGTGTATGTGTGTGCATATATATATATCACATTTTCTTTATCCAGTCACTGATTGATGGGCATTTGGGCTGATTTCATATTTTTGCAATTGTGAATTGTGCTGCTATAAACATTCATGTGCAAGTATTTTTTTTTTTTTTTGTATAATGACTTCTTCCTCTGGGTAGTCAGTAGTAGGATTGCTGGTAGATCTATTTTTAATTCTTTAGGGAATTTCCACACTGTTTTCCATAGTGGTTGTACTAGTTTACAGTTCCACCAGCAGTGTAAAAGGGTTCCCTTTTCACCATATCCATGCCAACCTCTATTATGTTTTGATTTTTTGATTATGGCCATTCTTGCAGGAGCAAGATGGTATTTGCATTGTGGTTTTGGTTTGTATCTTCCTGATAATTAGTGATGTTGAGCATTGTTTCATGTTTGTCGGCCATTTGTATATCTTCTTTTGAGAATTGTCTATTCATGTCCTTAGCCCACTTTTTGATGGGATTGTTTCTTTTTTCTTGCTAGTTTGTTTGAGTTCCTTGTAGATTCTGGATATTAGTCCTTTGTCAGATGTACAGTTTGCGAAGATTTTCTTCCTCTCTGTGGGTTGTCTGATGATTATTTCTTTTGTTGTGCAGAAGCTATTTAGTTTAATTAAGTCCCATCTGTTTATCTTTGTTTTTGTTGCATTTCCTTTTGGGTTCTTGGTCATGAAGTCTTTGCCTAAGGCAGTATCTAGAAGGGTTTTTGTGATATTATCTTCTATAATTTTTATGATATCAGGTCTTAAATCTTTGATCCGTCTTGAGTTGATTTTTGTATAAGGTGAGAGATGAGGATCCAGTTTCATTCTTCTACATGTGGCTTGCCAATTATCCCAGCACCAGTTTTTGAAGAAGGTGTTCTTTCCCCACTTTATGTTTTTGTTTGCCTTATCAAACATCAGTTGACTATAAGTATTTGGCTTTATTTCTGGGTTCTGTATTGTTCCATTGGTCTATGTGCCTATTTTTATACCAGTGCCATGCTGTTTTGGTGACTATGGCCTTATAGTATAGTTTGAAGTTGGGTAATGTGATGCCTCCACATTTGTTCTTTTTGGTTAGTCTTGCTTTGGCTATGCTGGTTCTTTTTTGGTTCCACGTAAATTTTCGGATTTTTTTCTACTTCTTTGAAGAATGGCGGTGGTATTTTCATGGGAATTGCATTGAATTTGTAGATTGCTTTTGGCAGTATGATCATTTTCACAATATTGATTCTACCCCTCCATGTGCATATGTTTCCATTTGTTTTTGTCATCTGTTATTTCATTCAGCAGTGTTTTGTAGTTTTCCTTGTAGAGATCTTTTATCTCCTTGGTTAGGCATATTTCTTAGTAATTTTTTTTTGCAGCTATTGCAAAAGGGGTTGAGTTTTTTATTTGATTCTTAGTTTGTTTGCTGTTGGTGTATAGCAGTGCTCCTGATTCATGTACATTAATTTCATATCCTGAAACTTTACTGAATTCATTTATCAGTCCTAGGAGGTTTTTGGATGAGTCTTTAGGATTTTCTAGAGATATGATCATATCATCAGCAAACAGCAACAGTTTGACTTCCTCTTTACCAATTTGGATGCCCATTATTTCTTTCTCTTGTCTGACTGGGACTTCCAGTACTATGTTGAATAGAAGTGGTGAAAGTGGGCATCCTTGTCTTGTCCCAGTTCTCAGGAGGAATGCTTTCAACTTTTCTCCATTCAGTATAATGTTGGCTGTGAGTTTGTCATAGATGGCTTTTATTACCTTAAGGTATGTCTCTTCTATGCCAATTTTGCTGAGGGTTTTAATCCTAAAGGGATGCTGGATTTTGTCAAATGCTTTTTCTGCATTTATTGAGATGATCATGTGATTTTTGTTTTTAATTCTATTTATGTGGTATATCACATTTATTGACTTGTGTATGTTAAACCATCCCTGCATCCCTGATATGAAACCCACTTGAGCATGGTGGATTATCTTTTTTATGTGCTGTTGGATTTGGTTCACTAGTATTGTTTGGAGGATTTTTACATATATGTTCATCAGGGATATTGGTCTGTAGTTTTCTTTTTTTGTTATGTCCTTTCCTGGTTTTGGTATTTGAGTGATACTGGCTCATAGAATGATTTAGGGAGGATTCCCTTTTTATCTTTTGGAATAGTGTCAATAGGATTTGTACCAATTCTTCTTTGAATGTCTTTTTTTTTTTTCTTTTTGGAGGCAGAGTCTCACTCTATTGCTTAGGCTGGAGTGCAGTGGCATGGTCTTAGCTCACTGCAACCTCCACCTCCCAGGTTTAAATGATTCTTGTGCTTCAGCCTCCTGAGTAGCTGGGATTATAGGCATGCCCCACCATGCCCAGCTAATTTTTGTATTTTTAGTAGAGATGGGAGTTTTGCCACGTTGTCCAAGCTTGTCTTGAACTCCTGGCCTCAAGTGATTGGCCCTGCTTGGCCTCCCAAAGTGCTGGGATTACAGGTGTGAGCCACTGCACCCAACCAATTCTTTGAATGTCTGTTAGAATTCAACTGTGAATTCATCTGGTCCTGGACTTTTTGTTGTTGTTGGCAGTTTTTTAATTACCATTTCTTTCTTTTTTTTTTGAGACAGAGTCTCACTCTTTTGCCCAGGCTGGAATGCAAGGGCATGCTCTCAGCTCACTGCAACCTCCACTTCTTGGGTTCAAGTGATTCTTCTGCCTCAGCCTCCCAAGTAGCTGGGACTACAGGCATGTGCCATCATGCCTGTCTAATTTTTGTGTTTTTAGTAGATACAGGGTTTCACCATGTTGACCAGGCTGGTCTTGAACTCCTGACCTCAAGTGATCCACCTGCCTCGGCCTCCCAAAGTGCTGGGATTACAGGTGTGAGATACCACCTTTAATTACCATTTCAGTCTTACTGCTTGTTATTGGTCTGTTCAGAGTTTCTATTTCTTCCTGGTTTAATCTAGGAGGGCTGTATATTTCCAGGAATTTATCTATCTCCTCTAGGTTTTCTAGTTTGTGTGCATAAAGGTGTTCATAGTAGCCTTGAATGATCTTTTGTATTTCTGTGGAATCAGTTGTAATATCTCTCATTTTGTTTCTAATTGAGCTTATTTGGTTCTTCTCTCTTCTTTTCTTGGTTAATCTCACTAATGGTCTATCAGTTTTATTTATCTTTTCAAAGAACCAGCTTTCTGTTTCATTTATCTTTTGTACTTTTTTTTTCAGTTCATTTAGTTCTGTTCTGATCTTCGTTATTCTTTTCTTCTGATGGGTTTGGATTTGGTTTGTTTTGCTTTTGTGCTCTTTCAGACTTCTTGATGTAGGCATTTAATGCTATGAACTTTCCTTTTAGCATGACTTTTGCTGTATTCCAGTTTCGATAGGTTGTGTCACTATTGTCATTCAGTTCAAAGAATTTTTTATTTCTATCTTTATTTCATTGTTGATCCAATGCTCATTCAGGAGCAGGTTATTTAATTTCCATGTATTTGCATTCTGAGGATTCCTTTCAGAGTTGATTTCCAATTTTATTCCACTCTGGCCTGAGATAGTACATGACATAATTTTGATTTTATTAAAGTAATTGAGATTTGTTTTGTGGCCTATCATATGGTCTATCATGGAGAATGTTTCATGTGCTGATGAATAGAATGTATATGTACAGTTGTTGGGTAGAACGTTCTGTATCTGTTAAGTCCATTTGTTCCAGGGTATAGTTTAAATCCATTGTTTCTTTGTTGACTTTCTGTCTTGATGACCTGTCTAGTGCTGTCAGTGGAGTATTGAAGCTATTATTGTGTTGCTGTCTATCTCGTTTCTTAGGTCTAGTAGCAATTGTTTTATAAATTTGAGAACTCCAGTGTTAGGTGCTTATATATTTAGGATTGTGATATATTCCTGTTGAACAAGGCCTTTTATCATTATATAATATCCCTCTTTGTCTTTTTTAACTATTGTTGCTTTAAAGTTCGTTTTGTCTGATATAAGAATAGCTATTCCTGCTTGCTTTTTGTGTCAATTTGCATATAATATCTTTTTCCACCCTTTTACCTTAAGCTTATGTGTTAGGCAAGTCTCTTGAAGACAGCAGATACTTGGTTGGTGAATTCTCATCCATTTTGCCATTCTGTATCTTTTCAGTGGAGCATTTAGGCCATATAAGTATTATATTAGTTAGTATTGAGATGTGAGGTACTATTCTGTTCATCATGCTATTTGTTGCCTGAATACCTTTTTTTTTCCATTGTATTATTGTTTTATAGGTCCTGTGAGATTTATACTTTCAGGAGGTTCTATCTTGGTGTATTTTGAGGATTTGTTTCAAGATTTAGAGCTCCTTTTAGCAGTTCTTGTAGTGCTGGCCTGGTAGTGGCAAATTCTCTCAGCATTTGTTTGTCTGAAAAATAGTGTATATTTCCTTCATTTATGAAGCTTTGTTTCACTGGGTACAAAATTCTTGGCTGACAATTGTTTTGTTTAAGGAGGCTAAAGATAGGACCCCAATCCTTTCTAGCTTGGTAGGGTTTCTGCTGAGAAATCTGCTATTAATCTTGTAGATTTTCATTTATAGGTTATCTGATGCTTTTGTGTCACAGCTCTTAAGATTCTTTCCTTCATCGTGACTTTAGCTAACCTGATGACTATGTGCTTAGATCATGATACTTTTGCAATGGATTTTCATGGTGTTCTTTGAGCTTCTTGTATTTGGATGTCTAGATCTCTAGTAAGGCCAGCGACATTTTCCTTGATTGTTTCCTCAAATAAGTTTTCCAAACTTTTAGGTTTCTCTTCTTTCTCTGGAGTATTCATTATTCTTAGGTTTAGTTGTTTAACATAATCCCAAACTTCTTGGAGATGTTGTTCTTTTTTTTATTCTTTTTTTTGTTTTTGTTGGATTGGGTTAATTTGAAAGCCTTGTCTTTGAGCTCTGAAATTCTTTCTTATACTTGTTTGATTCTATTGTTGAGACTTTCCATTGTATTTTGCATTTCTTTAAGTGTGTCCTTCATTTCCAGGTTTTGTCATTGTTTTTTATTTATGCTGTTTCTCTGAAGATTTTCCCATCCATATCCTGTAACATTTAAAACATTTCTTTAAATTGGTATTTACCTTTCTCTGATGCCTCCTTGAGTAGCTTAATAATCAACCTTCTGAATTCTTTTTCTGGCAATTCAGAAATTTCTTCTTGGTTTGGATCCATTGCTGGTGAGCCAGAGGGATCTTTTGGGAGTGTTAAAGAATCTTGTTTTGTCATATTGCCAGAATCGTTTTTCTGGTTTCTTCTCATTTGGGTAGATTAGGTCAGAGGGAAGATCTGGGACTCAGGGGCTTCTGTTCAGATTATTTTGTCCCATGGGGTGCTCCGTTGATGTGGTATTCTCCCCCTTCCCTTAGGGATGGAGCTTCCTGAGAGCTGAACTGCAGTGATTGTTATTTCTCTTCTGGGTCTAGCCACCCATTGAAGCTACCAGGCTCTGGACTGGTATAGAGGAGTGTCTGCAAAGAGTCCTGTAATATGATCCGCCTTCAGGTCTCTCAGCCATGGATACCAGCACCTGCTCTGGTGGAGGCAGTAGGGGAGTGAAGTGGATTCTGTGAAGGTCCTTGGTTGTATTTTTTTTAGTGCACTGGTTTTGTGTTGGTTGACCTCCAGCCAGGAGGTGGTGCTTTCAAGAGAGCATCAGCTGTGATAGTATAGGTAAGACACAAGGTTGCCCTGGGGTTGCCTGGATAAATATCTGGGTTTCTCAGGTGGTGGATGGGGCCATAGCACTCCGAAGAGATTATGTCCTTTATCTTTGGCTACCAGAGTGGTATAGAAAAACAATTAGGTGGGTGCAGGGTTAGGCATGTCTAAGCCTAGACTCTCCTTGGGCAGGGCTTGCTGTGGCTGCTGTGGGAGATGATGGTGTGGTTCTCAGGTGGATAGAGTTACGTTCTCAGGGAGATTATGGCTGCCTCTGCTGCATCATACAGGTTGCCAGGGAAGTGGAGGAAAGCTGGCAGTGACAGACTTCACCCAGCTCCCACATGGCCCAAAAGGCCAGTCTCACTCCCACCGTGCCCTCCCAATGTCACTGAGTTTATTTCTAGGCAGCTGGTGAGCAGGGCTGAGAACATGCCCCAGACTACAAGCCTCCCCACTAAGAAAAAAAGTAGGGCTTTCAGGTTTCGAGCCCCCCTACTTCTGTGCTTGTATCTGCACTCCCCATTTGCCCCCTCCTCCAGATTCTGTCCAGGAAACTTTATATTTGGTTGAAATTGTTACAAAGTTCAGCTGGAAGTTTTCTTATCCCTGTGGTCTTTCCCCAGTTCCACTGGCAGCCCTCCCCAAGGATCCCTGTGAGATCAAGTTAGAAATGTCTTCCCTGGGGACTGAGAGTGCCCACAGGGCTCTTCCTGCTGCTTCCTCCACCCTGTATTTTGCTTGGCTCTCTAAATTTGTCTCAGCTCCAAGTAAGGTCAAATCCTTCTCCTGTGATATGGACCCTCAGATTCCCCAGTGAGGATGTTTGTTTGAGGGTGGACATTCCCCCTCTCACACATTGGGCACTCACAGTTTTGGCTATCTTATGGAGCCTGCAGCAGCAAGCCACTTCCTTCAAAGGGTCTGTGGATTCTATCAGCTTTCCTGGTATGTTCCTGTGTTAGTTCTTGTGAATCTCCACAGGCCGCTCTGTCCATTTGAGTGGGAACTGCAAGTTCGGCCTATCTCCTATCTGCCGTTCTTCCTCTTGTTATGCTTTTATACTATTCTTGTCAGATGTTTTTCATATCACGATTTTGGGCCTATCTCCTATCTGCCGTTCTTCCTCTTGTTATGCTTTTATACTATTCTTGTCAGATGTTTTTCATATCACGATTTTGCTAGAATCATAAAATGAATTGATAAATATATTGTGTTTTACTATTTTCTGGTGAAGTTTGTGTAAATTTGGAGTACTTTTTTTATTTGTTTATTAGAACACATCAGTAAAGCCAGCTGAACCTACTGTTTTCTTTCTGAGAAATAGCGATATCATTCTTAATAGTTTTATGCAGTCTTTAAGCAATAGTACTAGTGTACTGGTTTTCAGAAGTGGTGTCAGTTCTGACTGGGCCAATATCTTCTCTGATAGTTTGTGCCTGTGTTAAACCAAGTTTTAAATATTCTATCATTTTTGTTTATAAGACATTTTGGGTTGTCTGTTTCTTCTGACTCACTTTAAGTTGCTGTTCTAGGAATTTGACCATTTTATTTAAAATTCCTCTCATATTTTAAATCTATTTAATGTGTTTGTAATGATGTACCCTTTTTCATTTCTTATATTGGTTATTTGTGTATTCTCCTCTTTTTCTTGAAGTTTTTAGTTAGTTTTGGTTAATATATCTTTTTCTACTTTTTTGTGTTATTTTCCTAGCTGCAGACTTATTGCAATAGATGTTTAGCTCAGTATTCAGCTTTTTCTTACCTAATATATGGATTTTGAAGCTATGACTTTCTCTCTAAACATTGTTTTGGCTGCATCCCACAAGTTTTTTATTACAGTGTTGACATCATTATCATTCAGTTAAAAATAGTTTTGTAAAATTTTCATTACGATTTCTCTTTTGGCTCATGGGCTATTTTGACATGTGTTTCTAAAATTCTAAACTATGTGGAGCTTTTCTAGTAATCTTTTGTTATCTATTCCCAGATTGTGTTGTTTTGTGGTAATAAAAAATTTTAGTGTGATTGCTATTTGTTGAAACTTGATTTTTTTTTTTCACCAGGAAAGTGTTAATTGTGTAAGTAGTCTATTGCTTTTTAAAGGAATATGTACTCTTCAGTTGTTGAGGAAGTATTTATGTGTAGTAGGTCAGTTTGGCGAATCTTGTTCAAATCATCTATATGCTTGCTGATTTTTCCATTTGGTCTGCCTTTTTAAAAAATTAATTACTAAGAGAAGTATGTTTAAATCTTTCACTATGATTGTCATTGTTTAGTTTTTTTCTTACAGTTCTCTCAAAGTTTGCTTTACTTAATTTGAGGCTGTGTTCTTTGGTGCAATCAGATTGATAGCTGCTATATTGTCTTGATGAACTGAACATTTTATCATTTTGATAATAGTACTTTTCTTAATTATGCTTTTTAAATTACATGACCTTTTTGTAATAATGTTCATTTTCCCATAAAGCCTGCTTTATCTGATGTTAACATAGGAAAGTGGTTTTATTTTGCTTATTATTTTCATGGTAATGTTTTTCCAGCCTTTTGCTTTCAACCCTTCCATGTACTTGTATTTTAATTTTGCTTCTTATGAAAGGTATGTTCTTGGATATTTAAAAATATTGTCTAGCAATATTACCTTCTGACTGGATAATCCATTAATGTCAATACTAATATATTTGGTTTAAATCTACCTTGCTTTTGCTTGTCCTGGATTTTGTTGTTTTTCCTCTCCTTTAATATCTACTTTTGGATTGATTTCTTTATCATTCATTTTTTCACTATAAGTTTTGAAATATGCACTCTTTCTGTGCTTTTAGTGGTTACCTTCAGGGCAACATACATACTTAACTTATTAAAATCTACACTGATGTATACCTTTACTCACCTAATGACTTACATGGCATTACTGTACATTTTCCTTTTTAACCCAAAATAATGGTATTATTTTTATTTGTTTTTCTTGTTTTATACAAGAAATGTTTTTTTTTAAAATGAATCTCCTACATATTTACCATTTGGTTTGTTTTTTACTCCCTCTTGCATTTTAGACATTTCTTCTTGGATTACTTCTTTCCATTGAAGTACATGCTTTAGAATTTCCTTTGGTGAGGATCTTCTGGAAGCAAACACTTCCAATTTTTGTTTACCTATACATGTCATTATTTTACATTTATTTGTAAAATAAATTTTCATGGGGTAGATAATTTAAGGTCAGAAATCATCTTGTTTCAACACATTCAAAACCTCATCTACTCATTTCCATTGTTGCTGTTGAGAGTCAAGCCATTGCTGCTTTGGAAGTTTTAAGACTTTTTTAACCAGTTTCTTTTGAGATTTTCCTCTTTGTTTTTTGCACAGTTTTACTGAGAATGGTCTTCTTTTTATTTGTTTTAGTGGGTAAGAACACATACTCTGGAACTAAACTGCCTAGGTTTGAATCTCATCTCTGCCACTTAACAGTTTTGTGATCTTGAGTAGATTAGTTAACTTTTCTGCATCAAGGTTACCCTCATCTGTAATTAGAGATAACTATAAACTCCTAACCTCAATAAAGAGTAGTTGTCATTATTATGTGAAATTATTTTTAAATTATTATGCTTTTAAAGTTTAATAGCTTCAAATATACATGAAGTATACTTGGTAATCATTATTTAAAGGCACCTTTAATGTTTGTCAACAATATCTCCTTATAGATACTTTAGCTTCCAACATTCTGCAGAAAAGAGAGTAAACTGCCTAACCAGCAAAATTTAAGTACATAGCAAATACGAGAAAACCTTAGTTTGCCTCTAAATGCAGTTTACAAATTTGTATCATAGATATAATTTATTTTAAGGTATGTTATCCTTATATTTATATCCATTATCTATATCTTTATTCATATCTACATCCATATGGATGGACATTTGCAATAGGGCTAATTGGGGGATAGAAGGAAGGAGGGGACAAGTATTTAGGAGCAGTTCAGAATCAATCCATGAATTACTGAAGATTGAACAGTAATTCAGATTTTAGGAGAGCCTTGAAAATGGGTCAAGCTTTTAAAAACACAGCAGTTGGTCAATATAGCCTTTCACAGAGGGACATTCCACTATAGAATTCCTTTGATTGCTGCTTTGTGTAAGAAGAGCCTCAGGCTTTTTCCCATAAAACATTTGCCTTATAGTTTTGCCCTGTTCAGCATTTTTATTTGCTTTTTGTGTTCTGCATCGGTCTATTCTTGCACTTCCCAGCTCTTGAATGCTGTCCCCTCTAGCTGTGCCTCTGGTAGCTTCTGCAACTCCTTGACTCATGTGACCCATGTCAAATTATGAAACCTCCCGGGCCTGCCTCTCTTTGTTCTCCAGCACCATTTCTCACTTTGGCCCCTTCATTCTGCTACCTTAGGCTGGAAATCTGCTACTAACTCTTGGTCAATTATAATTCTCTTCCTATCCAGATACAAAAGAGAAAACTTTAGCATATAACTCTCCAGATACCTTTCATGCTATTTCACATATTTTAAAAGTACTCTCCTTTCCACTCTTTGCCAGTTAAATCCTTGCCAGAGATTCTATATACATTTAAAAATAATGAATCTGTAGTCTCTTTTAGGGGAATGTAATGCAGTAGTTTTCAAATTATGATTAAAAATACTAATGGGTCAAGGAGTATAGTGGATCATAAATAGCATTTTTTAAAAAGAAATGAAACACAAAAAACACTAGAACGCATTGCATATAAAAATGTTTCCTGAAACTTCCGTTTTATGATATATATTCTTAAAAACAAAATTTCTGAGGTTGGTCTTCAGCATACGTCAAATTTTATTTACTTGCTGGCAAGGAGCTAATAAAAGATTATATCCGTTCAGAGAAGGTTTGGAAATGGGAGGAATACATAGTTGGGAAACAGAATGTTTACCTAAGCAGTTAGTTTTAAAAAAGAGGAAGAAAGCATAAAGTTTATTTCACAAGGTCACACAAACATCATATCCATATCAGTTATTACAAGGGCAGTTTGCGGCAGGATAATTTGAGATGTCTGTATGCTGCTATTGGAAAAACAAAGCAAAACAACATCTAAGAAGCAAATGCTAAGAATATCTTTGTGGCTGATAATTAGTGTAACAAGGTTTTATCCATCAACAATTGTGTCTGACAATTAACATAGAAGCATGAACTAGTGTCAGGCAGAGATCAGAAGCAGAACACCAACTAAAAAATTCAGATTTAAGCAAATTGAGTGATTTTTTCTAGTCACAAGAAAAGATGCAGAACACACAGTTTTTCCATTTTTTAGTTTGAGAATATTTTTCCCCTTTGACAATAAGCATGTATGTATTGGGTCATGATAAAAGATGTAGTTGCTGCCATAATGTTCAGTCAAAAAGTCAAGAAACACTGACCTAGATGCACTAGATCTCAGACTCCAGATTTTATCATTTTGGAAGAAAAAGCTGAAATTCGTTTGATTTAAATATGGGTGTATTTAAGCATTCATCTACTCATCGTTTTAGGATTTTAGCGTTGAGTTTAATGTTGAATAACTGGCTGAAGCTCGTGAAACCCACAAGATAATAATAAGAGAGAAAACTAATGTAGAACTCACTATGTTCCAAGCACTTTACTTACATCATTTCACAGCAACTCTATAAGATAAACGCTTTCATTAGCCCCCTTTTACAAAAAAGGAAGTGAGACACAGGATGGAAGAATGTTAGTGGGCAAAGAGTCAGGATTGAAGCAATCTGACTCCAGAGTCTGCACATCTGAGCATGGTGCTGTATTAAGTCCTCAGATGATGGTCCTGGCTATAGGCACTTCTAGCTTCTTGAAAGGATGGTAATGAAAATTAATAACTGACTTGGAGCTTTGGAGTTTTCAGGGACAAAAAGAATCATTGTGTGACAATGCAATTTAACATCCCTTGATTCACCCACTTGGTCCCTTTAGTTTATTTAGCACATTGAAGCATAAATACCAATAGGAACTAGGGTTGCTGGTGGCAGCAGAGTTGAAATCCCAGCATTAGGGATTTTGATATGACATTTTTCAATAATTCAGAGGGCTAATACTCCATGCCACAATACTTTGGAGTTAAGTTCACAGCTTTGAAAATCTTAGCTTCTTGAGTATACGAGGTAGAAATTATTCTATCCTGGTTGACAAAATTATCTTTAATAGAATATAATAGAACCACATTACAAGCTATTCATTGGAACTTTGTACAAACTGAGCATCTTTTGAACAACTTCAAAATCTTATACGGAGAAATACCAACTAAGCTGCCAGGGACTATCATTTTAATGAACCTCCCAGATAATGGCTTTAAAAATAGCTGCAAAGAGTGGTTTATTTAAGTCAGAGAGACATACTACTACAGTTTAACTGTAAGAAGATGTAACCATGGCTAAAGGTTTGATTGCCCAAATTTGTCTCCAGATTGTACCTTAGGACTTTTAGCTTTATCCTGTCTCATCTTCCTGCTCTTTTTAGAATCCAGCATTCCTAGGAAGATCCAGCCCATTTGAGGAACAGAATAAATTTGAATTATGTTTATAACTTGGGAAGGCTCAAGGAATACAAGTCACAGCTAATAGGGAGGAGGGGTAATAAGGAATCAGTAGCTGGCCCTTCCTTTGGGCACCTGAGAACGAATTTGGAGGGAATCATTGCTGCTACAAAGGTTGTTGTGTGGGCTGAGTTTGGGCTGACATGGCTGTAGCTGCCAGCTGGCCAAGGAGGGACAGGAAACTAGGCTCTCCTATGCATATCTAGGATAATACTCACTGCCCTCCAACGGGCTGCTGTGAAACTGAGACGTGAGCAGACCACACTTCCTACAGCTTCTTGCTCACACTGCATGGCTGGGAAGGGTCCTGCCCTCCCTGATTGCAGGCCTAAGGTGCTGTTTTGAGAGTTTAACGCTGGGCTGTGCCCCACCTTCAGACTGAGTTTGAGGTGATGTGGCAGCAGCTGCTGCCTGACCAAGGAGGGACAAGAAAACCAATCTCTCCAATGCAGACCTAGGACAATGCCCACCACCCTACTACAGGCTGCTGTGAGATCGAGACTCAAGCAGACTGCATACCTCACAGATTCTTGCCCATGCTGCTCTCCTGAGGAGTGGCACCACCCCACCCACTCTGGTCACAAACCCACAGCTGGCACTATTTTTAGAGTTTAATGTTGGGCTATACCTTACTCTTGGGCCTAGTTCAAGGCAATGCAGCTGTAGCTGCCACCCAGCTAGGGGAGGAACAGGGGAGACCAAACTATCCTAAGCACACTTAGGACAATATCCACTGCTCTGCTATGGGCAACTGTGGGTCTGAGGACTAGTTCACTCAATCCATTGCAGCTACCAAGAACACCAACACAGACTCCTTGGGTCCTAGTGGGTTGCTCCATCAGGGCTATAGCCACCACCCATATGACACCAGCTGCCTAGGGGCTTGAGAACCTGCCCACACATGTGGCCCACTACTCCCACTACTAACTTCTTTATTATTATTATTATTATTATACTTTAAGTTCTGGTATACATTTGCAGAACGTGCAGGTTTGTTACATAGATATACATGTGCCATGGCGGTTTGCTGCACCTATCAACTCGTCATCTAGGTTTTAAGACTCACATGCATTAGGTATTTGTCCTAATGCTCTCCCTACCCCTGCTCCCTACCTACCGACAGGCCCCAGTGTGTGCTGTTCCCCTCCCTGTGTCCATGTGTTCTCATTGTTCAACTCCCACTTATGAGTGAGAACATGTGGTGTTTGGTTTTCTGTTGCTGTGTTAGTTTGCTGAGAAAATGGTTTCCGGCTTCATCCATGTCCCTGCAAAGGACATGAACTCATTCTTTTTAATGGCTGCATAGTATTCCATGGTGTATATGTACCACATTTTCTTTATCCAGTCTATCATTGATGGGCATTTGGGTTGGTTCCAAGTCTTTGCTATTGTAAATAGTGCTGCAGTAAACACACATGTGCATGTGTCTTTACAGTGGAATGATTTATAATCCTTTGGGTATATACCCAGTAATGGGATTGCTGGGTCAAATAGTATTTCTGGTTCCAGATCCTTGAGAAATTGCCAAACTGTCTTCCACAATGGTTGAACTGATTTACACTCCACAAACAGTGTAAAAGTGTTTCTATTTCTCCACATCCTCTGTTGTTTCCTGACTTTTTAATGATCACCATTCTAGCTGGCATGAGATGGAATCTCATTCCCACTACTAACTTCTAAGCCAGCCACCTAGAAGCCTATGAATCAGCCCTCCAGGATTCACTAACACTGGAGCCTGTGTAACCTTCTCTGAGGCTTAAAAACAAGCACATTTACCCCACTGCTGCCACCAGTGGGGTCTGGAGGCCTCTCAGTTTGTGTCCAAATCTGCAGCAAAACTTCACCACAACCTCAACTAATAACTCTACCCTAAGACACCAAGGAAACCAGGGGTACTACTGACCTTGTGTATTGTCAAAGAAGTAACACAAAGTTTGCACTATTGCATTCACCCAAAATCAAAGCTGAAATAGCCTACTCAACCAACAACATATGTACACCCTCAGGAAAAAATAATTGTCCCCTACAAAAGCAATTTCATAAAATTGGAACAAGCAACTGCTACATCAGATGCACACATCAATGGAAGGGCATAGTAAACATGAAAAAGCAGGAAATATTATACAACCAAAGGACCACAACAGTCATCCAGCAATAAATCCTAATAAAAAAAAATTCCTTGAAATGCCAGCTAAAAAATTCAAAATATTGATTTGAAAGAACCTCAATGAAATGCAGGAAAAATCTGAAAACCAATACAAAGAAATCAGAAAATCAATTCAGGATATGAATGAAAAATTTACCAAGAAGACAAATATCTTTAAAAAAAAGAATTTCTGAACCAAAATATTCATTGAAGGAAATACAGAATACACTTGAAAGCTTTAGTGACACACTAAAGCAAGCAGAAGAAAGAATCTCAGAACTTGAATATGGGTCTTTTGAAATACTCCTGTCAGACAAAAATAAGAAGAAAGAATGAACAAAGCCGTTGGGACTATGTAAATCAACAGAACTTACGAATTGTTGGTATTTCCAAGGAGGAAGAGAGATCAAAAAGATTAGAAAACTTACTTAAGGACATAATTGATGCAAACTTCCCAAATATAGCAAAGAGTCAGTCATCCAGATACAGGAGGCCCAGTGATCCTCTGGCAAATACATTGCAAAAAGGACTTCATCATGGCATATTATCTTTGGAATATCTAAAG
Source organism: Pongo abelii (assembly GCF_028885655.2). Lineage (NCBI taxonomy): Eukaryota > Metazoa > Chordata > Mammalia > Primates > Hominidae > Pongo > Pongo abelii. Next base: position 95,330,578 of record NC_071995.2, read on the forward strand.
TCAAAATGAAAAAAAATGTAAAATTAGCAAGAGAGAAGTGTCTAGTCATCTATAAAGGAAATCTCCTTAGTCTAACAGTGGCCTTTTCAGCGTAAATCTTACAGGCCAGAAGAAAATGCAGTGGCATTTTCAAAGTGCAGAAAGAGAAAATTGTCAGTCAATAATGTTATATACTGCCAGAATAAGCTTTATAAATGAAGGAGAAATAAAGTCTTTCCCAGACAAGCAAATGCTGATGGAATTTGTCATCACTAAACTGGCCCTACAGGAAATGTCCAAATGGGTCTTAAACGTGGAAACAAAAGGTTGATATTCACCACCATGAAAACACATATAAATATAAAACTCGCAGTTCTTATAAAACAGTCACATAAAAGAAACAATTTATAAACCAACTTGAAAACAGTTAACAATATAACAGGAATAAAGCCTCGTATATCAATATTAACCTTGAATATAAATGGATTAAATGCTCCACTTAAGAAATACAGATAGGCAGAATGGATTAAAAAACAAAACAAAACCATGATCCAACTATACGCTACCTATAACAAACTCACCTTACCTATAAAGACGCATAACAGACTGAAAGTAAAGGGGTGAAAAAATTATTCCAAAGGAATAAGAACCAAAAGCAAGTAGGAGTAGCTACATTAAACCAAAGAAAACCAACTTTAAATAAAAAACAATAAAAGACGAAGATCATTATATAATGATAAAGGGATAAATTCAGCAAGAGGATTTAACAGTCTGAAATATGTATGCATACAACATCAGAGTACACAAATTCACAAAACAAATATTACTAAACCTAAAGAAAGGATAGACAGTAATACAATAATAGTGGACAACTTTAACATCCCACTAATAACACTAGATAGATCATCAAGACAGAAAATTAACAAATAAATGTTGGACTTTATACAAAATTCATTTTGCTGAGATTTACAGAATATTTTACCCAACAACTACAGAATATTTATTTTCACTGGTGCATGGAACATTCTCCAAGGTAGACCAACTATTAGACCATAAAAAAAGTTTTAACAGATTTTTTTAATGAAAATTATGTCAAAGATTTCATCAGACTACAATGGAATAAAGCTAGAAATCAATACTAAGAGGAGCTCCAAAATCATACAAACACATGGAAATTAAACAGCATGTTCTTGAATTATTACTAGATCAATGAAGAAATTAAGATGGAAATTAAAAATTTTTTGAAATGAATGAAAACAACATAAAAACTAAAAAATCCTGTGGGATATAGCAAAAGCAGTGCTAAGAGTGAAGTTCATAGCATTAAATGCCTACATCAAAAAAGTAGAAAAGTCACAAATTAATAACTTAATATTACACTTCAAGGAACTAGAAAAACAAGAACAAACCAAACCCAAAGTTAGCAGAAGAAAACAAGTATCAAAGCTTGGAACAGAACTAAATGATATAGAGACTAAAAAACAATACAAAGGATCAACAAAATGAAAAGTTGGTTTTTTGAAAAGATAAAATTGACAAGGCACTAGCTAGACTAAGAAAATAGATGAACCAAATAAACACAATCAAATTTTAAAAACAGACATTGAGAGGTGACAACGTGCTAGCAGCCCTCACTGGCTCTCAGCACCTCCTCATCCTCGGTGTCCACTCTGGCCACACTTGAGGAGCCCTTCAGCCTGCCGCTGCACTGTGAGAGCCCCTCTCTGGGCTGGCTGAGGCTGGAGCCGGCTCCCTCTGCTTGCGGGGAGGTGTGGAGGGAGAGGCGCTGGCAGGAACCAGGTGCTCGCGGACCAGCGCAAGTTCCGGGTGGGTGCGGGCTCAGCCTGCCCTGCACCCGAGCAGCGCTGGCACCAGGCAGTGAGGGGCTTAGCACCCGGGCCAGCAGCTGCGGAGGGTGTGCCGGGTCCCCCAGCACTGCCGGCCGGCACACGCTGCGCTCGTATTCTCACCGGGCCTCAGCCTGAGCCACCCCCCTACCCACGCCGTGGGCTCCCCCGTGGCCAGAGCCTCCTCTACAGGCGCCGCCCCCTGCGCCGCTGCACCCGGTCCCATCCACCGCCCAAGGGCTGAGGAGTGCGGGAATACAGTGCCCGGACTGGCAGGCAGCTCCGCCTGCGGCCCCAGCGCGAGATCAACTAGGTGAAGCCCACTGGGCTCCCGAGTGGGGTGAGGTCTTGGAGAACTTTTATGTCTAGCTGGAGGATTGTATATGCACCAATCAGCACTCTGTGTCTAGCTCAGGGTTTGTGGATGCGCCAATCAGAACTCTGTATCTAGCTAATCTCGTGGGGACTTGGAGAACTTTTATGTCTAGCTAGAGGATTGTAAATGCACCAATCAGCACTCTGTGTCTAGCTCAGGGATTGTAAACACACCAATCAGCACTCTGTCAAAACAGACCAATCAGCTCTCTGTAAAACGGACCAATCAGCAGGATGTGGGTGGGGCAGATAAGGGAATAAAAGCAGGTGGCCTGAGCCAGCAGCAGCAACCTGCTCTGGTCATCTTCCACGCAGGGAAGCTTTGTTCTTTCGCTTTTTGCAATAAATCTTGCTGCTGCTCACTCTTTGGGTCCTCACCACCTTTAAGAGCTGTAACACTCACCGAGAAGGTATGCAGCTCCACTCCTGAAGACTGCAAGACCACGAACTCACCAGGAGGGAAGAACAACTCTGGATGCGCTACCTTTATGAACTGTAACACTCACTGCGAAGGTCTGCAGCTTCACGCCTGAGGCCAGCGAGACCACAAACCCACCGGAAGGAACAAGCAACTCCAGACGCCCAGCCTTTAAGAGCTGTAACACTCACCTTGAAGGTCTGCACTGATTGCTCTTATGGCTCAACTATCATCTTAAGAGTCCTATTCGTCACTCTACCATGAATTCCTTCTCCTCTAAGTTGGGTTCCCAGGGTCTCTTGTTTATGTCTTGAGTTGCTCTCTTGTGTCAGATGAACACATTTTCCAGCTTCCTGAAAAAGGGTGTGTTAGAGGTTCTGATTTTTCAGAATACTCACGCGACTTCACACGGAAAGGATAAGGCATGGAAGGTTAAAGAAAGCACAGGTATCATTCCACAGACTCAAGATATCCAGGGGCAGCTTTCAGAGTCTCCGTCGCATAGGACAGAGTTCATTTATGGATTATAAACCACCAAAATATGGCATATTGTGGTCTTAAGCTGCTCTCTTATCTGAGGAGGAGCCTTTTATATCTGTGTTTGTGTAGTGAAAAACACGTGTGGGCCCAGACTCAATAATAGAAGTGAAGATAATAGATCCAGCTGCCAATCATCAGTATGCACATTGTCTATTAAAAAAAATGCAGACCAGATGTTACAGGCTGCTCCCTGGTGTGTTTCAGACCCTAGAACAGGAGTGCATTAATTACTAGTTAACACATTTTATTCAGGTTTGGCCAAGGGCCAATACCATGACTACATTCCCCTTATATGCTAACAGGGTTGCAGCAAGCTAACTGAGATTACCCCGGAGGTAAAAAGACCTTGAACGTCTAACAAAAGATCTTTATTTTAATGCTTAATTCATTGTTTTCTTGGCATAAAATTCTAGACTGACAGTTATTTTCCCTGAAAATGTGAAGGGCATTATTCCACTGTCTCTAGCACTCTTGCATTGCTGTTGAGAAGTCTGATCCCGTTCTGATTCCTAGTTCTTTGTGACTCTGCTAGCTCTCAGAGTCTTCCCTCTGTCCCGTATGTACTGAAATTCCATGATGCACATTGGTGTGTCTTTCGTCTGTTGTGCTGGATATTTAGGATGGCCCTTTCAAAATGAAAAGTAATATTATTCAGTTCATGGACTTTTTTTATTTAATAATTTCCTCCCTCTGGTTATCTTAGTACCTTTTGGAATTTGTATTATTCAGATGTTGAACCAATTGGATTAAGTATTTACTTTTCTCATTTTTTCCCGTATTATCTATGTTTTTAAATTTAGGTTTCACTTTTGGGGAGATGGATTCAGCTTTATATTTTGAATCTTCTATTGATTATTTAGTTGTTTTGATCATATTTTTATTTTTAAGTGGTTTTCCTTGTTCTCTGATTGTCCCATTTTGATAGTATCCTGTTCTTGTTTCATAGATGCAATATTGTCTGTCTTCTATCTGAGGATATTAGTTATGGTTTCATTGGAGTTTTCTCCTGATCTTTGTCTTATATCTTATTTTGCAATTTCCCTTCTGTTAGTTTTAGTTTTTGCCTTTCATTTCCTGTCTAGTGACTCTTCACTGTCCGTTTATGTTTGAAGTGAAGCACTAAAAAGCATATTTAGTTAGACATTGATTTGTGGGCCTCATTACAGGGTAACTGCAGAAGGAGCCAGTAGTTTCACTGGAGGATGATGAAATTTCAGTACCTGTAGGTCTTTTCTCTTTGACATATCAGTTTCCCCAAAGATGATTCTCTTAGACTCCTGCCTAATTTACTACATTCTGAGAAGGGGCTGTTGTAGGGTAGCGAGATGTCTCTCATTCAGAATACAGACTTTCACTTAATTCCAATGTTTTTAGTAAAGCACCTGTGCCCTGTACCTAACGTCCCTTAGCATAGATCCTCTCTGATTTAACATGAGCAGAGAGCAAAATAGAAGAAGTTCAGCCAGGAGAGAGGAGGCAAGGGAAAGGAGGAGTCTCCAGGTTGTACCCACCCAGACGAAAGGGAGGTTGTCTAATGTTACTCCCTGTTTGCAGTAGCACCAACTCCTGCCTTTAAAGGTACCTGAGCCTCCAGTTCCTGAGCTTCTCAGGGTTCTCAATCATGCTTGTTGTTGGCAACCCCTCGGAAAACACTTAGGACACAGCCTTTCCTCTCTGCTGAGTCAGCTTTGTTCTTCCAGGTGCTTTCTGTCCTTCATAGTGTTGCTAACATCTTTTGTCTGCTTCATCTCCTCTTGTATTCTTCCTGTGCTTGTGTACTTATGCCTCTTAAAAATACGTTTACTCTTATCTTAGTTTACTTTGTGAGGAAGCAGAGGTAAAGGCATGTGCCTTTAGGGGTGAAGAGAGTTTTTTCCTCCTCTTCTAAAGATTTCGGTCTAAAGTCTACCAAAATAATACTGACAATAGATAGCTTAACAGGAGAAAAAGCATACAAATTTAGTAATGTGCATAAGCACAGGAAAATAACAAAAGAATCATTACCCAATTACCCAGAGAGATTCAGAAGCTTGTATACCCTTCTTCAGGTTTCTTCCTTCAGGGAGAGAAAGTTGGGGATATGGGCAATTTTGAGAAGTCATCAATGTTTTTTACAGAACTGAATGGACCCAAAGGGCAGACCATAGTTTTTAAATGATCTGTTTGAATGGGACCAAGAACAGACAATAGCTTGTGGGAAGTTATGGGAAGAAGAGGGGTAGCACAACACTGCAAACAAAAGTTGTCTGATTATGCAGATAAAGTCTCCCAGGCAATCTCTCCAAGCTGCTCTCAGAAGAATAGACAAAAACTCTGTGTGGGCATGGTGATGACTATTAGTCTTTTCTCCTCTCTGGTGCTTAATCTTTCTTGGTTATTTAGTGAAATTCCTAGAAATGGAGCTTCAAGACTATTGTACTTCTTTTGGAAGAAGTTTTCTCAGACAGATACGGTAACCTCCTGAGAGAGTCCCTACCTGTGCTGGGTTAAAAGGTCTTGGTTCTGAGGTAGTTTCTAAGGCCTTCTAATGTCCTTTGTTACTTTGGTGCTCTGTTCTCTGAGCCTCAATATGCCTAATTACTCGGTTTTGGTTGGCAGCTCTGGACAATAGCTTTCTTATATCTAAAATGAGGGAATTAGACCAGATTATCTCTAAGGTTCTGTGACTCTCAAACGCTACAAATCCATAACTAAGTAGGTGCTATAACATATGCAACTGACCCTCAGAATTGTCAGAATCCAAACAACAGGGAAATTACTAGAGCACGAATCATCAAGGGACGTTTCATCTTAGCTGTGGTGGCTAGAAAGCTGTGTGTGGATTGGATAAATGGAGAGAAGAGGAAGGGAACAGCATAAGTGAACTCATAGAAATGACTATGCCCACTTATGGGAACGGTACACGTTGAGAAGTAACAAGGAACAAAGTTGGCTATTTACCAGGTGTATGCTTAAAACTTACTGTAGAGGGCCTTCAAAAGCTGAAATATAAACTTAGTTGCAATACAAAATGTCATTCTTCAAAAATAATATCATATTGTTACCAAATAGTATTTATTTTCATCCTACAACCTTTGTACAATTCTGGTTCACATCATTTCTCTTTCAGGTGAATTGAAAACCCAGTTTTTCTCTTCTAAACAAATACTTTTTAAAGTACAGTGATATATTTTGTGAACTAATGCTGTATTTTTTGAGGTAAACTCTAATTTTGATGTCACATTTTATACCCCTTTTATTTTTCTTATAGGTTTTATTGTTGTATGCATATAATTTGAAGCCTCTGAAGATTTCAGATGTTAGACATTCCACTTGTAACAGTACATGTGTTGGCTCTTTATGGATTCCACTGAATAGGCAAGTAAAAATTCCACAACTCAAATTGTCTTTGTTGTTATTTCTCATGAGAATAGACTCTTTCAGTAATTGGCAAGGTGTAGCATAGGAGACCTGCTAAAAGGCACTTCTAGAAGAATCTTCCTTTTGCTTAGAGGAGTATTGTATTGCAGTGGTTAAGAGCATGAACTCTGAATCCTGCCTGCTTCATTCAAATACCAGTTGTGCCCCTTATTACCTTCACAACCTTGGGCAGTTTATGTAACCTCTGTACTTCAGTTTCCTTATCAGTAAAATGGGAGTAATACTAATTAACTAATTAATAGTACTGAGGGTTGCCGAAGGAACAATTCATACATGCTTTACAGAGATTACAGAGAGCACAAGGATGTTGTCTGTACTATATTTTGCCTGTAGTTTCAGTGTGGTTAAAAAATAATTTAATGTGGCTTTGTATGGAGTTTCAAAATTAAGCCCAAACTCCACTACCTCCCTTGGCCCACCTTTCCCTCTGTGCCCAATCAGAAGTCTCTGCTTCATCTCGGTTGTTTTCCTCCCTCTCCATCAAGCAGGTCATATCTCTTAACTTTTTGCTCATGCCTCGTTTCTCTCTTCCTGTTTCACTTTACAAATTTCCTTGTTGTTTTTTAATTTATTACTTAGTTTATTTTTGACTCCATTGTCCATTGCCCTTCTGACCTTAGCCTCCATTTCCTCCATTGTAGGATGGAAATGATCGTAACTGCTCTGCCTGCCTTTCAGGGTTATTGTCAGGACCAAGACAGACAGTGTGTGAACATGCTTTGAAAAGCTTAACCACTAACGCCTGTTCCATCGATGGCTTGGTAAACAGAGAATTAGTGCTTCTCTGTCCTTCCTTTGAGAGTCTTGTTTATGTTCCATGATTTTCATTTTGAATGACTTCTTGGCATCACTATGAAAGAGACAAAGGCTGTTTCAAGAGCTGGGCATATTTTCAATTATTCCGTCAATTTATTTGTTCCTTCTTTTCTTTCTCTTCTTCTTTTCTCCTCTTCTCTCCTGTTCTTCCCTTCCTTCCCTCCACTCCTCTCCTCTATATTTTCATTCAGCCAATTTATTTTCTTCCTTCTTTTCCTTTTCCTTTCCCTTTCCTTTCTTCTTTTCCAAGTGAAATGGTCGAAAACTTAGGTACAGGCTATAGACCAGCATAGCTAAGCAACAAAATCAGGTATTTCTTCACTTGCTTTGTAAATCCAGAAATGTAGATTTTTTTCCAGCCCCACATGATGAAAATGATTATAATTTCTATAAAGTAGAAAATCATCAAACTGATAAGCTGCTTTTTTTTATTCCAAAAAGTTTTGAATTTTGGTGTACTTCTGATCAATAGTAGGGTTACTAAAATTAGTGACAAGCCCCAGCCACTGAGGCCATCACAGAGGACCATGCCCAACAAATCTTTTATCTCCTTGTCCTTTGGTGGCACTGTGAAAATAAACTATTTCTCTCATCCTGGGTGGCATTCCTTGTGTTCTTATGAGGCTCAAGATTAGTACATGGGAAATTGGTCCTGATCATCCTTTGGAAGGCAAAGTAGGAGTAAAACAGGTCAGAAAAAATAGGCCAGAGAAGAAGAAACTTGGATAACCTGCAAATTGGGAAATACTCCTTTTATCATTCACTTCCTCATCTCCTAGTTAAGTTCTCATAAGAAAAAGTATATTTTAATCCTTTGCATTTTTTTTTACAGCAACAAAGGAAACAATAGTGTGCTCAATGAACAGACATAAAGCCTTCTGTGTAGTTCTATCTAAATTGTGCTGTTGTGACCAAGGTCAAGTTCCCTGCCTACTGTCTCTGCCTTTAAACCTCCAGTCAGTCATCCATGTTTCTACTTACTACTGGGTCCTGCCCTCCAGGCCACGGCAGACTCTGGGAGAGAGTGCCTAGGAGTCAGTAAATGACAGCAGAGGCTGTGGGGAGCCCAGACAGAATGGTAGATGCTTGTTTGTGGTGCCAAAGTTTAAAAAGCTGGAGCAGGTGTTGACCTGGAGGACAGAAATGAAGATGAAGAAGTACGTGGGAGGACAGGGAAGTGAGGGGCAAATGCATGCCAAAGCACAAAGGGAGGGAGCAAGATGTAGGCAGGTGCGGTCATGGGGTCCAGACCTCACACCAAGACTCAGGTCACCTGATGTTGCTCTTTGCATGAGGACCCAGCTTGCTTTGCCCGGTCCCAGATTGCTCTTTGTGGAGCTAGATGGGCCATTTACTCTGCCAGCACGGGCAGTGAAGTTCTGGACACTCATTTACAATCTGCAACTCAAATGTCAAAGAACGGTTTATCCTTCCTAGAATCCCAAGTATTATAAAGGAAAGCTATGCTATTTGTGGAAGACAAATAAGAGTTATTTCTCTAGGTATTAGAATAAAAGAACGGCATTTTAGAATACTATCTTTCCTTCATGTGGTTCCTTGTGGTTAAGAACATACATACTTATGTCATTTCATCCTTACAAAAGCCTTGTGAATTGGATGAAGTGGATTTTCTTATTCCAGTCTTACAGTAGAAGGAACCTTAAGGTCAGAGAGGTTAAGTGAGTAGTCTAAGGTTTCATGGCTAGAGTTTGAAGGAACCAAGCATGACTCACCAAGTCTTTCGCCTCCTCATCTTCTTTTCTCTCCAATGCATCAGGCACTTTTTCCAGCATTATTGGAGATGACCCATTTTTTTTTAAGTTTTACTTCAAGTTCTGGGATACATGTGCAGAACATGCAGGTTTGTTACATAGGTATATACGTACCATGGTGGTTTGCTTCACCTGTCAACCCCTCATCTAGGTTTTAAGCCCCACATGTATTAGGTATTTGTCCTAATGCTCTCCATCCCCTTGTCCCCAACCCACCGACAGGCCCTAGTGTGTGATGTTCCCCTCCCTGTGTCCATGTGTTCTCATTGTTCAACTCCCACTTATGAGTGAGAACATGCAGGGTTTGGTTTTCTGTTCCTGTGTTAGTTTGCTGAGGATGATGGTTTCCAGGTTCATGCATGTCCTTGCAGAGGACATGAACTCATTCTTTTTTATGGCTGAATAGTATTCCACGGTGTATATGTGCCCTTTTTTTCTTTATCCAGTCCATCATTGACGGGCATTTGAGTTGATTCCAAGTCTTTGCTATTGCAAATAGTGCTGCAGTAAACATACGTTTGCATATTTCTTCATAGTAGAATGAGTTATAGTCCTTTGGGTATATACCCAGTAATGGGATTGCTGGGTCAAATGGTATTTCTGGTTCTACATCCTTGAGAAATTGTCACACTGTCTTCCACAATGGTTGAACTAATTTACATTCCCACCAACAGTGTAAAAGTGTTTCTAATTCTCCACATCCTCTCCAGCATCTATTGTTTCTTGACTATTTAATGATTGCCATTCTAACTGGTGTGAGATGGTATCTCACTGTGGATTTGATTTGCATTTCTCTAATGACCAGTGATGATGAGCTTTTTTTTCATATGTTTGTTGGCTGCCTAAATGTCTTTTTTTGAGAAGTGTCTTTTATATCCTTTGTCCACTCTGATGGGGTTGTTTGTTTTTTTTTCTTGTAAATTTGTTTAAGTTCTTTGTAGATTCTGGATATTAGACCTTTGTCAGATGGATAGATTGCAAAAATTTTCTCCCGTTCCGTAGGTTGCCTGTTCATTCTGTAGGTTGCCTGTGGTTTCTTTTGCTGTGCAGAAACTCTTTAGTTTAATTAGATTCCATTTATCAATTTTGGCTTTTGTTGCAATTGCTTTTGGTATTTTAGTCACGAAGTCTTTGCCCATACCTGTGTCCTGAATGGTATTTCCTAGGTTTTCTTCTAGGGTTTTTATGGTTTTAGGTTTTACATTTAAGTCTTTAATCCATCTTGAGTTAATTTTTGTATAAGGTGTAAGGAAGGGGTCCAGTTTCAGTTTTCTGCATATGGCTAGCCAGTTTTCCCAACATCATTTATTAAACAGGGAATCCTTTTCCCATTGATTGTTTTTGTCAGGTTTGTTGAAGATCAAATGGTTGTAGATGTGTGGTGTTGTTTCTGGGTTCTCTGTTCTGTTCTATTGGTCTGTATATCTGTTTTGGTACCAGTACCATGCTGTTTGGGTTACTGTAGCCTTGTAGTACAGTTTGAAGTCAAGTAGCATGATGCCTCCAGCTTTGTTCTTTTTGCTTAGGATTGTCTTGGCTGTACGGGCTCTTTTTTGGTTCCATATGAAATTTAAAGTAGTTTTTTTCTAATTCTGTGAAGAAAGTCAATGGTAGCTTGATGGGAATAGCATTGAATCTATAAATTACTTTAGGCAGTATGGCCATTTTCACGATATTTATTCTTCCTATCCATGATCATGGAATGTTTTTCCATTTGTTTGTGTCCTCTCTTATTTCCTTGAGCAGTGGTTTGTAGTTCTCCTTGAACAGGTCCTTCACATTCCTTGAAAGTTGTGTTCCTAGATATTTTATTCTCTTTGTAGCATTTGTGAATGGGAGTTCACTCATGATTTGGCTCTCTCTATTATTGGTGTATAAGATGACCCATTTTTTAATGGGTAAGTTTTTCAAGTAAACTTTTACAACAAATCTTTGCATTTAACTGTTTCCTTTTTAACAGAAAAGTTTCTAAGGCATACTGTATAAATTCAAATCCTCTTATATGTAATTACATTTTTAACTTTTTATTGCTGAGAGCTATCATTAGGATAATCAAGTATTGCACAATGCTGCAGATGAGGATGCTGTGGAAAATTGGAAAATTGACATTTAGCCTGTGTTCCTGATGTCAGTTTGTTTGGGGGATCATTTGCTTCTTTTGCATAAAAATTTTCTTCCTTCCTTGAATGGAGACATGCATGTGCACGCACATATGTGAACACATGTATGCACATGTGTGTTGTGCCTGTAGTGTGGAGTCACCGGGGCCATGCAGGTGGCTGTTTGCCTTCTTCAACTGTAAGCCTTTCCATCTTCTGCCTCCACTCACCTGGTCCACTCTGCCTTCAGGGCATCACTGTTAACTGGCGTGTGAACCCTGTCTTCAGCATCATTGCTAGTGCCCTCCTTTGGCTTTTACTTTTCCATTTTTCTTGATTCTTCTCCCTACCTCCCTTCCTCCATCCTCTTCACTCCCATTCCTGACACACATGCAATACACTGAATTGTTATGGGTCCCTTGATTGGCCTTTTAGAATCATTGCTAACTTGTCTTAATTCTTACCTGCAGGTCAGCCGGATAGTCAGAGCATGACTAAGACTTCCATAGGAGTAAATCTTTTGTTATTGCCTAGATTTTGTTTCACCACATAGATAATTATTTTCTTTATTTTCATCTCCAGCAATATTTTAGATGTGTGCCTTTTTTATTGTGCTTTTGCAATTTCTAATTATATTTTTATCTGCATGTATAACAAGACCATAAACATAATGAAAGTTAAGACTGTCTTTTTGCTCATGTTTCTTGAATAAAGGGAATTAATGAATGATGCCTGGCCACATCAGAAATCTAATCGTTAAATAACTGAGGGCTTACTTTATACAAGTTTATTGATTCTGCAAATAAATACCTTTCTTTTTTTTTTTTTTTTTTTTTTTTTTTTGTCTCGTTCTGTTGCCCAGGCTGGAGTGCAGTGGCGCAATCTCCGCTCACTGCAAGCTCTGCCTCCCAGGTTCACGCCATTCTCCTGCCTCAGCCTCCTGAGTAGCTGGGACTACAGGCACCCGCCACCACACCTGGCTAATTTTTTGTATTTTTAGTAGAGACGGGGTTTCACCATGTTAGCCAGGATGGTCTCGATCTCCTGACCTCATGATCTGCCTGCCTCGGCCTCCCAAAGTGCTGGGATTACAGGCATGAGCCACCGCGCCCAGCCATAAATACCTTTCTTAACTCTTCCAATAAAATACATATATATTTGTTATTTTCAGGGTTATTGCAATTCATGAAAAATTATCTAATCTTGCTCAAATAGCTGAACTATCATTGCCAGCAGCTCCTGAAATTACCTCAAATGAAAACATATATGAAATAGAAGTGGAAGAGGAATCAGTTGATAATGAAATGGAAGTAAGTTGTGAAATAATGGAAAATGACATTGCTATAGATTATCTTTTATATCCTCAAAGCAGAACTATGTAACTGTACTTAAACTCTGTAATTCTTCTGCCTCTAGTTTATTCAGAGTACGAGACATGACTCAACTTTTTGACACATATGTAGTGTGTCTTCTGAAGGTCTGAAGGTCTTCTAAGCATACGAATTACAAGAATTTGATGGTGAATGAACACAGACCAATCCAGATAAATCTTTCAGCTATAGCTGTGAATCCTAAGAAATAATGCTTTGTGACTTTGCAATATTACTTTTATCTTTTTTTACTCTAAATCTATTATTTAAACACTTGCATTACCCAAATAATATGTGAAGAAAAACTAGAAAATACAGATACGCATATTTTTTCAGACTTTTTATATTATATATATTTTTCTAACAAAAAAGGCTATTATCCATATAGTGTGCTATTAAGTCTGATCACACAGCTGAGTTGTTTTTCTGATGACCGATATTTGTGTTTTGGAGGAGATGGGGGTTTTCTGTCCCCTCATGAGTTCTGAGTTCTCCTGGGGCACAGGAGACAGTTATATGGAGACCAAAATGTCAGCATCATTACTGATAAAGCTGATTAGTGAACTTGGCTTTAGATCTGTGACCAAATGAGCACATTAATATTTTACCCCTGAATTAGCCAGACTTGCCCACCTAGTCATGCAGTCATCTGGCACACCTGTGTAACCACAGGGTTTCCCCATTTCCCTTCTGCCCCACTCAAGCTTACTGCATGGAGAGCAGAGAATTATAGTTCTGCAGGTAGGGTGCCTCCAAAAAGTATAAACAAAGATAGCCCAGAAGGGGCTTGAGCCTAGCATGCTCTGTTGCTTTTCCCAAACTCACTGATGAAGTAAGTCACTCTACTCTTTTGTGGGTAAATCCAAAAGAAGCTGGAAGTGTCTTGCCTTCTTTGGGAGAGATATGGAAATTCCTTACCCTTTATGGAAATGAGAAGGGTAGGGAATATATGTTCTCCCCTAATTACCTGTTCTTTAAATTGCCATTTGTACCTTAATTTCTTGAGAGATGTATTCTGTACTTAATGTAGCTGTTTAAAAGATAGATCTAAATGGCTTAAAACGAAAAAAGGCAATCTGCTGCCCAACCTCTGCTCACTCCACAATTCCACTCTGCAGAGGCAACCACTTTCCACTTTTAGCTGCTGCTTTTGTTGTTTGCTTTCACATCTACAAATAATATTCAGTATCAGTCATGAAAGATGGAGTAACGAAAAGCCTTCAAATCTGAGTGAGTCAGCTGGGGACCTGCTTCATGTCTCCTCATGCCAGCATCCAGATGGGTGGCACATTCATCATGGAACATCACCAGTCACTGTGGCAGGAGGGAAAGAAGGGGCACATTACACACTGGCTCATAAAACTTCCATCATATCACTTCCACTAACAGTTTGTTCATTAGCCAAATAATTTATATGCTGTACCAACAATTGTGCCACCAGTTTGGAAGACAGAAAGCCAGACAAAATGATGAATCATGCTGAAAGCCAGAAATTATTGTTTTTTCTGGAGGTATCAATTTTAGACAATATGTATTGATTCCCTGTCTGATATATATGGATTTAGCTTACTTATACTTCTCCCCAACTTCTTCTTTTCCCTTCTCTTCTATATATTGTTACCTCACAAAATTTAATTAAATCAATATTCAGTGTTATGACCCTGTAAATGATGTTCACAGCTGAGTCAAGTAGTGTACTATAGTTATTTTCCTTTCTTTTGTGTTTGAATTTTTCTTTTATTCTTGTCTTTTATTCTCTATGTTTTCTCAGTCATTACATCAGAACTTTCATATGTTCATCCATAGATTTTTTACTGAAGTATTCATATTTATCAAATAATGTCTCAAACACATTTTCCTCTGGAGCCTCCCACCATCCTGTTCCAGTTGAAGACTGAATGCTCTCATGCCTGCTGCATAGCTCTGCTTCTGGGCCCTCCTTGCAACACTTTTTGGATTGAGTTCCCAGCTACTTGGGTCCCAGCCTCACTTTTCCACAATTCTTGCCTACAAACAAAGTTTATTCATCATTTCTTCATTCAACATCTTTTGCATGCCTCCTACTTGCCATGGCATGGGAATAGGGGATGAGCAAGACACAGAGAGAGCCCTTAGGAGCTTATGGTCTCATGAGAGCAATGGGAGACGCAGACTCTTGCCTCACTCTGCTGATATCAGAGCAGAGGAAGCACTTAATTCTACCCAACTCTCCTGCTTTTAGGATCTTCTCTTTATTTTTGGTCTAGTATATCTTTTTGACTTAAATCATTTCCTGCTAGTAATATTTAATTGGGTATCAGTAACAAAATATTTTTAGTTCTGAAAGAATATTATTGGTTTGGTTTTGTTTTCTTGTTTACCTCATCTATACACTTTCATTATGTGAAAGTGTAAAAGTCAGCAACTTTCCTGATATTTAGAAGATACTTGTTGGCATTTTTAGTTTGAATTCATCAGTAGAGTGAATGAATGCATTTTCCATTATTGTAAAAGCAGCAAGCCTAACCGTCAGAGAATCTACTGTGAAAGTACAGTTAGCCTTTGCAAAATGCCACTTTTCAGCATTTGTGACTTCTGTGCTCTGTGCCTGGGTATATCATGGGGCAGATGTCTTAGAATTTTGGTTGAACATCCTTTTCGGTGTCCTCCAATGTTGCAACATGAATTATGATGCTTAATGATGTACTCAGTGCTTATAATAAATCCCTCAATATATCAGATAGCTCAAACTATCTCAAACTTGGGAGGTTTTATAGCTATAGCTGTAGATATAGATTTATTTTATAAAGTGCATGATTGCCCTTTCATGTCTATTTCCAAAAAGAATTCAGCTCTCTATTTTTACACTTCTTTTATAGAATACCTACAATGACAGTTTTTAAGCCACATACCAAATTTACCATATTGCTGTTTTTGAGCCATGGTCTAGAATATTCTTTGCTGAAATCATCCCTAAATTCACTACTATATAGTTCATATATGGAAAATGATTATTTTCCTCTGAACCCATTTTCAGCTTAGATTGTCTGAGGCAGGAGAATGAGCATCTGTTAGAGTAAGGATTCTAGATTGTACCCTCTGCCACTCAGCTTTACTACTGAAGGTCTGTCTCTTAGCTTTTCCTGGAGCTAATTTTCCTCTCAACTCCAAAATGATCTTTTCATTCAAATCCTGCTCTGAGATGGAGAGATGGGCTCTTTGGGTGGACTGAGAGTCACCAAAAACATCCTTGGTGGGCAGATGTAGGTATCAAATTCATCAAAACGAACCCAGCATCTGAGTCAAGAGGTTGACTATAAATATAAACAAATAAGAAATAAATGAGGTCGAGGGTATGGTGGTGTCTGAAGATAAGTGGAGGGAGGAATCTGGAGGACCTACCTTGCCTTCAGAAAGGCTTATGGCTTGCTTTCCTGTTCCAACTGAAATGGTGGATGTGCCTGGGTCAACCCTCAAGTAGAACAAACTCTTTTCACTCTTGATGTTCTTGTTTGTGTTTTTGAATTTGTTTTATTCTCCAACCTAGAAAGTGTTTCTTCAGCTTTAATGTGGGGCATTTTAGATATTTTCTGGCTCTGTTAGTTCTATATATGGAAGAATGTCACCAGACAGAAGGAACACTAATATTCGTTTAGGTGAATTGGCAAGCAAATTAGCTCACAGCGTTTGATAGTTGAGAAATGAAATTGCGTATAAATGTTTCTTTTTTCCACAATACTAATGAGCACTTTATTTTTTTTAAAAAAAAAGCTCGATTCTGGGTTGTATCAAATAAATTCCATTGACTAAATCTGCTAGTTTGTTGTCATGACAACCTTCATATGGAGCTAATTAGAAGTTAAGTAGGACACTTCTAAAAGAGATCAATTCTGGTGTGGAATTGGACAGGATTTCATAGTTTCCATAATCTAATATATTTATTTCTATTAAAAGTGTAGATTGTTGGTGGGTTATTGAATATAAGGGTGCAGAAAATGTGTCTTTGGTTGATATGGGGGGACGGTAGTGAATCTTGTTTTCCTCTTCACTCCCTTTTATGTATTTCCCCCCAAAACCCTAGGGTCCAGAATAAGCCAAGAACTTCAGAACACATATATTAATTTAAGATGTATTGGGAGGGCTACAGAACAGGTGTTCCAATCACTGTTGGCTTGAAAACCTTGTGTGTCCTTTTTTCTAAAGTGAACAACACTGGCTCTGAATGGCTGAGTTATTTTAATCTGTCATTCACAGTTAACGGGAGTGTTCAGAGCCTGTCAGGTGTTCTAAAGCATATGGAAGATGCAAACCACCCTGATTTTAAGATGCATACACCTTATTTGGAATGATAGCATACTGATATGAAAAGTTTAAAATATGTTTGCCAAGTCACCTAAAGTTAGTTCAGCAAACATTTATGAAATGCCTGATTGTAAGACAATTAAAATTAATATATAGGGAGTATATCCCAACTATTAAAGTACTGTGAGAACACAGAGCAAGATACAATTGGAAATTAGCATCAATTCACAAATTATTTTTGAGGAACTATTATGTGCAAACTATTTCCAGGCTTGAGGAGGTGAGAATATACAGAAATCAATATAACCAGGTCCCTGTCACAGAGGAGCTTAATCAATGTACGAGTATGGCCATACGTACCCAGATGTCATTCCTAATGAGCCCAGCCACCCAGTAGCTCTGTCTTAAGAAAGTGTGGCAGTCAGTCTGATGTCCAAACCATTGAAAATAATCTAAATCTTTCCAGTCTCTTATAGGAACATCCCAGGGGGAATCCTTTAGAATACACAGAAAAGTTTCTTGTAAATCCTCTTTTCCCCAGCTGTCTTGCTCTCACAGATCTCTGGCATCCATAGCAGCTCTCTAACATCTGTCTCATTTGGCTCAAACTCCTACACCTTTTCCTCCAACTCAGTCTATATAGAGATTTTTGTTTCTTTTCTCCTTCCCAGTCTGGCTCAGCAATTTATTATGTTGTTCAACTTAGTACCTCTGGCTTCTTCCAGTTTTCCTGTTTCCCCATTATCTACATTCTGCACTGTATAGACAGGTAGAGTTGTAGAATCCTTCCTTCTTGGCAATGGGGTTATTGATGCAAACTCTTCTAACTGATTGTATTTAAAGTCTCATTTATATAGATAGTGTGTTTGTGTGTGTGTGTGTTGAGAGAGAAAGTTGAGCTAGACTTTGTGCTTGCTTAAATAGCTCACACAGCATTTTCTAGCCCTTCTAGACTGAAATTAAGGCCATGTTTCCTTGCATCCCCAAATATCCTGTATTGGTTAGGCAATTAGCTGATTACTTGTCTCTTCCTGTCTCTTGACTGTGAATTCCTTTGCTCAGAGGGCTTATTCATCATTATATCGCCAATATCTGGCCCAGTAAGTGAACCTTAGTGCTTCCTTAATAGTTTGTGAAACTTCTAGTTGGAGACCTGTGGAGAAAACTCATTCCAGACTGTGGATACAGCAAGAGATGAGATATGAAGTCATGGAACTGAACCTCATATTCAGGGAACAATAAGACATCTGTTGTGGCAGAAGTACAGGGTGAATGTAGTGGGAGATGGCTCAGGAAGGCTGCGTGGAATTATGTGCTTCCTCTGCTCTGATCTCACCACCAAGTGCTGTAGGAGTCTGTCTCTCCAATTGCCCTCACTAGGCCATGAACTCCTTATGGGCTCTCTGTGTTTTGTTCATCTCCTATTCCTCCTTCGTGGCCTATAGGAGGAATTTGATTGATGTTGAATGGATAAATGATGAAAGGATTTTGTTCTGTAAGAGAGGGCTGTGGGAAAGCAGGGCTGGATCTTGGGGGCTAGGACAAGGTAGGGGCAGCACCTCACCTGGAAGGGGAGCTTATGACACCCTATGATTTGCCAAGACAATCGTGGTGGCATGTGAAGGAGAGATGAGGGAAGGAAGAGTTTGGAGGCTGGAAAGCAACTTAGGAAGTTTTTTTCCGCCCACCCACATTATAGATGAAGGAAAATGATGATTTCAACTAAATCTAAGAATTGGCTTTAATATCTTGAAGTCACTCAGAGGGCCACTGCTCATAGAAATAGCAGATGTTCTTTTTAAGGGAGAAGTGGCAAAGACTGAGCAAGGGTCATTCTGTGCTCTCCCAGCCCCTCGCTAGCTGCAGCACGCGTGCATCCAACTGCTTTCTGGCTGGGACTGGCGAGCTCCCTGCCTTCCCCTTCTTCATCTCTGTGGTAGCAAGGTCACACAATGAACTCACAGCCCCAACCTCCAGTCAGCCAATTTCAGAACATGTGTATGCAGTTTACCTCAAGTAATGCCAGATTAAAAGGATGTCATTGAAGCAAAATTTCTGTTTGAAAAATGTTGAGCTGAAGCAGGGCAAGGCGTTTTTCAGGTAGCATTGCTCTCTTCATCTGTGATGTGAGTTGATTAATGACATAGACAGTGTCATTTTGTTTCATGGCTCTTAATGAAATCCTTACAATAACCCATCATGCTGTTGTTGAAATCTTTTATTTAGACAGAAAGCATACCTTACCTAAGCACTCAATTGGAAATACAGATAAATAAGGGGTATATAGGAGTGGATGTGTGTTCCCCTCTATCTGGAAAAGTGGACCAGGGGCCCGGCAAGATCAGCACAGGACACTGGTGTACCCTGACTAGTTCTGGGTAGTCTGCCTGTCGTCCATCATTTTTAGACCCATAGAAGCCGGCCCACTTCTAGCCGTGATCACTTCCTACCCAAACTGCTTGAGTAGCATCCTAGCTGATTTCTCTGTCTCTTTCCAGTGCAGTTCACTTTTAAACTGTGGTCAAATTATCTTTTCAAAGCAATCTCTACCATTATTCCCTCAGTCCAGTCGTGCTCTATTCTCTATACAATAAAATCCAAACTCCTTACTTTTACATGACCTATTAAAAATTTACCTCTCCAGTGAGAACTCTTACTGCCATCGTTCCTATACACACCTGCAATGAAGATCATATCACCATATCAGCAAATTCCTTGTGTTCCTTGAATGTCCCCTGTTCATTGCTTATGTATGGCTCCCCCCACCCTACCCGCCCCACAATGCCCTGGTCCCCAGTCTCTACCAGTTGAAGTTGCACTATTTTTTTCAAAGCTCAGTTCTTATGACCCTTCCTCCAGGAAGTCTTCCATGTTTCTGCTACTAAGAATTATTCTCTCCCACATCTAGGATCCTAGACCATGTCATAACTATCTGTGTTCTGAGCACATTCTGCTTGGTATTTTATTTAGTTGTATATGAATCTGTTTTTCTGAGTAATTATAAATATTGGGGGGAGAGGGTCTGTTTCTTCATCTTTGTGTTCCACAGCACCTAATATAATGCCTTGAATATATTTGTTAAATTGAATTGAATTATCTATGGTTTTAGAACCTGAAATTTGGCCTTTTCCTTGTTTTTGCATTTGTTTAAACTTAGATATAATGGCGTTTTGGGGCTTTGAGTTCAGGTGTTGTTTGCTTTTTTATCTCAAGGTTTTAACCAGTATTGCTTAGTTATTTAAAAATTAATGTACTTTTATCATTTTAGTATTCTAAATGCTGGTAAATGTGTGTGTATATATAAAATATATATAATATATAATATGTAAATAATATATATAGTGTATACATAATAATTATTATATATAATGTGTAATATGTAATTATATATAATATATATTTTATATATTACATATAGTAAATAATATATAATATGTAACATATATTATTATATATAATATATATCATGATATATATTATATAATATAATATGTAAATAATATATAATATGTATCATGATATATAAATAAATATATTATATGATATATAAATATTACATTATATAATTATATATCATAATATATGTTATATATTTATATATTAATATATTATGTATAAATATATAATATATTACATATTATAATATATAAATTAATATATAATATATAATATATAAATTGATATATAACATAATATATAATATATAAATTGATATATAACATAATATATTAATATATAAATTCATATATAACATAATATATTAATATATAAATTGATATATAACATAATATATTAGTATATTGTATAATATATAATATAAGTATAATATATATTATATATTGTATATATATACATTATATACACAATATATACTATATTATACATATTATATGTTATATATTTGTATTATATATTATATTATATATAATATAATATAATATATAATATATATCATATATATTATAATATATATTATATATACAATATATACATATATACATTATATATACTATATATGTATATATGCATTATATATTTATATAATGTATTATATTATATATAAATATATTATATTTATATATAATATATAGTATATAATATATTAATATATATTTATATATAATATGTAGTATATAATATAAATATAATATATTTATATTATATATAAATATAATATATTTATATTATATATAAATATATTATATTTATATTATATATAAATATTTATATTTATATATAATATAAATATATTATATTTATATATAATATAAATGTATTATATTTATATTATATATAAATGTATTATATTTATATTATATAATGTGTATAATATATCTTATTTAATTTATTATTTAATAATATATATTATACATATTATCAGAAAAGCAAATTTTTGCTTCCTTCAGTACCAGACAGTGGCAACATTGTGAAGTAGGCATAGTTAATCTGTGACAATTATGTAGTTATGACTTCTTCAATTTTAAGTGGGGAAAAAACTACTTACACTAACTCAAGTCAATTAGGTTTGATAGGGAGGTAGTGTTTGTCAGGATGAGTTGAGTATGGTCATGCATAGACAAAGACTGGAACCTGAAACAGTGGACTCACAGAAATTTGAACTGGCGGATCAGGAGCCAAGACTGTGCTCAGTCCTGCAGGTGGTGTGAGTTCTCACTCATCTCCATCTTCTCTGTCTTCTCTCACATTGGCCTAATGGCTGCCTTCTCCAACTCCGCATCTGGACCTTTCAGCTCATGCAGTCAATACTGATTGTATGTCTCTTCTGTTGTTCTTCCTTACATGAAATCGTATGATAGGGAATCTGACAGATTCAACCTGTCTATGGGTAGGTCCCTTGTGGATTGGGTGTCCACACATGAACATGGCTGCATCCATGCAGCAGGATTATGGGCAGTGTTATCATGCTATTGACTCTCTTCCTTTTCATTCGCTCTTCCCCTGTCTTCCATAATTCCCAGTCATTCTTCTCTGCTGAAAGCCCTTTCAGGGATCTGAAACTCTTCATTCCAGGGCTCTCTTCTCAGAAGAAAAGTAATTTTTCAAACCCTTATTTAGAAAAATAATTATTTTCAAAATCTTATTTTGTACAATTAGATACAATTCAAAAGAGCCTAATTATTTAATGGGTAATGACTTCTGAGCCCTCTGTCTTATCCTGGGAACAAAGGTTAGGTAATGATCAAGAAAAGACAAATGAAATAGTTTATAATTAAATAGGTAATATTTAGGTTTCTAATAATATCAACCTCACTATATTACTATCTCCTTATTTCTAGGACATGATTATTCAATGTTGCTCTGAAATAGCATCTCTGTTTTTGAATGATAAAGAGCCAACACCACTATCTGAGGTATGTATTTCTCCTTTAAAATTGTATCTCATTCACTCACAAGTATTATTGCTATGAAATGGAAATATAGAAAACATCTAATTGTAAGTATCAAGGGCCTAACCCTCCTTATTAATGTGAAAAAGTGATAAACATGAGTTTACAATAGCACATTATTTTGGTTAAAAAATTCTGTGTTCAAAAACCTTCAACTAATACAAAGAACTAAAAGAGGATAATTTTTGAAGTCACCTCAAATCTACCATTCACAGAATAACCCCTATTAACATTTAGAGTATATCTAGAATTTTCCCTATGTACAGATAAACTTTAGAATTTTTATATCAATGGTATCATACTTTACATGTATTCTGTCACTTGCTTTTTTCATCAAATAATAATTTTATGGATAAATTTTTATGTGAAAAGTCTACTTTGTCATATTTAATGCCTGCATAATGGTTTCTTTTATGTATTTGTTGTGTTGGGTGCCATTTACATAGCTAGATCTTTATTGATGGGTCCTGCAGTTGATTGATCCTAGTACATACATATTTCATTCTTCTGTATTACCTCTTCAGAGTTAATTCTTAGGGATTGGATTTGGAGTAAAAAAGTATATGTACATTTTTATTATATATATAATATAAAATTTAAAGTTTTAACCATTTTAAGTGTACGGTTCAGTGGCCTTAAGTATATTCACAATGTTGTGCAACCATCACCACTGTCTATCACTGTCCAGAACTTTTTCATCATTCCAAATAGAAACTTTATATCCATTAAACAATAACTCCTCAATTCCTCCTCCCCCACCACCCCAGCTCCTGGTAACCTATTCTACTTTCTGTCTCTATGAATTTGTCTACTCTAGATACCTCATATTAGAATCATCCAATATTTGTCCTTTAGTGTCTGGCTTATTTCACTTAGCATAATGTTTTGAAAGTTATCTGTGTTGTAACATGTCCTAGTATTTTATTCCTTCTCAAGATGGACTAATATTCCATTGTATGTGTATACCACTTTTCTTCATGGATTTACCTGTTACTGGACATTTGGGTTGTTTCCACTTTTGGCTATTGTAAGTAATATTGCTATGAACATTAGTGTACAAATCTGAAGCCTTGATTTCAAATCTTTAGCGCAATTGCTGAATCATATGGTAATTCTATGTTTAACCTTTCGAAGCACTTAAAAATAGTTTTCCTGAGCAGCTGTACAATTTTATACTACCACCAACAATGCATAGAGGTTCCAATTTCTCTGCATTCTCTCCAAGACTTTTTATTTTCTGTTTGTGTGTGTGTGTGTCTGTTTAATAGTAGTCATCCTAGTGGGTGTGAAGTAGTATCTTATTGTGATTTTGATTTGCATTTCCTTAATGACTAATGATGTTGAGCATCTTTTCATGGGCTTATTGACCATTTGCGTATCTTCTTTAGATAAATATCTCTTCAATTATTCACCCATTTTAAAATTGGTATATACATTTTGATATATTACAGCAAATTAATCCTCCAGAAATGTTGCACCAACATTTCTCTCCTATCAATAGTAGATGAGAGGACCATTTACCTACATATTCATCTCTACTAGTTTTCTGGGTTTGTTTTTTGTTTTTCTTGAGGTGGAATCTTGCTCTGTCACCCTGGCTGGAGCGCAGAGGTGTGATCTTGGCTCACTGCAACCTCCACTTGCTGGGTTCAAGTGATTCTCCTGCCTCAGCCTCTCGAGTATCTGGGACTACAGGCAAGCGCCCCACACCTGGCTAATTTTTTTTTTAGTAGCGATAGGGTTTCACCATGTTGACCAGGCTGGTCTTGTACTTCTGACCTTAAGTGATCCACCTGCCTTGGTTTCCCAAAGTGCTGGGATTACAGGTGTGAGCTGCTGAGCCCAGCCCATCTACACTGGTTTTCCTCCTCCTCTTCTAATGGTTGAAAGCATGACAAGTGAAAAATAGTATAATATTATTGTATTTTTATTGTTAGTAAGGCTAAGTATACTTATTGTGTTGGTTGGCATTCATGTTTCTCCTTTAGCAAAATGGCATTTATTCATTTAGTCAGTTGACAGATGTTTAGAAGAACTATCTCTGTGTCAGAAACTCCGTTCTGTGCACTGAAGAGCTAGCTGTGAACCAGCAACAAAGATTCCACTCTCCTAGAGCTACTATTTTCGTGGCAGGAAATAGACAGTAAACAAATCAATAAATGAGATAATCTTAGATTTTGTTAAGTGCTATGCAGGAAGAAAACAGAGTGATATGTTAGAGTAGGGGTCAGCAAACTATAGCCTATGAGCTGTATCTGGTGACTCCCTGTTTTATAAATAAAGTTTTATTGGACACAGCCTTGTTAATTCATTTACTTATGATCTATAGTTGCTTTCACACTACAAAAGCAGAGTTGGGTAATTTTGGCAGAGACTGTATGGCCTACGAAGCCTAACTTATTTATTTTCTCACCCTTTACAGAAAAGGTTTGCTGGTCCCTGTGACAGAGAGTGACAGGGAATGGGGTCACAGCTTAGATAGGGTGGTCAGGGAAGACTGAACACTTCTCTGAGGAAGTGACATTTGAAGTAAGACCTGAAATATTATACTGTACTTTTCCCATTAGCTCATTAGCTTCCTGGGGTCAAAGTTGATGTTATCTTCATCTTTGAGTTCTTACAGTGCCTTGTACACCACATCTCTTGGTCATTGGTTCTTGAATTGAATTGAATTTCCTTTCGTTTTGAACATCTGAAATTTAATCTTTGCTTCATTTATTCATTTGGCCATTTGTGTCCTTTTCCCACTTTTTAAACAGGGAACTTAATTGTTTATTATGGAAATGTATAGACTTACTGTGGTAGACCACTGATAATAAAATCAAGCTTAAGTCTAATTTTGGATAAATTGTGGTTAAAAATAGGTCTCATCTTGAATTGCAACTCCCACAATTCCCGTGTTTCATGAGAGGAACCCAGTGGGAGGTAATTGAATCATGGGGGTGGTTCTTTCCCGTGCTGTTCTCCTGATAGTGAGTAAGTCTCATGAGATCTGATGGTTTTCAAAATGGGAGTTTCCCTGCACAAGCTCTCTTTGCCTGCTGTCATCCATGTAAGACATGACTTGCTCCTCCTTGCCTACCACCATGATTGTGAGGCCTTCCAGCCACATGGAACTATAAGTTCTTTAAAGCTTTTTCTTTTGTAAAAAAAAAATATATGTAGGTTATAAAAAAGAATTTGTTATAATAAAATGTGCAATTTATAATGTCAATAGGCCTTGGTTTCTGACAGGTCTAGGTTGGAATCTCAGCCTTGAGTCTTGTTAGTTGTGTGAACTTGGGCAAGTTATTTAACTTCTCTAAGCCTCAGTTTTCTCATAGGTAAAAAAGTACAAATTCCAACCTCTCACAGTTGTTGTGAAGATTAAAGTAGATAATATATTTTCAGTATTTGTCATAAGGCCTAGTAAAAATAATTGTTTAGGAAATATTAGCTATATTATAATCATCATCATCATTATTATCATCATCCCCACTATGGTTTTACCCTCCATGTGTGAATTCTTCATCCCCTAGTCAACTAGTTTTAAGAACAATTTTAGAATCCAAGTTTGTTTTGAAATATTTATAGAAAAGGAGAGGACAAATGTTAAAGGTATTATTTTCTTTGCCTGTAATTTGGATTATTGTTGAATCCTGTAAGAATTAGGTCTATGTGCAGGATCCCAACATGAGATCCTAGTGGTGAAAGCGCTGCCCATCTGAGATGGAAGATGGCTTCCAGCTAACTTCCACTGAAAACAAGACTCACCAACAGTACTGGGATAGCAAATGGTTAGGCAAATGATATTACATGCCTTTGTGAAGCTGTTTTTGTCACTAGCAGGAGATCTTGCTGTGCAATTTGGTTCCTTACTGAACATACCTATTACAAATTACCTTTGCCTATGTTAACTCTTCCTAATTAAAATAAATATTGACATGCACAGCTTGTGACAAAAAGAAACTGAGAATAGCAGAAAGATGAAGGAAGGGAACAAGTGCCCCATGCTTTCCTTCTTAGTGATTAATCATGGAATGTCAATAACCATTACATATGATTTCTGGTGAGGCAGCAATAAAAAGCATTTTTAATTGCCTGTGTAGGTTCAAATTGTTGCAGTTTCCAAGTTGTCAGGTAGGATTCAAACATGATGCTAAAAATATTCTTATTCTCATGGTGACTGACCATGGAATGGGCTAAGTTCTTTAATAGAATCTCCTATCTGTCGGTAATTATTGACCACCAGGTACATATAGAACATTGGTATAGATACTTTTGTTGCTGCAAAGGCAGTGTAGATTAAAGTTCCTGTAGTTAGCAAAATGAAATAGTTTCATATTGGTTCACATGATACAGATAAATTTGCCTAATCAATTACACATGCATACGTGTGTGTGTGTGTGTGTGTGTGATTTGAATGAACTAGATTCATACAGAATCAGTATGGAGAGGAGGTTCCTAGGAGCAGATCATGATTTGAAAGTGGAAAAGGTTATCCTAGGTCAAGATATCAGATATATTATATAAGGAGATTGCAAAGCAGTTTTTCTTGGCTGCTTGAGTTTGGTAGGATTTTCTTTTTTAGTTCAAGATTTTTAGCCAGACCTAGCATAGTGCCTGATGAACAATAATGATAATAGTCATGAAAATGCAAATATTTCTACTGTTAGTAGTAATATTAATAGTTAATATTAAATACTTATTGAGCACATGGTATGTGCAGACATTATCTTAAATAATTTAATATTTTAAATATTTAATATGACAAGAGCCCTATGATGTTGGTTACCATTATTATCCTTGTTTTAGAGATGAGGAAACTGATGCATAGGAAAATTTAGCAGAATGTGCAAGGTCTCACAGCTTGATAAAAGTAGAAGGCAGGAGTCCAATATGGGTCTGCTTAACTCTACACTCCTAACTAGACTACACTTAGTAGGTGTTTTACTAGAATAGTGGGAGCAGACACTGCAGGGAGTTGAGGAGTAAATAAGGGGTTAGAAAGTAGGGGTGAGAAAGTGAAGGTTGAAAGTGTAGATC
This sequence comes from Pongo abelii, assembly GCF_028885655.2. Taxonomy (NCBI): domain Eukaryota; kingdom Metazoa; phylum Chordata; class Mammalia; order Primates; family Hominidae; genus Pongo; species Pongo abelii. The sequence goes on from NC_071995.2 coordinate 95,357,928, forward strand.
AGTCTTTAAGAAGATTTGAGAGGGTAAGAAAACAGCTAGAGAGAGACACGGTCATGGGAGAGTGTTAGGATAGTAGCAGTCAAGGGAGGCTCTTAGTGTTGTGGGATCTTTGGGGTATCGCTTTTCTGGCCTGAAACCTCTGGCCAGCGGTGCCTTTGCCCGAGTTTTGCTCGGGCCCACTGGGCTTGTTCTGCCCAATGGCAGGCTGCGCTTGGCTCATGCTACTGACCTGGATCCCATGCCTGCCAAGGGCAAGTCAGGTGTGGAGCAGTAAGGAGTGTGTGAGCAAGCATGGGGTTTGGCCACTGTGCAGTCAGACATGCTGGCTGCTGCAGTGTGGCGGGCAGCTGTAGGTGCTGGCATGGGTGCCAGCTCTCTGCAAGGCTGCAGCTGGACCAGGCATACCAGAAGCAGCTTCCTTGGTTGGCAGTGGGGAACACAGTGGTGCCCAGAAGCCTGGAGATGCCAGGAACTGCAGGACCTCAAAGAAGAAGTAACAGCCTTGGCTTGGGGATCTCCCAGGCCTGGGGTCCCAGAAGGGCTGCAGCTCTTCTCTCCTTCTTTTCTCCTGCAACATGGCGAGCAAAGGTCATGTTTCAGCCTTGTTTGTGTTACAGCTTTTTTAGCCCTGCCATTTGGCAGTCCTGAGTTCTTGTCCTATGACCAGGAAGAATGAGGTACACAGACAAGTGGAGGGTGAGCAAGATGAAGAGGAGCTTTATTGAGCAATAGAACAGCTCACAGGAGACCTGCAGCAGGTAGCTGCTTTCTGCAGCCAGGGTGTCCCAATGAGTGTTTAGCTCCTAGCAGAGAGGAGACCCTGGAGTGGGAAGCTCTTCTCTGCGGGCAGGTCATCCTGTCGTCTCTGCAACTCTCAGCAGAGAGGAGGCTCTGGAGTGGGTTGCTCCTCTCTGTAGGCAGGTTGGTCTGATGTTTGCAGCTCTCAGCAGAGAATAGGCCCTGGAGTGGGTTACTCCTCTTTGCAGCAGGTAGTCCCAACGTCTCTGCAGGTCTCTGAAGCTCTCAGCAGAGAAGAGGCCCTAGAGTGGGTAGCTTCTCTCTGCTGTGGGTAATCCTGACGTCTCCTGCTATCAGCAGAGAGGGTAGCTCCTCTCTGCACCTGGTTGTCCCATCATCTACTCTGCCCTGACTGAACCCAGGGCTTTTATGGGCCTCAGAGGGAAGGAAGTGCATGCCAATTGGTCCATAGGTGGCCAAGGGTGGGCCCAGAAAAGGCACCACAAGTAGTCCCCACTCTGGTCAATGGTACTGGCAACCCAGCCCCCCAGCCTTCAGGCCCTCCCTGGCCTGAAAGTGGGACCTTGCCAGGGACCTGCCCCCTTCTGCCCAGGAACCTGTCTGCCTCCTGCTGCCATTCATTACATGCAGGCTTGGCCCCAACTTTGCTCTGTGATTGGAGCAGGTGCCAACAGCAAGGAGAAGCCAGGCAGTGGGAGCAGGCACTTCTAAGACTTCCTGGGCCCCCAAGAATGTAGGGATGCCTGAGTTTACAGCTGCAGTTTGGGCAGCTGCAGGTGTGCTAGGGGGGTGGAGGTTGGAGTGGGGATCCTGCCTGTTCCATGGAGTGGGAGACCCAGGTCTACAGCCCTGGTTTGGGCAGCTGCAGCTATCCCTGGGAGTGTGGGGCTCCCACTGGCTCCATGGAGTGTGCAGCCCCAGCCATGCCTCCCTGCTGCAGCTGGTGTGATGGCAGTGGTAGGCGATCTGGAGTGGCTGCTGCCATCATTAGGATAGGAGCAGTCATAAGAGAAAATAATTAGGAGAGGTAGAAATTACCTGTCTAGGGGAGAGAAGGACAAAGGATGGAGCAGAGCCCTAAGTGACATGGTAGGGAACAGAAAGACAGCCACAGCACAAGTAGGATAGTTGACTGGAAGCAGAGGAAAAACACCTCTTTCTTTAGGTCTCTGAGTGGCAGATCAAGGTGGAAAAAGATGTAAGTTTGTAACAAAAGGGCAGGAGAAGCTGGGGAGTTCACCCAGTGGTTTTAAGTTATTCAGTGAACTAGAGGCAAGTTTATTTACTGTTGGAGTCAGGCAGCGGGCTGAGGGAATGGTCTTCAGAGAGATAAAGATCTTGAATTTCATAGTCATTGAGTGTGATGGGTGAGGAAGCTGATCCAGGGCAAATATAAGGATTGAGGGCCACATTGAAATGTAAAAGTCGTAAATTGGTTGGAGCACTAGGCTTCCTGGCTTTTGATCTTTCTTTAACTACACTTAGCTTCCTCAGTGTAGGAATGGAGTTGAAAATGCCAGTGGAAGCATGTTATTTTATTGGGCAGGTGCAAGAGGAGAGCAGAGGCAAGTGGAGCTGAGATTACTAGCAGGACAGCTGACAGCACGAAAGAGGCTGAGGTGGAATGGAGCAGCTAACAATCTATGCTGTGATAAAAAACGCCTCTCCTTTACTCTGAAAAACATCACTACAGCGTAATATCTCCATTTTTTTCTCAAGCTCCTGTTGAACATAGTTTATGCAATATGTTTTCTTTTTGAATTTAATCTAAAAATCCTTAATATTGGTTAAATTCTACTGATTTACACGACATTATCAAGTACATTATTAGTGTGCATTCCATTTTATGTGGTTGAATTTAGTACATTTATAGTCTCTTATTTCTGATTTTTTAAATTATGTTTTTTGTTTTGTTTTGTTTTGTTTTTTTACGGGCAAAATCTCACTCTGTCATCCAGACTAGAGTACAGTGGTGTGATTATCGCTCCCTTTAACTTTAAACTCCTAGGCTCAAGCAATTCTCCTGCTTCAGCCTTCAGAGTAGCTAGGACTATAGGCACATGCCACCATGCCCAGCTATTTTATTTTATAGCAATGAGGTCCCATCGTGTTGCCCAGGCTGGTCTCCCACTCTTGGTCTCAAATGATCCTCCCACCTTGTTCCCCTAAAGCACTGGGATTACAGGTATGAGCCACCATGCCAGCCCCAAAGTATAATTTTTGATATGTTTATGATCAGATATTGATAACCACATGCTGGTTACTAAAATAATTATTATTCCAGTATGTTAACATACTTTATTTAGGCATTTGCACCTTTAATTTTATGTCTCATATATTGATTCTATCATGTGACTACCTATATCTTATCACCCCTCATAGCCCCTATGACACCTGCCTGTCAGCTGCAGTGATTGCTCTGCAATGCTAGCATCTTATCTGGTACTGAGTTATCACATAAAAATGAGTAATAACACATCCAGTCTATTTCAACCTAACTCAGACAGCTTTCTTTTCATCAATTTCCTCTCCAGCCCATGGTTTATAACTTTGTACTTAATAGTTTTTATCAAAATAAATGTGTTATTATGATGTGCTTCCATATTTGTCTCCTGTACAAGTGCAGGTTGGGTCTTATACAATAAGATTGAGTCTTGCTATGTTTTATTCTCAGTACTTTGCCCAGTGTTTAGTCCCCAACAAGTGTTCAAAAAAATGTTTGTTAAATGAAGGAATGACTCATGATACATCTTCTAGAGATAGCCCTGGGCTGCAGTTCTAGTCCTGCCATTAACAGTGATTTTGAGGCCATCGATTTCAGTTATTTGTACAGTAAACATTTGTGAAGTGCCACCTTTGTACCAGCCATTGGGCTAGGTCCTGGGGTACAGAAGTAAAAGCCAAAGTTCCTGCTTTCAAGAGGGCCCACAGATTAGTGGGCAGATCAGAGACAGACAATGACAGAAGCAATTACAGTACATGGTTGGGAAAAGAGGCCTGAGAATTAAGCAGCACTCCATGGTTCTTCTAGCATTCTCTCACCATTTCTCTGAAGGTGATACACTTCTGATATCTTTTTAGAAGGGTTCACTAGTTCCCTCTATGAAGTTAAGTTAGTGGATGCTCTTATGGCCCATAATTACAAATTTTAATTGCTTTGGAAAATAATTGGAAAGTAATAGAATATCCTTAGAAAGATACACACAAGATCAGGGCATTTATGAAAGCATTTTCCGCTGATTAGGAAGACCTTTGGAAGACGAAGCAGAAAATAAGCCTTAGCTTTGGCAGTAGGCTCAGTAGGGTATAATTTATGGTTTTGCTCAGGGGGATGAAGAGGATGAGACAAATCCTAAAAGCCCTTGATGCAAAGACAAAGTAAGAGAGAAGTTAGAAAAAAAAAAATGTCAACTCAGTTTACAAGCTGCAGCTGAGTACAAGGCACTGGGCTGGACTCACTGGAGGAATCAGAGATGGTGTATTAGTCCATTTTAATACTGCTATAAAGAACTGCCCGAGACTGGGTAATTTATAAAGAAAAAAGGTTTAATTGACTCACAGTTCCACATGACTGGGGAGGCCTCAAGAAACTTACAATCATGCAGAAGGGGAAGCAGGCATATCTTACATGTGGCAGGAGAGAGAGAGAAAAAAAAGTGAGGGGGGAAGTGCTGCTTATAAAACTGTGACATCTCATGAGAACTCACTCACTATCGCAAGAATGGCATGAGGGAAACAGCCCCTATGATCCAATCACCTCCCACTAGATTCCTCCCTCAACTCCTAGGGATTATGATTCAAGATGAGATTTGGGTGGGAACACAAAGCCTAAGCATATCAGATGGGAAAGACAGAGTCCTCGACCCAAAAAGGCTGACAGTCTAGAAGGAAGGGATGTGTCTTGTGCTTACATACAAAGACAATGGTTTTGTGTTTAAAATGGATGATTGTTTTGCACAAAGATGGGGAGAATGAAGTGGGCCAGGTGACAAGACTTGCCCAAAGCCACACAGCTGGTAACTGTCATAGCAGAGTCGGGCAGACTCCAGAGCCTGTTGTTAACCATTGTCAGTATATTAAGATGGCTCTGTTGAGCCTTTTCAGTCTGAGGATTCTTGCTCATTCAAATGGAGGGGCTAGATTAATATGTCCCTGAGAGAGAGTTAGAACCAGGATTTGTGAAGCAGTATGTGTAGTGGTTAGTGGACAGACTCTGGAGAGTCAAGTTGTCTGGCTCCAAATCCCAGCTCAGCTCTACTTTCTAGTTGTATAATCTTAGGCAACTTGTTTAATCTCAATGCTTTGATCTCTCTGTTTGTAAAATAAGAATGAAAATAGTACTTACTTTACAAGGTTGTTGTGTGGATTAAATGAGTTAATCCACGTAAAACTCTTAGAACAGTGCCTGCCACAATGTAAGCAAAATAGTTACTATTACTCTCATTTAAGAGCTATCCCATTTCACTTGGAATGAGACCCTTACAAGTAGATTTAATTCCCTAAGGAGTGGCTGTAGCAGAAGAACAACACAAAGTGTAGAAGGAAGCCTCTGAGTATACTCATGAAAGAGGGCTGGAATAATGCAAGTGCAAGGAATGGCTGCATGCATTGCTTTTAACCACGCATCTTCCCATTCCCATCTGTCCCTGTTACTTTAGTTATGTAACAAAGCACCCCAAACTTAGTGGCATAAAACAACCACCATTTTATTAGGTCAAGGATTCTGTGGGTTACTTATTGGGAAGGGCATAGTGGAGTAAGTTATTTCTGCTCCAAGATACCTGGGACATGAGGTAGTTTGGCTGAGAAAACTAGAAAGTTGGGGATGATTCAACTGCTGGGGGCTGGAATTGCTGAAGGCTCATTTAGTCTGGTGCTTGATGCTGGTTGTCAGCCATCAGCTGTTGGTTGTTGGCCGGGGGCTGAGAACAGACTTGGGCCATTGTCTGGAACATAACTTGTGACCTCTCTCTGTGGCTGGTTGGGCCTCCTCACAACATGGTAGTGGGGTTTCAAGAGTGAGCCTCACAAGAGAACAAAGTAGATGCTCTATCACCATCCATGCCCTAGCCTTAAAATCACATAATGACTCTTCCTCAGTAGTGCAGAATCCACTCTGATTCAAGGTTGGACATAGACTTTACTCCTTCACTGGAGGGCTTGAAGTCAACTTTTAAGAAGGGAATGTGGTTTGGGATCTATTGTTGCAGCCATTTGGGGAAAATGCAATCTACCATGACATCCAATAAAACTAGGTATTTTCCTCCTCTGAGCAGAGGCTGTTCTTAGGAACCTGCTTATGCAATTTTTGAGTGTGTTTAGACCCACACAGTAGAGGATAAACTAGGTGGATTCTCAAAGCAACTTTTGAAATAATCTGTGCAGTTTTTCTGGGTACTGGATGGGACTTGCTTGCATGTACCCTATTGATGTGGAAGAGCTTCCACTTCACTTTTTTTAGCATGTAAAATCTAGAGGATGGTGCTAGGCTATTTAATATCCATTGGCAAATTTTATTACATTACTGTATGACCCTTGATTTCTTTGAAACAAGATTTCTCAAATGGTAGTAATGACAGTACTCTCTAAACTGTCATGTACAAGATTCTACATATTCTGTAGTAGGTATTTACTAATTATTTAAAAATTAATTATTCTAATATACTTCCTTTGGTTAAGTTGAGAGCTACAGACTTTCTTTCTTTTCTTTGTTTCTTTTTTTTTTTTTTTTACAAACCAAGACATGTCTGAATAAATTTTATGGGCATCTATAATTACATCTTTCTTCTGTGAGACATTATCATTCTGTCCTCAAGTGAAGAGTATCCTTTGTATGTAAGTTCATGAGACATCCACTTAATATTCTTATATTCTTTTGAAGACAATGCCAGATGACATCCATTCCACACTACTTTTAAAACACAGCACTGACTTTGATTCCATCCACTTACTGTTCACTTCTGTCAAAGTTGGCTAAGGGAAAAAGAAAGCCCTTAAGAAAAGGCCAGGCTATTAATGTGCTCTTCAAAATGCTAAGAAAAGGCTAAGCTGTTTATAGCATTTCCAAAACTCTCATCTCTCAGAGATTTGCCAGCAAAGGTGTCAAGGTGAAATATGCTGTCCTTCATCAAGGAACCTGGAGCCTTTGTGTTATCCATGCTCAAAGTAGCAGTTCCACTTTTGTTAGATGTGCAATTTGGGGGTATAATACTTAGATATAATTTAAACTGAGATATCATGATGAACCTGATACTGTGTATTTACTGTAACGTGATGAGAAGTATATGCACTCCTTGATAAACCAAGTCTGGCCTCATTCTGGATACAACTGCACTGCAGCCTCAAAGGCACACTTTCCTGAAGTTTAGTCATTTTGTGTACATTCACAGCAGGTGAGAGACAGGGGAATCATTAGCAAATCTGTTCATTGCTTTCTATTTTGCTGGAAATCAAGTTCAATGTTTAGTTTCCTTTCCTTCATTCAGTTTACCAAACAGTTTCACCTTGGTTAGAAAACTAGACCTTTAGCAATGGAATTATATTTTCATCTTAGGAGGATGTTTAATTTTTGCCTCATAGAGCTGAGTCAATTGGCAAACCTTTGGAAAGTCTCTTGACAGATGTTTTTAAATTTAAATAAATAAAGAAGAAGCAGGTATGAATTTACCCATTTCCCTTGTTGACTTTGGGCATTAGCCATTTGAGATTTTTGCACCTATTCCACCTATATCTTAAGCTGCTAATGCCATTATGTCCTTTTCTCAACCACTTGTGGTAGCATAATATGTTAGGAAGAGCACTCAGCACACGTTCTAGTCCCAGTTTTGTCCTTGAGAACAATTCATTAGTTCTGAAAGACCTCAGGTCAACTAGATTCTGTTGAAGGTCTCTGAAGCAATGTATCTTGGTTGACAAAAACATAGTTTGATTCTTGGTTCCGCCACCTATTGGTTGTATGACCTTGTACAAGTTACTTCCCTAGGCGTCACTTCCTTATCTATAAATTGGTGAAAGCTATTTCTCCTATAGGATTACATTAGAAGCAATATTTAACACATTTAGTATAGTGCCAGTACAATGCCAGTGGTAAGCATTCAGTACATTGTGGTCATCTTTATTTTTCCAGCCTTAAAATAATGTGAAATGAATCATTTGTTCATTTGACCTTTAACAACTCCCTTCATTAGTAACTCTTACTTAGCCTATTTAAATGTTTGTAAATTTCAAAGAGTAAATGACCATTTTAATATGTATCTTTTTTTGGTAAGTATTTGTGGCAGATAATATATATATACTTGATATTATTTTTCAACCATCCTTTTTAAATTAAACTATTTATTTTGAGATAATTGTAGAGATTCACATGCAGTCACAAGAAATAATACAGTTACTGTGTATCCTTTACTCAGTTTCTTCCAATGGTAAAATCTTGCAAAACTGTTGCATATCACACCCAAATACTGACAGTGATACAATCAAGATAGAGAACATTTCCATCACAGCAAGGATCCCCTCTGTTGTCCTTTAGTAATCCCACCCACTCCTTAACTCCTGGCAACCACCCATCTGTTCTCCATATTGGCAGTTTTGTCATTTCAAGAATGTTGCATAAAAGGAATTTTATAGTATGTAACATTTTGAGATTGGCCTTTTTTCATTCAGCTAAATTCTGTGGAGAGCCATTAAACTATCCTTTTGATGAACAAAAAAAATTTAAGAATATTATCACATTTTATTTTGGCAACAGAATTATCATTAGCCCAAAGTACTTGGTGCAGTACCTAGCACACAGTAAATAGTGAATGTTCAGTGGCACTCAGCGAAAGTGCTCCTCTTCTGCCTGCTACTGCCCTTCCTCCTCTTCCTCTTCTCTCCTTCCTACTACTTTTTTCTTGCCCTTTACTTCTCTACATCATCTTATTAATATTAACTGATAAAGGCTAATTATTCGAGTTAGAAATACTAAAAAGAGTTAAATGAAATAATTTATGTGCAATTTCTTTGTAAGTTGTAGATTCTACTAGAGTTGCTATAAGAAATTGCCAGTTAGTGTTGGCTGCCTTATGAGAACAGTTTGCAGCTGCTAGTGATGTATACTGATGTGAATAAAGAAGTCAGCATGAGCAGGATTTCTTTCCACTGGACATACAAGGTCTGTCTCCGGTTTGCTACTGCAGTGGGAGCTGCTAACAAAGCCTGTCATGCTTTGATTCTAGGCAACAAAGTCCCAGGAACAAAATGCAAGCTTTAGTTCATATTCTTTATAAAGCCTTTGCTCTAAAAAAGAGCCTCCCATTCCTAGTTGCTAGAAGTTAGGCCCAGGGAGCTCCTTCATAAAAAAGCATCAAGAAATGCCAAGTATTGTTAGAACTCTGGCTTTTTCATTTCTATATCCCAGGTCAAAAACCCACAGGCAGAGTCCACAGAGCCCTTCAGGAGGGAACCCAGTTATGAGGTTGCCAGTAATACCATTTCTTCCTATAACTTTGCTGCTGAGATTCAAATCCCTGACCTTTAAATGGAACTAAACCTTTACTGTAATGGATTTCCCCCTTTTTGGAAATACAGTGAGGATAGAACAAGCTTGCTAGGGCATAAGTTGTAGTTGGGATAGAGTAGGTTCTGCTGTGCTAACAAATAAGCACCAAATCTCAGTGGCAATAAAGGGTTGTTTCTTTCTCATGCAAAGTCCAGTGAGGGTTGGGCAACTCTCCTTCAACTTGTAACTGTGCTGTCTGCACTGCATGACCTCTAAGGAAACCACTGCAGGAGAAAAGAGGGGTAGAGGATTTTACAGGATATTTTTATGTAGAGTGACCATACATCCCAGTTTGCCGGGCACAATCACAATTTACATGTGTCGAGTTAGAGTTGTGATTCATAAATACGTAAATTCTTTTTACTCTGTAAAAAATCCTAATTTGGACAATAAATTAGGGTGAACATTTCTAAGAGGCTGCCTACAGTAGCTGTCAGAATTTTTGCTTATACCTTATCAGTTTCAATCTAACACACAAGGATGTGATTAGAGAATTGTAGAGGTGCAAGTATATACTTTAGTGAACCTAATAATTTTTGGCACAATAGGCATTTGCAGGCATGCCATGAATTTTTAAATAGAAGTAATTCAATAAATTCAACTACCAAAGCTCTTTGGAGCAAATGTGGTATAAATATTATGTTTTTATTGACTAAACCATTGCTTTTCAGACATGTTGTGGTAGATTTAACAATGGCTCTCCACAGTGGTCCACATCCTAACCCCCAGAATCTGTTACCTTCTATGCCAAAAGGGACTTTGCCGATGTGATTAAGTTAAGGATGGGGAGAGGGGCAGATGATCCAGGTGATCCATAAATGTCATCACAAGTATCCTTATGAGAGGGAGCTAGAGGGAGATTTGACACCAGAAGAAGAGACGGCCATGTGATGACAGAAGCAGAGACAGGAGTGATGAGCCATGAAGGTGAAGAAAGGGGTGCAAGTCAAGAAATACAGGCAGCCTCTAGACGCTGAAAAAGGCAAAGAAATAGATTCTCCCCTTAGAGCCTCCAGAAGGAACCAGCCCTGCTGACACCTTGACTTTAGCCCAGGGAAATGATTTCAGATTTCCAACCTACAGGGCTATAAGAGAATAAATTTATGTTGTTGTAAGCCACTAGGTTTGTGGTAAATTTGTTACTGCAGCAGTAGGAAATGAATACATAAGTACATTCTGCAGTTAAGCCTGTGGCTTCAAATTCCTTTTTCTAGTTAAGATAGATACTATTATCATCCTTTTTTCACATGTGAGAAATTGAGGGCTGAAGAATTGCCCAAAGTCTCTCAGCTAGTTAGTGTCAGAGCCAGGATCCACACCCGGGCACTCCCCCAGCTCCCAACTATGCTCTGAGCTCCTTCTCGCCATGTCTGTCAACCACTGGCACGTCCAAGGTTCTGTATGAAACACCCCTGCTCTGTGCAGCCTCTCCCTCTCCCACGTGACTCAGTTTCCTGCTCCTTCCCTTGGCTCAGTGCTGTCTGGACACCCATGCTTTTCTAGCTTCAACTTTTGGAAATGTTATGGAAAGTTCTAGAGCTTCCATACAGAACTTCTCAAGTAAAGTTAGAATTCAGGTAGAATTATTGAATTTCTTCATATTTAAGTTTACAGGAAGTTATTATTTTTGAATCTAATTTTTACTCCTCTTTAATCTCTAGTTCTTCTTACATTCTAGAGCATGGAGTATTCCTAAGGGTAATCAAGTAATAGATTAATGTAAGTGATGCTGGAAATGTATTAGGCTTATTTTACCATGACCCAGAAAATAAGCATCTGGAAATTTGGTATGAGTTCTTAGTTATTACTTTAAATCTCTCACAGCTTGTATTGGTTATATAGTATTATGCATGTAGTCATATTGCTATTTGTTTAATGGTAGTATAACCACTAAATTAAATCTTCATGCCTGTTGTGGTTCCTGCATTGAGCCACCCAAACCTCCCCTTCAGGATTGAAAGCTTCATTTTCTCAGCTCTGGGAATGTGATGGCTGACAGCCCTCAATTCTCAACCCTCAACCCTCTCTAGCAACTTCCTTCAACTGAAGGACATGAACTCTTTCTGCAGGGAAGCTCACATCCAATTACTGGTTGATGTGGGAGTACAAAGACCCAACCCCACCACCACCACTATTCAGGACCACCCTGAAGGGCCACCCCAGCCTCAAAATTCCCTATGGGGTTGGCAGAGCCCTTTATTGTGACTGCATTGGAGCCCAGCTTCTCCCTCTGCCTAAGTCTGCTTCTTTCCCTTTCCCCATGGCTTGTGATCTCAAGGGTATTCCCTAATCCTAATAAACTTTCTGACAGCTAAGTTCCATGTCAGAGTCTGCTTCCCAACAATGAACTCAAAAAATAGAAAATGAAGATCCCTGACTGGTGATGAATACATAATCCCTATTTATTGGAATTAGAAGACTCTAAAGGAACTAAGAAACATGCTTCCTGGCTTAAGGTTTCTCTTTAATGTAGAAGGAAGGGGAAACATACACATGTCACCCAATTAGGATTAAAAATACGTTATACAGCATGACCCATAGTTCAGTCACATTCTCTTTTGACCTCCATTATAACAGTTAATTTATGAACGAAATAAAACTCCATAAGCCGGACCCTGGTCTATATCCAGTCAATAAACCCAGGCTTCCTTTCTCACAGAAACTATTTTCTCAGAGTATAAAAATGAGGTCTTAGCAAAGTTTTAAAACCATTCCCTGAAAATAAAGGTAAAGATGTAATTAATCACATCTAATCACAGAGAATGAGGAATAGACATTTAGTTTTTTAACATTGAATGTAGCCATTTCTCTTAAATACTTCGTCCAAGAAACCGTTTCCTTCAACTTTTCCTTCCAGCCCCCAGTTATGAGCCCTGAACCGCTGACCCTGAACTTGCATCAGGCCTCTACACCCTGTGCAGGTTATTGTAGGGTTGTTGGTTATGTAACTCATGCTTCCTGCTCTAATTGGAGCTTTTGATAGTTTAGAGGGAATGTTCCCTGTTTGGGACCCTTTATTAGATCTTTACAGGTTGAAAATTTCTTTCCTGGGGAAAGAGAGCTGTTGTTCTTTCTGCACAATAGGGTGTCAGATTTCAAAGGCTTTTTTCTCTAGGCCTTGGAGTCTTGAGCAGTCAGAATAAGTCTGGATATGTACGGCCCAAACTTTCACTATTTTCTTAAGGGTCTCCTTTGGTCGTATAGAATGGTTTTCTTAAATAGTTCCCTATAAACAGCATATACCCATGGTGGAGATGATACTGTCAACTCTATGACTTTTCATCAAGTGGTGCCTTGGCTGAGCCTGGAATAGGGTATGAAGGGCTGTGCGTGCAGACTGGGTGCCAAGGAGGGAAAGGCACCAGTGACCCCAAAGGTATTCTCTAGCTGAGCACTGCCCTGGTTTGCATAATACCAGGTATGACAGTTGTGTAGCTTTTCCTGACACCAAGCAATTCTATGATTTTCTGACACCAACTGGGTGTCCAATGATTCCATTCAATTCTGATACTAACTACACAGAGTTGGCACAGACCCCACAGTTAAGGGCTCAGTCCTGTGAGACTTCCCTCACTTCAGATGCCAGCTGCAAATGGGGTGCCCAGAGTGCCCACACTTCTGCCCAACTAGATATTTAGGAGTTGCCAGGACCCTCCCCTCAGATTCAGTAATTTGATAGAACAGCTGACAGAACACAGGGAAGTGCTTTATTTATGATAACCAACTTATAAAGGATACAGGAACCCCAGATAAAAGAGATGCATAGGGCAGAGCACAGGGAAGGGGCAAGGAGCAGCCATTCCCTCTCCCAGTGAGCCGCCCTCCCTCCCAGCACTCTCCTGGTGAGCTGCCCTCCCTCCCAGCACTCTCCTGGTGAGCTGCCCTCCCTCCCAGCACTCTCCTGGTGAGCTGCCCTCCCTCCCTGTGCTCTACTTGTGTACCATCCCAGAAGCTCCCCAAAACCCATCCTTATGAGTTTTTATGGAAGTTTTATTACATAGGTATGATTGATTAAATCATCAGCTATTGGTGATTGGGTTTAATCACTCCCCCTACCCCTTAGTATATAAAAGATGGTCAGTTCCAACTGTTTTAGGAGCTCTGTGCCAGGAACCCAGGACAAAGACCAAATGTTTATTTTTTATTATACCATAACTCTAAACAATAAACATAACTTGAAACTGATTTTTAAACATATATTTCAGTGGCTGCAGTTTCCTGCAATATATCCTGTCTCATGGAGGTGCTTCTCATGCATTCCAATAAAGAGGCCACTGTTCAAAACATCCACTTAGATGTGAGAAGGGAGACAGAACCCCTCATGTTGTTGAAATGTTTTGGATTTGGCCGAAATGTTTGGTTGTCTGTGCATGTGGGATGATGTGTCTAAGCAAGAACTGTCCTTTATTAATAGGTGCATTCTGCTCTAGAGCTCAAGGAAATGCCAGACACAGCTGTGGCTCAGTCGTTGTAAAGTGACAATGACAATGGTAGTGATGGTGATGGTGATTCAAGAATAATCTATTCTTCTATTCTTAGACAATGTAACATTTGAACCAATTCTCTGCACAAATGCTTTCTCTCCTACATCTTCTAATTTCCAATTTTCTTATTCTCTGCAAAATGCCTTTTACAATAATGTTATTTTTGTTTTGTTTTGTTTTGTTTTTGAGATGGTGTCTTACTCTTTTGCCCAGGCTGTAGTACAATGGCACAATCTTGGCTCACTGTGCCGTCTACCTCCCGGGTTTGAGCAATTCTCTTGCCTCAGCCTCCTGAGTAGTTGGCATTACAGGCATGCACCACCACACATGACTAATTTTTGTATTTTTAGTAGAGACAGGGTTTCACCATGTTGGCCAGACTGGTCTTAAACTCCTTACCTCAAATGATCCGCCTGCCTCAGCCTTCCAAAATGCGTTATAGGCATGAGCCACCGTGCCCAACCAAAATAATGTTATTTATTTAATATTTAATATTAAAAGATTTCTACTGGCTGGGTGCAGTGGCTCACGCCTGTAATCCCAGCACTTTGGGACGCCAAGGCAGGTGGATCACAAGGTCAAGAGATCGAGACCATCCTGGCCAACATAGTGAAACCCCATCTCTACTAAAAATACAAAAATTAGCTGGGTGTGTTGGCATGTGCCTGTAGTCCCAGCTGCTTGGGAGGTTGCGGCAGGAAGAATCACTTGAACCTGGGAGGTGGAGGTTGCAGTGAGCTGAGATTGCACCACTGCACTCCAGCCTGGCAACAGAGCAAGACTCCGTCTCAAGAAAAAAAAAAAAAAGATTTCTACCATCTCACCAATATAACTATTTGATCTCATATTATGTTAAAAAAAAACGTTTTTGTCATATTTAAAGTTTTATTAACACAAAAGTTAGAGTGATGAAAAGATAATCTCTTTCTTCACAAAGTGTGAAATTTCTGTGGTTTGGCAGAGCTGTGGAAAAGCCTTGTTACCTTCCTGAGAGTTGGATGCTATTCCTGTTAGATTCGGGAGAATAATATCTATTATTGCTGGTATTGGGATTTTCTTAATCGTATAAAGTGCAGTGAAAGCAAATATATCTAGGTCCCTCTCATCTGGAACCTTTATGAGATGGATCACCAGTCATTCATGATATTGATTCTTAAGTAAGCTCTTGTCATATTATCCTTTCTACTTTAGAATGCATGTTTTTCCCCAGTCTAGAAAAAAATCCAATAAATCATTAACTTCAGAGAAAAGTGATGTGTTAAGAAAAAATAGAAAATATGGTGGAGAAACTTATATGTGAGAATGCTGGATGAAAATACTATTTGCTTTAAGCTATTAAAGTTTTTTTTTCATGGCTCTTGCTCCCTGTGCTTTAAGGTTTTTGAAAGGAGGCAAAGTTAAATCCATCTATATCACAAATCTCTCAATTGTTCAATATCCCACTTATCAATTAAAAGAATAGGCATGCCTAATTGAATAGTAAGAATTTGGCTCCTCCCCCTCTATTCTTTTGGTCATGGAACGCTTAGGATTGATGAAAAGGTAACTGACAGTGTGCAGAGAGAAGGAAGAGGCCTCAGAGTAGGTGCTCAACAAAATCTAATTGGATTGAGAAAAATCATAGATTCTTTGAAGACTACATGATTTTCCTTTTGATTAAGGAAAATTGTTGGAACACGATAGCACAAGTAATAAAATCTTTATTATGATAGAATCTAGTAATCATGCAGAAACTCATATAAAATAAAGCATTGGCAAATAACCTTTAACTCTCTAATGGCTTTCAAAAGTTTCCCAAACAAGTTCAATTCAGGCCAGATTTTAATGAACCCCCTTCAGTATGCCCCCACTTGATTAATTTCCTTTCCCTTCTTCTTACTATTTCAGACTTTCATCCTCTCTAGGCAGACAAAATCATCACCATTTCTTTCAAATAGCTCCTTCAAGTGTAACCTAGTTGAACTAACTAATTCACAGTCTTTTATCTGCCAGTCTGTTTTATTCCCTCATCTCCACAAAGCCTTTCCTGACCTAGGGAATGGAACCTTGGTACACTTTCCTGGACAATTTGGACTCAAAGATATTTACAACAAGCAAGCAAACGTAAAAGATTTCTAATTCCCTATGGCAGCCCTGGAGTCGTCTGTAAAATTTCCAAAAGCTGAGCTGGAAAAGCATGCCAAGAGAGCACAGCTGGGCACGGTGGCTCACGCCTGTAATCCCAGCACTTTGGGAGGCCGAGGCGGACAGATCACTTGAGGTCAGGAGTTCAAGACTAGCCTGGCCAACATGGTGAAACCCTGTCTCTACTAAAAAAAAAAAAAAAAAGTTGCCGGGCATGTTATCTCAGCTACTCGGGAGGCTGAGGCAGGACAATGGCCTCCCAGGAGGTGGAGGTTGCAGTGAGCGCAGAACGCACCATTGCATTCCAGAGAGTGAGACTCTGTCTTAAAAAAAAAAAAAAAAGAGAGCGAGCACTGAGCCAAGGGCGGAGCAGGAGTCTGATTCAGGGGAGTGGGAGAGGCTGCACGAAGCAGGAGTGTTTCATGGAGAGCCTTGGACTTGCCAATGGTTGACAGACATGGCGGGAGGGAACTCATAGCATAGTTGTCAGGTAGGGGAGTGGCAGTGCTGCAGATTGGAGAGGGACATGTTCTGAGAGCCTGTCTTCCTGGGTGTGGATCCTGGCTCTGACACTAAATAGCTGAGAGACCTTGGGCAAGTCCCTTAAAGTCTCTAGGTCTCATGGGTGTGTATATTAGTTCATTCTCACACTGCTATGAAGGTACTACCTGAAACTGGGTAATTTGTAAAGAAAGGAGGTTTAATTGACTCACAGTTCTGCATGGCTGGGGAGGCCTCAGGAAACTTACAATCATGGTGCAAGGCAAAGGGGAAGCAAGCAAGAGAGAGAGCATGGCAGCAGGCAAGAGAGAGAGCAAGCAGGGGAAATGCCAGACACTTATCGAGCAATCAGATCTCCTGAGAACTCCCTCACTATCAGAAGAACAGCATGGAGGAAACCACCCCCATGATCCAATCACCTCCCACGGGGTCCTTCCCTTGACAGGTGGTGATTACAATTTGAGATGAGATTTGGGTGGGGACACAGAGCCAAACCATATCAGTGTAAAAACCATATCACTTTGTAAAAAGTTATGTGGGCTCACTTTAATACAGGTCCTGAAAGAAATACTTTACCTTTTAATGCTATCATTTTATTTGAAATTATGTGAATTTTATTATTAGTTTTTTAAATCTTGAACTCTCTGGGGAGAAGGTATAACTCTGATTTCCGAAAGCACATTCAGGTTCACTTAATATTTATGACATTGATGTGCTGTGACTATGAAATAAATTTAGCATTTTCATCTAACTTAACATTTTAAAAACTTGTCTTCATGATTTCGAAGGTAGTGGCTTTTTAATTTTTAATATTTAGTAAAATGTTTGCTTCATAAATGTATCCTGACCATATTTAGGTGGTTTCCTAATTCTAATTCTATTCCTAATTTAAGTAGCAGTTTTTCCAAATAATAAAGCTCATTATCTCCTCTGTGAATGCAGATTATTTTGAAAATTTTAGCTTTTGTAATAAGGCAAGAGAATAAAATCTGTAAACATAAATATTAAGAAATAACAGGCAAAGTTATATTTATTTGTAAATACTATCATTTTAAAACCCAAACCCAAGTGTTTTTAGAAATGATTAGAACTAAGAGAATCTGATAAAGTGGCTGGATGTAAAAATTAATAATTTCTTTTTTTCTAGGAATAATAATTTAAAATGGAAATTTTTAAAATAGTGGCAAAATTATAAAATGCCTAGGAATACATTTAACAAAAATAGTACAGGATATAAGTAAAGATAAGGATGTAGTTTTAATAACAGACAACTTTTCTATACTATTCATTTAAAAAACCTTCCTGTCTCCTGAATTGTAAAATCAACTAGTCATATGTTAATAATACCCTATCATCACTTCTAATTAACATTGTATGGGAGTTCTTAGCCTGTGAAATAAAGGAAGAATTTTTAACAGGTGTAAGTATGGGAAAGAAAGAAAGAAAGCTTTCATTATTCACAGACATAGAAAATCCAAAATAGTCTTCAGAACAACTCTTAGAATGAATAAGTGAATTTAGCAAAGTTGCTGTCTGTACTATCACTGGAAATATAAATTTTATTTCTATATAACAGAAGCAATAATCAGAAATTTAAAAAAATTAAACTCTCATTTATAGTAGTACCAGAAAATTCACATGGACATACAAAGGACCTAGAATAGCTAAGACCATCTAAAAGGAAGAAAGTGGAGGGACTTAAACTTCTACCTATCAAATCTCATTAAAGAGCTACAATAACGCTGCATGAGACTGCAGTAAGTATAGATAAATAGAGTTAGAGAGGATAGGTAGGTAGGTAGATAGATATTCTCTATATATTTATAGAATAGAGTCCAGGAAGAGATCCATACATATGCAATCCCATGATTTATGACAGAGGTAACTCATCTTTTCAATAAATGAGTTGGGTCAATTGGATATCTAAAAATAATGCGCCTCAACCCTTACTTTACAGAATATACGAAGTGAATTCCAAATTGATTGTGGCAATAAATGTGGAAGATAAAACAATAAAGCTAGAGGAAATAATAAGAGATTATCTTCATGGCCTTGGTGTTAGCAAAGCTTTCATAAACAGGATGCACTTTTGAAGGTACCAATCATAAAGAAGAGACTGATGGATTGGACTATATTTTAAGATACCATAAAGAGGGCAAAATGGCAAGCCACAGAGTGGGAGAAATTTTTACGTATACCCCAACAAAGGACCTGTTTCTAGATTATATTAATAATTCCTGTATATATGAATGAGAAAAAGACACCTCAATATAAATTGGACGAAAGACCTGTACTTCAACAGAGACCTATACTTAAATTCAGGGTTACTAGTTTTCAGGGATGTGACATTAAAAACATAGTACGGTCGTATATGACACATGCAAAACATACCAGAACAGCCACAGTTTTAAACAGAAATTGTCAGAGTTTGTGAAGATGTGGAATAACTGGAGCTGGTGGCAAATATAAATTAGAAAATTGTTGAGGTACGTTATTTTTAGATATCCAATTATTTTTAGATATCAGCTTAAAGAGGAGTATACATGTACCTGGTGTATATGCCTAATAGAAATGTGACATATATGCATCAAAAGATATTTTTATTAATAACACCAAAAAATTGGAAGTAACTCAACTGGCCATCAACTGGAAAAATGAATAAATTGTGTCACATTCATACAATGAAAACTATGTATCAGTAAGAATGAACAAACTATTGCTTCATTCAACAACATGGATGAAACTCAAAAAAGCCAGACAGGAAAGATTACATATTGCAAGATTCTATTCATATGCAATAAAAACAAAGACATATATATACACACACCTGGTCAGTGACTAGGAGGGAGCACCAGTGAGACTCCTTGAGTGCTGACCATGTTCTATTTCTTGACTTGGGTGATGATTACATGAATATGTTCATTTTGAAAAAAAGTGTATATGCAAGTTGCACATTTATGACTTCTCCTCCTTTTTCTGTCTACATGTTATAATTCAATCAGAAGAATTTTTACTTAAAATAATTTTTGCTTTTTACTTAAAAGAATTGGTTTGGCACGAGGAAAATATAGAACACTGTATTTTAGCATGATAGAAATAACTAAAGCTTGAAGTATCTGACTTGTCTACCAACGGGCTTAAAATGCCTGGAATGTCTAGAAAGGAAGGCATAATAACACAAGGGTCGGTTCTGACATTTTAGGGTAGTTTGTGTTCTCTTGAGGACCAACAAGGATTAATAACTCCTGGATGACAACTGCTTTATTTTCTCTTTCTAATCTGTTGCTTTCACTTGTGGCCTCCATAAATAAACTAAGCAATTAATCTTCATCCTTTGACAAATGACCACTTGTCTCTGGAGGCTCAATGACAAGGTCAGAGACCAAAATGCTCTATTTGTATCTAGTATATAAATTATGTTGTGAAGATAACGCTAATGTTAAGTAAAATTATCATAGCCACTTTTTTTTTTTAAAAAGCCATTCCTATCTTTAACATGGAAAGAATTCCACAATGAAAGAAATAGAGCACAAGAGAAAATACAAATATATTAATGCTAATTATTATTTCTTTGTTTCCTACCTTGATTATCTGCTAAAAGGATTAAGTCAGACATGAGATAATTCATTATTATAAAATAGGTGGACTATTTAGTGCAGTTAAGTAGCAAACAGATACAACCATAATAATCATGGTAAACACATATAATTTCAACATATTAATAAACCAGTTAACATTAGCTTGCCAAAATGTTTCTTGTATTTTTCTGAATAAAAAGTAGTAGCGAAATAGCAAAACAACAACAACAACAACAAAGATGTGTAACGTTCTCTAATATATTACCTTGAGTGTAGGGAAACCCTTATATATTGCTGGTTGAAATGATAATTGCCCCAGCATATTTGGAAAGTAATTCTGGCAATAAATGTTAAGGTATAAAAGGTAAATGGCATATGACTAAATAAAACAACTTTAGAGAATCAATAATACAAAAATTGAAAGCACTTGTACACAAGAATATATATAAATAAGCAAGCATGTACAAAAACTAGAAAAAACCTCTATAGAGAATGATTGTATAAATCAGGATACAGCCAGTCCATGAAGTGTTAGGTAGCCATTTAAAAGGATGTGTTCAATAATGATAATCATATGTAGCCTTTATTGAGTCATCGTTATATGCCAGGTACCATTCTGTGTTTTATTTGAATAAACTCATTTACTCCCTGTAACAAGATGATATAGGAACTATTATAATTTCTTTTTTTTTAACTTTTATTTAAGGTTCAGGATACACGTGAAGGCTTGTTACATAGGTAAACTCATGTCATGAGGCTTTGTTGTACAGATTATCACCCAGGAATTAAGCCTGTATTAGTATGTTCTAAATAAAGACATATCTAAGACTGGGTGATTTGTAAAGGAAAGAGGTTTAACTGATTCACAGTTCTGCAGAACCAGGGAGGCCGCAGGAAACTTACAATCGTGGCAGAAGGGGAAGCAAACATGTCCTTCTTCACATGGGGGCAGCAAGGAGAAGTGTGGAGTGAAGTGGGGGAAAAGGCCCTTATAAAGTCATCAGATCTCATGAGAACTCACTCACTTATTACAAGAACAGGATGATGGTAACTGCCCCCATGATTAAATTACCTCCCACCAGATCCCTCTCATGACACATGGGGGATATGGGAACTATACTTCAAGATGAGATTTGGGTGGGGACACAGCCAAACCATTTCATTCTGCCCCTGGCCCCTCCCAAATCTCATGTCCTCACAATTCAAAACACAATCAGGCCCGTCTAACAGTCCCCAAAGTCTTAATTCATTCCAGCATTAACTCAAAAGTCCAACTCCAAAGTCTCGTCTGAGACAAGGCAAGTCCCTTCCGCCTATAAACCTGTAAAATGAAAAGCAGGTTAGTTACTTCCTAGATACAATGGGGGTACAGGCACTGGATAAATACACCCATTCCAAATGGGAGAAATTGGCCAAAATAAAGGGGCTACAGGCCCCATGCAAGTCCAAATCCAAAAGGGCGGTCATTAAAACTTAAAGTTCCAAAATGATCTCCTTTGACTCCATGTCACACACCCAGGGCTTGCTGATGCAAGAGGTGGGCCCCCATAGCCTTGGGCAGCTCTGCCTCTGTGGGTTTGCAGGGTATAGCCCCCCTCTTGGCTGCTTTCATGGGCTGTTGTTGAGTGTCTGTGGCTTTTCTGGGTGCACAGTGCAAGCTGTCAGTGGATCTACCATTCTGGGGTCTGGAGGATGGTGGCCCTCTTCTCACAGTTCCACTAGGCAGTGCCCCAGTGGGGACTCTGTATGGGAGCTCTGACCCTACATTTTTTCTCTGCACTGCCCTAGCAGAGGTTCTCCATGAGGGCCCTGTCTCTGCAACATACTTCTGCCTAGACATCCAGGCATTTCCATATATCCTCTGAAATCTAGGTTGAGGTTCCCAAACCTCAATTCTTTAGTTCTGTGCACCCACAGGCTCAACACCATGTGGAAACTGCCAAGGCTTGGGGCTTTCACTCTCTGATGCCATGGCCTGAGCTGTACCTTGGCCCCTTTTAGCCATGGCTGGAGCAACTGGGAGGCAGGACCCCAAAATCCTAGGCTGCACACAGGAGGGGCCATTCTGGACCCGGCCCCTGAAACCATTTTTCCCTCCTAGGCCCTGGGCCTGCCGTGAAGGTCTCTGACTTGCCCTGGAGCATAAATTGTGATGTTTTCTCCATTGTCTTGGTGATTAACATTTGGCTCCTTGTTACTTATGCAAATTTCTGCAGCAGGCTTGAATTTTTCCCCAGAAAATGAGTTTTTCTTTTCTATTGCATTGTCAGGCTGCAAATTTTCCAAACTTTTATGCTCTGCTTCCTCTTGAACACTTTGCTGCTTAGAAATTTCTTCTGCCAGATACCCTTAATTACCTCTCTGAAGTTCAGAGTTCCACAGATCTCTAGGGAGGGCAGGAGCAAAATGCCGCCAGTCTCTTTGCTAAAGCATAACAAGAGTCACCTTTGCTCCAGTTTCCAACAAGTTCCTCATCTCCATCTGAGACCACCTCATCCTGGACTTTATTGTCCATATCACTATCAGCATTTTGGTCAACGCCATTCAACAAGTCTCTAGGAACTTCCAAACTTTCTCACATCTTCCTGTCTTCTGAGCCCTCTAAGTCTCTAGGAAGTTCCTAACTTTTCCATATTTTCCTGTCCTCTTCTGAGCCCTCCAAACTGTCCCAACCTCTGCCTGTTACTCAGTTCCAAAGTCACTTCCACATTTTCAGGTATCTTTACAACAGTACCCCACTTCTATTACCAACATACTGTATTAGTCTGTTCTCACACTGCTAATAAAGACATACTTGATACTGGGTAATTTGTAAAGAAAAGATGTTTAATATACTCACAGTTCTGCAGGACTGGGGAGGCCTCAGGAAACTTACAATCATGGTGCGAGGGGAAGCAAACACATCCTCCTTCACATGGCAGCAGCAAGGAGAAGTGCAGAGTGAGGTGAGGGAAAAGCCCCTTATAAAACCATCAGATCTCATGAGAACTCACTATCACAAGAACAGTATGGAGGTAGCTGTCCCCATGATTCAATTACCTCCTACCAGGTCACTCCCGTGACACATGGGGATTATGGGAACTACAGTTCAAGATGAGATTTGAGTGGGGACACAGCCAAACCTTATCAAACCCAGTACCCAACAGTTATCTTTTCTGCTCCTCTCCCTCCTCCCACCTTCTACCCTCAAGTAGACCCTGGTGTCTGTTGTTTCCTTCTTTGTGTCCATAAGTTCTCATAATTTAGCTTCCACTTATAAGTGAAAATGTGGTATTTGGTTTTCTGTTCCTGCGTTAGTTTGCTGAGGATAATAGCCTCTAGCTTCATCCATATTCCACAAAAGACATGATCACGTTCTTCTTTTATGACTGCATAGTATTCCATGGTGTATATGTACCACATTTTCTTTATCCAATCTGTGATTGATGGGCATTTAGGTTGATTCCATGTTGATATGGTTTGGTTCTGTGTCTCTACCCAAATCTCATCGCAAATTGTAATTCCCATGTGTCAAGGAGGGACCTGGTGGGAGGTGATTGGATAATGGTAGTGGTTTCCCCCATGCTGTTCTTGTGATAGTGAGTTCTCATGAGATCTGATAGTTTAAATGTGGCTCTTCCTCCTTTGTTCTCTCTTTCCTCCCACCCTGCGAAGAGGGTGCTTGCTTTCCCTTTGCTTTCTGCCATAATTATAAGCTTCCCAAGTCCTCCCCAGCCATGTGGTACTGTGAGTCAATTAAACCTCTTTTCTTATAAATCACCCAGTCTCAGGCAGCTCTTTATAGCTGTATGAAAATGGACCAATACACGTCTTTGCTATTGTGAATAGTGTTGCAATGAACATTTGTGTGCACATGTCTGAAGTCTTAATGGTAGAATGATTTATATTTCTCTGGGTATATAACCAGTAATGGGATTACTGGGTCTAATGATAGTTCCACTTTTAGCTCTTTGAGGAATCACCATACTGCTTTCCACAATGGTTGAACTAAGTTACACTCCCACCAACAGTGTATAATGTTCCCTTTTTCTCTGCAACCTTACTAGCATCTGTTATTTTTTGACTTTTTACTATAACAGCTGTGAGATGGTATCTCATTGTGGTTTTGATTTGCATTTCTCTAATGATCAGTGATATTGAGCTTTTACTCATATTCTTCTTGGGTGCATGTATGTCTTCTTTTGAAGTGCCTGTTCATATCCTTTGCCCGTTTTTTAGTGGGATTGTTTTTCTCTTGTAAATTTGGTTTCAGTTCCTCATAGATGCTGGATATTAGACATTCGTCAGATGCATAGTTTGCAAATATTGTCTCCCATTCCCTAGGTTGTCTGTTTACTCTTATAGTTTCTTTTGCTATGCAGAAGCTCTTAAGTTTAATTAGATACCACTTGCCAATTTTTGCTTTTGTTGTGATTGTTTTTAGTGTCTTTGTCATGAGGTCTTTGCTCATTCCCATGTCCAGCTTTGTATTGCCTAGGTTATCTTTCAGGGTTTGTATAGTTTTGGAAAGGCAATACTATTCACAATTGCCACAAAAAGAATAAAATACCTAGGAATACAGCTAACCATGGAGGTGAAAGATCCCTGCAATGAGAATTATGGAACACTGCTCAAAGAAATCAGGGAAGACACAAACAAATGGAAAAGCATCCCGTGCGCATGGATGTGAAGAATCAATATCATTAAAATGGCCATACTGTCCAGAGCAATTTACAGATTCAATGCTATTCTTATCAAACTACCAACAACATTCTTCACAGAACTAGAAAAAACTATTTTAAAATTAATGGAACTAAAATTATGGAACCAAAAGAGAGCCTAAATAGCCAAGGCAATCTTAAGCAAAAAGAACAAAACTAGAGGCATTATGTTACTTGACTTCAAACTACACTACGGGACTACAGTAACCACAACAGCATGGCACTGGTACAAAAACAGGCACATAGACCAATGGAACAGAATAGAGAACCCAGAAATGTTGCCACATACCTATGACCATCTGATTTTCAACAAAGGTGACAAAAACAAGCAGTGGGGAAAAGGCTTCCTGTTCAATAAACGGTGCTGGGGTAGCTGGCTAGCCATAAGCAGAAGACTGAAGTTGGACCCCTTATTTATACCATATACAAAAATCAATTTAAAATAGATAATTTCTAGCGTATGCATGTGGAAATTAAAGTTCAAACAGATCAAACGTTTTACCCAGTTTCACATAGCTGGTAAGTGGTGAGGTCTGAATTTGAAATAAGCAGTCCTACTCCAGAATGCACTTTTTTTTTGAGATGGAGTTTCGCCTGGGCTGGAGTGCAATGGCGTGATCTTGGCTTGCTGCAACCTCTGCCTCCTGGGTTCAAGCAATTCTGCCTCAGCCTTTCGAGTAGCTGGGATTATGGGCACCCACCACCATGCCTGGTTAATTTTTTGTATTTTTAGTAGAGATGCGGTTTCACTGTGTTGGCCAGGCTGGTCTTGAACTACTGACCTTGTGATCCTCCTGCCTCGGCCTCCCAAAGTGTTGGGATTACAGGTGTGAGCCACCACACCCGACCCCAGGATGCACACTCTTAACACTATGTAGTTATTCTGCCTCCCTGAATTGATTAAGGAGGGATTTGTCTTACATACTGCTAATTGAAAAAGCAAATAATGGAAACCTAATAATTCCATTTTTTAAAAAAAGAAAAAAAACATCTGGAAGGATACCCTCCGATCTGGAAACATTGATTATATTAGGACTGATCAAGGAAGGGAGAGATTATTAATTTTTTATTTATTCACCTCTCTATTGTTTGCAGTTATAGAAAACACTAGAATACTTTATCATTTTTTTAATCCAGAAAAGTGACAAAAAAGTTAACAAAAACCAGCCTCCAAATACAATATCCACATTTAGGTTCATTATGCTTTTTTAAGAATAAAATGAATGACTGGCTCATTTAACAAGTAGACAAGAAATTAATAAAAACTTGTTCTCTAATTTTTTTTTTTTTTTTTTTTTACCAGGATTCAGACCCACAAGGCTGTAACTCATTGTGGTCATTCTACATAAGTATATACCTAGATTGGCATGAAGTGGGTCCCCAGCAAACATTTGTTTTCTTTCCTTCATTTTTGTTCTCTCTTTCCTGTCCTTCCCCCAATCAATAACCGGTGCTATGACCACAAAAGCAGTCTTTATTTTCCATTTTTCAGCTTGCCCAGGATGACTTTGGCTGTACTAGCTCTCGCTCGTGATAACATGGTGCCTCTTTCAGATACACTGATCTCCAAACATAACTTACTGGTGCATCCTTCTTCACTGTGTGAAGACTTACGCTCCAAATGAAAGAGGGAGATTTGCCAACTGGTCAATCTGTTATGCAGGAAAGCATTTTATTAGGAGAAGGGCCAAAAGTCTTACATTTAGAACCATGTACAATGATTACCTAAATACAAATAGTCCGTATTTTTAGAAGTGTTTGCTGTTTTATAGGCTCATGTATGAATCTTAATAGGATGTAGAAAGATATATGTGCCATTTCAGCAGTTTAGAGGTATGAAAGTTTGTGCCTTACCTGAGGCACACAAGTTAACTATCTATCATATAAAATTATTAGAAATTGGTATTTGGGTATTTTGAAAACTTTGTCAACAGTTTGAAACAATGCATTTCATGAACACTTTTATGCTTTTCCTCAGGTCCCATTTGATATCTCGCTGCCATCTATATTCAATCTTGAGAGACTTTTTGATCTGGCTAATGGTTGCATTTTATCGGGAGGAAGCCTTTTCAACTGGATAGTGTCAATTATTCCCTGAACATCCTATACACGGTAACCTTATAAAGGATTTAATTGTTGTTGTTTCTCTTGGTTTGAGCTAAGTTTTTGGAACGGTCCTCTTATAACAACAAACATAAAATTGTTTTTTTACACAAGCTAAATTTCTTTAAAATTATTATTTTGAGGAATGTCTTAAATTGTACTGGAATTAAATGACAGTGCTGCTGCTTATTAAAACTATCTTACAGACCTATTCATAGAAAACAAGTTTATGCGCAGCACAACTGTTTTCACGTTTGGAGTCATTTATGTTTAGGTTGTTTTTGGACAGGTCCATAAAGCAAGATTGGATTAAACCAGTGCTTCTCAACTGGGAGTGATTCTGTCCGTTAGATGACATTTGACAGTGTCTGGAGACATATTTGGTTGTTATCACTGGTAGAGTACTAGTGGCATCCAGTGAGTAAACATCCTACAACACACAAGACAGCTCCCACAACAAAGAATTATCAAGCCCAAAATGTCACTAATGCTAGTCTTGAAAAACCCTCGATTAAACCCCAACATGTGGTAATTTCAACTTTGGAAATTCTCTAAATGGCTTGGGAAAAAATCTGTAGCAAGTGAGACTTTCCATATTTTATACTTCTGAGAGGCAATATTGCATAGAATTTTAGAGTGCCAGCTTTAGAATTGTATAGAACTGGGTTTAAATAGTAACTTTGCCATTTGCTAGCTTTGCTACTTTGGAGAATTAACTTAGATTCTGTAAGCTTTTATTTCCTCGTCTGTAAAATGGGGATGTTAGTGTCTATCTCATAGGATTGCTGTGTGTATTAATTAGGTGAGTTGAAGTAATAAAGTGCTTAGCACAATGCCTGATGTAATAATAGAGCGCTGGGAGCATTGTTTCCCTGCCAAATTGGAAAAGGACCGTGCATTTCTGACTCATTTTGTCTAGCGTCTAAAAATGCCACATGTGAATGCTTCCCAGATGCTAGTCAGTGAATGAATACTCATGGTTTAAAAAAATAACAACACAAATGTGTTTTTCTAAAGCTAAATTGGTTTAATGTATCATCCTCTATTCTGAATTTCCTACTAGAATTAAAAAGGCCTTTAAAAAAAAATGAAACAACGGTAATAGTAGCTGGCAATTGGCATTTTAAAATAGTCTCCTTTGATAATATAAGAAAAAGTAGAAATTTTATGTTACTCCCTAAGCTTTTAAATGTAGACATCTATGAAGTTCTAAAGTCTGGGCAGAGCTAAGGTAGAATTGTTCTAGAATACTATGTAGAGGAAACAAGCCTTTAGCAAAGCATTTAAGGATAAGAAGGATTTTGGTAGTTGAAAATTTGCTACAAAATTTTGCTAGAAGGGGGCACACTGGAGGAGAACAGAGGCATAAAAACAAAAATACATATGGTTTATATTCAAAGGGCTTGACTCTGACCTACCTGGAGTGTGCACAGTCATGATGGAAAACAAACTGTAAGGAGGAACTAGAATGAAGACTTCAGGATTGAATCGGTAGATGATAGGGTGTCATTACAAGTGACTGAGGAGAGAAGTGACAAGTTCCTGACACTAGTACGCATTTAATAAATATTGGAAGAATGAAAGGAATGAGTGGAATGAATGATGGCCTGGCCTCCGGGGCAGATAAGAATGCAAGATGTAATGAAAGGGAAAGAAACAAAAGACAAGAAGACCGATAGGAAACCATGTTTTAATAAAAGAGAAAAAGAACCAAACATTTGCTCATGAATTCAAAGGGAAAAATTGTTGCCTGATGTCTATACCCTCATATGAAATAAAGTTTGATTCAAACAGAAAAGCCATTCGGATGGTAATGGCTCGTATGTGAAGATGGCTTCTGAGTCCTTTGGTCTGAGGCTGGGGTTTACACATTTCTTTGCTGGGTTAGAGATCACTTTGAAGGGTTTGCATTTCTCAATGGTGAGAGTTTAATTTATTATGCAAAGCTAGTTATCAAGGTCAAGAAAGGTGCAACAAAGTACCTACACATTTAATACAGGTGTGGAAACAGCATGACTCATAACCAAGGCCATTTACCTCAACCTCATGTTAATTTCCCATGAATGCAAATGCCCATCTTCTGGTTTTTGTCACTAATAAGTTTTTACTAGTGAGATACTTTTCATTTTTATTTACTTTAGTGAATGTAAGTGCTTGTACTATTTTTATAGAACCCTAGAACAATACCTGGCACATAGGTCTATAATATTTGTTGGATGGATTGGTGGATGGATGGATGGATGGATGGATGGATATAATCCAGGAAAGATGGCACTATGGAGTTCTAAAAAAAGGAGAGAGGCAGAGGTATCACCAACACTCCACCATCATTACCGCTAACATTATTGCCTACCCTTTCTGGAGCATTTACCTTCCAGGCACATATTTGTAAGTGCTTCAGTGCATTTTCTCCCTCCTGTCTTCACCAGAATTATGACCACGATGCACATAGTATTACTGACCCCGTATTATAGACGAGGAAACAAAAACATAAGGCAGTTAAATAACTTGGCTAACAATCACAGTTAGTCGGAAGTAGAGGCAGGATTTAAATCCTCCCGGAAGAATCTGAGCTCTTCATCGCTAAGCTGGCCTCCTCTGCCTTTCCACCCACTGCACGGCTCTGGGAAATCGGATAGTAAAGGGAGAGGAAGACATAGTTGAGGTTCAAGCTAAAACTGGGACACCTGTCATCTGCCCTGGGGGCTGATTTTAAAAAATGACTTGCAGACCTGAATGGATGCCCCAATAATCCATGGAAGGGGTCCCCAATGTTATCAGTTATCTGTGCTAATATACTGGTTTCCTCTGGGGAAGGCAGATCTCTTCCAACTATTGCAGATAACATTTCAGCACTTTTTTTTTTTTTTTACTTTTTCTTCACTTTCAGTTCTTACAGATGCTGTTATTCTTGAGTGTTGTTTTGCCTGAGAGAAATACTGTCTAAAACTGCACCAGACCATACAGTAACAGTTTCCCCGTTTTAAACCATCATTCCAAAATTCCCCGTCTTTTCTAAAATAGGAGCAACACTCACTGGTTAAAGCTGTAACTTTCTGTGCAAGGCGGTAAGGAAATGATGATGAACTGGGCTGAAGTACAAACAAAAAGAAAATTCAAAATCTACAGGATGAAAGATGTGTTTATTTCCAGAAATGTCTTTCATAGTTTTTTTTAAAGACCAAATTACACAATTTGCAGCTGGTTTTTACAAATATACAGTATCTGCAAATGCTTTATAGCAGACACCTGCAATGTTTTCTATTTGTTTTAATTACAACAGAGAATGACAGGAGGCAAACTGAAAGGGGGAGAAGAAGGGGAGCAGACACAAGCGAGGGAAGTCAGGAAAGAGGGAAGAGAAGCCCATGCCAACAGCTAAGTGATAGGTAATAAAACTGCAGCACTTCCCATATCTTTCTCCCTATCAACCTTCAAGAGATTGCTTTAGAAATTGACCACCGGCCAGCTATTCAGAGGCTTAAATGCAGTGGTCTTGGTTCACTTCACGCATAGGCACTTTACATAGTCCCCAGCTCAGCCGACTTGTTTGTCACAGAATTGCAGGAGGGGAGTGGTAAATTTCTGGAGAGTAGAAATGTGCTCTCCAGAAACTTGGTTTCTGCCTGCAGTCTGCATTTCCCTTCCTGCCCCTTTTGAGCAACATCATGCAGATCCCTCCAACCAGTTCAAATGACCATGCAGAAGGGTGTCTGCCTCCGAGGACTCCTAGAGTACTTCCAGGTGCCCTGCTCATTTGGCTCTTAACAGTGTCCTCGGACACATAGTTTTGTATTGTATTTTCATAAAACAGCCTTAAAACGGTAGCTCAAGAGTGTCGTAAGTGTGTGAGCCTGCTCCACATTACTTTAGGTTACATTCAGTTTGAGACTGGGTACACTGTTTTTCCTAATGCATCATGGAACTTGTAGGATGCCCATAAAACCTGAAAACTTAAATGAAATATACATGTCATCCAACACATCTTCATCCATAAAAAAGATTTAAATATTATTACTTATTTAATATTATCTATGTGTGCATAGGATTGAACAAGCCCCTAATGGGGTTAGGGGAGAAAACAGTGAACCCAGAAGTCCACTGCTTAACTACTCTTTGCCATTTTCTCTCATTTGAAATGCTATGGTATATTCTACAAAATGAGCTCCCACCAATTTGCCCAACAAGACTTGTGCAAATTTCTGTTGCATTGATTATAATAGTAAAAACAAAGGAAAACCTATGAAATGTCCATCAGGTGGAATGGATAAAGAAATAGTGGCATAGTCATACAAGAGAATATTTTATAGAAGTTACAAATAAGTAAATAATGAATAAACAACATTCGTAAATGGATTAATAACAGAGATATATATCAATCTGGATTCATCTCAAAAGCAGGTTTAGCAAAAGAAAATCAAGTGTTGCAGGATATATGTAAGAAGATACCATTATATACCATTTGTATAAAGCTTAAACACAGGCAAAACAACATAATACAGTATTTATGGATGACTACATATATACTAAAAATATTTTTAACACAAGTTCATTAACGATTGACACCAAATTCAGGTTTGTGGTCACCTCTTGGATAAAGGAGGGAGGATGAAATCTAGGGAAAATGCTCAGGAGGTTTCATTTGTCTTTGTAAAATTTTCTGTCTTAAGCTGAATGTTTGTTATATTAGTCTCTACTCCTTTTGCATACATAATGTGTTTCATAAATTAAAAACACATCGATTCCCTTCCTTATCTTGTTGGCTGGCAAGCTTTGTATTGTTACTGGCCTGCCTATCAGTAAATAACTAATAAATTGAACTATGATTCTCATCTCATTATATGACTGGAGCTGAGTAGTTCACATTTGGTTTCATTGTTTTGGGTTTTAATGACAACTAAAAATCATTTTGAAACTAATGTTAAACTATATACATATGCCCAATTTTAGAAAACTCAATCTATGAAAATATTAAATTTCAATATGAGATAGTAGAGCCTTAATAAATGTTTAATTAAATTGAGTCAGATTCCCTGTTCAGTTCCTACCCATTGTAAGTTCCGCACTATACTTTAAATTACTTGATTTTCCAAAATTAGATATATGCAGAACTTTTTACATGGCTGTTATGCAAAATGAGATTTACTTGTAAAATCCATCTATCATCCATAATTTTGATGTTAAAAAATATATTAAGAAAGAAGTTTCTCTTTACTAACACTCAGTTTCTATTTCTACTTTCCACTTCAGTAGAGCCTTATGAATTGCAACTTTGACTCTAAAATTTCCATAGCAACAGATATTTTTTGTCATAAGTACAGGCATGATTAAGAAGAAGGTTTCAGTGACAGCAGTTTTCTTCATAATTAAATTCATTAGTTAAAAAGCTGGGTTAAGAGGCATGGGAATTTTTTTACAACAAGTAATAATTTGTAACATAACCTGTAATATATAAACCCTGTAAAATAACCATTTTCAACTGGAACTTTAGAGACTGTTCAAAATTAATTGCAAATGAATTGCTTTTGTTCCTGTTTGATATTTAAGATAACTTTCATACATTTTGTATTTAACAGCTTAGAATG
Source organism: Pongo abelii (assembly GCF_028885655.2). Lineage (NCBI taxonomy): Eukaryota > Metazoa > Chordata > Mammalia > Primates > Hominidae > Pongo > Pongo abelii. The sequence continues at coordinate 95,390,301 of NC_071995.2, forward strand.
GAATAGGTCTAAAACCAGATTCTGCCCAAGTACAAACCACCCTGAACCATCCCTTTAAATTGTACATGATGTGAAAACTGAGTAGATTTCTAAGAAATTCAAAGATTTCTAAGTAGTTTCACAACTTGCCTAATTTAATTTTTCCCCACAAGATTCACAAGAATTTATTGGACTGATTTCTTTTCTTATCATTATAAATGCAATTCGGAACTAATGTAGAAAATCTACAAAATATTGAAAGGTGAAAATAAGTTACCCAGAAGTCAACCACTGTAAAATAACCATTGTTAATATTTAACTACATTTTCTATAGCCTATCTAATTATTTTCCCTAATAGCCAGAAATAAAACAAAACAATGTTCAGAAAAGTATTGAGATTCGAGTCAACTGTTTGTATTCCCTAAGTGTAACATAGACAGGCCTTTTCAGAGCTTATTGGCTGGGAAAATGCTCAAGTTGAAAATGTTTAGACCTGCTGGGGTTTGGATGAAATGCAGTTAAAATGATCAAGATGTAATTAGGGCCAAAGGAATTGTCCAGAGTTTGTTTTCCTAGTAATAAAGTATATGTAATGATCCATAGGAGGGGAAAAAATTAAATCTTCATTTTGTCCTTTGGAGGCTGGTCATTTAATCTCTTTTTCATAGATACATTAGTATTTCTCTGACAAACTGAGCTCATTCATTCAAGCATACATTTGTTCATTTGATAGATCTTATTCATTAGTCTGGTCCTTTGCTTCCTGGCAAAAATGTCCTTTCTCTTTATTTAAAAAAATATTTATCAAATTCTAGTACTACGCCAGGAACTGTGCACACAAGCAGTGACACTTAGGCAGTCCTTTCCTTCAAAAAGCTCACATCTGATCCAGCAATCCAACTACTGGCTGTATATCCAAAGGAAATGAAATCAACATGTCTAAGAGATATCTGCCTTCCTGTGTTCATTGCAGCGTTACTCTCAATAGCCAGGATATGGAATCAACCTAAGTCTCCATCAATGAATGAATGGCTAAATAAAATGTGGAATGTGTGTGTATATGTAATGAAATATTATTCTGCCTTAAAAAGTACGGAAATTATGTCATTTGCCACAACATGGATGAACCTGGAGGACATTATGCTAAGTTAAATAAGGCAGGCACAGAAAGACAAATACCGCATGATCTCACTTATATATGGAATCTAAAAAAGTTAAACTCATAGAAGCAGAGAGTGGTTACCAGGGACTAGGGGAGGGGCTGTTGAGGAGCTGTTGGTCAAAAATACAAAATTTCAATTTAACAAGAAGAATGTGTTCAAGAGTTCTATTGCACAAAATAATGACTATGGTTGGTAACAATGTGTTGTACACTCGAAAATTGCTGAGAGAAGATCTTAACTGTTCTCACTACAAAAAATAAGTATGTGAGGAAATGCATATATTAATTGGCTCAATTTACCTATTCTATAATAATAATCAATGTATATCTATTTCAGAATAACATGTTTGTACATGATAAATATATACAATTTTTATTCATCAATTTAAAAAAAAGACTCGTACCTAATGGCCTCAAGTGTTCATTCTGGACTCAACCCAGGCGTCTCCTCCACCATGGAGCTTGTCCGTACCACTTCTTCCCTGGTGTCTCCACGTAACACATAGGTGCTTTTATCACACTCATTCTATTTTGCACGTGCTTGTTTGCATATCTGTCCTCTCCTTGAGGTCAGGGACCAAAGTAGGTAGATTTCAAGGAAACAAATAAATTTATGTTCTCACTTTGTACAAAAATTTATTCTTAAGTCTAGATTTATATTTATTTGACTCCTACTGAGGTTGAATGTTTTTCACATTTTTTGTCCACTGTGTATTTTTCTGTTGTCATGCTTCTTCAGGATCTTTCTCAATTTTTTACTTGTATGTTCATCTTTTTTTTTTTTTGAGATTTCCAAGATCCCTCAATAACAGGAATACAAACTGTTTTTATACATTTTTGTGATTTTTTTTTTTTACATTCTCGTTTTCCTTTCCATTTTTGTTTATGGTTCAATGGTTCTTATTTTTTAAATTGTGGCAGTCTAATCTAGACCATTTAGTTATTCATATTTGAACTTGCTCAAAAAAATTTAAGGTAGCTTATAAGTATGCATTCAAAATAATGGTAAGATTAATTAAAACCAGACAAGAAAAATTAGGCAAAGAAGACATGGTAGAAAAGTAAGATGGAGCCAGGAGTTGAGCCCTTTTTTTTTCTTTTAATTTTTTTAACGTGCCATTCATCCTTTACTTTCACTGGGAGTCAACCATAGATTGGCTGTATGCTTTCCTGCAGCACTTGTTAACAAGTAAATACAGTGCTTTACAAGATCAACAGCATTTTAAGGGAAAAACGGACCACATACTTAGGAGATGCATTGCTATTACTGATCCTGGTACTCATTCCAGAAAATAAGTTTTCCTGTGAATCCTGATAATAACATCCCATAAAAAAACTGTCTTCAATAGCAGCCCACAGGAAAATAAAACACATTTTATAGATCATTTCAAGGACTGTAGACTTTTCTTTCAAGGATTTGTCATTTATTTTATTTTTGCAAAACAATATCCATTTCTGACTAATTCGTTTAAAACAATTTGGGAGACATTAGCAAGGGAGGGATATTAAGGAAAGGAATGTTTCTATTGACCTTAAAAATAGTTTAATTTTTCTTTGAGGAAAAATAATGTGTTTTTTTCTTTGAACAATTTTGCTGGTTAAAAATATTTTTCAAATATATTTTGGGTTGTATGGAAAAAACACACCAAAACGGCTATTTCTCAAGACTTCAAAGGCTGATTCTTTGAACTGCTTGAAATAAGTTGGTTGATCAATCTTGACTTGCATCCAGAATGAACACAATATACAAGTAGTGCTTCAGCAATTCAGGTAACCACAAGTACATAGTTCTGCTTGAGGTGCTTAAAGTCAAATTCAAAAGTAAAGAAAAGAGAAATAGTTCTGCAGGAGCTGAGTCGATATGGGAATACTATTTGATGTATATATTTCTGGATTGGTGATTGAGGAAAATTAATTTCTCTGACATGAAAATTAATACTTTTAGTTGAGTTGGAATTATAATTTTTGTAAGAAAATAGATTATTATGGGCCGGGCGCGGTGGCTCACGCCTGTAATCCCAGCACTTTGGGAGGCCGAGGCGGGTGGATCACCTGAGGTTAGGAGTTGGAGACCAGCCTGACCAACATGGTGAAACTCTGTCTCTACTAAAAATACAAAATTAGCCAGGCGTGGTGGTGCATGCCTGTAATCCCAGCTACTTGGGAGGCTGAGGCAGGAGAATTGCTTGAACCTGGGAGGCACAGGTTGCAGAGAGTTGAGATTGGGCCATTGTACTCCAGCCTGGGCAACAAGAGCAAAACTCCGTCAAAAAAAAAAAAAAAAAAAAAAAAAAAGAAGGAAGGGAGGAAGGTTATTACATTTAGGCCAGGCGTGGTGGCTCACACCTTTAATCCCAGCACTTTTGGATGCCGAGGTGGGCGGACCACAAGGTCAAGAGATTGAGACCATCCTGGCCAACATGGTGAAACCCCATTTCTACTAAAAATACAAAAATTAGCTGGGTGTGGTGGTGCATGCCTGTAGTCCTAGCTGCTCCGGAGGCTGAGACAGGATAATCTCTTGAACCTGTGATGTGGAAGTTGCAGTGAGCCGAGATCGCACCACTGCACTCCAGCCTGGAGACAGAGTGAGACTCCGTCTCAAAGAAAAAAAAAAAAGAAAACAGATTATTACCTTTAAAGGAACTATAAAAGTTATTTAGTTGAATTATTTACTACAAGCTTAAATCTCCTCTAAGTTGTTTCCATCAAGGAACAACTACCCTATGTTTGAATAGCAGCATAGCATCGTGGATGAGGGAGTCAGCTATGACATCGGATAGTCCTGGCTTTCCTTTTATGACCTGCATGAATTTGGCCTAGTTCCTTAACTTCTCTGTACTTCAGTTTTCTCATCTGTAAATTTAGGATACATAAAGCACCTAGAACAATGTCCAACACATACTGGATGCTCAATAACAGGTAGCTCTTACCATTACTACATTCTTAAATTATTACATACATCTTTGGGGGAAGTTCATTTCTATCTAGAAGGATCAGAAGTTATTTATTTTTTTTTTATGGTAATGATAGGAGTTCATTTCTGGTGATAGCAGAGTGGCTTTTATTGAACTACCATTTGCCAATAACAATTTTGAACTCTGGATCAAAAAACAGTGCAAACAATCATAAAATCAGAATTAAAATGATGTTTGAAGTCCCTGGGGAATGACTAAAAATAGGCAGAAACCGGAGGAATGGTAATCCTTGAAATATGGAAACAAACTAGGTGAGGTCCACATTTAAACAGCCTTTTCTCTGAGGGCACACCTCATCTTGCAAAATACGTAAGGGACAGAGCGCAATCAGGAAGAGGCTGAATGACTGAACTTGAGGATTCAGAAGCCAGGGTGTGGGTCTGCCAGAGTAGTTAGAAATTTAGGAGGGAATGTTTCAACAAGGAGGGAGACAATGTGGGGAGCCCTAAAATCTGTGCACAAATTCTCCTAAAACTGTTGACTGACTACCAACAACACATGCACATGATGAGACTCCAGAGAATCCAATGGAAAGTCATAGCTGAAAGGCTCAAAGAATGAAGCCTCAGAGATTTCAACAGCTGTATGGTACTGGAGAGACAAATTTTGTAATTCAAGTCCAGTCAAGGAAAGGGGACTTAATAAATTATTTGTGCTTTTCATTAAAACCCTAGGAGGGAAATACCTTAAGAATAAGGATTTTAGAACCAAGGACTACAAATGAGGCCTAAGAGCAAAGCAAAAATAAGCCCACCCATCAAACCTCCATAAGATAAAAGTGGTTGTCAGTAATTTAACTGTATGCTAGAACAAAACTCAACGATGTTGCCCACAATGTACAGTAAAATAATTAAAAATTACTTCATATACAAAGAAGCAGGAAAATATCAACCACAATCTAGGAAAAAAACAGTCAACACATTTCCAGAAGTTCCAGGTGTTAGAATTAGCAGATGGAGACTTTAAAATAACTATAATATACATGTAAAATAATCTATTGAAAAAGATTGCTATAATGGATAAAGAGATGGGGGATATCAGGATACATATGGAAATAGAAAAAGAACCAAATGGAAATCCTTAAACTGGAAAAATATATCTGAAATTTAACAATTCATTGAATGGACTTAGCAAATTAGGTGCTACAGAATTTTTTTTAAAAACCAGTACACTTCTGGACAGATCAGTAGAAATTATCTAAGCACTGAGAAAAAAATGATTTTCAAAAATTTCAGAGCTATGATGGCCTATTCATGTTTCAACATGTGTGAAACTGAAGTCTAAGATAGGAAGGGAAGTTAGGAAAGAGTCCCAGATAGGAAGCAATTGAAGTCCTAGATAGGAAGGAAAGAGTCCTTTGAAAAAAGGATGGCAAAATTTTTTCAAATTTGATTTAAAATATTAACCACCTTTGGATTTAGGAAGTTCAATGAACTCCAAGCATGATAAATAAAAAGAAAACCACACCCGAGCAAATCATAGTCACAGTTCTGAAAATCAAAAATAGGAAAAACATCTTAAAATCAACCAGAAGAAAAAACACAAAGTCCTAAGGAAGTGGGCAATAAGAGTAAAGGCTGACTTCTCATCAGAAACATTGGAGACCGAGTGATAATGGGGGTTGCCTTCTTAAAAGTGCTGAAAGAAAAAAAAAGTCAGCCTATTAATCTAGATGACTTACACTAGACTTACATTTAACCATATTATTAACTATATTAAGTGTAAATGGACCAAAACTTTCATTTAAAAACAGAGATTGTTCTATTTTAAATAAAAGACCCAACAGATTGAAAATAGAAAGATGGAGAAGTGGAGAACATGTAAACACTGAACATAAGAAAGCTGGTGTCACTATATTGTCATTAAGGTATATTTCAAAAATGGATACTGCCAGAGGTGAAATAAAACATCTTATAATGATGAAAGCATCATTTCGTTAAGGTGACATGGTTCTAAATGTGTTTGCATTTAATGATGAGGCATTTTATTTTTTAAACATCTAGTACAGTAATTCCGTTTAAGGACAGAGGTGCCTTGATTAGAAAGGTATTTTGACAAGTCTGTTGGAGTAGGTGGTCTCTATGAGCCATTGATGTGGGGTAGCTTTGATGCTTCAGAGGAGCAGGTAGAATTACTTGAGACAGGAGACAGGGTCACAGATCTTCCCAGTTTTTCCAGAACTGAGATTGACTTTCAGTGCAAAATCTGGGACTATCCCCAAACTAAGTCAGCTCCAGGTAAACTGGAATGGCTGCCTATCCTACAAAGAGAGGAATTTATTTACTTTGAAAATTGGAGAAATAAAAGAGAAAGAGAAGAAAAGAATAGATAGCCATCAGATGACAGAAGGTTGTACAGTGGATTAAGTGACCCATTACAGTGATCCCTCAAACATTAAGTAAAATTACTAAACTCACAAAAATGATAGTCATAAAATATGTCTGTACGTTTGAGAAGCTAGTGATGAGGTAGAATGGTTGAAAAGTTGCATGCATCATGAACATGGTATTTCTGGAACAAGGATCATGAGAACATAAGTTTTGGGGAATTTGTAGGAATCATGGGAATAGTTTTAGACTTTCATAGGTTATGAAATGGGAGGTTTGAGTCAGGCTTGGGGATATTAAGGGCAAAAGGAGCTGAGATTGTATCTGGATCTTACAACTGTATTAGTTAAGAATCATTTGGTTTTGGATAATAGAAAATCTACCTTTAACTGGGTCATACACTAAAGGAAATTTATTTGTTCATGTAACTAAAGATTCCAGAGGTAAGGTGAGCTTCTGGCTCGACTCAGTCCAGAGGTTCATGATTCACATCTGAGCTGTCTTTCATTTCTCAGCAGTTATCTCAGCAGCCCCCTTCCTTGTGACATTTTGTCTTCAGTCTAGTTTTCCTGTTGGCAGCAACAGTGGCCATAGCAGTTCCAAGACACATTCTCACACAACACATGGGTCTTCAAACTTTTTCTATAAAGGGCAAGATAGTAAATCTAGTTTTGTGTCTCTGTTGCAAATAGTCAACTCTGCCTTTACAGTGCAAAAGCAGCCATACACAACATATAAACAAAAGGCATAGATGTGTTCCAATAAAACTTTTAAAAATTAATTTGAATTTCTTATAATTTTCATATGCCATGAAATATTATTATTTGTGTTTTTCTCCCTACCATAAAAATATGAAATTATTCTTATTCTTAGCTCAGGAACTGCACAAAAACCAGGCAGTGGTCCAGATTTTACCTGGGGGCTATGATTTGCTGACACAAGACTTCAAAGATTACCTGACTAGAGTGTTAATCAAAAAATTCGGTTCTCCATAGCATATGTTCTCTTTTGTCTTCTCCGTACTCTCACTCAAGATAACCCTATCCAGTACCATTTATATGCCAAAATCCTCCAGTATTTTATCTCCAACCCAGAGTGCTCTCCTAGCTCCAGATTCCTGTAGCCACCTGCCTACTTAACATCTCCATTTAGAAGTTTAATCGAATTTTAAACTTAACATGATCAAAATCCTCTAGGGAACTCTGCTTCCTTAAAATGGGTCCAGCTCCAAGCAGCCAACAGGGGCACATTGACACTCCCATGGAATTGATCTCAATTCCACAGGATGGTATTTCAACATTTTTTACATTTCTAATATGTGTATAATGTCAAAAGACAAAATTCCAACAAAGTTAGTTGTAGATCGAATTTGCTTTTATTTGCAATTCATGAATCAGGGACAGCCTCCATTCTGCAGAACAGAATGAGAGCTCCTGTTGGACAATGGCACAACAGTGAGTTTTGTAAGGTAGGAACAAGGAAACAGAAGAATAGAAAAGAAAACCTGATTGGTTAATATCAGGTTGCTTTTTTGTGAGAGTTAAAACAGAGGGACTTCCTTATTACACTCACTCAGGTAAACTGGAATCTTCTGTTTTCAGGAAAAATTGTTCTGTTCTGTTTTGGGATCTCTGCTTTTTTAAAGTTTTGGTTTGATTATGTGGCATTCAGCGTGAGTGACTCCATTATGGTTTGGTCAGGTCTGTTGAGGACTAGCACAGGAGCATAATTTTTGTTTAACAGGTGAGGTGAAATGAAGTATGCACTTTCTGAAATGAGGAAAATTATATGAAATTCAAGGTATTACTCTTTTTTCCTCCTCTAGGGATGATAAAACTGAGAAATAAATCAAGAGTATGACAACAGACTGAGGAATTTTTCAGCAATATCTGTCAGCCTTTGGAAATTTGGTGAGAAGTAGTCATGATTCAATGTCTTGCTTGCACAGAAGTCTCCAGTTCAAACTTGGATCTTGCCCCATCTGATTTCTTATGATATATACAAGTACTCTAGATGTTGCTTTGAGATTTCACTGTTGATCAACTGGCCTCCTGCAGCTTCATAGGTGCTTTAGCTCCCAGTAGGGCAGTTTAACTACTATCTTCTCTGTGAGTTCCAGGTCTGTATATCTCCTCAGCTTGCTCTCAATTTGTCCAACTTTCTATTTCTTTATCAAGTTGCTTTGGCTTCCCTACTCTCTCCTGTGTTTTGAAAAGAATAAATTCTCAAGTAAATTAAAACTACATTCTGGTAAAAATGAGCATGCATGTGTATTTAGTCCTTCATTTATTCAATATGCATTTTTGGAGCTTTGCTCTATATTAGACATAGTTCCAGGCTCTAAAAACACAAAGATCCATAAGCTGTGGCTCATCCCTTAAGATGCTGATAGTATATTAAAGGCAACAAAATGTAAACTTACAATTCACAATACAACAATGCAGATAGATGTTAACATGAAGCCTCCACAAAATGTTTTAGGAAGACAGGGAAATAGCAAGGATTCACAGAGGAGATGATGCAGTAACTATATTGGGGGGGCGGGAAGAGGGAAGGAAGACAAAAACAAGAATCCCTAGTCCAAAATATTGTTAGTTGAGCCACGAGATGATTACTTCCAGAAAGAAATATTGAGAAGATGTATTGGGTAGATGAAATACCTAATGAGACCATAAATGACGAGAATTGCCTCTTATAGCGTATGAGAAGATAATTTTTATCAGATAATGAAATTGTTTTCAGTCTTCAGAATGAAAATGAATCCCTTGCTAATGCAGATCATGCTAATAAAGGAAGTAAAAGAGAATCTTAGAATTATACTTGGCTCATGATAGGCAGAAACCAACGTAAATAGCCTAGGAAAAAAAAGAAAGATAATAAAGTAATCAAAATAATTGCTTAACAGGGAATGTGAAAGATCTGCAACGTTAAATTATAAATGTACATTTTCATGAAAAATGAGGTGACCTTAAGGAAAAGATTAGAAACCCACACTCATGCCAGTTAGAAGCAATGCTTTTCATTAGCGAAGCTGAGGATTAATTAAATCTAGGGAAATTCTTTGAAATCCACAAGTGTGAGTTACATTTGAATACAATACAACGGGTGTATTGGTATCATAATTAATGATTAGCATAGACTTCTTTATTAAATGTATGTGGAATAGTTCAAGTGGCAAATGTGAAATAAAGAGGACGAAAACATGTTACTTAAAACCAAAATTGTCTTAGCATTGTCTGCTTTCAAAAGTGTGGTAGTGGGAAAGTTAGTTTATCTAGTGGGTAAACAACTATATTGATCCCCTTCCCCTTTGAGGTCTCCTAAAGACCCATCCTAAGCATAATGGGGGCACCGTGCCCCCTCACCAACCTCTCCAGGAAGCTAGGGAGGGTGAAGGAGGGGAGCGGCTTATCCATTATTTTTCCATTATCTCTGAATGTTTTGCTTCAGCTGAGTGATTTTAGAGACTGGTAGCAGAGAAAGGAGAAAGAAGCTGAAGATGCAAAGCCTCTAACAGTTCTTAGTGCTGCTCAAGGGTGAAGTTTTGGACAAAATGGTCATTATTGACAGAGCACCTTATGTATAGATAAGTGGAAGGTCTGAGCAAGTGGGAGGTGGTAGTCTAAATTGTTTTATAGGACAAGGTAAAGGGAAATTAATTTCTTGGGGAGACTCATGGAGAAGGCCAATGGAAAAAGGAAGAGCCTGGAGGGAAAATAGATGAGAAGCAACCGAGAGGCATAAAGCCCCCTTCCTCTGCTATACGCAGGTGCCTTCTGTGAGAAACAGACACATGGCTGATTCATATTTAGGGTGAGTCAGGGAAGAGCCTGAGCGAGGAAGGATGATCCATAAACTGAACCAACTGAGAGTCATAGAGGCTCTGAGTCAAAGGTGATATGAAAATGCTAAACAACATTTCAATCCCAGAGTGTCAGAATTACACAGGGCATGCAGTAGGCAGAAATCAACCTGCAGAGTCTGGCAGGGAGGGCAGGTGACAGTGATCCTGCTGTGTGCTGGATGGAACTGCAACCAAGTCTACTCCTTAATGATGGGTTCACTCACCTAATATTGCATACTGAAATACGGTTTTTAATTTTGGCTTGGCTGTTACTTTAGTGTGACATATAGATTTTAAATATGAGTTTGGTTATGCTGCACAAGGACCATTTAGAGATGCTGTTCTCAGTCAAATTTAAAAGATGTCTATAAATTTTACAGAGCAAACACCAAAGTACCTTATCAAAACTCTACAACTTCAAAAGATTCTATTCTGAAAATCTTTGCAGAAGGCAGGAATAGAAACATATATAATTTTTTAAATGTGTTTTTTAAATGCAATGGGAAGTTATTTTCTGACAGCTAGAATGCAAATTTGCATAGTGATTTCATTTGTTTAAATATTTTATTTTTCTCACTATTCTTTTATCCCTCTAACCTGTTATTTTACTCCAACCGCTACCTTTGGTTGAGCTCTGTCCAATCTCCCTTCTTTACTTGGATATTTTGTTGCCAGGATCCCCATAATGTTTTCCAGTCACTTTCAATATATGGACAAGTCCCATTTTGGGAGTTAGATTTACTTCCAATTATTATGAGGTCTAATCCAGTATAAATCAAAATTTCAATCTTACATCCAATTCAAAGATTTTTTTGTTGTTGTTGTTGCATTTGTTAGGCCCAGGAGGACACAAGCCACATGAGATAAGGGTGAAAGTCTCACATGACTTATGCCCTTAGAGCTTGCTTGTGCCCTCTGTGTGCACAATGTGGATCCCTCCCATGGCCTCTCCCTGGTGTTCATCGCAATCCTAGGTAACCCCCAACCAATGGTCCTGGGAGAGCCGGGGAGAATCTTTGGGTCCATCCGGAACTGGATGTGCTGGGACTTGGGCATGTCTCCTGAAAGGAACAGTGCACTTCCAGCTGACCTCCTGCAATCCTTCCTCAGCTTCTGCATCCCTGCCCTGTGATACACGCATAGCCTCTTACTGTGGGGTCCCCTAGCTCCAGAAGGCTGCCCTCTTGAGTGGGATTCCTTCAAGATGCTCAGAGCTGGTGTCCCTTCTGTGGCATCCTATCCCACCAAACACCGAGTGTGCAGGTTGCCCACACCACTGCCTTCTATCCTTGCCTTGGGCAGTCTTCCACCTTCAGAATTCTGCAGGCAGGAAGCACACACTCCATGTTCACATACAGCCCCAACCTCAAGAGATAAAAAATCCTTCTTTCCAACATCTCTGCCCACACCTGATGGCCCCAGATGAAGCTGACAAGTGACTACAGTCTTTCCCTATTGTCAGCACTCTGATCTCGACTGTGCTACCCTCTAGAGCCCTCAGTTTTGCAGAGAGAATACTCTTCTCCATCACCCCAACCCATGGAGAGAGAAGAGAAGAACAAAAAGCCATAACACTCCACTCCCAACAAATTCCCTTGTTAAATGAGCTCTCATTTGCTTGCATAGGATGTGTGGGGTGGCAGGAATGAGTGAGGTGGGAGAGCGAGTATGCCATTTTTTGACAAGTCTTGGAAGGGAGTGATGGGAAGCTCTTTTTCTGCATTCTTTAGAGTGGGAATGGAATAGAATGTGGTTAACCACTAGTCTTATCTTTGGGGCTTAGTAAAAATTCTGAAAAGACAGAAATTCCATTGCACATGTTTTTATAATCTTATACCTCATAGCCTCTAAATGTAACTCATTTTAAAGACAGTGAATGTTAGGTATAAAACGATTTGCAGATCATTGCACAGCCTTTAAAGTGTGAGCGGCAGAGACCAAAGATTCCGCCTCTCATCTGTTCAACTCTGTTTGATGTACCCCTTCTGAGGACCATGAACAAGATAGATATGGCCCCTGCCCCCTTAGAGCTTATACTATCGGGAATGACTGCTAATAAATACACAATTACAATAAAGTATAATAATGCTTTGATAGAAGAATCACAGCACAAACTAGGAGCCCCTAACTTAGGATGAAAGATTAGTATGCATGAGGGCAGGCTTCCTAGAGGAGTCACCTTGACTCTTGTGTCAAATACAGATCCTGGTTTGTCACCTCAGGTTCTCTCAGTCTTTACCCTGGACTGTGCTGCCAATGCCAGGGACCCACCACTCAGTGGCCCTGAGAGTGCCAGGCCCTCCCTCTTGGCCTCTGCCACTCACCTAGAGATTACAGCTCTTTGTGGTGACCGGGAAATGCACCACTCAGATCTCAGGCTGAGGGGAATGGAAGTGACAAGACTCCAGCTTCTGCATTCTGAAACCCCACTGTGTTAGTGCTGATGCCTGCCTCACCAGTCTGTGCCCAGCCAGGGACTAAGTGGTGCCGGGATAGCAAAGCAGGCCCATATCTGTGAGATGTGGGACCCTTCTGCGGGGTGTCTTGGGCACTATGCTTCCCCATCAGCCTAGTGCCCCAGGGAACTTCCTTCCGTCTCTCTATCATGGTTTGACATTCCCTGCTTTCTCAAGTTCCTTCCCCTTTCTCCCTTGCAGTTGTTTCACCAAGTAAATCTCTTGGATATCTAATCCAGTATTTCATTTTATTTTATTATTTTATTTTATATTTTATATTGTATTTTATTATTTTATTTTATTTTATTTTAATTTATTTTATTTTATTTTATTTTATTTTATTTGAGATGGGGTCTTGCTCTGTCACCCAGGCTGGAGTGCAGTGGCGTGATCATGGCTCACGGCAGCCTGGAACTCCTGGGCTCAATCGATCCTCCAACCTCAGCCTCTCAAGTACTTGGGACTGCAGGCATGCACCACCATGCCAGGCTAATTTTTTGTATTTTTTGTAGAGATAGAGTTTTGCTATGTTGCCCAGGCTGGTCTCGAACACCTGGGCTGAAATCGATCTGCCCTCCTCGGCTCCTAAAGTGCTGGGATTATAGGTGCAAGCCATGGCACCAGGCCTCTAATCCAGTCTTAATGTCTGCTTCTCAGAGAATCCAAACCAACACATTTTACCACTCACTTTGGGAACGCTTGTAGGGAAAGGGAAAAACAGAAACATTTCTTCTATCCTCCTATGTTCTCCAAGGGCTCGGGCCCTGCAAATTAGACAGACAAAAGACAGAATAACAAGAGAAAAATAACAAAGTTTATTCATGAATGTAGAGTGAATACATACAGGAGAAACACAGTGATGAGTCCCTGACAGATTGTGGAGGCCAAAACAACTCCATCTTGGATGCTAATCTGCCATGTTCACTTCTGATTAATTCCAGTTCCTTGAAGGCCTCTAAGATTTCTAGTTTGTCTATTGTTCCTTGTGTTACTTTGCCCTTAGGTCAGACAACCTTAATGTTATCAGACTTCAATTGTCCCACACATCCCTTCAGAGTCACCCCTCTCCTATGCTCTATAAGCCCCAGGTTTGGGAGGTGATGGCACAGGGATCCACCATCTTGTCTTGAAGCCGGCCAAGACACAGACATGGCTTCTATTCATAAGTCATTAATAAATGTTTCTGAGAAAATGGATAGGTCAGCCTCTTTGGGTGGTCTCAACTTCCTTGGACTTCAGAGGCATGATTGTATAGGCCTGCCCCCCACAGAACAGATGTGGTTAGAATGTGGGTTTATATAGCTTCTTAATGAAGAAAAATAAATCTGTAGAGAGGTGACAAGACAAAGGAAAAGATTTTAGGCTTCCAACGGTGGAAAACTGTGGGAAGATAAATATATGGGGAAAACTCATGGAGCAACATTTTTTTGTGTGGGGCCATCTCTCCGCACTGACTTTCCATCTTCTCCTTGGACTTAAAACTTTCATGAGAGAGATTTATGGCAGCTCCTCATTTCTCAGAAATTTCTACTTTCAGTCAAAGGAAGCTCCGGGAAGGCTTCTTTCTGTATCTGTTGAATATCAAATATCTTCAACTCAAAATAATCCTTATGCCAAGGTGCTAATTTTGATTCCTTACACGCTACTCTGTTGAGTGTAGGATCTGGTATCCTGAGAGGCTGCAGGAAGGATCAGATGGCACGACCTTGAGGAGTAAAGGATTTAACTCCACATGGATGAATTCTGTCCAGTGGGAAACAAGAGACAGGAAGGATCAGGGCAAATAGATTCCATTTCCCCATTCCTCCCATTCTGAGGCATGGTTTTTCTGTAGAGTTACCCTGAGAAGTTCTGAGTACCCAACATCTGGTGAGAAAACTTATGTATCTCTTCAAGGGTCGTCATGAAGCAGTGGCAAGTGTGGTAACACATTTCACATCCTTTCTTCTCTCAATTTTTTCTCACACTTGCTTGCCCTCGGATTACATACACCTGCCCCCTTCATAAAGCACCACACTGATTTCCTGCCTTAGGCTCTGTTGTCTAGGAAACTTGGGCTAAAACAACTGATTTTTAAATTAATACCAGATACATAAATAAATAACCTGTGAAACTGGAGGAAAATATCCTAAGCCTGCAGAATAGTGTATCTGGAGACCTAAAGGCAAAGTGGAGTGTGGGTTTTTATGTTAGTCTGTTCAGGTTGCTATGACAAAATACCACAAACTGGGTAGCTTGTAAACAACAGAAATTGATTTCTCACAGTCCTGAAGGCTGGGAAGTCCAAGATCAAAGTGCCAGCAGATTCAGTGTCTGGTAAGAGCCTGTTTCCTATAGATGGGACCTTTTAGCAGTGTCCTCACTTGGTGGAAGGGACTACTTAGCTCTCTAGGGTCTCTTTTTTAAGGGCATTAATCCAATCACATTGGCTCTACCCTTATGACTTAATCACTTCCCATGAGCCCCACCTCCTAGTGCCATTGCCTTGGGGGTTAGGATTTCAGCATACGAATTTTGGAAGAACATAAACAGTTCATTGCACTGGAACTTCAAGAAATGGGAAGTTCACTTTAGCTAGAGAACAAACCTGGGGTGGTAGTGTAGGGGTTGTGAGAGAAGAGGGTAGAGATATATCTGCTCACAAAGTACTGAGGAGGCCATGAGAAGGAGGCTTGGAAGCTACAGAAGGATTTGAAGCCAAAGAGTGACAAGGTCAGATTTGCATTTAAGATCACACTGGCTGCAATAGGGAGGTTGGACTGAAAGTGAGCAGGGAAGATGTAGTAATCTTTGCAAATGCACACTAGGGTTGTGGTATTGGTGTTAATTGTTATGATAGAATGGAAGTAGCCTATTATACATTAGCTACACCAATTTTAGTTAAGTAGTCCAATCATATAATTTCTTACTACCAATTCAAGCATAATTCTCTTTAAAGTTACTATGAGACTGACTCAAAATTACAATGAAGGGCTAATTTTGGTGTTAATAAATATTTAAATGGAATTTATTGGCAGTCTTTCTAACCCAACAGCGGTGTTAAGAATTATCTGAAATGTTGAAATAGGCAAAATGGATTACTGGAAATCTTTTCAGTTTAGTACTTGGCATTGTCTAACTTGCTGAGGGAAGGATGTACTAGTGAGTGTTGTCCACAGAAACAGAACCAATAAGATGTGAGTGTGTATACAGTCATGCAATGCTTAGTACATCCTGAGAAATGCATCATTAGCCAATTCCATCACTGAGGATATGTAGACAAACCTAGATGGTATAGCCTACTACACACCTAGGCTATGTGGTATAGCCTATTGCTCTGAGGCTGCAAACCTGCACAGCATGTTGCTGTACTGAATACTGTAGGCAATTGTAACACAATGGTAAGTACTTGTGTATCTAAATGTATATATACATAGAAAAGGTACAGTAAAAATCTGATATAAAAGATAAAAAATGGTATGCCTGTTATAGGGCACTTTACCATGAACAGAACTTGCACGACTAGAGCTTGCTCTGGATGAGTCACTGAGTGAGTGGGAAGTGAATGTGAAGGCCTGGGACATTACTGTATGCTCCTATAGACTTTATCAACACTGTACACTAAGGCTACACTAAGTTTATAAAAAAAATTTTTCTTTCTTCAATAATAAAGTAACCTTAGCTGACTAATTTTTGTACTTTTTAGATTTCTTATTTTTTTTTAACTTTTTGGCTCTTTTGTAATAACACATAGCTTAAAACACAGATACATTATACAACTGTGCAAAAAATATTTTATTTCCTTGTATCCTTATCCTATAAGATTTTATTTTTAATTTTTTCTTTTACTTTTTAAACTCTTTTGTTTAAAACTAAGGCACAAACATATACATTATTCTAGGCCTACACACGGTCAGGATCATCAATATCACTGTCTTCCAACTCCTCCTCTTATTCTCCTGAAAGATCTTCGGGGGCAATAACATGCATTGAGCTGTTATGTCCTATGATAACAACACTTTCTTCTGGAATACCTCCTGAAGTGCCTGCCAGAGGCTGTTTTACAGTTAACTTTTCTTTCTTAGTAGAAGGAGTACACTCTAAAATAACAATAAAAAGTATACCATGGTAAATACATAAACTAGTAACATATTCATTATCATTATCAAGTGTTATGCACTGTATAGAATTACATGTGCTTTTATACAACTGGCAGTGCAGTAGATTTGTTTACACCAGCATCAGCACATCACCACAAACATGTGAGTACTGTGCTGCCCTATGATGTTACAATGGCTACAATATCACTAAGGGATAGGAATTTTTCAGCTCCCTTATAATCTCATGGAAACATCATTGTGTATGCTGTTCATCATTGACCAAAATGTTGTTATATCGTTCATAACTGTGTGGGTGCATGTGTGTGTGTGTATATATATACACCTATATATATATACACACACACACACACACACGAGAGGCTGAGAGAGAGAAAATTAGCTCATGCAATTGTGAGGACTAATGAACCTGAAATCTACAGAGCAGGTTGGCAGTCCGGAGACCCAGGGAAGAGTTCACACTGCAGCTCAAACCCAAAGGCAATCTGGAGGCAGAATTCCCTCTTCCCTGGGCAATCTCAGTCTTTTCTTTGATGGCCTTCAACCAATTAGATGAGATCCACTCATGTAGAAAAATCTGCTTCACTGAAAAACTTTTAATTTAATTGTTAATTTCATCTAAAAATACCTTCACAGCAACATCTACACTAATGTTTGACCAAATATCTTTGTACCAGAGCCTGGCCAAGTTGACACATAAAGTTAACCACTACAAGGGGGCTACCTGGTTCCCAAACTTTCGTTTGACATTTTGTTTGCTATTGATTAGGAAATCTTACATCTCTTTAAGGACAGAGGTAAGCTTGTAAAAAAAAAACTGATGACAATTCAAGTGATTCTATTTCAATAATAATATAAACAAATTTTTTCCCAAAGAGATGCAAGCGATGTGAATATAACCCAAAGGTTATCATTTATTATAGGTTTTGTGTCTAACCTACTATCATTATTCTAACACTTAGAAAATGCTGTTTCAATAAACCTTACCATTTACAAGTTCACTAATTAATGAGCCGAATAAAACTTTTAATCCATATTTATTTTATGTTTTAAAAAGTATCATATTTTTAACTTTGAAAATTATACTTTGACAAGGAATAAACATACAGTATGCAATATAGAAAAGAATGAGCATAATTATTCAATTTGTGGTTTTATTATTTCATTTAATCATGCATGTCAAGAGACTGTTACCATCTCATTTTCTTCATTGGTCTCTAATTGATATGGCTGTTGGAGTTAAGACATACACAATAAGCTCTCCAAATATTCTTTCTCCCCCATTCACTCTATTCTCTCCTCTGGGGACTCTTATTACATATGTTTTGGATCTTCTCATTGTATTCTCTCTGTTTCTTAATCTTTTTTTTGTTTTCTTAGATGGAGTTTCACTCTGTCGCCCAGGCTAGAGTGCAGTGGGCACAATCTCGGCTCACTGCAACCTCTGACTCCCAGGGTAAAATAATCCTCCTGCCTCAGCCTCCTGAGTAGCTGGGATTACAGGTGTGTGCCACCACACCTGGATAATTTTTGTATTTTTAGTGGAGTCAGGGTTTCACCATGTTGGCAGGGCTGGTCTCCAACTCCTGACCTCAAGTGATCCACCTGCCTTAGCCTCTCAAAGTGCTGGGATTACAGGCATGAGCCACCGCACCGGCCCTCTGTTTCTTAATCTTTCTTTTATTTTCCATCCTTTTTTTCCCTTGTCAGGCTACATTCTGATAGTGGCTTCTAACTTATCTTTCAGTTTGATGATTTTCTTTTTTATCCTATCAAATCTGCTATTTAATCTATTCATAGAATATTTTGTTTCAAAGGCTTCACTTTTTATTTCTGGAATTTCTATTTCCTTCTCCACTAAATCTGCCCATTTTTTTCTCACAGTGTCTTGTTTGGTGATTTGGATTATTTATTTTATGCTGCCAATCATTTAAAGCATACTAATTTTCTTTCCCTGTCATATTTTTCTATAATATGATACTTTTGGGATGTTGATCTTGCTGTTTATTATGTCTGCTCAATCTGGTTTATGCTGAATTATTCTTCTCCTCCTCTTCTCCCTCTTCCTCCCCTTCCTTCTTCTTTTTCCTTCCTCATCCTCCTTCTCCCCTCCTTCCTTCTTTCCTTCCTCCCTCTTTTTCTCTCTCTTCTTCCTTCCTCCCTCTTTCTTTCTTTCTTTCTTTCTTTCTCTTGCGGATCAAGTCTATCTATATTAGTTTCCCATTTCTGTGGTCATAAATTAGTATGAACTATTTGGCTTCAGACACCACAAATTTGTTATCTAATGGTTCTATAGATCACAGATCCAAAATGTGTCTAATTGGTCTAAAACCAGGTATTGACAGGGCTGGTTCCTTCTGGATGCTCTAGGGGAGAATACATTTCCTTACATTTTCCAGCCTGTAGCTCTCATTCCCTAGCTGGTGACCTCATTGTCTTCAAAGCCAACAATGATGGTTTACATCAGAGTCACATCCCATGACTCTGACCTCTTTGATCTTTCCCTGTCACTTTTAAGTACCCTTGTGATGACATTGGGACCGCCAGAATAACCCAGGATAATGTCATTATTATCTAGTCAACTGATTAGCAACCTTCATTCCATCTGTAATCTTAATTCCTTTTTGCCATGTGTGATACCATATTCACAGGTTCTAGGGATTGAGATTTGGATGTCTTTGGGGAGCGATTATTCTACCTATCTTACAGCCTCTTGAGGATCTCAGCTTTATGCAAAGACCTCAATTCTAACTTGCAACCTCCGTTGTACCAGGGCTCAAGGCACTACAACCTAGGCCCTGAGGTTAACAAAACCAAAACTTCATCCAGTGAAGCTGCAGTACTAGGTCATAAGGTCACCACCTTGGATTTTATTTCTTCCTTTCTTTCATTGGGGATTTCTTTTTCTTTCTTACAAGCTCAGCTATAAGTTAAAGGAATATTTGTTGTATTTCTCCAGTATTTCTAGGAGTTCATAGTGTGCAAATTTGGGAATTAACTAGCCAACAATATGACCAGAAAACTAGCCAAAAATATGACCAGTATGATCCCATTGGATCAACCAGGGCGCAAACAAGAGGCAAATAAAGTGTATATCCAAATGCTCAAAAGTTACAAAGGAAGCTCTAATTATTATTATTTTTTTTTCTTTTATTATTATTACACTTTAAGTTTTAGGGTACATGTGCACAATGTGCAGGTTTGTTACATATGTATACATGTGCCATGCTGATGTGCTGCACCCATTAACTCGTCATTTAGCATTGGGTATATCTCCTAATGCTATCCCTCCCCCCTCCTCCAACCCCACAACAGTCCCCAGAGTGTGATGTTCCCCTTCCTGTGTCCATGTGTTCTCATTGTTCAATTCCCACCTATGAGTGAGAACATGTGGTGTTTGGTTTTTTGTCCTTGAGATAGTTTACTGAGAATGATGATTTCCAATTTCATCCATGTCCCTACAAAGGACATGAACTCATCATTTTTTATGGCTGCATAGTATTCCATGGTGTATATGTGCCACATTTTCGTGATCCAGTCTATCATTGTTGGACATTTGGATTGGTTCCAAGTCTTTGCTATTGTGAATAGTGCCACAATAAACATACGTGTGCATGTGTCTTTATAGCAGCATGATTTATAGTCCTTTGGGTATATACCCAGTAATGGGATGGCTGGATCAAATGGTATTTCTAGTTCTAGATCCCTGAGGAATCACCACACTGACTTCCACAATGGTTGAACTAGTTTACAGTCCCACCAACAGTGTAAAAATGTTCCTATTTCTCCACATCCTCTCCAGCACCTGTTGTGTCCTGACTTTTTAATGATCGCCATTCTAACTGGTGTGAGATGGTATCTCATTGTGGTTTTGAGAGAGAGAGAGAGAGAGAGAGAGAGAGAGGAAGCTCTAATTATTTTTAACTAAAATGTATTCGGTCCTCCTCACTTGACAAATGCACTTCATAATGACCCGGAAGGCCAGATTGTAATGTCAGATTCTCACATTCCTTGGTGTTCTGTAGAGGACTAGGCTACATGAGGAGAGATGGCCCCCAGTTGCGGCCTGTTTTCTTTCTCTTTTTACCACTGGCTCCTTCCACCACTGTGAGGCCTGCACATGCATGTGGACCTCCCACCGTTCTCCCAATGTCAAAGTCTGTCCAAACCTTGGCAAACAGCCACCCTTGGCTACTCCTCAGGCCTCAGAGCTGTGTGTACAAATAGCAAGTCTGGCCTCTGCAGGGAAAATCTAAGAATCCTGTGGCAGTCTGGGCAGGGAATTCCAGGAATTTAGGTACCTGAGTTTAAAAAAGGCCGAGTGTGGGCTCCAGGCAGGCCAGTCCCCTTAGACCTATGGACCTGGTTCTGTGGGGAGGAGAGCAGTGGCCAGAACACAGCCTTCTAAAGCACTGTGCCTCGGGCCAGACACTCTCTTATCTGGCTCTCAGGGTGGCCCCACAACCAACTGCCAAAATATTTCCGCTTCTGCCAGCTGTACTATAAGTTGGAACTTCCCCAAGTTATTTTTTACTTGAGCTATTGCTATAGCTTCCTAATTGATATCCTGGCCACCAGTGTCACTGCTGGTCATTAGAAACTGGTTCCAAATCCTAGCCTGACTACTTATTAGCAGTATAACTTTGAGTAAGTGACCTAACCTTTTTGGAACCTTCATTTGCTCAGCGAAATTACTCCTAAGTTTCAGACTCACAGAAACTATGAGAGATAAATGTTTATGGTTGTTTTGAGCCATTACAGTTTGGAGTAACTTGTTATACATAAATGAATAACTAATGTATTATCACCCCACCCCACTTTTGAAATCATGGTATAATATACATTATTCCAGGCCAGGCGCGGTGGCTCATGCCTGTAATCCCAACATTTTGGGAGGCCGACGCGGGCGGATCACAAGGTCAAGAGATCGAGACCATCCTGGCTAACACGGTGAAACCCCGTCTCTACTAAAAATACAAAAAATTAGCCGGGCAAGTAGCGGGCGCCTGTAGTCTCAGCTACACGGGAGGCTGAGGCAGGAGAATGGCGTGAACCCGGGGGGGCGGAGCCTGCAGTGAGCCGAGATCGCGCCACTGCACTCCAGCCTGGGTGAAAGAGTGAAAGTCCGTCTCAAAAAATAAATAAATAAAATAATAATAATATACATTATTCCAGAGGGACTTTCTAAAACCGAATAGAATAGAAAACAATAGTAAAGGTCATTAACTAGAAATATTTTAAAGCATTCTACTTGTTCTATTGGTTCCTTAATAGTACAAGCACCAATTATTTTAAGACAATGACTGAAAAAACCTTACAGGCTAACTAAACTGGACACACGTCATGTCAGGTCCCTCTCTCATGGCATACATGCAGATTCTACATGGAGGGGGACGCTGTGCTGTGTCCTCCACTCCAGCACTGAGCCCTTCTAACCATACAGTAGTGTGGTTCCAACACTTCTTAAAGTCTATCGCTAAGTTATAGAAACCTTACTCTTCTTGATATTTATTTGGTAACATTGAGGAATGGGCTGGTTTGGTTGGTCAAACATTATATTTAATATTTAACCAGCATTACTGGCTGGGTGCAATGGCTCATGCCTGTAATCCCAGAACTTTGGGAGACTGAGGCGGGCAGATCACGAGGTCAGGAGTTCGAGACCAGCCTGTCCAACATGGTGAAACCCTGTCTCTACTAAAAATACAAAAATCAGCCGGCTACTCTGGAGGCTGAGGCAGGAGAATTGCTTGAACCCGGAGGCAGAGGTTGCAGCGAGCCGAGATTGCAATGCTGCACTCCAGCCTGGGTGACAGAGCAAGACTCCGTCTCAAAAAATAATAATAAAATAAAAATAAAAATAAATAATAAAATAAAAATAAAGATATTTGACCAGGATTATGAAATTCAAACTGCCTATTGAACCTGGCCAACAACTGAGATAGACATGAACATAATTGTCATTTACAATGTAGAGAATACTAATTTACTATATTTCTATTCTGAGTCACTAAAATCTGTTTCTAATTTCTTTAGTTTTGTCATTTATATCAGCGGGCCCCAATGTTTTTGGCACCAGGGACCAGTTTTGTGGAAGACTATTTTTCCACAGACCAGGGTGGGGATGGTTTCAGAATGAAACTGCTCCACCTCAAATCATCAGGCATTAGATCCTCATAAGGAGTGCGCAACCTAGATTCCTCGCATGCACAATTCACAATAGGGTTCACGCTCCTCTGAGAATCTAATGCCATGGATCTGACAGGAAATGGAGCTCAGGTGGAAATGCTTGCTCCTCTTCCACTCACCTCCTACTGTGCAGCCTGGTTCCTAACAGGCCATGGACCAATACCAGTCCACAGCCTGGGGGTTGGGAACCCCTGATTTATATGTTCTTTTGCTCACTCATTCAGCGTATATTTATGAAGTATTTTCTGTGTGCTAGTTCCAATAGGCAGAACAAACTAAATAAGACATTTGCCCTAGAGTCTAATGAAAAAGAGAGAATTTATAGTCTAAATTAAGATAAGTCTAGGCACAGTGGCTCATGACTGTAATCCCAGCACTTTGGGAAGCTGAGGCAGGAGGATTGCTTGAGTCCAGGAGTTTGAGATGAGCCTGGGCAACATAGCGAGAACTTGTTCTATTAAAACTAAAAAATATATAATAAAACAAAAAGCTGCTTTTAGAAATATAAACCCTTTGCATGAAGGGGAAGCATGTATGTGTGCATGTGTGTATATACACACATAGGTCTATTCATCCTCCAGGTAAAGAGGGAGTGCTATAGTTTTTAAAAAGTACTGAAGTAGAACATGTGCAGAGAATTGCACAAATCCTAAGTGCATGGCTAGATGAATTTATTAGAATTGAAATCACTTAATAACCAGCACCCAGATAAAAAAAAAAAACAACAGAATTTTACTAGCACTCAAGAATCCCTTTTCTTGTCTACACTTTGGCAGAGGGGAGGAAATATATCAAACAACTTTTTTTTCTCTTTGAACAATCTGCTTAACGCATACCTTCCTGCATCATGAGTCACTCAGACCATTATTAGTCAGCCTTCAAAAATAGTTTCTCTGAGACAATTCTCTCCCTCCTCACAAGCTAAACAGTGATTAACGTCCAGGTGAACCAGAGTGAAAATTTCCAGCTGTCAAATTAACAGCCAGAAAGCATTTTTTTCTTCACAAAAGATGTGTCTAGACTCGTGAAAATTAGAAAGAAAAAATATTCATTAGTTCATCACTTAAAGGGTTATTCCCTCTAACATAATTCCTAGGTTTTCTCTAGTTTAAAATGAGTTTGGCTGTTCTTATTTAAAGTCAAGTCATACACATAAAGCAGACCTAATGCAGTCTTTATTACAGGAGTAGACAGGAAGCACGCACCAAGCAGATTAGATACTATAGCCCCATAATGTTGCATCAAAGCTGTGGCATGTTATTAGAGACCAAGTGATGTACAGAATCTTTTATTTTGTGTTTAGAAAGCATAGGACAGCTATCTGACCCAAGGGTGAACCAATGTGGATACCGACAGGCAAAGCATCCATTGAGGTATAGGAATCCAGAGGAATGGTGTTTAAGTCTCCTTGAGATGCTAGACACTTTTGCGCTAGGTCCTCCTTTAATCTTTCTGAGAAAATCCTCACCACAGTTCAAACGGAATGAGTAAAAGTAAGAGTGGATCTTCAGTAGGCAAAGAACTCAGACTGGGACCCCACAGATTATCTATCTGATGCTGTTTTTCTGTAGCATTAGAAAGGGTGAAGAAAGCTTGAATCACAGCATTCGTGTTGCCAATTTCAATAAAGTCTCCATTGTTTCACAACTTTCTCCAAAGAATCTGAAACCTATTTCCACATAAGCATAACTAGGAGCTTTTTTAGGTAAAAACCATGGGTTATTTTGTTTTCTGTAACCATGGCATCTCCCACAGCACTTGAGACAGTGTAATTGATTAATAAATATTTCATAATTGAATGAATGTGTGGAACTTTCTCCTAAAAATGATGAGGAGCCATTGAAGCATGTTCATGAGAGGACTGACATGACCAGATTTCCTCTATAGGCAACTCCTTCTGGCAATAGTATGGAGTATATATTAGAGAGACAGACCAGGAGGTATTACTGGGAGGCAATAGTCCTACTCCAGACTAGAATAAGTGATAGTCTGAACTAAGGTTAAGCAGGTCAAGGTGAAAAGTAGAAACTGACTTGAAGGATACATAAAAAGTAAAATCTTTGTGATCTAGTCATTGATGGAACGTGGAGGGAGAGAGAAAATACTAGAGGAGGACTCTAAAAATGATTCTTGGGCTTCTGGTATGGTCTTTTGAATGAATGATGGGACAGACGGTTGAGGTAAAAAATACAGTAGTGGGAGGAACAGATTAGATATCAAATACAGTGAGTTTACAGTGACTTCTTTAGGTTTGAGGTGCTGTGGTGTGTCTGATTTAGAGTCAATAGAGTGGAAACAGTTATTAAAGCCATGGGTTTTGATGTTTTTTTTGAAAAAAAAAAAAAAAGGCATAGCATGAAAATCCAGAGGGCTAAGGGCAGAACCACAGGGAATATAGACATTTAGAGGTTGAGCAAAGGACAAAAATACTGACACAAGGAGCAGGATTGCCCACAAATGACCCTGGGTATTTATTCTAGGATACCTGGATACCAAGCTAGCTGGGATCAGGGACCCATGTACCCCTACTCCCAGAAGGGGAACTGAACCTAAGCTTTTTTCTTCTTGGCAGGGTAAGCTGCAGCATTCATAGACCCTAAGCTCTCCAGATACTGAGCTGCTGGTGTACCGCTAAACTAACTAAACATATGTATTAAGATGTATGCATTGCCTACAAGCCATACATAAGAAAGGCAGAATTTCTTCTCCCTTATGATGATTTAACTTTGTTTTTGGCATCAGATAAGATTATCAACTGACTCATTTTTAAAAAGAATAAAAGAATTTTTTTAAAAATAATAAAAGAATAAAATAAAAACAGGAGACTTGCAAAGGTATTCACTTTGGGAGGCTGTACATCTATCCTAGCAGGGATGTTACTGAACAAGTCATTTTGGAAGATTCTCTTTTGAATTTGCCTCAGCTTGAAAGGGTAAAAATTCATATTTTAAGGACAAATTTAAGTTTTGGAAACAATCCAAGTTGTTGTTTGTAGTAAAGTTTGGTGGAAAAAGTAAATGACAGTAACAACACACAATCATGTCATGCTATAATGAAATGGATTGTTTTTCCTCTTTAGGACCCTAATGATCTGCTCCATTTTCCTGCCTTTCCCTCATTCCCTCCCTTTCTTTCCAGGAGCTCTTGCATAGTCCAGCAAGACTAATCTTCATGAAGCATAATTCCAATCATGTCACTGTCTTTTTCAAAACTTGTCAGTGACTTCTGGGTACTCACATAAAAATGTCTAAACCCTTTGGTCTGGAAGTCTAGGTTCTTTCCAGTCTTATTGAAACTTGTTACTTGTTCTCCCTTTCAGCCCAATAAACTGAACTCTTGAATGTTTTCTGTTCATTCTCTATGCTTTTTTATAGGGTTTGGTTGTGTCCCCACACAAATCTCAACTTGAATTATAACTCTCAGAATTCCCACGTGTTGTGGGAGGGACCCAGTGGGAAGGTAATTGAGTCATGAGAGCTGGTCTTTCCTGTGCTATTCTCGTGATAGTGAGCAACTGTCATGAGATCTGATGGGTTTATCAGGGGTTTCTGCTTTTGCATCTTTCTCATTTTCTCTTGCTACTGCCATGTAAGAAGTGCCTTTCTCCTCCTGCCATGATTCTGAGGCCTCCCAGCCATGTGGAACTGTAAGTCCAATTAAACCTCTTTTTCTTCCCAGTCTTGGGTATCTCTTTATAAGCAGTGTGAAAACAGACTAATACAGTAAATTGGTACCAGTAGAGTGAGGTGTTGCTGAAAAGATACTCAAAAATGTGGAAGCGACTTTGGAACTGGGTAACAGGCAGAGGTTGGAACAGTTTGGAGGGCTCAGAAGAAGACAGGAAAATGTGAAAACGTTTGGAACTCCCTAGAGACTTGTTGAATGGCTTTGCCCAAAATTCTGATAGCAATATGGACAATAAAGTCTAGGCTCAGGTGGTCTCAGATGGAGATCAGGAACTTTATTGGAACTGGAGTAAAGGTAACTCTTGTTATGTTTTAGCAAAGAGACTGGCAGCATTTTTCTCCTGCCCTCCCTAGAGATCTGTGGAACTTTGAACTTGAGAAAGATGATTTAGGGTATCTGGTGGAAGAGATTTCTAAGCAGCAAAGCATTCAAGAAGTGACCTGGGCTCTGTAAAAGGCATTCAGTTTTATGATGGAAGCAGAGCATAAAAGTTTGGAAAATTTGCAGCCTGACTATGCAATAGAAAGGAAAAACCCATTTTCTGGGGGAGAAATTCAAGCCAGCTGCAGAAATTTGCGTAAGTAGCAAGGACCCTAATGTTAATCTCCAAGATCTTTGGGAAGATGTCTTCAGGCCATGTCAGAAACCTTCACAGCAGGGGCTACCATCACAGGCCCAGAGGCCCAGGAGGAAAAAGTGGTTTCATAGGCTGGGCCCAGGGTTTCTGTGCTGTATGCAGCCTAGGGACTTGGTGCCCTGTGTCCCAGCCATTCCAGCTATTGCTGAAAGGGGCCAACATACAGCTTGGGCTGTGGCTTCAGAGAGTGAAAGCCCCAAGCCTTGGCAGCTTTCACATGGTGTTGAGCCTGTGGGTGCACAGAAGTCAAGAACTGAGGTTTGGAAACCTCTACCTAGATTTCAAAAGATGTATGGAAACACCTCGATGCCCAGGAAACACCTCGATGCCCAGGCAAAAGTTTGCTGCAAGGGTGGGACCCTCATGAAGAACCTCTGCTAGGGCAGTGTGGAAGGGAAATGTGGGGTTGGAGCCCCCATGCAGAGTCCCTACTGGGGCACTGCTTAGTGGAGCTGTGAGAAGAGGGCCATCATCCTCCAGACCCCAGAATGGTAGATCCACTGACAGCTTGCACTGTGCACCTGGAAATGCCACAGACACTCAATGTCAGCCTGTGAAAGCAACTGGGAGGGAGGCTGTACCCTGCAAAGCCACAGGGGCGGAGCTGCCTAAGACACCGGGAGCTCCCCTCTTGCATTAGTATGACCTGGATGTGAGACCTGGAGTCAAAGAAGATCATTTTGGAGCTTTAAAATTTGACTGCCCTGCTGGATTTTGGACTTCCATGGGCCCTGTAACCCCTTTGTTTTGGCCGATTTATCCTATTTGGAATGGCTGTATTTACCCAATACCAGGACCCCCATTGTATCTAGGAAGTAACTAGCTTGCTTTTGATTTTACAGGCTTATAGGCAGAAGGTTCTTGCCTTGTCTCAGATGAAACTTTGGACCATGGGCTTTTGGGTTAATGCAGAATTGAGTTAAGACTTTGGGGGACTGTTGGGAAGGCATGATTGGTTTTGAAATGTGAGGACATGGGATCTGGAGGGGCCAGGGTGGAATGATATGGTTTGGCTGTGTCCCCACCCAAATCTTAACTTGAATTGTATCTCCCAGAATTCCCACATGTTGTGGGAGGGACCCAGGGGGAGGTAATTTAGTCATAGGGGCCAGTCTTTCTTGAGCTATTCTCGTGATACTGAATAAGTCTCACAAGATCTGATGCAATTATCAGGGGTTTCCACTTTTGCTTCTTTCTTATTGTCTCTTGCCACTGCCAGGTAAGGAGTGCCTTTTTCCTCCTGCCATGATTCTGAGGCCTGCCCAGCCATGCAAAACTGTAAGTCCAATTAAACCTCTTTTTGTTCCCAGTTTCAGGTATGTCTTTATCAGCAATGTGGAAACAGACTAATACAGTTTTTTATTTTTTTGTTTTCTCTCCATGTCCAATTTCTACCTTTCTTTTAAGACACTGAGTGAATATCCTCAAGCCCATGTGTTAGCCTTCCCTGATTGCTGCAATCCTGTCCAATATCTCTGGCTTCTTCTACCCAAGATAAACCCATCACCCTCCTACCATGGGAATGCCCAAACTGCTCATTTCGATTATGTAGGGTTTTGTGGGAATATTATTATCAGTATTAATGCCATGTTTTAGTTATTAATAGCAATGATATATTTAATATAATCAAGGAATTTTTAGAAGTGGACAATAATAAGACACCTAACACAGGTTACATTGATTATAGTGTAGTCAAAAGAGCACACAATCTTTAGAATTTGACAAACTGTATTTGAATCCTAGCTCTACTGTTTATTAGCTGGTCTCTTTAGGCAGCTTATTTAATATCTCTAAGAACCTACTCTTTCATCTGCAAAGTGAAAAATAATGACATCAGTTTCATAACTTTATTATGAGGATCAGAAGAAAGTCATGGAAAAGACTTTGTAATGATCTTAGAGAGAGGAAGCCCTCTATAAACATGACAAGATCTGGAAGCCATAAAATATTGCTATTTTGACTGCATAAAATGTAAACATTTTTGCATGACAAAATAATGCCATAACCAAAGCCATAAGAGGGTAAACTGGAAAAATTTTTGTAGCATTCATGACACATAAATTATTTTCATTCTCCCATATATCAATGAAGAAAAAGACCAATTTATTGAAAAAATGGACAGAAGACATAAAATACTCCGTAGAAAATGAAATACAAATAGCTTGTAAACATATAAAAAGATGCTCAACCTTGGGCCAGGTGCGGTGGCTCATGCCTGTAATCCCAGCATTTTTGGAGGCTGAGGCGGGCTGATCACGAGGTCAGGAGATCGAGACCATCCTGGCTAACATGGTGAAACCCTGTCTATACTAAAAGTAAAAAAAAATTAGCTGGGCATGGTGGCGGGCGCCTGTAGTCCCAGCTAGCCGGGAGGCTGAGGCTGAGGCAGGAGAATGGCGTGAACCTGAAAGGCGGAGCTTGCAGTCCGCCAAGATAATGTCACTGCACTCCGTCTCAAAAAAAAAAAAAAAAAATGCTCAACCTCACTTGTAATATAACATAAATGCAAAGTAAAACTCAATAGTAGACTATTTTCACCTAACTGGTAAATGATAGGGGAAGTAAGCATATTATTAAGGGAGGTGTAAATTGGTACAACTTTTTCTGAAAAGCAATTTGGCAACAGCAATTTATTAAATAAAAATTTAACTATATACTACTCCTCTGAGCAATTTCCCATCTGGGAATGTATACACCTATGCTCTCCAGTATAGTAGCCAGTGACCACATTTGGTTACTGATCACTTGAAATGTGGCATATCTGAAATGATATGTAATTTAAGTGTAACATACACACCAAATTTTAAAGCCTTAGTATAAGTAAAATAATGTAAAATATTTCATTTTTTAATTGATTACATGTTGAAATGACATATTTTTGATATAATGGGTTAAATATAATATACTGTTAAGATTAATTTTACTAATTTCTTTTACTTTTAAAAATGTGGCTGCTAGAACATTGAAACTTACATATGTTGTTCATATTATATTCCTTTTGAACGTTGTTAGCATATACAGTTCTATTTGCATGCATAAGAAATTATGTATGTATAAAGAATATCTGAAAAACATCTTTAAGATTCACCAATAGAGTCTTTGCTAAATAAAACATGATACATCCAGACAACAGAATATTATGTGGACCGAAAAAAGAATCAGACCAAACTGCCCTGAGATGGGGAGCTTTCTGCTAGATATCACTAATTAAAAAAAATAATAAAGCATGGAATAGATGTGTAGTGAGCTAATGTTGGTGTTCAGTGTATATTGAATGAATTTTGAATGAATTATGTAAATTGTACTTATGCATAGAATATTCCTGGAAGATGCACAAGAAATCATTTTTAGTTATTGTCCTAGAGAGAGGAAATTGTGGTTCACCATTAGGGGCTGGAGAAGATTTATTTTTAACTCTACTTTTTTGTATTGATTAAACATTTTGCAACATGTATTCATTACCTATTTAGAAAAAAACCTGTATTTACAAGTTTTCATTGTCTTTGAAGAAAACAATCCTTATAAAGAATTTCCTGAAGTCAGCTATGTGAAGGTGGGAGATGGTTATAAAATCAAAAGGCCCTACACAGTAGTAGGTTCCTAAGAAATACCTGTTTCTTTCCCTTCCCCACACTTTGGCTAAGAGCACAGATGTCATAATAGAATCTTTCCACATTTCAGAGATCCCTTAAGCATCCCTATCACGTTATGGCTCTAGAGATGTCAAATGTAAATGGGATGAGGCTACACTGATCCTATGACATGCCCTGGAAGTTAGTTATTTCCCCCCAGTAAATCCCAGAAACTTGCCTGCTTACTTTTATATATGTCTCATCAAAATGGAAGGCGGCTTGTATAATGTATAACTTCCCAGTCAGTGTAATATTGTAGGCTGTCTGCAAATTTTATTACTATATTAAGGGCTGAAGCAAACTTTTCCAGTTATTACATCCTCAGCACTAAAATCTTCACTCTCCTTGTCAGTCTCTTGATTCTTCGGCAGTTAAAACACTCTCTTTTATTTCTGTATCAGAAACTCTATGTACTTCCCTAACCTCTTTGTCTACTTCAATCACCTCTTCTCACTTTGATGAAGTTTGTTGATTGATTGCTTCTCATGGGTACGACTGGCTTTCCGGCCCTTTGTTTAAATTTAAAACACTGGAGCCATCCTTCAGAAAATACACAGTGCTCAATCAATTGCATTTGCTCATAAAATATCTTTTTTTTTTTTTTTAACAAAAGTCTCTTGATTCTGCTTCCTCATTTCCATTCCCATTGCCTCTGCCTGAGTCCAGGCCCTCTTCATCTTGTCTAGAATATGTCAATTATCTCTTAACTAGTCCGTGTGCTTTCAGACTCCCCACTGGCAATCCATTTTCTACTTTACTGCTAAATTCTAAAAACAGATTCATGCCTCCATTCATTCATTCATTCATCAGACATTCATTAAGTATCTCCTTTGTGTCGGGCATCATGCTAGGAACTGGGGACACAAAGACTAAATGTTCATAGGCAGACACTACGTTTCTGGAGCTTAGAGTTCAGTGCAGGAAGCCAACGAGTAGACACATGGTTTACAGTGTACAGGGGTGGGCACAGGATGCCCTGGCAGCATCCATCAGGGAAGGAAATATCCCCAGGGCCCTTGCTATCTGGTCCAACTGTTAAGAGCCAGGAGGAGATGTTCTAATCAGAGGCAGCAGCAAGGGCCAAGGCTAAGCAGGGTGGTACATGGTGTGTGTGGTGAGTGTGACTGGCCAGGGGGTCAGAGAAGATTTAGAGGAGTCAGCACCAGGTAGTGGCAAAGGGCCTAGGGGGGCAATGCAAAGGAGTTCAGACTTTATTCTGAGGGCATACGTTTGAAGAACAGCAGTCATGAGATTGGATTTACATTTTATGGAGATCATTATGGTAGGAATTTGGAGGAGAGCTGGAGGGATGAAAGACTGGAGACTGGAAAGAAGGTTAGGAAGTGGCTGTTTCAACTATCCGGTCACGAGGATAACCTAAATCAAGATAAGAGCAGTAGGGGTGCTGAGCAGCAGACAGATTTGAAAGATACTCAACAATAAAATGAACTGGGGTTAGTGATTGCCTCTTTAGATTTTTGTGAGAAGAAAGGAAGGGGAAAAAGTCAGAATTGACTCACAAATATCTGGCTTGAACCCTTGGGAGGCTATGAGAGGTTATGGAAGGGGAAATGGCTTGGCAGAGAGAAGATGGTAGCAGTTGAGTACATGGGTCTCCATTCAGATGAGAGATTTGGATTGGAGACATTTTTTCTCCATCCATTTACTCATTTAGTTAATAGGTGTTGAGTGCCTACTACATGCCAGGCACTGTTCCAAGCACAGGGATAGTGGCAACCAAACAGGACAAAATTCCTGTTCTTGTGGCACCTTCATTCCAGTGAAGAAATTAAACAAACCGTACAAGTAAATCAATGCATAATGTCCTGTAGATATGTGCTTTGAAGACAAATGCATTAGGATAGGGCAAGGAAACAAAGTGTGATGGGGTGTGAGGGATATTTTAGATAAGGGTGTCCATGGAAAAGCATCTTTCAAGAGGTGATATTTGAGCACAAACCTGAACGAAGTGCCAGAGGGAGCCATGGGAAAGTTCAAGGGAAAAATATGCAAGGAAAAACCATATGGGACAGCAGGCTCCCTAAGCAATGGGTAGCAGAGGCTGTGGGAAAGAGGGGGAGGGGAAAGGGATGCAGATGTTCGCATAATAGGACCTCTAACAGTACCTGAAAACCTTGATTTCTTGAGTGTATATCATCTTGCTTCCTCTTGAAGCCAACCCTAGAACTAATTCCTTCCTCCATCATCACTCCCCAGCCTCTGATAAATATCATAGCACTGGAAACTTTGCATCACTATTATTTGTTACCTTGGTATAATCTGAGCTTCTCCAAGTTAGGGATGGGGTTCATCTTGTTCACTGCAATACTCAGCACAGTGTGTCAGGAGCCGGTCCACAAATTTGTGTTGACAGAACAATAATGACAAACAACAGGACACAGCGAAGGTAAAACTGATGTCTAGGGGAGTGGTAAGTGGTTGGTGATAAGTAGGAACAGGGATTGCTTTTTTAAAAAACAACTTTATATTTTAAAGCCCTGTAGTTTTACGTGTTTCTCTTTGACATCTTTTGGTATTCATTTCCATCTCTCTGACTAATAACTTAATTTGTGATTTTTTTTTCAATTTTAGGCTTTATCTATTGACTTCCCATCATAGAAGATGAAGAATCAGTTCTCTCTGCACCTTCCTCCACCT
Organism: Pongo abelii; assembly: GCF_028885655.2. NCBI lineage: Eukaryota > Metazoa > Chordata > Mammalia > Primates > Hominidae > Pongo > Pongo abelii. The sequence continues at coordinate 95,423,948 of NC_071995.2, forward strand.
GAACTACACACATATACACACTGCCCCTATCCCTACCAACCCATTATAGCTGTGTCATAATTTTGGTTAAATTAACATTGCATATTCACATTTTAATGACTACGTAAATAGTATTCATACCAGGTTATGTGGTATATCATGGTTGTTATTACCACTTTTCCTTTCTTGCACAACTTTTTGTTTCCCTAGTGGTGGTATTATTTATTGATTGATTTTGTCATTTGGTTAATTGGTTGGTTTTCTAGTTTTCTGTGTCTAGTCATGAATTAAGCTCCAAATCTACTGTTTCCCAGTTCTGTAACCTCTTCTCAATACAATTAGACATGTGAGGTATGTGTGTGTGTGTGACTCTTCCTGATGATAGCACTGCTGGAATCTTTCGATCTGCTGCTTGCCCTGGTTTGCTCTTTGGGCCCAGTGCTCACCTGTTATCCTGGGATTTTTCTTTACCTTTCTGAGACTGGATGTCCTGTCTTCCTGTTTTGGTTTACTCCTTTGTTTCGGTGTATCAGTTCCTCAAGTAGCTTTTTTGCTTCTTTTCATTAGAGATATGGTCTCACCATGTTGCCCAGGCTGGTCTCAAATTCCTGGCTCCAGCAATTCTCCCAGCTCAGCCTCCTGAGCAGTGGGGAGTACAGGTATGAGCCACCGCTCCTGGCCTCAAATAGCTCCTTGATAATGTGCACAGGAGGAAAAGTTATTGAGACTTTACATGTCTGAAAATGTTTTTATTCTTTCTCGACACTTGAATGATAAGACAGCTAGATAATTTTAGAGTAGTAATCATTTTTGCTCAGAAATATGGAAGTATTGTTCTACCGTCTTGTAAATTCTAGTGTTACTGTTAAGAATGGAAGTCATTCTTATTCTTTTTTTTCTCATTAAACTTTGTTTTAAGGGGTCTTAAAATTCTGTGACAGCTTTTTAGTCAAGTTGTTTCCATTAAAAATTACTGATTTTAAAAACTAATGTCTTAAAACTGCCACATGCACAAAACAGAAGAAACAAAAAAACACACAAACCCAAACATGGTCCACAAAACATTCTCCTTTCCTTCTGAAGGTTTTGCCATGCATTGTCATCATTAACCGGTCTTTTACTATTAAACTTAAATGGCCAGTTGCAACAAACAGTTCTGACACTGTTCTTCCACCACTGATTAAGACTCGAGTGGCAGGTCTCAGGGATAATATTCATTTAGCTTTCTGAGGTTTCTGGGCAGACTTGGTAACCTTGCCAGCTCCAGCAGCCTTCTGGTCCACTGTTTTTTTTTCACTGTTTTTTTGTTTGTTTGTTTTGTTTGTTCTTTTAGACGGTGTCTCGCTCTGTTGCCCAGGCTGGAGTGGAGTGGCGCGATCTCTGCTCACTACAAGCTCCGCCTCCAGGGTTCATGCCATTCTCCTGCCTCAGCCTCCTGAGTAGCTGGGACTACAGGCGCCCACCACCACGCCCAGCTAATTTTTTTGTATTTTTAGTAGAGATGGGGTTTCACCATGTTAGCCAGGATGGTCTCGATCTCCCGACCTTGTGATCTGCCCGCCTCGGCCTCCCAAAGTGCTGAGATTACAGGCATGAGCCACCGTGCCTAGCCTGGTCCACTGTTTTGATGACATCCACAGCAACTGTCTGTCTCATATCACAAACAGCAAAATGACCCAGAGGAGGATTGTCCAAGAAATTCTCAACACACTTGGGCTTTCCAGGAACCATATCAACAATGGCAACATCATCAGACTTCAAGAATTTAGGGCTATCTTCCAGCTTATTACCATAACAGCAATCAATCTTTTCCTTCAGCTCAGCAAACTTGCAAGCAATGTGAAATGTGTGACAATTCCTTAGAGGGGCATGGTCAGCATCAATATGGCCTGGATGGCTCAGGATAATCACCTGAGCAATGAAGCCAGCTGCTTCCATTGGTGGGTCATTTTTGCTGTCACTAGCAACTTTGCCACAACAAACATCTTTGACAGACACATTCTTGACATTGAAGCCCACATTGTCCCCAGGAAGAGCTTCACTCAAAGCTTCATGGTACATTTATTTTTTTATTTTTTTGAGATGGAGTCTCACTCTGTTGCCCAGGCTGGAGTGCAGTGGTGTGATCTCGGCTCACTGCAACCTCTGCTTCCCAGGTTCAAGTGATCCTCCCACTTCAGCCTCCCAAGTAGCTGGGATTACAGGCATGCATCACCATGTCTGGCTAATTTTTGTATTTTTAGTAAAGTCAGGGTTTCACCATGTTGGCCAGGCTGGTCGCAAACTCCTGGCCTTATGTGATCTGCCCTCCTCGGCCTCCCAAGTGCTGGGATTACAGGCGTGAGTCACCACACCCGGCCCGTGGTGCATTTCAACAGACTTTTACTTCAGTTACAATATTGACTGGAGCAAGGGTGACCACCATATTTGGTTTGAGAACACCACTCTCCACTTGGTCCACAAGCATAGTACTACTACCATCAGTTTTGTAGACATCCTGGAGAGGCAGACACAAGGGCTTGTTAGTTGGATGAGTTGGTGGTAGGATGCAGTTCAGAGTGTCAAGCAGCACGGTTCCACTGGCATTGCCATCCTTATGGGTGAATTTCATCCCTTGAACCAATGCGTGTTAGCATGTGACTCGAGCATGTCACTATTCCAACCAGAAATTGGCACAAATGTTACTGTGTCCAGGTTGTAGCCAATTTGCTTAATATAAGTGCTGTCGTTTTTCGCAATTTCCTCTTCTGGCCATAGGGTGGCTCAGTGGAACTCATTTTGTTAACACTAACAATTGGTTGCTTCATACCCAGTGTATAAGGAAGAACACCATGATCATGGGTCTGCCCATTCTTGGAGATGCCACCTTCAAATTCACCAATGTCAGGAGCAACAATCAGGACAGGAAAGTCAGCCTGAGATGTGCCTGGATTCATGTTTATGATAAAATCTCTGTGTCCTGAGACATCAAATTTCCATGGGGAGGTATCAATGGTGATACCACGTTCAGTCTCAGCTTTCAGTTTATCCAAGACCCAGGCATGGGAAGGAGCCCTTTTCCATCTCAGCAGCTTCCTTCTCAGATTTTTCCATGATTCTTTTGTTGATGCTACCATATTTGTTGATCAGATGATCAGTGATGGTGGACTTGCCCAAATCTATGTGTCCAATGACGACGATGTTGATATGAGTCTTTTCCTTTCCCATTTTAGCCTTTAGGAGTGGTTTTCACGACACCTGTGTTCTGGCAGGAAGCCCATTGTGAAAAAGCCATTCTGATATTTGAAACTTGTTTAGTAACTTTTTTTTTGAGAATATTTAAGGCCTTTCAAGCCAGTGTTATTAAATTTGACAATTTTTGTTTTGTTGTGTCTTTCTTTTTAAGACTTAACTTTGTTTTTCTCTTACAGGTGAAGAACATCATTTTATTTCTTAATAATTAGGAACTCTTTGTTCCTGAGATCTTTTTAAAAATAAATTTATTGGTGCATCATATACAAACAACAAATTGCATTATTTAAACCTGATATCTTAATAACATTGAGTCTTCTATCTCATGAACATGATACAGCTCTTCATTATTTAGGTCTTTAACTTCTCTCAGTAATGTTTTGTAGTTTTCAATGCATAATTATTGAACATATTTTAGTACATTTATGTGTAAATATTTCATACATCTGGATGTTGTTGGAAATGAAATTGTAATTTTTATTTTTCTGATTGTTTATTGCTAGGTTATAGAATTCTATTTTTGTATATTGACCTTGCATAGGACTTGCTGAATTCACATAGCTCTAGGAGTTTTTTTTCTGGATTCCTTATGATTTTACAGTACACAATCATGCTGTCTGCAATAAAGAGAGTTTTACTTCTTCCCTTCCACTCTGTATACTTGCTGTTTTCTTCTTCTCCTCTCCCTTCTCCTCCTTTCTCCTCTTCCTATTTCCTCTTCTCTTTCTTTTCATCTTCTTGTCTTATTGCACTGCCTAGGGCCTCCAGAAGAATGTTGAATAGGAGTACTAGTAAGACTGGGTGTTCTTGTGTTAATCTTAGGAGAAGACATTCAGTCTTTCATCATTAACTAAGGTGCTCTCTGTAGGCTTTTTGTAGACGCCCTTGAACCAGTTGAGGATGTTTCCTTCCCTTGTTTTTTTCAGTTTGTCGAGCATTTTAAATCATGGATAGATGTTAAATTTTAAAAAAATGTTTTTGCTTCATCTATTGATATAATTATATGGGCTTTCTCCCTCATTTTGTTAATATGGTGAATTATGTTAATTGATTTTTGAGTGTTAAACCACTCTTGGATTTCTCGAATAAATCTCACTTGATCATAATCCTTTTTATAAATTACTGGATTTACTTTGCATATATATGTGTATCTATATAATTTTGTCTCCATGCATAAGGGATATGAGTTATGGATATTTCTTATAATGTCTTTTTCTGGTTTAGTATCAGAGTAATACTGCCTCTAAAAAATGGGTTTAGCAAATATTCTCTTCTTTTCTGTTTTCCTAAAATGTTGAATTATTTCTTCATGTGTTTGATAGAATTCAACAGTAAAGCCATTTGATCCTGGGGTTCCTCTGTGAGATGGCTTTCTTAATTTTGAATTCAATTTTTATGGTACATATAGGGCTATCATATTATCTATTGTTTCTTGTGTCAGTTTTAATATTTGTCTTTCAAGGTATTCATTTGTTTTAGTTGTGATCAAATTTATTGACATGGAGTTGTTTATCCTATTCCCTTATTTTTGTAAATATCCTTTGGATTTGTATTGATGGCTTCTCTTTCAATCTTGATATTGGTGATTTGTGTTTTCTCTTTCTTATTGATAAGTCTAGCTAGAGATTTCTCAATTTTATTAATCATTTCAAAAATCAGCTTTTGGTTTCATTGATTTTTCTCTATTGGTCATCTTTTTTCAATTTCATTGTTCTGTACTCTAATCTTTGTGTTTAATTTGTTCTCTAAGTTTCTTAAGAGAGAGCATAGATAATTGATTTTGGACTTTTCTTTTTTCATAATATAAATACTGATTTCATAATATAAGCACTGATTTAGCTGTTTCTATGAATTTTTATCATATTTTACTTATCACTCAGTTCAAATATTTTCTGTTATTATTAATATTTGTGATTTTTTTCCTTCACCTATGGGTTATTAGAGGTAAGGTTGTTTTATTTCAATTTTGGGGCTTTTCTAGATGTGTTATTGTTTTTTATTTATATTTAATACTGTTGTGATCAGAGAGTATGGTCTGTAAGATTTATTCTGTTAAAAATCAATTGACTTGTTTTATAGCCCAATATATACTCTATCTTCATGTGTATTTCAAAAGAATGTTTATCCTGCAGTAGTTGGCTATAGTGTTCTATAAATGTCAGTTAAAATAGTTGATAGTGTACAGATCTTCCACATCTTTTCTGATTTGTTTTTCGTATCTGGATGTTCTATGAATTACTGAGAAAATTCTGTCAGTCTCCAACAATGACTATGGGTATGCCTTTTTCCTCCTTTAGCTTTGATACTTATTCTTCATATATTTCAAAATTCTCTTATGTTCACATATACACTTAAAATTCATAATGGCTTGTGGTTATTTACCATTTTATCATTATGAAATATTTCTCCTTGTCTCTAGAAATATTCTTTGTCGTGTTGGCTACTTTTGGAAATCTGTATATGTTTATATAATTCATATATTAGCAAGGCTTCTAACATTTGGCATCTATTGTTCATTAAACTATTATACAGAACTGAGGAAACAGTGTGTACATAGGCACAGAGGCACGGACAAAAATGACAGGACTGTTCCGGGGCCAGTAAGATTTGATGAGGCCGCAGCATCAGTGAGGACAGAGGAATGCAGGTTTCCATTTGGCCCTTTACGCTGTGTTATGGCTCTTGACTGTATAGCATAAAGGTTTGGGACAGTCTTTGCAGTCTCATGGTCCCAGGCTTAACTTCTGAATCTACCATTTATTAAACTTGTGACCTTGGACAAGTTACTTAACCACTATTTCCTCATATGTAAAATGGGGACAAATAATAGCACATACTTCATGTGTTTTTAGAAAGATGAAATGATATATATATATAGCATACATACACATTACGTCTATATACACAAATACAGTGCTTAGTAAAGTGTTCAATAAATATCTATTTTTATATGTATAACTAGTATCATATCATATAATATGTGTATATTATATTACGTGTATTATTATATATATTTTCATATAGTCTAGTCTCAATTTTCCTGCTGGCTTCAATTTTCAGAGATTTAATTAATTGCCCTTTTTGTTTGAAGCTTTCTTTTCTCCATTCGCTCCCAGTCTCCCTGCCCCCACTCCCTTACTCTACTTTCTTAGTTCCCAACTTTCTGGGCCTCCTCCCTGCCCAAATTGGATTTCATAGCCTCAAGAACTGCAGACTGTACAATTAAGGTAGTTGCTACTTGCTATCTTTCTCCTTCTGCCACTCCCCCATGAACCTCAATAACCTGGCTACGATTTCAATTTCTGCTCTGAAAAAAATGCACTTATTAGAATTTTCCAATTATCTGCAATATGAATGCAGATAACTGGGGCTTATGTACCTAGTTCAGAAACACAACCCATGTAGTTGTGATGAAAGAATAACACTGTTTGCAGAAGAAATGCTCTATATTTATGATAAATATTCTCAGCAAAAATTGTCAGTAGAGCTATAAAAGGACCTTTGGAAGGGGCACTTGAAAACTCGGCTCAGCAACTTCCTTTTCCACCTTGAAGCATCCCCTTCAAAAGAACTCCCAACCAGATGATGTTTGATGTTCCTGACCTTGCAGCATGATGCGAAAGAAAGATCATGGGTTTTGAAGTAGGTTAGTGCAGACGCCTACTCTTTGGGTTATTTCTCAGCCTGAGCGCGTTTCCTGGCTTGTAAATTGCATGTAGGAATCCTTCCTAAATCCACATCCACAAGTTTCCCTTATTATGGGTCTTCGTGCATCTTATACCTTTCATGATCATAGTTTCACTTTCCATTTAAGTATCTAATAACGTCAGCTTCCTATAGTGGATTGTATGCTCCACAAGGCCAAGGACCACGAGAATTCACTGTACCCCTGTATCCCCAGGCTAAACCATCACTGTACACCCAAGAGTCTAGCACAGTGCCTGGCACACAGTAAAGAGCAAGTGAATGACAAAGGAGCAGTTGACAGTGGCCAGAGCTCCGTCGCTGCGACGTGGAGAGAGCCGCTCCGGCCCGCAGCTCCCGCCCTGGCACTGGGATAACTTCCCCCGCGGATGCCCAGCGCCGCCCTGACCAGACTCTGTACCTCGACTCCTGTCCGGCCAGGAGCCACAGCCACACGCAGCGCCTCGCCCCGTGACGTCACTCGGGGCGGGACTTCCGGCCGCCGAAGTTTAACAGTCCAGGCGGGAGCCGGAAGCCCAGCGCGGAGCGGGCCGCGGCCGCCTGTTGTGTTGCTGTGGAGAGGTGAGGTTCCGGAGGCCCTGAGGTCAGCGGGCCCCCGCCCGCCGCGTCCGTGCACCCTCGCGATCCTAAGACCCGCTTCGTCCCCCTCAGAGGGCGGGGCGGAGGTCCTTGGGCTTCGCGCGTCCGGAGCGGTTGCTGGGTGGGGGTACGGCGGCGCGCTGGGCTGGGAAGTGTCCGGGGAGGCGCGGGCCGGGGTCGCGCACCTCCCGGAGCCTTGTGGGGTGTGCTGCCTCCGAAAAGTTTGCGTCGTTTCCACAAGTCTGTCTTCTTTTTTGTCAACCTCAAGTACTTTTCTTTTGGCAGGAACTCGGATGCATTTTACAGGGTAGCCTCAGTTGAGCTGTTGTCCTGCAAGTAAAGTGTATTTTTGGTGATTGAAAGTTGGAGAACTTTCATTTCAGCTGAGTGGTGTAGTTGAATTGATTCCTGTAGCCGCTGTCCCTAAACCCAGGCCGACGTTACCGCCTTGTGTGCTGACTGCTCGCTTTCGACCGGACCCTCTTTGAGAGACTGATGTAAAGTCTCTCCCTTAAATGTGCTCAGTTCTCAGAAGACCGAGGTAGGTGGGCAGATGGTCCTCTTCCCCGCCCCGCTTTAAGAGCGGAAAACAAACGTTAAATCACCTGGCGAGTTATGTTTCCTAAGTTGGAGCAGGTCGTTTGAACCCAGTTTTTCTGAGCCCAGGCCTCAGTGATCTACCCACTACACCCCGCAGCTCAGCAGGCCTGGTGTAAGATGCAGGTAGACACAGCTTGCAGTTGTGGTTACAGGGCTTAGAGATCGCTTTTCCAGCAATTCATTAGTTGTTCCTTGACTTGGGAACCAAGGGGGCACGTGTTACACATGTTTAAGGCTCCAAATCCAAACATTGTGTTACATCTCGACAGGTGACTTTAATGGCTTTTAGTAGCACTGTATCCGATGAATGGAGCATAAGGAAGCACATGAGTGAATTACATTAACTTTTTGTCTCGAGAATGAAACCTTTCTATAATTCTGTCTTTAACTTGTCCTCTGAAATGGCTTATACTAGACGTAGGTGTGCTGTTGTATTGGTGACTCGGGGACCTGTCTGTGACATCACTAATGCTGTGCAGTAGTTTTGCACTTTCCATACTAGGAAGGTGTGGGAGGTATAATTCTGTGCCCTGTCCCTTTCCTTTTCTCCCATGTACTTTTGAGCATCTTTTTTCATTACTACCTGTTGCTCTTTAAAGTGCCTGCCTAGAGCAGCTTCTTTGCCTTCTGTTTTCTAGACTTCCTTGGTTTGTGAAATCACCTTGTTAGAATTACGTGTTTCGGCTGTATACTCTGAATAAATGATTGAAGTCATTGTAGTCCAAGTATTGGTATAGGGACTTAGTGGCATCTCATTTGACCATACTGCTAATTTTAGAGTTTTGGAAAAACTGGTGTGACTGGATTCTTACTTGCAGAAATGCTAGTTTATCATACATTTTTTTAAAAATTAGGAAGTTACTTATTAGTAGTTATTTGTTGAGAAACTGCTGTGTGCCAGGAATGTTTCAAGACTCTGGTGTGGAGAGACAGACATTGTTATGAGAACAAATAAAAATTTCAGATAGTGGCTGGGCGTGGTGGTGCATGCCGGTAATCCCAGCTACTCGGGAGGCTGAGGTGGGAGAATCACTTGAACCTGGAAGGCGGAGGTTGCGGTGAGCGGAGATCGCACCATTGCACTCCAGCCTGGACAAGAGTGAAACTCCGTCTCAAAAAAAAAAAAAAAAAAAAATTCAGATACTAGGAAGTGCTATGAAAAAAAATGAAATCAGGTATTGGGATATAGGGTAAACTGGTAAGTCCCTTACCAGGTAAGGAAGAGACTGCTTTAGCCAGGGTGGTCAGGAAAGGCCTTTCTTAGGAGGAAACATTTGAGCTAAGACCTGAATGATGAGAAGGAGACGACCATGGGAATCTGGGGAGAACATCTTAGGCACAGGGAGCAGCAAATGAAAAGACACTGAGGTGAGAATGACCTTGCCTTTGCATGAGGCAGAGAGAAGGCCAGTGAAAAGAAAGAGGAGAGTTACATAGGGGCCAGGACATGTAAGGCAGGTTAAGCAGGCTGGATTTCATTATCATTACTGTGAGGAGCCATTGGAAGGGTCAGCTAAGAGAATGCGACCTGGCTTATGCTTTAGGAAAATTACTTCAACTACTTTGGTGAGTGCACTGTTTGGAACAAAAATGAATGAGTTAGAGCCACTTGTTTTAGATTAGATTTTGACCTTTTTTTGAGTACGTCTATTCTTAAATGTTTTTAAAATATATTGTTTTAAACTATTTGTAGGCGCAGTCATGCAGGAAAACCTCAGGTTTGCTTCATCAGGAGATGATATTAAAATATGGGATGCTTCATCTATGACATTGGTGGATAAATTCAACCCACACACATCACCACATGGAATCAGCTCAATATGTTGGAGCAGCAATAGTATCCTTTAAAAAAAAAAAACACACACACAAACCACTTATTAGGTTAAACAACCACTGTCAATGAAACTTTTGCATGTGCCTCCTACTGAGTAATGTATTTTGCATTGCTACCAAGGATAGATAACGTAAAATAGATTTACAAAACAATATATCATATGAATGCACTCTGATTTTATCTGTTGCGTTCATTTAAAAAAAATTTAGTTACAACCCACTTCATTTGAAAACACTGCTATTATAAAACGTATATTCTGTCTACACCATAGAATTAGTTATCAAAAGTTTCTTATTGAACCAAATGGAATAAGGTTGATAGTTGTGGAAATAATTCCAAAAGGTTTTGGAATGAGTTTTTGCGTCTACATTTGGGTATTTGTGGATCTGAACTGAAAAAGACAGAACTTGAAGGCAGAAGCAAGTTGGGGAGGAGATAAAAAATTGTCCAATATCTCCATCTTACTAATGTACTCTCCATATCTTCCTTCCTCTCTGTGTGTGTGATGAAAATTACATTATTTCCTAAACAGACATAGTAAAGTTACCTAGATTGAATTTTTCTAAGCTTTTTATGTTTCTGATTGACACCTTCCCTTTCTTGGTGAGCTCCTCAATGTGGATAAAAGAAAATGAGGGAGTGAAGACTGTAAACTAGGGTTTCTGAACCCTGTGCTATTGACTTTTTGGGGCAGAAAATTTGTTGTGGACCTTTCATGTGTGTTGTACCATGTGGAGAAGGTTTATTGGTCTTCACTTCTTAGGCACCAATAGCCTCTAGTTGTGACAACCAAAAACGTTTCCAGAATTGCCTGAATCACTCCCAGTAGAGAACCACTGCTGTAATCACAGTACTCCTATCACATTTTATATGAAAATGTTTTATGTAATTGGTACATTAGAAATTTTCTTTTGTGAAACTCATACGCTATTTCTTAAATTAAGATTTAACATTTGTCTGATTTTTATCAACACCAAAGTTTCTACTTTCTGATGAAAAAAATCAAAGCTTTAAAATGTGACTGGTTCAGGAACAAAAATATTAAAAGTTTTATATGACCCTTACTATTCTTGCATGTATATAACAAGAAGGACAAATTTTCTTACTGAATTAAATTTACCTCCTTATCATTCCTTGATTTTGCAGTAAAACAAATTACTTTGGTACTCTGTTAATCAAACTCATGGTTTGGTTTAAATGAAGTGACTACATTTTTGAAGGACTTTCCAGATGTGTAGTAGGGAAAATATTTTAAAGAGAGCGACAAGTATATGAAGTTGCTGTTCTCTATTTTTAGATTTTCATTATGTTTAGAGCTTAATTTTCCCTCTTACTATGTAAGAGAAAAGTAGCAATTTGTAGTAAGATTATTTTTTGGTTGACTTTTGTTTTAAGTTTTACTAGGAGTTGGCATTTACTGATGTGCTAGTTAATATTCTAACAACAAAACTGATGTAGCTATGAGACAGTGTTGTATGACTTTTGGAAATTGGTCTTATAGTTTTCTTGCATGAGCAGATGTGCACCGAAAGCCTTCATACAGTCTTATTCTTAATAAGGCTTTGATCACTTCCATGGAGGTTAATTACTGAAGAACAAAGAGTTCCCAGCCTTAGCAACTTTGGGTCCACATAGTATAGATTCCAAGAATGGGGTTAATGTGAGACACGAGAGAGATTAGTTTTTTGTTTCTTGTCCTTTAACTTATGTTCCTCACTTTCTCATGATTTCTAAAACTACAAGAGAAATAAAAAAGTAACTAGATTACCCACCCACATTATGTTTCAGTCCTTTTTTTTCTATATTTTAAGGAGAAAAGTAGTGGTAAACAGAGGAAGAAGTCAAGGAAAGGGAAATAGTTTTTCTCGCTATGGTAATATCTAGGTAGAAATGATTTGATTTGCATCATGTATCATAATAAAATTACAGTCTATGCTCTGTTTACAAAATACCTGAAAGTTATGCAGAACATTCAAAAGTTAATGCAGTTAGGGATTCTGAGTGTCTAATTAACCTTTCTCCATTGCTTTTACTCACAGATTTTAATTGCTAAAAAGCACAGATTTAAACTTCTGATATTTTAACTTGTTATGGCTGTCAAAATCAGACTCTTATTCTTAGTTATATTATTGTATTTAATCATTTTAGTTTTAAAATACTTACTGTTTTGTGTTTACTAATTGTTCCACTTACAATTCATGTAAAATAAGGTAAATAAAATTATATTTTATTTAAAAATTAAAACTCGTGACAATTCCTATTTAACCATACATATTTATAAAATATTTGCAAGTTACTGTAATATTCATTCTTAATTTAAGATTGAAACATTCTATCACAAAAATTCATGTTCTGGGAAAATATCAGGCCTTTTTTTTTTAAATAGAAAAATAGTAGACTAGTGTGGATGTTTGCTTCCTAGTTTAGATTGTTACCAAGCACTAGGTTAGTAAATATCTTGAACAGTTTCTGTAGATGAAAAGGTTGATTGATATTTGCTGATGCTGCTTTTATCATGCTCTCATTCTTGAAGGATAAAATTAGCCCTTCTGGCCTACTTTGAAAACAGAGTAGTATTTCACGTGGGTTAAATAGCTTTTGAGTGATAGCAGAGCCAGAAAGAAGGCTAGTTCTTCCCTGCAGTAGTAGCAAAGAGAATTAGTCTTAGTAATTATTAATAGTAATGTGAGCCATTTTTGAAAGCTACTCTGTAAGCTATACTCATTGCTTGTCTTCTTAGTGTGTTTGCTTTTATAATTGCAATTCTTATAATAGTCTAGTGCTATAGATGTTCATGGATTGTTTGATGCTCCATAACTCTTCATTTAGATAACTTTTTAGTAACAGCATCTTCCAGTGGCGACAAAATAGTTGTCTCAAGTTGCAAATGTAAACCTGTTCCACTTTTAGAGCTTGCTGAAGGGGTAAGTGATTTTTTTTTTTTTAACTTTTAAAAATCTTAGTTTTGCTTGACTGGCAATTGCTTGTTTATTGTGGTGCTTGGGACTAAATATAAAGGTTTTTAAAAGCATTATTTTTAACTTAAGCCAAAATAATATAGTAACACTTAAAAATGAGATATGTGTACTTACTGAAGTATTTTTAGGTAAAATAGTTTTGAATATAGGGGAGCAATTGAAGACTTGAATTTTGTTGACTAGGCACTTCATTTCTCCATTTTCCTTCAGTGGGAGAGGATCCCTGTTGCTGCTATTTTAGGGCGATGTCCCACATAGGTTACTAGGTTGACCTGAGCATATAAACTCTAATGACACAGCACTGCTTTACTGATCTTGGGCTCAGGACCATCAGGAACAGACTCACAGCTGATGGTAGCCCTCTGCTTCAGATTCTGTCCACCTGTACTGAGGGGCCTGTCTGAGCCTCCTCCATACTCTCCTTAAACAGGTTGGCTTTGTCAAAATGAGCTTAGGTCCCAGGGCGTTTAAATGAAGCTCTCACTACGTACTGTTGCCTTATCCTTGTTTTTTTTTTCTTTTGAGATGGAGTCTCGCTCTGTTGCCCAGGCTGGAGTGCAATGGTGCAATCTTGGCTCACTGCAGCCTCTGCCTCCCCAGTTCAAGCGATTCTCCTGCCTCAGCCTCTCAAGTAGCAGGAATTACAGGTGTCCACCACCATGCCTGGCTAATTTTTGTATTTTTAGTAGAGACGGGGTTTCACCATGTTGGCCAGGCTGGTCTTGAACTCCTGACCTCATGATCTGCCCGCCTCGGCCTCCCAAAGTGCTGGGATTACAGGCGTGAGCCACGGCACCCAGCCTATCCTTTTGTTTCATAAGTTAATCCCTCTGATTAAGGATAATACTGGCTTCTTCATTTCTAGTCACACACTCTTTGAAAGCTATTTCTTTTTTAAATAAGATAAGATTTAAATAAAAAGGTATGAGTAGTTGATAGCTTTTTTTTTTTTTAGTTTCAAAGTTTTTCTAGCAGATCTTAAATTATTATGAATTGTCATAATTTTACACACTGGGATAGATAAAGTAGCCCAATTAGAAAGAAAACAGCAGGACAACTGAATAAAAGCTCAACTAATTTAAAGAGGACTCATGATTTTTATCAATCCTCTCCTAAAGGTATCCAGTGGGATTGACCTGAACTTCAGTTCTAACCCACAGATGTTGGAGACTGGGACAGAGGGAATATCTGCTAACAGTAGAAAATGGAGTTTGAGGCACTCTGTTTAGCCTGACTTAAGCAAAATCAAGGCATAGAATGTCTCTGGTCGATAAAAGGCAGACTGAAGTCTTCAAGGGCAGGCAAAACATCTTAACCATCTTTGGATCTTTGTATCCTAAGATGTTCAAAAAACATTTGTTAATGTCAACATCAAAACAATTTCAACTTCTACTCTACCACTATATATGTGTACTACTGTTATGCATTATGCCTTAGAATCAGTAAATCAGTATTTGGGAGCTTTTTTTTTTAAAGTATAAAAATAACACATGGCATTTACAAGTGTGACATAATTCTAAGAGTTTTGTGAATATTCCAAATTAGTTGCTATGATTCTTAGCCCTCTTTCCCATAGTTAACAAATTGTATCATAATGCTGTTGGATAAAAGTAAGATTAGTTGAGTTCAAATTTTCAATCTATTTTAATTTAGTTATGAAAATATTTGCAAACATTGGTTTTTGAGCTTTTACTGGTAATGTTTAAAGTAACATATTAATGTGCTAATAACCTTTTTGTAACTTCCAAGTCCTCTTACTCATGTATTATTTGAGGCATAGACCTTTTCTACTTGAGAAAATAAATTATGATCCTACTCATTTTAAAATTTTACAGTAGAACTTTAAGTTCATATTTATTTTCTTTGATTTTGTGTTTCACCTCTTTAAAGTAGAATGTACCTTTGCCTTGCACCTTGAGCAGTGCAGGATTCCTGTAATAACCACACAATTTCCTTTAATTATTTAAGTTCATTAGTTGCATTAATAATACATTATCATAAAAAAGACCTATCAATAGGGTTAGCCAGCTCTAAATATAATTTTTATTTTGAGCGCTTAAGAGTAATTGTAGTTGTTCTGATGATTGGAGTCCCAATATATTGCTCTTCAATGGACACCATCTTTTTCTGTTTTATTTAAAGGCTGTTTTGATAGCTCTTAGCAAACTGTCCTGATTTGCAGTGACAACCAGACTCTGAATCTTTTTAGTCTCCCTCAACCAAAGTCAATTCCTAGAATGGTATCTGCAGGAGAATTACAGCAACTATACTGAAACATTGATGTTGTGTGCATCTTGCTATTTTTATATGTTAGTTGATACTCTTGGTCAAAATTTCAGAGCTAGAAGGAACCCTGGGGTCCACAGACTTGAACACAAATCTATTTGATTTCCTTGAAGCATTTTTGACCCCCTTAAAAGCCGTTGGATCCATGTGGAAGAAAGACAGTAAGAGAGTGGCTCTTTAGTACAAGATTAGCATGTTTATAGTATTTGAACATGCAATGGGGGAAGGGCTAGAGGAAGGGGATCATATGCACCCTTTAAAGAATCTCTTTTGAGCAGAGGATATTTTTGAGAAGCATGGATTCTCAAAGTAAGAACAGTAGATCTAGTCTTCACCTTTCATTTCTCAAATGCAGAAACATAGGCTCAGAAAGGTGAGATGATTTGCCTAAACCTACATAGCTTGCCTTTTAACTTTTATTGAAGTCATAAAATGTCTCCTTTGAATTTGAAGAATCCAAGGATGCACTGTGGAAGTTACAACTAATGTAACTTCGTAGTGCATCTAAAGGTTACATAGGAAAAAAATGCAACACTGTTCTGTGTAGCATAGTTACTGATGGCACCACCAAATTGGTGACACTCAAAGATACTCGTTGAGAAGAACTTGACAACATCTGTATTTTTAGCCATTCTATAAAGATGGAGCATGGGTATGGGCCTTGTGCTAGTGAAACTGACGTTCTGGCAGGGGACAGGCAGTAAACTAGTAAACAAAAAATACCCAGATATTGGTAAGTTATCATGCAGATAACTAAAATAAGATATTGTGATAGCAAGTTACATTAGGTAGCCAATGGAGGTCCCTTGAAGTGTGGTGGCACTTAAGTTGATACCTGTTGACGAGAAAGTCTTCCAAACAGGGTTCAGCGAATTTAGCTTTCTAGGCAAGGAGAATAGCTGTGTAGAAGCCTTGAGGCAAATATAGGGTTGTATATTTAAGGAATGGAAGGTCAGTATGGCTGGAGAATTAGTGGATGAGGGAGAAAATGGTAACAGATGAGGTAGGGCCCAAATAATAGGACTTCGAAAGCCAGGTAAATGGAGTTTATTCTTAGTGTGATTGGAAGCCGTTGAAGATTTTTAAACAGGAAGGAGACATGATCTGATTTACGTTTTTAAAGTCCACCCTGCTTATGAAGGATGGAATACAGGAGAGCAGGAGTGGAAACAGAGAAACCAGTTAGGAAGCTGCTGTCGTAGTTTGGTAAGGTTTGGGTTAGTGTTAGTAGTAGCTATAGATAAAGGGGAGCCCATGTGGGATTCATTCTTGGGTTGGAGTTTAGAGAGCTTACT
Organism: Pongo abelii; assembly: GCF_028885655.2. Taxonomy (NCBI): domain Eukaryota; kingdom Metazoa; phylum Chordata; class Mammalia; order Primates; family Hominidae; genus Pongo; species Pongo abelii. The sequence continues at coordinate 95,440,435 of NC_071995.2, forward strand.
GATAGATTGGAGGGGAGGGAGAACAAGAAATCAAGGGTTATTCTGAGAAATGGATAACCAGTTTCTCAGTTTTTAATCTTGAGAAACTGGATGGTGTCTTTACAGAGATGGGGAACAGTTGAGGTCAGGCTTTGATGACCTGATGTCTGAGACTTGGTCTCCTTAACAGGGAGATTTGCTGGAAGACTTAGGGCAAGTATCTTGACTTCTTAAAAAAAAACTTACCCATCGGTAAAATGAGGGCTGTAAACTGGAAATTCTTTTAAAGTCTCTTCTATTTTTAGCATTTTTGAGCTGGTGATTGATTTTAATGTAGGATATTCTGTGGAAATATAAGAGCAGGCTTTATCAAGGGGAGATAGGATAGGCAAACAAGCCCTGATGGGAGACCAGGACTGCCAGTGTTTAAGCTTCCTGTGTCGTCACCGGTCCACAGAAGTGAACACAAATCTATTTGATTTCCTTGAAGCATTTTTGACCCCCTTAAAAGCTGTTGGATCCATGTGGAAGAAAGACAATGAGAGAGTGGCTCTTTAGTACAAGATTAGCATGTTTATAGTATTTAATTTAACCAGTATTTATCATATGCTTACTAAGTGTTGGATGAGACCTGAAAGTCAGATCTGGGCTCTGTTAAATTAAGGTAACTTTTTTTTTTTTTTTTTTAAATAGCAAAAGCAGACATGTGTCAATTTAAATTCTACATCTATGTATTTGGTAAGCGGAGGCCTAAATAACACTGTTAATATTTGGGATTTAAAATCAAAAAGAGTTCATCGATCTCTTAAGGTAAGCAATTAAAAAAAAATCTTCACGAAAAAATGGATATCTTAATGCATTTAGAGTACTTACCAAGCTTTTATTTTTGAACTTTTATGATAAAAATAAGAGGCTTCAGAATTGAACTAAGATTTGTTAGGGAAAATAAAGGTGCTATTTAGCCAAAAACTTGTTTTTATGTCTTTTTGCTTACATGTATAGCATTAATGCATATGATCAACATTTAAAACTTTTTTCTTGTTTTTTCATTTAGTTCTACTCTTATTTGAATGAACCACTTCACTCATTTTTTTCTAAACAATGGTTTGTGGTCATCAGGGATCTTTCCTTAGGGCAAGCTGGAAAAAATGAGAGTTGTTTTGTGATGATAGTATTCAATATAGTAATCAGAGTTGGAGGGTCAGCTTTTTAGTTACGTAGTATATTTGCTGCTCTTGTTTGTGTTTTTTTGTGTGTGTGTGTTTGTATTTTTAACTTGGTAATATTTTGTAAACTAATTTACTATTTACAATTAATGTTTCTTTAATAATTAGCTTTTTGTAGTTTCAGAAAATAAAAATATTCAGCACAAGAAAGTCTATGGTTTTTTTTTGGAATTCTGCTTTTCATTATATTGTCTTTTTAATATTTAGAAGTTGATCTTGAAATTAATTTTTGTCTTAAAAAAGTTTTAATACGAAAAATATAAACATATTTATATCTACATGCATACACAGAAGAAGAACTTTCTTTAACCCATCACCCATATAAGCTTCACTTACCCCATCCCTGCATGGCAAAATTTGATGGTTTTTTCCATTTTCAGCTTTCCCAATTACTCTGGATGGTTCCTGTCTTTTCGGTGTGAAATTCATAATGTTTAGCTCCCTCATTCATTCTGTTAATGAATATTTTGACTACTTATGATAGTGGGAAATCTAATGTTTTACCTTTAGATCTCTACAGTCCTCTCCCTGGTGATTAACACAATTTCTGGCACTTAGTAAATGTTTGCTGAATGACTTATTCTCCACAGTTGAAATTAGGAAGACACTTACCTCTTTATAAAGTCATAGAAATTACATTGGACTCCATGTTCTTAATTTCCCAAATGAGAACGATACCCAAAATGTCTGCTCTTCCTTTTTTCTTTTCATCAAACATTTTTTCCTCAAGATAGCAAGTGTTCCATGGTTTTGGGAAAGGAATAATAGGTAGAGAAATCTCTGAAAATACTTGAAGGACCACTTGAAAAAGTTGTAATATAAGTGGAATATCATAGCTATTATTCTTGCTATTACATAAATAATTACTAGATACAGGGCTTAGTTCGTTGGTATTATTGAGATATGGCATCTTCCTGTTAAAAACTCTTCTTCCAATTTTGGTCACTTTTCTCTGCTCCTGCTGGACATCTCTAATTTGATGTTGGAAAACATAGTCCTTGTGAACTCAGTTTGTTTAAAACCTGAAAGTTTTACTTCCTCAAAGTGTATTTCTAATTGGATTTGAGAGGCAGCCTGGTATAGTGGAAGGAAGAGAGGCTTTGGAGTTTGACATGGAATTGAATCCTGGCCCTGTCACTTAGCAATTACGTGAGCTTGCGCAGGTTTCTTAACCTCTCAGTGTCTCATGTACTTCGTTTATAAAATGGGCAAAATGACCTTGCCCCTCAGGCTTTTCTAAGCATTAAATAATATATAAAGCTCCCAGCACTAGTAGGTTCTCAGCAAATGGAAGCAGCTTCTGTTATCTCACAGATGCCTTGCTCATTTGTTTTTCCCACTCCTCCGTTTTGCAATGTCTGGTTTCTTTCCCCTTCCCATGATTTTTCTCTTTTCTCTAAGGTTGAACTCCAGCTTTATGTCTTCCATAAAGCTTCCTCTGCCAACTTCATTCACAGTAGCTCTTTCTCTTTCCTCTGACACTTTGCCTCCATCATTCATTTAGCATATTCTCTGCCATTTTCATGTTAAAGCAGAAACTCAAAATAGTTAACTTGCAATACCTGTTATTTGTCAGAGGAAGTGAATTCTTTAAGGAAGACATAATGCCGTGTAGAAAATTACCTGTCCATAATCTCTGTCTCTCTCTCACTCTCTCTCTCTCGTAAAGTGCCTGGACCATTTTTATCATTATTGAAAATAATTCTCTGTATATTTGAGGAAAATGTTAAAGCAAATATTAGATTGATAAATACATAATGTATGGTATTTACAGAAACATGAAAATGGGCTGATCGAGGATTATGGGGCAGTGTACTTACTTCATTTCTCTCTTTCAGGATCATAAAGATCAAGTAACTTGTGTAACATACAATTGGAATGATTGCTACATTGCTTCTGGATCTCTTAGTGGTGAAATTATTTTACACAGTGTAACCACTAATTTGTCTAGTACTCCTTTTGGCCATGGTAGTAACCAGGTACAGTATGAGTTTATTCAGAGTAAAATTGGTAAGATAGATTTTGAATTGTATCTTACATAAGACTGTGAATTTAAGTTTTTGAAATGCTTGATTGAAAAACTTTAGCTATTTTTAAATGGTAGTGTTTTAAAATATTCAGATAGCAAGCTAATTCATACTAGATTATGGTGCGTATATAAATTTGATTATATAATCAAATAGTCACATCCTTCTAGACTATAACTATATACAGCATAATAAAATACAAATAGTTGTTAATAGGTTAAATGTAAAAAATGGATATTAATCTTTCTACAGCATTACTATTATGGAAATGTGTAACATAGCTCAGACTTTGTCAGCTGCAAGACAGATATACTCATAAATACTGTTTTGGGGACATGGAATGATTGAGTGTGTTTAGGCAGAGAGTAATCTAAGTTTTGTATTTTTGTTTTTGTAGGTATATGATAAAGTATCGAAGCTTATATATTTCAGGTTAATATAAGTGTTTTGGGAAACTTTTTAAAAGGAAAATAAGTCAATTTTTTTCCTCTGTAAAAAATGTTCAAAAGAATAAATTCAGTTTTTCAAGGAACCTAACTCTTGGTTAACTTTCCATAAAATTCGCCATAGAAATTTCCCATGAGGTGCAAGTTCTTTCAGTTTTTACTTAATTGTAATCTCTTTGGCCATAACTATTATAAAATATGGGAGATCTTCACTTTTGGGAAGTAGTTTTTTAAATTATTACTTGAATAGTATTTAGTGCTTAAAAAATTTAGTGGATATGAAAAGCATACAGGAAAAAGTCTTTTTTAAGTTTCATATATATTGGGGAATAATACAGATATATAAATGGTATTATGAGTAAGTGATATAAAACAGTCTTATGGTGATTCAGAACAGCTGAGAGAAGACCATCTGGGAATAAAATAGGGAAAATTGAAAGGGTTGGGGAGTTTCAGCTACGTCTAAGGCTTATTGATTTTGTTTTTACTATGACAATATAAACTGGCCTCTTTGCCAATTATTTGTTTCTAACTTGTATTAGGATTACTCTTTTTTTGCTTGTTTGTTTGTTTTTTTTGAGAAGGAGTCTCGCTCGCTGCCCAGGCTGGAGTACAGTGGCGCAATCTCAGCTCACTGCAACCACTGTCTCCCAGGTTCAAGTGATTCTCTTGTCTCAGTCTCCCAAGTAACGGGGATTACAGGCACCCATCATCATGCCCAGCTAATTTTTGTATTTTAGTAGAGATGGGGTTTCACCATGTTGGCCAGGCTGGTCTTGGACTCCTGACCTCAGGTGATCCACCTCCCTCGGCCTCCCAAAGTGTTAGGATTACAGGTATGAGCCACTGCACCCGGCCAGGGTTAGTCTTTTTTACGTGTCCACATTATTGGTGGAACCATGGCCTGTTTCTTTGTCCTCAGTCTATTTTCTAGTTTCTTGCCTTACATGGAGAAGATGTATAATAAATATTTGAATGTATGAATATTTTTAGAGATGACAAAGATTTTGTTAGGCAAATATAAAGCTTTAGAAGAGGGATTTTTTTTTTCTTTCTTAGAGACAGAGTCTTACTCTATTGCCCATGCTGGAGTGCAGGGGAATGATCATGGCTCACTGCAGCCCCAACTCCTGGGCTCAAGCAGGAGCTTGGCTAATTTTTTTTTTTTTTTTTTTTTTTTAAAATATGAGAGACAGGGTCTCAGTATGTTGTCCAGGCAGGTCTTTAACTCCTGGCCTCAAGTGATCCTCCTGCCTCAGTCTCCCAAAGTGCTGGGATTACAGGCATGAGCCGCCACACCCAGCTGGGAAAGGGATGTTTTATATGGAGGAAATCACATTAACAAAAATAAGGAGAAAGAAAATTGCATGGGCTTTATATAGGACCAATGTGAGAAAAGATTGGAAAAGGGTAAATATGAATATAGTATTGATATAAGACTGAATGTCACACAAAAGACTTGTTTTGGAAGGTATTTAGGGAAATTAATCAGAGTTTTTAATTAGTTGAATGTCAGAATCATAGAATCCTTGAACATTAAAAATAGCCTTTAGAGGTAATCTCGCTTTCTGCATTTTATGGATGAAGATAAATGATTTGCCAAAGGGATGCTCTTTAGAATGTGCTAATATTGTCATAAAAGCAGGAACTTATATTTTGTTTTGGTGATTTCTTTTTTATTTGTATTTTGATAAAGGAGAGACATAAAGTCTAAGGCCATAAACTTTGGAACTATTGTGAAAAAAATCATTAATGTTCAAATATCTTTTTTAAGGACATAGAGTAACTTTCTTTTTTTGTGTGTGTTAGAAGCATGACAAATTTATAAATTTTGGACTGACTTTTCAATACCATAAAAATTAGACCAGATACTACTATGTATATTCTTGTACTTCAATTTTTATGTTTATTGTATCTTGCTAGAGAGTTTTCTTATTAAAATCAGACATGAAGGAATATTCCTGAAAACATTAGGTTTGACTATACCTTTTGGCCTAATTTTGTGTAAAAGATTTAAATTTTTTAAAACAATTGAGGTGTGACTTATAATAAAGTGCAGTGCGTATATCTTAAGTGTACAGCTTGTTGAATTTTTATGTATACGTAAGTACATTTGTGTAACTACTAACAAAATCAAGATATAGAACATTGCCAGCACACCAGAGGACTTGATTTTGCCTTTTCCAGTCACTACCTCATATTTTATGAAAGGAATCATATGTGGGCCAGACGCAGTGGCTACCTGTAATCTCAGCACTTTGGGAGGCTGAGGCAGGCAGATTGCTTGAGCCCAGGAGTTCAAGACCACCTTGGGCCATGTGGCAAAACCTCATCTCTATTAAAAATATTAAGAAATTCACCAGGCATGGTGGTGCATGCCAGTAGTCCCAGCTGCTTGGGAGGCTGAGGTAGGATGATCACTTGAGCCTGGGAGGTTGAGGCTGCAGTGAGTTCTGATTGTGCCACTGCACTCCAGACTGAGTGACAGAGTGAGACCCTGTCTCAAAAGAAAAAAAAAACAAGGAATCATATGTGTCTGGTTTCTTTTAGCCATCATTACATTTGCTTTGTTGCATGGAATAGTAGTTCATACTGTATTAATACTGTGTAGTGTTTCCTTATATGAATGGGCCACCATTTATCCATTCTATTGTTGATGAGCAGTGAATTGTCTTGTTTTAGCTGTTACAAGGTAGCTACCGTGAATATTTTTGTACAAGTCTTTTTTTAAGATATATGTTTTTATTTCTTTTGAGTAAATACTTAGGAGTGGAATTGCAGGATTGTAGCATAGGCATACAGTTTTACTTTATGAAAAATTGCCAAAACATTTTCTAAAGTGAAATCCAGCTGGCTGTGAGATCAGTTGCTCCACATTTTTGCTAATACTTGGCATTATCTGTCTTATTTTTGCCACTTTGATGGTTATGTAGTGCTGTCTCATGGTGGTTTTAATTTGCATTTGTCCATGTTGAATGATGTTAAGTGTATTTTTATATGCCTTTTGTGAAGTGACTGTTCAAGTCTGTTGCCCATTTTTATGTTGGGTTATTTGTGTTTTTAAAATTTATTTATAATTTCTTATGTATTGCAGGTAGATTCATTTTGGGGATATGCATGTTGCAAATATCTTCCTCCAGCCACGGCTTGCTGTTTTACTCCTTAGTACCTGTTTGTGTGTGTGTGTGTGTGTGTGTGTGTGTGTGTGTTTGTGTGTGTTTTAGTGAACAGAAGTTCTTAAATTTAATGAAGTTAAGTCTCATATATCAGTCTTTTCTTTTATGTTTGTTGCTTTTTGTGTTCTCTTGAAGAATCTTGCCTGCCCCAAGATTTTGAAGATACTATTCTGTGTTTTCTTTTAGAAGCTTTGTTGTTTTATCTTTCTTATTTATGTTTGTTATGATCCATTTCAAGTTAATTTTTATGTATTGTGTGAGAGAGGGTCCTACATTACATATAGATATCTAATTGTACCAATGTTAATTAATTACAAAGACCAACCTGTCCCCACTGAATTACATTAATGCCTTCTTGCAAAACTGGTAACTGTATATGTTAGTTAGTAGTCATTCTATTTTGTTCCATTGGTCTAGTTTGACTATTACTAGTTTTGCTTATTGTAGCTTTATGGTAAATCATGATATTTTTAACTTCACTTTGACTACTATGGGCCTTTTGCATTTCTAGCTGAATTTTAGAATCAGCTTGCCCATTTCTAACAAAAAATCTGCTTCATTTTGATTAAGATTATATTGGATCTATGGACCAATTTAGGAACAACTACTATCTTAACAATATTGATTCTTCCATGAACATGGTATAACTATCTATTTATCTAAGGCTTTAATTTTTCTTAGCAGTGCTTTGCTTTTACTGTAGAAGGCTTGCATATCTTTTAGTAGATTCATTACCATGCATTTGATTTTCTGATGATACATTTTTAATTGCATTTTTTGTTAAATTTTATTTTCCAATTCTTTGTGGCTTGTAGAGAGAAACACAGTTGATATTTGTCTTTTGTCATTTTATCCAAAAATTCTGCTAAATTCACTTAATAGTTTGGACAGTCTTGATTCTTTTGAAAGAATTTGTAGGTTTTTTTTTTTGCATTTAAAGTTTATACACTATCATGGCTGTCATCTGTGAATAATAAGTTTTTATTTCTTATTTCCTAATCTTTATATATGTTATTACTTTTTCTTTATTGCGTTGACTAGGCTCTCCAATCCAGTGTTGAATAGAAGTGATGATAGTGGGCATCTTTATTTTGTCCCCAAATTCTGGAAGAAGCATTCACAGTTTACTACCAAGCATGATAGTAATTGTAAGGTTTGTTTTGTAGATATCTTTTATCTTATTAGGGTGCTGTATATTGTGGGCAAATTTTACTATTTATGTTGGAAGTTTTACATCATTTAGCTCCTATAATTCATATTTATTCATCCTAAATGAAAGTAGCAATAAGCAATAAGTATACAGTTAACCAAACAGAATGTTGAGTGCTGTGAAAGCAATAAACTGCAGAGTTCCAAGGGAACCTAAAGGAGAGACACCTAAGCCATTTGGGAAGAATGAAAGCATTTTAAAGGAAATGATGTCTCAGTGGCAGCCTGAGGAAAAGTCCAAGTTATTCAGACCTGGGTTTTTGGGGAGGGACCAGAGAATGTGGTGAGAGGATTTGGAGAGCATTGTAAGCAGAGGTTATCACAGCATAGAATGCTTACCACCATTTATTGTGTTTCAGCACTGTGATCATTGCATTGAATTACATTGTCTTGTTTAATCTTTGCTACTAACTTGTGAGGTATATGTTCTCATTTTACAAATGAGAAAACAGATTCCAGGACTTTCAGATCATACAACTCTTAATTGACTATTTTACATATCAGCTCTTCAGAAGTGGTAGCATTTTCTTTTGTATATCTAGCTCAGGAGCAGCTGAATATATAAGGGTTTGAGGATGAAAAGCTTCTGGAAACTTTACACTATTTTCTTGTCTCTTTGTGCAGGAGTCCAACATGTACCTATACCTCTTCCTCACACCAGTATCTTTTAAAATTCTATGTGATAGGTTGCTGTATTGTTAATTTTGAAAGGATTTTCATTGATAACTTTGCACAGGGAACTGAATTAAATATATCTTTTAGTTTAGGAAAACAGTAATGCTCAAAGCTTATCTCTTATCTAAGGTCAGATAAACTAGAACTTGAGATCTTCATGGGCCTGCTGCCTCCTGCTTGGGCATTCTGCATCTCTGTAGGATCTTCTGATGTAGCTTTACGTGGTAAGTCCCACATTTATTTGGAGAGCACTAGGAGTAAAGCATCTTAGCTAGCTGAGTGAACTTGAACAAGTTACTTAACTCTCAAGCCTCCTTTTCCTTATCTTTCAAGTGAGAATAATATACTTTCAATGGGATTTTTTTTTTTTTGATGGATAAATGAGATGGCGAGTGTGTTTATCATGTTGCCTGCCATTTGGTAAGAGGTCAGTGGATGTTAGCTGTTACTGTGAGCTTTTAATGAATACCAATCCATTAAAATACCTTTTGTGATTTACTTCTCTAAAATGGTTTGAACATCTTTAGGTTTAATGTGTTCCCTCCAAACCCAGTTGCAACTTGACCCCAGTGATCATATTTTGTGTTTTAGACTGATTTAAAAATGAGAGCATGGTGAAAAATTTGACTAGAGTCTGTTGGTTTTTTTCCCCTTTCCCTGGAACAAATGGTTATATTTGTTTTGTGTACCATTTTATTTCATTTTTCTTCAATAAGTTATACCATTAAAACAGAATACATGGGCTAGGAAATGCAAGTTGGCTTCTGCTGGTAAGGATGCAGTCCCAGTTTTCTTAGTGAGGAAAGACAATTTTCATGATTTTACGTACTTATGTTTTCCTTTTATGGGCAGCATAATTTAAACCTTTGGAATGTTTTTTTTTTTTTTTTCAAATTAGTTTTTTTTTCCTGCAAGCAGTACTGCCTGTTTTATCTGATTGTGGCCCAAAGCATCGAATTGCTACTTAATGAATGTTTATTCATTAAAAAAACTTTTATTAAGATTTCTCAAAATTCAGTTCAGTTTAAAAATATTGTGGCCAGGCACAGTGGTTCACACCTAGAATCCCAGCACTTTGGGAGGCCAAGGCAGGCAGATCGCTTGAGCCCAGGAGACCAGCCTGGGCAACATGGTGAAACGCCGTCTCTACAAAAAATACAAAAATTAGCCAGGCGTGGTGGTGCGCACCTATAGTCCTAGCTACTGAGGAGGCTGAGGTGAGAGGAGGGATTGAGCCTGGGAGGTTGAGGCTGCAGTGAGCCATGACTGTGCCGCTGCACTCCAGCCTGGGTGACAGAGCGAAAAAAAAAAAAAATTGTGTGTGTGTGTATAATATATATCATGTTCATTTAAACAACGTTCATAAAAATTTCAAATCTGTCAAAACAGATTTGAGTTACAGACTGAATAATTAATTAACAGACTGAATAATTGAATTCAATTACTTAAGCCCAATTTCTGTGATCAATTTTACTTATTGAGAAAAATGGTAAATAGGGCACATCTATGATTAAATTATAAATTTTTCTATTTTTGCTTCTATGAACAGTCATGAATTTCAAATCTTTAAAAATGATCAAATTAGTGTCTTAGTGAAAGTCATAGGAATGTGGAATCTCACAGAATCTGCATCATACTGAATTTTATATATTGAAATAAGATTTCCTGAGTATATTTAGAATCCAACTTCGAAATATCTGAGCTGAATTAAAGTTATTAGCTTTATGTGGATCACAGTGTCTTTCTACAGGGGAAAAGAGCCTTGCTGCTTCTGCAGAACTCCTGGGCTGACAGACTACTTAGGTTATCATTGCATGTCACTCTTTGGCAAGTTTAGCATCTTAGGCTCACAAATAGGTTAACTTGTGTTACCTTTCTCAAGCTGCAGCCTTTTCCAAAGCAATTACAAACGTCAATCTATTACATTGATTCCTTAGATTAAAAAATGATCTTTAAATGTAGATTTTCTGTGACATTTCAGTATATGTTATTCAGTATATGTTAAATCCATTTGCTTTTCCTAAATGAAATGTTTTATGTATAGATTTTGTAAGCATTAATAGTCTGCTTGAGTATGGAGATCTGGTAAATGTAAATATTAATTATATTTTTAGAAATAATAGTTTTCTCAAGAATGAATCTATTCTAAATTGGTTTATTTCATTGACTGGTTATATTTATACCAGAATTGCAGCACTCAAAAACTTTGACTATAAAGACTTTTTATCTAGAAGTGGTCTTTTTTATGTTATATAGGAGCATTGGTATAAAATGTTTATATGATAACATTTCTTTGATTCTCTATATATTTCTGTAGTATTTGTATACACTTGACTAGCCTATATAATATGTTCTTGAGCAATTTTATAATTGACATGTAGGCATAAAATAAATGGATAATCTGTATATTTCTTCTTAAAGACTTTTCTCCTTCTATTTTTATCTTCCAAATTTTCTTCAGTGGAAAGCTATTTGAAAGATGTTTTCTAACAGTGTTTCCATGTCTAGCTCTGTCTTCTATCCATATAGTTATACTCATTCTGTTTGTCCAATCATGTTTTCTGCCTGTTCTCATTAGTGATCTACCCTGGGTATCCTCATATTATTAGTCTTCATAACCATAATTTTTAATGACTGGATGTATTTCATTATTCATTGCCATCATTTACCTAAACAATCCTCTATTGTTTCATTTTCCAAATTTTTATAATAAAAATGAGCACGTTAATATTGTTTTCATAAGTATGTGTCTTCTGATTTTTGATTCTTTTCTTTGCGAGTACAAGTTCTCTTTCAACGTAATTTAGTAGCAGGCTTACATTTTCTTTAAGGAGCTTAAGTGTTACTCTATTATCTTTGGTCTCAAACGTGTGATGTGATTTCATAGCTTTTGAAACCCTTTTAAGTCACTAGTTTTTTATTCCTAGGTTATTCAAAGGAATTTTTTTTCTTTAAAGCCAAGTAATTTTTCTAGAATATATCTTGATGTTGGTCATTATGTATTGCTATTGTTAGGTACATACTGTGTTTCTTTTTTTTTTTTTTTTGAGGCAGAGTTTCGCTCTGTCGCCCAGGCTGGAGTGCAGTGGCACTGTCTCGGCTCACTGCAAGCTCCGCCACCCGGGTTCACACCATTCTCCTGCCTCAGCCTCCCGAGTAGCTGCGACTACAGGCGCCTGCTACCACGCCTGGCTAACTTTTTGTAGTTTTTTTAGTAGAGATGGGGGTTTCACCACGTTGGCCAGGATGGTCTCAATCTCCTGACCTCGTGATCTGCCCGCCTCGGCCTCCCAAAGTGCTGGGATTACAGGCTTGAGCCACCACCCTGGGCCCATAGTGTGTTTCTTAATATGTAGTTTCAAGTCTTTTTTTATTTTTGGAAATTTTTCTTAAATTATGATTTTTAGTATTCTTTTTCTCTCTTTGGATTTTTTGTTGTTGCATTTTCTTTGCTTATCTTCAGTGGTTTATCATTTTTTCTCAAGTGTTTTTAAACTTTTTTCTTATTTCTTTTTGATTTTTAAAAATGTCTTCCTTTTTAACCTGTCTTTAAGGTATTGTCTGTTGTGTTTATTCATTTTTGAATTCCTTCTAAATTAGCCTTCATTTTTGAAGAGATTTAAAAAATTTCTAATTCTTTCCCAAGTTCTGACATCTCTTTTCTGAGTTTTAAATTTGTGTTTTTTTTCTTAATGTCTTGTATTTTTTTTTCTTTCTGATCATCTGTTGAGAACGTTTTTCTCCTTGTTCTTTTTGTTTTCATAAGTTTGTGTGGGATATATCTGTGAAATTAGTTTTAGTTTCCCTGAACTTCTAGACAAAAGGAGGTCAAAGTGGCTTTTCTAACTTCACAGAGCTCCCTATTGTTTTCATATATATCATACACACACACACACACACACACACACACACACACATATATGTGTATATATATATATATATTCTTTTTAATGGCTGCTTGCTTTCTGGGGTTCCCTGACTCTGCTCTACTTTTCCACCTGTCTGTGAACCTTTGTTGCCTTCAGCTCTGTTGCCTCCATACTGTTCAGGTTTGCTTCCACTTCTAGCAGATCTCCTCAGTGTGGGGCTGTGACCTGAGAGGGACACACTTTGGCTGGTCAGTTTTGGAATTCTCTGGCTAAACTGCTCTTGTCCTGACCTTCCTGCAAACCCGTAGCACAGACCTGTTAATGAAGTGGATATTCTGGGTTTTGACTGAGGTTGTAAAATTGACCACCATGCTTTTCTGTGAATACCTTTTGGCTGTTATGGGCTGCTTCTGTTCTCAGATCTGTCACAGATTCCTTGTTATTTCCTTCTACTTCCTTCTGCACAGACACCAGTACCATGAAGGACTTATGGCTGTTAATTGACCTCTCAGCGTGTGTTTGGGGGTTCATGGGGATACCTCATCATCTAGTTTGTTGTAAATGTTGTCCGTGGGATTTTAGTTTTTGGTCATCTAGTTTATTATCTGTTGTAAAACACACACACACACACACACACACACACACACACACACTCTCTCTCTCTCACACGCTGTGTTGGGGATCTCTAAGACCAGATTTGGTCATTCTCTAGGAGAACTCACAGGATTCTGTATATAGTCATACTCATGGCTATGATTTATTTTATAGTGAAAGAATACAAAGCAAAACCAGCGAAGAGAAAAGTGCATGGGGTGAAGGCCCTAGGAAACCAGATGTTAACTTCCAAGGGTCTTCTCCTACAGTGGATGGGCTTAACCCCTTCCAGGATCAAATTGTGACAACATATATGAAATGTTGTCTACCAGGGAAGCTAGTTAGAGCCTCAGTGCCTGGGGTTTTTATTGGGGGGCTGGTTATATCTAGGAGTCCACTGCCTAGCACATACCAAAATTCCAAACTCCCAGAAGGAAATTAGGTGTTCAACTGTGGTTCAGCCTTAAACCATATCTATCACAAATAAGTTTAGGCAGAGTGAGTGAGCCACTCTTAGGAGTTAAGGCAGTGGGACTCCTTCCAAAACCCAAGTTTGCAGATGCTAGCCAAGGACCAACCCTGAGTGTGGGACTTTTTAAAGATAGACAGTCTCAGGCCTGCTTTTCTACATACACATACACACACACACATGCACGCATGCACTCACAGTATTGACGGACGTTCAGAAACTCTGCCACCACCATAACCAGTAACTTCTCAGAGACCTCCCATTGAAAGGATTTTAAGCAAAAGACAAATATGTTGAGATTTTTCAGGTTTGAAGATGTTAGTTACTGCAACAGAGTGGAGGATGGATAGTAAGCCACTGAGAATGGAAATGGGATAACTATGTAGTGGCTTAGGTGACAGATGATTTGTGCTTGATATAAGGCCCTGGGAATCAAGAAGATAGGATGGAGTCAAAGGAACACTATGTATATTTATGGCCATATATATGTGTGTATGTTCATATGTATGTTAAGATGTTTGTATTAATTTCTTACTGCTTTATAGTGCCTAGTAAGAAAATGATGTGAATGTATGTTCTTATCTGTGCAAAGGGAAGGCTTTTCTAAGCATAAATGTAAAGAAGTATAGTTATAAGTCACTGGCAACAAGTTTGATAAATTTAAATGTATAAAAATTTAAAACTTCTGACAAAAAGCAAGACAAAAATTCACAAAATTTAAATGAAATGGGGAAGGTATTTACAATGTATGAGAGCAGTTGCAATGTAAGAGCAGTTGCAAATTAGTATTTTAAAAATCTTCATAGCCTAATAGAAAATAGGCAAAGTAGAATAATGAGCAGTTTGCAAAAGAAGAAAGACAAATAGTCATTTCATATTTTCAACTGAGAACCTTTAAGGCATGAACATCAATGAATTACAATTTTTTTCATAAATTAACAATTTTAGAAAAGGATAGTAATCAGAGTACTTGCAAATCAGAAGTAACCCAAATGTCTAACATGATATTATTTAGGTAAATTAGTATACTCATCCATTCATATCTGAAACAGCTATTAAAATCAAGTAGAAAACATTGACATGGCTGTTTATAATAAAGTATGATTCCAGGTTTTCTGTTGATACTCTACTGAATACACAGAAACATACATACACACAGAAAAATACTTGAAGGATACCCCCTCAAAATGTCAACCAGCTTTTCTCTGGGTGGTGGGATTATGGATGATTTTTCTTCTTTGTGATCAAAAAAATTTTTTTCTATTAAATAAGTCTCTTAGTAGAGACTGAAAAACTATAACCTATGGTCTAGCCAACTTATTTTTGTAAAGTTTATTGGAACACAGCCATGCTTTTCATCTATATATTGTCTGTAACTACTTTTAAATAAGTTTTCGAAACCTTCCTCCCACCTGTAGTGAGTGGTATGTTTTTTATATTTAGAAACAATCTCCCTCCTCCACAAACATGCAACTTTCTTATACAATAATGTGGTATAAGAAAAAATAGCATTGCTGCTTATACTGCCGGGATGTTTTTTTCCCCCCATAAGCTTCTTGGTTTACTTCTTTTCTTATAAATAGTTTAGTCTGGAACAAGATAGGGAGTTAATGACTTAAGTGCTGCTGATACTGAAATAAGTTAATATTTATTTTAAATATAATTTGGAGGCCAGGTGCAGTGGCTCACACCTGTAATCCCAGCACTTTGGGAAGCTGAGGCAGGTGGAGTGCTTGAGTCCAGGAGTTTGAGACCAGCCTGGGCAAAATGGCAAAATCCTGTCTCTTAAAAAAAAATAAATAAATAAAATAAATAAATATATATATATATACACACACACACACACACACACACACACACACAAGTAAATATATTTATATATATAAATTGTATATATATATATATAATTTAGTAAATCAGTGTTTTGTTTATCCAGGATTCTTAGCTAATATCTTAATGATATTCTAAAGAGAAGATTTAATAGATATAGAAAGTTAAGAAATGAAATTCTGTTAGTATTATCACAGAAATAATTGGAGGCATTTAAAGAATTCAATGTAGTTACTTAAGGGTCTTTTAAAAAATATGTAAAAGATGGTTGAATGGTGGGTACATAAGCAATGATGAACAAGTAAGTTATGAACTTCTGGAAATGGTGGTGGCTACTGTGTACCTGATTCTGTACAGAAATGCTATTTAATCCTCAAAATAATTGTGTCAGGAAAACAAGAGTATTTTCTATTATGTGAATGAGAACCCTGAGTTTTGGAGAGTTTAAAGAATTCACCTAAATCATACAGAGGTTTGCTGAGCGTCCACTGAACTTAGGTTTATCTGAAGGGAACATTTATCGTTATCTTTAGCTTTTTTTTTTTTTTTTTTTAAATAGGCTGCCTTGTAGGTCCCAAGAACTTGAAGTAAGATACAGAATTTAGATTTTGTCTTGATCAAGAATACATTTTTAACTGGTTATCAAGTTGTGTTATAGACAGTGGTAAGCTCCTTATTGCTTGATACATGCAAACAGATTCTGGATAACCATGTTTTAAGGATGTTTTAGGAAAATTCCTGCTGTTGCTAAGAGGTTAAACTTTATGAACTTCGAGAATCTACCAGGTCTGTGATTTTTATGGTGTTTTTAAAAATTCTACTTGCGTATTTAGTCTAAATTTAGATCATGTGAAGGACCATAACTATATGAACTCCTAAAGTGCTGTAGAAATCTTTTTAGAAATCATGTTTTGCCTTATATTTTGATATGTTGTGTATGACTCTGTAATCATTAACATAATGCACTAAGTAGCTCTGTGTCTTTTATATAGTCAACATTCATGTAGTTTATTTTTTCTTGAATATAGACCAGAGAAAAGATTTGACTATTCAAGTGAATATACTTTTTCCCCCAAAAAATAAAAATTATATAAACCAACATTTTCTCTTTGTACTTTAGCCATATGAAAATGGACAAATTTAATGGGTTAACATATTAATTGTCTTAACTTAGGTGCCAGGTGACTAATACTCCTTTTTGTTTTTTTTTCTTAGCATTGGTTTCTGTATTTCCTAGACATTTTTTGTTGTTGTTGAGAGCTAATATATATTATTTGAGACATTTTAGAATTAAGTAGAATATAAATTCGTAGGGAAAAATTAGCTTAAATGTAAAGTACTTAATTCTCCACCTAGTAAATGACAACATCAATACAAGCTTGACAGTAACATTTTAGTAAAAAAGAAAAGTAGATAAAATTCAGTTAGTTTTAATCTAAGATCAATTTATTCAAATTAGATCTTTGTTTATTCTGGTCCATGGAAACTAGGAAGAGAGAATATCTCCACTACCTGCAGGGATTTGTGTTTAGAGAAAGGCCAGCATTGCCCTCAGGCTAATGGTTTTCAAACAATGGATATAGTCCATCCCCAGTCTAGAATGTTGCCAGTTTTTCCTTTGTGGTTTAATTTTTTTTTAAATCATGCTTCAAGTGTTGAATTGTCAGTGCATCAGATGCTCAGATTCAAACAAATGTATCAAAATATCTAAAATATAGAAAACAAATACAAAATATTGCTTTTTTTTTTCTCCCAGTATTCCCTTATACTTGTTGGTGATTTGACTGTGACTAGGCGTTTTATATATGGTGGCTGTTCTAACCCTGATGAATTAATGTAGATAATCTCAATGTATTATATTTTTCCTCTGAAAGGGGAAGATTGAGGTAGCTATACTCCAAGATAATAAAATGACAAATATTAATAGACTATTGATTGGTATGTTTCAGGTATTGGTATGTCATCTTATGGTCCACTGAATGACACTGTGGTTGTCATGATTGAAATTTGTTACCCTTTCTTTTCTTTTCTTTTTTTTTTTAAGACAGAGTTGTTTTTTTTTGTTTTGTTTTGTTTTGTTTTTAAGACAGAGTCTCACTCTGTCACCCAGGCTGGAGTACAATGGTGTGATCTTGGCTCACTGCAACCTCTGCCTCCTGGGTTCAAGTGGTTCTCTTGCCTCAGCCTCCCAAGTAGCTGTGATTACAGGCGCCTGCTACCATGCCCAGCTAATTTTTGTATTTTTAATAAAGATGGGGTTTCACTAGGTTGGCCAGGCTGGTCTTGAACTCCTGACCTCAGATGATCCACCTGCCTCGGCCTCCCAAAGTGCTGGGATTACAGGTATGAGCCACCACGTCTGGCTGAAACCTGTCACTCTTACACATCAGAGAAATCCTAAACCCCATGTGAATAGTGTGGTTGGCCATAATTTATATGGCTTATATCAAATGTCCTTATGAATGCTTATAATTACATAAAATTTATTCTTTCATTTGTATAGTCTGTTCGGCACTTGAAGTACTCCTTGTTTAAGAAATCACTACTGGGCAGTGTTTCGGATAATGGAATAGTAACTCTCTGGGATGTAAATAGTCAGAGTCCATACCATAACTTTGACAGTGTACACAAAGCTCCAGCGTCAGGCATCTGTTTTTCTCCTGTCAATGAATTGCTCTTTGTAACCATAGGCTTGGATAAAAGAATCATCCTCTATGACACTTCAAGTAAGAAGTAAGTGTGACATGCTTATTTCTTAATTTAGTAACAAATAGCTATTATTCCATTAACAGGCATATTTGTGATCTGTATAGACCTCTGATTAATGTCCAGGAGTCCTAAAGTTTGTACAGTTGATGAATCTAGTAAGAAAGAATTTTCTTCTCATGCAGAAAAAAATAGATGGGTTGCAGGTAGTATTTAGAGTACTTCTGAAACATGAACATAGAGAGATGACATCTTAATGATTTCACATTTTAATTTTAGCATCTTTTCCACAATATGATAAAATGCATATGTTTTTAACCCAAATGATTAATTTGCTTTAAAACTGATTATCTAGAGGAAGGTTTAGAAACGATTGACATTTTGGGCTGGGTAATTTGTTGTGAGGGGCTGTCCTGGGTATTGTAGGATATTCATCAGCATCCCTGGCCTCTGTTTACTAAATACCAATGGGCTAAATTGTGTCCAGACATTGTCAGATGTCCCAACCTGGGAGTACCCACTTGAGAAATACTGATTATGTACTGGTGTACATAATCTTCTAAGCGTTTGGGCCCACTGTACCCTCTTCTTGTTAAATTTAGGTATGCTTAGTTAGCTAAAAAAAAACAAAAACAAAAGAATGCAAGAGTGATACAGTTGTATTCAAGATGCTTACCACTGTCTGTAGATCATGTGGAGTATGAGTGTTACTACAAGGGAAGGTCCCACTGTCAGCCTTTATTATGATACTAGAATTTTTACTGTTAGGACTTATTTGCTGTCTTCTTTTAAGGAACAATTTACTGAGAGCCCAGTAAGCCATTCTTCTTTTCTACTAGACACACCAGTAAAGAGCTCAGCTTCAGCAGATCACCATCCGTATTTCTTTATTAGCTTCCTAAGGATCAAGCATGTGAACTGTGTTCCTCTTAGCTTTTTGGCCAAGAGTGTACAACTAAGAACAAAGTAACAGCTGCTCCCCTGTGAAAGGTCATAGTCCTCATGAGGCCTAAGCAGGTCAATAAATGGAAAGTGGATACTTAGGCCCTCCTCAACCTGAGGCCAGAGCCCCTGTTTGTGGCGTAATAGACAGTTCTGCTACATTCACTGTCAGAGTAATAATTAAAGAAATAGGTGCTGCTTCTATAAGATGCGGAATGTACCTATTGGAAGTGAATAGAAAAGTAAGATGGAATGTTTAGCAGTTCTCTACATGCCATTTTATTAGAAATGTCTCTAAGTCAAATTCTGAAATTATGCTTTAAACAAATATTTGGGATATGTGTGCTCTTTGACCAGTTTGAAGTGTTAATAACTGGTTTTGGTATATAGTTACTTATATAAGCTAATATACCTGTACACACTAACATATCTACACATACTTTGTTCTCCTTTCCAAAGGCTAGTGAAAACTTTAGTGGCTGACTCTCCTCTAACTGCGGTAGATTTCATGCCTGATGGAGCCACTTTGGCTATTGGATCTTCCCGGGGGAAAATATATCAATATGATTTAAGAATGTTGAAATCACCAGTTAAGACCATCAGTGCTCACAAGACATCTGTGCAGTGTATAGCATTTCAGTACTCCACTGTTCTTACCAAGGTGAGACATTTTCTTTTCAGCATTTTTTATTTTATTAAATAAATCTAACTCAGAATATGGAAATTATATGTGGTCAATTAAACAGTATAGTTTTGTTTCATAATTGCATAATGATTTTACATGTAATATATAATAATTTTAGTACAAAGCCATTTGATATTTAGTTTTAAAACTTTTTTTTCTTCTTATATATCTCTCTTTTTAAAAGTATTTTAAAAGACATTTTGATTTAGAGGGAAACTCAGATCCTCCAGCAAGCTTAAGATTTGCAAGGAAAAAAATATATTTTTTAATCTAACAGGGAATTTATAAAATGTTAATGTATAGTATGAAACATTAGTAACCTGAGCTTTTAAATATTCTATTACATTTCAGTCAAGTTTAAATAAAGGCTGTTCAAATAAGCCCACAACAGTGAACAAACGAAGTGTTAATGTGAATGCTGCTAGTGGAGGAGTTGAGAATTCCGGAATTGTCAGAGAAGCACCCGCCACGTCCATTGCCGCAGTTCTACCACAACCTATGACATCAGCTGTGGGGAAAGGAACAGTTGCTGTTCAAGAAAAAGCAGGTAAATGTTGCATATATATTGTTGGAGGGTTGGTTTGTTTTTTTGTTTGTTTTTTGTTTTTGGCTTGCATATAATTAGCACATTCTTCAAGAACCTAGAACTCAAATTTATTTGAGTACTTAGGTAAAATTAGTAGAAGTGAAAATCATTGAAGAAGTGAAAATAGTAACTTTGGCTATTAATTTCAAAAATGTTAAAAGGCCCTTATTGTTTAGCTAAACTTCTCTTGTGAGAAATATTATCTTAAAAATGGAAGGAGGCTAACTCAGAAATTATTCATCCTTAATACTACTACAGACTGAATGGCTTTTCATTGTGTCTTCAGATTAACCAGTAGAAAATATGAAACTTTGATACTGTCTTATGATTTGATCTCCTCATTAAATAAAAATAAATGAGAATGTTGCAATTTTTAATGATTTCTTCTTCTCTCATGTAATTGATGAAACAGTTCTGCAACAGGATTCATTTAGACTTTATTGATGTGTTATATGATAAGCTTTCTTATACTTATTGTAGAAAATATTTCTTGCTCACAATAAAGAAAATATTCTGTAAATTCCTGAAAACCTTTTCATTTTTATTTTAAGAAGTTACGCTATACTGTCAATGTGCAACAAATACTTTAAAAAGTCTACATGGTATACTAGTATGTTTCTGAAATATTGTGCTCAGTAGAAATACATATATCCATGTCTTTTAAATTTTTCAGGATAAATACTTGGGCAAAAATATTTATTGGTGTTTTTTTTAGCATGATTTTGCTATTTCCAAGTGGAAGCAAAACTTTAATTTGTTGATCTTGATAGTGTGTAGTATTTTAAAGTAAGTATATTTACTATTAATTTCCTGTGAATATCTGTATCATCCTTATATAAGAGCCATTATATATTAGGAAAATAATTAGTTTCTTATTTAGGAACTCCTGGAGACAAACACAATTGATATCTACTTAAGGAAGAAATTATTTTTGAAATATAACTTTGAGTAATGTCTGCCAACATGTTGAATTAACTATATTATGAAAATTATCTTTTTTCAAAATTTTCAAAAATTAAACAAAATAAAGATTCTCTTATTCACTGTAAACTCTCTGAAGTCTCTCCATTATTCATTTAGTTTTATAGTAAGAAGGCTCTTGTTTAACAAAGACAGCATTAATTTGTAAATCAAAGACTTGGATCTTTCAGGGTCATGGATTAACGATAACTCTTGGTAGATTCCCAACATTTCTGGCAAAGTAAGTGCTCTGCCCCCACAAAGTTAACAATGTTTGTGTATTAATTGTATTTTGAAATGATTGTCATCTTACAGAAAAGTTTTAAGAATAGTACAGACAACTGAGCGTTACCCTTTGGCAGATGCACTTTATAAATTTTGCCACATTTGCTTCATCATTCTCTTTCTCTTCCTCTCTCTGTCTTTCATTCTCTCTCTCTCTCACACACACACATTTTTCTTTGCCTCTGAAACACTGAGAATAGTAGACTCAGTCTCAGATCTGTCACTTCCGGCCAGGATGCCTTTAGGCAATTTTCTTAACCTTTCTGGGTCTCATTTTTTTCCTGCACACATTTAAGATGACATTTAACTGTTAGAGTTATTGTGAAAATCAGAGAAAATGTACTGGAACTACCTGGCACATGGTAGGCACTCAGTACACTATGGTGTTGATACTATCATTGTGGTCATCATGATCATCACTATTATTATTTTAAGCTTTGTGTAAAATTAAAGTTCAGAAAAAAATTCTATTGCTTCTATTGAAGTTGTCCTGATTTAGTTATTTCAAATAACTTCTCTAAACTTGTTATTGGTACTTAGTTTTAGAAGGAAATCACCATTTAAGAAGAAAAGAATAAGACTAGCGCTGTTTTCAAATGATACCAAACTTCTGTTTCCTAAAGTTTCAGAGGCTGAGTTATGCATTCAAACATGTTAAGGACCTAGAAAAAAGGAGAGAAAATTTCTTCTTTATAACAACTGAACTCTTGCTATAGACGTTCTTCAACAATAGTACAAATGATTTGGTAATATTTTAACTTTATAGCAGGTGTTATTAGAAAAGTTTATTTTATTAGCCAGTCTTGGGCATTTTTGGATATGCAGGCTGTTCTTTGTTTTCATCTCAGACTTTTCAGTTTTTCATTTGGGCCTGAGATGCCAAATAAAGCACTTTTTAAGGTGTAATACAGTAACGTGCTACCAATCCTGATGGCAGACTTTAATCAAAATTTTTGAACCTCTAAAACTGTCCTTACTCCAATAATGAAACAGAAGCTACTGAGCCTGCTGAGCTCCTCTTAAAAGGTCCCTACCCTAAAGCCATGTGTTTATACACTGCCAGAAAAAATAAACTGCTGCCGTCTCTTTATTGTTGTCTACCATACTATTCTTTATGAGTTTGGTGTTCTGGTTTGCTTCCTCTTTGAAACTACGGAGGTTAGTGAAGTCCTTTGAGATCTGTAATGCTGAGGGCAATGTTAAGCCCCCACTGTTAGTGAAAGAAAAGACAGAAAACCCCTTCACTGCAAGTCAGGGAAGAAAAGTAACATTAATTGAATCCTGCTGTATGTTAGGCATCGCTCTATATGCCTTACAGACTAAAAAAAAAAATCACATTTGTGGATGATCGTGAGTCAGTCAATACCAAAAGTAAGTTGTGTTCAGTGTTCTTTAAGAGAGCAGCAAAGTATATAAATTATTTTAGAAAAATTCCAACAAAATGGCTAAAATAAGGTATTACTGTATGAACAAATAAGCTGTTTTCTTTTGAGGAACCTTTTGTTCCATGAAAATCCTGGTTAACTTTAGCTCTTGTCATATTCTGTTTTATTGTTCCATGAAAATCCTGGTTAACTTTAGCTCTTGTCATATTCTGGTTTATTCTCCTTATGCTCGTAGTTGTAATATTACCAACAATATGAGTGATACATTAATTTTTACAACCTAGCTTATGATAAAATTTATTTATATGTAATAACATTGATTTTTATATCTAATTCCTATAAGGTTTGCCTCGAAGCATAAACACAGACACTTTATCTAAGGAAACAGACAGTGGAAAAAATCAGGATTTCTCCAGCTTTGATGATACTGGGAAGAGTAGTTTAGGTGACATGTTCTCACCTATCAGAGATGGTAAGTCTGTTCAGAGGATCCTGTTATCTTGCTGGTAGTTAATATTTTTATTCTGGCTAAAAGATGTGAATAATAGCTTCAGTCCAACTCTATTCACGGATCAGTTTGCTAATTTTCTCCATCCCTGGGGTGGTATCTTTTTCTTTGCCCTGATATTTCAAATGTTATCATTGTAAAATATATGCTGGTAATTTTCACATGGGAATTATGCAGATAGCTCTCAAGTTAGCATTTTAATTTCCACAAAAGTTTCTTGAAGGAAGTTTTTACCTTCATAGGCAATCTGTCCCTTGCATCTACTTCTAAATTAATGTTCCTAAAATTTTAGATGTTTTGATATGCAAAAAAGTCTTCCTAATTTAAAAAATTGTGTGTGTATAGGTGTACACCTCCCACCACCCCACAAAAAAGTTGCCATAATAAAAAGCAAATTTTGCCAGCTTGATAAATAGAAGCATTATTTGTTATTCTTCATAGTGTCTGAACTAAGTACATTGTTTAGGTGTGTCTTTTTGGTACTAACATCCATAATGTTTTTCTTAGTGGAATGGAATTACCTCATTGCTAACAGCAATATTAATAACATGGATACATTTCTAGAGGGTAATTTGACAGAGTTAATATATTCATACTTTTTGGCCTTGTAATTCCATTTCTACAAATTTATCTCAGAAAATACTCAGAGAAGCCCACAAAGATTTGTGTATTTA
The DNA here is from genome assembly GCF_028885655.2 of Pongo abelii. Lineage (NCBI taxonomy): Eukaryota > Metazoa > Chordata > Mammalia > Primates > Hominidae > Pongo > Pongo abelii. The sequence goes on from NC_071995.2 coordinate 95,464,666, forward strand.
TTATTATAAGTGTACCATGTCAACAGCAGGATCTCGAAGTTGTTTCATCCACTCATTATCTTATACAATTTCATTTTTTACTTTAAAATTGTCTCTTTTCCAAATTTTCTACAATTTTATCGTCAGAAGGAATAAATACATACGTGGTGGTACAGAATTATTGAGTATCTTCTGCCTTACCCTGGCCTGCAAATTTCTATTTAAATTGCTAAGTCAAACTGAAAGAGGAAGGATTCTTTTCTTTCAGGATGAAGAGAAGTCAAACTACGTCAAACTACATAGTAAAGGGTAAACAGAGGACGGATGTAGGTGGAGAGAAAAGTGACCAGTGCTGGAGTTGAGAAAGGTTTCTGGGATTAGTGCTGAATTGGGAGTTTTGGCCAGTGAGACTCCTCTGGAGCAACTTTTGCATTGAAGAATGTACAAAGGGGCTTTTTGGAAGTGTTTGAGTTATAAATTAAATTCTCTTTAATAGTTTTTAAGACAAATGAATAAATTACTTTTTTCTTTAATTACTTTTGCTATGTTTGAAAACGTTACTAGCATTTGAGTCATACGCCCACCAGATTCATTATAGTTCCAAAGTATTTATAAGCTAATAACTTCTAAAAGTGTGCATGTACGTGCTGTGCAATTACTGGATACATATACACACATGCACATAGATGATATTTCTCCTGATATAATTGTGTGTTTATTGGCCATTTGAATTTCTGGTAAATTTGTTAATGACTTTGGCTCATTTTTTATTAACCTGTTAAATTTGAATTTTACAATTTTTGTTATGGACTGGCAAATGAATATTACAGGATTAAAATAATCTTATACATATTCTACCATGGAAATAAACACTAATAAAACTGTTCTGCTTTGCAAAATATTTTTGTATTATTTTAATTGATCCTCAAAGCAATTTTATGAGCTTATCTGGACGTTATCCCCATTTTATAGATGCAGAAACTGAAACTTAATTGCATTTGAGACTTGTCCAAGGTCACAAAGCTATTAAGTGGTATAGGCAGAACTGGATTATAGCTCTCCATAACCTACCCCCTACTCCAGGGCTTGTTACACTATACCTTGCTGCCTCATTAAATGACTGTACTATAGAATTATCTGTTCATATTTGCTGCTAAAGTGTGAATGAAGCTAAAATAATGTAAAAGAGAAATTTAAATCAGTACTCTCCTACCTTTAACCTCACTCATATTTAGCTTTTTAAGATTGTTAGTCTCTGAACTCTTTGGGGAATGAATAAGAAGCCTAAATTGATATAGTTTCTTTTTCACTAGTTTTAAAATTTGATTTTCTAATTTGTTATAGATGCTGTAGTTAACAAGGGAGGTGATGAGTCCATAGGCAAAGGAGATGGTAAGAACTACTTAGAAGTATTTTCGTGAAAATGAAAAGTGAATTGTATTATCTATGCTGTGTAACAAATCTCTCCAACACTTTGAGGCTTAAAAAAATAAACATTTATCATCTCATAATTTCTGTGTATTAAGAACTGAGCATGACTTGGCTGAGTACCTTTGCCTTCAAGTCTATCTTCCTGCTTCAATCAGGATGTCAACCAGAGCTTCATTCAACTTAACACTCAACTGGGCAGGGAACTGTTTCCAAGCTCATTCCTATGGCTGTTGGCTGGAGGTATCAGTTCCATGCCAATGAGCTTCTCTATATATGGGGCAGCCAACAACATGGCAGCTGGCTTACCTCAGAGCCGGTGAACAAGAGAATTCGAGAGGGCATCCAAAATGGAAGCCCCCTCTTAAGAGTATGTTAATAACCTTAATCTTGGAAGTGACATCTCACCACTTTTTCATATTACTTTTGTTAGAAGCAAGTTACTAGGTCCAAGCCACGTTCAAAGGGAAGAGATTACCCAAGGATAGCGACGCCAAAGGCAGGGGTCATTAGAAGCCATCTCAGAAATTGCCTTCCAAGATACATACCACAGATATATACCAAATTAACAATTTTCAGTTATCAAAAACTAATACTGACTAAAACATTGTGTTTTGCTGTTTTCAAAGTATTTTCACAAATAATATCTTTGAAGCCTTACCACTCTGGGAGATGGATATCATCATTTACATTTGCAGATCGGGAAATAGTCACAGAAAGTTTAAGACTTTTGCCCAAAAATACATATCAATTGCGGGGTCTATCTGAGAAACAAACCAGTCTTCAGAATGCAGATCCATATCTTCTCCCATGTTAATCTGCCTATCATATTAAATGCTTTTCTTCAGTGTCCAAGATTGGAGGACACCATGTGCACATGCAGTTTTTCCCTCATTTCCAGGCTTTGACTTTCTACCGCAGTTGAACTCAGTGTTTCCTCCAAGAAAAAATCCAGTAACTTCAAGTACTTCAGTATTGCATTCTAGTCCTCTTAATGTCTTTATGGGATCTCCAGGGAAAGAGGAAAATGAAAATCATGATCTGACAGCTGAGTCTAAGAAAATATATATGGGAAAACAGGAATCTAAAGACTCCTTCAAACAGGTATTTGCCTGAAAATGATACTGAACTCACTGTATGTGTTTATCAGTAGAAAGTGGGTGGCTGCCAGTGTATGTATCCTAATTATTAACAGTGCTATGCACTTATTCATAGGTCTTGATGTCAGTTTTTAATAACTACAGAATACTTTGAAATCTCGCTTTGGATATGTTGAAGGTTACAGCAGATGGAAAGTTGCAGTATTTTTCTAAGATGAGATACTTGATATATCTTGATAAAGTGTGCAAGAACACTTTATCCCTGAATCCTTTTAAAGTGTATTTCATTGCAGTATACAACATCAAGTTGGTGGTTAAATCATTAGAGCAAACTGATGGTGCTAAGAATGGAATTTATCATTGTTACTTTCTGCTAAAATATATATATATAATATAGAATTTAATTTCTTATGTAAGGGTTCAAAATGATCAAAAATTACCAGGAAGGCCAAGCCAATTGGGTGTACAATATGTCTGTATTTTCGTATTTATTGTTTAGAATGATATTGAAAAGATACCATGTAAGAAGTACAAAAACATCTTTTGATTTATTTTGCAAATATTATTGACTAGTTACCACATGCATGGTATTTTTGTTTTTGTTTTTGTTTTGCCAGTTATCTCTATTTTAAATGATACTTAACAGCAGGTACTTAGTAAATGAGCTTTTCCTCATCATGTTATTGTTGAGATTGTTTTTGATTAGTAAATGTTACTTTATTTTGCCTCCAGTTCTCATTTTTTTTTTTCTTCTTCTATATCTCTTCCTATTTTCCTTCATTTCCCTGAAACTACATACTGGGACAAAAGAGAGAAGTAGGCAAAAATTATATGGGTAATATGAGTAAAACAAAAAATTGTATATTAAAGTCATTATTTATTTTAAATATAAAGTTAGCAAAGTTGGTCACGTCTGGTGCTGAAAGTGGAAATCTAAATACCTCTCCATCATCTAACCAAACAAGAAATTCTGAGAAATTTGAAAAGCCAGAGAATGAAATTGAAGCCCAGTTGATATGTGAACCCCCAATCAATGGATCCTCAACTCCAAGTAAGTACATGAAACTTCCTGATGTTTGAAAGTGTTTGATTGAAAAATCATCCCAATTATTTAACTTGTAAAGGAGAAATACAGTAATCATAGACTAAAAATGTTCAAAGAGTTTAAAGTTTATGGACACTTCTGTTGTGTGAGTGTTACTAAAGACAATGAAATGGATATGAATTGTTAAATTCAGGTACGTTGATTTGATCTTTTGGTGTAAATTAGATTTTCAGTGTAATATGTGTCTTTAATGTGGTAGAGATAGAATTATTATGTAGGACCCTTTGAAAAGGGGTGGTTAACTACCTGAAAATGTCTTTTTCTCTTTCATATTAAAGTCTTATCCTTAGAGTTTGTGCTACAGACCCATACAAACTTCATCACATTTAAATGAATATTTGGTTTAACTCTAAGAGTTATGTACACAAAGCAACTCTTTGTTTAGAATCAACTCTTATATAAATATCTATATTTTACTTGAAGTTTTCTGTGGATATATATTGCATTAGCTTAAACTCTAAGGCTTTTCCTGTAGCAGTACTTTACTCCTATTTTCCTTCTGTTTGTTTTTAATAGTCTTGGTTTATCTAGTTTATGGTGCAGCTTGTCACATTCATCTTTTATAAGAGGAAATGGTTCATAGATTCTTCAAGATTAATCCCTCTGTCATGTGGTATTACATTAGACAGCTGGCAGTTTATATATATAGATAAATGACTATTAGAAATAATGTTACAGAAAGTTTCTAAGATTTGTATTCCAGACAGTGAATTTTTCTAAATGTCATAGGAACACCCTTCTTTGCCAGTTTTTCAAGTTTCCACATGCCAAATCTTATTTAGAAATGTTTGATATCTCTCAGTCCAAGTTGACTATTAATATTTTCTTCATTCTTTATTTTAGATCCAAAGATAGCATCTTCTGTCACTGCTGGAGTTGCCAGTTCACTCTCAGAAAAAATAGCTGACACCATTGGAAATAACCGGCAAAATGCACCATTGACTTCCATTCAAATTCGTTTTATTCAGAACATGATACAGGAAACGTTGGATGACTTTAGGTAGTAACTGAGAAACTACTCCTTCTATCTAGACCTTACTTATTTTTTTTTAGATGTAAAACCAGAACTATAGATAATGTTGTTGGTTACTATTGTCTAGGTTCTGGTAGCCCTAAAGCCATAGAAAACATGATGAGTTTTGTTGATCTTTTCATACTGCATTGATTGATTATGAGCCAGGAAAAGGCACATTTACCTAGGGCAATTATTAGGTAACTCAGCAGGGCAGTCTAGCAGGCAGACTGCCATTGTGAACTTTTTTTATTATTAAAATATGGACAAGTTCTGGTAAGCTTAAATTGGGTTCTTACCTGCAGTATGTTCATAGATCTATTAGGTATGCTGTGTGCAATAATGTAGTAGAAGAATATATTTTAAAGCGCGATTCTGAATATTTTCCAATAGAATGCATCAGAATGTAATACTTAATCTAAAAAAAAATTATTTCTCAGACTTATCCTTGTCTTTCTCATCCTTTGAATTGTGAACATTGTAAGAATGTGTTCTACAATGCTGCTTGCTTTTATCATCTCAATATTTTTGGAAGCTATCTTCAATTATTAAAATCATTGGTGCTTTTTTTCCTTTCTAACCTATAGTTAATGTTGTAGCTCAGATTTGGATTACTGTAAGCAAGAATGTTGGAGAAAATGTGCAGTTTTTGTTGGTGCATGCTTCCTTTTAATATTTTAAAATACTTTTAAAATATATTTTTAAATGTCGAAAAATACTTTTTAAAGAAAAATTATAATTTTGGCATTTACCCTGCCTAGTATATGTACTAGATACTAAGGATACAAAAATGAATGATCTGCCCACAAAGGCCTTATGATGTAGTTGGGCTAGGTGCAGTGTGTTCTGCTATGGGTGTTTCTCTTAATGTGAATTAATTCATTTGGGATCAGTAAAATAGAACAGTGTTGACAATATGATGAGGAAATTTTGTTTGTTCGTGTAATAGCAGCCAAAATAAAGTACACCTGAACACAGCTGAATGCAGCAAACCCTGTCAGCATCCATCTCTTTTTATTCACTTCCTCTTGGCTCAGCTGTGTGCTCTGTTAGAAGTGCTTATTTTGTGATTATTTCCCATCTTTGGGCATTTTGCTCTTGCCTCTGTAACTTGATAGCCGCAATCCTTCTATCCTCTTCCATTAAGTGACCATCACTTCTTCACAGTAAGGGTATTATTCAATAATTATCTATTAGATTTTTACTATGTCTTTTTAACTATGTTAGTATTTTTATTAGGATTTAATTGTTTTTGTTGTGCTCTGGTTACAAAATTGCATAGGTTTTTGAGTGCTTTGCCCTAATCCTTTTTCCCTAAGTTCTGTTATTTTTAATACACAGTGTTAAAGAATATACGTTTTTTTCAGGAGTGCATAAATATTTATGGCATAATAGTAGAACTGTCTGGATACAGCTGACTATAATACAGTGTGAGCAAAGTGATGTTGAAATCACAGGAAGGGAGCAGTTCTTCTGTGGGGGCAGATTTAGAAAGGTACACTGAAGAGATTTTATTTTATACTGACGTGTGTGGGAACAGCTTGAGCAGAGACATGATCATACATTCTAGGAATGTTTGCAGAGAGAAGGCACCGTGGTAAGAGACCAGGCCTGAGGGACAGTTGTGAAGGTCTTAACACACAGGTAATGGAGAGCCATCAGAGTTTTTAAGCACAGGAGTAATGGGTGCTATCTATTTATTACCCATTTATTCAACAAGCATTTGGGTGTCATTTCACCACTGGCTTCAGATGATTTGAGGACAGTGGGCTCAGGGCCTTTCCTTCAGCAGACCCAGGGATCTGAGTGCTGGAGCAACTCTGAAATCGCTGTGCATTACTGCCCCGCTGCCAGCTTTCGGGGTGGCTGGAGCTTGTTTTTCACTCTCTAACCTGTTCCTGGCTTTCTGTGCCTCAGAAGAAGTGTGTCTGTCCCACTTCCAGCCCTGCAGAGCTGCTGCAGCATGTTTGGTGAAGGCCTACAGTCAGTGCCTCTTGGTTCTGCTGCCCTGTGCTGCATGTCTGCACCTAGGAGTGGTGGGTAGGGACTTCTCTCAGCTCTTCTGCCCTTTGACCATAGGCAGCCTCTGCCTGGTACTCAGTGAAGACCCAGAGTGGCTCAGAGGATTTCCATAAATTCACTTGTTTTGCCATTTGCCTAGGTGTTCATCAGACTAGGTGTTCATCTACACCTATCATTGGCAGGACAGAGAGGGTACTGAGGTGCTCTTTCTCAGCCATCCTCCCGTGGCTGCCATCTTCTCCGTGAAAGCCTGGAGTGCCTTAGAGGGGTTACTCTCAGTTCTTTTCTGCCGCCCTAAGGCTTCACCAGGCTCTGTGCATCTGTATCTTAGGGAGTCTCCCTCAGCCCTCCTGTTACACTTGTCCCTACTTTTTTTACATGAGCGCTGAATGAAGGCTTGTGGGAAAAAGTTGGTGAGTAAATTGAGACTCTCTTTGTGGCTGGGACCCCTTAGAATTCTAAACTATCAAGCAGTGTTTACTTGGCTTTTAAAAATCTTATTAAAATTTCAGCTAGTTCTTTTTACTCTGTCAAGGGCATGAAGATGGGTCTCTTTTCTCCTAGTCATGGGTCTCTTTTCTCCTAGGAGGAACTCCTCATTTTCTGGATTTTAGTTCATTTAGATTTCTTTGCATTCTCAGCTCTTGGTTGAATTTAAAATAATATGATTTATAGGTTATCAGGTTTGTTTTCGTTGTTAGAGTTGAGAAATTATACTTTTGCACCAACCTAATACATCCTAAGTGGAAATCTGTGCATCTGTTTCTGTTGTCTGTTAAGAAGATTTAAGTTTCTTTTGGCAAGCAGATCCCTTTGATCCTTTGGTTACTAGGTTCAGGTTTTCTTAGCACTAGTTTGTTTCCAGTTTGCCTTTATTCCTAGTGTGTAGTCTTTTCTAGGACATCAGCTGAATGTCTGGAGTATTCACTCTCTTTTTTACCTTGGTGGGTCCCAAACTTCAGCCTCTATTTTGCCAGCATCACAAGACTTCCAGAATACTTTCTGTGCTCTTTAGTTGCTTGTTTTATGGTTGGTTTCCTGCCATCTAACCCAGTGCGAGCATTGCTTAGTAGTCAACAGATGTCTCGAGGGGAAATTACACAGTTTCAGGCTTACTTTTCTGCAGGCCTCCCCTCTTCAAGACCTTGGCTCTTACAGCCTTGGCTACCTTGGTAGGCCCAAACTCTTAATACTCCCCCACCCAGCGAGACTATCTCAACCTCCAGGCCACTGCTTCAGCTCAGTTTCTTCTCCACACCGTGGAATCAGCACATACTCTAGAAGGAAAAACAGAGGTAAATGAAGAGCTTACCTAGTAGTCTTTTCTTTGCAAGATCATGGCCCTTCAAGTCCTGGCTACCTCGGTGGTTCCCTGATACCGTGTTTTTGTTTGTTTTCAATATAGTTTTTACTATAACTGAAAGTAGAAGAGGAAATTTTTAAAAATACCCTCATAGTTACAACAGAAAAATAGTAAGTTACTTGGGAATAAATCTACCAAAGGTAGTGAAGATTTTTATCGAAAAACATTAAAAAAGCATTAACATTTAAATAAATGGAGCGATTATAAAGATATTAGTTCACCTAAATAGGTCAGTAGATTGAATGCAATCCCAATTAAAATCCCAGCTGGGATTTGGAAGAAGATGATGAAGTGATTCCAAAATATGTATGGAAGGAAAAAAATCTAGGAATAACTAAGACATTACAGAGAAGAATAAGGTTGAAGGGGACTTATTTGTCAGATGAATACGCTTAATTATTAAAGTATAATTAAGATATATAGCATGGCACAGGGAGGACATACTGGCCAAAGGAATGAAATAAGCTGGAAAGAAACCTGTGCATATATGGAAATAATAGGTAGCATTGCAGATTTATGTGCAAAAAATGGAATAATCAGTAAGTTGTGTTGTGACATTTGTTTTTTCCTGTAAAAAATAAGTATAGATTCCATGCTCTTGAGAAAAATCAGTTCCATGTAGATTAAAAGTTGACATTGTAAAAGTTTGTAACTTCATGGTAGGAAATCATTAAAAATAAAATAATGCACTGCCTATAAAAATACATTGGTAAATTTGACTGCATTATTAGGATAGTATATTTGAGCACATTAATAAGAACTGTTTATCACACGATATCACAGAGTGAAGGGATAAGATATCTGCAGTTCTCATAAATAACAAAGGATCAGATTATGTAAAGAACGCTTATAAATGAATAAGAAAAAGATATGAAAAAGCATTTCAAGGAAGAGGAATGGTATATGAACACAGGAAAGATATTCAACTTCACAATTAATCAGAGAACTAAAAATGCAATGAGATGCTGTGTCACACCTAGTAAATGGGAAAATATAAAAAATCTGGTAATACTAAGTCTTGATGAAGATACAGAGCAAGAAGAACTCTGTTATACTGGTGACATCCATTGATAACTGCCTTTGGAAAACAATTTGCCTGATTTTGTAAAACTGAGTATACACTTGAGTTATAGTTGGTTATATCATCAATGGATATTGGCACATGTGGGTTGGGAGATAATACATGATTGTTTATAACAACATTGGAATAGTAAAAACCTGAAAACAATCAAAATATTAACAGGAAAATAGATACACCAGTACAAACCAATGATTTACAGATACATAAAACATGAATCTTCAAAACAATATTGAATTATTTCTTAAATATAAGCTATATGGTACCCTTTTTTGTAATGCTCAAAAACATTCACAATGAAAACATTGACTGCAGATTATATGTTATACAAATGTATTAAAAAAGCAAAAGCATTTCTTTGTCCAACAAAATTCAGGAGAGTAATGACTTCTTTCTTGGGCTTTTTCCCAAGAGTTAAGTGATAGAATCAGACAGGAACACACAGGAGCTTCTATGATTTGGTAACGTTCTAGTTCATAAGTTGTGTGGTGGGTGACTGTTTCTTTTGTTATTATACTTCATAATTTTTACATATTCTTTTGTAGGCATGAATTAATTGCATTTTATTGAGTAAGCCATGCTATATCCACCCAAATTGCCACTTAGTACTGAAAGTGTATTTTTTCAATAGCTAAACTGATAATAATAAAATGATCTTTCTAAACTAGTGAATTTTCTGTATTTCATTGTAAGATAAGTTTGTGTCTTAATGACAATTTCTATATAAAGGAATATAGTATCGGAGAGTTCAGGAGGTAAACAGCCTGGGTTTACATTCTAGCTTCATCATTTACTGGTTGTGTGACTTTGAACAAGTTATAACTACTCTGGTTAAGTTATTTCTTTTGTAAAATAGAGGTAATAATTGCACCTACTTGTGAAGATATTTTAAAGAGTTCTTACATTTAAAGTAAAAGAAACAGTGCCTAGCACATAGTAAATAAGTGCTCAGTGCATTGGTATTTTTATTATTATAGTAATTATTAACATTCAATAATTTGGCAAATGAAAAAGTTTAGTGAGTTTCTTGAATGACCTAGAATTGGTTAAACTATTGTAATTCTAAAAAGTATTTTACATTCTTCCTAGAGAAGCATGCCATAGGGACATTGTGAATTTGCAAGTGGAGATGATTAAACAGTTTCATATGCAACTGGTATGTATGGCAAATTTTATTTTAATATTTTAAATGAAAGTAGAGTTGTGTGAATTTTTAAAAATCCATTAAAGGTAATATATTTTAGTTGTTTTATTTAGTTTTTAAGCTAAATAGGGAGTTTTATAAACTAAGTAAAATAGATTTTAACTGGTCACCTCCTTTTTAACCTCTGAGATACTTAAGGCTTCTTTTTTCAGTGGCTTTCTTCCTGATAAGTAAGCAAAAAGCATCTTAAATGTGCAAATATAAATTTTCCAAATACACTAATTTCACCAACGATCTTCCATTTATATTAACAAACTAGTAAGTTGTTAAGTACAAGAAATATCATTCACCTAGTTAATTGAACATGAGAGAAATGATAGCTGAAAGTATATTAAACATAGCCTGCCAAATAAATGTGAAATATCAATAATTTAAAAAGCATTTTCCTGTTTTTCTAGAATGAAATGCATTCTTTGCTGGAAAGATACTCAGTGAATGAAGGTTTAGTGGCTGAAATTGAAAGACTACGAGAAGAAAACAAAAGACTACGGGCCCACTTTTGAAATTTCAGTGAATACCTTAATGTTCTGTAATTTGGGAAGTTTCTGGCAACACAGAACTACATAGAATCAGTATTGTTTTCGTGGCTTCCAGGGAAAAAATTTTTTTCAAGTAAAAGTAAAAGGGTGATGGGATTTTATACCAACAACTGTTTCATCTTAAAAATATGTATATTTTTATATTAAAAATTGTACAGTATGTCATCTACCTAATAGGAAAGTCAACAGGATCTTTATTTTTTGAAAGCTTTAGCCATCCACTAAGTACCCTTTTTCATAAGAGAAGAAAATTGTGCATAAAAATTGGTTATGTTTGTTTTTTAGTCATCTTTTTTAACATATATTTTTGATTGACAAATTGCCTTTCAAATTTTTGGGGATAGTTGAGATTTAAAGAGTTTGATATGCCTTCTATTTTTATGGAGAAAGTAATTTTAAAATGGCAATTGGTGTTTCTAAGCCATTGACTAATAAAACATAGGGTTGGCTAGTAATTATTTTGTTAACTTGATGAAGTCAAGTATGACTATTATTTATTGTACGTTTGATAAGACAATTTTTGGAATTTTGAATTGCACAAATTACATGATATCTTTTGCATTTATGTTACTATATTGTACTTCTGACAAATCTTTATTCCTTGGTGGTATTTTTAAGGTATCTTTACCTATAAAAAATGTTTAAGGTTCATAGGACTCGACAAGAGCTATCTATCTGCTGATTTTCTCATTAGTAACATGCAACATTGTACTGCAAAATTTCAATGAACATGACAACTTATAATGAGTGGAGATTTCATATTAGATACTAAATATTATAGTATTATTGCTATTTTGTTTTTCCAAGTAAGAAGTTTGGATTATTTTATTTTGTGGTCTTTATCATTAACTTTAATTCTTTCTGTACTGTGTATAATATTTTTATATTATTGGCCTTACCATAAAATTGTTTAGAAAGGTTGTCAAAATAAGTTATACCTCTTTGGCAATAGATAGATGTATACATCTACCTACTGTGATCTACAATTTTAGGTTAAGTGAAGCTTGGGAGGGCTACTGATTTGTTTACCTTCTTGTCTCTTGTCCCAAAGATTTAAACTATGTACCTTTGTATAGCTCTTCTGCCCCATTTTGACTTCTGAGGTGAAAATATTTACTAAAATTAAAACAAAAAACAAACAAAAACTTTAGCTCACTAACTTTATGGGTTTCTGAAGTGATGGAAATTTTTAAGGATATATTTAATAAGCATAAACTTACTAATAATTACTTCCAAAAATAAAAACAGGAATATTACTTTTACCCAGTGTGGTTTATAGAATACATTTGTACTGAAGCATATAGGGATGTTAATGTGATCTTTTCCTGACAGATTATGAAAGCATTATGACTTGTAACAAGTTTCCTTGTATATCACTAACAGGTTTAGAAGACATAAATATTAGTGTGTTTTGCCTACATGATGTATTTAAATCTATTAATATTTTCCTGTTGCTTTTTTAAAAAAATAAATGCACATAATGTATATTAAAAGAGGTGGGATGAAATAATTTTAGTAATTATGTGTACAGATGAAACATTTTTGTCATGGAATTTAAAAGCTAAGTAAGTATAAAAAATAAAATGTTATATGCAAAAAATAGGAAACATGAAATTGAAATTTCATTGTTGGCCAAAGTGATATGAGAGATTTACCTTCCCACCTGAAATTAAAAAAGAAAATATGTGAAACAGTTGTCAGATATTGATTCTTGAGAGCAACAAATGAGACCTAAGAAACTCAATGAACCCCAAACACAAGAAATAAAAAGAAAACTATGCCCAAGGCACATCATTATCAAATTCCTTAAAGCCAGCAACAAGGGAGAATATTTTTTTAAGTAGCTAGAGAGAAAACACATAGAAGGACAGAGAGAAGAATGTCAGACACTGGAGCAACATCTTTAAAGTACTGAAAGAAAAGCTCAATTTAGAATTCTATACCTAGTGAAAATATTTTTCAAAAGCAAAAATGAAATAACTTTTTCAGACTTAGAAAAGCTGAAAGAGTTTATCACAAGCAGGCTCGCACCACAGGAAATGATTAAAAAAAATGCCTTTAGAAGGAAATTATACCAAATAGAAATCTGCAGCTATACAAAGAAATGAAGAACACCAAAAGTGGTAAATATGTGAGTAAATATAAAAAATATTTTTCTATTTTAAGTTTATTTAAAAGACAATAGATTATTTAAAGCAAAATAGTAATAATAATAGGGTGTTGTGCGGTTAACATATGTAAAGTGAAATATATGACAATACCAAGATTGGGATGATGGAAATGAAAGTATACTGCTCTAAAGTTCTTATACTGACCGTGAAGCAGTAAAACATTCCCTGAGAGTAAACTGATAAGAATGTGTATTATAAGACCTAAAGCAACCACAAAAAGAAAATCAGTGAATAAATAACTAGTAAGCCAGTAAAGGTGATAAAATGAAGTCATAAAAAAAAATCCAAAAGAGGAAAAAAGAGTCAATGGGACAGATAGAAAATAAACACTAAGATAGTAGATTTAAATAGCTGTATCAATTAAATGTAAATTGTCAGTTATCCTTTTTTAAAATCAGTTGAGTCTTGCTCTTTTTTAATCCACCTGTTTTGAATACAAGAAACCTACTTTATACTGAACAGAATGCAAATGAAAACAAAATATCAAAATTTGTAGGAATCAGCTAGAGCAGTACTTACAGGGGAATTTATAGCATTAAATGTATATGTTAAAAAAGGAAAGATCTCAAGTCAGAGATGTCAGCTTCCACCTTTTTTTTTTTTTTTTCTTTTAAGGAGACAGGAATTTCACTCTGTTGCCTAGGTTGAAGTGATCATATCATCACTAACTTTAGCCTTGAACTCCCGGGTTCAAGTGATCCTTCCACCTCAGCCTCCCAAGAAGCTGGGACTATAGGCACATGACACTATGCCCAGCATAGCATCCACCTTAAGAAGTTAGAAAAGTAATAGCAGATGAACTTCAAAATAAAAAGAGAATAAAGAGATCAATGCAAGATAAAAAATCAGTTGAGGAAATCAGTGCAATTAAAAACTTTTTTTTTTTTAATTTTTGTAGAGGCAGCATTTCACTATGTTGCCCAGGCTGGTCTTGAACCTGGCCTCAAGTGATCCTCCCACCTCAGCCTCCCAAAGTGCTGGTATTGTATGTATGAGCCACCCTGCTTCGCCTCTGTTTCCTTAAGATCAAGAAAAATGATAAACCTTTAGCTAGACTAATGAGAAAAAGAGACAAAATTACCAACATCAGGGATGAGAGAATTGACATCACCACAATTTCTGTAGACATTTCTGATAAGACGCCAAACCTAAATGGCTACACTGATGAATTCTTTCAAAAATTAAAAGAAGACAATATCCCAATATTTTACAAAAGCTTCCAGGAAATAGGAGGGGATAATTTCCAACTCAATGTTTGAGACCAACATTACCCTCATGCCAAAATAAGGCAGCATCATGACAAGAAAACTAGACAATATTTGCCACGAAGACAGATGTAAACGTTCTAAACGAGATTTTTTTAGCAGTTTGAATCCAGTGATGGGTAAAAGAGAACACATATGACCAAGTGAGGCTTATCTCAAGAAGGCAAATCTGGGCTAACATTAAAAATCAATTGTAATTCGCCATATTAAACAGACTAACAAGAAAATTATGTGATCACCTCAATAGATGCAGAAAGAGCATTTGATAAAACCCAACATTCATTCTTGATAAAAACTCAGCAAAGTAGGAATAAAAGAGAATGAAAAGGAATCCAAAACCCCCCAGCAGCTAACATTAAACTTAATGCTGAAAAACTGTTTTTTTCCCTAAGATCAGAGGCAAAGCGAATGTGTATGATGTTCTCTTCTATTAAACATTCTATTGGAATTTCTAGCCGAGGCAATTCGCAAGAAAAAGAAAGAAACAACATCCAGATTACAAAGGAATGTTTTTAAAAAGCCTCCACTCACAGGTAACATTTGACTGTAGAAAATCCAATGGAATACATGAAAATATAAGTTTAATAACGTTACAGGATACGTCTATCTACAGAACTCAGTTGCATTTCTATATACTTGCAACAATCAGAAAATGGAACTAAAAATATAGTAGCATAAAAATATGAGATCATTAAGTGTAAATTTGATAAAATATATGCAAGACCTGTACACTGAATTCTACCAAACAGTGCTGAAAAAGTAAACTTGAGAGATACCATGTTCACAGATTAGAAGGCTCAATATTGTTAAGCATCGGTTTCCCCCACATTGATTGTAGAGTCGGCAAAACCCCGGTAAGAATTTTAGTAGGCTTTTTTTGGTAGAGCTTGTTAAGCTGCTACTAAAATTTGGAAATACATAAAGGACCTAGAATAACCAAAGCAACTTTGGGAAAATAAAACAGCACAGTAGAGGTCTAGAAATTACAGCACTGTAATTTCTAGACTTGTTACAAAGCTATTAAGATAATGCAAAAGTGCATAAACATAGTCACATAGATCAGTGTAGCACAATAAAGTTCAGAAATACACCCACACATATATAGTCAACTGATTTTGACAAACGTGTAAAGGTAATTCAAAACCTAAAACGTGTAAGGTAATCCTTTCCAGAAAAAGGATAAACTTTCCAAAACACTGTGCTGGAACACACATGGAAAAACAAAAACCCTAATGCATACTTCATACCATCTACAAAAATAAACTCAAAGTGGATCATAGATAGACCTAAATGTAAAACTTAAAACTAAAAAAAGAAAAAAATCTGGAAGATAAGACAAAGATCTTTGTATGCTTGGGGTAGATTTTGTGTATGGGACACCAAATGAATAATCTCCAAAAGTAAAAATTGATATAAATTGGATTTTCAAAGCCCAATTAAAGTATAGTCTTGGAAAGGTACCAGTAAGATAATTAAAAGACAAATCACAGACTGTGAGAAAATATTTGCCAATCATACATCTAATAAAGATCTTGTATTCAGAATATATAAAGGCATTTCAAGACAGAAGAAAATAACCCGATTTTTTACATAGACAATGATTGAGATAGACACTTCACCAAAGAAGTTATGAAGTTGGGTGTGGTGGCGTGGTTTCAATTACTCAGGAGACTGAGGCAGAAGGATTGCTTGAGCCCAGGGGTTTAAGGCTGCAGTGAGCTATGATCATGCCACTGCATTCTAGCCTGGGTGGCAGAGTGAGACTATCTCTAAAAATTAAAAAAAAAAAAAAAAAGACATGAAGATGGTAAATGCAAATGAAAAGGTGCTTGTAATCACTGTCACTTAGGGAAATGCAGGCTAAACCATATGGAGCTACTCCTGAATATTTATTAAAATAGCTAAAATTTAAAAGCCTGACCATACCAACTGTTGGCTATGATGTGGAGCAACTGGAATTTTCATACTCTGGGAATATAAAATGGTCAAACATTTTGGGAAATGTTTTGACAATTTCTTCAACCATTGAACATATACCTACCATTCACACTAGGCATTGTACTCCTTAAATATGTATCTACAAGAAATAAAAGCACATATCCACACAAAGACTTGTACATGAATGGTCATAGCAGATATATTTGTAATAGCCCAAATTTGGAAATAATCCAGTATCTGTCAGCAGATGAATGGATAAACAAATTGTAGTATATACAGTGTAATGCCACCCAGCTATATGAAAGGAATAAACTATAGTATGTAAACAACATGAACGAATCTCAAAATTATCATATTGATTAATAGAAGCCAGACAATAAAGAGTATATACCATATGATTCTAGTTTTCTAGCAAATGCAAACTTAACTACAGAGACAGCCATTAGTTTGCCTGGAAACAGTTGAGGAAGGGCAGGAAGAAAGTTATACAAAGTCACAGGGAAACTTGTGAGTGATTATTATGTTTATTATCTTGATTGTGATGACGGTTTCATTAGAGTATGCATGCCAATTTTCCAAATTGTGTGCCTTAAATATGTGTAGTTTATTTTATGTCAGTCTGTTTTTCTAAAAAAGAGGGACCACTTCTAATATTATATGTTTGTTGGAACCATTTTTCCCCCTATGTCTCATATACTTCATATTTTTCAAAATATGAAATAGATAATTTGGGTTTCAATGTAGCGCTCTACATGTTTCATTTATAGCTGCTAAGGTGTAAGAGGGTCATCAATATTGAACTTGTAAGGATTACATTCAGATAATGTCTACTCTTACTCATTTTTCATTAATACTCATACAAATACAGAGTATGTAAACAACTTCAACATTCCTAAATCTTTGATTTTAAAGAAATGTGAAACGCAATGGGATCATCTGGAAATATGAAACTGAACTATGATGAAAACCTTTTTTCTGGTTTCTAAAAATTTGAATAGCACTTTATATTAGAGTCCTCTATTCACTTAAAATTTTATTTTGGAACATTTTACCTAGTTTAATAATTTCTATAGTTAATCAATTTTTAGTTTCCTTAAGCTCTTTTTGGAGGTAACCTGGTGTATATTTATAAGTAAACACTTAATAATGAGCTGAATATTTTGAATAGAGAAAATTACAAAGTTCTATATGAAGTTGATATATTTTCCTATGAAACTCAAATGCTTGATATTTATAAATAAGCAAATTTCTTTGATCACATAATTATTAAAGAGAAAAAGCTATCAAATGTAGTTTTACATTTCTAAAGGCAATATTTTCTCAAAAGGTAAAATCTAGGTGTGGTCTAAAGACACTGTCGGAGAAATAAAGGCAAGAAACTATGGTAGTGCCCTTACTAAAGCTTATTTTTCATATTTATTGAATGCCTGGCACTGTAGATAATGACATTTGTTAGGAAGATAAGAGTATTATTTAGTGGAGATCATCTTATTATTAAGTTTTGCTATCCAGTAAATTGTGGATTTTTACCATTCAAAATATATTTCAAGAAAAAAAAAATCACTTTGGACCAGACCTGACTTTGAGATTGAAGAACGGTTTCAACAACTTAAAAATGACTAAAAAGCTTAAGCCCCTATGATATTATTGATTATATTTTGATCAGTTATTGAAATAAATTGTTTACATGTTAGTAAATATTATTTCCATTTCTTTTTTTTCTTTTTTTAATTTAATTTTATTATTATTATACTTTAGGTTTTATGGTACATGTGCGCAATGTGCAGGTAAGTTACATATGTATACATGTGCCATGCTGGTGCGCTGCACCCACTAACTTGTCATCTAGCATTAGGTATATCTCCCAATGCTATCCCTCCCCCCTCCCCCCACCCCACAACCGTCCCCGAAGTGTGATGTTCCCCTTCCTGTGTCCATGTGTTCTCATTGTTCAATTCCCACCTATGAGTGAGAATATGCGGTGTTTGGTTTTTTGTTCTCGCGATAGTTTACTGAGAATGATGATTTCCAATTTCATCCATGTCCCTACAAAGGACATGAACTCATCATTTTTTATGGCTGCATAGTATTCCATGGTGTATATGTGCCACATTTTCTTAATCCAGTCTATCATTGTTGGACATTTGGGTTGGTTCCAAGTCTTTGCTATTGTGAATAATGCCGCAATAAACACATGTGCATGTGTCTTTATAGCAGCATGATTTATAGTTCTTTGGGTATATACCCAGTAATGGGATGGCTGGGTCGAATGGAATTTCTAGTTCTAGATCCCTGAGGAATCGCCACACTGACTTCCACAAGGGTTGAACTAGTTTACAGTCCCACCAACAGTGTAAAAGTGTTCCTATTTCTCCACATCCTCTCCAGCACCTGTTGTTTCCTGACTTTTTAATGATTGCCATTCTAACTGGTGTGAGATGGTATCTCATTGTGGTTTTGATTTGCATTTCTCTGATGGCCAGTGATGGTGAGCATTTTTTCATGTGTTTTTTGGCTGCATAAATGTCTTCTTTTGAGAAGTGTCTGTTCATGTCCTTCGCCCACTTTTTGATGTGGTTGTTTGTTTTTTTCTTGTAAATTTGTTGGAGTTCATTGTAGCGTCTGGATATTAGCCCTTTGTCAGATGAGTAGGTTGCGAAAATTTTCTCCCATTTTGTAGGTTGCCTGTTCACTCTGATGGTAGTTTCCTTTGCTGTGCAGAAGCTCTTTAGTTTAATTAGATCCCATTTGTCAATTTTGGCTTTTGTTGCCATTGCTTTTGGTGTTTTAGACATGAAGTCCTTGCCCATGCCTATGTCCTGAATGGTAATGCCTAGGTTTTCTTCTAGGGTTTTTATGGTTTTAGGTCTAACATTTAAGTCTTTAATCCATCTTGAATTGATTTTTGTATAAGGTGTAAGGAAGGGAACCAGTTTCAGCTTTCTACATATGGCTAGCCAGTTTTCCCAGCACCATTTATTAAATAGGGAATCCTTTCCCCATTTCTTGTTTTTGTCAGGTTTGTCAAAGATCAGATAGTTGTAGATATGTGGCATTATTTCTGACGGCTCTGTTCTGTTCCATTGATCTATATCTCTGTTTTGGTACCAGTACCATGCTGTTTTGGTTACTGTAGCCTTGTAGTATAGTTTGAAGTCAGGTAGTGTGATGCCTCCAGCTTTGTTCTTTTGGCTTAGGATTGACTTGGCAATGCGGGCTCTTTTTTGGTTCCATATGAACTTTAGTTTTTTCCAATTCTGTGAAGAAAGTCATTGGTAGCTTGATGGGGATGGCATTGAATCTGTAAATTACCTTGGGAAGGATGGCCATTTTCACGATATTGATTCTTCCTACCCATGAGCATGGAATGTTCTTCCATTTGTTTGTATCCTCTTTTATTTCCTTGAGCAGTGGTTTGTAGTTCTCCTTGAAGAGGTCCTTCACATCCCTTGTAAGTTGGATTCCTAGGTATTTTATTCTCTTTGAAGCAATTGTGAATGGGAGTTCACTCATGATTTGGCTCTCTGTTTGTCTGTTATTGATGTATAAGAATGCTTGTGATTTTTGTACATTGATTTTGTATCCTGAGACTTTGCTGAAGTTGCTTATCAGCTTAAGGAGATTTTGGGCTGAGACAATGGGGTTTTCTAAATATACAATCATGTCATCTGCAAACAGGGACAATTTGAGTTCCTCTTTTCCTAATTGAATACCCTTGATTTCCTTCTCCTGCCTAATTGCCCTGGCCAGAACTTCCAACACTATGTTGAATAGAAGTGGTGAGAGAGGGCATCCCTGTCTTGTGCCAGTTTTCAGAGGGAATGCTTCCAGTTTTTGCCCATTCAGTATGATATTGGCTGTGGGTTTGTCATAGATAGCTCTTATTATTTTGAGATACGTCCCATCAGTACCTAATTTATTGAGAGTTTTTAGCATGAAGGGTTGTTGAATTTTGTCAAAGGCCTTTTCTGCATCTGTTGAGATAATCATGTGGTTTTTGTCTTTGGTTCTGTTTATATGCTGGATTACATTTATTGATTTGCGTATATTGAACCAGCCTTGCATCCCAGGGATGAAGCCCACTTGATCATGGTGGATAAGCTTTTTGATGTGCTGCTGGATTCGGTTTGCCAGTATTTTATTGAGGATTTTTGCATCAATGTTCATCAAGGATATTGGTTTAAATTCTCTTTTTTTTGTTGTGTCTCTGCCAGGCTTTGGTATCAGGATGATGCTGGCCTCATAAAATGAGTTAGGGAGGATTCCCTCTTTTTCTATTGATTGGAATAGTTTCAGAAGGAATGGTACCAGCTCCTCCTTGTACCTCTGGTAGAATTCGGCTGTGAACCCATCTGGTCCTGGACTTTTTGTGGTTGGTAAGCTATTGATTATTGCCACAATTTCAGCTCCTGTTATTGGTCTATTCAGAGATTCAAATTCTTCCTGGTTTAGTCTTGGGAGGGTGTATGTGTTGAGGAATTTATCCATTTCTTCTAGATTTTCTAGTTTATTTGCGTAGAGGTGTTTGTAATATTCTCTGATGGTAGTTTGTATTTCTGTGGGATCGGTGGTGATATCCCCTTTATCATTTTTTATTGCATCTATTTGATTCTTCTCTATTTTTTCTTTATTAATCTTGCTAGCGGTCTATCAATTTTGTTGATCCTTTCAAAAAACCAGCTCCTGGATTCATTAATTTTTTGAAGGGTTTTTTGTGTCTCTATTTCCTTCAGTTCTGCTCTGATTTTAGTTATTTCTTGCCTTCTGCTAGCTTTTGAATGTGTTTGCTCTTGCTTTTCTAGTTCTTTTAATTGTGATGTTAGGGTGTCAATTTTGGATCTTTCCTGCTTTCTCTTGTGGGCATTTAGTGCTATAAATTTCCCTCTACACACTGCTTTGAATGCATCCCAGAGATTCTGGTATGTTGTGTCTTTGTTCTCGTTGGTTTCAAAGAACATCTTTATTTCTGCCTTCATTTCGTTGTGTACCCAGTAGTCATTCAGGAGCAGGTTGTTCAGTTTCCATGTAGTTGAGCGGTTTTGAGTGAGATTCTTAATCCTGAGTTCTAGCTTGATTGCACTGTGATCTGAGAGATAGTTTGTTATAATTTCTGTTCTTTTACATTTATTGAGGAGAGCTTTACTTCCAAGTATGTGGTCAATTTTGGAATAGGTGTGGTGTGGTGCTGAAAAAAATGTATATTCTGTTGATCTGGGGTGGAGAGTTCTGTAGATGTCTATTAGGTCCGCTTGGTGCAGAGCTGAGTTCAATTCCTGGGTATCCTTGTTGACTTTCTGTCTCGTTGATCTGTCTAATGTTGACAGTGGGGTGTTAAAGTCTCCCATTATTAATGTGTGGGAGTCTAAGTCTCTTTGTAGGTCACTCAGGACTTGTTTTATGAATCTGGGTGCTCCTATATTGGGTGCATATATATTTAGGATAGTTAGCTCTTCTTGTTGAATTAATCCCTTTACCATTATGTAATGGCCTTCTTTGTCTCTTTTGATCTTTGTTGGTTTAAAGTCTGTTTTATCCGAGACTAGGATTGCAACCCCTGCCTTTTTTTCTTTTCCATTTGCTTGGTAGATCTTCCTCCATCCTTTTATTTTGAGCCTATGTGTGTCTCTGCATGTGAGATGGGTTTCCTGAATACAGCACACTGATGGGTCTTGAGTCTTTATCCAATTTGCCAGTCTGTGTCTTTTAATTGGAGCATTTAGTCCATTTACATTTAAAGTTAATATTGTTATGTGTGAATTTGATCCTGTCATTATGATGTTAGCTGGTTATTTTGCTCATTAGTTGATGCAGTCTCTTCCTAGTCTCGATGGTCTTTACATTTTGGTATGATTTTGCAGTGGCTGGTACTGGTTGTGCCTTTCCATGTTTAGTTAGTGCTTCCTTCAGGAGCTCTTTTAGGGCAGGCCTGGTGGTGACAAAATCTCTCAGCATTTGCTTGTCTGTAAAGTATTTTATTTCTCCTTCACTTGTGAAGCTTAGTTTGGCTGGATATGAAATTCTGGGTTGAAAATTCTTTTCTTTAAGAATGTTGAATATTGGCCCCCACTCTCTTCTGGCTTGTAGGGTTTCTGTCGAGAGATCTGCTGTTAGTCTGATGGGCTTCCCTTTGATGGTAACCCGACCTTTCTCTCTGGCTGCCCTTAACATTTTTTCCTTCATTTCAACTTTGGTGAATCTGACAATTATGTGTCTTGGAGTTGCTCTTCTCGAGGAGTATCTTTGTGGCGTTCTCTGTATTTCCTGAATCTGAATGTTGGCCTGCCTTGCTAGATTGAGGAAGTTCTCCTGGATAATATCCTGCAGAGTGTTTTCCAACTTGTTTCCATTCTCTCCGTCACTTTCAGGTACACCAATCAGACGTAGATTTGGTCTTTTCACATAGTCCCACATTTCTTGGAGGCTTTGCTCGTTTCTTTTTATTCTTTTTTCTCTAAACTTCCCTTCTCGCTTCATTTCATTCATTTCATCTTCCAGGGCTGATAGCCTTTCTTCCATTTGATTGCATCGGCTCCTGAGGCTTCTGCATTCTTCACGTAGTTCTTGAGCCTTGGTTTTCAGCTCCATCAACTCCTTTAAGCACTTCTCTGTATTGGTTATTCTAGTTATACATTCTTCTAAATTTTTTTCAAAGTTTGCAACTTCTTTGCCTTTGGTTTGAATATCCTCCCGTAGCTCGGAGTAATTTGATCGTCTGAAGCCTTCTTCTCTCAGCTCGTCAAAGTCATTCTCCGTCCAGCTTTGTTCCGTTGCTGGTGAGGAACTGCGTTCCTTTGGAGGAGGAGAGGTACTCTGCTTTTTAGAGTTTCCAGTTTTTTTGCTATGTTTTTTCCCCATCTTTGTGGTTTTATCTACTTTTGGTCTTTGACGATGGTGATGTACAGATGGGTTTTTGGTGTGGATGTCCTTTCTGTTTGTTAGTTTTCCTTCTAACAGACAGGACCCTCAGCTGCAGGTCTGTTGGAGTACCTGGCCAGCCGTGTGAGGTGTCAGTCTGCCCCTGCTGGGGGGTGCCTCCCAGTTAGGCTGCTCGGGGGTCAGGGGTCAGGGACCCACTTGAGGAGGCAGTTTGCCCGTTCTCAGATCTCCAGCTGCGTGCTGGGAGAACCACTGCTCTCCTCAAAGCTGTCAGACAGGGACATTTAAGTCTGCAGAGGTTACTGCTGTCTTTTTGTTTGTCTGTGCCCTGCCCCCAGAGGTGGAGCCTACAGAGGCAGGCAGGCCTCCTTGAGCTGTGGTGGGCTCCACCCAGTTCAAGCTTCCAGGCTGCTTTGTTTACCTAAGCGAGCCTGGGCAATGGCGGGCGCCCCTCCCCCAGCCTCGCTGCCGCCTTGCTGTTTGATCTCAGACTGCTGTGCTAGCAATCAGCGAGACTCCGTGGGCGTAGGACCCTCTGAGCCAGGTGCTGGCTATACTGCCCTGGGGCACCGTTTCCTAAGCCCGTCGGAAAAGCACAGTATTCGCGTGGGAGTGGCCCGATTTTCCAGGTGCCGTCTGTCACCCCTGGAAAGGGAACTCCCTGACCCCTTGCGCTTCCCGAGTGAGGCAATGCCTCGCCCCTGCTTCGGCTGGCGCACGGTGCACTCACCCACTGACCTGCGCCCACTGTCTGGCACTCCCTAGTGAGATGAGCACGGTACCTCAGATGGAAATGCAGAGATCACCCGTCTTCTGCGTCGCTCGCGCTGGGAGCTGTAGACCGGAGCTGTTCCTATTCGGCCATCTTGGCTCCTCCCCATATTATTTCCATTTCTAACAGATATGCTGAGGAAGGTATCTGAAATTATCTAGACCAATGAAACATGAAATTTTGAACATGAAAATTCACATATTTGTTATTCATAAAATTTACAAGATCCAATTTCAGAAATAAAAAACTAGATTTTTTAGAAGGAAAGATCCTTTGCAAATAACAGGGCTGTAGCACTCTCACTAACAACTACCTAATTTACTTTACATTTCATAGTGCAAAAACTTTCCAAGCATTTATAAATTGGGCGTTTTGTGGTGGAGTGGGGGAAGAGTGGTGGTAACATTAGGGAAGCATGGATTTATCTATTAGTTACTGTCCATCACTGTCATTACAGACTTCAGTGATGCATGAAATGAGAATACTTCATAAAGTTACACAAAATGCAAGCATTATTGTCTATTTTATCTCCTGATGTCATCTGAATACCTGTGTATATTTCTCCCAGTAGTCTATCAAACTATATTTTATTCTGTTTTATGAAGTTACCAAATTCAGATGTAATTTTTTTTTAAAATTGAAAGAACTGATCAATACATTAGGCAGACTATTTTTAATTTGACCTTGGAATGATAAAAGTCATAAAATGTCTGATTCTTGAAACAAAGTTTCATAAAAAGGTAAAGATAGGCCAAAATTGATTGCTTCTGTAACTGTGTTGATAAATTTAATGTGTATTTACCCTGCTGCTTTTCCATAAATTTTACATTTATGTGAAGAATTAATGTAAATTGAAATCTACGCCTTCCTATGATCTAAAAACAAGTACAAATATACAGCCAAGTTAACAAGAATAATTCACCATTCTCTTTCTGGAGACATTCTGCAGTAGTAATTCACATGTAATTTAGTATTTAATGAAGGTTATGCAACATATTGATTAAAGTTTTGAAGGTAGAAATGCTCTATCTTAATATTAAGGTGCCAGACTAATGTCCTCTAGGCTAGAGAAAGTAATTAATAGCATTTCAATTCAGGAAACAAGTCTCTTCCTTTTCACAAATGTATTATCTTGGTTTAGGACCTATTGTATCTCTTATTTGAATTTTTGCCTCAGTCTCCTATTTGTTTTCTCTGTTTTAATGTTGCCAGAATAATGTGATTTGCCAGATATGCTGGAATTATCTGATATTATTCCTTCTTAATGTCTTATTTTTTGTTCTTGTCTTTCTTCATGAGAAGTGCCTCAACTCCCTCCTCCCAAGTTACTGATTTCTTAACATGTTCTCTTTCTTACTTTTAAAAATCAGAAATTGCAGTATCTTATAGAATCAGATTGCTTGAATATCCTTCAAGCTAGTGGCCTTAAAAACTTTATATCTAACTTTTTAATAAAGTGTAAAAGTCAAAGACCACCAGAAACATGCCTGTAGTCAAAATTATGGAGAACACACACCAAGAGTAACCGTGGGGCATCTCAGTGAGAATAGCTTTGGAGAGGCTTGTTATAAGATTTTGGCTTGTGTTTGGTGATTTTTGGAGGGTTTAAGAAAGCAAGAGTTGGAGTGATGTTAGCCAGATGGCAGAATAGGAAGCACCAAATTCTCCTTTCCACACACATATGGATTTAACAATAGTAAAGAGGCCAAATGCCTCTGTGAGAAATCCAAGAACCATTTAAAATGTTCCTGCAACCCCGGAGAGCATGAAGCCAAGCACATCAAAGCCCAGTAGAAAAATAAATTGGTGACACTCTCGCCAGAGCCCCTTCTTCCAGCATGGTACTGTGTGATGGAGAGAAAACCCTCAACTCCCATCTTATCTCTGGGAGAGAAATGAGTAGAATGTATGTCCAGTATTCTGACTTTTAGGGTGGCTGCCCAAGGACCGGTTTCTGTCTTGCCCAAATCCAAGTACTGACAAGAACCAGGCCTCATATTGAAGCTCTGAAAACAGACTATCAAAATGCACAGGAGTATGCATTACCAAAGAGATACTCTAGATGAAGCTCCAGTGTCATGGCTCACTATGGTATTCAAGAAGCTGCAGTAGACAGATCCAGGGTGAATTCTGAAGAAGAAACAAGCAATCCTCTTCAACTAGGAGATAACGTACACAAACCAAGAGAGGATCCATACCCAGAAAGGCTTGGGAGATCTTCAGAATCCCTACATGGAATGAGTGGAGAAAGCCTATCCTGTGTGAAAGCAGTCTGGGGAAGTTGACTGATTCTTCAGATGCCAAAAATCCCAACAAAAAATAATGACACAAAGAAATGGAAATATGGCACATTTAAAAGACCAAATTAAATCTTCAGACATTGACTCCTTAAAACAGTGATATTAATTGCCAGAAAAAGAATGCAAAATTATCATCATAAGGACACTCAATGAATTAGAACATGGATAAACAACTAAACAGAATTAGGAAAACAATGCATAAAGAAAACGGGAATAGCAATACAGAAAAATGATGAAGAAAAAACAAACACATTGTGTAAATGGAGAATACAATAACCAAATTGAAAAATTCACTGCAGGGATTCAACAGCAGACTTAACCAGGCAGAAGAAAGGATCAGTAAACTTGAAGGCAAACTTCTGAAATTACTGATGCAGAGGAGCAGAAAAAAAAAGAATGAAGAAAAAGGAAGAGAGCCTAAGGGACACATGGGATACCATAAAGTGAAAAAACATATGCATTATGGAAGTCCCAGGAGAGAGCTAAAGTGGCAGAGAACCTATTTGAAGAAATAATGGTTGAAAGTTTCCCAAATCTGAGGAGAGAAATGAACATACAAATTCAAGAAGCTCAAAGAACTCCAACTAAGATAAATCTAAAGAGACTTACACCAAGGCACATTATAATCAGATTTTCAAAAGTCACAAAGAATCTTGAAAGCAGAAAGAGAAAAGTAACTCATTACATGTATATGAGCTCCTATTAGATTATCAGCAGATTTCTCAGCAGAAACCTTGCAGGCTAAAAGGGAGTGGGATGATATATTAAAAGTACTGGAGGGGGAAAAAAAAACCTGCCATGCAAGAATACTACATCTGGCAAAACTGTCCCTCAAAAACAAAGGAGAAACTAAGACTTTCCCAGACAAAAATTTCATCAATACTGAGGGAGTTCATCATCACTAAACCTTCCCAACAAGAAGTGCTGAAGAGAGTCTGACAAGTTGAAGCAAAGGACGATAAACAGCAATACAAAACCATATGAGAATTAAAACTTCCTGGTATAGGTAAATACATAGGCATATATAGAATTCTGTAGTGTAGTAATGTAGGTACGTAAATCACTTAAATCTGGCATAAAATCTTTTTAAAAAAGCACAAAAAATGTTATAAAGTTTTACTTAAGCAGGATGATAAGCTCTAGAGATCTGCTGCACAACATTGTACCTATAGTAAACAATAATGTATTATATACTTAAAAATTTGTTAATAGGGTAGATCACATGTTAACTGTTTTACCACAATAAAATTAAATTTAAAAAATTGAATTGGCAATATAAAACAGGAAATTGTCATCAATAACATAAAAGGGGATGCAGAGATATAAAGAAGTAGAGTTTTTATATATGATTGAAGTTATCAGGTTAAAATAAATTTTTATAACTTTAAGATGTTTTATGTAACCAGTATAATAATAATTAACAAAATAGCAATTTTAAGTCTTCTTCTGTTAATAATTACCTTAAGTGTAAATGGATCAAATGTATCAGTTAAAAGAAATAGTTTGCAACTACTTGGGAGGCTGAGGCAGGAGGAACACTTGAGCCCAAGAGTTCAAGGCTACAGTGTGCCATGGTCTTGCCTATGAATAACCACTACACTCCAGCCTGGGTGACATAGTGAGACTCCCCTCTCTCAAGAAAAAGCACCCCAAAACAACCCCCAAAACAATAGTTTGGTTGAATGCATGAACAAGATCTTTATACTGTCTACAAGGGGCTCCTTTTAGATCTAAGGACATGCAGACCAAAAGTAAAAGAGTGAAAAGATATTCCATGCAAATGGAAATCTAAAGGAGAGCAGGGACAGCCATACTTATATCAGACAAAACAGACTTTGAGACAAAAACTGTAACAAGAGATAAAAAAGGACATTATACAATAATAAAAGGTTAAATTCACCCAAATGATATAACAATTATAAATATACATGCACCTAACATTAGAACACCCAGATATATGAAGCAAACATTGATAGAACTGAAAGGGAAATTAGACAAAAACAACAACAACAACAACAACAACAAAAACAAGACCAAGGAACTTTAATACTTCACTTTCAGTTATGAATAGAACAATTAGACAAAAGATCAATAAAGGAGCAGGACTTGAACAACACTATAGACCAATTGGACGTGACAGATATATATACAGAACACTCCACCTAACAACAGAAGAATACATACTTTTTTCTAGTGCACATGAAACACTCTCCAAGATAGATCACATAGTAAGTCTTAATACACTTAAGAAGACTGAAATCATACAAAGTATCTTCTCTGACCACAGTGAAATAAAACTAGAAATCCATAGCAGAAGGAAAAATAATATACATATGGATATAAAAATTGAACAACGTATTTTTAAACAATCAATGGGTCAAAGAAAAAATGACAAGGGAATGTAAAGAAAAATATTTTGGAGACAAATAAAAATGAAAACACAACACACCAAAACTTATGGGATGCAGCAAAGCAGTTCTAAGACAGAAATTTATAGTGGTAGATGCTTACATTAAAAAAAAA
The DNA here is from genome assembly GCF_028885655.2 of Pongo abelii. Lineage (NCBI taxonomy): Eukaryota > Metazoa > Chordata > Mammalia > Primates > Hominidae > Pongo > Pongo abelii. The sequence goes on from NC_071995.2 coordinate 95,493,341, forward strand.
ATCTCAAATCTATAACCTATCCTTATAACCAAACGAACTAGAAAAACAAGAGCACACCAAACCCAGATTTAGCTGAAGAAAAGAAATAAAGATTAGGTCAGAGATAAATGTAGTATCAAATAGAAAAAAATCAATGACTCCACGAGTTGGGTTTTATTCACCAATAAATTGAATAACCTAGAAAAAATGAATTCCTAGAAACATAAAATCTACCAAGACTGACTCATAAGGAAACAGAAAATTTGAATAGATCTGTAAAACTAGTGAGAAGATTAAAGCAGTCATCAAAAACCTTTCCACAAAGGAAAATCCAAGACCAGATGGATTCATTGGATAATTCTTCCAAACGTTTAAAGAAGAATTAGTATCATTTCTACTCAAACTCTTTTAAAAGAATAAAAAGAGGAAATACTTCTAAACTCATTCAATGAAGCTAGAATTAAACTGATATCCCAATCAAAGACAAGAAAACTAGAGACCAACCTCCCTGATTAATGTTGATGCAAAAATACTAAACAAAATAATAGCAAACCAAATTTTAAAAAATAGCAAGCCAAATTCAGCAATGCATTAGAAGTATCATATATCATGATCAAATGTAATTTATACGTGACACAAGGATAGTTCAACATACAAAAATCAATGTGTAATATGCCACATAAAATGAAGAACAAAATTGTGTTCACCTCAATTGATACAGAAAAAACTCTAGACAAAATCCAACATCCTTTCATGATAGAAATACCCTATAAACTAGGAATAGAAGGAAACTACCTCAACATAATGAAAGTCATCCTTGAAAAGTCCATAACTAACATTATACTCATTGATGAAAGACTGAAAGATTTTTCTTTAAATCAGAAACAAGGCAAGAATGCCCACTCTCACCATTACTGTTCAACATAGTATTGAAAGTTCTAGCCAGGGCAATCAGAGAAGGAAAAGAAATAAAGGCATCCAAATGGAAAAAGAAGTAAAATTATCTCTGTTCAGAGATGACATGGTCTTATATGTAGAAAACCTTAAGGATCTCACAAAAAAAATCATTACTAATAAACAATTCCAGCAAAATTACAGGATATAAAGTCACCGTGCATATATCAGTTGCTTTTCTACACACCACCAACAACAAATCCACAAAGGAAATTAAGAAAACAATTGCGTTTATGTAGCATCAATAGGGATAAAGTACTTAGGAATAAATTAACCAAGGAGGCTAAAGACTTGTATACTGAAAGCTACAAAACATTGCTAAAAGAAATCAAAGAGTATAGAAATAAATGGAAAGACATACAGTGCTCACAGATTTAAGACTTAATAAATGCTAAAATGTCCATACTACCCAAAGCAATGTACAGATTTGATACAATTCCTATGAAAATCCCAATGGAACTTTTTGCAGAAATAGAAAAAGGTACCCTAAAATTCATATGGAATCGCAAGGGTTTGAATAGAAAAAAAAAATCTTAAAAAAGGAACAAAGTTGGAGCTATTACACTTCCTGATTTCAAACATACTACAATGCAACAGTATTTAGTGTTTCTGGCATAAAAATATATAAACCAGTGGAACAGAGCAGACAGCCAAGAAATAAACTCTTGCATAAATGGCCAAATATAGGGCCAAGAATACAAAATGAGAAGACGACAGTTTCTTCAACAAATGGTGTTGGAAAAACTGAATATTCACATGCAAAACAATGAAGCTGGACCTTTACCTTCCACCATATAAAAAATTAAAATGGATTAAAGTCCAAAATGTAAGACAGAAAATTATTAAATTCCCAGAATAAAATATTGAGGATAAACCTTGGGCCACTGGATTTGACAACGATTCCTTAGATATAACGTCAAAAGCACAGGCAATAAAATTAAAAATATTTTAATAATAAAAAATATATAGGGGCCAGGCATGTGGCTCACACCTGTAATGCCAACACTTTGGAAGACTGAGGCAGGCAGATCGTGGGGTAAGGAGATTGAGACCATCCTGGCCAACATGGTGAAACCCTGTTTCTACTAAAAATACAAAAAAATTAGCCAGGTGTGGTGGCGCTTGCCTGTAATCCCAGCTACTAGGGAGGCTGAAGTAGGAGAATCGCTTGAACTTGGGAGGCAGAGATTGCAGTGAGCCGAGATCACGCCACTGCACTCCATCCAGCTTGGGCAACAAGAGCAAAACTCCGTCTCAAAAAACAAAACAAAACAAAAGAATAGGTTGCATAAATAGGAAAAAATGGTAAGGTACTCTACTTAAATCTAATAAATTAGTAATCACATTACATGTAAATAAAATGCCCTCCAATTAAAAGAGAAAGGTCAAGGCTGGGCACAGTGGCTCACGCCTGTAATCTCAGCACTTTGGGAGGCCGAGGCGGGAGGATTACCTGAGGTCAGGAATTTGAGACCAGTCTGGCTAACACGGGGAAACCCCATCTCTACTAAAAATACAAAAATAAGCCACGCGTGGTAACGCGTGCCTGTAATCCCAGCTACTAAGGAGGCTGAGGCAGGAGAATCACTTGAACCCGGGAGGTGGAGGTTGTCGTGAGCCGATATATCATGCCACTGCACTCCAGCCTGGGCGACAGAGTAAGACTCCGTCTCAAAAAATAAATAAATAAAAAATAAATAAAATAAAAGAGAAAGGTCATCAGATTAGATAAAAAACAAAACCAAGCTAAGTGCTAACTATGAGACATATTTTGAAATATAGGCTACAGAAAGAAATAATTAAAATAATGGAAAAAGGTATACCATGCAAAAACCAGCAAAAAGCTGGCACTAATAGAAAACTAAATTTTAAGACAAGCAGTATTACCAGAGATAAAGAAGATATTTCATAATGCTATAAGGTTAAATTCACCTGGAAGACACAAAAATTCTAATGTTTCATGCAGTTAATAACATAGCCTTGAAATAAATAAAGTAGATTTTATAGCCACGAAAAAAGGACAAATTTCACAACAATTTTTGTGGAAAATTTTAATACATCTAAGTAATTGATAGAAGAAAGACACAGAATATTCAATTTTCTTGTATTTTTAGTTCACTAAGAAGTTTTTGGTGTTTTTTTTTTAAGTCACGAGTGGGTGCTGAGTTTTATCAAATGCTTTTACAGCATCTACTGAGATATATTAAATTTATTAATGTGGCATATTGATTTTTGAATGTTATATCATCCTTGCACTCTTTGAATAATCCTCATTATCTTGGATTTGCTTTGCTATTATTTCAGATTATGTCATCTATGTATATGAAAGAGATTAATCTTTTTTTTAGAATATCCTTATCAAGTACGGGTATCAAGGCTATGCTATTAGAAACAAAGATGCAATATTCATAATAAACTTAGAGGCTCAAGATAATTTATCCTTCTCAAGAGTGGATTTACCCTTAGTTCTAGGTGAGCCAAGGCTGAATTTTGGTTTTGGTGGGGCTCCTTCTACCTCTAGTTCACCCTGTTTCCATACAGCCCTCTAAAGACGTCAACTAAAAACTCAATTTTTCCTCTGGGATCCCTCTACTGGTGGGTCTTAAACTCTAATCTTTGTCTTCTCGGCATCATTAACGGCAGAACATTTTATTACTTTGAAAAATATTATTCCATCCAGGCTTTAGCTTCAAAATTCAGGAACTGTCTTGAGGAAAAACCAGCCATGTGTATGAGGTTCCTCAAGCCTTCAATTTTGTCTCTGTTCCTGAGAAATGCTAAAAGCTTTGCTGGTTTCTCTGTTATTTAGGCAAAACTAGGATTCTCAGCTTCTTGTCCATGCCTAGAATTAGAAAATTTCCCAGGGAAAAAGTAACTGTAGATCGTTATTAGTTCTTCATGATTTTCTCAAGAATCATATCTCCTTTAATCCTTATTAGTTATGGATCAATCTAATGCCTTTAAACAGATTATTTTTTGAAAAATCAACTTCTCTAGTTCTCCTCAGCATTGGTCTGCTGCAAGCAACTTCATTCTTTTAGTAGCAGAAATTCTTATGCTACCTATTCTTGTTCTCTTTACTTTTTTAGAAAATTATTTTTATTTCATGTTCCCTACTGTTAAGAGTATATATATTCTATATGTATGTTTGTATAAGAAGTTTATAGTTTTTGTATATATATAGTATATACTATATATATTATTTATAAATACAAATTTTTTAAGGTTTAGATATAAACTCTATTAATTGGTGGCTCTGGAGAGTAGAGTATGTGTATCTAACTTTTAAAGTCTAATATAAATGGTATATTTCTTGGGCAATTCAAGGACTTTAAAAAACTTTAACATTAATTCTATATCTCTGACTTAGATATTAGTGTTGTCAAGTACTTTAAATCAACATATCATACCCTGCTACCCATTATTTTTGTTGTATACAGTCAATATTCATTTAGACTTGAACACATATTTACCCTTTGTGGAGGCTGTTATTTCTTCATAGATGCCTGAGCCTCCATCAGGACATTTTTCTTTTGCCTTTAATGTAGATTTATTGATGGTAAATGCACTGCTTTTATCTGAAAATGTCTTTATTTTAGATTAATTTTTAAATAATGATTTCACTAGGTATAGATTTATAGATCATTTATTTTCATTACTTTGAAAAATATTATTCCATTGTTTTGTGGCTTGTATGAGTCCATTCTCATGCTGCTATAAAGAACTGCCAGCAATCATTCTCATTAAGATGAGAGACCTCTGGACCTAACGTAGATTATAGATCAGAAGTTCCTAAATTTTGAGCCTAATGCTGTGATTAGGTGCGACTTTTGAGAATTGACGGATGGGAGTTGGCATATATTGCATTTGGGAGGAACATGAATAGTCATTGCCTGTGGGGCAGACTGTGTTATGTTGCATTTTTATCTCCAATCCTTCATTCCTACTGTATTCCTGTTCTTTGCCATTTGACTTTATTGTTTCTACTACTAAAGAGGTGGAATATATTTTCTCCACTCTGTGACTTTGAGTTTTGTCATGTGGCTTTCTTTGGCCAATAAAGGAAAAATGACGGTGTGCCAGTTCCAAGCCTAGAACTGATGAGGCCTTGTATGTAAAACCTGCTCTCTTGTACTTCTGACATGGACATTAAAAGATCACACACATACACACAAAGCTCCCTTGGCTAGCTGCTGGTCCCACAAAGAAGATGAGAAACAAGTGAAGCAGAGATGTCTCGGCCAAGGTGCTAAGCCAAACCCAGCCAGAGCAGTCCAGCTAAGAATAAACACACCATTATATGCCACTAAGATTTTTTGTAGCCTTTTTATTATGCAGAAATAGGTAAACTTCTTGACTAATCTCTATCCCAGCTGTTGTGGTTTAGAGCTTCATCATACCTTACTGAGATTTTTCCAAGAGCCTGCTAACTAGATTTTCTATTTTCCCCTTTACCTTCTTGTCTGTTGTGTACACCCTACTAGAGTTGTCTTCTTCAAATGCAAACGAATTGTCCACAAGAAACATCCATGGTCCTTGGTATATGGCCTCCTGATCCTTCCTTGAAAATGTATCTCTTACTATTCCACATACCCTGCACTCTCATATTCCAGTCTCAGGTTCCAGAGAAAGTCATCCTTGTTCGTGTCTCCGAGCCATCACCTTCCCTATTTTCTCTGCCTGGAAAACTCTACAAATCCTTCAGGACACTTCTTACATGTCACCTCTTTTGTGATATTTTTCCTTGACCTAAAGGTAATCGTGCTGTCTTCTTTGCACCCAAACACTTATTTTCTACTATTATTATAGTTCTTATAGAATTGGGGTGATTTGTCTCACTGGGCAGGGGCTGTCTCTGAATTCTCTCTATGTGTACAATGTCTAGTATGATGCTTTGACCTCTGCTGAGGTGCAATATTATCTCATATAGATCTAATTTTATCAATTATTGAATAATGTTGAACACACGTAAAGATTGTTGTAAATTATTGATTTCTATGCGGTGTATATGGTATTCTTGATAAACCTGAAATTTGATTAATCATAACTCTTCCTTCTTTATGCATCAAATAATAGCATTTATAGTAGTAGAATAAATTATGAACATAGAAAAATGACAATATTTGAAGATAGTTGACATGCCCTTGATGTGTAGATATTGCCATGTGTAGATACATTGAAGTGAAATCTGACAACCAGCACACTTAAAATTAAAATGTCAAAAATCAATTATGCTTCACTTTGCATTCAGACAAATTGAACTTTTCAAAATTTATTTGAAGCACATCTTATGTCAAAAGACACCTACTCTATTTTTTGAATACTAGTAAAATGAGAAAACATTTTATTTCTCATTTTAAAAATGATCATCATACTAAATCTTTATCTGCCAAAATGAGGCTGAAGAATATCAGAATGTCTAAATATTGCTGTAGTGATTGAACTCTCTTTTACAAAGTCGACAAAGAACAAAGTTGTATAATTTAATAGTAGAAAATTGCTGGAACATCTGCCACACAAAGCACCCTGTGAAAAAGAAGCCTGGGGATATAGGTGCGAGCAGATCAGAACGAGTTTTGTATGACATGGGTAAGTTTAGACTTTCTATCTACTAAGAAGAGGCACATTTGCTTGTACATTACAGCATGAGGAGAGCAGCTATCTCTGTCCTCACTCTTCTTGTTAGAAGATAAGCAGACTCTTAAATAGGGCCACCATCTTCGACTTTGTTAGGTAAATGTAGCTGACACTCATTTTGTATTTCAGGCTTGGCTTTTTAAGTTTGAAAGGAGAATAGCATATCCTCTGAGTATGGGTATAAAATGATTTTGGTAGGTGAGTAGTATATCTGAGATTTGTAAGGTTGGCTTTGTTGGAGTTTCTCTCAAGATTAATGGTAGGTAATATTCAAAAGCATTTTCCCCTAGTTTGGGCTATGCCTGCAGGAGATTCTATTTCAACCTATGCTTCAGTAGACATGTTTCAACTGACAGGGCCCTCTTTTGTTCCCTCACCTTCATCTTTCATCATTCATTCATTCATTCATTTAGTGGACAGTAGTCACCGCCTATGTGATAAACACTGAGGATCATACTGAAAAGCATGCTCATTGAGTACAGAAGACAGATATATCAATAAAATAAAAACGTGCTAGGAGCAGGGAATGAATATACACACAGGGTGTCATGGAGACAGCAGAGAGGGATATTACATGCAACCCAAAAAGGCAGAGTGATATCTGAGAAGGCTTTATAGAGGCAGTAGGAGGTAAAATAGAAGGTAAAAGATGTGAGCCAAGGATTAGAGATTAGTAGAAATAGGCCTGGTGAAGAGGGAGAGGAAGCAGGCTGCTATTTCCAGAGAGGAGGCTGGAGATGTCATGCACAGAATCTGCAAGAGCCAGGAGGGCAGGATATAGGTTGCAGAGATGAATGAGGTCAGATCACCAGCAGCCTTTGGTGCAGGCCCAGGCACTAGGATTCCTTTCTGAGTACAAACAGGAACCAATCTAAGGTTTTAAGCAGGTTGTAACATGATCAAATTTAGAAAGATAATTCTGACCACAGTGAGGAGAATGGATTTGAAAGGAATTAAACCAAGGGCAGGGAGGAGATTGTTCAATAGACCAGGTAAGAAATGGGCCTGAACCAGCAAAACAATGGAGCAAATGTTTAGAAGATAAAATAAGCAGAGCCTGATTAAATATAGTGGATAAATATAGTGAATAAACTGAAATGCATCTAGAAGCTACCTGTTAAACATCAGGTGGTCTACTGGTTTGAAAAGTCACTTTTATACTTAATAATTTTCCCACTAGCTCTAGTTTTCAGAGTTTTAAGAATTAAAGATATGTACAGGAATAACAGCTTCCAAAATCTATTGAGCTGTCCTCTCCTTTATGAACCTATAGATGTGAGTTGTTATGACTAATTTTTGACTACTGACTCATCTTTTAGTTTGGGGGTTAAACTATAACATGGTTGGAGAGGATTAGCCTTCTTTTCTACTGTTGCATCTTTTTCTCTGGTACTTTATTTCAGAGTTCCAATGCCATTTTTCATAAGCAATCTAGGTTTCAAATTACCCTTGCCAGGTTTTTGTACAGGGAGTATTAACTTCTTAACAAAATTATCTTAAGCAATAAATGTTTATCAAGTCTAGAGTATTAGTTGAAAAGAATGTTATAATGTTATGAAAGATGAAAAGAATGTCATAAAGTTATAAGGAATGTTATAAACTTATAATGTCATAAAATAAACATATGTAAACATATGTGTTTATTATCTACTTGTGAATTTATTTTGTAATCAAGACGAGCAATATAACCTGAAATATAATATTTTCATTTAAAATTATCATAGAGGTTCTGAATCCCTTCTTTGCTCTTGTTACATACAAATTGATCATATCAGTCATAGCAATGATTTATTTGCTACTGGGTCATCAACTCCCTATTATAAAATTATTCATATGGGAAGATAATGACTCAGATTGCAAAGGCAAGGACCACACTGCGATAAAAACAGGCTGTTGACTATTTTATGTGCCATCGTGTGTTGTGCAGTAAATGTGCTCTCCTATTTGTTTCGTTATGGCTGTGTTTTGATCCCTAAAGCTGCTATGTTTCTGATTTGTTTTTTTCTTTATCTGAGAGCAACTGGTTCATTAAAATCCAACAACAACAAAAAGAAAAAAACCTGCTAAGAATGTGTCTGAACAACAATAACCAAAAGTTACACATCCTACTGTAAAGTAAAACACATCAAGGTGAAGTATTATATTGTCACTTTACATTATCTGGGAGCTGGCTAGAAACACATTTAAATTTTGTTCTAACTAGTGTATTCTGTCAGTTAAATATCTAAATGGTTAGTTATTTAAGCCATTTTGACAAAATGTAAAAAACACATGACAACACAACAGTAAAAACATCTTATCTAACTTAAAGTCTGTAGTCATGTTTTACTTTTGCTTAATGAATCACGCAAAACTTAGAATCTTCAAACAACTCACATAGAGTATCACACAGTTTCTCTAGATCAAGAGTCTGGGATGGCTCAACGATCTACTCAGGGTCTCACAGGGCCACAATTAAGGTGTTGGCCAGGGCTGCATTCTCATCTGGCTGCTCAACTGGAGAGAAATTAATTTCTGAGGTCATTCAGGTTGTTGGCAGAATTCATTTTCTTGTGGCTGCATGACTGTGGGTCCTGGATTTTTGCTGGCTGTCAGCTGGAGGCCGGCTGAAGTTTTTGACATTTGAACTTCTCCAACATGGCTGACTACATTATCAACCTTGTAAGGAGAGTTTCTTGCTTTTGGGAGGGTCCAGTTTCTCTTTTGAAGACTCACGCCTGAATAAATCAATCCCTACATCCAGGATAATCTCCCTTTTAATAAGTCAAAAGCAACTGATTTATGACAGTAATTACATCAGCAAAATTCCTTCACTTTTGTCATATTGTTCTGGCTAAGTCACAGGTTCCACCCAAAATCAAGGGAGGGCATGAACACAGGGAGCAGGATTCAGAGGGGCTGTCCTAGGATCTATCCAGCCAGAGTTTTACTTTACAAGACACTCCTCTTGTTTTATCTTACAATACAGTAACATTTGATTATGAAGTTACACATTTCCTTTTAGTGTGAAGGAAGAGAATAGTCAGTTGGGGCTGAACCTATCAATTGTGTCCAGGGATAATGCCATGGACATTTTGTTTGGACCCCCTGCCTCTGCCCAGGCTCTTTGTGCCAGACACGTTGGACCATTTGCTCTTCCCCAAACACATCAGGTTTGGGGACACGTTTCATCATGACTTACCATTGCATGAATGCTTATGTATGAACATTTTTCCTTTCCCATTCTTACTCATTTTTCAAGACCTAGCAAAAATGACACATTCTATATTTGAACTTTGCTGACTTTCTCAGGCAGAGAGAGCTATTACCTTCTTTGTTCTCATAATCATTTGCAGAAGTCATTTTCATACCAGCTTTTCTCTGAGGTTGAAGCTGTTTGTTTGTAGGCCTGATTCCCTGCTTCCTTTGTATCAGGAATCAAGGCTTACTCTGTTCCATATCTCCAGTCCCATATCTCCAGCACAGGACTTAGTAAAGAGTAGATACTCCATAAATTAAATTTAAATGAATGAATAAAGAATGAGAATGGGCTAGAGTGATAACAAAATAAAATAATTATAGGAAAAATGAGAGTTAGAGGAAACAGGTAAACAACAGTGTGAATAGAATACAATGACAGAATTTTACAGGGTTTTATCAGAATTTGAGGATGAGAATGTGAAAGAGAATAGTTGTGAATAAGACGAGAAAGGTTAGACCATGAAGCCTCTTGAATTTGTCAGGCTAGAAAATGTGAACTTCATGAAGATTTGAATCCAGAGGGGAACAGATACAAACCAAAGAATCCCACAGATATATAATTTCAAATTTTGAAAAGCTCTGTAAAGAAAATGTACCATATGCTGTGATAATAATTAGCAAAGGGCCCTGATCTAGCAGGGGTCACCTGAGTAAGTGACATTTGAGGTGAGACTTGAAGGTTGAGTAGGAGTTACCAAGTGGCAGTGTAAAGAGTTGTATATGATCTGGCTAGAGACGAAGGTCAGAATCAGGTCTTGTGGAGCCTTTCACACTGTTATTGACATTTTGGTCTTTATCCTACAGTAATGGAAAGACATTGAAGAAGTTTAAGCCAGGTAGACTTGGGGAAAGGTTAAGAGAAAGAGGGAGATAGAGAGAGAGACAGAGAGAGAGAGAGAGAGAGAGAGGAGACAGAAATAATTTATCTTTTAAAAAAAAGTGTCTGGAGAATAGATTAAAAGAGCACCAGAATGGACCCAGGGAGATGACTCTACTTAGGAGATTATGTTAATGGTGCAAGGATGTAGACTACAATAACTTGATCTATGGATGGCAGAGGAGCTTGAGATAACTGGACAGATTCAAGATAATTTATGGAGATGAGGTTGACTGGAATTGGCTATGGAGTGTAGAGGAGAGTGGAATGTTTCTAGCTTCCACAACTAGATGAATGGTGTTGCTCAGAAAGAACAATGAAGTATGGGCATATTTGGAAAGTTTGGAGATGAGGGGAGGGTTTAGGTGGGGAAGGTTGAATGGCTTGCTATATACATGTGGGTCTTAAGCTCAGAGGGGAAGTCTGTGTGAGTGAAAATGACATTTCCCACACATCAATGGTAAAATGATTTGTGATAAGGGTGCCAAGACAATTGAGTGGGGGAAAGAGCAGTCTCTTTAACACATGATGTTGGGACAAGTGGATACTAACATGCAAATAAATGTAGTTTGACCCTTACCTCACATCGTACACAAAAATGAACTCAAAATGAGAATTCAAAAGACCTAAATTTAGAACATGTAACTTTAAAACTCTTGGAAGAAAACAGAGGGGCAAATCTTTATGACCTTGGATTTGGCAATGGTTTATTATATATGACACCAAATACACAAATAACAACAACAACAACAAAAATGATAATTTGAACTTTGTCAAAGTTAAAATCATGTATATCAAAAGACACTATCAAGAGAGTGAAAAGGTAGTCCATAGGGAGAAAATATTTGCAAATAAGACATCTAATAAGGGTCTAGTACCTAGAATTTATGAAGAACTCTTACAACTCAGCAACAAAAAGTCAACCTAATTTAAAAATGGGCAAAAGATTGAAAAAGACATTTTTTCCAAAGAAGATATACAAATGGCTAACAAACATATGAAAAGATGCTCAACATTATTAGTCATTAAGGCTGTGCAGATCAAAACCACAAAATACCAATTCACATCACTGAAATGGCCACAATTTAAAAAGCAGAAAATAACAAGTGTTGGCAAGGATGTGAAGAAATTGGAACCCTCATATATTGCCTGTAAGAATGTACAGTGGTGCAGCCACTGTAGAGAACAATTTGGCAGTTCCTCAGTATGTTAAACACAGAAATGCTACTGTAACTGAGCAATTCTACTGCTAGGTATACACCCTAAATAATTCAAGACAGGTATTCAAGCAAAAACTTGTATACTAATATTCATAGCAGCATTATCCACAATAGTTTAAAGGTAAAAGCAACCCAAATGTCCATCAACAGATGAATGAATGAACAAAATGATATATCTATACGATGGAATATTGTCCAGTCATACAAAGAATGAAGTGATGATACCTGCTGCAACACGATGAACCTTGAAAACATTCTACTAAGTGAAGAAGTAAGACACGAAAGGCTACATATTGTATTATTCCATTTACATTGTATTTAGAATATCCAGAATAGGCAATTCTACAGAGACAGAAAGCAGATTAGTGGTTAGCAAGGTGGGAGAATAGGGAGTGACTGCTGAAATGAATACAGGGTTTCTATTTAGGCTGATGACAAAATTTTGGAACTAGATATTGATGATGGTCCCACAACATTGTGAATGTACTCAATGCTGGTGAATAGTTCACTTTCAAATGGTAAATTTTGTGTGTATTTTACCATAATTTTAAAAATACATAATGAGATTCAGTGGCATCTAGATGTTAATGAAGGCCTTGTAATGAGGTCACCTAGGGCGACAGAATAGAATAAGAAGAGGAGCTATGACGAGGGTTTAAGGGATTCTAACAATTTAAGGACAGGTAGAGGAGAGTGCTTCAGTACTGGGCATTGGAAAGGGGCAGCTGGAGAGGTAAGAGAGAAAACAGGGAAATGTGGAGGTCATGGGCAGCTACTGGATGTTTTGAAACAAAGTGGTGGGATCAAACCTTTTTCTTAGAAAAATCATTGTAGCAATTACGTGCAAGGAAGATTGGAGGAAAAACTTTTCCTTATGAAAATCAATTTAGCAATCATGTGCAAGGAAGATTGGAGGAAAAAATTATATGCAAGAAAGATTGGAAGATTGGAAGACTGGAGTATGGTGTGGCCCTTAAGGACTATTCCATGGAAAAGAGAGGTTGGATTGGAACAATGTCATGGAGGTAGAAAAATTTGGCAGAGTGCTGAGGATGGCTAGAGAGAGAGGAGGTCTTAAAGCTGAGTGGGCTCTTACAGCTTGGTGGTTTGGTCACTGGAAATTTCATGAACAGGAAGATAAGGATTCAGTGTTTCTCAGACCAGTGTGTGGGCCATTTTGAGCTGGACAAATTATCAGGTTTGTACCATTTCTTAGCTGTAGTAAGATACTAAATGCAAGAAATTTTTTCTTGTATATAAATATATATGGATAGATAAGATAGATATCTATCATATGTGTGTGTGTGTCTGTATGTCTGTGTGTGTGTGTGCATTTCTCTTTCAAATTTCAAGAGTCTTTTCCAAATTTGGGGATTATGCCATACTTTATTAGTCAATGTTTTAAGTAAGTTACATAGACTTCCATCTGTACTCTTTTAGATTTTAATGCAAAAAATTATGTGATTATAGGGTTAGAAGGCAACTTAGGGATCGTTGATCTAAACTTTTTTTTTTTCTACAACGATGGCAGACCCAGAAGGATCTTTCGTGTTAGTGGAGTCACCAACCCTGAGAGTCTTTTCCCTTCTTTAGTTTTTTTCCTCCCTGTGTCAGTTGTCCCATTGACAATTTATCCATGTTGTCAGACGGCAAAGGTATCAGAATGTGGCATTTATTTCATTTATTAATAAAGGACATATGAAATACACACTATGTACTAGCTACTGTTTTAGGTGCTGAATAACACATGAGTTATGACCCTAATGTTTAATTAATTTCCAGTACTCTTTTTGATATTACTTAGCATGATAATTTTCTTGGCTGCAGATACAAATAAAAAGTAAATAATATTTTTTATACTTATAGTATGAGAACTCAGGAGGACTTAGAATAAATCCCACATGGACATGGAATATGGATTTCAAGGTTTAGTTAATGTCATAAGCACATGCACTCAGCGTCATCATTTTTTTTTTTTTTTTTTTTTTTGAGACGGAGTCTCGCTCTGTCGCCCAGGATGGAGTGCAATGGCACAATCTCAGCTCACTTCAACCTTCGCCTCCCCGAGTTCAAGCAATTCCCCTGTCTCATCCTCCTGAGTATCTGGGATTACAGGCACCCACCATCATGCCCGGCTAATTTTTTTGTATTTTTAGTAGAGACGTGTTTTCACCATGTTGACCAGGCTGGTCTCAAACTCCTGACCTCAGGTGATCCACCCGCCTTGGCCTCCCAAAATGCTGGGATTACAGGTGTGAACCACCATGCCGGGCCCATAATTCTTTTCCATTTTAGATTTAGTGTTAGTAGAGCATGGTATAACTTGGTATGGAGTCAGGCAATGGGCTCTCTTCTTTTTCCAGATTATCTGTTCTCAAAGCTCTTCCTTGATACTATTCTTTGAGAAATTTGATTCCTTTTGCTTTTGTCCTGAACTTAAGAATTTTCACTTCGTCCTGGTATTTATCAAGCTGATGTTTGGTTTGATGTATGTCAGTTGGCATGCAAGCACAATTTGACTTTCAATATGATTTTGGTATAAAGGGTGACTTCATCTTGTGGTTCACAATGATGTCATTAGCTAACTCAGGTTTCATCCTATTTAGAAATTAGGAGCTTATTTATTAGATCAATTCATTCAATTTATAATGTGGCTAGAAGTTCACAGTCTTATCTGAAGTCTGTGCAGTTTCAGATTTATAATTTTTTGGGATTTATTAAAGATGAGAGTTTATATATCTTGTACAGTATGACACTTTTTAAACATTTTTTTTTTTTGAAACAGGATCTCCCTGTGTGGCCCAGGCTGGAGTGCCAAGGCCCAAACACAGCTCACAGCAACCTCAACCTTTTGGGTTGAAGTAATCCTCCCACCTCAGCCTCCCAAGTAGCTGGGATCAAAGACATGTGCTGCTACGCCCGGCTAATTTCTTAATTTTTTGCAGAAACAGGGTCTCACCATTTTGCTAAGGCTGGTCTCGAACTCCTGGGCTCAGGCAATCCTCCCGCCTCAGCCTCCCAAAGTGCAGGGGTTCCAGATGTGAACCACCGTGCTCAGCCAGCACCATGACACTTTTGATAGAATCCGTGCAGCATCCTGTAATCAGAAACATTAATTGTTCAGCAACAAAACATAGGAATAGTGACATTAAGTGGGATAAAGATTCCTCATATTTATACTTGTCATGTCTGTTTTGTCATCAAATGAGTTGCAAGAAAATTTTTGGTTTTCAGGAGAGTATGGATTTTGGAATCTCAGATAAGGACGGGTTTACTGGCTTGTGAACAAGGTGAACAAGACGTAGTGTCTGCTCTAAAAGTTCACCTATTGCTTCATATTGTGTCAATTTGGCCTTTTTTTATTTGTTGTAAACTAGCTCAAATGTGTTCAGATTTAAATTTTTAAAAAGTGGATGTGACTAACTGTCTCAATAATTTAAAAGTCTAGTAGACAGATTTTGGACACGGTTGTATTTAGGGCTCCAGTGGTGCCTTTGGCTGGGGTTTTCTTAATCTTTCACATACCTTTTGTTCCCAGGGTTTCAGTCTCTTTGTCGAATGGCCTCTGTATGCTTTAGGTCACCCCTTGTGATGGCAAAGATGGCTAAAGCGGCTCATTTTGCATTTCAATTTTTTTTCTTTTTTTTTTTAGGCTAGTCAAGTGAAGCAGTGGGAGTGGAGAAGAAACAAGGCAATCTGTAACTGGTTGTGATTAATTAGTTGTAAACACCACTGCACTGGGACCTGTCTCAATTTCATTCTTGTTTGAACATTCCCAGCAAAAATCCTGTGGCATTTTATTGGCTGTGTTTGGGTCACATGCCCACCTTTGAACCAATCACTGAGGTCAGGGGTATGTGATGTCCTGATTGGGTTAGGCTTGGGCCACCTGATTCATCCTGGGACCAGGCAGGTCAAGCAGGTGAACTGAGCAGGTGGAGCTTCCTCAGACAAACCAGGAGCTGCCGCGAGAGGAAATGGGAAACACTGGGTGGCAAAAAACGGAAATTTTTTGATCCAGATTGACCCTGGATTTTCTTTGTAATTAAAATTCTTCTGGTGGAATACAATGGGGTTACGTGCAATATATTTTAAGCTATTTCTAGCTTTCCCGCTTATTGTAGCAAACTATTTTTACTCTTTTATACAATAAAATATGTAAGAGCCTGCGAGTCTAAAGCCATTATTGAACCTAAACTGTACTCATCATCAAACCGTCATTCGTTAGGAACTCATTGTATCTTCAGCTACCATGTGGCACGCCTTAAGGTTTTGGGCAATAGCTTCAGAGATGCAATACTTAAAGCCCATGCCAGATTGTCTTTTTAGTCCAGAACTTATAACGCAAAGCCCTCTCTCTGGATGTGTTGTTAGTATTATTTTACTTTTTTCATGGAGAAGCAATTGTGCACGATGGTGAAGCACACAGGCTCTGGAGCTGGGCTGCCTTGGTGTGACTCTTGTTTCCACTGCTTACTTCGATGAGTTACTTACCCTCTCCATGCCTCAGTTTCCTCGTGGGTAAAAATAATATAACAATAGCACATACCTCCTCAGTTTATTATGAAGAGAACACGAATTAATACATGTCAATTACCTAGGAGCCTGACACAGTAAATGTGCTGTAATTGTCAGCTGTAATTATTATTCTTTACGATAACACTAACCCTAAAATTCCCCTTAGTAAACTGAGAATTTCTACAGCATGAACATTAACGTTTCTGTGTGTGGCTGCCCTGTGTATATTACTATGGATAATACCATTTGTTTTATTGCCAAGTTAAAGTTTTAAAAAATAAACTAACCGTATTTTTTTGAAAAGGCCTTTATTTAGGCACAAGAGATTCCTGTCAGCCTTACAAACTTAGAAAGTGGAAATCCTTCTCAAACTGATGGAAAATGAGTCCAATTTCAAATCGCAAACCAGACTCCTGTTTTTGTTGCTATTCTTTTCCTAAAAGACAAAACCTAATGTTTTCTTAGTGTATATAAAACAAATTTTTAAATCCACATATAGCACAGTGTTTCCCACCCACCCCTGTCCGTGGTATGAATATCACAAATTCTCTAAATTTCCTGAACATGAGATAAATGTCAGACCATTCTATAAATTGACTTTATGAAGCATTTCTGAGCCGAGCCTTCTGACATTCACACCAATGTTTCCATAGTAACTAATGTGTTCAGAAGGGGAAGAGCAGGAGGAGACGAAAAACAAAGGAGACAATCCAAATAACAGAAATGCATAAGTAAGGGAGAGTAGAAGGTTCGAGAAACTTTGAACCATTGCTTCTTGCGGGAGAAAAGCATTCTTGTTCACGTGGGAGGCTTCCCCTGCAGACTGACTGACTCAGGGGGTGCTTACTGAAACAGCTCCCAAAGCGTGGCCAGCTGGAATACACTTGGACAATGACTCATGAATGACAATTTGGACTATCCTTTCCTCCTTTTATTGTAATCTTGTTTTTTTCCCTCTGTTTTGAGGTGCCTTCGTTACTATGGTAGCAGTGAACTAATTTGTGCCTGTCGCTGAACTGTCAGAAAAAAAAAAAGCAGTATCAAGTCAATTTAGAGAATAGTTAGAACTCAGGGTAGGGAAACAGGTGCTAACAATGATCACACTTGTTTGCAAACAGTGGAGTGAAGAAAGCTAGAGTGCTGTTAAAATACAGGTTCTGTTTTCAAATCTTATTAAATGGTTCCCTACCAGGTGCGTTGAGAAGGAGGTTTCAGTGATCAGTTACTCCCTTGTGATGTCTGCAGCACAGCATCTTTTTCTCTTGAAAACTTCAACAAACCTACTTCTTTGAAAATGTGTTGAATCCCCCACTTGCTTGTTTGTGGGGGGTAGATCAGGTAAATGGCTACAGGTGAGTTGTCTCTTTTTTTTTTTTTGGAATCAATTGGCGGTGGGTGTGGGAAGACATGTGACTCAGAGAAGGAAATTGGCACTTGTGCTAAGCAAAACAATGAGTCCCCACAATGTCCATATCCCAGTCCCTGAACCCTGTGACTATTACCTTACAGCAAAACGGACTTGGCCAATGTGATTAAGTTAAGGATCTGGAGATAGAATATCCTAGATTATCTTTGTGAGCCCAATGTAATCACAAGGGTCCTTGCAAGAAGGAGGCAGGAATGTCAGAGTCAGAGAGGGGGATGTGATGAAGGAAGCAGAGGTCTCAGCGATGTGGGGCCGAGAGCCAAGTAGTGCAAACAGCCTTTAAATGCTGAAAGAGGCAAGGAAACCGATCCTTCCATGGAGCTTACAGAAAGAATGCAGCCCAGCTGATGCCTTGATGTTAGCCCAGCGAAACTGGCTTCTGACTTCTGCTCTTCAGAACTGTAAGATAACAAATCTATGTTGTTTCAAGACACCGAATTTGGGGCAATTTATTACAGTGGTAGTAGGAAAACAATATAGTATTCTTAGCCAGCCCTGGTCCCACCAGGTTTTCTAAGGCAGCCTGATTTGATGCCTTCTTACCCAGCAGAGGCAAATGGAGCCATCTCCCGACTGCTGGCTGAGCACTTCTGGCGGGCTGTGTGTCTCTGAGGGTCCCCTTGGTAGGTCTTTCTTTGTGTGAGACTTCAAGGACTTAAGGTCTGATCAGCATGTGGGTTCTGGCCATGGCAAGGTGAGCTGCTGAGGCAGAGCAGGCCTCCACAGTCCTGGCTTGAACACCTGGTGAGGCCTAGCACATCCAGGTCCTGGGTGAAAAGTCCTTCCTGAGAAAGAAAACTTTTGGCACTCACAGTCCATCTCTCTGTGAAAGTTAAGCTGTTCACCGGGTAAATTGCCTTGTCTTTCCATCTAGATCATACATGTCTTAAGGTCCAAATTCATGCTTTCCAGCACTGTGTTGAGCACCCAGTAGATGCAATGAGAAACAGCAGCTCCTCCTTCTCTAAGCTGCGTCCTTAGTGGATTTTAATTTTTCCCAACAATTTCACTCTTACCATACGGGTGCTGTGTTAAGCATGGTGTATTACATCACCCAAAGCTGACAACAACCCTGGGGGAAATCTTTTTCTCATTTTGCAGATGCAGAAATGAAGATTCAGAAATTAGGCCTCAAAGGTTACACGATGAATAAGTGGCAGAGCTGGGCTCTGAGCCCAGGCATGGCTTCCTGAACCCTCCACTTTTCATTGCTGCTGTGCTTTGGAGTCAGAGGCACCGTGGGGTGGAGATCAGTGTCCTTTTTTCCCTCTGGTCCCCAGTAAATGCCTTTTTCCTCTGTGCTCCAGCGTTAGCTCTTACTCCCAGTCATGCACAAGCCTGGAGGAGGGGAACGAGAGCCTGGAGGGTGCCAAGGGGGCTCGAGACCAGGTAGAAAGCATGGGTACTTTAGGTCCTGCGGGCACCCTGGCTTTCAGACATTTGCTATTTTAGGTAGAAATCTGACATCTGTAAATTAGCACGTCCCTAGAACTTTCTATTTTCTTGGTTTATTTTTCTCTATTTTCTTCTGTGGTAGGGAGAATTCTAAGAGGACTTGCAAGATTCCCACCCCCTGGTGTGCCTGTCCTGTTGCTATGGACTGAATATTTGTGACCCCCAAATTCATATATTGAAGCCCTAATATGCAATATGATGGTGTTAGAAGGCAGAGTCATTGGGAGGCAACTAGTTCACAATGGTGAAGCCCTCATGATGGGACTAGGGCCCTTATAAGTAGAGATGGGAGAGAGAGAATCTCTCCCTCTGTCCTGTGAGGATACAGTGACAAGAGGTCCCTCTGCAAAGCAGGAAGAAGGCCCTAAATAGGAACCCAAATGGATGGCCCTTAGGGGACCTCAATCCTGGACTTCCCATCCTCCAGAACTGTGAGAAAGAAATGTTTCTTTTGCCCCCAATCAATGACACTTGTTATAGCAGTCTGAACTGACTAAGCCACCTATGTAATCCCCTCCCATATGAATATGATGGGATACCACTCCCATGCTTAGGCTCCTCATCAGTGGATTTTGGATTGAACTAATCAAAAAGGAGATGATCAAATCAGGTGAGTTTTAAAAGAGAGATTGGGAGAGCATGAGGGAAAAGAGCTCATGCATGCTGGGCTTCATACCTAGGTGATGGGTTGATAGGTGCAGCAAACCACCATGGCACAAGTTTAACCATGTAACAAACCTGCACATCCTGCACATGTACCTTGGAACATAAAACATAAAATAAAACATTAAAAGCAAAAAAAAAAAAAAAAAAGAGAGAGAGAGATTGGGAGTGTGAGAGGGTCTATAGAACGGACCATATGGCAAGGACCAGAGTGGCCTTTTGGAGCTGAGAGTAATCCTTGGCCAACAGCTAGCAAGACAGTGAGACCTCAGTCATACAACCTCAAGGAGATAACTTCTGCTAATAACCTGAGGGACCATAGAAGTGCCTATTTACCTAGTGTAGCCTCCTGATGACTATGCAGCTAGCCAACACCTTTAGTGAAGCCTTGTGACACCTTGCAAAAAGAACCTGGTGCCCAGATACCTGATCCACAAACACTGTGTGATAGTGAATATGTGGTATTTTAAACTAAATTTGTGGTAATTTGCTACATAGCAATGGAAGATGAATACATCTTTATAAAATGTATTTTAAAGAAAAAATCAGTCTCAGCTGGGCTAGATAGAAAAAGGAGACAGACTCTGCCTTTCTTCAGATGCTGTTTGAGAAGTTAATACCTTAAAACACTTAATAATGAGTTCAAAGTAACATTTCCATTTGTCCAGGGTCTGTTTTTACAAAGATACGACTCCCTTCAGTAGTTTAAGTTGTCATCTCTGATCAGTTCCTTTGAGGGAGAATTCCAGGGAAAGCTTTTTGGTTTCCTGAAACCATTGGAACCCGTAAACATACCTAAAAAGGGGGAAGGGGGAAGCTAACACCGAGAATGTCATTGAAAGCTTTTAATGAGGAAGATCTGGGCTGGAGATTGGCCCCTGAGCAGGTCGGTATCTCTCTTAGCTGAAAGACGTTTCATTTTTCTCGGGAAAATGGCCAGTCTTTCAAAGATGCAAGGCCCCTTCCAGAAGGAAAGTTACCTTGAAGGTTCCACTCTAGCCCCAGTGCTATTTGCTTTATAGGTGGCAAGGTTTTGTCCCTTCCATTACTTCCACCCTCCTCTAGGAATTCAAGGTACGCGCTTATTCAACCACATCATTCATTCATCAAACTCTCATTGAGCTATTAACGTAAAGAAGGCTGTGCTCAGCTCCAGGGGACCAGGAATGAACTAAACCCCTGTATTGCAGAAGGAGGAAACACTTGATGTCGACACTAGCACGTCACAATAATTAATAAACACCAACATTTTCCGAAGGCTGAGCGTGTCCTAGGAGGTGGGCTAAGAGGACCCACATGCCAAGCTCCGTTTATGCTACCCCAGGTGAATCCCATTCAAACGTACTTTCCAAAAGGGCAGAAGCTGGGTCTAATCTGATTGCTAAGGGACCCCTTGTGTCTCCACAATGCTTGCGACACGGTGAAGACCTCAAAGTGTATTTCTTGTCAATGAATGAATGAATGACTATACGATCATAACTGATAACTGTGGCTTAGATATTAGTGTTATGACCATTTCCTTTGATGAGGAACCTGAGGCTTCAGACTAGTTAAATAATTCATCCCCGATAGCCAAAACCCAGATTCCCTCCCCCATCAGACCACACTGCCATCTCCCTGGCTCTACCGGGCACCCCACCTGGAACCTAAGCCCGCAGCAGCGCGGGCTGCGGGCGGCGAGGCTCGCCGCAGGCGCCCTCTGTCGGCGCTCGGTTGGAGGCGCAGCGGCCCCGCGAGCAGACGCGCAGGTGAGCGGACCCGCGCTGGGGTGCGGGGCAGGTGCGCGGCCCTGGGGGACAAGGAGGGAGAGAGGGGCGAGGGCTGACCACGTTGGCTCGTCTTTAAATGTTTGCTTTCATATTTGGAAATGCTGAGCGGGCACCGTCAGTGCGACCTGGATATCACCTGTGGGTTTCAGGGCAGTCATCCTTGAGACCTCTTGTTCCTCGGGAGACCTCTTGGCCTCTTTAAGGAGCCAAGGTTCGGGGGCGCACTTTGGGGAGAAGGAGCAGGAGAACTTGAGTTAAGACTTGCCCCCCGGATTAGAACCAGAGGCAGCGGGAAGCCAGCAAGGGCGAGGCTTTTTCTAGGAACTCTAGGTCCACCGCTTCCCTTTGGGGAAGAGGGAGGAAGGGGCCTTGGGGCGTGAAGTTGCCTTTGGGACAACGGCCAGAGCCTGCGACGCAAGCGCGGCCCAAATGAATGGGAAGCCGGGACCTTCGCTCCTTCGTTCCGAACCTTCTTTGTTCCAGTCCTGCCTGGCAGCGCAGGCCGTGCACTCCCCGCGCTTCAGGGAACCTGTTTGCTTAAGATAATCGCATCCCACTGATATTTGGGTTATTCTCCTCCACGCCGATATAATTAGACTCTCCACCGGTGTGGCACCCTTACGTAATTCTTCTAGTTTCTTTAAAAACACAACATTCACCCACATCCAAGGCAAAACTTACAATCAAGAAGATCCCTTCTTTCTTTAAAAGTGGCGGCTTTGTTCTGCTTTTAACATCAAGTAAAATCTACTTTGGGGAATGTTTTTCGCTCCCCTCACCCGCATAATTGTTTCTATTATTTATCTTTTATTTGGCCTATTGAAATTCTGAGCACACAAAGCCAACTTTATTAATTTCTTTCTCTGAAACTCCATCAAGAAATATTTATCTTTTACTCTTCCCATTGGAATAATATATTCCCTAGATGGTGAAATTCAGCTCCATTTATTAGGAATCAGGTATAAAAAAAACAGATAGAAAAAGCAGAGGTGGTGAATTATTCTAAAAAGATAGGACAAAAAAAATCAGTTGCCTCTGAGAGTTGGGGGAAGTGGGATGGGAAGAGTCTAGGCCATAGCTCCACGCATTTCACCGAAAGCAGTTTTGAGGATATTTGATTTGGAACCACTGTTCTTTCTTTTCATAATATTCAGCATGTTCCTAATCATTGTATTCCAGATATTGAACACAAGCTTTTAATCCCATCTACCAAAATGTTTTGTGCCCATTTGAACACTTTTAAATTGAAATTCTAAATTAGTATTCATTGAAAACTGGTTTGACACAAAGAAAGGAACATGAATGAAACCTTCTAAGCCTTCTTTGCATTTCCAAGTGCGTGTTCAATTCTTTAGAAAAGTCATTGTTGTTGGTTTAGGGAGATTTACTCAATTCCCAGGTGCCACCTCCAGAGGGCACAGCTGTCTCAAAAAAAATTTGTTGGTTTTTTTTTTTCTTTTTTTTTTGAGTTTCTACAGTTTTACCCAAGCTGTTGAGTAAGGGGTCTCTATAGTCTATAATTGCGATTCCTGATTTCCAAACTGGAAATACTTTTATTTAATATATTTAATATTTATTTAGATGTTATGGAAATCTGTTATTTGCAAACAACTATTTAACATTTATAATATTTTATTAAAAAAATGAAAAATTAAACCCAATGTTGTTAATTTGCCCCGACTTAAAAATCTCTAATTCTCCTTAGTTTTAACTCCAGAGTCAAGCAAACAGCACCCATTATTTTTTTAAATGTATTTAAAAGTTTATTTGCCTGACTTTATATTCCCAAGAGGTTGCACTCAAGGCCTTAGGTCTCCTTAAAAAGTATGAAATGTGCTGTATCTTCTGTATAATAATATTTTGTGTTTGGTGCTCAATGTATTCTTGTAGAGTACGATATTATGTTCAGAGTAAATGCCTTGGCAGCTTTTTACTCTTGAAGCTACACAAAACATCTGG
The DNA here is from genome assembly GCF_028885655.2 of Pongo abelii. NCBI lineage: Eukaryota > Metazoa > Chordata > Mammalia > Primates > Hominidae > Pongo > Pongo abelii. The sequence continues at coordinate 95,517,038 of NC_071995.2, forward strand.
GGGATTTATTTTTGCAACATTTAAATTTATGGTGACTATTTATTCAAAAATGATTTTATTCATTTATAGAGGTGGGAAAGTTGATGTGAATTTGCTCAGAAAAGAATGGCATTATTTTCTTCCAGAATGTACGTTAAACAACTCACTGTCTCCCTCCTTTGTCTCAGCCATCTCTGCTGTGTTTAGAGTGAAATTGAATTGTGTAAATCTAAAATCTAAGAAGAGAAAGCACGAAGGGTTCAGGCAATGATTTACATATATTTCTTTCCTATGTTTTCTTTCTAGCTTTTACTTGCTGCTCACTTTGGGCTATTTTTCTTTTCCTGTTATTTATTTATTTTTCCCCGTTAACAGTATACACAAAGAAGCTGGCAACAGGGTATGAAAGGGGCTGTTTGTAAGTATTTAAAACTGTTTAACATCTATTTATAAGAAAAGCTTTTTAGGTTTTGGAAGCTAATTTCCATATTGGCATGGAAAATTGTGGAAACTAATAAAGGGTAGGTGTTGAAAGTGTTTAACTTTCATGTTTGTGTCTTCTAAAATGGGGAGGAGAGAGAGCAGCCACCAGGACAGAGGGTGTTCTGTAAGAAACCATGCTCTGGGAGTGGTGTTCGCTATATGTGTAGAAGAATCAAGACAGGGCTTGAAGAAATATCCCTGAAGTCAAGTTAAGCCATAGATGAACCTTTCAGAGCTAATCTGTATGGAGCAGAAGTGTAATTAGCTAATCCATGCATGTATCCCTCTTCCATTTCAACTCAAAAAACTAAATGTTAGCTAAATGATTTATTACATGGCCTCGTATATTGGTCTAGTTTCCTCGTGTATTAGTCCAGTCAGTGAGACTGTGGAGGATCTTTCATAACAAGAAAACACATCTGATGTATTTTTTTCCTCTAGTCCACCAGTAAGTAGCCTTGTGTTCAACCAAAAATATCTTCCATAAATAGGTATCAATGCATTGGTCACCTATGGAATTGTTGATCAGGACCATTCCTAGTTAGAGAATGCCGGACTTGAAATTTTAAGACATATATGAAATCCAAAGTGCTATTCTCCACTCTGTGTCTATGAGGCTGACAGCAAGCATTTCCTTAGTCGAATAGATACGAAACTGAAATCTGATAGGCAATTGGCAAAGAATTATCATAAGCATTTGGGATTTTTGGTGCTATCGTTCTTTTGATTTAGAGAATAAATTTGAAGGTAGTATAGGAAAAAGAATTCACGGGAAGATGAAGTTACATAGAATATTTGAAATGGAAGGGTCAGGAAACCAAATGCTTGAGCACAGCGGAGATAACTAAAATAAACATATACTCTCCCTCTTACTCTTAGAACTTTACTTATTCATCTGTAAATGTTGCCTGTTGCATATAAGATCCTACACCACTGAAGTTGAGTGACTCAGGAGAGCCTTGAGAAGTGGACATCTGTCAGTGGATGTGCTTAAGCAGAGGTTATCAGGAATGTGTCTGGGGTGCTTCCCAACTGTGGAAGAAGGTTTTATTAAGTGACATCTAAAGTCACCTGTCAATCAATATGTTTTGTGATTGTTCATTGAATTTGCATTACATTCATTTTATTAGAGTTGAAGATAGCTTTACAAATACTGAAGCATCATAAGGAAATGTGAGATGAAGACCAACAAGCTAAAAGCGTGGTGCCATTAGATTAAGGGTGGGTTATCCTGATTCAGGGTCTTATTTCTTGGTCAGTACTGCCTGTGAGCCTAAGGATGGGTGTTAATTACATGAGTAGTACAAATTTTCTATCTCTGGCAGTTGAGTCTAGTTTGCAGTGTTTATAATTCTAATTCAATTAGAAATGGATTCAAAGAGCTAATGTTATTTGCAAGAATTTAGAAGTAAATTCCTTAGTAAAATAAATGGAACTTTGGTAGAGTGAATCATAATCTAATTATAAAAAGCCTGGATGCTCTTCTATTAACTTTGCTTAAAGTCTGGCCAAACTTTCGGGAATTCTGGTGTGGATACAGAACTCGTGTTCTCACTGTCTGACTTAGTTCAGGATCTGTCTTAAAGTATTTCTTCTCCCGACTACAACCACAGTCTCTAAAGACGATTCATTTATTTAAAAAGTCGATAATCTAAACAGTTCCTACTTTTGCCTTCTTGTTGTCAAGGCATCACCTAGTTGCCTGTATATCCATGTAGATTAATGAATTCCTAGTCAGGGGCAGCATCTAATTCTGTGTTGCAGATGGAGTGTAATGCATTATTGATGTTCAATAAACGTCCAAACAATAGTACTATCACCTTCCCTTCGTTACATTCAGTGATTTTAGCCCAATGTACTCATGGGCTGACTTCATGCTATCAGAACCTGAAAGCCAGGGCAGTACTCTCATGTTTAATGTGAGTGGCCTCCTGGTGGCACTAGCAGGACACCTCCTTTGCACAGAAAGGCCACATGTTTGGCAGGCAGAAAAGATCCAGGATCTAGGATCCTCAAGTCATAGCGTGCCTTTTCAAAGTCTATTTGATTACATTTGCTGTGATGTGGACAAGTTCCTACAATTTATCTTACGTCTCAGAAAGTGGTTTGGGGCTGGGCACACATTTTCGTGTTTGTTAATTCCTGAGGTGACACTTTTAAGTCCCCAAGTTTCATGTTCCACAGTTCCAGAAAGAATGATTTTTGACTCTTTGATCCTGTAAGAAAAATCCAATTGTTTTTCTGTCTTGCAGTTCATGCCAATGGCTTTTGTTCTGTCATCGTTTTAGCAGGTATTTTCTTCCTCAAGCAAGCCAGAGTCATGGAAGGGGGAGGTCCATCAGGACACTGTAATAATATATATATATATATATATATATATAAATAACAAGCTGGTGGAATTACAAAGATAGCAGAGTGATTCTTAGAGCAAAAATTGGTTATGGTTATCAAGCTGCAGGACTGTTTTGCATGGTCCAGAGCTCTCTTTTAATGTCATGTCTGTTGCATTCCTCACTTTTAAAACCCTCTTCTGCTTGCTAAGAAGAGAAAACACAGGCTAAGGAATAAAATGAGCTGGATGTCTTTCATTTAGTTAGGTACCTCCCTCACCCTTTGGTCCTTCTGGTTCTTTTTGACCCCTCTACTTCTCTAATAATGTTACTTGGATAATTCAAGACAACCTGAAAAAGCAAAACAATGCAAGGAAGAAGGGCAGCGACAATGACAATGAGCTGAGCTCTCTAGGCTGTTCACAGAATGGCAGCAAAGACAAAGAACTTTCTTTCTGCTTTAGAAAAGCTGCCATTACCTTTCCTCTCTTTCAGACCCTTTTCTTCCTGTTCTTGGCTTCCTTGCAGCTTTTAGCATCTTTTCATGAATGGCTATTTTAACTTCTTTTTTTATCAATAAATAAGATGATGGTACTGTTACTAATTTACTATTTGAAAATAGAGGTTTTAAAGTGGCACTCTTGAAGATTTTAGAATAATTGCAAATTTTAAGTCTCTTCTTTTTCTTTTTCTTTTTTCACCCATCGAAACTGATTTTTTTCTAAGCTAGAGTGTTTTGCCTACTTTTTTTTACTGAAGGTGTTTTTTTAAAGAAAAGGATAATTGGAAGTTGTTCTACATATATACAGCTTTTTTAAAAAATCATGTTTCTCAGTGAAAAACAACAACCCTGAAATGAAAGCCAGCTTCAGTCAGACCAAAATGGACTCACAAAATGGAGCTGACATCCTGAAAGGAGAGGGGAGAAATGCTAATGTCCCAAGTCATCAGTTTGGGCCATTTCAGTGCTAAATGACAGGATCAAGAAGAAAAATTTTGAAATTGATTTTTAAAACTGTCTGAAAAAGAAGACCGAAATGAATATTAAGTGATTTCTTTGGGGCTGTCAGAAATGATAATGGAAGAAGAGACAGGCCCAGTCTTGCTATTGATGGTAGGATCAGGGAATTTAGAGTCAAGGCAGATTGGAGATGAAGTTCTGTGCTCCAATTTTAAAGAAATGCTAATGAATGGAAGAAAAAGGTAGCAGCAAAGGCATCTGATGTGAGTAGTTATGAGCTGGAGAGGGAAGAGGAAAAGATGTGGTATCATACATCTTAGGGAAGAGGTACCATGATGAACATGTGCTGGGCTCTGTATTTTATATGGATAAAAGGACAGCCCCTTCCCTGGGAGGGTGAGCTGCATGAGACGTGGATATGGGGATGGATTTGTCTGGACACATCCGTGCTCTCTCCCACCTCGTCCCCACCAATAGCCATGCACATTGATCAGTTGGCTGGTTAGAGTGGGGCTCCAGGCTGGCTGCCGAACAAGCCCATATGGCATGAGGGTTGCATTTATGTTTTTGGTCTCATTAGCACCATGTTGGAACCAACAGAGTTAGCTGACTAATTAATACAGAGATGGATTGGGTGTTCTCTGGGATTTGGAATCAGTTTCCCTTAAATTAGCCATGTCAATTACCACAAGTTCCATAGATACCAAGAGTTGGAAAAAGATCTGGCAGGATTTAAAAGCAGATAGGGAAATGCAGATAATTTGGATAAAAATAGAAAAGAACACCAATTTTACCAGGATTGCGCTTTTTCAGCACACAAATTCTAACCATAAAAGCTTTGTGAAGGACTGATACAGCATTTTGATGCATTACTTTTTCGATGATTTGTTTTCAAATATTTTTTAATTCCATTTTTTTTCTGTTCTCTGAATATACAGGATAAAAAAACCATAATCTTCTTCAGCTTTCTACTTACCAATATTGAAATGAAACAATATTGAAATGTTTCCCCTATCTTTTGGAAACAAAATCCCAGTTTCTGTTTTGGAAACTAATCCATTTTCTCTTTGTCATATAGGATTGTATATCAAGGTACCTGGCCTTTTGTAAGCCATGAGGTAGGCAGTTTTTGATTAAATCTAAGCCAGTGGTTCTTGCCTGGGGGTAATTTTGCCTACTAGTGGACACTGGGCAAAGTCTAGAGACATTCTGTCTCAGCTAGTGGGGGTGCTATTCGCATCTAGTGTGTAGAGGCCAGGGGTGCCACTCAATACCCTACAATGCACAGGACAGCCGCTCCCACCCCTTGCCACCCACCACAAGGAATTTTCTAGTCCAAAATGTCAGTAGTGCCAACAGGACCTTCTCTGGAATTCAGAAACTTCAGTGATATGATATAAGTGACAAACTCAAAAAATGACTTGACTTATTTATTTGAGTAGCAATGCCTAGTTAAGGCTGTCAAGTTGTCCCTGATAGCTAGACCTCCTCAGACCTTTCTTCATTCCTACTTTTGTGTGTGCTGGGGTCTTCAGCCTTTCAATCTATTCTGTGAGCTCAGCTTTACCCACTTTTGATACCGTCTTTTTTCCCTTTGATTATCCAGGGAAATTTTCTGTTGCTTGCAATCAAAGAACTCTAAAGTGATGTGGAATAACTGGCAGTTGGTTAACATACATGTGTCAGCTGGCACCTTCTAAGTAGACAGTACCTTACAAATCCTAAATATGGTTCTTATGTAGCTTTCTGGTGGTTGAGGGTCAAATTAGAGCAAGCAGAAGCAGCAGAAAAGAGATCCACATACATATTTGGTTTCTTGCCTTGACCTCCAGGGACCTAGAGCAAGCAACCACTGCAATAATGAGCAGAATCAATAAAGCAAATGATTGCCTCAGAATTCACTCCAAAGCAAGGAAATAAAACATTTTCCAAGCTGGTAGGGCATCAGTGGCTGCAGATCAAGTAAAAATCCTGAAGAGCAAGATTAAAAAAAAATAAAGTGACTTACCATCTTTTTAACAATGTCTGCCTTTGACCTCCTTGGGCTGTTTTGCACAATATCTAAACTAGGGGCTGCAGATAAATAATTTCTTTTCTTTTAAAAAAGTAATTCTTCTCATTTTAAGCTTCATTTTAAAATAATGAAAGCATAGATGATAGTACCTTACAGACATAGAAGTTTTATTTAAAGATTTTTAAACTCAGGGCTGACACTGAGCTTGGTGCTGTATTTTATTAAACAGGAGAACCTTTTTTCAAATTAAGATGATCCAGTGAACATATCATTTAATTACCACAGCTAGAATAGGGACTGTACGTAGCCACTTGCGTCTATTTAGCTGTCGGAGACCTTGGGGGCTGCCTCGTAAAATGACCTGTTTTGTTGGAAGCTTTTCTTTCACTTAGTGCATGGGTTGGAATATGTTAAACTGTTCTTCACTGAACAAAATCATAAAGATATGTGAGCATACAAATAGAGGATTCGTGTTTGAGATCTCATGAGGTTCATTGTACTTCAAGACAAGCTTTCATTTTTTTAAGATGCCAGCAAAATGCCATGGTATTTTATTTTTGTCTCCGGTAAATTGCTCTGGAAACTTAAACAAATTAAACATCCTGTTTTGTGTTTCTGAGACTCACTGGGGAAACTCAGTCTCTTTAGTCTGAAGTTTCAGGAGGGAAGGAACATCAGAATATAAGATATTGTTTATAATCACCTTTATGAAATGGTTATGCCTATGCTGGCGTGAAGGGAGGTACATGGGCCATTCAGTATCATCTCAAAGAAGCAGCTCTGTTTATTATCTAAAGAAAAAGAAAACAAATGTGAAGTTTTTGGAGGTGTAAGAGTGTGTGTGTGTGTGCGCATGTGTGTGTTTTGTTACGCTGTACAATGCAAAATCTGTTCTGTTACTTTTCATATTTTAGAAATTGATTTTTAATATAATAGTTATACACAGTTAAAATCCATTGTTCAAGCCATTTTGAGACAAATTTAAAAGTAAATCTTCATAAAGGTATAATTAATGATCATCATTCCAACCAAGGCAACATGACAGAAATTAACAACTAAAACTTAGGAGTTGCCTTTGGAATTTAATGGGGCTCTGTCTTTCTTGAGTTCCCAATTACTGAAAAATGTTTTCCTCCATTGCCCATGTTGGTTAAATGGAAACAGCTATCCTTTCCTCCCCAACATTCAATGGATTTTTCTGGATCACAGTATTGCTTCCCTTTGACTCCTCCCTGCTCAGAAGAATGAAACAGTCTGGAAGGCTGGACAGCTGGGCTTGTGCCCCTCGACCTGAGGGGTAAAATTAGCTTAAGTGGCTAATTTTAGTGCTTCCTGCTTTCAATGGGGTCTTCTTGACAATAGGAACTGTCTGGCTTGGTTGCTTTTCATGAAAACATCTTAACCTTCCCCCCTGCCCCCACCTGCTTGAACTCTCAGTTGAAATATTACATTTAAAGGCCAAACAGAACCCAAATGAATGGATGATAGCAGCACCTTTCAAATGTCACTTAAAAAAAAAAATCTATGAACTGAAAGCTCAAGTCCTTTGGGAAGGAACAGAAATGAACTAACTGTCACCTTTCTCCTCCCTCCTCCCTCTGCAGAGATATTGGCTTTCACTTTCTCTGCTCTCTCTCTCCATTTTCTCCTTCCCTTCTGTCCTCCCCTCACTGCCTCCCACACACACCCGAGAAATATGAAATTCTGGTTTGGATGTATGCCCTGGAGGCTGAACTATGCAAGAAGTGTCATCCGTGGAGGTGTTTCCTTTCGGAATGTCATTGTTTAACTTCAGGGTCCTGTTATTTTTGTGTGAATGAAATGTCAGAAAAGAATTTCACCATGTAATTTCCTAGGCATTGATAGGCCTTTGCCAACTGTCATTGGATCGTGGTTTTACCTTTGGTTCCCTGCCATGTTTAGGGTTTTGACCTATCCCTTTGAGTCCTGGTAATTTTACCTCTCAATATAGCCTCCAATGGAAGCCTCTGCTGCCAAGTGTGACTTTTGTAACTTTAGGGAAGGAAGTGATTTCTTTGATAGACTGCTTATTATTATTTTTAAAACCTCAAGTGTCAAGAATCCTGTCACTTGTAGAGTGTTGGCTTGTGATTAATCTCATGTGTATTATCTATTTTCGTCCTCAGTGTTTGCCCATGAAAAAGGGCTGCATTGCACAAAATCTCAGCTTTGCTTTTGAAATGTAGGGCTGAGCTCTGTTTGCTGAAAGAGGTAGTTTAGAGGAGAAGAACTGGTGTAGGAAGAGAAAAAAATCGTAATAGTTTTTTATAAGAACCCAAGTTTAATTGGAAAGAAGGAAAACCGAAGTTTTTCATTCCCTACATAGTGAAGATTCTGAGAAATCCTATTGCTCTGAAGTCAGAAGACGGATTTTATAAAGTACAAGCAGATTGTCTTTGAACTGAATTTTAAAGCTCTGCTGTCAGAGTTGACAAGTTCCCGAATTCAATTTTCAAACTAAAACTTAGAAAACTGGGGAAGACACTGTGTCTCCTCAGTAGCTTATCAAAAGAAATGAGGTGGCAGCTCCCACTGCTGTCTCCGGCTGGCCAGGCAGAAGGAGGCAGATGCAGCCCCGTCAAGTTATCTCCACTCCCTCTCATGGATCATGCGTGTTTGAGAGGGGCTTTGGTATGAGCTCAAGCTTGCTGAGATTGGAGGATCATGACAGGCAGACAGGCTTCTCCCCAAGAACAGGGAGAGTTTTACCATTTTCAGAGGAGCTTTAAGCACCAGTGATCCTTGCCCAAGACCTGTTGGTCTTCACAATTGGCAGATAAAGGATAAAGATGCGTAGACATTAGCACACTAGTTGCTTTACTAGGACAGTGGTAAACTATAGAATTCTAGGCATTGCCACCACCAGGGCTCTCATCTTTCTTTTGGGAAAAATATTAGCTAGTTTTGGCTCCTAAGTTCTCAAGATCTTCCTTGTGTATGGAGGCAATAACTAGTTTTCCTAAAAAAGAAGACATGTGCAACTAACTACTATATTCATATTAATACAAGCAAATGTTAAATATTTATAATGTGCCTTAGAGCCCATTTAAACCTGATATCAATCCAGTGAAGTAGTTAGTAACATCAACATTATGCCGGGAGTGAGTTTACTCATGATTTCCTAACCAGTAAGCAGAAGTGCTGGGATTTTGACCCAGCTCTGCCTGACTCCTGACCTTGTCCTCTTAACAAGGGTTTTACACACTCATTCAGGTACTTGGACTATTTCTGTCCCTTGGCTCCAATATTCCTCTAGGATGTCACTGTTCTCTCCTGAGTCAAAGGAACCTGAATAGTAAACAAAGGAAGGCAGCCAGTTTGGAAGATTCTCTGGGAAGTTATTTGGGGCCCCGGTTGAAAGTGGTACATTACGTTAATACATAATTCTACATTGTACTGTAAAACCACCACCTAAATAAGGACAATGATGAGCTCAGTGGTAGAATTTCTTCCTACAGATTTTTTTTCAAAAGTAAATGAATACCACGACCTTCTGAATACTCCAGGTTATGTGATTCTATTAATTCTTAGATTTCCACAGGCTTTCATTTTGTATACATTTGGTATCTGAAAATTCAGATTTATTAGTTACTTTATTTCATTTTTGTTCCTGTAACTGTTACAAAAACTTATTAGATTAAAATCTAATTACCTGAAACTCTCAATTAGCCAGACTTCCCCCCACCTTTTCCATACTTCACTTTTAAAAGAAAACGGAAAACCACAGAAAAAATAAGCTCATATCAGCATTTCTTTTAAAGGTTAAATATGGCCTATGGTCTTATGCCTTTTTGTTAGTTGTTAAAATATAAGCATACTTCTTTATGATTTTGAAATGCTTGGTCTATTGCAAAGTCTGCTAAAAACATGAATGTGTTTGTTTTAGTAAGGGTAAACTAACGTCTGTGACAGAATCCCTGCACTTTAATAGCTCAACTGTAAAAGTTGATGTCTCATTCACCCACAATCCAATGGTAGTCGGTGGTGGTGGTTGCTCTGCTCCACATACTCATTCGGGTACCTGGGCTATTTCTGTCCTGTGGCTCTAATATTCCTGTAGGATCTCACCGTTTTCCCCTGAGACTAAGGAACCTGACTGGCAAACAAAGGAAGGCAGCCAGTTGGAAGATTCTCTGGGAAATTATTTGGGGCCAAGTTTGGAAGTGGTACACAGCTTTTCCATCCAGATTTCAATGGCCAGGGCCCAGTCACATGACCCTGCCTAACTGCAAGGGAGGCTGGAAAATGTAGCTTAGCTCTGTACCCAGGAAGAAAAAGGGGGGTTTGGTATCCACCTAGCCCTGTCTTCTGTCATAGCAGTAATGTTACAGTTCTTCTGTAGCTCTTATGGCTGTTCCAATGTTGTGAACCATCTAAGAAAAATCCAGTTATCATCAAGATTAATGGTTTCCAAAATCTGGATAATTAAAAAATATCTCTGAAACTTCACTTAGACCCACACAGAATTAGGATGCCATGGGGCAGGCTAGGATAGACGCAGGCCAGGGATTTGCATTTCTCAGAAGCTCTGATCATGATTCAGATATAGACAGCCCAGTGTCATTGTTGTCTTGGAATCACTGATCTAGATGAAGTGCTGGATAAGGCAGCAATACAAGTTAACTCATTTCAAGAAGATGTTAGCACAAAGGACTAGAAGAACAGAAGAATGATCTTTAGTTACTTAGTAAAGTAAATTAACCCAAACCCTTGTTTACACCAATTATTTGAATTAATCAAGACTTTGAATATATGTTCTGCGATCAGCTGTTTTGAAAGTCCATAGAGCATTTCCTAGATAAAAGTGCTTCATTTCCCAGTGAAACATTCCTTGCAAGAAGAGATCCACCCTAGATATTAAGAACAGACTGCCTATGTTTTATTATAATTTTGAAAGAAACATCCACGTCTTATTTCAATCTTTTTCACCCTCCTATGAAGCACAATTATAAATTCCTAGTCACTTAAACTACCCCGGTAGAGGTGAGGCAATTGTGGTAGTGAAACTGTTTTCTGAAGCAAATGTCATTGGGTTTTAAAAATTGAATAGTATATTTCCTATTTTTGGTCTTTAAGTACATGGAGTTGCCAGTCTGTTCTATGCATGAAAAATAGGTTGAAATGTGTTATGAAGTGCTTGGGACCAAAAGTGTTTTGGATATTGGAGTTTTTCCGATTTTGGAATATTTGCATATATATCATGTGAGATCTTGGGGATGAGACCCAAGTCTAAACATGAAGTTCATTTATGTTTCATGTATATTTTATACACATAGCCTGAAGGTAATTTTATATACTATTTTAAATAATTTTATGAATAAAGCAAACTTTTGACTGTGAGCTGTCACATGAGATCAGATGTGGAATTTTCCACTGGTGGTGTCGTATTATTGCTCAAAAATTTTCAAATTTTGGAGCATTTTGGATTTCAGATTCTCAGATTAGGGACGCTCAACTTGTAATTCTGTTCCATGTAGACTTTTAGAATAGTGTGTGGCTTTTGAGGGCTAAAGGTAACTTCTTAAAACCAATAAAAGTTGCAGTGGTGAAATTGATCTCATCAGTTTTGCAGGACACTCCATGGTTACCTCCCCAAGTGAGAGTGGGAGTTGCAGAAGGTGATATACTCATTTGTGGTGCCATCATATTGGATTTATGAAAGGCAGCAGAAATTTATCATCCTTCTCTGGTATTCCTTAACTATAATTTTCTAGTCTCTTGGTTGCTTCTGAGTATATCTAATAAAACGTGCACTCTTTGAACCTTCGTAACACAAATTTGTTTAAGATCTCAAATTATATATTGCTCTGATCCAAGTGGAGGCTGAGAACCCTCTGGTGGCTGCACTTCCATACCGAGAGCAGCATTACAGACTATTCTTCAAAGGGCTTTAATCGTATTGCCCTCAAAATTCTTCTGTGTTCTACATTGCCTACCTAATAATGTCCGCCCTCCTTAGCCTTTCATTCAAGCATCCCCAGGATCTGACCTCTCTTTGAAACTGCTGGTGAGCTTTCCAGCATTTCGTCTATTGGCCGTTTACCCCATATCTCTACTCTAGCCAATTAGTCAATTCATTATTTCCCAGAACGTCTTGAGTTTTCTGTCCCTTCATCTTTGTGCCTCGTATTTCCAAACCTCAATCTCTTCCCAAATGAAATCCAATTAGTTCTTGAAGATTCAGCTCGAAATGCCACCGACTCTGAAACCTTCCCTGTTCAACTTAAGTATGGCAATTGTTGCCTGCATTTACCATGATACATTTTAGTTTGGTGTTTCCATGTTGGGTTTTTTACCTGAGTATAAGCTCCTGGAGATTAATGATCTTACTTTTTTCACCTCTTGTTCCCTGTGATGCTTTCACTGTGGCAAGCATTTGGTAAATAACCTTCATAATAAATAGCATGCAGTTGGGGATTGTGATGCAAAGTGAAAACCCAACCTTAGACTCTTAATTTGGAGCATACTTTCTCACAGCGGAATAGTGACACAAGTTATTTTGGGGAAAAATATCTGGTTATCTTTACATAGATTGCTTCACTACAGGGCTTTTCAGAGCCTTTAATATGCTTATTAGAATGCCATGTGCTAATGTGACCTATCTTTAAAAGGAGGTAGTAAACATCATATTTCATATTCTTTTGACCATAGGACTTTTTTTTTGTGAAGCATATCGATGAACCAGGGTTTTTAGTAATGCATTTTGGGAAATACTAATTTAGAGTAATATTTTCCCTTTTTATAGTACCCTTTGTTACCAAAAGTGCTTTCACTTTGTTACCAAAGTACCCTTTGTTGCCAAAAGTGCTTTCAGGTCATTCTCATTTTTCTCAAAAATCATTGGCTGCTCATGAGAAAACAAAACAAAATCCTGTTTTCTAATTTGCACTCCTAGACATAATCATTTTGGGTATTATGTGTATGTATGTTTGTAAACTGCCAAAAATCACCAGATATTGTTGGCTTTAGCTAAGAGACATAGTTCAGGAGAATTCCTGGTGATCTAAATGAAACCTATAATAAATGAAGACATGCAGCAGAAAGTCACTCCTTGTCAAACATCTTTGAAGAGATATGCAAAGACCTTTGTCTTATAGCAATTTTCCTGAAGGTCACCCACCATTCAGACTATTTATATAAATCTCCATTAATGCAAGCTTTATTTAATGATTTGCTGAATGTTAAGTCAATGATTAAGGTTTTTTATTATTATTGATTTATCTGTTCCACACCTTCTTTCCGAGGACACACAGATTTTTTTTTAAAAATCAGGTTATTGCGTGTTCAGATTTCTCTCCCTTAAATCAGGTCTATTATCACCAGCAACCATTTGCCAGGGATGTAATTGCATTTACAGTGGATGAGATTGAATTGCAGAGCAAGAGGAGTTAAAGGATATTTTAAGTTGAAGTTAAACCTATGATTTTTTATGAACCTTGGGGCACCTAATTAAGTGACTAGTAACAAGCAGGAGTTTCCAAATGTCAAGTGTATAATTATGAAATAAACAAGAGGAGGTCTTTCCAATAAACTTCTATGCTGTGCCCTATTACCTCTCAATGGGCCCCAAACAAAGTCTGCTGATGAACAGTATAAAATTAAGATGGATTTTCACAGTCGATAGAAGCAAATCTTGTCTTCTGGAACATAACCAGTAAATACATAGAGTAAGAGTATATTTGAATCTGGCAGATCTATAGATGAGTCTTAATTTTCTCTCAAACCATACATTGTAAAACAATGCCATGTTATTCCTTTTCATGTCTTTGTTTCAGCCTCTCTTACAATTGAGCTTCACCACCAACATTTTAGAATTCAAAACACTTATTTATTTTAAACTGGAAACTGAATTAAATTTGGTGGAGAGTAGAGGACTGGGAGAGAAGTGAAACATTTTAATATTCAATTGAGCATAATATCGTCTATGTGAGAGCTGATAACAGAAAGTGAACGATCTTTCAGACTATACAATTATTAAGGATGAAGGAATCTCATTTTTTTTGGATGAACAAGTCTACAGATTTAATGTACAATATGAGGGCTGTAATTTATAAAATTGTGTTATATTTGGGACTTTTGTTAAATAAGCAGATTTAAAAAAAATTATTATACTTTAAGTTCTGGGATACATATGCAGAACGTGCAGGTTTGTTACATAGGTATACATGTGCCATGGTGGTTTGCTGCACCCATCAACCCATTATCTACATTAGGTATTTCTCCTAATGCTATCCCTCCCCTAGCCCCCCACCCCCCTGACAGGCCCTGGTGTGTGATGTTCCCCTCCCTGTGTCCTTGTGTTCTCATTGTTCAACTCCCACTTACGACTTAGAATATGCGGTGTTTGGTTTTCTGTTCCTGTGCTAGTTTGCTGAGAATGATGTCCCCATTTTCATCCCCCATTTACTGCTGGTGTTTCTGTAAATATAGTCATGTTTGACAAATTTCCAAAGGTTTTCACCAGTCAAATATTAGGATCTATTATGTGCCAGGGAGAATAACAGGCACACAAAAAATAATAGTTATTTTCTCTGCCCCTGGGAAGTTTGAAAGATTGTTGAGTGGGCAAAGTATATACAGAGTAGAAATAATTCGCAATTTTTATAATGAACGTTTTTGTCATTTGTTATTATACAAGTAATACATGAATCTATTCTTTTTTTTTTTTTTTTTTTTTTTGAGACAAAGTCTCACTCTGTCACCCCGGCTGAAGTACAGTGGCGCAATTTTGGCTCACCAGAACCTCCGCCTCCTGGGTTCAAGCAATTCTTGTGCCTCAGCCTCCTGAGTAGCTGGGACTGCAGGCCCCTGCCACCCCACCCAGCTAATTTTTTTAAAATATATTTTTAGTAGAGACAGGGTTTTGCCATGTTCTCCAGGGTGGTCTTGAACTCCTGACCTCAGGTGATCTGCCCACCTCAGCCTCCCAAAGTGCTGGGATTACAGATGTGAGCCACCACACCCAGCCGAATCTATTCTTTTACTTAAGAATATTGTAATGCGCATATGGCCTATTTTTCTCTCAAATAGGTAAATAGAGAGGTAAGTGGATAGATAGATCTAGTTCTTTTCTTTTAACTACCTTCATGTCAACCTACTTAATCTTATTTTTTCATTTCTCTACTAATGGGCACATGCAGTGCCAGCTTGGCAGCATGAAGTAGAGAAACCCAGATAACAGTGATGCAAACAATATAGAGATTTATTTCCCTCTCCTAAAAAGAAGTGCCGAGGCAGGTGGCACAGGGATGCTGTAACAACTCGAGAGGCTGGCAGATACCCAAGCTCTTTTCAGCTCACTGCCTTTTCATGTCCTTGTCCTCAGGGTCCAATGTGGTTGCTAGAGTTCCGGGGTCACACCTGAATTCCAGGCAATGGGACTGAGTATAGGAAAGAGAAAGCTGTGTCCCTAACGACACTTCCCATATGTTGTACATACATGTTTACTTACATCTCATTGACCAAAATTTAGTCCCTGTGGCCATAAGTAGCTGTAATAAAAGATGGGACAAGTGGATTTTGTTTGTTTTGTTTAGCTGGGCAGCAACGGTCTCAGCTAAAGATCAGTGTTTTTACAATAAGGAAGAAGGATAGAGATTTTGGGAGGCAGCTGACAGTCTCTGCCACAGATCACTGTCAATTTTTTGCTATTACAAACAATGTAAAAATGAACATTCTTGGACATGGATAACCATGCTGGTTCGTATCAGTAAGCGACACATGTTGAGTGAGTTACTAGGATAGAAAGTCCTTGAGGAGGGGCTTGGAGGAGGAGGAGATCATGATGGGCTGGGGTGGCTGGAGAGGCCATTACTGTTGAGGTGGATCTGAGCTTGGTCCTGCTGCCTGGCAAGTTGCAGATGGGAGGAGTGACTGGTGCTATAGGCAAGCAAGCCAGAGGAATGGCATGCACCAATTCATTCAGTTACTCACTCAACAGCTATTGATTGAGCACTTACTATGTGCCAGAGTCTAGTCATGCAGAGATTTGACTGACAAGGCCCCTGCCCTCGTTGCAATTCACAGACAAATAACTCGCGGCACTTGGAAGCACAACAGCGAAACTTTGGGATAGACTCTGAGGGGAGTCGGGCTGGATAAGAAGGCTTAGGCTAGTCTAAAGGGAACTTGCACGCCAAAAGAGATTAAACCTGATCTTGTAGCCAGTGGGGAGCCGCCTAAAGCTTTGATCAGAGGAATGTTGTGACTTCAGTGGTGTTTGAAGAAAGCAAATGTGACATGCACAGGTTAACTGGAGGAGGCAAGGAAGACTTGAAGCAAGGTGGGCAACAAGAAGCTATTCCCGAGCCTTCCCTGTGAGGTGGTGGGGGCCTGTTCTAGACAGCAGCCCAGGGAGCTGTGCAGGTTGCTGGCTCCAGGCACACTCTCTAGAGAGAGGTGGTCTTGGGTTTGGGTCCTGGCTCTTTTCCTTAGTAGTGGGTCAAGCATAGTCCCTGTTTTAGTCTGCTCATGCTGCCATAACAAAATACGACAGCCTGGATGGCCTATAGAACAGAAATTTATTTCCTCACACTTCTGGAGGTTGGGAAGTGCAAGATCCAGATGCTGGCTGACTTGGTTCTTGGTGAGGATGCTCTTCCTGGTTTGCAGATGGTCGCCTGCCTTCCACATCCTCCCATGGTAAAGAGAGTAAACTCTGGTGTCTCTTCCTTTTCTTATAAGGACACCATCCCTATTGAATTAGAATCCCACCCTCATGACCTCATTTGACCTTTATCACCTCCTCACAGACCCTATCTCCAAACATAGTCACACCGGAGGCTATGGTTTCAATACACAAATTTTGGAGGGATGCAAACCTTCAGTCCATAACTGTTCTCATAACCTTCTGAAGCACAATTCTCCCTTCTGCAGAATGGCGGTGGGGGTGGGGTGGGGGGTAATTCCATCAACCTCTTCAATGGGTCGTCATCACCATTAAGTGAGGTGAGGTGTGTAAAGTACCAAGCATGGTGTCTGACACATGGGATGTACACAAAAACTGGAAGCTAGAAGGGACAGATGGGTTGAGCATTTCAATGGAAAAATTTTAGAATTTGGGGTATGGATACAGAAGACAAGGGAGGACGAGGGCACAGAGGTGATGCTGAGGATCTGAGCCAGGGTGATGAGGAGAATGATGTCAATTGACAAAAATAGGAGCATCTGAGAAGGAGCAAGGTTTGGGGGAGAGATTGATGGATTTGATTTTAGGTGTGTTGCATTTGGTGAGATGGCTGGATATGCGAGTGGAAATTTCCAGCAGACAGTTGGGGTTTATTTACAGGAGAGGATGTATGGCTGCTAATGACAGCTCCTGGGGGATACAAAATTGGTAGAGGCTGAAATTCAAGAGGAAAGAAACAGAGAATGCAAATGAACCTGCACAGACCCAATAAACCGGAGGCTCTAACCTATGCAGGAGGAATTTCATTTTATAAAGTTTTCTGGTTGAACAAATGAACAGGCTGAGGTAAACGTTGAACTGGGAGCTGAATTCTCTGGATCATTTCCTCAGTTCTCCATACTTTACTTTTGTAGACACATACTGTAGACACAAGGAGACAGTTTAGGGTCCAAAGCCAAATAAACCCACAAAAAGAAATGTACATCTTGAACATTTATGTTATTTCATATGAAAAAAGAAGTGGTTTTCTCAGTAATAGAACAAAGCAGCTGGAAAATTTGTGTGCTAGGATATTGCCTCTAAACAGTGCAGTCTTGGGCAGTCGGAAAGGCCTTTAGCACTTTAGGATCCAATTAAAAGGGAATTATTTTCCGTTCTACAGCTAAGGAAATGGATCAACAAAGAGGCTGAATGACTGTTTTAAAATCTGACAGATGTAACACGGCAGACAAGGAAATGGGATTTAGAAGTCTTCCCCTTTCTGAGATGTTATTTTCTTCTTAGTGTGGTCTGTCAGTTCTCCCAGCAATGAGTCAGTTGAAATTAACCTTTGACAGACTCATACCAGTAAATAAAAAAATAGCTCACCTTTATCCAGTTGCAGGCAACAGAAAAGAGCAAGTATGTAGAATTTATTCTCTCTCCATCTTTTGGACTCTATCCACACAGTCCTGCATTCTCCTCCAAATAAAAGTAAAATATGATTTTCTTCACTTTAGTTTGTACCCACTTACTCTATTCTGCTGAAATACTAACAGCCCTGATGTCTTTGAATCACCAAATCCACTGGACTTTAAAAAAATCCCCTTTCTGGCTTTTTCTGCTGTTTGTCGCTAGTTTATCGAGATCTCTGTCCTCTTGGATTCCTTGATGCCTCACTCTCCTGGTTATCATGACACCTCAAAGACTCTTCCTTCTTGGTTTTCTTCAGGGGACCCCCTACTGCTTACTAGTTAATTTCTGGCATTCTTTGCACCCTAAGCAAACTACTTTTCCCATTCTCTATACTTTCTCGCCTGGCTGCCCTAATCCATTCTCATTATATGAATTAGCATCAATATACCAAGGACTCCTGAATCTTATCTCTGGCCCAGATTTTTCTTCCAAGCTTTAGACTTACATATCAAACTGGACAGCTTCATTCAGGTATCTCATAAGCACCTCAAGATCAAAATATCTGAAACTAAGGGGGCTCTTTCCTCTTCAAGTTCTTTATCTTTTTTTTTCTTTTTTTCTTTTTTTAAAACCATTCCCTTATCTACAAAAGTTGAAATCTGGAAACCAGTATTAATCTCTTTCTCCATCAGCACTTTCAGCCCCTACTCAGGTGTTAATAATTCACTAGCCACTGCCAACATTACTTATATTTCTCAAATCTAGCATTCGTGGAAGATAAATGCAGGATGCTTTATAAGAAGGGAAAAGGGATAAAAGTTAAGATTTAGGGATGTCAGATATATTGATAGTGTGGTTAAACTATGATCAGTCTCACTTTCGTCTTCAAGGTAGACTTATTTGCCCAAAAATGATTCATGCATTTTGATGAGATGCAACTTTTTATTTAAAAAATATTTGTTTGGTGAAGAAATAGTAAATACTGGAAATTAAAACAATGGCAACAACAAAATTGGATTTTGTAACAGAAAGTGCATGTGCATCCCCTTCTCCCATTTTCAGAGGAGCATATGGAAATCCAGGGGGTAAAATGCCTTCCTTAAGGTTGTAAAGGCATTTTGCAGTAGGTGTGCAAGTTTTTAAAATGTTTCTCCTCTGTAGTCTTTCTCCTTCACCACAAGGCTTCCCTTTGCAATGTGTGGTGCCCTATGTCTAATAATGACTCAGGAAACACTCATAGATTAGGTTCACTGGCACTCTCTGAGTTTTATTCAATCCTTTAGAATATTTATGCTGATTAGGGAGGCGGGGTTTGGACAGGACCAGACAAGCCTGACTGCATACATATCTTCACCACCTCTTCCTTCCCTATGTTAGGTGTCACCCATCAGTTGCAGCACCGTATTCTTAATGATCCCAGGAACAGCCTCCAAGTCCCTGACCCAGGGATCTAGGCAGTCAGTGTCAATCAACTGGGGTCTGTAAGAGAATTGAAACCTATTTTTCATCCCTTCAGGAGTTTGTACCCCTATTTCTTTTGTTTTTGGGGTCATTGCAGTGGGCATGAATGCTCTGAGGAACTTCATCAGCCATTTAACTGGAGTCTTATCATCCATCACGTATCTGTAGATTATTACTGAGTAGGCAGTGCTTTGTTTTAACAGCTCCTGTCTTTCCTGTGCTGAATTTATAATCATCTATGAGATGGGGTACTGGATATTTATTTCATACCACCCTGGACTTTTCCCATTAATCCAACACTGTGCTGAAGCCTGTGCTGGGTTTTGGACTTATTCTTTGTAGAGTCTGTCAGACAGGAGTGTAGTCCACTTATAGATGGAACAATTTAGGCACCAAGAAGATAAATGTATAGGCAAAAGGCAGAAAGCCAAGAGTGAGTCCCCGCTTCCCAAGCTTCAGTACCAACCTAATATACCTTTCTAACACCTATCACACAGTGTTTTCTCAACTTCTCAGCTTTCACATGCAGTTCTTTCTTTCTTTATGTTAATTTTCTCAAAGTTTAAAAAAAATGATTTTATGAGTTGATAAACTGTCTGAGGCTCAGCATGCCAGATGGCAGGAGCAGTAGGAGGCCTAGCTCATCAGGAGTAGAGAGAGAATGGTGAAGGAATAGTGAAAAGGTAGGAGACACTGTAAAATGATAATGGAGGAATGGAGACTAGGTTATTGTAACAGTTTTAGAAAGAAACTCCGATTGGATTTAAAGATATTTAGCAAATTGATGATAGATATTCATTGTATGATTTCTTTATTTTTAATACTGCCCTGGGGACCTTGAATGAGATGAATAATATAGCTCCTTTTTGGAGAAGATTAAAATCTCATCAGAGCGAAAATACTTATAAAAGGTTTAGAGAAAAATGTGTGTTGTGTCTCCATCAGTTTGCATGTCTGGAATTGGTATTTCACTCTTCTGATCTTAGGTCTGGGATGGCACCACTAATGCCATCCCAGTCTGAAGCCTGAGACCACCTTGGCAGATCTCTCTTAACTTTGTTTTTGTCTTCTTAGTGATTGGTCACTAAGGATTATGTTTTCCTTGTTCTTTTATCCTCATCCCCTTGCTGAGGCACATAAAAGATACTCACTAATTGTTGGTTTGTCATTTCTCTCTGTGCTTTCGCTCTTGTAGCTCTTCCTTCCAATTCAACCATTTGGCAAAATCAAATTCATGCAATCCTGACCTCATACCTGGATTATTCTACTCCCTTCCAATTTTTCACTCCTGCCAGACCATTCTTTCTAAAATACCACTTTTCTCAAATTGTTTCCTTGCTGAAGAATTTATAGGTGTCCCCTATTGCCCATGAAGTCTATACTTCATTACTTAGTTTTGAAGGCATTCTCATTATTTCCCTCTATCTCATCCATCTCTCTGTATCCATCATTATCCTCAAAAGAAGCCCGGGGCTTCATTAAGGTCAATTTTCTTGGTTCCTGTCTACTATGATGTTCAATCTAGTCTCTGAGCATGTGGGCTTCCTACTCTGCTTACTATGAGTAAGCTCTACTTTGCCTTTCTATGGTCTACCTATAGTCTACCCTGTGTCTTCCAACAAGCCTTCTTTCATTCATGAGTCAGTTAATCAACAAACTGGAAATAAAGATCAAGAAGATGTGATTCCTGCCCTGATCTCACATTAATCCAGCACACTCAGCCCTGTGCTCAGTGCAGTGTTCTGTAGATCTCTATTGAATTGAGTAATGATGCAGCCCCTCCACTGCATAGTCTTGAGTGAATTACGTGACCTTTCTCTGCTTCAAGTTCTTTATATATAAAACAAAAATAACAATAGTACCATGCACACATATATGTAAAGTTTCTAGAATAGTGCCTTGTTTGCTGTAAGCACTCATTAAACTTTAGCTATTATTATTGGTATGTAGATTCTACAACCCACAACACATAGTAAAAATAATATACAGTCTCACATTGTCTTATGATATGTATGTCTTTCATATGCTTAGCCTGTTCTCTCAACTGATCTAGAAGCTCTGTATGGAACAGGTCCTTGTCTTTACTCTGGTGGAGCCCTCATAATACCTGTGCAAGGCTCGGGGTCTGTTCTTACAAGACTCTTATTGACCAAGTGTGAGTTTGCATAAGGTCTTTCACATCTATTGCCACGGCCAGCATGAAAGAACCCTGGGAAAGGATTGGTCCTCCCCAGAGGCTGGCCAAATAGTGCAAGGAGGAGAGTGAGTGATTATGGAAAAGAGAAAAATAGGCACTTTTTGGGGGTATTCAAGTTCATATTAAAACAACTTTAGATAAGAAATTAATCTGGAAGCTGGGGGCCAAGATGAACGAAGAGCATTTGTTGAGCTGCTCCTGTGTGCCAGGAGGAGCTTGCTGCTTTTCCAGGACCATCTCATTTAATCTTCCCAACAGCCCTGGATGGTGGATATGGTAATTCCTAGTTTATGTACCTGGAGCCTGGGGTTCAGACTTGATGTTTGCCCAGCTGAACTCACCTAGATAGTCATTGGCTGGTTTTCCTGCTATACCAGGAAATGGTATATCGTGTGTACTATTTTGCTGTTTGACAATTTGTAAGAAAGTCTGGCAAAGTCATGTCACTTAATTGAACTTAATGGGGCACATACAGGCCACGTAATGTTAGCTCCCAACACCCAGTTTTGTTGTGTCTCTGATTAGCTCATACTGTGCCTTACTTTAGGTCCTTAGCCCCATAGAATCTCAAAGGTGGGTAAGTAAATGAGTTTGGCCTTGGTGCATATGAAATGGGCAGGGATGTCCTATTGCTTGGGCAGCCCTTATACAGTACAAGTGTATAAGGGATGATTTGAGAGACATTCTGGTTATGATTTGAGAGACATGAATAGACACTTTTCCCTCTCTCCTGTCAAACATATCATGCTGGGTTATAAGGAGTTTTCACATTACTTATTTCTTTAGGTAAAGATATTGGCAGTGACTTTTAAAAATAGACAGGTATCTTAGGAAGGGGAAACCAGACGAAGCAATTATCAGCCATCAGTGTCCTGGCTCAGTGAGTGGACCTGTCATCTAGGGCCTGTATGGAATAGGAAGAAGGATAATTTTTTATTGCAAAGAGGGGAATGGAAAGACATGGGCACCTGAATAAGGCTCCTCCTAGATAGCCAGGAAGAGTAGGTGGCTGTCACACACAAAGAGATGGGGATGGCATTGAGGATGGACAGGTAGCAGAGATAAACTTTACTTACGTTCTTTAACTGAGCAGGGAGTCTGACCGTCAAAGACAGAACAGGTATCATGAGGGAGCTTCCCTGATTATTGGTTGTGGGTTGTGGCATCACCTGACTTTATTTTGTTGGAGGATTCTTTTCCTTGGGGTGATTTTTCACAAAATTGCACTGTTCTGCATTTGCATCGGGTAAGAACATCATCGTTAGTCTAGAACAGCCTGCTGTGTTTGTCCTCTGGAAATGAGGCTCATTAACTCTCACAGTAAAGTGATTCTGGAGTGCCACTCTGGTAGGTCAGAAGGTCCTCTTGGGCTCAAGAGCTGATTATGGAGGGGAGGAAAGGTGAGAACAGTAAGTACATGATAATATTCTCTTAGTAGTATCTTATTCCTTTTCCTTCCACACTGGAAATTTACCTTCCATCACACTTTGGGATCACAATGATAATTAAACAAACTTTAGGTTTAATAATTAAGCAATCATTAGGTTAAATCAAGCCAGGTCATTTTTATTTCCAATCTCTTAAAACCTGCGTTGAAGTTCTCAGACAACATAAAAGAAATACACTGGAACCTACCAGCTGCAAGTCTGTTTACCTGGACATGATAACATGTACAATTATCAGCCTTGTTTCTACTCCCAATTATTCTTGTGACATAAACCCAGATTATGGGGCAGGAGCACAGGGAATAGAGCTGAACATGTTAGGTCTTACATAATCTTAAAGCCAATTATTTGAGAATCTGACTTTGTCAAGACTTGGAACTGAAAGAAACTGTAAATTATTATATAAAAAAATCTTTGCAACAGAGGTGAGCACTGCATAAATCTTGCCCATCCTTCCTTCTAGAAGTGGAGGCAGAATGAGTATAATACTGGACTGCCTTTTTCAAATCTTGGCCATCAATTCAAATGTGCATTTTAGATGTGGGTCCAAGCATTTTCTATGAAAGTGTGCCATGTAGGTCCTAGGGAGGATGAAGGTAGCCTTGTTGAGCTAGGTGAAGATAAAGGTTGAACCATGTGATTGTTCCATAAGTCTAAGTAGATTAAAAATGTTTGGTAGGAAATTATTGTCAAAGGATGAGTCGGTCTTCATTATGGAAAAGACTTTTTAGCATGTGTATACTTACTATGCATTTCATTTCATTTCACTGGATATGTAATTTATGGCAATGGGAGGTATTTTGTTTTATGCATTGCTTCATTCACATAAATTATCTCATTGCTTCATGAGGGTGAAATGTGATCCAATACGGCTTCTTTGCAAATTTCCAGAGAGGAAATTTCCAGAGAGGAAATTTTGGGAAAGCTGATGAAGGCAACAGGTGTAGGGCAAAGCATAGATCATCTTTACCAAGAAAAGGGTCAGAAAGCAAGGAAAACCTTTGGCATCACTGATTTTTTTTTTACATTTTGAAGTCATAGGATCATTCTGTAGTTGCCAGTATAAAAAGCCTTTTATTAGTCTCTCAAAATTTTGTTATAGTTCCTTTATATAATATCAACCAGGTTTCTTTTTGTTTATATTTACAATTACTATAAGTTCTTTGGAGGCTTATAAGTAAGGCTTCCCAAAGTGAAAATATTAGGTTGTGGATTAGGTTTTCTAAATAAAGATTTCAGCCCAAATATAGTTCAATAACTTAAATGAATGGTAATCTGGCCTCCTGTTTTAGTCATGTAAACACACACATACACACACACACACACACACACACACACACACACCCCTCCAGAAAACAGCCTATCCAACAGAATCTTCTTTGGTAATGAAAATGCTTTCCATCTGTAGTGTCCAATATTGTAGCCCCAGGGTCCTCAACCTCCAGGCCACGAACCAGCACCAGTCTTTGGCCTGTTAGGAACTGGGCTGCACAGCAGGAGGTGAGCAACGGACAATTGAGCATTACTGCCTGAGCTCTGCCTCCTGCCAGGTCAGTGGCAGCATTAGATTCTCATAGGAGTGCAAACCCTATAGTGAACTGTGCATGTGAGGGATCTATGTTGTGTGTTCCTTATGAGAATCTAATGCCTGATGATCTGAGGTGGAGCAGTTTCATCCAAAAACTATCCCCCACTCCAACCCTGTGGAAAAATGTTCTTCCATGAAACTGGTCCTTGGTGCCAAAAAGGTTGGAGACCACTGCTGTATCAGTAGTTATATATAGCCATTGAGTACTTGAAATATGTTTATGGCAAATAAAGAATTGAATTTTAAGTTAAATTAAAATTTAAATTTAATAGCCACCTGTGGCTAATGGCTACTGTATTAGACATGCAGCACTGGAATCAGAGATATGCATTGAATCTTAACTTCACTACCTTCTAGCTTTGCAACCTAAGGCCAGTTACTTTCCTCTCTTGGCTTCAGTTTAGCAGGCTTTCATTAAACCCCAAATTCCTAACCTAACTTTTAAACAATTCTATGCTTCAAACCTAACCTGACTTTTCAGTCTTATCACTTATTATTCTCCTCCATGTTTCCTAATTCCACACAAATTAGACTGCTTTTTAAAAAAATGGCTCATATTTTTCACCTATATTAATAAGGGCTCTTAATTGCAAGTTAAAAAAATCCAACTTGAATTTATTTAAGAAAAAGAGGAATTTAATGTCCTTGGTATCAGGCATTCCTGGATCAAGAAAGCCATTTTATTCTCTCTTTTTTTCTGATTTCCTTTGTATGACTATTATTTCTAGGTAGGCTCTTCCATGAAAGGTAATATGTAGGCACCAGGAGTTGCAAACATATCCCACCAGCTTAGCAACTGTTGGAACAAAGAAAAAAAAAACAACTCTCAGATGTCTTCTTGACAACTTCTGTAAAAATCTTGGATATGAATCTCATTGGCCTACATTCCTACCCACCCTTGAATCAAGCAAAGTGGTTGGAGGTGGAATGTATTGATTGGTCAAGCCTGGTTTCCATACCTGTCCCTGGTATCAGTCCTATCAAATCACATGGACTGGGAAGAGTAAAGGTTATTTCCATAAAGGAAAATGAAAATCAAATACAGACAAAACCATAAATAGCAATGACGCCTCTCTTTGCTTCCCAATCCTTGATCATCTAAAGTCTCCTAGTTATTTAAAGCTGTGGCAGAAATGTTAGCTGTCCACATAATTTGGGCTCCTCTCTTAAAGGAAAGAATTCTTGCTAGGAAGCAGTTGTCTTACCGGGGACTAAATGTAGCAACAAGGCCTCTTCCTTCATCCCCCCACCCTCTAGGAGGACCTAAATGACTCATTTTTTTAATGATAGGATGTGAGTAAAAGTCTGTCCTATAAATCTCTCCCTTAAACATTCCTCTCTTTCCCCACCTATTAGCTAGATATTGATTCCCAGAGAAATATTGGAAGCCATATACTGAAGTTGCTGAAGGCTCCATCAGCTTGGATCCTTGAATGTTAATGATTGTGTGAAGCAAAGTCCACCCTGACCTCTCTTTCTTCTACCTGATTGGTTTTTCACATGAGTGAGATTTATGCTTCTGTTGTCTTAGCCCACCAAGATATCATCTACATTTGTTAGAGTATCTAGTTTTACCTTGACACAAAGACTCATTTCTAATTTGAACATCACTAAATTTTTTTCTGTCCCTAAGCTCCATTTTACCCTCTTCTCAACTCTCATCTCCACCTCAAAAAGCAATATCTTCTTCCTTTGGCTGTCTTAGTTCATGATATATTTTTGCACTGAGTACATTGGCTTATATTTATGTATGCATTTATCTTATCTATTATGTTTGATTTCTTTGAAAAAAAGGTAGAATCTAAAGGAAGCCAGAATGGGAAAGATTTTTTTTTTATGACTGCTACTTTGTACTAGTATTTTCTTTCTTTACCTTTGGTTTACTACCATTACTCACCTACTCTTACCCACTTTGGCTATTCAGTCGAGCCAACAAATGGCTGTTCCTTGCATAAAAGGACTAGAGGACGTGAACTAACCTCTATATTTTGTCTACTTTGGCTGAGATGATTTAGCCTTGTTAGCAACTGAGCTGGAAACTAGAATCCAGTTCACTTGACCCATTTTTTTCTAGTACTTTTACCATCTGTATGATGGTTATATGTAGAATCATCAATAGATTTGGATCAGAATAAATAGCCAGATGTGTACAGTGGGAGAAAATTGGGCAGGTAGAAACTGGCTAACTGCTAAATTACAGAGGAAATAACAAGGAAAAATACCTCATAGCCAAAATAATAATAAAAAACTAAAATATGATAAATGATAAATAATCAGAGCCTGTACTTTTATTTTCTTTTTTCCCTAATGATAAATGATAATCATTTAATGATTATAATAATGATAAATAATCAGAGCCTGTACTTTTATTTTCTTTTTTCTCCCAAATGAAGACATCTTAGTTTATTAACCTATTCACCTGTAAAGCCTGACCTTGTGTTTCAGTCAAATGTGAATTTAATATTAACTGTCATGTTTACAAGAAAAAAAAATTATAAGGTTCTCATTCTCTCCATCCAAGCTTGATTAGCAAGAACAGTAGTTTTACCAGTATAGGGCTGGAACAATACTCATCATTTTTTTCGAACAGAGGGTTAGACTTGATTTGGACTGAGGGCAAAAACTTGAAGCTTTGTCAGTTAAAGGTGGCCAACTTAGTTGTAAGCAAATGGGGAAAACCTGTAGCTTTGCTAGCTTGAAGTTGTGGTCCTGATTGGGTGAGCAATAGGCCATCTGTATGTTTAACTGGAGAAACTTGGAAATGACACAGCATAGAAAGGTTAGGATCAGCTCTCCACACATCCTAGCTAACTGGGAAACTACACACATGCACAGGGAAGACCCAAGAGAGGCCAGAGGAAAATGAAGCCAATGAAGAATTGAAAACTTGTTGAACTTTGAATGCATTCCTCAACATACACACAGATTGGTGGAGTGTAGAAGTTTTACATACTTGAGGTGTTTGACCACAACCTCCAGCCAAATCATTGGCCCACCACTAAAGTATGCAGGTCAGAAGTCAGGCTAACAAATAAAAATAAATGCTTAAAAACTGAGTTAAGAATTAACTTCTTCATACTACAGGGGAGACAGAGTCCACAGTTTAAGTACAGGCAAGTAAATTTTTTTTTTAAAAAAAGGCCTTTAGAAAAATACATCACAATCCAGACTTGCCACAATATATGATCTAAAATTTCAGTTAAAACAAAATAATTATGAGTCAAGAAAAGCACAGTGTGCTGCATGCATACACCAGAGGAAAAAATTATCAATAGAAACAAACTCTGAATGGGTCCAGATGTTGGACTTATATAAGACTTCAAAGCTGCTATTATAAATATATTCAAAGCATTAAAAGAAAATATGAGAAAAATGATTCAACATATAGGGAATCTGAACAGAGAAACAGAAACTGTATTTTTAAAAGATGAACATTTTACAGTTAAGTAAAATAACCAAAGTGTAAGATTCACTAAATAGGCCTAATAAACAGATTTGAGATGGCAGAAGAAAGAATCAGTGAACTTGAAGATAGAGCAATAGAAACTATTCAACCCAAAGAGCAGAGATAAAAAATTTTGAGAAAAAAATGAAGAGGATCTGAGATCTGTGGGACATCAAAAATAACAATATAGACCAGACATGGTGGCTCACACCTGTAATCCCAGCACTTTGGGAGGCCAAGGCAGGAGAATTACTTGAGGTTAGGAGTTTGAGACCAGCCTGACCAACATGGTGAAACCCTGCCTCTACTAAAAATACAAAAATTAGTCAGGTGTGGTGGTGTGCGCCTGTAATCCCAGCTACTTTGGAGGTTGAGGCAGGAGAATTGCTTGAACTCAGGAGGCGGAAGTTGCAGTGAGCTGAGATCTCACCACTGCACTCCAGCCTGGGTGACAGAGTCTCTGTCTCAAAAAACCAACCAACCAAACAACCATCCAACAAACAAACAAACAAGCAAACAAACAAGCAAACAAACAATATACAGATAGTGGAAGTCCCATAAAGGGATTAATGAGGGAAAGGGTCAGAAAAAAAATATTTGAAGAAATGATGGCCAAAAACTTCCTAACTTTGAGAAAAAACATTAATCTATAGATATGAGAAACACAACAAACTCCAAGAAGGAAAAATACAATGTGATTCACAGGTATATTTTCCATAACTAAGCTACTGAAGGACAAAAAGGTAAAGGGAAAGTGTTACAAACAGTAAAAAAAAAAAAAAAAAAAGACTTATGTACAGGCAAACCATTATACAGTTAATGTGGTTGAGTTCTCATGAGAAACATGAGAGGTAAGAAAGCCGTGGCGTGACATAGTCAAAATGCTAGAAGAAGAAAAACCTGTAAACAAAGAATTCATAGTCAGTGAAATTATTCTCTTCTGAAATAAAGATAAAATAAAAAACATTTTCAGATAAACCAAAACTGAGAAAATTCATTGCTAGCAGACCTGTCCTACAACAAATACTAAAGGAAGTCCTTCATGAAAAGAAATGACATAAGATGGTGACATAAATATACAGTAAGGAGTAAGAACACCAGAAATGGGAAATATGTGGGTAAATATAGGAAGGAGAGATATATATAATTGTTTTCTCTTTTATTCTCTTAACTTTAAAAAAAATATTGTTTAAACCAATAACTATTACATTGTAGTTTTGGCTTTATAAGATATATGAAGTGTGATATGTCTGAGAATAATAGCACAAAGTAGGGAGGAGGAAATAAAACTCTACCGAAGCTAAGTTGATGTATGTTACCAAAATTAAGTCGTATTAATCTGAAGTAGATTGGGGTAAGTCAAAGATGTATATGATAAACCACAGAATGACCACTAAGAAAATAACTCAAAATTCTGCATGAAAATCTAACAGAAGAATTGTAATTGTATGCTAAAACATCTTTACACAGAAGAAAGCAGTACATGAAGAAACAGGAACAAAAATGATGAACCATATTAAAAACAAATTCAACTATATCAATAATTACACTATAATTTAAAAAATCAATCTAAAAGCAAATACATCCACCACATTAAATGGAAAAACAAATATATCCACCCATAACAATAATCCCACTAAATGTAAATGGAACAGACACTCAAACCAGAAGGCAAACATGATTAGATTATATAAAAATAGCAAGACCTGACTATATCCTGTCTTTGAGAGACATACTTTAGATTCGAAAACATGAATACTTTAAAAATAGAAGTATGGAGACAGATATACCTTGCAAAGAGTAACCATAAGGGAGTTTTAGAGGCTATATTTATATTGAAAGTTACCTAAATGACTCTGATGTGCAGTCAGAAATGAGAACACCTCACTTTACCCAAAATGGGACTGTAGAGCATCAGGGAAGGCTTCCAGGAAGTAATTATTGAAAGATAAGTTGATATCAATCAGGTCAAGAAGGTGATGAGTTGAAGGTCATTTTGCCAAAAGGGAAGGATGCGGTATAAGTGAGCATTAGGTAGTCAGGGAACTACAGTCTGGCATTGTTGCAAGGTTGAAGTGATAGGTTAGCAAAGGTGGAAGGTGATGCAGGCATGGAGTTGACAGGCGCCTGAAATGAGTGGTTTTACAAGTCATATACATAAGGCAAAAATTCTTTTATGTTGGCATATGAGGTTTTGAGTATAATCACTATGAAACAAGAAAAAGTCGGGGGAGAAAAGCAGACATAATCACAGTGATAGAGGGATAAGAGTAATTCAGGGAGAACAGGAAGGAGAGGAAGACAGTGAGCCAGTTGCCGAAGGTCTCTAGGACCCTTCTTAGTTTTTGTACATGTGCCAGTTTGCTGATTTGTGATAAATGTGGATGGGTTAATCTTATTTACCACACTTCATGTCAACAATAACATGCTCAAAATTCTTAATTTCCTATAGAAATAGTGTATTTGCACAGAAAAAGTCCAGTCAGTTTCGCCTATGTTCATTTCAAATCCAAGACCTCTGGAACTGGAAGTGGCACTCTTTGGAACTCTCAGGGCATAAAAACTTCCAAGGTTTGGGTCTTTACAATATAACTTATTTCACAGTGCATTGTTTATAGTGGTGATTCCTGAACTTTTGTGTTGAAAACATAGATAATAGGGTCCCATGTCCAGATCTGTATCTCTAGGGTGGGGTTCAAGATTCTGCATTTTAACCAGCTCCCAACATGATTTGGTAAAGGCGTTTGTTGGATTCCTCTCTGAGAAGAATATAGTTTCAGAACTTTCATCTTTGGCCTTTTTTTCTGTGTATAACATCATAGTCTTTTTACATATGGTGGAAACTCTTTTTTTATAATCATGACTCTGTTCTGAAATTCAATGACCTAAAATTGTCAGAAGGAAAGATGAAAAAACTAATTTAAGTGTCAGCAGATCAACAAAATCTTCAATGTATTTAAATATTGGAAATGTTATCAAACAGAAATGAATGTTAGGCAACAAAATACAAAGCAGTTACTTGAGGAGCTGCCAAAACTATTTTCAGAGGTAAGAATTTGGATGACGCTATTCAATGCCAAATTCAATTTCCTCAGCTTGTGAGGAAATCTACATCTCACCAGCCTCCATGATGTTGTAGAAAGAGCAGGGGCTTTGGAATCTGACCTAAATTTGAATGCCAGACCAATTTTTCACAAGTGTGTTCCTTTGCATAAGTGTGCTACTTGGCCTTTTTGAGTTTTGTTTCTCTCATATACAATAGATGGGTAAGAATACAACTACACGCGGGTGTAGAGGAGATTCAATAAGGAAATGAAAATAAAGCATCAGGTACAAGAATGTACTTAAACACTGATTCCCTTTTATACATATTCGTAAGTACCCACATATGAAACTAAACTTGTAGCTGATAATGGAAAAGACACATTCTATAGCCCAGAGAATTAATTAGTAGATGATAAAATAGTACTGGTAGTCTAAGGATGCAATCCAGGATACTGCCCTGTTTTATCTGTTTCTCAGGGGACTAGTTCTCCTTCCTCAATAGTCAAGGAGAAGGACAACACTCAGATCCTCCGGGTGTGTTTGGCATGAGGGTGATGGGGCATTGTCCTGTGTATCTCAGGGGTTCTCCAGTCCTGAGAGCTGGCCCAGGGACCCCTCCTTTAGTCCTAACCTGGCCTAATCACAGATCTGCATCCCTTCTACCCCTCAAACCTCTTCCTTCTAGACACCCTCGCCCTGCCCGCCAGCAGATTTTGTTAAGAAAGACTTTGTTAATGGGTGGGCACTGTGGCTTATGCCTGTAATCCTTGGACTTTGGGAGGCTGAGGCAGGCAGATCACTTGAGGTTAGGAGTTTGAAGCCAGCCTGGCCAACATGGTGAAACCCCGTCCCTACTGAAAATAAAAAAAAAAAAATTAGCCAGGCATGGTGGTAGGCACCTGTAATCCCAGCTACTCGGGAGGCTGAGGCAGGAAAATTGCTTGAATCCAGGAGGCAGAAGTTGCAGTGAGCCAAGATCAAACCACTGCACCCCAGCCTGGGCAACAGAGTGAGACTCCATCTCAAAATAAATAAATAAGAAAGACTTTGTTAATTACATAGGAGAATTGTTAAAGCACATAGGAGAATTGACAAAAGAAAATGAATCATGAGGCTGACATTTTAAATACGGGCATAGTAGACATTCTAATAAATTTTCTCTCAGTAATAAAATATTTGGTCTACACGAGTTCTGAAAAGGTTCAACAGCCTAAGAAAATGCAATAAACTGCAAATGTAATTATGTAGGTGTCCACTCTGAGACTAGCGTTTAGATTACATTTCAACTTTTTGGGGAAAAAGAGTTGGATAACAATGTTTAAAGTAGAAAGTTCTGTACCTTTTAATAAATTCAGATTTCAAGGTGAAACTGAGCATATTCTTTGCTAAACAAAGAAAGTAGTTTGGCTGTGGCTCTCGAGCAGCTCCAGAGACACAGGAAGAGGAGAAAAGGTGATTCATAAGAGGAGCTAGACTAACAGCAGGTGCTGTTAATTCATTTTGAGTCTCACAAACGTGTTTTTTTGTTTGTTTTGAAATTGATATAAAATGTGAATTTATTACTTATTTTTGCATATTGCAAATCTAAAATTTGGATTTTTTATTGTAAAGAAAACAGCAAGTATATATAGCCCTTTTAAATAACAACAGGCTAGGCAATATTAACTAATTTATATATCTAAAGGCTCAATTCTGTAGTGTAACACAATTGTTTTCAGTAGGAAAGATTTCAAAAGAAAAGAGGCATATAAACCATCTTTTTTCCTTTTCATTTATTACTGGATTCTGAGAAACGGAGACAAATTTAGGCAAACAAATTTAGAAACAGTTCTTTTTGGAGTAAAGAATATTACCAATCAAGACATACTAGACAGACAATGATTTTAGAAAATTTTAGTTTTAAGAGTTTTATCTAGCTTGTGTGATGTCTTTATTATATGATTATTACAAGATTCTATGAGTGTATGAATTGGGGTGTCAGTGATGTATGTATATAAATCTATCTGTGTATTGTGTGAGCACAAATATCTGTGATAGGAAGATACAATTCCTTGCAATGAGCATCTTTCAAGTGTGATTTTGGTTGAAATAATATTGTTGGGAAAATTATCTTTTCAATATAAACTGGCTAAAATTATAAGAAGACTCTGTATACAGATATGGTGTTTGAAATGCCCAAAATAGTAAAGATAGGTTGATAACAATATATTTTTTTCATTTAACAGAAAGACCTTAGAACAAAATTAAAGCTGCATGTCTGGTAGCCTATAGTTACCTGTATTTTTCTTAACAACTGTGATGACTTAGCATTCAAAAGACCTTTTCACATGACAATTCTATCAGGAAAGATCTGGGAGAAAAAAATTACCAAACAAAAACGGTGATGAAGGAAACGTAACTGTTTGTGTCTTATGGCAGCATCTTGAAGAATAAAAGCTATTTCACCTTGCTTTTTTGTAGAGGTATGAATTCCAGATACTTATTTTATATATAAGGATAGTATCAAATATATGAATTTTAAATTTAAATAAAAGAAATGTCCATTTCACATCAAGGGACTATGTGTTGACTCTCCATCCTACTCCTAGAATGGAGAATATTGTATTTCCTTTCTAAAATAAAGAGCAGATACAGGGAGTAGGAATAGCTTTCATAGCTTGTTCCCTACATAATTTGAAGCTGCAAACTTTGCCATTTTTTAGTGTTCAGCTCAAGTTAAGTATACCATAGAAAAATTTGAAGATGCTGAATCATAAATAATAGACACAGTTACAAAGCTGCTGGAAATTTCATAAAATTGCCAGTTTGAGCTTCAGTGAGCCACCAGGTCAGAAGCAAGTTCCCACTGCTCCATTCTCTGAGGCAAGCAATTGTGTGCAGCCTTGCATGAACTCCAAAGCCTGTGTAAAATGTATCTTTTCTCTATATTCATAACTAAGACCTTAGCACCAAGCACTGGGTAAAATGTTTTTTTCTGTGTCTTAATAATTAAGACAGAACCCCACTGGCGTCTTTCCAGGTTTAGAAAAATGAACTTGTCCATTTTTGTGATAAAATTAATATCACAGACATATAACCTTAAAATTAAGGCTAGGAATACACACCTTGTTCCCTTGTATGAATATCTCTTCATATTCCATTTCCACTTCATATACCTTCTCTAGAGTGGGCAAATCACTTCAACAATTGCAAAGTAGGCTTTAGGAAACCAAGTCATTCTATGAAATATACAGAAGGGTCACAGAAACAGATCTCCCACCTGTTTAATGTTTCCAAAGAAAGGAGGAATCAAGACCCCTGTTAAATACTCTTCTTCTTTTTTACTTTCTTTCTTTATTTCCCTCTTTTCCTTCTTCTCTCCCTCCTTCCATACTCTGCTAATTTGCTCCACAACATTTAATTATAATTTAAAAAAGAAAAATAATGTCACCACAAGTATCAGAGAAATTTCCTATAAACTAAGAATTTTCTAGTTGTTACTTAGAGTTCCTCATTCAAGATATTTAAATTAGGAAGCTAAAGGGAAAGAGCAGAGGCATTTTCTATACTCAGAGACTGAGGAGTTATAAGCATTTTAAATATATTTTGATCATATTTATTAAGGATCAGAAGGCTTTTGAGAGCTAGTTTTAAAAAACCCTCTAAGTTCTAAAATAACCACCAAAGACATTTTAATTTGAAAGAACAAACAGGATTATGAGAATAGGTAACTTTTTCCTCAAGGAGCTATAAATGCAAGTCATTAGTAAAGTTCATTCGCTCCATCGGAATTCATTTCTTATAAGGTCTGCTGGATAATTATTCTTTCTAAACACGACAACAAAAACTGAACAGATGTTTAGGTAGATAACAAGTTTGATGGATAAGATATAATGAATCTGTTCTTTTCATTGTTTTTAATAAAAAAGAAATGTCTGATGGTAAGGTTTCTTCAAGGTTCTTAATAGAAATATGTTTCCTAGATTAAAGAAGAAGAAAAAAAGCTGGTATAGAACTTGATGTGATACTAGGATAATGAAAAATGTATCACTTAACAAGGTTTGCATTATTCAGAGTTATGCCCATGCAAGTGTGTGCTCTAATCCCCAGCCAATACGTTGCTTGGTAACCAGCTACCTGCACACCTGCTCTGTAGCTATAAGAGACAGTGCATGTATGGTTATTGGCCATATTTAGTACTGAAGAAAGAGATAAAAATCCAGCAAATATTAATATTTTATACAATGATGTATCTTTTACCTTATTATTGTAGTCACTGTTTAGCCAAAGGTTTTTTATTTTCTAAAAAGAGTTACTGTTTCCCATCACACCATCACCTCCTGAGTAGCAAGAGAAAAGACTTAAATTCCTTTCAGAGCATCTGTAATCAGCTCTGTTTGCTGCAGACAACAGATGCCACCATTAGGAGGGATTTTGCACTTAGGTGAGAGGGAAGGCTGAATGGAGAATTTCCGTTTATAAAAGATTCCCACAGTGGAGGCAGAATCATTCTAGAATCGGTCCGACCATAAGAGTCTGTCTACTTGAAGGCTTGATTAATGCAGCCCTAGAAATATCAGTCATTGTGATTAGGCTATGGTGTAGCTGGATTGTTCCTGATTATCTCCCTCTCAAGTTACGGTAAAGAACAATTTTTCCATTGATTGTATGGCAGTGACATGGTGGGGCAGCCAGAAGAGGCAAGCTTTGGGACCAACACATGAAGCCTTGTATTGTTTTTCTCCTATTAGAAGGCTGATTGCGCACTATGCACTGGAGCCTCGGGGCTGCTAGAAAAGGGTGTCCCAAGGGCCTTGAAGTCATTTTCTCTAACTCCTGGTAGTATCACAGCATTTAAAAAAAAATGAGTTAGAAAGTATCTTTAGAGATCATTTAGTTCATTGGTTCTTAGCTCTCCCTACACATTAAAATCACTGGGGGAGCTTTTAAAACATACCGGTGCCTGGACCCCAGCTCCAGAAGATTCTGATGCTAGGTCTAGGGTGAGATTCACGCTAAAAAAGTCAAGAGGTAGAACAAAGCCAGGTATGTTATTCTAACTGATGTCCCCTCACTTAAGGGGGAACATCAACAGTGGGGAAGAGTCATTCCTTTTCCATTAGTTACCATATTTTTATTCTATTAGTTTTAATGAATGATTTTGTTCATTAAGCTAGAGCAGGGCTCTCCCAGTGCTCAGAAGCAAAGCAGCAGCCTGTTGGATCAGCCTGCTCTCACCTCCCTGCTTCCCTTGCTTCTTGGGAAATCATCCTGGAGCCACAGGTGGGCCATGAAGATTTTGCTCTGAGAAGGCTCTAACATGGATCAGACAAGTTCTTTAGAATTAACTCCTAGGCCACTTGGTTTTCAAGGCCATCTATTTGCCCTTGGTCTATTTTCTATCACAGATGATGATGGCACATTGCCCATGTCCTGCCGTGGGATTAAAGGACAGCATTACCATACTTCAAAACCAAAATACCAACATTATAAAGATGCATCTAAAGTGAATATCAATTCCCTATGAGATGTCTAGGGAGGAATGAAAATCTAAAGCCTTAATAAATCCAGATGAATTCAAGTCCAAAATCGTATTTTCTTGCTACAGTGATTTGAAAGTCCAAGGAAATTAAAATCAATATTTCATCCTCCTCAGTTTGTTATTTTGATTAGTTTTAGTGAGAGATGTTCTGGATTCTGAATAGATTGGGAATTTTCCAGAGACTGTAGTCCAGGTAGAATCTAAGTAGAACTGGGGAGTTCTTCTGTCCCTCAGCAGTTGTCTTGATAGAATTCCAAGTCTCCATGAATACCTCTTGGAAAGAATCTTGAGTGAATAGGGCATGAAAGATCATTGGTTAGAAAATAAGCCATCCCTTGGCCTTTGAACTGTTACTCCCTATCCCTGGTAAAATTGTGTTCCCAGAACACAGTATTTTACTTAAGAGTTGTCACAAGCTAGAGATACAATGGTAACTGCGTGGAGTCCCAAAAGAGGAAGAGTTCAGTTGTACCAGGAAGCCAGTCAGTTGATATCAGTTGTTCAAAACATACGACCTGTGACCTTAAATGCAATTGCAATGAGAGCAATATTCCAGCAAGAAGTCATCTAATTTGGGCACTGAGAACTTAGCATACCTGAGAGAAAACATTTCCTATACACCCCTCTCCTGTCTTTGACATGCTATTTGAGACATTGGTGACCCCGGAGAAAGAATAAAAATGTGCAATGGAGACAGCTCCTATCATTGGATCTTAATAGAGCTGTATTTTTTCTTTGTTATCCCATACATTTGAAACTTTTTAAATTTATTTTCCCCTTTTGTATTTTCCCCTTTTAAATGCAATTACAGTGGGAAAAATATACCAGCTAGCAGTCGGCTAATCTGGGCACTAGAAACTTAGCATATTTGGAAAACATACCCCTATATACCCAGACTTCCATGGGGCTCTTTTGTACATATGGAGCTTAGCTGCTTCGCAGTTTAAAAGGCGCAGTTAAAAAAAAAATCATTCCTCTTTCTGCCCCACCCCTCTATGGTCTGTTCCTCTCTTGTGATGAGGCTGGGCCTTTGCAGGGTTCTGTACATGCCATTCTGCCTCTTGTTTGTGGAATAAGCCACAAGAAGCAAAGATCAGCCAAGGGGAAAACTGCATATGGCCTCTTGTCCTGCTAGGCAGTTAAAAACCAACTGCCTAACTGCCACACGGAACATCTAAGCTTCTCTATTCACCAGACAGCCT
Source organism: Pongo abelii (assembly GCF_028885655.2). Lineage (NCBI taxonomy): Eukaryota > Metazoa > Chordata > Mammalia > Primates > Hominidae > Pongo > Pongo abelii. The sequence continues at coordinate 95,554,752 of NC_071995.2, forward strand.
CAAATCATGGGGATCACCAAAGGCTTGGGACTTATGTATCCTCAATTGTCAGCATTTTGTCTCATTCCTCAATATTCCTGGTTCATACATCAGTTGTGGGGACTGAGGGGGATGGCATTGAGTTTATTTTCTAAAATTGTAAGGCTCCTTGCTGTGTTGAAATGCAGAGTAGAAAATGTGCTTTCTGAGGGCAACTTGCCACCAAGAGAGAAGAAAGAGGAATGTCTTTTTTTTTCCCTGCCAAATTCACCATCATATAAAATGCTATAGCTGGAAGGGTGTGGAAGTAGGAGGACAGAGATAAGCCAAAAAGTTTATATTAATTGATGTCCTTTCACATTTAGGGAAACATCTGGAGTGGGAAAGAGATGTTCCCTTCTTAATAGTTGATGCTTCTCACTCACCTGTCTTATACCTGTTCTATATCCAATATCCAAGTCTTCCTTTTTTTCCACTTCCTAAAAATCTGTACATCTACCCCTTTTGCTCTACCCACACTGCTACTGCCCAAGTCAGGCCTGTGCTTTCTCTTTTACTAAGAATTGCATTCTTCTCATTATGGGGATTCTGGCCTTTGTGCTCTGCCCTCCTCCTGCTGCCCCTGCCGCAACACACAAACAAGTCAAACTGAAATCTTTATCTTTTAGAGCACCACAGTCATCATTTTGTTGTATATATCAGATGGTGTTACTCAGTATCCATGCTCAGTATTCATCAGTAGCTTCCCATTGCCTAAAATATATTTTTCAGCTCCTGTTGTTTGGTCTGGCAAGATCCTTCATAATTTGAAAGGTGGCTAAATGTGTGGATTCCAGAGATGAAGATGTTGCTTCAAAGCCATTGAGTAGCTATGAGACTTTGAACTAGTAACTTCACTTCTTTGTGCCTCACTTTCCTCATCTGTGAAATTGGGGTGATAATGATAGTACTTATTTTAAAAGGTGTTTTGGGAGATCAAATAATCTGCGTGAAATACCTCTCATTGTACCGGGTACATTATAAGTGCTCAATGATGAATCATTATTTTAATGTGTCCTCTGCTCACCTATCTAGCCCCATGTTCCATGGAATCCCCCATATTGTAGGGTCTACTCCCAGCTAATTGCTCTTTGACCCTGATCCATTTTTTCAGGTCATTGTATCTTTCATCCACACTAGTCTTTCTGTTGGAATGCCTTTGCCAATTTTGACTGCCTGGCAAACTCTTATTCATCCTTCAATTCTCAGGTGAAGTGCTTGGTCCTTGGTGGACTTATGTGTTGATTCTCTTGGGCTCTCATTAATAAAGCTAATACCCCTGTTCTCCTAAGACTGTGCACTTCTGAGGCCAGGGACTGGGTCTTTCTGTCAATGTTGCTATGCCTCACACAGCAATAGCCACATGGAAGCTGCTCAGAAATGTTTATTGAAAGATTGGCCATCCAAATGCAAATGAGAAGGTTCTTTTCCGGGGGAAAATTTCAGGTTGTTAAAGCCTTGCAAATCTGGTATTTTATGGAGAACTGGCCCTTCATCCTATCATCTGATGCAATTCAGTGGAAACTTTAAATGAAAAAAGAATCTTAGGATACAGAAAGATAATTGCTATTTTTTACTTCAAACTGCTTTTTAAAGTCTAAATTCAGAATTAATAGAGTTTTTTTTTACCTGTACTAATATATGGTAGAGGTGTGAGGAAGGGGAGGATAATTCACATCTAACTTTTTGGCTACCTTCTTTGTTGATATAACTTTTTTGAAACTAGTAATACAGTTGATGCAGTCTCTTTTCAATGAAGTGCAGTGCTGCCCTAAGTAAGTTGGTTAGTCTCAGGGCAAACAATTCTTGTATACTGATCATCAGAGATTTTTTTTTAACTTTTTAAAAGGTCAATTGGTTTATTTTCATGTATTTAGCAACAGTTTACAAAGCAATCTTTTAGAGCTGTCATTGTATTAATTTTCATGGTTTTAGTAATTGTGAATTTTATATTTCCTTGGGAAGCAATTAATACATTTAGGAAACTCTCCTGGGTTTCATAAACACTTCCAATTAAAATGTATTGATTTGGCAGTGGTTTCTCCTTGGTATTCATTTACAAAGACTTGAAAGCAACTCGGGTGGCTTTCTGTAACCTGAATGTTAGCAAAAATGGGACAACTGAAGATAGTACCTCTTATTCCCTTCGAAGTTAATTAGTTCCATAGGTATTATTAGCCTGTAAGCACCTGGAGGGCAAGGGTAATGTCTTATTCATTATAATCTCTCACCCAGGGTCTAGCTGAGTCCCTGCATATATAAAGGACACAGACTGGTGTCCCAGCAGGAAGTCTGCATAATTGGAGAAGCTTTGCCATGGCCAGTGTAGAGCCTAGGAGGTGAATCAGCAAAAGGCTTGGGGCAGGAGCCTAGACAGTGTGGGAAACAGGGCAAAAGCAGCCTCTCAGAGGCACCTGAGCTGAGTCAAAAATGGAAATACAGTAGAGGAGCCCTTCCTAGGAAGCCCAGGAAAGGGAGGAGGATCCAATCAGGAGACTTCTGGATGTGTTGCAATTCCCTGAATACATTTGAGGTTGAGGTTGCCTGGAGAATAGGGCTGAATAGATGTTTGCAGAAACTTGGGAAAGATGCCAAAGTCTGGAGATAGGAGTTGTGGTGAAGAGTGTTTGTGATGCTTTCTCACTTTGGTGTGTGTGTGAGGGTGCACAATGTGTTGTTATGTGGGGTTGTATGCATGTGGCTCTTTATCAAGAACTAGGCCACTATTGGAGAAAGGGATTGGATTTTTCCCAGAGGCTAATGCTTAAGTGTAAGGATCAATAGATGTTTTGACACTGTGATGCTGACTGCCACTTTTTTGTTAAAGAGCACAAAAGGCAAAAAGTGGGTAGGAAAAAATCTAGATTTTCTTTTATGATACCATTATAAATCTCCTTTTAAGGAATCTTCTAGCCCAACCTTATTTCAGAGCTGAAGCAGCTAAGGACAGTTAGATTGTATGACTTGTTCCATTAGTGGCAGAGATGAGACTAGACATTGGGATCCTTTAGTCTAAGAATCAGTCATTCAACACAGATTTATTGAGAACCTCCTAGAAGCCAGGTCCTCATGGAGCTTACATTCCATGTGAAGGAGACAGACAATAAAGATGAACGAGAAAATTATGCCATGTATCATAAATATGTTGTATCATATCGTATTATATACAACGTGAAAAATGCTATGAAGAAAAAGCAAAGCATTTAAAATGGGGTGATCAGGGAAGTTCTCAGTGAGAAGGTGGTATTTGCACAAAAAAAAGAGGTAAGGGAATGAACCATGATGATATATGGGGGAGAACATTCCAGGCTGAGGGAATAGGAAGTATAATGAAGGCCCTGGGATTGGGAGGCGATGCTTGGTGTGTTTGAGGAATGACAGGGAGCTGGTGTGGCTGGAGTGATGAGCAGAGTAGTAGAAGGTGAGATCAGATAAGTATGAGGGAGGGGGCGCAGATCAGAGAGAATGGTGTAGGCCACGTAGGGCTTTCTCTTTGAGGTGGGAACCATAGGAAAGTTTTGAGCTACTTTATCTGTTTTAGATTTTAAGAGGATTATCCTGGCCGTTGGGCTGAAAATAAACTGAAAAGGGAAAAGGGAAAAGGGTAGAAGCACTGTGGCAGATGGGGAGGTCACTACACTAATCCAAGAGCAGAATGACAGAAGCTTGTGGCCTGGGGGGGTAGCAGTGAAGGTGGAGAGGTGATAAGATAATGATGATTACAACATTGACCTTGGTCTAGTTTATTTCAATTATCAAACAATTTTAAGTATTTAATACAGGCTGAGTATCCCTAATTTGAAAATTTTAAATAAGAAATGCTTCAGTGAGCATTTCCTTTGAGCATCATGTCAGGGTTCAAAAAGTTTTCATTTTGGAGCATTTTGGATTTTCAGATAAGGGATGCTGAACCAGTAAGTATATAATGCAAATATTCCAAAATCCTAAAAAACGTGAAGTCCGAAACACTTCTGGTGCTAAGCATTTTGGATAAGGGATACTCAACCTGTATTTTCTAGGCATCTTGCTAAGGGCCGGGGATACAGAGTTGTATAAGAGCCAATTTCTACCCCTGAGGAACTCAATCTTATATAAGAGACAACTATAAAAAATATTGGGAACATTACAATGTGTTTTGGCAAGCACAACAATAGAAATACTTTCAAGGTGCAGATGCAGAACCAAAAAAGAAGGCAGGAAGGGCTTCTGTGAGAAGCTGTATTTTGAAAAAGAAATAAGCTTTCTGGAGTTTCCCTCCCGGTAGCAGGAAAAGCAAGATTTGTAGGGCAGTATAAGCGACTGAGTTGTTCATTTCTGTTTCATTCTTAGTGCTGCAGTAGGTTCAAAGTATTGAAACGAGGATCCTCAAATTCTTGCCCTGTGCCCCAAGAACAGTCTGGCAGGGCTTGTGGTTTAAGGTTTGTCTTAGAGAATGAGTTCTATGTGGCACGAACAGCTAAGTGTAAAGATCCTAAAATATAAACTTGCTTTCTGTATGAAGAAACAACAAGAGGCTAGAGGGATGGACTGCCAAGAAAGAAGAAGAGCAAGACAGCCAGTCAAATGCCCTGGAGCCATGGGAAGAGCTTGGGAGCCGTCAAAGGATTCGTCTGGAATTGCAGGATGAAGGAGAGGGAGAGCGATCTTGATACTTTGAATTGAAAAGGAAAGTGACCTGAGAGGGGTGTGGTAGCTTCTTAGAATTTGATAGGGATTCAAACTTCTAAGACTTTGATGGGGACTTCTTTAAGTACAGGATAGGAAGGCATCATACAATGGGAATGGCACATGGATGCTTGTGTGGAGGTGGTGGACAAGTCCAGCGGTCTTGGAGCAATAGCCAGGTTCCTCTGTGGACATCCCTACAACCAACGCAGAGTGACATCACTCACAACAGATTGTAGAGTGCAGTGGTTAGAGCAGGGACTCTGGAGTCAGGCTGATGGGTCAAATCCCAGACTTACCAGCACCCTGGCGGTTACTTAATCTCTGTGCCTTGGCTTCCCCACATTCAAAAAGGGGCTGGTGGGAATAGTAGCAGAGAAGGAAAAGCAATTTTCCCCTTATCCTTCTAAGTTCTCGACTGGGGTCTCTGTAACAAAAGACAGATTAAGAAGAGAAAAACAAACATGTTTATTAACATGTTGCATTGTGCATGTGACATATGAGAATACCCAAAAATGAGTACTTCAAAGAGGTGATTTAGAACTTTGGCTAACACAGCATCTTCTGCACAGAACAATACCTTTTTAGAGAAGTGACAAGACAAAGAAAAGGAAGCTTGAGTCTCTAAGGTAGCCAACTGAGGGAGGGAAAATATATGGGAAACTAGCGGCGAGTCAAGGCTAATAGTGAAGTTCGTGACATAGATTCTTCTGGTGCCAGCTCCAGGATGATAAGGGTCTCAAGTCATGTCTGTCTGGTGATTAACTTTCTGTCCTCCCTGGACACAATTTATGTCCTGCTTTTAGGCCCTAGAAGGGAGACAGAGAAATTTTCTTACATCTGCTTGTTCTCTATTGTTTTTGGCTCAAAATAATCCTCATGCCAAAGTGGCATATTTTGAGGCAGAATCTTCTGCTACCCTTCAAGTATCTATCTCATAGAATTGCTATGAGGAATATGTAAGCTAATATATGCAAATTGCTTAGAACAGGGGCTAGCATGTAGTAAGCACTATATAAGTATATGCCATTGTTACTACTACGCTCTGGAAAAAGCATTTGCGCATGCCCCTGCAGAGAGCTTTGACATAGGCATTATGTAAAATAAAGCTGACTACAATAGTCACAATAAAGCTGACCACGTGGACTGGGGAGAAGGCGTCTTTCCTGTGTGAGCCCTTACAGAATTGGGATTCTTATGGCACTGAGAGGTGACTGGGATTGAATTTCTCACCAACTCTGGCTTAAAAAAAAAAAAAAAAGGCTGAGGCAGTTTTAATTTGATCTAGAAAAATAAATGTGATGTTTCTCAAGTGTCTCATGAAGAAAATTCTTACTGGTTACATGAGCTTAGGGAACTCTAAGCTGCTATAAATTGCTGAAAGATAGTCCTGAGGTGAGGATAGGTGGCAAGTAACGGTGAAAGGTGAGCAGGGATCAAATCTAGATGGACCTTAAGTGCCCTTCTAGTGACCTTGGCCTTTTTTCTGCAGATGCTGGGGAGCCAGAGAAGGAATTTTAAGCAGGAACAACATAATTCGATTTAGATCTTTAATAACATTGTTGGCAGCAGGAGCATAGACATAAAATTGTCAAGGCTAGAGAGAAAAAGTGATCAGTTAAAGGCTGTTGTGGCAGTTCTGTGGGGAAAGAACAGGGACCCAGATAAAGATATTGATGGCAGGGATAAAGAAGGCTCAATAGAGTGGAGACATATTTAGAAAACGTGGGGCCGGGCACGGTGGCTCGTGCCTGTAATCCCAGCACTTTGGGAGGCCGAGGCAGGCAGATCACCTAAGGTCAGGAGTTTGAGACCAGCCTGGCCAACATGATGAAACCCTGTCTCTACTAAAAATACAAAAATTAGCTGGGTGTGGTGATGGGCACCTGTAATCCCAGCTACTCTGGGAGGCAGAGGTTGCAGTCAGCCAAGATTGTGCCACTGCACTCCAGCCTGAGCTATAGAGCGAGACTCAGCCTCAAAAAAAAAAAAAAAAAAAAAAAAGAAAAGAAAAAAAAGAAAACATAGATCTGATATTGCAGACAAAGAAGTCAGGCTTTGGATATGAGGACTCCAGGAGGAAGAACAGGTTTGAGGATGACAGTGAGTTCAGTTTGGCTCCTGTTAAGCTTGAGGTGCCTGTGTCTAATAGGAGGTGTCAAATTCTGGCTAAGGCAGAGGTTTGGGAGTCCTAAAGATTGAGGAGGTAGAGTTGTATATGGCAGAATGGTAAAGTGGGAAGAGAAAGGGCTGAGGCCCGAAGCTTGGAAGCCCCAAAGGCTTTCATGAGGATCACTGAGAAGAAAGGTCAGACTGAAAGAAAGACAACAGGGAGAGGAATGAGGGAAGATGTTGCTGGGACGCCTCCTGGTTAAATTCCGGGGTTTCAAGAACTGAGGACTTTGTTAGTACACTGCAGTAGACTGGCAGGGGAAGAGATCAGCTTTCAGTAAGTCAAGGCTCTGTGGAAAAACAGGAATGGAGCTTGAATTTTATTTTGGAGAAATGGTTGGCGCTCTGTGAGAGATATATTTGGAATCATTGTAAATATGGTATTTCCTTGCATGAGTGAATCTTAGATAGTTAGGAATATTCGGAAACAATACAGCATTCAGTGAGAAAACACTCAGATGCCTCATTGGACTCAGTGGTGTCTTTTATTAACTGTAACACCTGCCGTTTCACAGCCTGTGCTGCCGTCTCCAGATACAAAGTGAAGGGGGCCCTACAACAAGTATTGGGCTAATTGAAGCCTCCAAATAACAAAATAACAATCAAACTCTGTACTGCAGACTCAGTCATTTGTACATGTCATGTATAACCGATTTTCTTTTTGACGGAGTGAAATGTATCTGATCTGAACTGTTCATTTAACAAATATTAATGAAGTTGCCTTAATGTGCCAGGCACTGTGCTAGACTCTAGAATTATGGTGGTGACTCGAATGGACTAGGTCTTTGCCCTGATGTCATTAATGGTTTCATGTAGAATGACAATACTAAAACAATAATTACATGTGTAAGGAAATAAATGAGGCCGGGCACAGAGGCTCGTGCCTGTAATCCAGCAGTGAGCCATGATCATACCACTGTGTACTCCAGCCTGGATGACAGAGTGAAACTCTGTCTCAAAATTAATACATAAATAAAAAATAATAAAATACTTAAAGAAATAAATGAATAAACACAGGGAGTACAGCAATATTCAGTGGTCAGGGGTGTGGACTCTATTCACCCCTTTACTTTCACGTGGTGTAGGTGAAAACAGCATTTCTGATGTTTCCTCCATGTAGAGGGATATCTATCAGACATTCAACCTGGCGTCTCCTGCTCCGTCATCACTGCTCCCACAGAAGGAGAGGAGACTCCTCTGGTGGTGAGTTCTGGAGAAGACGTGGGCACACTGAGCTCAGCCACTTCCCCTTCCTGGTATGGGTCTTCCCTCATGACTTAACCACCACCTTAATCACCTCCTAAAGGCCTCACCTTTTAATTCTATCACATGGGAGTTTAAGTTCCAACAAATACCTTTTGGAGGGATACAAACATTCAAACCATAGCATGGTGATGGTGGGGTCACATGCCCAAGAGATGTATAGGATTCGCTGTAAAGATGGCACATAAAAGAGGACATATATTAATGGAGAAACCAGCTTGGATGTAAATAGGTGACTGAATCTTGGTTAGATGTTGGTCTGATAGGAACATACTGGTTGGTATTATTCCACTAAGGAAAGCAAAGATACAAAAAATAAGCAGTTTTTGTTGAATAAAGAAACCCACTGGCAGACTCAGAACTCATGGACTTGACAGCTCTCCCTCACTATGGGGAGAACCCACAAGACTTGTTAGAAGAGCTCGTTAGGAAAACAGATGCCTTGGCTAGAAAACAAAGGGACAGTACAAGGAAAGAGACATTCAGTTTCAGCAAATAATACTAGCTTTACTTTATTAGGGACAAAAGGGGCCAATTGAAGAGATTAAGGCTGTTACAAACTCCACTTAGCCTTCTTGAATGGGATTAAAAGGCAGTGCAGGCAAATAAAATTCTAGAGGCACACCTTCCTACTACAGAAGATGTTGCACGTGGAACTGCTACATGGTCTGGAACATTCAAAGCTTAGAAAAGACTGTCTTGGAGAGCCTGTGGCAAAGGCATTGGGCATCACCAGGCTGCCAAGGGCTCAAACCTCAGAAGGTTCAGTTCAAGAATCTGCTGAGAGCGATTCTGTGGCTGAAGCAAATGTGGCATTAAGGATGAAGCTCCCCAAAAGGCATCCTTTACAATTTCAGGGCAGTCCTGGGACCCAGGACAGAGCTATCTGCCCTGGGGTGATAGGGAAGGAGTGGAGGCCGTTTTGCCAGACAGAGCCCATTGAGACATATGGAACTAGAAAGGAAATGGGTTTTAGGATGTTTCAAATATATTGCCTGGGAAAGAGGGACATTTCTCGACTTAATTAGAAGTCAGCATTGTTTGCTTTGAGAGAGGACACAGTTTATCTAGTGAGATTTTTCCAGTAGATATGGTCAACAAACTGCTGTGACTTCTCAACCGATGGGCAGTTTTTCCCAACCAAGTTGAAGGTCCCAGGCCACATGTTCTGGACACATGGCATGCACTGGCTGACATCCTGCCAAGGCTAAGACCCAGGTATTCTTCATCTACTCTTCTTCCCTCAGAAACTGCCACATCTTTGGCAACACTAAGCATTTGGTTCTGGCCCTAGGGCTTTGAGAAAGTCATAAATACATTAGGAGTTGAGGATTCCCTTCTCTGCCGAACTTGGCCTGTGTAGGGTTAGGGCTGAGATTCTACTGTAAATCCCATTAACTCTTTAGGCCCTTGATTATAGTAAGGCAAATATGAAAGACATTTGTCTTTTGAGGTCCTGAAAAGTCCTAGCCTGGGCTGTGAGAGTTAAAGGAGTAATATATGCAGTGAAACTAATAATGAGAATAAATATTATGTCAATGGAATGGCTCTTCTATGCAAGGTAAATCGTTTAAAATTTAAAATTAATTTTTTTTTTTTGGCCGTTTTAAGTCTGCCAAAGTAGTGAGAGGCAGGACTGGAGAGCCTGGAGAGGGAAGCCAGGCCAGATTGGGCGGGGCCTCACCTTGTGTGCTTCATCTTGAAGGATGCGTGCAGCTGTCAGGCAGGAGTTTTGGGAAGGAGAGTTTGGTGATCAGATTTTGACTTGAAAAATCCATCTGATTGGAGTGTGGAAGTTGCGTATGGGAGGACAGGGAGCATGCAGTTAGGGAGATCAGTAGAGCAGCTGTGGACATAGCACAGGTGAGAAATGACAGCGGCCTTTATCCAATATAGTGGGAGTGGCAGAGATATGGGAAGAGGTGGAGAACAGATGGGCCTTGTTGAGTGGATGTGGAGTTTAAATGTTGTTATCTAGAACTATTTACATGCTTTTAGCTTAGACAACTGGGCAGATGGTGATGTCTTTCATGAGATAGGGCATAAAACAAAACAAAACAAGGGCAGCAGTGGCAGTAGTAGTAAGAGGTAAGAAGGCTTTTTGCGCTTAGTAAATTCCAGGCTGTGCATCGATTACCTCATTTAACACGGGCAACAATGCAATGTGCTAGTTATTATTAATATGTGGATTTTACAGAGGAGGAAACCCAGGCTCAGAAAGGTGAAAGAACTTGCTGGTGGTTACACTTCTAAGAATTAGGGAAACAAAATTTGGAATCAGATGGATCTGGACTCAAATTCTGGATCCCCTAGTTGTGGGAACTTAGGCATGCCAATTAACTGGTCCTATCACGGAGATGACACTTACCATGTAAGATTCAGGAAGATGGCAATTAAGGAGACTTCAGCATGGTGCCTGGCATGCAGTAAACACAGAGAACGTAACTATCACTGACAGCATGTTGTTCAATTATTACCATAAACCTAATAAGCTAAGAGTTAGAAATATTCTCATTTCATGAACTTGTAAAGTGAAACCCAAAAAGGGTAGTTGATTTATTTATTTGTGCAATATCAGGAAGCTAAATGAGGTTTTCCTATTTCTAAGCCCATCTTCTTTTTACTATACCAGGCTGTCTTTCATTTCCTTGGGAGTAAAATGATCAATAATTAGCTTTCTGAGGTCTTGAAAAGTTATTAGCCTCCAGTGAAGCTAGAAACTATGTGGGCTCCTGAGGTGATTTTTGCATTTGTGGCTGTGGCAAATTGCAGCTCGAGGGTTCTAAGCTCTTAATTTGTTATCATTAGCAGATGTGATAGATTAGCTTTCCAAGTGGTTCCAATATTGCCTCAGTGTTGAGAGCCACTGTCTTAGAGACATTCCACCACGTGAGTACGAACGACTGCAACATGTCCAGGGTAGTAATGTTTGTAATAGCAAAAAATTGGGGGCATGAGGGTGGGAAACTCCAAATGCTCAACAGGAGGCAGGATAAAGAATTGTGCAGTGCATGCTCCTCAGTGGAATTTAAGCGCTAGGAGGGGAGAGATTGTGTCTCTTTTGTTTACTGCTGGATCCCAGCACCTAGAACCATGCCTGGTAAACATTCAAGTAAGCACTCCACTATTCTTTTAGCACTGAATATAGTATATTTACATAATCCCATTATGTGGTCCATCTGACAGCAGCAAATAGCAAATGAAATACAGCTATATGCACCAACAACAGGGATGAATGTCAGAAACATGAGTGCGAACATAGAAGGCCAAAGAATACCTGCAGTATGATGCCACTTTTAAAAGTTCAAAATCAAGCAAAACTAAATAACAGAATAATTAGGTACATATCTAGTGAGACAACTCTTTAAATAAGTACAAGAGAAGGATAAAGGATCAAGGTTCAGGATTGTAGTTGTGGCGGTAGAGGGGTGGGGTCCTGAATATGACTTTGGAGAGGGACACATAGAAATTTGTTTTGGAAGTGTTCTGTTTCTTAAGTTGGGTGGAAGGTTCATGGGAATTTGTTTTATTAGGCTTCCTATCTTAATATTCCTTGAATATACACATGCTGTTAAAAATAGAACTGATGAGGCCAAGGCAGGTGGATGTCTTGAGGCCAGGAGTTCAAGACCAGCTTGGCCAACATGGCAAAACCTTGTCTCTATTAAAAATACAAAAAATTAGCTGGGCATGGTGATGCATGCATGTAATTCCAGCTACTCAGGAGGCTGAGGCACGAGAATCGCTTGAACCCAGGAGGTGGAGGTTGCAGTGAGCCGAGATCACACCACTGTACTCCAGCCTGGGCAACAGAGCAAGACTCTGTATCAAAAAAAAAAAAAAAAAAAAAAAAAAGAAAGAAAGAAAGAAAGAAAAGAAAATAGAACTGATGGTAGATTGATCAAATGGAAGCAGGTAACTAACAGAAGGATGGTGTACCAGAGATGAAATATATGAGCTTTGCTTTCTTCTTGCTTTAGGAGGGGTTCCCTCTAGGAGGCTACAGGAAACCTCCTGGAGCCATCACGGAGGTAGCCTTCATGAAGGTAAGGACATACAGTCCTCTTGGACTTGTTGAAGGGCAACCATGGGGTGATAGATCAGCCTCACCTTCTGGGAGGGAGAATGCCTGGAGCCACCACGAGGTGAGGGGCCCCTAGTCTAGTGTTGGAAGGAGCTGACCATGGGCCTTGTTCTGGTGCTGATGCTGATGATGGCAGCTACACACAGCCTGGGATTTTGTTCTGGATTCTATCCTTGACCCACCCACTAAATTCTGGGTGAACTTGGCAGACACCATTTTGGGCTCCAGTCCCCTCATCAGTAAAATTAAAAGATGAGACAGGAGCATTCGTCATCAGCCTGTGTCCGTGTCACCTTTATAGTTCCCTGGTGATTCTGTTGAGTCACTTAGGGAGGGAGAGGGTTCAGTTGAAAACGGAGGTCCTGGCCCTGCTACCCCCAGTTCAATTGGGGCAGCCAGTCTTATGGATTTTGTATGTTTAGGTTCTGTGTATGATTTCATTTCAGAGGAGGGTTCTTGCTGCTGAAATAAAAAGCAATGCAAACCCAAACAATTAAAAGTTTGGAAAACACTGATCTAGACTAGTGTTTCCCAAACCTACTTGTACATCAAATTACCCCAAAGAATTTAAAAAGAAAAGGAAAACAACTCAGATTCCCTGGAGCTCACCCTTGACTTACGGAATCAGTATTTCCAAGAATAGGGTCTCCAGGGGCCTTTATAATAGCTCCCTACATGGACCTCACAGGCACAGCCCATCTCTGGTCTACAGACTGGTTTTTGGAAACTGCTGTTGTGAAGGAACTTTGGCATTCTCTTCCCAGCACTAACATACCATGAGTCTGTGTTTATATTCCTCCTGTGTATAACACCTTCTGTTCCATTTGTTTATTTTTTTCCCATTCCTATAAAAACAACAGCGTCTAAGAACCAAAATATCAAAATGAAGCTGCCATCCTATTTTTATTATTTCCCTGTGCACAAAATTTAGGGTTGTTTTTCTGGTTTTTGTTTCTCATCCCCCCCACCCCAACCTCTGAACGTTGTGTATAAAAATAGGCTCTTTGTTTTTCTACACTGCCTACTGCTGAAGCTCCCACATGCTTTAGAAATCATGCCATTCAAGTTGGAACAGATACTAAAGGAGCCCGGGGAGTAATTTCTCCTTGCATCATTTGGGCGACAAAATATTTCCAAACTGTGCTCTGACATTGACTTTGAAATATTTCTCCCTTCCTGTTTGTCCCCACCCGCTGCAAACATATAAGCATGCTTGATTGAATAGCCCACTGGAGAGGGTTAAAGGCAAGACTGGGAACACCTGCTCTTGAAAGAGTGTGTGTGGTTAGTACCCTTTAACAAAGAAATATGATTCTTAGAAAGGCCAGTGAAGGGCAGATGGAAGAATAGAGGGAATATGTGGGCTGAAACATGAGGTCAAACTAAGAAGATTAAGACTTTCAGCCTACAGAGTAGAAGGCTGCATGGGGAGATGATCAAAGACGACGAAGCCACAAAGGGCATCAATATGTTTGTGTTCACCAAATTCCAAAGTATGAGAAGGAGCAGGGAGGACTCTTTGAAGCCTGAAAGAAGAGAAATTTAGAAAAAAATAGAAAAAAAACCACATTAGTTTACACAGTGAGTCATAAATGTTTGGAACAAATCACTCCCAAGACATGGTCTGGGTTGAAAAGAATAAAGGTTCAAAGAAGGTGTAATGTATTTATGCGTCGTAGAGGCACAGTGGTTTTTAGAGGGTGCATTACACTGTCCTGTGGTATCTCTCTGGAGTTTAATGTTTGGATCGGTACTGTGTCAAAGACAGAATGCTAAGCTATGCTTACTCTGCAGGTGATCTAATATGACAAAACTTACGTCCTTAAGAGGAAACACTTTATTCTGCCAAATGCCTCAAAATTTTTAAATAATGGACGCCATTTCCTCAATCTGTAAGGATGTCTTGCTTTAAGAAAACGCTCTACTCCTTCTGGAATGCCTGAGGCTTGTCAGTTGCTGGGAGCTGTTTTCATGAACACAAGAAGGCTGGGGTGGGATTGAAGGAACTGCAATGGTGGATGTATTATGTAACCTCTAACCAGCTTACCATGATGCAGGAGGGTTGTGGGGGGGCATGGGGGGTGGGAAAGACAGGAAGGGACTTCTACCCGTGCTATCGTTTACCCCATGGGGCCCACACTAGTGAGAAAGCCACATAATTATCCTTGGTGCCACCCATAGGAACTCCTTTCTGGGGCAGGTGTGGCCTTTCTGCCTTCACATTCCTCCTGTTTTGCAAAGGGCTGACCGTTGAAGTAGACAGACAGTGAAACCTTGTATCTGGGGATGTGAAGTCAGCCATAGAAAGAGACGAAGATGAGAAGGGATGTAAAAGCAGCAGTTGTTTGATTCTTTTAAACCCTTTCTCAGATTCCAATGAAATATATCTAGAAATAAAGTGTTCTACGAATAGTTCACCAAACAGTGGGACTAAGAGTTGATTCCTTCTCAGCCTATCAAAATTGTACTATAGAAATGGCTGAGTTATATAAGAAATTTGATTAGAAGTTTGTTCTGGTTATCTACGGCAGTGCAACGAACTACTCCAAAACTTAGTGGCTTAAGGTAACAGGTAATGAATTATACTTACAGAGTCTATAAGCCAGTAACTGGGATGGTTAGTCCCTCCTCCACAATGAATGGGACCTCCAAATGGCTGAGGGCTGCGGTCCTCTGGAGGCTTTTCACTAGCATGTCTGGCTGAGATGACTTGAAGCCTTGGCTCAATGGAAAATGTCAACCAGGGCACCTACACATGGCCTCGATGTGGCTTGGGCTTTTCACAGCACAATGTCTGGGTTCCAAGAGGAAGCATCCAGAGATGAAGCAGATGGATCCACACGGCCTAGTTTCAGAAATCATGAAGTGGTCACTTTTTCTGCCTTCTTTTGGCGTAAGTGAATCACTAAGGCCAGCCCATATTGAAGGGAAGGGCATTAGATTCTCCTTGAGGGAGAAATGGTGAGGTTCTGTGGCAGAGGAGCATGTAGGAGAGTGGATTTTGTCACAGCCATGTTGGAAAATGAAATACAATCTACCACAAGGATGTATATGTATGTGTCTATGTGTATAAATAATCACCTGTTTTCCTGTGTTAGGATCTGAGAGAGGAATTCTATTGGCATCCAGGTGTCAGGGAATACAGGATTTGTTTACTAGGGGGTGTAACGTGGGCAGGGGATTAAGATCAATATTTATCCATTAGAAGAGAGGACCTGAATAAAACTCTCTTTGGTAAAGCAAGCTAACAAATAAAAATCAACATGAGGCCTTTGCAAAGTTTCTGCAACTTGAGAGTAGGGGACAATCACCTTGGAGATAGAGATGGAATATATTTGAAAAGGAAACTAAAGGAAACAGGATCATGTCTTTGAAATCTTCTCTAGAAGGATGAAAGAACCTAACAGAAACAGCAGAAAGTTGCTATCAGTTCCCATGAAGAGAAAGTTGACAGGCTCCTTTAGAATGCAGAAAAAGTCATTAAAGAGATGAGCATGATAACAGCAAAGTTAATCAATATGGAAGCCAGAGAATAGACAATGAAATCATGAGTATCAGGGGCTTCTGAAGATGAAGTCAGCACAAATGGTATCAAAGTAATAATAAAAGATATAAGGAAGAAAACATTTCCAAATGGAAAAAAGATTGAGTCAGCATTTGATAGCACTTTATAGCTCCCATAGAAAATAAAGAGTTAAGACCTACTCACAGACTCATTCTGGCAGAAAATGTTTGAACCTCATAGACAAAGGCACTGATGGAAAACCCTAAGTCCCCAACGTTTTTAAAAAAATAAAACCCAAGCTAAATTCAGACTTCATTTCTACATTATTAAATACCAGATAATGATGGGGCAATCTCTATAATATGAAGCAGTAGATAGTAGTAGGCTTTGAGGAAAAAAAGTTGTGGCTGGGCGCAGTGGCTCACGCCTGTAACCCCAGCACTTTGGGAGGCCGAGGTGGGCAGCTCACGAGTTCAGGAGATTGAGACCATCCTGACAAACACAGTGAAACCCCGTCTCTACTAAAAATACAAAAAATTAGCTGGGTGTGGTGGCGGGCGCCTGTAGTCCCAGCTACTCGGGAGGCTGAGGCAAGAGAACAGTGTGAACCCGGGAGGTGGAGCTTGCAGTGAACCGAGATCGCGCCGCTGCACTCCAGCTTGGGCAACAGAGCGAGACTCCGTCTCAAATAAAATAAAAAAATAAAAAAAAAAAGAAAAGAAAAAGTTGTAACCTAAGAAGTCATCCAAGTTTTTATTAATGTGTGAAAGCAACAGAAGAACATTTTCATATATACAAGTGTTCAGAAAGACTGTCACACATGTATCATGTCTAGAAAAAAAATTGAAGTTAAGTCGGCTGATGGCTTCTGGAATGATAAAATACACACTACAAGAAATTTAATAATAATTATTGAATTTCATATTGGATTAACAATATGAAGACTGGCAGGTAGTGAAGGGAAAGACAATGCTCAGCTTACATAGGAAGAAATGACAAATGGACTGTTTCCACTTCTAAAAACAGATTGAAGATTGGTGAAGCTGAGTGGAGGATGCCCTGCTATAATATTTGCATGAGAGGTTGCAGCTGAGAAAGGAGGAAGCCCGTCTAGAATATTCCAAAATGTCTCCAGACTTCAGGCTCAGAGACAGCAGCTCAGAGAGGGGGAGTGAGAGTTTGCAGAAAGCAGAGAATCGAAGGTTATATTTAAAGACCTTTTATGTAAGGACACATAGTCCACTTCCTCCTTCAGAAAGCCCAGCAAACCAGTATTTTCCTCCAGGCAAAAACAGCAATGGCAACAAAACAAAAGCCCAGAATGTTCTTTTTTAGAGAAATTGAACAAGTATTTGGGAAGAACTTGGGCTGTTAGTGTGGGTGTTATCGCCCTGGAGTGAAGCCCTTCACATTCTATCATTTAGATAGCCTTCAGTAAAGCTGGCTCTTACTTCCTCACCCTGTTACGCTAAAGTGAAGCTTGCTAGTTGATAAATTCTGCTCCTAGTCAGCCTTATATTTAAGGATGTTTACCTCCTGGAAGATAAAGTAGAAGATAATCACAAAAACTGACCTCTGAAGAAACAAAATTCAGGGAACTGAAGATAACTTTAAAATGATGACAACTCTACAGTTCTCTGAAATTTAAGAAGATACTGAAAGCTGTTGACTCCATAAGGGGAGAACAAAATGCTATGAAAATGAAAAATACAAAGAATAAGGAAGATCCCTTGGAAATTAGAGAGATGATGACTCAACTAAAACAACTGCTGGGTGGCCGGGCACAGTGGCTCACGCCTGTAATCCCAGCACTTTGGGAGGCCGAGGCAGGTGGATCACCTGAGGTCAGGAGTTAGAGACCAGCCTGACTAACATGGCGAAACCCCGTCTCTACTAAAAATACAAAAATTAGCCGGGCATGGTGGTGTGTGCCTATAATTTCAGCTACTTGGGAAGCTGAGGCAGGTGAATCACTTGAACCCGGGAGGTGGAGGTTGCGGTGTGCCAAGATCGCGCCGTTGCACTCCAGCCTGGGCAACAAGAGTGAAACTGCGTCTAAAAAAAAAAAAGAAAGAAAAGAAAAAATTTGCTGGAATAATTCGGAGAAAAAGTTGAGGAAATCTTTCAAAAACTGCGCAACAGGAGAGGGTAAGAGGAGATAAAACAGAGGTCAATTAAGATAAGGACTTTATATGAAAAAGACACATACACACATATGTTTATTTCAGCGCAATTCACAGTTACAAAAATATGGAACCAACGTAAATGCCCATCAACTAAAGAATGGATAAAGAAAATGTGGTATATATACACTATGGAATACTACTCAGCCATAAAACGGAATGGAATAATGGCTTTTGTAGCAACTTGGATGGAGCTGGAGGCCATTATTCTATGTGAAGTAACTCAGGAATAGCAAACCAAATATCTTATGTTCTCATGCCTTAGAGCATGCCTTATGCCTTAGAACATATGCCTATGTTCTTATGCCTAAGAATATAGGATATGTTCTTAGGCCTCATGACTAAGCTGTGAGGATGCAAAGGCATAAGAATGATATAATGGGCTTTGGGGACTCAGGGGAAAGGGTGGGTGTGGGGTGAGGGATAAAGACTACATATTGCATACACTGTACACTGCCTGGGTGGTGGGTGCACCAAAATATCAGAAATCACCACTAAAGAACTTGTCCATGTAATCCAAAACCACCCATACCCACAAAACTATTGATGTAATAATAAAAAAAGATGAGGATTTCAGTGTCCAGTGGATGGACTTAGCAAAAATGATGCCATTGGTGGTGATCTTGCCAAAAATAATTTCACAGGAGCAATAGAATGGATACAACATAAATACCAAAAAGATGTGGTTCTATTTGGTTGGTTTAAGAAGATTGGCTCAATGGTTTAAAGTTATTAGAAAGGAATCCTGT
This sequence comes from Pongo abelii, assembly GCF_028885655.2. Taxonomy (NCBI): domain Eukaryota; kingdom Metazoa; phylum Chordata; class Mammalia; order Primates; family Hominidae; genus Pongo; species Pongo abelii. Next base: position 95,573,391 of record NC_071995.2, read on the forward strand.
ATTTCATTACCAGCATATAATCCCAACTCATCTGTAGTTTAATGGATAGTGACTTTACAGCCTCTACCTTTTACTCAGAAACTACCTACTATGCATTAATTGTCCCTTCTGGTTCCAGAGGAGTGGCAGTGATGACCTCAGGCCAGAAACAAGCTGGACCAAGGTTGTTCAGAAGATCAATTTATTTTCCAGGAATGTAGCTTACATATCATTATGGATCTTAATGGTATAGATTGTATTTAGTTGTGAGTTGGCGATCTCTACTAGGAAGACATGTGTGTTATTTGATTATTTTATCCATTACCATACCACAAAATGGCCCATAATTTCTTCTATAAGCAGTTAGAGAATTTTCTGGGGGGCAGGGGTGGGCATTTTGTTTTCTTCACATAAATAAGTAAACTCAGATAAATATTAGAAGAAACAAGGCAATAGGAAAAATGATCCTTAAATCACATGTTTCAAAGATTGCCATGAAGTATTCACTGACACTAAAGTAGTATATTACCAGCCTCAGCACCCTAAGAAAAGTAGTAGCTTGTATATTGATATTATTATTAGATTTTGGGCAGGGAGAAAGGTCGCCTTCCAGGTAAGAACTGTCTTGGAGCTCATTGTTTAACTACAAATGAAGGGTTTCCAGCTCTGCAGTGCTCTTTAACTTTGTACCATTGGCAGGAGGCAAAATGATAATGGGTAATAGCAAAAAAGTCACTTTTTATATAGCAAGTGAGCTTGAGACTTTCAGTCCTGCAAATTAAGTTAAAATGAATGGCTTCTGAACAGCACATTGGGTGACAGGAAGTTTATAAATGTTATGTCTCCTGAGGTGTTCCAGTAATGGTAAGTTTGGGCAGAATAAGATTTTTCTACAACAGTCTCCTTAGAAAGACCAGCCGTCTCCAGAGAGATTGGTTAATAAGTCAGTTACCTGAGTGTTGAAAATGAAATAGAAAAGGTGGGGGAATCAAAAAGACTGAGAAGGAGAAAAATGTTAATTTAGCCAATTCAGTGCTTTTCCTACCAGAGTGCTATTCAAGGCTGGCTGACCCACTGCCTGTGGCTTCCCTCTCATTTCAATTTGCATGATGGCAGCCACAAACACAGGGTTTTGTGTTTTGGTTATGCAGAGCTGATACGGAGAAAATGGTGGATGTGAAGATCTAGGCTTGGTGCAGCAGAGGCTGGAGATGGTTTAGAGGGATGACAAGGTGGGCTGTTTGATTGGGCAGCCCAGTGTGTGGAATATAGTGGTGTGCTGTGGTCTAGCCTCATCCTGTCATTGCTTTTGCAGGTTTCAGTGGGAATCAAGGTAATGGTAAGTGGTAGATCTATATGTCATGATCTGAGAGTCATCCTAGCGAAAACATTTTTATTTTCTCATCTAAAAGTGCTCTCAGAGGAAACACAATTAATAGGCTTCTGAAATGCCTTGACACATTGCGGTCATTGGACAAATATGTAAGTTCAAGAATAGAATGTGCTTGGGTATATGAAGAAAGAGAATCTCCTTGAAAAGGCACTGTTGCTTGCTAGAAGTTTTATTTTTTTCTCACCCTTGGAACAGGGTAAGTTTCTGAGGCAGCAGAAAGAGAGAGAGATGGAAGTCTCTTCAGAATTCACAGGCCTCCAGCCCCGCAAGTCTCATGGTTTCATTTTATACACATAATCCTACATATGTTTACACATAGTTTCTCCGATTTTCTGGTAGCTCTAGAAGTTAATAGTGTTGTTGTTAAATAAATGAATGTATAAATTTTAATGTGAAATGATTTTTTGAAAATGCAGTAACATTTCCTCAGGAAAGCTTCATGAAGTATTCATTTTTCTATCACCACACTGTAAATCTATTTGCTAGTTATAATCATTTTAAGGTTTAGTTTGTTTGCTCTTTGGTTATTATTTTGACCGTGAGGGCAAGGAGGAGAGCATGACATCATTTTCACATCTCTTTTCCACCTTCTGCCCTCCTTTCTCTGCTCCCAATGCCATTACCCCAGTTCAAGTTTGCATCCTTCCTTGCTTGGACCATTGCAGTAGCCTCTTCCCAAGTGGACTCCTTACTACAAATTTGACCCTCTGCAGATACTCCATGTGAATATGGTATGTGTGAGGGATATAGCTGATCACAATTCCTTCCATGATTTTCTTTTTTTCCTTCTTTTTAAAAATTTGTATAAATTTAGGAGGTACAAATACAGTTTGTTACATGAATATATTGCCTAGTGGTGAAGTCTGAACTTTTAGTATAACCATCACCCAAATAGTTACATTGTACACATTAAGTGATATCTCAACCCTTACCCATCTCCCACCATTCCACCATTCAGACTCTCCAAAATCTATTTTCCCACACTCTACCCTCTATGATTTTCTTTGCTTAGAAGAAAAAATCCAGACTCCATGCAAAGCCAGTCATAAATGGATCCATTTCTACATCTCTAATCTAGTGATTCTCAAGCAGGGTCAATTTTACTGTCCAGAAGGCATTTGACAATGTCTGAAGATATTTTTGATGATCACTTTGCAATGTGTGTATGTGTGTGTGTGTGTGTTACTAGCATCTAGTGGGTGGAGGCCAGGGATGCTGCTGAAGCTTCTATAATGCACAGGACAAAATGTCAGTAGTGGTGAAGTTGAGAGGCCCTGCTCTTATGTGATCTGCTCCTTTCTCCTGTGCAACCTGGACTCCAATCACAGGCAACTATTTGCCCCTCCATGAGCAGGCCATACTGCATTGCTTGCCCTTATCTTCACACATTCTGTTACCTTTCACTAGAATGCTTCTCTCTACTTTTACCATTTGGAGGTAAACTATTATCATCCCTGGGCTTTCATAGCACCTTGGGCCTCTATTTAATTTGTGGTATGTTGTATGGTAATTTTTTGTTTTGTCTTTTTCCCCTTCTTCCCTACAAGGCAGAGCTATTCATGGTCAGGCATCATGTCTGGCATCTTTCTATTTCCACCATCTGGTACAAATCCTGGCACAGAGTAAATGTTTGGCATGCTTGTCTGTTGGATACTTGGATAGATGCATGGATGAATAGAGTCTGTATTTAGAGCAGATAATAGTCAGTAGTCTGATATTGTTTATGATCCAGACTACTAATATTCCAACTTGGAAATGAATTCCTCTTTTGGTCCATACCTTTCAATGTTACCTTCTTGATTATTTTCTTTTGATTCTGACTTTGATGGCTGGCATGTTGAATGTGGTAGGTGAACAGTAACTACTTGTTAGAGGATTGCTGGCCATAGGTCTAGGTTTAAACAGATGGTAGCATTGGATGCCCTTAGAGTCCTTCTCTTTAGGAAGGCAAGAAAGAGAGATTTCCTTTACTCAAAATTGACCTCCTGGAGCCACTCTTTTCCTTTTCTCTCTACCCCAGTGGTACTTCCCTCCTCGCCACTTCACCCACTATAGCTCAGCAAATGCTGACAGCTTGGGTGCAGAACTGAAGACTCCTGGAGTGAGAAGGCCTGGAAGCCTCCCACAGATACAGCTGTCTTAATTCAGTTCACCCCACTCAAGTCCGGAACATTAAATCCCATCCCTGCTGTGCCAGTAATGGCATAGATTTATCTCTTTTTCAGGCTTCAGCCTCTTCTTTGGGTTCTGTGCCCTTCAATTATGAATGCTGGTTAGTACACCCAGCTTCCATCCTGAAATCCCAAGTTGAGCTATTTTCTATCTTTACCCTTTCTTTTTGTCAACTGGAAGAGAATGGTCTATCCAATTTCTTTGGAATCTCCTTTCTTCCTCTGGCCTAAGACCTGGATCATTAGGGGAAGTAACTCCCTCTGGATCTGTATTAGGGCGATTTTCCATTCACTTGCCCATTCTCCCTGTTCTCACCCCTTTCCCTCGGTAGTCGGCTGCTGAGAATCCCTAGTTTTGGACCCTTTTCCTTGTTTCCTGGCTCTTTCATTTTATTATAGATTCTGGTCCTCTTTTATCTGAACGATAATTATTTTCTTTCTTATCAAGTCTTCAGTTATTCTCCTGGACTCTTTCTTGTTCTTTCCCCTCATTTCTCTATAGGCACCTATTAGCACTTCTATCTCTGCCCTCTGAATTTACCATGTCCTTTTTAGGCAATGGCAGTTTTTCACAGGCCTTTAACTTGAGACTTCTACTTATTGTGCTTCCTGAGTAGCAGACGCTTGGTGGGCTTAATCTTCAACTTTTATTGTGTCGAGGAAATGGGGTTGGATGAGGGGAGAAAAGGAGTATTTAAAGAAGAAAGAGGCAAGAGATCTTCATTTCACTCTTATCGGAAAAGGGCAAGGGTCACAGAGACAGGGATTTTTTTCTATTAAACTCCATTCTGAGTTTTGTAGAATTTCCTTTTCTTTCTTAGAGCCTTGATCTCTACTTCTACCCGTAAGCAAAGCTTCAGTAATTTGTCTGTGGAATTTGAAAAGGCAAAACCAACCTCAGGAAGTTTGCTATTGGAACCTATTTGGTACTGGGCCTGGCATGATAAGAAGCATACACCTCCCCTCAGAGAAAGCCAGAGGGTAGAGTGAGTGTATTTCTGACCCAAGACCAGCATCCTTGGATCAGAAACAAACTAAGGCAGAAAAAAGTCAGCTTTCAGCAAGGACTCCAACCAGGAAGTTAACCTTCCTACAGATATAAAATAAAAACAGACAGCAACCAACCAACCAAAACCTTCTCTTTCCTTTGTCACAGGCAGACAGAAAATACAGATCACTGAGAGCTCAGAGAATAGGCAGGCAGGAAGTCCCCAAACGTCATGAACTGAGAGATAAACAATGTATTTTGGGACTTAGCACAGAAGGTAGGCAGCCAGCCTGTTACAGAGGATATTGGAAGAAAACAAAGTGCCCTCAGCAATATGATTGATAATTAAAGTGGAGAAAGTGAACTCTGAAGTACATTAAGACAGATGTAACAAAAAGGCACTGATTAGATATGCAGCTACTCCACTGTGGACCAGAGGGGAATAAGAATAAGGTGGTAAAGATGGAGGAAAAGGAGCAATTAGGATACCATCAGAAGGCCAACCCCCCACCCCAATGGCTAAGGGTTTTCAGCAAGTACTGCATAAAAAAGAACAACGTGTTTCTTTTAGAACCTTACTCACTTCTCTTTCCTTTATATTTGTGTGTGAGTAAAGTTTAGTTCATTCTCATGAACTAAACTTCATAATGCCTCAAATAACCTCATTTGGTTTTATTGCATTCAGGCAGCTGATCCTATTTCAGCCCAGATTCTGGCAACTAGAATTGTAAGCCTTACCTCTTACAGAATGTTGCCCTAACCAGACTTCCCCATCCTCTGCTCTAGGTTCTTTTGTATAAAAGGTATACCCTCTCTAAGCAGAACCCAATTAACCAGGACATTTTAATAGTCCCAGTTTCCACCACCACTCCTTGTAGTTTTGAAGATTTTGTAAAATTTTATCAGAAGATGGTCAAATATCAAGAACATAGATGGTGGTAGTATAGTGTACATGAAAGATCCTGAAAACTATTTATGATCAATGAATTAATATTCTGGGATTAGTGTAGAGTCAGTTCTATCTACTTTTCATGGTTTAAATCAGTAGCTATGGAGACTCCTACTTGAAGTTTATTATAATAAGCTTGAAATGATGAGCTTGGTCATCAAAGAAAGACACAGCTGTGTTCAGGATGATGAATGTATATAGGCTGGAATGGGATCTAGTAACACATCTTAGAAGGATATAAAACAAGAGTTGAAACAAAGGGTTGAAGAACGTTCTGAATACATTTTTTAAAAACTGGGGTTTTTTTACATGAAAAATTTCAAACATACACAAAAGTAGAGAGGATGATATAATGATCTAGAGGTTCAATTAGACTCAAGTTCAATTTATGATCTAGAGGTTCAATAAGACTGAAGTTCAATTTTTGAGGCAAGACTCTTTTCTGAGCAGAGTTTTGCAGTTCTCGTTGCTTCACGTCATGAGGCCGAAAGGTCCGGTTGTCCCATTTTAAGTGATGCTAAGATCAATGAGTGGGTTCAGGTGTGTCAGCCTCATCCCTGCGTTATCAAGTTTCCATTCCTTTGATGATTGCTGCCTAGATCCATTATTTCCTTCTTTAGGGGCTTGCAAAAGGTGATTTTTCTAGATCTATCACTCCTGCATTTATTAGTGGAAATTTTTCCATAAAGAAGAATTTCCCTCTTCAATGATTTGATTACCCTAAAACACACGCAGTGTCACCGTAAAGTACATAAAGGGCAGGATAAATGCCTGATCTACTCTCTTCATTTATCAGCCTTAAGAGTCCTCTGTTGGGGCCCCAGCAACTGGATTGGTGGCCACCTAACACGTAATGAGGGGTGTTGTTTTTAAACGATTTGCTAAGGTCACTGGTGAAATGCCTTTGTCCCCCATCTGGAATTATATTAATTCCTTGACTGTATGCAGCCCTCTTACTGCTTCACATACTTCCTGCCTCCGACTAGAAACTAGTAAAAATTTTTAAGCAGAAGTGACAGTAGAGGCATTGAGTTGAAGGAAGAGTTATGGCTTTTGTGTTCATTCTTCAAGTATTCTGTGATTTGTGTTTAATACAAGGACCTCCCAGACCTAACATTGCAAGAGTAGGTTTAAATATAAATTCTAGATGTTGAGAGGTGATATATGACCTCCTCCTTCCCTTGTGGCAAGCCTGTTGCAAGGATGTGCACATGCTTATGATCTATGGACAGGAAAATGCCATGGCAGTAGCATGTCTCTGCATTGGCCCTCATGTATCCTGGCAAGGACATATTGGTGTTACCAGCATGTCCTATAAGGGATTTTAGGAAGTAAAAATGGAATGAATCTAGGATAGGCTGGCAGCACTGTTAGTACTTTATTTTGGGGGTATAGTGACATAGGGGGTGGGAAGACATTATTTAAAAGCAAAAATAATTTTAATTATTTCCTGTTTTTCCTCCTTTTTTATTATATTTTGGCTCTTCACTGGATTCAGTCTCATGACCAGAAAATGGAAGAAGTTAAAAGCTTATTGGATTGACAAATAATAATAATAATAATAATAATAATAATAACAAAAAAACCATGGTGAAGATTAATTCTGAGAAGCTATTTAAACTGCAAACTTTTTGAGAAAATAAGGAAAGGCAATATCAAAAAGACCTTGGGTGATCATGTTGCCAGATAAAATACAGGAGGTTAAACTAAAGTTGAATTTCAGATAACAATTAAGTTTTAGTAAAGTGTGTCTCAAGTATTGCATGGGACATACTTCTCCTAAAAATTATTTGTTGTTTATCTGAAATTCAAATTTAACTGGATGTCTTGTACGTTTATTTGCTAAACCTGGCAGATCTACTTGGAGGACTCAGAACAATCTGAGAGTTGTTTGCAGTGCTGTGTGCTGGGCCCCAGGACTTTACATTATTTCAGGAAATCTCAGGGGCATGCTAGTGAGGAACATGAATATTCCTCTACAATGTGCTATATTCATCAGAGCAAAGCCTGCTGTATACATTTTGATGGCTCTCTTTACTCTATAAAAGTGAATTTCAATAGGCATAGAGATTTGTAGGAGTCTGAAAACCCCTGACAATCAGTGTTTCTCCCTATATGAGGTCATAGCCTGGGAACAATGAAATGCTAGGAGCTGGGGCAGTTGTCTTTACATTTAACCTGGTAAAATGGATGTTAAATAAAGTTTTGTTTAACTTGTTCAGATATCCAGAGAAGAGGCCAGTATAAAACTTGCATTTTTCATGCTCTGGTTATAGAACTGGAGCAATTTAATAAGATGTATCTCTTTGTTTTAAATGTTATTGCATGAAAGAGTTCACACCAAAGCCTATGTTTCTGGTGATTCCTGATAAATTTGTACCTGGAATTTCTCTGTACTTCTGGTATGAAGATTATCAGGAATGCCTAGAGGTGTCCTTCCCCACCTGGTTTATAGAACATGTTGTTCTGTTGCTTTTTATAATGTATATAAGCCTCAAACAGAAAGAGAGAGATGGCTGCCAAACTATATTTATGCAATATTGAATAATCTTCAGGGAGGGGTCTTTCTTGCAGGATAAAGGACTAAAATTTTATGCAATTAAATGTGCAGAACTTTACGGCTTTATTCATTCCATATTCCCTTTCTCCTTTTGCAAACTATACTTCCTTTATTTCAACGTTGTGCGTTCCTAGGAGCTGCCATTTTTATAAAATATGTCCATGCTCACAGCTTTATTTGATTGGTTCAGAGATGGTTATTTGATACAAACTGGGCCAATCATAATACAGCTCTGTCTGTAACTGTTTCTGAGATGTCTCCAGATTCTTCTTCCCCAAATCAATGAACTCCTTTTTTTCCCCAAGCCAAAAAGTTCAAGTTGCATTTCTAAGATCTGCAACCAAGAATTCCAACAAATAAAACCCAGAACTAAATTTTTACAAACTATAATACATAAATTTTCAGATGGCTTTTTAAAAAAACAACAAGTTAAAACCCAACAGGCTGCTCTTGAAATGTTAGTATTTATTCTTATTTTAACACTGCCTCTACGACGCTTTTTAAAATTATTCTTTTTTCTCTCAGTGAATAATCATATTTCATTATTCATACCACTGTTGTCACACTTAATTTATACTGTTTTATGTCACAGTTATTTTTGTTCACCTCTTTCTCCTGTTCTTGAGAGCAGGGACCAAACTTTACCTCATTTTAGTGGCCCTTGCAATATCTACATGGTAAGTAAAAAATAGTATTTCTTAAATAGGTAATTAAGTATTTGCTTGGTTCTTTGTTCTTAATGGAGTACAGTATAATAAAAGTTGGGGTTGTTATATATCCAAGAGAAGCTATTTACAATAAAAACTTTTATTTGATTACTTAGAGATATACACATATTTGTGCAAATGGTATATTACACACAAAATAGAAAAGCACAGCATGGAAGATCTAATTTAAATAGTAGTGGAAAATAAGCATGTGAGATAATACACATGCTAATTAGCTTGACTTAGCCATTCCACAATGTATACATATTTCAAAACATCATGTTGTATATCATACATATATGCAATCTGTATTTGTCAGTTAAGAAAATAAACAATTAAAAATGTAAAAAACAAAGCAATTGGGATGATGTGGCTGGCTTGGGGAGAAAGAGAGAGTTTTGTTGGTGGAGGTTCTCTGTGTGCTCTGAGAAGATCAGCTTCCATCAGTGTCAAATGTGGGAGAGGACTTCTAAATTGTCATGGACAATTGGAGACATTGAAAAGGATTCTCAGTCACATCCTTGAGTTGCTTCTGGGAGGAACCAGATGCAGGTCCATCCATGAAGTTATGTTGTGGAAGGGACTGGGATTCCTTGAGGGAACCACACTGAGGGAGGCACATGAGGGACTCAGAGTGAAATCACATCAGGGAGACATCTGGAGGTTGGCCAAAGCGCACTGACTAGGATCATTGCTCGGAGAGAGCGGTGGTTCTGGGTACAATACCTTGTACCTAACCCAAGCCTCTGGAGAGCCGTGTGTTCTTGAATCTAGGAAAGAATCATGTCACTGAGGACCCATGAACTCTGCTGTGGGAAAGCCCTGAAGGCAGCTTTTTATAGGAAGTGAAAGGACCTATTTTCTTGGCCAGAGATGAACACCAGGTGGTGGCCCTCCTAAGGAGAGGAGCAGAGGCGGTGGCAGTCAAGGGAGAGGTGCTGTGGGGATAAGGACAGCTAGGTGATGAGAAGAGGGGCTGGAGAACTCACTTCTATTGCTACCTTCCTCTTCACCCTCCTCTTCCCTCCACCCAGAATCAAAGAGAGGATCACTAGGGGAGGCATTCCTGGAAAGTCTAGTCTTACTGATAATCAAGCCAGTGAGACTTATAGCTTAGTATTATGGTACACATGTGATAGTACAGTCATGTTGCTGCATCATATTTCAGTCAATGACAGACTGCATATACCATAGTGGTCCCATAAGATTATAATAGAGCTATATTAGGTTGTTCTTGCATTGCTATAAAGAAATACCTGAGACTGGGTAATTGATAAAGAAAAGAGGTTTAATTGGTTCTGGAGGCTGTACAAGCATAGCACCTGCATCTGCTTGGCTTCTGCGGAAGCCTCAGGGAGCTTTTAATCATGGTGGAAGGTGAAGCAGGAGCAGGCATGTCACATGGTGAAAGCAGGAGAGACTTATGAACAACCAGATCTCTTGAGAACTTACGAAGATCTCTTGAGAACTCACTCACTATCATGAGGATAGCACCAGCCCATGAGAAATCTGCCCCCATGACTCAATCACCTCCCACCAGGCACCACCTCCACCACTGGGGATTACATTTCAACATGAGATTTGGGTGGGACAAATATCCAAACTATATTATGAGCTAAAAAATTCCTATTGTCTAGTTGCATAATAGCCATTGAAATGTCATAGCACAACGCATCACTCATGTGCTTATGATGCTGCTGGTGTAAACAAACATGGCGCTGCCAGTTGTGTAAAAGTAGAGCACACACTATTGTGTATAGTGCATGATACTTGGTAATGATAATAAACAATTATGTTACTAGTTTACGTATTTACTATGCTACAGTTTCAATCATTATTTTAGAGTATACGCCTTCTACTTATAAAAAGGAAAAGTTAACTGTAAAGCAGTTTCAGGCAGGTCCTTCAGGAGGTATTCCAGCAGCAGGCATTGTTGTCATAGGAGATAACAGCTCCATGTGTTTTATTGCCCCTGAAGATCTTCCAGAGGGACAAGATGTGGAGGTGGAAGACAGTGATATTGATGATCCTCTGTGTAGGCTTAGGCTAATGTGTGTGTTTGTGCTTAGTTTTTAATAAAAAAGTTGAAAAAGTTAAAAAAAATTTCAAATAGCAACAAGCTTATAGAACAAGAAAGAAAATATTTTTGTACAGCTGTACAATGTGCTTATTTTAAGCTTAGGGTTATTATGAGTCAAAAAGCTAAAAATTAAAAAGTTTATAAACTAAAAGTTACAGTAAGCTAAGATTAATGTATTACTGAAGAAATAATTTTTAAAAATAAATTTAGTGCAGCCTAAGTGTGCAGTGTTTATAAACTCACCATTTATTCACCCAGAGCAACTGCCAGTCCTGCAAGCTCAATTCATGGTAAGTGTCCTATACAGGTGTACCATTTTTTATCTTTTATATTATGCTGTGTTTTACATACCTTTTTTATGTTTGGATATGTTTAGATACACAAATACTTACCATCATGTTACAGCTGCCTACAGTATTGCTAACAGATTTGTAGCCTAGAAGCAATAGGCTATGCTGTATAGCTTATTGTGTAAGCATACTCTATGATGTTCACACAGTGACAAAATTGCCTAACAACACATTTGAATCCCTATCATTAAGCCATATGTGACTGTATATATATTCTTAAAGTATATAATATTATAGCATATAGTATTACAGTATCTACTGTTATAGTATTACAGTAAATATACATAGCATTATAAGAACATGACACATTTATATATACTTGGATGAGGTCAAAGGATGTTAGGGTGGCACGCTTATGAATCATTTGTTTCAGCATGTCTGATTATGTAACAGCTATTCTAATTTTTCACTGTCATCAATAATAGGACTGTGAATTCCTTGCATATTAATCTATGTCTGTATCTCTGATTATGTGCTTAGGATAAATTCCTGGAAGTATAATTAAATCCAAGAGTATAACTAATATTACAGGTCTTGAGGCCCACTGCCAAACTGCCTTCTAGGAAGGGTGTACTAATTTATGTTCCAACCCATAGTGTATAATAGTTCCTACCTCAGTGATAGCATTATGAGCTTTGAGTGTTATCATGTATTAGTTCATTCTCACACTGCTCTGAAGAAATACCTTAGACTGGGTAGTTTATAAAGAAAAGAGGTTTAATTGGCTCATGGTTCTGCAGGCTGTACAGGAAACATGGCTGGGGAGGCCTCAGGAGACTTTCCATCATGGTGGAAGGTGAAGGGGAAGCAGGCACATCTTACATGGCCAGAGCAGAAGGAAGAGAGAGACGGGGGAGGTGCTACACATTTTAAAAAGACAGATCTCATGATAACTCACTCACTATCATGAGAACAGCACCAAAGGAGAATTCCACCCCCATGATCCAGTCACTTCCCACCAGGCCCCACCGCGAACACCGGGATAACAATTTGATATGAGATTTGGCCAGGGACACAGACCCAAACCATATCATCATGAAGATGAAAATGTTAGTACAGGTGAAAAATGGGTATATTCTGAGTTTTCCAAATGCTTTTTACTCTATTAATATGATGTATCATATTAATATTTCTTTTATTGCACTCCTTTGATAAACACCATTTGTGCTAGGAGTGTTTTTAAAAATAAGTTGATTTCCTTTTTATAAAAGAAATACATTTAAGGTGGAAGGTACAAGCGAGCAAAGAGGAGAAAATAAAGATTACTTGTAATCCTACCTACTGGAGATAACCACCATAGAAGCTTATGTGTACATATGTTTAATCTTTTTTTGTTTTTTAATGAGTACATTTCAGCAGTTTTCAAGCTTGGCTGCACATCAGAATCACCTGTGGTGCTTAAAAAAATACAGATGACCAGACCTCATCTCTGGAGATTCATATTCAGTAGGTCTTTTCTTAAAACACTTTCTTCCAAAGTGTTTAATTGGGCTGCATTACACATACCTCAGGGTTTTATCTACTTGCCCTCCCTGGGTCATCTCATCTAGTGTCAAAGCTTCAGTAAGCACATTACAATTGAGGGACTTATGATTCCTACCCTAGCCCAGGTGACTATAGTAAGTGTTAGAACCCTGTATCCCAGCAAGCATTCCTCAACTCTATATGGATGTACTCCTAGACCCCCAAACTCAGTATCTCCAAAACTCACTACTTTCTGGTAAAAACTAATCCCTGTTTCAGTGTTCCCAATAATATGGCCAGCCACTCTTTTATTCATCCTAACCCACATAGCCATGCAGACTCAAAGATGACCCTCAATGATTCCCACCTTCTGGTGTTTCTGCCCTTGTGGAATCCCTTCCCTTTGAGTGTAAGCCAGCCTAGCAACTTGCTTGTCACCAATAGATGCCATGGGCATATCACTTGCATAATTAGGTTACATAAGATTATGACTTCTGCCTGGTTACTAGAATCTATACTTGGCTGGCTTTGCTAAAGCCAGCTGCCATGTTGGAGAGGACCATAGAGCAAGGAAATGAAGCCCTCAATCTAACTACTGCAGGGAACTGAATCCTATTAAAAACCACTTGAACTTTGAAGCAGATATTTCTCCAGTTGCATCTTCAAATGAGACCCCAGCCCTGACCATCCCTCTGATTGCAGCCTTGGGTGAAATCATGAAGCAGAGGACCCAGATAAGCCAGGCTCAGATAAGCCTGACCAACAGAAACTGTGAGATAGAAAATGTATTTGTGCCAAGTTAGTAGTAATTTGCTATGCAGAAATAAATAACTAATATAAAACTAATTATCAAGTTCTGTTATTTCAGCTTTTTTGATACCTCTCAAATCTGATATATTTTCCATGCCTACCATCAGATGGGTCAGGCATGATCCTGCATTCCCTGCATTGTTACAGCTGCCTTTAACCCATCACTCTGCCATTTGTCTTATGGCCTCCAACCCCAATTTATTCTTTGCAGAATCATCTTTCAAAATGAAAATTGGATCATATTCCACTGTTTGAAACCTGTTAGCACTCTTACGTTGTTCATGGGGTAAAGTTCAAAGTTTTAAACATGACTCACAAAATTCTCTGTGACCTAGCCTCATGCTGCCTCTGTTTCAGGTTCTCTCCTCTTGGCTCTTGGCCTTAACCCTTACTGCTCTCTTTACTTGAAGTCTTCTATTATGTACTTACCCGTTTGCTCTAACTGCAAACCTTTCTCTCACTACAACTTGTTTTTCACATACAAATAACAATTTCCTTTAACAAATCTTTCCCAGATGCCCAAGCCTGAGCTGGATGCCTCTGTGGACAGTCTGCTATCTCCACATACTTCACCTACGATTGGGCATATTATGGCCTTTACCTGCTTATTTTTCTCATGTCTTCTATAGACAGAGCACAAAGATCATGCCTATTTCATTAACTACCTTGTTGACACTCAAGTAAATATTTATTGAATGGGTGAATACATAAATGGCAGTGGAAGATTTTTTTTTTCGTCTGTGTTTTGTGAAAGCTCTGAACCACAGACCAGTTTTCTGTATGCACCATGTCTGGATCAAGCTGTGACTTGGTACTTGCATTTAGTATCTGGTCTCCTTCTGCAACACAGCCCAGCATATTCCCAACATCATGCCAGCTTTTTGCTTTAAGTGGCTGCCCAGTGGATCCTAGGGCCACCCTCTTTCTGATGTCGATGATAATCATCAGGGGTGAAACAGAGTGCAAGTGATGTCTGGTTGCCCTAAATCTAGCCCAAGACTCCAGCTTAGAAATATCAAGAAGGTGGAGCCAGGACTCCGTTCATTTCATCCTGGATTTAATGCTCCTTCTTAGGAAGGGGCCGTGTAAATGGAACGCATCTAAGTCATCTCTTAATCTGGCTTTATCTTCAGTGATGAGAAAGTTTTTAGCGTTTTGCCACATGGATGCTATCCTTCCCTTCCAGGGCATACTGCTAAAAGATTCCTCTTCTATTCACTGGGAAAATGGAAGGGAAGAAATTAAATGATTGGGCTTAATGCATTTAGCCTGAAAGAAACACTTGCAATGATTTTGGCTTACCTTTTAACTCATGCTGATGCTCATCTCCATCCTCTTAGACGTGACTGCTTGATTTCTTAGCTCCTTTTAAAAATTCATCTTTGTTCATGGGAATGTATTTTCAAGTATATTTTTAGATTCATTACATATGTGAGAATGTCTTTATCTTCACTTTGTACATGAATAACAAATTGTGAAGTATAAAATATTTAGATAGTAATCTCTTACTTTCAAACCCTGTAGCTGTTGATCTGTTGTCCTCTAGTCTTTACTATAAAGAGAAGTCTGAGACTAGCCTGATTTATTTTTCCTTTGTGGATCACAATCTTTATCTGAAGTCTAATATGATTTTTTCCCTTTATCATTGTAATTCACTTTTTCCCCCTAGCATGTAATCTTAGTTCTTAATTTTGCTTAGACCAAAGTAAGCCCATTTGGTCTGCACACTCGAGTCATTTTTTTCCAGCTTTGGAACGTAATTTTCAGTCTTGTTGCTTCTGTTTCACTTGTACAGAGTTTAAAAATATTTATAATTCTTAGATGGAATTTCCATGTCAATTGTGAGGGTTGCTTTTGTATGGCGAAAAAAAATCTATGCTGTTATCCAAGGTTTTAATTTAATATGCACTTATTAAAGGTATTCACTTATTAAAGGTACATTAAAAAAAACTCCAGCATTTTTCAAGCCCTTAAGTTCACCTTACATATTTTATTACTTGATTTATGAATCTAGTAAATTTTAGCAATTGCTTTCAAGGGAGATTTTGAATAA
The DNA here is from genome assembly GCF_028885655.2 of Pongo abelii. Taxonomy (NCBI): domain Eukaryota; kingdom Metazoa; phylum Chordata; class Mammalia; order Primates; family Hominidae; genus Pongo; species Pongo abelii. Next base: position 95,588,895 of record NC_071995.2, read on the forward strand.
GGTTTGATCAATTTAAGTTGAACACATTGAACTCCCAAGCAGGTCCCTTTACAACTTGGTTAATAAAATTCCCCTAAGTGTTTAAACTCCATTTATAAATTTAATACATTCAGTTTTCTTTTTAAGCTTTTCAAATGTCTGACCTACAGCCAAACCTTAACGACTACAGTAAATCTAATAAATTAAGTAACGAATCACATGTTCTCTTAACCATTCCGATACTTTTAAACTTGATTAAATTCTCTAAATCTTTCCACTTAAAAGTCTAAGATCTATTACTCAATATGCCATTAAATTGAATTCCCAAGGCTAATCTGTCATATTCACTGATATGCCATATGCTGTTAGACATTAAACCTTTTTATATTGCTCCATGATTAGAACCTTATTCCCAAACTTAACACAAAAGTATTAGTTGGTGGATTTTATTTACTTTATCATGTCTATATTTAATACAAATATTTTTATAGTGCAAAGACATGTAGCCACTAAATTTTATTATCAAAAAATTGGGGTAGCTATTCTGCCAAAACTGGAGCTACAATTCTGGAGTATGGAATTACCATTCAGGGAGAATGGTACCATTCAGTGTTTCATCAATTGGCAGAGAATGGATATTGCCTAGAGGTTTTTGACCAGAGTGCATAGGTTCTAGGTTGGCAGCATAGTATTGCTGTTATGACAATAGGGAATTCCTAATCTGTTGCCTGTGGATAAGGTTGGTGCCTGTTGGTTCAAATTATGTAGCCTACTAAATATTGCAACTAATTCCAAAACTGCTTTTTTGGAATTTGCATGTCTTTAACGTCTTTATTTTACTGTATTTCTCTCCATCTCTAGAGCCATGTACGTAAATTCTTTCCTCTGGTTGGAATAACAACAATAAGAATAACATACAACTGATTTACTGTGCATTTGCTATGTGCCAGATTAAGTGCTTTGTATAATATAACTCTTAATTATCATAGTTCTATGATAAAGAAACTATGATTTTTCTTCTTACGATTGCATTATAATTTTAAGTTTTTAGGCAAAAAAGAAATAAAAGGTCACATAGTGATGTATCCAGGATTACAACCCTAACATTGTCTTTATGCTTACTCACTGCAAAATATTATTTCTCTGCTGTAGCTAAGATCAAAAGAGACCAGAGTCCAAGCCTTTAGAGGGCAGTGACATCTCCTAAGTTCAAGTTATGTTTTTAGTTTTGTAATCTCCTACTAAGGTTGCAGCTAACTCTCTTCTTAACCTCTTTGCTGCCTGGTTGGACTCTTGATTCATCTGCAGAATCTTCATGAAGAGCCACCCTTCATAAGAGTTAATTTGCTGATCTTCTCTCATGCCTTTGTCTGCATCTGTTATCACAACCAAGGCCATACTGAGCACATTCTGTTATTTGTCTTGCCTTCTTACCTGGCATTCACAAATAACTGAGTTCTCATGTTCTCTCCCACCCTATTTCTGATTTGATTTTTTTGCAATATGAATTCCACTGTTATGAGCTTCAATGTGTTTTAATCTGTTATTGCAATTTTCACGTTCTTGAAATTCTTCCTTGTTTTGTTTCACTCAGCAACTTTTGTATTCAGTTTACTGTTTCCAAAACTCATCCTGTTTCTTTTATTCTTGACTCTTTTCTTTCCTAATGGCTTTCTCTTTGAGTATCATGAAAGATACATCCTCTTGCACAGTACTCAATTGAGGCTGCCAAGCTAATTCTTAGAATTCCTTCTGATTCCTCTAAGTACAGAGCTTTCCCTTGGGGAAGTAAAAAGGTTTTTCTACAGTGTCCAGCACTAGAAGAGCAAGTAATGCGTCATTCACTGTTTAGTTCTTGCCTTGCTATTTTCTGGGAGTTTCCGTCTAAAGAGAGAAAGATGAGTGGGTTAGGGGAGGTAGAGGGGAGAGTGAGTAAACAGCCTCTGGCTGTTCAGGTTTATGGTCTTCCAGATCAGGGTCTCTGAGGCTCTGCAAGCATAAGTTTAATCCATATTTGTGAGCCATATATTTGGTTGAAATGCTTCTTAGAGTCTAGTAATAAGTTGTCTGTAATTCTTATTATTTTACTGGTGGTGTGAGTTTCATATTTTTCTATGACTTTATAGGTATTTTAGTGAGGAATTGGGAAAGGCCATTTCAAGGGTTGCCAGCCTGGCTCTATTTAAATCAGAAGTATTTAGCTATAATTCCAGAAGATCTCTATGGAATAGATTTTATATCCCAAGTGACTTATTCCTTGGATTTTATAGTGGGCTTGGATTTATCTCATCTTTCTTCTTTTTATCTGAAAGATAATCTTGAAAATCTTATATTTCTATATAACCAGAACTGAGTATTTTCTTCTTTTGGGGGCAGAAATGTTGGTAACTCATGCACAAAAACCAAAGCAATGTATGTGACTTAAAAAAGAGAAGTATAAAATACTTAGTTTACTTACATTCATAATATATAATAGAATAAAGAATCCAGCATTTTGTTTTGTGAATGTGACAAATAGCAACAGGAGAGCTGGCAGAATGAGAGAAAGAGGACGGGAGAATTCTCAAAGGTAAATCTTTAAATAAGTCCCATCAGGAAAACACTATTTACTATTCATGGTAGATAGTAGAGTCTAAATTCCTTTGCTGGCATTCAAAGTCACCTACAATTTGGGTCCCATCTGCTTTTGCATTCTGATCACTTACCACCTCCCTATGTGAACCCTGCACTAAGGACAAAACAGTCCACTGTACTGACCTCAGCAGCAAACATTGTCCTTACTATCCTGTCTTTGCTCACAATGTCCCTCTCTGGAACATTCTTCAGGCCCATCTTCCAAGGCCCAGCTCTGATGCTGTCTCCTCTGAACCTAGCAGCCAATAGTCATCTCTGCACCCTCTGAAACACCTTGGCATGTCTGGTCAGACACTACCTTGGATGGCAGCTATCTAGGATCTTGTCTTCTCTCTTCAACTCCATTGCACTTTTCAGGCTAACAAAGACCCCACCTTGTATTCACATTTGCCCTAAAGCCCAGAAAATTGACTTGCACAGAGTAGGGCAACAAAAAGTAGGTTAGCTGACTGAAAAGGGAGTTACAGCAAGAAGGAAAATGAAAGGGGGAAAAAGAAGAGATGGACAGAGAAGACAGAAGAAAAAAAGGTAAAGACAGATAGGGAAGAGAAACAGACAGACATCACTTTCTTTAATTTAGAGAGACACACATTAAAAAAAAATAATTGAAATGCTTGTTACTATGTCAGTGACTTCAGCATTGGGGAAAAGAGCCTGTCTGCTTTTATTTATAAATTTCAAGGCTTATATTTGAAATAAACATTTATTTTCCCACGGAATGCCCACGGATTTTGTATTGTGTCAAAGAATGTGTTCAGGTTTTTAAGAAGAATTTTTGAAAACTCGGGGTATCTATTAATTTTCTAGTTATTCCTGTGAGTCTCTTTGACATTCACATTCTGTCATTTTTGCCTAATCTTTGTTATTTGAGAGATTAGGACTGTCTCATTTCACAATACCTGAAAGATTATGTTTGAGAACAGAATTTATTTCATTATGTGTACATTTTTTTCAGATCAAATCTATCATTTTCTTAAATCCAGTCCTTTTTGTTTTTGTCCTAATTGTTTCATGGTGAGGATTATTATATTATATATAGAAGAAACTAAAAGTAACAGTGTAAAAACTCATAGGGAAGAAATGAATTGCTCCCTGTTCACAGCTTTTAATCTGTTCTGATTAGACCTCCAGAGGCTTAATTCTGAGCTCAGTCATCTCAAATGCTCACTGCAGCCAACTTAGGCTGCAGGTTGTCATGTTGCTACTGGTTCAACAGAACCTTGTGACAGCTTTTCTCAGGCCAAATGAAATGAAAGCTAAATGTGATTTCTAGGCTATTTTCCACTTTTGTTTACGCTAAGGTTCTAGTCAGTAAGAGGTGTAAACAATCCCAATTCCTTTGTGATGCGTGCCCTTGCTTAAATAGGGTAGAATCGACTTGGCAGCTTCTTGAATGTACGTCATTCTTTTGTGGGAATGAGTTTCCACACTTTTCGTCTGAGTCCAGTACAGGGCAACATATATTAAGGTGGTTGATTCAGGAATGTGGCTTGTAGCCATGTTTCTTCCTCACTACCATTGGAGGGCACTTCTAGTGGAGAAGAATGTGTGTCTGGAAGCTCTAGGGAAAACCATTGAGAATGATGTACTATTGAAGAAGTTTCCAGAATTATAGTCAGTTCAGGATGAAAGAATACAAAAATCTCTGGCATTGCTGATAATTTTGGCATTAGAAAACCAAATCAGAAAGTGAGAATGCATCAATGGAGATGGAAGGTGGGAAGGGAGGAAAGATATTTCAGGTAGAGGCAACAGCCTATGCAAAGACCCAGAGGCAGAAAAGAACACAGTGTGTGATTTGTGGGGGTAGAAGGAGATGAGATAGACAGGAGAGATGAGCCAAGGGCCTTGTATGCCAAGATAGACTGAGCTTCAGAGAATAAGGAGAACTGGCTTCATGAAATGAGATAATGATAATGTGTGCCTGAGGGTTCAATTCGGCAACAACAACCTGGCACAGAATAAGACAAAGCTGCTGCTAGCCTACAGAGCCTCATTGTGAATTAGAAATAGGTCCTGGATGGATGATGTTTTAGTTATCTATTGCTGCATAACCAACCACTCCAAAGCATAATGGCATAAAGAAGCCTCTTTTTTTAATGCTCATGAACTCTCTAGATCAGGAATTCAGACAGGCCCCAGCAGGGATGGCTTGTCTCAGTTCCACAATGTCTGGGGCACGAAGTGGAGAGACTAGAAGACTGTAACAGTCAGCCAGCAGCTACATATCATTTGGAGGTGTCTTCACATGCATGTTTGCTGGTTGATGCTGTTGGACAGCCCCTTAGCTGGGACTGTAGGCAGAACACCCGGGTGCAGCCTCTCTTTGTTGCCTGGGCTTCCTCACAGCATGGTGCTTAGCTTCCAAAAGTGAATGTCCCAAAGGGCAGGAAAGGAAAGCTGCCATATTATCACTTGCACTATTTTCTATTGATTAACTGGTAAAAAGCTCAGATTCAAAGTAGGTGGACCCTAGGCCTTATTGCTTAGTGGAAGGAGTAATGACAAGTTTGGGAGCCATTTAAAAAAAATTTCCACATGCTAGTTAGAAAAAGATGTCCCCTCTAGGTGGACACATCCCTTTAGTGAAGAAAAAGCTAAACTTTTCTCCAAACAAATGTAGCCCCACACCAGGAAACACAGGTTGGGTTCAGCCCCATTCAACATTTTTGTTGAGAGCCTTTGCAGAGTTAACAACTGGCACAACTACACCCAGAGAGGCCCCGGGCTCAGTAAATCCCAGGTAGTTACCTTCTCTCCACTGCTCCTCAAAACAAAGAGGAAAATGGCCCTTCTTTATGAATTTCTAGGCTTGCTCTCTACATGTATTTTTTTCCTTGTGATTAACTTCATTTAATTAATTTTTTTTTTTTTGTCATATGGTGTGTCTTGGCCTTGGGCTTTCTTTGGCTGGTCATGAACAAAGGACTTCACATTATTGGTCACTGAATATTCTCTTGTCTACTTGTTACCTTCCTCTCTCCCTGTCTCCCCAACCTAATCTCTTCCTGGACTATACTTCAAACAATACAAGTAGTAAGGATGATTTCTTTTCTTTTCTTTTCTTTTCTTTTTCTTGAGATGAAGTCTTGCTCTTATCCTCCAGGCTGAAGTACAATTGTGTGATCTCGGCTCACTGCAACCTCCGCCTCCCGGGTTCAAGCGATTCTCCTGCCCCAGCCTCCCGAGTAGCTGGGATTACAGGCTCCTGCCACCATGCCCAGCTAATTTTTGTATTTTTAGTAGAGACAGGGTTTCACCATGTTGGCCAGGCTGATCTCGAACTCCTGACCTCAGGTGACCCGCCTGCCTCAGCCTCCCAAAGTGCTGGGATTACAGGCGTGAGCCACTGCGCCTGGTCTGCAATTTCCACTTTAGATCTCTTTTTTATTTTGGGCAAATATTTTGAAAATATAAATCCTCTTTTCTCTTAAAAACTTCCAAATTTTAAATGTTTAACATTCAGAGCAGGTTTTTAAAAATTATTTTTATCTAATCACATGATATGTTTGAACTTTTCCCTAGGAACTTTCCTGAAGCAATTGACATTAGAAAAAAGTAGGTAGGAAAGTGAGTTGTAGATAATATGTATTGGTGAGAAATGGTTCCTGAGATAAAATTAACTGAGCTATAAATAGATGAAGAGTGAGAAAATGGACCAGTATATCATATTCATGATCCTACTGAGGAGGGGACAGGACAGTGATGAGAAGAATTTGGGGCTGAACAACATCTTGTACCAGCCACCAGCAGATCCTATTAGCCAAGGGCAGATTGTGTATTTCACAGATGGACAAGGAAGCCTGGGAAAGAAGGAATGGGGACATCATTTGGGGGAAAAAAGGACATTCATACAAATGCTATATTTGCATATAGCATACAGGGAAGGATTGACTGGCGATACTACTTTCTATAAATTATTCTCGGATTTACTTCCTGATTTTCAGTTCTAGAATTGGGTCAGATATTTATTTTATATATTCCACTACCCAGCCAATGCTAGACTGTACTAAGATTGTAGTGGACTTTATGGGTCCCCCAGAATTTCTATGTTGACACCCTGATCCCAATTTGATGGTATTTGGAGGGTGAAGCCCTCATTGATGGGATTAGTGTCCTCATAGAAAGCCAGGAAGCTAGCTAACTCTTTCCATCATGTGAGGATACAAGGAGAAGTTGCAGTCACAACCCAACTGTGCTGCCACCCTGATCTGCAACTTCTGGCCCCTGGAACTATAAGAAATAAGCGTTTGTTGGCTTAGGTATCCAGCCTGTGGTAATGTGTTATAGAAGCCCAAACTTAATAAGACAAAGACCATTAAATATGAAGTAAAGGCTGAGTGCAGTGGCTCATCGCTATAATTCCAACACTTTGGGAGGTGGAGGTGAGAGGATCCTTTGAGTTTAGGAATTTGAGACTAGCCTGGGCAACACAGCAAAATCCAGTCTCTACAAATAATAAAAAAAAATTAGCCAGGTATAATGGTGTGTGCCTGTGATCCGGCTACTTGGTTGGCTGAGGTGGGAGGACTGCTTGAGCCTCGGACTGGTTGACAGAAAGAGACTCTATCTCAAAAAAAAAAAAAAAAAAAAAAAAAAGTGAAACCAAACTAATTTTTAGCCAGCAGCCTTTGGAACCAAAGTGTTTGACTTTATTCTTTTGTGGGCCTCTTCTCTTTCCTTTCTGGATTAGGAGATCTTGATCAATGCAGTGGGATGACATTAGGAGAAAGAAAAATGACTTTAGGGGTCATAAATATAAAAACCGGCTTCAGATTGAGAATCAACTGAATATTCAAATCGTAAAAGAGTAGAAGTGTTTCGGATAGTGTCTACAAAATACAAAAATTAGCCAGGCCTGGTGGTGCATGCCTGTAATCCCAGCTACTTTGGAGGCTGAGGCCAGAGAATCACTTGAATCCAGGAGGTGGAGGTTGCAGTGAGCAGAGATCGTGCCACTGCACTCCAGCCTGGGTGGCAGAGTGAGACTCTGTCTCAAAAAAAAAAACAAAAAAACAAAAAAACAAAAAAACAAAAAAACAAAAACACTCTGTTCATTATGTATTAATTTTAAAGGACTATTTTTAAAGCAAATGGAAAATATGCACAGATAACAGTTCATGTTGCTAAATGCAGACTTTTGGAAAACGCTTAATGAAATCAGATAGAACTAAATGGGCATACTGGGATTCAAACTAAGGGTTCCATTTTAGTGAGCACTGTGGCCAAATTTCAGTTTCCTCTGGGTATTCAATTATTTCATAGCCCAGAGAAACACTGAGTTCCTTGTCTGCTATTCCCTGTCGGAGCAGCAGGAAGAAGATTGGGGTGATCAGGGCTTGAGGTGGCAATCCAGGCTAGAAGAATCCTTTGTTGTCTTGCTTTGGTTGCCAAAGGGACAATGAAATACTCTTATTTTAAACCTCCCTCCTATGTGGATTTCAATGCATGGCCTCTCTTCCTTTAATCCACTTATAAGAGTATAATACACTGTTTGATTATTTGGCCATTAGATGAATCTTTCCCAATAGGTAAAGGTTTTCTTATCCTTCCACACTTAAAAAAAGTCTACTTAAAGAAATGTGAAAAAGATTGGTTTTTAAAGCTCTACTTTACTGTTTAATTGAATGCACCATTATCAGCTTGGGTTAAAAGCTCTTTTTGAGGGGTATGATGTTAGTATAATACCATATCTGATCCACTCAATGGATCATTATTTTGTGCATCATTATAAAGCAAAACAAACAAACAAACAAAAAAACCCCAAAAAACCCTGCTACTTTATTGTGAAAGATAAGATGCCATAAATTGTAAGATTCATTCTGATTTCAGAGATATTAAAAGGCAGAAAAGTATGTCTTAGAATCAATAAAATATGATATATATTTGAAATTTTACCACTATATACACATATACTTTCATAAAAATATAATAATTTTAGTATAGTCTATTATCCCTCTTTTTTCCCCACCATCATTGCCAGACATTATCTATCTCATATAAATAAATTATATTTTTATATCACATAATTAGGTATATAACATAATATATAAAAATGTGTATTATATATGAGGGGGCTCCACAAAGTTCGTGGAAAAATAGAAGTAAAATATAAAAATAAAAAAATAAACTTTATTTCTCAACATACGCTCCATCAAGTTCAAGACACTTTCATAAGTGATAATACCAGCCATTTAGCCCATCTCTAAAGAACTGAGCATCCTGGGAATTTAACCTTGTCAATGCAATCTTTTTTACATTATTCACTGAAGAGAAATGGGTACCCTTACAGATTTTTTAATATTATGAAACAAAGGAGTCAGAAGAAGCCAAATCAGGACTGTAAGGTGGATGTCTAAGATTTCCCACTGAAACTCTTACAAAATTGCCCTTTTTGATGATGAGAGGAGTGAGTAGGAGCACTGTCGTGGTGGACAAAAACTCTCTGGTGAAGCTTTCCTGGATATTTTTCTGTCAAAGCTTTGGCTGACTTTCTCAAAACACTCTCATCATAAATAGATGTTATTGTTCTTCAGCCCTCCAGGAAGTCAACAAGCATATTTGCACATCTCAAAAAAATTTTGCCATGACCTTTGCTCTTGACCAGTCCACTTTTGCTTGGACTGGACCATTTCTACCTCTTGGTAGTCATTGCTTCGATTGTGCTTTGTATTCAGGATTGTACTGGTAAAGCCATGTTTCATCTATTGTTACAATGCTTCAGAGAAACGCTTTGGGATCTTGATCCCACTTATTTAAAATTACCATAGAATCCTCTGCTCTTGTCTGCAGTTGACCTGGGTTTTAATACCCACCAAGTGGAAAGTTTGTTCCACTTTAATTTTTCAACCAGAATTGTGTAAGCTGAACCAATTGAGATATCTATGGTGTTAGCTGTTGTTTCTGCTGTTTATTGTTGGTCCATTAAATTATGGCATGAACAATATGAATCTTTTCCTTTCAAACTGATGTAGATCTACCACTGTGGGCTTCATCTTCCACATCTTCTTGTCCCTTCTTAAAATGAGTGATCCATTTATGAACTGCTGAATGCTTTGGGGCACTATTCCTATAAACTTTTCATAAAGCATCAGTGATTTTGCCACTCTTCCCCTCAAGCTTCACCATAAATTTGAAGTTTATTCTTATTTCAATTTTAGCAGGATTCATGTTGCTCTGATAGGGGCTCTTTTCAAACTGATATTTTATCCTTAATGCCTCAAATTAGATCCTGTTTAGACATGTTATAACAAGTTAGTATGAGTGCATTTGGTACAAAAAATTTTTTGAAATCTGTGCATAGCTTTCTCATAATACACATTTTCATGACGTTTTTGAAGTCCTCCTATAATCCATATTTATCTCCATGATGATGTAATTATATGCACACATATACATATATGTACATAAGTGCAAAATTTTAAGAAGTTTCATTATTGTTTTATAATAATATGTTTTTTAGAAGCATTTTTTTCTATATTTAGATTTTCTCATTTGAAATACCTTGTGGAAAACCCTTTTATCCCAATTGACAGAGCTCTAATTCATTCTTTTTTGATGACTGTATAATGTTCTGTGATGGATCCAACTGATGATCACTCCCATTGTTTCCATTTGTTGTTGTTATTATTCTTGGTTTTTGCAGGCAGTAAATATCCTGTACCATATTCTTATGTATTTGAGCTTTTATTTATTTTGCTAGATTCCCAGAAGGGGGAATTTGAGTGAAGACAAGTGTATTTTCATTTTTAATGAATGTGGACACATTGTTTATCAACAAGGCTTTTACAATACACATTTCCTCTTAAACACATTTCTATGCTTGTACACATTTTCATCCTCTTTAAGAAATGTGAAATGGACATGTTAACAGCAAGAACAGTGATTATTACTCTATCATACTTTGCCAATCTAATGGGCATTTTACATTTACATTTTACTTTTACATTTTCTGCACCACCAGTGCAGTTGAACATCTTTGAATATTTTCTGGCCATTTATATCAAGTCTTCTGTGAATTTTTCCTCCTATTCTTTTCCTATGGGGAAAAACTGTCTTCTGGTTAATCTGTAGAAACTTTTTGTGCATACATCATATATTAACCATTTTTCCAGTTTTGCAATTTTTTTTAAAAAAAACTATTGTTTATTTATTGGGTTTGTTTAGGGTAACATTTGCCATCAAAAGTATCTAGTTTTTACTTAGCCAAATATGCCTATCTTACCTTTCGTAGTATGTAAGTTTTCAGTTTGAATGATACACATAGTCTTCTATAATTTTTTGAAATATATTTGTTTAATATTTTTATGTTTATATTTTTAATGCATTTAAAATTTGTTTTGTTATATGGTGTAAGATGGTAGTTCAAACAATTTTTTTCCACGTGGATATCCAAGATACTTTATTAAATATTCTTTTTTTACTCGATGAAATGAAATGCTACCCTTGTCATGTGTTCAATCCTCATATGCTAGTATAGTTGTTCCTAGGTATCCATAAAAGATTGGTTCCAGGACCCCTGATGGATATCAAAATCTGCAATGCTCAAATCTCTTCTATAAAATGTGTAGTATTTGCATATAACCTACTCACAGTCTGCAGTATACTTTAAATCATCTCTAGATTACTTATAATACCTAGTGCAATGTAAGTGCTATGTAAATCGTTGTTATACTGTATAGTTTTTCTATTTGTATTTTTTATTGTATTGTTATTTTGAGGTTTCTTGCAAATATTTTTAATGTGTGGTTGGTTAAATCCACAGAGGTGGAACCTGTGGATACTGAGGGCCATCTGTATCTGATTCTTGATCTTGATTTTTTATTATGTTCCAATGATCTAATTTTCCATTTTAAGTTAATATTATTTTCTTTTTATAGTATATTCTGATATCTGGTAGAGCAGACTCTTCTTCTACTCTTTTTAAAAATTCCTTTCTCCACAGTCCTCAGGTATTTATCCTTTCATAAAAAAAATACAATCATTGTAGCCAAAATCTAAAAAAAAAAATCATATTGGAACTCTAATTGAAGTTGCATGAGAAATTGTATTGATACATAAATAGATGTTAATATAGATGATTTCTTGGTATTAAGTCTCCCTATCTGATAATATGGGTCAATTTTTAAATGAGATTGTACTAATGTTTTCTCTACTATCTTATCGTGATTTAGTGTAACAGTAAGCTAGATTCAATTAAGTGATAGTTTCTTCATTTTCTCTGGCCTAAAGTAGTTTAAATAACACTGGAAGTATCTGTTTACCAGAACATTTTTATACATGCTGGTGTATTGGTCATCTCAGTACTGGTAAGATGCTAATGTTGTTTTGTACCTTGTAGCTAGGAATGGGTTAACATTCAACAACGCACAAGACAGCCCTGCACAACAGAATATTATTCCATCGAAATTGCCAATACTGCTCCAGTTGAAAAACACTGGTTTGAAAAACTCAGCTGAGAACCTATAAGATCTCAGTGCTTTTTTTCTAATGGTAGAGTTTTTGTTTTTTTAACCTTTCAAATCTCTCTACTAATGGATCTCCTTCCCTTAGGAGAAGTATTCTTTTCATTGCTTTCCAAATAGTTTATCATTTCTCTTTTGATTTCTATTTTGGTCCAAAAATTTTCTAAGTGTTCAAATTTCCTAATAGTTATAATGTTTTGGGGGCAACTTTTTATTTCTAATTGTATCAGTTTATAATTGGAGAATGTAGCATGTATTTTTAAAGTATATTACGGATTTTCTCTATGGTTAACTATGTGATTAGTTTTATAAATGATCCATGGGCCATTTCCCTGTCTCACTGAGGGCAAGCAAGCATGCGCGCGTGCACGCACACACACACACACACACACACACACGCGCATGTATATTTTCTATTTGATAATTAAAATGTTCAATATAGGTGGTATTCGCTTGCTAGAGCTGCCATAGCAAAACACCACAGACTGGGTGATTTTAACAACAGAAATTTATTTTCACAGTTATGAAAACTGGGAGTCCAAGATCAAGATGTCAACAGGTTTGATTTCTTCTGAGGCCTCTCTCTCTTTGGCTTGCAGATGTCTGCCTTCTCAAGGTGTTTTCACATGGTCTTTCCTCTCTGTTCATACATTCTTTGTGCCTCTTTTTGCATCCAAATTTCCTCTTAAGGGCACAAGTCATATTGGATTGGGGCCCACACTAATGTCCTCATTTTAACTTAACCACGTCTTTAAAAGCACTCGAATTACTTGAGGTTAAAGCATCAACATATGAATTGGGTTAGGGGTCACAATTCAGCCAATAACAGATTTATCAAGTGAATTTTACCAATTGCACTCTTTAATTTCTCTTTGATATTACTTATTTCTTGTAAACTAGAGTTATATAATGTTCAAAAGATACACTGATGTTTCAAACTAAAATTATGTTTTTATTAAGGTCTTGCATTTCTAATAATTTTGCTATATATAGAATTATATATAGTTATTATAGAGACAGGGGGAGAGAGAGAGTTATTATATCTTTTTTTTTTTTTTTTTTTTTTTTTGAGGCGGAGTCTCGCTCTGTCGCCCAGACTGGAGTGCAGTGGTGCGATCTCCACTCACTGTAAGCTCCGCCTCCCGGGTTCACGCCATTCTCCTGCCTCAGCCTCCCAAGTAGCTGAGACTTTATATCTTCTTAAATTATGACTTTTGTTAAAACCTAGTGATCATCTATTTCCTGGTTAAGGCTTTTAACATTATATTCCACCTTATCTAATATTAATATTATCTTGTCTCTGCCAACACATTGTTTTCAACTTTCTTAATCACTTAATCACAATATTTTTTAGCTGCATAATTCAAAGTATTCTCTTTTAGTTCAATTTGACAGTCTCTTTCGTTTAATGGAGAATTTAGTCTATTTGTTGTTACTTTAATAAAAATTTTATTTCTCTCCTTTTACTTTACTATTTATGTTGTCATTCTGCTTCTCCCTTATCCTATTTTTTTTAAGAGATGGGGTCTCACTATGTTGCCCAGGTTAAAATGTAGTGGCTATTACAGGCCCAATCATAGTGCACTGCAGCCTCCAACTCCTGGGTTCAGGTTATCCTCCTGCCTCAGTCTCCTGAGTAGCTGGGACTACAGGTGTGCACCACTGCACCTGGCTCCTTATCTCCTTATCCTGATTTTAACTGGTTTGCTTATTCTATTCTTCTGCTTATGTATTTGGAAAATCCACTATACCATTTCTGTCCTTTAATGGTTACTTTTCCATTCCCTGTAGTTATAATTTTATATGTATCTCTCTAATATTATTTGAAAAATGAGTTGCTTGTTTTTAATTTTTTTATTTTTTACCAAGAGGCACTGCTTCCCTCCATTTTCCCCACACCAATAAAGTGATTCTCAGAACACTGACATATATCCTCTTCCCACCCTTTATCCCACCTTCCACTGTCAAGGTTCTTGCAGTCCTTTCCTTTCCCTGGTACAGTAGAGGTAATTTCATCATCCTCAAGTCGCAAGTGTTACAGATGAAAAGTCTGATGCCTGTCTTATTCTTTTTCCTTTGTGGTAACTCATCTTCTTTTGTTTCTGTCAGGAAGTTTGTTGAATTTTCTTTTTATCCTTAGAATTCATAAATTTTATTAGGATAGTCTTAGGTCTATGTCTTTTCTAATTAGTCTATGACTGAACTTTGTCCTTTCATTCTGCAGACTCATGTTTCTTCAGAGAAAATTTTCTCTATTATGTATTTATGTAAACATTGTGCCTTTGTCATCTCTTCCTGCCTTCTTTAGGAAAAGAAAAAGATACTAAGTTCTTGGCTTTGTCCTTCAAGTCTTTTTTTCTTTTCTCTTAATATTTGTCACTTTCTATATTTTTATCTCTTCATATTTATCTCTTTCTCTCTAGATATACATATATAATACATACACACACATATATACATGTGTATATACATATATAATACATATGTACACACATATTATACATATATATATGTATTCCGTCTATTTCTACTTTGGCTTTGTGTTTTGAGATGTTTCTTATACTTGTTTTTCCAAGTCACTAATTCGGATCTTAACAGTTACCACTCACTCTCTAAATGCATCTATTAATACTAATATTTGCTTATTTGAGAAATCATTTTGATTTTCCTACAGAAAGTGCATTTTGTTGTTTGCTTTGTGATTGCTCTTATTGTAATATACATCTTTTATATCATTATCACTTATTTTCCTAACGTTTTATTTTTCTAGACATGTGTTTCTGTTTGCTTTGAATGACCTTACTCTCTCTGGCTTTATTATAATTTTTAAAAATATTTTATTTATTCATTTATTCACTATTTTTTTTAAATCCTTCCCGGGGCTCAGTTGTGATCATTGAAGACATGGATTTGTAGCAGTTCAGGAAGTGATACAAGGAGTGGTCTCTGCATTGTGGGTGAATGGCGTAGGCATAGGCAGACTGCCAGCCTCCCAGGAAGGCTGCCTTCCCAGGAAAAAGCCTCCAGTCCCAGTTTTCCTTATACTCAGCAGGGCTGAGGACAGGGAGAACTAGACCCATCTTCTTAGCTGCTTTTTATTCACTCATCTACTACTTCTTGCTTAAGCAACCCAGGTATCCTTATGGGGCTTAGAATCCACTGAGTTCTGGGGCCTAAGCTCTTTCCAGCATCTCAGGAGTTGTGATCTTTGTGTTGAGATCCTCTCTGATGTTGATCTCCTGTAGTCTCTTGCTCATCTAACCCCTATGGGGAATGAACCATTTCTTCTTTTGGAGACTTGCTCAGAGGGGAGGCCTCACTTCCACTCAGCAGTCATATGAGCCAATAAAAGCGGATAGACTGGAGTTGAGAGTGCAGCTGTTATAAACTACAGGAGGGTAGCCATGTTTTCAGAATCCCCAGAGGCCTATTTTAAAATGGTTACATTATAAATCAGCAAAATCTTAGCAAAATCCAGAGTTTCCTAGCGTTTTAAACAAGAGAAATAATCAGTCTAGCCTTGTTCTTTGCCTTAATGCACATTGGCAATAAGAGCTTAAATGCCAAACAATGTTTTTTCTTTCACATGTGTGAGACCGAGGAACACTTATTGTAAAAGTTAAACAGAGTGACAGCTTGCTTTGGCTGATGTGTAAGGGTTCTTGACTGGGCTGCTTTCCTTTCTTCCATAATAAGTAGTTAATAGAAATTCACTGACCTGCGGTGCAGACTTAATTTATCGCGTATATCAAGTTGATTTAACAGGAATGGAATGTGGTGGAACAATAGCTTCCCTCTCTCCCCACCTCTTGGTGATCCTCCGACATTCGTTTGGAAAGAAAATCAGATTTAAAACCATGTAGAACCTTTGTGATTTTGAATAATTGGACTATGTTTGAAAAAAGTATTTAATCAATGACAATCATCTGTTTATTTGAGAAATGGTCGTGTTCAGGGAGGTGGTATTTATCTTTAAAATTTTCACTTGTAGGAAAGACTGAAGTGGCTGAGTACACTATGTGCTTTGCACTGAAAATCCTGAATTGCTTCATTCTTTCATGGCATGTTCTTTATTTAGAAAATCCTTAATTAATTTTGTGTGAAAGCAGACGGTCAAAGGATTTAAAGAAGCAGAAAAACATCTTGAATTTCTTACTGCTTGCAAAGTGGGGAAAGTGAAAATGGTAAACTGATTATAAGAAGTCATCTTGAAGTCTACCATTATAATGAGATGTAAATAACAACAGCGACAAATCTGGATCATTTAAGAAAGTTTGCACGGATTTTTCCATTTGAAATGCATTTTTTTTCCAATTTTGGTCTCTTGAGACATCAGCCATTTAAAAGCATGATATTGGAACTAACCCAGCATCACTTTTAATTAGCACAGAAATGCTAATTATACTTTTTCTATGTGATGTTTAATGCGAGCTGTCAGGACACTGCATTTTTTATATCAGTTGTGGTGAGATACACAAGATCACCAGACCCCCTTTAAAACGATAAAGACCAATACATGTAAACTGATGAGTATTTTTAAACTATAGGGAAGTGCTACAAGATGCATAAAGATAATGACATCAAAGTGAAAAAATTGGGCTTTTTATTCACACCAAATACAAGCATAATTTCACAAATTTTACAATATTTCTGGTCTGTGCAAACCAAATTTCTTACCACTGAATCATTGAAAATACACATAAAGCTTGATTTTGGAAGAAAACTACTTTTTCACTAAAGAATCTTTTTGAAAATCAAATTGCCACCCTCTCTTCATTTTTTAGGGCTTTCGCATTTCAGATTTTCTTTTAGGGCTTTGCATTTTAGCTTTTCGTAAAGGAAAGTCTACTTGTGTTCTTGGCTTTTTTTTTTTTTTTTTTTTTTTTTTTTTAACAGCTCTAGGGCCAGGCGCAGTGGCTCGCACCTGTAATCCTAGCATTTTGGGAGGCCGAGACTGATGGATCACTTGAGGTCAAGAGTTGGAGACCAGCAGCCTGGCTAACATGACAAAACCCTGTCTGTACTAAAAATACAAAAATTAGCTGGGCGTGATGGCTCATGCTTGTAATCCCAGCTACTCGGGTGCCTGAAGCAGGAGAATCACTTGAACCCAGGAAGTAGAGAGGCTGTGGTTAGCCAAGATGGTGCCACTGCACTCTAGCCTTAGTGACAGAGTGAGACTCCACCTCTGAAAAAAAAAAAAAAAAAGATGACAGCTCTAGCAATGCAGTGGTTGCTGTCCCTTAATAAAATCTTTTGCCAAGTATAAATTTAATTAACTTGATTTTAGTTACTGAAGACAATTAGACTTAAATCCTCTCAATATTCAAACCTTCCATTTTGACGAATATTTGTATCAGAATGAAGGTGAGATTCTAAATGGCTTCTGAAGTTTATATTCATCATATAATTCTGGGATTCTATATAACAAAAGGGATTGAATCTATATTAAATTATTTTTTAAAAACGGTGTTGATGTAATGAGTACTAGAGTTGGCCAGAGTTCCATTTTTCCTGGAAGGAAAAACTCAACAAAACTGTATTTTGGGGGCACACATTTTTCCTCAACTACAGTAAATCCTGTGAAATTTTGTCTCACTTGGATAAAGTGATGAATTTTTTAAAAGTCTGAATTGTGAAATATTATAAAAGAAATTGAATTTGATTTTGTTTGGTACTGTGGCTTACTATATAATAATAATAACAACACAGCAGTGATCACCGTTTTATTTATTGACCGTCCACTCTAGTCCTGACACTGTGCTATGTGCTTTATATAATGGCCATACCAAGGAAGAGCCATCATTGTTTCTATTTTATAATCAAGTACTAGGCTCCGGACATTATGGAGCTTGCCCAAGGCTTCGCAGCTAGCAAGGGGCAAGAGTGGTTTACACCCAAAGCTGTCTGGTACTAAAGCCTCTGTTAACCATTGCACTATATGATAAAATGTATGTATTTTTAGTGATAGAGTAAAAAAAATCCTGAAGGGACTTTTTCTCCCTCTAAAACCAGGTTTAGCATGACCACTTAATCGCGTGTTCACTGTTCTTAAGAAACCATTTCTTCTTTTTTTTTTTTTTTTTTTGAGATGAAGTCTTGCTCTTGTTGCCCAGGATGGAGTGCAATGGTGTGATCTCGGCTCACAGCAACCTCCGCCTCCCAGGTTCAAGCCATTCTCCTGTCTCAGCCTCTGGAGTAGCTGGGATTACAGGCACCCACCACCATACCCGGCTAATTTTTTTGTATTTTTAGTAGAGACAGGGTTTTGCCATGTTGACTAGGCTAGTCTCAAACCCCTGACCTTAGGTAATCCACCCGCATCGGCCTCCCAAAGTGTCAAGATTACAGGCATAAGCCACCATGCCCGGCCCCATTTCTTCTTATCTATGGCAAAAACAGATCTCAGTCCGGCAGGATTGACAGCTGACCAAGTACCAATGAATGCAAGACAGATAAATGGTCAATTTAGGAAGTTAGTTGACACCCACTTAAGTACAACAATAGTAAACATTTATGAGTCCTTACTATGTGCCAGACACCGATTTGAGTGCCTCAAATGTGTAACTTAATTGATCTTCACAATTATCCTTTGTGGTAGCTACTGTTGTTATCACCTCCTCATTTTACAGTTAAAAATACTGAGGGACAGGGAAGCTGAGCAGCTTATCCAAGGGCTCCAGGTAGAGCCAAAATAGAGCTAGAATTCAAACTCATGTCATCTAGCTCTAGAACTCATAGCAATTCCTTCCTTTTCTGCCAGAGGTTTTTTGTCAGTTTTTGTATCTGGAACATGGGGAAAATGGCTGTCTTATTTATAGGACAAGGAGAAATAGGAGAAATAAGTGAGATCATGAATGTGACACTGCTAAAAACAATGCAAAATAATATAAGGTATTGATATTTATTAACACAAGTTTTCAAATTTGATAATTATTTAGTGAATTTATTGGTACCCTAACTCTCTCAAAAAATAATTTGAGACATGCTACCAAAAAGGGACATACAAATAAGGTTAATAGGAAAATCAAGTTTAAGCAAAGGAGGGAGACAGGACAATAAATAATAGTAAGACTTGTAATACCGAAGACAAAACGTAAAACACAGCTTCATAGTTTTGTCAATAAAAGAAAATAGAATATTTTCTTAGGAGAGAGAAAGTTTATTTCTCTGCCATTTTGTTTTAAAAGAAATTTCTCATGTTAGAGCTTCCAGAGTGAACATAATGATCAATGGTTCCAGAGAGTAAGCAATTTGATTGATTACAATATCATCACTTTTGCTTTCTCTCTTCTTGTCGTGGTAGAGGTATTAAGGAGCCATGAAACCTTCATATTTGGTCAGCAGGAGGGAGATGTTGTAGAATATAAGGATATGGATAATTTAATATTAGATAATCAGCCCTTAAATTGTCAAAAACTGACTGTATTTCAAAAGAGAACCTCCTAAGTATACCAGATAGATCTGCCATGGCTGTGATGATGCTAACCAGCCGGTCATTTAACACTGATGCCATGTGGGCTGTGATGCGGGATGCATAATTAGATAATTAGATGCGGTTTCTGCTCCTGGGGCCCAAAGTTTAAATTAGACACAGCATATTAGTGCAGAGAATGATCAGAATATAGATAAAGGAAACACATATGCATTGCAGAATATTTAGAAAATATAGGAAAATATGAAGAAAGTCAACATCAATCAAATTACAACTATTGTTATCTTTTGGTATATATTCCCTTCCAATCTCTTATTGTCATCTTGTCTCTCTCTATATAGGTAGAAATATAGCTATAGATATGACATAGATATAGGCTAGACATGATATAGATATACACGTCTCCACACACACATTTTCAAAGGTTCAGAGGGATTATGTACCTTTCCCAAAGGCCCCAGATCCAGTGACAAAGATGGAGCTTAGACCCATTTTGGTCTGATACTAACGCCCATTTTCTTAATCACTGTGTTTTGAATACATCAATTTTTGGACACAGATTATTTTATGAAGTTAGAAGCATACATTATTTAGCACCTTGTACACTACTCTTCCCTCTCCAATCACCTTGTATTGATTGGGACCAGTGTTTCAGGTCATTAATATTTTTCTAAAACATGATTTGTTTTAATATTGATATTCTATCATACACCCTCATTTATTTAATCATCCCATTATCTTAAATCTTTAAGCTTCCAATGTTCACAAGTTATCATTTATCACTAAGAAAGGGAGAGCGATAAGTTCTGCTTGCATGTGTCAGGGAAAGCTTCCTCAAAGAGGAGGCACTTCAGCTAGATCTTGAAGTTGCATGGGGTTGATCAGTCAGACATGTAAGAGACATATTCAGCAGAGGAAAAAAAAAACATGGTAAGTTTGGAGAACTGAAAGTTGTTTAGTATGGCAATATACTGTAATAGTTAAGAGATCAGACTGTTTTCAGACATTAGAACCCTGTCTGAGTTCCAATACTAGCTTTAGCACTAATAAGTATTTGCTATGTGACTTTGGTTAATTTGTTTAGCCTTTCCAAGCCTCTCTCTCATTTGTAAAATGAAGATAGAAAGAAGATTGTCATGAGGGCACAGAGAGCTCTTTGTGTAGAACCTGACGCCTAGTAAGAACTCAAGAAATATTACTTTTCTTTGTTAGTGTTAGTATGATTATTAGCCACCTTAGGGTGTGTGCTGAGGAGTGTTGAGAGATGAAGCAGGACAAATCCTAGAGAGCCTTAAATATCCTGCTAAAAATCCTGATCTTTGTACTACACGCAGTTGAACCTTGATAGATTTTTAAGCTAGAAAATAACCATGATCAGGTTTCAATTGCAACACAGATACAGGACTGTAAATAGGGACTTTGCAATTCCAGATGAGACATGGTGAGAGCTTGAAGTAAGTCATAACAGTGGATCTGAGAGAAGGAGACAAATGAGACATGTCTAGAGAATCACTGAAACTAAGTAATTCTTTGGCTCAAGAAGTGAAAGGAGGAATTTGATGTTTCTGCCTGTGCAGTGTTCCCCTCTACTTTTTTTTTTTGAAATAGTGCCTCAGTTTTCCTTTAGGAAATGACTTCTCCCCCATGCTCAATCCATTTCCTGATCCCATTCACCCACGGTGTGTGCAGGTGGCCCAACAGTTCCACATCCCTGGTCATAGGGACTGGGCCAGGGTATGCATTGAATTACATTGTTCCAACCAGACCAGGATACTTGCTGAAATTATTAGGAAGGAGAACCTCTTTCACTGGAATTAACACTGGAAGGATATAAGCTTGGCATACCCAATCTAGAAAAGGAGCCAATGATAGAGAAGAGCTGAGAACAGGAAAGAGCACGAGAATAATTTTATAAAATCATTTAGCTAAGTTCATTCATACTTAGAGATAGCATCTCCTTATAGACTTTGCAATTAAGTATTTATTAAATTATGTTTTCTATTCAAGCCAACTTCAGTTGAATTTCTTTCACTTGCAACTAAAATTTCAATACATTTGAGCAGATACAGGTGATTCCCCGATTTTTGCCTCGGGTGATTGGATGGAGTAACCAATGTGTGAAGCACAGCAGAGGTACAGATTTGGGAGAAAATGATGACTTTGATTTGGAGCACACTGAGTCTGAATTACGCATGGAGCATGTGGGTGGAGAGGTCTAGTAGACACTTGAATAAATGAGTCTGACACTTAGAAAACACATCAGAGCTGGAGAAACGTGTTTACATCCATCTGATTCTGTGGCTAGGACAGAGTTTATTTCCTTTTGAAATTCTTTTTTGGGGAAAGGATGCTCCCATGGCAGACACTGAGGCTACACTGGCAAACTATGGGGGGAATGGCAAGCAAATAAATATCATGTGTAGGATTGCTTTTGGGGTAAATATACTTTTTTGTCCCATTGATGTTTATATGTACAACACTATTAATATAACAGTGGCACTGTCAGGTAATTAATATAAAAATTTCCCATCTCAAAAAAAACAAAACATATATTTTGAATAGCCTCTGTGATTTTTTGGGGATGACAGGAGCAGCACAATAATGGATACAATGCTTTTATAATGCAAGAAAGAACTGTGAGCTGTAGTCAAGCCTATCTGTTTTGAGGGTGGATGTAGAGTGCATAGATGGGTTGGTAGACATGACATTTATGAATTTGATATTTTGTACTGATACAGCTATTTAAATTGGAGAAAATAAACAGGCTATACCTGCCATCTTCCACACTGAATGTCCAGCCAATGGCCACAGGAAGTATAGCTCAGTGCTTTGTGGACCTTGGTCCCTGGATGTTTGGCATCTGAATAATCTGAGCAGCTTTTTAAATCCACAGGATTTTGGATCCCACTCTTAAAGATTCTGATTCTGCAAGTGTATATGTGAGAGATATAGATGTGTAGCCCCAATTGCATGTGTTGTTGGGCTGACATTTGAATTCTTTGGGTCTCTATTGCCTCACTGACAAACTAAGGGGCTTGAAATGACTATCTTTAAGGTCCCTTCCTGATCTAAACATACCTTCATTTCATTCCCTTAACCCATTTGTTTCTCTGTTCTTCATATGTGAATCTTATAATGCACTTCTCCTACTTCATAAAGGAGATAAAAGAGATAAAATTCAAACCAGCATTTCAACTGTCTTTTGACTACTGACAAGATGACAGTTTTAGGAGTGTCTCAGTTTGGTGATGTGCGACGGTAATGATAGTGAGCTATGTTGTGTATAATTTAATCCTTAAGCATGCATCTACCACTTAAAGTTATTTCCTATACACATAAAATGATAAAACAGTAAGCAGGTTTTTTTTTAACTTTCTCTATTTTGTTATTGTATATTGTGCTATTCCCACTAGAGAAAGCAGTGTTTTTTTCTTCTTTCCTTTGAAAGTCAAGTTCATGCAAAGTGACAGGTTTAGAACATATTTCTAAATTAAAGAATGACCATTATAGGACTTGATCATACAAGTTACTTCCCTAACTACCATTTATTTGTGCTAAAATTGGCTACATTCCTGATGATAATTCTGCAAGACAGCAGTAGGATATGACTTGCCTTCCCACTGTTTGATATAAATCTCCACTGATACGAATTGAGTTCAGCTGCAGTGAACTTAAATGCTAATGTTGAAAACATAAGGCATCCTGCTGTTTCTTTTATACCAGAAAGTTTTAACTTCTGCAGTCTTCTGTATTCCACCACTCCCCCCCACCACCTTAGGTTAGATCAAATTAGAACCACTCCATTTCTGTCTGAAGGGTGAAATGTGCAAACTCGATTTACATAACTCAACATGAAAAAAGAAGAAGGAATTAATCATGAGGCTGGGCACACCACTCTTGTCCTTGAATAATACACCATAACAGTCATGGGAAAACTGTTGGTGAATAACTTTCATCAGATAGCTCACCAGTATTTGTTAAGCACTGACTCTGTGCCTAGTACTGTGTAGAGCATTTTAAGGTCTAGAAAAGAATAACAGTCAAAATTATAATAAAATTTCTCACCATATGCCAGGCATTGTAGTAAGCACTTTATAGTTGTTATCTCATAGAATCCTCAAACAATCCTATGAAGGAGGTATCTGATATTTTTATCGGTTTTACTGATGGAGAAACTGAGGTCCAAAGAGGTTTGCAAAATCATTGCCCAAGGGCTTCAGAAACCAGGATTCAAAAACAGGTGTCTATACTCTTGGCATCTCGATGTTCCCTGACTTTAAAGAGTTTCTGAACTAGTTGGGAACGCAAGGAGTACAGCTTGTCTGGAAAGGCCTAGCATTATAAGGTTTGCATAAAAAAAGTTACATCCGGGTTCCTTCCTGATCATGCATGATGTCAACAGAGGTGAAAGTATCATTCTGAAGTGAGGGCATGATATGGCTTGGCTGTGTCCCCACCCAAATCTCATCTTGAATTGTAATTCCCATAATCCCTATGTGTCATGGGAGGGACCCAGTGGGAGGTAACTGAATCATGGCAGTGGTTTCCCCCATGCTATTCTCATGATAGTGAGTTCTCACGAGATCTCTTGGTTTTATAAGGGGCTTCCCCTTTCACTTGGCACTTCTTCCTGCCTCCATGTAAAGAAGGACATGTTTGCTTTCCCTTCCATCATGATTGTAAGTTTCCTGAGGCCTCCCAGCCATGCTAAACTGTGAGTCAATTAAACTTTCCTTTACAGATTACCCAGTTTGGGGTATGTCTTTATCAGCAGCATGAGAACAGGCCATGAGCCGGGTTAAAGAAAAAAGCAAGAATAGGAAAGAAGAGCCAGATCAACTGCATGACACTTACCTGGTTCACACAGTTCCCTTGAGCTTACATGCATGCACTTTTCTCATTTTACTTCTTCTACCCTGACTCAGAAGAGATCCTGGGCTGTCCTTGGTATTGGGTGTGCCTGGAATCTTAGATGTTCAATATGGCTGATGCTCTGAGCTGGAAAGGGAGAGGGGAATGAATTGAGAGTGAGGCAGCAGGCAGGGCTGGGCGGTGGGGACCATTGGAAGCATCATAAGGAATTTAGTCTGTATCCTAGGTGGGGCAAGGGAGTGACATGCTCACAATTGGTTTTTTTGGCAGGATTATTCTGGAAGTGATGTGGTATATTAGCCCATTTTCATGCTGTTGATAAAGATATACCTGAGACTGGGCAATTTACAAAGGAAAGAGGTTTAATTGGACTTACAGTTCCACATGGCTGGAAACGCCTCACAATCTTGGTGAAAAGCAAGGAAGAGCAAGTTATGGCTTACATGGATGGCAACAGGCAAAGAGAGAGAGCTTGTGCAGGGGAACTCCTCATTTTAAGACCATCAGATCTCGTGAGACTTATTCACTATCATGAGAACATCATGGGAAAGACTTGCCCCCATGATTCAATTACCTCCAACCAGGTCGCTCCCACAACAAATGGGAATTCAAGATGAGATTTAGGTGGGGACACAGCCAAACCATATCACAAACTAAATAAATGGAAGAAGATGCAAAAACAATATGAGTGAGTGATGATAGTGGTTTAAACCTGAATTAAGATGGAATGAATTAGGCATACTTGGGAAATGTTTAGAAAATGGAGCTACAGGATTTCTGGTTTATGATTTCATCATTCCTCTAATACTGCCTCTATCACAGTCACAGTCACAGTCACTTAATTTTGACAAGTCTGTGGACACTTTTCTGTTCTCTTTTTATTTGACAGTGTTCTAGTATTTGAACTCTTGACTTTTGTGACTACGTTTTTCTTGTTTTTTTCCTTTACTTACTTCTCTCCTTCTTGGTCTATTTTTACCCATTTCTCCTTTCTCTAATATGCTTCTGTCTCTTTTAAACTGTTTCCCCCACTTTATTCAACTGTGATGAAATTCATCATCGAGGGGATCCTTGGATTTCTTTCTTTCTGTCTCTACCATACAGTGTCTACACTGTTCTTTTAGGTGATTTTATTGTCTATATGCTACTGACTCAAAAGTTTCTGTCTCAGGTCTAGACCCCTCCTTGAAGTTCCTGGTTATGACCCCAGCTGCCTATTTGACAAGCCCACATGGAAGTCTAACCGACCTTCCAAGCTGAACACATCAAAAACTGACTCATTGATTTCCCACCTCTCTACCACCTGCCTCTCCACTACCTGAGTCAATAGCACTATCATCCACCTACATAAGTCAATTGAAAAGCCAAAGCTAAGAATATTCCTTAATTTCTCTTTTTTATTTAATGCCTATATCCACTACCTCAGGAAAACCTTTCAATTCTAACTTCCAAAACATCTCTTTATTTCTTCCTTTCCCCAGTTCTACTCCATCCTGGGTTATCTTTCAACTTGTTTTATTTTTTCTTGTATTTCATGCTTTCTTATTTGTTTGTTCACTTGTTTAGTGACTACTGTTTTCCTCACTAAACTATAAGTTCCATGAAGGCAGGGATTTTGGATTTGGGCTGTTATGTTCCCCATAGCATCTAACACAGAGAATTGGCTGAATAAATATTTGTGGAATAAATTAACAGACTGATGGTTGATTTAATGAGAGTGGTGAGAGATAAGAAGAGGAGAAAAAGGTACCCAAAATTATTCTCAGATTTCTGCTTGAGTAAGAGCATGCTTAATTATGCCATTTGCCAAGAGAGAAGCAAGTTTTAAGGGGAAAAATTAAGTTTCTTTTTAGACATATTGAATTTAAGATAATTATAAGACACCAAATGGAGATGTCCAGTTGGCCCTTTGATATATTGGAGTGGAGCTTAGAAGTCAGTTCTGACCTGTAAATATCAACTGCAAACTCTTTAGCCTAATGATAGTACTTGAAGTTATAGGAGCGTCTAAGCTCCTTTAAGTGAGAAGAGTGACTTAGAGCCCAAGGAAACATCAAAATTGTAGAACCAGTAGAAAATGAGGATGGCCAAGGTGGCAGGAAGAAAACCTAACAGCGTGTGCTGTTAAAAAAAGGAGAGAACTTCAAGAAGAAGGGACAGGTCAGTAGTGTCACATGCTGCTGAGAGGTCAGGAAAATATAACCAAAATATGACCACTGGATTTAGCAATATGAGGACAATAGTGATCTTGGGGAGCAGTTTTAGTGGAGTGAAAAGTGGTGGTTCAGACTTAAAGGACATGAAGAGTGAGAAGGAGATAAGGAAGATGAGATAGTGTTTGTTAAAAACATTGTCAGCTGCAGGTTGGATGAAGGGCTGATGGATTTTTTTTTTTTTCATATGGAAGAGACTTGAGGATGTTAAATGTTAGGGAGTGAGTGAGAGAGAGAGAGAGTGAGGGAGAGAGAGAATAACAGACAATGATACCTTGAGAAGAGAGTGGAAATAACCAGGAATTACCTGGTAATTCTTACTAGGGTAAGAACCACCAGAATATAGGAGGAGATAGAAACCTAAATGCAATTAGGAAGAGTGGCTCTCGCAGGAAGTGGAAGAGGGCTTGGGCAGCTGCAGGCAGATTTGTGAATTTGATCAAAACTACAAGAGCCTCATCTGTTGGCTTTCATTTTTTTGATGAATGAGAGGAGAGGTCTGTGCCAGCACTAACCCTTTTAGGGACCACTTTCCTCAGATCTCTGAAAGCCACCCCTCTTCAATAAGGACTACTCTAAAATGTTCTGTATAACCAAGTCATCTTGAAATATTTTCTTTCTGTGATGGTCTAGAAATACACCTGTCCGCTGGACTTCTCATTCTTAATAGCATTACCACTCTATGGATGAACCTTCAGAGAATCATGGCTAGTGCAGTTTATTTGTAGATGGGTTCTCATTGTTCCTATGAGCAATATAAAATTGTCTATTTATTATTCATTTGTTCCCTCTCCTTTTTTATGGCTACTTTGCATTTTACCTTCCTGTTTGTTGCCAAGCATGATGAGCTAGCATGGAGATACTTGGTATAATGGTTTCAAATTATACTATCAGTATACTTTTAATGTCCCTACATAATTAATGCTAAAATTCACAGCCAGTGGTGGTAATAGGAGCCAGAAAACAACTCTACACATAATGAAATATGCTTAATAATTGGTTTGGTTTTTTTTTTCCTCTGACTAATAGTCAACTTTATTTTTTCCTGCTATGACAAAGACTGGTTGGGGTGGGCAGAGGGAAACCTTATTATATAACAATCTCCTGCTTGACCCATCCAAGTCTGGAAGGCATTTTTCAGTGGGTGACTGGGAATCCCAGGCAATATCGTAGTCATAGTTTTTCTATTTCTATTTTAGAAATAACAGTAGCTACAACATCACTCAACTCTTTGGAGACCCACGCTACAGTATTGGCAGTCGTCTTACATTGCTTTATTGCATGACCATTAAACAACTTTGAAAATCAGATTTGCACTGTTAATAATAAGTAATTAGGGAGTTACAAACTTCAACAAGAGTTCTTCGTCTTTCGATCCCTACAGGGAAAATAAAAACAACAAAATGAAAGTTAATATACTGAATCCACTGACTGGTTTTTGCATCCTGCAAATGCCTTACCATTGAAATTTCAGGGAGAGATGGACCAGGTCCCTCAGAGATGGATTATTTTCCCCTACTCTCCCAATTGCATGTTTTATCAGAGATCATCTCTCTCTTATCCCATAGATAAATATGTGTGACATTGGCTGGGGGACCGCTTGGGAATTTCTCATATTCAATCAGAGGTTTGCAGAGTCCTGAGAATCCCCTTGAATGTCAACAGAGTCTGAGGAACGGCAAACGGGGTAAGAATTGGGAATTAGGAAACAAGAAAGACCTTAGAGTGTTATTTTTGCCTTGAAGTTAAACAAGCTTAGATTCAGATCCTAGCTCTCTAATTTATCAACTTGCTTTTTGGCAAGTTAATTATGCCTCTGAGCCTCAGTTTCTCACTTTTATATAAAGATAATATTAAGGATATATAAGTATAAAAAGGATAATAATATGCACCTCAAGGATTTCTGGAGATTAAAGAAAATAATTCCTAAGAAATTCCTAATAGGATGTAGAAGATTGTCCTAATATTTGTTAGTTTTTTCTCCTTCTTTCTCAATATAAAATTTGTTTAGAACTCCTGAATACCTAAAACATCGTTCGCAGACTCATATTGTTTGTCTACTTCTGTGACTATCTCTTGCATCTAGAGCTGCCTTTCCATTCCTGTTTCTACCTCTCAAATTCAGACTGATATCCTTAAAACATGATTCCAATCGTATGATAGTCCTGCTCTAAGCCTTCGGTGATTTTCCATTGCTTTCCTAGAAAAACACCAAATCTTAGTTCACGTAGGCATGGCCCCGATGTTTCGATCACCTTCCTTTTCCAGCCTCTTCACTGAATTCCCTACGAACAACTAACGAAATCATGCTATGTTTTCCCAGAATGCTCCTCTTCCTGGCCTGCCTCTGCCTTCTCTGTCCTACAATCTCTTTCCCACCATCTCCGCCTGATAAAGTCTTACCTTTGGTTAATTCGATCACTAGTGATCTAACTACACACTGCAGGATGCAGCCCCTCTACCCTCCCTCCTCCCACCCTACCCCCAAAAAAATGTATCTCTCTGAAAGCTCCCAAAGCAATTTTTTATTCTTTGGCCATGTCTAGAATGTTCTTCCCCAAGCTGTCAGCCTTGTCACCTACGATCCATCCTAAAGGTTTCAGCCCCAAATCACATCCCTGACGGTTGGGTCTGTATCTGTCCCCTTTCTATCTGCTGCCTTCAGAACACTTATCTCCATTTATGATGCCATTATCATTCATCTGATCACTCCATTAATGTTCTTTATCCACTCTTAAGACTTCCAACATCATTCATAGAATTAAAGTGAGTTAGGACCTTGCTCTGGATTAGGCTTTGGCTTAAGGGAATGTTGTAGCTTGCTTGATCTTCTATCGGGACCACTAAAATCTTCTTCTTATCAGCAATAAGGCTGTTTTGCTTTCTTATTAGTCATGTGTTCGCTGTAGTGAAGTTTCCTTCAATAACTTTTCCCTTGTATTCACAACTTGGCTCACTGCTTGTCACAGGAGGCCCAGCTTTCAGCCTATCTTGGCTTTCAACATGCCTTCCTCACTAAGCTTAATCATTTTTAGATTTTGATTTAAGGTGAAAGACATGTGACTCTTCCTTTCACTCAAATATTTAGAGTCCATTGTAGGATTATTAATTGGACTAATTTCAATATTTTTGTGTTTCAGAGAATAGAGAGGCCCAAAGAGAGATAGATGGAGGAACAGCTGGTTGGTGGAGCAGTCAGAAGGCATGCAATATTTATCAAGTCCACTATCTCATATGGGCACAGTTTGTGGTACCTCAAAACAGTTGCAATAGTAACATCAAAAATAACTGATGGCAGATCACCATAGCAGATAAAATAATAATGACAAAGTTTGAAATATAGTGAGAACTACCAAAATGTGGCAGAGATATAAAGCGAGCACATACTGTTGGGAAAATGGCATTAATAGACTTGTTAAACACAGGGTTGCCACAAACTTTCAATTTGTAAAAAATGCCATATATGTAAAGTGCAATAAAGTGAGGTATGCTTGTATCCTCCTTGCCATATATTACTTTTCTTATAGCTTATTTGTACCCATGTCTATCACACCTATGTCACTGGGAACAGGGGCTGTATCATATTAATCCTAATTGACCCTAAGGCACTGCTATGAGAATGTTTGTGTCCCATCCGAACTTCATGTTGGAACCTTTGAATTTAAGGCAATAGTATTAAGAGGTGGGCCCTTTGGAAGTGATTAAGTCACAAGGGCTCCATCCTTATAAATGGGGTTTATGCTCTTATCAAAGGGGCTCAAGTGAGCTCCCTTGCCCCCTTCCATCATTTGAGGATGAGTCAAGCAAGTGCCATCTTTAGAGTAGAAAGTAAACCCTCCCTCAACCCAAATCTGCTATAACCTTGGCCTTGGACTTTCCATCTTCCAGAGGTGTAAGCAATAAATTCCTATTGTTTACAAATAACCATATCCAGTCTAAGGTATTTTGTTATAAAAGCCCAGATGGACTAAGAGAGACACCTAGTTCAATGATTTGCTGATCATTTGCTTAGGAAAAAATAAATGAGCATGGAAACAGAGAACCTAGCATGAAGACTACTGCAGACATTTAAAGTGGTACAGTAGCTATCTATATAGAGAAAAAGAGATCAAGTCCACTTAAGGTTTAGTAGGAGTCTTCTTTAACTAAACAAAACACTTGCAGTAGGTTATCCAAACTTCAGTTTTCAGATCTCATTCATAAATGGTAAGATTGTTTTTTTTTTTAAGAAAAAGCATTCTTAAAGCAAAGATTAAAATATAAACCCTTCCAGTAACAAAAACAAAAAGCTGCCCCTCCACCCGAAGGTTTCTGATGAAATGGCCTTTCTCTGAAGATATAATTTCCTCTGTTCAACATCGTTCTTTTAAATTGCTCATTCAATCAGGAGGGGGGATTTTTGCCCCCATCCGTGGCAAGACATTTTAAAGAGATGAGACATTTGATTGCTATGTTTAGATTTATGGTGATTGAGATGGCCCTAAAGATTAAATGAAGAAGTAACTGTGAAAAAGAAACTGAAACAGGGAGAAAATTGATCTTTACATTGAAGACATACTGGCATTGAGGGGTTTAAATAAGGAAATAGACCAGCATGATAGGGTCCAAGTGGTGGGTGAGGGGACGCCCTGAGGGGAAGCCACCTTGCTTAACTGTCACTGGTGTAAGCTCCATTGACCTTCAAGAAGCTCCGAGAATGAGAATATCTTGAGACTTGAGTTTCAAAATCACATTTAGTGAACACCTAATCAGAGCTACAGATGGGCTTTAGATTTGATCCTCCTGATGGAACTGAATTAAGACAGGGTAGCAGACAGATAATAAAGAGTGACTATGAGATGAAATTCCTCTCATAGTTTTTTTTCTCAGCGTTGTTTTTCAAGATGCGAGAGGCAGCAAAAATATATTGCTGGCTAAAACAGAAAGAAATTTAATCAATGAAGGTAAAAATATGAAATTTTTTTCCAATGGGGAAAAAATGTCTTGGAAACCTCCCTAAAACGAATGAGAAGTTTCTTTAGAGGAAATCTACTTCTGCATACCTGAAATTAATTTATTTTTGTTTCCTTCTGGGTTATTGGTCTTTCATCTGGTCTTCTAGATTTTGCACTATAACATCATTCTTTTTTGTCTTTTCTCCATCATCTTTTGATGACTTCAAAAACACCTCTCCAGGACTAATTATGAAACTTCAGCGGCATTCAGTAACTGTGTTTTTGGGTGTTTGTCCTTTGTTCAATGCTCCTACATATTTGTAGGATGTAAACTGAGGGTCCTGTTCCTAAGAATTTAAAGAACTTTTGAGGATGCACATATGTGCAGTAATGAATAGACAAGTCATAGACATGAAGTCCAATAGGAGTTCAGGAGAAAGAAGAATGATCCCTTTCGGCTGGTTTATCATGGTAAATTCCATGAAGGAGGTGAGGTTTAGATAGGGAGTTTTGTAGTGGAGAGATCATGGATAATGTTGTTTGGGGAGAAATAGACTAGAAAAATCATGAACAAATTGAACATGGGGGTGTTGAGCAGTCAGTGAGGAGACTGATCTGATGAGACTAGAAATTAGTTATTAAGAAGTGAGGGTCAACTGAAATATAACCTGTGGAGCTTGGGTAATTATTTGTGGCAAAAGGGAATTATGTGTTCTGAGAACATGATTATATAATTGCTAAGTCATTTATGTATTGCATTTATGCATTTATGCATAAATACATGAATGGAAGCACCAGATCCTATAATTGCATTTCTTTGTTTCTCATTCTTGAAGACACTTGTTTACACACACACACACACACACACACACACACACACTATGCAAAGCACTTTGTTGAACATAAAGCTCCATTGTAGCACTTAACATGATGGATTTTTTACTTTTTATTTTTTTGAGACAAGGTCTCATTCTGTCACCTAGGCTAGAGTGCAGTGGCATGATCTCAGCTCACTGCAGCCTCAACCTCCCAGGCTCAAGGAATCCTCCTACCTCAGCTGCCTGAGTAGCTGGGACTGTAGGCATGCACAACCATGCCTGGCTAATTTTGTTCATTTTTTGTAAAGACGATATCTCACTATGTTGCCCAGGCTGGTCTCGAACTCCTGGACTCAAGAGATCCTTCTGCCTCAGCCTCCCAAAGTGCTGGGGCTACGGGCATGAGTCACTGCACCCAGCCATGATGAATTTTTGGGTGGGGAGATACCAAAGTTTGTTTCTGAGCATATCCTTTCTACTAGATAAATGGGCTAAAGGGACTAATATATGGCCTTCTGCTGGGGAAATAGAAATTAATAAATACAAAAATTCCGTTAATGAGTCTGGACGAAAACAAAATTATGGTAACTAAATGATTTAAATACCAGATTGTTCTTTAGAAATGTACATTGAAAAAAAGATGAAGACAAGACATTTGGACACACAAAAAAATCAGAAATGATATAAGAATATCTTCTCATATATAGGTAAGAGAGGTAAGCCGGGACAAAGGATCTGCATTTAGTAATACTATAAAAAGAATAATGAAACTTATTCCAGCATCAATTTTTAATTCATATGAAACTAGAGTGGTAAAGAATATAAGGATAAAATGTAATTTATTTGGAACCAGCATGAATTGTTGAATAATTGAAATACGGGATTGAGAAGTTATAAAGATTTCAAAATATTTGTGCAAACAAAATTTCTCTATTTTAAAATAACATTAAAAAACAGTAATAATCACACCACCACCACCACCGCCACCTTTCCTTGACAGTCCTTGAATTGTTTGCTCTTAGACTCCTTCTTCGCTGTTTTCCATCACATGCTGCGAGATATGTCAGCTGTCATTTTGCTGGGTTCTGCCCTGGAAAGCATTCGTAGGAGATTGGAGGGTGAGGGGAAGGGAGATGCCAGGGTATTTCTTCCTCTGTCTCTCTGCCCCCATTGCTCTGGCTTCAGTCAGGTGGCCCAGCCTCTGGGCTATGGAAATACCACCTCTTTTTCTTAGGGGAAGAGGCTTTCTGTATTGTTAATCTCTGGTTGCTTCACTGTCTCCTTTGGTTATTCATCTCTTTCATCAACTGCATAACACATTTCCTCCAGTATTAAATTCCTTCCGTTTTAAATACCGTTTTCTTGCTTGAACCCTGACTAATATGTTAGTTTTGTATGGATAGTACAAGGAATAAAATAGACCTTGTCTACAGCAGACCAGTCTGAGATATTTGGAAAAATTGTTCAGAGTTTTTATTTAATACCTTCTGAATTTAGAAGAATCATACTTAACACTGCAGGCTTTCACAGAAGTACTGCAGGACTTACTTACAGGGTAAAAATCTCTTGGCAACTCAGAAATTATCTCTAAGTATTGCTTGCTCAATTGTCACTAATACTTGATAAATTCCCAAGTTCTGTAATGTATCTGATCTGTAATGTAACAACCCAGATAAATGCTTCTCAGTGATAAATTTGTTTTAATTCCTTTGGCATGTTTAGGAATACATGTTTTTTTTTTTTGTAACTTTAACATTATTAATCTTTTGTTGCCTTTATTAACTTATATAGTAGCTTTATTAATCCTTTATTACCTTATTGATTTGACCAAAGAACAGATAGTCACAGTGTATAAAAAGGTCTACCTTTCTCAATCAAGTGTATTTCAAAGCACTTCCAGCACATTCTCAGGTAATACTGTAAGAACTTAGTCAATCTGTTATCCTTACAGTCGTGATTCAGCCACAAAGTCTTTTTGTATGATATTGACCTATAATGGCTGACTTCTATTCTGATCCTATGATACCTGACTGTCCAGATCAGTTTTATTCAAGTGTAGTTTAAGAAATGCTTATGCAGAACTCACCTGAGGGTGCTTGTTAAAAATGCAAATGCAGAATTAGAATTTTTAAAAGGAAGGCATCAAAACTTGAATTTTAATAAGTTTTTTTTTTTTTTAGCCTACTAGAGTTTATGAAACCCTGGGTACTAATGAATGCAGAATTTCCATTACACTGTATTTTATATCCTTAGTGAGATCAATGGCTTCTCTAGAAAGTTTCCTTCTTCCAGTCTTTCCTCTTCATAATGCCTGGCAGAGTAATAAGCAATTAGTAAATGTGCAATAAGTACTTATAAAATTGATTTGAGTTCCTTTATCAACCCAAATATGAGGAATAATTACTGGAGCATTATCCTAATGATAATGATTATTGTTGTTCTTAAAAGGTGAACAACACAAATAATTGTCCAGCAAAAGCAAGGTAAATCTATAGTAAAAGAATAGAATGAATATTAAAAGAAAGCCTGTAAGCATTGATGAAACATCTAAGGATAATGATATTGGACATTACGAAATAGGAATTTAAAAAGAGCAAATCATGCCAGACAAACTTGATTGCTTTTTTTTGATAGAGCTACAAGATCAGTAGACAAATGTAATGTGAAATTGTAGATGCAATCTATCTCAATTTTGGTAAAGTGTTTGATAATGTCACATGAAATTTTCCATCTTGAATTAATTGAAATTGGCTTTGGTGTGAACCTCTTATTGTCTGTTAGATGCTAGGAAGACTACTAAGATAAAATAATGATTCATCTGATGACAAGATATTTCAGATGTGAGGACCAAGTTTGCCTTCATTTATCATCTTAGTGTTTGATTTTGGAGGCTCTATTTAAATAAGTTGATGACATTTTACATTTGTATTGCATTAAAACTTGTTGAAATCGCCGGGGAAAGAGAAATTATACAAAGATGTGTTCAGATATCATAAATATTCATATTTTATACCATTGACAACCTTCAAGTTCTTAAATATTCTACCAACTTGCACAGTTAAGTTCACATATAGCCTTTTCTAGACTTTGTGAATGTACAAGCATATGCCTATTTCAAACATATTTAGAGCTGCCAGATTTATCAAGTAAAAATACAGGCAACCCTAAATATACTAAGAATTCAATCTCAAACACAGATGCATTAGAAGGTTATATGAAAAAGTTGTGATAATAATTATACTTAATCTTCTAGGCTTGCTGAGTCAATTCTTTTAGGTCTAACCTGCTTCCATGGACTGATATAAGTGACTGGTCTGAAAGACGATACAGCTGTCAAAACAGATATAATTAGGTGTGAATTGGAAATAGCAGATTAAAAAGGATATTGAAATTTTCCTTTCCTATGATTTTGAGGAAAACATTACCTAAATTATTGTATTTTAAAAATAATATTTGTAGAAAATAATAGGATTGTTTAGAGCTAAAGAATATAATTCATGTAAGTTAGAAATATGAGAAGAAATAAATATGTGCAGTTGATTGAGATGATAACTGAAAGAGCGTGATGTGCTGAGAAAGTTATCTAATAATATCCAAAAGATAGAAACACTGCAGAATTAGTTTCCATGGTACACAAGTATTGATGAATAATATCAATTAAATGAAAATTGAAACACAGTGATACCAAGGTGAACTATTTTAGTTATAAAACTCTTATAAGAAAATGTTGGGTATTTGGCTTATGCCTTTAATCCCAGCACTTTGGGAGGCCAAGGCAGGCAAATTGCTTGAGGCCAGGAGTTTGAGACCAGACTGGCCAACATGGTAAAACCCTGTCTCTACTAAAAATACAAAAATTAGCTGGGTGTGGTGGCATGCACCTGTAGTCCCAGCTACTCTGGAGACTGAGGCAGGGAAATCGCTTGAACCCTGGAGGCAGGGGTGGCAGTGAGCAGAGATCATGACGCTGCACTTCAGCTTGGGGAGAAAGAGAAATTCCATCTTAAAAAAAAAAAAAAGAAAAGAAAAAAGAAAAAAAAAGGAAAATGTTGGGTATTCTAATTTTAATATATTTAAAATAAAACTAAAGCCCAGAATATGCTTGGAAGGAGTTTTATCTAGAAATGACAACTTCTAATTTCTCATTTCCTCTGATTGTGTGACCTTATAATTTTTCTATATAAGTGTACTAATGATAGTAACTTTAGTGCTAAGCATCAGACAGTGTGCTATGCACTTTTACCAGGATTAGCTCACCAAATCCTCTCAACAACTCAAGAATATGACTCTTTTAAAAAAATACTTTTATTTTAGGTTCAGGGGTACATGTGCACATTTGTTATATAGGTAAACTGGTGACACGGGGGTGTGAAGTACTGATTATTTTATCACCCAGCTACTAAGTCTAGTACCTAGTAGTTATTTTTTTTCTGATCCTCTCTCTCCTCCCACCCTCCACCCTCTGGTAGGCCCCAGTGTCTGTTGTTCCCAAGAGGGTGACTCTTTTCGTCCTCATTTTATAAAAGAACTTGAGGCTCTGATAAATTAAGTGACTTGACCAAGGTCAAATAGTGAATAAGCTGGGATTTGAACCCAGGCCTGACAGTTTCCAAAGCCTGTGCATTTAGCCACAATGCTACATTGCCTCTCACAGTAACTAAGGAGTTTTCGATTTAATTCGTAAAAATATTAGTATTATTTTAAGCAGTAAGCTTTACTGGTACATTTGAAATTGTTCAATTTATTCAAATTTGGTTTAAGCCCAGCTTTTTAGAAATAAATTTGTTCAGTAAAGTGAGACATATCTGCATTGCTCCAATTTGTTCATACGGTCAGGGATATTAGTAAAGCCCCACCCCAATCATAAGCTATGCTGGTAATGATGTGGGATTCACGGACATAAAAAATGCTTCATGCACTTTTCCTGAAATATCTATAGGATGATCTCTCAGGACTAGAAAATGTGAGCATTCCCTCAGAGGAAAATCTGGTAGTTGAGCCTAGAGAAAAATATTTAAAAGAGGATTAAACAGAGGATCTGAATGTGTTTTTCTTATCCTCTTCTAATATCATTTTTCAAGCAATGATTTTTTTTGGGAAAATGTATTAAAAGGAAAGATCTTTGGTTTCTTATGGTATGCACCTTAGTAAGTCATTTAACCTTTCTGGTCCTGACTACTTCATAAAAGGTTGTAGTGATTATAGGCTCAGGTTCTGAAACCTAACTGCTGAGCTTCTGATCTGGACCTGAGGCTATCTGCATCTGGGTCAGATGTAGATTTACCTTCTTTTCCAAAACAACTAGACAACTAGATAACACTGATGCCATTGGACAGTTATAAAGACATCGGACATCAGACCATGAAGGACAGGGATTTCTGAGAGATGGAAAACAAACAAGGTGAGTGCCACAATTGTGCCCCTTGCTGCTGGAAGTGAATTTCCAGGCTGAGGTGCAGGGAAGTGAACCCAAGCCTGGCAAGGCGGTCTGAGTTGAGAAGACAGAGCTGAGTCCAGAGAGACCAAGGCTTGAGTTTACAGGGTAGAGCACTGGAGAGAAGAGAGCTACGTCAAGCAACAACCCTGGAGATCTATAGAGGGTCCTCTTGAGTCTTTAGCTGAGTACTGATCAGCACATCCATGGGAGGTAATTATGCAAGAATGGGGAAAGAATTACCTGAAAGGATTAGAGGGACCATAATAGGAGCTCACACAGGGCTGGGACCAGTTCCTGTTCCTACCAGCCAGAAGAGAAAATCTCACAATTTATGGGGCATCAGGTACTATGTTGTGAGGTATTTTGCGTCAGTAGTGAGGAA
Source organism: Pongo abelii (assembly GCF_028885655.2). Classification (NCBI taxonomy): domain Eukaryota; kingdom Metazoa; phylum Chordata; class Mammalia; order Primates; family Hominidae; genus Pongo; species Pongo abelii. The sequence continues at coordinate 95,627,063 of NC_071995.2, forward strand.
TAATTAGCCTTTGAATAACACTGGTATTGTCCTGCCCAGAAAACCTTAAAAGCAAGACCTAAAAGAACCAAAATTTTCCCAAGTGTCTTAATTATATTCCAGAATACAAGAAAATAATACAAAAATATCTAATACCTAACAACTTAAAATTCACAATGTCTGGCTTCCAATAAAAAAAAAAAAATTTCCAAATCTAAACTTGACCATTTACCAGCTGTGTCTTGTGTAAGGGCTCAGACTCTCTAATGCTCTGTTTCCCTATCTTCAAATGAGGATGATAATAATACATTTTATAGAATTAGGAAGAGCTAATGACTTCACATATGTCAACTACTTAGCATACTACATGGCACATAGTAAGCAGTCAATAGATAATACTCATCAATTACTCTTTTTTTTTTTTCCCTGAGGCAGAGTCTGGCTCTGTTGCCCAGGCTGGAGTGCAGTGGCGTGATCTCCACTCACTGCAAACTCCGCCTCCCACGTTCATGCCATTCTCCTGCCTCAGCCTCCCGAGTAGCTGGGACTGCAGGCGCCCACCACCACGCCCAGCTAATTTTTTTGCATTTTTAGTAGATATGGGGTTTCACTGTGTTAGCCAGGATAGTCTCGATCTCCTGACCTCGTGATCCACCCACCTCGTTCTCCCGACCTCATGATCCACCCACCTCGTTCTCCCAAAGTGTTAGGATTACAGGTGTAGCCACCGCACCCAGCCAGATTACTCTTATGGTTGTTATTTGTGAAGAACCACATTTCTTACACAAACCTTTGGGATAGTTGTTGAAGACTTTTCCACCTCTAACATCTACATATCCATGAAATACGGAAGAGCACTGGTCATTGTTTTTTGTTTGTTTGTTTTGAGACGGAGTCTTGCTCTGTCGCCAGACTGGAATGCAGTGGCCCAATCTCGGCTCACTGCAACCCCCGCCTCCCAGGTTCAAGCGATTCCTCTGCCTCAGCCTCCCAAGTAGCTGGGACTACAGGCGTGCGCCACTACACCCAGCTAATTTTTTGTATTTTAGTAGAGATAGGGTTTCACCATGTTGGCCAGGATGGTCTCAATCTCCTGAACTCGTGACCTGCCTGCCTGGGCCTCCCAAAGTGTTGAGATTACAGACGTGAGCCACTGTGCCCCGCTGAGCACTCATCATTGTTAAAGTAAAGACACTTCCTCTAAGACACAACCACCACTTTGGTTTTTAGTAGCATCCCCACCACCCTCAACTTTATGCTAAAAAGTAGTTGGGAATGTACGGAGGGTAACAAGAATTTAAATACTCTACCTTGACAGATAAAAATCTGAGTTTTGTGATTTACAGACTTTTAGTCAGTGAGAAAAAAAAAGTAAAAAGAAAATGCTGCCATACAACCGTCATTATTTGAGAGCCTTTTCTAACAGGAAAGGGGGACACCAGGATTGACTCGAATCTTCTCTTGACTGCCACCATTTGCCAAATCCTTAGTCAGTTGTGTCATAACTGCCTCCCAGGACCTCTTACTCACCTAGTATTATTTTTTGGCCTCCTGTCCATTTTCTTCTGTTACCACTCAGTCCATTTGGCCTTCTATATTATTCTAATCCCACCAGGGCCACAGGGACCAAGAATGCAGGGGTACATGATGACGCTCATGCCATATCAGCCAATGATCCCATCTCTGGCTCTGAATGCTGTTATTTTGAATATGTGTGGTTTGAACAAGCGGTCAGCTCTATTGTCTTTTTAATGCAAGTTCATACTTAGCAAAACAGAATAGAATCTGTTATATTGAATTTGATGTTATAGAGCCTAACATAAAAAGGTAAACTAATTGAAGTTACTTTAGATGTATTTACTTTTGTTTCTCTTCATTTTAGTGTATGACTCATTTCTGGCATTACACAGATTTTTGATGCTTTCTTTTTAAATATATATTTAAGGGTTCTACCCCAATATTTCCTTTCATGACCTTTCTTTCCTTGGTTACTCTATTCTTCATTTTATTTTATTTGCTTTTTAGATGCTTGCACACTGCACTCCAAAGGTTGTTAGCATTTGTCAGCTCTCAGAATGACAGTTCTATTCACTATAGGAGACAAGTCATTTTCTTCCTGAAGAAAGGGGAAGCTAATCTCCTCCCACAGTAACATGTTTTGAGAAATATAATAGAGTGGGAAAATGTACCAATTATTTTGCTGCAAATTGTCTCTCTTCTGCTAGATAGACAATCATATCAATATTTTCGAACACTTTTTTTTGTTGTTGCAGTTTTATAACACAACTTGCCTCCCGCAAAGTTAAACTTGATGTTGTAAAAAAAAATAAGTGAATGTTCCATAAACTGTATGAGTGATAATATATTTCCATGTGGTTCTGGGCAGCTATCATTTGAGATTTCATTCCTGTTGATAGCTTCCACCCAAGCCCTTTAGCAAGAACATTTGTTTTCCATCATTCAGGGGCAGGAGCCAGGAAAATGGCTGAATCACTTACTTATTCTTCATGAATTTGGTAGGAGAAATTAGATACAGGGTGTTTACTATATATTCATTTTTCTCTGACCTCTTTAATGATTAGAGGGCAGTGGGAAGTGCATAACTTCTTTTTTGAGTCCACATCTAAAATGGTTTGCCCATAACTTTAGATTTAGAATGACTCGAGTTCAAGTCCTGACTCCTGCATATGCTGGCTGAGTCACCTTGGGCAAGTTGCCCGACCTCTCCAAGGCTTACTTTGTGCATCTGTAAAATGGGAATAGTAATAGCATCTTCCCTAGAGGATGCCTGGGCCAATGAACTCAATGCAGTACCCAATATTCAATGAAGAGAGGCATGTTGACCACTGTGATCATAACCATGGTCTTCGACACATATTTTAAGTTAAGTGACTTTAAAATAATTATAACCTCTTTTAACATAAAATTAGCACTGCACAAAATCCATTTTTTTTCTCAATAGAGTAGATCTATACTGTAAACATGCTTAGCATATGTGAAAGTGCCTCGTACAGTTCCTAATACATAGAAGGTGTCTGGTCCATATTATTTCCCTCTGTCTTAGTCCATTTGGCCTGCTATAACAGAATACCATAGACTGGGTTATAGACAACAAAAACTTATTTCTCACTGTTTTGGAGGCTGGGTAGTCCAAGATCAGTAGATGATTTTGGTGCCAGTAGATTCACGGTCTGGTGCCAGTAGATTCAACGTCTGGTGAGAACTCCCATTCTGGAAGAAGGGTTGAAGGAGCTCTCCAGGGCCTCTTTCATAAGGGCACTAATCCCATTTATGAGGACAATGCCCTCATGACCCAGTCATTTACCAAAGTCCCCACCTTCTAATAACATCATATTAGGGGATAGAATTTCAACATATGAATTTTGGGGAGACACAAGCATTCAGTCTATACCACCTACTGTATCTGAAGGTAGGTGAATCTAAATTGATAAAAATTCTAACTTTTTAAAAACAAATGTAGAGGCAATACAATGGATAAAAGATAGTTTTTTCAAGAATGGTGCTGGAAAAACTGAACATCCACATGCAAAAAGAAAATAAAAGGAATCTAGACACAGACCACCTTATTCTTTTCAGAAAAATTAACTCACAGTGGATCACAGACCTAAATGTAAAATGCAAAACTATGGAACTCCTGGAAGATAACATAGGAGAAAATCTAGATAACTTTGAGTTTGATAATGACTTTTTAGGTATAACTTAAAGGCACAATCCATGAAAGAAATAATTGATAAGCTGGACATCATTGAAGTTAAAAGTTTCTCCTTTGTGAAAGACTTTGTCAAGAGAAAAAAAGATTAGCCATAGACTGGGAGAAAATATTTGCAAAAGACATACCTGATAAAGGACTGTTATTCAAAATACACAAAAAACTCTTAAAACTGAACAATAAGAAGACAAACAACCCAATTTAAAAATGAGCCAAAGACCTTAGCAAATACCTCACTAAAGGAGATATACAGGTGACAAATAAGCATATGAAAAGATGACCCATAACATTTGTCATCAGGGAAATGCAAATGAAAACAATATGAGAAGCCACTACACACTCATTATAATGGCACAAATTCAGAACACTGACAATATCAAATGCTGGTGAGGATGTGGAGCCACAGGAACTCTCTTTCATTGATACTGGGAATTTATTTTATTTTTTATTTCTATAGGTTACTGGGGAACAGGTGGTGTTTGGTTGCATGAGTAAGTTCTTTAGTAGTGATTTGTGAGATTTTGGCACACCCATCACTGGAGCAGTAACACGGCTATTTGTGTCTTTTATCTCTCACTCACTTCCCACCTTTTCCCCCTGAATCCCCAAAGTCCATTGTGTCATTCTTATGCCTTTGCTTCCTTGTAACTTAGCTCCCACTTATGAGTGAGAACATACAACGTTTGATTTTCCACTCCTGAGTTATTTCACTTAGAATAATAGTCTCCAATGTCATCCAGGTCGCTGCAAATGCCATTAATTCATTCCTTTTTATGGCTGAGTAGTATTCCATCATATATATACCACAGTTTGTTTATCTGCTCATTGATTGATGGGGATTTGTGTTGGCTCTATGTTTTTGCAATTGTGAATTTTGCTGTTATAAACATGCATGTGCAAGTATCTTTTTTGTAGAATGACTTCTTTTCCTCTGGGTAGATACCCAGAGGTGTTATTGCTGGATCAAATGGTAGTTCTACTTTTAGTTCTTTAAGGAATTTCCATGCTGTTTTCCATAGTGGTTGTACTAGTTTACATTCCCACCAGCAGTGTAGAAGTGTTCCCTGTTCACCACATCCACACTAACATCTACTATTTTTTAATTTTTTTGATTATGGCCATTCTTGCAGGAATAAGGTGGTATTGCATTTTGGTTTTGATTTGCATTTCCCTGATCATTAGTGATGTTGAGCATTTTTTGTGTGTTTGTTGGCCATTTGTATATCTTCTTTTTAAAATTGTCTATTCATATCCTTAGCCCACTTTTTGATGGGATTGTTTGTTTTTATCTTGTTGATTTGTTTGAGTCCATTGCAGATTCCGGATATTAGTCTTTTATCAGAGGTACAAATTGTGAAGATTTTCTCCCACACTGTGTGTTGCCTGTTTACTCTGCTGACTGTTCCTTTTGCCATGCAAAAACTCTTTAGCTTAATTAAGTCCCAGCTATTTATCTTTGTTTTTATTTCATTTGCTTTTGGGTTCTTGGTTATGAAATCTTTGCCTAAGCCAATGTCTAGAAGTGTTTTATCTGATGTTATCTTCTAGAATTTTTACAATTTCAGGTCTTAGATTTAAGTCTGTAATCCATCTTGAGTTGATTTTTGTATAAGGTGAGAGATGAGGATCCAGTTTCATTCTACATGTGGCTAGTCAGTTATCCCAGCACCATTCGCTGAAAAGGGTGTTCTTTCCCCACTTTATATTTTTGTTTGCTTTGTCAAAGATCAGTTGGCTGTAAGTATTTGCGTTTATTTCTGGGTCCTCTATTCTGTTCCGTTGGTCTATGTGCCTATTTTTATACCAGTACCATGCTGTTTTGGTGACTGTGGCCTTATAGTATAGTTTGAAATCAGGTAATGCGATGCCTCCAGATTTGTTATTTTTGCTTAGTCTTGCTTTGGCTATGCAGGTTCTTTTTTGGTTTCATATGAATTTTAGAATGTTTTTTTCTAATTCTGTGAAGAATGATGGTGGTATTTCAATGGGAATTGCATTAAATTTGTAGATTGCTTTTGGCAGTATGATCATTTTCACAATATTGATTTTACCCATCCATGAGCATGGGATGTGTTTCCATTTGTTTGTGTCATCTATGATTTCTTTTAGCAGTGTTTTGTAGTTCCCTTGTAGAGTCTTTCACCTCCTTGGTTAGGTGTATTCCTAAGTATTTTATTTCTGCATCTATTATAAAAGAGGTTGAGTTCTTGATTTGATTCTCAGCTTGGTCACTATTGGTGTATAAAAGAGCTACTGATTTGTGTACATTAATTTTGCATCTGGAAACTTTGCTGAATTCTTTTATCAGTTCTAGGAGCTTTCTGGAGGAGCCTTTATGGTTTTCCAGGTAAACGATTATATCATCAGCAAACAGCGACAGTTTGACTTCCTCTTTACCAATTTGGATGCCCTTCGTTTCTTTCTCTTGTCTGATTGCTCTGGCTAGGACTTCCAGTATTATGTTGAAGAGCAGTGGTGAGAGTGGGCATCCTTGTCTTGTTTCAGTTCTCAGTGGAAATGCTTTCAACTTTTCCCCATTCAGTATTATGTTGGCTGTGGGTTTGTCATAGACGGCTTTTATTATATTGAGATATGTCCCCGTATGCTGATTTTTCTGAGAGTTTTAATCATAAAAGGATGCCGGATTTTGTTGAAAGCTTTTTCTGCAGCTATTGAGATGATCATGTGATTCTTGTTTTTAATTCTCTTTATGCGGTATATCACATTTATTGACTTGCGTATGTTAAACCATCTCTGCATTCCTGGTATGAAATCCGCTTAATCATGGTGGATTATCTTTTTGATATGTTGGATTTGGTTAGCTAGTATTTTGTTAAGGACTTTTGCATTATGTTCATAAGGGATATTGATCTGTAGTCTTCTTTTTCAGTTATGTCCTTTCCTGGTTTTGGTATTAGGGTGATTCTGGCTTCATAGAATGATTTAGGGAGGATTCCCTCTTTATCTATCTTGTGGAATAGTGTTAATAGGATTGGTACCAATTCCTCTTTGAATGTCTGGTAGAACTCTGCTGTGAATCTGTCTGGTCCTGAACTTTTTTTTGTTGGTAATTTTTAAATTACCATTTTAATCTTGCTCCTTGTTATTGGTCTGTTCAGGGTATCTAATTCTTCCTGATTTAATCTGGGAGGGTTTTATCTTTCCAGGAATTTATCCATCTTTTCTAGGTTTTCTAGTTAATGCATGTAAAGGTGTTCATAGTAGCCTTGAATGACCTTTTATATTTCTGTGGTGTCAGTTGTAACATCTCCCATTTCATTTCTTATTGAGCTTATTTGGATTTTCTCTCTTCTTTTCTTGGTTAATCTTGCTAAAGGTCTATCAATTTTATTTATCTTTTCAAAGAACCAGGTTTTTGTTTCATTTATCTTTTGTATTTTTTTGGTTTCAATTTCATTTAGTTCTGCTCTGATCTTGGTTATTTCCTTTCTTCTGCTGGGTTTGGGTTTGGTTTGTTCTTGTTTCTCTAGTTGCTTAAGGTGTGATCTTAGATTGTCTGTTTGTGCTCTCTCAGACTCTTTGATGTAGGCGTTTGGGGCTATGGACTCTCCTCTTAGCACTGCCTGTGCTGTGTCCCAGAGGTTTTGATAGGTTTTGTCACTATTGTCATACAGTTCAAAGAATTTTTTAATTTCTATCTTGATTTCATTTTTACCCAATGATCACTCAGGAGCAGGTTATTTATTCCATGTATTTGCATGGTTCTGAAGGTTCCTTTTGGAGTTTATTTCCAGTTTTATTCCACTGTGGTCTGAGAAAGTGCTTGATATAACTTCAAATTTCTTAAATTTATTGAGGCTCGTTTTGTGGCCTATCATATAGTGTATCTTGGATAAAGTTCCATATGCTGTTGAATAGAATGTATATTCTGCAGTTGTTGGATGGAATGTTCTGTATATATCTGTAAAGCCCATTTGTTCCAGGGTATAGTTTAAATTAATTGCTTCTTCGTTGACTGTCTCAATGAACTGTCTAGTGCTGTCAGTGGAGTATTGTAGTCCCCCACTATTATTGTGTTGCTGTCTATCTCATTTCTTAGGTTTATTAATAATCATTTTATAAATTCAGGAGCTCCAGTGTTAGGTGCCTATATGTTTAGGATTGTGATATTTTCCTGTTGGACAAGAACTTTTATCTTTATATAATGTCCCTCTTTGTCTTTTTTAACTGCTATTGCTTTCAAATTTGTTTGGTCTGAATAGGAATAGCTATTTCTGCTCACTTTTCATGTCCATTTGTCTGAAATGTCTTTTTTCCACCCCTTTACCTTAAGTTTGTGAGAGTCTTTATGTGTTAGGTGAGTCTCTTGAAGGCAGCAGATAGTTGGTTGGTGAATTCTTACCCATTCTGCAATTATATATCTTTTAAGTAGAGCATTTAGGCCATTTACATTCAATGTTAATATTGAGGTACGTGAGGTACCATTCCATTCATCATGCTATTTGTTGCCTATATACCTTGGTTTTTTGTTTTTCTTTTTTAATTTTATTTTTGTTTTATTGTATTTTTGTTAAATCCTGTGAGATTTATGCTTTGAAGAGGTTCTGTTTTGATGTGTTTCCAGGATTTGTTTCAAGATTTAGAGCTCTTTTTAGCAGTTTTGGTAGTGGTGGCTTGATAGTGATGAATTCTCTCAGCATTTGTTTGTCTGAAGAAGACTGTATCTTTCCTTTATATGTGAAACTTATTTTCACTGGATATAAAATTCTTGGCTGTGTAATTGTTTTGTTTGAGGAGGCTGAAGATAGGGCTCCAAGCCCTTCTAGCTTGGAGGGTTTCTGCTGAGAAATCTGCTGTTAATCTGACAGGTTTTCCCTTATAGGTTACTTGGTGCTTTTGTCTCACAGATCTTAAGATTCTTTCCTTTGTCTTAACTTTAGATAACCTGATGACAGTGTGCCTAGGCTATGATTTTTTTGCGATGAATTTCCCAGGTGTTCTTTGTGCTTCTTGCATTTGGATGTCTAGGTCTGTAGCAAGGCTGAGGAAGTTTTCCTCAATTATTCCCCCAGATATGTTTTCCAAACTTTTAGATTTCTCTTCTTCCTCAGGAACATCAATTATTCTTAGGTTTGGTTGCTTAACATAATCCCAGACTTCTTAGAGGTTTTGTTCATATTTTCTTACTCTTTATTCTTTGTTTTTGTTGGATTGGGTTAATTTGAAGACCTGTCTTCAAGCTCTGAATTTCTTTATTCTACTTGTTCAGTTCTATTGCAGACTTTCCAGAGAATTTTGCATTTCTATGAGTGTGTCCATTGTTTCCTGAAGTTTTTATTGTTTTTTTATTTATGCTATCTATTTCCTTGAATATTTCTCCCTTCACTTCTTGTATCATTGTTTTTTTGTTTGTTTGTTTGTTTTTGTTTTTTTTTTTGGATTTCCTTACATTGGGCTTCACCTTTCTCTGGTTCCTCCCTGATTAGCTTAATAACTAACCTCCTAAATTCTTTTTCAGGTAGGTTAGGGATTTCTTCTTGGTTCGAATCAATTGCTGGTGAGCTAGTGTGATTTTTTTGGAGGTGTTAAAGAATCTTGTTTTGTCATACTACCAGAGTTGGTTTTCTGGTTACTTCTCATTTTGGTAGGCTCTGTCAGAGGTAAAGTCTAGGGTTGAAGGCTGTTGTTCAGATTCTTTTGTCCCACAGGCTGTTCCCTTGATGTAGTACTCTCCCTTTTCTCTGTAGATGTGGCTTTCTGAGAGTTGAGGGGTAGTGATTTTTATCTCTCTTCTGCGTCTAGCCACCCAGCAAGTCTACCGGGCTCTGGGCTGGTATTGGGAGCTGTCTGCACAGAGTCCTGTGATGTTAATCCTCTGTGGGTCTCTCAGCCGTGGATACCAGCACAGTATTTGGGGTGTATTCTGGGTCCTACAGGGGCAATCTGCTTCCTTCAGGAGGTCTGTGGGTCCTTTCTGGTGCAGTCATTTTGGAAGACAGTTTGGAAGTTTCTTACAAAACTAATCATACTCTTATCATATTATCCAGCAATCACACTCCTTAGTATTTGCCCAAAGGAATTGAAAACTTATGTTCATACAATAACCTGCACATGCATGTTTATAGTAGCTTTATTCATAATTACCCAAATTTGGAAGCAATCAGATGTTCTTGAGTAGGTGAATGAATAAATAAACTGTGGTGCATCCAGACAATGGAATATTATTCAGTGTTAAAAATAAATGACTTATTAAGTCATGAAAAAACATGGAGGAAACTTAAATGCATGTTACTAAGTGAAAGAAACCAATCTGAAAATGCTACATACAGTTTGATTTCAAGTATATGACACCGTGGAAAATGCAAAACTAGAGACAATAAAAAAGATCATTGGTAGCCAGGAATTGATAGAGGAGGCAGGGATGAATAGGTAATGCATAGAGGACTTTTTTAAGACACTGAAAATACTTTATATGATGTTATAATGATGGATATATGTCATTATGTAGTTGTCCAAACCCACAGAATATGCAATACCAAAAATGAATCCTAATGTAAACTATACACTTTGGGTGAAATGATGTGTCAATGTGGGTCCATCAGTTGTAACAAAAGTACCACTGTGTGGGGGATGTTGATCGTGGGGGAAGCTATACTTGTGAAGGAGCAGGAAATGTAAGGGAAATCTCTGTACCTTCTGCTCAAGTTTACTGTAAAGTTAAAACTACTCTAAAAAGTTAGTCTATTGACAAGTGTAAAAACTCAGATTAATAATTCAACCTGATCACTGAAAAGTATTTAACCTGCAGGGCCTACTTCAATGATTAGATAACATCTTAAAACTTTCTAGAGATTGAAGTTACTTTGTAATTTATCTAATTCAGTCACTGAGTTTTATAATTGAGGAAACTAAGATCTAAAGAGTTGCCTTTTTTTCAAGATTGTATGATATAAGCTTTTGTTCACAGAGTCAGGATGTGTTCAGATTTCTTCCAGCCTAATTGAGCACTTTTTCTACGATATCTTTCTGTCTCTTATTGGCTCTTTTGAAATTTTAGCATAATTTTATGCAAACAATGTATATGTCTTGGGGTCTCAATGTATATATTCAGGGGCCTCATAATAAGTTACCCATCCTCACTGCACTACTACTTAGAATATTAATTTGCTTTAGAATTCCTTGCTCAGTAAAGTTCCAAACAGTTACAAATTTGGAATTAGTGTTATTCAAATGACTATTACTGTATTTTAATAGTGTCTGTAATTTCATTGCACTTTATAAGATTTTTAACAGGATACATTTTGTTTGCATACCTGTGCATTTTCCCATCTTGAAAAGATAAAAATTAAGCTTTTTAAAGCTAATAACTCAAGGAGAAACCCAGCCAGGTTTTAATTTGACAACGTTAGTCACGTGCATGCCAGAATCACAGCTCGCATTTTCCCCCTTACTATGCAATTATCTGTAAATACTGTATGTGCTTGGCTAAAATGCTAGGAAGTCTACAATTACATTAATGTAGCTCCTTAATTGCATATAATGAGATTTTCAGGCTACTGCAACCTATCACATTTATCATATTCTTAATAAAATTATTCAGTTTTTGTCTAAGGCCTTTTTATTTACTCTTCATTTAATTTAGAGGAACTCTAAAAAATAATTCAATTCTTGAGAAATTAAATCATTTTGGATGAAGGAGGAAAATATGAAATCCAGGTTAAGAACTGAATCTACTTATGAAGCAGTTACGAAAAACTCCAAGTCTCGTTGATGAAACATTTTGTGCCCCAGGTGGCAAACATTAACAAGTGAGTCATGCTAGGACTCTTTGCTTGTAAGATTCCCAGCTGTCCTTTGGGGCAAAATATGAATGTTTGTAACCCCTTTGATGTCTAAAACAGGTATCCCTTGGTATATAAAGTAGATGTGTTATCCTCCAAAAGTTAGTTACCTTTAAGGCAAATATCTTCTCATTGGTCCCATTGCACTGATGGCCATTAAGAAATCCAACTCATATTTCAGGACCAAAGAATCTCAAGCATATATATATATATATAAAAATATATATATATTTTCAAATATATACATATTTCAAATATATATATTTATATTTTCAAATACATATTTGAAATATATACATTTCAAATATATATATATTTGAAAATATAGGCTCATCACACCTGTTACTTGCTCAAAACTAGATTGAAATATATATATATTTGAAATAATAATAAAGACAATTGTTTATAAGAAAAGGTAACTAGTATTCAAAAATCATGGGAAAGTACACATGCTGATCCCCAAAATACCAAACTCTGTTTAATCCCGCATTGAAGACAGAGAGTCAAGCCCTAAGGAATGAGCAAGGGAGGGCTATAGGGCCCAGGCAGAATTCATTATGGGTGCCCAGATCCATGAAAGGCAGGCTCCAAAGTGACTAGTTAGGTATTGACTTGCTTGCTCTCTCCAGTTCCCACTCATCCTCTCTCTTTACATCGCTCTAGTCTCATCATACCTGTTACTTGCTCAAAGCTTTCATTCTGGTGTCTCCAACTCCAGCATTGAATCCCTCTCTCCACCTTTTTTTTTTGAGATGGAGTCTCACTGTGTCACCCAGGCTGGAGTGCAATGCCACGATCTTGGCTCACTGTAACTCCGTCTCCTCCACTCGAGGAATCCACCCACCTCAGCCTCCTGAGTAGCTGGGACCACAGGCACATGCCACCACACTCAGCTAATTTTTTTTTATGTTTTTGTAGAGATGGGGTTTCACCATGTTGCCCAGGCTGGTCTCAAACACCTGAGCTCAAGTCATCTGATCACCTTGGCTTCCCAAAGTCCTCTCTCCTTATAGTTGGGCAGAAGACCTTGGATGCATGTGTGGGAGCAGCCAAACTGTTTCTTTTTCCAGCTTCTGGAGAACCTTGGCACAGAAATGAATGTGTAGGCTCAGACATGCTGCTTTTGTCTTTCGGTCTCACCACCCCTCTCAGAATCTTCTCTCCAGGTTGATGGTAGCCTCTGGTTGCTCCATGGGCTCAGTGAAAACTTCCTCTGGACTGTGGCCCCTGGGTCCTGAGAGTATGAATTCTGTCTCGGACCACATAGTTCCTAGAGACGTAGTGTCTTCCTCCAGTAATGTCAAGTTCCCCAGAGAACCTCTGGCCATTGATGCTGTGGTCTAAGGGACGCTGGAAGAAGTGGGGGTGGGAAGGAGAGAGATAACATGTGTTGAGAGGAGGAGAACAGATAATGACATAGAGGCATTTGAAGACAGGAAGTCCCTAGGGCAAGGTCTGATTTGCTCAAGTGCATTGGTGACCATCAGAGACAGTACAGCATAGGGGTTTCAAGCCCAGGCAATGGGACTAGGATTCAAATCCCAGTACCACTTCTTGGGTGTGTGACCTTTGGCAAGTTATTTGTTCCTCTGTGCCTAATTTTCATCATCTGAAAAATGGAGGTAACTGCCCTTATAGGGTTATGGTGAGGCATTTTTAAGAAGCAGAAAGTAAATGTTAAGGCATGTATGCTATTACCAGTAGCCCCAGGGTCAAGTGCATGCTCAGTTCACTCTTCTTATGAAGTGCCTTGCACTAGTTTGGGGGTCAAAATATTGTCTATCTTTGGGTAAAGTTATTACACTTGGATTTTTAGGGAGCATAGGTAGCATCTATTTGTTTCCTGTTATATACATACTGTTACTGTGAAATGCTGCTTCTCAGGTTGCCGTCTCATGAAATATTTGTCCTATATGCAATACATATTTAACATATATGGGGGGGGAGGGCCCCACACACTGGAAGCCTTACATTGTAGCATCTCTAATAACAAAAGGCTTTAAGGCATTTTCCTTTAGAACAACATGTGCATATTTTCTATGAACCAAATGCTTTCCTTCATGATTTTCTTTTCTGGTAATATCTGTCTCCTCCACAACCATCTCCTAAGTCCTTAATCCTAAGTACTAAATACCATATTTAATAGTGCTCCATGAAGGTTGAGTGTCCTTGGTTTTATATTTATTCTACTGAGAACTATCATTCAGGTCTTACTGGTGAACATAAGGATGACAAAGTAGACTTTAGGAGAAATTCTTACTTTCTACTTCCTCTTCCTCTTTGCCTTTTGCAAGGAGTTTTCTTTTTGGTTAGATAAATTTTTAAAAAATACCATAGCTTAGAATAATCTTTTTGTTTGCTTTTTTGCACAATTTAATGGAATTATAGTTTTGGAAATGTTGAAATTGTGTGTGATTTCACACACAGAGAGCTAGAGAGGACTAGCTCTCTGCGGCTGCCTGGAGAGTGTGAGAATGTTTAGGGGCACTGCGTTATTTGCTAGCCTGCCTGCCTGCTTGACCTGATGCATTGGCATCTGAGAGAAATGAATCTCAGGAGAGAATTTATTTGGGTCACCATAGCAACAGGAGGGGGTGTGCGGCAATCGGTCTGGAAGCCTATAAAGAATGCACACAAGTCAGTATGACAACTGCAATACCTACACTTAAGCTCTCTGAGTTGAAATGTTTCAGGGAAAGTCTAATATTTAACTTTTCCAGTGGCATTCAAACTTTTCTTTGGCCATGGGTGGTTAATGTGGCATGACTCAGACTTTGATGTCTGATGTCTTTTTAAGAAGTTCAATTCCTACAGGAATTCAGTGACTATTACATTTTGAGTCATAATACTCCTGTGGCAGTCTAGCAGGAATAAACTTTTTTTTTTAATTATCTTGTTCTATCTTTTTGGCTTCTGACTAATAAAAAAATGTTCTTTTTACCGATGTGTACTAACACTGGGTGTCCTTCTTTATCATTCCATTACTGGGCTGAACATTTTAAATGTCATTTAGAAGTACATTATATTGAGCTGCTCACAAAGAAATGTCTTTCATGTTGGGATTCAATATGGGAATTTAATTCAGCCCTGTACTGAGATACTGGAAAGATTAGCAGATTATGGAATGAGAATGGAAATTTAAATGACAGATCAAAGAGAGTTGAGTAGGCTGTCATCTTCTCTTCCTCAACTAAGAGACAGATGAGTGAAATAAAGCACACGTATTTGAAAAAGGACAGATATAAAAGTACATTACACACTTTTGTTTGAAGTCTCCACACTAGAACCTGTGTGTTGGAATCTGTAGATATGTGGCAATCTGGAAAATATAGAGGTACCAGCTGACTGTCCTCTTCCCACCCATGATATGTTCTTACTCTGTCCCAGTCCCAATCTTCTTCTTGCTCTTTTTCCTGCTTCAAATTCTCTAGTTCTCATGTGGAGCCTACTCTTAGTTCCTTCTAGGCACTGAGTAGGGTGGCCAACTGTCCCATTTTGCCTGGGACTATCACATTTTTAGCACTGAAGGTCTTGTGCAACTCCTCAGTCCCAGAACCAGACAGGCTGGTTCCTCTCATACTAAGTGTTCTTTGCACATTCCTCCTTGCTTTCCATGTTCTATTTCCCATCACCACTCTGTTCTCTGCCACTTATGATTTGCAAGTGGTCCAGACATGCACTGTACTATATCTTAGCCACTAGCTACATGTGGCTATTTAAATTTAAAATAATTGAAATTAAATAACATTTAAAATGCAGTTCCTCAGTCTCTCTAGCCAAGTGCTCAATAGCCTCATGTGGCTAGTGGCTACACTATTGGACAGTGCAATACAGAGGATTTCTTAGAACATTCTAGTGGACAGTGCTGGTCTATGTAATAGCTCCTGAGAGAAGGGATTGGGCAGTGGCAGGAACACACAGGCAAAGTTTTCCTGCAATTTATGACTTAGATATAATGTTAGCTGGAAATGTGAAATGCTGAAGAACTAAGTCATCTTTAGGTTCCATTTTCTTTGAATTTCTCCTTATATTCACTATGGAACATGTAATAAGGCTATCTGTCACCTTTATTGAGCCATTCATCAAACAGGTATTGAACACTTGTGCTGGGGATATTATGATGAATTATGGTGTCTGCCTTTTAGTAACTTATAGTCTAAAATGGGAAGAAGAGGAGTTGTGATAGTTATCATGTAATTAGACTCTTCACAATGTACATAGGAGGGGTTGATTAGCAGTTGAGCTTGGTGGTCAGACAGAGTTTTGTAGAGGGGATAATGATGATGCAAGGAATTGAAGAAGCAGAGAGAGGCAGTGCAATGCATAGGCAAGGGCGTAGACCCTGGAGCTGAACTGCCTGGGTTTGAATCTAGCTTCCTCCCTCCAGCCACCAATGTACTGACTTGTGACATTGGTCAAGTTTCCTAATTTTTCCGTACCTAGATTTCCTCATCTATAAAAGGAAGAGAAAATAGTACCTGTCTCCCAGGGCTGTGATCATTAAATGAGTTAGTGCTCATAAAGCTCATCGAATAAGACCTGGCACATGCTAAGAACTATGTAACTATTTATGAACTACAGTACCAAGAAGGAAGGGTACATGAGACACAGAATGTGGAAAGTGTAGAGATTACAGTGGTATGGTAGGATTAGAGAGCCACAGGCTTTCTGGAACTGTAGGAGTTAAAATGGTGGTAGAAGGTGGTGATGCTAGGGGTGTATGGTGAGTGGGTAGTTGAGAAGGAAGAAGTGTCTGAAAGGAAGGGAGATTGACGGGAAAGTTGAGGTACTTACAGGTGGTGCCTACCAAAGAGTGGAGACATTATTCTGCAAGTGATGGAAAGTTGTTGAAGTTTTTTAAACAGAGAAAGGAGGAGACTAGATATGCAGTTTGCAAAGGTCCCAACCCAGTGGCTGGGAGGATACATTTGAGATTGACAGCACCTGAAATATGAGGAGACCTGTAAGGAAATAATGAATTCAAGATATTTTAAGAGGTTTAAAAAGAAAAGGAGAATTTGGTTGCTAGTTAGGTGTGGGAAATGAGTGAAAGGAAGAAGTCCCGTGTGATAATCAACATATTAGTTAACCCAATGTACTTGAAAAAAATATATAGAGTTAAATTTGGGGGCTAATTTCAGACAGTTTTTCCTGACTCTAGAGGTCACAAAAGATACGCCATTCTTCTTGATGGCTAATCTGTTATAAACTCAAATGGAGCTTTAATTTTTAAAAAATAAAATGTTCCTATGATATGGAGAAAGAACAAGGAAAAATTTGAGAGTGGAATATGGTAGAAAGTTTAACATCATTCTGTTATTCTAAGTTATTGCTTTGTCTCTGGAAAAGTAATAAAAGCTTATTTCCTTTATAACTTCATCTGTGTACCCAAGGCTGTCACATTAACCCCACATTAGTATTAGATTTTAATAACGGACAACACGGCAGGAAGAAAGATATTTGCTAAATCTACAGAGTAGGCCATATAATTTAGTTTTTGGAGGGTTTCAAATATTGTTTTTATTTTTTCATTGTCTTGAAAATGATATTTGACTTTGTCAAATAACTGCAACAAAAAACAAAGGCTGTGTTCAAATAGTACTTGGAAGATGTTGCTAAACAACATAAGCAGAGATCTTACCGGTTTCTTTACTGTTTTACTTTACAGGTTTACTTACTAGTAGCATTTTGTAGCCAAAATAGAGTTGAATTTCCTGATTAGAACAGAGTTCCTTGGGGTCATCTCTGGGTTGTCCAAGACATATCTTCAAGGATCATCTTCTCTGGTGTGCTCTTTTCCTTTCTCACATCCTCCTTACTTAATGAGATTAGTGATTGCTTTATGTGACCTCTTGTAATGCTTGAGACTCCAATGACTAATGAGCTTTGGTCCTCAGCCCAGAGCTGTCTTCTGCCACTCATTCATTTGGATGGTGTCTTAGCATCCTTTTTCTTTTTTATTTATTTATTTTTTTGAGATGGAGTCTTGCTCTGTCGCCCAGGCTGGAGTGCAGTGGCACAATCTTGGCTCACTGCAAGCTTCAGCTCACTGCAAGCTCTGTGTCCTGGGTTCACGCCATTCTCCTGCCTCAGCCTCCCAAGTAGCCGGGACTACAGGCGCCTGCCACCACGCCTGGTTAATTTTTTTGTATTTTTAGTAGAGACAGGGTTTCACCATGTTAGCCAGGATGGTCTCGATCTCCTGACCTCGTGATCTGCCCGCCTCAGCCTCCCAAAGTGCTGGGATTACAGGCATGAGCCTCTGCGCCTAGCCTTAGCATTCTTTTTCTGAGAGCCTCTTCCCTTGCTGCTCCTTCTGTAGGGCCCAGGTTTCCCTCCCTAGGCAATTCAAGCCCAGATATTTCCAAGGATACAGGAACTCTCCTTTAATATCACCACTTCCCACCTCCCATCCCAGGATGTAAGTATGTCACTCCCAAGACCATTAGTATTGTTTATTTCACGTTCATTTTGCTTCTTGGCTCTGGGAGAAGATTAGAAAAAAATGGAGAGGCATGGAGCTGCATGTTTGTAACTTCTACAAGACTTATTGAAATATGAGAGTGGCCAGGTGCGGTGGCTCACGCCTGTAATCCCAGCACTTTGGGAGGCCGAGGCAGCTAGATCACCTGAGGTCAGGAGTTTGAGCCTGGCCAACATGGTAAAACCCCGTCTCTACTAAAAATTACAAAAATTAGCCAGGCATGGTGGTGGGTGCCTGTAATCCCAGCTACTTGGGAGGCTGAGGCACAAGAATCACTTGAACCCAGGAGGTGGAGGTTGCAATGAGCGAAGATTGCCACTGTAGTCGAGCCTGAGTGACAGAGTAAGACTCCATCTCAAAAAAATATATATATATGTATATATATATATATAATATAAAAGGAAAAAAAAGAAATATGAGAGAGAGGCTCAAAATGTCAGGTGAAACAGGATTAAGCAACGTTCTGTGGGCTTCATTTGTCTATGCCATGCCTGCCTCCTGGTAGCAATAAGCAACGAGCACTTGCAGGATTTGTTTTGGCATTTTTCCAGGAGTGTTTTTTTGACTCCCTGATTTTAAGTGAGGTTAGTCCCTTTGTAGCCTGTTTCCCATGGCAGGCTCTTTGGACCTTCATTAGTACTGCAGTATGATATTAACAGCTAATGTTTTGTGTTGCTTCCTGTGTGCCAGGCCCTGTGCTAAGTACTTTACATTCAGTATTTCTTTTAGTCTTTAATATAACCTAAGGATGTATGTACAGTTATTACCTATACTTTACAGGTGAGCAAGCTGAAATTCAAAGAGGCTGAGGGATTTATACAAAGTTAGCCAGTAAAAAGGGGAGAAGCTGGGATTCCAATCAAGGGGGGCCTGGCTCTAGAAACCATTCTCTTAATAGCATCGTGCGAGTATTACTTTCCCTGCCAGCCACCAGCTGCTCACATATATACCTTGCTTTGTTAGGAAGCACCACATCTAGTAATAAAGTCTGTAGAGCAGTCACTTAGTATGTAGGATTTTGGAGAAACCAGACTTTCTGTTCCATTAGACATGACGGACATCCAAATCCCACTATTCATGGTTCCCAGAATGCTCCTCAGAATCTTAGAAAAAATGACCACAACTCTGCACCTAAGTATTGCACTTCCGCAAGAGTAACTTTGTCTTTATAAGACATTGTGGTAGCAGTAGCTCAAACTCTATGAGGAGCAAGGCATCATTTTTATCATTCCCATTTTTGTAGACAGAAAAAGGAAACTGAGAAAGTTAAGTGACTTCCCTAAGTTTGAGCTGCAAGTCTTCAGAGGTGACAAAAAAGGTGCTGAGAAGATAAAGAAATCTCAACTTTCTTGCAAAGTCTCCTAACTTTGTGGCTTATAGGATTCTCCTCGTGTCTTCAGCTTATATAAAGCCCCTGCAAGGGTCTGAGATGACCTCTCCTTTTTCCCTGGGAGGGCTAATGCAGCGGCAGCAACAAGTTTTTGTGAGGGCCCAAGTTTGTCGATCCGTTTAATGACTGCCTTTTGTTGTGTTCTTTCCACTCAGGAAGGGCTCTCACTTTTTCTTTGGTGCTTACTCAGTCATACCTCCCATTTGCTGCTGAGAAAGGCCACAGAGTATTTTTATTCTGGTCATCCTCTCATTACCCTTCTATGAAGTAGCCACAGGCACGGCGTAGGTAGCATTTATAGTGGTTTTTAGTAGAGTTG
This sequence comes from Pongo abelii, assembly GCF_028885655.2. Classification (NCBI taxonomy): domain Eukaryota; kingdom Metazoa; phylum Chordata; class Mammalia; order Primates; family Hominidae; genus Pongo; species Pongo abelii. The sequence continues at coordinate 95,646,767 of NC_071995.2, forward strand.
GCATTCCTTTCTGTTTTTCCAAAACACAGCTAAGAAAAATCTCCTGGTAGTCAGAGAGAATGGAAGCTGCTCACCCACAGGTCAAATCCTATTACAAAGAATGCTGCTACTGCTGACATCTCTGTATGATGAAAAGGATTTTCAGCCATAGCACCCATCTTTCAGAAAGCAATATGAGACCCATTTACGCCTTCCAGCTGCTGTTTCATCTCTGTCCTTTCATCTTAATCACTTCTGGAGCACTATTCCATCTCAGCATTCGAAATTCCCAGAGACCCCTTTCAGAATAGCTCTTATTTCTCCAAATTACACAGAGCTCCACAGAGCCCATCCCCCTTTACCAAGATTGTTGAAGGCTCCCTGACTGTCAGATCCAAAGGCTGCTTCTCAGCCACTGCAATGGTTCTGGTGCTGTGACCTACACCTTTATCCTTAACTAGCAAACTCTCTGAGGACCCAACACAATGCCTGGTACATAATAGGAGCACAGCGAGATCACCCACTCTGACTTGGACCTCTGAGGAATGGGCTGCCTATTATTTCTCTGACAACTCCTCTGTACCTCCCCTTTCCCACTTAAATACTTTGTGCAGCTTTAGCCTGAGTTTCTAAACTTTCCATCTCTATTTGTGTTCTCTCTGTCTCCTGATTAATCATCTACACCCTCTGGCTTACAATTTCATCTCTTTCAGCCTCTACAATTATATACTTACTCCAGCCCCTCTGATGTTTCTCATCCCTAATCCTCTCCACACACAGGAACATCCACAGATTAAATATTCTTGGATACTGCTTCCAACAAAGGACTTAAAAGTTTTCTTCCAAGCCAGGCACAGTTGCTCATGCCTGTAATCCCAGCACTTTGGGAGGATGAGGCGGGAGAGTCGCTTGAGCCTAGGAGTTTGATAGATTGGTCAACATATGGAGACCCCATCTTTACAGATAATTAAAAAAAAAAAATTAGCCAGGTGTGGTGGTGCCTGCCTGTGGTCCCATCTGCTAGGGAGGCTGAGGTGGGAGGATTGCTTCAGTTCAGGAGGTTGAAGCTGCAGTGAACTGTGATTGTGTCACTGTACTCCAGTCTGGGGGATAAAGCAAGACACTGCTATAAAAAAAAAAAAAAAAAAAAGGTTTTCTTCTCTTTAGGCGGCGATTTGAACCTTTGTTCACATATTTTCCTCTTCTGTTTACAGAAACATATAATGGATTGACCAATTCCCAATGGCTTTGCCCTTCCAACCACTTATACTGAAGGTTGACAAATTTTTCTAGAAAGGGCCAGAAGGGCCAGATAGTAAATATTTTAGCCTGTGTAGGCCGCATGGTCTCTGTAGATACGAAAGCAACTGGGCCAGGCACGGTGGCTCACGCCTGTAATCCCAGCACTTTGGGAGGCCAAGGCGGGTAGATCACCTGAGGTCAGGAGTTCAAGACCATCCTGGCCAACATGGTGAAACCCCATCTCTACAAAAATACAAAAATTAGCCAGGCATGATGGCAGGTGCCTGTAATCCCAGCTACTCAGGAGGCTGAAGCGGCAGAGTCGCTTGAACCCAGGAGGCAGAGGTTGCTGTGAGCAGAGATCGTGCCACTGCACTCCAGCCTAGGTGACAGAGCAAGACTCCATCTCAAAAAAAAAAAAAAAAAAAGAAAAAGAAAAAGAAGCAACTGATATGGTTTGGCTGTGTCCCCACCCAAATCTCATCTTGAATTCCCATATGGTGTGGGAGGGACCTGGTGGGAGGTAATTGAATCATGGGAGAATGTCTTTCCTGTGCTGTTCTTGTGATTGTGAATAAGTATCACAAGATCTGATGGTTTTAAAAGGGGAGTTTCCCAGCACAAGTTCTCTTCTCTTGTCTGTCGCCATGTGAGACGTACATTTCACCTTCTATCATGATTGCGAACCCTCTCCAGCCACGTGGAACTGTAAGTCCGATTAAACCTCTTTATTTTGTAAATTGCCCAGTCTTGGGTATGTCTTTATCAGCAGTGTGAAAATGGACTAATACAGCAGCTATAGACGATATGCAAATTATGATTATGGCTATGTTCTAATAAAACTGTATTTACAAGAGAGTCCAGTGGGCAAGATTTTATTTGTGGGCCAAAGCTTGTCAGTCCCTGATATAGACTATTTATATAGCTTTAGTCTTTTAACCAGTAAAGTTAGAGTCCCAGTGTAATTTCTGTGATCAAATTCAGGTCAGATTGCTGTGTTTTGTCCACAGCAATGGAGTACCTGAACTATTCTGAAAGGTATGCCCAGATATTTTTAAACTTTTCTCTCCCTCTAGCTGAAACTTGGGTTTCACTTTCTGCTGCTTTTTCAGATCTCTATTGACTTAATCCTTTGCAGCCAGGAGAAACACTCCAAAATAGTAAGGGCTGTCTCTAGACAAGACCCTACTACCAACTTTGCCTGCTTCTTATTGCTCTTACAAATTGGACACACAACTTCCTCTACCACTGCCCTCAAAGAACCAAAGGCTCTGTTCTACACTTGCCAAAGAATCCTGTCTCTCTGCTCACTGCTTACATCCACCTTCCTAGTCTTGCATGGTTTATCGGCTTGGCAGGACCTAGGCCACTTGCAGAACCAGCATTGCAAAGGAGTCTGAAAACTGTTGCTCTCTACCTTTTATAGTGCAGGATGGTGCAATGGGATAGCTGAGTGGGTGAATGGCCGTCCTGCCATGACCATTTATGGGCCACAACCTTAGGTGAATTGCTTTGAGTTTTCCTGTAGACAAAATGAAATTCTCATAGTATTGGTAAGATGATGTTTGTAAAACATCTACCACATAATGGGTGCTCAGTAGATAGCCATTATATCATTATGAACAGACTAAGTTAACTAATGCATTTTAAAATATATAAATACACAATGACCATATTAAGAAAAAATTTCGTAAAAAGCATACAGAAATAAGAAGCATGGAGCAAGCTTCTCATCTCAAGAATTTTAGTGTTCTGACTTGATGAAATTCTGTCTTTTGGTTAGTTCAAACTAACCCAAAAATAGTCTTAGCCCATGTGTATTTCCTGAATCCAGTGCTTCTAGTCTAACTCCAAACTCTAAGACGTTACCATATCTTTTCATTCATAAAACATGTTTTCTGATTATAAAAGTTACACATGATCACTCCAGGAAAACTGGAAAATACAGAAAAGTATAAAGAAGAAGGTAAAAATCATAAGTAGTCTATCATGCTCATTCTTAATTTATGCATGATAAAGAAAAAAGGCATCCATGGTAGCCAATTCAGATGTTCGTTGCTTAATGTTAATGGGATTGAGGTTTAAGTTTAGCAAAAATTTGAACACGTTTCTAATTTGTTTCTCCTTAACATTTGGAGAGGCAGTTGTAACTGTCATCCTCTTTTTATAATGGAAGGAACTGACCAGAGGTGACCAGTGTGTGTTTTCACAGCTTGTGACTTGATGCTAGGAGTTGAATTTGGGTCTTCAGAACCCAGGTATTGCTCTCTTTTTGTTATCCGATATTTATTTTCTGTCTATGAGCTGTGTCACCCTGCGGTCAATCAGCAACACACAAGGAACAATTCCATTGCATACCTCCCAATTATACTCTTGAGGTGAGCCATCCTTAGCCACTTTCAATTAAAAAATGAATTCGTATTATCCATTCAGTTTAGGAAGACAGTGTTTGCCAAAGATTGTGCCAATTTGTTGCTTAGAAATAACCTTGGTGGGCCAGGCACAGTGGCTCATGCCTATAATCCCAGCACTTTGGGAGGCCGAGGCGAGTGGATCACCTGAGGCCATGAGTACAAGACCAGGCTGGCCAGCATGGTGAAACACCGTCTCTACTAAAAATAAAAAAAAATTAGCCAGGCATGGTGTTAGGTGCCTGTAATCCCAGCTACTTGGGAGGCTGAGGCAGGAGAATCGCTTGAACCCGGAAGGTGGAGACTGCAAAAGCTGAGATCATGCCACTGCACTCCAGCCTGAGCAACAGGAGCAAAACTCCACTTCAAAATAAAATAAATAAATAAAAAGAAAGAATTTTGAGATGATGACATAATGAATTTACAGCACAAGAAGTGGTTTATTGTATTATAAAGATGGGAATTTTGTTTTTTGACTATGTATGCTTAGCACATACTAGGGTCTTAAATATCTCTTGAACTTAATTCATGTTTATAACAAATGTACTTGTATGGAGAAACATGTTTCTAAACTGTTTACTAGTGATCAGTCTATGCTTAGAAGGAGTTATTTCCTCATTTTTGGTGAAATGGAAGTAAAAGACAACAAATGAGTACCATCTAATTTAAGTTAATTTGACTGATTTTTTTTAATGCATTAAAGTGTACTCTGACATAATGTTTGAGTTTAGAAGTTAAATGAGGTAAAACAAAACCAAAGAAACCTGGATATGTGCAAGATGCACCAATATCCTTTTTTGGTCTGTTCTTTGGGGGCTGTGTTCCTCTTCCGTTCTGTATTAAACTGCAGGACATTCGATAAATTGCCCCAGTGTTGTTGTTAAACTCAGGTCATGTACTTCACTGTTATACATAGACCTATTCTTAATTGACTCAGTTTCACCAGGGCTAAAAACCAGTATAGGGGAAAAAAATCACTTTGTGTAGCTGGTAGAAGAGGATGGGCCCGATTAATTTCTTAGGGACATTTAGGTCCCACACCAGGGCTGTGGGAAGCAGAGCTAATTCTACTGGTGCACAATTGCTCCACAAGATCCAGCACTGCTCAGGATAGACTGTGTATCCCCTTATGTCTCCATGCACTGGGGATGAATCATGAGCAATAGGTAACCATGGGAGTGATGGAGGCCTGGCCCAGAGCAGCAAGAGCAGTGGATGGGATGTGCCACCATCAAATTATCTCCTGAGAACTAGAGTGACTGTGTGATTCCCTGTGCAGTATGTACACAGAGCTGGAATTTCTTCTGGAATGTTACCATATTGTCTTTGTCTATTTGCCTTTTCATTGTTTTCTGTGGAGTTTATTTGCTCTGCTTCTTAGCTAGCTTTTTCCTCATTGCATTTCATATAACTAAAAAGAAATTGCCTCTCACAAGGCAGAAAAGATGGAGAAGGTGAACAGGTGTCAGTTTCTTCCCCTCTTATGATCACCTTCTAGTCAACAGATGTCACCAAAGAGAGCCTCAGATGAAACATTGTCCTAGGATTGCTTTAGTAGAAATATTTCCAGGCTTGGAACAGATTATTGTGATCTATTTTCAATGCAAGTCAACAGGGATGTTTTATTCCTTGACACTGTGCTTTATTTGTATTTTTAATAAAATTAGAAAGTGCCTACTGCTGTGAACATCTTCAAATTTACTTAGTGGTCAAAATAGCAATTAAAGATGAAAACCTAGGCCGGGCGCAGTGGCTCACGCCTGTAATCCCAGCACTTTGGGAGGCAGAGGTGGGAGGATCACCTGAGGTGAGGAGTTCGAGACAAGCCTGGCCAACATGGTGAAACCCCGTCTCTACTAAAAATACCAAAACTAGCTGGGCATGGTGGCAGGTGCCTGTAATCCCAGCTACTTGGGGGGCTGAGGCAGGAGAATCGCTTGAACTCGGGAGGCGAAGGTTGCAGTGAGCCAAGATGGTGCCATTGCACTCCAGCCTGGGGGACAAGAGCAAGACTTTGTCTCAAAAAAAAAAAAAAAAAAGAAAACCTAGTTCTAGTTCTTTAATTCTTAGAAAAGTATGAATTCTGGGGTGGAAGTTTAGTTCTTTCTGCAGGCTTAAATTCTGTCTTTAAAAGCATGTTACTTGTAAAATACCCTTTGCTTCCTCATTTCCTTAAAGTGGTCAGATGGACATATTTACATTTATCTCTAGAGCAGTGATTCTCAAACATGGCTACACATTAGAATCACCTGGGGGTATTATTTTAGGACGTACTATTCAAACCTGCAGTGAGTCTCATCTAATTGCTTTGGGGTGTGGGGTCTGAGCTCTGGGATTTTGAAAACTTCCTGTTGATTCTAACATGCAACCACAGTTGAGAACCACTGTTCTAGAACAAGGACATCATAGTGCATCAGTTGGATTCTTGGTGGTTTATAGCTATTAAAATTGACTCTTGCTAACACATACAAAAGAAATTTATTGAAAGGATAAAAGGAAAATTCTTTGGCTCAACGGAATAGCTAAATTTCCAGGTTGCAGAGAGGACAGAAACCAAGACAATTATGGCAATTGAGATAACATGGACAAATGGACAAATTCTTCAGGTTATCACTGCTGGGATGAAGTGGCTCCAGCTCTTTTCTGTCCCTGAAGTTCTGCTTAAAGTTCAAATTTCAGAGAGAGAAAGAGGATTGGCCAAGCTCATAGCCCTACCCTTAGCCAGGAGAAGGTGGGATGGGGTGGTTACCCAAAGGGAAATTGATTTGCTCCTCTCAGAAGATGGCACTGTTGATTCTTGTCAGACAATCGTAACAGATGTCCCCACACCCTGAAACCATTTTGCTCTGGAGGAGGAGGATGTAAGGAACGTTTCTCTCAAAAGGCAATTGGCTCCGGATCAGACTCCCTTGGTGTCTGCTAATTTGTTCATGGTAGTTACTCATTCATTCAGAAAATGTTTATTGAATATCTATAATATGAAAATTTCTCTGGGAATTCCCATGTTGAGAAAGTAGTTGATGCTGTCAGGATACTTACAATTTCATCACGGTAAGGAGACATGCAAATATAAACATCATACACCAGGTAATGTGTGATTAGTTCCATCGAGGAAAAACAGAAGTGGCCAGAGAACCAGTATTTGAATGCCTACAGTTTGTTCAGCTCTCACAGGCGCAGGTCAGTGAAAAGAAGACAGAGACCTTCAGTTGTCCCTGGACAAGTTTGATCCTTGCATCATTTACCCATGGTTAGGATTTCTGATCTTCTGACCGAATCCTTTCCTAGTGTTTCTCAGTGTCTTGGCCTAGCTTATTGATGGTACTTTCCATGTGGTGTACCTGGACTTACAGAACTGCCTTCACCCTCTTTGCTTTAGTTGACTTTTCTGGACATAACCTCATGTTTGCCTAACTTAGAACCCTTACCATTATTATTATTTTTTCTGAGCCACTGTACTGACATAGGCTCACATTCTTGCTTTGTTTTGTTGAACAAGATCCAAGAAGACAGGCTCTCTCCTTGGTCTTAGGCACATTCTTAATTTGGCATGTGGAAGATGCAGAAAATGTATTCTTAAAACCATTCTCTGACTCTTAGGCTTATGTTCTAAACTCAAACATTGTCCAGCGACTCTATGTTAGACCTGTAGCATACTTCAGTCCAATTTTCCTAATTTCATATGGACATTATGGTAGAAATCTGCCAAAGCTAACAATACAGCAATAGTGACAATTGTGGAAATCAGAATTGTTGTGCATACAGGCACTCACCTGTAGTCTCAGCTACTTGAGAGAATGAGGTGGGAGGATCATTTGAGTCCAGGAGCTTGAGTCTAGACTGGGTAACATAGTAAGACCATATCTCTTAAAAAATAGAAAAATAAGAAATCAGAATATGTTCTAATTTTTAAATTAAAACACAAAACTAAAGGATCCAAGTTAATAATAAAAATAATAGCTAACATTTCTCGAGTGTTTATCATGCTCAGTCCATGGTATGTAATAAATGCCTAATAAAGATTGGTTGTGGTTTTCTGGTTCTTTGTTGCTGTTATTGTTATGTAGCTTGACAGGCATTGTGGTATATTTACAAACTTATTTAGTCCTTCCAACAATCCTATGAGGTCAAGGTACTCCTATTTTCCACACCTTACGGATGAGGACACTTAGTAAGTACACAGGCATTCAAGAACTTGTCCAAGGCCCACAGTTAATAAGTGGAATGACCTGGAATCAAACCTAGGCAGCAGGGCTTCATTCTCTTAACTTCAAGATGGTTATTGTTATTTTTACTGATGAATACAGTGCCTACATGTGGTTGCTTCACAAATGTTTGTTGAGTGAGTGAGTGAATTAATGAATAAATGAATGGAGAGTTCTATAGCTGGCTTTTTTTTTTTTTTCAGCATGATCCCCACCACCGTACTCTGGAACACATGAATTCAAATGTATTTTTAATTTTATCTAAGACATAGTTATGATGACATCTTAGCTATTACAAAAACACTCTATGTTCTACAAACTTTACTTGCAGTTTACCCAGATGTTTGGTTAGTGTGGTTCCTCATGATTTTATTAGTTTGAATAACTGAGACATGCTTATCTTCAGGAGAATAATGATGTATTGTACCAGTGTAGACAAAGCTTCAGGAAAATACAGCCAAAAGCAAGAGACGCAAGGGGGCATTTTGTTCTTGTTGTTTTCCTGATTCTGTTTCCTGTGCTTGCTTTCTGTAGGCTGGAAATGACTCTCCCTGAAGTTAACTCCTCAATTGTCCTTGCACTGTCAGATGCCTTTCTTTCTGAAGGATTTCCTTAATCCACTGTGGTACTTTAAGTGGCTGTCTTGATAACACCAAATGTCATCTGGCAAGCGAATGACCTTACCTTCTATCCACATATATTGTCAGAGGGAACTGTGAACTTTGTTTTGGCTTTAATTTTAAGAGCCTGAATCCCAAGGCAGACATCACAAACATGAAGACCTGTCCTATTCCTGCTTCTGTACATTGCTGGAGAATAATAGAATTATTGCTCTTTTTATTTGTGTTTATTTTTCTATTTTTAGAAGAGCTACTTATTGTTAAGTGATAGAGAAAGAATGCCAATAAACCAATACCTGGGTGAATTATGGACTGAAAATAACCCTGCTGCGGATGCCACAAAGATACTGCTGTGTCTTTCAAACCAGGAGAGCTTGAAAGTGACTATTTACAGTATCTCTTTATAAAACATTGCCCTCAGTTTAAGTTGTGCTATGACAAAACAAATGGCTCTGATAAACACTGGAGTCTATTCTTCCTATGCTAGTGACAGCAAAACCTGGACATACTCCTGAGCCTAGTTTACAGAAGATTCTCGGTTTAGAGGCAGAGTTGACATGGCTTCTGTGCTGAAGCAAATATCCAAGCAATGCACAGAGCTAGGCTGGCAGGATGGTGGACAGGGGTGGTATTAGGTGAACTCATCCCTATCACCGCATAAAACAAAAGAAAGAGAAAGTCTCCAGGTATGCGGCTTATCAAACAACCCTATGCATCCAATTCAGACCAGATTGTGTTGGACAAAATTACCTTTGATCCAAATTTTAAAGGAGTAGGAGTTGGCTCAGCAGAGAAGTAAGGGAGAGCATTCCAGGGAAGGAGGAATGAATAGAGATTTTAAAAGAACAAGAAACTATGAGTGGTTGATATAGCTGTGTGCAGGATAAGGCAGGAAAAGAATACAAAGACTAGATTACAAAGGCTTTGTTTCCCGACATGAAGGTTTCTGCTTTATCCAGAGGGCTCTGGGGAGAGGGAAAGTAGCAGTGTTAAATTTCCATTTGAGAACCATCATTCTGATTGGCAAGGTGAAGGCTGAGCTGGAGATGACTGGAAGCTAGAGGCAAGAAGACGAGTTTCAAAGGGTGGTTGAAGGATAAAGAAGAGGGGCTTAGAGTTATGAGATATTTTAGAAGGTAAAATCAACAGAATTTGGTGGGTGTTGGAACTTGAGTAAAAGCAATTAAGGACTGACTTCCTCTAGGCTGAGTAGCTGGCTGAATGGTGGCACTGACTTCAAGGGAAAAGAAGGCAGGAAAAGAAGCAGGTTTGGAGAAAAACATTACATGTGGCGACATCTACAAAAGCTGACCAGATTTATATACTGGGCTGTGTTATCAGCCCCAGCTTATCTCATGTCAATATATAGTGGTATTTAAGTTCTCAGCCCTGGCTCATTCAACCCAGTGGTCCCTGTTAAGGTTGTTACTATGGATTCTCTTGTGAATCATTTCAAGACCATAGGAGCTTGAAAGCAGAGGCGTTTTATCTCAAAATGGCTGGAGGTTCATTCTCCCCAATGCTTGACCCTTAGACTGGAGAACCAAAAACAGTTTGGCTTACCAGCCTCTTGGAGAGTAGACTAGTGGTACAGCAACCAAGCTACACTGGGCAACAATCAAACCACTGGACCTCAAGGGGAAGTTCACACCAAGTCTGCCTCAATCAGGGTCTTGTGTTCTCTCAACCCCTTCACACAGCTCCCTCATATATGGAGCCCACACATTTCTACTTCTCTCTTCTTCCACCCTCATAGCCTTCTATGATTTGAGTGTGTCTAAGTTATGGGTGTTTAAGTTATGGGGGTTTCACCCTCATGAAGGGACTAATGCAGTCCTCTTGGGATTAAATTACTTTGTTCAAGACTAGGTTAGTTCTCACAAGAGTGGGTTGTCATGAAGCAGGCCAGCCTGCTTCATCTGCCCTCTTTTTGCATGACTTGCTTTCCCTTTCAATTTTCCACCATGCCATAAAGCAGCAAAAGGCCCTCACTAGATACAGCTCCTTGATCTTGAACTTCTCAGCTTCCAGAACTGTGAGCCAAAATAAACCTCTTTTCTTTATTAGTTACTCAGTCTCAAGTATTCTCTTATAGCAAGAGAAAACAGACTAGTGCACAGCCCTTCTGCAAAAAAGGGTCCAAACATCTTATGCTCTTGGTCACCCTTGGGCTGCTTGCGCAACAAGCATTTTACGATTTTCAAAACTCATTCTTTTGAGTTTCAAAGTCTTTACCTAGGTTAATGGGATCTCAAAGATAACAACAGAAGTATCCCATCATTCTACCTTCACCTGCATAATCCTCTCCACCCAAGTATTTCAAGGAGTGCCCAGAGGATGTTGCACATGTGCTCAGAGTCTCATGTTCTTTTGTTCTGACTGGTCACCACAACCAGCCACCACTGCTGCTCCTACTGATGTCTTGCCTGTTTGGTGGAAATACTGATGTTTGTTCTGTGGGTCCTTTAAGAATTATCTATTCTATGCTGTGATCATTAATTTTAGGTGTCAACTTGGCTAGATTATGGTGCTCGGTTGTTTGGTCAAACACTAGTCTAGATGTTGCTGTGGAAGGATTTTGTAAATGTGATTAACCTTTACAATTAGTTGAATGTAAGTAAACCCTCCACAATGTGGGAAGCTCTCAGCTAATCTGTTGAAAATCTTAAGAGCAAAAACTGAGGTTCCCCAGAGAAGAAAGAATTCTGTCTCAAGAGTGTAACATGAAAATACGAAGTTTCTGAGTTTCCAGTTGCTGGCCTCCCCTGTGGACTTCAGACTTGCCAGTCACCAACAATTGCATAAGCCAATTTTTTAAAATAAATCTCTTTCTGTATATGTGTCTCCTAATAGTTCTGTCCCTTTGGAGAATTTGGACAGACACAGATGTTTACGTCAATGGTACTCTGATACTCTGAGCCTTCTCAATTCTTGACTTTCCAAAGCTTATGGATGTCTTTGCGGGGAGAAGGTCTCTTTCCTTCACTTGTATGGTTAATCACTCAGGCCCAAAGTGACCCTCCCCATTCCTCCCAGAGTCTCAGTCTACCCAAGATGTTCGTAAAGACTTCTCTCCTAGCATCCATCTGTAGCAATCACTTCACACTACTCAATTACAGGTCCTAGAAGGTAGAGGGCCAATATTCTTGCCTGAAGCTGCATAAAGGATTGACACCACATTTATTTTGCTCACTCATGTGCCCCAGTTCCTAGTAAAATACTGCCATGTAGTATGTACTAAATAAATACTTATTGATTGACACATTGAGACAGATACTTCCTACTGTCTCCTTTACTAGTCCAACAATCCAAGTGTAAATCAACTCCTACCTGTGCTGCCTACCACCAGCATGTTCATCAGACCAAGTCTGAGTACCATTTTAGGCTCTAATTGAAGAAGCAGGGCTAGGCAGTCCCCTTCCTCTCTGGCTGGAATTCATCACCCCACCTGCTCCCTTCCCACAAATCCTTGCCAAGCAGAATCCAGCTCATTTGTCTCACTTCGCATTTTAATTACTTTTTTCCACTATCTCCCCAACAAGAATGGGTCCCTGGCTTATTTAATCTTCTCAGTGCCTCAAATAGTACCTGGAACCTCTTATATCCTTAAGTAATTTTTCATAAAAGAAAGAATGGATGGAAAAAGAAAGGAAAAGAGGAAGGCAGAAGGAATGAGACAAAGGGAAAAAATGGAAGAGGGAAAGAAAGGGGGAGTTGATTTGAGAAACAAATTCATAGTTTTAAGGCCGCCTCCACCCCTGCTTGGAATTGCATTTCGTTTTGTCATATTCAGGTAACAAAATTTCTCCAAGCTGGTAAATTAATTACTTTCAGAGTCCTATTTTAAAACTGTTGATGCAATACATAGAACAGGATGCTTGTGGCTTGAAGGAACAGAACAGAAGCTAACTTAAAACCTGAATCTGAAAACTCAATTCACTAGACTAAATTTATTTCCTACACTCTCACTCCATATCAGTCACTTAATGCTGTAATGGAGAACAATTATATTGCATGATATATTTTGACTAATGAGAATGTGGGAAGGTACTTCTGTGACTGCAGTGCACTTGGTTTCTAATATGGCTAAGTGGGACTGATGCCTGGTTTGCTGAAATCTAACGTTAAAATTGTTGTATTTGCAGCCACATCCTAGAGAGACTCAGATGGAAGAATCCTCTACAATTAGAATGTCAAATCACACTTTTTCCTCTTCAAATTGCATTTCTAAAAATAAGATAATGAAAACATGTATTTGTGTGGGAGAGGACTTCTTGTGGAAGGCTGCAAATAAGACACATGAAAATGTCTGTGCTCAGAAACCCCATTCAGGAGGAGACTTTCACTGCAGGGAGCTTCTCTGCCATAAAGAAGGCTGCACAACGTGTTCTGTGCACAAAAGGGTAGCAGCCCAGAAAGCTGATTGCATTTCTAAACCTCTAGAGTGAAAAGGTATGCAGACAACATTGTTTTACTGGTTCAGGCTAGTTTTTCCTCTTGCCTGTCATTTAATCTCAGACATTCCTTGAAGGAGTTGGGGAAAGACTTCTAAAGATTACTAAACCGTGCAGCAGCTTTAAACCTTTAAAATGGTCCACTACTGAGTACATTTGGTGGCCACTAGGTAACGGAAGGCATCTAAGGAGTCCTGAAGTAATCCCATAGGATTTCTCCCATACCTTCTTTTCCCCAGCTTCCCCAGTGCAGATAAAACTAGATATAGTAAAAAGGTTTAGGGTTGTCATTAGTGATGAGTGAAAGACTCAGCTGATCTGTGAGGTTCCTTCCTTAAGGAGATTATTTCTCACTGATGTGAGTGACTTGAGGCCACCTATCTTTTGGAATAAAAGAAAATATCAAGTGGAAGGAAAAGTTTGGAGAAAATCATCTCCTTAAGATTTTTTTTTTATTTTTTATTTTGGAGAAGTGGTATTTTTAAACCCAGAAATAGGCATTTGGAGTGCCCCTTTCTTTCTCTTCTAAAGTTAATGGATATTTTAGGAATATAATATTTCTCTGACTCAAGTGAAGATGAGAGTGAGGAAACTTCATTTGAAGCAAGACAGAAATAATGTTTTTATTTTAACAATCAAGTACTTACTAGGAGGTAATTAACATGCTAGGAACCGAACCAGCTATAAGTTGTTGAACTACATATTGCTATGGAGATTACTGGCAGTATTTTGAAAATGTTTGCTTTTCATTGCTTCCTGGATTTCAAAGTTGCTATTTGGGATCTTTTTCCTTCTCTCTGAAAAAAAATCCTTTTAATAATTTTGTTTTTTAGTTTGGATATGCTAGCAATGTATTCTTTCCATTTTGGGCTTTTGAAATATCTTAATTTTTTCTTTATTTTTGAGTGTAGAAATCTTGGCTGTCAGTTACTTTCTTTCAGCACTTTATGATGTGATTCCATTGTTTTATGATTTTCATCATTTTGATGAGAAGTTATTTGATAATCCTACTGTTGCTCCTTTCATTTCCTTCTCCTTACCACCTCCCTCTACTTTTAAGATTTTTTTTTGTGTTTAGATTTCAATAATTTGATATGATGTGTATATAGTTTTTTTAATATTCATTTTGTTTAGGGTTCTCAAAATTGAAACTGTCAGTTTTTGTCTTCACAAGTTTCAGAAGATTTTTAGTCATTATCTCTTCAAGCATTGCTTCTTTTTTCTCTCCTGGGATGTTAATTACATATATTTAAGACTTTTCTTTTGTCCCACATGTATCTATGCTCTTTTATGTATTTTTATTATTTTCTTCTTTATTCTTCAGTTTGGATATTTTTTATTGACTTGTCTTATATTTTAATAATTTTGTCTTCTGCTTGTTTTTTGATGTGTTCAATCCATCCAGTTAGTTCTACATGTACATGTATACACATACATATATATCATAAAAATATATAAACATAAAATATGTGATATCTTGTATGTAACTGGTTTGATATGTTTCACTATCTTAGTAAGTTTTAGTAATTATATTATTTTAATTTTAAAATTTTTATTTGATTCTTTTATATATTTTAATTCTTTGTTAAAGTTTTACTTTTTTATCTATTTGAAAAATTTTCTCCTTATTTTTCTTAACTTATAATTCGTAGTTATTTTTAAGGATATTTTTCTGTTAACACTAATATCTGGATCAACTATGCACCTATTTCCATATCTAGTCTTTGGGTATTTGGACATGTTATTTTCTTTCTTGGCATACCTAGCGATTTTTTAAACCATTTGCTAAACTTTGTATATAAAAACAAATTGTAGTAGCTTCAGTCGAAGTTTGCCCTTTATTCTGCTATGCAGATAGAGTTAAGGCTGTTTCTTAATCCAAGTAAAGGCTATGTTTCAATTTGGGTAAGTTTCAGTCTACTCTTGGTTCACCTCCACTCCCAAGCCCTAATCTTCCTGAGAGCTTGAGAATTTCATGGAGTCTCTCACCCTGGCAGGCCCCACACTCTTTTGAGATCCTCAAAACTCGGCTTTGCCTTTGAGTTTATCTACTTAGCTTCTAAGCCTGCTTGCCTAGTTTCAGGATTTGGCACAAGTTATAAGAGAAAAATTGATTGTATTATCAGGCTTAGTTCTCTATTTCTTTCTTGTTATGAGTATCTTGGCTCGTTAAGTCTCAAATCTTGTCTCACTGGCCTTACAGAACAGTAAAAACCCCATTCACTTATCTGTCCCTAGCAGTGGGCTTCTGCCTGGGCACAACCCAGGTTTGCATGCTCTTGCGCTGAGCACAGAATCATCAAAACACATGCATGATGTGAATGTGCCTTTTTCTAGTTCTTCCCTTGCCAGAATTGTGTCCCCTCTGGTTTTGATTATTTGAGCAACTTTCCGATGCCTTTACACCTGCTATTATGAAAAAAAATCTGAATTTTAAGTTATTCTTGGTGGAAATGTTGGTCTGCCATCATACTGGATTTCTTTTGCAGGCAAGAACTGTTCATACCAGCATCTAAGATGCATCAAGTACTGTTTAAGGCATGAGGAGTGTAAAAGCAAATAGAGTTGATAAATTCTTAGGGCAGATTCTGTTTCTTCAAGAATGTGTTTCTGTTCTAAGTTTAATTGTGTCCCCCTGAAAAAGATATGTTGAAATCCTAACCCCTGGTACCTCACAATGTGATTTTATTTGGAAAAGGGTCATTGGTTAAGATGAGGTTATGCTGAAGTAGGGTGGGCTCCTAACCTATTATGAGTGCTATTCTTATAAGATGGCCACATGAAAACATAGAGACACAGAGAGAATACCCACAAGAAGATGGAGACAGATTGGAGTGATGCATCTACAAGCCTACAAATTCCAAGGATTGATGTCCACCACCAGCAGCTAGGAGGAGGCAAGGAACGATGCTCGTCTACAGGTTTCAGGGGGACCTGCACTCACCTTGATTTTAGACTTCCAGCCTCCAAAACTGTGAGACAAAAAATTCTGTTGTTCAAAGCCACCCAGTTTGTTATCCTTTGTTAAAGCAGCTGTAGGGAATGAATATAGGTCCTTTGCCTTTAGAAGTCAGAGAAGCTACTCTGAATAAGAGAGACAGAATAATTAGGAACTCCTGTGGGAAAATAGAGATGGAAGAGGGCTTGGAGGAGAAGAGACAGCAAGTTAGAAGCAGTGGCTTGACAAAATGCTTTGTGTTTCAGTGTTTGTGGTATTCATGGTTTGTGGTACATCCCAGTAACATGACTTTATTTGTGTGATTAGGTTTTTTGAAGCAACCGGAGAAGGGCTTAAGAACATTGTCCAGATAATTGTGGGATAAAACCAAGTTAACATACATAGATGTCAGAGGGCAGAAGACCTACGGTACTTCTAAGTCCCTGGCATTCACAGAAATCTTAAGGATTTTCGAATTCCACTGGCTCTGAAAATTTTCTCCAGTGAGAATGAGGAGGGTTATTTTTAAGAAATTTATCTAGAACCCAAGGATCATGACATATAAGTTACTCATATGTTCATTTACTTGATTTGTAGCATTTAGTTAAATATGAGCTATATTCTTAAGTCATACTTTAGAAGGTTAGTTACTTTTCCTAGTTATTTTTTCAAGCATAATGCCAACTAAATTAGTCAGGGCAGGCTAGGTTAGGCTGCAATAATAAATTTGCCCTAAAATCTCAGAAGTATAACAAAGGGCTATTTATTTTTCATGCAATATGCCTAATGTGGATAGTAATGGGAGATACTCTGCACCACATGGTACTCAGGTACTCAAGATGATGGAGGCCCCACTCCTTGGATCATCAACATTCACAATAGCAAGGGACAGGAGACTATGGAGAATCATGTGCCAGTAAATTCTTTTGCGGCCCGGAAGTAACACACATTACTTTTCCTCATAGCCCATTGATCAGAACTAGTCAGATGACTCACTAAGCTACAAAATCAATGGGAAATGCAAGGCAACACATAGAATATTTTGGTGTGTACTATTGTCTCTGCTATTGCCCCTTAGCCTATAAATTAGTTACTATTACTATCCCCAGTTTACAGATGGAGACATTTGAGGCATAGAGAAGTTAAATAATTTTCCCAAGGTCACATAGCTGGTGAGCCGCTGAGCCAGGACTCCAGTGCAGACAATCTGGATTCACCAGGCTATGCTATATTGTGCAGAGAGGAACGAGTGGTCAATATGCTTTTGAATCTTGGTCTTCCTAGTGCTCCTTCCCTTGCTCCCATAGAGTGGGGATTTCATTACACTTCTGCTTCCTAGAGTAAGATATGAAGAATTGTTGAGTGGAACATGTCTTTCACTCTTTTCTGGAAAATGAGCAAAACAGATTACTTCCCATGAAATCTTTCTTAACTAGCTAAAACTGATCTCTCCTTGCACTGAAACCTCTTGTACTTGAACTGCATTGCAACAAGGAGAAATTGAGGAGAAATGATTTTTTTCATAATCCTGTAATGCCCCTTGGTTTGTCTACCTAACACATACATGTGTCCACATACATATACATACCTCTTTGTTATGGGCAATTGACATATTCTCAATCTTATGTATAGTGCTGGTCAAATATGGCTTTTAACTTCACCTCTAAGCAAATCGTGGTTCCTAAACTACTACTTCTATGTAGAAGTTCTGGTACTACTGTTTACACATTTGGGGTTTCACTCTTCAGTTTGAAGTACATATACAGTTTTGAGTACATACCTTGTGCTTCTATATTGTGGATGTGGCAGTACAAGATCCACATACTCTATGGAGTAAAGGCAGGACCAATAAATATACAAAGAAGTATATAATCACTCACTGTAACCTTCCCATGGTTGATTCCCCTAACATAGTTGTAAATTTCTAGAAGGCATTAGGCATGTTTTATGCTTGTTAGGGCTTCCCATCATGCTTTGTTTCACCGTCAGTAACTCTTAGTTGATTATTAATTATTTGGCCATCTGGACAGGAGAAGACATTCTAGGTTTAAGGACTTCTCGGCAGAAGAAGTTCTCTGAAGCTGATATAGATTCCTCCTTGGTTCCAACTTTTTCTATTTTTCCACTTAGGAAGACATTTACATTTTTGGGGTTGGCTTATGATGTGGTCAGAGGTTGATTTGTTCTATTAGAGAATTTATGTTCACCCATGAAATTCAAAGTACTAAACTGAAGTCAGAGGTACTATTTTCTGTAGCCAACTAAAGTGAAGCAGGTAAGTAAAACAGTTTCTAATGCAGGTGATCATGCTGAGCTAGTACAATGCAGGCTCCATCTCAGAGACCCCTGAGCAGTAACTTGTCTCAAATAAGCTAAAGGGCTCTTTTAACCAAGTTAAGCTGCCTCCTACTTTCTGACCCCGAACAGGGCAGATTTCATCTTATATTCCAAGATGACACCACTTGTGTTATCACACTTGGGACCTGGTTAAAGGAACTTTTATTGAACTACGGCCTCTCATACTGCCTGGAATTCTCTTGTCTTGTTACTTAATAAGGTTAAGAGCTGCACTGATGTTAAAGTGACCACATGACCCGAGCCCAGCAGCCTGCTAAAAATAGCGCTGAAGCCTTGGGAGAAAGAGCTGTGCCTTTTCGGTGAGAGAATGGGCTTATGGTACACCCTAGAAAGGAGGATGTTGGCAGGAAGAAAATAAGGTGACAACCCTAACTCTTCTCCTTTCTATGTCGACCAACTATTGTTCAACAGCCTCTTCCATGAGCAAGGCATTTTCCCCTTCTGTTATGTTACTGAGACAAAGAAACATTTCATCTGTGTTTGAATGGGTCACATTTTGGCTGCCTTTGCTTCTAAATTAGGGGTATGTCCAGAGAAAAGGAAGTAGATGCCTCCCAGGATATAGAAAACACTATTGCCAGTGTGTTTTTCCAATGTGAGTAAAGACTAGAACATAACCCCCTTAGAAGTTTATATGCTTAATTTGTAGTTAGGACTACAAATTATCAAGTTATCAAGAATACAAATGGAAATCTATAATCCGTTCTTTGTTAGTGTTGTTTGTTCCATTTAGGCAAATGTCCACAGGTATGTTGCTAAAATAAAAATCTGAACTACCGGGGAAGTAATTTATTCCCTAACCTACTGTATTAATTTCCTATGACAGCTGTAACAAATTACTACAAATTTAAGAGCTTAAAATAACAAAACTGCAAACTATCTAGTGGTTTGGATATCCAAAATCCAAAATGGGTCCCTCCGGGCTAAAACCAAAATGCTGGCAGGGTATGTTCCTTTCTGGAGACTCTTGGGGAGACTGTTTGGCAGCCTTTTCCGCCTTTTAGAGACTATTGCATTCCTTGGCTCATGGCCCCTCCTTTCCTCGTCAAAGCTAATAACATTGGTCCATCTTTCTCACAATGCCATCTTTCTGTTTCTCTT
The DNA here is from genome assembly GCF_028885655.2 of Pongo abelii. Lineage (NCBI taxonomy): Eukaryota > Metazoa > Chordata > Mammalia > Primates > Hominidae > Pongo > Pongo abelii. Next base: position 95,666,075 of record NC_071995.2, read on the forward strand.
CTGCCTCCCTCTTCCCTTTTGAAGGGCCCTTGTGATTACATTGGGCCCACTTAGATAAAATAAGGCAATCTTCCTAATTAAGTTCAGCTGATAGCAACCTTAATTTCACCTGCAACTTTAATTCTCCTTTGCCAAAATAACCTAAAATATGCACAGGTTCTGGAGATTAGGTTTTGGGCATCTATCATGGACTGAATGTTGTGTCTCCCCAAAATTTATATATTGAAATCCTAAACCTGAAGGTGATGGTATTAAGGCAATTAAGTCATGAGGGTGGAGCCGTCATGAATGAGATTAATGCCCTTATAATAAAAGAGAGACCCCAGAGAGCTTTCTAGCCCCCTCTCCATCATGTGAGGATACAATGAGAAGATGGCTGTCCATGAACCGGATGCAGGCTCTCACCAGACACTGAATCTGCCACTGCCTTGATCTTGGACTTCCGGGCTCAAAGAACTGTCAGAAATTAAAGGTTATTGTTTAAGCCACCCAGTCTATGGCAATTTGTTGTGGCATCCTGAATTAAGACAACATCTTTAAGGACCCATTTTTCTGCCTACCACAGGCATTAGGAGGTCTTTTCAAGTCTTTTAAAATTGGATTTTTTAAAATTCCGGGGCCTACACCCTGTCATGGGTTTTTATCTATAAAATTTTTAAGAAGGAATCTTTGGAGTTAGCTCTCCACAGAGTCTTCACTGGTCTCAATTCAGTGTCATATCACAATATTCTGAATTTCACAACTTAAGCGGTTAGATACAGGCATTGATTATCAACCAACTCTTTCATGAGATGAGGAATTGCTGGTGAATTACTTATTGATTATATATGGCTGTGACATGATTGTCTTTGCTATACTGTGGGTCTTTGCACTGACTTTAAGGTAGGATGAGATCTGAACTTGTTTCCAATGTGACTTATTCCTTCATCCTCAATAGGTTGCTCCTCTGAATTTCTGATCTTTTCCCAGACAGATAGACTGGAAACTTTGGTGTCATCTATGACATTCCACAGTGTCTGTTCCCAGAGCCCTGACTCCCAGGATGCACCATTTCCCTAATTACTGCAATAGCTTCTGATCGCTTGCTCTGATTCTGATCTTTTCGTGCTTCTAGTCCATCCTGTACACTCCATCCAAAAGAATTTTTCTAAAATATGTTTTGGAAATTACTGATTCTTGTTTCATTATTTACTAGCTGTGTGACCTTGCAAAATTACTTAACCTGTCCAGGAGACTGACAAAATAGAGCTAGTCACAATATCTGCCTCTAGGGATGCGATAAGGATAAAATGAAATGTAATTCATGTAAGATACTTAGGCATATATTAAGCACTCAACAAATGTTTGCAGATATCATTGCGATGGCCATTTGCATCACTGATGTATTAACCAATGCAAATGCCACCTCTGTTCCTGTCTGCCCCATCCCTCTGGCCCGGTCATCCCATGTGGATATATTGACCTCTTCCCTGCTTTCTTTCTCTTCATCTTCCTGCTACTCACTAACTATCTACAGCCCTTAGACCCAGGACATCTAATCTGCTCTTGGGCAGGCAGAGGTGGAAAGCCTTCCTTTATCTCATCAAGCTTTCTTGCCTGCACATCCTCTGAGCCTGAGCTTCTGAAAACTAAAAGGCCAGACTTCAAACTTCAAAAAAAGTTTATTTTCATTTTTATTCTGTTGACCCTTCTGGAGTTTGAAGCTCCACTGTTTGCCTTGAGTGGGGGAAAGTGCCAGAATATAAATAAAAAATAAATACCTGCCCCTAAACACACACACACACACACACACACAATCTAAATTATTAAATTATCTGGTCTAAGCAGTGTTTTTAATAACAATAACAACAACTAACACTTATTAAGCTCTTTTTACGTGCCAAGCACTGTCTTTGACCCACAGCCCACCAATTCTATCTTATCTTTGGCCCATTTTCTGTGGAGCTTCTGCCTCAGATATCTGGTTTACTCCCTGCTTCTGGATTGGCCTTCCCACTTCTGAGTCTTTGCTTCTGCTATTTCCTGTTTTCCTTGTCTGGACTGCCTTCTTTTTTCTTGTTCATTTATCCAAATACTCCACATTATTTGTTGTTTTTGTTTGCTTGCTTGCTTTTTAAAGAGTCGGGGTCTTGTTCCGTCTCCCAGGCTGGAATGCAATGACACAATCATGGTTCACTGCAGCCTTGAACTCCTGGACACAAGAGATCCTCCCACCCCAGCCTCCCAAGTAGCTGGGACTACAGGCATGTGCCACCGTGTCCGGCTACCTCCTAATTTTTTATAGCCCATCTCTAACACTTCCTCTGACCACTCTGAAAGCCATGGTTCCTCTTTTGACCAGGCACTGTGGAAAAATGAAACAAAAGGAAAGGAACTTGCCACTGAAAAGCTAACCAAGGAGACAAGACCAATACAAGATACAGCAGAGAAAACTCCACAGTACTGTTAAACTCTCAGGTAAAAAAATCATAATTACTTTTCAAATGAACTCAAGGCATAGTCAAATGACCAATTATAATCCTTAATCAACACATGAATGGACTTGACAAAATCCTTTCACCCTCAAAGCAGAATTCTGTTATGAGTTTTGATCCTGTTTAGATTCATATGTATAAATTTGTTCAGGAGCTTCCCATTTGCAGCAAAGCTGAGGTATACAAAACAGGATTTACTAAACATTTTAGGTCGTGATTAGTTCCACCAAAAGACTCACCATAAAATTTCTTCTAAGAAGCAAAGCTTATTTGCTAAATAGATTAAAAGGTGATTTGGTTCACATAATCATTTTGTTTACACAGAATTTCAGGACAGATAGCCATTGCATAAAATTGAGGAAAACTTATAATTACTTTACCAAATAGCCTGGAGTGCCATGAGTTAATACAACTCCCTAATAAGCTTAATTCATACCCAGGAAGTAGCCTGAATTTAAGTTTTGGTAGAAGGTATTAACAGAGCATGTCCAAAAGATAATTAACTGCCCATAGTCATCAATTTGGTTACCCCTGGAGGAGTCTCACTGCCATCTCTACTCATCTGTGGATTTATTTATGAATAATGAGTCACTACAAACAGAATGATTAATCCATAAAAAGGAGAAATCTTGGAATTTAGATTGGCTCTCTTTCCAGCGTAAGTTTTCTTAAATGAGATTTTCCAAACATGAATGAGCTTTAGGGAATTCTCAAACACTGGAAATTAGAAGCTAAACTTTGTATGTGTGTATTTTTTGTGTGTGGAGAAGATCCATAACTCTGATCGGATTTTTCAGAGGGATCCATGACAACTCGCCCCTGGCTCCCCAAAAAAGTCACTGCTTATTTTCCCATGAATGAGCTTCAGGAAGTTCCATGAGCCTCTTTGATTTGTATCACAGTCTTCTTTGTCACATATACCCAGAACAAAGCCAACTAAGGTGCCCAAACTCTCAGTCACCTTCATTGCCCCTCCTTCACTCTCCTCTACTTTGTCATTAACATTTACCCATTTTGGTTCTGAGAATTTGACTTTATACTGAATTTCATTAATGCATTTTCTTGAGTATGTCACCTTTTGAGGCATTTCTGCCTATTTTTATAAAGACCAGTTTGGATTGTGCACCTTACAGGCATCTGAGTGCCTTGAGTGAAATGGTCTCGGGGTCATCTTGCAGTCATCTGCACCTTGTACAAATTCCTCCTTTCAGAGTCCTGGTGGTCATTTAGAGATATGTTATACAGATATATTATACAGTGTGACCTTCCTGATGTCTACTAATTCAGGGAGTGTGAATTCACCTGTATTGTTCTCATTGGTTTATTTTATCTTTGCTATATTTTTTCTTTCTGTATTGAAGTTTGAATCACATAACAGAGTATCACTGGTACTGTATATCTTTTTATGAGCATTATCCTAATGCTAAAACAGAAAAGAGCTCAAAAAAAAAAAAAAACCTAAAATGAGCAGGCAAATAACCATTTAGTGGCCTAATTAATAAAGAGAAATCACTGTGTTGGATTATGTTATGATAATAAATGTTGACTATTGAGAAAATTGAGCCCATTTTAATGAGATCTGATGTTGTTTTAACATAAATGCCTGTCAGTTTGGAGGTTGGGAACACGAAACTTTTTCTCATTGAAATTGTAATAATATTTTTGACAAATAGCCCTACAGATTTATTTTCAGGAAAAATTATTCTCCAAAAGATGGTACAAGACTATTTTGTCCTTGTTCTGTCTAGAAAGACTTGTTTCCAATGTTCTTTGACCCATGACTATAGCTACCCATCTAGTTTTAGGAAAAAATTTAGTGCGCAGTGTATACAATGGCCCATTCTTCCTAGTGACAGGCAAGTGACTCTTTGTTATTGTTAATTATGTCTCTAAAAATCTCACACTGTAAACATGAATACCAAAGGGAAAAATGAGGATCAATGATTGTCTTACAGAACTTTAGGTAGATAAGTTCCCTCTTTCTCTAGAATGCCCTAATTTTCATCAGCATCAACTAAAAGTGCCAAAAATACAGGTGTAAATCTATTGGACATGTGTGTGCATATGTGTACGTGTGTGTGGGTTGTGTGTGTGTGTAAGATGTGGTTAATTAGCAGGATTGAGAAGCGGAAACATTTTTATTGGCTCCAAGGTGCTGCAGAAAGATTTTGACAGATGCTGTTACTGTCGCCAGGGATCTGACTCAAGCTTTCCAGAGAAAGGTCATTAGTGACACCCAACAAATCACTTTTGTGTTGTGGCCAATGCGAAAGTCAAATGGAAATTGTTTCTAAAAGTCAATCACAGCCTGGCTCACTGTAAGTCTGGTTAAAATAAGTTTTCCGAAACTTACTAGTTTATGTGCTAAAAAGCCATGACCAAGAGTGAAAGAATGAAAGAGGAAAGCTCTGGCTTTAGTAAACACTGTGGAAACAAAGGGCCAGGAAGAGAAATGTTTTGCAGGGCAAGGCAGATTTTCCTGAGCCAGGCCAGTGCAACACCCTTCATCTCCATCTCAGCAATGCGGACGCTTAGCACAGAAGGCTGCCAGCTCTGCTGGACACAGCCTGCTAGCCACGGCTGCTAGCTCAAGCATAAAGACTGAAGAGAATTGAAGGCTGTGATTAGGAAATTGAAGACTGGCTGAAAACTTGAGATTTCCTGCACTTAGCTGGGGGGGACTTGCGAGAGATTTGATTAGAATGCACACAGAGAGGCCAACTCCTTTGTCTCTCCAGTTCCATATTGGACTGAAGTGGTAGGGTGCATTCCAGTGCCCTTATTGGATTTGTCTCTGAAGCTTTAAAGCATTTAAAAGTAAAATCCCATTGATCTGAAAGGTCAGGAGGGGCTGAAGAAAGATTACAGGTTTAATTTCCAGCTCTGGGTGACCTCCCATTCATAGTACTTTACCTCCGTGACAGTACCTCATCTCTAAAAATGGGAGAAATGAAAGTAAAAAAAGAAAAAAGAAAAAAGAAAAATTCCTCAGAATCAATACTAATGAAAAAAACATGCTAAGTATTTCCAAAATAATTTAGTAAAAATGGGACATTTTTAATATTGTTTCAACCTAAATCCTATAGAACTTACTACCATAAAGAAGGAAAAGTAAGACAAGAAATTGTGTGTGGTAGTACATTCTGGTCAATGTGGACATAAGTGTTTTTTAATAAAGGGGAAGGGGAAGTCGGAGCTTCACCATAACTTTAGATCCATACAATGAAATTCACATATCTAAAAGGGAAAATAAAATAAAAATGTATAATTTTTATTCAAAAGGGGAAAAGACCAGGAATAGATAGGACAGATTAAAGAAAATTTGACTAAATTAGGTAGAGGAAGACTAAATCAGAAGCGCCAAGAAAGAATCTACTGTGACTCTGGGTGGCTGGTGACAGGGATGTGGCAAGATGTGAGTGAAGTGTGTTAAATGTGGCTTCCCAATCTCTGGGAGCCCCGATGACGGCAAGATGCTTTCCTCTTCACCTCGCTGAACTTCCTCAAAGTTAGCCCTTTGATTAATTCTGCCAATTTAGTGTCCTGCCAGAGTCATTTTGATTTAGTGACATTTTAAATCCGTCTCCAGTGTTTTCTTCCTCCTTCAGTCTAAAGTTAGCATAGCCATAACACTTTGATGTAGAGTCGCCCTGAGCTTCTGAGCCTCAGAGCCCCAGCAAAATCCCTAATGTGGTACATCTGATTTTCCTAATACAGAGGAAGGCAGAGCTGAAGCGCGTCTGTAATGGAAAACATTTTACATAGTCAATACGAATGGCCCTGCTCTCTCCTAGGTCACATTTCATATTTAACATCAATTTCATATGCTGGCCTTCCTTTCTTTTCTCTCCACTCGGTACTTTCACATCAGGATTCTTTCCCATCATTTCTAGCTAAATCAGTTTCCACATTGGTGATGGCACAGTACTGTTTATGTCCTAACAGCTTATTTATAACAGGGTGGTGCATTGCAAAATGCCAGGAAAAAATGAAAAAGCAAGAAAAGAAGATGTATGCTATTCATAATTATGTCCCCAATTCCTAATGTTCCTGCCTACATTGCCCATCTCCGTGTCTGGCCCGCCTTAGGTGCTGAATACATATTTTTTTCCGATTGAACAATTTCATCTAATGATAGAAGTACCAATGACTAAAATTAGTAACAAAACACAAGTTCCCAGAATCATTTTTTAAAAATTAGATGTTTCTGAATTTGGGGTTGGGGGAAGATATTTATAATCTGTGAGTGATAAGCACCTACGTTGGGGAAAGCTATGCTCTTCAATTTGGGGACCACTTCTGTTCATTCCATGCTTCTTGGGGTAATTACAAGCGATGGGAAGAATTTTCTGCCTCCACTTAGTCATTGACATTATGAGTGCTGTCTGATGTTACATTTCCCTTTCCTGGTATTCCTTTTCATATTTAACAACGCTTTCTGTCTTTCAGCTTCTTATGCTAAAGCCGTCAAGTCAATCCTATGCTTATTATTTTTTACTGTCACCCCCATCCACTGCATCAACCCATTCTATGTTTCTACCTTAAACTACCCAGAATGCAATTGATCTCACCACCTCCACGGCTATGAACAGCATTCACCCTCTCTAGTCTGGAAGATCACAGTGGCCTCCTAACAGGTCCCCATTCCTCTTTTCTCAGCACAAATAGCCAGGGTGCTTCCTTAAGACACATTTAAGTCAGATCCTGAGACTCTTCTGCTCAAAACAATTTACAGCCCTCCATCTCACGCAGACTAAAAGCCAGTTTTTAGAGTGGACTTGGACCTGGTCCATGTTTCGTGTGGGACTTCATCTTGGACCTCCTTTACCTTGGTACTACACTTTCACTCTCCTTTGTCCCACTCTTCTCTGGCCATATTTGTCCTTGTTGGTCCATGACACGTTCTCCTATTCTGCACCAGCCACTCCTACCTGAATGCTCTTCCACACCTATTTCCATGGGGCTCCTTTGCCTCCTATAGGTATTTGCTCAGATATCACCTTCTCCATCCATCCCTCTCTGATTGCTGTATTTAAGATGGTTCCCTCCCGACATTCCTGTCTCTGCTTTACTATTTTTCATATCACTTATCGCCATGTGATATACTTACATTGTACTTATTTATATGTTAATTGTAGGTCTTCTCCACTAGAAAGTGAACTCCATAAGAGCTGAGGGCTTTGTTTTGCCTGATATGTTCCCTGCTGTCTCTCCAGAACTGAGGAGAGAACTGACTCATTAAATATCTGCTGAATGAATGAATGAATAAATGAATACTTTCCCACTGTTTTGACCAAGCTGTGATGTTTATCTTGATTAATTTAGCTTTTACAAAACAATTGGACTGTTTTCTTCTCTGAAATAGCTTAATAGTATGATTTAATATATGTTTAAAAGTATATGGCAGAACTTTACCAGCCCTGTCCTCCTCAAATAAATGCAGTTCTCAGTGTAATTACTTTAAGCTTCATGGGAATCAGAACTATTGATCTAGAATTGCATGCTTCCTTATCAAACTGCCTTAAAAAATTATTGGTACTCTCTTTTCTTTTACTTTTTCTTTTTTTCTTTTGAGATGGAGTTTCACTCTTGTTGCCCAGGCTGGAATGCAATGGCACGATCTCTGCTCACTGCCACCTCTGCCTCCCGGCTTCAAGCGATTCTCATGCTTCAGCCTCCCGAGTAGCTGGGATTACAGGCGACCACCACCATGCTAATTTTTGTATTTTTGGTAGAAACGGGGTTTCATCATGTTAGCCAGTCTGGTCTCAAATTCATGACCTCAGGTGATCCACCCGCCTCGGCCTCCCAAAGTGCTGGGATTACAGGCGTGAGCCACTGAGCCTGGCCTCTATTTTCTTTCTGAGCCAATATACTCAGACTTCTCATGCATGGAAGTATAGAGGAATAATCACATGGCCTGGGTATCAGAGAGGAAAAGATGCAAGAGGTTATAAAAGTGGTTGAAAATACGATTATGGTAATACCTGTGCAGATGGAGTAAACTAGCTGTAGTTGATCTTTTATTGTATCTAAGATACATCCCAATTTAAAAAAATTATTACAATGTGTAAGCCCTGAAAGATATTAGTTAAATCATTACGTCAAAGGTGGAATTATTATGCAAAGGACAAGCATAAAGTCTTTCCTGAACACTTGTTGGCATTATTGGCTAACCAGAAAAAGCTGTAACAATATTTCTCATAAACAATAGTGACCAAAGAAAAGTAGACCCCTTCAAGAGCTGACTGCTCTTGAAAGCCCATTAAAGAACTTACTGCATACTACAGTCCACTAGTAAGCCGAATTAATAGCATCCTATTTCAGTATTAATGAGACAACTTTTTGGCATTGTCTTTGGCCTTGTAACAGTGGAAAATACAAAGAACAATGAGATGTGAAAATTAAAAATAAATAATGCTTGCCCTTATTACTCAGCCCAAGAAACTTTGAAACCACTCAAGTTTTCTAGCTGAAAATAATTTAGCAGAATTAATTACTCATGCGAACAAATTGTCTTTTACCTTTAAGTTGATATAATAAATTCTTTCATATATTTATGCTTATATGGACATTGGAATATACTGAAAGATGGTAAATCTAGTAAAATGCTTTATTTGGTATAGAAGTATTATTAGATGATCTCCTATAATCAGTTGAGTCACAGGTATTTTTATCTTATTTTATTTGTAAAATTGTTGTTTGGGTATACAGTATTTTTGGAATTCTATTTTAATTTCCTTTATAAAATACTAATTTATTGGGCTTATACCTTGGCAGGCTAGCATATTCCAGTTTATTTAGAATAATGCTAAATTTATTGTTTTTAGAATGCTATGATTTAAAAACTATGATAAGATGGATTAATTAAAAACAGATATTAGAATAATACTTTTTTTGCACTTTTTTAACTTTTCCATTCAAATCACCACCAACCAATACAAGTCAGGGTTACACCTGCCCATAATATTTAGAGCAGCTTAAGGGATAAAGGATGTTACAGATCTGGTACTCACACCTAAGTGATTAAATTTGTATCGCAAAATATGTGACCACAATGGAGCTGTGTGTAGAAAAGATTGATACCCATTGTAAACCCTGAGAGATAGTGTCATGTTAAGAATTTGGCAAGGAGAGAGGGAGGGTTGCTAATGGATAGATATAAAAATATGTAGCCATTTAAAGCCAGTCAAAATTGTTTTCTTCGGTCCACTCTCATTTCCTTATAATGCTTTTGATAAACATTGACATGTGGAGCCAGTGCCTTTGCAGAAGTGAGTTTTTCTCTTGGCAAAACAAAAATAATTTAAAAGAGGTTGCTGTTGAGTTAAAAGCAAATGGAAGCCAAACAGCTGAGGTTCTAACCCCACCTTTGCCACTTACTAGTTATGTAACTTTGGGCAAGTAAATTATTTTTTTGGTTCCACAGTTATCTCCTCTGTAAAACTGGGATATTAATTGCATCTACCTTAAAGACTTGATGTAAAGATCAAATGCACAAATGTTTGTAACATGCTCAGAGCAGTACCTGAAATATGTTAATCTCTATTAAATGAATGAATGAGTGGGCTTTAAAGTCAAACATATCAGGGCTTGAATCTTTATTCTATTTATTAGATAAATAGATAAGTTATACAACTTTCTCAGCCTTGGTTTTCTCAATGGAAAAATTACAGAAATAATTTCTATCTCCTAGAGTTTCTGTATAGTATTAAATGAAATATTTTCCACCATTAAAGTGGAAAACAATAATACATTTAATACTGCATACTTTGAAAAAAATAGGAAAATGATTCATATTCCATTAGTATGGGAGTATAAATTGATACAACAATTTTAAGAAAACAATTTGGCAATGTCTATTATCCTTTTACATGCACATATCTTTGACCATCAGTTTTACTTCTAGAAGTTTATCTCATTGATAAATAAAAATATATGTGACAGAATACTTATTTCAATGTCATTTGTATTGGTAAATAACTAGGGACAACTTAGATGTCTTTCAACAGAGGACTAATTAGATAAATGATAATAAACCTATACAATGGAACTACATGTAGTAATAAAAGGAATGAGATAGATATACAGATAAGGAAGGATGCCCAAGGTATATTCTGATATGAAATAGCTACTTGAAGAATAGTATATGATAAGTGTCACATACACGCATGAATATATCTATGTGTATATGTATATACATACATACTGTAAGCATATATAAACATAAAATATCTGGTATCTTGTATGTAAACAGTTTGATATGTGTCACTATTTTGGTACACATATAGTCCATTTCTCTGATTTTTTTCCCACTAAGTGCTCAAATGTCCACCTGTCCTAATGAATTGTGTTTAAGAGTCCCAGGGTTTACGCTGTTCAAAGCTAGGGCGTCAGTCCAGCTCCCAGCACCAGGGGGAGCCAGCACAGCAGAGGCTGCTCAGTCTTGTGATACCGCTTCTCCGTTTCAGTCTACGTTGTACTGACTGTTCCTGGAACCAAAAGCCAGGTGACTCTTGTCCACAGCTGCTGGTTTGCCTCATTCTTCCAGGATCCTGGGAAGCTGGGATGGCTCATGTTTGTGCTGTGGAGGTATAGGTATTTTCAGTTTGCACCCGCAGGCTCTGCCATTATTCCCCCAATCATAAGTCCAGTGGTAGCTGTGTTCCCTGTTGGAGTGCGTCCATGGAAGCCCTTGGGTCCTGGTGATGAGCCAGTGTTCTTTTTCCCTTCTGATAGGGCCTCAATATCCTTTCCTGATGGACCTCCCGCCACCCAACCCGTTTCCCTAACTTAAGGGATAGGTTGAACTGTAGACTCCTTTCTTTCCCAGAAGACAATGAGGACAAGGGTTCTTTTGCACACTGATCTACCTCTTCTCCAAACTCTGCATACCAAGGATAGGGGTAGCTTTTGCTAAAGCACAAATGCATGAATTGGTCCTTTTACACTCTCATCCTAGGACACCGAGTGTCTGCTTTCCTTATAACTATGAGCAGCTACGTTTTCTTTGCAGAATGAAGATGTTTCCTTCAAGGTGACTTTCTGGGTCTGCCTATTCAGACTAACAGGTGGCATACTGGGGGAAATGGATACTTATCCTCGCATTACTAAACACCCCATTTATCTGAATATTCATATTTCTTATGCACAAAGTTTTATTTGTTTGTTTGCTAGTGATACATAAGTATATAGAAACTTCCTGGAAGAACTCTCAAGAAGTTATTAATGTTGTTTATCTATGAGGAGTAAGCATGGTGATTAGGAAGAAGTCTCTTGTGTTTTTCTTTAGACCTTACTGTTTTGCTTGGGTTTAAAGAAAACTACTTTGTAATAAAACAAAAGTTAAGAAAAAGATAATTTTGAAACCAAGGGAATATATGTATATTTACCAGCATATGACAGGTATTAAAATATGGTTGGTTCCTTTCTCCAGCTGGCATTGGCATTTTTGTGACTTGTTATCAGAGGAAGAGAGGATGAGCACATCTAACATGTCCAATATTGGTGAAAGCATTTCTGTGTGGCAGAAATATGAGAGATGGGTCAGAAAAGATTTGAACTGTTTCAAAGTGGACTGGTGTCCACTATGTGGATATGTTTACCATAATCTTTGCCTACAGGGTTGCTACGTAGAGTTATGTAGAGTGTGCACTGAATAAGAGTATCACATCTAAGAGGTATGTTCATATTGCAGACACAGTCCATTGGTATATTTATCCATGCCTTTGTCTGAAAGTTACAAAAAGTACTGTTCAAATAAAATTATTAGATTAGGACAATTTTATAACAGATGGAAGTAAAGCACATTGGCACTGTAGGGCAGGCCACTGCCCACTGCCCGAAATAATCATCTCTGGCAATGACGGAGAAGGCCATTCATTGCTCTTTTCTGACTTCATTCACCTTCAAGTTTTCTCCCATGTGTCACTGAATCCCTCTCCTATGGAGGAAGGAGAAAAAAAATCCATACATTCTCTTCTTCCTCAAACCTTCTCCGTCTACCACAGTCACCTCAGAATCAGTGTGTGGGTTTATTGTCATTTTCTGTGAACCGTGATAGAAGTTCTCCTGTAGTCCTTGTTTATATCTGGGTGCTCTTAAGTAGGGAGTAACTGAGCTTAAACTAGATAAAATTTTTGTATCTTCATACAAAAATTCCTCAACCTTCAATTGCTGTAGAAGGAGAACTTAAGATTGAGAATCTTTGTTTGAGGTTTTTGTATATTGCTCAAAACTTAAGAACTGTTGTTAAGACATTGCTTAGGACTTTCCAAAGCATTTTGAAAAATGCATTAGTGTGTATTAATGTTTGTATATGTTAGTTAACTTTACAATTAATTTATTTGTAATATAAGCATTAATAGTTGTGCTTATGTGTCCATTGTGCAAAATTTGGTCCTTAAGCTCTAAAAGGCAAAGTGTTACATAAATCTCTAAAGATTATGAAGTAAAAGGAGTAGTTCCAAGAGTCTGCTCATACAACTCTGTTGATCTTTTCCAAGTGTTACCGGAAAGTGGACCCAATCCAGACCTCAAGAGAGGGTTCTTGGATCTCGCACAAGAAAGAATTTGAGGCAAGTCTATAAAGTGAAAGCAAGTTTACTAAGGAAGTAAAGGAATGAAGAATGGCTACTCCATAGGCAGACCAGTGGCTTGAGCTGCTGACCTCCTAAGGATACTTATAGTTATTTCTTGGTTATATGCTAAACAAGGGGTGAATTATTCCCGAGTTTTCTGGGAAAGGGATGGGCAATTCCCAGACCTGAGAGTTCCTCCCCTCTTTAGACCATGTAGGGTAACTTCTGGACATTGCCATGGCATCTGTAAAATGTCATGGCGTTGATGGGAATGTCTTTTAGCATGCTAATGAGCAGTGAGTATGACCAAAGGTCACTCTTGTGGCCATCTTGGTTTTGGTGGGATTTGGCCAGCTTCGCTACTGCAACTTGTTTTTATCAGCAAGGTCTTTATGATCTTGTGCCAACCTCCTGTCTCATCCTGTGACTAAGAATACCTAACCTCCTGGGAATGTAGCCCAGTAGGTCTCAGCCTCATTTTCCCAGACCGTATTCAAGATGGAGTTGCTCTTGTTCAAATGCCTCTGACACAAGTACAATTAAATAAAGCCTCTGGTAACAATGACCCTGAGTAGGGTATTAAATAGAGAAAAGGTTCTATCAGTTGAAACTATTTCAATTGTAAGGGATAAAAACTTATACTGACATAAGCACAAAAATAATTTATTGGCTCCTACAACAGTAGGAAAAGCTTCAGGACGGGCTTGACCCAGGGGCTCAAACAACATAAAGAGGGCACAGTCTTTCTCCAGGCTAGTTTCATTCTTCAGTTTTATATGCCAGCAAAACAACAACAAAAAGCTCTTGACATGCGCTTACCCAGGTTAAAGTCCAGCAGAAAAGAGCATGAGCTTTTTATTTCATCTTACTGTATCTCGTTAATTAAGACTAATCACCTGCCTATTCCTCAACCAATTCCTGTAGCCAAGGAATATGATCTTCTGACTGGCCAGGAGTGAGTCACATGCCTACTCTTAGAGCCTAGTGTTTACAATTACTCTATTATAAACTCATTTTCTGGTTCTTAAAGGGATGTAGGGCTGGTTCTTAAAGGGATTTTGGGATATGGGTAACAGAAGAAAAGACACTTGGAGGCAAAAAGAAAAGGTGCTCACTCTAAAGGTAGAGTCATCTAATCAAAAGAGGGTGAGTAGTTGAGATGTGCAGATGAACAGTCCCCTTTAACATGCATAAGAACCAAAATAAAGAATAGAAGCTTGACATGCCTTGGGAATGTGCAGTGACAATGGTGGTTATGCAAGTCATTCTGGTACATTGCTTGCTTATTAGATTCACTTAAATCTTAGTGGCCTTTTAATCTAGAGCTACTAGAAACACTTACATTTTTATTTTTAAGATGCTTTTTAAAATTAACTTCTTTTTTTTTCCACTTCTAGCAATTTATTCTAAAAGAAGTGATTGTACAAATGCACAGAAGTGTTTATACAAAAGTATTTATTATAGCAAGAAAGAAAGAAAGAAAGAAAGAAAAAGAAAAGGATGTTTAGAAAGAAAAGGATGTAACCTTTTTTAGTCTGTTTACTAAATTCTAATACACTTGTATAATGAAATGTTAGTAAATTTTTTTATGTAGACTTTGCTTTTCTTTTATCCCAAATCGCATACCTTTATAGAAAACTTGGAAAATGCCATAACGTTAAGAAAAATGAATGAAAATCACTAAAACTCATCACCTAAAAATTTTCACTATTAGCATCTTGGCTTATTTCCTTTCTTCTATTGTTTTAGTTTGCATCAAAAATTATAAGACAGATTTAGAAGGGTTAATGAAATAGTAGCAGTTCCAGGCTAGATGCTTGGAATCTCGACATAAAGATTCAGATATAAAATGTTCTGAGGGCATTTAGTGTATGAAAGCAAACCTCGGAAGACAACTGCATTTTCTTATGTTGCGTTCTGTCCTGCAGGCAAGACATTATTCTTTCTCAGGACCTGAAAGGTTATTTCAGTGATATTGGCTTAAATTAGAGTCGGGTCAATCTGTCATATGTCCCTGAGTTTTCCAATCAACAGGTTTTACAATATTATTAATCACATTTTTATGTCATTTTATCAGCTGTAGAGGTCCCGAATAGGGTGCCTATGAGAATATACAGTGTATCATACGTTTTTAATACACTTGATATTAGGCCTTCCACCGAGCTCTTTTCCATTCATATTGGTGTATTCTTATATTAAATCATTTTTAGAATAACATGAAAGTAAAGCAAAGCAGAATGCTGCTTTTACTTCTCTCCCTCCTGTGCACGTGAACACCATATTTGATTAAATGTTGCCTAAGAGCAGGTCTCCCAGTTATGTTAGCGTTGGACGCTCATGGCCCAGTTTCTCAGGGATGTGTGAAGGCCCTGGCTCCCTTTATTTAATGAACAAGATACAGCTCTTATGTTCTTTCCACACGATCTTATACTCACGGCGCTGGGCATGGTGGCATGCACCTGTAATCTCAGCTACTCAAGAGGCTGAGATGGGAGGATCACATGAGCTCAGGAGTTCAAGACCAGGTGGGCAACCTAGAGAGATCCCAACTCAAGAAAAAAAAAAAGAAAAACATAAAAATAAAAATAATTAAAAAAAATCAATTCTATACTAATGGCCTGTGGTTCCTTTCAGTTTTGAATCATGATTCTTAGGTTCAGTGACCAGTTAAATAGAAGCTATACATCATAAATATTCAAATTCAGCTGGGTGTAGTGGCTCATACCTGTAGTCCCAGCACTTTGGGAGGCTGAAGCAGGAGGATCACTTGAGGTAAGGAGTTCAAGACCAGCCTGGCCAACATGGTGAAACCCCGTTTCTACTAAAAATACAAAAATTAGCTGGGCGTGATGGTGTGCATCTGTAGTCCCAGCTACTTGGGAGGCTGAGGCACAGGAATTGCTTGAACCCAGGAGGCAGAGGTTACAGTGAACCGAGATTGTGCCACTGCACTCCAGCCTGGGTGACAGGGCGAGACTCCGTCTCAAATAAATAAATAAAAATAAAAAAGTAAATATTCAAATTCAACTACAATAAATTTCTCTGGATGCTAGTGGTGCCTCGAATATCTCAACCTCATTTCTGCCACTTGAATTTTAATGGTCACCTACTCAAATGCTATTCCACTCCCCTTTGTTCTTTGAGGCTCCAATAATTTATCCCTAGTACTACAAAATGTTAAGTTGGAAGTATCCTCAAAGGACGTCGAATCAGAATTCTTAAGCTGTTAGCCTTTACTTTCTTTTCTCTGCAAATTTCTCAGTATATGGCTTCACCCTCATCCGCTTGGCCAATCTATAAAGTTCAAAGCCACCTTAGACTTCTTTTCTTCTGTCAGCCCTCTAATGGGCCAGTGGGGTGGGTGTAAAGTTCTGTCAATCCCATGGCTATAGTGTTTTTAAATCCCTTCCCCCTTTTGTTTTTCAGTCTCACAGCTAGTAACAGTACTTTCTGTTCTAGTGGGAATGAGACCACCCTCAGTCTACATCCATGTGGCTCAAAAGGGGAGGACCCACCTCACCTCCCACTTTTTAGGTCAAGTCATCCTCAGTCCATGGACTTTGCAGGACCCATGGTAAAGAGTCATTCCTCCTCCATTGAGGGTGCCAAACTGAAGCTGCTTTTGACCACTTTGCCAGCACCTGATTAGAGAATGCCTGAAAGCAGAGCTTAGCATGGCAAGAGGGGATTTCTATAGATGTGGTGGGGTGCCTGGATTCTGCTGTACCAGCCTCCAACAAGACTGAGCCATTCCAGTTCCTTCAGTCCATTTGAATGAGGTTTCTGTTACTGTAAGCCAGAGTCCTGACCAATACAGAGCCTACTGCATTAGATATGTTCAATTGCAGTAGAATTCCTTCCTTGATCCTGTCTCTCCCTCAGCTGTTGTCCTTTCTCTCCTGGCTCTCCTCCTATAGCTCTGGCCCACCATTTTTAGTCTTCTTTGTCCATTTGCAAAGTCTGGGATCCTCAGGACTCTCTGACAGATCTACTTTTTTTTTTTCACTCTATACATTTGCCCTGAGTGATCTTATCTGCTTCTATGGCTTTAATCACCATCTAAATATGAACGGTCTTATATTAGTCAATACTCTTTGGGTTTCAACAGACAGAAATCCAACATAAAGAGTCTTAGGTTTAAAAAAAGATAATCTCTTGGTGTACAGACTGGAGAAGTACAGTGCTTTGCTTCCATCAGGTCTCAGTGTGCATCCTTGCACCCAAACATCAGCATCTGAGGTCCACTTCTTCTCATCATCTGTGGGGCAAAGTCTCCTCAAGTCCACTTAGCAATCCTAGTGAAGAATGAGAGTTTTTTTCCCTCATTCCCTGGAAGAATTCTGATTGGTTCATTCCTGAACCAATCCCTGTGGCTAGAGTGGTTAAATATTCTGATTGGCCAGGTCTTGGTCAGATGTTCATTCCTGTGGTAGCAGGAGAAAGGGGATGATGTAAGCTCTATTTGAACTGTATAAAATGCATTCTCTTTAGGAAAGAGAGTTAGCTCTGTTATTCAAATAGAGACAAGGAAATGTTGGGTTGGTAAAGCCTTCAGTGTTCAAAACAACTCCCAAGCTTATGATTTCAGCTTAGATCCCTTTTCCAGGCCAGATTCCTGCCTAACCAATGGCCTCCTTGATACTCCTTCTTGGATGTCTCAGGCTCAGTTTAACTCATCCTTCTTCACAAATCTGCTCTTCCTCCTATGGCCCTTATCTCTGGAAATTTCTCCACTTCCATGAAGTTCTCCAGGTCAGAGATGTGTACCATGCCTGCTTCTTGCTCTCCTTTCCCCCATATCTAAAACCAATTCCTGTCCATCATGCATCATAAATACTTCATGTGACCACAAAAGAGAGGCCTAGAAAATCACAGGAACATCAGCCTTGTCATGTTGGAACCACTACGTGAACACTAGCAGCTGCGTATGTCCTGATTTCTAATTCTATGAGAAAAATAACTATTTGTTTAAGCCATCATCAGACTTTCTCTTACTTGCAGCTGAAAACATTCCTAATTGACATGGTGCCCTTGCTATGTTCTCTAATTTGAACATTAACCTCTCCTAATATATCATTTATATATTATTATAATTTATTATTTAATTATCTATCTCCTTAGCTTTTATTGTAAACATTAGTACATATCTATCTTGATTGCCACTGTATCTCCAAAATCAAGCAGAATGCCAAGAACCCAGTAGTAAATGATCAATAAATATCCATTGAAAGAATGTGTGACTTGTACCAGGCCACATCTTCTCAGTAACCACAGCTCCTTAGCATATTAGAATCAACTTAAGGGAGGAAAACACAAGTTGACTCATAGAAATTTTGATGAATCTGGAGTTACTATATCAAGCAACGACAGAAACCTATATAAAGCTAGCTTTTATCCATGATTTTGCTCTCAGTTCAAATGGCACCTTCTCAGGAATGCCTACCCTAAACCTCTCCTTTCTTTGGGATTGGTCATTTAATTGCAAAGCAGGTAACATAGATGAGCATGGTGAAGTGATATAAACAAATGAGCATCTTAAGCTATTCTTCCAACACAGACAATGTATTTGTCCTGAAACCATGGGACAGTTCATGTTTCTACAGTGAAACATACTTTCTCCTATTTTTCTTGAAATCAGATGCTCTCTTACCTATCTCTTATTTTCTCACTTCTTCTAGTTATATAGGTACAAAGACAGTATTCTCTACTGTAAGAATAAGCAGTGGAAGTACACTGACTGTGGTCGTTTACACTTGGCTTCAACATCAGGGACAAACTAGAAATGATGGAGACTATGAAAATTGTTACTAATGCCTCTCATTCAGGGGTTCATTCAATAATCTACTTTGGCTGAAAATGTGGGACCAGTTTTGCCAGATCTAATTTTTCAGTGAAAGGGAACATTTAGGTTTTTATGGGAAGTCTCTTCATTTTAAACTTTGGATCAAATTAAAACAAACAATCAAACAAAATACAGCTGTGCTAAACATAGCAGAAGTTTAGCTCTGTCCAAGGCTCTTGAGTTTGCAGCCTCCATCCTAAAGTTTGAAACACCAGTTGCCATCATTTAATCCTCCACAGAGTGTATGGATGGGCATATGGATGGATGAAATATAAGTCCTTCTGATTTCTTCTCCCTTTAATCTGTCTTCTACATAGTTGCTGGAATGATCTTCATAAAATGCAAATTACATCATGTTGTTTCTAAAAACACCAGCACTTGATTTTTCATTCATTACCTTTAAGTACAAACCTGCTAGCATGGCCTCACCTGACTCTTCATCCTCCATATAACTCACGCTCCATGCACATTTGCCTAGTCACCACTCCCTTGGATAGATGAGTCTGTTTTAATTCTGTTCTTCTAATTCCCTCAGGCTAGAATGCTATTCTCCTCATCCCTGCCATATTAAATCATGCTTATCCAGCAAGCTCCATATTAGCTGTAACTCCTCTATGGAGCTTTCATGGATGTGTGAGACAGAATTAGTGGCTCCCTCCTCTGTTCCCCAGATCACTTTTTTATATCGCTGGTATAGCATGGGTTCCGTTCTAATATAGATCTGTTTTTAACTGTCTTGTTTCTCTAACTATGTTATGAGCCACTTCGATGTAGGGCCTGGGTTTGATTCGCTTCTTGAGTAATCTCCTGTGTCTTATTGCTATTTTGCTTTTTTAAACTTAATTTTTCATGGGCTTGTAAATGCCTTAGCCTCTCAATTAAATTAGAAACTCATTAAGGTAGAGACTGTATGGCTCATAAGACATCATACTCTGCCGTACCTAGAGTACATGTTTAATAAATATCTTTTTAAAATGTCTGAATGATTACATCAAAGTCAACACCTTTTGGCAAAGAAAATAAAGATATTATGTAAGAAAGACCAGCAATGTGCTCTATACGCTCTTTAAATTAATTCTAAGGATCATTAAACTGGGCTTATTGTTCTCAATCGAGGGGAAGTCTAGTCCAATTTTTTTAAGTATAAAATCAGAATTATAGGCTTTGTAAAGGAATTCTATGTCACATTTAAGTACATGAAGTGAAATTGCTTTTTGAATCAATCCATCCACCCTACACAGAATTGTTTTATGAGTATATGAAAGTTTGCTGGCCTTCATGCTAAAGCAGACCAAATTTTACCTTTGTTTGCATTATTCATTTGCTTTACACTGAATACTTTGTCTTGTCTTCTGAGGCAAATATCACTGGGGTATGATTACTTTACTGCAATGATTACTATTACACTGCAGACTTTTAGAAATATCTGTGGAGCCCCTGTTGAACCATTCTATGACAGATTCTTGTGTGGATTCATCTTTTTAAAAAGTTGTATATCACGCCTGTAATCCCAGCACTTTGGGAGACCGAGGCAGGTGGATCATGAGGTCAGGAGATCGAGACCATCATGGCCAAAATGGTGAAACCCCATCTTTATTTTAAAAAAAAACTTAGCTAGGCATGGTGGCCTGTGCCTATAGTCCTAGCTACTCAGGAGGCTAGGCAGGAGAATCACTTGAACTAGGGAGTTGGAGGTTGCAGTGATCCGAGGTAACGCCACTGCACTCCAGCCTGGTGACAGAGTGAGACTTAGTCTCAAAAAAAAAAAAAAGTTGTGTAGAGTACCTATTATTTTCATTTCTTTGGTTGCAAGTAACAGAAACAAACTCTGCTCAATTTTTAATAGGTTGCCAGGCAGCTCAGAACCACTAGGCTTACTAGGGAGTGGGGGTGCATACCTTTAGTATCCCAACTACTTGGAAGACTGAGGTGGGAAGATTGCTTGAGCCCAGGAGATCACGGCTGCTGTGAGCTATGATGGTGCCACTTTACTCCAGCCTGGGTGACAGAGCAAGACCCCATAGGCTTGATTTTTCCTAGTTCTGGCAAGTTCTGATTATAGGTTATTTTTATGGTTTTTTTTCCCTCTAAAGAAGTGATTTCATGAGACAGTTTTGCCTTAATTTCCAGCCTAGCAGGATATCTCATAGTTTCCTTATTTTGAGCACTGTAACCCTGTCTACTTCAGCCCTAACTTTATTCCTTTCTATTTTGTTCTCTATGAGAAAAATTAAGTAATATCAGGAAAGAGGACATCTCTACTCTTAATAGGCACGATTGCATTCCAGGCTGTAACTGAACTTCCATTCAAGACGAGTGGAAGGTCAAATTCGGGGTATTAATGAGAACCATATTTTTTCTTCCTTGGTGTCTATTAAAATGACAGATGCCAGTGAACTGAGCTAGAGGAAACCCATGCAAGACCTTGAATGTTATCATCCATCGTTAAATCTCACACATACACGTGTCATCATACATGAGCATGGTGCAGCCACACTAAGGCCGTGGCCGCTTTTCTGTCCTGTCTGTCACTAGGCTGTCAAATCCCAAGCAAACAAAGAAGGCTCTCTTATTATTGATTCAGTGAGGAACAGCAAGGGAAAGCTGGAGCCAGATCTTGGTGGATGCATTCCTGAGTTGGGTTCAAGCCAGGTCAAAGGGCAGGAATCAGGCAGCAAAACAAATTATCCCACGCAGAACACTGGCCTGAAAGGCAATCTGCAGAGGCAGAGCCTGTTTACCCAAATGGTCTTGATCTCTAAATCTTACCTTTCTGTCAACCGTTCTTACGTTTCGTGACAGTTTTAAGGGCTGCTGTTTTACAAGACAGCAGTCAGATCTAGCATTTGAAATTAGAGTGGGAGAAGAAAGGAAATGTGTATTGGGAGAGGCCAAATGAAAGAGTGGAGAGAAAAGAAGAATATGGATGGCTGGTTAACATGCCATCGATCCCTTGTCTCAGTTCATTTGTTCATTCATTTAGTCACCCAATCGACCTTTATTGCACACTTGTGTGCCAGATACCATGCTAAATGCTGGGTGGGTTGGTGGTCCCCAGGGCTCCCCTCAGATTGGATGATTCACTAGAAGGACTCGAATTCAGAATTCAGAAAAGCTGTTACATGTATGTTTAGGGCTTACTACAGCAGAAGAATACAGATGAAAATCAGCAAATGAAAAGACACATAGGACAGAGTCCAGGAGAGAGCAGCTCAAGCTTCCAGTTGTCCTTTCTCAGTGGAATCACACAGATAGGCCTTAATTCTCCCAGCAATGGTGTGTGACAACATGTGTGAAGTATTACCAACCAGGGAGGCTCACCCAAGCCTTGGTGTCCAGGGTTTTTATCGGGGATCTGTTCTGTAGGTGTGGAGAGCCCATATAGCTGACCATAGATACTCAGTCTCTATCCCTCACATCCTTAGAGGACAAATTAATGCAGGGTGGCCTGGAGCTCAGGACAGCAAAAACAGGCATTCACAAATAGCATTGTTAGCATACACTGTCTGGTAGGGTCTGAGGCCTGAGGTACACAAAGACACTTATCAAGCAGGACATGGTAAGAGCTTCTCTCCCAGGGGCTGGTCAAGGGCCAGATCTTCCTTTGGAATGTTTAGGGTTTAAACACTCCAAGCCTGCTGAGTTAACCCTTTACTACACAATGGGGACAGGGCTCTTTCTCCCAAGGCCTGAAACTCTGACTATGCAAACAAATACATGTAATGCAATACAACCAGTACTGCATCCTGGTACCTCGACTTGGCTTTATTTCTTCTTCTTCAACAACTTGAGTGGCTACTATGTGCCCATGCCTATTCTAGGTACTGGGAGAAAGCAGTATTTCAACCAATTTTTCTGCCCTCAGGGAGCTTCGACTCTAGCTGGGGGAGGTAGATAATAAACATAAATGTTAATAAATTATTATACATCAAATGTTAGGAGGCAAAATAAAGCAAGTAGGGAGGCAGAGAGAGATGGGGAGAAGGAGCTTGGTGTTTTAAATGAGATAATGAGGGCAGGTCCCACTGATCAGGTGATATTTGAGCAGAGACTAGAGGAAATGAGGGAGGAAATCAAGTGGATGTCTTGAGAAAGCATTCTAGTCACAGAAGCAGTGGGTATAAAGGCCAGAAGTGGGGAGCTTGTCTGGTGTTCAAGAAGAACAAGGAACCCAGTAGGGCTGAAGCAGGGTGAGGAGCGGAGTGAGGAGGGCGTGAGATCATGGAAGGAGTGGGGCTAGATGGTTACTCCAGGACACATGGGGAAGATTTCGGAGGGTCTTGAGGAGTAATATGA
Source organism: Pongo abelii (assembly GCF_028885655.2). Lineage (NCBI taxonomy): Eukaryota > Metazoa > Chordata > Mammalia > Primates > Hominidae > Pongo > Pongo abelii. The sequence continues at coordinate 95,689,267 of NC_071995.2, forward strand.
TCCAAATTATGTTTTCAAAGGGTTTCTCTGCTTTCTGTGAGGAAAATAGACTTTATAGGGCAAGGAGATGAGATGGGAGGCTATTGTAATAATCCTACTCAACTATGTTGGTGGCTCAGACTGGGATTCTGGTGATGGCCGTGGAGTGGTTAGGAGGGGTCACAATCTGTATCAATCTCAAAGGTGGAACTGCAGGATTTCCAGATGGAATGGATATGGAATGTGAAGGGAGAAAGAAAGGAGTGTTAAAGCAAACTAAATATGGCCTGAGAAGGACTCCTTGTGGATGAACCATAATCTAGTTTAATAGGCAGACAAGATTGAAAACCTAACTTAGGAGTATGAGTCTTGGCCAATCCCAGCAGCCATAACTTCAACCACTCATACACTGCTGAGTGTTCAAACTGTGTTCAATTAAGGCAAACGCCAACCTGTAACTAATCCAGCTGCTTCCATACCTCACTTCTGATTTCTGTACATCACTTCCCTTTTTTTGTCTATAAATTTGTTCTGACCATGAAGCATCCTTGGAATCTCTCTGAATCTGCTGTGATTCTGGGGGCTTGCTGATTCATGAATCGTTTATTGTGCAATTAAACTCCCTTACATTTAATTTGGCTGAAGTTTTTCTTTTAACAGGAGTAATTGATGACTTCACTAAGATAAACCATAGCTTCTCAGTCTCAGTTGCCACACCAGATAGTGTATGCTAACCATGTGATTTATGGTGAAGGCCTATTTTTGCTGACCTGAGCCTTGGGCCATATTTCATCAATTTGTCATCTGAGGATGTAGGGGCTGGAGACTGAGTATCTAAGGTTGGTCACATGGGTGCTCCACACATACAGAACTGACCCCCAGAAAAAACCCTGGACACCAAAGTTTGGGTGAGCCTCTCTGATTGGTAATACTTCACACATGTTGTCATACATCATTGCTGGGATATTAAATTAAATATTTTAATTTCTAGGATATTTACCTGGTGCTTCAGGATAAAGCGCTCAAGGATAAAATGTAGTAAATGAACAGATATGTGGTGTTTTATGATTAATAGAATTTCATTTAATTGTTAAAATACTACATGGTGTATGAATTAAAATTCCCATGTTATAGATGTCAAATCATGCAGAAATCAAGGTCTAAGTATGTGAAATTTAGCAGGCATGATTGGTTCAAACCTATGTCTTACTTTCATGTGTGACATCTTTGTTCTATCAACCCCTATATCTTTAGAATGCTTTTGGCTGCAAGTAACAGAAACCTGACTCAAACTAGCATACGCATTAAAGACATTTCTTACGTTATAGAACTACTGCTCCACAGATGGGGCTATGCTATGGTCTGGATGGATTTTTCCCAAAAAATTCATGCACTGAAATCCTCACCCCTGACGTGATGACATTAAGAGTTGGGACCTTTGTGAAGTGATTAGGTCATGGGGCAAAGCCCTCATGAATGGTGTTAGTGTCCTTAAAAAGGAGGATCAGCTGGGGTGGCCCACACCTGTTATCCCAGCACTTTGGGAGGCTGAGGCAGGCAGATCACGAGGTCAGAAGATCGAGACCATCTTGGCCAACATGGTGAAACCCTGTCTTTACTAAAACACAAAAAATTAGCCAGGCATGGTGGTACATGCTTGTAGCCCCAGCTACTCGGGAGGCTGAGGCAGAGGAATCACTTGAACCCAGCAGTCTGAGATTGCAATGAGCCAAGATGATGTCACTGCACTCCAGCCTGGTGACAGAGTGAGACTCTGTCTCAAAATTAAAAAAGGAGGATCGGGAGACACCTCTTTCCCCTTTCACCATACGAGGTTACAGCTAAAAGGTGCCATCTATGAACAGGAAGCAGGCCCTTACACGGCAAATTTTCCAGGAACTTGATCTTGGGTTCCCCAGCCTCCAGGACTGAAATACATGTCTGATGTTTATAAGCTACTCCTTATATGGGATTTTGTTATAGCAGCCTCGATGAACTAAGACAGGCTTGTTCCAGTCACAGTATGATCAGGGCTCAGAGATAATATTGAAAACCTGGTTCTGTCTCTCTAATCTGGGGTCCTTGCAATTGGCTTCCTAGGAAGGAATTGGCTTCCTCTTTGTGGTTGCAAGGTTGCTGCCAGTGGCAATCTGAGCTTAATTGTTCAAGTAAGAGAGAAACTCATCCTCGAAGTGTGGAACAAAAATCCTTCCCTTCAGTCTGACTGGAGCAGTTTACCTCGCTAGGACCAATAACTGTCACCAGGCAAAGTAGCATTATCTGATTGGTTTATATTAGTCAGGATCTACCCCTGCATTTGAGGATAAAGTCATTGTCTTCTGCTTCATGCATGGGATAGAGAGTGGGAATAAAGTGGGGGTCTCAAAAAACATGCCTGCAACTTTCTAGAAATGACAAGAAAACCAGTGAGGCTGGAAGGAAATAAATTCGGAGGTAAATATTAGGAGGTGAGGTTAGAGAGTAACAGGGGTTAGATCGTGTAGGATCCTACCATTTGAACAAAATAGGGAGGTCTTGCAGGGCTTTGAGCAGAAGAATGCCATGATCTGCCTTATATTTGAAAAAGATCCCTCTGTTGTGGTGCAAACAAACTGTAGGGGAGTAAGGGGGCCATTAAGAGGCTAACACAGCTATCCAGGTGAGAGGTACTGGGGCTTTCATAAGGGTGATAGCAGTGGAGATTGTGAGAAGTGGTTTGATTCTGGACGTATTTTCAATATAGAGACTACAGAATTTCTGAAAAGATTGGATGTGGAGTGTGAAAGAAAAGCAGGGTTAAAGGTGTCTCTAAGGATGAAATTTGCATGAACTGTAATGGACAAGACTAAAACAAGTTTTGTGGGCCTGGGAGAAGTTCAGTTTTGTTTAGATATACTGAGTTTGAGATGTGTTTTAGATGCCAAGGTGGAGCATTGAATGGGCAGTCTTGTTCAGGGGAGTTAAGGCTAGCGATATCAATGGGAGAGGTATCAGCATATACATGATTTTTAAATTTTTATTATTTTTAAAGATGGGGTCTTGCTCTATTTCCCAGGCTGAAGTGCAGTGGTGCAATCACAGCTCACTGCAGGCTTAAACTTCTGGGCTGAAGGGATCCTCTTGCCTCAGCCTCCCAAGCAGAGTAGCTGGAACTATGTGAGCACAACACCATGCCCGGTTAATTTTTATTTATTTATTTATTTTTGGTAGAGATGGGGTCTTGCTATGTTGCCCAACCTTATCTCAAACTCCTGGGCTCAAGCGATCCTCCTGTCTCAGCCTGCTGAAGTGCTGGGATTATAGGCATGAGCCACTGCACCCAGCCATATATGATGTTTAAATCCATGAGACTGGATGAGATTCCTGGAGAAGTGAGACAGATAAAGAAGAGGGCCAAGGATTGAGCCCTGTGGCACTGTAAATTTTTAAAGATAGGGAAGAGATGAGAAACCAACTAAGATGTGGCCACTGACATAAAAGGGAAGTGAGTAGGATGTGGTATGCTGGAGCCAAAAGCAGAAAGGGCAGTATGGAGAGGCGCATGGTGAGCGTGCCACATGCTGCCACGTGGTGGGCTCTGGTCACCTTGAATTGACAAGGTGGAGGAGAGGGGCAAAGGCCTGGTTAGAGTGGTTTACTTTTATTATCGGTATTTTGCTCATATTAACAACCTTTCTTAATTTCAGTACTCTTTAGATATTCAGGTCTCTGAATGTTGCTAACTGCTTATAGCTCTCAACCTTGAAATAATCAGGAAGGATAATTCTACATACCATTTTTTCCTTTTGTTGGAAGATTTTTCTTTTGGTGACAAAGCCTGTATATATATTTTGGTGCTCAATATGGTCTTTGTTATTCAAGATAGCAACAAAAATGATAGATAAATAAAAGGTTGCTAATATTGAGGGCTAAAATATATTGAGAAGTTTGATAAACACATGAACTATATTCCTTTAATACTCATAACTTATGAAGTAGATACAACTATTGTCACCACTTTTGAGATGATGTAACTGGGATTAGAGAGGTCATGTTTCCTACCGAAGTTTTCACAGCTATAGATGGTAAGTTGGCAGAGCTGTGATTTTCATCAGGTCTGTCTTATTTTTATAATTAGTTCTCCTAATATTACAAACTATGGCTTCAATTGAAACATTCAGTTTGTATAAAATGTAAGGTGCCTTATACAATTTGTGAGCCCTTCAAAAATCCTGGTTGAATTTTATCGAATTGAGTTACATTATTAAGCATATTGAGATACCCAAGCCATGGCTGGCTTGCGGTCCTTTGGCCAGCTACCAATTTTTTCAGCTGATATTCCCCCACCCCACCCCATCCTTTTTCCCTGCTACACCAGGCAGGCACGATTTCAGGTTGCCTGATTTAAAAGCAATTATACCTCTAGAGAATCTTTTTGCCTCTGATTTCTAAGTGCTGGTTGTTTATAGAATTACTGCTCAGATCCCTTTAGTTCAAAATGAACATGCCAATGAAACTGAAATGAGAATCTGCACTTCTAAATTGGATTATCTGCTTCCCTGGTGTACCAGTTTGCACCATTCTTCCCTCAGCAAAGTTGCCAGTGATTCTCAGCAGTTTAGTTTTATGGCTTATGCTGGATGGTTGGGACTAGGTGCATCTAGTTAACTTATTAGTTATGCTGTGTCTTGGGGATGACTGTTGCCACAGTAACAGACCAACAGACTTTCCCTACCTGTTTAAATTGGTTCTACATCTTTTTTTTAAAGCTGTATTGAGAGCAGGGTAAGATCCAACCATCAGTTCTCAATTGGTATGCTCCAAGGCAAAAATTAAAAAAAAAAAAACCCAAAACTAGGAATGAATCCCTTGCTTCTTTCTCTCTCGCTTTCTTCTTGGGAAACCCTTTTCTGCCTTTCTTAGTAAAATGGAGTTGAAATCAATATGGCTATTTTGATATAATAGCAATTCATAAAACATGTTTCCACTGCTAACTATGTTTGGCACTGGCATAATTGACTAATGTCAACAGCACTGGCAGATGAATTAGTGTTTATCAGTTAACCGCTACTGCAGAGCTGTGCAGAGGAGGTAACAAAATGCAGTATTTTCTTTTTTATTTCTTTTTTTTATTTCGTTTTTGTCTTGTTTTGTTTTTTGAGAGAGAGTCTCACTCTCGTTGCCCAGGCTGGAGTACAATGGCGCGATCTTGGCTCATCGCAACCTCCGCCTCCCAGGTTCCAGCGTTTCTCCGGCCTCAGCCTCCTGAGTAGCTGGGATTACAGGCGCCTGCCACCACGCCCGGCTAATTTTTTGTATTTTTAGTAGAGACAGGTTTCACCATGTTGGCCAGGCTGGTCTCAAACACCTGACCTCAGGTGATCCACCTGCTTTGGCCTCCCAAAGTGCTGGGATTACAGGTGTGAGCCACCGTGCCCGGCCAATGCAGTATTTTCATGAACTTGGTGAAAAGAGTGGGTGGGTGGCTTAATTTGCCCCTAAATGGAGGGTTGGAAGAATTAACAGACTTTCTGGAACACAATGTAACTGTCAGGTAAGTCAGTTAAGACAGGTTTGAGTCTAAATGTAGTCAAGTCACCTTTTAATTTCTAGAAAAATAATTGACCAAAACATTTGTTGAAGAAGCATTTAAAAAGTACAGTTCCAATGAAGAACCATGCATTTATCATTATATAGTATGAAACAAAACTTTGCATTCAGGATTTTGAAAAAAAAATTAATTGTGAAAAGACAGGGCAGCCTGATGTCAAAGTTGAAGAAACCAAATGTGGGGATAGATATGTGACCCAGGAGCGGGACTGCTGGACCCCCTGGGGGACAAAAAGAAGGAAACTGAGGGCCCACGTGCTGTCTTTGTCATCCTCTTGATTGGCACCTCCTCTTTAGGGAACAATTTGCCTTCTCTGCCAAGGGAAATAAAAATACGGCAACACATTGGCAGCTGTTAATGAGAATTAAGGGGCCAAATGGGTAAAGTGGAATGCATTATATTTATTTAGCTGGTTTTTGACATTTTTAAAAGATACCATGTACCAAATGCCACTCATCCTCCCAGACAGAGTAGAAAATGTTTTCACTCCTTAAGAGATTCTTTAAAAATAGGAACTAAGGCTTTCTGCTCACCAGAAAGCTTAGTCTTAACCATGACTCACCCACCTCTGCTTGCTAGCCTATCTCCACCTACACACATGATGAAGCCCTGGGCCCAACCTTAACTGCACATAGAATCGCCTGGGTAGCTTTTGAAAATCTTGAAGCCCAGTCTGTACAACAGATCAATTAAGCAGAGGCTCCTGCCTTATTGGTTTTTAAAAGCCCCAGGTGATTCGTATCAAGGTTTAACATCTCCATAGTGTGGATACTATGAACCCCTGGTTGCCCAGAAATGGAGGTCTCTGAAAGCATATTTTATGATGAAAGAAACAAGAAGGCAATATTTCCCACGATGATTATGTACAACTTTTATAATCAGGAAAAATATTTTTAACTGAATTAAATGCTGAGTAGAAAAGGTAATCCTGACAAGTCCCAGTTATTAGCACCTAACATTGTGCAAGAGACATGATCGATACTTTTATGTGATATTTATTTAATCTTCATAGCAATTCTATGTGGTAGCTGGATTTATCCACTTGACAGATGAAGAAACAGAGGTTCTGGGATAAATAAATGAGATCACACAGCTGGTGGAGGGAGAGCTATACTTAGAGCTGAGAGGTTCCAAAGCTGTTTCTATCATATTCACTGCTCTTCCCCAAGTCGAACTTTAGAGAAACTTCTGAGTTCTAGGCTTCCTCTATGCATAGTCATCTGTCAGAGTTGTAAACAAGGGTGCTATTCCATATTCTTTGTATTATTTGAAATTGCCTCAATTTCCCTCCTTGTTAGTCCCTCTTCGCTTCTATTTTAGTTTCCTCTCTTATTACCTTCCCACTCTTCACTTTCCATGCTAAGGCCAATGTCAGAATGTTTAAGTTGTTCATTGCAATAGCTATCTTCTGGTATAATGAATACTTTTTTCAGTCATCATTTGCACACATTAACTCATAACACACATTTTACTAAACAGATGGGGAAACTGAGGGAAAGCAACCTCATTGTTTTTCTGAAACTTGAAATATTTTCTCCAAGGTAAGATTTTGACCACACATCTCCCATTCTGTAAAACTACCCTTACCAAAAGGTGCCTCACTATCCAGGAAAGTGAAAAAGTGAAAGGAAAAAAACAAAACTAAACATATGCTCTTGATTTCTTAACGTTGGCAATTTGTGGGTCCTGGGTAAGTGCCTGCTATTTGCGTGTGTCTGGGGAAGCACCCTACGATACTAAGGGTAAGGCCTAAAATGGCGATTTGAAGAATGGTGTGAGATTGAGGTGGGTGCTTGTGTAAGTTGTGATGAATAATGTCTTTGTCTGCAAATGGATGATTAGCTGCGACTGAGATTCCTGTTTTCAATATAGCTCATGAGAAGGCCTATTAAAATATCAATAGACTGCTTCCATTTATATAGCATTGTGGCAAATATAATTGGTGAGTTTCTCATGTTGCCACGTTCCTCCTCCCCCTGACTTATTTATGAGTGTTACATAGTAATGAAAAAGATAGGCTGTAATGAACTACTGCTAGGCAGAACATTTTCCAGTGTTGCTAAGAGTTTCTTTTCTTTCCAACAAAATTGTTTCTTTCTCTCTCCCCATCATCATTAGTCTGTGTTTTGATGATAAAACAGAATTAGAAAGTTGGCTATTCATAATTAATACCTGTTTACTATACGAAATGGTTTTTTGCTAGAGAAAATAATGGTAGGAAACAGTACAAGGAGCGCTTCGGTTCTGTGACTCTCAATTAGCAGAGCCACATTAGTTACCTGCAGTAGGAGTGTGGTATCTTAAATAGCTGTAATGCGATACGGGACACCATGACAGAGTGTATCTGAATGACATTTCCCAAGATATTCCAAACATTGACTGCTTTTCTTGTTATTTATTTTTTGAAACAAATAAAAGATGGAAACGAAATTGTAATAAATTTTCTGAAACAATAATTATACTAGCTGCAAATTTGTAAAGCCAAACCAAACAGTACAGTTGTCCAATTTGGCAATCCCCAATCGAAAAAAGGACTGATATTATCATTTTGGAACATTGACTATTCATAGTTTCTACCTTGAAAGGAGTCCAAATATTTTTGATGAAAATCAGAGATAATATATGGCTTGTCTCAAGAATGATAGGTTTGTATCTGTTCCTAGAAATCATTAAGCGTCATCTCCTCTCTGCTATATAACCCTATGTTGTGCTGGAGCCATAGAATTTTCTTCCTGCTACTTTTTATTTGTGGTATTTATGTGTTTTATTGATTATGTGACATAATAAAACATAGCAAGTTGGAGCCGTATGTGCTATATATTTTGTTCAACAGCGATGCAGAATGTTAGGGCTCCACTCTCCACTTGAAACATCTTGCTGGGATATAAATAGATTTATAATGACTACTAGGCTCTGTGCCTGCAAAATACCCTGGTAGGTAGCTCATTATAGAGCTAACATCATTAATAAAATAGCTGAAAAATTTCACAAGTACAGGAATATCTTTTACATCAGTAGCTGTAAGGAAAATACCTAGCGTATGCATAATTTGAGACTCATTTTAAAGCTATAATTTATCATCATTATCTACATATTATAATGGCAAAACAGGTTTAATTGCTTTTGACTGGACTGGCATCATGATGAGGAGAAAAGTTAGTAGCAGATGGCCCCACTGTCAAAACTGCAGTCTCTTAGCCCAAAATAAAGTAACAGACTGAAGAGAACGTTTCTGGTTTCTAGCTCTATCTTATCTTGATAAGTATGAATTAGCATTTTCTGGTATTATAATTGTCTAGAGAAAAGTGGAAATAGTAATTATTTACAGAAGACTAAAATAGCTGTGAAATTCAACTTTAGCAGGTTTAAATTGTCTAACATTTTTGGATTAACAGAAATATTTACTTTTGGTATGACTTAGTGAGTTAAAAAAAATTTCCATTTTAGCTTTACAATATTATATTGCTGGCATGTGAACACTTTGAATACATCTGTTTTGGAGTTGCATAATATTTGGCTTTTGCTCCTCCTACAAAGTTTTCTGCTCTTTTAGTAACGTCAAAGACAAAAAATATTTTATTTGGAATAACCTGCCTGTATATGAACAAATAATTTATCCAGAGCTCTTAAAGGTGCACAGGACTTATATCTCACTGTGTTTGAAATTTCAGTATTGCTGCCTCAGTTACAACATGGTCTGACCTCCTATATGAAACACAACACAGATGGATAATGTGATTTGCTTTAAAAAAAAAAAAATGACACCCCATCCAGTCATAGAGTTCCTCAGCAAATCAAAGAATTTAAAATCAAATAATATAATGATTCAAACTATAAAACTGCAAAAATTAAGTCTTCTTCTTCATCTTTTAAGTCTTTGGTGGCCCAAGAAGAACACAGTTATCAGCTGGTAGATTACACTGTTGGCTGGTCAATGCAAGTAAATTAACTGCTTCAGCTGATAGAAAAGAAATGCCAGCTATAGCAACTTAAATGAAGGTGACATGCTATCTGCAAAATAATGTGAATTTGAAAGTGCAGTTTAACCCCAAAGTAAAGGAAAGAAAAAAAGAAGAATGAAGCAATCTGCCAGACTAAAATAATGTGCGACAGAGAAATTATTCGGAAATGGAACTGGTTATAGAGATACAGATTTATTATTTGGTTGCTGTCATGATAAATTTGCCTCAGCTATGCCCATACATGTTACAGTATTCATGTCTGAGATGAGTGGAGATGTTGCAAAAGACTTTGCACAATTGAAAATTCATTCTGAAAATATAAATGGGTAAATATTCTTTCCTAAGAGAGTGTGTGTGTGTGTATATATATATATATATGTAACCTTTAAATATATATAAATATAGAGGATTTTAAAATCTACATATATATCACACACAAATACACATATATTCATATTTTAAAAGAAAACGATCTGTTAGTGAATTGAGATATCCACATACCATAAGGGATTTCAGACTACAAAATGAATTTCTTATTATCACCTATTGATATAAATGGTTTAGAAAACCATTTCAATGACTATAAAATAGATATTCTGATCTAATACAAAATAGTGACTTTAAGGGCTAGACACTGTATAGATTGATGTTATTAACGAGTATTGTTCATTGAATTTTATAACACATTTAAGCTAAATAATTCAGTTTAATCTCACCATTTTTTTGTCTTCACATATAGCAATTTTTGCAATCATATGAGATATTCATCATAAAGTAGGACTTAGCCAAATATTATGAGAAGCAGAAGATCTAGAGGACATGCAAATACTTTTGGTATAGGAGAGGAGTGTAATTTCTCACTTGGGATTCATGAAGCCTCTCAAAGCTTGGAAAGCTATATATTTTTTTGGCATGTTTGGTATGAAGATTCACAGTTTGTTTGGTAGACTTCCATTAACAAATTAAACTACAATCCTTCTTTCTACCAGTTGGTTTTCTCCAAGAAATATTAATGCAGATGGCTCTAGTTTGGACAGCTCCAATGATAGAAGGATAGTCACTACTCTTTGAAATTCTCTGTTGAATGATTATTGTCATTCAATAGCCAAGTTCTACTTCTAGTCATTTTTAATATTAGAAATTTTTCTGGGGCTGTCTGAGACATCTTTGGCTGCACCATTGTCTCATCTCCTCATCTCTTCTATCCAATTAGAAAAGTCTCCCAACTCCACTTTCTGCAGCTGACTTCTGTCTCTAACACTGATGCATTTTATATTCCTCCCACCTAAAACACTATATGTTTTTATCAAGCAATATAATGACAAAATATATTTTACATGTGTATGGGCTCTGGCTTCTAGTCACTGGTAGATTCAAACATAGTATTTTTGTGGTGCAAAATACTTGGTGTCTATGTCATTATTATTACCTTCTTCATCACTTCATCCTTATCACGTAAGCTTATTGACAGCTTAATGTGCAGGCACTATGTCAATGCACATGATGATATTTGACAGAGCAGCTGAGTGAGGTAGATACTTTTATGATTCCCCACTTTACACATAACGAAACCAAAGCTTAAAGGGTTAAAGTATCCAAGGCCATACAATTAATGAAAGTGACTTGAGATTGCAACCCAGATCTCTTACATTTCAGAATTTATGCTTTTAATCACTGTTTGTTGTTGTCCCAAAATTTCAGAATTTGTATTTTTTATAAAATAATCATGTATTGTTGGTCCATAAATGGTTTTCAGTGTCATCACTCTGAAGCAATACTTTTATTTTGTTCCTTTTATTTGCAAAATATATACACATAAAGAATCAGTTCATTTTTACATAGATTTGGTATTTACAAAATGTTAAATGACAGATTTTTCTCCCAAATAGTATCTTTTATATTTAAACTTATCTTAAAAAGATAGAATTGTTTAGAGCCCTTGAAATTGCTGGTGTTTGAAAAATTACTGAAAAAGATAGAGATGTAAAATAAGGCCAATGAAAAGTAAGAATAGTAAGTAACATCCTTTTGTTTTACTAAAGTGGGATTGTTTAATGTTTTGAACAAATTAGAAACAATAATAAAATTAGTATAAAGTAGAAGCTATTAGGGGCAAGGGGAGAAAGTTTTACTATAATATAATCTATATCATCTAATTCCTGTGTGATGATTTATAATATTCTCTTCTAGAAAAGTAAAAAAGAAAAAAAACACTTGGAACTATGCTGTTGGAAATGCACATTTCACTACTGCAATGTATAATTATAGCCTACGATAGCAGCTTGCATTATCCTTTAAATATTTATTCTCCTGAATAATTAGATTTAGGATATTTGAATTCATTTGGTGAATACGCTATTAACTTTTATATATTTTGATAGTATACCAATCGTTCACTTGTCTAGCATCAAGTAAATGAAACTAAATAGTGTAGAAGTTTACAGCAAAATTATTCATTTTCCTGGATCCTGTTGAATATTTACATCTAAAACTGAATACCTATTCCAAACTGGGAAAATACAGTTACTGACTTACTTCTGGTGGCTAAAAATTAATTCGATTGTAGCCTTCTATTTTACTTCTCTTTGTAGTTGAAAGTAATGGTTAAAAATAAATGAAGACAATATTACATCAAAACCATTCCAGAGCTCAAAGAGGTTTGGAGGCTGTTACCATGGTGCCGACTGTGGCGGATCCCCAGCAGGGTTTGGCATGGCTGCCTCAACAAAATGGGCCTAACTTTTGTTTTCTACAGAAACAGTAAGACTCCAAAGGCCTGTGTTGACAGGTAATGAGATTTAATTCATAAGAGGGGGGGAAAAAAGGAGAGAAAATATCCATATTCATTGCTTAATCAAATAAAATTCTTTCAGAGGATTCTGGGAATTGTCCCCAGTTGCTTCCAAAGCCTCCTTTTGATAGCTGTAAATAAATTACCTTACGAATAACTTCTTAATCAGGGAAGAGAAGCGCTGTTCAATACTTGATCTCTCCCTTTGGGTGGTCCCAGCCAGAGAGCAGCCGTCTTCCTCCTGATAGCTCGGCTTCTGAAAAGCCATATAGCATTATGCTGACAGCTGTAGACCCCTTTTTTTGTTAGGATAACAAACACCCTGTGTTGAGGACAGCATCGAGCCAGCTTGCAGTATGCCCAATTAGAGAAGCTAAAATCTCATTTGTTTCACCATGGGAGCCCCCTGAAAGCACACCGTTTTGGCCTCATTACAGTATTTTTAACTTTACAAAAACAATTTCATTATGGAAATTAAAGAAGCTCATTTGGCCCTAGCATGTATGCTGAAGTTAATAAATTCCAGAAGTATTTCAACTACCGCAGCATGTAGTTTTGTCTTCACTTAATCACAGCCAATGTGTAGTTGCTTTTTTAAAAATATAGTGGGTCCATAGAAAATTATCATTTTCATTGCTGTTTACTGTGTTTTGATTAAAAAGCAAACAAACCTGCAAGAAAAATATTAACTTCAACTGTGTTGGGAGAGAATAAATTCCTGAAATTGGTGTCTTTGTGGGTATGTTGATCGCCTGAATGCATAAGTTCTGCATGCTCTGTTTATGTGTAACTCTTCGGAAGGTAACAAGAACCTGAACAATAAAATTGAAATAACATCCTCTATGTACTCAATGCCCGTGGAATTCATGTTCAATGTTAAAGACAGGGCTAAAAATTTCCATATTTACTCTTATTTGAAAAGGGAGGAATTTTCCCGTTTTGAAGTACGGTCTATGCGTTGCTTAACAATGGCAATACATTATGAGAAATACGTTGTTAGGTGATTTTGTCGTGGTGCAGACACCATAGGGTATACTTACACAAACCTAGATGGTATAGCCTACTGTGCACCTAGGCTATATGATATAGCCTACTGCTCCCAGGCTACAAACTTGTACAGGATGTTAGTCTACTGAATACCATAGGCAATTGTAACACCATGGTAAGTATTTGTGTGTCTAAACATATGTAAACATAGAAAAGGTACAGTAAAAATACGGTACTGTAATATTCTGGGACCACCATTGTATATGCGGTCTGTTAACTGAAATGTCATTACGCAGCACATGCCTGTAGTTGGCTTTTGTCTTACCAACGACAGGGGAAAATAATACAGCAGGTAATTAAATGGTGATGGGAGTGTTGGATTTGAAACTCCACACAGCTTTATATAAGCTAATATCCCTGTAACTTTCTGAGTGATGGATATGCTGTGCTGGTCCCCAGCTGCCATAACAGGGGATCCTGAGCTGGGCTATGTGGAACTCAGTCGCTTTCTAAGAGGAGCTATAGGCCAAAGCACAGCACATCTGTTTTTCCTTTTCTTCTTCAAAAGTCAACATTCTAAATTAATCTCCTCCAGATCAAGTTATAATTAACAAATTGATGACATTAAAAAGATGATCTCCAAAGTTACAATATTGAGACCCAGTAAATCATTAACTAAGATGTGAATACATACTTTTCTTTTCTCCATCCAAAATAATGATGCATTAAGTTTTAAAATTTTGGGGTGAGTAGAGGGAGAAAACAAGGGTCTATTTATAAGCTAGAGAAAACAATTGTCAGAAAACATGGCAATAGTTTGGTTTGGCAAAGAGAACATAATGAGCTATAATTCCATCTTTCTGGCACATGGAACTTAATGTGTTTGTGTGTGTTTTCCTTTAGTGTTTCTCTCTGTAGTTCACCCAACTCCCTTCTCTCACTCTGTCCTCTTTTTCTTCTTTCCTTCTTCCCTTTCATCTCTCTCTCTTTGTCTGTCTATCTTCTATCTATCCATATCTGTCTGTCTCTTATCTATCCATCTACCTCTTCTTTCGGTCTATCATCTGTCTAACTTCTATATTTATCTTTGTTTATTTGTCTTTATCTATTTGTCTATGTGTAACTCAGGACTTGTTAGGACTTCTTCTATATCTATCTGTCTGTTTATCTCCATCTATCTCTATTATCTATCTATCTGTCTGTCTGTCTGTCTGTCTGTGTGTCTATCTATCTATCTATCTACTCTATCTGGAGAGTAGTTGAGCAGTTACAGATAATGCTCTTTGTAACACAATATCAATCTTGCTGTATTTTATCAGTAATTGCTGTTCATTTAATGCCTCTTCCACAGGGATGTAGAAGAACTCATAGAAGCAACTATGAATCCAGGTAGGATTAGTGTTACTGTTGGATGGTACCTATCTTCCATGAAGATAACTTTGTTACCTCATGGTGGAAAGTTCTATCTGTGTCTCCAAAAACATTATCAGCAGTTTAAGCTAAATATTCAGGACCATTCTCTCATCCTCAAAAATAATGAGCAGTAATTTGATATTGTAGAAAAATTACTGGACTTGGAACAAGAAGGCCAGAGTTCTGGTCTAGCTATATTGGTTAACTGTTGCTGTATAACATATTAACATATCATACCAAAACTTAGTGGCTTAAAACAATAATAAACATCTATTATCTTACACAGTCTCTGTGGTCAGGAATTCGGGAATGGTTTGTCTGGATGGCTCTGCCTTGAATTAGTTTGCTAGGGCTGCTATAAGAAAGCATAGCAAACGGGGTGGCTAAAACAAAAATTTATTGTCTCATAGTTCTTGAAGCTAGATGTTCAAATTTAAGGTGTTAGTAGGACTGAGATCACTCTAAAACCTATAGGGGAGAGCTTTCTTGCCTCTTTGACCTTCTAGTGGTTGCTGAAAATTTATGGCATTCCAAAGATGCATCACTCTAATCTCTGCCTCCGTTGTCACATGACATCTTCTCCCTGTGTATCTCTTCCATATCTTCCCTATGGATGTCTGCTTCTCTGTCCAAATTTCCCCTCTTTATAAAGATAACAGTCATTTTGGATTGGGGCCCACACTAATGACCTCATCTTAACCTAATCACATCTGTAAAGATGCTATCTTTTTTTTTTTTTTTTTTGAGACAGAGTCTCGCTCTGTCACCGAGGCTGGAGTGCAGTGGTGCAATCTCGGCTCACTGCAAGCTCTGCCTCCCAGGTTCAAGCCATTCTCCTGCCTCAATCTCCTGAGTAGCTGGGACTACAGGTGCCTGCCACCACGCCCGGCTAATTTTTTGTATTTTTAGTAGAGATGGGGTTTCACCGTGTTAGCCAGGATGGTCTCAATCTCCTGATCATGAGATCTCATGATCCGCCCACCTCGGCCTCCCAAAGTGCTGGGATTACAGGCATGAGCCACCGCGCCCACCCAAAGATGCTATTTCTAAATGAAGTCACATTCACAGGTACCGAGTATTAGGACTTCAATATATCACTCAGGGGGTGGGACACAACTTGACCTGTAACAGGACTCTTTCATGAAGTTGCAGTCAAGACGTTGGCTTGACTTCAGTCATCTGAAGCCTTGACTAGGACTAGAAAATCGGCTTTCTAGGTGGCTGATTCACATGACTGGTATGCTGATGCAGGTTGTGGCAGGAGGCCTCAGTTATTCCCCATGTGGGCCTCCCTATTGTGACACGCACCATAACTATTATTTATGGCAGTGACCTCTGGTGCTTTGCTTCTGTACAGGAAGAAAAGTTTCTTTTTTCACCTATCACTAGGTTCATCTCTGAGTACACAACAAAGGACAGATCAACAAGAGAAAAGCATATAAGTATATTTAATATAGATTTTCTATAACACAGGATCCTTCAGAAAGGTCCAGAGAAACAGGGAATCTTGTGTATTTTTTAGGCAAAGTTTGAAGAAGTGGATAGTTGTGGAGAAGTGTGTTTTTAAAAGGGGGTGTGATCTAATGGTAGTAAACTGGGGGGAATTTAGCAAGACTTATTTGTTTAGATTCTTCTCTGTGTTCTTGTGTCTTCAGAGATAATATGGTTTGGCTCTGTGTCCCCACCCAAATCTCATCTCAAATTGCAATTTCCACGTGTTGAGGGAGGGAAGTGATTGGATTATGTGGGCAGTTTCCCTTTGTTCTATGTTCTATGTATTATGCTGTTCTCTTGATAGTGAGTGAATTCTCATGAGATCTGATGGTTTTGTAAATGGTAGTTTTTCCTGTGCTATCACATGCTCTCTCACCTGCTGCCATGTAAGACATGCCTGCTTCCCCTTCCACCATGACTATAAGTTTCCTGAGGCCTCCCCAGCCATGGGGAACTGTGAATCAATTCAACCTCTTTTCTTTAAAAATTAGCCAGTCTCGGGCAGTTCTTTATAGCAGTGTGGGAACAGACTAACACAAGAGATAAGAATGTTCCTTTCCTCTGGATGTAGAAAGGGCACCTTTTGAATGAGGTTTTATGATCTGCTACAGGGGAGAAGGGCAAAAGAAGGTGAGAGAGAGTTTTCTGCTTCTGCCTCTGCAGTGTTTTCAAATGCCAGGGTGCCATTTTGGGGATTAGCTTCCCCTGAACCCCATCACTTCTACTATCACGATCCCCATTCCTCCTGGAGGATGTTTACATCCTTTCAGTGGTTGTTAGTGATTATGGGCCCCCACTTCCCACTCACTAACTAGGTTGCAAAATCCTTGAAGGCAAAGACCCTGATATTGTCACCACAGCACCTCCAGTTCTAACTGAGTGTTCTACTTATTCGAAAGTTTAATACACATTTGATGAATAAATGTAGGATTGAGAGTTGCTAGTGACTCTCCAGGCACCTCGGTGTCTTCTTGTTGGTGAGGACAGGGGCTGCAAAGCATTTCTAAGGAACAGAGCTTTCCTCACTAGCACGACCAATGCAGACATAATTCTGAAGAGTAGTCCTGGGGAGGGCTGTGCAATGAAGAAACCAATTTTCAGCTCACTCTTCTCAGAATTGCGTGACAATCAACTATCTGGGTCAATTTGGTTGAAGAGTTCTCTTATTGAGTGCCATTATCCCATACTTACAAATTTCACATGGCCCTGGATTGGTTTTTAACTGGCTCTTGATATCTTTTTTAATGGCATAACCTATTTACCTGTTTTTCTGTAAACTTATGCATCCTTTTCACAGAGTCTTTCTATGTATCAAAAGATCCTTTGAAGGAGACAAGGATAGCCATCCAGTCCAACTTTGTGACCCAGTGTTTCACTGTGAACATCATTAATTGCAATAGTGTTATAAAAGTAACCTTTCTACAAATAAATCCTCCTCAGGAGTATGTGCTTGGAGTGGTCAACAACCTAATTAATGATATTCCAATTTTTACTTCAAGTAAAGACCTTCTTCATCCTTGCTTTACTTCTAGACCCTGTGCCATTTTGCATTTGTGACTTTAGCAACCCAAAGAAAATGTGTTTCTGACTTCAAATGTGCCTGTTTTCTTGATTCTCCCTTATTTAATGTATGCTGTTGTTGAAAGGGCAAAATAAGAATTCTAAAATTAATTCTGAAATGCACATGATTTACACTTTAGATCGTATCAAAATAATTTTTCCCATTTACGCCACATGAATCAGATCTGTTTTATTTTTCTCTCCTACTTACTTGAAGCTTAGGTATTTGCACTGGTGGAGTTGAGGAGTAGCAGTCTGGCCTATGTTTTTGTGGCTGTATGTGTATGGGGGCATGGGGGAATGTGTGTACCCACATAGAGGGGACTGCCCAAGAGTCATTTCTTATAAGCTGCATTTAAGTAAGGAAGCATACTCCTTTAATTTAGATTGTCTCTTCTGTTTCTGGATTTCTAAGGACAGCTGGTAGAGATTTTGGAAGAAGTTATTCAATGCCCCTCCAAGCCATGTCATAGTGTATCCATTAGGAATTAGACTTCCCACCCCCAGAAAAGCCATGCTCTTGGCGGGAAGAACTGGTCTTTGCAACTCTCATATTGATAACAATGTAAATGTTATAATCTTAGAGTATTAGAGGTACACTAGACCTTAAGAGAATTTCCAGTTTTATTGTTTCATTTTACAAATCAGAAAACTGAGGTCGAAAGAGGTTAAGGGATTTGTGATAGAAAAATAAAAAATACAGTTGGGAGAGTTGACCAATTTTTTGGACACCGAGGCTAGGCCAGTGTTCTTTCTATTATAGCTCTATTTACTTCAGTGTTAAAAGACAAAGTCTTTCATTGCCTTTTATTGCAACTCAGCAGTGGAAAAATTAACTCAAAAGGCCCAAGATATACTAAACATCAATAGTCTTGGCCCTATGAGTAGTTCCATTAACTCATTTAGGAGAGGCAGGCTATTGATAAGTGATTTGGCTTCTGCAGCAAGTGTAAATAGCTCCTTCATTGTCTTAGAAGTCAATGTTTCTTTTTAAACATCAGATGTGCCTCCTGAGAGATACAATTATCACTCCTAGATGTTACTGAAGAATTTGAAGCTTTGAAGTAAGTTTAAATAAAAATCAAAAGGAGGAACTAATATTGCGCAGTAGACAGTCCACCCTGTATACCGTCTTATTCCCAATAGGATCATTGTTTTACAGATCAAGGGTTTCGTGTTCATTCCATATACACCAATAATCTGAAAAGTGAAGGGTTTTTTTCCTCTAAACTGAGACTGATTTTTTTTTTTTTTCTTTTGAGACAGAGTTTTGCCCTTGTTGCCCAGGCTGGAGTGCAACGGTGCTATCTCAGCTCACTGCAACCTCCGCCTCCCAGGTTCAAGTGATTCTCCTGCCTCAGCCTCCCAAGTAGCTGGGATTACAGGCACCTGCCACCATGCCCAGCTAATTTTTGTATTTTAGTAGAGACAGGGTTTCACCATATTGGCCAGGCTGGTCTCGAACTCCTGACCACAGGTGATCCACCTTTCAGCCTCCCAAAGTGCTGGGATTACAGGCGTGAGCCACCCCACCCAGCCAAGAATGATTCTTAAATAGGGACATTCTCATGATTCTAGATATTTTGAACAAAGTTGTACAAAATATTGTACAAAGCAATCATCAGCCAAATGTGGGATTTTGACAAGTCATTTCACTTCCCTATTCTTCCATTTCCACATTTGTAAAACTAAAGTTCTTATTGCCTCTAAAGGAGAGGGAATAAATGTGACTTATTCATTCAGTCACTCCATCAACAAATAATTGAGGCTCTGGGATGCCTTTTATTTCTTGTTCTATATCTCACAAAATTCTCATTGTGTAGTAATTGTCTGTTTTCTGCCTGAGCCTTACCAACTACCACCAGACTATAAGTTCCCTGAGGGCAGGTTGTTTGTCATTCTTATTCACTGATGAATTCTGAATGCCCAAGAGGCTTCCTGTCACATAGTAGAGACTTAATGAATAGCAACCATGCATGGAAACATGTCTGTAATGAACCTTCAGTGACCCAGCAGAGACAGAAAATCATAGAGATGACATTAATGGCTTTTGGTATGGGCTGTAAAAGGAATATACAGTTTGAGGAGGCATAAAGGGGAGGCATTG
This sequence comes from Pongo abelii, assembly GCF_028885655.2. NCBI lineage: Eukaryota > Metazoa > Chordata > Mammalia > Primates > Hominidae > Pongo > Pongo abelii. The sequence goes on from NC_071995.2 coordinate 95,709,150, forward strand.
ACTCTAGCTTGGTGGAATTAGGGAAAGGTTCATGGAGAAAGTACTAAGTCTTCACAAAAACTGGGATAAGTGCTATTCTATTCATTTGTATAAACGAGAAAAACGAAGCTCCAGATACTTTTAAGAGTCAAAGATCTTGGTCAGAAAGTATAGCGGTCCGTTGGTATGCACGGGGTACTGTTATGCATAGGGTATTGGTTCCAGGACCCACTGCAGATACTAAATTCCACAGATGCTCAAGTTCTGAAGTCGGCCTTGTGGAACTCACAGATACATTAAGTCAGTCCCTCTGGTGTCCACAGGTTCTGTATCCTGCAAATATTGAATTTTCAATCTGTGGTTGGTTGAATCTGTGGATATGGAATCTGTGGATATGGAGGGTCAATTGAACTGAATCTGGGCCTTGTATCTAGGAATCTGCATCCAAACCTTTCCCCCAACAGCCCCTGCCTTTGCTCTGTCTCTTCTCCAGAAAGTTCACAGTTCAGTCTTTCCTAAGGAAGTGGCCATGAGTTCTGTAAGTGTATGAATCATCTAGATGGAAGAGATTTTACCATGTGGTGTCTCAGCTGATAGAATAGTTCCAAGCTTATTCTCCATTGTTCTCAGATGGTTTTCCTGAAGGCAGAGTCTGATAGGCACAGTGTTCTTTTATTTCTATCCAAAATTTTCCATGTAATGGCCAATACTATTTCAATTTTTTTTTCTAAGACAGGATCTCACTCTATAACCCAAGCTGGAGTGCAGTGACATGATCACAGCCCACTGCAGCCTCAACCTACTGAATTCAAGCGATCCTCCCACGTTAGCCTCCCAAGTAGCTGGGACTACAAGAGTGTGCCACCATAACCAGATAATTTTCATACTTTTTGTAGAAACAGGAGTCTCATTATGTTGCCCAGGCTGGTCTTGTACTCCTGAACTCAAGCAATCCTCCTATCTTGGCCTCCCAAAGTGCTTGGATTACAAGCATCAGCCATTGCACTCAGCCTTACTATTTCAGTTTTTTACCTTCAGGTGTATATTGATTGATGGATCCATAAAGTACTCTGTACTTTTTGTCCTCATTTTATGATTACAAAATAAAAGTGTTTAAATTCCGAAAACAAGACCAGTGTTCTCACCCTCCTTCTTTTCAGTTGTACCTTCTGTTTTGATCCCTCATGCTCCAAACATCCTATCAGTGGTTTCAAAAGGTAACTTCAATACCATTGGTTACCAATTTAATGATGGCTTTGCAGTTTTCTACCCACTGGATCAAAATGTTAACCGACCTTTGTCTCTGCCATAAATCCCATCAAAGTGTTTACATCTATCCCAAAATCTCTTTTAAATGCAAATAAATGAGTTCAGCAGAGACACAAATACCACGTGGATCGTTAACTGCAGCCTGCAGACTGTTCTAATCATTAACTGCAGCTTGCAGAGATTCTTGACAAAAGAGAAAAAAAAAAAAAGAAGAAGGAGAAGAAGAAAAGAAACAAGAAAAAATGTGTGGAGGTCTCTTTAATGAGGCTTTCCTTCTCGTTTATCAAAGATGGTGTAGTTTTGCCCAGCTGGCCTGGTTTGAACATTGGAAAACAGCTAAATCTGAATCACATACAAGCCCTCTCTACCAGGTGAAGTACATGCATTAAGGTGTATGTTTCTTTAATTTTTTTATTTTTAAACCATGCTATTAGGCATCAGCTTAGGGTCTATGACAGAGATGATTAAAGAACACAAAAAAATCTGGCCATTTGAGTAATTACTGAGCAGGCAATATTTTTCTTTCTGATTATCTCTCAAATATTCTCCCAGTCAAGGTTGCCGGACAAGTATTAGACTGGAATTATAGAGCTGGAAGACCCTTAGAAATCCCCCAATTCAGACCCCTTATTTCATAGGTGGGAATCCTCAGGTACCCATACTGACCTAGTGACTTGACCACTTTCTCACAGATAGTTAAGGGCACTTGTGCAGTCAAAAGCAGGCCTTCCCATTCCTGAGCAGAATCTTTCTCTACTACTTTTCAATAGTAAGTTAGGCCTGGGAAGAATTATGGTATGCTACAGACTGAATGATGGTGTTACCCCTATACTCATATGCTGAAACCCTAACCCCCAGTGTGATGGTATCAAGAGATGATTAGGTTATAAGGGCAGAGTCCTGATGAATGGGATTAGTATTCTTGTAAAAGAGAACTGAAAGACCCCTTAACCCTTTCACCATGTAAGGACACAGCTAGAAGGTGCTGTTTATGAGAAAGTGGGCCCTCACCAGATACTTTCTGCCAGTGCCTTGATCTTGGACTTCCCAGCCTCTAGAATTATCAGAAATAATTTTGTTGTTTAAAAACTACCCAGTCAGTGGTATTTTGTTATAGTAGCCTGAACACAGACTAAGACATGGTATTTCCTTCTTTGGAAGGTGAAATATACAATACAGTTTTGAATTTCTTTGGGACAGTCTATTCAGGTAGAGATGCACAAAAAGCCCATTCAAATAGACGTAAGTGAGAAAATAGAACTCAGTGGCTCATGTAACTGCAAAATCTAGGCCTTAATGTAGACCTGGTTCTCTCTTAATTTTTGGACTCTGATTTTCTCCATTGTGGTTTCATTGATGGCTGCATACAACACCAGGACAAAATATTTCCACATTCAAATTCAAGACAAAAAAGAATTACTCTTTTCCTGAGCAATCTGAATTAGCACTTATTGGCTCAGTTGGGTCACATGTTCATTTGCAAACTTATCATCATAGCTCAGGGAAATGTGATGCTTTCCTTGGTTGGGCCTGAATCACATGCTTTCCCTTGGAGCCAAGAACATGATCAATTCTAACAAAGGCACTGAGAGTGGGGGAGAAGGTGGTTCACTAGAGGAAGGCTGGGGTATATTTACCTGACAAAAGTTGAGTGGATGTGGACAGTACAAGCAACAAATAAAAATTACAAATGGCATTTTATGACAGCCTTCTCAGAAGTCAACATCTTCCTTTCCTTTGTTCATTTGTAAATTTCTTTCAGCTTTAGCCCAGCAGAATCATAAATATGCAAAGAATAGTTAAAGTCTTGTGGGAAAGAATATACTTGAATATGATAATGATCCTTTCATTAAAATGTAAGTTCTTATTATTTTAGAAAAAAAATGGAGTGAAATTTAAAGCAATAACCCAGGTTGACTACTGATAGGCTAGAAAACTTGGGGCACCTAGGCAGAGGCCTCTGGAGGACAGGGATTTCTCCAAGCTTGGCTGAGTCTCTCTTTCCTACAGCTCACCCACTGTGTTCCTCAATGAATATTGCCTCAGTGTAGCAGGCTTCTTAGCATTCAATTGCTGCAGAATTTCCTTCTCATTATTCTAATATTCCTACCACACATAAAAAACAAATCACCACTTACTGATGGAGAAATTTTCAGTCTCTCCTTTCTTTTCTCTCTGGTTGAATAGTTAAAAAGAATTTAAATTTAGTTTGACCTCAGAGAAATTGAGCGGGCTTGACGGGAGTCTTCTTAAGTTTTCAAAGCCCTCTTTTGTAGTGTCTTTCAGATTTCCAAGTCTCTTCTGGTGTGCTGAGGTATATTTCAATGTCTTCTCTCCACTGAGGATGACAGGGAGGACTCACGTAGCCACATTGGCAATGTTCTTTCAGAAGCACTATTTGGGAACCTCGGAGCCTCTGGAAAATGAACACCATACCATCCACAATGTCAGGATGAAAGTAGCTTCACTTCTCTGGGGTTCATGCCATGGACAGTGCAACCTTCAGATGCAAGGCTGAGCATGATTCATTTAAATCCCACCTGGAACTATTCAAACAGGTGTGTGTCTATGCTGATTGCTTCTCATTTTCACACCTAGAGAGCCCTCTAGAATTGGAATGGGTATAATAGTGGTATTCAGCCCATTCAAATATCGATTAATTAGCAAGTATTCTGTGCACTTCTACTACCATATTCTCGTGTGTTAAGTAAGCTTGTATACACATAATAACCTCCAGCAAAATTGACCTATGAAGGAGAGGTTGGTTAGAAACTGAATTCCATGGTAGCCACATGTGACCAAAGTATCCCTTTTTCTGTAAAATCCCTCATTTGGGCACAGCATGAATATATACTTTTACTATTCAGCCAAAAGTGGGAGATTTGCTTGAAGCCTTTGATTAATGCAAATAATTGCTACACTAAAGCAGCTCTGATGCTTGGGAGGCCATTAGCGGCGCACAGCTGCCATCAACTAGGAACAATCTGCGCATACAAAGATGATTCATGGACCATTTCGGTAGCTTGAGCATACTGAGTGTCCTAGAATTTAGTCCATATAACTCTTAGAGTTGAACAGTGTGTATGTGGGGGAAGGGGAATGCAGGTGTCTGGGAGAGAGTGCCAGCAGAGGTGGTAGAGCAGAATGGGTAAATAAAAGAAGGTATCCTCTACAGGGGTGGAAAGGTGTGATACCTTTCTTCACCCACCATAAGGGCTACGACTGACACTCCTATAAAAAAAAACCACAGGTAATAACAGAAAAGCATAACCACACTTTATTTAAACACAGTTTTACCGACACAAAAGGCTTTAGAAATGAAGACCCAAATCCCAGGAAAACTGTCCATTTTTATGCTTAGTTTCAATGTGGAATGCAGCTATGTAGAAATGTGAATGAACAGAAAGAGTATCACCTAATGATAATAGACTGGCCAGGACACCAAGCAAGGTCTGCCTGTCCAGATTCTACTTGGCCTTTCTGTGGCATCCCTTCCTTCCATGGATAGGGCAGGGCCCCTTCTGAAATGAAGGTCATATGCCCTACTATCAGACAATATAGGTCACAGAATGTCTTTGTGGCCAGCTCCTATACAGAAAGGTAGGGGAATGTTAGAGTAATGTCTCTAGGGTTTATGTCTGGGTTTTGGAGAGAGGGGTTCTAGCTTCTATGGCTGACATTGGGGAAAAGGAGCTCTAGTTTCTATGACCTGCCTTGGCAGAGAAAGGGGAGCAGGAGAAAGGAGGGTAGGAGAAGGGCAGAAAGATACTTTCCTTCTGAGGCCTTTTAAATGTCCTTCGATTCAAAGTACTCAGCATGCCCAAACACCACACTTATGTATTGTTTTCTGAGTCCCAACACCTCAATAACAGTTTCTGCTATTTCTCTGGCACTGAGAATTCACTGGAATAGCAAAGGACAACCCAGACCCCTGAGAGGAGAAGGTGATCAAGCAGCCCCGGTGACAGCATTCAGCTGATAAATGTGAGTAAAGCCCCAGTACCTGAGAGAGGCAGTCTCCCTCTGGGACTCATCTTTTTATTAGGGATTTCTCTACCCCAGAACAAGGGCAAGCACCTTGTTTCAAGCCCTACAACTAACTTGGGAGAAACTGAAAGAAGGAGAGAGGGAAAGACACTGGGAAAAGCTACAGGCACTTTTCCCAGCCCTGGCACTGAGAGGAGAACATCATTTTAAATCTGGGCTCATGCAAAGTCAGACATTGCTTGGTGACCTGGCAGCCACTTCCACAGCAGGCATTTTAGTCTCAGGTCAGAGATTAAAGTGCTTGCTCTGGAGTGGGGAAAGGGTTCCCACAGCCAGAATGAAGTATTGAGTGTGGAGAGTGCCCCAGCAGTTGGTGCTAGAATTAGGCTCTCTCCTCTCACAGGGTTGGTATTCCTGAGAGAGGAGAAGAGAAAGTAAGCAAATTGGAAAACATATTTGAGGATATAATTTAGGAAAATTTCCTTAATCTTACTAGAGAGATCAATGTACAGATAAAAGAAATCCAGAGAACTCCTACAAGATGCTATACAAGATGACCATTCCCAACACAATAGTCATTCAGACTATCTAAGGCTGACTTGAATGAAAAAATCCTAAAGGCAGCTAGGAATACATCTAACCAGTGAAGTGAAAGGGCTCTATAAGGAGAAGTACAAAACACTGCTGAAAGAAATCATAGACAATGCAAACAAATGGAAAAGCATTCCATGCTCATGGATTGGAAGAATCAATATCATTAAAATGTCCATACTGCCTACAGAAATCTACAGATTCAATGCTACTCTTATTAAATTATCAACATCATTTTTCACAGAATTAGAAAAAACTATTTTAACATTCATATGGAACTGAAAAAAGAGCCTGAATAGCCAAAGCAATCTTAAGCAAAAAGAACAAAGCCAGAGGCAACACATTACCTGACTTCCAACTACACTACGAGCCTACAGTAACCAAAACAGCATGGTACCATTTCAAAAATAGATACATAGACCAATGGAACAGAATAGTGACTACTGAAATAAAGCCACACACCTGCAATTAACTGATCTTCAATAAAGTCAACAAAAATAAACAATAGGGGAAAGACTCTATTCAATAAATGGTGCTGGGAAAACTGGCTAGCCATATGCAGAAGAATGAAGATGGACCCCTATCTCTGACAATATACAAAAATTAACTCAAGATGGATTAAAGACTTAAATGTAAGACCTCAAACTATAAAAATCCTGGAACAAAAGTTGGGAAATACTCTTCTAGACATTGGCCTAGGCAAAAAATTTATGACCAAGTCTTCAAAAGCAGATGTAACGAAAACAAAAATTGACAGTTGGGACCTGATTAAACTAGAGAGCTTCTATGCAGCAAAAGAAATGATCAACAGAGTAAACAGACACCCTACAGAATGGGAGACAATATTTGCAAACTCTGCATCTGACAAAAGACTCATATCCAAAAGCTGTAAGGAACTTAAATAAACTAGAATAAAACAAATAACCCCATTAAAAAGTAGGCAAGGATATGAACAGACATGTCTCAAAAGAAGACATACAAGTAGCCAACACACACATGTGAAAAAATGCTCAACATTCTAATCACTAGAGAGATGCATATTGAGACCACCATGAGATACCATCTCACACCACTCAGAATGGCTATTATTAACAAGTCAAAAAATAACAGATGTTGGTGAGGTTACAGAGAAAAGGGAATGCCTATACACTGTTGGTGGGAATGCAAATTAGTTCAGCACCTATGAAAAGCAGATTGGAGGCTTCTCAAAGAACTAAAAATAGAATTACCATTGGACCCAGCAATCCTATTACTTGGTAAATACCCAAAGGAAAATAAATCGTTCTACCAAAAAGACACCTGTACTTTTATATTTATCACAGAACTATTCACAATAGTAAAGACACAGAATCAACCCAGCACCCATCAATGGTAGATTCAATAAATAAAATGTACATGTAACCGTGGAATACTACACAGCTCTAAAATAGAATGAAATATATCCTTTGCAGCAACACGATGCAGCTGGAGGCCATTATCCTATGTGAATTAATGCAGAAATAGTAAACCAAGCGCCACATGTTCTCACTTATAAGTGGGAGCTAAACATTGGGTATACATGGACACAAAGATAGAAACAATAGACACTGGGGATTTCAAAAGTGGGGAGGTAGGGGGCCAGGGGTTGAAAAACTGCCCACTGGGTACTATGTTGACTATTTGGGCAATGGGATCATTAAAAGTCCAAACCTCAGCATCATGCAATATGCTTTTGTAACAAACCTGTATGTATACCTCCTGCATCTAAAATAAGTAAAAATAAAAATAAAAATTTAAAAATAAAATGTGATGACTAAAAATAAAATAAAGGATTTACTCTATTTTTAGAACTATAGTTTATCCCTTACTGTCGAAAAAAATCTCTTTTTTACCAAAACATCAGCAACAACCAAAACAAACACTGTCCCTATACCACACACAGACAGACAAATGTAGAAAAATGATGGCATTAGAAAATCACCATTCTGCAGCCTCCAACGAAATCCTTGATTTAAACAAGGATCATAAATTGATATGAAAACCATTGAGTGAAAAGTTGTTGGTGTATGGGATATTCAAGTGTTGCCAAAGGATCAAGCCACAGGTTAATTGCTAATTGCGAAGGGAGGACATACTTTTATAATCAGGAGCTATGGCAAGGGTAATAAACACATATTCTGACTATTGGAACAGCCTAACCTTATGTGTCTTCATGGTGATGCAATATGAAGATCCAACGTACCCTATAAGTATTCTTGACCCAAATGTTTAACCTTAATCTAATCAAGCATTTAGAACTAACTTCCAGTTTACAAGCTCTTCTGTTAGATTTTATTTAGTTAGGTATAAATAGCATTAATGACACCAATGATAATGCAGATTTCTGGATTTTTATGTCTCTCTTACAAGATTTGTTTCTATGCCTTTAATTTCTGGGTAGGATGAGCTGTGGGGGAATATTTTCTTTAGTAACACTGGTCTGTGTTTTGTTATTCTGTTCGACTGTCATCTTTGAATCCTAAAGAAAGCCTGTTTAGCCTTCACTTTACACTGATCAAGTTTGAAAGAATGTCATAGCTCTTCTCTGAGACCTATTTGAATAAGTATATTTCATATAAAAGAAAGCTTGTTTGTGAAACTAATACTACATTTGAGCTATTATGCTCCATTTTGAGGTTTGAGTAAGTGCACCGCCTCCTTTTTTTAGTGGGTTTATTACTAGAGTGATTTGGTTTAAGGATCCAATGAGAGGGAAAATATCTTTGACAATATATCCCAGAAAGAAGGCAGACTAGGATTTAGTTTCATATTGTCTCATGGGCCTTGGTGCAAATCTGACACTAAGTTTCTGCCCTAGCAAATATTTATGAGCACCATGCATTAATTAATTTCTTGCGTGTGATCTGTGTGTGTGTACTTGTGTGTGTATCCATATGTATCCTCTTCCAAATGCTTCTCCTCACCACTCCTCCACCCCATTTCAGAACTTTCTCCTTCTGTCTCCACAACCCCCCTTCCTCTCTGTGCTGCTTCCCTTCACACAGCTGGACTCCCGCTGTCAGTCATTAAATGCTCAAGCATTTGAGAGTCTGGGCTCCTGTCTTGGCATGGCTTTTCTGTCACTCAGCTTAGCTGGGGGCTGGACTTCTTGGAGAAAATTGAATCTACTGACAATCCAGAGGAGCATGTTTAGCCCTGTTATAGCTGCCCCGCTGCTTTGATCCCCCCAGCAAAGGAAAAACGATTTAGAGAGGTAAAACCTCTGGGGCAGATGCACAGAAGTTTTCAAGTGAAACCTAACAGTACCTACAAAAGGAGCACTATGAGGAGGAATCAAGAGGTAATTTTCACTTTAAGAAAACCCCAAACCAAAAAACAAAGACCAGGTTGTTGATATAATTTTATTTAATTACAAGTAGTTATTTGCTTATATTTGCAAAAAAGAAACACTAAAAGATAAACCAAAAACCCTCATCTCTCATTTAACAATTTTGTTTCTGAAAACTCTGTTGCTAAATGAACAGTTATTAAATAAAACACATTTTCCCATTAATATTAACTGGAAAAAAAAATTGTGATACATTCCACCCAACCCAAAATGTCCAAACAATATATACAGGTAAAAAAAATTATCAATTGAACAATATATATAGACAAGTTCCTGTAATTAAAAAACAAGTTGAAATAAATACCATTTATATATAAAATATGTAATGTAATGAAGCAAGAGAAGAAAGATGGATGGGGAGAGGGAGAGGGCCTTTTGAAGGTGGTAGAGAGTCAGGTGGTCAGCTTCTAGGCAAACAACGTTCTGTGACTACAGTGTATCTTGCTTTCAAGTTGCATGTACAAATGAAGTAAAGGCACATAAAAACTTTTAGGGCAAAATCAAGCCTTAACATGAAAGAGTTTAACACATAGAGATCATACACAACACAATGGAAAGTCATAGAAGATGGAATCTCTTCACCACTTTGTATGAATGCAAAGAAAAGTGTTTGGGGTTTATTCAAATGAAATGGGCCCAATAGTCCCATAGACAGTTGTTTTTTGGATAAACATAGAAATTGACCCTTCTGGTCTTAAAAAGCTTGAAATCTGTGTTTGTTTTATGTGACTTCCTTCCTCAGGAAATGACCTTTAGGCTTCTCACATAAAGTATCAGAGACCTAAAACCAGACTGTGGCACCAAAAGCCAGACCCCTCATTCACCATGATTGCTTCCTTGCCCCTCCCAAGTTCCTGTTTTCTTACACATTGTTACATTTCCTGCCTGCTATATAAATCTCTGGTTTTAGTCAGCCAGGGAGATGGTTTTGAGACTGACCTCCCATCTCCTTGGCTGCAGCACCCAATTAAAGCCTCCTTCCTTGGCAATACTTGTTGTCTCAATGATTGGCTTTCTGTGCAGTGAGCAGAAGGACCTAGACCAAACCCCTGGTGTTTTGGTAACACAAACATTGCACATAATATAAATTCACTCTACTTAATATACTCTGATTAGAAAGTACTATATTGTGTAAATTAGTGGCTGTGTCTTTGCCTGGGACCATAGTGTCAAGATAGCCTTGAGTTGTTCAAAGGTGGTATAGTATTTCATGATCCTTCATAAAGAAACTCCTTAACTCAATGGCTAGAATGTAGATGTATTCTCATGTAACACATAATGACATTTTGGTTAAAGACTGGATATAGAATGGTGGTTCCATAAGATGATAATGGAGCTGAAAAATTCTGTTGTCTAATGACACCTAGATGATCCTGACCTTGTGTAGACCTAGGCTAATGTGTGTGTGTCTTGGTTTTTATCAAAAAAGTTGAAAAGTTAAAAAAATTAAAAACAGAAAAAAGCTTATAGAATAAGGATATAAAGAAAATAATTTTGAATAGCTATACAGTGTGTTTGTATTTTAAGGTGTCAAAAAGTCAAAAAGTTAATAAAATTAAAACATTTATAAAGTAAAGTTACAATAAGCTAAGGTTAATTTATTATTGAAGGAAAAAAATATTTTAAAAAATATTTTAAATAAATATAGTGTAGCCTAAGTGTACAATGTTTATAATCTGTAGCAGCATACAGTAATGTTCTAGGCCTTCATGTTCACTCAACACTCACTCACTGACTCACCCAGAACAACTTCCAATCCTGCAAGCTTCATTCATGGAAAGTGCCCTGTACAGGTATACCTTTTTTTTAATCTTTTATACCTTGTTGTGTTTTTACTCTACCTTTTCTATGTTTGGATACACAAATACTTAACATTGTGTTATGATTGCCTACTCAGTGCAGTAACATGTAATACAGGTCTGTAGCCTAGGAGCAATAGGTTATACCATATAGCCTAGGTATGTAGTAAGTAGGCTATACAATTTAGGTTTGTGTAAGTACATTCTGATGTTCACACAATGACAACATCACCTAATGATGCATTTCTCAGAACATATCCCTGTCGTTAATTGACATGTGACTTTGTGTGTGTGTGTGTGTGTGTGTGTCACTCCTGGTAAGAGTATGTTTCTTAGAGTTTGTTCAACCCAATTTTTTTTTTTTTGAGACAGAGTTTTGCTCTGTCACCCAGGCTGGAGTGCAGTGGTGCGATCTTGGCTCACTGCAAGCTCCGCCTCCCAGGTTCATGCCATTCTCCTGCCTCAGCCTCCCAAGTAGCTGGGACTACAGGCGCCCACCACCACGCCCGGCTAATTTTTTTGTATTTTCAGTAGAGACGGGGTTTCACTGTGTTAGCCAGGATGGTCTTGATCTCCTGACCTCGTGATCCGCCTGCCTCAGCCTCCCAAAGTGCTGGGATTACAGGCGTGAGCCACCGCGCCCGGCCTGTTCAACCCATTTTTAATTGACTCTGTAACAGAGAGGAAAAATAATTTTCTCTCTGCCCTCCTAAATTCTTAGTCGAGACTCTCTGATACAAAAGACAGATTAACAAGAGGAAAATAAAGAGAAGTTTAATAACATGTATACCCTACATACATAGGAGATACACAGGAAAATCTCAAAGAATAAATTCTCCAAGAGTAACTATAAAGAGTAGATCTCGAAGAGTTGTATTACTTTTCAGGCTTAAATATGATCATCCCTTGAAACAAAGTAAGAAGAGTTTGGGGGAAAGTCCCAGTTATAGGGAGGTGGCCAGGAAAAAACACTGTAAACAAGAGTAAGATTTGTTATGGAGATTTAAACTGATGCTTTTTCCATTGATGAGTTTTTCTAGTGATTTAGTCATCCTTCTCTTCCTGATGGAGAGAGGGAAACACCCTTATAAATGGAGATTTCCTTTATAGATGTAAATTTCTCTTACAATAGGGTAACTTCTACTCTTCATTTCAGAGTTTTTGTGTGTGTGTCTGCAGTTTCTCTAAATAACCAGCTCAAAATAGTCCTCATTCCAAGGAGGCGTATTTTGAGTAGCGTAACAGTAAAAGGTTTGTTGCTTGATGCACGCAGCAAGTCAACATGCTGAGATACCAGGCTGCAGCAGAGAAACAGGTTTAACTGCAGAGCCATTGAATGAGGAGATGGGAGGAAACCTCAAATCTGCCTCCCTGGGGAGTTTGAGGTTAGAATTTTTAAGGGTTTTGGAGAGGGCCAAAGTGGGGAGATGGTTATTGGTCAAAGAGCACAAGGTGAAGTCATGAGGTAGGGAGATGAAGAAATTGAATTCTCATGCAGTTTGGTTCTTCTTTTGGGGGTCTTCAAACTGGTTGTCATCAGCTGAAACTTAGAATTTGAAAAATATGTTAAGGAATTTTTAAACAAAAGCATATCAGAAATCCTGTCTACAGAAACAATGGGGATGCAAGTGGTCAGCATCTAGTGCTCCGTGACTTTTGGTTACAAGGAAGCAGGCCAAGGTGCAGCCCGATAAATGCTTAATTATAACCATATTTCTGTCCAGAATCCTTGTTAACCCTGTGAGGACAGCTTTAGTAGCATATTCTGGTCTCCTAGTCATGTTTTAAGATGGCATTTCTTAACCTTATGCATTCAGAGGATGATCATTTATCATTTCTCTTCATAAGATTAAAATTATATATTCAGAAATATCTCTATCCAGAAATTTATCTCAACCAGAAGGCCCAAGTTTCCTTTATGTTGGTGCATGTCAAAATGAAGGAAACCAACAGAGTCCCATGACCAGACTGTTTAGTTCCCAGGGCAGAGAGTGGACATCAATCATCTGGGCTTCTTCACTGGTTACCTGTGTGCCTCCTCCTCTCAGCTTCCTGAATGAATGAATGGGGGTAGGCCACGGCTCTTGCACATACTTACACATACTCACATGTCTGGCCTTCTCAGCTGCTTTCATTGCCCTTCACCACCTGTGCCTCCTGTCTGGTGGTGACGTAATAAGAAATATATGTTTAGTCTCCCCTTGGAATTTCCTGAGTGATGGGGTGAGAGGAGCATTCTTTGTTATTCATAATAAGTGCTTTCCAACCACACGTGAGTTTATGTTAATGAGGTGACACTTGGAGGATGGGAACCAGGTGCCAGAGGAACCAACTGTGTGATTAGGGGTTGAAACTTTCAGCCCCATTTTCCAACCTCCAGGGAGGGGGAAAAAAACCTAAAGATTGAGGTCAGTGATTTAATCAACTACGTAGGGGACCCTCCATAAAAACCCTAAGCAGTGGGGCTTGGACAGCTTCCAGGTCAGTAAACACAGTGAGGTGCTGGGAGAGTGGCATGCCTAGAGAAGGTGTGGAGGCTCTGCACCCCTCCCCCATACGTTGCCTTGTGTATTCTTTCCACTTAGCTGTTCACCTGTATCCCTTGCAATATCCTTTAGGTTGTTAAAGTAAGTTTAGCCTAAAGCTGCCTCACATATTTTAAGTTCAGCCTAAAGCTTTCTCTGTACATAGTAAACTGTAACTTAACTGGATGTGTAAACTAACTGTACCCCACTCTTGTGCCAATCACTGAGTTTTGGCAAATCAGAGGTGGCCAACTGTTCAAACCAGGTTCAAATAATGCAAACACTGAGCTCTAGCCCATCTGGCTGTTTCTGTAACTCACTTCTATTTTCTATATGTCACTTTCCTTTTTCTGTCTAGAAATCTTCTCCATTACGTGATACTGCTAGAGCCTCTCTGCACCTTTTCTGGTTTGGGAGCTGCCCAATTCATGAATAGTTCTTTGCTCAATTAAACTCTGTTAAATTTAATTTGTCTAAGGTTTTTATTTTAACAATAATATATCAGTAAATGTAAGTAAATATTTCCCTGATGCTTGTGAGCAGTTATAGCAAGGTATTGAACATGAGGAAGGGTTATAGGAATCCCTGATTTATAGCCAGTTGGTCAGAAGTACAGGTAAAAACCTGGGACTTGTAATTGATTTCTCAAGTAGGGGACAGTCTTTTGGGACTGAGCCCTTAATCTGTGAAGTCTGTACCAACCACAGGTGCTTAGTGTCAGAATTGAGTTAAATTTTAGGACACTTAGTTAGTGTCCTTAGAAAATTGGAGAATTGCTTGGTGTGGAAAGCCCACACATTTGGGGTCTGAAGTGTTGTGAGTATAGAAAAACAGTTTTTCCTTTACTGGTGCTATAGTGTTGGCTTTGCTACTTTCTGCAACTCAGAGCTGGCTGCAGGGAGCCAGGGTAGCTTTGTTTGGAGTTTCCGCTGCATAGAGAAGATTCTGGAAAAAGAAACAAAAAGTAGCACTTCCCATTGTCTTTCTAAAACATGAATATCCAACAGACAACTTTTAGATCCAGCCAAATTTCCATCAGACATTTCCAACTCAACATATCAAAATCTGAATCCATCATCTTCTCCCTTTCTTTCCTATTGTACCATGTTCCCTATCTGGGCAAATGTCATTATCACGTACCTGGCTGCCTAAGCCAGAAACCTGGGAATCATTCTTCCCGAATACATCCTATCTTCTTAATCTTACCATAATTCAATTTCTGTTGATTCTACATCCTAAGTATCTCTGGCACCCATTTCCAATTTTCTTCCTCCATGTCTATTGTCCTTGTTTAAGGCTACCTCAGAATTACAATAGCCTCTTAAAAGGTCTCCCTGCAGCCTCCTTTATTCTATCTTTCCTTAGTTCATCCATTTACTCATTTATTCAAAAATATTTATCGAGGATCTACTATGCGTAGAAATTATTCCAGCCATGGGGCTTGTAGAATTGAACAAAGACAAAAATTCTTGTCCTCATGGATCTTATTTTCTAGTGGGAGGAGATGATAAAATACATAAGTAAGTAATATAGTATATTAGAAAGAGAGGCTGGGCACGGTGGCTCATGCCTAAAATCCCAGCACTTCGGGAGGCTGAAGCAGGAGGATCCATTGAGCCCAAAAGGTCAAGACCAGATTGAGCAACAGGGAGACCCTGTCTCTATTAAAAAAAAAAAAAAAAAAAAAAAAAAAAAGAAAGAAAATGATACACATTCATAAAAGACAAAACAAGGGAGGAAATACGAGTGCTGGGGGAGGGAGATGAAGTTTTAGATAGGGTGGTTTCACTGCAAATGTGGCATTTTGGCAGGGTGTTGATGAAACCACCTTTGCAAAGATTATGACAGCAAGAGGAGTGTAGCATAGCTGACTTCATCTTGCTTCTAGCCTCACAGTCTGGCTGTCTTTGTTCATTCCTCCATTGTAGGCCAAGCTAACTATGGAAGGAATTTAGGTTATACTTTAAAGCAAGAATGATAGTAGTCCCCACATAAAACTGATCCCTCCTTGTTTGGCAACTGAAACTACCTTTGTAAGGCTGATAAAAGACCACAAGATTAGAATTAAGGGAGCGGCCTGAACTTGCAAAGATATAGATGTGGCTAAATGATAACCAGCCATTGTCCCCTATTTTGTTTTTCTATAATCCCTTACTGCTCAGGAGTCATATGGCCAGAGATCCTAAGATTTGTGACTTTCCCAATTGCTCATATAGATAACATCACCATTATATTAGGTTGGTGCACAAGTAATTGCAGTTTTTGTCATTAAAAGTAATGGCATCTACCTAATAGAACCTAAGATTGGTCTTTGGAGATGCTTTTCAGACTTTTGCATTCTAACAACTGACTGACTCCACCTGGACCCATAACTGTGGCCCCACTCAAAGGCAGGCTCAGCACAAGAGGACTGTTTTCCACACCCCTATGATTTCATCCCCAACCAATCAACAGCACCCATTCCCTAGACCCATGCCCACCAAATTATTCATAAAAACCTTAGCCTGTGAATTTATTAGGGAGGCTGATTTGAGTAATAACAAACTCCCGTCCTTTTGCTTGGCTGGTCTTGTGTTTACTCTGTTTCTTCACTGCAATACTGCCATGAATTGGCCCTGTCTGTGCAGTAGGCAAGATGAACTCATTGGGTGATAACATTTAGAGGACTAAGTAGTGAAACATGCAGGATCTGAGTGACAGGTGTTACAAGAAGGAAGAGCAGGCAAAAGTCCTGGAGGTGGACCTGTGCCTTGCATTTTCTGGTGGTTGGAGAGAAGTGGAACAGGCAAAAGGGGGACAGCAGAACCAGAAGAGGTAAGGGAGTGACTGGGAACCAGATCATGTAGAACTTTGCAATCATAGCAAGTACCTAGGCCTCTGTTTCTCTTACATGTGAAGCCTTTAGAGGTTTTGAGCAGATGTCATTATCTAGGTTACATTTTAACAAGATAAGTCTGGCTGCTATGCTGAGACTGGACTGTAGGAGGATAAAGCCAGAAGAAACAAATGGTTAGGAGGCTGTTACCATAATGTCATCCTCCGACGCAAAATTCTCCGATGATTTCCCAACACAGATAGAATAAAATTAAAACCCTTTTGAATAGCTTTTAAGGTTAGTCATGATTTGGTGCCTTCTGCCATTTTGGCCTCATTTCCTGCTCCTACTGCCACTCGCCTCCCCATCTTTCTCTTGTCTGATTGATAGCCCAGGAAATGCTTATTGAGTTTTCAAGTCATGGTTCAAATGCTTCCTCCTCCATGAAGATGTCCCTGTTTTCTCCTATGCTCCCATCTCATATGGAGATGTGAACACTTGTTTCTTTCGATGTTATGTTTTTGGCTCTCTCCCCACTAGAACATGTACTTCCTAAGGTTAAGGACTCTGCTTTGCATCCTGCTACATAGAAATGACAAAAAGAAAAAAGGTTAAATTAATTATTTTACCATGGAATATGTGTTGGCTTTCTTTTTCTGTACAGTACTGGTTTGGGGGGCAGTGATGGAGGGGAACTATTCAACTTTGACACCATGTGAATTCTTAGAGTCTTTTCCACCTTCCTCTGAAAAAAAATCTAGAAGCCACTGAAGTTCTTTTTTTTGGGATGGCAGGGGAAAAAAGGCAAGGTGCAAGGCTTTATTAATGCTGCCTGTATCTGCTAATGTGGTCTCCTTTAATAAATAAAACCAAAAACCAGTTAAACCTGCTGGGTACAGTGGCTCATGCCTGTAATCTCAGCACTTTGGAAGACTGAGGCAGGAAAATCTCTTGAGGCCAGGAGTTCTAGACCAGCCTGGAAACATAGCATGACCTTGCCTCTAAAAAAAAAATTTTTTTTTTAATTAGTTGGACATGGTGGTGAACCTGTAGACCCAGCTACTCAGGAGGCTGAGGTGGAAGGATCACTTGAACTTGGGAGTTTGAGGTTACAGTGAGCTATGATCACACCACTGCACTCCAGCCTGGGTGACAGAGTTAGAACCTGTTTCTAAAATAAAATTAATTAGTTAACTAAATCCCTTTCTATTGCTCTTTGTAGCAATCCTATACCAGAGTTCTGCCACAAACGTGCCAAAAGAAAGAGTAAAAGTGGTCAGGCATGGTGGCTCACGCCTGTAATCCCAGCACTTTTGGAGGCTGAAGGGGATGGATCATGAGGTCAGGAGTTCAAGACCAGCCTGGACAAGATGGTGAAACCCTGTCTCTACTAAAAATACAAAAAAATTAGCCAGGCGTGGTGGTGGGTGCCTGTAATCCCAGCTACTTGGGAGGCTGAGGCAAAGAATTGCTTGAACTCGGGAGGTGGAGGTTGCAGTGAGCTGAGATCATGCCACTGCACTCCAGCCTAGGCAACAGAGCAAGACTCCATCAAAAAAAAAAAAAAAAAAAAAGAGCAAAAGTGGAAAAGGTAAAAAGTGACTTTTATCTAGTTGCTACTTTATAATGCCTTGTGGTTATTTACTTATATATTTGCTTTGTTGGGGGAAGGAATTGCCCTGGGCATATAGGTTAGGCATAACCTTAATTTCATGGTTGCCATAAATGTTTATTTTATTCAAATCTCCAAGAATGCTATTTTATAAGGCTTAAGAAATGCATTTCCTCAAAATCTTGCAAAGCATTTTCCCCCAAATATCAGTGCCTAAGCTGTTTCTTCCCAGTTGTTTCTGCATATTTATTTTCTCACTGCAAACCTCTCAGTTGAGACTGGAGTTCGCAGCATCTCTCCACAGTTTCTTCAATAACATTCATTAAGATACTCTTTTGTTTCATCGTGTAGATCATTAACGAAGCTGTTAACTAACACTAGAGTTTCATTGATTCCTGGGGCAGGGCTATGAGACACCTCTGTAATGTGATACATCACATCTATCCTTTGTTTCGATGTCACCAGCCCTCAGTTTTCAGCCTGTACAGAATGCTAGAGTCCAAATCTAATTCAATTTGAATTCATTTTGCAAGTAAGACTTTATTAGATACTGTATTAAGTGCTTTACCAAAATTGGGTTATGTTACATCTTCATTTTCTCTCTCTCTTTTATTAACATGCAATTCTCACTTCCTTTTAAAAAAGAAAAAAAAAAAGCAATTAGGTTTTCCCAGCTTGGTTCAATCTCAAAATCCAGGCTGCTTATTGCCCCTGGTTCCATTGTAATCTAAATGCTTACAGATGCTGTCAGCCTCCCTGTCTCGTTTCTCTATGAAATCAGTGCCACATCAGTTTCTATCAAAACTTTACACCTCCTTAGTCCTCAGTTGTTTTAGGCTGAAAGTCCCACCTGATTAATGATGCTTGGAGCTGGAAGTTTCCCCAGAGGCACTGAATAATGTGGTTTTCAAAGTGCTTTTCATGAAGTCCTATTTTCCCCAAAGATGCCTTAGGGACCACAAGGGAATGAAAAGGTGGATGTCCAAAGAACAAGCTTCCTTATCCCTGCTTTAACAGAGCAATAAATATCATTTTCATCTGATTTGATGTATTAGAGCTCCATGAGGGGCCACTGCTAGTCCACATGGAGCCTTTGTGCAAGCCAGAAAAAGTCACTCTTCCTCTGGGCAGACAGTCCTTCCTTCAACAGGGTTGCTATCATTTTATGTAACATTTGATTTTGAGAAAGGGACTCTGATGATAAAAATTAAGTTGGAGAACATCTATCCAAGGCCGGCCTCTTATGTTACCCAAGAAAAAAGCCAAAATCAGTTAAGATTGACTTTTCACCATTTTACAGTTGAATATTCATATTCAACTTCTTCCACTTGAGTATGTAAATGTTTTTGTTATTTTTAGTGGACAGACACTCCTGACTTGACCATGCATTCATGCTCAAAGATAAATGAGTTCATTCAAAAATATTTATTAAGTACTCACAAGTACACTATCATGGAGCCTATATTCTCGAGGAAGAAGATAAGTGATAAACAGATAACATTGCACAGAAATGAAATGCCAGATAGTGGAAAATGCTACAAAGAAAAACAAAGCAGGAAGAGAGCACAAGGATTAAAGGAAGAGGAATTCTATTTTAGATATTCCACACAATAGCAATCTCTGAGAGCGTTAGTCTTCTTGTTGTGACGTTTCCTTTTACAAAGTAAACAAACCAACCAACCAACATAGACCCCCTCCATGTTTAGTATTTACAATATACTTAATAAGTCAATAAAAAAATCAAACATACAACAATGTTTTATTCATTTAATAAATTTTACTGAATAGACACCAAGAGGAATACATGTAAACAAATAAAATATGTAATAAAACATATTTCCTGCCTTCAAGGGACTTGAAGTCTAGTGAGAGAATAGGATATACATTAATCTAATGATATTTCATAAATAATTATTCAGAGGTCTTTCAGAGCATAATGACGATAAGAGGCTGGTGGGAAGGGGCAGATTTTATTCGATAACATTCAACAAACTGTTGTGTGTTTGTATTTGATGAGTGAAGATGGGTCAGAGATGAGAAGGATTTCAGGAGGAGGCCAGGGAGAGATGGAACAAGCAGAGACATGAAAGCTGGTCTGAAACACAGAGTAGCCTGATGAGACAGAAATGTGGCAGTGTGTGGAAGATGAGACCTTGAATTTCATGCTAAGGAGTTTTGGATTTATTCCATAGGTGATAGGGAAAAATGGAAGAATGTGATGAGAAAAGTGCGTGGCGATAAAGATTTGCATTGGTTTTGTAACATATGAGGATTATCCAGAGAAACAGAATCAATACGAGATTAGATAGAGACAGAGAGATGGATAGATGATAGATAGATATAGATAGACAGATATAAATATGTGATATTATATATGAGAGAGAGACAGAGACAGGGAGAGATTTATTTTAAGGCATAGTCTCACACATTGTGGAGGCTGGCAAGTCCAACATATGCAGGGTAGGGCAGAAGGCTGGAGATGCAGGGAAGTGTCCATGTTGCAGCTCGACTCCACAGGCTGTCTGCTGGCACAATTTCCTCTTCCTCAAGACAGGTCAGTCGTTATTCTCTTAATATACTTCAGTGGATGGAATAAGACCCACCCACATCATGGAAGGAAGATAATCGGCTTTACTCAAAATCTACTGACTTAAATGTTAATCTCAACTAAAAAATATCTTCATATCAACATCTAGATTAGTGTTTGACCAAATATCTGGATGATGTGGCCTAGCTAAATTGACACATAAAATTAACCATTACAGACATCTTCTCACTATCTTGTCTGTGGCCCTCAATAGATGCTCAGTAAATGATTCCACCACTGGTCTCCTCAGTGGCAGGTTTGTGCACAGTGTAAGTTGTGTCCTTAGCCAAGCCATGGGAATGGAGGAGGGCTCTGTTGTATTGCAAGAGAAGGCACAGTGCATCACCTGGACAGCTTGTTAAAATGCAGATTCCAGATTGGTAGATCTAAAGTGAGGCCCAAGATGGACATTTTTAGCAACAACCCAGGAATGTCAATGCTGCTAGTCCATGGTCCACACTCTGAGCAGAAAGGCAGTAGAATTTCTGAAGTTCTGGTTTCAGCAAGATGGGTGGGAGGTAACTGTATCTCTGTAGAGGGAGAGGTGACCTGAGGGGTAGCCAAAATGGCCTGTAGTGTGTACTTGAAAGCAGTGGACTCCAAAGCTTTTTTGTTCCTTACAGTCACCTAGAGAGCTTCTAAACCACAGATGCTCCACCTCTGGGGAGTGGGACTGAGGGATTTCAAGGCTCAAGATTCCATGTTACTCTTCAGAGTAACAATACTCCCAGGTAATTTTGATGCAGACCTGAGACAACTCTTTGAGAAACACTGGTTTAAAATTTTAAAGCTTAGAAAAACTGTAAGTATATTTTCTGGAAGAAGTTCTTAAGGCACCTGCAACCACATTTTCTTGGGGGAGAAAAATGCTGGAAGGGTAGAAGGCAAATTTTGTTTAATTTAGAGTTTTACTGAGGCTGACAGGTTACATAGACCTGGGGAATGGTAAGTCTATTACACAGGGAAAAATTATATATGGAAAAAGTATTTTAAAATTCCTAATCAAACCAGACATGAATGTGTCTTCTGCTCCATGTTTACCCAGGGGAAGAACAAAGAATGGGCCATATGACCTGTGCATGGTTGTAGAAAGTCTCTGACTGTATGGCTGTGATATTTAGGATTGGTTGAGCTGTTATATCAAAAATTCCTGGAAGACTATACTTTCAGGGATCATTTCCATAGTTTACTAGAGAAGTTTATTTGAACATGTAGAGCACCAGCTCTCTGGGTCCCCTAGGAAGCCATTTCTGCCTTGTCTCTCAGAGGTCCTTGGGGAGGGCTGCCAGAAGTACTGGGAAAAGGCCACAGGGAGAAGGAAACCTCCAGCTGAATTTTGTAACAATTCCAACCGAACAAGAAGTCTCCTGGCCAGAATTCGGGGGAGGGCATGAATCCAGTGGGCAGACCCCACAGGTGGGGAAGCATGAAAGCCCTACTTGCTTTTGTAACTGGGAAGCTGGTAGCCTGGGGCAAGTTCTCAGCCCTGCTCGACCACTGCCTGGAAACAGACTCAATGCTGCTGTGGGAGGGAGCATGGTGGGAGTGAGACTGGCCTTTCAGGTTGCATGGGAGCTGAGTGAGGCCTGTGACTGCTAGTTTTCCCCCACTTCCCTGACAACCTGCATGACACAGCAGAGGCAGCCATAATCTTCCTAGGAACATAACTCCATTGACCTGGGAACCATACCCCCATCCTCCACAGCAACCACAGCAAGACCCACCCAAGGAGATTCTGAGCTCAGACATGACTAGCCCTGCACCCACCTGATGGCCCTTCCCTACCCACCCTGGTAGCTGAAGACCAAGGGCACATGCTCTTGGGAGTTCTATGGCTGCACCCACCACCTGATCCCATACTGTCACAGCTGATGCTCTCTTGAAAGCACCACCTCCCAGCAGGAGGCCAACCAGCACAAAAATAGTGTATTAAACAACCAAAATTAAGGACCCTCACACAGTCCATTTCACTCCTCTGCCACCTCCACCACAGGAGGTGCTGGTACCCATGGCTGAGAGACCCACAGATGATTCACATCATAGGGCTCTGTGGAGACAACCACCAGTGCCAGCCTGGAGCCTGGTAGACCTGCTAGGTGGCTAGATCAAGAAGAGAGGTAACAATCACTATAGCTCAGCTGGCAGGAAGCCACATCCATAGGAAAAGGGGGAGAATACTACATCAAGGGAACATCCTGGGTGACAAAAGAATCTGAACCACAGCCTTGAGCCCTAGACCTTCTTTCTGACAGAGACCATCCAAATGAGAAGGAACCAGAAAACCAACTCTGGTAATATGAGAAAACAAAGTTTTTTAACAACCCTCAAAAATCACACTAGCTCACCAGCAATGGATCCAAACCAAGAAGAAATCCCTAATTTACCTGAAAAAGAATTCAGAAGGTCAATTATTAAGCTAATCAAGGAGGCACCAGAGAAAGGTGAAGCCCAATTTAAGGAAATAAAAAAAAATGATACAAGAAATGAGGGGAGAAATCTTCAGTGAATAGATAGCATAAATAAAAACAATAAAAACTTCAGGAAACAATGGACACATTTATAGAAATGCAAAATGCTCTGGAAAGTCTCAGCAATAGACTTGAACAAGCAGAAGAAAGAAATTTAGAGCTTGAAGACAAGGTTTTACAATTAACCCAATACAACAAAGACAAAGGAAAAAGAATAAGAAAATATGAACAAAGCCTCTAAGAAGTCTGGGATTATGTAAAATGACCAAACCTAAGAGTAATCCGCATTCCTGAGGAAGAAGAGAAACAAAAAAGTTTGGAAAACATATTTGGAGAAATAACTGAGGAAAACTTCCTGGACCTTGCTAGAGACCTAGACATCCAACTACAAGAAGCTCAAAGAACATTTTGGAAATTCATTGCAAAAAGATCACCACCTAGGCACATTGTCATCAGGCTGTCTAAAGTTAAGATGAAGAAAAAAAATAAGAGCTGTGAGGCAAAAGCATCATGTAACCTGTAAAGGAAACCTATCAGATTAACAGCAGATTTCTCAGCACAAACACTACAAGCTAGAAAGGATTGGGGCCCTGTCTTCAGCCTCCTTAAACAAAACAATTATCAGCCAAGAATTTTGTATCCAATCAAACTAAGCTTCATAAATGAAGGAAAGATACAGTCTTTTTCAGACAAACAAATGCTGAGAGAATTTGCCATTGCCAAGCCAAGCACTACAAGAACTGCTAAAAGGAGCTCTAAATCTTGAAACAAATCCTGGAAACACATCAAAACAGAACCTCTTTAAAGCATAAATTTCACAGAACCTATAAAACAAAATACAAAACCAACAAACAAACAGAGGTGTACAGGCAACAAATAGCATGATGAATGAAATAGTACCTCATATCTCATACTAACATTGAATGTAAATGGCCTAAATGCTCCACTTAAAAAATACAGAATTGCAAAATGGAGAAGAATTCACCAACAACTATCTGCTGCTTTCGAGAGACTCTCCTAACTTATAAGAACTCACATAAACTTAAGGTAAAGGGATGGAAAAAGACATTCCATGCAAATGGACACCAAAAGTGAGCAGAAGTAGCTATTCTTATATCAGGCAAAACAAACTTTAAAGCAATAGCAGTTAAAAAAAGACAGAGACATTATATAATGATAAAAGGCCCTGTCCAACAGGAAAATATCACAATCCTAAATATGTATGCACCAAACACTGGAGCTTCCAAATTTATACAACAATTACTACTAGACCTAAGAAATGCGATAGACAGCAATACAATAATAGTGGGGAAGCTCAATATTCCACTGACAGCACTAGACAGGTCATCAAGACAGAGAGTCAACAAAGAAACACTGGATTTAAACTGTACCCTGGAACAAATGGACTTAACAGATATTTACAGAACATTCTACCCAACAATCGCAGAATATATATTCTATTCATCAGCGCATATAACTTTCTCCAAGATACAGCAGATGATAGACAACAAAACGAGCCTCAATAAATTTAAGAAAGTTGAAATTATATCAAGCACTCACTCAGACAACAGTGGAATGAAAGTGGAAATCAACTCCAAAAGGAACCTTCAGAACCATGCAAATACATGAAAATTAAATAACCTTCTCCTGAATGATCATTAGGTTAAAAATGAAATCAAGATGGAAATTTAAAAAATTCCTTGAACTAAATGACAGTAGTGACACAACCTATCAAAACCTCTGCGATACAGCAAAAGTGGTGCTAAGAGGAAAGTTCATAGCCATAAATGCCTACATCAAAAAGTCTGAAAGAGCACAAATAGACAATCAAAGCTCACACCTCAAGGAACTAGAGAAACAAGAACAAAGCAAACCCAAACCCAGCAGAAGAAAAGAAATAACCAAGATCAGACCAGAACTAAAGTAAATTGAAACAAACAAAGAAACAAACAAAATATATGTAAAAGATAAATGAAACAAAAAGCTGGTTCTTTGAAAAGATAAATAAAATTGATAGACCATTAGCAAGATTAATCAAGAAAAGCAGAGAGAAAATCCAAAGAAGCTCAATAAAAAATGAAATGGGAGATATTACAATGGACACCACAGAAATACAAAAGCTCATTCAAGGACACTATGAACACCTTTATGTGCATTAACTAGAAAACTTAGAAGAGATGGATAAATTCCTGGAAAGATAAAACCCTCCTAGCTTAAATCAGGAATAAGTAGATACCCTGAACAGACCAATAACCAGCAGTGAGATTGAAATGATAATAAAAAGAAATTACCAAAAAAAAAAAAAAAAGTCTAGGACTCTGGCTTAATTCTACTGGACATTCAAAAAACAATTGGTACCAATCCTATTGACACTATTCCACAAGACAGAGAAAGAGGGAATCCTCCCTAAATCATTCTATGAAGCCGGTATCACCCTAATACTAAAACAAGGAAAGGATATAACCAAAAAACAAACAAACAAAAAACTACAGACCAATATCCCTGATGAACATAGATGCAAAAATCCTTAACGAAATACTAGCCAACCAAATTCAACAACGTATTAAAAAGAGAATCCACCATGATCAAGTGGGTCTCATACCAGGGATGCAGAGATGATTTAACATATGCAAGTCAATAAATGTGATATATCACATAAAGAGAATTAAAAACAAAAAACACATGATTATCTCAATAGATGCAGAAAAAGCATTCAACAAAATCTGGCATTCCTTTATGATTAAAAATCTCAGCAAAATTGGCATACAAGGAACATGCCTCAAGGTATTAAAAGCCACCTATGACAAACCCATAGCCAACATAATGCTGAATAGGGAAAAGTTGAAAGCATTCCCTCTGAGAACTGAAATAAGACAAGGATGCCCATCTTACCACCCTCTTCAATGTAATACTGGAAGTCCTAGCCAGAGCAATCAGGCAAAGAAATAAAAGGCATCCAAATTGGCAAAGAGGAAGTCAAATTGTACCATTTGCTGATGATATGATTGTATACCTAGAAAACCCTAAAGACTCGTCCAAAGGCTCCTAGAACTGATAAAAGAATTCAGCAGTTTCAGGATACAAAATCAATGTACACAAATCAGTAGCTCTCCTATACACCAACAGTGACCAAGCTGAGAATCAAATCAAGACCTCTACCCCTTTTACAGTAGCTACAGAAAAAAAAAATTAAAATACTTAGTAATGTACCTAACCAAGGAGATGAAGAGGAAAACTACACAATACTACTGAAAGAAATTATAAATGACACAAACAAATGGAAACACTCCCATG
This sequence comes from Pongo abelii, assembly GCF_028885655.2. Taxonomy (NCBI): domain Eukaryota; kingdom Metazoa; phylum Chordata; class Mammalia; order Primates; family Hominidae; genus Pongo; species Pongo abelii. The sequence goes on from NC_071995.2 coordinate 95,735,443, forward strand.
CTCATGGATGAGTAGAATCAATATTTTGAAAATGATCATACTGCCAAAAGCAATTTACATATCTAATGCAATTCTTGCCAAAATACCACCATCATTCTTCACAGAAATAGAAAAAACAATTCTAAAATTCATATGAAAGCAAAAAAGAAAAGAGCCCACATAGCAAAGTAAGGCTAAGCAAAAAGAACAAATCTGGGGGCATCACATTGCCTGATTTCAAACTATACTATAAGGCCACAGTCACCAAAACAGCATGGTACTGGTATAAAAAGAGGCACATAGACCAATGGAATGGAATAGGGAACCCAGAAATAAACTCAAATACTTACAGCCAACTGATCTTTGAAAAATCAAACAAGAAATAAAATGGGGAAAGGACACCCTATTAAACAAATGGAGCTGGGATAATTGGCAAGCCACATGTAGGAGAATGAAACTGGATCTTCGTCTCTCACCTTATACAAAAATCATCTCAAGATGGATCAGGGACTTAAATCTAAGACCTGAACCTATAAAAATTCTAGAAGATAACATTGGAAAAACCCTGGTAGACATTGTCTTAGGCGAGGATTTCATGACCAAGAGCCCAAAAGCAAATGCAATAATAACAAAAATAAATAGCTGGGATTTAACTAAAGAGCCTTGCACAGCAAAGGGAAGAGTCAGCAGAGTAAACAGACAACTCAGAGAGTGGGGAAAAATTTTCACACTCTATACATCTGACAAAGAACTAATATCCAGAATCTACAATGAACTCAAACAGACCAACAAGAAAAAAAACAATCCCATCAAAAAGTGGGCTAAGGACATGAATAGACAATTCTCAAAAGAAGATATACAAATAGCCAACAAACATATGAAAAAATGCTCAACATCATTAATGATCAGAGAAATGCAAATCAAAACCACAATGAGATACCACCTTACTCTTGGAAGAATGTCTATAATCAAAAATCAAAAATAGTAGATGTTGGCATGGATGCAGTGAACAAGGAAAATTTCTACACTGCTGGTGGGAATGTAAACTAGTACAACCACCATGGAAAACAGTGTGGAGATTCCTTAAAGAACTAGAAGTAGAAGTACCATTTGATCCAGCAATCCCACTACTGGATATCTATCCAGAGGAAAAGAAGTCATTATATGAAAAAGATACTTTCATACACATGTTTATAGCAGCACAATTGGCAATTGTAAAAATGTGGAACCAACACAAATGCCCATCAATCAATGACTGGATAAAGAAACTGTGAGAGATATATATATGTACTCAAACACATACACACACACACACACACACACACAATGGAATACTACTCAGCCATAAAAAGGAATGAATTAATAGCATTCACAGCAACCTGGATGAGATTGGAGACTATTATTCTAAGTGAAGTAACTCAGGAATGGAAAACCAAACATTGCATGTTCTTACTTATAAGTGGGTGCTAAGCTATGAGGATGCAAAGGCATAAGAATGACACAGTGGACTCTGGGGACTCAGGGAAAAAGGGTGAGAAGGGGTTGAGGAATAAAAGACTACAAACAGAATGCCATCTATACTGCTCTGGTGATGGGTACAGCAAAATCTCACAAATCACCACTAAAGAATGTACTGATGTAACCAAACACCACCTGTTCCCCAAAAACCTATGGAAATAATTTTTTTTAAGTGACTGAAATAACAGTGTCTTTACTGAGACCTATTTTCTTCTCTTTCATGTAAAAGAAACCTGGAAGTAAGTCATGGTGTGGTGTAGGTAGTGTAGTGGTTCCAGAAAACTGTTAGCAGTACAGACTTCTTCTGTCCTTAGCATATGTCTCCTTGGTCCAAGATGACTGCTGGAGAACCAGCCATCACTTCCACATCTTTAGTAGCAAGAGGGAGGGAGGATTCAGAAAGGGCATATGTTTTTCCTTTTAAGAAAACTTCCTAGAAGTTGCATGTAGCATTTACTTTTATATTTTAATGTTTATAATTTATTCAAATGGCCAGTTTATCTGGAGTATGAGAAATGTTTCCTCAAGCCCACACTGTATCAGAGTTCTCAGCTAAAATTCTTGTTCTTTTATGAGAAAAAAGGGAAGACTGAACATTGTGGCCAGATAAAAGTCTCTGCCAGAGGAGTTGCTGTGGGTTGATCAGTCCACAGAGGTGCCAGGCTGGTGGGTAGGGGCAAGTAAAGATTGTTAATAGAATGACCTAGGATGGAACAATATAAAAAAGGGAGAGATTCCACAGTTAATTTTGCAATCATGCTGGCCTTTATTCATGTATTCAAAAAATGCTGATGGAATTCCTTCTGAGTGCCAAGCTCTGCACTGTTCAGTGATACAACCATGAATGAGATATACTCATGAATGAGATACACTCCTGTCATTTAGAAAGTTAATTTCTATGGAGAGTTAGTGATCATTTACAGGCTATTACAATGTTTCAATTGCTACGTTAGTGCTAAACATAGATGCAGAGATGGCTCATGGGAATGCCATCCAATCTAGTCTTCAGAAACAAGAAAGAGGTCCCAGGAGAGATGAAGTGTCCACTGAGAACTGAAGAGTAGGGAGGAATTATTAGAAGTGTGTGTGCGTATGTCTCTCTGTGTGTGTATCTTTGCCCAAGTGCACATACTGGGGCAGGGTGTGGGGTGGGGGGAGAGTGTTTCAGATGCAGAGAAATCCCTTACACTAGAAAAAGATGCAAAAGGGATCAGATATGGCAAGCTGAAGAGAAAGTTAGCTAGATCCTCAACCGCAGTATACAGGCACATCCAAGCCAAAAGTTAAGCCAGTGAGTGTGTGTGCACCCACATGCTTGTGTGCTCACTGTATTTTTTTATTGAAAGGAGAGGCTTTGCTAGGAGACAGGGGAAGAGAAGCAGTTATTTGCAAGACCATATAGCCAATCATATTTTCAACATTCTCTCCACAAAATAAAATATTTTGCTGATAATTTTTTTTTCACATGTAAGGGGTCATGATACTATAATCGTGACAGTACCATAAGGAGTTGGGGAGATGAAGCAAAAACCAAACACTTTAACCCTGTACAGGTTACCGGCGTATGTGCAGAAAGGCTGGAGTTATTCTCCTAGGGTTATTTGTTTGCAAAGAGAATATCACGTTCTAAAGGGCAGAAAGAGCCATTGAAACCAAGGATTCTTTTTTCTTTTCTCTTTTTTTTTTTTTTGTTAAAGATACCAAATTTGAAAATTGGTGAAAAGTGCTTAGATGATTGAGGTCTCTCTGATCCACTAGAGTGGTCCTATCACAAATCCTGGGAAACCAGGATGGAACTTTAACCTGCTGATAAAACTTATCCACAACCCCAAATATGCTGTCATAATTAAGAAGTTTTTGTTTCTCCTAATGGAGTTTGATGGTCTTAGTTTATCAGCAACCTTTGAATTGAATTAACAACACGAAACTAATTAATCCTGGTATACCCCAGCAATCCACTTAGAAGCGGCATGCAAAATTCAATTAAATCCTCTTGCCTTTTTATGAAGCATGCACACTCAAGTAGCTTGGGTTTACAGCTGAGAATTAGGTAACAAAAAGAAAGAGCTTGTCATGTTTTTCAAACCCAACTTTTGAAATTAGACAATGGGTTTTAGAGTTCTCCCCTGATTGGGAAAGTTGGAATCTAAAAGGACAGAACAAAACCTTCCCTGAGCTAATCAACTCTTTCCTCTCTCACCCTTCTTAGATCAGAAGAGAAAGATGGTGGTATGCACCTCTGTCTCACTGGCCCTGGTTGGTCACCCGAACCTTATAATGTGGGCTTGATTTTTGAATGCTTTTTTTTTTTTTCAAACTCTCCTTTTCCTGGCTTCTGGCATGCTCTGTGCTGTCAGTCTTATTGATTAAAACCCTTGGTGGATTTCAAGACCTTCTTGCCCTGTATTGTCACAGATCTACTTAAAATGGATTTTTTCTCTTTGCCAGACCTGCATTCTCAGTCAGTCCAGCAGATGCAAAGCAGGTGGTACTGAGATTTCAAATAGAAGCTGTTTCTAGTTATTGGGGGATAAATGGTGATATTATAACTTCTTTTTTTTTTGTCTCTTTACATTTCTTTTAGCTAAAAAAATCTTTATACCTCTGAATGTATACAGTTAATTCAAACAAGTAGCATTTATTGACATTACTAAAAGAGTATTTGGCAGGGGTAATAATCTGAGGCTTGGGATGTCTGAAACACAATGTGGAAAATAATGTGACAATGCACTACAGAGAAGGAAGTGTGTTGTCGTGTGTACTGCTAGCTGTTTGTCCCACAATTATTTCCCTCTTTCCCCTTCTCAACAGCTCTTGACCCTGGAAAAAATTCATGGAACTTGGTAAATTTGTTTCAACTTTTCTCTCTTCATGTTGGGAACCCATGACATAGGATGTGTCAGTCAAAGCATTTCTTCCCCTGGTTACATTGATTAGTTCATAAGCACACCAGGATCTAAGAAGGAATGAATCTCAGGACTCTTGCTTGGAGTGCTGGGATAAAGGCCCTCCCTCTTTTTCAAGATGAAATATGCAAAGTGAAGTATGCAGATAGCAGGACCAGAACTTCTGCAGCCATTTTGGCACCAAGAGGGTGGCTTTGTCCCAGGAGAAAGCTGACACATGAAAGAGTCCAAAGGCCAGAGGCATGCTGAGAAATTTGTAGAGATATTCATGTTGAACGTTGTACCTCTGGGTACAGCTGTAGCTAAAGCTGAAACTATTGCTGGCCTTTTCACTTTGGTAAAACCATACATTTTAAAAATGGTAATGACAGTTAGGGTTGGGTTTTATGTTACTTAAAATTGAAAATATTGTGACTCTATGAGCTAGCTTTTATTGCATAATAAAGCAGTCCCAAACTCAATGGCTTATTAAAAAATAAATAAAATGCTTCATTCACATAGTGCGACTGCCTTTGGGTTGGTTGGGGTCAGCTGATCTAGGCTCAGCTTTGCAGGTTGCTCTGCTGATCTTGTCCAGGCTTGTTTATGAGCCCACTGGGGGTCAGCTGGTTTGTTCAGCTGGCTGAGGATAAACTGGGGCTGTGCTTGAGTCTGAGCTGGGTCAAGGGAGCTTATTTGGGGCAGATGAGTAGCACATGTCTCTCATTCCCTGAGGACCAGCAGGTGAGCATAGGTATGACTGTTTTCATGACAGGGTAGAGGCACAAGAGGGTTAGCATGGACATGCATGGCCTCTGGGGGCCTATGCTTGTTCCTGGCACAACATCATTTCTCCCTCACTCTATTGACCGAAGCAAAGCACATGGCCAAACCCAACATCAGGAGGTCAGGAAATATACGTAACCTCTTTGGGGAGGAAGTGAAAAGTCACACGGTAAAGAGCAGGAAAAGAGGGAGGGATGAAAACACGGGACGGATAATATAATCTGCCACACTAACTGATAATGTAATCAAATTCAAGCACAAACACTTGTTATCTACATAGCTCAATACCGTTAGAACACTGGGTTGTGAAACTATATAAAAGTTGTTATGCCAGATGTGGCAGCCATTTGAAACCTAGCTTTGGTGAGCTAATCTATATACACATTTATGTTTTTTTTTTTTAAGTGAAGAAGCAAAATTTAACTTTGAATTATGCTTTGGTTTCTGTAAAGCTAATCTCTGTTTAGACATGAATTAATCAGACTCTAGATTCAAAATATTCCTCCTCCTTGCGTATACTATTGAGTTGATAATTCTAAAAAAACCAACCATTTCTTTGTAAAAATGGCGCTTGTGTGTATGTATGGAGCTAACAGTTCCCCTTTATGTATGAACATATTTTACTTATTTTACTGTGAAAAGGTACAGGTATTGAAAGCCTGGGACTTTTCACTTTCCTCATTTGATTTAGACTTGGATATTCTCTTGAGATTATGAGTAATAATGATAATGGCTAATGCATATGTAGCGCTTAGTATGGGCCAGGTACTGTTCTAAAGTACTCTACATAAATGACTTCATTTAGTCTCACAACAATCTTACTACACATTATTATCATCCTCATTATACAGACAGGGAAACTGAGGTACAGAGTCAGATACCTGGTAAATTTCAGTTCTGGGATTCAGACACAGGCTGGTTTCAGATTTCATGATCTTATATGCTAATATATGTCAAAACTGTCATTTTACCATACCACCCTATGATATTTTTTATTCATATTATTATCTTCCTGGGCTGTGAATTCCTAAAGGCTATTTAGATATGGTTTTATTAATTTTTGTATCCCCAGTTCCTAGCACAGTGTTGCGTACAAGGTAAATAGTCAGTGAAGGTTATTGATACACATTGGGTCCAGAAATACATTTTACACTATGAAAATAAGTAATTTTTCTAATCTCCATTTATGTTCTTGTTTGCCATGCTACCCTGATATGTGCTTAATCTTGACTCATACATGCTGTGCTATTTTTGAGGGTAAATGCGTTCTTTTCCTTCCTTAAAATTACAGTCCTAAATACTTCAGTGGTGTTAGTCTGCTATTGACACTGACAGTCAACAAAGCTTCAGGATGCAAGTTAGAATGAGAAGTTGGTTAAGTGTGGAGTTTCTTTTCTGTTTTATGTAAGGAAATATAGACATCTGTCTAGAAATGAGAATTATTTCATCTAATTAATGAATCATTTTTTGAAGAGAAATTAAACATCAAATCTCTAACTGTGATTAACTCTTCTAAAACATGTGGTATCAACAGCAGGATGTTCCTTCCTCCAAGAAGACATTCTGGTTTCTAGCAATTAAGTATGGTTTCTCCCTTGAACCTCTGTAATATTTTATTCCTTCACTTTAATTTTGATTATTTATGCTTTTACAGCATCTCTATTATTGTTTTGGACAAGAACCTAAGTTGTAGCCCATACACATTCAGTACCATGCTATATTAGCAGTCTCAAACATTCACAGAGCTGGGAGGGAACCTAGAAATGGCTCATAGTAAACAGGTCATATGTTTTGGTCTCCTTTAACATTAAGTTCAGTAATTAACACAAATATAACACAATAGAGTTGGCTTCATTTCGTTGATACTATATTTGCATGAATGTTGATGGATTAGACCTTGAACCACACAACACTATTAGATATAAGTTTCTTGAAGGTAGAGTTTATTTCTTATTTATTGATATACCACCAGAGCCTAATATGGTGGCTGGTGCCTAATAGTTAGCAGTAAAGAGATGGGTGATGGATGGATGGATGGATGGGTGGATTAATGGATGGATGGAAAATTATCAAGGAAGTAAGAGTATAATTTTTATAAGGTATATATTAGTACCCTCTGATCTCAAGGAGATATTTTTTACTCTGTATGCTTATGGCAGCTGAAACTCTACTGTTCTCACCCAAATTAGTAACAACAGTCATAACACTGATTATTGAAAATACAAAGCAAAGCAAAAAAAATTGTTTTCAACCATCTGAACCATAAATTATACTTCCAATTGAATGCATGAGAAGGCAGGTTCCTTATTTAATCCTACTTTGCTGCCTGTGGTCACAATATTTTTGCAATTTTCTTGAAGGAGATATCACTCTTTTAGCCGTATATTCCAGTGTGCATGTTAAAAGTCATTCCCATTACAGTTACATGCTCACATTTCATTAACGTAAAAATATGACATCTAGATAAACAAGAGGTGACAGAGGTAAAAGGAAAAAAAATTAAGTTTATTGAACTAATGAGATAATATGGTGATCAGCTGGGCAATTTGATGGCAAAACAAGTGTTTCAAAATATTCTTAGAGCCCTTTGCCACTGAATAATGATGAAATATGTCAATTACAAGACCAGCCCTCCTCTGCATTTAGCTGTCAAAGACTGCATTTTAAAGGGACTGATTTCTAGCTGTTGCTTCCCTTGATTTATGTTCCACAACATTTAAGTAGGTGGTTAGATGAAAGAGTTGGAAGTGTGCCTCGAACACCTGACTATCATTTTATAGCCTCTTGCATGAACTGTTTTTAAAAACAAGTATCATTATCCTGTGTACCTTCCTGGCAAGGACATTTTGACATTTTCCTGATAAATTATTGATAAGTTCATTGAGAGATGGAAAGAGCTATGCAACTGCTATTACCTAACTTTAAGCATCCTGTAGATCATTTTTTATGCCAACTATTATCGTATTTCTTTAGATCACTTAAACTGTGAAAATTCTGTCTTTATTATAATTTATATCTAAGGGGATCTTTGATCTTTGTAGGCTTCTGTGGAAAGTATTGATTACCAAGGAGGAATCCAGGGTTTTTAAATCTATGTGAAATTTTTATTTTCCCTTTCATGACTATTTTAGAGAACCCCTGCTCCTCATCCTAGGATAACGATATCAGAGACCTAAAAATGTAATTTTCCTTTTTGATTGCTGAAATCCTGAGATCATTGTTATTCTGTTATTTATATCACAGTTACACATATCATAGTTATAGTTATAACTGTGACTCTTGCTAGCAACTTCCCTTCTAGGGCCTTCTTTTTTCTCTTGAGCACATTTCAGAATATTTTGGCAGAACTATCCCCATCTCCTTGTAGGAAACCATGTTCTATTCTACATTTTAAATGCACCCCATGCAGCCTCTATTTCGTTGTGGTAAACTGTAACTTTCCAGATTATTAAGACTGAAGTCACAGATTTGTGTATTTGTTTGTTTATCCTAATTTCCTTGTTTTACTTCCATGAAGCCGTTGCCTAAACTTGTCCAATATTGTGTTTCTAGATCTTTTATTACTGATCTACCTTTCTTTTCTTACTTACAAAGATATTCCTTTCTTTTTCTACCAAGATCTTAAGAATTTTAAAAAGATGTGGGAAAAACATAACAAAAAACTTCTGGGGATTCAGTGTAGACAGGAATTTGATTTAACAAATAAATGCAACTTTAAACATGATGAATAATGTGGGAAAATAAAAAAAGATTACTTTCTATGATAAGATTTTGTCCCCTCCCCTGACAAATATATGAAAGTGTTATAATAAAACAGAGAAAGTAATCATTTTTTTCTAAATACTGTCATCTTGTTATTGCCATTTTAAGTTGTGGGCTTGTCTGTAACACTGACAAATAGTCATAAAATATGTTGGATTAGAAAGAGAGTGACAAGAGCCAGTGAAAAGACCTCGGACGCATCAAGGAGAGAAGCTTCTAAAAGCTCTGCTGTTTGCAAAAATAGACTTTTGTTAAAATGGAAATCTCCAGTCATCTCTAAAATAATTGATTGGCAAATACAATGAGTGACCTAGCTGAACCAGAAAGAATTTATACAGTACCAACAACAAAATCCTAGCCTTTTAGCCAAATATGTTTTCTTTTCATTGAAATATGATTGACTCATAATAATGCTAATTATGCCTAATTATCATCTCAATTATTTTACCCTAGCAAGAACATTTCGTCATTGTGGTGCTTATTTGTTATCTAATAATAATTTATATTGTTTCCACTTTTTTCAAAAGAAAAGTTTTACTCATTTAAACATACTACTATGGTTTAGTGAGATAGATAACTATTATTATACTGTATTGGCTTTTATTTGATTGTTGACCTTTGATGAATTCGAATAAACTTCTCTAACCTCTTCTATAATAAGTTCTACCAGGAGACTACTTTAAGTGGCATAATTATAACTGGACCTCTGTGGGAAGGTCACCTGTGGCTTTACTGATCAATTGGGGGAATTGAATTACATTATCTTTTTGTGGGGCGAATGTGGCCAAAGACCTAATACAGAAGCAATAAGAAAAAGTTTAGACTACTACTATAGCCTCAGAGTTGTTTAAAAACAAAACAAAACAAAACAAAAAACTAAAATTTACAGACCATTAAATGGGAGAATTCCCTTTTAACATTGCAATCATGTCTTCAGCTTGTCAGCCTTTGAACATACCCAGATTTGATGAAGTCAGTTCACCAAACAGCCTGCCTCTTCCATCTGTGGACAGTCCTTCTCCACTTTGAACAGAAATAGCTCTTAGTTCTGCCTCTTAGTTCTGCCTCTACCTCTTGGGGCCACACAGAATGCATCCGAAACCTCTTCTGCATGACAGGCCTTCAATTTTAATAACGATGCCTTGCATTTGTAGAGAATTTGCTAGTACATTATCACTTTTAATCCTGTCAATTGCCCTGTGAAATAGGCATCGTTATCCTCCGTTTCACAGAACACTTTCCTCACAGCCTTACCTTTCTCCAAACCTGTCTTGCTCAACCTTCCCATCTTGAAATACCCTCCTGTTCTAGCTGCTCTCCTCTGAATTCTTTCTCTTTTTTCTGTTTTTCTTTGTCCTAAAAATGTAGCTCTGGGAACTGGATGGGCTACTTCAGGCCTGGTGGTCACCAACTATGGTTTAAACTATTGTAAAGATATTCTTGTCAGGAGATAAGAGATTGCATTCCTGTTTTTGGCAATGCCATCCTATGGTGAACTAACCTGGACTTGTCCTCAACTTTAATGAGTTTTAATCATGCAGATGCTAAATCATCTTCCTAAGTCGCTTTTTCCCCATCTCATACTTGTGAAGGTTTTAAAATATATATATCATGTGTTTGTAGTGTGTTTTCTATTATTAATTGTTTCTCAAGGGCAGGTGCTTTGTCTGTTTTCTTTACCAATGAATCTCCAGAGTAAAGAGCTTGACACATGGGAGCAGGCAGGAAACACGTGTTGGATGAATGAGTGGATGATCAATCTAGGCTGGCTTAGATGTGATTGATGGTGCATTTCCTGGCTTTTGCTCAGAACTGGGTAGAATGGCTTGGTCTCCAGAGGCCCTGGTCTACACAGGTGGTGAGGTTGGGTTCCACTGAAGGTACCAGGTGTGGAGCACTGGCTTCCAAAGTGGATGATCACCTGGGGTCTGCATGAGATCATTTGACAGTCTCCTAGACCATCACCTTGACCCTTGGGGGACTCAGATGTCCTTGACCAGCCTGATTATAGGAATGCCAGCTGTTCCCACCTCTGGTGTCTTTCCTTGCCCTGCATCCTAGAAGGGTCCAGCCAGTCTTCCACCTTGTGAAGGTTTTACTTTTAGAATAGCACCAATTTGCTCCTGCGAGATCTGGGGACAATGGTACTGACTACTAGGCAAGGGCGCATGTAACCTGAGTTCAAATTCCTGCTGTACCACTAATTCATTGTCTTTGCATCTCAGTAAGTGGCAACCCCATCCTTCCAGTGGTTCAGCCCAGAACCTTGAAGTCAGCCCTGACTCCTCTCTTTAAATCCCTGCCAGTTTCACCTTCAACCCCTCTAGAAGTTGATCATTTCTCCCCACCTCCATCATCACTTCTAAGGTTCAAGCACCATCAACTCTTGCATGGACTGTTGCCATGGCCCCCTCCTGGGTGTCTTCACTTCTGCTTGTGCCCCACTATGGCCCATTCTCAATATGCCAGCCAGAGATCCTTTAAAATCATGTTAGACCATGTTTTTCCTCTGCTTAAAATTTTCCAGCGTCTTCTTGTTTAACTCATTGCAAAAGGTAAAATACTTAACAATGCCTACGGGGGTCCATACAATCCCTTTCTCCCCACCCCCTCCCATGATTCTCCCCTTTTCTCCCACTATTTCCCCCTGGTTCATTCCATTCTGGCCACCCTGGACTCCTTGTGCTCCTCAGACTAAGTCACCTCCCTCTTTAGGTCCTACCCACTAACTGCCTCCACATGAAACCCTCTTCTACTAGATTTCTGTCTGCCCCATTTCCTCAGTGTTTTCAGGTTTCTGGCCAAATGTTCCCTCATCGGAAGTCCCTTGCCTTACCTAGTTATGGAAAATAGCATGCCCAGTTCTCTTTAGCCTACTGCCTTTTCCTCCGTAGCACTTGCCACCGCCTGCCATGTCACTTATTCATTTGGTTTCATTACTTATTTTGTCTCCCTTTATTAGAACGAAAGCTCCTTATGGCCAGGTCTGATTTGTTTACTGCAGAATCCCGACATCTAGAATAATGCCTGGCACATGGTAGGGACACAACAAAGATTTGTCAAATAAAAGAATTTTTGGAAAACTGCCACATTTCTGACTTTGGTTCCTTGTTTGTGAAAAAAAAAAAAAAAAGAAGTATTTGTATTAGTTTTCTAGAAATTAGTCTCCTAGTAAAGTAACAAAGTGTCACAAACTTGGTAACTTACAACAACAGAAATGTATTCTCTCAGAATGAGTACAAAGTCAAGGTGTTGGCAAGGTTGGCTCCTTGAGGAGGCTCCCAGAGAGAATATGGTCCACATCTTTCCTTGCTTCACAGACTTCTGCCAACACCTCATGTTCCTTGGCTTGTCAATAGATCACTCCAGTCTCTGTCTCATAGGAACTTTACCTTCTCCTCTGTGTCTTATCTCCTTCACTTGTCTTACAGAAACTCCTTTTTTTTTTTTTTTTTTTGAGACAGAGTCTCACTCTGTCACCCAGGCTGGAGTGCAGTGGTGTGATCTTGGCTCTCTGCAACCTCCACCTCCTGGGTTCAAGCAATTCTCCTGCCTCAGCCTCCACAGTAGCTGGGATTACAGGTGTGTGCCATTCTCCTGCCTCAGCCTCCACAGTAGCTGAGATTACAGGTGTGTGCCACCATGCCTGGCTAATTTTTGTATTTTTGGTAGAGATGGGGTTTCACCATATTGGCTAGGCTGGTCTCGAACTCCTGACCTCAAGTGATCCTCCTGCCTCGGCCTCCCAAAGTGCTGGGATTACAGGTGTGAGCTACCATGCATGGCCTTATAGAAACTCTTGTCATTGGATTTAGGGCCCACTTCATCCAGGATGATCTCATTTTGAGATCCAAAACTTAATTACATCTGCAAAGACCTTTTTTTCTAAATAAAGTCACATTCACAGGTTCTGGGTGAACATATCTTTTGGGGGGCACCATGCAACCCACTGTAGTGCTATTGTGAGGACTACACAAAATAAGGTTTGCAGAAACGTTTCATATAATTTAATGTAGTATTTAGATATGAGCCATTATGCTAAAACACTTCGTCCTCGCCAATCTGGTCTACTGTTTCAACCTATTGAAATATGTTTAAATACAAATTCTAATTTACAGTGTATTCATTGGCCTTCCTAACTCCAGGTCATTAGTAAAATTGCTGAATTTGTCTTCTATGTCTTCATCCCAGACATATTGACATATTGAGTAGAGCAGAGCCATGGAGAAATCAGTGAGTCTGAAGCCAGCTGCTTGTGTAATTGGCATGAATCAGTTAATCATGACCCTTTGGGTGCAGGGCTTCCTGCAGTTATGAATCTCCCTCAGGTGACTTCCATCTTTCTATTTCACTATATTATCTACAGGGATATTATAATATTCTGTTGAATGTCTTATAGAAATATAGATCCAGCTGGCCTATTCTGTTTCATGTATTTATTTGTTGACTTATTTATCTAGTCATTCAATCAGGCATCACTGAGTGCCTACTATGTGACAGGCACTGAGGAGTTGGCAGTGAACCAACAAGATGCTGTCTCTACCCTAATGGAGCTCATTGTTGCTTATATTCTGGTCTAGAAACTTGATTTAGAATTTCTTTTTTTCTTTGAGACAGAGTCTCGCACTGTTGCCTGGGCTGGAGTGCAGTGGTGCGACCTCGGTTCACTGCAACCTCTGCCTCCTGGGTTCAAGTGATTCTCCTGCCTCAGCCTCCTGTGTAGCTGGGATTACAGGAGTCTGCCACCATGCCCAGCTAATTTTTTTGTATTTTTAGTAGAGATGGGGTTTCACCATGTTGGCCAGGCTGGTCTCAAACTCCTGACCTCATGCTTCACCTGCCTTGGCCTCCCAAAAGTGCTGGGATTACAGGTGTGAGCCACCGTGCCCGGCCAATTTAGAATTTTAAAAATGTGTGTGCATTGGAGAACGGGGCTGGAAATGAAGTCAGCCAGTCATGACTTTTTGGTCTTGGCCATCACCATTCGTTTTCTAGGAACCATCCAGTTAGCTGCTGTGTTCATGAACTCCACTTTTCTCCTATTCTTGCGTGATAATTAGACGTGCATTTGCTGGCCTTCTGTTTTAGGATGTGTGTTTAGGTTTCTATGATTCTTTAGATTCTGTCCGTAGAACTTGAGCAATCCCTTTGGAAATTTCTCTTGGTTCTGTGGGGTAAAATTCATGGAAGACATCAGACCTGAACCCCTTCAGAGAACCCAGATGCCCTTATTACAACACTATTATAAATATTAGTCCTTTTAATGACAACCACTACTATAATTTATTCAGCAACTCTACTTACTAGTTTTTTAAATCCTCACGATTTCTCTCATGATGAAAGCATTTTACCTTCGTTTTGCAGGTCTAGAAGCTGTGGCAGTGAGGGTTTACGTGACTTGCCCAAGGTCACACAGCTCTTTCAAACCCAAGGCTCAAATTCTTTTACCACTAGGCTATGCTGCACCCATTCTTTGCCTTTAATCTCAGAGCTGATGAACTTCCTTAGGCTAGTGTTCTTTCTTGATGATCTGTACTCCATCTCCCGTTTGGTCTGGAAATCCCCTCCTTTTTAATAGCCATGTTCTTCTTTCTCCCAATTATCCATTGAATTAGACCACCAGTTCAAGGCACAAACCTGCTTATTCTTGTCAACTTCATGTTCTGAACAAAACTGTAAGAGCCTCTTCTGTTATTGCCCATCGTTTTTTTTTTTCCCTCAAGCCTCAGTTCCCCTGTGGCTTTGCCTTACTAACACAGTTCTTATGTGGCCAAGCCTCTTTCATCTGCTTAAGAGTCCTTCTTACCATCTTTTGAATATTTCCACTTTAAAACTCAAGCTTCTCAAAGAATTGCCTTCTTTAGGTGCTGCTTTTCTTCATGAAACGATTTATTTGCAATTGTATGTAAGAATTACTTTTTTTTTGACAACCTCCCATTTTTAAAAAGTAATCTCTTTTTTAGCATTTATAGTCTCAGTGTCACCAACCAAAAAGTTTTGCATACATACCATGTGTCAATCACTGTGTTCAGTGCAGAAGTCTAAGAAAGTAGTTCCTCAATCTTAAGGGAGATCTTATGATATAATATGCATGACAGCATGCATGTGAAGTGTCAGATACATAGTTACTCTTTTAGTGGTATAGAATGGGTTGGGGGAATAGCTGTGGGTCAGAGTAATAGAAGGCTTCACCAGAATAGAAGATATTTGAAGGATAATGATAGGATGAATACAATATTGTAAATCTACTTAATTCTTTCTACAACCCAACGAGTTAAGCTGTTAGAGCATTCTCATGTTTTAGATAAGATAATTGAGGCACAGAGAGGCTAAGCAAATTGCCAAAGGACACACAGCTTGTAAAAACTGGGATTTGAACTTTGTGAATATGACTGTAGGTTCCAACTCTTAAACTGCTCAGTTCACCTGGAAAGCTTCTAAGTAAAGGGAGAGAAGGAAAGAAGGCAGATCAGTTGAGGAAATTTCAGGACTTGCTGGGGGCAAAATTGAGAAGAGTTTTGCTGAAGAATCTTTTTTTTTTTTAAATTGCTTTCAATTTTAAAATTATCTGTCTCTCTCTCTCTCTCTCTCTCTCTCTCTATCTATCTATCTATATATATATATTTTTTAAATATAGAGTCAAGGTCTAGCTATGTTGACCAGGTTGGTCTTGAACTCCTGGTCTCAAGTGTTCCTCCCACCTTGGCCTCACTAAAGTGCTGGGATTACAGGCATGAGCCACTGCACCCATCTGGATCTTGAGTTTTATTTAGAAGAAAAGGATGAAGGTTATGACAGCACAATACCTTCATAATAGAACTGAAAGCCAACTGAACCACAATGTGCTCAGAGGAAATATTACCAGCTTTCACTGAAGCCTAGTTCCAATAGCATGACCAGTGTAAAAAGAGGAGAGAATCATTCTGTGAATTAAAAAAAAAAAATGTTGAAGTGGCAAATGACAGCAAGCAGTGTCAATAGATGCTCCTTACAACTAATCAAATACATTCAATGTGAAAAATCTTTAGAGTACATTTTGACATCCTGGACCATTCTCACACTCAGAGATAGCTGTATTTTTAACAATATTGTCATTGAAAAGGAAGAAGAATGATACACATAACAGGTAAAAATAAAGCCATGTGAAAGGTGTGGAACTTCTCAGAAAAAAAAATGAACTTAGAAAAAATTAAAAGAAATACACATCTGTTCCAGCATTCAATTATTAAATACCTTGAATGCAAAAACAGATGACTTTGAATACAAGTAGGCTATCTTGCCAGCTGGTGGGACCTACCCCTAGTGGGTTGCTCTATGGAGATACTACTCCTCTTGTGATCTGCCACAGATTTTTTAATGGAGCATTAAAACACTTTCTAAAGGTTTCTAAATATCAGGATGCTGAGTGGTGTGATTATTAACAACCAAATCTTCCTGTTCACAAGTGTAAGGGTTGCAGTCCTGGGAATCTGGCTAACTTCCAATTGGGTAATTACATACACAAAACCTTGTTGAATCCCCCTTGGAGTTCTAGTTATGAAAGCCATTTATAGGGTGATTTGTAATTGTTCCTATGGCTGGAAAAATAGTGTAATGCACCAAAAATAAAATAAGCAATAGTCTTCCCTGTAAGGATAGAAAGCAAACCACCATGCCTGCTATAGAAAGCTAATGGCTACCTTCTAACCTACAGACTTAAAACAAGGAAAAAAAAAAGTGAAAATGATTACCAACAGGACCAAAGTACAATGTAGATGAATCCTTTTTCTCTCTTAGTTGTGCAGAATATAGTTAACGACCAAGTTACAGCAATAGCATCACAGAGCGCTTTGGGGATGACAAAGTGTTTGCTTTTGCCTCATCTTTCCTGAAGATACTGTTTCTTAGGAGACAAATGAGCTTGAAGCCCTCTTAATTATTTTTTAATAAAATAAAGCAAAAGGCTTTTTCTTTTTATAAATTATATTATCATAAGCTTCGCATCCAGCAGATAAGAATGCAAATAACTTTTTTCTTATTAAAAGACATGATAATCTGCATTTGCATGTTGTGAATCACCTGGAAAACTTAAAGGCAAAAAAGTAATAAATTCAGGTTCCCAGGCACAATACATGACCTATTTAATCAATGGTTGGAGGTAGGATTTGGCACTCTGTATTTTTCAAATCCCTTCTGGTAGCTGTGATGTGCAGCTAGGTTTGAGAACATCTGATAAACTCCATTCAGCTTTTATAGAACTGCTTTCCTAATGAACTAGATGTTTTTAATTTTTAAAACAATCCTTAGTGGGGACGAGGATAACTTCCCACTCTAAGGAGAACCAGGAGCTCTGGCGATTAGTAGTGGATTCTGGGGGCAAGGACATCTGAAACCATAATCTCTTTTGACGTGGCCTCAAAGTTGGCGATGAAGGTGGACATTTTTTAAAAAATCTGACTAGTGTCTCATTATTATTAGACAAAGATCACCAACCACTGAGGAATTCTTGTTTAAATGCATTTCACAGTAGCTCCTTGAAAATATGCCAGTCATCTTCAAAAATTTCTTTTTAAAAAGAGTAAGTAGGGAATTGCAACATTTTCTGTTAAAGTCTCAAAGGGAAACCAAATAAAAGTTCCTCTATTTCTCTTTCAGAGTGCTTTTTTTTTTTTGCTCTGATATTGATGGGGTAGTCATAGAACTGATAAAAGCCACCTAACTTAAATTTACTTTGTTTATGAAAAAAGTTTATTTTTTGTGATGTGGAGAAACTCCAGTGTCTTAGGTTGAACCATGGCCGTCTCAATTCATCAGACCACCTATAACTCAAAAGAGTCGTATTTCTCACATTTCACCAGTTTATTGGCGATGGAAAAGAAAAGTTTATTCATCTTGTTGGATTAGATGATCTCTAAGGTCCTTTCCATCTCTGAAATTCTATTATTATTTTCCATCCCAACAACAGACAAAGTATAGAAATTCATCACATCACTCTGGTGTAATAGAAACTAGTAGAATTCACAAATATTTTAACCCTAAAGTGTTGGTCTTCTCTTGTATTTCACTGGTGAAGCACCTCATACAATTTTTTTTTAATCATTCAAAAGTAGAAATTCATCAGTATTAGTGGTTACAATCAATATAAATGTGCTGACTGGTTGCCTTAGTCCCTGTTCTGCTGCTTATAACAAATTACCTGAAACTGGGTGATTTATAAAGAAAAAGAAGTTATTTCTTATAAATATGGAAGGTGAGAAGTCCAAGGTCAAGGGGCCATGTCTGGGGATGGACTTCTTGCTGGTGGGGAATTTGTGGAGGCAGCACAAGGCATCATGTGGTGAGAGGCTTGAGTATCCTAAGTCAGGTCTCTCTTCCTCTTCTTCTAGAGCCACAAGTCCCACTCCCAAGATTACCCACTAATCCATTAAACCATGATTGGATTAATCCATTTATGAGGGCAGAGGCCTCAGGACCCAATTACTTCCAAAGGCCCTACATCTCAATACTGCCACAGTGGGGACTAAATTTCAACATGAGTTTTGAAGGGGACAAATATTCAAACCACAGCAATGGTGATTGTAAATAGTACACTCATTACTGTTCTCTTGGATCTTATTCCTAGCTGATGATGAATAATGTTTAAGATATATAAGATCCTCTAGGATATTAAATTACATGAAACCTATGGAATATTAAATAGTTATGGCTCTGTCTTTGGTACTCCTATGGTTTTTATACATCTGTTAACATTTATCTCACTATTTTGTAATGCTTTCATTATATGTCTATCTCACCTCTTCTTTGAGGGCAAGAACAATTTACATTCCCAGGACCTAGTACAGTGCCTAGCGTATTTTCAGTTGATATTTGATTGGATATCGCTAGAATATTAAATGAGTTCAACTACTTTCAAATAACTGCTTAATTTTTTGAAATAAAGCTCCTAAGATGAAAAAATTCTTCTGCAAAATCTATGATGGAGCTTAGAAGATAAGCCAGAAGAACCTCAGGTACCTAGAAAATGATAGATCAAGAGAAGAAGGCTGGCACATTTACTTATCAGGTTAGCTTTTTCTCACTTCTTTCCCAGTGGCAATTGGTAAATCAATTCAACAATTAATATATTTTCCTTCAGTTTAGTGTCTTTTAGTGTTCAAGTCAAGTGACACTATATGTACCATCTATTTCAAGGGGGAAATTCCCCTTAAGTCAGCATGACTATTTAGATATATAGTGGGTAGCCTTGGAAAAATGTTAAATCAGTCTGAACCTCAATACATTGTTTTGAAGTGAAAAGGTTAAAATGTATCAATAATTTTATAACATTATTAATAGAAGAAGACTTTTTTTTTCTTTAAACACATACTTATGTTAACCCTTTATGTAAAAATGATACATACAATGCTGTTTAGCTTGAAAGGGGAATGTATTAGTTAAGATATTAACGCTAATACTGTAACAAAAAAACCTTGAATCATAGTAGCATAGAAAAACAGTGTAGTTCTTACTCATATAGTCAGTCTATTGTCAAGAGTTAGGGCTGGAGTTAGACCTCCCTCCAGATAATCATTCAGAGATCCTGGGAGACAGAGTCTCCCAGGGACCTCCCAACATGGGACCTCCAAGACAGCTCTAACTTTTGACCCCAACTAGAAAATGGGGTGAGAGAGAGAGGATTACCTAAGTTAGGGTAAGCAAGGGAGGCTGAGAAGTGGACTTTATACCCAGCACAAACAAGACATTGGGTTTAGTAGGAAGATAGCTGGGCCTTGCCACAAGGAATGGGGTCAGATGGGATTTGGCACCCAGGAAGGCTTACCTAGGACTCGGAAGAGCACAGTTTGCAACCCCTGGAGAAGGTGATTCCCTCAAAGCCCCTTCATCTTAAATGTTCGGTAATTGTACCGCCTACCATACAACAAGAGTTCATTAACTGCTTCAACTCCTTCATGACGTTGAAAGAAAGGCTTTAATTCCTACTGGATCATTTAACTTAGAGCAGCATTACATGAGCCATGTTTTGGCACCTCCCTTCTACGGCTGTGATCCTGCAACGTGGTAACACTCCATGTAATTTCAATTGGGCTTCAAATTTGGTTGCATGCACAGAGTATGTGCCTGTAGAACTCTCTTAATTCTGATGTGAACTTGTGCAATGGGCCTAGCTATCTTACATTCAAATTAAGAAGTCCTCTTAAGATATAAATGTAGAATTTGACTCACCTATATCACATAAGGATTGAAATTTATGTGATTCCTGAGATACCAGTTGTTCTTTCCATGTTTAATCACCATTACAAACTATTGGCAAAATCTTATCCTCCCAACGCCTGGCTGTTGTTCCCTAATGGATCAATTATTGCATCACCCCTCCCACCATCCCATCTCTTCACTGTATGTATCACCATCTGTGCTTTCCTTAAGCAGGCTAACCACAATCAGGGTTTTGATTATTCTTTGATAAACTGTTTACTCTATCCAGACTGCCTATTTCTGCAGATCTATATTTCCCCATTTGGATGTCTCAGTGTCATCTCAACTTCAAAGTGTCCATGACTGAAATTATATCCTTCCCCTTTCTCATAATTCTTCCTCTGGAATCTCAGTCTTGGAGGATGGCACCATCATGGACCAGTTCATCCCATTCAGAGACCGGGGAGCCATGATCTGTTCTTGCTTTTTTTCGTACTCATTTGAATCAAAATATTCACAAAGTTAGCATAATCTGTCTCTGAATTTTTTTTAATTGTCCCCCCTCCCCTTTATTTAAATCACTGTGGGAACCAAACTTCCATCTTCTATTTCCCTTGCCTCTTAACTGGCCTCTCAGCCTCCAGTCTCTCCCCTTTCCACTCTGTCCTCTGCGGTGCATCCAATTACCTAACACCTGCTCCCTATGTAAACCCTTTTCATGGCCTGTGAGGCCCTTCATCACCTGGCTCCTGCTAACTGGCTTTATTTACTGTCTCTCCTCCACATGAACAGTTTACTGCAAACTGGGTAGCAGTAGTTTGCTACCTCTTATTCTCTTCACTGTGCTTCTGGTGCCTCTATGCCAGGGGTTTGAAACAATAGTAGATGACGAGTAAACAAGTGGATATGGCTGTGTTCCAATGAAACTTCACTTATGAAAATAGTCAAGGGCTGGGTTTGAGCCAGGAGCTGTAGTTTGTTGACTCCTGCTCTGTGCCTTTGTATCTGTTGTTCCATCCGCCTGGAATACCCTTCCCTCCTCATTGCTCATCTCATTGTCTGCACCCCCACTCCTATTTTGAACTTCTAATTTTTCAAATGTTTGCTTAAGCATATTTTCCTTTTTGAACTGCTTTATTAAAATAATCTAATAATGCTTACTCCCAGATCACATTGTACATACAGTCTTTTCTCTCTCTCTTTTTTTTTTTTTTTTGTGGTAATCATTGTCTAGAGAGGCACACGGAACACTAAGGGTTCCTAGGAGAAACATGGTGTTAGGTGCCTGTGAGCCTATGCTCACACACTTTTGCCAGCTGATCAATATATAACCCTATTTTGTGTGTATTTCTGACTACAGGCACCTTATTTACTATATATTGTTTACTCATTAGCATTAAACTCGCAAGCAACAGCACTGTAACTCATGCCTGAAGGAAGCTTATCAAACGCACATATTTTCTTCATCAGAAACATCACAGCACTTCTGTGCTTAAGAACACCAGACAGCGCTTCAGCGCTACACTTGGAGCCCATTTTAAACATCGAAATCACCAACAAAAACACAAAAATGCAAAAAAAAAAAAAAGGCACTAAATAATCTGCACAAAGGATGCTTGTTTATAGTATGAGAACTGCGACAAGAAGGCAAAGTTCACCTTAGCTGAGAATGTGAGCATCAGGCAACTTTTCAAATTTTCCACTGCTCTGCACATGTCTATGGACGCATTGTGAGTATTAGTTTTGGGTTTACAGGTAAAGTTTAGTAAATAGGGGAATTTACAAACACAGAATTGGTGAATAATGAGGATCGACTATATTGTGTAACAACGAAGTAAACACATTGGACAGCTAGGTCCTTGTGAACTGGTTAATTTGTCTTCTTTTTTATCTCCATGGTCTGTGAGCTTAAATGAAGGTTTTGAATATTCATGTGCAGGAATGAATTGAATGAAGTATATACAGCTTAAGATTTTTCAGTGTAGGTTGTATATATTGCAGAAAAAACATTTTTAAAATGCTTTCTTCAGCATTTGCTAAGTGATTAGTAATTCAACTGCAGTACATGAGGAAGGATGTTGCTTTCTTCTTATTTAATATCTTCATTAATAATCTGCAACAGGCAGTAAACAATAAATTAATGAAATCTGCAGATGATACGAAATTAAGAGGTGTTGAAAACACCAGTGAGAGTACTGTTATAGCAGAGAAGCACTTAGAAAAGTTAAAAATATGAAGGAAATCAGGAATGATGGAACCAGAAAAATACAAGCTAAAAATCCAGCTATGAAAATTTTAAATGTCTGGGAAACCTGGACACTAACACTTGTTGTTTTTAAGTTGCCTGTCTATTCATTTAGCAGGTATTTATTGAGTGCCTACTATGTGCCTGGTTTGATGCTCTGTCCTGGGGATGTCAAAGTGAACAGGACAGTCAAGGTCCCTGACTGATCGAGTCTATGTTCCAGTGGAGGAGACAGAAAAGAGGACTGAATAATCAAGAATCTCTAAGGTAACTTGGCAGATGACATTGGAGTTGAAACATGAAGGATGAGTGGAAGAAAGAGCAAGTGGTAAGACTGCTCAAGAGAGAGCAATCTCAAAGGCAAAGGCCTGGAGAAAAAAAAATAGTTGTGTCAGGCACAAGGAGCAGAATAGGAGGATGGCTGGAGCTTAAGGCAGGTGGCCCAGGGAATGGGGATGTCTTGTGACAGTTGAAATAGCAGGCTGGGGACAGATAATGTGGTGCTCTGAAGGCATTGCAAAGGAATTTGGATTTTATTCTAGGTCCGTGGGAAACCACTGAAGAGTCTGGAGAAGAATAAGAAATATTATTTGGCTTTCATTATTGAATTGAAGTGGGGTGAATATGTGTGTTGAAGGAGTTCAATTAGGAGTTTGTTGCAGTACTTCTGGCAGGAGAAGATGGTGGCTTGGACCAAGATCTGGAGAAGGAAAGTTATAGAAGGATTGGGACATAGTTTGGAGGTAAAACTGGCAGGACTTGCTAATGGATTGGCTGAGAAAGGTTAAAGGGTGAAAGAATAGTGAGGAATCATGGGTGACTCATAAGTATTAGGCACATGCATATAAAGACAGGTCAGTTAATAGAACATAAGCAGAATGTCACATCAATAAGCCTTAACGCAACTGGCATCTTGTAAGTGCAAAAAAATGGCAGATTCTCTCGGTAGATGTGATGTGAAAACAAAAATACGGTATTCATATGTGAAATAAACATTTATGAGATGTTTACCAAATGCCATATATATCATGTATATGACAACACTGAGGTTTCAAGTATTAAATAAGATAAATCTTTGCCTTAGGTGTGGGGATGGGGGATGTCCAAATCTAATAGACAATGGAGGCCCGCTTGCTAAGGGAAGTGAGCCCTAATTTTAGACTTTGAAGATGAATAAGAGTGTCCTAAGTAGACAAAGGAGGCCAGAGCATTTTAAGCCTAATCACCAATACCAGTATTTCAGTAGCATCTAGTAAGTGGTAAAATATTTTGGACTAATTCTTTCCAGTGGACAGAAACTCAGGAGCACTTTTAAAAATTGAGTTGTAATTTACAGACAGTAAAATTCTCAGATCTTATGACTACAGTTAGATAACTTCTGACAAATGCATACACCTCTGTAACCCACACCCATATTACGATAAACATTTCCACCACTCCAGAAAGATCGCTTAGATCCCTTTCTAGTCAATGCGACTCCCCACCCAAAGGCAACTATTGTTCTGATTTATTTCACCAATAGATTAGGCTTCCCTGGTCTAAAAAATCATATGAATAAAATTATACAACCTATATACCCTTTGTGTCTGTCTGCTTTTTTTCACTCAGAATAATGTTTCTGAGGTTCATCAATTTTGTAGTACCCATATTGGTGTTTTTTAATTATTTAAATAAAAATAGAGATTGGGGTCTCCCTATGTTGCCCAGGCTGGCCTCAAACTCCTGGGCTCAAGCGATCCTCCTGCCTTG
Organism: Pongo abelii; assembly: GCF_028885655.2. NCBI lineage: Eukaryota > Metazoa > Chordata > Mammalia > Primates > Hominidae > Pongo > Pongo abelii. The sequence continues at coordinate 95,759,539 of NC_071995.2, forward strand.
GACTCCCAAAGTGCTGGGATTACAGGCGTCTGCCACAGTGCCCAGACTGTATTGGTCTTTTGATCCTTTTTATTCTGGAGTAGTAGTCTGTGGTTTGAATATAATCTCACTTGCTTGTCCATTCTTATGTTGTTGGATTTTGGGTTATTTCAGTTTGAGGCTATTTTGAATAATGCGGCCATAGGCATTTTTGTACAGTCCTTTGTGTGTACATATATTTTTTATTGTTCTTGAGTAAAGACCTAGGAGTGGAATTGCTGGGTGATAGGGTAGGTAGATATTAAACTCTGTAAGAAACTGCCAGGACAATTTCCAAAGTGGTTGTTTACACTTCCACCAGCAATGCATGAGAGCTTCACTTGTTCCACAAACTCCAATATTTGGGGTGTTCAATAATTTCAATGTAGTTACATTAGTGAATGTGTACTGGTATTTCATTGTGATTTTATTTTGTATTTTCCTGATGGCTAATGATGTTGAATACTTTTTCATGGGCTCATTGCTCATTCATATATTTTCTTTTACAAGGTTACTGTTTAAGACTTTTGCCCATTTTTATTAGGTTATTTATTTTTGCTAGAATTTATTAATGATTTTTGCTTCTGTGGTCATGAGAAGTTGGTCTGCAGTATTTTTTTGCTTGTCTTTGTCTAGTTTCGGTGTCATGGTAATACTGACTTGTGATTTGCTTATTAGTTTTCATAATGTATCCCTTGATGAGTAGAAGTCATTAATTTTGACAATGTCCAGTACATATTTTTTAATTTTTTTAAGTTTATGATTAGACTTTTTTGTTTCTGTTTTAGAAATCTTTGCCTATTTCAATGTCACAAAGATATTCACCTATCTCTTTTGGAAGCTTTACATCTTTAGCTTTGACATTCATTCAAATGTATACTTGTAGATGGTTTAAGGTATGAGTTAGGATTATTTTTTTTCTATATTGACAGGCAGTTTTTCCAGTACCATTTATTGAAAAGACTGTTTTTTTCCATTGAATTGTTTATTGACTTGATTGAAAATCAGTTGAACATGTAATGTTGATCTACTTCTGGATTCTATATTCTGTTCTATTGATCTATTCAACCATCTGTACCCTCAAATCCCATTGTCTAGATTATCATAGCTTTAGAGTTAGTCTTAAAATCAACGAGTGTAAGGCTTTCAACTTTGTTCTTCTAAAGGATTGTTTTGACTATGCTAGGTCCTTTGCATTTCCATATAAATTTTAGAATCAGCTGTCAATATCTGCAGAAAAGCCTGCTGGGATTTTAACTGGAGTTGTGTTGAATTTAAAAATGTGTCATTTAACAATATTGCTTCTTCTAATCATGAATATGGTAAATCTCTCTTTTATCTTGGTCTTCTTTAATTTTTCTCAGCAATATTTTGTAGTCTCTTGCACTGATTTTGTTAAATTTTTTAAGTGTTTCATGTTGTGTTGATGCTATTGTAATTGGTACTTCAACATTTATTTTTAATTGCTAGTTACTAATATATATTATATGGCCTTATATCCTGAAACCTTGCTAAATTCACTTATTAATTCTAATATTTTTTTACGATTCCTTAGAATTTGCTGCATAGTCATGCTAACTGCAAACTGCAAATACGTATATTTACTTTTCAGTCTAGATGAGTTTTTGGAAGGGGAGGTTATATTGCCAGTACAATATTGGATAAAAGTTCTGAGCTTTACTTTGTTCTTGATAATAGGTTAAAATCATTCAGTATCTCATTGTTCAGTATGATCTTCTTAGTTGTAGATTTTCTGTATATCATCTTTATTCGGTTGGCAGAGTTTCTTTCTATTCCTAATGTATTGATAGTTTTTAACATGAATAGATGCCAAATTTTATTCAATGTTTTTCTATATTTCTTTAGGTGATTGTTAAGTGATTGTATGATTTTTTAAATTCTGTCAATGTGGAAAATTACATGGATTCATTTTCTAATCTGAACTCATCTTTTCTAGTGAAAATTTCCCTTTGACCCTTGCATGTTAAGCTTTTAATTACTTAATTGTAATTAATTTTATGTTAATATTTAATTTATTACTGTATTAAAATTGCTAATATTTTATTTATGATTTTTCCTCTTGTATTCAAGAGGGAAGTTGGTTTGTAGTGTCCTTTTCTTAGAATGTCTTTGATTTGGGGATCGGGAAATGTTGGCCTCAAATTGAGTTAGGATGGGGTCCCTCAATTGGCATTTTTTTTTCCTTAAACATTTCGTAGAATTCACCCAGTGAATTCACCTGGGCTTAGATTTTACTTTGAGAAAATATTTTTAATTACAAATTTGGTTTATTTAATTGGTGTGGGGCTGTATTAGTCTATTCTTTGACTGCTATAAATAAATACTCAGACTGGGTAATGTATAAAGAAGAAAGGTTTAATTGGTTCACAGTTCTGCAGGCTATATAGGAAGCACAATGCTGGCATCTGCTCAGCTTCTGGGGAGGCCTCAGGGAACTTACAATTACGGTGAAAGGTGAAGAAGTGAGCACCTCACATGAGTGGAGCAGGAGGAAGGGGGAGAGGGGGAGGTGCCACACACTTTTAAACAACCAGATCTTTTGAGAACTCACTCACGATCACAAGAACAGCACCAATGGGGAAATCCACCCACAGGATCCAATCACCTCCCACCAGGCCCTACCTCCAACACTGGGGATTACAATTCAATATGAGATTTGAGCAGAGATACAGATCCAAACCATATCAGGGCTACAGGGCACTTGCTCTTTCCTTAGTAGTTACCCTTTGCCCAGCTCCCTGGAGTCTTCCAGTGCAGATGTACAGCTTTGTATTCAACCAAAGACTCATGGGGCTCCCGATGCGAATTTGTAGAACTTCTTCACAGCACTGGTCTAAGTCTCTCCACTACGCTGCCTGGTAAATACAGCTGCGTCAGCAGCTCTGAACTTAGAGATCTGTTTCCATAGCTGAGCAACACCACTGTGCTGTTATTTGAGCTCCCTCACTCTGCATTACAGAGTGGGAAGTGCCCCAAGGAAGGTGTGCTGGTGCTGATGGGGCTCCTCTTTGTTTTCTTTCGCTCCAGGATTACACACCTGATGTTCAATGCCTGAAAGCCGTTTCTCTCTCTCTCTCTGGGTCTCTCTCCATCCATCTGTGTGTGCGCGCACACCCACACAGACACAGACATACCCACACACACACAATACTACTAGAATATAAACGTAATATATATAGTAGTATATATATGTTTATATATGTATGTGTATATATATTCATATTCTAGTATTAAATATGAATGTGCATATATATATTCATATTCTAGTATTAAAGTTGTTTATGGTAAGAGGGCTAGTGGTACCAGCTACTCTATCATGAATGAAAAGTGGACATCTTAGGAGCATTTTAGCTGAATGGACTGCAGTAGGGAGTCAAAAATCCCACAGAGACTAGAAAAAGTGTTCACATCAGAGTCTAAAGCCCGTTTTCATGAACAAATTGTGCCACCCCAAAATCTCCTATTTTCATTCTTATATTTGCTTTAGTATTCTTTAATAAAAATGACAAATGGAATCTGATTGCAGTCCACTTTTTAATGGTCCTTTAAATTGTAAATGAGTCATATGTTAATTCTCTTAAAGTATTTCTGAGAACCTATCCAATGTTTTAGATATTTTATTGCTCTTCAGTAAACCTATGTGTTCAAAAATATTTATCAAATAAATAAATAGTAAAAAATTGAATGAGGCAATCAAAGAACATTGAATGGATATTTATTGCTATCAGAGACTTGTTATTTTTTTAGGTGAGATAATGTTATTTTTTAAAAATAGTTCTTCTATTTTAGTATTACATGCTGAAATATTTACAGAAGCTATAAAATGCTTTCTGGGATTTGTTTAAAAATTATCTGGGGACAGAGGAGAAAGTGGCTAAGTATTTAGATAAAACAAGATGGCCATGAATAATTATAACTGTTTAAGCTATTGCAATTATTAATAACTTTCAAGTTATTGTTACTGGGTGTACACACACATATACCATAAACTTATAGTGCTAGGAAGTATATTCATTGGTAAACAGAGGCTGATATATTCCCTGACCACTGAGCTTAAATGGCAATAAAGCCATTAATAAGACAGAGACAGTCTGTGACCTCAAGGATCTTATGTGTTCTTGGAGGTATACTGGCATTGAAAAATAATTGCACAGATAATTTCTTACCATTGCATACGTCCTACAAAGGACAATATAGAGGGAGATGAGACTCAGAATGACATGGTTGAGATTAAAGTCAGACTTCATGCCCTAATTAAATATCTAAATCTGAAACTGACAAAAAATAGCTTAAATGTTCATCTCTCTCCATGACTTTACTTGATGTACACTTACATACAATTTTTTGACATATCGCTATTTCTCTTTATGAAAAAAATACATTATGGAGTTCAGAAATAGACCACAATGGATAAGCCAATAACAATAACTTTTCTTAGAAACAAATAATATGATCCTGTTTAATACTCTATTTTATCATGGGAACAGACACTTTATATTTTCCCTAGGGCTGGATTATAGATATTAGAGATGGAAAAAACCAGAATTAGCCACAAAATGTCAATTCTCTCTACTCAAGGAAATGTCTCAATCTCCAGGAGCCTTCCTAACCTCCTCATTTCAGTCCAGCATTTTAGAATGATTGCATCCGATCTCTAATTGTGTTGGGCAGAGATAAGCACTCCTAAATGTACATGACAGGAGGTAGCAGTGGTGGCAGAGGCTCTTTTCCAAAGCTGCGTGATTGTCTGGAGTACTTCTTTGGGCTACCCAGCCACGGCTGCTCTGATTACTTCCTTCTCCACATTTTTTATCTTGAGTTCTTTTAGCTAAAAGTTAGCTTCATTTTTTTAAAGTCTCTGAACTCTTGATTACTTAAATGAATGTAAGCGGCTTCAGTATCTACAAACTCATTATATGCCGTACCAAATTTATTAATAAATTAACCATAATTCAGCTTGCTTCTGTATAATGGAGTTTTTGCTGGAGGTGCTGTAATTGGAAGAACACCACCAATTGCTTGTTATTTAATCTAGTGATTTATACAGATTTTTTAAATGCATATAATGGGAAACCAATTAGCATTAGTTGGGAGATTTATTTCTCAACTTATTTTTGGACTCAAATAATTAAACACAGCTACCTGAAATAACTGGTAATGAGCTGAAACTAGATGAAACTGTAAGTTATTAATTGACTCATCAACTCATATGACACAAACTGTTCAGTTAATATTTTTAGGGATTAAACAAATTTCTTTGGGGGAAGAGGATAGACAGTGGTCCTAACCATAGGCAAGAAACTTCAATTTTCTCTTTCAATATAAACTTTGTGAATAGTTTTAAGCTCAAAATATCTAAAATTCAAAAATAGACTTCGATAAGGGTGGCAAATGCTGGAAGCCTGTGCTGCAACAATGCAGGGAGATTTTGTCAAGCCATGCGATTTTATCACAAAAGCCCATGTCTTGCAAAGGAGGGCAGGTTTCCATGTTTATCTTTTGGTCAGCTCTTTGCATTGTTGATTGATTCCCTGTAATGCTGTTGTCAGTATTTTATCAAAAGTCAGATAGATCCCATGACTGGCATTTTGCCTTTTTAAAACCATCCCCTTTGCCATTACAGAGAATTGAAACCTCGAAGCCAGCTGGGAATGGCTAGTAGCCTTTTAATTATTATTTATGAATTCATCAGAAAGAAATATTGACTTCTAATTAAAGCCAGAAAATTACTCCTGGAATAAATTGATAAAGGTCAGTTTCTTTGCAAAGAACTTCTCTGTGTGTCTGTATGTGTCTTGTGTTATCACTATTATAAATAAGGCAGCATTCAATCTGTCTGTAAGAATAGGTGAAGATAACTAATTGTTATATTAGTTCTTGCTTTTGGTATTGAATTTCAATTAAACTTTTCTATTGCTTTTGCTCTTCTCGGTATTTTTCTCTTCTGAGGCTGAGAAAAACTGCTCTGTTTTAAAAACAATTAGAATGTACCTTTTTTTCCTTGAGAAAAATAATTTGTGTGGTTTTGGTCTAAGAGAATTAAAATGGTAAGAATACTTTAGAGTCCTACTTCCTAACAAAAGAGAAAGTCTTTCACCGATTATAGAGAGTTCTAGGAAAAGCACTGGTCTATTTTGGATTAGGAGACTCAAAGTAAATCAAAATACTGCAATAATCAAAAGAAATAATCAAAGAAATAGCCTCATTTGAGATTTTGGCACAGTGAATAGATATTTAAATATTTAACAACTCTTTTTATCTCTACCTGTTCACAAGTCATACACAGGGAGTTGGAATGAAATAAAAAAGCTGCCTATTGACTTTGAAATTAAAGTAGGTATTATGCCCAGGTTTTGAATAATTTCCCTTCTGTCTGTCAGTAGGCTCTGCTCTCAGTTTTCCTGGGGTGAAATTAATTGTGTGCCTAAGGCAGTGTTTATTATGTTGTATTGATGCTACATATACTCACTCATATTTTTAGATTATTGATCAAGTTTTGAAATCTATCAACCTTGAAAAAGTATCTTGGGGATGATTTCTGGGAGCTTGTTAATCAAATTTAATGAGAAATTAAAAATCAAAATCTTTCTAAATTAAGCATTTGAGAGTAGAGGTTTGTAAATGGGGGTGATTTTAGCAATGGCTGAAGATGTTTTGGTTGTCACAAATGTGGGGGCGGGTGCTACTGACGTCTCGTAGGCACAGGATACTACTAAACATCTTACAACCTACAAGGCCATCTTACAAGGCTACAAGGCCACTCAACAAGAAAGAGTAATCTACCCTGAAATATTAATAATACAGGAGTCAGGAAACCCTAATTTAGAGAAATATGATAAAGTGTTGTTCAATGATAATGGTGACTCAACACTAAAACTTCACACTGGAAAAAAGAAGTTTAAATAACAATGAGATGCCTTTTTCCCTCAGAGTAACAAAACTGAAAGGAAGTGATAGCATCCAGTCCTGGCTAAGATAGGAGGAAACAAATATCCTCATTGGTGGAAGTAATCTGGCAATCTTTATTAACCATGTAACTTTCCTTTGACTCAGTGGTCTCCCATTTGAAAACATCAATATAAAAAAATAGAGCTTTTTTGTTGTGTTTTAAAAAATACTGAATGGCTGGGCAGTAGCTCATGCCTACAATCTCAGCCCCTTTGGGAGACCCAGGCAGGAGGATTGCTCGAGCCCAGGAGTTCGAGACCAGCCTGGGCAGCATAGCAAGGCCCCATCTCTACAAAAACTTTTAAAAATTAGTTGAGTGTGGCAGCACGTGACTGTAGTCCCAGCTACCTGGGAGGCTGAGGTGGGAGAATTGCTTGAGTCCAGGAGGTTGAGGGTGTACTGAGCGGTGATTGTGCCATTGTACTCCAGCATAGGTGATGGAGAAAGACCCAGTCTCTAAAATATATATATATGTATATTCCAACACACACACACACACACACACACACCCCTCTATATATATATATATGGGGAACAAACCTCAATTTTAATAAATAGGGGAATGGTTTGTGGGGCTTGTATAATATAGATTATTATGCATTTATTAAAGTGAGTTTGATCTATATCTAATGACTGTGAAGGATATCTATGATGTTTTACTGGGTGAGAAAAATCAGTTTCACAGTAACATGTATATTTTAAGCTCATTTTTATAAAACAAACAGCAAACATTTCTGTATGTATGTGTATATACTATTGCATATTTTTAATGAGCATGCAGAAGACAACTTGGCCGGTGTTTAATTTGGTTATCTCATTGGAAAAGAGAAGAATGAAGATCACTGGGAGTTAATCATTAACTGTTCTCTTTTTTGATTTCCTTTTCCATTTCCAATTTTACATTTCTATATTACCTTTGTATGTACAAACAATGTAACAAAGAAAAGCTTAAGAAAAGTTCTTATCACCCTTCAGCAACTATTTTATGTTTAGTATTATTGTCTTGTGAACCTCGTGGAAATTTATACTATGCTTAGTGTAATTACAAGAAGGGTAGTTAGGTTTTATTTTTGGATTTGTTTTTCTCTTTGTTGATGGATAATGCAGAAACTTAAGATATTGAAAAACGTATATCTCTATCTACTTTTTAATACACTCGGCACATACTTTAGATATAATATACAAAATAGACTTCATATGATAAAAATAGCTGCAATGATGGCATATAAGAAAGGTGCAATCAGACCTGCCGAGCCACTTCCTGGCGTGTACTCATGACCATCCACTGAGAACTGCCCAGGGACCTGTTGACGAAAGGGCATTGTTGTTTTCCTTGAAGTCAACCTCAAAGGTTAGGAACCTTTCCTGAATCTTTTATTATGTCTATGCTTTGGATAGTTTTGATACCTCAATAACATAGAAATTGTTGAAATTTTGAGAATAGTGATGAAATTATTTTCTTATCGTGAAAATTACATGTAAACACTTTGGTGCAAAAATTATAGTTAAAATATGCCATGGGCTATTGTCAGCAGAGGAAAAGAACACTGGGAAAACTTAAGGGTCAGCAGTCTTTTCAGACCTTAATTAGGCTAGTACAGAAACCACAACAGGAAAGTGTTAACTGATCCTCTTATCCTGGCCCCAACCTACCCCGCAAAATCAGCCAGCACTGCTGAGTCCATATTATGTCTCTGATCTTATTCTGCTCAGTTCATACATCTTGATTATTTTAATCTTAATGACAATGAGAATGTGCTATCTTCATCCTTATTTTATATAAGAGAAAAGAGACACAGAGAGGTTAGGCAACTTGCCCAAAGTCACATAATTACCATGGGACAACCAGAGCCAGAGCTCCAGCCAAGGAAGACTGACGCCAGAAATGGCATAAGTAGAGTGGAAATTTAAGACTATGAAAATTGACGTATCTTATTATTTTCTTCCATGCGTGATTTTTAAAAACAAACAAAAAAATCAGTGCATTCTAATTCGACAAATTCTTAGCTTTAGTAATAGGTGAATTTGGTTAAGAGGACCCTTATGGATTAATTTAAGAATTGGTATCACCTACTATGTTATTAACATTTGATTTTACCTAGAAGCTGGTCATAATTTTAAATAATGTTGTTTATTTGGGCCCAGTAAATAAATAATATAATTTTTTGAGCTTCTCCTCTTCTTTCAAATGAATATGTGCATATGCATATGTTTGTGTAATTGATTTGGAGATTAGTTTATAGGCAATCCAATCTCCTATAAATAAAAATATTGAAAGTTTAAACCATTTGGGTCATAGACCAGCCTTACTGGCCTGGTGATCTTGTGTCTGTGATAATGAATGCAGTTCTATTACCATTTAATATCTCCTTCAACTGAATTGTGACACCAATACATCACAAAATGTAGGTTATTAGATGAATAAAAATAAATAGTTTGAGAGTGCTTTCTCACATTTGAGGTTTAATTCTCTCTCTGCTGGGAGTGTTATATTGAGAAGGACATATTTTGCAGATCTTTCAGCCTTTGCAATTTCAGTCTCAATTTCTGTATTTTTTCCCTTTTATAATTTCCATGTTCCTATGCAGTTCTTCAGTTGTAATGCCTACTACTAGATTACTGGCTTTGGGGGTAAATTTCGTGTCTAAGTTTTCTTGTCACTAGTGAGTATTTTTTCTCTTCTCATTTTATTGCATAGATTTTTCACATAGCACATAAAGCACATGTCCTAAAGTGAAAACACTGGGTATAGTCCATTTTTAAGAGTCTGACCCTCCCCTGCCCCCCGCTTTTTTGCCCCAAGGAAGAGAAAGCTCAAGACATGAAAAATTATAACAACTTATCCACTGGTTTTGATGAACAAACATTTGTACTGACAAGGTGAAAAAATATATAAGTGTGAAGATCTCTGACAAGAATATTTCTGACAGTTGAGGTTATCTGAGCTGGGAATGAACAAAGAGGTGGGTGACAGGGTGGGGAGAAAGAGAAGTGGTGGTGTCTCACATTCCTAGAGAGGACTGTGACACGGCCAACTGCTCTAAGGTCAGGCTTCCTAAGGGATAATTCTTCATCATGGCACCTAGCATGATAGAGGATGGGTGGGGTAATATCTGCTATTCCTCCTTCTTCATGCTTTCCTAGAAATAAAATCAAATAATGTAACTACCCTGAGGAAGAATCAACACAACTGAATTAATATATCATGGGGTTCTCTTTAAATGAGGGTGATAATTTTGGGAACAATGTATCCTATTGAACTAGGGTACTTCCCTTTTGTTCATCATAACCATCTCTTAGTTACTAGATATGGTCTTTTGCAGAGAGTGAATAAAGTCAAATAAGACACGGTCCCTGCCCCCTAGGGGTACGTGATCAATCTATTATGTAGACAAGCATTCCCAGAACTTATCTAGAACAAATCAGATTGAAGTAAGAGCTATCATAAAGTACACGAGTTATGTGAGATTGAAAGAGAATGAGAGATTCATTATAATCAGGGATGAGAAATCTAGGAAGACTTCCTGGAGGAGGTAGTATGTAAGCAGGGTTCTACAGAAAGGTTAGGACTTTGGCAGGAAAAAAGTGAGAGATAAGTGGGAGGAACAAAGTCAGAAGAATGCAAATTGTGCCACGTGACTACTTCGAGATGGTTGAAGTAGAGGCTATCAGAGAGGCTGTAGTCAGATAAATTAGGGATCCAGTTAAAGGGCTCTTAGCACTACTTTGTAGATAACATGGAGCTGCTGAAGATTCTTCAGGAAGGAAGCGACATGATTGTATTGTGCTTTAGAATATAATTTTGTTTGCTCTCTAGAATAAGGCATTAGAATCCAGATACAGTCTGTTCACTTTGGAATACAGCAACTACCATTTCTCTTAATTAACCGCTTGGTTGGTAGCCATTTCTTCGTAGCCTCCTTCATGAAATTCCCTTGCTCTGTTGGTGTCTTAAATGTTTGTTTCTGAGGCTCTGTCCTCAGCCCTCTTCTTTTCACTGTTTTCTCTGGCTCAGTAAATGTATCATAATATGCAAAAGCTTCAGCTACCGAAACATGGCTTCAGCTACTACAATATGCTAATGATTTCCCAAAACACATTTCCATGTCTCTTGCCTTTCAAATGCCCCAAACCAGCATTTCCAGTTTACATGACCTGGTATTTTCAGCTATGTCCCCAAATGTAACTTTGTATCTTTTTCCCAATAACTGTTCTTCATTTGTGCATCTATACAAGTGGCATCATTGCCATCTACCCAACTGTCCAGTGAAAATGTTGAAATATCCTCAATTTTGTTCCCATCTAGAGCTGACAATTGCATCCAATTAATCACCAGTCATAAATTCTACCTGCTAAATATCTCTGATATCGCTTCTTTCTTCATATCCCCAAAACCATGTCTGTAGTTTAGACCAGTGCTTTTCTGCCTTTAGCATGCATAGGGATCACCTGGAAAGTTTGTTAAAATGCACATCATGATTTTGTAAGTCTAGGGTGCGGCCTGAGAGCGAGCATGCCTCTCTCCCTTTCTTCCTTCCCTCCTTCCTTCCTTCATATTTTTGTCACCCCCACCCTAAGAATATACCTTTCTAACAAGCTCCCAGATGGTGTTGTTACTTGTATTAGTCCATTCTCACACTGCTATAAAGAACTGCCTGAGACTGAGACTGGATAATTTACAAAGAAAACAGGTCTAATTGACTCAAAGTTCCACATGGCTGGGGAGGCCTCAGGAAATTTACAATCATGGCAGATGGGGAAACAAGCATGTCTTACGTGGCAGCAGGTGAGACAGGGCAAGTGAACGGGGAAGAGCCCCTTATAAAACCATCAGACCTCATGAGAATTCACTTACTATCATGAGAGTAGTATGGGAGAAACTGCCCCTATGATCCAGCCACCTCCAACCAGGTCCCGTCCTTGACATGTGGAAATTATGGGAATTACAATTTGAGATGAGATTTGGGTGGGGACACAGAGTCAAACCATATCAGTAGTACTGTTCCCAGGATCGTACTTTGAGTTGCAGGGGTTTAGATAACATACATCTTTTGTCTGGGCTACTGAAGTAGTTTCTAGTCTTTTTGTCTTCTAGATCATTTCTCCACATTGACAGATTCCCTCATTTTAACGGTTTTTTGGTCGTTGTTTTCTAGAGCAGGTGTTGACAAACTTTTTCTGTGAGGGGTCAGATAATAAATACTTTAAACTTTGTAGGCTATATGGTCTTTGTAGCAACTGTGCAACACTGCTATTGTAGGGACTAAGGAGCCATAAATGAATGATTTGGATTTTGCCCATTTGTCATAGTTTGCTTATCTCTTGCCCAGATGAGGTTTAAATTTCCTAATGTGACTTACAAGGTCCTTTAATTAGCCCTAACCTAGAATTCAGCCTTATTGTCTCTCTTCCCCATGCAACTGTTCTTTGCATAAAAAACACTCTGTGATGGGTCACACTTCCATGCCTTTGCAGATGCTGTCCCATCTGCCTGGGATGCAACCTCAGAGTTTAAGCTCTAGCTTGACCATCACCTCCAACCTGACAGCTTCCTTAATTGATGGAGTCTCTTTCTCCTTCGTGATCTTGAAGTATTCTGTGCATATCATTATTTTGGCACTTGGTGCATTTCAATCACTTGCTTTCATTCTTACTTGAGTCAGAGACCTCCTTAAGGGAAGAAACATATTTGTATAATGCATTGCCCAGCACTCAAGAGATGGCCAATATATGTTTTTGAATAAATGATCAGTTCTCAATAACCTAAAGAGCTCATTTAAATCTGGTGTGTGCTTAAGTTTCTTTTGGCAATAGTAACTTTCATCCATTGTTGATGTGAATTTCCATCATTAATCCAGGTCTAGGTAGTGTGGGTTCTGATTTTAAATCTTATGCGAAATGAAACATTGCTTTGTGACACAGCATTATGCACATAGTTGTAAATACAGAATGAGTGGCACTTGACTGCAATGGGATTAATGCAGTCCCTCCATTTGTTTGGCCAATTTGAAGGTGACAAAACACTTCTGCATCCAGCAGCACTGCTCTCAAACACTATAACTCTTGGCATTAAAAAAACTGATTATAGAAGCCTTGGCTACTCCATCTTTTTCATCTTTTCCATCTTGGACATTGGATTGAAGGGGAGGCAGCCTCTGAATAAGGTGAAACAAATCACGTCAGAGTGATTGATGGAGGCTGTGCTTGGCACACCCCAGGTGATTGTGTTGGGTGGAAGAGTCATCAATTTGCTCCCCCAAAAGGATGTATGGTGGGGTCATAAATATTTCACAAAATGTGAGGTGACATCTGCTTTCTTGTTTACTTAGAACAATGCCTGCTAGAATGTTCCTCCTCCAGACAGTTGTTCCCAGTTCTGATCTATCAAAGACTTATTTACCTGCTGATGGGAAGTGTTGCTATTTCTTACATTTTCCTTTGAGTTTTCATTTTGATTTTTGATAACTGTATATTCTCCAGAGGCTGAACTATTTTTTTTATTATACATTTTGCAAGAGGCAAAAGAAAATATACATTCTTGGTTACAAGTTTGAAATAGCAGTTTCTAAAGCGCAGGGTCATTTTTCACGTATTGGTATTTTGTGATTCGAGAAAAAGAAGCTGAATTCTTGTAACATCACAATTGAGAGAGAAATCAGGATGCACTTTGGAATTTTGGTTGGACTTCTGTTACCACTTGTACGTATTCATAACAGTTTATATTTTTCAAGGTACTTTCATATACATAACTTCCTATGATCATCACAAAAGCCCTGGAATCAGGGAAGAAAGAAAAAAATAAAAGAAAAAAATTTCAGAGAGGAGCAAACCAAACCTCAGCTAGGGTAAGACACTCGCCTGAGTCTATGCAGCTAGTTAGTGGCAGACCTAGGATTGGAATAATGACTCTTTCAATAAAATTCTTACGTATACATAAAAGGGAGTCTTTAAAATGGTGTGTCTTTCTGACCTATGAATTATGGTATATATGGACCATTCAAGAGTCAATAAAGGTTTAAAATCATAGTTGAAAATGGATTTTATTTATGTTATTTTGCCCTCTTTGCTGTGGCCAAGAGCAGGTGGAAGTGAGTGATTTGTTGAGGTCATGAAGCATGTCACTACAGTCACTATGGGGAAGTGACAAGATTCCATGATTTTGTAAGTTCAGCTTAGTCTGTTCATGTTGCCATTGAAGTCTCTTCCTCTTCATCCAGATAATGAAACTGCAGAGGTGATAGTGCGTGTGTGATCACGCGGTGGGTCTATATGTGAACTGTGGTGTCCTCTCCCCCTGCTGTCATTGTTATGTCCTGGAAATGCATCGCCCCTGCTTAGTGAAGGATTCCAGCCTTTGTTAAAAGCACTATAACCCTGAGTCACTGAGAGGCCAGGCTGCACTCAGTGCAGTTTCCAGTAGAGGTGAGTTCCTATCAGGTTCCTGATTGTGAGCACTAGCAATTTGGTTTTTGTTTTAAAAAGTTCAGAATAAACACTGGAAATGGTTTTGAAATGTAACTTAATGAGATTTCTGTGGTAGCTAAGCATCAAAATGGGCACAAATCTGAGGTTGGTTTGATTGTAATATTGCCCCTACTCTTGGGGCAATATTAAAAGTACTTTCATATATATAAACAAAATGTAGCTTATGGGTTTTTTAAAAAATAAAAAATTGAGAGGGGCATAATACTGAAAGGAGATAATGTAAAACAACATTTATGAAGTATAGATTTTAATTTTCTCTGCCTTTATGGTTATAGGCATGTATCTGTCACCATTTAAATTTTGAGAAGGTATTGAATTGTGTTGGTGTTTATTTCTGGTTGGATTGTTTTCGTCTATGCTATTAATGGGAATGCATTCCAAGTCATAATGGGACTTGGAGGATGAAGACACAGTGCCAAGAGAGGCTTATTCTTGAGGATAGCAAGGAAAAGTAAGCTTAGACTAGGTTTGGATGACTTATCCATCCCCGCCCTCACCATTCACCATTATAAAAATAAACCAGTGCACAGGCCATGGTGTTGATGCCCTGAGGAACACTGCAGAGCTAAACAAAGAAACAAAGGCAAGTGGGTCCCAGCGCCAATGGTTCCATTAAGCCACACCTGAAGACAGAATTATCCCTTGTTTCTAGTCCAAAGAAGGAACAAGCTGTTGGCATAACTTTCCCCTTTTTAAAATCGTTTGGGGATATATTTTATTATTTTATACTTGCTGATGCCATTGATGACCAGAGTTCTTCCTGTATCTGTCTATAATTGTGAAACTTATCAGGCGGTAAGAAGAAGAGGACATCTTTTTCTTTTTTCAGCTCTCTATTTCTGGTGCAATAGAGAGCACATGGAGGTTGATGACTTGGTTGTTGACAGCTCTTGATGAATACTCTCCCCAAGATGTGATTCATTTCTCTGGGTTAATTTTACAGTTTGAATTTGAGTTAGTCAAGAAAAATAGTATTCTACCAACTGCCACCCACTTATCTCCTCCTTTTCTTTTAAAAGGAAACAATTTTCCTCAAGAGGACTAGGTTTCATGCCTCAGGATGTTGTAAATTCTTCTGAAAATACTTACCCCCACCCCTCACCCCAACACACTTCCGTCTCTAACAACCCATTCTCTGGCCTTTGTCAAAAACTAGCTCTTACAGTAGGTTTGCTTGGCCCTACTTTCTGTAATTCCTCTTTTCTTCTAACTATTTTATATAGCATTGGTATGATAATAACATGTGCCTGTACATTGTTTTACAAATTGGCTTAATTTTTTTGGACTTAATGAAATATCCTTAAGATTGATACCTTTATCTTGTATTTACTTTGTATTCTCCTTTCCTTCCATGCCTGGTAAAATCTTGACCTCAATTCATTAACAGCACTGATCACTTGAAAATGTAAATAAAAGTGTGTTTGTGTAGTGGTTATGAGTGCAGACTCCGGAACACTCCAGATAGCCTGAGTTCAAATTCTGGCTACTTATTGGCTCTGTGACCCAAGACATATTATTTTACCTCTCTGGGCCTCAGTGTTCTCGCCTATAAAATGGGAATAATTTTAGTATCTATATCAGAGGGTCATAATGGGGGTGAAAGAAGTAAAAAGAGCAAAAGTATAAGAGTTCTACCTTATACCAACATATAAGGTAAAACAATCCCTTATACGTAATAGTTGCTGAAGAAACATAGGCTACTGTTAATAATGTTCTGTGACTGATTGACTTTCAACGAACTTTAAAGATTGTCAGAGGGCCTTTTAAATTTCTACTTCTTCAGTGATTGCTAACCCTTGAAAAACAGAAACATTCTAAATAAATGTTGAATTCTTCCTGTTTCAAGGACACCTCTTATCTCATATTCTTTACACATTTATGTATATATGTGCATATGCATCTACATACACAAATTGTCTTTTTAGATCAAAGCTAAAAGACAACCATCATATAGACTTTGTTCAATAAAATAATGGCCATATACTATTCTCATACAAAGAAATGAATTTGGAATGTGTAATGTTGAAAGCCAGGGAATGAAAATTACCTATATTTTTGATATTTTATTATGTTTAAAAATTATACTTTACACTTTCATCACTTATTAAGCATATGATTTTATTCTCCCCAACAAAGTATGTGAATAGCAAGTACTATATTTACTGTTTTTTGTTTTTGTTTGTTTTTTTTTTTAACCAGTGAAGAAACTGACGGATGAAAAAACTGACATTGGGAGGAACTTGTCTATGGCCTGGACAACTCCTATTCACTCTCCTTGTTCACAACCACTTTGTGAATCTTACTTAGTTGGGCATTCTTGTTCACAATGCTTTTGTAGTATGGTTGGCCAAGTTTTCTAACATCTCCACAAAATCTAAACCAATTTGGACAATTCCAGGATTGGGACTGATTAAAATTTTGAGGGGAAGAGAGGGCTCATCATGTAGGAAATGCCTGTGAACCAGGCACTGTGTGGGACACACATTGTTTCTAATGTGCACGGTACCTATGTGAGGTAGGCATCATTCCCCCTGTTTTATGAAGAAATGCAGAAACTGCAGTGCAATATTATAAAATAATCTATTCCAGGTTGAACAGCAGAGCTGGGATTTGAACCCAGTATTTTGTCAGTATCAAGCCCACCCCCTTTCTCTTGCACAATTCTGCTTCCAATGTTTATAAAAAGGATCATTTAATACCTATTCTCAGCATTCCCATACACTTCTAATGGATTAGGAGAGCTTATGTAAAGAGATGTGGCAGTTGGTAAAATCTGACCCTACCCCATACAGAAAAATATATATATATATATACCACCACAGAAACTATTTCTACTGCTTTTTAACCTGTATGCTATTTTAAAAATATAGTGGGCAAAAAAAGGAGAAACTTTTCTAATATTCCTTTGAAATCTACATATTCAGCGAATTCTCTTTTAAGTAGAATATGATTAATTTGGCCTCTCATTCTGAGGAATTAAAAACCACCATTTCTCTTGCTTATTCAATACTTGTGAATAACCAACAGCCAGTATGTTAAGGGTGGAAAAAAGTGTGACTGTGATCAGCCAGGTTCCTATTAAAGAGCAAGGAGCTTGCTTGGATCATGGCATTTGCTCTGA
Organism: Pongo abelii; assembly: GCF_028885655.2. Lineage (NCBI taxonomy): Eukaryota > Metazoa > Chordata > Mammalia > Primates > Hominidae > Pongo > Pongo abelii. Next base: position 95,777,132 of record NC_071995.2, read on the forward strand.
TGACTTATTTGGGCATATGTCCCAGTTTTTAAAATCTCTTCTTTATAGTCACTAGTGCAGTCTATTGGCTTAGGAAGCAAACGTGACTCTAAAATTTGTTGTGTGACTGTGAACAAGTCATTTCTAGCCTCTTAGGCCTTGTTTCTGCCTCTGAAATTACACATAATTATGCTCACAAAGGGCTTGGGGGAAGATTCATTAAGGAAATTACCACTTATTTAGAAAATTGCTGCTCAAGTTCATAGAATGTTTCCCCGGTGGGCTTAATGAGCACATGGCCCTCCTCAAGGTGAATGAATCACTTCTGTTTCTCTGGGGAGGGACTTTTCTTTTCTTCTAACCTCACTTCTTGACTCAGGGTATCCAGGGCTGACAGTCTGGTTTTCTTAGAAAGAACACTGACCTATTTACCCAATCTCTAAAAAGAGCTTTGTGTCTTTAGAGCCATCTGGTTTGTTCTGAATATTTTCTTCCAGTTCATTCTAGAGTTATGAACATGGGGAATTTAGAAAATGGCCCCCACAAAGGGGCATTAAGACAAGCCCCCTTGATGTTTCCATAATCAGGAGTGATTATTCACTCTTGTAATTTTCAGATATGATTAGTCAGGATAAACACTATTTTGTGCCTAATGGATTTATAAAGGCACATAAGAGTGGCACGCCAGACAGTTCAACAATCTTACCCACTGTTAAGAATTTTATAACCTCTTGTTCTCAAGTCATCAGTGATGACTCGGAACAAAATGCCAAAGACAGCCTGACTTGTTCAGTAATCAGGCGGGTAGTTGAAGATGCCTGGTTAAAATCCTCCATGCATATTTGATTGTATGAACAAAATGATGAAGTAGACATTGCTATTATATTGGAGCTGATGGATGGAAAGACCAGAACATTTGCAACTTGTCTTTTTTTTTTTTTTTTTTCCTGTTCACTGATAACTTCAGACTTCAACCATACTCCATTCCCCATCCTCTTCTTGAAAGAGAAAACACATAAATTATTCTGATTGACTGGGAACGTTGGCTGATAGAATATTGTTCTTGTCTATTTCTAGCCCTGCTTGTCCATCACATAATGATCACTGAAATTAAGGCCTGGGCTGGCAAACACTGTAAGCAGAGGCTCCTCTGGTGAAGCCTCTGTGTGATAAAAAAAATTTTGCCTTCATCTTTTCATTGATTTGGGAGCCCTCCTGTAGTTGGCTGGAGGCTCTCAGTGGGGACTACAAAACCAAACCCCAGGTGGCTTTGCACACTCGCAGAGTCAGCTTGTTAGGTATATTTTTCCTAATTTTAGCATTTCTTGCGTTATATAAAATTTATAGGAGGCCATTGGTTTGGACTAAGCTCCTGCACTAGGCCCAACAGACTAAACCAAAATCGAGTTACACATGCTAAGGTTCTATATCACGAAGCTGAAACTAAGTTATTTATCTGATCTTCCAAGAAATCAAGAGTAGGGGTGGGGGGGGGGAGCGGGGGTGGGGAGAGAGAGAGAGAGAGAATGAGAATAGCCAAATCCCCAATTCAGTCAGCTTGACAAGGAAGTCTTCTCTACTTTAACCTTTACAAGGAAAGCCACTTTGAAACAACAAATCCACTTATTGTTTTTTGTTCCTGCTTTCCTCAGTCCTTCTCAGTTTCTAAAACCAAACTCCTCTGCTCAGCTCATTATGTTCATTTGTTCTATTTTATAGGTGAGGTTTTGTCCAATTCTGGAACACAAAAGCCAATTAAGATCTTTAAATTTCTTGTAATGTTGTCTTTTGACGCTTGGTATTTCTCTTATATTCCAAACTCAAGCATGAGGAAATGAGTCCATTTATACATGCATCAAATGAGGGTTTCATTGAGACTTTCTATATGATGACATCTATATGACCCTGTCTATATGATAAATATCTGTATTGATCTAGGGGAAAGAAAAAGATGTGGTTTATGAGAACCACTTCTTTTACTTCACTAAGAAGCAGAGTTACAGAGAGGGGTGTGTGTGTGTGTGTGTGTGTGTTTGTTGGGAATGGGGGAGGAGGAACAGAGACCAAAGCCTTATAGAGACATTGGCCAGTTTGTCTCTTCATTATAAAAATATTTGTTTTAAGTATTGAAGAAATGATGGTGACAGGGTCTCTGCTGTCATTCTGATTTTATTGAGTTGACAGTGTGAAAAGATAATAAATCTTGAGACCCCAAAATCACTAAGCTAAAGGGAAAAGTCAAGCTGAGAACTGCTTAGGGCAAACTTCCATTCTATTCTGTAATCATCCCTCTGCTCATTGAGATAAATGCATATGTGATTGCTTCCTTTGGAAAGGCTAATCAGAAACTCAAAAGAATTCCATTGTTTGTCTTTTGTCTACCTATGACCTGGAAGCCCCCTCCCCACTTCGAGTTGTCCCCGCTTTCCAGACAGAACCATTGTACATCTTACATACATTGCTTGATGTCTCATGTCTCCATAAAATGTATAAAACCAAGCTATGCCCCTACCACTTTAGGCACATGTTATCAGGACCTCCTGAGTCTGTGTCACACGCACATCCTTAACTTTGGCAAAATAAACTTGCTAAATTGACTGAGACCTGTCTCATATATTTTGAGTTCACGATAGATAGTTTGGAAAATTCTACTTTAGAACATTTATTTAGGTTCTTTCAGTGGAGTTCTCGTACTTGATAAGTAATGGAGGTTCTTACAGGTCTTGGATGTCTTGGAGACCAGGGAAGAGGGGAGAAAGAAGTAAAGGCTAATTTATCTTATGCCTCCTGTATGCAAGGACCCTGCCAGGTGCCTTCACTGCTGTCATCTGAGGGCTTCCACAACTATGCAGGGTAGGTTGGATTCTCCATGTTTTAGTGACAAGACATCCTCAGAAAAGTAATTTAGCTTCTATGAAAGAGGAAGAAAAAGAAAGAGGAACTACCCGCATCCCAAAAGGTATGTCATAATTAACAAGTGCTTTTGAATCTTGGCTGCATGTTAGAGTCACATGGAGAAACTTTAAAAATCCTTGATGTCCAGCTGCACCCAGACCAATTAATTCAGACTCTGAGGGTGGAGCCCACCGTCAGTAGTTTCTAAAGCTTCCCAGATGATTGCAATTGCAGCTAATGTTAATAATGACTGAATTAGTAATATTTAAGGTAAATTACAGTGTATATGCTTGCTTCAAGATTCAGAATCAAGGAATGCTAGGGCAGGAAAGAACCCTGAAGTCACTTAATCTAATTGCTTAATTATACAAAGGAAGATACTATAGGTGAGATAAGTAAGGTGACTGACAAAATTCATATAGGTTAATCAGGACCAGAGCTGGGTGTCCTCCTTTAAATTTGACTTGTTTGACTCCTCAAGAAAGGCTCGAATACAAGAACATCCATAGAGTTAATGCAAGCAGTTGCTTTTGGGGCTTTATTACAAATTGCTCTTGAATTTTCTTTTTTACTTGTGGGAACTATTCCTAAACACACCCCTATGTATTAATACCGTATTTTAGTATTTTAGTATCAGTTTTGATAGGATTTTGGGGGGTCGCTGTTGTTATTGTGATCTTTTCCACCCAAACAAAGAATATCCAGAAGGCTATGGCTAGAAAAGTAATTTAAATTTTATCAAGTTTTTGCATAACTGGTGTATCTTTGCTGTCTCAGACAAGGACTAGGGAATCAGAGGTCAACTTGAAGCTCCTCATTTATATGATAATTACCAGTAAGCGGTGGCCACTGATTCATGATACAAATCATTTGTACCTCTGGGACTTGTATGTTTACTGGGCAGGAAGTATGTGATTATGTCGTACTAATTAGTTTCTAGGTGACAGAGAGAATGTAGCACAATTGAGACTAAGTTTGGTAATTTTGTGCTGTTTAGTTTCTTTATTTACTTGTTATGGCAGAGTTTTTAATTTAATTTTTAATCCATAGGAAGTCTCACAGTGAATACACACCTGAATGACTGGATACTAACCTTCATATTATCACTTTCATAGTTTATAACATGCTTTAATATGCTAATCTTATGTAATCTTAGCACCAGTCCTCTGAGGCACATATGATTATTATTATAAAACTCCCTTTACATGCTAACAAACTGAAGGCAGAGACATTGCAGTAATACTTGAAGATTCTACAGCTAGAAATGTAGCACCTCACTTGAAATTCACATCTCCTATGATTAATAATGATAAGGAATGGTAATGAACCACTGGAAATGATCACAGTTTAGCTTGATTTTCCTGATTTTCTCAACAACTAAGAAAAAGGCTCTGAAGATAGAAGATAGTGGGAAACTGTTGTTTTAGGGGTGGGAAATAAAAATCATGTAGATCTTGGTGGGAGGAGAATAAATTCAGTGAGGTTATGTTTTCACAACAAAGAAAAAGAGCCTTGGTGGAGAAAAAGCTGAATGAAAAACAATGGAATGTTATTTGTAGTCTGGCAGAAAAGAGGTCTGAGGAAAAGAAAGAGGAGGTCGTAAGAGCAGGCTTTAGAACAAAGCCCCACAAAGAACAATAATAAGGAATAGACAGGGAAGGACCGAAGAAAGTGAAAAATATTAAACAAATGTGGTGAAAAAGAAGTCTGTTGTTAAACCAAGGCAAGATAGGAAATTAGAATTAGATGAATCTTAAGTTTGGTTTTTAGTGATTTTTTAAATGTTCCAGCAGTCCAGAAACACTCATTTAAAGAGTAGACAGAATGTCATTATGATCTGAAATGAAACAAGGAGAATGGATAGGAACCACTTCTACCTACAGCATACTGTTCACTGCATTTGTCTTCCAGGCAAATGCTTCCTGAATATGTATGACAGAGCCTTTCTGACAATAATACAGAGAGTTATATTACCTGAAGTATGGGAGAAACACTAGGTAGCATGGAATCCAAAGGCCCTCAGATATGGGTGATGTCGAAAGAATATTATCTCTGAGACAGCATATTTCACTATGCTTATAAAAAGCCTTGGGCAAAATGTAGATATTACAAGAACCCAAGACTATCATTCCATAGGTGAAGTGTTCCATGATCTGATAGGCAAAATGTTGTTGCCATAGAAGAATAAAATTCACAAACTCTAAGAGCATCAAGTTTGATGTAATGCCTTTTTAAATCTCCAAATACTTTTCTGAAGAACATTTTCATAAATTTGCAGTCAAAAAAGAATTTGGGCCAGAGGTATGCTATGTATGGCTACCTGCCTGCTAGGTCCCTATTAAATAACCTTCCATCATCTTAGGCCCTCAGGTGGCCCATCATGAGAAAATCTGAAATAACTAGTGCATTAGTCATGGCTTTCTGGAGAAACAGAACCAATAGGAAGTATGTGTGTGTATATATATTTTATATATATATATTATATATAGAGAGAGAGAGAGAAAGAGAGAGAGAGATAGTGACTATATATAATATATATATAATATATATACACAGAGAGAGAGAGAAAGAGAGGGAGAGAGAGATTTTTTTTAAGGAATTGGCTTATGCAATTACGGAGGCTGGAAGCTCCCACTGCAGAGTGAGCTAGCAGGCTGGAGACTCAGGAAGAGCCAGTGTTGCAATGAAATCTGAGGGCTGTCCAATGGCAGAATTCCCTCTTTCTCAGAAGAGGCCAGTCTTTTGTTCTATTTAGGTCTCTACCTGATTAAATGTGGCCCACTCACATTGTGGCTCATCCAATCCACTTTGTTCAAATTTACCAGTTGTCCTGTAAATCTCATCTAAAACACCCTCAAAGAAATATCCAGAATAATATTTTATCAAATATCTGAGCACTGTGGCCCAGTCAAGCCGACACATAAAATTAACCATCACAACTACACTGGTGAGATTTTTATATTCATTGACTCTTCCACTACCTGAATTCTCTTAGATTAGCTCTATAAGGGTGGTGAGTGTGTGTGCATGCGTGTATGTGTGTGATCACTTTATTCCCAACAGAAAGAGAGACATTGACTGACAAGATAAATCAAAACTAGAGTTTGACTTTTTACTAGTGTGTCTGGAAGCCCTAGAATGAATATGTGGGGTAGGACACAACTTTTGACAACAGATTCCGGTAGCTTTGGATCATGTTATCTGTAGAAATTACTATGTAAATGTGAAGCATAAAGATGTGCATTTCCATTTCAATGGAACAATCTTCAGGTGTGCATAATTATGGAGAGTTATAAAACTCAAAAGATGTTCCAAAGAATGAGACTTGAGTCAAAAGAAGGGTACATTATCACCATTGGTTTATGAAATAATAATAATAATAATGGCTAAGTGCTTTACATGCTTGCTTTTTATCTAATCCTCAAACAGCCATTCTTACAGATGAGGAAACTGAGACACAGAAAAGCTGACTAATTTGCTCAAAGTCAAACATCAGCAAGTGTTGGGAAAGTTTTTGGGTAAGGAGGGACTTTATCAGTGGTGGGTTGTTCTTGAACCCAGTGCCCAAGTCCTCTTAACAGACCTGGTATATGGCCAACCTGCTTTTGCCCAACACCTACAGAGACTGGTTACTGTTTATATCATTTTTGTAAATCAAGAAAGAACTGCACTGAGATGCTTGTTTGTGAGTGATGACCTACATTTCTAAGTCCTCCAGCTACAGTTAGGCCCACCATGCTACTTGACCATCATGTTTCTCATCTCTGGTTGGGGGCTTTCTCCATTGCCTCAATGGCTATTTCGAACCTTCACCGTGCTTCTTAAGGCACCTTACCATCCCTGGTCAATCAAGGATAATGATTACACTGACTGCCTCACTGATAATCTAGGGGCCAGTGGACATGCCCTCTCAAAACTTACCTCCTCTTCATCCCAAAATCATCCCGAATTTTACCCATTATCCTTCTTTTCATCCCTTAGTCACCTAGGACCTTTACTTCAAGCTGATCAGTTCGGGGCAATCCAGGACGCAGTTATGAATTTCATATGGAGATGAGAGGAGAAATTCTTAGTGAATACTTTCTGTTCAAGCTAATTCTTTATTTTTTAATTTTTATTTTATTTTTTATTTTGTTGATAATAGGCCTTGGCCTCCCAAAGTGTTGAGATTATGGGGGTGAGCCATAGTACCCTGCTAAAGTCTTGAACTTTCCAATATAATCTTTTCAAACTTTACCCACCCTATTTTTGAATTTCTTCATTTAAGACTGTTTATCCTATTTTATACTCATCCTTCAGATTTGATGCACAGGTTTTCATTTTATTATAATTTTTGCTTCTTTCCCAATCATAGTGATGACTTGCCTTCCAGAAATTCTTGTTAGAATATCTAGAATAGAATGTTGGCTACATAATAATAGTTAACACTTACTAAATGTTTACCATATGGCAGATACTATTTTAAGTGCTTTACAGGATCCTCCTCATATAAACATACTTAACCTATTTTCTGTCACTAACTCCTTTGAGAATATGGATCTTTCCCCCCAACCCCCAAAAATATTTGCACTCAGAAGCACCCACATACCCTCCATTTTGTTATCTCTTACTGTGAAACAAACCATCGGATCCAAACCCAAAACAACAACAGTGTTTTGTTTTGCTTTTTCTTAATTTCCCATGATTTTGTGGGTTGACAGGTGATTCTTCTGCTTCATCTGGTTTCAGTGGGAACACTGGGGGAGCTGGAAATTCCAAAATGCCCTCGCTTGTATGGCTGGCAGTTGGTGCTGGCTGCTGGCTCTTGGCCAAGGGCTTCATCTATCTTCCTCATGGGCTGCTCCACGTGGCTGCTTGGATTTCCTAACAGTCTAGTGGTCTCAGAGTAGTTGGAATTTTTACATGGCAGCTGGCTTCCCTCAGTGTATAAAATCTTAAGACTTGAGCCAGAACTGGCACAGAGTCACTTTCTCTGAATTCAGACTCACAGGGAGGAATCTACACAAGGGCATGACTATTGGGAGGCGTGGTTCATTGCAGGCCACCAAAGTTACAGCCTACCGAATACACAGGCAATTTAGTATAATTTCAAGAAGTACACACACCCCATCAATCCATTTAAGGATTTTAAGAAGGATATAAACTTTAGGTTAAAAACTCATGACTGAGGATGAAGCTGGGGGAACCCTTTAGCTCAACGAGCCTAGTGTAGAGAAGAACAGGGACCACCCTCGCTGTAAAGGGAATTGCACATGCACAGGTACATTGATGGGACTGTGCATGGCATGTTCCAGGGACAAAGACAGGTCAGTTATCTACAAGACTAGGAATGAGGACTGGAATTGGATTATGTAATATTTTAAGAGGCAGCCTGTGGAGCTTGAACTTCATTCAGTAGGCACTGGGGAGCAATTGCAAGTTTTCTTTTAAAACAGGAGTAACAAATACAAATGCTGAAATAATTCAGGAGAATTACAGGAATTAAGAAATAAGGAGAATGGTGTAGAGGGAATTATGTTAGGGAGCTTTATGAGGTTGTGAAGTTTTAAAGTCAGGACTAACGAAACCACCCTAATAAAGAATGAAAGCATAAAAATTTACTGTAGAAAAGGGTGTTGTAGTGCATCATGCAACAAATATATAACAATATAGGAAGCATTATATACTAGTATCATTTTGTTTGATTGGAGTAACAAAGAGCTCAGTCAGCCTTTATGGCTTTGGTTGATATGAAAAATTAATCAAGCAGGGAATTTTTGGAGTTACTTTCCACCCAGAGTTAATAGAGTTCTTGAGTATGGCTATAAAGGATAATGAGTCTAGAACTAAGACATTCTCATTTGGGTATCTAAGAATAAACAAGAAGCCTATAGGGTCAGAGCCACTCCTGGATGTTAGCAGGTTACTTCGCATTGAGAGAAAGTGTAAAAACTACAGCAAAAATCCTGGAGGGTGGAAAACCACAGTAGTTGTTCAATTTCTGTTTGTTCTCCCACTTGCCCTAAAATGACAGCTGCAATGGTATTTAGAGGATATATATCAGGGCTTGGGTAGGGGGCACATAAAAGCTCATGTTTATTTCAGGGGTGAATCTGCTTCTTGCTTTCTGAAGCCAACTTTGTTGGTTTTCTTTTGCATTAGGCTTTTGACTCCCTTGTGACCTGGAATGGCTCTGCCAAGTGAAGGGATAAATCATTACTGATCTGTGCACCTTGACGTTGGAGGTTCATTAGGTCTACTGGCCAATATTTGAGGGATTGAACAGGATGGACCTGGGAGTGCCATCTAGGGGTATGGAATTAATCAAAGTCAATGAGGCCACAGGGATTTCTCAATACCAGTGGCTTCTCAAACTTAAGAAAAAAAAAGTACATGCTATCTTACCCCCAGAAATGTTTATTTAATTTACCTGGGATGCAGCCTTGGAATGAGAAATTTTTAAAAACCTGACCAGGTGATTCTAATGAGCAGCTGCTACGAAGAACCACTGCTTGATACCCTTTGCTTGTTAGTATTAGGTTCTTACCTATGATGCTAACCAGCCATGGTTTTTGATTTTATAAGTATTAAAATCACTTGGGATAAACTGTGCTCAAGCACCTATTAGGAAATGAAGGATGGCAATAATAAGTACTGTATCTATGACATCCAAAGTTATGGGCATGGGAAATGTAGATAATACTGGAATATTGTCTTAGAGGATTTTTAGCTTTCTGCTTTCCTAACAGGTTTCTGTGGTGGATGCCACATAAAAACCAACCTGGGAAATTCAGTGGCAATAACACTTGATCCAAGAATGAAAGAAAAAGAAGAAAAAAACCCCACAGTTTTTTGATTTTATACTTAATGTGCCCTAGTGTTGGTGGAGTTTACGTCTTGTCCTCTTGCGCATGCATGATCCAGGGAGTTCCAGCTTCTCTTCTCAGTAGTACATTATCACCTCTGGATTTTCATCCTCTCCTTAGCTGTTTATAATTATCACTTCCTTATTGCAATGCGTAGTTTCTGACCTTCAATCTGCTAATTGTACTTTTAAGCTCTGACTCCATTTTGGCTGTTCTGCACTGAATCTGGCCTTTCACCTCTCAAAATCTGTGTTTTCAACACCCCTCAGCTAGCATTGTAATCAACCAATTTCTCTCTCTCTCAATCCCCACCCCTTGATAATCCCATTTCATCTCTTATTTTCTTCCAGCAACCTAAATGCAGTCTCTCAGGCAAAAGTCACATTCAATAACTTTTTGTTTCTATTTCCTATATTAGGGAACACATTTTTTTCTCCTCTCAACAGCAATAGTCTCTATGCTGACATAGCAAGAAGTTTGTTCTCAATATAGGAAGAGCTACAGATAAATGTGTGTGTCTGTATACATAGACATACTGGGAGAGGGAAAGAGAGAAAGGATTTATCAGCTGAAATATGGACAAAGAGAACAGTCTATGCTGGGCTTGAAAACTAGTTGGACAATCTGTCTTGACTTTGGTTGAAAACTTTTTGTACTGAATTGCCCTCTTAGGGTTTGAATCTATTCAAATTGATCTTTTCTATGAGTAGGCACATCATTTTAGAAATGTTTCTGTGAAGATATGCTGTTTTCATGCTTAGGGAAGCACACTGCGTGCTGAGTGAGACCGAAGGAAATGCCAGATTAATTCATTCTTTCCGTGGCAACTTTCTTTTCCCAGGAAAGGACTGCTTTAATAAGGCAGGTGGCTGTGTGTGCCATGGCGTGCCTGCCTCTGTAGGAAGCTTGGTAATCCTCTCCCAGGAAAACACAGCCCTGGTGTTTGTTGTGTGAGGCTCTTGAATGTAATATTAGTTTACAGTCCCACTCCTGGCCATATTATATAAACAGTGGGAGAAAAATGACAATGGAAATTATGGCAGAGAATGCTTTATTTAAGCCTTTCAAAATGGACATTGTTGCGCATGGCTGTGGGTCTGTTGTCAGCGCCCTGCCTGAATGAGTGAATGGCTGCTGTTTGCAGCCAAAAGCAGGCGACGGTGGGGCCTTTTCAAACGATCAGTGCGACAATGTTATCAAGCGGCTGAGTCCCTGCTTCTCGTCAGTAAGCCATCATTATTCCTCATGAGCCAACTGCAGGAGAGGGCCACTGTGACAAATACGCTATGTTGCATTTTAATGTGTGCCAATCAGCTTAATTCAAGCTCTGACATTCCTCTCAGGTACTGCTCTTTTCCACCACAGCTGCCTGCATGCATCCTTCAGTTACAGTTCCGGAAGTTTCTATAAGCGTAAATAGGCACTGTAAGCAGCCACCTCCAAATAAATAAAAAGGAACTCAGTCTGTGGGATGGTTGAGCTTTTTCCAATTAAGCTTTATGATATATTTCAAAGTACTGTAAACATTGGTGGCTGAACAATTCTCACGTTCACTGATGTATTTGGAGATCCAATACTGAGACATCTATCCAGCCATAATGAAATTCCATTGTCAGAGTTCGCCAAAGAGTCTATTGGTTTTTGGAGACTTTCAGGTCCTTTGAAGGCTTAATTTTGTTCTTTAGGGAGGGATGTAAAATGTGGTTGTGATATTTGCCATCACTTGACATTTTTAGGCGTGGGTTTGGAGCCTCCAGAGATTGGTTATTTCCTCAGAGTCCTCATAACTTAATCTAAGATGGCCACTGCATAGTGGTGTGATCTCTCTGGGTCCCAGCAACCTGCCTTCCTGGGAGAAGATATGTCTGGGTCAGTGATCATAGCAACATTTCTGTCCAAAGCATGACTGTTCTATGGGGGGAATGCAGAAGAATTTCATTAAAATGTCTGAGCCTGATAGTCACTATATTTTTAAAAGTCTGAATGTATACTTCAAAACAAGGCTGTAAGAAACACACAGACTCTGGTAATAGACTCTTATCTTCAGGTAGTGTCACTGATACATCTGGACTTTATAGAGAAACAATTCACCTTGAATTTCCTAAACGAGATAGGACTTCCTTGGGATATTCTAGGCAGTCTTATGTCAAAAGACTTTTAGCTTGTGCTCTACTGGGATGTCCCTTTAGCCCAGGGTTTTCAAATGGTGTGATGAACTACAAAGAAGAGAGAATAATACAGACAACATAGTGAATATTTCTTAAGAATAGCTTTATTGCCGGGCGTGGTGGCTCACACCTGTAATCCCAGCACTTTGGGAGGCCGAGGAGGGCGAATCACGAGGTCAGGAGATCGAGACCATCCTGGCTAACACAGTGAAACCCCGTCTCTAATAAAAATACAAAAAATTAGCCTGGCGCGGTGGCGGGCGCCTGTAGTCCCAGCTACTCAGGAGGCTGAGGCAGGAGAATGGCGTGAACCCAGGAGGTGGAGCTTGCAGTGAGCCGAGATAGCACCACTGCAGTCCGGCCTGGGTGAAAGAGTGAGACTCCGTCTCAAAAAAAAACAAAAAGCTTTATTGAAATTAAAGGTATGTTTTTTAATTTTGAAATTATTATTTTTCTGTTGAGGTTGAATTGTTCTTTCTCTATAAAATAATGATGATAGCATACAGTGATTTTGTTTTTTAGTTTAATGTCCTAGCTTGACAAAATAAAGTTTACTGTCTGTGGCAGTATATTCATTCACCTACCTATTTTTGTTTTTGAATTTCCATTTTTCCTGGTTCTTAACATCCACAAGTCTAGCAGCTACTGTTTCACCAAATGAATCATAAATTCTTAAGAGATTTAAAATGTCTACAGGCTCTTTCAACTGCCAAATAAAAACAAAACAAAACAGTGAGCCAATTAGGTAGTAATACAAGATGTAAACCTATAAAAGAGTCAGATTATTTTTCTTAATTAGCAATCTCTATTTACTGGTTTTTGAATCCCTTCAGTCTTCTCTCTTATTAAGTATCTAGCTAATAGATTTTACCAATTAATATGCATCAAATACAATTCTCACACTTAGGCATGAAATGCTCACCATAGTATTGTATGTAGCTTTAGCAACTCTTAAAATATGTGGGCTTTGACAGAGATATCTGACATAGACCTTAATTCCAAGCCTATTTTAGATTTTAATATTTGAATGCTAGGGCCAAGGTTTTAAACAAAGTTATAATGAGTTTTTTTTAATGATGGTTGTCTATACTTTTAAACTTCTACCAGATGTCACACAAGACATTTTTAATTTCTCCAGCATTATTGCATGAGCTTCCATGGTGAGTGACAGCCCACAATGAACATCTGAATTACAAGGTTAATTCTTTTGATGGTTACATCTTAATGTTAGCTATTGAAAGTCTCATAAAAATACTTCTTTAACATTCTGTGTTTGTTATCCATTGCTGTGTAACAAATAACTACAATGTAGTGGCTGGAGACAATACATATCATCTCACAGTTTCTTTGGGTCAGAAACTTTGCTGGCTTTGCTAGGTCCTCTGCTTCAGGATCTCTCACAGAGCTGCCATCCAGGTTGTCAGTCAGGGCTGGGTCTCATCTGAAGACTCAACAGGAGAAGGATCTGCTTCCAAGTTCATTTGTTTGTTGACAGAACTCCATGTCCACAGGCCTATGGGACTGAGGGCCTCAGCTCCTAGCTTACTGTTGGCTGAAGGCCACCCCAGTTCTTTGCCATGTGGGCCTCTTCAAAATGGCCACTCGCTTTCTCAAAGCCTGCAAGGAGAGAAGACAAAAAAGAGTCAGGAAGCAAGACAGAGTTCCAATCATGTGCAACATAACGATGGAAGTGACATCCCACCCCAATGCCATAGTCTGCTGGTTAGAGGCAGATCACCAGTCCTGTCAACATTCAAGGGACTAGGAGTAAACAAAGGCACGGATATCAAAAGGCAGGGATAATTGGGGGCAGCCTTAGAGTCTGTGTGCTACACATACCCCTAGACTTTGGGAATTTGAAACCTCAAAGTCAAACTTAGTTCTTCACTTCCATCCCTTCTTAGAGAAAAGAAGCCTTTAAGATCATTTGAGGAAAGGTAGTCTGAAATGGTGAAACATTGGAATTGTAGAATAGTATAAAGATGTAATTATGCTGCTTATTTTAGAGAATGTCTTAAAACTAATGCAAATAAAATATTATCAAGGAAAAGTCCTATGTGGCTTTCTTTAGTAACTGCATTATATCCATTTATAATCATCATTTTGTTTTCATTCTAGGCAATAATTGAGGAAGCATGTCTTGTGTTTCCAGTACATGATAAATGTGGTAGGGAATGTAAATTAAGATTAAGACAAGGCTTGTTCTCTTAAGAGGTTTATATGTAGAAGCAAGGGTGGCAAGAGAAGTACAAAACATACACAATTGTAACAGGGAACAAAATAAAATTACACAATGAAGTTCTAACTACATTTAATAACACCCTTAACTGTTACAGGAAAGAGAGAGAGAGAGCAATGTTGGGTGAAGTTACTAAAAGCCTCAGGGGAAGTAGGACTTGAAAGATGAGTGAGGGTAGGATGAGAAGTGAAAAAGAAAGGAGAATATAAACAGAAAATAAAAGAAGAGGAAGAGCCTGGAACTCATAGAAAAGACTGAAGAGGCTGTCTTCAGTGAAGGGAATGGAGAGCAATAAAAAGTAACACTACAGGCTAGACAGTGCAGTGGCTCATGCCTGTAATCCCAGCACTTTGGGAGGCCGAGGCAGGCAGATCACTTGAGGTCGGGAGTTCAAAACCAGCCTAGCCAACATAGTGAAACCCTGTCTCTACTAAAAACACAAAACATTAGCCAGGCGTGGTAGTATGTGTCTGTAGTCCTAGCTACTTGGGAGGCTGATGTAGGAGAATTGCTTGAACCTGGGAGGTGGAGGATGCAGTAAGCTGAGATCACACCACTGCACTCCAGCCTGGGTGACAGAGTGAGACTCTGTCTTGGAAAAAAAAAAAGTAACATTAGATGGATATGGCTTTCGGAGGGTATTGAATGCTGGGCTGAAGATAGTGACTTGATGGGCAATGGAGAACCATTCTCGATTCTTCAGCAAAGGATAAATGTATTTGGGAAGATCTGTTTAGTGGGTATGTGCATGTTAGATAATAAAAAGAGGGCTTAGAAAAGAGTAGCTTGGAGTGACAAAAATCTAGGTTAGGCTGGTAATAGTGGAAATGATACATTGGAAAATATTTATGATGAAGAATCAACGCTGTGGAGAAACTGACTGGATATACTAATAGCAGCAGAGTGTAGGCTCACCCCTTTCTCTCCATTTGAAATGGACAGCAACAAGGTGCCTATTGGTCTAGGTGGGATTCCCATCGATCAGTTGGCTGCACTACCTAGTTGGTATCTCTTGGCTTTAAATATTTAATTCTTGGAATATTTGTTTGTTAATAAAGGCCTCAAAAGTTTAACAGCCTCTAAGAGCTGTTGAGATTTTAGGTATTACAAAAGGGGTCAGAAGGGACCTTTATATATCCCTGAAATCAGCCAGATATGTGATCACATGTAGCTGTAAGTATGCTTTCTAAGGTGCTCCACAAGAGTTCCATAATATTTAACAGGTTTTTTGAAAACAAAACAAAAAAACAAAATTGTATGTATGCTGTGAAAAGGTCCATGGTCAAATAAGTTTTGGGTTAAAAATTTAAAAACTCAAGTTCCAATGTTAGTGAACCACCAAGTGGAGTGTGGGAGGAGCTATAATCAAAAGCATTTTCCAAACTGTTGTACTCTTTTGATGATGAAATCGTGTGTGTGTGTGTGTGTGTGTGTGTGTATTATGCATGCACACCATCTTTAGAACTAGTGTCCTCCCCAATACACTTGGGCAAATACCAGTGTTAACAAGCAACACGTTTTCATTACAGGTCATAGCATATCAGGAACTCATTATTTTGGCTTGTGGATCATCAGTTTTCTTGTCATAACTGTATTTGGTATTTTATAAAACTGCATTTCAAAGCTATTTCCTTTTCAGCAGTACCTGTGTCAGACATTGGGCAAGAAAAAAATGAGAAACACAAATCAGCTCTCTTGCTTGATGTTTCTTGTGTTTTAAGAAAAGGGCATAGGAAGGGAATAATCCAAACTAAGGCTGCTACCTGCCTGGGATATCAAGCTGTCCAACTTCCAAAGTATCTTTGCTTTCTTCCACCTTCCCATACTCAATGGGCAGACCTGGGATTAAATATTGCTTTGATAATTCTCCACTTGTGGGTTCCTGGATAAGTAACTTAACCTCTCAACTCCTTCTATCTTTTTCTATTTTTTTCTCTCCATTAATGTATACTTTTCTACTTTGTGAACTTTGCTTTTTAGAAGACAGGTTCCTTAGAAAGAGCAAATAACCCTGTAAGCCCATAATTTGGAATAATTAGGTATTTATAGCCTTACTAAATTTGGATTCCAGATTATGTTATTAGTTCTATGATGCTATCTATGAGAAACCATTATAAGAAGGGGTCGTTGGTAAATAGATTGATGTTAGCCTAAAGTGCTCAATGGACCTGCTTTAAACATATTTTCATCTGCTTTTGTCATTCAAAATGTACTATTTTGTTTTGCAAGGTCGGTGTCATAGTAAAACATGCTTTTTATGCCTGCATCATGTCATGTTTGTGCTTCATTGCAAGATTTGCAAGGTTTCTAACATGATTTAGGTCATTTAAGTTTTCTGTATGTGTCTAGTTACATACACATACAGAGAGAGAGAAAGAGAGAGAGGAGAAACCGCTACTGGTAGAATACCAAAATATTTGTGACTTATGGTTCTAATTTCTATGTCCTAAGCAAAAACTCAATGAATGCTATATAACAAAATGTATAGCAAAATATAGCTAAAATTAAATTCTCCCTGCAAAACCTACATAATGTGTGTTACCATAGTCATTGGAATTAATTTATTTTCATCATTTGGATGTTCCATAAATCTTTAAAAAAAAAGTAGAGCTCATAAGTTGTGTTCCTATAATAGTTTTGCTTGGGATGTAAGCATTCAGAGGTCATCTACATATATATTGTAGTTAAAACCATGACAAGAATGAAGTTGCCCAAGGAGAGTGTGTACTTGCATATTGAACATAAGTTCTAGAAATGTAAGTTTTCTATGACATTCCTAGTTCAAGATTTTTTACTTAGCCAGATTTATTAACATCCATGAGAGAGCAAACCTGACACAATGAAATCTGAGCTCAAGAGATGATAGCTTTCATTATCATAATTTATTGAGCACCTTCTATATGCAAGGTGATGAGAATGCAACCGAGAACAAAGGCACTAGATACAATAGCACTGGTCTAGGTCAGAGAACAAGACAGGAATGCTGTTTCCTCAAAGACACACACACACCAGATTCTTACTCATCTTTAAAATGCTGACTTTCAAGGCATCTAGCTGCCCTAGGAACTAAGGTTGACTCTACAGGGCTATGTCTTGCCATGTTAGAAATTCTTTAATTATAAACCACTGAAAGGACAGTGTACTTTATCCATTTCTTTTTGAGTGCCCTTTCCTCTCCCAGTTCCTCATGATTGTGGAATTAGCTGCTAATGAGAATTAGCTGCCTATTAAAATTCTCTAGTTTAAGGTTTCTCTGTCCATCCCATTCTGAGCCTTTTAATACTGGTTAAGATGCACCTTAACTTTTACATTTCCAATTGATGGAGTTCAAATTCTATCATTTTATCATACAGCCTGGGTGAAATCTTCACTGACCTCGCACCCACCACAGATGGAGCCAGCCACTCTCTCCCCTGTTCTCTGCCTCTGTTATACCCCTATCACACAAATGGCATTTCATTGTTTAGATGTTGAACTCACAGAACACAGAAGCTGTACATTAATCATCTCTATGTTGCTATCACCTAGCACAGAGTCTAGATCATAAATATTAGTTGAATTGAACTGAACAGGCACCAAAAAATAACACTGCCACGGATCACAGATAGGAATGCGTTTCTGGTCAGCCTTTACCGTGTCTCCAGGGAACCATATTCACAGCTGGGGAGGAAACCAGGTAAGTGAAGCCGCATTCAAGAAATTCCAGTGAGTGTAGCCATGACTATTAGAAGAGAGAACATTCTTTTCTTTCTTCTTTTGGTAAACACTTATGAGAAAACCTTAATAGGCAACAATTTCCAAGGGTTCAACAAAGGTAGGACATTTTAAATACATTTAGTGGCTTGTAAATATTTATTTTTAAAGGACATGAAGACAAAAGTGGAATCTGAATGTGTATGCTGAGGAAGAGGAGAATTTGCCATTCTGACAACCTGCTATAGCTTATAACAATATTTGAAATATTTCGTTGCTAATTAGCCAATTTGATATTTGGCTGCTGCCTTAGGGATTTTACAATGACCTGTCAACAATTTAACACTAGGCCAATTAGGTAAAGACTTCAGCTTCCTGGAAATGCCTAAGTATGTGATAGAAGGAAACAATGGCATCATACTTAGGTAATTAGAGGTTAACCAATCCCACAGAGGGGATCTGCCACTGCTCAGTGTGCATTTACACCCTTCCCTATCTTGCTGGGGGTGATGGTGGAAGAAGGGGAGGAGAGGGGAATGGAAGGGGTGGGCTTAGTTCTTTCTTCTCCCCCTACCCACTCCCACAGCCACTCATGCTGCCATTCCAAACTGCATGCAGTCCAGTTTCTTCCTTGGCTTCTCAAAAAGTCTACTTGTACTTGAGTTTAGTAACTTTATCAAAGAGTCAGGGAATGGGATAGGGAATAAATAAAAGGTTCAGTCATAGGGGATGAGTCTTAGTCTGTTCAGAAAACTATAACAAAATGCCATAATCTGGGTTTCTTATAAACAACAAAAATTTATTTCTCACAGTTATGGAGACTGGGAAGTCCAAGAACAAGACACTAATAAATTTAGCATCTGCTAGAGGCCTCTTTCCTAGTTCACAGATGGAGCCTTCTTGCTGTGTCCTCAGGTGGTGGCTCTCTGGAACTTCTTTGATAAGGGCACTAATCTCATTCATGAGGGCTCCACCCCCATGATCTAATCACCTACAGAAACCCCATCTCCTAATCCCATCACCTTGGGAGTTAGGATTTCCAAATACAAATTTTGGGTGACATGAACATTCAGATCATAGCAAAGTGTGAATATCTGCCTTCTTGTTACCACCCCCTGCCACTTGTCACCCTCTGTTACATCTCCAGTACCACTAAATAGTTCCCTTTCCCTCGTAAAGAAAAGTTCTATCAACATTCAGAACTCATATCTACTCTAAGGTAGCTCATCAAAGTCTCTTCCCAACAAAGATAAGGGTTTTCTGGAAATGAGTTCTAGAACCAGCAGCTGTATTTTTTCCCATATTGTTATTCCTATAGTATTTTTTAAATAAGTTTGTGTTGGTCTACTTTAAAAGTTATACCTTGGATTTTCTTGCACTTGTAGGTGGTTTGGGGTGGGGCTGAGGCAAGGGGAGCCTGGATTACAAAAGTTCTGCAATCAGCATTGCTCTGAGCTACATACTACTCATTGAAGTGTCTTTTTTTTTTTTTTTTTTTTTCCATATTCTTGACAAACCATTTGTGAGCACCACTAGCTGGTGTGTGTCAGTCAGGGCTCAACCAGAGTAGCAGAACCAGTATATATATATATATATATATATATATATATCTTATATATATTTAATAAATCTCCTCATATATATATTAAGAGATTTATTTTAAGGAATTGGCTTACATGAATGTGGGGGCTGGCTAAGCAATCTGAAATCTGTGAAGCTGAAACTCACAGGTATGGGCCAAAGCTTTTATCCACAGACAGACTATCTTCTCTTTTTGGGACAAGCTTCAGCCCTGCTTTTTGAGTCTTCCCACTGATTGAATCAGTCCTACCCATAATATACAAACATAAATCCTGAATTTTTTTAGACTTACCAAATTCAACTGGTTGTGGACTGAATTACATCTGCAAAAGGTCATCACAGAAACAGCTGGATTATCATCTGATTGATCATCTGGGGTCTATAGCCTAGCCAAGTTAACATATCAAAGTCATTGCAGATGGGTGAGTTGAATAAAATCTTTACCAAAGATGATGCTTAGAATGCATTCCAACAAAAGGTTTAATATTTAATGACAGAAAAGGAAATATCATACATACCTAAAAACTTCCTCCCTACTGTATTAAACTCTCTACCAAAGCATTTTCTGAAGGAAACACTTGAAGGTATTGATGACAACTGTATAAATAAAAGAGTTATTCTGATTAGTATTGAGAGATATAATGCTCATTTTATTTATTACATTTGGAGAGCTCTAAATAAGTTTGTAATTATGGCCTGAAAAAGAAAAAAGTGTTAATTTCCTTTTAAATTGACAACTAAGATTTTTTCATAATAGTGAACTCATTAGGCCAAAACATGCATTCATTTTGGGGTTATTTAAATGAATTAATTCATTCAACAGATATATAATTGAAACATAGTATACAGAAGATATTGTGCTAGATTCTGGCAATAAAATATTGAATAAAACCAAGACTGCCCCTCCCCTCAAGAGTTTTATGATTTAGTCATGCAAAAAATACATTAATCAAATATTGACACGAAAAAATTATCACAAACTGTGATAGTTCATGATAGTATAGTTGCAATGAGTCTATGTTCAATGATTCTTGATTTTTTCTGTGTGTTAGAAAGCTTACCTGAGGAGCTGGGATTTAAAGAATGAGCAGAAGATACTTGAGTAAAGAAGACGAAGAGATTTCCAGGCAATGGAAGACACTTACCAAGGCCAGGGAGGCTGGAACACAGAAAGTGACAGGGAACGTGGCAAAAGACTATGCTAAAGCAGTTGGCAGGAGCTAGCACTCTGAAAACAACATTAAGAACTCTCTTTGGTCTTTATCCTAAGAGCAATGGAAGGTATTAAAGGATTTTAAGGTTTTGAGCAAAGGAGTGACACAATCAATAGACAGCTGCTAGTAGGACTTTGCATGATAGTTCTACTTTAGCCACTAAGGCAGGGATAGCCAAAATTCAGCACCCAAGTCAGTGACTCTTTGTGCCTTGTCCATGGCAGATATCACTAATCAATCATGGTCGTTTTTTTTTTCCCTGACTGAACCAGACTTGACAGTCTCAGAACTTTTCTGACAGTCAATACCTATCTGACCTGGCACTTAAGACAAACTCTGTATCACCATTTTTTTTTTACTTTTCTCAATGAATTACAATATTGCTTGAAACGCAGTTGCCAGGTAGAATTCAGGACACCCAATTAAATTTTAATTCAAATGAACAAATAATTTTTTTAGTATAAGCATGTCTCATGTAATATTTGAAACATAAATTAAAAATTATTTGTTGTCTAGGTAAATTCATATTTAACTGGTTATTTTCTAGACCTGGCAACACTAGTTTGGGGGAATTTATTGAAGTATCAAAGGTCAAAAAAGCCCACAGCACAGCATCATGATAAAGACATGTCAGTGTATAAGAAGAACCAAACAACTCACAACAAACTACCTTGATAAAGGTAAAAATAAACTAATACTAATTTTAAATTCAAAAGGAATAATAGTAGCTATTCAAATCATGACCAACTCAAGAAAATTTCTGATACAATGAAAATAAATCACCCCTCCAGAATTCTGTGGGATGTCCGGTAATCTGCAAGTGCTCATATGTAATAGAAGTTTTTCATCCCTGCCAAGCACTGTGAGGTAGACTTCGTAGAAGAATATTGAATTATATTTCTCAATAAATTCTAGGAGCTTCTTAGTTTTAGTTCATGAATACCAAATTTTAGTAACCATTAACAATTGGTTTAGTAATTTGCTA
Source organism: Pongo abelii (assembly GCF_028885655.2). NCBI lineage: Eukaryota > Metazoa > Chordata > Mammalia > Primates > Hominidae > Pongo > Pongo abelii. Next base: position 95,798,731 of record NC_071995.2, read on the forward strand.
GAAAATAAACCTTGGCTGTTTATATAAACTAAAGCCTATAGATTTATGGATAATTCACCCAAAAGAACCAAAGCAGGGAGTTGCAATTATAGATCAGTCTGAGGGTCACTAAGTGGCCCCATGTAGCCCACACTTTGAAAATTACTCATTCTGGCAGACACAGTATCTTTTTCTGGCCTTTGAATGCTGAACTAGGTGGTAGATATTACAATGTCTTGATTTATAAATGTATGTAAACCTTATGTAACAGAAACAATAATTTAAGTCTTCTAATTTTATCACCAGGCCTTGGGAAAAATATGGGTTGGTAAAATATTCCAAGGCACTTGAACCTATTGGGTCCGAAATATAAAGGCACATTATCTGTTGTATCTCTAATTAATTCTAATATCTCAGTGCCTTGAAGCTGGCTAGAATTAGCATTACTTTTCTTCTGAAAGAATTTATATTACAAGCTTAACTACCATCTTTCTTCACGGGATTTGTCCTGGATTGACCATATTCATATTATATTCAAGATGGATGTTGTTCTAGCTCCTTTGTGGGCTTGCCCAGATCCTTTTCAATAAGGGTCCTGTAATTAAGGTTGGGAGGTGTGGTTGTTGACTGAGCACCCTGCAGATTGCTCATTAACATGCCATCTGAATAATTTAATAACCTTTTTAATTAATCTAAAATTGGCATGTCCCTCTTCAGGCTACAGTGCAGCTTTTGCAAATGTTGGTCTCTTGGTAGTTCTCAATTTAGCTTATTATTTGAAATCTAAATCTGCCCAGGCTAATAAGCATGACCAATTCCTCTTACCAAAACCACGTAGGAATCTCCATCTGCACTTCACTAAAGGATGAGAGGAACAGATGTCTTCGGGTGGTATTCTTGTTCTTGGCTTTTAAAAGAAGTTCCTCTCAGTCTAGAAATGAAAGAAAATAATTTACAGAGTGACTGAAAGCTTACTTTTTGCTTTCACCTTCTTTTTAAAAAAGTATTATTATTTACTTTCAAGTTTGATGCTTTAGAACCTTTATTCTCAATTTGTTGTTCACACTTTGGTGCTAGACATAATTTGAAAAAATTTAATAGTTTTTAATAATTTGATATCGTGTACCTTCATATTCCTAAAGAAAATGGCTATCCTCGTGGATTTAAAATCTATTATATTTTGGGCAAGGTTGAGCTTGTACTTATTTATTTACTTATTTAACTTGTAAAGATAGGACTAAGGAATATTTACTCTTTAAAGCTTGAAAAAGATGTGTGCATGTATGTGTGCACGTGTGTGTATGAGTGTGTGTGTGTGTGTATTTCACCTGGCCACAGTCTTCAACACTTGAACAACTTTCCCCAGTAAACACAGATGGCCCCTAGTTGTTTCTAGAGACCCAAAAAAGAATGCTTCCCATAGGTCTCCTCTCTGGCCTGTCAGTTGCATTCATTATGCTCTATGCACTTTCTTTTTTTCCACTTTCAGACTTACTTGCTTCTGCCTGAGACAAAAGCTCCCAGCTGCCATTGCTGAGAATCCTAACCATTCATCCTTACAACAAACATTAGTTGAGTACTAATATATGCAGGCACTATGCTAGGAATTCATGAAAATCCGGTGTCTTTGCCTAGCCTGTTATCTCCATACATTTGCCAAAAGGCTTTTCTTGGGGTAGGGTAGTGGAGCTTCAGTCCATACAGGGAGGTAGAATGCCCTCTTTCCAATCTGATGGTCCCCATTGATACCAGAACTTTAAAGCAGGCTGGCACTTGCTGTCACACTCATAAAAATCTCTTAAAAATAGCCCCCACTCCTTGCAAAACAAAGGAAGTTTTGAAATACATGTTTTCCAAGTTATACTCCCTCCATCCAGGGCTCTGAGATTTTAGCATGAAAGTTGCCTCCCTTTAAGCTTTGGGCATCCTCCTGGGCAGCCACCTACGTGAGAAGAAAACTTATCTCAAGAGCATTGCCTGGAAATGGAAGCTTAACCCTGTGATATGGAAGTGGGAGGTCCCATATCAATTAACTTGAATATAAAATATTTTGCATGTCGAAGTGCCAAGTTCTATCAGAGTTTGCCCTGGTCTAGTCATGCACTGTTACATTTCACTCAATAGGATCAACAATTGAGAAGGTGGCTGTGACGATTTGCTTGGAACCTTCCACCATCTCCCACAGACCTTGAAAAGCAAGTCAGGCGATACCCCAATGGTATAACCCAATACAGCACTGGGACCTCCATGTGCTGAAAGAGAGAAATAGCCAACCCAATCCTGGCCCTCTGGTGTTGGCCATTTCACTCTTTCAGCACATGGAAGTCCCAGCCACCATAATGCCCTCGGTTCCTGCTCCCAAGTACAAATGTAGATGCACTTCACAGAAGGTGAATGAAGACCAAGCCCAGCTATTGGTGGACTGGGTGGTGGAGCTTACTGCTACCTAGAAACGGAAGGTTGGAGCCTGATTCCACTTGAACCCTACTGAAGCTTGGATTATCTGTTTTATATTATGTGAGATTATTTTCTTGGTGCTTGAAAACCCTGAAGAAGAAACTGCCACTCTTACAAATATATCAAATGGACTCACAGGCCAACAGATTGCCTGTGTTTCACATCAGCTCCAAGTGAAGAACCACATTTCTTTTAGCCACACTCCACATGCTCATTGCCACTTCCATGCATGTCTCATTAATATGAATGAGGGGCTCCATCCCACCATCAGGCTTCTTGTAAAACGTTGCTGTGAAGTGGTTCTCCTTTCCAGTGAATTCCTCTGTTCTGTCTGTGAATGGAGAGTGAGCCATGTAACTGACAGCAGAAAGCGCTAAAGGGTGTGTTCTGTAAAAAAGATAAAGAGAAGAGATCCTTTTGGCATATCTTTTTAATTGGAAGGAAAGGTATGCTTTTGAGTGACCGTATTTGCTAGCTATTTCTAAATATAGCAGCTTTAAAAAGCCAGAGAGGCAACAGGTATATGGAAAAACATATGGATGTTGAATCTTCAGTACCTAAGATGTGTCCTTGGATGAAATATTTAACCTCTCTAATTCACAGCAGCTCCATCTATAACAATAAGAGCATTGGTCTGTTGAAGAATTAATTATGATAAAGTGCATGATTCATAAGAAATATAGTTCTCTTCTTCCTTCATCCTTAAAAGGCTAGAAAGAGAAGGAAAGAAAACCCACTACAAAGGGCTTACCATTGATCTCCATGACTCCTGCACAAGAATTTGTGCATAGAAATGTTTGCTAAATTGTGCACGGTGAGAAGATCTGTGCTTTTTCTCCTTCAATCTCTTCCTCACTGCCCCCTCTCAGAAACTTATTGATTAAAGTCTACTTCTTGGCATGGAGGAGGAGACAGGAGGGGCCACACTTGGCAGAATGTCAAGCTGACTTCTGTGCCCCTGTTTTTGTCGGCAGAAGCTCCGCTTGGGCAAGCTCCACTCTGCGGAGTGTTTTTCTGTCATTTTTAAAAGGAGAACAGCAAAGATGCAAATTGCCGAGCCTGCTCCAGGAGACGGGCACACAAAGAGGCAATTCAGGCAGACAAGCGTGCAGGGAGGGCGGGTGGCAGAGGAGCGGGGAGCATGCGGAGGCGGCGTGACTCTGGACACTGGCCTGTAAGGAGGGGGGCAGAGGCAGGGCGCATTCTTCAGGTCCTTTCTTCCACTCTTTTTTAGCAGATTTATTGGACTTGTTAAGAACTAAGGAAACCCTGTGAGGCTCAGTGGCCTCTGAGCCTGGGAGGTCGTTCGCAATTTCAGACTCCAGGCATCTTGGGGCTCTTCCCCTCCTAGGATCCCCTGAGAACGCTGGAGATGGGCTCCATAGAAATGCAGAGACAAATAACATCTTTGCATAAGGTGGTAGGAATATGACACTGTACATTACACAGGCAGGTGAAAGTCAGTCTCCTGGTGGCCGAGACAGCCACTCCCCAACCCTGCCATTCCCTCCTCTGTCCCTCCCCATTCCCACCCCAGACTTCTTTTTCAGCTGTTGGCCCCCTCCTGAACGTGGACTATGCCTCCTGAAAGAAATTCCCACCCAAGCTGCTCGGATTAAAAACACAATTCCTGCCCTGGCCTGTTTTTCCCCTTCAACTGACCTCAAGTGCATGTCCTCTGGTGGGTGGGTTTTGATTCTAGCAGAGGCAGGGCACTGTGGTGGCTGGAGACCTGGGACCCAGTCCTAGCCCTAATTGGCATTGTCACTCTGGGCTCTCCCCCTCTGGGCCTCAGTTGCCTCTTCTGTAAAATGAGGGGGTTGGGCGAGGGGGGTCTTCAGAGCCCCGTCCTGCTGTTACAGCCTCAAACTCAGTGGCTCTAATTGCCTCATTAGAACACCAGGGAATGCCTTTCTAGTAATTGTCTTCCGGGCTCCTGACTCACCCACTCCCTACTGGGCGCTGCCTCCGAGGAAACAAAAGCAGCTGCTCTCTCCTCTGGGCTTTCCTCCGCGTCCGCGAGCCCTTCTTGACAGCATATGTGCACAGGCATTCTCTGTCCGTCTTCCCTACTCTGTCTGAGGCCTATTTCTGAGGGCCAGGGAGGGCAGGTGGTGCCTCTTTTAAGCCCGACTCCTTTCTTTTCTGATTCTTTTGCTAGCGTAGCTGGCCTGTATCCCAGGTGAGATTAAAGTTTCATTTGTGACTTGCCACCCGACTCCTGGATTTGGTGAGAGCGCTTTACAAGCAACCATGTGTGTTGTGGCTGTGATCAAAGCGCTCAGAATCCAGGGAAAGGCTGAGATGGCTCCGGAGCAAATAGCAGTGAGTGGATGGAGAAGGTTAATCTCACATAACTGTCCCTGAAGAAATACACATTCAGGGATTCAACAGCTGCCCTTTAGAGATGGCCTCTTTGCTATGAGCCAGGAGATTTCATTTCCTGTGTATTAAGAAGCAGGCACAAATAGAGTTGATAATGCAGTTTAAAAATTAGCTAAATGAGCTGTCTCTTACGAAACTCTTAATATGTTTAGGAGTGTGCTGTTCTTCTCAGGAGTCAGGAAACAATTTCTCTGCAGTCATCCAGGCATGCGCAACGCTGGCCAGACAAGAGATCAGACGTGTGGAAGGGGCCTGGTAGAAAACTCAGGTCTAGTTAGAAACCAAAGAATAAAGTCTGGAGGAATCCAGAATATCAGAGGTCTAAACACAGAGACACTGAGTCTAGGGAGACAGCCACAGAGGGAAGGGTCAAGCACAATTGGGGAGGTCTTGGCAGGTGGCAAATAGTGACCAGCAAGGCAGAGACTGTGGCCCCAGCAGACAGGAGACACTATAGTGATCTCTGATCCTGGAGAAGAGCAACTGCTGTCTACCCTTCTCAACTTCCCTGTGGGAGGTGGGTGGTCATGGTTGGTGGGTTTGTATTGAAAGCCAGAGCTTTGTGGATAATAGCTGTTCCTGATTTATTCAATAGACTTTGTTCAGCCCTGTCATGTGAGGTTGAAGAGCATGGGTTCTGGCACTAGATGGAAGGGTTCAAATCCCAGATCTGCCAATTTACTAGCCGTTACCCTGTTCCTCAGTTTCCTCATCTGGAAATAATAATAGCAACTGCCTCCAATGGTGATTGAGAGGGTTAAAAGTGCCTGGAGTATTCCTAATAGATGGGAAGATTCAATAATTGTCAAATACCATTAATTTATTTGACATTTATTTATTGAGATATGGAATAAGAGCCAGAGGACAGAAAGATTCTTAACATACTTTAGCAGGCCTGAGAATCACCTGGAGGACTTGTTCAAATACAGATTGCTGGGGCCCAGCCCCAGAGTTTCTTATATACTGGATGTGGGATGAGGTCTGTGGAACATACTTTGAGGACCACTGCTGTATATCCTATACACAAGACCTGTTCACAAAAGAGGCCATTATTTATTTAACAAACACCTAACTAGCACGTACCATGTGCCAGACTTTGTACATCTACCCAATATATAGTGACAGGAATATTGACTCATTTACTTCTTAGAGCAACCCTATGAGGCAGTTCCTATTATGCCCACTTGATAGAAGAGAAAACTGAGGCACAGAGAGATAAACAACTTGCCGAAACACTCTCAGGTGGTAAGTGACTGTGTTACAAAAAAAAAAAAAAAAAAAACAAAAAAAAAAAACAACTAAGTAAGTGCCACAATAGATGCAAAGATGCAAACCCTTTGATGGGAAGCACAGAGATTTCAGGGTTTCCAGGCAGTGTCAGTCTCCTGGGGTTTGGATTTGAACAGCTAACCACTGCACACTGGCTTAGTCAGAACCCCCTGTTGTAGGTTCAGTGAAGGGAGCAGAGACTCTGGAGCCTAAACAGATTAGAGTACCAGTGCTTCCCTGTGTGAGCTGTGTGCCTTAAGCAGGAGGATTCAGCTTTCTGTGCCGTGTCCTTCCACTAAAAGAAGAAGAAAAATGGATGAAAATAATAACTTTTCACTACCAGGGGTTTTGCCAGGAACAAAATGAGGTAGCTCAGATTAAGTCCTTGAAAGAGAACAGATGCTTATGGAAGGAAGGTTAGTCTTTTTCATGTTTTTCTCAACTCACTGGCCCCTCATCTTCTGTGCCATCACTGAAGGCTTTTGGTTGATGGTGATAAGTATTAATTTCACCCAGATTATCTTCTCCTCCACCTGATTTCAGTGTCGCTATATCAGTTTAAAGCATCTTACGATGTTAGAATTCAAAAATACCTTAGATCATTTATTGCTGACTGTGTATCCAGGTCACCTGGGATAAAAAAAAAATACTATTTTTTTGGCATCCTGTGGTAGATTGGATTATTCTTCAAAAATATTCACTCCTTTCTGCTAACTTCCTTGGGAAGAACACACTTCCTCCCTCTAATATTAGCCTAGGCATTGTTTTGGCCAACTGGATGTTAACAGACATAATGTAGTAGAGGCATGCAATGAGCTCGTGAATTAAAGCTGGCTCTTTTGCACCTCCGCTGTTGCCATGAGAAGATGTGCCCAATCTAGCATGTTGGTCCCTGCAGTAGGATAAGATACATATATATTCAAGCTGAGCTACTCCTGCAGAACCCAGCTCTCATCACACAACTTCCAGCTGACCCCTAGATGTGGTTGAGCCAACCAAGACCAGCAAAGCTATCTGGCCCAGGCAAGGTGAGTGGATGTCTGCAAGTCCACACAGACTTCTGACCTGAATACTTGTGGATGTATGTCACTGAGATATTGTGGCTTTTCATTAAGGGCTTGACCTTGGCTCCAACCCTAGATGTTCTGAGTAACAGGTTGGAAGCCCAGAAATCAGTGTCTCTAAAAGTTCCCCCAGGTGCTTCTAATATTCAGCTAGATTTGGAAACCACTGATCTCATTGAAAGCCCTCCTTTTTTAGAGGGAGAATCTTAGCTCCAGAGAAGGAAATTGACTTGCCCAAAGTCTACAATACCTGGCAGGGTTAGTATTAGAATCCCTGATTTTTAGATTAGTTCTCTTTCTACTATGTTACACTCTTCCAGTAACAAAAATTAACATGGAAGAAGAAGTTTTTCATGTTCCCATAACTTAGATGCTTTGGGTAGGAGCATTTCAACCCCATACTGACACCAACCCTTTGAAACCCATTGATGAAAGGAAATGCGTGACAGAAAAAGTATATTGACTTTGGTTGTAATTGTGTTTACTATGCCAAACGATTCAGCTCAAGTGAAAATGTGGTCACTAGATCATGTGCTTTAGAGGGAATTTAAAGTACAGTATTCTTTTCAACTTGGGAAAGTTTATGCTATTTCTAGGCAATTATTTCCTGTAGGAATGAAAATATGTGTTACTCTTTCATCCTCTTCCTCTTGCCGCAGTTTCTCCTCATTAGTGGTCTCCTTCCTCTGGAGCTGCAGTAATACCCTCAAAGTACTGAATCTATTATAGCTGAAGTTCGTTTTATAGACCTGACAGAAATACAGATTGGGAAGCTGAAATGTCTATCTCGATTCAGACTCAGATTCAGACTAATATTTGTTGAGCACCTGCTATGTGCCTAGCTCTATGCAAACTGCTTTCACATACATTATTTTATTAAATGTCCAGGAATTGCAAGGAGTGGGTGGTTATATGCAGACTGTGTGGAAGGAAAAGACAAGAAAAGAGACACCAGTGGCTTGAGGCTGTTATTGCAGACTCCTCTTGTGACATTTCTCTATTTGCCAACACTCCCTTGTTTAATCTCCCCCATCTGTTAAGTAGTGAAGACTCGGCTCTTTCCCATATCAGCCCTCTAGCCTAAACATCACCTTTTCCCACTCTGTTTACTATCCCAGAGACTACTTAGGTAAATAAAGCCAGACAAGGTGTTAAATATTTCCTGGCTGAACCAGGCAGAAATAGGGACTCTTTCATGGTCTAAGGCTCTTACTGCTTCCTCTGTGGGTCATTACCCTGTCCTCCTAACTCTTCTTGCTACCTGTTTCTCCCCTGCATAATCTCTCTTACCCAATTCAACTTTAAAAATGCCATATCCCCAGGACTGCAACTCTTGAGGGTAGTCATTCACTGTCCATCCTTTATTAAATTTCCAGACTCCCACCAAACTCCCCCACTGTGCCCTGAACCATGCCTTCCATCACTCCTGTCTTATTTTTCTTTCCTGACTGGAACTATAAACACACACACACGTGTGTGCACACAGCCCCACACACCCACACATGCCATAGTAATCTCTGCTTTCATGCCTTTCCTCATGCTTTCTTCCTTACCTCCACATTTAGATGGGTGTGAGCAATAGGGAATCATGGGGAGCATGACAAACTGGAGATGGCACACCAAGTCTAAAGGGCATGGCCACCTCGAGGCCCTGTGATTGGACACCGCCATGCCACAGTGTGGTCCAGTCTTGACATATCTTCTGCATTTTTAGATGCTAGAAATCCAGATTTTATATAAACTCTCTAGATGTTTAAGGATGTGGAAGAAAAAACAAAAGCCAAGAAAAACTTTGTGCATCAAATAAGACAAATCCTGCTGTGTACCTTTTGCTATTCAAATCCTACCAAACTTAGAGTCCAGCTTAGGCCTTGTGTCTCCTGAAGCCTTCCTTGATTAACATGACTGCTGTGCTCTTCCCTAATTCCTCCAAAAAGAGATAGCTGGTTGGTTATAAGCACAGGGTCTAGAAGCAGAGCACCTGGAAGCAAAACCACCTACTTGCTGTGTGGCCTTAGGCAAGATAATTAATCTCTCTGAGCTCAATATCCTTATCTCCAAAAGAGTGAATAGCTATAATATCTGTTTCACAGACATGTATTAAAGATGAAAAGGGATTAGGGATATAAAATACTCAGCATGATGTCTGACACATAGTAAGCTCCCCAGTGAAAGTTAGCTATATTTATTTATGTTCTGTAACCATAGGCATCATCACAAAGTGGTTAAAAGAGAGGGTTCTGGAGTCTGTATTCCAAGGTTAAAAACCTAGCTTCACCATTTTACAGCTTTTGATTTAGGGCAAGTTACTTAACCTCTCTGTGCCTTAGTTATATCATCTGTAAAATGTGGACAGTAAGACCTACTGAGTTATTATGAGGACTAAGTAAATATTTGTAAGTCCTAGAATAGTGTCTGGCACATATTACCTTGTAAGTATTAAAGTAAACAAAATGTATTCGGTTGGTGCAAAAGTTATTGCAATTTTTGCCTTAAAAATGCTATTATGACATCATACATTGCTCTGAAATTGCTTCCTGTGTATCAGTTTTGTGTATACCAGTGGCCCATACACTAAAACTTTCAGAGCAAATTTGGCCCTTTGCTTGTTTTCGTAAATAAAGTTTTATTGAGACAGATACACCTATTTATTTAGGTATTGTCTATGGCTGTTTTTGCGCTTCAGTGGTAGAGCAGTGTGACAAAGACTGGTCTGCAAAGCCTAAAAATGTCCTATATGGCCCATAACAGAAAAGGTTTGCTGACCCCTGGTCCATATGACTAGAGTGTGGCTTTTCAGAGGTAGAGATGTGAAATAGTCTGTTTATATTCCTCAAGGTACCTACGAGATGGATGAATAAAAATGAAAATTATAAAATGGTCCATATGACTAGAGTGTGGCTTTTCAGAGGTAGAGATGTGAAATAGTCTATTTATATTCCTCAAGGTACCTACGAGATAGATGAATAAAAATGAAAATTATAAAATCTTATAGTTGGTAATAACCTTGAAGTCATTTGGTCAACATTTCTGCCCAAAGCAAGAATATGTTCAGCAGTATCTCTCACGGGTTAATAGGTGTATAGGTTTGCTATTGTCAAACTGGCGAAAACTCAGTGGTTTAAACAATATTCTCATGTGTGAGTTCAGAGGTTTGCTAGGTGGCTCTGGTTCACACGTCTCTTATGCTCTTATTGGGACCTGTGGGCTAATCAAGGCTTTTTCTTCCCATGGAGATGACAGAAATACAAGGGGGCACATCCAGCCATGCAAGCACAATTCAAGTCCAAGCAGAAGTTGCATTATATCTACCAGATTCCAACTGGCCAAAGAAAGTCACATAATTAGGCTCAACTTCAAGAAGCAGGGAAGTAACTATTCACTATGAGGTCATGGCTGGAAGGCAAATGCAGTGTTGGGAAAAGAACTGGGGTCAATTATGCATTCTGCCATGTTAGATCATGGCAGAATGACCTAGTCAATTAATTCAATCATGGAGGACACCATCTTGACTTTATTTCTAGCATTTTAGCTGCATCCATGTTTCTTGTAGAGCATAGCAGCATGTTTTCTTGGAGTGTCAGGGACACATCTTAGCTCAAATACTTTTTCTCATCATTTGCTGTACCTGACAGCCACATGTGATAGCTACCATTCATGGAACACCTACTAATTTTCAGGTACTGTACTTGGTGTTTTATATAATATATTGCTTTTAAAGCTTGCAAAAAGCCTTCAAGGTAGGTATTATTAATCCTACTTCTACCTGAGAAAAGTGAAAATCAGAGAGGTGAAGTTACTTACCCAAAGTTACACCACTAAAAAGTGAGAGTCTGAATTCTAAGTCTGTTCAACTCCAAAGCCATCACACCATGTTGTCAATGTCACAGATTGGTGAGGATTTTATAAAGGGAAGGATGGTTGTGTGTGGAATATGGAAAGACAAGCTACAATTTATCAAGAGAAGAGCACTCCAACATCACGTGTTCCCCTCTGTAGTCTCAGAGCCTGAGTACCCTATCCTGTGCCCAGTAGATGCTTAATTAAAAGTTCAGATCTCTGAAGGATTACTTCTGTTTTGGAAAATGCCATGCCTCTTGAGTCATTTTCATTCAGCTCAAGTTGCTTTTTTTTTTTTTTTTTTTTTTTTTTTTTGAGACAGTCTCACTCTGTCACCCAGGCTGGGGTGCAGCGGTGTGATCTCAGCTCACGGCAACCTCCACCTCCTTGGTTCAAGTGATTCTCCTGCCTTCGCCTCCTGAATAGCTGGGATTACAGGTATGCACTGCCACACCCGGTTAATTTTTGTATTTTTAGTAGAGATGGGGTTTCACCATGTTGGCCAGGCTGGTCTCAAACTCCTGGCCTCAAGCGATCTGCCCTCCTCAGCCTCCCAGAATGCTGGGATTACAGGCGTGAGCCACCATGCCCGGCCGAGTTGCAATTCTGTTCTTTCTAACCTTGTGCCAGTTATCAATGTATTGGCTGTCAGCTCCAAAATCAGCCTTCTATTCCTCTTCTGACATCATGGACTGGGGCGCTATTTCTCCTTTTCAGAGAGCACGATGTTAACCTTAGCCAGTAGAGGGCGCTGGAGGGAACCTGCAGGAGGAGGGGGCTTCTGGTTCTGGTGCACGTCCTTTTCCTTCTTGCTGCTTGCTGATGCATGGCCCATCAGCAGTGGCATGAGGGTGGGAGCAGGGTTTGGGAGTTGGGGGTGCATATGTAGTTCAGCTCTGTCCCACCCATGTGTGTCCAGAGTGTGCAGTTCATTGGCCACCTTGCAGCCCTGGCCTGGGCCTGGTAACCACCTTGCCGTGGCCCTCCCAATGTAACTTTGTCCACTTAAGACTCATGTTGGGATGCCCCACCTACCTCTGTGTGCCTGCCCCCAGCATCAACTCACCTGCTCCCTGGAGGGTTGTGTCCCGCTTGCTTCACAACTGTGATCCAACTCTGGCCCTGGGAACCCAGCAAACTTCTCAACCATTCATGTTCTCTAGTGAGGTCCAATCCTGCAGTGGGTACCCTCCCTCAGCCCTAGGGTACCCTTCAGAGTGCTCCTTACATCTTTGTATTTACTCTCTTATCAGTAGTTTAATAATTTTTATATTAAACTTTCTCTGTTTAAATTACTGTGCAATTACTATCTCCTAATTAAACCCAGGCTGTTACATACCTTGAATCTAAACTTCCTCTTTGGTAACTCAGATATTCTGGTTATGTTGTTTTCTCTAGATCTATATACATTATATTTGTTTCCTTTCCTATTAACATGCTATTTGGTGCTTAAGAAGTACTTATTGGGATGACTTGAGATCACATACAGCCTGGATAGATGTGTTTGCAAAGCCTTTTTACTTAAAGAAATTATGTGGGTTGTGAACTAGACTGTTGCTTCTCAACATGCAATATGTGCTAAAGGATCCTTTTTAAAATCTAATTTCTAAATTTGTCGTAACCAATGGCTTTGTAATCATAATAAAGTGCTAGAAAATGGAATTTTAAAATGACATAGAACAGCAGCTCATTTTTTTTAGTATTAGACTCCACAAACATATAGTTACTCTATCAAACTGCTATAAAAGTTCCTTAATGTTTACCCTCAGTTTCGGTACTTGTGTTGCTGTGGGCTGGTAACACAGTCTGTGGACCACACTTTCAATAGCACTCATCAGGGCTGTTCCACCAATGCCAGGAGTCATACTGTGTTCTACTCCCTGATTCTCACATCTAATCCTCTTGTTACACCTTGCTTGCCTATGGAGGGTGGCTTTATGACTTCAGGGAGACAGTGACAGGAGTCTCATCCATCCTCGGGTCTGTCCACACACCTTCTCCATCCAGCACATGCTCCTTCTCAGCATTACTTCCATGAGTCCATCCTAACCTATTGTAATGTGGGTTTCTTTCTCATACCCACAGTCCCTCTTCCATAGATCAGATAGTAGCGGTGGCAATGAAGTGTCCCCATATTTCCCTGGGCTCCAGGCCACTGAATTCAAAAATAGATACAGGACCACTCTCCCTCCCTGCTCCCCACCCACTATGTTTGCAGCTGATAAGAGCTAGAAGCTGAGGGTTATTTGCATATGTAACTTGTCTTGATAGCATGGATTGCACCTACCGGTAGAGCCAAAAGCCATGTGTCAGAGCTTGAATTCAGCCAATCAGGCAGGAAAATACAAATGAACTAGCTGTGAGGTCCAGCAAAAACACCATAATTGTAGCTTTGAATGTTGAAATAGAGGTGAGCTACAGTTCCTAATCTCTCTGTCCTTTTATTCTGATGTGGGCATAGCATCCTCCTGTCTCTTAATTATTATCATTATACCAGTCTATCTAAAACTATATTTGTAAAATCCACGGTAATTTCACTGAGTTTATTTTCTCTGGGTTTGCATCCTGCCTTCCCAGCTCAGTTTGTCAGCCAAAGATTTATTCTGTATTCAGTAGAGCTTCCATCCCATTGTTGGTGTTCACTAGATTGTAATAGAAATGCCATGCCACCGAATTGTGAAGTGAAGGTGTATTACATTGATACTGCCCCAATTTTACAGATGCTGCTCAGTGCCAAAGAGCTTTAATAAAATGCCCAAGGTCACAGAGCAAATCCATTGTAGAATCAGGGGTGGAACCAGCTGTTGTGAATTTTGAGCCCACATCTCTTTTCAGGATATCAGGCTGCCTCTCAGAGCCACAAGAGATACTCTTATCAATGTTGTTTTGTGGGTGTCCAGCTTACTGCAGTCGATACTGCCAAATGAAATCTTCAAATGCCAGAAGTATGCTGTCAGACACTCTTCACCTTTATGAACTTCAGCGTTATAAGCAGCAGCAGCACAGACACAGCCAGGAAATCTATAGCCACAGTTAATGCCGATTGTTAAAAGTGTGTCTGCTTGGAAATTGTTTTTGCCTGACAATGATTGATGCTAACATTCATTAAAACAACAGTGACAAAAATAACAAAAACCACAACCCACCGGAAGCAATATCTAAGCTACCAGAAAGGTGGTCCATGGCTTCTATAGGGAACCTGGAAATCATGTCCCAATTAAACCAACTAATTTAATACAAAATGATAGTCGTGTTGAATATGCTGTTTCCAAACACTTCTTCCTTCCTCCTTCCTTTTTTCTTCCTCTTTTCCCCAGAATATTGTGATCACTTGCCCCTCACTCTACCCTCCAGTCATTGATGTTGGGTCAAGGCCTGTTGAAGTAGGAGTATGGAGACGTGGATGAAAAATAATGTAATGTAAATTGAGAGCATGCATTCTAACATTTAAAATATACTAACTACTCAGGGCAAATACTGTGATGGAGTTTTAGCTACCTTCACCCTAATTCTTACACTATTCTTACAAGGTAAATTTTATAGATGAGGAAACCAAATCTCAGAGAAGGTAACTTGCTTATGATCTAGATGGTATGTGATTGGATTTCAAACTTGGGTCTTTCTGGCTCTAAATCTTATCCTTTTTCTGCCCTACTCCTCACTTTCCCTTTAAGAAATGGTAAGTTACATTAATTAGTAGTAGCAGCTTATTTATTTATCTTTAACACCAACTATTGGTGTTTGGTTGGGGTTGCAATAACAATCAATGTGAATTGGCCAAAATGTGAGCAAACCCTGGGTATTGAAAGCAGAAAAAGTTAAAATAGTTAAAAGTCAGTATTCTGACTCTGCTGTATAGGTTTTGTTTTTAGATTACCAATTGCTAATCATAAAGTCAAAGAAAAATAAGAAAGGAATCCTAACTTTCCTGGCATTTTAAGTCATTTGTTTTTCAATGACTTTAAAGCTTGACTGTTGACATGAGAAGGAATTTGAGCTGGGGATGCTTTCTTGGTGAGATTGAGAAGCTTTTCTTGTTCTGCCCTCATCCCCTGTTCACCTCTCAATTCCATGGTGCATGAAACCCCAAATCTGTTCACTTTTTTGACTAAATTAGATGGAGCAAAACAGATTTGGGAATTCATCTTGTTCATGGGCTTAGTGGATATCTTTGTCTGGGGATAATTTAATATAATGTAGAAACGGTAATAATTATAAGGATATCTTGAATATGTTTGATTTCTTTATTTCTATGAGATCATGGCATTACAAAGGCTTACTCGTAGAATATATCAACACAATTCTTTTAGAATCAGTAGGCAGCAGTTAATGACTTCATTTTGCAGATGGCAAGACTGAGGCATATGGCCACATTAAAAGACCTGCCTGGGAAAATGTAGTCAATGATGGGGAACATAAGCCAAGAGCTGGAACTTCTTAATTCTTCATTTGATGTCAACTTAACAATACATTAGACTAGCAGATATCACTGACATTCTCTTCATTGCAACCATTTTAATTTCATAACAAATTTCTGGCTGAAATCTATAGAAGTATCATTGAAACAATGTTTCTATAGTGGAATTCTAACAGTGAGTGAGGTATATTCTGCTCCATCAGCAATGAATATGTGAGAAAGAATATTCGAAATGAAGCCAAACAGAGCTTTAGCTTCTGTGAGGACACTAGGGAAATATAAGACATGATCCTACCTTAAAAATATTCAGGGTCTGATTTGAGAAAATAATTGCACTCTCGTGAAGTAATCACAACACAAAGTATGTGGTGCTGACAAAAATAGCAAGCGGGATCAAGGAAACATAGAGATTGCCTAGGAGGTGGAGTGTCCATGGAAACAATAGTTGTTGAAGCTTGGGTGGAAACATTTCAGCAAGGACAAAAAGAGAGAAAGGAAGAACATCCCATTCAACATTTGTGTTGTACTTTTCAGTTGGGAAAGTACCTTCATGTTCATCATGGGACCGATCCCTGTAAGAACTCTGTAGGATATATGATGATTATTCTGCATTTACCGATGAGGAGTCTGAAGCTCAGAGAGGTTAAGTAGGCTTTCTAAGATGACACGGCTTGGTGCCAGATTCTTGGAGGGTCATAAAGCCAGGCAGAGAGGAATTCGTGTTCTGCTTAGACCAGGAGTAAAATATGATGACAATGAAATCCAGGAGGGTTGGAGAGATAGCAAACAGAGAGATGAGCCAGGGATCTCCCCCAGCCACCAAAGCACCTGTTCTACTTCTGTCATGTATGCATTATACTTGTTTGTTCTAACCTGTCCATTCTGGTCTGTCTGTCCCCTGACTCCGAGCTCCTGGCAGAACTTCACCTTTGATATCAGTCAAGTCCAACATAATGCTCATCTTACAGGAGGTGCTAACAATATTTTGAATGAGTGAATGAAGTAGCCATGGCTTTGATCTTGGCACGGAGTAATGATAATCTGGTGACCACAATGGAATCAGAGCCGTAAAGGTGAACCCAAGGGAACCAGTAAAGAAGTAATAGGATTATAAAGAAGGAGCCCGTAGGGACATTTAAAGACCTCCTAATATTCTATTTCTTAACCTGGATGGGTAGATACATCATTACTGTTCATTAAATGGGACCTACACATTCATACATTTTATATTTCAAAAATAAAATGCAAAAAACTGAAAATAGAAAATATAAGTAATATTTGGTGAGAAGTTTGATATGAAAGATAAGGGAAAACAAAATAACCTCAAGTTTATTGGTTTGTGTATTACTCTGTTTTCACACTGCTGATAAAGACATACCTGAAACCAGGAAGGAAAAAAGGTTTAATTGGACTTACAGTTCCACATGGCTGGGGAGGCCTCAGAATCATGGCAAGAGATGAAAGGCACCTCTTACATCATGGCAGGCAAGAGAAAATGAGGAAGAAGAAAAAGTGGAAACTCCTGATAAATGCATCAGATCTCATGAGACTTAATCACTATCATGAGAATAGCATGGGAAAGATCGGCTCCTGCTGGATCCCTCCCACAACACAAAGGAAGGCTCCTTGCTACTTATGCAAATTTCTGCAGCCAGCTGGAATTTCTCCCCAGAAAAATGGGTTTTTTTCTATCGAATAGTCAGGCTGCAAATTTTCCAAACTTTTATGCTCTGCTTCCCTTATAAAACTGAATGCCTTTCACAGTACCCAAGTCACCTCTTGAATGCTTTGTTGCTTAGAAATTTCTTCCACCAGATACCCTAAATCATCTCTCTCAAGTTCAAAGTTCCACAAATCTCTAAGGCAGGGGCAAAATGCCACCGGTCTCTTTGCTAAAACGTAACAAAAGTCACCTTTACTCCAGTTCCCCACAAGTTCCTCATCTCCATCTGAGACCACCTCAGCCTGGACCTTATTGTCCATATCACTGTCAGCATTTTGGGCAAAGCCGTTCAACAAGTCTCAGGAAGTTCCAAACTTTCCCACATTTTTCTGTCTTCTTCTGAGCCCTTCAAATTGTTCCAACCTCTGCCTGTTCCCCACTTCCAAAGTCTCTTCCACATTTTTACGTATCTATTTAGTAGCACCCCACTCTACTGATACCAATTTACTGTATTAGTCTGTTTTCAGTGCTGTTGATAAATATGTACTTGAAACCGGGCATAAAAAGAGGTTTAATTGGACTGATAGTTCCACATGGCTGGGGAGGCCTCAGAATCATGGCAGGGGGCAAAAGGCACTTCTTCTTCTTCTTTTTTGTTTTCATTTGAGCCAAAGTCCGGCTCTGTTGCCCATGCCGGAGTGCAGTGGCGCAATCTCGGCTCATTGCAACCTCTGCCTCCTGAGTTCAAGCTATTCTCGTGCCTCAGCCTTCTGAGTAGCTATGACTACAGGCATGCACCACCACGCCTGGCTAATTTTTGTATTTTTAGTAGAGAGGGGATTTCACCGTGTTGGCTAGGCTGGTCTCAAACTCCTGTCCTCAAGTGATCCGCCAACCTGGGCCTCCCAAAGTGTTGGAATTACAGGCGTGAGCCACAGCACCCAGCCAAGGCACTTCTTACTCACGACAGCAAGAGAAAATGAGGAAGAAGCAAAACTGGAACCCCCTGATAAACACATCAGGTCTCGTGAGACTTAATCACTATCACAAGATTAGCATGGGAAAGACTGGCCCCCTGATTCAATTACCTCCCCTTGGGTCCCTCCCACAACATGTGGGAGTTCTGGGAGATACCATTCAAGTTGAGATTTGGATGGGGACATGGCCAAACCATATCAGCTTCACACACTTAAAGAATACTGCCCTGCCAGAAATGGGGTACTCAGAGGCAGAGGCAACAAGGTCAGTTTTAGGCAGGAGCTGTGCACCTGCAAGTCAAATGTTGGAGCCACTTCTTCATCCTGGGAATTCTCTTATTCCCTTTGCTTCTAGGCCCCACTCCCTGAGGATTTGACTGTCTTCTTTTAAATATTAGCATCTGCTTGATGTTAGAAGGGTTGCTTCTCTCTCAAGACAGATTTGGTAGTTGAATGATCTTTTTAGACTCTCTCTTCATTAACGTTTCCCCAAATAAACTCATAGAGACTTTTATTTAGAAATTTTATTGCTGACATCTGTAGAAGTATAGTTAAGGGTGAGCAAGATAAGTGCTTGAGGAGTTAAATGTTTGCAGAAATCTTACAAACCTCTGTGAGTAACAGTCCCAAAGTAGAGTTTCTGTCTCCTCTTCCTAGATAGTTCTCAAAAGTTTCTCTTAGTTGGTCCTGGGAGACTTTCTTAGATTATTCTAAGTGATAGTCTAAGCTCTTCCTATATACAACTAATCCTGATTATGTGCTTATGATGTGCCAAGCACTATTCTAAACCCAATACCCATATTATCTCATTTACACCTCAACAAACAGCCCTAGAGGTATATACTATTATTATCCCCATTTTACAGATAAGGATATTGAGGCATAGAAAATGTAAACACTGAGCTCCTAGTAACACAGGTAATTGGTGGCAAAGTTGAGATTTGAGGCCAGGTAGCCTGATTTCAGAGCCTGTGCCTACTTGTCTTTTAGTGTGTATGCTGCTCGGACGTAGCCCAGGAAGGGCTGAGGCAAGAAGCTTCTAGAAGTTTGCTGGAATCTGTGGTTCCTTTCTGAGTCATTCATTACAAGACAGACAACTTGGGCTCAGGTTGTTATGCCTGCCCTTACACATTCCTCTCCTAGGCTGTTGTGCGGCAGTATCAAATATGCCTCCCTGTCCTCTCCTCTAGCTGGCCCCTAGAAATTCAGCTCTTGTCCCAGGTTCACTCACTCTCTCTCTCTCATGGGAAATCCCTTCAATATTCAGTTTCCCCAGATTTTTCTCCTGGGTTTTAAAATCATTCTGCATAGGCTTGCAATTGTCTCTCCTTCATCCTTCATTCACTTATTCATTCAACAAAATGTTCAACAAGTTGTTATGTGCCAGGTAAGATGCTAAGACTCCAGAGAATACACAGATAAATAATTCATCACCCACATCCTCCAAGGTATTCATAATCTTACAGGATATATAGGCATAAAAACAAATTCAATTCACTGCAGTAAATGCTAGGGAGGAGGTATGTGCAAACAGTGATGGGAACATATTTGGAGGTTAACCATGTTAGGGAGTCAATGAAAGTTTGCAGCAGAGTTTACTTTGGATGGGTAGAACATTTCTGGACTCATCAGGATAAAGGCAGATCATTCCAAAGAGAGAAAAGAGCACATGCATAATATACAATGGCAGATAACCATGAGTGTAAAGATTTAACTCAGTGATTCATTTACTCATCCACAAATATTTATCGTATACTTTATGCAAAGCCTCGTGCTAGGTGTTCATGAGGCCACATAAATGTAGAGCTCCTTGCCTTCATGGAACTTTCTATCAAATAATTATTCTCAATGAGGGAAGGCACTGGCACCCTAGTAGGTATTTGGAAATGTGAGGGTGGTTGTCACAATAACAATAGGCATTTAGTGTCTAGATATTAGGGATGCTAAACATCCTGCAAGAAACTTGGAATTTCCACACATTCAAGAACTACCCTTTCCCAAATGCCAAGAGTACCCCTGTTGATGAATGTTGTTGAGGAATGCTGTGAATAGCAGAAATTGCACACACATGCATGCACATACAAACATATGCAGGCACATATGTGTATACATGCACATATGGGCATATATGTCCACACACATGTACAAATACAGATGTGCCCACAGGATGAACTGGGATTCCCAATTTAGTCAGCCAAGGATAGAGAATGTACCAGAAGCAAATGCAGCAAATCTTGAGTTGGTTTTGATTTCCCCTTTTTCCACTATAGTGTGTGTTGCTGAAGAGACACAGTTTGCATGGGTATGAACACATTCTCTAGCGGCATAAGTTACCATTCTGTGACACCTGATGACAATAAACTGCCACCTTCCTTTAAAAAAAATTATAAAAATTGGTTCTCCTGGGTCTTGAAGAAATCCCTCAGCTTCTGCAAGGCCACATGCTAATGAAGGAGAAAACAGAGACAATACCCACATTTCCCTGCAATCTCTGTCTCCCTTGAGCTATTCTGTATCCTGAAAAACCCATTTTCCTGCACAACCCTAGGAGAAACTAGAAAGGCAGGTTGGGCAAAATTTTGAAACTCCTTGGATTCAATGCTGAGGATTTCAAACTTTACCTTGAGAGCAATGGGGAGCCATTGAAGGCTTCTAATTAGAGGAGAAAGGTTTTCAAAACTAAAAAGTGGGTATCTTAGAGAAGACTTTTGGAATTTATATTTTTAGAAAAGTGAATCATTCTGGCTGGGTTGAAGAGGCGGGATGAGAGAAAGGGAAAGACTGCAAGTAGGGAGACTAACGAGAAGACTATTACATTCTTCTGAGCATGAGATGATGAGGGCTTGAATTTTTGTTTAAGCAGTAGTTATGAGAATGGATTTGAAATAAATGTAGGAGAAAAGGGAAGTAGACTCGGCTGATGATCAGCAGGTGAGAGAGAGAGAGGAGTTGAAGTTTATGGGGAAGTGAAAGTTGTGCCAGGCTCTGTTCATAAGTTAATTCAGTTCTCACAACACTAAGATGTACATATTATCCCCATTTGTAGATGAGGAAACAAACTCAGAGTAATTAAATAACTGACACTTTAACTCAATAATATGTGTCATGTGCCTCACTTCTGCTAGGTGTTGAGCTTACAAAGATGGGGTAAAAAGTGGGGGTCATCCCACATTTGTTTCTTATTTTCATTGCTTGGTTCCTGGACTCATATATTCTACTTATTAAAGCCACAGAACCATATAATGGCCATTGATTTAGAATGTTGTATTAGTTCCCTATTGCTGCTGTAAGCAATTATCACAACACAAGTGTGGCTTAGAGCACAATTTTATTATATCGCTGTTCTGGAGATGAAAAGTTTGAAATGAGTCTCACTGGGATAAAATCAAGGTGTCAGCAGGGATTTGTTCTTTTCAAGGCATGAGGGAAGATCTATTTCTTTGACTTTCCAGCATCTACAGGCCACCTCTATGTCTTGGGTTATAGCCCCTTCCTCCATCTTCAAAGCCAGCAGTGTAGCATCTTTCAGTCTCTCTGACTCTCCTCCCTGCTCTGTCATTCATTTCTTTATCTGCCTCTCCTACCTCTCCCTCCTTCACTCATAAGGACCCTGTGATTACATTGAGCCCACCTGGATAATCCAGAGTGCTTTTCCCTTTCCAAAGTCCCTTTTGCCATATAGGGTAAATTATTCATAGGTTCCGTGGATTTGGGTATAGACATCTTGGGGGTAGGAAGGTCCTGATTCTGTCTACAAGAGATGTATCCTATGTTCTGGAGAATAGCCCATATCCTTGCAGGATGACACGCTAAGCTGTTTTCTTAGCTGTGCCTTCCAAGGGCCTTTCCATAGCTTTATCAGACTGGCAGCTTTTGGTGGGTGGGATGTAATAGGGAAATGATTCCCATGGTTTCATGCTGACTGATGAAAGAGGCCAGCTCATGTCAATTGGCCAAGTTGGTTGTTTGATAAATGCCTTTTACATCGTGGATGTTCCCATAGGTCTATTTACATGAATTCTTCCAATAACTTCTTGTCCCTGATTTTCAGATCTTTGTACTTCCAGGGCCGACCAGCCAAGCTATTCACAACTGTCCAAGAGTCTACACATTCTTTTACCTTGAACCATTTCTTAGTCCTCAAAAAGCAGACAGCCAGGTATACCATTCAAAGTTTCATCCGATGAGAGGATTTTCTCTCATTGCTGTTTTTCAGGGCTGCAGAAGTCCATTTTGGTTTGCATTTACACACTGAACCAATTCATTTGGAAACTGAGCTTGTGTGTTTTGCTCTGTCATCAGCTGAATATAAGGACCCCACCATGGGACCATAGGTATGAGCTGAGGGGGAGGTGATGGTGCAACAGTGGTGACATGGGGGTCTGGGTCATGTGCTTGTGCAGCATACTTGTGCCCTATGACCCTGCTTGTGCCTCACTGCAGATGTATTATTTCAATCTTATCATGAATTGTTATTGGGCGTGTCCAAACTTATTATTCAGGGTATGTATGCCAGTGCCAGCTCCTGATGGGAGTTCTTGCTTCCTGGTCACATGATTCCTATGCTCAGACACTCAGTCTCCAGGGCCTAGGAATTGTTTTCTGGACAGTATATGCTAGCATGCTAGGAATTGTTTTCTGAATACTATATGATATAGTTTGGCTGTGTCCGCATCCAAATCTCACCTTGCATTGTAATAATCCCCATGTGTCAAGGGTGGGGCCAAGTGGAGATAATTGAATCATGGGGGCAATTTCCGCCATACTGTTCTCATGATAGTCAATAATTCTCATGAGATCAGATAGTTTTATAAATGGGGGTTCCCCTGCACAAGCTCTATCTTGCCTCTTGCTATGTAAGACATGACTTGCTTCCCCTTCGCTTTCCGCCATGATTGTGAGGCCTCCTCAGCCATGTGGAACTGTGAGTCAATTAAACCTCTTTCCTTTATAAATTACCCAGTCCCAGGTAAGTCTTAATTAGCAGCATGAGAAAAAGACTAATACAGTATATAATTATCCGATGCAGATGTCATGGCTTTGCTTAAGAATCCTAAGGGGTCTACACTGTAGATCTCTTATTGGGCCTTTTGCCCTATGCTCCATGTGAAGAGTTTAAGCCAACTAAAAAGTTAGAGGAAATAGTTTCCACAAGACTGTTCTCACTTTTGACACCAACTGGATGTTCGAGGGGTTTCCAAAACTACCCTCAGTTTTGATAATTCAGTAGAGGAACTCACAGAACATGCTGAAAGTGATTACACTCATAGTTATGGTTCATTACAGGGAAAGAATACCGATTAAAATCAGCCAAGGAAAAAAGTACAAAGAGCAGAATCTGGGGAAGTACCAAATGTGGACCTTCTGTTATCCTTACCCTGTGGAGTCAGGACACATTGCTTTCCTGACATTGGTGTGTGACAATGCCCACAGGCCATTGCCAATCAAGGAAGCTCACCCAACCTCAATGTTCAGAGTTTTTATTGGGCTCCATTATTTTTGGCATGATTGATTGATTTTAATCTCCAGGCCAACTGATACCATGTGACTCAAAGTCCCCACTCTAATTCACATTGTTCGTCTTCCTGGCATAGCCAGCCTCAACCCTAAAGTGTCATTAGCCCCATCTGAAACCACATTGTTACTGTCTGGCCAGCCCAAAGTTGCCATACAAACAGAGATTATCTCTCAGGAGCCATGGACAAAGGCCAGAGCTTATTTTGTGCAAGGTTAAATTCTTTGTTGCATACCACACATGTTGGTTTTTTTTTTCCTTTCACAAATATCTCTATTACCACAGGAACTGGCAGATTGTAAGGCCCAAGATTGTAAGGCCCAAGATTGTAAGGCAGGACTGCTTCCCCTGCAACCTGGACCTGCTCTGGCAGCTTGCTGTGTCACTTAGTGAATGGACTGGAACAGAATATCCAAGTGTAGAATATGCTGCCTCAGGAACCCAAAGATGTGTATGAGATGTTTTGCTCCCTTCCTCATGCTGTAGGTGTGAGATGCCTTAATTCTCCCTTTATTCTGGAGGGAGGTGTTCTGGTATGTCCCAGGCTACTGGGCCCCTAAAATCTTCACTAAGTCAGGGGGCCCTTGAATCCTCATGGAGTTACTAATGCCTCTAGTCAACTTGCCACATACTACTCGTCATATCTGATTAACAAAATGTCATTGATATAGCCGCCCAATAATGTTCTGAAGAATGTCTAGATGGTCTAGGTCGTTTCATGTGATATCATAACAAAGGGATGGGGAATTTACATAAATCTGAGATAACATCATAAATGTATACTTTTTTTTTTTGTCCTATGTGAATTGAAATGCATTGATCCAGATGTCCCCATCCTAGGTTTTAGGTTTCATGCCTTCCCAATTAAAGGTCTCTGACTTTGGCATAGCAGACTTGCTGAGGTTAAGAATTTAACCTTCACTGGAGCATTTGTATCCTTATACTTAAGTCCTGGTCTGATTATCAGCTTTTTCTGCCCTCTGGCTTTTTGCGCTGCCAAGTAGGCCTTCTGGCTTTCATAAGTCACCTTAAATTGGAGATAAGCCATCCTTAGACCTTCATTGTCTTTCTCCATTGCACTGATGTCATGCAATAGGAGTCACTCAATTCCATAGTCCTTCTAATGGCCATTTCCCCAGCACCTCTCAAGCTCTTTAGATGTTTTATCTGCCAGTGAATTTTCTTTTACTACTATCCCACCATGTTTCACCAACAATTAAAAGTTTAAAAATTGTACCACTGAAGCCTGCCACGGAATATCTGTACTTTATTTACCAGAAGTGTTGGTATTTTTCTTGCCAGGCTGACACTCAGGTGGTCCACCTTCAAAATCCCATTTTGGATTTGGCTTCCTAGGCCAACTCTTAATACGAACTCTCTGAGGTCTAATTCCCCAAGAAACACACTGTGAGGCAGAGAATTTCTTGCTAGCATTCTATTGATAAGAATTCTCAGGAATCCTACCTGTAAAGGAGTGAGGGAAATAGGATTGGAGAAGGGGAGATGAACTGTGGTGAGGCTGTGTTACAACAGAAGCCTTGGCCAATCCTTTATGGAGCTCTGGTGTTGGATGGCCCCTCTGGGTTGTTCTCATTTGAGGCAACAGATCTGACCCTTTATAGCTCACACCATCCTGTTATTAGATGCAGGCTGCCCTGGGGTTGGGACATACCCTTGTGGGTGGCACCTCTCTTTGGCTGAGGGCAATAAAGGGTTTCAGCTATAAGCTGTCAGCAGTCTACATCTTGGCTTCTGGGAGAATGAGCACCTCAGTCCTGAATGAGAAGTCTTTGAGGTGAACCACAGCACCCTCTATACTTAGCTATATGATCAGTAACATTCTAGATGTGAAGTTTCTATCTGGATCTCAGAGTACCATGTGTAGCTGACCAATGTTAGACAGGTTTCTCTGTAAGAGAGAAATCTTTGCTTTGTCAAGCCCTTTAGATTTTGGCATTCATTTATGGTCTTAGTATATTCTGGCCTTTTCTAGGCAATATATCATATATGGTAGCTATTATTATTAACATTTTTATTATTATTTCTAACCAATATATTCTATATGATAGTTGTTATGATTTTCAAATGGCACACAGAGAAGTTAAGTGACTTGATTAGCATTACAAAATAACCAACAAAACCAGGATTCAAGCTCAGGTCTGCATGACTGGGGAGCTCTGCATTCTTTTTTGCAATATCACATTCTCTAATGTATTGGAGTACTTCATTAAAATGTACTCTACTCTGTGAAAATTGAAGATGTCCTTGAGATGGGTTATGCACTTTATCTTATCAGCCAATATTACCTGTAAATGTGTTTATCCATACTTTTCTGAAAACAATTGAGAACAGTGTTGATAGAGTAGAAGGAATAAGACATGACAAGGCCTAATAATCAAGGGAAATGGAAAATAATCACGTTGTGGAGCATAAAAGGACAACAAGAGGAGAGGAGAGGAGCAGCCAGAGCCCGACATAGCAGAGGAGAGTCATCTACTCTTTCTTTGGTCCTGGACTTGTGATCAAGTAGAGAGGTATTTTTGTGATCTCAGGGTAGGCAAGGAATTCTTAAACAAAACCCCTAATCACAAACCCTAATACTGATGGATTTGATGACGTAAAAATCAAAGGTTTCTGTTCAACACAGGGCATATAGACAATGTTAACAGTGGAAATAGAAATCTGTATGTTCATTATCAATAAGAGGTTATTATCTGGAATTAAAGAAGATCATTGTAAATCAGCAATAAAAAATAAGAAAAATGGGAAATAGAGATAAATAGGAAAAAGAGTAAACCTGGTTGTTTAATAAACAAATATATAACAAAAATACTCAATCTCAGTAATCAGAAAAACACAAATTAAAGCAACATTGAGATATCACTTTATATGCAACAGATGGACAAAAATTAGAAAGTCAAATCATATCAACTGTTGGCAAAGATGTAGGGATGCAGGCATCCTTCATGTGCTGCAGAGTGAAGTATAATCAGAACAGCTGTTCTGGAGGGAATATGGCTTGTGTAATACAATTAAGCATGTGCACATCTCATAACCTAGAAATCCAGCTCCTGAGAATAGACCTCTGACAAGCTGGCTCAGACCTATAGCAGGCACTTAGGAAGATATTCATTGCAATGGTGTTTGTGGAATACTAAGAACAGGGTCAACCCTGTGATGTGTTTGTTGTCAGGGGAATCAATAAGTAAAACCAAGGTAAACACAACTGACAACATTAATGTTCTTACCTCTCTCTGTGTGTCTCTCTACACACGAGTGTGTGCACTCACAGACACACGGCCATGGAAAGTGAAATGGAAGAATATACATTGAATTCTTTAGAGTAGAAGTGAAGGAAGATGTGGGTGATTAACTAAACTTTATGCATTTGAGATCTTTAAAAAGAGAAAAAAAGAAGCTAATAAAAGATTAGCTATAAAATTGGTTTATATCAGTGGTTTTTGTTATTAATCCATGAACTAATAATTCTTATTATTTAGTGTTACATAGAGAATTTCTTCTGATTCCCACTTTTATCAGTCAGGATTCTCTAGAGGGACAGAACTAATAGGATATTATGTATATATGAAAGGGAGTTTATTAAGGAGAATTGACTCACACGATCACAAGGTAAAGTCCTACGATAGGCGGTCTACAAGTTGAGAGAAAGGAAGCCAGTGGTGGATCAGCCCGAGTCTCAAAACCTCAAAAGTAGGGAAGCCAACAGTGCAGGCTTCAGTCTGTGGCCAAAGGCCCGAGAGCTCCTGGCAAACCACTAGTGTAAGTCCAAGAGTCCAAAAGCTGAAGAACTTGGAGTCTGATGTTCAAGGGCGGGAAGCATTCAGCACAGGAGAAAGATGGAAGCCAGAAGACTCAGCAAGTCTGCTCTTCCATCTTTTCCTGCCTGTTTTATTCTAGTTGTGCTGGCAGCTGATTAGATGGTACCCACCCAGATTGAGGGTGGGTCTGCCTCTCCCAGTCCACTGACTCAAATGTTAATCTCCTTTGGCAACACCCTCACAGACACACTCAGAAATAATACTTGGCATCCTTCAAACCAATCAAGTTGACACTCAGTATTAACTATCATACCACTCATAATTCCATCCAGCCTTTGGGGACTGTCTTTGACCAAGACTTTAATTAGCACTTTCTTAAGTGTTTTGCTCACCTGCTGACCCTCATGGCAGACCTATGAGGAACAGACTTCGTTTTATAGTTGAAGGGAAGAGGCTCAGAGAGGTTGAGCTATGGCAGAGTGTCAGTGGATTTGGAATTAAGGTGGATCCAACTCCGACAATTGCCTTCTTTCCTCATCACCCGGTTTACCTCAAGTCTGCAGAATGTTGAACAAAAGCAGTTGTAATTTTTAGAGCTTTAGAGTGCTTATGTTGCTGATAGAAAAAAAAGCTGAAATTTTTATTTATTTATTTATTTTTATTTTAGATACATTTCAACCTTCCACTGAGACTGGAGTCTTTTCAGGCTTAAATATCCAATGAACCACACCTGACAAAGTTCAGACTTGATGTGAGGAAAATGACTTTCTCTTTGAAAAGTGCTACGGTTGGCCTTTCAGCTTCTTCAGCTGATTTCCCTTCTTAGGAGCTCTCTGTTAAGAATCAACTTGCTGGCATAGAGAAATATGATCTTTATAATCTCCTCAGCGTCTAGTGCTGTTGTCTGTGTCTCCTTTTTATATCCTTTGTACCTTCCTCAAAACACAGATAGAATCAAACTTGGCTAGTGATTATCCGATACTGTTACAGGGACAACAGCTATCTGTCTAGTGCTTTACAGTTTGCAAAACGTTCCACTCACATTATGTCACTGCATCCTTGAAACAGTCCCAGAGGTTTCATTCTCTCCATTATGCCGAAGAAGAAATGAGAATTCTAAGACATCATTTGTTTCACCTGAGGAGTGCAGCATGAAAATTGAATCTCATTCTAAATCCCATGCTCTTTTCTTTAACCATATCTCCTCTCATAAAAGCCCCAAAATAGTCTTTATCATTTCCAAAGCCCATTCCCATACTTTCACCCATATCAGTGCTTGCACAGTTGACCCTTAAACAACACAGGTTTGAACTGCTCGGATCCAATTATATGCAGATGTTTTTCAACCAAATGCAGTGTTTGCAGGATGCAAACCCTGCGTATATGGAGGGCTGAACTTTTGTACATGCAGGTTGACCGTGGAACTTGAGTATGCACAGATTTTGTTGTGGGAGTTGAGGGTATGTGTCCTGGAACCAATCCCCTGTGCATGTTGAGGATGACTGCACAGATTGGATGACATGCCCAGCATTAGACCATTAACTGGGGTGGAAGGGTGGGATCTGAAGCTGGGGGCTGTGTCTTCATGTCCCCACCACTACAGAAAATTATACTCCTCCAGTTTTATGAGTGGTCTCTCTAATGTGAATCAGAGATTGTGCCAATAAAATAATGCTTCAAGGTGATGAAGGGCACCACCGCTTCTGTGAGACTCTGAGGGTGAGGCAGACTTTTCAAAAGAGAAAATAACCTGTTGTAAGTTACTCAGTAGAGCCAGAGCTGCCAGGCTCAGCCTCTTTCTCAGTGACCCTTAAGCTGAAGAAGAAGAGTCCACCAGGGAATAAGTCATGAGCTCTAAGACAGAGGAGCCTTAATGAAGGTTCTCACAGAGCCTGATAAGACAATTGAGATGCGAAAGATGGTCCAAGGGATCTGAATGAGTCAGGAGAGGATTAGTCAGTGGTGCTTCCTATCAGCTGCCCTTAGTTCTCCACCTCCCTCTGGGCCTGCCTGCCTGCCTTCCCTTCCACATTTTTGTTGTCCATTAGCACTTCCAAGGAGGGTGCTGGAGGCAATGAATACTAGAGCTGCTGATTCACTGCTTGGATGAGTGTAGATTTGGGGGTGTCTAGGAGTTCTTCCTCAGGCCTCTCAAAGTCAATACCCCTATATCCCCAGAATAGCTCTCCAGACCCTGGGAAAGAGTATGTTGCAAATCAGCCTCTGATTAGTGAGTTAAAACTGAATCTTCCCAGAAAAGATCCAGCCTTTAAAGTGAGTGACCAAGAGTTGATCTTTCTTGGAATCAGAGGTAAGATGGAAAGTTATGTAGAAGAGAATTAGTCACCAATGATGCCCTAATGATAGGCTGGGTGGCCTGAGAGGCAAAACACAGAGAAACTATGTTTTTCACCTGTTCATGCTGTTCCTAACCCTGGTCTCTTATTTTATTTATAAATGCATATAGGTCACAGGGCGACTTGGTAGATGGAGTTTTGATAACTTAGGGCCTCTGCTGTCAACCCTGGTGGCTAAACAACACGGAGCTCATATTCTGCTTACATTCTCATGGCATTATCTCTGTAAGTTACAAGACAAGTCTGCCATATCACTACAGTATAAACCAATTAGCAGATCAGTCTCACAGATGGAACCACTGCAGTGTCCCTGGAATCTGTCCTCTCCTCCCTGTTTCAACAGCTGCCACACTAATTCAGATCCTTCTAACCAGGCTACACGCACCAGCTCTTACATGTCCCCCTGCCCCCTGCCTCTTTCCCTTGCATCCACCCGACCCAAGGCGTTCAGATTGTCTTTCCAAGGCATGGCTTTCTATGTGCCACTTATGGGCGATGACTCTTTCAGGAATCCAAATAGCTGCATCTCTGCCTCCTCTGGGCTTTCAGAATATTTTGTTTTTACTGTGTTACATAAAGACTTTCATCTTGCATCCTTTTCAAGCTGTTTTATAAAAATAAGTGAGCATGTGGATCTCTCCCCTTAGATAATGAGCTGCCCCTTGGGCAAGTCCAGCCTTCTGAATCTTGTGTGCTCCACAACCCCAGCTGGGTGCAAGGCCCATAGGAGGGACCCAACATATGGCTGCTGAATCCAAATATTTTGTGTGGATGCAAGTTTTGTGTATATCTAAACACACGTCCTGTAACTTCTCCTAGAGTCAGGTGTGGCAAACTACAGCCAACCAGCAACCAACTATAACCAAAAACAACTGCCTGTCTTTGTAAATAAAGTTTTATTGTAACACAGCCATGTTCATTCATTTACATATTGCCCATGGCTTCTTTTGTACTACACCAGTGGTCCCCAACCTTTTTGGCACTGGGGACGGGTCTTGTGGAAGACAATTTTTCCATGGACTGGGGTGGGGTAAGGGGGTGGGAGGATGGCTCAGGGATGAAACTGTTCCACCTCAGATCATCAGGCATTAGATGCTCATAAGGAGTGGGCAACCTAGATCCCTCACATGTGCAGTTCACAACAGGGTTTGTGCTCCTATGAGAATCTAATGCAGCCACTGATCTGACAGGAGCCAGAACTCAGGCAGTAATGCTCACTCACTTGCCACTCATCTCCTGCCGTGCTGCCTGGTTCCTAACAGGCCATGGGCCAACAGCAGTCCATGGCCCAGGGGTTGAGGACCCCTGTACTACACAATAGAATTGAGTAGTTGCAAAAGAGATTGGCCTGCAAAATTGAAAATTTTTACTATTGGAACTTTATAGAATCTAAAGTATAAGTACTCTGATGGCAGGGATTGCATTTTGTTTATTTTTCTAGTCTACTTAGGAAGCACAATACACACTTATTGAATAAATTAACTGGTGAATTAATATTTGGTGAAGAACTATAATTCAAAAATTTATCTTGTTTTAGATAAACTATGCTGGTTAACTACCTGATAAGGGATCTATTCTTTCCATTCATTCATTCAATGATTATTTATTGAGCATCTACTATGTGTCAGATGCTATCCTTGGTGTTGAGACAAATGGTGAGCAAAACTGACACGGTCCCTACTCTTATGGAGTTTAAGTCTTTGGTGGGGACATACATCATTCAAATGTCAAGTGTATAGTATTCATTGTAGTAGGGGGAGAGAGGTATATGGGCTGCTGAGAGCCTATTCCATTGGGATTAGCTCCAGTAGGGAGGTCAGAGAAGGCTTCTCTGAGAAAGTGGCTTTGGAGGGATGTGTATGGGTTAGTTTGGCCAAGAGTTAAGGGAAGAATGTTCCATGATGAAGGAGTGGCATGTGGAAGGCCCTGTGGCAGAAGGGAGTCTGGTGAATATGAGGAATGGCAGAGCAGGGTGGTGAAAGCCCAGAGAAAGGGCACATGATATGGCTGGAGGAGAAGACAGTGGTCTGGTTGAGAGCCATCAAGGAATTCTTTCTTCACCTTTGGAACAAAGGACCACTGAAGGGTGAACAGGGAAGTGCTGCTAGTGGAAGTGGGGTGGGAAGAGGTGAATTTTAAGACAATTGTATTTTACAAAGATTATACTTTCTTTAGATGCAGATTTTTTGGTGACAGCTGCTTTCAATGATTGATCGCATATTTCTTAATAAATCAAACTCAGGAAAATAACAGTTATGTTCATCTCAATATTGTGATAGTAATACCTTGCATTTGTTTAGCTTTAAAAAAAGAACCTCCATTTTCACATTTAGTGCTATCTTTTATTAAGTATTGCACATATGGTACCACAAGCTAGAACATTCTAGCACAATCTACGGTGTCACCCTCCTGGTGAACTGCACACAAGAGCACATTAATGGAAGCCTTTGGGCATTGGTTTTAGTTCCGGGGCTAATGTTTCTGGATCTTTTCAGACTGAAATCTCCCAGCCCAGGCTAGCTGCTTAAAGAAAGAATGGGCTTAAAGACTTTGGCATTAAACCCTCCAGTAATGGCAACTTGCTTCTGCATTTTGTTCCCAGAGTTAGAAAACTAGTGATTTTTCCTAGCTCTAGTAATTTCCTTTGTGCTAATTGTTCTGTATCTAGGCACTCTTTTCCCTCCCTGGCCTTTCTTTTTTCTTTATTGCCTTTTACCTTTACTTAGTCATTAAAATTTCTTTCTGCTGTCTTGCCATTCTTTTTCCTAAAAATTTCCCTTTACTTCTCAGCTGCAGGAGATGCCTGCCTTGCTTTTCTGGGAAGGGCTGGGAGATGGCTCATGAGACATAAGGTTGGGGGCACAGCTGCTAGAAGCACAGGATAAGCCAGGACAGAAAATCAGGACAGAGACCCCAGTCTTTGTTTGTTTGTTTGTTTTCCCTTTAATTGAACCAGGGTGGCTAGATACTTGGGCATGCCATATAAAATCATGAGAAACTACATTGGTAAACTGGGTCTCCTGAGAGTCAGCAGTAGGAGATCTGAGAGTGCTGCTGGAATCAGGAAACCACTTGGCCAATGTGTGCCTTTTTGAAGCAGCTGGATAATTATGAGGAATGTCATGGTTTTCTCTTTGGTGTCATCCTATTTCACATCATTTATTTTTTATTTGATGAAGACATTTGAATGAAACTGTAGCCATTATTCAGAAATACAGGGGTGTCATTCATTTCTGAATCCAATTGTCTTTGCAATACTCACTTCAACTCAGACTTGAGCTGAGTCTAACTTAGAATCTATTTTAGCATTTTAATTGCAATTAAATATGAAAGTTGAAAATGATGTCAATAAAATGTTGTAAAAACATCTTTTCTGTTTGAAAGATTCCCTTTGGGATTAAACTATCTCTCTGGAGGGTTTTTTTTCCTGTTTTTTTTTTTTTTCATTATTTATAAGTGTATTTGATGCTGAAATTTGATCACCAGATCTATACTTCTATTCTCTTTTCTTCTCAGGCATATTTTTGTCTCATTATATTTTTTCTTTGAAATTTATTTACTCATTTATCATTCTTTGGTTCACCAGGTTCTTTTTCACTCTAGCCATGATTTCATTAATCTTTTGGTCCAGAATGAAATAGTTGGCCGTAGAGGGAAAAAGGAGAAAAAAACAGATTCAATTTGGGAGCTACCCTGATGATCAAAGAAGAGATGAGATCTGTGAACCATGAAAGATAAGAACTCAAAGAGGTCTGATATTCATGACTTTGCTCTACACTAAGTGTCCAGAATGTCGTAGTTAGTAAAATTACAGTAGACATCATCCTGTTCTGATCAAAACAAAACAAAAAATAGACGGAAGGAAACGCTATTCTGTAAACTGGATTACAAGGTTTTGACTAAGTCTAAAACTATTTAAGAGACTCAGATTTTTCTATCTTTCTCTAAGCAGAGCTAATCTTGAATTGATTACATTTCCAGTGTTTCTCAGTGTTAGTGAAATAAAAACAAATTTGCAATTTATTTTCATTTAAGATCCCATCTAATAAAAGGCAGTTTTTGGTTACATAAAAATATAACTCTACCTATTTGGTTTTGGAATGCCCTGTGGACAGAATACGTTGTTCCATTCTTTATTTCAGGAGTGATAATGCCAATTAGCTATGTACTATTAAGTAAACCACGGATGAAGTGCTGCAACCCTACCCCAGCCAGTGGGATAGAAAGTGAGACAAAGAGCTTTTCCCACCTTCAAGTTGGTTGGGATCAGCTGTTTGAATTATCTCACAGAGGAGTTAGAGTAACTGACTGATTCACAAGGTAAAAAAAAAAAAAAAAATAGTAGCGAATCCTTGGAGGATGCCATATGCTCTGTGCATTCTGGCAAGCTGCTGACAGCATACAATTACAGACCTGAGATGCGGCACCACCCCAAAATCCAGTGGACAGGAATCTCTCCAGGCTTTTTAATCACTAATGGGGGCATACTCCTTCATTTCTGATATTTATCAGAAAGTGAATTAGTTAAAATGCAAATTCTTTCTGCCTGAAGAAGTCTGCATGTGGACTGAATTAATAAAACACGATTTAAAAAACACTGTGTTGAATCCTTCTCTCCTCTCTGCTATCACGGCCTAGAGATTCTAACCTCATTCTAAAGTCTGGGCCCTTTAAACCTAACCTATTTGACTGCAGCCCAAGTCTGAAATGAAGTTGTTGTTCCAGAAACTTCTTTATAAATATTCATCTCAAAAGGCAAGGGCGACAGTGTTGTAACAGGACATTTTTGCATACAAAGCAAGTGTATGAGGCCTGTATTGTTAAAGGCATTTTCACTTCCTTTTCTGTGTGCAGGAAATCCTCACGCCTGTAATTACTAGCTAGTAACATTGCTCCTGCAACGTGGAGCAGTTGGCCTATTGTACATGCAGTGATGGATGTGTACCATGTGCCGGCAGAAGAAGCATCTCCTTTAACAGCCATGGTTTGCTGCATATTTATTATGTATTATTATAGTCTTCATTGTAAGCTAGCCCAGAGTGAAGACTGCAGTGTGATTTCCATTGTAATTTCTTATTTTCATTCATTCAGCTTTGGGAAATGAAGTGAATTCGTTCATGAGGGCATTAAAGAACCCTTTTGTTGTACCGTGGCTATTCACCTGTCTTTATCTGACCCACGGAGCATAACTAGAAAGGCGCTAATATATATTTCTGAAAAATTGGGAGACAAATTCATGAGTCAATGATATTTTGTCATGGCTTTTGCATTTTATTCACTCTCTCTCTCTCTTTTTTTTTTTTTTCCTGCTGATAGTTCTCACTATTAGCATGGAAATTTGTAGCACAACACAGCATCTCATCGAATGCTCACTCAGGATCTGGTCTGCCTGCTAGTGATTGGACAAAATAACAGGCTAAAGAAAGGAGAACTTAGAAAGGCCGGGCCGAAGTGGGTGGGGGCTTTTCTGGCCATTCGTAACAAAACTCTTCTTATTTGATCGTTGCTTCAGATACTCTCTTTATCTCTTTAGGATTTTTGTCCATTGCTATTAATTTCATGTTTCAGAAAATTTAAGTTGGTTATAAGGCTGTTGAACCTGAGAAGAAGAATGCACAGCAAACAGTGAGGTACTGGATGGGTGAATAGAAAGTGGTAACATAACCAGGAAAACATTTAATAACACTCAGATGGCCGGGCACAGTGGCTCATGCCTGTAATCTCAGAACTTTGGGAGGCTGAGGCAGGCGGATCACCTGAAGTCAGGAGTTCAAGACCAGCCTGGCCAACATGGTGAAACCCTGACTCTACTAAAAATACAAAAATTAGCTGGGCTTGGTGGCACATGCCTGTAATCCCAGCTACTCAAGAGGCTGAAGCAGGAGAATTGCTTGAACCCTGGAGGCAGAGGTTGCAGTGAGCTGAGATTGTGTCAT
Organism: Pongo abelii; assembly: GCF_028885655.2. Taxonomy (NCBI): domain Eukaryota; kingdom Metazoa; phylum Chordata; class Mammalia; order Primates; family Hominidae; genus Pongo; species Pongo abelii. The sequence goes on from NC_071995.2 coordinate 95,834,369, forward strand.
TGCACTCCAGCCTGGCAACAGAGTGAGACTGCATCTCAAACCAACAAGCAAACAAACACACTGAGATAAGGGCAGACAAAACATAATGGAATGACACAGGACATGATTAAAATATGAACAGAATAACAACATTATTAATTTGAATTCTAGCCAATTGGAATGTGGCTTTTTGAGCTCTCAGATGAGGCTTTGGTCCTCTATATCTGACCATGGTGCAGGGTTGCTGGGCTTCTGGAATTCAGGCTTTGGTGGAAAGTAGTGGTTCTCAAAGTGTGATCCCTAGACCACTGACAGCAACATCCCCTGAGAACCAGTTAGAACTACGAATTATTAGACCCCACTTCAAGTTTCCTGAATCAGAAACTCTGGGGGTGGAACCTGCAATATGTGTTTTAACAAGTCTTCCAAGCGAATTTGATACAGAACGATTGCTTCCAAAAAGCTTGAGAACCACTGGCCTAGGGCTTAGACACCAACATTTCAATCTTAAGATGTTAAGAGCTACTTAGAATTTAGTGCCCTTAACTTGAATTCTTGTTTATGATTTAAATGTTTTGTTACCAGCAATTGGTCAAACCAAAGGTGCAGAACCTCAAATACCAGTGTTCTTTTGGTTGTACTATCAGGCAAATGGGTGACTGACTTCTAGATCAACAGCCAGATGGCTACTACCTAATATGATTGTGATTTTGATGGCCATATTATCACTAGGAGAAGATGACAATTTTTTTCCCCTAGTTTTCTAAGGGAATTATCTGTTGGTTACTCAAGTATTGTTCACTAGACAACCAGTAGACTCTTCCTTAGGATACCAGTTTCTTTTTGTCTCGCTTTGTCACCCAGGCTGGAGTGCAGTGGCACCATCATGGTTCACTGCAGCCTCAACCTCCTGGGATCAAGTGATCCTCCCACCTCAGCCTCCTGAGTAGCTGGGACTACAGGCACACACCACCATACCTGGCTAATTTTTAAAAAAAGTTTGTAGAGACAAGGTCTCGCTATATTGCTCAGGCTGTTCTCAAACTCCTGGCCTCAAGTGATGGCCTCCCAAAATGCTGGGATTACAGGCAGGAGCCACCATGCCTGGCCATTTTCCTTTTCTGTGTGTATATGCAAGTGGAATACCAATAAACACTGACTTTCTGATTTTTTTTTACCCAGTATATGTATGTAGAGAGCAAGTGTGTAATGTCTCAAAGAATGTATGACATTATTGGTTATTTTGTACAATTACCACAGAGCACAAAATTTAGGTAAAACTGCTTCCTCCTTCAGTTATTTAGCATTTATTAAAATTTGGTAGTCTAGTGTACCTGTTATTAGTGACCTCTGCTGTCCAGAAGCAGTACTACAACCATACAAATAGATAACGGGAATTTGATATTGTCCTACCTTGCAAGAAGGAATGGACTTATTGAAGTTATATAGAAAGAAAAATGGCATGGCTTACTGAAACATTATTTGGCCCTATGCAAAGAAAAATTCATTGCAGTGATACCTGATCTGTCTTGAGAAAAATTATATTGTTTTTCCTCCATTGTCAAATTACCAAATGTCACCTTTGATGGCACTCCTCAATAGGATAGAGAACTTTTTAGAATTAGGAAGTCAGCATGATATTCTAGCTACCAGGATAGTTCTCAGTCTTTAACATGTGACATTATTACCTATCACTAGTTTGTCTCTGATCATCTGAAATTAATACCTTATAATTCTTAAAATAAAATAAAAAATTATTTTATCTACCTTCAAGTATCTTACCATGAATGGTGATATAGGGGGAACAAAGGTTCTTGATATCCAGTAGGTGATCAATATTTGTTCAATGAATATCTAAGTATTACAAAGTTAAGATGCTATATTGTAGCATCTAAGACAATCTTGATTGCTTCTCTAAAATGCAGGATCTGACTGGGAATTAAAGGACTGTCATTCAAATAATGATATTTCCTTTTTTCTTGATGTGTAAGCTTTGCCAGTGAGTTAAGAACTGTAGGGTATTAACTATTATATGTTCCTTGGCTAATATTTTATAAACTAAGCCATGGAATGCTACTGCTATGCTAATAAATTTAGAAATATTTATTGAATACCTTTAAGGTACTTAACTGTATAGTATGGTAGGACAAAGATGAGCTTTGGAATCAAGCAAACCTTAGCACTGATACACGGCTCTTTTACTTATTTGCAGTCACAGGCAAGGAACTTAACTACTCTGAACCTCAGCTTCCACATCTGTAAAATGGAATAAATAATACCTACTGTTACAGAAAACTTCCAAAACAGGAAATAAGGCAGAAAGAAGATAAAGTTATCTTTTAATGCTGTGCTAATAAAATTTTCGACAAAGCCACTTCAAAGTCATCTGACTATTTAGGGAAATGTAAATTTACATAATTGATTAGGTTCCATATATTTTACAATTCTGTAAAACTGCTGAGATGTGACAATACATATTTCTGTCCGGTGGAGAAAATAGCTCCTCTTAAATAAAATTTATAAAAGGCCATTCATTGGTTTGGGCTGAGCTCTGTACTAGGCCCAACAAATCAAACCAAAATGGTGTCACTCATGCTGGAGTTCCCTGCTGACATGCCGAAACTAAGACCCTTATCTGACCTTCCCAGAAATCAGGAGAGAGAGACAGAGAGAAAAAAAAGAGAGAGAGTGCGCATGCGCAAGATAGATACTAGCCAAATCTCCCAACAGGCCAGTTTTAGCCAACACGATAAGGAAATCTCCTCTACTTTAACCTTTACAGGAAAAATAACTTTGAAATGACCTATCTGATTGGTTTTTCCTATTTCTGCTTTCCTCAGCCCTTTTCTATCTATAAAACCAGCCTTCTCTGCTGGGCTCACTGGAATACTTATTTTACTTTATAGAATGAGATGTTGCCTGACTCTAGAATTGTAAATAAAAGCCAATTCAGATCTTCAAGTTAAATTTGTTTTAATTATTGTCTTTTGATTTCCCCCAAATTATGGATTTATTGCCTTGTAGGACATTAACTAATTTTGCAACTAACTTAGCAATAATTGCTCAGCATTCTTTTTTTCCCTCTCCCATACCTGGTGCCCTATCGTTCTTGTTTTTCCTAATTCTTTTGAACTGAGTTTGTCATCCTGCTAGTTTTCTTAATAATGAGTTATGTAAAATTCAATACACGCTCACCATATATTTGTATAAGAAGAAGAATATTTTGAATATTTTGAAAATTATGCTTTGACGTACTACCTTCAAGAGTTTTTGTCCAAAGTGAATGAGAACACATCTGGGAAACCTCTTAGCTCAGTGGCTGGCACAGAATATGTTCATTTATTTTGCTATTTCCTAAGTTAAAGATGTTTACACATGGTTCTTGCCCATGAAGAAGTAAAGCTCTAGCTAGGAAAACACAATGATAACCTGATGGGGTTCAGATCATCCTACCCCAAAATATGGCACCCTGGCATTTGAGAAAATGGTAGAAGTAGGAAGGTCAATCTCCTGTTCCCCTGATCTTTCCCTTCTGAAGAAGGTCATAAGACCCTCATTCAAGAGGTACTCTTTCTACTACAGAGGAAAAGAATATCCTTATCCTCAAAGACGCAGATATGCTTCACAGAATCTGAATAAAAAGGCTGGGTGCAGTGGCTCACGCCTATAATCCCAACACTTTGGGAGGCCAAAGCAGGCAGATCACTCGAGTTCAGGAGTTCGATATGAGCCTACCCAACATGGTTAAACCCTGTCTCTACAAAAGTACAAAGATTAGCTGGGTGTGAGGCAGGAGAATCGCTTGAACATGGGAGGCGGATGCCACAGTGAGGCGAGATTGCACCACTGCACTCCAGCTTGGACGACAGAATGAGATTGTCACAAAAAAAAAAAAAAAAAAGAATTGGAATAAAAAGTCCTTGCTAAGTCTCCCCCAGTTTGCTGCCATGTCATACCTGCTTTGTCCAATCATACTTCCCCACGACTGTTCACTCTTCATCAAACCTAGCATGGAAATATACAGGTTGCCCTGTTTTGGGGGTCTTTATTTCTGAAGGCTCCCATATTATGTAAACTTATGTTAAATACATTTGTATGCTTTTTCTGCTGTTAATCCGTCTTTTGTTATTGGTGTCTCAGCCACGAACATAACGTTGGGTGATGTTAAAATAAAAACTTTAGGAATTAGATTTAATGGAGTTTTAAGTGAGCAAAGAAAAATTTGAGAATTGGGCAGCCCCAGACCAGAATAGGTTCAGAGTGACTCCAGGGCTGCCACATGATCAGATCACATTTATGGACCGAAAAAGGAAAGTGATGTACAGAACACAGAAGTGAGGTGCAGAAACAGCTGGATGGGTTACAGTTAGGTATATGCCTTATTTGAACCTGGCTTGAATAGGTGGCTGCCCGTGATTGACTGAAGTTTGGCTGCTGTGATTGGCTGAGACTCAGTGTTACAAGAATAGGTTACAGGCTATTTATATGTCATGGTAGGTCACAGTTCACTATGTACAGATAAACCTTCAGTCTGAACTTAAAATATGTGTGGAAGCAGCTTTAGGACAAACTTAATTTAATGGTGAGAAAATAAATCTTTTCTTCCCTACACACCTAAGAGGTAATGGGAGAATGTTGATAGACGGGGCTAAGAAAGGCCCACTCTGAAGGCAGAGTTCAGAGAACAGAGAGATCAGGGCTGCAGAAAGTTATTAGCGAAGAACACTGCATGCACTTGGATTTGATGAGGCTGATTCCTATGGGCTCAGGAGCATGCATTTTAAATAAATATCCCTGGTGATGTGGGTTATAATAGTTTAGGGGCACGATAACATGGCAGAGAATAGAGAGGCTAAGGTGCCTCCCAAACTAACATTTCAAAAGTAAGGATACTTGGTGACAGACGGGATATTAGGGTTGAAGGAGAACAAAACCTGGAGTCAAACAGACTCCAGCTGTTTGAATACAGAGGACGAATACAAGGTGTGAATCTTGGATCAAAATATCCAGTGTGCAAGAAACTTACATTTTTTTTTTCTGTAACTAAACATATTTTTTATTCAAAGTTGTCTGTCTGCCAGGATGCAAAAGCCTGATCTCTGACAATAAGAGAGATCCTAGGGCTTTCTTAGGCTAGTCATGTAGCTACAACTTGTTGTGTGTTTGTTCTGGGTGTACTCACTAAGGTCCAAGGAGCCTACAGAGACCCAAAGCATTAGTGGGAGGAGGTGGCTGGACTTTGATTGGTGCCATTATCTGCCAGGACTGGCATCTGCTGAGTTGATGAAAACCTACCAGAAAGTTGGTTTTCATTTTGGGTCTCCTTAACCACTAGGGGTCTACAAACATTTCAGGGGCTGGTGAGCGATTTTCAATGTTTTGCAAGGTTTCCTTACCAGGTGTCAACCTCCCATTCTTTTCCGCCAACTGAATCCTTTTTCTCCCAACAATCCAGACTCTATCCTAGAGTTCTTAACTCAGGTCTTCCTACAAAGACTCAGGGAGTCTGAGTTTGGTTTTCCTTTGAAATGTAGATGTATCTTCTGTCAGTCCTTTGAGAGATCAGAGACCTAAGATCAGCATCTCTGAGTGGCTTCGTTTTCCTTTTCTGCATTTAAAAGTGAAGGCTTCACCTGGGGCTGGTGCAAATGGCTTAGGCGGGGGTAGAGTGTGCTTTAGTGGATGCAGTTTTTCTTTTCTTTTCACTTTCCCAGCCCTCCAATGTAAAAGATTTTAAAAAAATCATTAGAAGTAAGTGGAATAGAATGGGGAAAGTAAAGCAAAATGCCTTACCCTGGGGCCAGGAGAATTCTTGGGGGAAGAACAGGTTCTAGTAACATTTTGAATAAAAAGAATCCAGGCTACTAGTATTTCAACCTTTTCCCCCATCACTCCTTCCTAACCCTTATCTCCATAAGTGTCTACTTTGCTGTACAATCAGAGGTTCTATTCCCACTTTGTTTCTAGTCCTTGTCCAGCTGGAAGAGGAGGCATTATTCTTTATCCAGAGCCTATTAATAGAGAGCACTGTGTAAGAAAGTGGGCCCCCTGAGGGCCTTATAGCTGTGGTAAGTGGGACAGATGGAGGGACCTCCTTCCTCTGTCAACTGAAGAATCACGAGGTTCATAAATGTGGTTTATGGTTTATGATGTGTTTATAAGGCTTATTTCTTATAAAGGGTTGGAGATTGCAGGATGACCATACTGCAGGCTGGGAAGTGTAGCCTCAGGCAGAAACCAGAAGGAGGCATTTCAAGGGAGAGAAGAGTGAGACAGGAATTTATGCTGAATGGATTGACAAAGGAAACACATCCAACAGGTTATAGGAGAAGCTATTAACATTCACAAAAGATGCACACTTACATGTATAGTAAGCAAACATGTATGTTACATATGTCCCATGTTCACTTTGTGGTGTAAACTTAACATTTAAATGCATTAAAATTAGAATAGATATAAAGTGAAGTAGAGGACATAGAGGCATCCTGTGTCCTGCGTCTGTAATGAGTCCAGAATGAGTCCATGGTGGATGGTCTCTTATCAAAAAAGAATGCTGGTCAGTTGTTTTGAAACCACAGAAAGGGAGGGGAGGCTGGCTGGGCTGGTTGCTGTTTAACTCTTAGGAAAGAAAGTTCAATATCAGTTAGCAAGTAAGTGGGTATAACAAATAAGGTATATCTAATCTCCCATCTCATCATGGCTGGGAACTCAGTTTTTAAAATTTCTCCAGAGTCTCCTTGGCCATGAGAACTGATTAGTTGATTGGGATGCCTAAGATTTTATTTTTATTCCTCACCCCACCTTTGATGGACCTCTCTGACTTGATTGTGATAAGAGGATCCTTGATCCAATTTTATGTAAAGAGAAATGTTGCGAGCCTCCCAAGTTGGGATTCTGGATGTATTTTTCTGTGGCAACTTTGAAGCTTGGCAGATGTAACTTCCCCCTGAAATGCCCTTTCCCACCTTAATTATCTGGAATATTCCTAAGGCCTCTCTGTGAGCCTTCTCTGCTATGTGTCAGGGTGTCCACCTACCCCTTCCCAGTAGAGACCATCCCTACTGACTTTACAACATCTTCACACCTTGAGAACACTCTGATCAAGGCTTTATTTCTCTTATTGCAAATCTTCATTTATTTCAAGATATGTTTATTGAGTCCCCATAGAGAGATAGTGAGAGTATTAGAAGCTTCTGGCTTCACAGTCAGACTCCCTGAGTTTGGGTCTCAGTTTTGCCTCTTATTACTTGTATGATCTTAAGCAAGTTGCTTAATTCGTCTGTTTCATCCTCTGTAAAATGAATCGAACCCAGAGGATTACTATGTATTAAATGATTTAATATGTGTAAAGTATGTGTGAAGTTCTTAACATGTAATGCTATTTAATAAATGCTAATTATTTCCCTGTGTCAAATATTTTGTTTGAAATTGTGTGCTTTTTGAAAAACTATGTCTTATTCTTTGCTCACACCACCAATTCCTAATACAGCAATCTATCTATCTATCTATCTATCTATCTATCTATCTATCTATCTATCATCTATCTATCTCTGGTGAATAAGTGAATCAGTGACAAACATTTACGTGTTATAAGTAAAGTTTTGGTGCCGCAAAAGAAATAGCACTTGAATATAAAATTTTGTTTTTAATTCTCAGCAAGGCAATGTACTTCTATAGAAGGGTGTGCCCTTACAGATGGAGCAATGGTGAGCGCACACTTGGACAAGGGAGGGGAAGGGGTTTTTATCCCTGACGCACGTGTGGCCCCTGCTGCTGTGTCATTCCCCTATTGGCTAGGGTTAGACCGCACAGGCTAAACTAACTCTGATTGGCTAATTTAAAGAGAGTGATGGGGTGAGTGGTTTGGGAGGAAAATTGGTTATGGCAGAGTAGGAAATCAGAATGAGTCAGGGTGGAGAATGAGCAGGTAATCAGAATGAGTCAGGATGGAGCAGGTAATTGGAATGAGCCAGGGTGGAGTAGGTAATCAAAAAAGGTTGCTTTACGAGGAAGTTAAGTTTAAAAGTAGAAGGCAAAGAATTGAACATACTGACATATTGATTCTTTGAAGAGAAATTTAGAACTCATATCTAACATACATATCATAATCCCCCAGTCTCCTAAAACAATCGTTTCATGGTTTACACATTCATTCTATGATCACTGCTTTTAAGACAAATGAGATAACTGATTGGAGCTATTTTTCGCAAAATGCTTGTCTTACAGACCCATCAGTATTAAATATCGTAAGTTAGTAGTTTCTTATTAATGCATCAACAATATCATCATTATCATTATCAATGCTATTGAGAACTTACTATAGGAAAGAGGGTGGCTCATGGCCGCCACCCTTATAGCAAAAGACAGATTAACAAGATGAAAGCACAACAAATTTACCTAACCAAATTTTTACATGACATGGGAAACTCCAGAAATGAAGAACCAAAGACCCAGGGAAAACTGTGTATTTTTATGAAAAGTCATGTAGGGGAGTGACTGGAGGACAAAAGGACATGATCTAATGGTAATAAACTGGGGAGAACTCTGCAAGGTCTGTTTGCGCAGATACTTCTTGGCATCTTTGCACCTTCATTTCTTTCCTCTAGGTGTTTGGCAGGACATCTGCCACATAAGGGTCTAAAAACCTAACTTCAGGGAATAGAGAATTTCTCTATGGCTGTGTTTCAAGAGAGAAAGGTGAGAGAGTCAGAGAATGACCCTTCTGCTTTTGTGGTTTTTCTCAGTTTCCTTAGGCTTAAATGCCAGAATGCCAAGGTGTCATACTTTGAAATAGTGTTCCCTGCACCCCATCATTACTATATGCCAAGCACTATGCCAAGCCCTTTATGAAAAGTATCTCATTTAATCCCCACAACAACCCCAGGAAGCACTTATACTTCTCAGGCCCACCATACAGATAAAGAAGAGTAGAGTAACTAACTTGAACCCAGTCACACAGCCAGGGAAGGCCAGGTCACAGTTCAGATTCACATGCCTGACTTCCAAGACAGTATTCTTAATTGCTTCACTCAACTAACTGTCTGCAGGTAAATACTATTACATTGTTTGCCCATTTAAGTTGTTGGCATCAAGCCACCAGTGACTGCAGAAAGGTAGGGGAGAAAGAGCAGAAAGAGTGAGCTCCTTGAATTGCCTTGAAATTTTCATGGAGTAGAATATTAAAAAGTGTTTCACTACCAGTGGGTAGGTGGCACAGGATTTGCAGGGACATTTGGGCTCAAGTCCTTATTCTACTATCTCTAAATATGTGGCTTTGATCCAAGCTATTTAACCTCTTGAGCATTGACTTTGATGGGATTCAGGACATGTGACCTCAAAATATGGCACGTTGGCACTTGAGAAAACAGCAGAAGTCGGAAGATCACTCCCTGAACTTCTCCTGCCCTTCTTCCTGAAGCATGTCATAAGACTCTTTTTCAAAGAGTATCTTCCATATGCCAGGAAAAAAACACCAAAATCCCCCCAAAAACCATCTTTATCTGTGAAAACACAAGGACACAGAGAAGAATCTGAACAAACAGGACGTGTTGAGTTCTCCCAGTTTATCACCATTCTCATACCCCTTTTCTTCAACCATATTTCTCCACAACTATCCATTTCTTCATTTCTACATCTCATCAACCTGCATAAAAATACGCAGGTTTTCCTGTTTTTCTGGGTCTTCATTTTTGAAGGCTCCCATGTCATGTCAAGTTCATTAAATAAATTTGGATGCTCTTCTCTTGTTAATTTGCTGTTGTTGTTGTTGTTGTTGTTGTTTTGTGGTTTTTGTTTTTGCCACAGGAGCTCAGCCAGGAACCTAGAGATGGAAAAGAAGATATTTCTTTTCCCCTACAACTTTTTCTTCTGTAAAATGGGAGTGACAAGAAGCTACCCCTCAGGGTTGTATTGAGACACCATTCAAATGAAAGTATGGTAAAGGGCTATCTGCAAAGACTTGTTTGCAGAGCTGTTTTGTATTCTATTTTTACTTTCCATTTCTACTTCATTAAAAATTAACTATTGCTGGGAATCACTAGGAGGGAGGACCTTTGAACGCGTTCATCATTTGTTGCTGCGGACACCTACAGAATCCAACCCAAGGAATTTCGCATATTTGAGGCATCATGGGATCCAAATAACCTTTGATATCATGGAAGCTTCCTCCATAATGCCATTTGGTTTACATTTAATTTTAAAATTAGAGTGCTGTCACTGAGTTTATGGAAAAAGAACAACATTGAACTAAAAGCCAGGAGATCTGTAATCTTATCCTAGCCCAGTCAGTCATTATTTCGTTGGCAGACAAATCATTTAGCTACTTTGGGTTTCCATTCTTTAATCCAAAAGTGGAGTCCTATTTCTTTTAGTGAAGCTCATGGTTGCTGGGGGGAATAAAATGAGATTATATGTGCAAGGGTTTTTGAAGCAGAAAAAAAAGCACTATGTAAATTAATGTAAGGTTGGAAATATTCCTTGCTGTTCAACCAAGATTAAAACCATGTATTCACTTATTCCTGTGACAAGTCTTTCAATATCTACAATGTAAACATCATACTAGACATTAGAAGGGCACAATTCCAATTGCAATTTACTGCATGGTAAAGAGTGGGGGGGGATAGGTACACAAAAAGTATGAAATTAGGCAGACTGGTACAATGTCTTCTGAAGGTGTGAGGCACAAGGTGTGGAGAGGGAGAAATCAAGGAAGGCCCAAATGGCCTTAGGGCTGAATCTGAAAGGTGAATAAGATTTCTACGCTTGGAGGTGAGAGAAGCAGAAGAGAAAGGACTTGAATTAAGGAAGAAATTGCATGGCCAGACCATGGATATAGCAGGGGTAATTTCCCTGGCCTGGAATCACTGGTGAAACAGCTAGTCATAGAAGAAGGGGACGATGGTTAGGAAATTGATGATGTGAATAACTTCTTTTTCTAGTCCAGAGATTTTGAGCAGTGTTTTGAAATGTACTTATCCCTTCTGCTCCTTATCAGTGGACAGATACGTGCTACTGAAGGGCTAATCAGCTACACCTTTTTGGCTTTGAGGTCCTTATGTGCCATACCTAGGCCATGATGCCACTAAAAGGAATCTTCGTGGGTGATTTTGTCCCCCAGAAATGGTGTTTACTGTTATTAGATGTCAGCATTTATAAACAGTATTAGTGCAAGTGGGCTCAAAAGAAATGATTATGGGAGATTTTGTGTTACGAAGGTAAAGAAGGAGAAGCACATCAAAAGGATAGATCCCTTAATATTCTGGGAAGGATTTATTTGCTCATTTCTTTCCCCATCTATTGCCTTAAAAATGAGAACTTAATGGGGGACAAGAGGAAGTATAAATATGTCCATTTGGCTGGTTATAACAAGAGGGAGATAACAAGGAGTGCCAGGAATCTCAGTGGGCCTAGTCATCTAGGCGAAGTGGCTGTAACTTGGACGCAGATGATTATTGCCACTCAGAAATGCAGTCTTAGTTACCAGATGTGGGAGTGTGCTTACAAAAATGGCTGCAATTGCTCATACCTCCCAATATCCACTCCCTTTTGCAGTGAGACTTTGTAGCTCCTCTCATCAAGTGGTGAAATCTGCTTCTCCATCTTTTAAACCCAGACTGGCCTTGTGAATTACTTTGAAAATATACTGAAGTGGAAGTGACAAGATTCACTTGTGTGAAGTTCATGTATGCTTCCTCTTACTCTCTTGGCACCCTGACCAACTGCCATCTGAACAAGCCCAGGCCACCCCTACTGGAGGATGAAAGACCATATGGACCAGAGTTGAATGAGCTCAGTTTTAGTCTAGAGATGGGACGGTGCCCAGCCAAGATCATCAAAGCCACCTACCCAACCTGCAGCTGACATAGAAAGAAGCCCAGCCAAGCCTGGAAAAACCACCCAGCTAAGCCCAGCCCAAATTGCCAATCAGAAGAATTTTAAGCTAAATAAATTGTTCAAGCCAAACAAAACATGTCAGCAAACTGAACCCAGCATTCAGGCTACCCATTTGTATCTGTGGTCTACCCTTGCATATTCTCCCCAAACTGTCTATAGATGTGGTTAGAATCTAGTTAGACTAACAGCTTGCCATTCTTTCTTTCTCTTGGGAAATGATCACTTTCTAGCTATTTAATAATCACCCCTCTTATTCTTCTACTTCCATTGCACTGGGCTTTCCCTCTTTGTTTCCTAATCTGAGATCATCTCCAGTTATTGAATCCCTAATTCCCACTCTAACGCAGGACTTGTCCTCCAAATCCAGCTCCCTGCGGTTCCTCTTCCCATCCGCCTCTGAGGCTGAGCATTTAGGAGCCATAGATATCATCATCTTATAAATTACAACTGAGATGAAAAGTACATAGATGAATAGGGTTATCATCATTGGAATGCTCCTCTTAACAAACCCAGGAATCTTTTTGCATGGTGATAGGGCACCAGTAAAATGTGCATCAGTTATGAAATTGTTCTTGATAACCACTTTAGATAAAATGGCTGTTGTCATTCAGACAATTCAGACAATTTAGACATTTCGTACTGTATCTTCCTGTATCTTTTCTTCCTTATGCTTTCTCTCCGGTTCTCTTGGCTATCAAGCCCTTATTAGTTGTGTATGAGTTGCATAGACTCATGTACCTTTTCCTAGTTTAACATTACATCATTTTTATATGTTCTGCTAAAAAAAAAAAAAAAAAAAAAAAAAAAAAAAACCCTTTGTCCATATAGTCTTTGTTTGGTTTTGTAAAAAATATCCCAGCATCTCTGACAGAATAGTTTCTAAGTAAAGGTGATGTGTATGTTTGTGCGTGTTTGTGTGTGTGTGTGTGTGTGTGAATGTACAGAATAAAATAAAGTCTCAGTTTTAGATGTCCCCTTATTGGCTTTCTGGGCCGTGTTTCTGTGGAAAATTACATTTTATATTGAATTTGAGAGTGAGTGTACTTGTGTTCCAAAGCTCATGACACTCTTCAAGTAGTGTCTCCTGTTGATTTGTAGGACAAACGATTAAATATTTGAATTTCTTTTTAAAGGCACATTACCTCAACATGGTATGACAGTATTCTCTCTTCTTTGGTGACTGACTAAAATAAAATTCAGATTGTAGCTGAAGAAATATTAAGGTTGTGTTAGCTGATTACTTGCATATTGAGACATGGCTCAAATTAGAAATTATATGACAGCAGTCCTGATTCTCATTAATGTGGCAGACCTGTTCCCAGGATGCATTTGCAGAGATGTCATGATGGTGGAAGACAACTCACTCTCTGTTACTCATATTTTGATCTTTATTAACAAAGAGTTGTTCACGCTAAAAGATTGGTTTATTTACTTCCCCAAACCCAAGTTTTTGTATTTGAGTTTTGCTCTTTTCTCTCTGTCTCTTTTTTTTTTTTTTGTGACGGAGTCTCGCTCTGTCGCCCAGGCTAGAGTGCAGCGGCACGATCTCGGCTCACTGCAACCTCCGCCTCCCAGGTTCAAGCAATTCTCTTGCCTCAGCCTCCTGAGTAGCTGGGATTATAGGCACTCGCCACCATACCCAGCTTATTTTCATATTTTTAGTAGAGACAGGGTTTCACCATGTTGGCCAGGCTTCTCTCGAACTCCTGACCTCAGTTGATCCACCCACCTCGGCCTCCCAAAGCGCTGGGATTACAGGTGCAGCAACCATGCCTGGCCTCTTTTCTCTTTTTTAAGGATTTCCTTTCAGTTTTGTGAACCTAAAAATAAATAAATAAATAAAAGCATTGCCTGCAGTGTGTAAGGCTTTCCCCTAGTGCTTTCCAAAGACAATATCACTGTCATCATCTGTGTTTAACTCACTCATCCTCAGCTAAAAAGCTCCTCTCCTCTCCCAGTAGAGGAAAAGTGCCATGTTCTTGGGCTAGGTCAGAAAGGAGAGGTATAAACATTAGATACTAGAAAAGCTCAGATGAATGTTTGCCATGTGATTTTAAAGAGAGCAGCCCTTTCCTTTTAAGTTAGATCTTAGAGGAAAAAAAAATATCCTGCACTGCATACAGATATAACTGAAAAAGGGCCACACAAGCAGGTGAATATGCACGGCGTGAGGCCTGTGAAATGGTGGCCTGCGATTTTGTTGAAGCTTATGTTTAGGGTGAGGGAGACGATGGCAGGCTGACTTTAGTGTGAGCTGGAACATGGATTTTTCTAGATCTTTTTTCCAAGGCTTTTCCATTAGTGGGATCAGCCCTGTTTCCAACAGTTCTGGGGAAATGGGAGAGTTATTTGGGCTGCGTGCTTTATTGACTAGAGACCAAATGGGGCCACAGATGTCATAATTTCCCTATTATCACTTTGCTGAGTGCTTCCTGGCCTCCCTTCATTATCTTGCTCCACATTCGCAGTTGTAAGTAGCTTCTTTATAGGATCCAAATGATGTTGACTCCCTTTGGCAGTGCTTGTGCTTGTGGGTACCCAGTGGGAGGACGCACAGGAGCACGGCTTCTCTGGGCTTCCAAAGTGGTTAACATGGAACATTCTGCTCACCTCTCTTCCCAGCTTGAGGAACATTTCCTTCCTCATAATAGTAAGGCAACTATCTCAGTCGTTTGCTTTCCCTAGGCCAGAAGAGAAAGGCATAAACACTGGAAAGTGGAAGGCACCGAGACGGCTGTGTGTGTCCTAACAGGAAAGGTTATTACAGACAACATGTAGCCCTTGGGTGGGAGGGAAATGCAACCCAGGATGGCTTTCCAGGTGCATGGGGGTGGCAGGGCCGTGTGGCCCAGCAGAGCAGGTCAGGCAATCGGTTTTGTGTTTATACTCTGAGTTTGAGTCATTACTGGCAGGCTTTTCTTCTCTGAGACTTATTAAACAGGGACTTAGAAAGTTGTTCTTTCATAAAGGAGGCTTTACCTGGCACCGGAGGCAGAAAATTCAAAACAGGGATTTCTGACAGAATCCTTGATAACCATGGTACAGATTTCATTATTTTCTTCATGGCATGTATGGCTAAGTTCTCTGGAAACTAATGAGGGTGATCCTAGCTTTTTTTATTTTTCCTCTGTTCATTGCTGGTGATGTGAGTTGTGTGTATCTGTGAGCAATCTTTTGCTCTAAATGGTATAATTTCTGCACTCTTACCACAAAGGCCACATGAAATTCAGGACCTAGAACAGTGCCAGGCTGACAGTCAAGCCTCAAAAATAAATAGCTCCTGAATGTGTAGAAGGGGAAAAGAAGTATATTTTCCTCACTCATCACTAGGTTCATGGCTAAGGCTCCTATAACAAAAAACATATTAAGAAGAGAAAAGCACATACATTTACTTAGGTTTTACATGACACAGAAGCCTTCAGAGTCACAACCCAAACAAATGTCTTTCTCTTGCTAATCTAAATTTGGACAGGAAGGGACAAAGAGAAATCTTTACCTTCCTCTCTTCACCAAACACTGGAGACAGAGATCCAGGAGATCTGACCTTGGAAAGAATTCTTACCTCTCATCGGCTTTTTGTCAGTTATTTTAGGATTTATCTGCATGCTCCAAAATGAGTGTAGTCTTAGCTGTCTCTTCATGGTTGCCAGAAACTGTAGGGGAGGAAGGATTTTCTTCAACTAATTTGGGGTCCATGGCTGGGTCTGGAAATAAAACTGACAAAGACAGATGAACAGGAGAAAGACATACACATATTTAATAAGCTTTATATGACATGGGGGCCTTCATAAGGAAATGACTCAAAGAAACAGGTAAACTTAAGTATTTTTATTCTTAGGTTTGATGAAGAGGTAAACTGTAATGGAGAAATGTCACTGGAGAAAAAATAAGTATGATTTAATGGTAATAAAATGGGGAGAACTTAGCAAGGCCTGTTTGTTCTGCTGCTTCTCTCTGTTCCCTGTGTCTTCAGAGAGGCAGACATTCCTTTCCTCTGGGTATAGGGAGGGCATTTCTCCCATGAGGTTTTATGACCTGCTTTGGGTAGAAGACCAGAAATTCTTTTGAGATTTTACAACCTGTTTCAGAAGAGAAAGGAGAGAGTAAGCCAGAGAGACCTTCCTGCTTCTGCAGTTCTCTCAAATTCCTTCATCTTAAAATACTCAGTATGCCAAGGTGCCGTGTCTTAGCGTAGCCTGCCTTGAGCCCTGTCAAATGGATGAGTGAATAAACCTGACTCCACCATGCGCCAGTTGGATAAGTCCCAAGTTCCTCGTCCTTCTGAGCGTGGATCAGCCTAGCAACTTTGTGAGCATTAAGTGAGATCCCGTATTTAGAAGCCCCTAAGGGGCTCTAGCTTGTAGCAGTTAATCATTTAAAGTTGTGTGTGTATGAATATGTGCTTTTCTTTTGCTTTCTTTTCCTTCCTCCTGGGTTTGTTATAAGCTGCTAAGGGAGTAACGGGTGCAAATGTTCTGAAACGTCTATGCAAATACACTGTGGCTTCATTATCATTATCTGGTGGGCCCAGGTGGAGAAAGGTAGAACCACAACAGCTACTACTATGACCCATTTGAAAGGCTTCCCATCCTCTGACAGGCAAATGAGCGAGAGAAACACAATGAAGTCTGCTTAATGGTACTTTTGTCAAGGCAGTGGGACAAAGAGAAGGGAAGCTCAGCATGTTCAGGGATTTAGCTGGGGATCCTTAGATTCTGTGCTACCTGCATTGCTTATGATTTTTCCTTTTAAAAAAATATTTATTGACCACAATGAACACTCAAAACGGAAGAGGTGTGACCTGAATCCTCTGTAGAAATTCATAGTCTGTGAGTGATAAACCAGCAAGCAAATAGAGAACAAGCAAGTTTGAACAGAGTTGCATTTTTTTAAAGCTCTTCAGAAGAAGACTATTCGTTTTCATCCACTTTCTATTGGCATGATCGTAGAATATTTAGAGTAGAGAAGTATTTGTATGCATGTGTTTGTGTGTGTTTTTGGGGAGTAAACAGGAAAATAAGGAAAACACTTCATTCATTCCGGGAGGTGGGGGGCGGCGAAGAAGGAAAAAACCTGATCACAGACTGTGGACAGGCAAGAAAGAGCAGAGGGAAGCTGAGAGTGTGCACGGAGACCGAGAAAAATGAAAAAGCTCCAGCTTTTAGGAAAGAAGTCAAGATGAGGACTTATCGAAAGAGAAAGCGACAGTGGACACATGAACAGCAGGAGAGGAGAGAGAAAGGCGTGGTGGATGCACATAGCAGGGGACACGTCATAGCCTCCTGGAGGAGAGCAGGAGTCTGTAACCAAGAACCGAGAACCGTCCTCTGCACGGGGAGGGAGGTGTGAGTAGGAGACAGGCAGCAGATGCACGCAGCAGGGAGCAGAGGGGCATCACAGATCAGGGGAAGCAAATAAATTAGGGAAGAAAAAGACCTGTTGGGTCATTCCTGGGCTCCCCACTACTCCTAATGCCTCTGAGTTCTTTTGCCTAGCATGTATTTTTAAATGTCTCCTGGATTATTGTACCCACTGTTCTCTCTTCCAAATGTTTTGCCAGAGGATGAGGTTTCTTTCCACAACATCTAGTTTGCTGAATATACATGCAGAATACCTAAAAAAAGACCAGGAGGAAAAAAAGAGAAAGAGAATCCTGAACCCAGAAACACACTCCTGTGTGGTAGCCATTAAGTGAGCGCAGTGCGCCGGGAGGTACGTGCTGCCTGAGCTAGGCACTGCTGCTTTCTCCTGCAGGCCCTGTCTACAAAGAGAACTATCCCAGGTTTCTAAAATGCTATTTAGGGAGCTAGTTTGGTCTTTATTTTGTAGGGAGGGTGGGGGTAAGAGAGAAGGGATGAGAGAGAAAATAATGTGAGAAGGGGAAGAGATGGCGGATGAGACAGGAAAAGCAGGGTGGGAAGTGGAGAATGCCACTTCTTCAAGGGGTTCAGAGTGAAAATAGGGGTAGAGGAGAAGCATGAGGGAATATAAAATCTCATCCCGTCATTTGGTGGCTTTCAAAATTTTGAGGCCATGATCTATTGTCAGAAACATTTCATAGTTAGCACAGTGGTTGATATTTGGCAATGTCTGGAGACATTTGTAGTTGTGCCAGCTGAAGTTGCAGGGAGATGTTGTGGGCATCTGGTGGAGTCCAGGAATGCTGCTGACAAACAATGATGACAGGACAGCCCCCCACGACAAAGATGTATGCCCAGAGCATAATGCAGCTGAGATTCAGAAGCCCTGAACTCATAAACACGTGTGAACACATAAGTAAATCATAGATTTCAGAAATAATAACCCTTACTCCATGCAATGTCTTTTTTTTTTTTTTTTTTTTTTTTTGACAGAGTCTTGCTCTGTCACCCAGGCTGGAGTGCAGTGGAGCAATCTCAGCTCACTACAACCTCCACCTCCCAGGTTCATCAAGTGATTCTCCTGCTTCAGCCTCCAGCATAGCTGGGATTACAGACATGCACCACCACGCACAGCTAATTTTTGTATTTTTAGCAGAGATGGGGTTTCACTAGTTGGCCAGGCTGGTCTCAAACTCCTGACTTCTCGAGCACCTGCCTCAGCCTCCCAGAGTGCTGGGATTTCAGGTGTGAGCCACTGCGCCCAGTCGATATTTTCTATTCTAGCTAATTCTGTCATTACACAATGTTGGTCACAATTCGTAAATAGATACCTTGATATACTGTTTGAAAAATACTGTGCAAAGTGATAGAAGAACAGAAAATCCATGGCTCCTTGAAGAGTGGCTTGTGTAGCCATAGGTGCTCAATTATATCACAAGGCCCTATTTTTTCCTGCTCCACTCCCTGCCTCACTGGTGGGTTCCAGGAATACTAACTTCTCCTTCTGACTCTTGCTTTAGTTTTCTGTTTAGGATGTGCCTCTTCTGGCTCTGGGTGTGGCTGGGTCTTTCTCAGCATTTGGATCTTACTTGTAAATTTTATGTGTCTCCCCTCCAGAGTGAAGATTCTGGAGAATAAGAATCGTGCCTCTCTTCTTTTACATTTTATTTCAAGTGCTTAGCACAGTAGTTGGAACACAGCAGTCATTCAACAAATGCTTGCTGGACGCTTCTGGGTGAATGAGTGATAAAATACCCGTAGGAAGACACTAAGGAGAGAGTAGAGTCAAACTCTGTAATGCAGTATTCCAAGGGGAATTTGGAGATCAGAAGATTTCTGCCTACATAGAATATGACCAAAGTGGATCCCAGGGGCACGGTTAATATCTCTCATTTGCTTTTTCACTATCTGTTTGTGAAGCACACCCTTTGAGCACTGCCCTTTTAAGGAAAATGCCAGCCCATTCTTTTCTACAAGTACCTGAAGGGCAATGGCCTTTGCAGACGTTTGCATCCTACATAGTAGTGTCGTGATGTGAGCTTAATTCATGGCTCCATCTGACCCATTTCTAATTAGTAAAATGAGAAATCCTTTCTTCCTCCAGGATGGATTTAGACAAGACATATTTTAGACATTTGCCGTGACTGGTGTCTCCTTCTAAGTAGACAATGGCAAATAATCCCTCGAGTAATACAAGGAGGGCACTGTTATGAGTTTTTATTTCTTCATTTTACTTTTATCATTGAATTATTGAACTTAAAGTGGAGGAATGGCCTGAATCTTTTGGAAATTTTTCCTTGAAACATTCTTATTTGGAAACTAGGGTGATGCTAAGACATATCTCATGTAAGAAAGTTTTTAATTCATGTTGAAAAGTGAAAACAGGGAAGTCATTACAAAGTGTGAGTGTGTGGACTTGGATTGCACTGAACAAGTAATAAACCTAAGGGCACATAAACAAAACAAAATTCTCTCTTGAGGCACAAGGGCTCTTGAAGTGAACATACAGTTTAGCTTTGCTTTGACCCTTGCCACTCAGCTTGATAATTTTCACATTAGCAACTGTTAATACCAATTTAGAAAAGGTAGAAGGTCCTGGATGGAATTCTTAAAATGGAAACTTCGTGTATTCTTTTTCTCCTCTCTCAATTTTCTCAAACTTGTGGGACCATATTTATGTCTTTCTCTCATACTAGCTAACCCCAATTTACAGAATGACCTTGCAGATGCCTGGAAAAAAACTAGCACACAACATGCACTAGCCCTGTTTGTTGATGTGATTCAGAACACTGCAACCTTCCCTTCTGCTACCTGGGCAGGTCAGAAAACTTCCTAATCTTTACCTTTTGAGAGGAACATTCCATTTTACAGATTGCATGCTGATCTTTGAAACCAAATAAGGTGAAATGGCTGCACCTCTTTCAAACTGACAAAGAGATAAGTGCCTTGAAACCATATGAGAAGCTCGGTGAAGGGGAGGACAACAGGCACCATGCAGAAAGTGAGACATCAGGTTTCAGTTTGTAATTAGGGGACCATAGAATAGCATGGAATGTTTCCGGGCATTTAAGGAAGACAGGGCTGCACTTTGGGAGGCCGAGGCAGGTGGATCACGAGGTCAGGAGATCGAGACCATCCTGGCTAACACGGTGAAACCCCGTCTCTACTAAAAATACAAAAATTAGCCGGGCATGGTGGTGGGCGCCTGTAGTCCCAGTTACTCGGGAGGCTGAGGCAGCAGAATGGCATGAACCCGGGAGGTGGAGCTACAGTGAGCCAATATCACGCCACTGCACTCCAGCCTGGGTGACAGAGTGAGACTTCGTCTCAAAAAAAAAAAAAAAAGAAGACAGGGCTGGATTTAAATTCTGCACCTCTGCATGCATGAATAACTTTGGCCTGTCCCTTAACTTCTCTGAGCACTTGCTTCCTCACATGTAAAATGAAAGCTATTGCGCCTTCATAGAGCTGTGAGGGTAAAATGAGGTCATCCATGAACATTACTTACACAGCGCCTGGAATACAAGGAACACTCAACAGATACTAGCTATTCCATATTCACATTCTACTTTGTACCCTAGATTACTCTCCTCCCCCAGGTCTCTTAGAGTGAACATTGGCGTTAAATAGGTATTTTGTATTTAATACCTACTTAATAAACCTTGTTCAGGTTAATTACTGAATAAGTAATAAACCCAAGGGCACATAAATGAGACAAAATTCCCTCTCAAGGTGCAAGGGCTCGTGAAGTCAGCACACAGTGTAGTTTTCCTTTGACCCTTGCCACTCAGCTTGATAATTTTCACATTAGCAATTGTTAATACTAATTTAGAAAAGGTAGAAGGTCCTGGATGGAATTCTTAAAATGGAAACTTTTTATGTTCCTCCCCTTCTCCTCTCTCAATTCTCTCAAAAGTGTGAGGCCATACTTATGTCTTCCTCTCTCAGATGTGATGCTATAGAGTGTGGTCACAAGGACCTGAAATGAGGAAAATTGAAGGAGAATTAGGAGGTTCAGGCAGGCAGTGAGTTTAATTTGGGATGTGTCAATACTGAAATGCCTTTGAGTCTTTCAAGAGGAGAGGTAGCGATCAAAACTTCTGGAGAGATATCAGTTTGGAAGTTGTTAAAAACTGGTAACAGGTGGTAACTAGTTAACAGGTGGTAGTAACTGAAAAGAGTAAAAGTAGCTCCTTGAACCCTAAGGAACGCCATTTTTAATAGGGCCAATCTAAAAATGAGGTGCTCTGGGAGACTGAGACAAATGATACAGGAGAACCAAGAGAGACTGTGGGCACAGGTAACAAAGGAAGAGAGAATTTCAAGGAGCACAGAGTCATCAACACTGCCAGGTACAGCAGAGTAGCCTGGAAAGACAGTAAAAACTATCCCTTAAAATGTTTTAAATGTGGAACTCATTGGTGAACCTGATGGAAGCCTTTCCAATGACACAGCAGGGTCAGGAGCCAGATTGCTGAGGGGAGAAGGGAAAGTGAGGAGGTGGAGGCAGTGAGTACCATTGCTCTGTCAATAAACAGGGTCACAACTTGAGAGGGAGGCAGGGTCAAGGGCGAATTTTATATTCTGAAGGCAGAGGCTTGAACATGTTCAAAGCCTGCTGGGAAGAGAACAGAGAGAGAGGAAGAGGTTGAAGACATTGGAAAAGGAGAGTAATTTGGGGAGAAGTGGAAGGAAAAGGGAAAGAGTCGGATTAGGAGAAAGAGAGGAAGGGTTGGCCTTAAACAAGAGGAGGATGCCTCACCCTGTGAGATTGGAGGAAAGGTTGTAAGGGTGGGTGTGCAGGTGGAGAGATTTGAGATGAAAAGGAGTGGTGGGGCAATGGACTCATCACTAATCATTCATTTTATCTTTACTCATCAAGTGTGGTGAAATTGTAGAATAGTCGTTGAAAGCTTTTTAAAGATTTTTAAGGTTTTTGAGGTTTTTAAGGTGTTGTCTTAGCTCTAGGCCCCTTGCTCATATTGTATTTGTCCTGCAGGTTTTTGGAGGCCTCCATGATGGTTGCATCCCATTGAGGTTACAGCTCATGCCTCTAACCTATGGCTTCTGCATCCTTTACCTGTTTTCTGTTTGTTTGTTTTATTTTGTTTTGTTTTTGTAGCCATCTGTAAGCATTTAGGGACGTAAGCTCCACTGGTTTTTCAAGAACAACATTCATTCAGCAGCAACTTTGTGAGCCCTGTTTCTTGGTTAAGTTGGTCGCAGAAATTACATAGTCTCAATCCTCCCTGTGCTTCTGTTCTGGTGAGGGTAATAACAAAGCTATAAATTACAAAAGATGGTAAGACTTGTGAAAGTAAAGCACAGGGTATGAAGATAGGGGTCTCTAATGGTCTGCAAAGTCAGAAAAGGTTTCCTTGAGGAAGAGAGATTTGACCAGACAATTAGAAAGTAACTAGGCAGAGGGTGGATGGGTAGGCTGTATGGTGGGGCTGTAGGGAGGCATCCCAGACAGGGGGAACAAGTTGAAAAGTTGTCCATAGAAAACACAGAGCATGGTGCCTTTTTTCAATTGAGCCTAAGCCTTTGAGCAAAAGATTGAGAGGGAAAAGAGGGTGAAGTTAATTGAGAGAGGGAGACATATGCCAGATCATGCCTAGCGTTGTCAGCCGTTATTAACCCTGTGGACTTTATGAGAGGTACGATTTGCTTTTTTGTTTGTTTGCTTGTTTGTTTGCTTTTTTGCTTTTTAAAAAATAGTCAACAGGCAGATTTCAACACATTTGCTTTAAAAAAAAAAAAGGAGAAAGAAAATTGACCAGGCGCGGTGGCTCATGCCTGTAATCCCAGCACTTTGGGAGGCCAAGGCGGGCGGATCACGAGGTCAGGAGATCAAGACCATCCTGGCTAACACAGTGAAACCCCGTCTCTACTAAAAATACAAAAAAATAGCAGGGCGTGGTGGCGGGTGCCTGTAGTCTCAGATACTTGGGAGGCTGAGGCAGGAGAATGGCATGAACCGAGGAGGCGGAGCTTGCAGTGAGTGGAGATTGCACCACTGCACTCCAGCCTGGGCAACAGAGCGAGACTCCGTCTCAAAAAAAAAAAAAAAAAAAAAAATTTGGTAGCTTTGTGCAAGAGTGGAAGGAGAAGTAGGGAGACCAGCTAGAGGCTCTGCAGTTGTCCAAGTGAGAGAAAATAGAAGTTTGGATGAGGGACATGGCAGGGAGGAGGCAGAACAGAGCACTGACTTCAGATCTATTTTTGGAGGTAGAGTCAACCAGGCTTGGATGTGGGAATAACAGAGAGGAGAGGGAGCTGTCGTGGATGACTCTCAGGATTCTGGCTCTACTGAGTTCAACTGATCTTGAACTAGATAGTATCTTGAGATAACACTGTCTCAAAATTCCCTCCAGCATTGCCAGATGAGAAAGTTGGTTTCTACTTAGGCTTCATGTTGTATTAAAAAATACATGGTCTTTAAACACGAGACTCATACTTAGCCTGGGAAGATGCTGACACTAGAAGGGGCCCTTGGGGGAACTGAAAACCAAAGAGCAGCAGGTCTGGGTGTGCCACATCACACTGAGGTAGATGCTGGTGGACTAGAATGGAGGGCAGAAGCACCTGCACTATGCAAATTCCTGATTTCCCTCTTTGTAGCTTGTTTTGCATAGCTGATACAGTTGACTATATAGACTCATAATGTGGTATTCTTGACTTATAAATCTATTGCTTATGAATTTATTTCTGGGTTCCATCGCATTTACTATCTGAATTATTATATCTTTAATAAAGAAATATTCATCTCTGTATCTTCCAGTATGTTCTCTCATACTGGAAAGTAAGGCTTCAGGAAAGTACCCATTTGAATTGGGTAAAACTGGCTTGTGTCACCCAGACTTAGACAATTCAAGATCACAAGATCATGCCAACTCTTTGTGATCTTAAATTGTTTCATTTTTGTGTGACCTTAAGCAAGTCATTTAGACACTCCAGCCTTAATGTCTTTATCTGTAAAGATAAAAATTCCTGGATAGAAATTTCAGGGCTCTATTGAGGTTTAATTGAGGTCTTATAATAAAGTTGCATCTTATAAGGAGGTCATATTCCAAAATCAATACTTGGAATTGTTTATGAAGTATTCATCTGATCAAGCAATAGATTTAATCTCTTGATTACAGGAAAGTCAGGGGGCAATGCAACAAATTCATGTTAAGAAACACTCAGATTGGCTGGGTGCAATGGCTCATGCCTATAATTCCAGCACTTTGGGAGGCTAAGGCAGGAGGATCACTTGAGCCCAGGAGTTTGAGACCAGCCTGGGTGACATGATGAAACTCCATCTTTACAAAAAGATACAAAAATTAGCTGGGTAGGTGGTGCACGCCTGTAGTCCTAGCTACTTTGGAGGCTGAGGTGGGAGGATCTACTGAGCTCAGGAAGTCAAGGCTGCAGAGAGCTGTGATCATGCCACTGCACTCCAGCCTGAATGACAGAACTAGATTCAGACTCAAAAAAAAGAAAAAATAAAAAGAGAGAGAGAGGAAGAAAGAGAGAGAGAGAGAAAGAAAGAGAAAGAAAGAAAGAAAGAAAGAAAGAAAGAATCAGATAAATTCAGAGTATGGACTATTCCTGATTCCTGTAAGATATCAAGCCTGGTCCTGGAAACAGTCAATATCATGGAGCTGAAATGGAGTAAAAAGACATTAACTAAATGTAATACACAAAACATGACCAGATCTTGGTTTGGAAAAAACTAGCTCTTAAAGTTATGCTCAAGATAATTGAAGAAATTTGAATGTGGATTATGTGGACCATATTAGGGAGTTGCTGTTACTTTTGTAAGGCATGATAATGCTGTCACGGTTATGTAGGAGTCTGTCTTTTTTTTTTTTTTTTTTTTTTTTTTGGAGCTACATTTTGAAGCATTAAGGGTGAAGTGATATGATGTCTGTAACTTTGTAACAGTTTAATAAAAAAATTGATATGAGCATAGAGAGATAAAGCAAATATGGCAATATGTGAACACTTGCTCTATATACTTGATAAATGGGTTTTCATTGTCCTGTTATTCTTTATATACTTGAACAATCTCACATTGAAAAGCCAGCACAAAAGGAAAAATAGGAATATGAACAAAATTCCCTCTAGCATTGCCAGATGAAAAAACTGGTTTCTCCTTAGGCTTCATGTTGTATAAAAAATATGTGTCTTTAAACACCAGACTCATACTTAGCCTAGGAAGATGCTGATGCTAGAAGGGGCCTGTGGAGAACTAAGAACCAAAAAGCAGCAGGTCTGGGTGTGCCACATCACACTGAGGTGGATGCTTGTGGACTAGAATAGAGGGCAGAAGCACCTGCACTATGCAAATTGCTGATTTCACTCTTAGTAATTAGTTTCGCCTGGCTGATATAATTGACTCTACTATGGATTCAAGACAGCCATGTTGCAACTATAATACAATTTTTTGGAAACTTTACACCACTATGTATACACAATTTAATAAACATTATTCAAATAGTGTAGCTCCTCATTCTTTCAGATCAATAAGTCCCTGTCTTTGTATTGTTTCCACTTGAATTTTGGAGGAAGGTGGAATTTTAAGCATATGACTGGCTTGTAGGGTAAGTCATGAGCCAACGCTTATGAGTTTCTTGAGGCAGGGGTGGATTCAGGTGGGAGTTGAAGCTTATACATTTTTGAGAGTGTCTTTAAAAAAATACAAAATTACAAGTACAAAAATAGATATAAAAGTGAATGTTTAGAATGAGGAAAGAAATCACAACAAATTTTAAAAAATCTGTCAGAGTCCATAAATATAAGATTCAGGAAAAGAAATATTTTTAAAAATAACTTTCTGACACATATAATATTTTTACTTACACTTTTTTTGGTGCATTCTTTAACTCTTCATCTGACAACAAACTTGGAAAATTATTTTCTGTATAGAAAAGAAAAAGATAATCTCATTTTTCCTCTGGCACAGCTGATTTATTCGCTATTGAAAGCTTTGAAAAGTCTCCCATATCTTAAAGGTTTGCTATTGGTCATGTCATATATATTATTGAAATTATTGTTGAATTTGGGAAAGCTTCTACAAGTGTCTTTTACAGATGAGTTGTAAGACCTCAGGTCATTGCAAGTTTTCATGTGCAGTGACTAATTACAAATTCTCTTTGAATTGACAACATTTGTTAACCAGTTTTTCACCAACTTATTATTATGAGTTTTTAGTCAGTCCTGAAAATTCATGTCACTAGCCCAAGTTAGGGCAGTGGGTAATATTTCTGCAAACCATTCCTAGCCCAGGACAACTAGCAATCACTTAGGTATGCACAGAAATGACAGTAAATCACATGAATATATTCTATAAACCAAAACCGAACGTATCTTCTTTCAACTCCTCCTTTTCTGGAGCCCCCAAATATCCCTGATTACTTGATACCACAAGGCACCAGGGAAACATGTGATTGGAAAGCTAGCAGGGGAAGAGACAGCAGTGGATAAACTATATGATTTTTGCAATTTTTTTTTTTTTTTGGAGAAAGAGTTTTACTCTTGTCACCCAGGCTGGAGTGCAATGGCACAATCTCTGCTCACCGTAACCTCTGCCTTCTGGGTTCAAGCGATTCTCCTGCCTCAGCCTCCTGAGTAGCTGGGATTACATGCACCTGTCACTGTGCCCAGCTAGATTTTTGCAAATTTTATAAAAGCTATGAAAATATCAACACATTGCTAGGGTCCCTCTCAGGGCCTTGGAAGGGGGCTGTGCAAATAAAGGCCCTGGAGTTTAACTCAGTAGCTTTCTGGTAAATCCTACTGTGCTTGAGGTAAGCTTTTCTTCATTTCACATAAACTTATAGTATCTAGCAGCGTGTCTTGTTTACAATGAGCTCTTGCTAGTTGTTAAAATTAACTTCAGTTTAAGTTGCTTTCTTTGGTAATATTTTATATAGTATGATATATGTTATTTAAGACCTTCAAATAAAATAAGCCATGAAGAAAATACTTTTCAAATACTATTATTCAAACTTCTCTCTTTACAATTCATATATCTCTAAAGAATTTTCTGGTGCTGTAGTTTTTAAGCCTGGCTGCACAAACCCGACAAGTATGACATGTGCACTGGTATTTTTAAAAAACTCTCTAGGTGATTCTAATGTTTAGCCAGAAATTGATAGCTACTGTTCTAATGGTTGAAATTCCTTTTATTTTTTACTTTTTAGCTTAAATGTCAAAATATTATTTTAGTTCGCTCTGGGCTCTTTTGAATGAAGTATAAGGATATGAGATTCAGGAAATATGATATACATGCATAGCACAATTGGCCCTAAGTAAAATATATCTTTGCTAAAAAGCAATCATCCAGGTAAAAATTCCTATTTATGTAGAATGCAGTACCATGGTGTACTGACAGTACCAGATATGAGCCAGATAATGTGAACAGCTCCTAATTAAACATAAAATTAATTTTCTACCAAGCATCCTCTGTTGTTCTTGAAGGTAAATACAATTTTGTTTGTATAACAAAGGGTGCCTTAAAGGGATCAGCTACGAGAATGTTTCAAACAGGAAAGTGTCCAGCATGATAAATCTATTCCAGTTCATCAAACACCCATGCGTTCTCACTGTAGCTCAGGTAACCTACTGAATTAGGCAGAATAGTCAACTGGCTGCTGCTCTCTCATCTCTCAAAATGGACTGTGTATTACACATGATTAATTTCATTCTGTACACACTGAGTGTATTGACCTTATTTCTATTACAGTAGCTAATGTGGAGAATAACTATAGCCATTTTTAAGGTGATGAAAGAAAATTAGAATTAAGAACTTTTTTGTGAGAATTTTTAATGTTTCACAAGTTATCTGATATCTGAATACAGGCTTACTCTTGAACTTTTCATGGAGATGTTTTATTTTTTAAATTAAGAAAATTCCACATTCTTCTCTTTTAGGTATTTCACCCAAATCTTTATATATACTCAGATATGTCATGTCTCTCTACCTCAATTTGCATAGGTCATTTATCAACAATCATGTCCCTTGAGAGGTCATCTGTAACCACTAATCTAAGACAGCAGCCCCCACCATTCTGTCCCTACTCGCCCTGCTTTATTTTAATTCACAGCAATCATTATCATCTGACATTACATTAAACATCTATCTATCATCTATCTTCTATCTATCCATCTGTTTCTGTCTTCTGTCTATCTACCTTCTATCTAATCTATCATATCTTCTATCTATCTATCTATCTATCTATCTATCTATCTATCTCTGTTACTTGCTTATTGTCTATGTTCTCCATTGAAATATAGGCTTCATGCAGAAAGCCTGTATTTATAAGTTTTAAGTTTTATTAACTGCTGAGCTCTCTGTCTAGCATATAATAGACCCTCAATAAATATTAACTGAGAAAAAATAATGTCAACCAACAAATACCTATTCTGTCCGTTGCCTTGTATGTATGGAGTAAGATAGACCCTATTCCTGCTTTCATGATTTTGACAGTTTAGCTGGAAAGAAGCAGCTACTATTTTTTTAACTATTCTGAGGAAAAAACATTTTGCCTCTAGTCTTAACTGCTACCTATTAACTTTAGGAAAACTATATATCTAGAGTTTTATTTGCTCTACTGTGTAGAAGATGGAAAGAGCAGAATCTTACCCTTTAGAAAGTTTGTTTCAGCTTTCTATTGTTTCTGTTTCTCCTGTATGATTTCACCTATCAGGCCATTAGGTAGGCAGAAACAACAAAGTTGTTGGACAGTTTCTGTCCCAGTTAATATAAGAAAATTTGATTAATTTTAACTTTTAATTTTAGAGTTATCTTGGCTGA
The DNA here is from genome assembly GCF_028885655.2 of Pongo abelii. Taxonomy (NCBI): domain Eukaryota; kingdom Metazoa; phylum Chordata; class Mammalia; order Primates; family Hominidae; genus Pongo; species Pongo abelii. The sequence continues at coordinate 95,863,406 of NC_071995.2, forward strand.
TAAAGCAATATTATCAACTAAATAACTGAGTATAAAACAAGTACAGAAAACAAAACAATATAAATAGCAAGGGGGACTCAGGAAATCTTTAATAATAAATATAAAAATTAACACTGAGTACTTTGTATTCTCAGAACCATAAAATAAATGCATTTAATGTACCACAATATTCTTAGGACCTATTATCTTTTTACAGAGGAGGAAACCGAGTTATGGAGGGATTAATAGCTTGCAGTTTTTTAAGTACAGCGGCAGGAGCAGCACCACTGTCTGGCTCTACTCTTCTCTTTCTTAAGGTGATGTGTTTTGTGGCATCTCTGTCTAACTCGGCTTCCTCATCTGGGGGCATACTCCCCTCTTAAGGCAGTCTTTGTTTCCCCTTCCCTTTCAGGAATCTCCAATCCTTCGGACTTTTCTGCTGTTCTGAGCTCTGCAGTGCATTGCTGCATGGCTGTCCTCCTTACGTGATTGCTTTTGGCTCTTGGACTCTATGTGACATTACCTTTCCTCCCTGATAACATGGCGAAGGAGAGAAATCTCTCTGTGAGTCTGTTCCAACCTGATTCTAATCTCACTTTGAATGAGACTCGAAACTTTATAGCTGTGGGGTCTCTCAGTTACAGCAACTACATTTTGCCATATTGACAAGAATTGGCAGGTGATGCAAATATAATGCTTTCTACAGCATGCCTCCCTCTACCCCCACTCCATGCCCTCCTTCTAATTCTGCTGCTTTAGAGTGTGGATCAACCCACAGTTGTCATTTGACTGTTCAACACATCACATGCACAGAACTCTCTACTCCATTTGTTTTCAGTGGGGGACACAGAACAGCTGTCAATCTTGACTGCTTTGGCCAAAAAATGTTTTCTGGATACATTTTAAAGATTAGCATAACAAACTGTTAAACTTTTTTACTTGGCAGTGCTGCTTCTCCTCAGTTGGTTGAAGGGGAAAACACCCAGTGAAGAAACAGAAAGAATTTTACATCTTTCCCACCTTCTAAGATGATCATCTTGTCATCAATTACGAAAATGAAGCTCACTCATTTCTGAAGGGCATGGGTTAGACACCAAAGCAAAAATGTCAAGTAGCTTTTTCTCTCTTTTTATTTTATACACAAGGTGGATTTTAAAAAGCCACATTTGAACAACAATTGAATACACCAGAAGTAGAAAATAGCAAAGTTTGGTAGTATTCTTGGAGGAAAAAATTACAAAATACCCGAAAGGAAATTAATATAGTGACAAACATTGATTATAGTCAGAAGAGTTGTTTTAAACAATCAAACATGTTTCAAAAAATGAATTCTTCAAATATATTTCAAACACATGATTCAAGCAGTTATTTATTTGTAATCAAACTATGTTATTAAGAATTTGAGTGCTCATATGTTTCAAGACTTTGACTGGTTCTATGCATCTGAATCTAACATAGAATCTTCTGGCAGAAAAGGAATCACTAGGGATTGTTCAATCCGGGCCCTCTGATCCTATGATGAGGAATATTTAAACCACCCAATCTGATAGGTGATTATCTGTTGCTTATCCTATTTTAAAGACTCCAGGGATATAGAGTCTCCAGCATATCCTCATTACCTGTTCAAATACTTAACACTTTGGTTGCTGGATAATTCTATAGCGCTCTCTTGAAAAGAAGGGAAAGAAGATTCAGGGATTACTGATGTCTGTAACAATGACATAGCAGGAGTGGGAGTGGGGTATAATGAAATAGAAGGAAAAAAATAAATGATAAGATTAGAAAAAGCTGAACATTTTAAGGAATAAGTCAGACTGAGAGTTCATTATCTGAGAAAGGAACAGAAAATAAACCTCACCAGAGATAGAGAGAAAGGATCTGCTGGAGTAAATTAATTCCATAATTTAAGGACTCAAAGTAGGAATACTTCTATATTTATATAGACTGAGCTGATAAGGGTGCTGAGCAATGAAGTGGAAGTGGAGGAGAAGAGTCTGTGTTGCAGTTATCAATAACCATTTTATTATTTGCACATATTTGTAGGTCAGGGATTTAGGCAGATCTCAGCTGGGTGATTCTTCTGTTCCATATGGCATCAACAAAGGCCACTAGGTAGCATTTATCTGGCCGACAAAGTGCTCTGGTGGGTTGAAGAAGGTTACATTCACATGTTGGCCCCTTGGCAGAGTGGTTGGAAGGGTGAGGCTCAAGTGGGGCTGTCAATCAGAACACCTGTATGTGAGCTTTCTAGCATATAGGGTCTCAGGGCCATTGGACTTCTTACATGACAGTTCAGGGTTCTTAGAGTGCTCCAAGGAGAGCAGGAAGAAGCTGCAAGATATGGTCTAACATCAGAATCTCAGAATGTCACCTCCTCTGTATTTTAGTGATTAAAAAACAGTCACTAAGACCAGTCCAGAATATGAAGGCAAAGAATGAGACTCCCACTCTTAATGGAAGGGGTGGCAAAGAATCTGTGACCTTTTTAAATCCACCACCATCTATGGTGGTCTTGCTGAGCAAGCTTTTGGGGGAATAATATGATAAAAGTAAGATAGATAGACCCAATTAGGATTTAGAATCAAGTAACAACTGATGTGGCTATATTTGTATCCAAGTAGAATTACAAATAAGCTAATGGGCTTGAGAAATGCCTGCTCTTGTGTGATCCCGGGGCTCACCCAATGTGATGGAACAGAATGAGTGAAGGTGAATGGAAAAAATAAATTTCAGCTCTTTCTCTGCAGTTGAACAAATAATTATTGAGTACCTCCTTATGCTGATTTATAGTATATGCTAGGGACCTCCAAAAAGCAATATAGTCCCTTCCCCTAAGAAGCTCATATTCTGTAGGAGTAAAACGAATGCAGTAGTAGAATAGAATTGTAAACATACAGGAAAATTTATGAAATTTTAGAAATTCAGAAGACTTACTGATATGGATGTGACTAATCTTGCCAGTTCAGGCTGACAGGAAACTTCATGGAGAGACAAAATCCATACAATGTTTCCATGAAGAGGAGGAGTTTGTCAAATGGACTGGGCAAAGCAAACAGAATATGCAAAGGCAAAGACACCTGGAGAACCATGGTGTGTGTCTGTGAGTAGCGGTGTATGTGTGTGTGTGTGTGTCTGTGCGCACACACACGCAGGCACTGCAAATAGTTTAATGAGACGAAGAAGGAGTGGGAGAAAACAAAACTGGCGATGAAGGCAGTGGCTTATGTTTAAAAAACAATCTTGCATTTCATATATTTGATTCTAAAAGTTAGTAGATGTCATTGTAGTGTTTTAAGCAGAAGTCTAACATGATAAGGTTTCATGTTTCAGGAAGACTTCTCCTGGCCATGATGAAGTTGAGAGCTTGGCTTGAGCAGGCCACCTCCTACTCTCAGTAACTGGCAAGTTAACAGGCACTTAGCAATTATCCAGAAATCCTTTCTTACAACAAACTGAAATTCCTCTTGCTTTAATTCAAACTCATTTTTTCTTGTTGGGTTCTTAGAATATTTGCTGTTGATGCATTAAGTTGTACTTCTAGTTTTTCTTTCTTTCCCTGACTTGAGAAGCCTTTCCCTCTTGATAGTCTAAGAACATACTTCACAGCCCTATTACCTGCTCCATAGAATATATATCTAATGGGATATGCTGTCATCACAGCGTTAAGATCTGTCTGCCCAATGAGTTTTGGGAGATCAAAACAGAAAGAAATGCTTCAGTTCTGGCATAGAGCAGGTTCATATGTTTGGGTTTTTATATTAAGGAATTTATTTCAGTTTGATATTCTTTATGTTATTATTTTCTTCTACCATTTTATAAATACTTCTTGGGCTACAAACCACTTCCAAGCACCTGAGTACCTAAGCTGCTCAGCAATAGTCCTTTGAAACCAGGCCATCATGAGCTGGTTTCACATTGAAGGTATATAAAAATATGTTTATGTTAGACCAAGATTACTTCTCAGGATTAGAGAAGACTGTGTACATATACTATATACAATTGTCTCTTCTTGGGGGATTGGTTCTAGGACCCCTGAAAATGTCAAAATCCAAGGATGCTTAATTCATTGTCATAAAATGGTATAGTATTTGCATATAACCTATGCACATCCTCTACATACTTGAAATCATCTCTAGATTACTTATAATGCCTAACACAGTGTAAATTCTATGTAAACAGACCCCGTCTCTACTAAAAATACAAAAAGTTAGCCGGGTGTGGTGGCGGACTCCTGTAGTCCCAGCTACTCGGGAGGCTGAAGCAGGAGAATGGCGTGAACCCGGGAGGCAGAGCTTGCAGTGAGCCGAGATCACGCCACTGCACTCCAACCTGGGCAACAGAGCGAGACTCCGTCTCAAAAAAAAAAAAAAAAAAACAAAACAAATTCTATGTAAACAGTTATCATACTGTATTGTTTAAGGAAAATGACAAGAACAAGAAGTCTGTACATATTCAGTATAGATACAACTGTTCATTTAAAAAAAATTTTTTTTGATTGATGATTGAATGGTTGAATCCATAAGTGCAGAACCCTTGGATACGGAAAGCCAACTGTAATTGTACAGGCATGTGCCACCATGCCCGGCTAATTTTTTGTATTTAATAGAGAAGGGGTTTCACCATGTTGGTCAGCTCATCTCGAACTCTTGACCTCAGGTGATCCACCCACCTCCACCTCCCAAAGTGCTGGGATTACAGGTGTGAGCCACCACGCCTGGCCTCATTTGTATAACATTTAAATCAACTTTCTGGTAATCAACTCATCTGCATAACATTTAAATAAATTTTCAGGTAAGATTGCTGGGCTCTAATGTAGAAAAAGTTAAAAATCTGTTTAGTTAAGTACTATACTTGCATAAAAATTGTTACCATTTACCACTCACCTCCTAAAACAATTGTCAAAATTGCTTAATTAGTAGGCAGAGAAATGAACATTATGGAAGAAATTTGAATGCAGTTTAACATTAAAAAGACTGAGATTGCAGGCCAGGCGTGGTAAATCATGGCTGTAATCCCAGCACTTTGGGAGGCCAAGGTGGGTGGATCATTTGAGGTTAGGAGTTCGAGACCAGCCTGGCCAAGATGATGAAACCCTGTCTCTACTGAAAATACAAAAATTAGCCAGGACTGGTGGCACATGTCTGTAATCCCAGCTACTCTGGAGGCTGAGGCAGAAGAATTGCTTGAACCCGGGAGGAGGCTGAGGTTGCAATGAGCCGAGATCGCGCCACTGCACTCCAGCCTGGGCGACAGAGCAAGACTCCATCTCAAACAAAACAAAACAAAACAAAACAAAACCTGAGATTGCTTCCCCCTAACTTACTGGATATCTTAGCTACTCTATAGGAGTGTGGAGTATATGTTTGGTCTCTAAATTAAGTAGCGAAGGAAATGAATATACAAGACTTCCGTGTATCTTCTCTCAGGCCTAGGTCTACTTGTGAACAAGAAGCATCCTGAAACAGAAGGATGTATCCAAGTGACCGAAATCATAGTTATTTTATAAGCTGAATGCATCCTGGTAAAGTGGAAAAACATGGGTTGAATGAATACTAACTTAACATGGTATTACATAAATTACTAAGCTCAGTTTTTCTATCTTTAAAATGGAAATAATAATACTTACCCTGTCTACCTCAATCAATATGTGCTGAAGGCTGTTTGTGCACCAAGCACTTTGCTAGACCTGAGGATATCTAGTAAAATAGTTTAGAATCATGTGTCTGTTAAGAAGAAGGTAAGTCAACCCAGAATTAAGTTGCCAAAAGTTGCTCTGAGAGTACAGAGACGGTGGCCAGGGATGGGAATAAGAAAACTCTTGGAATGGGTAACATTTGAGATGAGTGTTTAAAGCTAAGATAAGAGAGGTTAGAAATAAGTAGGAGAAAGGCATCTTCAATACATCAGCAAGAAACAAAGGGAAGCACAAGAGTTCTACGATGACAATGAGATAGCAGAAAGAAAGAGAGAAAGTGAGAGAGAAGACTGAAGACCCAAAATAGCAGAGGCCTAACCAAGATGAAGGTTCTTTCCTTTCTCATGTAAACGTTGGGCCCAGGGCTACTTTGGCACTTCATGGTATAAGGAGCACGTGTTTCTTTCATTTTGTTGTGCCACACGTGGCCTCATTCTCAAAGTTCCCTTAAAGTCCAAGATAGCAGCTTTAACCCCAGCCACAAAAGCCACATTCCCATAAGTAGGAAGGAGCAAAGGAAGGAAGTCACTCTTCCTAATCCATATGGTATTTACTTATACCACTTATATTCTGGGATCACTTCTAGATGAAAGCAAGATCTAGAAATATAGTCTTTATTCTGGGCAGCCATGTGCCCAGATACATGTGGTGATAGCTCTGACTGAAGCAAGGAGAATGATCGCTGGGAGACACTTCTGGTGTCTGAGAGTATGTGGTGTGTGCATGTGTGTATATGCATTTGTGCCCAGGTGTGTGTATATGGCTGTGCCCATGTTTCAGAGGCAAGGGGAAGCAGCACAGATTGAATGAAAAGACACCTAATCAGAAGTTACATTGTTGTGAAAAGTTATATTGCAAATGGATAAAGCACATTATAAAATTAAGGAATTATTCTAGGACAAATAGATATTTTAGTGGTTACATATTTAATGTTAAAAAAACAGCCCAGGTTTATAACATGTTGACTTATATATACAAACTAAATAGAATTGCTTACTTCCTCATTTATGTTCCTATAACACCTTCTATCAATATTGTTATATAACATTTTTCTATTAATATTTTATGTCTTTGTTTCTCTAGACCATACATTTTCTAGATTATAAATAATGATTTTGGTGGGGAAACTGATTCCACTGTGTAATGTTTCCTTCCATGTGGAGAGAAATCCATCAGTGTAATAATTCTGGAATCTCTACCCCTTGGGATAAAGTGGGGGCTGGGGAAATGAATGGCTTAACAGAGAGAATTTGGGATGAGAAACTCGGCATGTTGCAGTGAAGCCATCTGGTTTAAGAGAATAAACCCCTGGGAGATGTTGTGAGGGAAAGAGGCACTTATGCCCGGCACCCCGACCCCCCCCCAAATATTTCCATCCACGTGAAGAGACGCTGCTGAGTGTGATACTCGCGACCTTGTTCGAGATCCTCACTCACTTTGGGGAAAGGAGTGATTTGTTCGATTTTGGACTTGGGCATAAGAAACTCGGTGTGTGTGCATAGTTCTGCCCCTTTTTCCTTACTGTCTCTTAGAATCTGGTCTATAAGTTTATGCTGTTGATTGTCTTTGGCCATATGGTGAGCCTTGCAACTCACCATACATGGCCGTAGTGGTTTAGAGCCCCCTGTGGCTGGATGATAGCACTCCTTATGTTTTGTGTTATGCATTAAGAAGTCCTCTTGTTTGCACATATAAAACATAGTTTTCTTTACCAGCTTTAACAGAAAAAAGTAATAACTTGATCTTTATTTACTATTACTTTGTATCTCACTCTCTCTCTCTTTTTTTTTTTTTTTTTTTTGAGGCAGTGTCTTGCTCTGTCACCCAGGCCCAGGATGGAGTGCAAATGGCACAATCTCAGCTCACTGCAACCTCCGCCTCCTGGGTTCCAGCAATTCTCCTGCCTCAACTTCCCAAGTAGCTAGGATTACAGGTGCCTGCCACCTCACCTGGCTAATTTTTATATTTTTAATAGAGAAGGGGTTTCACTGTGTTGGCCAGGCTCGTCTCGAACTCTTGACCTCAAGCGATCTGCCTGTCTTGGCCTCCCAAAGTGCTGGGATTACAGGCGTGGGCCACCGTGCCCAGCCTATTATTACTTTTGTCTTATTTCTCAATTGGGTAAGAATTTTGGTAAGGATGGGGAGTGCTATGGATTGGGAACCCTCAAACCCCAAGATTGTATGTCTATCTATCTATCTATCTATCCGTCTAATCTGTTATTCACGTAATGAATCGTGAATGAATGGGTAGCTGGGTGACAGTGTTAAAGTGGGTTTGTGCTCTTATGATTGACCTTGATAACTTTTGGAACTCATTCATTTGATAAAAAGGGTAATATATTTTAGATATAAATAGGCAAAGCTCAAATTGATAGACACATTAAGAAAAAGACACCAAAGGCATAGTAGTATAGAGCCGGATTTTTTTTTTTATTGTAAAGAGTGAGGCTTTATATTCACCAATATACTCACTTGGTGGCATTTAAGTTTGAAAGGGTAGATCTGATTGAAATTGCTGTGAATATATTTTTTACATAACTGCCTAGATTCTCCTAGGGGGAAAAATCACAACCTTGGTCTTTGATGTCTTTGAAAACTTCATTCTGTCAGACCAGTGCTCTTAAAATGAGAATAATAGGCCAGCACGGTGGCTCACACCTGTAATCCCAGCACTTTGGGAGGCCGAGGCAAGTGGATCACGAGGTCAGGAGTTCAAGACCAGACTGGCCAAGATGGTGAAACCCCGTCTCTACTAAAAATGCAAAAAAAAAAAAAAAAAATTAGCTGAGTGTGGTGGCGGGCACCTGTAATCCCAGCTACTCGGGAGGCTGAGGCAGAGAATTGCTTGAACCCAGAAGGCAGAGGTTGCAGTGAGCCGAGATTGTGCCACTGCATTCCAGCCTGGGCGACAGAGTGAGACTCCGTCTTAAAAAACAACAACAAAAATGAGAATAATAAAACTGGTCACTGTTTCTGCCTGACACCATCACTTCAGAACTCAGTGTGTCCTAAAACCAGAGATGAGGCTTTGCTTATACCTTAGTTATATCCCTGGGAGGGAGAGAGGGAGCAAGTACCTGGATATTGTGAAAAATAGTGGATGTTACGATTAGTAAGAGGCATTTTCTAAGCTAGATAACAATGAGAACATTTGTGAAACTGCAGAGTTTTGAGAGAGTGCTGAAAGGTCTGAATGTCTGAGGAAGGGTGCTGCTGCAAAGACAGTCAGAGATAAGCATATCCATGTGTTACCTTAACACCATCCCTGGGCTTTTTCACCTTTGAGTCTGGTGCCAGTCATCATCCCAAAAGACACAATTTCAAATGCCATAATCTTCAATGTTGACATCCCAAAAGATCAAAATCCCTAGACAAATATTCCTAACGTCTAAAATCCCCCAAATCACATTCCTGAAAGATTAAAATCCAGAACCTTGAAATTGTCTAAAGCTGAACTCCGAGAAAGTGATTAGTGAATTTTTGCTGTGTGCAGGATAGTTGCTTCCTGTCAGTTGTTTCATGTGAGTTGCATCGTGTTAGGAGGAACTATTATCTTGTTATTATTTTTATTTGGAAATTAAGTATGGCTTAAGGAGATGCATTTGAGTGCTAAGTTGACAAGGGATGGATTTGTGGACTTTAGTTGTCAACTTCACTGGATCAAGGAATACCTAGAAACCTAGTAAAGTATTGTTTTGGGTGTGTCTGTGAGAGTGTTTCCAGAGATTAGTGTGTGAGTCTGAGTAGACTAAGTGAGGAAGATCTGCCCTAAATGTTGGTAGGCACCCTCTGATCAGCAGGGGCCATGGAGAGAACAAATACAGGGAGCCAATTAGTTTCTCTCTGAGAGCGGACACAGATTTTTCTTTCACTGCCTTGAACATCAGAACTCCAGGCTCATGGGCCTTTGGATTCCAGGACTAAGAGTCCACTCCCCTGAGTCCTAAGGCTTTCCACTTCAAACTGAGGGTTACACCATTGGCTTCCCTAGTTCTGGGGCCCTCAGGCTTGTCCTGAGCCACTCTATCAGGGTCTCCAGCCGCAGACAGCCTGTTGTGGGACTTCTCAGCCACCATAATCCCATGAGCCAATTCCCCTCTCATGTATCTATATACATATCCTATAGGTTTTGTATCTCTAGAGAATCCTGACTATACTATTTGGTATTGGGGAAGGCAAATATCATTCATTTTTACTGTATTTCTTACAATACAGTGGAAGAGATCTGTGAAATTGTTCCCTTGCAAAAAGACTGTGATAAGTTAAGTGTACGAGTGTACTTAATGGTGAAAGATAAAAGTTTAAAGGCTAATTATTATTGGTGCTTCAAAAGCAGAAAATTGCTTAATTGCAAGAGCCAGGCAATAACTAGACTTTCAAATGAGCAGCATACACTTACAAAATTTGTAGACCATAACAGCTGTCCAAATACAAGTGCAGCGAGTGTTTCAAAGATCCTAGAAGTGGAAATGCAGGCAAAAAATATAAGAACGCTCCCCTGTCAAATTATGTAATTGTGAATGACTTCTGTCACTTCACACATTAGCACCAATTCACTGTGCTGTGTACTTCATCTTCACATCATTTCCAATACTGGAGATATAAATTGTGCAAAAACTGTTAGAGAGTTCTCATTTGTTTTATACATTTTTTTGTAAGTTGGATTCCACAAAGGTGCATTATTACAATATTGACTTTGTGGCAATGTGTGTGAGCACTGTGCATGTATGTTAATACACTGAAACTTCTTCAATAAGTGAAGAGCTGTTTTTTTTCTACATTGGCATCTGTGAATGATAAAAGTTCCCAAGATCTCAGCTCTTTGGGCAAATGCATATGTGGTGGTGACCCACAATGGCTTTTGCTCTATCTCATCAAGACCTAGGTTGTTCATCACCGCATTTCAGACAACTGAAGTTATGCACACAATTGTGAGCCATAGTGATATGGTTTATACATTTTGCTTTTTGACCTGTTTACTTACAGTATGGCTCACTTGCCCATAACTATTATAACTGTGCAACTGTTCTTTGTATACTTTAGTGTTTGTGTGTTTGTGCTTCCAAAAATATGTGTGTTATTATTACCTATTTTATTGTATAAAGTGGCCTATAAACTGTTCAGTCATGGTTTTTTTGTTTGTTTGTTTGTTTTTGAGATGGAGTTTCACTCTTGTTGCCCAGGCTGGAGTGCAGTGGTGTGATCTCAGTACACTGCAACCTCCGCCTCCTGGGTTCAAGCGATTATCCTGCCTCAGCCTCCCGACTAGCTCGGATTACAGGCAGGCGCCACCATGCCCAGCTCATTTTTTGTATTTAGCAGAGATGGTGTTTTACCATGTTAGTCAGGCTGGTCTCGAACTCCTGACCTCAGGTGATCCACCCACCTCGGCCTCCCAAAGTGCTGGGATTACAGGCGTGAGCCACCATGCCCAGCCTCAGTCATGTTTTTATACATTTCTCAAATAAACCCCTCTTTAAAAATGTCAGTAAATCCGTTTAAGTAATTATTTTTGTTATTTTTTTCCAGAATTATATAGTTGGGATTTGGGTCTTTTGGGATTGTTATTTTTGGAATTTCTAGACTTTAGGAACTTTGATCTTTCAGGATTTCAACATTTGGGATTATGGCATTTGGGATTGTGTCTTTCGGGATTACAGCCCAAATCCCTTTGGGTTGCTTAATGAGGATTTAAGGGTTTTTTGTTTGTTTGTTTCTTCTCTTTCTTTGTAGTTACTGGTGAGCCTTAGGGCTCAGACAGTGATGAGAAAGTCAAAATAAGAATCATGAAAAAACCAGGTTGCTTTTCTTTTGTATTTGCTGAGCATTAGAATAATGTTTCTGTTTTCAAGTAAAATTGTAGCATAAAGAGATAACATAATCCACATTTTGGTTCATTTGGGTGGTTTAATTTGGGTGTAATGGGATTTGCTTATATTCTACCTGGTGATAAATGTGACACCATAAACCAGCCTGGAGCTTTCTTGTGTAAACAAAAGACCAGAGAAATTAGCATTAGGACGAACAGCATTTATAAAACGCGATTAGCTTTTGAAGTAGATTTAGATCCTATTCTCTAAATTGTAAAAATCCTCCACTTCTGCCTTTTTTCGGCTCTGTTATCTGCTGAATTCAATGCTGTAAACACAAAAGTGCTCCATAAATATACTCTGGTGATGACAGACTTGGATATAAAAGCAAAATGGTACTTAAAATTGCTCAAGTAAGTTGGTTATAGTTAGATTTTTTTAAAGGCCATGGTGGTATACTTTGGTAGAATCCCCAGCTTTCTTTAAATGATGACGAAAGGTAGCCAGTGCTGTCTCTGTTATGCCTCTGAGTGTCTAATATAAAAATGAATTAGGAGAAAAGGGCCAGGAGACCTAGCAGAGAGTTTTGTTCTGGCAGGATGCAGGTGGAATAATTCTGAAAATTCTCCATGAGGAATCATCCACTGATAAGCTATCATACCCTCCTCAAAAAGGGCACAGGTAGGACTGTATTAACTTGCTGTGTGAAATAATAAATTACCTTGTCCTATCAGGCACACTATAACTGCGTTGGTGGGTTTTAGCAACGTCCCTTCCCTGAGAGCTCAACATGAATGCTTTATGAATGATGGCTGAGCTCTGAGACTCCTCACAACCTTTCTTATATAAAGTTGGTAACCCATAAAACTACCATTCCTTTAAAAAATGACCAATTTTGAACAGATTTGTAAGAAAGAGAATCTTTACTTTTGCGAAATCATATTAATGTGAGTAGGGAGAAGGTTGGAAGGGAAATCATGCTGAAATATTACTATCTCAATGCTCTTTGAAGACTAAAACTAGGAATAATTATACTTAACACATTCTTTAGGGATTCTTTATTTTCGTAGAAATTTTGCTTAAACTAAGATCCCAGATAGGATTTTCCAAGTTTTGTTTAGAGGTTGCTTGGCTATTCTTCAAAAGGCACGAGGTTGGTTTATTGGCAGTTTACGTTTGGATTTTCATAGCAAGTATAAAATAGTTGGCACTGCAAATGTGTGAGTGTGTGTGATGGGTGGGAGTGGGGAGGGATATATTGTTCTCTCTAGCAATTTGCAGATCCGTCTGCCTGTGCAAAACCACTTCTCTCTGTGCGGGATGACTGTATATATCTATATTTTTAGTATTTTTAGATTTTGGCCCCCTTTATTAATTCACTTTTGTCTCCAATGAGAATGTTTCTTGCAATCCTTCTGTCTTTATATGTGCTTTGTAAACCAATAGAGAGTGAGAGCAAAATGAGTAAATGTCTCGATTGCAAACTGTTCATCACCTTCCTTCTTTAAGACAAATTTCACTTCTTACATTCTATACAGTATGGAGACCTCTTTTTTTTTAATTTTTTTTTCTGTTTTTTATTTTATTATTATTATACTTTAAGTTTTAGGGTACATGTGCACAACGTGAAGGTTTGTTACGTATGTATACATGTGCCATGTTGGTGTGCTGCACCCATTAACTCCTCATTTAGCATCAGGTATATCTCCTAATGCTACCCCTCCCCCATCCCCCCACCCCACAACAGTCCCCGGAGTGTGATGTTCCCCTTCCTGTGTCCATGTGTTCTCATTGTTCAATTCCCACCTATGAGTGAGAACATGCAGTGTTTGTTTTTTTTGTCCTTGTGATAGTTTGCTGAGAATGATGGTTTCCAGTTTCATCCAAGTCCCTACAAAGGACATGAACTCTTCATTTTTTATGGCTGCATAATATTCCATGGTGTATATGTGCCACATTTTCTTAATCCAGTCTATCATTGTTGGACATTTGGGTTGGTTCCAAGTCTTTGCTAGTGTGAATAGTGCCACAATAAACATATGTGTGCATGTGTCTTTATAGCAGCATGATTTATAATCCATTGGGTATATACCCAGTAATGGGATGGCTGGGTCAAGTGGTATTTCTAGTTCTAGATCCCCGAGGAATCGCCACACTGACTTCCACAATGGTTGAACTAGTTTACAGTCCCACCAACAGTGTAAAAGTGTTCCTATTTCTCCACATCCTCTCCAGCACCTGTTGTTTCCTGACTTTTTAATGATCGCCATTCTAACTGGTGTGAGATGGTATCTCATTGTGGTTTTGATTTGCATTTGTCTGATGGCCAGTGATGATGAGCATTTTTTCATGTGTTTTTTGGTTGCATAAATGTCTTCTTTGGAGAAGTGTCTGTTCATATCCTTTGCCCACTTTTTTTTTTTTTTTTTTTCTTTTATTGTAATTATTATTATTATTATTATTATTATACTTTAGGTTTTATGGTACATGTGCCCAATGTGCAGTAAGTTACATATGTATACATGTGCCATGCTGGTGCACTGCACCCACCAACTCGTCATCTAGCATTAGGTATATCTCCCAATGTTATCCCTCCCCCCTCCCCCCAACCCACAACAGTCCCTGAAGTGTGATGTTCCCCTTCCTGTGTCCATGTGTTCTCATTGTTCAATTCCCACCTATGAGTGAGAATATGCGGTGTTTGGTTTTTTGTTCTTGCGATAGTTTACTGAGAATGATGATTTCCAATTTCATCCATGTCCCTACAAAGGACATGAACTCATCATTTCTTATGGCTGCATAGTATTCCATGGTGTAGATGTGCCACATTTTCTTAATCCAGTCTATCATTGTTGGACATTTGGGTTGGTTCCAAGTCTTTGCTATTGTGAATAATGCGGCAATAAACATACGTGTGCATGTGTCTTTATAGCAGCATGATTTATAGTCCTTTGGGTATATACCCAGTAATGGGATGGCTGGGTCGAATGGAATTTCTAGTTCTAGATCCCTGAGGAATCGCCACACTGACTTCCACAAGGGTTGAACTAGTTTACAGTCCCACCGACAGTGTAAAAGTGTTCCTATTTCTCCACATCCTCTCCAGCACCTGTTGTTTCCTGACTTTTTAATGATCGCCATTCTAACTGGTGTGAGATGGTATCTCATTGTGGTTTTGATTTGCATTTCTCTGATGGCCAGTGATGGTGAGCATTTTTTCATGTGTCTTTTGGCTGCATAAATGTCTTCTTTTGAGAAGTGTCTGTTCATGTCCTTTGCCCACTTTTTGATGGGGTTGTTTGTTTTTTTCTTGTAAATTTGTTGGAGTTCATTGTAGATTCTGGATATTAGCCCTTTGTCAGATGAGTAGGTTGCGAAAATTTTCTCCCATTTTGTAGGTTGCCTGTTCACTCTGATGGTAGTTTCCTTTGCTGTGCAGAAGCTCTTTAGTTTAATTAGATCCCATTTGTCAATTTTGGCTTTTGTTGCCATTGCTTTTGGTGTTTTAGACATGAAGTCCTTGCCCATGCCTATGTCCTGAATGGTTGCCCACTTTTTGATGGGGTTGTTTGTATTTTTCTTGTAAATTTGTTTGAGTTCATTGTAGATTCTGGATATTAGCCCTTTGTCAGATGAGCAGGTTGCAAAAATTTTCTCCCATTTTGTAGGTTGCCTGTTCACTCTGATGATAGTTTCTTTTGCTGTGCAGAAGCTCTTTAGTTTAATTAGATCCCATTTGTCAATTTTGGCTTTTGTTGCCATTGCTTTTGGTGTTTTAGACATGAAGTCCTTGCCCATGCCTATGTCCTGAATGGTATTGCCTAGGTTTTCTTCTAGGGTTTTTATGGTTTTAGGTCTAACGTTTAAGTCTTTAATCCATCTTGAATTAATTTTTGTATAAGGTGTAAGGAAGGGATCCAGTTTCAGCTTTCTACATATGGCTAGCCAGTTTGACCAGCACCATTTATTAAATAGGGAATCATTTCCTCATTGCTTGTTTTTGTCAGGTTTGTCAAAGATCAGATGGTTGTAGATATGTGGCATTATTTCTGAGGGCTCTGTTCTGTTCCGTTGATCTATATCTCTATTTTGGTACCAGTACCGTGCTGTTTTTGTTACTGTAGCCTTGTAGTATAGTTTGAAGTCAGGTAGCATGATGCCTCCGGCTTTGTTCTTTTGGCTTAGGATTGACTTGGCAATGCGGGCTCTTTTTTGGTTCCATATGAACTTTAAAGTAGTTTTTTCCAATTCTGTGAAGAAAGTCATTGGTAGCTTGATGGGGATGGCATTAAATCTATAAATTACCTTGGGCAGTATGGCCATTTTCACGATATTGATTCTTCCTACCCATGAGCAATGGAATGTTCTTCCATTTGTTTGTATCCTCTTTTATTTCATTGAGCAGTGGTTTGTAGTTCTCCTTGAAGAGGTCCTTCACATCCCTTGTAAGTTGGATTCCTAGGTATTTTATTCTCTCTGAAGCAATTGTGAATGGGAGTTCACTCATGATTTGGCTCTCTGTTTGTCTGTTATTGGTGTATAAGAGTGCTTGTGATTTTTGTACATTGATTTTGTATCCTGAGACTTTGCTGAAGTTGCTTATCAGCTTAAGGAGATTTTGGGCTGAGACAATGGGGTTTTCTAGATATACAATCATGTCATCTGCAAACAGGGACAATTTGAGTTCCTCTTTTCCTAATTGAATATGCTTTATTTCCTTCTCCTGCCTAATTGCCCTGACCAGAACTTCCAACACTATGTTGAATAGGAGTGGTGAGAGAGGGCATCCCTGTCTCGTGCCAGTTTTCAAAGGGAATGCTTCCAGTTTTTGCCCATTCAATATGATATTGGCTGTGGGTTTGTCATAGATAGCTCTTATTATTTTGAGATACGTCCCATGAATACCTAATTTATTGAGAGTTTTTAGCATGAAGCGTTGTTGAATTTTGTCAAAGGGCTTTTCTGCATCTATTGAGATAATCGTGGCTTTGTTTTTCATTCTGTTTATATGCTGGATTACATTTATTAATTTTCGTATATTGAACCAGCTTTGCATCCCAGGTATGAAGCCCACTTGATCATGGTGGATAAGTTTTTGATGTGCTGCTAGATTCGGTTTGCCAGTATTTTATTGAGGATTTTTGCAAAAATGTTCATCAAGGATATTGGTCTAAAATTTTCTTTTTTGGTTGTGTCTCTGCCAGTCTCTGGTATCAGGATGTTGCTGGCCTCATAAAATGAGTTAGGGAGGATTCCCTCTTTTTCTATTGATTGGAATAGTTTCAGAAGGAATGGTACCAGCTCCTCCTTGTACCTCTGGTAGAATTTGGCTGTGAATCCATCTGGTCCTGGACTTTTTTTGGTTGGTAAGCTATTAATTATTGCCACAATTTCAGAGCCTGTTATTGGTCTATTCCGAGATTCAACTTCTTCCTGGTTTAGTCTTGGGAAGGTGTATGTGTCGAGGAATTTATCCATTTCTTCTAGATTTTCTAGTTTATTTGTGTAGAGGTGTTTGTAGTATTCTCTGATGGTAGTTTGTATTTCTGTGGGATCGGTGGTGATATCCCCTTTATCATTTTTTATTGCATCTATTTGATTCTTCTCTCTTTTCTTCTTTATTAGTCTTGCTAGCGGTCTACCAATTTTGTTGATCTTTTCAAAAAACCAGCTCCTGGATTCATTAATTTTTTGAAGGATTTTTGTGTCTCTATCTCCTTCAGTTCTGCTCTGATTTTAGTTATTTCTTGCCCTCTGCTAGCTTTTGAATTTGTTTGCTCTTGCTTTTCTAGTTCTTTTAATTGTGACATTAGGGTGTCAATTTTGGATCTTTCCTGCTTTCTCTTGTGGGCATTTAGTGCCATAAATTTCCCTTTACACACTGCTTTGAATGTGTCCCAGAGATTCTGGTATGTTGTGTCTTGTTCTCATTGGTTTCAAAGAACATCTTTATTTCTGCCTTCATTTCGTTATATACCCAGTAGTCATTCAGGAGCAGGTTGTTCAGTTTACATGTAGTTGAGTGGTTTTGAGTGAGTTTCTGAGTCCTGAGTTCTAGTTTGATTGCACTGTGGTCTGAGAGACAGTTTGTCATAATTTCTGTTCTTTTACATTGGCTGAGGAAAGCTTTACTTCCAAGTATATGGTCAATTTTGGAATAGGTGTGGTGTGGTGCTGAAAAAAATGTATATTCTGTTGATTTGGGGTGGAGAGTTCTGTAGATGTCTATCAGGTCTGCTTGGTGCAGAGCTGAGTTCAGTTCCTGGATATCCTTGTTAACTTTCTGTCTCGTTGATCTGTCTAATGTTGACAGTGGGGTGTTAAAGTCTCCCATTATTATTGTGTGGGAGTCTAAGTCTCTTTGTAGGTCACTAAGGACTTGCTTTATGAATCTGGGTGCTCCTGTATTGGGTGCATATATATTTACGATAGTTAGGTCTTGTTGTTGAATTGATCCCTTTACCATTAAGTAATGGCCTTCTTTGTCTCTTTTGATCTTTGTTGGTTTAAAGTCTGTTTTATCAGAGACTAAGATTGCAATCCCTGCCTTTTTTGTTTTCCATTTGCTTGGTAGATCTTCCTCCATCCCTTTATTTTGAGCCTACATGTGTCTCTGCATGTGAGATGGGTTTCCTGAATGCAGCACACTGATGGGTTTTGACTCTTTATCCAATTTGCCAGTCTGTGTCTTTTAATTGGAGCATTTAACCCATTTACATTTAAAGTTAATATTGTTATGTGTGTATTTGGTCCTGTCATTATGATGTTAGCTGGTTATTTTGCTCGTTAGTTGATGCAGTTTCTTCCTAGCCTTGACGGTCTTTACATTTTGGCATGTTTTTGCAGTGGCTGGTACTGGTTGTTCCTTTCCATGTTTAGTGCTTCCTTCAGGAGCTCTTTTAGGGCAGGCCTGGTGGTGACAAAATCTCTCAGCATTTGCTTGTCTGTAAAGTATTTTATTTCTCCTTCACTTATGAAGCTTAGTTTGGCTGGATATGAAATTCTGGGTTGAAAATTCTTTTCTTTAAGAATGTTGAATATTGGCCCCCATTCTCTTCTGGCTTGTAGAGTTTCTGCTGAGAGATCCGCTGTTAGTCTGATGGGCTTCCCTTTGTGAGTAACCCGACCTTTCTCTCTGGCTGCCCTTAACATTTTTTCCTTCATTTCAACTTTAGTGAATCTGACAATTATGTGTCTTGGAGTTGCTCTTCTCGAGGAGTATCTTTGTGGCGTTCTCTGTATTTCCCGAATCTGAATGTTGGCCTGCCTTGCTAGATTGGGGAAGTTCTCCTGGATAATATATTACAGCGTGCTTTCCAACTTGGTTCCATTCTCCCCGTCACTTTCAGGTACACCAATCAGACATAGATTTGGTCTTTTCACATAGTCCCATATTTCTTGGAGGCTTTGTTCATTTCTTTTTATTCTTTTTTCTCTAAACTTCCCTTCTCACTTCATTTCATTCATTTCATCTTCCATCACTGATACCCTTTCTTCCAGTTGATCACATTGGCTCCTGAGGCTTCTGCATTCTTCATGTAGTTCTTGAGCCTTGGCTTTCAGCTCCATTAGCTCCTTTAAGGACTTCTCTGTGTTGGTTATTCTAGTTATCTATTTGTCTAATTTTTTTTCACAGTTTTTATCTTTGTTGCCATTGGTTTGAATTTCCTCCTGTAGCTCGGAGTAGTTTGATCGTCTGAAGCCTTCTTCTCTCAGCTCGTCAAAGTCATTCTCCGTCCAGCTTTGTTCCATTGCTGATGAGGAGCTGTGTTCCTTTGGAGGAGGAGAGGCACTGTGCTTTTTAGTTTCCAGTTTTTCTGCTCTGTTTTTTCCCCAACTTTGTGGTTTTATCTACTTTTGGTCTTGGATGATGGTGACGTACAGAAGGGTTTTTGGTGTGGATGTCTTTTCTGTTTGTTAGTTTTCCTTCTAACAGACAGGACCCTCAGCTGCAGATCTGTTGGAGTTTGCTAGAGGTCCACTCCAGACCCTGTTTGCCTGGGTATCAGCAGCGGTGGCTGCAGAACAGCGGTGGCTGTAGAGCAGCGGATCTTGGTGAACCGCAAATGCTGCTGCCTGATCGTTCCTCTGGAAGTTTTGTCTCAGAGGAGTACCTGGCCGTGTGAGGTGTCAGTCTGCCCCTACTGGGGGGTGCCTCCCAGTTAGTCTGCTCCGGGGTCAAGGACCCACTTGAGGAGGCAGTCTGCCCGTTCTCAGATCGCCAGCTGCGTGCTGGGAGAACCACTACTGTCTTCAAAGCTGTCAGACAGGGACATTTAAGTCTTCAGAGGTTACTGCTGTCTTTTTGTTTGTCTGTGCCCTGCCCCCAGAGGTGGAGCCTACAGAGTCAGGCAGGCCTCCTTGAGCTGTGGTGGGCTCCACCCAGTTCGAGCTTCCCGGCTGCTTTGTTTACCTATTCAAGCCTGGGCAATGGCAGGTGCCTCTCCCCCAGCCTTGCTGCCACCTTGCAGTTTGATCTCAGAATGCTGTGCTAGCAATCAGTGAGACTCCATGGGCGTAGGACCCTCCGAGCCAGGTGCGGGATATAATCTCCTGGTGTGCCATTTTTTAAGCCCGTTGGAAAAGCACAGTATTAGGGTGGGAATGACCTGATTTTCCAGGTGACTAGGAAAGGGAACTCCCTGACCCCTTGTGCTTCCTGAGTGAGGCAATGGCTTGCCCTGCTTCAGCTCGTGCACGGTGCACTGCACCCACTGTCCTGCACCCACTGTCTGGCACTCCCTAGTGAGATGAACCTGGTACCTCAGATGCAAATGCAGAAATCACCCGTCTTCTGCGTCGGTCACTCTGGGAGCTGTAGACCGGAGCTGTTCCTATTTGGCCATCTTTCAGTTTGGAGACCTCTTAACACTTGGAGTCAGTCCTAGATCTACTGCATGCTTTAGCTGTTCCTCTTACCTTTCACAATAATGCCTCGTTGTTCTTTTTATTCATGCAGATTTATGCTAATGATTATTTGCTATGCAAATATTTCAATTTAGTACTTATGGTAGAGAAAGCACCAACCAGCAGACCTGAAATTGAAGCTTAGCTCAGCTTTTAAGTGTGAAACTTCATGTGTTTTACTTCAGCTCTCTAGGTCATAGTTTTCACATCTGTAGAATGAACATTCTAGTAATTGTCTCTTAGAACTGTGATGATAATTCAGTAATTGAAAAGCTTAATAGTCTGAAACCTAATATAGGAATTAGGCACGTAGCAGAGGCTGCTCTATGTCCACCCCAATTCTCTCTCATCTTCTTCCCTAGTAATGTAGTTCTGTCTGGATCCAGTCTGGGACTATATTTTGTGGCCTCTCTTGCGCTAGATGTGACCTTGTGTTTAGGCTCTTGTCAGAGGAATAATTTACTTTCATTTACCTTGTGAGATATCTCTTACCCAGGACTTCAGCTTGTCTTCTTTCTGATGGACTGACTGGAAGGGCTATTATTAGAGTGACTTTGAAGGCCAAGTATCTTTAGACCAGTTCTCTGAATTGAATTGTGGAGCAGAGCTGTCAGCTGATCTAGAACACCTGTCCTGAGCCATTGGGTGAAAAAAAAAGATTTCTATTTTGTTTGGGCCTTTGCACTTTGAAGTCTACTTGTAACAGCAGTTTAGCTTACCATAGCTAATACCAGCATTGTTCTTGAGTCCATGTTGATAGAGATTCACAAAGTCATAGAACTGGAAGGAGCCCTAGAGGTCATCTTGCAAACAAACAAACAAACAAACAAAAATGCTTGGAGAGAAAATAACTTTTACTTGGCTATAAAACAAATTAATTACACAATTGGAATAAAATCTAATTTTCATTACACAACATTGTCTCTTTGTAGAGTGCGTGATAAACATGGAATCTAATCCCTACGAGGTAGTATATGCAGAACATATGAATAGATTCCAAAAGTGCCTCTGTAAACTTTTTGTAACTCCTGTAGGAATGGCAAATTAGAGAAGCACATAGACTCTTACCCAACATTTTACACTGAGATTTGAGTGGATAAGCAGGCCCTTATAGAACACAAACTTTGGGGCTTCTTTTTCAGCAGTCCCTGAGCTGGAGGGTCCATGTATCAGATGAAGGGGCACATCCCTTTGGTTCTGTGTGAGAACAGCCTTAGGGAAAAATGACCAACCTAGCAGCAGTGCTGGGTATGTTTTAGTCACAGCTTCTGAAGCTTGTGTGCTCAAAAAGATTGATCTAAAATGGCTTCTCGAAACATAATCCAACAAGAGAGAGACAAGATTATGTTTTTAGCATTTGAACCTGAACATGCTCACTCTGTTTTAAAAGGTCTTATGGGACTGAAAAAGCCCAGGGAAACAGAAGTCGCTGTTCTCATTAAAGGAGAGAGGTATCTTTATTCATTGTTTTTATTCACATCAGTTAATTTAACATGCCTTGAAGGGCCTCTTCCAGGGTAGCAGTATTAAAGTAGCAGCTTACTCACTGATTATAAACAAACATTAGTCAAATTTACTTACAAAATTTGGTGCACGGGTAAAAAGCAAAAGAATTACCTCCTACCTGACAGATGGAATGAGTCCCAAAGGTCTCTTCTGGTCTTGTGACAATATGCCATTTAAGAAACTTGGAATGAAATCCAAACTCTTTAACCGTGACTTGTAAATCTCTCCATGATCTGGTCTGTACCCAGCCTCATCTCAAGACCCTCTTATCCTCGGCTTGCTACTGAGATGCCTCATCCCAGCAGTCTTTCTGTTCTAAAACCACAACCTCTTTCATGCTGCAGGGCTTTGCACATGCTATTCATACAGCCAGCTACTCCTTCTCTTCTTGGGTCTCAACTTAAATATCACCTCCCTTAGAGATGTCTTTCTTGACCACCTACAAAAGGAAGGCTCACTCTGTTTTTCCTGCACTTCAGCTTATTTCCTTCAAACCGTTTATAGAAATTAATTTATGTGTCTGCTTATTTATTTTATGCTAGCATTAATCTCTTCCTCTGAATGGTGACTTAATTGGCTAATTAAGCCATTTTGACCATAAAAGGGGCAAAGTTTAATCCAGGATGGTCTGAAAACTCTATGTTGAAGCAAAGCCAGAGATTAGGTAAGGAGAAATTGAAACTGAGAGACTAGGAATGCAGAGTGGGATTAGTGACACGAATTGGGTTTTTTTTTTTTTTTGGAATGGCAGACAGGCTGAGGTGGACTCCCAAATATAGATCAGTCTTGTAGCGAGGTTGGAAAAGAAGGCTAAAGAGATCCAGAACCTAAGAAGAAGCTGGTAAAGTAAAAGCCAAGGCAAGGAAAGAGGCAAAATCTCAGAGAGACTGACTGAGACTCATGTCTATGTTGAACTCTTTAGCGAGCATCTCAGCACTTGCCTGGATAGCCATGTTCAAGACTATTCTCAGTATCTCTTAGGGCGATCGTAGTGGATGTTGTTCCTCTGGGCAAGTGATTTCACCTCCCTTTGTCTTTGTGATTTGTCTTTGGGTCAAACAGCTGGAAAGTGATTCTTTCGTCTGTCTAGTATTACCCCAACCAGTTCTTAACTCTGTGCCTATACCCCAACAATAAGATGTTTTCCTAAAGCCTTGCTAGCTGATTTCCTTGACAGCAGGTTTGTACCTTTGGTCTAGAATCAGTTTATAAACCTTGGGCTGCCCTTCACCTTCCTCAAATTCTGAGCACTCTATGCCCCATACATACACAAAACCCTGTTCAGGCTTTGCTTCTTTTCACCAAAATTTACCCTTTCCTCCTTGAAGAGGAACCCAGGAATCCTGCTGGTTTGCAGTCTGCCCTCTAGTGCAGATAATTCTCTGTAGACACTGCCTTTCTGTTGTTATAGTAACGGCAGATGTGCCTTCTGGAATGTTATGTTTCCTGGGAACACTGCTGGGAGGATCAGAAGAGAGATTTACTTGATCCCAGTTCCATTTCAAATTAAAAAAAATTCCACACCCACAACTGTATTTGTTTTCCTGCCTTACAGAAGCCAGGAGAAATTGACAGAGTAGTAGAACCAAATCTTGACAAGAAGCAGGACATGTAACATAATGAAATCTGATATCTAGCATGTTCTACTTTACTAAAGAAAACACAATGCTCATAATTTAGCTGTACTTTGATTATCAGGATAAATTATGCAATAAAATATACGGGTATAATGGAAACTTCAAAAGCAACAAATAGATGATAAAGGATATAAAAGTAGATTATTGTACTTAGCTTCGATTTTAATGCTTGTAAAATGAATGAAGCAATGTGTTTATATGCAGAAAGTCATATTATCATAAATATATTTGCTAAAACAGGAAGCATAAATTGTGGTTAAATTTCCTAATGTCTGATGGTATGCTTGAATGTTTCTTTGTGATTAAATGTGAACAATTGCTCCTTTAAGGTAAACGTCTGTGTATATGTGATTAATCAGATTGAAATGAAAGTGCAGACAGCTCACGCATACCTAGTTATCAGAATGATAGATTTTAGTCTGTACTTGTAGGTGAAGAAATATCTGTTAATAACCCCAGCAGCCAAACCCCTGATGTCACTGATAGCTCAATGATTTGTGCACATTCTGCATTATAGAGCTCATTTGCAGGTTTAGGGGCTACACAATAATCCATTGGATCGCAAAATTATAACATGAAAAAAGTGACATCCAGATTTATGCAAGCATTATGACTGCAAAGTGCATTTCATCAGTGAGAAGTTTAAAATTGCTGCTGTTGTAGCTGTCATAGGCATCTTATTTTCTTTGGTTTGTGTGTAGGCAAGACTGTCAAGCTTTTGTCACACAAACTGGTGTTTTTGTGTACTATCGCTCTCCTCCTGCTGGTGACAGCCAGTCTCTGAATCGAGTTGTTATTAAGTCTTCAGCTTTAAGATAGTACTTGACTAACTTGTTTGAATTACACTTGATCATAAACACCTTAATGTTTTACTGGGTATAAAAGATTCAGAACAAAAAAGGAAAACAGCTCTGTAGTAAGGATTGGTGGACTGCTGGTGTTGCTCTTCATCACTACAGGGAAAATGATGTTGAACTTCGAATTCTCAGTTCTGGGTCTTCTCAAAATAAAGCCCTGGGGTTAGCAGGAGACTTTGCATGTAAGACTTGGGTGTCTTCCCCATGCTGTAATCCTGATTTTCTAGACCTGGTCACTGTATCATCAGATTGTCAAACACTCTGCCCTGCATCTTTCTGCCAAGAAACTTGCTCTTCTCACAGCTACTAAGACATTTGTTTCTGGAGGCTTGTTGGTCCAAAATGTCTAGGGGAATGAATTTATTTACTACTGACCTTCTTTCAGATTAAAATAATTTTTCCCTTACTACCAATTGTGTTTGGTTCCTTGCTCTGAAGAAACTGGGAAAAATGGACAAAGTAATAGAGGCAAGTATTGGCAGGAAGGCTGTGGGATATTTGTATGATGAAATCTTATACCTAGTATGTTCTACCTTTGTGCAAGGGAATGTAATGCTAGTAATTTACCTGTACTTTGATTGCTAGGGTATATTGTGAGGTAAAATATATGGATAGAAGGGAAATGTCAAATGCTGCAAATAACAGAGCTAAATGGATTCATTTATTTAGCTTCAATTCTAATACTTGTTAAATGAATAAAGCATCGTATTCAGAACCCCTTCCTTAGACGATCCCATACAATTGTGTCTGGCACAATACCCAGCCCACAACAGGCACTCCATAAATAGGAGTTATTATTGTTATTACTGTTATTATTATTATAGGCAAAAATGAATATAGTTATAATAGCACATTTATCTGGCAAATATAGGCCAGAACAAGACCACCAGAGTAAATGAGTATCCCCACAGAAACCCACACGGATGGCACCAGTGGACTCCTTCCAGAGCTTGCCTGGCTTGGCTCTTAAATAGCTTTTGTTAAGCCTGTCTCAAATCTCCAGGACTATACTATCCAGTGCAGTAGCTACTAGCCACATATGCTATTTACATTTAATGAAAATTTAATAAAATTAAAAATTCATTTTTTTAGTTGCATGAGCCACATTCCAAGTGCTCAGTAGCCACATGTGGGTAGTGGCTAGGAGGTTGGACACATGGAGAACATTTCTATGAGAAAGAGTTGTATTGGGCAGTGCTGCTCTAGGGTAAACCTTGCAAAGAACCTAGAATTTGGAACCTGAAGTCTGCAAAATGTAGGAAAAAAAAAAAAAAAAAAAGCAACTATGCAATCAAGTAAGTACCAGAGCTGTTGGTGGAAAACAATTAGCAAGGAATTGAAGAAGAACAAATTGAGCCCTGTAGATGCATTTTAAAGTCCTTGGCTTCCTTGAGTGAATCCCATGGTTGGTAGAAATGGGCAGGCTAACTGGGAGCTTTATCCATTACCATTCAGCATTGCTTTCAGCATCCTGCAGAGAAAGCCATGGGTCCCAGGAAGCTGAAATGGAAGGAAAAACAAAAACAAAAACAGGGGATCATCCAAGAGAAAAGTAGTTTGTGGCAGAATGAATCTGGAACTATATGTTTTATCTTTAAAAGGTGTCTTTTTCAAACACAATGTGATTTGGGGGTTTCTTTAATGCTTCTGAATTTAATCATGCTTAGAAGGTGAGCAAAGTCATTCCTGGTTACTCCTTCTTATGAGTAAGTTCCTAGTTATCCATCACATCATCATCATCATGAATTGTGTTACATTTTTTAATGATACTCACATAATTAATCTCAAGAGTGGCAAGAGGTGCGTTTGTCTGAGTCTTCACAATGGCTAAAGATGCAACTAATGGCATTGCCTTCAGAATAAGTCACAAGAATTCAATACGTGTGATAGTATGTTGACATTCTGTCACAGAACCAGTGTGAAAATATAGGTGGCTTTTAAAGATAGTTTTCCTCCCTGAAAGTTTCTTAATTTCTTATTTTTTCAAACAATTTAAGTCACTTCAGTTAGGGAACATTGTAGCATTCTTGCCTTGAAAGATTCCTTCATGTGTAACCTCCCAGGGAATTTAAATATAGTAAACTTTGCTGAATTTCACTAAATTGAAAACTGAAATTGTCACTTATTGGAGAATGAAGTAGATTGTATGGTATTGTCAGCATATTAAATCTTGGGTGAACGTTGTAAATATTATTGATTGTTTTTAAATTAGAGAAGTGTCTGCACATTCAATATCAATTCTAGCTCAATTTTTAGAAATCAAGAAATATATTAGAATCATAATGCTGACAGGGACCTCAAATGACAATCTTATCTTTCCTCTTAGACTCTAAGTCATACTGGAAAAAAATGATTCTGGAGGCTGGGCGTGGTGTCTCATGCCTGTAATCCCAGCATTTTGGGAGGCTGAGGTGGGTGGATTTCTTGAGCTCAAAAGTTCAAGACCAGCCTGGGCAACATGGTGAAACCCTGTATCTACAAAAAATACAAAAATTAGCTAGGTGTGGTGGCATGTGCCTGTAGTCTCAGTGACTTGGGGAGGCTGAAGTGGGAAGATTGCTTGAGCCTTGAGCCTGGAAGGTCGAGGCTGCAGTGAGCTGTGATTGTGCCACTGTACTCCAGCCTGGACAGCAGAGCAAGACCCCATCTCAAACAAACAAACAAACAAACAAACAAAAAGGTCCTGGGAAGCTTGCTGTGAGCAGGAAGGTGGGATGGTGGAAAGACCACTGATTATGGAACCTATGACCTGTGCTCTCATCCCAGCTTTGCCACAGCTTTCCCCCAAATCCTTCAACATCCCTGGGTCTCAGTTTCTTTATTGATGAAATGACAGAAATGGACAACATAGTTTCATGGCACTTTCTAACTCTATCTGTTTTGTACTGCTCCATATAATTTATGTATTATAAATTACCACAAATTAATGGCTTGAAACAATTCCCATGAGGTCCCAGTTGGGTTCCCTGCATAGGGGCCTTTAAGACTAAAATCAAGGTGTTGGCTGGATTGGCCTCTTACCTGAAGACTCTGGAGAATAATTTGTTTCCATTAAGGATTAGGTTCCTCATTGTTGTAGGATTGAGGTTGCTAACTTCTTACTAGCTGCGAGTTAGGGGACACTCTTAGCTTCTAGAGGCCACTGACATCCCTCATCCTGTGGTCTTCTCCATCTTCAAGCCAGCAACAGCAGGTGAAATCCTTCTCATGCTTCTAACCCCTCTAGCTTTTTATCCTGTTACTAGCCCAAGAAAACACAGTGTTTTAAAAGGACTCATGTAATTAGGTTGGGCTCACCTAGATAATTTCCTTCCTGATTAAATAAAAGTCAATTGATTAGTAACCTTAATGACATCTGTGAAATGCCTTCTGCCACGTCATGTAACACAATCAGAGGCATGATGTCTCATCGCAGTCACTGTTGAATGAATTAGGAATATCTTAGGGAACCATTCTAGAATTTTGCCTACCACATTAACTCTAAAAACCTTGGATTCTACATCTTCCAGGCCTGCAGAGAATGCTTTTCTATAAAGTTCTTTGCTTCTCTTTCTTCCATCTGGCAATCCTTTCCTGGTAACCAATGTTAGTTTTTCTTGCTGCAATTTAAACTCACTGCTGTCAGTCCTGCCTATATTCTTCTGATCTTTTGAAATTTTCTGAAGTCAAGTTTTACCTTAGTGCACTCCTTAGTGCCGGGAGACAGTGGGACATTTCTAGAGCCTGTTGGTCATCGTGGCAGAGAACCAGTGCTTTCTCAGTGACATAGACAAAAGAGGCTGACCTGGCAGGATGGAGAGCAGTGGTTTGAACTGGTAGATGCTTAGATGGACTGCTGTCTAAGAAGGGGCAATGTAAGAAGGGACAATGACATCTTCTCATGTACTTAACAGTGGGCCACAGATGAAAGCCACAGGGACGGTGCAATCCTGCCTTCATGCTTAGTATCAGCCTTTCTTCTGTTGAGGGCATTTGTAAGGAGCCATTTTAAATGAGGTTGGCCTTTCCTGAGTCCAGCCCCTTTGTGGGGATTTCAAGTGACTTAGATGGTTCTGAAAATACTTTTTATGATGATTTTTATTATATAAATAAATGAAATAAAATCCGAAAGTACAGATGGTCCAGTAGATGAAAATAAAAATCACCTCAATCTCATAATCCAGGGGAAAACACCATTAATATTGGCTTGTGTATCTTTCTAGATATCATTCTATGGCATGTGCACAAATTAAGTTTTAAAATGATATTGTGCAACACTTACAATTTATAGTGAAGACTTTTCGTGTTGATGGAGATATTTCTTTTTTAAAAGTTACAAACACAGTTTATTATAACAGTAATACAGTAAAACAAACATTTTAAACATAGGAAAAGAAAGAAAAAAGCATGTATATTCTCACCCTAATACATAGATTTACTTACATTTTGATGATGTTTCAGTTTGCCTAAGCATTTTAAAAAGCCCTACTTGATAAAGATATTTCCATGACATTATTTTTACATGGCTGGCTTCTAATATTTGATCTTATGAATATACTGGTATTTCTTCAATTATTTTTGCTGAACATTTAGGTTGTTTCCATTTCTCACTGTTGTAAAAAATGCTTCAGGGAACATCTATGTAGCTAGATTTTTTAGCATATTCTTAGTTACTTAGGATAAGCTTCTAGGCATGAAACTGTTTGGGCAGAGTAAGCATACATATTGAAATCTTTTGAAATATATTGGTGATGCCTTCCAGTTGTATAATGCCCATTAACTAATATGGTGTTGTGGAAAGAACATGGTTTTGTGGTGGAAAGATGGGCTGGAACTGCTCTTTGATTATATAATTTTGATCAAATCAATTTTCCTGACCATCTCTAGCCTTACCTGTAAAATGAGACTAATAATATTCACTCTATCTACTTCAAAGAATTATTATGCAGGTAAAGAGAGATGGTCTATGGGGGAAAGGACTTTGACAATTATAAAGTGATGAAAAAATAGTCATTCATTTATCACTTGTGCTAAGCAGAGTCAGTGGTCTTCAAGTAAATAGTTCACCAAATCCCATTGAATTACACCTCTTTTGAGAATGTTAGATCATACTAACATCCCCCCAAAAGTGTACTGTGGATTTGATGACATTCCAGTGAGTATGTCACTGGCCCTACTCCTGCTGCTAAAATGTGCTTCCAAACTTGTGTGCCAGTTTCTTTTCTTGCACAAGAAAGTCTGGAACTTGGGAAGTCTATTCTGTCTGGTTATTATATTTATTTGTTTTTTTGTCACCTTGTTTTTTCAAGTTGGCTATTCACTCATTCCCCTGCTGATCTATTATGTTCTCTATGAGATTGTCTTTATTGGTACTCATAGGTGGCACTTAGCACTCATATGGCACTTTTAATCTTGAAAGCACTTTACAGACATTAGCTAATTAATTTTCACATCACAGCATGATAGGTAGGTAGGGAGCTAATCTAAGCATTTGAGCTATGGCGATGAAAGTTGTGTTACAAGTACAATAAATTATTTTTTATTGTTCTTTGGAGGAGGAAGAGATGGTTATGTAATTTGTCCCAAATCACAAAAGGCGTTTATATCAGAGTTGAAATTCAAGCCTAGTCTGATGAAGTTAGTCATATCACAGGCCCCCTTATGGGTTCTGATCAGCTTGCTCACAAAGATGGTATTATGAGAGGGAAACCAACCAGCTGGCTTTCCTTTCTCCTCTGCACAGGGAGCAACATTACTGGCACTTGAGCCCCTTTCTTCTTTCCTTTTGGAATGATGGCACTTATTGAGATGAACCTGATGAGAAGTTTGAAAATATTTCAGAGAAGTCTCCAAGTTTATGAGGGAGAAGGAGGCTCTACCCCTCAAGAGAGCAAATATGGTTGGATTAAAATTTTCTTTTGAAATCTAAGAGTGTCTCTAATTGGTAAAATGAAAATATCACCCTTGCTTGGGAAGATGGGAAAATAGAAGGGGTAAAAATCCCTTGGCTTGGCTTTCATGAGTTTTACCATTAGGGACCCTAGAATGGAGAGGGAGGGCAGGAAGCACAGAACCCAAAAGTACTGGCCTTGAAATTTGCTCTTGTCCTAGCTTCCCTAGAGCTAATAGAGATTGCACAACTTCCCTGGATCTTGGGGATGCCAATCAGAGTCTCCAGAACTGATTTTAGAAAGGGAAGAATACTAGAAAATCTGGTTATAATGAAGAAAGGGAGCTTGGTCAGGATTCTCCAGGATTCTCCTTCCCAAAGACTCCATGGATGGAACTCAGGCAGGGATGGGCTCTGAACCCCCAGGCATTCTCTTTTCAATGACATAATTGAAGGTAATTTGAGGATCAAATTATTGTAGGAAAATATCTGGTTCCATTTCCTGTGCCCTGAAATGCGGTAAAGACTTGCAACTTTGAGACTGGAATTTGCTGGTTTTGGTGGTCATGGTGTGGTGGTAGTGGAGGAAGAAGCCAGCAAGAACAAGTTCTGATGTTTGATCCATTTGGCAATAGCTCTCCTCTGATAGTCAGATTTCCCGGGTCTCTATAATTTCCCATGGCAGTGGGTGTCAATCTGAACACCTAAGCAGATGGCCCAAATAAGAGGGGAGATTTGACATTTAGCTGTTAATTCATTTTACGATATGGGCTGTCATGTATTATACATGAGGTAAATAAAAGTGATGGACTAATTATGGAAACGTGCACTGCCTTCCAATTACTCTTGGATTATATGTTTAATATTTTGAAGTATTCCAATTACAGGGAGATTTGTCACTGCAGAAAACATTTTTTTATTTATTTATGGAATTCCAACATCCTCTGCAGGGAACGGAAGCTCAGTTAATTTTTTTCTGTTAAGTTAATGAACATCCTAGATTTTTCAACACAACTGGGATTTTAAAAAAAAGTTTGAATCATATTTTAGACATGTATTTTTGACAACCTATTTCACAGTTGAGTGGCCTCCCCCTCCCTATCTGGGATTCCGGCCCACTTTCAAATAGTAGATCCACATTTGTTGTCATAAAAGGGCAATCTTGGCTAGGCGCGGTGGCTCCCATCTGTAATCCCAGCACTTTGGGAGGCCGAGGTGGACTGACTGCTTGAAGTCAGGAGTTCAAGACCAGCCTGGCCAACATGGTGAAACCCTGTCTCTACTAAAAATACAAAAATTAGCTGGGCATGGTGGCGTGCACCTGTAATCCGAGCTACTGAGAAGGCTGAGGCAGGAGAATCACTTAAATCCAGGAGGCAGAGGTTGCAGTGAGCAGAGATTGTGCCACTGCAATCCAGCCTGCGTGACAGAGTGAGACTCTGTCTCCAAAAAAAAGGCAATCTTGTCATTTTAAAAACATCATTTCTGGTTAATTCGAGATCTGTAACTTGTTTTGGTCTATTAACTTTATCATAGTTCTTTCAAGAGCCATTTGATTGCTAGAGGAATGGATCAACACAGCAAAATGGTCTAACATTATCCAAAGGTCTAGTTAAAAATTATCTATTTAAAAGAAAAACAGAAGCAAATAAGTTCTTTAAAGTTTAAATTCACAGTTATGAGGAACACTGGCAATATTTGGAAACTACAGGGTTGTCTTACTTTGTGCCTAAAGACAATAAAACTACCTTTTGTTTTGTTTTGAACTAATGAGCTAATTTATGCTAATTACATAAAAAGAGACACTTTTCTCAATTGTATAAAAATTTGAAGTTTTATAAAGATGGAAATTTTTTGTTTGCTTTTTAGTTTAAGATAATTATTGTCTAATACAGAGCTCACAAATTTTATTTTGATCTTTTGCAAAGAGCCAGCTTCATACAATGGAGCATAGTAGCTTTATTACAAAAGCAAATGCTATGCATTTTATGGTTTGAGCATTATATTCATAAATAGTGACATTTGTTTCATATGCTTATCTCTAACCTCATTCCAAAAAAATCACTTGAGACAGCTTGTATGAATAATAAACCAAAATAGGCAAATTACAAATGAGTAATTTTTTCAGAAACAGGGAACCATAGAAATAGAAAGTTAAAACTTGGGGAAGAGTTTGAACATAAAGAAGGGTACACGGTGGCCAAAGATAAGCCACAAATTAGCCCTACCTGTCTTGGTGTCCCAATGAAAAAGGGAAGCAAGATTAGTTCTTTAAGACAAATGATCTACAAGGAACAAACATATCTGTTCCTCAGGGCAAACAAAGCTTTGTTTCCTGCTAATTCAGTTGTTTATATTAGTATAATATAATATTACTATATTAGTACACTTTTTTTGAAATAACTGTATTTTGTGTGTGTGTGTGTGTGTTACTTTTGTTCTATCATAAAACCCAAGTGTGGTGACTTAAAATAACAAACACTTATTATTTCTCTCTATTCCATGGATTGGCTGGGAGGTTCTTTTGGTCTGCGCTGGTTTGGCTGGGGCTGGATGGTCCAGGATGGTCTCACTGGGAATTCTGAAAGTAGTGGACCCTATGTCTGCATGCTCTGTCATCCTCCAGAAGGCTAATCCAGGCTCCTTCACATGGTGGCAGGAAGGTTCTGGGTAGCAAGAGAGAGCAAACTCCAATAAGCAAGCACTTTCCAAGTCTCTGCTTATATCATATTTGCCAATGTCCTCTTGGCCAAAGTAAGGCACATGGCCAACCCAGATTCAAGGAATGGAGAAAGACATTGTCCCTCTTGATGGCAAGCATTGCAAAGTCCCATTACAAAGGGACACGAATGGAGAGAGGAGAAGAATTATTGTGGCCAGTTTTGCAAACAATCTGCCATAATTGGGAAGATTGGGAAACAATCTTTCTCTTCAGCATGCCCCATTGATCATTAAGGCTGAGCCTAGGCCTGGAGTAGAGAAGAAGGACATTGTGTCAGCTATCAAATTGTTTCCTCTCGCCTGTAAATGCACTGTTCTGTATATATGTTCTGTGATAACCAGTGAAATTCCTTTAAGCATTTCTTCTGAAAGTGAGCAGGATGGTAAGCTTTCTCAGCAGAGGGCACTGGAGGGACGCTGCGTGGGACAGAGGCTTCCTGCAATTTCTACTGGGCCCGGAGGTCAGCAGTGTGTGTATAAGGACACTCCATAGATCCTGTACTAACCACAGGTCTAGAACACACTCACTCTGACTTTGCCTTCTTGGCCTGGTAATAATTTTTCCTCAGCCCTCTTTATATGGAAACCAGAAACTTAACACAATCCACAAAACCTGCATAGGGGGCCTAGAGAGTCACAGACTGAGCTGTTATTCCTTCTGCAAGCAACCACTCCTCTCACCACCCCGTGCATCCAATACACTCTGAAAGTCTCTGCCCCTGTCCCTCCAGCACCCGGACTCCCACTGCACACCCATGTTTCTGGTTGCTGACAGTCTGCTCCACTTTCCACAGCATTGCCTGGTGTTTGCCCAGCAACTCCAGACCAGCTCTGGCCTGGCTAAGCCAGCAAGCTTCTCTGCCAGGCAAGCACAGAAAGCAGCACACGTTCTCCAGTGAAGTCTGAACCCCTTCCAAGTTTGTCATTCTTTGGGTAGTCTCCCTCAGCACTAGGGTATCATACAGAATTTTCTTTTATAGTTATTTAATCATGGATACTAATTCTTACATTTAATTTCCTGTTTAACCTACTGTGTGGTTTCCATCTCCTGATTGGACCAGACTGCTACGGACACGATATAGAGACAACAATAAGAATGACACAATGAATTCTGGGGACTTAGGGGGAAAGGATGGGAAAGGGGTGAGGGATAAATGACCACAAATGGGGTGCAGTGTATACTGCTCGGGTGATGGGTGCAGCAAGTTCTCACAAATCACTGCTAAAGAACTTACTCATGTAACCGAACACTACCTGTTCCCCCAATAATCTATGGAAATAATTTTTTAAAAAGGATTCGATTAGGCTGTGAGTTACAGAATAAACAAAAATAACAGTGGTTTAAACAAGATGAAAATTTTTTCTCTTTCATATAAAAAGAAGTATAAAGTTGATCCCTCCAGGACTAATAGGGCAGCTCTGTCTGTGTTGCTAGGCTCTGTCTATATGGTTGCTCTGCTGTGCTCTACAAGTGGCTTTTACCTTAAAATTGCTGCTTAAACATCAGCCATCATATCCACATTCTAGCAAGACACAGGAGGAAAAGGTGAAATGCACATCTTCTTAGTGATTCCTTGTGAATCTGAGGTCTTTTATGAAAACTGTTAAAAAAAAAAAAAAAAAAAAAAGAATCTCTTGTGGTTGGATCTAGGGTTGTGAGGCTAATGAGTGCAACCTCCTTGCCGTGATGGAAGAAAGCCTGTCTGAGAATGGAACCAACCCAGAAGAAGCAGTGCTCTTAAACCCAAGGAAAAAAACAGGGTTCTTGTGACATCATTTCATCCCCTGCCTCAAACTATAGCCAAAGCCAAGAAGTACTCTTGGATTTTTAAAATTACATGAGTGATTATAAATTTAGGCCTTGACACAGAAAGACAAACATCACATGTTCTCATTTATTTCTGGGATCTAAAAATTGAAACAATTGAAGTCATGCAGATAGAAAATAGAAGGATGGTTACCAGAAGCTCAGAAGGGTAGTAAGGCGGAAGCGATGGTGGGAAGGTGGGGATGGTTAATGGGTACCAAAAAAGTAGTTAGAAAGAATCAATATGACCAGTATTTGATAGCACACTAGGAGGACTATAGTCAATAATAATTGTACATTTAAAAATAACTAGAAAAGTATAAGTGGATTGTTTGTAACATAAAGGATAAATGCTTGAGGGGATGGTTAGATACCCAATTTTCCATGATGTGATTATTAAGCCTTGCATGCATGTACCAAAATAACTGAGGTACCCTATAAACATATACACCTACTATGTACCCACACAAATTAAAAATAATTTTTTTTTAAAGAGAGAAAACGGACAAGCTGGAGACTGCCTTCACTCCTCCTGGTGAACAAGTGGGCAAATCAGATACATAGAAAGGCAAGGGAGGAAGAAGGGAAATGGAGGTAAAGGGAAGTGATCATTTCTTTTCTCCTTTTTCCCAGGGCAAAAACCGGGGGACAAGTTTGGGCCATCAAACTGCTTGGTCAATATGAATAATTGAAACTCTCATACAATATTGTCAAGTGTGTCATGGAAAAACTCCTGGACAAAAGTCTGGCTTTTTTTTTTTAATGAAACTACAAATACGAATATTCTATGACCCAGGAATTCACCCAGAGAGAAATGAAAACATGTCCACAAAAAAGGTTTGTCTAGGAACGTTTGGAGGAGCTTTTTCATAATCAGCCTAAACGAGAAATAGCCCAGGTGGCCATCAGTAGGAATATTAACAAAAGGTGGGATGTTCATACACTTAAACACTCTTTAGTAATAAAAGGAGATAGATTCTTGATACATGCAACAACATGGAGAAATCTCACACACATCTACCCATCCCCCCTCCATCCTCTCATCTTAGTTTTGATGTATTTCAAAGTAAATTACAGATTTAAGTATACTTCCCCCTAGTTTGGCATACTCATGATTAGTCTGATTTATTCTTCATTATGTGAAAGAAAGCTTATGAAAAAGAACACATAGAGCCAGGCATGTGGCTCATGCCTGTAATTGTAATCCCAGCACTTTGGGAGGCCAAGGCAGGTGGATCACCTGAGGTCGGGAGCTCGAGACCATCCTGACTAACATGGAGAAACCCCATCTCTACTAAAAATACAAAAATTAGCTGGGCATGGTGACATGTGCCTGTAATCCCAGCTACTCGGGAGGCTGAGGCAGGAGAATCGCTTGAACCCGGGAGGCGGAGGTTGCAGTGAGCCAAGATCGCGCCATTGCACTCCAGCCTGGGCAACAAGAGTGAAACTCCATCTCAAAAAAAAAAAAAAAAAAAAACACATAGAGTATTATTTCAAATGAAGTTCTAGAGAAGGCACAACTAATCTAGGTTGGATAAAAATGAAAACATTTGTTGCCTCTGGGGAGCCGGAGCTGGGGATTGAGTAGGAGGGGACATGAGGGAACTTCCTGGGGTGGTCATAATGTTCTGGTATCTTGATGGATAGAAATTTGGGTAACACAAAGGTATGTACATGTGAGCATTTGTCAGCATCCATAAATGTATGCTTTAGATTTGAATATTTAGTTGCATATAGTTTCTTACATAAAAATGTAAACAAATATAGCTAGTTAATGAAAAGTATGCTGAAGCATTTAGGGAATGGTATACAGGTATCTGCAATTTACTTTTTGAAATACATCAAAATAAGAGATTGATGGATAGACCATGCATTGAATAGAAGGATAGATTATATGATAAAAAGAAAGTATTCTTAAATGTCGATGGCAGTAACTGACCGGTAGGTATATAGATATTCAATGTAAAATTCTTCCAACTTTGATACATGTTTAAAATTTTCATAAGATAACATCTTTTTTAAATGCTCAGTTAGGTATGGGGAGCTACAGAGCACTCATTCTAAGAGCCTGCTTTCCCCTGCTACCAGGGGGAAGGCTGCGGGTCATTAGGACAAGAGACTTGCACAGCGATTTCGGCATGATATAAGTTTTGGGTGTTCACTAGCCCCAGGAAATGGGTAGATAGAGTGCTCTAAGGCAGTGCTCCTGGAGCATCATGCTTTGAGTGTGATGTTCTTGTTATACAGAATTTTTCAGTGCCCCAGGTTGGAGACATGGAGGTGCTGAAGTTGCCTGTGAATGACAGAGATCTGGGGTCAGGCTGAAGAGGCCATCATGAGTGGCAATGAAACTGGGAGCAAAAGGCTAAGGCTTAGAACAAAAGGCCCTAGCAGTGGGTGTTAGCATGATGTTTAAGAGCTAAGGATCAAGCAGTTCTCATGGGTTGCTTGTCCATTCACTCATTCATTCAATAACTATTTCTTGAGCAACTACTATGTGCTAAACAGTGCTCTAAGTTCTGAGGATACAGTAGTTAACAAAACAGATATTCAAAAAGTCTTGCCTGGGCATGGTGGCTCACACTTGTAATCCCAGCACTTTGGGAGGCCAAGGTGGGCAGATCACCTGAAGTCAGGAGTTCGAAACCAGCCTGGCCAACACGGTGAAACCCCGTCTCTACTAAACATACAAAAATTAGCCAGGCTTGGTGGTGCACACCTGTAATCCCAGCTACTCGGGAGACTGAGGGAGGAGAATTGCTTAAACCTGGGAGGTGGAGGTTGCAGTGAGCCAAGATCGGGCCACTGCACTCCAGCCTGGGTGACAAGAGCAAAACTCTGTCTCAAAAAAATGAAAAAGAAAAAAAACCCACAAAAAGTCCTGATGAGGGAGAGAGGAAACGACAAACAACTAAATAAGTAAATAGGAAATATGTCAGATGATGATAGATACTATAGAAAAAATAAAGCAAGGAAAGGTAAAAGGGAGTATCAGAATAGAAGAATTAGTATTATATGCAGAGTGGTCTGGGAAGAACTCACACATGAGGTGATACTTAAGCAAAGACCTGAAAAATATAAAGGAGTATTTCTTACAGCTATGTTAAGGAGCTATCTTACTTTAGGGCTAAAGCAGCAAGTGCAAAGTCCCTGGGACAGAATTTTGCTTGCCATCTTTGTAGAAGAGTTAGGAGATCAGTTTGACCTGAATCAACATAAAGAAAGTAACAGGAGATCAGAGAGGTTGTAGGGGACCAGAGATGATAAGGACTTAAAGACTTTTACTTTGAGTAAGATGGAACGCCATTGGAGCATTTGAGCAGAGGCATGAACATCAGAAATAACATTATTTGCAATTTTAAAAAATTGTAAATAGGCTGAAGGGCAAGAGTCAAGGCAGGAAGGCCAAGTATGAGCCTTTGGTTAATCCAGATAAGGAAGAATGGGGGTTTGGACCAGGTGGAAGAGCAGATAGGAATTAGTCAGGTTCTCAGTACATTTGAAGGCAGAGCCAATAGCATTTACTTACCAGTAGAGCTGGGATCAGAGAGAAAGAAAGGGATTGAGAATGATGTCAAGGTTTATGGCCTGGGCTCCCGGAATGAAAGATAAATGCTATGGCAAGGATATAGGAATTTGGGGGGACAATCAATAATTTAGGATTGGACATGTTGAGTCTGAGATGACACTTAGTCATCTAATTAAAATTGTCTAGTAGGATATTGAACAAATGTGTCTGGAATTCAAAGGAGAGGTCTGGTCTGTAGATATAAGTTTGAGAGAGATTGCATGTAGAAGCTGGTAAGATCAGCTAGGGAGCATGTGAGATTAGCAGCAATGGGGCAAAGAGACTGAGGAGGGTAGGCAAGTGAGGAGAACTGCAAAGGATGGCTAGATGCCACATGAGGGAAGTTCTCAAAGGACGAGAGGGTCATCAATCATGTCAAATGCTGCCGATGGTCCAGGGAGCAGAGTGCAGCCTTGTCCAGCCACTCTGCAACAGATCAAGAAGGATCCATCCTGGGGACACAGTGTGTATCCAGGACAGTTCATGTAAAATACTCCCTCTCTCAGTTCTCCATATCCAGTCACCCCTTGGAAGGTGCATGACAATGTTGAAAAGCTGAAATACCAAAACCCAGTGTTCAGTGAAAGGGACTGCTTAAATCATTTTATTAGATTCGCTTTACCTGTCTGATTAAAGTTTCCACCTAGCAAGAGGGAGCTCAGAGGAAAGGATGATGTATCGAAAAAAATAAAATTAAATAAATAAGTAATGGGGCTACATTTTCTTTACACATCTGCATGTGTGATAAGTAATTAAGTAACCTCACCCCATTAATAGTCACACTCTGAAAGGTCTATAGCTACTTTGACATACTTTAGAGTTCGTTCTTTCTTTCTTTCTCTCTTTCTTTTCTTTCCTTTCTTTCTTTCTTTCTCTTTCTTTCTTTCTTTCTTTCTTTCTTTCTTCCTTCCTTCCTTCCTTTCTTTTCTTTCTTTCCTTTCTTTCTTTCCTTCTTTTCCTTCCTTCCTTCATTCCTCCTTTCCTTCATTCCTCCTTTCCTTCCCTTTCTCCTTCCTTCCTTTCTTTCTTTCTTCCTTTCCCTCTTTCTTTTTGATGGAGTCCCACTCTATTGCCCAGGCTGGAGTGCAATGGCGCAATCTCAGTTCACTGCAACCTCCACCTCCCAGGTTCAAGTGATTCTACTGCCTCAGCCTCCCAAGTAGCTGGGATTACAGGCATGCATGCCCGACTAATTTTTTGTATTTAATAGAGACAGGGTTTCACCATGTTGGTCAGGCTGGTCTTGAACTCCTGACCTCAGGTGATCTGCCCACCTCAGCCTCCCAAAATGCAGGGATTGTAGGCATGAGCCACTG
Source organism: Pongo abelii (assembly GCF_028885655.2). NCBI lineage: Eukaryota > Metazoa > Chordata > Mammalia > Primates > Hominidae > Pongo > Pongo abelii. The sequence continues at coordinate 95,903,083 of NC_071995.2, forward strand.
CACCTGGCCTTGAGTTCTCTACTTCTTATTAGCCAATCGCTTCTTACTACAATCCCCTGCTACAGTTAATACTTCTTTTTGTTAACATTTTCCTGTTAAAATTACTGTATAACTTTGGTCTCCTGATTGGACCAAGACTCATGTGGTGTCCCCCCAAAACCCCCCAGATTCATAGTGATTTCCCCAGAGGCCATAGCTGAGCTATAGATCGCACTCCTTTTCCTTTCCTCCAATCCAGCCACTTGATTTCAGTGGGGGCCATCCACTGTGGTTCCCCACCTCCTCGGGATTGGTTCGTAGAGAAAGTATCAGCCCAAAGCTATCTAGTCTTTCCAGTGTTGTTTTTTTTGTTTTTTTTTTTTGAAACTTGAGCTGGGGTGATGGAAACATTCTATATTAAGGTTGCAAAAAAAAAAAAAAGGTTGCAGTAGTGGTTATGCATGGATGTATAAATTTGTCAATGCTGACTGAAATGTACACTTATAATAGGTGCATTTTAAGCGTCCTATATCTCAATATAGTTACTTTAAAAACAAAACAAAACCTTGTGCTCTGGGATTGAAACTAAGGATACAAACTGCCTGGGGCAGCCAGCCTTGTGGGGAAGGCCAGACTGAGAGAAGGAAGCTGAGATACACAGAGGCAAAGATGAGGGCAAGTTTGTGGGCTCTGGTCTCTGGTTCCTTTTGTATTCCAAGAGTGGATTTACCCCTTTCTTTTCTGCTATTTGTTCTTCTGTGCTAATACATTCTCTTTTTGCATAAACTAGCTCAATTCAAGTTTCCGTTGCTTGTAACAGAGACTAAAAATATCTAATACAGAAAGAAAAGGTCATTGTAGGCTGAGCTAATTAAGGTGAGCAGACTTTATTTTGGAGCTGGATTTTATAGGGTGCACAGAGCAAAGGCAGAAAGGCCCCGTAGGTAACAATGTTAAGAAAGCACAGTGGAGAATAAGGATAAATTTGGCATTTGTGGGGTTAGGCAGAATATAGCAGTTCAGAGCAGGGACTTTGAAATCAGATGGATTTGGGTTTAACTCTTAGCTTTGCTTTTTTGCAAACCAGCATCCTGGTGATTAGAGACAACCCAAGGTCTCTGAGTGTCAGATAGTTGTTGCAAGGTTTAAATGAGATTAAGTATTTAAACCATCAAAATGACTAGCATAGTAATAAAAATGATGGTGAAAATAATAGTGGTAATTATTCATGCTTTTGATGATTGGGAAATAATACTTTAAAAACACAAATAGTTAGTTACAAAGTAATAATTGATAAAATTGACCTCAATGCCCTAGGAAAATTCTTAACCAAATTGCAATCACTTAGAAAAGAAGTAGGTGATTCCTGAGATCAGTAAGGGCTCACCAAGAACAGGTCATGCCAAATTCACTTCCTATCCCTTTTGTTAGTTTTATAAAACAGAGGGAATAGGGGGATGCTATTGACATGGTCTGTCCATTTTAGAAAGGCACAGGATAAGGAGATCGTATAGCCTGACTTGGATATTTTCAGCCAGGAGAACCTCCCCTTTTTACAGAGTATCCCCGGTTTCTTATCAGCTACATCCAATGTTTAGAAAGCCTTTCCTTATCTGGACCTGAAATTTCTATACTGGTGTTTTAGTTCTACTCTTTGGAAGTGCACAAAAAAAGATTGGTTCTTTTTTCTTTTAGTACTTGAAGATTAAGGTTCCTCTTCATCTTCCTTCAGATATTTTTTCTTCTGTTATCTCAATCCTCAGTTCCTCACATTGCTGTTCATTTAAAATAATTTCTAAACATGTCTAATGACTTCCCTTCTGTATTAGTCTGTTCTCATGCTGCTAATAAAGACATACCCCAGACTGGGTAATTTTTAAAGGAAAAAGGTTTAATTGACTCACAGTTCCACATGGCTTGGGAGGCCTCACAATCATGGTGAAAGACGAAGGAAGAGCAAAGGAATGGGATATCTTACATGGTGGTAGGCAAAGAGAGAGCTTGTGCAGGGGAATTTCCATTTACAAAACCTCAGATCTGGTGAGACTTACTCACTATAACGAGAACAGCGTGGGATAGACCCACCCCCCTGATTCAATTACCTCCCACTGGGTCCCTCCCACGACATGTGGAAATTATGGGAACTAAAATTCAAGATGAGATTTGGGTGGGGACACAGCCAAACCATATTATCTTCAGTGCTTTATTGTACCATGTCCCTCTTAGAATTAATAGTGATATTTCTGATGTTTTTTAGACCTATGCACATTACAGAAGGACTGACACCTGGGATGCAATAATATTTTCATCTTTTGTTTTCAACACTATGAACATTTTAAAGGAGCTATGTGACATTCTTAACTCATTTTGAACTTGAGAAAAACAAAATTCAGCTACACCCTTTAAAATATACCTATAGCTGTGCTATACCTATTGATTTTTTAAAATCTAAAATGTAGGGTTTTACCATTATCCTTCTTATTAGTTTTAGCACAGTAACCTAACCTGTCAAAATCTTGATCCTGTCCTCTGTCATTTTAGTTCTCTCTCCTGGCTTCATTTCATCCCCAAATTGGATTTGCATGATCCTACATTATAAGCCACTGACAGACGTGTTGAATAGGACAGAACCAAGTATGGAGCCCTGAAGCATGTCATGAAGACTTCCTTCTGCATTGACTTCGTTTTACTAATTGGTCCTCTTTCAGTAAAAGGTTTCAACCAGCTAAAAATTTTTCTTATTTGCACTCTGGTCATCTTCTCATGTGGCTGTCAAGAAATACTTTGAAGTTATAAGAAGAACCTAGATTCTAGATGTATTAGTCAGGGTTCTCCAGAGAAACAGAAGAAACAGGATGGGTGTTTTGTGTGTGTGTGTGTGTGTGTGTGTGTGTGTGTGTGTGTGTAGAGAGAGAGAGAGAGAGAGAGAGAGCGAGAGAGAGAGAGAGAGAGTTTTGTTTTGTTTTGTTTTGTTTTTATTGGTTTATGTGATTGCGGAGGCTTGGTAAGTCCAAAATCTGGGGTAGATGGGCAGGCTTGAGATTCAGGAAAAAGTTGCAGGTTGAGTCCAAAGGCAACCTACTGGCAGAATTCCTTCTTGCTTTGGGGAGGTCAGTCTTTATTCTATTCAGGCTTTCAACTCACTGGATGACTGAGCCCCCCAACTAACCACCTCCCCCATTATGCGGGATAATCTGCTTTACTGAAAGACCACTGGTTTATATGTTTAACACATACCACCCCCCACAAAAAAAACCCATAAACATCGAGAAGAGTGTTTGATAGAATATCTGGGCACTGAGGCTGTTATGGACTGAATGTATGTGTCCCCCTCAAAATTCATATGTTAAAATTCTAACCCCCAAGCTAATGGTATTTGGAGGTAGGGCCTTTGGGAAATAATCAGGTTTAGATACGGTGATGAGATAAGGCCCCATGATGGAATTAGTGTCCATATAAGAAGATTGAAGTGACAAATCTGTCCTTCCTCACCTCACTGTATGAGGACACAATGAGAAGGCAGCTGTCTGCAAGCCAGGATGAGAGCCCTCACCAGAGAGAAGCATGGGAGGACTCTGATCTTGGACTTCCCAACCTGTAGAACTGCGAGAAATAAATTTCTGTTGTTTAAGCCACTCAGTGTGTGGTATTTTGTTATGGTGGCCTAGGCTAACTAAGATAGCGGCCCAGCTAAGTTGACGCATAGCATTAATCATTGCACTGAGGTTAGACACATCTGGCCTGCCATGAAGAATTGTTCAGGCTGTACTCTTCACAAAAGCACTATGCTGAGGAGTGGGTGGGCACTGCACAATAGTCAGTGTACCGTATGCCCAGCCATGCACTTTGGACTAGGGCAACATCTACTTGCAGGAAAGGGACACTTTATTTAAATTAGTACATAGACATAGTCTATGCGCCAAGCCACGTACACTCGGCCACATTTGTCTGATTTGCACAAAGCCTTAGTATATGCAAGTTTTGGTCTCACATCTAGCTTCTAATTCTGACTCAGCTTCTTAGTAGCTATATGACCTTGGGCAAAGTCATTCATTTCTATGAAGCCAATTTTCCTCATTTGTAAAATGGGTATGTGTACCTGGTTCTGAGATTTAGATCAAATGAGTTAACAAGTATGAAATCCCTGGCTGGCCTAGTGTCTGGCACATAGTAGTGGAAAAGGTAGTCAGGGTGATGATGTGGTACATTTTTCTGATCTACAACCTAGTATGCCCTTCAGAAATAGTCCGTTAGCATGTTCTTAATTGCAAATATTCTTCCTTTCTTGGCTTAACTGTGGATTCCACTTAGAAACCTTGGCTGATCTGGATGACCACAAGGGTTGCTTTCCAAATGTTTAAAAAGCAAGAGATTGAGATATTGAAATTGTTTGTCTGACTTAGGCAAGGACAGTCAGAGTCAGGGGACAGTGAGACAGGCCTATGAGTTTCTATTGCCTGGAGCACACAGCTGGCAAGTCTAATTTTAAGTCCTTGCTGAAGTCCCTTTTGATGCTCATAAATGCAGAATATCCTATTTTATCAAAACAGTGAATTCTAGAGAGACAGTAAACAGATGACATCCATGCAGGCCTCCCAAGCAGAACAGAACACATGGTCACTAATAATGTTTGTAAATAAATGAATAAATTGCACAGAGAAATGCAGGATTGGGAATGGATAAAGCATAGACTTTTTTTTCCTCTTAATTAAAAGGACTTGGCTGACTTAAAACACCAAAGCTTACTTTGCCTTTGTGAAGGAAGGATTTGGAATCAAGTGTTAAATCTCTGCTGGTAATTCCATGGCTGCTTGAAGTCTCAAATACATAATGTTTTTTAGTTTGACACCTCACTCCAAAAAAGAGATAATGCTTAGTATAAGTCAATTGTAAATGGCTATAAAATGGGAAAACCTCTTACATGGCTTGATTTTTTATAAAAGTCACAGTTTGGAAAGTATCTGAGAATGTGATTCCTTTATAGAGGATGTCCCTATTCCAACAGATTCTGTTCCAGATGAATTTTAAAATTTTCCTAACGGAGCACGTCAGCATCCTTACCATCCTTCTTCTTGTCCCTCTCTTCCTCTTCTCTACAGAAAAGCAGAATTGACAGTGACAGTGGTGTCTGTGTACACCTGGCAGAAAGAAAACCAGAGGCTCATAAAATGATGAAGGCTGTTTTCTTTTCAATAATTCCTCTGTATGCTTAGCTTTCTCCCCCTCCACCTATAGCCAGGTCTTCCTGGGTATATGAAGGAAGGAAGGATGGTAGGAAAGAGAGAGAGAAAGAGTGGGAAAGAGAGAAAGGGGAAAAGGAACAAGAGAAAGAGATTAGTGGTAGACCTAACAGCAGGATAAAAGAGAAAGAGGAGGATGGGTTCCCTGGCCTTTTGCTGGTGTCTATTGAGCAGGTCTGATTCTGTGATAACGTATCAAGGGGTAGAAAGAACTTTGTGCTTTGGATGAAATTTCTGCCTCTGTTGCTTTAATTGGCCCTCAGTTCCTGAGGCTCTCCATTGAGTCAATTCCTTCTAAGCCATAGATAATAGAATTACAGCCTCAAACCAAACCAAACCAAACCAAACCAAACCAAACCAAACAAAACAAAAACCCTTTGATGTTGTCCAGTTCATTTTGTGAAGAAAAGGACAAAGGCCTTGTTAGGGATGACTCAGCCAAGGTCATTCAGCCAGCTGTGGCTGCAGCTGCACTAGACTCCATTTCCTGAAATCAGTGAAGAGCTTTTGCTTTTGTCACTGCTGTATGCAAAGGCTCTGCACGCAGCTCACCATTCCCATGATCTCTAGTTTGATGTCACTTTGAACTTTCCTGAAAATATGACAAATGCCAATTGGCTTGTACATTAATTTACTTTTCTTATGTCTTTCCAGGAGGCTGAGGAAACAGGCAGTCATATTAATTCTAAATACCTTGGTGTAGCATAAAATGTTCTCCACTGTCATCATCCTCTGCAGTCCTCCCGGGACTCATGCCTCAGTGACCCTGATCCACCCTCTGTTCCTTGCAAACATTCAGTACCAACTTTGCATCCTTGTACAAACCACACCTACTGCCTGAAAAGCTATAACAATGGCAACAATGGGCGTTTATTAATTTCATACTTACCAGCAAGGATTGATTGGTAAATCACTAGAATTAATCACCGAATGAGTTTGAACATTGGTATACTGACTTACCATGCAGGGATATTAAGAAACCACAGCACAGTTATCCATTGCTTCTGGGACTAAAGGGAATATTTAATTGTGTCACCCAGAGAATATCACCTTATATTAAGCAAGGCTCAGACAGGAAAAAAAAAAAAAAACATTCTAGGTATTTCTAGCAGGAAGGGCTTTACAATAGAGGACTGGAGGCATATAAAACCATTGATGAACAAGATGCATTCTGAAAGGTCAGAAAAAAAGCTCTGCTAGCTCTCAAGTTCCCTCTGAAGTTCACAGGATGTCATGACTGCCTGGAACACCAAATTAGGTGATTTTCAGAGACCACTGCAAAACTTCATCCACTGGCTAAAGCTCATACAGTTGTCTGCCTCTTCTGGAAGATCACTAATATCACCTTGTTTCTCTTCTACCGTCTACATATCATGGGAATTCCTTTTACTGGTGCAATATAATCTGGAAACATGTTGATAAGCACTTCTTGTAAATGTAGTTTCCAGGCCTTTAGCCTATGAGATATAGGGGAGAGTATAGAGTATGGTGCCATATTGTCAACAGACTATCAGGCACAGATGGCATTTATGTTTCTTCTTATTGTGGTGAGAGAAATGAGAAGAAAATCCTTTTTTTAGGGCTTCCATTTCCATTCTAAGTAGGCAGTGACTTTTCTGTCTAAAGAAGTTTAAACTTCCTCCTCTCATCACCATAGCATGCAAATGAATACTGACTGTAAAGAAAATAAAGGTACAACGACATTGTAAACACGCACACAAAAAAATGTTCTAAGGGCTGCAGTCATTTTCAGGTTAATAATCAAGGTCAGAGGTCAAGAAACTTTTCCTATAAAGGGATAGATGGTAAATATTTTAGACTTTGCAGGCCCTATGGGCTCAGTTGCAACTGCAGGCATACCTCAGAGATATTTCAGGTTCAAACCAGAGCACAGCAATAAAGTAAATATTGTATTAAAGTGATTCACAAATTTTTCTTTGTGTCTCAATGGATTTAAAAGTTATGTTTACACTATACTGTACTCTAATAAGTGTGCAATAGCATTATGTCTAAAAATGTACCTACTTTCATTTAAAAATACTTTATCGCTAAAAATTGCTGACAATCATCTGAGCCTTTGGTGAGTCATAATCTTGTTGCTGGTTGAGGGCCTTGCCTCGATAGTGATGGCTGCTGACTAATCAGAGAGGTGGTTGCTGAATGTTGGGGTGGCTGTGGCAATTTTATAAAATAAAACAACAGTGATGTTTTCTGCATTGATTTATTTTTTCTTTCATGAAAGAGTTCTCTGTTGCCTGTCATGCTGTTTGATAGAACTTCACTCTCAGTAGAGTTTCCTTCAAACTTGGAGGGAATCCTCTTAAACCTAGCTGTTGCTTTATCAACTAAATTTATTTAATATTCTAAACATTTTATTGTCATTTAACAATGTTCACAACATCTTCATCAGGAGGAGATTCCATCTCGAGAACTACTTTCTTTGCTTATCTATAAGAAGCAACTTCTCATCCATTCAAGCCTTACCATGAGATTATAGAAATTCAGTCAAATCTTCAGGCTCCACTTCTAATTCTAGTTCTCTTGCTATTTACATCACATCTGCAGTTACTTCCTCCACAAACGTCTTGAACCCCCTGAAATCATCCATGATGGTTGGAATCAACTTTTTCCAGATTCATGTTAATGTTGATATTTTCACCTCCCATAAATCACGAATGTTCTTAATGGCATCTAAAACGGCAAATATTTTCCAGAAGGTTTTCAATTTGCTATACTCATATCCATCAGGAGAATCACAATCTATGGAAGCTATAACCTTACAAAATGTATTTCTTAAATAATATGACTTGAAATTTAAAATCACCCCTTCATCCATGGGCTGCAGAATGCATGTTGTGTTAGCAGGCGTGGAATCATTAGTCTCTTTGTACATCTTCATTAGAGCTCTTAGGTACACTGTCAGTGAGCAGTAATATTTCGAAAGATATCTTTTTTTTTCCAAGCAGTAGGTCTCAACAGTGGGCTTAAAATATTCAGTTAAGCATTGTGTTAACATATGTGCTAACATCCAGGCTTTGTTGTTGCACTTATAGAGCACAGACAGAGTTGATTTAGCATAATTCTTAAGGGTGCTAGGATTTTCAGAATGGCAAATGAGCATTGGCTTAAATTAACATCACCACCTGCATTAACCCCTAAAAAAAAAAGAATCAGCCTTTCTTTGATGCTTTGAAGCCAGGCATTGACTTTTCTGTAGCTATGAAAGTCCTAGATGGTGTCTTCTTCCAATATGAAACTTTAGTCTAAAAACAGTTAAAAATCTGTTGTTTAGTATAGCCATGTTCATAAATGATCTTAACTAGATCTTCTGGACAGCTTGCTGCAGCTTCCACATCAGCACTCGCTGCTTCTACTTGCAGTTTTATATTATAGAGACAGCTTCTTTCCTTAAACCTCATGAACCAACCTCTGCTAGCTTCAACATTTCTTTTGCAGCTTCTTCAACTCTCTCAGCCCTTACAGGATTGAAGATAGTTAGGACCTTGCCCTAGATTAGACTTTGGCTTAAGGGAACATTGTAGCTGGTTTGATCTTCTGTCCAGACCACAAAAACTTTCTCTATATCAGTAATAAGGCCATTTCTCTTTCTTATTTATATATTCACTGGAATAGTATTTTAAATTTACTTCAAGTACTTTTCCTTTGCATTCACAACTTGGTTACCTGTTTGGCACAAGAGACGTAGCTTTTGGCCTATCTTGGCTTTTGATTTAAAATGAGAGAGGTGAAATTCTTCTATTTACGTAAATGCTAAGAGGACATTGTGGGGTTATTAAATGGCCTAATTTCAATATCGTTGTGTCTCAGGGAATAAGGAGGCCTGAGGAAAGGGAGAGAGATGTGGGAAAACAGCTGGTCAGGGGAGTAGTCAGACACATACAGCATTTATGATTAAGTTTGCTGTCTTGTATGGACATGGTTCATGGCACTGCAAAACAATTGCAATATCAACATCAAAGATCATTGGTCATAGATCGCTGTAACAGATATAATAACAAAAAATTGAAACATTGCAAGAATTACCAAAATGTGGCACAGAGACATGAAGTGAGCACAATGTTGGGAAAATGGTGCTCATAGATTTGCTCAGTGTAGGATCACCACAAACCTTCAATTTGTAAAAAATCACCATATCTGCAAAGTGCAATAAAGCGAAGCAAAATATAATGAGTACCTCTGTGTACTCAACTCTGCCCTGGTAGTACTAAAGCAGACACAGACAATCTATACATTGAGGGTAGCTGTGTTTCAATAAAAACTTTATTTACAACAATAAGAAATGGGCCATAGTCTTCTGATTCCTGACGTAAATTAATAACAAGAAGCCAAAAAAAAACTAAAGTAAAAAATTAAACCAACTTCCTCCACCAAAACAAACAAACAAAATTTCAGCTACCTGTTAGAGTTGCCTATGACAACTATGACAATGTCAATGAAGGAGACAGTGAAGAGGGAGTAAAAATTATTTGCTGAGCTGTTTTGGTTAAGGGGGTGGGAGAAAAGGTAGTAGCTGTTCTTACACTTTGGTGAGGAGGAAGCAGAGACTAATAACAGAATCCATGCACATCTTTGTAGTTGCTTATACATGTGAGTATGTATAGTCCCTGGTACATATAATTCTCATTATACCGTTTGAACCTGGAAATTCTCAACAAAACCTTTTTAACACCATTATCAACAGTCGTTCCAGTGCAAGTAATGAAAACCCAATCCAAACTGGCTTAAGCAAAAAGGCAGGGTGCCTTGGCTCTTGTTCCTGAAAACACCAGGAGTAGTACTGACTTGCTGTAAAGTTGGCTGTAAGTGTGTGGGCAATATCAATAGAAATCAGTGTCTACATTGCTCAGCTCAGATACTCTCTGACTTTCTTCATTTTTACTCAGGCTTACATTCCCTTTGGGCGGGGCACATATGATCTTCCAGCCTTGCAAGCCCAGTGGGAGGAGAGTGCCACCTTCCTTATGATTCTAGAAAAGTTCTAGGGCTGACTCTAGTTGGCCTGAGTTGGGTCTCAGGCACAATATGGAGCAAACTATTCTGGCAAGAGGGAAGGAAAATGGTGATCACTTAAGCTGAGGTTATGTGCCTCAATGCAGATGGGGGATCAACCTCATCTTAACCACACAGACTGAGAATAAGGGAGGAAGCACACTTTCCAAAAGGAAAATTGAAATGTTGTTATCAGCCTACAGTGAAATGCAGACTAGGCTGGTAAAAACCATGAGTCTACTAGTTGGGCTTTATTTCATAAAGTTCCAAATTATGTTACACATAATTAAGCACAGATATCTGAAATAGATGGGCTTATCATCATAGAGTTATGGTTCCAATGTCCCTCTAAGTAGTGGTGCTATCTCAGCCATGGGCATATAGCAGGTATGAGGCAGATCAATAAATAAGGTTGAACAACCAAAAGGAACTTATTTCAGTAGGATAAGTATGGCAAACTTTCCTGGGAGGACTTTCTGAAGATCCTGAAACAAGATGGAGACCATTTTATAAACCAGAATCATTTGATCATTTGTTCTTGTTTTTCTTTAGTTCTCGTGAAAACAGTTAATGAGAGCAGGCGATGGGGTGGGGGGTGTTACAGATTCCTTTCTAGGATGCTGTGACACTTGACTTTACCTTTCCTTTAGCTTGTTCACTGAACTGGATAAAGACTTTGAAGCTTTTAAAAGCAAAATGCATATAGATTTCATTTTATCAGGTTAAAGAGATGTTAGTTTCATCTCGCCTGAAACAGACCCTACCCTACCAACCGTGGATATGCGATTTCAGCGTGGCCACCAGCACCGCAGTGTGAGCAAGCACTGACCTTTCAGATTATTGCCTAAGCCTTCATTAAGAAGAGCATCCAAAATGACAGCCATGCCTCTAAGGAAGCCCAGCATTCCACACTGGTAGCCCAAGCAGTGAAAATTGACTTGGCGTGGGATTCTCCTCTCCCGGGCCCCCATACTGGGGGCCAGGGGCACAAGACAGCATGTTGGCAGATTCCAATCACTTAGGAGCTTTCCTTTATGACTCTGCTTTGTAAGAATGCATCTAGTTAAATCCACAGGGTCATTGACTGTGGCTTTCAAAACAGGGGTTTTATGAAGGAATGCAGACCTGGAATCCAAGGTTCAGAGCCCAGACCTTCAAACAGATTAATCGCCATGGGGAGCGTCGTAAGAGTTTTCCAACTTTGGCTTCATCCTGTGCCCTAGCAACCACAGAGCCCCTATTCAGCAGACCCAGGTTTCCACTATGGTGTCTTGGACAGAGCACTGGGCGGGAAGCCAAGAACTGGGCTGGTCTCATTTCAGCTCTCCAACTGGCTTCTTGTGTGTCCCCTTGAGCAGGTTCTTAACTGCTCTGTCTGCATTTCCAGATTATTAAGTTAAGAGGAGAACAATAATTCCTTAAGACACACACAGTTCCAGGGTAAGGGGTAGAGGTAAGACAGGTGGATGAGTGTGTGTGTGTGTTGGGAGGGTTGGTGTCTGGAGGGCAAGTAAATCATTTGTCATGGAGAAAGCATCCTGCTCTGTCTCGTGGGTAAAACAAGTAACTATCTGCTGCTCTTACATTTGCCTTCTGATAGGATAAAGAAGAGAGATGGGAAGACAAAAGAAACAAATAGGACTGAGATACAAATGAAGAACTGACAGTCTATCCTGTGAGTTTAATGTAACCTTCCTTAAGAATTTCTAGAACCCTGTATTTAAATTTAAAACCATATTTTTTTCCAAATTTGAATTTTAAATTATATTTTTCCCCAACAAAGGGGACATATGAGAAATGCTAAGTAAATATTTGTCATATCAGTAAGATACTTTTAAATGTTTGCTAGAAAGCCATCCTAATTAGCAGGTAGATTGCCTTCTGTATCAGACAAGGCAACCTATGGGAGGTCCCTTCGGCTTAATCATGGTAGCTAGCATTTACTGAGTGCCTACAGTGTGCCAAACATGGTGCCCTCACACTTAGATATGGGTCGTCCCATTTCTTCTTAGCACTGGCTGCATACAATAAGGTGTTTACTATCATCCTGATTTTGTAGATTGGGAAACTAACGTAGATGTATAGGAATTAACCACGTTTCCATGAGGTTGTAAAGCTGGGTTTTGAACCCAAGCAGTTGAGTTGATTCTAGAGTCCAGGTACTACCCGCTTCCCCTACTCTGCCAGTGACTTCCCTGTCTACCCATCACTGTCACATGAGACGAGAGGACCTGGAACTGAAGGCACCCCCCAAGGAAGTGCTGGTCCCCAGCAGGGTTGCCAGATTTAGCAAATAAAAATACAGGATGCCTGCTTCATTTTGAATTTCAGATAAACAAAGACAGTTTACTATAAGTATAACCCATACAATATTTGGGACATACTTATACTAACCAATTATATGTTGTTTATCTACAGCACGTAAATTTAGATGTAACAGGGTGTCTTATATTTTATCTTGCAATCCTCTCCCTGGGAGACATGGCTGCTATGGAAGGGTTCATTCCATAAATCTTGGCCAGTCTGGGATCTTGAAGGAAAGAGTGCCTTTTTATAACTTAGCACTTAGTTTCTATCTCCCACCCAAACTGGGGTCAAACTACTTGCTTTTCCAAACTGGTTGAAATCTAAGTGCCTTAGGTGTTTGTAGTAGATATAGATGACTTAGCATAAGGGAAGGATGGGTGCCTGATAAATAAACAGGTCATTGTGTTTGTGGGAGGAGTTCAGAAGCAATTTCTGCTCAGATAGCTATAAGAGCTGTAGACCTGTACCCTCTAGCTGCCTGTCACTCAGAGATGTATTTTCTTTGGCTCAGTAATTATTGCTAAGGCCCTATCCTTGTCCACTACAGTCTCCACCTATCTTATTTTTTTCACACTTGGTTTCTGGCCTATTCCACTCCTTTATGTTATCTGTCTGTATCCTCTCCCCAGTCATTTGAGTTGATAACCCCTTTTAGGAATATAGCACCCCAGGAGATAACCAGAATTCAATTTCAATTTTAGAACTGCATTTGATTAGATATCATGATTTAGGCAAATGCTTGCAGGTTTTAATACAGTTTATGCAAATTCTCGATGATCCTTCTATTCTATTCAAATGACAATGGCCACTAGTAAAATCCTAGTGAAGCCCACAGGTAAAGAATGCATGTGTGTAATTGAGCATTGGATTGAGTTGAGGTTCTCTGAGCCTTGAAAGGGCAAAGGGTGTAAACATTAATAGAGGCTAACATGTAGAGGGAGGCCTAAAGGGCTGGACTGGAATGTGTTTAGTTTAGAGACAAGGAGGGACTTAAATGCTGATTTATAAACAACCCAGAACCAGATGCAAGAATATCTGTTTTCTGTGAATATGATGTATCCTTCTTATAAGAGTCTTTTCCTCCAAAGAAATCAAAAGATCTGCCAACTATTTAAATGAAGAAAAATGGTTCTTGTACTTTAATTTTGCCTGCTCTGTTTTAAGGCAGATTTTGAATTAGGAAGATTTCAACCTTAATCATGGCACCATGTTCTGAAGAGAATCATGTTGCAAATTACTAATTGAGATCAGCTCAGTTGTAGAAAAACGTTGTTTAGGAATTTAAGAAGTGATGTTAATAAATTATGCTCAAAATGTCATCAACCACCTTTTTTTTTTTTTGCTTTTGATCTTGTTAACCCCTTTTATTGAGCATCAATGGATTAAAGAAAGTATTGATCATGGAAGTGATTTGAAAATTGTACAATGTGAAAGGGTATTGGTGAAACTATTAAGTGGTTCTTCAACTTCGTTTTTCTTTGCTCAGAACAACTTCTGATTTATAAACGGTCTGGCCTATGTGTGAAGAGACTGGCTTCTACAAATGAAAACTAACATTTGGACCAGGGAGAAAAATGCATCTCAGATTACTTTCCTCTTTCTAACCTTGAGAAAGATAGGTGGTGAGAGGACATCGTAGGCGTTGGATATGGGAGTGTAAATGCCAAGGCCTGTTATGTATTTAAATCTGGCTAGTAACAATTTATCTTCATGTTCCTTTTATCCTCACACAAACCATTAGGTAATCAAGTTTAGACTATTCGCATATGCGTTTTCAATATTTATCTGCAGGCCATTTAAACCAAGGTGCATTTCCATGATTAAAAGTGCACAATAAGGAGAGTTATGAAAAATGACTATAAAAGAAGAAAATTGGAGAGATAAGCTAAATAAATGAAACCAATTAGAAAACAGGCTTCACAAATAGATGAAAATACATGTAATGTTGTGGAAGAAATAGATAATGTTAGTTAAAGCTTTATAAAGTCTTGTGGGGAAATTAGAATCAGCCATTTAAATGTGAGCAAGAGATGAACCGGTAATCAGTGGGGTTGATGGAGTGGGGGAATAAATTATTTGAAATTCAAGGTTTTAAATAGGGTTTCAATAGTGTTTTGAGAAAGGATGTCAGAAGACCAGCATGGGCAAATTACAGAGATCAAGATGGGAGGTAGTGAATTAACTTGAGGAGCCTGGTGGAGGAAAGAAACAGAGTGAATTTTAGAAAGATGTAAGTACGTTTAGGTGGGAATGAATAACATACTGAGACTAAAATATGAATATGTAGCAGTAATAGATCATAAGATTAAATAGTTAAAATGATACAAATATAATAGGAAATAGAAAAGACAAAGCAGATGGAAAATAAGGTATTTTTTATTTCTCTTTTAAGGTTAAGATTTCTGATAGCAAATGGAGGGGAATAAATGTCAAGATAAATAAAATTAATGTGCATTTGACAAATAAAGGAAACAAATACCAATGAGAGATGCAATTACACCTCCCCCACAAAATACCCTAAACTAAAACATATTTAGCAATTCTTGCTTTTTCTAGGAAGCAGTCCTTGAATATTTTTATATAGCCTCTTCATGTACTATTGTATTCAAATCCATCAAAGTCGTACAATTTCTAGCATTTTTCTCTCTTAATTTGCAGTCATATTTGTGTCTTGGACCAACATTATTTCTCACTTCTATCACACATGGTGAGTTTCATGTCTCTTTCAGTATTTCCCAAGGGCAAGGAGCAGATTCGTTATTTCATTCTCTTTCTCTTTGGGTGAAAAGCACCTGCTCCCAGTGATTTCTCACTATTTTACTATTACACAAAAAAATTAGGTAGGGAAGAGAGTCATATTTTAAGGATTACAGACTAAAATTTAGAATGAAAGTTAAATTCAGAAATAAGTAACCTGGATAGAAAAATATTAACTGATGAGAGCCAATTCAAGCCAATGTCTAACCGTAGGGAGGTCACTATGACCTTGAAGGAACTAAGATGTTTCAAGTCAGAAATGGTAAGTTAACTCCAGCATTATTTCACCTGAAAAGGCATATCCACATATACTTACACAAATGGATGTTTTTCTTTTCTTTGGGCAGGCCAAACCCATTACATAATTTTTCTAAAAAGGGTTGTCCTTTGCTCTGCTGATAACTATAGAGTGGTTTGTACCTTGGCAAGATGAATGTCCTTAAGCCCTTGTCTCTTGCCTTGAATTTGACCAGATTTGCTCCCAATCATTTTCAAAGGCATTGGAATGTTGCATCTCTGCACAGTAAAATGAATTTAACAACCAAAGTCATGGAGAAGATCATCTGGTAGGCCTCAGTGGCAGATGGGTGGTCTACTGACATGCTTTTTTTTTTTTTTCATGTGAAAGATAACCTGGTCTTTGAGGAGAATCACAACTATAAGGCATAAAATTAACAGTGGTTGTTAATTTAGAGGCAGAAGCAAAAGACAGGCAACACTTTATGGAGGTGTTTTCATGTAACTTATAGTAGGAGCCCGTAGATTCAGGTGCTGTTTCATTAACCCTTCTGCCTTCAACTCACTAATAGGCTTGTTGGCAGAATGCAGAGATCACACTATTCCTCATCATCAAAGGACCACTTGAATTGGGTCCCTCATACTAGGTCTCAATAAGGCCATCTCCCTGTTCTGAAGTGACTTAACTGCATGATTAGGGGTGTCCATTTGCAGTGTTCCAGTATAAACAAATGAAAAATTTTTCTGTGAAACAGAAGTCTGTATTATAAGGCATTAAGTATTCTTTATGTCACCAGCAAGATTTAAGGAGAGTGTGGATCTTTTCTTTCCTGAAGTGCTAATGTGGCACTTCCTGGAGTCAGAGCATGGCACAGGGAGCTGACAATGTCATTATGCACTTTGAAACTCTGAAAATTACTTTCAGCTGAGCTTCTACATGATTTCGGCTCTTGACTCTATCAGGTGGGGGCAGAAATTGTTTCAATGGAGTGAGACTGAGAAGAGGTGAATTTATAAGCATGGCTTCCAAAAAAAAGAAAGCACATTTCATGGTGCCTGGTTAAGGCTTTGGATTGTGGGGTAGGGATTTGAATGGTCTGTTGCTTCATATAAATTGAAATTCTTTCTGGATTTACCTGTAGTCTAGGTTTGAAAGGGTTTGGAATTTTTTTCCCCCTCCTCAGTCTTCTTTATTTTTAAATCTCTCCCCACTGGCGTTGCAATTTTCTTTCCAATTTTCGTTATTTCATATTATAATAGAAGCTAGGATTTCTTTTCCCCCTATTCAGATTCTTTTTTTAAAAAATTTTTCCTCCAACTTTCCTTTCTTCATTTCTTCTTCAAGTCTTACTAGTGGCCAGGAACAGTGTTGGAAGTGAGGCTGTGAAACAAACAGATGACAGAACTGCAAGGAGAAACAGACACATGAACTATATGAGACTTTATCAGTAATTGGCAGAGAAAGTAAGTGACTTCATAGCTTACAGTCAGAGACAGACAGGATTGTGAAACAGATGATAAGCCCTCTGTCATTAGAGATCTTCTCCCTGGGTCATGCAAGGAGGACAAACGAGAGGGTCTGGGAAGGAGTTTTGAGCTAAAGTGTATGTTCCATGAGGGCTCCTGACATTCCTAGCACTGAGTAGCTAGTATCACTTAGGCATTGAAGGAGCTTCAGTACTGGATGGTTGCATAAGGGATGAGAGGAGAAAGAAAGAAGGGAGAACTGAGACAATTTAATCTTAAAAAAGAAGTGAGTAGATAGCTAAGCACATGAGAATACTATACCTGGTCCCCTGGTCCGAGAGTTCAGCTGCTTGAGAGAGTAATGCAAGGGCACAGTTTGAAAACTTTGGGGACTGGTATATATTGTTTATATGTTTATATATATTATGCTGTGTTGGGGCATGAATTACGTATTTTTATCTTTGTGACCCTCAGTTATTTCAATGTGGTCCGGTGGGTTCTCAATGGAAAAGATTACTGTAATGAATGGAGGTGGTGGGGACCATGGGAAGATTTTCATTAAGGGAAAGAAACGATGAGATGCATATTTTAGAAAGGTGGGCACGGCATCAGTATGGATGCAGCCTGACAGCTTTAGAGTACATATTATAGCAGTTTGGGACATGGCCCATACTTTAAGAGAGAGAAAGACAGAGAATGAAAGAGAATTTTAAAAGGCAGCATGCATTGCCCTCTCTATTTTTATATATTCGTGCACTGCCACATGATGTATTTCTTAGAGTGTCATGGCCAAAAACAGTTTAAGATACCATTTAAGAAGCATTGGATTAGTTTGGAGAAATAGAGACAGCAAGACAGGCTATATCTATAATCAAGGCAGAAAATAATGATGGCCTGGACTAGGCAGCTGCTTTATGTTGCAAGGAGCTATATTAGGCTAATTTTCTGCCTTATTGTATCTATTCCTGGGTTGAATTTTAAGGGACACTGAATATAGGAAGCAACTGGTAAATTTGAAGGAAACTCTGAAGTCGAGAAACTTTTATTTTGTCTTTCATTTGATACAAAGCTGGAACATTCATCCTCGTCTTAATAAGCTTAATTTGTTTAAGAAAAAGAAATCTTTAAAAAAAATATTAAAAGTATTGCTGCTGATTTCCATGGTGTCTGAGTCCTCTCCCAGCGTTGAAGTGACCAGATTCATAGACATTTCAGAGAAGGAGAAATGGATGTGGTAGAGGGATCAGGACGTGTCACTGGAGGCTGTACTTGTTTCCAAGGCTGCAGTAACACATCACTACAAATTGGTGGCTTAGAAGAAGAGAAATTTATTCTCTCTGAATTCTGAAGGTTGAAAGTTTGAAATCAAGTTGCAGACAGGGCCGTGTTCCTTCAAAAGGCTTGAGCAGAACCTGTTCCTTGCCTCTTGCAGCCTTCTTTGACTTGTAGCTGCATCACTCCAATCACTGCCTCTGTGTTCACGTTGCCTTCTTCTATCTACTGTATCTGTCTTCTCTGTGTGTGTCTTATAAGGACACTTGCTATTGCGTTTAGGGCTCACCCAGATAATCCAAGGTAGTTTCCCCAACTTTCCCCATCTCAAGATCCTTAACAACGTCTGCAAAGATCCTTTCTCCAAATAAAGTCATATCCACAGGTTCTAGGAATTAGAACATGGACATATCTTTTAGGGGACCACCATTCAGCCCACTGCAGTGGGGAGTACTCCTGGGCCAATAGTCACATATGACACTTCACCAGAGGAAGACCTGGCCTGTGCATTCGAGCTAACACAAAGGGGAGAAGGTTTCCTTTTGTGAGTGACAGACACTGGGCTTTGGTGCTGGGGCAGCCGGGTGGCATGGTGAAAGAGAAGGCCCAGATTCAGTTGGCGTTCTATTTCTTTGTTATTGTGAAAAAGCATTTATGAATTGTTAATAGATGTATATGATACTCTTCTGAAAAAATAACCTCAAATACGTAAGGCAAATGTTTGTTAAGAAAGGGGCACCTACATATATAATTTGGGACAATTGCCTAACCTCTCAGGTTCTCAAAAACCTCATCTGTAGAATAAGTGAGTTAAATAAACTGAATGAATCTAAGTTCCCACCCACTTTTAAGTTTATTTTCTTCCGTACGAACTCTACAGCAGGTGCGTACCTCCCCCGGCCCACTCTCTTCCCTTCTGTATTATTAAGTGCTTGCAGTTTGCTCACATTATCACAAGATGGCTTGCCAGCATTCATGGAAGCTTAACCCCAGAGCAGCCTGTTTCTCTTTTAGTGAATGGGTCTCTGGAGAACTCCAGAATGGAAGCTACCTCCTTAAGTCAATTAAAAGATTTATTGGCAAAATATAACTCAATAATATACATATACATTGTCACTATAACTTAGCAAGGAAGAGTGTTCAATTTGGAGCACCAACAGAAGAGCAGATGTAAGTTTGTCTGTGAAGCACATAACACAGTCCCGTGGAATTTTTAGACGTTCAATAATTGCTTGTTGAATTTCAATGCGAAGGTCTAGGAAAAGAATTTATTGCACAGTCCCTATTTTTGAAGGAAACCTCTGGAGTCTAAGTGCTGTCACCAGCTTACCCATTTTTCCTTCCACTTTAGAGTTGGGAACCTGGCATTGTACTCGCCCTAGGGTTCAAACAGCCCCTTCAGCCTCAAAAACTCCAGCCTCGTTATGATATGGCTCTGTTCCCTTCCCTTCCGTGTCTGGAGCCCCTGGCGTTGTATTCACTCCAGGACTCCAGGATTCAAAGGGCCCTGCAGCCACTAGCAGCTTTGGCTCTAAATGGCCTCAAGCAGTTTGAGTGCTTTGAGTCTCTGAAGCCTGGCACCTCTGGGCTTGTGGCTTCATTCCTGAAAACCCCCTACTTTACTGCCCCTTCCCTCTAGGCATCAAACCTTCAATGTGAAGCTGATCCCAATACCTAGCAAACACCCTTCTATGGGACTGCCTTCCAATCTGTCAGAGTCACCTGTCTCCCTGGCAGGCACTAGCCTTGACTTTTCCTTCTTCCAAAATAGAAGGGGAAAAAAGGAGAGAAAAGTAGAGCCAACTCATATGTGCTAATTTCTGAGATCTGGCCCAACTCTGGGGTATCCTACTCCCAGGCAGCTCAGAGGCTGCCTCAATTACTGTGACAACCCTGCATTCACAGGGGCTCCTAGCCTTCATTAATATTAATAGGGATTCTGCAGTTCTCTACTTCACTCTTGCAGGGTTAAACTTCAGTCTACCTTCCTGACTAGTTAAACCTGTTTATTTGTGTAGGAAGCTAACATTTTGGACATAGAAGTTTCCAGTAAACTTTAGATGAATGAATGACTCACTGAATGAATGGTTTAAAATTCCTTGTGTCTGTAACAACACAAGATCATTTTAAATAAACAAAATAGAATAGATTCTTCTAGAGCAGTGGTCCCCAATCTTTTTGGCACCAGGGACTAGTTTCATAGAAGACAATTTTTGCATGAACTGGGGATGGTTGGGGGATAGTTTTGGGATGTATTACATTTATTGTGTACTTTATTTATATTATTAATACATTGTAATATATAATGAAATGATTATACAACTCACCATAATGTAGAATCAGTGGGAGCCCTGAGCTTGTTTTTCTGCAACTAGATCGTCCCATCTGGGGGTGATGGGAGACAATGACAGATCATCAGGCATTAGATTCTTATGAGGAGCATGCAACCTAGATCCCTCGCATGCATAGTTCACAACAGGGTTCACACTCCTATCAGAATCTAATGCTGCCACTGATCTGACAGAAGGAGGAGCTCACACAGTAATTCGAGCAATGGGGAGTGGCTGTAAATACAGATGGAGCTTTGCTCACTTGTCCTCTGCTCACCTCCTGCTGTGTGGCCTGGTTCCTAACAGGCCATGGAGCACTACCGGTCTGTGGCCCAGGGTAGGGGACCTCTGCTCTGGAGAGTGAGGTAAAGACTCAAGAAAATCTATATGAGATTGGAAGCTGGGCATGGTGGCTCATGCCTGTAATCCCAGCACTTTGAGAGGTTGAGGTGGGTGGATCACTTGATCCCAGGAGTTTCAGACCAGCCTGGGTAACCTAGCCAGACCTCATCTCTATTTTAAAAAATACAAAAATTAGCTGGGTGTGGGAGGATCACTTGAGCTCAAGAGGCGCAGTTACAATGAGCCAGGATGGTGCCACTGCATTCCAGCCTGGGCGACAGAGTGGGACTCTGTACCAAAGAAAATCTATGAGATTGGGACAGTTTATCACTCCTCGTGCAAGATCTACCTTTTTCACTAAATAGGTCTGTACTTTTATTGTACAATTCCACATTATATTTGGCTATAGATATTTCACCATAAAACAGCAGGCTCCAGTTTTGTACTGATCTTTGGTTAAGCAAACATTTTCACATGACCTAGAAATGTTAAATTGTAATAACCCCCCCAAAAAAAACACTGCCTTCCACTCCAATGTTTGCAAGAATTTTTTTTTTTTTGAGACAAAGCCTCGCTTTGTCACCCAGGCTGGAGTGCAGTGGCATGATCTTGGCTTACTGCAACCTCTGCCCACCGGGCTCAAGCAATTCTTCTGCCTCAGCCTCCCGAGTAGCTGGGACTACAGGCACCCACCACCACGCCTGGCTAATTTTTGTATTTTTAGTAGAGACAAGGTTTTACCATATTAGCCAGGCTGGTCTCAAACTCCTGACGTGATCCTCCCGCCTAGGCCTCCCAAAGTGCTGGGATTAAAGGCATGAGCCACCACATCAGGGCTGCATGCATTTTTATATGGCTTCCACTTCACTCTAGAAACTTCCCCTACACCTGTCCCAATTCCTCTCTTCTCAGCCCTTGTTAATTGCAGAGTCTCTGTAATAAAACATGTGATGTTATATTAAATCTGAGTATGAATTTGCCCTCCCTCCCTAAATTGTAGACTCCTTTGGTTCTGGGACTCATTATTTTCCTAGTGCCAAGTATTGTCCCTGGCATGTTGATCACTCTCAAAGAGTGGTTCTTGAACTGAATTTCTTCTCACTGTGATTTCCCCCTCCCCTTCCTATGCAGGGCATTCCTCCTTTTATTCTTCTGCATCTGCAGTGGCCCTTTGGGCTGCTGTTTAGCTGTGTGCTTGCATTTGCCTTGGAGAGTGAATGTCAGCATGGGGCTTGGGATAGAAAGTGGAGTCAAATGACCGTTCTGTTTAAGAAAGAGTTAAGCCTCCAGCATTAGCTATAAATATCTAGCTAAGAGAGAATTCCCAGAGTTCACAGTCTCATCTTAATGAAGATTTCTCCTGATAAGAGCAGCAGGTAAACGTCCCCCCAACCTGAAGAAGCAATATTCACCCTCCAAATTACAAGCATTTTCTGGAGTGTGATATTTGTTTGTTTGTTTAGTTGACAAGTATTTATAGTGCCTACATGTGGTGGACACTTCCTTGCCTGATGGGCTAGAAACCAGCCAGCTGAATTAATCTCTGCATAGCAGAAAAATATTACAAAAGGAGCTTAAAAACCTTAAAAAAAACACAAAATACAGGGGTGGGGCTTTTAATATTTCACCATTTTAAAACAGCTTTTTGGATGGGAACAATAGGCACTGGGGAATATAAGAGGGAGGAAGAAGTGAGAGGGGCAAGGGTGGAAAAACTGGGTACTATGCTCACTACCTGAGTGACAGGTTTAATCATACCCCGAACCTCAACATCACATAATATACCTTAGTAACACACCTGCACGTGTATCCCCTGAATCTAAAATAAAAGCTGAAATTTTAAGAATAAAGATAAATAAAATAAAATAAATGGCTTTTTTTGTTGTTGTAAGCTAAAACTGAAATGTTTTAACTTCTTCAAAAGCCACATATCTCCCCCTCCCCAAAAGACATTCTTTTTCTCAGTTCCAAAGGATGATTTTAAAAGTTCAAAGTGGAAAGCCTGGGCACAGTGGCTCATGCCTGTAATCCCAGCACTTTGGGAGGTTGAGGTGGGAGGATTGCTTGAGCCCAGGAGTTCAAGACCAGCCTGGGCAACATAGAGAGATCTTGTCTCTAAAAAAAAAAAAAAAAAAAATTAGCCTAGCATGGTGGTTCATACCTATAGTCTCAGCCACTCAGGAGGCTGAGATGGAAGGATAGCTTGAACCTGGGAGGTCGAGCCTGCAATGAGTCATGATCGTGCCTTTGCACTCAACCCGGGCAACAGAGTAAGATCCTGTCTCAAAAAACAAACAAACAAACAAACAAACAAACAAAAAAGTCAAAGTGAAAACTAGCTTTTTATGGGTTTTATCATAATTTCCCCCATTATGTTTGTTGAACTATAGTTTAAAAGAAAAAAAGCGATTTCATCCCTCCACTCCCCATATAAATGTTTGAGTTTCTGGACTTTGGGAAAACTGTTCAACTCTTTTAAATATCCTATTTCTTATTTCTTTAAATATCTTTGATATTTTATCTTTTATGAGTTAAGGTTTACGATTGTGTTGCAGAAATATTTACAACAAATGAAAGTGATGTTGACTATTTTGTGGAGGATTTCTTTTTATTTAATTGATTTCTAAAGCTTTCTAAATATATATTTTTGAACAAGTGGCATTTGTATGTTTGTTTAAGATGGTAGAACTCTGATACAGAGATCAGGAGGCCTGAGCTGAGTCCGACCTTTGCTGCTTTCTAGTGAGAGAGAGAGCATATCACAGTCATCGGGGCAATGTGGCAAGCAGACATACCTAAGTTGGAAACCCCATTCTGGCCTCTCTCCTTTTCCAATCCTTTTCTGCCACATAGCCCACTTCAACTCCCATCAGTCATTCTCATTGCCAAAGAATTTTTATTTATAGAATTTGATCCACTTTTTTTCAGAAGGTAATTGGAGTTGATGTCGCCAAAATGACTTACTATTGCTTTGGTTTCATCTTAATGACTAGCTGTGTCACGCTGAGCCAATCTGTTAACTCATTTTTAAAATGAAATGGGCTAAACTCTAATGACCTTTCTGGCTCTAAAATTTAATAACATTATATATACTTTCCTGGGGAAAAAAGTATTAGACAGTCGAATATACTTTAGATAGTCAAAGTAAGATCAAATGGACTTTCTTTAGTGATGATTCTATACCTTCTCCATTTCTGACCCTCTTTGAATCTTTAGGAGACATTCCAGTTCAGTCTTTTGTGCATTTATTTATTTAACAAATATTGAGTCAATAAACTGGGTTATAAAGATAACTTAAATATTGTGTGTACTGCTGAGATGTTTACTGAAGAGGTAGCAAGGTAAACTTTTTTTTTTTTTTTTTTTTTAAGACAGGGTCTCACTCTGTTGCACAGGCTGGAGTGCAGTGGCTCGATCTCAGCTCACTGCAGCCTTGCCTCCCAGGTTCAAGTGATTCTCACACCTCAGCCTTCCGAGTATCTGGGACTACAGGTGCATGCCACGACACCCAGCTAATTTTTGTATTTTTAATAGAGACGATTTTGCCATGTTGGCCAGGCTCGTCTGAAGCTCCTGGCCTCAACTGATCCACCTATGTTGGCCTCCCAAAGTGCTATGATTACAGGTATAAGCCACTGTTCCTGGCTTTAAACATTGTAATATAACAACATATAGAGAAATATGAAAAGAAATGAGCGGGAACTTCTGGGATTTTTTTTATCTCACATGAGGATGGGCATTTATCAACAAGGAATGAGGTTAAGTGTTTTCCCTCTATTTCCCCTGCATCCTGCCTCACCACATACAGACACACAAATGCACACACACACACATACACACACACACTCATTGCAATTTAACATATACAAAGTCCCATTATGTGCAAAGCACATTGACTTTGCAAAGTATGTGAGAAAGACATAGTCTATTGGATCAAGTAATATCATATATACCCCATAAAAAGAGGTAAGATCAATTTATAAATGTCTGCACTGGCAGTAAAATGAAATACGTACCATAAATGAGGTCTAAAAACGTTGCTGAGGGGTCTTCTAATGAGAGGGCACTGCCGATTTAGAACATCAAGGAAGGTTCATAAAGAGGCTGGCACTTCAAATAGACTTCCAAAGTAACTGAGAAGTTTCAACCAAGTATTAGGTCTCTTGTAACTACTGACTTTCAAAGTGAAATTTTTAACTTGGAGTAAAGTTATATATAATAAGTAATAAACTTACTTATTATTTCTCTTTTTGAAATGGTGCATTTCTTTTTCTACTTAAACATGTTTCAGATATTTGATGTGAATGAGCAGTTCTGGCCAATGGAAGCCATCTTAATGGACTCCCCAGTTTGCCTGGGCCCTTCCATTCACATTGGTCAGTCCCTATGTTTACAAAGAGTCACAGGAGTTTTTATTTATATAAAAATTAAATTGTAGGCCTGGCACACTGGCTGACACCTGTAATCCCAGTATTTTGGGAGGCCAAGGCAGGTGGATCACTTGAGGTCAGGAGTCCCAGACCAGCCTCACCAATATGGTGATACACCATCTCTACTAAAAATGCAAAATTAGCTGGGCATGGTGGTGGGTGCCTGTAATCCCAGCTACTCAGCAGGCTGAGGCAGGAGAATTGCTTGAATCCTGAATCCAGGAGGTGGAGGGTGCAGTGAGCTGAGATCATGCCACTGCACTCCAGCTGGGTGACAGAGTGAGACTCTGTTCCAAAAAAAAAAAAAATTATTTTAGAAAGGCTAAAGATGGATCATTGTATTCGTCCGTTTTCACACTATTATAAAGAACTGCCTGAGACTGGGTGATTTATAAAGGAAAGAGGTTTAACTGACACAATTCCACATGGCTGGGGAAGCCTCAGGAAACTTACAATCGTGATGGAAGGAGAAGAGGCATGTCTTACATGGCAGGAGGCTAGAGAGACTGAGTGTGTGTAGGAGGAACTGTCAGACACTTATAAAACCATCAGATCTTGTGAGAACTCACTATCTCAAAAACAGCATGGGGGGAACCACCCCCATCATCCAATTACCTCCACCTGGTCTCTCCCTTGACACATGGGAATGACGGGGATTATGATGATTATAATTGAAGATGAGATTTGGGTGGGGACACAAAGCCTAACCATATCAGTCATTTAAAAATTGCTGTTAAATTGGAAGTAGATGAAAAAAGAAGATAACAATCTTGGGAAGTCTGGGTGCGGTGGCTCACACCTGTAGTCTCAACACTTTGGGAGGCTGAAGTGGGAGGATTGCTTGAGCCCAGGAGTTTGAGACCAGCCTGGGAAACATAACAAGACTTCTTGTCTATAAAAAATTAAAAAATTAGCTGGGTATGATGGCATATATCTGTGATCTCAGCTACTCACAAGGCTAAGGTGGGAGGATCTCTTGAGCTTAGGAGTTCAAGGCTGCAGTGAGCTATGATTGTGCCACTGTATTCCAGCCTGGGATATAGAGCAAGACCCTGTCTCAAATATTTTTTGGGAGAAAAAGTAAAGGAAAAAAAAACAACCCTCCATTCAGCAGAATCACACTTAACAAAAAAGCTTTGACTTTACATAAAAAATTTGGTTAAAATAAAACATTGAGGTTAGATATACATCATGTTTACAATCCTTTGTATCAATTGACCTTTTCAAATGAAATTTCCAAATTATTTTGTACAAGAGGGCCTCTATCCTAATTTTATCTTAACTTTAAGTCCTTTTACATTAGTGCAGACTTTATCAGAGCCTATAGTGCAGGCGTTCTGCAATAGTTCATTGGTTTGAGTGATTGCTCTGGGATGTACATTTATCATTAAGATTAAACTCCAGTTCTCACAAGGCCAAAACAGCCATGAGACCAGCATTACGAATTCTGATAAAAGAGAAAGAGGAAAAGAGAGACTCTTTAAATCACCTGTCCTGAATATTTTCTTCCCATTCTACATTTTCTCTAGGGGCAATCCCTTCTCTCTTCCACTTCTACTTTTCTCTTGTATGCTAACTTGCAAATCTGTATTTTCTGCTCCCAATTCTCCATGTATTTCTTACTGACAATTGTATATCTTTCACCTGATTTCACACAACCATTGACTATTAATTATGACACTTCTCAACTGTATTACAATAGTTGGCTAATACCATAATTGCTAGTTTATATTAATGTTCCTCTCCAGCTCCCCAAACAGCCTTTCCAAATATCAGCTTAGCCAATAAGCATGCATTACCCAGTGGAAAATGTACATTGTGGGAAGTGAGCCAAAACAAAGCATTTAACAAAGATTAAGCTTTCATGTCCTACTGGAAGTTTTCTTAATGAAGATGATATGACACAGATTACAAAACTGATCAGATTTTCTGTCATTCCAATCATTTGAGATTTAAATTTATTATCTCTACCACCCTGATTGATGCCGGTGTTTATTAATGTTAGTATTTTTCTATTTTATCTATGAAAATTTTTCTTTCGGCTAGCAGACTAATAATGGATATCCATTAATTATCTTACTAGATTTTAGTATGCAGCATATTTTATGTTTAAAAATGTATTTTCCATATATTACTCTCTAAAAATCTCTGTCAAAATGTATCTGATGAAAATACCTACGTGGTTTATTTTTTTCCCAAAAAATTTTTTCTTGGTAAAGTTAAAACATAATGTTGACATCTGTGTGACTTAAATGTCAGCAAACATGGTCCCCATCTCTCCCATCTCTTCTCTAGCATGTGAGGCATTTGAGTTCAGGCCTCTGTCTAATCTGTCCCCACCCCTAGCACAAAGCTTGGCACATACAAGTGCTCAATGAATGTTTATTAAGATAGACTGTGGTGGCCAGGCATGGTAGCTCACGCCTCACGCCTATAATCCCAGCACTTTGGGAGGCCAAGGTGAGTGGATTGCTTGAGTCCTGGAGTTCAAGACCAGCCTAGGCAACATGGCAAAACCCTGTCTCTACAAAAAATACAAAAATTAGCCGGGTGTGGTGGCATGTGCTTATAGTCTCAGCTACTTGGGAGGCTGAGGTGAGAGGATCTCTTGAGCCCAGGAGGTCGAGGCTGCAGTGAGCCATCATCATGTCACTGCACTCCAGCCTGGGTGACAGAGCAAGACCCTGTCTCAAAAAAAAAAAAAAAAGAGATAGACTGGGACATCCTCCATAATGATGGTTATTTTATTTAGTCAGGCAATTCATACCTAAGTTCTATTTTAGATAATGGCCTATCCAATTTACACTAGCTAAAATTCTAAGCTTTTAGTAATGTACCTAGTATTCTTAGACATTAAAAGAGATAAAGACATATTTGTACATTTTATGTGGCTGACTTTATAAACTAATCAAGACAGTGGAAAAGAATGCAGTCATTGGTTCTAAGAGTCAGTGTACCCAAACATTCAGGATTGAAATCCTGACTTTTGGGGCTGGGCGTGATGGCTCACACCTATAATCCCAGCACTTTGGGAGGCCGAGGTGGGTGGATCACCTGAGGTCAGGAGTTTGAGACTAGCCTTGCCTACATGGTGAAACTCTGTCTCTACTAAAAATACAAAAATTAGCTCGGCGTGGTGGCATGCGCCTGTAATACCAGCTATTCAGGAGGCTGAGGCAGGAGAATCGCTTGAACCTGGGAGGTGGAGGTTGCAGTGAGCCGAGACTGTACCACTGCACTCCAGCCTGGGCGACAGAGTGAGACTCTGCCTCAAAAAAAAAATCCTGACTTTTTTGTTTATTTGCCACTCTGGCAAATGCTACTTACCTTTGGGATCAGTCACTTAATTTCTTTGTATCTAAATTCTTTATTAATAAAGTGTGGATGACAATAATAGGATCTAGCTCACAGGTTGCTATGAAGACTGTTATGAAGGTATATTTCAGTATAGTCATTTTGTATATACACTCATATTTACATTTATATTATTTCGCATTGTGCCTGGCATATGTAAGTGTTTGGCACTATATACATGTTGGCTATTGTTATTAGACATGAAATGGTTCTCATTGGTAATTCAGCACTTTGGTCAAATCCTCTTATTGTCTCATTTGACAAATCAGGACCCAGAGAAGTTAAATGCCTTATCTAACTCATAGATAAGCTCATAGTGAACAAGGTGTTAGATGCCGTGATATTTTGGTTTTACTAAATTCAATAATTAATTTCATAAGACCAGATTGACCTTCTACTATATAAAAGGTCCTATGCTGCTTATGAAGCTAGTGAAAATCCTTGATAGGATGAGCCAATGGTTCATTGGGGGTATTTAGGTTAGATTCATTCACGGAAGTTACTTTGAAAGCAACTTCATGTGCCTAGGAAGCTATTTTTGTTACAGTTTTGCATTGTGTGGTTTACCAATTCCTACACATTTCTTGAAGAGGTTAGTCTAGATTACTATTTGAAATAATATACTAGTTTTATTTAGTTTGCTTTTCAAAATGTATTTCTTAATGTTTATCTCTAACTTTGAAGTTATTAATATTTTCTGAGGAAGTCAGATCTGTAAAGCTGTGGTCAATATCGGTGATTCCCTCGATTGGCTGCAGGTCAGGATTCCCTGGGGGAAGAGTTTTTAAAAACATATGAATATTGGGCTCCAACTCTATCTTATTTAGTCCTATGGAATCAGTATGTTTTAAGGTGGGGCCCAGAATATCTGCTTTTAAACTCTTCCTTCCACCTCCAACCTCCAGGATTTGCAGCTTAGTGTGAGTCCTGCTGCACGAACCCATCACCATCTGGTGGAAGTTAACTGAAGTGCAGGCCCAAGTTCCTGGGTAAATAGCCTTTTGAATAATGGCCATTTTGACCAGGCTTCACAGATGTCAAAGTCATCCAGTGATAACTATTCTATTACATTTTGCTGCCTGACAAATAAAAGAGAAGCAGTTAAATCAGAGAGCTGAATTTGGGGATGTTCTGTGTATTTAATTTATTCATAATAGTTCAGGTTCCTACTAACAGAAAGAATGGGCTTGGCAGGAGGAGCATGCAGCTACCCATGTCTCGAATTGGAGGTGAATTTCTGCCAGAATCCAAGCCCACTGCTTTCCTTAGCTTGCACTTTGTCCATCTGAATTGGCTTCAATCACAGTAATACTTTTAACCTGCAATTGGTTATATAGAACATTGTCCTTTGTAAAAACTAACTGGCAAGAAGGTTAGTGACTTTCAAAGTAATATTTTTCTTGGTTAAATGCAGTGTTTCGGTTTTCTCAGCTGGCTGACTTTTTTCACTTACATTACAGTTCTATATTCTTGATTCTCTTGCCCCAGAATGAGGTTCTTGATGATTCAGCTGCCATTTGCCTTTTCCTCTCCATTGCTGCTTCTTCCCTTGCCTCTCTTAAGTGTGCCAGTTTCTAATTTGCATATGGGAAATTTTTCTTTCCATTTCAATTTGGTTTTTTTCCCTAGATTTCTTGTTTTCTTTTTGAGACAGTGTCTCATTCTGTTGCCCAGGCTGGAGTACAGTGGTGCTATCTCAGCTCACTGCAGCCTCACCTCCTGGGTTCAAGTGATTCTGGTGCCTCAGCCTCCCTAGTAGCTGGGACTACAGATATGCACCACCATGCTCTGCTAATTTTTGTATTTTTAGCAGAGACTGGGTTTTGCCATGTTGGCCAGGTTGGTCTCAAACTCCTGGACTCAAGTGATCTGCCTGCCTCGGCCTCTCAAAGTGCTAGGATTATAGGGGTGAGCCACCGTGCCAGGCTGAGCTTTCTTGTTTAATACTTTTCTGTAGGAGTACAAAGGCAAAACAATCAATCTATGTTTCACGTAGAGAAGAATTACTAACCCAAGTCCCTCCAACGGCCAGAAGGACACAAATGATCAGGCAAGCAGGTCATGGCTGGGACAAAGGCGCAAGAACAATACATCTGGCTGGATGTTGTCTTGCTAGGATATAGGCTGAGGGGTACCAGATCACTCAGTATTTCAACAGAAGACAGTAACCCAAAATTTTAAGTGTAATATCCTGGTTTTAAAATTTTGGCATCAAATTCAATTACTTTTTAAAACTCTTTGCAGGAAAAAAAATAGAGTAGTGGGTAGAAAGGGCCTACAGTGCCTTTTTGCACACCCATAGAAATGATGCTGCCCTTCCTGTTCTTATCTCCCCCCCTCCCCCCCGCCTACTTCCCTGGGGGATTGGTTCTCACTGTTGCTTGAGTTTTAGTCACCTCCTCTAAGGAGGGCCACCAAAACCATAGGGTTCAGGGCTTTCCTGGGTCAACTTCAGGGCAGTCGAGATTGTACTCAGAGTTGAGTGGTGGGGAATTCAGGTGGAAATTTTTCCCTCAGCTTCATGTTTCCATGGGAAGGGACGTGAAAGAAAGAGTGTCATCTTCTCCTTTCTGCTTGTTCACTCATTTCTTACCAGAGGTGAAGGAGTGAATTGTCTGAGTGGAAACATGGAAACAGTAATAGAACATGTAGCTGAGTGCCATCTTTTCTCTCTCCTTTCTAAGCCAAGAAGCCATTCTGCTCTGCTTTTCCATGTTTTAAGTGGGATGTCTGCAGTAGCAGTGCTGTCTGTGACCCAGTGAGTAGGTCTTTGTAATCACTGGCTTTGAAATTAGGAAACCCATTGTTGTCGCATGTCTAAGCTAGGTTTTCCAAAAGGCTAATAAAGCTGACACTTTAGTCTCCACCGCCTGACTCTTTTGTCTCTTAATTCATTCAAAACTCCAGCAGTGAATGAGGTATAATTTCCAATCTCAAATATCAATGTTTAGAATCTTTGAAATTAAATACACCCGAATCCCAAACCTGTCCTGTAACCATCTATTTTTCTGTGCTTCACAGGAGGGATATGTAGGATTCTGGTTCCATCTTTTCTCCTGTGTCCCAAGGATGGGTCGACTGAATTGTATCCTAGAGAGCTGGATATCAGAGTTTTCTTCAGCCATCAGGGCTTACAATCAGTATGTTTTTAAGGTACCCTTCTAAGATCTTTTCTATGTAGGCATCAAACTTGGGTTTGTGTCCTCTTATTACTCTGTGATTGTTAACTGTCTTGTTATTTTCTTCCTCCTGGTAAATTCATAGGCTTGTGTTATCATATTTATCTCTTTGATGTTAGGCCAGAAAGTGGGACCAATACTTTTCATCATATCATCAAACGTCATCAATCATCAAATGTTTGTATCAGAAACATTTGTTTTCTTTCAAATCTTTTATATATGCCCATATGCAAAGAGTAGCAGAAAGAGAGAAGGGAGGCCAGTGCATAGTGTACCTCAGATTCTATTTATGTTAATCAAAGCAAGTTCCATTCAACTGGACTCATTACAAACTATGAAGATCATGCCAGGGCTTAAAAAGAAAAGCCAGCAATGGAAATAAAGCATCAGTGGCAATTAAAAAAAGAAAAAAATGTAGGATTTTATGAAGAGGACCATAAGCTTGCAACCAGAGAGAAAAAATTACATTATTCTTATGTTGTCATTATTTACCAAAGCTTAGCATGTGGTACTCATCACTGCCCACTAACCATATGTTAAGTTCAGGATTTAAGATTTCACTGATGGCCTTATAATCCTCATACTTCTGTGGAAGAGGGTCTTCCCAGGAATGTGGTAGGGATCCTTACCAACCTCACTCTGCAGCTCCTGTCCCTCTGCTAGCCCCTTCCATTATAATCTATGGAATACTTATTTATTCAGTAAGAAATTTCACCCCCACCTTTGCTTCAAAGGCTTCTTCCGCTTTCCCCTAATTAAAATGTCTATTTTCTGTGACAGCATCATTTCCTTAGAAATTGCCTCCATTGAAAGAAATCCTATTGTTCACTTTATCTTGAGCCAGTTGTTTAGGAAGAGGGATGAGGCGACTCTTACTTTCAACTGATACTCCCATATCTTTGTTTTGACACTATCTCTTAGCAAAATGCTTCCTCTTGAAAATGGATACAGTCTTTTGGAGAGGACCCAACCATCTAGGACATACCAATTTTGCCCAGAAACTTCAGTACCTAAGTTCCTTCTTCACTCTGTTCCATGTTAGCACCCTCATGATGGCAACATCTGTGTTGATGGCTTCTAACATCCTGGTTTTGTTTGTTTTCAACTATGATAACCTTGCCTATCTACTATTCCTTTTTCTCTTGCATTCTTAGTCTATACTTCTTCCCCAACTTCTAATCATTCTTTCTCTTCTGAATCACCCAAAGCTTTTCTCAGCTTTAGGTGCTTTGATTTGTTCACAGTATTTGACATTATTGACCAACCTCTAGGTTGTGAAATTGTCTCTTTCTTGACATTTCCATGCCCTGCTCCTTTCACTGTCTCTTTCATTATCCATTAGTTTTCTCTTCCTCCTTTCATCCATATTAATTCAATAACAAATATCTGTTGATGTTTCCTGCATGCCAGGAATTGTGTGAGTTAATGAGAATTTAATCGTGTTTTCTTTCCCATCCACTCTCTATCTCTCCACTCTTTTCCATGGTGGTCTTGTTTATAATAATGGCTTCAACAATTGCATTAATGCATTTTACTTTG
This sequence comes from Pongo abelii, assembly GCF_028885655.2. Classification (NCBI taxonomy): domain Eukaryota; kingdom Metazoa; phylum Chordata; class Mammalia; order Primates; family Hominidae; genus Pongo; species Pongo abelii. The sequence continues at coordinate 95,936,526 of NC_071995.2, forward strand.
TAATTAGTATCATTAATTCTAATCTGTTCCATCTCCAAATTCTACTTTTCCAAATGCCTTGTCAACATTTCCAACTTTGGGGCCTTTCAAAAGCCAGCTTATCTTCTTGATTTCCCTGTTTCGGGTAATAGCATTGCTGCCACGCCAACCACACTAAAACATCATGGTCTTCTCACTTATCAAGCTCTATCTGTATTCCTCCCTAGTCAACTTCTCTAGTTTCTCTGCTGCATTTTTAGATCTGTCATTCTGGTTTAATCTGACTACCTCTTGACTATTATGATGATCCCCTAAATGGTTCTTTACTTCCATATGCATCCCAATCAATCTTCCTAAAGAAATCCTGTGCTTAAATTATTTTACCGTCTTCCTGTTTCCTACCAAATAAATCCAAGTGCATTACATAAAAACTCTTCATATCTGGTCTTAGCATATTATTCTGGACTCTTTTGAATATTTATTCCATGTTCCTGAAAAAAAATCTATAATGGGGGAAGCCTCTAGCTTTCTGTTATTTTCTAAATCTAAAATATTTTTCTCTGCCTTTGCAAATCCTGTCCAGCATTGTCTATTTCAAAGGTAAACTCCTCCATTTAAGTTTTATCTGATTTACCCAATCATCATATGTTCCTTCCCTGAACACCAATAGTGCTTTGCTTCTTTCTTCTTTCTGCCATTTTCCCTCTGTACACATCTGTCTCTTGTGTCCAAATTTCCCCCTTTTAATAAGGATATGATAATATTGGATTAGGGCTCATCTTAATAACCTCATCTTAACTTGGCCCCATCACCTGCAGAGACCCTATTTCCAAATAAGGTGGTATTCACAGGTAGTTGGGGTTAGGACATCAACATCCCCTTGGGAAACATAGTTCCACTCATAACAGCTTCCTGTTTATAGAAACCATAATCTAGATGCAGACATGAGACTAACATAAAAAACTGATGAATAATATAAAAGCGTATATATTTAATCATTACACTGAGTGACATAAACCCTTAGGTATGCTAAGGCAATACAAATTATGGCTTGCAGGGTCAAGAAAAGCTTCATGGACAAAGGATGATTTGAAGGTGAGCTTTTTCCTTAAGTATATATTATTCCTAAATAAGCATATTTTCTATATATTGTTACTGGTTAACATTTTGAAATAGCTTCAGATTACTCAAGCTAATGAGACAGCTCGAACAATAGGATCAGGCTGCTAATGCAGCATGCAATAAATGTGTGTTTCAAGGAAGAAGTTTCCAGGGAACAAGAATTGCTATGGTAACCTGATATATCATTAAAAATGTAATGAATAAATATCATCAGGGTCTCAGATTCATCACACAGAAAAACTTCAAGACTGGGATAACGAAGTAGTTCTCACACTGATTGCTCAATGTTTTGTAAGCTAAATCAGAGTGATTGTCCATTAGCAAAAAAAGTAGTAATATTCAAATAATCCAGGACTCCGTAAGGTGTATAAAAACTCCTTCAGCATAGGCTTTTCATTTAAATCACTGCCATTTTTCAGAAAATATTAATTTTAGCTGTAAGAAATAGTTATAATAATAGACCTGATTATATGCTTTCCAAAAGAAGTAATGTTTTGCCAACTCTTAAGAACACAATAGACACTGTAGTATCTTGGTGTTCAAGTATAGTATTAAGAAAGGGAATCTTTTTCTTACTATTCTTTCTTGCTGTTATAGAATCCATGTTCCATACCCCACCTTTTCTCTTTCTCTCCTCTCATCTTTATAACTCACACACTCTTCAAGATGTATCTTGTCATTTGTTCATTTCTTGAACCTCATTGTACCTGTCTCTGGAGAAATGAGGCAGCCACTATACTGTTCTCAATGTTAAATAAAACCAGCCTCTTGGGCTGCAGACATGGAAGGGCCAGTTTGGGAAGAGGTGATAGAGAAAACATTGTGGAAAAGCCACCCCTGTTACTGCTTCCATCAGATTTCATTCCAGCAGCCACTTTCTGGATCTCCCATGTGGTATTTACACTTTCTGTTCTAAGTTTTTCTACACCCATTTCCCATGGGAAGAATGTGGAGGCAACACCAGCAACCTTTATGCCCTTGCCATGCTCCTCCTACCACAGGGCCTTTGCATGGGTCATTCCATCTCTCTGGAACACTGTTACCTCCCATTTTTCCTAGTTAATTACCCATTAGTTCTTCAGATTGCAGCTCCAGTTTTACTTTCTCAGGTAAGTCTTCACCTCCGTAGTCACATTCCCCTCCAACAGGCTCTCACAGCACATACATCTTTTGTTTATTATGGTGGCACCTGTATGACAATTTGATTAATGGAAGCTCTATCATGGCACTGACTATGTCTATTTTTACTCACCATTGAGTTTCCAATTCTGGCACATGGTATGGTCTTAATAAATATTTATTAAATAAATGAATGAATCGCTTGTATTTCCTGGATTACACTTAAGAATTTCTAAGGCCAGGCACAGTGGCACATGCCTATATCCTAGCACTTCAGGAGGCCGAGGCAGGAGGACCACCTGAGGTCAGGAATTCGAGACCAGCCTGGCCAACATGGTGAAACCCTGTCTCTACTAAAAATACAGAAAGAATTAGCCAGGTTTAGTGGCAGGTGCCTGTAATCCCAGCAACTTGAGAGGCTGAGGCAGAAGAATCACCTGAACCTGGGAGGCGGAGGTTGCAGTGAGCAGAGATTGCGCCACTGCACTCCAGCCTGGGTGACAGAGCGACACTCTGTCTCAACAAAAAAGAATTTCTGATTTAGATGCTTGCATCCAGGATGCATTTTGTTTCATGTTTGCACTGGCACAGTGTGTTGGCCATTAGTGTGATGTGTTCTCACAATCTATAGTCATACCATTAGTGGCTGTTGAAAAATGAAACATTATATTGCTCTCTTATTTCTGGTAGTATGTTTTGTAAATTGCATCACACAATTACAATATCACCATCCTTGTTGATATGTGTTTCTTATAATATAATGCACACAGTTGTTGATAAAATGTAGCTAGAAATATTCTATGGAGAATAATACTAGGCTTTAGTGGCTTCTGATGCAGGTATGAATGATTACCACTGTGAATGCAGCTGAAAAGTGGTAATAGATATGCAGAAACATTTTGAAGTGTAATTAGTTTTTTAGAATTCTGAGGCCATGCCAGTATTTGGCAGAAAATATTGATGCCATGAACCATATGGATGTAAGAGGTGGGAAGCGATAGTATATTTGCTTTCTTTGGTATGGTATTTTGGAATCTCAGAGAAATAACGAAGAAATATAACAAGTGTTCTGTGTTCTCAAGAAGCTCATAGTTGGGAAATGGTCCATATAAATATTTCTAAAAATCTGGATTTCTAACAATATAGCCCCCCACACAGAGAGTGCATTCTTCTGCAGTCACAATTATAAGGTAAAGACAAAATCATCCCAGAAATCTACACAGCTGTGTGTAACCTGGATGCCATCCTCCACTCCCACCCCCCGTGCCTCTAACTTCACTTCCTATTGCTCTTTCCCTCTCTCACCCCTCTCACCCCATGCCAGCCACATTGGCCAACTGACTGTTTCTCCCTCAGGACTTTCGCCTGTGCTCTTCCCTCCTCATGGCATGCTATTCCCATAAATAACCATATGGCTGGCCCTCTCCTATCCTTCCCAGTGAGGCCTATTTTGGCCACTCTGTTTAAAACTGTAACATCTGCCAATCTCAATGCCTGCACTTCTCTCCCTTTAATTTTCTCCAACACATCAAATACCATCTGATAATACTATATATTTTACTTACTTATCCTGTATTTTTGGTGCCTTCTCTCACAAAAAAAGTAAGTTCTTGGAGAACAGAGATTTCTTCACTGTTTTTAGTGTCTTCTTCACTGTTGCATCTCCAGTGCATAGTGTAGCATTGATAGGACCTGAACTGACCCATAGTAAGACCTCAATAAATATGTGTTGAATAAATAAATGAAAGCACTGCATTGAAGAAAAGGGTGAGATGCATAGGCTTTGGACTCTATCTCTGCCATTTACTTTTTGTGTAATCCCAGGCACAATATCTTCTGTGAACCTTACCTGTCAAATGAGGAATATCTCTGTTCATTACTGTCTAGAATTTTTCTTGTGTGTGTCACCTCGTCCTGTATTGTAGAAGTGAGACTAGTAATCACTTCCATTCTTCTCCAGGTGACCTTGTAGGCTGGCGTTCAATAAGTGACAGACGTTGTTATCAGAAAGGCTTTCTGGAAGAGCCAGTTTTGAGTAGATAGAGATTCGATACATGTAGGGTGGTGTTTGCTATTGTTATCATGCTTAAGCACAGGGTCTGCTCTGCACAGAATGAAATGAGAGTGTTGGAGCGGGCTAAGAATCACTGAGCTATCTGGAAGACAGCAAGATGAAGAAGGACTTGTGGAAAACCAAGACAATCTTAGGAGGCCATGATATTGGAGAAGATGCTTTCTTTCTACACGTGTGGATGTTTGGAATTAGGAAAATTGAGTCACAGGGCTGGGAGGTAATGTTAGGAACCCTTCTGGGGTACTAGAAGTGTTCTCTGTATTGAACTGGGTGGTGGTTACATTGGTGAATCCATATGCTCATTTATGAGTCTCTGCGCTTTACAGTATGTTAGTTAAAATTCATCAAGCCATGTACTTTACCATATGGAAGTTCTACTTCAATAAAAAAGCAAAAGTATGTCTATGTTTATGTGTGTGTGGGGGGGGGTTCTAAAGAAACTTACTTAGCAATGATGAGGTGATGATATCAATAGCTATGAAATCACATTCAGGCAAGACATTTATCATTGATTAATGGCATAGAGAAAAGAACTGGGACTCAAGAGACCGGAAAGATGATGGCACCTCTGCTTGGGCTAAGGAAGTGGGGTAGCAGTGCTTTTTGGCCTGTGTGGGGAAGAAGAGGAGGCTCAAGGGAGCTTCGTTGGGGCCCTTTAGTGACAAGTCTCCACAAGGTAGACTGTGAAGCAACTTCCAGTAGGAGAGTTCTCTTTAAAGTTAAAAGGACAACTGATAGTGCTGCAGACTGTGCAACTTTCTGCTCTGGGCCCATGAAAGAGTTGTAAAATTTCCTTGTGGAAGTTGGAGGATTTTTTTTTTTTTAGCACTGGAAAAGAATGTGGGAGAGCTCTAGAAATTCTGGCTTTCTAAAGTAAAACTTATAGTACCAAATATCTATAAAAAAAACTTTTATGAATATTTTGAGACTGATTTTATTGCAAAAAATCATAGAATGCAGAATTAAAAAAGATTTCAGATGCTGTCTCATTGAATAACTTTGTTTTCTAGAAGCTGAGTTTCAGGAAGTTATGGTGCAGCCACAGTGACACAGCTGGGTCACGTAAAGCTGAAGAGAACTTAGAACTCAGTAGCAACACTAGGCACAGTGGCTCATGCCTATAATCCCAGTACTTTGGGAGGCCAAGGAGGGCAGATCACCTGAGGTCAGGAGTTCGAGACCAGCCTGGCAACATGGTGAAACCTTGTCTCTACTAAAATACAAAAATTAGCTGGGCATTGTGGTGGGTGACTGTAATCCCAGCTACTCCGAAGGCTGAGACAGGAGAATAGCTTGAACCCGGGAGGTAGAGGTTGCAGTGAGCCGAGATCGTGCCATTGCACTCCAGCCTGGGTGATGAGAATGACACTCCATCTCAAAACAAACAAACAAACAAAAGAACTCAGTAGCAATTTGCTTTTTAAGATTCCCTCCCTTTCTCCTTTCCTTCTTTCCTTCCTTACCTCCCTCTCTCCCTCTCTCCCTCCCTCTCTCCCTCCCTCCATTCTTCCCTTTCTTCCTCCCTCTCTCCCTCCCTCCATTCTTCCCTTTCTTCCTCCCTCCTTTCCTTCCTTCCTCCCTTCCTCCCTCCAATACCTCAGTCCTTCTCTCCCTCCCTCCCTTCCTTTCTTTTTCAAATTGGGAAGTGTATTTAGCAACGCTTTTAATAACGGGGTGAATAATTACTTTCTAGATATTAAGAAATTATATTTATTTTAGTTCACTATAGTCAATAAATTGTTATTGGACTCAAATTATTTACTATATTGAAATGTATTCTGAATTGTTTATCTAATTGGAACTGTGAAATAAAATGCTGATTTGTATTCTGTATAGACACTGGCTTTAAAATGTGTAATAAGATTGTTTTAGGGTCAATAGCACCTTCACAAAAGGAAAGCAAAATGATTAATATTATAATCTTAAATAAGCTATTCAAACAAATACAGCAGCACACTTTAATTCCTTAATTCACACTAAGTTGTTAGAAAAATTACTCATGTTCACAGCATGGGTTCTTACTTCTGGGTCTGCAAAACTAAAACAAAAATAAATGACGTGACAATATTGAAAGAAAAGTCAACAATTATAATTTTCAAACTTAACCTAGTCATCATCAGTTAAATAACCAAAGAAGTGAGTCAGTTTTGAGATGTGTCTTAGAACATTTTCAGTTAAAAGGGGCAAATTCATTTTCATCTCTTAGTTATAGCTAAGGTAAAATTGAAAGCCTAAATATTATTTTTTAAATTAGGCATTGTGACTAAAATTTAATAGACCATTACACACTATATTAAGGCTTACAATTATTCTTCTTATTTCAAATATCAAAGCATAAAACTGGTTATCATCTTTTAGTAAAATAGAATATATCTGGTAAAAGAATTAAGACATTTTTCCATCCCTATAAGTGCATGTGGAGAAAGAATTTGAAAATACTTATAGCTTGAGCTTATATGGGGTTCTACCCTAAACAGACTTGGCATCGCTTGTTCTATTCCCACATGTAGTCTGTCCGACCTCTAAATTAGGAATAAAAAGAATAACAGGAATGTGGAAATGTGTTTTCTCTTTGATCCATTATCTGATCATAAAGGAAACTGGGAATATGGAAATGTGTTTTCTCTTTGATGCAGGTTTTAATCAGCATATTTATAAGCAGTGCAGGGAGTTCTTGCAGAGAAATAGAGATGGGAGCAATCTCCCACCCTGGCACTTCTTTGGATCTGATGTATCCAATGTAGAAAATACAGAGGTGCTCAGCTTTCATGGCAGGGTTCAATCAGATAGTTAACAAGTATTTATCGAGGATCCACGGAGCACATAACTTTGAACGGCACTCCAGGCATAAACAGTAACTTCTCACAACTCAGCTGTATGGGTAGGAGATTTAAGTGTGGTTAAGAGCTTCGTACTGACAAACGTAGCTTTACCCTTAATCCAGAAACTGGCATTAAATCAGATATTATACCATTGTTGCTGTGGTAGTATTCACCAGGTTGGTATGGAAATTCGCCCATATCCTGGGAAGCCCACATCTGTGATATCTCCTGGTCCTGGTGTGAGTATTGAATTATCTATCATTTTTGAGTTCTTCAATTCCCAACATTAAGTAGAAATCTCACTCTATTAGTGATCAGGATTGTACCTCTAGAAACTCAAACATGGCCGTGTGTCAGAGACATCATAGGTTTCTAACTGGATTTAGTGTCTACACTTCCACCTCCTCCTCCTTTTCCTTCTTTTATTCCTAATGCCACCCTCCTCCTCAAAACAGAGCTCAAAATGCTCACCCAACTTTGCCATATGGTGATTGACTCCCACACTCAGGTCAGGAATCCTCCTGTGGCTTTGCCTCCATGTTGTCTGTGCCTGTGCTGCCTAATTCTGGAATTGCATTCTTTCCTCTTTGTTTCCATAATGTGAAAATCCAATCAAAAAGCAGTGGGATATGGAGCAGTGGTTCTCACACCTTAATGATAATCTTAATCACCTAGGGACTTTTTTTTTTTTTTTTTTTAAGTTTCTGGGCCCAATTGGTAGAAATTTTGTGTTCAGTCAGTCTGATGATGAGTCAGGTTTGAGAAGCACCATTTTTCTTTAAAGACCCCTGCATGGAATGTGGCTACAGAGCAGCAGCGCTGGCCTCACCTGGGGTGTGTTACATGCAGAACCTCAGGCCCCAGCCACCAATTGGAGTCGACATTTTAACCTTCTCCATGCATAAACGTATGAAAGCTGGAGATGGGCTACTGTGAAGAATATTGACCCTGAATCAGAAAATCTAGGTTGTGCTTTAAAAATTGCTATTAGCAAAATGCCACCTAGGACATGTGCTTTAAACTCTCTCTACTCATTACTTCACAGGAAAGAGTGAGCGCAAGAGCGAGGGTAGGGGGTGGGGAGAGGAAGAAAAAGAGAGGGAATTGGTCTAATCTTATTTTTGAGGATTCCATTTCATTTTAAAGAGATCTTTTAGTAACAAAAGTGAAGAGAAAGATAATTAAGAAAAATGAAAATGTCAGGGTGCGTGTGTGTGTGTGTTACATGCAGTGTATGCAGTGTGTGTACATATGTGGTATGTATTATACATGTAGTATGTATTTGTAGGGTGTGTGTGTATGTGGTATGTGTATTTTTGTGCATGATAATGAGAAAGGAATAATTCCATTTTCCACTGTATTAGTTTGCTAGTGTTGCCATAACAAAGTACCCAAACTAGGTGGCTTAAAACAAAGACATTTATTCTCTCGCAATTCCAGAGGCTGGACGTCCAAAGTCAGGGTGTCAGCAGGGCCACGCTGTCTCAGAAGGTGCCAAGGGAAGACCTGTTTCAGGCCTCTCAGCTCACGGCAGTTCTTTGGCTCACAGCAGCATAGCTCAATCCTCCCATGGTGTTCTTCGTGTGGGCTTCTGTACCTCCAAATTTTCCCATTTTTATAAAGACGTCAGTCATGTTGGATTAGGGCCCACCCTAATGCTTCATGTTAACCTGATTACCTCTGTAAAGACCCTATCTCCAAAAAAGGTCACATTCTGAGGTATCGGGGGTTAGGGCTCCAAAATATGAATTTGTGGGGAATGCAATTCAACCCAGAACACCCACAATGAGAGTGCAAAAGAGAAGAAGAATCTGGGGGGCCCTGAATGCCCCTCACTGTCATCCCATGCCCACCTGGGGTTAGATCAGAACTACTGTGGAGAGACAGCTTGTGAGCCTCCCTGTTCCCTGGCCTTGAGGTCACACCAGCCTGGGCTGATTATGCTCAGTGTAATTTGAAAAACACGTATCCTTCCATTTCACTGACTTTTGCTTCCTGACCTAGGTGAATGGAAGACCAAGACAAATGATCTTTGATGGACTACTGGCAAGGTTTATTTCCACTAAAAATCAAACCCACCATAATTTCTTTCTAATGGCCCAACGGATCCCTGATGAAGGCCTACAAATCTACCAGGCCCTGAGTTCTTACGGCTTCAGGAAGACTAAAACGTCAGCTGTTTTCTTTACTAGGCACTCCGTCAGGGTCCCCCAGGTCTGATTTTATTATTGCTGTGTCCGTGAGGTGTGGTCTGTGCATAATCTGAAAAAGTCAGCTGCATGCTGAACAACGTTGATTTAAAGCAAAACACCGTGGATGGACTGACTTCCCCAAATAGTAGCGGGCTCAGAGAAAGGCAGTGAAATGAAGCTCAAAGTGAGAAATGGCTTGGATTTGAGCACCTCCTATATTCACAGAGCCTGAGGGGACAGAGATGAATGCTGCTACCCAGTAGGAGAAACTTCCACCTTAAGAGTATTTCTCTGAGAGCCTACACAATTGCAGTGAGCGACTCACACATGGGGTAAAATATATTCATACTAAATTTGTCAGTGACACTTGCTTTAGTGCACTTAAGTTCAAGGTGACACTGAAAATTTGGAGAAGTGGATACATACAAACAAGCAGAGGTTTCACTGGTAATTCATGTAGGAGAATTCAAACTTTGTAAATATGAATTATTGATGGGATTGATTTTGCAAAAGAGTGATAACTAAGTATCAGGCTAGGTGGAGTGAGCAGGTGAAAGCAGAGTGTGGAAATGTCCTATTGTGGAGTAATATGTGCAAATAGGATGGACCAGGACTAGCATATGTGTTTTCAAACTTTTTTGACCATGACTCATAGTAAAAAATAATTTTACAATGTGACCTAGAATATGTACCCTCACATATATATAAATATGAAACAAAAGTTTGCAGAATAATACTTATCTTTACATGTGAGACTCTATTTCTAATTCTATTTTATTCTATTCTATTCTATTCCACTCCATTCCATTCCATCCCATCCCATCCCATCCCATCCCATCCCATCCCATTCTGTCCTATCCTACCCTATCCTATTTGCCTTTATTCTTTTTTATTTTCTTTCAATATTGGCATGCCCTGCTGCATTGGTTTTATGACCTACCTAGTAGGTTGCAACCTGGAAAGGATGAGATAATTATCACTCTATACCAGTGGTTCTCAAGAGGACAGGGGTTAAGGAGATTTGATAATATACAGAAATGTTTGAAGGATGTCACAATTGGGGGCTGTCCTTGGAAACTGGTAGGTAGAGGCCAGAGATTGTATAAAACATCCTACAATACATAGGACAGCGATGAAGAATTATCCCACAACGAAGAATTATCCTGTCTGAAGAATTGATACTGCGCCTGCTGGAAAACTCTGCAATATACTTAGCAGTCTTCCAAATATTCCTTAGAGCATGATTTTCAGTCTGGGTTCCTTAGAGACTTAGGAGCTCTGTAAAGTGGTTCAGGAACCACTCCAGGTGGCAAGAAGTGGGCCTCTCACCACTCTCACCACCAGTCAGAGGAAGCTGGACTTTAATTCATAGGGTGACCAACTCATTCCAGTTAGCTTGGGACTTTTCTGGTTTTAGCACTGAAAGCCCTGTGTCCCAGGAGCTCCCTCAGTCCCTAGCCAACTGGGACATTTGGTCACTCTATAGTACATAGGACAAGAAGAATAGTGCTTTAAAAATAAAGATTTTGCTTAAAATAGGAAGAGAAGGATGTTAAAAGCAACTGCTTGCAGATGCATAAATCTTATAATGGAAGGGTGTTGAGAACTTGGAGGAGACCGCTAAGACATTCCTTTTAAAATGTTATTAATAATTTGGGGAACAGTCTTGAGAAGAAATGTTAAAGACCTAGGTTTCTCTCCCTGAGCTTAGAACCCTGGGGAGAGGAAGACCTTAATCACCATCTTCATGGGAATGAAGCAAGGCTGTTTGAAAGATGTTAAGCAGCTGTTGTCTGCTCTTGCATTTGACAGGTTAAGAGGAATTCTAAAGAAATATTAAGCAAAACTTCTTGCCTTAATAAAATTTTTGAAATATCTTGTTCAGGATTCTTCTGAGGAAAAATAAGACAAGAGTATCCCTTTTAAAAAATACAATTTTTTTGAATCGAGTTCTTCCTATAGGCAGGGAACTTGTGGCCTCTTGAGCTTCCTTCAATTCTTAATTCTATGAATGACTTAAATCTTTATCTGGAAAGTGCCCTGGGCTAGTTGCATTCTGGAATTAATGAAACAAGACATGAACTCTGTCCTATAGGAGATGACATTCCCCAAATAGTCAATCAAAAATCAACCTCATCCTTTTTTAGGTCATATCTTCTTGAAAGTGTCCCTGGAAGGATTTTTTTTTTCTATTCCCTGCAAGCCAATTTATTGTGGTTACTCAGGTAGCTTCTTTCAGACCTCAGAGCTACAACTAATTAAACTTCAATGTGTTAGTACCTGACCTCACTGCCTGACCTCCTTTCAGTGCCTTTTGTTATATTTTGGTTTAGTGTTCTCATATACCCTTAGCAGAAGGTCAACAAAATATTTCAGAACTATAATTAATAATATAGCTTTTGTTCTTTAGAACATTTTTGAAGCAATAGTAATCTCCCCCCAGTGACTATTTGCTGCCCACAGTTAAAATTGTTATGTATTAGGATTACTTCATTTTGTTACAGGAAAGGGGTCCCAATCCAGACCCCAAGAGAGGGTTCTTGGCTCTCGCGCAAGAAAGAATTCTAGGTGAGTCCATAGAGTAAAGTGAAAGCAAGTTGATTAGGAAAGTAAAGGAACAAAAGAATGGCTACTCCATAGATAGAGCAGCCCTGAGGGCAGCAGTTTGCCCATTTTTGTGATTATTTCTTGATTATATGCTTTAAACAAGAGGTGGATTATTCATGCCTCCCCTTTTTAGACCATATAGGGTAACTTCCTGACATTGCCATGGTATTTGTAAACTGTCACGGCACTGATGGGATTACAGCATTGAGGACGATCAGAGGTCATGGTCATCGCCATCTTGATTTTGGTGGGTTTTGGCTGGCTTCTTGACCACATGCTGTTTTATCAGCAAGGTCTTTATGACCTGTGTCTTGTGCCAACCTATCTCATCCTGTGACTTAGAATGCCTTAACTGTCTGGGAATGCAGCCCAGGTCTCAGCTTCATTTTACCCAGCCCCTATTCAAGATGGAGTTGCTCTGGTTCAAACACTTCTAACAATTTGACACTTCCTTTCCCCAGAAGAGATTGTAATAACATTTTCTCTGGTCAAAATGGAATATTTGCCAAAGGATGAGGAGAAGGAAGGCATTCCTATAGGTAGAGTGTCTCCAATCATTTTTAAAATAGAAACAATGATTTATTTCCCTGATGCGTTGAGTTCTTGTGTAGAGAGTGATATGTTGGTGAAATCTGACTCAGGAAGGGTGAAGGCTGCTCATCGAGATGGAAAGTGCCAGAAAAGCTCATTAGAGAGTGCTCAGCTGCTGTGGCGTTTGCTGCCCCCATCACAGACACTTCTGGGGAACTGCAGAGTTGGGTAGCTGGGGGCCGGGGGTTCCCAAATGAGGCTCTTCCACCAGCTTGTCAAGATGTTTCTAGATGTAAATAAACAGTGCATTCCTAACAAGGCTACACCTCATTTCCTTCCCTTAGGAATAAAGAGGATCTCCCTGAAAACTCAGGAACTGTGGCACTGTGTTTACAGTATTTTAATTATTATAGACCCATTTGCTCAAATGAAGATGCCTTGGATAACACTTAAATACCTGAATGGTCTAGCCTTCATTCAAAGAGTCGCTGAGCTATAAAATACTCATTTGCCAAACCCTGTTGTTTTAGACCATTAGTTACTACCGAGATCCGTAATGATTTGGCCATTTCCAGTAATAAGCAAAAGAGAGGCGGTTCATTATCTTTAGCACCCGTGACTAAAATTACTTGTTACAACTCTTAATGAATGGTTCTATTTGCTAATGGTTCTTCCTAAAATGAAACTTGTTTTGTAAAAGAAAAGTCATTTTTCTTCAGATAACAGCAAATATATTTTGTTCTACAATACATATTATGTCCTCAGCAAAAATTGAATGCGGAAATCTTTCTTACATTTCATACAAAATGTCAGCAAGCAAAGTTCTTGCTGCTTGAGTGAAAAAAATGTCAGTGTGCAAATAGTACCACACAAAGTAATGGCTTTGTTGCAGCTTGCTTTCCAGGTAAAATACAATGGCTCAGCACAGACTCTTAGGAACCAAGCTGGAAAGAGGGTGAATACAAAGAGAATAAAGATGAGTTGTAGATTCAGGATGATTGGTAATTTACTATACATGTCTTGGCTGGGAAAAAATAACTTGATACTTACCATGGGGTGGAAGGTAAATTTTGAGAGCCTAGGTTGGTAGAAGAGTGAAAAAGAGAACTCAACTAGTTTGACTACATAATAAATAGGAATGGGACGTCTGCAAAAGAAACAAATACAGGGGAGGAGAACAGGAGGAAAGGAAAGCTAAGACACTGGTGAGGAGGTGGGCTCTGAACAGCAGAAATTATGATCATTTTAAGAACAGAAAGCTGAATGTTGAATTTTGTGTGTTTTTCTGTAATATAAGCCCCTTCACTCTCTCAAAACCTTTCATAAAGTCTGAAGTGGCTCTTTCACCCTTCCCTTTTTAGAGCACTTATACTTTCAGAAACTTTTATATAATTTATGTTTGTTTATGGTCTGGCTTTTCTTACTAAATGAGGAGATTTTGTCCATTTTGTTTCATGATCCAAGGATCTAGGGTAGTGTGTGACTCAGAATGGACGCTGATAAATATTTTTGAAAGAATGAATAAATGATTGAATAAGAGCTACCACTATCCTTAAGGCTTTCAGCAAAATTGGGATAGACCCAGAGGAGCCTGTTAGCCTGCCTAATGTGACCTTATTTAAATCCACTTGTTGGTATCATCCAAAGGTTCCAGTTACTTCAAAGTTCTAACAGGCCTCCCTTTTCCCAATTTTCTGTTTCCCAGTAACCTAGCTTTTACTTACATAAACCCATGGTCTCTCTCCCTAGTCCAGGTGCATGAACTACATTGCATACTGTTCTGTTTCATGAGGATGAGAAATAAAAATGAAATCCTAAGTTCCTCAACTGACTGAACAGATCCCCTCTTGGCCAAGGGGACCTCAGTATAACCTTGAAAACTGAGCTCTGGGCCATGACAGGATGGGGTGGTCAGAACCCCTCCCTTGCTAACTACCATTAGGCTTTCTTCCTTAAGGGCTAAATAGAAACCAGCCCTTTAAAGAGGCTCCCCTGCTGATATCAACTAAGTGCCTGATGCTGACCCTCCTTTCTTGCCTAATAAGAGATCACCAATCATGGAGTGGTTCTGGCTAGTCTACAGAGAATGCACAGTAAGAGTCTTTGTGTCTTCTGCTTCACCTTTTGATATCAAAGGGCCAAAAACTCTACACTTTGATCATGCTAATGCTGCCAATTTTTGTACATGGGACCCGTGAAGGGGCATGAAACTCAATTGCACATGCATACATTTCTCCTTTCATAAATATTCAGGGCTCCTCCTATCACTTATTGAATATGTATATTTCACCACCCAGTTCAGCATAAATTCCTGTCTTATTCTACCAACCCTCAAAGTATCTGTTTCTGGCTTCTGACAGGAGGCTATTATATTTCCCAGCCTGGCAGAATGGCCACCCTACCAGCTGCAACCCTTTATGAGAAATAAAGCTCTGCTTTCCAAATTCATGAACCTCATCATTCTTCAGTTGACAAAAGGCTTATGGATTTGTAGATACTGCTAATTTAATTAGGAATAAATTTTTTTTCTGTTCTTATTTATTAATATCATTATTTAGCCTCACTTGAGCAGTGATATTTTTTCCAGGTCTAGAATATGGAGGAGATTCACACTAGACTCTCAATACATCAAATCCCACATCCTGCCTCCTGGTTTTTAACTTTGGACTCTGAAAGCTGACAGACAACCTATGCATCGAACTTTCTTGGTGCATGTAAGTTGTTATCAGGATGGCAAATAAAAATGCTTTCACAGTCCAGGATAATAATGTAAACTAATGAAGCTGATCGGCCTGAAACAGTACAGAGAGGTAGGGTTTGGGTTGAATTAAAGAGTGCTTGACCATTCTGAAGGTATTCAAATTTATGTTTTTGAAAGCTATGCTAGCTAAACATAATACATGTTTATTACCAGATTGGTAATGCTGTTTTGTAATTACAATTCCTAATCTCAAGCATAATGAGATTAAAAAACTAATTTTTTTCATAAATCTAATTTTTGTCTTATAATTCCTTCAAAATTGTTCTGCTAATTCTGGGACTCATATGAATATTGTGAGTGAATATATATATATGTATATGGAAAATTTTTTTCAATGGAGTTGTGTAGCACATCTGTGTGTTGTGGTACAGAACAAGGAATATATGTAGGGGATTATAAGACAATCTACGAACTGAAATCACTCAGCAAAAGCATGAAATTGGAGCTAGAGGTGATGAGGAAATATATAAGCTGCCACTCTGTCTCCAAAATTTCTGGAGAGATCAGTAGGGCTGAGGCTGTTCCACCACACGTGACATGTGATTTAACCCAATATTGTTTGTGATTGGTTCAAATACTAGTTCCCCCCTTACAAGTTGTGTGACCTTGGACAAGTTACTTAACTGCTGTGTGTCATGTGTCCTTATCTGTCCAGTCGGGTTCATAATGGTAGCTGCTTAATAGTTCATCATTCAAAGGGACATTGTGAGGATTAAATGAGTCAAGGCACACAGAGCACTGAGAACAGGCACTGACACTGTAAGCATATATAAAAAGCATCCACTGAATGATTGATTATTGTTATTACATTTTTATTATTCAAAAGGCAGGGGAGCTCTGCTGACAGATTGTCCTTACTAACCCCTCTGTTTTCCTGGTTCCATATACTTGTTTGTTTAGAGCAATTATAATGGGTGGTACTGATCACTGTAGCTCCAATTATATCTAAATATCACTTATGGTTATACCTTTTTCCTACAGAGAATTTCAAGGGTGTTGTTAGTGTCTTCTTTATAAGTGACTGAAGTACGGGAACAATGCGTAACCCTAGACCCAGAGCACTGATATTCCCAAGTCTAGCATTTTTTGAAAACCTAATGCCAAACCCAGCTGGCAGTGTCTCACACCTTGGTGTAACATGGTAGGTCCTCAACAAACCTGTTGAATACATCATCATGGATCCACACTTCCTAGTCAATAGAATCCTTTCTCTTGGAGATTTGATTAGAACAGTATGCTCAGTATATATCTCCTAAAATCAGCATTGCTGGTGCCTTTATTTTTGCTGTCTCTGGCTCTGTAGCCTCTAGACCTGATTACACCTTCTGTCAGGAAAACTTAAAAGTGCTCCCTTCAGCTAGTAACCCTTAGATGTCATGCCAACCTCTCTGCCATCTGCTTCATTTATCTCTCTTGGATACCCCAAACCACCCTGTCCCACACACATACATGCGCATATGCACACTTATGCATGACACAAACATGAAACAACAATCCAGTCCTCTTCCTTGAGCCAAAACAAAACAATCCCCTTCCCTCCTGAAAACCCGCCCTCTAATTCCCTCTGCATAGTTACATGCGATAGCAGATACACGCTGACGTCACTGGCAAACCAGTTCTGCAAACGGAGAGACTCACCTGTCTCTTCAAACCCTTGGAAAAGACAGAACTCACATCCTATAGTTAGAGATAAGGTTGCCCTCCACTGGCTGCGTGCCTCTTTCTGAAACTGCTCAATCCTTTCAAATCCATTTTTAGGAGTTTAATGAAATCAGTAAAGTTCTACATGGGGTGGCGGTATATTTGAAGAGGCTGTATGGAATTTGTGTCTGACTTAGCCACTCGCAGCTTTGAGATTTCAGGCTGGCGGTCTAGGCTTCCTGAGCTTTGGATTTTCTCATGGTTGAAATGGGAATAATGCACTCATTGAGCTGTGGGTAGGAAAAGAGACACAGAAATCGCCGGTGTTATTGCTGCATCCTTAGATGAGGAGTGTCCCTGCCCAGCCAGAGGCCAAGGACCACAGCAGGGCTATTGGTCAGTGGCTCACAGTTCATAAGAATAGTTCATGAGTTGGTAACAGGGGTTAACCTTTTTATTTCTGAAGGATTTTTCCCTAACATGCTCTCTTTCTCTCCCTCTCTCTCCCTTAGCCCTCAAGAGCATCATTCCCACTAGACCCAAACTCAATTACAAAAAAAGTAGACTTGACATTTTTGAAAAAGTATCAGCAACATGATATAAACGCAATTTTCAAATGTTACATAACCCTCGGGCGTTAAGGAGGGATGCAGCCTTACCTAATCTCTCAAATAACAAAGATAAAGCAATCACAGAATCGCACAATGTTACCACCGGCAGGAATTTAAAAACATGCCAAATTTTAAATAACAAGGAACTTTTAGAAGATTCTTAGCAAATAGACCAATACAGCTAAGATCTTAAAGAAATTTTCTAAAATCTATTTCTTCACACATATTTAAATGCACAGAATTCCAGGAAGCACCAAAGCATTGTTTTGAGAATAAACTAAGATTAGAAAATAAACTGTCACTAATTAGCATATCTTGAGTACTTACTGTGTGCCAGGCACCATTCCAAGTGCTTTACATGTTAATTCACGTAAGCCTTATAACAACTGAACACAGAATCTTGTGCAAGGTCACAGGGCTCATAAGGGGCTGAGCCAGGATTTCATCACAGACAATCTGGATCCAGCTTGCTGTTTTCTAGTGCAGACAACACTACTGCTAACTAAAGAATTTGTAGTGTGGTGGAAACTGCTGCTCAATTTCCCCCTTTTTGTATAGTAACAGTATCCCAAAGTTCACTGGGGTACTGCTCAAGTTTGGACTACATCCCCAGCCTGCTTTACAGTGTGCCTTTAGAGCCCTGTGTGCCTTTGACTATGTGCTGGCCAATGGGATACAAGAGAAAGTGTTGCATGGGAATCCCAGGAAAACAGTTTAAAGGGAGCTGACCCACTAGGAGGTACCTCCTCCCTGTCCTGCTTTTCCTCCTTCTGCAGGCTTACAACTTGTATGTGATTGTTGGCACAATCAAAAGATAACACGATCTTGCTGTTGAAGCCATGTGCTGGGATGGTGGAGAAGAAAGCTAAGAGCCCCCGTATCAACTCTGGTCTGTCTACCTCCAGACTTTTAAAAAATGTCCAATAGAAGCCTTTTTTAGCCTTTTTTTGGAGATCTCCCTTGCCTGTTGTTTCCTCGTGGTCTCTCTTCTTTCTACTCAATCTCTTCATTTTTCCTTCTCTCCCATCTCCTTCCTTCTGTATCTCATCTCTCTTTCATCATCTGTGGCTCCTTTTTCATTCTTTCTTCCCCTTATTATCCACCCCAACTCATTCTGCTCTGTCTCTGGGTTTCTCTTCCAAAAAGAGAGCAAGTATAAGAATTAAGAATGCACATGGAAGATTATTGCAATTTAATTTATTTATTTACTTTAATTTTTTTTTTTTTTTTTTTTTTTTGAGGTAGGGTCTCACTTTGTGCCTAAGCTGGAGTACAGCAGAGTGATCCTAGCTCCCTGCAGCCTCAAACTCCTGGGCTCAAGCAATTCTGACTCAGCCTGTCAAAGAGCTAGGACTACAGGCATGTGCCGTCACTCCCAGCTAATGTTTTTATTTTTATTTTTATTTTTGTAGAGACAGGGATCTCATTATATTTCCCAGGCTGGTATTAAACTCCTGGCCTCAAGTAATCCTCCTTCCTTGGCCTCCCAAAGTGCTGGGATTACAGACGTGAGCCACTGCACCCAGCCTGATCTGTAATTTTGAATGCAAATATAGTAATTATATTTGCATGGCCAGATTATGGATGATTTCATTACTACTCTATCACTAATCATGAATTTTAATGTTATATGTGTTTTCAATAAAACATAATGGTAGGTTGCACATTTATAATTCTCTCTAAAAATCAGTATTAGCCAGTTTGTATCTATTTATAATATTTATTATTATTTTTTAAATACCAGGTTACCATTGAAGTGTGGCCTGGAAAAGCAAACTCATTTTAGTATTAGGGAAGAGTAAATACAATTAGAAAGTTAAATCTATTCTTTTAAATCATATAAAGCATTTTAATCCCCCCAAACAAGTATTTGGGGATTGTCTTCATGTTTGTGTTCTCCATGCTGGTGAACGCCTCAATGAGGGACTTGTTTTATTGAAAATTAGCAGTTGATTTATTTAATCCTATGACTACATTACCTAAAACCACTTTTGGTTATAAGAAAAAAAATGTATACTGAGATTAAATAGCATGACATACAATATAAGTACCTGCTCTGGTAGTTCATGCAGCATGAGGAACCGTTGACAAGCTAATTAAAAATTTCTAAGCATCTTCTTTCATTTACTCCGTGGACACCTCTCTTCACAGAGCCTCGAAGTATTTTTGTTAGGTTTGAGAAAGAGAAGTCACTTCTATGTTCTCCAGTTCTTAAAAAAAAATTGTTGTCCAAGGAAATATATTGCTAAAACACAGCTGAGAGACTTGACATAGTCTTTCCTTAATGCATATTTTCATTTTTAAGGCAGTATTTAGTTCCAAATATAAAAAAAGATATGCTTTTTCTTTTTTTTTCAGTATCAGAACAAGGATCTGAGATATGATTTTTCTTTTAATGTTGACATTATGAAGGTTCCAGTAGAGACTTTGACTGAAGCAACAGAGAAAAGGAGAATCTAATTTAAATTTCTTAAAGGGGGAACATTCCTGGCAACCAAATTAAAGTATACCTTCATTTCTAAAATTTCTGAAGTTTGGGCATATGGTACTCCAGCATTGAATACCTTGGGAAATTTGCATGAATTCCGGTAGTCTTGTGCATGTGTATGTATTAAATCATTCTTCAATGTGAACTTGCTAGTTTAAGAGGGAAATGAAATATTTTCCTTGGTATTTAGCGTTCTTCAAGCTACCTGTGCTCTCAAGAGTGGCCTGTCAGGTGTTGCAGCTTCATTAGGTCTCAAGATTTCAGCTGTTCTCTTTTAACCTTTTCATGCCACCCGAATTTTCTCAGAATGTTTTATTTTGCTATCAATGGCAAGGCTGGCCATTTTGCTTTGGGAGAAACCATAACCTGTAGTTTAAAGTCAGCTATCAAGAAATGTGATAATTAAGTTATGTTCTGTGAATTATAAATTGTGTTGTGTCATCTAGGTAGTTAGGATTTTTGTTGTTTGCTCCTGTAGTAAATCTCTCTCTTTTCCTTTTTCTCTCCCTTTCTCTTACAACATTAAAAGCCAGTTGAATGATTTCCTTATCTAAGGAGAACAGCTGTTTCCTGGAGGTTGAATCTAGTCTTTCGTTTCTAAATCAATGTCTGTCAGAGGGAGACAGAGATATGTGTATGACTTACAGGATTTGTCTTCATAATGATGAATGCTTAGTTAGAACATTGATTATAAAAATAGAATCTAGACTTTGAAAAGCAATTTAAAGCTCCGGTATCAGTCTGTTACAATCATTAAAAGCTAATAAGTGTATTTCTTTGGTTTCTTTTAATCTTTCTACAGTCTAACAACAGTGTTAATGTGGAAAAGATTACATTTAGTGTATGACAAACATTTTGTTTATTAGTCCCCAACTACTTGGCTTATTATTTAAATGCAGTCTATGGTAAGTCTTCTTCTCAACTAACAAACGTGGAAAATAATCCAGACTCAGGCAGAATCGAAAGAATATTTATGTGTTCTATACTTGAAGATACGTTAAGTGTGATTAAAGTTTTAAATTGTTACAGGAACATTTGTTTTCCAAAGAGATCAAAGTTGGGCTTTGTGCACACATCTTACCGCAGTTGCAGTTTATAATTATTTATCAAATGTCTGACAAGGCTAATGAGCTTTGTCTACATTTTCCAGCCCTCTTGCTAGAATTACAGTTTATTTTTTCCACTTTTGAAGGCTACAAATATGCATAAAATCACAACTGGCAGAATTTTCTCAAATTGGGGGAGTTTGTCATACAGCAAATAGCTTCACAAAACACCTGAAGTTTAAGTTTGAAGTATCTAAAATTCAAAAATCTCCTGTAATTATAGTTTGAATTTTCAAAGAAGCATAAGTTTTTAGATCTGGGAGGTTGTTATAGAGATTATCTCATCCAATCCCTATTTATTTTGTCAAAAGAAAATATTGCAGAAAAAATTCAACTGGGAAATTACTCCTAATAGAGCATTGACTTACAAACTGGAGGTACTAATGAAGGGGGGCCTCTCACTATATAGTCATATAGATGTTATATACCCAAATGTCTAACCCCAAGAAACTTGGGGTTCTGTGATTGGAAAGTCTAAGAGTGTGTCAGTCAGTTTCAGGGTTAGTTTGATTTGGCTGTTCATTCATGTCATAAAGGTCTTTCTTTCTTTTCCATCCTTCTATATTGTTAGCTTCTTCTTAAGGCTTATTTCTCTTATGGTGGCAGGATGCATTGGCAGTATTAGGCTTTATATTTATGTATCATGTCTGATCAGAAGAGAAAATCCTGGCCCTCTCAGGAGGATAGATCACCTTCTTCCCCAGAAGCTTCCAGAAAACTGTCTCCCATGCTTCATTTGGACCAATACCTCTGGTTGGAATCACTGCATAGGTTGAATTCCTCAAGCGTGAGTTTATCTGATAAGTAGGCAGGGAGATGGGTTACACCATAAGCTTAACAATGGGTTCAGTGACTATAAACCACTGCTCAATGAAATAAAAGAGGATACAAACAAATGGAAGAACATTCCATGCTCATGGGTAGGAAGAATCAATATCATGAAAATGGCCATACTACCCAAGGTAATTTATAGATTCAATGCCATCCCCATCAAGCTACCAATGACTTTCTTCACAGAATTGGAAAAAACTACTTTAAAGTTCATATGGAACCAAAAAAGAGCCCGCATTGCCAAGTCAATCCTAAGCCAAAAGAACAAAGCTGGAGGCATCATGCTACCTGACTTCAAACTATACTACAAGGCTACAGTAACCAAAACAGCATGGTACTGGTACTAAAACAGAGATATAGAACAATGGAACAGAACAGAGCCCTCAGAAATAATGCCGCATATCTACAACTATCTGATCTTTGACAAACCTGAGAAAAACAAGCAATGGGGAAAGGATTCCCTATTTAATAAATGGTGCTGGGAAAACTGGCTAGCCATATGTAGAAAGCTGAAACTGGATCCCTTCCTTACACCTTATACAAAAATTAATTCAAGATGGATTGAAGACTTAAACGTTAGACCTAAAACCATAAAAACCCTGGAAGAAAACATAGGCATCACCATTCAGGACATAGAAGAAAACATAGGCATTACCATTCAGGACATAGGCATGGGCAAGGACTTCATGTCTAAAACACCAAAAGCAATGGCAACAAAAGCCAAAATTGACAAATGGGATCTAATTAAACTAAAGAGCTTCTGCACAGCAAAAGAAACTACCATCAGAGTGAACAGGCAACCTACAAAATGGGAGAAAATTTTTGCAACCTACTCATCTGACAAAGGGCTAATATCCAGAATCTACAAAGAACTCAAACAAATTTACAAGAAAAAAACAACCCCATCAACAAGTGGGTGAAGGATATGAACAGACACTTCTCAAAAGAAGACATTTATGCAACCAAAAGACACATGAAAAAATGCTCACCATCACCGGCCATCAGAGAAATGCAAATCAAAACCACAATGAGATACCATCTCACACCAGTTAGAATGGCAATCATTAAAAAGTCAGGAAACAACAGGTGCTGGAGAAGATGTGGAGAAATAGGAACACTTTTACACTGTTGGTGGGACTGTAAACTAGTTCAACCGTTGTGGAAGTCAGTGTGGTGATTCCTCAGGGATCTAGAACTAGAAATACCATTTGACCCAGCCATCCCATTACTGGGTATATACCCAAAGGACTATAAATCATGCTGCTATAAAGACACATGCACACGTATGTTTATTGCGGCACTATTCACAATAGCAAAGACTTGGAACCAACCCAAATGTCCAACAATGATAGACTGGATTAAGAAAATGTGGCACATATACACCATAGAATACTATGCAGTCATAAAAAATGATGAGTTCATGTCCTTTGTTAGGGACATGGGTGAAATTGAAAATCATCATTCTCAGTAAACTATCGCAAGGACAAAAAACCAAACACCGCATGTTCTCACTCATAGGTGGGAATTGAAGAATGAGAACACATGGACACAGGAAGGGGAACATCACACTCTGGGGACTGTTGTGGGGTGGGGGGAGGGGGGAGGGATAGCATTTGTAGATATACCTAATGCTAAATGATGAGTTAATGGGTGCAGCACACCAGCATGGCACATGTATACATATGTAACTAACCTGCAGATTGTGCACATGTACCCTAAAACTTAAAGTATAATAATAATAAAAACAAAACAAAACAAAACAAAACAAAAAACAATGGGTTCAGTGGTGCGTCCATGTCCTAGGGATCTGTGAAAGTTTAAACTTAAGAGTGATGACTCAGGATATCTGGCACAAGAAATTTCTAAGCAGCAAAGCACTCAAGTTGTGGTCTGGCTGCTTCTAACAACCTCTGCTCTGGTTAGTAAACCATCAGGGCCTGTGCTGGGGTTGGAGGAAGAACTCCAACTCTAACTCCACCCTCTCCCCACTCACTCTCAACACTGTGCCATAGTTACAAGGTAAACCACTGCAACTTCCAGGGCTATCTATACACCTCCAACTTTTAATGACCATAAAAACAATTCATGCTCATTGTAGAAAATTTGAAAAATGTCTTCAAGAGTAATTTTTGCCAGGTACAGTGGCTCATGCCTGTAATCCTGTAATCCCAGCATTTTGGGAGGCCGAGGCGGGTGGATCACTTGAAGTCAGGAGTTCGAGACCAGCCTGGCCAACATGGTGAAACCCTGTCTCAACTAAAAATACAAAATTAGCTGAGTGTGGTGGCGTATGCCTGTAATCCCAGCAATTCAGAGGCTGAGGCACGAGAATCGCTTGAGCTTGGGAGGCAGATTGCAGTGAGCCAAGATTGCGCCTCGGCACTCGAGCCTGGGTGATACAGTGAGACTTTATCTCAAAAAGAAAAAAAAAAGGTAATTTTTAAAATCACTCATAATCTCACTTTCTGAAATTATGACTAGCCAAAGTCAACTAACCATGAACATTTGGGGTATCTTCTTTTAATCAAAGGTACAATATTGAGATTTCACTATGTCTATGTCTTTCACTCTATCTACCTATTTATTTTTCTATCTTCAGTTTTATATCCTATTTTACTTTTGAACCTATATTAGAAGTCTCTCTCTGTAACAGTTAGAACCTTGATATTTCAAAGAACATTGAGGGGTGGAGTTACCAAGGAAACAATAAACAGTTATAGGCAATGCCTTGTTTCTCACCACGTTCTCTAAACCTTTTCAGTTTGTCTTTTAGCACTGTTGAACTGAAAAGGTCATTGAGACTTTACTTCATGTCTAAAGGTTCTAAAAATTCCCCAGGGTTCCAAGACTTGCTGTGGACTAGAACTGCAATCAGTAGAGGTATAGAAACTGTCAGTTGCTGGAGGAGGATCCATTTGGAATAAGGCAGATAAATGAACTAAGAGACTGCTAAGAACTGATTTGGCATCAAGACACTGAATTTTAGGTTAGTCTTGACCGCTACGCAATGTGTGAGTTGATAAACTATTGCAAATGCTCTGTGCCTTCATTTTCTTATTTCTCAAGTGGGGTAAGAATTCTTTTTTACCTTATCAGAATAAAATAATTTAAAATGTAATAATAAAAGTCATAATTATGCTTTCCTAATATATGTCTCAATGTCAATCTCATTACTTCACTGTAATATTTCATATTATTTTATTGTTTTACAAAGTGTTGGTATTGGTGGAGCAGATATTATTAGTCCCATGCAATAGATGAGGAAATTGAGTATAAACACATATAATTAATATTAGAATTGCCTTGCTTACCTGAGGTATCAACACCAGTAAAAGGATTTGGCATTAAGGATGATGATAATGATGTTCACAATCACAGTGACAATAGCTAACAGTCAAGAGAGGTTAAGTTACTAAGAATTAAATTACCATGAATACATTTCTAACATTTATTTCTAAAATCTGGGCTTGAACATTAAATTTTCTGTCATCTAGTTGAGCTGGTAAAAACTATTTAAAAATAAATTAATGTGTTTTTTCTGATATTTAAAAAATAAAACATTCAGTAAAGACAATTTAGAAAACACAGGAAATCAAAAGGAAAAAGAAAAATATCACTCTAATTGGTTTTCTAATGTAGGAGACCATTGGTAACTAGCTCTTTGAGGTTTTTTCTTATGTTCATTTATGTTTATCTGCTGGTAGTATCTTCAAATATTTATCTTGAAACTAAAAAAGAAATCTTAGAGAAACTTGAAAGTAACTTTATAATACAAT
Source organism: Pongo abelii (assembly GCF_028885655.2). Classification (NCBI taxonomy): domain Eukaryota; kingdom Metazoa; phylum Chordata; class Mammalia; order Primates; family Hominidae; genus Pongo; species Pongo abelii. The sequence goes on from NC_071995.2 coordinate 95,962,186, forward strand.
AATTAATAACATTTATTAAGTGCTAACTCTGGCAGCACTGTCTTAAGTGCTTTAAAGATATTAAATAATGGCTGGGCATGGTGGCTCATGATTGTAATCCCAGAATTTTGGGAGGCCGAGGCAGGTGGATCACTTGAGGACAGGAGTTCAAGACCAGCCTGGGCAACAGGCTGAATCCCTGTCTCTACTAAAAATACAAAAATTAGCCGGGTGTGGTGGTGCATGGCTGTAGTTCCAGCTACTTGGGAGGCTGAGGCACGAGAATCACTTGAGCCTGAGAGGAGGAAGTTGCAGTTAGCTGAAATCGCACCACTGCACTCTAGCCTGGATGACAGAGTGAGATTCTGTCTCAAAAAAAAAAAAAAAAAAAAAAAGATATTAAATAATATACTACTTACAATTACTGCTAGCAACTTTGAATAAGTCCTAATATTATCCCCCTTTCACAAATGAGAAAACCAACACATGGAAAGATTAAGTCATTTGGCCAAAGTCACACATCTTTGAATGTAGGCTATCTGACACCAGAGCTGTCTGATTCCAGAGGTCCTTAACCTCTATTCTGTGCTGCTACCTGCAGTGCACCAGAACTTCCAGGTCATGCCCTGGATTCTGAGGACTTTGGACACTGATCTACATTCTGAAAAGATTCAGGAGACCATTGGTTTTGCTTGTGGTGCTTCCTGGGGAATGTGGAACAAGCTTACAGTCTCTGAGTGGTGCAGCCGGAAAATCATTTGTAAAGAGGGCAGAAATCCCCAAACCCTAACTACTCCTTTGTTATAGAGAGCTTGTGGAGTTCCATATACAACTGATCTACCAGTTTCTGTCCAGGGGGTGGTCAAGATTGTGGAAGGCAAGAATACTTTTTAGGAACTTCTTTTTGTTGAATGCACTAATCAGGCTCTTTTATGAACATGACATTGCTTTTAGTTATTTTTTTTTTCTTTCTGAATGGCTTCAGTGACAAAAGATCTTTTTATTGCATATTACTGTGGCAAAAGTCAAGTTTGGCCAGGGACAGTAGCTCATGCCTGTAATCCCAGCAATTTGGGAGTCCAAAGCAGAGGATCACTTAAGCCTAGAAGTTCAAGACCAGCCTGGGCAAGATGGCAAGACCCTGTCTCTACAAAATAATTTTAAAATTAACCCAGCATACTGGCTTGTGTCTGTAGTCCTAGCTACTTGAGAGGCTGAGGCAGGAGGATTGCTGGAGCCCAGGAGCTAGAGGCTGCAGTAAGCTATGATGGCACCACTGCATCCCAGCCTGGGCAACAAAGTGAGACCCTATGTGTAAAAAAAAAAAAAGCAATTTTAAAAAAATGCTTGTATTATTTGTATTCACCAAATTTGAAATAGTAAGCACATATTATTTTTTGTAATCAGAAAACAAAATCTAGGGCTCTAGCCCTTGGGAGGAGGTATAGCAGATACTAAGCTATTTATTTTTATATTCAGATACTTATCCTTTGTCATTTACTATCTTATAGCCTTGGATAAGTTTCTCTACATACCTGTGTTATTGGCTCCACATTTATAAAATGGGGATGAAAACTTTACATACGTTAAAATAAGAATATGAGAATTCTATGAATGACACATTAACAATTGTACTGTCACAAAGTAAACATGTTGCTAAAGTGTCTACAAAAATGTGCATCATATATGAACAAAGATGTCTGTAGAAGCATTGAAAAATGCTTAAGAGTGAAAAACTGGGAACAACCAAAACACCCATCCATAGATGCATGACTGAGTAAATATTTAGTGCATTACATTATGGAATATTAGTTCATTACAATATGAAATATTGTGCATTCATTAACATCAATCTGATGTATCTAAATTCTACCATTAGATTGTAAGTTCAATGAAGGCAAAGCTATTGCTCACAATTTTATCCTCAGGGCATAGGAGTGACCCATAGACAGGAATTCCAGTGATTATTAATTAAAAGAAATAATAGACCTTTATGAATTAACAGAAATATATCTATTATATATTAAGTGAAAAAAAAGTGTTACAGAACTTTTCTCTCCCTTCTACACTTGCCTTTTCCTATCCTTGAGGGTTAAGCTTCTCTAGAGCACTTTCTGAGCCCTTTAGCTAGTGTGTGGGCCCACACAATATTCTCTGTTTCATCTTTGTGTTTATTTCCTTCCTTGGGCAGATCACAATTCATAATTGCTTTATTTGTATGTTAATCTGAAATTATTTTTCTCTATTTCCTTTCTTCACTAAATTATAAGGTACCCAAAGGCAGGAATCGTGTCTGTTCTGTCCACTATTATAACCCCAGAACCACATACATAGTAGGTACTCCACAAACATTTGCTGAGTGAAAGACTATGAAATTGATATGGATATGGGAGGATTCACAATAGACTATTAACTTGATTCCTTTTAATGAAGGCAGAAACTACAGAAGCTGGGTAAAGGAAGCTCTTATTTTTTTTACTCTGTTCTTCTGAATTGTTAATTTTTTAAAACAGTAAGTCTGAATCACATTTATCACTAAACTATCTCACTAAGCCATAACATTCAGACTTGACTAGGAAGTAATGAATATTCATTAATTTATTTTCAGAATGATCTTTTCCCTCAGTGGAGTCTCCGTGAGGGACAGAAACTATAAGAAATTTTCTCACCATTACCCTCCAATTATGTAGGAAGGAACTTTCAGGTTTGTGAGAAAGGGGGAAAGTTTCGCTAGTGGACCCACGCTTTATTTAGGATTTCTGTTTCCTTTAAGCATGTTATTTGATTATATGCATTTCTCTAATGAGTTTATTTAAAATGCATTTTCTAAGAGCCTCTCAAGGTGTGTTGAAGTGTGGCCACAGGTGTTTTGGAAGATTTCTTACCTATTAATGGTGACGAGTGGAGACATAATGTATGAGAGAGACAGACAGTCTTAGGAAATTAATACATAGCAATGTAGGCTTAAAGAGAGTAATTTTCATTCTTGTCAGATAAACAGGTGCTGAAATTGGGGATAGGACAAAAACATATCCTAGAGATGTGACAATACTTCCAAAATGATGAAAAGAGGTTGCCCCAAACTGCAGCAACCAAAAAGACCACCTGGAGATATTTTAATGACTGGGATTTGAGGCTAATCTTATATATGCTACTGAAACCATCTTTTCTCCATGAACATCTGGTTTTCCTTCTGTGGGGGAATCCTGAAATTGCCATAGGGTGATAATGACTTGATTGGCAAAATGGTGACCTCAGATATGCTGATGAGTTCAGCCTCAAAAACCTGAATTCCCAGTAGGTGCCTGAGGAGATGTACTAAATCTACAAATCCCCCTTCTCCTACACACACACACACACATGCACACACGCACACGCACGCATACACAATGACATCATATCACTGTGGCAACACGAAACAAATGCTGCACTCCCTCTAAACCAGGGTTTTCAACCTTGTCATTATTAACATTTTGGGCCATAAATTCTTGGATGTGGGAGGGTGTCTTGTGTATTTCAGCTTTGTTTAGATATTTTTGCCCCTTTAGTTACTGGTTTTTCTCATATGCGATGTTGTTGTCCAACAATATGTTCTCTCTCTCTCTCTCTCTCAACGATATCTCAATGGTATCAAGGTATTGTAGAAAGAATGAGGATTTTGGAGTCCAATAATCTTAAATTCAAATCCTGGTTTCAATAATTCTAGGGGACCCTCCCACAACAGCATTCTTGGTCTCTATCCACCAGATGCCAGTATCCCCACAGCACCCGATCCTGCAATTGTGACAACCAAAAATGTTTCCAGACATTGCCAAGTGTCTGTTGGAGGGCAATAATTACCCCTACTTGAGACTCATTTCTCTAAATTGCATTTTTCTCATAATGAGAGCAACTATGAGTATTACACCTTTTGTTTGTCTGGCACTTCTTAGTGTACAAAGCTCTAAGAATATGTTTCAGAAAATCAATTCTTTGGTCACCAGGGAAAACAGTATGAAAAAGTGGATGACCGTGTCTTACAGTGATCTTCCACAGGCTCTTATCAGAAGAAATTGTTGGCCAGCGGGAAGCTGATGAATGGAACTTTCTCTTGGTTTTACTTCCTTTGATGCCACCTGCAGTTTAGAATCCTGGGGCAATTTTTTTGTTCACTTCTTTTTCTTTTTAGAAAATGTCAGAAGAAATACTGGCTGTAAAGAATAAGTCCTAACTTAAATTATTAATTATATTTCATTAGCTTATCTCTTATGTTCCTATTCTTCAGGGGCTTGGGGAAAGCATGAAGGAAACGTCAATGAATTTCACCCTTTTTCTCATATACAAAAGTCTTTGGTCACATTCTATAAGAGAAACCCCAAAAGATGGCTTCAACCATTCTAAAAGATTATTTAAATGCATTCAGCAGTTAGAGTGCTGCCGGGCATATGAAATAACCCTTAGGTCTTTAACACTGTGTAACTATTCTATCTTATGGTTTTATCAACTTCGTTCAGGGATTTTTCCCTTCTTAGTTATTGATCTCTTCTCATATGTGATGTTGTTAACCAATAATACACTCGCTGTCACGAGCGGGCTCTCTCTCTCTCTTTTTCTCAAGGTGTTGCCAGAAGAATGAGAGCTTTGGAGCCAGATAATTCTAAATTCAAATCCTGGTTTCAACAATTCTAGCTTTGTAACACTGGGCAAGATTTCTAACTTGTCAATATTTTGCTATTCTAGAGTTTACAGGGCAGGAGAATAATGGCTACTATATCTATCAAGGCTCTTCAGTTAAAGGTATTATAACATATAACCTTACTCAAGATGGCATAAGGGAAAAAAGTTGTTAGCTACTATGAGCTGAAAAATCCATGAGTGGAACTGTCTACCTTCAGGTATGGTTTGATCCAGGGCTTCAATGTTGTCACAGAGATCCCTTTCTTAGTTGTGCTTTCAATGATTGAGTATATCCTCAGTTCCCATTAGTGACCACTGTCTACTTCAGACTTTCATACAATATCTGACCAGTATAAAAGAGAGTCATTTTCAACATATGAACCAAAAGTGGTGGGCTTAAATGTTGTTGTCATTGATTGGTTTGTGTCTGAATCAGTAACTGTGGTAAGGGGGTTGGAATGCACTAATTGGTTACACTTGCATCATGTGCACCATCACTCACACTCAGCATGAAAAAGATGGGAAGGCTGGTTCCTCCAAGTAAAAATCAAAGATATACCATGGAAGGGGAATGGACACTGAGCAGAGAAATGAAATGAAATAGCAAAATAACCAAAAACTCTTAAGTCCACTAAAGCTAACTTGAAGTACTGTTTCAGGGATTTTAAACTCATAAATCCACTAAAGCTATCTCAAATACTGAAATATATATTAAATTATATAACATACAAATATCTTCTGGAGTCATTTTCTCCAATTCCAGAAATTAGAAAAGACAAGATGTTATTTTACTCAATTTAATATATTTTTGTATGTTTGTGTGTGTGTGTATATGTGTGTGAGTTTAATTGATATTAAACTATCTCTCCCTATAAAATTTTGTTTGGTCATGTGAATTATTTTTATTTTTGAAGAAGGTGTCATTGAAATAGTCTCATACTTAACATTCAAAAGAAACAAAAGGTTGTATTATAAAGAGTCTCCCTCCTGTCTCTACTCCCACCCCCTTACTTGTCCTGCCCAAAGGCATCAAGTCTTAGCTGTTCCTTATACAGAGTTCTAGGAATAATTTATGCCTATACAAATAGGTGTTTATTTTCCCTCCCTCTCTTCCTCTTCACTACCCTTCTCCTCTTTCTGCTCCTCTCCTCCATCTCATTTTTCTACACAAAATGGTAGCATGTTTTACATATTCTACTGTATCATACATTTTTTTGCTTAGAAATTCACCCATAACTATATATAAAGAGCATTGTCACACTTTTGCATACTACATCATTAATTTATCCATTCATTCATTTGCCCTACATATATATAGTAGGTGTTTATTATACACCAGGCCATCAGTGAACAGAACAGAAAGCAAAATGAACAAAAATATCTAACCTTATGAAATTTACATTCCAATGGGAGCAGACAATGAAAAATAAATAAATAAGAACATTATACAGAATGATTGAAGGTTATTGGTGCAATGGAGAAAAAGCAAGCAACCAAGAGGGATATGATGTGAAAGTTCAAATGTTAAAAAGATCTGAAAGACCTCGCTAACATGACATTTGAAAAAAAGGTGAAAGCAAAGAGGCCATATATTTTTTCATATCTTTTTAGTTTATTAAGAGTATCTCTTGAAAATGGATATTGAATTTTATCATACACTTATTTCAACATGTTTGGCAATGATTGTGATTTCCCTTCTTTTTTTTTCCGAGACGAAGTCTTGTTCTGTCACCCAGGCTGGAGTGCAGTGGCGCCATCTCGACTCACTGCAACCTCCACCTCCTGGTTGCAAGGGGTTCTCCTGTCTCAGCCTCCCGAGTAGCTGGGATTACAGGCACCCGCCACCACGGCTGGCTAATTTTTTTTTTTAATGCATTTTTAGTAGAGATGGGGTTTCACCATGTTGGCCAAGCTGGTCTTGAACTCCTGACCTCGTGATCTGCTTGCCTCAGCCTCCCAAAGCACTGGGATTACAGGCATGAGCCACCGCACCTGGCCTCCCTTCTTAAGTCTTACTAAAATAGTGAATTACAGTAATAGATTTCCAAAAAAAAACCAAGCTTGCATTTTTAAATTAAACTCCACTTGGTCATGGTATGTTGTTTTTAACATGCCTCCTGGTTCTCTATAATAATATTATATATATGGGACTTATTTATATTTATAAATCTGATTGGTTTATAGTTTTGTTTCTTTTTTGGATTTCTGCATCCATGTTTTCATTACTACATTAAAAGAAGTGGAAGCTTCTTTCCTTTTCTATGGTTGGAAACAGTTTGAAATAACATGAGAATTAGCTGTTCTCTAAAGGTTTGTTAGAACTCTCCCTGTGAAACCAACTGAGCCATGGGCTTTTTTTGGAGGTGGTGGGGAAATGAAGCTATTTAACAAATTAATTTAAACAAGAACAAGTTGTTCTTTCATAACAATTGGTGAGTTTAGATTTTTTTCTCTCTTCTGAAGTCAGCTTTAATACGTTACATTTTCCTAGAAAATTATCTATCTCAACCAAATTTTCAAATTAATTTGAGAAGTTGTTGATCAAAGACATCTGATATGGTTACTTAAAGTTGCTTATCTGTGATTATTTGTTATTTTCTATGTTTGTGTCCCCCATCCTTTCTTGACTATATTAATAACAGTTTAATTATTGTATGTGGATGTGTTGTTACTTTTAAAAAATATCATCTTTTGGATTTGAGTTCTGTACATTCTATATTCTAATTTATTAACTTTTGCTTTAAATATTTACTTATTTTCTGATTTCATATGTTTATGTCATTGATCTGCTTTTAATTTTAGGAGTTGGATACTCAGTTCATTGAATTTCTTCTTGTTTAGTAATATAGGTAAGTATGACTTCACTGATGATTGCCGCTTTAACTGAATCACATAAGTTCTTATATGTAGGGTTTTGACTACTAGTTTTTTTTTTTTGTTTTGTTTTTTTTTTTTTGACAGGGTCTTGCTTTGTCAGCTATGATAGAGTGCAGAGGTGCTATCTAGGCTCACTGCAACCTCCGCCTCCTGGGGTCAAGTGATTCTCCTGCCTCAGCCTCCCAAATAGCTGGGATTACAGGCATATGTCACCACTCCCGGCTAATTTTTGTATTTTTTTTTTTTTTTATTAGAAATGGGGTTTCACCACGTTGGCCAGGCTGGTCTCAAACTTCTGACCTTAAGTGATCCACCCACTTTGACCTCCCAAAGTGCTGGGATTACAGGCATGAGCCACTGCGCCCAGCCTTTATTGCTAGTTTTTAGATATTCTGCAATTTTGATTTATGAATAACCCCTTTGACCTAATAGCTGTTTGACAGAGAGCTTGTCAATTTTCAGTAGCTGGTGATTTTTGTTTTCTGGTTTAATTTTACTGCATTATTATCAGGTAATGTGTTCAGTACTACTTTTACTGTTTGGAATGTTCTCCTTTTATGTTTTCTTTGTGGCCTAAAATATTTCTCTTTTTGTGTATGTGTGACCATTACTTGGCTATCTGAAAATAGAGACTTCCTATGTATCCATTAGAGCCATCATATTATGTTTAGGCCTGCTATATCCATATATATATTTATATACACACATATATATTATATATACATATAATATATATGTGTATGTAATATATATGTGTATATACATATACATAATATATGTGTATATAATATATATATGTGTATATACATATACATAATATACACACACACACATTATATATAATTTGAGGGGTACATTTGATATGTTATAGACTAAAGCAAGTTCCATACAACTAATGTGGCTCTGTCTATTTTTTAATTGTGTTACTTGTGTTTTTGACTCAGGAATATAGGTATAATATTTATAGATATTGAGAACTTCTTTGTGGATTGTACCCTTTAGTACTATGAATTCCTTTATTTTTTTTTTAGTTTATATTTTGTGTTGAACTAACCTTTGTCTGAGATTAAGATCACCATCTCAGATTTCTTTTTGTTTGGACTTGCTTGCTATGTATTTGCCCATCTTTTTATTCTCAACCATTCTTAATCTCTTTACTTTATGTATCTTTCACATAGCCCCCAATGAAATTTTCTCTGTAATACTATTGACAAATATTTTTCTTTTAATCGATGAGATTAGGCCATTTGCATTTAATGGTATGACAGATATGTTTGGTCTTAGGTTTGTTACTTTATATTTGAATTCTGTCTTTATTATTTTTAAATACTCTTACCATGCAGCTTGTCTTTATGATTTCATGTGTATATATGTTTCTCCTGATATATTTGAAAGTTGATACATTTTTTGCACGTGCTTATCATTATAACAACTTTTCACAATTTCCTCCATTTCTTTTGGCATTATCTATTCATTCCTTACTATGAGTAATAATGAAATGTTTTAATTTTTCTCCTCCCTCCCTTCTTTCTTCTTTCTTACTACCCCGTTTTAGATGAGTATCTTATTTTCTAATCTTACCTTTGTAACATTAAACAAACTTTTATGCCTTTTCCATAATTTGCCAGTTTAAATGGATTTTCTTTGACCTCCATCTATTAAATATAAGAAAATCAGTGTACTTAAATGTTTCATCTTCTATCCAAGTGTTTGTTATAATATGTCTGCTTTCTCATGTTAATATCATTATATTCTCTTCTGTCATACAATCTTCCTCCTTGTTTTAATTTTAATCCTACAGTTAAACAGATTCAATGTTCACTGGTAGTCTTTTGCCATGGTTTTATGATTTTATGTGTGTATGTTTCACTTATTTGTTTTTAAGTTTCATTCTATTATTTCTTAGTTGGCTTAAGTATATTTTCTAGTATATTCTTCATGAATTGTTTGTATAAAATATTCTCTGCATTCTTTAATGTTTAAAACTTGATTTTCTTTGTACTCAAAGGGCATTTTTGACTAGTTTTAGATTAGAGGGGTGACACTGTCGATCGTTTAGGATTTTATAGGTTCCTATTTAGTTCCTATTTTTTTTTTTCTAAAATAAAGGCTGAAATATAAATTTTAAGGCAAAAACTGATTTTATTTAATCTTTATTGAAAATAATAATCAATAATGTATTGATCATTAAAAATTGGTTGAAAGAAAAATGACCAGAATAAACTATTAGGCAAATGAAAACATTTCTGTTAACTCACATCATGAGAGATGTGGTTATTTCTGATAAAGCCTAAAAAGCATTATTGAAATACCTTTAAATAAGTGTTTGGGTTAAACTATTAAACCATAAATACTTCTGATTCTAATATGGTGGTGTAAAGTTAGAATTTTCTTTTTTATCCTGTTGGAAATCTCCTCCTCTTCCAAGGAATTAGGCAAATGTAAATAAGAAATTTAAGCTCTATTTCTGATTAAAGTAGGAGACAGCTGAGGCCCTAAATCAGCTGAGCTCAGGTGTGTTCAGGGTGGTATGGCCATAGACTGAAACCCTGAATCAGAAAACAGATGGCATGACTGCCAATAGTGGTGCAGATCATGTGGAGGTACATAGAGGAGGAAGAATAACTCAAAAAGTAATTAAATTATTTGTCCACAAACATAATGTAAAACCCTAAATACTGGGTCTATCACTACAGCAGAGATATGCACCAGCTAGAAACAGGAGTTTTCCTGGAATTGATTTGGTTCTGAAAACCAAAAGAGTTCCGGCCAAAGGAGAAAAACACAGAAAAGCCAAATTGTACAGGAAGCAGCCTGTGGCAGTGTGGAGAAGAGCTTGCATCATGAACCACTTCACTCTCGGCTCCCTCTTATTAGCTGGGAGGTGTCTAAAGGCCAAAGTCCCACACAATCCACTGGGTCAAAAAGAAAATTCCTACTCAACTAAAACATAGTCATGGGTCATCTCCATACACAGACCGCCTCCTGCAAATAGTGAGTTCAGAAAAAGAAAATTTTCTACTTCAAGATGAACTATCAACATGGAACAGATAAAGATATGAGACGGGTGGATCACGAGGTCAAGAGATCGAGACCATCCTGGCCAACGTGATGAAACCTTGTCTCTACTAAAAATACAAAAATTAGCCGGGCATGGTGGCGGGTGCCTGTAGTCCCAGCTACTTGGGAGGCTAAGGCAGGAGAATCGCTTGAACCTGGGAGGCAGAGGTTGCCGTGAGCCAAGATCATGCCACTGCACTCCAGCCTGGCAACAGAGTGACACTCTGTCTCAAAATAAATAAACAAATAAACATGAAAATGAATCACAAATATTAATATAATGGTAGATGAAGAATACTCAACAGAAATTTATTTTGAAGTTTCAATTGGGTGGGTGAAAACTTAAAAATATATTTAACTGTAAATTAAATAATAATAATGATATGTTAATTGCCTCTAAGATGCAAGAACACAACCTAGAATACAGAACTTCAGAGAAGAGATGGTTAAAAACAGTAGCAGGTGAAACATGAGCACCTAGAGATCTAGGGGAAAAGTGAAAAAAAAACAAAAAACAAAAAACTGGAGATGAAGGTGAATGAGGAGTATACAGAGTACAGGCATTGCTGAAAACACAGTAAGAGATGCGAAGACCAGGAATGAGAAAACTGAGCAAATCGGCCCGGCACAGTGGCTCATGCCTGTTACCCAGCACTTTGGGAGGCCAAAGTGGGTGGATCACCTGAGGTCAGGATTTCAAGACCAGCCTGAACAACATGGGTGAAACCGCGTCTCTACTAAAAATACAAAATCAGCTGGGCGTGGTGGCACATGCCTGTTATCCCAACTACTTGGGAGGTTGAGCAGGAGAATTGCTTGATGGAAGAAGAGGAAGATGTTGCAGTGAGCTGAGATCGCGCCATTGCACCCCAGCCTGGGGAACAAGAGCCAAAGTCCATCTCAAAAAGAAAAAAAGGAAAACTGAGCAAATCAAATTAAAGGGAATAAAGAAAGAAAGGAAGAGAATAACGGATGAGGGGAGAGAGAGAGGGGATAAAAAGGAAGGAGGAAGGATAGAAAAAAAACTGAGGTGGCTGGTGCAGTGCAGTACAGTGGCTCACGCCTGTAATCCTAGCACTTTGGAAGGCCAAGGCAGGAGGATCACTTGAGGCCAGGAGTTTGAGATCAGCCTGGCCCATCTCTACCACAAATACAAAAATTAGCTGGGTGTGGTGGTGTCTGCCTATAGTCCAGCTGCTGGGGAGGCTGAGGCAGGAGAATCACTTGAACCTGGGAGGTGGAGGTTGAAGTGAGCTCAGATTGCGCTACTGCACTCCAGCCTGGGAGACAGAGTGAGACTCTGTCTCAACAAAAAAAAAAAAAAAAAAAAAAAAAAAAAAAGAAAGAAAAAGAAAAAGACAAAGACAAAAAAAGACATGGAGAGTAGTTATGAACAGGATGAACAGGCACAGGAAATCCAACATACACATAATTAGAGTCTCAGAAAAGGAAACTCAAATTAGTAAAATAGAACAAATATTAAAACATATAAGGAAAATTTTCCCAAAGTAACAAAATATTTTAATCTCCCTATTGGGAAGGTACACCATTTCTAGAAAACAGAAAAAATGACTCCAAACACTCAGTAAAACTTAGTAAGAAGTTACTAAAGTACAAAGACCAAATTTTTTTTTGTGGGAGGGAGGGTCTCCAGGCAAAATGGTAAAGTAACTTATAGTGATTAAAATGAAAAAAAAAAAAAAAACAAAAAACAGCAGAAAATCTTCCTGACTTCTTTCATACTTGGCATGTGCACTCCCATCTCAAGTGCTTTGTGCTTGCTTCTTCTGCCTGCACAAACTTGCACCCCATCTTTGCATATCTGAATAATACTCATCCTTCAGAGCTCAGCCTAACTGTTCCTCTTCCTGGAAGCCTTCACTGAACTCCTGGACTTTCTGTCCTTTATATCTCCTCAAAGAATCTATCTCTTCCCTTGTATTTCATTTCTCCTCCACCTGCTCTAGACTCCATGAACATGTCTATTTTCACACAGTGTTTTATTCCCAGTGCTTATTGCAGTGCCTAGCATGTAGTAGGCACTTCATAAATATTTGTTGAATGAATAAATGAATGAAACAATTAATAATACTGCTTATCATTTATTATAGAGTGCTAACTTGTGATAACATCTGTGTTATTTTATCACAAAAGCAGATCTTCCTTTCAGAGAATATGAAGCAAAACAAAGAAAAAAGAAAAAGAAAAAGAGAAAGAAAAGAAATGAATCTAATTAAGTGTCCTTGAGGAAGAATTTTTGATCGTGTAAAATTTTGCATATTCACTTCTTATGTTGGTTGAATATGAAAGGTACCCAGGAGTCTAGAATTTGCATCAAAACTATCTAAACTCTTAAGCTTATAAAAATGAGCAAGGAATTTAACGATGGGTTTTTAGAAGATATATTTGGCATTTTCTGCTTATAATTGGATTAGAATTACAAGAAGCAGATCAAATTTTCCCACACATTTCTTACTTCTACCTTTGATCCTATACTAAATCAGAAAGCCTAAGATAGCAAGGGGGAAATATATTTTTTAAATGTATTGTAATCTAGGCCTTTGTCTTCTGGAACCAAAGAAGAAGCTTGCTTCGGGTTTTGATTTTTAATGTCTCATATTTATTCCACTTTGCAGTGCCTTCTGGATATGTTCCCATATGGAGCTACTTTGAGTTTTTGAGAGAAAAAAGTGAAGAAACTAAGAATTATGGAAAGTTAGAGATGGAAAGGGCTGTATAAATAATCTACGCAGTGTCTGTCATTTTACATACAAAGAAAGTGGTACCCAGAAAGCACACATGCTGACACAGTGACGAGAATTCTGGTTCACACACCTCCTTCCCCAAATCCTTTCCTAACCACACCAATTCATGAAGAAAGACAAAGGCTAGACTCAGCGATGCACCTTATGTGTATATCAAAACTAGTTTTCTGATTGACTTGGCTTAAAGATAGAATGATGAAAAAGTCTGTCTTGAAAATATATAAATTCTGGCTGGGCACGGTGGCTCACACCTGTAATCCCAGCACTTTGGGAGGCCAAGGTGGACGGATCACGAGGTCAGGAGATCGAGACCATCCTGGCTAACACGATGAAACCCCGTCTCTAGTAAAAATACAAAAAAATTAGCCGGGCGTGGTGGTGGGCGCCTGTAGTCCCAGCTACTCGGGAGGCTGAGGCGGGAGAATGGCGTGAACCCGGGAGGTGGAGCTTGCAGTGAGCCGAGATAACGCCACTGCACTCCAGCCTGGGCGACAGAGCAAGACTCCGTCTCAAAAAAAGGAAAATATATAAATTTTATAGAAACACCATAATAATGACATAAAGGCATATCAACTTTCAAGCCTATGTTTCCTAAACTTGTCACTTCTCTATCATCTAGAAGGTACCGCTTTTGATCCATGTAGTACCTGTACAGCAGAAAGGAGCCACAAAACTTTGGTGTAAACATGTTCAATTCCAGGTCCCTTTACTTATTAGCTGAAACCGTAGGCAAACTAACTACATTTAGAACCTTAGTTTCTTTACCTGCAAAATTAGAATATTAGTTCCTGCTTCATAGATAAACTGAAATTATTTTTATAAATCAATATGCAGATAAATATGAATTTATTAAATAAAATAGTTCACAGATGGCTATGAGGAATACATGATCTGAAAGTGCCTGGTATACAAAAGATGTATGCTAAATCCTAACCTCCTTCCTTTTCTAAATCGGTGGAGCCACTTAGCTCTTCTTTGTTCAGTGAAGTCTTTGCGTTTCATTTTGCAGAGATAGGCTATTTGAGGGCTCTTAGGAAGGGCCTCATTGAAAATATTTCTTGTCAGAGTTACCTGACATGGAACATGGACTGAGTATTTTTTTTGTTTTGTACTGAGTATTTAAGTGGTTTATAAAATGACCCCTACGGTGGTTGCTGCGGTAAATGACAAGAAAACATGCATGTACTCATGATTGGAAATTGCTGCTTACTGGCACACCAAACTTTTGTTAATGTATTGACAGAGAGTATTTGCATACTTGGTTTAAAGTTCTGTCAGTTTAATAGATTTGACTATCAACCAGAAAATAACAGAATTTTAGTACAAACCAGCAAGTCAAATTCAGTCCGCCTCACGAAGCAGATTAAATTCTTCAAAAGGTGGCAATTGCTACATGACACTTAAAAGAATATACCACTGAAATATTGTCAGGCTGAATATTGTTTTGAACTTGCAGATTCTAGCTTCTTCCACTTAGGACCCTATAGCTTTGGGGAAAAGCAGTAGAGTTTAGTGGGATAATTAACGTTATCTTCCTCTAGGTTCCAGTACCATGTGAAGGAGAAGGCATATTAGCTTCCAAGTGCCGTAGAATTTTTGACACAACATTGAACTATAAAGCCAGAATCTTGAGTTTCCTCCTAGCACTATATGGCAATGGACAAAATCCTCTTTCTCCTTCAGTTATCCGTTTTCTTATGAACAAAGTTACAGGACTGGTTGGGAGTCTTACCTAAAGACTAAGTCTGAGTTTGCCCCACTTACTAGAAAGACATTTTCCCAACAGCCATGGGGGTCCAACAACTGGAATCTCATTGTCTCACAAAAGAGTCTATTATATGTTACTATACACTTTATTCTTCCTCCATGTAGCATGTTCTAAAGCCTTCAAAGAGAGCATTTTGTTCCCCTCTTTCTACTCTTGTCTTTCTCTAGGTCAAATATCTTTGTTACTCTATATGATGAGGTAGTTTCAAGTTACTAGTCCAACCTGGCTGCATTCTCTAGATGAGCTTCCACTGCTTATGGTCTCCTTGTATCCTTGATTCCAACCTAATCCTCTTTACAGAATCTCATCAGGATAGATGACAGAGACCAAGGTTTCTTAACCACAGATCCATCCCAGGGTCCTCCATCTTGTCCACCGGAAGTCTTTAAAGACAGTGATCTACTAGCCTGGAAAGCTCTTATCAAAGAAAGAACTAAGCTTAGCTTAATTCATTTTTTAATAATCCAAGAGTCCTTCCAATTATTTCTGACTTCCCTGCTAATTGCTCATAACTTATCAATGGAATCATCTCTACTAGAGTCTTCCCCAGAAATCATTGTCAGACTCATTGACTTGTAGACTCAGGAATCAAACTATTCTCCTTTGTCTTGGTATAGGTACATCCAAGACATAACATGTTCTATATTCTGGATTCTTCCTCAATCTATTTACACAAAGAGTACCAAAATGGTTCTATCAGCTCATCATTTTTTCTGAGTGTTATTTTTTCCCCCAAAACCCCTAAATACTTTAAAAAAGTCATCTCCCTTTAAGTCCCTCTAAGCCAAAAGATACAAAAGAAGTGCTTCAGAGAGTCTGAACTTGAATGCCTATGGGCAGGACATTCACTCCCTGGTCGTTCCTCCAGTCCTTACTAAGCTTTCTATTTTCTTCACTTAGCATTTTCACACATTTATGCTACTGGACTGCCCCATGAAGTGTTTTGAGTTTGCAACCCCTGTTGGTTCCACCTCTTTCAATTTGAAGATTATTTCCTTTCGTAGTGAAAATGGAATCACAATGGGAGTTGCTGCCAAAGACTTCCATGCCTCTGCTCACACTGTGCTCCCCATCTAAGACTCTTTCCTTCAGTTCTTCTTCTAACTGTTTAGTATCTTTTGGGCATCATTTCATAAAAATACACAGTAAATAATCACAAAAACTATTTACTGTGTATTTATTATGACCTAGGCATTGTGCAGAGGATGTGGAAACGAATGACACCTGGTCCCAGGCTCAGATTCTTGGTGCAGGGTAAGGGACTGTTGTGTAAAGCTGAATTTATAATACAGTGTCTAGTGTGATGATTTTGTGCATAGACACAGAAGCCAGACTGCCTAAGTTCAAGTCCTGGCTCTTCCACCTAGCAACTATTTAGCCTGGAGAAAGTTTTTAACTTCTCTGTACCTCAGTTTTCTCATCTGAAAACTGGGGATAATAGCAGCACCCTCCTACAGAGCTATTATGAGGATTCAATAAGTATTTTTAAAGTATAAAGTATTTAGAATATAAAGTATTTAGAAGAGTACCTGGTACATATGAGATCTCAGTGTTTGCTATCATTTTTATTATTATTGAAGTATAAGAGCAATGAGAAAAAATCCTCTGACTCCCTTCCTCCATGCCCCCATCCACTCCTACGTATAGATGTTTCTCCTTTTTGCTCTACCACTCTCTATATACATTTATAACAGTATTGTAATGGTGTTGTGTAGTGATCTCTCTCCAAGGTACTGACTGGTAATATATTAAAATATTTCCTATTGTTTGTTTTTGGAAGTTGTTACCTCAAAGCTACCTCTCTACCCAGTGTTCTCACTCACTGTCTCCCTGGCAGTCCCAAGCCACGTCTTTGTCATTCTTTGGGCTTTCTTAAAATACAGCAACTAAACGGTTAACTATCAACATGGTATGTGGTCTTTAGGATCCCTCCCCAAGACTAGTTTCTAGTCTGTCCTTCTAGTTGGCCAGTGCCCTAGTTATACTGTTCAATATTTTGAATTTCACTTGTTTTATCACTCTGTGATCTATATAGAATATAGGCCCAAATCCTTTATCTGCAATTCCAGAATTAGAGAGGAACCGAAAACCAAGATTTCCTTGCTCTTTTTTTTCTTTTTCCCCCTTTTTTTCCATTCTTCCCTCCCTCCCTTCCTCTCTTCTTCCCTTCTTTTCTTTCTCTCTTCCTTTCTTCTCTTGATAGTAAAACTCATTTGACCTCAAAACTTAACCTGGACTGATATGTAAAGTTTATAATCTTTAGTTATTATTGCATTTAGTATTAAACTATTATGTTTCACTACAAAAACATTTAGTAAGTTCATCATAATCACTTGGACTATCCTAGAGACATTATGAAATAAAAGTAGTGAACTTTCCACACCTGTGAATTTTACCAACCATGGGTTTCACCAAATGCAAATAAAAAATACCTGGGGAAAAAAAACAATAAAAAATAATGTAATAGTAAAAAATAATACAAATTTTAAAATACAGTGTAACAACTATTTACATAGCATTTATACTGTATTAGGAATTCCAAGTAACCTAGAGATCATTTAAAGTATACCATCTGTATGAGCATAGGTTGTATGCAAATACTACAACATTTCACATGAGAGACTTGAGCATTTGGGGATTTTGTTATCCATGGGGGTCCTGGGACCAATTCCCATGGATACAAAGAGATGACTGTATATGCATTATTTTATATTTCTGAAGTCCAAAAGATTCCCGAATTCTGAAACACATCTTGCTTCAAGAGTTTCTGATAGATTTACAGATTTTACAGGCTGATACATGGGACTCAAACACTGCCTCTTCTAAATAAACTGTGTGTTATTAAACGATTTAGTTAACTTCTCTCTGCCTCCAAACTGTCATCTGTAAAATGGGTATAATATTAGTACTTACCTGTAAGGCTGTTATTAAGATTTAATAGCTAATATATGGAAATTGCTTAAAACAGTGCCTATCTCATGGTAGTCACTCATTTATTAGTAATTGTCATTTTAAAATTTGTGTCTGTTTTTATTTGTTGGTAAGGTTTGTACTTTTCCGTCTCATGCTGTTTAATTCTCAGCACACAATAGGGACTTTGTAAAAGTTCATTTGAATAACTGCACGAATGAATGACTCCATTTGCCCCAAGTAGTCGATCTCTTTCTTGTTCTTCGTCAGAATATAGGTTTAAAATCTGTTTCATTTATTACATTTTTTTACACAAGTCAACTTGTTCTGGTCTTTTCCTTCCTGATAGTCTTTGCTTTCCTGTTTTCTTATTTCTGGATACGTGCTTGCCTGCCTGCCTGCCTGCCTGCCTTCCTTTCTTTTTTTTTTTTTTTTTTTTTTTTTTGACAGAGTCTCACTTCGTTACCCAAGCTGGAGTACAGTGGCATGATCTCAGTTCACTGCAACCTCCGCTTCCCAGGTTCAAGTGATTCTCTTGCCTCAGCCTCCCGAGTCGCTGGAACTACAAGCATGCACCACCACACCCAGCTAACTTTTGTATTTTTAGTAGACATGGGGTTTCACCATGTTGGCCAGGCTGGTCTCAAACTCCTGACCTCAAGTGATCTGCCCACCTTGGCCTCCCATAGTGCTGGGATTACAGGCATGAGCCACCGTGCCCAGCTGTTTTCTTTTACATATGCCTTCAATTAATCGAGCTCTCTTAAAGTGCACCCTGTCAAACATTACTACTATCTTCAAATTTGTATTGATTTTTCTTCTTCATCGCTTGTATTTTTTCCAAAGTCGAGATTCTGATTAGTTCTCAACACCCTTGGGCATCTTTCCACTTGATATTCCCTTTGAAATACACAGACTCCCATCTATATTTCCTTGGAGCTTTCTAATATCTGCATCCATAGAGTACCCACTTCTCTTTTGTGGCTACTAAAAACCACAAGAAATAGAAATGTCATGTGTTCCCATGGCCATTACCCTTGGCCTTGATGGAGACTTTACTACTTCTGCTATCTGCATTTCAAATATCTCATTCTGAGATCACTGTCTCCCATCCTTTCATTTTGACTCTTCATTTATACAACCTTCAGCCTTATCAAGACCTACAATCCACAGACCACCAACCATTTTCATTCTTGAGAAGAGAGGAAGGCTTCCCTTTCCTCCTCCCCAAGACAGGATTCCGTAGTCCATTAATATAACTATGCTTCAGCAAATGCGCCTACTTTATTTTATCTAATTCCCTCTGTTGTTTTACTTGGCACAGCCCCAGCCTGGTACCTTTGAGTCAAGAAGTTAAACTTTATCAGAAAAAAAATCAAACATGCATTCAGAATTTTGTTTCACATTAAATTTAAGGTCATAAACCTTAAATGAGCACTTAAACCTGCCTGCCTGACAGTCCTTCTATATTTATCTAGTGAGCTCATATTTCTACTCTATAAGTGACAATGTCTCTCTTTGACCAGACTCTAGACAGCTTCCTCTGAGCCGTTTTGTAATGAGGACCTGACCTTGGGCTTTGTCCTTACGCTCGTTAGTCAAATTTAAGCAAGAATCCTGCTGGATCTATTTAGTGAAAATCCTCCATCCTGGGTATTTGAGCACTCTTAATATCTGATCAAATTCCTCATCCCCTATGCATGATATCTTATCATTCTGACCTGTCTTCAGCAAGAATCCTACCAGGTCATTCTAGCCAGAATCTCCCCTATCCTGATGTTTCTTCTAATAGTTTTCCATCCACTGACCCCCACTCTGCTTCTTGGCTATAAATCCCTACTCATCCTTGTTATATTTGGAGTTGAGCTGATCATTCCTACTGTAAAACCTCTCATTTCAGTAGTCTATTTTTTTTTTTAGATTTTCTGTTATTTTATTTATTTGTGATATGTAATAATCACACATATTTTGGAAGTACGTGTGATATTTTGATACCTGCATACAGTGTGTAGTGATGAAATCAGGATAATTGGGATATCCATTACCTCAAATATTTATTTTTTTCTTTGCACTGGGAACATTACAAATCTTCTCTTCTAGCTATTTTGAAAGACACAGTAAATTATTGTTAACTATAATTTTCTTACTGTACTATTAAATATTGGAATTCATTTCTTCTATCTAACTGTATTTTAATACCCACTAACCAACTTCTCTTCATTTATTTCCTCCTCTCTCCCCTTCTCACTCTCTGGTAACCATCATTCTACTCTCATCTCCATGAGATACACTTTTTTAGCTCCCTCAATGAGTGGGACATGTGATATTTGTCTTTCTGTGCCTGGCTTATTTTACCTAACACAATGATCTCCAGTTCTATCTGTATTGCTGCAAATGACAGAATTTTCTTGTTTTTATGGCTGAATAATATTCTACTGCACATATATACCACATTTTTAAAAATTCATTCATCCACTGATGGGCACATAGGTTGATTTCATTTTTTGGTTAGTAGGAGTAGTGCTGCAATAAACACAGGAGTGCAGATATCTCTTTGATATACGAATTTCCTTTTTTTGGGCTATATATCCAGTGGTGAGATGGCTGGATTATCAGCATCACGCTCTTACCAACTGAGCTAACCGACCGCCCAAGATGGCTGGATTATATGGTACTTCTATTTTAAGTTTTTTGAGGAACCTCCATAGTGTTTTCCATAGTGGCTGTACTACTTAACATTCCCACCAACATCCTTATTAGCATTGTATTTTTTGTCTTTTTTGTAACAGCCATTCTAACTGGGGTGAGCTAATATCTCATTTTTGCTTTGATTTACATTTCCCTGATAATCAATGATGTTGAGCATTTTTTGACATACCTATTGGCCATTTGTATGTCCTCTTTTGAGAAATGTCTATTTAGGTCTTTTGCCCATTCTTAATCAGATTTTTTGTTTGTTTGCTTTTTGCTATTGAATTGTCTGAGTTTCTTATATATTCTGATCATTAATTCCTTGTCAGATGGTCAGATGGATAGTTGCAAATATTTTCTCCCATTCTGTAGGTTGTCTTTTCACTTCGTTGATTGTTTCCTTTCTATGCAGAAGCTTTTCAGCTTTATTTAATCCCATTTGTCTATTTTTTGCTTTTGTTTCCTGTCCTTTCAATATCTTACCCCCCAAAAAAATCTTTCCCCAGAAAAATGTCCTTACCATTTCCCCAGTGTTTTTATGTAGTACTTGCATAGCTTCAGGTCTTACATTTAAGTTTTTAATCCATTTTGAGTTGATTTTTGTATATTGTGAAAAATGGAGATCTCATGCCATTCTTCCGCATATGGAGATCCAACTTGCCCAGCACCATTTATTAAAGAGACTGTTCTTTCCCCAACGTTCTTGCCACCTTTGTTAAAATGGCACCTTTGTCAAAAATAAGTTGGATATAAGTATGTGGATTTATTTCTGAGTTCTCTATGCTGTTCCATTGGTCTATATGTCTGTTTTTATGCCAGTACATTGCTATTTTGATTACTATGCCTTCGTTGTCTAATTTGACATCAGATAATGTGATGCCTTCAGCTTTGCTGTTTTTGGTCAGGATTGCTTTAGCTATCTGGGGTCTTTCGTGATTTCATACAAATTTTAGGACTTTTTTCTATTTCTGTGAAAAATGCCATTGGTATTTTAATAGGGATTGTATTGAATCTGTAAATCACTCTGGGTAGACATTTTAACAGTATTAATCCTTCCAATCCATGAGCATGGAATATTTTTCCATTTATTTATTATATCCATCTCAAATTTTTTTCTTCAGTATTTTATGGTTTTCCTTGTAGAGATTTTTCACTTCTTTGGTTAAATTTATTCCTAGGTTTCGTTTGTTTGTTTTTTGTTTTTTGTTTTTTTTAGTAGCTGTTACAAATTGGGTTGTTTTCTTGATTTCCTTTTCAGATTGATTGCTGTTAAGAAATAGAAATGCTACTGATTTTTGCACGCTGATTTTATATCCTACAACTTTACTGAATTTGTTTATCAGTTCTAAGAGGTTTCTTTTTGGTGGAGTCTTTAGGTTTTCTAAATATAAGATCATGTCATCCGCAAACAAGGATAATTTGATTTCTTCCTTTCCAATTTGGATGCTTTCTTAAATAAAGTCTTTCTTATCGTCTTTAACAAGTGTCTTGAATAATCTTTCTTTAACTCAAGATGACACATTTTATACTTTCTCTTTAAATTTCCACATCCTCTCTCCTCCCCTTGCTCTTAGCTGATCACTGTGGCTCACACTTCATTTAGAAAATGAAATCCCGTTGTCAGTCAAGAACTCACTCTCCTCTTACACCAAATCTACACACCTAGTTGGCTCTTTATTCATCTTCTCTCCTATTAACAGTGGGGGAAATGTCTCTTCTCCTAGCAAAACTCAATCCTCCCACTTGTGCTCTAAATCCCTTCCTTTCTTCCCTTGTCAAAGAGTTCAGTGCTTTCCTCATTTTCTCTTTCCTTAATCCTTTATTGATGGATTAATCTCGTTGTTAACACATTCCAGAATCTTCAATATTGACAAAAATTAAGAAAACCACCCTTGAGACAGTCACCTCTCCAATAGCTTTTAGACTATCTGCTTCCTTTTATTACTAAACTTCTCAATGATTTGTCCAAACATGAGAGCTCTACTTTCTTACCTCCCAATCATCCCTCAATCCCTTATGATGTAGTTTGTACCTCTAGCATTTCATAATGCCACCAGTGAACTACATGTAAATTAATTCAAAATATTTTTTCCACTCTTGTCTTACTTGACCTTGTTGTAATATTTTGCACAGTTGGCCATTTCCCCCCTTCTGAAATAGCCTCTTTTCTGAGCTTCTGAGGCACTCTAGTTTCTCTGTTTTCTTCCTACCTTTTTGGTTGTTTCTCAGTTCCTCCTTCTATCAGACCTTTAAATGTTGACATTTCTCAGATCTCCAGCTTAGGATTCATTGTCTTCTTTTTGCATAGGATTTTCCTAGATGGTTTATTTTTCCTGGAAAACAAGGAAATATCTTTAAATACTATCCATATACTGACAACTCACAAATTTATGTCTCCAACCCACACCATATCTCTGAGACATCCATAGATGTATAAAATCTAATAAGTCTAGAACTAAAGTTTTGCTCTTTCTACCCTGATAAATATTTTTTCCTTTGTATTTCTCATCCCACTATTTCCTCGTCCCTCCCTGCGCCCCCTCCACCCCCAGCCACTGCGTCACAACAACCTGGGAGTCCTTGGCTCCTTATTCTGACTCCCCACCCACAGACTATCCATCTCTACAGGCTGACAGTTCTACCTCCATTATTTACTCAAATCCATCTTCATTGTCTCCTCTTGACAGCGTTCCCCTGGTCCAGTCCATCGGCATCTCTTTATTGAGTCTCTACAGTAATTTATCTCCTTATTTCTACATTCATCTTATTCCAAGCTATTTTACACATGCCATCCAGAATGATCCTTAAAAATAAAACTTGATCATATTCTTTCTTTGCTTGCAACCCTTCAGTGATATTCCCTTATGCTTAGAACTTAATTGACCTGAACCACAGTCCATGCCTTCTGCAATCAAATCTGGGGCTGCCATCATCCTTGCTCCCTTCCTGCATCTACATTGGCCTCCCTCCATTTCTTCAAACATAGAATTATCTCACTGTGTCTGAAATACTCCTCCCACATTGTTCATGTGTGGCAGCCGTCTCTTCATTCCTTAAGTGCCAGATTATAAATGACTGTCTTGAAGACACTGCTATTTTCTTTAATAAAATTATATCTTATTTGCTTGCTACTTCTTTATCCCTCTACTTCCTCTCCAGACTACAAGGCTCATGAAGGCAAGGATGCTGTCTCTTGTTAACAAATGGAGATACACCCAACTTATACCAAAGTGTCTGGCATGTGATGTGTTTAAGAATTTGTTCAATGACTGAATCCATAAATTCTAGCAGACCAGGTCTTCAGTACTTTTTTGACTCCTATTTCAGTATCTATGCAGTTCAGAAGTATGATTATATAGATTAGAGTGAGAGTTCCATGTTAATTATTTGTGTTTTCTTTCTTTTTTCTTTTTCTTTTTTTTTTTTATGATACAAAATCTTGCTCTGTTGCCCAAGCTGGAGTGCAGTGGTGAGATCATGGTTCACTGCAGCCTCAATTTCCTGGGCTGTAGTGATTCTCTCACCTCAGCCTCCCAAGTAGCTGGGACTATAGACATGCACCACCAAGCCCAGCTCATTTAAAGAATTGTTTTTTTATAGAGGTGGGATCTCACTATGTTGCTCAGGCTAGTATTGAACTCTTGACCTCAAGCAATCCTCCTGCCCCAGCCTTGGAAAGTGCAGAGATTACAGGCATGGGCCACTGCACCAGGCCTACTTTGTGTTTTCTTACACATGACTATACCATTTGTGAAGGTGAGTAAGAAAAAAAAAAAAAATCTCTATTCCTTGACCCTCAAAGAGCTTAACTAAAATAGGTTCCTTATGCTATGCCTACCTGTCCCACGAACCCTTGAAGTTCTTAGCATATCAATCAATTTGTATCTTTTCTTTCAAAATCCATTTTATTTCTTGTTTCCCCTGATGAAAGTGGGATGAAAAGGAAAAGAATAAATCTTACTATGGTGCATAATTTTGTTAACACTGAGTAAAAATTCAGAAATAACTAGCCTATTCAGGCTATATGTACTTTAGAAATTAGAAAAAAGAAAATATGAGCTGGAAAAAAGTGTATGTTGCAATAACCATGCAGTAGAGACCACAGATACCTATATCCTTTTAGAAATTGAAATATTTTAATATAATAGATAAGGATATATTAGTTAACCATTGAACAACATGGGTTTGCGCTGCATAAGTCCATTCGTATGCAGATTTTCATCTACTTCTGCCACTCCTGAGATAGCATGACCAAGCCTTCCTCTTCTACCTTCTTGGCCTACTCAATGTGAAGACAAGTATGAAGACCTTTATGGTGATCCACTTCCACTTAATAAACAGTAAATACATTTTCTCTTCGTTATGATTTTCTTAATAATATTTTTTCTTCTCACTTACTTTATTATAAAAACACAGTATATTATATATATATATAAAACATACAAAGTATATGTTAATCAATTATTTGTGTTATTGGTAAGTCTTTTGGTCAATAGTGGGCTATTGATAGTTAAGTTTTGGCCACTCAAAAGTTACACCTGAGTTTTTGACTTCATGGGGGGTTGGCACTCCTGACCCCCACATTATTTAAAGGTCAAGTGTCTATCTTAACTACTTTCATAGAAATACTATCTTTTTCTAAAATGACAATTATTTTTATATTTATTGTCATTTAATACAGTCTTCCCTTAGCGTCCACAGAGTGTTAGTTACAAGACCATTGATAAACACCTCAATTCAAGGATACTCGAGTCCCTTAAATAAAATGTTATAATATTTTAATATAATATACTTGTCATATACTTGTACCTCCCATATACTTTAAATCACCTCTAGATTACTTATAATACCTAATACAATGTAAATGCCATGTACGTAGTTGTCATACTGTATCACTTTTGTTTGTATTATTTTCTCTCATTGTATTGTTCTTTATTTTTATTTTTTAATATTTTTGATCTGTAGTTGATTGAATCCACAGGTGTAGAACCCTCAGATATGGAAGGCTGACTCTGTTAGAAGTAACATAAACTGTAGTAGAAATTAGTAATGATGTTATTTTCTCCACAGTCTTAAAACAGCATATTGAGCTAAAAGTTTATTTGTAATACATATATAGCATCATGACAAGAATTCAATATATTTAATAAGTAGTTAAAGAGCAGACATTTCTCTCAGGATTATAGCAACCTATGACTAGGATTATTCAGGTACCAACATTATTAAATAATATGAGAATTGAAAGAAAAATCAGTATAGCATTTAAAATTCATTTAAATGCTCAATTTTAATAGGAAGAAGAACTATATAAAACAAGGTAGAACTAAATTAATAACTGAGCCCTCACTTTCTGATGTGCTAGCTAGAAATGCACTGGTTCTTTCCACAAGTTTTCACTGTTATGCTATGGAAAGTCTGCATTAATTTTTAAAATGCAGTGCACTTTTCCTTAACAGAAAAAATAAAGTTGAATAAGCTGAGAGATGAGAAAAGAAGAATAAACGTTGGAGTAAACATTGCAGCCGAAACTAAAGTAACTGAAGTGAAAATGTTTTCGTAATGAACTTTGATGTTTAACAAGCCCAGACACTTGGAACAGCATAAGCTATATTAAAGCCTTTTATGAAAGGATTATGTTTTGTATGATGAGTGTTTTAATATAAGTATAGTACACAGCATAAAATATAACTACATTCAACTCAAAGTAATTATGAGAATTCAGGCAAAATTATTTTCTCCTGTACTATCACATTGATACAGAAACAAAAATCTTCTGGAACCTTTCACTGACATGTCTCTCTCTATTTCAATTATTTTTGGCAGTATATATTGCGTCTTTGCCTCAGCTACCTTTTATATCGACAGTTGGTAGCACAAGCCTTTTAACTCACAAAGGGTAGCAGCTCTTCAGCCAATCTGTGATAAAAGGGAAAAAATGAAATCACTATGGAAACTGCAGGAAGGATCTAAAAGCTCTCTTTATAAAGTAAATGTCTGATGTTTGTGACTGCAGGGGTAAAAAATTCATAAATCTCTATGATGCTATCATTTCTGATTTGTTATCACTGCAAATGCCAACTCGATATAGCGTGACCTTAGCTTCATTGAGTGCTGTCGGTTCAGAAACAGTGACTATTCAACAGGAGGAAAAGCCTGGTCGGCAGTCAGGTCTCGGGACTCAGGGGATGCAGTGGGACTGAGAGAAGAAACTAATTTGCTTGGAATGTTTCCTTTCTTTTCTCATTTGACTGGCTTTTTCTTTTAAGTCACAGTGACTTGATGGAATCAAACACACCAAAATGTTATGAACTGAGTTTTGTTGTTTTGTTTTATTTTGTGTCATTCAGAAATGGAGCAAATATCAGACCCAAATTCAAACAGAAAACTGTGTTTTGTCCCATGGACATGTCTATCTTTGATCTTGAATTGAAAAATGCTAACTCTCTCCTTCCAATCAGAAAGCAAATAAATATTACGGAGAAGCCATTCCCACTTCACCACCTTGGGCTCCAGGAGGAAAAAATGAAAACAATTTCGACTACATAAGTCCGATAAATCAAATCTGACAATAGCCAGCAACAGACACCTGTGTCAGGAAGGCATTTCAGAATATCAGTCAGTTCTCAGAAGTCAAGTGACTTTTATAAAAGAGTTGTAGTATTATTCAGATGGGGCTCTTTTTATATGATAAGAGTTCACCTATGGAAGAGAGACTGTGAGATCAAGAGGACACTGAAATTTCTCCAATGTGAAATTCTTCACATTGGAGGATAGAGTCTAAATTTAGAGCAGATGAATATTCAAGTAAGTAGACCAGTTTCAGCATTACATATGCTACTATGCTTATTTCTCCAATGTTTACAATCAAATACTACTTCATTCGGTTTTCAGGCAATAGAAATTCTGGCTTTGTACAAAAGTTTGTGGCAACTGCATGACAGTTGTAATGCATTAAAATGTCAAAGATTGATGTGCATAGTAATTGATTTCATATGGTCATGCTCTATTTGGACAATTATAAACATTGCTAATCTAATATTTCAAGGTACTTATGAACAATTAGCAATTCTGCACTAGCATCACCAACACACTTTTGATGACAATAATATACTGAGATAAGTTCTATAAATCCCAAAAGGGCTGTTGTGTAAAGGATAGTAGAAAAAAATCAGAAAATAAAACTAGAGTGTTCTAGTAGTAAGCATGCAAAAATTCAGTAAAATTAGCAAGGAGACTCTATTGCTTTTCAATAAGGTGCTTGTTTAAAATAAAAAAAATGCCATCTGCAATACTGACTTATTTGGACTTCTACTGCTATTAATGACTAACTTGGCTGTGTAGCCTTTAACAATTCCACAGTGTTTTCTCATATGTTGTAAGAGTGCTTTCTCATATGTTATAAGATCAGTTATACAGAATCAAATGGAAGTGTGTGTTTGGGTACCCTAACATAAATACAGGCATACTTTAATTTGAAAATATTTAAATGCCTCATACATACTGACTTCACTGATTTTTGTGTGTGTGTGCTTATAATGAAAGCCAATTATCTGTGGAGAAAAACTTGACTGGGTGTAAGGAAATTAAATTGTTTTTTAAAGAATTCCTTAAATAGCAATAGCTAGGGAAAAGTCCAGTAACATTTTAGGTCAGGAGTATAATGACTTTACCATGTAAATAAATTATGCTTTATCCTGACTTTTATCAGAAGATTTGGATGGAGAAGACTCCACATGACAGAAGGAAAGGAGATGAGCACTTTCATGTGATGCTCTGTCTGTCTCAGAATAATACTCATCAATCGCTGTGCAGATCTGCCATCAGCTGTTGGAGAAGCTGGGTAGGTCCTGTGTTACTTAAAGAATGGGATGTAGAATAATAACATATGTCTAGTAAGAAAAATTTCTAGAATGGCAATTCTTGAAGAAAATATGCATGTTCTAGGATTTCTGAGATTTTTCAAAAATGCTGTACAAAATAAATGTAGGAAAATCTTCACCACTTTTTTCTACCCAATTCCTTGGGGGAGTTTCCCAACTTCTATGAAATGCTTATGCATTAAATATCAACTCTCATCAATCAGCTACATGGACATTTTTTTTCATTGTGCTGTAAGCCCCAGACTATTTAAGAGCACATTCATAGAAACATTTATGGAAAATATATTGTTTCATTTTCATATGCAGCAATACATGTCCTTTCCCTTTGTTACCGTTCAAAATGTTCACATTCTGGACTCCGTGTGCATGTTCTTAGAGTTGACTTCCAGCAGCTACCTTTGAATAAAGAAGGCAAAATACTCCATTGTTATTTCTAAATATCTGATTACTTACTAATTAATGAGTAAAATACTTCATTGAGCTTTTCTGAAATGAATTTATCTAATTTAAACTGTACGTCAGGAAGTTGATGAGGTAGACTTTGTAAAATGTGTTATTACTTTGCAGTGAGAGGATTGTTAGGGAAAACGCATGTCTTTCCTTCTGCTAATTACCAAATGGTCATACTATAAAATGTCGTAAGCATGTAGAAGGGATGAAGTAACTCCTAATATTTTCCATTAAATGTTCCATGACTTTTTCGAACATCACTCTCAGAAATACTGTTTTCACTTAGCTATGGATTAAGTGGAAATCTAATGTTTCTTCTAACCTGGATCTTAAATATTGAAAAGCCTTAGTTTATGTTGCATAATACGTTTTCTAGTCAGTCAAAATTACATGATCAAATTTTTCAATATTTCAATTTCGAATGGAATAATGGGCATAATTTCCTCTCACACCTGCAGAAATTTCATCTCTCATGTCTTTCTCCAACTCTCAAACAAGTACATTCCTATGGAATAGAAGTTACCAGGGAATCTCTTCATGTCACTCTATACTCACCATCTAAGGAGGGCCTCAGAAGTTGTTCATAGTTTTGCGTTATTTTATTTCTATTAGCAATACTCTGTAACACTGCTACTAATTTCTAAGTTGTGATCATCAGAAATCTTCATTCCGCATGAGCTTTCATGCCAAACCCGTATTTGCTCTCTAATCTCAAATCGGCCAACTGAGATAAGACGAAGACTTTTAATTAGAATTTTAATATGTAATCTAAGCCATTTGTAGATTATGCACAGAGGTGATCTTCTATGTATTTAATAACTGCATGGAGAACTTAGATAATGTTTAATTTTGTGGAGAGATGATTTTTAACTTTGGTAGAGTTGGGTTACTTTTAGCATTCCCAGAGAGACTCTCAGAAGTTATGTCAGCATGAAGTTTATTGTGTGAATGAATAACTGAATGTAGCTGGAGCATGTCTTGGGGAATATTACAAAAATCAGAACATTCTGTAATATAAAGAAGAGATTCTGTTTTCCTTTCACATTTTTTTTTCTGGGAAACCTAATTTTAAGTCGCTCAAATCAAGTGATATGGATGAAAAGGGATAGATATCCAGTAGATTCTCAGGAGCATTAGCCTGCCCCTTACTACTATTAGTGAGTGGTGCCTCTAATCCTCAAATGTTTATTTTTTAAAATCCTAGCACATGAAACAGTTATGGTTTGTTTTCTTTCAAGAAACAGTTGGCATTTCATGTTGGACTCTTGCTTGACATGAATTATTTGGCAAATTGGGGACTGAAGTGTGAATTATTAACTCAGAGCTATATAATGGACCTCAGGGGTATTCTAGGGACAGATATTTCAGTAGGGACTTCACAAAAAATTTTATTGAGAAAGAAATGATGCTTTTGCATACTCATGAAGCATATAAAACATGTATTTTGCACAAGTATGATACTTCTTTATACACACACACACACACACACATCCACACTCTTTATGGTGTCTCTGTGTTTTATTTTCATGTGCCCATGACTCTCATTAATGGTGATAACCCTCTGTATATACCTCTAGAAAATAATGGAGCCTGACTGTGAGAACTGTCTGTATTCAAACATGTTAAGAGCTGAATATTTAAAATTTGTTTGGCTCACCAAGCTTGGCTTTCTGAAGACAACAGAAGTGGGATACAGAGATCAAAAAGAAAAAAAAAATGTAAAATGTAATAACATCTGGATGGGTCCTGAGTAATGCTCTAATTAAATGTACTTACACCTAAGTCTTATCACATGCTTAGGAGTGAGCGCTTAGATGCGTCTTTCAAACTGCAACATTAGTCAGTCACGGGGGCCTTGCATGGAAGCTGTCACCTCTACTGTGATTCAGCTCTGTTCTATATGTGAACCTACCTATAATCTATCCTACTTTCTTTCACTGAATGGGCTTCTGCTATTTTGCTATTAAGATAGTAATGTGAAATAAGGTTGTCCTTTGACCTTACAAAGATACACGTGTTCTTTAAAATGGGCTTGAAAATAATCAGTTCATGCCACTTAGAAGAAGCAGGCTACAAGTTCTCTTGTTTTGTTCTTGGCTTATAGGTTATGATGAGTTTAGTCGGAAACCCCGTATACTTTTCTCATCATTGAGGCAGTCTTTTGATGTCCTTTCCCTTCTGAACATAATAGAAGCTCTCCCTGAGTAGAAACCACAAGGCAGCTTTTTCAGAAGTCACCAAGTTAAGCAATTTTAACTTCTGAAAGAGTTTCTAAAGCCTATATTAATTGCTCAGTCCTAGCTAACTTGGCATGACCTGAAATGTTTTTAAAATGCTGGGATTAGGACAAGAGACAGTGTGAAAGGAGGTAACTGTATTTTCTAGATTGTTTTTTGTTTGTGTGCGGAGTTTTGAAACCACACAATTTCTTACTAGTTTCTTTCTAAAAAATAAAGAATACAAATGCTAGATATTTAGAAGAAGCTGTTTGGCAGTGCGCAGATATGTTCTACACGTCTCATTACCATTAACAGCCATGCATGGCTAAACCTCCCCCTATTGCATTGAGGATTTACCCTCTGGCTTTGTTAAGTGATGCCTGAGTGTGGATTTTACAAAGGAGTTTCATAACCATTTTCTACACTATGCAGCACACCTACTATATCAGAATATGCTTCTTGGGTGAATGGTAGCAATTAATGAGAATTGATGTTTATTCAAAAAACATTCAAAGAGCTTGTATATTAAGTCTTCTAGGGAAGGAGAGTTCCATCTCTTATTTTAACTAAATGACAAGCTACTTTTTGTTTTTCTATTCCTTGTCTTCTAGTATTGTTAAACAATCAAATGCAAGGTATTTTGTCTTCTTTCACTCCTTAAAAGAAAATCAATCAATTAATACACAAAGATAAAAGTTAGAAACCTACTGTAATCTATTAAGGTCCAGGAATTTAAAGAATCAAATGTACCTTCTGGGTTTCAGAATCCATCGCGGAGAATGTAGAGTAAGTTATTTTTCTCTGACCTTCCCTAATTTGGTTTCACTGCCTTAGATATAATTCAGACACTGGTGCAGTACTGGGGGTGGGAGGTGTTTTGGGGTACTTGAGAAAGCAGTGGGATCTAAAAAAAGAGACACCAAATACTCTAGCCTCTAGGGAAATAGGTCTATTGAGGTGGCTTTTTGTGCAGGTTTTCAATGTGCCACACCCCTTTGCAAAAGGTTGGGACCCCTTGGCTTTATTCAGCCGGTTTGTGTTGGCGTATATATATTTACACTCAGGATGTTTTGAGCAACCCTTATTCCTCTCTTTTTAAATCGGCTGCACTGTTCATCTTGAATATCAAGGTTTTCCTATACTTGCTAAGTCTTGCTCATGTAATCTAATGCTTCATTTCTTCCCAGAAAAATAAGATATTTGCATCAAATTCAGCATTTCAATAGCAAAAAGTCCCTCTTTGTAAAAGATATAGGATTAGTTTCTGCTGTGAGTTTATCTGTATCATCTCCATTTATTTCTCAGGGGTGATGAGAAGACTTTGCATTTGACCAAAAAGCACTAGTAAATAAGGAGTTAAAATGAAGGCAGGCTCGCTGGTTTGCTGAGATCTGTCAGAGTCTGACTGGCTGGCTACATATCTGTCTCTGGAACAATAGGTACCTGTATTCTGCACGGACTGCTGGGCAGCACTAACACTCTGGAGAAGGTCTGCCGCTGTCTGCACTTTCCTGGTGAGAATCCCCAATGACAGTCCCACTTTTCAGTGGAGGAGAACAAAATATCTGTCTACTCTCTTGATGAAGGACAGAGCTTTGATCAT
Organism: Pongo abelii; assembly: GCF_028885655.2. Taxonomy (NCBI): domain Eukaryota; kingdom Metazoa; phylum Chordata; class Mammalia; order Primates; family Hominidae; genus Pongo; species Pongo abelii. The sequence goes on from NC_071995.2 coordinate 95,995,044, forward strand.
ATTTGTTCAGGCTTGACTTGGCCGGAGGTTTTAGGTTCTTAGTCTCAAGTCAGCAGTCTCTCTCTCTCTCTCTCTCTCTCTGAAACACACACACACAGAGACGCACACACACACACAAGCACACACATACACAAGCGCAAATCCTCGCTCTCTCTTTCTCTCATTTCCCCTCATAGGTTCTATGCAGGCAGATGAGTGTCACAGCTGTAACTGAGGCACAGAGCAGTACACATAGTGGAGCCGATTTCCGCGATGGCGAGAGGGGGCACCGGAGGTGACAACAATAACAAGACCGTCCTTCAGACAAGTTTTAGGTAAGAAAATATTTATTCCCAGATTCTTGTATTTCTGCACTTTGTGTCTGCAACATTGAGATAGAAAGCGACTCTGGATAGGGAAATATTTTTGTGAGGGTATCATCTGTGCTGTCACTTGCCTGCAAACCTGTGTTCTCGGGGCTTTGTGTTACTGGAATCGCCGGAGGTGAAGTGTGAGCGGAGCTGAGTGGAAGGGTGAGCTGCTTTTTGTGTCTGTCTGGTGATATTCAGCATGCTGTTTAAATTTATATCTGGAAAAAAATTCTGTTTGATGATTGTTAGCAATGTTTTGTGCAACGTAGAGCAGCATATGGCCATGCAGAATTCAAGGGATGCTCTTTCATTCTTAATTTGTAATTATTTTTACACTCAACTGTACTGAGGTCAGAGAGTTTCAAAAATTAATGAGATTCCCTGTGGAGTTCAAATAGTAATATCTACGTGAGCTGTCACAAAAAGATAAGATTATAATGGTATGTTTTCAACATAGATTTAACTGTCTTATTTGGAACATACTCCATTTGAAATATATATGAAATGTACAATAGTTTATGGAAGCCTATATGTTTTTGGAAATTAGCCGGTTTTTTTTTTTAATGATGAGGAGAAATTGACTCAAAATTAGACTGTAGAGGATGAACACTTTGTGTAGAGATATTACTAAAACTTAATAGACATTATTGCTATGGCAATAGGGAATATCTTATACTTTCGAGGAAATAAGAAATAATGAATGAGTCGCACGCTAAAAAGAAATCTGCAAATGTGTTTTCATTTTAAGTAATACAAAAAAACTCAGCAGATATTTAGGGTGAAACATTGCTGGCATGAACAAAGAAGCCAAGTGTACACATAGATGAGAATTCTTTGTCACAAAAATGAGTCCAGGACATCGATTTAGGAGGTTAAGTGATTTTTATGTTCTTAGTGCTCCACAAAAGGGAGTCTATTGGGATGAATCCAGACATTTAAAAATGTACCAAAAACTTTCATTTCCCACAATTTAAAAGCATTGTTTATGTTCCTGATACAACACATTGTTTAAATGAGGAGGACCGAAAAGCAGCCTGAATATACAGTAATCGGGGCTAAAGATGGTTTTTATCCCCAGGTCCCCATTTACAAGATCCATTCGGAGCTTCCTGTGATATATTGTTATGTAAATACTGTTCAGCCAGGGAAAGCAGTACTATGGAGATTCAATTTACTTTGAAAGTTGTTCATTATAGCAGGGATGAATGTTATTTATTTGATGTGATTCAAAGGCTGGAAATGACTTTTTCATTGTGGCGCCTTTTGTAATGGGTGCAGGGTGATCTAATCTTTTTAATTTTGGCTTTCACACCAGTGGAGATGAAAAGAGATCTGAACTCATTTATCGGTTGCTAGGTCCTTCTGGAGGCCCAAGTCCTGTTGGTGGTTGCTATGGCCAGTCTGACCTCAATCTCCGTGGTTTTGGGGACTTAGCAGTCTTTTTTTTATTGAGGAGCATGTACCTTGATTTATGTCCAAAATTGTGGCTGAACGTCTTTGTCTGCAAGTGATAAATGGTGCCGAGCAATTCATCAGTTCTTACAAGTAAACACTGCTGTCCCACTAAAAATATGTTTTGTTCTGAGTTAATGGTATGGAACAAGGCAGCCTCCACAAACAGCTATCTTTTATTGTGGAGGGGCCACTGAAACTTGGAGCAAAGTGGAGGAAATTGGCATTCACTTTCTTGTACATTAGCATTTCATTTGTGATTCGGATGATGCAGCTCTAGGTGGATTGACTATGAAAGGGTGAGCCTTCCATTTCCTTACCTTCTCTCTAACTGGGGTGCCTGTGAAACCGGCAGGCTCTCTCCAAATGCCTGGATTCTGCTGGGGGAGTAAGAAGTCAGGAGTAGTTTGTCTGATGGTATTGGGATCTGCTTTGCAATTGCCAAGCGCTAAGGCACAAGCTAGCAGATGTGCTGCGGCTCAGCTACGGGAGGCTCTGTCGCTTTCAGTCGCAGGCTGGTTCTTTGGGGGAAAGTTGTATCCAATATTGGTGACTCCCGGGAATATTCTGCTTGTGTGCTACTTAATGGTCTCTAGGCTTCCTTGTCTTCTAGAACCTTGTTAGAAAGGAGCCTTGGTGATTAAGAGGCTATGGAGTATACAGCCTTGCTTAGCAGATGAGCCCTGATCCATTTCCCGTTTCCTTAAAAACGGCTAATTGATGGATGCTGCAGAAAACATGCACTCTGCTAATAAGATGGTGATGACAAAATAGGTATCAGGAAAGGCATTTATTGCTTATAAGCACCATCAGCTTCCTTTCGAGTGAGATTGTGGCTTTGTAGTAAAGTTTTTTTTTTTTTTAAGTAATATGCTAATATTTTATTCTAAATCGTCCAGCGCTGAATATCTTCAGGAAAATGGGTTCCATGAGAAGTGACATCCTCCTCGAATCAAAAGGTAAAAATTCAACATTTTAAAAAGTGCAATTTTCAAACCATTTCCTCTACTTCTTGCCAGTAGCATTGGAAAACTGCTGTCTAAATATAATTATTTAAAATTTGCTTTTTTTTGAACATTAAAGGTTTAGAGAGAAGAGCTTAGAGAATTTGATTGTTAGTCATTTTCTGAAGATTGGCTAGCTTTGGTGATAAAATGCAAGCAGGTGCTCCCTATATTTCCCTTCAGCCTTGAAAATAAGCAGCTTTTTATTTCTTTAGAGAAAATGATCATTTTGGAGATCAATAAAAGTAATATTTATTTTATGTGGATTTTATTTCTAGAACTAGTAAATTAAGAACCAGGGTTAGGTGATGTCAAAAGGTCTCTTCTGGCTTGAAAATTCTTTACGAAGTACCAATTTTCTAAAGGAACCAATAAGCGTGCCTACATTATTGTAATCGCACTTATTCAACCAATGTTTAGCTTTCTTTAGTAGAGCAGCAGCAAAAGTTCCATGCTTCGGTGTACAAGTAATCACTGTGGCTTGAAGTAATTTCCAAATAATTGATTTTTGAACGTATTAAAAAAAACCCTGATATGTTAGTGCTTTATTAACTTTGGGGTTTTATAGAGCTCAACTTGTGGCTCCTTTACTTGGGTTTCTTACTTCAAGTCCTCTTGAAGGTAATATTTTATATAAGTGGTTAATTTCCCAAGATTTGATTTTAGGTATTTGGAGACAAGTACTCCTCGGTATGTATCTATGTATGTATATGAACACATTTTAATATAAAGTGTCTTATAAATTTCACATTGTGTTTTGCTTTGCTGTTATTTCAAAGGATTTAAGTGAATGGTGGATAGTGCTCAATTTCCTGAAATGATTAAATTCACTCTCTGAAGAATCTGGGGAAAAGGCCTGTAATGACATTTTGATGACTTTCATTTTAAGGTGCAATAGAAATTGAGTAAAATGTTTTAATAGCTGTTCTCTAATATCTCGTTCCAAATACAATGTTTTTATTGCTCATTCTAGCTTACAATTTTCTGGTGATAATAATGTTGGCTGGCAATTGTTTCTTGCATAGAAATCATTTTATCCTTATGTAAAAGTTATTTCAGAAAAGTCTTCATGCATTTATCTCAGCTGAAGCAATTGCATTGAACTCTTGAGATAAAACAGTGAGTATTTCCAGATTGCGCCTACTTTAATTTGACACTTCCTTAGGAGAATTAGGAGTGTCTTAAAGGGAAGAATATTTGATATGATAGTTTGTAGTTTAAGGAGAAAAACCAAAGAGGCATGCAAGTCAGAGAAAGCTGAGAAAAGAAGGAAAGAAGGAATAAATACTATGAGTGATTTTACTTCGCTTGGTTTTACTTTGTTTGCCAGATGTCATATATATTTTAAAATTTAAAATTGGACTAAGAAATAAAAAATGTATGTAAATATGCTGTTGTTATAGCTATCTTCTTTATTAAATAGGTAAGTGCAGAGATATAAACGTGATAAGATTACAGCTAATGTTACCAGGAACATCTTTGCACCTCAATTCTTTCAAGAGATGTACACACAAGTAACATTAATCACATAGCTTTTAAAGAATCATATCTTTTGGGAGCTAAAGTTATGACATATTAGATCAATTTTCATGTAAGTCAAAATGAAATCCTGACATCAATTTTTCTGTGCAACTTACACAAAGCCAATAGCTTCCAGACTGCATTGTTCTAAATGCTAATTAGACAAATTTTTATACAATTTAACTTGATTATAGTAAATAATTAGTCAGAATATAATATTGCTGAATTAACACACCATTAGTGTAATTTTTTAGAGAAGTAAAATTAAGCTCTGGCATCTGATTACATTATTCTCTCCTGATATGTTTACTACCTTTCTCCAAGTTTGCTTTCTTCTTGTCATTATGTTCCTTTTCAAATACCACTATTACAGACCAGCTATTATAATACTTCCTTATAGTTTCTTTCTGCCTACTATAATTCTGCCTTTGTCTTTGTGCTGTGCCATTATTCTTATCTGTCACCTAGAAAGTTGTATTGACTCTGAAGCTATTTATCTGACCCATTTGCCTGAATTTGGGTGAGGCGGGGGAAAGGCTAAAACTTGGTTCATTAGAAATTGTGTATGAAGTGCTAAAATATTTGAGTTGGCTTTGGTATGTTCACGGGATTGATATTAGGATATGGATTTTCTTAGTAGTAGCCAGTTATTTGTGTAATTCAATAAAATCTTTTCTTCAACTATCTTGGTTTATTTTCCACAAAACAGAGCATCATCTAGGAAATTTATTATAAAGAATGCACTGTCAGGGAGGGGCCCTCTTAGATAGCTAGTAAAAATATCACTCCGAGTTACTGTTCTACCTTGTTGGCAAGGATACATGGTAAAGCTTTATCTACAGGTTTTGTATGTAATCATCTTTGTGATCCAACAGCAAATTTTCATTTGTTTCACTATCAGTTGGATAGCTGTTGTTTAAATGCTACTAGAATGATTTAAGAAAAAAGTTATCCTAAAAAGCTTAATTATTACAATCTAGGACTCACTAATAATTTATTCAGATTTTAAAATGTGAACATTGTATTTGCTTAATGGTGTTTATAATCTCTTTTTCAAGAGAAGGGCTACATAGACTCGTTATGTCCCTGAATCCTTCTAAAGTTGCTAGACTTTATGATCCTATAATACTACACTGTATATTGTACAAAACCTTTTTGCATCCTTACTAATATCTCTAAGCCGTTCATTCATGCCCTTTATGTTAGTTGACATTATTTAAGCACAGTGTTCTTGTGATGTATAAGTCTGTGAATTTCCTGTGTTTTTCTGACAATTGAGTTCGTAGTTCAAATGCAGTTACTGAAGTATACTAGTAGGTTAGTAGTTTCCTTAGAGAGATACAAGGTAACACACAGTGGTCAGGAACATATGGTTTGTAGTTAATTATCACGATCTCAAGTGTTCTAACATAGTTTACCGTAGAGATCCTAAAACATGCAGAATTTCCAGAAAATATTTAAAGAGGAATTCAATTTGCTAGAAATTGGAAACATGGAAGTCAAATGAATTATTTTAAAAATCTCCTCCCATATGGATTTAGAAAGCATTCATTTATTCATTCACTCATGCATCAAATGTTTGTTCAGTGCCTACCATGTGCCAGACACTATTCTTGCAGCTCTTGATTGGTCACCATTAGTTCAGTATTTAATATATTTTCCTGATTTTGTAGATTCTGGGACTCTTACTAGTGATTTATACATCATTAGTGAATCACACATTGCAATCCAAATTATTTTGGAGCATATATTTCTCTTTTCTACTCTTTAAATGGCTTAAGATATATATATTCTAGCCATATATACCAATTTAGTAAAAGGGGAAAGATTTATACAATCTGAAGAGAAACGAGAGTGTGTGTGTGTGTGTGTGTGTGTACGTATATATATATACACACACATACACCAATTTAGAAGAAGATATTGGTAAAACAGTCAGAATGTGCTTCAAGAAGTTATCTTATTGATATGTATTTAGAAAGTCTAAATTTATCCCATTTTCCTTATTATTCAGGCCCACTCTGCAGCACACACTAAATTGATTTTACTGTTTTTATGCTTCCTTCCAATGCTTCCTGTATTATTTTAAGGGATTTCTAATTCTAATTATGAATGGCTAACACTTACCTTCTATATGCCAGACAGTGTGCTAAGACCTTTACCTTCATTTTCTAATTTAATCTTCTCAGTCACTTTATGAGAATGGTATCATCATTACGTCTGTTTGAAGATGAGGAAACTGAGGTTTCGAGAAGTTAACTTCTTCAGGGTCACAGAGCTAACAAGCAGCTGAGATGACTTAAAATCTAGGTCCTTCAGGTGCCATTAATTTTTCTTGTTATTCAACACATATTATTGAGCCTCTATAATGTCCTAGGCTTGTTCAAGTTGTTCAGAATAAAGCAGTGGATAGAACAGGCTTTAAAGCCCTGTACTTTATTGCCCAAGTCAATGTCCTTAGAATACAGGTACCTCATAACTACCTTGAGGCTTTTATTATGTTATTTTCTTCTGCATTCAGGAATTCCCCAGAGCCAATAGGATACAATTTTAAAATGTCAAACCTTTTTAGATCTCATACTATTTGGCTTCAGTCCTTCTTTCCAACTGTATCATTCTCTGTTTCTAAATAGGGATGGTCTACACTGTAAGGCTGATTTGCTCATTGCCCCCACAAAGTTTGTCTTGCATTTTCCCTGTTCATTCCTGCATCTGAAATAATTTTGCCACTGCCTTCTCAAAGCCCTCAAACCTTCAATGTCTGAGTCAAAGCCCTTGGCTCCCAGGAAGCCTGTTTTAGAAATAAAATCCCCAAATTCTTTTATCTGCATTGATTATTTAACACATGACAGTTGTAGCAACTAAGATGATTTGAGCGAGATAATGCTCCACATTTTTTACCCTGTCTGTGTTTGGAGGTGTGCCCAACTGACATACTGGCTAAGAGTTCAGGGTCCCAGCAGTGAAATAAGAGAAGAATATTAAAAAGATAGGACCCGAAGACTAGGAAGTAAGAGCCTCCACTGCCTAGCACAGTGCCTGGCATAGGGTGTGCAGTTCATACACGTTTTAGGCCAGGAAAAAGGAGAGGAGGGGAGGGAGGAGGAAGAGAATGACAATGGAGGAAAGCCTGCAGGGAAGGAGAAAATAATACTCCTAAAATCATAACCTAAGGCCTTTAAAGATCTTTAAATATTTATATTAGGGTTAGAGATATCATTAAGGAATATATTAATATATGCAATACATTTTTGATTCTTCCTGGAATAGATTGTCACTTTTATCTACATTAATGCATTTGATATAGAATGGACTTTCTGGTGTTTCTAAGGGAAAGTGCAATTGTGTTGTGTTTGTGTGTTTTCCATCACAATTCAGGCCTACAATGCTGTTAACTCTAAGTTGATTTTGCTGTTTTACACTCTAAATGATTATTTTTCTATTTCCTGGGATATATTTCAGTATCATAAAAGTTGCTGACCACCCACCACCCCCTAAAAAAGAGCCATTTCCTTAACCATCATAAAGTTTTATTAGCTAATACCTCATGTTGGGTTTTTATTTTCAATAAAAGCCGAATTCAACATTCAAACTCCTAGTGCAAATCTCCTCTATCAATAAACAGTACTTGTGGTTAATTTTATTTATATTTTTGCTTGATTATATGCAAAGGTGTAGCCTTGAAATCTTAAGAGAGATATATGTCTGTATTTTTATGAACACGCAAACCAAGTTATTAAGATAGAAATTTTACTTCATAGGAAAATCCAGGTGGATATTTAAAAAAATCAAGTACTACATCTGACCTCTGCTGTAAGGCTGTTTTACTGGCTGTAACAGTCAGATTAATGTAGATAGATATAAATATAGATGGGGCTTCCTTCAAGGAGGTATTACTTTTGAATAATATATGTGTAGCGTGTGTTAATTTTCCTGGGTGAAGCAAGCTAGAAAAGTTGCTTCTTAAACCAGTGACTGTAACAGGTTGTGTGTACCCTCTAACTTATATGGGAGGACCCTGCTGAAGCAGCCCCATTCTTTGGGAATTCCTATCTGCTAGTGGAGATAAGTGAGCATAAAGCTTTGGCCATGAGGCTTTGAGCTGTCCTGCTTTTAAGAAACAAGAGATATTTCCACAGTCTGTCTTGTAGTAGTAGTAGCTGAACAGCCCGTGAGAGTTCCAGAAATGAACTGTGCTCCAAATGCTTATCACATGCTGTGTTGATGTCGGTAAACTGCAGAGGATGAGCTGGGCTCCCCTTTAACCCTAACTTTCTATGGTGTTTTCATTTTGACACTAATTTCAGGCATGAACCTTGGCCCTTAGCTACAGTGTGTAACTGTTGGTATCTCACCGCCACCTGGGTGCACAATGACAGTAGCAAATGGAGAACAATATTCAGCCTCTGTAATTGCCACAAGAATGCACAACATGCAGTTGGAAAGGGAAATATTTAATCAGCCAGTTTTCTCAATGCAGTCCCCATCAGTTGAGTTGGTTGAAGATTTTTTTTCCTCTATATTAACGGCTTGTTTTGTCACTGTGAAGATAGATCCTTTGGCTTCCTCTTGAATTCTTATTATGCAAATTTGGGGACATTGCATATTAATTTGAACATACAAGCATAAAGGAGATATTTTACGCTAAATTCATAGCTCACTTTGGTCAAAAGATTTTTTTTAAAAAGCTCCTGGAGTCCTCTGTTTTGTTAGTTGGCTGTGGACTTAATATGTGAAAGGCTGTAAGTGACGCACGAATAATACCATTCCATTTTTAGGCATGTTGTATGATGATGCTGTTGATCTTTAAAAGAAATTCCATTTGGTGACATTTACAGAAATAGTTTTGTGTTAGCAGCTTTTAATTTTAATTTTAAAAAATATTGAGAATGTTGTAACTTTCAAGTGGTGAGGAAGTCATCTAGAAGGTACATACTTACGTAATGGAAACGGGAGACATACATGGACTCTCATCAGATGTTGTGCTTATATTCAATCCAGGGAAACAGTTTGACAAGTAAGAATATGGTATAGTGCAGAATGCCAGTATAAACAGGCAGATCGCCTTAAAGACTCAGATCTATTTTATTTTAAGCCCGATGGTTTTAAAGTGCTAGGAAGATCCGAATCCAGAGTCGAGTAGTCCTCACTTGAATCCTGTTGATTCAGTGCAATGCAGTCCAGTCCATGACAATTAACTCAGTTACTTACTGATTGGATCTCTAATATTTATAAACACTTTAAACTCCTCCAGTCAATTATCTCTTTGATAATATTATTTTATCTTTCGGTTGGGTAACTAAAATAAGATAGATGGGTACATATGACAAAGAATTTCTGGTTCTTTCCCACAAAACAAAATATTTCAAAGAGTTCAGAATTTCTACATGGTTTGGAAATTTAATTTTTCATTCCAAATTGGGTAAAAGTTGGTATAGTGTACAGTCTTTTAGACTAAAATGGTTTTGCTTTGACCCCAATAATCACAATTATTATTATAACTTTGGAAAGATTTTCAATCATTCATTCACTCAATCATTCAATTGGCTTTTTTTCTTAATTATCTCATCTGAACAGTGTTGCTAATGGCCCTGTGAAGGATTTTATAAAAGGAGAAAATATAATCGTTCTCTCATCAACTGTAGTAGAATTGGAGAGAAAAGAAAACCTTGAAGAACTAATTGAATAATATAATAAAATTACTGTTAGCAATCATACTGTAGTAGTGTGAAGGGAAAAGCTATTTCTGCACAGGTAGAAAGCAGTATTAACAATCAAATGTAAGTTTTAGGCTCAGAATGTAGGTTCAGGTTATTTGTTGTGAGAATAATGAGAATATTCAGAATAAAGGCTAATTCTTGGAGATGGATTTTAGAATTTTCAACTGATTTCATCAGCAAAAACATAAGGCTTTCATTTCATAAAAACTTTAAAAAATGTAACTATGTCATCCTGTTAGTGATTAATTCAACTGTCTAAAAATTACAAATATTTTACTTTATTGAAGGTTTATAGTAAAATACGTGTGTGTGTATCGAAGGCTGGGGACTTGGTGGATTTATTGGTGCCCTTATTCAACTTTGCAGTAGTCTTCCGTAGTTTGGACATGAATGTAAATTGAAATATTTTAAAAATAGTTTACATCGTTGCTTGTGCCTATCTTCTGAAATATGTCAACTTCCTCACTATCTTGAGAAGATAGACTAACACATTCTATGTGATGGAAAACTTTTCAAAGCTGTCTTTCACATCCCAGGATGTGTAAAGCCCTGCCCATAGCTTCATTCTCTGGCAGAAATATTATACCATTTACCCACATAGATAAAAACACTATTCCAAATAAAGCTTAACATTAAGCAAAGAGCTTTGGTATTGGTTCAATTCTCGCTTTCTATCTCAAATATGAAAGTTTACGATTTTAAGGAAAAACAACTTTGTATGCATGTTCATAATCATTTTCCAGGAAAGCCAAAGATTAGCAGGCCAAAAAGAACTGGAAAACTTCACTTTAAAAGCCTTGACATTTTTGCCCTTAGTTACCTCTGTGTTGAAAAGCAAAGGCTTCGTAATGACTTAATTATTCTCTTCTTTTCTCTGGTGGAGTTTGTGTTTTGTAGATGTAGAAAAAAGAGCCTTGACTATTTCTGGCTTCTCTGCCCAGGGAAGTGAAGAATTGGCTTAAAAAGTACACATTCCTAGCAGACATTTCTTATTGACAGTGTATGGTATTCTGTGAGCTGGAGAAGACAGATACCCTTTTATTGGGGTCAGGGGGAGGATGTAGCAAAGGACCAATTTTCCTGGAGATCCTATTATGTGAAGGGACTTAATACTGGACACATCATGGAGAAAATCAGAAAGAAGGCCGCTTAATAAGACCCACTCCTGGATGCGGCCACTCTCAATTCTCAGTGTCTTTGGGAAGCAAGGTTTGCCATCCACTTGTCTAAACAGATAATGACAGCAGAGGTGCTACACACCTTCTCCCTGTGACTTGTGAATGCCTTTCATGCTCCCAAATAAGGAACTCCTCTCACTGCTGTCTGCTCTGAGCTGTATTTCATTTTGATAGCCATTTGCAGGAGACACCTTTGAACTCCACACAATGTAAAAGATGTGGTTGAGAAATTCTTCAGTGGAATTTCTTCTCCTTTTCCCCCACCCTCATTTTCCTCTGGGTGATTTAGAGCTTGAAGATTAGGTACTTAGAGACAGTATGTCTGACCTACCTTTAAAAATACACATTAAGACTCACAATTTGAAGAAAAGAAGCCAAAAAAAAAAAAAACACCTTGAGAAGGACAAAGGATTATATATTGAGGAAATATAGTATATGGTCAAATTTAGAAATCAGAAGAGTTGAAAGAAAATATGTGGAAAAAAATTGTTTTTATTGAATTACAGATTCAGCTATTCCCAGTTTCACTTTCACTTACTGGATCATAATGTCCAATGTCTTCTTCAAATTTAATTTTAGTGTCATGCCTCTAAAGTAAATATGTTTGAGAGTAGGCATACTCACTTTGTTACTATTAGGAGATGATACACCTCTTTGGTACATCTCCAGTGTACTCATTCATAATAATTTAACTTTGACATAAATTGCTCATTGCCTTCTGTCTTTTCCCCAATAATGTAGCCAAAGTATTTTGAGTAATGTTGCTTCCGAAAACAAATACAACTTCTTAGCTTTCATCTTGAAATATTTAAAAGTGAAATCTAAATTACAGTGCTACACCAATCAGTGTTCAGCAGCACAAATTGATTGTCTTGTCCATATCTTGTCAGTAATCAGTGAGTTTCTACTTCTCAGGTGCATGTTTATTTTTCTAGGCTACATTGATCAGTCATGGTTTCAGCCATTTTTACCTTGGAGTTTGTGCCCTGTGATTTGAGGGCATTGGAAGGCTTTTGAAGGTCTAATATTCTAATATTTGAGCATACACTTTCAAGAGAGGGTAATTGGAGCCCAGGCATCTATGTCTGATGGCATTTGGAAGATCTTCTCAGCTGATGTCACCTTTTCTTTTTCACCTTGGGGCCATAAGAGAAGCAGCAACCTCTGTGGTAGGAAGAGTACAGCCTTTGGAGTCAGACCAAATTAGATTAAAATTCCAGACCTACTACGACCATGGACCAATTGCTTAGTATCTTTGAAACACAGTTTCTTCCTCTGTAAAATAAGGATTATAATACCCACCTTAGTATCTTTTTTTTTTTTTTTTTTTTTTTTTACCATTTCCCACATTTCTGGCATCATTTTCACATGGACTAAAGGCAAGCATTATGATCCTTCACACTTTACAAGTTACTATACAGAGGTTTAGAGAGGTTAAAAAAAAAAACACCCAAGAACACACAAGGGTTGTTAAGTAGCGGGTCCTCTTGTTGATTATCTTATTTCAGTAGAATTTGTTTTTAGGAAAGGACGTGCAGTGTCCAAAAATACGTACATAATAAATATGCGATTTAGCTTAAGCCCTTGGTTATGATATTAGAGATATACTAAAGTATTAATACTGCAGTGTTAAAGCTGTAATTTCTATTTCACCCATGTTGCTGCATCACATACTGATGCTGTTTGAGAGTGTGCTTTTAAGTGGCTGTGGAGGACTATATGCAATGAGAGCTGCTTTATGCTTTTCTTTTTGAAGATGTTGATGGTGCTCTCATCTTGATGAGCACAACTCCTTTTCAGTAAAGATTCTGGATAAATGTCTGTTGCATGGAATTGAATGCTAGTCTACAAGGCAATTTTTATACCTTAGATGAAGAGTGGATGCCATTTGCCGAAGAGCTTGACATTCTCAGGGAGTCATTTTATAGCCTAAAAGAATTTTATATTTGTGATTGTATGACTCTTGATAAAGAATAAAAAAAAGAGAATGATTTACTAAGAATTTAAACGTTTCATTCCACTGTGGCTTCATCTGCTGCCCATTTGCAGGACACTGATAACTTCAGCTTCTTCTCCTGCTTCATCTGCAGGCTCTTGAAGTCTGTGGGATGCCCAAGTGTGTATAGAAACTCGGAAATAGCACAGTCCCTCTGGTTAAGAATAACATGTCAGTTTTCTTCTCTTGCTTTTGTGTGCTCTCTGGAGCTCACCCATGCATGATGTTCCAGTGGACTTCAAAGGCAAGTCTATGGTTGGATTAGCTCCACAGGACAGAGAGCAAGGTAAGAAATAGGCTTAGTGCTATCAAGGCCCACTGGGGAGCTGATAGAGCCAAGCTATGTGGTTTCCAAAATGATTTGTTCATTCATGTCCTCATGGAAGAATAGGCAAATTTGCATAATACTTTCTATTTTATTATCAACATTAAAATTTCTGCATTTTCAAAATGCTGTCTGGACAGTACTCCAAAAGGCTGATTTATAGCTATATAATACCTGCACTTGAGGGGTTGAAGATCTAAAAAAAGAGATATAGATATAATAAATTTGGAATTAGAAAATACTACTAAAGTCATAAAGACATAAAATATTCAGATCATAGGGTAATTTGGGGTATTAAAAAAGGAATGGAGGAAAGAATGGTGTGTACTTCAGAAACTGCAACTAAGGGATATTTGCTTTCCAGAGGTTGCCAGCAAAGATGGGCTTCTTATAGAATTCTAGAGCCAGGCATTACTGAGGGAAGGAAGGTGGAAGATTAAGTGATTTAAAGACTTAGGAAAGACTTTAGGGGAAGGTTTAGAAATAAAATAGGAATGGTTAGATGATGAGGGTACAGAGGTGACTTGACTGAGAAGAATATGGCAGACTAAAGAGGGTTAAGAGACATAGTGCATGGGGCAGAGTCAGGTGCCCACATGCGCTTTGAAGTTAGGAAAGCCAGCAATATAAAATATCAATGTGGAAACCTAAGGAGGAAGTAGATGTGGTGAGGTCCATGGATAAGCAGTGGAAGCAAACCCTAGCAATCCTGCTGAGCATTGATAATAGGCTTTTTCATGAAGACTTGGAGCCATGGAAAGGCAGATGAAGAATCTTAGTTTTCAGAAATCAAAAGACCGGATAAGAAATGCCACAATAATCCAGGTGAGAGTGCAACAGATCCAGGACTGAGACTATAGCTATGATGTGAAAATCAAAAAGGGGGATAAATTTAATAGTTGTAAAAAATTATATAAAATAAAATAACAACAACATCAGCACAATTTAACACTATAGAAGAGGAGGATTCAGAAACATTAAAGGATAGAAAAAAAATTAAAAACTGGTCATAGGTTTTGCTCCTCTGATAGAAAAGCTACTCATAGAGCAGGACTGAGTAAGAATACGCAGGATCCCAGCAAACCTTTAAGGGAACAAACATACTTAATGCATGGTTTTTCCTCTGTCTCTGGAATGAGGAAGAGAAAGGATAAGGTTATTTCTCTGCACTGTGATTTATTCCATTTTATCTTCAGGATCACAAGTATATGTTGCTTAACTTTATATAAAGCTAAAAGCACTTTTTAATTGTGTAGTTCCCCTCTGCCAGTTCTTCGAGGTCATTTTATTCAGGATTGTCTAGGGAGACACCGCAGAGAGAAATTGCAATCTGTGTGGTAAAGAAATCCGTAGACTTGGTATGACTGAATGTCAGGTTGAATCTCAGCTGTGGTTATATCCTTCTAGTGAATAGAGCAGAAACAGAAATGAATTATTTGTCTCCAGAAATTGTCTTTCTGTCTTTGCTTTTGGAGACAGTGGCATATGTACTAAGGCTGGAACAATTCTGCTTTGATTTGTCATCAAACACTTGGTATTGGGCTTTGAAAGGGAAGGAAAATATTGTGTAATTCAAATGAGCTTTTCATTTGAAAACGAAAGGCTCTTTGTATAGCTATCATTCCTAATTATTATCAGTAGATATTTCTCTCCTAAGATGTACACCATAATTTTATGACCTGAGAACTACTCAATATTTGCCTCAGTATCTATAAAACACATTTTGATTTAATTTCTTACATCGTAGAAAGTATAACCAGATTATCTGTAGTCTTCTCTTAACTGGAAATTCTGGTAGAGGAAACCGTGAAGTGGAAGCATCTCATTTCATTGTCGTAAGGAAGGCTGAACTTGGAAAAAGGACTTGTTTAAGGTCACACAGCTAGGTAGTGACAGAGCCAGGAAAGTCTCAAAGCTATTTATACCCAGATGAGCCACATTTAACTATGGTGTACTGTCCCTTCTCAGTGTAGGAGATTCTGAACTGTAGACAAACACCAGAGAGTATAATTGGCTATCAGTTTGGATGTTTCATAGTGTGCCCCTGCACCTATCATACAAGCATTATTATAAATAAAGTGTAAGCACTCTGATAGTGACTGACAGGGCTTAAATAGGAGTTAAAAAAGAGACTTTTAGTGAACACTAATTATTTAAGAAATTGCCTTTTGTCTAATTTCCTTAGGATATTTAACAGGAAAACAATACATCTGACTCCATTTTATTCCATGTTTTGCTTGCTATAGAGCCTGCCATCCTAGAAGCAGGGCAAATTGCTCCCAAATTTTCTCAAATGGAAAAGAGAAGCAGAGCAACCTCTAGTAGAACTGTGGTCTGGGTTGGCACTCGGGCACCAGTGCTCCGTGGCTCAAGTGCATCCATCCATCCTCATGTTTCTTTTGTCCCAAATGCCCTCTCCCTTGTCCTGGTCCCTCTCCATTATTATTCTGATCGCTCTCCTTCTCATCTCATTCAAACATCTTGAAAATCTGGTGTATCTGTATTTTGGGTGTTTCCTTGTCTTTGCTTTTTTTTTTTTTTTTTTTTTTTTTGAGACAAGGTCTCACTCTCTTGCCCAGCCTGGAGTGCAGTGGCACAGTCATAGCCTGCTGCAGCCTCAAACTCCTGGGCTCAAGCAATCTTCCCACCTCAGCCTCCCAAGGAGCTAGGACTACAGGTGCACACACCACTGTACCTGCCTAATTCTTTTATTTTTATTTTTATTTTTTGTAGAGATGGGGGTCTCTGTATGTTGCCCAGGCTATTCTACAACTCCTGGCCTCGAGTTATTCTCCTGCCTTGGCCTCCCAAAGTACTGGGATTATAGGCGTGAGCCACAATGCCCAGCCTTTACTTTGTTTTACAATTCCCAGCATCTGGCTTCTGCTCCTACCTCACTACTGATGAACCAGTAGTTCCTGAATTGCTAAATCCAGTGGGCTTTTAAATTATTTCCTAGATCTCTCTGTGCATTTGACCCCATTGATAGCTCCCTCCCTCTGAAAGTTGCCCATTCCCCTGGCTTCCACTGTACCATACCCTCTGGGTGGTCTTCTAATTATATCTTTTTGCCTCCTTCCTGGACTTCCCTTCTTCCTCTTCCCCTGGGTTCATCTTCAGCCTGTTGCTCTTGCCCTGTACACTTTCCCTCAGTACTTTCATCCACCGTCATGGTTTGTAGCTACTCAGACATTTTATTTGTAGTCCAGTCTCTTGTCTGCAGTTCAGACTCAAATATCCAACAGCTTGCCGTGTCCAACAGGCACCCTCCAGCCTAACGTGTGCAAACTAACCTCATCATCATCCCCCTTAACGTGGTTTCTCATCCTATGCTCTCTGTCTCATTTTGTGGCACCGCTGTCGACTCATTCATCCAAACTAGAAACCCAAGAATCACTTTTGGCTCTTTTTCGCCCACTTTTGTTTTCCATATCAAACCCGGTACCAGGAACTGCTCATTTTTCTTTTCTTTTCCTTTTTTTTTTTTTGAGACAGAGTCTCGCTCTGTCACCCAGGTTAGAGTGCAGTGGCCTGATCTCGGCTCACTGCAAGCTCTGCCTGCTGGTTCACACCATTCTCCTGCCTCAGCCTCCCGAGTAGCTGGGACTACAGGCGCCCACCACCACGCCTGGCTAATTTTTTTGTATTTTTAGTAGAGACAGGGTTTCACCATGTTAGCTAGGATGGTCTCAATCTCCTGACCTCGTGATCTGCCTGCCTCAGCCTCCCAAAGTGCTGGGATTAGGGAACTGCTAATTTTTCACGCTAAACATTTTGTGAATCCATCTGCAAGGATCACGATCACCACCACTGTTGTAGTTCAGAACTACTGCTACTTGTGATGTTTCATCTCTTGCTTGGACATCTGCACCATACAAATGACCTTTCTTCCATCAGCCTTGTCACCATGCGATCCACCTAACATGCAACCCAAAGCAGACCTGCTGTGTGCAAGCTTAAAACCCTCTAGTGTTTCCCTACTCTGCCAGATAAAGTACAAAATATTCCCAAGCTAAATTCTAGCCTTAAATCTGCTGCTTCCTCCCTCTTTCTAGTCTTATCTCTAACAATTTCCTGTCTTGCACTTTGCTTTCCAGCTACATGCAACAGCTTGGAATTCTACACATGAACCATATTATTTCTTTGCACATACTGTCTACTTTGCCTCTAAGTCTCTTCTCACTCTTCTTTCCTGGCCCACTCCTACTTTTTCTTCAGTCAACACAAGTGTGTCACCTTCTCCAAGAAACTTTCCCTTATGTGTCCTGTCCCCACCCCCATCCCAACTATCCTTAGCCTTATCAATACCCCGTACATAATCCAGTCATTGCATTAATTATATCAGTATCCAATTTGTGTTAACCTGAGCTATACAGTTCATTGATAGCTGTTAGCAACTTATTTTCTTCAACTAAATTCAGACTTCCTTGAATAAGAATTTGGCGCAGAACTGGAACGATCTTTGTCTGTTCCACTGCTGATAATTGAGTCATGAAGCTGTTCATGTAAGGATGCATTTATATATTTTTTAACTTTTAATTTTTTTTCTTTCATTTCTTCTGAGGAAGAGCAAACGAGTCACAGATACAAGTATCTTTCATCTTCTCTTACGACATCCATACTTTATGTATATTTTACTCCAAAAACAGGCTAAAATTAAGGAAGATGAAGTTATTGGCTTGCATGGAGCATCATAGTGTCAAAGTGTCACAAGAATCTGTTTTCTGTTTCCAGAACAATCCTCTTACTATTTTATTACCTTGTTTCTCTGTGATTTTTTAAACATTTAAAGGTCTATTTTATGTTAGCTTTATTCAGTCACATACTAAGAACACGGATTTCCCAGGGTGGCCAGTTACCATGCCAAAGAAAGGCTTTTAAAAGCTTTATTTATCCACATTTCAGATATATTTTTTTCATACCGAGAAATAGCATGCTGAGCTTTGCTGTCCCCAAAAATACTACACATGCTATTTTCTCAGGAAGAAGAGTGAGGTTTATTTTTTGTTAATGAAATGCCAAACAAGCCTGGCCGATGTGCCAGGCAGAATTAAATTGGAGCATCTTTGGCAGTAGTCTTCATTGTTCCATCCGTGCAAGTGTTTTATGAAAATTTAGCTGGAGCATTTTTAAAAAATGTTTTGGCCAGATTCTTTTTAGAATAAAGTTGGGACATTCAGAAATTTGGGCAGTACTCATGATATTATAAATATTTCCAAGACTGGCTAAATAAGCCCCATTGTGATCTTACTCATTTGATTCAGGCTGCTCTTTCCACATCCATCTCAAAACTTCAGCCCTTGGCCAACACGAGCATGAATGTAGTGGCAAAGTTCAGATTTACAAACATTGTTTGTAAAGTCATTCTATTTTTAATTTAAATTCCCTCAACCTATGTTTTACAACACTGTTTATTCACTGTCTTTTTGTTCCTCCTAATATCAGAGAAGGAACAAACATACATGCCTTAAGGAATCCCTTTGGAAACCAAAGTTTCCAAAAAGAACACAGCAAAATGGAAAATAGACAAAAAGTACATTCCAGTTTTTAAGTACATTGTCCAGTTTTTATTAACATCTTGGAGATTGGCAAACTTTTACTGAGCTAGTTTAGTGAGTATTTTAGTTTTTGTGGAGAATATGAGGTCTATTATGAATACTCATCTCTTTTGTGGTAGCTCAAAAGCAGCCAGAGACAATACCTAAAGAGTGTGACTGTGTTCCAATAAAACTTTATTGACACAAACAGGCAGCAGCCTGGGTTAGGCCACTGGTAATGGTTTGCCAGCCCTCCATGTAGCTTCCCATTACTCCTCATTACTTCCGTTAGTAACTTTTTTTGTTTTGATTTTTGACATCATGGAAATAAATATTAATACTTTACTTCCGTCACGAGTAAAATTGTAGGTTATAGCAAAGACAAATACAGGAATTTCTCAAAGATTAGAAAAAATTGATACTTTTTAAGATTTTTAAATTTATTTATTATTTAATTTATTTAATATTTAATTTATGTATTATTTATTTAATAAATAAATTTATTTAATTTATTTAATTTATTAATTTTTTAAATTTATTTAATTTATTAAATAAATTTATTTATTTATTTGTTTATGGGGGTGATTAGTGCAGAGGAACCCAGAAGCCCCTCATGCCAAGCACCACCCAAGATTTTTTCTATTTTTGAAGTTCCTGCTTATACAACTGTAAATTTCTTGAGGGGAGCAAATAGCTGAGAATTTGTCTTACACTTTCACCATGACCAGGTGCATGGCTCACGGGACAGTCATATTTTCAAATAAATGAATGAATGACTAGGCCACTGTATGCTATTGTCAGTTTGATAATATTGTAGACAAAATATCAGACCCGAATTTCTAGTTTCTTGGCCCTTTGTGCTCTGTTATTTCAAAGGTTCCCATATTAGTTGCACTAATAAAGGGCTAAAGAACCACGCTGTTGATGATGGTGAAAGTGGGATGTGCTTTCACCTAAGCCCATGCTCTGAAACAGCTACTCATGGAGGTTTTTGTGGTAAGCATGTATAGATAGGTTTTTTAAAAGTAGGGTACGATTTTTATTTCTAGTGCTTTAAATCTGTTCAGTTAAAAACAAGAAGGAACATTCTTTTTGTGGTGAATGTGGGCTGACAGCAAGATGGATTTACTAGTATTTTCTATTCTTTAGACTTGAGGTTAACATGGGCATAATGTTCTGGATGAAGCTTTGGAAGTACTTGTGAAGGGTAAATGGCCGTAAGCCAGAAAAGATGCTATGTCCCTCAATTTAAAAATGTTCATTTTACAGAACAATGTGACCAACAGAAATTGGTAGGCTCGATGATTTAAAAAACTTGTAATTCCACTCAGTGTTCTCTATGTGGAGGTGCTATGACTTATATCTCCTTCGTTTCTTTAAAAAATACTTGTAAAAATAATAGCTATATTGAAATTTAAATAGTGAAAAGGAGCTATACCTCCTCCCTCCCCAATTCTACTTCTTTTCCCAGAAGAAGTATTAATTGATTTTTGTCATTTTACACTTTTTTGTGTAAGTGCATTTGTCTATGTGTGTATGTAAAGCCCAAGTGGGACAATATTATACTTAACGTTCTACAAATTGCTTTTCGACCTAATGTATGTAATGTATCATTCCATGCTAGCCAATGTAATCCTCCTTCATTCTATTTATTACTGTACTGCCCTTTATATAACCATTTTATACTTTTCTTTCTTTCTTCTTTAAGCACTATGGACTGTGCTTTGCTTATATTCTGAAGACACTTGTATTAGTTAATTAAGGAGATGGAAACAGCTCTTCTTCTTGTGGTGGGGAAATGAATATTTACCTTTATTAATCTAGTTCTACTTTTAAGTGATTTATGAATGATTGTCGATGGCATTGTAGAGTTTCATAGCCCTCTGTCAAATATGTCCTCAGTTCTTACAATGATATATTTTTGTATAAATATGTGTGTCTATAGCAATACAACCATAAGAGCTATGCCTGCACATGCACGCACACTCACATATGCAGATTTATTTATTTCAAGTAGACAGTTCAGATGGCCAAGCTCAGAAGTGGATATCTTTCTGACATGTATCTGCCTTTTGTGACAATGGCATCCTAACAGATATAGTGTGCAGATGCTGAGCTTTTATAATATTCTACCATCCTACAATAATTGCTACATGCTTTTAGTCATATTAACAACAGCATCTTTAGCTTCCTATGTGCCGAAACCTTTTTACTATTCAGAGACAGCTATTTTTAAAATTTCAGAATTTGCTTGCAGCCTTATTCTCTGCAAGATCTTCCCATCTATTTCAACTGTGTCAAACTATGATAAAAACAGAAGAAAACAAGGATAGACTATACATGTCACTCATGTTGGCTGAGAAATAAGCTGAGAGAGCAAGAATTGGATGATGAAGGAATAAATGTAACATCATTTGAAAAAGAGCTCTTCTCTTTCAAGCTATATATAACTCTTCCATTGTAAACTAAGACTATTAATAACAATAATTATAATAATACCTTAGACTTCTCTAATGCTATATAATTTACAGTCTTCCTTAGCTTTTAATTCCTTTCATCTTTTTGACATTCTCATCAATTAGTCAGCACAGAGCTTATTATTTCCTCTTCCTTTCCCCTTTCTGCAGTTATTTCTTGCTGCTCTTTCCACACCTGGTGCATCAGGGTCAGACATGTAGAAGACTTCCTAGCCTTGAACACTACCCACAAGGCATTATGTTTGGGCGACATGCTTGGTGATATGTTAGAATGTGGAAATTTGTGCTGAGGTTAACATCCCCTTAGGAGAATACAAATCATCAAAAAGCTCAGGTCAGATAACTTAGAATGATTGAAGTCATGCTGCATTTTTGAAATAGAGACCTGTGACTATTAAAAATGGATAGCATGGATTAATTCCAAAGATTTATTCTCAGTTATACCATAGAGTCATTTGCATTCCATCCATTTCTCTAGTAAATTAGCCACTGATAATTGTAATTATGACCCTTAGGTACAATAAGACAATGAAATGCCTCCTGAATTATTAAAAAGTGTTAATTTATGTCTACTCTATATGCAGTTTTTGAGTATTTTACTGCATTTCCACTCACCGAAAATTGGTTATCTGTACATATGATAGATACATAAGATTAAATTTTACTCACGGTAATATTTCATTAGAAGAAATTCCTATTCCTAGTGTTGAGCAAATGTGGTTATATTATATACAGATTTCCTCTAGATTTCTGTTTGATATCCATGATCTTGACTGACTTGCTGTTAGCTTTAGGTAATTACTTAAGAAAAATAATGCCAAGCATCTGCCCGATAATTTGTTATGAGCCAACATTGTCACATACATTATTTTATTTATTATATGAGCCCCCAAAGGCATTATTACCAGCATTTTATAAAATAAGCCTCAGGAAGCATAAATGGTTTGCTCAAAGCCACATAGCTAATAAGTGGCAAAGAGGAGACACAGTTCCATCTGTCCAAGTCAAGAACTTTTTCCATCAAGGCGCAGCCATCTTGGAAACTAGTCTCTCAGCATTTACATCAGGGTGTTTCAGCAAGCCTTGGGCCTCTCCACATGTAGGCCCACCTGGCAGTGTGTCTTTTTAGAGCTTGTCCAAGCAGGTAATATCAGCCAACAAGTCAGAGATCCAGAAAGCTTGTAATCCTGATTATCTGTGCTAAGGGATAAAGTTTCCCATAATACATTGCATTCCATCAACTTGGAGATAGGTACAGAGAATGCATCCTTTCGTAGAGACTGCTTTATTTATTCTACAATACAAGCAAGACCATGATAGAGTAGGACCCTTTGTAATAGTCTTTTACCATAGGTAAGAATGGTAAGCTTTGAAAAAAAATACAGGTATAGATGTTCTCCATTTACCTTGGATACAAAACAAATTTTCCGCCTTTGTCTGATAAAAAGAACAGGCAGTGCCCACTCTAAAGAGGCAATGTGAAATAAGAGAGAACTCTGAATGGGCTTGATAATCACCTCCTGCTTTTTAAAAAAAATTCTAATCAGAAATCTGTTTTTAAACAAGCTGCCCTAATGTGAATAAGTGACATAGCAAAGTCATTACCTTGAACATGCTCCTATGAAAAGCAGCAAAAGAAGGTGAGGGTCATCTTTGAGGAAGACAGACCTTTGCCATTAATATTAAATAATTATTTGTAAGAAACAAACGATGTCTGAAGGTAGGGCTGATCTAGAGAAACTGGAAACATTAGAGCAGGTTTCAACTTTTTCATGAGATATTACTGACTGATAATGTAAATTTCCAACCAGAATAAAGCTGATAACAAAGCAATACTACATTCATTCATTCTGGAATATTAAATAGAAATGGCTTCTGTATATATTAAGCCACTTATAATTATTTCTGACACATTGAGTGTACTGGGGACGGAGACAATAGAGGGTGATTGGGAGAAACGAATTTTTAATGGGATGTCAGTCTTCAAAGATTTGAATGAGTGGTCCCAGAAATGATCATTCTTTAAGTATGACATTGCCACTTAATAAACGAACAGAGAAAATATTGAAAGGAATTCTGTCAACATTCTGGAACAACTGTAATTTTGCACAATCAAGCAAAATGACAAGATCAAGCTTGATGTCATGCTATACGACTTGTAATTCTGTGAAATTATAAAACTTATGAACAAAAGGGAATGAGAAATATGTAGCATTGGCATTGGGAGCAGCAGGGAGATGCAGAGCCTGAGATTCCAGTTCTGTCCCCTCTGACCTTGCTGATATGCAAATTGTTTCATTACGTAAAAAATAGCAGGGGTGAAACAATCAAGGTTTCCTAAGAAAAGAATTTCCAGTTTCACCACAGAAAAGATAAGTTTTGCATTTGGAACATCTGAGAGCATCTGAAGTGTTGTCTCATTAAAATTTATGATCATCAGAATTAATTCACATTCATTTCTTTAAGAACCAAATCACCTGGGTTGGATTTGTGTGTGGAATCATAAAAAAAGGATAATGAGAAATGACAGCAGGTCTATGGAGTAGCCAGCGAGAGACACTGGGTAGATGTGACCTTTTTTAAACTTTCCATTTCATATTTGGAGATTATTTGTTAGACTTCGTATATGATATGAAATAAGGAGGATCCTTTCCAAAACTTAAGTTAAAAGATCTAAATGTCTTTAAAACAGACCTAAACATGCAACAAGAAGAAAAATGAAACAAGAAAATAAGAATTTTGTAATTCGTTCAGAAAATCTGAAAAGCATGTTTGATGGACCTCGAGCAGCTAGGGTGGAGGGAGTCAGGTATGGAGTAGCAGCAGTAACAGCTGCAGCTAATAATGTTTGTTGAAGATACTGGAGATAATGCTGTGACTGACACTGTGCTTATGTGACTGACACTGTGCTTAAGTAACTTAAAGATGCTCTCAGATAGAAAGTCTGAACATCAGATAACGTCCCCACATAGTTACTGCAACAGTCCATTCCCTTTGCTAGGGAAGCCTCATCCTCTCCAATGAAACCAGGTTGCCTTGTTTAGCTCCTCACAGTCTTTGTTCTTCACATCCTCTGGTTGTCTGTGCCAGTAATTCATGGTTGAGGTTGCTGACATCTCTTGCCAGTAGAAGTCATTTGTGTCTTTCCTTGTGTTTCCATTTTCCTTCTAATCAGTTAATTGCTATGAAGAATTTATTTCTTCTCTTAATACTTCAACCATCTCCTTCTACCCCCACGGGTTCTAATTCTAAAACTGCTGCTCGTTCTGTGAGACTTTCGGCAGAAGACTGTCTCTGGGACATGCCATCCCCATCTAGAGACCTGGAGACTGATGATAGCTGAGATCCCATTTCAGAATGAGAGTTTTCTGGCCAGGCACGGTGGCTCACACATGTAATCCAGCGCTTTGGGAGGCTGAAGTGGGTGGATCACCTGAGGTCAGGAGTTCGAGATCAGCCTGGCCAACATGGCGAGACCCTGTCTCTACTAAAAATACAAAAATTAGCTGGTGGTGCATGCCTGTGATCCTAGCTACTCAGAAGCCTGAGGCAGTAGAATCGCTTGAACCTGGGAGGCGGAGGTTGCAGCAAGGAACCTAGGTGGGTGCAGTTAGGATTCACATTGAGACACATTGATCGTGCCTTGTTTTCAGTCTACTCTCTTTGCCCCAGATGAGGCTACACACCAACCCCTTTATTCAAAACTTTAATTCTTGACCAAGGCACTACCTATATACATCAAGACTTTCTTTCTTTGAGGATTGCCAAAGAATATCTGGTCTCTGAGGTACTGGGAAATGAGGCAAAAGTGTCTCTCTTCACTGCTAGCTCCTTGGGGACCAGCAAGCGGCTCTCAAGTTGCGTGGTGGCCAAACTGGAAAAAGGCAGTTCGGTGCATCCTGGGAATATCCAGGTGAAAGTGTGAGATTTACCTAGAATAGCTTCTGGGCCTCTGGGGTTTTCACGCTGTCTCTGGTGAAGGTGTCCATTTTAGAACTGAAGCAAAAAGGTTTCAATCCATTCCGTTTTCTTTGTATAGCACTTACCCAGTAGCTCCATACAAGTGAGCACTCAGTAACTAATTTTCTCCTAGTCCTTGCATTACACTTTCTTTGGGATGGAAATTTCTATTTTATGCTCCAGAATAGCCATTTCTAACTCACCCATATGGCCTCAAAGAGTTGGGACTTAAACATCAGCCTATAAGCACTCAGATTATTGAGAAGTATGCATAAAAAATGGACAAGCTGAAGATATGGACAATTTTACTGATGTTTAATTGCACAATTGTTAAAACTGCATCACTGCCATCGAGGTCAATTTGACTTAAGTAACTCTGTTTAGAAATACGAATTATGATATAAAAACAATTAAGCAAGCAACACTTTTATGTTATTTAAAACCTTGCTGTATAGGAAAAGCTGCTTTTTGGCCAGGCACGATGGCTCACACCTGTAATCCCGGCACTTTGGGAGAAGCTGAGGTGGGAAGATTGCTTGAGCTCAGGAGTTTGAGAGCAGCCTGGGCAACATAGCGAGACCTCATCTCTACTAAAAATACAAAAAATTAGCCGGGCATGGTGTAGTGCACCTGTAGTCCCAGCTGCTGGGAGGCTGAGGCAGGAGGATCACTTGAGCCCAGGAGATTAAGGCTGCAGTGAGCTGTGATTGTGCCACCGCACTCCAGCCTGGATGACATAGAGAGTCCCTGTCTCAAGAAAAAAAGAAAAAAAAAAAAGGCTGCTTTTAGCTTGTTAGATGATAACATTGTAAACTCTGATGACTTTTTAGGTGGTTCTGTCACAATCTGTAATTTGTCTATGTTCTCCAAAATAGGGGGAATAAAATTATTTGTGAAAATATGTCTCAGTGAATTTTTAAAGCCAAATTGTCCCTGTGCTGAAAGGATTTCCTGTGAGAACAACCAATTTTTCTTAAATCTGTGTTAATACTTTCACACTACAATGACAAATTTTAATTGTTAATGCTTAGTTGCAGCTGAAGGCTAGTCTATATAAATTAAATATAATAATAACAATAGTTCATATTTATCAAATGCTTGATATGTGTCATGCACTGGGGTAAGCATTTTATATGGATTAATTTATTTAATCTTCACAATCCTAAACTGTAGTACTATTTTCATTCCCATTTTATAGACAACGGAACAAAGTCATAAAGAAATAAAACAACTTGTCTAACTTGGAATAGGAAGCATCAGGATTTGACCTCAGTAGGCCTGATCCCATGAGGTTACATTTAGGTACATGCTCTATTGCTAGGCCCAATTTAATCATTTTTATTCTTAGTGTTCCTTTCTTATGTGATATTTTTCACATTTACAAATTTCTTAAAATGTAAGTTTTGAAAGGCATAAAGGAAATCCTGAATGAGATTTAGAAGAATGAGTGAGTGAGAAATAGAAGAATGAGCCTGGCGGACGGACAGAGTAGTTATAGAGTAAAGCTCTAGTTCCAGGCTGTTAATTCCACTCATATAGGAAGGAAAGAGCCAATGTAAAAACACCACCTTTTAATTTAAATCTCTATGCATAATGATATGTCAGTTTCAACACTGTGGCTAGGCCAAGCACGGCACCATCTGAGAGAAAACAGACACTGGCGCCAGACTGCACAGATTCAAATCTATCTCTACCATTTACTAACTATGTGATCCAGGACAAGTTACTTGCTGTCTCTGTAATCCTGTTTCCTCATCTGCTAAATTGGGCTAATAGCATCTATCTTACAGGGTTGTTGGGGGATTAAATGAGTTTCTATACATAAAGCATTTAGGACAGTGCCTGGCACATAGTCAAGTACCATAAGGATGTTTGCTATTTCATTATCATCACCACCACCTCCACCACCGTCATCATTATCTTCATGTGACTAAAATATGTTCGGCAACAATTTCATATTTATATTTAGACATTCTCAGGGCTTTCATATAGAAAAAGAAGATACAAAATTCAACTTATCTTGGATGAACTTTGCTAAACAAGGCAATTAGAGCAACTAGATTTCTTTTGTTTTATAATTTGAGTGGTAATTTAAAAAACTAATCAGCCAGATGTTGTCATGACTCTGTCTGAAGTTGGAAGTTTGCACCCAGCAAAAGGGGATTTGATGTATAAATTGCACAACTATCAAACTGAAACAGAGTGACTGAACACTTATCTTGAAAATCTTAAGTTGGGTTTGGCAAAAAAAGAAAAATAATGAGCTACTCCCATTTGCAAAGTCCAAGTGATTAGGGAAAATGGGTTTGAGTTTGGCCTAATTAATTTATTTTGGGGTGATATTGATAGAAGTAAGTGTATGTCATAGATAACAGTTCTGACAGTTAAACCTTTGCTTCTGCTTTCTTCGATGAATCGAAATGCATGCACTCTGAAGCCCTCTGAGAGCATTCACAGGGGTGAGACAGGCTTTATTCCTCCAATGCAATTTGGTCCAACTCTGCAGCTCACCTATGGGGAAGGCTGGCAAAATTCCAAAGGTGATTAGTGTCGTTTCTATTATTTCACAGGGTGGAGTGTGTTTGGATGGATGGAAGGGAAAGCCTATAATTTCATGGCTGTTAGCAGAACATTTCTGCTAAACCACTTTTTATCTAAAACGTTCCAGATGAGTCGAGGGCACGGTACTGTCACCAGAATCGAATGCACCCATAGATGTTACTAAATCTTAACTGAACAAGTCAGAAAAATGTAAATATTTCCTCCAAAATGTTGATTATCTTTTAACCCGTTTGTTTGTGTGTGTGTGTGATCACAATCATCTTTTTAATTATTTAAACTCTGTGGATTTCTCTATTAATGTAAGATTAGCATTGCGAGCTTAACCTGGACCAGTTGGGAAGAGGTATTGCATTTTAAAGTTGTGCCACCATTGTCTTGTTTAGGAAGAATGACTTGAGTAATACCAAATGTTGAGTTATCAAGTATTTCAATACCCATATGCATCATCTCTGTAAGTGTAAGCATCTTCTCATTCTTATAGATTCTTTGAATTACATTATAAATGACTACCGTGTCAATAGATTAGAACAACAATCGTGTCATGGCTTTTTTGTCGTCATGGGTCATTTTCATCAAATGTTCAATAATTTCATTGCACTGTGTAATTAGGTGAAGAAACTCCACCCGAGCATCCATGGGTCAGCTATGTGGACTCTAGCTGCCAAAGGCGCTTCTCCTTCTGAACAGAGCGCTTTGCTCAGCCAGTGTAGACATGGCCTGATAAACAATGGAACTTCTCCCTTGAGAACTGGAGTTTGGATTGATCTAATTCTTTAATTCAAAAATGTGCACAGGTTTGATGAGTGGTTAAAATGCCTGCCTTTTAGTGAAACAAGAGCTTAAATTGACTGTACTGTGAAGAATTCAGTAATTTACAATGAACTTGAAAGGCAGTAGCACTCACTGTTGCAAAAGCTAATCAAGGGACTATCAAATCAAAGTTTTTACATTAGCTTAAATATCTGTGGCAGGGAGGTTGTTCGTGCAGGTTTATATCTGTCAGATCTTAACACTAAACCTGCCAGAGTGCAACATGGTCCTGTCGCTTTTAACCAAGATGTCACATACGTTGTGGGAAACACGCTGCTCTGCATTTTCTTTTCTAGGATTTTACTGGGAAAAGCAAATGTAAAATAAAGGTTTTTTTTTGTTTGTTTGCTTGTTTTTTTTTTTAACACTACATTTTTATTTTGCAGATTCTCAGGATGATGGAGTGAGTGATGGAATAGGTTGCCAACTGTAGTTACTCCACTCAGCACAGAATGGCTGCGGGGAAATATAATCAGACATGCCCAAAGAAGTCTGCTTAGGGTGAAACAAACACCTTTGAGGTTTAAATCAGGTGTGTAAAGAATATTGGAAACATGACTTCTTGTTGTTGTTTTTTTTTTTTTTTTTTTTTTTTTTTTTGCATTTGTGTTTGTCAAGAAAAGTAGAAAGGCTGATGCTTCTTGCCTGTTTTTCCAACTCTTTTAATGCTATAAAATACACCCCAAATTTAACCCATTCTCTCTCCTAGGATTTGATATACCCTATTTACTCCCTTGAAGGTCCTCTATCTCATCAAAGTTTTAGATTTTAAAAGCATGATTGTAGATTTTTATATTCAAAAAGATTTTGATTTTGGAGATATTTTAAAATTGGGAATTGAGCTCAGATAGGCTTTACCGTTTGTCTATTTTCTTAGAAGAATAAATGCTATTTGCAATATAAGAGTTAGCTGCCAGAAACCTAAGAAAGTTATGTTCAAATTATTTTTACAAATAGATATTCACATCACCTTTAAACAGTAGTTAAATGGCTCAGAAAAAATCAAGCGAAGTTAACATTTTTTAAAAAATACAAACCACATTTCTTTACAGGATGAGGTTGTGCTTAATAACGTATGCTTAATTCATTCAGAAACTACACGATTTTTGTTGCTATATTTTGTTAGAAAGGAAGGAGAGACTGTTTCTACAGGTGTCATACAAAAATCAATACTGAGCCGAGGATTATTGGATCCCATAGAACCACGGAGACTTGGCAGTGAAATTCTTCCAAAGGTGAGTAGGGCCATTGATTTCCCTTCCCATGTCTGCAGAAATATGACACAATGAACAGAGGCTAAGTTTAGACAGGAAATAAGTCTGATTTGAAACTGTACTGTAAAAAAATTAGTGATACTTTTTTCAAACAAGTAAATGAGAAAATGTAAGTAGAATTTCAACATATACATTTCTCTTATTTATTTTCTTAGATTCTTTTCTTTATTCTCTTGGGTACTTTTGAAAAATAAGCCCCCCAAAATGGACTCTTTGACTGACATTTTATCTGTAATTCAGATCCTATGATTTCCACATGGAATACTTTCATTATACGATATAAAAGAGTCTCTCTCTTAAACCTATAACCAAGAATGCAGCAACCCGTCAGTTTCCAAAAAAAAAAGCATATTATCTACATAATCACAATCACACTTACAAATATGAGCCCATCACTAACCTTCCTTATTTAAGCTATGTATTTTTCTAGCTAATTTGTGCTATAATTTTTAGACACAAACTTGCTTGTTTACATATTTTACAGTTTTTTTCTAGATTTCTTAAAGCTAAAAAACTATATATAACATATTGATTGTTTGACTGCATTGCTTAGCATTCCATCCATGCAGGCAGATGGTGTTCCTAGGTTTGGAAATATAAATCCCATGGGAAGTCAGGTGAAGACCATTTTATGCATCACTCATCCTATTACGAGCCCTGTGCTGTTCTGTCTCTCTATAAGGTAAGAGATTTACTGTGAGTTGGCTTCCAGAAGTAGAAAATGTTGTATGCTAATGGATGTTGCTTCAAAGTGGCTTCTGGAGCTCATATAGAAATTGTTTTATAAGCAAAAGAATAATTGGAACAATTCAAGTTACGCATACATGCATGTTCATCTGTCCCCAGGTAGCATTTGGTTGTTCTATCCTGGGATCCACATTCTATAATATTATCTTCTTCATGTGAAGTGAGATGGTAAATTGTTCATTTTTATAATGAATTTGAGCAGAGTAGAAGATTAAGGAAAATAATTTAGGCCTCAAAGTAGAAAATTGACAAATTACCATCTTGCTTTGTCTGGGGATAGATATAATTTGAGTTTTAGTAATTTGTGGGATCAAAAATGGATTATAAGAAAATTAATTCAGGTGCAGTGACTCACACCTGTAATCCCAGCTACTTGGGAGGCTGAGGTGGGAGGACCCCTTGAGCCCAGGAGTTTGAGGCTGCAGTGAGCTATGATTGTGCCGCTATACTCCAGCCTGGGTAGCAGAGACCACATCGCTATAAATAAAATAACATTAAAAGATAGTTAAAATATAAAATGCCTGCACATTCACAGTAATATAAAAACCTTAGTATTTTTTTTTTAGATTATTACTTTTTGCTGGCCAGTCAAAAATTCTTACTTTTTTTTCTTATTCTGAACTTTCAGACTGGCTGAAACCACAACGGTTGTTTACAATTTATGCTCTAACTTTGGATCACCTAGTTAATACTCTGACTCTGATTATTACCAAAGACAATGTTCTATAAAAGATATTCTCTATTAGAAGGATGCTTCTGCATTATTAATAAAATCACAGGGAAAATGCAACATTTTTGATGTCACATCTGATAAGGTAAGATTTTATCATGTCTCGTAAGATGTGATTTCATACGATTTTACTTATGACTATCCTAGCCCCATGAAAGTTTTCATTTATCCATTTGATATAGAAATCTATAATATAAAGTTTCATATACAATTATTTAAACTGTGACCTAAAAGCTGGGCTATTGAATATCTTTTGTTTATGTGTAAGTCACATTATTTTTACTGCTTTTTTCATCCTTTGCAGCTTAGAAAAATATAACTCAGTACACCATACAGCATATTTAAATTAAAATATAAATTGTGTACATCATTATTCTTATGGGGGTGGCGGCTGGGAAAGGCATGCTATTCTATAACCCTGGACAAAATTTGACTTTTGATGTGTGAATTCTTAAATGTGTACAAACCAAAGACAATGGCATATATACTTTGACATGTTCTGAAGTTAAAAGAGGACATGAGGATTTTGTGATAAGTGGCAGTCTTGTGTCTACCATTGTAATAATATAATGTCTGCATGAGAAGAAAAAAAGTACAAAAAACAATGGCGAGATGATGGAGAAGCTGAACATAAGTAAAATTCCAGGTACCTGTTGATGCAATATGAGGATACTAAAATATCTAGCCTTCTATGTATGCTATATATACTGTGATCCATCAGAATGGAGGCACTGTCTTCAAGTCCAAAAATATTAGTGTGTTCAACACTGCTACCCTGTAAACTATATTAAAATCCCTCATAATATGTAAAATATATATTATCCATGTCTGAGCAACGTGATATAGCCATTCTCTCTTTGGGTTAAGTATAGCTTATGATTTTCCTAAAATGTCGCAAAGATAAGCATCTACTAGATAATTCATGATTTGTAAATATCATGACTGTCTGAGGGGAAGTGGCAATTAAGGGAAGCATAATTATCTTCAATGTGAAGAAGGTCTGGGATGACGACTTTGGGGAGCACAGTGTCTTTGGCTCCTTAGCATTTTCTTGACTTGCTTTGTTGTCGTCCTTCTGGTTCTTTCTGGATCCATCTCTCTTTTGTTTCCATTTGAATCCTCTATTGTATTCCAGTTGGCAGTTAAAGAACAGAAACACAGCAATAAGACTGCGTGGCTACATTTTCCCAGTGCCACCAACTGGGAGTTAAGCTGACTAACATTTTGAAAGCCCAGCCCATTTCATTCACAGCAGGATGGCAGGTAAAAGCATTTCTGTATTAAAGTATACACTTTGTTTCTTCAGGTTCTTGGTCTAATTTCTCTTGTTTGCCAGTTGGGGGGAGAAATGAAAGTAGGTTGGAGATGAAATGCCTGGGGTATTTAATCAAATGCCCAGCAACTCCTGATTATAGGATGCAAAAATTTCACTTTCGAGGATTAACTACGGTGGATTTTTTTCAACCCAAATGGGTGTACCCTTCTCTCCAGCATGTTATGGGGCTACTTTCTACCACTGCCAAAATAGAATGTAGTAGAAGAATTCCAAGTAGTTTTAATAATAACTCCTGGGTTATTAAAAATTTAGTATCTGGGGTTAAAAAATCCCATTAAATATACATGTTTGTGAAGTACCTCAAACATATACGTGTTTCACAAAATTTTACGTGTCATTATTTGCTCCTATTATAACAGAAATTGAGAATGGGTTTCACAGTGTTCTGTTAATTTGATTACTGTGTCCTAAGTGGTAAGTATAAACCTTATGTATTTTGTGAAGCTCACTTAATCAAGCAAATATTATAAAGCACACTATCATATCACTGTGCTGATCCTTGACCTTTTGGCTTGTCACTCTCTTGTGTTGGATGTCTTTTTCTCATGTGCATGCAGATGAAGCTTGGGGACAGAAAGAGTGAGGAAAAGCATTAGCCCTGCTTCCTGAATAGTAATGGGCTGTGGAATTGTCTTTTTGGAGGGGACTTCCCCTGGGAACAATGAAATTGGGATGAATATTATCAGTTTGCATTGACATTGAATGCATTTTTAAGGGAGCTTAGATCACTCTATAAGAGTCATCTTGGATAGGTGAATGCAATACACAGTTGCAGTAGGAAGACTAAAGTTCTGAGATGTGTCAGATGACAGTGATAATATCATAACTCATTTTGTGAATGAATCAAAAAGTTCCTCAGCTAGTGCCCACATACTCATATATTGAAATAAATTTTACAAAGCCTCTTCTTTCCCTGGAGTCTGCAGATGTGCCATCTTACCATGAAATATAAACCTGCTTTGCTTGGTTTTGTATTCTATGACCATCCTCTAGATATTTCTTATCAGATTAGGTCAACAGTTAACAGAGAGTACAGTGGAAAAGTAAAATAACATTTTCAAAGTTTTAGCAAGAAAAATATGAATAATTAAAAGTGAATGCATGTGCATGCTATGACTGTACCTAGAATCTTTTCAAGGGCTTGAGGTCCCTCTGTCTCAGTAATTAGACGAATTCTGTAGCCAGTTTGGCCTCAACCTGACAAAGATTTTCTATTTATAAATGTCCTTTGGGCCCATGAGGAATTTTGGACCCTCATTTATTTTCCAAAGAGAGGTTCAAGATCAATAAGTTCAAAATATTTCAAAGTTGCCATGCACTTCTCTGTTTAAGTATAGCAGCATTGCTGTGGATATAAACAAAATCATTCAGACACTGATCAGGACAACTCTATGGCACTCTAGTGCACTAAATGACCCCCTCATTGTCTAATAACATGAGGCCTTACATTTGTTTAGTGCTTTCTGGTTTTCAAAACCCTTTCCCAAGATAGTCATGAATGAGGGTATGATTTAGAGAGGTAGGGCACAAGGATGATTTTTTTTTTTTTTTGCATTTCTTTTTCTAACTTGTTAAATGAAAAATGCTAGAGAATAAAATGTGTTTTGTTTTTTAATCAAAGAAACACATATAATGTGAATTAGAGCATAATTGTCATGGTGAGGAGATGGGGAAGGAGGCAGTCACCCTTCCGCTACTGTGGTTTGTAGGGATCCACTATGCTATGTTAATAAGTTTACAGCTCAAAAGAAGGCTGTACCATTTCTCTCTAACGTGACATAAAGTTAATAGACCCCTTGAACAGATTCATCTTGAAATATGAAGATCAATCATCCACGGTTCACGTCAAATACCTGCTCACACATATTTACTGAGCAGACTAGTCCAAATTTTTCAACAAAGTAATAATACAAATAGAGGAGGGGAGAGAACAAGGACTCCTTGGGTCTAGGGGTGTTTCCCCAAGCAAGTTTTAAGCAAAACCATTTTTAATTGGAAGCTTTGTGATTTAGCTTAGAAATTCCCTCTATTCTTTTATGATTATTTTACTATTTTTTAAAGTTTTAGTAATAAGGGGCTTTGGCTTCCTTGCTACAGGGATCTAGAATATTGATGTATGTATGAATGTGGGTGATATGATGAAAATACTACCAATTAAGTTTGGTGCACAAATATGGTGGTTGAACCAGAATTGGACTGGTTCTCATTCCTGCTCTACCACTTATTAGCTGTATAAACAGTTTCTAAACCTGCTTCTTCACCTACAAAATGAGGAAAGTAATCATCCCCATCCCCATAGAGTGGTTGTAAAGATTAAACAGGATAATGAGTATAAAGCCTATGGTAAGGGGTTGACAAGTCTTAGCAATGATCTTTAATATTGTTGTTATTTATTGCCTGTCCTTGCATGTATACACATATCCTCTATATACAATTTTTCTGTGTAATGCATTATGATTCAAAAAATGTTGCCTAAAATTACCTAATAAAAATATTAAAGAAAATTGTGTCAGGCAATCGTGGTAACTACAGAAACTGGGAAAATCGTGAAAAGGCAGTACCTTCTGTCAGCATTACCAGCCTTTCTTGAGAAGGTACACTCTCTCCTTATTGGCTCTGCCTCTCTGTTTTTCTCTACTGCTAAGCCCTCCTTTCAATAAGGACCTGAAATTCATCCACATAAAGATCTAGATGACTGAGAACATTTGAGGTACTGCCCTTGTGAAGGTCACTTACCTTTTATTAAGGGTCAGATACTAAGCCGATGAGGTTTCAGGCATCGGTAGCAGCTGGAGACATTTGTGTGATCTACCCCTTGCCTTCAGGAGCTCTCCTCAGAGTGGTAATGGTTAAGTGGGCCAATGGGTAAGGTTAGTTCTTCTGCTGAAGGTGCCCGCTGGGGCTCTCTATGGGGTTTGTCTGACATCCTCAAAGGCTGCCTGTGTCTCTAAGCCTGGGACCATTTAGGAATGTCTGTCAGCTTTTTCAATTTTTTTTTTCTTTTCTCACATATCTGTGGGTTTTGTATCTAGTTATACCTTAAACACAAACTGTAATCCTTTGAACATTTTTTCCTAATATTCTTTATTTTTGAATATACATCAATTTTTGTTTTCTACCCACATCCCATCCATATACTCGTTCTTGCTTGTCCATTGTATTTCTTTCAGAGATCTGTATTCATAATTAAGTTTTTCACATATCTGACTATTTTTCTGAGGCGTCCTCCTGAAATATTCTCTTTTAAAATGTAACTTGTTTTACCTGTATTTTCTGCACCCATATTTTGGGATTTGAACGATTGGGTTCAAATTTAAGATATGACTTCACTAGCAATGTATGCTTAGAAAACCATTTAATTTCTCAGCTGAGTTTATCAGAGGTGGAAGCAGAAGGCTCTGCCCACAGTATTGTAAAAATCAAATCAGATCAAAGTGTTTGTAAACTCTAAAATGATGTAGAGCTTTTTATGTTTTCTTCTTTTCCTTTTCTTTTTCTTTTTTCTTTCTTTTTTTTTTTTTTTTTTTTTTTTTTTGAGACAGAGTCTCACTCTGTTGCCCAGACTGCAGTGCAATGGCACGATCTTTGCTCACTGCAGCTTCCATCTCCCAGGCTCAAGCAATTCTCCTTCCTCAGCCTCCCGAGTAGCTGGGATTACAGGTGTGTGCCACCACTCCTGGCTAATTTTTGTATTTTTGTACAGACGGGGTTTCACCATGTTGGCCAGGCTGGTTTTGAGCTCCTGACCTCGGGTGATCTGCCTGCCTTGGCCTCCCAAAGTGTTGGGATTACAAGCGTGAGTCATCATGCCCAGCCTATGTCTTCTTTTTACTCGTTACAACTAGCGCCTCATGCATGTTTTTAAAAAGATGGGCATGAAGAGACACATCATGTTTAATAATTTGTGAAAGGAGAGATATGATGATCAGTCTTTTGACATTTTTCCCCATTACCTGAAAGAACTATTCTGTGCATTCCTATGATATGGCTGTCAACTGCCTTCTCCCAGCATTATATCATTCAACGCAGAGAGGAGAATTTTCTCCGATGTAAATGTAAGAGAAGAAACATCCGCTGGTAAACAGAAGCAGCCTGTCCTGCTGCTTTGGGCCACATCCACAAACTGTTTCTCAAAGAGTTCAGATCCTTTTTGAGAGCATCAGTATATGACATGGTCATATTCTGACTGAATCAGTCGTGGATTTCAGTCCATGATTCATGGGCTGAAATCAGGAAGCACGAGTGCTTCAGGATCCTCTACACAAATGAGGGATGATATAAGTTAATATTTATCAAGAACCTACTGTGCATAAGACACTTCCAATAATAATGACTGCTGACTTGAGGTTTTTGCTAGACACTGCATAGGCACTGAACTACAGATTTTATCCAAGTTATTTCATCCTTAAACCACTCTGTGACACTGGGATTATTACATCCACTTAACAGTTGAAGAAACTGAGGGCCGTCTGACACCAAAGCCAATATTTATTGGATTTTCCCCTAGGATCCTGGGATGCAGATATTATGATATGCATTTTGCAGCTAGAGCCACTGGGACAAAGAATATTTAAATAACTTGTCCACATAGCTCTATATGGAAGAGCTGCAATCCCATTCAGGTCAGCCCGACCCTGAACACTCCACTGCACTAACTTGCTGAGTATTTCTAATCTTGGGAAGAATCTTTCTTTTAGTTTTCTTTTAATTAACAATCAACTATGGATTGATACTTTCATAAAATAGAATACAATTGAATTACTAGAAAAATAAAATTAAAACCCAGACATACAAGACAGAAACTCAATTTTCTATTATTAGATTCAACAAACATAAAATTACTCTGCCACTTTGCTATAGGTGTCTCTAAATGATTGCTCACAATGTCTGTGCCTATTTTGTGGTGGACCAGTAACAAAACTGCTGGACTCAACAGCCAGCCACAGACAAGGCTTTGAGGAGCACTTGTCTAGGACTGTGGAACATGACCTAGCTGAAGATAAGGCAGTCTCCTTATTCATTAGCAGAAGTCTTGTAGGCATAGATTTAATTTCAATATTTACCAGTAAGGCCTTGGATAATACCAAGGTAGGAAATAGACTAAAACACAGTTAAACATTAAAAGTCATTGCCCCTACATTTTGTGCTTTTTTATCTAGGGAAAGTTAAATGGAATGTCTTAACAATATACCCACAGGAATTAAATTAATTTTGTATGGAATACATATTTGAAGGCCTACTGTCTTGTAACCTACATAACTGAGAAATGTAGACCATTGTAAATTAGCTTATGTGATAAAATAGGTATACCACTATATTGCAGGTATATATTACTTTTTCTCCAGAGGACAGGCTCATTGTTGTGTTGATTAATTAACATTCTCACCCACCGTATCCAAGCAGGTTACAGAAATTAAAACTTGCAGGATGACAAAGCCAGAAAAGGAAATATTTCTGGTTAGTTCCCACAGTGACACTACAGAAATGCCTGTCACCTGCCTCTCCTTGCTGGGCAGAGCAAGTTAGCTCAGCATTGGTCCCCTTTTCAGCATTAGTCAAAGTAGATCTTAGAATGGCCATGAAAAATGGCTGGTTAGTGTCATTCAGGGGAGAACAGGGACTATAGCAGGTACCTGTCTCCACCCTTTGAGAAATATCCGCAGAAAATAGATGACAGAACAAGCCTTAATAAATAGACGATGCAAAAGTTGCTATTTTTGTGCTTATTTGGCAATATTATATGCCAGATTTCAAGACAAAACTTAGTTTATCTTGTTTCCTGGCCCACCCCCTCAAAGCACGTTACTGCTGTTTGGAATGCCGCACTAACTCAGTATTAGTATGAGTTACGGTTAATAATGATTGGACTTTAACTTTAAGGAGGAGGTACTAGATTAGATCTGTTTGGACCAATCATTGCATTATATGTGTTGTAGTCATGTCAATGTAGGACTTTTTCTGCAATCAGTGGCGGTAAAAATAACGGCAGAAAGTAGAAAGAATCCTTGTTTGTCTTATAATGGAGACTTTCTTGGCCATTAAATTGGTGACCTTAGTGTCCTGAAGTTCAAATGAAACTGCTTCATTCTTGTTCTTAAGCAATGCTTTGTCTTGGTGTAAAATCTATTATTTAAATTTAATGAAATAATTCATGCACTGATTACTCATTGATGGAGTGCACACTTATGCACCAGGTCCTGTGGGAGATTGCTAGATCTTGGACATAAAACTCTGAGTATTTGATTTTTCACTCAAGAAGTTTCCACCTTGGTTGTGGAGGCACACAGAGGCAGAGATTGAAAATATTGTAGCATCTGCTGTAATAAATGATTTTTTTTTTGAGATAATCTCACTCTGCCACCAGGCTGCAGTACAATGGTACAATCACAGCTCACTGCAGTCTCCACCTTCTGAGCTCAAGCAATCCTCCCACCTCAGCCTCCCGAGTATCTCAGACAACAAGCACGTGCCACCATGCCTGGCTAATTTTTTCTTTTATTTTTAATAAAGACGGGGTCTCACTAAGTACCTAGATTGGTTTCGAACTTCTGGGCTCAAACCATCCACCCACCTCAGCCTCCCACAGGGCTGGGATTCCAGTCTTGAGGCCTCTATGAATGTAGAACTGACAAGCTCTGGCTGTCCAGTCAGGAAGTGCTTCACAAAATAGTTGACATTTAGCCTAGATAAGGAAAAATAAATAAGAGTTCTAAATGTAGTAATAGTAAACACTTATACTGATATTCTTGTACAATGTGACTTCCTTGAGCTCTTTTTATTCATGACCTATTTTCTTGGGAGTCTTAGTCTCCCAACAGAGCACCTGTTTTCATGGAATCTTTCACGTTCTTTCTCTGCTTCTCCATGTCATGTTCCTTGTGTCTGGGCAATAGCTAAAAGTTAGTGTGGCTAAAAGCAAATTTTGTTTATGCTTTCCATATCTCTCCACTGCCTGTCTTTACCATACTGATTGCCAGCAGCTTCCTTCTAGTTTCATAAACTTAGCATCTGTTGATTATTTTAATTTCCTTCTTCTCCTATAACAAAATTCATCAGGAGTTAACAGGCTCCCAACTTTTAAACAGGGCTTTAGCCTTGCCTGCCAGGATCTGCAATACAAGGCACACCTAAATAGTATTTAATTTGTTTAAACGAAAGCTTATACTGACTCAATTTTAGCGACGTGAACTTTGACCACATGGAGACTTTTGTTTGAAAAAATTAAAATGAGTAAATTATCTTTAGGGAAATCAGAGAATTTTAAAAACACTTCCTTTCTATTATTGTTTATTTTTTTAAATTCCGGGAAAAAAAAGATGGGATGCTTATTAAAAAAATAAGCACATTGGGGACTAATGACTGTAACCATGCACTGCTAACTGGCAAACCAGACGAAGTCCACAGACAAAAAAGATAATGTTTAACAATGGGAAAAATTCCCCAAGTGAGCCAAATAGGCCTCCTCGTGATGTCTGGCTGCAAATTAGACATTGGGTGAATCCACCCAAACTTGGAGTCATTAATAAATGCCAATGCTACAGTAAATGTCAGCTAAAGTGTGAAGGGAGCAAATCCCTGCATGCTTCAAGAAAGTGGAAAAAGTCCATCTCAGATCTTATTTTTGTACAGACACGCTTTCTGTTCCCATCTAGAATATTGCAGTTCAGACATGGATAATGACTAATGCATCTTAAGATGCTCACAGTCACTGCTTGATAAATATACGTCACTATTCATTTATTAAGAAAGACCAATACAATTAAAACTTTTTTTTTTCTTTTTTTCTGAGATAGAGTCTCATTGTGTCAGCCAGGCTGGAGAGCAATGGTGCCATCTCGTCTCAGTGCAACCTCTGCCTCCTGGGTTCAAGCGATTCTCAGGCATGTGCCACCACGCCCTGCTAATTTTTGTATTTTTAGTAGAGATGGGTTTTCACTATGTTAGCCAGGCGGTCTCGGACTCCTGGCCTCAAGCGATGGCTCACTCCTGTAACCCCGGCACTCTGGGAGGCCGAGACAGGCAGATCACTTGAGGTCAGGAGTTGGAGACCAGCCTGGCCAACATGGCAAACCCCCATCTCTACTGAAAATACAAAAATTAGCCAGGCCTGGTAGCACACGCCTGTAGTCCCAGATACTTGGGAGGCTGAGGCAGGAAAATCGCTTAAACCTGGGAGGCAGAGGTTGCAGAGCGGAGAGATTGCTTCAGTGCACTCCAACCTGGGCGACAGAGTGAGACTTCATTTCAAAAAAAAAAAAAAAAAAGAATGCACAGATGCACAAACTTTAATGAATAGGTTTAATCTAAATCTTAAATACTAGGTTTCCTAAAATACGTTTCTTATTTTATGTCAGTATTTTCATCATAATATTATAATATTGCCTTAAAAGCATTATTAGCTCAATGATCTACATGTGTAAAGAGTATGATATCATAAAACCTTACCTTTTACTTTTTGGCTTTTGTATTACCAATAAAGAGGGATTCTGAGAATTGTATTTATTTTTGTGAACATGAAGAAAAAAGGAGTCCCTAGAAAAATCAGATTTGCCTAAAGGGGTCACTTACATTTATTTTAAATGTTTGTTTTCACTATACCTTGGCTATCCTAATGCATATGGTTTCAGACTTCAATTTGTTTTATATCCAGGATATGAGGATAGGGAAAATGAGTGAGTTCTCTTTATGCATTGCTCTACTGAGTTCTAGCCTTTGGACACATAGAAAATGACTCTTGGACTTTCTCCCTCTGATTAGAGAAGGAAATGGTAAAGGAAGTAATATAAAAAGGATTATCTTCCTGGAAACCTTGGTCACCTCTGTTAGAGAGTCTCTCATTTTAATCTTCATGTTATGTTCACTTTTATTTCACTGTGCTAGTCATGGCTTACGAAAGATTTTAATTGAAAAATATTTGATTCTTATTTTCTCTCTAGGATTTATACTTTGAAATAAGTGAAATTTAGTGTCTGGCATGCAAATTATTCAGAAGCATCTAAAGCAAAATCAATATAATGGTTTTTCTTAAGGCACTTGCAAGAGCAATTAGAAATATATTAATAGTTAACTCACTATGCTTACAGAATCACAAATGAGCATCAAAACAGTTCTGATTTAAGAAAGTCTGGGCAATCAATGATGAATGCCAGTCTCGTCAAGTAAGTGGCTGCTTGAAAATTTTTTGGGTTTTGACAAAACTTTAAGCAAAAATTGACAGCAGCATAGGGCTGTGTTTAGATCTCTTGCATGGTAGCGCACTAGCAGACGCTTGGTTCTGACAACAAAGAATGAACAGGTTTACAGTGAAAACCGAGTAACATTTGTGTTCTGCAGTAATGAATTCTCACTGTGAATCACAAGTGGTTTCTTTCATGCAAACCATAAATATAAATGGTGGCAAAGCCATGCATTACATGTTTTACTAACTTCAGTCATTCTTATCCATTAACTTACAAAATGCATATATTTGCTATTGCGTATTAATAATGGTGTGAATGGTACACAGGTGGCTTCTGTTTTACTAAGATCACTTTTATTTTTTATGTTTCTAGAGCTTTCAATATAATCCAAAGACAATTTTAGAGCTGGGTTTAAGTTTTGATATCACTGTCATGACAGAGTGCTTAAAATGAATTTAAGATGTCTACTTATAAAATTCTTGTTACAAAAAAAGTTGAAAATTTCAATTTGTACATTTTCAGATGGGATGGAAAGAAAATATGGTCAGATCTTAGTACCTGAGAACCAGTTTATTATCTTATACATTGCCAAGAGGATGAATATACAATAAATGTAATAGATGCAAGTGTGAACATTTAAAATATTTTTTGACTTCTGTATAAATGAGGTCAATTAATTATTCTAAAAACCCATATATTTTAATAAAAATAGTCATTATAACTATTGTAAGTACATGTAATGATACATTACACTTTTAATATATAAACCAGATAGGTAGACTGAAAAATATAAACATTCGTGACCACATTAGATTTTATATTACAGTACAATTAAAAGGTGTTTATTAGCTATCAAACTATCTTTTTAACTGTACAAATTTATAACATAATTAAAACTTTATAGAATGGCTCAAACCCTATTTATTTTATGGCTGATTTATCTAATTCATAAAACTAATCTGTATTTAACATGAGAGACATATTGAAATCAAAATAATGGTGAGCCTCTTTCCCTATGTGAAATTCCATAATTATTTTTCAGCGATTAATATAAAATACTTATTTATCAAAAATATTTGTCAATATGAACTGATAACCTCTTATCTTCCAGGCACTGTGCTAGGCTCAAAGATAGAGATGAATGAGATAAATTATCTGTCTTTTAGGACATCGTCAAGTTGGGATGAGAGGAAAAATCAATAAATTGCCAGACAAAGTAGAGAAAATTTAGTGTCAGTAAATCCCTATGTGGTAACTGGGAAATGTGTCACCTAAAAAAGATGACATTTAAGCTGATTGCTGAAGCATGCGGATTGAAGACATTAGGGTAATCTTTTTTTTTTTTTTTTTTTGGGAGATGTAGTCTTGCTGTGTCACCCAGGGTGGAGTGCAATGGCACAATCTCCACTCACCGCAACCTCTGCCTCCTGGGTTCAAGCAATTCTCCTGCCTCAGCCTCCTGAGTAGCTGGGATTACAGGCATGCACCACCACTCCCAGCTAATGTTTATATTTTTAGTAGAGACAGGGTTTAACTATGTTGGCCAGGCTGCTCTTGAATTCCTGACCTCATGGTCCGCCCACCTCAGCCTCCCAAAGTGCTGGGATTACAGGCGTGAGCCACTGCGCCCGGCCAGAGGAATCATTCTAAGCAGAGAAAATAACACCTGCAAAAGTATGCCACGGTTATGTTGGGAATTTCAATATGATGGAGCTCTGAGTGTACATGTATGTGAGGAAAAGGAGGTAAACAAGGAGTTAGAAAGATGTGATGAGACCAGGTGGTGATGGACTTTGAATATAAAGCAAAGAAATCTGGATTTTTAATTCTGTAGGGAATAGCTGACCAAGGTATATGATTACATGTCTGCTTTTTAAACAGCTTTCTGATTTGAAATGCTGTGTTGTTATTATTTTTTTTGTCTTTTTTTTTTAAAAAAAAAGATGGCTAACTCTGCCAACCATAGACAAATATGCATACTGGCATGGGGAGAAAGAAGACAGGAATTGTTAGAAAGATTTCATTATTTTCCAGCCTCCAAAATAATGAGGTAATTTTAGGCATAGTAATAAGAATGAGGAAGACAGACTAGATTCAATAAACATTTTTGAGTTAGTATCTGCAGATGTTAGTGACCAGTTGAATGAGATGGAGCAGAGAGAGGGAGAAGTTAATGATGACAGTGAATGTTCTGGTTGAAAATATCACAATGGATGGTAGTGCCACTATGACTTATACCGGAAGTAGGACAATTTAATGGGGCTGGAGAGGGAGATAAATATTGTTTAAAATGCCTCTAAGAAATCCTGGTGGAGATCTCCAGAGGTTAGTAATAGGAAC
Source organism: Pongo abelii (assembly GCF_028885655.2). Classification (NCBI taxonomy): domain Eukaryota; kingdom Metazoa; phylum Chordata; class Mammalia; order Primates; family Hominidae; genus Pongo; species Pongo abelii. The sequence continues at coordinate 96,039,542 of NC_071995.2, forward strand.
ATGGAACTCAAAAGGTTGTGACTGTTTCATTCTTATTTTGTATGTCTTGAGACAGATGAGTGTTGAATGGAGGAGGTAGTATTTGTGAGGCTGTAGAACCTCTTTTTTCTCAACATCTAACCTGGGAGAACGAATGAAAGCATGAAAGAACACTGCAGCTGGGCACTTGGCAAGCCAGCTCACATTAAAAGAAAGTATAGAATGGAAGAGTCGGTCAAAGCAGACAAAAGGAAGCGAGAGACACTCAGACCAGAGTAGCCCTATGGAAACGAAGGCAAAAATGGTCTTGAGCAGAAGAAACTCAGTGGTATCAAATTTCACAAAGTGGCCAAGTAGCCTAAAGACAGGTTGGAGTAGTGTCAGACTTTTGTTGTAAAAAATGTTTATGATTACCTCAGAAACAGTGAATTAGTGGGAATGTAAGTTATAGTATAATGGATGAATTAATGAACATGACTTGAGGAAGTTCAGAGTCAGCAATGGTAAGAAGGAAAATAAAATGTTATCTATAAGAAGTGGTATGACCAAAGGAAGGCTTTCGACAAAGTGAGAGAGTTGAGCACATTAGAAGGGAAAGATGTTTATAATGAAAGAAAAGAAAAGAAGAGAAACACTATGAAGCAACTCCTGGGGGAGGTGGAAGAGAGTGCAAGCTAATGCTGTGGAGAGAAAAGTGTATACCTCCCTCCTCCAAGATTAGAGGAAAGAAGCTAAGCATGATTGTCAACTGGCAAAATGAGATTTCCTCCTCCTGGAGTCTTTTATTCTTTCAGAAGGAGGAAGAAAGGTGGTCAGCTGAGAGTGGACAAAAGGAGAATTGTAGAGATTTGTAATAGCTGGTTTGAAGACTAGGAGAGGAAGCTGAGAAGATGCAAGTGAAGGGATTTCTGAGAAGCAGTGAGATGCCAAGTTAAGACTGGAAACCATCCCCTTATACTGGCATCAGTCTGCCCAGGGTGTAACTTTTTTGTTGTTGTTGTTGTTGTGTTTTTTTTGTTTTTGTTTTTTTAGCATCATTGAGTAGCTTCAGAGCAGTAGACGAAATCTATTGATTAATTTACCCAGAGTAGGAGATTCATCCAGGAGTTTAACAGAAGGACAGGAGGCCAAAATATAAATGTCTGAAAGTAGTAATATAGTGGGGTAGAAACTAGACAGTCAAGAATTACAACATTGCTTCTGCTTTTTACTACAATCGTGGAGGTTTAGGCAGAAAGGCTTAATTTATTCTGAGGCAGCTTTAAAAGAAGACAAATATTTAGACAGAAATCAGCTTCTCTTTTTACTAGATTCATCATTGTGGAAGACAGCACAAATGGAGGAAACCTAGACTCACTGGCTAATTTTCTTGAGTTTTTATAGTAAAATGAGTTCTCAGAAAGTTCATCCTTTGACTAGGATTTTAACCAGGAGATCGTTGTTACTTCGTTTCAACAGCTGTATTACCGCTTTCCTTTTCCCTTGCATCCTGGTTAGTATGGAATAATAAAAGATTGACCTTTGGAAAGGGAGCATTATCAATTTATTTATAAAGATTTCGCCATAGACATACAGCTGATACTTGAGTTCCTCTGATCTGTTGATGTCTTAAGTCAAACCTTTAATTTACTGTTATTGAAATTTGTTGAAGTCTGCCTTCAAGTATAGAAAGCTTTTTCATTAATTAGTTATATGGGATATGGCATAGTGGACTATATACTGAACCTGCAGGCCGGGTTCTGCCCTCAGCCACTTAAGTCCAAATACGTCACTTTATATTTTAGGGCCTCAATGTAATTAGCATAAAAAGAACCTCTTTCCTCTGAGGTTGAGACAAAGAGCCTGCCTTGTAGAAGTCACCTTATAATAAAATTCCCTTAGATGGACAACCAAGTGAGTTCTACATTCTCTCCTTCTCTCTCTTTACCCCTCTCTCTCCCTCCCCTGACCCTTCTCTTCCCCTCTCATACTGAATAAAGTCAGAATATTCTGGAGACAAATACGAGTAAGATCAAACATCATCTCCTTATCCCTCACTCCAGTCCCCAGTACAGGAGCCCTAGATTGATGGAGGTGCCCCTCTGTTTTCCTGGTGCAAATGTAACTCATTCAATTATGCAGTCAGTCAACAAATATATATTGAATGTCTGTTGTGTGATAGGCATTTTTTTGGGTGATGGTGACATCAGGGAACCCAATTCTCTGTAATACTATTTTTATTTCACTGTGTTAAAATTTTATGCTCATTTTTATGACTTCCCCACTAGACTATAGCTACCTGGGGAAAAGAATTTTGCCTTATTTCCTCAAATCTCAATGGTCTAGCACAATGTTTGACACATAGAAGGTGGTCAATAAAATATTGCTGGATAAGTTAATTATTAGCTAATAGATTAATATACACGTACACTCATTTATACTCTGAGATTTATAAGAGAGGAAGCATTTATGGAAGACATAGTAAGTATCTGCTATGTTTAATTCAAAGAAATACATTTAATTAACTTGATTTGTTCTGTGACCTTAGAAATGAAGCAAATGTAGGATTTTAGAGAAAGTTACAGTTAAATTTCTCTGAGAAGCATTTTCTGAGGTGCCGACAATAGCTAGAGGCATAGAAAAATCCTATTCATAAAAACCAAAGGGGCAGATTAAGCCCATAGAGAAAATAAGATCTTTGGTTTTCATTGTTAGATCTAATAAGTAATTTCCATGAGTCACTTATTTATTTTGTAATTGAGCAAGTAATAAAATGAATTGAGCATCCACAGCTTTGTTACAAATGAAGATGGACCATTACGTGCTCTTATTTAATATGAAAGTAAATTTTCATGATAGTTTAAAAAATTGGTAGTGTGTGTTCATAATGCTATTATTCAAAGAGGTGATTATCCAGTTACTCACAGTAGCATCGTAGTTATTCTATTTGAAAGGAATGTTTTCACCAAATTGCCAAATTCTTCAATTCATTAGTCAAAGTTGCCGTAATCTTTGATCACATAGGGAGTTACTTCCTGGTTACTTCCTGAAGCCCAGTAGGTGAAACAACATTTGTCTTGCATGTTCACTCTATGTGACATCCACCAAAATAGTCAAAAATTTAAAACAATTCAATTAATCACCAGTCTATTTTGACCTATTCCCACCAATAAAGTCGATAGGCTGAATGTTATTTTCCAGTCACTCTTTTTTTTTCTAAGTTGAACTGAGTAGTTGATTTGTCATTGTGCAAACACAGTTTATTCACATGGAGTCCATAATTGGGATCTTGTTTCTCCTCTCTGGAATCTTTTTATTGTTTTTCACTTCATCAATTTCTGCAGTCATAGTTATGAAAATCCAAAATTTGACTTAAACTTTGAAGTTGAAATTTGTGTTATTATTTTTGTTTGAGACTGGAGCAGAGGAGGGAAATTACTTCAGGGAAAATGTTTGTTTAGTGGGCAATTATAATAAACTCTCTGGGAAATTGTACTTCTTTTTTTTACTTTTTTTTGAGATGGCGTCTCGCTCTGTCGCCAGGCTGGAGTGCACTGGCACAATCTCTGCTCACTGCAACCTCCTTCTCCTGGGTTCAAGCGATTCTCTTGCCTCAGCCTCCCAAGGAGCTGGGACTATAGGCATGTGCCACTACACGCTGCTGATTTTTGTATTTTTAGTAGACACGGGGTTTCACCATGTTGGCCAGGTTGGTCTTGAACTCCTGACCACAAGTGATCCACCTGCGTTGGCCTCCCAAAGTGCGTGAGCCATTGTGGCCTGTACTTCTCTTTATTAGAGCAAATACAAATTACCCTAGAGGGTTTCTCTTTAGAAATTTCTTGCCATTTTTTCCTTTCATGTTCTTTTTCAATTTTCTAAAAAGAACTGCATGAGGTAGTGAAAGGAATATAGCATTTGAATTCTGAAGTATCTGATTTTGAATCCTGGCCCTGGAATTTACTTTTGGTGTGACCCACAGCAAGTTATTAATCTTACTATAACCTCAGTTGCCTCATGTAGGAAATGATAAGTACTATTTTGAAGAGTAAATGAAATAACTAATTACAGCAGGATTAAAAATGGAATCATTGACCTACAGAGAGACGTTTGCTTTGTAGTTGAAACTATGGGGTATGACAATGACAAAATGACTGAGTCCATCAAGTCTCATAGACTAACTAGGGCCATTACTTTATAACCTTTTATACATACACCTTCATGTGTATACCTGTTGGTATAGTTTTAGCTATTGGAAACAATCTAAATCAACAAGACAATATTCAATAGTTATGTGTCCGGAATTGGTGGGTTCTTGGTCTCACTGACTTCAAGAATGAAGCCACGGACCCTCGCAGTGAGTGTTACAGTTCTTAAAGGTGGCGTGTCCGGAGTTTGTTCCTTCTGATGTTTGGATGTGTTCGGAGTTTCTTCCTTCTGTTGTTTGGATGTGTTCGGAGTTTCTTCCTTCTGGTGGGTTCATGGTCTTGCTGGCTCAGGAGTGAAGCTGCATACTTTCGCAGTGAGTGTTACAGCTCTTAAGGTGGCGCGTCTGGAGTTGTTCATTCCTCCCCGTGGGTTCGTGGTCTCACTGGCTTCAGGAGTGAAGCTGCAGACCTTCGCGGTGAGTGTTACAGCTCATAAAGGCAGTGTGGACCCAAAGAGTGAGCAGCAGCAAGACTTATTGCAAAGAGAGAAAGAACAAAGCTTCCACAGCGTGGAAGGGTACCCCAGCGTTGCCACAGCCTGCTCAGGCAGCCTGCTTTTATTCTCTTATCTGGCCCCACCCACAACCTGCTGATTGGTAGAGCCAAGTGGTCTGTTTTGACAGGGCGCTGATTGGTGTGTTTACAATCCCTGAGCTAGACACAAAGGTTCTCCACCTCTCCACCATATTAGCTAGATACAGAGTGTGGACACAAAGGTTCTCCAAGTCCCCACCAGAGTAGCTAGATACAGAGTGTTGATTGGTGCATTCACAAACCCTGAGCTAGACACAGGGTGCTGATTGGTGTGTTTACAAACCTTGAGCTAGATACAGAGTGCTCATTGGTGTATTTACAATCCCTTAGCTACACATAAAGGTTCTCCAAATCCCCACCAGACTCAGGAGCCCAGCTGGCTTCACCCAGTGGATCCCTCACCAGGGCTGCAGGTGGAGCTGCCTGCTGCAAGCCCTGTGCCGTGCGCCGGTACTCCTCAGCCCTTGGGTGGTCGATGGGACTGGGCACGGTGGAGCAGGGGGTGGCGCTCATCGGGGAGGCTCCCGCCGCACAGGAGCCCAGGGAGGTGCGGGGGGAGCCTCAGCCATGGCGGGCTTCAGGTCTGGAGCCCTGCCCCGCGGGAAGGCAGCTAAGGCCCAGGGGAGAAATTGAGCACAGCAGCTGCTGGCCCAGGTGCTAAGCCCCTCACTGCCCGGGGCTGGTGGGGCCGGCCGGCCGCTCCGAGTGCGGGGTCCGCCGAGCCCACGCCCACCTGGAACTCGCGCTGGCCAGCAAGCACCTCGCGCAGCCCTGGTTCCCGCCCTCGCCTCTCCCTCCACACCTCCGGGCAAGCTGAGGGGGCCGGCTCCAGCCTTGGGCAGCCCAGAAAGGGGCTCCCCACAGTGCAGCGGCGGGCTGAAGGGCTCCTCAAGTGCCGCCAAAGTGGGAGCCCAGGCAGAGGAGGTGCCGAGAGCGAGCAACGGCTGTGAGGACTGCCAGCACGCTGTCACCTCTCAGTTACAAAGCCGTATATGGTTTTTGTATTTTAAAAATCAGATTCATGAATAGAGAATGGAAGGCCTCTGGCTTGTCAAAAATACAAATAAGCAAAGATCCAGCAGCTTTACTGGACTGATTTATTCCTACACTCATCTCTAAATATTTATTGAGTAGAGTGCCTACTATGTGTTCCATGTTGAAGATGGAGAGGGAGAGTCAACAAAACAGACCAGAGCTTCTGCCTTCATAGAGCTTCTATTCTAGTGTTAACCTATAAATTTAATCCTAAATGAATCTGATGAAACTGTTGTGAAAGAGGGAATTAGCTCTTATATTACCTACATAGACGCAGTTTCCAACTACAGTAAATTAGAACTGTAATGAGTTTTATTTTTATTTTGAACACACCCATATTCTTATGTTTATTTTTGGTGATGCAAATCAAAAGGGGTATGGATAAATTGGAGTGTCTTGGGAAGATAACGCCATGAATTTTTCTGAAGACCATGTGCTATGGTAAATGGTGTGCTATGGGAATGGGTGAAGAAACTATATCGGTTATGTCCAGAAAAGAAAAGGGTCAGGAGAAATGATAGCTGACCTCAAGCAGTGAAGAGCTGACTCAAAGGAAAGGCAACAAATGGAGTTTACGTTGTTCCACTGTAGGACTAGAACCAAAGAGTGGCAGTTTGTTATGAGGTGGATGTTAGCTCAAGACAGAACTTTCCAATTATAAGGGTTATTCTTAAATAAGAAGTTGTCAAGGAGCAAGAGGTCACCAGCTTTCTCTTTGCAAAAGGTAACTCAGCAGAAACTGGAAGTACAGGGGCAAGAGTCAAGTCTGGGTAAGAGACTGGCAAAGTGTGCTTTGGATTCTAGAACTCTGAAACACCATTCTTGCTCTATAGTTAATTACTGCAATAATTCATAGCCCAGGAAAGCTCAGAGGCAACATATTTCCAGATGACAATATCCCTATGGGTTTCTGACCTTTAAGGTTTCCTAGAATTTTGCAACTCTATAATTATCTCTGTACCTGGAAAATTCTATAGGAAATGACAATGAAGCTTTTCTTACTTGTCAACCATGTTCAAGAAATGTTTTCTGAGCATATGGATTTCACTTTTGTTTTCCAAAATAGTGATTGGAGATTTGCCTGTTTAAATCCCCCCAATTTTTGGCCAGGATTGAAAATGACAGGTTATTCTAATGCCCAAATCTTAATTTCTGTGCCATATCTATAGCTATATATTTCATTGGCCAATCTTCTGTAAATTTTCTGGATTTCGATTAGTTCGTCCTGAACTGTTGACAAGCTAAATTTATCTAACAATTCATTGCATTAAATGCCTGTTCATTCTTGGAAAGTATATTGATTTTTTTTTTCTTAGCAAAGTGACAAATATCATTTTCATGATAATAACAGAGATTGATTACGTTTTATGGAACACAGAGTAAGAGCTGATCTTAGTGAGACAACCTTGAGGCTTATAAAAGTGAAAAAATCATTTGAATTAATAATGAAGTTAATGAATTCATCTGTTGCTGATGAAATAGAAGTATTTAGAGAAAAATGAAAAGTTCTGCTGCTACACAAACACTGTCAAGAATTAAGACCAATTTCAGTACTTTGGAGGTGCTGGTTTTGTGAAACCTTTTTTTGTGTGTGAAACCTTTTAAAAAGTTAATACTCATTGTTTTCAAAGCTAAAGCTATGATATTGATCTCTGGCTTACCTAAGCATTCTGCGTGATAGTAATTATATTGAAAGACATTTTTCAATTAAGTTAGGACAAGAGTAACTCATGATCAATGAAAACTAAATTTGAACTATTAAGAAGTCTATGGGGAGCAGTTTATGTTTCTGATATGATTTATGCTCTAAAATTTCACTAGTTTCCTTTTCACTCTTAACTTTTTATAGTTAGGCCTAAACTAAACCAAATGTTTGTGTGCTTTATTATTCTTCCTTGCTTCTCAGTATCACTTTCCTTATAACCTAAAAGGCATTATTAAAAATCAAAAAACAAAAAATCTGCACATCTATTATAGTCTGAATGTATGTTTTTAGAGAATAGAAATAAGAAAAAAGGGAGGTATTTAAGATGTTGAAGTAAGTTGTGGCAGACCCGGAAGACAATGCATGGCTAAAGTACAGAATTACTTTCTCTGAAAAATCTTTAAAACAAGGAAACCAGTTCATGTCTGTTCAGGGACCTTGCCAATTTCTTCATCTTTCATCCCCATCACCTTAGCATTGTACCAAACATAGTATCAAACACATAGTAGGAGCTCAATAATAATTAAGTGAATAAACATGTTTTCCCAATAGGGAAAATAAATAAAAATCATCATAGCAATCAATGTTTGTTGAGCTACTAATTTGTGCCATAGAACTTATGTATTTTATCTCTAATATTTGTAATTTTTACACTGTTATAGGGTGATACATCCCAGGCGTGGGGTAAGAATAAAAAAATGAGCATTGATGAAGCTGAATAATATTTAAATAGCTTCTGAAAATATATGTTTATGTATTTGGTATGGTTATGAAGAAAAATGGCCGTGCCTGAGGATTTGAGAAACACCAGAAAACTTACTGTGGATATTTTTAATCTATGATTGTGCTATTATTTTAAAATATTTTCCAATTGTTTCACATGTATATACTTTGTCTCTTCTATAAACTCATTGTTGGTAATTTTTTCTTTTTGGCCTTTCCTAGATGCTCTCTGTATCATCTAACTACAACTTTGTATTCGAAGAGTTTCTAAAAATCATAGATCATTCCTATGATGAATCTCCAGTTTTTAGAGATGTATGATACAGAAACTATGTCAACAATAGTTGGCTGTTTCTTTTTATCATATATCTTGAGAAATCCTTTATATTATTTTTTCTTTTTATTGGAACTGTAATTTTACATTATGGAAAGAATACTTTTGCTCAAGAACCTAATGCTTGCTCATATTGTAAACCATGGCTCAGTTTGTAAACCATGGCTTTGAAAGTAAAGTAAATAAAACAACAGGTGTAGGGTGTGCTAATTGCCATCACATTTTGTAAAACCCTGCAATACATAGCTTATTCATCATTCCCTATCTGAATAGGCTTGGCAAAGCTGTTCATTTCCCTGTAACATACACAGCCAGCAAGGGATACATGTATATCAGTGGTGCTATTAAATACTTGAAAACTTGATTCAATGTATATTGAATGTACATTTATAATTTATAAATTTATAATTTACTTCTTCATGTTTCTTACAATTAGGAGTGAAGGTAGATTACAACAAATTGCTGAAAAATTCACAGGTAAACCCTAAAAATACATAAATCTACCTAATTATATAGAGAAATTCATGACGAAGTTATGTTCTTTCCATGGTGTTTAAAAGTTCCAAGAACTTTTCTGACTCAAAAGATTTATGTTAGTTTTGTGTTAATTATTTTAGAAATTGCTATATAGGCTATAGAAAAAAATCCATCTTTATATTACATAAAATTAGTAATTTAAAGAGCATCTATTGGGCATCATTTTGAAAATGAATTGCTGTAAAATTACTTCCTGCATATTACAAGCTACAATATTGTATGGGAAGTAAATACCTAAAATTTACAATATTCTATGGGAAGTAAATACCTAATAGTATTATTATGAGTTGTATAGTCTTATGAAAGGTATCTAATGAATGATCAAGTATCATAATTACGTAATTTAGCTTATAAGTTCTATTATTATGTGTATGTATTTATTTCAGACTCTATTCTTTAAAGATTAGATATTATAAAGTCTCCTCTCATCAGATGGAAAGATTGATAGATGAATAAAAATGGAAAGCTTTTTGTAACATAAAAGTCAATACATACATCACTCACTTTTCTGAATGGTTTTTAAAGACTGTAATTTCACTTAATTTTGAGAATTAATCAAACAGAAAGGAAGCCAGCTTCTCCTTCACAACATCTTCAAGTGGCACTATTTTCTCAAGTTATTTAAAATCTTTGGCAAGCATTTAATGTATTTTTCAAATATTATATAAGTTAAAATTTTAAGTTTATTAAGTTATAGAAGAGTTTTACTCATTGTTAAAAAATCTGAGTGATACAGACGTGTAAATCAAAAGGGGAAAGCCATATCTTCACTTCTTTTTCCATTCTCCAGATCTGCCAGTTAAGGTTTTTCTTTAAAAAAAGAAAAACGTACATATATACACATAGAAACACTGCTTTTTTCATTAAAAATTGGATTATTCTATATGTATTTTTCTATAATTTGCTTGTTCAAATCAATCATCTTGAGCATTATCCCACAATAACAGGTTTTTCAGAATTTGAGATCATAACTGCATAGTTTTCCATACTACACGTGCACTTTGATGTAACTATGCCTTTGCAGATGTTCTTGTAAATTGTCTCACACTTTTTTTCTGTAAATTAATAATTATATGAACATCTGTGTGTGTGTCTCTATGTGATCCTTCTATTTATCATCATGGGCTTCTGTAGTTACTTTTCTAAGCTAGACTATAGTCACTTTTTTATTGTTAAGGAGTATGTGCATTAAAATTTTTCTTACGTATTACCAGTGGTCCCTTGAAATGGTGTATCAATTTCAACTCCCATAAATAAGTATCAATTGTCCTCTTCACAGGACCTTCACCAGCACTGAATATTACTTAGTCTCTTAATTTTTGACAAATATTTCAGTATTTATGGATGATTTATTAATATTTCTAATAATTACCCAAACATTTTTATTTCTCTGAGTGGTTAGAATTGAGTAAGACCTTCTGAAAATGGGTACTTGAAGTAGAGTTATCAGAGATAAAGTAGAGCACTTTTTAAAAGCTTTTTTTTAAAGATAATAGAAATGTTTTATTGAAATTAGTTCAACTTCAGTCATTCTTAAAAAATAAATTGGAATATTGATACATAGAAAAATCTGATGAGATTTGGGATTAAGGGCTTCTGTTTTTGAGAGAGCTGAAACTATTGATATTTATTTGGAGCAAAGATGAATATTATTACCATACACATTGGTTAAAATTAAAAAATTCTGATTTGAACTTCTTGCCCACAGTTTCTTCCTGCTCTCTCAACCCTCCCTTCTTAAAGTCCTTTAACTATATCCTTTAGTTCACTTCTCCCAAAATGCTTTAAAGGCTTCCCACTGCCTCATAGAGATAAACAATAATATCATAATTTGTGACCTTATTCAAAAATCCAATTTCCAGGTCTCATATCTGAAGATTCTAATTCTCAATGTCAGGAATGGGTCTGATAACCTCAGTTTTCAATAAGAATGTTAGGCGATTCTCAAGACTATCTTGAGACAGACTGAAGGAAAAAGTGTAGCTTGTTTATGTAGCAGTCAAGACTGCATATGATTACTTTTGTTACCTTTTTAACTTGCATATGTCTCTGTCTATCCTCCAGCCAGATGGAATCACACATTCCCTCTCAAGTTCTCGCAGACTGGATTCTAGGCTATTCTGTCTGTGTTCTTTCCCCCTGGAAAACCAATTCCCTCCTCTCTACTTCTGTCTTTACCTTATCAAGTCCTAAGTCAAATCCCACCTTTTGCATTTTTTAGAAAAATGTTCTCGTTCTGTTGTCCAGGCTGGAGTGCAGTGGTGCAATCATGGCTCACTTCATTCTCAAACTCTGGGCTCAAGGTTCCTCCTGCCTCAGCTTCCAGAGTAGCTGAGACTACAGGCACCTGCCACCATGTCCAGCTAATTAAAAAAAAATGTTTTTATAGAGATGAGGTCTCACTATATTGCCCAGGCTGGTCTTGAGTTTCTGGCCTCAAGCTATTGTCCTGCCTTGGCCTCCTAAAGTGTCGGGATTACAGGCACGAACTACTGCATCCAACCAAATCTCACCTCTTCAATGAAGAATTCTATATCTTTATCCCTCAATGGTCAACTTCTGCATCGTACATCTTCATCACACATTTGGTACTTAGGGTTTAGTACTGTTACTTATGGCTCATGTATAACTCTTCTCTTTGTCTCTGACAGTCCCTTATACATAATGAACACTGTAAAAATGTGTTGGTTGGTTGAGTGAGTGATAATGTAATTAGACTATGAAGGAGCAGGTCAGAGTCTGTACGTCAATCCCAGGAAATCACTTCTTGACATTTGGTGGCTTGTTTTACTCCAGGGAGATTTCATTGCTATCTCTTCAAATTAGATATTGCTTGTTTTGGTGACGACAACAAAAGCTAATGCTTACCATTTGTTCAAGTTTATTAATTGCATATTTGAATCAGTCTACATCAAGTGCTTGACAAATTTTATCCATACCAAAGTTAGAGTTTTAAAATTTTATTTGAAATTTAATGTTACACAATCGTATAATTTTTTCCCCAGTAGATCTATGTTCCCAAAGGCCTAGCTTGCTTAGCTCTTTTAAAGTAGTTCAGCTTTCTTAAAAGAAAATTGTTTAGATGTTCAGAATCAGCTCTTATCAGTAGCTACAACATAACTTTTTTGTGAGATCATTAGAATAAATACAACATTTCTCACAGGCACAGAATCCTAAGTGCCTGTGCTATCTTCTTACTATAGTTATAGAACCAGGTTATATAATTTGGTTTAGCTTTAAGTATAATGTGGCAATGTGTTCATAAAAATTGAAATACACTTCATGCTACTAAAAATGATAATTTTCTGAGAATGGAAAACAAGACTAGCATGTATTTACCAATGTTATTCAAGATTGTCTCAAGAAAAACATTGTTCATTTGGAAAAAATAATTGATCATGAGGTAGGCACATTGAAATACTGTTTTAAGGAATAGGAAATTTTGCACTATCTACTTCTCTTATTTTGAAAGTTCAAGCGCTTGGTAAAGTCACCTTGGAAAAATGGAGGTGATTTATTAATTTATTGTTTGTCTGGACTGACAATGTCTTGACAAATAAAAAGATATCCATCAGACATATATATTTCTTTCTCTTAAAGCTAACAGTTTAGTACTATAGTGGAACGTCTTTGGCCATCCTGGTTTCCTGTAGGTTTGGCTGTGGAGGAGCAGGTGCAAGTTTCCAAAGTGTCTTTACAAGTGTCGCAGTGGGGCTTCCCTCCCATGCCTCCGCAGGAGACAGCTCATCTGTTTAATCCTTATGTTTTAGTCAACCTTTCTTATTATGCAGACAGGGCTCTGAGCCTCAGCTGGATTTTTGACTCTCTGAATGAATTGATGGGGCTCTTTGATCTTAACTGTGTATTGCATCTGTTTCATCCTTCCTCTTAATGCAGTCTTCCATACTCTTATTTTAGTGGGTGCTCCTAAAATACATTTAAAATTATAATTAATAATTATACAAACAAATAAAAATTGCCATTATAAAACCTAGGCACAAATTCCACTTTTCATCTTGGCCTTTTATTTTTCTTTTTGGCATGCATGATAAACTTTCTTGAAAAATCCCCCAAACAATTTTTAATTCTCTTGCTTTATAAGGGACTACCAGACTTGAGAGCATTTAATTAGGTTCCTATGAGTGTGTATGTGTTTTGTAGGGCAAGGTTTGCATAAAAGATGGGAACTGCCAATCTTTGCAATTTAGTCAATTTTATGATAGCATAATATCTTTTTAATAGACCACATTGGAGCAAAAGGCATACAACCTACATAGAAAAATCTACCATGGAAACATAAGGATCCTGCTGGGCAGTGTTCCTCTGTTTGATAGGAGTGGGAAAGGCTGAGTTGCAGAGAAAATCAGTTAGAATCAGAACAAATCCATATGGAGAATCCATTCTAGGTCATAGGGTGCTAAAATATAATCTTTGTTGAAACAAATCTTTAAAATGAAATGTATACATTCTTATGTGAGGTGGGAGTGAAGGAATATTGAGGGAACAGTGAAGGGATATTGTTTGCTTACCCACCTGTAATCATTTAGAGTTATGATTAATTGAGCCAGAAAGTATCTGCTTTTATATGAGTGACCTTTGATATTCTAATCTGGTATTTTGGAGACTTGTATTAATTATTTTTAACTCTCTATGAATCTTCATTTATCTTTAAGTATACCATGATCTTGTGATGATAATGCAATGTCAAATCTGTCAGAATAATTTCAGCTGAGCATAAAACTGATGTTTTCTAAGAGCCAAAAGCCCTTGAGAGAGTTATGAAAATGTCTGTCTCCAAGAGGAGGAATATTGTGATAATGACCTTTTAGTTTATTAAACATTTACTTTATCCCAACATATATATGTATGTATGTATATATAATATACTAATAACCATTTACGAAATATCAAAATACATTTTTTCCTTAGTTACACTGAGACATAAAATAAATATGTAAAGAATTTGATTTCTAATCATAACTCTATAATACTGCTGTTTTAAAAACATTCAGATAACTTTCTTTCATTCAAAAGTATCTCTCAAGCCCCCGCATAGTACTCAATCCTGAACTAGGGAGATTTTCATCACTATTTTTGTACTTCCCATATGGAATCTGAGAATAACTGTGCAGGAAGGAAATGTGAAAGGTTACTCAATTCTTCTTTAGGCAGAGCCTCTCTGAAACCCCCTAAAGATAATTTTACCCCCCAATATTCAGTTTGTCTATCTCTGCACAAACTGAGATGTGACTTTATTTATTTATTTTCCCAGTTAACACTTCAATTTGAAAGAAAGCATCTAGAAACCAGCCGAGGAAACATAGTTGGTTTCAGTGAGCATTTTATTTAGATTCCCTGACTTTATTTGTTTTAGTTTCTTATCTCACATACTTGATTGCTGTGTTTCTTCTATTAAAGTGAAATGAAAATGTCTACACTCTTAGTCTATGATGATTTTGTGCTACTTGTACTTGGGAAAGTTATGATCTGGCCTCCTTTGCATAAAGTGGATCAGCACACACCATTTTATTTCCATGCTTTCTTGTGATTTATAAGTCCCTAAAGTTCCAACTTTGTTAAAACGTGTCCATTTGCTCCACTGATATAACTCCCAGGTAAGTGCATGTTACTATATGAGAATTCATTTAAAAGATGCTAAATTGCTCCATGCACATTTCCTTGTGTTCATCAATTCTGACCTATATTCGTTCTTAACTTGCTTTCTTATTACTTCCTAATAGTAACTGGGTGAGTAAATCTACCTCCATGATTCTTCCTAAATGTGAAAAGTGATTCTCTTACATTACTCTTCAGAAACAGTAGGAGAGAAAACACATAGGCTGTGTGGGTTGAGACATAGTTTCTAGCTATGAACTGCCATTAGATGCCCTTATGCTCTCTGATCATGCCTTTTGCTTTATGGTCACATGTGGCCTCACTTCTTGACCACCTCCTATACCTATAAAATTTCAGAGACTCAACCTTGGGTTCCAGAAATTGCCGAAGGTCGTGTTACTTTTAAACTCAGAAGTTTGAACAACCCATTAGTGGGTCATGAAATCAACTTAGTAGATCATAACCTAGGTTAAAAAGGTAATAAAAACATTAGAAATACAAATGCATTTCATGTTAGTAAGGGTATTATTTCACGAATATATTTTATCAAATATATTTCAAGTGTGTGTGTGCCACTTGGTTGTATGGCAAATATTTTCTTACTATAGATTTCAGTCAAAAAAGCCCGAAAAACAAAACATTGAGTGAGATCATATAGCCTCTAATAAGCTTTTGCGTGGATTATGGGCTTTAGAATTTAGAGGATTATTTTACCATATCCAAATTTGATTATTTTTTTGTGGGTTATCCTCCAGCAGATCAAGGGCATTAGCTCCCAGCAATAGGCAAATAATAATGGAAACTTAGTAAATACTTCCAGAATTGTTTCAAGCTAGGCTGTATCAGCTTCCTGAAGGTAAAATGTTGTTACTGATTGAAGCATTTAGTTTCAGGTAGTTGTATAAGAAAGAGACAGGAGCATTTAGTTGCACAAACGAAGCATACAGTTCACAGAAAAAGGATTTTGTTAATACCTTATTTGGTTGTTGAGCCAAGCAGAGTGAATATAAACTATGACTGTATACTTGTGTTATGACAAGAAAGGAAATAATAATTATCGCTCTTTTAAAATATCTGAAGATTAAAACCTTTGTCTTTCATTTAAAAACAGCTTTGTAAATGTGACCATTGTTTTTATTACGAATAATATGTGGGGAATAGGGAGAGATTAGTCAAGGGGGATGAAGTTATAGTTAGATAGGAGGAATAAGTTCAAGTGTTCTGTTTGGTTAACAACCTTGTGCTGTATATTTCAAAATAGCTAGAAGAGAGGATTTTGAATGTTCTCACCTCAAAGAAATGACAGAGGTATGAGGTGATGGATATGCTAAATACTAATTTGATTATTATACAATGTATACATGTATTAAAACATCACACTGTACTCCATAATAGTTATTACATGTGAATTAAGACAATAATTAAAAAGAATGACACATTTTTTTTTCTTGCCTCTGTATCCACCAGAAGTTAGCATAGGGAGGAAATTCTAATTGTACTACTATCGCACGCTTGCATCTTATCTCATGACTGAGAAATATTTAAGTGCTGTTCAGCAAGTTAAGCATGAGAAAGAGAAGATAAGAATTCACATAATTGGCGGGGCACAGCGGCTCACACCTGTAATCCCAACACTGGGAGGTGGAGGTGGGCGGATCACGAGGTCAGGAGATCCAGACCATCCTGGTTAACACGGTGAAACCCCATCTCTACTAAAAATACAAAAATTAGCTGGGCGTGGTGGCGCGCGCCTGTAGTCCCAGCTACTCGGGAGACTGAAGCAGGAGAATGGCGTGAACCCTGGAGGTGGAGCTTGCAGTGAGCCGAGACGGCGCCACTGCAGTCCAGCCTGGGCAACAGAGTGAGACTCCGTCTCAAAAAAAAAAAAAAAATTGCACATAACTATGTGGATATCCATTGTGTTCTTTACAAAGTATGTCATTCTTTCTGTAACATCCATGGTGGAATATAACCTTAGTATTTACACAACCACCATCAGCAGCAGCAGCATTTGAGAGCTTAGCAGAAATGTAGAATGTCGGGCTCCATCCTGGACATACTGAATCAAAATCTGCATTTTAGCAAGATCTCCAGGTGATATACACGATCATTAAAGTTGGAGAAGTCCTGGTATACAGGAAAAGTCTTACCAATTGCTGTATAGACCTGTGTTCACTTCATGGATAACATTTGCTCTGGAAAAGAAAAATTAACCAGTAGAGAGGGCCAACAACTGTTCATACCCTAGAGCTGTGATTGGCCACCTAATAGTGTCTAAAATTACGATGCTGACAATGACACTGCTGCTGCTGTGGATAACACCCATTATCAGGTATTTCCAAGTGTTAGCCATTTTGTCTAATATGTCAACTAACCTGTTTAACTATCACCTACCTCCTGAGTTTTATGCTCTTTTATAGACAAGACAATTGAGGCAACAGGTTGCCTAGGATCACCACCCCCTTGTAAATACAAGCATTCTGATGGCTAGCCTCAGGTATGCCCAAGGTAGAGTCTGTGACTTGGAGCTGAACTTTTTAAAAGTAAGACAGACTATTTGTTTCAAATAGGAAGAAACTATGACACTTGAAAGATTCCTATGAAGTTGTCAATTGAAATTTGTTTAGATAATATTTGTAATGAGCAATGTGTTTTCCAATTTGCATATTTGAAAAGATAAGGAAAGCCTTCTGTTTTAAGCTCGTATCACATGTTCAGGCTATCACAATTTATTATGTATTATGTGCCACGTGGCATCTTAAGCCCCATTAGAGGCCCTTAGCCCCGGACATTCTACTGGCATCTAAAGGATGCCTTGAGAGTGAGCTGCTTTTCTGAGGACAAATATTTGTACATTTGTAACATGGGGAAAGGACTCCTTACTTGAAATGGCTTTAGAATTGTACAGAACATAGAAATGCGGTTTGTCTCTCGTGTGCTAAATTAAATCCTTTTAAAGGAAGACATCCTTTGAGAAAGGAGATGCAGGAATACCAACATTTTGATGTTTATTGGGTGACAAAAATCAACTCAGTCAACAAATGGTTTTGAAAATAGCATTGAAATGTGAATTGGAAGCAAAAGGTAGTGAGGTCATGTTATGGTGCAGAAAAACAATGCTGTGTGTACTGCTGATCAACTAGGTAGACATTAGCTGGTGGATCATGGCCACTAGCATGGGAAAAGGAAGAATTTTTATAAATGAACTAGCATAGACTGCATTTTCAAGTAGGAATAATGACTGTTTTTCAAAGTTATTACATTTGTTCCTGGTTTAAAAGGAGAGCTACATATATAACATAAATTCATACAACCTCAAATGATATACTGTGAAGAGTAGTTTCTTCTCCTCTTCTGTCCCCAGACCCAAGTTTCCCTACTGACACAACCACTGTGTGCAGCTCCTTGTATATTTTTCAGAAATATCCTCTAAATACCTCATAAAGAGTTATGAAATATCTTCATAAATAAACAGTATATGCAAAATCCTTGTTAAACAGAAGGATAATATACCAGGGGCCCCTAATCCCCTGGCTACAAACCAGAGCACAGGTCTGTAGCCTGTTAGGAACCAGGCTGCACAGCAGGAAATGTGTGGCCTGCAAGTGAGAGAAGCTTCATCTGTATTTACAGCCACTCAAAATCACTTGCATTACAACCTGAGCTTTGCCTCCTGTCAGATCAGTGGTGGCATTAGATTCTCATAGCAGTGCGAACCCTGTTGTGAACTCTGCATGAGAGGGATCTGGGTTGTGCACTCTTTATGAGAATCTAATGCCTGATGATCTGTCACTGTCCCCATCACCCTCAGATGGGACCATCTAGTTGCAGGAAAACAAGCTCAGGGCTCCCACTGATTCTACATTATGGTGAGTTGTATAATTATTTCATTATATATTATGATGTAATAATAATAGATATAAAGTGCACAATAAATGTAATGCGCTTGAATCATCCTGAAACCATCCCCCACCCCACTTCCGGTCCATGGAAAAATTATCATCTGTGAAACTGGTCCCTGGTG
This sequence comes from Pongo abelii, assembly GCF_028885655.2. Classification (NCBI taxonomy): domain Eukaryota; kingdom Metazoa; phylum Chordata; class Mammalia; order Primates; family Hominidae; genus Pongo; species Pongo abelii. The sequence goes on from NC_071995.2 coordinate 96,058,216, forward strand.
CCAAAAATGTTGGAGACAGCTATAGTATACAATGCCCATTGTTCTGCACCATTCTTCTTTTCCTTAAAATGTATCATAGAAATACTTTCATATTGGTACTCCTACTTATACTTTATTCATTTTAATGGCTCCATGGCATTCTACAGTATGAATATAACATACTTTATTTAACCAGTTACCTTTGGTGACTTTTTAGATTAGTCTCAGTCTTTTGCTATCATAAATAGTGCTGCAACTATGATCCTTGTCCATGTATTATCAAGCATATGTGACTATATAGATGTCCAGGTCTTCACATTCAAAGTCCTGATTTATTTTTACTAAAACTGGGTAAGCAATGGGGAAAAAATAACCAAGTAGCATAGGAGGCAGGGTAATAATAATTGAAAATAGTATTTACTATGTGGTAAGTAATTTATAAGTATACATTTAATTCTTAAAATTCTAGAGGAAGATATTTATTACTATTATTATTTTTGTTGTTATTACCGATTTAAGTGAGAAAGCTAGGATATGAATTCACCCAAGAAGCTTGTCTTTGGATCCCTTGCTCTTGTTTGCTACACTGTACTGTTTCTTGGTGATTCTGTTGCTACTTTGGCAATGAGAGTGCATTTATTGGATACCTACCACGTGCTAAGCAGATGACATGTGTTAGTCACAGTCTTCATGATAGCACCATGAGATGTCGTTGTTGTTTAACAGATTCTTAATAAGGTTTACTAACTTGCCCAAAGTCCCAGAGCTAGTAAGCAAGGAGCTAGGAATGGCCTGGAAGCAGGATGTCTGACTCTTGTGACTCATGACAGAGAAGGGAGTTTCAGGTATTGATTCTACATCTAGCAGGCTGGAAGGCAGAAATAAAACTAATATACATATGAGGCTTAATTAAATGTATTGAAGTGATAAGAGGGATAGGAAGGGCTGTCACAAGGACCAATGGAAGACAGTTGGTGGGGCACAAAAATAAAAGCATCTGTAGCAGAGAGGAGCCATGTGGATCCAGAATGCACTCCTCTATGGAGAATGTTTCCAAATCTAGATTGTTTTGTTCTCACCAACTGCTTCAACTGTTAAAACATTCCACACCTGTACATTGCATGTATACCTTCAGCAACCCATTGTCATTAGAATGGCAAGAATTAGAATGGCACATGTGGTGCTTGCATGTCCTAGAGAAAGAACAGCCTTAGGTGACTGCTCCGAGTTGGACTTTGTGGCCACAGGGAGCAGAAATCAGCAAGTGCCCCGCATTAGAAAATAAAAGTAAGAGTGCTGAGAAAAGTAAGAGTGCTGAGATTCTTCAAGGCAATGCCAATTTCTCCAGGTCAACTTCTCCTATTTTAATCTCTGTTTCCAGCAGTTCTGCATCTTTGTAGGTATGCCATAAGCAGCCATAAAAAAGGCAAAATTGTACGATTTACAGGTCTAGTAAAATTATAAGTCATGTAGGTCTTATAGAAATTATAATTTTAACTGAAGTCCTCCGTATCTATTGTTTTACTATTATTGCTGTTACTATTTTATAAATCCATTTTACTATCTAGACCATGTTTCTGTGTTTGGTTTCTTAGGTTTTGAATACTGAGTTTTCCTGTTTCAGAATACCTCATTTAATGCAGTGAAGTTCTGGTAATATTTCACAGAAAAAAAATAAAAGGTGTAGCACAAATATGTCAGAATTATTTATATGATAGTTATAATAGAAAATAATAACTAAGATATATAATGAGTTTTCCTGTAGGTCAGAAAATATGCAGAGTTTTATATACATTAACTGGTTTAATATTAAGAACCTGTGAGGTAAGTATTACAATTATTATTGTTGTTCCCATTTTACAAATGGAGTCTTTGATTCTACATTTTGAGATTAACAATTAGAATGGCATTAAAGCAAACTTTTGTAAAAGAAGAAAATACTTTCTAATTCTACAAAACATATTTTCGATTTTAACACTTCTCCATCCAGTCTTTCTTCAAATATACTCAGTAATCAATATATGTACAATTTTGTATTCTGCTTTTTAAATTCAGTGTAGTCATAAAAAGTTGGTTTTATCAGTCTTTCTTATTACCATATAATGACTGCCTATGATTAATTGCCAAATTTATTTCTTGATTTCCTTCTTTGGAGACATTTCCATTCTCTCTTATAGATACTATTGCAATGAAAAAACATTGCTAGTATTGTGTACATAGCATTATTTTATTCTCTGGGAATTTCCTAGGAAAATGTCCCCTCTTCCACTCAAAGAGTAAAGATCTTTCTGACTCATTCTAACTCCCTGAGTCAAAGTCATTTTCATAGGAACAAATAGTGAATATTATTAATGCTTATTTTAAAATCTTAAGAGAAATGTCTACTTTGAACTCTTTAGGAATAAACTCTTTTCAGTATTTTAAAGATATAAGTTTCAATACATATGTCATTAATGTATGGGTAATCCATATAAAGCCTAAAGATTGAATTTTTGCATCATTTAATTTTAAAAGTCAGTGAGTGGGCTGAGGAGGATGATATATGCAAGGTAAGTATTTATTCTTCATCTACATGTATTTCTTGAGAAATGGCTATGTGCCAGGCTGTACAGCAGTTGCCAAGGCTATGATAATGGATGGGATAGAAACAGCTTATTTCCAAATAGGGCATCACTGAAAGTCGTATCATAGATTCTTTGTCCTTGACGTTGTGCCACAACACACTTTTGTCCTGACATTGCTGATTTCTTTGTTCTTTTGCTTTTATGGACTCTGACTCATTTCTTACTATCAGCCCAAGACACAAAGGATAAAGAGTATCTTACTCTCAGCAAGATATCTATATCTATATAGATATAGATATATAATTTCTAAGAATTTCTGAAATCATATTTTCTCCCTCCCATGCCAGTTCTGGTGGGACTTTAGAAACCTTTTTGTCTTCCCAGGATGAAAATATCTTGCTCTGTAGTTTTAGGAATACCTAAATCATCTCATCCTCATTTTTATATCTTAGGTTGTATCTAGATACATTTGTCAGTTTATCTTTGCAGCACTTTAAGCTAAATAGAGATTTTGGGCCCTCCATGACAGGAGCATTCTCATGTAAAAATAAAATGTAATTTAGGATATGTATCATGAACTATTAATATAGTGCACCACAACTGCAGTTTTTACAGATAGAGATAAAACATTTTGGGTTGTGTTTGGCAGCCAAATATACACAATTCTTAGGTAAAATCAACTTCAGAATCACGCTTTAACTTTTCCCTAAATTTCTCCATCCCAGAAAGACCTACTAATTTATTGATAATTATAACTTTATTACTTTATGATATAGAATTCTCTTTCAAATTCTGCTGTGCAAACTTTTTATTTTGTTGATATTCAAACATTTTGGTGGTAATTCTTTGGTAAAAATTGCATCAAGGTAACGGCTTACCATGTAGATCAAGCCCTTTGCTACTCCACTGGATGCTACGCTCTGAAAAATAGTTATATCATTTTGTGGGAATGCTTCTACGCATTACCTAATATATATTGAGATTTCAGTAAATTCATTATGCATGTGTTGTGTATATCAATCGATCAATAGATACACACTAATATATGATTTCAGTAGACAGACTTTTTGAAGGAAAAATTTGTATTAAAATGTAATGGTATCTTCCCCCAGCTTAAATTTGTATGTTATTTTTAGCTGACATGCCTAAATTAGTTTTCTAATGTTATTACATAAAAATATGATTTGAACTTTTAGCAAAGATAAGTTTCAGGAATTGGAATTTATAGAGTACTCGTCTTCATGAAAAACGGATAGATGGAGATAATTTCATAATGTCAGAATACTGATTCCACAGGTTGACTTGGGCTACCTCGTTGTAAAGCTGGCTCTGCTGGGTAACAGTTGACTCATGGGCATCACCAACATAGCACAGAGGTAGAGAAGAAAATATTAATACAAGGGCATGTGAAAAAGGAGCTGTGATCAGTTTTCTAAAACTTTCCTTACATTTCTAATATCCTGTAGCATTAACATTGGGATTGCAGTCCTCCTTGTTGCAACTTAGCACATACCCTACTGTCTGAACTCAAAACCCTAGGAACTGCTGTCTGAGATCTGAACGTATTCTTGGTTCCAAATCAATCTTGTCACTCCTCGGAAAGCAATGCAAGATAATAAGTGGTATTCACCTGATTGCTTTCCTGCTCCGAGACAGCTGGTGACGCGTGTCTTCCTGATAACCAGGAGTTTCAGATCTAAGGCATGGATAAAGGGAAACTGGAAGCTCTCGGAATCTAAATGTGACAGTCGATGGCTGAGGAGAGGGTCAGAAGGAATAGAATCTGTGACACGTATGAGAAAGGAACAAAATTTATCTGCTCTGGTTGCAATGATTAGATGTCTCTTTGTCTGGCTTTCCTTGCAGTGGGTGACTGATCGTACCCGCCAGCTGGCTAATGTCATAATTAACAAAGTGCTACTACATCTGCAAAGTTTAATCAAAAAATTTGCCAGTGATATGATGGCATTGTCACAGAGATCACAAGGAACACAGAGTCGACTTTTGCTCAAGGTGGAACGACAGAGCTGTGTAGGCAGATGAGAAATTGCGAACTTGTTCGGCCAAAGGTATGTTTCTTTCATAATTCCACATCCTAGGTTTTCTTATTAAGATTTTTGTTTGATGGTTCATGGGTTCTTTTTTTGTTTCTTGACCGAAATGATTCAGAAAAATATCCGTATGCTTTTCGGGCATTTTTAGCATATTCTCTGAAAGCTTTTTTTTCCCCCTAAATCTGTAAATTCATAATATAACTAAACAGCTTTTGATGATGAAAATGGAATATAAAGCAATATTTTCTCTGTTGAGTCTAACTAATCTTTATCAGTTTTCAGAATAAGTATTTGGTAACAAATATCAATGGGACATTTATATTGTGTAGCGTTGGATTTATTTTGCTCAACAATGTAAAACCCGTTGCTCTGCTATATTCTATTGTGTCAACCTAATTCTAGGAAAGGAAAAAAAAGCAAAGTGTAGTTATAGAATATGTAGAGGTTCTATTTTCATTTCAAGACATGCTCAAAGGAAAACTAAGGTCTTGACTTAAGTCGCACAACATAATTGGGGCTTTTTAAAACAACATTTATAAAAACAACTATCTCTTGAAATTATGTTCTATTTTCCAGAGCCAGTCTGGTCATAGACTATTTACGTGTATTTTCTTTTTACTGTGATTTGCTTTGCTTGATTGAATATTTAAAATTTGAGGAGTTTCCCAAATGATAGTCTTCCTGTATTACTAATTAATGAGCGTGAATATTGATGAGGAAGGGCATGCGCCTGTGTGTATGTGGCTGTGCGCTTAATCTAAGTACAAAGAGGGAGGAAGAGGTCTCAAAAAATATGCAGAAGGCAAGTTTGGGTTATTTATGCTGTGTCACACCACCGTTACAATATCAAGGCAATCAATTTGCAATATAATCGGGGACATATATTAAGGTTCTTCCCCTCCATGGTTATCTCGGCCACTATATCATGGCAAAATGCAATAATTTGTCTTTTGCCCATTACTATTGTCTTTTGTGTTAATAGCAGTTTTTAAATTGTCATGAAATTACATTTTGGAAACAAATTTTGCACAGCATGTCTATTTTAATAAGCTCATTTAAACTTTCTCATGGTTTTATTTCTAATCATGGGAGACTAGACATTATCAATATATTCATTTTAAAATTTGACAATGACATTTTATATTCTCAAATAAAAAATGAATCATTTTATGGCATTATGAATTTTAAAGCCTTTCAGTGTCCAGATAATTTTAAACACTGTTCATCAAAATTTTGGTGGAAATTTGACTTAACAGATTTCTAGTCTTCACTAAAATTTAATTTCATCAGTAAGAAAAACTGAAAGTGGAGATTTACATCATTATTTTCTTATATTCTGGACACCATGTTTACAGGACAATGTTATTCTTTTAATCACTATCTTTTTGTTTCTCTTTTGTTTCTTTAACTTTGATTCTCCACCCCTAGCCCAGTGTCTGGCACATAATAGGCATTCAGTAGGTATTTATCAAACGAATGAATGAATGAATCTAAGTATTTCCCCTGTTATTCAAAGGTGGTTAACATTTGCTTCCTCCAAATCAGTAAGTTTTGTATGCAGTAAACATTGTGAATAGAAATAAGTAGGTGAATAGAAATAAGTAGATGAATAGAAATAAGTAGATGACAATTACAGACAATAGGGAGGATTAAGTTCCTAAAGTCATATATTGTTATTTTAACCTAAACCACCATAATATTTTGTGTAATTGAGATTTGGTATTGTCAGAACTCTGTTGGAGTATTGAAGGTCTATGAGGATTAGAAAGTGCCCAGAAAGTGGTTCACAGCTGATGTCCGGTTTTTTTTTTTTTTTTTTTAAAACAGGATTATCTCCTGAGATGTGTAGAAATGAACTCTTGTCAGAGTTTCAAAGGAATTAATGTTTTTTGGTAAAATGTGCTAATGTAAAGAGTTAGAAGATTAGTGATACATAATGAAAGCAATGCATTCTTTCGCATGGAAATGGGAATATAATAAATGTCTTGCAGGTGACTGGGGCTGTAGCAATTTTATTGAAGATTAAAGTTTGATTGACCTTTGTTAGGGTGATTAACCCTTCTGAAATTAAAAGCCAGAGCTGAATTATTCTGCTCAATTTAAATGCAAACATCGAGCAGGTCGTATGTCATTCAAATAATAATAAGAAGAAAATCTTCCTATTTTAATTTTCATTTTTGCACTTCTGAGTGGTATGCTGCTTTAGAAGGACCATAGCTCTCGCAAAAGCATTCTGGTGGCAGAGAATATAGAATAACGTTACAGATAATTGGGAGCATATAGGAAGAGTCCCAAGCACTACTGCCTGCATTCGAAACATCAAAACCACCATCCCAACAAAAGCAGGGAGCATGAAGCCAATCTCTGTACACTGAAAATGCATGCTCCCAATAGAAAAACAACCTAGGGATGTCCTGAAGGGGTTAGGAATAAATAACAATGACATCTCTATTCTAGTTCAGTGCCAACCACCGAAATTGCATATCATATCCATGTTAAATCTACATGATGTCTCCTGGAAATGCGTGCTTTTTGGTACAGTTGCTTGTGAAGCAGTTTCTAAAGGTTGATTATTTCTGATGTCTGGAATTTCATTCTCCATGATCTCTGACAGTTTCTGAATGTATTCAGTATTTTCATTAAGTTCAAAAATGCTGTAGGAGAAGCTAACTAATTATTTGCAATGCCATTTAATGGTGTAGTTTTATTTTTCTTTGTTAAATTTTCTAAGCCTTGGTGAAAAGTTGTGTATTCGCATTTCTTCAAAAAACTGTTTCCATTTTTCATATCATGTTAATTTTGTTTAGTTCTAAGTCAGTGAATATTTTTAGTCTTAGGTCCCACCACATAGTGAATGTGTCTGCCTTTTATATGTCTGTGAACTATTAAAATGATAATAAAGGTTCTCTTCCTTCCATATGTAATTTATTTCTCTCTTTTCATCAAAGAATTCACTCTGAATCTGTCAAGGTAGAAAAGTCCAAGGCATTATAGTGTAAAAATTAAGAAGCCTGAGGTGCTATAGTTTATTTTTGCACAAGCTTTTCATGTATTCTTTTAACATCCTTCTAAAAGATAGGCTTCTACTCCAAGCCTGTGAAGAAAGTCAAAGATGAAAAACTTGTTTTAGAGTGACTGAGATTATTCAGCTGGCAAAGTCACTCTGGCATCCTCCAGAGAGTTGGATAATACCTTGAAGCGTAGATTAATAATATGTTTAACTAAGATCTGTTTGCTGTAAGGATAATTTCCTAGTTCTTAATTGTGGGACAAGTGTTCAACCATAAATTGTAAACAAATACGTTGTTCTGTACCTTGTCTGATAAAGTGTAGATTATCAGCTTTAGCTTCAGTACATTGAATTGTCAAACTTTAAAAAATTCAGTTGTTTCATGATACTTGTTTTCTTATCCAAGATAATTTTGACTAAAAGATAAACATGACCACTAAATTATATCTCTAAAATAAGCAATATTAATTCTTCAGACATAATTTGTCTTCTCTAATTTAGATTAATCTTATTTTACCTCTTAACAGAACTAAATGAAAATAATCTTCAGTATTAAAATTTGTTATAAATACAACATTCTCTAAAGCACAAAAAGCTAATGTGCTGAACTGCTGATAACATCCTTCTCTACATTGTCATTAATTATTAGCAGTCTTTTTATTAAAGAAAATCATGGGTTTGGAAGGTGAAATTCATATTGTTTCAGTGTAGAAAAAAGTGTTGGTGAAAGAGCAAAGGAAAATAAGATTATACTTTGCTAAATCCCAGATCCAATAATTTATTTTGCTTCAGTGTGCTTCGAAGACATTTTATTTCTTTATGTTGCCTTTGTTTTCTATCAATCGGTTTCCACCTAATCCACCCAGTCCCAGCCCTGACATTTTCTCTTACGGTTGTGAAATAACATTCTTTGCTATGAATAAGCCAAGATTAATCCATTTGATATTTTATAGACTGCATATTTTAGCTAGAGGGTTTCTGTTTAAAAAGCAGACTGTTTTAAAAAGTGACCAGTGGTGTTGTTTTATTTGTTGTGCATTGTTTATGAGTCAGCAATTTAATTTAATTTTACAGAAATTTAGAGTAGATGTACTATAAGCGATTTTATTCTTCTGGACTAAGGAGAGATAGCAAATGGCAGACTCAAGGATTTTCTAGGTTTTTCAAAAAAATTATTCATAGTAAAAAAGTAGTCACATATGAATTTTTCAAGATTATCCTCTTTAACAGACAATAATTCTAAAATAAAATTATTTGGTTAATAATGGTCAATGGAATTACTTCTTGTAATTTGTTTAATAAAATCATAAAAAATGCTCTAGAAACGATAAGTGTCCCAATGTTAACTTTCCAACTTAATTAGGAAGATTAGTTTTCTAGGACTAGTTTTCAAGTGAGTTGGAAGGTGACCTAATATAGCATAGTGGTCTGTGGCCTATTTGATACAATTTACACTATTTGTATTAAAATTATCATACTATCTCTACGTATTACTTTGGAATCAGAGAACTTCATAAAAAGATACTTTTAACCCAAATGCCTTCAGCATTAGCATTTCTGGAGCCATCATTGACTAACCTTTATTCAGTTTCAACAAGTCCTTTATTAAGCACCTAGTATGTTTCAGGTACTCCCCCCAATCCAGTGAGGTGAGCCTATGAGCCATGTTGTATAAACAAGAAACTCACACGCAGATTGGCGAAGGTTTTACCTGAAGTCAGATAGCTAGTCCGTGGCACAGCCTGGTTTGGAAGCTGGTGAAGCCTTTCCTTCACCAAAGCTGTCTTTGGGATAATCATAGCATTCCACTTCGCTAAAACTTGGAGACTATAAGAATAGGATTCTTGCAAGATGAATTTAAACCATTTCCACAGAAAAAAGAATTTACTAAAACTCAGGAACTACAATGAGATAATTAATTCTGTACCGATTCACTCTAGAGGAAGTATGAGAGGAGGGGGTTTAGAGTGCTTTGAGTAATACACTGGGTCACCCATGCAATTAACATTACTCAGTGGGCTTATTTCATAGAGAGAAGACATTTTCCTCCCCAAATATTAATAGTTTAGTTCATTGAAAACCAATCATCAGGCTTTTTAAAAAACTGTCTTTAAAATGCTTGCGCTTACCTATCTTTCTTTTAAAATTTATAAATAATTATGTTTAACGGAATCTTAAAGTCAGAGACATCTGTCCTACCTCATATGGTTTCTTTGGTGTGAGCAGTTTGACAACCTGTTGATAAATGTGTCTCTATATTTTATAATTCCTGCTCTTGAAACTGAGTATAAGTCTGTTAGATGTCTATGCTGTCAGGAATTGCCTAATTGTTTATGACAAATGCATTTAAAGGAATATGTGGAAAAAATATTTTTGATAAATATCAAAAAATAAATATAGAAGTACTGTATTGCTGCAATATGAGGAAAAAAACATGCAAAATAATTGAAAAAAAACTTTTTTCTCCTTTTCTTACTTATGAGAAAAAAAGAATTAACTTGAGTTATGCAAAAAGTAAACTTCTGCAAAATTAGACCAGGTGGTTCCAAAAATTTGGGATTGACAGATTCATTTTCACTTGGTGATTTCATCAGCTTTCTCATTGTTGACTCTTTTGGTTTGTAAACTCTCTGAAGTTGACACAGAGAAGTGTGGTCAGTCTAAATCCATCTCTGTATTTATCCGCACGGCCTAGAAGAGACGCTGATATGTGGTAGAGGGTGAGGAAGTGTTTGTCAACTTGGATTGAAAGTGACTATTACCATTAAGATAAAAGTAGGGACACTGAGCCCAGTACTTCATTATAAAGGCCTGGTGTTTACATTAAGAAATAAAACTAAGCTTCAAAGTCTGAAGGAGGAAAAAGAAAAAGTAGAAATTTGTGACTGTGTATATTATACACAAATAATCTCCATCCTAGATTATTCTTATATCTACTTCAGATGCTTTTTAAAATGATCCAGGTTTCTTTACTTTAGCTTTAACTTATGCCCATGAATCTCCCCTTAGCCAGAACCTGTTAGTCACTATTTAGCCACTTATTACTTCACAACAATGAAACTAGTTTTTCTGAGCTGATTAAAATATTTAATCAAAATGATCAGTTTGGTTTATGTTTGGAGAGACAGAGGAAAAACAACTTAGAGTCTTCATTTTGAAAACGAATGAAAAAGCAACTAAAGGGCATTGTGTAGAATCAGAGAAGATGAAGAATATTTGCAGGAAAATAAATTGCTATTGTGATTCTAATTACAAATGAAAGTATTTTGTAGCAGAGAAAATTAAAGTGTTTAATAAAATGAGACATACTGAGAGAATCTTCCCTAAGAGATGCTAGACAAGATGGAAGATCAAGTTTGACCAACATCCTTTCTAATTATATAAATACTTGAGAATTCATTAACCATTTGAGTCCTGCTTGATGATTAAACCCTTAGGCAGATGTGAATCAACTTTACTATGTGGAAACATTGAGGAAAACATTTATAAAAAATATGATCCAATTTCTGAAAATACAGGCCAATTATAGACTGAGATTTAATTTAGGAATTTTACACTGTCTGCATGATGTATATATTAATGATGATTTCTCTTGTCTCATTCTTTATCTTCACGAGCAAAAGGAGATTTTTACTCATTGACATATTATTGAAGAATCTCACTTTTTTGCAAAATTACACATTTTTTTGCATAAATGTGCCTAATTACCTGAATTCAGTTTTGATTAGCAGTGTTAATTGATGCAGCTGTGGATGGTATCTGTTTACCCAAATTACCATGTGCAAACAGCAATATGTCTGGAAGTGAATATGCTAAACTGAAAATACTAATTAGGTAAGACAGATTGTTATTCAAGTCACATCGTGGAGCTTTCTAATGAAAGCCTGGATGTGTCAGGGTTTCATGATATTCAGACAGAAATGTCTATATTACATATGATTTCTAAATTTAATTCATAAGAACAGATGGGATGTCAGCCAGGGTTCTTCTGCCTTATTCTGGTATTAATGTGAATATTTTACTCAACTGGAGATATATTCATGTGTTTTTTTGTGAGAAACTCATCATGTGCTTTGACAATATGCCAGCCCTGTACATCCAGACACTTCTATTTCTTTATCAATATATTTGAAGATTATATCCACCTACCATCCCAAAGATGAAGATGGATAAGCCATCTTGCAAGCTTAATCACATCAGCTGGTTAATTTAATCATATCAAATAATAGAAAGGTTAGTTAAACAGGCAGCTTAACTGAGTAATATTTTATGGATGTTTTCCTTTTGCACCCCCCAAAAATAATAATAAAGGTTTGATCCTAGGATTGTTAGGAATCAGTGAACAATTCACAGGACTGAAAGGTGAATTCTCATTGCCTTCAGGTTGTTTTGAATCTTTAATCATTTAAAAATGGATAGCAAAACAGTGCTTATTTTCTAGTGCCCGGTTTTAAAGTGTTAACAGCCTTTTTTGTCTTTGGTTTCCATTAGCTTTGTCCTAATGCATGACCTGCTTTGCTTAAGGTTTTTCTTGAAAGAAAGCATTAATCTTTACTTTCTGCTGTGGCACTCAGAACTCATTAATGGCAGTGTAAGTTAGAGGTATCTGAAGCTTAGAGTACAAATCCTGCAGATCAGATAGTGAAGAAATAATGGACCCATCTTTCCTTTCCCAAGAGGCTAAATAACTGCTTAATGCATAATAAGTCTCCTCTTCCCAAAGGCTGTGAAAATAAGGCCTCTTTACTCAACCTTAAGAGTTTAAGATCCCTATTAGATATTTTAAGATGCCACGAGCTAAATGGGGGTGATTTTCATGATGCAAATTTGAACATAATTATAGTTTGGCACATTTAATTTAGGTTTAAGTGAGAATCATAATTACCAAAAATTGAATTATTTCAATTATGCTAATTTCTATCCCCAAAGTTTTGTGTAATTTGGATTCTCTAAAACAGGTTTAGATCCTGCAGAATTACAATGGAGTCTCATACTAAAAATAAAAAATTTGTGAAAATGATTCACAAATGATTCACAGCTAGTTACATCTTAGATACAGAAATGTTGACATACTGTTAACTGGCCCAGGAAAACTGGAGGGGCTGGAAATGGCTTAAATCAAAAATAGAAACAAGGGCATTATGAGTTAACTGTTTGGACCATTTGATTACCATTTTCTACATCAATACTAATTTAACATATTATTGCTATTTGCTGTCTAATCAATGAAGCTAATTTCAGTATTTTAAAAATAAAATTTGTGTGCATTACAGTTATGATTATTTAATAGTACACTTTCAGAAAAAAGAATACTGTAGTCATCTTCAGAATTATCTTGCCTTTGATTATCATTTAAAAGCATTAGGCCTTTCAAAGGTGCTTAATGTAAAATTCCTTAATTCTTGGAGATGAAGAGTTGGAAAGTTTCATTTCCCTGTGGCTGAAGGTAGCTTGGTAAATGCTCCATGGGCAGTGCAAGAGAGTTCTTTGTTACAGAACCAAAGTGTATGTGTACGTAACTGTGTGTGCACATACATTCATAAAATCGCCTAACCATTGAATTCAGACACTAGATTTGGCCAACCAGTTTGATTTGTCAGGTATGTTTATTTCTGAGTTCACTAAGGCAACTGCTAAATAAACCTAAGTCTGCTTTTACAGCACAGACAAAGGAAGAAAATTCCTTCCTAAAAGTACAGCAATCTATTCTAAACAAAACGATGCCTGGGCACTTTTTGCTATCATGAGATTATCCAAATATTTTAGTAAAGTTTTGTTTTGTTTTGTTTTAATCTTCATGTGGAGATGCGAATGTGTTTCGTGTAGGACTCTTGAAACACATGAGCATTTCTACATTTTAACTTTAAAATGGGAAAACAGGTCAGTGATGTCAAATCGGAAACAGGGTTATGAAATTTTATCAGACATTTCAATGAATTGTCTTTAGGCAAATCACCCAATCTCAGTGTGCAAATTTAGTTAATTTTAAGAATAAACATAGCTATCTTTCTGACTTATTAAGGATTTATCATTTGTGCCCAAGGTTCAACGGATCTGTAAATGAAGTGTGTGAATCTTGTCTTTGAACTCTAATTGGCATGTGAGGGAGGCAGGTCTGACTGAGTTAAAGGCTGAAGGACTTAATCCTTTGAAGAAACTTTGATTTAGTTTTATTACTTCTAAGTATTGCTAATGTATTCTAAAATTAATTTGAGTCTGACTGCTTGGTGTATCCTGATTTCCTTTCCAAAGGATAGATTATAGGCGCATTGAGGGAAATCTATTTCTTTGTTAACCTTCTGTCTAACCACAGTCACAGCTTTACCACTGAGTAGTGTTGTAGTGTTGTGCACACAGTAGGGACACTTGAAGTGCTAAGAGAGTGAACAGTGGTTACCATGAATAAAAACTATGAGCATTAACTCCATTTGTAACTGTCAATCACCTGTATTTCACGACCAGTGTGTTACCTGGCCCAGGGGCCATAAAGCCCCTGAAGACATTTTAAAAAATTTAAAGCTCCTGTTTTTGAAAAAGATGTATATTTTTGGTTGGCTTATTGTCTGACCAAAGAAACTCTATAACATTTCACAAAGAATGGAATTCATTTGAACTTGTTCCCTGAAAAGTATAGCACATGGATTAATACACACTTGGATTAATGCAAATTTCAGACAAATGGGACTTGAATTGCTAAGCAAAGCTTGTAGATGGGCAGATCTAAATTCAAATTTTGCCTGTGTCATTTGCTAGCAATGTGATTGGGAGGCATTTTCCTAGATCTTTTGGGCCCTAGTTTACCCATTTGGAAAGAAGAGAAAATAATACCTATTTATAGTGGTGTTGTGAATGAACTATATAATGTATATAAATGCCTTAACCCAATGCCTAACATCAAGTTTACACTCAGTAAATAATAACTATAATTGCTGCATAAAGTACAGTAGCTCTGTGTTAGAAACCATCAGAGGCAATTAGAGAAGGTTTTAAAATCTGGCATTCATTAATTTACTTAAACTTTTATGCAGTAAAATTTCCAATCAGTGTGAGTGTATCCATAGATTAGATAGATAAATAGATAGACAGATAGATATAGATATAGATAGATAGATACACAAGTCCTTTTTGTCCCAGGTGTATATATATATATGTGTGTTTTGTACATACACATATATCATTTATGTAAGGACAAAATTAAATACCTGGCTTACTGAAAGTATATAGTACATACACTTCTGGCTTTCTTATTTTCTAATAATTTCTAACAGCTATACAACACTTCATAGCTCAAAAATAACTCTATACATATTATCATATTTGATTTTCACAGCAGCAAGACAGGACAAGTGATATTGCATTCATTTTCTATAAAGTACACAGAGATGTTAAGTGATTTACCTGGTATTACTTTAGTGAAGACAGGAAAGATGAAGGTAGGAGACTATACTTGGAATCTTTTTCTGGACTGTTTGGAAAAACAAGCTAATAATACTGTTTTTCCATGGAATATTGGCAAACAAAAATGTCTTAAGTGAATAATACTACATTTAACTATACGTCACAGAAATGAGTATATTAAGAAATCCAGGTCTCGAAAGGTGGATAGAATTAGTTTCTCCTCAGTAAACGTTTATTAAGATACTCTGACTCACTGCCTTCCTTCAACAGCTAAACATTCTCATTTCCACTCTTATTAATAGGGCTTGTATGAAAATGGAGTGGGCAAGTTAGAAAAGCTGGAACCAGGAACTTAGGTCTCCCTTAGGCTCAGACAAAAGCTCAGAGATCTAAACATGGTAAAATGTCTAGAGATTTCTTAAGAAATTAGCACATGGAGGCAGATTTAAAAAAAAAAAAAGAAGAAGAAGAAGATGCTTCCTTTCCTTTTTATAAGGAATTTTATATAGGAAACAGAAAATGACCCAAGGAAGCCATTGGATTAAAATATTTTACTGATTTAACAATTATCTTACAAATACCTTCTGTATGTCAGCTATTGAAAAGGCACTTTAGGAACATAAAACGTGCAAGGCACAATGTCTTCAAGGATCCTAAATAAGCATCCTTATTATTATAATAATTACTATATGCTTATTGCAACAATGATATCATTAACAGATAAATTATTTGTCTTTTAAATTCTATGGATATTAAGAAACACATTCATTCATGTATTCCTTCAACAAGCATTTATTCCTTCTTGCCCTGGGTAGTGGAATATGAATGTGGGCTTGGAAGTCAGGTAGCCTGAGTTTAGATCCTTGGTTCTCCACTGATTAGAGGTGGGGACAATTATATGAATGTTAGCTTCCATGTCTATAAAATTGAATTGATCATAAGATTGATATGCGAATTATTATTTGCAAGATACTGCCCCTTGTGCATGGCATACACAAGAACTACTCTATTATCATTATTATGCTTCTCCACTCAAGGGATATACAAGTAGTTAGGGAGTGAAACAAACACACCTGAAGCAACTAGATAATTTTAATATGACATGGAAATCATTGTAATCTCACTTCGCCTGGACTCTACAGGTGCTGATGAATTTAGAAACGGGAAAGGACTTCTCGAAAAAGAGAAAATAATACCAAAAATGTTTTCTGTACAGTGTGGTGTCTAGATCTAGCCATGTCTTTGTTCAATATATGCAGCCTGATGAACACCTCCCTGGGGACCACTGTTAATTTAGAAGCCTACAACATCTGTGCAATTTAAATAGGACCAGAGCCCAAACACCAAAACACATAGAATATGATTTCCTATTCAGTGTGGTTGAATAGGACCACATCCATCCCTAGGGCTTTGATTCATGAACTACACAGCCCTAATTGACATGGGGTTGTTGCCTTTTCAGATAGCACGCATGGCAGAGTTTCGGTGTATTTGGACTTCTTCAGGGTTCTTACATCCAGAAAGTCCAAATTAGATTTTTGTCATTAGCTTGTCAAGCTTCTCTTAAGTCCACTTAATGAGGTCTGCAGTGGAATGTCTTTTATGTTCTGTGGCCTTTATGCTTAGTCTCAGCTACTCTCAACTGTGGCTGAGAAGTTAATGAAGTTACCACAGTGTTCACTTGAGGTCTGCTGCTTTTGAAAACACACCTCGTATGTGTTTGGGTATTTAAATTCTGTTTTCTAGCTTTTAGGGTTTATATCCTCGTGGTGCATTCAAGTGCTATGGAAATAAGACCAGATGGATGTGACAACCAGCCATTCGGGAAATTACATACACATTACATTTTAAAAAACCAGTGTACATATGTCTATCTGGATGTGCTCATATGCCGGATTATTTTTGTTGCATCCAAATGGTTGGGATTTCAGTGAAGCAGTTACTTAGAATGTCAGCACGAGCATTCCTTCCAGGAGGAAAGCAGGGCCCGCACCAAGCCTTTTTGTCAAAAACAGTCGAACGTGGGGACAGAGTAAAGGCCGTTCTGCATTTCTCTACCTCCTTTTAGTTTTTTCCATAGTTCTCATCACTACAAGACTTTATACCATAAAGTTGTTGGTTGTCTATCATCCCTCTGGAAAGTAAATGCTATAAGGACTGGCAATTTTTCTGCCCTGTTTAATACTTTAGTGTTTGGCACATAATGAGTGCTCTATATATGATAATGAATACATTCACAATCACTGAGATAATGAAATCATATTTAATTCCCTTCCCTTTGTGCTGAAGCCGGCATAATATGGAGGCTTTCTTTTGTCTCTTAAATGATGTGCATATGACTATGAATAATGCTTTTGCTGCTGCCTAACATTTATATAATGTTTACTATATGCCAGACACTGTTCTCAGTACTTTACATCTAATTCTGACAACCCTTTGAGGTGGGGGCTACTATTCTCCCTTTTTTATGAATGGAAAATGGAAGCACAAATCCTACCTGATGGAGCCAGGATTCAAACTCACCAGTATGATCTTCTACATCACAAGTTGTTAAAATGTGGCTTCTGGGGTTTGAAAATAAGTCATCTCAGGAATGTATCCATCATTCTGGTAAGCAAAGAAAGCCATCCTATAACCATGATCTCTTAGTTTTGTGCTATTCTTAAATATGCAATTCAGTTTAGCTCGGTGGTGCAAAGATAATTATTCCCATTTTACTCTAAGAAGTAGGAATCTGTAGAGGCATTCACTTTTCCTATTTTCTATTATATCTCTTCAGTGATTTGCCTACCTCCTTGCCCTTCTATCAAAAAGAAAGAAGAGGAGACTAGAAGACTAATGCTGTAAATAAACACTCCAGGTTTTGATGCTAGTTAAAATATTGCATTAACAAGCCCAAAGCATATTGTCAAACTAAATGGAAAAATTGGTATTGAGGATTTTATCTTGGCTTACTCATGGTTACTCAAGTTCATTCTTACTAAAACATATTGTGATAGAATAATCAGATTTAGATTTGAAGTTAAGAAATATCATATAACTTTTAGTAACAATTGTGCCTGCCCAATTGGGTTTGGTTAGCCTGATAGTAAAAATTAGTTTGTAATCCTCAGCAGAGAACCCACATGATAGTGTAGGCTTTGTCTTAGGTTAGTGCCAGAATTGTAAATTCCTTAAAAACTGGTGAAAATCAACTCTAGACACTTAGGTAATCAGAGAGTGGACAGTATGTACAATGTAATGGCTAAGTCTTCAGAAGAATGGCACAATTTTCAGGGGTGTATTTGTGTAGTGGGGGAATCGAGTTCCATAGCCGGAGATGGCACCATGTCTTCGCTAGAATTGTAAATTATGTTCATTAGCTATCAATTTCCTTGAAACCTTTCCTATTGTCCTTCCACACAGCAATATTATTTTATCAACTAATTTCCCTGCAATCCACTCCAATCAGTCCAGAAGGTCAAATCAATTTTCTTGTATCTCTTTTTCTCCTGAATTAATCAGTCCAATGAAATCCCATTAAAAAGTCACATGGCTTTTTTGGGGTTTATATAATCCTGTTGATTCCTTCTATATAATATGTATTTGTTACCTAATATGATAGAATATCAATTTCTGCCCCCAATAACAGAATAAGATGATTCATGCAAAATGCTTAGCAGTACTAAGTACAGGGTAAAAAATTCCAATAAATTACATCTATTAATAGGCATCTATTCTTTGTAAACATATTTAATACATTGGAAGAGAACTGAAGAAAATCATTTTTCACAAGACCTTTTGGGTGTGCCCATGGTTTTTCCCATTCTGGGTCAGATCAACAAAATCACATTTACATTAAATTACACTCTTGCACTTCAGGCTCTCTCTAGTCTATTTCCTCATATTTTTCCTTTCATATACTGTATTATGAAGGCAACTGGTACTCAACTAGCAACCATCATCATCACCGTGATAACTATATCTTCCCAAAATAGTACCAACATTTATGGAGTAGTTTATAATGCACCTTTACATATGTTTTCTTCTTTCCACAGTCCACAGTGGTTGACATTGCAAGTATAGAGGGAACATCATGGAGCTAGTGAGGGACAGATCTAAGATTTAGAGTCTGACTCTTAGATGTCCTTCACAATGATAAATAAGAGATTTGTGGGATTATTAATGCTGTGGATAATTTTGAATAAACCCTGCAGACATGTCCCACCCTCAGAGAACAATTTTTTTAAAACTAATCAGTCATTGAGCTTGACCTTAAGGAATGTGAATATTCTCTCCTGTATCTCTTCTTCTATCACCTTCAGTTAGCATCTTTGGAAAGGGCTCTCAGTTTTTGGCTTCCAGTTACTCCCAAGCTTTTCTAGCAAGTAGAAATGCAAGCAGATAATCAGGGGATAGGGCTACGGATATTTGCGTTTTCATTAGGACTATAAAATTTCAAGGGCAGAAATATAGCAGGTTATGGTATTGGATGAGGAAAAAATCCTAGGGATGAGCAAGTTCTAGTCATATTTCTAACACTGCAGGTTACCTATGACTCCACGTAAATATGTCTAACAGCTTTAGAATGGAAGAAGAGATGAGTAGGGCACACTTTTTAAAAATTACCTGTGTCACTGGATGGGATGAGAAATGGGAATATGCCAGTTTCTTATGTAAATAACAGTTCATCAAGTGACATAAACACTTCAGATAACAGGAAGGATTTACCTGCTGGTGCAATTTTGAGTGTTTAGTCATCACTGGCACAAAAAGAAAGTAGGAACTGTTAAGAGGATGACTTAAGTAGAGCTGAAGGAGATATGCCTCAATCATTATTACCATCAACTATTGTTATTTTTTATGGTATATCCTAAATTTGGTAATTTGGTTGTCATTGTCCTTGAAGGGCTTTTATCTGAGGTGCATTGCTATTTTTGAGGACTTTTAATTTTTCCCTGTCACTGAGAATATTTGAAAAATACTACTTTTTTGTGGAGATATCTAATCTTTCACGTTTTAAATCAAGGAAATAGGCTGGGTGCGGTGGCTCACACCTGTAATTCCAACATTTTGGGAGGCCAAAGTGGGTGGATCACTTGAGGTCAGGAGTTTGAGACCAGTCTGGCCAACATGGTGAAACCCCATCTCTACTAAAGATACAAAAATTAGTCAGGCATGGTGGCACACACCACTAATCCCAGCTACTTGGGAGGCTGAGGCAGGAGAACTGCTTGAACCTGGAAGGTGGGAGGTTGAAGTGAACCGAGATCTCACCACTGCACTCCAGCCTGGGTGACAGAGCAAGACTCCATCTCGAAAAAAAAAATAATAATAATAAAATCAAGGAAATGTTGATGCCAAAGTAAATTTTGTGACTATTTTATGGCGGTGGAAGGTAAAAAAAAATTCTTAATTGACAAATTAAGATTGTATATATTTATCATGTATAATATGATGTTTTGAAATATGTGTCTATACATGGGGAGTGGTTCAAGGAAGCTAATTAACATATACATTATCTCACGTACTTATCTTTTTTGTATGTGATGAGAACACTTAAAATCTACTCTTAGTGATTTTTCAGGCATACAATTAACTATAGTCACCATATTGTACAATAGGTCTCTTGGACTAATTCCTTCTGTCTAACTGAAATTTTGTATCCTTTGCCCAACATCTCTCCAACCTCTCACCCTCTCCAGCTCTTGGTAACCACCATTTTTCTCTATCTTTCTATGAGTTAAACTTTTGTAGATTCCACATGTAAGTGAGATCACATGGTGTTTGTCTTTCTGTGCCTGGCTTATTTCATTTATTTCATTTAACATGAAACAGCCAGGCATAGAAAGATTGAACTGGAGGTCAACTGGAGGATGACTTCCAGTTCATTCTATGTTGCTGCAAATGACAGGACTTTATTCTTTTTTTATCACTAAATAATAATAATAATATAATAATAATATGTATATATAACATCTACACTGTGTATGTGTATCACATTTTCTTTATCCATTCATCTGTTGATGAACACTTAGGTTCATTCTTCATCTTGGCTGTTGTGAATAATGCTACAATGAACGTGGGAATGCAGATATCTCTTTGACTCTGACATATGAATTTTATTTCCTTTGGACAAATACCCAGTAGTGAGATTGCTGGATTATATTACAGTTTTATGTTTAATACTTTGAGGAATCTTCATACTGTTTTCCATAATGGCTATACTAACATACATTCTAACCAATGGTGTGAGAGGACTCCCCTTTCTACACATCCAAAACAACTCTTGTTGTCTTTTGTCTTTCTGACAATAGCCACTATAAAAAGTTGAGGTGATATCTGATTGTAGTTTTAATTTGCTTTTGTCTGATAATTAGTGATGTTGAGCCTCTTTTCATATACCTGTTGGCCATTCATCTGTCTTCTTTTGAGAAATGTCTATTCAGGTGCTTTGCTTAATTTTAAATCAGATTATTTGTTTTCTTGCTACTGAGTTGTTAGAGTTCTTTATGTATTTTGGATATTAGCCCCTTATCACATGTATAGTTTGCAAATACTTTCTGCCATTCTGTAGGTTTTCTCTTCATTTTGTTGATTATTTCCTTTGCTGTGCACAAGCTTTTTAGTTTGATGTATTCTCATTTGTCTATTTTTGCTCTTGTTGCCTGTGCTTTGGGGTCACATTTTTAAAAAATTTATTACCTACACCAATGTCATGGAGCTTTTCCCTTATGTTCTAATCTAGTAGTTTTACATTTTCTGTTCTTACATTTAAGTCTTTAACCTATTTTGAATTGATTTTTGTATATGTTTTGAAATAAGGGCCTACTTTCATTCTTCTCCATGTGGATGTTCAGTTTTCTTGACATTTCTTAAAGAGACTGTTCTTTTCTCATTATGTAGTCTTGACACCTGTCAAAAATAAATTGACCATAAATGGGTGAGTTTATTTCTGGTCACTCTATTCTATTCCATTGGTCTATGCATTTGTTTTTATGCTAGTACTCTGCTATTTTGATTACTATAGCTTTGTAGTATATTTTGAAGTCAGGTAGTTTGATGCTTCTAGCCTTGTTCTTTTTGCTTAAGATTGCTTTGGCTATTCACAGTCTTTTGTAGTTCCATACAAATTTTAGGATTTTTTTCTATTTCTGTAAAAATGCCATTGGAATTTTGTAGGGATTGCTTTGAATCTGTAGATCATGAATATTTTAACAATATTAATTCTTCCAATCCATGAACATGGGCTATCTATTTTAATTTCGTTCATCAATGTCTTATAGTTTTCAGTGTGTAGGTTTTTCACCTCCTTGGTTAAATTTATTACTGAGTATTTTATTTATAGTTATTATAAATGGGATTTTTTAAAATTTCTTTTTCAGATAGTTTATTATTAGTTTATAGAAGTACTGCTAATTTTTATATGGTAACATTGTATCCTGCAGATTTACTGAATTTGTTTATTAGCTATAACAGGTTTTTTTGTAAAATCTTTAGGGTTTTCTATAAATAAGATCATGTTGTCTGTAAACAGGGACAATTTAACTTCTTCCTTCCAATTTGGATGTAGAAAACATATTTTGATCACATAAAAAAACAAACAGAGAAAAGTCTAGCAATTGAATTTTTAAAATAAATACTGGTGATTGACTTGAAAAGGTTTATTTTCATTTTATCCCTTGCAATAGATATTTTTTCAAGCTCTAACATACACTAAGATCTGACAGCAGAAACTTTTGAAAGACTGGTTTGAGAACATCAACAAAACAAAAAGATTTGAGAGTTTGCAGGAAGTCTGGCCTTACCATTTCCTACTATGCACCCTGGGTGGTTTTGAACTCTGAGAGAGATTATGAAACATGTATACCTGCCCATCATTAGCATTCAAACGAGGTTCCATAAGAAGTTGAAATCTCCTTAAGGGAACATTGGTAGAACTTCAAGTCCTTTATAGTTTTCAGAAAAGAGTATGTTTTATTGTACCAAATCACTGGCAGAGAGCTAAGAATATACATTTTGTATAAATATGTATTCACTTAATTCATCAAACAGAATCTTTTCTTTTATAGCCAAAAGAGCCATTCTCAGAGAGCATATGGGCAATCAAAATATTCTCAAAGCCTGAAAGCCAGAAGTAGCTTTTGGTTTATTTACTGGGGTATGTCTTTCTAAACATTCTTTTTAAAATTAGCCCCAAAGGGCAATAAATTAGGCCTCTCTCAGGCCTGAGTGAATAAGAAAGATGAGGATTAAAGGACATTCAGCAAGGATGCCATTCACATGGTGTCTGTCTCAAGGGGTAGACCCAATGTGGTAAGTTTAAACAGGAAAAAGTAAACATGGAACCATTACTGTGTTCATGCAGAGCAATCAAAACTTTCTCAGCAACATGCTTTTCACAAACTCAATGAGGCAGCATGGTTGTCAAGAAAACGTATCCCTGAAGGTTTTTCTTTCTTAGTTTTTCCCCTGTTCCAATCTCGTTACTATCTGTTAGCAGAGTCCGAGATACTGATGAGAAATCACAAACATTAAAGAAATAGATGGGTCAATTTTGATAGAAATGGAACTGTTGACATATAAGCAGGTGTTCATTAATGAAGGGTAGGTTCAAGACCAGTGCTCCACAGAAATAGAACAAAGTGAAATAACCCAAGTTTGATTTTCAAATACCTATAGAATTCAGTATTTTGTAATAAATGTTTTCTTTCCCATTTTATATGCCAAGAGGCCAAAACATACAATGTTTAAGTAATTAGTATCAATCAAAAGTTTAAAGTTAAAAACAAGTGGAGAATATCAAATGGTATCATTGGTGAAGCACCCTTTCTCAGTGTTCTAAATATTGTATTGACAGCCATTAAAAATAAATATATAGCACTTTGGGAGGCCGAGGCAGGCGGATCACCTGAGGTCGGGAGTTCGAGACCAGCCTGACCAACATGGAGAAACCCCATCCATACTAAAAATACAAAAATTAGCTGGGTGTGATGGCACATGCTTGTAGTCCCAGCTACTTGGGAGACTGAGGCAGGAGACTCGCTTGAACCCGGGAGGCGGAGGTTGCGGTGAGCTGAGATCATGCCATCGCACTCCAGCTTGGCCAACAAGAGTGAAACTCTGTCTCAAATAAATAAATAAATAATAAAAATATTAAAAGGACTGAAATAATGTCCATAGTGTCCAGATATAGGAATATTGTATTTCAACAATCCAACATGAACTTGCTGAGGGAATTCACCTGTGTCAGTTAATTTAAGATGTAGTTAGCAAATTCTCACTTTCCTGGAATCACATAAAATATTCATAGATTCCTGTCAGTAATTGCGAAGTTTAATTTAAAGCCCCATTCTTGGCTCCATAAGATAAAATATTTCTGTAGGATCTCTATTTTCTCGACTTTATTATTCTTAGTGCAATTGGAACTATTTTGCAATCCCGTGCCACTATGGATCTAGAACATAGCATCATATTTTGTGGCATCTCTCCTTCATAATTGTCTTTGGAGCCATATATTCATTCACATACATGCAAAATGCAAAAGGGAAAGTATTTGGCTTTTCTAGAATTGCAAATTTATAGAGTCTTTATAAAGTCATTGATCCATTCATCCAGGTGAATAGAGCACTGACTGTTCCAGGTAGCTTACATATATAACTTCTAATTGTCACAACTCAGAAAAGTGGACAACATTATCACTATTTCGTAGAAGAGAACACTTAACTAATTGTGTCAAATCAAGTTTTCTAAAGTTATTCAGATCGGACCTTTAAATGAGGCTGACTCCAAAGACCATATTCTTTCTATAACATCACAATATGCTCTCTCTTACTATCTTGAGAGGCTCTACCAATTTAAATAGAAAAAGTATTAATGGCATTCATGGTTCATTGTTTAAAAAAAAAAAAGACCAAGTTCTGTTTCATTTTCCACTAAACCTCCTTAGTCCTCTTGGTAATTGAATAACCAAGCCCTGCCTTTTGTGTGCCATCAATGGGCAATATAGAAAAGTAGATAAAGGAGAAAAAATAAAAATAAAAAAGAGAGAATATTCCATCTGTCTACCTGGTAGTGGCTCATAGAAGAAGCAAAAGGAAAATACTTATTTTCCTGCTAATTATTTTTCTGTTTAAAGGAGGAAAGGAATGGCATGAGGTGAAGGATAAATAGAGAATATTGATGTGGTAATAATGATCAAAACAGAACAAAGAAGAGTTCATTTGGGGGTTATTTCTCCATTGCTCTGGCCATTCCACTCTTCGCTGAATAAGTGTATTCTGTTTGGCTTTCAAGCTAGGGTTGTCATGCAAGAAGTGTACGTTAATTTCATATTTTCTCATAACTTTCTTTTGGGGATAAGCCTTTTGGTTTCTGCTGTTTATTATTTCAAAGGCATCTATATGCTAATATGTTTTATGCTTATTATTTTCATGTTTGTCCCTTAGGTTATGCTTCATATCACCCACCAGGGAGGATCATATCTCATAAAAACTTTCAAATTTGATTTTGAAAATTATTCAGAAAAATTTAAGCCATGCTATCTCCCCACATAGGAAAGACTATGCTCTGGAGAGTCCTGTAATTTGCAGAATGGACTGAGATAACATTTGAGTTTCATGCTACCAAAATCCTCTTGAGAAGGACAGCTAGCTACCCAGAATATTTAACATTGTGACACTGAAATGTTGGATGAACGATTAAAATAAAGAATCTAGTCATAGGTTGTAAGAAATTGCTAAATTATTACGTTTAATCCAAAGAAGAGAAAGGAAAAGCTGTTTTCATTTTCCCCAGCCTCTGAGGCGTGTTACCTGCTTCGATTGCTGTAAATACTGTATTTTAATTGTATGTTATCCTTCCTTTGCATCATTTCTAGAAAGTTAATTTTAATGATACTAATGACTGAAGCTGAGTTTGTGCATAGAGGAAGAATCAGATAAAATAGAAATCTCATATAATAAGCCAGCTTGATGTTTTCTTCCAGAACTTTTATTACAGAGATTTTTAAATAAAGTCATAATCTATTTTGAAAGCAGGTTGGCATTTAAAAAGTGAAATAAAATTAGCCAATTAACTTGACATAAAATATTTCTTCAGGCATTGTCTTTTAAAGAAATCAAGGCTTAAAAACGGATTCCTTAACATGAATTCCTAGGATTCCTAGTTTACCTTGGAGGGCATTTATCATTTCTCCCTTGATTGAGAATTGGACTCCTTTCATTCCAAAGCCCTTCAGGGGTACAAATAAAGGGCATCATTTCACCCTCTACTGTATCATTCTCTGCCCTGCTCTGTTCTTAAGCAAGGAGTCAGCAACACTGAGGAATTTGTACTCCAGGTTTAAGTTCGTTTTGTGTACCAGCCTCCTCTTTACTCATTCCTCTACCTTTCAGTAGCTGCACCTAAATCCCTTTCTATGTTGTTGTTGTTGTTGCTGTTAAATGCTTTCACTTTTAGACCTCAGCAGTGACTTCATTCTGTAAGAAATGCAACCCAGCTACTGGTATTTCTCCTCTTGGCTCATTTTAGTGCCTCTTGAGCTACAAGACAGCTTTGTTAGTAGGAGAGTTTGCTCTCAGAGTTGGAAGAAAGGTCTCCTTCTGAAAGGAGTCCTGACAAGCAAACTAGGCTCTCCTCCAGACAGAAGGGGGTAAGAGTGAGCCTACAAAAGGCAGGTGAAGACAGGTACCTGGACAACATGTGCTAGGCCAGCCTACCAGCATTTCAACACTTATGGTCATAATCTCTCTGTAAATAAGAACTACACTGGGGATACATTTTGTGAATTTGTTAGAATAAATGATTGGTAAAATGTTATTTTACCAGTTGAAACGTGACTGTATTTGGTAAATTTTGTTAAAATAAAAGACCTATAATGGTTTATGTGCTAAACCCTGTGACCCATCATTTTTTTATTTTTATTCTAATTATTTGCCTGTGATAATAACAAAATAGCTATACATTTTACCTTTTAAAGTTGTGTTTGGAGAATAATTCATTGAACTAGCACATTTGGCTTAATTGCAGCCCTAGCTGAGAAGAAATGGCCTTTTCTTGCTCATCTCAGAACATAATTCAAAGATAATTCAAATAGAAAAGAAATTTATGTGTAGTTAGGCTCCAGAATTTGTGTGGTGCTGTTGAGCTATGCAACCTGATTAAGCAGCCTGCTAGGAGTATGCTAGTCTCTTCTTGAACTAAGTTCCATGAGGGCAGGAAAGATATCTATCAACAGCTCTTAGCTCATAGCTCTAGAAGGTTGTTGCAGGTTGTGGACTTTTAGCAAGTGTGTTGTGGTCATGCCTCAGTCTAAATGAGCAGTGAACTTTGGCTTAACTCACTCAACTTCAGAAATGCTGTGTGATCTTCAACAGTTGACACTCCTGGTCCTGTAATGCCCCTGGAGCATGATGAATAGTTTGAAGCTTTGAAATAATGTAGACTCAAATCAAATAAGCCTGGGTTTGAGTCCCAGCATCAATACCTACTAGTTTTCTGACAAAGTCCAATCTCTTCTAAGCCTCTCTAAGCCTCATTCCCGGCATGAGTAATATTTAATTGAAAAAAAAAATCAAGTTTACTTAAGTTGACTGCAACGACTAAATGAGATGATATATTTGCATAGTATACACACATAGTAAATGCTCAGCTAATTGTGATTTTTCTTTTCTTTCTCTCTTTTTTTTTTTTTTCTGAGATGCAATCTTGCTCTGTCACCCAGGCTGGAGTGTAGTGGCGTGATCTTAGTTCACTGCAACCTCCGCCTCCCGGGTTCAAGCGATTCTCCTGCCTCAGCCTCCTGAGTAGCTGGAATTACAGGCATGTGCCACTACGCCCAACTAATTTTGTATTTTGAGTACAGATGGGGTTTTGCCACGTTGGTCAGGCTGGTCTTGAACTCCCGACCTCAGGTGATCCATCTGCCTCAGCCTCCCAAAGTGCTGGGATTACAGGCATGAGCCACCACGCCCAGCCAATGTTGACTATTTCTATTATCATTATGACTTTTAATAGTAATAATACTTCTAGGATTGTTATTATTATCATTATTAATCATAGTAATGATTATGCAGAGGGTTCAAAACTTTTCCCTATGGATAACTTAAGTAGTAGAAATCAAAAGATGCATACATCAGATACTTTTCTGCCAATAAAACAGGGCCTACAAAAATAAACGTGGACAATTTCAAGTTTTCAGTGTGATTCACTGGAGACCTGTATATCATCACAAAGTTTCAGTAAACACTTTTAATTTAAAAAAAAAGTCTTAAGATAACACAAAAGGTGAAAATTTTGAAGATTCACAAAATGTTATTGCTTGTATCTAACCAATATCAATTATTCAGGTGAGATAGAAATAAAAAGTCAATTAAAAGCTAGATATTTCTACCCTCGTTGCCAAGAATCTAGGTGTCTAGCTAATGATCTTGCTCTTTCCCTTTTTTGGGGTACTTGATATTATGAGATGTTTTGTTTTTGGCTGCTTATATTGCTGGTAGTAGTGATTATGGAATACAATTTAAAATTATTAAATATTGTGAGGAATGGAACTGATCAGAATGAAGGCTTTCCATAAGAAAATACCTTGCTAGTTGAAAAGCTCCAGTGAGCTTCCAGGACATCTTCATGGGGCCGGCATGTGATATGAAAGCAGGCAGCTGGGTCTCAGGGCCATTAAAAAGTTATGGTCTTGCTGCTAAACAAGAGAAGAGTAAATAGGCTTGTATTTGTCTCTACAGCATATGGCATTGCACAGAAAGAAAAGTCAGATGTTAATTAAACCTTTGCAGGATTGGAATGGGTCATCCCATTCTGTACGAAAAAGTCAGCTTTGACCTTTAATTGCATGTCCCCCCTCAAAAGACCTGTAAACATATTTGCTAAAAGGTTCTTATTGCATCCAAGGCTCCTTTCAAGTAAAAAGAAAAATATTTTTTCTTTGTATTTGGAAGAGCTCTAATGACAACACAGCCTTTATTGAAATAAGATCTTGACTGTATATTGATATCTTTCATTTAATGTTTACCTTTTCCTGTGGATTTCCTTCTTTCACAAAGCCTTTCCTCAATGGAAATGCCAACAGTAAATTAACATCCATGCTGTGGTGTATTTAATGGTGTTTCATTTTAAATATTCACACTTGGATTAAAATCCAACATCATCTACGTTTCGCGTGTTTAGCATATAGTAGAGGCTAAATAAATAGCAGTTAAAAGAAAGTAATCTCACTAGAATTATGGCCACAGTTTCCTAGATTTCATTTCCATTCTGTCAGCCCTCCGTGAAGTTGGTACAATTTCCCTTCAAATGGGCAAGATTTGGAATTGTTCACAGTCACAAGTGAGAGAACAAAGTAAGAGAGATTTTCATTTATAAGATTGCCTTTCTCATCTATTGGTCTTGCCTCCCAGACCGTCTGTCTGTCTCTGGAAAGCAAAGTCAATAAAAATGATTAGGGTTGACATCTCACAAATGTACACCCTTAAACCATGAAGCAGTAATGCTGTGCAGGAAATATTTTTCTGACCTTTTCAAATTGCATCCAACTGTCTCGGGAATTTCTCAGTGACTAGAGGTAATAAGGTTCAATCCATTTTACCGGCTGGCTTCAAATTTAGTTCCTCCGAAGCTCTAACTTATCTATTCTTTGCATCTTGGTCCCAGCATCCATTCGGCACAGAAACCCATGCATCTAATCTTTCTTCCCCCTTCTCAGGTTCTTGCTAAAGGATCACGCTGTGGAATCTACAACCATGACAACTTTCCACTTACTGCTCCCTTGAAAAACAAAATATTAGCACAAGAAGATCAGTGGACATGTTGTCTTTTGAGAAGCCCTGGTTGAACTTAATTAGCTTTTAAATTTCATCCCATCTTACATCTCAGCTTTTACCTATGTGATTTATGCCTCAGTAATCTTCATTCTGTAAAACTTTTTCAACTTAACCAAACCATGGGCATTCTCTCGAATATTAAAGAGGCAAAAATATGTGAATTTCTTTTATGTTAAATTAATTTTGCTTTTTCTTCTGTGAGTCCAAATGCAGCAGACATACTCCCCTAGAAAGGAAGGGAGTCAGCCAAGTGTGACGTGTTAAAAGGCAGCTGGGCAGCCTCTTCACCGTGTTCCCTGAAGGAGAACAGAAAACAGAAGCTGGGGACACATTTCTTAACCTCATGAAAGTGTTAGATGTCAGGAAGCCTTGACAAGAAATTAAAAAGCTTGTCTTACTTTTTACATTTAGAGCATCTCCATGCTGACTGTGATTCTGGGGAGATATCAGTGTTTCCTCATTTGTAGGACACACCAAATTCAATAGCATTCTCTGCTGTGTTGTTCCCATCCACTGCCTCTGTACTGCCTTCTGCAGAGGAGATTAGAATCTTGGCTGGAATTTCCTGTGGTCAGTTGAGCTTGGAGCCTCTTTCTGGCTTGGAAGGCATCTTCATGGGCAAACAGCCACCAGGAGGAAAAAGTCTTTTTGAAGTTACCCTTTTAAGAGTTTGCATTTTCTTGTACACTAATTATCAAGTTTGATCGTCATAAGATACTTGACTTTATAAAAATGAGATTATTTCAGACAACCCTATTTAGAAAATAGACTTGGGAAAAAGGAGGTGAAGAGCAGACATTTTAATATTTACAATACTGTATTTTTTTTTCACTAAGAAACTGTATATTCATGCCAAAGTTCATCTTCATAATATGGCTTGTCTTTTTCACTTAAAACAAGGTGCTTAACGTTTTTGGTCAAAGTTAAAATAGAATCCACCAAGTTATGTTTAAAAATAAGCTGCTATTTCATCATTTGAAATTTTATATGTCTTGATAATAGAATCACAGTCCTGATGTTCTTTTATGACTTGGGTGTCGTTAGATGGCATTTTGTTTAGGAAATACGGAGTATTTTGGCAGTTTTGCAAATCAGATTTACCTGATATTTGCAATGCAACTTAATGTTTTTATCACTAGTTAAGGAAGAGTGAAGACTTTCAGGTACAGTAATTAAAGCTGTCTATTTCTTGAGTGGAGTTGCAGTACACCTGAGAGGTTGTTAATTCAGCTGTGTGTGTGTCTGCACGTATGTATGCAGCCATGTGTGAGGTGTGCATACTGACTTAAAATCGGGATTGGAAGGCAACAACTCTGAAAACAAATAGAGTCTATTTTCTCCCTGTGGATGCCACCTCTTAATAAATTGGAGACTTAGCTATACCTATGAAACCCTTTCAGAACACAGAATGGCTTAGCTGATTGCTCTTAGTGCCTCCTCTTTCTCATTTCTGAGATATATTGTCTTTGTTTCAGAACCTGGAGGTAAAACGAAGTCCATGTTTAGACTTTCCATTACAAGCATAAAGTGATTTGAATCTGGTAGAAGAAAAAAGTGAAGTGATGCTGGGGGTCACTTTGTACTGGGGTTGTTTTGCTTTGCTGGATGTGCTTAGAGTTTGGAAGATGGCTGTGGAATGATTCAGGTAGAGAGGCACAAAGGGAATAGGTCACCTAATTAACAGTGCCAATAATAATAATGGCTGATTCTTACTGGATAACTACTACTTACCGGGTGTATCACAGATAACTCATACAACCTCACTTAATCTTTACAGGAGCCCAATAAGACAGGCACAACTGTCTTCGACTTATAGGGAGAAAAAGTGAAGCTTAGAGAGGGAGATTGTATGAAAAAAAATTATTTTTACCTGGAAAGGAATGAAACAATCTATTTGCTGCAATCGTTGGTGTTTTTATTTTTCCTCCTCTACCTTTTCCTTCTCCTTTCTATCCTCTTCCTTCATCACCTCCTCCTCTTTCTTTTTACTTAGCTTCTCCTTCTCTTTATTTTTCTTTTCTCAAACACAGAATGAAATGTGGCCAGGTTGTTAAAGCACTGTCCCATTGGGTCTTGGTCAACAAGGACAGCCATTTTTCTCTCCTTCGTCATGGAGTTGCTCTTAGTAGAGCTACTTATTTAATTATTTTGAAAGTTTGATAAGGGCTAAGAGTTCTGGCTGATGGCTTATTTATTATCACATACTTTTCATTAACTTAAAAGACAAACACAGGTGGCAGAGTATGGTGATTATATGCTGTCCCTCATAAGCTCACATTCAAATCTGCCTTCTATCTTTTGTCTGTGTTAATGATTATTCAGGGTTAAAAGGGAGAAAGAATGAATTGAGGATAGCAGATGTCCAAAGATATTTTTGTGAGTAACTCAGTAAAACCTGTTTCTATAAAAAGAATGTGTTACTGTATCAGGATATCTAGGAAATTAAATTTTTTTCAAATATAGAGCTGAGTTTTTTTTTCTTCTATTTCCCTCACACATCAATATTACAAACATAAATTCCTGATTGCTAGAGCAGGCTTGTTTTTGTGACGTTAGCTCAATGGAGATATCGATGCCCTGGGATTCAATTTCACTCTTATAGTGATGCCTAATATACTTCAATTTGTGTCTCAGGGAAGGGGCTTGGTTATTTATTCTGGGTAAACTGGGCTTTTTGTGTTGCCACAGCATCACTTAGACTCCGGATACCGAGGCCAGCAACCTGACGGGGCCTCATTTGTTCCCAGGCGTAACAGAAGGATAGAAAATGGATTCAAATCCAAGCAGAGTAGTAGAATCTCAAAAGCTCTCTCACCAACAGTCACTGCAAATATACTCTTCCTAGAGGGAGTGTTCTGAAAATTTGGTCTGCATCTCACTTGTGATAAATATCCCCTTTAAAAAAATTCACACAGAACGACACAAGAAAGGCAGCATGGTTTTAGATGCAAATATGATTTCAAGGTTTCTCTCTCTCTCTCTCTCTCTCTCGCTCTCTCTCTGATATACATTGGGTCTGGGGTCTTTCGAATATGCATGTGATCTCAGTTTAGGGTTCATGAATGACTTTGTGTTTTGCATAAGGCCCTTTTGATTTCCACTGTCAACGTTATTGGAAATAAACTCAAAATTGTATAAACAGAGTAAATTGTTCTGAAACTATCTGCCACACAGAGTTCATCTTCAATACTTTGCTTTCTATTATTGCCGAAGGAAGGGAAATGACAGCATTGGCTTTAAATCTGTAAATTTAGTAGTGGGGCACCTGCCTGTGCTTCTGTGATGTACTGGTAATCTCCACTTACTGTCAGGGCTGCAGCAGTATTTATTTTTCCTTAATTGGAACCCCACTGATATCCTGTGGGATTCCCCCCACCCCTCCCCTTGGCAAGGCAATATATCCATATATAGACCTAGATCATAAACGCCATGGTCTATTGTAATATTATAGTCAGGAATATCAACACTGGGATCAAAATTAAACCAACCTCTAGTTTCTAGACTGCTTTTTGATATTATTAGGAACTCAGGATTTTTCTCAGTGTTTATCTTTGAAGTTACAGAAATGTCTGCAGTAGCTCAAATTGAATATGCTTTATCACAGTGTTTCCTCTTCTGTTTTAATTCTTCATTTCGTTGCTTCTAGCAGTGTGGGGATGACTGATTACATTGCAAACTATTACCCATAATGAACAAGTAAACAACAAACACGAGTGGTTTGGGCACTCTATACAGAAATGTTATTTTAAAAATACCTTCGTCCTTTCTAGGTGAACAAATATAATAAGATGCCTGGAAAGCCTTAATTTTATTCAAGTTAAATTCATTAAAATTAAGTAAATCCTTTTTATCTTAACTTTTGGTGTCAAAACAGGATTTGTTACCTCGGACATCAGAGGGCCACTTCGTTGTCTTTATTTATGGTTTCAGCATTTGCTTTTCCCATGTGCTATTTTCATTTTTGTCATTGAAGTTCATGAAGACTTAATCATTATCCCTCTAATTTTCCAGAAAAAAAAAGTTGATTTATTGAACTGACTGCAGAAAAAGAAGAAGAAGAAGAAGATCAATCTGACATTGTAGGTTAATAGTAGGGAACAAAACACATTCATAATTAGAAGAGAAAAGGACTTTCCTTGTTCATTCCAGTTTATAATAAAAAGCCCCTCGCTAAAGTGTCTTAGAAAATAATGCATTCAGACTGAGTCGAATTACCGCCTAGCAGATTCTATTTATCTGTAGCTTAAAAACAGCTGCGTTTTTGTAAAAAGCAATGAATGTGGCAGTCCTACTTAAAGGTAGAAGAAAAAGAACACCCCTTGTTTTGTAATAAGGGGATTTTCAATTTAAAAGAGAGAGCAAGCCTGTTGTGTGAAGTAGGGTTATTACATTCACTGTATTCTATCTCACCCACCAGGAGGCTAATAATGAAGGGGCCGGGAAGGAGGCCAGTGCTACCAGGGTTATCTCACAACCTCAGTTGCTGGATAAGTCGACGGAGGCAAAATCGCTTTGGGATGACATTCAGAAAGGCTGGAGTGATTACTTGGAAGAGAAAAGCCTACCTATTCTTTCCAAGGTAAACAGTTCATTTCATCTGTCAGTGGCATGTTTCAGTATACAAATATGTTTATATACAGATATCTATAAAGTTTTCCTTTTAAAAAATCATTTTAGGTGCAGGAATATTCCCCTGACCTGCTCATCCAGTGGTCCAGTAATGAATTACTGGAGACCTGCCTTAGACAAAGAGTGCACTCGGAGCCCCAACATACCTAAAGCCACGCTTTGAAGGATCTGCCAAGCTCACTTTTAATCATGAGAAAGAAATTACCCACATGGAGTCAGCAGAAAATGAGAAAGTAGAGCTCGTGCTGTGAATAATTCCAGCAAGTGCCAAGGGGCTAGTTGAGGAATGGCTTCATGAGGTGAATATCTTTAGCTTGTACTTAGGGTTCGGTTAGCATATAATCATTTTCTCTTTTAGGAGCAATGACTATCATACGTGTATTTCCTAACTAAAGAGTGCTCAGAGCATTTGTCAGGATGTTGACAGATTCAATATCAGTCTTGCCCAAGTTGTTATTTACTATGACTGATTTTACGTTTGTAAATATGCAAAAATCAATTTAGGTGGAAAGGCTCTCCTCCGACCTAATGACTGCTACTAGCTGTATGTATTTGTGTGTATTGCTGTGAGTGCATGTCCAGTAATTTATGTCTCTGTGTCTGTATGTGCCCTTGTTCTGTCTTCTCTCTGTTGTTAACGCAGGTTGGGAGAATTAGCCAACCATTGGGTTCTCAGATGTGGTCCCAGGCTTTCATTTGATTTTTGGAACAGGAAAAAAAGAACGTGTCACATCATGATTAATGGTGAATCTGAATTTTCAATTCACATGAAAGGAGGAAGGGGAGGGGAAATGAGTCAAGTGACAAGACTAACCTTTTCCCTTTGGGACGAGCATGATTCAAATTAAACATCACTTTCAGTGTGAAATTAGTTTGAAGGCTTTTTTTGTGTGTGTGCCTGGTTTAACTCCTTGGTAGCTGCTCATTCAGAGAGGATTTCTTCCATCCCAGCTCCGTGCCCAGGTCTACTCCCAGTAGCCCACAGTTCCTCCTCCTTTGTTTTATTTTTCTAAAGATCAGGTCCACGAAATGAGTATTTTACTATTTCAAAAGCTTCACTCCTCACAAGATAAGATTCTCCCTGAAATGTGCATCCCAAACTAATGTTTCAATACATTAAACCAATCAATCTGTTAATCAATAATAACATTCTTCTTTTTTTAAAGACAATTTTGCCAGGGAGAAGGGAGAAAGGAAGCAAGGGATCCTTTTGAAATGCATCTTGAGTGCCCTCCACTCGGTGCCAGTTTTTGCTGGCTGAGTGAGTTACAGAGGAAGAACAGCCACAAAACCCCCAAGTTCTCTCCTGAGTCTCTAGTTTCCCACATAACAGTCACAGGATTGCCATGCCAACCTTCAGCAGTGTTGGCTTTCAGCAAGCATGTGCCTCGACACTTCAAAACTGCCCTTCAGTACGGATCCAAAGGATGCAGGTCCAAACCTGTAGAAAGAACCCACTACCTGAGCAAATGCAAGGCTGCCTTCCCATGTATCCACATTCTTGATGCTACCATTTAAGCATCAGCAGATTTGATATGTGATTGACTCTGTTTCTGGAGTTTGGTGGCTGGTGGAGAAAGGGAAAGTGTTGAGCTGGCTAAGAAACAGTGTTATTCTTCTAGTGTATTTTCAAGGGGAAAATGGTAGGGCTCTTGAACCCCTTCCCTAATGGAAGGAGAGATGTGGTAGAGGAGCGGTGGGGGTTGGGAGGGTAGTGGGTGGGGAGAGCTGAGCCAGCTGGGGGAGGAGGTAGAGGTGGAGTCTGGGAGGTAGAAGGTGGAGGCAGATGAGCAGCTGTGTTTATTTTAAAACATATCATTTAACCCTCACCTAAAAACAAATTGGAGAGATTTGGGAGTGCATTAATCTGGACCCAATTAGCATGTCTTTCTCCTTCAAAAGTGCAACCTGAGATTAATGAATATAAACTAGAGTTTCAGATGCAGTGCTTAAATCATTTGCATGTTTTCTGCATGATAATTGAATTTATGTATGCACTTCCTTTCATTTAACTATTTCCAGTCTCTTCCCTGTGATTCACATAAACCAAAATGTCATGGTAGTCACCTCTAGATGGAAATAGCTTGCCTAACCTTTACTTCTAAGGAGGAACTCAAGTTCTTGTTTCTTTTATTTGAATTTGAATAATGCATTTTTAAAAAATAAAGCAGAGGGCAGTGCTTCATAGTCTGGAATGCTGTTTCGGGAGTTGGTAGATAGGCACCTCAAGTTTATTTTTGAAAGTCCAGATAAAACCATTGGGATTTATGGTATTGAGTTTTCAGTGGTACAGAATTGGGTTTCAGCATGGCCACTTATAAGTGTTTTAATAATACCAAGAGCAATGTCACTTTAATGCAGCATGAAGAATGTTCTTGGTCTTTGGACCTGAGTTATTTAGATCACTGAGAGATTTCAGTGCATAGTATTGTTTCTGGCATCGTTCTCGCTTTTGTAGATGGGGTGGGGGATGCATCTCTATAAAAGGCTGTAGGTGAGCAGTTAGAACTTAGTATGCTATACTTTTTTATTTCCTTTTTGTTATTTAGGTGTAGAGAAAGCTTAACGCTTACGTAGTCAAACAGATACTAAGATCCGCACTCCCCACCTGACCCAAAATGAAAAGTCTAAAAGCCAGCATGGGTATGTAAGAAAGCTTTCTGGGGAAAAGTTGGAGCAAGAGGCTTGAAATAATTCCTCTGGTTTCAGTTTGCATCAGTGATTCGTCTGTCTTCTGTCTTTCTGTATGTGTTTCGAAGTTCAATGTCAAAGTGATGAGCTTTTCTCCAGGAGTTCTCCCCAGTGTCCTTTGTTTTTGGTGAATTCAATGGCTGAATGTTGCTGAGTGTCTCTTGGTCTTGTTTCCTGGTCCTTGTAGCTAAGAATGTCGTGGAAGGATAAAATCTTGTTAATTCGTGATGTCACAATTCAAGTGTGCTTCCTGTCACTTATGTGTAGTTTAAAATATTCTTTAATGTAGCATGAAATGATTGGTTAGCTTTGAAATGGTTGTGAAGTCATGTGAAGAAAATAAGTTTTGCATCCGACCAAGATAAATTCACTCTAGTGCTTTATGGCTTTTTATTCCTATGTGATAGTAATAAAGTCTCATGTAGGGATGGAAGCCATGAAATACATTGTGAAAAATCATCAACTAAGAAGGGGCCATCAGTATAGAGAACGTTAGCCTGTGGAGCTGTGAATGTGATGGAGACAAGATTTAGCGTATAGCTCTGCTGCCTGCCTGGTGTTCCTTTGAGTTTCTTTATCCTTAGATTTGACAGCTGAGGAATCTAGGTGGATTCATATTCGTAATCATTGATTAACATGCACATTTGGGTTCGCACATTTTTGTTTATCATACATTTTTCTCCGTTTTCTATTAATGAACATGCTCTAGGGGAAGTATTAATAGCCCACCAGTCGGGTAGGCAGCATTCAATCCTTCTATGCCTTCTTTCACCACCTGTTGAGGTCTTTCTTCTGAAACAAAGAAGAAATAGACAAATCAGACTTGCCCTCTTGGAAATGTGGTCCAGATTTCTCTACTCCCAAGCTCCAAAAAAGGTATACATTGGATGGGCTAGATCAACTCCTCCTGAGAGCCATAAATCCACCAAGAGTTGTTTTCCATCTAAGGATGTGGTACAATGGGGAACACCTGATGTTGGAGGAAAGCAGGAGGACTTCAGAGTGGAGTTGCATTCTAATCTCTCTGCCACTTCAACTATGTGACCTGGGGCAAATGATATAAACTCTATGAGCCTCTTTCCTTATCTTTAAAATGAAGAGAAGTAATACCTACCTTGTAGGGCTGTTGTGAGGATTAAATGAAGTAATGCATACAGTGCCTAACAAAGTATTTAACATCGTATTTTTTAAAAGCTCATGAAATATTAGTTTTTCTTCCTTCCTCTCTTTCTATTTTCTCTCCTGTTCCCTTTTCTCTCCCTCCTCTGCCCTCTCCTTCCTTCAGATGTTAGTCTAAAACAGCACCTTGGATCTAAGCAGCACCTTTGAGAAAGAAAAGACTGCTTCAAGAATGTCTAGTTGCACCTCCTTTCCATATGTGGCCTAAATGCCTAGGTTGGATCAATAGTTTAATTATTTTATTGAACTGTTTAATGTTGACTATGGACTTACATTCACTTTTACTGTTTTCTGTATATTTATTTTTGCTTGAAGTGTTTTAATATTGACTATTTACCTCTGCTCATTTTTATTGATTTTCTGTATTTTTTCAATGAAAATTATAATAAAAATTATTTTCGTTATCTTTTGTGTCTCTATTTCCTTTACACAATGGGATTTTAGCCTGTGTCTAGGCTGCTCCAGTAAGACAAATGATGCTTTTTTCTTAAATACCACCCACTGTTAGTACCAAAAGAACTATATCCCCTCTCTAGTCTCCACTCCCACATTTTGTTTGCATATCAATGTGTTTGGGGACATTTATCAATTTAGTTGTAACTGTGATGCTCATTTATGTTTTAAATATATAAAAGTTAGAATTTGACTTTATCACTAAAGCCTAGGAATAATTGTCAATAAAGGAAAGGACTTTGCAAGTAACAGAAACTTTTTTAAAATTATAGAATAATGTAAGTGTATTGCTATAAAAATAGAATGTAGTGAAAATCAGTGACACCACATTTGTATCCAGAGTTCTTTTATCATCATCGAATTTGTTCTTTAAAACTCACACTTACCCCTGTAACCCCAGGTCCTAGAAATATCCCTGATAGTAGGGCATTCGTTATTTGTGAACAAATGAATGGGAAAAGAGGGGAGAAAGATGATGTGGGAGGGAGAGAGGAAGGGGGAGCCAGGAGGAAAATAAAGAAGCAAAAGGCCATATCATCGTAGGAAGTATATTGTATATTTAGAAAAGCAGGGCAGACATGTGCATGCATGGGTGCACACACACACACACACACACACACACACACACACACACACGCACATAAAGGCCTACTGCAAGAATGAGGAGAGTTTAAGTTTGGAGTAGATATTACTACACCACTCAAGATAAAATGTAATATGAGTGGCATAGAAAAAATTACTATAGGGACCTCATGTAAAGAAAGTTTTCTAGAATCAGGGAAAGATTAATGTCAGGATATAGACAGTCAAATTTCCATAGGCAAGAGTCAAGGATTGAAAATTAATGTGTCAAGGAATTCATGAAAAGCTTCAGTGAGTGGTTCTTGGGAATTTTTCCAACACACAAAGTATTCTACCCTGGAGAATATATTTACTTCTAAATATCTTCACAAGTACCATTTGAAGCAGATAGTAGGTTTTAATGGACACACTTACTTAGATTAATTAATTACTCCTGAGTCTCAGTGGGCTGCAATCAGCTATTACCCATATGGGATGAGATAAGTCAAAGCTTCCAGCATGCTGGTGATTTCAGGAATGGCCATGTATTTGCCTACTTTCCCCTTCCTTGTACTCTTGTGTGGTTCTATCTGAATTCCAATACTTGCTTCATCTCTGAGGCAACTTGTGCAAAAGTGATTGTCTCCAAGAAGGGCTCAGCAGCTCCCAATAGCTCTGGATATTGACTCTGTCACCAGATTCTGACCTTTGAAAAAGTATTGGCTGGCATTAAATCTCACAGGGTATTCCTATGTAAAGTGCATATAAATATGTTGGTGAGTGGAGCAGAATGCTGCAATGAAAGGTGATCTCCCTCAGCAAGTGAATGAGTAAATCTCTCAATCTTGCCACTGGTCTTGGCACAAGCAGGAGACAAGCATCAGGAAAGAATGAGAGTGTGACAAGATCACAGAGCCATCTTTCTCACGTTGCTTAACTCTATGCCCTCATCAGAAATTTCTCTTCATCAGAGGTCTCACCAACAACATTGTCTTAGTCATTGGAGGACAATATTCATGGGATCTGGGTTTGGGCAGCTTAAGAAAAAAACCATGCGTCATCCTACATATTCAAATCCCAAAATGGTGCTATGGAGTTGGTAGGCCTCCTAAGAAGGTGAAATAGAGAGTTTGGAAATCTTATCTCATTATTTGAGTGGTAACAGGCACACTGAACCCATCATTCAAATCGCAGAGCCTGATTTTTTTCATCACAATTTGGACCTCACCAAGTAGACATGTACACTGTGTTTCTCAGGTGCGAATGAGCTCATGCTGGCACACACCCTTCCTCTTGCCCACCTTTATCAGCAAAGTCACCCACATCTGCACGTGAGACATGACTGAGGAAGAAATAGAACCTGCAGCTTGGGATCAGGGTGGGGTCTACCAGGAGAGCAGAACCCAAAACCTCAGTGAGCACCAAGTAATGTGACCCTCTTGGTCATGAGCCTCAGGTTTTCTGCTTCTAAACCGATTCCTGGAATCATATCTCTGCAGGGTAGCTACTCCAGAAAGGGTTTCCCCAGACCCAGTTTTTATAGATTAGACTATTCTTGGATTGAAACACTGATGTCCAAAAGGTGGAGTGGGATGGGGTTTGAGGAAAATCTCTCTTGATTCTATTAGATGGCCCTTCTTACAACCTTCCATAAAAGAGACTCTGAAACATATGATAATTCAGAGATGGAAGTCAGTGATACCAGGCCTTTTTACCTTTTTCTTCACCTTTAGTCCTTATCAAGAAGAATGCAAAATAAATCGGTTGGTTCAAGGTAATAAGGTTTGCCCTTATAGTTCATTGTTTCATTCCATTAGCTTTTTTTCTCTTACATCCATTTAACTGGACATTAAAAAATCTTTTTTTAATGATAACAAATATTCTGAGAGTATGTTTTAGCAGGGAATACATAAGCAATTTATTGGTAGTCCAAAATTAGGTTACACAATGAGGGCTCAATAAATGTTGATGACTTAATTGCTTGCTTAATTAAGCTTGAAGTTCTTATAGAGACCCCCAAGGCTCACGTGGCCTGCTTTCACCCCATGTTTCTGACCTCATCTCTTACCACTCTCCCCCTTGCTGACTTTGGAGTATTTCATAAATATACCAAGTGTACTTCTACTTCAGAGCCTTTGAAATTGTTTCCTTGACCTAGAATACCCTTCCTGGATATTTACATGTCCACTAGCTCACTGACTCAAATCTCTGCTCCAAAATCTCTGATCAGTGAGCCTTGCCCTGACTGTGACTATAAAATCACAAGTCTCCTCCTCTTCCAGACTCCCACCACCTTGCTTTTTTTCCATAGTACTTTTTGTCATGATATACTACGTATTTACCTGTTTCTTTATTTGTTTATAGTCTTACCTCCCTAGCTCCAGGGAGCTGGAAGAGAAATCTTCCTCTTTATTTGCTACTTTGTCCCCAGAGCCTAGAATTACGTCTGCACATAGTAGACATTCAAATATTTGTTAAAAGAAGCAATACATATATGGTACTTCCTGGCATTATTGTGTCAAGATACCACCATTATAGGTCATGACAACAAAGAATCACTTACATTTCTCACCGAGTTCACTGTGCTCCAACCATTATCTTCTTGTAAGACACATAGTTTTGCTTTTCTAGTTTTCCCTCTTATAAATAATGCAGAGATGGATCTTTCTTTGCCCATCAACTTTTATCTTTATTTTTCCTTAGAATAAATTCTTAGTAGTGAAGTTACCAATTTAGAAATTAATGAGCATTTTTGTGGCTCTTTATAACTATTATCAAATTGTTTTCCAGGAATGTTGTATCAATCTACACTCCTAGCAGAAGTAAACGTCAGAAAATTTTTGTTTACCTTCTTTTCTTAATCAGTGTTACGCTGCTTTGCACAAAGTTAACCAGATTCCCTTGCTGTCTCTATTCCTTTTTTTTGTTCCCTCTGGGAGTGTCTGTCAAAATATGCTGTTTCTATTTACTTTTTCAACTTCGATCTTAAATTTCTAGAATGAAAGCAATCATTTTAGAAATGGAAAGAAACCATAAATTATATATTTCATTCCCCCATTCTACATATGAGGAGATGGAGTTCACACTGCTGGCTACTAACAAGGCCAGGAGTGAGAGACACAGGGCTTTGGTGACTCACGTCAGCACCTGAAAATATTTGAAAACCACGAGTCACCAAATAGGAATCAAAGTACACCATGCTAACTCTTAAATACCAGTGTCTACCTGTTCCTTGTTAAAATTAAGGTCAAAATGTCCACAAGAGTATCTCTCGATGTTGAGAGATTAGCTCTGTTTGTGGTGTGTATGAAATAACTTTGAAGTTGCACTACCTGTTCTACTTACTGTGTTAGCTTGTTCCAGAATCTTTTGTTTATCTAAGACTCTTGCACAATCTGGCTCCTTCACATTTGTCTTTTTTTTGTGAATTTCATAAAATTATAAGGTAACCAAGAAATGAGCAGCATTTGTTAAATTTCTCTGAATAAAAGTAAAACAATCAGATAGTTAGTATTCCTGCTAAAGAGAAAGGCCTTGGGCTTTTACAGAGCGATCAACAAATCGTCGTTTGGAGACTATGTGGAAATGGTGATTCACACCAGCATGTACATTTATATAAACCTTTGGAGACATCCACATCTATCTTCACAG
Source organism: Pongo abelii (assembly GCF_028885655.2). Lineage (NCBI taxonomy): Eukaryota > Metazoa > Chordata > Mammalia > Primates > Hominidae > Pongo > Pongo abelii. Next base: position 96,101,201 of record NC_071995.2, read on the forward strand.
ATAAACACATATAGTCTCTCATTTATCTGTAGAGAAATATACATTAATGAAGAACTTAGAATTATATGTTGCCTTTCCTTTGAAATCTTCAAGACTAGTCCTATGGTTTTCTTCCACATTAAAAAAGCCTTAATAAGACTTTTTTCAGCTATGATGTTCTTACATTACTCATGAATTTAATTGTTAGAGGAATACCATAGATCAAATGGTAGTTAATATCCATAGTAAAGAAGAACGGTTTATTCTCAGATTTTGAAGGATGAATCAGTTGAGAGTTTAAATAGGATACCGTGTTCTGATAAAAATTAGTAGTATATGAAAATATGCCTTAACTGGAGACTACTCTAAATGCAGGATGTCCGTAATTTCTATGTATGAAGAATGCACTATTATTTACAAATAGGATTTAATGTCTCTAAAGAAAATGCAATAGCCTAGGTAAAATAAACAGATGACTTAAGTTGACAGGAGAAACCCAAAAGGAATGATAATAAATAAATTTAATAGATGCTCACTATGGCTGTATGTGTAGATGTCTACATGTGAGCATACCCATTTGTTTCAGGAGCACAAATTTCTATTAAATTCAAGGACCAAAAGGTATGAGGCTCGAAAGAAGACCAGGCTTTAAGCAAATACTGCACATGCTTTTGCAAATATGATTTTCATCTAAAATATATACCTCTTGGTTATGGCCCCCTCTTATCCAGATTGTAGAAACTAATTTCAGTAAATATTTTTCTCAGTTTCATCAAATTCAAATTTTTAAAGCCAATGAGACCCCCACCATCTGTCAGCAGTTGTAGCCTCTCAAATCTAGAAAACAACTTTGTCTTAAGATGTTTATGGCTTTCCTGCCTCTCACTCCATTTCTGCACCATCTTCCTCTCTAAGACACCTTGGAACTAAGAACACAATAATCCACTAATACAGCCTTTTAGATACCCTGTCTTTTACATAAGTTTTCTTGATTAATTCTCTCAACAATCTCACTAGGAAGTTATTGCCCTAATTTTTTTTCTTCCAGATTTGGAAAGTAAGGCTTTTAGAGATTACGATTGCCTGGGGTGTTTTTCAAAATATTCTCATCATAACCTTAATGTCAGTCCTCAGACCCAGGACACGACTCGTACTAGGTGTGCCAATTATCAAGATATTGTCTCTCAGCTCCAAACTTATCTTCTATGCTTTGCGTAAGGTGATATAGTCAGATCCCTTCACTCCTACTTCTCATCAGGGCTTTGAGGTCAAACAGAGAGTGCCCACCACCCCTCCATATACATTCCCCTCTCCTGTCGCCTCTGATTATTGAGCTTGCCCAGTTGAGGGAAAGCTTGCAAGCCCTCTCAGCCCCTCTGTTTCTCTCTGTCCAGATTGCCAGCCTTTCCCCATATTCTTGGTAAAGGTCAGAATGATGCTAGAACAGATAGGGATAGCCCTCTGGGCAAAAGCCTCTGAGTACCTGCATAGTAGGTTTCCCGCCTCCCAGGAGGGAGCAAAGTGTCAAGGGTCCCTAGGTCTCTGTGGGGTGGATTTTCAGACTTTCCCCACATCCTTATGCAGACAGTGCAGCTGAGGAAGGCTTATATCCTAATTCTACTAGGGTATGTGACATCAAAACTAAAGGGAAGTTGAGAAAGTAGATATTTGAAAGAGGCTCAACCACCCTGTGGCAATCCACGTAAGCTTTTGATAATGGAACACGGAACACATTGTGTGCAATGGCAGCTGGTAAACAGGACAGTGGAATTAATACAATGAGAGGACCCTCCTCTGCTCCTGGCTAGATGTGTGGCCATGAAGAGGTTACTTACTCCTTTGAAGCCCAAGTTCCTCATCTTGCTTTTGCAAATGTTATTTTCATTTAAAATACATATCTTTTGGTTATGGTCCCTTCTTATTCAAATTATAGAAGCTAATTTCAATAAATAGTTTTTTCAGTTTTATCAAATCCAAATCCAAATTAACCCCCTAACTTGGAGGTGATTTCCATCCTTCCCGTTTCAGGTTGTTCTGAGGCTCTCCTCAAGAGACATAAGCAGAAATGCTTGAAAACCATAACAGCATTATGGAGACTATGAAGATATAACATCTCCAGGGTTATTAGATTAGAAACTGACATGAAAAAGACAAAAATGTCATTTCACTTGAAATGTAATGTGTAGATTTGAAATTCATTTGCTGATTTATGTGCCAAGTCCTCTGCCTGGGGCTAAGGATGTTGTCAAGGACAAAGCAGACATGGTCCCCAATTGGGACTAATGGCATGGTGGGGGTGACGGGGGAACAGACTTAGTGAGTGGTGAAAGTGGAATGAATGCTGTGAAAAGGGATGCCCAGGGTTTCATAGATATATAGGGTGATCCCTTTGGGGGAATCAGAGAAGGCCTCCTGGACAAGCGATATGAACTCTGGTTTCAGAGGAAGGAGGCCACAACATCATGACTATCATAAAACTAGAAAACACAGAGTTGACATTCTTCCAGTCTCCATTTCCATATCTTAAATAAGGATTCAAAGTAGTTCCTCCTATTGTTGCACAGATATAAAAATAAAATTAAAATGAATTCTTAGGTTGAGGGTGAACTTTTACACAGAACATTTTCCATTCTGATCCTCCTTGGCTAGCTGAGCAGGGTTCAGTTATCTCCTGAACCATGGTTGAGAGGTAAAACCCCATTTCTCTTGATAGGTATAAAATAGAAACCCACACCTCTATCTTTGAGGGGATACAAATACCTTTCCTATTCCTACATAAACAAACCAAGGGGTTTCCCTTAAGGGGTGAGGACAAGTCAACTCTAAAGCTTTTCAGTTACTTTCCTTAATTTTCAGCTACTTTGCTAAATAAATGTCTCCTTCCCTTCACGTACAAAACTTCTTCAGAGACTTGTCATCGCGTGTGACCTTGGAGAAGTTACTTAACCTCTCCATAGAGGAATGATAAAACCTCTCTATAGAGGATGTTTCTCATACAGTTGTTGCAGAGAATAAATTAGGTATGACTTAAAATAGTGCCTGAAACATAGTAAATGTTATACAAGTGTAAGCTAATACTATTATGATTATAACCATCATCTTTATTTTCTTACTTCCTCCTTGCCCTCAGTTCACTCCAATTTGCCTTATAACCCATGACTCATCTCTGTAAATAGCTGCTGCTAAGGTCACCAATAATCTCCATGTGGCTAAATCTAATGAACTATTTAAATCCTCATTTACTGACTTCTCCATAGCAATCTATGCTGTTGATCAGTGGCTTTAAATATATATATTCTCTCTTGTGTCATTCTGGCCTCTATGACACAACAATTTTCTGTTTTTCTCTTACCTCTCTAGCTACAGCTTCATTTCTTAAGCAGGTTTTTCCATTTTTGCCCAAACATTTAATCTGAAGTTACTTAGGATTTTGGGTATTTTCCTGGGCCTAGATCTCTTCCTCTTCTTTCTCTGGGAAATCTCCTCCAGGTCCATGGAGTCAATAACTTCTTCCCTGATCTCTTCTGAATTCCAAATCCATATATCTAAGTTCTTCTAGACACTGCCACTAGAATGGTTCAAAGGTATATCACTTGCAACAAGTTCAAAACTGATTAGTTATCTTCTGCCCTAAACCTGGGACTCCTACACGTTTTCCTATCTTAGCGGTTTATACCATTTGGGTACAGCAGAAGTCCAGGAATAATCCTTGAAACAATTTTTTGACCCATTTCTAATCTAATTCAAAGTTATATTGATTTTTATGTCATACATATCTATGAAATCCATCTGTGTCTCTGTCCTCACCACCACCACCCAAGGTCAACATGCCAAAACTGCTGCAATGGCCTAGAATTCCAATGTGTTTTGAATCCTCTCTGGGCCTCCAGTCTCACAGTGCAGCCAGACATAGCTCTTCAAATTCAAGTGTGACATGTTAACTTTCTTTCCTTCTTAAATCCCTTTAATGATTTGCCAGTTCTGTTAAAATAAAGACCCAAGTCACCACCATGGCCCATAGGTGCTGTATGATTTGGGCCATGTTTACCTCTCAGGTTTATCCCCATTCTCTGGGCATTCTACTTACCTTAGCATCCCTTCCCACCTCTTCCCACCCTCATGGCTGCCTCCACCTGGAAGCCTTTCCAAGCCCACTTCTCTGCCTTTCTCTCTCTAGTTCACATCTATTCAGCCTTCAGACTCTTCTCCCATCTATCACATTCCTAGCTTGCTAGTCCAGATCAGGCTCACCTGTTACTTATTCCCATCAAAGCATAGTTCTTTCTTTCAGAGCATTTGACTTTGTTTCTAATTAATTATTCATTTGCATAATTCAATCATGTTTTTCTTCTCAACTATAATTGATACTCCATGAAAGCAGGGACTATTTCTGGTTTGTCCCTGTTTTTCTCTGACATTTACCAGGGGGGCTGGTACACAGAAGGAACTCAATGTTTGTTGAATGATTGCTTGAATAATTTCTCCATCCTGGGATAACTTATCCGAACATTTCATGTTTCTTTTCAAAAATCTCAGATTGCCTCCCAAGCTTGATTTCACTACATAATTATTCAAAGAAATAAATTTGAGGATTATAATTGAATTTTGGGATGAAATATGGCAAAAATTCCTTTTAAATAGACGTAGCCTCCCTATAAAAGTGAGGTTCGTTAAAGTAGAAGTTGGAAGAATTTGTGAAAACATCCTCAAATAAAGTATACAAGATTCAAATGGGAGCACAGCTGCAATTAATTTGAAACCTAAATTGTGTTTTTGCATCAACAAAGTTATAGAAAAATGAGTCATGAAGTAATTGTTATTGTGACATAGCTCCATGTTACAGTTGAAGTACTTTGCACAGCTGTAATCTCAAACTACCTTGAGGTTTGCCACATTCTTTAATTTTCTGATTGATTAAATGGTTTATTTGACATTTTGGCAGATCACAGAAATTGCTGAATAAAAAAGCCTCCTTTCATTCTTCATTATTTGCTCTCTGAGCTTAATGCAAATTCTTTAGAAACAAAAGTGTAATATTCCTTTTCTATAATTTTGTTTCAGCGTTGTATTTTTACTGATAATAGTAGCAGTTCCTACACAAAAACTTCACATTATTAACTTTGATATCATTCTGCCTAATAAAATATAATACATAATAAGATACGAAGTTCATACCATACTCAGACTTTTCTATTCTTGTCATTTGTATAGAGGATTACATACTTTTACATTCTTGTCATTGGAACAGAAAATTTTAAAAAAATAAAACCTCACTGGTGATGGGAAATTTTTTCAATTTTGGCTGTCAGTGTATTCTTTGGGAAACTAGGTATTTCCAGGTGGCTAGCTAAATGATGGTTTGGACAGTTTTACACTGACTAGATTGGCCAAGGGGAGAGCTTTTTGGTTCCAAGCTCATTTTCTCTGGCCTGTTCAGTTAGCACTGATTATATAATACATATTGCGTAGTTGGTCCTCATCCACTGGGACAACCCACAGACCTCTGTTTACCACCACCATCTGACCTCTGACTTGCAGAAGTTTCTTAGATTAGCCTCACTAATTAGATTATCATACCTACTCAAGGAAAGAGGGTATTTGTTGTGGTGCTGACTGACTAGAAAGGCTACCCTAACACGCATTCATTGAGTTCCTACTAAGTGATAGGTGCTTTGCTAGGCATAAGAAATAGACGCTGGAAAGGCACCAACTTCTCTCTGATGCAAGACACTCAGGCTCAAGTGGGGAAAGTAATTGTAATGCAGCATGATAACTGCTCTATTAGAATATTGACCCATCCCCTACCCAGACTTAGCAAATAAGGAAAGGCTTGTTAAGGAAGTCACATCTCAGCTGAGATTTGAAAGGTAAGTTGGAGGAAGCCTAGTGAAGAAAGCTGAAGGAGGATTGTAGAGCGTTCAGGATAAAGCAGCAGCCCGTGGTAAGCTTAGAATCATCATCCACCACGACAAGATGCAAGATAGGTAATCAATTCAGTACATCAGAATCACAGGCTATGAAGAGAAGATTCAAGTAGAGAACTGCAGGGTATGTCAAATAAGGAGTTATATTTTATCTTGTGTGCAATAGAGAACCACTTAAGATTCAGAGACAGAGAGAACTGTGATCAGCTTTGCTTCTCGGGAGGATCTCTCCAGCTGCAGGGTGGGAGAATAAGATAAGAGGGGGGCAGAGAGACGCGTCAGGAGGCTGACGCAGTAATCCGGGAGAGAATTTATCAGGACCCAAACTACGGTGGTAGTGATGGAGATGGAGACTACAGGGGGCAGATTAGAAAGCTATTAAGGAGGACTATTAAGAAGGAGTTTGCAACCAATTGAACATAGGCAGGGAAGGAGGAGATAGAGTTGAGAGTAATGTTTAGGCTTCCTTGGGTTCCTGCATGGATGGCATTACATTCCATGAGATAACACATTTCCTATCGGCAGTGCTAATTAAAAATAGCTGGGCACACTCCTGGATCCTGGATATTTTAAGTAGAAGGGATCCGTAGCCTTCTGTACCTGGAAGCTTTCCTCTCTATGCGAGAGATTAGGGACTGTGGCCTTTTTCTTCCACGGGAGGCTTCAGCTAGGTGGCCCTTATGTTGGCCCACCCTCCCCTCTGGACTTAGCTCTTTTATAACACAGATCAGATGGTGCTATAATTGTCTCTTAACTGTTTTCCCCATCAGACTGTGAGTACCTTTTGAGCAGAAACTGTGTTTTATGAATCATTACTCATTACTCAGGCATTCAAGAACTCAACAATGTGTGCAACATTCCTAATGTTTACTCTGTGTCAGGCTCTGCTTTATTGTATGCTAAGGAGCTATGTGCCTGGCTCCTTAGCACAGGAGACCCTCAAAAAATGTTTGATGAATTGAATTCAGCCCAGCATATGATTTAGTTGGCTACTACTCAAAGATTTTCACTCTAATGTGAGAAAATCTCAAAATGTAAGCTTTTGCAACACATTCAAATGTACTCCTCCTTTCAGTACAAGCTAAACTTTCTTCTTTACTCAGTGCCACCACTCGACTCTTGTCATAAAGGTTTAAGTTTTTCACCTGTCTTGTTTTATTGGTCTCATGCTTTTCTGGGAAGACTGCATTTTGGTCGTACTCAGTATAGAGAACAATAATGTCTGCTATTTTTCCAGGACAATGGTAATTAGCCATTGGTGCTTTGCAGTCAATTCAATCTGTGTTCAAATCCTGACCCTGTCACTGGTTAGTGGGATGTCACGTCTACTTTATTTCATTTTCAGAAAACTCATTTTCTCATCTTCATAAAAATGGGAATAATAATAGTATGCACATCATAGGATGGTAAGAAATAAATAACCCAGTAATTGACAGAATTCACTAAATTTACCTACAGTGATTCCATTTATGGAAATGCTTTTCAACTTTCAGCGTTTATTTAATAATACTTATTGATGATCTGTGACATATAAAACCTTGTAGCATGGAGGATGCAAAGTTGCATACCTTAAGTCTAATAAAGGAGACAAAATATCAAATAGACAAGTTACTGTACTAAAAGGAAGCATCTAATAAGTGCCACAGCCTGACCCATTGCTATTTCTCAATGTTGCTTTTATTAAGTATTGATAATAGACACCATCCACAGAAATGATGATTCAATTGGCCTGGGTAGCTGGTAATTTTTTAGGTACACCCTGGTGGTTCTCTGTGCTGCACATTTCAGAACCACACACAGGGGAAATACAATGAAGAAGAAATTACTTTTGGCTGAGACTCCTGAAAAAGGCTTCCTGTAGAAAGAGTTATCTTGAGGGATGGATATGACCATTTTTAAACTTAACTAGGTGTTATACTTTTTATTATAAACAATTAAAATGATAACAATTATTTTGAAAAAAAAAAGCAAAAGACTCATCCCCAAATCCTGTCACGTTTTTAAAACACTGTATTTCTATATATTTTCCGTTTTTGTTCATGCACATATTTATTTGTCACAGCAAAGCAAAACTATTCAATAGAAATATAATTTAAGCCACAAATTCAAACCATATATGTACTTCTAAATTTTCCAAGACTCACATTATAAAAATTTAAAAGACACTGTTAAAAGTAATTTTAATTTTTTTTTTCTTTGAGACAGAGTCTCGCTCTGTCACCCAGGCTGTAGTGCAGTGGTGCGGTCTTGGCTCACTGCAACCTCCGCCTTCCAGATTCAAGTGATTCTCCTGCCTCAGCCTCCCAAGTAGCTGGGACTATAGGTGCCCACCACTGTGCCCAGCTCATTTTTGTATTTTTAGTAGAGATTGGGTTTCACCATGCTGGCCAGGCTGGTCTCGAACTCCTGACCTCAAGTGATCCACCCACCTCCGCCTCCCAGAGTGCTGGGATTACAGGTGTGAGCCACTGCACCTGGCCTTAATGTTTTATTTAACTTAATGTATATCTAAATATTATCATTACAATATGTAATCAATATAAAACTAGTGAGATGTAGTACATTCTTTTTGCATACTAAATCTTCAAAATCCAGTATATATTTTACATTTACAGCACATCTTAATAAAAACTAGCCTCATTTTAAGTGCTCAATAGGCCACATGTATCTGGTGGCTACCATGTTGGACAACATTGTTCTAGAAGGTATGATTTATATGAGACATAGTAGAGAGTCAGAAGTAGTCAATACATTTTAATTATTGTTGTTGTTTTTGTTGATATATTAGGTTGGTGCAAAAGTAATTGCGGTTTTGCCATTAAAAGTAATGGCAATTAAAAGTAATGGCAAAACCACAATGACTTTTGCACCAACCTAACAGCAATCTGGTACAAGACAATCTCATAGAGTCAGACCACATTGTAGTAAATGACCATTAGAAAGCAATGACAATTTTGATAAGAATATGGTTTAGCTGGGATATGTTAGATGAGTTGAAAGAAAGAGCAGGCGGAGGTAAGAAGACATCAATTAGAAGTCAAAGGGAGGGGTCATTATGGCATGGATTCCAGTCAAAGCAGAGGAGATGGGAAGGAAGGAACAAATGGGGTAATGTCCACAAAGACATGGTGATCTATTTAATTCAGGATTGCAGTAGAGAAATAGTAGAGTCAAAAATGACTTTTTGGCAGATGAGAAAGTCAAGAGAAGAGTTGCTCTAGGGGTAGGAGTGATTCTGTTCTGTTTTAATCATGTTGAAATTGAGAGCTAAGAAAGATGACTTCCTGATCCAAATGTCCAGCCAACAACTGGAAGTTCACCTAGAGTGAAAGCTGAAACAGGAGAGTAGAGAACGTAACAGAGGAGATCTGTAGAGGAATATGAATCCTGTCTTTAATTACCTAAAGAACTGATATTTGGGGAAATGAACACAGTTTACAAGTACAACTCTGTAAGGCAAAAGTAGCACCAGTTGGCAAAGCAATAGAGAGGAAGTCTTTAACTATATATGTAAATAAGTTATGTAATGCATTGATAATTGTCCATGCATAGAATAGATGGCCTCAAAATGTAGCAAATTCCTTGGCCCTTTTTCAGAGCAAACATTTAGAAATTAAAAACATATGGGAAATACGGGTCAAATGCCTTTCTTCTTTTCTAACTAGGCTTTGTATTATTTCTGCGAGAGCTTATTTAACCTCCAATCTTAAACACATAACCTGAGTAGACTCTACTAAATTCCTTTATTCATAAGTTGCTGAGCTTCCTACCTATTCATAGTTTAACCATTAGTATACAGATACTGAGCTTCCTACCCATTCATAGTCTAACCACTAGCAGACAGACACTATTAGCTTCTCCAGATTAATCCTTCCTCTGCTTGCTCTGTGTCTTTCTAAGAGAAAGATTTTCTCATCACATGGTTCCTCTGTTGTCCAACTAGGCCTACATTTTCCTTGGCTTTCTTCTCTCTATTCTACCAATGGGAACTATTAAGAGAAAGTGTGTGCTTTGTCTTCTAAGAAGAGTTCATGACTCCTTTTACACCTCCTGCCTCTCCCTGGCTTGAATAAGAATCAATGAAAATAATAGTTATTCAGCTATAAGGTTAAATTGTGGTCTGGTTTGGTATATATGAAAAAAAGTAAAATCTGAACATGCATGAGGCTGCATGCTTCCTTCCTCTTTCCCTCTCTCTTTTTTCCTCTGTTCCTCCATTCTTCCCTTTCCTCTTCTGCCTTTCCCTCTTCTGCCTCCTCTTTTCTTGAACTTTTGTCTTATTTTGTCTTGACATTGGAAGTGCTTATAATAAGGGGTCTCAGTCTTGCTCCCACTAGGGATAAGGATTCTTCCCTTCCACTTTCATCTTTTTAGAAAACAAGTAGGATTCTGGAGGGTTTGTGGGCATGCCAGATAACACTGTTTTTGTTTGTTTGTTTTATTTTGTTTTGTTTTGTCTTGAGCCCAACTTCTACAAGCAAAAGAAGTTGTGTGGATTCATATAGCCCAGACTATTAATTAAAACCTCCTCTATCAGAAGAAGATACAAGGAAATAGCTAACAGAATGGACACTGGACTCAAGCTACCAGATTCAGTCCTAGCTCACTAGCTCTATGTCCTGGATTAAAGTGAATAACCTCTTTGTTTTTTCCATTTATAACCTGTAAAATGGGGATGATGCATTATTTTTATATTAGTATGGCTGACACTGAGGATACAGCAGTAATAAAACAGATACTATCTCTGCTCCAGTAGAGCTTGCATTCTAGCAAAGACAAAAATCAAGTAAATACATCTTTTCATCGCTATTTAATAATTTATTGAGTAGTGATAAAAACATAACAGAAATACAAAACAAGGTAAAGGGGTAGAGAGTGACAGAAAGGTACTCATTTTCATGGAATAATCAGCTAAAGCTTTTGTGGGGAGTAATGTTTTGGTAAAGACCTCATACATATCTGGACAAAGCATAACTAAGCTGAGGGAACACCTGGTTTAAGATGCTGATGAAGGAAGCTATTTTGTATCTTCAAGGAACAGCAAGGAGACCAGCATAACTGGAGTAGAACAGGAGACATGAACTATGGCAGGAGAATGAAGTCAGAGAGGTAGAGGGAGGATGGATTATTTATGGCTCAGAGTCTGTGGGATCGAAGGTTGGGTGGTGTTCTGAGTAAAACGGAAAGTCATTGGAGAGGAGTCAGATGATTACAAAGTATTTCACCAGTGCACTTAGAATTCTGTATAAAGCTGTCATTTATGGAGATGACAGAAGATTGAGGGAGAAGCAGAATGGGGAGATCCAGAATTTATAACCATATGCATTACATTTGAGATGACTATTAAATTTTTATTTTGAAAAGTCAAGTAGGAAGTTGAATATATACATTTGGAGGAGCATTTGAATGCCACTGAAAGTCCATGTGAGATGAGAACTGACCACAGAATTTGATGACAGAGAGGTCATTAGTGACCTTGACAAGAATAGTTTAATATTTCCATATTTCCATGGGAAGATGAAAACCTGACAGCAGGGAGCTATAGAGAGAATGGGAAGATGCTGCTTCTGGCTATAATGGTTGAGCTTGTATCAAACTAACCCCCTGCTGAAATAACTAGAAAAGCTGGATTTTAAAAAATCTATTTGAAGATATCTGAGAGATGCTAAGAGTGACAGTACTAATTGGCCATGATCCAGAGAGAAAGAAAGGGCATTGAAGAAAGCTCAGCAATTGTTGCTGGGTTTTTTTCCCCCAATTTAATTCACTTGCTTATTTATAAGTGGTATCTGGAGTAAAGGCTGGGAGGCCAAGCAGAAAGTGACAGCCATGGAATTAAGAAGATGACCAGGAAGATGGCGGAATATGAACAGCTTCAATCTGCAACTCCCAATGAGACCAATGCAGAAGGCGGGTGATTTCCGCATTTCCAACTGAGGTACCCAGTTCATCTCACTGGGAATGGTTAGACAGGGGTTGCAGCCCATGGAAGGTGAGCAGAAGCAGGGTGGGGCATTGGCTCACCCAGAAAACATAAGAGGTCAGGGAACTCCCTCCCCTAGACAAGGGAAGCTCTGAGGGAGCATGCCATGAGGGACAGTGCTATCTGGCTCAGATACTACACTTTTCCCATGGTCTTCATAACCCACAGACCAGGAGATTCCTTTGAGTGCCTACACCACAAGGGCCTTGGGTTTCAAGCACAAAAAACTGGGCGGCCATTTGGGCAGACACCAAGCTGGCTGCAAGAGTTTTTTTGGTACCCCAGTGGTGCCTGGAATGCCAGCGAGACAGAACCATTCACTCCCCTGGAAAGGGGGCTGGAGCCAGGGAGCCAACTGGTCTAGCTCAGCAGATCCCAACCCCACAAAGCCCAGCAAGCTAAGATCCACTGGCTTGAAATTCTCACTGCCAACACAGCAGTCTGAAGTCAACCTGGGACACTTGAGCTTGGTGGGGGGAGCATCTGCCATTACTGAGGCTTGGGTAGGCAGTTTTCCCCTCACAGTGTAAACAAAGTCACTGGGAAGTTCAGATTGAGCACAGCCTACCACAGAGTGGCCAAGCCGCTGTAACCAGACTGCCTCTCTAGATTCCTCTTCTCTGGGCAGGGCATCTCTGAAAGAAAGACAGCAGCCCCAGTCAGGGGCTTATAGCTAAAACTCTCATCTTCCTGGGACAGAGCACCTGGGAGAAGGGGCAGCTGTGGGCGCAGCTTCAGCCGACTTAAACGTTCCTGCCTGCCGGCTCTGAAGAGAGCAGCAGATCTCCCAGCACAGCATTTGAGCTCTGCTAAGGGACAGACTGCTTCCTCAAGTGGGTCCCTGATCCCCATACCCTTTTACTGGGAGACACCTTCCATCGGGGTCAACAGACACCTCATACAGGAGGGCTCCAGCTGGCATCTGGCGAGTGCCCCTCTGGGATGAAGCTTCCAGAGGAAGGAAGATGCAGCAATTTTTGCTGTTCTGCAGCCTCTGTTGGTGATACCCAGGAAAACAGGGTCTGGAGTGGAACCCCAGCAAACTCCAGCAGACCTGCAGCAGAGGGACCTGATTGTTAGAAGGAAAACTAACAAACAGAAAGGAATAGTATGAATGTCAACAAAAAGGACAACCACGCAAAAGGTCCATCTGAAGGCCACCAGCTGCAAAGACCAAAGGTAGATAAATCCACGAAGATGAAAAAAAAACAGCACAAAAAAAGCTGAAAATTCCAAAAACCAGAATGCCTCTTCTCCTCTAAAAGATCACAATTCCTCACCAGCAAGGGAACAAAACTGGACAAAGAATGAGTTTGATGAATTGACAGAAGTAGGCTTCAGAAGGTGGGTAATAACAAACTCCTCAGAGCTAATAGAGCACGTTCTAACCCAATGCAAGGAAGCTAAGAAACTTGATAAAAGGTTACAGGAATTGCTAACTAGAATAACCAGTTTAGAGACGAACATAAATGACCTGATGGAGCTGAAAAACACAGCATGAGAAGTTCGTGAAGCATACACAAATATCAATAGCCAAATCAATCAAGCAGAAGAAAGGATATCAGAGACTACAGATCAACTTAATGAAATAAAGCATGAAGACAAGTTTAGAGAAAAAAGAATGAAAAGGAGCAAACAAAGCCTCCAAGAAATATGGGACTATATGAAAAGACCAAACCTACATTTGATTGTTGTACCTGAAAGTGATGGGGAGAATGGAACCAAGTTGGAAAGCACACTGTAATATATTATCCAGGAGAACTTCCCAACCTAGCAAGACAGGCCAACATTCAAATTCAGGAAATACAGAGAACACCACAAAGATACTCCTCAAGAAGAGTAACCCCAAGACACATAATTGTCAGATTCACCAAGGCTGAAATGAAGGAAAAAATGTTAAGGGCAGCCAGAGAGAAAGGGCGGGTTACCCACAAAGGGAAGCCCATCAGACTAACAGCAGATCTATCCACAGAAACCCTACAAGCCAGAAGAGAATGAAGGCCGATATTCAACATTCTTAAAGAAAAGAATTTTCAACCCAGAATTTCATATCCAGCCAAACTAAGCTTCGTAAGTGAAGGAGAAATAAAATCCTTTATAGACAAGCAAATTCTGAGGGATTTTGTCACCACCAGGCCTGCCTTACAGAGCTCCTGAAGAAAGCCCTAAATATGCAAAGGGGTACCAGCCACACAAAAACAAACCAAAATGTAAAGACCATCGACACTATGGAGAAACTGTATCAAGTAATGGGCAAAATAACCAGCTAGCATCATAATGACAGGATCAAATTCACACATAACAATATTAACCTTAAATGTAAACAGGCTAAATGCCCCAATAAAAGTCACAGACTGACAAATTGGATAAAGAGTCAAGACCCATCAGTGTGCTGTATTCTGGAGACCCATCTCATGTACAAAGACACACATAGGCTCAAGATAAAGGGATGGAAGAAGATTTACCAAGCAAATGGAATGCCAAAAAAAGCAGGACTTGCAATCCTAGTCTCTGGTTAAACAGACTTTAAACCAACGAAGATCAAAAAAGACAAAGAAGGGCATTACTTAATGGTAAAGGGATCAATGCAACAAGAAGAGCTAACTATCCTAAATATATATATGCGCCCAATACAGGAGCACCCAGATTCATAAAGCAAGTTCTTAGAGACCTACAAAGAGACTTAGACTCCACACAAAAATAGTGGGAGAATTTAACACCCCACTCTCAATATTAGGCAAATCAATGAGACAGAAATTTAACAATGATGGTCAGGACTTGTACTTAGCTCTGGACCAAGCGGACCTAATAGACATCTACAGACTCTCCACTCCAAATCAAGAGAATATAGATTCTTCTCAGCACCACATAGCACTTATTCTAAAATTGACCACATAATTGAAAGTAAAACACTCCTCAGCAAATGCAAAAGATTGGAAATCATAACAAGCAGTCTCTCAGACCACAGTGCAATCAAGTTAGAACTCAGCATCAATAAACTCACTCAAAACAACACAACTACATGGAAGCTGAACAACCTTCTCCTGAATGACTACTGGGTAAATAACAAAATTAAGGCAGAAATAAATAAGTTCTTTGAAACCAATGAGAACAAAGACACAACATACCAGAATCTCTGGGACACAGTTAAAGCAGTGTGCAGAGGGAAATTTATAGCACTAAATGCCTACAGCAGAAAGCAGGAAAGCTCTAAAATCAACACCCTAACATCACAGTTAAAAGAATTAGAGAAGCAAGAGCAAACAAATGCAAAAACTAGCGGAAGACAAGAAATAACTAAGAGCAGAGCTGAAGGAGATAGAGACCCAAAAACCATTCAAAAAATCAATGAATTCAGGAGCTGGTTTTTTGAAAGATTAACAAAATTGATAAACCACTAGCCAGACTAATGAAGAAGAAAAGAGAGAAGAATCAAATAGACACAATAAAAAATGATCAAGGGGAGATCACCACGGATCCCATAGAAATACAAACTACCATCAGAGAATACTATAAACACCTCTACACAAATAAACTAGAAAATCTAGAAGAAATGGATAAATTTCTGGACACATACACCCTCCCAAGACTAAACCAGGAAGAAGTCGAATCCTTGAATAGACCAATAACAAGTTCTGAAATTGAGACAGTAATTAATAGCCTACCAACGAAAAAAAGCCCAGGACCAGATGGATTCACAGCCAAATTCCACCAGAGGTGCAAAGAGGAGCTGGTACCATTCCTCCTGAAACTGTTCCACACGATAGAAAAAGAGGGACCCCTCCCAAACTAATTTTATGAGGCCAGCATCATCCTGATACCAAAACCTGGCAGAGACACAACAAAAAAAGAAAATTTCAGGCCAATATCCCTGATGAACATCAATGCGAAAATCGTCAATATAATACTGGTAGCTGGGTGTGGTGACTCATGCCTGTCATCCTAGTACTTTGGGAGGCCGAGGAGGGCAGATTGCCTAAGCTCAGGAGTCCAAGACCAGCCTGGACAACATGGCGAAACCCCGTCTCTACTAAAGTACAAAAAATTACCTCAGCTACTCAGGAGGCTGCGGCATGAGAATCGCTTGAACCCATGAGATGGAGGTTGCAATGAGCTGAGATCGTGCCATTGCACTCCAGCCTGGGCAACAGAATGAGACTCTTTCTCAAAAAATAATAAAATAAAATTAAAATAAAATTAAAATAAAATAAAATAATAAAATAAAAAAATACTGGCAAACCAAATCCAGCAGCACATTAAAAAGTTTATCCACCATGATCTGATCAAGTCAGCTTCATCCCTGAGATGCAAGGCTGGTTCAACATATGCATATCAATAAACATAATCCATTACATAAACAGAGCCAAAGACAAAAACCACATGATTATCTCAATAGATGCAGAAAAGGCCTTTGATAAAATTCAACACTCCTTCATGCTAAAAACACTCAATAAACTAGGTATTGATGGAACATATCTCAAACTAATGACAAACCCAGAGCCAATATCATACTGAATGGGCAAAAACTGGAAACATTACCTTTGAAAACAGGCACAAGACAAGGGTGCCCTCTCTCACTACTCCTATTCAACATAGTATTGGAAGTTCTGGCCAAGGCAATCAGGCAAGAGAAAGAAATAAAGCATATTCAAATAGGAAGGGAGGAAGTCAAATTATCTCTGTATGCAGATTACATGATTGTATATTTAGAAAACTCCATCGTCTCAGCCCAAAAACTCCTTAAGCTGATAAGCAACTGCAGCAAAGTCTCTGAATACAACATCATTGTACAAAAATCACAAGCATTCCTATACCCCAATAATAGACAGAGAGCCAAATCCTAAGCAAACTCCCATTCACAGTTGCTACAAAGAGAATAAAACACCTAGGAATACAACTTATAAGGAATGTGAAGGATCTCTTCAAGGAGAACTACAAACCACTGCTCAAGGAAATAAGAGAGGATACAAACAAATGGAAAAACATTCCATGCTCATGGATAGGAAAAATCAATATCGTGAAAATGGCCATACTGCCCAAAGTAATTTATAGATTCAATGCTATTGCCATCAAGCTACCATTGACTTTCTTCACAGAATTAGAAAATACTACTTTAAATTTCATATGGAACCAAAAAGGAGCCTGTATAGCCAAGATGACCCTAAGCAAAAAGAACAAAGCTGGAGGCATCATGCTACCTGACTTCAAACTATACTACAAGGCTACAGTAACCAACACAGCATGGTACTGGTACCAAAAGAGATATATAGACCAATAGAACAGAACAAAGGCCTCAGAAATAACATCACACATCTACAACCATCTGATCTTTGACAAACCTGAGAAAAACAAGCAATGGGGAAAGGATCCCCTATTTAATAAATGATGTTGGGAAAACTGGCTAGCCATATGCAGAAAACTGAAACTGGACCCCTTCCTTACACCTTATACAAAAATTAACTCAAGACAGATTAAAGATTTAAGCCTAAAACCTAAAACCATAAAAACCCTAGAAGAAAACCTAGGCAATACCATTCAGGTCATAGGCATGGGCAAAGACTTCATGACTAAAACACCAAAAGCAATGGCAACAAAAGCCGAAACTGACAAGTGGGATCTAATTAAACTAAAGAGCTTCTGCACAGCAGAAGAAACTATCATCAGAGTGAACAGGCAACCTACCGAATGGGAGAAAATTTTTGCAATGTATCCCCCTGACAGACGGCTAAAATTCAGAATCTACAAGGAATTTAAACAAATTTACAAGAAAAAAACAAACAACCCCATCAAAAAGTGGGCAAAGTGTATGAACAGACACTTTGCAAAAGAAGACATTTATGTGGTCAACAAACATATCAAAAAAGGCTCATCAGCCCTGTTCATTAGAGAAATGCAAATCAAAACCACAATGAGATACCATCACTTGCAATTTAGAATGGTGATCATTAAAAAGTCAGGAAACAACAGATACTGGAGAGGATTTGGAGAAATAGGAATTCTTTTACACTGTTGGTGGGAGTGTAAATTAGTTCAACCATTGTAGAAGACAGTGTGGCAATTCCTCAAGGATCTAAACTAGAAATACCATTTGACCCAGCAATCCCATTACTGTGTATATACCCAAAGGATTATAAGTCATTCTACTATAAAAACACATACACACATATATTTATTGCAGCACTGTTCACAATAGCAAAGACTTGGAACCAACCCAAATGCCTATCAATGATAGACTGCATAAAGAATATGTGGCACATGGAATACTATGTGGCTGTAAAAAAGAATGAGTTCATGTCCTTTGCAGGGACATAGATGAAGCTAGAAACCATCATTCTTAGCAAACTAACAGAGGAACAGAAAACCAAACACCGCATGGTTTCACTCATAAGTGGGAGTTGAACAGTGAGAACATATGGGCACAGGGAGGGGAACAGTGCACCCCAGGGCCTGTCGGGGGATGGGGAGCAAGGGGAGGGATAGCATTAGGAGAAATACTTGATGTAGATGACGGGTTGATGGGTGTAGCAAACCACTATGGCACATGTATACCTATGTAACGAACCTTCACGTTCTGCACATATATCCCAGAACTTAAAGTATGATTAAAAAAAAGAAGAAGAAGATGACCAGACCTATGGGCAGTCTAACAGCTACAGAGACAACAAATTAGAGGTAAGGGGGCTGCTAAATGACTCAGGGTTTCACTTGGGAACCCTGAAGGGCTTCACCTTAAGAATAAAAACAAGCAGGAATAGATCTAGCTTCAAAAAGAGTAAAACCCAGGTTCTATTCACCTCACAATGGAGTGACTGTCATCCAGAAGCAAAAATGAGTCCTCTGGAGTAAAGCTGTCCAAGGGAACTTTCTGTGATGATAGAGATGTTCTATATCTGTGCTGTTTAATGATGTAGCTACTAGCCACATGTGGCTATTGAGCACATGAAATGTGGCTAGTGTGATAAAGGAATTACACATTTTAATTAATTTTAACTAATTTAAGTTGAAATAGCTCCCTGTGCCTTGTTAGTATTACATTGAATAATGTAAATATGGAGGAAGATAATGTTACCCAGACCCTCTATTTATCTTTATATATTTTTTATATATTATGTCCATTTTAACAAAAAATTGCTAGCCATGTCAGAATACAAGAGAAAAAATTACTAAGAAAGAGAACCAAAAAAGAGAACTATAATTAATGTATCAAAAAACTTGATAAAAACATGGATAATTTTATCAGAAAACTGGTACTAGTACAATAGAAATAAATGGAATTTATAGCAAAGAAAATCTAAAAACTTAGTAGATGTGTTTGATCACCAATTACAAACAACTGATAAGAGAATTAGTAAACTATGAGACAAGTCAATAAAAAATGCCTGGATAGAAATCCAGAAAAAAAAGGATAACATAGAAAAGCATCCTTCAGGAATATGAAACATAGTAAAAAGTTATAGCATATGTGCAACTGAAGTGTCAGAAGGAAAGGAGAGAGAATAGAGGAGAAGTAAACATTCAAGACGTAAGAAGTTTTCAAAACTGATGAAAGACTTCAAACCAGATTCAAAAAACCTCAAACATTCCAAGTAACATAAATGCAAGAAAACTACACCTAAGCACAGTATAGAAAGACTACTGAAAATGAAAGACAAGAAGAGGCTCTTAAAACAGCCAGAGCATAGAAAATATGTACTACCTTCAAAAGGAGCAACAATAGGACATTGCCTGACTTCTAAATGAAAGTGATTGAAGCAGGAAGACAATGGGGTATCTTTGAAGGGGTGAAACAAAATAATTGCAAAACTAGAATTTTATACCTAAATGAAGATATCTGTTTAAATGCAGGCCAAATAATGTTCTTGCACAAAAATAAAGAGAGCAGACTTGAAAACATAGAAATAAGAAGTGTTTTAGGCAGATTTTTTAACAGAAGGATTTAGGCAGATCATTTTGGTCTCAGATGAAAGACACAAGTGCCAGAAGAATAAAAATCACTGGAAAGGGTAAAATGTAAGCACTTCACATAAGACAATTTAATGGCTAGATGGCAAGTGGTGATGAGCTATGATTGTATATATTTCAGGATTTAAGATTCAAATGAATCATATAATTCCTTTTTGCATAGCATATATCAGTTTCTGACCTAATTAAATTATAGCATCATATCTCTTACCACCCCATAAGAAACTGGGGTAAATCTATGAATAAGGCTGGATTGGTTATCAGGTTACCCCATAAACCTAAGTAACTGACATTATTAGAACAGGCACTGTTAGCAAAATGAAACATAACAGAGCAATGTGTTGAAGACAACATAAATGAAAACAATTATTTTGTGTTGAACATCTGACTCTTTTCCCTCTCACACTGGAAATGCATGCACAAAAAAGATGTGCTAATTCTAAATATTTTATTGACCACCATTTTGTTTTAGGACAATAGACTGGGCTATTAACTTAAGAGAAATCTTCACCCTAGTTTTCTTTTTCATATTAATTAAAACTACTTCACTTTTTGGAACTTGTCTTTAAGGGAAGGTTGTAGAGAAAAAATATATATGGTAATGAATTAAACACTTGAGATGGAACCATACTTAGAAGTAAAATAGCAAAACTAGAAAGGACCTAAATGTTACTAGTTTCGTGCAAATGTAATTGTGGTTTTTGCCATTGAAAGTAATGGCCCAAACTGCAATTACTTGTGTACCACCCCAATATTTAGTTCAGGGAGTTTTGGAGGTTTTAAAGAGGGATGGGTCTTCATAGGGGTGAACACAAGGTAGGTGGGGGTCTTCTGATTTCTTTCTTCAGCCTGAGCTGACCTGGGTGTTCAATTACAATTGTATATGAAGGAAAGTTCCACTGATTACATGGAGGGGAAAGAAATCACTTTGCAAATTAAATGGCAGCCACTGGTCTAGTCCAACCCACTCAATGAGGAAACTGGCTCAGAGAGACAAAAATAAACAGCAAAGCTCTACATTTCAATTTTGTGGAGCTTCAAAACAATTTTTTTTTTGTAATAAGGCTGAAGTTTTATTCAATGGAAGTACTCATGTGTGAAACCTTACATTAGTCAGGTTGAGAAAATTACCTGGATAATTTCACTGGCAAATATATCAGTAATCTGAAATGATTTAGCATGGGACTAATGACACTTTATATCATTTTAAGTACAGTTAAACTTCTTAATTACAGACACTCTAGAGACTTAGAAAAATTGCTACAATTATGGTGTGTCATTAATTCTAAGGAAACATGGCTTCCTGGGCCACACCTGCTAGGTCCATACAGTTGCCAGGCTAATATGGAGTATTAGAAATTAATGGTTTCCTTGCTTTCAAGCCACAGTGAAATTTCTGAAATTTCTGTCCAACTTAACTAGTGTCCATGGTGATTCATTTCAATATGTTATGACTATATACTTACATTTCATAACTTTCAGAGGTCGAGAAAATTCATTGCATGCATCGTGTGTTGGTCATAGAATAGGCAGAAGCTGATTCCCCTAGAACTGCACATTCTAAAAATGAATCTTTTAAAAGAAATAATATGTGCTCAATGCAAGATTATAGAGTAGAAAATAAAAGATGGCACCCCACCCATATAACTTTTTCACTTCCAACTACAAAAGTTGAGTAAACAGTGATGTTCTTGTTATCACTTCATATATGTCAGATGGGCTAAGGAACGTTTATGTTCATTTCCTTCAGCTTTAATCAAATTATCCTTTGGCTTTAACTATGAGAGCTTTCAGATCTTCTAGCCCTTAAAATTCAGGCAGAATTTTACCTTCATCAGCCACAAGAACTACAGAGCTGTAAAAAAGGTAATTTCAGCCATGCAACACATCCGTGTTCTTTAAAATCAGTATGGTGATAAGAGTTAACATTAATTATCAACTGCATGCCTGATCTTGTGCTCTACACACATGATCCCAATATCATCCACCCAGCAAGCTGTAAATACTGCAGTTATGCATGTTGCATAGATTCATAAATTTAGATACAGGGGAAAAAATGAAATTGTCCAGTACTGCAGAATTTGTAGGAGCTAAGCTGAGCCTGGAGCATTACTTTTTACTCCAAAATCTATGCCTGAAAGATACTTAACTCTACTTGCAATACTATGACCAGGAAAAGTAGTATCTCACATTTGAATAATAATGCTTTGTAGGTTACAAAACCTTTCATGTCACCTTGTTACATCTGATCCATAAAATTCTCTAGTGAGGCAGGAAAGTGAGGGACATAAGATAAAAAGAAGTTATAACATGCCCAATAGTGCATACTTTTTTTTTTACTCCAAAGCCCAAGTTTTTTTCCCCACTAAACCATACTTCTCCCAGGGCAGTAAAATAATAATAATAATATTAAAATAATGTAAACATGTGTCAAATGCGTACAACATGCCAAAAGGCTTCTCTCCTCTCTGCCGTTAGTTTTTGCTTGAACTTCTTAGTATTCTTTTAACATTTTATTGTCTACAGTAATGTTAATGGGCCTACAGTTGTCTTAGCTTTCAATTTGGAATTATCTTTCCATTATGCACTGTTCCATATATTACAAACATTCAGGAGCCCTGTAGATCATTCCTTTATCCTTTTCTTGCTATTCTCAATATTACTAACCTAGTACAAGATCTCTTCATTTCACACCTGAATTACTACAGCTTCCTAATCAATCTTCTTGTCTCCTCCAATTTTATTTATCTTCTTGCTTCTATGCAATACTTTCCCTTGGCTGTAACTACTTGAGCAGAGTAACTTATCTTGTACGTTCTCTTTCCTTCCCTGTAATTAAAGCATTTGTGTTAGAAAAATGCCAAAGTTTCTTAAAATTTTGATATTAAGAGATTCCTACAGCATTCTTTTTACCAGGGTACTCTGCTTCACCTTCCATGGCTCTCTATCACATACATTTTAAACTCCAACATTTTTAAAGAAAATGATCTTTTTCAATTGGTCCTAATTTATCTTTCTAATAATTCATTCCTTTCTTTAAATTGTCATTTATTCCATAAATGGCCAGTTGGTTCCAGGTTGCACACTATGTTTTTTCCACTCCAATGAAAGTTATAAGCCTTGTATCTTTTCCCCAAGGAGAGCTTCACAAGACTACCATAAATAGAAGCGTACACTCTGAAACAATAAAATAAGCATATTTAAAATATTTGAAGAGATAAAAAGGAATAGAATCAATAATAGAAAAATCAGACCTAATAAAAAGGATACAGAGTTGAAAAAGAACCAAATAGTTTCATTTTAGAAAAATTAAATGGACAGATTAATGCATATACTAAATGTGGCTGGTAAGAGAATCAGTAAATTGGAAGACTGATTTAGTGAAATCATCTTTGCAAAGCAGAGATGATAAAGCAGAAAATTGGGAAGAGCATTTAAAAGATGTGAAAGCAATAATAAGAAAATCTAATGATAGATGTATCAAGAGTTGTAAGGAATGAGAAAAGCAAAGAAGTGATTTCAAAAAAACAATGGCTAGAAATTTTTTGTTGTTGTTTTTTAGTGAAGGAGCACATGAACCCATAGTTGAAGAAGCACTAGTTAGAAAAAGCTGTTACAGAAAATAAAAATAAACCTACTGCATAGATCCTAGTAAAACTGCAGAACATGAAATGCAAATAGAAATTATGATATGGAATAAGAGAAAAAGATAGATTACCTTCATAAGAATGGATTCAAATAACAGCAGACTTATCCATTATAATAGGTGCTATGATACAAAGGAATAGCATCTTCAAACAAACTAAAATTTTATAATCTGCTAAATTCTCCTACAAGAATATAAACAAAAAATTACCTGTTTAGAAAATAATAAGATTATATAAAATCATGATCTTCCCAGAAAAATCAAGAATCTGTCAATGTATTTCTTACTTTAAGGAGTGTATACACTGCTAGAGAAGATGACACATTCATTTTCTCATTTCTTTTCACTAATTTATTACCTTGTACTAAGTCTATTAGTATAATTTTTCTCTCCACATTGTTTTTTGATCAACATACTTAAAAATCAACCTTTACCAAACTACTTCATGCTCAAAAATGCTCAGAAGTTGGCTGTCTAAAATTATCTAAGCCAGGGGTCAGCAAACTTTTTCTCTAAATATTTTAAACATTCTGTAAATATTCTAGGCTTTGTGCACCACATATGGTTTTTC
Organism: Pongo abelii; assembly: GCF_028885655.2. Lineage (NCBI taxonomy): Eukaryota > Metazoa > Chordata > Mammalia > Primates > Hominidae > Pongo > Pongo abelii. The sequence continues at coordinate 96,125,266 of NC_071995.2, forward strand.
TTGCATATTCCTTTTTATTGCTTTCTTTAACATCCTTTAAAAATGTAAAAACCATCATATACAGCTTGTAAGCTATACAAAAATAGGCTATAAGCAAGATTTGCCTGGGCCATGTTTTTCTGACTTCTGATCTAAACTCTGAACTTGTCACTCACTGTCTACTATTTGCAGGCTTTGTTTTAAACACAGTACTACAGAAACCTGATGTATTTAATAGAATAAAATATGTTCACCACAAACAATAGCAGAGGAATATATATACTGACTTTCTGGTTGCCAGATACCATAGGTTGACCAGGGAAGGGTGGGGCAGTTATTGACCAGGGAAATTTAGAAAAGCTTGCTCTTTAACAGGGCTATGATTTAAAAGTGAAGCAGTCAACTGGAGGCTTTATCAATCCATATTTATTCTTGGAACTATGTCCATATATAGGAGACAACAAAAATTAATGGGATTTTTCTCCTAAATGTGAACAATTCAGTTTAACATTCACATTTTATGAATACCCTGAACAGATCAAACACTAGCTGAATTGCTGGGGTTGCAAAGAGGAATAAAACAGTCACCTGCTTGGAGGACGTCAAAATCTACAAAGAAGAGGAGGTAGGTGAATTAGTCAAAGAATAACACTTTAAGTTCATGGTTGCCAATTTCAAATCATTGTTAATTAAAAGGAGGTCAAAGGCAAAGTCTAGAGATTAATCTTGAACACTTACCATAAGCCACTTAAAAAACAAAAACAAGACACTTCTTCCGTACAAAAAAATACTTGGTTATTTAAAGGCTTTGTTTTCCTTTGGGTATAATTTATTAGTTACTTGAAAATTCAAAATGTATCGGTTGTTTCCTCCAGTTCTTATTTGTTCAGATACATCCTTATCCTCTTTTTATCAACCACTGTGTTTGGGGAGAGTTTAGATTAAAGACTGTTCTAAGCCACTCATGTTTTCCGCAGAGGACGTGGCTGTCTGTGGGTTGTGGTGTGTGCATACGTGTGTGAGTGTGTGTGTGTGTGTGTGTGTGTGTGTGTGTGTGGTGGGTGGGAATGGGGGTGGATATGCGTATTGCTGTTGGTAGAGAGATGAAAAGGCCTCCCTTAACAAACAAGAAAATTGCTTTGCTTTCTTGATCTTTTAAACAACCAAGAAATCCCTGTGAATTCTGTTCTGCTTCCAATCATCAATTACATCACTCAATCAAAACCCCAGTGCAATCACCTTCCAGCTCCCCACATAGCCAATGCTACACAACATAACTCCAGCCATCTCAGCACTGAAGCTACAGCATTAACAGAATATATCAAGTTATTTGTGATGCTTCATTCGCTGTAATCAGAGAAAGAAGTCAAGCGGGCACATTTATCATGGTGACCGTGGAGTTTGTAGGTGAGACAATCCGAAGGGAGAAGATACCTTTGATTAAGTTAAGACAAACTATAATGGATGAGAATTCTGCTCAAGTCCAATAAATCAGCAGAGCCTTTCTAGGCTAGCAGACACAGGAATCATTGGTAAATTAACACTTGCCAGAGTTGCTATGCTGATGCCGTTAATGTGAATCCTGCCCAGATACCTCTACGGCAGAAAGTAGGGAAAGGAAGTCTAAATAATCTTGAGAGGATATTTCTGATTGATGACTGCAAAATGTATTACCCATTGGACTTATTCAGAGCTATGCTCTAGTAAACCTCGGTCTCTTTTAACGGTGGGATACGGTGAAAGGTCGCTGGGCTCAGTGCTAACAATCAGACCAATTGACTGAAATGGCAATGGTATTGAAACCATTTTGTACATGGATCAGCATCTCCTCAAAGGGGCTAGGGGTCAGAAGGTGTCATTTGAAATAAGAAAGTGGGAACCTTTTGTTTTGGGTTTCTCTGTGTCTGTAAATTTTGGTTTTTTTCCCCCCTGGGATTTCTGAAGCCATGAATAAAATATGAGTGTGTTGTATTTCTTTTTCCTTAATGAGTGATTGCCCCGGATGGTAGGACATTCCCCGCACAAAGAAAGCCACACTCTGGATTTATTAACTCTTAGCAAATGTTTGTTCGATGCTGAGTAATAGGGAGATTTGCCGGTGCAGCAAGATAAAAGGCTTCTCCACTTTGTGTTTATCCTCTGGGTAATGAACAAACAAATTGGCGATTTTGTATTTTTCCTGTTGGAAATTCATAAGGTCACCTGGGGAAAACAGAGAAGGTTAACTGGCATGAACACTTGCCCGTAAGCAGGGTGTCAGGAAAGAAAGGTCACAAATGGATGAAATATCCCAAACCGTAACCAGTGCAGCCGCAAACGCAGGGCCCGAGGAAAGGAAATTGCATTTAATGAAAGCAGAGCCTTGGGAATTGCACTGACGGGCATGCAGCGGATCCTGTGTTTTCAGCATGCACATGTTGAGAAAACCTTTCAGAAAGCCAGTAGAATAATATCTCCCTTGCGAAAGCCCTTCACTTTTTGCCACCTTCTACTATGTCCTACTCTGTTGTTTTTTTCTACCTTCCCCCTGTATATTCTATTTCTCTATCCACTTTTCCCATTTCATTTCTCACTGTAGAGAAAAGCTACCTGCTAAGGGTCAAAGGGTGGCAGTAAAAGAGGCTTGAGGAAGCTGGAGCTATAGCCTTCGGGTGATTGGTAATCTACGCAGAGTACAGAGAGTCCAGACCTGCCTTCAACTTTGGTTGCCAACTTTTCTTAACATGAAGCAAAACTCGTTCTTTCTTTCCTTTGTTAGACACTGACTCATGAGGAACCAGAGAAATGGGATTTCCTGCAAGTTTGTGGGATATTTTTCTGCAAAGGTACACTGGTGATTCTCTCTGAATGAACAAAACAGTGTGGTTAGGTATTCTGTTAAGTTAGAGGGCAAAGGCTGGGATCATTTCCTGTCATCAATCTTATTTCTTTGCCCTGAGAAAAATTACCTTTCTTCATCCCATTAGAAATCTTTATTCTGCTCCACAATGATCTAGATTGGTTGAAGCTTAAAAAAAAAAAAAAAAATAGAAAAAGCTCCTCTGATTGACTGACTGCTTTTCCAGATTGGAAAATAATTTTTTCCTGATGATGGAGACAAACAGGTGATGTTTGCCACCAGAATAGACAAACTGAAGGAAGAATGGGAGAAAAAAGTAAAAAGATAGGATGAGAGGGAAAGATTGGAAAGAGAAATGGAAATATGGTTATTCATAAAGGATCAATCTATGAGAAGGAGGAAAATTGTAGAAGGGAGAGAAAGAAATGGGGAGAAATCCAACTGGGAAGAAATAAGGTTGGTATAAGAGAGAGTGGGCAAGGGTTTCAGGCAGTAAGTTAGTTCAGAAGAGGATAGTGTTGGACTTCAATTATTCCCATAGTTTTTCTGTCCTTCACAAGTGTAAAACTACAGGATTCTCACTGGGAAAACCTTCTCATTCTTTACCTGGGAGGTAAGGAAGACCAGAAAGCACTCAGAGGAAAAGGCATTGTATACATATTACATCTCAACTTTGAGGCTTTGGGGAAAGCTATGGGTGTGGCATGAACTTCCCAAGTTGAAGGGAAGCATGGACATCTGTACAGTCTAACTTGCTCATTTTGCAGATGAGAAAATCAAGGTCTGGATTGTCTGTCATAGGGGCTCATCCAAAGTCAAGACAGCTTGTTAGAATGATGCAGGTGGGAGTAGAACCCAAATGATCTGCCTCTCTGTCATCTGACTTCCACAGCTGCTGCTAGAGCTGACCATTTATTTCTCATTGCAGGCGCCTGGTCCCTGACAGAGCTCTGGGCTTCTGCCAGCTGCTCTCCCCTCACAGCTCTGACACTAGAAACAATAGGGGGTTACTAAAGGTTTCCAAGCAGGGGAGTGATGTAACAAAACTGGGTTGGCAGAAGTTCATTCTAGCAGCTGAATATGGTGAGCAGGTGGAGTATAAAGAAATCACAACACCATAAGGCCCTGATAAAGTACCTGCGTGACCTTGAACAACCCCATTAATCTCTGAAGCAATTTTCTCATATATAAAATGATGGCATTGGATGGTCCTATGCATGTCTACTGTTTTATGATTCTTATCCTCCCCTTTCTGCAGTCGTGGCCATTAGCATTGCTTAATTGTAGCAGCTGACATACTATGGCATGCCTGTCATTTCTTGCACTTGGTGTTAGCCACAGGGGCCTTGTGAGGTAAATTGGCCACTTCGCAAACAAATTCCTGAAAAATGGCAACTCTAGCGGTTTCCCAGAGCTTGGACCATGGAATCCAAATGGGGAAAAGATAGGAGCACACAAATGTCTGTTTAACTCTGCTCTCTTTGATTAATAAATATTATTCAAGGCAATAGCCATAAAATACAAAGAATTTCCAGTTTCCTCAGCCTCAACCAGCTAACAGGAATAAAACCAGGGGTTCTGGCAGAAGTAGTTCAGTAACTAATTGAAGGCAAAGAAATAACAGTCAGCTAATTCTGTCACTGATGACATTGTCATTATGAAGAAAACCTAACTCCTTAATTGTTTTGAATCAGTTGCTAGCTTATTTTATGTTTTAAAAGGTGTCATTTTAAAGAAAAGGCCATCTCTTGGCACAATCTTTCCTTTAAAATCAGGTTGATAATAGCCCATTATAGAGAGAAAAGGGTCAATAATGAGAGTGTGGAAATAGTTACCCCTTGTCATATATGAAGATAAGAGAGTCCTCCATAAAATAAAATGCCATAGAGAGAACATTGTTCTAATATTTTCAGAAATGTGAGTTACTGTTCATAAAGCATTCTCTGGGGTTTGAGAAAAAGTTGCTTGCAAAAGCTAAGTAAACAGACAGCTTTGGAATGTTGATTAAAGACAGGGAAACTAAACCAGGATTTGTTGTTGGATAATCAAATTTTATATTCACAACTGATGGAGGAGCAGAAATGATGTCAAAGGAAATGGATTTGTCTGGAAGGAAGGACTAAGTAAGTATTAAACATCGACCCCACTCCCTCAACCCCAGATGCACAATAGCGTGTGTCTCTAACTCACTGTTCAGACTGAAGAAAAACCTGGGCTTGGGAGGCGCCATCTTGATCTTTACTAGATTTTATTTTTCCTAAGAGAAATTCACAAGTGAAATTAGGAAATTAGCCATTGCACAACTAAGGCTTTTCTTTTCTTTCTTTTTTTTTCCCCCCCCAAGATAGAGTCTTGCTCTGTCACCCAGGCTGGTGTATAGTGGTGTGATCTCGGCTCACTGCAATCTCTGCCTCCGGGTTCCAGCAATTATGCCTCAGTTTCCTGAGTAGCTGGGATTACAGGCACCCGCCACCACATGTTGCTAATTTTTTGTATTTTTAGTAGAGAGGGGGCTTTCACCATGTTGGCCAGGCTGGTCTCGAATTCCTGACCTCGTGATCTGCCCGCCTCGGCCTCCCAAAGTGCTGGGATTACAGACATGAGCCACCTCACCCAGCCTAAGGCTTTTATTTTCATGCTAACCACTCATTAGAGATTTCCATTTATCTTAATTGAGATGACCTCTGTTTAATTCCTTGGTAAGACCTTTGTCTTAGGTACTATGCAACAATTTTCAAACAAGTCTAAAAATCCAACTAAACTTTAGCAGTGCAGGCACCAGCTCTGTCAAAAAAGCAACTCAAGATAGGAAACAAAAGAACAAAAAGAGACAAGTACTGGCTCTCTTAACAAGTACTTATTTTGAACTTCTATATGCCAAGCGCTATGCTATAAACATATAGATCCCGGTTCTAGTTTTCAGAAGTTTTCTTTAAATATTGTATTGAGTAACATTACCTAACAAATGCTTTCATTCATAACTTATTGGAAGTTGTATATTTGATTAATAGAGAAAAGTAATACATTTTTATTCTCTGTTTTAATTTCTGATAGTCTTATCAACATAAATTTATGTATCTCTTTTTAGCACAATTTTTTAAAATGTTCCATGACTATGCAATTTTTAAATAAAGATACTAGCAACATTACCTTTTTGTCATATTTTTCCCTCTTCCCTTTCCCATTTTTTTCACATATCAGATCTGAAAGTATTTGTACTCTTACTTTGTATTATCAAGGTTGATAGCATTTACATTTTGTTCTCTAATTGTGATGAATCTTTATAATTTTCCGTAAATGTTGAAAGCATTTAAAAGCATTTACATTATGACTATGTAAATGTTTCCCTGCAGAACCAATGTGACACTCTGATTCCTTCTCTTCCTGTTTCACTGAAAAATAGAATGTTTCCAGAACCAAGGTCGAAAGATTCTTTATTCTTACACTTCACCAAATTCTAATTTGTTTTTTATTTAGGACACAATATTCTCGTTTGCTTTCTGGAGTTTTTAATTGTCTCTTGCCTTGAGAGGAGAAAAATGTAATTGATATTGTCCAGCTCTTAATCATTCTAACTACTCTTTGGAATCTATTCCCTTCTTTCTGAAGGCATGCTCATTGGACAGTGATTTCTTGTTCTACGATTAGTCAATTCTTTTTTGGCCTGTCACACAGCAGTCATTCTAATTGACCTTTTCATTGGACTCTTGGTTTTGTTCCTCCATTTCTTTCTTTTTTCTTCTCTTTTTATTTTATTTTATTTTTTTGAGATAGAGTCTCACTCTGTCACCCAGGATGGAGTGCAGTGGTGAATCTTGGCTCACTGCAACCTCCGCCTCCTGGGTTCAAGCGATTCTCTTGCCTCAGCCTCCCGAGTAGCTGGGACTACAGGCGCATGCTACCACGCTTGGCTAATTTGTGTGTGTGTGTGTGTGTGCGTGCGTATTTTTAGTAGAGATGGGGTTTCACTGTATTAGCCAGGATGGTCTCAATCTCCTGACCTCCTGATCTGCCCACTTTGACCTCCCAAACTGCTGGGATTACAGGTGTGAGCCACCACACCTGGCAGTTCCTCCATTTCTTATATCCTATGTCTTCGCTTTTCTAGTTCTTATCCTCTGTTTCGCTGGAGTACATCTTTAAATAACTGCTTTGAAATAAGGAGACAAACTTAGTGAGTTCTGACACATCTGAAAATGATGTGACTATTCACAGTTGCTTATTAGTTGGATTAGGTATAGAATTCTAGGATCAAATTAATTATCTCAAAATTTCAAAGGCTCTATTTTATCATTTTTCACATGTATGACTGATGGTGAGATGTTTGATGATGATCTACTTTTATTCTTCTGTAAATTACTTTTTTCTTCTCTCTTTGGCAACTTTTGAGATCTCTTTATCTTTAGCATTAGGAAATTTTAGAAATTATAGAATGGTATTTTTTTGTATATTCTTTTTCTAGGACTTGAAAAGCTCTTTTAAAGTAAAGATTCATCTCACTTCAGTGTGGGAAAGTTTTGTTCATATTTCTTCATTTTGTTTTATTTAAAAATTTTTATTTACATATAATCTACTTGGAGAAAAATCCGTGAGTCATAAGAATATAATCTATTTCTTTTTCCAAAAGCTGAAAATATCCCTGTAACAAGCACTAAAGACAGGAAATGGGATGATTCCAGCACCTCAGAAACTTTCCTCCTGTTTTGTTCTGATCACCCTGGCAAGGTAACCACTATCCTGACGTCTAACAGGAAGATTCAATTTTTCTGTTTTTTTTTCTCTTTTGTACAAATAGAATCAATGGTTTTTGTTGTTGTTGTTTTTTACCAATTTTCTCCTGTTCACATTTTTCATCCTTTCTCTGGAACTTCTAGTCATCAGGCATTGAAGCTTTGTCATTGTTACTTTATCTGTTCTCTTGTATTTTTCCTGTCTTTTTTAGTGATATGTACTGGGATAGATCCTCAAGTTTTCTTCCATTATTTCATTTTTTGGCCATTTTGTTTGTTAATTTCCCTGTGCTTGTTTTGCTCTCTGTTACTTTTTTAAATCATCTATGTTATTGATGTAAATCTAGGTGGCTGTCACAACAGGCCCCAAAATATGGTGACTTAAATAATACCAAACTCCATTTCATTCTTGTGTAACTGACATGAGATGGATGGGGTGATTGCGCTTCCCGAAGCCATTCAGGAGCCCAAGTTCCCTCCGTCTTCCACCGTGTCATCCCTTAAGGTGTCACTCTCTTTTGCATGGCCAAAGCTGTGTCACAGCCACATTCACACAGAGAGGAAAAAAGAAGTTCTGGGACAACAGTTGCATGCATTGCTTCCTTTCATATTAAATAGAGTAGAACTGTCATATGTTACAACTAACTGTGAAGGAACATGAAAAATAGTCTAGCTGCATGCCATCAGGAAGAAGCGTAGAAATGTATTTAGGCAGGAAAACTAGAGCTCTGTTACACCATCCTGTATTTGTATTATTGATAAAATATCTTTCTAACTTTCTTGGGAAATAAAGAGAATATTCTTTATTTCTCTTTATTTCTCTACTGTTTTCTCCTGTCTCTGTCTTCCTTCTCCCCGCTTTCTTCCTTTCTTTCTGTTTCTGTCTGTATTCTGAATAATCCCTATTTCCCCTGGCCTCATATTTTTTGGACTATATTATATCTCTTCAGACTGGGACTTTCCCTAAATGAATAATGAACCTTACTCGTTTATTTACAAGGTTAAGAATGAAGAAAGATGAATGTTGACTGGGAGAACTGTGTATACAGCTAGAAAATTGGCAGGAAGGCTCTTCCTCAGTGTGAGTGCACAAGGCAACGGTTATTATATAAGGGCTTCCCAAGTTCAAGAATGGTGAGAATGATGAGTGCCTTTCCTCTGTAGCAATGACAGCCACAATAGCTATTTTAATTCTCTCCAGTTTGTTCTTTGAAGGAGAACCTTATGTGTGTGTGCATGTGTGCGTCGGGGCAGGGGGGCATTCTTTCCTTGTTTTGTACTGGAGTTTGTATTAGTTTCGGCTAAGCAATGCTGTAGTAACAAACAATCCTCCAAATCCCAATGGTTTACAATAACAAAGATTATCACAAGTCTACCATGCATTGGCTTATGTTCTGCTTCCTCTTGCTTTATTACCTGACCTAGGCTAACAAAAATAGCTCCTCTCAGAGATACTGGCAGTGTTGTGGCAAAGGGAACAGACACATGGTGAACCATGTGCTGGCCCTTAACACTCCTGCTTGAAAGTGAAACACATCATTTCTGCTAATATTTGTTGCCAAAGAAATCACATGACCTTGAGCAAGTACAACAGGACGAGGCAATTTAACTCTTGGATAGGCATGTGTACCACAAAAAAAAAAAAAAGGAACAAAAATATCTGTAATAATAGTACAGTCTACTAAAGGGCTAAATACTTACCCTCCATTTTTTTAATTGAGGGTAAGGAGATACGGGAATCAACTGACTTTTGCATGTACCTTAAATCCGTTGCCTGTGTTCAACCCAATTTTATGGCTACCCTTCACTTGCTCTATGATTTCTTAATCAAGATCCTCCCTATAATTCTCTAATACTCTCCACTGTAGCCCCTGCTTCCTGCCCAGGAGACAGGTATATTTAGGCTGCAGCTTTTAAATCTTTTCTTAATCAGTGAGCACCCTTCTTTCTCTCTTCCAAAAATTGTTGAAATCTATTATCTGCTTATAATTTCCTTTTCTGTTTTCTTTATTATGATGAGTTTATACCTTTTTAAATTCTTTTATTCTGATACTCATGGATTTTCAGAAACAAAGGAAAGCTTTTGTGTTCATTTGGCTGTATTAAAAGGAAGAAAAAAACTGAATACATGCAAAAGAATTGCTGAATCACACACACACACACACCTTATTTTCTTCTTTTTTAATTTTATTATTATTATACTTTAAGTTTTAGGGTACATGTGCACAACGTGCAGGTTTGTTACATATGTATACATGTGCCATGCTGGTGTGCTGCACCCATTAACTCATCAAGCATTAGGTATATCTTCTAATGCTATCCCTCCCCTCTCCCTGCACCCTACAACAGTTCCTGGTGTGTGATGTTCCCCTTCCTGTGTCCATGTGTTCTCATTGTTCAATTCCCATCTATGAGTGAGAACATGCGGTGTTTGGTTTTTTGTCCTTGCGATAGTTTGCTGAGAATGATGGTTTCCAGCTTCCTCCATGTCCCTACAAAGGACATGAACTCATCATTTTTTATGGCTGCATAATATTCCATGTGTATATGTGCCACATTTTCTTAATCCAGTCTATCATTATTGGACATTTGGGTTGGTTTCAAGTCTTTGCTATTGTGAATAGTGCCGCAATAAACATACGTGTGCATGTGTCTTTATAGCAGCATGATTTATAATCCTTTGGGTATATACCCAGTAATGGGACGGCTGGGTCGAATGGTATTTCTAGTTCTAGATCCCTGAGGAATCGCCACACTGACTTCCACAATGGTTGAACCAGTTTACAGTCCCACCAACAGTGTAAAAGTGTTCCTATTTCTCCACATCCTCTCCAGCACCTGTTGTTTCCTGACTTTTTAATGATCGCCATTCTAACTGGTGTGAGATGGCATCTCATTGTGGTTTTGATTTGCATTTGTCTGATGGCCAGTGATGATGAGCTTTTCATGTGTTTTTTGGCTGCATAATTGTCTTTTGAGAAATGTCTGTTCATATCCTTGCCCACTTTTTGATGGGGTTGTTTGTTTTTTTCTTGTAAATTTGTTTGAGTTCATTGTAGATTCTGGATATTAGCCCTTCGTCAGATGTGTAGGTTGCAAAAATTTTCTCCCATTCTGTAGGTTGCCTGTTCACTCTGAAGGCAGTTTCTTTTGCTGTGCAGTAGCTCTTTAGTTTAATTAGATTCCATTTGTCAATTTTGGCTTTTGTTGCCATTGCTTTTGGTGTTTTAGACGTGAAGACCTTGTCCATGCCTATGTCCTGAATAGTATTGCCTAGGTTTTCTTCTAGGGTTTTTATGGTTTTAGGTCTAACATTTAAGTCTTAAATCCATCTTGAGTTAATTTTTGTATAAGGTGTAAGGAAGGATGCAGTCTCAGCTTTCTACATATGACTAGCCAGTTTTCCCAGCACCATTTATTAAATAGGGAATCCTTTCCCGATTGCTTGTTTTTCTCAGGTTTGTCAAAGATCAGGTAGTTGTAGATATGTGGCATTATTTCTGAGGGCTCTGTTCTGTTCCATTGGTCTATATCTCTGTTTTGATACCAGTACCATGCTGTTTTGGTTACTCTAGCCTTGTAATATAGTTTGAAGTCAGGTAGCATGATGCCTCCAGCTTTGTTCTTTGTTCTTTTGGCTTAGGACTGACTTGGCAATGCGGGCTCTTTTTTGGTTCCATATGAACTTTAAAGTAGTGTTTTCCAATTCTGTGAAGAAAGTCATTGGTAGCTTGATAGGGATGGCATTGAATCTATAAATTACCTTGGGCAGTATTGCCATTTTCACGATATTGATTCTTCCTACCCATGAGCATGGAATGTTCTTCCATTTCTTTGTATCCTCTTTTATTTCATTGAGCAGTGCTTTGTAGTTCTCCTTGAAGAGGTCCTTCACATCCCTTGTAAGTTGGATTCCTAGGTATTTTATTCTCTTTGAAGCAATTGTGAATGGGAGTTCACTCATGATTTCGCTCTCTGTTTGTCTGTTATTGGTGTATAAGAATGCTTGTGATTTTTGCACATTGATTTTGTATCATGAGAGTTTGCTGAAGTTGCTTGTCAGCTTAAGGAGATTTTGGGCTGAGATGATGAGGTTTTCTAGATATACAATCATGTCATCTGCAAACAGGGACAATTTGACTTCCTCTTTTCCTAATTGAATGCCCTTTATTTCCTTCTCCTGCCTAATTGTCCTGGCCAGAACTTCCAACACTATGTTGAATAGGAGTGGTGAGAGAGGGCATCCCTGTCTTGTGCCAGTTTTCAAAGGGAATGCTTCCAGTTTTTGTCCATTCAGTATGATATTGGCTGTGGGTTTGTCATAGATAGCTCTTATTATTTTGAGATACATCCCATCAATACCTAATTTATTGAGAGTTTTTAGCATGAAGGGTTGTTGAATTTTGTCAAAGGCCTTTTCTGCATCTATTGAGATAATCATGTGGTTTTTGTCTTTGGTTCTGTTTATATGCTGGATTACATTTATTGATTTGCGTATATTGAACCAGCCTTGCATCCCAGGGATGAAGCCCACTTGATCATGGTGGATAAGCTTTTTGATGTGCTGCTGGATTTGGTTTGCCAGTATTTTATTGAGGATTTTTGCATCAATCTTCATCAAGGATATTGGTCTAAAATTCTCTTTTTTAATTGCGTCTCTGCCAGGCTTTGGTATCAGGATGATGCTGGCCTCATAAAATGAGTTAGGGAGGATTCCCTCTTTTTCTATTGACTGGAATAGTTTCAGAAGGAATGGTACCAGCTCTTCCTTGTACCTCTGGTAGAATTCGGCTGTGAATCCATCTGGTCCTGGACTTTTTTTGGTTGGTAAGCTATTAATTATTACCTCAATTTCAGAGCCTGATATTGGCCTATTCAGAGATTCAACTTCTTCCTGGTTTAGTCTTGGGAAGGTGTATGTGTCGAGGAATTCATCCATTTCTTCTAGATTTTCTAGTTTATTTGCGTGGAGGTGTTTATAGTATTCTCTGATGGTAGTTTGTATTTCTGTGGAATCGGTGGTGGTATTCCCTGTATCATTTTTTATTGCATCTATTTGATTCTTTTCTCTTTTCTTCTTTATTAGTCTTGCTAGTGGTCTATCAATTTTGTTGATCTTTTCAAAAAACCAGCTCCTGGATTCATTGATGTTTTGAAGGGTTTTTTGTGTCTCTATTTCCTTCAGTTCTGCTCTGATCTTAGTTATTTCTTGCCTTCTGCTAACGTTTGAATGTGTTTGCGCTTGCTTCTCTAGTTCTTTTAATTGTGATGTTAGGGTGTCAATTTTAGATCTTTCCTGCTTTCTCTTCTGGGCATTTAGTGCTATAAATTTCCCTCTACACACTGCTTTGAATGTGTCCCAGAGATTCTGGTATGTTGTGTCTTTGTTCTCGTTGGTTTCAAAGAACATCTTTATTTCGGCCTTCATTTCGTTATGTACCCAGTAGTCATTCAAGAGCAAGTTGTTCAGTTTCCATGTAGTTGAGCGGTTTTGAGTGTGTTTCTTAATCCTGAGTTCTAGTTTGATTGCACTGTGGTCTGAGAGACAGTTTGTTATAATTTCTGCTGTTTTACATTTGCTGAGGAGAGCTTTATTTCCAACTATGTGGTCAATTTTGGAATAGGTGTGGTGTGGTGCTGAAAAGAATGTATATTCTGTTGATTTGAGGTGGAGAGTTCTGTAGATGTCTATTAGGTCCGCTTGGTGCAGAGCTGAGTTCAATTTCTGGATATCCTTATTAACTTTCTGTCTCCTTGATCTGTCTAACGTTGACAGTGGGGTGTTAAAGTCTCCCATTATTATTGTGTGGGAGTCTAAGTCTCTTTGTAGGTCACTAAGCACTTGCTTTATGAATCTGGGTGCTCCTGTATTGGGTGCATATATATTTAGGATAGTTAGCTCTTCTTGTTGAATTGATCCCTTTACCATTATGTAATGGCCTTCTTTGTCTCTTTTGATCTTTGTTGGTTTAAAGTCTGTTTTATCTGAGACTAGGATTGCAATCCCTGCCTTTTTTTTTTTTTCCATTTGCTTGGTAGATCTTCCTCCATCCCTCTATTTTGAGCCCATGTGTGTCTCTGCACATGAGATGGGTTTCCTGAATATAGCACACTGATGGGTCTTGACTCTTTATCCAATTTGCCAGTCTGTGTCTTTTAATTGGAGCATTTAGCCCATTTACATTTAAGATTAATATTGTTATGTGTGAATTTGATCTTGTCATTATGATGTTAGCTGGTTATTTTGCTCATTAGTTGATGCAGTTTCTTCCCAGCCTTGACAGTCTTTACAGTTTGGCTTGTTTTTGCAGTGGCTGGTACTGATTGTTCCTTTCCATGTTTAGTGCTTCCTTCAGGAACTCTTTTAGGGCAGGCCTGGTGGTGACAAAAATCTCTCGGCATTTGCTTGTCTGTAAAGGATTTTATTTCTCCTTCACTTACGAAGCTTAGTTTGGCTGGATATGAAATTCTGGGTTGAAAATTCTTTTATTTAAGAATGTTGAATATTGGCCCCCACTCTCTTCTGGCTTGTAGAGTTTCTGCCGAGAGATCAGCTGTTAGTCTGATGGGCTTCCCTTTGTGGGTAACACAACATTTCTCTCTGGCTGCCCTTAACATTTTTTCCTTCATTCCAACTTTGGTGAATCTGACAATTATGTGTCTTGGAGTTGCTCTTCTCAAGGAGTATCTTTGTGGCATTCTCTGTATTTCCTGAATTTGAATGTTGTCCTGCCTTGCTAGATTGGGGAAGTTCTCCTGGATAATATCCTGCAGAGTGTTTTCCATCTTGCTTCCATTCTCCCCCTCACTTTCAGGTACACCAATCAGACGGAGATTTGGTCTTTTCACATAGTCCTATATTTCTTGGAGACTTTGTTCATTTCATTTTATTCTTTTTTTCTCTAAACTTCTCTTTTCGCTTCATTTCATTCATTTCATCTTCCATCGCTGATACCCTTTCTTCCAGTTGATTGCATCAGCTACTGAGGCTTGTGCATTCGTCACATAGTTCTCGTGCCTTGGTTTTCAGCTCCATCAGGTCCTTTAAGGACTTCTCTGCATTGGTTATTCTATCTAGCCATTCGTCTAATTTTTTTTCAAAGTTTTAACTTCTTTGCCATTGGTTTGAACTTCCTCCTTTAGCTTGGATTAGTTTGATTTTCTGAAGCCTTCTTCTCTCAACTCGTCAAAGTCATTCTCCGTCCAGCTTTGTTCCGTTGCTGGTGAGGAGCTGTGTTCCTTTGGAGGAGGAGAAGCACTCTGATTTTTAGAGTTTCCGGTTTTTCTGCTCTGTTTTTTCCCCCATCTTTGTGGTTTTATCTACCTTTGGTCTTTGATGATGGTGACGTACAGATGGGGTTTTGGTGTGGATGTCCTTTCTGTTTGTTAGTTTTCCTTCTAACAGTCAGGACCCTCAGCTGCAGGTCTTTTGGAGTTTGCTGGAGGTCCACTCCAGACCCTGTTTGCCTGGGTGTCAGCAGCAGTGGCTGCAGAACAGTGTATATTGGTGAACTGCAAATGTTGCTTCCTGATCGTTCCTCTGGAAGTTTTGTCTCAGAGGAGTACCTGGCCGTATGAGGTGTCAGTCTGCCCCTACTGGGGGGTGCCTCCCAGTTAGGCTACTCGGGGGTCAGGGACCCACTTGAGGAGGCAGTCTGCCCCTTCTCAGATCTCCAGCTGCGTGCTGTGAGAACCACTGCTCTCCTCAAAGCTGTCAGACAGCGACATTTAAGTCTGCAGAGGTTACTGCTGTCTTTTTGTTTATCTGTGCCCTGCCCCCAGAGGTGGAGGCTACAGAGGCAGGCAGGCCTCCTTGAGCTGTGGTGGGCTCCACCCAGTTCGAGCTTCCTGGCCGCTTTGTTTACCTACTCAAGCCTCGGCAATGGTGGGCGCCCCTCCCCCAGCCTCGCTGCTGCCTTGCAGTTCGATCTCAGACTGCTGTGCTAGCAATGAGCGAGGCTCTATGTGCGTAGGACCCTCCGAGCCAGGTGCGGGGTATAATCTCCTGACGTGCCGTTTGTTAAGCCCGTTGGAAAAGCGCAGTATTAGGGTGGGAGTGACCCGATTTTCCAGGTGCTGTCTGTCACCCCTTTCTTTGACTAGGAAAGGGCATTCCCTGACCCTTTGCGCTTCCTGGGTGAGGCAATGCCTCATCCTGCTTCGGCTCATGCACGGTGTGCTGCACCCACTGTCCTGCACCCACTGTCCGGCACTCCCCATTGAGATGAACCCGGTACCTCAGTTGGAAATGCAGAAATCACCTGTCTTCTGCATCGCTCATGCTGGGAGCTGTAGACTGGAGCTGTTCCTATTCAGCCATCTTGGCTCCACCCTCCTTATTTTCTTAAAAAAATCAAAAATTAAAAAAAGAGAGGATCAGGAAAAATAGTAGGCAGTTAAAATTTTTGTTTTGTTCTGTTTTTCCAATTACAGTTTTCAATTTTAAACATCATTATTGACGCACTGCTATTAAAAACAAGACAAATATGTCTTCTTCTCCTCTTTCCTATCCCAACCCCAAATTTTTACTTAATTTATTATTACAGCAGGTTGCCAACAGTTATAACAATCATGTTTGATTCTATAATATTGTTCCCCATGCTTTAAAACCTTAGTTTATGAATTTAAGCAGTCAGAACTCACCACAACACATTTTATCATGATTTCTTCACCTATGAATTGTTTATTTTAAGAAATTTTCAGAGGCTGAATGTAGTTATAAGCATATTTTTTTCAAAAAAGATTTGGGAAGAAATCCTATAATTTAGTGAAATTTTGCGTGCTTGAAATTATAAAGGAAAACTTGACTTCTTTTAAATTCTTACATCCAGCTTCTGTTTTTGGCTATGATGAAATAACAAGGACCAGACTTCCTCTTCTGCCTAAAAGCACAAACAAACAAAACACAGACAAAACATGTGAAACAGTGGTTTTCAAGATATTGGACATCAGACAACAAATGAGATTGAGGCCATGAAACAAATAAAGTGAACCTTGAGATTGCCCCAGGTAACTGCTGAGAGAGAGATTCCAGGTCACTGCTTAGACAGGCAGAGTCTTAGCAGAGCCTGGCAGTCTCCTTGAAATGAACAGAAGCAGCTGGGGACACAGTGAGCCCAAAGTGGCTAGAGCTCACAGGACAGAGTGCGGGGGGGAGAGCGAGAGAGAGAACAAAGTCGAGAGATCAGCAGATCAGCAAGGTTCATCTCAGTCTTCAGCTGAGTACTTCTGATTAGCACTTGTGTAAGGAAAAACCCTCCCAAAAGGTCAGAGGCAACATACCTGGAATATCTCTGAGGGTTAAGAACAACTCCTGTCCTGATCGTCCAGCTATGGATGAAATATTGAAAATCTTCATAATTCATTAGGCACTAGATAGATTTCTCAAAACGGTTTTGCTCAGTAATAGGAAAAACAACATCCTAAACTGTGCTCTGAATGAAGACTAATAAAGGTTAAAAATGATACCCAAAAGGATCAAAAACTATTTTCAAACAACTTAGCCACAATTCAGAACAAAGCTCAAGAATATTTATAGATATGCAAAAAAGTACAACACCTGGCAAGGTAAAATTAAAAAGTCTAGAATTCAATAAAATGTATTAGTCACAAAAAGAATCAGGAAAATACAGTCCATAATGAGAAGAAAAATTAGGTGACGGAAACCCAGCTACAAATGATACAGATGATAGAATTTAAAATAAGTCAATTGAAACCCACCCATATGAAACACAGATGAAATAAGTAAGTTCATTAAAATAGTTATTTAAAAAGTATTCTGTATGTTCAAGAAGATAGAGGAATGATTTAGCATGTTATATAGAAGAAGATTTAAAAGAGCCAATTCAATCTTTAAAAAATGAAAACTACGTTGTGTGAGATGAAAAATACACTGGATATGATCAACGGCATATTAGACATTGCAGAAAAACGATTAGAGAACTTGAAAACAGCAAAAGAAATTAGCCAAACTTATGCACAGAGAAAAAAGACTGAAAAAAAAAGTGAACAGATACTCAATGACAGGAGATTTCTTTCCTTACTGTTTTAATCTTTTAAAAAGGTAATTGACTGGTTAATACAAAAATAATAACAGGGTATTATGAAGCTTAAAACACATGCAGAAGTAAAATTTATGACAACAATAACAAAAAGACTAGCAGAGGAGAAATGGAAGTACACTGTTGAGAAGTTTCTATAATATATTTAAAGTGATATAATATCAGCTGGAAGTAAACTGTAACCACAGGTGACCTCATAGCCCAAGTCAATTCAAAGCAATTGAATTCAAAGAGAAAACTTTCTCACAAAGAAAACTCCAGGCCTAGAGGATTTTACTTATGCTTAGTGTCAAATATTTAAGGAATAAATAACACCAATACTATATCAACTCTTCCTTAAAGTTGAAGAAGATAGCATATTTCCAAATCCATTTTATGAGGCTAATATTACTCTGACAACAAACCAGACAAACATTACCAAAAAAAAAAAAAAAAAAAGAAAAAGAAAACCAAAAAGTAATATATTCCATGAAGATAGATACAAAAATTCTTAACAAAACTTTAACGAACTGAATCCAACCAGTGGAGTTTAATGTAGCAATCCAAGATTGATTTAATATTCAAAATTGATAAATGTAATTCATCACACTAACAGACAAAAAATAAAAGTCATATGGCATATCAATTTATACAGGTAAAGCATTACATAAAATCCCACATGCATTCTGAATACGAATTTCAGCAAAGTAGAACTATAGGGGAACTTTCTCAATCTGATAAAAGACATCTAGGGAAAACCTATAGCTAAAACCAAACTTAAGGGTGAAACACCACATGCTTTCCTCCAAGATCAGGAATAAGCCCAAGATATCTGCTCTCACCACTTCTATTCAACATTGCTATTGAGATTCTAATCAATGCAAGAAAAACAAACAGGAGGTTTTGCCTTCCATAATCTTATGGAATAGTATAACCCCACAGAGTCTTTAATAAAAACTACTAAAATTAATAGAGAAATTTAGCAAGATTTTAGGATACAAGATCAATATACCAAACCAATCGCATCCCAATATAATATTAACTGTCAAAACCTAAAAATTTTAAAACATGCCATTTTCCAAAACACCAAAAAAATTTTATACTTACAGAAACAACTGAAAAAGATGCACAAAGCTGGGCGTGGTGGCTTAGGCCTGCAATCACAGCACTTTGGGAGGTCAAGGAAGAGGGATTGCTTGCGCCTAGTAGTTCAAGACCAGCCTGGGCAACATAGCAAGATCCCATGTCTTAAAAAAAAAAAAAAGCAAAAAAGATACACAATGCCTATACAATGGAAACTGAATTTTGCTGAAGGGAACTAAAGGAGAACTACATAAATTGAAAAATACACTATATTCATGGGTTGGAAGATTTAACTTTACTAAGATGTAAAGTTCTATAGATTCATACAGTTCTAATAAAAACCCAAGCAGGCCTTTTAAAAAATAAAAATTGGTAAATTAATTCTGAAATTTAGATAAAAATGTTAAGGGCCTACAATAACTTTTTTAAAGTATAATAAAATTGTTTAATTTGTGCTACATGATTTCAAACTTACTATGAAGCTATAGAAATCAAGACAATATAATATTGGCAAAAATGTAGACAAATAGATCAATGGAACAGATTTGAGAATTCAGAAATAGACCCAAATACATGGTCAGTTGTTTTTTGACAAAAGACAATTTAGCAGAGAAAGAACAGGCTTTTCAACAAATGGTGCTGGGACAATGGGACATGCATATGTAAGAAATGAACTTCAATCTATTCCTCGCACCAAATGCAAAAATGTTCTCGAAACTGGAATATAGACCTAAACCGAAAACCTAAAACTCTAAAACTTCTAGAAAAAAACTTAGAATCAAATCTTTGTTACCTTGGTTAGGCAAAGATTTCTTAGATATGACACCAAACACATGAGAAAAACGATATGCAAGATTCCATCAAAATTAAGAACTTCTTTTCATAAAACTGAAAAGACAAACCACTGACTGGAAAAGAATATTTGCAAATCACATATCTGATAAAAGGCTTGTGTCCAGAATACATTAAAAATACTCAAAACTCAATAATAAGAAAGTGAACAACCCAGTTAAAAATTGGGCCAAAGATTTTAAGAGACACTTCACCTAGGAATATTTATGTATGACAAATAAGCATGTGAAAGATGCTCAACATAAATAGTAATTAGAGAACTGAAAATTAAAACCACAATGTTATACCCCTGCACAACTATTAGAATAGCTAACATTAAAAAGACTAACTCTGACAAGTGTTGGCAAGAACATGGATCAACTGGAATTCTTATTTAAAATGGAACAACTATGTTGGAAAACAATTTGGCAGTTTCTTAAAATAATTAAACATACATCTACTATTTAACCAGTCATTCCACTCCTGTGTTCTTACTCAAGAGAAATGTAAGCATATATCCATACAAAGATTTATATTCAAATGTTTACAGCAGCTTTTTTGGTGAAAGCAGGATTTGGCAGCAACACACATGTTCATTAATAGGTGAATGGATAAACACATTATGGTATATACAAATCATGGGATAATAAAAAGAAATAAACTATTCACGTACACAGTAAGTTGGATCAATCTCAATGTGATTGTGCTAAGTGAAAGAAACCAGTCCAAAACTGAGTGCATGCTGTATGATGCCACTTATATTCTAGAATTATAGAAATTACAAATGAATCAATAATGATAGAAAGCAAATCAGTTGTTGCCCTGGGAATGGGGTGGTGAAGAGAGACAGGAGGTAAGGATTACAAAGGAACACAGGAAAATTTGGGGGGTGATGGGTATGCTCAAATTTTGATTCATGCAGTGGTTTCTGTGTTTATGTTATGTCAAAATTTATTACATTGTACACTTAAAATTTTTTAAAAGTCTTATCCTCAGAATTTTGACAAACTTTTATCTTATCTTTAATTATTCAGTAGGGCTTTATAAAACCATCCCTTATTTTAGGGAGATCTTTTTGCTGAAAGAGGTCTGAGGATATATATTTAGCTCATAATTTCTGTTCTTATAGATAAATTTTCAATATTTCACAATATTTAGTAGATATGATTTATGGTTCTAGAGGGTTTTATGTTCATTTTTCTGCCTTGAATATGATCTTTTTTCCAGTTTTTTGGGTGCTGTTTTGGTTCTCTGTTGATTTAATGAAGTCCAAGAGAGAAAGTAAAGTAAAATGATCATACATGCACCACCTTTAAAATTTTGTTCTGGAAGATGTATTTGTAAGACATACTTGTGCCTGGAGAAATGATATGATTCATTGGAGTGATTCATACTGGACTCATTGGGTTAGAAATATTATCATAAATTAACCCAGATTCATCCAACAGCATAATTGGAATACAGTAGAGCAGGTGAGGCAAAGCTACATCCTTTTCACATGTATTTGAAACTGAAAGAAAAAACAATTAGCACCTCAATATTTTAATATCTGGATCATTCCTTCCTCCCTCCCTTCTTTCTTTCTCTCTCTCCCTTTCTTTCTTTCTTTTTCTTTCCTCCTTCCTTCCTTTCTTTCTTTCTTTCTTTCTTTTCTTTCTTTCTCTTTCTTTCTCCTTTCTTCCTTCCTTCCTCTTCCTTCTTCCTTCTTTCTTTTTCTTTCTTTCTCTTCTTTCTTTCTCTTTTCCTTCCTTCCTCCCTCCCTCCTTCCCTTCTTCCTTTTTTCCTTCCTTCCTGCCTGCCTGCCTTCCTTCCTTCTTTTTTGCACAGACAAAACGTCTGCTTGATTAGCCACAAGCTTATTAAGGATACCAACTGGCCACAAACTATATGAATCAATAATATTGTGCTGTTGTGAGAAAGCTACCATTATTGTGGGTCCTGTTGAATAACTGTGAGGTGGAAGAAATCAGAATTAATACTTCTAGCAACATCTGTCAGACCCTTACTAAAATATTTGATTCCATTTGTAAATATTTACTATGCACCTTTTACCTGTTCCAAGCTCTCAGCTGGGCACAGATGATATAATGGGTGAAAATTGTATGCTCCCACCCTCACACTTTGATGTGCTAAATACTTCTCTGTTACCTGTCCTATGTGAATTCCAGTGACTGGAAACACCTTCTTTAAAGTTCCCAAGGTCCCCATTTCTCTGTTTCAAAGAGTACTTTCCAAACCAGTAGCTGGGGATCTGTATGATGCCTCCAGGAGTTCTGGGAGTTATACCTATGGTGTTTTCCTGGGCCCCAGAGCTAGCACCTGATTCCAGGAGGGACACCTAACAAGCAAATCTCTCCTGCTGGCTACTGTAATACTTCTTCCCAGGATTGTGACAGCTGCCAAGATGGCACTGACTCATATTGTCCCTGAGACCATGCTTACCTCAGATACAAGCCTCAAAAAAGGAACAAATGTTAGTGAAGTGGAATGTCCTGAGCCCTGGGTACAAGAGAGTAAAATGGGACTTAGCCAGCCAATTAGATGCTAGAAATGGAGGTACTATTTATATCCCATGGAAAGAAGGTGGGCATTATATTAAGGTAAGTGGGGAGCCAATGAAGAGATTTAAATGGGGAAGTTACCTGATCAGATTAGCATCGCTCTACTTCAAAAAACTAACAAAAGACAATATCTAAGCCAGCAAAGAGAAACAGAATGACCAAAGGAAAAAAATCTCAAAAGAAAGACTAAAGGGACAACTTAAATTTTGTCTTCCTTTCGATGAAGATTTGTGGAAGGAGGACATGGAATTTCTCCATGGCTATCTAAGAGAAAATGAGCTTGATTCATATTAGGAGAAAATATTTCTGAACATTAAGAAGTCATTCATTCCTATAAGGGGGAAATATAAGAGTGATTCACCCATTGTGTTGCTAGTCTCTATCTCTGGATACTTCTGAGAAAACATCACCTCCAGTGGCTTCTACATTCACTTGACCAAAAGGATGATCCCAAAGTAGAGAATCTTAGAAATGGATGAAGGCACTTTCAATTTCAAGGGACAAAGATGCACCTCAAACTAGCTTAAATAAGGGGAGATTTATTGGTTTACATAATTTAAAAGTCAAGCAATAGCTTTAGCTTTAGGCATGGCTGGATCCAGAGACTCAAACTATGATATCTGGAATTGATTCCTCTTCATCTCCTTCCACTGCTCTCTTTTTGTTTAAATTTGATTAAATTGCTCCAAGCAGCAGTCCCAAACTTACACCTTACTTCTTTAGCTAACTCAGTGAAATGATAATGCCTCTTTTTCAAGAGTACCAGCAAAATCTTGCAATGGACTCAGATTGTCTTGGTTTGAGTCAAGGGCTCACTTGTGAAATAATCACTGAGTTTGATTACCCAATCGGTTGTTTGAATAGTCCAGTTGGTCATTCTTGAGTCATATGTTCAACCATGGAGCTGAGAGGATTGGGTCAATCTCACCTAAATAAATTAATGGTCTGAGTATGATGAAGTGGTGGTGATGGGTAATTCTCAGAAGTATCTTGGGGTGTTTACAAGAAAAAAGGAAGGTATGCTAGACAGGCAGAATAAACAATCAACAACAAAGCAAAACACCCTCTCCCACCCACACAAACAGATGTCTACTCTACTTTAAAAGTCTCTTTAAAGTCTGTATTTACAGTTTAATATCTTAGGAGGGTGAACCCAGCCAAGAACATTCCTAGATACACTAAATTTTACTTTGTAATCATCTATGCCATTGCTGTCATACTGCAAAAACTTGTTTTAAACTTCCATACTGCACACTTTACAGGGAAATGCCATGGCATAAAGAGACTCACTTCTTGGCTGTGGGTCACCCAACAAAGTGTGTTCCTGTATATGCTCTGGACTGTGAATATCTCTTGGCAAGAAAATAATGGAGCTAACTGCCTTCATCATAAGTGAGAAGAGCCATGTGTAGCTTATGTCTGAAATAAAAAACCCAGTGTACAACTTTCAAACAACAGATTGTCCCCAGCATTGGTGAGCCATGGGCAGTAACAAATGAAGCCTTCTCAGGCTGTCTCCTGGTCCTGAGCTGTGTTCTGAACTGAGCAGAGCTGCAGCTGAGAGTTGCGGAGGCAGCATGCCCAGTTAATCCTTAGTGCTTCTGCCAAGACTGTCAACAAAGGGTCCCATTGTCATGGCACAGTACGGCTAGGGGTACTAGTATGCTAGAGAACTGGATGGAGACCACCAACTTATTGACTGAAATGCTTTCTCCCATACCCGCTCCAAAACGGAAATCAATGTCTGGCACTTAGCATTCATGAGCAGTCCAGCAATACCAATCTCAGTGTGCACATGCTTGTGAGGAAAAAGAAATGGATAAGCTAGGCAGACTTCACTTCCAAACCTCAGAGGGGTTGCAAACATCATTATGAAAAATCGATTTGGCAAAATTATGGCTGGTCCTGACTGCCATTTTAATTGCATGCTGAGTTTGGCGATGATGGGTCTGATTTTTTTTTCATGCATTAAAAAAAATAAAAGAAGTAGAAAGAAAAAGGATGAGAATCAAGAGTCCCTGAAATTTTCTTTTGAATTTTCAGCCTCAGCACTACCATGCTGGCTCTTTATCTTTATTCCTCGCTAAATGATTTCACTTTCAGTGTTGGAGGTTATTCTCTTGAACCATTTCAGACAGTTTTCTGTTATTACTTTAATTCTCGGTAAGCTGTTGGCAATTGCTACCAAATTGCTTCATGGATCAATTCTTCCTTCATAGCCCATTAAATTTTGCTTTTTTGTCCTGAGTAAGAAGTCACAAACACGTTTGGTTACATCTGGCCAGTGAGCCATAAGCCCTTTACTCCTCTTTAGAACTTACTGCAATAGACTCACATTAGGATTTCTGAATGCCCCATGTTTATGGTCTGTTGGGATTCACTGTTGTTATTTGCTTGAATATGTAACCACGAATGGGTGTAAGTATACAGGGTGTCCTTATATTTGTTAAATCCCGATAGTCATGTTGTAGATTACAAAAAATGGCTACATATTAGAACTCTTTCTTTATGGTAGATGTGCAGTGTGACTTTGCGGGTCCACTTGCCAAGAAATTAGTCTCTTCCTCTCCCCCTTAAATGTGGGTTGACCCCGTGAGTTACTTTGACCAACAGCATGTGGCAGGAGTTATGACATGCCAGTCTCAAGCCTGGATTTCAAGAAGCCACTTTGCACACCACAACTCACTCTCCTAGAATCCCTGCTTTCTCCAAGTGAGCAAGTCCAGCCTAGCCTACTGGAAGATAAGAAGCCACTTGGACGAGACCCATGGTGCCCTGGTCAACAATAAATCCAGCTGACTTGGCAGCTGACTCCAGACCCAGCTAAGCCCAGCTCAAAGTACTGACCCCTAGAGCTAAGTAAATGATTGTTTTAAGCCATTAAATTTTGAGACGGTTTGTTGTACTACAAATATTAATTGATAGGATCCTTATCTTATTGTTTCTGGTGATTCTTGCCATTACTACCTTGTAAGTATCACCTTCTAGCTTCCATCCTAAACTGAGAAATCGTTGCTCTATTCCTACTTGGAAAATTAATGAAAATAAGGACCTATTACTATAGTATTTATGTCTACGATGGTGTCCTCTGTTTTAACTCCTCTGCTAAAAGACTGTGAACAGCTAGCTCCCTGTTGCTTTCTGAATGATGCTCAAATGTATTGACTCAACATTTAAGATCCTCTATGGTTTGATTTTAGCCTGGCCATTCAGTCTTGTATCTATCTCCCTCCGTTAGAAAACTTTTTTTCCAGACTATATGGACTACCCCTCTTTCCCCAAATCACAATGCATCCCCACCTGCTCGACTTTGCTCCTACTGTTTCCTCTGCCTGGAATGACCTTCCCCTCATTACTGCATGAACAATCAAAGTCCATTTCAAATGCTATCTCTTTCCTGATGCTTTTCCAAAACATTCCAATCAGATGGGATGATTTTTTCCTCTTTTGGAATGCTGAAAGGCCCTGGTGTCTAACACTCAGGAGTCATAGGAGGCATATCCCTCTTGGATTCTCGGTGCTTGGTTCCCTGTGGTGTTCTGGTACAGGACATCACCTCGCCCATTCTTGTCAGAGAACTTCTGAGTGCTAAGCATGGGCCAGACTCTTTGCTGGCCACTTTACACATATTAGCTAATTTAGTCCTCTTAATTACCCTATCAGGTAAGTGTTATTAATTTCAGTGTATAGGTGATAAAAAATGAAGCTTGAAAACCTAAATAATTGATCTAAGTTTCCACAAATCCCACAAATCCTGGACAGCAGACATGATATTGAATGTGGTCTATTGCTCAGCCTCTCGGATCTCCCTCATAGCCCACTGTGTGAGGATGCACAGAAGTTGGCAACTCAGTGGCTTGGAGAAAATATTGTCAGAGCTCTGACTTCATATATTGGCTCACAGGGGAGTCAACTGAAGGAACGATAACTGCCTGATGGAAAAGCCTACCCTGGAGTGGTTGGTCAGCAACACTGGGGCTAGGCTGGGACTTATTTTTTCAACTTCCCGTGCTTCATCAAGAGTGTTCTGGGAGGGCATGGTAGCTGATGGCTGTCATCCCAGCACTTTGGGAGGCCAAAGCAGGATGATCACTTGAGCCACGAGTTTGCGACCAGCCTGGACAACATAGGAAGACCCTGTCTCTAAAAAAAAAAGTTTTTTAAAAATTAGCTGGGCATGGTGGTATATGCTTGTAGTCTCACTACTCGGCAGACTGAGGCAGGAAGATTGCTTGAGCCCAGGAGGTCGAGACTATGAGTGAGCTATAATCGTGCCACTGAACTTCAGCCTGGGCAACAGAGGGAGACCCTGTCTCAAAAAAAAAAAAAAAAAAAAAGAAGGATGTTCTTAAGCATCTTATGAATTATTAATATCAGACAGTGGCTTACCACTTAGATAGTTAATAAGCTACCTACTGGTTTACTGCTAATTGTCTGGGAACTAATAACTTTCTACTCTTCTAGTCATAATGAATTTCTCTTTCCTTAGTCAAGCTTGTCCATAAGATTGACTATGGGACATCCAAGACGTTGGCCCTAATTGATCCTATTTCAACATGGCCTCTGCTGTTGGGCCCAGGTGCTACAGAGCGGATCAGCAGCAGAAACCATGAAGCGAGAGGGGAAAGGCTTGGCTTTGCTGCTCAGGAGGTGCAGCCAAGCCTCTCTACTTGGCCAGAATATTACCAGCGCTTAGTTCATTTTTTTCTTTAAGCTATAGATTATTTTCTCACCAGGAAAGTGGAAATATTTCCCTGTATTTGTGAGTGATTTCCTTCTTAAAATGGTAAAAAAAAAAAAAAAAAAAAAAAAAAGAACTTAATAGGCATCATGTTTTAGTGACATTGAAAGATATCCTTGAGAACAGAAGGGTGTGGATTCTAGTTTTGAATGGCAGGAACAGCAAGGCCAACTTCACAGCCCTTCCATCTCAGGTACAGTGATCCTGCTGTTAGTCGTCCTTCAATTATGTCATGGGGTTGTGCCTGCTTGACAGGCAGAGCTCACATGTGGGGTCTTGAATGAGGAGAAGAGGTGAGCAGTTTGCCCTTGGACCAAGGTTCTTTAGGATGTAGGCTTTCTAACTACACCAGTGTTCCAACTGAAGTTTCCTGGGTCTCTATCTCACACAGAGGTTCCACCTTGCCAGAACACTGGGTACTGCCCCAGGGCACAGCACGTGTGCCTTGAGGACCAGAGCAAGACTCCATTTCACCTGAAGAAATGGCTGGTCACTGAGAAGGCCTCTGGATTATAGATTTATTACCACCAAAGGGCAGTACCTAATTTGGGAAATGGTGCTTTGTACCAAGTTCATTCCCCAGTCTCTTGAAAGTCTTGACCTCAGAAGAGTTGCCACACACTGATGGCAAACACGCTCACAGTACAACTGATACAGCAGATACCTGTAGCTCTCTGAAGGCCTGGGTGTGCTAGGCCCACATGAAAATTAGGCTTGACTTCTATTCTCCAAAATCATTTCAAGAAGGTGATACTAATACATGACATCCGAGACAGAAACAAACAAACAAACAAAAACAAAAAAAAACAGAGAGCTAAAGCTCCTAGTGCAAACGGCTTCTAGTTGAGTTTCCCATGCTTCTCCTCCCTTGGGTTCCATTTGCTTCCTCTTTCTAACTTCCAGCTCTAATATTATAACAGCAGAGACAACAGCTAACCCATGTTTCTTTAGCACCTTCTTGCCAATTACTGTGCTTTGCACCGAACTAATAATCTGTTCTTTGAAAAAAGCTGTTCCCAGAGGTTCATGATGGGATGCTTACTGTGCATTGTACATAATAGGGACACAGTAATTACTTAGTGAATGGAAGAATCATTGCTATATAGAGGAAGTATAACAAAGTGGTTAAGTGCAGGTTCTTTAACATTAGCATGCTTGAGTTTGAAGCTTGGCCCTGCTACTTACTTGCTGTGATATTTTGGGCAAATGTCTTTACCTCTCAAAGTCTCAGTATCTTCATCTGTCAAATTAGGATAATAATATTACCTTACCTGAGGGTTGTTATAGATTAAGCAGTAATCCCAGTATGTTGAATATATTAACTACTTAATAAATAATATTATTATCATTGCTATGATTGTTAATGCCAAGCATTATACAAAGTTTCTTATCTCCATTTTATGTTCATAATGTACAGTTGAAATATATATGTATATATACATGTATATATATACGTATATATGTGTGTATGTATATATATACATATATATGTGCATGTGTGTGTGTATATATGTGTTTATATATACTTATTCTCCAGTGGAAAATCAAGGCTCTGAGAGATAATTAACTTGTTCAAGGTCATAGAAGGCACTGACTTGGAAGCCTCGATCCACAGCAAAGTGAAGGGGTGATGAGAAAAAAGCTCTTTATCAACTTATGTTTTTAAACACTGTGAAGTTTGCGGAAGGCTTGTTTTTCCAGAACGGGCAAAGGTTATTCTACACAGATCAAGGGGTCAATAAGTTTGGCTGCACTTGCGGCAGGATAATTTAGTTCAGAGCTATGTTCCCTCTGAAATCTCCTTGTGGAATGATAATGTTATTTCCCGTAAAATAGAATACAAGGGCTCTCATTTCCTTTGTTAATGAAACCCTCTTTTTCTCAGGCTACTTATCATACTGGGAACCTGCAGCCAGGTTATACTTTAGGGTCTCTTTAGCAGTCTCAGGGTCTTATACAAATTAGGGTCTTCAGCCCCTTCAGGTCTCCCGGAGTGGAGATGGGGCATTGAAATACTCAAATACTAACATTTTTGATCAGCTTCCTACCAAACCACCTCCCAGACACACAAATGCACACACTCACCTGACCTAGATTGTGTTTGGGTGCTGGAGTAAGCTGGAGCTCCTAAGCTATAACATTTCCTACAGCGCCTGAATCTGGAATGTGGTCACTCCTGGTCCTTGGGCTTATTTTTGTTTTTGTTTTTGTTTTTTTGCAACAGTGTCTTGCTCTGTCACCCAGGCTGGAGTTCAGTGGGGCAACCCCGGCTCACAGCAACCTCCATCTCCCTAGTTCAAGTGATTCTCATACCTCAGCCTCCTGAGTAGCTGGGATTACAGGTGTGCACCACCACGCCCAACTGATTTTTGTATTTTTAGTAGAGATGGGGTTTTACCGTGTTGGCCAGGCTGGTCTCGAGCTCCTGGCCTCTAATGATCCACCTGCTTTGGCCTCCCAAAGTGCTAGGATTACAGGCATGAGCCATTATGCCCAGCCCCTTGGCTTTTCTGTAATTTCTTCTGGTTAAATAAATTCTGGTTCCAGGTGATACCTCCCAACAGCAATGTCTCACACAGCTTCTCCTTGTTCATAGACCATGTGCAGGATCTCTCAGGCACTGATACCACGCCTGCCCTTGTGGCGCTCCCACGTAGTGTAGGACTCTTCCTAGCAGCATCCTTCAGTGACAGTGGATGCTGGTTTCCTATAGTATGGTAATGGACTGTTTTCCCCTCAACTGCACCAACCTTCAACCCTCTCAGGTTGTCTGGAATCTCAGCGCCTATCCTGAACCGCATCCCGAAAAGCTGCTTCCAACCAGTCTTCTAGTCTTCTAGTTGCCACAGTGAGAGACACAGTCTTAAGGAACACTACCCCAGCCTTCAGAATTGCATAAATAATGACTTCAACTACTACTGCTAATGATAATAAGTTAGTATTAGTAAGAGTTACTGTTTTACACACTTCCCACATGCAGGCACTGTATTCATAGATTTTCTCTTTATCATAATTTTACCAGTTGGTACCCCAATACCCATTTAAAGTATGAGGAAATCGAAGACCAGAGAGGCTAAGTGGCTTGCTCAGGGTTACCACTTGGTAGACAGCATAGCAGGTGTTTGAACTCAAATTCTTCTGACTTTAAAGCCCTTTCTTTTATCCTCAAACTGCCATTTGTTAAGTGATGGGTACTATACCAATAGCCTTGTATACATTGCCTCACATAAAGAAGGAGCAGACAGTGGGGGCTGTGTCAACCCATCCTCTGGGGTGACCCATGGCCAGTGTATCCCCCTGGCTCACTCTGAGCTCTGGGGGTATTGGGGAGGCAATCCTATCTCCTGGAAGTACCTGTCAGGACACTGGCAAGAGCTTAAATTTTACATCATATTCCTAGCGTCTTCTCTGTCACCACCCCTCCTCTTTCTACACTTACAAGGCAAATCCCTGGAAATACAGCTTTTCTCTAAGACATGCAAACCAAACTTTCAATGTTGGCTGACCTAAGTTCCCTGAAAACTGGTAACGATGAATACAACTTACACTCGATCAACTGATTTGTAGGTCCCCAGAAAGCAAACTGAAGTCAAATCTAATAACTAGCATAAAATTCTACTTTGATTATCCATGCATGGAGTGTCCATGGCAAATACTTAATCCCACATGAGGTACCATATGCAAAAGCTTTGAAAAGTATAAAATATTCTACTAATGCAAAGTATGATTATTCTTGTCAGTGCCATACTCACTCTCCCCACAGGTATGTGCTGAACGAATACAAATGACTTCAGGAACTGTCTGAACCAAGCATGACTGGGAATGTTAACTTTACAGTGGTGAGGCCCAGTGATATCAGGGTAAAAGCCCTCATATGACAGTCAGTAAACCTGGTTCTGAGCCTTGATCCTGCCATTAATAAGCTGAGGAAATCTGAGCAAGACTCTCACCTTCTCTGATCTTCAATTCAATTATAATCATTACAATAACACATAAAAATACAACTGCAGTTACCATCTATTGTTGTATACCCACTCCAAGCCATGCACTTTTCCAAGAGCTTTATGTATAATATCTCATTTAATTTTCCCAACAATCCTCTGTTGCATTATCATCTCCTTTCACAGATGTAAAAACAGAGGCCCCAAGATGTTAAATGACTTATCCCTGGCCTCATAGCAAGTAAGGTAGGATCTAGGCCAAATTACATTTTCTAGTCACTCCAAAATAAATGGAAATGATTTGGAGATATTTGTGCCCTGTTTCTATTTCACTTGCAGGGAAGTTAGCTATGGTTAGATTTGGAATTCCTAAAGAAAGAGGAAAAATCTTGTTAGAAGCCCAGAGAAAGCAAACAGATTCCTAAAGAGTGAAGCAGGTACATGATTGAT
Organism: Pongo abelii; assembly: GCF_028885655.2. Taxonomy (NCBI): domain Eukaryota; kingdom Metazoa; phylum Chordata; class Mammalia; order Primates; family Hominidae; genus Pongo; species Pongo abelii. Next base: position 96,156,461 of record NC_071995.2, read on the forward strand.
TATGACATTTTCCTAATACATGAATGGTACTTTCCTTCTTTTTAGAAAATACTTTGTAGACTGAGGATATTGCTACCAGAAGAGGCCACCTTGGGGGGAAAATGGAATATTGTACTTACCTCCTTGTGTTGCAGCTATTTATTGAAACCTCTCTGTCTCTCTTCTTCGAGGTTGTACATTCCTTAAGGAAAAGTACTAGCTCTCATCTACATCCCCAGCAACAATCACAGGCTTGACACATAGTAGATCAATGTCCAGTGTCAGAATAAATGGACATGTGTTTGCAGAATGAATGAATATATAAATGAATGAATGTCTGGCTCCTTGCCCTTATAATTTTTTGTTTCTTCCTAATAGAGCTAAATTACCAATTTTGTCCTTCATCACTTGGAGTTTAAGAAACCTGATTCAGTAGTGCAGAAATTGAGTCAGCCTTGGCACTCGTGTTTCTCAGCTATTGCAGGTTTTGTATTAATTCCAATAAAAGAGTAGTGAACATTGTTATCTGTGGTCACCCAGAACCCATTTTACCCTCTGTCAGAAGCATCTGCTCCCGACTCTCAGTTCATGTGGCTCTGATTGGGCTGACAACCCTGTCTTCCTGCCAGCCTTAGGAGTGAACCCAGGGTCCAGGTATGAACAATCAGTATACTCTCTCCCATGGCCAGAGTAAGTGCTTAGTTGGTGAAGTAACACTTCACCCACACTGACCCAGTCAATTGTAGGACTTTTGTTGAACCAGTAAGGAAAAACAAGGCTCTTTTCCACTAGGGACACAATGTAAGCCTGTAGCTGCTAATGGCCACCTTACTGATGCAAGAGAATAAATAGCCTGCCTGAGAATGAAGCCAAATTAGGTAAAGTTGTGCCAAGAGATGGAGAGAGGGAGAGAAGCATTCTTATTTCTTTTTTTGTTTTATTTCGAGACGGGGTCTTGCTCTGTCGCCCAGGCTGGAGTGCAGTGGCGCAATCTCGGCTCACTGCAAGCTCCACCTCCCAGGTTCACTCCATTCTCCTGCCTCAGCCTCCCGAGTAGCTGGGACTACAGGCACATGCCACCATGCCCAGCTAATTTTTTGTATTTTTAGTAGACACAGGGTTTCACAGTGTTAGCCAGGATGGTCTCGATCTCCTGACTTCGTGATCCGCCTGCCTCGGCCTCCCAAAGTGCTGGGATACTTAACAACACAATTTACATTAGTAATTGTGAAGCATTTTTAACAACACAATATATTTACTATTTCAGCATTGATCCATGCTTGGAGCCAAGTGTGTTATTGGGCTTTTGGTCATATAGTCCGATAAACACAGTCTCCTCCTGTGTGGGGGAGGAATGTGTGTATGTGTGCGATCTGACCTCCAGCATGAACTGCTGTAAGATGCATTCCCATGTTTGTTTGGTATGATGCTTTAAGGATCCAGCCTAACTTGCCCTCACTAGGATATAGACAGCTCTTTTGGCCAGTGTCTATCCCATGCTGGTAGTTGTATACAGCCTGAAATTCTTTATTATCCAAATATGGGACTAGGCCACCACTAGCTGAGTCCTAGAGTTGCTGTTTTGACACATCCTAGTGGAAATAACTGGTAGTTTTTCAATAAAGATATAGAGGTATAGCCTAATAGCCTTTGGAATTAGGTAGAGCAGCGTTCAAATCTCACTTTGATTACTCAGAAATTATGTAACCTTAAGGAAGTTGCTTTATCTCCATGAAACTCAGCTCTCTTTGCTATAAAATGGGAATATGAATGTCCACACTGCAAGATTGTTATAAGAATTAGAGGAGACAAATGTGTAAATGAGTAGAGCTTGGCAACACATAGTAAATGCTTCATAAATGGTAGCTCTTACTTTATTTTTTTAATAAAGTTTAAAGACAATCTTTTATTTATCCACCTATCTATTTATTTATCTGTCTACCTGTCTATATATCATCTGTCTGTCTATCTCCTCAGTAGTTCCTCTCGAAGCTGTATACTTACTGTTGTATGAGAAACAGATACTAAGTGCATTTGGGGAGAAAACACTATCATAAAGAACAACCTCTATGACAGACTGTATAATTACTAAGAATTTCAGAAACTGGAAGAGGTCGGGCGTATGTTATTGTATGATGTTAACTTCAGAAGGAAAACAAAACACCCTGAGGTTTGTTTTTGTTTTTTAATTGAGAGCATTTAGGCAGAACAATAAAGATCTTACAATTCATATGGCACCAAATAATTTACGTGAATACAAAAAATAGGGGAAAGCATTTTAGATTTTATTAAAAAGGATTACAGGAATATAGATAGGACTTCTCGATATGAAACCAGGTAAATCAATATCACAAGTAAACAAATATGTGGAAGGCTTTATTACACCAATTTATTTACACATAGGTAATGTTGTACTGTGAATGTTTTAAAAGGCAAGGATGAAACATAGAAGCTGGTAAAAATAGTCTCTGGTGCAATTGTTTGGAATGGAAAAAATAAAGATAAAAAACATGGAGTGAGGCCGGGCGCAGCGGCTCACGCCTGTAATCCCAGCACTTTGGGAGGCCAAGGCAGGTGGATCTCTTGAAGTCAAGAGCTTGAGACTAGCCTGGCCAATATGGTGACACCCTGTCCCTACTAAAAGTACAAAAATTAGCCCGGCATGGTGGAGGGTGCCTGTAGTCCCAGCTACTTGGGAAGCTGAAGCAGGAGGATCACCTGAGCTTGGGAGGTGGAGGTTGCAGTGAGCCAAGATCACGCTACTGTACTCCAGCCTGGGCAATAGAGCAAGACTCTGTCTCAAAAAAGAAAAAATTGAGTGAAAAGATTTTAAAAAATTTTTGTGGGAAACAAATATTAAGGAAATAATAATAAAAGGATATGCTGAGAAAGCAACGTTTCTAAAGATACAAAGATTCTTAAGAAAGAATTAGAATGGTTGGCAGAGGCAGTAAACCAAAAATTAAGTGACTAAAGACCAAGTTGCTTTATTGGATTCTTGAATTTGCTTTGGAGGAAACACTCTCTGACCTGCAGAAGAGATTATGTGGAGTGAAAAACAGAAATCCAGGTTTGGAAGGTGGCAAAGAGGTAATCAAAGAAAAAACCACCTAAGGAAGAGTATTAAGATCACTGGGGGAAGTATGAAGGAGCCAGTGGAGAAGAGATGGAGCAAATCTGGAAAAGCAAGAGAAATGGGACAGAGAAGAGTAAAATGGCAAAAGAGCAGAGAAAAAAAAGGATTGACCAAAAGGCAGGGGCGCAGGACAGGAGAATGTACCTGTAAGTTAGTTTAGCATTTCCCAAAACTTCTTTTCAGGAGGACAAAAGATCCATAGGGTGTTTGCAGGTGCTTGCAGGAAGAAAGGAGTGTCTATGGTCAGATAAGTTGATTGGAGTTGTGTGAGTTTCTTCCTGCAGGATGTTTTGGGAATCTTTTAAAAGTGTTGTTGGGTTCTGATTGGAGTTAGTGTTTGAAAAAATTATTAATAATAGAAAGTAAAGTGTTGTTGGGTGAATATCCAAAAGAGGAGTAGAAGAATAAAAAACGGAGCTTTCACCAAAACAATTTTTCCAGGGAATGCTGTGTGTGTGTGTGCGTGTGTGTGTGTGTTTGAGAGAGAGTGAGAGAGAGAGAGAGAGAGACTCAACTCTTATCAGTGTTCCTCTCACCTGTCATTTCAGAAGGATTCGGGAATCAAACATACTGCTGAGATAAAATTTTACCCCACCTATATTTTGGCCCTGGGAAAAAATGTTCCACCACTGACCATAGCATCATCATAAGACTGCAGAATAAATCCTTCATCCTCTGATGCTCCATCGCCCAGACACAGATATCAGTAATACCATGGTCATCAACTATGCCACCAGGACAAATTTGAAAGTGGGCTTTAATGCCTAATGCACTTCCAGCTTCCCACTTGGGAAGTGCTTACTTTAGTAAACAATTAATTAACAATTAATTTTTAGAAACTGGGTCTCATTATGCTGTCCAGGCTGGTGTCGAACTCCTAGGCTCAAATAATGCTTCCACCTCAGCTTCTCGAGCAGCTGGGACTACAAATTTGCACCACCACGCCCTGCTTGCACCTAATCTATTAATACATTTTAACTAATGTGCTTAAATGATAGCCTCATGATCTAACACCACCAACAACAGAAAGCCTTCTAGTGCCTCAGAATTGGATTTTTCTCAAGTAATTGATTACCTTGTGGGAAAAAAGAAATGAAAAGTGGGCACTCTCCTGAGAACCCTACTGATTAAGAGATGAGGGTTTTGCAATTGAAACCAGTCTCCTTTTGCAAATGAGGCTGGATTTCATCTCCATTGCCTCTGGCCCTCTCTATCATCACTTTAAATGTCACAACTGCCCGCATCACTCAATATGTTTTGCATAGGTCAAGATTTTTCCCCAGCTCAGCTGAGGAGGGATAAAGTCTTGGGCACTAAGGATTCATCATCTTTATAGGTGTTGAATGTGCTCAATGTTGGAAAGAAAAGCCACAAAGAAATGCTTTTAGAGAAGGGTGCCTGCAATCCTTTAATCCCAGGAATTTAGTCCTGAGAAATATTTTGAATGCCATCCTGGGGCTCCTTTTAGGGGCTTCAGAGAAGGGACACTACTGACTGGTTAGTAAAAATCGCTTGTTAATGGTTGTGTGACTGCTGTATGATTATTACTTTGTGTTTTTTATTGGGCTTAAATGTCATCAGGTATGCACAGCTCATGCTGCAGATGCTGATGGGACATCAATCTAGATTATTGGATGGGAGATTGAGCAGCAATCCTGCTGCTTACCTAACAGATGTGTATGGCTGAATTCACAGAATGTTTCATGCCTAGTGTGTGTTTCTATAGGAAAGTTATTCTTGAATCCTTTCCTATTCCCCCCTCAAACTTTAATTGATGTGTTGTGTTTAAATCATACTGTAAGTTTTGTTTGCTGAGTTAACTCTCCCAGGATATCTATTCTGAACAGAGGTAGCAGGGATAAGAGGCAAGTGCTTTGCCTTGAAAATTAATCTGAGAACCCAAACAGAATCTTTTCCAGAGGCGAGAAAATTGACAGAAAATGATGGGTGAGACACAGCTTACTATCAGAGTAATCATCTTTGGTTGTGGGAGGGGAGGTGGAGGATGAGAATGATCACCATTAAATAAAACAAGTATCATGGAGAATGCATTTCTGGGAGCACATTTTGATGGAGATGCCTCATCAACTGCCAAATCTCTCGGCAGCTTTGCAAGATCATTCTGCAAATGGCCATTGCGGTCCGGATTTCATCGTTTCACATTTGCACCTTGCAGCTTTTAAGGGCCATTAGAACCTAAATACTGCCCCATCAGAGCTCAACCTAAAAGGGGTGATTGCCAGTAGCCAGATAGATCATGGAATCTCAGCCTTTGACAGTTCTTAATAGGTAAATACTTCTGTTTATGAGAGAAAATGATGATCTAGAAATGTCGATGGTCTAAAGCTCTGACTGCATCCCCGAGCAGTTGGAAATTTGACATGGACTCCTGTAACAGTCTTATGATACCATCACTTTCCCAGGGGATGAGTTTGAATATCAGAGACCTCGTCTTTTGAAAATTTTGCGTAATATGAGGCATTAAAACTAAGGCTGGTGTTTACTGTTCAGTTCTTACATAGATATTTCCAGATTCACAGCAAGATATTATTTCCCTTAGAAATGCTTTCTGTCCCTGCCAGTTACTGAATGCAATCAGATAGCTTTTGCGTGGGCTAGCATACCAATTAGAGGCCTTGTCTAGGTTATATGTGATGTATTCCCTTCTAAACTCAATAGCTTGTCTGCAGAAAAACACATATAGAGAACAGAAAGCCCAATTCCCAAATCCCTTGAAACTATTTTTGTTCTTAAAATTATATGTATATATGTTATATTATATACATGTATATATATAAATTTTAATAATATGTGTATATGTATATATATATTCAAGGTAGAAAGAAAAATTGCCATAAAGCATGGCAAATAAAAGAAGATTAATGAGGAAAAAAATCTGACAAAAATATTTAATTAGAATGCAATGGCCTGGCCCTATTATCTTGTATTATTATACATCTTGTCATTAACCAAATCTGTAGCTAAACTGTGAGCATTTGTCTTCATTATATAGTAAAATGGTATAATGAGCAGCTTCCAAACAATGAATAAATGCCCTGAAATGATCACAAGTCTGGAGAAAGAGAAACATTTTCATTTCCATTCAGTGTGGTCTAGCAGCTGGAGCTTAGCCTTGCTTTAAAAGGCAATGCAAAAGGAATTCATCTATGTTTAAAATTGTGGATAGATACATAAAATCAAGGTGTCTTGCAGTGTGACATCCTATAAACCTGGCATCTACTAACGATCTCTGCCGTGAACTCACCACGAGACCTTTCCAAATTACAGTTTCTTCATCTGTCAAATGTGATGAATTTCTATCATCTCAAAGATCCCTTCTGGTGCTAACGTGCTGCGTTCAAGAAAATGATATAAATTGTTAATTCTTGTTTGGGGTCTAGTTTAACTGATATGCAGAAAGCCATTTTTCATTCATTCATTTGTTCATTCACTAAGGGTTCATTGAAGTGTTCATAGAATGCCAGGTACAAGTGTTAATGGTCCAGAGATAAAAATTCTGCTCTTAAGCTAGTTCTGTGATTCCACATCCTAGCTGCATATTGGATCAGCTGAGGAAACATTTTAAAACTCTGATGCCTGGCCCCTGGCCCCAGAGAGTCTAACTAAATAGTTTTCAATAAGGCCCCACTCTAGTGTTGCCTGGTTTGAGAAACTTCTGATCTAGTGGAAGATGCAAAAATCATAGTACATTCTACTGTAGTGAAGTGTGGCTTTTCTTAAAGGAACACCTTCCACCTTTTGCCTGCAGGATCCGTATTGGACTACATCTGCCAACTCCTTGATAGTTTCTCTGATTTCACTCCTCATTCCTACACTGGCAGATGTATTGCTTCTACATATATATATATGTACACAAAATCATTGCAGTCAATGTGAGAAATAGAAGGATACAAAGGAAGCTCTTCTGCAAGAAGCAGCACTGAGATCAATTTTAGAAGATGAGCAAGAGTGGAGCTGGCTGAGAGGGAGAGCAAAATATCCCAGGAAGAGAGTGCAGCATATACAGGTGCAGTGACATAAGATAGGATGGGAAAGCTCAGAATCTCGAGAAGGTCAGCCTGGCCAAAGCACAGAGAAAACAGCTCGCAAGACCAAGTTTAGGAATAAAACACTAAGGCAGAGACTGCTAATGGTTCCCCATTATCTCCGAGTTTTGGAAGGGGGTGTGTATAGACACCCAACTAACAACCACATTCCCCAGCTCCCTGGCAACTAGGTATTGCCATGTAACTATGTTCTGGCCGATCAGGTTGTGAATAGAAATTAAGTGAGCAACTTCTAGGTCTCATCTCCAGGAGAAAACTGCCTGCCTCCGCTTCTTCTTTCTCCCTTCCCATGAGCTGAAATACAGAAATGATGCTGGTGACTCACCTTCAATCATGCTGGTGAACATGATTGAAGATCAAAAAAACAGGAGAAATCCCTTCTCAGAATGATACCTGCATCACGCACCTGCTCTGACTTATACCCCAAGAAAGAAATAAAACTTTGACCTGCTCGAGCAACTGTTTAATACTCCTTGTCACAGCAGTATAGACTGTTCTTTAATTAATACACCACTAGAATTAAGTAACCACTAGCAGGTTACTTTCTTGGGAAGAAAACATCACTCTTCTCGGAGGGATGGCCTGTATAAATTTCCACTTTTGTGAAGTTCTGTTGTAGAAACATAGAATTTTTAAAAAGTCCTAGTAAAGAAAAAATTTCTCTGAATTACAATTTTTAGTAAATTACCTCTGCCTCTCAATACAGTTTGAATGTGTCTCATGTGCCAGTTTCCAAATGTCTCACGATTATAGAGAAAATTTCTTAATTCAATAATTAAGTTTGCTTTTGATTGATTAAGGCCTAGTTGTAATTCCAAAGATCTGTATTGTTGGGGTGGGGCTGGAACTGGCCTTTTGTTTAATATGCTGGGATATGATTTTAGTGTGCAATTCCCAGTCTCTAGGGTAGTACAAGCTCTCAGACACTTTACTGGGTTTTGATAGAGAATATTCAAAGAAGCAATTTCTAAGGGAAACATTTAGGTGATATGACTCAGAAGACTACAGAGCTAGCTACAATCTCAGATCCTAAGGGGAAGGAAATTACCAATGGAAACTAACTATTACTGCGAAAATAGGTCTTCCCAACAGGACATAAATCAGAAGCGCTGACCAGACGTGACCATGAAAATGCCCCTGGTGGTCCTACGAGACCAGAAGTGTTCAACTTAACATTGTCAAGGCAAAACAGCAAAGATAACTGATTTATATGCCAGAGATCTTCCTTCTGCTTCACCATACGTCATGTATAGATCTGCTTGCAAACATTTGGCAACTAGTGAAAGGGGTCAGGTGTGTTGTGGGGTCTGTCTTCCCAACTGATGTTGGCTTCCACTTTCATTTCTTCAGGGCTGAGTGCCTTCATTCAGTCCTGCCTCAAGACTGTCTCAGCTGGAGACTTTCTCCTTCCCATCACTAAGGCTCCTATTCTTCCAGTCTCCCTGCTGCTGCCTTGGTTAATGTTCCCCACCAGCTTTCATTTGGGGCACTGCAGCAGTCGGCTCCTAACTAGTCTTCCATCCTGCCTTGGTCCTCTCCACTCTAATCTCATATCTCTCTGCTCTTTGCAGGAAGCCCCACAATGCCTTTGCCTGCAGGATTCTTATTGGACCACATCTGCCAACTCCTTGATAATTTCTCTGATTTCACTCCTCATTCTTCTTTTCCTACACTGGCAGATGTATTGCTTCCCACTGCCTCTGGAAGTGGGTGCACTGTTTTCATTGGTGAGGGCAGAGGGAGTAAGGGAGATACTTTAGCCCCTCAGAGCATCTCTAAGTCTAGATTTTCTACCCTTCTCTCATTTGCCCCAGCTCTTGGGGAGCCTCAGTTCTGCATGGTAGATGCAGCCAAAGAATCCAGTTGCATTTGCTGTCCTTGTAACTGTGTTCTCACCATTCAAGTTGCTTCTGCTCTCAGGGTAAGAGAGCAGATTGCCTGTGGATGGTTCTTATGAAATAATGAGTAAGAGGCAGTGGATGCTACTTCCACATGTATGGAGATTCTAAGAAGCATTAATAAGTCTCTACCCAATACACACACACACACACACACACACACACACGCACTCACTGACATACACACATGCACACACATCTCTCATTCCTAAGAACCAAAACATCATTTAGAACACCAAGGGCAGCAATAGAGAACAAAAGAAAATTTAATGGAGTGAGTAGGGGAATGGCAAAAAAGAATATGGAAGACAATGGCTCTCAAAGGCAATTGAAGAGGCCAAAACAAACTTTGAAACCTCAAATACTTCACAGTTTTGTCAAGAGCTGGCCCTGGACCCAATTGTCTGTGATCTATAGCCAGGGTTGGCTGAGTTTGGGTGGATCAATGACTGCCAAGACTCCTAACATTTGTAAGAGCCCAAAACTCTCTTAAAAAGGTAGGCTTCTTGGTCGCTAGTCCTCTTTCTCTGCATCTTTTGAGGAATGAGGAAGCAAGATATTGAAATACAAAGAGCATTGCACTGAGAATAAGAAAATTTGTCTTTCAGTCCCAGCTTTCCCATTTACTTCCCTGGTGCCCCTAGAAAAGTCACTTGCTGAACCTCATTTTATTCAATGGCAAACATGAGCACCTACTTACCAAGCTACCACGAGTCTCAATGAGAAAAGGATGTCCAATCACCAGTGTTAAACCAGTACATAGAGGTGTTCACCAGATACTTTATCTCATCTCTCCTGAGTATCAGTTCCAATATGTCAAATGGTAGAAGGATTATGTGCTTTGTCTCTCTCATGGGGCAGCTACGATGTATCATTAAGTAATATACAGTGAAATAACTTTGTACATCATAAAGCACTGTATAATGTAAGTAGGCTATTTTTGTTGCTGCTTCTGCTTTGTTAATTATTGTTATAATTCTTGTAATGATTATTTATGAAGACCTGAAGTGTAATACACTGCTCTTAAAAACGTTAATGATCCTTAGCCTAAGAAATGCAGGTACCAGGGTTGTAGGCAATACATGTCATTCCTGGGGGCTGGCCTGCCCGTATTAGAGACAAGGAAGAAAATCAATGCCAGAGAAAGGCTTGGGAATGCCCAGGGAGAAGAGTGAATGGAGACTGAGCAGGTTGGGATCTTTGCTCTTTGCTCTTTACCCTACAGTCTCTGGCTCTCTGAATGACAGAAGAAAACTCAGAGCTGTTTTGCAGGAGCAGAGTAATGGTGAGAGTACAATTGGAGTCAATCTTATATGGATGGTAGCCACTGCCTGGTAAACTTCTAACCCTGTTTTAACTCTCAGCTCAAACATCACCTATTTTAAATAGATTTGATTCCTTCTTCTCTATGTTCCCGCAGCACCCCATGATTACCTCTATTAGTGCAGCTATGATACTACATTATATTTCATCCATTCATCCATCTGTCCACCTATCCATCCATCTGTTCATTCATCCACTCATCCATCCATATATATATCCATACATCAATCCATCCATCTGCCCATTCTTCCATCCATCCATCCATCCATCCATCCAGCCATTCATTCATCTGTTCATCCATCCTTCCATCTATTTATCTAGCCATCCAGTCATCTGCATATCCATCCATCCATCCATCCATCTGTCCATCTGCCCCTTCTTCCATTCATCCATCCATCCATCCATCCATTCATTCATCTGTTCCTCCATTGTTCCATCTATTCATCTATCCATCCATTCATCTACATATCCATCCATCCATCCATCCATTACTCAATAAATATCTATTGAATGTCTCCCATGGGCCAGGCACTGTGCTAAGTGCTGAGGTTATCACAGTTGGCTCATTCACCTATTCACCTATTCCTTCCAGGGCCTGGTACATGGTAAACATTCAGGAGACAGTACAGTGTAGTGATGAAAAGCATGGCAAGTCCTGCACAAGTTGCTGAAAACTTAAACCTAATTTTCCCCAACTGTTACAATAGTACCTACCCCTAATGTTTACTGTAAAAATAAAAGTGAGATACTCACATAAAGCACATAGCAAGGTACCTGAGATCCAGTACGTGCTATATAAATGACAGCTATAGTCATAATAAAGCAACTACTTAGGTTTACATTCCCAGACATAGGAGATTGTCCTGTCACAATGGATAGAGGGAGCTCATCCTTTCTTTTTCTCTTTTCTCTCATTCCTCCCCCTCTTGCCTCCCATCACCAGTGCCCTGATGATTACAGACATATACAGCAGCATCTTCTGGGATCCTCTTGCCCCAAAGCTCAGCTGGGGTACAGAATTTACCATGATCTCTGCCAGGCCCTCCAGGTGCCAGGTGTCCTCTGTCCGATACTAAGCAACTTTGTCCCCTTTCTATTCTCACATGAAAGAATTACAGTGTCCCAAGGGGCAAAACTCATATCCAAGCACAAAACACTTCACTTTAGAAGCAATACTGAAACTGTCTGGCTATGAACAATGTCCTTTGTCCCAGGATTAATGTTACTTTTTCATAACTGCTGATCAAATTAAGACTACAATGTGAGAAAGTAGAGGATGACAGAAAAAAGATGACAAAGCACAGAGAATTCTTTTCGCCTCCTTACACGGCCAACTGCATAAGGCTAGAAGCTGAAGTAAAATTGAAAGAAAAGAGAGAAAAACCAAACTGATTAGGTGCTGGTATGCAGTTTAGAAAACCTGTTTAACTGAAGTTTTAAAAAAGTGCTGGGGTGGTTCCTGCTATTGAATTTGAAAATTTATCTTCTCAGATAAAATTTGCTTTGTCACTCTGCTGCCCTCTGTCCTGTCTCCAAGTCACCCTAATGCTGGGTCAGTAGTCAGAAATGTGCCTCCTATTTCCATGTCCGGAGTCAGTGTGATGCTCAGCTAGTGACAGTCACAGTTCCAGGGCCATTAGGAAGAATCTTAACCCAAAACATGGGCTTTTGTTCAACTGCAACTCGGTTTATTTCAGATTCATCCATTTTGAGTTATGTGGCTTTGGCAAGTGTTGAACTCTGAGCACATTTCACCATCTGTAGAATGAGTATAATACCTACCTCATAATGTAATTATGAGGATTCCATAAGATACAGTATATTAATTGCCCTGCACATAGTAGGTACTCCACAAATAATCCTTCCTTTCTCCTTGATGCCTGAGGCATGTTACTCTCATTTTTGTTTTGATTCCTGTTAAAATGCAAATATCCATAAAAAGGGTAACTTTTTTAGCTGTTAGCAGTCATTTGCTCCTGAATAGATTTCAGATTATTTTTTTCTGAATAAGCACAGGCTTTTATAGAGAAGGTGAAGAGGCAAATGGAATGCATGGGATCCCTGGAGAAAGTAACTCCTGAGTGTGGAAGAATTACAGAATCAGGAGAGTGGGAGTTTTACGACATCATATCTCCTTTAAAAGCTTATCATTATCTGATCCTTCCTTCCTTCCTTCCTTCCTTCCTTCCTTCCTTCCTCCTTCCTTCATTCCTTCCTTCCTTCTTCTTTTCGTTCTTTCTCTTTTACAATTTTGATGTTGCAAATGATGGTGGTAGTATTGTCCAAAGAAATTCATGAGAAGTCCAAAAAAGTGATCTGTTTCTTAAACACAGAATTAAAAGTGTCCTGGGGTTGCTAGTAGCTGTGGACAGAGCCATAGCTTACTACATTGGGTATTTTTTGTATCTCAACTCTTCAAGCAACTTTCAAGTGCTAAAGAAAGAAACATACATAAACACACATGTTCACACGACACAATGTGTGGCTTCATTTATTGACTTATTATATACCAGGTACTAAGTATCTTATGCACATTATAGTTTAATTCTTCAAATTCATGTATAAATTGAGTTTACTTCCATTAAAATTTTCAGAAACTGAATTCAAACAACCCAATACCTAAAAGGAGAATTTATTGACATGTGGAACCCACAACTCCAGAGACGCAGCAGGATCCAGGGACTTAACTCTATCTCCCTCAATCTCCTTTTGTTTTTCTCTGCTAGGTTCACGCTTCGGCAGGCTGTCTGCAAGGTTTCCAGCAGCTTCAGGTCTAATTCCTATACGCTTAGTAACTCCAGCTCCCAGAGATCATCTTTCCCAATAATTTCCTAAAACATCTTTAGTAGGACTCTCATTGTCCCACCCTGTGTCACATACAGGACCTTGAAACAGATCCATGGCCAAGGTGTTAGAATGCTCTGATTGTCTGGTAGTGTAACAGATATTTCTTCCCAGGAGCCAGAGATGGGGTTATTCCCCAGAAACTTATGCCTTGAGAGTAGAAAGTGTGTCCTTCCAAAGATAATTAAAGAGCTGATACCAAAAGGTGGAAATGGTGCCCAAGCTGGTAAAAACGAGAGATGACCGCTGCAAAATTCTAAGAGGTAGATATTATTGTCTTGTTTTACAAATGAAGAAACTGAAGGTTAAAGAGCTTAAGTGATCCACTCAGAATCACAGAGCTGACAAATGACAGAGCCAGGACTTGAACTGACATCTTTCCCAGTTTCAAGGTTCCCACTTTGAACCTTGTGCTATGCCACACAAACTAGAACTTGACACTGCATGAAGCAGGCATCCTGGTGAAGTGTTAGAGGAAGGTCTCTAGATTGAGAAAATTCATTTTTGTTTGTTTTTAAAGACAGTCTGAAATGAATGTCTCTCTGTCTCATTTCTTCCTTCTGAACAGGTAATGTCTCTTCCTATCTTGACAGGAAAAGCCTGTATGCAAATAAATTCTTATTAGTAAATTTGGGGTATATTTATTGCTTCCAGCTTTTTTTATTTTTATTTTTAAAGAAGTGAGAAATTCTTCTCAGCAATGTCAGCTCTGTTAAACTGAAAAGTCTGGAAATCCAAGTGTGGCAGCCAGGAGTCCATGGTGGGGATAGATTTTTTTTTTTTTCAAATTCATTTCTACATTTGTGTTAAGGTCAGTGTATTCATTTCACAGTAGGGAAGGATGAATTTTGACATTTTTATAAGGGTGATTGATTGGTTTGTGTCCATTTGTGAGACTCTACATGGCAAGAGGCCATGGCTAATGGAAGAGGGGAGAAAAACAAAACAAAACAAAACAAAAACCTATTTTTGTCAGAAGGCTGCCTATCACCATTTTGGAAGGAGCCCAGAAATATTGAACATGGATACAGATCTGAGAAGAAGATAGAGACTGTTTGACACACATCAATTAAAGTACAAAGCGGGAGGCTATTGACGGGAATTTTATTTGAATTATGCATCCTGGCAGCCTTGAAAAAGTTACCCATCTCCCCCAAATTTCCTACCACTTACTGATTAACCTTCTGTGTTACTGGTGAGGAAGCATTACAGAGGGGTGAAATTCACAAAAGGGCAGCATGCTGGATCCTCCTCCTGGAACTCTCTTGCCTGTACATTATAGTCTTCATTTGAAGCTCAATTCAAATGAAACATCCTTAGGAAGGTGAGAGGTTTTGTAAGTCTCTACACTAACACTATAGGTTCTGCCCTTTGGCCTCCATGTAAGGCTAATCAAAGAACCTATAATTTCTCACTCTGTGACTTCCTGGCTAAACTCTAAGTTTGATGATACTCAGGGACATGTGTATCTGCTTATCACTCACTACATCACATGTGCTGAGCACAGGATGTGAAAGAGTAGGCACTTTCAAATATTTATTGAATGAATGCATGAGTGAATGAATGAATAGCTTTTTAATCATTTCAATGTCTGCCTTTTGAGTTGTGTTATAAACACTGATTCCTTTCTTTCTTTCCAAGGATAAGCGTGGCTTCATTTAAATTGTTATGCTTACAGATTAGTGATAGAGAACCATAAACATTTAACAGGGAAGCAATTTCCTTTAAAAACAGAATAGTGTTCCTTGGTGATCCACCACATTTTTCTGTGATGACATCATTGACTGTTTAACCACAGGGAAGCTTTCCTGTGAACTCCAGGACTGCTAACTTCTATAAATTCCTGTGCATCAGGCTTTGTTTTAGAAGGTGGAAGACCTTTGTATGAATGTCAACAATGGCTATCCCAACATCATCAAGCTGACCACTCTAATGACGGTGACTCCAGGTTTGAGCATTCTATGACTCCACTGATATTTCCATGGGACCTAGAGATGGAAATCACATGGTTCCATTGGCTCCACAGGCAGTTCCTGGAGTCAACACATTGCATTTCTCAGGGATTCAATAGGATCAAGTGAGCCTAGAAGGGTAGCGTCTAATACTGCACTTTCTGTTTGGGGCTTTCACTTGCATACTATTATACAGGGACACAATTATTAACTTATGGCTATTCCCAGCTTGGCCCTCTGCAACTCTTTCCCACAAAGTCAGTTCTGACTTGCGGGATCAGCTTTTCTCCTCTTCCATTCTAATAATTCCCAGAGGGGTTCCTTAAGTTTCTATGTTGCACAGTCTGAAACGTAGAGTGAAATCTGGAAAGTGTTCATGGCTTTAAAAAGGGGCTAAATCAAAGTGTACTCCTCAGAGGAATTGACATTGAGGGACAAAGAGTGTGATGCGTAGAAAGCACCTTCCTCCTTTCTCACATGTCTTACAGTGTGGGATGGAAGTGCAAAGAGAGATGAAATATGCAATGAGGAAATGAATGGGACATTCCTGGAAATGACAAGATACTGAAAAAGTAGATGATGACTAGAGTCGCTAGTCACAGTTTCCATGAGTTATGTACAGCAGTCTGCTTTATACTTTTCAAGAGACATAGGATATTTGGAAATTCTGTTTAGAGTGTGTTACTTCACTTGGGGTGCTGCGGGTAGGGAATTCACCTGTAATCCGAGATGACAGTGGGATCTACATTGACAACATCCTGTCTGTGCACCCTCTCTCACTCCTCCTTGTGAATAAATGACTTGCAAACCACATCTTGTGATACAAGATCAGGCTGCTGCTGACTAGCCAAGGGGTCTGCATCTGACTGGGGCCCTAGGAGGTACATTGGGAAATCCATGGTTCTTGTTCTTTTTTTTTTAGGCAGAGTCTTGCTCTGTCACCCAAGCTAGAGTTCAGTGGCATGATCTTGACTCACTGCAACCTCTGCCTCGCAGGTTTAAGTAATTCTCCTGCCTCAGCCTCCCGAGTAGTTGGGATTACAGGTGCCTGCCACCATGCCTGGTTAATTTTTTTTTTTTTTTGTATTTTTAGTAGAGACGGGGTTTCACCATCTTGGCCAGGCTGGTCTCGAACTCCTGACCTCGTGATCCACCCGCCTTGGCAGGGTTCTCGTTCTTAATGGCTGCTTCATAGGAACCTCATGGACTTGCCTCAATAACTCTGTACTTCACCCCAAATCATCACTTAGAATGAAGTGTGTTTCCAGTCTAGTGTACAGCATGTCTTGTGCCCTTTTCTAAATGTTTCCATTCCAAAATTCAGATGATAGTTAATTTGCACATGTATTCTTTACAGGTCTCTCCTCACTCCTGTCTTTTTTTTAAAAAAAGACAAAATATTATTTATTTAATAGACAAATAAATATTATGTGTATTTCAGTGCACAATATGATGTTTTTATGTATGCTTTATGGAATGGTTAAATGAAGTAATTAACATATGTATTACCTCACTTTTTTTGTGTGTGGCAAGAATACTTAAACTCTACTGTCTTAGCAATTTTCAAGTATACAATATGTTGTTATTAAGAATAGTCACCATGTGGTACAATAGATCTCTTGGACTTATTCCTCCTACTTAACTGAAATGTTGTATCTTTGATCATTATCTCCCCAACACCCCCTCCCCCAGCCCCTGGTAACCACCACTCTACTCTCTGTTTCTGTGAGTTCATCTTTTCTAGATTCTACAACTGAGTGAGATCACAGAGGTTTTTTTCTGTGATTGGCTAGTTTACTTAGCTTAATGTCTTCCAGTTCATCTGTGTTGTTGTAAATAGTGGATTTCCTTTTTTTAAAAAGCTGAATAGTATTCCATTGTATATGTGTACCACGTTTTTTCCATTAAGCCATTAATGGATACCCAAGTTGATTCCATCTCTTGGCTAATGTGAATAATGCCACAACGAACATGGAAGCCCCACTCCTGTCTTCTTCAGTGGCACAGCTCTTCCTCCTTTCCCAAATTCTGTTCATTTTCTCCTTCCCTTTTCACCTATAAACATGGAATCTACCATTCCTTCTATTTCCCAGGAGCCCTGCCTAAGGCAAAGAAGAGCAAATCAGCAGAGAAGCTTCCCTTTCTATGGTTCAGCAACTATCACAGTAGGTCACACATAGTAGATGCCCATTAAGTGTTTACTGAATGAATGGTTCTACTTCAAAGATTTGTGGGACTGAGTTCTCACAGTATCAGGTGCAGTGGAGAATTAAGTTATTAAATTAACCCACTTATAAGGTGCTCAACAGAATTGAATAGGGTTTTATTCATTCACACAATAAGAATCCTGCCTAGGCTACAGGGCAAGGTCGAAGACCCTGGTATTATCTCTTTGCCGCTTTCAGATGGATGAAGAAGTTGGGTTTGGATGACTCAAAGACTGGTTTAAATTCTAGTTCTACCATGTCTTACCTATGTGACTTTAGAGAGGTGATGCAACCTTACTGATTCTTATTGCCCCCATCTGAAAAATGAAGGCAACAATGCCTTTCTCACAAAGTTATGTGAAAATGAAAGGAGAATAAAAGTTACAGAATGTGGCACCTCGTACATATTCAATAAATAGTCACAGCTGGTATTCATTCACTGAAGACTATACTCTAGAATATTAAGAAGTAAATTGAGTCAAGTTACCATGGGTTCATTTTAAGGGAAACAATTTTTTAATTAAAAAATATCTGTATTACAAGAACGTTCCTCCCACCTCTGTCTGTAACTCATCTGTTTTATACTGAAACAGTCTTATGATTGGAAAATCCAGACTCACCTTTCCTAGGCAGTGGCTAACTTCCTTTGTATAAAACAACTTCTCATAATCCTCTGCATAACAACTCCTTATATGCTTGGAGGCCATTCGTTGACATAAAACTCCACAAAGGAAAATTTTCATTTCATTTAACGTGTTTGTTGTCTTGCTAGGCATAATGGAAATAGGTCTACGGTCACAAATCCCAGCATTCTGGGCCATTGACCGCAGAGGAAAACCATCACTAACTAATTAGCACCTTTGTGTGGGCCTATGAAAGAGCTGCTGTGGTTTTTTGTTTTGTTTTGTTTTGTTTCTGCTTTCATTCCTTTGGCAAACATCCCTGGAAGGCTAGTCATAAATGCTAATGAAATTGCAGTTTCTGTTGGAAGATGCAGTCCCAGAATATTTGAAAGCGCAAAAACTGTCTTTGCTGTGTGGTATATTGTCATGTATATTAATACCCTTGTGAAACCTGCTTTTTTATATAAGTTAATATCAATTTGAAGAGCATTCATCAAAAAATAAGCAGTCTCTGACTTTCCTCACTTTTCTCGTCATTAGTAGGGGAGCTCATCCTAATCACCTAGTGAGGGGAGAGTACATAGTCTTTATCCTTTGAGTTTCAAGTACCTTGGTGATAAGAACTACAGAAATACATGGCTGGATAGATGTGAACTGTCAGTCTCTCAAGAGGGATATACATATGAATACCTAAAAAATACTATACAACGATTCCAACTGACATGCTTTTTTAGAGCTTTGGCTTTGATAGGATGCAGGACCCACTAAAACCAGACAACTAAACACCAGGAACAAGCAATAGAAGAAGAGCAACATTTAATATTAATTTTCCAAATGAGCAAGTCAATCTCCTATGTTGACCCCAAGCAAAAATGTCCAGGGTATCAGCAGCCTGAAATGTCTACACTCATCCTAAGACCTCATTTAAGGACATATGGAGGGAAACAAATATATACTATAGTTAATAAATGACAAGAACATTGGCGGCATGCTCTCTGAAGAGTGAATTGGTCTTGGTTGCTTCTTAAATGTAACAATTCCAGCGTACTCACCAATTTTAATTTTTTTGTAGTTGTTTATTCCACACAGCCCTGTTCCCTCACCTTATCTGTGACTACACACTGGTGTCTGATACTTTGCTATAGAGTTTCAGGTCTTGACAGTGTTTCCCATCACAGTGTGAGAATTTTCTATTTTCCCAGGCCCTTGAGATCAGCTCTGTCTTTTGTGAGAAGGAAGCTTTCAAAAGACAGCTGAAGTGGATAAGCGCGGCGTCTGGGCTCGCCAAGGAGGAGGCTGTGCATGGGCTGCCAACCGCGGCATTAGCCTTGCTCCAGCTCAGCCCTGGAATAGCTTGTTTTGAGGAGTTTGGCTTAGGCCTATGGAAATAAAAAGACTTTTCAATTCTACCTGTCCCTGGGATGGGCCCGAGTTATCATTCAGAGAGCACACAAGGGCCCCAGCCAAGAGGAAAACCAACAAAACTTATTTTAATTGTAGCAGTCAAGTCCCACAGCACAACAGTTTTAACAAGGTCAAACAAAACAGCTCTTCCCTCCCTAGTCCTCTGTTATTTTCGTGGTTTATTTGTATATTCAATAACACCATCAACAGCAATTTGAACTCTTCTCTTCTTGAGACATCGATGCCAGGGTGGACGTCTGAACAAGAGTTTTTGCATATCAGCCAACCAGATCATTGTCCAGGTTAAGCAAGGAAAATGTTGTCCTGTGTGTAATACAAGAGAAAACCATTATGCAAAATCAATATCCCTTAAATACAAATTACTCTAATTAGGTTGGGACAGTGGAGGGACTAATCCACGAAGAAATAAACTAGCTTATTGCAATAATTATTTATTTTTTAAAAATAATCTTTAGTTAGGTGGTTCAAGGCATTTTGGAAGCTCTTCCTTATACCCCAGAGCTGACTTCCTTTTACACTTCTGCTATCTGGGCTGCAGCAGAAGGACTAATGTTCATTAAAAAACTGTTAGAGGTAGCCTAGGAATTAGAAGCTGGCATTAATATGAGTCCAGGATGGCCCTTAAAGCATGGAGGGTGTGTGGCCTGGTGGTGTTTATTGCCTGGTTCTGTGGGAAGTGAGGCATGGAAGGAACATTGGTATTATTTTTGGCTTAGGCTGCAGAAAAAATTAACCTTAATTTCATCATGCTAAACATAGCCAGCAAACACAAATGCCTCTATCAGAAGTATTACTTTCTACATGATACCACTTTGGAATAAAATCTTTGTTTTGACAGAGATGTTTGTGCATGGAGCAATCTTTGAGTTTTTGCTATGGGTGAAAAGCAATCCAATATGTGTAACCAAAAAATGCAAAAAGATACACATAACAGAAGACCATTATTACATAGTCTTGCTCATGAAGGAAAACCTAATAAAAATGATACTGATGTTAAAGCACATATTTTAGCAGCATTTGTAACTCTGTTCTCCAATGGGAATGATAAATGTGCTTTTAGCTGGAGCCATAACTTGCTCAAACATTCTCCCAAATCCAAAGGGAAATAATGCACGATAGCTCCTTGGCATAATGGTTCGGTTGATAAAATGAAATGTTAGCCTGACTGTAGATTGTGAAAGTAGAAAGTAGAAAAAGGATGGATCTGAAAAGGGCCAGGTATTTCATCTTGGCCCTGAATGGCATAAGAAGAAGAACAAGAGAGAGAGACAGGAGACTGGAGGAAGGCTAAACACTGTAGGCACATACGTATTCTGGAAGGTAGTATGATAAACAGCTTCTGAAATGGTCCTTCACTGTCCCTACCTCCTGGTTTTCACATCCTTGTGTAATTTCCTCCCCTTAGGTATAGTGGCTCAATTCTAATAAATATAATATGGCAGGAAAGACAGAATGTTACTTCCAAGATTGGTTAACAAAGAGGCAGTAACTTCTGTCTTGCTTGCACTCTCTCTGGTGTTTCCTGCATGCTTTGATGAAGCCAGCTTCCATGTTGAGAGCTGCCTATGGAGAGGCTCGGGTGACAAGAAATTAGAGTGGCCTCCAGCCAACAGCCAAGGAGTGACTGGATGTTGCCAACACCACAGGAGTGAGCTTGGAAGCAGCTCTTTCCCCAGTAGAGAGTCTTGAGATGAGTACAACTCAGGCTGACACTTTGGTTGCTGCCTGTGAGAGATCCTGAGCCAGAGGACCCAGCTAAGCCACACCTGAATTCCTGACTCACAGACACTATGAGATAATATATGCAGTTGTCCAAAGTCATTAAGTTTTGGGGTAAATTTTTTACCCAACTATAGATAATGAATACCATGGAAAACTGAAAATTCTATCAAATCATGCATCATTTCTGGAATGGCTCAAGCCTCAATATTTCTCTTTTTAAAGGATGAAAGCAGCAACCACAACAATCTTGTCTATGGCTGGGCACATAGACAAGACAAGAGCAAGAGTTTCTGCACATTAGCCAACCGGAATTTTGTCCAGGTTACGTAAAGAGAATGTTGTCATGTGTGTAATACAAGAGAAAACCATTATGCAAAATCAATATATCCTTAAACACAAATTACTGGGCAGGAGTGGATGAGAAAGTTAGAGAAAAATGCAAGCAAGAGATAACCCAAAGTTTGCAGAAAAATCTAGACTACAGAAACATAGAGGAAGCAATAGCCAAGAAGCCTCTCCTCTTAGAATAATAGTCCTGAAAGAAAAACCAACATACATGTTGCTAATTGGCCTCTGCTACTTGGTAATCAGCAATTGTCAACTGAAAGGCTGTCATCTCAGGAGAGGGTAAGCCAGGAGAGGTGTGGAGGGCAGGGAATCTGGCTGGAAGGTTAGGACAGAGTGTAGCAATATAAGCAATATGTCACATCTGAGGCTTCCGTTAGTATAGAACAGTGTTCAGAAAAGTTTTGCTTTCAAGAACCAGATATTAAATATTTTAAGTTTTGTGGGACATATGGTCTCTGCTGTTGTAGTGTAAAAGCAGACATAGACAACACAAAAATGAATGAGCATGTCTGAGTTCCTATAAGACCACTTACAAGGGTAGGTTGCAGGCCATATTTGGCCCACAAGCCATAGTTTGCCAATCCCTGATATAGAACAAGGTAATCTACTGGTATAATAAATCCAAAGAGTGGAATTGAGGCCAGGGTCGGCATATCCAAGCCAACCAAGTAGGTATAGGTAAGGTGAAGAGTTCAGAATCAAGATCAGTAGATGGCCCAGGCAGCTACTGTATCTGATCTTTAGTAGAACTCCTTGGTCAGAGTTCAGACAGGCCAAGAAAAGATGGGAGAGGATGAAGACCAGAGAGAATCTGGAGCTGAATACGTAAAGAGCTGGTAAGAAGGAGAAAAGACTAACTTGGGTTCAAAGAGAAAACAGCATATGAACAAGCAAACTGCTGAGCTTATGTTAAGTACCCTTCTTTATGGACAGATAGGGACAGGATATTGGCTAGATGCTGCCTCCAAGCAAAATGGCGCTTATACAGAAATGCACAGCCTGCCCATTGTATAACAAGCAGCAGTTTCTTGTACATCTTCATTTATCTCAACCCGGGAGTTCAGCCCCCTCACCAAAAGTGCATTTTTTATACTCCACATGGGTAATTTGTTTCTACATTTCTTCATGTAATTCAAAAGAGCAGTTTGATTTGGGACACTCCCTTTAGACTCAGAGAATAAGACTGTAATTCATCTTTTATGCATTTCTGTCTTGCATGCCAAATGAAATTCAAATTGTCATTCTTTGTTCTGAACTAAACACCATCTTGAAATTGTTTATTCTTATTGTTTAAAATAATTCTGATTCTAGATGGCTCTTCTATCTTGGGAGAACAACACACATTTAAAAAATTAAAAGATTAGTTTTCCCATTAAAATATCTTTCTTTTAGGCAGAACATTGCTTTGTCAAAAATTGGGATGTCTCAATACTTTCTATAATATATTTTTTTCAGATAATGCTAGATGGGATATTAGGCGATTGTCCAAAATCAGAGTCCTAGTTCCAACTCTGCTGTTTATTAACCCATGTAATCTTGGGAAAGTTATCTAAATTCATTTTGCTTTATTTCGCTTTATTGTTTTTCTCTGTCATCTTTAGAGAGGAAAAGAGATACTCATTCCTGCTCTGGCTTTCTAGTAAGATTTTGTAAGAATCTGATGAGTTAATATATGCCAACATATGCTATAAATTATAAAACTTTATAATAATGGTAGGTATTGTTATTCATCAAGCATTTATTTGATCTTATTTTATACCAGGTACTGTGCAATGGACAAGGGTTACAAAAATGAGTAAGAACTGTCTCTTCTCTCCAAATATTAATTATATCAAAGAGTTAATAATTATATTAGCTAACATTTTTATAGCACTCACAGTGTTCTAAGCATTCTCTCTATATATTTTATTTAATCTTTACAGTATAAATGAGAACAATTATTCCCATTTTAAGATGAGAATATTGTCACAAAGGTTGAGGGGAAATTAGAAAATTTTCCCAAGCTTATACAAGTTAATAAATAGCAGAGTTGGAACTAGGACTCTGATTTTGCAATCACCTAGCATTCCATGTAGCATAATCTAAAAAACAAAATCATAGAAAGCATTGAAATATTCCAATTTTTAACAAAGCAGTGTTCTGCCTAAAACAAAAATATTTTAATGGGAAAGCTAATCTTTTGATTTCTTAAATGTGTATTGTTCTCCTAAGATAGAAGAGCCATCTAGAATCAGTCATTTTAAACAAGAAGAATAAACATTTCTTAAGATTAAGAATTATTTGAGGTTAAGTCCCCAAGTGACACATCTAGTAAATGGCTGGGCCGGGATTCCAACCTAGGATATTTGATTCTACCAACTATTTGCTTCACTATTATGCTGTATTGAATATTAGGTCTATGAATATTTAAGTGGAAGTTGTAAGAAGGTCATTACTGATTTCAGGAAGTAAATAATCTAAAAGAAATGAAAGTAGAGATGGCCAGAAGGAATAAATAATTTCCTAAGGGTGTCTCATGGAAACAAGTCCCCTACGTCTGGCTATGTGAAAAAAAAGGATTACGTGGTCAGATGTTTGCGAAACAGCCTGATTCTCCTCAGAGAGTTACAACATATGTTAGCCTGGTAAGATCCTGCTTAGAAGTTCTGCAGAAAAGAAATCTCTTTCCCTTTGTTTGGCCCAGTGTTTTCCACAGGTATTGTCCTCGGGATATTTTTCATTAATGCTGTTAACTGAGCTCTGTTGAACATAGTGTCTCCCTCAAATAGCGGTCCCCAACTTTTTTAGCACCAGGGACTGATTTCATGGAAGACAATTTTTTCACAGACTGTTGGTGAGGGATGGTTTCGGGAAGATTCATTTATTGTACACTTTATTTCTATTAATATATCATTGTAATATATAATAAATAAAACAACTCACCATAATGTAGAATCAGTGGGAGCCCTGAGCTTGTTTTCCTGCATCTACATGGTTTCATCTGGAGGTGATGGGAGACAGTTACAGATTATCAGGCATTAGATTCTCATGAGAAGCACACAACCCAGATCCCTCACCTGCACAGTTCACAATAAAATTCGCACTTCTGTGAGACTCTAATTCTGCCATTGATCCGACAGGAGGTGGAGCTCCAGTGGTAATGGGAGCAATAGAGAGTGGCTGTAAATACAGAAGAAGCTTTGCTCACTCACCCACTGCTCACCTCCTGCTGTGCAGCCCAGTTCTTAACAGACCACCAACTGGTACTGGTCTGTGGCCCAGGGTTTGGGGATCCCTGCCCTAAAACACTGGTGCAGAACTTTGAAGAGACTTAGCATGGAGGAGGATAGTAAGTTGAAATAGCTAAATAGGAGAGACAAAAGGCTCTCACCAGGGGCAAAGTAAAGAATTGCTGAAGAGCTTGTGAGTGCTGCTGGTCTTGACAACCATCTATCCATTGATGATCATGCCAGTTGGCCCCACTATGGCATTATCTGTAGCTGTGCTTAATAGTTGGAGAAGAGTGGTAGAGGAAGTGGAAATTTGAATTGATCCAGGACTGGGGACTGGAAAAGCAGATGAAGTAAAAGATGAGAAGAAAATGAATTTACTAATATTTAAGAAGGGAAAGTAAAAAATGATGTTATTTTCTTCCATAGCCTATAATCTTTAATGTATTATGTGAAATGTAATGTATTGCCTTCAGAAATGTTATTGTATATGTAATTTGACAAAACAGAGAAACATCTGTTCTCAATTTTAAGGGAAAGATCACCCTCTCCCTATGTGACCTTGGTGTCCCTTACACATTCCATTAGGGATGTGGCCAAGACTTCCAAAGCACTAATGCTCCAACACCTCTGCCATTATTCTCAATACTTACAGTGAATTCAGGGGTTCCATACCTAGGGAACCCCTGAATATCACAGATATACCTGAGGGACATCTCAGAAGCTGGGATAACAGAAAGCTAGACTGGATGTGGAGAGGTTCCAGTTTGGCTTCCTGTTATCTCAGCTTCTGTGGCTGAGCAGATGACCTTAATCCATCATGACTAATGCACAGAAGCTGGCTAAGGAAGGCGATTCACATAGCAACTGAGAAATGTTGGAGTATGGATCTCTTGAAAGAGAGAAGGGAGTGGGTAGAGCTCAGAAAGCAATGGTAGGGCTGGCTTCTTCCAATTGCTACTCCCAAGGGAAGAATGCCTTCTAGCATCAGGTCTTGGTCCATTTAGTGAGCACACTTCTTCCTAGAGCTGTGGTTCTTAAACACTTGGGTTATAGGATTTCTTTACATTCTTAAAAATTATTAAGGTCCCCAAAGAGCTTTTGTTTATGTGGGTTACACCTATTGATACTTATCACATTTAAAATGAAAAATGGATACATTTAGAATATTTATTAATTTATTGAAAAATAGAAATAGCAAACCCACTATATGTTAACAGAAATAATACATTTCTGTAAAAAAGTATATTTTCCAAAGTAAAAAATTTCTAGTGAGAAATGTATTATGTTTTTGCATTTTTGCAAAACTCTTTAATTATTGGCTTGATAAGAGACAGTTGGATTCTCCTATCTGTTCTTCCATTCATTTTGCCATGATTTGTTGTTTTGGTTGAAGAAAACCTTGCCTGACACAGGCACATCATTGGAAAAGGGAGGGGCATGT
Organism: Pongo abelii; assembly: GCF_028885655.2. Lineage (NCBI taxonomy): Eukaryota > Metazoa > Chordata > Mammalia > Primates > Hominidae > Pongo > Pongo abelii. The sequence goes on from NC_071995.2 coordinate 96,182,638, forward strand.
AATTGCTTTTTCAGATAATGGTGGATATTGTTTTATGGTACTATACCAAAACTCAAAAGGGAGTAGTTTCTTAATGGTTAGTTGTCATGTAGAAACTGAAACCATATCAGTGAACTCTTCAGGCTCTGTTACATTAAATTCATCTGCCCGTCTTGTACTTTAATCAGTCTTTTATCCATGCAAAACTGAAATATCATGCATTTACCTTTTGGAAAATATTGGTTCACTGAGATATGCAGATCTTCCAAATGTTGATACATTTTATTATGCAACATAAAATATTACATTTACTAATATCACCTTCATCTTGTCAGAAAAGTCTTTAAGATTTGGAAAGCTGTCAATCTTATGGTGGTCAATACAAGTTTTCCAAATTTCTAATTTTTGCTTGAAAGCTCAAATATTATCATTGACAAGAGATACCGTCAGTGTTTTTCTCAAAATGACAGATTCACTTAGGACGACCAACCACCCCATTCACCCAAGACTAAGGGGCTCCTGGGGAAATGCTAGAGTTTCAATGCTAAAACTGAGAAAGTCCTTAGAGGCATTAATTTTTTAGAAAATATCCATTGAATACCCAAGTCAGAATAACTGTAATTCATCTGTCAGTCATTCTTTTAAGTAAAAATGGTATTCTATAACAAAACTAACTAGTTCAGCTGGCAACTCCAATAACCACACGAGTGCTTCTCCCCCCAATATCTCCTCAGCATGCAGCAGTTTTGCTCTGTAGGTGTTTCTAATTTAGTCACACAGTGTCCTAAAAGGACAAGGCAACTCAAGGGCCAATGTTTAATAAAGAGATTAATTTTTATTGCTGCATCAAAGGAATTCTTGAATAAAACTGGTTTTTAAAAAATGTAAATGTGGGGCTGTGAAGAATATCATAACTACCAGTAGTTTGGTGCCACTGTCTTGATTTGTGCTAAGTTTGACCCACTGTTGGTTTTGCTTTTACATTATTGGAGCAAATGCCAACACAGCTTAAGAAAAAAAGGTGAATAATGCTTTACTATATTATGAAAATAGTTTTAACCTCATGTACTCATTATTCTCAAGGGTCTATGAATCATACTTTGGAGGCCCTATCCTGGGGCATAAGTCTTCCAGGAGGTTGTCTAAGTGTCAGAATTGGTTCTGACATTTGTCCTCTTGTGAACCCAGAATTACCATACTCTTTTCCTTCTCTCCAAGGATGTTCCCAGAGTATAAGAAGTTTTTCCTTTTAAATTCTCAAAGGACATAAGCTTTGAATATACCCTCTTTTTGACAATAAAACAATGACCCTATGCCTACACATCTAAATAAAGTTGCTTTCAGTGATTTGAAAGTCCTACATCTTCATCCATCTAAAAGAACCCACCTTTTACAATTCCAATAACGTGTTCTGCCCCTTCGTCCTAAAGAGGAGTGAACACAAAATACAAATCTAATCTCCATTGCATCACAACCCTAGTACATATTTCAATACACATTAATTTCCTAATAGCCATAATCAAGGTAGAAGACTACCATTGAATAAGAGAAGAAAGGGAGCATTTTCAGATTAGTGAAAGCACAATTTTTATTATTATACCACAGATATTGGCAGATTTCATTTGTGGCTGTAACATGTACTTAATATTTGAGATTGGTATTTCCAAGAAGAAACCACAGTTAGAATTATAAAAATAAAAATGACATCTTGTAACCTTGAGGCTGGTGCAGGAAAACAAGGCTGTGTAATAGGAAGTAGATTCTGAGCCCCTTTTCCTCAAGTCTTAGAGCTGCCCACGGTTTCATCTGTCAGAACATCTGCCATAGGCTGATGAAGAATGATATAAATGTAGCACAATGACACTTTGTTACATTTAGGGTTTGAAATAGCTTTTTTTTTTAATGAAGAAGGACAGATGAAAAGAAGTCCAAGATGAGATTGACAGGTAGACGTATTCCCTGGAGATACACACTGCTATTCTTTGGAGTCAGAAAAATAAGCCAGACTTAATTTGTCTACATAGTTATACTTTCCATTTCTGTGGCATTTTATAATTTATTAAACATTTAGCATGCACTATCTTATTCTCTTCACAGCATTCCCAAAGTAGGTCTTTGGGTTTTTGTTTTTCTCTCTCTCTCCATTTGACCAAAGGAAGTCAAGGCTGAATGATTTGCCCAAGGTCACGCTACTGTAAGTATCCAAACCATGTCTGTGTACCCAGAGTGCAATATTCCATCTAGTGAGCAGCTAGTGGCTTCAGGGAAACCTTGATGGTACAGAGGAAAAAGCGGAAGTTGAAAAGTTAAATATGGTAGAATGAAATTCCTTATTCATCCCTGCTTCTGCTAGGCTGTTGGCAACACAATACCATGCCCCTTTTGTGTTCCTCCCCTGTATTCCAGGGACTAGATGCCTGGAAGCACATTCCCAAAATCCCTTGCCAGAGTGTTTCCAGGTTAGGGCAAAGGTAGAAGGGAGGTAGACATGATATTGTTGATCTTTTGGCAAGAATGTGCAGAAGTGTAGTCTCAGTGGATGTGAGGTTTGCAGTTGCCTCCAGGTGGTTTGCAGTTTTGTACCTGACTCAGTGTCACGAATGTTATTGATGGTCACTGGTGGTTTCCTGTGATTTCTGCAACTTTCCAACTCTGAGAGCTAATGGTGAACCTGAGAACAAGTAGAGGGTTTGTTTAATCTTTGAAACTCCTGCCCTTTCCACAGTGTCCTAAACATTTACATTGCCTAAATTAAATTATTTCCTGCTTGAAATACCTTGTGTGGCTTATCATTTTCTGAAAAGTACTAACTGATAAATTTCTCAACCCCACTAAAAGAACACTGAGGCAAGAAAAGTGGCATAAATCTTCAAGGACAAGAATGTGAGTTAAAACAACTGCAGAGACAGCAATTTTTTTTTAGAAGATAGGATTCAGATGAGTAATTGATTCAAATGGTAACTGACATATCAGGGAGTAGAACACTGAAACTCAACTGCAGGTAGTGGGGAAATGCTGATAAGGAACCTGATTAATACTGTAACACGGATTCCTGGAAGGTTTCAAGAGTAGAAGGCACCAGATAATTTTGAAGTTGGTAGTGCAGGATAAGTTAGAAATAGATGTATTTATTGAAAGTATGTAAGTATAGTTTGTGGGCTGACAAAATTTTTCTGTAAAGAGCCATGTATTAGTCTGTTCATGGCACTATAACAAAATACCATAAACTGGGTGGCTTATAAACAACAGAAATCTATTTCTCACAGTTCCAGATACGGGGAAGTCCAAGATCAAGGCACCAATAGATTTGGTGTCCGGTGAGAGATGTCTTCTTTTGTAATCTCACCTGGTAGAAAAGGGTCAAGGAAGCTCTCTGGGGCCTCTTTTATAAGGGTTCTGCCTTATAATCCCATTGATAAGGGTTCTGCCTTCACAATCTAATTATTTCCCAAAGGCCTCTACCTTCTAATACCATCATGTATGTAATTAGGTTTTCAATATATGAGTTTTCTGGGGACATAAACATTCATTCTATAGAAGACCAGATAGTAAATATTTTATGTATTGTGCATTGTATTAGTCTGTTCTCACATTACTAATAAAGATATACCTGAAACTGTAGTTTATAAAGGAAAAAGGTTTAATTGACTCACAGTTCTGCATGGCTGGGGAGGCCTCAGGAAACTTATGATCATGGTTGAAGGTGAAGCAAACACATCCTTCTTCACGTGGCAGTAACAAGAAGAAGAACAAGCAAAGTGGCGGGGAGTGGGGAAAGCCCCTTACAAAACCCTCAGATTTCATAAGAACTCACTCACTATCACAGGACTAGCATGGAGGTAACCGTCCTCATGATTCAATTCGCTCCCACCAGATCCCTCCCACAATACCTGGGGATTATAGCAACTATAATTCAAGATGAGATTTGGGCGGGGAACGCAGTCAAACTACATCATTCTGCCCTGGCCCCTTGCAAATCTCATGTCCTCCCATTTCAAAATGGGAGTCTTAACTCATTCCAGCATTAACTCAAAAGTCCAAGCCTAAAGTCTTACCTGAGATGAGGCAAGTCCCTTCCACCTTGAGCCTGCAAAATCAAAAGCAAGTTAGTTACTTCCTAGATACAGTGGGAGTATAGGCATTGGGTAAATACAGCCATTCCAAATGGGAGAAATTGGCCAAAAAAAGGGTGCTGCAGGCCACACAAGTCCAAAATCCAATAGGGCAGTCATTAAACCTTAAAGTTCCCAAATGATCTCCTTTGACTCCATGTCTCAAATCCAGGTCACACTGATGCAAGAGGTAGACTCCCAGGGCCTTGGGCAGCTCTACCCCTGTGGCTTTGCAGGGTACAGCCCCCATCCTGGCTGCTTTCATGGGCTAGCATTGAGTGTCTGTGGCTTTTTCAGGCACACGGTGCAAGCTGTCAGTGGATCTACCATTCTGGGGTCTGGAGGATGGTGGCCTCTTCTCACAACTCTACTAGGCAGTGCCCCAGTGGGGACGTTGTGTAGGGGCTCTGACTCCCTGTTTCCTTTCTGCACTGCCCTAGCAGAGGTTTTCCATGAGGGCTCCACCCCTGCAACACACCTCTGCCTGTACATCCAGGCATTTTCATACATCCTCTGAAATCTAGGAAGAGGTTCTCAAACCTCAATTCTTGCCTCTACATATCCACAGGACCAACACCACGTGGAAGCTGTCAAGGCTTGGGGCTTGCACTCTCCAAAGCCACTGCCTAAGCTGTACCTTGGCACCTTTTAGCTACAGCTGGAGTGGCTGGAACACAGGGCATCAAGTCCAAGGCTGCACACAGCAGGGAGGTCTTGGACCTGGTCAAGGAAACCATTTTTTTTCCTCCTAGGCTTCCAGGCCTATGATGGGAGGGGCTGCCTTGAAGGTCTCTGACATGCCCTGGAGACATTTTTCCATTGTCTTGGTGATTAACATTAGGCTGCTCATTCCTTATGCAAATTTCTGCAGCTGGCTTGAATTTCTCCCCAGAAAATGGGGTTTTCTTTTCTATGGCATAGTCAGGCTGCAAATTTTCCAAACTTTTATCCTCTGCTTCCCCTTGAAAGCTTTGCTGCTTAGAAATTTCTTCCCCCAGATACCCTAAATCATCTCTCTCAAGTTCAAAGTTCCACAGATCTCTAGGGCAGGAGCAAAATGATGCAAGTCTCTTTGCTAAAGCATAACAAGAATCACCTTTGCTCCAGTTCCCAATAAGTTCCTCACCTCCATCTGAGACCACCTCAGCCTGGACTTCATTGTCCCTATCACTATCAGCATTTTGGTCAAATCCATTAAACAAGTCTCTAGGAAGCCTCAACATTCCTACATCTTCCTGTCTTCTTCTGAGCCCTCCAAACTGTTCCAACCTCTGCCTGTTAACCAGTTCCAAAGTTCTTGGAATGTAGGACACAGCTTATCACAGTTCTGTGCAGTTGTCAAGAGTGTAGATTTGCTATCCTGATACAATGCTCAGGTCACTATTCCACTTTTGATTACAAGAATCTCCTTAAAGCCTTGCCTATGGGTAGATGAGTGCTTTGAAGACTGTGAAAACATTTTAAATGGTTTTTATCTTTTTCATGCCTTTGTATTCATTTTATAAAAATAAATTTATCCTTTATATCATAATAAAATAAAGTATCAAAGTTCTTAACTTTTGGAGGATTGGGGGAGGCAGGGCTCAAAGATTCCTTTGGATCCTCTCTTCACACTATGAATGTATGCACACTAACATGTATACACACATGTGCACACACACATGCATATACACATATGCAGATGTGCACACATAATTTTGTGCTGTATATTTAGGAATCCAGCTCCCTAGTTAAGAACCATTGATTCTGATAAAGAGATGAAAATAGAGTGAGGAGTAAGATGTTTAAGCAGGTAGAAGGATTCCTGGGAAAATGAACAAATCCTGGTATGTACCTTCATGGCTCAGCTGCTGAAGAGTCCATTAAAAGTTCCAGATTTAGGTCTTAGAAGGAGGGAGGAAAGGAAGGAAAAAGGGAAGAAAGAAAAGAAAGAAGGTGGGAAGGAAGGAAGGAAGGAAGGCAAGCAGAAGAGAAGGGAAGAGGAAGGAAGAAAGGAAAGAGGAAAGGAAGGAAGGAAGGAAGCGGGGAGGGAAGGAGGGAGGGAAGGAAAAGAAGCTGAGAAGCTGGATGGAAAGAAAAGATGAGGAAAGGAGAGGGGGGAGAGATAGAGGGTGAGGAAGGCAAGCAGACAGAGATAATCAGATAAATTCAACAAATTCATATTGAATGTTGCTTTACACAGGCAGGAAGCTAGGAACAGGGCATACCGATATACGTAAACATTGTTTTTATCCTAGAGGGATTTGCAGAATAGAAAGAGCACCAACATGCAATAACTTAGCTCTGTAGAGGGGCACACAAAGTTCTCAGGGAGGACAGTCGGGGTGTGCAGGAAAGGCTTCAAACCAGAGGAGATATTTGAGTTGAGCCTTGAATTATAACAATTTTCAGCAGACCACAAGGGTTTTAACAATTTTAGACCTGTTGAATGCCTGTGGATTTGTGCTGGCAACATGCCTAATTCATTGTTTGGAACTCCTTTTTCAACTGGAATGGTTGGACAGATGCATAATGAGCATCTGCTTGAGGTAAGGACTGAGGGAGAGAAAGAAGGAGCATCATCTTACATGGCCTGCGTTCTGCAGGGACTCAGAATCTAGGGGCCAAGGCAGGTTAACAAGGCTGGTGAGTGCAGAGCGAAGAGGGAGCCCAGGAAGGAGGGGAGAAGGAGGCCAGGGCAGGGGCATGCAGGGCAGCCTGAGCAGCTGGGAGGCTTCCTCTGGGTTCAAGTAGTAGCACCAAGAGCAGGAACTGGCAGCTGAACCTAACAATGGGAGTACACCTATCCAGACACCTGGGCTTTTCTAGCAATGGAAACCTCCAGAAACTTAGATGGGGAGGATTTTCTTCTTTACCTCCTCTTCTCATTTCTCAATGCTACCATTTAGCAAATAAAAATGGTTACTTTTGGGGTTTCGTTGTTGTTGTTGTTGTTGCTTAATCCTTGGAAAATGTAGGCATGCTCAGAGAAGATCCTTGGAGCCCAGCCTGCTTCTGGTTAGGTTAGCAGAGGGAATTGCAAATATTTAAAAAATGTAATCATGGCATTTTTATTTTAAAAAGTAGATTTAAAAAAACTGTTTCAGCTGCTAGCCTCATCTTCTAATGTATTCCATTATAAGCAATGTTCTCACCTCACATCATTCCTCATTCTCCTCAGTCTTTGGTTTGATTTTATTACAGGATAGTCTTGTTCAAAGGGCATCTAAAGCAGAAAGAATAAGAAAAAATAGATCCATTTGGGGGCTATTTGAGACTCTTCTAGGAATGTTTTCACTGATCTGTCATTCAACAGAGATTTTTTTTCGAGCCAACACAATGCCAGCCACAGCTCTAGACACTGAGGATATAGAAGAGGGGGAAAAAAATCCAGGTAAAAATCTCTACCCTCATAAAGCTTACATTCTAGCTAGGAGAGATACACTAAGAAACAAAATTAATTTAAAATACACAATATTTCAGCTAGATAAGTATTATGGCGGCAAATAAAGCAAGGAAGAGGCATAGGGGATGCTAAGGTGGGAGACGGTGGTAACTTTAAATCAAGTCATCAGGAATGCTCTCCCTGAGAATGTGGCTTCTGAGCAACTGACAAAAATTCTGCAAAACCCACAGATTTCTGTCCTGCCTCAGGAAGGAACAAAGTTTTTTGAAAGAGATCTCTTTTTTGGTAGTCAAATATATATAACAGAAAATGTGTCATTTAAACTATTCCCATGTATACAATTCAGTGGTGTTCATTCCATTCACAATGTTGGGCCCCTAGTAACCTCTAATCCTCTGTCTCTAGGGCTCTGCTTATTCTAGATCTTTCATGTAAGTGGGATCATACAATACGTGTCTTTCTGTGTTTAACTTATTTCACTTAGAGGAATGTTTGCAAGGTTTGCCTGTGCTATAGCATGTGCCAGTACTTCATTCCCTTTTATGGATGAATAATATCCTATTGTATGCATATACTGTACCATATTTTGTTTATCCATTCATCTGTTGATGAACATATTGGTTATTTCCACGTCCTTTTAATTATTGTGAATAATGTTGTAATGAATAAGGCTGTACAAATATCTGTTCATTTGCTGTTGTTTTCAATTCTTTAGGGTGTACCTACCAATGAAATTGCTGGATCATGTGATAGTTCTGTGTTTAGTTTTTTGAGAAACTACTGACTTTTCTATAGCAACTATAACATTGTACATTTCCAACAGCAATGCGGCAACCTACAAGGGTTCTACAACACTCATTATTTTTCCTTTTTTTTTTTTTTTTTTTGATGGAGTCTCACTCTGTCACGCAGGATGGAGTGCAGTGGCGTAATCTCAGCTCACTGCAACCTCCACCTCCCAGGTTCAAGTGAGTCTCCTGCCTCAGCTTCCTGAGTAGCTGGGATTACAGGTGCATGCCACCACTCCCAGCTAATTTTTGTATTTTTAGTAGACACAGGGTTTCACCAGGTTGGCCAGCATGGTCTCTATCTCCTGACCTTGTGATCCACCTGCCTTGGCCTCCCAAAGTACTGGGATTACAGCATGAGCCACTGTGCCTGGCCTATTTTTCCTTTTTTAAAAATTATAGCCAGCCAGGCACAGTGGCTCACGCCTGTATTCCCAGCAATTTGGAAGGCTGAAGTGGTTGTATCACCTGAGGTCAGGAGTTTGAGACCAGCCTGGCCAACCTGGTGAAACCCCGTCTCTATTAAAACTACAAAAATTAGCCAGGCATGGTGGCAGGTGCCTATAATCACAGCTACTTGGTAGGCTGAGGCAGGAGAATCACTTGAACCCAGGAGGTGGAGGTTGCAGTGAGCCAAGATCATGCCATTGCACTCTGGCCTGGGGCACAGAGTGAGACTCTGTCATTAAAAAAAAAAAAAAAAAAAGAAAAAAAATTATAGCCATCCTCACGGGTTTAAGGTAATACCTCATTGTGGTTTTGATTTGCATTTCCCTAATGACTAGAGGTGTTGAACATATTTTCATGTGCTTGTTAGCCATGTATATCTTTGGAGAAATGTTCATTTAAGTCATTTGCCCATTTTTTAATTTGGTTGTCTTCTTGTTGTTGACCTTTAGGAGTTCTTTATATGTTCTTGACATTAAATCCTTACCAGCTATATAATTTGCAAATATTTTCTATTTGAAGAGGTCTTTTTAACAAAAACCAGATTGAAAAAGTTCGAGGAGTGAGGCAAAATAAAAAAGTAAAGGAGGCAGAGCACAGATTATTCTTTGAGAGAATGGGTAGTAAAGAGAAAGAGGTCAGTAGAGAAGATTCATTTTATAAAACTGAGAAATATAGAAAGGAAGGAAAGATATGGTGAAAAGTGACAGATTCAAAGAGGGGTAATTGATAGGGTGAGGTTCCAGAGAAGGGAGTGGTTATAAGGGTATATAAGGATATGGCTGGAATGTGAGTCGTGAATAGAAATGATGGTCAGCAGTGACCTCTTTTTCCTGACAGAAGAAGGAACGCAATAAAGCAGGGCTCCTTGTCCTCTCTGCCATCCTCTTGAATGTGGGAAGACAATTTAAAATAAATCAAGTCAGTATCTTGAATTTATAATTTTTCCCTCATAAATTCTATATGGTTACTGAACAGTTATTTATCTCCAAAACAGCTTCAAAGAAAAAGCATAAAACCGATGCCTGTACATTACAAGCACAAATCAAATTTCTTTAAAGGCCTCTAAATTTTTTGTGTCTCCCAATTTCTGGGTCAAGACATTTCATAAAGAACTGCTTCCTATTGACCCTTTGAATGGTGATATGATGAAACTTTTATTTTGTTAAGCCTATCCCTACAATTATGTGTGTTTATTCCTAGTATTCTCAAATTTATGCTGTAAATATCCATATTTCAAGACTCAAAGTAAAACGACCTTTACAAGTTGTTCCTGCAAAACCAGCCTTTTATTGTGTCTGCAAAGAAAAGTTCTGTCATCAAGTATGTTGAGAAATGCCCCATCCTCTTGCCCACTCTTGGAGTTAAAGGCTTATTACCATGTTGAAAGACCTTAGAAGTCCTACAGAAAAGAAACCAGTTTAACTTGGATAACCCAGGTTTTCAAAAAACTCATTTGAGCATAGAATACTTTGTTCTATGTCAGCTAGAACCTACTAACCCCCTAGGAATGGAATTCCAGAAAATGAGTTTTGGGAAATGCTGACCTGGATGAACAATTTCTTCTCTGGGATGTTCCTCCTCTCATTAGTTTCATCTCACTAATCTCAGAAGAAAATCTGTCTCATCTTTGGCAGTGTTTTTGTTGTGTCCTTCCCGTTCTTTTGCTCTTTGCTTTCCTCTAGGAAGCATTTAGAGTGGCATTTCCATGAATGGCAGGCACTCTAGAGAATCAAGTCTCATAATAAAAGCTGAAATATGATGAAATACATGTACACATATAAGCATATGTACATACATACACACACATATAGGTATACTCTACACATACATACACGTGTGTGTGTGTATGTCTACATGCACACACATTATTTGTATTAGTCTGTTCTCACACTGCTGATAGAGACATATCCAAGACTGAGCAATTTACAAAAGAAAGAGGTTTAATAGACTTACAGTTCCATATGACTGGGGAGGCCTCACTATCATGGCAGAAGGCAAAGAGGAGCAAGCCACATCTTACATGGATGGCAGCAGGCAGAGAGGGCTTGTGCAGGGAAACTCCCTCTTATAAAACCATCAGATGTCATGAGACTTACTTACTATCATGAGAACAGCATGGGAAAGACCAGCCCTCATAATTCAATTACCTCCTACTAGGTCTCTCCCACAACACATGGGAATTCAAGATGAGATTTGTGTGGGGATACAGACAAACTTTATCATTATTTTTATTATTGTTAGCTCAATTTCTCTATACTGTTCTAATCTCTGAAACCGTTTTGGCAGTTTCATGGGCACCTTTCCATGCATGGGGTTTTCAGGCAGAGATAGCTCAGCAGGAGTGTGGAAATGTGTCCTAGGGTTGTGGATAAGGCTGCAAATTGAGCCCCATATGAACACACAAGCTAACAGCAAGGTGGCATGGCAGACAGCTTCCAGCCTGCCCACAGATACTTCCGGAGAAAGGAGCAGTTGGTTTGCAACAAACTGGTTTGATAAGCCTATTGGCTCTTTCCTGCTGCTATGATCAGGAATCTCTACTGTAATTACAATGAAGGGACTCCATAAGCAAGAATACCATCTATTAAACAAATGCGATATGGAGGGTCCATTCCAAGATGGCTGAATAGGAACAGCTCCAGTCTGCAGCTCCCAGTGTGATCAACACAGAAGACAGGTGATTTCCGCATTTCCAACCGAGATACCTGGTTCATCTTACTGGGACTGGTTGAACAATGGGTGCAGCCCACAGAGGGTGAGTCGAAGCACGACAGGGCATCACCTCACCCGGGAAGTGCAAGGGGTCAGAGGATTTCCCTTTCCTAGCCAAGGGAAGCCATGACAGACTACCTGGAAAAATGAGACTCTCCCACACAAATACAGCACTTTTCCAATGGTCTTAGCAAACAGCACACCAGGAGATTATATCCCGTGCCTGGCTCAGCGGGTCCCATGCCCACGGAGCCATGCTCACTGCTAGTGCAGCAGTCTGAGATCAACCTGCGAGGCAGCAGCCTGGCAGGGGAGGGGATTCTGCCATTGCTGAGGCTTGAGTAGGTAAACAAAGTAGCTAGGAAGCTTGAACCTGGGCGGAGTCCACCACAGCGCAGTAAGGCTTGCTGCCTCTATAGATTCCACCTCTGGGGGAAGGGCATAGCTGAACAAAAGGCAGCAGAAATTTCTGCAGACTTAAACATCCTTGTCTGACAGCTCTGAAGAGAGCAATTGTTCTCCCAGCACAGTGTTTGAGCTCTGAGAATGTACAGGCTGCCTCCTCAAGTGGGTCCCTGATCCCCGTGTAGCCTAATTAGCAGACACCACCAAGTAGGGGTTAGGAGCCGACTGACACCTCATACAGGCGGATGCCCCTCTGGGACAAAACTTCCAGAGGAAGGATCAGGCAGCAATATTTGCTGTTCTGCAGCCTCTGCTGGTGATACCCAGGCAAACAGCGTCTGGAGTGGACCACCTGCAAACCTCAACGGACCTGCAGCTGAGGGACCTGACTGTTAGAAGGAAAACCAACAAACAGAAAGGAATAGCATCAACATTGACAAAAAAAGACATCCACACCAAAACCCCATCTGTAGGTCACCAACATCAAAGATCAAAAGTAGATAAAACCACAAAGATGGGGAGAAACCAGAGCAGAAAAGCTAAAAATTCTAAAAACCAGAACACTTCTCCTCCAAAGGATCACAGCTCCTTGCCAGCAACTGAACAAAGCAGGACGGAGAATGACTTTGACAAGTTGACAGAAGTAGGCATCAGAAGGTTGGTAATAACAAACTTCTCTGAGCTAAAGGAGGGTGTTTGAACCCATCATAAGGAAGCCAAAAACCTTGAAAAAAGATTAGACGAATGGCTAACTAGAATAAACAGTGTAGAGAAGACCTTAAATGACCTGATGAAGCTGAAAACCATGGCATGAGAACTAAGTGACACATGCACAAGCTTCAATAGCTAATTCGATCAAGTGGAAGAAAGGGTATCAATGATTGAAGATCAAATTAATGAAATAAAATGAGAAGAGAAGTTTAGAGAAAAAAGAGTAAAAAGAAATGAACAAAGCCTCCAAGAAATATGGGACTATGTGAAAAGACCAAATCCATGTCTGATAGGTGTACCTGCAAGTGACGAGGAGAATGGAACCAAGTTGGAAAACACTCTTCAGGATATTATCCAGGAGAACTTCCCCAACCAAGTGAGGCAGGCCAATATTCAAATTCAGGAAACACAAAGAACACCACAAAGATACTCCTCGAGAAGAGCAACCCCAAGACACGCAATGGTCAGATTCAACAAGGTTGAAATGAAGGAAAAAATGTTAATGGCAGCCAGAGAGAAAGGTCAGGTTACCCACAAAGGGAAGCCCATCAGACTAACAGCAGATCTCTCAGCAGAAACTGAAAAGAGAGTGGGGGCCAATATTCAACGTTCTTAAAGAAAAGAATTTTCAACCTAGAATTTCATATCCAGCCAAACTAAGCTTCATAAGTGAAGGAGAAATAAAATACTTTACAGACAAGCAAATGCTGAGAGATTTTGTCACCACCAGGCCTGCCCTAAAAGAGCTCCTGAAGGAAGCACTAAACATGGAAAGGAACAACTGGTACCAGCCACTGAAAAAACATGCCAAATTGTAAAGACCATCAATGCTATGAAGAAACTGCATCAATTAATGGGAAAAATAACCAGCTAACATCATAATGACAAGACCAAATTCACACATAACAATATTAACCTTAAATGTAAATGGGCTAAATGCCCCAATTCAAAGACACAGAATGGCAAATTGGATAAAGAGTCAAAACCCATCAGTGGGCTATATTCAGCACATAAACCCATCTCACGTGCAAAGACACACATAGGCTCAAAACAAAGGGATGGGGGAAGATCTACCAAGCAAATGGAAAGCAAAAAAAAAAAAAAAGCATGGGTTGCAATCCTAGTCTCTGATAAAACAGACTTTAAACCAACAAAGATCAAAAGAGACAAAGAAGGCCATTACATGATGGTAAAGGGATCAATTCAACAAGAAGAGCTAACTATCCTAAATATATAGGCACCCAACACAGGAGCACCCAGATTCATAAAGCAAGTCCTTAGAGACCTACAAAGAGACCTAGACTCCCACACAATAATAATAGGAGACTTTAACACCCCACTGTCAATATTAGACAGATCAACGAGACAGAAGGTTAACAAGGATATCCAAGACTTGAACTCAGCTCTGCACCAAGTGGACCAAATAGACATCTACAGAACTCTCCACACCAAATCAACAAATATACATTCTTCTCAGCACCACATCGCACTTATTCAAAAATTGACCACATAGTTGGAAGTAAAGCACTCCTAAGCAAATGTGAAAGAAGAGAAATCACAACAAACTATCTCTCAGACCACAGTGCAGTCAAATTAGAACTCAGGATTAAGAAACCCATTCAAAACTGCACAACTGGCCAGGTGCGGTGGCCCATGCCTATAATCCCAGCACTTTGCGGGGCCGAGGTGGGTGGATCACAAGGTCAGGAGATCCAGACTATCCTGGCTAACACGGTGAAACCCCGTCTCTACTAAAAATACAAAAAAATTAGCCAGGCATGGTGGCAGGCACCTGTAGTCCCAGCTACTCAGAGGCTGAGGAAGGAGAATGGCATGAACCAGGGAGGTGGAGGTTGCAGTGAGCTGAGATTGCACCACTGCACTCCAGCCTGGGCGACAGAGCGAGACTCCACCTCAAGAAAAAAACAAAAAAAAACAAACAAAAAAAAATTGCACAACTACATGGAAACTGAACAACAATGATTCAGGAAACTTCTCCTGAATGACTACCGGGTAAATAATGAAATGAAGGCAGAAATAAAGATATTCTTTAAAACCAATAAGAACAAAGACACAACGTACCAGAATCTCTGGGACACATTTAAAGAAGTGTGTAGAGGGAAATTTATAGCACTAAATGCCCACAAGAGAAAGCAGGAAAGATCTAAAATTGACACCCTACTATCACAATTAAAAGAACTAGAGAAGCAAGAGCAAACAAATTCAAAAGCTAGCAGAAGGCAAGAAAGAACTAAGATCAGAGCAGAACGGAAGGAGATAGAGACACAAAAAACCCTTAAAAAAATCAATGAATCCAGGAGCTGGTTTTTTGAAAAAATCAACAAAACTGATAGACCATTAGCAAGACTAATAAAGAAGAAAAGAGAGAAAAATCAAATAGACACAATAAAAAATGTTAAAGGGGATATCACCACCGATCCCACAGAAATACAAACTACCATCAGAGAATGTTATAAATATCTCTACGCAAACAAACTAGAAAATCTAGAAGAAAGGGGTGAATTCCTGAACATATACACCCTACCAAGACTAAACTAGTAAGACATGGAATCTCTGAATAGACCAATAACAGGTTCTGAAATTGAGGCAATAATTAATAGCCTACCAACCAAAAAAAGTCCAGGACCAGATAGATTCACAGCTGAATTCTACCAGAGGTACAAAGAGGAGCTGGTACCATTCCTTCTGAAACTATTCCAATCAATAGAAAAAGAGGGAATTCTCCCTAACTCATTTTACAAGGCCAATATCATCCTGATACCAAAGCCTGGCAGAGACACACACAAAAAAGAGAATTTTAGACCAATATCCCTGATGAACATTGATGAACATTGATGCAAAAATCCACAATAAAATATTGGCAAGCCGAATCCAGCAGCACATCAAAAAGCTTATCCACCACGATCAAGTTGGCTTCATCCCTGGGATGCAAGGCAGGTTCAACATACGAAAATCAATAAACCTAATCCATCACATAAACAGGACCAACGACAAAAACCACATGATTATCTCAATAGATGAAGAAAAGGCCTTTGACAAAATTCAACAGCCCTTCATGCTAAACACTCTCAATAAACTAGGTATTGATGGAACATATCTCAAAATAATAAAAGTTATTTATGACAAACCCACAGCCAATATCATACTGAATGGGCAAAAACTGGAAGCATTCCCTTTGAAAACTGGCACAAGACAGGGATGCCCTCTCTCACCACTCCTATTCAACATAGTGTTGGAAGTTCTGGCCAGGGCAATCAGGCAAGAGAAAGAAATAAAGGGTATTCAATTAGGAAAAGAAGAAGTCAAATTGTCCCTTTTTGCAGATGACATGATTGTATATTTAGAAAACCCCATAGTCTCAGCCCCAAATCTCCTTAAGCTGATAAGCAACTTCAGCAAAGTCTCAGGATACAAAATCAATATGCAAAAATCACAAGCATTCTTAGACACCAATCACAGACAAACAGAGAGCCAAATCATGAGTGAACTCCCATTCACAATTGCTTCAGAGAGAATAAAATACCTAGGAATCCAACTTACAAGGGACGTGAAGGACCTCTTCAAGGAGAACTACAAATCACTGCCCAACGAAATAAGAGGACACAAACAAATGGAAGAACATTCCATGCTCATGGATAGGAAGAATCAATATTGTGAAAATGGCCATACTGCCCAAGGTAATTTATAGATTCAATGCCATCTGCATCAAGCTACCAATGACTTTCTTCACAGAATTGGAAAAAACTACTTTAAAGTTCATATGGAACCAAAAAAGAGCCCACATTGCCAAGACAATCCTAAGCAAAAAGAACAAAGTTGGAGGCATCACACTACCTGACTTCAAACTATACTACAAGGCTACAGTAACCAAAACAGCATGGTACAGGTACCAAAACAGATATAGAGACCAATGGAACACAACAGAGGCCTCAGAAATAACACCACAGATCTACAACCATCTGATCCTTCACAAACCTGACAAAAACAAGAAATGGGGAAAGGATTCCCTATTTAATAAATGGTGCTGGGAAAACTGGCTAGCCATATGTAGAAAGCTGAAACTGCATCCATTCCTTACACCTTATACAAAAATTAACTCAAGATGGATTAAAGACTTATATGTTAGACCTAAAACCATAAAAACCCTAGAAGAAAACCTAGGCAATACCATTCAGGCATGGGCAAGGACTTCATGTCTAAAACACCAAAAGCAATGGCAACAAAAGCCAAAATTGACAAATGGGATCTAATTAAACTAAAGAGCTTCTGCACAGCAAAAGAAACTACCATCAGAGTGAATAGGCAACCTACAGAATGGGAGAAAATTTTCACAACCTACTCATCTGACTAAGAGCTAATATCCAGAATCTACAATGAACTCAAACAAATTTATAAGAAAAAAACCAAACAACCCCATCAAAAAGTGGGCAAAGGATATGAACAGACACTTCTCAAAAGAAGACATTTATGCAGACAAAAAACACATGAAAAAATGCTCATCATCACTGGCCATCAGAGAAATGCAAATCAAAACCACAATGAGATACCATCTCACACCAGTTAGAATGGCGATCATTAAAAATTCAGGAAACAACAGGTGCTGGAGAGGATGTGGAGAAATAGGAACACTTTTATACTGTTGGTGGGAGTGTAAATTAGTTCAACCATTGTGGAATACAGTGTGGTGATTCTTCAAGGATCTAGAACTAGAAATACCATTTGACCCAGTGATCCCATTGCTGGGTATATACCCAAAGGATTATATATCATGCTACTATAAAGACACATGCGCACGTATGTTTATTGCAGCACTATTCACAATAGGAAAGACTTGGAACCAACCCAAATGTCCATCAATGATAGACCGGATTAAGAAAATGTGGCACATATACACCATGGAATACTATGCAGCCATAAAAAAGGATGAGTTCATGTCCTTTTCAGGGACATGGATGAAGCTGGAAACCATTATTCTGAGCAAACTATTGCAAGGACAGAAAACCAAACACTGCATGTTCTCACTCATAGGTGGGAACTGAACAATGAGAACACATGGACACAGGGAGGGGAACATCACACACCAGGGCCTGTTGTGGGGTGGGGGGCTGGGGGAGGGATAGCATTAGGAGAAATGCCCAATGGAAATGACGAGTTAATGGGTGCAGCAAATCACCATAGCACATGCATACCTATGTAACAAACCTGCATGTTGTGCACATGTACCCTAGAACTTAAAGTATAATTAAAAAAAACAAAAGAAAATCTGGTCCAGGCATGGTGGCTCATGCCTGTCATCCCAGCACTTCAGGAGGTCGAGGCAGGTGGATCACCTGAGGTCAGGAGTTCGAGACCAGCCTGGCCAACATGGTGAAACCCCGTCTCTACTAAAAATACAAAAACAACAACAACAACAAAAAACAAAAAACAAAAACAAAAAACAAAAAACAAACAAAAAAAAACAATTAGCTGGGCGTGGTGGCAAGCACCTGTAATCCCAGCTGCTTTGGAGGCAGAGACAGGAGAATCGCTTGAACCTGGGAGGTGGAGGTTGCAGTGAGCCAAGATCTTGCCATTGCACTCTGGACAAAATCAGTGAAACTCCATTTAAAAAAAAAAAAAAAAAAAAAAATCTGGCCGGGTGCGGTGGCTCACTTCTGTAAATCCTAGCACTTTGGGAGGCCAAGGGTGTGCAGATCACTTAAGGTCAGGAGTTTGAGGCCAGCCTGGCCAACATGGTGAAACGCTGTCTCTAATAATAATACAAAAATTAGCTGGACACGGTGGTGCATGTCTGTAATCCCAGGTACTCGGGAAGCTGAGGCACGAGAATCACTTGAACCCAAGAGGCAGAGGTTGCAGTGAGCTGAGATCATGCCTGCACTCCAGCCTAGGCGACAGAGTGAGACTCTGTCTCCAAAAAAATTTTCTCTGTCTCCAAAAAAAATTTTTTCAAATGTTACATAGTGTGTATTCTACTTTTTTAAATAATTGGAAAACTACTTTTAAAGGCATTTAACAAACAAAAAGTTCTGGAGAAATAACGTTTTACAGTCACAACAAACAAACATCAAATACCCAAGCATATTTTGGCTTGTACCATAAGTTCACCATATGGTCCTCATGGTTTCCTCTGTTAAGATGGAACTCTTTGGGGTAAACCAGCATGAAGGCAAAAAGAATTATCAGGTTCTCTACTGAATCCTTGCCTCGATCGACAAGTCACCGTTGAACACATATGACCATCTGGCGATGGGAGGCCATTCTTTTCAACAGGAGACCAGTCAAACAATGAATGGGAGGAGGGAAATATTCAGGTAAAACCAACAGGCATTTGACAATCACATCATGTCTAACACCAATTCTGTGCTTTCTAGGTTTCCTCCAAACATGAAATGTCAGTAAATGATGGAAATATCTAAAAAAACATGTGATATGTTTAATATCTCGTAGCAGATACCAAAAAAATCAACAGAATGTTAACAAGCACAAATGTTTTTGTGTTTAACAAAGCATAGCACAAAACTTTAAGCATTGCCTTTCATTTCAAAAGATGCCAGCAAGTCTGAAACATAAGATGCACATTAGATAACCAACCAAACGAGGAGCAATATCCCAAGAAAAAAAAGCCCTACAAAATATGAATTTGAATTCCAAATTTAAAGGAGCACACTGAGTTTCTTTTGCTTTGTCTAGAATCAGAATGACAATGCTATTTATTTAGATGTAGAAATCAAAATTTAATATAAGAAGGAAGACATTTGATGGGAGAAGATATTCTAGTCTAGAGATATTTAGGGGATAGGGAGAGATTAGACCAAAAACCAGGTCAATATGAAATGACAGACATCAGATTAAAAAACATGGGTCCCAATGTTGCCACAATAGCAGACCTCCCTAGGGGTCAAAATAAATGAAAAGAGAGGAAGAGTATAGTCTCATTAAGGCAGAAAAATATAGAAAATAGACATGAATGTGCATCTGTGGTGAAATACAGTACTGATGGAAATTTTAGTCTTACTTAAATTTTGCAAGTCAGCCTGTAGCCATTGTTACAAGGGAAGGCAATGCTACCATGAGTGGCAAATACTTGACATCTGTGTCATCACTCTCCCCTCCTATAAACATGGTAACCATTGCTAATTCATAGCTACACTTCTCTTCTTTAATCTTAACAAGTCCTCAGAGGCCTTATCAGCTCAGCATTTTTGGTAGCCACTTTGAGTCCATTTGAGTTGGTGTGTGTAATGTGACCTATCTGCCACTCTTGAATTTAATTTGTATTGTAATAGGAAGTGAGAGCCACATTTCCAGGACAGGTTGTACCATACAAATAACAAGTTTAGATGAAAGAAGTTTCCTGATTTCCAAACCGAATTTAGCACCCACCTAGAGAGGAGAAGAATATGAAGTAATGCCCAGCTGTAAGAAATCCAGCCGGGATTCACAGTAAGTCTTAAAAGAGAAAAGGAGAATAACTACAGCTGATAAAGAGTTTTAATGACCAAATGAATCCCCAAATCAGAGGCTAGGTTAAATAAAAGCAGGGCTGATGAAAAGCTATTGGATTTGGGTACTAAGAGATTTTCAAGTAGATCTCTGAGTGCTATTTGTGTGCTGTGACTACCTCAGGAATCCAGGCGGGAGAGGCAATTATGTGTCTGCAGAAAAGGCAGACTGAGTTCTATTTTCAAGGAACATATGCCAAAAATACAAGTGAGGAAATTGGCTCATGCTTAGGCAGAAGTTGGTGATCAAGGAAGAATTTTTTTTAAATAATGGGAATCACAAAAATATGATTAAAACTCTATGGAAAGAACCCCAGAGACTAAAGGTCTATTTTATAATAGCAACAGAAAGAGATGGAAAAAATCCCAAAGAGAAAACCTGCGGGGACATAGCTGAGCAGCAAGAAATCAGAGGAAATTAATAAGAGTCCCGACACAAACCTCATGAACCAAACACTTCAAGTGGCAGGAGGAAAAATTGCAAACTTTCTGTGAGTTAGGAATGGTGCAGAGGACCAGTGAAAATTAGGGGAAGTGAATTTAAACCGAGCTTTTCAGAGTGAAGGATATACACATCATTTTAGATTAAGATGGGGCTACAACTGAGGAGTCTATGACTCATGAGTAGAGGCCACACATCTATAGTGGCTTTGCCAGGCCATGCTCTTTCGTCTCTAGTTCCTCTGTTAACCCTAAAATCTTCTTTCCACTCTACTAATTCCTCATGTACTGCCACCCACTCTTTCGTGCAACTCAAATGGAGGGAAGAAATGAATCAGGGTTAGTGGTCAGACAGCCCAAGCTTTGAATCTTAACTCCTACGCTTACTTTCTGTTTACAACCACTGTTCCCTCACTTGTTAAGTGGAAATAGTAATTCATCTCTTTAAATGCCATTATGAGAACAAAATAAGAAAAGATATATAAAGCATCCGGAACCATACTTCATACTGATAGTTTCTTAATAATAACCAGCTATTGTTATTAAAAAGCCAAATAATTCCACTGTACACTTCTTCTATAGATTAGTGCCATAAATATTTTATTTGACTGACATGCCCAGCACTGAAAAATAAATTGAATAACTTCTGCTTCTGGCCATGAGAGAGTAAGAGGATCCAGGTTTATCCTCCCACCATAAATAATTACAAAAGTAGGCAAAATATATAAACAACTGCTTTCAGACATTGGACCACAGGCAGTACAGGACTGTGATCCTTAATAAAGAAAAACAACAGAGGTGAGTCCTAAAATTGCTCTGGCTTAATTTTTTTTCTGGTACAGAGAGGAGGAATCCAAACAGAGCCCCACAGAGTCTGAGAGTTGAGGAAACAGAGATCAAAGATTGAGAAGGCTGAGGCAGCTAAAACGTTCAGGGCAGAATATCAGAAAAAAATTGAGTGACAAAAGAAAAAGCCCTAAAGTTAACAGAGGGGTCAATTTGAGTCTTTGACTGAATACCAGTTTACAGATGAATAAGAAAAAACTCCATGAAATCAAGGACAGTACAACTTTCAGGGAAAGAACAATTCTGGGGGCATATAAGCTAAAGTTTTCAGAGCTCACATGGGGCTAGGAACTATTTACGATTCCAGAAGCCAGAGTGGTGAAACTGTGTTGAGTGCATGGGGCATTCAGTAGAGAGCTCAGAACAGTCACAAATTACTAGTGGGAATAAAGTAATCCTACACTTACAATAAAAAAATGAAAATGATTAAAAACAAGTCTCAAAAGGATCAAAGTGATCCACAAGTAACTTACTGCCTGCCAACACTCGATAAAGGAAAAGCCAAAAAAGAAAAACCTCAAAAACATTCAACCATTTAAAATGTATAAAGCCTATCATCCGGTTAAAAATTGCTAGACATACGAAGAAGTAGTCCTAGAAACATGAAAAAAAAAGTCAATGTAAACAGATCCAGGCGTGATGGAGATGGTACATTGGCAAATGACAATGTTAAATATGCCCAATATGCTCAGAAATTTGAAAAAAATGTTAATGTAACAAAGATAGAAATAAAAGATGTAAAAAAACCAAATAAAATTTGTAGAAATAAAATATAAATTATGTGAAATTAAAATTTTACTGGATAGGATTTGCAGCAATTTTACACTACAAAAAAAGATCAGTAAAATTGGAAACATAATAATAGAAACTATCCAAAAATTAAATACACAGAATAAAAAGATTGAAGAAAAGAGAAATTTTTTAAAGAAAATACCAAGTTGTCTAATACATAGACATCTTTGAAGTACAAGTAAAAGGGTGGGTAGGACAGAAAATATTCTTAAATAATAATGGTCAGAAATGTTCCACATTTCATAAAAATTATAAACTTACAGCTCCAAGGAACTCAAGAAACTTTAAGTAGGAAAAATATCAGAAAGAAAGAAATGGAGGGGGACGAAAAGAGGGAGAGATGGAGGGAAAGAAAAGTGGAGGAAGACTCATTATAATTGAATTGCTGAAAAACAGAGATAAAGAGAAAATCTTAAAATTAGCCAAAGAAGAAAGGTCAAATAGATCTTGAAGAGCAAAGATAAGAATCACTTCAGACTTTATGAAAATTATGCAAATCAGAGGCAATGGAATGACATATTTAAAGCGTTGAACTTAAAAAATAGCTGTTATCCTAAAATTCTATAACCATGAAAATAGCTTCCAAACTCAAAATGGAAATAAAGACTTTTTATTTAGACACACAAAAGCTGACGTGGGCAGACCTGAACTACAAGAAACATTGAACACTATATCAGCTGAAAATTTGAATTTACAAAAATCAATGAAGAGTAAAAGAAGTGATAAATATATTATAAAATTATTTAAATGACACTTGTCAAAAGTAAAAAATATAATGAAATGTATCATGTGGCTTATAATGAATATAAATAAAATACATGTTGTTAATAGCACAAATTATTGTGCTATTATTATTGGAGGGGACAAATACAAGATACTAACATTATACAAGAAGTGGTGTAATATTGTTTTATATAGATTGTACTTAGTTAAAGATGTAGATTATAAATATCAGAGAAACAACTGAAAACATCCCCACAAACAGATATAGCTAATAAACCAACATGGAGATAAAATATAACCATAAAAATGTTCAATAAACACAAAAGAAAGTACAAAAACCAGAAAAATGAGCAAAACAAATGGCACAAATAGAAATAACATAGCAAGATACTAGATATACATTCAACCATATTGATAATTCGATTAAATATTTTGTTTAATGCTCCAGTTAAAAGAGAAATATTTGGAGAGGATAAGAAAGCAAAATCCCCTTCATAAGCTGTCTATAGAAAACTGATTTTAAAAATAAAGATACAGATAGTTTAAAAGGAATGGAAAGATACAAACACTATTCATAATATAGCTACAGTGGCTAAATTAGTATCAAAGAAAGTGGAACAAGGAATGCTATCAAGGATAAAAGGAAAATAGCATAATAAAACATTAATTCATCAAGAAGACAGCAAACTTAAATGCATGTGCAGCCAATAACAACATTTCAAAATACATGAAACAAAAACTAACAGAAGAAGAAAATAAGCAATTTCACAATTATAGTTGCAGATTTCAAAATCCCTTTCTCAACAACTGATAAAAAAATAGACAAAAATTCAGCAAGTATATGGAAGACTTAAACGTTATCAAACCACTTGACCTAATTCACAAATATAGAACATTCCATCCAATAAGAGCAAAATATATATTCTTTTTAAATTCACCCAAAATGTTTATGAAGATATTATATTCTGGGTCATAAAGAACATTCAAAAATTTTCAAGAGTAAAATCATAGAAGATATATTTTGTGACCACACAAAATTAAATTAGATGTTAGAAAATACATTTTGAAAATATTCAAACATTTGGAAACTAAGTGATAGACTTTTAAATAACTTTTTGGTTAAAGAAAAAGTTATAAGAATATTAGAAAATATTTTGATCTGGAGGAAAACGTAGGTACATCAAACTTTATGGATGCAACTGAAGCAGTGATTAAAGAATTGTATAGCTTTAAATGCTTACATTTGAAAACCATTAAGGTCTAAAATAAACGACTTAAATTTGCATTTTATTGTGATTGGGGCAGGGAATAAAGGAAAGGAAAGACAGAAAGAAAGGAGGCAGTGAAAAGGAAGAAAGAAAGAGAGAGAAAGAAAGAGAAAAAAGAAAGAGAGAAAGAAAGAAAAGAAAAGGAAGAGAGAAAGAAGGAAAGAGAGAAAGAGAAAAAGAAAGGGAGAGAGACAAAGAAAGAAAAGGAAAGAAAGAAAAAGAAAGAAAGAATGAAAGAAAGAGGGAGGAAGGAAAAGAAAGAGGAGAGAAGGAAATAAAGAGGGAAGAGAGAGAGAAGGAAGGAAGAAGGAAGGAAAGAAGAAAGGAAAGGAAGGAAGGAAAATCCACCAAGACTCATTATAATTGAATTGCTGAAAAACAGAGATAAAGAGAACATCTTAAATGTAGCCAAAGAAAAATGATCAAATGGGTCTAGAAGAACAAATCACTTATGACTTCACAAAAAGTATGCAAATCAGAGGCAATGGAATGACATATTGAGGACTTAATACAAGATAGGACTTTTGGAAACTTTTCATTCCTTTGATCTTCAAGACAACGCTCTGAGGTAGTCTTTGTTTTCCACATTTTACAAAAGAGAAAGCTGAGGCTCACAGAAATAAATGGCACATAGTAGTCATTAGTGGTAGGAGCACAACAGAATGTAATGCAGGTCCACCAGGTGTCCAATACTTGACCTCTTACCTCTTCCCACCATCCCGGTCATCTGTAGCTTTGGTAGACCTGATCATATCAGTGTTATGGTGCTTATTAGGTAAGAAGCACTGTTCTAAGTGCCTTAGAGCAATTCATTTAATCTTAATAACAACTCAATGAGGCATGGCCTACAGTTTTATCACTGTCTTACATGTGAGGAAACTGAGGCACAGAGATGTTAAGTCATTTGCTCAAGGTTAAAATGTCTATAGGTAGAAGGTCCAGAATTTGACCCAACCTAAGTAGTTCCAGGGTTGCTGGCCTCAGCCACCCCGCTGTACTGCCTCTCACCACAAGCTGTCAAGTTCACATGCATCCTTGCTACCCCCAGGTGAGCAATGCCAAGTGAACTCTTGCTCATCAGAGGTCTGATCAGTAGCCACTCCAAAGGCAAGCCAGACATTGATGGATACATCAGCAAAACCTTTTCCAGCTTATTTTTTTCTTAAACTTTCATAGTTCAGGTAACCACTAGAATAATAGATATTAGACTCCAGCCTTTCACCCTTTAGGAAATGTATTTCCCAGTCCACATGCCAGCACGTATCCCAAGCTGGGATGACAATTGGGTTTTATTTTTCTTAGAAAAGGTGAATTTCACACATGGAGTTGATCTCCATGGGTTGCTTTTGGTTTTGTTTTTATTTTTACTTTTTTTTAAAGAAAGAAAATATAAATTGGGAAGTTGTCCAAAACAATATATTTACACTGCTTTTGTGCAGACACTTCTCCCAGCTGCTGCTAAAAAGGCGAGAAGACATTTTACCAAATGTTTTACTTGTGGCAACTCCCTTCTGTTTGTTACCCCTGAAGAAGCAAAGTGAATTTTGCCAAGAAGCAATGTGAAATGTGTTCTCAGAACCATATCCCTCCTTGTGTTTCCACGGGTAGGTGGGGGTGAATTTTTTCAGACTCCCTTTACTTACTTTGTCCTCGTGGAGATGAAATAATTGATCTAATTGCTCAGTTTGGGAAGAATGCTGGAGCAAATTCTGTTTCTCTCTTATATTGTCTTGAGCTGCCTTCAGGGCTAAGAGTGGAACTAACCTTAAATTTGTGTGTGGCTGGTCTCATAACTCAAGAGACAATTTCCCCACAGGATTTCAAGCTGACTTTGGATTTATGCATAAGAAGCAAAAACTTAGGCCAAGGCGGGCGGATCGCGAGGTCAGGCGATTTGAGACCATTCTGGCTAACACGGTGAAACCCCGTCTCTACTAAAAATACAAAAATCAGCCGGGCGTTGTGGCGGGCGCCTGTAGTCCCAGCTACTCGGGAGCCTGAAGCAGGAGAATGGCGTGAACCTGGGAGGAGGAGCTTGCAGTAAACCAAGATCGCGTCGCTGTACTCCAGCCTGGAAGACAGAGTGAGACTCCGTCACCAAAAAAAAGAAAAAAAAAAAAAAAAGAAGCAAAAACTTTATTTTTACTTCTACTTTACTTGAGAAATTTACTATTTACATAAGATCCCTCATGTGATCCCAGCACTTTGGGAGGCCGAGGCAGGAGGATAGCTTAAGGCCAGAAGTTCAAGACCAGCCCTGTCAACATGGTGAGACCCCATCTCTAGAAAAAAAATTAAATATAATTAGCCAGGCATGGTGGCACACACCTGTAGTCCCACCTATTTACTACAGGTATGGACCAAGTGTAGTCAGTCGGTGGGACTACAGTTGTGTACCACCTCCAGAGGCTAAGGTGGGAAGATCACTTGAGTCCAGGAGTTTGAAGCTGCAGCAAGCTATGATCATGATCGTGCTACTGCACTACAGCCTGGACAATGGAATGAGACCCTATCTCTAAGAATAATAAAAAGAAGTTGAAATTTACTTGAAAGGAAAATCTCTTAGGTCTAAGCAATTCCATGATGGGAATCAGTGGTAACGGTCACAGTAGCATAAAACCGAAATGCCTGCTCACAAGATTTTGGAGTACATGGAAGCCAAACTATTGAACAAAGCTCACCCTTCATGAAAGCATCTTCAAAATTCTAGTAACACAAGTCCCTAAGGGGGAATGGGAATTGCGAGGTTCTAAATATACTTGAAAAAGCAAAGCACTTGAATAAGACCAGTGACTGGAGCTGCCATCATCTGAATTTCTGAACATTGCTAGCAAATGGAAAGATCTCAAGAAATCTTTTCTGAGAAAGAAGTCAATATGAAGACAAAGACTTTCTCTCACAAATGTAGTAAATGCAGTGTCCAAAATTAAGCTCTTGTGAGAACATTTCTGTCAACCGTGTTCACATTCATGGATTGTGACTTCAGGACAAATGGCAGCTACTAATCGACATGCTGATGAAACTAAAACTTCTCTCAAAGGCCATTAAGTTTCTGGGTACCATCTGTGCCAATACTAATTCAGATAATGCAGAAAGCTTGCTAAATGTTGGGATTTCTTTTCTGTTCGAGTTCTGAACAATTGGAGAAAATGTGATACAGAGAACTAAAATACGAGGAGAGACTAAGTTAGAGTGACTAGTCAAGTCCGGAAGTTAAGTGGACTTAACGATTATTGAATTCCAGAATTAGGCAGACCTATCTGCTGGGTCACACCACTGGCGGGGACAGCAGGTCTCCTCCATCTCCATCCCTGCAGGAACAACAGAAAAGTTAAGCGAAGTATGTTGCTTGCTGGAAGCTCCTCTCAAGAGGAAGAAGAGTGAGCCAGCATGCACATACCCCGTGATGATTCTTCTCCAATGTTCAAGGTGAAGAATCCAGAGAAGAATTCCCCTCCTCATGGAAACCAAGAATGGGAAAATGGTGTTTCTATCTGGCAAAGTCCAAAGGAAATATTCCTTTTCTTCTCCTATTTTCTGTTTCAGATCAGTTTGTAAAATATTTTATTGTAACTTAAGGAACTTGGTTCTTATACTTCAGTCTTTTGTATTTTTGCAACTCTTGTGGTTGTACGGTGCATGATTTAGAATAACGTTAGCCCTTTACGAGTTTGTACCAGTAACAAAAGGACTATGGTAAAAAGTCATCTTGCTTTTACAGTTCATGGCTGACCTCAACTAATATGTACACCATTTTCTGTTAACATTTCATTGTAGACCATTATAACTTTTCATGTCAGAAAAGTGAAAAACGCTTTTTCCTATTAATTGGTTGGCTGCCAAAATTTTCGAATTTTTAAAGATTTTATTTTATTTTTCAGTGGCCATCAACTCCAGGGATATGAGCAAGGAAGCAAGCGTATCACTTTTGCCCTTTGGCACCTAGAAGAGGGATTTCCAAATCATTTTGCTCCATCTATATCACCTAGGTCTCTCCATATATATTGATCTCCCTTTCAATAATTGTACATGATTCTAGCTTCTTCATTCCACAAAGTCTTTTTCTAACACAAATAGATTAATTCCACTTTTCAATTCTTTAGTATGCTTTCATTGATGAGTAGATCAAACAAAATAGGTATAACTTTTTTAAAAATACAATTGACATGGTGGGCTTAAACTCTGTGGAGTGTGTCTGCAGAGCTGTAAAACAATGACCCTTGCTCCTCTTCATTGAAGTGATGGGTCAGTGACAGATATGACCATTAACTGTTGTCCCATCTGGACACCTTAAACAGCACATATGACAGCAGCCATAGAATTTCCTAACCTGATCTGCCAAAGTTGAAAAGGTTAACGATTGTGATTGCTTAAATTTTACTTCTAAGCTAGATTTTTTCAGGTATGTCACATCAATGGAGCTTGAGGAGGATTAACACATGAAAGCTTGAATTTCTGAAAGAATGTCCATTTTTCTCAAGTTCTTGAAGACTTTGAAAAAATTACGTTTTTAAAGACTTATTTTTTTTTGCAAGACATCAACTCTCAGTAAATGTTTATCTTTAATTTTAACCTGAGACTAAGTTTGAGAAATTCCAGTCCACATGGATTTTGTTTTCACAAAACTCATCAAAAAGGCTTACAGAAGACTGCCTCTGATGGAAAAAAAAAATGATGAAATTGCTACTTCAACTTCAAGAAAGTCTTGAGTGCTTTATTATACTGTGTGACTCAATTTACTCACAAATCTCCAATTGGTTGAAATCCAATTTAAATAGATGAAGAAATGTCAACACTTTTCAAAAAAGAAAAGAAAGAAGAAAGAGAGGAAAGAAAGAAAGAGAAAGAAAGAGAGAGAGGGAGGGAGGGAGAGAAAGAAAGGAAAGAAAGAAAAAGAAAGAAAGAAAGAAAGAAAGAAAGAAAGAAGGAAAGAAGGAAAGAAGGAAAGAAGGAAAGAAAGAAAGAAGAAAGAAAGGAAGGAAAGAAAGAAAGAGAGAGAAGGAAAGAAAAGAAAGAAAGCACAAACAAGCAAGAAAGAGAGAGAAAGAAAGCAAGCAGGGAGGGAGGAAAAGAGGGAGAGAGGAAGGGTTGCAGAAGATACACTGACTTTCTGAATATCCACAACACTCTTACTATTAGAATAGGGGTAGGGTAGGTCACTGAGCTGGAATTCTTTGATAATGCCTTGAAGAAATCCCTCCATTTGGTGGACTCTCAATAAGGACTCACTGTGGTCAATACCACCAACTACTTCAGCACTTCCCTCTTCATTTCCCTACATTCTCTCCTTAACCCATATTTGTAACAAGGCCAAGGGGCTCATCCCCTGCCTGTAATCATTTCTGCTTCCCACTGAAAGAAAATGAGCCCTACAGCTGATGACAAATACAAATCATGCCTTCCAGCCTTCCCTTGCCTCCTTGATGATCTCTAGACCTTTGCTTCTTTTTTAGGGACCCTTAACTGATTCCTCAACTTCTTTATACTGGGCCTGAATGTCAGACTGGAGAAACAGGGCTCAGTTTTCAATCAGGCCCTGGGCTGTCTTGCTTCACCAGGCTGCTTTCAGATGAAGAATTCTTCGAAGCATTGTGCTTCCTCTGCAGGCATCTGCCTGGACCAATGGAGACAACCTGGGCTTTAGCACCAGAGTAGTCTGAATTTGAATCTTTGCTATTAAGTTTATCAGCTGTATGACCCACACTGCAGCCAGAGTGTTCTTTCCAAGATGCAGTTCTGATCAAGTCCCTGCCTTCCTTAGAACATTTCAGTAGCTTACTATTGCTTTTTACATAAAGGCTGTGATGGTTAGTTTTATGTATCAACTTGACTGGGCCACGGAATGCCCAGATATTTGACTAAATATTTTTTTGGGGTGTTTCTGTGAGGGTGATTCTAGACGAGGTTAACAGTTGAATCGGTAGATTGAGTAAAGAAGATTGCCCTCCCCAATGTGGAGGCCTGAATTCAGCTCGTTGAAGGCCTGAATAGAAAAAAAAAGGCTGAATAAAGGAGAATTCACTCTCTCTGCCTGTCTTTGGGCTGGGAAATCAGTCTTTTTTTTTTTTTTTTATTCTTTAAGTTCTATGGTACATATGCACAACATGCAGGTTTGTTACATATGTATACATGTGCCATGTTGGTGTGCTGCACCTATTAACTCATCACTTACATTAGGTATATCTCCTAATGCTATTTCTCCCCCCTACCCCCACCCCACGACAGGCCCTGGTGTGTGATGTTCTCCTCCCTGTGTCCAAGTGTTCTCATTGTTCAATTCCCACCTATGAGTGAGAACGTGAGGTGTTTGGTTT
This sequence comes from Pongo abelii, assembly GCF_028885655.2. Classification (NCBI taxonomy): domain Eukaryota; kingdom Metazoa; phylum Chordata; class Mammalia; order Primates; family Hominidae; genus Pongo; species Pongo abelii. The sequence continues at coordinate 96,213,090 of NC_071995.2, forward strand.
TCTGTCCTTGTGATAGTTTGCTCAGAATGATGGTTTCTACCTTCATCCGTGTCCCAACAAAAGACAGGAACTCATCGTTTTCATGGCTGCATAGTATTCCATGGTGTATACATACCACATTTCCTTAATCTAGTGTATCATTGATGGACATTTGGGTTGGTTCCAAGTCTTTGCTATTGTGAATGGTGCCACAATAAACATACGTGTGCATGTGTCTTTATAGCAACATGATTTATAATCTTTTGGATATATGCTCAGTAATGGCATGGCTGGGTCAAATGGTATTTCTAGTTCTAGATCCTTGAGGTATCGCCACACTGTGTTCCACAATGGTCGAACTAGTTTACAGTACCACCAACAGTGTAAAAGCATTGCTATTTCTCCACATCCTCTCCAGCACCTGTTGCTTCCTGACTTTGAATGATCGCCATTCTAACTGGTGTGAGATGGTATCTCATTGTGGTTTTGATTTGCATTTCTCTGATGGCCAGTGATGATGAGCATTTTTTCATGTGTCTGTTGGCTGCATACATGTCTTCTTTTGAGAGGTGTCTGTTCATATCCTTTGCCCACCTTTTGATGGGGTTTGATTTTTTCTTGTAAATTTATTTAAGTTCTTTGTAGATTCTGGATATTAGCCCTTTGTCAGATGGGTAGATTGTAAAAATTTTCTCCCATTCTGTAGGTTGCCTGTTCACTCTGATCGTAGTTGCTTTTGCTGTGCAGAAGCTCCTTAGTTTAATTAGATCCCATTTGTCAATTTTGGCTTTTGTTGCCATTGTTTTTTAGATATGTTTTAGATACGTTTTTAGATAGGCGTTTTAGATATGAAGTCCTTGCCCATGCCTATGTCCTGAATGGTATTGCCTATGTTTTCTTCTAGGGTTTTTATGGCTTTAGGTCTAACATTTAAGTCTTTAGTCAATCTTGAATTAATTTTTGTATAAGGTGTAAGGAAGGGATCCAGTTTCAGCTTTCTACATATGGCTAGCCAGTTTGCCCAGCACCATTTATTAAATAGGGAATCTCTTCCCCATTTCTTGTTTTGTCAGGTTTCTCAAAGATCAGATGGTTGTGGATGTGTGGTATTATTTCTGAGGGCTCTATTCTGTTCCACTTGTCTATATCTCTGGTTTGGTACCAATACCATGCTGTTTTGGTTACTGTAGCCTTGTAGTATAGTTTGAAGTCAGGTAGCGTGATGCCTCCAGCTTTGTTCTTTTTGCTTAGGATTGGCTTGGCAATGTGGGCTCTTTTTTGGTTCCATATGAACTTTAAAGTAGTTTTTTCCAATTCTGTGAAGAAAGTCATTGGTAGCTTGATGGGGATGGCATTGAATCTATAAATTACCTTGGGCAGTATGGCCATTTTAACGATATTGATTCTTCCTACCCATGAGCATGGAATGTTCTTCCATTGTTTGTGTCCTCTTTTATTTCATTGAGCAGTGCTTTGTAGTTCTCCTTGAAGAGGTCCTTCACATCCCTTGTAAGTTGAATTCCTAGGTATTTTATTCCCTTTGAAGTAATTGAGAATGGTAGTTTATTCATGATTTGGCTCTCTGTTTGTCTGTGATTGGTGTATAGGATGCTTGTGATTTTTGCACATTGATTTTGTGTCCTGAGACTTTGCTGAAGTTGCTTATCAGCTTAAGGAGATTTTGGGCTGAGATGATGGGGTTTTCTAAATATACAATCATGTCATCTGCAAAAAAGGGACAATCTGACTTCCTCTTTTCCTACTTGCATACCCTTTATTTCTTTCTCTTGCCTGATTTCCCTGGCCAGAACTTCCAACACTATGTTGAATAGGAGTGGTGAGAGAGGGCATCCCTGTCTTGTGCCAGTTTTCAAAGGGACTGCTTCCAGGTTTGCCAGTTCAATATGATATTGGCTGTGGGTTTGTCATAAATAGCTCTTATTATTTTGAGATACGTCTTATCAATACCTAGTTTGTTGAGAGTTTTTAGCATGAAGGGCTGTTGAATTTTGTCAAAGGCTTTTTCTGCATCTATTGAGATAATCATGTGGCTTTTGTCTTTGGTTCTGTTTATATGGTGGATTAGGTTTAGTGATTTGCATATATTGAACCAGCCTTGCATCCCAGGGATGAAGCCAACTTGATCGTGGTGGATAAGCTTTTTGATGTGCTGCTGGAGTCGGTTTGCCAGTATTTTATTGAGGATTTTTGCATCAGTGTTCATCAGGGATATTGGTCTAAAATTCTTTTTTTTGTTGTTGTGTCTCTGCCAGGCTTTGGTATCAGGATGATGCTGGCCTCATAAAATGAATTAGGGAGGATTCCCTCCTTTTCTATTGATGGGAATAGTTTCAGAAGGAATGGTACCAGCTCCTCTTTGTACCTCTGGTAGAATTCGGCTCTGAATCTGTCTGGTCCTGGCCTTTTTTTGCTTGGTAGGCTATTAATTATTGCCTCAATTTCAGAACCTGTTATTGTTCTATTCAGGGATTCAAATTCTTCCTGGTTTAGTCTTGGGTGGGTGTATGTGTCCAGGAATTTATCCATTTCTTCTAAATTTTCTAGTTTATTTGCGTGGAGGTGTTTATATTATTCTCTGATGGTAGTTTGTATTTCTGTGGGATTGGTGCTGATATCCCCTTTATCGTTTTTTGTTGCATCTCTCTTTTCTTCTTTATTAATCTTGTTAGCAGTCCATCAATTTTGTTGATCTTTTCAAAAAACCAGCTACTGGAATCATAGATTTTTTGAAGGGATTTTGTGTCTCTATCTCCTTCAGTTCTGCTCTGACCTTAGTTCTTTCTTGCCTTCTGCTAGCTTTTGAATTTGTTTGCTCTTGCTTCTCTAGTTATTTTAATTGTGATGTTAGGGCATCAATTTTAGATCTTTCTTGCTTGCTCTTGTGGGCATTTAGGGCTGTAAATTTCTCTCTACATACTGCTTTAAATGTGTCACAGAGATTCTGGTATGTTGTGTCTTTGTTCTCATTGGTTTCAAAGAACATCTTTATTTCGGCCTTCATTTCGTTATGTACCCAGTAGTCATTCAGGAGCAGGTTGTTCAGTTTCCATGTAGTTGAGTGGTTTTGAGTGAGTTTCTTAATCCTGAGTTCTAGTTTGATTGCACTGTGGTCTGAGAGACAGTTTGTTATAATTTCTATTCTTTTATATTTGCTGAGGAGTGCTTCACTTCCAACTATGTGGTCAATTTTAGAATAAGTGTGATGTGGTGCTCGGAAGAAGTATATTCTGTTGATTTGGGGTGGAGAGTTCTGTAGATGTCTATTAGGTCCACTTGGTGCAGAGCTGAGTTCAATTCTTGGATATCCTTGTTAACTTTCTGTCTTGTTGATCTGTCTAATGTTGACAGTGGGGTGTTAAAGTCTCCCATTATTATTGTGTGGGAGTCTAAGTCTCTTTGTAGGTCTCTAAGGACTTGCTTTATGAATCTGGGTGCTCCTGTATTGGGTGCATATATATTTAGGATAGTTAGCTCTTCTTGTTGAATTGATCTCTTTACCATTATGTAATGGCTTCTTGGTCTCTTTTTATCTTTGTTGGTTTTAAGTCAGTTTTATCAGAGACCAGGATTGCAAACCCTTCTTTTTTTGGTTTTCCATTTGCTTGGTAGATCTTCCTCCATCCCCTTATTTTGAGCCTATGTGTGTCTTTGCATGTGAGATGGGTCTCCTGAATACAGCACACTGATGGGTTTTGACTCTTTATCCAATTTGCCAGTCTGTGTCTTTTAATTGGAGCATTTAGCCCATTTATATTTAAGGTTAACATTGTTATGTGTGAAGTTGATCCTGTCATTATGATGTTCACTGGTTATTTTGCTCATTAGTTGATGCAGTCTCTTCCTAGCGTTGATGATCTTTACAATTTGGCATGTTTTTTCAATGGCTGGTACCAGTTGTTCCTTTCCATGTTTAGTGCTTCCTTCAGGAGCTCTTGTAAGACAGGCCTGGTGGTTATAAAATCTCTCAGCATTTGCTTGTCTGTAAAGGATTTTATTTCTCCTTCACTTATGAAGCTTAGTTTGGCTGGATATGAAATTCTGAGTTGAAAATTCTTTTCCTTAAGAACATTGAATATTGGCCCTCACTCCCTTCTGGTTTATAGGGTTTCTGCAGATAGATCTGCTGTTAGTCTGATGGGCTTCCCTTTGTGGGTAACCCGACCTTTCTCTCTGGCTGCCCTTAACATTTTTTCCTTCATTTCAACTTTGGTGAATCTGACAATTATGTGTCTTGGAGTTGCTCTTCTTGAGGAGTATCTTTGTGGCGTTCTTTGTATTTCCTGAATTTGAATGTTGGACTGCCCTACTCGGTTGGGGAAGTTCTCTTGGTTAATATCCTGCAGAGTGTTTTCCAACTTGGTTCCATTCTCCCCATGACTTTCAGGTACACCAATCAGACATAGATTTGGTCTTTTCACATAGTCCCATATTTCTTGGAGGCTTTGTTCATTTCTTTTTATTCTTTTTTCTCTAAACTTCTCTTCTCGCTTCATTTCATTCATTTGATCTTCAATCACTGATACCCTTTCTTCCACTTGATCAAATTGGCTACTGAAGCTTGTGCACGCATCACGTAGTTCTCGTGCCATGTTTTTCAGCTCCATCAGGTCATTTAAGGACTTCTCTACACTGTTTATTCTAGTTAGCCATTCATCTAATCTTTTTTCAAGTTTTTAGCTTCTTTGCGATGGGTTCGAACATCCTTCTTTAGCTCAGAGAAGTTTGTTATTACCGATCATCTGTAGCCTTTTTCTCTCAATTCATCAAAGTCATTCTCCATCCAGCTCTGTTCCATTGCTGGCAAGGAGCTGTGTTCCTTTGGAGGAGAAAAGGCACTCTGATTTTTAGAATTTTCAGCTTTTCTGCTCTGGGTTCTCCCCATCTTTGTGGTTTTATCTACCTTTGGTCTTTGATGATGGTGACGTACAGATGGGGTTTTGGTGTGGATGTCCTTTTTGTTTATTAGTTTTCCTTCTAACAGTCAGGACCCTCAGCTGCAGGTCTGTTGGAGATTGCTGGAGGTCCACTCCAGACCCTGTTTGCCTGGGTATCACCAGCAGAGGCTACAGAACAGCAAATATTGCAGAATGGCAATATTTGCTGCCTGATCCTTCCTCTGGAAGCTTCGTCTCAGAGGGGCACCCAGCTGTATGAAGTGTCACTCAGCCCCTACTGGGAGGTGTCTCCCAGTTAGGCTACTTGGGGGTCAGGGATCCTCTTGAGGAGGCAGTCTGTCTGTTCTCAGATCTCAAACTCTGTGCTGGGAGAACCCCTACTCTCTTCAACGCTGTCAGACAGGGACGTTTAAGTCTGCAGAATTTCTGCTGCCATTTTTTAGCTATGCCCTGCCACCAGAGGTGGAGTCTACAGAGGCAGGCAGGCCTCCTTGAGCTGCGGTGGGCTCCACCCAGTTTGAACTTCCCGGTTGCTTTGTTTACCTACTCAAGCCTCAGCAATGGCAGATGCTCCTCCCTCAGCCTCGCTGTTGCCTGCCTTGCAGTTCGATCTCAGACTGCTGTGTTAGCAGTGAGTGAGGCTCCATGGGTGTGAGACCCTCTGAGCCAGGCACGCAATGTAATCTCCTAGTGTGCTGTTTGCTAAGACCATTGGAAAAGTGTAGTATTAGGGTAAGTGTGATCCAATTTTCCAGATACTGTCTGTCACGGTTTCCCTTTGCTAGGAAAGGGAATTCCCCAAACCCTGTGCTTCCCAGGTGAGGCGATGCCCTGCCCTGCTCCGTGGGGTGCACCCACTGTCCGATAAACCCCAGTGAGATGAACCTGGTACCTGAGTTGGAAATGCAGAAATCACCCGTCTTCTGTGTCGCTCACACTGGGAGCTGCAGACTGGAGCTACTCCTGTTCAGCCGTCTTGGAACCTCCTCCCCTGTTAGCAACTGGAAATCGGTCTTACACTGCCCTGAGACCCAGACTTGGACTGAAGCTTATACCCTTAGCTCTTCTGCTTCTCAGGCCTTTGGACTAGGACTGAAATGACACCATTGCTCTCAGAGTCTACAGCTTGCTGACTGCAGATGTCATGACTTAGCCTCCATAATTATGTTACTATTCTCCTTATAATACATTTACAATTTCTGTTTCTCTGGAGAACTCTGACTAATACAAAGACCAGATCCTGCATTCTGGCTTGCAGGCTCTGCAAATTCTCTGTCTCAACACTTCCTTGGGCTTCTACCCATACCACTCTCTCATTCACACTCTAACTCCAGCCCTATTGCATCTCTCTCAGTATAGTGAGCTCTTTTGCTTGATTCTAAAGCAGGGGACAACACACTTTTCCTGTAAATGGCCAAATGACAGGAATTTTGTTTAGGCTTCACAGGCCAAATAGTCTCTATTGAAACTGTTCCTCTCTGCCATGTGGTGCCAGTGCAGCTGTAGACAACACATACATGAATGGGTGTTGCTGCATGACAATTCAACTAACACATGGGAGATTGGGGCCAATTGATGGGAATGCAGATTGGGCTGGGCCTTAGTTTGCTGACCCCTACTGTACATCTTCATCCATGCTGTTTATTCTCTTTGCCTGGGACACCTTCCATCTGCTCTTCACATGCAAACCCATTTTTAGCTGTTTTATTTTTCCTTGCCCTACCTTAGATGCCACTTTCTCCAGAAATTTTCCTTTACGCCAACTCTAGGTTACGTACCATCTCCCCATGAACTTCTAATGTGCCTTATACATTCTCCACTATTGGCTCATCACTCTATATTGCAATTGCCTGTTTATGCATTTTTATCTCTCCCTAGACTGTAAAGTTCCCTGGTCAGGGATCTTTTTTTTTTTCTTTTGAGACAGAGTCTTGCTCTGTCACCAGACTGGAGTGCAGTGGCGTGATCTCAGCTCACCGCAACCTCTGCCTCCCAGGATCAAGTGATTCTCCTGCCTCAGCCTCCCAAGTAGCTGGGATTACAGGCACACACCACCATGCCTGGCTAATTTTTTGTATTTTAGTAGAGACGGGGTTTCACCATGTTGGCCAAAATGGTCTCGATCTCCTGACCTTCTGATCTACCCACCTCAGCCTCCCAAAGTGCTGGGATTACAGGTGTGAGCCACTGCAGCTGGCCCAACAGGGACCAGTTTATCACTTTATACCCAGTACCTGAACCTAGTAGGCACCCAGTGAATAGTAGTTCTATTATTATTATTATTATTATTATTATTATTATACTTTAAGTTTTAGGGAACATGTGCACAATGTGCAGATTAGTTACATATGTATGCATGTGCCATGCTGGTGTGCTGCACCCATTAACTTGCCATTTAGCATAAGGTATATCTCCTAATGCTATCCTTCCCCCCTCCCCCAACCCCACAACAGTCCCCAGAGTGTGATGTTCCCCTTCCTGTGTCCATGTGTTCTCACTGTTCAATTCCCATCTATGAGTGAGAACATGCAGTGTTTGGTTTATTGCCCTTGCCATAGTTTACTGAGAATGATGATTTCCAATTTCATCCATGTCCCTACAAAGGACATGAACTCACCATTTTTTATGGCTGCATAGTATATTCCATGGTGTATATGTGCCACATTTTCTTAATCCAGTCTATCATTGATGGACATTTCGGTTGGTTCCAAGTCTTTCCTATTGTGAATAGTGCCGCAATAAACATACGTGTGCATGTGTCTTTATAGCAGCATGATTTATAGTCCTTTGGGTATATACCCAGTAATGGGATGGCTGGGTCAAATGGTATTTCTAGTTCTAGATCCCTGAGGAATCGCCACACTGACTTCCACAAGGGTTGAACTAGTTTACAGTCCCACCAACAGTGTAAAAGTGTTCCTATTTCTCCACATCCTCTCCAGCACCTGTTGTTTCCTGACTTTTTAATGATTGCCATTCTAACTGGTGTGAGATGGTATCTCATTGTGGTTTTGATTTGCATTTCTCTGATGGCCAGTAATGGTGAGCATTTTTTCATGTGTCTGTTGGCTGCATAAATGTCTTCTTTTGAGAAGTGTCTGTTCATATCCTTTGCCCACTTTTTGATGGGGTTGTTTGTTTTTTTCTTGTAAATTTGTTTGAGTTTATTGTAGATTCTGGATATTAGCCCTTTGTCAGATGAGTAGGTTGCAAAAATTTTCTCCCATTTTGTAGGTTGCCTGTTCACTCTGATGGTAGTTTCTTTTGCTGTGCAGAAGCTCCTTAGTTTAATTAGATCCCATTTGTCAATTTTGGCTTTTGTTGCCATTGCTTTTTGTGTTTTAGACATGAAGTCCTTGCGCATGCCTATGACCTGAATGGTAATGCCTAGGTTTTCTTCTAGGGTTTTTATGGTTTTAGTCTAACATATAAGTCTTTAATCCATCTTGAGTTAATTTTTGTATAAGGTGTAAGGAAGGGATCCAGTTTCAGCTTTCTACATATGGCTAGCCAGTTTTCCCAGCACCATTTATTAAATAGGGAATCCTTTCCCCATTGCTTGTTTTTCTCAGGTTTGTCAAAGATCAGATAGTTGTAGATACGTGGCGTTATTTCTGAGGGCTCTGTTCTGTTCCATTGATCTATATTTCTGTTTTGGTACCAGTACCATGCTGTTTTGGTTACTGTAGCCTTGTAGTATAGTTTGAAGTCAGGTAGCGTGATGCCTCCAGCTTTGTTCTTTTGGCTTAGGATTGACTTGGTGATGTGGCTCTTTTTTGGTTCCATATGAACTTTAAAGTAGTTTTTTCCAATTCTGTGAAGAAAGTCATTGGTAGCTTGATGGGGATGGCATTGAATCTATAAATTACCTTGGGCAGTATGGCCATTTTCACGATATTGATTCTTCCTACCCATGAACATGGAATGTTCTTCCATTTCTTTGTATCCTCTTTTATTTCATTGAGCAGTGCTTTGTAGTTCTCCTTGAAGAGGTCCTTCATGTCCCTTGTAAGTTGGATTCCTAAGTATTTTATTCTCTTTGAAGCAATTGTGAATGGGAGTTCACTCATGATTTGGCTCTTTGTTTGTCTGTTATTGGTGTTTAAGAATGCTTGTGGTTTTTGCACATTGATTTTGTATCCTGAGAATTTGCTGAAGTTGCTTATCAGCTTAAGGAGATTTTGGGCTGAGATGATGGGGTTTTCTAGATATACAATCATGTCATCTGCAAACAGGGACAATTTGACTTCCTCTTTTCCTAATCGAATGCCCTTTATTTCCTTCTCCTGCCTAATTGTCCTGGCCAGAACTTCCAACACTATGTTGAATAGGAGTGGTGAGAGAGGGCATCCCTGTCTTGTGCCAGTTTTCAAAGGGAATGCTTCCAGTTTTTGCCCATTCAGTATGATATTGGCTGTGGGTTTGTCATAGATAGCTCTTATTATTTGGAGATACGTCCCATCAATACCTAATTTCTTGAGAGTTTTTAGCATGAAGGTTGTTGAATTTTGTCAAAGGCCTTTTCTGCATCTATTGAGATAATCATGTGGTTTTTGTCTTTGGTTCTGTTTATATGCTGGATTACATTTATTGATTTGCATATATTGAACCAGCCTTGCATCCCAGGGATGAAGCCCACTTGATCATGGTGGATAAGCTTTTTGATGTGCTGCTGGATTTGGTTTGCCAGTATTTTATTGAGGATTTTTGCATCAATGTTCATCAAGGATATTGGTCTAAAATTCTCTTTTTTGGTTGTGTCTCTGCCCAGCTTAGGTATCAGGATGATGCTGGCCTCATAAAATGAGTTAGGGAGGATTCCCTCTTTTTCTATTGATTGGAATAGTTTCAGAAGAAATGGTGCCAGTTCCTCCTTGTACCTCTGGTAGAATTCGGCTGTGAATCCATCTGGTCCTGGACTTTTTTTGGTTGGTAAGCTATTGATTATTGCCACAATTTCAGATCCTGTTATTGGTCTATTCAGAGATTCAACTTCTTCCTGGTTTAGTCTTGGGAGGGTGTATATGTCAAGGAATTGATCCATTTCTTCTAGATTTTCTAGTTTATTTGTGTAGAGGTGTTTGTAGTATTCTCTGATGGTAGTTTGTATTTCTGTGGGATCGGTGGTGATATCCCCTTTAACATTTTTTATTGCATCTATTTGATTCTTCTCTCTTTTTTTCTTTATTAGTCTTACTAGTGGTCTATCAATTTTGTTGATGCTTTCATAAAACCAGCTCCTGGATTCATTAATTTTTTGAAGGGTTTTTTTTTTGTCTCTATTTCCTTCAGTTCTGCTCTGATTTTAGTTATTTCTTGCCTTCTGCTAGCTTTTGAATGTGTTTGCTCTTGCTTTTCTAGTTCTTTTAATTGTGATGTTAGGGTGTCAATTTTGGCTCTTTCCTGCTTTCTCTTGTGGGCATTTAGTGCTATAAATTTCCCTCTACACACTGCTTTGAATGTGTCCCAGAGATTCTGGTATGTTGTGTCTTTGTTCTCATTGGTTTCAAAGAACATCTTTATTTTGGCCTTCATTTCGTTATGTACCCAGTAGTCATTCAGGAGCAGGTTGTTCAGTTTCCATGTAGTTGAGTGGTTTTGAGTGAGTTTCTTAATCCTGAGTTCTAGTTTGATTGCACTGTGGTCTGAGAGACAGTTTGTTATAATGTCTGTTCTTTTACATTTGCTGAGGAGAGCTTTATTTCCAACTATGTGGTCAATTTTGGAATAGGTGTGGTGTGGTGCTGAGAAGAATGTATATTCTGTTGATTTGGGGTGGAGAGTTCTGTAGATGTCTATTAGGTCCGCTTGGTGCAGAGCTGAGTTCAATTCCTGGGTATCCTTGTTATCTTTCTGTCTCGTTGATCTGTCTAATGTTGACAGTGGGTGTTAATGTCTCCCATTATTATTGTGTGGGAGTCTAAGTCTCTTTGTAGGTCACTCAGGACTTGCTTTATGAATCTGGGTGCTCCTGTATTGGGTGCATATATATTTAGGATAGTTAGCTCTTCTTATTGAATTGATCCCTTTACCATTATGTAATGGCCTTCTTTGTCTCTTTTGATCTTTGTTGGTTTAAAGTCTGTTTTATCAGAGACTAGGATTGCAACCCCTGCCTTTTTTTGTTTTCCATTTGCTTGGTAGATCTTCCTCCATCCTTTTATTTTGAGCCTATATGTGTCTCTGCACGTGAGATGGGTTTCCTGAATACAGCACACTGATGGGTCTTGACTCTTTATCCAATTTGCCAGTCTGTGTCTTTTAATTGGAGCATTTAGTCCATTTACATTTAAAGTTTATATTGTTATGTGTGAATTTGATCCTGTCATTATGATGTTAGCTGGTGATTTTGCTCGTTAGTTGATGCAGTTTCTTCCTAGTCTCGACGGACTTTACATTTTGGCATGATTTTGCAGTGGCTGGTACCGGTTGTGCCTTTCCATGTTTAGTGCTTCCTTCAGGAGCTCTTTTAGGGCAGGCCTGGTGGCAACAAAATCTCTCAGCACTTGCTTGTCTGTAAAGGATTTTATTTCTCCTTCACTTTTGAAGCTTAGTTTGGCTGGATATGAAATTCTGGGTTGAAAATTCTTTTCTTTAAGAATGTTGAATATTGGCCCCCACTCTCTTCTGGCTTCTAGAGTTTCTGTCGAGAGATCTGCTGTTAGTCTGATGGGCTTCTCTTTGTGGGTAACCCGACCTTTCTCTCTGGCTGCCCTTAACATTTTTTCCTTCATTTCAACTTTGGTGAATCTGACAATTATGTGTCTTGGAGTTGCTCTTCTCAAGGAGTATCTTTGTGGTGTTCTCTGTATTTCCTGAATCTGAATGTTGTCCTGACTTGCTAGATTGGGGAAGTTCTCCTGGATAATATCCTGCAGAGTGTTTTCCAACTTGATTTCATTCTCCCCATCACTTTCAGGTACACCAATCAGACGCAGATTTGGTCTTTTCACATAGTCCCATATTTCTTGGAGGCTGTGTTTGTTTCTTTTTATTCTTTTTTCTCTAAACTTCCCTTCTCACTTCATTTCATTCATTTCATCTTCCATCACTGATACCGTTTCTTCCAGTTGGTCGCATCGGCTCCTGAGGCTTCTGCATTCTTCACGTAGTTCTCGAGCCTTGGCTTTCACCTCCATCAGCTTCTTTAAGCACTTCTCTGTATTGGTTATTCTAGTTATACATTTGTCTAAAGTTTTTTCAAAGTTTTCAACTTCTTTGCCTTTGGTTTGAATTTCCTCCTGTAGCTCGGAGTAGTTTGATCGTCTGAAGCCTTCTTCTCTCAACTCGTCAAAGTCATTCTCCATCCAGCTTTGTTCTGTTGCTGGTGAGGAACTGCATTCCTTTGGAGGAGGAGAGGTGTTCTGCTTTTTAGAGTTTCCAGTTTTTCTGCTCTGTTTATTCCCCATCTTCGTGGTTTTAACTACTTTTGGTCTTTGATGATGGTGTTGTACAGATGGGTTTTTGGTGTGGATGTCCTTTCTGTTTGTTAGTTTCCCTTCTAACAGACAGGACCCTCAGCTGCAGGTCTGTTGGAGTTTGCTAGAGGTCCACTCCAGACCCTGTTTGCCTGGGTATCAGCAGCGGTGTCTGCAGAACTGCGGATTTTCGTGATATGCGAATGCTGCTGTCTGATCATTCCTCTGGAGGTTTTGTCTCAGAGGAGTATCCAGCCGTGTGAGGTGTCAGTCTGCCCCTACTGGGTGGTGCCTCCAAGTTAGGCTGCTCGGGGGTCAGGGGTCAGGGACCCACTTGAGGAGGCAGTCTGCCCATTCTCAGATCTCCAGCTGCATGCTGGGAGAACCACTACTCTCCTCAAAGCTGTCAGACAGGGACATTTAAGTCTGCAGAGGTTACTGCTGTCTTTTTGTTTGTCTGTGCCCTGCCCCCAGAGGTGGAGCCTACAGAGGCAGGCAGGCCTCCTTGAGCTGTGGTGGGCTCCACCCAGTTCGAGCTTCTGGGCTGCTTTGTTTACCTAAGCGAGCCTGGGCAATGGCGGGCACCCCTCCCCCAGCCTCAGTGCCACCTTGCAGTTTGATCTCAGACTGCTGTCCTAGCAATCAGCGAGACTCTGTGGGCGTAGGACCCTCTGAGCCAGGTGCGGGATATAATCTCCTGGTGCCCCATTTCCTAAGCCCGTGGGAAAAGCGCAGTATTCGTGTGGGAGTGGCCCCATTTTCCAGGTGCCGTCTGTCACCCCTTTCCTTGACCAGGAAAGGGAACTCCCTGACCCCTTGCACTTCCCGAGTGAGGCAATGCCTTGCCCTGCTTCGGCTGGTGCATGGTGCGCTGCACCCACTGTTCTGCGCCCACTGTCTGGCACTCCCTAGTGAGATGAACCTGGTACCTCAGATGGAAATGCAGAAATCACCTGTCTTCTGCATTGCTCACGCTGGGAGCTGTAGACCAGAGCTGTTCCTATTCAGCCGTCTTGGCTCCTCCTCCGAATAGTAGTTCTTATTGTTATTATTGCTACAGCATGATTATATTAAGTGAACTATTATGGGCAAGTCCAAAGATCTAGCCATTCTTCTATCAGAAAAATCAAACTGACAGCAATAAAGCCAAAAAATTCTCAAAATAGGGCTTCCTCGAGGTCTAGATAGAAGAAATTTTAACTAATAAACAGAAGCAATAGTGTGAGCCCCAAATTGGTGATTCCTAGCCTTCCTGTACATTGGAGTCACCTCAGATAGCTTTAATAATTACTGATGTCCAGATCCTATCAGCAGAAAGCCTTATTTAATTTTTCCAGGGTGCAACCTTGACATGGCATCTTTACAGTCTTCCCAGGTGTATTGGTTTGCTAGGGCTGCCTCAACAAATTATCACAAACTAGGTGGTTTGAAACAACAGAAATATATTCTCTCACCATTCTGGAGGCCAGGAATCTGAAATTAACTTGTTGACAGTGCTGTGTTCCCTTTGGAGGCTCTAGGGGAGAATCCATCCTTGCCTCTTCTATATTCTGGTGCCTGTCACATTTCTTGTTACTCCTTGGCTTATGGCCACATGACTCCAGTCTCTGCCTCCTGTTCACATCTCTGTCTCCTGTGCATCTGTTCTCCTCTATGTCTCTTAGCAGGATACTGGGCTTTGGATTTAGGGATAACTTGGAGAATCCAGCATGATCGAATCTTCAAGACCTTAACTTAATTACATCTACAGAGACATTTTTTCCAAATAAGGTAACATTCACAGGTTCCAGAAGTTAGGATATGGATCTATCTTTTTATGGACCACCATTCAATCCAATGCAGCGGTTAATTCTGATTTACAGCCACACCCAAAGTAGTATGCACACAGTTGTGGGTGGGCCTGTCATATCTGAGCCTGGGAATTGTTCAGGAATTGACCATTTCTTTTGCCAGGTGTGAGTGATTGTTTTGGAGCATTCCTTGCCCCATTGAAAGATGAACGAGGAGTTAAGGATGGATGATGAGGAAATGTCAGGCAAGTGAGGCAGAGGGGATGCAAAGCATGAACTTGGTAACTAATATATACCTATTCTGCCCTTTATTCCTCTCTCTTTCAGAAGCATTTTTCTCTCTGTAGGGGAATCTGTAATATCCATACTTTTCTTTCCTTTTTTTTTTAAACAAAACAAAACAAAACAAAAAACTTCCTTGGTTGAAGCATTCTGTCTTAGATTAACTACCTACAGTCCTTATTATTTCGTAATCTTCCAAAGACAACCACGCCCTTCATTTGGGTCAGACTTTTAGACAAAACCCTGGGAAGGCTTTTGGTATGTTTCTGCAGGTATTTGAGACATTCACAATAATGATGCAGGTGAGGCTGCTCTTCTAGGAAGCAAGATCTCTTCCTATATTTTAGTAAAACCAAAACTGCCTTACAGTGAGTTTGAATTCTTTAAAAACTTAAAAGGGAAAGAAATGAAATGTGTTTTTCTTATGAAATAAGAACCCCTTCATGCCTCTCTGTTTGCTGTCTAATTTTCAAAAGTCATTTTACATTAGCTCTTAATAGAAATATGTTTGAAAATCTAACAATGTTAATTGTGTTCTGTAAGGAGGTCATGAGGTTGGGGATAGAACGCTCGGTTACCTTTTGAGTTTTCCTTTCTGCCGTCTTTTGAGAACCAAACATCATTAGAAGTTCCAATAATCACAGTACAAGCAGTACTTTCGTGGCAGTCCTTCAGCAACCTCCTTGAAGGGAAATGTCTAGTCCTTATTTATAATAACATAATAATGTGATTTTGAAAGAGACAGCATGATTGTGGATTTTGTTTTGACTAAAAAAAAAAAAAAATAGACCCTGCATTTTTGTTTTTTAAGGGAAAGAATAGAAAGTTGTTGGATACCATTTAGATAAGAAGTAGTAGAGAGAATATCCTCATTAATGCATCTTGTCTTGTGAGATGCAGGCTAATACCCCCTGCATGCTGGCACCAACTCGCCTCTGCTGTTTTGTTAGGGAAAAAAGAAAAAAAAAAAAAAGGAAACACTCATTCTGCTCATTTTAACTTTATTGTCTCATTCTGATTCTAATCCCCAAATAAAAAGGGCAAGGTCTTTCTGCTGAGTCAAGACTTTCAGCAATTTGGCGAAAAGTCCCATTTTTTTTCCTTCCCAGTTTGGATGAGAAGCTGAGCAACCCTGGTAGACTAATTTAGGTAACTTTTCAGGTGTTCTTACTGAAATGAGAATTGCCAAAAAAAAAATAATAATAATACAGAAAATGCTAGCACTTAGCAGAAATGCAAACATGGCATTTGTTCGCTTAATATGAATAGCTTTGCCCAGGCAACAACAGAAGAGACAATTAGAATGCAGTCATGGTTCCAAAAATTCACCCTTTCTTCCAGCTAATATGACATTCTTTTTTTTTTTTTCTTAAAAAAAAAAAAGCAAAATAAAAAGAAAGGAATGAAAGAAAAAGGAGAAATATATGTGGTTTTGCTTCAGTTACTAATGCAAAAATACCAGTTTGGTATGGGTTTTATTTTAACCAAAAAAATCTGTTATTGTGCAAGTTTTGTCAGAACAAAGTAGCAATAAAAGAATTTCATGCCTGCACTGATTTCATTATGGCTGGATTTTAACAGCAATGGAACATAGGTCAACGAATGTTAGGAGTGAAGGTGGGTGTTATCCACTGAGGACTGCGGGAGAATTGCCATGTTTGTTGCCCATCATTTCTCAATGATTTTATGCCATCATTTGGGAGATGAATAAAATAACTCTGTAGCAGGCATGCATGTAAATAAATTAAGCATTAAGAACCAGTGAGTTGTAATCATCTTTCTTTGAGAATATACTAAATAGTTGTAATCAGTGAAATGGACAAGAAATCGCATTAAATTGCCTTTTCCAGCTACAATAGCACACCAGCTAAAACAAGACTCAGGTTGGAGGGATGTCTGAGCGGAGAGAAGAACGCAGTTGTGTTCTGGGTGTTTCAAGCTATAAAACCACACTGGGCAAATAATGCATGGGTCATTTTACCTGCCCAAGTGAAAGTATTTATTGTTGATAAACAATGAGTGAACTCTTTAGCAATATAGTACCATCTCCCTCATGTAAGCACTCAAAGCTTCTAGTCCTGAGAACCATGGCAAATATAAAACTCTGGCATCATAATGTCTCTTTCCACAATGATCTGACGAAGATCATTTGCTTGGCCAAACTTTAATCAGGCTTCTGAACCATTTCCTAGGCCCATCTGTTCATTTCCTTGTAAAATCTCATTGTAACGAAAAGCCCTGCTAAGTGAGTTTAGCATGAAACCCCCATCCCTGACATCTGATCACCCTCTTTATCTAAGTTTCCTCATTTGTTAACGTCTCTTATGGGATGTGTGGTCGACCTGACCAGTCTTCAGCAAGAATCCTGTTAGGTCAGTTTAGCCAGAATTTCCCTTACCTCTGAATCTCCCTCTTAGTAATTTTGACCACTCCCCCTGCCTCCTTGGCTGTAAATGCTCATTTGCCTGTGCTGTATTCAGAGTTGAACCCAATCTCTTTCCCCCACTGCAAGATCCCATCACGGTGGCTCCTATACCTATCACAGTATTTCTAAATAAAGTCTTCCTTACGGTGATTTAAGAAGTATCACTGAATAACATTTTTCTTTAACAGACCACCTTAATTTTTGAAAGATTCCTTTTAAAAATTAAGGTTGAATGACAATAAAAGGAAGATTTGATAAAGAGATGTAGATCTCTTCCTTTTTTCTTGAGAAGGAAAACAGGAGCTGTGTATAGGGAAGCCTTTTCTAATTCCGGGCTAGGGCTCCTCTCCTTCCAACATGTCTTCACCCACAAGTGCCAGCAAAGTTAGGGGGCTTGAAACTTTATACTAGGCACTTTTACATCCCTTGTTTATTATTCTGCAAATACATATTGAATCTCTAGTACTAAGGCCAGAAACTCCTCAGGAACTAGGGCTACAACCATGAACAAAAACAACAAAAAAGTCCTTCCTCTAACGAGCTTTTATTGTAGTTAGGGGAAACAAATTACAAATGAAAAAATAAATAAATATATAAAATATCAAGTAAAGATGCATGCTTATAAAAAACTTATGGCAGGGTAGGCTCTATGGATTCAGAGCCTCAGGAGGGGTATATATTCTGTCATGCAGATTAGAAAAGGCTTTGCATATAAGGTGACATTTGCCATGCTTGACTGAAGTAAGGAGGTGGATTAGGAAGAGTTAACAGTACATGCAAATCCTCTTGGGCAGTGATATATGTTGCATGTCCTTATTCTAGAAAAAGCAAGGAGGCCAGTATGGGTGAAACCAATAAGAGAGGAGGGGAATGTGAGGCAATGAGATAAGAGAGAAATTAGGAGGACAGATCACATAGGGTCATTGGCCATGGTGAGGACCTCGCATTTATTCTGGGTAAGGTAGGATGCCACCAGAAGGTTTGATTGAGCAGAGGAGCAATATGATCTACCAAACCCCTTTCATGGCTCCCTTTTTCACTTAAAGCAAAAACCAAGCACTCATTAGTGAGGTTGTGCTGGAGAAGCCTGCTGGAAAATGGCAAGTAAGGTATAATTCCAATAATGTTACTTCACAGGGTTAGGCAGACAAATTGTACTTGAAGGAGGAACTGTGAGCAAATGACATCTGATTCCTGGAAGTGCAGTAACAATGCCATTGCCACAAAACAGTTGCAGATTGTCTTATATTTTTCAACATGCCATCATGTGTACGTTCTCCCTTTCTTTCTGTGCATTAGTCAAGAAAGGTAAAGACCTATGTTTAATTTAGGGAAACTGAGGCACCATAATTTTTAAATGTTAGCCAATTGCAACATTTAATGAATAGTACAATTATATGTGGCAAACATTTTTCTAGAACTATATATACATGGTTTAAACCCATTCAGTCTTTCCCCAGATTCTATGAGTTGTGCCATTTTACAGAGGAAGAAACTGAAGAATAGAGAGATAACATATCCTGCTCAAAGTCATACAGCTAAGAAATGACAGAGAAAAAATTCATCCAGTCTGTTTGGCACCAAAGCCCTAATTCTTACAAGATATTTAATTCATTCAAGGTCACATAGCTTGTATATAAGTGACTTGATTCTGAGTTGTTGTTTTCCCAGATGAGCAACTATAATTTGGTTCACTCACATTAATTCCGGATACGTTCCTTGGAAGACCCCCTTTACATTTCTGTTTATGCTGTTTGGGCTGACTGGCTCTACCCCTAATTGTAGGAGTATGTATGTGACCCATTTCTGGCTAGTGATTCTGGTTAGAGTGATTGATTCAGGGATGGGCATGTGATCTAAATTGCTTAATGAAGTCTTAATTTTGGAATCTTTTCTGTTGGGAAAAGAGGATCTTTAATTCCCCTGGGAAGCTATTAAAATGGAAATGCTGGCAGTCATAGTGCCACCAATTGGAGGGAGGGGAAGAATTTGACTGAGATATAGCCAACAGTCAATCAAGAGAAAGAGAAGCACAGCCAAGAGCTGTTGATTCCTGAATCCACCTCTGCCTATAACCAGTTTCTTCTAACTTTTCCATTATTTGAAACAATAAATTCTTCATTTTGCATAAGCTAT
This sequence comes from Pongo abelii, assembly GCF_028885655.2. Taxonomy (NCBI): domain Eukaryota; kingdom Metazoa; phylum Chordata; class Mammalia; order Primates; family Hominidae; genus Pongo; species Pongo abelii. Next base: position 96,232,036 of record NC_071995.2, read on the forward strand.
TACAATTTGGATTTATTTTGTGTCTAAAGAATTCTGACTAATATACTATATTACTGAGTAAATCACAGTAAAGTAGCCTTAGATAAGGCTTCATATTTCAATACACTATCAGTTAACCCCTCAATGAGATTTTGTTGGTAGTCATTGAAAGTTACTGGAGATACCATCCAGTAATTGCATTCCTGGGTATTTACCCAACTGATTTGAAAAATTGTGTCCATAAAAAAACCTGCAAACCTGCACATAAATGTTTATAGTAACTTTATTTATAATTACCAAAAACTGGAAAAAACTAAAATGTTCTTCAATGAAAAAGTGATTTATAAACAAACTGTGTACATCCTTACAATGAGATATAATCCAATATTTGAAAGAAACATGGCATCAAGCTGTGAAAAGGCATGAATTAATCTTAAATGCATATTGCTAAGTGAAAGGGGCCAATCTAAAAAGACTACATATTGTATGATTCCAATTATATAACATTCTGGAAAAGGCAAAATCTAGCAATAGTGAAAAGGAATCAGTGGTTGGCATGGATTTGGAAGAAAGGAAAGGGAAGGTTGAATAGGTGGTGCACAAGAGATTTTTAGGGCAGTGAGACTATTCTGTATGATACTGTAATTGTGAATACATAATACTATGTGATTATTAAAACCCACTACATTTTACAGCACAAAGAGTAAATTGTAATGTATGCAAATTGAACAAAACATCACATAGGAAGTCTGAGAATCACAGGATGAAATACAGAATGTGACAAAACAATCTAACTATTCCAAGTGTAGGAAACAACCTTACTGAAGTGTGTGTGGGAAAAGGTGCTGATCTAAGTCACTTCGGAAATAAATGAAGTCTATACAACTAAAGGCAAAATAAATAGTACATAAGTATGTATTTTAGCTGATAAAGTTATGTTCCACAGGAGTATGGGTTAAAAATTTTGATACTTACATCCACATATGCAGGAATTGAATAATTATATAAATGGATGAATGGCAGAGGGTGGGAGCCAGGTTTCTCACTGCTGGAGTGAGAGTTTACAAAAAAACGAAGGGAGGAAGCTGGCGTGATACATGTAGTAATGAATTGGAATTGGAGACATCAGTATGAACTCATACTTAACTAAATATACATGCAGATGATTACATATAGAAATATCTAGACCAGACATGGTGGCTCACACATGTAATCCCAGCACATTGGGAGGCCAAGGCTGGTGAATCACTTGAATTCAGAAGTTCAAGACCAGCCTAGGCAACATGGCAAAAGTGTGTCTCTACAAAAATTACAAAAATTAGCCGGGTATGGGAGCACACCTGTGGTCCCAGCTACCTGGGGGGCAGAGGTGGGAGAATCATTTGAGCAGTGAACCTTGATTGCGCCACTGCAGTATAGCCTGGTGACAGAGTGAGACCCTCTATCAAAAAAAAAAAAAAGAAAAGAAAAAGAAATATTTATAGATACCTGTGTATCTGTAAATCTACATACATATGTATGTGTTAGGTGAACAGATGAAAATACATACATATGTATTTCCTTGCTCTTTAAACTCACAGGGCATAAAGGAGCCAACACTCCAGTAACATGAACAGAGATCTTGGTTTTCATTCTCCAGTAAAAGAAGCAAGGATTCTCTTAGTTGTTTGTGTTGCTATAACAAGATACCTTAGAATGGGTAATTTATACACAACAGATTTTTTTTCCTTATAGTTCTCGAAGCTGGGAAGTCCAAGATCAAAGCACCAGCCTTGACATCTGATGAGGGCTGCTCTCTGCCTCCCAGATGGCACCTTGTTGCTGTGTCCTTGCATGGCAGAAGGTGAAAGGGCAAGAGAGTGCTTCCACTGACCTCCAGCACTTTTGAAGGGTGTCACCTCCCAAAGGCCACATCTCTTAATACTGCTGCACTGGGGATTAAGTTTCAACATAAATGTTGAAGGGGACGCCATTACTTAAACCATATCAGGCTTCTTGAAGAACTGACTTAAAATGGCAGATTGTACGTCTGGGGCATGGAATATATAAGAATAGCCTGAAGCATCTTATAGTGCCATAAAATAAGTAAGTGCTCAAAGGACAAACAAAAATAACTCAAAATGAAAGAAAGAATGCCAAAGGAATACAACTGAAAGCTCTAAGTAGCCAGATTTGAAACAATCTGACAATAAACAAACAAATAAAGTATTGGATGATAACTTTAAATATAAGATAAATATCCACAAGCCCTACTGATATAAGTAAAGATTGATTAAATAAATGAGGGAGAATAGACAACTCCTCCATGCAGAAGAATTCCAAATAATTTATGTAAATCTCCACTTTCAAAGATATGGAGCATAACACCTTATTCTTTAGTGTTGCTGCACACAACACCTCATCCAGGTGATCAAGGTCAACAACAGTGATGTCATGTTGATAGTACGTATCCATGATATGATGTAGTGAAAACAGCATTTTTCCTCTGTAGTTTTCCTCCCCTAAACCCATAACCCCAATCTAATCATGAGAAGAACTTTGGACAAATCCCAAAAGAGACATTCTGTGGAATATCCCACCAGTACTCCTCAAAACTGTCACGGTCATCAAAAACAAAGATAGCCTGAGAAATCGTCACAGTCAAGAAGAACTTAAGGAAGTATGATGATTAAATGTGATATGGTATCTTGGATGGGGTCAGAAGAATGACATTAGGTAAAGACTAAGGAAATCTGAATAAAGTATGAACTTTAGTTAATAAGAAGAAGAAGGTATAAATATTGTTTCATTAATTGTGACAAATGCTAATGTAAAATGTTAATAATAGGAAAATTGAACTCAGGGTGTATGGGAATTCCATTATATTTGCAATTTTTCTGTAAATCTAACACTGTTCTAAACTATGAAATTTACATATATAAGAAAAAGTTACTGAAGACAGAATTCCTAGGTAAAGTGCTCAGAGAATAAGGGGTAGGCAACAGGAGAAAGAGAGTTGAAAAAGAAAATAGAGGTAGTTATTTTCTGAGACTTTAATTTGAACTAATTAACAGGTTCACCTACTTCATTCATCTGTTCACCTAACATATATCATTTGCATGTCCGCAGGTACCAGGACCTCTGCCAAGAGATAGAGACACAATGGTGAACCAGGAAATGGCATATCCCCTGTCCTCAGGGAACCAGATGAGTAGAGAAGACAAAATTTACTAAAATAATCATTTGAGTAAATGCAGAATTTCAAGGGGAGTTAGAGTTACAAAGGAGAGGTAAACGCTACCATGAGAACACAAAAGGGGCATTTGTGTCCATCAGAGAAGCTAAGAAACATGTCCCAGAGCCAATTAAAACCACAGTGGTAACATATACACCTCTGTGAGAGTGTAAGGAAATACTTGAGCTCTTCACCAAATATAACAGCAGCATTTGAGATTTCTTAGCTTCATTTTGTTTGTTGCAGTTAGCCCAGATTGACTGTTGTGCAAACAACTTCCATTTGGTTTAGTTTTTGATAATTCGTTTTATGATAGGCAGCTGCTTCTTATTTGAAGCGAGAGATGAGGTAAGAAAGAATTCAAAAGATTTGAAGGATACCTGACAGGGTTGCTTCATGATAACAAACAGCCATTCTCAATGTTTGAAGTGGAAGGCATTACTTCCTCAGGGTCTTTTGGGTTTTCTCTGTTTTTTGTTTTTTTCAACTGTGTGCTGCCCCCCCACCCCCATTCCAATGATTTCCCCCATAGATAAGAAATAATTGCTTGTTTCTTGAAGAATTTTTTAAAAAGGGCTATCCTAAGGCTGCGTTTCTCATATTTGGTATGAATATGACTAATGTCTATTCTAATCCTTGAGGCATTCTTAAGAAGAGGCAGCATACGAATTTTAAAAAGGCTTTATCCTTTTTCCTTTGCTCATTATGTAAATTCTATTTTTCAGCTTCCCTTTTCCCCCTACCATCAACCTTCCATGCTTACTCCTCTCCCCTTTATTTTTCTGAATGAGCTTTCTTCTCTTTTGTCTTTTTTCAGGATAGATGTTATTCTTCACATTCTTTCTGGGTGGAGGGGGATATACTAAGCCTATTAATATGTTTACCTTTTTACCTATTTAGAATATGGTGAAGGACAAGGAAAATAAAATGAGTAAGCGGTGCCTTCTGAATAATGCCATGGAGCTTATGGTAATGGCAGAGCCTTTTCTGAGCATTAAAGTGGTAATCTGGCTGCATTGTTAGAGTAAATAGAGTATTCAGCCTTCTAATCTTTCATACGTAACAACAGCCCAAGTATATTAATTATAACTTGATAAATCAATGTGAGCTTCTAACACACAGGTACCATTTTCCTAAAGGCAGGATGAGACAGTGTTAGCACAGAAACAAAATAATCCTCCTAGTCACTGCTCACCTTTGCCCTCATTTTCATTCCTGGTTTTATTCAGGAGTAACTAAGCAGGTTAATGTCACAGAACTGCCTGTGATTATCTTTAGGTTTAAACAACAGTGTCTGCCCAAGATAAATGCACGTGTGAGATAGATTTCACCCCTGAGAGCAGTTCATCTTTCCTTCTGCGTGCCATTTTCCCTGTACTGCCTCTCAAATGGATTCTGAACATATAGATTACATTATCACATTAAATGAGGATGAGTAAACTTCAAAGGGTTCAGAGTTAAGATGCACCTGGACTTTTAGATTCTGACTTGAAAGCGAGCTCACATTAACTGTTCCATAAAGCTGTGATGGAGACACCTAATGTCGTTGTCAAATTCCTCTGAGCAGTTTTTAAATGAGCCAAACCAAATGCAGGACTTCAGGGCTTGTGAGTTATTCTCTCTAAAGTGATGCTGCAAAGGAACATAACATAACGATTGACAATTTTACTAAAATCGTATATTATAAAAGTGTATTTGTATCAGTACTCACAGCCAGTTGTATACCTATCTAGTTGTAACCAGTAAGTTATTACACAAGAAAAAAATGTGTGTAAATCGCAGTTTGGGGGCGCATAGAAACAACACTATATACAAATTATAATTTGTATTCATTGGTTTATTCTTTTATTTATTCATTCAACAAATACACATGGGGCTTCCACGGCATCCAACCACCATGCAATCAGGTGAGTCCATGAGGATATCTTTAGCCACCAGGCTGTGAGCTGAAATGACATGTGTCATTTCTGGGCCAAAGGTTTTAATTGCTGGTGCAAGACTCTCCAGAGCTCTCTTCCTCTGCTGGATGACTGACAGGTTCACACATCTCAGATGGTTCAGTTATAAGATCAGGGGGACTATTAGCCTGGGTTCTGAGCGTAGCCCTCACTAACCCACAATGGATGTGTAGTCTGGGTGAAAAACAAATCTTTCTTCTGTTAAGCCATGGGATTTTGAGATTGATTTGTTATTGCAGCATAACCTCGTTTATCTTGGCTAGCTAATGGAGTAGTTAATGCCTAACTGGTAATCATGATTATAAAGTTTCCATGTATTAAGTTCATAGCAAAAATCCCAGAATATAGCCATTATTATCTGCGCTGCAGAGATGAGGAAACTGAAGCTCAGAAGGTTAAGTACGTTACTCAAGGTTGCAGGGTTCATAAGCAGCAGAGAAAGGCACTGAACCAAAGCCCCATGTCCATAGATGTTTCTCCTATCCTCTAAGTATCATAATCAGAAGCTACACATACGAATGAAAAAGATCTTTTCCAATATTAGAAAGATAATTGCTAATTCATCTATGTAGTTCAAACTTGTACAGTATCCATAAAACAGAAATACCCCTGTAAACAGTGTGTCCCACAATGCATTCTACAAAATCTTCAAGATATTAATAGAACTTGCTCTATGGTCAAATAATTTTGTGAGGCTATCTATACTATTTGTGTAAATAGTATGCATCCATTCAGATTCACTTAACTTCCCCTGTCTCCCAGCTGCTACTGTTGTCTTTTTGGATATAGCTGCTACTACCTCATCTACCAGCATTACCAGCTCTCTTGGCAAGTATCGAACTATAGCAAGGCCTCCATTACTCCTGCTGCTGTGGAGTTAAGACACAGTTCACTGGTGTGTCAGCAAGACATATTGGAGCTTGCTAGAAATAGATTGCTACTGCATGGCAGCCACCGCTTGGGTGAGCCTGAAGCCCTCCCAGTGGGCAAAGATACAGGTAGTATACAACAATTGGCCACAGACTTGATATAGAGAAGTACCTGTGATATGGATATGCATTGACTTCTCGGCAGCACAAATGGGCCACCTAGTTGGCTAATTAACTAGAATAAATGAAACTAAGGGATCAATGACTAGAGTGTCTAAGATGGAGCTAGGTAAAGGGATCTGTGGAAATCAGTAAAAACAGGCCAGCTTTGATAGCTTTAGAGATCAAAGAAGAATATCTCTAAAAAGATCACATTTGAGGGAAATACAGTAAGACTTTCCTTGATACTCAATGCCCTCCAGTTGCTCACGACTGTAGCTTTTACCATAGAACCCTATTTCTTCTGATCTCAATATGGATCTAATCTATATTTATATGAAAAGCATCACCCTGCCAAAATTACATGTCTATTGTAAGCACTTCAAAAGTGTAATGTAAATGAATAGGTGTTGGGGGCAGATATCCACTACAGCAGCAAAATGGTAGAGGAACTAGCTCTGAGCAAGAGAGCCCTTTGGTGCTTCCTGGGTCAGAGTCATCAGCTCTGCCTGAGGAGTCTAATCGGCATCTCTCATGAATGTTCCCATTCTGCCCAGTATACAGGCTTCTAAAAGCTTAGGGACACACTGGGAACTCTTGAGACAGCACAGGGCTATATAAGGTTATAGCAAGACTGAAATGTTTGATGGGAAAAAGAAGGGCAAGGATAGTAACATTTGTGCTACCAGCAGTGTTTCCTGAAACATTATTCCTTACAGTTGTTTTTCTAGGAAGTAGGGGTCCCTGAAAATATGATAGTAATGCTGAAGATAAAGTAGTGAAGTCCCCTTGGATGACATGGACTTGAATCCTGGCTGTGCAACTTACTCAGTAGGTAACTCTGGGGAAATAATTTAACCTGTCTCAGTTCTCTCACCTGCAAATTGGGTGTAACAGACAATATCCACTCTGCACATAAAGTTATTACAAGTTTTAATAAGACCGTGGTTCTTTCATTATTTGTATAATCTTGGGCAAGTCAATTAAATTTTCTGAGTCCCCTTTTCTTCATGTCATCTCTATATTAGAGGCTTAGTTCCAATAATCACCATGATACTTCCAGCTCTGATATTTGAGATCTATGTAAATGGAAGTGTTTCACTGGGAAATGTCAGAGAAATGTAAATCTGATTATCCTTATAATTTATAATATTTGTATTAGTATTACTATTTTGAATGCAGCAGTCCTTAGGAACCAGCTTCCTCTAAGAAAAGAAAGAGTATGATCTTTGATATTCTCCACCTGGAACTGTTGTCCATGGCAGGGATGTGTCTCTGTAAAGGCCATTGCTAAGACGCATGGAGCCCCTTTGCTCCTCCTGCTTGAAATTGATGCCCTTTCCTGCTCTAACCACCAGAGGGGAGACATCATCTGTTTCCTGTTCTGATTTACACACAGGCGCTACCAAAGGCAAGTTTGAAATTAATGAACCCACACCCTCAGAAGTCAGAAGCAGCAGAATCATCAATTTCTCATTGATTTCTAGGCAGGAAGAGGAATGAAGACTCTGCCCTCTCACCTTCTCTCCTCTGCTCTCCTTGGAGGATGAATGGGGTACCGCAAAGGAAACCTGGTTTCCAAAGGGTCATAAAAGTGCTCCTGGAATTCACCATGTTTTCATTCCTTTACAATGATGATAAACTACGTATTAAGCCTTGGCTATGGACTTGGCACTGAACTCTGTTCTTTGCTAGTATTTTCTTGTTTAATTCTCACAACAACTCCATGAGGTAAATATTAATCTTATGCCCAGGACATGAGGGCATATAAAAGGTAAATAACTGATAAATCAGTAAAATGGGGATTTCAATCTATGTTTGACCCCAAAGTCTGAATTCTAAGCCAGCAGTTCTCAACTTTTTTGGTTGCAGGACTGCTTTACCTTATTAAAAATGACTAAGCGTCCCCAAAAGCTTTTGTTTGTGTGTGTTATGTCTATGAATCTATTGTATTAGAAATTCCAGCTGTGAACAACATAAAGCACAAGCGTATACAAGCAAACATTCCACTAGTCATTGGGTGATACCATCACATGTTACTTAGCCTCTGGAAAACTCCACTGTACACTCAAGAAAGAATGAGCATAAAAGAGGCAAATGACATCTCAGTATAATTATGAAAATACTTTTGACTTTGTGGACCCCATAATAGTTTTGGAGACCAACATAGGTTCCTAAGCCATACTCAGTAAACCACCGCCATAAACTTCTGCATTTTGCTGTTTCCTACTGCACACCATGCTAGCATGCCTTGCATGTCTAATGTAATGTTCAAGTTGACATAAGTATCTTCTACAAATCAGAGAGTATCTATAATTCTCAAATGTATTCTGTATAGTAAAGAATGCCCCCCCTCTCTCATTTGTATTTATTTATGTACTTATATTTTATATTTTTATTTTTTGAAACAGGGTCTTGCTCTGTCACCTGGTCTGGTGTGCAGTGGTGCAGTCATGGCCCACTGAGGTCCCCATCTCCCAGGCTCAAGTGATCCTCCTACCTCAGTCTCCCAAGTAGCTGGAACAACAGGAACCCATCACCACTCCTGTCTAATTTTTTATTATTTGTAGAGTCAGGATCTCACCATGTTGCCCAGGCTGGTCTCTAACTCCTGGCCTCAAGAAATTTTTCCAACTTGGTCACCCAAATCATTGGGATTACATGCGTGAGCCACCATGCCTGGCCCTCTCTGTCTCTTTTAAATATAAGAGTTAAAGTCTTTATATTTTTCTCTTCAAGCAATAGTTATGAAAAACTTATACAAATGAAAGGTGGTATTATTGTTATTGCCAACTATTCATAACCCTTCCTCTTTACTTGTAGAGTTCTGAAAAATCTAAATATTACCAGATAACTTTGCATCATTGCATTCTGTACAAAGAGATGCTATTGGAAGTAGTTCATTTTTACCTTCAGGAAGTATTTATCCAGTGCCTCTCATGTGCTCGTCACTGAGGTGGACCCCAGATTTACAATGATGAATGTAACCCAGGCTCTATGTTCAAGAAGCTCAAAGTCTGGAGGGAAGGATAAACAAATCAAATGTAATATATAAAAACAATGTGACAAGATAGGGATATAGGGGCACATCAGAAGGATACCTAATTAAGCTTTCAGTAATTAAAGAAGATTAAAAGATATACTAGTAATTTAACTGCTATATTTAAACTTTTCCAATTTTAAATTTCATTCCATTATTTAACTTGATGTCACTTTAAACATTGACTTCCAGTTTCTCCCTGCTATTTAAATGTTGAAGATTTCCTTTTTTACACTCTGACATATCACTTTGCATTTTCAAAGTCAAGTCTCATTGTTATTCCTTCTCTAGGTCCTTTTGTATCATTTCTCTGATATCCCTGGTATTCATAATATCTCCCAAATGAGTACCATCTGTGAATTTCATCAGTGCGCTGTCTGTTCCCTATTCTGGCTTATGAATGAAGATGTTAAATCAGAACAGACATTGTAGGGCAGCTGCTTTCTGCCGCACCCCACTAGGAATCATCTTAACGTTTATGACACCTCTTCGCTGGCATTCATTACCTTTTGTTTATAGTCCTTCAGGTAGCTTTGAATCCCAAGCGATAAGGATGATGTTCAAGTGAATTTAAAGTTTTGTGATTAAAATTTGAATTGAGACATGGCATGCTTTCTGTTCAGTTCTGAGTTCTGAAAAGCAGTTATCTAACTTCCTCCTCTCTCCGCCTCTATCCCAAAGTGACTCTAGTATTTGCTAATAAACTTAAAATCTGCATATGAGGACTACTTTATCTCAGTGTACAAGATGATAAAATGGAAATTGGTGTCACATTCTGATGTGAGGTGAGAAACCATAATGTGGAATTTGAAAGGAACATTATTTTTAAAATCTGTTAAAAGATTCTCAGCACGTGCAAGAGGTGAGACCCTATTATTTCTCAAAAAAAAAAAAAAAAAAAAAAAAAAAAAGTCAGGCATGCTGGTGCCTACTTGTGGTCCTAACTACTCAAGACGCTGAGGCAGGAGAATCACTTGAAATCCAGGAGTTCAAGGTTGCAATTAGCTAGGATCTCATCACCAGAGTCCAGCATGGGTGACGACAGAGTGAGACCTTGTCTCTTAAAAAAAAAATGATTCTTAGCCCAGCACCCCAAGGAGGGTAGCAGTAGTTGGATTATTGGAGATTGCAGAGGAGTTTTGGAGGCAGCTGGTGTGTCATGAGTCTCACTCGTTTACTAAAGTGTAGGAGGGTTACTTCCACCTCCACCTCAAGCCAATAGAGAAGGAATTTAGGATGATTCAGAGAACTTGATAACTATCCTCTAAGTTTGTGGGATACTATATTGGGATCTTTCACCAACAACAACATCTGAAGACAAGAAGGGGTGACTGTGCTAGGCAGCTTGCTCCTCCAGAATTAATCTGAGCTAAAAATGTGAGGTCATGTGTAGGACATGCCCAAGAGAAAGCCACTTTTGGACTCATTGTTGGCTTGTCCAAAACTGGTGAAAGGAGTTCAGCAGAAAGAAGCCAATGGCTCCACTCAATTTCTACTAATGAAGAATGAGAGGTAAACATTCAGCCAGAATAGAAATGCATTCCTTTAGGTCAAGGAAACTGCAGGTGCAGATGGGGTGGGAATGGTGCAATTCTGAAGAGGGCATGTGTATTAGTAAGCTTTTGCTGCATAAAAACACACTTCAAGACTTAGCAGCTTAAAACAACTATTTAGCTCATGATTCTTTAGGTCATCAAGTTAGGTGGAGCTCAGCTGAGCAGCCCGTACAGTCTTGGCTGGCTCACACATGTGTTGTGGTGAGATGTGGGTCAGTTGAGGGGTCACCAGTCTAATGTAGCCTCATCTGGAATAGTCAGTCTCTACCTCACATGGTTTCTCATCCTCTAGCAGGCTGTTTTGGTGGCACCAAAGCAAATTTTAAAAGCATGAAAGTCTTCTTGTGGCTGGAATATCTTTGATTCCTTCACATTCTGTTGGCCGTGGCAAGTCACAAGGCCAAACCAGACTCAATGGGTAAGGAAATAGATTCCACCACTTGATAAGAGGATTGTAGTCTTTTTCTGCATCATTCTGCATGTAACATGAACATGAGCCTGGAGGTGCAGCATCCATTTTGTGACTATGAGATTATACACATGTAGAAGAAGGGCTCGTGCAGAGGGGGAAATATTGGGGAAATAGATGGAGTCTTAATCCCATCATTAAGCCCCTACTAACCTGCCCTTTCTACCTACCCCCATGCTTTTATTGCATGAGACAGGCAAATCTCTTTCCTGTTTAAGATATTATGTGTTAGGGCTTTCTGTTTCTTGCAGTCAAATATATTCTTGACTGATGCAACACATTTTTATAGAAGATGAGCTAAACTGAGTTGTACAACTAAAGAGGGATCAAATAAACAGAAGAGTCATAAAAGATGGATTAAGAATTATGTGACAAAACATCAAAGCAAATAGAATTTTTCTGGTCAGAAAAGAAAATGCAGAACTTGGAGAGAGAATTTAGCAAAATTGTGTGAATAGTTAGTGTGCAAAAAATTATGAACAGATCTGTCTTTATTTTTTTTTATGGAAAGAACCAAACAAGAACAAAGATTACTCTGTAAGATGGTTAGGTGAATGAATTTATCTTTGATGAGAACAATGTAAGCATTGAAATTCTGTCATAGCATGGCTCTGAATCTCCTTTTCTAGAAATCTTGATGAATGGAAAAACACCTTTTCTACCTAGGATTAGACCTATTTTTATCTTTGTTTTTTTGAACATTAGTAATGAGGCAGATTTTTATTTAAAGGCTAGCTATTAGAATACTGTTGCCTGAATAGCTATGGCAGATATAGAACGTAGTGATATCTGAAGTTTACATACATAAGCAAACAAGCGGAAGCCCAGCTCTCAAAGGGATATTTGATCCTCCGTCAAGAGAAAAGCTAAAATCGCATGCTCAGTAGTAACCTAATGGGTTTATTTGGACCAAACTCTCACTCTCTGACAAACAGAAAAAGACCTGGATAGGAAATTGTCTTTGCACACACAAAATTCTGGCTTAATTCTCCTTCCTATACAACTGTACCTCAGCTTAAAAAAAAGAAAAACCTGCCTTGAAAAAACTCAAGAACCTGGACTACTAAAAATAAAAAGGAAATTTTAATGTAGTAAACAAATTTAGTGAGCACCGTGTGTATTTTCTAATGAAGACATGATACATTTTTAAAGTATGTATTTTAAAAGACAAAAAAAAAAAAACAAAAACAAATCTAGAAGGAGTCTTGACTAGAGAAAATTCAGCCCAACTTTTATCCCTCTCAATCAGAAGTGGGTCTTAGCACCAATCAGCAACCTTTCCTCCAGCACACAAAAGCACTGCCATTTGCCTTGTGAGCAGAACATAAAATATATACCTTAGCTGTTGAATTTGAACATTAAGCAGAATCACTGCAGATCACATTTTGATGGGTTACTTCAATACCCACCTGGTCTAGTTCAAAATATCTGTCTGTACATCCAGTTTATACATATTCCGCAGGTATGTTGAACAATATGCCATCTATTGTCCCATTATTTATTTTTACATGGCAGTTCTTGTAGCCCAAGCAAACATTAAGATTATAAAGAGCTCTCTTGAAGGAAATTCTCAGGTGAAGGTAGGTTAATGAGAAACGTTAAAAGTTAAACAAATCTAGTTCTTTTTTACTAAACTGGTGGGATAAAAGCAGAATGGCTATTCTGAAGGGCAGCTTCATTTGTTTCCTCATGGGAAAAGACCAAACTTTTCTGGACTGCTTTACTTAAAAACAAAGTCAATAAAAAAAAAATAAAATGTACATCTTGGGATATTATAAAACTTGAAATAATGGCAGGTATTATGGAACGGAAAGCAGAGGTTTTTGCTTTTGTTTTTGTTTTTTTTCCCAAAAAAGGAAACTATAGCAGATTTTCAGGGAAAAACAAACATACCAGAACATACCAGAACACTACACAGACTCTGTAGTGCAGAACACCACACAAGAATGAGTTCTACATTGGTAATATCATGAGAGTAACGGGGGGCTTATACTTCAGAGAAGAGGAAAGGCTGCAGGCATAGGTTTATTATAGACATGATATTTAGCAACATAAAAATGATACCTTCCAGCTGGGTGCGGTGGCTCATGCCTGTAGTTCCAGCGCTTTGGGAGGCCGAGGTGGGTGGATCACCGGAGGTCGGGAGTTTGAGACCAGCCTGACCAACATGGTGAAACCCCGTCTCTACTAAAAACACAAAAAAATTAGCCAGGCATGGTGGTGGGGGCCTGTAATCCTAGCTATTCCAGAGGCTGAGGGAGGAGAATCGCTTGAACCAAGGAGGCAGAGGTTGCAGTGAGCCAAGATCATGCTATTGCACTCCAGCCTGGGCGACAGAATAAGAATCCATCTAAACAAAAAACAAACAAACAAACAAACAAAAAACCAAAAAACCTTCCAAAGGGTTCCCTGCATGGGACAAAATTTGTTTTTCACTGCTAAGCACAGGAAGGATTAAGAAAATGGAACAAATTCCTTTGTAACTATAGCATCTCTCATATTTGAATGGCAAGCATGTTCAATCTGTTGCTACATGTTAAGAAAATATTGAGGATAGGGGATCCAGGAGCCAAGATGGCCGAATAGGAACAGCTCCGGTCTACAGCTCACAGCATGAACGATGAAGAAGATATGTGATTTCTGCATTTCCATCTGAGGTACCGGGTTCATCTCACTAGGGAGTGCCAGACAGTGGGCGCAGGACAGTGGGTGCAGCGCACCATGCGTGAGCCGAAGCAGGGCGAGGCATTGCCTCACTTGGGAAGTGCAAGGGGTGAGGTAGTTTCCTTTCCTAGTCAAAGAAAGGGGTGACAGACGGCACCTGGAAAATCGGGTCACTCCCACCCTAATACTGAGCTTTTCCGACGGGCTTAAAAAACGGCGCATCAGGAGATTATATCCCTCACCTGGCTTGGAGGGTCCTAGGCCGACGGAGTCTCACTGATTGCTAGCACAGCAGTCTGAGATCAAACTGCAAGGCATCACTGAGGCTGAGGGAGGGGTGCCCGCCATTGCCCAGGCTTGCATAGGTAAACAAGGCAGCCGGGAAGCTCAAACTGGGTGGAACCCGCCACAGCTCAAGGAGGCCTGCCTGCCTCTGTAGGCTCCACCTCTGGGGACAGGGCACAGACAAACAAAAAGACAGCAGTAACCTCTGCAGACTTAAATGTCCCTGTCTGACAGCTTTGAGGAGAGTAGTGGTTCTCACAGCATGCAGCTGGAGATCTGAGAATGGGCAGATTGCCTCTTCAAGTGGGTCCCTGACCCCTGACCCCCGAGCAGCCTAACTGGGAGGCACCACCCAGGAGGGGCAGACTGACACCTCACACGGCCAGGTACTCCTCTGAGACAAAAATTCCAGAGGAACCATCAGACAGCAGCATTCGCGGTTCACGAAAATCCGCTGTTCTGCAGCCACCGCTGCTGGTACCCAGGCAAACAGGGTCTGGAGTGGACCTCTAGCAAACTCCAACAGACCTGCAGCTGAGGGTCGTGTCTGTTACAAGGAAAACTAACAAACAGAAAGGACATCCACACCAAAAACCCTTCTGTACATCACCATCATCAAAGACCAAAAGTAGATAAAACCACAAAGATGGGGAAAAAACAGAGCAGAAAAACTGGAAACTCTAAAAAGCAGAGTACCTCTCCTCCTGCAAAGGAACACAGCTCCTCACCAGCAACGGAACAAAGCTGGATGGAGAATGACTTTGAGGAGTTGAGAGAAGAAGGCTTCAGACGATCAAACTACTCTGACCTACAGGAAGAAATTCAAACCAAAGGCAAAGAAGTTGAAAACTTTAAAAAAAATTTAGATGAATGTATAACTAGAATAACCATACAGAGAAGTGCTTAAAGGAGCTGATGGAGCGGAAAGCCAAGGCTCGAGAACTACATGAAGAATGCAGAAGCCTCAGGAGCCGATGCAATCAACTGGAAGAAAGGGTATCAGTGATGGAAGATGAAATGAATGAAATGAAGTGAGAAGGGAAGTTTAGAGAAAAAAGAATAAAAAGAAACAAAGCCTCCAAGAAATATGGGACTATGTGAAAAGAACAAATCTACATGTGATTGGTGTACCTGAAAGTGACGGGGAGAATGGAACGTAGTTGGAAAACACTCTGCAGGATATTATCCAGGAGAACTTCCCCAATCTAGCAAGGCAGGCCAACATTCAGATTCAGGAAATACAGAGAACGCCACAAAGATACTCCTCGAGAAGAGCAACTCCAAGACACGTAATTGTCAGATTCACCAAAGTTGAAATGAAGGAAAAAATGTTAAGGGCAGCCAGAGAGAAAGGTCGGGATACCCACAAAGGGAAGCCGATCAGACTAACAGCAGATCTCTCAGCAGAAACTCTACAAGCCAGAAGAGAATGGGGGCCAATATTCAACATTCTTAAAGGAAAGAATTTTCAACCCAGAATTTCATATCCTGCCAAACTAAGCTTCGTAAGTGAAGAAGAAATAAAATACTTTACAGACAAGCAAATGCTGAGAGATTTTGTCACCACCAGGCCTGCCCTAAAAGAGCTCCTGAATGAAGCACTAAACATGGAAAGGAAGAACTGGTACCAGCCACTGCAAAATCATGCCAAATTGTAAAGACCATCGAGGCTAGGAAGAAACTGCATCAACTAACGAGCAAAATCACCAGCTAACATCATAATGACAGGATCAAATTCACACATAACAATATTAGCTTTAAATGTCAATGTACTAAATGCCCCAATTAAAAGACACAGACTGGCAAATTGGATAAAGAGTCAAGACCCATCAGTGTGCTGTATTCAGGAAACCCATCTCACGTGCAGAGACACACATAGGCTCAAAATAAAAGGATGGAGGAAGATCTACCAAGCAAATGGAAAGCAAAAAAAGGCAGGGGTTGCAATCCTAGTCTCTGATAAAACAGACTTTAAACCAACAAAAATCAAAAGAGACAAAGAAGGCCATTACATAATGGTAAAGGGATCAATTCAACAAGAAGAGCTAACTATCCTAAATATATATGAACCCAATACAGGAGCACCCAGATTCATAAAGGAAGTGCTTAGTGACCTACAAAGAGACTTAGACTTCCACACAATAATAATGGGAGACTTTAACACCCCACTGTCAACATTAGACAGATCAACGAGACAGAAAGTTAACAAGGATACCCAGGAATTGAACTCCGCTCTGCATCAAGTGGACCTAATAGACATCTACAGAACTCTCCACCCCAAATCAACAGAATATACATTTTTTTCAGCACCACACCACACCTATTCCAAAATTGACCACATAGTTGGAAGTAAAGCTCTCCTCAGCAAATATAAAAGATCAGAAATTATAACAAATTGTCTCTCAGACCACAGTGCAATCAAACTAGAACTCAGGATTAAGAAACTCACTCAAAACCACTCAACTACATGGAAACTGAACAACCTGCTCCTGAATGACTACTGGGTACATAACGAAATGAAGGCCGAAATAAAGATGTTCTTTGAAACCAACGAGAACAAAGACACAACATACCAGAATCTCTGGGACACATTCAAAGCAGTGTGTAGAGGGAAATTTATAGCACTAAGTGCCCACAAGAGAAAGCAGGAAAGATCCAAAACCTAGACACCATAACCTCACAATTAAAAGAATTAGAAAAGCAAGAGCAAGCACATTCAAAAGCTAGCAGAAGGCAAGAAATAACTAAAATCAGAGCAGAACTGAAGGAAATAGAGACACAAAAAACCCTTCAAAAAAATTAATGAATCCAGGAGCTGCTTTTTTGAAAGGATCAACAAAATTGATAGACCGCTAGCAAGACTAACAAAGAAGAAAAGAGAGAAGAATCAAACACATGCAATAAAAAATGATAAAGGGGATATCACCACTGATCCCACAGAAATACAAACTACCATCAGAGAATACTACAAACACCTCTACACAAATAAACTAGAAAATCTAGAAGAAATGGATCAATTCCTCAACACATACACCCTCCCAAGACTAAACCAGGAAGAAGTTGAATCTCTGAATAGACCAATAACAGGATCTGAAATTGTGGCAACAATCAACAGCTTACCAACCAAAAACAGTCCAGAACCAGATGGATTCACAGCTGGATTCTACCAGAGGTACAATGAGGAACTGGTACCATTCCTTCTGAAACTATTCCAATCAATAGAAAAAGAGGGAATCCTCCCTAACTCATTTCATGAGGCCAGCATCATCCTGATACCAAAGCTGGGCAGAGACACAACAAAAAAAGAGAATTTTAGACCAATATCCTGATGAACATTGATGCAAAAATCCTCAATAAAGTACTGGCAAACCGAATCCAGCAGCACATCAAAAAGCTTATCCACCATGATCAAGTGGGCTTCATCCCTGGGATGCAAGGCTGGTTCAATATATGCAAATCAATAAATGTAATCCAGCATATAAACAGAACCAAAGACAAAAACCATATGATTATCTCAATAGATGCAGAAAAGGCCTTTGACAAAATTCAACAACCCTTCATGCTAAAAACTCTCAGGAAATTAGGTATTGATGGGACGTATCTCAAAATAATAAGAGCTATCTATGACAAACCCACAGCCAATATCATACTGAATGGGCAAAAACTGGAAGCATTCCCTTTGAAAACGGGCACAAGACACGGATGCCCTCTCTCACCACTCCTATTCAACATAGTGTTGGAAGTTCTGGCCAGGGCAATTAGTCAGGAGAAGGAAATAAAGGGTATTCAATTAGGAAAAGAGGAAATCAAATTGTCCCTGTTTGCAGATGACATGATTGTATATCTAGAAAACCCCATCATCTCAGCCCAAAATCTCCTTAAGCTGATAAGCAACTTCAGCAAAGTCTCAGGATACAAAATCAGTGTACAAAAATCACAAGCATTCTTATACACCAATAACAGACAAACAGAGAGCCAAATCATGAGTGAACTCCCATTCACAATTGCTTCAAAGAGAATAAAATACTTAGGAATCCAACTTACAAGGGACGTGAAGGACCTCTTCAAGAACTACAAACCACAGCTCAATGAAATAAAAGAGGATACAAAGAAATGGAAGAACATTCCATGTTCATGGGTAGGAAGAATCAATATCGTGAAAATGGCCATACTGCCCAAGGTAATTTATAGATTCAATGCCATCCCCATCAAGCTACCAATGACTTTCTTCACAGAATTGGAAAAAACTACTTTAAAGTTCATATGGAACCAAAAAAGAGCCCGCATCGCCAAGTCAATCCTAAGCCAAAAGAACAAAGCTGGAGGCATCACGCTACCTGACTTCAAACTATACTACAAGGCTACAGTAACCAAAACAGCATGGTACTGGTACCAAAACAGAGATATAGATCAATGGAACAGAACAGAGCCCTCAGAAATAACGCCGCATATCTACAGCTATCTGCTCTTTGACAAATCTGAGAAAAGCAAGCAATGGGGAAGAGATTCCCTATTTAATAAATGGTGCTGGGAAAACTGGCTAGCCATATGTAGAAAGCTGAAACTGGATCCCTTCCTTACACCCTATACAAAAATTAATTCAAGATGGATTAAAGACTTAAACGTTAGACCTAAAACCATAAAAACCCTAGAAGGAAACATAGGCATTACCATTCAGGACACAGGCATGGGCAAGGACTTCATGTCTAAAACACCAAAAGCAATGGCAACAAAAGCCAAAATTGACAAATGGGATCTAATTAAACTAAGGAGCTTCTGCACAGCAAAAGAAACTACTATCAGAGTGAACAGGCAACCTACAAAATGGGAGAAAATTTTCACAACCTACTCATCTGACAAAGGGCTAATATCCAGAATCTACAATGAACTCCAACAAATTTACAAGAAAAAAAAAACAACCCCATCAAAAAGTGGGCAAAGGACATGAACAGACACTGCTCAAAAGAAGACATTTATGCAGCCAAAAAATACATGAAAAAATGCTCACCATCACCGGCCATCAGAGAAATGCAAATCAAAACCACAATGAGATACCATCTCACACCAGTTAGAATGGCAATCATTAAAAAGTCAGGAAACAACAGGTGCTGGAGAGGATGTGGAGAAATAGGAACACTTTTACACTGTTGGTGGGACTGTAAACTAGTTCAACCCTTGTGGAAGTCAGTGTGGCGATTCCTCAGGGATCTAGAACTAGAAATACCATTTGACCCAGCCATCCCATTACTGGGTATATACCCAAAGGATTATAAATCATGCTGCTATAAAGACACATGCACACGTATGTTTATTGCGGCACTATTCACAATAGCAAAGATTTGGAACCAAGCCAAATGTCCAACAATGAGAGACTGGATTAAGAAAATGTGGCACATATACACCATGGAATACTATGCAGCCATAAAAAATGACGAGTTCATGTCCTTTGTAGGGACATGGATGAAAGTGGAAATCATCATTCTCAGTAAACTATCGCAAGAACAAAAAACCAAACACCGCATATTCTCACTCATAGGTGGGAATTGAACAATGAGAACACATGGACACAGGAAGGGGAACATCTGGGGACTGTTGTGGGGTGGGGGGAGGGGGGAGGGATAGCTTTAGGAGATATACCTAATGCTAAGTGACGAGTTAATGGATGCAGCACACCAGCATGGCACATGTATACATATGTAACTAACCTGCACATTCTGCACATGTACCCTAAAACTTAAAGTATAATAATAAAATAAAATAAAATAAAGAAAATATTGAGGATATATATGAATAAAGCAAAACAATAAAAAAGGTTAAATTATGAGCTTTAAAAATTAGAATAAAAATCTGTTTTTAAGCCAAGTAGGTGTGATTCTGATAATTATTACATACGACATAACCCATAGAAAGCAAGGCCAAGAAAAAAACACTTCATATTGTTCAGTTCTTGGACTTGATATTGTCCTAGGAAAAACAGTGATAATTCAACAAATGCATCACACATACAACTAAAAAGTCTCCTTCTGGTTTCAGATAAATTTAAACAACATTCTTCTCAGGCTATTTTTTCTCCTGTGTCTAATAAACCTTCTACGTGCAGGACCAGTGTAAATCCCTCCATCCTTTCAAACACTAGATCTGAACATCCAGGAACATTCTGCAATGCAAAGTGCTTTGAGAAAGAGATGGATTCTGTAGTGCCAGTGGCATAACTGATTGAGGAAGCTGGGAAGAAATTAACACTGATGGGAGCCAGTCAGGCAATGGTGGTTTGTTTCTCCTTGGGTGTTCCTCCATCAGCTGCATGATCAGTTTCATAGAGGGCTCTGCAGATCTTTGCATAGCCCTGTCCCGTAAGATGAAGAAAATCATATATATCATGGCAGGGGGCACTGTCAGGGTGCATGAAGCCCCCGTCTGTATGCAGGACCTACACATGGGCAAACTTCAGCAAGGAAACCTTGAGAAGCTGGTTCACCTTTTGTCTCAAAGGGTTGGGCTTCTCACCTCAAGGTAACACATCCAATACAAGAATTTTGCCGTGTGGCTGCCTTATGTTACTAAATTGATAGAGTGAATGATGGCCTTGATCCCACCTCCTAACTCTACTGCTGTATTTTCATGGTTGTTTGTTCCTACCCAGACAACAATGACCTTAGGTTTAATATTCTCCAGTTCTCTACTCTTTAGTTTCTACAAAACGTGTCTTGTATCTTCCTCAGTTCCAAAATTCAGTACGTGAAATGGGGAAAAAAGCTCTCGCCATATCTCGTGTTGCTGCATTAACTGCACCATGGGGTCTCCCACAAACAGAACACTAGGCTTTTTGTCTTTACCATCCAGGACAAATCTGTTGTGCTGAGATATCCATCTGTCGTCTCCTTGAATATCTTCTACTGCATGTGGAATAGCTGCTGTGTTTGAGTCAGCTTGGCTCATTCTACACTCAGTAGAGAGTCCATGGAGGCCTTACAGGGTTGCAGCATTGACGGGTGGTGCGTCTGTCACTTGCTCAGTCCCTGCGGCCCTCCTCCGGCGCGGCCCTCCTCCGGCGCGGCCTTCCTCGGGCCCCAGCACCAGCAGCAACCTAGAGATACTTTTATCCCGATGAGAAAGAATTTAGGTAACTTCTTTTTGGTATTTGTCAGCCCTAGATTTCTTTAACAGATTCTTAATTATGCACGTAAGAAATAGATACTTATATAAAGCAAACGTGATTCCTTCAATAACTTGAGGTAAGCATTTGAGAAGCAAGAGCATATCCTCTAGAATGCTGTGCTAGTAGCTTATGCTTCTATTTCTCTACACTCAGAGTCAGGATCTTGACTTCATGACTCCCCATATGTCTCACACTTAGCTTTATTCAATAAGGGAATCTCTTTTTCTTACAGTGATTCAATGTTTTTCTGTATCTCCTTCGTAATAGAAAAGTGATTCATTTCACAATCAACCATCATAGATTTTATAATTAACATTTTAAATCTTGTTTAAATTTTATCATAGGGCATATTCATCAGTTTGTGGGATCTATTGTCATCATTTCCTTCATTTGCTCTAGTTTCTATGTACCACCTGAAGAACCCACCATAGTTTTAAGTTTTCAGTTCAGAATATCCAGGTTTAGTTATTGCAAATAGTGTACTCATAATACAGGTAATTCTTTCAGGCTTTGAAATATATTCTCCTTCTGTAACTTGCAGCATACCCAGCAAATCAGTCTTATTAAGACAGAATACTATATAGGGGCTATTTATCC
Source organism: Pongo abelii (assembly GCF_028885655.2). Taxonomy (NCBI): domain Eukaryota; kingdom Metazoa; phylum Chordata; class Mammalia; order Primates; family Hominidae; genus Pongo; species Pongo abelii. The sequence continues at coordinate 96,253,985 of NC_071995.2, forward strand.
TGGTTTAGCCCAATTTGAACATCAAAATCAAGACTAAAGACTATACTAGTGATGTAGTGTCCATAAAGCTCAGTCACTTGCCCAGAGGATTTACAGACAACAGCAGAATTTGAGAATGACTGAAATCTATACTAAAGGATAAAAACTATGTATGTTTTAAAGTATATCCTGTTTTCCTTTTTCTTTTCTTTTTTTTTCAAGAGACAGTTTCTTTCACTTTGTCATCTAGTTTGAACCATAGTGGTGTGATCATAGCTCACTGCAGCTTCAAACTCTTGGGCTCAAGTGATCCTCCTGCCTCAGTTCCCCGAGTAGTTGGGACTATAGGAGCATGCCACCATGCCTGGTTAATTTTTGTGTTTTGGCTTTTTTTTTTTTTGTAGAAATGGGATCTTGTTATGTTGCCCAGGCTGATTGCAAACTCCTGGGCTCCAGCAGTCCTCCTGCCTCAACCTGCCAAAGGGCTGGGGATTACAGACATGAACCACCATGCCTGTTTGGCAAGTTCTTATATTTAAAAGAAAACTGTTTCTCTGCTCTCAACGCTTTTGATACCAAAGGCATGGGAATTTTTCTTCTTGTACCAACCAGTTCTCTAACTTTCCAGACACAAACTGACTGTCCTATAGCTTAATTCAATTCTGACACTGACTATGCATAGTTAAGACAGACCTCATAGGTTAAGGCTTCAGTCCCAGAAGACTGCCCTACTGCCAGTCACAAGTACTGGTTGCCCAGGGTACCCACACTTCTGTCCAACTTGGCTACAAATCAAGGGTTCCCGTAATCCTCCCCCCAGGTTCAACAATTTGTTATAACAGCTCACAGAACTCAGGGAAAAACTTTACTTAACATTTTTATTACAAAGGGTATTATAAAGGCTATAAATCAACAGCCAGATGAAGAGGTGTATGGGGTCAGGTCCAGAAGGGTCCTGAATACAGAAACTTCTGTTCCCATGGATTGGGGTATACTACCCTTCCGACACGTGGGTGCATTCGCCAACCTAGAAGGTCTCCAAATTCCAGCATTTAGGGATTTTTCTGGAGGCTTTATTGTATCAGTATGATTGATTATTAACTCAATCTTCAGTTCCTCTTTCCTCCCCATACGACAGGGAATGGGGCTGACAGTTTCAAGTTTCTAATCCTGGTTTGGTCTTTCTGATGACCAGCTCTTATCCTGAAGCTATTTATGAGCACGCTAAGAGTCATCTCATTAGAACAAGAGATTCTAATATCACCCAAAAAATTCCAAGGGATTTAGGAGCTCTGTGTGACATTTTTGTCAACCCCATCACTCAGGAAATTGCAGGGGTTTTAGAAGCTTTGTGTCAGAACAAGGGACAGAGACCAAATATATATTTTTTATGGTGTCACAATATTCAATAAATTATAAATAAGACACTTTGTGTCTGACAGTAAAATACAGTTTCTTCTCAATAAGAAATTAGATCTATGGGAATACTACCATACCCATTTAGATTTTTCTTGTAGTGTGTTCTATGACATTCCCAACAGTTGACATGAGAAATGTCTATATGGTACCTTGCTTTAGGACCCTAATTACTAAGTATGATTTATCTCTAGTCTTTGATAATGCTTTTTCTCAAAGAATAATCTCTAAATGCTAAGTCATCGTCAATAACGTTTTATGGGGGAGCTTAGCTTCCCATCTTTCCTAAGCACTCAGGAAGATGCTGGCTCAAAGAGAGTTGGATTTACCATGAAGCTAAGAAAGTGAAACTTTGGAAATCTTCAATTGCACCAGCCCCATTCCAAGGTTCTGTAAATGCGTAAAATTTGCAAAAACGAAATAACAACCACAATTACTGAAGGCCATAGTTTCTTTCCACTCCACTCTCCACTCTGTCATACCTTCCTTCAAGTCAGATATTGTTGATGTAGCTGCAGGTAATTTAGGAATCTGACTAAGGGAAAATGGAATTAATCATACATCAATTTGTGTTTAGTGGATGTATTTGTGTAGCTCAGTTCCCTCTGTGTGAAGTCAAGTTATTGCTCATCTTTCTGTTGATGAAACAGCTTCCAGGCACACTCCCACCATTCATTACACTAACTCACTTAGCTTCATGACACCAAGGTGCAGGGCCAAGGGCCATATCACCATGATATGAGCATGTCCAGTGGCACAGGAAGAATGTGGGGTCCTGGAGGGGAAACAGATTGCAACTGTGTGGAACCAGTAACTGCTCCGTGGAAAATCTATCATTAGCAGACATGTAAAATTGAAAAGGGGGCATTCACTTCTCATTAATGTCTGATCAGAATAGAATTTCTGTCCTGTCAGGAATGTATTTATTACAATATGATGTTTGCAATCACAAATGTTCCAAAGATTTTTTTTTATGGTGACAGTAAGAAAGAGAATTTATCACATACCAGTATTACAAATAGTGGGTACATCCGTAATAGCTCATATATAACGGAACATGATAATAATTTTCTTAAATTTGTGAGATAGTACCAGTAATTAGTGTTAAAGATAAAATATCTAAATTATTAACAATAAAAACAGATATTAATCAATATTGCTGAAATGCTGATTGTTTTTTATTTTCCCTAGAAATTACTACATTTCAAAACTACAGTCATTTGAAGAAACAATAAGAGAATATATTGTAGCCAAGAATGTTATAGAGCTGTGTCAGGCAGTTGAGTAATATAAACATTGTTATTTTTTGTGATGTTTGGGGTATTTGTCAGCTGTTAAAAATCTATTGTTTGTTGAATTTCTATTCTCATTCTAAATAGTTATTCTAATTATTGTTATTATTTATAATTTCAGGTGCTTTTATTTTTTAAAAAAAGAAGCCTCCCTAAATTGTAAAGTTTCAGAATCACAGAAATTTAAATCCATTCTAACAGGGGTTTTTTTCTCTCTCTCTTTCTTTCTCTCTCCCTCTCTCACACACACATATAGTTTAGTGCACTTGACCTCTGTGCTGTTTGCAATATATACAATGTATATAATGTATATATTGCAGGGATGTAAAATATATATATACACATATAATATGCTGCAAAGAAGGACTATATATAGATAGATTAATAGGTATCTATGTGATATATCTACATATAGATATCTAGATGTAGATAGAGATAGTTGGATACAGATATACACACAGAAGCACTATATATATATGTATATGTGTGTATATATATATACACAGTCAAATCTGGCTTCTTGATATTTTAGTTTAGAAAGGGACATTTCAAAACTCTTTCTGATGTAATAGTCACTTATTGGGGGAAGAGGAGGTGGTGTCTGAGTTGATGAGAGAAAATTGCACTCTTCCATGAGCTTCCATTTTAGCAAAAGGTGTTAACCATTTCACATGAATTATGAATTATTATGTTAGTGACATTGAAAGCAATCTCCTCCTATATGATTTTTTCTTCTTCCTCCTCCTCGTCTACCACTGCCACCACCTTTAATAAATCTTATACATTTAGTTTTCATTTCACCAAAGAGAAAGAGATCAGGAAAATGAATGCATCAGAAGGAGTACTTTCAGACACAAGAAGTCAACCTGCCTTCCAGGTAGGGCTGCTCTTCCTGGGAGCCAGAGGGTGGCACAGAGCAAATAGCAGATTTAGAACCCACGATTCAGATTAGGAGACTGTTGATGCCAAATGGCAGGTGGCTGGTTGGGGGTTGGAGGAAGTTCTTTTACCAGGGAAGAATATAGACAAACATAAAGTTTTGATAGGCCTAAGGACAGAGCCCGGGTACTTGAGACACAACTAGAGTCTAAATTAGAGATTGCAGAGGGGATGCAGGATGAGTCCATTGCAAACACTCAGAGACGTGGGTTCAGGAAGTCCTACATCCAAACCAGAAATGGATGCAGGATCATGGATGTAAAGCCAATGTCAAGCATTTCTAGGGCATGAATGGCTTTCAGGACAATGTTACCAGCCAGTGCCCTGGAAATGGTAGAGCAACTGCTCCAAACTCAATGTTCCCTATTTTGAAGGATTGGATTTAGCTGTTGATTGGGCATAACAGCATGAACTCTAGGAAATCAGGTTTTTTTTTTTAATGATACAGTGTTTTTCTTTTTTTATTATTATATTTTAAGTTTTAAGGTACATGTGCACAACGTGCAGGTTTGTTACATATATATACATGTGCCATGTCGGTGTGCTGCACCCATTAACTCGTCATTTAACATTAGGTATATCTCCTAATGCTATCCCTCCTCCCTCCCCGCACCCCACAACAGGCCCCGGTGTGTGATGTTCCCCTTCCTGTGTCTAATGGTTCCAGGATTAGATACAGATGACATACTCATCAAGGAAAAATTCCAGTTTCACATAGGTATCACTATGACTCTCTTCTCATACTTTAAGGAGGCAGGTGGCATATTTGGAAGGAGATGAAAGATTTGAGGCTTCAGGTTGCAATCTTCTTTCCCAGGATGAAGTCCTTCAACCCCCTGCCTCTCTCCACTAACTAATAGCAGCATCTTTTCATTATCCTGCAAGTAGTTGTTAAAATCATTCATTGATATTAGTGAGGTGAATTTTAAAAAATCATTCATTATATTAATAGTGTTGGCCTGCTTCAGAGGTTTTTACATTTTTCTTCTTCACTAAAGAAACATAGCATATATCCTAGATATTAGAGTTGCTATTATTAGAAGGAGTAGTAGCACCATCACTTAATTTTACTTACACATTTTATTATGTTTGTCCAACTGAGTCTTATTATGTCCCAGAATAATGGAAGATATTCATAACCTTCAATCTCAAAATAAACCTAAGACTTACAGTTTTCCCCAGATACCTCTAGTCTTGAATTCAAGTATTATTCCTTCTTGCACATTCTTCCGTTTTGTTCTATGAGAATTTTAAATATTGCTTCAAACCCCTGAAGGTTTCATGAACTTAATCACAGGCTGTATTTGAACAGACTTCACTGATAATTAATGAGTTGAATGTGTTTAACTATTACTCATTGTCCAAATAAATGCAAAATAAAGTACCTTTATTTAAACGTACAAAATACTCATCTATATATTCATAAGCAATAAAGTTATATATTTGGATTTGTTCCATTTCTTTGACTAAGATAAAAATAGAAAGTTAGTCCCTTGATAACATTTTCTTATACTAAAGAAAGATATCACACTTTTGATTATCTATCAACTTTAATATTTGCTGATATGGACAAGCACTAGTGTCTGCTAAATACGAAGAAGCCTTGACCTACTTTATTTGGTTTTGATATTTTGCATTTTAAAATGCAGGATCAAGTATGGTAGATTTTTATCACCTCTCCTTGGCCTTCTCTACAATAAGGAGAACACAAGGAAATTTTGGAAGGAGAAATAATACAGGGCTCATGAGGCCAATTTGGTAGAAAGTATTATTTTAAATAAATTCTAAAATGAGACACATTGAGATTTGTGCAGGGAGATACATGGAATTTTCTTCAAATCATGTAAAAAATCAGGTGTATTCACAATGAATTCTTGGCTTGGAAAGGTTATTTTGTAAGCCAGTGCCTCCCATTCACTTGTGTCTCATAAATCTGCCAGACACTGAGGGACATAAGATATTGGGAATCATCCTTTGGAGTTAATTGGAGAAATGGCTGTGCTTGTCTATAGGAAAAAACCTACTGTCATGTGTCAAATTTGGGGGTTACTGATAGAGTATTCAACAGACATGGTTAACTGAGGAAATCAAGCAAATCTAAACCACAGAAGAGAAAGACAATGGCATTACCTTCAGGAGACACAGTTAGGTGACAAGATGGAAAAGGAAATAGTTTTGCAGCTATCATCAGCATCCTGAACAAGAGATTGCATGAAAAACTCAAGCAGATACTGTCACAGGGAGCTAAAGCAAGAAAGGAGGAGAGCTAATGAAAGGAATGAGGTGTGTGGGGCAACTATTGAGCATATGTGATTGCTAGCATACTTCTATAAATAGATATCTGGAAGGGAGAATTAGATTAAGAAGGAAGTTGGAGTTCCTGCAATCGTGGATAGCTGCAAAGTCAGAGAAATATTGTTTAATAACTGATGTTACCTATTCCTACTACCCATCATAGCATAAACTAATACAACATAATTCCAAACAGAATTTTGGAAGAAATCGTGGAATTCCAGACACAGCTTCCTTGTAATTTATTGTTACTTAGCACAGACCTGTTATTCAATTATTAAGTTGTCTGAACATTTTCTGATTTGGGTCTGAATAACTATGGCATTCAAATAAAAATATTTTATGCTTACTTGTCTTAGTTTGAGTTTCCTCCAAAGTAGATCCTGATTGCCTTTCAAGCACATACCTCTTCATCCCCTACCACTCATGATAAATATTGCAAATGGGTTGTTGGAAAGATATTACAGCGTGATGTTATCGGCATGCTCTTGAGCCAAACTACTGGGTGTGTGGTCTGATGTTGCCATTTACCAGCCATGTGGCCTTTGAGTAGTTGCTTGTCTGTGTCTTGACATTCTTATAAAAAAAATGCTCACACTAATTCACCTCTTAGAGTTGTGGCAAGTATAAAGTAAATTAAAACAAATACCAGGTTTAGAATAGGACCTGGTACATGACAAGTGTCCAATAAATATTAGCTCTTTCTATGATGGATTTTTTTCCTGAAAGCTTCAAAACCCTTCTCAAAACAGTGTTCCAGGCAGCCACTGCCAAGTAATCAGAGTTGACACAAGAGATGAAACCAATTTGTCAAGTCTCCATCCTCCTTAAAGTGAGAAGATGGATAGCAATACAAGCAGAGGAACCTTGGGTTCTGTATCTATCTGGCTTCGAAGGCTTGGAAATTATAGAATCTCAGAGGAGAAAGAAACCATAAAAGTCAGCCACTCCAACCTCTAACCCACTCTGGAAAATCCTTCTGTAGTGTGCCCTAACACATGTGCATCTGGGGCCCTGCTTGGTATTCAATGCTCAATACATCATTTAATTTCAGCTTTTAGACATTGCCTTAGGCAGCTTGGGCTGCCATAACAAAATAACATGGACTTGGTGGCTAAAACAACAAAACTTATTTTCTCACAGCTCTGAAGGCTGGGAAGTCCAAGATGAAGACGCCAGCTGATTCAGTTCCTGGTGAGAGTCCTCTTACTGGCTTGTAAACACTCATCTCACTATGACCTCACATGGACTTTTCCTGAGAGAGAAAAATCTTTTCCTTTTCTTATAAGGCCACCAATTCTATTTGATTATGATCCTACCCTTATGATCTCTTTTAACCTTAATTACCTTTAAAAAGCCCTACCTCCAAACACACTCACATTGAGAGGTAGAGCTTCAGCATATAAATTTGGTTGGGTGGGGGTGAGGAGATACAATTCAGTCCATAGCAGAAATTTTTAGTTTCTCTTAATTGAATTATGCCCCACTATTAGTTGCAATTTTGTTAATAAGAGCAACAGTAATGAGACCTTCCAAGTGACAGAATTTGAAGAATTTAAAACACGTAAAGTACCCTCTCTAGGTTTTACTTTCTGATGCATTGTCCCCATTTATTTAAATAATTTTTTACCTAGACTTCTCACCATCCAGTGAACATGATATCCTTTGTTAATTTATATACTTAAAAAGAGTGTCCACAATTGAAAACAGTTTCAAATGTGATCTGATCAATATAAAATGCCAGGGAATCCAGATCTTCCCTGTTCTATAACTATTCTGGCTTTGCTGCAAGTTGAGATTGCCTTTATTGTGTTGGTCGTTGGGTGACAGTTTACAGGAAGTAGCTTACTGCCTGCACATTAGGTACTCAGTAGGCCCTGGTTGAATGAAACTGGAGCCCACTCTGATGGAATTTTTGTTGTTGTTCTTACAGTAAGACATATTTTTCTGAATCATCTCCAGTCTAAAGAACTCACAGAAGACTGGAAGCTAGGCCATTTTAGAGTTCTCTTGAAATTTTGCATTTACATGAAAATGGTAGTAAGGGTCTGGACCAGGATGAAGAACAATTGTAATGAACCAATATAGAGAATGCCTGCACTGAAGAAAAACTGAGAATGTGTTTTTCATCTCTTTCTAGGACTGCATGGACATAGAGAAAGAGTGAACAAGGGGCATGCTTCTGTTAAGTGTCTTCAGTAATTACTTGAACATGTGACTTGCTGTTTAAGGAATAAATGACATTTACTAAGGGTTTAATATATGTCAGCTACTGTGCCAGGCACTTTCACATTATCTCATTAATCCTCTCAACAGCCCTGTGAGGTAGAGGTTATTAGATCCACTTTACAGGGAAGTTATGGGGCTTGCCTAATTCTGCATGCTAAAGGTAATTCTTGCTTTGGCTGCCAAATCCCATGAGCTTTCCATAACACCCACACTAGTAAAACTGGAGCATACCAGGGGATACTGGAAAGCACAGACAGAAAATAGCACACCACCCTGGGGTATTAATATTCCTGATGGCAGCAGGTGTATTGGTTTACTAAGACAGCCATAACAAATAACACAGATCAGGTGGCTTAAACAACAGAAATGTACTTCCTCACAGTCCTGGAGTCTAGAAGTTCAAGACCAAGATGGTGGAAGTGTTTTTTTCTGCCTTCCCCTTCATTTGGTTTGTAAATGGCCATCGTCGTCCGGTGTCTTCACATGGGCTTCCCTGTTTGTGTGTGTCTGTGTCCTAACCTCTTCTTCTTAGAAGGTCTCTAGTCTTATTTGATTAGGACTCACCCCAATGACTTTATTTAACCTTAATTATCTTTTTAAAAGCCTCTCTCCAAGTATAATCACATTCTGAGGTACTAGAGATTAGGACTTCTACATATGAATTTCAGGGGCACACAATTCAGCCCATAATGGCAGGTAATTCAAAACACTCTAGAAAGGAAGTAAAATATAATACATAATAATCTGGACTTTGGACTTTGATTGCTTTGGCTGAATCCTGATTCTTTCATTAACTAGGTGAGTAACCTTGAGCAACTTATTGAACCTATCTTCCCCTCTGTCTCCCAGTCTTTAAAATGGAGATAAACTTTTGTAGAATTTTTTGTGTGTGAGAAAATAAAACAAGTTAATGCATGTTACACACTTAGAAGAATCCCTGAAATGTAATAAGTACAGTATATGTAGAAACTTTTATAGGATAGATGAAGTAAAATGAAAAATTTCTTTAATTTGTATTGTGTATGTTTAAGATGCACATGTTTTGTTATACATAGGCATAGTGAAATGATTACTACGGTCAAGCTACTGAACATATTCATCATCTCACAGAGCTACCTTTGCGTGTGTGCATGTGGTAAAAGCACCTGGTGTCTATTCTCTCAGTGAATTTGCAGTATACAATAAAATATTTTTAATTAGAGTCCTATGCCATGCATTAGGTTGCTAGACTTATTCATTCCACATAACTGCAACTTTATAAACTTTGAACTACATCTCTCCATTACTCCCTTCCTTAACACCTCTGCCCCTGGTAGCCACCATTCTATTCTCTGTATAAGGGAAATCATAAGGTATTTTTACTTCTGTGTCTGGCTTATTTCACTTTCACATAATATCCTTAGGGTTCATCCATGTTGTTGGATAAGGCAAGATCCCCTTCCTTTTGAAGACTGAATAACATTCCAATGTATGTATATTGATGTGTGTGTGTGTGTACTGCAATTTCTTTATCCATTTATCTATCAATGAACATTTTGGTTGATTCCATATCTTGGCTACTCTGAATAATGCTGCAATGAACATGGGAGCACAGCTATGTCTATGAGCGGCTGATCTCATACCCTTTGGATATATACTCAGAAGAGGGATTGCTGAGAACAGAATACAGACCCAGAAATAAATCCAAGCACATACAGTAAATTAATTTTTAACACGGGAACCAGGAGGACACATGGGGAAAGGGTGGCTTCTTCAATAATAGTGCTGGGAAAACTGGATATCCACATGTAAAAGAATGAAATTGGACCCTTATATTAGAACATACACAAAGATCATCTAGAAATGAGTTAAAGACCTAAATGTAAGACCTGAAACTATAAAACTCCTAGAAGAAAACACAGAGAAAACATTGGCCTTGGCAATTATTTTTGGATATCCCACCAAAAACTCAGTTGAGAAAAAAAATAAACAAGTGGCACTACCACAAAATAAAAAGGTTCTACACAGAAAAGAAAACAATCAACAAAATAAAAAGGCAGCCTGCAAATTGGGAAAAACATATTTGTAAGCCATGAATCTGATAAGGGGTTAATATCCAAAATATATTAGGAGCTTACACAACTCAATAGCAAAAAATACAGTAAATTAAAATAATCTGATTTTAAAATGGGCAATCAATCTGAACAGACATTTTCTCCAAAAAAGACAAAAATAGCCAACAGATACAGGCAAAGGTGCTCAACTTCAGTAATTATCAGGGAAATACAAATTAAAAGCACAATGAGATATCACTTCACACCAACTAGCATGGTTATCATAAAAAATACAAGAAGGGTCAGGCACGGTGGCTCAAGCCTGTAATCCCAGCACTTTGGGAGGCCGAAACGGGCAGATCACCTGAGGTCGGGAGTCTGAGACCAGCCTGGCCAACATGGCGAAACCCCATCTCTACTAAAAATACAAAAAAATTAGCCAGGGTGGTGGTGCATGCCTGTAAGTCCAGCTACTCAGGAGGCTGAGGCAGGAGTATTGCTTGAACCCAGAAGGCAGAGGTTGCAGTGAGCTGAGATCATGCCACTGCACTCCAGATCGGGCGACAGAGTAGACTCTGTCTCAAAAATAAATAAATAAATAAACAAATAAGCAAACAAACAATCAAATAACAAGTGTTGGCAAAGATGTGGAGTAAAGGAAACCTTTGTACACTGTTGGTGGGAAGATAATCGGGTACAGCCATTAGGAAAAACAATATGGAGGTTCTCAAAAGATTAAAAGTAGGATTGCCATATGACCAAGAAATCCTTCTTCTGGGCATATATATATATGCATATACATAAATTCTTTAATTTTTAAGTTAAAACATATCAAATAATTTTCTTCACTTCAGAAAGCTGCCTCGATCACAAATATCCATTCATTTTCCTGTTTCTTGTTGTTTTTGTTTGTTTGTTTGTTTTTTGAGATGGAGTCTCAAGTCTCACTTCTTTGCCCAGGCTGGAGTGCAGTGGTGTGATCTCGGCTCACTGCAACTTCCACTTCCCGGGTTCAAGCAATTCTCTTGCCTCAGCCTCCCAAGTAGCTGGGACTACAGGCGCCCGCCACCAAGCCCGGCTAATTTTTGTATTTTTAGTAGAGACAGGGTTCCACCATGTTGGCCAGGCTGGTCTCGAACTCCTGACCTCAAGTGATCCACCCGCCTCGGGCTCCCAAAATGCTGGGATTACAGGCCAGAGCCACTGAGCCCGGCCTCATTCTCCTCTTCTAATGAGCTGTAGTAGAGGAAAAAGTCTAAGAACTATTTTCTGCTAGCATGCATTTGCTCTTCATGCCAGGCTGACTTCTAAGGTGGCTTCCAATGATTCTGCTTGATGGTATTCATGCCCCATGAAATCCACTTCCTGTGAATGTAGGCTGAACCTAGTGACTCATTTCTAATGAATAAAATATAACAAAAGTGGTGGAATAGCACTTCCAAAATTTGATTATAAAAATTAGTGTCTTCTATCTTGCTCTCGCTCTCTCTTTCTCTCTAGTTCTCGCTCGCTCTCACTCTCATTTTCTCTCTCTGGCTCTTTTTTCCTGCTTGCTCTGATGAAACAATTCATCATGTTTTGAGCTGCCCTATGAATAGGTCTATGTTTTAAGGAACTTGGGGCTGTTTCTGGCCAACAGCCCTCAAAGAACTGAAACCTCTCAATTCAACAGCCCGCAAGAAGCTGAATCTTGCCAACAACTACATGATTGAGTTGAAAATAGATTCTTCCCTAAGCAGATTTCCTTTCATGTCTTAGGGTGACTGCAGCCCCAGGGCACCTTTATAGCAGACTGTGGGAGACACTGCAGCAGAAGATCCAACTGAGCTGTGCTCAGATTCCTGACCCACAGAGACTATGAGAAAATAAATGTTTAAGCCACTAAGTTTTGGAGTAATTTGTTATGCAGCAATAGATAACTAATACAGCCTTCTGAAAGTGGAGAATATTGTGGGAATAGATTGGGACCATCATGATTCAAGTGGAAAATGAAATTTGTGTGAGCACAGCAGAAGGACCCAAAGAATAGAGGGCAAGAAAGGAGCTTGGAAGATCCCAACTATTTTCCGAGAATCACCCACTCAAGCAGTTTTTCCTCATCAGCTTGTCTGGAAATAACCCTTAATTAGCTAGCTTGCAATACTCTTACTTTGCACTAGTTGCATTTCAAAGCATTTAAATTGTTCAACCTGCTCCAATACATTTACTCTTACTGTTTTTGCCATTAATGAGGCATTCAGCTTTTAGAACCTGGGAGATGACCTAAAGATCAAAGTTAATTTAATTTAAAATCAATGTACTAGAAAAGAAAGACCCTGCCTCCAGTATTGACGTTAGGCTGTGAGCTTTTGCAAATGCAGAAGCAAAGGCACATAACAGCATATGCCATGCTATTATTTCCAACCAGGTGAGACTATATTCACGCAGTCACAAAGGTCTACTGAAAAAGATTCTGATAATTGGTCTCCACCTGATTTAATACCACTTATTGGACAGATTTTGTTTGAGCAAGTGAATTGAAAACCACTTCCTGGATTCATTATTGAGTTTTAAATCCCACTGAGTAGCTAAGACCAATATCAATGAATCCTACATTCGTGATATTTTAGAGAAAGTCATTCATAACTGAGATAATCAAAGTGCTTAGATTTATGAGCAAAGTTTCTTATAAAAGACTTATGTTTTTAACTGAGTTCTATTGGCAAAGTTACTTACTCCTGCTGCAAGAAATAAGAAGACTTTGTAATGCGATGTCTGGAGGCATCTATTTCACTTACTATATTTTTAATCCTCAGAGTCTGTTCTCTGATTTGCAATGGTCTGCAATTACATGGTTTCACAGTTAATTATTTTCTATTCATTCACTCATGTGTTTATTTATTCAACAAATGCTTGATATCTCCTCTGTGCCAAGTACCATGCTAAGTCGTGGAGGTTCAAAGAAGTATAAAATAGTACTTCAGTCAAAATAAACTGGTTTTGCTAGTATAACTAACAATATTAAAGTTACCTGAACGGCTTATCCCAACCAAGGTTTATTTCTTGCTCACACAGTCTGGGAGGTCCATATGATAGCTCCGTGGTAGCTTGGGCTTCCGAATTTGCTCAGACAGGAAGAACAGACTGGGAAGCATGATGCCAGCAATTAAATATCTCCATCAGAGAGAGACACAAGCTCTTTGGTTTGCTTTGCCATACCTGCCTCTAAGTAGAAGTGCATTCCCCCCAACAGTTTCTTTAGGGAAAGAAGCAGAAACAGAACACACTATTGTCTATCATACACAGACTACACCTTCTGCCCCTTCTTATTTTATTAGCCTATGCAGTCTTGTTGTGGGCATTTATATGATTTCTACAAGGCCCTTAAAATGTTAAACATATCTTGGTGACTCCCATTATTGTTTTCATGGACAGTTAAGACAACAGGGACTCCATGTTAGAAATGATCCCCCTGCCTTTTCTAAAGATCCCATGGCCCTTACATCCCTCTGTTCTCCTCTGTCTCTGATAGGAAGGCCTGGTCACCCCTAGAAAGTGAAAAAACCAAGGAGGACATGGCTAAGACAAGTTAGACTCTGAGAATTACCGTGAAGTTTTTCATCATTTATGTCATCATTAGGCCATTTAACCAATATGCATTGAGCATCCCTACTATGTGATGTGTGCTAGAAATGAAATGTTGATCAAAATAGGCATGGTTCAAACTGTATAACGAGGAAGACTGTCAAGTAAACGGGCAATCGCAGTGCAGTGTGGTAAAAGCTATGCTAGAGAGGTGCAGGGAGCTCTGGGAGCACATGGCTGGGGAGACCCCGTGGATAAGGGAAGGTCCCTGGAGAAAATGATGTCTAGGCAAAGGCCTCATGCCTGTGTAGGAATAAGCTAGGTAAAACTAACTGGGGAAGGAGTGATCATTCTAGAAGAAGAAGAACAACCTGGAGGAAGGAAAGACAGAGGAAAAGGGACACCAAGATTAAGAAAATGTAGCACATATACACCACGGAATACTATGCAGCCATAAAAAATGATGAGTTCATGTCCTTTGTAGGGACATGGATGAAATTGCAAATCATCATTCTCAGTAAACTATCGGAAGAACAAAAAACCAAACACCACATATTCTCACTCATAGGTGGGAACTGAACAATGAGAACACATGGACACAGGAAGGGGAACATCACACTCTGGGGACTGTTGTGGGGTGGGGGGAGGGGGGAGGGATAGCATTGGGAGATATACCTAATGCTAGATGACGAGTTAGTGGGTGCAGTGCACCAGCATGGCACATGTACACATACGTAACTAACCTGCACATTGCGCACATGTACCCTAAAACCTAAAGTATAATAATAATAAATAAATAAATAAAGAAAAGAAAAGAGAAGAGAGAGCAGGTGAAGCTGTTGGCATAATCAGGGAGCTGCAAGAAGCCAAAGCATAGATTCCAGGTGGGGGAATTTTAAGACATGAGATTAGAGAGATGAGGAGAAGCCAGGTTTCAAAGGACTTTGTAAGCCATGAACACAATTTTGGACTTGTTCCTAAGAGCAGAGGGAAGTCGTTGAAAGGTTTCAAACAGGAAAGAGAGTGATACAGTAGATACTTCAGATTTGAAGTAACAACTGCCCTTTACAAAAGCCTGGCAGTTATTATGCTGGTAAAGTAAACAACCCAATGCCTGTTTATAGCAGTCCTGGTCTTTGGCTGATTTCCCTAGTAGGATGATTTATGAGGAAGTAGATGGAGGATTTGTGCGTTTGGTATGATTAGGAACACCAGGAGAGCCCTTAACACAAAACTATATTTTCTAGTCCCTTCCATAAACACTGAACCCCCATTCTTTATTCCTTTAATTTTTTTTTTCATTTATCTGGTCAAATATGAATTGAGCACCTGCTATGTACATGGAATAAAGCTAGTGCACTAAAGAAAATGAGATAAGGACAGGGTTCTTGCTTCCAAAAGGCTAAAAGATCTTGTAGCAGGGATAAGATGAGTTTAAGAGTGTGGTGTGTGGGAGGAGAGCAGAGCAATCGGAACCCAGAGGGAGAAACGACTTTTCAGGCTGGGGAGCCCTGGGAAGGCTTTGTGGAGAAAATACCACTATGACTGGGCCTTGAAAGATGAATAAGATTTTCTCAGTGCTGAGCTGTGTTTTTATCAGAAGTCTTTCAGCTGTCCACGAGAGAAACTTAAACTCAAATAAGCTTAAACAAAAAGAGGGCAGTTATTGGTTCACACACAGAGGCACAACTGACTTCCAGCCTAGCTGGATCCATGGCCCCAGTGTTATGATTCAAGTTCGCTCTTCCTCTCTCCATTCGTAGGACAGATCCTCCCTTATGGACAAAATGGTGTGAAAGGAAAGTAAATCCTGGGACCCCCAAATCACTAAGCCAAAGGGAAAAGTCAGGCTGGGAACTGCAGGGCAAGCCTGCCTCCCATTCTATTCCTAATTAAGATAGAACAAAGTTAAAAAAGCTACCTACCTCCCTCCCTCACAATTTGCTCACAAGGAAATCCCCCGTGGACAAAGGACAGACGGAACTCAAAATCCCTTTGCTCATGTGAGACAAATGCATATCTGACTGCTTCCTTTGCCCTATTGTTTCACTAAGCCAGACTAAGGTGTAAGTGACTATTCCCCTAGACTGTTTATTCAGCAAAAGGCTAATCAGAAACTCACAAGAATGCAACTGTTTGTCTCTTATCTACCTATGATCTGGAACACCTCCTCCCCACATCAAGTTGTCCCGCCTTTCCAGACTGAACCAATGAACATTTTACACATATTGATTGATGTCTCATATCTCCCTAAAATGTATAAAACCAAGCTGTGCCCCTACCACCTTGGGCACATGTCATCAGGACCTCCTGAGGTGATGTCACAGGAGTGTCCTTAACCTTGGCAAAATAAACTTTCTAAATTTATTGAGACCTGTGTCAGATACTTTTTGGTTCACAATGGCTCTCAACAAACCCAGTGCATTAGTTTCTCAGGGCCGCTGTAACAAATCACCATGAGCAGAGTATAGTAGTTTCCAACAACAGAAATGTATTTTCTCACAATTCAGGAGACCAGAACTCAGACACTGAAAACCAAGGTGTTGGCTGGTTGGTTTCTTCTGGGGGTTCTGAGAAGGAATCCATTGCCTGCCTCTCTCCTAGCTTTTAGTGTTTGCAAGAAGTCCTCGGCATTTATTTGTTTTTGAATGCATCCCTCCAATCCCTCCCTCCACCTTCACCTTGCCTTTTTTTGTGTTTCTCTTCTGTGTCTCTCAGAAGATCTAAAATCTCCCTCTCTTTTACATTTGAGGATACCAGTCACTGGATTTAGGGCCCACTGTAAATCTAGGATGATCTTTCTTGAGATCCTCAACTCAAACAACCTCTGTGAAGACTATTCCAAACAAGGTCAAATTCTGAGGTTCCAAATGTACTTCAATTTTCAGAGGATGCTCTTTAACCCACTACACTCAACAAAACCATTCCACTGTCTATAGCAGTGGTACCCAATCTTTTTGGCACCAGGTATCGGTTTCATGGAAGATAATTTTTCCACGGACTGGGGATGGGGGAGGATGTTTTGGAATGATTCAAGCACATTACATTTATTGTGCATTTTATTTCTATTATTATTGCATTGTAATATATAATAACATAATTAGACAACTCATCATAATGTAGAATCACTGGGAGCCCTGAGCTTGTTTTTCTGCAACTAGATGGTCCCATCTGGGGGTGATGGGGACAGTGACAGATCATCAGGCATTAGGTTCTCATAAGGAATGCATAAGCTGGATTTCTTGCATGCACAGTTCACAAGAGGGCTCATGCTCCTATGAGAATCTAATGCCACCACTGATCTGACAGGAGGTGGAGCTCAGGCGGTAATGCAAGCAATGGGGAGTGTAAATACAAATGAAGCTTTGCTCACTGGTCTGCCACTCACTTCCTGCTGTGCGTCTGGTTCCTAACAGGCCATCGACCGGTACCGGTCTGTGGCCCAGGGGCTGGGGACCCCTGGTCTATAGCACAAAAATCCCACTACCGTCAGCCCCTCATAGGTCAAGTGTCAAAGCTGTGGTGGAGGTTGGGCTGTGGAGTTCAGCCTCATCAAAACTACATTGATTGGATTCTTAAGAAAAAAAGCCTTCTGATATCAGAACATAAGGCATGCTGCAGAAATGTCAATGATAGGATCTTGGAACAATCACTGGAAAAGCCTTCTGGGGGATGTATGTATAGCAAGACATTTGTAATTATGATGCCTCCCAACCAAATAGATTCTAGAGGGAAGTTACTCTACTGGTTTCCATTCTTTTTATAGATGAGGAGCCAGAAGCACATGGAGAAAGTGATTGAGAGCCCCTGTATCCAACAGTCAGTGAAAGGACTTCTGATGGAGGACAGGTGCCACCTGACCTGCATATGTGGAGCAAGAGGCACCCAGAGAGCTGGACAAACCAGAAAGGGAGAGGAGCAATGTCAGGGACATGAACGAATCTTCAAAACACTTTTTGCATTTATTGCTACAGTTATCCTTGCCTTAGTTTACTTAAGCATTTTACCTATACAGCTGAAAGTTAGACAATTGGTTTAGTGATGGTTAATACTGAGTATCAACTTGATTGGATTGAAGGATACAAAGTATTTTTCCTGGGTGTGTCTGTGGGGGTGTTGCCAAAGGAGATTAACATTTGAGTCAGTGGACTGGGAGAAGCAGACTCACCCTCAATCTGCGGGGTCACAATCCAATCAGCTCTCAATGCAGCCAGAATAAATCAGGCAGAAGAACATGGAAGGACTTGACTTGCTGAGTCTTCCTGGCTTCATCTTTCTGCTGTGCTGGATGCTTCCTGCCCTCGAACCTCAGACTCCAAGTTCTTCGGCTTTTAGACACTTACACTTCCATCATTGGTTTGCCAGGGGCTCTCAGGCCTTTGGCCACAGACTGAAGGCTGCTCTGTCAGCTTCTCTAGTTTTGAAGTTTTGTGACTGGGACTGGCTTCCCTGTTCTTCAGCTTGCAGAAGGCCTATTGTGAGACTTCACCTTGTGATCGTGTGAGTCAATACTCCTTATAAACTCCCTTTCATCTATAAATCTATCCTATTAGTTCTGTCTCTTTAGAGAACCCTGACTAATACAGGTTTTCAGAGGTTACTCTGAAGACCTGTGTGGGAGTCATGTTTGCATCCAGCTTCAGTAATATTAGAAAAATTAAAATAACATAGAACTTTTTAAAACACCAAATTAATTCAAGGTAAAGAGATGTGTTTTGTTCCTAATTACATCCTTTCTACCTTTTTGGTATTTGTTAAGCTTTTATTGTATTTAATCATGGTCACAGTAGAAGGTAATTTTATCTTGTTTCATCTAGTTTTGTGGCCTATATTTGGTAAATGAAAATGATGATGACTCAATATTGGCTTTCCATAATTTTGGGTGGAGAAAATACTTACTGACTCATGACATCCAAAGGTCTGGGATCCCTAATTTGACTAACTGCTGTGTCTCATTAGGTAGCCCCCAAGCTGAGCAACCACAATGAGAAATCAAAGGGACTTCCCTAACCATTTATTTTCTTAAGAGGATAGTGGCTTTCATTCTGAAAGGACTTTTTACTACATTTGGCATGTTTTAAAAAAGCTGTTTTGCTGAGGATGAGATGAAGTTTGTTAATTGCACTATGGGTTGCTAAGGGACGTGCCACTCTGAAGTGCCACATGCACGTGGCAACTCCTTAGCACCTGTGGCTTAGGGACCTTATCGCCATTATCCCACGCGTTCAGAAACACAATACCCACTTGTTAGTCAAAGCAGCTGACCTAGGAATATTTTCTAAGTCAGTTGAAAAGCTTTGATGATTTTTCAAACAGGAAAATTAGCCAGGTATTGTTCAGAATGGTTGACCTGTGAATTTGATTTTTATTTGTTTACATACACAGCCATGACACCAAGTTAGAAATAAGCAGACTTCAGCCAAACGTCATGGTTGGTGACATCTGAGCTGCACATCATCCACCACATTCCAAGCATGTGTGACCTCCCCCTTCCCCCAATTCCTGTTAGAATAAGTGGAGGCAGGGAGGTCATGGTGAAGGCTTATTAAAAAAAGAGTCAGACCTAAAACAATTGTTTCCTTGGACTTAGAAGGATGAATTTTCTTTGCCTAAGCAGGAAGCAAGGAAATATTCAGGAGAGGCTATTGGCCATTCATCATGTCCCTATGGAGATCGGAGTTTATGTGAGTGATATTATTGGATCTACTTTCTCCACCTCTCCCAGACTATTTAAGTTTTGGTCAATTGCAGCAGAATGAAAGGGAGAAATGTTGAAACTCCAGCAAAGAAAATATATGAGGGTAAACTAGTAGATCAATGCCCTCACCCTCCAGGCCTTAGAACAGAGAAGACAGTAAATATCTCCTACGCATTTCTCATTCATTGATTGGTTCAGTCACTGATGGGCTGACTTTGTCATTCATTGATCCATTGCAAATCAAAAATTTTAATACTGACTGTTATATGCAAATTATTCTTATCTTCGGACTGTGGGATGGAGAGGTAATAAAAATGAGCCCAAAAGGAAAATGCTTTTAGGAAACTTGTTTTAGTCTGGTGTAGAGATTGTTGGTTTCTTGAGGGCCCTTGGGTATCTTTTTGGTCTCAAAAGAGCTGAGTAGGTTGGAGGTTTCTATTTTGGAAGAGATGAAACAGTCCATCTGGTTGATGAGGGCTCACTCCAGTCTTCATATCTTAAGGGAGAAAAATAAATACATCATTCATGTTTCTTCCTCAGGGCCAGTCAGTTCCCCAGGGAAGAAAAGCAGATAAATACTTAGGGCATAAGCTTATCTAGGAAGAGTGGGTGTGTCCCCTGGAATTTAAACTCACTGGGAAAGAGAGAAAAAAAGAGCAATCGCTAGCCACCCTGATTCACCATTAACAGAGTTTGTGTTTATTGATATTAATAATTATTATTGCTTATTGGATATTAACGATTTAAGCACATGTTTAGTGTCTGCTCTTATCATCACTGGGCTGAAAATACAGAAAGTCAAAGCATAGCTCTTACCCTACCAAAAGTTGCTCATTATCTAGTCAGTGAGGAAGCTTGGTAAAAAGAAAGAAGGCAGAGTCCTGCTTTCAATTGAGCTTTATAAAACACATGATATGATATAAAATATTTTCATTCTTCTGGTATGTCATTGGAGGGCTGGTTCCATCACAATGAAAATTATAACTGCCATGTGTATTGCATAGTTACTACTTGCCAGAGCCTATTCTAACTACTTTGCATACATTATCCCATTTACAACCACGTGAAATAGGCAATGTTATTATTCTAGATTTGCAGATGAGGAAACTGAGTCACCGTTAAATGATTTGCATGAGGTTATATGGCTAGTAAGTAGTAGAGCTAACATTCATATTCATGTAGAGTGCGCTAAAGTTTCCATGCATAACCAATGTGCTATATTGCTTTGCATCTGAGAGATTATTATGTTGGAACTATGGCTTAGCAGGCACCAAAGACTGGGCAGAGCAAGCACTTCAGGACAGGTTCTATCAGCCATATCAGCCAGAGATGGTCGTGGGCAATGGGCTGAGGAGATGTGATGTGCCTTTGGAGGGAGCAAATGTAGCCACATTGACAGATCACAGAAGAAGGAACTAGGTAGTCCTCTAAGCAGGTGAATAATAATAAAACTAACATATGGATGACTTGCAAATGACTGTGCTCATGAAGTGTTTATTTGGCTCCGAACAAAATAAACTAAATATAAACCATCTTAAATAAACAAGGACATGTATTAGATAATGAAAGTGAAGTGTCTATGGGTACATTAGCTTCAGGAATAGCTCAATCCAGCTGTTCAAATCAAGAATCTGTTTCTTTACCTCTGACACCTGCTTTTTTTGTTGGCTTTATTCTCAGTTTTTCTTTATGTAGTAGTGTCTCGTTGCTTAGCAACCATAGTGGAAAAAAAGTTTCTTTTCTCTAATAGTTAATTATTTAATTAGAGTGCTTCAGGAAAAGAGAAGAGCAAACAAAACTCTAGGATCTGTTTGGTTGGAGAACACAAGCATTAAATTCTGTGCTATATAAATAAGGATGTGTAACACTTGGACCATGCATTCGAGGAGTTAATAGTCAAATTGGGCTAATTGACAGGTTTAAAAATAGCAACAGTGTAGGTTGATTGACACTGTTTTTGTTTGTTTGTTTGTTTGACAGGGTCTCTCTCTGTTTCCTAGGCTGGAGTGTAGTAGTGCAATCACAGCTCACTGCAGCCTCGATCTCCCAGGCTCAAGCTATCCTCCCACCTCAGCCTCCCAAGTAGCTGAGACTACGGGCATAACACTACACCCGGGTAATTTTTTTCTAATTTATTTTTTGTAGAGACAGGGTCTCACTATGTTGCTGAGCTGGTCTTTAATTCCTGGGCTCAAGCAATCCTCCTGCCTCAGCCTCCCAAAGTGTTGGGATTACATTGTGATGTACCTGATAATAAATTTTAGGGTACACTTGGGAATTAAAGACATGAATCAGAGAAGGCCTCAGTTGGGAGTCAAACCTTTTCTTCAAGGGTGAAAAAGGTAGAGCTTTCATCATCACACACAGTAAACAAAATCATGGCTGTGATTTCCATAACAGAGTCTTTGGTAATTGTTTTGTTTTACTTTGTTCACAATAAAACTTGTTGAGAATAGCAGGTTATATCTACATCTGCATATTTGCTCAATGATCTGTAGCATCTTCTCATTGATGTGGTGATGAATCTGAAATCCATCAAGAAAGAATGGAAGAATAAGATTTACTTCACAAAGGTTAATCTTACAATCCAGCACTGTCATGTTGCTGTGAATAAAGGAACATTTGCTAAGAATTCCCAACTAAAACCAGCAATCAAGCTCATTGTCTCCTTCTGGCTTGCTCTCTTTCTCCCTTATGCACTAAAAAAAATGATTTATCTTTTAACTTAGCTTTAATTCACAATTTCACAATTAATTAAACATCAGCCTAATCATTATACCCACAAAGCATTTAAACTGATGTTAGGAGAATGATGGGGAAATGAATAATGCTTTGAAGGTCCATTTCAAATTAGTTATTTGATTAATGAATATTTCACAAGGGCATTTGGGAGATGACCTCTGTTGATGACTTAAAGAAAGACAAGTCTGTTTAGGTAATGAGACGACAAAGCGAGTTCGAGTTATCTCTGGGTGTACGTTGTGTAGAATTACAAGGATTAATCCATACAAAATGTATTACTTTTCCCGTGGCTCATTGGAGATAACATAGAATTGTAAGATCAATAAATAAAGTTTGGCATTTCGAAGATGCTGCTTGATGATAAACTGCAATGTGCACCCCAGACCGCCAGCTATGAGCACAAGCCGCCCACCAGAGGCTTATGAAAGAAAGCTGGGCTTGTTCCTGATAAGGCCTGCGGTGGGGAGGGCTGTTTGCCTCATAAACTCTCCATAATCCCTCCTAGCACCTGACCTTTCGATTTCTTAGATGTAGAGGAAAAAAATTGGCTGTCACTAGCTTCCTATATATTCAAACAAATAAGAAACAGCTTACCTTGTTTTGTGGTTTAGAAGGAGCCTTTTCTCAGCAGTTTCATGATCAAAAGCACATATTGCAAGAGGGAATCAAATATAGGTCAAAGACGCTGACTGCAGCACACGATAAGAATAGGACAATGAGGAGGAGGTGGTGTAATCACAACCAGCCTGCCTTCTTTGGCAAGAAGCACTTATGGCAATCTCGCGGTCCTCATCTTGGACAGTTAAGTTAGTTTTCATTCTTAATTATGTTAAATCTTAGAACAGTCAAAGCTGAATCAAACATGGAGGTCATCAGGGTCCCAAAAGGATTGGAGTTATTTGAACATGAAGCAAATACTAGAAAAGGTTTAATTTTTATGGTAAGCAACATAGCACTTGTTTTCCTCCTTTTTCTTTTTGTCTTGAAACTATGGAAGTGACTCTCCAAAGGCAAGGTTTCTGTTCATTCCACAGATAATAATCCAAAGCCTTCTAGTGCTAAATCACTTCCTCATAGCAAGTTGAGAACTTGAACTCTTACGGACCCTGGAGGATCCCTGGATACCCAGTACAGAGGGTTAAAGCAGAGCCTCTGGTTGCAACACACAGGGCAGGTGAGTGGGGCCAGGCTCCAGAGCCCACCTTCCCCCGAAGTATAAAGGATGAGTTAACATCTTCTAAAACCATCTATTAAGCCGTTCTAAATGACTCTAACTCTAAGGAAAGAAAGACAAATGCCCCTTTAGAAACAGGAGACTTTATGACATGGCTTGGACTTTGAGATTCTACTTTGGGGTAGTAGAAATTTTTGAAATTATAAGATTAACTGTTCAGCTTTAGGCAAGTCACTTAGTGTCTCTCCTCTACAAATGCAAGCACTTTTGCAGCTTAGAATTTCCTTTCAGTTCAAAACCTCTCTTCTCCTAAGGTTTATTCCTCTACATGGGGGAAAAACAATTCAGGAATTATGGCATTAAAATTGTGTGTAGTCATTGCCATGTGACCGTTAGGGAAACAGATTTTTAGCCTTTTGAGTAGTTGTTTCTCAGAATCTGAGTCCTCAATTTTTGATTTTCGTATGTACTTTAACATAAATCACTCAACAGGAAGTTATTTGTTACAGCTTGCATTTATCTGCACTCACTTCCAAATATTATTTGAGACCCAAGTTTCTCATATCATTTCCAGCATTGCGTCATGATTTCAGTGCTTCTTGGCATATTTCGTTTTGGGCTTGAAATATTCTAGCTCATGCATTTCTAAGGTTATTGGCTAGGGAAAATCCTTGCTTTAATTTAGCCTTATAAAGAATCATCTCATGCTGAATATCTCCCATATAACCTTCCTCCAGGAGATGATTTAAAAGTCAAATGACATGACAAGACTGGCTCTCATTTTCCCTTTTCAAGTCCAGAAAGGCTTTCTCGAAATATTTGGCATCCTACTCTCTGGCAAAGCAGCATCTGGGAATTGCTCAGGATGTCAAGCACTTCTTGGTTTCTTTTCTCTTGCTCTTTTTTTCTCACAAATGGAGACATCCTTGCCCTTGGAATCAATTCAGGCTTGGGACTAAGGGATTTGAATAAGTCTAGTACCTCTCTCTGGGCCTCATTGTGTCTTCCTCAACATGCCTTTAGTTTGGACTTTGTGTCCTGCTCTAATGACTGATTATATACCGTTGTCCTTTCACATTTGTGTCTTCCTGAGAGCTATGGTGTCCTGCTCCTTGAACTGATGACTAATGACTAGAAATCTCATATTATGACCTGAAACTTTCCTGATGGCAGCCACTTGCCTGGCTTTGTTTTTTTTAAAAAAAATATATATATATCTTGTTCTGGTTCAGAAGTGGGTTAGATCTCTTCAAGAGTGCCCTCAGGGATGGCAAGTCACCAAGACTCCAGAAATCTGATCACTTCCTCATTTGTAGCTGACTTTACATTTCTAACTTTGGCTGCCCCTGGAATTCATTTCTTGACACTAGTCCAAATCAGAATTGGTGCCTGGCTTTAACATCCTAGTTGATTCCATCCTCACCATCATGCATTACAATTTCAACAAAGGGCAACACTCTCTTATGCAAATAACATAAGTATTTTCATTGTTATAAATTGATCAACATGTAAATTCTTTTTGTTTTACTGTTTGTTGATAACCTACGCCACCTTTCAGGGTCTGTATGGGGACTGAGATTTAACAACACAGATATAATTGGACTGTGACAATCTCAGGTTAGGTTCTTATAAATACAGCTGTTGTGCTGCCAGATTAGCCATCATCATATCTTGATGCTTCCACTTCTTGCTGAGAAAGACTACTCCCTCTATCAGCAAGCTCACTGTTAGGAATGTCTGGTTTCTTGTTTTAGGGCCTCTCTTTCTGGCCCTAGTCCAACCAGCTACACCCTACTTGTCCATATGCAAATAATGCCAAGAAACTTGATGGAAAAACAGATTGACATAGGGCAGCTTTGCTAACAAGAAGTGCTCTATTGCTCAAAAATTTGAATGCTGCCAGTATCATTCCCCTTCCCCACTTATGCCCATTCTATACCATGTTTTCCTTTCATATCTGGTGCTACCTTCTCATTAGTATCCCAGTAGGAAAGAGCCTTCATGGAGAAAGGATGCCGACCAAAGTTGTCCTTGTAGAAACCTCTTCCCCTACTTGCATTTTCATGACTGAAAACCTGTGGTTATATTTGCTACCTACCCTTTATCACCTGGGTTTTCATGAAAAAGATATATTTAAGAAGCAAATATGATAGGAATCTAAAAAGACCAGAAAGTGAACTTCAGGACTGAATCTCCAGCAGAGAGAAGGTGTTTGGGAGAGTAGTTGCAATCTTTGTTCAGAAATGGACCCAATTCAGAGGGCTTTTAGTGCAGTAAATCACACACTTGATAATCATCAGACATGATTTTTACAGTGAACTATCATTGTGAAGTCCCATTTTAAGACACTAAACTTATTGTCCCCACTCTGTAAAAGTTCAAAATCAGGGCTATTGTGAGTTTATCATACCTTTAAAATTGGTGAGTCCTTCCTGCCTCTCCCATGCCCAATCCCTAAAGCAAAAGACATTTTTGCACATGCAGATAGAATACACAACAAGAATCCTTAAGATTTTGGCATATGGCAAATGTTAAATTTGGCCTGTGGAGTAACACCTCCTAAGGAAAAGAGAAGTGAGGGTGCTTTGCTGCATAGTCTTCAGTGCAAACCTGCAAAAGTCCTGGGGTCATGGGTGATTGTGTGAAGTAATTTGAACTTGTCTCGCTTCAGATCTATTTTTCTTGGACTATCTGAAGTCAGGTACTTATTGGGGTTTGGATGTAAAGAAAGACAGTCTCTAGCATCCCTGGGATCCTTGGCTGTGAGTATTGTGATTTTGGACGATGCAACTGATCTATTTCTAGCAATTCTTTTTCTTCTTGGACAGGTTCTTAGGATTTGGGTGCAAAAATGAAAGTGGAAGTAGGGGGAGGGTGCAATACAGTGATTTATACCTTATGTTTGTGGGTTATCTTCAAGCCATTATTTTTGTTTCTTTTTAAGTAACTGAGATCCTCCCAGAGAAGAAAGAATATAGATAACCTCTTACATTATGGTGCCACTGAAAGGACTTGTTTAAGCACATTTCATTGCAAAGCACAAAAACCTTCCTAATTAAAAACACAGAAGGGGTTCTAGGACTTACTTGTAGGAAGTTCAACTATGCTTTATACTTGCTGGTTCTGGGAACATAAAGAGTCAAGATGCTCTTCCTGCAAGCTATCTTTCTCTACTTGCCCACAGTCCAACAAGATTTTAATCTTTCCATATTCCTATTACAGTTTGCTCGGCTCAAATTTGGAAGTGTTTCCAGTATCAACGAGCTCTGGCCAGGAGGGATTCTTGTATGCCCAAACCTCAGCACAATGCTGAGCACACAGTGAGTATGCAATATATTTATATCAAATGAATTAAAGAATCAAATAATCTTTAAATAAATTAGAGAGATATCCCTGCAAAATCTCTTCACTCAAAATATCAAGAAAGCAATGATCTCAAGGAAAATAAAAATAGACTTAAATGAGGAACAGGCACAAAAATTCACTAATGCGAAGACCTCTGACATACTCGGGATGGTGCTACAGAGGGAGGCAGAACAGAGAAATAGGCCAAAAGATGTTGGACGTAAGGTTATATCTCAGAGAGGAATATGATATTGCAAGAGACTCCCAAAAGCAGTCTAACATACTGGCTTCATGTTTTAGTCAGAAGAATCGTGTCTTAAAGGAAGATACTCAAAAGAGGACTACAAAAGATAACGTAAAGCTTGATTAGTGTAGAAAACATTTTCGCACAGTTAGACTCCCAACCATACTCCATGGAGATGTCCCCAAATAAAGACTCCCTGTTCGGCCAAGTTTAGTCAGATTCCTCTGAGTCCTCTTCTTAACTAGGCTTCGATTTTTAGCAAGAATGCTGCTAAGTCATGTTGGCTATAATCTCTCGCCTTTGATACAAATTCCTCACCCACTCCTCTTGATACCTAAGTTATTGGCCCACCTTTAGCAAGCATCCTGTTAGGCCAGTTTAGCAATAATCCATCCTCCCATCCTTGATATCTCATCTTGGTAATTTTCCATCTACTGACCCCCTCACTCTGGCTATCAATCCTCAAGTGTTCTTGCTGTATTTGGCGTTGAGTTCAACTCCTTTATCTTATTGAAATATTTTTCACCCCTATTACAATAGCCTTAAATAAAATCTTCCTCACCTTCTTTTTTTTTGAAGTGTCAGAATAACTTTTTCTTTGACATCCCCTCTTTACTCACTAGCCTTTCTTCCTCCCAGGCTGCCTTTTCTGACCTCTGAAAAAAGAGGGACAGTGGCTGCTTCTTCCTGTAGCACCATCCAGAATATTTCACAGAGGTTGTCACACTAGTGAGCTTTTCTGGCTGCTCCTCATTCAAGGGAGACTTGGTTTTCTTTGAGACCATGGCTTCCCTGATATTTTGTGAAATGATATTTTGTGATGATAATTTTCTAATTCATTTATAGATTATTTGACTCATTTATTCATTCATTTGACAAAAATATCTTCAGTGCCTACTATTTTCTCATCATCATGCTGGAAATTCAGCATACAAAAATTTGTAAAACTCATAGTCATGTATTTTTTAGGTTAATTTTAAATTAACTTTTAAATTGTTTAAAATAATTTAAGCAATATATTAGCAAAAATCTAATACCCTCATGCACACCACTGCTCTCTCACCTGTAATCTCCCTCCCCGGAGAGATTCTTGCGATTTTTCTCCAAATGCAAACATAAGGGAAGAGGTTCAGGAGGGTCAACCAGATTTTCTCTCCTGCAATTTGAAATTGAGACCTCATGGCTATTTCATCTTCATGTCTTTCATTGAAAGTTTTAACCTAATCCTGATGTCTGTGAGAGGAAAATAAAAACTCAGGACTCCAATTCACTATGCCAAAAGAAAAAATTAAGCTGAAAATGGAGTCATGCAAGAAGCTGCCTTGCCTTTTTTTCCTTAGCAGACAGCTACAGATAAAAGGTTAAATTCTTCCCACAAGTAGTACTCTTGTGTTCCCCTTATCTTACATAAGGTGCTGGTTTACTGAGCATGAGATGAATACACAATTAACTATTCCCCTACTCCCTCTTTTCTCTTGCAACAAGTGGATTACCATACCCTCCCTCTTTTCCCTCCAGCCCATTTTTCCCCTTTAAATATTGAAGCTCTCAAAATCATCTTTGAAGAAACAGACCCCAGACTATTTCTGTGATTCTATGTTTATGTCTTCCAGGCATGTCTTAAACTTGGCAAAACAAACTTCTAAATTAATTGACAGCTATCTCAGATAGGTTTTGGTTTACATGTCAAAGGAGTCAACCTTTATGTACAGTGTCTAGCATGCTGTAGGTGCTTCATAAACATTTGCTGAGTGAGTCATCCTCCATACAGACACCTTGGCTAATCCAAGAGCACCTGCTACTCACATGGAAACTTCTATACCTACTTTGCCATCAATGACAGTTCTCTCATCTGACCTACTCTTGTATAATAAATACACCCTTGTGTGTATATTTTCCATACTATTTTGTTAATCTTGTCTTATATGTATATCATGTCTTTCAACTAGAATAAAACCTTCTTGAGTGTTCAAGGGTTCAGCTTACATTGACAATGTGCCAGACTTTGGACCAGGTCCTGGGGAAGTGCTAATAGTCACACACATACTGCTTTGAGAACTTCAAGTAAACTAACTCATTTAATTCTCATTACAACTCTATAAGGCAGGTACTATTATTAGCAACATTTTGCTGCAAGGAAACTGAGACACATGGAGGTAACTTGCCTAAGCCTATCCAGCCAGTAAGTGGTGGACACACAAGGTAACTTGCCTAAGCCTATCCTGCCAATAAGTGGTGGAGCCAGGTTTCAAATCCACAGGGTTCAACCCCAGATTCCATGCTACTGGTGAGGTCTCTGTTTTAAAGTCTGACTCGTGGCAAGTAATAAATACTTTCTGGTAAATTAATTTGAATATATGGAAAGATCACATTTTCCCACCATTCACTCAATCTTAAAAGAACTGTGTTGGAGAACATAGGTTGGCAAGTTTGACATCTTTTTTGCTGGTTTGCTTGAAGAGACGCCTGCTGTTCTGGAAATAACTTCAGCATGACATTGTGTTTTGCCAGCCTCCCAGCTAATTTAAACCGTGTGGGTCACAACTATAAATGCTCTGTCCTTTCTCTTGTCGGGATTCTGAATTTGCAGGGCTTACATAAGTAGATGTTGTTAAGGCAAGAATGAGAGATGATTTGATTCGGGTATATTTGCTCAGGAAGGGAGTGCAATAGAGAATTAGCCCTGAGGGGAAGGACATCTGATATCAGTTTTTCATTTTCCAGATAATTCACTGTGCCTCTAAGCAAGTCATTTTACTTCTGTCTGCCTATGCGCCCTTCTCTAAAATGTGTGAGATAATTCCTATGCCTCCCGGAAGCAGATCAAGAGGCTAGATTATTTAAATACCAGAAAAAAATAGGATAAAAAATTCTATGATTACATGCTCTTACGATACTACACAACAGCAGATTTACAAAAAGTTTGAAAGACTCAATACCTTGAGGCAGCAGGCAGCACATCTGCAAGATTAAGCTCTGTTAAGGCACCATTCTGTAAGCGGGGCTGCTTACCTACTTACAGGCACCTGCTCTGGATCCCTGAAGTTCAACAGAAATAGCCTTTCAGAGTCTCTTCTAGAGGTACCAATATAAAATATCAGGAGGGGCTTTATTTTAGAATCTCATGAATACAAAAGAAATTGTTTAGAATGACATGAATACACATTACAAACAGACTAGAACATTATTATATGTACGTAGAAAATGACAAATTCAGCCAGATGCGGTGGCTTACGCCTATAATCCCAGCACTTTGGGAGGCCAAGGTGGGCAGATCATGAGGTCAGGAGATCAAGACCATCCTGGCCAACATGGTGAATCCCCATCTCTACTAAAAATACAAAAATTAGCTGGGCGTGGTAGTGTGTGCCTGTAATCCTAGCTACTCAGGAGGCTGAGGCAGGAGAGTCACTTGAACCAGGGAGTCAGAGGTTGCAGTGAGCCGAGATCACGCCAGAGCACCCCAGCTTGGTGACAGAGCCAGGCTCCATCTCAAAAAAAAAAAAAAAAAAATTTAAAGTCTATGCACATGAGGTTCTAAAAAACCTCAATAAATAAACTACCAATTTTTCCTCACTTAGAAACTGATGACAACGCTTAACTGAACAGATCAAAAAAAAAAAAAAAAAAAAGGCTCTGTTCTCATTTACTATGGATTTGTTTTTTCTTTTGTTTTTCTTTTCTTTTCTTTTTTTTTCAGGGTCTCAAAGACTGGTGTCTCCAGGCTGAAGTGCAGTGGTGCGATCTTGGCTCACTGCAACCTCTGCCTCCTGGGCTCAAGTGATTCTCCTGCCTCAGCCTCCTGAGTAGCTGGGATTACAGGCACGTGCCACCATACCTGGTTAATTTTTTGTGTTTTTATTGGAGACGAGGTTTCACCATGTTGGCCAGGCTGGTCTCGAACTCCTGGCCTCAAGTGATTCGCCTGCCTAGGCCTCCCAAAATGCTGGGATTATAGGTGTGAGCCACTGCAGCCAGCCTTTTATGGATTCTTTATTGAGATTCTCCTGGTTTTGCACGTGTGTTTCTCATAACCTGTGCTGAGGTTGGTAGTTTCTTAGTTTCTTTGCATTATTCCTTATTACTTTTTGTAGACGGTTTTCAGTCTCTGTTGATGTGTTGGTAGAAGGTTCATTCTAAGTGACATTTATCCGTTGATAGGGAATTCAATGCCCTCCAACAGGCTCCCCAAGTTGCCTGTAGTCATAATATTCTACTCCCAGACTCCTATGTCTAAGCCTCTCTGTTTTATTTGCTTTCTATTGTGCAGTGTGGTAAGGAGACATGTTTACTCACCTAGTTTGGGGCCAAGTTGAAGACAAAGACTCGTTGTTCAGTACCTTCAAAATGCCATTATTCAACATAGCCCTGAAGTTGCAAACAAAAGCAAAACCAAACATCTTTATGCCTAATATTATCATACCTTTTATCATTTTCCTTATTGCCTTAATATCAATATGCCTAGGAGATCTCGACTTTCATCTGGATAATGAAATAAAAAGCCTGTTGCATGTGTAAGAAAGTGATGAAGTAGAGGGAGGAATGGAGAGATAACTTCAGGAAGTGAAGGAGAACAAACTATGAGTTGAATATCATATCTGGTTTTGCATTAGGGTTGTGGTTGTTTTCTTTTTTCTTTTCTATTTTTTTATTTGTGTGTGTGTGTGTGTGTGTGTGTGTGTGTGTGTGTGTGTGTGTGTGTGTGTGTGTGTTGAGACAGAGTCTTGCTCTGTCGCCCAGGCCTGTCACGCCTTCTGGCTCACTGCAACCACCGCCTCCTGGGTTCAAGCGATTCTCCTGGCTCAGCCTCCTGAGTAGCTGGGATTATAGGCACCCAGATTGTGGCTGTTTTCCAGTTTCCTTCCATCTGAGGAAATACATATTTGTGATGTACCTTTGATGCAGGGAATTATTTTTGTTTACTTCTATCCCATTCCAATGATTCAACATTTTTCACAGTCATCAGGAGTTGTTTGGAATGTGAGAAAAAAGAACAATTTCACACTTGAAATTCTGTGGAATAAGAGGGATGGATTAAGTAAGGAAGAGACCCAAATACACTCACCACATAGCTTTCAGACTGGGCTGTTATATTTCAAAGTACACACAGGTATGCTAGTATACGTTATAAATGATGAAGGGTTGGTTGGCCAGGCGCGTGGCTCACGCCTGTAATCCCAGCACTTTGGGAGGCCGAGGTGGGCAGATCATGAGGTCAGGAGATCAAGACCATCCTGGCTAACACAGTGAAACCCCGTCTCTACTAAAAAATACAAAAAATTAGCCGGGCATGGTGGCGGGCGCCTGTAGTCCCAGCTACTTGGGAGGCTGAGGCAGAAGAATGACGTGAACCCAGGAGGCGGAGCTTGCAGTGAGCCGAGATCCAGCCACTGCACTCCAGCCTGGGCGACAGAGCGAGACTCAGTCTCAAAAAAAAAAAAAAAAATGATGAAGTGTTGTCTCAATGCAAGGTAGCTGTTTTGATGTGAGAAGAAGTTGGATCTTGGCATATCCTTTGGCATTTGGATACATTAGCAGTGGACAATGAAACTTAGAAATATAGGCATGGAGCAAAATGAGTCTTCTCCTAGTCAATGTGCAATACAAGCCCATTTTACATTTGATTTGGATCAGTCTTTCTAATTTACCTGTTAGTCAGGCTCAGGATGGTTTGCCTGGCAGCATTTCCATGAAATCACATCTGAGAAAATGCACCTGATGAGCTGTTGTCTGTGTACATGATGATGATACTTGTGTGCAGAGGTGAGAAAATTAGTTTTATGCTGTTTGTTGAGTGGTGAGGACAAGACAGTCCTGAAATGCAGTGAACTCATCTGTGCCACTATTGTTTCATTCTTCCCACAGGTGGGAGCTGAACTGTCTTGGGAAAAGCTGGGTTCCTAATCCCATCTTATTTTACAATATTCCACAGAGCAATGATGGATCCTACAGAGTTTGTTGGTTGGGCTGAAACTGGAGTTTTTCATCTGTTTGGGCACAGCATTAGTGTAGCAGGATTCCTTCTTTTTATGCAACTGTTGTGTATGAATGGAGCAAGAATCTGCCTCAGTGCCAGGTGGTGTGGACAGGACATTGGAGGGGAGAAACAGACCTGTCTTCAGAGTTAAATTTTGGCTCCTCTGCTTCCCAGCTATGTGAAGGATAGGTCACCTAAACTCCCATAACTTTAGTCTTTTTGTCTCCCAAACACCAATAATAACACCCACTTTATAAAACTGTTTTGATTTTTATGAGATAAAATCAGTATAGAGAGTGCTTAAAAATCGCAAATTTCCTTCCAAATACCATACTCAAATAATGTTTATTCACTCCAATAGCACACAACTATATACAAGTGTGTGTGTATATATGGAGGTACATATATACACATATATGTACATCGATATATATGTATGCATTTAGTGTTTTCCCTTGGAATGTATATATATATATATACTCACAAGACACTAGTGCATTGTCAACAAAGAAGGGGAAGGGGAAGGAAATTTGCCATTCCTAAACACAATTCCTAAACACATATATACACACACTTATATATAGTTGTGTGCTACTCAAGTGAATAAACATTATTTGAGTATAGTATTCGGTGCTCTCCCTTGGATCCAATTTTTTGCTTACCAAAAGCCAACAGTTTTTATCCAGTCTGGCTGCAGGATTAAATATCACATATTTTAAAATAAGAAAACAAATAAGGAACAGCCATTTATCCTAATTACTTTATTATAGTAAAACTTTTGTTTTAAGGCAGTTAGTGAAATTTTAAGCATATAAATGCCTTGCACACAATAAAAATAGGTTAGGCTTGCTACCAATAATTTCAACCTGAAAACCAAACATTTCAGTTAGCCCTCATTGTACAGTATGTTCATTTAGTGAGGCTGCTTGGAAGTTATTTTTAAACTCAGCCATTTGAATCATCATGTCTAGCATACTGTCTAGAAGACGCAATGTTTCATTATCAAACAGAAACATTATGTACTGTGGCATATGAGTCATTAAAGGAACAGCAGATATGTTGTCACTTCCAAATAATAAGGCTTGTTACCATTATTGATTATATGTCTTTATAGAACCTCTTATCTGAGAATCTCAAATAACATTATAATTGAACTATATAAAATTCCAATAATGCACGGATTCTAACGGATTTTTGTATTCACAGTTCATGCTTTTATTTACTTAACAAAAATGTACTGAGCATCTACTATGTGCTAGATAGAGTCCTCAGCCCTGGGAATTCAAAAATAAAGAAGACCAAGACAAAGCCTTATGCAAATCAACTAGTATTTACACAAATCTAATTAGAAACTGTTTTAATGTCTGGTTTACTTTAACCTCCAGAGTAATCTCTGTACACTAAATACCCTCCCTCTCTTGTAGAATTAAAAATAGAAGCTGTTGGGATGCGGATTTCAAAATAAAAAAGCAAAGATGATTTCTGAAAACCATGTCATTTGGAAGAAACCAAGAGACCATTCAAAATCTTGCTATATTCTGCTTAAATATATTTTTTGTTTAAGGTAAAAATGGGAGAAAGTTGGAGAAAATCCAAATTGGATTTTCGGGGAGGGGTTCTCTTAAAAGCTATCAAGAATATTATGCTCAAAAAAACAAAGACCAACATAAGGTTTATATTTGGACTAGTGATGTAAATCATATATGTTGTCATTTATTTCAGCTCAGAGGAAAGGAAACATAGTCAAAAGACTATTAAAACATGTAATCCTTTTTTTCTGATAAATGTATAAGTAATTAGTTTTCTACTGCCAGAGAGAGAGAACTTCTTTAAAAGTTTTTACTACCATAAAGCTCTGAGACCACAAAGTACTAGAAATATATGTACATACATACATACATACATACATATTGGGGGGTATGCATGTAACTGTGTGTATGTATGTATTGTGTGTGTGTGTGTGTGTGTGTGTGTGTGTGTGTACTTCCTCAAGACTTTTGGACTTTTATCATTAATTCACAGCACTGTCAAAAGGTTGCTCTCTATGTAGGCCTAAATTAAATTAAGAAAATGTTGAAACAATGATCAATAAATAAAAACCTATTTTTAATGGATTTTGTATTGTTTTACATTTCTATTTTTAAAATGTTTCTCTGAAATGTCTATAACAATTCAAAATGATAATTTATTTTAAATTAATATATCTTGTTCACAGGTACTGTACTATAGGTCTAATTTGCAATAATGAAAAGACGAAAAAGGAACAGAAAAATTATACTGCCTAATGTGTCTTCATCACTAATCACACCTTCGGAATACCTAGCAATAAAGATCATGAGAACAAAGTTGAGACTCTATTATTTTTAATGGACACTTTATCAAAATTTAGTTCTACTACCAGGGAGAAAATGAACATTCTTATAGCCATCTCGATGAATAGAAACATTTTATATATTCACTTAGGAAACATCTATTGAAGGCCCATATTATGCAGGCCCTGTTCCAAGGGATGGAAGTATCACAGTGACTAAGACATGACACACTGCCCTTTTGGGTAAACTGTCCAGGAAGACACACAAAAGCATAGTATGACCAAGACCAATGGAGCATTTGCAGCTCCATGAGACTTTGGACCAACTCTTTCCTTTTTTTTGAGACAGAGTCTCACTCTTTCGCCCAGGCTGGAGTGCAGTGGTGCTCTTTCGGCTCACTGCAAGCTCCGCCTCCCAGGTTCACCCCATTCTCCTGCCTCAGCCTCCCGAGTAGCTGGGACTACAGGCGCCCACCACCACGCCCGGCTAATTTTTTGTATTTTTATTAGAGACGGGGTTTCACTGTGTTAGCCAGGATGGTCTCGATCTCCTGACCTCGTGATCCGCCTGCCTCGGCCTCCCAAAGTGCTGGGATTACAGGCGTGAGCCACCGCGCCCGGCCACAATTCTTACCTATCCATATGGGGAGCAACAGAACATTCTCTTCCTGGAGTGTCTGTTCCCTTTTTTTCTGAACCGGCATTAATCCTACTTTCAATCTCAGTTTAAACAATACTTTTCTTAAGACACTTTCTCTAACCCTGCAGCCAAGTCTAGGTCTACCCGTTCGGTCTCCATAGCCCCTGTAGTTTCTTTGTTTTTTTTTTTTTTTAAATCACAGTGCCTTCGAATTTTTTCTTTCCTGCTTGTGCAGAAGTACCACAAAGGCAGAGTCTGTATGTCTTCCATTTCATGCTGTACCTGACATCGACAGCAGAGATTCCCATAGCCGTAGGCCCTGGGAGGAGAGCATTAGAAGAAATCTGCGCAATTGTGAACTTCCTGTTTCCTTGGAACTTACCCATTTTTATTGGATTCCAGACTTCACCCATAGCTTGCTCAGCTCCTTGTCTACTCATCTCTTGTCATCTAGAAACTGGTCCTAAACTGCTAGCCTGTGGGGTGCACCCGAATTAGTTCTCTTGACCTCAAAGGGGCACTTGGAGTCTAAACGAATCTTCTCAATTTGGAACGGAGACTCTCTTTCGAATGGTTGGCCTCCCAGTTGCTCCCCCATGTGTGTATCACTCTATCCCCCAGAGTCCTATGTTGAATTTTAGTTGAAGGCTTTCTGGTCAGAATTGATGTTTTGTCAAGTTACAGCACTGACAGCAGGCCTGGCAAGCACAGATCTACAAAGAGACACCCCACATCAAAGGCTTTGTGTTTGGAATTTTGTTTCTTTTAATATTTAGGTTTAAATATTGATGAAATTTGTATCTGTACAAATTAGATGAGAAAACAAGGAGAGAAAAGGGCTTCCTAGATCCCATGAGAAAAATCAAGTAAGAGAATGTGTTTCCTTCCACAACAGGACACATTTTACATTTCTGCCCTCATAAATATTAAAATTTGAAGTCTAGCAGCAGTTATTTCTGAACAAGGATAACCAGATTTTTACAATGGGAAAAAAAGACTACTTTGGCAATACAACCAGATTTCTTGTTCTACTGGAAAATTACCAAAAATATGATAATTTCACCAAAATGAAACAACCAGGACAAGGCCTTTAGGAAATGCACACACTAGCTCTGTAACACTGTGTTTGTACACTGTAATATAGTAAACACGATTTATAATATAAGTTCCTTTTACTTGCTATTGATAATTTTTCAAAGTATCTATGAAGTATACATTTCAAGGTATATATTATAATTCCGGCTCTCAAAGGATTAAAGGGGTTCTTTCCTGAGGAAGGGACTTTTCTGCCCAGTCTTCCCTTACAGCTAGGTTTGGGCCAATGTTGCTCAAAGAACAAAATTAATTAATGTGGAAAGTTAGACCACAGCTTAAAGTATTTCTTATTCGAGTCCTTGAGAGTTACATGAGATTAAAGAGATAATTTGATATCTGAAATAAGTTAATTTGCTGACTCTTACAGTTATTTAAAATACGTTTTCTTGTTACCTTTCTTTGAATCAATGAGATAGTAAATATTTAAGAAGAAACATAATTGTCCTCAAATATATAATGAGAACACAACCAGCTGTTTTTATCTCAACTACATAGAAGACAAATAAGAGAATGCATACTTACCCTGAGATAAGGAGTGAAAAAGAAAAGATATTCTCAGGAGTGATTGAAATACTAGGAACAGTAATAATAATAATTTTAAAAACCTAGAAATCATTTTTGTTGTTGTTTTTATTATCACTATATACTTTTTTCAGATCACAAATGTTGCATAGTTTTATAAAATTACACGTTGTGGAACTAATACAATGAAAAGTGAATATCACTCCAAAAGATAACTACTTTCAAAGCCTGGGTAGTTCTGCAACTTAATTATATATATATTAATTATCTTAAATGTCTTTTTATATTGATAATATTTCTTTTTTCTCCATTTTCATGTCTCAATTTTTCCTTTTGTAAATTGTGGTATATTATTAGTCCATTATAATAATGTTCTTATATTTTTTAAAATGTTTTCCTAGTGATAATTTTTTTAATTATTTCTATTTGTGTGTTAATACAAAAATAATGCAATGGATATTTTTGTATGCATTTATATGTATAAATTCTGGGAGTATTTCTGTAGGAAAAAGTTTCTTAAATGCTTGATCTCTTTAAAAAATTATCGGTTACTCTACTACTGCTTTCTGAAAGTGTATGCCTGTTTCCACACACACTTGCAAGTATGGTATTGTCAATTTTTATAAAGATTCTACTAATTATAAGAATGAAACATCTTGTTTTTGGCTTCATTTGTATTTCTTTGCTTATTAGAGATGTTGAGTAATTTGCAAATAATTTTTTGTTTTTTATCAAAAACACTTGTCCTTTTTCTGTCTCTCTCGTTTTTTTTTTTTTTTTTTGGTTTGTTCATTTTTTCTCCTATTGATTTATAGGAGTCCTTTACATATGTAGCCAAAACTCTCTTCCATTAAATATTTTGTAATGTTTTTTAACAGTATCACATGTATTTTAACTTCAGTCCATTATGCTACTTAAAGTTTACTTGCTCAAAGTCAATGGAACACCAAAGCGTGTACTCAGACTTTGTTTTTCTTTTTGGCTACTAACAGACATATTCATGTCATTTTAAGTCTGAGGGTAGAATTAATATATTTTCAGGCATGAATTCTCTCCAAAACAATTTCACCTCAGCTGGGCATGGTGGCTCACGCCTGTAATCCCAGCACTTTGGGAGGCCAAGGTGGGTGGATCACGAGGTCAGGAGATCAAGATCATCCTGGCCAACATGGTGAAATTCCGTCTCTACTAAAAATACAAAAATTAGCTGGGCATGGTGCCATGTGCCTGTAGTTCCAGCTACTCAGGAGACTAAGGCAGGAGAATTGCTTGAACCCAGGAGGCAGAGGCTGCAGTGAGCTGAGATTGCACCAATGCACTCCAGCCTAGGTGACAGAGCAAGACTCTTGTCTCAAAAAAAAAAAAAAAAAAAAAAAAAAGAAAAGAAAAAGAGGAAAAAAATTTACCTTTAAGTCCCCTACTTTTGGGAAGCTACCAGAAAATATTCTCCAAATATTGCAATAGGAAATCTTCCCTGACCCCTTTGCTGGCCTCACAACAGGGGTAACTTGCTTACTCATCCTGCAGCTCTCAACCCCTTGCAGGAGGGGGAGCATGC
Organism: Pongo abelii; assembly: GCF_028885655.2. Taxonomy (NCBI): domain Eukaryota; kingdom Metazoa; phylum Chordata; class Mammalia; order Primates; family Hominidae; genus Pongo; species Pongo abelii. The sequence goes on from NC_071995.2 coordinate 96,293,035, forward strand.
AGATGAGCAGGTACAGGAGCCAGGATGAGTGCATCTGGGTGCCAGCAGGAGCAAAACTCTATCAGACCCCACAGTAGTGTCTAGTGGGGGAGTACCCACAGCCCCCAAAGCCCCAGAGGGTGTGTGTTACAGTGCACTCTTTTAGCTTTGCTGTCCATGGATGGCTTAAGTGTTAGGCAACTCGGTGGGCCCTCTGTTTTTTGGCATGAGGTGGTTACTCTCCACCAGCAAGGGCAAAGGGTCAGTGTGACAAGCCTTTAACATCTGCACTTGTGGCACCTGTGCTCTTGTTCAGTGTCCAGGAAAATTCAGGTCACACAAAAGAATTGAAGAGTCGTGAATGCAGAGGATTTTACTGGCAATGGAAGTAGCTCTCAGTGGGAAAGGGAGCTGGAAAGGGGATGCAGTGGGAAGGTATTCTTTCCCTAAAGTGTTGCAGTCAAGCCATCCCTCTGAAGTCGAGCTGCTTCTCTCTGACATTCAGCTGCTTCTTCTCTTCTCCCCTTCTCTGCTCTCTGCCAGTGAAGCCTGTGGTTTTTATGGGTACAGGATGGGGACACAGAGTGGGCCATGGGTGGTTTTGAAAAAGGCAACATTCAAGTGGGAAAACAGGAGTGCATGTTCTCACTTTGGGCCACAGTTCCAGGCTTAAGGGTGGGGCTTCAACAGGGACCCTGCCCTTTTCTGCCTAGAATTTCCCTGCCTCCTGTCCCTGTGAACTTGAATAAGTAAACAAATAAAAAATAATATGTGGAATCCAAGCCAAAATGAGTTCAGCATAGAAGAGGTGTGATGAGCACTCCTACGATGATGAGTGTCTGTGGGAAAACCAACTCAAACTTTTTTTTCCTTGGCTCTCACACCACAACAATCAATGCAGAAGACTTCTGTGACCAAATGTGGGAGGGTTTCTTCCCACACCACCAAGCAAGCAATCAATTTTGTAGGGCACAACATCTGGGTATCCCTCAATTCAATTCAATCCTGATGCTATCTACCTGGAGATAGCTTCAGAAACCACAGGCTGAGGGCTCAGTCACATAAAACCACCCTCTCCTTCCCATCAGACCTGCCATGGTCTTTCCAGGGACCAGCCTCATCCCAAAGCTACCTAGGGGCTGCCAACCATCATCAACTCATTGGCATACAAAGCCATCATTTTGAAGTTTCCACAGATTTTAGGAGTTGTTTACCAGGAAACAGAATCAAAGACCAAATATATATTCCACAGTGTCACAGTAAGGAATGGAATTACCAGAATAAGGGTAGGCAGCAATTCCAATGGTCAACTGATCCATACTGCAGCATATAGAGGCCTAGGAGAAGAATTTCCAAGGCAAAAAAAAAAAAAAAAAAAAAACTAATAGATTACCTGAAGTATTTTACCATATTGAAGATAATTTTACATTTCTTATCAGAGTTTGGGGAAAGAATTTGTGATAATTACATTTCAAAATTAAGCAAGCAAAATGAAACAATTTTTAACAGAGCCATACAGTAAAGGTAAACATACAATAAAGCCAAAGTTGTATTTTTGTAAATATTAATGAAATTTATAACTCCCCCCAACAAGACTAATTAAGGGGAAAGAAAACTAAAAAACAAATTATCAGCAATGAAATAGGAAGTATCTGTCTACATATACACAGATTAAAAAGAAAATAAAATAATTAACAAAATTTTAAAAATAAAAATTGAAAATTTAAATGTAATGTACAAATTCCTTAGAAAATACAACTTACCAAAATGGATAAAAGAGAAATTTTAAACATTCCAATAGCTATTGAATAAATTGAACCCATCATTAAAGGTTTTACCACAGAAAAACTAAATAAACCAAAAAACTGGTTCAGATAGCTTCACCAATTAATTATTTCAAACAAGTAAGGAAAAATAACAACAATCTTGTTAAAAACTCTTCTATTCAGAGAACAGCATAAAGAAAAAAACTTTATGTCATTTTATGAGGCCAGCATAACCTTGATACAGGAAAGGAGCAGACAATACCAGCCCACTATGTCTATGAATATCAGTGAAAAAATGGTAAACAAATATTTGCAAATTAAATCTAGTAATAGATAAAAAGGAAAATGCATCATGACCAAGAGGTACTTATTTCAGATATGCAAGAGGTGTTTAAAATTCAAAAACTAATTAGTATAATTGACCACATTAACAGGAAAAGGAGGAAATATATATGATTGTGTCAGTAGACACAAAGCATTCTATACAACTCAACATTAATCAGTTATTACCAAATTAGGAATAAAAGGGTACTATCAAGCCCATCACCCAACCCTCCCCTTTGGGTTGCCCTCAGGACAACCCTCCAGAGAACTGCCAATCAGTATGGGAATCTAGGCCACTGGAAGGCAAACTGCCCCAATGGGCTAAATGGGAAAAAGCCTCAAGAGACCTGCCCCCTCTATTGGAGCTTGCTATTAGAAAAAGGACTGTCCCAAGAGCCAAAAAGGCCCCCAGGCCAAACTCCAATCCAATAAAGGCCTTGAGCTGAAGGGGCCCTCCACTCCAGCCAGCTCCCGGATGAGATATTATCATCAACAAGACAAAGCCAAGGGCAACTCTGGAGGCTGTGAGTAAAATTATAAATTATAAATTTTAAATTATAAATTTCCCTTTTGGGTTCAAGAGCTGCATACTCTGTGCTAATCTTCTCTGAGCAACTCTCCTTCAAATCCTGTAATGGGGGCAAAAGTCTGATAAATAGTATCTACAGCACATCATCACTAAACATGGTTATTTAATGAATTATTGAAAATTTTTCCCTGATAACTGAAAAAAGACAAGAATATCATTTCTTTTCAACATTGTATTAGATGTCTTAGCTGATAAGATAAGGCAAGAAAGAGCAATGACATGCATAAGAATTGAAAAGAAAAATAAAATTATATAATATTTGCAAGTGATTTAATTATATATGGAGAAAAACCTTAAGAATCTATAGATAAGCCACTGGAATTTAAAAAGTAAACTTAGCAAGGTCACTGGATGCAAGAAAATCAATTATACAAGACTCCTATTCTGAAAATGACAAAACAAAGTTGAGAGAAACTTTTAAAGACCAAAGAAATGGAAATATATATACTACATTCATCATAAATGGGATGACTCAGTATTTTAAAGATATCAATTCTCAGATCAATCTGTCAAATCAGTTAATGCCAAGTGAAATGCAGGAAGGTATTTGTGTGTGTGTGAAAGTTGACAAGCTGATCTTAAAATTTTTATAGAAATGCAGAGTTAAGAATAGCCAAAGCAATCTTGAAGAGGAAAAACAGAGCAGAGAATTTACATTAGCTGAAATTATGCCTTCCCCTGAAGTTATAGTAATTAATATAGTGTAGATTGGTGAAAGGATACTGATAGAGAAGAGAATCCAAAAACAGATCAGCAAAGATAAGGTCATTTGATTAATGAGACGGTTAACACCATAATGCAGTGGAGACAGGATGACTTTTTTAGTAACTGAGGCTGGATCAATTGAATATCCACATGGAAAAAAAATGAATCTTTACCCTATTTCATACCATGCACACAAAAGCAGTTCTAGACGGAGTACAGATCTAAGTGTGAGAGGTAAGATGAAGCTTTTAAAATAAAACATAGGAGAACATCTTTCATGACCTTGAAATCAGCAAAAGGTAGGACACAAAATGCAACTAATCTAAACTTATATTTGCCAAAGGACATCATGAAAACAGTAAAAAGGCAAGCCCAGAGTGGAAGAATGTATTTGGAATTCATAAACCCAATTAAAAACTAGCACCAAAAATGTGTAAATGAGTCCCTCAAATCCATAAGAAAAGGCAGAAGTTCTGCAGTTTTTACTTTCAACAATCCTGGTTTGTTCCTTTTTGCATTTTTTCTTCCTGAGCATTTATTTCATAGGATTTTACTGTTTCGTTTTTTCCTTTCTTTTGGTACTGGTGGGCTTGGGGAGGCCCCCAAAAGCCGGTGGGACCTCCACCCCAGCCAGTGTCCAGGTTCTCGGCAGCATCGCAAGAAGGAATTCAAGGATGAGTCAGAAAATAGTGAAAGAGATTTATTGTAAAGTGGGCAGACATCTTGCAGTCATGTGCAAGATGGTTGGGGGTTGCTACTTTTATACGCTTCTTTAACCAAAGCGTGGAATATTCACGGAAAAAGGTGGAGATTTCTCACAATTGTGGTACTACCCATTTTTACACTAACTATAGGTGTTCTTGGAACTGTCATGGCACCAATGGGTGTAGGATTTGTATGTTAATGAGCGTATAATGAGGTCCTAGGTGAAACCTAGGTCAAATCCAGCACCATGTTGGGTCCAGTCGTTCTTAGCCAGCTTGATCCACACTCGATTTTTCAGGGTTTTGTTAAAGTAGGTAACTAGACCGACATAAGCAGGGCAGAAGAGCACCCCCCGCCCACCTTAGGAATGTCAGGTGACCATCGGCTGATGGTCAGGTGGTTGTTAAACTGTCTGTCTAAAATAATAATTGTTCACAGCTGGTGCCAGGAAAAGGCAGTCTCCCAAATAGATGAAACACCGGAAGCTGGTGATGAGCAGCTTCCTGATAAGGTCTCAGGAGTTGGGTGAGTGGGCTCAAGCATGTACACTAAGAGGCAAAATGGCAGAGTTTAACTGGCATATGACCTTCCTCTAGGAACTCTTGGCTAATAAGGGAAGAACACCTCATGTGAGCATGTGCGTGACTTCAGTAAACACCTTGTGCATGCCGCCCTTCCCAAGTGCTGTCGGGCCACTGCACATTTGAACAGCTCACCCCAAGGAAAAATCAAGCTATGAAAGATACAAAACCCCAAAAGCATGCCAACATATAAAACCCCAAGTCAAAGGTCAAACTGGACCCTTGGATCTCTCAAGTCACCTACTTGACCCTCTTCCAAGAGTACTTTACTTCCTTTCATTCCTGCTCTAAAACTTTCTAATAAACTTTCACTCCTGCTCTAAAACTTGCCTCAGTCCCTCTCTCTGCCTTATGTCCCTGAGACAAATTATTTACTCTGAAGAGGCAATAATTGAGTTGTTGAAGACCCGCATGGATTCGCTGCTGTTAACATCATTAGACCACAGCTGCTAGTCATGTGAAACTGCTGTCTGGAATTCTTCATTCTCCTGTGACCACCCTGGATTATTCTGGTCTCACTTTTCCTTCTTTCTTTCTCTCTCTTTCTTCTTTCTTCTCTTTCTTTTTCTTCTTCCATTTTCTTCTTTCTTTTCCTCCTTCCTTCCTTCTTTGTTTTCCTCCCTTTCATCCTCTCTCCATCTCGACTTGTTTTCTTCCTTCCTTCTTTCTTCTTTTCCTTTCTTTCCACTGCCTGGGTTCAAATCTCAGCTTTGGCACTTACTAGCCATTCAACTTCGGAAAATTTTATTTATTTTTTGTTAAAAGAAAAACCTTCAACAAATTAAATTTAATAGAGTTAAACTGAGCAAAGGGTGAGTCACAAATTGGGCAGCTCCCAGTATCCCAGCAGATTCAAAGAGAACCAGCACAGCTGCAGAGTGGAAGATGTATGGACAGAAAAAGGGAAGTAAAATACAGAAAACAGAAGTGAGGCACAGACACAGCTGGATTGGTTGTAGCTCAGGGTTTGCCTTATTTGAACCCAGTTTGAACAGTTGGCCACGTTTGATTGGTCAAAACTCAGTGATTGGCACAAGTGTAGATTACAGTCTGTTTACATAGCCAATTAGGTTACAGTTCACTGTGCACAGAGAAACTTTTAGGCTGAACTTAGAATATGTAAGGAAGCAGCTTTAGGCTAAACTTGTTAACACCTTTTATGTCCTCATTTTGTCCCTGTTGCCTTTCTTGGAAATTGAGGATTATATATTTCCCTCAAAGGGGCGTGATTAGAATTAAACGTGTTCAAGAATTGTGCTGTATTTCTATCGATGTAAAAACCCCAGATAATATACTAGTAAATAGAGTCCAGCAGTATAATAAACAAATAATTTCCTATGAAGTAGGGTTTGCTCCCAAAATGCAGGGATACTTCATTATTAGAAATTTAGGTCTATAATGTGGATACAATCACTATAATTTGGGCATTATAATAGTACTTACCTAATTAAGTTATTGTAAAGATTAAATGAGATATTTTATGTAATGACAAATAGTAAGTTTTGATATATTTTAGAGCTCTTTTTGTTCATAACATTATTATATCATAGATAACATATGAACATCCAGAGAATGGTGACCTTTTGATAAAACATAAGAACTCTTGTTGAATTAAATGTAGGAATTATAATAAATTAAGTAGAGAAAAATTTAATAAGATAAAAAATAGTTGCACAGGAATAGCAGTCAATATCATATTCAATGATGAGACATTAGCCAGATTATCATTAATCCCAAGGATACTTGCTGTGATAGCTGTAATTTAACATTATTCTAGGAACTGTTGCTAATTTAATAAGTCAAGAAATGTATATAAGATAAAAATAGCTGAAAAGAGTGAAACAATTCATTTTTTGCCTGTGATACATTTTTACACCAAAAAAGTCAACTAGTAAGTAAATTTAATAAGTTTGTTGCTGATGAAATAAATAGACAAATCAATAGTTTTTCCTATCTTTCAGCAATGGCCAGTTTGAAATTAGAATAGAGTAAGAGTTCTCTATGGAGCCAGGAGAAACCCTAGCAATGAACTGAACAAGTAATGTGCATGGCCTGTGAGAAACAAAGGACACGTTGCAATTGAGATTAAAAAAGAAGATTTAAATAGATGAACAAAAATATTATCTGCCTTCAGAGGAATAAGGTACCTTATGAAGATGTTAGTTTTATGCAAATAACTCAATAACTTTAATAAAATTCTAACAAAATTTCTGAGGAACTTATGTACCAAATAAAATTATAATTAAAAGAATATCATATTGTGTGGGGAAATTTTCCAAATACAATATGAAGTGAGGAAAGTAAGATGGAAAATTACATGCTTATGTCATTCCATTTTATAAATTAAGATCTAGGGGCAATAATATAAAATACCTGGAAAAAATACTCCCAAACTGACTGGTGCAGTGGCTCATGTCTGTAATCCCAGCACTTTGGGAGGCCGAGGTGGGCAGATCAGGCCAAGATTTCAGGACCAGCCTGGGCAACACGGCAAGACCCTGTCTCTGCTAAAAATACAAAAATCAGCCGGGTGTGATGGCACGCACCTGTAATCCCAGCTACTTGGGAGGCTGAGGTGAAAGAATCACTTGAACCCTGGAGGCAGAGGATGCAGTGAGCCGAGATTGAGCCACTGCACTCTAGCTTGGATGACAGAGTGAGACTCTGTCTTGAAAAAAAACAAATATACTCCCAAATTATGGGATAGTAAGGACTGGGATTCCTGGTACTAATTTTCTGTATTTTTTTCAGTTTTACACAATGAGAATGTATTACTTTCTGTATTTTTAAAAAAGGTATGCCACAGAAGTAAATCTAGTAATTTTATCAGTGTGAAATAGGCACACTGTTGATGATGACATTGACATTATTTTCTGTCAATCACACTAGGGCCCAGCAAAAACATCATTATCCACAGTTTTTTGTGCAATGGATAATATATTTAATAATTAACTCTCCACAGTATGTGGAAATTATGCTTTGATACTAAGTTTTAATTCACATAATAGGTTTCAGTGATGTGTTTCAGCACCCACTATAATTAGTTGATGGGGTTATATTCATAAAGACGTGGTCCAACATAGAATTGTGTTCCCTTTAAGACCTTTTCCATTTGAATTTATCCACTCTGCTGTGCCTGGATCAATCACAGACTCATACACACACACACAGACATATATACAGACACCTTTTTATTCAGATGATCATCATTTGTGGCTTTCAGAGAGTGCTTTTCATTTTATTTCTACCTTGTAGTAGAAAAATGTCAAGAGATTGAAAGTCAGGTGAGGTTTAGAAATATTGGCAGTGAGGTGAGGTTTAGAAACTTAAGAAATTAAATGAAAAGAAATGCACTTTTATATATTCTAATATATGTTTTATTTATATAGATATATTGTGATATTCTTACAGAGAATCTATCAAAACCTTTTCACAATACAAAAAATGATGCTAATTACTATCACTTGGGTTTCAATGAGTGCTTTATTTCATAATGCAAAGCATTAAGGTTGACAGTCTTTTGATAGAAAAAGGTGGAAAAATCCATGTTGGTCATTTATGCAAAAGCTTCCTTTATATGTTGTCATAATAAAATATTCATATTTGGAAGCCAAGTAAACATCTTAAGATATTTTAATAAAGCTTGTTTCTCTGTTAGTTCTCGATCTCCATGTTACACTTTCATATATAGTATCATAGGAATTTTACAATAGTTTAGTGAGTTTGATGTTATTATTGCAATATTACAGAAAAAGAAATTTGAACACAAAGATATTAAGTAATTTTCCAAGCAACAAAGAAAATAGTAGAAGGATCTAGCCTCAATGCCTGCTCATTATAATGCACAGTACTTTTGTTTTCCATCATATAACACATTCGTATCTGTGATATTTCCTCGGAATTTTTCAATATTTCTTCCAAAGTTATCAGTGTGTTAGTTATCTCGACATTTCCAGGCACTTACATTCAACAAACAAGAATGTCACATAATTTATATCCCTGGGAAGGGAAAGTTGATTTTTCTCCTTTGCAAGTGAAACCTGGGGATTGTCTCTTTGGCATCCTAGCGCTCTTAAAATAAGACGGTCACATCCAAGCTCTTTGCCCTGTTTGCAATGCCCTGTATGACCAGGCCCTGAGCTAGCTTGTTCAACCTTCATTTGTGCTGCCTGCCTGCTCCTCATTCTCCACTCTTCAGTCACGTGGTCTACTGCTGATGCTCAGAACACCACAAGCTCTTGTCTGCCTCAGGAATATCTTACTTGGTGTTCCTTGGATATGGTTTGGTTCTGTGTCTCCACCCAAATCTCAACTCGAATTGTACTCCCACAATTCCCATGTGTTGTGGGAGGGACCTGGTGGGAGATAACTGAATCATGGTTGCAGTTTTCCCCATACTGTTCTCGTGGTAGTGAATAAGTCTCACGAGATCTGATGGTTTTATCAGGGGTTTCCACTTTTTCGTCTTCCTCATTCTCTCTTTGCCAGCTGCCATCCATGTAAGATGGGACTTGCTGCTCCTTGCCTTCTGCCATAATTGTGAGGCTTCCCCAGCCACGTGGAACTGTAAGTCCAATTAAACCTCTTTCTTTTGTAAATTGCCCAGTCTCAGGTGTGTCTTTATCAGCAGCAGGTGTGTCTTTATCATACTAATACATCCCTCCACCTGGCTTATTCCTCAGCAACCAGCTTCTCATGCTTCAAGTCTCATCTCAACTGCTATAACTGGCCAGGCACGGTGGCTCACACCTGTAATGCCAGCACTTTGGGAGGCCAAGACAGGAAGATTGCTTGAGCTCTGGAGTTTGAGACAAGCCTAGGCAACGTATCAAGGCCCTGTCTCTACCAAAAGTAAAAAAAAAAAATTAGCCAGGCATGGGTGGTAGTGTGCCTGTAGTCCCAGCTACTCAGGAGGCTGAGGTGAGAGGATTGCTTGAGCCCAGGAGGTCGCGGCTGCAGTGAGCCATGATTGCATCACTGCACTCCAGAGTGGGCCACAGAGTGAGACCTTGTCTCAATTAAAAAAAAACAAAAATTAAAAATTAACTGCCATAACTTAGAGAGGCCTTCCTTAAGCACTAAATCTAAGTAGGACCCAGCCTTTCATTCTTTCCCAAGGCACCCTGTTTATTTCCTTTCTCAAATATAACGCAACCAGCAATACTTTTATGCCTTTGTTTACTCATTTGCTGTCTCTCTTCCTCTACTAGAACTTACGCTCAATAGGAGTAGGGAATTGCCAACTCACTCATCATGGTAAACCATGTTCCAGGCACATTCTTTGGACCACAGTGAGCCCTCACTAAAAACTGAGGGAATTAATACTTTTTTTGCATGATAAACACATGAAGCCTGGACAGAAAACTTCAGACACCCATTCTTTCACATAGTCCTAATTTCTCTTGCAAGTTTCAGTAATACAGAAGGCAAATCACGAGCCCTGAGATAAGATAGTATTCCATTGTCCTCTAAAGCCAGGCTTATGAACACAGACTCATGAAATATTCAAAGAAAAACAAAATTGTGGTCAATCTCATTCACCAGGAAATCTGATGTTCATTCAATTGCTATAATTGTAGTGAATGCCACTTTTAAAAAGATACCTTGCTTAAAAGGATATTATTAACATTCATATAATGATTTTTTTTCTTTTTCTTTTCAGAGTTTCTGGAAGCCTGTGGTTAGGAAATCTTTCAGTTTTCTAATTAGTTTTGTTTTTTATTTATTATTGGTTTGTTTGCTTTTTCTGAAGAGTTAATTACATTTCAGAGTACATAAGACAGACAGTACACAATCTCTTGTATCTTACTCTAAATTTAACTTTGCAGTCGTGAGTCTTTGTTACCCTATGCTAACTACTTCTGCTTTGAGTTGTTTCAAATTTTGATTTACACTATGGATAAAAATCCAGCTACCAGACTATGTAAACTCTTTAAGAAAGAAAATACAATATGTTGGAAGTTTAGTACTTTATTCTCAGCAGTAGGCATTTATCCTGCTCCTACTACATGCACAGTTCTAGCAAAGAGCAAAAATAATGCAAATGGCTGTAGGGAAATAGTGTCTGGTATATCCCGATATTTTTTAATAGGCATCTTCAAAGAGATAACCCCCAAAGAAGAGCTTATCTAATTTGAATTGAAAACATAAAGGGGTTTCTTATAAATGGACTGACTTGCCTTGAAGTTGATATGCCAGGATTAATTATTAAAATAACCTTTTATTTATGAAATTTTCTAAGTTACATTACTCCAAAGCAAATGGAAAGAAGAAATAAAATTAGCCACGCAGCGTGCCACAATTAAAAAACAAAAACCCCCAAATCCACTAAATTGCACGCAGCATCTTTCCTTTACATCGTTATTCAGAAAACTGGGACTAGGACTTTGTTCATAGGCCAGCAGTAAATACATTGGCTATGACGTCAAAGAACTTTAAAGCAAACTCAATACAATAAGACTCATTACTCTTTGAGGCACAACGTTATTGGTGTATGGTACGTTCATTCCGTGACTTTCTTGAGTCAGTGGATTACATTTCTCAAAATGATTCCTTTTTTTTAATGCCTAAGCAAGCATGCATTTTAATTTACTGCAGGTCTGAGAAAGTTTGTGTGGAGTGACTTGTCTTTAAGTAAATATAAATTTATCTTCGGTGACAAGCTAATACACATCACACCAGAGAATTTGGTATGGACTGATTTCTGTTTGTGGGAGAGAATAATACTGGCATGTTTATTCTTCTATAAAGTTCATGGGGAAAGGGGATAAAGAAAAGATGGATTTTTCGAGTGGTCCTAATTACAAACAGATTACAACATTGATATTGTATGACAGTAATGGAGAAGAATATGCTTCGATTATGCAATGACAAAGAACGGTGGATTAGGGACCACTGAGCTGGTGAATAAGTTGGAGGTAAGAGTAATTTGCAGGAAGATCACTTAAAGTCGAGTTTTCCTAGGCTAGGAACAGCCTGAAATTAGGGCAATCATCTGAATAATTCTCTGCCTGACTCAGGACTGGGGGTTGATCAGAATCAGCAAGTCATCTCAGTGGGAACAGAATGGAAGCATATTTGCTCCATAGGGAATATATACTTCTGCAAGACAATAACAGCTGGAAAGTCCCATTTTTGGTCTTAGGAAATACATAAAACATATAGAAACATCATTTCTCTATTCATCTTTGAACCAGGTCATCAACAAACATATGGTTTTTATCTTTTGTCTATTCTATACACAATGTTGTAAAAATTCAAAATGAATATAATCAAAGAGCATCCAGAATAAAAGTGTGATTATAGGGAGAAGGTAAGAAGATAGCACAAACAAATGCACGTTTTTCCATATTTCGTTTCTGATGTTTGGATATCATGCATTTGTTTTCCCTGTAGAGATATTAAGCTGCCAAATGAGAGTTTGGGGGAAGTCTACATAAAACATATCTCTCTTTTTATTACATTTTAAAAGGCTGTCTGTTTTCCTATTTTGAAATTACTTATTACCTAAGTTATGCCAAATCTTTTCATTGCCCCTCAAATGGTCCAAATATAATCCTATAAAGTACAGACAGATACAATTTAATGCCCCAGATTTCTACTTCAATTTATTTTTTTAAATTGCTTATATTTAATTCTTCTCATTAAGCCCATGACTACTCAGTAATCCATTTATCACCTGCATTGGGCTCACAGTGGGGGCTCAGCATTTGACCCAGATTTCTGTTTTGTTTTTGTTTGCCTGAATGTGCTATGGCCAAACCTAATTTAGCAAAACAAGAGATTAAACTTAGGGACAAAGTTTCAAATTCTTAACTTCACAAGAAGTCTTTGTCTGTCCCCCTAAGAAAGTAAATAAATGAAGACATAAGCTAGGAAGACATGTTAAAATGAAATGATGGCTGCATTTAAGAATCAAGGTCAGCTCTTGGTTTACAGTGACAATGTGCACATATATGTACATATTGTTTCCACAGTCCTCTTCCTGGGGGAGATTTATGGCCTCTGGTGGCTGTTCTGAATTAAGGAAATTGTCTGAACACATCAAATATTAAAAAATTCAATACCCACAATTTTTCATGGATCATAAATGTGCTAAAGTTAATTCTCCCAAGCTCAATGATTATATTTTAGCAGATCTATGTGTATGAAAACTTCCATAATAGAAAAAAATAAATAATTTCATAATTTTACCCTATGATAAGGTAATGATAATGATATGTCCTAATATTTGTTGCATTGATCATGTGGCAGGCCATTTTATATTCATTATCTCATCTGATTTTCTTAACTACCGTATGAAGTGGGTTGAATGAATAGGACTTTTGGATATAATCACGAGCATCTTTATTTGTCTCCCCATGTTCCTTTAAAATTTGTGCAGTGTCTTAGTCCACTTGTGCTGCTATAAAAATACTTGAGACAGGGTAATTTATAAACAACAGATTTTTTTTTTTTTTGTCTTAGTTCTGGAGGCTGGGAAGTCCAAGTTCAAGACCCCAGCAGGTTTGGTGTCTGATAAGAGTTGCTTTCTGTTTCCAAGATGTGACTTGTTGCTGCATCCTCTGAGAGGATAACTGCTGTGTTCTCATATGGCAGAAGGATGGAAGGGCACAAGGGCCTAGCTATCCTCCTCCAGCCCTTTTATGACTCTCATCCGTGAGAGCAGAGCCCTTATGACCTAATCACCTCCTAAAAACCCACCTCTTAATATTGTTGAATTGGGGATTAAGTTTTAACATAAATTTTGGAGAGGTTGAAACATTCACACTGTAGCATAGTGAGAAAGTTCTTAGGACTCCTCATGGAAATGTAATCAGGCCCCATATTTTCTTCTGACTTCTCTTAAGGAAGCACAACTCCTACAGTCACTTTAAGCCACAAAATATAAGCTCAATTTTAGTATCTAGTTTATGAGGAATATTTGAAGTAAAAACTACTTTCTTCTGAGTCCAAAAAATCTCATAATTCACATTTAGCATTCCAACCCAGAGCTACTTGCCCATCTGGTCATTCTTATAGGATAGGATCCGAGTAAACCACCACGCCTGAAAACACTCATAACTTATAAAAAGTAGCTTAGATCCAATATTTATTAGATACAAAAAGTATATTTATAAGGTAAGCTAAGGCATAATGACTGACAGGACAAAAAGCTCCTATGTATACAACATTAGTGTAAGAAATAGAACATTCTGTGTGCCTTTCCTAGTGCCATTATGGTAATGCATCTTTGTGATGGGTATCTGTAGTTCATGCATTATCTCTGTATTTTATTGTATGAACTTACTATAATTTCTCATCTATTTTACTACTACTGGACATTGTACTGTTAAATTGCATTTTCATGATTATTGATGAGATCGAGCATCTTTTCACATATTTATATTTCATTCTTATTACCTCCTCCTCTGTCTTTTGTGTATTTTTTTAATCAGATTGATTTTTGGTTCTTTCTCTCTCTTTCTCTGTGTGTGTGTGTGTGTGTGTGTGTGTGTGTGTGTGTGTGTATTTCCTGGTCCATAACCCTTTCACAATTATGGCTATTGATATTTTATGTCAATGCATAGCTTGTCTTTTTATTTTCCTTATGATCATTTTTAATAAAGCGGTCTTAAACCTAATGCAATCAAATGTATCAATAATTTTCTTTCTGCTTTGCATTTTTTGCTTTGTTTAACAATTCTTCTTTATCCCAAGATTCTAAATATATTTTCTTATATTGCCTTCTAAAAGTTTTATAGTTTTGCCTTTCATATTTAAGTCTATAATCCAACTGCAATTGATTTTTGTGTATGGGGTGATATAAAAGCTCAGTGTCATTTTATCCATATGAATGACTCTCCCAAAACCATTTATTGCAAGATCCATCCTTTCCTCACTGTTCTGTAAAGCCAGATCTATCATTAGATTTCCACGTATTTGTGAATCAGCTTGGGGAGTTCTGTATTCTGCTCCATTGATCAATTTGTCTGTCCTTGCAATAATGATAAATTGTCATAATTACCATAGCTTAAAAATAAGTTTAGACAATTTGTATGCCATTCAGCCACAAAGAGTTTCTCCTTCAGGAATATTTTGGACATTCCTGGATGTTTGCTTTTTCATCTTAATTTTAGAACCAATGTGTCACAGTTCCCACATACACAGAATGAAACTAAACAAAATAAAACACCCTGTCAGGACTGTGATTGTGATTATTTTAAATCCATAGATTCCATGATGCAATCTATCCATTTTATTATTAATTCATAGTAAAATTATTAATATTATTATGGAATTATTAATTCCATGACTAAATCATGGAATCTGTGGATTTAAGATAACTGCAATCACAGTCCTGACAGAGTGACGTCCTCACCTTGCCTTTACGACATGTCTTCTTATCAATATCAACCAGGCAAGTCCTTCTTTCTTAACTATGGTTTTTGGTGTTGGCTTGATTCGATGGGGTTATTAATTTTCCCATAATATTCCATTATGAAAAAAAATTTCCATTAATTCCAAATTTTAGAGTGTTAATTGAGTTCCTGGAAAAAAAATTCAACTAAGATTTTATTGGGATTGCAAAATTGTGGGTAAATTTAGGGGAGAATTTACACCTTTATATTAGGCGGTACCATCCAAGAGCATAAATGTCTTTTTATTTACTTAGACTATCTTTTTATTTTTAATTTAAGATCTAAGGTCTTCGCCATAGATTGTATGTGTTCCTGTTTAAGGAATGCTTGTTGCTGTTGATGGCATTTAGTTTTTTTATTATACTTTAAGATCTGGGGTCCATGTGCAGAACCTGCAGGTTTGTTACATAGGTATACAAGTGCCATGGTGGTTTGCTGCACCCATCAACCTGTAATCTGCATTAGGTGTATCTCCTAATGTTATCCCTCCCCTAGCCCCCATGCCCCAACAGGCCCCAGTGTGTGATGTTCTCCTCCCTGTGTCCATGTGTTCTCATTGTTCAGCTCCCACTTATGAGTGAGAACATGTGGTGTTTGGCTTTCTGTTTTTAAGTTAGTTTGCTGAGAATGATGGTTTCCAGCTTCATCCATGTCCCTGCAAAGGACATGAACTCATCCTTTTTTATGGCTGCATAGTATTCTATGGTATATATGTGCCACATTTTCTTTATCCAGTCTATCATTAATGGACATTCGGGTTGGTTCCAGGTCTTTGCTATTGTGAACAGTGCCGCAATAAACATATGTGTGCATGTGTCTTTATAGTAGAATGATTTATAATCCTTTGGGTATATACCCAGTAATGGGATGGCTGGGTCAAATGGTATTTCTAGTTCTAGATCCTTGAGGAATAGCCACACTGTCTTCCACAATGATTGAACTAATTTACACTCCCACCAACAGTGTAAAAGCGTTCCTATTTCTCCACATCCTCTCCAGCATCTGTTGTTTCCTGACTTTTAATGATCGTCATTCTAACTGGTGTGAGAGGGTATCTCATTATGGTTTTGATTTGCATTTCTCTGATGGCCAGTGATGATGAGCTTTTTTTCATATGTTTGTTGGCCACGTAAATGTCTTCTTTTGAGAAGTACCTGTTCATATCCTTCACCCACTTTTTGATGGGGTTGTTTGTTTTCTTCTTGTAAATTTGTTTAAGTTCTTTGTAGATTCTGGATATTAGCCCTTTGTCAGATGGATAGATTGCAAAAATTTTCTCCCATTCTGTAGGTTGCCTGTTCACTCTGATGATAGTTTCTTTTGCTGTGCAGAAGCTCTCTAGTTTAATTAGATCCCATTTGTCAATTTTGGCTTTTGTTGCCATTGCTTTTGGTGTTTTGGTCATGAAGTCTTTGCCCATGTCTATGTCCTGAATGGTATTGCCTAGGTTTTTTCCTAGAGTTTTTATGGTTTTAAGTCTTACATTTAAGTCTAAAGACTTGAGTTAATTTTTGTGTAAGGTGTAAGGAAGGGATCCAATTTCAGCCTTCTGCATGTGGCTAACCAGTTTTCCCGACAGATGGTATTTAGTTTTTATTAAATTTTCTGGTTGCTTATATTTTTTGTAGAAACGGCTATTAATTTTTGTGTTTTGGTCCTATATTTAGCCACCTTGTGAAAATATCATATTAGTCCTAATAGTTTTTCAGGTTATTTTACTTTATTGTCTTTCTTTTCTTCTAGTCTTTATTTCTTTTTCTTTCCTCACACATCGACAAGAACTCCAGTACCATGTTAACTAGTAGCAACAATATTGGTATCACATCAAGCACTCCTACTCCTATCAAAACCCTTTTCTCTGAACTTGAGTTATAGGAGAAGGAGTAGAAATAACACACAGAACATCAGCAGGTCTCTTTAGATCATATAGCTTGCAGTAGTTGGAGCTGTGACACAAGCCTGCTTCATTTCATCCCAAAGACTTTGCTTGATCTTCATGCAGATGTATTGTACTTACTACAATAAACACTAGACTTAATTCACTTCAATAAATATTTATTGATTATTTACTGGTAAAAATAAATATTATTCTAAGTCACTTTTTGTTTGTTTAAAATTTGTATTATAATTTCATTATAGTATAATTACATTCATAAAAAATGAGAATAATATAATACAGTAATTCATCTCATCAATTCCTCAAAAAAAGTTAAAAACCCAAATTCTTGGAATATTCTCAGCTAGGAAACTCCTCAAAAAGATTAGTTAACCAGAAGATGAAACAAGAACACTGCCATTTTTCAAAGTATTAAATTACCCAAGTGAAAGTGTAACATCAGTTTTATAAAAGGAACGTTTTACTTTTCACTTGAATAATAGACCTTAAAAGCTAAAAGTTAGTCATTTCAAGTTTGCTCATCTTTCAGGGTTGTATTTGATTATTCATAATGAGAAGGCAGCACATTTGAAAGTAGACTATTAGAGGAAATAGAACTTTAAAAAATTTTTCAAGTGACTGCACAAATAAAGAACCTCATTAATCAAGATAACTCCATTAAAAAGTTGGCTTTAGACACACATCACATGCAGTTGTCATTTTTACCCCTTTGGGATCTATTTCACTTTCAGACACTTGCAAAACAAGTTTTATCCTCTTGCACTCAATCAGGATTCTAATCCCTTTGTCATCAAGTATTTGGAAAGTATTATAGGAAAGAAATGATTCAATAAACATTTATGAGGTACCAACTGGGCCATAGGTGTTGTGCAAGACACTCATGATATAGAGAAAAATGCAATCATCTCCCTCACTTGTCTCCAAAGCCAGAGAAGAGACATGAATTGAGCAGAGCCTTCCAACAGCAAGAGATAAGTACTGTAATCAAGGCCCGTTGGATGGTTAGAAAGTACAGTTAGATAATGTATTAAATATCTATTACTGCATACTGATATTACCACAAATTTAGCAACTTAAAAGCAACACAGATTTATTATCTTTCAATACTAAAGGATCAGGTTTGGGGGCATGTTTTGACTGTGTCCTTTCCAAAATCTTACAGGGCTACAATCAAGATGTTGGCTTGGGCTGTGCTCTCCTCTGAGGTTTGACTGGGGAAGTATCCATTTCCAAGTTCACATAGTTGTGGTAGCATCAGTCCTTTGTAGGTGCTATAATTATGGCCTAATTTTCTTGCCAGGTGACAACTGAAGGATGTCTCCAGTTCCTTGCTATGTGGCACTTTCCAACATTACAGCTTGCTTCTTCAAAGTCAGCAAGGAAAAGAGAGACCCCAGCATGATAGGGACTGCAATCTTATGTGACATAATTGAGTGCATATAACCACTTGTTCTGTATGTCTACAAGCAATTCACAGATTCCACCCATACTCAGGTATTGGTGAAGGATCACATCAGAGCATGAACACTACATAATGGGGGCAAGTTTAAGATTCTGTCTGACATAGATATCCTAATCTGGCCCTGGGTGCTAGCTGATGCCTGAAAACATGGATGAGCAGGACAAACATTCCAAACAGAATGCATATACTCAGAGTAAGAAAGCAAAGACTAGTTAGAGAAATTTAAATAGTCCTTGGACTGTTACATGATGGGGAGGAGGTGAGACTGGGTTGAAAATGGATGGTAATCATAGTGACCAGTGTTGAAGAACATTTACCATGGTCAAGTTCCTTTCAGAGAAATTTACATATCTTGTTTTCCCTTAATTATCGTAATAACCCCATGAGGTTACTTCTATTATTATCCCCATTTTGGAGATAAATAGAAGTAGAAAGAAGTTAAGACATGTTTCCCAAGGGAGGTAAACAGAGACCAGGTTATAAATAACCTCATATCACTTGTCAAGGAATTTTTATCTTGATGATACTTATATATTTATTGGAGATTTGTTGGAGATTCAGGGGCAGTGTGCATGTGTTTCGGAGTGGTCAGTGAATTAGGATCAGGAAACAGTGCAGCTCGATTTTTAAGATATTGCAGTAATCTAAATAAATGCTGAGGGACTGGTCTGAGTCAGAGGCAGTGAGCTTGGAGGAGATGGGCTAGAATTAAGAGATATTTAGAAGGTTCAGTATCAAGGCACTAGTCTGATGTGGGTGCAGAAGGGATTAGGTATGATTCCTAGGATTCTGATGGAGCAATTGAGTGAATGATTGTGCCACTCACAAAGACAGGTTAACAGATGGAGGAGTGAGTTTGGAAGAAAGAGGAGATAGTGGGTTCAGTTAAGGAAACTTTAGTGAATTCAATTCTTGTTAAAGTAGAAAGTAAGGTCATCAGCTAATGTGGGGTGATTAGGGGACAGTAGCCAAGAGTGGAGGGCATCTGGAACTATCACCGTGATGCACACGATAGTAATTTAATCAAAGGTAAATAAAGTCATGGCTGTATATGTAGAGCCTAGGGAGGTTGGAGAGGTTGATCATGGCATCTTGGCTGTATGGGAGGAAAATAAAGCCAGAACAGTGAAGGGACTAGAAGAACTGGCAAAGCATTGACAGAGAATGGAAAGTTCACATAGAAAACAAAATCTAAAGCCCTCACCATGACCTACAGGTTCTACACGATTTTGGCCATGGTCATCTCTCCAAAAGCCCCAGCTTATTCATTGACTGGTATAAGTATGATCCTACTGTATGGTGTTTGCAACAGCTGTTCCCTCTACCCAGATTACTCTTTCCCAAGATATCCCCATGGCCCCACCAACTTCCTTCAGAATTCTGTTTCTATGTTGCCTCCTCAAAGTGTCCTTGCTTGACCCCTTATTTAAAATAGCACCTCTTTTCACTACCTATCCCCTTGTTGAATTTTATTTTTTATTTTTAGCAATGATCACTATTAGCCACTATATGTAATTGCCCAATGGGTTCTTTCTGCCCATTGCACAGATAAAATCAATCCACTGAGACTACAGCATTAGTTGACTTGAGGCCAGCCCATGTGAGAGAACTGGAATTATCACTCAAATCAATCTCCCTGAAGGATCGGAGGTTAGGGGTCTTTATGGACAATTTGGTGGGCAGGGGCTAGGGAATGGGTGCTGCTGATTGGTTGGGAAATGAATCGTATAGGTGTATAAATGGTCCTCATATGATGAGTCCATCTCTGGGTGGGACAATGTGATCAGTTGAGTCATGGGTCATGAGTCCAGATGGGGTCAGTCTGAAAAACATCTCAAACAAACCAATATTAGATTCTACAATAGTGATGTTATCTGTGAGATCACTTGGGAAAGTCACAAATCTTGTGACCTCTGGCCACATGACCCCTGAACAGTAAGGGATTATAGAAACTACGCCTATGGTTTATTAGAGTTTAGACCCTTCTCATAATCCTAACCTTGTGGTCTTTCATTAGTTTTACAATGGTAGTTTAGTTTTGGGAAGAGTATTATCATCTTCACTTTAAGGTTAAGCTATGAACTAAATTCCTCCCAAAGTTAATTAGGCCTATGCCCAGGGATGACCAAGGAAAGCTTGGAGGTCAGAAGCAAGATGAAGTCAACTGTCAAATTTCTCTTACTGTTGTAATTTTGCAAAAGTGGCTTCATATGTTATGTACTTATTGTCTCTTTATTTTCAATCTCTCCCACTAGGCTGTTAGGGCAGAGAGAATAACAACTTTACAATACCTTTGATTAAGTAAGTCTTGCATATAATTAAAAAACCAAATGATTTTAATGTACAGTGAAAATTCTTGCAGTGATTCATCTGTTCAGTCCCTCTTCCCTAGAAGATAGGCACATTTATTAAATTCTCGTCTGACTTTTCAGTTTCCTTATAGAAGTATAAGCAAATATGAATATATGTTCTTAGCTTTATTCTTCCTTTTTTGCAGAATAGAGAATTCATTAAACATATCACTGGGCTACTGGCTTTCTCCATATTGCAGTTTTCTCCCATCAATGCATACAGAAAGTCTTCAGTTTATTTTTGTTTTGGGGATTTGGAGGTTGTGGATTGTTCAATTTACAGTGGCATAATGTTTCACTAAATACCATAGTTTGTTTAACTAGACCTCCACTAATGAGCATTTGGGTATTTTCTAATTTATATCTCTTTATTCAATGAATAACCTTATGTATACATTATTTTTTCTGTGTACAAATATAGCTGCAGAAGAAATTCCCCAAAGTGAGAAAAAGGCTACATACATGTGAAATTTGGTAGATAATGCCAAATTGCTCCCCATCGGGATTCTACCACTTTATACTCCCACCAGCCATGTGTAAAAGTTCCTGTTTCCTCACAGCCTTGCTAAACAAAGCTGCAAAACAAGGGTCTTGTCAATCAGTGAATTTTTGCCAGTCTGAAAGTTAAAAAAAAAAAAAAGACATCTTAGTATAGTGTTTTGTTTGTATTTTGCTAAGTATGAGTGAGGCAGAGATTTCTTCCTTATGTAAAGAGATTTTATATATTTACATGCATTTTTCATTTCTAGAAACTGTCTGTTCTTTTCTTTTATGAAAAAGACTGTCTATTTTCCCCACTGTATTCTCAGCATTTAGGACAGTACCTAGTCTATAGTGAGCTTGTTAAATATTTGCTGAATAAATGGCTATGACAAGGGTGAAATTCTAGGCTAAAGAGGTGAGGGAAAGAAGAGGTGGAAGCAGGACGGGAAAACTTTAAGATCATGGTTGTGGTGGTGGAGCAGTTTGAAATAATGATGTGCTTTTTTAGGTGTTACCATGGCAGCAGAGGTCATAGCCACAAAGATCCTTATAACAGAGAAACATGACACCAAGGGATGAGACAGGTCATCAGCATAGATGAGGACATGAAATAAAACGTCACACTGTGAGCTGTTCTGGGCAGAATGTGCATCTATAAGCCCGCTGAAGGATGCAGGTAAAAATGACGTTGTCATTATAATCAGGTGTCCCATTGACTTCACCCAAGATGATCCCCTGGGCACCCAATCCTTCTTGCTTTGGGTCTAACTGCACTCCTCATCCTCTCACTCTCCTGTTATTTTTCATTCTGTCTCTGGCTTGGCTACCTTGGTTTATTAACTCTTCTGCCCTTGGATGCACTCCCTCACCTGTGTCTCCACTCCTTCTCCCTATTGTTGTTCAGATTCACCCTCTCTCCTTCCCTCTTGGACCCAGAGTTCTGGAACCTGCCCCTCTCCCTGCTTTTTGCCCAGAGGGTTGGCTCTTGGATACAGAAAATAAATTTTATTTTTTTCCCTGCTCTTGTCTTTCATTAGCAAATGGAATCATTTGTAATTACCAAAGCTGCATGTTGGCAAATTCCTCTCTCTCAAAAATGTGGACAGCTGTCATAGAAAACGACTTTCTAAAGTAAGATGACTCTTTAACAAATTGGGGTATGACAATCATGAAAATGAAAGTGTACCCTTCCAGTCTTTGTGAAGCAACTTATCTGTTTTGAAGTCTTTTTATAGTGTCACTGTGTTTTTAGTAGATATTTCTTTTGTTCACTCTTTATATTAGGAAAAACAATTCTATTACTGCAAATTCAATTGAATTTAGCAAGAATTTATTGAGCACCTAGTAATGTTCCTAGCATTGTGCTAGAAGTTGTGGGGAAAACAGATGAAGTATATGATATACCCTTGCCCTCGAGGAGTATAGGATTCTAGCAAGAAACAATATGTATGCAAATAATCCAATTAGGCTGGAAACCCACAGAGTTCAAATATGAAAAAGTCTAAAATAACATAAGTCAACTGCATATAAGTTATACCAGTGCCTGGTTCATTGTAGGACCTCAATAAGTCATTTAATTAGTGCAAAAAATGGACAAAATGGGTGGGACCAACTCTTACTAAAAAGATGAAGAGAAATCAAAAGTTGCTGGGGTTTCTGGTGTGGCTTCAAGGATGTGGTAAGATGTCAGGTAATATCATATCTGAAGATTACATTTCAGATATTATGAAAGTGATAAATGAAGGTGACATTTCAGTGGAGAAAAAAAAGGAAGGACACTGACTGATTATCCAGTTAGCTGGTGGGTATCTTACAAGAGAGAAGATTTAGTAAGCTTTTAGAATTATTTCTTCTCACTCACTATAGAGATGTGTCAACACCAGTGTGATTCACTCCCAAAAGGGAGAGCTGTGCTTTTCAAAGCACCATTGTATTAGTCTATTCTCACATTGCTATAAAGGAATACCCAAGACTGGGTAATTTAAAAAGGAAAGAGGTTTAATTGACTCACAGTTCTGTATTGCTGGGAAGCCCTCAGGAAACTTACAATCATGGCAGAAGGCACTGCTTCACAAGGTGGCAGGAGAGAGAATGAGTGCCAAGCAAAGGGGGAAGTCCCTTTTAAAACCATCAGATCTTGTAAGAACTCACTTACTATCATGAGAACAGCATGAGGGAAACTACTTCCATAATTCAGCTATCTCCACCTGGTCTTGGCCTTGACACATGGGGATTATTACAATTTAATGTGAGATTTGGGTGAGGACACAGAGCCAAACCATATCAACTGTATATTGAAGAATTTCCCAAACTGGGAGAGAAGAAGGGCTCCTGTGGCCACTGATAATCCATAAATGCCCATCAGGATAGTTGATATGTTTAGCCAATGACAGAACCTCCTTCAGGGCTCAAAGATAGACAATATTATTGGAGGACATCTGTTTAAAAAAAAAAAACTTCATGACTTCAAAACAAGGAGTTTGGGGGAAACTAAATTTAGTGTCTCAGGAGATAACATGGCAATGTGGTTGAGTGTATTTCATTGAAATTATTTTCAAAGAGAAGGTCAAGCTCTCCTGCTCAAGAAACAACATAGAGACACTGTTTTTCTCCTTTTTTCCTTTCAATCCAGTCAATCACCAACTATCATCAAATCCATATTCTGATAAATCCCTGGAATCTTCTCACTCTCCACCCTTCTCATTCCTATTTCCTCCGTATAATTCTCCAGAGTTCTTACCTGCCTAGCTGCCAGGGCTCCTTAGTGGATTCCCTGTCTTCAGTTAGAATCTTTCAATCTAACCTCCACATTGCAGCAGAATAAATTCTAAGGAGCAAATCTGACACATCATACCTCTGCTTAAACCTGTTCAGATCTACTATCTTGTGGATAAATTTCACACTATAAATGGTGATAGTTAAGGCCACTAATGATTTGTCTCTTTGCCCCACCTCCAGCACCATTTTTCAGCATACCCCCAAACCTTTCCCTTATAGGCATATGGAACTGCTTGTTGATCCCTCAGCTAGCAGCACTTCCTCCTAATTCTGAATGTAAGTTATCTTCCACTATTGGCCCTGACCCACAAATCTTCTGATGCTCTTACCCAGGAAACTCTTCCTTGTCATTGAGGACTCATTGTGGCAGTTGCTCTGAGGAGCTTGTCTTGGCAGAATCCCCACTGCCAAACCAATATTGGCTATCCATTAGTACCTACTGCCTCCAGGCTCCCATTGTACTCTGTACTTCCCTCTGTGGCATGTATCATACTCTGTATTAATTGTTGTTTATCACTCTATTGCCCCAAAAGCCCGAGAGGTTCTTAAGACCAGGATAGCCTCATTCATCTTTGTACCCACAGAATCTCATATATATCTGGCACAGTTCTAATGGACACTCAATAAATAGTTAACTCTCAAAACAGAATATCCATCACAAAAGGCAAGGTGAAAAAATTCACTAGAAAACTCATGTTTGCAAAAAACCGATAGTTGCGACCCTGTGGTATCATTCAAGAAAGTGCAGGTGGGGTGCACAGGGTGGGGTTGGGTATAAAAAGTCTATGAGTTCAAGGCTGCCAAGGAGCTGAAGACTCAGCCAAGAACAATTTTAGGTTCTTATTTTCCCAGCAAGGCAGCAGCTGGTGCCTGGCAGAAGGGGAATGGTGTTGCCATGTCACTGAACAGCAATCATGGAGTGGCCACAGAGCCAGCAGCCTAAATACTCTTCCCTGAGCCAGAATAGAGCTGTAGGGAAAAGGTGGTAGCTCAGTGAGCATCAGCTGGAGAAAGCAGCAGAGGCTATGGTGGCTCCTGGCAGGGAACTGCTTACCCAGGCAAACACTGTAATTAAGACTAATAGGGCATGAGGCCAGTCTGAGAGGCTAAATACCCAAAATTTAGAATGTAGCTAAACAAACACACTGTTTATAAAATCTCCCAGGCAAGAAACCTGAAAAACATCTTTCCTTTGCTTCCCACCACCTACATCCAGACAGTCACCAAACCTTGATGATAGCATATAATACATGTCTAAAGATTTCTGCTCTTTCCATCATTCTTTTCCCCATCCTTTATCATTTAAATCTAGACTATCCTTAACAGCCTACTAATGGGTTTCTATGCACCGATAAAATTCCTTCAATCTATCCTCCATACTCCTGGAATTTATATTTCTGTAGAAGTTAAACAGAGTCATGTCACCTTCCTTTTTAAGGATAATTTTGCATCTCTAATTGCCTACGAATAAAGGCCTATTGTTTAGCATTCTTAAGAAATTGAATGCTGGTTTTCTCATTTGTAAAATAGGAAAACAGTACCTACCTCATAGAACTCTTTGAGGATTAAAGGGTTTAATATACATGAAGCTTAAGAATTGTGTCCAGCATGGAGCAAGGACTATAATAAGTTAGTTATTATCAATAGTATTATTTTTTATCAGGATTTTCTCCAAGATTTCTTACGATCTGGTCCAATCTCATTGGATAAAGAAAAAAATATATATCAATGCAGACGCTGGACTCACTGGTCTGGATTCAAATCTAGAAAGACACTAGCTGCGTGATATTAGGCAAGATACCTAAGTCTCAATTTTCTCATGTGTAAGACAGGAATTATAGTAGTTTCCACCTTAATGGATTTTTTGTTTTGTTTTGTTTTCTTGTTTTGAGATGGAGTCTCTCTCTGTCACCCAGGCTGGAGTGCAGTGGCGCAATCTCAGCTCACTGCTACCTCTGTCTCCTGGGTTCACACAATTCTCTGCCTCAGCCTCCCAAGTAGCTGGGATTATAGGCACCCGTCACCACGCCTGGCTAATTTTTTTGTATTTTTAGTAGAGACGGGGTTTCACCATCTTGGCCAGGCTGGTCTTGAACTCCTGACCTCATGATCCACCCGCTTTGGACTCCCAAAGTGCTGGAATTACAGGCATGAGCCACTGCGCCTGGTCAATGAATTATTTTGGTAAGTTTAATACAGAAGGAAAGGTTGGCAAAGGTGATCAAGAAGGAGATGCCTAAGAATTAGGAGGAGAAACAGGAAGGAATATTCTTCCAAATGCCAAATAAAAATAATTTGAAGAAGAATATGGTTGAAAGTTTTAAATGTTCCGGAAGAATCCAGCTAAGTGAAATTTCAAAAGAAGTCTTAGATTTGAAATAGGAAGACTAAGGACCTCAACAAGAACAGTGTTGGAAAATTAATGCAGAGGGAAAGTAATTTCAATGGCTCAGGGAAATGGAAGTGTCACAGTAATGTGTTAGAAAAAAGTTGCTTGGAAGCCAGGTTTTCCTGAGATTCTTTTGAGCGTCTACAACTTCTGGAAAAACAGGTATATATAAAAATTGAGTTCTCAAATCTCAGGCTCAAGATTTGCCTCTAAGAAATGAGCAATATGAATCCTAACAAACACATGCCAGGTATAGCATTACTGTGTGTCAGCCTTTGGTTTAAGTGCTTTCGGTGTATGCTAATAATCTAATCTTCACAATCCTGCTATTCCTGTTTGTGTGTGTGTGTGTGTGTGTGTGTGTGTGTGTGTGTGGTTTTTGTTTGTTTGTTTGGAGATGGAGTCTTGCTCTGTCACCCAGGTTGGAGTGCAATGGTGCGATCTCACTTACTGAAACCTCCACCTCCTGGGTTCAAGGAATTCTCCTGCCCCAGCCTCTTGAGTAGCTGGGATTATAGGCATGTGCCACCATGCCCAGCTAATTTGTGTATTTTGAGTAGAGATGGGGTTTCACCATGTTGGCCCAGCTGGACTTGAACTCTTGACCTCAGGTGATCCTCCCGCGCAGGCCTCCCAAAGTGTTGGGATTACAGGTGTAAGCCGCAGGAATATGGTCAGGCATGAGCCACTGCCTGATAGAGATAGGATTTAGAACCAGTTAATCTGGCTTCAAACATGCTGTGTCTGTTCATATGTTACAGCTCTTAATTCAATTCAATTTAACAAATAATTTTTAAATGTCTGTCTAGTGCCAGGTACTGCTAAAGGCTCTTGGGGATGCATTAGAAAATAAAAAAGACAGCAAGGTGCGGTGGCTCACGCCTGTAATCCCAGCACTTTGGGAGGCTGAGGCGGGCAGATCACGAGGTCAGGAGTTCGAGACAAGCCTGGCCAACATGGTGAAACCCTGTCTCTACTAAAAATACAAAAATTAGCCAGGCTTGGTGGCAGGCACCTGTAATCTCAGCTACTCAGGAGGCTGAGGCAGGAGAATCCCTTAAACCTGGGATGCAGAGGTTGCAGTGAGCTAAGATTGCACCACTGCATTCCGGCCTGGGCAACAGAGCAAGACTCAATTTCAGAAAATAAAAAGAAAAGAAAAAAGACAATGACATATCTTGCAGACACCAGAACTTTAAAAATAGACCTGACTTAAAGGCCTTAATCTACCCTTTTTTACTTTTTATGTCATCCAGTGTGGGCAACATGTGAAGAACACGCCATCATGTCAAGAACATGCCATCATGTACAAGGATGGCCAATCTTCCTATTTAAGGAAGCTGTTTTTCTTTTTTTTCACCTGTCAAAAAACATTTTGAGTGGTGGAATCCTCCAAAGAAGCTGTATTGGGGTGGTAGTTGATTTGGTATGAGAGTGGTTTCCAGATGCCATTGGCTATTGGCAATTTTGCTAACTTATTTGTTACCTTAGACAAGAGTATATATTCTCAATGGTTCCTAGCTATATGGGGACAGTCACAGGCAGTTGTGACTAGGGTCAACCCTCAGAAAACTTGCTTCCCTGACCACGTCTGGAGATAGATTCTCTCTCTGTATTGTACCACTTCCTGTACCTGTTATCTAATAACACTTCCGCTCCAGCAAATGGCTTCAGTTTTCTATTGCAATAATAGCTTAGTTGCTCAAGGACAAGTTCTCTTTGAGCTTTTGATCCTCCCCTGCTAAAGTCTTAAACTTTAGTTTTTCTTAGTTATCAGAAGTGAAATCAACACCTAATCCTCTCAAAACTCCTTTATGAAACCTGCCCTGGTGTTTTTCCACACGCCAGGAATTATGCTGTCTGCTTCCACACTGAAGTGTGCACTGTATTCTTTATTCAACTTACTTCTTCTTCCCCTATGAACTTATTCTTCTCCTTCCGCAGGGTGGTCTTTTGATCCCTGGAACCTAGAATGGCAACTGGCACATAGCCATTTCTTAACATTTAATAAATTATAAAGAAACTTATATAATACCCATCACATCATAGTTCTCACTAAGTAGTGTCTCTTGAGTGTATGAATAAATGAATGAACAAATGAATGAATAAACAAACATAGATGCTACATGTTTCCATCAGGGACTAAAACGCAAGAGCTGTTAGTATGTCCAAGGAAGACCTGGTAGGTGGTATTCTTTAAAATCAATAGAAGAAACTGGGTGTTTTTTTCTTCAAATGTTTAAAAGAAAAGAGAAAATGATCAGTCGACTTGAAAAGCAACTACTTTACATAATAATGTTATTAATGTTGTAAGGAATACTGGGCCCATTTGTTGTAAAATGACAACCATTTCACAGAAATTGCTTGGGGCCAGTTTAGGGGATGAAAAGTGTTCATTTTCCCTGTGTGCTTTCATGCACCATCCCCAGAGACAAAGCAGAGACAAAGAGCTAACTCAGATCCTGTTTGGAAGGACTGGTACATTATTAGATACTCCAGTTTCTTTCCTTAAAAGCCTTGAGGCTTGGAATTGACCACACAAAGGACACACTTCCACAATGTATCACCTGCAACTGACCAAAACTTACAATGCGTCAGAAAGAGGAATCTATGGAAGAAGCCACAGGAAGACAAGAGAAGCCTCGGTCACAGGAGAATATAGCAGAGCTGCACGATGTCACCAGTTGCCCATGAGAACCCAAGAAATAGGAAAAGGCGGGCCTCTGTAATAAAGGGAAAGTGTAGGTCAAAATGTAGGCAGCTGCAGCCATCCAGGACCCAGAAAATCTTGCCTTTGCCTTTCTCACATGTTCTCTCTGATGCTCAGGGTCTTCCCTTTAGAATTCATTTTTTTTATTTTTTCACTCTTTACTCAATTTGACTACCTCACTCTCAATTTTGCAATTCCCGTCTTGACCTATGACTCTAGCCTCAGCCAGTTTCTGGCTAATTGGTCCTTGCTCTTAGAAATCAGATGCTGTGTTCACCTCTCCAGTCTTTGCCTGTTTCAGGCCATCAGCTCTCCCGCACTGCTTTTTCCCCAACTTACATTTCAGCTGGAGCTTGACACCAAAGGCAAGTCATTTAAGCATTTTCTTTCTCTCAGCCCCTAATTGTTTACTTTCTGTCAAGAAAAATAATCTTCAGGCCTGAGAAGGCAGAACTTATACTGAGAAGAGGGAAATGACTGAATCCAGAATAGACAAAAGAATATAAGGGAGGAAGTAAGATGTATAAAAATAATATTTTAATTTATTTATACTCTATTTTTAAAAAATAGACTTAAGGTCATTTTCAGACACAAAAAGAGCCTTTCTAACAAGGTTAGAAAAACAGGCAGAAAAAAAAAAAAGCCGGTTAGAAAACTTGGATCAGATTATCACTCAGAATGATATGCAAAGGGTATATCATAAAATCCAATACACTTGTCGGAAGTTAAGAACAAATATAGGCTTAAGCTTATTCTACTATACATACAGTTTTTTCTTTTTTTCTCACTGTAATTTTCATCATTAAAAATTTAGCATTTAACTACATTGCCACCATAATAAAATTGTTAAATGACCCACCATGTTCCAGTTTACAGTGTTACTGGCCAAAAAAAAAGTGACATCTCTCACTTTTGATTGCTTACTTTTTCTTGCTCTTAGTTATCCAGGGGATAATATAAAAGAGATTGTTCAACTGGAATAATCTTAGCCCTTGGTATCAAGGCAATGTCCAGTTCAAGCCTGATTCAAAGAAACATTCACCAAGACTGTGTAAGCACCAATAATAGAGTCTTCCATAGTTTCTTCTCTGCTTCTTCCCTTTCCATTACCATGGAAATTAAATGGAGGAAAGACACCATCTTGTTCTGGCACCCGAGCCCTTTCTTTGTGATTCCAAAATGTATAATGTGATTGATATGTTCAGCTTTGTGTCCTGAGCATCTCAAATTATGTACAATTTATATGCCACTGAGAATGTTTACTGAGAAAAAAATAAGAATGGGAAAATAGCTGAGACAACTGAAGGAACAAAAGTGAGAGCAGAAAGATATTATAGAAACTGGACCCCCATTGCTGCTCTGTCTTGGGAAGATTTTGCCAGGTAAATGCAGACGCTGGTGCTGGAGAAATGGGGTCATTGCTATTGGGGTTTCTAATGGTTATTGATCTTCCTCAAGATTTTAGTGCACTCACATTTTCTTAGCATCCTCCTAAGGTCAGACATTTTGGTGACTTCCAACTTCCTGCTGCCATAAATACATCTACAGAGAACATCTTTACTCATGAAAGGTTTTCCACATTAAGATATTTTCTTTGACAGAAATTCCTGGTAGAATGAGGAACTTCACCTCTGGACTCAGATTTCCTGCTTTCACATTTTAGCTCCACCATTCACTAGCTGTGTAGCCATAGACAAGTCAGTTGACTCCTCTCTGTCGCAGGTTTCCTCCTTTACAAAACTGGGCTAATGTTGGTGGCTATGCCATGGGGTAGGTTATAAAACTTATGTAAGATAATACCTAAAAAGGGCTTAGGAAAATGCCTGCTATGTATATGTATAAGGCATTTTGCATAATAAATACCCAATAAACACTATTACTATTTCCTACTTATGGGGGTTAAATTATGAGCTTCCAGTTGTTTGTAAACTCCATGTGCAGATGCTAAGCCTTGGTTGTCTCCATACCTTCACACCCCAAAACAGTGCCAGGTAGATTAACAGATGGGCAGGTAGGCTTCTTGAGGGCAGGGACTGACAGTTTTGTGGACTGTTCAATATCTAGCACCTGTAGCAGCCCTGGACACCCAGTTAGCACTCATTACACTTTTGTTGAATGTATAACCCTTAATAGAACTAAAGCAAGTCATTTGAAACCCATTAGGGCAAGAGCAGGAAATAGTTCTGTATGTTTGCTATTGTTGCCTGTGTTAAAAGAAAAACTTCAGCCAAATTAAATTTAAAGGAGTTTAATTGAGCAATGAACTATTCACAAATTGGGCAGCCCCCAGACTCACAGCAGATTCACAGAGACTCCAATGCAGCCACGTGGTGGAAGAAGATTTATAGGCAACAAAAAGTGAAACGATATGCAGAAATCAGAAGTGAGGTACAGAATGGCTGGGTTGGTTACAGCTAGGCATTTGCCTTATTTGAACACAGTTTGAACTCTCAGGAGTATATGAATGATTGAAGTACAGCCGCTGGGATTGGCCAAGAGTCAGCTATTGTTATAGGTGCATACTCCGAAGTTGGGTTTTCAATCTTGTCTACCTATTAAGCTGGGTTGCAGCTCATCCACAAGGATTCAAATACAGAAGTACTGAGTCCTTCTCAGGCCATATTTAGTTCGCTTTAACACCTGGAATGCTCAGAGTATGAGACAGGTAAGCATTCAGTGACTGAAGGAGGGGGCCAGAACATGCCCAGAGCAGAAGGGCTGCAGGCTGCTTGGTATTGGACAGCACAGTGGGAGCCCAGGAGACACCAAACTTCTGGGGACAGATAGTGTGTGGCACCAGGAGGAGGATTAGAAAAGGGGGAGGTAGAGTTGCCAACAAAACAGACTTTGCCTCCTTCCTCTAAGGCAGCCATAAGAAAGTAATCAAATTCTTCTCCAGAACAGTTGCTGATATTGTCAAGCTGTGAAAAGGACTAATTAAGTAGTTTGTATTAAAATGAAGGACTGTCCCATTGTGGAAAGAATAGGGGCAGGGGGCTATGGAGCAAACAGGCCGTATTTGCAATTTCACCTCCACCGCTCATCAAAATGTGACTTGAAGCTGAGCCTCAGTTTCCTGATCTGCAAAATAGGGCCAATATTGCCTCATTTACAGGGTTGTTGTGAGGGTTAAAATTTCAACCGCAACAGAGAGTCCAAGTTTCACAGTATAATGCCTGGCACATAGTGGGCCCTAAATAAATGGTAACTAATATTAAAATTAATCACAGTAATCAGGCCTCACAATAAAAACTGACATAGGGCTTATCAAATGAATTTTCTCTACCGCATGAAAGAAACATGAGAACAAGCCCAAATTAGCTTGCTATTTTCCAGCAGCGAGCCGAGGAGACTGCCGAAGGTCACAGCAGCCATCTCGTAGGGAAAGAAAATGACATGGAACACTGGGTCCCTGCTCATCGGCAGTGAATACCCACCCAATTAAGCAGATTAAACATTCACTCCTTGTGATGAAAAAGCCCCGTGCAGCTGAGCTAGGCCGCCTTCCCTGCTTCCTCGTCCAGAGCCTCTGTTTGTTAAATCACCCTTCCCTTCCCTTCTACATTCAGAAAATAATTGGCACTTGTTTAATGCCAAATTTACATTTGTTTTGCATGGGAACAAAATTTGCTTGCAAACAGCTATGTGTGTGAGCAAATGGGCATTTGTGCTGGTAAATAAAATAGACATGCAGTTTTCCAGTTTGAAGATGCATTATTCAACAAAACAAGCAGCAATAGCCTTTAATTTTCACTTATTCCTAAGTAGTTAGGCACAAACTGTAGCCAGAAAAGCACTTTTTTTGTCATTTATGCTTGTTCCGAGGTTTTCTTTCACATTTGTCCCAAATGCATATATTATCAGAACTGACCAGACTTTTAGCACTTTTGGATTAAATCTTCTCAATGAAACAATTTATAGATTTAACAAATATTTGCTGAGTGCCTACTATGTGCTGGTTTGTGGAGATTCACAGATGAATTCATGGTTCCTGCCTTTGGGGGATATTGCAAATCATGGAGATTGATTTGTAAGTGGAATATGACCTTGGTGCTAAAATAATTTAGTAATAAAAGAATTACCCTAAAAAAGCTCTAGGTGACCAGTTAGGAAGCAAAAACACAGAATAATTATTTCTGCCTGCACAGCTGGAAGAGATGATATTTGATTTCAGCAGTGAAAACAAAGAAATAAAGAAATAGCTTCTCAAGCTAAGGAAAAAACACAGGGAAGCTTGAGAACACAGAATTATTCAAAGGCATGTAGTGAGGGGTGTCAATGTAACTAGGGAGGGATTGTGGGAGGATATGAAGTTGAATTTTAAGGGGCTTGAATGCTATGTCAAGAGTTTGGACTTTATCAATGTGTATCTAACTTTAATATACATATTGGTCACCTGAGGATCTCATCAAATTTTGATGAAGATGAAGAAACGGCATCAACCAATGGGCAAAATAACTAGCTAGCATCATAATGACAGGATCCAATTCACACAAAACAATATTAACCTTAAATGTAAATGGTTTAAATGCCCCAAATAAAAGACACAGACTGGCAAATTGAATAGAGTCAAGACCCGTCGGTGTGGTATATTCAGGAGACCCATCTCACGTGCAAAGACACACATAGGCTCAAAATAAAGGGATGGAGGAAGATTCACCAAGCAAATGGAAAGCAAGAAAAAGCAGGGGTTACAATTCTAGTCTCTGATAAAACAGACTTTAAACCAACAAAGATCAAAAGAGACAAAGAAGGCCATTACATAATGGTAAAGGGATCAGTGCAACAAAAGAGCTAACCATCCTAAATATATATGTACCCAATACAGGAGCACCCAGATTCATAAAGCAAGTTCTTAGAGACATACAAGGAGACTTAGACTCCCACACAATAATAGTGAGAGACTTTAACAACCCCAATGTCAATATTAGACAGATCAACGAGACAGAAAATTAACAAGGATATTCGGGACTTGAACTCAGTTCTGGACCAAGCGGACCTAACAGACATCTACAGAACTCTCCACCCCAAACTAACAGAATATACATTCTTCTCAGCACCTCATCACACTTATTCTAAAATCGACCACATAATTGGAAGTAAAACACTCCTCAGCAAATGCAAAAGAGCGGAGATCATAATAAACAGTCTCTCAGACCACACTGCAATCAAATTAGAACTCAGGATTAAGAAACTCACTCAAAACCACACAACTGCATGGAAACTGAACAAACGGCTCCTGAATGACTACTGGGTAAATAACGAAATTAAGGCAGAAATACGTAAGTTCTTTAATACCAATGAGAACAAAGACACAAGGTACCAGAATCTCTGGGACAGCTAAAGCAATGTTAAGAGGGAAATTTATAGTAGTAAATGCCCACAGGAGAAAGTGGGAAAAATGTAAAATCGACACCCTAACATCACAATTAAAAGAACTAGAGAAGCAAGAGCAAACAAATTCAAAAGCTAGCGGAAGACAAGAAATAACTAAGATCAGAGCAGAACTGAAGGAGAGAGACACGAAAAACCTTTCAAAAAAAAAAATCAGTGAATCCAGGAGCTGGTTTTTTGAAAAGATTAACAAAATACATAGAACGCTAACCAGACCAGTGAAAAAGAAAAAACAGAAGAATCAAATAGACACAACAAAAAATGATAAATGGGATATCACCACTGATCCCACAGAAATACAAACTACCTTCAGAGAATACTACAAACACCTCTATGCAAATAAACTAGAAAATCTAGAAGAAATGGATAAATTCCTGGACACATACACACTCCCAAGACTAAATCAGGAAGAAACTGAATCCTTTAATAGACCAATAACAAGTTCTGAAATTGAGGCAATAAATAATAGCCTACCAACTAAAAAAAGCTCAGGACCAGAGGGAGTCACAGCTGAATTCTACAGGAGGTATAAAGAAGATCTGGTACCATTCCTTCTGAAACTATTCCAAACAATAGAAAAAGAGGGAACCCTCCCTAACTCATTTTATGAGGCCAGCATCATCCTGATACCAAATCCTGGCAGAGAAACAACAAAAAAAGAAAATTTCAGGCCTATATCCCTCATGAACATTGATGTGAAAATCCTAAATAAAATACTGGTAAACCAAATCCAGCAGCACATCAAAAAGCCTGTCCACTACGATCAAGTTGACTTCATCCCTGGGATGTAAGGCTGATTCAACATACACAAATCAATAACAGAATCCATCACATAAACAAAACCAATGACAAAACCACATGATTATCTCAATAGATGCAGAAAAGGCCTTTGATAAAATTCAACAGCCCTTCATGCTAAAAACTCTCAATAAACTAGGTATTGATGGAACATATCTCAAAATAATAAGAGATATTTATGACAAACCCACAGCCAATATCATACTGAATGGGCAAAAGCTGGAAGCATTGCCTTTGACAACTGGCAAAAGACAAAATGACCTCTGTCACCACTCCTATTCAACTTAGTATTGAAAGTTCTGGCCAGGGCAATCAGGCAAGAGAAAGAAACAAAGGGTATTCAAATAGGAAGAGAGGTAGTCAAATTGTCTCTGTTTGAAGATGACATGATTGTATATTTAGAAAACTCTATCGTCTCAATCAAAAACCTCCTTAAGTTGATAAGCAACTTAAGCAAAGTCTCAGAATACAAAATCAATGTGCAAAAATCACAAACATTCCTATACACCAATAATAGACAAACACAGAGCCAAATCGTGAGTGAACTACCATTCATAGTTGCTACAAAGAGAATAAAATACCTAAGAACACAATTTGCAAGGGATGTGAAGGACCTCTTCAAGGAGAACTACAAACCACTGTGCAAGGAAATCAGAGAGGACACAAACAAATGGAAAAACATTCCATGCTCATGGATAGGAAGAATCAATATCGTGAAAATGGCCATACTGACCAAAGTAATTTATAAATTCAATATGCTATCCCCATCAAGCCACCACTGACTTTCTTCACAGAATTAGAAAAAACTACTTTAAATTTTATATAGAACCAAAAAAGAGCCCGTATAGCCAAGATAATCCTAAGCAAAAAGAATAAAGCTGGAGGCATCATGCTACCTCACTTCAATCCATACTACAAGGCTACAGTAACCAAAACAGCATGGTACTGGTACCAAAACAGATATATAGACCAATGGAACACAACAGAATCCTCATAAATAATGCCACACATCCTACAACCACCTGATCTTTGACAAACCAGAGAAAAACAAGCAATGGGGAAAGGATTTCCTATTTAATAAACAGTGTTTGGAAAACTGGCTAGCCATATGCTGGAAACTGAAACTGGACCCCTTCCTTACACCTTATACAAAAATTAACTCAAGATGGATTAAAGACTTAAATGTAAAACCTAAAACCAGAAAGCCCCTAGAAGAAAACCTAAGCAATACCATTCAGGACATAGGCATGGGCAAAGACTTCATGACTAAAACACCAAAAGCAATGGCAACAAAAGCCAAAGTTGACAAATGGGATCTAATTAAACTAAAGAGCTTCTGCACAGCAAAAGAAACAATGTAGGTTGTAGTGAACAGGCAACCTACAGAATGGGAGAAAATTGCTGCAATCTATCCACCTGACAAAGGGCTAATATCCATAATTTAAAAAGAATTTAAACAAATTTACAAGAAAAAAATCAAAACAACCCCATCAAAAAGTGGGCAAAGGATATGAACAGACAATTCTCAAAAGAAGACATTTATGTGGCCAACAAACATAAGAAAAAAAGCTCATTATCACTGGTCATTAAGAAATGCAGATCAAAACCACAATGAGATACCATCTCCCGCCAGTTAGAATGTCAGTCATTAAAAAGTCAGGAAACAACACATGCTGGAGAGGATGTGGATGAATAGGAACACTTTTACACTGTTGGTGATAGTGTAAATTAGTTCAATCATTGTGAAAAACAGTGTTGTGATTCCTCAAGGATCTAGTACTAGAAATACCCTTTGACCCAACAATCCCATTACTGGGTATATACCCAAAGGATTATAAATCATTCTGCTATAAAGACACATGCACACATATGTTTATTGCAGCACTATTCACAATAGCAAAGACTTGGAACCAACCCAAATGTGCATCAATGATAGACTAGATAAAGAAAATGTGGCACATATACACCATAGAATACGATGCAGCCATAAAAAAGAATGAGTGCATGTCCTTTGCGGGGACATGAATGAAGCTAGAAACCATCATTCTCAGCAAGCTAACAGAGGAACAGAAAACCAAACACTGAATGTTCTCACCCATAAGTGGGAGTTGAACAATGAGAACACATGGACACAAGGAGGAGAACATCACACACTGGGGCCTGTCAGGGGATAGGGGGCTAGAGGAAGGATAGCATTAGGAGAAATACCTAATGTAGATGAAGGGTTGATGTGTGCAGCAAACCACCATGGCACGTGTACACCTATGTAACAAACCTGCACATTCTGCACATGCATTCCAGAACTTAAAGTATAATTTAAAAAAAAATTTGATTTTGACCTTGTTAAAATCCACCCAGTAGATTTTGGTGGAGCCTGAGATGCTGCATTTCTAAGAAGCCCCTAATTAGAGGTATGTTGGCAAATATTTAACAAGAGCTTTGGACCGGGGGTCAGAAGAGCATTTAACAGTTCCGATGTGGCCGGGCGCGGTGGCTCAAGCCTGTAATCTCAGCACTTTGGGAGGCCAAGAAGGGCGGATCAAGAGGTCACGAGATCGAGACCATCCTGGCTAATACGGTGAAACTCCATCTCTACTAAAAATACCAAAAAAATTAGCTGGGCATAGTGGCGGGCACCTGTAGCCTACTCGGGAGGCTGAGGCAGGAGAATGGCGTGAACCCGGGAGGCGGAGCTTGCAGTGAGCCGAGATCCTGCCACTGCACTCCACTCCAGCCTGGGCGACAGAGCAAGACTCCGTCTCAAAAAAAAAAACAAAAACCAGTTCCGATGTTATAAATACTCCCTCCTCAGCCTACTTCAAGTGATCAATACCATGCCAATAAACATGGATTTGGACAAAGATGTGCACAATCAGCTTTTTCAGATCAGTTCAAGCTGGCTCCAGGACACCAGATCTCCTAGGTGTTGTCCAATCCTGTTGCTTTAAGGACCTTTGAATAGGAATTGACTAGTGCAGTGGTTCTCAACCTTGACTGCACATGAGAGTTACCTGCAGGCGTTTTATTTAAAAGTCAGGAAGGAGAAATGGAGAAAACTTCCTCCCAACCCCATTCATATATTCAACAAGGATTTTAAGACACAGTCGTGAAGTGGTCAGAATGACTCTATATTTCCCCCCGCTTTTTGCTATATTCTCCTTGTATTTCCACTCTCACTCCAAGTAACTAGAATTCTCCATCCAGCTCATTTTGCTGACAAATATTGGTTGTTCTACTTTTTCCAGTAATCCATAAATTCTATTTTCCTTAAACCTTTCTGTTTCCAGTTTCCCTAAGAAAAAAGAAAACCTTTCTTTTTTCACTTCAGGCTCTGGCGATCAACTCTTCACATATGGGTTTTATTAGTATATAGGTATTGTCAGACCTGCAGATCAGAAGCTGACTGTCATTGAGAAGATATTTTATTATATTTGCAGATCCCAAGAGGAGTACAAGTTATGCTCCAGGGAAGCCCCATGGGAAAGCACTGGGTGAGTTAGCAAATAGAGGAAGAGAGGGGAACTGTGGACAAGAGCTTTCATGGTGGTTTTTATGGGAAGGAACAGACAAGGGAGATGTGCAGATTTAGGACTGGGTAGTTTGAAAAATTTCAGCAGGATCTGGGGCACAGGGGCTGTGCCTGGTCTAGCGGCAGGTATATAATGACCCAGAATGTGAAAATACAGTAGGAAGCTGGTTTGGGATGCGGAGTCTGGATTGGTTGGTGTGTACTTGAAAAGACACCCCAGGAAGAGAACTCCTCCTAAGTGGAGGGAAGGGAAGGAGGGAGGCAGGAGGCCAAGGCAAAGTGACTCAGTCCTATTATTAGGTAGTTCAGAAACAGGCATGTCTAGCACATGCTTGTAGGGCAGATGTTAAAGCATCAAGTTGATAGAAGGTAGAAACATGGTTAACACAAACTCATAATGAGATATAAATGACTTAGAGCCCCTTTACCTTTCCTTGGAATACCTGAATTTTAAGAGCAGATACTTCTTAGGCCAAATGACTCTTTAGTCAGTGGAGTATTTAATGCTGTCTTGTATCAGCATTTATCTTCTTATCCAATTAAACAAAATTCTGAGTACTGCTCCACACAAGGCAAAATGGTAAGTGCTGGAGATGCGAAACGCATACCTGGAAGAGGACCAAGGCAGAAAGAATGGATACAACACAGGTCTGGCCATCCTGCACCCTGCTATCTAATGGGGAAGCCCAACAGAAAACCAGCTGCTTGGAAAGCAAGGCAGAAAAAAGTGACGCTTAGAGAATCTAGAGGCAAAAGATTTAACAGGTAATACCTGTGGGATGACCATTTTCTCAGCTCATCTTTGACAGGAGTTGCATGACAATTAAAAGTGGAAACTACTCACAAACACCAGAAATGCAGATTTTTCTATGGTGTTCATTTAAAGGAGAATCATTTTCTCAGCATACCAGCTCTCCAAGTAGCACATAGGGTGTTTTGCTCTGAAAATTAAAAAGTTTAACTTCTAATTCTTTCTGTAGTGAAGGCTACTTCCTCAGCTTGTGGGTCAGCTGCTGGAATGCTAGAGGGAAGATGGGATCAGTTAGAATGTGTTCACAGAAAGTTACAGAAAAGGTGCCTTGTGATGGTTTAATCCATAAAGATACTTATTGATTATATAGCAAGAAGTCTGAAGGTAAGTGGTCTCAGAATTCTTTGGTATTTGTGACAGTAGAAAAAATAGCCACAATTTCTTTGTAATGCCTCCTATCAAGAGGCCAGAACCTATTTTCCATGCCTTTGGTCTAGAATGCCTTGCATCTTGCTTGAGCTAATAGAATGCAGCAGAAGCAATGTTGTACAAGTTTTGAGCTTAAGTTTCAAGAGACTTTGTTCACTTCCACTTTCATTCTTGAATCCTACCTAATCACCTTGTGATTAAGCCTGGGCTAACTTGCTGGAGGATTAGAGACCATGTGGAGTAGAAATGGGCATCCCAGCTATGTGTTTTACGCACCCCTGCAGACCCACCAGCTGTTAGTTGACCTGACAGCTGATCATAGATGCATGAGTTAGACCAGCTGAGTCTGGGAGACCCACCCACCTGAGCTCAGCCCAAATTGCTAGCTATACAATCATGAGCTAAATAAGGTTGTTGTTTTAAGCAACTAAGTTTTGGGGTGATTTGTTACTAAGCAAAGTTAGCAGATACAGCATCTCAGTGATGGCACTAGGAACTAGGATCTCTCTGCAGTTCTCTCCTGCCAGCCACAGCGTGTTATCAATGGCCTTCATTATGGTTGAGGGTTGGCTACTGCAGCTTCAAACTTCACATACTTACACTGTAGCACCACAGCAGGGAAAAAGAGGGAGGGGAAAAAAGGCTTTCCATATTTCTCCAGCCTTTCACCAAGAGCATAAGCTCACTCAGATAGCTCCTAGCTGACTTCACTTTGTGACTCACTGGCTGTGACTGACTCACTTGAAGTCCCTAGGCAATCCCTGGCAAATGATATAGCATGCATAACATTATTACATATGTATAAGGTATTTGAATTACCATTACTTTATTATTATTATTATTTTGTCTCTGGCAGCAGTCTTAACTTACCAGTTTCTGAATAGGGCCAAATTCAGTATAGAAAAGTTATAAGATAAAGTGAGTTTTGAAGCAAGGAAGAGAATGTTCTTTAGTAAACTATCAGTGAGAGGAAAGCTTTCTGATGTTAGAGGGAAAAAACATGGGCTGTGAGAATATGCACAATCTAAGCAAATGAATTATACATTTAAGAGCAGTTATATATAGCAAAAGTCAACTGAGAAGACTAGTAGCCAAGAAATTGAGATAATTGGACCTTAATTTTATATATAATTGGCATCTAATTTTAAAGTAAGAACACATTTGCTGGTAGTAGGATTTCTACACATGCTAGACAAAGCCAACCCATGCCTGAGAGTCAAGAATTTCATACTGTAGAAGCACCCCAAGCATTTGATTTGTATAGGCATCTAGAGAGAAAGTTTGGGAGGGTCCTTCATGTGATAATCAGTACAGCAGGGAACAGCCTACTCATAAAACCCTTAATTTAATCAGTGCCTTTAAGGTTATCATTCTGATAACAGAAAATCCATACCACAACAACGCAGTTACTTGTTTTATTATAGTAATATCCCTGAGAACCAGATAATAGTATTCAAAGGCAAAAGTGTAGTGTCATTAAAAGAACAGTTTATAATTGGAATTCCAATAGCTGGGAACTGAGATGTAGTCATTTTCTGTAAGAAGCTGTCAAAACAAGGAGTTTCATATCACCTATGGAGCAAAATTAAATACTCAGAGGCAAAGGAAACTCACAAAAACCTACATCATATCTTGTTTGGGTTGAAATGAATATTTCCCCACTGAATACTTTTATACTCTGCCACCCCTGGTGTGAAATGTGGACACAACAATTATATTGAATTTATAATATGAAATGAAAAGGGACTTGTGACTGAAAACAAAAACCAAGCAAAAAAAAAAAATCCAAAAAACCAAAATAGGGAGTTTGACTCTTGAGAGAACCTGGAGGTCTCCAATATTTGAATTGCATATATAGAAAGATTAGACTCATTTTGTGCTTGATGCTTGGTTATTGTATGAATGAAGGAACGAGGAAAAGGAGGATAGAGGGAAAAAGGGAGGGAGAAAAGAAGAAAATATGAAAATGAATAAATGAGAAAAGTGTGGATATGGAAGTAAAAACAATGTTTCAAGAACACACATTTGGGTTCCATGTAAGGAATAAGTTAACAAAATTTCAATCTTTGCCTGAATGATAAAGGGGTTGCCTTGGGAAGTCAAGAGATGTATGTCCTTTGAAGGGTTCAAGGAAAAGGTACATGGTCACTTGTTATGAGTGTTATAAGGAATACTCATGCAATAGATGACAGTGGGGCAACATGATATCTAATGTCATTTCTTTTTATTTATTTATTTTTTTTTTGAGACGGAGTCTCGCTCTGTTGCCAGGCTGGAGTGCAGTGGCACGATCTCGGCTCAATGCAAACTCCGCCCCCCATGTTCAAGTGATTCTCCTGCCTCAGCCTCCTGAGTACCTGGGACTACACGCACGCACCATCACTCCCAGTTAATTTTTGTGTTTTTAATAGAGATGGGGTTTTACCATGTTGGCCAGGATGGTCTCGATCTCTTGACTTTGTAATCTGTCTGCCTCAGCCTCCCAAAGTGCTGGGATTACAGGAGTGAGCAACCACACCCAGCCTAATATTATTTCTTAATCTGAGATTTTCTGAGCTATAACACCCACAAAATACTGATTCACTTAGTTACCAGGACTAGACCTAGTCAAAACTACAGATAAGCTGGCAGCTTTTTCTCAAAATCCCTACATCTTCCTTACTCCATAATAGTTCTCTTATTTCAATATCCCCTTTCCTCTCTGTACCAATTTTCCCTTTCACCACCGAATGTTAGTATAATCACAATAATCATTGTCTCTAAAGCAACAAAGAAAATAAATCTTATTAATTCATTGACTTTATGGGCTTGGGACTCAAACCGGTGATTTCCCCCACCAGATTCTAAAAGGACCATAGAGAAAATGCAGTGCTTAAAGCAAAGGAATGAAGGATGCGCTGAGCATGGCCTGCCAGAGATGTTGCTCTGCTTTCAAGATACCTCCCTCCTACCACTCAAGACTTGTGGTTTCTCATCCCCACTTGAAATCTGCCTTGTCAGTAACTAAAGACTATGTGGCAGTCATAGGGAAGCTACGGCTGATGAGAACTTTGAATTTGCTTTTGCAGATGGGGTTTATAGCATGATTACCTCTTCTACTTCTTATTTCAGTTAAATAATTACGACTCCAGTATCCACTGGTATAGGCAGTTTGTACTTGGTTTATATTTGTTAGTCAATTGATATGGTTTGGCTCTGTGTTCC
This sequence comes from Pongo abelii, assembly GCF_028885655.2. Classification (NCBI taxonomy): domain Eukaryota; kingdom Metazoa; phylum Chordata; class Mammalia; order Primates; family Hominidae; genus Pongo; species Pongo abelii. The sequence goes on from NC_071995.2 coordinate 96,336,259, forward strand.
CACCCAAATCTCATCTCAAATTGTAATCCCCATGTGTTGAGGGAGGTACCTGGTGGGAGATGACTGGATCATGGGAGCAGCGTCCGCCATGCTGTTCTCGTGATAATGAGGAGTTCTCATGAGATCTGATGCTTTAAAAATGTTTGGCAGTTCCCCTCGCTGTCTCGCTGTCTCTCTCTCTCTCTCTCTCTCTCTCTCCTGCCATCATGTAAGACATGCCTTACTTCCCCCTCACCTTCTGCCATGATTGTAAGTTTCCTGAGGCCTCCTCAGCCATGAGGAGCTAGGGGTCAATTAAAACTTTTTTCTTCATAAATTATCCAGTCTCAGGTAGTTCTTTATAGCAGTGTGAAAACAGACTAGTACATCAATTTTTAAAATATATATTAGGCACAACTAGTAAATACTATAAAAATTGACTAACAAGAGTGATGCAAAAGCTACCCAGCTTTTTGGAAAAAGAGCATGTATTTAAATTCTTTGTAAATCATCTGTCCTAGTCATACAGAAATGGTTAGATTTTCAAAGACATCATGATCACATGTGAGAAGAATACACATTCTCTCACGAAAATGTAAATGAAAGTTTCCCCAGTGTCTTGATTCAGATCTGATCATCTCTTGCCTCTATGCCTAAAGTAACCTCCAAACAACAGGCTCCTCCTCTGATACCCATTTTCCTCAGTGCCTCCAGTCACCTTCCTAGATCACATCAGATCAAGCCACTTTGCCACTTACAAACCTCCAATGTCTCCCAGTGACCAACAGAATCAAGTCCAGACCCTATATCTTGCTATGTATCTTTATGATACGTGAAGCTATCATAGAAGTCTTATTTTCTCAGTAATCCCAATTTAAACATACCTTTCTTATTTTCTATCCTGTAACTTTTTATAATCTCCCAGAAATGTCAACATCTATCAAGTGGACTCTCATTCCTGCAGCAGCAGCAAAAAAAAAAAAAAAGTTTTTGTAAATCTTTTCTTAAACCATGGGTCCCCTTTATTTTTGGAAAGTATTATCACAGGTTTTTTAAAAAGGCTTTTATAATTGATTTGTTTCTCATTTCCTGACAAACATCACTTCTTTCATCTACACATATACCTAATGGTAAAAGTACAGCAAGCTTTCATTCTTCCTTGGATAAGCCATGTAGTTTTTGCTTCTATAACTTTATGGATTATGTTCCTTCTCTATGGAATGAGGCTTGCTTTTATCCCATCTGGAACACTTCTACTCATCCTTAAGAGCCCAATGTGAATATTACCTTCCGTTTGAGACCTCTCAAAGGCAGAATTCTTATCTTCTCCTGCTATACTTCCAGGACATTTGATGCCTCCTTGGTAATATTCATCACATGACATGTTGAGTTTTTACACATTTCTTTTCTGTCCTGGCTTGTAAGTTCCTTAAGAATTTCCATCACAGAAAAGGTGGTTGTGATATAGTGACAGAGCACTGAACTTGGGGACTTTGGCTCAATTCACAGCTCTGCTATTTATGCACAGTTTGAATTACACTTTAAGCTTATAATATGTAGAATGATTGCGTGAGTTAACATATATTAAAGTGGCACGCAATTGCACTTGCTCAATATTTAAGTAATGTAAGGGCAGATAAAGAAAAATGTCCAGTTGTAGAACTATGAACTACTTTCTGAACTTTACACCTAATCAGGTACATATGGTAGGTACTCAATAAACCTTTGTAAATTAATGTTAAATAATAATAATGAACAAGGACATAAAGAGATTAAAGAACAGTCAGACAGTGAATAATTTAGGCTTTGCAGGCAATAGGGTCTCACAGTTACTGAACTTTGCTGTTGTAGTGCAGAAGCATCAGGGTTCGGCTCTGTTCCCATAAAACTTTATTTATAAAAGTAGACTTGGCTCATGGCCCATGGCTTGCTGACTTCTGGCAATATGTGTTGCAAATCTTTTTACCCAGTCTCCATCTGCTTGGATTGTCTGTTGAGATTATTTGTAGTTATTTTGTTATGTGAAAGGCTTTCTTTTTGATGTAGTTATCAAGATTTTTCTCTTGCTTTATGTTTTTCTTTCTTTAAAAAATACATATTATTCTGTCATCCACGTAACTTAATGAATGTCTCTTATTTTTTTAAAATAAATTTTAAAGTTTGCTTTTCACATTTAAAACTTTGATACTTATAGAAACAATTGCTGTGTCTGTAAGGTACAGATAGAATTTATTTATTTATTTAGTTAGTTAGTTAGTTATTTTTTTGGAAAGGCAATTGTTCCAACATTTTAAAAGACTAGTCTATCTTTTCTCAACTGATTTGTAGTACCACCACTCTTCTGTAGCAAGAATATATCAGTTTCTGGGTTCTCTATTTAGTTCCATTGGTATATTTGTCTATTACTGCATCAATTCCACATTGTCTAGTAACACCAATCTACCCTTATTAATTTTTCTGTTATTTTCAGATGTATTTTGGAACCAATTTATTTCTGTGCTAGGGGAAAAAATCTGGTAAAATTCTGATTGAAATGGCTTTGACTTTATATATTAATTGTGGAGAATTTATATCTACATAAAATTGGAAAGTCCCATCTATAAGGATGTTATATATCTCCATTTGTTCCATTTTATGGTCTTTATTAATGTTTCTAATTTTCTTCATTTAAATCTTGAACATTTTTGTTACATTTACTTTTTGATACCCCATTGGTCTATTACGAATGGTGTCTTTTTCTAATGTTTATGGCTAGTGTTGAGAAACTTATTGAGTTAGATCTTATAGCCTTTCCCCTTTCTGAGCCCTCTTACTAATTTGAACAGTTTTTAGATTTTTCAATACAGACAAGTATTTTATATGCCAATAAAATTAATTTGATCTTTTTTTCTATTACTTGCTTTCTTCTTGTCTTCCTCTTACTCCTCTCCCTCTCCCTCTCCCACTTTCTTTCTTTTTAGTCTTATCTATTTCTATGGACTCTGGTATAATGCTAAACAAGTTAATGAGAAATAGTTTTGCTGTAGAGATGCTTCTAAAATGTTATCATTAGAAATAATGTTTGCTGTGGGTTTCCCGTAAACAGCCTTTATCAGAATAAGGAAGTCCCCTTTTGTTCCTGTGTGCTAAGACGTTTTCTATCATAAATGCATTCTACCTCCAAACTCTTGCACTTTCAATCTACATTCTCTGTTGAATGGTATCTCAGATACCTCAGTTGTTCATGATGTAGATATCTCCTTTGCAAACACCTTCCAATTCAACTCCTATACAAAGTCATCTTGATTTTCACTTCCAGTATGTATCTTTTTTTTTTTTTTTTTTTTTTTTTTGAGGCGGAGTCTCGCTCTGTCATCCTGGCTGGAGTACAGTGGCGCCATCTCGGCTCACTGCCAGCTCCGCCTCCCAGGTTCATGCCATTCTCCTGCCTCAGCCTCCCGAGTAGCTGGGAATACAGGCGCCCACCACCACACCCAGCTAATTTTTTGTATTTTTAGTAGAGACGGGGTTTCACCATGTTAGCCAGGATGGTCTCAATTTCCTGACCTCGTGATCTGCCTGCCTCGGCCTCCCAAAGTGCTGGGATTACAGGCATGAGCCACCGCGCCTGGCCCCAGTATATATCTTGAATCAATACACACAGGTTTTGTTTTTCATCTCTCTGACCCTAATCCAAGACATCATTATAACATACTATATTATTTCCTCATCTCCTACCTGGCCTCTCTCCAGCTGCTTTTTTCTCCATCTGGTCCTTCTGCTTACAGTAGCCAAATACAACTTTTTAAGTGTAAATAGGATCATGTCACCCTTTTGTTAAAAAAAAAAAAAAAATCATGATTTCTCATCGCACTTAGAATAAAATCCAAAAAATGTTAACATCCTTCAGGGTCTTGCATCATCAATTTCCTCTCCAACTCTCTGTTTCATCCCCAACCAAACCTGGGTTCCCACCACACTGGTCTTTTTGGTTCCTCAAAGCACCCACACTCTTTCATGCTTTAGGATCTTTCCCTAGAATACCTTCTCCCTATAATACACCAGGCTATTTCTAATTTATCCTTCAAATCTCGAGCTAAACACCACTTCTTCAGAGCTGTCTTCCCCACCACTTGTTTTGGTCTTCCTGTAATTTTTCTTGAAAGTATTTATTGCAATTTAAAATTCCAAAGGAATTTGTTGGATTGTTGGGGTTTATCTCCTCCTCTATGAGGGCAAGTTTCAATTTTCAACTACTATTAAGAACCAATTATGGTTTTGAATAAAAAAATTAGATGCTGAAGAGTGACCCATAATTCAAAGCCAACATTGTGAATCCATTTTTGTTTGTTTGTTTTTTGCATTTCTTGGTTTAAATAATCCTCTTTCTTACCATTGGAATATGCCATAAAAATCTTTCTTAAAACTGAGGAGAAATTTCTTGGGGAAATTGCCAACCTAAATAGCCTAGTTACACCTAAATAGTCTAATTACCTAATGACTTTACTAAGAGACACTTCTCAGAGAGGTCATCCATTAAATCATCTCTCTTCATGAAATAGGTTCAACAATAATAGTGTTTTTGAAGTCAATTAGCGCAGTTAGATATGAACAGAATGCAAATTGTTTATATTTTAAATGCATTAGGTTTAAGCAGTTAAATAAGTCACATAGCAAATCCCAAATGTAGCCTTAGACGATGCCTGGAATTTTCATTGTAGTTAGCTGTGTTCCTTGTGTTAGTTCTCTGCTAGATAGAATCAGGAGAGAGGAAGGATGAGCATTTGACACTCCTAAACTTTAAGCTATGCTGCAGAGATTATAATACCTAATAGTGTTGTGAGAATAATTAAAATAATACTGGAACTACCAGGATAATGGTACACAGGAGGCATTTAATAAATGGCAGCTACTATTGTTATTTGTCATCATACTATCATTATGCTCATACTTCTTAAAACCATATGTGAATAGTGTTATTATAGAGCTAATAATCAAAGAGCAATGAATGATGTTACTGAGATTATCATTTTTATGCAACTGCAAAAATCTTAAAACTTCAGTAACTCTCTCCATGGCCAATTGGTTAAAGTCCAAGTTCCCTAGCAGGGTTTTCAGAATCTGTTACAATGGTCAAAGAAAATGAAGACAGAAGAGGAAAAGCAAAAGGTCAATAAACATCAAGTTAATATTTGGCATCACTTAACTCAAAGAAATAGAAATTACAACAATGGCATGTTATGTTTTACTATGTAATTAGCAAAGCTATTTTTGTGCTAATATATACTGTGGGTGACAAAACAATGAAAGAGGGACTGTCACGTTATCTCTTGCAGAAGTAGAAATCATTAAAACTATTCAGAAAAAAATTAATAATCTATATCAGGAACTTCAAAGTTATTCTTACTTTTTACCCAATGTTTCAACTTCTAACAATAACAATTGGTAATATTTGGGTCAAGTACTGTACTGAGCACGTGATGTACATTATCTGATACATACAACCCAGGAAATAATCCAAACACTGGAAAAATACTTAGGCAGACAATGGCCATGATAGCATTGTTTGCAATGTCAAATACTTAAAAACAATATAAAAATTCATCAACTAAAAATGGTGCATTTATTGACAGATTATGATGCAAACATCATCATGATTATGAAGAAGAGATAACATGGAATCATGTACTAGTTACAATTTTTTTAAGAAAAGCAATAGGCAGAATTGTACCTGTGATTTAATTTCAATTATGCCAAGGAAAAAGAAAGTGTACAGGAAAGGCTGGAAAGAAATACACTGACATATTAGCAATGATTTCCACTACATTATGGGATTCTTGATTATTTTTTAATGTTTTCCTTTATATTTTTCTAAAATGTCAATGTTTTACAGTAAGTATGTATTATTACTTTTACAAATAGAAAAAAAATTGTAAAACTCCCTAACCAAACTGAACACATCCCTCAACAGCAGTCCTTCGCCATTCATCCTAGACTCTTTTTTCAGACTCATCTCATGCCAAGCCTCTACTCCAATCCATCCTGAATAAGATGCTGTGCTCTTATATGCCGCTGTGCATTTGTAAGTATAAAATTTCTTTTGTGACATTGCCTTTGTCTCATTCTCTCCATGACTCATCCTTTGAATTCCAGCTTGAATATCTCCTTCTCAAAGAAACCTTCCTTACAGACAAGGAGGCTAGGCTCTTCCTCTGAGAGCTCATTGCTGTTTGAATACACCTCCAGAATAACACTCTTCACTCCATCCTATGCTATAATTTGTTAAATTATCCACCTCACAAAAGTCTGCAATCTTCTTATGACTCTAGCATGCAGCACAGCACTAGACATGATAGATGATTGATAGATAGATAGATAGATAGATAGATAGATAGATAGATAGATAGATGATAGATAGTAGATAGATGATAGAGTGATGATAGAGAGATAGACAGATGATAGATAGGTAATAGACAGAAATATATAAACAGATAAATAGATAGATGGGTAGATAATAGATGAAAGGACATATGGACAATAACATTATATTAAATAGCACAAAGCCACTCTACAGTGCAGATGCTGGGTGAAATAAAAGTCAAGGGGGATCTTTGAAATAAGAATGAGGACTATACAAAGTATCTAACACTCCTTCATTAAATAATATCAATACCAAGTTTGGCACACTAAAAAGAACACAAATTTCTCCCCTTAAAATATAGGATTAAAAAATCATGGAAATAGAACATAACCACCAAGTTTTTTGAATTAGTGAGTTTGAGTTGAAAATCCAATTTCTCATGTTGGCTCTTTGGGTAGGACACAGCATTGCACTAGTTTTGTTTTGAGTTTTAAAACTATTTAAGGGGTTTCAAGCAGAGGCTGATCTTGAAACGACTTCTGACGAGAGAACTGGGAGATAAACAATTTCTCTGAGTGTGATGCAGACAGAAATACCTTTCATAGTGTCCAAATATTATTTTTCATCAAACCTGTAGAAAAGTTTTCAACCTGCCCTAATTTTTACCAATGAATCTAATAGGCCTGGATTAAACTGCAGGGAAGATGAGAACATAAATTTCATTCCTTTCATTCCTTGTAATATTAGGGTTTGTATTCTTTCCAGTTGTAATAACCGCTAGACTTCAACAAAATTGAAAACCTTTAAATAGCCTTTCACAACCTTTCAGTGGAGTAATGAAGTTTTAAGTGCTCACTGGGGATTTTTCAGTTCAGAAAAATCTAAGCAGCAGTAGATATTAAAATCTAATGTTTACTTCAACTCTTTTACAGCCTAATGGGTTTTTCTGACGGTGTAATTTTTAAAAGGTTGAGTTTCATTTATTAATATAGTGTAGTCATGCTGGAAACCTTTCTTCTTTAAGGACTCTGATGGGAGTCTTATGGTTAAACCTTGGTTGAAAGCCAGAGGGATCAGCAGGAACAGGAAAACAGTAACCTGCAATAGGGCTCACAGAGGCTGAAGCCAAGCAGGTTGTTTAGGTTTAGAAAATGGAGAAAAGTCCTCTTTTTATTACTTACGCACTACAGGAGGTGAAAAGACAAACACAGGATGTGAAGCTCCTGTATGTACGTAATTATGAGTATGTGAGTCACTGGGGTCCACACGGTTGCCCGCCAACCAGAAGGTCTGTCGAGGAAATCCAGCCATTTGCTTGGCTGATGGGACTGATACTATTCTCCTGGAGCTGCTCTACCAGGGGCCAGAGGACAGGTATTTGAAAACCAAGGAGAAACTGCAGGGTGAACAACAGGCAAGCCCACACTTACGCAGAGATAGGATGTGATCTGGAAAAATTCCATTTTACACATTGTGTTGCTGAAACCAATATGCAGGGAAAACCTGAGTGAGCTCCAAACCAAGTGGTTAAAAAAAAAAATGCCACTTCTCATATGCATAATGCCTCAATGTAGTTAATGGAGATTTGCAAGATAAGTACACTAGAGTGGAAAGGGGACAGGATTTATTTCCTTTGACTATGATGTAGTGAAGCTACTCTCAGGTATATATATTATTGAGCATGTTATTTTAAATTATAAAATAAAAGTGCCACTTGAGAGTGTAATTGAAAATCATATTGTAAAGTAAAGGAGCTTGAAGGTCATAAAGGATGGACAGTTCAGCATGTTTCTCGTCTTCACATTTCACAAATAGATGGTTTTTGTTCTCATGTGTAATTCCAAAATTGGAATTTTGCCCTAATAGATAAGGCAATTTCAGAAAATGTAGACCACGTACTAAATTATCCCTTTAACAATTTTATAATAGTATCAGGATTCATTATTATCACTTGAGAGATGTTCATAATTTTTCAGAGAACTTAAAAAATTCAGATAAGTAAAACCAAAGCCAAAATCTCCTACAATCCCAATAGTCATTAAAAAATCTCAGTTTTTTGGATCTGACCTCTTAGTAGATTTTTTCTTCCTTTTTGTTTTTCCTTTTTTTTTTTTTTTTGAGACAGGGTCCTGCTCCACCACTCAGGCTGGAATGCAATGGTGTGATCCAGGCTCACCGCAACCTCCACTCTGCATGCTCAAGCATCCTCCCACCTCAGCCTCCCAAATAGAGAGAGCACAGGTGCATGCCACCACAGCCAGCTAATTTTGTTATTTTTTATAGAGACAGAGTTTCACCATGTTGCCCAAGCTGTTCTCAAACTCCTGAGATAAGGAGATCCACCCGCCTTGGCCTCCCAAGTGTTAGGATTGCAGACGTGAGCTAGCATGCCTACCTGGTAGATTTTATTTAACATTACAACATGAAGATTTTTAAATATATTCTCTTCTATAACATAATGATTCCATAATATTGCTTTGATTATTTTGCTGCAAAATTTTGATAAGGGTCCAAATAAAAGTCATTATAAAATATTTTTCATTCTGTTTGCAAAGCACCTATTCGAATGATTAACTGTAATCCTGATTTTGTCCAGTTTCTTTAGTTGGTCATTCAACAAATGTGTTGCATGCCCACTATGGGCCATGCACTGGGGATATGAAACAAAATTGCATCCTTCCTTACCAAGGAAGTTACAGTCTAGTGGTAAGAATACAGATCCAACAATTATAAAATGATCACTATTTGCTACAGTGGAGGTATATACAATTACAGTAGGAACATAGAACAGGAAACACCTAGATCTTTACGAAAGACTCAGGAAAGTTTCCATCTATCTAAAATAACAATATTTCTATGTCACATTTATATCAGGAAAATTTCTAACCTTTTTCTATAGCATAAAGTATAAAACTCTCAGTTTGGCTTCATGGGTCTGTAAAATCAACTTAATCCTGTTTCTAACTTTTATACAGAAACCCTTCTCCAGCTAACTCATCTCCCATCTCTGACTCTATTATTGATCATGTTCTTTCCCACTCCGTTCTGATTCTCCAATCCTAACTTTTCATCAGGACCCATCTTTTTCATCCAGACCCCCTTGACATACCAGCCAATCTTGATCTTCCTCTCTCCCAGCTTCTAAGGCCATAATGACCATAATGCTTCCCATTTTGCTTAACTATTCTGTGTGTGTGTCCTAAACCCCTAAGTAGATTGTTGGAGCTTGGAGAAATGATTTTTTTATATCTCCAGTATATAGTATAACATTACATATGTCATATAATCTAGAGATATTATATTAACTTCTTTTACTGGAAGAGTGAAAAAGTAATTATAGGAAATATTTAACTATGCTTTACATAGCTCTTCATTATTCATTTAGCATTTTGTAACTGATTCATGGTGCGTACCACTTGATAATGTTTGCATAATTATTATATATCTACTACTCAGTTATATACCCATCTACTAAGAGAGACTCAGGGAGACTCACTGGCAAGGAACATGCCTTGAATTCATTCAACATTTAAGAAATATAAAATGAGTGCCTTCTGTGGAGTGTCAGGCATTGCACTAAGCATTGAGTAGTCTCTGTTGGATAGGACTGCCATGGTGTCTGACCTCCTTGGGCATACACACTGTGATGTAATAGATACTCTTTCTAAGAAGCATGTTATCCTAAAGCAATACACCATGACAAACAGAATCTAACGTAGCCTAGACAATCAGGAAAGGCTTCCCAGAGGCAGTGACATTTAAAATAAGTCCCAAGGGCTAATAGGAGTCAGCAAAGTAAAGGGAAAATGGCAGGTGGCAGAGAGAACAGCAAGCACAAAGACTTGTGGGCACTATAAGCATATCATAATTGAGGACCTAGGAAAAGTTTAATATGCCTGGAACATAAAATTAGGAGAATGAAAGATGAATCTGGGAAGGTGAATTAAACAGGTAAGTGTCAGATCATGCTAAAGACTTTGGACTTGACCCAAAGGCTACTTACTGAAGAGCCTTTTGAGAGGCCTAAAGCAAGTGGATCTGTATTTAGAATGTTTGCTTAAGTGAAGTGGAGAACAGAATAGAAGAGAGGAAGACAAGAGTCAAGCAGATTAGTTAGGAGGCTTTTGCTATAGTCCAGGAGGAAGATGATGATGGTCTAAAGTGGATTACTGTGGATGAAATTGAAGTGGAAATTAAAGAACATTTTAGGAGAAAGAATGGAGAGAACATGGTGTCAGGACACAAACACCACATAGTCAGTAACTGGACTTGGAAAACACAAGGGTTCTGGAACCAGGCAGACTTGCTTCAAGTTTTTACTCTTGCTTGCTGGTCAATTTGGCAAAGTTATTTACTCCTTTCTAGGCCAGTTTCCTTGTCTATAAAATGGTGATTTTTGCTGGATCTCAGAAGCTGGTACTATGATCTGAATGTTTGTGTTTTAGTTCCAAAATTCATATGTTGAAATCATAACCCTGAAGGTGATGGCACTGGGAGGTGAGGGTCTTTGAGAAATGATTATGTTATAAGGGGGTAGACTTCATGAATGGGATTAGATCCTTATAAAGAGGCCCCAGAGAGATCCCTCTCTCCTTCTGCCACGTGAGGTTATAGAAAAAAGAAATGGCTGCCGATGAACCAAGAAGTGGGTGCTCAGCAGACACTGAATCTGCCAGCACCTTGATCTTGGTCTTCCTAGTCTTCAGAACTATAAGAAATAAAAAAATTTCTGCTGTTTATAAGCCATCTGTCTATTAGAGTTTGTTGACAGACAGCCTGACAGACTAACACAGATGGGGAAAGGGTGCACTTTAATAAGTGAATGTAGGCAAATCTACTTAACACAGTGTTTAGTACATAGAAGATGCTCAGAAATTATTAGTCCTTCTCCTTTCTTCTCTCCTTCAAGTGTGAGCAAACTTCATCATCAGGACTGGTACCAGTTCTCCAGAGAAATCATACTTTGTTATGACCTTTTATTGGAAGTCTTTCAGGGCAACTCTTTAGCTCTATTCCACACAATATATACCTGCATAATGGCAGGGCCTTATGCAGATCAAGTGCTATTGACAGATACACTGACATTAGGTGGGAGAGGAGAGTGGAAGAAACTGAAGCAAAGACAGGGGGATATGGAAAAATAGAGAAATAAAAGAAAAATCCATAAGCATAGAGGATGCATAAAATTTATCACTCAGATGCTTTCTTCAATTTGATCATAAATTTATACAAGAAGAGGATATTCTCTGGGGAAGACTGAAATTTACAAGGGAACAAGTCTCTAGCAACTTGCAAGAAAAAAAAAAAAGATTCTCTAGTAGAACTATTTATGGCCTAACCTAGATAGAGCATATGTTTACATTTGAAGGATTATTTCCAGCACTTATTTATCACTCCAATGAAATGTGAATCCCACATAAATTTTTTAGTTTTAAGTTTCAGATGACTAATTTAAACCGTGTGGCAAAATGGCAGCGTAGTGAAATTTACCATAGTGACCACATTGATCTTTGATTCCAGTGATTAACTGTGACTTTTGTTTCGTGAACTTCATTGGACTTTTTGTCACCCATTTCTTGCTCTCTGTCATGTGTTTTGAGCTTTCCTAGCTATATTGGATTCATGTTTTTCCAGCATTCCTTTTGAGGATGTCTAGAAATCTAGCTTTCCATAAAAATGCAACATGGCCCATAAGGTTCAAGTACGTGCATGATTTGGAATCAGAGTGCTCCATCCACTCTAGACTTGGTAGATACATGACCCACACTGGTTCAAGAAGAATCTTTTTCAAGAGCTTTCCCAGAGCCATAAGAAAAGAGGTTTTCATTTCTGTGAGATTATGAGATGAAATAACAAGTCAACCACAAGAAGAGTTTTCTGACCAAGGAAAGCAGAGTAGAGAAATAGAGAAGATAAGGCAAAGTCCTATTTATATTCTTTGAGCACGTGATCCAGGCATTCCTGAATCCACCAAGCCCTCCAACGGTTGGGTTATATGAACCAATATGGTTGATTTTGTTTTGCTTAAGCATCTTTGTGCAGGCTTTCAATCATAACCAAAAGCAACCTGACACTATGACATGATTTTTGTATTCGATAATACCGAAATGCTTGTGCATTGGATAAAATATTTTTCCAGAGGTATTTAGAAATGTCTTATTGGAATTCTATCTAGACCAGCCCTTTAGCCATGTTTATATCATATCTTTCTCAGAAGTGTCAATTTGACAGAACTTTAAATGTTGGAGCTTTTATACAATATAAGCTATAGCCATTTACAAAGAAAAGGAAAATACTTGGTCCATTATAGCTTCAAAATGTTGAGGAAACAGTGTAGTTTATTATAAAGAATACACACTAGAAGCTAGTCTTGGAGTAATAGCACACATCAACCACCTAAGGGTTACACAAATTTTCACCAGTTACTAGCCAGACTGCACCTCAGACTTTGCATCAATAAATCAGGAGTGATAATGCTTCCTTGCTTATGTGAAGATTAAACGGAATCATATTTATAAAATTCTATCTCATTAAGGGTAAATAATCTAGTTTTTTTTCCACTTTTCTATCCCTAGGCTCTACAACAGTGCCTGGAACATATTAGTTGTTTATTAACTATTTGTGTCAAACAGAAATGTCTAGTAAACAATGAGTGTCCAATACAGAGTAACTAGTATGGTGGTGGTGATGATGATGATGATGCCATACACATGGCTGGTGAGCTTTTGTCACCTGTGGGAAACAAAGTTCATAGGAAAATGGTTTAAGCTATTCCACTATCCAAAGTAGACTCCTGACATCACAGAGACAGACAAATACAGGGCTTACTAGGATATTTCTTTATAACCCCAGCACATGAATAAAAGCCATAATTTATTCATTAATATTATTGAGCAATAGTGAGCATGTGCTGAGTACAATGCTAGATGCTAGGAACACCATGAGGATCAGCAATTATAACTAACATGAATAGTAATAGCTAAGATTTCTGGAGCATTTTCTTTCTGCCAGGTATTTCTTGGAGCACTTTGTTTTTTAGCTCCTTCATTCTCAAAAAAGTTCCATGTGGCTGGTAAAACTATTGTCATCATAATTTTACAAAGGAGGAGACTGAAGCATAGAGCATTTAGAGAACTTTTCCAAGGTCAGCAACTGAGTGGAGCCAGATTTTTTAACCCAGTTGGTCTGGCTCCAAGACCCACAGTCTGCTACATATTAAAATATTCTCAAAGAACCACGAGCATATGAGAACCAGGTTTTAGAAGATGTGGTTTAATAGTAGATACAAGGGTGCTAGTATGCGTAGAATCGTATTTTCTTTGTCCTAATGAATGAACAAGACATGGAAAAGTATCCCAGAACTCAAATTAGATTTTCTCAGCTTAATGTCAGGGCCAGATCTAAAAACAATGTGAAGCTGTTTTCAAGGTCACCTCTTCCTCTCCTAAGGCCCCAGGACAGGACCTGAATGTTTTTCAGCCCAAGCAAGGCCTTTCCAACCATCTCTGGCCTCCTTGGACTTAAAGGTCTTAGAATCTTCCTTCCTTCCTCCCTTTATCCTTATTCCCATCACAAGTTTTTTAATTAATGAGTACTATTCCTTGAATAGTTTTTATCTAAACAACTGATTCACACAGGTGTGGAGGATTATTCATGGTACCATGGTCTTTCATCAAAGGGATGAATCTCATTTCTTCCCACCTCAACTATTAATCAGCTCAACAATAACCCACAACACTCAGACCAATTACCACCTACACTATTGAAGTAGTTCCCTACCTAATCTTCCAAACTGCAGCTTCTTCTCCCTTTTCCTTGGACACAGCTGAAAGGGTAAGCTTTTCTAATGCTGCTTTTGAGTGAGTCTTCTATTCCGAAATCTGTGGCTGCATACTTAACAACAACAACAAAAGTCCAAATTTCGTAAACGGGCATTTGACACCCTCAAAATTTGCCTCTATCGATCTTTTGGAATGCATTTCCCTCCATGAGCTTACACGTGTTTTACTGTTTCCTAGGCATGTCCATGTGATCCCATCTCCTCACCATTTTGTATATTCTTCCCTATACCTGGAATCTCCTTTCCCTCCTTTCATTCAATTCATTCTCCTACATTTTTTGAGTACTTGCTGTAGGCCAGTCAATAGTCTAGGTCCTGGGAATGCAGCACTAATCTACAGGACAAAGTATCTACTTTTACAGAACTTTTATTCTAATGAGTAAAAAGAGTAGGTAAATAAATAAACAGAAATTTCAGAGAGCAGCAAGTGCTATGAATACAATAAAACAGGGTGATGGGGTGGAGAGTGAGTTGGGGAGCTGTCATTTCATTGAGTGTCCAGGGAAGAGATTTCTGAGTGGATAATTTTGATCTCAAACTAAAAATCAAGACAGACTCAGCCATGTAACGATCAGAAAGTTCCAGGGAGAAAACTGAGCAAGTACCCCTGATATTCAAATACTATACACTCTCAAAGGCCTAGTTCAGATGCAACCTCAGCTTCAAACCTTCTTTTATCCTTCCAGCTTAATTCCAGCCCATAATGTTTTATTGTCCTTGCAGTGTTACCACTTTCTGTCTTGGATGTTAGCTATGTATGCACACTTTTCAACCCTATTAGAATTTCCAATCTTGAAGATCTATGCTTTTACCACCTACAATGCTTAGCCCAATATTGACATAGACACTCAAATATTTCTTGAGTGAGAAAACAAAGGAATCAATTAATGAACAAAGAAAACACGATGGAATTTGATTTCACTTGTAGCTGAATGGGGAAGACAGATATTGGTGAAAAGGAATTATGGAGTGCCTCAAAAAGTTCCTCAAAGCCTATGGATGATGCTGGTTCTCTTATGGAGAATCGGAATTCTTAAATTTCCAGTTGGCCCTCTTTGGAGGAGAAAGTCCTAAATAAAATCTCTCCAATGGTTGTTTTAAGCTTCCATCTTTCACCAGGCATGTTAAGTTGCTATGATGGGGCAGACTCTGAAACCACAGGGACACTCTTCAAAGATCTGGCACAGTCTGAAGCCTGGGCATGCTTTGATGAATTTAATCGTATAGAGCTGGAGGTAATTGTAGTACCAGTTTCTTAGTAAAGCTGGTATTCAATGAACGTGACAAGCCTGACAACTTCATTAACAGCATTGACGGAGCACCCAGATTCATAAAGCAAGTCCTTAGAGGCCTAGAAAGAGACTTAGACTCCCACAAAATAATAATGAGAGACTTTAACAGCCCACTGTCAACATTAGACAGATCAATGAGACAGAAAGTCAACAAGGATATCCAGGAATTGAACTCAGCTCTGCACCAGGTGGACCTAACAGACATCTACAGAACTCTCCACCCCAAATCAACAGAATATACATTCTTCTCAGCACCACATCACACTTATTCTAAAATTGACCACATAGTTGGAAGTAAAGCACTCCTCAACAAATGTAAAAGAACAGAAAATATCACAAACTGTCTCTCAGACCACAGTGCAATCAAACTAGAACTCAGGATTAAGAAACTCACTCAAAACTGCTCAACTACATGGAAACTGAACAACCTGCTCCTGAATGACTACTGGGTACATAACGAAATGAAGGCAGAAATAAAGATGTTCTTTGAAACCAATGAAAACAAAGACACAATATACCAGAATCTCTGGGACACATTCAAAGCAGTGTGTAGAGGGAAATTTATAGCACTAAATGCCTACAGCAGAAAGCAGGAAAGATCTAAAATTGACACCCTAACATCACAATTAAAAGAACTACAGAAGCAAGAGCAAACACATTCAAAAGTTAGCAGAAGGCAAAAAATAACTAAGATCAGAGCAGAACTGAAGGAAATAGAGACACAAAAAACCCTTCAAAAAATCAATGAATCCAGGAGCTGGTTTTTTGAAAAGATCAACAAAATTGATAGACCACTAGCAAGACTAATAGAGAAGAAAAGAGAGAAGAATCAAATAGATGCAATAAAAAATGATAAAGGCAGTATCACCACCGATCCCACAGAAATACAAATTACCATCAGAGAATACTATAAACACCTCTATGCAAATAAACTAGAAAATCTAGAAGAAATGGATAAATTCCTCGACACTTACACCCTCCCGAGACTAAACCAGGAAGAAGTTGAATCTCTGAACAGACCAATAACAGGCTCTGAAATTGAGGCAATAATTAATAGCTTAACAACCAAAAAAAGTCCAGGACCAGATGGATTCACAGCCGAATCCTACCAGAGGTACAAGGAGGAGCTGGTACCATTCCTTCTGAAACTATTCCCATCAATAGAAAAAGAGGGAATCCTCCCTAACTCATTTTATGAGGCCAGCATCATCCTGATACCAAAGCCTGGCAGAGACACAATAAAAAAAAGAGAATTTTAGACCAATATCCCTGATGAACATTGATGCGAAAATCCTCAATAAAATACTGGCAAACCGAATCCAGTAGCACATCAAAAAGCTTATCCACCATGATCAAGTGGGCTTCATCGCTGGGATGCAAGGCTGGTTCAACATACGAAAATGAATAAACGTAATCCCCCATATAAACAGAAACAATGACAAAAACCATATGATTATCTCAATAGATGCACAAAAGGCCTTTGACAAAATTCAACAACCCTTCATGCTAAAAACTCTCAATAAATTAGGTATTGATGGGACATATCTCAAAATAATAAGAGCTATCTATGACAAACCCACAGCAAATATCATAC
This sequence comes from Pongo abelii, assembly GCF_028885655.2. Lineage (NCBI taxonomy): Eukaryota > Metazoa > Chordata > Mammalia > Primates > Hominidae > Pongo > Pongo abelii. Next base: position 96,353,304 of record NC_071995.2, read on the forward strand.
TGAATGGGCAAAAACTGGAAGCATTCACTTTGAAAATTGGCACACGAGAGGGATGCCCTCTCTCACCACTCCTATTCAACATAGCGTTGGAAGTTCTGGCCAGGGCAATTAGGCAGGAGAAGGAAATCAAGGGTATTCAATTAGGAAAAGAGGAAGTCAAATTGTCCCTGTTTGCAGATGACATGATTGTATATCTAGAAAACCCCATCGTCTCAGCCCAAAATCTCCTTAAGCTGATAGGCAACTTCAGTAACGTCTCGTATACAAAATCACTGTGCAAAAATCACAAGCATTCTTATACACCAATAACAGACAAACAGAGAGCCAAATCATGAGTGAACTCCCATTCACAATTGCTTCAAAGAGAATAAAATACCTAGGAATCCAACTTACAAGGGACGTGAAGGACATCTTCAAGGAGAACTACAAACCACTGCTCAATGAAATAGAAGAGGATACAAACAAATGGAAGAACATTCCATGCTCATGGGTAGGAAGAATCAATATCGTGAAAATGGCCATACTGCCGAAGGTAAGTTATAGATTCAATGTCATCCCCATCAAGCTACCAATGACTTTCTTCACAGAATTGGAAAAAACTACTTTAAAGTTCATATGGAACCAAAAAAGGGCCCGCATTGCCAAGTCAATCCTAAGCCAAAAGAACAAAGCTGGAGGCATCATGCTACCTGACTTCAAACTATACTACAAGGCTACAGTAACCAAAACAGCATGGTACTGGTACCAAAACAGAGATATAGAACAATGGAACAGAACAGAGCCATCAGAAATAATGCCACATATCTACAACCATCTGATCTTTGACAAACCTGAGAAAAACAAGCAATGGGGAAAGGATTCCCTATTTAATAAATGGTGCTGGGAAAACTGGCTAGCCATATGTAGAAAGCTGAAACTGGATCCCTTCCTTACACCTTATACAAAAATTAATTCAAGATGGATTAAAGACTTAAGGGTTAGACCTAAAACCATAACAACCCTAGAAGAAAACCTAGGCAATACCATTCAGGACATAGGCATAGGCAAGGGCTTCATATCTAAAACACCAAAAGCAATGGCAACAAAAGCCAAAATTGACAAATGGGATCTAATTAAACTCAAGAGCTTCTGCACAGCAAAAGAAACTACCATCAGAGTGAACAGGTAACCTACAGAATGGGAGAAAATTTTTGAAATCTACTCATCTGACAAAGGGCTAATATCCAGAATCTACAATGAACACAAACAAATTTACAAGAAAAAAACAAACAACCCCATCAAAAAGTGGGCGAAGGATATGAACAGGCACTTCTCAAAAGAAGATATTTATGCAGCCAAAAGACACATGAAAAAATGCTTATCATCACTGGCCATCAGAGAAATGCAAATCAAAACCGCAATGAGATACCATCTCACACCAGTTAGAATGGCAATCATTAAAAAGTCAGGAAACAACAGGTGCTGGAGAGGATATGGAGAAACAGGAACACTTTTACACTGTTGGTGGAACTGTAAACTAGTTCAACCCTTGTGGAAGTCAGTGTGGCGATTCCTCAGGGATCTAGAACTAGAAATACCATTTGACCCAGCCATCCCATTACTGGGTATATACCCAAAGGATTATAAATCATGCTGCTATAAAGACACATGCACACATATGTCTATTGCAGCACTATTCACAATAGCAAAGACTTGGAACCAAGCCAAATGTCCAACAATGATAGACTGGATTAAGTGGCACATATATGCCATAGAATACCACGCAGCCATAAAAAAGATGAGTTCATGTCCTTTGTAGGGACATGGATGAAGCTGGAAACCATCATTCTCAGCAAACTATCACAAGGACGAAAAACCAAACACCACATGTTCTCACTCATAGGTGGGAATTGAACAATGAGAACACATGGACACAGGGAGGGGAACATCACACACCAGGGCCTGTTGTGGGGTGGGGGGAGGGGGGAGGAATAGCATTAGGAGATATACGTAATGTTAAATGATGATTTAATGGGTGCAGCACACCAACCTGGCACATGTATACATATGTAACAAACCTGCTCGTTGTGCACATGTACCCTAAAACTTAAAGTATAATTAAAAAAAAACAGCATTGACATTAAGCAACATTGACTGTCTCATAGTTAAATAGGAAAGGAAAAATTATACTTTTGGAACATTTTAATCAAACTCTACTGGTAGTCTGTGTCAGATCTGCCCTTGTGTTTTTTGTTGTTGTTGTTGTTGTTGTTGTTTTGAGACAGTCTTGCTCCGTTGCCCAGGCTGGAGTGCACTGAAGTGATCTCGCCTACTGCAACCTCTGCCTCCTGGGTTCAAGCAATTCTCTGCCTCAGCCTCCTGAGTAGCTGGGATTACAGGCACCTGCCACCACACCTGGCTAATTTTTGTATTTTTAGTAGAGACGGGTTTCATCATCTTGGCAAGGCTGGTCTTGAACTCCTGACCTTGTGATCCAGCTGCCTTGGCCTCCCAAAGTGCTGGGATTACAGGTATGAGCCACCATGCCCGGCCTGCCCTTGTTATTTTGTATGCTGTTTTTTCAGCTTGCTCCTCCTTCAAGTGTTGCTGGGGAGATGTTCCTCCCCTGCCGCCTCTCTGCATAGCAATGGAAGGAGGTTCAGGAGTTGCTGCTGCATATTGTTCACAGCAGATTAGCTGTGAGCTCTCTCTCTTGTATGCAACCTGCCACTCATTGTATCCAACAGACAGTTCCTAACTTTCATCTACGGAATGCTTGCAGCCAGGAAAGATGCCCTATCGCAATGTTTATTACCTTTCTAGAACTGCTTCTGCCTTCAGATTATTTTCCTGCAGATGAAATGCCTTTATTCTTGACTTAGAGGGAATTCTAAATAAAGAATTCATTTTACTTCCCCAATTAACCCAAGAAAGTAAATATGGAGAATATAGCAGGGAATATTCTACAAGACAGCGAGATGACATGTTTATAGCATCATGTTTCAACAATAAATGCAGTTCATAGTTTAGGAAAAATAGTTGGATTTGATTCAAATGTGTTGTTGAAATCAGGTCTTTTTGAAGTTGTGTGAATGTAAGTATGCTATAAGGGATTTTTCAAATTTTACAGTTCCTATATTTATGTTATGTTTGTGACAATAATGCATTTACTAAGGAATCACCATTTTGACAACATCCCTTTGAAATGTCTTTATTTCATACATTTAATATTTTTGTCAATGCCTTGAATAAGTTATCTCTTTAAATGTATTCTCTGAGTGTGTATATGTATGATATTTAACAAATAACTCCTAAAGGGATATTGTAAAATAATTTGAAATTCATTGTTAATTTTTAAAGTTGCTCAATAAGATTCATATAGACAGTTTTAAGTTCTATTCTTTCTTTATTATCCTTTAGCAACCCAACATTTTCTCTTTTCAACACAGAAGTAAACTTTGACACGGAACCCTGTCTGAGCCAGATCGCATGCCCAAGATTGGTAGTAATGAATCTATTCTCAGGTACAGCTGAGCTGTCACCTCATTTCCCCAGGACATGGTGTCAGAGGGATAATGCCAACATGTCCACAATGACATAGTTGGGTCTGCTCTATTGGGATATGGTACATTTTTAAGAGTGTTCATGTCAAAAGGACAGTGACTGCCTTCCATCAGGGAAAGATGTACTCCTATAAAAAATATAAATTTGATGTTCAAATAAAACATGGGAGAAGAAAATGACTGTGTGAAATCTCTTTTTGCTTTTGTGCATTTTTTGTCTTACCTTCTGAAGAGATCCCACAGGACCGGCACTAAGCTTCTCTTCATTAGAACCCAGATTTCAATTTAAATTTTAATTAGAATAGATGACTAGAATACTTACCACTCTCTGTAGTTGCTGCATGGAGCTAATCAGCAACTAGAAGCATGTCCTATGTTTTCATAAAAAGATTAAGAACTTATTCCACAAGGATTTACTGCTATCCATAAAATTATTTTATATCCTACCATACCACTTTTTTTGGTGGATGTGTCATTTCTGGAAGAAAGTGGTTTTTTTCACCCCCATTTATACAGTAACAGAACCAGGTAGAAAACTTCATTTTAAATACATACAAAACTTCAATTTTTGTAGGACCATGGCTTTACTAATAAACATCCCATAGAACCATAGAACCCTGGACTTTTCCCCAGCATTCAAGTGTAATTTTGAATATTATAGTAATATATACAAACTAAAGTAAATGTCAGTGATCATATTACACATGCCATTCTATAACCCAGACTGGTTCCACATTATTCAAGTGATCATTTTAGGACAACATAATCAACACCTACATGATGATTAAACTGTGACTATGTAATCTGCACCTAAATTTTTGACACTTTAGAGTTTACAAGGCAATTGCAGTTGACCAGTCATTCATTCAATCAGCAAATATCTATGGAATTTCTATTCTGTGTCAGGAGCTGTTCTAGATTAGGAGAGTAGGAGGTGGATTTAGCAGTGAATAAGGTTTACAGGGCCTGATTACACACAGCTTGTATTTTCTCAACTACTTAGGAATAGAAGTAGAAAAGATACTATTATCCAAATTTTATAGAGAGAAGGAACTCTGTCTCAGAAAAGTTATGTGGTTACCTAACATCACCACATAGCTGATGAGTGGCCAAGCTATGACTCACACCTACTGTGTCTTTACTCCAACATCAAGCTATTGGATGGCAATAAAAATAGGCAAGAAATAAAAGATTTTCTTTAGGACAGTTCTTTTTTCCTCCATGCTTATTATAAGACAAATCTGTCCTAAGATTACCACAACAAATAAAGGCTTAAATGGAAAAGAAAGTTAATATAAAACATGACCGCTCTCTGTCACATATAATGCCCCACTCTCTCTTAGTTTTGTTCCCCCCAAAATGAAAGTAGCTTTGTCATTTCTTTTCATTATAAAAGTTATTCATACTGTTGTAAAATAAAAATCAAACATACTGAAAAGAGTGAAAAAAAAGTAATTGTCACTATCCAGTCACTGTCTCACTACCCAGACAGCCAATATTGTTCTGTCTCAATACATATATGTAATACACATGTATTTATCATAATTATGAAATATGATACTATACATGCTATTCTATAATGCAAGTGCATTCCATATTAATAAATATAGATCCAAGTGATCATTTTGCATTCCATTCTGAATATGTACTATACTTTATAGAATCAACCTCCTTTTAATGGACATTTCAATAGTTTCCATTTTAATAGTTAAAAGCAGAGCTAAAATTAACATCCCTGCATAAAGATATTTATATACTTGTCCATTTGTTGCCTTGGGATAAATTCTCAGCAGTGGGCTTGCTTGAATATAAAGGTAGACATATTTTAATAATCAGATGTCTCAATTTACAACTTTTAACGTTTACAAATTTACAAATTTCAATGTTGTAATTTTTAAGTTTTAATTTTTCATGATTAAAAATATACATTATAGAGTTAAGAAAAATATGTAAATTCACAAAAATAGAACTCAATAATTCTACAACTATCAATGTTCTTCTATATATTTTCACATCATTTTCCTTAGTCTATAATATTTTTTAATAAAATTGGGATCATAACGTAAACATGTTTTTATGTTATTTCTTTTTCCAAGTAAACTTCTTAATTGTAGAGCTTACATATACAGACAAAAGTTTACAAATCATGATCAATGAATTTTTAAACGCACCTATGTAACTACTGCCAAGGTGAAAAAACAGAACATTACCAGCCGCCCCCATTTCCACTACTCTGCCAGAAATGCCCCTTGATCGCCCTGTCAGTCACCAAATTCTCCCATCAAAATACCCATTATAATCACTTATGTTACCAGGTTAATATTGCCTGGTTTTGAAGTTTACATATATGAAATCATACAGTAAGTGTTCTTTTGTATCTGCTTTCTTCACTCAACAGAATCATTCCTGTTGTTGCATGCAGCAGTGCTCTGTTCATTTTCATTGTTATATTGCTATATTGTGTTAAAGAAAAAAAGTGATCCAGTGATTCTGTTAAACCACAGTTAAGGAAGGCTTTATGCAGTTCTTAGCAATAGGTGTAAGCAATGCTGCGATGAGATTTGCAGTTGGGGGAGAGAAATTGGGCTCGACTCTGAATACGGTCTGGGCAAGTAGGAATTTATAGCCAAGGAGCAGCGTAGGGATCAGTGGGTGGAAAATTACTAAAAGGAAACATCAGGGATAGGGGAGATTCCGACTAAACTGATTTAACTGGATTCTTGCTAAAAACAGCCTAGGGTGATCAGACATCACCTGGGGGATGGTGGAGGATGAGAAACCTGATCAGGTATCAAGGGTAGGGGCGTTCTTGCTAAACTGACTTAGCAGGGTTCGTGCAAAAACTGAATTTTACAAAGAAGTGCACAGATGCGCCCAGGAGAAGGTTCAGGAGGCTGACTCCTAGTCAAGCAAAAAATTTTTGTCAGTTGTTTCACGATTATACCATTTAAAGATAAATGCTCTTTTCTACTTGTGATGAACATTTGGGTTGTTTTCAATTTCAGTTATTACTAATAATGATAAAATAACACTCTTTTTATTATTATTTTGGTGCACACAGCTATGCTTCTGTATTGGCATGTGCCTTTGAGTGGGATCCCTAAATACACATATTTTCAGCTTCAGGAGAAACTGACAATGTGGTTGCACCCATTTATATTTCCATGAGCAGTGAGAGTACTTAGGTGCTCCAATCTCACCAACACTTGGAATTCTCAATTTCTGAATTTGTTTTGCCTTTGACATTCAAATGTATGTATTTATGTATCACTGAAGTTTTAATTTGCATTTCGCTGATGATGTTGATCGTCTTTTCATCAATTTATTGACCATTTGGATATATTGTTTATATAAGCTGTTTTGAGTCTTTTTCCTCAAAAACCTTTGGACACTAACTTCATTTACTCCCCTTTCCACTTTTTGCGCTAACATGTATTTGCAATCTACATATATTTGAATCTGTGAATCCTCCATGACTTATCATTTTATATATTCAGTATTTATTTAGATTTGCCCCCACATATTCACTCTTTTTATTGCTTATTGCTCTTCCTTCCCTCCTGTTTTCTTCTTTCCATAAAAATAATTTCCATTGTGTCTGTGTTTCTTTTAGGTTGGAACTGCTTGCAACAAATTCTATCAGTTTAATGGACTTACAACATCTTCCTTTTGTTTCGTAAATAAAGATTTTTTTTAGCCAAATAGAGAATACTTGGTTGGTAGGTTTTTGTTTTTGTTTTCATTTCAAAAATGTTATTCTACCGTCTTTCGGTACCCATCATTTCCTTTAATCAGTCTGCTATCATTATTTTATTGCTCTTTTGAAGGTAATGCATTTTTTTCAGAAATGTTAATGTGTGCTATCATCTGTGATTTCCTTTGTATTTTTTTCTTCTTGAGATTCATAGTGCATCTTGAACCTCATAAGCCATCATTACCTTTGGAAAACTCGTTAGTATGATTAACTGTGGGAAATTTCTAGCCTTTATCTTGTTAAATGTTAACTTCTACAACTTGCTGTTTCTCTTTTTCTGGTGGAACTTCAATTACATGTGTATTAGCTTCAGTCATACATTAGAATATCTCAGTATACCTTATTTATCTTTTATGCTTGTTTATATTTTTTCCATTGGTTTTTCTTTTTCTCCTTCAATCCCTCAGTTTGAAAATTTTCCATTGATTTATATCCCAGTTGAATGACTCTCTCTTCTTACGTATTTAAACTGTATTTAAATCTAAATATTGAGTTCTTAATTTTGTTATCTTAGTCTATAATTTCAATATGATTCTTTATAGATGTCAGCTTTCTGGTAAAATGTTTACATTGTCATCCATTTTTTTAAAAAACATACTAAAATAAATGTTGTTACATTTATTTTAAACTCTGTGAACTCTGTGTTGTGTTAAACTCCAATATCTAGATCAACTGGATACTGGTCAATTTCCATTGTTGGTATTTTGTGTTGGGTTTTGATTATTTTTGGTCCTACCTTTGGCATTGCTGGTAAATTTTTACATGAATGCCAGATATCATATAAGAAATATTATAGAGGCTATGAATAATATATTTCTTTAGAGAAAATGTATGATTTTTCTCGTAGGTATTTATAGGAGTTAGATGTCTTGAGGCAGTCATAGATTGAGATGATTTCAGGCCAGATATCAGTCTTTGTGACGGCTGGCCTATTATTCTGGCTGTCTTTAATCCAAGGGCTTAACCTTTCAGATGTTTCAAGAGAAAGCCCAAGTTTTCAACAAAAGCTTTTTTTTTCTTGGTAGGCCCTGGACACCAATGTTTAACTTTTTAACCTTTTCAGAACTGTAAAAAAGCCAACAGCTTGGCATCATACTTTAGCCTCTTACTTCCCACTTTGAGTCTGACTTCTTGGCCTTACTATGTGTAGCTTGCGGATCAACAAATATCTGGAGGGAAAAACAGCAGAGAATTCCAGGCCTACCCAAATGTGTTTATCTCTTCTGTGGACTCTTGACTGCCTTCAGCACTTTCTAATGTTTTTACACAGCTTTATTTTGAATTCTATCTGTAAAGAGTTGATCTGATACATGCCATTCTACTACAGCTTGAAACAAGTCTCTCATTTTGGCTGTAGTTTAAATCTTTTTGTCTATTAATAAAGAAAATATTTTATTCATTTACTGGCCACTAGCTGTTTTTTTAAATTTAATTTTAGTTTTTCTAAATAACACATATACATAACTTAAAAAGTCAAATGATTCTACAATATCTATAATAAAAACTATCATTTTCCTGCCTCATCTCTCTCTACTCTTTAATATGGTTTTCCAGAGACAATAGGTTGACCTTTTAAAGTTTATTATTTTTAAGTTATTATTATCTTTTGTGTTACTAAATGCTTATTTAAATTGTAATTTTATATGGAACTTTCATGATTTTTTATTTTAGACGTTATTTAGTGACTTTCTAATTAGAAAGAGGAAGGTTTATTTCTATTATACCATCACCAAAACATACACATACTTTCTTCCCCCATATTTTCAATAGTTATATAGCAATTTCTAAGAAGTCAATACTTTTTACATTGTTTTCTACATGAAAATTGTTTATAGATAAGACATGTGGCAATCTATATATTTTTCTTTTTGACAACAATTTTCTGCCTGAAGTTAATTATTTTTATTTATTTATTGGCTAGTGTTCTATGGATTTATCAAAAATTCTTCCCTCTAACACTCTGACATAGCAGAAAGTTTAATCAAACATATCAGGTAAACCATCTGTAATATATAAGTATATAACCTGGAGAAATTCTTCCCAAAATTTCCTCCACCTTCTTTTTCTGGAGCAATTAGTCTCTGGGTCTACTGCGCAAGTATTATCCTGGAAATTCCATTTGTCCCTATCCTGGGTTGGATTCCCACTTAACTAGATCCCATAGCTTCCTCCTTCTTGATTTACTCTCTTATTATTGTGGACATATTAATATCTCCAGTAGCTTCTTGAAAAAGGAAGTAGAGGAAGTATATTTTTTGAGATCTTACAGGTTGGAAATCATTTTCTCTGAATCATGAAGGTGCTGCTCTGCTCTTTTTAGCCTAAAATATTGCTATGGTGAAGTTCAATTCTATTCTTGTTCCTGATCTTCTTCATTCCTAGTGTTCTGAAATTCATGTTTTGTTTTGTTTTCCATTCTGTGAGCTCGGCATTCATTTGGCTCTTTCAATAGGTATACCCATGTCCTTCTATATACACACAAATTTCTCGAAATTTTCATCATTATTATTTCCTCTATAATTTCTTCCCTTGCATTTCTGTTCTCTCATTCTAGTACTCCTATTGACAAAAAGTTGAACATATTAGTTTGTGTTCTGTTTTACATCCTGTAAAACTTCCTGAACTTTGTCTCCAACCTTGATTTGTGATTGTTTTTCTTCTGGGGAGATTTTCTTAACTTTATCTTTATTTTTCTATTTATTTTTAAAAGTGTTGTGTTATTTCTAATGTGCAAGGCTCCTTCTGGTTTTCTAATTTTCAAAATAGCATCCTGTTCTTCTTCTATTATTTAAGGAAATCATTTATAGTTTTTAATTTGTTTTTTATGTCGCTCCCTTCATTGTCTTTGTTTCCTTCAAATCTTCTTTTAATCTGTTTGTTTTGATCTCTATAATTTAGAGAACTCTCTTAAAAATATGGTAATCATAGTCTATTTTTTATACCCAAGGGTGAAGCAAGGCAGGGAGTGGTGACTCATGCCTGTAATTCCAGAGCTTTGGGAGGCTGAGGAAGAAGAGTCTCTTCAGGCCAGAGGTTCAAGACCAGCCTGGGCAACATAGCAAGACTTCCTCTCTACAAAAAACAAAAAAGTAGCTAGGCATGATGGCACATACCTGTAGTCCTAGGTGCTCAGGAGGCTGAAGAAGGAGGATCATTGAGTCCAGGAGTTTGAAGCAGCAGTGAGCTATCATCACTCCACTGCACCCCAGCCTGGGTGACAGGGTGAGACCCTGTCTTTAAAAAAAATTAATAATTTTAATAATAAATAAGTAAATAAATAAATGAGTGAAGCATTAAAAAGCTATATTTCTATAGGCCAGTTTGATGACTAGTGAGTTTCACTGTAAGGTTACTGGGAGTTCTGTTGGATGACTCTCTAATGTCCATGTCTGTAGGTTTTTATTCTTGGGAGATTCTGTTTCCCCAAAAAGGAACTCTAATTATCTTGCCTGGAAGGTAAAAGCCTTGATACCAGGATTCTGGAAGCAGAGCTTGGGAAGCAGCCTGTTGCTGTTCTCACCACTGAGTATGTGTTCACCTGATCTTTCTGATTTCAACTCCTTCCTTTACTAACTCCATTGTGTCTACATCACTGAGGACTAAGCATCTCCTATTAAATGTCTCCTGGCTGGGTAGAACAGGGGTAGTCACTTGGCTGGTTGGGGTGAGAAAATGAATCTGAGGGATCTAACTCATCTTTTTAAAACCACTCCTGGTGTTTTTCAGTCCCATCTTTAACTCCACATTTACAGGTACATGGTATCTCTAATTCCTAAGCCTTCTTGGGGATTGATGACAATAATAGATTTCTTCTTTTCTCCCCTGAGAGTAGTTAGGTTTCTGTTTTCTCATGCTACTAAATTAATTCCCGCTTGTCCATTTGCTTTCTGTTTTAAAGAACTGTTTATATTGCCAAATGCTATGGTCTTGCTTATTGTCTCTGGGAAGTTTAACTTTTTTTATTCACTTACAGATCTGAAAAATCAGTTTCTAGTGGCTCAAAAAGAGATACTTATTATTATAAAGGAATCATCTTAGGCACTGTGTCCTCTCCAGCCACTGAGATAATGGTGCTACACAGGCCATCCAGGACTCATAGGCGTTGTATCAGTCCAGCCTCTCCTCTTGCCCAAGTGGGCAAGTCACTGACCTCTATTAGCTTCAGTTTTCTTATCAATAAAATGGAATAATTCCTCTCTCATAGAACATTGTGAGTATTAAGTCAAACAATGCACTTACAGAACATTTAACACATTGCATATAACTCAATAAATGTTGTAGCCGTTATTATAATTATTCATATAATTGTTGTTGTCATTATCATGATCAACTGCACAATAGCAAGAATCTTATTTAATTTAACCTTACATCTCTTTGCAGAACAACTTGCTCTAACTGTAGAAATGAGGAAAGAGTAAGAATCAAAAGCAAACTGTCCAGAATATATTATTGTTTATCTTAAAAAGCATCATTCAAATCTGCAAGGAGCATTTAATGGAAGTCAATGCAACCACCTCTTCAGTCATGTATAAGACCAGCAATTTATGAACTGTTTCCGTAAAAAAACAGATAGTGAATAGTTTTTGTTTTTATTTTATTATTATTATATTTTAAGTTTTAGGGTACATGTGCACAATGTGCAGTTAGTTACATATGTATACATGTGCCATGCTGGTGTGCTGCACCCATTAACTTGTCATTTAGCATTAGGTATATCTCCTAATGCTATCCCTCCTCCCTCCCCCCACCCCACAACAGGCCCCAGAGTGTGATGTTCCCCTTCCTGTGTCCATGTGTTCTCATTGTTCAATTCCCACCTATGAGTGAGAATATGCGGTGTTTGTTTATTTGTCCTTGCGATAGTTTGCTGAGAGTGATGATTTCCAATTTCATCCATGTCCCTACAAAGGACATGAACTCACCATTTTTTATGGCTGCATAGTATTCCATGGTGTATATGTACCACATTTTCTTAATCCAGTCTATCATTGTTGGACATTTGGCTTGGTTCCAAGTCTTTGCTATTGTGAATAGTGCCGCAATAAACATACGTGTGCATGTGTCTTTATAGCAGTATGATTTATAGTCCTTTGGGTATATACCCAGTAATGAGATGGCTGGGTCAAATGGTATTTCTAGTTCTAGATCCCTGAGGAATCGCCACACTGACTTCCACAATGGTTGAACTAGTTTACAGTCCTACCAACAGTGTAAAAGTGTTCCTATTTCTCCACATCCTCTCCAGCACCTGTTGTTTCCTGACTTTTTAATAGTAAATAGTTTTAAGATCTGTGAGACATATGTCTCTGTCCTAACTACTCAACTATGCCATTGAAGTGTGAGAACAGCAAAGGACAACTCATTTTTTGAAAATGTACATGGCTGTTTTCCAAATAAAGCTTTATTAACAAAAGCAGATGTTTGTCATATTTGGTTTGAGAGTTGTAGTTTGAAGACCCTACATGTGAAAAATGCCCTATTGTTGTAAATTAACTGGGTTAATTACACTACATCTGTAACAACCGCAAATTCTCAGTGACTTAACAGAATCAATTTGTATTTCTTACACACAGTTGGTAGGCAGCCTTCTACTTGTTGTTTGGGGCACCTGTCTTCTTTCATCCTGTGTCATTTCCATTTTCTGGGGCTCCTTGGGGTCCTTTGCTCCTTGGGGTCCAACCACTACCTGAACAAAAAGTGAGAATAAGGACCATGTGAGACTTTTCATGACCTGGCCACACTTAAACTCACGTTTTATTGGCCAAAACCTAACTACAGGAGAAGCTGGGAAATACAATAACTTCCTGGAAAAGTCCCCAGTGAAGAAATGAGGATTGATGGACATCTATACAATGTATATCAAAACATCGACTGACAAGTAAAAAAATGACCCATTCAGCCAACTTTGGCAGCCATATTTTCCCTCCAAAAGCTATGAATGCTACTTCAGGCAGACCTACACAATTTGTTGGCTCTAATACAAAATGAAAGTGTGAGGCCCCTTGGACAAAAATCAGGTAAAATGGTTTTGTCTTTTTTTTATAAACTTCCTCGACTTGTCATGGTATTTTCTTAATTTGCTATTCAGCCTCACATTGTCTTGGTCATGGGGACACTCACAAGACAAGTACATACATTCACAGTCACCAGGGGGTCCCACCCATAATTCAGCACATGAGACATATGGGGCATGCTCTGGACCCTGACTCTCCTTGAATCTGTGCAGAAGCTCCCCCAACCCCATTCCTAGGGTAGAGGATCACTGGCCAAGCCCCCATCTGGGGAACCTATTTGTGAGCCAAGGTCCCAAGCCTTAGCACACACACCGCTGTTATCAGTCTTCACTTACTACACACAAATTCCAAGATACAATTCTTAAGAATTTTGACATAGTGATAACAGAACATTAAGCCCCAAGACTGGGGACCCCCTCTGAGTATGGGACTTGTGAGACTGCACTGGTCACACACTCTCCATGAAGCTGGCCCTGCCATCCCTGAAAGCTTGATCACTTGCTGGATGGAAAAGGCCTAGAAGTCCCCACTTTAAGTCTCCACTTTAAGATGCTTCGTAAGGGGTCAAACTCTTGGTCAGAAGCCCAGAGCCCTTCTGCCTGCTCTTGCCCAGCATTTTCCACCTTTTTCACCAAAAAAGACACAGCCCTAAACTGCTGTAAAAATTAAGCAAAGATTGAATTGGTCTCCAACAAGACAACCCTTAGCTCTGGGTCATCTATATTATTGCATATTAAGGAAATACTACTGGGCTCAATCCTCCAACATTGAATTATTCTACTATTTTTCACATGCAACATTTATTCCTTTTTTAAAAGTTGTATAGGTGAATTTGAAAAAGTTAACCACTCATTCATGATTTATTCAGTGCTACTAATACTGTGAAAGGCAATGAAAAGTGCTCTGATTAATTGATTTCCAATCCCAGTCCCTAAACGTATTAGCTTTATGGCCTTGGGCAAGATACCACCTTTCCATGAGCCTCCATTTCATCATCTGTAAAATGGGTGTGATAATATCCAACTCGAAGTACTGAAGTGAGAATGACAAAGAGATAAGGTGTGTATAGAGCATGGCACCTAGCAAGCATTTAAAACATGGAAGCCATTATTAGTATGCACTGGTGATAATAACAGTCATTATTATTGGGAGGTGAGGGAAAAATCTTCAGACATGATCTCTGACCTCTGCAAGATTATGAGTTGAAACAGAGAACAAGTTCTAAACAAAAACTGCAAAAACAGGCAGGAAAAACTTAGAGCCCCACTAGCAGGACAGATTAGGTGGGTTATAGGAGTAATAATGGTGCTGTTGCAGCATTTGGGGCAGAGACACTTCTCAGAGAGTATTTCCAGGCTATGCGTGAGTTTGCTGGCTTTAGAGGTGGACTCTTGTACGTATTTTTGGGGGGAAGGGCTACATAATTTAAATGTGCAGCCTTGATGGCCATACATTTGGTGCCTTAGGAACTTACAATGGTGCAATTATCTATGAAATGTGGATGCAAGAAATAATGTGGTGCATGTACCCACAGTAAATAATAAAAATCAGGAAATGTGAATGGTTTCTGGATATTGCGTTTAGTGCTCAATTCAGCCAGCATTAGTTACATGCTATAGACTCAATGGGGGAAGAAGAAGCATCCTTATAAAATAAACATTTGTCTGCAGATTTTCCAGATGAAGCCGAGGCTGGCTCTTAGTACTGCTATCACCACTGCATATGATGATTTGACATTAGTGAATTACGTAGCCTGGGTCAGCCTAAAATTGTCCTATAACAAAATTGAGATATAATGGGAAGTTGTGCTATTTTCGTATTTCCAAAGAAGGAGGGCTCTCACAAAGTTATGCTCCTGTGTTAAAAAGTGACCCTCAAAACAAGAAAATGATACAGGACAATCTAAGCTCTGAGATTAAAAGAGACAGCAAGACAATCTCGTTACAGCTCTACAAAAGGATGTTCTTGCAATACAAATACCTGTATGGTTACCAGTAATAAGAAAAGATTAAATCAATCAGCTTTCCCTGAACTTTAGTGATCTTATACATAATTTTAAAGCTAGGAGCCCTACTTACATCATCAGGCTGATTTTATTTTTTACTTCAGAAATATCTAACTATTCTCAGAGGATCCATGTATAAAAATACAGAAGTCTGCTTAGTTCTATAATGTTCTAGCTGAGTACTAGAATTTTATTTAAATTTAGAAGATTGAAAAGAACAAAACTTACAAATCTCTTAGTGAATCACAGGGCCTGCTATATGTTTGAGTATACTGTTACATAATATATTCACATTTGACCATGCAGTGTATATGTTTGCCCTATATTGTCTCTAGAAACATATCTAAACCTGACTGGTTGCTCTGCAAGAGAAGAGGCCATTTGCATATTTAAAATGTGTATGCCAAGTTATATTTGTAGATTTCAGGAATTCATTTCTATGGCTGTATTGATGTGTTATGGTTGCCATACTAAATTATCATAAACTTATTGGCTTAAAGCAACACATTTTTATTTTTATTTACTTATTTTTTTTGATTTATTACTTTTAATTTTTTTTTTTAAATATGCCAATTTTGCTGACTTTTAATTTTTTTGTTTGTTTTGTTTTTTTTTTATTATTATACTTTAGGTTTTATGGTACATGTGCGCAATGTGCAGGTAAGTTACATATGTATACATGTGCCATGCTGGTGTGCTGCACCCACTAACTCGTCATCTAGCATTAGGTATATCTCCCAATGCTATCCCTCCCCCCTCTCCCCTCCCCCCACCCCACAACAGTCCCCGAAGTGTGATGTTCCTCTTCCTGTGTCCATGTGTTCTCATTGTTCAATTCCCACCTATGAGTGAGAATATGCGGTGTTTGGTTTTTTGTTCTTGCGATAGTTTACTGAGAATGATGATTTCCAATTTCATCCATGTCCCTACAAAGGACATGAACTCATCATTTTTTATGGCTGCATAGTATTCCATGGTGTATATGTGCCACATTTTCTTAATCCAGTCTATCACTGTTGGACATTTGGGTTGGTTCCAAGTCTTTGCTATTGTGAATAATGCCGCAATAAACATACGTGTGCATGTGTCTTTATAACAGCATGATTTATAGTCCTTTGGGTATATACCCAGTAATGGGATGGCTGGGTCGAATGGAATTTCTAGTTCTAGATCCCTGAGGAATCGCCACACTGACTTCCACAAGGGTTGAACTAGTTTACAGTCCCACCAACAGTGTAAAAGTGTTCCTATTTCTCCACATCCTCTCCAGCACCTGTTGTTTCCTGATTTTTTAATGATTGCCATTCTAACTGGCATGAGATGGTATCTCATTGTGGTTTTGATTTGCATTTCTCTGATGGCCGGTGATGGTGAGCATTTTTTCATGTGTTTTTTGGCTGCATAAATGTCTTCTTTTGAGAAGTGTCTGTTCATGTCCTTCGCCCACTTTTTGATGGGGTTGTTTGGTTTTTTTCTCGTAAATTTGTTGGAGTTCATTGTAGATTCTGGATATTAGCCCTTTGTCAGATGAGTAGGTTGCGAAAATTTTCTCCCATTTTGTAGGTTGCCTGTTCACTCTGATGGTAGTTTCTTTTGCTGTGCAGAAGCTCTTGAGTTTAATTAGATCCCATTTGTCAATTTTGGCTTTCGTTGCCATTGCTTTTGGTGTTTTAGACATGAAGTCCTTGCCCATGCCTATGTCCTGAATGGTAATGCCTAGGTTTTCTTCTAGGGTTTTTATGGTTTTAGGTCTAACATTTAAGTCTTTAATCCATCTTGAATTGATTTTTGTATAAGGTGTAAGGAAGGGATCCAATTTCAGCTTTCTACATATGGCTAGCCAGTTTTCCCAGCACCATTTATTAAATAGGGAATCCTTTCCCCATTTCTTGTTTTTCTCAGGTTTGTCAAAGATCAGATAGTTGTAGATATGTGGCATTATTTCTGACGGCTCTGTTCTGTTCCATTGATCTATATCTCTGTTTTGGTACCAGTACCATGCTGTTTTGGTTACTGTAGCCTTGTAGTATAGTTTGAAGTCAGGTAGCATGATGCCTCCAGCTTTGTTCTTTTGGCTTAGGATTGACTTGGCGATGCAGGCTCTTTTTTGGTTCCATATGAACTTTAAAGTAGTTTTTTCCAATTCTGTGAAGAAAGTCATTGGTAGCTTGATGGGGATGGCATTGAATCTGTAAATTACCTTAAAGCAACACATTTTTATTATCTTACAGTTCTGGAGGCCAGAACTCTAAAAATAGTTCTACTTGAAGACTCCTCTGAGGATTCTCAAGGAAAATGTCTTCCATCATCTCTTCCAGCTTCTAGAGGCCACCTTCGTTCTTTGGCTCATGGCTTCATCTTCAAAGCCAGAATGCAGCATCTTCTCTCTTTTCCATCTCCAGTTCCCTCTTATAATAATCACTATGATTACATGGGACTCTCCCGACTATTCAAGATAATATCCCCCCCATAGGATCCATTAGCTCAACTGTATCTACAAAGTCTGTTTTTCTATATAAGTTAGCATACTCACAGGCTCCAGAAATTAGAACAGGGATATTCTTATAGGAGGAGGGAATTATTCAGCCATCATAATGGCTCTCATCACAACAATTATTTTCTGCACCTTATGTGCAAGTGCCTATGTTGACTTTATATATCAGCATATAAACAAATTTGAGTCTCATCCATGGTTTAAATAAATAAATAAAAGCCCTATTGGTGTTGAATCTCCCTCTTAGTACTGTTCTTTATTGCTCTGCCCATTCAGTGTCCAGTGACTAGACACATGAACCATGTTGACTGTCTCCAAGACATCTTTCTTTTTTCCAATCTTAAAATCTTAACCTGCTGCTGCCTGATATCTGCCCCCACCATCACTCCATCATAGTTTGGCAAAGGTCAGCCATGACATCCCCATTGCCAAAATCCTATCTTTCTTTAACTTATTGGTAGCATTCCTTACCGTTGATTAGCCTTTTATTCTTGAAACTCCCTCTTTCCTTGGATTTTGTGGTGAACATTTGCCATTTTGTCACCCAGAATTGTATTCTCCCTTTTTCTAGTAAGAGCACCTGGCTTTGCTTTAGGGAGCTACACCTCCCTCACTTTCAGCCATGCTGAATTTACCCCCCAGGGCCTGGACTGGGCTCATGACTCAGGCCTCATCAATTAGAGTATCCCCTCTCCTTGGCCACAGTGATTGGTTCAGGGATGAGCAAATGACCCAACCAAAGCCAGTGAATGGCAATCCCAGGATTTTCATTGGGACAATTAAGACACACTTTTTTTCAGCGGAATTATAGAAGCTGGCAACTGTTTAACACTGACTAGAGTCTACCAATGAAGCCAACATGGAGGAAAGTCGAAATCAGAGGAGAAAGACTGTTGCAATCACTTTATCTCTATATTTAGCCTTGCCTCGATTCTATCTCTGAGCTTTTTGATTATGCAAGCCAACATATTCCTTCCATTTGCTTAACCTGACTTGAGCATCCTTATGATCACTTTCAAGAGAGAGTTCCACCTGACATTGTTTCCATCATGTTCCTCTTGCCTTTCCGGCCTTTCCTCCTCAGGACTTTTTTGTCCTCTCATTTTTCTGCTCTGCTTTAAGCATTAGGATCTCCCTTGTTCTTTGTTGTCCCTCACACCATCTCATCTACATTTTCTATCTAACCCCTGTGCACATTGTCAATTATCATGAAGCTCACATGTAGGTCTACAACCTATACCCACTCTTGAACTCCATTTCCATTTAATCAACTATGTTCTAACAATACCTCTTAGATACCCCACAGGTAATTTACATTTAATGTGTCCAAAGGCAAACACATTCTCTTTCTCCCATCACTACTCTGAACCAATCAACTCCTTCTTCTGAGTTCCTTATCTTTGTAACCACCTGTTACAGTTTGAACTGTGTTCCACCAAAAGTTATGTTGCCCTCCAACACCTCAGAATGTGACCTTATTTGGAAAGAGGGTCATTGCAGGTATAATTAGTTAAGATAAAGTTATACTAGAATAGAATGGACCCTGTAATCCAATAAGACTAGTCTCCTTATAAGAAGAGGAGAAAGACCCAGAGAGGAGACGGCCATGTGAAGAGAGAGAAACATTTGGAAAGTGCCTTGTGACATCAGAGGCAGGAACTTGAGTAATCCAAATGCAAGTCCAAGAATTCCAAAGATCAACACCTACCATGAGAAACTAGGAAGAGGCAAGGAAGGATTCTCCTCTACAGATTTCAGAGGGATCATTCGCCTCCTGATGCTTTGATTTTAGATATGTAGCCTCCAGAAATGTAAGAAAATAAATTTGTGTTGTTTGAAGTCACCCAGTGTGGCACTTTGTTCAGGCAACCAAAGAAACTAAAATACCACCCAAATTTCCAAAGTAAGAAAGCTGGAAATCAGACAAGCTATCTTTTCCTCTCTTATGCTTTCCAGGCTATATTTAATCATTAATTCTTTTTTTTTATTTTGTTTTCAGAATATCACTCATAAGTCTTTATTTCAGTCATAGATGGACTATCAAAGTTATCTCCTGACTCACAGGTCTCCTAATCTTATTGACCCCTCCAATCCAACCTCCTCATCACTGTCAGAGTAACCTTTTCAAGCACACAAATCTGATCTCCTCTGCTCAGAATCCAGCAGTGCCTGCTTATTGCCCTGAGGATAAAATACAAAATTCTCAATATAAATATTTTTATATATTGAAAATATATAATTACTTATACATTATATATTATATTTATATAAATATTTTTATATATTTATATATTGAAAATATTATATATGAAAAGTGGCAGGAGGTAAGGCTTGAGCTGGTGCAGGTAAGATCATGAGGAGCTTATATCAAGCTTCCAAACATGACGTCTTGTAGCTGCACAATACTCCTTGCTGTCTAAGGCTCTATGTTTTATGCTCATTGCTCTCTGTGTATAAATGGTCCCTCCTGCTCATATGTCAAACTCTTACGCCACCTTCACATCTCACCATAGAGACTATCTCTTTGGAGGTGCCTTCCCCAATCCCCCCCAGAATCCTCAAGCCTTCTTCCTTTGCTGTCACCACTTTTAGTATATTTTCCATCATAGCAATTGCAGTACTGTCCTGAAGATGTTGGTCTGCATGTCTGGATTCTCTCAGGAATGTGAGCTGTCTGAGGAGAGAAGCTCTGTCTTTAACTTTGTATGCCTTACATCTATCACAATGACAGGGCACAGTGGCAATTCAGTAAATATCTGTGGCTGGTAGGCGAATTTATTAAATTAAGTAAACCAGAACTGTAAGAAATAGTTGGAAGCAATTCAATATATTAGGATTTGGCTTTAATTGGTTTGAAGAAAACAGAAGGGAGTCCTCATTTATTATGTTAATGATGGCCATTCCCATTCATTCATTCATTTACTTATTCCTTCATTTATCAGACATGTATTGTGGCTGTAGGATGTATCAGACCCTTGCCTGGCCTGAAAACATGAAGACAAAGAAGACACAACACTGCCTGTAAGGAGCTCACAATCACAAAGGCAAACAAATAATTGTTATTCAGTGTTATAAGTACATGGACAATAGCCAGTAGGATACTTTGGAGGCAATAGTTATGGGGCAGTGCTTTAGTGAGGTGAGGTGGTGGAGAAGAAGTAGAGAAGGATAATTTAATCCTCATCACCACCTTCTTGCAGAAATTATCTCCAATTTGCATACAGAAAAAACCTACCCAAAGTAATTAAATAGGAATTCCAATCATTACTCACTCTCAAAGAGAATGTAAAAATATTCTAATTGTAATCTAGAGTCCTAGATGTTAAAATATCTCCTTCTTTATTTTCTCTCCTCTCTTACATCTTTCGTACACCATAACAGCTTGAAGTCTCCCTCTCTCCAGACTCCTCTCTCCAGACTCCTCACTCCCAATCTCTCTGCTCCAACTGCTCCCCATCTCCTGGCTTCCATCCTCTTGTGATGATTTCTTCCCTACTTCTTCCTCAAGCCCTTTCATCTCCAGGCAAAGGAAGATAACTGGCCCTCTGCTATCCTGCCAGGTAGTCAGGGATTCTCTAGGAAAGACAGAAACAGGAGGTTGTCTACACCATCAGTTTCCCACACTGTTCCCCAACTCCTTTACACAGTGCCAGGGAACTTCTAAAATGTGCATTTGTTTTCTAGTTCTAACTATTCTGCTAAGAAGAAAACTCATTCTTTTATTAAACTGGACAAAAATTTTCTGAGTATGTTTGGAAAAATGCGTGTATATTAATCTACTTTTTCAACTGTTAGTTTTATGAAATCTAAACACAAATCAAGTATTTCACATGAGCAGTGCTTAGTACAAGCACTCAGAAAATAACTGTTCCAATGAGAACACATGGACACAGGGAGAGGAGCAACACACACCAAGGCCAGTCGGGAGGTGGGGGGTGGGGGGGCAAGGGGAAGGAGAGCATTAGGACAAATAGCTAATGCATGGAAGGCTTAAAACCTAGATGATGGGTTGATAGGTACAGCAAACCACCATGGCACAAGTATACCTATTTAACAAACCTTCACATTCTGCACGTGTATCCGCGACTTAAAGTAAAATTTAAAAAAAAAAAAAAGTAAAGGAGAAAGGAAACCTCCTCCGCTCAGGCAGCAGGGAGGGTTGGTATATGCACTGTCTTAACTGAGATATTTTATTTTGACATAGACAATATAAGGCTACCATCGTAGTGTGTTCTGCCACACTTTTTCAGCCTTTTCTGTTTTTTCTTCTAGTCAAAGAGATGTTTCACTTCACAAACTGAGTACTACAATGTGTGAAATAAGGCTATTTGAGAGTCCTTAAAAAAAAAACTGTTCTGTAGAGTTTACATTTTAGTTGAGGAATAGATTAAAAAACAAGAAACATAATAAATATGTAAATTATATACCACACTAGAAAGTGGAGTGTACTATAGAAAAAATTTGAAAGGAACATTTTGAAAAAATAAATGTAAAATGTAAGAAAAGAGTTTCAGAGAGATCGCCCAATTAGAAACTGACAGAATATAATCTCTTTTCATTACACTCTGCTGCCCTAATTAAAACAGATTATAAAGTCATTATGTATTAATGCAATATATGAGGGCTTTTAAATAGCAATCAGATTTCTAGACTACATATTCAGAATAACTTGGGAGTATATATTCGTAGGAAATTTTCCATAAACACAAATTTCAAATTTGTTCTGGTAGTAATCTTGGTTTTGATCTATCTTTAAATGTATACATCACCACATTTAATTGTAGAAAGCACAGGTTTTCTCTATTGGGAAAAGCATGGGACAAATAAGAGACACAGAAGACCTGAATTCTAGTTCCAGCTCTGCCATTAGGTATATGTTTGGTCTTGGGTAAATCATTGTACCCTGTCTGTATCTCATATAGGCATTGAGCCAAGACTGAGTTTAGCATTTAAGAAAAAGGTCTACCTAAAATGATAGAAGTCTGTGAAAGCTTATATAAACTTACATATTCAATGCAGAAACAAATTATTTACATATTTAACTACCTGTTTTCTCAAGTCATCATAAAAATGCCAAAGGGGAGAATTCTAATTCCATCTCTGATGTTGCTTATATGCAGTGGACTATATTCTGTGTACTCTTCTATGCATAGAGCTGGTATATGTCTTTCTCTTTCAATTTTAGGGGAACATTGGGTGGGACTACCATTCTTTCCTTTCGTCCATGAAACCTCATTATGTAAATAAAAGTTTATTAGCATTAGGCCTTTTGGAGGTCAGACAAAAACATTGACTATTATTACTCCAAACCACATATCTCTTTTATGTCAAGTATTTACATTTCTGCCCCATAATTAAACCTATCTTGTATTTGTGCAGGATTAGTATGACCTCTTTAGGCTCCAAGTTGCAGATCTTTTCATTTATCCCAGCCAAACACTTTCTAAGTATCTTTCTCTTTGGATTCCACACACCAGTTAGTATAAGAAGGGATAAAGGCTGATTAGGATTTCAAGTAACATCTCACCACTGTCCCAGAGAACAACTTCTGCTGCCTTCCCTGAATTAGCTGTTTTTCCATATGTCTCCAAAGCTCTCTCGATTTTTTTTCTATCTAAAAATAAGATTTTAAAACCTTGTAGTTTATTCCCAGTTTTTATTTTGTGTTTCAGGACTATGGCCATTCCCGTATTTCTTACCAACCAAATATTTAGTAAACAGCCCAACAAATGAACTTCAGCTTTCTATACAGCAGTCCAGTTGGCTGAATGACAGACTGCATCTGGTTCTGAATCTGTTGAATTTTGGTTAGGCCTCATCCAGCCTAAAGCTTTCTTCTTGTTAGCACTAATCCAGTGAGATCAGGGACTACTTCCAACATTAGCTCTAGTCTCAAGATTCTCATAAAAATAGGTGTTTTTATTCCATGTTCCACATTTAATAGTTCCAGCGACATCTACAGCTCTCAACCTGGACTAAGAAAGCTAATCCAGAGGTTCCTTGGAATCAGAGGGAGCAGAAAGTTCCTATTGTACTCCTTTTCTTGGCTAATTATACATGGAGGTACAGCTCTGCCCCATCTAATAGGGCTGCCACTAGTGACACACAGTTATTTATCATGCACTTGAAATATGGTTACTCTAACTGGGGAGCCAGAATTTTCACTTTTATTAGGAAAAAAAGTTAAATTTAAGAACTGACACTCAATTTGGTTATTGAAAAACTTTAAAGGAACAACTTGTGTATGTGACTTTTCATGGTCAACTGTTAATTTTATGAAATCTAAACACAGATCAAGTACTCCAGATGGAAATTTAGTGTCTAAATTGAGATGTGCTGTAAGTGTAGAATACGTCCCAGATTTCAAAAACTTAGCAACAAAAATATAAAATATTTCATCAATGATTTTAAATTTATTTAATATTGAAATATTATTTTGTGCTGGGCGCAGTGGCTCACGCCTGTAATTCCAGCACTTTGGGAGGCCAAGGCAGGCGTATCACGAGGTGAGGAGATCTAGAGCAGCCTGGCTAACAGGGTGAAACCCGGTCTTTACTAAAAATACAAAAAGTTAGCCAGGCGTGGTAGTGGGCACCTGTAGTCCCAACTACTCGGGAGGCTGAGGCAGGATAATGGCGTGAACCCAGGAGGCGGAGCTTGCAGTGAGCCAAGATCACGGCACTGCACTCCAGCCTGGGCGACAGTGAGACTCTGTCTCAAAAAAAAAAAAGAAAAGAAAAGAAATATTATTTTGTATAAATTAAAATATACTACTCAAATTAATTGTACTTGCTTATGTTTGCTTTTTACATGTGGCCACTAAAAATTTTAAGTTATATATGTGGCTCAAATTATATTTCTGTCAAACAGCATTGCTCTCGATCAAGCCTGAGAGTGTGGAAAATAAAATAAATTCTTCTCTAGTCCATCACGTTCATATTAATGCTGGGGAATCTGACTTCTGTTAAGCACCTTGCATACTCCAGAAAGTATTCTAGGTTCTTTACCTCTGTCAATTTGTTTAGTAGTCATGAGAACTTCATGATGAAACTATAACTGAGACTTACAAAAATTAGGCATCTGGCTCTCAAAATTACACAGCTAAGAAATGGCCAACCTAGGTTTAAGCAGAGTTCTATCTTGAACAAATGGTAATAATAATATTTTTAAAAAACAGATCAAAATGGGAGAAAATTTTCGCAACCTACTCATCTGACAAAGGGCTAATATCCAGAATCTACAATGAACTCCAACAAATTTACAAGAAAAAAATAACCCCATCAAAAAGTGGGCGAAGGACATGAACAGACACTTCTCAAAAGAAGACATTTATGCAGCCAAAAAACACATGAAAAAATGCTCACCATCACTGGCCATCAGAGAAATGCAAATCAAAACCACAATGAGATACCATCTCACACCAGTTAGAATGGCAATCATTAAAAAGTCAGGAAACAACAGGTGCTGGAGAGGATGTGGAGAAATAGGAACACTTTTACACTGTTGGTGGGACTGTAAACTAGTTCAACCCTTGTGGAAGTCAGTGTGGCGATTCCTCAGGGATCTAGAACTAGAAATTCCATTCAACCCAGCCATCCCATTACTGGGTATATACCCAAAGGACTATAAATCATGCTGCTATAAAGACACATGCACGCGTATGTTTATTGCCGCATTATTCACAATAGCAAAGACTTGGAACCAACTCAAATGTCCAACAATGATAGACTGGATTAAGAAAATGTGGCACATATACACCATGGAATACTATGCAGCCACAAAAAATGATGAGTTCATGTCCTTTGTAGGGAAATTGGAAATCATCATTCTCAGTAAACTATCGCAAGAACAAAAAACCAAACACCGCATATTCTCACTCATAGGTGGGAATTGAACAATGAGAACACATGGACACAGGAAGGGGAACATCACACTGTGGGGACTGTTGTGGGGTGGGGGGAGGGGGGAGGGATAGCATTGGGAGATATACCTAATGCTAGATGACGAGTTGGTGGGTGCAGCGCACCAGCATGGCACATGTATACATATGTAACTTACCTGCACATTGCGCACATGTACCATAAAACCTAAAGTATAATAATAATAATCATAATAATAATAATAAATTAAATAAAATAAAATAAAAAATAAAAAATAAATAAAAAAAATAAAGTAAGGGAATAGAAAAAAAAAAAAACAGATCTATGGTAGGGGTGATGTCAGCAAGATGGCAGAATAGACTATCTCTCAGCATCACTTCCTCCACAAATATACAACTAGAAACTATTCAAAGACAAGATTTCACTCTGAATTCACTAGAGCTCAGAAGGAAAACAGAGAAACTCACTGGGTCCACAGAATCAAGAGAAGCCATGATTCATAAAAGAAAGAGTCATTTCAGACTGCACTGCCCCCACTCTAAGCTGGCATAATGCCACTCACAGAGAACTTCCCTAGATCCACAGTTTCTGAGATGAGATGAGAAAATTGGAGGTAGACACTTGATTTCCACATTGGTCTAAGAACCTTCATGGGAAGCCCACTCCTGTACCATTCCATGGAAACTGGGAGTGCCAAGAGGACTGAGCCACGAGAGTTAAGTTGAAAACAAAGAGCAGAGCACTAATCATATTGTCTGGCATGCAGATCTTGGCCACTACTCTGCATTTTGATCAGCAGGGATGCCATGTTGAAGAGGCTGGCTGGTGCCACGGTGCTGCATGGGGCACAATCCATGGGAAGACCCCAAATCCTTGGTCCAGTTTTTCACAAAGCCCAGTATTCCTGTGAAGCCTTCTCATGATAGAGAAGAATAACAAAGAATAAAGAAGGCCTATTAGAACTATGGAACAGCATAAAGCAAACTAACCTCTGCATAATAGGAATTCCTGAAAAAATATGAGACAGAAAAAGACTCTGAAAGCATATTTAAGAAAATAATAGCTGAAATTTTCCCGAATCTGGAAGAAGACAATACCATCCAGGTACAGGAAGCTCAAGAGATTACCAATCAAATTCAACCCAAAGAGGAAATCCTCAAGGCACATCACAATCAAATTAGCAAAAATCAAAGACTAACAACAAATGCTCAAAGCAGCAAGAGAAAATAAACATATCACATTCAACAGATTCCCAATATAGCTTCCAGCAGATTTCTCAACAGAAACCCTGCAGGCCAGGACAGAGTGCAATTCAACCTCTCCCTTTAGGTCTATTAATAGTTGCTAATATTTAATATTTGCTAATATTTAATATTAATATTTGCTAAATATATCTGTAGTAGGGGACATCAACACCCTACATTCAGCAATGGACGTATTACCAAGAAAGAAAATCAACAAAGAAGCACTGGCGTTAAAATGCACTCAAGATAAAAATAAACATAACAGACACAGAACATTCCATCCAACAGCTACGGAACAAACTTTTTTTTTTTTCAGGAGCCATAGTACATTATCCAGCATAGATCATGTTAGTTCACAAAGCAAGTATGAACAAATTTTTTAAAAATCAAATTTATATCAAGTATTTTTTCTGACCACAATGGAATAAAGCTAAAATCAACAACAGAAGGAACATTGGAAACTGTACAAATTAATAGAAATTCAACAACCTACTCCTGAACAATAAACGGTTCAATGAAAAACTTAAAAGGAAATTTAAAAATTCCTTGAAACAAATGAAAATGGAAACATAGTATACTAAAAGCTATCAAATACAGCAAATGCAGTACTGAGAGGAGTTTATAGGAATAAATGCCTACATCAAAAAACCAGAAAGATTTCAAATAAACAACCTAACAATGCACCTTAAGTAACTAGTAAAGCAAGAACAATAAAAACCTAAAATTAATAGAAGAAAAGAAATAATAAAAATCAGAGCAAAATTAAATTAAATTGCAACTAAAAATATAGTCAACAAAATGAAAGCTGTTTTTTTAAAGATAAGCAAAATTGGCAAACCTGTAGCTACACTAACTATAAAAAGAAAGACGATACAAACAAATAAAATTTAAAAATCCACATTACAACTGATACCGCAGAAATACAAAGGATCCGTAGAGACTATTAAGAACAACTATACATCAGCACACTTGAAAACCTAGAAGAAATGGGTAAATTCCTGGACACATACAACCTGCCAATATGGAATCAGGAAGAAATAGGAAACCTGAATAGAGCAGTAACATGTAACAAGATTGAAGAGCCTCACTGCCAGGTGCAGTGGCTCATGCCTGTGGTCCCAGCACTTTGGGAGGCCAAGGCAGGCAGATCACAAGGTTAGGAGTTTGAGATCAGCCTGGCCAATATGGTGAAACCCATCTCTACTAAAAATACAAAAATTAGCCAGGTGTGGTGGTGGGCACCTATAGTCCCAGCTACTCGAGAGGCTGAGACAGGAGAATCACTTGAACCTGGGAGGTGGAGGTTACAGTGAGCCGAGATCACACCACTGCATTCCAGCCTGGGCAACAGAGACTGCGTCTCCAAAAAAAAAAAAAAAAAAAAAAAGAGTCTCATAAAAGAAAAGCCCAGGACCTGACAGCTTCACTGCTGAATTCTGCCAAACATTTGAAGAAGAGCAAATAACAATTCTACTCAAACTCTTCAAAAAAAAATTGAAGAAGACGGGTATTTTCAAACTCATTCAACAAGGCCAGTGTTATCCTGATACCAAAACAAGAAAAGGACACAAAAAAAGGAAAACTATAGACCAATATCCCTAATGAACTACAGATCAATATCTCTTGAAGATAGATACAAAAAATCCTCAACAAAATGCTAGCAAACTGAATTCAACAACACAATAAAAAGATCATTCATCATGATCAAGTGAAATTCATCACAGGGATGCAAGGATAGTTCAACATATCCAAATCAATCAATGTGATACATCACATGAACAGAATCAAGAATTAAAAACTATATGATCATTCCAGTTGATGTTGAAAAAGCATTCAATAAAATTCAACATCATTTCAGGACAAAAATTCTTAACAAACTGGGTATAGAAGGAACATACCTCAAAACATTAAAGGCCATATATGACAAGCCCACAGCTAACATTACACTGAATGGGGAAAAATTGAGAGCCTTTCTTCTGAGATCTGGGACAGGACAAGGGTGCTCACTTTCACCACTTGTATCCAATATAGTAATAGAAATCCTAGCCAGCTCAATTAGGCAAGAGAAAGAAGTAAAGGGCATCCCAACTGGAAAGGAAAAAGTCACATTACCCTTGTTCAGAGGCAACATGATTCTATATTTAGAAAAACCTAAAAAATCCACTAAAAAACTGTTAGAACTCATACACAACTTCAGTAAAGTTACAGGACACAAAATCAACATACAAAAATCAGTATGATTTATATATGACAACAATAAACAATCTGAAAAAGAAACCAATAAAGCAATTGCATTTATAATAGCTACAAAAAATAAAATATCTATGAATAAGTAACCCAAAAAGTGAGAGATCTCTATAATGAAAACTATAAAACACTTATGAGAGAAATTGAAGAGAACACACAAATAGAAAGAAATCCCATGCTCATTGATTAGAAGAGTTAATATTGTTAAAATGCCTATTCTGTCAAAAGCAATCTACAGATTTAATGCAATTCCTACTCAAATTCCAATGACATTCTTCACAGAAATAGAACAAATAATATTAGAATTCATATGGAACCACAAGAAACACTGAATAGTCAGAGAAATCCTAAACAATAAGAACAAAGCTGGAGGCATCGAACTATCTGACTTTAAAACACACACAAAGCTATATAAACCAAAGAAGCATGGTACTGGCATAAAAACAGACACATAAACCAATAGAACAGGATAGAGAACCCAGAAATAAATCCACAGTTACCATCAATTCATTTTCGATAAAGGTGCAAAGGATATACATTGGGAAAAGGACAGTCTCTTCAATAAAGGGTGCCAGGAAATTGGATATCCATATTCAGAAGAATGAAACTAAAACCCTGTTTCTCACCATGTATAAAAATCAACTCAAATGGATTAAAGACTTAAATGTAGACCTGCAACTGTGAAACCACTAGAAGAAAATATTGAGGAAATACTTCAGGACATTGATCTGTGCAAATAGATTTTTGCAGTAAGACCTCAAAAGCACAGGAAACAAAAGCAAAAATAGACAAATGGGATTATAACAAGCTAAAAAGAAACAATCTTTTGCACAGCAAAAGAAACAATCAACAGAGTGAAGAAACAACTTATAAGGTGGAAGAAAATATTTGCAAACTATCTGTCTGATAGGGGATTGATAACTGAAACACATAAGGAACTCAAACAACTCAACAGCAAAATAATGATAATAATCTCATTAAAAAGTGGGCAAAGGCTCCAAGTAGACATTTCTCAAAAGAAGACCAACAAATGGTCAACAGGTATATGAAAAATTACTCAACATCGCTAATCATCAGGAAATGCAAATTAAAATCTCAATGATATATCATGTCAGTTAAAATGGCTGTTATAAAAAAGACAAAAAATAACAAATGCCAGCAAGAATATGGAAAAAGGAGAATGTTGGTACACTGGTGCTAGTAATGTAAATTAGTACAGCCAATATGGAAAACAATATGGCAGTTTCTCAAAAACTAAAAATAGATCTACCATCTGATACAGCAGTCCCACTGCTGGGTATTTATCCAAAAGAAAGGAAGTCAGTATATGAAAGAGATATCAGCACTCTATTGCAGCACTATTCACAATAGCCAAGACATGAATCAACTTAAGGATCTATCAATAGATGATAAAGAAAATGTGGTATATATATATATATATATGTATATATATAATGGAATATAATATTATAATAATATTCCATTATATATGTGTGTGTGTGTATATATATATATATATTCAGTCATAAAAAAGAATGGAATATTATCATTTGCAGCAACGTGGATGAACTAGAGGGTATTATGTTAGGTGAACTAAGCCAGATATAGAAAGGCAAATATTGCGTGTTCTCACTCATATATGGGAGCTAAAAAAAAAAAGTCAGTCTCATGGATGTAGAGACTAGAATGACTGTTACCAGAGGCTGGAAATGGAGAAAAGGGGAGGATCAAGAAAGGCTGGCTAATGGGTACAAAAATATTATTACATAGGAGAAATAAGTTCTAGTGTTTTATAGCATAGTATGGTGACTATTGTTACAATAATTTATTCACTGTTTCAAAATAGCTAAAACAGAAGATTTGGATTGTTCTCAACACAAAGAAATGATAAATGTTTGAGGTGATGTATATCCCAATTACCCTGATTTGATCATTACACATTGTCTGCATGTGTCAAAAAATCACACGTACTTCACAACTACATAGAAACGTACAATGTGCTTTTATAGAAGATTTTTTTGTATCTTTTCTCATTTAATCATAAAATTAATTTTATGCTTGCAAATTGTACCTACCTCACAGAGGGGCTGTGAGTTTGAACAAAGTGGATGAATGTGAAGTGCTAAGCATGGTGTCTAGTGCATGTTAATTACTATTAGTTTTCAGATAAAGAAATTGCCATGCTTTTTGTCTGATTCCATAGGCAAACAATTTCCATTCCATCATGCTGACTCCAATTTCAGGGTACTTATGATATAAATTGGCATGAACACATATGCATGTTTTCCAATTCAGTGTCTGACTTTTTTGTTATTGTTGTTTTGTTTTACTTATTGTATTTATTACTCTGATTTTTCTTGACCTTCCTGGTTATTTCATATGTACAGCCAGTGCCCCCTCAAATATTAATCCCCAAGTTAATCTTCAGCCAAGATTATTTCCCTTTAATGTTGTATATGGGAGAATGTAGCCTATGCATTTTATCCCCATTGTCTTATCATCAAGAAAATGGAACCACCCATAAATTAATGCCTATAAATTTTTAGCTACACTTCAGTTCTCATAGGCAATGCAAAACAAAAACTTCTTGGTGACTCTTCTAATTCTATGTTTCAAATTGTGTCACACTCTGACTAAGGTAAGCAGGTATTAAAATAGAAATGAATGATAATAGTCCTTATTACAGGGACTCAAGCACAGAAACTACAGATGCCAAATACATCCTGCTATTAGAAACAGAATTCCAGAAAGCCCAGGTAAAATTGTTAAGGAAGAAAAGCAGATACTTCGGTTGAGCTTCTCTCCTTCTGTCCTTATGGCCCCTTGTAAATCACTGATGACTCCATTTGGAAAGAAGCCTAGTGGACTACTGATACCTGAAGAGGGGATGGAAAATAGTCAGTACTTTTTAAAATACTTTTTACACTGTACAAAGCACATGCACATACATTATCTTACCTTAGCCAAACAGCTACACTGGGAGAAAGAGTGTAAACCCTCATCTCCACTACGGCAATCGTATTCCTTTGGCACCTGCTTTCACTAGAAGTAAACTCTTTAAGAGAAGGGACTTTTTTTCTCTGCTCACTTCTGTGATCTCAGCACTTAATCTAGTGTCTGGTCATCTAGTAGGTGCTCAATGAATACTGAATGAGTTTTGTAGATGATCTAGAAAACCAAGTGGCAGCCTAAGCACAGCCCGGGGTGAAATTGGCAAACCACAGGCAGAACTGAAAGAGGATGCTGTGCCTCTTCACCTCCTCCTGACGAAAAATTGACATGCTTCTTTACACATAGGGTATGTTCAGTTGTCTCCTCATCTCTGTGTCTGGCTTTTCAAATGGCTAAAAATGAGGTTCCAGAAAGCATCAATTCTTTTTTTTTTTTTTTTTTTTGAGACGGAGTCTGGCTCTGTCACCCAGGCTGGAGTGCAGTGGCGTGATCTCGGCTCACTACAAGCTCCGCCTCCTGGGTTCACGCCATTCTTCTGCCTCAGCCTCCCGAGTAGCTGGGACTATAGGCGCCTGCCATCACATCTGGCTAATTTTTTGTATTTTTAGTAGAGACGGGGTTTCACCGTGTTAGCCAGGATGGTCTCGAACTCCTGACCCCGTGATCCGCCCGCCTCGGCCTCCCAAAGTGCTGGGATTACAGGCTTGAGCCACCGCGCCCAGCAGAAAGCATCAATTCTAAGCAAATACCACAGTTGGTGAGTTAGTCTGAGCTAATTTGAGTCAACAGGTGAGGAACCTAATTATAAAACCTCATGGCTGGGCTCTCAGGGTGTGGGTTCAAGGTCCCTTCATTCATCATGCAGTGATAATGTCACACAACTGGAAAAACACATTAGAGTGAGCATGTATCCATCTCTACACTGAGTCAGTGCTAGAACCGAACATTTGCATTCAGCTTTAAACAAAACAAGGTAAAGTAGAAGGGAAAGCGGGGAGAAGCCCAGCATAGCTGTCTGGACCTCGGTCTCCTGTGGTGCAGAATACAGCACTTTTAGGGTGCATGTAGGCACTGCCTTGCTGTGAGAGCCAGGAAGGACTTATTGGAAAAGGAAGGTTAAACCCCAGGAAGCAAGGAAAGGCATGCACATCTAATTTCCTTTGATTTGGTATGATGCTAAATAAAACGCAGCAAGAGCCAGTGTACTCAGGATGACACTGACACAGAGCGGGAAGGAGTGATCCATTGTTTATGAACAAGCATATTTCAGAACAATCCAATCTTTTTTTTAACACTTTGTAGTCAAGACACTGAAATGTTTAGTTCTTTATGTATTCATCCTTTCTTTATTTAACAAATAAAAACTACTATATGCTGGCCTAGGTACAGGATGTAAAAGGTGACAAAGACATGTCTCCTCAAGGAGCTTCACCCTATTACACAAGACAGACACTGCGATGGTTTGAATGTTTTTGTCCCCCAAATTCATGTGTTGAAATCTGAATGCCCAGGGTATTAGTACACATTGAGTATCCCTTATCCAAAATGCTTGAGACCAGAGTGTTTTAGATTTGAGACTTTTTTTTAAATTTTGAGATATTTGCATTATGCTTACCATTTGAGCATCCCAAATTCAAAAATTCAAAACCCAAAATTCTCCAATGAGCACTTCCTTCCTTTGAGCACCATGTTGACTTTCAAAAAGTTTTGGGTTTTGATGCATTTTGGATTTTGGATTTTTAGATTAGGGATGCTCAATTTGTATTAACAGATGGAACTTTTGGGGAGGTGATTAGGTCATGAGGATGGAACCCCCATGAATGAAATACATGCCCTTATAAGAGAAACCTTAGAAAACTGCCCTGCCCTTTCACTATGTGATATCTCAGCAAGAAGGCACCATCTACAAACCTGAAAGCCCTTAGTAGGCACAGAAACGGTAAGCACATTGGTCTTGGATTTCCAAGCCTCTAGAACTGTGAAAAGTAAACTTCTGTTGTTTAGAAGCCACCCAGTTTATGACATTTTGTTATAGAAGCCTGAATGGACTAAGACAGATAGCCATAAACAAGTAATTGGATAGTATGGCAATGTCTCTTATATAACTCTAAAATCCTAGTTTCCTAGGGCTGCTGTAACAAATTACAAAAAAATTTGCTGTCTTAAAACAAAATACACTTATTCCCTCACAATTCTGAAGCTTAGAAGCCTGAAATCAAGGTGCCAGCAGAGATGTGCTTTTTCCAAAGGCTCTAGGAGAAAAATCTTCCTCTTTTCCAGCTTTTGGTGGCTCTAGGTGTTTCTTGGCTTGTGGCAGCATCACTCCAATCTCTGCCTCCCTCTTCATATGGCCTTCTCCTCTTCCTGTCTGTTTCTCTTCTGTGAGTCTCTTATAACAACACTTTGTCATTGGATTATCTGGTGGGCACCAGATAATCCAGTATGATCTCATGTCAAGATCTATAACTTATTTACAAGTTAAAATCTTGACATGAGATCATACTGCAAAGACTCTTTGTCTGAATAAAATCATGTTGACAGGTACTACATCCTAGTACCTGTCAACATGATGACAGTATATGTTGATAGTATATGTTAGAGGCCTCCATTCAATCCACTACAGGTAATATGGATGAATAGTAAAATAGTAAAGTTGCAATGAGAGAGCCTACTTGGAGGGGGGAAATTTTGAGTTGCATTTGAAATGATATGTAGAAAATAGAGGCGTTTTAGAGGCAACATTGGGACAGTGGGTCTTCATTTTAGGCAGAAGGGTAGCATGAGCTAAAGCATAAAGACAATAATTGAATATAAAACAACATCAACATCTCAGTGTGCCTGGAGAGCAGTGTGAGCAGAGAGGAGCGTGAAAGAAGAAGCTGAAAACCAAGAAGGTGGCCAACCTGCAGGCGGCTTAAGTGCCATGCCACAGAGTAGCCTTCGATCCTGCTGGTCAACAGTTCTTAGCTAGTTTGCCATGGCGTTTTGGTGAACTACCAGTGTATAGGTCAAAATATAGACCTTGTAGGTCAAGTGCAAAACTTGTATTTGTCAACATTGAGGGTGTTAAGGGCATACGTTCCATAAAAGGTTGAACTAGATGGAGGGTGTGACATGATGCAGAGTGAAGTCAAACAATCTTTCTGACATAAGAGGGGTAACCTAATGTTGTGCCATGATGTCATGTTGGCCACCAGCATGATGGTACGTTTACCAAGACCTATGAGTATTAGGAGGATATGGTGAGGGCAGTGAATACTTCTACTTGGAGAGCAACATGGTGCTGAAAAGAAAACCTGTGAGGTTTTTGTAGATACTGTAAGACATTGTGTAGTTGAGTAGTGAGTATTTTGTTGTTATTGTTGATTTATTTAATTATGCTTGGAGTTACCTGATCCTGTTAAGCATGCTTCCCAGACATCTAGTACTCAAAATTAGATCATGTTTAAGTGTCAGAACCAAATTTTAGTTTTTATTTTTTCCTTCCTTCCTTCCTTCCTCTTTCTTTCTTTCTTTATTTAAAAAAAAATCCGTTGGTTATTTTTATATTTGTGATGGAGAGGTGAAGATAGCAAGAGTAGAGGCAAGGGGATCAGTCAGGAACACTTTGCATTGACATTGAAAGTGATATGCACTCAACCAGCATAACAGGAGTTAAGATATAAAGAGGGGGACAGATGTGAGAAATAATTGGTGAAGTAAAATCAGTGCAGTTTAAGAGTTGATGTAAATTAAGATAAACAAAAGAAAGGAACTCTAATTTAGGCAAAAACTCAATAAGTGGTTGTCTCCCCAAGCCCATGGGAATGTTCTTCCCTCCTCAATCTATCCCCCCAGGTGTGCTGAACTACTTTTGCCTCTTCAAACTGGGCATGCTCAAATGCACCTCTAGGTCTTGCTACTTATTCTTTTTCCTACCAGGAATGTTGAGTATTACTATTCTCATGTTATAAACAGGAAAATGAGGTTCAGAATGCACCTCAGGACACAGCCCAGGTATTTTGCTTCCAAAATCACTAATTTGTCCAAACATACTATACTATCAGCCTCAGATAAAATGTTCCGGGGATAGGGAGGTTCCAAGATGGCCAAATAGGAACAGCTCCAGGTTGCAGCTCCCAGCATGAGTGACACAGAAGACGGGTGATTTCTGCATTTCCAGCTGAGCTTTGAAGAGTGTAGTGGTTCTCCCAGGACAGAGTTTGAGATCTGAGTATGGAAAGACTCCCTCCTCAAGTGGGTCCCTGACCCCTGAGTAGCCTAACTGGGAGACACCTCCCAGCAGGGGCCAACTGACAACTCATACAGCCAGGTGCCCCTCTGAGACGAAGCATCTAGAGGAAGGATCAGGCAGCAACATCTGCCATTTTGCAATATTTGCTGTTCTGCAGCCTCTGCTGGTGATACCCAGGCAGACAGGGTCTGGAGTGGACCTCCAGCAGTCTCCAACAGACCTGTAGCTGAGGGTCCTGACTATTAGATGGAAAACGAACAAACAGAAAGGACATCCACACCAAAACCCCATCTGTACATCACCATCACCAAAGACCAAAGGGAGGTAAAAACCACAAAGATGGGGAGAAAACAGAGCACAAAAACTGAAAATTCTAAAAATCAGAGCACCTCTTTTCCTCCAAAGGAACACAGCTCCTCGCCAGAAATGGAACAAAGCTGGATGGAGAATGACTTTGATGAGTTGAGAGAAGCGAAGGCTTCAGACAATCAGTAATAACAAACTTCTCCGAGCTAAAGGAGGATGTTCGAACCCATTGCAAAGAAGCTAAAAACCTTGAAAAAAGATTAAATGAATGGCTAACTCGAATAAACAGTGTAGAGAAGGCCTTAAATGACCTGATGGAGCTGAAAACCATGGCACGAGAACTACGTGATGTATGCACAAGCTTCAGTAGCCTATTTGATCAACTGGAAGAAAGGGTATCAGTGATTGAAGATCAAACGAATGAAATGAAGCAAGAAGTTTAGAGAAAAAAGAGTAAAAAGAAATGAACACAGCCTCCAAGAAATATGGGACTATGTGAAAAGACCAAATCTATGTCTGATTGGTGTACCTGAAAGTGACGGGGAGAATGGAACCAAGCTGGAAAACATTCTTCAGAATATTGTCCAGGAGAACTTGCCCAACCTAGCAAGGCAGGCCAACATTCAAATTCAGGAAATACAGAGAAAGCCACAAAGATGCTCCTCGAGAAGAGCAACTCCAAGACACATAATTGTCAGATTCACCAAAGTTGAAATGAAGGAAAAAATGTTAAGGGTAGCCAGAGAGAAAGGTCGGGTTACCCACAAAGGGAAGCCCATCAGACTAACAGCTGATCTCTCCGCAGAAACTCTACAAGCCAGAAGAGAGTGGGGGCCAATATTCAACATTCTTAAAGGAACGAATTTTCAAACCAGAATTTCATATCCAGCCAAACTAAGCTTTATAAGTGAAGGAGAAATAAAATCCTTTACAGACAAGAAAATGCTGAGAGATTTTGTCACCACCAGGCCTGCCCTAAAAGAGCTCCTGAAGGAAGCACTAAACATGGAAAGGAACAACTGGTACCAGACACTGCAAAAACATGCCAAATTGTAAAGATCATCAATGCTAGGAAGAAACTGCATCAACTAATGAGCAAAATAACCAGCTAACATCATAATGACAGGATCAAATTCACACATAACAATATTAACTTTAAATGTAAATGGGCTAAATGCTCCAATTAAAAGACACAGACTGGCAAATTGGATAAAGAGTCAAGACCCATCAGTGTGCTGTATTCAGGAGACCCATCTCATGTGCAGAGACACACATAGGCTCAAAATAAAGGGATGGAGGAAGATCTACCAAGCAAATGGAAAACCAAAAAAAGAAGGGGTTGCAATCCTGGTCTCTGATAAAACTGACCTAAAAGCAACAAAGATCAAAAGAGACCAAGAGGCCATTACATGATGGTAAAGAGATCAATTCAACAAGAAGAGCTAACTATCCTAAATATATATGCACCCAATACAAGAGCACCCAGATTCATAAAGCAAGATCTTAGAGACGTACAAAAAGACTTAGACTCCCACACAACAATAATGGGAGACTTTAACACCCACTGTCAACATTAGACAGATCAATGAGACAGAAAGTCAACAAGGATATCCAGGAATTGAACTCAGCTCTGCACCAAGTGGACCTAACAGAAATCTACAGAACTCTCCACCCCAAATCAACAGAATATACATTCATCTCAGCACCACATCACACTTATTCTAAAATTGACCACATAGTTGGAAGTAAAGCACTCCTCAACAAATGTAAAAGAACAGAAAATATCACAAACTGTCTCTCAGACCACAGTGCAATCAAACTAGAACTCAATAATAAGAAACTCACTCAAAACTGCTCAACTACTTGGAAACTGAACAACGTGCTCCTGAATGACCCCTGGGTACATAACGAAATGAAGGTAGAGATAAAGATGTTCTTTGAAACCAATGAGAACAAAGACACAACGTACCAGAATCTCTGGGACACATTTAAAGCAGTGTGTGGAGGGAAATTTATAGAACTAAATGCCCACAAGAGAAAGCAGGAAAGATATAAAATTGGCACTCTAACATCACAATTAAAAGAACTACAGAAGCAAGAGCAAACACATTCAAAAGTTAGCGGAAGGCAAGAAATAACTAAGATCAGAGCAGAGCTGAAGGAGACAGAGACACAAAAAACCCTTCAAGAAAATCAATGAATCCAGGAGCTGGTTTTTTGAAAAGACCAACAAAATTGATAGACCACTAGCAAGACTAATAAAGAAGAAAAGAGAGAAGAATCAAATAGATGCAATAAAAAAATGATAAAGGGGATATCACCACCAACCCCACAGAAATACAAACTACCATTAGAGAATACTATCTATGCAAATAAACTAGAAAATCTAGAAGAAATGGATAAATTCCTGGACACATACACTCTCCCAAGACTAAACCAGGAAGAAGTTGAATCCCTGAATAGACCAATAACAGGTTCTGAAATTGAGGCAATAATTAATAGCCTACCAAGCAAAAAAGCCAAGGACCAGACAGATTCACAGCCGAATTCTACCAGAGGTACAAGGAGGAGCTGGTACCATTCCTTCTGAAACTATTCCCATCAATAGAAAAAGAGGGAATCCTCCCTAACTCATTTTATGAGGCCAGCATCATCCTGATACCAAAGCCTGGCAGAGACACAACAAAAAAAAAGAGAATTTTAGACCAATATCCCTGATGAACATTGATGCAAAAATCCTCAATAAAATACTGGCAAACCGACTCCAGCAGCACATCAACCATGATCAAGCTTATCCACCACGATCAAGTTGGCTTCATCCCTGGGATGCAAGGCTGGTTCAACAGACACAAATCAATAAACATAATCCATCATATACACGGAACCAAAGACAAAAATCACATGATTATCTCAATAGATGCAGAAAAGGCCTTTGACAAAATTCAACAGCCCTTCATGCTAAACACTCTCAATAGACTAGGTATTGATGCGATGTATCTCAAAATAATAAGAGCTATTTATAAAAAACCCACAGCCAATATCATACTGAATGGGCAAAACCTGGAAGCATTCCCTTTGAAAACTGGCACAAGACAGGGATGCCCTCTCTCAACACTCCTTTTCAACATAGTGTTGGAAGTTCTGGCCAGGGCAATTAGGCAAGAGAAAGAAATAAAGGGTATTCAATTAGGAAAAGAGGAAGTCAAACTGTCCCTTTCTGCAGATGACATGATTGTATATTTAGAAAACCCCATTGTCTCAGCCCAAAATCTCCTTAAGCTGATAAGCAACTTCAGCAAATTCTCAGGATACAAAATCAGTGTGCAAAAATCACAAACATTCCTATACACCAATAACAGACAAACAGAGAGCCAAATCATGAGTGAACTCCCATTCACAATTGCTTCAAAGAGAATAAAATACCTAGGAATCCAACTTTCAAGGGATGTGAAGGACCTCTTCAAGGAGAACTACAAACCACTGCTCAATGAAATAGAAGAGGATACAAACAAATGGAAGAACATTCCATGCTCATGGGTAGGAAGAATCAATATCATGAAAATGGCCATACTGTCCAAGGTAATTTATAGATTCAATGTCATCCCCATCAAGCTACCAATGACTTTCTTCACAGAATTGGAAAAAACTACTTTAAAGTTCATATGGAACCAAAAAAGAGCCCACATTGCCAAGACAATCCTAAGCCAAAAGAACAAAGCTGGAGGCATCAT
Source organism: Pongo abelii (assembly GCF_028885655.2). Classification (NCBI taxonomy): domain Eukaryota; kingdom Metazoa; phylum Chordata; class Mammalia; order Primates; family Hominidae; genus Pongo; species Pongo abelii. Next base: position 96,393,707 of record NC_071995.2, read on the forward strand.
GCTACCTGACTTCAAACTATACTACAAGGCTACAGTTACCAAAACAGCATGATACTGGTACCAAAACAGAGATATAGACCAATGGAACAGAATAGAGCCCTCGGAAATAATATCAACCATCTGATCTTTAACAAACCTGACACAAACAAGAAATGGGGAAATGATTCCCTATTTAATAAATGGTGCTGGGCAAACTGGCTAGCCATATGTAGAAAGCTGACATTGGATCCCTTCCTTACACCTTATACAAAAATTAATTCAAGATGGATTAAAGACTTAAATGTTAGACCTAAAACCATAAAAACCCCAGAAGAAAACCTAGGCAATACCATTCAGGACACAGGCATGGGCAAGGACTTCATGACTAAAACACCAAAAGCAATGGCAACAAAAGCCAAAATTGACAAATGGGATCTAATTAAACTCAAGAGCTTCTGCACAGCAAAAGAAACTACCATCAGAGTGAACAGGCAACCTACAGAGTGGGAGAAAATTTTTACAATCTACCCATCTGACAAAGGGCTAGTATCCAGAATCTACAAAGAACTTAAACAAATTTACAGGAAAAAATCAACCCCATCAAAAAGTGAGCAAAGGATATGAACAGACACTTCTCAAAAGAAGACATTTATGCAGCCAACAGACACATGAAAAAATGCTCATCATCACTGGCCATCAGAGAAATGCAAATCAAAACCACAATGAGATACCATCTCACACCAGCTAGAATGGCAATCATTAAAAAGTCAGGAGACAACAGGTGCTGGAGAGGATGTGGAGAAATAGGAACACTTTTACACTGTTGGTGGGACTGTAAACTAGTTCAACCCTTGTGGAAGACAGTGTGGCGATTCCTCAAGGATCTAGAACTAGAAATACCATTTGACCCAGCCATCCCATTACTGGGCATATACCCAAAGGATTATAAATCATGCTGCTATAAAGACACATGCACACGTATGTTTATTGTGGCACTATTCATAATAGCAAAGACTTGGAACAAACCCACATGTCCATCAATGATAGACTGGATTAAGAAAATGTGGCACATATACACCATGGAATACTATGCAGCCATGGAAAAGGATGAGTTCATGTCCTTTGTAGGGACATGGATGAAGCTAGAAACCATCATTCTGAGCAAACTATCGCAAGGAAAGAAAACCAAACACCTCATGTTCTCACTCATAGGTGGGAATTAAACAATGAGAATACTTGGACACAGGGTGGGGAACGTCACATACTGGGGCCTGTGGTGGGGTGGGGGGAGGGGGGAGGGATAGCATTAGGAGATATACCTAATGTAAATGACAAGTTAACAGGTGCAGCTCACTAACATGGCACATGTATACATATGTAACAAACCTGCACGTTGTGCACATGTACCCTAGAACTTAAAATATTAAAAAGAAAATTCCAGGGATAAATGTTAGGTCTTGTACCTGCATGCTGTATTTGATAAAATGAGATTTCACTGAAAGTAATAAAAGCTCCAAATAACGGTGAGTTAAACAAGAAGGAAGTTTATTCCTCTCTCAAGTAAATGAGATGAGTGGTTCAGCGTTAGCATGGTGACTCTGCTGTCTAAAGTCATCCTATTCCCTGGAGTATGGTTTTGTCCTCATGATCCAAGGTGGCTGCTAGAAATCCTGTTATCAAATCTCTATTCCAAGCATAAGGATAAAGGAAAAGAAAAAATCAAGGACAAAGGGCATCCATCAGATGTGGGTTAAAGCAAGTTTGTGGAAGTTGCCTAATAACACCTGGACAAGAATGCCTGCCTTCCCCCGCCACTCAAGCCTGTAGTAGGAGGAGTCAGGGATAAGTTTAATGTGCTCCAGATGACTCTGCTCCTGCCTCCACCTCATGCAACTGTTGGCAGGAGTAAAGACAGGGTGCTCCAGAATGCGATGCTCCTAGCTAAACCTCCCCCTTGCCCTTTTGTCAACGCTGTGTCACTACCACTATCTGCTCTGCCATTATCTCAGTATGCCTTTATCCCTGTTTACATCAGTCACTGCAAAAACCCTTGAATTCCAGGCCAGTCTTCATTCTCAGGACTCTAGTTTCTGCACAACTTTATGAAGAGTAAGGCAATGTCCATCTCTTCATCACTCTTCTATCCTGCTATTGTCCTTCATTTTTCTCCTTAGCACTTGTCATCACCTGAAATAATGTATTTTCAACTTGTCTATTTCCTCCCAGTAGATTATAAATTCCATGGGGTTGAGAGTGGGCAGAGACTATTAATTTTTTTTAATTGTATTTACTGCTATATCCCTAAAGACCAGATTGTTTTCTAAATTTTATTTAATTTTTATTTTTTATTTCTTGTAGGGACAAGGTCTTGCTATGTTGCCCAGGCTTGTCTTGAGCTCTGGCCTGAAGAGATCCTCCTACCTCAGCCTCCCAAAGTGCTGGGATTACAGGCGTGGGCCACTGTGGTCAGACTCAGATTATAAAGTACCTATTTGTTGAATGAAAGAAGGAATCTCATTTGTCAGCATTTATACACATGGTAAGATCTACCTGGGAAGCTGGGAAATGTTGCATACACCAGACTAGAACTTGGAAGGAGGGACATATAGATACTGTGAGACAATTGACAGCCTCCACTATAGAGGGCACTCACTAATTGAGCTCATGTAAACCTTATATACATGTTTACTCTCACTAAGATAAAACTATAAAGACAGCATAAAACTATAAAGACAGCATAAAACTATAAAGACAGCATGCATCGTGTCTTCTGAAAAACACAATGGATAATATGTGACTTAGGAGTTTTGGTTACAGAAAGCTGGGCAGGGAAAAAATTATAAATATATAATATATATTTATATATTTCATATATAATATGTACAATATGTTTACATATAATTTATGTGTAAATATATAATTTATATACACAAAATATTGATTATAACATATATCTATACTATATATAGATATAAAATGACATTGTGCTATGCATATCAGCAAACTAATGCTCAAGAAAGTGACACTTTCTCTAGGGCACAAAACCCATTAACCCTTTTATGCCTGAGGTTGCAATTTTTTGAATTTTTGCAATCAGACCTTGGCGATGACCTCGAGCTGTAGGATATAAATGACTCTCACACGCTTAGCATTCCAATAATGGAACACTAGGCATAAATGAGTTTTCCATTATTGGAACACTACGCATGTGGGAGTTATTTAAGTCTCAAAATGAAGGCCAAAACTTTTGGTTTTGTGTTCTACCAGGTGTGCCATGAAACGTTTTCTCATACTGTTGCGTTGTTGTTGATTTTCCATAGACGTCATGTGTGGGGAGGGAAAATGAGTATATGCATGGTCAGAACATCCATGTCGTTCACACAGGGTTATAGAGTAAGACGTAGAGACAGCTCAGAAGTAATGAGAGGCTAGGGCATTCTGTGTTTGTAAACTGAGGTGTTTTTGGCCAAAGGACTTCTAAAATACTCCATTAACAACCGCTGGAGTCCCATTACTTCTAGACAGACATCTTCGTGCTAATCCAATAACTTATGTGCTATATTATTTGCTTATCAGTAAGCAAATTGCATATGTGCATCTACATGTAACCCATTTTATTGGATTCAAAGGTAAATTTTCAGGTGAAATTGTGTTAGCAGATTGCCCTCTACATTGCTCAAAATAGATTAAAGTATTTTTTTTAAAAGGAGTTAACTTTCCATTTTTTCCAACTTCCCTCATAAGGGAGTGTTACAGGATGAGTGTTACAGGATGTTGATAATTTTGTTGGTGATGTATGAGACTAAGCCAAACTCAGTTTTCTCCTCTTTAGATGTTGAGTTAAAAGAAGTGCTGTCATGCAGGAATAACACTTTCTTGGCAAGCTATTTGACATGCGGGATGATGATCATTTTAGAGAGCAAGATGGCTTCCTGCAACAGCCCATTCTCTCTACCCCACTTTACCATCCCCTGCACATAAACACACAAGATATCAACTTGCTTAAGATCCTGAAGCCAATTAATAAGTAAGAACAGGGTCCAAAACTGCTCATGTCTTCATGCTGTGGTTTTAAAGTAAGAAAGGAGGAAGTTCTTTCCAACACAGTCATCTGATCCCACCTCATCAGAGAAGCAGGACTTGAGTGGTACTGCCCTAACGTAGCACTGTGTTTTCCCTGCCAGAGCCCTGACCCTGTGTATTAGTTCACTGTCACATTGCTATAAAGAGAAACCTGAGACTGGATAATTTATTTTTTTTTAAAAAAAAGAGGTTTAATTGGCTTATCGTTTTGCATGAAGCATAGAAGCTTCTGCTTCTGGGGAGGTCCAAGGAAGCTTCCAATCATGGCAGAAGGCAAAGGATGAGCGAGGTGTTTCACATGGTGGAAGCAGGTACAAGACAGAGGGAGAGGGGAGATACTACACATTTTTAAACAAACAGATATTGTGAGAACTCACTCATAATCTGAGGACTGCACCAAAAGGATTGTGCTAAATCAACCATGAGAAATCCACCCCCATGATCCAATCACCTCCCACCAGGACACACCTCTAACATTAGGGATTACAATTCAACAAGAGATTTGGTGGAATCACATCACCCTGTTACCTGTAATTCCTCTTTTATTAGTCCTCACCTACCTACTATGCGCTCTGTGACGGCTGAAATGGTTCCTGTCTTTTCACACAAACATCTCCAAAACCTCTATAGAGCCTCGTGCATAATAGATACTCAATAACAATTATCAAATTGAATCAATTCAGCTTACACAGCTTAAAGGGAATTTATGAGGGTTGAAATGTAGAGGCATAGAAAGGGTCAAAATTAAAGAAGAAATAAATTAGCATAGAGAAAACTCATTGAATAAAAACCCAATAAAATGTATATATCATCCCACTGAAATTTTGGTCTTCATAATCAGGTGACCTCAGTTTATGAACTATTTTTTTAACTTTTTATTTTTATATTTATTTATTTATTTATTTTGAGATGGAGTCTCGCTCCATTGCCCAGGCTGAAGTACAGTTGCGTGATCTCGGTTGGGACTACAGGTGCCTGCCACCATTCCCGGCTAATTTTTGTATTTTTAGTAGAGATGGGGTTTCACCTTGTTGGTCAGGCTGTTCTTGAATTCCTGACTTCAGGTGATCTACCAGCCTCGGCCTCCCAAAGTGCTGGGATTACAGGCGTCCTAAGCCACTGCGCTTCACTATTTTTTTAACTTTTTAAGACACAGATTAACAAACTACAAGAGGGAGTGTGAACAACTTAAGTTATTGTTGTTAAAGTGGCACTGGCTTGGGTCAGCGTCATTTCAAGCTTCACAGGCAATAGAAGCGAAAGTTGGTTGTCATAGAAATTAAGAAATGATTCATATTCTTAAAGAAGCTTAATTGGAATTTGGACTTGATTTGCAATTTAATATATTTTTAGTTGATGTTGAGGCCAAACTCAAAATAAAATCTCCTATCAATTAAGTGTGTGGAAGAGTTTTCTTTTTTCTTTCTTTTTTTTTTTTTTTTTTTTTTTTGAGACAGTGTCTCACTTTATCACCCAGGCTAAATGCAGTGGCGCAATCATAGCTCACTGCAGCCTTAATCTCCAGGCTCAAGTGATAACTTTTCTCAGTCTCTCCAGTAACTGGGACCACAGGTGTGTACCACCACACCTAGCCAGTTTTTTTTCTTTTTAATTTTTGTAGAGACAAGGTCCTGCTATGTTGCCCAGGCTGGTCTCGAAGCACAGGGGATCCTCCACCTCAGCCTCCTAAAGTGTTGAGATCATAGGAGTAAGCCACTGCTCCTGACTGAAAGAGTTTTTAATTAGATTTCATCAAAAATTTATTGTGATGAACTAATGGTAACCTATTTAATATATTTGCTCCAGATTTGCTTCCCCTTCCTCAATTCTGCTCTAACTTCTCCTAACCACTCAAACACACACACACACACACACACACACACTCATTATTGGAGATCTGTAATGTCTTGCCTTACATCTTCTAGGGCACTAGAGATCCATTTCAAAAGGTGGTGTTTTGAAAAATGCTGTTAGGTCCTTCAAGTGTGTGAGTTTCCACTCCAGCCATCAGAGTTATCATACTGAAATTCTAAGTGGTAAGCAAAATGATAGCTGTATACCTAAACATTTATATTTCCACACATACATAAATTATGATGACATACAGTTGACCTTTGAACAACACAGGTTCAGACTGCATGGGTTCACTTATGTGTGAATTTACTTCTACCTCCGCCACTCTTGAGACAGCAAGACCAACCCTTCCTCTTTCTCCTTCTCCTCAGCCTCCTCAATGTAAAGACAATGATGATGAAGATGTTTATGGTTCATTCTGCTTCCACTTAATGAATAGGAAACATTTTCTTTATGATTTTCTTCTCTAGCTCACTTTATTATAAGAATACAGTACATAATATGTATAACATACAGAATATGTGTTAATCAGCTTTATGTAATTGATAAGGCTTCCAGTCAACAGTAAATTATTAGAAGTGAAGTTTGCAGGGAGTCAAGAGTCACACATGGATTTTTGACAACACAGGGCTTGGCACTCCTAATCCTCACATTGTTCAAGGGTCAACTTTATATTTCTATAAATATAGTACTAAGAGGAAATGTCAGGAGATCTTATGTAAACTTACTGATGCAGGAATTTTTGCTCCTCAGCTCAGCTAAAATCCAGGTTCTTGTGTCACGACCAGGAAAATTAGGCATGCAGGCACATTGAGAGGTGAGGAGAGCAGAATTTATTAAAAGAAAGCTCTCGGCAAAATAGAGGGGGTCTTGCCAACAGGATACCACCTCGCAGATTGAATACCAGGCCACCACACGTAAGCTCCACACATAAGCTCAAGAGGCCTGGCTCCTCCCACTGCATAAGGCATGAATTCCTGGTGGCCCCAGCCCCATTCTTCCAGTGTGCATGCGGGCCCATGGTCTGAGCAACTCCACCTTGACTTATTTTCTTTACTGCACATGTGTTAAGGGACGGAATTTTTCACTGCAGGCACGTTTATACAAGCCCCCTGTGTGACCTGGGTGGCATTTGGCTGCCTCCTGTCTCTGTCGTTATTATATAAATATCTTACAAATATTTACCCTTTGAATACTTTTACCTTCTTTAAAAGGAAACTATAAAGGCAGTACACTTTATAAAGAGACTATTTCGACATTTTATACATGTTAGATGGGTCATTACAGATATTTTGCATTTCGTTTACATCTACAGTTCCTTCTTTGCTAAATACTTTTTAAGTGTAATAATGGCTAATATCTATTAAGCTCTTACTATGCTCAGAGCAACACACTAAGTGTTTATATACATTACTGCATTTAATCCTTTCATCAACCCTATGAATAGATACTATTATCATCTTCATTTTACCCATAAAGAAATTCAACATAAAGAGGTTAAATAACTTGCTAAGTAAATGGCAAAGTCTTATCTCAAACTCCAAAGCTCTCTTTCCCTCTTAGTTTTAGAAAATAACTATAAGTTTGATTCATGCATAATAAAGCACCTTCTGTCTCTTTTCAATGACCACTCGATTTGTGATTTTATGACTTTTAGAGTGGTTTTCACTAGACTCTGAATCCCACTTCTGTCACTTTCAGTTTCTCCCACTGTACTGGGTAATAGCTTTTTTTTTTTTTTTTTTCTGGTTTGAAGAAATTTATTAAAATTGAAAGACATGTTTAATCTTCTATCCCATAAGCATCCATCAAGCTGCCTACAACAAAGACCACCCTTAACATTTCCAGATTTCAATTTAAATGATACTTGATGAACATGGGCTGTCAGATATTTTATTGTCATCAAGTAATCAGTGAGTCCTGGATAACAGTTCTAAAGGCCTATTTTACCTGCTCATAACTTTCTGTTAAAAAAAAACTTCAGTTTCTGCTCTCCCGTCCATTTTGCATTTTTTTCCCCTTGCCATTTGAACAAGTATCCGCCAGGGAAAGATTCATCATGACTGTACACAAGGACAGCTATCCCTAAGAACAAGAGAATCAGATAAGATGAAAGATAGGGATCCGAGTTGGACATTGAATGATTACATCTGTCCTTCACAAAAAGGAAGCCTACATTTGAACTTACATGAACTCCTATTTTGAATTAAGCATCATTTTGAAAAAATGTGCAAATCATTTTGTATTGGTAGCTGAATGGAAGGAAAACACTGTGTGGATCCAGGTTATCTTTTACTTTGGTTGAGTCTGGATCTTCTGCACAGTGTCACCAGTTGCATGATGTTCCCTAATCCCTGGCTGATTTTTTATCTCAGTTTATCTATGGACTGGGGAAAAAAAATTAAGGCAATGAGCAATGAGAGAATTGTTTTTATGAGGTACATCCCCCCAAAAATGTACAAGAAGTATTGAGAAACACAACCACTTGCCAATGTTTCTTTTGATTGTGATGGATTTCAATGGATTTGAAGGATAGCCAACTTTTCCTCTGACCACAAGACATAAGAAATAGGAAGAATTATTCTCCAACTAATCCTCCCTTAAGCTGAAAACTCACTTTTTGGAGAAATTAACAAACTTTGCCAAACAGCAAATTGAGCTAGAAGAATTTGAAGAGGATGGGAACGGATTTGGAGATATTACAACTGAGTAACTCTAGCCAATTGGAAAAAATGAATCTGTCATATTTCGAAAGACTTCACGAGAGGATTTAAAATTCCTGTGAACTCTCTAACCCATGTTAAAAACTCTCACCAACAGCAAATGTTGCCTTCTATTCGACTGAAGACCTCCATGTTGTAATTTCATAGATTCTTTACACTCTTCAAGTTCTAAAGTATTATTGAAGTAAATGAAGAAAGAGAATGATGTGTCTCCATTCTCTTGGTCAAAACTTTTTAAAATGCAATAATTTCAATTACATTTTTCCTTAATTTTCCTCCCTTCAAGCTGAAAACTTCTAGCCTCTTCAATTTTTTGCTCTTATATTTCTTTTGCTTTGTGTATTAGAACATGTAGATCTGGAAGCGAAATATAGATTTAAATGCTTTAGGCTGAAATAGTTTTACTAAAATGTTCTCCATTTTGAAAAACATTTTTGGCTTTTATTTACATTTAAACGCCCTTGTAAACTGGGGATTTTTTTTTTTCTAAAATGGCTTAAAACTGTTCCATCATAAAATGTAGATCACTTGATTAGATGATATTCAATCCACTGTATTTAAAAAGAGCTTCCAATAAAAGCAGTTTCAAAGCAGCTTCTAGACTATAACTATAAAAAAGTCCATTTGCCTATTTAGTCTGCCATTGCTGAATGAAAGAGAGCTATAAATGTCATTGAAAGACAGATTATTTATTATATTTTCCCAGCTGCTTACTAGATTGGTTATTTGAGTCTCTTCTAGGTGTAAAATGCTCTATATTAATAAATTCAAATGATGTCTGTTGTCTTGTACAAACACAGATGTCATTTTTGCAGCTAGAACTTAAGTATACAAAATTTTTAAAAATATGAATTTTGAATTGACAGAGAGAGATATTGTAGTAAGAATGAAAAGCCTAAGCCCAACTCTTATACATTCATCTTTCACTCAACAATACATTATTTCAACTTATCACAACCTCCACTAAATAAAGTACTTTACTTTTTTGATATGTTGGCATCTGATGTAATTATTTGCATGTCCTATAGACCCTTATCATTACAGTGACTTTTTCTACAGAGGACTGGATTCACAACCATGGTGAAATTTGTTTTTTCTATTTGTTTTTATAAAAATGGAAACAAGCTAGGGTATTGGTACACAGGCCAATTGGTCATCTCTCTATTCTCAGCCTTTTGCCTCACAATGATTAAAACAATGGTTCCATCAGAAAATGAGAAGATTAGCTGGACCAATCAACATAACCTAAAAGGTAGTTTGAGGACACAGGTCTCAGCTTTTGTTTCTAAAGCAATATAAAGTAATAATACTTCTATATGACTGCAGGGAAACTTTAATATCAGACATTGGCCTGGCTTAGGAATCTAGCTCGAAGCAGTTCTCTACCTATTTCTGCAAGATTTATATTTGCCACATTTCAGCTTATTTTCAAGAGCCTTGTCCAGCAGCCAGAAATGGGAAGCATATTCTAAGACTGCACTTCTTTTCTCAGAGGCACGTTCGCACACTTTAGGACCACATTGTTATCACTTTATCCTCCTGGAGGGTAAAGTTTATCATGATGATGATGATGGTGGTGATGATCATTTATTGAGCACTGATTATCATTTATTGAGCCAGTCATTAGATTAAAAACATTTCATTATTTCACCAATATGACAACCCTATGTGATAGATACTATTATGATCTTTATTTGAAAGATGAGGATAAATAGAATCTGGAAAGCCTAAGCCTTGCCTGAAATCAGACTCCTATGTATGGGGAAAGTCAGTACTCCAATACAGACTTGGCTGAGTCCAGAAAGCATACTCCTAATCACTATACTATATTGATTTTAATTGTTAAAGGAATACAAAGTCATTGAGTTGAAGGTTAAAGGACATTATTTTTGTTTCATTTGAGTCTCCTCTATCACTTCTTGATACCACTGACAAAAGCAATAAAGTCAAAACCTCTATGGTTGCTAAACTCTTTGGAGTTATGTGTTTGAAATTAAAGGGAAGATAAATCCTAGTTGTCTCTTGGGTTCACTATAGAACTTGATAGAGAGTCATCAACCTTTCTGCCAGGATATTTATCATCTTTGTAACTCTAGAGGAGGAGATGATTTTGCCTTGGACAAATATTTTCCTCAAAGGCATATATTAGGTAAACACTAAATGTCCTCGGTATCATTGAGATCTATTTCAGCACAGCTGTGCTTATGTAAGGGAGCAGAGGAAGGTTCAGACATTATCTTCAACACTGGCTGATTCTCTAGACAAAATGAGAACCCACTCTCACTCCACCTCCTCAGTTTTCAGGTATTCAATGTCTTCATTTTATGCCCAGATATTCACAGCTCTCCTCCATGGCAGCCCCGTAAACACAAGTCACTCCTGTTGTAGCCTTAGTCAACCATTTTTGCCTTGGAAATATAATTTATACTACATCCTCTTAGAGCTCGGCTTCATATTAATAGTTGTGGAATTCCAAATTTCAGAGCTGAGTAGGATCATAAATATCATCTGTCATAAATATTATCTATTATTTCCTGATGCCAACTAGAGACCCAAAGCTTAAATGCAAGCATGTCCTAGATTACCCAATTGATGAGTGGTAAGAGTGGAAGATGCCACAGCCTGTCTGCTGACTCCCAGTCCAGTGTTCTTTGCACTTCACCATGACTTTTTCCTCCTAAACCATACTGTTAGCCAGTTAATGTAAAAAGTTCATCTGCCACATTGGCCCTCATGAACAACACTCTCCCTTCCTTTCCAGTTACCACATGCGTTTCAGCAGGGAATACTTTTAGAGACAGGAGCACTGAGTAACTTTAGTGATTTAAGGGGCTCCAGGCTTAAGCAGTCCAGTTAGAAAGAGGGCCTCCTGGGCAAGCTATACTTGCATTCACTGTTGAGACACATTCATCATAGCTGTCTTTGGTTAAGTCCAACCTCAACTCTAGAAAGTTCTTGAAAAGCCACAGACAATTCATTGAATGAATCATATGATCTAGGAGCCTTTTGGTGGAGTCTTTAGGGTTTTCTATGTATAGAATCATATCATCAGCAGAGATCATTTGACTTCTTTTTTATTAGATGACTTTTATTTCTTTCTCTTGCCGGATTGCTCTGGCTAGGATTCCCAGTACTATGTTGAATAGGAGTGGTGAGAGTGAGCATCCTTGTCTTGTTCCAGTTCTTAGGATGCTTCCAGCTTTTGCCCATTTTGTATGATGTTGGCTGTGGGTCTGTCATAGATGCTTCTTATTATTTTGAGGTATGTTCCTACAATACCTAATTTGTTGAGGGTGTTTATCATGAAGGGATGTTGGATTTTATTGAAAGCTTTTGCTGGTCTATGTAGATGATCACACAGTTTTTGTTTTAAATTCTGTTTGTGTACTGAATCACATTATTGATTTGTCTGTGTTGAACCAACCTTGCATCCCAAGAATAAAGCTTACTTAATTATGGTGAATTAACCTTTTAATGTGCTGCTGAATTCAGTTTGAAAGTATTTTGTTGAGGATTTTTCTGTCTATGTTCTTCAGAGATATTGGCCTATAGCTTTCCTTTTTCATTGTCTTTGCTTGATTTTGGTATCTGACTGATGCTGGTTTCATAGAATGTGTTCTCAATTTTTTGCAATCATTTTCGTAAGATTGGTACCAGGTCTTCTTTGTAGACCTGGTTTTCTGCCTTGATGATCTATCTAACACTGTCAGTGAGGTGTTGAAGTCTCCCACTATTATGATGTGGCTATCTAAGTCTTTTTCATAGGTCTAGAAGTACTTGTTTCATGAACCAGGGTGCTCCAATGTCAGATGCATAATTTAAGACAGTTAATTCTTCTTGTTAAATTGAATCCTTTATTATTATGTAATAACTTTATTTTCCCTTTTTTACTGTTGTTGGTTTAAAGTCGGTTTTATCTGTTACAAAAATAGTGACCCTTGCTGTTTTTTGTTTTCCTTGTGTGTTATAGGTCTTTCTCCATCCCTTTACTTTGAGCCTATGGGTGCCATTAAATATGAGATGGGTCTCTTGAAGATAGCAGAAGGTTGGGTCTTGTTTTTTATTCAACTTGCCACTCTGTGCCTTTTAAGTGGGGTATTAGGCTGTTTGCATTCAAGGTAGAAAGCAAGGTCCATGAGAAGAATGCTTACAGAATTTAGAATCACTCAGCCTGAAAAAGAAGAAAAAACCATGAAAGCTATCTTCAGAATTGCCTTCTGGTCAAAGGGATTTATAATACAGAAAAAGTTACTTGTCTTCCACACTAAAGAAAGAGAAATTGGGCTTAAATTGCAACAAGATAAATGAGTGGCCCCACCGAGAGTCTGTGTGGTCAATTAGATGGCCTCTGGAAGCTTTCTGTAGCTCTGCTATAAGGAATGAGCTTGACTTGTACAACGTGGAAAGTCATCTTATTAGAGGCATTGGAGGAGAGGTGTATGTCTGTGATGGTCAAGCCAGGCTCTTTACTGAAGGCAGAGGAGTGCAGAGCAGATGGTCTTGAGTCTCCTCATAATCACATTACCTTAGAGTTGATTTTGTTTGCTTTAAAGCTGCTGAGGAATTTTGAGGAATCACCTACTACACACAAGCTTCTATTGTGTGAGCAATGAACACACATTGTCATTGACAAAGGGATCAAATTTCATCCTGTCTCAAAAGGAGCATCCAATTTTGGACCATAATATGGTTAAAATAGCATTCTGCAAACAGGTCTCTAAATCAGTTTCTGTACTAGCACAATAAGGTAAGATCTGCAATTCTCCTCTTTGAGTTACTCCAGCTGTGCTATGAGAAGCACAAAGTCAATCTTCATTGCTACCAAAATCTGAAGGTTAAGTTTCCAGGCAAGAAAGTAGGTGGTTCTGAAGCCATGTTCAATCAGTGATGTCAACCTGTCAGAAGTAACTTAACATGGTAGAGGCACTGGACGTTTTAGTTGAAGCCTTGTTTTTCTTTCTCACTCCTGAGAATCTGACATTCAGTCACTGTATTTAAAAAAAAAAATCATAGGAAGAAAGATGCACTGAAAGATAATTTATAATCTGCAGACAATGAAATACCTTTTTTATTACCATCACTGTTGATTTCTTATACGTCAGACCTACTGGCATTTTCTCATGCCCTTTTGAAAACTTACAATTGTTCTGAGGCTAATGAGTGAGGGTCATTGGAATACATGTAAATCACCAATCACGTTTTTTGTTGAGAGATAAACTTCACATTGAAAGTAGAAGATTATTTCATTATTGATTTCAAAGGTAAAATGAACATTAGATCTATTTTTGTTGTCATTTTGATTTTAAAATTAAAGTAATCTTTTCAACACCTAATTCCTTACAGGTAGTCAGGAAAGCCTCCTGTGTAGGGGTAGGGAGGTTATGAGGTATTTAGACTTAGTAGGTCTCATGTTTAAAAATATTCTTTCTTACTGAAAATCCAAAATTAGCAAATCTGAACTATGTAGAGTGAATTATATTTGCAGTGAAAAAGAGGACAGAGAAAGGGATTGAACAGCAGGGGAGATTCCATTTAAGAGATGATCCTAAGTGCAAGAGAGATAAGTTCATATTTGTCGAATTTTCATACAAGTGGTTGTCTTCCACTGCATATCTGCCATATTTGGGAACAAATACATTGGTCGACTTGATTATATTCTGCAAAATTTACCTGACTTTTGTGATAGTATCTTAGTCCACTCAGGCTGCCATAACAAAATACCCGAGACTGAGTGGCTTAAACAGAAATGTATTTCCTCATGGTTCTGGAGGCTGGAAGTCCAAGACATGGTACCAGCATGGCTAGCTTCAGGTGAAATCTCCCTTCTTGGCTGGTAGACCATCACCTTTTTGCTGCATCCTTACATACCAGAGACAGAAAGAAAAAGAGAAAGAGAGAGAGGGAGGACCCCGGTATATCTTCCTATATGGGCAGGAAACTCATCATGAAGGCTCCACCCTCATGACTTTATCCAACCCTAATCACCTCCCAAAGACCCTGTCTCCAAATACCATTACACTGAAGGTTATGACTTCATACAACATTCAGTTCATAACAGACCGTAAAATCAAAGTTTAATTAAATTATGCATCACAATACAAACTCTACCTAGGCAAATCTTCCTTTTGTACCTTCAGACTCTTTTAAACATCCTTCGAAAATCCACCTCCTTCATCTCTGGAGTTCAACCTCCCCTATCTCTGGAGTTCAACCTCCCCTGGCTCCTCTCAGCCACACCTGCATCAATCTGAGTGGCTCCGGTTCTCTGCCCCTCCTTTCTCCTCTCAACAAACTGCCAGTTCTCACCCAGGAAATTAGAAAAGGGGCAGTGTGTGGTGTCAGAAGAGTGACTGAGCTGCATTTTGTGTTGTTCGAGGGAAATATGCCTCCTTTTTATTCTTCTTGTACACCTTCTTATGTATCTCTCATCTACTTTCTATGACTCAGTAAGGACATGAATCTACACTGTTCCCAATGCCTTAGACCTAATGGGAAAAAGAATCAGGTTGAGACTTACATGAGTAAAGTGCCTTATGTCCTAACCATGCTTTCATATAAACTGATTTGTGTGGCCCTCACTATTACCTCCATTTCACAGATGAGGAAATTAAGAACAAAGAAGTTGAATCCCTTGTCTGAGGACAATGAAACTTAAGTAGCAGATCCAGGATCAATCCAAGTCCTTTGAACAATAAGCTAGGCCCTCCCATGACTTTGCAGTTATCCACCATAGAACAACTTCATGTGGTCAGCAAGACCAGCCAATGTGGTTTGAAAATGTTTTCTTCATAATCTCTGCGATTGTGATACAACAAACTTCCTGTTGCCCCATTATTCTGAAATGCTTTTCAACATAAAACTAGTAAATTTTAATAACTGAAGTGATACACAGGAGTGCATACATATGCATATATTCTTTAAAAGTGGAGAACACAAATTACCCTAATGAGCTGCTGTTATATGCTTCTCTTAGTTGTGGTCTTTCTATCCAGTTGCCTCTGAGCAGAGACTTTCCATTTTTTTGAGCTCTTAACTAGGTACCTGGCACAAAGCTGTGTCCCATGTGAGAACCATAGGTTGCCTACCAACCAACAGCATGCACTTCAAAGCTGGACAAACCTTGGTCCCAAACCTGACTCTGCCAATTAGCCATGTGACTTATCTTGAGCCTTTTTTTTTTTTTTTCAGCCTCAGCTTTCCCATCTGTTAAACTGAAGTAAAAGTAACAGCTAGTATTATTGCACGTGTTAAATAAGATAATGCACGGAAGGAACTCAGCACAATATCTGACATGTAGTAAATATTACCTGTTGTCATTATTGTGGTTACCATTTATTATTAAAGGATAAACAAAGCATAGTTCCCTCAGAAGACTCACAGGATAATGAAAAAACTAAAGTAGGGACCAGGCGTAGTGATTCACGCCTGTAATCCCAGCACTTTGGAAGGCCGAGGCAGGCAGATCACTTGAGGTCAGAAGTTCAAAACCAGCTTGGCCAACATGTTGAAACCTTGACTCTACTTAAAAAAATACAAAAATTAGCCAGGTGTGGTGGTGTACTCCTGTAATCCCAGCTACTCGGGAGGCTAAAGCAGGAGAATTGCTTGAACCCTGGTGGCAGAGGTTGCAGTGAGCCCAGGTCCCACCACTGCACTCCTGCCTGGGTGACAGAGCGAGACTCTGTCTCAAAAAAAATGAAATAAAATAAAATAAAATAAAAAATAGGCTAAAATAATGCTGCTATAAGCAGATTTCAGAAATGGAATGGAGCAAAAAGAGACATAGATTTTCTTCCTGCGGCTCTCACCCTATTAATTCCCAAATGCCATAACACACTTGCCCTAAGACAGCAAAATCCTGACTGACTTAAACCTCGGTAATTTTTTTCCTTGGGAAATAGGAATCTCAATGCATGAAAGTACATCTGCAGAAATGGTAAGCATATGGGGTAAAAACCCAAAGCAAAAAAAAAAAAGTATAACAGCTTAGGACTCCAGCTTGATGTAGTGTTGCAATTCACAGCCTTGTCAGTCTGTTTTATAACACCACTGCTCAAATTTGTGACAAAGTCCCAGCCCCAGAATCCTAGAATGAAGAAATTTGGCAAGGGGCAGCCTCGTTTACATTTTCTTCTTCAGAACATTTTCACTTAGAAGTTTCTTTAATTGGCGTTTCTGGAGTAGACACCCTTGGTTACAAGCAGGGAGGTAAAAATATCAAGGCTAAGTGGGACAGAAGTTAAGTTAGGTCCAAGATTATATTCCCCAACCCCCTGCATTTGCTGGCTTTCCTAAGATGTTCATTAACAGAGGTATAAACCAGGCCTGGCAGGCTGACCAGGTACAGTGATATTTTTTCTTTATCACATACTTCTCATGAGTCAAGAATTGTTTACAGAAGTTCACAACTATTAATTCATTAACTCTTTTTTTTTTTTTTTTTGAGGTGGAGTTTTGCTCTTGTTGCCCAGGCTGGCGTGCCATGGCATGATCTTGGCTCACTGCAGCTTCTGCCTCCTGGGTTCAAGCAATTCTCTTGCCTCAGCCTCCCGAGTAGCTGGGATTAAAGGCATGTGCCACCACACTTGGCTAATTTTGTATTTTTATTAGAGACAGGGTTTCTCTATGTTGGTCAGGCTGGTCTTGGTCTCCTGACCTTAGGTGATCTGCCCGCCTCGGTCTCCCAAAGTGCTGGGATAACAGGCATGAGCCACCGTGCCCAGCCTAATTCATTAAGTCTTATACAACCTTAAGAGGTGGATACTTTCATTATTCTCGGTTTTCAGAGGTAAAAACTAAGGCACAAAGAGATTAATTTACCCAAGGGCACAAAGATAGTAAATGATGGGGCTTGCACTCCAAAACCAGGCATGCTCTGGAATCCATACTTTAACCACGATGCTATGTTTATTTGTGGGGTGTGGGGAGTGCTGGGTTTTCACTTCGTTACAGCATGCCTGATATGGTTTCGCTGTCCCAACCCAAATCTCATCTTAAATTGTAGCTCCAATAATCCCCATGGAGGTGATTGAATCATGGGGGCAGGTTTTTCCATGCTGTTCTTATGATAGTGAATAAGTCTCACAAGAACTGATAGTTTTATAAAAGGGCAGTTCCCCTGCACAGGCCTCTTGCCTGCCACCATGTAAGACATGACTTTGCTCATCATTCGCCTTCAGCCATGATTGTGAGGCCTCCCCATCCATGTGGACCTGTGAGTCAATTAAACCTCTTTCCTTTAAAAATTACCCAGTCTTGGGTATGTCTTTATTAGCACCATGAGAACAGACTAATACAATGTCATTTATGAAACAGAGGTCATATGTACAGACAGTGACTATGAATGTGAGTTGGGCATCTTTAGGGCCATCTGGCCTGTAGAATTGGAAAGAGTTCATGTTCCATTTCGAGGGTTAAACTTAATTTTTGCACACTGGCTTATAAGGATTAGACTTCCCCTACCTGGATACTGATAGGTTTATATACCTAAACTTTGTCAAAGGTAAATTCTACTAGTTTTGTGATTTATGATTATAAATCTTAAGGATGTGGGAATTATTACAGTCTTAAGGAGGTGGGAGGGAGCAGTGAGCATCAAATATAGAACATATGGCTTCTTTTTAAAACAATTTAAATTGGACTTTTATGTAATTTTTCATTTCTCAAATTCCCTTTTCACACTCAAATTGCAGAGCCAAATTCCACTTTAAACCAGATGATGAGTGGACAGATATTACAGTATAGTCTTTCATTATTTAAAACTGTTGTTAGAGGGGCAAGTGGTATATTCATTCAATACCTTTGTTTTGCTTCCATCAAATAACGTATCTGAATTCATTCAGCAATTCAGAAGCATTGAGGATCGATTACATACTGGAAAATACGCCCACTGTGTGACCAGTGACTAGCACTTTGTAGGTACTCAACAAAGTGTTGACAAATGAATGATCCCAGAGTGGAAAAGATAAATATGAGTTGCCCTGCCTTCCTGGGGATCACGGTCTAGTAAGAGTCAGTCATGAAAACCAACTAAAATAAGATGCAATGGATTTGCAGAACAATGTAGATACATAAGCACTATAAATGACTACTTGTAGTAGTAAAATTAAAAATAGAAGTCCTTCAGAAAGATGCAAGTTTCTTACTTTTCTTAATTTTATTAAAACATCTTGAATTGTAAAAGTATTATATGATTTTGTAAAAAAAATGCACAAATGCATGAATAAAAAACGTAATAACCTCCCCTGTTCTCTACCTGTAGTCTCAGCATTCTAAAGTAATAAACATTAACTATGTTTCTATATAGAGAGTTGATTTCTTCCTAATAATAAAAGGGGTATATACATCACATATCACTTTGGATTTCCACAAAATATCATGAATTTATCTCAAGACCAATAATATGGATGTAACACTTTTTTAAAAGCTACATAATGTTACATGTATTTAATGTACTGTAATGTATTCAATGATCTATTACAGAGGAACAATCAGATTATAGCCTTAATTTTATGCTTATTTTTGGTTTTGTTTTTACCTTTAAAAATCACCATATATCTCTCCTTACATAAAAGTGCTTTTTGTTTGTTTTAATAAGTTTTATTGAGGCATAGTTTATAGTCAATGAAATCCACCCATTTTAAGTGCACAGTTTGATATGTTTCAACAATAACGTATACAAAATATATACAGTCATATGAATACCATCCCAATAAAAATACAGACCACATCCACCACCCCCAAAAGGGTTGCTTGTGTCTCTTTGCACCCTAGCCCTCAGTAACCACTGATCTGTTTTTAGGACTATAGTTTGTGCCATTTCTAAAATTCCAAATAAATAAAAGCATATAGTTCTTAGCTTTTGTGTATAGCTTATTACACTTAACTTTTACAAATCACAAACCAGTTGTCTACTAGAAATATTCTATTAATCTGTGGCTTGCCTTTTCATTCTCTTAACAGGTGGCTTTTGAAGAGCAGAAGTTTACAATTTTGAAGAAATACAACTTAGCAACTTTTCTTTTAGGGCTTGTGCCCTTGTGTCCTCCTTTGTTCTATTCCAAGGTTGTCTCTGCTATTCTAAGTCCTTTGCACTTCCATATAATTTTGAAATTAATTTTAAGAAGCACCCCCGGGAATTGATTGGGATAGCATCAAATCCATAGATATTTCAGGAGAAATGACATCCTAATATACTTCCATATTGTTGATTTCATTTTGTTGATTGGAAGACTCTGTTGATTGAAGTTTTGCAATCAGCAGCATCTCTCTCAATTTATTTAGATCATCTTTTTAAATTCTTTTTAGCAAGGTTTTGCAGTTTTCAGTGTACAGGCCAGGAACACTGATATTATTAAATTTCTGATAATTTTATGTTTTTATGCTATTAAAAGTATGTTCAAATTTCAATTTTTAATTATGTGTTGCTTATATAAATACAATTAACTTCTGTATATTGACCTTGTATCCTGTAACCATGTGACCTCAGTTAATCTTTTTGTAGATTCTTTAAAATTTTTCATTTTCAAACTTATTGTTACATAAGAGAAAAAAAAAGCATTACTTTTTCCTCTCCAATCAATATGCATTTTTTTTCTTGCTTTATTGTACTGACTAGGACCCCTAGCGCCATGTTGAACAGAATTAGTGAGTATGATATCCTTGCCTTGTACCTGATCATAGAGGGAAAACATTAAGTCCTTCACTAATAAGTATGATGCTATTTGCATTTTTTCATAGATATCTTTCATTAGGTCGAGAAAGTTTCTTAAAATTTTAATTTGCTGCAGTTTTTAAAGAATTTTGAATGAGTGTTGAATTTTGTCAATACTATTTCCTTCTGTTGAAATTAGCACATTTTTTTAAATTTTATTTTTAATTCATTAATTTGGTGAATTTTACTAATTTGTTCCCAAATGTTATACCAACCTAGAATTTTTAG
The DNA here is from genome assembly GCF_028885655.2 of Pongo abelii. Lineage (NCBI taxonomy): Eukaryota > Metazoa > Chordata > Mammalia > Primates > Hominidae > Pongo > Pongo abelii. The sequence continues at coordinate 96,414,287 of NC_071995.2, forward strand.
AATAAACCTTAGTTGATCATGATAACTTATTTTAGATATTGTTGGATTTTATTATATTGGTCAGTGCTGTTCTTCTCTCATAATGACTTGGTTCTGTTTTGATATCATGGTTATACTCACCTCATAAAGTAAATTGGAAAGTTTCCCCACCTCTTCTGTTTTCTGGAAGAGCATACAAAATTGTTATTTTTTTTTTTTCTTTAATTGCTCAGAGAATTCACTAGTGAAGCCATCTGGGCCTGGAGTCATCTTTGTGGAAAGAATTTAAATGTAAATATAATTTTATAAATCACAATAGGGTTATTCAGGTTAACTATATTTAACCTTAGTAAGGCTTGGCACTTTGTCTTTTTTAAAGAATTTGTCCATCTTATATAAGTTGTCAAATGTATTGACATGAAGATTTTTATAATTTTTGTTGTTTTTTAATGTTTATAGAATCTGTAGTGACATCCCTTCCTTCAATGCTTGATGTTAGTAATTTGTGTCTTCTCTGTTTTTTTGTTTTCTGGATTAGTCTAAATAAAGTTTTATCAATGTATTACTTTTTTCAATAAACCAGCTTTTAGTTTCACTTATCTTCTCTATTGTTTGTCTAATTTTCCTTGATTTCACTCATCTTTATTATTTCTTTTATTATACTTAGTGTTTTGTTTTTTTTTAGTTTCTTCTGGTGAAAGCTTAGATAATTTTTTGAGATCTTTTAAATTTTCTCTAATGTAGGTTTTCACGTTATAAACATCACAAAAATTTTGGTACCTACATCAGTGAAATCTAATATTATGTTTTTGTCTCTATTCAGTTCAAAATATCAGCCAAACGTGGTGGCTCACACCTGTAATCCTAGCACCTTGGGAGGCTGAGGCAGGCAGATCACTTGAGGTCAGGAGTTCAAGACCAACCTGGCCTACATGGTGAAACCCTGTCTCTACTAAAAACTACAAAAATAAGCCAGGTGTGGTGGCATGTGCCTGTAATCCCAGCTACTTAGGAGGCTGAAGCAGGAGAATCGCTTGAAGGAAGGAGGTTGCAGTGAGCCAAGATCATAACACTGCACTCCAGCTTGAGTGACGGAGCGAGACTCCATCTAAAAAAAAATATATATATATATACACATATATATATATACATATATATATATGTGTCTTCTAATCTTTCTTGTAATTTTACTTTTGATCAGTTATTTAGAAGTGTGCCAGTTACTTTTTAAATATTTAGTTATATTCTTGATATTTTCTTTTGTTGATTTTGAATTTATGTTGTCATAGAATGTATTATGTGATTTCAATCCTTTTAAATGTATTAAAAGAGCTGTTTTATGGTCGAGAATGTCATCTTCTGCTGTTTTTTTAAAGTTTATAGAATTGATCGCCAAAGTGAGATTGCTATGTCAAAGTGTATGTTTACTTTTTATCTTTAACACATATTGCCTAATTACTTTCCATAAAACATAACAATTTACACTGCATATTCTCATATTGTCTTTATTGTAAGACACTATCAAATAATTTTATTTTTCCCATATATTTAAGGAAAAAAAGTGTTTTATTTTTTAACTTTACCTCTCCCAGGCAACAAGTGAGGTTGAAGGATTCTTCATAAGTATATTGTCCATTTACATTTCTTCTTTTATGCCTTGCTTACTATTATTCTTTGCCCAACACTTTAAGCATATAAATTTTCAAAAACTTTCTCTTTATTTTATATTTTATATTATTTATTTATTTATTTATTTATTTATTTATTTATTTATTATACTTTAAGTTCTGGGATACATGTGCAGGACGTGCAGGCTTGTTACATAGGTATACACGTGCCATGGTGGTTTGCTGCACCCATTAACCCATCATCTATATTAGGTATTTCTCCTAATGCTATCCCTGCCCTAGCCCCCCACCCCCTGACAGGCCCCCTAGTGTGATATTCCCCTATCTGTGTCCATGTGTTCTCATTGTTCAACTCCCACTTATGAGTGAGAAAATGCAGTGTTTGGTTTTCTGTTCCTGTGTTACTTTGCTGAGAATGATGGTTTCCAGCTTCATCCATGTCCCTGCAAAGGACATGAACTCATCCTTTTTTATGGCTACATAGTACTCCATGGTGGATATGTGCCATATTTTCTTTATCCAGTCTATCATTGATGGACATTTGGGTTGGTTCCAAGTCTTTGCTGTTGTGAACAGTGCTGCAATAAACATACGTGTGCATGTGTCTTTATAGTAGAATGATTTATAATCCTTTAGGTATATACTCAGTAATGGGATTGCTAGGTCAAATGGTATTTCTGGTTCTAGATCCTTGAGGAATTGCCACACTGTCTTCCACAATGGTTGAACTAATGTACACTCCCATCAACAGTGTAACAGCCTCTCCAGCATCTGTTGTTTCCTGACTTTTTAATGATCACCATTCTAACTGGCGTGCAGCATCTGTTGTTTCCTGACTTTTTAATGATCACCATTCTAACTGGCGTGAGATGGTATCTTACTGTAGTTTTGATTTGCATTTCTCTAATGACCGGTGATGATGAGCTTTTTTTTCATATGTTTGTTGGCTGCATAAATGTCTTCTTTTGAGGAGTGTCTGTTCATATCCTTTGCCCAATTTTTGATGGGGTTGTTATTTTCTTGTAAATTTGCTTAAGTTCCTTGTAGATTCTGGATATTAGCCCTTTGTCAGATGGATAGATTGCAAAAATTTTCTCCCATTCTGTAGGTTGCCTGTTCTCTCTGATGATAGTTTCTTTTGCTGTGCAGAAGCTCTTTAGTTTAATTAGATCACATTTGTCAATTTTGGCTTATGTTGCCATTGCTTTTGGTATTTTAGTAATGTAGTCTGCCCATGCCAATGTCCTAAATGGTATTGCCTAGGTATTCTTCTAGGGTTTTTGATGGTTGTAGGTCTTACATTTAAGTCTTTAATCCATCTTGAGTTAATTTTTGTATAAGGTGTAAGGAAGGGGTCCAGTTCCAGTTTCCAGCATATGGCTAGCCAGTTTTCCCAACACCATTTATTAAATAGGGAATCCTTTCCCCATTGCCTGTTTTTTCTCAGGTTTGTCAAGGATCAGATGATTGTAGATATGTGGCATTATTTCTGAGTCCTCTGTGCTGTTCCATTGGTCTATATATCTGTTTTGGTACCAGTACCATGCTGTTTTGGTTACTATAGCCTTGCAGTATAGTTTGAGATCAGATAGTTTGATGCCTCCAGCTTTGTTCTTTTTGCTTAGAATTGTCTTGGCTATACAAGCTCTTTTTTGGTTCCATATGAAATTTAAAGTAGTTTCTTTATTAATTCTGTGAAGAAACTCAATGGTAGCTTGATGAGGATAGCATTGAATCTATAAATTAGTTTGGGCAGTATGGCCATTTTCATGATATTGATTCTTCCTGTCCATGAGCAAGGAATATTTTTCCATTTGTTTATGTCCTCTCTTTTTTCTTTGAGCAGTGTTGTAGTCCTCCTTGAAGAGGTCATTCACATCCTTGTAAGCTGTATTCCTAGGTATTTTATCCTCTTTGTAGCAATTGTGAATGGGAGTTTGCTTACGATTTGGCTCTCTGTTTGTCTATTATTGGTGTATAGGAATGCTTGTGATTTTTGCACATTGACTGTATCCTGAGACTTTGCTGAAGTTGCTTATTAGCTTAAGGAGATTTAGGGCTGAGACGATGGGTTTTCTAAGTATACAATCATGTCATCTTCAAACAGAGACAATTTACCTTCCTCTCTTCCTATTTGAATACCCTTTATTTCTTTCTCTTTCCTGATTGCCATGGCCAGAACTTCTGGCCATGTTGAATAGGAGTAGTGAGAGAGGGCATCCTTGTCCTGTGCCAGTTTTCAAAGGGAATGCTTCCAGCTTTTGATCATTCAGTATAATATTGGCTGTGGATTTCTCATAAACAGCTCTCATTATTTTGAGATACGTTCCATCAATACCTAGTTTATTGAGAGTTTTTAGCATGAAGGGGTGTTGAATTTTATCAAAGGCCTTTGCTGCATCTATTTAGATAATCATGTGGTTTTTGTCATTGGTTCTGTTTATGAGATGGATTACATTTATCGATTTGCGTATGTTGAACCAGCCTTGCATCACGGGGATAAAGCTGACTTGATTGTTTTGGATAAGCTTTTTGATGTGCTGTTGGATTCTGTTTGCCAATATTTTATTGAGGATTTTCGCATCAATGTTCATCAGGGATATTGGCCTGAAATGTTCTATTTTTGTTGTGTCTCTGCAAGGTTTTGGTATCAGGATGATGCTGACCTCATCAAAGGAGTTAAGAAGGAGTCCTTCTTTTACTATGCTTTGGAATAGTTTCAAAAGGAATGGTACCAGTTCCTCTTTGTACCTCTGGTAGAATTCGGTTGTGAATCCATCTGGTCCTGGGCTTTTTTTGATTGGTAGGCTACTAATTACTCCCTCAATTTCAAAACTTGTTAGTGGTCTATTCAGGGATTCAACTTCTTCCTGGTTTAGTCTTGGGAGAGTGTATGTCTCCAGGAATTTATCAATTTCTTCTAGATTTTCTAGTTTATTTGCATAGAGGTGTTTATAGTATTCTCTGATGGTAGTTTGTATTTCTGTGGCATCGGTGGTGATATCCCCTTTATCACTGTTTACTGTGTCTATTTGATTCTTCTGTCTTTTCTTCTTTATTACTTTGTTAGTCTGGCTAGTGGTCTATTTTGTTAATCTTAAAAAAAAAACAGTGCCTGGATTCATTGATTTTTTGAAGGGTGTTTTCTGTCTCTATCTCCTTCAGTTCTGCTCTGATTTTAGTTATTTCTTGTCTTCTGCTAGCTTTTGAATTTGTTTGCTCTTGCTTCTCTAGTTCTTTTCATTGTAATGTTATGATGCCAATTTTAGATCTTTCCCACTTTCTCCTGTGGGTATTTAGTGGTATAAATTTCCCTCTAAACACTGCTTTAGCTGTGTCTCAGAGATTCTGGCATGTTGAGTCTTTGTTCTCATTGGTTTCAAATAACTTATTTATTTCTGCCTTAATTTTGTTATTTACCCAGTAGTCATTCAGGAGCCGGTTGTTCAGTGTCCATATAGTTGTATGGTTTTGAGTGAGTTTCTTAATCCTCAGTTCTAATTTGATTGCACTGTGGTCTGACAGATTGTTTGTTATGATTTCCATTCTTTTACATTTGCTGAGGAATGTTTTACTTCCAATTATGTGATCAATTTTAGAATAAGTATGATGTGGTACTGAGAAGAATGTATATTCTGTTGATTTGGGGTGGAGAGTTCTGTAGATGTCTATTAGGTTCACTTGGTCCAGAGCTGGGTTCAAGTCCTGAATATACTTGTTAATTTTCTGTCTTGTTGATCTGTCTAATATTGACAGTGGGGTGTTAAAGTCTCCCACTATTATTGTTTGGGAGTCTAAGTCTCTTTGTAGATCTCTTAGAACTTGCTTAATTAATCTGGGTGCTTCTGTATTGGCTGCATATATATTTAGGATAGTTAGCTTTTCTTGTTGCATTGATCCTTTTACCATCGTGTACTGCTGTTGTCTTTTTTGATCTATGTTGGTTTAAAGTCTGTTTTGTCAGAGACTAGGATTGCAACCCCTGCTTTTTCCTGCTTTCCATTTGCTTGGTAAATATTCCTGCATCCCTTTATTTTGAGCCTATGTGTGTCTTTGCAAGTGAGATGGGTCTCCTGAATAAAGCACACTGATGGGTCTTGACTCTTTATCCAATCTGCCAGTCTGTGTCTTTTAATTGGGGCATTTAGTCCACTTGCATTTAAGGTTAATATTGTTATGTGTGAATTGGATCCTGTCATTATGATGCTAGCTGGTTACTTTCCCCGTTAGTTGATGCAGTTTCTTCATAGTGTTGATGGTCTTTACAATTTGGTGTGTTTTTGCAGTGGCTGGTACCGGTTTTTCTTTTCCATATTTAGTGCTTCCTTCAGGAGCTCTTATAAGGCGGTCCTGGTGGTGACAAAATCTCTCAGCATTTGCTTGTCTGTAAGGGTTTTATTTCTTCTTCACTTATGAAGCTTAGTTTGGCTGGATATGAAATTCTGGGTTGAAAATTCTTTTCTTTACAAATGTTGAATATTGGCTCCCACTCTCCTCTGGCTTTCAGGTTTCTGCCAAGAGACCCACTGTTAGTCTGATGGGCATCCCTTTGTTCGTAACTTGGCCTTTCTCTCTGGCTGTCCTTAACATGTTTTCCTTCATTTCAACCTTGGTAAATCTGAAGATTATGTGTCTTGGGGTTGCTCTTCTCAAGGAGTATCTTTGTGGTGTTCTCTGTATTTCCTGAATTTGAATGCTGGCCTGTCTTGCTAGGTTGGAGAAGTTCTCCTGGATAATATCCTGAAGAGTGTTTTCCAACTTGGTTCTATTCTCCCTGTCACTTTCAGGTACACAAATCAAACATAGATTTGGTCTTTTCACATAGTCCCATATTTCCTGGAGGCTTTGTTCATTTATTTTCATTCTTTTTTCTCTAATCTTGTCTTCATGCTTTATTTCATTAAGTTGATCTTGAATCTCTGATATCCTTTCTTTTGCTTGATCAATTCGGCTATTGATACTTGTGTATGCTTCACGAAGTTCTTGTGCTGTGTTTTTCAGCTCCATCAGGTCGTTTATGTTCTTCTCTAAATTATTCTAGTTAGCAATTCCTCTAACCTTTTTTCAAGGTTCTTAACTTCCCTGCATTGGGTTAGAACATGCTCTTTTAGCTCAGAGGCATTTGTTATTATCCACCTTCTGAAGCCTACTTCTGTCAATTTGTCAAACTCACTCTCCATCCAGTTTTGTTCCCTTGCTGGTGAGGAGTTGTGATCCTTTGAAGGAGAAGAGGCGTTCTGGTTTTTGGAATTTTCAAACTTTTTGTGCTGCTTTTTTTTTTTTCTGCATCTTCATGGATTTATCTACCTTTAATCTTTGATGTTTGTGACCTTCAGATGGGGTTTCTGTGTGGACATCCTTTTTGTTGATCTTGATCCTATTCCTTTCTGTTTGTTAGTTTTTCCTCCTAACAGTCAGGGCCCTCTGCTGAAGGTCTGCTGGAGTTTGCTGGAGGTACACTCCTGACCCTGTTTGCCTGGGTATCACCAGTGAAGGCTGCAAAAGAGCAAAGATTGCTGCCTATTCCTTCCTCTGAAAGCTTCATCCCAGAGGGGCACCTGCCAGATGCCAGCTGGAGCTCTCCTGTATGAGGTGTCTGTTGACCCCTGCTCGGAGGTGTCTCCCAGTCAAAAGGCACGGGGGTCAGGAACCCACTTGATGAGGCAGTCTGTCCCTTAGCAGAGCTCAAGCACTCTCCTGGGAGATCTGCTGCTCTCTTCATAGCCAGCAGGCAGGAAAGTTTAAGTCTGCTGAAGCTGGGCCCACAGCCACCCCTTCCCCCAGTTGCTCCATCCCAGGAGATGGGAGTTTTATCTATAAGCCCCTGACTGGGGCTTCTGCCTTTCTTTCAGAGATGCCCTGCCAAGAGAGGAAGAATCTAGAGAGGCAGTCTGGCTACAGGGACTTTGCGAAGCTGCAGTGGGCTCCGCCCTGTTGGAACTTCCCAGTGGCTTTGTTTACACTGTGAGGGGAAAACAGCCTACTCAAGCCTCAGTAATGGCAGACGCCCCTCTCCCTACCAAGCTCTAGTGTTCCGGGTCGACTTCAGACTGCTGTGCTGGCAGCAAGAATTTCAAGCCAGTGGATCTTAGCTTGCTGGGCTCCATAGGGGTGGGATCTCCTGAGCTAGACCACTTGGTTCCCTTGTTTCAGCCCCCTTTCCAGGGCAGTGAATGGTTCTGTCTCACTGGCATTCCAGGCACCACTGGGGTATTAAAAAAACTGCAGCTAGCTTGGTGTCTGCCCCAACAGCTGCCCAGTTTTGGGCTTGAAACCCAGGGCCCTGGTGGTGTAGGCACCCGAGGGAATCTCCAGTTCTGTGGGTTGTGAAGACTGTGGAAAAAGCACAGTATCTGGGCTGGAATGCACCATTCCTCACAGCACAGTCCTCCAGGATACCCTTGGCTAGGGGAGGGAGTTCCTGGATCCCTTCCACTTCCCTGGTGAGGTGACACTCCACCCTGCTTCTGCTTGCCCTCCATGGGCCGCACCCATTGTCTAACCAGTCCCAGTGAGATGACCTGTGTACCTCAGATGGAAATGCAGAAATCACCTGCCTTCTGTGTTGATCTTGTTGGGAGCTGCAGACCGGAGTTGTTCCTATTCGGCCATCTTGCCAGCCCATCGAACTTTCTCATTTTAAAACTTGAACTTGATACTATTGGTGATGGAAATGACATATTTTTGTCCTTAATATTTATTACATATATTAAAGAAAATGCAATGTGTCTATAATGGGTTAAGTAATTTATATAAAATTTTCTCTAATACTCAAAACAACCCCCAAAGGAATATATTTATTTAAATATATATATTTGACTATATATTGATTACATGTATTTATACCCATTATATATATGTACATATATACACACATATATACATATTGATTGTGTAGCTATATATATATATATATACACACACACACATACATACATACACACACCCCATCAATGTGTGCCTGAAACTAGTATTCAAGCTTTCCAATTACAGATGAGGAAACTGAATGAATTGATGTTACTTGCTGAGGTTTACTCAGGAAGTGAATTGAAGAGCTGGACTTGAACCTAGGACTTTCTGCCTCCAAAACCCATGTCCTTATCAGCCTTCCCTTGAATAAAGAAAAAGTTCAAAGTCTCAATGACTTTTTATGTTTCTACTCTAATTTTATGCTAAAAGAAAATAATGAGGTGTTGTCATGATCAGAGGTTTTAGGTGGTCTTAGTTAAGCAGCTTTCCCAAAGCGACTTATCCCCTTCCATTTACTTCACATCGAAGAGGAATCTTCAACACGTCTCAAGCAGTTTATTCTGGCAGCACTCTAACCAGAGGATAGCAGATGCAGGCCAGTATCATGGGCCTCATACAGTCAGGGGGCAGATGACTGACAGACCAGTAGGGTCTTCATCCAGAGACCATTCTCAGAGTTTGGGGGGATCCTTCTTCCTCTCTTATACCTGTATGCAATTCAGGTCAGTTACCAGATGTTTCTTTCATAAAGGGAGATTAAGTTATTCTTGTAAGGGTAAACTTTGTTCTAAGGATTGTGAAAGTTGCATCTGTGCCAAGGTGACCTTGTCTCTGGGAAATCCCTGGGCCAGGGTTGGAAATCCCTAGGCCAGGTTGTATCATACTTCTAAGTGACACATAGTGTTGACCCTGTGAGTTGCTTGAATAGGCCTTATGACTATCATTGGTCTTATAGTCATGATATATATCTTACAGTAAACCACAGCCATTCATATATAAATTTTAAATTTATTTTACTGTAGGAGTCATGAAATTTTATAGCGAATTAGAAAAGGTCATGGAACCTCAACATTCAGAGCCAAATTCTATTCTCCAATCATTGGCCAAAGATCATTCCTAGTCTGTATTATATATAGGATACACTTTCTTCCTCTGTGGACTCAAAATCCTGTTAATAACCATGCCAATTCCTTTCCCTCTCCCAGTAGCTACAGCTTCAATAGAAAAATTCCAGACAGTTGTCTGCACAAGTTCAAGGTCCAAGAGCCTGAGATGATTCATGAAGCATTCAATCACAGTTTCCACAACAGGCCATTATCTGTGTTCCTTTCAATGAGCCACAGGAATAAGAATTGAGGAATCTCATGTGGAAGAATGGCATTAAATAACCCTTCAAAACATTTTGTATGCAATCACCATTATCCTAAATTCTAGAAACATAGAATGAGTAAAAAAGATGCTTTTCTCATTATCTCCATAGCAGCCATTTGTGCTGTATGATCATTTCATAAGACTACACACTGCAAATGCATTTAACTACTGCTATCGCTCCTCCATTTTGTGACGGCAGCTGAACTCTGCTCATACTGACATCCTTCAGGTGCTTACAGCCTCTCTAGTTGTTTGGACCTGCCCATACAATTTATTGTAGAGTTTTATCTCTGCCCTCGAGTTACTGCTACCAGTGAGAGTAGCTGATAATTTTGGCTCATAAACGTGGCAACCACATCATCCTTGACTCTGAAGAGCAAACAAAAATAACAGGGCTTGGCCAGTCTATTGAATGACAGAAATCTGACTGTGAATGTTTCTTTTCTTTTTCTTCTTCTTCTTCTTTTTTTTTTTTTCTTTGAGATGAGGTTTCTGCTCTGTCTGTCACCCAGGCTGGAGTGCAGTGCCGTGATAATGGCTCACTGCAGCCTCCGCCTCCCAGGTTCAAGCAATACTCCCACCTCAGCCTCTGAAGTACCTAGAACTACAGGCACATGTCACCATGCCTGGCTAATGTTTTTTCATTTCTTACAGAGATGGGGTTTCACTATGTTGCCCAGGCTGGTCTCAAACTCCTGGCCCCAAGTGATCCGCCCACCTTAGCTTCCCCAAATGTGCTGGAATTATAGGCATGAGCCACCATGCCTGGTCTCTGAAAGCTTCTTAATTGTAAATCCATGATAGGCATTTGCCTCTAGGACACAGCAGAAAACAAAACAGAAAAACCATCTTTACCCTCATGGAGCTTATATTCTAGAGGTCACTAAATGTGTTCATTAAAAAAAAAAAAAAAAGTTCCCCAGCTCTGACACTTACAAGCTATAATTGCTTGTAAGTTACCTAAGCTTTAAATTACATAAAGTCTCATCTTCCTCCTCTGGGGTATAATTATACCTAGAGTGGTTATAAAAATCAAAATAGGTAACATAGTAAGCTCTTGAGATAAATGGGATTTATTATTATTATCATTATTATTACATTGCTGTTTACACCTATTTTCAATAACCTTATGCACATTAGTTTAAAAAGTACGTTTTCTATACTCTCAATCTAATCAGTCAGATGTCCAGTGTGATTCTCTCTTGTAGTTTCTATATTATATCCACAAAATTCTAACTGCATTCCTTCATATTGTCTATGCTCAATCACACTGTGTTTTTAAAATTTTAAGTCCCAATTCACTTAAAATGGATCAGGGATATCCTCTCAATCCAATTTGTGTAGCTGAGAGTTAATTTCCCTCTGTATATTGGGTGCCACCAGAGAAAGATATTGATATGTGGGTGACTCATGGAGATGGAAACAGTCACAAGGATCAACAGGGTTAGGGAAGCTCTTGTAGACAGAGACTTGCATGCATTGCAAGGCAGGATAATAACGAACGAATTGGCTCACAAACATTGACTCTCTGCCACTTCTACTGTTTGAGGGAGATAAACGGAAAAGAGAAGCCACTATGAAAAAATGCTTGTTTAAAACACTATGCAGGTTGGTGGTGGGGGTGGGGGAGGCAGTAGGGAAGCAAGACATGTGGTCCTTGTTGCTTCTTTTTTTTCCCTTTCTTTCTTTTTTGAGACAGAGTCTCACTCTGTCACCCAGGCTGGAGTGCAGTGGCACAATCTTGGCTCCCTGCAAGCTCTGCCTCCTGGGTTCATGCCAGTCTCTTGTCTCAGCCTCCCGAGTAGCTGGGACTACAGGTGCCCACCACCACGCCTGGCTAATTTTTTGTATTTTTAGTAGAGAGGGGCTTTCACCATGTTAGCCAGAATGGTCTCGATCTCCTGACCTCGTGATCCACCCCCCTTGGCCTCCCAAAGTGCTGGGATTACAGGTGTGAGCCACCACGCCTGGCCTGTTGCTTCTAAATTACTGTGAAAATAAATCTTGCATGGTTATTTCTGAGTGAGAAGCCTATAAGAATAATACTTAAAAATTGTTTTTCATCCAAAAGTGGAGAAAGGAAGACCTACTTGCCAGGGTTAGTAGGAAGAAAATTGGAAAATATACGTAGGACACTCAACATGATGGCTAGGCGGTAGTAGGTTACTAATCCAAGATATTCCTATACTTCCCCTACCTTGAAATCATAGAGTATGATCCTCATGATGTAAAAAAAATAATCAAATAAAAGTAAAAATAAGCTATCTTTAAAATAAACTACCATTGGGGGAAAAGAAGGTGAATGAACACAGAAACAAAATTAATCTCTGGGTGGTGGGATTATAGGTATATTTATTTCATCCTTCAATTTGAGAAGCAACATAAGGTAGTGGTTTGACTCATGGCTTTTCTTGGCATTGAATCTTGGTTCTGAAAACAACTGTGTGACTTTGGACAAGTTTTACAACCTCTCTGTAATTGAAGATGGTAATAATACTTATTTGCTTACTAGGAAATTAGTTTACATGTGAGAGGCACATATTAAGCACTATATAAGTGTTTCCAAATCTGTAATAATGGACTATGCACTCTTATAATGAGAAGGAATAAACCTTCTTTGATAAAATTTAAAAAGTATTACCCTGAATTTGGTAAGTTTTTCCTATGCCAGACCCTGTTCTAAGCATTTTATGTGGGCCAACTAACTCTCATAACAATCCTGACAGACAGGTACTATTATCATCAGAGTTGGAAACACTCAGAGGGCAGCTGTCATCCATGGAGTTTCTGCAGCCTCACTGTGACACAGGGGTGCAATTCTGCTCATCCCGAGGAGACTCCCCTACTTTGCCAGGCTCTACAGAGAGCATACCTTGACTCTCATTTGCCCAGAGACTGAGCTGCTCAGGCAGAATGCGGATAAAGTGGACTGGCTTCATCTTCTTGTCCTTTAGTCTCCTGGCAACTCCTTAGGGACCCAGTATACATACTCCTTTTACACATCCTCTTATCAAAACTAACTCTCATTTCAGGTTTTTACGTAGGGAAAGGGAATGGGTTGATGGTCAAAAGACTTGGTTTGAGTTCTTTATCTTAAATGCTATGTAACTTTGAATAAGTTACTTGATTACAGTCTTAAATTCATATATAAAATTCAGTCCATTGAGAGTTTCTGAGAATTTTTTTCAGAGACAGGGAGAGAGAGAGGGAGACCATTATCCGTTAAGATGCCAAATGCTTGTTTGTGAAAACTTAAAAGAGGATGATGGTTAAAACACCAACATCTGCTATAGACTTTTGTGCTAGACTTGAAGTGACAAAGATCACTGTGAACTACTCACCTCTCCCCAACTTCCCACCCCTCCCCATGGTACTGTTATAGAGCAATATAGGAAAACATACTTCTGAGGGTCACAAGAGATTCTAAAATTCAAGGTTAGAGTGTTTGACCTGTTTGATTTCCTATAGTTGCATGGTGCAATGATTTTCATTAGGCATAGTCTCCAGTGATTTAAAACTCAACAAAAGCAGCAGTTGAAATTTTCAATGTCTTCTGCATATTTGCTGCTACTAAGGAGTAAGAGGAGAGAAAGAGAAGATACCTACAAGGTGATGTTTGTTTGCTTTCACTTATTTTTATTATCCAGAATAATCCCAATTTGAGTCTTCAGCCAGAGTACTATCCAAATGCTATAAAAAATGCTCCCAACATTTCTTCTCTGCTTTTTTAGAAATTGCCCATTTTGACACTACTTAGAGCAATATTAGTGTTTTCAGAAAAAAATGCTTCTAGGTAGCATACATACAATTTGGTCTGCCACTTTAAAAATTACTCTAACTTATAGTTTAGGACCTGGTAAATTTATGGCATAAATTTTTCAAAGAAAATGAATAAGAAAGCTCAGGAAAAACTCCAAATTTATTTTCACCCTAAGCATTTTAAGCCTAAGAAAAAAAAAGGAATGCATTTGTTATTTCAACACTTTATAGACTTATTTGCCTTGCAGGTTGCTAGTAGTTATGTATGTGAAGAAACCATTCATCATCCATTTCTTTTCCATAAGATCTTTTATGAAGGTGACATTTCTAATTTTCTGGTTCAAAGCATTAGCATCAATTTATGTAACTGTTTTCAGGGTCACCAGGTAAATATCCACTCAGTATAACAAATAATAACAACAACAAAAAAAACTACTGTCTTTTGTTGAACAATTCACCAGACATTCTACTGGATGAGTTGCATCTATTATTTACAAATTCACAATGACCCTGCAATGCAGATATTGTTATCCCCACTTTACAGATAAGAAAATTGAGGATTTGAGCATCTACAGATGCTTTATTGAGATCACATAGCTAGCAAGTTTCAGTCTGTATTACAAAAGCAGGTTGATGTTCTTTCCAATTAATCAAAGATTACCAAGCCGTTTTATTAGGTTGGTGCAAAAGCAATTGTGGTTTTTGCCATTTGAAGTAATGGCAATTACTTTTGCACCAACCTAATTAAAAAAAATAGAGAGCTGTGCAGAAAAATATGATTGATATAGAAGTTTACAACGTAAATTTGGTACTGCCTCCAGGTTTCTATAGTTAGAGATAGTTATCAAAATATATCAAAAATAATTTGGGCTTTGGAATTTAGTGAACCTGGATTCAAAATGAGCCCCACCACTTGGCAAGCACATGGCTTTGGAGAATTTCTTAATAGCTACAACACTACCTTATAAAATTGGCAAGATTAAATTAGATAAATTTCATAAGTCTACGGAGCTTATTACCTATACCTGGTCTGAAAAGAAGTGGTGTATTTCTTTAACCTATTATTTTTTTAAAAAACAGAACATATATTTTAAATTGCCTAAAAAATAGTCAAAAGTAGTTGTCTCATGACTTCTTAATGCCACAGTTATTATATTTATTTTGTTTTGTCACCTATCAGAATGGACATAAACCACCTTCTTATAAAGAATTTGCAGGATTTTTAAGAGGCGCTGCCTTCCCTGATGCATGTATGAGAATGAACAATTCTTTTTTTACCACCAGGAAAATAAAGACTACTTTCCTTCTTTAGATGCACAGGTTTCTGGTAGATGAAGGCAGATTGAATGTGGGTCTGACAAAGTTTGCCATGGGGTCTAATAGGAAATGAAATGGAACTGGAACTCAACATGATTTATCACAGTAATTTTTATAAATACCAAAATGAAAAACTTTTTAGATGTTAGAATAAAAAGGTGAATTGACTGTCTCATTAAAGATCAGTCAGTACTTTTCACAGGTCAGTTGAACTGAACCAAAAGGAAATTAAAAGGAATTGAAATACTGATGTCTGTTAGCTACTAGGTGAAGTCTGGCCAACACCCACAAATGTCATGGGGTTAGACCGAAGCTGCTTTGAATGGTGGACAAATTTGCTTTTTTCCTAAAAGATTGCGAAGAACTGTGTTTACTGGGTCCAGAAAGAAGGGGTAGTTGACTTAACACAAAGTGTTCTTGAACAAGGCGTTCAAGAGAGAGAAAGATTGGTGGGGCAGAGGGGATACACAGGCATGCCAGCTAATTTTTGCATTTTTAGTAGAGGCGAGGTTTCACAGTGTTAGCCAGGATGGTCTCAATCTCCTGACCTCGTGATCCAGCGGCCTGGGCCTCCCAAAGTGCTGAGATTACAGGTATGAGCCACCAGGCCCGGCCCAGGCTGAGACCAAAATGTTGTCTGCAGGGAGGGCTTTCCAGGTCTGCCACTGGTCTCACCCAGGGGAAAAGCCCATGGAAAACCCGTCCTCTGCAGAATTCTCCTTTTTTTTTTTTCCTGACTATACTTTCCAGACAAATTGCAATATTCCATACGATGGAATTTTTAATCTCTGTTCCATACCTTTTGTCATAATTACATTTTGTAATGGCATCGTTCTCGTGTGTATTCTGCTGGAGTAGATTTTTGCTCATGGTTACCTTTAAGAAACTCGATACCAGTAGGAAGTGAAATTTATCTGTGTTCTACCCAGGCATTTTTGTATACAGTGTCTATAAAGCTGCATAAAGACAGGGGTCCTCATGCCAGCTGCTCTTTCAGAATAATAGTGACATATAACCCTTCCAAATGTCTTACAGTTTACAGAGGACTTTTCATATGAGCAAAAAAGAGGGAGAATTGTACACAATGCGTAGGGCTCTATGCTAAGTGTTTCATTCAGCCCTCACCATCACAAAAATCGCCATCTACATTTTTCAGTTAAGAAAAACCAAGGTTTTAGAGAGGTTCAACGGCCTGTTCAAACCACACAGTTAATAAATGCTAAATTCTGGACAAAACCTCATTTCTTTTAAGTCTAAGCTCAGACTACTAGAGAAAGATAAAGTTAGAAAGGTAAATTGGGGTGAGAACATATAGGACATTGGCATCTGGCTAAGGAATTTACACCTTAAAATTTATTTTATATGTGATGGAAAATCATTCAAGACTATGACCAAGGAAATTGGGTGTCTTTTTTTTCTTCATTCTATTCATCCCTATCTACATTTTCTCTATGAACCAGCCATTTCATTCATTTATACTCTTCCAATTCTACTAACTCTATTTTGTGAGTCAGCAAACAGGCTCAGGGAAGTAAGGAAGGCTGGCCATGTCTAGAGCCAGGCACAGACAAGATTAGAACTCAGATCTCACTGGCCTCATTCAAATGCAGTGGATAGCTCCACATATCCATGTACATAAATATGTTATGGCAATAAGTATTTGAATATATAAGGTCATATAAAATTTCAGCTGATTATAAATTCTACCGTGAAAAGAGAAATTTCTAAATTTTATACATTTCATGGGGAGAATATCCTAAATGCAACCACAGCCTATAATACAAGGAAAACAGTAAAAACTAAGGAACACAAATAATTGCTGCAATAACCAAGCCGAAGTCATGGGATGTTAAAGGTTATTGAACTTCTTCACAAATATCTTGAAAGGAGTGTCCCTGTATTGATGCTGACCAGTCATCATTTTTCTCAGCTAATATCATTGTTGCACAGAATACCATAAAGTTTAGGAACAAAGAAAATAATTCTAGAATCCTCTACAGGAAGAAAAAAGTACATTTCAAGAAGAAGTGAATTTTTTCCCACTTGTTTTTGCTTTATCATGGCACATTAATTTGATGAAAATTTCCCTTGTGGATATGAGGAATTGTTTTGACCCTATGTACTTGTATGTTTATTTTGATGATTCTAAATTTGGCAAAGCATTATTGTCACCATTGATCCTAGGGAATGATTCACCTGTTAGTGAGTCAATAGCTGCATGGGTTTATGATATCATAAGGAATATTGGCTGTCAAGTTTATTTATAGTAATTGATGATTTTTTAATTGTTCTGTGTTCCTGTTCCTAAAATAACTATGCAGTAAGGATCACTTCAGCAGATGAAGAAAAGGGCTATCAAAGGAGAAAGGGCTTCAGGTTGTGTATAGTTGAGGAGAAACAGAAACAGGGCATGCCTAAAGAGCCCTTAGAATTGGTCTAGTGCGGCAAAAGCCTAAGCATCCCTCAGGAGCCAAAAGAACTGTCGTCTCCTATGAGAAATGTCCCTGCTTTTCCTGCATGAAGTGGTTCTTTCCTTCCCCTGCATCTCTATCCTTACTTGCCCTTTACTGTCTTTTACAATAGATGACCCTCTTCCTCCTACAACAGTGTCTGAGACATAGTATGTATTCAAAAAGTATGTCAGATTACTGAGTTGGTTTATGAGACTGTTTCTACTGTTATACTGTGAACTGCTTACATATAAGAACTGTGTGTTTTTATTGACTTTGCATCCCCAGAGCCTGGCTTTGTTCCTGAACTTTCATATCTGCTCAGCAGAAATTTGAGACCTGGTATGGGCAATGGTAAAAGTTTGGCACCATCAGCCAGTGTTCAAATCCTGGCTCTGCTACTGACTAGCCCTGTAACTCTGTGCAAATTACTGACCTCCTGATGCCTCAGTTTCCTCATCTATAACAGAGGACTTATAAGGGATAATGGAGAACTTATAAGGTAGCAATGAGAGTTAAATGAGTTTCTACATGAAAAGTGCTTAAAACAGTAATATCAAGAATATTAGTGATGTCAATTACTTCTAGCTGTTGTAACAAACAATACTCATTTCAGAGGCTGAACAAAATGAAGGTTATTTCTCCATTGAAAATGGTTCTTGCCAGATGGCTGTTGTCCAGGTAGTCACTTAAGGACCTAGTTCTTTCTATCTTGTAATGCCATCATCTTTAATGTATGATATCCAAGATTCCATGGATGAGGAAAAGAGAGAAAAATTACATCTGGAAGATTTTCTTAGAGGCCAGGCTGGGTAATGGCATGTGTTACTTACCCTCCAAACAAATCATAGAACCCCACCTAGACACAAGAGGACTGGCACACATATTATGTGTGCTGACATAACATGAGCCAAACTGGTGAATGTACAGCATTCTGTCTGCACTATTAAGGGTTAAACAGATGTTAGCTTTATATATAGGATCAAAAGCTCTAGAAACATATAAATAGGTATAGTTAGCTGGGTAGTTTAGTTTCAGTTGCTTAAGTACTACTGTTCTAATTTTAAATTAAATAATTTTCTGCACATCTCTCTGTGTAATCCTGGCACCAGTCCACTGTTCTTGATGCTACCAGCCCATCTGGACCTTTAAATGAGGAATCACAAAGGCCTCCAAAAGTAAGGCAGGTGACATAAATGAGCCAGTGCAGTGGGGTTGGGTGGGGACTGCAGGGTCCTGGGAAGCAGCCCCTGCCCTGCAAAAACAGCAGCTGCTCATCCAGATGCCATGATGGTCATCAGCAGGAACACCATTCTAAACTTACTTGAGTCCTGAAATGTATCAAGAAAAGCCAGAAGTCAGGATTCTTGTGTGAAGTCTCCCAAATTTAAAATGTTGACAATTATTTCCAGTGTTTTAAAAAACACTGATTGGGTAAAATATTTGTTTGCCAAAGAAAACAAAGTCTTTTCAAAGAAATGTTAAAGTAACATATTGGACATATTATCTTAAAATAACCTGTGAAAGTAATATGTTGATGACAGCTAAGACAGTGATAAAACGGTGCTTGAGAAAACTGTGTGAAAGCAAGACCATGACATGCATAAAGAAGGTAGTCAAAGGGAGGAATCTTGTTTTATGAGTTGCCTCCTTCACCAGACAGAGAGAGTACGGGCTTATTCTGTCACCAAGCCCTGTGTGTGTTCTCCCAAATAAAGGACATGGCCCCTATTCTTTGATGGTGGTGAAGTGCATCAATTCTGGAACCAGTCTAACTAGGCTTGAAGACCGATGCTATAACTTAACCAGCTGTTATCCCAGTCTTCCTGTTTGTAAACTGAGGCTATAAATAGTATCCATCTCAAAGGATTGCTGAGTGATTGCAATGAGCTAATACATGTGAAATGTGAAATATTTGGAGCATGGCTCATGTGTAGTAAGTTTTCAGTAAATGTTAGCCATTACCTTATTATTACCTCTGACTTGTAAGCTGAATTTGACCTGTGAGCCTCCAGGTTGCAGTTTAAACCATGACAACTGAAACTCAACTCAGAAAGCACTTAGCATCCAATAAAACCAAGCTTAGATAATAGACCCTGCTTCTTGGGAATGCCTGGCTTCTCTCTCTTTGCTTTGTCCTGCCCTCATTCTTTGCTCCCTCAATTCTGCTTCTACCTGGCTCACAACTTCTGTGGCAACATCTCCAATTTTCTTTTTCTTTTCTTCGTTTTTTTTTTGTTTGTTTGTTTGTTTGTTTGTTTTTAAGAGAGGATCTGGCTCTGTCACCTACGCTGGAGTGCAGTGGCATGATCTTGGCTCACTGCAACCTCTGTCTCCTGGGCTCAAGCAATCCTCCCATCTCAGCCTCCTGAATTGCTGGCACTACAAGCACACGCCCACCATGCCCAGCTAATTTTTTTATTTTTTTATTTTTTTTTAAGATAGAGTCTTGCTCTCGTTACCCAGACTGGAATGCAATGGCACAATCTCGGCTCACTTCTACCTCCACCTCCCAGGTTCAAGTGATTCTCCCATCTCAGCCTCCCAAGTAGCTGAAATTAAAGGCACCTGCCACCATGCCCAGCTAATTTTTGTATTTTTAGTAGAGACAGGGTTTCACCATGTTGGCCAGGCTGGTCTCAAACTCCTCACCTCAGTTGATCCCCTTGCCTTGGCCTCCCAAAGTGCTGGGATTACAGGTGTGAGCTACCTACAGGGTCTCACATATTGCCCAGGCTGGTCTCCAACCTCTGGGCCCAAGCCACCCACCTTCCTCAGCCTCCAAAAGTACTGGGATTATAGGCATGAGCCACCACGCCCAGCCGACATCTCCAGTTTTCAACTTTGTTCTTGCTTTTTGCATAAACAGCATTATTTGTCTTGGTTTGAACTCAATTTCCCCTAGATAAGGCTTACTGCTTATCCTGACCTCTCACTCCACTGACCATTAGCACTAATCACTGGCCTGGCCAAGCTGAAACTCCCAAAAGAAATAAGGCTTAGAGGACTTAGGCAATTCAATCAAATTGACACAGCCAATAAGGAAAGGAGCTAGGGTCTGAACCAGGTCCTATGACTGCAGCCAGGGATCTCAAACTTTCAGCCATACTACAGTAAATCTTTATTTTGCTGAAACAGAAATCTGAGTCTCAGGTGATTTGGAAGGTAGCTTCCGAGAACAAACCACTTAGCTTGAAAGTCAGACTAACCCAGGAGTCATATCTCAATGGGCATTTGCTGTTCCTGGCTCATTATTGAGGTGTGCAGAATTCCCATGAGGTCATAAAGCTTTGTTTCCTTATGACAAATGGCCATACAATGAGAGATTAAATTTTAGTGAAAGTTAAAAATGCAGTTAGCTATGAGCCACAGAGCTACTTTAGGAAGTTGGTGAATCAAAACAGAATTTAAAAAGCATTCATAAAGATCTGGACATTTCTATAAACGAAACCAAGGTCTACACATAGAGTCACAGAATGATGGCCCACCAGCTACACCTGGTGATTTGGGGGAAAGGAGGAGAAAATTGTTAAAAAGAGTCTGAATGCTGTTAAATGGAACATGGACTCTCCAATATGTGTCAGTTACCAGCACTCATTGAAACTTTCACTCACTAAATGAGTGCAATGAATTAAGTTTCTATATATAATCTTTTGTATTCCCTCTATAGAGACCTGCTAATTTAGCTGCCTTATTACTTAAACAACACATAATAGCCAGTTGAAATAATTTAACAAAATGCCTCTTTTTAATGAATTTATTAACTGATTCAAAGGTATGGCCCTGGAAGAATGTTATCTGAGGATCAGTGAACCACCTAGTCAGTTCAGGTTTAGTCTTATCTCATGAGATGTACCCAGCATATGCCAGACACACTGCTAAGAACTTCTCCATACATTTAAATTACACTACACTAAACCCCAGTGCATTCTAGCAGTATTATTTCCATTTTACAGTCTGGGAAACTTTGATTTAAAGAGGATTAGCTACTTATCCAATATCACATTATGGGAAATGGACTGGGGATTCTGACTTACATTTAGTGGTCTTCACCATTTTATGCTGTCTCCTATTCAGCCCTTGGAGATGATTTAGTTATTGGAGATAATTTTCAGAAAAATAAGTAGCCTAGAAAAGTATCCATCTATTAAAAATTATTCCATTGTCCTCTCCTGTTCCTTGTCATGGCTATGATGGAATTGAGCATCAGTTGTTTGAAATATTCAATAACAATTCCTTGGATGGTAGTTCTAATTTTAGCTTTCTGTGGACCTGGTTTCTTCAAGCAATGAATAATTTGCATGGCAAGTTTTCTTCTGTGCAAGACATTAGAGTTGAAACCAAGGACACTTTGAATAGTTTCATAGGAAAAGTTGGTTTCAGAATTGCATTAAAACTTTCTAAAAATCCAACATTGATAGTACTATTGATTATGCACTTCATGTTTTTATACTTTTTAAGTATCTATTAAATTCTACTTCAACACAATGACCGTTTATATTTCCATAATGATAGTAGTATGACAGTGACTTTTTATGCTCATTTGAAACTCTATTTTTATTCCTGGCAATAACCTTTGTCACTCTGAGGCCATTCTCTCTCCAGGATTTTTTAAAATATTTAAAAAGAGTGGTGGGGGACGGGCGCAGTGGCTTACACTTGTAATCTCAGCACTTTGGGAGGCCAAGGCAGGCAGATCGCCTGAGGTCAGGAGATGGAGACCATCCTGGCCAGCATGGTGAAACCCCATCTCTACTAAAAAAAAAATACAAAAAATTAGCTGGGCTTGGTGGTGTGTGCCTATAGTTCCAGCTACTGGGGAGGCTGAGGCAGGGGAATTGTTTGAACCCGGGAGGCAGAGGTTGCAGTGAGTCAAGATCGCGCCCCTGCACTCCAGCCTGGCAAGAGAGCAAGACTCCATCTAAAAAAAAAGCAAAGAGTGATGGGCATCAGCCAGGACCCAGGTTTTAATCTCATGTCATCAGACTATTTCATATACTACCCAACTTAGTAGAATCAATGACTAACCCTTAGTTTACTTTCTGTAATTATTGAAAATTTTTTTTCCTATCTCACTGTCACTCATTTCAATGCTATTTCATCACAATTCTTGGTAAATTCTGTAGATCAGCATCTGGCCAGGTAATGAATATTCTAGGCTTTGCTGGCACAAAAATAAGGATGTTATGAGATAGTTACACAACAGCAGAAAACTGCTGCCCCACCCTACTCATCCCATTTGTCCAGAATGCCACCGTTGTCAATTTCATCATCTGCCCCAGTGACCCACATTCCAGAACACTCTTTCCTCCTAGAGAGCTCAGCCATCTCAGCTTGGGCAGCTGACCAGAGGACGTGAAGTGACTCACTGGATCACTGATTCCAGGGATGAGATTTCACAGCTTCATGCCCAGTAGTTGACAGAAGAGGAGGTTCTGATGGGTAGGTGATGACCAGCATGAGTCTTGAGGAGTGGTGAATTATGGCCACCAGCCAGGAGGCTGGCACTAAGAGTGGAAGTGGGCATGGGATTGGGAGATGCACTGGCTTGTCTCTGCTGCACAATGCTAGGCAGCTTTAGCAGGGCCAGGGGCCATGTAAAACCAGTCAGTGGGCCAGTTTGGGCTGTGGTTTGACATCCCTTGATGTAAATTATCATCTCAGTATCTCCATCTCTTAATCTGTAACCTCTTTTCTTCCAATGATCTTGTGCTCACCCAACCTCAGATACTCATTAGCATGATTATGTGTTAGCCCTACCAAAAACTGCAACCACTCCCCATAAATCCAATTGTAAGTTTCCTCTATCTTACACCATCTCCCATCTTTCCAGATGGGAAAGTACTTTAGTACTTCAACAATTCTTCAACCTAGTGACTCTGACAATCCACTGACTCTACTTTGTTTTCCCTGTTTTCCACCATCTACAGTTTTTCCACCATCTACAGTTTTTCCATAGCTTAAAATTCATAGAAATCACAATCATCACTCCCTTCTATACAACTTTAACTCTCTTGCCATTTTCTGACTTCATTATCCCACCTGGCACAATCCCAGCCCTGCCTAAATACAATTCTCTGCCTGCTCTATACTGTACCCACACAGCTGAACAGAACTGAAGAAAAACAGAACCATACTGGCTGGCTTCACTTTATTTATTATTATTATTATTATTATTATTACTATTACTATTATCATTTTGAGACAGAGTTTTGCTCTTGTTGCCCAGGCTGGAGTGCAATGGCACAATCTCAGCTCACTGCAAACTCCTTCTGCTGGGTTCAAGTGATTCTCCCGCCTCAGCCTCCCGAGTAGCTGGAATTAGAGGTGCCCGCCACCATGTCTGGCTACGTTTTGTATTTTTAGTAGAGATGAGGTTTCGCCTTGTTGGCCAGGCTGGTCTCGAACTCCTGACCTCAAGTGATCCGCCCGCCTCGGCCTCCCAAAGTGCTGGGATTACAGGCATGAGCTACAGTGCCCAGCCAGTTTAAATTCATATCCCCTACCCTCTAGTGGCCATAGTGCTGCCTGGTCACCCCACATTTGCTCATTCTCCTAGATTAACATTATATGTTCCCTCTTCTCCCCTACAAGATCTAATATCTTCTTGTTCTCAGCTGATGAATGTGCTACCTATTTCACTGAATAAAGAAATCAGAAGATATAATTCCCACAAGCTTACACCACTATATCTACCCACCCACTCTCATCTGAGCCCAGAGAGTTTCCCTTCACTCTTGGGCATGCTCTGTCCATGTTCCTCCCTAAAGCCAACTTGGGCATTAAGTCTCTTCCACACTGCTTATTCAAGAACATTGTTGCTGAAATTCTTCTCTCTCTCTGCTGCCTCATCAACTTTTTCTCTTTACTGGGTCAAATGTACAAATGTACAAGAATGCTGTAATTTCTGTCAGCTCCAAGATAACTCTTAATACTACATGCGCTTAAACTACTTCCTCATTTCTCCATTCCTTATTGATTAATATAGATACTTATGGACACTTACTGGTTCCCATTTTCTCTCTTCCTATTCTGCCTTCTATCTATTTAAATCAAGCTTTGCTCCCTACACACCACCAATACTGCTTTAGTCAAGGTCACTTGCTTCCAGTTATTGAAGCCAATAAACTACTCATTTTAGTTTCTCATCTTAGTTAAACTTTCAGTAGCATTTGACACCATTGATCATTTTGTCCTTCTTGAAACTTTCTGCACTTATCTTCCAAGAGGCCACACCCTTATAGTTTCCTTCCACCTCACTGATGTCTCTTTCTTAGACTTCAAAGGTTCCTCGTCTCCTCACCTTCTAAACCCTTCAGTGCCCAAGAGTCCTTACACTGCTTCTCCATCCATATTCATCCTTTTAGGGACCTCATCCAGGCTTATGACTTTAAACCGTATCTCCACACCAACATTTAATTTCTATCTCTAGTCCAGATTCTTTCTTTGACTGCAGACTCATAGTACTAATTTTCTGTTCAGTGTCTATTCTTGGGTTTCTAAAAAGTATTTCAAACTTCACATGTTCAGAAGAATTTTATTTCTGCTAATAAGATTACCTGGGTACCTGAATCAATCTTTTGCTGAAAAATAAAATTCCTGGATTAATTTTTTCTTAAAAATATAAATAATCAGGTAATAAAGTAACAGGACTTAAAGGAAGCAGGGATTTTGAATGATTAAGAGTATTGAAGCTTACTTTCACACCCAGGTACATTGCCCCATAGAATAACTATGAGGTTCAATTTCCACGGTTCATATGGTACATGGAAAAGTTGGGGAAAAAAACCCAGCCTTAGGATTGACTTGGCGATGTGGGCTCTTTTTTGGTTCCATATGAACTTTAAAGTAGTTGTTTCCAATTCTGTGAAGAAAGTCATTGGTAGCTTGATGGGGATGGCATTGAATCTATAAATTACCTTGGGCAGTATGGCCATTTTCACGATATTGATTCTTCCTACCCATGAGCATGGAATGTTCTTCCATTTGTTTGTATCCTCTTTTATTTCATTGAGCAGTGCTTTGTAGTTCTCCTTGAAGAGGTCCTTCACACCCCTTGTAAGTTGGATTCCCAGGTATTTTATTCTCTTTGAAGCAATTGTGAGTGGGAGTTCACTCATGATTTGGCTCTCTATTTGTCTGTTATTGGTGTATAAGAATGCTTGTG
This sequence comes from Pongo abelii, assembly GCF_028885655.2. Taxonomy (NCBI): domain Eukaryota; kingdom Metazoa; phylum Chordata; class Mammalia; order Primates; family Hominidae; genus Pongo; species Pongo abelii. The sequence goes on from NC_071995.2 coordinate 96,439,708, forward strand.
ATTTTTGCATATTGATTTTGTATCCTGAGAATTTGCTGAAGTTGCTTATCAGCTTAAGGAGATTTTGGGCTGAGACAATGGGGTTTTCTAGATATACAATCATGTCATCTGCAAACAGGGACAATTTGACTTCCTCTTTTCCTAATTGAATACCCTTGATTTCCTTCTCCTGCCTAATTGCCCTGGCCAGAACTTCCAACACTATGTTGAATAGGAGTGGTGAGAGAGGGCATCCCTGTCTTGTGCCAGTTTTCAAAGGGAATGCTTCCAGTTTTTGCCCATTCAAAGAACAAAGCTGGAGGCATCACGCTACCTGACTTCAAACTATACTACAAGGCTACAGTAACCAAAACAGCATGGTACTGGTACCAAAACAGAGATATAGATCAATGGAACAGAACAGAGGCCTCAGAAATAACGCCACATATCTACAACTATCTGATCTTTGACAAACCTGACAAAAACAAGCAATGGGGAAAGGATTCCCTATTTAATAAATGGTGCTGGGAAAACTGGCTAGCCATATAGAGAAAGCTGAAATTGGATCCCTTCCTTATACAAAAATTAATTCAAGATGGATTAAAGACTTAAACGTTAGACCTAAAACCATAAAAACCCTAGAAGAAAACATAGGCATTACCATTCAGGACATAGGCATGGGCAAGGACTTCATGTCTAAAACACCAAAAGCAATGGCAACAAAAGCCAAAATTGACAAATGGGATCTAATTAAACTAAGGAGCTTCTGCACAGCAAAAGAAACTACCATCAGAGTGAATAGGCAACCTACAAAATGGGAGAAAATTTTCGCAACCTACTCATCTGACAAAGGGCTAATATGCAGAATCTACAGTGAACTCAAACAAATTTACAAGAAAAAAACAAACAACCCCATCAAAAAGTGGGCGAAGGACATGCACAGACACTGCTCAAAAGAAGACGTTTATGCAGCCAAAAAACACATGAAAAAATGCTCACCATCACTGGCCATCAGAGAAATGCAAATCAAAACCACAATGAGATACCATCTCACACCAGTTAGAATGGCAATCATTAAAAAGTCAGGAAACAACAGGTGCTGGAGAGGATGTGGAGAAATAGGAACACTTTTACACTGTTGGTGGGACTGTAAACTAGTTCAACCATTGTGGAAGTCAGTGTGGCGACTCCTCAGGGATCTAGAACTAGAAATACCATTTGACCCAGCCATCCCATTACTGGGTATATACCCAAAGGACTATAAATCATGCTGCTATAAAGACACATGCACACGTATGTTTATTGCGGCACTATTCACAATAGCAAAGATTTGGAACCAACCCAAATGTCCAACAATGATAGACTGGATTAAGAAAATGTGGCACATATACACCATGGAATACTATGAAGCCATAAAAAATGATGAGTTCATGTCCTTTGTAGGGACATGGATGAAATTGGAAATCATCATTCTCAGTAAACTATTGCAAGAACAAAAAACCAAACACTGCATATTCTCATTCATAGGTGGGAACTGAACAATGAGAACACATGGACACAGGAAGGGGAACATCACACTCTGGGGTCTGTTGTGGGGTGGGGGGAGGGGGGAGGGATAGCTTTAAGAGATATACCTAATGCTAAATGACAAGTTAATGGGTACAGTACACCAGCATGGCGCATGTATACACATGTAAATAACCTGCACATTGTGCACATGTACCCTAAAACTTAAAGTATAATAATAATAGAAGAAAAAAAAAACCCAGCCTGCCAAAGATCAGAAATCTAATAGGCAATGCTCTCCTTATAAAACTGGGACCCCAAAATGACTACATCATTTATAAGTGACCTAGAAATAAAACCCCTCCCAGCCACTAGACAACTAGTATTGAATGGAAGAGGGAAAATAATCTCCTAAAAATTTATAACAACAAATCAGTACTTTTGTGATTTTCAGCCTGAATTCATAGTACCTGTATGGGCTGAGAATTTAATTTAGCATGACTGTAGATTTACTGGTGGTACCTCCAGGCATCTAGTAGAAGCAAATGCAAATCTTCTTAGGAGGAACCCGCATTTATCCTAGGCTTTAAAGAATTCCCACAAATAAAACTACAAGGTAAATGAAAATATCACAGTTAGAACCAAACAAAAAACAAAACAAAACAACAAAAACCTCTAAATGCATAAAGAAACAAGTTACCAGGGACGAGAATCAGCAGAAACAACAGTCATTAGAAATTTTATTTCCATTCAGAAAATGGAATTTATTCAACAAACTATAAACTGACTGTGTTAGCTACTTTTAAATAACATTTTTAAAGATAACCTTGAAAATATATTCCAGGAACAAGAAACTATGAAGAATATAGAAGAGGTTTTAAAAAGAGCCAAATAAGACTAGAAATAAAAATATTGAAGTTGAAAATGTAATGATTTATGAGAAGATTAGACAGTGTTTTGAAGAGAATCTAAATAAACTGAAAGATACATTTAAATAAATTATGAAAAATACAACACAAAAGACAAGAAGGAAAATAAAACAGGATATTAACATATATGAAGAATTGAGTAAAATGGTGTAACATTTATTCAATCAAAGTAACAAAAGGCGAAAAGAAAGATAATGGAGAAAACATAGGTGATATTTAAAGAATAACAGCTCTCTTCCAGAACTTATGAAGGATTCCAATTCAGAGTCCAGTGAATTCCAAGCAGGATAAATGAAAATAATTTCACACTTAATCATATTACATGCAATACACCCAAGACAGATCTTAAAGGCAGAGAGACAAGACAGATTCCCTTAAAAGGAGTGACAGCTGGTTTTACAACTGAGTTCTCAATTGCAGCATGAGAAGTCAGAAGACAAAAGAATGATATCCTCAGTGTACTGAAATAAACTTACAATGTCTAAAGCTGAACTCTTGATCTTTCCCCTTCCACAAACCTGATACCAAATCCACATTTACCATTCTGCTCTAAGTCAATAGATAGAAGACTATAATAATCACCATGATCTCCTAACTGGTGTCACTGCTTCGACCCTTGCTTACCCACAGCTATTCTCAACACAGCATTGGAGTGAATCTTTAAAATATGCAAATTATAATATCTTGGCACAAAACATATCTCTCTCAGAGCAAAGGCTAATGTCCTCCTAATCGCCTAAGTGCTATGATCTGTGATTTCCCTGTCAGCATCGGACCTCAAACTCTACTTCTGCCTCACTGGCCTCTTTGCCATTCAGCAAACCATCCAGGCGTGCCCCCTTTTGATTCTATGCAGCTATGGTGCCTTCCCTGTAATGCTCTTTCCCCTATATCTGCATGGCTCACTCTCTCACCTCTTTCAAGCTTCAAATCTTTGCTCAAATATTACCTTCTCACTGGAGACTTCTTTACTGTCTAAAATTACACTCTCCTCCCATTTTAGAACATTCTCTATCCTCTTCACATGCTTATTTTGTAAGTAGCAGAATTGCCATCTCATAGACTTTTCATTTTACTTTAAAAAAATTATTTGTCTCTACCATTACCACCACTATGCTGCAACCCAAATAAAACCTCCATAAAGTACAAGAACTTCTGTCTGTTTTGTTCACTGCTATATCCTCAACACTGAGAACAGTAACCAGAACATGGTAAGTGCTTAATGAATATTTTATCTGGATAAGTGAATGGATCACTCCATTTGTCTTTTTTCTTATTTTTTATACATTCATCAGTTGGTAGGCATTTGGATTATACATTCATCAGTTGGTAGGCATTTGGATTTTTCCACTTCTGACTATTATGAATAATGTTGCTATGATATGTGTACAAGTTTTTGGGTGACCATATTTTTTTTTCTCTCAGGTATAAACCTAAAAGAGAAATTACTGGGGTTTAGAGTAATCCTATCTTTAACATTTTGAGAAATTGCCAAACTGTTTTCCAAAGTGGCTGTATCATTTTACATTCCCACTAGGAATGTCTGAAGATTCCAATTTCTCCATATGTTTGCCAAAATTTTTTATGTCTGTCTTTTTTATTATTGTCCTCCTAGTGGGTATGAAGTGGCATCTCATATGATTTGCATTTCCCTAATGACTAATGATGTTGATTTCATGTGTTTATTGAACATTTTTATATCTTCTCTGGAGAAATGTCTCCTCAAATCCTTCACCTATTTTTAAAATTGGGTAATTTGCTTATTGTTGTTGAGTTACATAAGAGTTATTTATAGATTATGGATTGTAGTTCATTATCAAATATATGATTTGCTAATATTTTCTCCCATTCTGTAGATGTCTTTTCTTGATAGCATCTTTTGAAGCACAAATATTTTTTGTTTTAATGAAGTCACATTTATTTATTTTTCTTTCTTTGCTTGTGCCTTTTTTGTTATATTTTAAAAATGAGCCAGGCGCTGTGACTCACACCTATAAGCCCAGTCATTTGGGAGGCTGAGGCAGGAGGATTGCTTGAGGCCAGGAGTTCGAGACCAGCTTGGGCAACATAGCAGGACCCCATCTCTATAAAATATTTTTTTAAAAATTAGCTGAGTGTGATGCCCCTTGCCTGTCATCCCAACTACTCAGCAGGCTGAGGCAAGAGGATTGCTTGAGCCCAGCAGTTCAAGATTGCAGCGAGCTGCAGTTATGCCGCTGCACTCCGCCCTGGGTGAGAGTGAGACTTCACGTCTTTAAAAAGTAAAAAATAAACAGATTACATTAAAAAATTGAAAACGATTGTCGCATTCATGGCCATGAAGATTTACATGTATGTTTTCTTCTGAGTTTTGTAGTTTTGGCACTTACATTTAAGTACTTGATATGTTTTGAGTTAATTTTTGTATATAGTATAAGGTCAGAGTTCAACTTTGTTATTGTGAATAAAGCTGCAACAAAAGTTCTTAAACAGGTCTTTTCTAGATATATGTGCTAATTTCTCTTACTATATATCTAGGAGTGAAATTGCTGGGTTATAAGTAGGTGTATGTTTAACCGTAGTAGAAACTGCCAAACAATTTTCCCTAATGATTAATGATGTTGAGTGCATTTTTACATGTTTAAAGGGCATTTTGATAACTTCTTTTATCAAATGATAAAAGTCATTGCTCATTTTTATTCGATCTTTTGATTTTTTATTTGTAGGAGTTCTTTATTCTGAATACCAGATCTTTGTCAGATAAATGCATTGTGGACATTTTATCTCAGTCTGTGGCAAGCCTTTTTATGTTTTTAATGGTATGTTTTTTGAGCTGAAGTTCTTTTTTAATTTGATAAAGTCCATTTTTTCTTTATTGTTAATGCTGTTTGTGTCCTGTTTAAGAAATATTTTCCTACATTCAGGTCATGAAAATATTCTTTTCCATGTCATTCTAAATGCTTTATGCACTTTGCTTTCATATTTAGATTCATGATCCATTTCTAATTAATTTTTGTGTGTGGTACTTCGTAAGATTTACTTTTTCCATAGAAATATTCAGTAATCTCAACACCATTTATTGAAATGGTTCTATTTTCATATTGAAATGCATTAGAGTTTTTGTCAAAAAAATTTATTGGTTGTCAAGAGTTTCTATTTCTAGACTTTCTTCAGTTCTGTTGCCCTCTTTGTCTAGCTTTACACCAATACCACACTGCCTTAATTACTGTAACTTTATTATAAGTCTTGATTCTGGTAGTATAAGCAGTCTAACTTTGTTCTTGGCTATCTTAAGTTCTTTGCATTTCCATGTAAATTTTAGGATCAGCTTGTCAATTTCCACACACACACACACACACAAAAACCTGCTGAGTTTTAATGGAGAATCAATGGAATCTAAAGATTGATTTGAGGATAGCTGATATTTTAACAATATTATCCATAATGATCTATTTATTTAACACAGCTTTCATTTCTGTCAGCTATGTGGTAGTTTTCAAGTTTCTATTGTAGAAGTTTTGCACTTCTATTGGTAAAAGTATTCTTATGTATTTGATGCTTTCAAAAACTAATGTAAATGATAATTTTTAGGCTTATTTTTAATGCATTTATTGCCCTAAGATAAAAATGTAATGGATTTTTTTATGTTAATCTTTTATCTAGTAACTTTGCTAAATTGAGTAGTTTTAGTAATTTGTTTGAACGTCACTTTGGGTTCTCGGATTACATTTTCTTTTAACTTTACCAGTAGTAGTCCTACTGATTTGACATTACGTCTGTAAGTCAATCTCTCCTTCTTACTTTTAATTTGCTGGGAGGAATCAGAATAAGGTGAGAAAGTAATCTAAATGAAGATGCACAGGACCCAAAGATAAAAATAGACAAAAGATTATTCTTGTTGAGCTTTCTTTTTCTCACCTTATCTTTCTTATTTTTCATTATGAATATACTCCCAGGCTGGAAAATCTCTGGCATTTTCTAGAGGAAAGCAAGAATTTCCCAGTGGCATCTCTGGAAATTATTCCAAAATTCTCTCTTACCTATCTGTTCCCTTGATTGTCTATTATGCTTGACTTCTGAGGACTAGCAGATTATACCATGTTTTCAAACTTTTCTATCCCTTCCAGAGTTGGGAATTACCTTGATGGCAACAGGGATAAAATAAAAGGCTAACTCTATAAAATGATTTGAAGTTCTTATTGAAAGATAACATAAAGAAGTTAAAAGAGCCCAGGTTTGGCAAGAACTTAGATTCAAATCTCCTCTCTTCCACTTGCTACATGAATAACTTTGAATACATTACTTTTGTAAATTTTATTTTCTGCAACTCGACAATGGAGATATTGGTTGTCTTCACTCAGGGATACTGTGAGGGCTCAATAAGATGACACCCCAAAAGCACCTGGCCCTGAGTCAGGTATGCCATAGACAATCACTACTAGTTCCTCCAGCCCTGTTTGGAGACATACCACACAAATATTTCCTACAAAAACTTGGAATGTGAGTCACTGGAAATTAATCTGGTATTTTATTTTATTTCTATTTTTAAACTGCAATCACATCTAAAAATATTATTTTATTTCAGAAGAATTTAAAATGTGAAGAATTTGCTATCATCTCTTATAATAGTGGTGATGAGGGGGCCACTACAGGTTCACATCATTCCAGTTCTGTCAGACCCTGATGCTTCGCTCGTTTCCTAAATGTCCCTTCCCATTCCTTTTAGCAGCTTTCAAATCTTCTCCATTCTTTTCAAAGCCTCAAGGATTTCTCAGTTCCATAACTATCCACAAAAGATTTTTTAAAAATAAAAACTATCAGCCATAAAACTACCTAGACCCCTTCCCACCTCTTTATCTCTCTGGATCTTCACTTCTTATTTATTTGCCTTTTCATTTCAAAGGTATTTTCCCCATTCTTTCTACAGAAAATCCCTTTGGTTACCTGCTTTACCTCATCCTCTTCAATCTCCCCACAACCTCACTCAATTATGCCTTCCCTCTGTATTTCTTTACACCCTTGATTCCTCAATCCAAACAACCTCCTCCCCCTGGTTGTCAAATAGTCTGAGAGTTTGGGTCTAGCCTCTCTTCTCAGCCTGTGCTAGGTCTCTGAAATTCTCTTGTACTCTATCCACTCTTGTTTGCTAGTGACTCAAATTCTCAGCTCTGGCTCTGACTTCATGCATGACTCAAGACCAGTGTCTCCTACTGCTGCCTGCTTGACGTTCTCACTGGGATATTCCCATAATTCAAATTTAGTGAGGTCAGAATGGAAATGTTATAATGTTATAAACTCTTCTATGTACCCACCCTCCTTTGCACTTCACCCTGAGGAATGCCAGGCCCTCTGTGTTAGGGCTAGCAGGGAAAGGGAGGAATTGGAACTAGCAGTCTAGAGCTATAGGAAAAAAAAAAAAAACCTCAATGATCAACCCTATTCAAATTAATAAGGCAAATTGCCACAGGAATGACATATACAAGAGAAACTAACATAGTGGAAGCAGAGGTCAGGATGCTAGAACAATGTGGAAGTTAGGCAGATGGGAGTGTATGAGTCACTCCCTGATTAGGAATATGGTTCCATTTAATGGTTGAGGATGCAAAAGGAGAGCTTCCAGGAATACAGAGCTGACAAATGCTTGTCACAGTTTCCAGGCCCAGCTCAATGAAAGGGGTGGAACAAAACGTAGTTTTCCTTGCCTCAATGATGGAATTTAGTACACATTGATAGAATTTAGTGCAAGGCTAGGATTAAGTAACAATAGGACAAATACAGAAGGTATGAGGTGAAGCTTCCTTAGATGCCAGCTTTATGAAGATCAGATTAATTGGGCCAAATGTATTCTCTCAACAGATCTTTACTGGGCACTAACTGTGTACAGAATGATGCTAAGCTGGGAACTGGGAATACAACTGGGAATTTAAAAAATTCAGCCAGATGTGGTGGCTCACGCCTGTAATCCCAGCACTTTGGGAGGCCGAGGCAGGCGGATCACCTGAAGTCAGGAGTTCGAGACCAGCCTGACCAACATGGTGAAACCCCATCTCTACTAAAAATACAGAATTAGCTGGGTGTGGTGGCACATGCCTGTAATCCCAGCTACTCAGGAGGCTGAAGCAGGAGAATTGCTTGAACCCAGGAGGTGGAGGTTGTAGTGAGCTGAGATCGCACCACTGTACTCCAGCCTGGACAAGAGTGAAACTCCATATTAAAAAAAAAAAATCATACTACACAGTCCTTTTTCTTATAAGCAGTATGGGGAGAACTATAAAACAGTTAACAGACAATTACAATATGGTGAGTGGGGTATGACACCCAGATGGGAAGCACAGTGGGTCGAGGGGACAGTTAACCCAAAGTTACAACAAAATATTTTATATAGGAAAAGCTTTTAGGAATCTAGGAGAAGTTGGTGAGCATTTGTAGTGCTATCTGGTGGTCCAGCATGTTTGAGCCCTGTTTGAATCCAGGGGAAATGTCAAGACTTATACATTCTACCTCCCCAGTTTAGAGCCCAAAAAACTTGCCACCCCAGCCTCCTTTACAACTGAGGCACAGGTGCATTCCCTAAATTACACCATTCAGACTCAGCTATGAGAGACTTTGATTTAGAATTAAGAGAGTCAAATACAAAGGCCCCACATGGAACAGTTTGGCCTTCAAGGCACCCAGCTTCTATGTCTATGTCTACACTAGTGGGAAAGCCAGATTCTTGGCTTAGGCTTCCCATTGATGCTGATGACAGTGGAAATTCCAGTCAAGTCAGGTTCCTGGCTGTGGTTCACATCTAGCACCCAAGCCTAGGTGACATTAGTGGTGACAGTTTCCTCATTAGGTGAGTCCTGTGGTATGGCTTGGGGCGCTGTCCATGTAAGTGAGGCTTGAGCTTAATTAGCCAGCATGCTCTGAAATTTGATGAGCCATGTAAGATCCTTTTCTGCTTACTAAGCCAGGTTTAGTTTCTAACAGCTGAAACTAAAAAAATCTCAACAGACACAAAAGGCTTTCTGTAGGAAGTGATGTCTAAACTGAGATGTAAAAGAGAAATAGAGTTTAGCTAGGGAAAGGGCAAAGGGAAAGTGTTTGGAGCAAAAGAAATAATAGGAGCCAGTGGGGTGGTAAGGAGAGGATCATGTATTTAAGGGACCGAATCTGACAGATCACTTTAAGAAGCCCTTCAGCAAGACTGACTCAGCAAATGAGCAGGATTGAGACTGTGGCTGGAGATCTCAGTGCCAAAACTAAGAGACTGGGATAGGCTTATACCAACTTCATTATTCTCCTAGTCCTGTTTGCTGCCTCCAGGAATGATGTTTTCCCAAAACCCTTTAGACAAGGTTGAGTCTTATCACCTTCGCCTCCGAATGAGTCACTGGCAAAGAGAACATGGAGAGCAAGTTGTCAATCAGGAAATACTTTCCATCATGGACCAGAAAATGACCTGTGGGAGGTTCATGCAACAGAGGTGTCCAGTGGATGGACCTTCAACACAGCATGAAAGTGTAAGAAAAACCTTTAATCATGTCATTAGCTCAATTTCTCTGTCTCCATGCTTTTACCCGGCTATCCTAATTCATATTTTATCCACCCCATCCACCACACCTAAAGACCCACTGTTCATTCCAGACATAGTGAGCACCAGCCACCCAAGTGTCAACTTGTGAGACAGATATAAAAGATTTTATCATAAATTCATCAACACTGGCCTCAATGGACCAATGACTATTTGGTACTTGAAGACCTTAGAGCAGCATGCTCCCAGGATATTAATATATATTGTTATAAAAGTGGTTCTAAAACCAAATAAAATTGAGAAACGCTTATTAAAGCATAGCTTATGTGTTGAGGGACTTCTCTGAATTTTTAATGTTCACTGAAACTTCCAAGATGAGGAGAAAGTGTGCAGCGTGTTCCAAATGTATTTAACGACTACCGTGCGGGGTTAGTGTCAAGGCACGTGACTCACAAAACCCACCTCAGGTCATTCTTTCTCCCTGACATGACCCTGAGTCATGTTAAACTGAGTCTCAGGTCAGTACGTACCAGACAAAGAAAGAAACTAACGAACGGAAACATAACTCAGGACATGTCACTAGTCCAATGACTTCCAATTTCACTGAGATGCTGTTTTCCGTTTTATGAGAAAGACCTAGCTCCACATATCTAATATTTTCCTTTTTCGCCAGGGCCTTTTACTTCTTTGTTTTTATTGCTAACTTCTTCCCTGTGGTGTTGGTCTTCCTCTGTCTTGTGGAGAAAGTTTCTTCATTAAATTCACTAGGGAAGTCTATACTTCCCCAGATCCCATCAGATTTTCACATTCTAACTGTAGGTCTGACACATTTTTCAGTAAAGATACCTACATCTAATATAAACAAGACCAGTACTTTGAGGGGCATAGGGAAAGTTTCTTAATGAGATAATCTGTTCTTAAAAAGGCAGAGGATACATATCAAAAATAAAGGCTCAGGAACCAAAGATCAGTTATAAATCAGCATGGAGTAAGCAGCAGAGAGAGAAATCCCAGCCCCTCAAAATGCTATGAATCTGCAGCATGGATGGAGAATCTACTTCCTGATTTGTTGTCTCAACATAGGGAAATGAATCAGATTTACCTGTCATCTGAGACTAGCACACACCAAACAAACAGAGCCTTCCATATTTGCCTGTAACAGCCATTCTCAAACTTTTACCAGCATCGTAACCACCCCAAAAGCTTGGTAAAAGTGATTACTGGGTCCCACCTCAAGAGTTTCAGATTCCGTAATGCAGGCATTTCTATCAAGTGCCCAGGTGATGCTAACAGTGTTGTTCTGGGAACCACACTTGGAGAATCAGGCCTAGACAATAGCAAACTAGACCCTGGGGGCAATCTCATAGTGGCAGGCACTTTTTCTTTTTCTTCTTCTTTTTAAGAACATGTGAAAGGCCTTATAGCAAAATGCTAGACAGCAGACATTTATAAGTTCAGAGAGATATGACTGGGCTCAATAAGAAATACTCCACTGTCTGAGTCCTGAAACAATTTACTTACCCTATCTAAACTTCGAGCATCCTATATGCAAAATTAGATAAGAACATAACCTGTTGTGAGGATTAAGTAGGGCAACACCTATGAAGCTCTCAACAGAGATCTTGGCATTCAATAAAGGGTGATCACAGTGAGTGTTGTTCTGTCAATTTTCAAAAAAACCCTGGTGATATCCTAAACTTCAACTTCTGCACAAAGAGAGCCTGGGTGTTTTGAATACCATTTATCAAAAATCCAGTGGGCAAAATGTATTAAATCTCCAGCCTTCCAGGACACAAACCAAGAATTATTAGAGAATTCATCTCAAAATCACTGAAATTGTTTTTTTGTCGTTGTTGTTGTTTCGTTTTGTTTTTTGTTTTGTTTTTTTTTTAAAAAAAGTCTCCTTTTTGATAGGGGAATGTTTTCTCCAATAGCTTTTGCCTTTAGATGGTTCCCATCAGCAGCAGCAGGAGTTAGAATTTGGAGGCTGCAGGCAAAAAAAAAAAAAAAACAGAAATGCAGAAGTGTTTCTTTACTCATTACAAATTGAGCTTCTTTAATCTGAAATTTTGAAATCTGAAATGCACCAATGAGCATTTTCTTTGAGTCTTGGGTCAGTGCTCTAAAAGCCTCAGATTTTCAAGCATTTCAGATTTTGGGTTTTCAGATTTGGGATACTCAAACTATACTAACGTTAAAATACTTGCCAAACAAGTGGTCTCTGACTGAGAACAGTCCTGTATTTCTTGGGCATCCTTGGGTCTCAGTGTAAATAAAATTCTTCAGGGTATTTTCCCTGATCTGGCCCTCTCTCTCTCATTAGGCTACATGCATGCATGGTACTTCTTAACATTTTGCACAATTGTAATCATTTCACGAATTGTTTGTAAAAATTTGTTTAATGTCTGTTTTCTCTCATCTAACCTGCTTTTCCTGAGAGGACCATGTCTACTAAGTTTTCCACTGTACCTGCTAGAACAAAACGCGGAACATAGATAGCGCATGGTAAATATTTGATGAATGTCAGACCAAATGCCCAAATTCCCATTTTGAATAGCAGAATGAGAAAAGAAATATATTTTTCTTGTGCATATTTCAAGAATATATGTATTTGACAAGAAAAAAATAAGACATAACTCCTCCAACATGTTTTTGATGATTGGATTTTGGAATTTCCCACCAAATTCAGGACTTTATTAAGCCAATTTAAGAGCCAAAAACAAGAGCTCCTAATACAAGAATTTTTACTTAATAAGAAGGAATGAGCCATTTGGAAATGTTTTATACACATTGGAAAGTCAAATAGTGGTAAAACATCCACAAAGTATTTGGCAAAATTCATTCGAACCAGTTGTATTATTTTCTCTTGAAAACACTGACCTTTTTCCTTATTACTTTGTTTATGCCCTCCAATATGGATATAAATGTAAATGTATTTCTGGGCCTTTGCTTTTCTTTTCTTATTTTAAATTACCTCTCCACTTCACCACAAATTGTATATTTGGAGTTCCATTTGTGGCCAAAATGCAATTGTTTAATTGTGCAATATGCAATTTGTAATATAATTATGCTGGTCAAATTATTTCCTGGGCTTCTCAATTACTGTGATTACATTTGTTAAGTTTACAAGCCACATGCTATTATTCTCCTTTCCCTCTGGCTGGTAAATAGTTTTATTTTGCTTTTAGTTCTAGGGTTCAGGGCTTTGAGTGGGTGTCTTAAGGGGGAGTAAAATTTGATATCTTGTTTCTACCATTACAGCTCCACTTGTGTTAATGAAGATGGGAGCTGAAGCTGAAAAACCACAAATGACTTTTACTGTTAGGCATCCACTCAACACTTAGGAAGAGAGATTGATGATAGCACATTTCAAATTCATCTTCCAGAACATTCCATCTCAGATAGAAAAAATGGCCAATATTTATTGGATGCTTTCTATGTCAGGCACTAGACTAAGCAAGCACTTTACACACATTTAAATATTTATCTTCAGAACAAACCTGTGAGGTCAATACCATATTTGTCATGGTGTCTCGGTCTAAGTTCCCCAAAAAGCAGACAAAGCGCTTGTACGCAGGTCGTTTATTTTATGGAACAATCACAAGGGAAAAAGAGTGGGGACTGGGAAGAGTGAAAAGCCAGCCCAAGGGTGTGCTGTCTGGCTGATTTACTGTGTGGGCAACTGGAGTTCTAACTGGTGAGGACAGCTCTGAGGAATGGTGCAGAAAGTGCTCCAGAATTATGTGTCTGAGGCTCTGAGGAGGAGAGTATTTTTGCCTTGTATCCCGCCATGCTTGGTCAAGAGTTTTCCCATAGACTATTAAGGCAGTAACATTTACAGGGTTGCAATGAGTGAGAGGAAGGAGTCCTGCAGGTAACCTATGTGGCTGCATCAGAGAAGCCGTGGGAAAGAGAGTCAGGTGTGCAAAGGGCAGCTGAGGGGAACTGCCATCAACTATACCTAGAGTAATAAAATGGTGGGCCAAGATGACATGAAGTGAGGCACAAGAGATGTCCTGTAAGTACTGTTTTTCTTTTTCTGACATTAGTATTTCTTTTATTCATCAACATTTTTACAGCCTTATTGATGTATAATTGATAAACAAAAATGCACATATTTAATATATACAATTTGATGAGTTTGGACATATGCACACACCCAGGACACCATCACCACAATCAAGGTAATAAACGTATCCATCACCTCCAAAAGTTTCCTTATGTTCCTCAGCTTGCGTGTGTGTGTGGAGTGGGGGGGCATGGTCGGAACACTTAACAAAATTTTTAATGCATAATGACATCTTCTTGTTAACTATAGGCACTATGTTGCACAGCAGATCTCCAGAACTTATTCATCTTGTATAACTATATCTTTAGACCCTTGAAAAACTCCTCACTTCCCCTTGTCCCCTTCCCCTGGCAACCACCATTCTATTTTTTTCATCTATAAGTTTGACTATCTTAGATACCTCATATAAGTGGAATCATGCAGTTATTTGTCCTTCTGTGACTGACTTACTTCACTTAGCAGAATATCCTCAAGGATTATTCATGTTGTCACAAATGATAGGATTTCCTCATTTTTTAAGGCTAAGTCATATTCCAGTGTAGTATATACCACATTTTCTTTATCCATTTGTCTGTATTTAGACATTTAGGTGGTTTTCATATCTTGGCTATTGTGAATAATGCTGTAATGAACATGGAAGTATAGATATATCTTTGTAATCTTGATTTCAATTATCGTGGATCTATACCCAGCATGGAATTGCTGGATCTTATGACAGTTCTATTTTGACTTTTGAAGAGCATCCATACTGCTTTCTATAGCGGCCGCACAATTTTACGTTCCAACCAACAATGTACAAGAATTTCAGTTTCTCCGCATTCTTGCCAATACTTACTACCTTTTTTTTCTTTTTGATAACAGGCATTCTCACAGGTGTGAGGTAATATCTCATTGTGGTTTTGATTTGCATTTCCCTGATGTACCTTTTCATATTTGTGAAGCACTTTTTCATGTACTTGTTGGCCATTTGTATGTCTTCTTTGTATACAAACGTCTGTTCAGGTTCTTTGTCCATTTTTTAATTGGGATATTTGTTTTCTTGTTATTATGTTGTTTGAGTTCCTTATATATTTAGATATTAATTCCTTAACAGGTATATGGCTTGCAAATATTTTCTCCCATTCCTTGGGTTATCTTTTCACTCTGTCAATTGTTTCCTTTGCCGTGCAGAAGCCTTTTGGTTTGATGTGGTCCCACTTGTCCATTTTTTTGCTTTTGTCGCTAGTGCTTTTGGTGTCATATCTATGAAATCATTGCACAAGAACAATGTTATGAAACTTTTTCCTAAAGTTTTTTTTATAGGAGTTTTATATTCTCAAGTCTTACATTTAAGTATTTAATCCATTTTGAGTTGATTTTTTTATATGGTTTAAGCCTAAGGTAAGGGTCCAACTTTATCCTGCATGTGGATATCCAGTTTTCTCAACACTCTCTGTTTAAGGAGCTATTCTTTCCCCATTGTGTATTCTTTGCACCCTTGTCAAATGTCAGTTGACCAGCTATGCATGGGTTTATTTCCGGGCTCTCTATTCTTTTCACTGGTCTCTATGTCTGTCTTTATGCCAGTACCACATGTTTTAATTACTGTAGCTTTTTGATGTATTTTGAAATCAAGTAGTGTAATCCCTCCAGATTTTTTCTTCTTTCTCAAGATTGCTATGGCCATTCAGGGCCTTTTGTTGTTTCATATGACTTTTAGGATTTTTTTCCTATTTTTATACGTAATACTTTTTGGGATTCTGATGGAAATAGCATTGAATCTGTAGATCACTTTGTGGAAAATGGACATTTTAACAATATTAAGTCTTCCAATCCATAAACCTAGGATATCTTTACATTTATTTGTGTCTTCTTTAATTTCTTTCATCAGTGTTTTGCAGTTTTTAGTGTACAAGTCTTTTACCTCCTTGGCTAAGTTTATTTCTATTTTATTATTTTTAATGCTATTCTAAGTAGAATTATTTTCTGAATTTTCTTTTCAGATACTTCATTGTTAAAATATAGAAACACGTATGTATATTTCTAACTATGAAATCATGCCATTTGTGAACACAGATAATTTTTTTTCTTCCTTTCCAATTTGGATGCCTTTTATTTATTTTGCTTCCCTAGTTGTTCTGACTAGAACTTTCAGTGTTATGTTGATAGAAGAGACAAGAGTAGGCATTATTTACTTGTTCCTGATCTTAGAGGAAAAGCTTTTAGTTTTTAATTGTTGAATTTGATGTTAGCTTCAGGTTTGTCATATATGGCCTTTTTTATGTTGAGATATATTCTTTCCATACTTTATTTGTTGAGTGTTTTTAACATGAAAGGGTGTTAAACTTTGTTAAAGACTTTATCTATTGAGATGCTCATGTGATTTTTACCCTGCATTCTATTAATGTGGTATATCATATTCATTGATTTGCTTATGTTGAACCAACCTTGCATCTCTGGGATAAATCCCACATGATCATGGTATATGATCCCTTTAATGTGCTTTGAATTCAGCTTGCTAGTACTTTTTTGAGGATTTTTACATCTATATTTATCAGGGAAATTGGTCTGTAATTTTTTTCTTGTATTTTCCTTATCTGGCTTTGATATCAAACTTTTTAAATAAGAAAATTGAGGCTTGGAGAGCTTGTTCAAAGATACAGAATTAGTATCCAGCAGAGTTCATGGTCTTATACTCAGATTTCAGCCTGTGTTAGTGTACTAGGGCTGCTATAACAAATCGCCTCAAACGAGGTAACTTACAAGAGAAATGTATTCTCTCACAGTTCCTTTTTGTAATTATTTTCAAAAGTTTTTGGGGTACAGGTTTTTTTGGTTACATGGATAAGTTTAGTGGCAATTGCCGAGATTTTGGTTTACCTGTCACCCAAGCAGTGTACACTGTACCCAATATGTAGTCTTTTATCCCTTACCACCCTTCCACCCTTCCCCCCAAGTCCCTAAAGTCTATTATGTCTATTATATAATTATTATGCTTTTGCATCTTCATGGCTTAGCTACCACTTATAAGTGAGAACATATGATGTTTGGTTTTCCATTCCTGAGTTACCTCACTTAGGATAATGGCCACCAGCTCCATCCAAGTTGCTGAAAAGGCCATTATTTCATTCCGTTTTATGGCTGAGTTGTATTCTATGATGTATATATACCACATTTTCTTTATCCACTCATTGGTTGATGGACATTTAGATTGGTTCCATATGTTTGCAATTGTGAATTATGCTGCTACAAACATGCATGTGTGTGTGTCTTTTTCACATAATGGTTTCTTTTTGGGTAGTTACCCAGTAGTGGGATTGCTGGATTGAATGGTAGTTCTACTTTTAGTTCTTTAAGGAATCTTCATACTGTTTTTCATAGTGGTTATGCTGGTTTACATTCCCACCAGAAAAGTAAAAGTGTTTCCTTTTTACCACATCCACACCAACATCTATTATTTTTTAACTTTTTAATTATGGTCATTCTTGCAGGAGTAAGGTGGTATCTCATTATCTCTCACAGCTCTTGAGGACAGACATCTGTAATCAAAGGGCCAACAGGGCCATGCTCTCACTGGAGGCTCTAAGGGAAGAATCCTCTTCTAGCTTCTGGTGGGTGCTGGCAATGCTTGGCATTCTCTGTCTTGTGGCAACACCCCTCTGATCTCTGCCTTCATCTTCACATGAACATCTTTCTATTATGCCTGTGTGCCTGTTTTCAAATTTCTCTTTTCTTATAAAGAACCAGTCATATTGGACTTAGGAACTACCTTCATCCAGTATGATCTGATCATAACTTGATTATGTCTGCAAAGACTAGGGTCCAAATAAGATTCTAAATAAGGTTTCAAATAAAATTATATTCACAGGTTTTGGGTAGATATGACTTATGGGGAACACTATTCAAGCCAGTCAAAGTTCTTCTTAGGAAATATGTGAAAACTGTGTTTTAATATTTTTATACATATGTTTCTTTCCTTAATTCCATAATAGGAATGTTTGAATACCGTTCCCTAGAGGAGTAGGTTTTTATTGTTCTAATTTAAAGAAGGCTTTGTGTTCTATATGCCTTCAGCTTTCTCAGATGTCTCTCCAAGAAGACAATTCCACCAGCTTATTAGGAACCATTGCAGCACCCCATTTTAGTGCTAATTCAGTCCCAGCCAGAGTTCACCTTGAACCCACAGTTATTGCAAGGGTGACTGAGGCGACTACCTAGAACAGATGGGCAGACACTGGAGAAGTGCCCAGACCTTTACACCGGATTCATCAATTTGAGAAAATTCTTTATTGTCAGGTTTTGGTAAAATTGGCTGCTTTAAGAAACTGACAGGAGTTCTACTACCATCATTAGGCATATCAGATTTGATCATGTTTATTTTGCCTAGGTTTCTGTTGTGGTTGAGTGAAATAGATCAAGTGTTAAAGTTATTGTATGCAGCTATGATTTGACATTGTTCCCTAACGTTTGTATATGTTATATTTAATCTTCACAACACCCCTGTTAAGATAGTTAGCATCACTCCTATTATTTAAGAAAGCTAAACTTCCAAAAGATAATAAATTTACACAGGTCATAGCCAATTAATAGTAAAGCTAGGGATTGATACAAGATTTTTATGACTCTAGAACCTGGGATACTCTTTAATATCAAGCTGCTTTTCACCTGATCCACAGATATGAAATGCCTTCAGTAATGCTATTTAATGCTCAATGCTCACTTTTCTTGCTTTCAAAATGTTTACATAAAGATACATGAAAATTATGAACCAATGTAATAGCAGCTATCAACCATCAATAAGTCTCCTTCCATGTATAAGCACCTTATACAAATAAAGTTGAAAATATTTTTCCTGGTACAACAGAATCAAAACTCAGAGAGTTTAAGTTACTTGCTCAAGTAGATCATAAAGGTGACACATGCTAGACAAAGATTCAACCCAAGTTTTGCTTACCCTTAAGCCTGCCCTCTCAACTACTTCATATATTGCTTCTCAACATCAAAGCTTTAAACAAACAACACAGGAGCTCAAAGTAAACCTTCATTTTGAATAGGGGAATTGGAGCCTTTATGCAGAGGTGACATTTGAGGAAAGTATTAAAGCATGAGAAAGATTATGATCACTAATGAATGGTAAGAAGAGTCCAAATATTCACTCATTCATCCACTCATTCAATACATATTTTATAGAGCACATGCTTTGTACCAGGCACTGTGCTAGTGACTGAATGCACATGATAGCCATGATCTCTGTCCTTGTGGAGCTGAGGACCCACTTGGAGAGCAGACAATAGCCAAACTTAACAATATCTGAACTCATGACAAATGCTGCCAGCACTGTGTAGGAAACAAAATAAGTTGTGGAAAGGGAAACTTCCTTAGTGAGAGTCAGGTAAGGCCTCTCTGAAAAAGTTGCATAGAAACTGATTCCTACCTACATGTGAGAAGTAACCAATCCTTCAAGAGCAGAGGGAAGACTGTTCCAATCAAAGGAATCTGTGCAAAGCTTGGAGTGAAGAAAGAAACTTGATTCTGTGGAGCCTGGGGAATGAGGGAGAGAGAAGAGCAACAGGATGAGCTGGGAAGCAGTCAGGCTAGCACAGGGTCTCAGAGGCATGATCAGGCATTTCAATTTTGTTCAAAGGATGGTGGGAAGCTGTTAAAATATTTCACTAGAGAAGAAAAATTTTCCAAAGATGTTTCTATTATTTTTTTTTTTTTTTTTTTGAGACAGAGTCTCCCTCTATCACCCAGGCTGGAGTGCAGTGGCATGATCTTGGCTCACTGCAACCTTCACCTCCCGAGTTCAAGTGATTCTTCTGCCTCAGCCTCCTGAGTAGATGGGACCACAGGCATGTGCCACCACATCCAGGTAATCTTTGTATTTTTAGTAGAGACGGGGTTTCACCATATTGGTCAGGCTGGTCTTGAACTCCTGACCTCATGATCTGCTCGCCTCAGCCTCCCAAAGTTCTGGGATTACAGTCATGAGCCACCACACCAGGCCATATCATTCTTATTCCTATATTTTAGAGACAGGGTCTTGCTCTGTTGTCCAGGCTGGAATATGGTGGCACAATCATAGCTCCCTGTTACCTCAAAATCCTGACTCAAGCGATGCTCCCACCTCAGCCTCCTGAGTAGCTAGGACTACAGGCATACACCACCATGCCTGGCTAATTTTTAAGTTTTTTGTAGAACTGTATTTTCCAGACTGGTCTCAAACTCCTGGCCTCAAGCAATCCTCCTGCCTCAGCTTCCCAAAGTGCTGAGATTACAGGTGTGAGCCACCATGCCCAGTCCCAACTATGTTTCTAAACTATCAGTCTGGTCATCCAGTCAAGAGCAGACATGGAAGGCCAGTTAAGAGGTGATAGCTGTAACTCATGCAAAAGATGGGTGGCCAAGGTATGGTTGTGAGAGGGTGAGAACGAGAGATTATTTGAGGATAGTGTTGATTATTTATGCTGATGGATTGGATATGAGAAGAGGAAACATAAAGAGACAGGAGCAAAATTAAGGATCATACCCACATTTCTGTCTTGAAATTAGGCAGAGAGGGGTTGCATTGACTAAGACTGCAATAGAGATGGGCAGATGAAATAACTGAGGCAATGCATGTTGAAGGGTGAGGGAAATTAAGGGATCTCTTACTTATGATGAGTAATTTATTTGGATATACAATGACATGCCACCTCTAAGTCATAAACCAATTAAGACAAAGGCTGAAGTTGGGTACCAACTTCCCATTCATCTTCCAAGTCAACCTTGCCCAACTGACATCTCCCTTCAGCCTCTTTTCTTTGAGTGTCCACTGAGGACAGTGCAGGAATAAATTCTGCAGATGAAAAATAAAGAAAATAATAACAAATCAACTGGCTCAGATTCTGCATGGTAAATGAGAATAATTGACAGTAGTGAGGGAAAACCAGAAGAGGCAATAATATCTTCTGAAAGGAGAGGAGGACGATGGAAGAAAGCTTTCTACAGGTGGTGAACTATGTGCTGGCTTTGTAAATGTGGAATTGACACAGGGAGAAGACAAGACATAGCATCCTAAGCAGAGTAAAGAGTATGGACAAAAGATGAAGGCACAGTTGTACATGACATTCTTAGGGGGAAAGGTAGCTGTTCTAAGGGAAGGATTTAGGATTAAAGGGATGATATATTTGGGGTCTATTCATAATATCTGTAACCAACCAAATGCTCTACCACACTTGTATATATCCCATTGTTCTCTCTCTCTCTCTCTGTCTCTCATACACACACACACTCTCTCACACACACATACAAATACACACACTCTCAAACACACACACACTCCCTCTCCCTCTCTCTCTCACACACACACACACAATCCTGTAATGCTGTTTCTCATCTTAATGCTGCAAATTCCTCCTCATCTGTGCCTGGAGGGAAGAGAAGTAAGGGAGAAAAAGGTTATGTAGATAAATTGTTCCCAAATGCAGCTAAAGATAGCTGTGAACAGGTGGATCTTAGTGACGACAGCTTTTGCAATTCAGAGCATAATTTCTTTCCCGTTTCCATCAAGACCACCCAGCGGCCGGTCTTTACCCCTTCAAATCATCCTAACATCAAGCCAGATTCACCTTCTGGGAAAAATATATCACACCTGTGTATATCACATCACTCCCCTGTTAAAAATCTTCCCTTAGTTTTCCAATCAAGGAGCTCCCGCTGTTCTCAATAACCATGAAGCCCACCTGAGGGTATATTGCATAAGGCGGGGGTAGTAATCCCTCTAAAAATCTTTAAAGGAAACAGAATTATACAAGGAAAGGCATTGAGTAAATATATTCACCTGAGTATGACTCACCTAGCATTCATAGATAACAGCAACATTCATAGATAACAGCAACATATTTGATAGTTTCTATCCTAATGATTTGGGATGTTGGCATAGGAGAGAATTGTCTATCAATACCACCATTTAATATGTTTGTTGTTTTGGAAGATGGTATGTGGGAGGAAACCTGAGACAGGTGGTTGCACTATATTTACATCTAGCTGCTGTTGTTCCTTCGTAATCAAAAGTGACTACCAGCGATAAATGCTATCTTCTTGTGCAGGTATGAGTGAAAAGACAAATTTGAGCCAATGGTCCCCTTGCATGCTGCTTGCCCATAAAGATGGAACCTTGATTTGTGGGTTTTATAGCAATTACTGTCTAGAGCAGCACAATCCAGGGGAACTTACTGCAGTGACAAGAATGTTCTCTATCTGCACTGTCCCATGTGGTAACTGTGAGCCACATGTGGCTGTCAGCACTGTTATTGTGGCTAGCGCAACTGAGGAATTGAACTTTTTATTTAACCATAACTAGTTTAAATTAGCATAGCCATATGTGGTGGCTAATGCAACCATATTCTAGACCTACCAAGATTCCCTGTCCTAGTCCTGGGTCTCGTGTGTGTGTGTGTGTGTGTGTGTGTGTGTGTGTAGGTGGTTGTACTACTTTAAAGTAAGGCTGCCCTAACAAATTACCACAAACTGGGTTGCACACAGCAACAGAAGTGCATCCTCTAATATTTGCAGAGTCCAGAAATCCAAAATCAAGTCATCAGAGTTGGTTCCTTTTAGAGATTCTGAAAGAGAAGCTATTCATGCCTGGCTCCTAGCTTCTGATAGTTACCAGTAAATCTTAGTGTCCTTTGACTTGTAGACACTTCACTCCAATCTCTGCCTCTGTCTTCACATCACCTACTTCTCTGTGTCTCTGTGTTTTTATGTCTCAAATATCTCTCTCCTTTCTATTACTGGGACACCAATCTTGGATTTAGGGTCCACCTACATCCACAATGATCCTATCTCGAGATACTTACTTACATCTGCAAAGATCATATTTCCAAATAAGGACACTTTCACAGGCACCAATGGTTAGCACTTGAACATGTCTTTGAGGGAGACACAATTTAATCCACTTCAGGGTTTTCCATCCCCTTCTTCCACAAGCAGTTCTTCTCTCAGATCTTAGTGCTAACCAGATGCAGGCTTGCACAAGGACTCAAATCACCTTCCCAAGCAGAGATTCGCTTGCTTATCTCCATGATATCCCAAACTACGCATGACTCTTTTACCCAGTTGCTTCTTCCTGTTATAGACTTCAGACCTTGAACCATTTTAACTCCTTTATATTCAGTTAGTCACCAGTATTTTTAAGTGCTTTCTAATATTAGGCATGATTCTTTCCTTGGAGCCAGACCCAATTTTTATTTTTTAAAAGGAAGCAATGAGACAGAAATCTTGGAACACTATGAGAGCACTCAGAGAGTTTCTCTACTGCTCTTTCTTAACTATTTAATTGGAAAAATATTAATATACAGATAGTGCCTGACCTCGTTTCAGCCATGTGACTATGACGTTTCTTCTTTTCTCAGATGTGTGAGGACCTATGGATGCTTCCTGCCACCTTTTGTGGAAAGGGGCAGCTACAGACACTGGGAAATTATGGTTCAAGGGAAGAAAGATGCCCTAACCCCACTCCCAACTCACTAGGGGTAGAAGCGGTTGGTGGAGTAAGCTCCAGCATAACATAATTCCATTGTCTCACTTGAGGTGGGTTTAACGGGCAGGTTGGCTCTGTTCTCTGTAGCAACTCTATATTTAGCAAGCTGGCACAATTTTTAGACAGATTTCTCACAAGAACTTGGCAAACATTCCATGTTTCCTTTACTGCAATATGCAGAATTTATATTTCTGACAAAATTGCTCACACATCTTAGTGTAACTTGCTTAGTAGTCACACTTTGTCAATTTTATTTTTTTCCCAAGCAAAAGGAGAAATGATTAATGATTTGAAGTTGAGGGCTGGGAAAGGGAATTTGACTCTAGGTCTCTCAGAGTATCAAAGCCTATCAAGTTTTCCTTTAAGGGGTCTGTCACACCCACACCTTCCCAGCCAGTCTCCCACCCATCTTTGAATCATAGCCACATTACCTCCCAGTAATTCTAGAATTAAAATACCCCAACTGCCCTCCCTGTTCTAGGATTCTACATTTCATTCTGCACCACTCTCCCAAGTTCATCTTCTAAAACATAAAGGTGGTTATAAATATTAGCATGGGGAAGGGGGAATGGTTCTCAGTGACAAATATATTATTTTTTGTGTACTTTGCTTTATACTGGAAATATTCCTAAACTAAATATTTATAAAGGAAGTTAATAAATATCATAGTGTGTCTGAAACATAATTTTAGAAGGCTAATGCCACTCTCACACATAATTAGAAGATTAAATCGATAAACAAGAACCTATTTATTTGAAATTTTTTAAAAAAACAACTTATAGTTTCCCCACATTTTAAACTCCTTTGCTCAATATTTAAGGTTCTATAGCTTTACTTCCTCCTTTCATTATGATTTCATTTCTCACCTCTTCCTTATACACACCATGTTATTCCTGGGTTATCAAAATAACAGCTACTTGTTGGGGAAACTGAGACTCAGAAATGTAAATAAGCTTTTTGCTCAAAATAACTCCACTGAGCAAAAAGCCTATTTACATTTCTTAGCCTCAGTTTTCTCATCTGTAAAATGAGAAAAATATCACCCATCATACGGAATAGTTTTGAAGATTAAATAAGATACAGTATATAATTGAGCGCTATTGGCACCCAACAAGTATCAGGACAGAAATTCGAACCCATGTTTGTTTGATATAAGTCCACATTCTTAACCTAACCACAGTGCCTAGCACAATGGTAGCACTCAAAAACTGGTCGTTTTTATTAGACATCATCAGATGTAATCACAGTCTGTTCTGTTCTGCTCTGTTATGTCCTGCCTCCCTGCTTTGGAAGGTCTTCTCCTGAGAAGTTTAATGATTCTTTTTTTTTTTTTTTTTAGACAGTCTTGCTCTGTCACCCAAGGTGGAGTACAGTGGCATGATCTTGGCTCACTGCAACCTCCGCTTCCCAGGCTCAAGCAATTGTCATGCCTCAGCCTCCTGAGTAGCAGGGATGGTTACAGATGTGCACCACCACTCCTGGCTAATTTTTGTATTTTCTGTACAGACAGGGTTTCTCCATGTTGGCCAGGCTGGTCTCGAACTCCTGGACTCATATGATCCTCCCACCTCAGCCTCCCAAAGTGGTAGGATTACAGGCAGGAGCCACTGTGCCTGGCCCAGTGGCAGTGGTTCTGATGGCTGTCACTGCATGACGAGTTATCTCAAGACTTAAAATAACCATCTTGTTACATTCACAAATTCTGTGCCAGAATTCCAGACAGAGCACAGTGGGTATGGTTTTTATCTGCTCGATGATATTTAAGGCCTCAGCTGAAAAGACTTAAAAGCTGTGGGTGACTCAATGACTGGGGGATGGAATTATCTGAAAGTGCAACTAAATGTCCAGAATGGCTTCCTAACAAGGCTGTCCACTGACCATGCTGTCAGCTGGGGCTTAGCTGGAACTGTTGACTGTAGCACCCATTCATGGCCTCTTCAATATGGCTGTCTGAGAGTAATTGATCTTCATGCATGGAGACTAACCTCCCCTAAAATGAGCACCCCAAAGAGAACCAGGCAGAAGCTGCATAGATTTTCTAACCTAGCCCCAAATGTCATAAAGCATCATTCCCACTGTATTTTGTTGATTAATAGGGAGTCACTCAGGCCAGTCCAGTGCAAAGATGGGGGATATAAATCTGTCCTCTTGATTGGTGAGGTGTCCAAGAATTTGCTGACATGTTTTAAATTACTGTATTAGTATTGTACACAATGAAAGGACTATTTCAGTGAGAGGCTGAACACTTCTCCTGGAACCCAAATATTGGAAAGGTCATCTATATTGATGTCAAAGTCACCCATGGTAATGGCAGTATTTGGGGAAAAAAAAAAAAAAAAAAAGTCTGCAAACCAGGTGCTGGAGACTTCAGAAAAGAGATGTGAAGGAGTTACTCAGGAGGGTGGGGAATGTGGCAACAACATTCAGGGGTAAAGAATGTCTTAGCCAGATGGTAGTTATTATTAGGCATAATCAGGTATAATCACAATCTGTTTCCTCCTGCCTTCTCAAAGGAGGAGAGATTTTTTCTCAAAATAGTAGAGAATTAATGGTCTACCGGCCAATAGGCATCTAGGATAATGACATCCTTACCTCTGATCCCTGTGACATTTGGAGAGTGGAGAATGACATGATTCTCTGAAAGGTCTACAAAAGAATCAGTACCCTCTGAGGAGAGCTAGGGTGTAGGTTAGGCAAAGAGATGAGTGGTTTTTTGTGATGGCATCAGAATTATTTACAATGGAAGCCACATTCCAGAAGTTCCAGTAAAGTGAGTAAAAAGGGAAGACAGCAATAGGAGGAAGAGTTACAGAAAATCAAAAAAAAAAAAGAAGTAAGCAATATTTCTGGTTGCAAATAAAGTAAAGCACATATAGAATTAAACCAAAAGGACATTTATCATTACCTAACAAGAAATCTAGACAGAGGTTGGTCCTGGATTCCTCTGATTCTACCAATGTGTCATTTACCATGGTCAGCAATATCTCCCCTCATGGCACAAATATATCTATCCCAGCTCCAAGTTTCACATCCTCAGACATCAGCATTTACCTTTGAAATGAAGTGAAAAAAAAGCAATAAAGCTTTCTCATTTACCTATCTTTTTAAATCAGGAATGAAAACTTTCCCATAAGCCTTAAGCTGACTTCCTTAGATCTCATATAGTCTGAGATACCATCTCACACCAGTCAAAATGGCTATTATTAAAAAGTCAAAAAATAACAGATGCTGAGAAGGTTGTAGAGAAAACGGAACACTTATACACTGCTGGTGGGAATGTAAATTAGTTCAGCCATTGTGGAAAGCAGTTTGATGATTTCTCAAAGAACTTAAAACAGAATTACCATTTGACCCAGCAATCCCATTACTGGGCATATACCCAAAGGAATAGAAATCATTCTACCGTAAACACTTTCACTTATATGTTTATCACAGCACTAGTCACAATAGCAAAGACATGGAATCAACCTAAATGCCCATCAATGGCATTAAGGATATCAATGGATAAAGAAAATGTGATACATATAAAAAATGGAATACTAGGCAGCCATAAAAAAGAATGAGCTCATGTCCTTCACAGCAACATTAATTTGCTTGAGGCCATTATCCTAAGTGGACTAATGCAGAAACAGAAAAACAAATACTGCATGTTCTCACTTATAAGTGGCAGCTAAACTTTAAGTGTGCAGGGACACAAAGAAGGGAACAATAGACAATGGGGCCTATTTAAGAGTCAGATGGTGGGAGGAGGGTGAGGATGAAAAAACTATTTATCAGGTACTGTGCTCACTACCTGGGTGATGAAATAATCTGTACAGCAAACCCCAGTGACACGCAATTTTCCCCTGTAGCAAACCTGCACATGTACCCTTGAGCCTAAAATAAAAGTTAAAAAAAAAAAAAGGAAAACCTCATTGTTACACTCTCATCTCTATATCAATCATTGACAAAGGGAAATGGGATAATCATGCCTTAAACCAATTAGGACTCATCCCTTGGGCTGGGCTCATTGCTAAACAAACAACAAAATCATATCAGCAAGCAGAAACCAATGGCTGCTGGGAAGGTCAGCAACAATGTCAGTCATGTGGAGGGATGGAACATCAAGTAATCAGGAGATGGAAATACTCAAGAGGGCAGGAGACTCGAAGAGACCTCAGTTTACCTAACTATAAAAAGAAGAGTATTTTGGGAGGCTGAGGTAGGTGGATCATCTGAGGTCAGGAGTTCAAGACCAGCCTGGCCAATATGGCAAAACCTCATCTCCACTAAAAATAAAAATAAAAATAAATTAGCCAAGTGTGGTAGCAGACATCTGTAATCCTAGCTACTCAGGAGGCTGAGGCAGGAGAATCGCTTGAACCCAGAAGACAGAGGTTGCAGTGAGCTGAAATCATGTCACTGCACTCCAGCCTAAGCGAGAAAAGTGAAACTCCATCTTAAAAAAAAAAAAGAAGAAGAAGAGTATGACCTCACAAATCTTTAATGACCCTCTACTGCTGAGGTCCTAATCTTCCACCCACAATATTTGTCACACTCATATTTTTTTTCTTATGGCTATTTGTCCATAATTTATCTCCCTAACTAGATTACTGACATGGTAATGGCAGGGATCTTGTGTGGTTTGTCTTTATAATCCACATGGTCAGTAAATATTTGAAGATGAAAGCAATGCCCAACACTCTTAAAACCTGTGTGATCTTTGCAAAACCAATCTGGTTCTCTCTCAGTAGTGCTCCAAAGTGAGAGATGAAAAGAAGAAGCAATCACTGTTTCTCTATTCATTGAGCACCCACCATGTGCTCCCCGCTATTGTGGAATCTGAGAAAAATGTAAGAGCCATTGGCATAAACAACTCTTAAAAAGAACAAGCGAGCACATGAAACCCCATGCAGCATCTTTAGCCAGGAGCAGCTGTGCTTTCTCTGCTATGTTCCAGAGAGATGTGCCTAGACAATGGCCTGGACACACTGAACAAAGATTTATTTTTCTCTCTATGGGTTTAGTTGCAAAGAGCTAGTGGATGACTGGGAGAGGGTGACTGACAGAAAGAGCAGCAAAGGAAGTGGAGGGAAGCTGGGGAGTTTCTTGTTTGTGGTACAAAACAAACCATAAATTTAATTATCATTTAGATATAGCCATACTGTCATTATTCAAGGGATTTTTTAGTTATGGGTTTCATGTTATTTAAAACCTGCTAGAGTTTCTTTCCAGTTGGCCAGCTTCCTATGAGACTCAAATAGACAAAAATGATCAGAGAGAGTAGATGCTTGTTACATAAGAGATTATATGTACTTTTAAATTTAACTCACAGTGTTTGAAACTTAATATTACAGATTCTAAAATGTATAAGCACAGTTGGACAAAGAGATTATAGAACACTATGATCTTAAAGTTGGAAAGGACCTTAAAGATCATCGACTCCAACCTTCCTCCTAGTGTTCAGATCTTGTCTATAAACAACCTTAACACATTATCCAGTGAAACTTGAGCATCTCCAATGATGCAGAGTTCACCACATTTCAAAGCAGCCCATTCTATCTGTGGGAACCCAGGATAACTAAAGAAGTCTTCCTTATATTAAATACAGGATGCTCTGAAGTTCCCATCTAGTAACTACTGAGCAAAGTTAATCTTTCTACCCCATGACAGTCCTTCAGCTTGGGGAAATAGTAACATAACTTTTCTGAAACTCTTTATGGTCCTGTTGATGAAAATGAATCCTTTCTGTATTCCTCTTAATATACAATGCCCATAAATTGTTAAAATTTTTATATGAGGAAATAAGAGCAAATTTTCTCTTTTTCCTCTGAAATACTGCAAACTTGTCATTGGTACGTTGATGAAGTACAATTTGTGGCACAACTAAAATGCAACACTGTTTTGTCTCCTATATTCCCTTTAAAATGTGATCAGAGAGGCTAAACTTTCTCTATATGTAATTAAAAACCATGATACTTTTCTTGCTCTTAGATAATAGATATCCCTAAGATCAATTTTAGTCACACAGTTTAGCTCAGCAATTAAAACGCTCCATCCAAGTTATTAATTAAAACTGTCAGTTTGATATAACATTATATCTTCTCCATTTCCTCAGCTCAAAGCTGAAGGCCACAGTAGGAAAAGGGCAGTGGTTGCATGTGTGTGGAAGGTGGTGGTAGTGGTGGTGTTGGTGGTAGTTGGCTTCTTATCTGTTTCTTTGCTTGCTAGCTAATTTCTAAACTTTTCAGAGTTGGAGTGAGTAAGAGGAAAGAAAAAGTCTTGAATCATAACCTGACTTTATTCCCTCTGTGTTTGGTAGATGTTTAATGCTTTTTTTTTTTTTCTTATGTGGGTATGTTTGTGTGCTTTTGTTGAGAATTTCATCCCTGGAGACTTCTTTTCTGCAAATCTTTTGACCCTACCACCTCCCTCTACTTCAGTTTGTTGTCTTGACTATTGTTGCTTGAGACCCTTCCACAGCCCTTAGAATTCAGCATTCTCTATGTTCCTGAGCTAAGGCCCTTTCTGTCTTCTAGGTAGACAGATTCAAGATAACCTCGCAACAACTCTCTCTCCTCTGTATGTCCTACCATTGTCTTAATAAACTTTGGGTGTGTCAAACGGTCTTACGCAGCCACCTCCAGCCCCAGGTATTAGTCAGACATCCACTTTCCTGACTCATAGTTGTAATGAGCACACACTGAAGCTGTCCAAATGGCTTTATGGAAGCTCTGCTTGGTAGGCTGAAAATGAAGGTTATAGTTTTTGCCAAAGAAATTGTCTTCCCACTGTCTGCATTCTGATCTAGTTTGTAGTCATCTCTTTTGCAGTTATACATATAGTGATTTGTGTGATCCTAACTTTTTGATCTATAACATCTATTATGCTGGAGTCCATCATGAAATGGAGGGAGGAAGACTTCGTTCTTTTCTGCTGCTTTAGACTCAGAAACATGTAGCACAAGATATTATTAGCCTTCATATTATTTCAGGCCAAATTGAATGTATTCTTCACTTATACCCCTGTGTCAGACTGCTAGAGTCCTCCAAAATCTGTTCTTCCTTCATTCCTAGTAAAAGAATTTTAGCTTGTACCATCACCTGCAGCTGGAAGATGCATTTTCCAGCCTCCCTTGCTGTTAAGTGTGACCCTGTTAATAAGTTCTCCCCAGTAGAAGTGAGGTGAATTGAAGAGTGTCACTCCATGCATTTAAGAGGAAATCATGAGGTTTGATTGTAGTTAAGATGCAGTAAGCATACCCCATGCCCCATATTCCGCCACTTATTACAACTAAAAAGCCTGGACAAAATGCATAAAACAACTATCAGAGAACTCTGAAAAGTGCGTAAGAACAGAAGGACTGGATAGGCAGCTCAGGACTTAAAAGCAACCCAGCAATATTGTTATTGTTGTTGTTGACTTGTTGGTACCTCTGTTCTGTGTTGGCTTCGGTTCTAGGGTAGCTCAAAAATGGAACTGCAAAGAGAAAGCTCCAAGAGAAGGCTGTGTTCTCTGGCCAGATAACCAAGAGTGGTCATTACTAAAATTTATGCATGTGTTGAAAACTCATAGAACTGTACACTCCAAAAAGTGAATTTTACTATATAGTAAAATTTAAGATAATTTTTAAAAGGAAAAAAGATTCTCCTTTTTTGTACATTCTTCTTCCTACACCTTAGGACACTGACATGAAATTGAGTCATTTTTCCATGCAAGCAAAGATAATATCCTAGTGGGTGGCCAAGAAATGGCACATGGAATACAACTGTCCCAGTAGTCTGATCTGCCATCTGTGGGGTCTACTTTTTGTAGCAAATTTACCTCCACCTTCCTGAATGAAACTTCTAATGTTTATCACATGGGCTTCTACTAAGCTATGTCTTTGCCATCTAACATGGGTATAGGCAGCTGTTTAAACTTGGCAGGATCCTGCATACTCCATGTTGTTAAAGGCAACTTGTCTTCCAAACCAATCTAGATTGCATTGGATTCAGATTACGTTATTCAATATACTTGCTATTCTTCCCAACCAAATGTCATCTGAAAATTTAATATTGATAAAGTCATTGGTAAACAGTTTGTTGATTAAGACCAAGGGGAGGTCCACAGAGTACCACTGATCCCTACTTTGAAAAGGGAAAAATGGAGAATGCTCACCAAGACATGGAGAACTCATTAAAACTTTTTGAGGGGAATTTTTACCTAGGATAATAACAGTCATCTTAATTGTTAAACAAGTTATTAATCCATCTAATTATGTCAAGTCTAGCTTATTTTCCCCCATTTTATCCATGAGAAAATAATGGAAGGTTTTTCATCAGTGACTTGCTAAAATGCAAATATACTCTGTCTCTCACATTTCTCTGGCATCCTAGTTTTCAACAAGGCAAATAAGAAATTAATTTAGTTCAACACAACTTGTACCTAGTATATTTATATTTGATATTGATGATAAACTTTCTCCAGTAGACAGAGACAGACTGTAATGATCAATTCTAAAATTGTGTTCAGGAGCAAGTATACCTACCTGAGGTTTTCTGAATCTATACTTTACCCTGCTTTTTAAATCAGAATGACTTCTTTAAAATGGCCATACTCTTCTAGAACATCTTTTCTTCTCTTTGATTCCTCAACAATATGCAATAAGAGTTTGGTGAGCTGACTTACAAATTATCAACAGCCATGAGAAATAATCTGCATTCACATGCAAAAAAAAAAAAAAACATGTCATTTGTGGTACCTCAGTTGTCTGCCTTTCAAACTCTTGTCCAGTATCCAGCTGAGGTTTCAGTTCCTTTGTACTAGAGTTTATTTCTTACCTCATTCATTCATTCAATACATATGTACTGAGAGCCTCCTATGTACCAAGTGTTGATGGAAATGTTGAAGATTCATCAGAAAACAGGAAAAAACCCTTCAAGGAGTTTACATTTAATCAAATAAAAATGTAGCATTATAGAGTGCCAGAGAGTGATAAGTTGTATGGAGGTAAATATTTTAGGAAAGAAAGAAAAAGAGGCTGGTGTGAGTGTGGATCAAAATTTTAAAAAGAAAGGTCATGAAGGAATTTGCCGACTCATTTGAACAAAGGATTTAAGGCGGTGAAGGAGCAAGCCATGCAGGTATTTATGGTAAGGAGGTTCCAGGCAAAGGGAGCAATAAGTACTAAAGTCCCAAGACAGGAATGTGCCTGACATGTTGAATAAACAGTAAGAAGGACAGTGTTCCCAGAGTGGAATGAATGAGGGGAAGAGGACTAGGAGATGAGGACAGAAGGTGATGAGCGGAAGACAAAATAGAAGAGGGTCTCTTGGAAGTTCTGCATGTACTTTACCCTCACTGGGAGCTTCTGAGCAAACTTAAGATATTATTGACAAAAAGTATTACTCTGTCTCCCTTCTTGAGAAGTCTATGTTTTAATTTATTGATATAGCAGATATTTATTGATCACCTACAATGTGCTAGATGCCATTGTAAGCACTATATTAAAACTCCCAGGAACCTTACAGTCTATTGGGAAATAAAGCCTTTAGTGTTCATTGTGGAGACTTTCATTTTTACTCTGAGAGAGAAGGCAAGCACTAGTTTGAGCAGAGTGGTGACTTTAGCTAACTTGGATTTTAAAAGGATCACACTGGGTGCCATGCTAAAAATAAATTATAATAGGACAGGAAGGAAAAAGGGAAAACAATTAGAAGGATGATATTGAAGTAAACCAGGCAAAAGATCAGCCAAGGTAATAGTGAAGAGACATTTTTAGATTCTAGGTGTATTTTAAAAGTAGAGCTCACAGGATGGATGAAGGATTTGAAAGAAAGAAGAGTGCAGGATGGATCCCAGATTCCAAGTTTGGCCTCTACCCCACCCTGGAGAGATCACAGAGTCCCCATTTTTTCAGCTGAAGGCAGCAGTAGAGGGGAAGATTTGGAAAAAAAAAAAAAAAACAGAAGTTTTGTTTTGAACATTTTAATTTTGAGAGGTTTATTATGTATCCAAGTGCAGATGATGAATAGACAAGATTTGAGAAATGTCCAGACTGGAGATAAAAAATCTGGGCATTGTAAACATATAGATGGAAGCTAAAACCATGATGCTGTATGAAGTCACTTTAATCGCCCAGCAGGTTCTTCTTGCCCACTGCACAGATAAAACCAATTCACCAAGACAGTGGTATTGAAGTAGAGAGAGTTTAATGATCACAGGGCTAACCAGGCAGAAGAACAACAGTTTATTACCCAAATCAGCCTTCCTGCAAACTCAGAGGCTAGGGATTTTAAGGATAATTTGGCAAGCGGCAAGCAGGGGTTAGGGAATGGATGATGTTGATTGGTTAGAAATGAAATCAAAGAGATGTGGAAAATGGTGGTCCTGTGCTAAGTCAGCCTCTGGGTGGGGGCCACAGGACTGATTAAATCATGAGTCATGGGTCTAGGTGAAATCAATCAGTTGTCAGAATGCAAAAGTCTGAAAAACATTTGAAAAGACTAATCTTAAGTTCTACAGTAGTGATTTATCTTTAGAAGCAATGGGGGAGTCACAAATCTTGTGACCTCTGGCCACATGACTCCCCAGCAGCAAGGAATTATAGAAAAGCAAGCTAGGGATCAATGGCTGGTTATCATTTAACAATGCCTACATCTTCGCAGAATTCAGGCCCTTTCCATAATCCTAAGTCTCATGGCCTGTCATTAGCTTAATAAAGGCAGTTTCAGTCCCTGAGAAAGGAGGGGGTTATTTTAGGGAGGGATTCTTATCACCTTGCTTCCAGGGTAAACTACAAACTAAGTTCCTTGCATGATTAGGTTGGCCTACTTCCAGGAAGGAATGAGGACACCCAGGCTGTGAGGCTAGAAGCAAGATGGAGTCAGCCATGCTAGACTTCTCTTACTGTCATCATCTTTGCAAAGGTGGTTTCATTGCCAAGGAAGTGAGTGAAGATAGGAATGAAGAGAGACTCAAACTCTGAGTCCTGGGGGATTTGAACACTTACAGTTTAAGGGAAAGGGGAAACCAGCAAAGAGGGCTGAGAAGAAGTTGTCAGGGAGGTAACAAAAAGAAGTAACCAGGAGAAAAGGAGTAATAGGAGCCAAGTAAAAAGGCATATGAAGTAGGACAGAGAGTTACCAAGAGTAACTCATAGGAAAATTCAGACAAGGGACCAAAGACTCAGTAACTGGAGGTCACATGTGGCCCTCAATAGTAGTTATGGTGATGTGATGGTTGTGAAATTCTGATTGAAAGGAATTCCAAACAGAATTGAAAGAGAGGGATTGGAGCAGCAAGAATAGACATCCCTTTCTGTCAACTTTGTTTTAAAGGGAGCAGAGAAATATAGGGAGATATGGGGCAAATTAGGCTATCTGTTTCTTTGTTTTTCAGCTTTTTAAGAAGAGAAAAATCATATCTTTGCATGATAATGAAAATGATCCTGTAGAGCATGAAAAGTGTGCGATTTTGCAGAGAAAACAAAACTTCCAGAATGGTGTCCTTGAGTTGAAGTAATGGAATTTCATGGGCAACTGAAGGGCTTCACTTTAGATATCAACACAGTGAGGCTGTGTGCAGTTTCCAGCCCCTATTTTTCTAAGTAAATCACTAAGCTCCTCCTCTTGTAATATTCTTTCAAGTCATATATGCTGCTGCTCTCTGTAAACAAGATTCATGGCTTTATTCCTTGCTCCTCCCCCTCATATATTGATTATGTGATCAGGTCACCTGATTTTTGGATAAGTGTGTAATCATTTGTATTTAATGAGCCTCTTTATTATTCCAGGACTGTCCTAAGCTAAAAAAGGCCCCTGTACTCATAGAGCTTACACTAACAGGCAAGGAGATATGCAAACAAAGATTATTTCAGATGGTGATGAGGGAGTGACAAAACTGCCTTGGGGCAAGAGAAGGTGGGGGATCATTTAGAGTGAGGTGAGGGGTTAGAGAAAGCCTTAATCACTTAAACTGCAATCTTAATTTTGAGAAGGGACTCATTGTGAGTGGGAAACAGGGGTGGGGGATGGAGGAAAGGCGATGCAGGGGGAAAAATGTAAAGAACAAAGAGAAATCCAGTTTACTTGGAATGTAGTGAGCAAGGAATACGGTGAGACTGGAGGAGGTCAGATTGAAAAAGGCTTGAGCTTTGTACTCCATGGAAGGAGATTAGATTTTATGCTAAATGTCCTGGTATGGCATTCTTGAGCCATAAGCCTGACCCTTATTCATGTTTTAAAGTGATAGTTCTGATCACTGTGTGGAGAATGGATCATAATGAAGAATGGAAGCAAAAGAAAC
Organism: Pongo abelii; assembly: GCF_028885655.2. Taxonomy (NCBI): domain Eukaryota; kingdom Metazoa; phylum Chordata; class Mammalia; order Primates; family Hominidae; genus Pongo; species Pongo abelii. Next base: position 96,475,458 of record NC_071995.2, read on the forward strand.
AAGGAAAAGTTGGGAGGCTGAGGTGGGTGGATCGCTTGAAGTCAGGAGTTCGAGGCCAGGCCAGCCAACATGGTGACCATCTCTACTAAAACTACAAAAAAAAATCCGGATGTGGTGGCACATGCCTGTAATTCCAGCTACTCAGGAGGCTGAGGAAGGAGAATCACTTGGACCCAGGAAGCAAAGGTTGCAGTGAGCTGATATCGCACCATTGCACTCCAGCCTGGGCAATAGAGCAAGACTCTGTCTCAAAAAAAAAAAAAAAAAGAGGAGAGAGAGAGAAAGAAAGAGAGAGAGAAAGAGAGAAAGGAAAGAAAGAGAAAGAAAAGAAAGAAAGAAAGAAAGAAAGAGAAAGAAAGAGAAAGAGAAAGAAAGAGAAAGAGAGAAAGAGAGAAAGAGAGAAAGAGAGAAAGAGAGAAAGAGAGAAAGAGAGAAAGAGAGAAAGAGAGAAAGAGAGAAAGAAAGAAAGAAAGAAAGAAAGAAAGAAAGAAAGAAAGAAAGAAAGAAAGAAAGAAAGAAAGAAAGAAAGAAAGAAAGAAAAAGAAAGAAAGAAAAGAGTAAAGGCCATGGCAGTTCTCCAGGCAAAAAAAAAAAAATGGTAGGGCCTTGTTCAAGAACAGAGGCAGTGAAGATGGAGAGAAGTGGATGGATTTGTTTTCTATTTTAGAGGTTTGACCAGAATGACTTGTTGATGAATTGGATGTGAAGAATAAGAGAAAAAGGGGAATCAATAATGATTCCTAAGCTTTTGGCCTGAGTCACTAGGTTGAGTTGCTATTACAAGGATGGAAAAACAACACAGGGGAGATTGGCTTGAGGGAACGGTAAAACCTTCAATTCTATTTTGGACTTAATTTGGAAATACCTATCAAACACTCAAGTGGAAATTGTTACTGGGAATTGGCCATACTAGGATGGCTGACACTTTTATGGCATTAACAATGAACTAGGCGTGGTTCTAAGCACTTTACAGACATCTCAGCCTAGAATACACTTAAACGATTGGGACTAGGTGAGCTCACTTATGGAGAAGAGACAGATAGGGAAGGAAGCTCATGAATAAGCCTTGAACACACCAGCATTTAAAGGTCAGTTAGATGCCCTTCTTCTCCAAATCCCTAGGTAAAAGTCTCTGGTTACAGGCTTTTACATACTAGATCAGGATTGTAAATTTTATTTGTTGACAACATCTGCACAGACAGCTGCTTATCTCCCATCTCTTAGTTTGTCTTCCAAAGTCCCAGGCATCAGTGAGAGGAATTCATGTAGATGCCAGCTGTATATATAAGCGTTTCTGTTTTCTGTCCAAAAAATGATTGTCTCTAAGGATGCCTTCCCCTTAGAAGCAACCTTAGTCTTATGTTGCTATTTATCTCTATATAAACCTCCATCAAAACTCTACTTTCTAGTAAGCAACCTGCTCAATTGAATCCTAGTACTGATATATATATATAATTCATGTTTCCTCCACTTGGGAAGTACAGAGAGGAGGTTGTGAATTCCCCTTAGAGGCAAAGTCTATAACCAGCACCATCAGTCCCAAGGCAGACTGAGTTAGGGAGGCTTAGTGGCCAGCTCTGGGCATGCAATCACTATTCTGGGGAAAACAACCACAGTTTCCTTATTACTGATAGATCAGCAGTCACATCTAAATAGAAAAACATCCTCTACAAATTTCAGTGAATTGCATTCTTAGGACTCATTTAATAGCACTTACTTGATCCATTCTTAATGATGTGGTCCAAGTGCTTAAATGGTAGGGTGCATTATCTTTTTTTTTTTTTTTTTTTTTTTTTTTACTATTTTATTATTTGGAGAGATCAGGCTTGGATTCTATTTATGACCAGCTCCAAGAAGCTTAAAAGGGGTTTTGATTCCAAAGTATGTACATAAATCATGTTGTTGTGTTTTTTTTTTTGGAGATGATGAAAAGCCAATATTTTTCTTTTATGTTTCAACACTTTACAAAAGTCCTTCTGAAATTTCTTAAATAGCAGTTCTTATTAATTACAAGTCAAGGCTTGAGAAGTTTTAAATAAGAGGAACCACAACAATTGTAATGGTGGCAATACTTGATGCCTTATTTCTTAGTTTGTGTTCCCTTGCGTTGCATGTGAACTCTCTCTCTCTCTCTCTCTCTCTCTCTCTCATTGTTTCCAATTTACAATCCTTGTCTTATGACATTTCTCTCTCTGATAGCATCATTTCTAACCTCTTCCCTGGGGTTGTCCTGCTGGCTTCTTACCATGGCATCCAGGATGTATCCAACAGGAAAATCAGACTGAAAGTGAATCTGCAAGCAAGCCTTTGGTTCATCAAGGAGACAATATGAGTCCGAAAATGTCTCTTCTAATTCTCTGGATTCTGCCTTATAATTGGCCTTAAAATATTGAACCCCTGATTTTAAATCAGAACCTGAAATGAATACAAGATGTAGATATTTAAATGGAAATCTTTAGGGGTTTTTGTCTTCCATATAAAATTAATATCTTGATTTTCTGCCAGTTTGTATATAGATTTCAGATATGCTGGTGAATTGGCTTTTTATAAAATGACTACAGGAATAAACTACTGTGGTATGTTTTTATTTGGGGAAACAGCTTCCAATTAGAAAACTGCTTTATTATTATATATAATATGTCATAAACTAGGTTTGTACAATGGTCTCTTGTCCTAAATATTTTGCAAACCCTTCTCTGTATTTTTAGGTAGAAATATAATATGCAGAGCTACAACATTTCATGGAAAAGCAACTGATCCTCGTGGGTCAAGTATTTTAACATCTTAAGTAAATGTAAATTTTTTAAAGAGATGTAGGAGGATATGCTGGTATAGTTGTGTGTTGGTAACTATGAAAGCCCTCAAGGATATAAACCCTCTGTTTTGAAGGAACTATCCAGGATTTGTGAACAGCTGGAGGCAAAGGTCTATGGATGAACATGGACTGTTTTCACCAATATTCAAACTTATCAGACAGGGCAAATACAGGGCAGATTGGATGTAATTTCATATGAAGGGGGGATAGGATTGCTGCCGATGAAGAAGGAAACACCTATAGAGAAAACTACTAGGAAACTTTATAATATTCTCATTTTCAACCTAATTCATTAATTCCATTTTCCTAACAGTCTGCCACATGATTTCTAAAACCCATGTGCTGGGTTTTTTGAATAAGAAATTTAACATAAAAATAGCGCTGATAGCCTGTTCTGAATCTCCTAAGAAAAATACTGGCATCCCTTCTTTGCAGCTTACCAGGAAGGGGAAGATAATTATTCTGACCCCAAAGGCCTTCCTGGTCCCTGACTCCCTACAAGGATAGAGCTTTCCTAGCTCTCGTGACTTCTCCTTTATCATACTTGCAATGGATTCGTCATTTACCACTTTTTGTTCAGTGGACATCTTCTCAGCTAAACTATTTCAGGAACCATATCTGTCTTCTTCACTTCCCTTCTGTGAGAATACTGTATGGCATCTAGTCAGTTTTCAAGAAACTAGTCAGTTTTCAAGAAATACTTGCTGAATGAGAAAAAGGAGCTTGCCTTGAATAGCCACAGACAACAAAAGCTAGGAAGCTGAGAATGGAGCCAGGTGAGACTGGAGCCAGGTGAGACTGGAGCCAGGTGAGACTAGAGCTAGGTGAGAATGGAGTCAGGTGAGACTGGAGCCACGTGAGAATGGAGCCAGGTGAGAATGGAGTCAGGTGAGACTGGAGCCACGTGAGAATGGAGCCAGGTGAGAATGGAGCCACGTGAGAAGGGAGCCACGTGAGAAGGGAGCCACGTGAGAACGGAGCCACGTGAGAACGGAGCCAGGTGAGAACGGAGCCAGGTGAGATTGCAGCCAGGTGAGAATGGAGCCAGGTGAGACTGGAGCCACGTGAGAATGGAGCCACGTGAGAATGCAGCCAGGTGAGAACGGAGCCACGTGAGAACGGAGCCACGTGAGAACGGAGCCACGTGAGAACGGAGCCAGGTGAGAACGGAGCCACGTGAGAACGGAGTCAGGTGAGACTGGAGCCAGGTGAGAATGGAGCCAGGTGAGAATGGAGCCACGTGAGAATGGAGCCACGTGAGAATGGAGCCATGTGAGACTGGAGCCAGGTGAGAATGGAGCCACGTGAGAATGGAGCCAGGTGAGAATGGAGCCAGGTGAGACTGGAGCCATGTGAGACTGGAGCCACGTGAGAATGGAGCCACGTGAGAATGGAGCCACGTGAGAATGCAGCCAGTTGAGAATGGAGCCAGGTGAGAATGGAGCCACGTGAGAATGGAGCCAGGTGAGAATGGAGCCACGTGAGAATGGAGCCACGTGAGAATGGAGCCAGGTGGGAATGGAGCCAGGTGAGAATGGAGCCACGTGAGAATGGAGCCACGTAAGAATGGAGCCAGGTGAGAATGGAGCCACGTGAGAATGGAGCCAGGTGAGACTGGAGCCAGGGGAGACTGGAGCCACGTGAGAATGGAGCCACGTGAGAATGGAGCCACGTGAGACTGGAGCCAGGTGAGAATGGAGCCAGGTGAGAATGGAGCCAGGTGAGAATGGAGCCACGTGAGAATGGAGCCACATCATTAACAACATCAATAACACCAGGGACTTTCTATTAAATGCTCACTGTGAGCACTGTTGCATAACAATGAGGACCACAGGCCTCACAGTTCATCTGCCTGAGTGTGAAACTGATTACTACCTGGCCATTTGATCTTGAGCATATCCTTTAAACTCTGAGTGTATGTGAGTATGTCTGTTTTCCTATTAATAAAATGAGGATTATAAATGTAATTTTACTTCTTAGGGCCATTGTGAGAGTTAACTGAAGGAATCCCAAGGAAGAGTTTAGCACAGCATTGGGCCTTCAGTGGGCAGTACATGTTAAACATTGGGCTGGAGCTCAGAGAACTCCTTACAGAAATGCTATAGAGTAGGTGGTATTAACCGCATGTTGCAGAAAACAGAGTTGAAGCTCCGCAGGCCCAGTCTCTTGCCCTAGGTCACTTAGTGATAGATTATGAAGCTGGGATTACATTAGAGTGTGCCTGTCTCTCAAAGTAGAATCTTTGCACTACGCTTCACTGGCTCAGAGACAGGCACTCACCAACTCCTAACTACTATCATAGTTCTGCCCCATTAAAAAGCCAGATCAGATCCTTCAGCTGGTGTGAGTGAGGCATAGCCACACAGCAGGAACGGATCCAGGGTTGAAAGGTAAAATCTGTCATGAGGCTGTCTCACCAGCAAATAGGGGATAAGGCAACAGAAACCCTTCTTTACTGCTAAGGTGGTCAGTAGGAGCTCCTCATCCAGCCAGGGAGGGCTCTTCCAAAAAATTTTGCCCCCTTCTTTCCAGCCTCTAGAACTGGCTAGGGACCCAAGGTGCCTATTAACTAATAAGTGACTTAAAAATCAATAAGCTTTAGTTGAAGTCATTAAAATAGGTACAGAAATGTCTGAAAGGCTGTTATCCCCCACTGAATTAGGGGAAAGGCTAGAGTAAATTAGTGAAAAGTTTTAGAAACATAGAATATACATTTACATACAGTTGAAACATTTGGCAAGATATCTTGTGGTTCAAAGGTGTACAAAAAATAAGGGACCAACAAAAGATGATAAAACACTCAGGGACATGAAACAGCAAGAAGCCAGGACCACAATGGCTTAAAGGGGTGGGAAGAGGGGAGTGGGAAACAATGGCATAATAAAAACCAAGAGACATAAGAGAGGGGATATCCAACAGGAGCTTGGCTGCAGAGGAGCAAAACCACCGCCACCTGCACAGCAATACAAGATAGGAGCAAGGGAGAAATATCCAGACCTCTCCAATCTCCTCCCTTCACTATCCCACCAGTGCCTCCCATTGGCCCAATCCAACCAGAAGCCAAAGGGCAAGACAGCCTGGGTGATGGAATCTATAGAGGTCAACTTCCGTAAATTTAGAGAAAAGGTTAAGAATGGATCCAGGGGTGGAGAGAGACTATAAGAGTAATCAGCCTAAGATGTTGTGATAATACGTGTTAAAGGAAAACAAAACAGGGTAATGGAAGAGGGAGTGCTGAAGTTGGGGGAGAAGGAATAGCTATTATTTTATAGAGGTGATAAGAGCCTCAAGCTAGGAGGATAGCTTGAGCCCGGGAGTTCAAGACCAGCCTGGGCAACAGAGTGAGACTCCATCTCTACAAAAAAAGGGGGGCCTCAATGATAATATGACATTTGAGCAGACACTTCATGAAAAGGAGCAGACCAGACTGGAAGATTCCTGGGGCAGAAACAAGACACTCTGCTTCTTAATCAACCACCATATTGCTGTTTGGTAGACACAGCAAGAAAGCTGGTGATTGAGAAGCAAGGTACACAAAGGAAAAATAGGAGGAGATGAAATTAGTCAGGGAGTAGAGGGCCAGAGCTTCAAAAAATTATAGGACATTACACTTTTCCTTTAAGAACTTTTCTTCCAACTTAGTTGGGAAGCCTTGTGAGAGTTTTGAACAGAAGAGTTACAAAATTTCGTTCGCATTTAAAAATTCCCTATGGCTGCTGTCTTAAGGTTAGACTATTGATGAGAAAGGGCAGAAGTAAGGAAACCAGGAAGAATGATAGTGCATTGAGCCAGGTGAGAAATGATGTTGGCACTAAACAGGTGAACAGTGATGGAACTGAAAGGTCTAGAACATGGGATGTATTTGAAGCTAATATGACAAGACTTAGATGAATTGGATGTAGAGTGATATAGAGAAGATTAAAAGAAGAATCAGATTCTGAAAGGAGTACTGGAAGAATGGCAGTACTATACTAGGGTGGGTGATCAAGAAGCAGGAGTTTAGTTTTGAACATGTTAAGATTGAGGTTACTCTTGGACAATCAATGTTATATAAGCAGTTAGATATAAGGAGTCTGTAATACATGGGAAAGGCTTGCTGGTAAAATAAATTTGGGAGTGAACAGTGAACAATGGTGGGATGGATTGCAAAATGTGGCCACGAGTTCTCTGCATTTTCTCCCATTAATAGATGAGGTCAATTTCCATATACTTTGAATCCAAGCTAGACCTGTGACTTGTTCTGACCAATAGAATGCAATAGAATGGAACAGAAGTTTTATGCAAGTTCCAAGACAAAGCTTCAAGAGGCCTGGCTGTTTCCATTCCTGTGATGGGAATTCTTGCAACACCATGAAAACAGGTCTGGGTTAGCCTGCTGGAGAATGAGAAATCAGATGGAGAGGGCTCCAGCCACTCAGTGATCCTAGCTGAGGCTCAAGACATGTGAGCAAGCCCAGCTGAGAAGAGCTGAGCCTGAACAGACCGGAAAACCACCCAGCTGAGCTCAGCCTAAATGGCAACCCACAGAATTGTGAACTAAATAAAATGATAGTTATTTTATGCTACTGAGTCTGGAGATGGTTTGTTACCAGCAACAGATCACCAATACAATTGATATTTAATGTCCTGAGACTGGATGAAATACAACAGAGAAGTGGTACTCAACCTTGTGTGCTATATTAGCTTTTTATTGCACAGTAACAGCTACCAATAATTTGGTGGCTTAAAACAAAACATATTTATTAACTCATAGTTTCTGTGAGTTGTAAGTTCAGGGATAGCTTAGCTGGGTTCTCTGCTCAGAACCTCATAAAACTAGAATCAAGGTGTCAGCTGGGCTGTGTTCTCATCTGGGGGCTTGATTGGGAAAGAACCTATTTCAAGCTCAATCATGGCTGCCGAAGGCCCTGACATTTTGCTGCCTGTCGGCTGGAAGCTGCTCAGGTCTTCAAGGTTGTTTACAGTTTCTAGAAACCATCCACAGATTCTAGAGAACAACTCCACCTCATCGGACCCCCTAACATGACCACTTACTTCAACAAGCCAACAAAGATAGCCTCTTGCTTTAGTTTGCTAAGATAGTGTCACATATAACATAATGCAGTCACAAGAGTGAAAGAGTAACATCCTGTCACCCTTACCATATAATGCAATCTAATCATGGGAAGGGTATCTTACTATCTTTGCAATATCCTATTGGATATAAGTAAGTCACATGTATCTTCTGCAATCAGGGAGAGGGTATAATATGAGGATGTGGATACCAGGAGATGGAGACCTTGGGTGGAGCCCCAGAGTCCATTTGTCACAGTTTTGCATTGAAGTCATCTGGGGAGTATTTAAACATACTAGTACTGGATTCTGATTTAATTCATTGTTTTAGATGGAGCCTAGATATCATGATTTTTCAAAGCTGTCTAGGGAATAAGTCAGCTAATGTGCATGTGAATCACCCAGTGATCTTATGAAAAGTCATGCTCAGGTTCAGTAAGTTTGGGATAGGGCCTGAGATCCTGTGTTTACCACAAGCTCCCATCTGATGCTGAGACTGCAGGTTCCATAGACTGCAAAAGTGAAAGATATGAAATAGACATCTAAGGACTGCGCTGTAGAGCACCCCAGTGTTATGAGGCTGGGGAAATAAGAGAGACTTAGCAAAGGAGATTGAAAAGAGATAATTAGTAAGACAGGAGGAGAAGCAGGAGAGTGGCATCCTGAAACCTACATGAAGAATATGTTTCTTCGTGTTTGTCAAATGATCCTGATGGTCAAGTAAGATGAGAACTGAAAAATAACCACTGGATTAGGAACTATGGTGGTCATTAGTGATTCTGAAAAGAGTAGTTATAGTGAAGTGGTGAAAGCAAAGTCTGGTAGGATTGGGTTCAGAAGGGAATCAAAAGATGGAAAGTGAAGAAGTGAATGTAATTAGTTTTTTCAAGAAATTGTTGTATAAAAGGGAACAGAGAAATAGTAATAGCTGGAGAGCAAACAGGCTTAAGGGAGGATTTTGTTTTGTTTTTCTTTGTTTTTTTTAAGAGGTAAAACAGATAATTTGTATGCTGATGGAAATTATCTAGTAGAAATGAGAAAATAGTGATGCTGAGAGGAGGCAGATTATGACTGGAACAATGAGGTTTGATGAACAAAAGAGAATGTGATTTTGTGCATAGGAAGAGAGTGAGACTTAGATGGGAGCATTGACTATTCATCCATGATATCCAAAAGAAGGCAGGGTATCTGGATGTAGATGTGGTTGGGTGGCAAGCTTAGATGGTGGAAGCATGTGCAAGGTATCTTCTGAATGCTTCTGTTTTCTCAGTACCATAGCAAGCCTCAGGAGAGAGTGAAGGGAGGGAAAGGGTGTTTTAAGTATAACGGATAAGAGATGGGGTGAAAGGGCCTTTTCAAGCTGTAATGTGCTTATAAATCCCCTGGGGATCTTGTTAAAATACAGATTCTGATTTAGGAAGCCTAGGGCGGAGCCTGAGATTCTGCAATTCAATAAGGCTCCAGGTAATGCGATGCTATTGGTCCATGGACCACACTTTGAGTAGCAAAGCTCTTGAACAGGGTTTCTCAACTTTGACACCCTTGATATTTTGCACTGGATGAGTACGTACTGTGTCCTACACATTGTAGGATGTTTAGCAGTATTCCTGGTCTCTACCCACTAGATGCCAGTAGCACCCCTTTTCCAGTTGTGACAATCCAAAATGTTCCATTCCTTGTCAAATATCCTCTGGGGAAGCAAAATTAGCCTTGGGAGAAGCACTGCTTTAGAAAGATATGAAAGTAAATCGATTAGGGAAATGTAATCAGGGCAATGGGCAGCACAACAGACCTACTCAAAGTTTATGAATTTATGTCATTGTGATGCATTTTTTCCAGTGACGTTCACCTATGCAGGTGCAGGCATGGAGCAGATGACAACAAGATTTGACCAAAAGTGGATGTACTTCAGTTGAGTATGGCAGTGGGAACTGTAAGCTAGGAGCTAAGAGTATAACTACTGGAGAATTTCAGGAAGGGTTATACTGAATGACTATGGTGAGGAGGAAAGTTAGAATATAAGGGTATGAGGATTACTGAAAATATAATGAGACCAACTGAGTATAGATCCTACTTGGCTTGAAGAATTGTTGGAGTTGGGATCCTAACAGGAGAGAGCTAGAACAATGGTGGGCAGCAGTCAAGAATGAATGTCAGAAATAAAGATTAAAGAGTAGACGCCATGATTGGGAATGAAAAAACCAGGGCATGGCCATGATGATTGAGGTATGTTAGAAGACAAGACCACTAGGGAAGAAGAAGTGAAAGAGCTAAAAGGCCAAAATTTGGGGATTATCTTCTATATAAATAGTGAAAGCTCCAAAAATGTTGCCGGAAGAAGTATTTTTCCATAAAATGTAATGATAAGTTAAAATCTTCAAGGAACGCATGAGAGTGTTTGGGGAATCTATTGATCCCAACAATTAGGGGAAGAAGCAGGTGATATAGTGTGACGATATGCGTTGGGTTAAAGTTGGGTGTTTCTAAGGAGTAGGGAAGGCCAGTGGTGGTCTGGAAGCAGCAATGTAGAGCAAAAAGGATACTACCAGCACCACCCCCAGGCTCAGACGAGAAGTGATTCCTCAGAGGAGAGTCAGATCTCACTTAGGATGAGGGATTGAAGAGAGCATTCAGAATATACATTTTGGGCTTCAGGGATATTATGAGCTTCAAATGGCATGAATAATAGATTTTGGATATTGAGAAAGAATGGGAGATGCAATCAGACACAGAGATATATGAGGGTGAGAATTTAAGGGACAGGGGCTGGGTAGCCTGGGAGTCTTGAGTTTTATAATGCCTGATGCAAACCATACAAACTATCATCCAAACTAGGGCATTCTGAGGTAAAAGGGAATGCCAATATTAGGTAAACCTGGATCTGTCATTTCCTTTTGGATAAAAATTATAATAGGGTTGATTCTGACAATCTCTTTGGCAGATTGTGATGGCGAGAATGTGAGCTTTGGGCGAAAATGCTGCCAAAAAGATGGGGGCATTCCAGGAACACAAAGTTATCTGCAATCCTAACTTTACTTTTGCCAGCTGCAGAGGGAAGCCAGGAGAGGCCTGTATATTGGTGAGGACACCAGAGCTCTGAGCTGCCCACTTCAGCTATAAATTAGGAAAGACTATAGAAGAGATTCTTATTTTTTATTGTTAACTGTTTTCAGTGTAAAACTACTCAATGATGAGAGAAATCTTTTTAAAAACAGTTTCAGTAAAATATTCAAAGTGCTCACACAGGTCACTCAACCCAAAAGCAGCAGGGACAGGCAAAAGTTTGTGGTTCCCATCTACTGTTTCAAGGGGGAAAAAAACAGAATGAGGCCCTCTAGTGGCCAGAATGTTTCCAGGTAGCCAGTTACAGCATCACAGCGTAATGGTACTGGAAAGAGATGTGAGCCATCATCTCATCCAGATGCTTGTTCCTGGTTAAGTAAATGCATGAATAAGGGTCGGGACTATACACACCATGGGTGCACAATAAAAGCTGCACTTAACTCTAAGTCTAGGGGTTGACTCTTACCCAAGAGATGCTCTTGCTCTGGACACTGCCACTAGAGACCATCCCTCCCCTCACCACCACCAACCAACAACCTCTCTCCAAACCCATGTGCAAAGTTTGGAGAGGAATATCTGGGGGCCAGGCCATTTAAAACCTTGTAGGTTAGGTTAAAGATCTTGGTCTTTATCTAAGAGCAATGGCAAGCTATTGAACTATTTCAAGCTGAGAAATGGGGAGAGAGGAGGCTTACTGTTATGTTCAAGTATGCAGTTAAGAAATATTGCTGTGTCTTCAGGGTATAGATGAATCTTTAGGGGCCAGAGAGAATTCATAAGTAGCTGTTATGAGGTTATTGTAGTAGTAAAGGTGAAAGGTAGGACTGGCATGAACTAGGGTGATGGAGGTGGTGGAAGTAGCAAGAAGTAAACAGATTCAATGATATTAAAGAGTATATTCAGCAGGAGATGGCAGTGTATGAAGGATGAAGGAGTGGGAAATGTCAAGAAAGACACTAGGTTTGCAATGTGCAGTGTTTGCAGAAATAAACAACCCAGGAAGAAGACATAGGCTGGGGTGGGGTGGGGGTAGAGCATGAGTTTGACTGTGTATACATTTTGTTGGCATTGCTTTGTTTCATACTATTAGAGATACTGAGTGGGAAATTGACTACACTGATTAGGAGCACAGAAGAGAGGCCTGCACTGGAGGTTGAACACAGTGAGTCATTTGCAGGTGACTGTGTATTTAATATCTCCTTAAGTAATACAGATGCTCCTCAACCTACAATGAGGTTATATCCCCCAAAACCCATCATAAGTTGAAAATATAATACAACTAACCTACTGAACATCATAGCTTACCCTGGCCTACCTTAAGTGTGATTGGAACACTTACATTAGCCTACAGTTGGGCAAAATCATATAACACAAGGCATATTTTATAACGAAGTGATGAATATCACATGTAATTTACTGAATACTGAAACTGAAAAACAGAATGGTTGTACAAGTACTCAAAGCACAGTTTCTACTGAATGCATTTCACTTTTGCACCATTGTAAAGTCAAAAAATCATAAGCTGAACCGTTGTAAGTTGGGGATCATCTGTATTTATTTATTTTTTATTCATTTACTCACTCACTGATTTATTTTTGGCTCTCCTCAATAGACTCCCCTTCCTGATTGCACTCTGATCCCTTTTTGAGAACCTTGTTGAGCTTTCTGCTATGGAAACAAAAGGGCTCAACCAGTTTCCCTCAGCTCAACATGGCCATGGGACCTTCTGTGGGAAGGGACTGCCATGGGAATGACCGTGACTTGAGCTTAGCCAGTGGGATACTCTGTGTCAGAGCTCACCCGGCACTCAAGATTGTAGATAAGGCCAGGTGGCAGTCACTCATTAGCCCAGCAGCAGCCCAGGTGGCCTTGAGTCCAGCCTGTTCCTACTTCACAGCCTTTGCTGCAGTTCCTGATGCCCAGTCCCTGGTTCCTGCCCATTATCCAAGCCTCCCGTTGAGTCTGCGAGCCTCCCATGTCTTCACATAATTACTTCTTTCTTTTTGGCTTAAATTGAACAGCATCAATTTCTTGAAATTAAAAACTCTAACTGATAGCTTTTCTATTTTCTATTTCTTTCTTTCTCTTTCCCCAATTTCCCTAACTTTCCCCTTTTTGTCTCTTGAGTCCTTCCTCCTGATGGGTTGTCACTCTACCACTGCCCTCTTTTCTGTGTTCTTTCTCTTTACCTTTTTCCTCCATATGTCTCTGCTTCCCCAGTTGGTCATTCTATCAAACTATTAATGCAGGGTGAAGAAGTAAAATAAACACACCAACTTGATAAAATCAACAGTTTAAATTTCAGACAAGTTGGAAGGAGAAGCTGAAACTGATGGGATGAAATTTAATTTAGATAAATGTAAGTTTCTGAGCTTAGGTTCTAAGATGCAGTATAGAAGATGAATGAGCAATGGCTTAACAGAAAATTCTAGTTAAAAAATAAAAAAAGAAAACCTTAAGTAGGATCTGTGGCGACAAAGTACATGGGACATACTTAGGCTAAGTATCATTGTTATTTGGAATTTAAATTTAACTGGGTGTCCTATTTCTTAATGAATCTAGCAGCCCTCAAGGGAAGGCCCTTGAGGTTCTTTTGAATTGGTTGAAAGCTCAGTGTAGGCCTGGAGATGTGGTTGACCTGAAAGCAAATCAATTGTGTAATATACAAATGGAAGGATGGTAACTACAGGAAAGAAAAAGATCCCAGGATCCACTGACCTCAGTAGGGGAAGTCTCATCGCTTTATCCCTTTCCAGGGCCCACTCTTGGAGAGATGCTGGTAAACTTGAACCCTCTCCACAGTGGAAAATGAAAATGGGAACCACATCTTAAGAGGGATAGCTGAAATAACCTGAGATGGGAAGGCCTGAGTGGATCACATAGCCAGAACCCCAGAACGACCCTGATTCCTGTGTTTTCTACTTAGCCTTGTTCTCCAGCCCTCTCTTCAATTCTATGAGCAGCCTAATATCTTACCAAGAAACTCCTTTTCTTCTTAGGGTGACCAGAGTCCATTTCTACTGCTTGTGACCCAAAGATTTCAAATAATCTGATGGTTTTTTGCCAGTATGCAAATTCCTATCTTAGGTTCTAAGGTGCAGTATAAAAAGATGAATGAGCAATGGTTTAACAGAAATTTCTAGTTAAAAAATAAAAAAAAACCTTAAGTAGTATTACCAGACAAAATACATGAGACATACTTAGGCTAAGCACCATTGCTTATTTGGGATTTAAATAGGGGATCTTTTGCGAAGAGGATTTAGTCATATTTAGACAGCAAAGCTAAGATCTGAGGATGAAAATCAGATTTTCAGTCAACAAGGAAAAGAACTTTCTAATAATCTGAACAACCCTGGCTTGCAAAAGGACTGTGGATTGGTGGGAGCCCAGTATTTGGAGAGGTTGAAGAGGCAGGATGACCAACAAATAGGAACAAGATTCCTGACCTAGCTGGGAAAAACAAACTGAATCAGATGCTTTATAATGGGTTTGTTGTTGTTGTTGATTATGTTGTTTTTTACCTTAAAGAACTTTGTTTAAATAAAATCTTAAATAGAAATTAAAAACAAAATATTCAAAAGCTGAGCAGCTATGGTGGGTGCAGATGGAGACCAAGCTTCTCCTGTTGATTCTTTCCCTAAACTTACAGTTGTTCCAGAATGGAAGCTAGGACTATTGAAGCATAGTTTTAAAATCAGTGGACAAAAATAGCTAATATTTATTGAGAATTTTCAAAGTCTTAGACACCGCTAAGCACCTCTTTTGTATTGTCTTACTGAGTCCTCCCAAAACTGTAAGAAGTGCCATCATTAACCCCATTTTACAGATGAGGCAATGGAGGCACAGAGAGAGTAATTGACTTATTCAAGGTCACACAGCTAGTAGATGTTAGATCTAAGATTTAAATATAGGGGTCTGATTACCGAGCCTATCCCCTAACTGCTATGCAATTTTGCCTCTAAGACCTTAGGACTAAACGAAGTTTGATTTCTAGTGTTTATCATTCCTGTTGGCGTCCATGTTCCCCATCATTTATTTATCATCAGGTTAATTTGTTTTTCTAGGCTTTTCTAAAATAGCACCAACTCAAATGAACTTAATTTGTTTTTCATAACCCTCAGTTCACAGCTTCCTCCTTTAACTGGTTTTCCTCAATCAGGATTCTTCTTTTAAAAAATAAACAACAGACCATGCGTAGTGGCTCACACCTGTAATCCCAGCACTATGGGAGGCCGCGGCATGTGGATCACAAGGTCAGGAGTTCGAGACCAGCCTGGCCAACTTAGTGAAACCCCGTCTCTACTAAAAATACAAAAATTAGCCAGTCGTGGTGGTGGGTGCCTGTAATCCCAGCTACTTGGGAGGCTGAGGCAGGAGAATCACTTGAATCCAGGAGGCAGAGGTTTCAGTGAGCTGAGATTGTGCCATTGCACTCCAGGCTGGGCGACAGAGCAAGAGTCAGTCTCAAAAATAAATGAATAAATAAAATAAAATAAAATTTAAAAACCATAGATTCACATCTCTCTATAAACCAGTTACTTTAAGGTGTCAGCTCTTACAGTTGGCTGTAAAGACTGTGTTATCTGCTGGAGTTAATCTTCATTCCATCAGTTTGGTTCTCATTGTGTTTCTTCTATTTTTTCACAGCAAAACAGAGGGAGAAAAGGGGACTTAGTTTGTTGGTGAGGCTTTATTCGACCAAATGAAGATGGAGGTTTCTCTGGCAATGGCAGCCTAGGGAGGCAGGCAGGCAGGCAGTGGAACAAAGCACCGGCATCCATAATTGCCTTGGTGTTCGCTATGACCTTTCTTCCCTTCTGTCACCAAGCGTCAGACAGGTAGGTTGGAGCCAGCAGGAGCAGTCTGACCTAATCAAGTGCTGTCCCAGGCATCCCTAGGAACATCAGCAGCTGTGGTTCATGGGGGTCAGTGACCCATTCTCCTTGGCTCAGTGTGATCCTTGACTCTTTGATTCTGTCAACTCTAACCCACTGTTCTCTGTCTCTATAGACAGGTTTCTAGAGGTATAAGCCACTAGGAGCAGGCTCTGAGTTGGGGGCCTGGGTTCAGGATGGAGAGGTACAGGGGGTAGTCTCCCCACCACCACACTTCTGCGGCTCCCCTGTGGCCCTGCAAATCACCCCTATCCATCCACGACTCACCTCCTCACCAGCTCATCATCATCTCAGCTCTCTCTCTGTGAGGTGCCCACAAACACTGTTTGTCTAACATCACCTGTGAACTCCTGAAGCATAAGCTTTTATTTCATATTTTATAAAAAGCTGTGTAAGTTCAGCACTCCATAAACATAAAATGGTGAATAGCAAATGTCCCCCATACCGAAGCCATTTCATTTTCTTCAACAAAACAGCTCCTTTCACTTCCATACAGAGAGCCCAAAGAGGGAAATTTCTTCATTGCTCAGACAGCTACAAAATGTGATCACATTATTTCCCCACAGCTAATGTGCTCTTATGGATAAAATTTAAATTTGAAAGTCTGAGCAGATGGCCTATAAAGCTCTTGTTTTCCCTCTGAATTTAATTTCTTCCTGCTTATAGTGGGATGTTTTAAAAAAAATCATTTGGAAAGGAACAATAAAATGTTTCTATAAATTGTAATAATCATTATCTTGGTAATTGTTATCTCCTAAAGTTACCCCAGAAGAAAGATTAGAAGCTTGCCACTGGGCCTGGAATCTTACCTCTCCTGTTGTATGAGTCTGTTCTCACACTGCTATGAAGAAATACCCAAGACTGGGTAATTTATAGAGAAAAGAGGTTTAATTGACTCACAGTTCTGCATGGCTGGGAGGCTTCAGGAAATTTACAGTCGTGGCAGAAGGCACCTCTTCACAGGGTGGCAAGAGAGAGAATGAGTGCCGAGTGAGGGAAGAAGACCCTTACAAAACTAGCAGATCATGTGAAAACTCACTCACTATCATGAGAACGGTGTGGGGAAACCTGGTCCCATGGTTCAGTTATCTCCACCTGGTCCCACCATTGACACATGGGGATTATTACAATTCAAGGTGAGATTTGGGTGGGGACACAGAGCTAAACCATATCATCCCACCCTGGTCCCTCCCAAATCTCATGTCCTCACATTTCAAAACAAAATCATGCCCTTCCAACAGTCCCTCAAAGTCTTAAATCATTCCGGCATTAATCCATAATTTCAAGTCCAAAGTCTCATCTGAGACAAGGCAAGTCCCTTCCACCTATAAGCCTGCAAAATCAAAAGCAAGTTAGTCACTTCCTAGATACAATGGGGTACAGGCATTGGATAAATACACCCATTCCAAATGGAAGAAATTGGTCAAAACAAAGGGGCTACAGACCCCATGCAAGTCCAAAATCCAATAGGGCAGTCATTAAAACTTAAAGTTCCAAAATGATCTCCTTTGACTTCATGTCTCACATTAAGTTCACGCTGATGCAAGAGGTGGGCTCTCACAGCGTTGGGCAGCTTTGCCCCCATGGTTTTGCAGGGTATAGCCCCCCTCCCAGCTGCTTTCATGGTTGCTGTTGAGTGTCTGCAGCTTTTCCAGGTGAATGGTGCAAGCTGTTGGTGGATCTACCATTCTGGGATCTGGAGAATGGTGGCCCTCTTCTCACAGCTCCACTAGGTGGTGCCCCAGTGGAGACTCTGTATGGGAGCTCTGACCCCACATTTCCCTTCCACACTGCCCTAGTACAGGGTCTCCATGAGGGCTCCACTTCTGCAGCAAACATCTGCCTGGACATCCAAGTATTTCCATACATCCTCGGAAATCTAGGCAGAGCTTCCTAAACCTCAATTCTTGACTTCTGTACACCTGCAGGCTCAACACCATGTGGAAGCTGTCAAGGTTTGGGGCTTGCATCCTCTGAAGCAATGGCCCAAGCTATATGTTGACCCCTTTTAGCAATGCATGGAGCTGAAGCAACTGGGACACAAGGCACCATGTCCCAAGTTTGCAGAGTAGTGGGGCCCTGGGCCCACCCAGGAAACCATTTTTCCCTCCTAGGCCTCTGGGCCTGTGATGGGAGGGGCTGCCATGAAGGTCTCTGACATGCTTTGGAGACATTCTCCCCATTATCTTGGTGATTAACATTCAGCTCCTTGTTACTTATGCAAATTTATGCAGTTGGCTTGAATTTCTCCCCACAAAATGGGTTTTTCTTTTTTATCACATGGTCAGGCTGCAAATTTCCCAAACTTCTATTCTCTGCTTCTTCTTGAATGCTTTGCCACTTAGAAATTTCTTCTGGCAGATATCCTAAATCATCTCTCTCAAGTTGAAAGTTCCACAGATCTCTAGGACAGGGGCAAAATGTCACCAGTCTCTTTGCTAAAGCATAGCAAGAGTCACCTTTGATCCAGTTCCCAAAAAGTTCCTCATCTCCATCTGAGACCACATCAGCCTGGACTTCATTGTCCATATCACTATCAGCATTCTGGTCAAAGCCATTCAACAACTCTAGAAAGTTCCAAGCTTTTCCACATCTTTCTGTCTTCTGAGTCTTCCAAGTTACTAGGAAGTTCCAAACTTTCCCACATTTCCCACATTTCCCACATTTGGAGGCCTTTTTCTGAGCCCTCCAAACTGCCCCAACCTCTGCCTGTTACTCACTTCCAAGTCGCTTCCACATTTTTTAGTATCTTTATAGCAGTGCCCCACCCTCTGTGGTACCAATTTACTGTATTAGTCTGTTCTCAAGCTGCTGTGAAGAAATACCCAAGACTGGGTAATTTATAAAGAAAAGAGATTTAACTGACCCACATTTCTGCATGGCAGGGGAGGCCTCAGAAAACTTACAATCATGGTGGAAGACACCTCTTCACAGGGCAGCAGGAGAGAGAATAAGAGCTAAGTGAAGAGCTAAGAAGCTAAGTGACCCTTATGAAACCATTAGATCTTGTGAGAGCTCACTATCATGAGAACAGCATGGGGAAAACGTCCCCCCATGATTCATTCTTCACCTGGTCCTGCCCTTGACATGTGGGGATTATTATAATTCAAGGTAAGATTTGAGTGGAAACACAGAGCCAAACCATATCACCTGTCATGTTATCAAGCAATAATTAATACCACCAAATCTTGCCAGTTGGGCCCTGATCATTTTGGAATCCATGTTCATTCTTACCTATACTCTGCTGAAGTTCACCTTCTATTAAAAAACAAAAGATCAGGGGATGAAATGACCTAAGCAAATTAGCTGTACACAAGAATATAGATGAAATGTTAGGCTCTTTTAGAAAATATTATTTTCAAGGACTGTAAGAGCTATTTCATATCATCTCATTCAGATCCATTAATGAGCTAATTATCTTTTTACTAAAGGAGACCCTTAGGGCTTCAACTTAGAAATATTTAGTTGATCATCAGTTTTGGTGATTACATTTAAGAAAATTATGCTGTTTTCCAAACTACCTTATAATTCAGATTCTTTCCTAACTTAGCTAACACTTCCTAATATGAAGGAATCAGGATTGACTCAATGTAGTTTCTGATTTATATAAGGAAAATATCCCTGGTAACACATATATATAGTGTTTTCCCTCCTTTTTTTCCAGTCAGTTACTCCATTCAAAGGTATATATCTATAAGAAGGCTAAATAAGTTAATAAAATATACATTGATGTCACCTTTTAATCCCAATGCTATTCACAAGTTGAATTCATTGACATCAGCCTGCTCTTAAAATTTGCAAGGCTCAGGTGTGAGAATATAGTTGGAAGACCACCAACTATATGTTCATATATTTAAAAGTTATGTTTACTTTGAAAAATATACCTTGTCATATAGTCTTACGTTGATCTGGAAAATTGAAGGTCAGGTTCAAATTTAAAGCCCTTGGCTCATCAGAGTACAGTCCCTGAACATGGCTGCACAGGGTGCATCAGCACCCAGCCTGCTACACACCCACCCTCTCTTCCCACCCCCAGCTCCATCCCACACTGCAAGGGACATGAGACACTCACAGAGCATGTCCCTCTTGGCTTACATTTCCAAGATTAATTGCCACCTTGTCTCTCCTGTCTCTGCAAACAGCTGCCTCTTGGCCACCCTCCAGGTCTAAGAAAGCAAATGTTTGCCCCATAATCTTCCCTTAGGTGAACAGGGAAGAAGCCCTTCCCCTGACAGAGACTCATTTAGCCTCTGGAAGTGAGCTCATTATCATTATAATAGGAAATTATGGGGTTACAGATATGAGATATGTGATCTAGAAAGTACAAAACAGGGAGAGGTTTAGGTAGAATCTTACCTATGTGCCGTGTCATGGTCATAGCCTTCTACTGAGTTAACAAAACTTTGAACTCTTTCCCCAAAAGCAGTGCTATAGCCACAAGTGGGCCAGAGGAGGGACTCCTCTAGGGGCAGAACTAGCTGTTGTCCTAGCATTATGAACCAGCCCAGCAGTACTTGTTCTACATACATTTACTAGGCACTGATAAATAGCATAAGCTGTAAGTCATGCTAAGTGCCACGGAAAGACAAACATCTATGAGATGTATTGCCTGTGCCCACAGAGCTTACAGTCTATTTGGGAAGATCGCAAACACAAAAATAACTGTGCTACAGAGATAAAGTCCTAAGGGACAAAGAAGGGGTGCAAGTCAAGTCAATGGTTTATTCTTCCCAAAAAGTAGTTAGGGACTAAGAAATATTAAGTGAAGAAATCTTCTTTAACCACTTAAATGAAATATTGTGCTACCTTTCTAAATCAGCCTTCATGATACTCCTTGGAGGAAGGTTAGTATTATCCTATGGAACACTCTGGAAATGAACAGGTTAAGATGATGGCTTCCATCCCTGAGCAAATCTGATGCAGGCAAGATTCGAAGTAGAAAGGTTTAGCTCCCAGATCAGCACATTGTGTGCCAACCCATCTGCCCACATCAATGTCTATTTAAAAGTGAAACGAATCAGACTAGCTCCATCTTCACCTGTCTTACTGATCACCCATAGCAAGGGAGGGATGGAAAGCCCCCAAATTAGTCTGGAAAATTGAGCCTCTGTGCAATTTCTAGTCGTGTGTCTGCTTGGAGGCATGCAGCCAACAAAGCCATCAATCTGGCAGTTTCTTAACATTGACCCAATATGTATTTGCTGGGCTATTTGAGCCATCTGCCATGCAAATGTCCGTTAAGGAAACAGCATAAAGTTGTGGGAATACCAGGGTTAAAATGCCATTTAGTAGGAAAGCACCACTTTCAGCAGCAATTGTCCACAGGAGAACAAAGAGCTGGGAGAGCCAAAGACAATAAAAAGAGAATAGAGGAGTAGGAGACCAAAGCTCCTAATCTTTGCCTTCACTCCAGGCTTGTTTCTTTATGGCACCTTCAGAGGCACAGGTCTTACTGACAAAGACGCCCTATATGGTTTCACTGAGTTAAAATATGCATATATACATGTGTGTGTGCACTTAGATATATACACGCGTACACGTGTATTTATATGTGTGTGTATACATATATGTAAAAATGTATATTATATATGTGGGTAAAGAAGCTATGTTAGGGAGATAAAACTATGGGTGTTGTTTTCCTTCTTGAAAATATACACACACACACACACACACACAGCTATACTACATATAAATTATATATAAAATTTGTTACATGCAATGTAATTATATGTTATATATAAAAATACAAAATTTTAAGGAGAAAAACAGTATTCATAATTCCATCCCCCAACATAGCTCCCCAACCCTCCTAAATATTATCTTCTGATGTTGGTCTATATGTGAGTAATATTTGTAACTATCTAGTGAGCCCTTACTATAATATGTTGGGTACTATATTACTTACTAATTGCGTATTTCTCTAATAGTTACATCAACACTAAAAGATTGATTTCTTTCTAATTTTATAGATGCAACAAATAAGGCTCAAAGAAATAGTATTTTGATGGTTTCAAGGACATCTAGCTCATAAATGAAAGACTCAGACTTAAATCAGTTAATCTGCTTCTAATACCTATGTCTATTGCATTGCAGCCACCCCTCCGTGTATAGGCACTCTTTTATTCATGATTAACACAAAAATAAAAACTATTTTGTGCTTAACTTTGCTTAGTTAACAGAACATCATAAATGTTTATGTTTTTATATAGCCTTCATGCTTGTCACTTTTATTAGCTGGATAATAATCCATCTAATAATTTATATTAATTTATTAAACACCATACTTTATATTTTTTAACTTTTATTTTAAGTGTAGGGGTACATGTGCAGGTTTGTTACATAGGTAAACTTGTATCATGGGGGTTTGTTATGCAGATTATTTCATCACCCAGGAGTTAAGCCTAGTACCCATTAGTTATTTTTTTAATCCTCTCCCTCCTACCACCTTCCACCCTCCGATAGGCCCCTGTGTGTGTTGGACCCCTCTATAGGTCCATGTTAAACACTGTATTTAAATTTTCCCTCTCCCTACCTTTCTCTTTCTCATTCTCGTCTTTGTTATTTCTCTCTCATAGTACAATGAACATGTTGGCATGCACAGTTTTTGCTTCTGTTGTACTATTTCCTTAAGATACATTTCCAGGAGTGGACTACTGGATCAAGGGGTATGACCATGTTTACGGCACTTGGTACATATTTTCATATTGATTTTTAAAAGTATTCCGTTCAAAGCATATGAGTGTTTCAACTAGGACAACCACACCAACACTGCATGTTTCATTAAAATTTCTTGTTGCTAATTTATTAAACTATAAATGGCGCCTCAAGCTTCCTTTGATTTGTGATTCTTATTCCAAAGTGGTGATGGCTATTTTCTCATCTACCTGTTGACTGCTCTGACGTCTCATATAGCTGTTCTCTTTCCCTAGACCATCCCTTGAAAGGTGCTTTGTATAAATACGTATGTACTCTTCATGCGGAGGAAATATTAACCCTTTTCCTTATTCTCCTATCCTTGAGGAAATGCCAGGAAAAAAAAAGTTAACTTGACATATAAAATTTTAGTGACAAATCCTTCTACAGAACGAAGTCTAAAACTGAAATAATCAAGAGATTGAAGCATGAGCAAGCTATTTGGAAATATATAGGTAAATATAAAGAGAAACAGCTGAAAGATTTTAAAGTAGTAGCTTCTGGGGGGCATGCACGGTGGGGGACAGGGCAGAGAGCTGCTCTTTTTCGTAAGTCTGACATAACTATTTGACTTTCTACGTGGCAATTACAACTGATGAGAAAGATCAAATTAAATTTATAAATTTTTCTCCACAAATGAATTGGCAGTTAACATAATGCTCTGTGTGTCTGCTTGAGAAAATATTCCAATTAAGCTTTCTTTTCTGAAAAATTAATTTATGTTTTTCACCTCCTCCCCATTGCTCACAGCCATAGGATGCTAAAAGGAAGGGATAAAATCTGGCCACATTGTGTTCAAGGTTACTATTAGAGTCATGTCTTTCTGAATTCCAGATTATCTTTACTTCCCTGTTTTAATGCATTTTGCATAGATTTAATTAGAGCTCCTACATTGCAGTGGGGATCCAAAACAGGAGGGGGGCTCTCTCTCCAGAGAAAAACTGATGCTCATTAACAAAGAAATGGATCTTGAAATTAATTGTACTTATGAAACCCAAGATTCAAATACACAAGAGCAGTGGACTGTCACCCTACTCTCCTGTAAGAGCAAATAAAAAATGACTGAGATGAATCATGTCCCCTAAAACCAAGCTTATTTACAATCTGAGACCACCTACATTGAATCTTCACTCTGTCACTTTTCAGGTGCCTGACTTTGGGTAAGTTATTTAACCTTTTTTGTCTCCATTTTCTTATCCATAAAATGGAAATAATAACATTTGCCTCTTGTAGTTTTTGTAAAAATATCATGAGCAAATAACATTTAAAGGGCTTAGAACAATGCCTGTCATACAATAAGAACTCAATAAATGTTTCTGATAAGTATTATCTTTGTTGTTATTCTCATTTTGGCAGTTCAAGTGTATAGGAAACATTGTCCATGATCATGAGGCATGGCATAATTATGATTAAAGATCTTTATGGAATTAGAAGTCAGACATATTTAGATACTAACGTTGGCTGTGCTGCTTATCAGCTAAACAACTCTGGGTAAGACACTAATTTCCTCATTTGTACATTGAATCCTGATATCTGGTTCTTAAGGTTGACTATGAAGATCAAAGATGACAATGTGTCTGAAATCTGCTCTTCCAGTTTTGGCATTATATATATTTTATATATATTAATATATATATAATATATATATCATAATATATAATATATATCCCCTATATAATATATATATAACTTCAGAGGTGAACGAAGCAGGGCCATGGGAAGAATTAGAACAGTTACCTGAGATGGGCTGGGTGCGGTGGCTCACGCCTGTAATCCCAGCACTTTGGGAAGCCGAGGCGGGTGGATCACGAGGTCAGGAGATCGAGACCATCCTGGCTAACACAGTGAAACCTCATCTCTACTAAAAATACAAAAAATTAGCCAAGCGTGGTGGCAGACACCTGTAGTCCCAGCTACTTGGGAGGCTGAGTCACGAGAGTGGCGTGAACCCGGGAGGCAGAGCTTGCAGTGAACCGAGATCATGCCACTGCATTCCAGCCTGGGCAACAGAACAAGACTCCGTCTCCAAAAAAAAAAAAAAAAAACAAGTTACCTGAGATGGTTGGAGCTGAACCATCTTCTCGTGTCTTAATAGCGCCAATTGCAGGTGATTGGCGGAAGAGCAGTGGAGCAGAGAGGATATTGAACATGTGTTTGTTACTTAACCCACAGTCATTGTTGAGCTGTGCTGTGCTAGGAGATAAATCAGGTCACTTCCCTCAAGGATATTAAGAAACAAGAAACAAAGATAAACATAATTAGAATACTGTGTTCTAAGTACTAGAATAGAGCTATGCAGATGGCTGCAGAGAGGAGAGGTACCTAGGATGTGGGGAAGCTGCTTGGTAGGGAGGTGTGTA
Organism: Pongo abelii; assembly: GCF_028885655.2. Taxonomy (NCBI): domain Eukaryota; kingdom Metazoa; phylum Chordata; class Mammalia; order Primates; family Hominidae; genus Pongo; species Pongo abelii. The sequence goes on from NC_071995.2 coordinate 96,500,336, forward strand.
TCTATTGCTGTATAACAAATTGGTCCAAAACTTAGTAGCTTAAAACAGCACACATATATTATCACATTGTTTCTGTGTGTCAGGAATCTGGGCACAGGTTAGCTCAGTCCTCTGTTTCACAGTTTCTTGTAAGCCTGCAACCAAGATGCGAGCATAAGTATGCAGTCTCATCTGAAAGCTCCACTGGGGACATATCCACTTTCAAGCTCTCATGGTCATTGGCAGAATACATTTTTTGGTGTGCTACTGGACTGAGAATTTTAATTCCTCCCTGTTGGCTGAAGGCTGCCCTTTGTTCCTTGCCATGTGAACCTATCCAGCATGGCAGCTTGCTTCATCAAAGCATGCAAACCTAGAAGGCAGAAAAGGGAATCTGCTCATGAAATGAACACAATTGTTTGTCACCTTACCATGGAAGTGACATCCCATCACTTTTGCCAGTGCTTGAAAATAACTAGGTTAGCCTACTCTCAAGGTGAGGGGATTACCAAAGGGCAAGAATACTAGGAGCGGGGACCATTAGGGATCATCTTAGAAGTCGGTGGACTCTAAAAGGACTCATGAGCTGATTTTTAAAGCAGGAGAATGTCACGTCAGTCTACAGGGATGGAAAGTAGGTGGTCATGGAGGAGACAGGGCAAGTAAACAAGAAATGAGAAAAAAGATAAATAAGTTATCTCAAATCTTAAGGTATGTTATCTCTTGTGGAAAAAATGGAAATGTGATAAGCTTCAAATAATCGAATGAAAAGGAGACAATTGATATAGATAAGGCAAGAATAGGGGTGAATTTTGAGTGGAAAAACAAAGACCATTATATTCTTACCTGTGGAGTGGTTTGAAAGCCACACTGCTGATGAGGGTTATTTTCCTAAATTTACTTTGAATTGGTGAGTGGAAGAGAGGTCAGTGTGACAGAAGTGGGCAGCGCTCATATGGGGATGGCTGAGGGCAATACAGCTGTCAAAGTGTTTCCCTGACTTTTTATTTTTAAATTATTTATTCAATAAATAGGCCCCCTTTTTAAACTGCATGGCCATTTAATTAATTAATTAATCACAATGTCAGTTATTATACTTTCCTGTATCTTTTTAGTTTTTACCATACCCCATGTTCTCACTTTGTTGTTTCCCTGATGTGATTACAAAGAAAAAGATTGCAAAGATTACTGCCATTATATTGAATATTTCAGCCTAGAACTTGACATTCTCACTGGTCCCCATTATGCCAGCCAAAGAAAGAAACAGTCAAAACATATTTGAAGTTACCGTAATGAGGAAAAATGATTGATAAGTACTCTCCACTGAATTTTTAGATTCAATTTGGTCACTCTACTTTGCCTCAATGTCTGTAGCTATAAAACGAGAGTAACATAACCTACCACCTCTATCTGTTAAAAGAGATAATGTAGTACAGGTGGTTTGAAAATTATAAATTTTACATATAATATTCAAAAAAGTTATTCATTCCAAAAATGATCATGAGCGCACTGCACTAGTGTCTAATAGAACTGAGTCTGTCTGCTTGAGTGGCTCAAGGGCAGCAGGAATGAAAGACATTTCAACAATTCCTTAGAATACAGTTTCTCAAGCATGATAATGAAGATTTATATAAAAGTGATTAAGGCTATTACTAAATTTATCACATCATATTTTAAATAGTTGCCCTATCATAGTAAAGTCACACAACAGCATTTTAAAATATTATTGAGTACCTAGTTTTGTTTAATGTGTAGTGTGGTAGTTAAGCACATGAACTCTGGAGAGAGCCTGCCTGAGTTCAAACTCTGGCTCTGATAATAACTGTGTGAGCTTGGGCAAGTTGCTTAACCATCCTGTACCCCAGTTGCCTCTTTTGTAAAATATAGATAATAATAGTTCCTATATCATAGAGGTGTTGTGAGGATGAAACAAGTTAATACAAGTGAAGTTCTTAGAACAGAACTTGGCACATAGTAAGCAAAAGTACAAATGTTTACCTTTATAATATGGTCAAAGCACTGTGTCCAGACCAAAGGATGAAGCAATGAACAAGAATATAGTCCCTTCCATCCAGTAACTTGGAGCCTGATGAATGCGTATCAAGATCCACTACACATCAAATCACCTAGACCAGAAACCTGGAAGTTATCTTAGATACATCACTTTTCCTGAATTCTACCACTGTACTCCCAGCCCTCACAGTCAGTCACTGGATCAGATCATGTACACTTTCCTGTCTGTTCCTTTCTTCCCGACCCCACAGCCCCTGGATTTATCCAGTAACTCATCTTCTGTCATCTGCATCAGTGTCCTTGGTCCCAATGTATCCTCCATGATGCTGGCGGTATATCTGAGTACCCATACCCCTGATTTCAACCACTCCAGTGTTTTCTCGCTGCCTCCTGGAACAACTACAAATTCCTTAGCAAGATCCTTTATGATCTGTTCCTTGCAGACCTCAACTTGCTTACAGGCAGTATGTATAATGGTTAAGGATAGACTCAAAACCAGACAATTTGAATCCAGCTCTACCATTGATAAGCTCTAGAATTTTCCTCAAGTTACCTATCTTTGCTGGGCTCTTTTTCCTCATCTATTAATGGAGATAATATCTACCTCATAAGGCATTTGTAAGAATTAAATGATTAGACATACATGAAGTACTCTGGCATGGAGTAAGCATTATATGAATGTTAGCAACAATTATTATCTACCCAGTCTTGAATTCTTTTCCCTTAATTCCACCATCCATTACAGCTATATAGGACATTGTTCATTCCCTACATACTCTCTTATTTATCTGTTCCTCTCTTTCCTCATATCATCCTATGTAGTGGACAGACCTAAGGGGACCTTCAGTCAGTCCTTTATCCTGGTGTTCATACCTTTGTGCAGTCCCCTCCCCTTGGGTACAGGTGAGACCTGTGATTGCTTCTAACCAATAGGATATGTTAAAGGTGATGAGGTGTCACTTACATGATTTTGTTACCTTATATAAAACTCTGTCGTGGCAGGCTAGAGATTCTCCTTGCTGGCTTGATAAAGTAAGAGGCCATGTAGGGAAAGACCACATGGCAAGAAACTGGGCAGCCTCTAGGGACTGTGGCTGGCCTCTAGGACCTGAAAATTGACTCCATCTAATAGCCAGAAAAAATCTGAGGGCCTCAGACATACAACCACAAGGAAACAAAAGCTGCCAACAACTGAAATGAGCTTACAAGTAGGTTCTTCCCCAGTCAAACTTCCAGATGAGAATGCAGCCCACTTAACATGTTAAATATACCCTTGTGTGACCTTGAGCAGAGAATCCAGGTAACCCATGCCCAGACTCTTGACCCACAGAAACTATAAAATATAGGTATTTGTTGTTTAGCCTTCTACATTTGTGGTAATTTGTTACCACCCCCAGCTGTCTTCACTTGGTGAACTCCTACTCAACCTTCTGTTTGTGTTACGTCCTCTGTGAAGCCCACCCTAATGCTCCTATGCACAGATGGGCTTTCCCTCCTGACACCCCAATTGCACCTCTCACACCTTTCCATAACAGAACTAGTTGCACTACATTGCTATTATTTAAGTTTTAAGTCCATAAGAATAAAGCTGTATTTTATGCATCTTTGATTTCTCAGTTTCTAAAACATAGTGACAATTTTGTAGAGAAAAGAAAAGAGAGAAACTTAACAAAAATGTAGCATATCAGGGCAACTAAATCTGCTCGATAAATGTTTGTTGATAGGTGAGTGAAAGTATTTTGATTATTTTCTTCTCTGCTCTGTTGAATTCTACAGAAATGCTTTCATTTCACTCTGATAGGCATCTCAAATATTGAGGCTATCATCATAATAGAAGATTGAATTATCACTAACTTGGATTGCCAACAAAAAGTGAAAATAGCATTGAGAAAAGAACTACTACACTAATAAAAATATTTTTATTTACTTTTATGGCTAAAAGAAAGCTTTGGTAAAATAAGGTCTAACTATTAGATTAAGAAGTGATGCGAGCAATTTTTCAGTATGCCAAGTACTGGAAATGCATGCTTAAAAAGATCAGTTGATAGGAAGCATGGTAAAACTCAAACAACTTTGAAAACATCTCATTTAACTTTATTCAGTAGAAATAAATAATAGAACTGACAGTTTCCCAATTTCTCAAACTTTTTATAAAAAAATAATTTTTTAATATTTAATCTCTTTGAAGGAAAAGTGAAATAGTTAACTTGCCAGTTCTTTTTTTCTAGGGTAATTGTCACTTTGGAGTATATGGGTTAATTCATGAGACGGCTTAAGTTGATTATCTATTCTTATTGTGTGAAATTATTGTTTACTCTGTGTGTGTGTGTGTGTGTGTGTGTGTGTGTGTGTGTGTGTGTTATATTGCATCCAAGAAGAAATAAAAACAGAAGAGGTCCACTGTAAAGAAAAAAAAGTATTAAACCTTGCCAAAGCATAATTTAACCACAGATGAAGTCTTAATTTTTTCCTAGTGTCTGCTTTCTGCAGGTCAGAGCCACTGCAGGCAGGCAGATGATGAACAATCCAGCTACTGAGATTGGAATGATGGATGGGTATATGGACGGACACATGCTGATAACTTTCAGTGACAGCAGCTGCCCTACAGTGTTAGGTTAGTTACTGAGAGGAATAAATTAAGTATTAACTTCTAACAACAACAGCTATTTCACATTGCATTTGTGTCCAGCAACTTCTCACTTAATCCACTGTTGCTTGAGGAGATATTTCAAATGTCAAACATGTAATGCCCAGTCCCCAGCACATGGTAAGGATACATTAATATTACTCAAACATAAATCTGAATTGCTGCTCTAAAACTGTTCCCTGCCTTTGGGAACTGAATGCTTGCCATTGGAACCGGCATTACCTACACTTATATTAATTTGGTAGGCTAAACACTGAAAGTTTAATGATGAGGGTTGAAAGAAAATCTGTTTTATAACTTATGCTTGCACAATTCCAGTGAGAAAAAGCACACACATTGGATTTTATTATGGTCTTTTGGATTGAAGAAAAAAAAAGACAGTAAGTTGGTGGGGGAGAGGTGAAGTAACTAACAGTTTTAGCAGAGTAGCCGATGCACAATATTGCTCCAAGCTTTTGTTAGCCTCAGGGCTCTTCGATCTTGGGCCACTCTGTGTCTACTGCATAAGAATGGAGACTACATTACTTTTCTATTGCTGCTGTAACAAATAACCACAAATATAGTGGCTTAAAATGAAATACAGGAAGGGCATCAAGATGGCTGATTAGAGGCAGCTGGTACTCACCTCCTCCACAAAAAAGAATCAAAATAGCAAGTAGATAATCACACTTTGAATAGATCATCTAAGAGAGATCACTGGAATTCAACAAAGAGTGGCAGGAAACACCTAAGGCAAGGAATGAAAGGGAAGGAGGCAGCCTACTCTCCCAGGATCAGCTGAGAGCCTGGCGAGGCTCCCCAGTGTGGGGAATGGGGAGGTGAGAGACCCCTAGCAGCAGTCCATATTCCCACCATGGACTCTTGCAATTCTAGCCACAAGAAAGCTCTTTGAACCTCATGGACCCTGAGACTAACATAAGGAACTGCCTAGAGACCATGCAATAGTACTGTTCCAGAGAGGGAGCTCACACTGGGTCCCACACACCTCCTGAGTCTTAAGCAGCTATAACGTGGCACCATTTTGAAAGCACAGCCCCCACCAGACTGCATCCTGCCCTGGGATCCAATAGCCCCTCATCTCCACATTCCTGGTGCCCCATGGATATCTGCCACCTGCAGTCACTGCTGCTCCTGGCTGCTGGGACCAGGGCCAATGTGCAAACCATTGGCAGTAACTTTGCTGTCCCCAGCAGTGGGGTTGGCACGCATTTACTAGTGCCCTGACGACAGGCTATGCCACCTGCAGCTGACACATGGAACCAAAGCATACACACTCCCCAGCCACCTGCCTACAGCTGCTGCCACCGAAAGCAATCCCACCCCCACTATCATCAGGGCCAGAGTGCAGCTGCTGCAAAGCCCCCAGTCTGAGTATTCCCCCAGGGCCTGGGGATCACTGTGCCCCTCTCTACCACAGTCAGCACCTGCACACACCAACTGAGGCCCTGAGAATGGGGTTACCTGGCCCAGCTTCACCCACCCCAGTGCCCAAGCACACCACTCAGGGACCTGGGGATGGTCCTGCAAAGTCCACCACTGTTGGCACCTCAGCACTCATTTTCAGGGTCTGAGGAAGGGCCCACACAATCTGCCACTACCACTACAGCTGGCACACATATGCTACCTGTGGGCCTGGGGACTGGCCTGCCCAGCTTTTTAGAGCCACTCCCAACACCAGTCCAGACTGCTTGGAAGCCAGACGGTTGTCCTGACACTGCTACTGCCATTATGCATGTCACGCCCACTGCCCAAGAGCATGAGGACCCATCCACCTGCCCTGTCTACCACTGCCACTGTCAACACACATGCGAGCCACCTAGAGGCCCAGGAATCAGCCTGCCTGGACCTGCCAACACCAGTGCCAGTGTATGACACCCAACAGCTATAAAATACACATTTTTCTCATCAGTAGATGAAACATTCTCTGGGATATACCATATGTCAGGACACAAAACAAGTCTCAACCAATTTTTAAAAATTGAAATTATATCAAGTATCTTCTCAAGTACAATGGAATAAAACTAGAAAAATAAAGAAAACTAGAATAAAACTAGAAAATAAAAATAAAAACTTGGGAAACTACGAATAGATGGAAATTAAACAACAAGCTTCTTAGTGACCATTGGGTCAAGAAAGAAATTAAGGAGAGAATAAAAAAATTTCTTGAGGCAAATGAAATTTGAAACACAACACACCAAAACCTATGGGATACAGCAAAAGCAGTGCTAAGAGTGAAATTAATAGCAATAAATGTCTACATCAAAAAAATTGAAAGACTTCAAATAAACAATCTACCATTGAAGTAGAAAAGCAAGAAAAAACAAAACTCAAATTATCAGGAGGAAAGAAATAATAATGATCAGAGCAGAACTAAATGAAATAGAGACTAAAAATAAAAATACAAAGCAACAATGAAATGAAAAGTTGATTTTACGAAACAATAAGCAAAATGTGTAAATCACTGGCTAGATTAACCAAGAAGAAAAGAAAGAACACCCAGATAAGCCAAATCAGAAATAAAAAAGGAGTCATTACAATTGATACCACAGAAATACAAAGATAATCAGAGACTATTATAAGTAAGCATTAACAAATTAGAAAACCTACAGGAAATTGATAAATTCCTGGACACATACAACATACTATGATCAAGTCAGGAAGAAACAGAAAACCTGAACAGACCAATAACTACAATAACTACTAATGAAATTGAATCAATAATTTAGAAGTCTCCCAACAAAGAAAAATCCAGGATCTTATGGCATCATTGCCACTGCTACTGCCAAATTTTACCAAACAATTAAAGAACATTAATTATCCTCAAACTATTCAAAACAATTGAAGAGGAGAGGATTCTTCCTAACTCATTCTACAAAGCCAGCATTACCCAGATTTCAAAACCAGACAAGAATGCAACAACAACAAAAAATAAAGCTATAGGTCAATATCCCTGACGAATATATATGCAAAAATCTTCAACAAAATACTAGCAAACAGAATTCAACCCCACATGTAAAAGATAATACATCATGATCAAGTGAGATTTATTCCAGGGATGTAAGAATGGTTCAACATACTAAAGTCAATAATGTGATTATTGTGATACATCACATCCAAAGAATAAAAGACAAAAACCATATGGTCATCTCAACAGATGCAGAAAAAGCATTTGATAACATTCTACATAACTTCATGATAAAAGCTCTCAACAAACTAGGCATAAAAGGAATATACCTCAACATAGTAATGGCCATATATGCCAAACCCACAGCAAACATCATACTGAATGAGGAAATGTTGAAAGACTTTCGTTTAAGAACTGGAACACGACAAAAATGTCCACTTTCACCTCTCCTATTTGACATAGTACTGGAAGTTCTAACCAGAGCAATCAAACAGGTGAAGAAAATGAAAGCCATTCACCTTGGGAAAGAGGAAGTCATATCATTCCTCTTTGAAGATGACACAATTTTACATCTTGAAAACCCTCCAGCAAAAATCTCTTAGATCTAATAACTAAATTCAGTAAAGTTGCAGAATGCAAAAATCAACAAACAAAAATCAGTAGCATTTCTGTACTGTAATAATGAACTAACTGAGAAAGAAATCAAGAAGGCCATCCCAATTTATAACAGCTGCCAAAAAACACCTAGGAATAAATTTAAATTTCATTTAAGGAGATGAAAGGCCTCTACAGAAAAAAAAGACCAAACATGGGTAAAATAAATTGAAGAGAACACACACAAAGGGAAAGATATCCCATGCTCATGAATCAGAAGAATCAATATTGTTAAAATGACCATACCACCCAAAGCAATCTACAGGTTGAATGCAATCCTTATCAAAATACCAGTCACTTTTTAACAGAAATGGAAAAAACAATCCTAAAATTTGTATGGAACCAACAAAAGAGACCAAATAGCCAATGAAATTCTGGGTAAAAAGAATAAAGTTGGAAGCATCATACTGCCTGACTTCAAAATATATTATAAGGCTATCATAACCAAAACAGCATGGTATTGGCAGAAAAACAGACACATAAACCAATGGAACAGAATATAGAATCCAGCAATAAATCCACATATTTACAGTCAATTGATATTTGATAAGGCACCAAGAACATATACTGGGGAAAGAATACCTTCTTCAACAAAAGGTGCTAAAAAAATTGGATTACCTATGCAGAAGAATGAAAACAGGATTTCTGTCTCTCACCATATACAAAAATCAACTCAAGATGAATTAAAGACTTAAATATAGGACCTAATACCCTAAAACTATTAGAAGAAACCATAAGGGAAACATTTCAGGACAATGGTCAAGGCAAAGATTTTATGACTAAGACATCAAAAGCACAGACAATAAAATAAAAAATAGACAAGTGGGACTATATAAAACCAAAATGCTTCTGCACAGCAAAGGAAACAATTAACAGAGTAAAGAGACAACCTGTTGAATGGAAGAAAACATTTCCAAATTATCCATCAGACAAGTCTAACATCCAGAATATACAAATAACTCAAACAACCATTTTTTAAAATCCCATTAAAGAGTGAGCAAAGGGCATGAATAGACAATTCTCAAAAGAAGACATACAAATAGGCAACAGGCATATGAAAAAATGTTCAACATCACTAACCTTGAGGGAAATGCAAATCAAAACCACAATGAGATATCATCTTACTCCAGTTAGAATGAATCTTATTAAAAGCACAATAAATCACAAATGCTGGCAAGTCTGCAGAGGAAAGGGAACTCATTCACTATTGGTAGGAATAGAAGTCATTAATGCCAATAGGGAAAACAGTATCGAGATTTCTCAAAAAACTAAAAATAGAACTACTATATGATTCAACAATTCCACTACTGGAGATATATCCAAAGGAGAGAAAGTCAGTATATCAAAAGGATACCTGCACCTCCACATTTATTGTGGCACTATTCACAATAGCAAAGATATAGAATCAACCTAAGTGTCCATCAACAGACAAATAGATAAAGAAAATGTGGTATATATACACAATGAAAGACTATGCAGTACTAAAAGATGAAATCATGTCATGCAGCAACATGATGGGACTTGAGGACATTATGTTAATTGAAATAAGCCAGACACAGAAAGACAAATATTGCTTGTTTTCATTCATATGCAGGAGCTAAAAGTCGATTTCATGGAAATAGAAAGCAGAACTATAGTTCTCAGAGGCTGGGAAGGATTGCAGTGGGGAATGAAGAGAAGTTGGTTAATAGATACAAACATACAGTTAGAAGGAATAAGTTTTAATTTTCCTCAGCAGAATAGGGTGACTATAGTTAACAAAAATATATTGTATATTTCAAAATAGCTCAAAGACAGGATTTGAAATATTCCCAGCACATAAACATAAAATGATAAATAAGGTTATAGATACCCTAAATACCCTAACTTGATTATTACACATTTTATGAATATAACAAAATATCACATGTATCCCATTAATATGTATAAGTATAAACAAAGAAACAAACACATTTAATCTCTTACAACTCTGAAGGAATTTTAAGAACCTCAAAATCAGTCTTACTAGACTGAAGTTAAGGTGTCAGCAGGGCTAGCTCTCTCTGGAAGCTCTGAGAGGAGAATCTTTTCTCTGCCTTTTTTCAGCTTGTAGTGGCCTCTTGCATTCTTTGACTTTTGACCCCTTCTTCCATCTTCAAGACACATTACCCAATCTCTGCTTCCCTCATCACATTGTCTTCTTTTCTGATAAGGACCCTCATGATTGCATCAGGCCTACACAGATAACCGAGGACAATCTGCTCCTCAGGATTCTTAAAGTGCAAAGCCTTTTTTTGTCATGTAAGGTAACATCCCCAGGATCTGGGGCTTAGCACTTGGACATTTTGGAAGACCATTGTCCAGACTTTCACTGGGATTTAGCCACAAGTCTAGCTGACAGAATATTCAGCATTAAATAAAATGATGCAAATTTAGGATCGAGACCAAATGTTGAACTAACAAAATGCCCTTTCAAGCATAAATATAGTACATTGCTTTGACGCCTTCAGCCAGTAGTTTCTCAACCTATCTTCCCTCCACAGGGAAAGGTAGCATGCCAGAACTTATTACAATAAAGATTGCATACTACCTATTCCCATGGTATGACATGGCTGAGACCACTGCTTAAGCCCTCTTAGGGTCCCACAGAATTTCCTGGAATCAGTAATTTACTAACTATATCCATGTGGATTCTTTTCAGGTACCGTAGTGATCCGAGCACATGAACTTATTTCTGATTGTGCTTGACAAACTCAGATGGAGCCTTCATTTATCAGCATAAAAATGTCCCCACATCATGCTTTCTCCTGACTAGCTTCATTTCTTTTCTCAAGCTCAGCCAACACAAAATACAATCAGCTCCTGGGCTTTACATTCTGTGATTGTACATATCGGGTCTTATTGTTTCCAGTAAGTGAGTAAAAATTGGGAGCCAGGAGATACTGCATTGCACTGAATATGATTCATTTCCCCCTGGTTTATTTGGCTCCCGATGTCATCAAAGACCAGTGTTCTGTTATACTTCCTATATTAGACAGGAACAGAGTTACCAGCTGGGAGCAGTTTGCCCTCCACCCCTGTGATAAATCCAAGTAAAGTTTGACCTGCCAATCTTGTGCCCCATCAGGACATCCATGGGCAGAGGGTTTCTTGACTTAATTAGAATCTGTCTTAATGGGCTCGCCAGGCCCTGGGAACCCAAAGATGCTCCTACACAGCAATTTTCTTTCTCTCCCTCTTCTTCTAGTTTGGCACAGCCTTGTCAACAGGTGTGATCAACAGTAAGGAAGCATGCAGTGCCAGTGCTCCCATTCTGGTCCAGGATGAGAACCCACGACTGAAAAGATGGTACTCACAGCCTCAGGCAAGCTGCCACGAGATTGTCATTCCTTGGCACTGGTGCCTGTGGTGAGCATCTAGGCAACTTTTGATTGGGCACCATGCCCTCCAAACAGATGGGCATGAATGTAGGCAGGCAAGAGACCATTTATTTATATCAACTGTATTTGCTGAGGGCAGGGTTCCCAGCTGGGAACATCAAAACAGCTCTTTGTCCTGACCGTCTGCAGCTCTGATGGAGGTGATGCTGCCTTGCAAATTCAGCTGGATTAATTTTGAAAAATAAGAACAATGTTTCTATGGACACCAGGGGACATTCTTGGCTCCCTTCAATGGTTCCAAGCACAGAGCAGGCTGGGCCCAGGTCATTTTAATAAAATCTCCCATCCCTGTTTGGATTGGGTGGGAAAGAGCCAAGAAAGCTTTCCAAATCGGGCCAAGTTTAGGTGAACAGAGTTAGCCCCACATGGAAGCCAGTTTTGTGAGTTCTTTTACGCACAACACCAAGTAGCTTCCAAAGAAAATTAAGCTGAAATCACCCGGACTCAGGAGCTAGGAAAGGCATTCTGATACTGCCCTGTTTTTCTAGGCATCCATTAACCTTCATGTTGTCCCTCCTGTAAATGATGAATGGGATCAAGTGTGAGCTGAAAGTGCAAGAGTAGACATTAGGGCTGGCTTCAATGAGAGTTTCAACTGGCTTTAAGGGTAAATAGATAAAAAAGAATTATTACCTACATATAGACATCTGAGCAATTGTAGGGGTCTCTAAACAGTACAACTTTATTATTAATATCAGTATTAACTACTAAAATATATTGCTTGCTTACATGTCCAGCGTTGTCTTAAGCACTTTACATGCAATCTTTCTGTTAATGTTTGTAATAGCTCTATCATCTAATAATAGCTCCATAGAGGTGCCATTATTAGTATCGTTACACAGATGAGCAAATTGAAGCTTAGAGAGACTTATTCAAACTCACATAGCTAGTACCTGGGATAGCCAGGGTACAAACCCAGGACTGCTTGACAACAAAAGCTGACACTATGTTCCACTTCCTCTAGAAACACAGGAAGCTGCCAGTCTATTTGGTAATTGGCTTGCCTAATTTGAGGGTGTTTCGTATAATAGTAGTTTAGGCCAATGCTTGTCAAACTTTCATGTGCCTACAAATTATCTGGGGGGAAAGTGCTAAGGTGCAGATTCTGATGCAGCAGACTTGAGAGGATGTCTGAGATTTCTGCATTCCTAACAAGCCCATGATGCTGGCACCCAGCAACAATGAGAGTAGCAAGTTTTCAATTTAGAAAGAACATTGGATCTCAACCTGAGCAGCATGTTGAAATGTTCTGGGGAAAGAATTTTGATGCCCAAATAGTATTTTCAGATATTCTGATTTAATTGCTCAACAACTGTTGGGTTAGCAATTCTCTTACCTACCAGTGTTTTGTCATTTGTTTGAAATGGGAATGCTGAATTGTAAAAGATGCCCTTGGTTACATGCTGTACAGATGGAAAATAAGACAATGAATGAAGATGTGTTGTTGTAGGACCCTCCCAGTTCCTAGTCAGTTCATTTTCCTGATGCTGATTATTTATAACGATGCTGGAGGCAGGTGATAGGATAGACCCTGCTACTCACGCAGTCCTTAATGTGAACAGCTGGGAGCAAGAGCAGACTGAGATCAGCATCACCATTGCAATTGTTTAAGAGCCAAGTGTTGACAAACTGTATGTTGATGGAGGGGATGAGAAATTACAATCAGAGACATCATCTTTCTATGATATGGGTTTTTTATTGTTATTTTTGGTTAAGAGGATCTAAATAGGAAAACCTAAGGCCATTCAAATCTAAACCGTGTCAAACCTTTCTTTAATCAGTTGTACATAACAAGCAATAGTATGGATCAGTTGTTCAATTATTGTATTTATTAGAGAAGAACAATTGATTCCATGTTGGCAGATATGTGACCATGGCTCTTTTTAGGGTTTCCTGCTAAGTGTGATCAAACCAAAAGGACTACAGATTATTATATTCAAATCAATATTTTTGCTGGCAAAAGCAAAGCATTCAGTGAGAAAAAAAGTATCTGCTTTTCAGAAGATCTCAGCCTCATGTATTATTGATGCAAAGATGATCAGATAAAAACTGGAACTTGGCAAGCTGTCAAATAAAAAATGCAGAGTGAATCAAAAATTTATAAAACAGTATTGAGTTATTACAATTCTATTATAGATACCAGTAATCATTTTTACTGAAACAAACCCTTTATATGACTGTACAGCTGGGATGTTAGGGTATGAGGATTTAAAACTCAACCTCATTTTGAGTGGAGGATACCACAAAATTAAAAATTAAGTGTAAAGAGTAAATGATTTAGGCACTGTGGCAGATTGAATAAAAACAATAGTTTGTTTTTTTTTTTTTTAATGGCAATGCTTTCCTTCTTGGGCCACATTTTGCTGACTTCCTTGAAAAATTACTGGCATTAGATTCAGAGCAGGATGAATTGCTTTACAGGATCTGTAAACCTAATTTGAGCATGTGCCAAGCACATCCACGATGCAAGATGTTGGGGAGGAAAAATAACTTGGTGAAATATTTTGTCACTTATGGATTTTCTTTTATAGAAAAAAGATTCCAGCTCTATAGTTTTATTAGCTGCCTCATCTTCTGTAGGGCCCGTCTCTCTCCCTTGCTGGAACTAACGTCTGACAATGCCAGAAATACATTCAAGAATGGAAAGATGACTGTCACCATTCTTAAATATTCAGAAGATAATTGCCAAAGTTAGAGCACCTTGACATAAAACATCCCTTTGGCCCACAAGCCAATTTGCCTATCCAAGATCAAATAAATAGCTATAATGATAAAATCGTGCAAGTCTGGATACACAATCAGCATTAGAAAAATGGCACTAAGAAAGTTTAACATCACCAGGTGCAATGACTCACATCTATAATCCCAGCACTTTGGGAGGCCGAGGCACGTGGATCACTTGAGATCAGGAGTTCGAGACCAGCCTGGCCAACATGGTGAAACCCCCATCTCTACTAAAAAACACAAAAATTAGCCAGGCATGGTGGGATTAGCCTGTAGTCCCAGCTACTAGAGAGGCTGAGGCAGGATAATTGTTTGAACCTGGGAGTTGAGGTTGCAGTGAGCCAAAATCACGTCACTGCACTCCATCCTGGGTGACACTTCATAAAAAAGAAAGGAAAGGAAGGGAAGGGAAGGGAAAGGAAGGGAAGGGAAGGGAAAGGAAGGGACGGGAAGGGAAAGGAAGGGAAGAAGGGAAGGGAAAGGAAGGGAAGGGAAAGGAAGGGAAGGGAAAGGAAGGGAAGGCAAGGGAAGGGAAGGGAAGGGAAGGGAAGGGAAGGGAAGGGAAGGGAAAGGAAGGGAAGGGAAGGGAAAGGAAGGGAAGAAGGGAAGGGAAAGGAAGGGAAGGGAAGGGAAAGGAAGGGAAGGGAAAGGAAGGGAAGGGAAAGGAAGGGAAGGGAAGGGAAGGGAAGGGAAGGGAAGGGAAAGGAAGGGAAGGGAAGGGAAAGGAAGGGAAGGGAAGGGAAAGGAAGGGAAGGGAAGGGAAAGGAAGGGAAGGGAAAGGAAGGGAAGGGAAGGGAAAGGAAGGGAAGGGAAGGGAAAGGAAGGGAAGGGAAGTGAAAGGAAGGGAAGTGAAAGGAAGGGAAGGGAAGGGAAAGGAAGGGAAGGGAAAGGAAGGGAAGGGAAGGGAAGGGAAAGGAAGGGAAGGGAAGGGAAAGGAAGGGAAGGGAAAGGAAAGGAAGGGAAGGGAAGGGAAGGGAAGGGAAGGGAAAGGAAAGGAAGGGAAAGGAAGGGAAAGGAAAGGAAGGGAAAGGAAGGTAAGGGAACGGAAAGGAAGGGAAGGGAAAGGAAGGAAGAGGAAGGGAAGGGAAGGGAAGGGAAGGGAAGGGAAGGGAAGGGAAGGGAAGGGAAAGGGAAGGGAAAGGGAAGGGAAGGGAAGGGAAGGGAAAGGGAAGGGAAAGGGAAGGGAAGGGAAGGGAAGGGAAGGGAAAGGGAAGGGAAAGGGAAGGGAAAGGGAAGGGAAAGGGAAGGGAAGGGAAGGGAAGGGAAAGGGAAGGGAAAGGGAAGGGAAAGGGAAGGGGAAGGGAAAGGGAAGGGAAAGGGAAAGGGAAAGGGAAAGGAAAGGAAGATTTAACAGTGAGGCCTGCATTCTGTCCTTGGCTTTTTCTCTCTGCCTAGGCAAAGAACAAAGAGGGTCTCTTGGAGCTGAAAACAATTCCAAAGAAAGGTAAGTATAGAGCACAACCAGAAACACTGCCTCTGCTCACTTTGTCTTTTAGAAACAGAATTCACTCCACTTAAATGGATCTTATAAAGAGTCAGAAAGGGAGAAATGCCTTGCTTAATCAGACCCAGAGCCAAATTACCCCATATTATGACCAAGATAAGAAAGTGTGGCAAACTTTCATCAGACTTCAATAGGCAAAACTGCCATGTAAATTACTTGTTTGCCAATTAGCCTTAATATTGCACATTGAACATTTTACCTAGAATTCTGATGCCAAGAAACCTGCAGGATTCATCAATCACTATGATGAAATAGCACAAAAAAACTCAGATTCTCTGCTGTGATATATGAATTATGTTGAATCATTATTTTTTGGCTTAATGTTTCATTCATGTCACCATGACTGTTTTCAAGAACATAAGGAAAAAGCAAATACAAGAAGAATTTTAATTTCCTACCGAGAACCAACTTTAAAAGGTTCCCATGGCACTTGCATTTGTCTTGGGTAACTGGTTACGTGCTCTGCTGTGTTCCCAAGATTAGGAGTTAATTATTCAGTGTTGATTATCCCAATTACTAGGCTAGCAAACTCAACAAGAGCCAGATGAGGGCTGGAGATCAAGTGAGCCATGAGATCTGAAGTAAGAACAAACTCAGTGTTTGAAATGGGCCTGCTGTTGCATGCTCTGCCTCTGTCAGAATCCAGTGAGGAAAACAGAGGCCACATTAAGAAGTATTGCACGCAGAAGAGATTTAGTACAAGGAGTTGGTTACATGTGTGTCAATAAAGGGCACAGCCTTTTGGACAAAGTATAAATAAAAATCCCTCAGGTGAAATGCTCTCCAACTGCACACAGGAGTTTAGTAGGCTTAGCCAACCACCCTGCTTCAAATTGCATTTCAGCCATTTGGATCTCCTGACTTGCTTCTACTGGGAAGAATAAACTCTATCCTTATTTCCTATCATCTATTGCAGGATGGAGTGACTGAAAATTGTTCAAGCAATTTCAATTGTGTTTCACCAACCGGGTGCCTTTGGCCATAAGGGGCCTTTTGGGTTTGCAATAGCTCTACTGTCATTTCCCTTCTTTGACTGATTCTGGTACAAATTGCTAATGGTTTCCAAAGTGTGGTCCTCTCTCTCACTAGAAGAGAAGTCAGATTCCTTCAAAAACACAGTTTACTCTTAGGTATATGTAGCGATGATGGGAGTGGAAGGGTAGCAGCAGAGGATAGGGACAGAGGCGACACCTCTAACACTAATCAACACCACTGATGAGTCCTGTTGGTTGTGCCTCCTAATTATCTCTCGAATTCATCCCCTTCACTACTCCCACAGCCACTGTGTTCCGCCAGGTCATTTCCTCTCTCAGCTTAAATATCACAACAGCTTCCTAACTGATTCCTCTGCCTTCTACCCAGCTCTCTCCCTATTCATAATTCTCCATAGCAGTGGTTCTTTACCAGGGGTGCACGGCCGCATCTGTTCCCACCCCCGACCAGCAGATATTTGAAAATGTGTGAGTGTGTTTGGGGGTTGTTGTGAAATGGAGGTGGGGCATGCTGGCTGGCATTAAAAGGCAAGATCAAGGACACTGAAATGCCTACTTGTGTTCATTTCCTATTGCTGTGCTAAAAAAAAAGTACTGCAAACTTCACAGCATAAAACACTCATTTGCCATCTTACAGTTCTGGAGGTCAGTGGTCTGACCATGGTGTGACTGGTCTAAGATCAAAGTTTCAGCAGGGCTGCATTTCTTAACGAGAAGCCCAGGGAGAAGAATCCCCTTCTCAGGTCATTCAGATTGTTAGCAGAATTCAGTCCCATGTTGGTGTAGGACTGTGGTTCCAACTTTCTTGCTGGGTCTCAGTAGTATTATTCTCAGCTTCCAGGGGACTCCCATATGTGTTGGCTCAAGGTCTCCTTCATCTTCAAAACTAGTAATGATGGACTGAATCCTTCTCACGCCTTGTGCCTCCTGCCTTCTTTTCTGCCATTCCTTTTTCTGGCTCATCTGTCTTCCTCTTCCACTTTAAAGGCCCATGATTAGACTGGGTCCATCCAATCTAAGTACTCCAGGATAATTTTCCTGACTTAAGGTTTATAACTCTAATTGTGTCTGTAAAGTTCCTTTTGCCATGCAATGTAACATGTTTATAGATTCTGGGAATTAAGACATGGACATCTTTGGGGAATCACGAATCTGCCAGCTACACCTGGAATGACTGATCTTCATAGCAAAGAATTGTTTCATCCAAAATTCTAATAGCAGCCCTGATGACAAATACTGAGTGAGTGGTCTTTCTAAAATGCAAATCTGATTGTGCCTCTTTTTTGCTTTAAAATCCATCAGGAAAATTCCCATTGCCCTAAAGACAAAATCCAGGGCAAAACCTTACCATGTTTTCAGGAAAGTTCTTTATAATCAAGCATCTCTGCTAATCTCTAACTCACATCTCACCATTCTGCCTCTGTCTCTGCCTCCTGGCTCCTGCCACACTGGATGATTTTCTGACCATCCTATGGAATCTCTTACCTTTTAATGTTTACCAAGGCTATTTCTTCCACCTGGGGCACTCCTTCCCCAAACTCTTACCCACCTCCCTTAACGCAGCTAATTCCAACTCAACTTTCAGGTTACAATTTAATACCTTAGTTCCTTGTGAAAGCCTGCCATGATCCTACAAGTTAGAGTTAGAAATCATTCCCATATGCTGTCATAGCAGCCACATGGCCACACACACACCATTTATCATACTGCTTTGTAATTTTTTTTTGCCTGTCTTTGATTCCCCATAAGCTCTAAGCTGTAAGAAGGCAGGGATGGTGTCTTATTTGCTGTTTTATCTATAGCACTCAGCTCCTACCTGGCATATATTTACCATCAATAAATGTTTATTCATTAAATAAATTACTTCATCATGTAGACTTTTATACAAAGGGTGCAATAAACTTGGTTTCAACTGCTCTATAATAGAGACATAATTATAACAATAGTCACACACCAAATTTTGTCATTCAGGGAGCATTTCATTTGAACTCTCTATCTGTATGAAGTAGGAATTATTATTGAGCCAATGGTATGGAGAAAATTAAAACTCAAAAAGGATAGGCCAGGTGCAGTGGCTTACACCTGTAATCTCAGCACTTTGGGAGATGGAGGCGGGCAGATCATGAGGTCAAGAGATCGAGACCATACTGGCCAACAAGGTGAAACCCCGTCTCTACTAAAAATACAAAAAAAAATGTGCTGGATACAGTGGCAAGTGCCTGTAATCCCAGCTACTTGGGAGGCTGAGGCAGGAGAATCGCTTGAACTCGGGAGGCAGAGGTTGCAATGAGCTGAGATCATGCTATTGTACTCTAGCCTGGCAACAGAGCAAGACTCCGTCTCAAAAAAAAAAAAAAAGAAAGAAAAACACACACACACAAAACAAAAAAAGGATAAACACCTGCAAGAGCACTTGGCCCTCAGGTGGTAAAGCTAAGATCCAAGGCTAGTTTCTGATTCCAAGCCAATACCATGGTACCTTTCTGAACCAAAAAGAGTACCTTATAGTTTATAAAACATTATGCCACAGACCTCATAACCTCACTCTAAGATTAAAATGTTGATCTCTTTTTTGGACATGAAGAAAGATACTCATCAAAGTTAAGTGACTTGGCCAAAATCACACAGCTAATATGTGGCAAATTCAGACTAAAAGTCAGATATTTTAATTATATTCCTCTTGTTCTAATCATACCATCTACAAACTGGGAAGAAGCTAGAACTTGGAGACTGGAAGAAACTACCTTGGTAAGGTATTCTCAAAATCTTTGTGTCATCATCTCATACCTCCCTGCACACACACACAGCCAATAAAGAACTTAGACCAATGAAAAATCTATTTAGAAAAAAAAGGGAACTCCTCTATTCATGAATCACTTATATATTATGCAGGTGGCAAAAAGACAAAGAAAATGTTATGTGAATTCAACCTCCAAAAAGATGATAGGTGGTGAATAATGGCAGTTAGTTAGCTTGAGAACAAATGCTGATTATCATAGTTATCAGAATACATACATGGTATAGAATTCAACCTTGAGATAAGAAATCTGTCACTATAGTGTATGGGTTAGGACTCTGTTGGCTCCATTGTAGCCAGTGTCCAACAGGGCCTCTAGTAGTCTTTCCCTCTTGGTATTCATACCCTTGTATATTCCCTTCCCATATGGAATCAAGATTGACCTAGTAAACAACAGAATACTAAAGATGTGATGGTATGTCACTTTCAAGGTTAGGTCATAAAAGACATCTGCATCTTCCACCTTGGTCTCCCGGATCACTTAACTTAGGGAAAGCCATCCGCCATATCATGAGAGCACAAGCAAGGCTGGGGAGAGGCTTCTGTGTGAAGAACTGAAACCCCCTACCAAGAGTCAGTACAGGCTTATCACCACATGGCTAAGCTACCTTGGAAGCAGATCTTCTAGCCCCAGTCAAGCCTTTAAGTGGCTGTAGCTCCAGCAAACATCTGAATGAACATTATGAGAAATCCCGAGTCAAAATCACCCAGCCAAGCAGCTTGGAATCCCTGACCCACAGAAACTGAGAGATAATAAATGTATATTGTTGTCTTAACCCACTAATTTATTACACAGAGATAGATAACAATACAGGCAGCAAGTGATAACTCCTATTTGAACTAGCTTTAAACAAACTGGGACCTCTTAACCTATATAAGTAAGGAAAGTCTCAGGAGACATGGCCTTAGGGAGAGTGGAACTAGATACTCCAAAGGGGCCAGGCTCCTTTTTCTTTCTTTCTCATCTCTGCTTCTCTCTGCACATATGTTGCATTCTCTTAGTCTTCCTCCACCTGACAGAAAACATGGCCACCAACACCATCAGGCATTACATCTGACTTTCTCCCATCCCAAGTTCTAAAAGCATGGAAAGTACTCCAGTTGGCCTAAAAATGGATCACTTGCTCATCCTAGACCAATCAGTGGAGGCCTAGCTGGTGGAATCAGTAAAAATGTCTGTTTCCATCCAAACCGCATTATTAGGGTGAGGAAAAGAACGTTTCTTAGAAACAACATGGGGTGGGCAGTTTCCTTGGAAGAGAAACAAGCAGTCCACTACTCACTGTATGTTCACATAGGAGAATGAGGACACATACATATGCATGCACAAGGGGTTTCTCTATGCTAATCCTGGGGTGACAGTTAACATCATTATTTTCATGAATCATTTTATCACCTGGCCCTAAGGAAAAGCCTGTCTCTAGCCAGGAGAACACATCAGCCAGATTTCCAATGAGAAGTAAATCTTATCTTTCAAAGAGAAAGGAAAAAAAATAGCCTAAAGCAGCCCCAAAGTAGAAAATACTTCTGAGATTTCTTTTCTGAGAACCTAGGGTCTAGATTATGAGAGAGGAATAACAATAATAATGATAATAGATGCCATCTATCATGCACATGTCAGGTACATTAAGCCACTGGATATCATTTTGACTCATATCACACAACTGATAAATGCCAGAGCCTAGATGACTCCTGAGTCTGTCTGTTGCCAAAGTCTGAACTCTTAATCACTATGCAAAATACCAGAGAAAGAATTACAGAAGCCCAAGACTCAACCAAGACCATGGTTAGCTCCTAAGCTAAAGAAAAGCAGAGCAAGCTGTCCTCAGCTCAGAAGCTATTTTCTGTAAATTTCATGTCAACCAAGATCTCATTTCAGCATTCCCCTGAGAGCCAGGTGGAAGAACTGAACTCCAGCTCACTCCTGCTGCTCTTGTCTATGAAACAGAGCAAGACCCAATGCAAAACTTTTCAGAATTTTGTTATAACAAAATCTCTATTTTTCATTGTCTTCAGAAATAAGTTTTGCAAATCAATTCCAGCTTTGGGTGGCTCTCAGAGGCAGTTACATAAAAAGAAAGACCATTTGACTCATTCCTGCTGAGAGTGGGCCACATTGCTCTCTTGGAAGAAGGGAATTTAAGTGTTCATCAAGGCAGGCATGACATCATCACTGACAAGTCAGGCCAACCTTCAGATGAGGACCATGTCTGTTGTTTGTTAACTGTGTCTTGGGGAAGTTAATACTTCCATGTCAAGATTTCTTTATCTGAAAAAAAAAAATGTGCCTCTATCTCATATTTAGCAGGGTTATTGTGAAGACCAAATGAGACAACACATGTGGAAACACCTAGCAAAGTACTTAATGCTATAGTTTGAATGTTCGTCCCCTTCAAACCTTCCATTGAAATTTGATCCCATGTTGGAGGTGGGGCCTAATGAGGGGTGTTTGGGTCCCCGTGGTGGATCCCCCATGAATAGAGTAATGCCCTTCCTTGGGGGTGAGTGAGTTCTCACTCTATGAGTTCCTGCTAGAGTTGGTTTTAAAAAGAGCCTGGCACCTACTCCACTCTTGTTTTTTTCTCACCATGTGATCTCTGCACACACTGGATTCCCTCGCTTTCTGCCATGGGTGTAAGCAGCCTGAGGACTTCACCAGATCCCCAGCCTTGAACTTTTTCAAACATCAGAAATAATGTGAAATGACTGAAATAAACCTTTTTTCTATATAAATTACCCAGTCCCAGGTATTCCCTTATAGCAACACAAAATGGACTAAGAGACACTTGATACACATTTGTGGCATTTGTCTTCCATCATCATGGCTGTGTTTTGCTCTATGTTACAGTGCATGCAGCTTTTCTCCTCAAAGAGGTTCTAAGTTCCACTTGGCAGCATCACTCTCTTATTCCCACTCTGTATCCCACACATCACTCATGAGCAGGTAAGGCTTGATGTGCTAACAGTGGCTTGTGCTGGACTCCACAGAAAGCAGATTTTCAAAACCAGCAAGCAGCATGTTTTCTGGCATGCCACAATATGCCATCATCTCACTAGACAATAATAATATAGATGAACACTTGAAAATTTGAACAGACAGATATCTAACCTAATTGACTCAGTGGCTATAAGAGACAAGCCTATGAATACATATAAACATTTTAATCCTACATGGCAAAAAGTGTGTCATTGGGTGTAAGGAGTTAGTTATAGTCTCCACTCTCATCTGGGCAACTGTGCCCTTTCTCCAATACCTGTTGACAAGGAACCCCAAGGTGGCCACATTGCAAACTAAATGATCTCTGCAAGTTTATGCAGTTGCACAGTTGGCTGGACCAGAGACAGCAAAATATGATGCAACTAGGAATCAGATGAAGATTTGGACCAATCTGATCCTTTCCCTTGAGAACATGAACTTCGAAATACCAAGGAACAAGGCAGTGCCAGAAGGGCATTCAAACTGAAAGAATACCATTGGAAGACAAATTAGAGTAGGGGATGAAGACTGGAGTCCGTCAGCCTGGATCCATGTGTTAGCTTTGTCAGTTCCTGCCTATGTGATATTGGGAAAGGTACTTTCTCCAAGTGTTCTCATCTGTAATATGGAGATGATAATAGGACTTCCCTCGTGGAGTTAGTATGAGGATTAAAGAGTAAATGTATATGAAAAGTACTTGGATGACTGACATATATAAGCAATGGCTGTTATTATCAGGTGGACTCCAAGATCAAGCAAAGCCCACACCTTGTGCAGACCACGATGAGAAAGTAGAAACTGTGAGAATGCCTAGGAAGCTCTGAAGTCAATACTGAGAGAAGAATGGGGTATGTGCGTGGGGAACCCATGAGTCACACAGACCCTCTAAAGCATGAGAAAGACACACAGAGCATAAGATATCTTCAAGCTGACCCCTCTTGAATGTCCTTCAGCTCTTTGGAGGATGGGTCAACCTGCCTGTTCTCTGAGCTGGGAAACCTAAAGAACCTAATATTTGGTACAAGACGGAGCCTGAACAAACAGAATTGTGTTTTTACTGCAAGTCCACAAAGTCTTCATGAAGATGATGTATCCCGATTTTTTTCAGTAAAGAGATAAAAATGAGGCCATGAAAAAACCACATTGACATGCCCCTTACCTCATCATAAATTGCTGGTGAAAGCCCCAAGTTGGCACATCTGAGCTTTCTCCATCTAGCAAGTGATAACCCTTATCAAAGGAGCAGAGTCTGAAGCAAAGAATGTCTTGCAGCCCTGATAAGCTCCAAGGCGCTGGGCCAGGGTAATGGACCATAGGCGATGGAGTGGTGTCTGCCAAGCTCAACAATACAGCATTGTGGCTGCATTGGAAAATGTTTTAATTTACATTTTCAAGCGCAAAATATTTTCCCCTCATGCTTTAGCTAAATTAGGTAGTTAAAGTCTGTGAAGTGGCAGTAATTGGAAACAATGGATTTTATATTTGACATTTATTATTTTAGTGGAATCTGTTTTACATTTACATCAAACATCCAAGGACCCCTGCAGAAGTTTCCTTTGCTATTGCATTATCATTTAGCTCTAATAATGCACTTTGAATTCCCAATTCTCAATTATAATTATATCATTTCAGATAGAGTAAGAGATGGAGTAGAGACAAACCTTCACTGGAAATTGTACCCCTGTGCTTTCCTTTCCTTGTGTTGAACTTTGATACATTAACAATTTGCTCAACATATTTTTATCCTAATTCTTTAAAGTTTCATATTGTTCTCTAATTACTTTATATATTTTGATCTTACTTCCCCAAAAACCTACTTAGGGACAAAGATCATGTTTTGTCCATATATTTGCTTGAATACAAGTACATAATGAGAATCAAGAAATGTTTCTCTACTCAGAACAGATCAGTGTTATCTTATGGGAAGTGGGGAGTAGAATCGAAGGGAGGACAAAATTCCTTTTTGTTTAAGGAAAGATTTTCTTACAGAGCTGCTCGAGATGGATTAGGCTAATTCAGAAAGTAGTGAATTCTTAGTCCCCAGAAATGTTCAAAGGAAATTTTAAATAATCACTCTTCCTATTCTCTAATTTGACTCAAACTAGAAATTGTAAAATATAGTTGTCAGTAGTTCTATAGATAAGTTTTGGCTTTACCTAAAGCTCTGCTGTAATGGATGTCCCATCTGAGACCACTTCATAACAAGGAAATGGGCCAAGAATGAAAAGGTTTGGAGTCAGAAAGAATTGGGTTTGACTCATAGCTTCACATCTTAATTCTGTGTGATCATGGGCAAAATGACCTAATCTCTCTAAGCTTAAGTTTCCTAATCTTGCAATGACATTAATAGTGTAACTCTTATGAAAATTGAGAATAGGTATCCTTGTAATGAACTGGATGTCCTGAAGAGCCCCCAATACTTAAGAGAGACCACTTCTTTTGTGGTGGGGGAAAGTTAAAAAATACCATTTAATTCTTGACTTTCATAAGTACAGAAATACAAACCGATCAAACTTTTGGAACAGAACTCAAAGACAGCCACCAGAAATAAAAAAAAAAAAGAATGAGTACCTTTCAAATCACAGGGAAAACTGAAAGTGACAGAGAAAAAAGAAAAAAGAAAGGAAATCTAAGACAACAGAAACTATAAAGCAAAATGACATAACGAAAATAACCTACGTTTGTTAATGCAAATTAAAGTATTAATGCCAGGAACTAATATTTTAGTATTAAAATTCCTTAAATTATTCGTTCTCTACTAAAGCATTAGTTCCTGGTACTAATACTTTAACTTGCATTATAAAGTCCTTACTATGTTGGTAAGGACTTTACAAACTTCATCTCATTTAGTTCTTACGGTGTCCTAGAGACTGGCATTATTTTTATGCCCACTTTACAGGTGAGAAAACTGAGGCTTAGAAAAGTACAAATTTCTTAAATCTACCCAAGGACTAATATATTTGAAGCCAAACAACCTAGCTGCAGAGTGAATACTCCTAAATATTATGCCACCCTGTGGAAACAAAAGAAGAGACTATATATATCTAAATATTATCACATATTTATACACAGGAAATAATTGGTCATAAATAAAATATGAGACAATATTTATCTCTAGGTAGTAGGATTATGAGTAGTCTTCATTTTCTTGTTTATAGTTTTCTGCATTTTTCAAATTTTCTGCAATGAACATGTATTTATGTAGTCAGGGGAAATGCCATGAAATTTACAATAGATTGCCCCGCTTCTTCTTATATTAGGAAGCCTAAATCATGCTATAAATTCTTGATATTTTCCTGGGATTTATGCTTCCTGAGGGAAAATGTTTCCAACGTGTTCTCATCATTTCTTCCAGGGGAACCAGCATTAAAACTAGGAGATGAAGCATTTTGCTTTGTTGTTTCTAGTGTTTTCCATACCGATTTTTAAAAAAGAAGAAGAAGAAAAGAAAAGAAAAACTAAAAAGTTTTCAGTCTGAGGAAATTTAAATAATCACTCATCTTATGCTCTCATTTGACTCAAAGTAAAAATTGTAAAATATACTTGTCAGAAGTTCAATAGGTAAGTTTGGCCTTTACCTGAAGGTCTGGGGCAATGGATGTCCCATCTGAGGAATTCCAAAAGAACTCCCCAAACCAGGGAAAGGTCTCACCTCAGAGGCAATGTGTGAGAGTTGTAGCTACACACGTTGACATAGCAAACAGCAGTCACATGGTCACATTCTCTTCCAAACTATTTCCATTTCGTCAAACCACAGAAATTGCCAGAAACGATTGTAGTGTTGAGTCCCACCCTTCTCTCTGTAAGTGAAGAAACTGAGATCCTGAAAGGCTGCATCATTCTGTTTCCATCATGACCTTCCTAGACCAAGCTACAGCCTTCACTCACCTGAATTCCTGTATCTGTCCCCCCGTCTCACACCCAATTCAGCTCCCCTTCAACTCCAGTTACCACCATGCTGCTCCCCTGACTCTCCCACTCACAAATTTTTATTGTTCTTAAAATAGAGAAGAATGTTCTTAACATGTTTTACAAGGTCTCTCCTAATCTGACCCTTGCCTTCCCACATTTACCTAAATCACTTTTTTTTTTAAAAAAAAAGACAGAGTCTCCCTCTGTCACCCAGGCTGGAGTGCAGTGGCGCGATGATCTTGGCTCACTGCAACCTCAGTCTCCTGGGTTCAAGCAATTCTCCTGTCACAGCCTCCCAAGTAGCTGGGATTACAGGTGTGCACCACCACACCTGGCTCCTTTTTGTATTTTTAGTAGAAATGGGGTTTCACCATGTTGGTCAGGCTGGTCTCAAATACCTGACTTCAGGTGATCCATTCACCTCGGCCTCCCAAAGTGATGGGATTACAGGCATGAGCCATCGCGACCAGCCAATCACTCTCTTCTTTAGTTCTCTAAGCCCCAGCTGCACTGTCCAATTTTTCAAACTAGCCATTCTCCCCCATCACAAAGTTTCCTCTACTGGCCATGCACCTAGATAATTTCCACTGAGAGGTTTCCTTGACTCCAGTCCAAGTTAGATCCTTCTCTCTTATCATGTAAGCATCCTTCCTAGCTCTTATCACTGCTGTAGCGTTGCACTTCTTGCCTGTATTCCTCCCAGTGGATTGTGAATCCAAGAGACAAGGACATGTCAGTTTCACCCAGCATTTCATCATCAGCACTAACCCAGTGCCTCCCAAAGAAACACAGGCCCAGAGAGGTTATGTGATTCTCTCAAAGGCACATAAACAGTTAGTGATAGCGTCAAGTCTCAAATCCAGGTCTCCAGCATCGTTTCCTATAGAGCCCCTGTCTCTTTCACACAGAGTTGCCTTTGTCCATCAATTATAGTTCTAGCCCAGCTCTTGTTTTTCTCCCAGATTTAAATTGTCAGACCTGGTGCTTCTGACTTTTCTCAAAGTCATCCTTCTCCACCTTCAACCCTGAGTCCCTGCTGAATTCCTTCATCTTACTTAGAGTTGCAAAATTACTTGCTTGTGTTTGTCTCAACACGTCTCCCTGACATTCTGAACTCTCCATAAATCAACCAGTGACAAAAATGTATTCATTCCCTCTTGTATTCTCAGAACTAAACTGGCTGCTACAGGGAGTAAAAGGAAGACACAAATGTCCTTTTGACCTTTAAGAAACAAAATATCTATTTGAAGAAATAAGGCTCACACAGCTAATGCTACTAGGGGAAAAAAACAGTAATAATAGTAATCAAGTTTGTGTAATACAGACTCTGAGTGCTACAGAAATTCAGCCAAAGAAAGATGAAGAAGGCTACACATGGAAGGTGGAAATTGATCTGGAGCTTGAAGGAAGTTAAGAACTTAGATCTGCAGAAAGGAGAGAGAAAAAATAAACAATTTAAATTGCCATTTTCCAACAAGCGAAAATGATGGAAGCATCATCAGTGATGCTTGATGTTGGGAAGCATCATCAATACATTTTGTAAAGGACCAACTCAAATGGAGAATAAGCCCAGACATGGGGGTGTAAAGAAAGACAAGGGCATAAGGTCTTGTTCCAAATCCCAAAGGCACTGTCAACAGACAAGCTGGGGAAGCTTGAGGGACAGTGTGACTCTCAAACCCTGCTATTACCTCTCCACTATTCAGATGTCAATGTTAATAGTTAATGGTAAAGTTAATCCTTATTGAACTCTATCTATATGTCAGACATTATATTAAGTGCTTTGCATATGTTATTTCATTTATTCTTACTTAATCCTCCCAATATTCCTATAACAGTAGGTAGTAGTATTATCCTCGTCTTACATATGAGGAAGCTGAGGCTTTGTCAGAGTAAATAACTTACCAAAGAAGATTATATAAATGGATTACATAGAGCCAGAGTCTCAACCCACACTCTTTACTTCAGAGCCTGAGCAAAAATAAAAACGACTCAAAAATTTCCAATGCTGTTTCTAAAAACCAAAATAATAGCACAGAGTATGAACCCAGAGGTCTACCCATTCTACATAGTATGTGTAAATCTTAAGGAATTTTACTGAATTGTGCAGGCATAGAGAGATGTAAAGGGGTCAGTTCTCACAACTTTGTGATATTAAAATTTCATTAGTTTAGAACCATTAAGTCAAAAAGTAAAAGAAATATTTTTTTCCAAATACATCTGAGTTGCTGACCTAGAAATCACATGAATTGTTCTCCATTCTTTCTCCATCAGTGAATATTTCCCGATGTCAGTAACAGCATTTTAACATGCCTATTATAGGTAACACAAAAGGTGATACAAGTTTCAGGAATGGAAGGAGGGAGGGAAGAGGGAAGGAGGGAAGGAGGGAAGGAGAGAAGGAAGGAAGGGAAGGAAGGGAAGGAAGGAAAGGAAGGGAAGGAAGGAAAGGAAGGGAAGGAAGGAAAGGAAGGAAAGGAGGGAGGGAGAGAGGGGCAGAAAAATTGTCTCCTCTTATTGTCAAACGATGCTCGCCACCGCCTCTTAACTTCCCTCCATCTCCAGTAATGTATGTTGACAACAGTGACACCTCCTGGCGAAAACAAACTTGACCTCCTGCAGGATTTCATTTTGCTCACTCACTGCAAATTACTCTTGACTCTTCTTGTTGCCTCCAGGTGCAATTTTCTTTTCCTTATCTGGAAGACTGTACACTAGCACGGGCATCCTCAGCCTTAGAAACTCAATAACCCAGTGCTGACCTAACTGCAGAACTCGGTCTGACATGCAAAGCCCCGGAGTTTCATCCTAAAAACGTCAGCATGATTAGCCCAGAGACCCAATTCACAGCCTTCCTACTTACAGCTACATTAAATATAAATAAAGCAAACTAAATACCAGCCACTGAGAAATAGTTCAATTAAATCCTACAGTGAGAGTGCCTCTTGATTTTAATGTGTTTAATCCCCTGGGAAACATAGTTGTTGTATGCCCTTCTTGTAGAATTTTTTTTTTTGTCTCATACTTGTGCAAATCATACAGCCACCAAAAAGGCTAAAAGCTTTTAGTATTATTGTTATCTAAAACAGTTTTAAAAAACTGACTGTGAAAGGTTTTGTTTCATCTCATTTCCCAGACATTCCAGGGCATGATCCACATGGTTACTCACCTTGAAAATAATATATTGGAAAATATAGTAAAGTATTTTGTACCTACTTTGAAAGCAATCCAGCATTTTGTTTGTTAAACTAGACCCCTGAGCAAGCATAATTAAAGGTGAAAGTAGCTGACTGATCAGAGAGGAAAATGGAGACCTCAAGCCCTATGGCATTTTCCTTTTCTCAATTTTATAAAATAGCTTAGGCCCTTCTGTTTTTTTCTGTCTCTCTGAATCATTCAGTGGTTCAGAGTATAAAGAGTTTACCTTGAAACTTGTTTGTTCCTATTCGATTCACAGTATGCACAAAGAAACCCCTTCATTTAGCCAACTGAATCTTGTAAGTTCGCTGGTTGAAAAAAGTCTATGAACTTTCCCTTAGTTAAGCTTTTATTTTGAAAAGACTCCTATGAAATACCTGCATATTAAATCTCAGGTGAACTTGCATCCCAAATTAATAAAAATTCAAACCCTTGCTCCTTTCCAGATCTAGCGATTCTTTTGACAAATAAACCTTGGAGATTAGATTATATCTTTGTTATGCAAGAACAGAAAAACACTGGTATTATAAAAAACAAAAGTTCTTCTCGCTGATCAAAAAGAAAATGGCGGTTGAGTTGCGGCAGTTATATTTTTGTCTCTGTGTTGTTTTACAGTGAAAATCGTGGTTAAAATTTCAACTGCCTTCTGATACAATAAAGATTCCAAACATGGGCATTTCAAAACTTTATGCAAAGGCAAATTGTGGTGGGGGTGGTCAATTTCTAAAAAAGAAAAAAATCTCTGCTTGCCTTAAAAGAACACACATGAAAGATAGATACTGGAACTAGAAGAACATGCTTCGTGATTAGCACAGCATCAAAATGATAGGTCTGGAACATGTCATCATATAACATACAAATGACAAATATATATTTGGACTTTATCACATAAGCTTATTCATTTACTCAACAGTGAATAAAGTATTTGCAGTGGGTTAAGCAAAATGGTAGGTGTTAGAAAACAATGGTGAACCCTGCCCTCGAGTGAGAGCAGCCTAGTATGAGATGATAGGGTTGTATGAGACATACTTATACTGAAAGATTAATTGTTTATCTGAAATTCAAATTTAACTCAGTGCACTGCATTTTTATTTATTAAATTTGGTAAACTTAATAGAAGGTAAATGGGCAATTTCTTCTTTTTTATTGTTATTTTTCAGAGACAGAGTCTTGCTCTGCTGCCCAGGCTGGAATGAAGGGGTGCAATCATAGCTCGTTGCAGCCTCTAACTCCTGGGCTCAAGTGATCCTCCCACCTCAGTCTCCCAAGTAGCTGGGATTACAGGCCAGAGCTACTGCACCCAGCAGCAATTTCAATCTAGTATGATATATTGAAGTGATAAGAGTGATCTGAACATTAAAGAAGTGCATAAGGATATCTCTTTGAAATATTTATTTTATTTCCTTTGGATACATACCCAGAAGTGAGACTGCTGGATCATATGGTAGTTCTATTTTCAATTTTTTGAGGCATCTTCATATTGTTTTCCATAATCTACCAATTTACAGTCCTACCAACAGTTCTCTTTTTGCCACATTCTTGCCAACATTTGAGAAGAGCCATCCTTACAGGTGTGAGGTAATATCTCACTGTAGTTTTGATTTGCATTTCCCTGATGATTCGTGATGTTGAGTACCTTTTCATATACCTGTTGGACATTTGTCTTCTTTGGAAAAATGTCTCTTCGCCTCCTTTGCTCATTTTGTAATCAGGTTACTTGTTTTTGTTTGTTTTGTTTTGTTGTTTGTTGCTATTGGGTTTTAGGAGTTTCTTATACATTTTGGGTATTGACCTCTTATCAGACATATGATTTGCAAATATTCCATAGACTCCCATTCCATAAACTGCCTTTTCATTTTTTTATTGTTTCCGTTGCTATGCAGAAGCTTTTAAATTTGATGTAGTCCTACTTGTTTATTTTTATTTTTGTTGCCATCTTTTTGATTTTATAGCCAAAAGATCACTGCCATGTTCATTGTGGCATTATTTGCAATAGCCAAGATATGAAAACAACCTAAGTGTCCATCAACAGATAAACTGATAAAGAAAATGTGGTGTGTAAATACACAATGGAATATTATTCAATCATAAAAAAGAGGGCAGTCCTGCCTTTTACAACAACATGGATGAACCTAGGGAACATTAAACTACATGAAAGAAGCCAGGCTGAAAATACGAATACAGCAGGATCTCACTTCTAAGTGAAATCTAAGCAATTCGAGTTCATACAAGCAGAGAGTTGAATAATAGTTTCCAGGCGAAGGAGGGTGGGAGAAATGGGTAGATGTTGCTCAAAGGGTACAAACTTTCAGTTATAAAATGAACAAGTTCTGAGGATCGAATGTATAGTATGGTGACTATATTTTATAATACTATGTTATTCACTTGAAATTTGCTAAAAGAACAGATCTTAAGTGTCTGCACGCCCCTCCCTCACTACACACACAAAATGGTAACTATGTGTGGTGAAGGGTGTGTTGATTAACTTGATTGTGTTTATCATTACACAATGTATATAGATATCAAATTATGATGTTGTACACCTTAAATATATACAATTTTGTCAATTATACCTCAATAAAGCTGGGGGGAAAAAAAGAAGTGCATGAGGAGGTACAGATAACCCTGACTTTGAAATTGGGATCTGAAAGATAAATAAGAGTTAACCAAGAAAAGAGAAAGAGGTTACTGATTCCAAGAGGAAATGCAAGTGCAATGTCCGTGAGGAGAGAAAGAGACTGGCACATGTCTGTCATCGTTGTTCAAAATAAATGGGCATACAGTGATGAAGCAGGAGAGATTAGCAGACGCCAGACCACAGGGACCTTCTAAAGACATTTGGATGCCATATTTAGGACAGAGGAAAGTTTTAAAGGTTTCTAGGCAGAGGTGTTTTATGATCATATATGTCACGTAGGAAGATTATTCTGGATGAATGCTGGAAAATAGATTGACATCTGGGAAGACTGCAGGCAAGGAAACCAGTTGAAATAGTATGCTTAAGGAACACTAAAGGAACTAAAATCTTAACCAAACTATGAACTAAAATCTTAGCAGTAAGAAGTGTACATCTTAATCTAAATATATATATAAAGCCCCAACAAGTCTATAAATTGGTATTATTATTATTCCTGTTTTATAAATGAGGAACATGAGATTTAGAGAAAAATAAATAAATAATTGGCCTGTAAAGCTAGTAACTGGTGCAGTAAGGATGATATCCATGTCTGGAGGATAAGCCATGGGCTGAGAGATGGTGCCACTGACCATGACTGGAAATACAGAAGAGGGTACACATTTGTGAGAAAAGTGCTGGGCGCCTTTTTAGACTTACTGAATTTCAAGTGCCTATGATATCTGAGGGCAACTGGATAGATGGGTTTAGAGCTCATCTGGAGAAGAGGATTGGGGAGATGAGTCATCTGGAGACAGGGATTGGGGAGATGAATCATCAGCCACACAATTACGATGGAAACTCTAGAGTATAGATAAAGTGGATTACAGAAGGTACACGGAGTGAAACTAGAAAGATCCCTAGGGAAGAATCTTGAGAAACATCAACATTTAAGGGTCAAGTGTGGCCAGGGCAGTAGGAAAAAGCCCCGAGAGTATGGTGTCAAAGAAGGCAAGTGCTATGGACTGAATGTTTGTGTCCATCCAGCCAAATTCATGTGCTAAAATCCTAACCCCCAAGGTGATAGTGTTAGGAAATGGGGCTTTTGGGAAATGACTAGGTCATGAGGGTAGAGCCCTCATCAACAGGATTAGGGCCCTTACAAAAGAGGCCCAGAGAGCTACCTTGCCCCCTCCACAAGTGAGAATACAGTAAGAAGACACCATGTATGAGAAAGCATGCCCTTATCAGACTCCTGATCTGCTGGTCATAGATTCCTAAGCCTCAAGAACTGTGAGAAATAAATTTCTGTTACTTATAATCTACCCAGTCCATGGTAGTTTGTTACAGCAGCTCAGATGGACTAAGACAAAATTGGTACCAAGAAGTAGAAGCACTGGCTGGGCACCATGGTTCACACCTGTAATCCCAGCACTTTGGGAGGCCAAGACAGGTGGATCACTTGAGGTTAGGAGTTCAAGGCCAGCCTGGCCAATATGGTGAAACCCCATCTCCACAAAAAAATACAAAGATTAGCTGGGCGTGTTGGTGCATGCCTGTAATCCTAGCTACTCGGGAGGCTGAGGCAGGAGAATCACTTGAACCCGGAAGGTGGAGGTTGCAGTAAGCAGAGATTGCACCACTGCTGTACTCCAGCCTGGGTGGGAGAGTGAGGGAGACTGAGGGAGAGAAGAAGAAGGAGAAGGAGAAGGGGAAGGGGAAGGAGAAGACAAGGAGGAGGAGGAGGAGGAAGAAGAGGAAGAAGAAGAGGAAGAAGAAGAGGAAGAGGAAGAGGAAGAAGAAGAGGAAGAGGAAGAGGAGGAGGAGGAAGAAGAAGAATAAGAAGAGGAAGAAGAGGAAGAAGAAGAGGAAGAGGAGGAGGAAGAGGAAGAAGAAGAGGAAGAAGAAGAGGAAGAAGAAGAGGAAGAAGAAGAGGAAGAGGAAGAGGAAGAAGAAGAGGAAGAGGAAGAAGAAGAAGAGGAAGAAGAAGAGGAGGAAGAACAAGAGGAAGAAGAAGAAGAACTGCTATACAAATACCTAAAAATGTGGAACTGGCTTTGAAACTGGGTAACGAGTAGAAGGTGGAAGAGTATTGAGCTGAATGCTAGAAAAAAACCTGTATTGCCATAAACAGACTACTAAGGGCAATTCTGGTTAGGGCTTAAGAAAGTTATAGAGAAAGCCTCAATCTTCTTAGAGAATATCCGCATCGTTGTAAACAGAATGTTGGTAGAAATATGGATGATAAATGTTATTTTGATAAGGTCTCAGATAGAAATACAACCACTTAGGTATTCACTATTTTAAACCGGAGGAAAGGTGATTCTTATAAAGTGACAAAAAGTGCATCGTGTTCGTGTCCTAGTTTTTTGTGAAGGTAAACTTGTGAGTGATAAAACTCACAAGATATTTGGCTGAGGAAATGTCTAAGCACAGTGTTGAAAGAGTAGCTTGGCTTCTCTTGAATGTTTATAGTAAATGCAAGAAAAGAAAAATTATTTAAAGATGGATTTTTTTAATTAATAGGAAGCTGATCTTAAAGATTTGGAAAATTTACAACCTGGCCATACTGTAAGGAATGAGAGAGTATGTTTAGGAGACAACACCAGGGATGTCATCAAGCAAACTTTTGATAAGATTAAAATTGTACTGGTGGAAACCAGGCACTATTCATCAACACAATGGAAGAATGACCCCAAGGGCATTTAAAGATTGTAGAGGTTGTCCTTCCCATCACAGGCCAAGAATATCAGGGCCTTCGAGGCAAAATGATTTCAAGGCTCTGCTTCTCTCATTCTTGTCCAGTGATCCTACGCAGTTCACCCACATGCAGCATGGACCAAGGTGGCTGCCCCTCAAGAGGGCACAAACTATAAACCTTGGTGGCAATCATGTAGTGTCATCTCCACTGACCTGTAGATTGTACAAAATATGAGGGTATGGCTATCTCCATCCAGATTGTGAAGGATGGAGCCACCAAGGAGAGAGTTAACTTCAGGGTAGGGCTACCAGAATCCCCACTAGAGTAATACTTAGTGGCACCATAGAGTTAAGACCACCATGGTAACTTCAGATCATTAGAGCCACCAGCCTGCAATTCCAGCCTGGGAGAACCACTGGCACAAAATTCCCACCTATGAGGGGCTGCAGCATGGGCTGCACCTAACATAGCCATGGGTGGGACCACACAGAACTCTGAGGGGCCAACCCTTACCACAGTGTGTTTGGAAGGTTGCACGTCAATTCAAAAAACATTATTCTGGAGCCTTAAGATTTTTTAACATATTTTAAAATTTCTATGGTTTGGGGGATATAAATGATTTTTTGGTTACATGGATGAATTGTAGAGTAATAAATTCTGAGATTTTAGTGTACCCATCACCCAAGCAGTATACATTGTAATCAGTGTGCAGTTTTTTATTCCTCATCCACCTTCACCCTCCCTCTTCTGAGTTTTCAAAGTCCATTATATCACTCTGTATGCCTTTGTGTACTCATAGATTAGCTCCGACTTGTAAGTAAGAATACATGATATTTGGTTTTCCATTCCTGAGTTACTTCACTTAGAATAATGGTCTCCAGCTCCATCCAAGTTGCTGCAAAATATATTATTTTATTCCTTTTTATGGCTGAATAGTATTCTGTGGTGTATATATGTCACATTTTCTTTATCCATTCATTGGTTAATGGGCACTTAGGTAGATTCCATATCTTTGCAATTATGAGTTAGGCTGCAATAAGCATATGTGTGCATGTGTCTTTTTCATACAATAATTTATTTTCCTTTGGGTAGATACCCAGTAGTGGTATTGCTTAATCGAATGGTAGATCTACTTTTAGTTCTTTAAGAAACTGGAGTCTTAAGATTTAATGTTGTTTGCTCTGTTGGATTTTGGACTTACTTAGGACCTGTCAACTCCTTTCTTCTTCCTGTTTTTCTCTTTTGGAGTGGGAATGTCTATCCTATGCCTGCCCTGCCATTGTGTTTTGGAAGCACATAACATGTTTGATTTCATAGGTTCACAGAGCGATTTGCCTTAGAATAAATCATACCTTGAGACTCACCTATATCTGATTCAGATGATATTTAGATAAAACTCTAGACTTTAGACTTTTGAGACAATACTGGAGCAAGTTAAGAATTTGGGGGGCTATTGGGATGGAATGAATATATTTTGAATATAAAAAGGACTGCAATCTGGGGAGGCCAAGGGCAAAATGCTGTGGTCTGAATGTTTGTAGCCCTCCAAAATCCATATGTTGAAATCCTAATCCCCAAGGTGATAGTATTAAGAGATGAGGCCTTTGGGAGGTGATTGTGTCATGAGGATGGAATCTTTATGAATGGAATTAGTGTCCTTTTAGGCGAGGCCCCAGAGAGCTACCTTGTTCCTTCCTTGATGTGAGGATTCCGCAAGAAGTTGCCCTTTATGAAGCAGAGAGTAAGACCTCACTAGATATCAGAGCTGCTGGTGCCTTGATCTTGGACTCCTTAACCTCAAGAATTATGAGAAATAAATTTCTGTTGTTCATAAGCTACCTACGTCATGGTATTTTCTCATGTTAGTCTGAACAGAACATTCCAAGATATAGGTAGTGTCAGCACTATAAAACGAATTATGTGAGATGTGCTAATCGGAGAGGAAATTCAGAAGGTCAATCTATGTATATAGCAGAAGAGAAAAGTTTTAAAGCTAGTTGAAAGAAAAAGAGTTAACTTAGTAAATTTAGGGGTAGAATATACTGGTGCACCAGAAAAGACAGTTAAAACAGGAGAAAGAGAATGGTAGAAATGTGAACTGCTGTGCCTTCTTGCCAGCCCAGCAATAAGGCAAGTCAAGAACACAGTGGGAGTGTGATCAAGTAGGGTTAAGGTTAATTTCAATAAAGACTAAACTTTACATGTTAATAAACTTCAATGAAGTTCAAACTCACTTCTGGTTGACCTAGTCATGGGGGTCTCCACCGCATGCTGTTGGTATTATTATGAAAAACAAACACAGACATGGAGCTATTTTCAGTCAAGTTTGTTCTGCCTTAAGGGAAAGTTTGGTAAAGTGCTGAAGGGAGGGAGGAGAGGGCTGTGTGCTACAAATAAAGGTGTCATCAGGACAGAAAAAATTTAAGCTCTCCCTAAAGAAATTAAATTGAGCCTACCTGCTGGAGAGCTTCTGGGTACAGCACTAATCTGTTGTTCTCCTATTG
Organism: Pongo abelii; assembly: GCF_028885655.2. Lineage (NCBI taxonomy): Eukaryota > Metazoa > Chordata > Mammalia > Primates > Hominidae > Pongo > Pongo abelii. The sequence continues at coordinate 96,537,876 of NC_071995.2, forward strand.
TCTTTGAACAAACTGTGCACCATTGTAAAATGTACTGTTAAGAGAGGAAAAGCACCCCTACAAAAAGCTGGAAGACAAAAGGGCTATGTCCTCAGTGTTAAGAGTAAATGAGAAATAAACTCACAACACAGAAAGGGATGGTGAAGAAGTGTCTCAATCTTGGCAATTTGTGAAGAGGAGATTAAAAACCCTCCCCTAGGTGTATGAGCCAAAGCACAGGCTTTGGTCTGAATTCACACCATCAGTGTAGCCAAAAAAGACCTCAAGCAGAAAAAGTAGTTTAAAGTGATTTCAGGTTAGTGGACCCAGTGACTGGCAGAAAGAAGGAAACTCAAATCCTTCAGGGAAGTTGATAACAACCCAGGCTTACAGTAATTTGAAATGCCATGAATTATAAAATATGCTAAAATGTAAAAAAAAAAAAAAAAGTCTTAAAATATATGCAATAATGTAGTTATTTCACCCTTATACCAGTTGGCCTGGAAGGAACTGTGGATTTCACCTGATGACCTGTGAAGTTAGCTTAGGATCAGAACTTTTAATGGGCTGCCCTAGGATCAGAGCTTAGACTGTTCTTACTGTCTTACTCTCATCTAGCAGCACTGGGCCTACCCAAAGGGATTACTGAGAACAGAACAGGAAGTCAACAACTTGAGTTAATAATCAGGGTAACTGGCACCTTTAGGCCATACTTGTTCCAGTTCAAAAGAATTCTCCTCAGGACAGGTGTGTGTCACTGGGTTCACTGCAGAGACCAGATCACACATTTCTTCCAAGAAGTTTATAAAATCAGAACTAAAGAAATCCAATGGGTTTAACAACTATATCACTACTCCTTTTTCTAAGAACAATTTTGATGGAGTTGGAAAGAAAGAAGAAAAATACATTGGATTGAAGTTAATAATCAGGTAACATGTAGAACAAAGTAATAATCATCTCTGTTCTTTTTTTTTTTTTTTTTTTTTTTTGAAAGAAGAGTCTTTTATTTCACAGTTCATCTCTGTTCTAAAGAAGACGACAGAAATTTTTATTCCCAAACATGGTGTCTGTCCATTTTCTCTATTACTTAAGGTCAAGATAATGCATTTCTATAAAACCTTTTTGGGATTTCATTAGTGAAGGAACCTAGTCTAAAATCATTTGCTGTTTCTAACCAAAGGCTCTTGAAATGAAGAATTTCTTCATAAATGTTTAATTTAGATGTTTTAAATTGGACACTGAGGAGGCATAATAAATTCTTGAATGTTAAGTGATGTTTACCTTTTTGGTTCATTGTGAAAGAATGTTTAAATTAATTCAGCTTGCTTTAGTCCACTGACCAACATTCACGTATATCTCAGTGTCTAGTATGTATCTAGTTAATGTCAAAGTGCTCTTTAAAAATTTTCTTCAACCAGATTCTCAACTGTCACTGTCCTCTACCACCCTTACATTATTATTCTAAATTAGTGAAGTCTTGCTGCCCATATAATAACTGTGTTTAGACATACACAGAATATTTCTTAAAGTTCTAAACTCTAAGATTTCCAAACCTGAAGAAGAAAATATAAAATAGGTGTTATCCTTGCTATAGGAGTTGCCCAGCAAAAGATCCTATTTTCCTCTTCTCCACAGAAGCAAAAGTCATACAGATATGTTAGAGTTAGTGGTTCATGTTTTTTTGTGTAAAAGATATATTTTATTCTTGTTTTACCAATGTAGCCAGAGAAATGTTTTGAACTTGTTTCCCTAAGTAAAATAAAACTGGTAGGGCTAATAGTAGGAGGTCTTAGGAGAAAATTGGCCAATGAAAAACCTCATCTCCCACTTCTGATATAACAGCCTTAGTGGAGAGGACCTTAAAAAGTCAAGACTAGGTTAGTGCATCAATAAGATAGCAGAATAAGAATTTTCAGTGCTCATCCTCTTGCAGAAATATCAATTTAAATAACCATCCATGCAGAAAAACTTCCTCAAAGAGCTAAGAAATACAGCATCTGGATGGGGCGCAGAAATAAGAAAAAAAGCACTGAAGAGTGTAGGACAATTTCACATTATTGACCTCACCTTTCCACCAATCCCAGGAAGCACAGCATGAAGAAAGTTACTCTCCACATGGAGGAAAGAGAGTCAACATTCAACTTTGCTGCACATCCAAGCACTAGGCCTGCTCTAGTAAACCATAGTACCAGGCCAGCCTCCATAGAATCAGGACTCAAGCCTGCCACAGTGCCAGTCTGGCCTCCACTGCCCCAGGCTCCAGGCCTGCACCCATGGTTTGAGGCACCAAGCCCACCCCTGCAGACCTAGGTTCCAGGACCTTCCTCACAGACCCAGTCACCAGGCCCACCCACGTGGACCCAGACTCCAGTCTTGCCCCAGTAGACCCAGGTTCCATACCCACCCCCATAAACTCAGGCACCAGGCCAGTCCCTGTGGTTCTAGGCACCAGTCCAACCTGCCCAAGGACTCCAGCAGCAAGTCTGCCCATGCACCCCATTAGCCAATCTGCCAAGAATCTCTAGAAGGGCTTTTCCTGTCAAACGCAGCTTATAAAAATGGGGAGAGGTGCTTGCTTCTTCAGATGTGCAGAAACCAACACAAGACTACAAAGATTACAAATAATCAAGGAAACACGACACCATCAAAGGAACACAATTAAGCACCAAGAGCTGATCCTAAAGAAATGGCAATTTATGAACTCCCTGAAAAGAATTACAATAATTATCTTAAAGAATCTCAGTGAATTCTAAGAGAACACAGACAGACAACTACAAGAAATCAGGAAAACAATATACAAATGAAAAGTTCAACAGAGATTCAAACCATAAAAAAGAAACAAACAAGTTCTGGAGATAAAGAATACCATGACTGAACTGAAAATTTTCATTGACAGCCTCAACAGCATATGCAATCAAGCAGAAGAAATAAATAATGGGCTTAAAGACAGGTTATATGAGACTACTTTACCCAGTCAGAAGACAAAATGAAAAAAAAAAATGAGGAAAGCCTAAGGGACCTGCGACAATGTCAAGTGAACCAACATTTGGATTATAGAGATCTCAGAAGAAGTAGAGAAAAAGACAGGGACAGAAAGCTTATTTAAAGAAATAATAACAGAAAACGTTCCAATTTGAAGAGGGAAATAAACATTTGTATCCATGAATCCCGAGGAACTCCCACACATTAAACATAAAGAGGGGTTCACCAAAACATATTATAATCAAATTCTTCAAAGTCAAAGAGCAGGAGAGATTTTTGAAAGCGGCAAGAGTGAATTACTTATACAAGAGTGATTTCCAAGTGACTATAAGTGGATTTCTCAGCAGAAATCTTGCAGGCTTCAAGAGAGTGGATGATATATTCAAAGTGCAGAAAGAACACACACAAAAAAAACATTCAAGCAAGTATACTATACTCTGCAAATCTGTTCTTCAAAAACAAAAAAGATAAGGACTTTCCTAGACAAACAAAAGCTGAAAGAGTTTATCACCACTATATCTGGCTTACAAGAAATGCTAAAAGGAGTTCTTAAAGTTAAAAGAAAAAGGTTCTAACTAATAACATAAGTTGTGAAAGTATAAAACTTACTGTAAAGGTAAGAATATAGTTATATTTATAATATGTTAATACTGCAATGGTGATTAATAAATCACATTTAACTCTTTACTATAAACATCGAAAGACAAAATTATTTTTAAAGTGTAACTACAAATTTATTAATGGATATACAATATAAAAATATGTAAATTGTGACATCAATAACATAAAATATAGGAGCAGAAGTTACCATGTAGAGTTTTTGTATGCAGTTGAAATTAAGTTGTTATCAGGTTAAAATATACTGTTACAACTGGAAGACTTTATGTAAGCCTCAGATAACCACAAAGAAAATATCTGTGGTAGACATACAAAAGTAAAGATAAAGAATTCAAAAACATAATACTAAAAAAAAGCCTAAATTCTTAAATCACAAATTAAAACAACAGGGAAAGAAAGAAAAAGGGAACTATAAAACAGTCAGAAAACAATTAACAAAATGATAAAAAATTCTTATTTATCAATAATTATTTAAATTTAAATGGATTACATTTGGCTACATGGATGAAAGAATAACAAGACCCAACTATATGCTGCCTACAAGAAACTTACTTTAACTTTAAGGACACACATGGACTAAAAGTGAAGGGATAGAAAAGATATTCCATGCAAATGATAACTCAAAGAGAGCAGGAGCAGCTATATTTATCAAACAAAACAAACTTTAAGCCAAAAACTATTACAAGAGACAAGGTCATAATAAAATGATAATGGAGTCAATTCATCAATAGAATATAACGATTGTAAAAATATATGCACCCACCATTAGACACCTAAACATGTGAAGCAAATGTTAACAGAACTAAAGGGAAAAATAGACAGCAATACAATAATAGTAGGGGACTTCAACACCCCACTTTCAACAATGGATAGATCGTCCAGACAGAAAATCAACAAGGAAACAGCAGACTTGAACAACATTATACATTAAATGGACCTAATAGACATGCACAGCACATTCAATACAACAACAGCAGGCTGTACATTCTAAAGTACACACAGAACATTCCCCATGACAGATCATATGTTGGACCACAAAGCAAGTCTTAACAAATTTAAGAAGATTAAAATCATATCAGGTATCTTTTCTGACCATAGTGGTATGAAACTAAAAATCAATAACAGGAAGAAAATCAGAAAATTCATAAATATGTGGAAATTACACAACACACTCCTAAACAACCAATAGGTCAAAGAAGAGAAAAGAAAAAAAAAACTTAAGACAAATAAAAATGGAAATACACCTCAACAACAACAAACTAGAGAAAGACAAATAAACTAAACCTGAGTTAGCAGAAGGAAGGGAATAATAAAATTCAGAGCAGAAATAAATAAAATAGACAATAGAAAAAAAATAGGAAAACCAATGAAACTATAAATTGGTTTTCTTAAAAGATAAAATTGACAAATCCTTAGCTAGACTAAATAAGAAAAAATGAAAGAAGACTCAAAGAAATAAACTACAAATAAAAGAGCAAACGTTACAAATGTTACCACAGGAAAAGAAATCCCACTTGTTCATGTTGTCTGATCATAAGAGATTACTATAAACAATCATATGGCAAAAACTTGAATAACCTAGAAGGAGTGAATACATTTAGAAAAATAGAGCCTAACAACATAGAATAATTAATAAAAAGAAAATATTAACAAACCAAAAATGAGTAAGATTAAATCAGTAATCAAAAACCTCACCACAAAGAAAAGCTTAGGACTTGATGGCTTCAGTGGTGAATTCTACCAGACATTTAAATAAGACTTAGCAGGTATGCTTCTCAAACTTTTCCAAAAATGATTAGGGAACCCTTTCAAAACCATCATACAAGGCCAGCATTACCTTGATACCAAAGCTAGATAAGGACACTCTATGAAAAGAAAGTTACAGGCCAACATCCGTGATAAATATAGAAGCAAAAATCCTCTACAAAATACCAACAAACAAAATTCAATCATACAACAAGATCAGACAACATGAACAAGTGGGATTTATCCCTGAGATATAGGGGTGGTTCAACATACAAAAATAAGTATACCAAATTAACCAAAAGGAAGGATAAAAGCCATATGATAATCTCAATAGATGCAGAAAAAGCATTTGATAAAACTCAACACTCTTTCATGATGAAATCGCTCAACAAATTAGGAATAGAAGGAATATACCTCAACATAATAAAGGCCATATATGACAAGCTCACAGCTAACATTATACTCAATAATGAAAAGCTTAAAGCTTTTTCTCTAAGATCAGAAACAAGAAAAGGATACCCACTCTTGTCAATTCTACTCAACACAGAACTGGAAGTCCTAGCTAGAGCAATTGGAAAAGAAATAAAATACATCAAAATTATAAACAAAGAAGTAAAATTATTTCTGTTTACAAGTTACATCATCTTATTTATAGCAAAACCTAAAAGCTTCACAAAAAAAAAAACCTGTCAGAAATAATAAACAAAATTCAGTAAAGTTGCAGGGTACAAAATCAACATATAAAAATTCATTGTCCACTTTGGGAGGCTGAGGCAGGCGGATCACAAGGTCAGGAGATCAAGACTATCCTCGCTAACACGGTGAAACCCCATCTCTACTAAAAAATACAGAAAATTAGCCAGGCATGGTGGAGGGCTTCTGTAGTCCCAGCTACTCGGGAGGCTGAGGCAGAGGCAGGAGAATGGCGTGAACCCAGGAGGCAGAGCTTGCAGTGAGCCGAGATCATGCCACTGCACTCCAGCCTGGGTGACAGAGTGAGACTCTGTCTCAAAAAAAAAAAAAAAAATTCATTGTCTATACACTAGCAAGAGCATTTAGAAAAATCAAGAATACAATCCCATTTACAATAGCTACAATACATCCTTTAAGGGGTTAATATCTAAAATATATACAAAGCTCAAACAACTCAATAGCAATAAAATAAATAATTTTAAAATGGGCAAAGAATCTGAATAGACATTTTTCTAAAGAAGACATAAAAGTGGACAATAGGTATTTGAAAAATACTCATCACTAATCATTAGGGAAATGCAAATTAAAACCACAATGAGATATCACCTCACACCTGTTAGAATGGCTGTTATCAAAAAAAAACAAAAGGTAAGTGTTGGTAAAGATGTGGAGAAAGGGGCACCCTTGTACACTGTTGGTGGGAAGGTAAATTAGTACAGTCATTATGGAAAATAGTATGGAGGTTTCTCAAAAAACTAAAATCAAACTACCATATCATTCAGACATCCCACTACTGAGTACATATATTCAATGGAAATAAAATCAGTATCTTGAAAATGTATCTGCATTCTCATGTTTATTGCAGCATTATTCACAACATCCAGGATGTAGAATCAGCCTAAGTGTTCATCAACAGATGACTGGATTAAAAAAATATAGTGTATATCATATATACAATGAAATATTATTCAGTCTTAAAGAAGAAAAAAATCTTACCATTTACAACAATATGGATGATCTGGAGGACATTATTCTAAGTGAAATAAGCCAGGCACAGAAAGACAAATATCACATGATTTCACTTATATGTGGAATGTAAAAAAGTAGAACTCATAGAAGCAGAGAGTAGAATAGTGGTTGGTAGGGTTTGGGGAGCATGGGGACAATAAAAAGATGTTGGTCAAAGTCTACAATATTTATATTATACATAATAACTTCTGGAGATCTAATGTATAGCATGATGACTATGGTTAATAATACTATATCAGATACTTAAAATTTGCCAAGGGAGTAGATCTTAAATGTTCTCACCACAAAAAAGGTAACTAGGTGAGGTGGTGAATATGTTAATTAGCTTGATAGTGATGATCATTTCTCAGCATATATATATATATCAAAACATCATGTTGTATATCTTAAATATTTACATTTGCATTTGTCAATTATACCTCAATATAGCTGGGAAATAAAGAGGGAAATAAATCAAATTTTTAAAAAAATCGGAGCTGTTTTTATTCACTGGGGACCAAAGGTCAGAGGTCAGAGTCCCAGGCAGAGACAGGAATGTGGTGGTGTGCATCTGACTGGAGTCACCTGATACTCTGAGACCAAAGTTGACTTCTCATGACTTCCCCTATAAGAATGTGGCAACCAGCTGAAAATGGGAACACGGCAACAGCCAAATCCCGGTCCAAAAGGATTCATTTGTGTCACATCCATTACTATCTACTTTCTGAGAAAAACATCTAGGTTGTAAGAACTGGTAGTTTCAGGTCAGAAATAAGAGGAACAAATGAGCTAATGAGTACCTTGTGTCTATTTTGTTTTTGTTCTATATCCCTCAAATCAGTAGGCTTCTTTTCCCTTTAAATTTTTTGCTTGATAAATGCTGAATTGAAATGGATAAATTGGGCTATACTTCAACTACTAGATCATTTGCAAAAATAGAATTTTTAAACATTGTGTAGTTTCATTTGCCTGGCTGGTGAGCCCCAAAGTTAGAATATTATGAGTGCCTTATTGTATTAATTTCCTATTGCCACCATAACAAATTACTACACTCTTGGTGGTTTAAAACTGCACAAACTTATTCTTTCATAGTTCTGGAAGTCACAAATCCAAAGTCAGTATCACTGGGCCAAAATCAAGGTGTCATCAGGGCCACACTTCCTTCAGAAGTTCTAGGAGAGAATTTGTTCCCTGCCTTTTGCAACTTCTGGTTGCAAGCATTCCTTGGTTTGTGGCTACATCACCCCAAATCTTCAAGGCCAGTATCTTGAAATCTTTCTCTGTTCCATCGTCATATCACCATCTTCATTGTATGTGTCAACTTTCCCACTGCCTTCCTCTTATAGATACCTGGGATTGTATGTATCCTTATAAGGCTCTCTGGAGCCCAAGAGACTAATCCAGGACAATCTCTCCATCCCAAGAGTCTTAATTTAATCATATTCACAAAGACCTTTTTTGCCATATAAGGTAACATTCACAGGGTCTAGTGATTAGGACATGAAGATCTTTGAAGGCCCGTTTTTCAATCTACCATACTCATTTCTTACTTATGATCTCACAAATACAAAGTCAGGTAGATAGGTAGGTAGAGTTTAAACCCAAAACGAAGTAACAAGCTATTGGTTTATTCTTCTTCAAACTTTGCCACGAAAGTGGTAATATTCAATGATCTGGAAAATTCACCTGAGAGGAACTCTTTATTCATACAATGCTGAATGTATAAGATGTATTGAAAAATTAAAAAAAAAATCTCTCCAGTAGTTTGATTTCAAAGTACAGTATTTACTTTGGGTCAACATTTTGCCACCAGGCTTTAGAAAGAATGTAATAAAGAAGGATGAAAACAGAGAACTGGAATTATACTGCAACCTCTAGTTGTGATACATTTACCCTCACTATCTGTCAATTTAGGTAAGTGTGTGAGGAGAGGAAAAACAAAGGAATTGTCCACCCTTGGACTTCAGTATATCCTTAAATTCCCTATAGAAATGATGTGACAAAGCAAATACCATTTGCTTTTATATTGGAAGAGGACATGAGTCCCTGGGGTAATAAAACTCAATTCAATTCAATTCGCAACCGAAGAGAGTATACAGAATTGGATTCAAAGTTAATCCATTCAGAATTTAAATACATTTTAATATCTTAAAATACATTGGTGAGTCATTCACACAAGATGGTGTGGTGGACAATATTAAGGGGTAGAGATAGATCAGGGACAAAATTATGCCCTTAGAGCCTACAACTCAAGAGGAACCCAAAGTGACCCTGAACCTCAAAGACAGGGAAGAGGAGAAATACTGCCCATAAGGCCCTCAAAAGGAAATCTTTGCTTTTTGTGTCTACCTTTTATTTCTATTCTCATTGAATATTTTCTAGTCCTACAATAAATTTGATGTTCTGAATGGGTGAGGGTAAGAGGCACTCTGAGATTTAGACCAGAAAGCACTAAACAGAACAACAAATTATTTCTATCTCTCTCTCTCTCTCTCTCTCACACACACACACACACACACACACACACACACACACACACACAGAGCTTGGGAGGACCGTGTGAGGACATCCATGTACTATGCCTAAGGTAAAGTGACTCATGAAGCTAAATCATGCCGACATTTCTAATTCCAGATCACCAGGGATTTGAATTGTACAATGAGGAAATGACTTGTTGGATAACTTCTACAGTTTTTCTTAAAATTTAATTGCAGCATACCTAACACTTTTATAAAATATATACATTTTACTTACGTTTCTTAGTCAAAATATTCCTCTAACCTTTTTTTTTTTAGTAAGTGACGAAAGTGTTCTTGTTGTAATTAATGAAGAACAAAAATATTGGGGAAACATGCCTAAAGGCTTAAACTATAATTCTATTACTAATATATTCCCTTGGCTTGCCTTTTGAACTCTGCTGCCTCTTGCCTTGCAGCTGTGTTTAATGAGTAGAGAGATTATTCAAATGAGCCCACAGCAGAGCATTATTTCTGAGGCTCTAGCTATCTTGAGCAGGCATCTTCTCCTACAATCAGGCAGTAAAAGCAGACCATCACTCTTCAGTTACCTGGCCATGTAAAATAATTCCATAGACACCAGATCACATCCCTAGATTGGGAGAGAAGCTACTAATGATGCCGTGGCCTGACAAAAGGACAGCAGAAATAGCCTTCAAGGTGAAAAATGAGAAGGCACCTGCGCTAGGCTCTACCGTGCGTCAGCTTTCAATTTGTCACTACCTGTCAGTGATGGAGACTGTTAGTGGCTAATAATGAAAACATGCAGCCTTACAAAATAGTCTCTTTAAAAATCACGGTTTGTGGGCATATGGCCTTTGTCCCCATAACATCACAATGGGACTCACTGCAAATGGGCAGGCCAATGTTTAATAATTTTTAGGATGTTAAAATGAGTTCCTACTCATGTAAGATTTAAAAGTCAGAACAACTCTCTAGGGGAGAAACCCCTGAGACAGTTACAAAGTTGCCAAGAAAATTTAATAAGAACTAATTTTGAGCTGATAAGCATTCAATCCAATATGGTGGGATTAAGCAATAAGAATTCTTCCTGGGAATTTATGGAGAGATAAGCATCTCATGAATAAGTAAATTCTGAAACAGGAGGCTACAGGGTGTTTATTGATTTTGAAATAATTTGTTTGAGAAATTGCCCTTGAGGAAAAACTATTATGGCTGATAATATAATAGTTATATTCAGAGACAACCCATTTCTTTGGCTGATGGCAGAATAGAAAGATTATCCACACAATACAAAATTTATAAGCAAAAGTTTGATCCACAAAATCCACTCATTATTCTGATCTTCCATTTCCTATTCCTATAAATTTCCAGATACAATTTTTAGAGTCAAAAATAAGTAAAAGCCTAAATAAACAGGGTATCCAATTTACTAAATACTTTTGCTACAACTGGAATTGCAATGTTTGCAAAAAGGCTGTGTCCAGAGACATTCAAAGGTGCATACACATTCATACCAATCCTTTACACAGTCTGAATCTACCTCTGCAACTGGGGATAATAACTAAAATTTAGAGGGAACTTCTGTGTCATTTAAATATTTCCAAAACAACATTTTTCAGTTTATCATTCTCACTAAAGTAAAAAAGCAAGAAAAATTCAATCACTTTTAACAATGGTGGAAGCATAAGTTTTATGGTAAATTCTGAGTTAGCCAGAAAATTTCATCACAAAAATCTTGTGTTTACTAATAATTGGGTAGTCATTTTTTTACCTGAACATCCCTCTTAAAGGACATCTCCCAGTTGCTCCCTTTTTGACTGCTATCCAACATAAAGCAAGGTAACAGGATTCAATTTGGTTATCAATGAAGACGCAGCGGCTAGAACAATACTGTCTTCCATGACAGTATCATGATACATCAGTACCTGTATTGGGTTCCACATGAGTAGTGAGCTGCCCATCCTCTCCTGCTTACATCTAGTCTCTGAGGGAAGAATGAGTTCTCTTCAGGACAAACTCTCCCTCTCTCTGTCCTCTTAATTCCCTCCTTCCTGTGTCTTCCAGGACCATATTGCATCAATTGTGCCCTCTTCTAGATTTATCCTTGCCTCTTCTGTTTGCTCTTTCTCCTTAGTTTATTAACAAGTGACCTGACTTCATTAAAAAATAAAACCAACCTCTCTCTGTTTGCCAACTCATCTTCATCCACACGTGACTTGCCAGATTCTTGAGTAACTACACTCTAGTCTCCACTTGTGACTCAGCAGGCTGCTTCATTCTTTGATCCATTTTCCACTAGCACCAACACGTGGAAATGTCTCCCAAGCCTCAATCATGCTTGACTGCCTCAGGTTCTCATCAACATTTGATGCTATTGGTCACTGTATCAATCCTTCTGTCTTCCATGACCTGGTTCTCCTGCTCCTGCCAGGTTTGTTGAGCTCTGAGGCCAAATGCCTCCCCAACTTCTCCTCCTGTATTAGTCTGTTCTCACACTGCTATAAGGACATACCCGAGACTGGGTGATTTATAAAGGAAAGAGGTTTAATTGACTTACAGTTCCACAGGGCTGGGGAGGCCTCAGGAAACTTACAATCATGGCGAAAGGAGAAGCAAACATATCCTTCTTCACATGGCACCAGGAAGAAGAAGAATGAGAGCTGAGTGACAAGGGAAGCCCCTTATAAAACAATCAGATCTCATGAGCACTTACTATCATGAGAAGAAGACCGGGGAGCCACTCCCGTGATTCAATTATCTCCACCTGGTCCCTCCCATAATAAAAGGGAATTATGGGAACTACAGTTCAAGATGCAAATTGGGTGAGGACACAGCCAAACCATATCAACCCTCTAAAGAAACAGTACACAACCAACGTTGTCTGGAACGTTTTCTGACTCCATCCAAGAAAAGAGTCATCCACATCTTGTACATATCTCTATAATACCTCTTCACACATCAGATGGAGCTTCTATTTATTAATTCACCAAATATTGTTGCATTTCTTCTTGGTGTGAGGTACTGGTTTTGGCATTTGGGACATTTTTGCAGAAAATGATCCCACTACTTAAAATGCCCTCCCCTCTAGCTTCTCAGGTACCCTCCTCCGAGATACAATTCAAAGCCACTTTTCCCATGAACACCCAGTGAATGCCCCAACCAAAGTAATGCCTTACATTTTTAAATGCTCATAACCATTAATTTGCATCTCCAACTCTTGTCTGCTTTCTTCTATTTCTCAAGATTTTCTGTATGCAGAATTTTTAGTCTCTGTCTTCCTGTCTGACCTTGTCTCTGACTTCCCACCTCGTCTGAGGACTTTGGCTTCTTTCTGCTCCTGGCAGTTGTTCACTCCTGCTGCCCAGGACTTGCTCCCTCAAGATCTTCACTTGACTGTTTCCTTTGCATTATTCAGATTCAGGGCTCAGAGAAGCATCCCAGAACTCCTTTCCTGTCCCAGCTACTCTCGATCACATTACTTCTGTATTCATGTTTTTATAGCACTCATCATCGGTACCTATTTTATTTGTGGTTTATTAAATTTGTTTACTTGACTGTAAGCTCAATGACAGCAGGGAAATTGTCTTGTTCACTGCTGACTCCTCAGTGCTCACAGCACATAGTATGACTCAATAAATATATGCAGAATGAACGAAAACCTCATGGCCTCTATTAACTTGACAGCTACTTTGAGAACATAGAAGTTCTTTTTTATAGCTTTTAGACCTCTATGGTGTATGGTCCCTTTCCTAAAGGAAAATACTCATTTAAATATTTATTGAATGAATGAATGAGTAAATGAATAAGAAAATAATTCTTTGGATATATTCTGATAAAAAGAACCTTATAAACCACTGGCTTTCAACCTTCACTGCCCATTAGAATCACCTGGGGGGCTTTTTAAAAATGTCAATGCCCTGGTCCCATCCCCAGAGATTCTGCTTTAATTAGGCTGGAAAAGCACTTGGGCATCAATATATTTTTAAGCTCCCCAGATGATTCTAATAGGAAGCCAAAGTTGAGAACCACTGCTCTAAACCCTACAGAAGAAATCCAAACAAAATGTTGAATTCTGAACAAGACTTAGGCCATTGATTTGATTCTTGAATTGCTCTTCATGAGGAATTGTGAACAAGTGCCCTCTTTTGCAAAGGCCTACTGAAAGAGAACACTTTGAAGCAAAAAAAAAAAAAAAAAAAAAAAGATATACTACTTTGGTGTTATATACTAAAGGAGGTGGCCTTTCAAAGCAAACACTACATAGACCCATCTACTCTTCACAAGTTCTTTGGGAAAATCACTGGCTACAGCACATGCAGATCCCCACAAGCCAGAGCAGAAAATGTATGCTATGTCATAAAGGCAATTAGTATGACTTTGGAGAGATTTGGAGCCTATATGCAGAGGAATGGATTATACCTTCCTGTCATGGTATTAATATGAATGGTGTAAGCCTATTGTGTTCAAGATTCAATAAATCTGCAATGATTTAGGCAGACAGGGTATTTGCAAAGCAGAAGAAAGCCTGCCTAATTAGAAAAACAAGGAATGGGAAAATAAATAAAGGGGTTGAACGAAGTCAGCTCTGGCTTTAATTTGCCTGGAGACATCCTAACACTTGCTGCAAAATAAATCGAATTTTTGCTGTATACATTCAATATTTGTTAATAAGCTGACAGCTAGCGATTTTCTGTATTTCCTGCACAAGCAGGGAGTGGTGTGTGTATTGTCAGGTTGGTGCATGCAATGAACCACACGGAGGCAACTTTCAGTCTGCAAAAGCACAGCCTGGGCTCCAGAGAAGACTGCCCCCAACTTGTACATCAGGAGGAAAAAAGACAGCATAGGTGAGATCCACATGCTTCATATATTGTGTTGGGAAGGAAAATAATAATTTTTAGAGGCCATTTGATAAGGAATTTCTACCCTGCTAGTCTGGGTTAGCATTTCTGAATGTGACAAATAACAGGGCTCTTGGACAGCCCATTTTTTTCTTTATTTTGATACCCTTACAGCAGTAATCATGCCTCTTGTCAGGTGTTATAAAGATAAAGACAAATGTTCCCTATTGCTATTCTGTCAATGCAGCTCAACCCAAGCCAAAGAAAGACGCCCCTGCCGGATGTGGGGAATGCACCATTTGTCTTGTCTCTATCGCAGATGGAAGCACATCCTGTCCCAACAGGATCCTCAGGTCAGAAAAATAGAAATCTGCTGCTGAGAGTGTCAAGGCTTGCTTTGCCTGCTCCAGAAACTAGTGCACCTTGCGCGTTCCCTCCACGCTGACACCAAGATTTATTCTCCTTTTCTGGGACTATTGATTAGACTGTACAACATATTCATAAGCTCAAATAGCAAAACAACTCCTTTATCAAATAAGATGGGCTTTGGCACTAGTGCTTTTTTTAAAAAACGGAAAGACTCCATACTGTCATTTATTGATGGTAGCAATATTTGAGAAACATAAAATAATTTTCAAAGATGTGGTTCAGAAACCCATCTGAAAAATTGTTGATGCCAAAACAGATGGAGTTTGGCTTAATTGTTGAAATAAATTGCCATATGGAACAAAACACAGCTGATTATTGCATTAACACTAATGTTAATATGTTTCATCATTCTGTTGTCATTGTAGCTACAGTTGTCACCATACTCTAATCAATATGCTTATAAGGAAATACAAATTGTGGAATTTGGGACCCAAAGGAGATTTCAGAGATTATCTAGTTATCTTATAGATGAGGAAACTGAGGCCTGCGAGGATGAGTGCTTTGTATAAAGGCATGTGCCCTATAACCTAGAAATGAAAGAGAGTCTAAAAACATATGGCACATATCAGCAAGGCATTCATTAAAAGCAAGACGATTATAACTCAAGGTGAACTATCACTACTGCAAATGAGCATCATAAGAGACTTGGTGCAATGAGATGAAATACATAGGACTTTCCAATTCGAAAAGCTTCTTTTTCATGCTTAGCATCTCTTTGTTAACACCCAAGATACTCATGTTCTCTTCTTGAACTTTTGTAATGGTTTCTCAGTTAGCATCTTCTTCTGAGGATATTCTCCATATAAAATAAAAGCATTTCTGGATGACAGAAAAAAAAAAAAAACATACACAAATAAGCCACAGGAGATGGTGGGGAAAGAAAACGGGACACAAGAACAGAGAGTTCAGTTCCATTTCCAGGTGTGGTGAGTGAAGTTTTTTCCTCTTAGTTTTTCTCATGACTGTTGATCCTTCCGTGGTCCTCTCTTCTCTGTAAAGTGGAAAATGAATGGGAATTGATCTAAAAAGCTATTTCAAAAGTTATTACAGGATTGTCAGTAATCCTTCTAAACCTAACCTCCATCTCTACTGCCACCTCTACACCTGACACACAAAACCCTTTGAAAAGCTAGTGTTGGAAGTGGAAGTCTGAAGTGTCTGAAGTGTGAAAACAGTAAGCCAGTGGCCACCCCCGACCCCAGCCCCAGCTCGAGGTCAGTGACCCAGAAACAAGTGAGAGGCGGCTTCCAAATTCTGTGAAAGTAATTGTACAGGTGCATTGAATGGATGCTCTGTTTCATGATTTGTGTTTCATCCCACTGCAGCAAACTTTTAAGAGATGTCCAAATCCTTTCATTATCTCCGGCTACCACCCCTGACAGAGTCCTCTGTTACAGTACTCTCCACCTTTAATTTCCCTTTATTATTTCTTTTTCTATCTTTTCCAGCTAGTTTGTCAGCTCCTGGCCAAAAAAAGAGGAAAAAAATATGTAATTATCTATGCAACTCTGCGCTTAAGACAATAGGCAGTAACGGGTAATGAATATATGCATGGATCTAAAATTTGTTGAGCTCCTGAGTTCTAAGTGCTGTATTAGGCAGTGGGTGTTTATATGCTTGTGTCTGCTGTGTATTTGCTAATTATGAGTTAGGGTAAGAGTCAAGCTGCTATAACAAAGAGACCTGAAGATATAGTGACATACTTAAGATAGAAGTTTGTTTTTCTCTCACATAACAGACCAGTAGTAGGTGAGTGGTCCAAAGTGGGTAAGTGGCTCTGGTCTGCAAAGTTATTTTGGGACCTGAGCTGGTGGGTTATCTCTGCCGTCTTCAACATATGGTTTCCATCTCTGGGCCTCACATGGCTCCATTTCCCACCCTGTAAAAATGCGGAAGGAAAACGAGAAAGGGAAAGAGTGGAGAGCAAGCAGCTTTCTTAGCACACATTTCTTCCACTCATATCCCATTGGCCAAACTTTGTCACATGAGCACACCTTAGTTGCAAGAGAAGCTGGAAAATTTAATCTCAAGTTGGACAGCCATGTGCCTAGATAAAATTCAAATGTGGGAGATGGGGAACAGTATCTATTAATAAAAGCAAAGAAG
Organism: Pongo abelii; assembly: GCF_028885655.2. Lineage (NCBI taxonomy): Eukaryota > Metazoa > Chordata > Mammalia > Primates > Hominidae > Pongo > Pongo abelii. Next base: position 96,554,758 of record NC_071995.2, read on the forward strand.
AGAAAATGGATACTGAGGAACTAGTTTCCTCTACCACAGTGTTTGTTTTGGAAGAAGAAGATGCAAGAAATGTAGTTTGGACTTAACAAAATACAGACAATTAATAGGGTTATGAGCTGTATCTACATTTTGCTATCCCAAAGTTAGCACTGAAAACACTTATTTGCTCACAATTCTGTGGATTAGCAATTTGGGTTAGGCTCAGCTGGAATAGGTTCCTCTCTAGTCCACAGGGTGTTGGCTGAGCCCAATCATGCGTGGTCAGCTGGCTGTTTACATGTCTCGGTGTTGAATGGCTGTTGGCAAGGGCAATTGTCCCAAGAAGTAACTGGCCTTACGCTGCTCATCATCCAGCAGGTAGCCCGAGTTTGTTGGACACAAGTTTACCAAGAGCAGCAAGGGACAGCAAGTTCCCGAGAGTAAGTACTTTTCAAGGCTCTACTTTCATCAGATGTGCTAATGTTCCACTGGCCAAAGCAAGTCATGTAGTCAAGCCCAAAGTCAAAGAGTAAAGAAATAGATTCACTCCTGCTGCCAACTTACATTGCAAAGGGGCACGCATATAAGAAGAAGAAAAATTTCTGACCATTTATGCAAACAATCTACCATGAAAGCTAGACTCAAAATATATCAATAGAAAATATCAGAGCACTTTCTACAATGCTTTATAAGAGATGGAAGGTTCTAAATTTGTTGGCCAAACTTTTTGAAATGAATAACTAAATGGATATTATCTGTAGTATCAGAAAAGGTACAAATCTCAGTAGAATAAACAATTTTATTCTCTAATTTAAGAAATAAACTATTTTTTAAAGTATCACAGGAACATTATGAAGACAAAAATAATTCACTTTCTGGGAAAAAAGGGTTATGCTCTCCAGAAAGGGTATCTTTTGAACTGAATGAATAAAATTATATTAGCCCTTAAAAAAGTTGGAGAACATTTTACATATCCCCACCATTTTATCTTTCTAATCCAATTCCATAAGCCTGTGTTGAGTACCTACCAAATGCTAAGCCCTGTGGCAATTTTGTAATGACAAGGGATATTAAAGTATCATGAATTTGGAAATGTTCTTATTGAATTGCTTATAAAGTGAGTTTGGTGAAAGTCCTCCCAGTTTTTGGTAAAGAAACAGAATAAGAAGAGTGCTTTAGTAAAGCTATCCAAGGATAGAGTGGTGGGACCCAGGGCAGAATCCAGAGCCGCCTTTGCCATGCACCAGGGCACTGGTGAGGAGAATAAAGGCACAGAAGACAGGAGGGGGCTAGATTGGGACATCTCTTATTTTAGGAATTTAGAAATGCAAAATTAGGATCACGAAGAACTAGATGCAAATTATTAAATTAACCCAATATACTCAGCATAAACACATTAATAATATGCTTTTGAGGTTTCTCAGCAGAAAAAAATCCAAGTTCTTACATACCCTATAAGGCTCTGCAAAATCTAAATAGTCCATCTCCTACCATCTTCTCCCTATCTCTGTTCCTGCCACCCTAACTCATTGCTGTTCCTGAAAAACACCAAGATATTTCTTCTCAGTGCTGTGTACCTCCTCTCCCCTCTAGTTGGACCACTTTTTCCATCCCAGAGCTCTACAAGCCTCCTCCCAAGTTTTAGCTCAGATATCACCTTACTGGAGAGGCCCTTCCTAAACATACTGTATGAAACACAACTTTCCCTCTGCCTTTCATACTCTGTCTCCTTAACACGCTATCTTTTTTTTTCTCGCTCTGTCGCCATGCTGGAGAGCAGTGGCATGATCTCGGCTCACTGCAACCTCCGACTCCCTGGTTCAAGCAATTCTCCTGCCTCAGCCTCCCAAGTAGCCAGGATTACAGGTAAGCACCATCACGCCCAGCTAATTTTTTTTGCATTTTTAGTAGAGACAGCGTTTCACCACGTTGGCCAGGATGGTCTCGATCTCCTGACCTTGTAATCTGCCTGCCTCAGCCTCCCAACGTGCTGGAATTATAGGCATGAGCCACCGCACCTGGCCTTTGCTATCTATTTTTATTCTTAGCACTTCTCATCTCCTGAGTTGATAGATACTTATTGTCTGTCTTTCCTACTAGAATACAAGCTCTTCAAGATTTGGTCTATTTTGTTCACCATTTTATTCCTAGCATCTAGGATAGTGTCAAGCCTATAGTAAGTTTTCAATAAACATTTGTTGAAAGAAGTATTCTTCACTGATATATATATATATATGCATGTATTGTATTATGGAAATACATATATGCATATATGTGTAGATGTATATATACATATTTGCTCCTCTGTGCCAATGAAGAACAACTGCTACAGTGTGCTCCTGGGCTTAATTAACAATCTCTTCTCATCAGGGCATGATTGTCACTCTAAAATTTGTTAACTTTATGTTTTTGATCTCCTTTTGTTACTCTGTTGCATCAGTGTTCACTGATTGTTTGCAATTTGTATTTCACACAGATTCATGAACTTCACTTTTTTGTGAGACCAGATAGAACTCCATTAAAGAGAATCCTCATGACCTAAAATTGTTTAAAATGCACTCTTTCATGTAAAGAAAATTTCTGCCTTGAAATACATAGATGTTATCTATAATAGTCATTTCTATTGATCTAGATGGTCACTTTCCTATTTTCTATCAACACAGGTATACACAATAGTGAAAGACAATGCTCCCTGTACCTCAGATGGTACATAATAAAATGCCCCAACACCCCTGCTACACAATATCAATTCCAGATATATAATAAAAATGTTTAAAGCACCTTCCAATGTATTTGTTTCCTGTAAGAAAAGTAAGTCTTTCAGATTAATTACTATTTAGAGGCTTCTCCCCATTAAAGAAAAGCTATTGTTTGTTGTGCAATTATTTTCTGCCTCTAAAATATCTCCCACCTAACACAAGTGAGAATAAAAGCTTTCAGCTTCCTAGCTCACTGAGGATTGACATTTAACCTTTTCATGCCTAGACACATGTGGGTTACTGAGTACAGGTGGATCACCAAGGAGGAACTCCATGGAGCCTGGGAAGGTCAACAGAAGGGGCCATAGCTGGGAGAAAAGGCACGATACTCAGGTAAAAGAATTTCTAAGACAGCATCTACCATCCCAGTTCTCAATTCTGAGCCCTTCTCTCCTTCTGCATAACTACTTCTCCAATTCAGACCCTTATAATCTCTCACCTAGATTATTCCAAGGCCCCTTAACTAACTTCTTTCCCTGACTCTAGTTTCTCTCTTCTCTAATTTCTCCATGATGAAATCACCTGAGTCTTCTTCCTAACTCACACATAGGATCATATCACCTCAACAACCTTCCATGTTTCCTCTTGCTGATAGAGTCACCTCCATACTCCTTAGCAAAACCCTAAACCTCCTCGTGATTTAATCCAAGACCACTCTCCCAACTTCATCTCCCACTGCACACCCTCGCTTAGTCTCAACACTCCAGCAAAAGGAGAGCTACACATCAGTGACTTTCGTGTTTTCTCACCTTGGCTCTTTTTGTTTCTTTTAGCAAGAATCCATTCCCTTGATACCAGCTTACTTCTCAATGTACAGACCACAGTCAACCTAATTCACGAAAACTTCCCTGTCCCTTTCCGTTTGAATTAACTGCTCTTTTCTCTGTGCGCCACAGATTTTGCAAATGTCCATGTATTGCATATGTCTCATACTCTGCTTTGTTATTGGTACAGAATATCTCCTCCACTAAAGTGCCAGTGCTTTAGAAATGCATTTATTTCTGTATCCCTTATGGGGCTTTTACTATATGTTAGAGATGATTTCAAATGCTGCAGGTGTGTTAGTAATTTTTTAACCCTCATAACAACTCTAGGGAGTAGTTACTCTTATCCCCATTTTACAAATAAGTAGACCAAGGTACAGGCATGCTAGGCAACATGCCTACCACAATGGTAAGTGTTGGAGCTAGTCAATTTGACTCCAGAATCCTTATCCTTAAAATGCGAAGTAGATATTTAAACTTATCTGAACACAGGCATTTAGATAGTTCCAAAGACTGATAGAAAATACTATCAAATCAGGCAACAGCAATATTAATGAGCAACAGACTAAAGCCCAGAGAAAGTGAGCTGCTTGCCTAAGTTCCCACAGTGAGTTACTGGCAAAGACAAAGTAATATCTGGGTCCCCAGAGGCTGGCCTAGCACTCTTTAAACTAGATAGATCATGGCTCCTGTGTGGTGCCTATGGAGCAAAAGGGCACGAAAAAGAAATGAGAAATCTAGTCAAGTCTTATTTAATTGTAAAAGGTAATGAGGAATTCAGGCAAGGATGGGTCTCTAGACACTGCAAACTCAGTCCCTAATAAACACATTTCTGCAGATGAATTTTCTTAAACTATAAAACGCAAAAACCTAAATCCATGGATCCAAGGAAAAACATGGGCAAAATGGAAATGGACTAACATCCCATAACCTGGAGTATCTGGGTCCTAGAAATTCTAATAGTATTCTCTTTCCTGTCAATAGATAAAAATGTAATTTTCTAATAATCATGGAAAAAATAATCTAAATTAAAGACTACATTGTATAACAGAGAACCAAAGGTCTTTAAAGATGTTTAGAATAATAACCAATGTAATTTAAAACCAAATAAAGCAAAAGAGAGTGGGCAACTCAAAAAAAAAAAATGGAAATGGACAGAACATAAAAAACAACAGCTAACTCTTTCTTCAGTACTTAGCATAGGCTGGGAGCTGGATTAGCACTTGATCTAATTTAATCCTCAAAATCAACCCTTCTTTTTTATTATTAGTCTCATTTTATAGCAAAACAAATAGTCACAGAGAAATGAAGTAAGTTTCCCAAGGTCAAGGAGCAGGTAAGAAGTAGCACTGGATGCATATTTCAAATCAGTGAGCTTCTCAGATAATAATAGAAGCTTATTCCTTGAAGCTCTAAAACCATTTTGAATTTCAACACTCTCCCACATAGTACACACTTTCCTACCCTCCAAAAAAAGAGGGATTGGAATAATTGTAATCTATTATTTGGTCCCCAAAGTCATCATTATGCATGTCCCTATGCAGCAGCTCCTTCCAAAATGGTTGTAAAGAGACAATTATCAGACAACAATGCCTTGTTGTCGGAGGTATGTCTAGTGTACAGTATCCGATAATAAATGACCTTTTTTTTTTTTTGAGACACAGTTTCACTCTTTCGCCCAGGCTGGAGTGCAGTGGCACAACCTTGGCTCACTGCAACCTCCACCTCCCAGGTTCAAGAGATTCTCGTGCCTCAGCCTCCCAAGTAGCTGGGGCTACAGGCACGTACCACCACGCCCGGCTAATTTCTGTATTTTTAGTTGAGACAGGATTTCACCATGTTGGCCAGGCTGGTCTTGAACTCTTGACTTCAGGTGATCTGCCTGCCTCAGCCTCCAAAAGTGCTGGGATTACAGGTGTGAGCCACCACACCCAGCGAGCAATGACCTCTTAAATATTTTCTTAGTCCCTTTTCCTGCCTTCATGGTTTTCCCATCCTTTCTCTCATCAAAACACAGCAGCTGCTATTTCTGGCAGTTATGTCTTCCTCATATCCTCCTCTTCTTGTCATGGGCTGGGAAACCATGTAATAGGCATGGTTAGAATTTGGTCACAACTTATAGTTATCCGCATTTGAGTGACAGTCTGAGATACTACAACCCAAGCAAATGGCTTGAGCAGAAGCGTAGCAATGCCTTTTTTTTGACTCATTAGAACCCCTTTTTTTTTTTTTTTTTTTTTGAGATGGAGTCTCGCTCTGTTGCCCAGGCTGGAGTGCAGTGGCTCCATCTTAGCTCCCTGCAAGCTCTGCCTCCCGTAGAACTCCTTTCTTTAGCTGTGTTTCTGATCATTTAAATGTCAAACAAATGCTGGGAGGGATCTGGCACTGGAAGGATTTGGGGATTGGAGGGTAACATTATCTTAAAATGATAGATTTTTTAGGGTAAATAAAAAAGCAACCATTTTAAAGTAAAAAATAGAATATTTTAATAGGATCAGATTATAAAAATTGAAACGTTGCTTTTAATCTTTATTAAATATTTAAAGAGGTGCTATGGTGAGATGCAAATGCCTAGATTTTATACCTAGAAATACCTAAGCTATAATCTCTCTCCACTGTTTTCTGATAATTGACTTTGCACGTTACTTAATTTATCTAAGCTCCCACTTTTTTATTTTCATATCTTAAATTGTGGATAAAGATAAAATGTATCTCATAAAGTATGTAAAGTACCTGACACATAACAGTTAGCTTGAAAATCCCATATAATAGAGTTGAGATCATATTTTTATTACTCAAACTTAAAATATGCTTAGCTTCAAATTTATACTTATGGTGTAGAATATATAACTCATAATTTTATAGCAAAAAAGATAAAGAGCTCATGCTGTCTTCTGAAGCTAGCAGAGTTTTATATTCAGAGAATTTGTATGACTTGAACTTACTAATCATCATTTAAGCCTGATAGCTTAAATTTAGAAGTTTCTTGCTAAATATCTGTTGGATGGATGGATGGAGGGATGGATGAAAGGAAGGAAGGAAACACTTATATTTGGGTGCAAAGTTAATATTTAAAGAGGATACATTTTTAGATGGATATATACATTTATTAGTCTATTATCATGCTGATGATAAAGACACACCCAAGACTGGGCAATTTGCAAAAGAAAGAGGTTTAATGGACTCACAGTTCCATGTGGTTGGGGAGACCTTACAATCACAGTAGAAGGTGAAAGGCATGTCTCACGTGGTGGCAGACAAGAGAAGAGAACTTGTGCAAGGAAACTCCCCTTTATAAAACCATCAGATCTCATAAGACTTACGGGAAAGACCCACCCCCATGATTCAGTTACCTCCCACCAAGTCCCTCCCACAACATGTGGGAATTGTGGGAGCTGCAATTCAAGATGAGATTAGGGTGGGGACACAGCCATACCATATCTATCTAACTATCTATCTATCTACCTATCTATCTATAGAAACTCATCTTTGGTAGGAAAACTATTCTGACTGGATTAGAATAATCATTTAATACAAGATCAATTTGGCAATACCTATCTGGACTTGAGTTTAAAGTATGCAGGAGCTCAGCAACATGGAGCTGGAAGAAAGAAATGAGAAACCAGGTGGGATAAGAATGGAGGTAACGGTGGCATAGAATCTGGCCTACCTCCAGCTACAGAGCTAGGGAAGTTCAGCCAGAAAGTCTAAAGCTTACAATCCAAGGGGTGCAGCAAACTTGGCACAATTCAGAAAAACTATTACTCCTGAGTAAACTAGTATGACAGATGAAGTGCACAACAATGGAAAATTCAAAAAGGAGGACAGCAAGAACTCTCAAGATATGGGAGGAGAACTGTAAAGGTGGTCCTAGGGGATCTATTCATTTCCTATAGAGCTGGGGCCTGTAGCCTCAGATTCCAGGATAATGCCCTAGCCCTCAGGGAAAGGAATTAGAAGAAACAAAACAAGCTGATGTTGGAGCCAGAGGAAATGAGCAGAGAGGTATGACTGACAAAATATTGGGGACCAAGGCAAAGGCCAAGGGGAAGGAAGGTCCCAGGCCAGATGAAAGCAATGGAGTAGCCATGTGACAAAACAGTGCCCAGCTCTCTTTTAACTGTTAAGAGAAAATTCAAGGAAGCAACATGGCCCGGCACCCATGGCTAGGCCCTAGTTTCTGGGTCCCAGGTCTGGGTTTGAGACTCATTTTCAAATCCTCCTGAATACTAAAAGTGAGGCTATATTTCTGCCTCACTTGAGATTACCTTTAGAATCAAAACATACTTGATGCTGGGTAGGGAGAGTCAACAACCCCAGTAATGAGAAATTGAAAAGACAGAAGCAAGAGAAACAATGTTGATAATATATCTCTAAGATAAATGTATTCTGAAAAGATGCTTGAGAGCAGAAACTAAATCTTCTTTATTCATTCAAATTTCATAATGATGCCTCGCACAGGTGGGCACTACAGTCAATCCTCAGCAAAGGTTAAATGGAATCTATTCTCATGAGTACAAATTAACTACTCCAGTCAGTAATTGTTACAAGTGCCACTTACCTTCTTTCCCCTGTATATCTATAAACAAAAACATCCTGCCATATCCCCCCTTGCTACTCAAAAATATTTTCATAACTTCTGACCTTATCTCCATCTGTGCCCTGACTGCTTTTCAAAGAAAAGTGTTAATTACTTCCCCAGCAATTATCTGTTCATCTTAAATCCTCTTATCAAAGATATTTTGACCTATATAGATTAGAGCTCTGAGCTCCTGCATAATCTTCTCATCACAGCATGCTAAATTTAATTAAACAAACATTTGTTTAGCAACTATTATGAGTATTAAGTGCAAAAGAATAGCAAGTATTTGGAGCAAATATGATTATGACAAGTTCCCTGTCCTCAAGAAGCTTTACAAATAATCAGATGAGCAAATATGAAAAAATGAAGTAAGCTAAAACCAAATGAAACAAATAATTCAATGAAGATACAAAGAATACAGATGAATAAGCAATTAATTCCTGCACAAACTATGTATATTATTAATATCAATATCACCTCCCTTGTGCATTTCCCCGAACCTCAAACAAATTGCATTTTTTCTCTGCTCTGGTATTTATTCCAAACTCTCTGAAGCAACTTTGTTAGACTTTCTACCAGCCTAGTCACATGTCATTCACCTCCAAGTAGACCGAAAGCTGATGCAGTCTCTGGCACAGAGACAGGTTTTTGAACACAGGGGCACCTAATCTTTATTTTTTGAGTTGAACAGAAATATACATACACACACAATGAATATCTATTGTTTGAGGAGATAATAATTATTCTTAACACTTTTTGATTCTGAAATATTTCCCCCAAGCATCCATGATTAACATGTTGAATTAGATATTTCATTTCTCACTGGTTTCAAAACAACTGCTTCAGCTATTTTTAATAAAGAAAATTTTAAAATTATTATTCAATTTTCTGATGTAGCAGCACAAATAATTTGTGGGGGATATCTAAACAAATCATTAATGTAAGATATGCAATGTATAATATCTATAAAATGAAATTTTAGCTGTATCTAAGGACAGGAAATATTAAATAAAGTTATAAACAAATAACAAAAACTCACTCTTGGTAAAAGTTGATAATTATAATCACTTGGTTATTAGTTTAGGCCAATATTGAAATTTATTAAAAGAAAATTCAATAATGTTTACCATCTATATTAATTTAAAATAATTAAAATCTTGAAATTGGAGCCAAACCCAGAATGTGAAATGCTAAAACCAATAAGTGCATAATTTCCACTAAGGTATCCTCCTCCATGACACCGAATACAGAAGATTTTTGAGGTAAACATTTCGTTATTTAAAAACCTCGTCTGATCCTTACCAATGTAAACCTCTTCCCCAAGTCATACCTCACCCTAGGAATCCAAGGGCTGGCTGGCAGTTTCCACATTCAAAGTTCCTGGATCTCCAAACTTTACAAGTTATTTCCCTCAAGAATTTTATATGCAAGAATGGCTGGATAAATTATTTTCCTCATTATGTGACTGTGGTGAGGCTAGAGTCCATAATAAACATGGAAGGAAGGAAGGGAGGAAGGAAGGAAGGAAGGAAGGAAGGAAGGAAGGAAGGAAGGGAGGAAGGGAGGAAGGGAGGAAGGGAGGAAGGGAGGAAGGGAGGAAGGGAGGAAGGGAGGAAGGGAGGAAGGTAAGGAAGGGAAGGAAGGGAAGGAAGGGAAGGAAGGGAAGGAAGGGAAGAAAGGGAAGGAAAGAAGGAAGGAGGGAAATGAGGAAAGGAGGATGGATTCCATTTTATCCAATGGATTTACAATTTCAAAATCTCTAGAAATTATCCTAATGGCATATAGCAAATAAGGAAACATTTATTAAGAAAATCTAATAGATCTTGATAAGAACAGCAAGAATCTGTGGCACTCGAGCTATGGCCCACTTTCTCATTCCATACCCCATCTTAGCACAATGGAAGTTCTACTCTGGGAAGGTGCATCCAGGAAGATAGGCCAAGAAGGAAGAGAGGAAGAGAGGAAGAGAGGGAGGATGTATTCTATTTTATTCACTGCAGGTGTTCTTGAAAAGTTGTCTATATTAGTTGGTTAGGGCTGCTTTAACAAAATACCACAGATTGAGTAGCTTAAATAACAGAAATTTATTTCTTCACAATTCCAGAGAATAAAGTTCTGAGATAAAGGTTTCGGCAGGATTGGTTTCTTCTGAGGTTTTTCTCCTTAGCTTCCAGGTGGCCACCTCTTCTCTGTGTCTTCACATGGTCTTTTCCTCTGTACCTATCTGTGTTCTGATCTCCTCTTCTTATAAAGATACCAGTCATAGCGGATTAGGGTCCACCCCAATAACCTCATTTAACCTTAATTACCTCTTTGAAGACCCTATAATCATATACAGTCACATTCTGAGGTCTGGGAGTTAATACTTCAACATATGAATTTGCGGGGCCTGGGGGAACAGAGTTCAGCTCATAGCATTGTCCAAAATTTTTTAATTAAATGTTTTATATTTATAGAAATAGTTTGACTTGTAATGGCATTTTGCGATAAGTTCTTAGTGAACAGAAAATTACCCACTACTTTATCTTCTGTGTTAGTTGGGGGTTTACATAGTATAATGAACTTGAGAATTATGCTAAAATGGTTAAGTAACATTTCAATAACTGGAACATAATTTTTTCATATTTGTTAAACTTGGTACTAAAGTTATAATTTATTTTCTAATAACATATCTATCCTTTCTATTCCATTGATTTTAAGAATTAGATTTGATTTAATTCTGCACCATTAAAATCTTCTTAACTCTAGTACCAAATTAAAACTAAGTTCTGTTTAAAACTATTGGGAGTCTTTTTAAACACCCAATAGTGCAGCCCTACCAAAAGACAGAATACAAATTGGATTCTTGGGAATGGGGTATATATAATTTTCAAATTATGAAAGAAATTAAAAAGATAAACTAGAAAATATCAACTTAATGGAAACAAAGCAATAAAAGAGAAACAAGGAAAAAAAGACATGATATTTACAGAAAACAAAAAGTTAAATATAAGACATAAATTCAAACAAATGAGAATAATATTAAATATGAATGAATTAAACAATTCAATCAACAGACAGAGATAGTAAGATAGGATAAAAACAAGTTCCAACTTTGTGCTTCCTCCAGGAGACACTCTTTAGAACTGAAAATACAAATGGGTTTAAAATAAAAAATGTGGGAAAGTATAGCATGCAAACAGGAACAATAAGAGAGTTAGAGTGGCTATATCATACCAGACAAAATAGACTTTAAAACAAAAATATGTTACTGAAAATAATGTAGATATTTTACAATGATAAATGGGTCAATTCACTAGGAAGATATAATAAATAGAAACGCATATGCACCTAACAACAGAGATTTCAAAATAGATAAAGCAAAAACTGACAGATTGACGGGAGAAATAGACAATTCAACAATAATGGTTGAAATCTTCAATATGCCACTTTCAATAATAAGGAGAACAACCAGGGGGAAAAAAGAGCAAAGTAAACTTAAAGCAAGCAGAAGAAAGAAAATAATAATTAGAATACATATAAATGAAAGAAAATAGAAAATAGTGAAAAAATCAACAAAACCAAAAGTTACTTTTTAAAAAAGATCAACACAATTGTCAAACATTTAGTTAGACTGAGCAAGAAAAAGAAAAAAGAGTCAAATTACTAGAATCAGAAATAAGAGACGTTACTATTAGCCTTCCAGAAATAAAGAAGATTATCAGGAAATAGTACGAACAACAGTATGCAACAAGTTAGATAATTTAGATGAAACAAACGAACTCCTAGAAAGACATAAACTATTAAAATGGACTCAAGAATAAATAAAAATCTAATAGACTTACAACAAATAAAGAGATTAAATAAAGAGATTAAAACTTCCCACAAGAGAAAGCCCAGGACAAGATGACATCACTGATAAATTCTACCTCACTTTTAAATAAGAAATAATAGCAATTCTCCACAAACTCTTTCCCAAAAATAGAATAGCAGAAAGCATTTTCTAACTCTATTCTATGGGGTCAATAATATCCTGATACTAAAACCAGACACAAACATCACAAGAAAAGAAAACTGCAGACAAATTGCTCTTATAAACACAGATGAAAAAATCCTCAACAAAATACTAGCAAACCACATCTAGACATTAAAAGGATTATTCATCATAATCAAGTGAGATTTGTCTTGGGAATTCAAGAATACTTCAACATTAGAAAATTATTTAATATAATGTACCCTATTAACAAAATGAATGAGGAAAGCCACATAATCGTCCTAATAAACACAGAAAAAAACATTTGACAAAATTCAACATCTTCTCATGATAAAAAAAAAAACACTTAAGAAAAACACTCAGAGCTAATACACTTAATGTGAAAGACCAAATGCCTTCCTCCTAAGAACAGAAGCAAGACACAAATGTCTACACTCACCACTTTTACTAAACAGTTTACTTGAAATTCTAACCAGGGCAATTGGGCAAGTGAAGTAAATAAAAAGCTTCAAGATTGGCAAGGAAGGAGTAGAAATATCTCTATCTGCAGATGACATGATTTTTTATTTAGAAAATTTTAGTAAATCCACCAGAAAATGATTCCAACTAACGTCTGAGTTAAGTAAGGTTTCAGGACACGAGATAAACATACAAAGAAAATAATTACATTTTAATAAGCAAGTAATGAACAATCTGAAAATAAAATTGAGAAAATAATTCCATTTAAAATAGCATTGAAAATAATGTTTAAAAACATTATTTTTTGTTAATAAATTTAACAAAAGAAGCACAAAAGTTACACTCTGGAAACTAAAAAACATAAAAAGAATTGAAATAAAGGTAAAGATATCCTATGTTCATGAAGAAATAAAAGTAGACCTAAATAGATGGAAAGACATCCTATGTTCATGGGTTGGAAGAATTAAGACAGCCACACTCCCAAAGCTAATCTACGTATTGAGTGCAATCTCTATAAAAATCTGAGCTGGCTTTTTTACAGAAATGAACAAGCTTAGCTTAAAATTCATATGAAAATACAAGGGACACAGAACAGCCAGAGAAATCTTGAAAAAGAACAAAGTTGGCAGACTCACGCTTACTACTTTTAAAACCTGCTACAAAGCTGTAATGATGTAGTACTCTTACAAGAACATAGAGGTCAATGGAATAGAACCGACAGTATGGAAATAAACCCTTAATTTATAATCTACTGATTCTGACAAGGAAGCCAAGACAAATAAATGGGAAAAAAATAGTCTTCTCAATAAATGGTGCTAGAACAACTGGATACCCACATGCAAAACAATAAAGTCATACCACATGCTTATACTACACACAAAAATTACTAACTATTGATGACAAACCTAAATGTAAGAGGTGAAACTGTAGGATTCTTAGAAAAAAAAATAGGAGTAAATTTTCATGACCTTGGGTTAGACAAAATTTCTTAAATAAAACACCAAAAGCACAAGTAACAAAATAAAAAAGCAAAGTGGCCTTCATCTAAATAAACTTTTGTGCTTCAAGAAAAGTCAAGCATGGTGGCTCACACCTGTAATTCCAGAGTGTTGGGAGATCAAAGCAGGAGGATCACTTGAGGCCAGGAGTTCAAAGCCAGCCTGGAAAATATAACAAGACTTCATGTCTACAAAAAATGTTTTAAAAATTAGCTGAGCATGGTGGTGCATGCCAGTAGTCCAGCTACTTGAGAAACTGAGATGAGAGGATCCCTTGAGCTCAGAAGTTCAAGGCTGCAGTGGGCTATGATCATGCCACTGCACACTGCACTCCAGCCTAGGTGAAAAAATGAGACCCTGTCTCAAAAAGAAAAATAAACCATCAAGAGAATGAAAAGACAACTGACAGAAGATAATATTTGCAAACTATATATATATATACCTGATAAGGGACTTGTATTCAGAATATATAAAGAACACTTACAACTCAATAATAAAAACATGTTTTTAAATGGACAAAGATTCTAAAGGAGAAACATAGATGGCTAACAAGAACATGAAAAGATGTTTGGCTCCATTAAACATCAGGGAAATGCAAATCAAAACCACAATGACATACCACTTCACATCCACTAAGAAGACAACACCACAAGAGTTAGCAAGGATGTGGAGAAGTCAGAAGCTTCGTACACTGCTGATGATAATATAAAATGGTGCAGCCACTTTGGAGTATAATACAATTTGACACCACAATTCTTTTAGGTATATAACCAAGAGAAATGAAAACATACATCCACACAAACACTTGTCCATGAATATTCATAGCAAACAACTCAAATGTCCATCAACTGAAAAATGAAAAGATATAATGTAGTGTATTCATACATGGATTTTTATTTGACAATGAGAAGAAATGAAGTACTGATGCATGCTACAACCTGGATGAACTCTGAAAACATGTTTAGTGAAAGAAGTCACCAAAAAAACACATATTCTATTATTCCATGTATTTGAAATGTACAGAATAATCACATCGATAAAGACAGAAAGTAGATTAGTGGTTGCTTAGTGCTTGGGAGACTAAGGAATGACTATTAATGGGTACAGCGTTTCTTTTTAGAGTGATGAAACATTCTGAAATAAGATTGTGATGATTGTGACACAATTCTATGAATACACTAAAAACCACTGAAGTGCATATTTTCAATAGATGAATTGTATGCTATGTGAATTATGTCTCTATAAAATCTGTTAAAAGCATTTTTAAATTAAGTTTAAGATTGGCGTTTTAAACCAAACTATGCTTTTAACAACTGAAAATGCCCTGAAGGTGATAGAATATCAAGAGACAGGGCTATAGCAATAAAAGGAATTGTTACATAGCATCCCCTGGATGGACTCCAACTTTTCACCCTCACAGGCTAAGAAACCTCTTGTGCCCCAGTGTCTTCCTCTGTCAAATGAGGTTAATAAGACTATTTCTATCATAAAGTTTTTGTGATTACTAACAATGTAAATACAGAAAAAATAATTAGAATAGTTCAATATATACTAATTTTTAAGGAACTAAAAAATAAGTTTCACTATAGCCCGTTTGGGGTTGTAATTGGGACAAAATTTTTAAAACTTTGTTTTTTTTTTTTTTGAGACGGAATCTTGCTCTGTCTCCCAGGCTGGAATGCAGTGATGTGATCTCAGCTCACCGCAACCTCTGCCTCCTGGGTTCAAGCGATTCTCCTGCCTCGGCTTCCTGAGTAGCTGGGATTACAGGTGTGCACCACCACACCCGGCTAATTTTTGTATTTTTGTATTTTTTAGTAGAGAAGGGGTTTCACCATGTTGGCCAGCTGGTCTTGAACTCCTGACCTCAGATGATCCACCCACCTCAGCTTCGCAAAGTGCTGGGATTACAGGCATGAGCCATCATGCCCAGGCAAATTTTTAAAACATTTTATGTTTATACCCTTCCAAGGTAAGGCTCTTTAATAATCTAGTTACAGATATAAAAGTCATGACATATAAAATTAAACCTTAAAGTAGAGAAATATGAGACACAAAAGAAGATCAGCAAACAAGAAAAATTCTTGAAAAATTGGATCTGGACCATGTTGGAGTAGAGACTGATGTAGCTGAGGGTTTCCTGATTTCTTCACCTGCATATTAACAGCAGACACTCATTTAAAACTAATTAGAGTTTTCTCTAAATTCATGCAACTAGCGACAGCAATTGTTTTAATAAGCGATATATATTAATTCCACACCTCCTCCACAAGTGAATTCACTTATTATATTATCAAATAATCTACTTTCATATTAGTAAAATATAAACTATTTCTTTATACTCTCACCTTCTAAAAATGATTTGGAGTTTCTTGCAAGACTACATGAATAATCACAAGATAACATGAAAGTCAGTTAAAAAAACAGAAATGTAACTGTAAATACATAAATGCCAAGAAATGCAAAGGATTCAAATGTAGTTGTTCAAGGTAAAACACTATGGTTCTAATCTGTCTTTTGGTAGCTACTGGGAAGGCAGAACTTTAATTTTTCACACAAATCTGTTTCCTAGCCCTTTTACATTATCACTTAAACCAAACTCTTCTTTCAGCCATAGTATATAGGCCAGATCACAGCCCCTGAAAACATATTCCCCAGTGTGATCACTCTTCCATGATACACTAGCTATATGACCTTGGGCAAGTAACTTAACTTCTCTGAACCTATCTCTCCACCCGTAAGGTGTAGACAATGCCCCTCTCCCAAAGTTCTTTCACAGAGTCGCTGAGATGATGTACATTGATTATAGCTCCCACACCCTCACAGCCCAAAACAGCTGCTCAATGCTTGCTACAACCCAAATTTCTCCCTCCTTTCTTCATTCCCTTCCTTACCTCTCCTAGCTCAATGTGGATGAAATATAAATAGATTCCCAAACACAGCCATCCCTTGTATTCTTGGGAGATTGGTTCCAGAACCCCCGTGGACACTGAAATTGTGGATGCTTAAGTCTTTTATATAAAATGGCATAGTATTTGCATACAATCTATGCACATCCTCCCACAAACTTTAAATCTTCTCTAGATTACTTATAATACCTAATACAATGTAAATGGTATGTAAATAGTTGTTATATTATTTTTCTTTGTATTATTTCTTGTTGTTGTATTGTTATTCTTAATATTTTTGATCCACAGTTGCTTGAATCCTTGGATGCAGACCCCACAGATACAGAGGACTAACTGCATTTCCATTCTTTAGATATTTTTGTTATTAAGACTGGAATAAAGGGCAGTTGGTCAAGTTATTTTTTTTATTGCCAACCTTAAAGGACAACAAGGTAGCAGACACACATAATGGATTTCCATTTTTGCACCAATTTTGAATGGAGTTGTATCCTCCCGAAACACTTGGAAGCCACACCCAAGCCTATCGGAAAAAAATACTTTATGACTTGGTTTCCCATCTATCAAATGGGAATAGTTATAATCAAACTTCTTGCCAAATAATATTTTTGTAAGAATCAGATGAGTTAGAAAATGTAAAATATTTAGAAAAATGTAAAGAAATTGTACTGAAGGTCTTTTTTCACCTATTGATATGCTTCTTTCAGTGAGAATTCAAATTTAAAACAGTAAGTCCACCTACCCACCCCCGTAACTCCCACTCACACCTTCCCCAACCCAAACCAAAAGGTTATCACCCATTCTAAATTGAATAAAGATTTTGTTTATTTTTGAGGGGAGTATGCTGTGTTAAATCAAGAGTAATAATTCATAGGCATCTCACTATTAGCATTTCTAAAATCTTCCAAGTTAGAATTAGAGAATTTATTGCAGCTTTAGGCTATGCTGAAGGTATACCCACAATAATTGATGCCTCTGAAAGCACACACAGAGAAAAAAATTATCTGATTTCAAGCTGTTTCTCTTCAAATTTATGAAATATTGATAGAAAAATATAAATAGGTATTTACGCTGTTTTAGTAAATATTCGGTCTGGTGGAGACAGAGCATAATTTATCTCCAGCCTGCAGGATTAACACTAGAGTTGCCACTGATTCTGCATTAATAGCCAGAGGCATGTTTCATAAAATCTCTATGCTCCAGTTTCCTCAGGCAGGAAACGAGCGCTGAACTCTTAAGGTATCACTGTGGAGAACACAGCTTAAAGTCTTCAACTCCTATAGAGTTGCTCTGCCCACAAAACCATGAGCCCGACACTCAATCATGTTCTCTTTCCACTATTTTCCCAATGTCTGCCTATACTACTCAGGGGTTCCATTCCATTGCAAGTCTTAGATAACCCAAGTGACAGAATTTAAACACAAGTTCTGAGAGTAGTTGCCAGTGTTGATTTTTTGGGTGATGGATATTAGAGCCATGGTGTCTAATTCTCTTGGCTTTACTGCATGATCATGTCTTGGCTGATAAAGCTCCAGCCATCGTATCTTTATTCTAGGCAGAAAAAGGTAAGAAAGACTGTAGAATAAAGGCATGGGGTTATCCATTGTATCACAAAAGCAAAGGCCTTCTCAGAAGTCTCAAGAAAGGCTTCCTATTCATGTTTCCTTGGTCTAAATGATATTTCATGGACACCCATAGCATCTAGGCAGTCTGAAAATGTGATCTTTGCAACTTCTGTGAAAGGAGCAAGGGAAAAGAGGTTGGAATGAGTATTTAGAGAGCTATCACAATATCTGGCTCAGAAGCTCTCAATTAATATTTGACAGAACAAGGTCACCAGAACTGATTCTTGCTCCATTGGAAACTGATATGGGTCAAATTTTGGGACTTCAACATAGAGTTCCCCAAAGAAACCGTAATGGTGAGCCAGTAATACAGACAATATCACGGCAGAAAACGTAGATGGATAGATAAATAGAAGGAAGGAAGATAGATAGATAGAATAAAGAATATAGATATACTTTATTCAATGGAATAAAAATGTTTTGTTATGAAGCTCAGGTCCCCTAAACGACTCATCCTCTCCCCACCCACCTCTCCTTCCCAAATACACAAACTTACACACATATACAACAAATATACATCACATTAAGATAGGCACAGTGGCTCATGCCTGTAATCCCAGCACTTTAGAAGGCCAAGGTGGGAGGAGCACTTAAGGCTAGGAGTTCAAGACCACCCTGGTCTACATAGCAAGACTCCACTTCTATAAGAGTATAAAATAATTTTTTCATAAATAGGAAAATAGAGGAAATAAAAGTGAAGAAACGTTAAAGAAAGCCAACATACACACCCAAATCATTGTACACGTCTGTATACTTGGGGAAAGTGTACAAAATAGATACGATAAAAACAGTTGTGAATCATACATTTCTGCTCCAGGATGGAGAAGATATTTTGCACTCACAGAAAGGGGAGAAATAAGTACCCTGTGCCAGCAGCATGAATTGTGGGTCTTGGTTCCTTTCCCACTGCCTGTCTTCCTTCTCTTTTCCCCTGTTCCAACTCACCTCTTCTCACTGAAGGGGAGAGACATGGAGAGAAGGTCAGGTAGAGAAGGTATGTGAGGGCTTAGGGCATTACTCAGACTGTGTTTGTGAGCACCAAGGCTTGCTTCTTCCACCTCTGTAGCATCTCTCAGATCACCAGATTCTATTCCCAGTGATACTCGCTAGGTTCAGGCCTGAGTCTTCTCTAGCCCCAAATCATTGCAAGGGTCACCAGTTGTTTGTTAACTGGTCTCCCTGTTCCAGTGCAGATCCACAGTTCCCAGGGTTATTTTCCCCACTTTCTTTAAGAAGCATATATATATATAATATATATATAATATATATATGTGTATATATGTATATATGTGTGTGTGTGTGTGTGTGTGTGTGTGTGCATGCACTCACGTGCACATGTGTATTAGTCTGTTTTCATGTTGCTGATAAAGGCACACCTGAGACTGGGGAAAAAAAAGAGGTTTAATGGGCTTACAGTTCCACGTGGCTGAGGAGGCCTCACAACCATGAGGCCTCCCTCATGCCAGAAGGCAAGAAGGAGCAAGTCCCATCTTACATGGATGCTGGCAGGCAAAGGGAGAGCTTGTGCAGGGAAACTCCCATTTTTAAAACCATCAGATCTTGTGAAATTATTCACTATCATGAGAAGAGCACAGGAAAGATCCACCCTCATAATCCAATCACCTCCCACTAGGTTCCTCCCATGACACATAGGAATTGTGGGAGTTACAATTCAAGATGAGATTTGGGTGGGGACACAGCCAAACCATATCAGCATGTTCATACATACATGCACACATCCATGCATGTACATCCATAGACATACATGCCTGCCTATATATATATATATATGTCTATAGAATTGTTTATGTATGCACATACATTTGACTTGTAAAAATCAAGTAACAACACAAGGCTTAAAATGACAAATGAACATGGCCTGTCCCTCAACTCACCTCCCAATCCCAGTCCCACATTCTAGAAGCAACCTTTTCAGACTCTTAGCTACTTTTTTAGGTATTTGCCTCCATATTCCTAAGTAACGTATTTCCAACGTTCTTCCTTTTCTTTTTTTCTTTTTTTTTTTTTTTTTTTTTTTTGAAGCAGGGTCTTGCTCTGTCACCCAGGCTGGAGTGCAGTGATGTGATCTTAGCTCACTGCAACCTCAACCTCCTGGGCTCAAGCAATCCTCCCACCTCATCATCTCAAGTAGCTGGGAATATAGGTATGTACCACCATGCCCGACTTTTTTTTTTTTTTTAATTCTTTGTAGACATGATGTTTCCCTGTGTTGCCCAGGCTGGTCTTGAGCTCCTGGTGAATGATCCTCCCACCTCAACTTCTCAAAATGCTGGGATTACAGGTGTGAGCCACCACACCTGGCTGTTCTTTTTTAATGTATCAATTCAGCATCATCTATTTCTGTTGTGATCTTCCTTTGGCACAATTCTGATGGCAGCATCTGTCACTACATATGGCTGTGCAAACTGAGCATTGCCAGTCACCAGGAGGTACCCTTCACTTTGGTACTTCCCAGAGACATGCAACATAGTGGCCCTATCTTCCCCCTAGATGGAAGTTTTGAAAGCTGCATGTGGCCTGGGCCAGACCTGCCATACTCAGTCTCTCCAAGGCCACAATCAGTAGCCATGCACAGTTTCAAAGTAACTGCATGTGATGGTTAACTTACATATCACCTTGACTGGGCCATGAGATGCCCAGATATCTGATAAACATTATTTCTGGATATGTCTGTAAGAGTATTTCCATGAGAGATTGGCATTAGAATTTGTAGACTGAGTAAAGCAGATGGCCCTCCCCAGTATGGATGGGCATCATCCAATTCACTGATGGCTTGAACAGAACAAAAAATGGAGTAAGATTGGGTATTCTCTCTCTCTCTCTCTCTCTCTCTGTCTCTCTCTCTCTCTCTCTCTCTGACTGACTGTTAAGCTGAGACATGGATCTTCTCCTGCTCTCCATTTTTCTGGTCTCAAGCCTTTAGACTCAGACTGAAATCTATACCATCAACCCTTCACCTCTCAGGCCTTTGAACTACACTGCCAGCTCTCCTGAGTCTCCAGCTTGCAGACGGCAGGTGACAAATCATAGGACTTCTCAGGCTTAATAATTGCATGAACCAATTCTTGTTTGTGTGTGTGCATGCATGCGTGCATATGTGTGTGTGTGCATGTGCATGTGTATCTCCTATTGGTTCTGTTTCTTTGGAGAACCTAATACATTTCACATGTCTCATACCTGAGATGACTATCAGACATGGCCCTGGTAGGGTAGTAAGAAATTATACCAGAATTTGGATATTAGATGAGGTTGCATGCAGGTGGTACAAGAGGCTTAGAAAGTCTCTTCTCAGGACTTACCAATACCCAGTGGTCTCCACTCTCAACAGGCAAACAATCATCACTACCAGACCATTAAATCACTCACAATGAAGCTGGAGGGACTCTAGAGGCTCTGCTCACCCACAGCCCACAATCTGGAAGCCATCTCCTATTCTTTGTGGAAAATTCTCCCACTTGTACTTAGTTCATGAAGGCATAACTTGTAGAAGGGGTGTGTCAAAAGGTGAGACATCTTTAAGTACGGGAGCTACGCCTGTCTTTTTGACTGAAGCAGACCTAGCTCTGAGCCAGGGCTTGGTGGATATGAAGGGACTGGGCATGCATTCCATGAAGAAGTCATGAAAGTTTGTTTTCTGCCTCTATCTCTTTAGCAAGAGCCTTGTCTATTCCCTGAGAGGCTATATCCACTTCCAGGAGGCAAGACAAGTATCTAGGGGTACACAGAGCTCCTTTCCCTCCCTCCCTTCTTCCCTTCCTCCTTTCCTTCCTACCTTCCTTCTTTCCTTCCTCCCCTTCTTCCTTTCTTTCTTCTTACTTTCTTTCAAGTTTATGTTTGAGCACCCATGAACATTGTCTGTGAACTGGGCCTGATCTGAGGTTTAAAATATGGGATACTCTGATTTAAGCAAATAAGAAAAACCCCTAGCAATCAAAATACACAAGGCAGTATCTAGTCTGTATAAAATAATTAAAATATAGACTACTTTTTACCCATAAAATAAATCCTAGTGGGTTACAATTTTGAGGCAGCTACAATCTCCTCCATGAGAGAAGGTTCTTTCTCTTTCCAACAGGTAACTCATTGCTGTAAGAACTCTGGTCGCAAACATAACATCAGCAAGGTCTCCAGTTAGGAGGATGTTTGTTAGGTCATAAAGGTAGTAGTGACAGGAGGTACATAACAGAGAAAGATAGTACATCTATCTTCAAGCACAGATCAAGGAATTGGTGCCCGTATGGCTAGATTTGAAAGAAAATATATGTATATTATCCGGTTAAATTTATCCTTCCTGGCCGGGTGCAGTGGCTCACACCTGTAATCCCAGCACTTTGGGAGGTCAAGGCCAGTGTATCACTTAACATCAGGAGTTCAAGACCAGCCTGGACAACATAATGAAACTCTGTCTCTATCAAAAATACAAAATTTAGCTGGGCATGGTGGTCCACGCCTGTAATCCCAGCTACTCAGGAGGCTGAGGCAGGAGAATCACTTAAACCTGGGAGGCAGAGGTTGCAGTGAGCCGAGATCGCACCACTGCACTCCAGCCTGGGTGACAGAGTGAGACTCTTTCATAAATAAATAAATAAATAAATCCTTCTTCTTGTGCTCCGAAATTTCACCATTAGACATTTAGTTCTTTGCTATTCATATTGCTCACTCCCTGCATTAAACATGTAGATATTTCTGAAAGAATTAACATATTCGATGGCTATGAAAACATAAGGATACAAGAGATAGAAATAGGAGGTAAAGTACAACAAAGGCCCATCCTCAAAAGTTTACCCTAGGGTGTTTTTTAATTACGTTTCATTTTTTGCAAATGAAACGTAATTAAAATAGAGATCTAGTAAAGGCTTCCATCAAACATTTTTAAAAATGAGCATTCACAATGATATTTGATTAGCATTTTCATTACCAAGTTTCCTTTATCCTTGTCTATAAATGTCAGCCTATAAGCTGGGCCTGTTTGGTTTTGCTTTCCTTCATAGCTTCATATTTTAAGCCTAGAAAATCTGGCCATTAGAAATTTATTTTTAAATGGATTAAGTGCTCTCCCAGGAGCAATCTTTAAACTTTTCTATCTATATTTTGATAAAACTTCACATGAAGTCAATAACAAATTAGAACATAAATATTTAAGCAGCTCAAAGACAAAATGAGAGCTTCTCTCTTTCTCTCTCTTTAATGTTGCTGGTAATGTGCCAAATAGAGAGGAATTAAGGGTCTTGGGGAATATGTCAAAAGCCTTTGCTTGTGCAAACAAGAAAAATGAAGCAAAAGGTCACTAAACTGAGAGAGAAGTGGGTGTCATTTTGAAGTTGATTTCATTCACTTTAGGAATCTCTAATAACTCTCAAACAACTTCTCTCCATCTTCTTTCTAGAAGTCTTTAATGCAGGAGGAAAAGCACTAATAATTTTTCCATGGGCCTTTTGCCCTTAATGAAGGCATGCTATTAGCACTCTGCTTCTTTTTTTTTAATGTACAGGAAATTTTATTCATTTTCAAAGGACATAAAGAAGAAAAGGGCACTTCGTTTCTAAAGCAATCAGAGGAAATGAGGAGCTGAGTATCCCCCATTAAAAGAAACAAATAATTGGTGAAATAAAAATGAACCGACATGCTAATATATGCAAAGACGATTTCAGAAAGTGATGAACTTAAACAGATAAACCCCAGCATAAGCCACCCATTTGCTAAGAGTCACTCTGAAAAGACTTTACTAAGATCACTTGTGCATGGAGACGGTCTATCAAGGAATAAATCTTGTCTATTCCATATGCCGAGATAAGATCTCATGCCAGGGAGGATTTTTCTCAGGCTTTCATGGTAATTTTAGATATTTGATTGTAAATCAGAATGTTTGTTCTACCTATTGAACAAAAGCGCTGGATTAGTCATAGCTGGTATTAAAAGTGTTTTTGTTTACAGCATGGTTGAGATTTTAATGTTCTCTGAGTACCCAAAGAACATTCTCAAATGTCATATTTGTCTGACACACAAATAGCTCCCCCTTTAAGTGAGCTAGAAACTAACAAATTAAATCTCTGCCTGCTTTTGACTAACAGGAGCATATACACACTGTGCTCTCCTTAATAAGCAGGTATAAGGGGCAGTCTGGGAGGCAGTGGTTTGCTCTGATTTGCTTCCATTTCATTAACGATGAAAGAAGGCATTTGGTGTCATGCCATTGAAGGTGTACTTCCAGGGGTAAATTAACATTGTTTTCATCTAGCCTAAGTGTAATACCACAAGGGATATTGAAGGGGGAGCCCCACCAATCCCTTCAATCCACGTCCACAGGAAGGCATGACTAGAATTCATTTATTCATTCACTCACTCATTCAACAAATATAATTTAAGCACATGCCAGGCACTGGGTTTGATGTTGCAGATGTAACGATGAGCTAGAGAAACACACTCCCTTACCACTTGCTCCCCACACATATCTGGGCTTACACTAATCCCATTGCATGAAACTTGAGCAAAAATGAACATGAAGGCAACAGTTTTTCTATCCAACTGACAGTTATTAGCAAAGGAGGGAGCTAGTATCTTCCTCACAGAAATCAGAATGTCAGCACTACTGGAAGTGTCGAAATAAGATTAGAAAGAAAGACCTTACTTGGCTTATTTCAGTGGTAAAGTCAAGACTAGAAATCAGACTTTGTACACCTCCCCACGGGGCCTCCTTCCCCATCTAAGTTTGCTTCAGAGAAGGAGGTCTAATTTTTTTAATGATGGCTGCGCAGCTTACATCACGATGTAGTTAATGATAAAAGCAAGACTTCAATGCACGCACACTTTAAATAACACGTGAGGCTTATCACTGATGATATCTTTAATTATACCAAGGCAAACTGGAGACCATCTAAGGGGAAATACAGATTACTTGTTAAAATTATTAACAGAGTTAATGTTCTTACATTTGTTTATGTGTACTGGAATCAGCTCAAATATTTGACTGCAATGATAATAAGTGTAAAGATCAATTAAAAGTCATAGAGATGAGATATTAGATTTCCAGACCTTAATAGGATTTCATCTGCACTTGCTATATTATGTTATACAATTATAATTGAGCTTCCATCAAATCACAGAATCTGTCACCTCACCAATTTATTTTCCAAGCACTGATGAAACTTATTTCCTGTTGAAAATTCTTTTAAAAGCATAACCCTGAGGAAGGGAGGTGCACATGGGCCAACTGGCTTCTATTTACTTAGCAAACTTAAGTAAAAACTTGGACATAAGTAAAATGAATTTGACAGCTTTAGGAGGGTCCTTAGTAGCCATTTGTTCTTATTATAAAGAGCATCTAAGTGCTCTCAAAAGGAATTGTAAACAACACATATAACTCACGCTCACTTTGAGCCACACGTCAGATTAATTCTCTGCCTGTTTATTGTTAGGTAGTCTAGCTAGAGGCAGGATTGATATAATATTTTCCTCTGAATTTTTCTTATTTCCTCCCCAAATTGTAATCATTCATTGAATTATTGAACAAATTTCTCTGAAAAAAAAAAACATAGCGAGGTAGCTTTCACCTGATAAAATGTGAATTCTCATTCCACTTTTTTTTAGAAAAGTAAAAACAATACCTAGAGACTGTAGGGTAATGCAGTGATAAGATGGCAAATTCCAGAATGACAGAAGCAATGATACTCTTTGGAAACACTCTCAAAGCTCCTGTAATAATAATCTTATGCACTTCATACTGGCTTGGAATAGTATAGCCACGAGTGAGAAATGGATGCTTGGCCTGGGGAGTAAGGAATGGAATTCCTTAGAATCCTTTATTTATGGACAATCCCAAGGCATCCTAGAGATCCTGTGACTTGACCCTCAACAGGAAACCCCTACATCACAGATATATGGCTAGATCCGCTTGAACATATCCACAAGTAAGGAGCTCACCTTATTAAAACAGTTGCCAGACAATTGTCAGAAGTTATTTGGGCCATGCTGACGTCTGCCTCCTTGTATAATAATTTTAATCCTACTATCTGAAGCCATGCATTCACTTCTGTTCAGTCTAGAAGCATATACTCTGCACCCCTCTGTGCCCGACAGAAACATTGAATAGGTGGAGCTCAGCTGCTCTCCTAACTCTTTCTCACCTCGAGGTTGTGGTGGAGAATAATTGGGCTGATAAACACTCCCAGGCCTCTTCAAACTCCACAATGCAAGGCATGTATTTCATAGAATGTCTTTACTTACTATATTTTGTCAACATAATGTTTTAATTGTACTCTTAGCTGGTCACTCTTTCAAATGGAGACAATAAAACTGATCAAAACATTTTAACAGTTATACGGCACTAAATATATGAAAATCTCTCTCATGTTTTCCCTTCCCTCTACCTCTTCAGACTAAATGTGCTCAGTTTTCTTAATGCTCCCCCTAAAGAGTGTTTCCTGAG
This sequence comes from Pongo abelii, assembly GCF_028885655.2. Taxonomy (NCBI): domain Eukaryota; kingdom Metazoa; phylum Chordata; class Mammalia; order Primates; family Hominidae; genus Pongo; species Pongo abelii. The sequence continues at coordinate 96,581,249 of NC_071995.2, forward strand.
GGATACCAGTCACCCTTCCCATCCAATCATCACTGAGTCTTGTTGACCATCCCTCCTAAATATCTCTTCATCCCATAGGCCTACCCTGGTCCAGGCCACGGCCATCTGCCATCTGGTGACTGCAGAAACTTCCTTATGCCTCTCTCTGCCTCCATCCTTGCTGCCTTCCAATTATTATTGTAGACTGTCACCAGAGTGTTCTTTCCAAAATATGAACCTCACCATGCCACACCCCTGCTGAAAACCCTTAATAGCTCCCTGTTGCTCTGAGCATGAGGTTCAAACCCTTTATCAGCTCTACCACAAACTCTTTACAATCTCATCTCTCCTTAACTTCTCCCTTCTCACCTCCCTCCAGTCACCTCTTTGGAAATATTAACCCTTAGGCAGACCATGTCTCTCGGTTTCTACAATAAGCCACTCTCTATCTTGCCTCTAGGCCTTTGCGCACACTATTTCCTGTGCCTGAAACATTGTCTCCTAAGGCTTTACCCACAAGCCCATCACCTGGCTAGCACACACTTCCAGTCTCAATTTAGATGGCACTTCCTCAAGGTCATCTTCCTGACCCTTAGGACGCCCAGCCCTGCACTCCAAGACACATCCTCCTGCATTTCCCCAGGCCTTGTGCTTATCACACATATTTGTCAATTACGTATTACGCTCCTCTCTTCCTCACTAGAACATTAGTTTTCCAAAGGCAAAACCCATGTCATCTTGTTGACTGCTGAACATTCAGAGCTTAGCATGATGCCTGACATAGAGCACATACTCTGTAAATAACTTTGGAGGAAAAAAGGAGGGAGGAATACAGGGAGAAAAATGGAGAGAAGAGGAAATGCCATCTGCCGGTCGAAACCTTACCCACAGCTAAGCACAGTATTCTACCTAGGATCCACTAAGAAAAGTGAGAAAGGGAGACCAGGAAGTTATCTGGGTCTGAGGGTGCTGTCCCCAGAAGACACAAAGTTCTAAGGAAGTTTAAGTCATTTATCTTACAAGTATTTATTAGGCATTATGTTATTTTAAAATTTTCATATCATCCGAGCACTTTGCAAGGCCAAGACAGGCAAATCACTTGAGGTCAGGAGTTTGAGACCAGTCTGGCCAACATGGTGAAACACCATCTCTACTAAAAATACAAAAATTAGCTGGGCTTTGTGGTGGGCACCTGTAATCCTAGCTACTCAGGAGGCTGAGGCAGGAGAATTGCTTGAACCTAGGAGGCAGAAGTTGCAGTGAGCCAAGATTGCACCACTGCACTCCAGCCTGGGTGATAGGTTGAGACTATCTCAAAAAAAAAAAAAAAAAAACCTATCATAAATACAGTTTAGAATGGTGGATTACAACTAATTACAGAGCTAGAATGCCTACGTTCTAATCACAGTTCCAGCATGTAATGTGTGACGTAAGGCATGTTATTTAACTTTTCTGGGTCTCGTTTTTCTCATCTGTAAAATGGCAGTTATAGTAAGGACACTTCAGTAGTTGTGATGACTAAAGTAACTCATAAATGTAAAGTCCTTAGAACTGGGCCTGCCTCATAGTAAGCGCTTTCCTTGCTTCATGTCCAGACACCAAGGAAAGGCCACATGAGCACACAGGATGAAGGTGGCCGTGAACAATGCAGGAAGAAAGCCCTTGCCAGACACCTAATCTACCAGCACCTTTATCTTGGACTTCCCAGCCTCCAGAACTGTGAGAAATAAATGTCTGTTGTTTAACCCACCTACCCTAGGGTATTTTGTTACGGCAGCCCAAGTGACAGTCATGAACTGCTCTGCCTCCGTTTCTGGGTCTGTGAAATGGTACTAGCAGTGGCTGTCTCTCAAGATGATTGTGAGGGTTGAGCCCAGTATGTCATCTGTGTCATGAGTTGGAGGGGAAGGTGCATGGAATAGAACGTGGAGCCACTTACTGGTGCTAGAGTCCTAGGCAGCTCCAGTTTGAGACTGAGTTTCTTCATTTATAAAATGAGAATGATAACCCCTGCTGATCCTGTCTCTAACAATTGTTCCAAGTAATCAATGAGACAGTACTAGCGACTCAAATGTTCCCTTGTATTTGTTTAAATAATAAGAAAAACAGAGGCCACAGTTATGATATCCCAAGGCCAACCACTCATGGCCATGTAGCCAAAACTTCAGTCATCGTGATTTCCCAAAAACACTAGTTTTAAATAGAAGCAAAACACAGATTGTGAGCTTTTTATCCTTCTTGGCATAATTCAGTGAAATTAAACCAATCACCTATGGACAAATCAGCTTAAACTGCTCTATTTGCCTTTAAAAGAACATTGATATATAATAACGAATCACAAAGAAGTCCAAAATACTTCCTCCTTTATGCTTTATAGGCTGTGCTGTAACTACTGTAAGCCAGGCTTCTTACCACTTTTGGTTCAAAGTCTCCCAGTTCTTAAACTGTTCGTTTGTATGCATAACAAACTTTTAAAAATTTTAACTTGATTTGATTTCACTTTTGGCATATTAAATATATAAACATAACAATATCAACATAAATTTTATAAATTATTATGTATACATTTAAGAATACAATAGTATTAATGATAAATGTAATTTAGTGAGAACAGACCATATAAAAAGCACTATATTTGCTATTTTAGGTTTGTGATACTGCTTCTTAAAAGAGAACATGTACTGTTTATTGAGGTCTCTTGTTGGCTGGGCTCTGTGGGAGGTGCTCTCTTGCTCTAAAAATAAACCCTGGAGAGCTCTCCTGTGTCTTCTTCTTCTTGTTATAAGGACACTCTCTAATCCCATCATGAGGGTCCCACTGCTGTGATCTAATCTAAACCTAATTATTTCCCAAAAACTTTACCCCCAACACTATCACCTTAGGGGTCAAGGCTTCAATATATGAGTTTTAGGAGACACATACATTCAGTTCATAACAACAACTTTGCCCAAGATTGCCTTGCAGGCCAACTGCAATGTCTGTGCTCTCAACACACTCACTTCACCAGTGGTCCCAAGAGCCAGCTGAGCATCAGACTTCCTTAGGAAGCACAGGGAGCTTCTCTACTCTCGAGACTCCAATTTAGATCTAAAATGTGATCCAGAAATCCAATTTTACAAAACTCCTCAGTAACTCCAAGTCAGTGATTAGGAACCACTGAACACCCACTTCAATGTGATGGGCCTGCTTCTGTAGGACCCTAAGCATCCAAAGGATAGAAGGCAGGGATCAGGGCCACACCAAAGACAAATTCTGCTCTCCTCACCATTTTTTCCAGGGCTGACTCAGCTATTTCCTACACCTTTATTGAACTCCAATTCTTTAGAGTTGAATTGTCAGCAAAAATTCAAGTGTTATCTACTGAATTTCAGCAGAGCTCGATTCCCCTGACATGTACTGTTTGTTTAGACTTAGTTTATTCATCTCTCTCTTAATCTGTTAGTGAAAACATTGTTTAAAAAGGAACATTGCTGATCACTGAGGGTGCTGTTTGCTTTAAAGTTTTCCCTCCAAGCCATGGATATGGGTGTGCTTTAGTGTTGTTGAAAACATCATAATGTGCACGATTCTTGGGGAGGGGGAGAATACCTGTTACCATATTTCTATGCTGCACATAAAATGCTGGAGTGGTAGTGGATACATTGTCACAGAAATTGCTCTCCGGCCTCCAATGACTTGCATGGAATACAGACAGATGAGGACTGCAAGCGTTAGTAACACCATGGTTACAACTGTAGTTTAAACCCATAAACCACAAATGCATGTCTGACCAGAATTAAAAAGGACCTGAGCATTACATCCTCCTAAGTGGATTCCTCCATAGAATAATGTTGGAGAAGAGTGTAGCCCCAAGTACTTAACTTTGCAATTCAAAAGAGTTGTGACTTAGCTTCCCTTATATAACATGGGCAGCTTTTCATTATGTTTATTTGATGCGGTGTTATTGAGGCAATATTTCATATGAATAATTCATTTCTACTCCAACTTTATCTAGCAAAGTCAAAAGCAAAATCCTAAATTTCAAAATAGATCAAAGGGTTTTTTAAATAAAATGGAAATGCCTTGAGTTGCCCTCTCTCTGAATCTCCCTGTCTTGTCTATGCATTAAGCAAGCACTTACTATGGGCGGCTGGATACTGAAGTTATTAAACGTTCACAGCTCTCCCTGAATTTTCTTTGGAGAAGATGAATTTTAATGCCCCAGTTTTGCACTGTTTCCTCTTGTTCTTATCCAGAAATTGGGTTCTATGAGAGCAAATTACATCTGAGTAATTTGTTTTTTACATATTTTTAACTGTGGTTGTGCATGCCTGACTTTCTGAGATCGTCACAGCCCTGATTACCTTCTGTTCCGCTGGGCAGTCTGATGAACACAGCAGGCAAGCTGTGGTGAATAAAATAGAGCAATTACATTTGGATGCTCAAGACTGCCAGCTGCCTGGGGATGCCTCACCACAGCCTCTCCATTGTGGTTATCCTCCTTTCAGATCTTACCAAGTCATGCAAGAAAGTCGCCCTTCAAAATGATTGACATCCAAAGAATTGCCTTGGCTTTATCCAGACACCAGAGCTGCAAACAAGAGTGGAGCAGAGAGAAAAATTAAACATGGGAGGAAGAAAAAAGAAAGTATTCAGAATCACTGAATCATACTTAAGCATACTTTTTCATAAAAATAGTTTTAGGCCAATGGGAGAAAAATAAAAATAACTAAAAGATGATTAAAGTCTTCAAAGAAAGCTCACTTCATACATGACTGTGTTGGAAAGAACCTCAGGGGCAGTAATTTGGCCATTTCGCTGCTTCTGAGAGGGAGATCATCTTTTCTGGCTGGGGCAGGTAGACATTTGGAGAAGAATATAGAGACAAGAGTACCAACACAGGAGTCAGTAAAATCTAGCTTCAGTTTCTACCTAGGCAACTTACTAAGTAGGGGACTGCTGTGGTTTAGATATAGTTTCTTTGTCCTATCAAAATTTATATTAAAATTTGATCCCTAGTGTTGGGAGATGGGGCCTAGTGGGGAGGTGTTTGGGCCATTCGGACAGATCCCTCATGAATGGCTTGGTGCTGTTCTTATGGTAGTGAGAGCTCTGGCTCTGAGGAAACTGGATTAGTTCCATCAGGAATAAATTAGTATCCATGAGAGTGGGTGGTTATAAAGCCAGGATGCCCCTCGGGTTTTACCTTTTTCCACCACGTGTCCACTTCTGGTTTGACCTTCTCTGCTGTGTTATAAAAACACAGCATAAAAGCACTCGCCAAATGCCAGGGCCATGCCCTTGAACTTTCCAGCCTGCCTGCAGAACCATGACCTAAGTAAACCTCTCTTCTTTATAAATTACCCAGTCTCAGGTATTCTGTTATGGCAACACAAAATGAACTAAGACAAGTGGCTGGGGCAACTTCGTATGCATTTCTGGATCTCTATATTAGGAGAATAATGCTATGTACTTCATAAGATGTTGGAAAAATGTAAATATGTTTAAGTGTCTAGTACATAGTAGGAAATGGTAACTCTTATTCAGTAACCTTGATTATTAACAGTTTACTCTTCAGAATTATGTTAAGATTTTCTAGTGTGCTCTACTGTTGCCTAGTCAACACTACATGTTGAAGATGAATGAAAATATCCACTCCAAAAACATATTCCTTTAGCTGGTTGATTTGTGAAGTAAATATTCCTTAGTTGTCCAACATATAGGCAGAGCCTGGTTCCATGATGGTGGCTTGAAATAACTTATACTAATTTCCCACAGTCCTTTTCAGCTAAGCATAAACATAAGTTGTTAGAGACTTCCTGGGAGAAATTTTTTCCTGATAAATTAAAGAGAAATGTGAGGAGAAAACTCTTTTCTACTCTCTCTCCTTTCTGTCATATAAGGATATCCTTCAAGCTGCTGAAGCCGTCTTAAATCTTAAGGAAAAAGCCAAAACAGATTCTGACTTTGCTCACTAACATTGTTGAGCTACTGAACTAACCCTGCAGTGACCTAGTGCCAGCCTCTTGTCATGTGAGACAATGAAGTGCTTTTACTATTTAAACCATTCATTATTTATAACTGAACAAGCACCGCCCTTGTTTCCTTGTCTTCCCAGAACATCGAGAGACTCTTTCCATTTTATACTTGAGTAGCTGAGCAGGCATACGCAGGTATTATTCAATAGAGGTTCATCTTTATGAATAACACTAATTCATTTTCAGGGAAGTTGGGTAGCTCATCCAATGTCACAACCATGAAGTGGCAGAAAAGGGAACCCAGGCCAGTCTGCCTCCAAGGCCCATCTCTCCAGCACACTACAGCTACACAAATAGCTATTAGCCGGTCTGAATAGGAAAGATTTTAAGTTGGCGAATGTGATTTTCTATCTTTCCTTTCAGTTTATATACTGAGCTGTGTAAACTGCACACCTCCACACTTTGACCTCCCTGAGCAACCTCATGTTCTGAACCTTTCCCTTCTTTTTCCTCCTTCCCATCAAAACGTGCCTTTTCTGGGTTCCACTTTCTGAGGAAGGCAATACACTTTATAAGGTTAAAACTAGATAATTAGTTATGGGAATTATTTTAATGGGATCCTAGGTGGAGAAGGGAATTATTTTAATGGGATCCTAGGTGGAGAATGCCTTCAATGTAAGTTCTCCATACTCTAGTGGGCCAGAAGAGAAGATGGTCCTTTCCTATCACAGGGTCAGATACTTCCTCATGCACAAAGGTCTGGTTCTTCCATAAAAGCTAGCTGAGATTTGGAGCATGTGTAGAATTCATTTATTATTTAAGCAGGTGCTTATTAAGTGCCTCGCTTACTATACCAGCAATATTCTAGATGCTAGGGATATAGCACTAAATAAAGCACACAAATTTCCTCCTTTCGTGAAATTTAAATTCTAGTTGGGGGGAGATAATTAACAAATAAATATCTAGTATTCAAGTGGTAAAAATGTTATAAAGAAAAATGAAGTCAGGTAAAAAGGATAGATTGGTGGAAGTGGACTGTCTCATCAAGAGTGATCAGGGCACACTATATAAGGAACAGAAGTAAATGTTAACAGCATGACAGTAGAAAAGTCATGGGAGAAGAAAAGTCAATGGGAAAGGAGAGACAAAGGAAACTATAAAGAGGCTAATACTCTCTTCTTACAAAGTGGGAAATCAAGAAATGCTGCTAAAACTGAACCGAACAAAAAAGAGAACTTTACTACATTACTTAAAGTTCTAAAGTAGAAAATGAAGTCTTGAGAGAAAAAAGCATAGGAGAAGGAACACTGTAAGAGACTAAATCTTCTTTTTTCATTTCTAGGAGTCAGTAGAAACTGTGAAATTGGCAAAACAGGTTTTATCTCACATATTCATTTTCACTGATCATTGGTGGCTGCCTGGGGCCCTCCTGAGTAGAACTTCATATACAAGGCCCAACTCATTGAGACAGTGTGCTGTGATCAGTTAGTGCTGTCTGCCCAGATGCAGAAAGGATCAACGACACCATATATGTCATCTCCACTTGAAGCAACACTGGGTCATCTGCGTACAGGATGACAGAGGGTGAAGAGAAAGCATTAGCAGCAGTAAGAATGGGATATATCAGATTATAGAGAAACACAATGGTAAGGGGCTTAGTAATACAATAAATTCCTATGTGAGGCTTTTTGTTTAAATTGACAACACTCCGAAATATACAAAGGAGATAAGCTGTAGAGAAGACTGACCAAAAAAGAGAGGTTTATATCTGTACTGTGTAAGAGTTGGGTGTCTTAGTTTTCGAATCCTGCCTTTCCCAAGTCTTACAGAAAAATTTAAGCAACAGAGTTTTGAAGACAAGTGCCTCCCTTGGCTGGATTGTATCCAGTGACTCACTTAAAGTCAGTGAAATGTATTTTGGGTATTGGAAACCTTCGATGGAAAAAACTTACCATTGCTCTAATAAAGCCCTCCCTGCAGTACCAATTACCTAAACAGAGGAAGCCGAGATAGCACGGTCCCAGCTGTACCATCACGACAAATCCTGGGAACACAAGCAAAGCTTGAAGTCTTATCTCTACTTAAATCACGTGGAGTCTGGTGACTGCTGGCCTCCTGCTCAGCTGCAAACCATGTGAAACCCTGAGCAGGCTCCCTTGGTGGCTAATGTCTCTAATAAAAACACAACCCCCAGCCTGCGTCAGTGCTCCCAAGGACTGGCATTAAATAAACAGGATAGGAACCCTCGTGGTTATCAGAAGGGCCCAGTTACAGAGCTGTCTGCTCACTAAATGAAGCAAGAATAGAGCTTCATATTCTTCCGGCACCCTAAGTACTTCCTCACCTTTTCATGAAGCAGTACCCAAAGAGGTAACTATTGCAAAGAGCCCTACACTAGAGTTCTCATTCACATCCCAGCTCTGAAACCTTTACGTATTCGTCCAATCAATATTCAACCTAACCCTGGGCTGAATGATGAATGACCCAGTCACCCCCACCCCTGTACACCAGGCTCCACCAGTAGCCAGAGCACTGCACTCTGCAGTGTCAATTCCAACAGGTGTGGATTGTTTCTGAAGTGCCAGACAGGTTTCCCTGCGCTGAGGATTTCACTGCACATATAGGATGATCAGAGGATCTTTGACCCCAACCACCTCTCCCACTTGGTCCAGGAATCCTAAATTAGAGACTCATTCCTTAGGTTCCTTATTAAACACCCCTTTAGAAATGGCTCAGCACAGTTATCAGCCATTAACACCTTAGCATGACATGTTTCCAGATGAGAGCCTACTGTGTGCCAAGGGCTGTAGTAGGTGATTTATTTAGACTCTATAATCCTCAAAAACATTATAGTAAGGTCTAATTATTTAATATAAATATATACACATGCACATACACGCACATTTTTTGAGGACCTACTATGTACAGGACATTGTACTCAGCTGCTGAGCAGGTAAAGAATGGTTTGGTGTGCAGTAAGGGTAAACCATGTACAGTCCTGAGCACCATCTAGTAATAGTGATAAGATGCATACATTAAGCAAATATAATATACAGTGAATGTATTGCCACGACCAAGGCACAAAGTACTATGTTTGGGATTTAGATGTGCTACAGAAAGAACAGGAAGGGTATTCCAGGCTGGGACCTAGCCATTCATTCTCCATGTATTTATTCAGCACAAACAGACTCACTCATACTAGAAACTGTGCTGGACCAAAGAGTTTAAGCTGAGAAAGAACAGGATATGTGTAGGATATGTGTGCAGGTGAGACGTAAAAAGAGAGAGAGAGAGAGAGCGCATGTGTAGAGATCCATAAGTAATTCTATCAGGATGGGAAGCATAAAAGGGAGAAGTGGGATATAAAATTAAAAAGATCGAGTGGAACCAGATCATGAAAGGTTTTGTATGTTATATTAGACAGTTTAGAGCTTATTCTACAGTCAATAAGGAGCCATAGAAGGTTTAGAGCTGGAAATTGATGTAATCAGGGCTCTGCTTTATAAAGACTAACTTGACAATATATGGAAGAAATTAACTAAAGATAAATATGGTAGGAGACCATCACGGAAATTACTGGGTGCCCTAAAAGGGATAAGGGCATGAGCTCTTATCAGTGGAAACACAGGAAACAGAGAGAGAAGGGTAAATGCTGGCACCACTGGGTTCTGAAATTGGCAACATGAGCAATAAGCCCAAGTTCTGGGTCATATTCCTACCAAGTAGACTGTACAGGGCCTGGCATAGAGTAGCCTCAGGATAAATGTCAGAGTGTAAATAAATGGATGAATGCAGGACAGGGAGGAATGAAAGATGACTGATGTTTGGGGCTAGATGTCTGTGAATGTTTTTGGAACAGGTTTGAGAAAACAAACCATCATGGGTCAATGCCATTGACTGAGAAAGATGGGAGATAAGAAAATATCTAGATCTAGATCACAGGGCTTGGTGAAAACACACAACGGGCCTGTGACTAACAAGAGAAGGCAGTAAAGGAGAAGAGCAAGGAGCTGCTGCTCAGCTGCCTCCTAGAAAAGGGTGTACAGAGTTGAGAGCCTGTGGTTTTGGGGAGTACCTGACCCCCTGAGGACTATCAGGTGCAAAGGAGTTTGAAAATCACTGCATCAGGACAAGTGCTGGCATGAGGCACTGGTTACAAAGATGGATTTTGCAGTCAGAGAAAATTCAGACAAGCCTGTACAGGAATTCTGATTATGCCACTTACTAATCAGGTCACACTGTTAGAACATTCAGGGCCTTGATTTGCTCACCCTTAAATAGAGATAATATTACCAAATAGAGTCCTTTAGAGGCTGGATGAGATGGTATATGTCCACTAAAAACTCACTCTCCCCCAAAACTTGCACAGTGTGAGTTGTTACTGGGAGGAAACTGCTCAGCCAGGCACTGCATTCCCCAGTCCCCTTTGTGGTCAGGTGTGACCATATTTCAAGTCTCAGGAGAAGCTGGTATTTTTAAGAAGCAGGAGAACCTTCTCCACACACTTTTCCCCAATCATCTGACTGTATGCAGAGGCATCTGGGGACCTGGGGGAGACTGGGGCAGCACCACAGACAAAGCCTGAGTTGCAAACCATCCTGTAGAAGAAAGCCAGCCTCAGATCACAGCTCTGGCATCAGACAGTCATGTGAACAAGAAATAAACCTCTATGGGGTCAAACCACTGTAATATTGTGATTTGTTATGGCAGGAGGGCTCATGCTAACAAATGCAGCAAGGATTACAACTTAAATAACAGATAAAGCATGTAGCTCTCTACCTCCTCCTGGTAAGTACTCAATAAACGTTAGCCAGAAGGAAAAAGAAAGAAGAAAGAAATAGAACTTGTGATTATGAGCAGAGACCCTGGCTTACAGCCTTCCAGGGAGCTCTAAGATCCAGGACATCCAGCTCTTCTTTCTTTCCTTTGACACCTGAGACGTAAATTTTGACCTAGTAGAAGTAGAGATGTATTTTCTCATCTAAAGACAGGAACATTATTTATAGAAATAAATGAGTGAATGACTCACTGTATGTGAGAGAGTTCATGGGCCTCCTGAACCCTGTCTTTGTACAACCTGTGCATGTGCATATGTGTGCATGTGTGCGGGCACACACACACACACACACACACGCTCACCCATCTCATCTCCCCATTCCCAATCCAGGTAAAGAATCTTTGGCTTGGCATTTGGAGCTGCTGACAATCTCCTATATCTGGCTCTAGAGTTGACCATCCAGGCCTCTTCCCTGTGGTAGGTAGAATAACGGCCCTCAAAAGATGTCCATATCTCAGTCCCCAGAATCTGAGAGTATGTTGCCTTGCATAGTAAAAGGGACCTTGCAGGCATGATTAAGGATTATCCCGGATTAGCCAGGTGGGCCCAATGTCATCACAGTGTCCTTATAAGTAAAAGTGGGAAGGAGGTGGGTCAGAGTGAGAGGAGTTACAATGATGGAAGCAAAGATCAGAGAATCAGAAATAGATTGGAAGATGCTATGCTTCAGCTTTGAAGATGGAGGAAGAAGCCAACAGCCAAAGAATGAAGGTGGCCTCTAGAAGCTTGAAAAGGTAAGGAAATTGATTTTCCCCTAGAGCTTCCAAAAGGAACAAGCCCTGATGACAGCTTGACTTTAGATCCACAAGACTGATTTGAGACTTCTGAACTCTAGAAATGTAAGATAGTAAATGGGCACTATTTTAAGCCACTGTGTATATGGTAATTCATTACAGCAGCAATCAGAAACTAATACACCTCCCAGAACCAGCCCCAGGGGTGCAGCTGCTGGTCTCTTCCTTGCCTTGGCTTGCCACACTTGCCACACATAGATAAGATGCCACTCTGGGCTTACAAGCCTTAGTCCCTAGAGCTGAGAAGCAAGTCCCAATTCTGATGTGCAGAGCCCCTTCACAGCACATCTGTCCAACCCTGTGATCCAGCCATTATCCATCACGGGCCAAACCAACCATGACAGTGCAGTAGATAACTACCAGCTCTACTAAGCTAGGAAATGACTTCTCAGCAACCTAAAGGATTTCACAGTCATCAGATTACTAGTCCATTACTGGGAAGAATTGACATTTCTTCTTTAATTCTTCACCAGGTAGCCAATTAGGCAGAGGACATCATCAGATAATACTATTTTTATTGCAATTTCTATGTCCACTAAAATTGTTTCTTGTGTTCAACAATATAATGGGTGAGTTTCCAAATTTACTTCATGTTTTAAAAGATTATAATAAGCACATAATCGCTCAAAAAGTAGAATCAGGCCCTTCTTATCCTTATCCTCCTTCCATTGCTGAAACAGGTGTGTCAGGCGGGGGGGTGTTATGGGCTGAATTGTGTCCTCACCACAAAATTCATTTGTTGAAGTCCTAACCCCCAGTATTTTAGAATGTGACTGGACTTGGAGACAGGGTCTTTAAAGAGGTAATTAAGATTAAATGAGCTCATTGCTGTGGGCTCTGATCCAGTATGACTGGTGTCCTAATAGGAAGATGAAATCAGGCCATTAACACACAGAGAAAGGGAGGACCATGTGAGGGCACAGTGAGAAGACGGTCATTTAAAACCAAGGAGAGAGCCCTCAGAAGAAACCAACCCCGCCCAAACATTGATCTCAGGTCTCTAACCTCCAAACTTGTGAGACAGTAAATTTCTGCTGTTTAAGTCACTAAGCATCTGGTACTTTGTTATGGCAGCTCTAGCTAACTAATACAGGAGGCTATCTTTATCAGCACTCTAGAAGTTGCTCTAAAGATTTCTCTACTAGGCAAATAGCCAGAATTAATCCACTAAGACCTTGTTTCCAATATAGTCAACTCTTTTATAAAAGCAGCAAATCAATATCTTATATTTTGTTCATTGCATCAACTAATTAGGTGAATGGAACTGACATTTTTCAAGTCCTTGCTATGCACAAGACACTGCAATAAGCTGTTTAGGTCTGTTATCTCATTTAATATTCACAAGAGATATTGTTGTTTCTCAAAAAACAAAACAAACGAAAAACAAAAAACACAAATAAAAAAATGAAGTCTCAAAGCAGTTAAATAACTTGCCCAAGCATAGATACTTTGTGGAATTTATATCCGGGTCTATGGGGCTCACAGGTTCATGCCATTCCCACCAAATTCTCCACAATCTTTTCCAGACAGCTGCATCTTTGTGCTGAAAGTGGTAAGGGGTCCAAAGGTAATATGAAGATTAAGAGGAGCCCTATTCAGTGCCCTTCGAGGTGGCAAGCTATTTCTAGGAATGGGTTACAGAGTCGTCACAGGAGAAGGAAAAGAAAAATATGCTTTTTACGTACACATAGGAAACAAAAATCTAGCTGCCTATTGAGAGGGTATGCACATCATTTCCCCTCCCTTGGTAATGCGGCTGCTGCTGGTGCTTCGGGAGTGCGATAAACAAGTTGTAATGTATTAGCGCAAGTGGTTGCAGCAGCATGCTTCTAGAGCTGGCAGAATTCCTGAGAAATGGTTTTTATGGCACCAATCTCCTTGGAGACCTTAAATAACAGCCTAAAATGTATGGTACAGAGATCACGGGGTTTATTACTTTAGTTTCAGCTGGTGTTTTACAATTTATAGTTTTCCTGATAAATTGGGATCCATTCAGCTGGTACATATTATATAGGATGGTGGAATTGTCTCTTCTGCATTGAAGGATCAGAAATGGACAGATGCCTTGATTGGGTAATAACAGCGCCAGCCCAAGTCGTGCATGTCAGTTGAATATTTGGGCTCATTTTAAAGAGGAATGGGTTCCCACAGTAGAACTGCACCCCTTCCTCCATCTCCCAGATACCTTCTAGTCTCAGAGGGCCTAGGCATTGAAGTTAGTTATCTCATGCTTTCATCAGGACCTGGCTAAGGGTAAACAAATGCCACATGTCATGGTCCCTTTTCGGGGGTGGGTGGGTGTGCGGGGTCCTTACTGAAATATGCAAATTAAAATCCTACTTCAGAATCCTGCAATGAAGGAATGACTTTTTATATAGAACCTAGAAGTATATTGTTTCCTATTTTCCATGAATTAAATTACAGTGAAATCCGCTTTAGTGGCTGTGGCTATGGCTGCTTCTATATACTTAATTAATCTGATCTTGTTCAAAATCAGATTTTACAGGCCGTGAACAAAGAACATTTGAAAGAAAGCTGTGAGTTTGTGCTCCTGATTTTCACCCAATTAATCGGAGTCTGTCAGCTTTAAAAAAAATTCTGTAAGAAAGAAAAGGGACAGCAATTGCATCTTGTTATTGTTGTCCTTATTGCTGTTGTTCCATTAAAAAAAAAAAATCAAGCTATGATGCAGGAACAGTAACTTTCTCTCAGCTGAAAATCTTGTATAGATTTTAGCATTTGGACTTTGGAGCCCTTCCAGGTCTTGTCTGGCTATTAATCTGCGAAGGGTGAAGGATTTACACAAAGGACCTCAACTCTGAAGTGTCATTAAGTTTTATTGGGTCAATAATTCCTGAAAATGAATTAAAACAACAAAGTTCAATAATTTTATAGACATTGTTAGCCTGTATCTTTGGAGAGGAAAAAAAAAGGAAAAGAAAAGAAATGGGCCTGGGTGTGAGGAATCGGAAAAATGGTTAGGAGAGAAGAACTCTGCCCCTAATAGATATTCCTTTGAGCTCACAAGCCACTCAATTTTCTGTGGTGAGAAACACTTTCCAATGTGTAATTGCACACTATGGCTTACTCCTAAGTAGCTAACTTTCTTTCTGATGGGTCTCTCTGAAATAAGGAAACACCCCCCTTGATGTCACTGGATTCCCTAGAAAGAAGATGGGGCAGATGATCAAATGGTCATCCAGTTGCTGGAACTCATGCCTCAGTAACATCAACTGCTGCTGTAGACCCATTGAGAGCTGGTTCAGTTAAAGGCTCATGTCTAGTCAAATACAAGGTCATGAGCAGCCTCACAGGGGGCTGTATCAAAGACCAAGCTAACTATTCTTGATAAATGAAAAGACAACCCAGGTTGTTTGCTGTTTTATAACCTATGACAAGATTCTCAATGGTCTTGTCTCCTGGGAAAGATGCAGTCTGGAAATTAGGAAATTAGTCCTCTGAATGCAAAGGTTCCAAGTGCAGTGACCATTCAAACAGAGATGGAGGAAAGGGTGAGTCAGGAAGGCAGGAGCAGACAGATGCAGTGATTGGCCCAAGGGGGCTGTCTTAAGTGCCAGGCAGGAAGCATTTCTCCTGGATCTCACTACAACCCCATGAGGTAAGAATTGCTGCTATTATTCCAGTTTTACCCACGAAGAAACTGATGCTCAGACAAAATAAATGACTCATTCCAAGGTCCACAAGCACTAAGTGTTGGAAGCAGAGTTTGAAATCCGGGAATCTTTCTTTGCAGTGCCCCTTTTATGCATTAGAGCATAGCCCTTGGTGGAGAAACCTGAGCTGATTAAGCTCACCAACCAACCTGAGACAGAAATTTAGGAGCACAGTTCATCCATCATTAGGAACTGCCTGTAGAGTCCACATAATTAAAGACGAATTCATGCATCAAGACCTACTGATGTATCTACACACAGGAAAAGACCCACTTGGAACTCAAGCATCTTACAGCCAACAGCTAGATGATTGACCATGGCCATTTAAACTTTGCTGAGGGACCATCAAAAGTGGAGCTGCTTCTTTACAAACCTCCTCTATTATATTTTTAATAACCTTCCTTCATCTTCTGGTCCTGACTCCCAGTTATCCCTCAATAGCTAATCCCTTTCTCTTGTCACTGGCTCCTCGCACTCTGAACACTTTCAATTACTAGGTTGTTAACTGAAAAAAACACAACCTCACAGACCCTTTGGGATAAGCCAAGAAAAATGGCAATCATCTCTGTAAGCAAGAGATGACCTCACCTTGAAAGAGAACCGATCAAAAACATGCAGACCTCATACGCTGATTACTTCTCAGAAGAGAGCCAGTCATCCATTGGAGTGAGGCTATTCTTTTTCTCTTTCTTTCTTTCAAGTAAAACTTCCAGCAGCCATGCTCCTAAAGACAGTTAAGCACAGCCAGAAACCTATTAAAATTATAACCAACTACTTGAAGGACTGAGGGTCCTTCCAGCTCTCACAATGATGTAAAGTAGCCACTCCCTGAAGAAGAAACACTAAGGGGCCTTCTGTGACCACAGGAAGAGAAGATGCAACACAACTTCATTAGCAGTTGTGTCTGGCCTTCCATTCCAAAGCCATGCCTGCCTGTTCATGGAGAAACTGGGGGAGAAGATTATACATCAAGGCCTTTGTTATTGACCACTCTCTCAGAGTCAAGGTTCTCCCATACCCATCTTCCTAGTGAAGAATTAGATGGAGAGAGGGTTGAGGGAAATGTTGAGAAGCCCATTATCTCTTCTTCATGTTGGAATGGGAGAGGGGACCAGAGACTTATCCACCAGAAGGCTTCCCCGCTTGACATTCTTCCATCAGTTGCTCCGACATTTTCTTGGGGTTTCTTTGAAGAGGGTGTATTAGTCTGTTCTCGCACTGCTACCAAGAAATATCTGTGACTGGGTAATTTATAAAGAAAAGAGGTTTCGTTGGCTCACAGTTCCACAGGCTGCACAGGAAGCATGATGTTGGCCATCTGCTTGGCTTCTGAGGAGTCCTCAGGAAACTTCTGCCACGATTGTGGCAGAAGGTGAAGTGGAAGCAGGCTTATCTTACACGGCTGGAGCAGGAGGAAGAGAGAGGTTCTGCACACTTTTAAACAATCAGATCTCAGGAGAACTCGCTCACTCTCCAGTACCAAGGTGAATGGTACTAAACCATTCATGAGACTCTGCCTCCATGACCCAGTCACCTCCCACCAGGCCCCACCTCCAATACTAGGGATTACATAGCCAAACCGTATCAGGGGCTATGTGGGATGACCCCCCACCCCCCAGCCTCTGAAGACAACTCTGGTATGGATTCCGATTATTTCCAAACTCTTTCAGCCAAGCTCTATATCGAGTACCCGTGATATACAAGGCAATGGTAGGAGGGATCAAAAACACCTACGACCCAATCCCTGCCATAGCAAGGAGTGCGCAGATGACTTGGGAAGAGAGATCAACAGACAAAGTATTATACTAAATAAGGGCCATGACAGAGCCAGATGTGATTTCACAGGCACAGGTGGGGGTTTGGGGAATTAGCAAATCGGATTGGGGTTAAGAACTAGCAACTGAAGGTGAGGACTAAGCTGAGTCCTAAAAGACAAATACGTAGTTTGAAAAGAAAAAGGGGATGCCATGGACAGATGGTTCAATTACTGTTCTTAACTTAGACATAACATTATTCTCTAAGAGAGAAACTAATGAAAGTCAGTATATCATGAGGATGTCCCCATAAGAGCAGTGATCTTGCCCCCCATGTTAAACGATTTTACTCTAGCACCTAAGAATGAGTGCAGACAATAACAAAGATGTGAAGTCAACCCAAATGGCCATCAATGATAGACTGGATTTAAAAAATGTGGTACATATACACATGGAATACTATGCAGCCATAAAAAGGAAAAAGATCATGTCCTTTTCAGGGACATGAATAGAGCTGGAAGCCACTAACCTCAGCAAAATAAGGCAAGAACAGAAAACCAAACACCACATGTTCTCACTTATAAATGGGAGCTGAATGGTGAGAACACACTGACGCATAGGGAAGAACAACACACAATGGGGCCTGATGGTGGGGATGAGGGGAGGGGGAGCATCAGGAAGAATAGCTAATGGATGCTGGGCTCAATACCTAGGTGATGGGAATCACCATGGCACATGTTTACCTATGTAACAAACTTGGACATCCTACACATGTGCCCCAGAACTTAAAAGTTGAAGAGAAAAAAAAAAATGGGCACAGAAAAGGTGCCCCATAAATATTTTTCTCTGAACATGCCAAGCACACTTGGCCTCAGGACATTTGCACTCGTTCAATGTTCCCACTCCCATCTGCATGGCTCACTCTCTCTCTTCCTTACCATTATTCTAAATGTCTTTTCTCTACTTGAGCTTTTCTCATAGCACCTACCCACTGATACAGCACATGTCTGGTTGTTTATTGTCTGTCCCTCCCACTGGAATATAAGCTCCATAAGAGTAGGAACTTTACCATTTTTGCTCAGTCGATATCTTCAGCAACTATTAAGTGCCTGGCACATAGCAAGCACTCAATAAATACTTGTTGAACAAGGGAATGCAGTTGACTACTCCCTTAAAGCCATTCTAATTCCTCCAATTCTCTGTTCATTAAATGACTATAGTTCCTCATTCAGTTCCTCCTGAATGCCAGGAAGAGAATGCTCTGAAAAGTGCTCTGGCTTTTTTCACTTTCACGTGAAGGCCCAGGCAGTTTTATATAGGTTCTAACAAACATGGAAGGGTTTCTAATTGCCAATAAGGTCAGGTCCAAATCTGTTGGAATGTCGTACTATGCTCTCCATGACTGGGCTTCTGTTTTGTCTTCCAGCCTCACTTCCTCCACTTTCTACCTTCTACTTTAGACTTTGATGCACTGAGCCACTGGCTCCAGCAAATGGCTTCATTCACTCACCCAACACTGAATGGGATGACCTACGAGCCCAACACAGTAGTTCCTGCAACTTGCATGTATTGTTTTCTCTTCCTCACCAGCCTTCCCCTGGCTTTACCAAGGTAACACACACTTATTCTTTAATGTGCAGATTATCAGAGCTGGGATTCAGTCATAGAGGACCAAGCCACAGGAAGATCAGAGAAGAGAACAGGGCAGGCTTATCTCTGGGTTACCCAGGAGCTTTCAGATCATGAAGCCTATCCACAAATGAGGCAGAGGAGACCAAAGACAGCTACCTTCTTTATTTGATATGGTCACCTGATGTTAGCTTTTGGCCTGCATTGTTCTTCGTATTTGTCACTATCAATGTTTGAAGTAGCAAATTTGTGAAAATGGCCAGGATCATGCAGATCTGGTGTGTGGAGGTATGGTCCCAATGTCTGTGCTGCAGGGGATCTTGTGACCCTCAATCACAGCTCTTATGTTCCAAGTCACTTATTGTGATGCTTAAGGCTAAAATCCAAGTATTTTCAGCTCAAGAATTTAGAAGATGAGTTCCCCAGGTGCCTGGACATCTGCAGCAATAGGACTCCCCAGGTCACCGGGTTCTTTGAAGTGATGGTAGTATTTACGGTAGCTGGTTCACTACAAGAAGAGAGGTGATGGACACATGAATGGAAAGAGCAAGTTTCTGAAGCTGGTGGCCACTATCAAACCTGGCTTGGCTCAAGGCCAACATGGCCTGAAGGCAAAGTCCAGGGACTTTGGCCCAGCTGTCTCGGCAGAAAGAACTGAAATGCCTCCTGGACACCTGGTCTTTCATTGATATTCCTGCAGCCCCTGGGGCATGGGCACAGATAGATGCCCCCAGTCTTTGCCTCTGTG
Source organism: Pongo abelii (assembly GCF_028885655.2). Classification (NCBI taxonomy): domain Eukaryota; kingdom Metazoa; phylum Chordata; class Mammalia; order Primates; family Hominidae; genus Pongo; species Pongo abelii. Next base: position 96,600,621 of record NC_071995.2, read on the forward strand.
AGGGTGTGTGTATGTATATATGTGCACATGTATATATCTCAGGAATCTGACTTTGCACACTAGCTCGGCTTCCTTCCAATTCCCTACCCTTCACCATCTCTCCCTGCAGTCTCTCATGTCTCCCTGTCTACCCACTGGAGTTTGGGACAAGTCCTGCTTCAGGCTTCCTTCTCAAGGGGGAGCCAAGAAAGGGAGCAGGCTGTGTGGGTGAGTGATGGTCTTGGTGTGCCATAACATTTGAAATGGTTCTCAATTCAATAAACATTGGATGAGTTGAACAAATAATAATGATGTTACCAATAATAATGGGGTCATAGTGATTTAACTCAGTCTATACATTTTACCCAAAACAGTGAATAGATGGGCATTTTATAAAAATTTGATTTATATTAAATAACAGCAAAACGTCATTTTTACTCATGAGATGGATGAAATGCATGAAATTGAGATGACATCAATCATTGCCAAGGATGTGCAGAAGTGAGTCCTCTTTTACATGCTGCTGGAAGTGCTGGAATTTCCTTGGAGGGCACATGGTTCAGCAGTTCTGCCCCTTGGCATCTATCCTAGAGATACACACAGGTGCCCAAGGAGGCACTTACAAGGGTGCTCGTATTGTTTGTCATAGCAGAACATTGGAAATGATCTAAATATCCATCAATACAGAAATAGCTACACAAATTCTATCATACCCATATTATGGAGTGTTACACAGTCATTGAAAAGCATGAAATATGTCTATTTATACTATATGAATAGATTGCCCGTGTAAACTCCATAAACTCAGGTGGTTTGGTTTTCTTTCTCTTGGTTGTCCAATGTATTCTCTGTAATCTGGAACAGTACCTAGCACCTAGTAGCCACCCAATAAATTATGTGTTCAATAAATGAAAGATGAGTAAAATGCATGTCACACATAACAGAATGATACTTTTATATGTGATAATTGTTATTTAAAACAGAAAAAATAGTTTCTATTTTCTACAAATACATGTATGTGTGTTAAGGCTTAAGAAAATATCTGGAAGGATGTAAACAAATATAATTCACTGGGAGCAGGTAGGGAGGGCAATAGGGACTTTAGCCTTAACAATAATGTTTTAATTCTCATGAGGAGAATATTCACATATTACTTGGCTAATAAAAAATTAATTTAAAGTTTTTTAAAATTCATGATTAAAACTATGGTGCTTGTTTTGAGGAAGAGAAAAACAATTAGCCCAGTGCTTTTTAATTTTTTCCTTCTCTAGAAATGAAATGAGTTTCAAGACTTGAAGATAGAACCCAGTTTGCAGGTGCAGGAAAATTGGGGTGTGTGAGAGTAGGAGCCAGGCAGGCCATTGCAGGGCTAGAGTGGTGTTCATGGAAATTGGGATGAGGAAATGCATCCCAGAAATTTTACCTAGGAAAAAGAGAATGGCAGAACTTGCAAAGGGATAAAGAAGAGAGAGACATTATAAAAGACTCCGAAGCAAGGATGACTAACATTATTGAGTTACCAGCAGAGGGACTGTTTGGGAGAAAGAGCTTGCTTTGAAGAGAGACAGTTAGTTTGGTTTGGGAAATTTGGGGCTTGTAGTGACTATGGCATGTCCAATTAAAATCCCTGGTAGGCAAGGGATATTGTAGAAATAGAGATTATGGGTGATGCTGATTTGGAAGTTATTTGCATAGAGAGGGTAGTGGGTAATGGAGCAATCTAATTTGAATGAGTTCTCCATTGGAGATCATATAAGGACTAAAGGAGAAGGAGCAGCTCTCTAGTCTACAACCACCCCCAGTTAGGGTAATGCCCAGGTATGGTGCTTCTCTGTCAGTACCCCTGCATGTCACTCAAAAGGTTGTCAACAACTGAACCTGGACCAATGTGAGTGACGGGAAGTATCTATAACCAAGTTCATTAACAAGAGTCCTGTTTATATCTCAGTCGTCAATTGCTATCAATTGCCTGGACAAAGATGTCCTTAATTGGTAAGTCATTCTTGCCCATAAGAGTTAAAACTTGTGTGAAATACACCAATCTCATATTTCCTGGGAGGGTACCCTTCCGTTTATGTAATATAAGACTAGTTATTGTACTGTGCCACAAGGGATGATCATCCACAGAGGAACACTAAATCACTACATCTGTGACCTAATTTCAGGATGAGGAGTCCTCAAAAGTAGTATTGCATTGATGCCCAAAACTCTACTAAAAGGCTAGATCCCTTCTGTTTAACATCTGGTTCTCAATTAAAGTGCACATAACCCCCATGGTGATGGCACCGTGGAAAGTACTCTAACACTGGAGTCAACCCAACTGAGAATCAAATCCCAATTTTACCACTCAGCTCTTTGAACTTGCCTCTCTAAGCCTCTATTTGGACAGCTGTAAAATGGGGTGATAATGTGTGTCTCAGAGTTGTTATACGAAATAAAGGAAATGATATATGTGGATCACATGACACATGATAGCCCCAAAATAAATATCCATCCCCCTTTTGCTTGTCTACTTTCTAAGGAGACAAAAGGAGACAATTCCTGAATGACAGGGATGAGAAAGGCACACCTGGCCTGTCACACGGATTTGATTCATCGTAGAACTACACACTACTCTAAATGATGAGTTTGCTGATAACTAGACTTTGATGAGATAGGTCTGTGATCAACTGGATTTTGAACATAACCAAAGTTTATCTCATGTAAAAAAAATTCAACCTGGACACACTAAGAAAGGAATACATAAAATGAGCAAATGACATAACTCTTGTTTCCAGAATCCCAGGTAAGAGAAGAGGATAAAAGTGGAAGCTTCTTTCCTTTAAAAGGACAGTCCCAAAGCACTCACCATTTCACATTTAAATGCCAACCCACTTAGCTTCTCCTGTTGCTCTCCATGACAGAGCCAGTCATGGCATGTGCTGGAAGTAAAAGGGATATAGGAAGACAAGAGGAGAGGCAAGAACAGTGATCAGAGTGGAGCCAAGATCCCAGGGCCTGCTGTCTTACTGCACCTGCATGGAGCCACAGCACCTGGCTGCATGGGAGAACAGTTCGGCCATCAGTATGTTCCATCCTTATGGTGCCTGCGGCTTGGGTAGCTCCTGAACTTTTCATGCTGTGTTTGCATGCTTGGCTGTCAAATGGACCTAATCATTCCAGAGGGTTGGAAATAAATTAATGGCAGGAAAGAAAAGAATTGCCTCTTCATGTACCTTTCCCAATAACCACCAGCCAGAAGATAAAACACACATTATTATCACCATGTGCACTATTTCAGAACCATTTTAACCAATCCTCCCAGCCTTCCTTAAATTTCATTAAATTATGCATATATTTAGCCAAATATATGGTGAAATTTAAGTAAATTTTGATAACATAAAGATTAGGAAAACAGGCTTGTGAGCAGCCTAAATTCCACAGTCCAATCCTCACTGTGCTATTTATTAGCTGTGTAACTTTAGGCACATGCCCATTTTTTCTGTGCCTCAGTTTCCTCACCTGTAAAATGGTAAATGGATAATATTACTGGCTACTTTATTATTAGCACCTATTTCATAGGTTAATTTAGAGGACTAACTAAGTGAACAGACACAAAGCTCTTAGAACAATAGATTCTACTAAAGCAAAAGCATATATTGGGCATAGAGTTAGAGCTCAGTAATATTAGCTATTATTATTATTGGTGTTGTTATTAACAACAGTTTAATATCATAAGATTGTGAGGCATCATAAGAAACCATCTAACTCCTGCACTCTGAGTAGTTTTTTCAGCTCTATTTCATCAATTACTCCATGACTCTGTTAATTCTATCATTTAACCCATTTTTAGGATGTTCTTGAGTATGTGTATATATATTATTTACATATGGCTTTTAGCAACCCTGATAAAGCACGGCACAGTGACCACATGTCCTAGATTTTCTTGGATAACCCAGTTTTATTCTTTTTGCATTCAAAGACTTGATTTGTTAAATGCATACCTAAATTGGATTTAACTTTATATCACTACAAGATTTCCAAATACATAATTTTACAAATCAAGCATAAATCTTTGCTCCTGACTTTACATCCAAAAATGATTATAACCAGTATATGTAATTTTAAAAGAATAGCTTCTAATAATTCCCATGTTGGTAACAACACATCTAAGAATTACAAATAAAATGTGTTGAGGGCTTTTGACCTAGAGATTCACTTTGTCGCTAAGGAAAATTGTTTGCACCTTAGTCAGCATAGTGCTTTACACAGGGAGTAAGCAATTAGAGTAAAACCTTTCTGATTCACCCTAATGACCACAAGACCCAAAGAACACATGATCCACTGACTTTTGCTTATTAGTAAGAATGTGAAAAGATGAGATTAAAAACTGAACAGGCTATTTTATACATATGTTTTTTAACTGAGAGATAACATTATGTGTTTTTATCACGTGCAACATGATGTTTTGAAGTATATATACATTGGGGAATAATTCAATCTAGCTAATTAACAAATGCATTACCTCACATAGTATTCCACTGTGTAGGTGTGTATATATTTTCTTTATCCATTGTATTTATTGATAGACACTTCTTAGGTTGGTTCCATATCTTGGCTATTGTGAATAGGGCTGCAATAAACATCATGAGCAACAAAAACAAAAATGTAGAATTACATCAAACTAAAAAGCTTCTGCACAGCAAGAGAAACAATAAAGAGACAACCTACTGAATGGGAGAAAATATTTGCAAACTATACATCTGACAAAGGGTTAATATCCAAAATATATACAGAACTCAAACGACTCAGTAGCAAAAAATAATAATAACCTGATTTGAAAGTGGGCAAAAGACTTGAATAGACATTATCAAAAGAAGGCATACAAATGGCCGACAGATATATTTTTTAAAAATTAACATCACTAATCATCAGGGAAATGCAAATCAAAACCACAATGAGGTATCACCTCACCCCAGTTGGAAAGGCTATTATCAAAAAGACAAAAAGATAACAAGTGCTGGCAAAGATGTGGAAAAAAGGAAACCCATCTGTACAGTCGATGGAAATATAAACTAGTAGAGCCATTATAGAAAAGAATGTGGAGGTGCTTCAAAAATTAAAAATAGAACTACCATATCATCCAGGAATCCCACTACAAGGTATATATCCAAAGGAAATGAAATCAGTATATTGAAGAGATAACTGCAAACAGGCTATTTTATATGTTAGAAATACATCTCAGTGTTATTTGCACTTGTTTATTTTCCAATTTAGGATATTTATGCTAAAGACACTCAGGAATCCAAAACTTCTTTAAAACAAAGTAAATTTTGTCATCCTTGCTATTAATTAGTTCTCAAAAGAAGATTAAATTGGCTATGGTTCAACAGAAAAATACTAGAAGAAACTACTCCTTAGGTTTTGAATGAGAAGGCTTAGACTCTCCATTCCTGGCTCTGCCACGGACAAGTTGTATGGCGTATGGCTTTGGGCAAATCACACATTCACTTAGCTTATGATTGGAGTGAAATACCACTAGAACCTCTTTTAGAGTTTAGCAGCCTATAAATTATATGACTACTCAGTTTTGATTTAAAAAAAAAAAAAAAAGCTTGGTACTCGGTGCAGATGTTTCAAAAGGATCCTTCTTTTGACAGTTTACCTTTGTCTTCAAGATTTAATGGGGGTTGCTTAATTGCTTTACCTTGTTTAAATTGTACCCCTATCTCTAAATCCTGTCTGGACCGGGCAAAAGAGACCATGGCCCCTGTCAACCCATAGAAATTCTCACTGCCACCCATGGACATGAAATCTGTCATAGTAGACCCATGACTTTGTAGTCCATTCAATTCAGCTAATGCATAAATAACTTCAACTTGGAAAACTCCAGTGGGGGCTACAAAGGTTGTCTTGTTCTCAGAAATTAAAAGTCTCCTGGAGAAGAAAAATAGATAGGTTTATAAATACTTCTACCTCAAAGGACTTTATATGAAATTCTATTGGAGAGGTACAATGTACTCTGAGAGTTTGAAAAAGACAATAATTCTGGAAGACTCAGGGAAAACCCCACGGAGAAGTTGGGATTTTGGCTAGTTCCCAAACTGGGTTGGATTTAGACCAGTTAAAATGGCAATCCTTCAGGAGGAAAGATTGTTATTATAAAGGAACAGATTCAGAAGAGGAACACATAGTGGGTTGAATTGTGTCCCCCCAGAAAATATGTCGAAGTCCTAACCTCTGGTACCTGTAAATGTGACCTTCAGAAATAAGATCTTTACAGATGCAATTAAGTTAAGGACCTCAAAATGAGATCATCCTCGGTTTTGGATGGGCCCTAAATCCTAAGAAAGTATTCTCAGACAGAAAAGGAGAAGGCACACAGAGACACAGAGAAGAAGGCCATGTGGAGACTGGAGTGCTGCTGCCATAAGCCATGGAACACCAGGACCCACCAGAAGCTGGAAGAGGCAAGCAAGGTTTCTCCACTAGAGCCTTCAGAGGGAGTACAGACCTGTCAACAGCTGGATTTTGGACTTATAGCCTCCAGAATTGTGAGAGAGTATGATTCTGTTGTTTTATGCCACCAGTTTGTGGTCACTTGTGGCAGCCATTTTGGGGAACTAATACTGGAGGTGTTTCCAGGAAAATGAGAGGCCCACCTGGTTCTCTCTTGAATGTTGTTAATTAAAGGAGTGGAGACTGTGGGGAGAAGGGCAAGAGAATAATGAAGGGATAAGACTTCAAAGACAGCTACAAATGGTGTAGCAAGCTCTTTGAATAGGAATAGAGACACACAAAGGCATTTCAGGCATAGTGAGAGCATCAAGACTGGGTGACTCAAGTTGTGAGTAAGACAGATGTGTAGAGGAAGAGACTAGGACAGGAAACTTTGAGAAAGTTCAAGGAAAAGTAACAAGGGATTAAATCAAAGCAATAGCCACAGTGTTGAGACTTTGCAGATGTTGGGCTGAGGATTTCGTGATTAGCTCGATGGGTTAGGGAGTGAGATAGAGAAGTCCAAGTGATTCTTATGGAAGCTCCAGTAGTAAGGGTTTAGACAAAGGAAAAGAAAACAGTTAATGAGACAAAGAATTCATCAGAGAAGAAGAAAGAGAACCAGTGGAATACCAAAAGAGGCTAGAGATTCGAGTAGGAGGCAGCATCTAATGATACAGACAGATCAAACGGGCTTAATATAGAGAGCTTGGTGATTAAGTGGTTTCTGGTGATTTTCGAGAGCCCACTAGCCATGGAATAGCAGAAATGAAATACAAATTATAAGGGTGTAAAAAAACAAATAAACATACCAAGTTTAGTGTACCCATTTATTTTTGGTAGAATATAATAATGTGTGAGATGTAACTTAATTAATTAGAGTGGGGTGGGGAGGTAGTTCTCAAAAGCAGATTAAATTGGCTATGCCTCAACAGAAAAATACTAGAAGAAACTACTCTTCAGGTTTTAAATAAGAAGTCTTAGACTCTCCATTCCTGGCTCTGCCACAGACCAGTTGTATGGCTTAGTAGTGTCAAGAAAAGGTCCTTTAGACCTTAATCAGGCTTCAGCAGGTTAACATGCTATCTCCAGTGAGCCCCTGCTAACCTGCAAATGACATGGGAAACATTAACTCAATAGCAAAGATACATTTGCCAGATAAGCTAATTGTCACTCAAAAAGAACTGTCATTCAAGGAGGATGCCTGAGAAGCTAGAATATTGCATGAACCTGTGCTTACTCAGAAAGAGATCAGGACAAGACCAGCATTTGCTTTCGCAGGGTGTGCAGCAGATGGTCCTAGAGAGCTGGAGCGGGGGAGGGAGGTAGCATAAAGCCATGGGAAGACTAGGGATGGGAAGCAGGGATGGAGCAGGGTGAAACAAATGCATCAAATGACAACTTTGCCTACTTTGCTGTTCTGCCTAGGGACAGCCTTTGGCTTGCGGGTCCTGCAGTCACTCAGTGATTTGTTCTGGTAATTATCTAGCAAGTATCCCCCAAAGAGAACTCAAGGAATGGGTAATAATCTGAAAGTACACACTGCCTCTGATTTCTGGGCCTTTTTCATATCCTCAAGAGTATTTTTCAAGACTTTTCGAGAAAGTACAAGACAATTGCTGCCAATCTGAGAAGATTTTGCCAAAGATCCTCCTGGAGCATCAGAAACAGAGAATTTCTAAGTGGAAGAGACCAGAGGTCACCCAGCCCTGCTCTCTGCATAGGGCCGCATAGTGCTGATCATTAGTCAATATGCATTCCATAGAAAAAGTCCTCAGCTCCTCATTTTCTCCTACTGTTTACCATCCCAAATATGGAGGACCGATAATGCACAATTTTTCTGATAGCAGAGAATGTTCAGAAACACCATTCTCACTTACAGAGAAACATAAATAAGGTTAGAAAATCCAGATACCTGAAAGAAACTCCAGCCTCTTTTCTTCCTATCCCAGGGACTCTGCCTAAACCCTCAAAAACTGGTCAGAACTTACTATAGCTTTAAAATATTTTCCTCAAAATTCCACAGTCATTTTTAGTAGCTGAGGATTATGTAGAGGAGGTATGAAAAATAGAAGGTTTAAATTTGGTAGAATATTAGACAATTCATAATAATAGTTGGCTTGGTTATTGTACACTTTGAATGGAGAGCACAACTTGAATGACCACCTATGAACTCTGGGCTTTCAAAGGCTCCAGGAGGTGCCTCAATTTCCTGGGAGCCTCAGTGAAGACTACATTAGGGTAGACAGTGAAAATCCTGTGGCTATGATGTGAGGATGTGAACAAAGAAGGGGAACAAATACTCATCCCAACCTCAGAAGTCATTCATTCAACACATATTTACTGACTTCCTTCCACTTTGGGCTAGAAAGGCAAGGAACTCATTATGGATTAGGAAGAAATTAGATGATCCAACTCTTATCATAGTCATGAATTGTTTTTAATGTGACACTGCACAGTGTTCCTCAAAAGTAGAAATAATTGTTCTCAAGTTTCAGAATTGGTGAAGTATGAGAGCAATGGCACAGGCTATGGAACAGATGGTAGCAATGGCCCATCTCTGCCACAATTATGAATTGCTTGGAGTGCCTGGAGATAAGGGATGGTCCAGCTTCCCTTAGCAGTAGGAGCCTTCATTGGAAGAGCAGGGCCTGGAACTTACTTGATAGGGAGTGTACTCGACACGCTGTCAATGAAAACTCTGGTTGACTGGTTGTCTGGTTATCCAAAGCCTGGGTTCTGCATGGGTTGTCTGATGGATAGCGCTTGTTTTTCCTGTATAGTATTGCTTCTCCCTATTTTGCTAACAGAACTCTTATTTCCTCTAGGAAAGCCATTTCATGCAACTCAGGTGAGGTTAACTAACCCTGCCATAGGTTTAACCTTTCAAAATACTCATCTTCCTGGTTCCTGTGACTAGATATGATTCCTGTGGACAGAATCCTCAATGGACTTTTCTAGCAGAGCTCTTTTTCTGCTTGGACAGGGGAAAAGCTTATCCGTGAGGTAAAGAGAAATATGGAACCATGAAGACATTGTTGAAACACCTGGATCTAGCCTTACCTGAAGGTAAGGTCTATCTCTGGATGTTTTCATTACTTGAAGATTGGCTGCTTGGAATTGGGTTTCTGTTACTCACAACTGCGCAAATCCTATCTAACACAAAAAAGAGTATGTTCCAGGTATTCTTCTAAACCAGCCTTGATGAAAAATAATTAAGAAGCAGGAGGAAACCGAGGTCATAGAGTCCCATTTCCAAGCCAGCAAACTAGTGAGCTTTTTGAAAGAACCTCTGTTTGATGCACAACCTTAAACTACTCCACTACTGGCAACTCTGCTCAGTATCAAGCTCTTATTTATTTTTATAATATTAATGGTATTTATTAGATTTTTTAATGACAATTTACATATTTTCATCATAGACATTTTTTTAAAACATATATTCACACCACCCAGAGGGAAACAGCACTAAACACTTTGACATACTTTCAGCCTTTTTCATAGATAGATAGATGGAGAGAGAGATATAGATATATCCCTTTTTCAATTACTCTTTCCCCAACCTTTTAATTATATGTAACATGAACATTTTTCCAGGTCAACCAATATTTCCGTGCAGCACAATTTTAATGAAGGATGATATTCTATTAAACAGTGGTCCATAATTTTTTTATCCAGAACCCTACTGACAAAATTTAAGTTGTTTCTAATTTTGTGCTGGTATACATAACATTATAAGCATTCAACATTTTTACAACAAAGCTTCATCCTTAAGACAAATTCCAGGAAGCATAATTGCTTGTCAAAGGGTATGAGGTTTTCAAGTTTTTGATAAATGGCAATTAGACTTTTTAAAGACACCCAAAGAAGTTCTCTCTTTGTTCTTTTTGCACCAGTGGGAAGGAAGATTCACTACTATGTGACATTTCTAACACAGATGTTTTGGAGTATGTATCGGTTTCCTATTGCTGTAGTAACAAATGTGCCACAAATCTGGCAGTTTGCAGCACCCATTCGCTATCTCACGGTTCTCTAGGTCGGAAGTCCAGAGGGCTTGGCTGGGTACTCTGCTTAGGATCTCACGAGGCCAAAATCAAGGTGATTGACCTGGCTCTTATCACCCATGGAAGCTATGGTGGGAATTCCAGCCTCATTTGGGTTGTTGAAACAATTCATTTTCTTCTCATAGTTTCCACGTGACCACTTCTATCTTCAAGCCATCAACTGTGAGTTGAGTCCTTCTCGCCTACAATGTCTCTAATATCTCTCTTTGCCACATATCTCTGACTTTAGTCAAAAAAAGTTCTCTGCTTTTAAGGGCTCATGTGATTAAATTGGCCCCACATAGATAATCCAGAACAATCTGCCTATTTTAATGTCTATAACCTTAATTCCATCTGTAAAGTCCCTTTAGCCACGTAATATAACATATTCACAGGTGTCAGGGATCAGTGTGGACACTTTTAGGGTAACCATCCTGCCTGCCAAAGGGTAGAACCATGAAACTGCATTAAATAACTCTACCATGCACAGTCACATGACTAACCATCTTTCATCCCAAGGCAATGTTTGGGGGGAGGAGTTCAGTCTTTTCAAAGTGGTGTGGGGAATTGTTCTTTTCACACCTACTGCTCAAACCCAAGCAAGTTCCCAATTGGACAAAACGATTGTCTTGTGAAACTTTCTATTATCTCTTGTTGCTAGGAAACAGTGTTTCTGGGTTCCTCAGGGGCAAGCTTCCCTTCAGATTTATATTCAGTGCTGTACCATTGTAATAAACTACATTTTGTCATATGCTCAGGCTGTTACCAGTCAAAAAGAATGCAAAAATTCAAGTGATTTTACTTACAAATATAAGTCTATGCATAACTGTGTCCCACACATGTGTACAGGTGTCTATATACATGTAAATATTTTTGTGACTAAGTTGTGTTTTTTTCCTCCCTTGAATCTAACTCATTTATTTCTTATTAGTTTTCTGCAAAGGTTTTCTTCTTTATGGCTAATTTCGAAGGAAATAGTGTGAGAGTTTTCAGCAAAAGCAGTTTCCATGGTTACACTGAAGTCTTACTAAAAATAGTACATGATGTAATCAGCAAAACTTTAGCTACTTAAGGAACTAGACAAAATGGATCTACATTACTGTATGAAGTTTGTTCTGTCCTTCAAGCTGTGTCTATGACACATGAAGAGAATACTCTGTGAATTATTTTTATTGCCCTGAGATTCCAGCTCCTTAAACACTTTTGTAGGCAGCTCACAAGCTGTTCAGTCTCTGGAATTATTTCTAACACTGTGTGAAGGAAAGGCAGACAGAGTCAGGGAAGAGGAGGGACAAAGATGAGAGAAGGGAAGGACATAAATACTTACCTTATCTTGGGGTAAATACTATACTCTATGCCTCATTTCTCTCCCTGAGATAACATCTCCCTTTTTTCAAACAGATCCTTTAAATTCACTATCAAGGCTGCATAGTAGAAGGAATTTGATTAGTCTACACCCTCTAAATTCTACAGCTAGCGACCTACTCCATTTTCCTCACTTTATCTTGTGAGCTTTCTTCTCTTGAGTGATTGATTCAAGGTTTGGTACCAGAAGGAATGACAAGAGGGAGACCCATTCATTTTATTATTTCTCTTCTATTATTTCTGCTCACTCTCTTTTATATAGTGATAGAAGAGTGCAGGCACCTGAGATCAAAACAGCTTCCCTTTTGCGTTTGGAGTTCTTTGTCCTCATTGTGTTTGAATTATCACTGGGCACAGCTGGGTCTCTGTTTCCAATATCCTTTTACCACACTTCATATAATTAGAAAAGAGAATCAAGAATGGCAGTCCCACCTTCTTCCAAGGCCATTCTGCTCCCACCACCAATGGTTGAAGCTGGAAGCCAAAGAAGTGGCCACATGGATCATTGTCCCCCTCCTGAGCACCTCACTCACGGTCATCTGTCTGACGACAGAGCCAGCCCCAGCCCCTGAGATGACCTGTTTAATTCTGCAATTTTTGATGGCATTCCCGCTCTCCTCTTCCTACAGTTGTTCAAGGGGCAGGGGGCACTCTTCCAAGCAAAATCCAATCTCAAAACCAAGTTTTTACTTGGTCTCCAAGTTTTTACTCGGTTTTTACTTATTCTAGAAAAGCCTTAGAAATATTCCTGGTTTCCTTTTGGAGCCAAAATAACAGCGTTTGTTTCTTGTCCCCTTGGGGACTCAGCGGGTCCCTCTCAAAAGAACACCATCATTTTATTTAGAATCTATAGTACTGGAGAGAGAGGTCTGGAAATGTTTTTTGAAACACCATGGCTATTGCATATATTGGCAATTTTTAAAATGTATTTCTATATCAGGAATATTAACAATCATAAGGTCAGAGCAATTTAAAAATCTATAGACTATTGCTAGCCTGAACTAACTCTATAGTGTTTCTTTAAAAACACCATCTGCTTAAGTAACTGGCTTTAGAAGGGCACTTGATGCTAATGTTTTTAAATAGCTTTTTATGACATACCTTTAAGATTCATTTGTTTCTCATTACCTTCTATGGAACACTAACTCCTGAATATAATCTCAGGGATGGTACCATATCTGTTTCAGGAACACTCAAAGTAATACACACAAGCAATATAATTCAAACATAAAGCACATCAAGTGAGGATGAGATGTGGTGAGTTGAATGTATTAAGTTCCTACAGCTTTTTTTATGTATGTAGCTACTTGAAAGGAGACGTTCAGTAAAAGGTTCTCATTTGAAGCCTAATTAAAGAAATCTATTTTAAAGAGAGATGGAGGTAAGAGAAGAAAAGATAAATGAGGACTGGAGGCTGATGTTACACAGTGATGGCCATCCAGGTGTTCCAGGTGTTCCAGGTGGGTGGATCGGAAGATGGAAAGAACTGCTTCCTATAGGAGTTATTTGTATTGAGAGCAGGTGTTCAGTAGAGAAGTCCCAAAACAGGCAATGTGCCAGATCTTTTTACCAAGTGACTGAGTCCCTCCAAGTGCACTCTGCATCCTCCCCTACGCTGCTCCCTGCCTGGGAGAGTGTCAGCCTCCTCTGGGATGGACCACATCAGTGAGCTCCTGCACCCACTGGCTTCTGCCTGGGTCAGCCAGTGGGGCTTCCTGAAAGGAGATGTGGGGCATGGGGCTGGGAGGAGAGTGAGGTCAGAAGAATTATTTCCCTGGTTCCTTGACTGTGGGGATTTCTTGGGCTAAAACCAATAATTAATTGCTTTTTCTCCTGATCTTCCTTCAAACCTGGGGATCTTACCAGTCACAACTAGTAGCCCTGAGTTACTATACTATCTCTTATGGTCCTCACTTCTTCTTTTTTTTTTTTTTAAGAAAGCAAAACAAAACACAAAGCCCTCTTCACATCATTTTGAGTGTTTCATCCATTTCTTGTTGGTACTCTAACACCAGAATCTTTAGCAAATGAACTCCTGATCATCTCATATTTAAAGGGTCTCTTCTATGAAAGTTGAGTATTAAAAAATAAAACTGTTTCAGCATAAGGAGTTATATGGGAGGATCTAAAAGTGATCTTGAAAGAGGGACACTAAAGGTAACTAATGTTACAGGAAATAAGTGGTTGAGGGCAGGATAGAAATCAGTAGGATTCATTGAAATGGGATGTGAAATATATAGAACTGGTTAAAGAACCAAAATAAAAGAGTGAGGACTTCTGGATGTCAAAAAATGTTACTTTGTGAGTGATTTATTATCCATATTAAGCTCAATTACTCACCTCACATTATTGTTTGACATTTTGGAGACAGATATTCTAAACATATTATTCCTTAAAAAATAAGTTCAATACTCTGGAACACTATGATGCAATGTTGCTTATCTTGATGTTGATGATGATAGTAAATACCATAACTATGATCCTAGCTGCCAGCCACTAAGCTCTTATTCTGCTCAAGATGCTAGGCTAAGCCCTTTGTACTCCTTTGTCCTCCCTCACAAGAGTCCTTAGAAGTAAGCCTTGCTATTTCCTCCATTGTCAGGAAAAGAGTTGAAAAAGGCTACCAGGCATAGCTCGGAAGTGGGGAATTGGAATTCCAATCCAAAGCACCTGGATCCTTGTTTCAGTCATCTTCCAACATCCTCATTCACTACCCAATGCATGCAAAGTGCATGTGGCCCAAGAAAATACACAGCTGTGCTAATCTGTACTATCTTAAGTGACCACAAAGCTTAGAGGTTCCTTGGCACCAGCCAGTGAGCAATTCACTCTCCTATTCTCCGATGTTTGTGCCTGACCTCCATGCATAAACTTCCATAAGCTGATCCCTTCCAAATTTCTATCTCTAAGCCTGATTTCTTCCTAAAATTCCAGTCTCAGATATCCAACTCCCTTCAAAACATCTCAATTTGGATCCCTAATAGACAAATCCAACATGTCCAAAATTCCTCTCAATTTCACCACTCCTCAAAATCTATTCCTTCTTGTGTTTACCATCCCTGTTAGAATGTAGGAGCACTCACCCAGTTACTCAAGCTGAAACATAAGGCACAGTCTTGACCCCTCTCTTTTCTCTGTACCCTCCTACAACCCATGTTAAGTTCTGCCTTGAATCTGATATCTTGCCACTCTGACTCACCACCATAGCTCAAAGCAGCATTACATTTTGTTTAGATTACTGCAGGTGCCTTTTCCCTGGTTGTCTTACTTCCATTCTCATGTTTTCAGAGCCACTAAACTATACATCAGGCAGAATGAGCTTTTCAAAATGCAAGTCAGATCAATTATTCCTTTGATCAAAACTTCTATATCTCCCAGAATCAATTTCATGGCCCACAGGCCCTAGAGGACCTGGCTGTTGAGCCATGCTATCCTCATCTCTCACCAATACCTGCCTCATTCACTTTATTCTAGACACGCTGACCTCATTGTTGTTTCTCCAAAATGACCATCTTTCTCATGCCATGGTCTTTGCACTCACTATTTCTTCTGCCTGGAATGCTCACCTCTGAGACCCCTCACTTCATGCAGGTTTGTACTCAACAGTTGTCTTCTTAGAATGGCCCTCCCTAATATCTACCAAAAATCGCCACACATTCCCAGCCTTTGTCACTCTCCATCTTCTCTCCTTACTTTCCTTACCTTCAGGACACTTTCTATGACCTGACATTTGTCATAAATGTATTTATTATTCATCTCCTTCTCTGGAATGTAAGCTCCATGAGGGTAGAGACTTGATTTGTTAAGTTCTGTGCTATATCCTTAGACACTAGAACCATGTTTCAACTATAGAGTCACTCATAAGTATTTTTTAATAGATTAAAAAAATGAAGGAAGGAAATAAGAAAAAAGGAGGGAAGGAGCATGGAATGAGGGAAGGAGGGAAGGAAGGATAAAAGGAAGAAGGGAAGGGAGGGAGAGAGGAAGGAAGGAAGGAAAGAAAGAAGGAAAGGAAAAGGGAAGGGAAGGGAAGGGAAGGGAGGGAAGGGAAGGGAGGGAAGGGAAGGGAAGGGAAGGGAAGGGAAGGGGAGGGAAGGGAGGGGGAGGGAAGGGGAGGGAAGGGAGGGAAGGGAGGGAAGGGAGGGAAGGGAAGGAAGGGAAGGAAGGGAAGGAGGGAAGGAACGGGAGGGAGGGAGAAAGGAACGAAAGAAGGAAACAAGAAGGGAGGGAAGGACTTTGGAGCCTACGAGAAGACTTCAGAAAGTTCATGGAAAAAATAGAAAAGATAAAATATAAATATAAATTTTACTTCTCAACGTAAGTTCCATCAAATTCAGACACTTTTGTAAGCAATGATACCAGCCATTTAGTCTATCCCTGTATTAGTTCATTCTCACACTGCTATAAGGAAATACCTGAGACTGGGTAATTTATAAAGGAAAGAGGTTTAATTGACTCACAGTTCCATATGTCTGGGGAGTCCTCAGGAAACTTACAATCATGGCGGAAGGATAACAGGCAAGTCTTACATGGCAGCAGGCAAGAGAGAGCGAGTGTGTGAGGGAAGAACTGTTAGACACTTATAAAACCATCAGATCTCATGAGAATTCACTATCAGGAGAACAGCATGGGGAACATTGACCCCATGATCCAATCACCTCCCACCAGGTCTCTCCCTTGACACGTGGGGATTATGGGGATTACAATTCAAGATGAGATTTGAGTGGGAACACAAAGCCTAAACATCAATCCCTAAAAAAACTGAGGGTCCTTGGAATTTAATCATGTCAGGGTAGTCTTTTTTACATTATTAACTAAAGAAAAATGGGAGCCCTTTAAAGATTGTTTTAGATTAGGAAACAAAAAGTCGGAAGGAGCCAAATCAAAACTGTAAGGTGGATGCCTAATGGTTTTACATTGAAACTCTCACAAAACTGCCATTGTTTGATGAAAGGAGTGAGCAGGAGCATTGTTGTGGTGGAGAAGGACTCTGGTGAATCTTTCCCTGGCACTTTTTTGCTAAAGCTTTGGTTTTCTCAAAACACTCTCATAATAAGCAGATGTTATTGCTCTTTGGCCCTCCAGAAACTCAATAAGCAAAGTGCTGTGAGCATCCCAAATAACTGTTTCTATGACCTTTCCTCTTCACCAGTCTGCTTTTTTGACTGGACCACTTCCACCTCTTGACACCCATTGCTTTCATCGTGCTTTGTCTTTGGGATTGTACTGGTAAAGCCGTGGTCTATCTTCTCCTGTTAACAATTCTTTGAAGAAATGCCTCAGGATCTTGATGGCACTTGTTTAAAATTTCTTTTGAAATCTCTGCTCTTGCCTGCAGCTGATCTGGGTTCAATGGTTTTAGCACCCATAAGAAGAAAGCTTACTTAACTTTAATTTTTCAGTCAGAATTGTGTAAGCTGAACCAACTGAGATGTGTTTGATGTTGCCTATTGCTTCTGTTGTTAATTGTTGGTTCTTTTCAATTAGAGCATGAACAAGGTTAATTTTTCCCCCAAATTGATGTGCATTGTTTGCCACTGTGGGATTCATGTTTGACATTGTGTCATCCCTTCTTTTTTTTTTTTCTTTTTTTTTTTTTGAGACAGAGTCTCACTCTGTCGCCCAGGCTGGAGTGCAGTGGCGCGATCTCAGCTCACTGCAAGCTCCGCCTCCTGGGTTCACGCCATTCTCCTGCCTCAGCCTCCCAAGTAGCTGGACTACAGGCGACCACCACCATGCCCAGCTAATTTTTTTGTATTTTTAGTGGAGATGGGGTTTCACTGTGTTAGCCAGGATGGTCTCAATCTCCTGACCTCATGATCTGCCTGCCTTGGCCTCCCAAAGTGCTCGGATTACAGGCGTGAGCCACCGCGCCCGGCCTGTCTCATCCCTTGTTAAAACGAGTCATCTGTTTGTAAACTGCTGATTTCTTTGATGCACTGTCCCTATAAACTTTTTGTAGGGCATCAATGATTTGCCACCCAATCTTCACCATAAATTTAATGTCATTCTTGCTTCAATTTTAGCAGACTTATGTTTCTTTGATAGGGGCTCTTTTCAAACTAATGTCTTATCCTTCTTAGTGCCTCAAACTAGATCCTGTTCAGACATGCTATAACAAATTAGTAGGAGTTTATTTTAGTGCAAAAAAATAAACTCATATATAGTTTTTTCATAATACACATTTTCCGTGAACTTTTTGAAGACCACTTATATTGTGGTAAGCAGAATTATTGCTCCTCAAAGATGTACACATCCTACCCTTGGATCCTGTGAATATGTTACAGATAGAATTAAGTTCGGAAGTAAGATGACCTTAAAATAGGGAGCTTATCCTGCATCACCTGGGGGGTTGGGGCAATGTAATCACAAAGTACTTTAAAGTAGAAGATGGCAGAAAAGGAGTGCAGAACGGTGTAATGTAAGAAGGGAGGAAGACTCAAACAATCATAGCTTGCTTTGATGATGGAGGAAGGAATAAGCAGAGGAATGTGGGTGGCTTCCAGAAGCTGCAAAAGGCAAGGAAACAGATATCCCCCTAGAATCTCCAGAAGGAGACATAACCCTGACAACACCTTGATTTTAACTGGTGAGACCTATGTTGGACTTTAACCCTTGGAACTGTAAAGATAAAAATGAGTGTTGTTTCCAGCCACTAAATTTATATAATTTGTTACAATGGCAATAGAAAACTAATAAAATTTATGCTCTTATGCTTAGATCTATACCACCCCTCCTGACCTTCCTCGTTACTCTCTTAATGATTTGGGGATATTCCTTTGTCAGTATAATTGTATAATTACAGTTCTCTCTTTCCCAGCACAAGAAAAGTCACAGCCTCCATCTTGTCTTTATGTTAGCTATTAATCATGATAACCATATTTTTTAACCAAAAATAGGACATAAAATGAAAAATTTATGTGTTTCCTAGCTATATGACTTCGGATAAGTTGCTTAACCTTTCTGTGCCTCAGTTTCCTCACTTGTAAAATGTATATTATAAGAAAAATTGTTTCGCACACATCTAGAAGTAGATTAAAAATGCTCAATAAATGTTAGCTAGTATTATCATTAATGCGTCCACTAGGATAAAATACTGAAGTCAAGTCCCTTCCAGAAAACCCAAGACACATAGACTCTACACTATTAAGCCATGTTAACACCAAATTCTATAATTTTCAGAGATGACTGTAAGCAATTTTGCAGGTGATAGTTTTCTTGTGCTTTCAATAATGATTTAAATTATCACTCAATCAAGATTTGACATTACTCAGTATAGGCAAAGGCATACAGGGAAATGGGCACTCTCACACTCTTTGGGCCTCAGTAACCTTCTATCTTACTTTTACTTTTCTGTATTGCTCAAATTTTATACAATAAGTATAAATTGTATTTAACATTAAAATTAAAAAGATGTTTTTATTTTGAAAAAACTAAAACAATTTAGCCTTGCCGATTACAATTTGGTAATTGTCTCTTAACCTTCTCTGGGTATATTTGTTGCAGAGAAGCTATAATGGCATATTCAATGTTCTTGTCCTCAACTGGTGAAAGACTAGTCCTTTCAATTTCCAGGAAGCACAAAGAAAACAAAACCTGAGCCATAGGTTGTGAATATGTATAAAGAAGTAATAAAATCGATTGTATTTTTCCTACACAGAATAAGGTTGATGTGAAACTTAGCAATGTGGTTGTTTCTTGAGACATACAAAGTGCATGGGTTATACTGTCAAAAAAAAAAAAAAAAAAAACACCAAAACAAAAATAAGCCAGATATTTTTTCTAATTGTTTGCATGAACTCACCTCTTTTGAGTAAACAAAATTAATCACCATGTATTATGAGGATATGTGAATTCTACAGCTGCTTCCCACATTTCATATTTGACACTGAATAGTGCTTATGACAGGTTTCTGATGAGTTATTCCAAATTTGGGAAATTAAAAAATCATCTTCCACAGCTATTCTAATTAGGGAGAATGAAACTAAGGGTGCTGAAATGATCCATAGGAAGATTTTTATTTTTATAGATTCAAGGGGTACAAGTGAAGCACAGTGGTAAAGTCTGGGCCTTTAATGCAGCCATCATCCCAATAGTGTATATTGTACTCACTAATTAATATCTCATCCTTCTCACCCTCCCACTGATCCTCCAGTGCTTACTATACCACTCTCTATATCCATGTGTACACATTACTTACCTCCTACTTATGAGACTGTGTGTTGACTTTCTAACTCACTTAAGATGATGACCTCCAGTTCCATTCATGTTGCTACAAAAAACATAACTTTATTCTTTTTTATGACTGAGTAGTATGCCACATTTCCTTTCTTCAATCATCTATTAATGGATACTTAGGTTGGTTCTACATCCTTGCTATTGTGAATAGTGCTGCAATAAACATACGAGTGCAGACATCTTTTTGATATAATGATTTCTTTTCCTTTGGGTAGATAATAAGAAGTGGGATTGCTGGGTCAAATGGTAATTTTACTTTTAGTTCTTTGAAAAATCTCCACACTGCTTTCCATAGAGGTTGTACTAATTTACATTCCCACCAACAGTGTGTAAGCAGTCCCTTTTCTCTGCATCATCAGGAAGACTTTTTTTAAACAGTGATCCTTTTCTATTTGTTGATTTATTATTTTGTTCACAAATGTATGCATTTATTCAACTGTTATTTGTGGACCTAACACTTGCTAGATGCTGGCAATACATCAGTGGACATTCAGATGTGGTGGCTTTATCCTTCATGTAAAAATGGAAAAGAAGAGTCAAAACTACAATTTCCCTGGAAACCTGCTGACAAAGGCTAGTAAAAATTCACAACCAGCATTCTTCGATTCTTCATATTTTGTCAACTTCATTAAAAACGAAGAGGACCTATACATGTCTGCCAAAAAGGACATGATGGATATCTGACAAAATGCATTAAAAAGAGACCAAAGGCAAGCATTTTGTCCATTTGTTAATTATTTCTTTGATATGGTTTGGCTGTGTCCCCACCCAAATCTCATCTTGAATTGTAACTCCCACAATTCCCACGTGTTGCGAGAGGAACATGGTGGGAGGTAATTGAATCATGGAGGCAAGTCTTTACCAGGCTGTTCTCATGATAGTGAGTAAGTATCATGAGATATGATGGTTTTAAAAATGGGAGTTTCCCTGCAAAATCTCTCTCTTTGCCTTCTGCCATCCATGTAAGATGTGACTTGCTCCTCCTTGCCTTCCACTATGATTGTGAGGCCTCCCCAGCCATGTAGGACTCTATGTCCATTAAACCTTTTTCTTTTGTAAATTGCTCAGTCTCGGGTATGTCTTTGTCAGCAGCATGAAAACAGACTAATACAGTAAATTATTATAACACCCCAGTAGAGTGGTGTGTTGCTGAAAAGATACCTGAAAATATGGAAGCAACTCTGGAACTGGGTATCAGGCAGAAGTTGAAACAGTTTGGAGGACTCAGAAGAAGACAGGAAAATGTAGGAAAGTTAAGAACTTCCTAGAGACTTGTTGAATGGCTTTGACCAAAATGCTGATAGTGATATGAACAATAAGGCCCAGGCTGAGGTGGTCTCAGATGAAGATGAGGAACTTGTTGGGAAATGGAGCAAAGGTGACTCTTGTTGTGTTTTAGCAAAGAGACTGGAGGCATTTTACCCCAGCCCTACAGATTTGTGAAACTTTGAACTGGAGAGAGACGATTTAGGGTATCTGGCAGAAGAAATTTCTGAGCAGCAAAGCATTAAAGAGGTAACTTGGGTGCTGTTAAAGGCATTCAGTTTTATAAGGGAAGCAGAGAATAAAAGTTCAGAAAATTTGTAGGCTGACAATGAGAAAGAAAAGAAAATCCCATTTTCTGAGGAGAAATTCAAGCTGACTGCAGAAATTTGCATAAGTAATGAAGAGCCAAATGTTAATCTCCAAAACAATGGAGAAAATGTCTCCAGGGCATGTCAGAGGTCTTCACAGCAGCCCCTCCCATCACAGGCCCAGAGGCCTAGGAAGAAAAAATGGTTTCTTGGGCTGGGCCCAGGATCTCTGTGCTGTGTCCACCTAGGGCCTTGGTGCCCTGCATCCCAGCCACCCTAGCTATGACAAAAAGGGGCCAAGGTACAGCTTGTGCTGTGGCTTTGAAAAGTGCAAGCCCCAAGCCTTGGCAGCCTCCACGTGATGTTGATCCTGAAGGTGCACAAAAGTCAAGAATTGAAGTTTGGAAACTTCTGTCTAGATTTCAGAGGATATATGGTAACACCTGGATGTCCAGGCAGAAGTTTGCCACAGGGACAGGGCTCTCATGGAGAACCTCTGCTAGGGCAATGCAGAAGAAAAATTTACGGTCAAGGCCCCCATACAGAGTCCCTACTGGGGCACTGCCTAGTGAAGCTGTGAGAAGAAACCCACTGTCCTCCAGACCCCAGAATGGTAGATCCACCTACCGCTTGCACCATGCACCTGGAAAAACTACAGATACTCAATGCCAGCCAGTGAAAGCAGACTGGAGGGAGACTATACCCTGCAAAGCCACAGGAGCAGAGCTGCCCAAGACCATGGGAACCACCTTTTGCTTCAGTATGACCTAGATGTGAGACATAGAGTCAAAGGAGATCATTTTGGAGCTTTAAGATTTGATTGTTCCACTGGATTTCGGACTTGCAAGGGGCCTGTAGCCCCTTTGTTTTGGCCAATTTCTCCCATTTGGAATGGCTGTATTTACCCAACACCTATACTTCCATCGTATCTAGGAAGTAATTAGCTTGCTTTTACTAGCTTGGTTTTATAAGCTCATAGTCAGAAGGGACCTGCACTGTCTCAGATAAGACTTTGGACTGTAGACTTTTGAGATAATGCTGAAGTGAGTTAAGACTCTGGGGGACAGTTAGGAAAGCATGATTGGTTTTGAAACATGAGAACATGGAGCCAGGGAAGGAATGATATGGTTTGGCTGTGTCCCCACCCAAATCTCATCTTGAATTGTAAGTCCTAGAATTCCCAAGTGTCACAGGAGGAACATAATGGAGGTAATCAAATCACAGGGGCAGGTCTTTCCCGTGCTGTTCTCATGATGGGGAATAAGTCTCATGAGATCTGATGGTTTTAACAATGGGAGTTCGCCGGCAAAAGCTCTCTCTTTGCCTGCTGCCATCCATGTAAAATATTACTTGCTCCTCCTTGTCTCCCAGTATGATTGTGAGGCCTCCCCAGCCATGTGGAACCGTAAGTCCATTAAACCTCTTTCTTTTATAAATTCCTCACTCTCGGGTATGTCTTTATCAGCAGCATGAAAACGAACTAATACATTCTTCCTTCATTAAAACTTTTCTGAACATCTACTCTGTGTTCGGTACTTTTCTAGGTGGTAGGGATACAGCAGTGAACAAAACAGATTTCATGCCCATTCTTTTGGAGCATAACATTCTGAAGAATAACATTAACTATAGTCTGCCCCCTGAATCTGTGGGCTTTGCATCTATGGATTCATGCAACTCTGAATCAAAAATATTGTTTTTAATTTCATTTGTGCTGAACATGCACAAGGTTTTTCTTGTCATTATCACCTAAATAATACACTATAGCAACTATTTATATAGCATTTACATTGTATTAGTTGTTATAAGGAATCTGGAAATTATTTAAAGTATGTGGGAGGATATGCATAGGTTAGATACAAATATTACAACATTTTATATCAGAGATTCGAGGATGTGAGGATTTTGGTATCAGGGGAGAGTCCTAGAAACAATCCCCCATGGATACCAAGTGGAGACTGTACTTGCATTTAGTAAGATTAAATATTAACATTTAGTAAGAGAGTCAACAATTTGGGAAAATGGGTATCTGAGTGCCCTTCCCTCTCCATTTTTGCCTGTTGAAACACTGCGTTTTCATTGACATCCAGCTCAAATGCCAAGTTCACCATTTCCCCTCCTCTATGTCCCCTTTATATCTTGCTGTTTCCAAGTCTTCATGCCTTCATGTTGTTTTGAGTCCATTATAGATTACAAACCCCTTGCCTTGTTCATCTCCTAATAAAACACCTAGTATATAGCATGACCTCAGTAAATTATTCTTCAATTAAGCAATGTAAATGAAACGATAAATAAATATCAAAGTGGTTAAGCATATTTCTTTCTTTCCAAAAGGAAAACTAGATTCAATTAATGTTCCTCCAGTCCTTAAATAAAATTATTTTTATGACAGAGGTTTTATTCTGTTTTCTATGTAACATTGGTATCAATTATATTTGACAAATCTGTCTAAACAGGGCCAAAAATAAACTTTTTTCTTTGATTTCCAAAACCTACTTCTCCTGTAGTTTTCCTTATATAATTTAATGGCACTGATATCTTCCTGGCTGCTCAAGTTTAAAACTTCAGTTCCGGGGGGAGGAGCCAAGATGGCCGAATAGGAACAGCTCCGGTCTACAGCTCCCAGCGCAAGCGACGCAGAAGACGGGTGATTTCTGCATTTCCATCTGAGGTACCATGTTCATCTCACTAGGGAGTGCCAGACAGTGGGCGCAGGTCAGTGGGTGAGTGCACCGTGCGCCAGCCGAAGCAGGGGCGAGGCATTGCCTCACTCGGGAAGCGCAAGGGGTCAGGGAGTTCCCTTTCCAGGGGTGACAGACGGCACCTGGAAAATCAGGCCACTCTCACCCGAATACTGTGCTTTTCCGACTGGCTTAGGAAACGGTGCCCCAGGAGAGTATAGCCCGCACCTGGCTCAGAGGGTCCTACGCCCACGGAGTCTCTCTGATTGCTAGCACAGCAGTCTGAGATCAAACAGCAAGTCGGCAGCGAGGCTGGGGGAGGGGCGCCCGCCATTGCCCAGGTTCGCTTAGGTAAACAAAGCAGCCTGGAAGCTTGAACTGGGTGGAGCCCACCACAGCTCAAGGAGGCCTGCCTGCCTCTGTAGGCTCCACCTCTGGGGGCAGGGCACAGACAAACAAAAAGACAGCAGTAACCTCTGCAGACTTAAATGTCCCTGTCTGACAGCTTTGAGGAGAGCAGTGGTTCTCCCAGCACACAGCTGGAGATCTGAGAACGGGCAGACTGCCTCCTCAAGTGGGTCCCTGACCCCTGACCCCCGAGCAGCCTAACTGGGAGGCACCACCCAGCAGGGGCAGACTGACACCTCACACGGCCGGCCAGGTACTCCAACAGACCTGCAGCTGAGGGTCCTGTCTGTTAGAAGGAAAACTAACAGAAAGGACATCCACACGAAAAACCCATCTGTACATCACCATCATCAAAGACCAAAAGTAGATAAAACCACAAAGATGGGGAAAAAACAGAGCAGAAAAACTGGAAACTCTAAAAAGCAGAGTACCTCTCCTCCTCCAAAGGAACGCAGTTCCTCACCAGCAACGGAACAAAGCTGGATGGAGAATGACTTTGACGAGCTGAGAGAAGAAGGTTTCAGACGATCAAATTACTCCGAGCTACGGGAGGATATTCAAACCAAAGGCAAAGAAGTTGAAAACTTTGAAAAAAATTTAGAAGAATGTATAACTAGAATAACCAATACAGAGAAGTGCTTAAAGGAGCTGATGGAGCTGAAAACCAAGGCTCGAGAACTACGTGAAGAATGCAGAAGCCTCAGGAGCCGATGCAATCAAATGGAAGAAAGGGTATCAGCCCTGGAAGATGAAATGAATGAAATGAAGCAAGAAGGGAAGTTTAGAGAAAAAAGAATAAAAAGAAACGAGCAAAGCCTCCAAGAAATGTGGGACTATGTGAAAAGACCAAATCTACGTCTGATTGGTGTACCTGAAAGTGACGGGGAGAATGGAAACAAGTTGGAAAACACTCTGCAGGATATTATCCAGGAGAACTTCCCCAATCTAGCAAGGTAGGCCAACATTCACATTCAGGAAATACAGAGAACGCCACAAAGATACTCCTCGACAAGAGCAACTCCAAGACACATAATTGTCAGATTCACCAAAGTTGAAATGAAGGAAAAAATGTTAAGGGCAGCCAGAGAGAAAGGTCGGGTTACCATCAAAGGGAAGCCCATCAGACTAACAGCGGATCTCTCGGCAGAAACCCTACAAGCCAGAAGAGAGTGGGGGCCAATATTCAACATTCTTAAAAGAATTTTCAACCCAGAATTTCATATCCTGCCAAACTAAGCTTCATAAGTGAAGGAGAAATAAAATACTTTACAGACAAGCAAATGCTGAGAGATTTTGTCACCACCAGGCCTGCCCTAAAAGAGCTCCTGAAGGAAGCGCTAAACATGGAAAGGCACAACCGGTACCAGCCACTGCAAAATCATACCGAAATGTAAAGACCATCGAGACTAGGAAGAGACTGCATCAACTAACGAGCAAAATAACCAGCTAACATCATAATGACAGGATCAGATTCACACATAACAATATTAACTTTAAGTGTAAATGGACTAAATGCTCCAATCAAAAGACACAGACTGGCAAATTGGATAAAGACTCAAGACCCATCAGTGTGCTGTATTCAGGAAACCCATCTCACGTGCAGAGACACACATAGGCTCAAAATAAAAGGATGGAGGAAGATCTACCAAGCAAATGGAAAACAAAAAAAGGCAGGGGTTGCAATCCTAGTCTCTCATAAAACAGACTTTAAACCAACAAAGATCAAAAGAGACAAAGAAGGCCATTACATAATGGTAAAGGGATTAATTCAACAAGAAGAGCTAACTATCCTAAATATATATGCACCCAATACAGGAGCACCCAGATTCATAAAGCAAGTCCTGAGTGACCTACAAAGAGACTTAGACTCCCACACATTAATAATGGGAGACTTTAACACCCCACTGTCAACATTAGACAGATCAATGAAACAGAAAATCAACAAGGATACCCAGGAATTGAACTCAGCTCTGCACCAAGCAGACCTAATAGACATCTACAGAACTCTCCACCCCAAATCAACAGAATATACATTTTTTTCAGCACCACACCACACCTATTCCAAAATTGACCATATACTTGGAAGTAAAGCTCTCCTCAATAAATGTAAAAGAACAGAAATTATAACAAACTATCTCTCAGATCACAGTGCAATCAAGCTAGAACTCAGGATTAAGAATCTCACTCAAAACTGCTCAACTACATGGAAACTGAACAACCTGCTCCTGAATGACTACTGGGTACATAACGAAATGAAGGCAGAAATAAAGATGTTCTTTGAAACCAACGAGAACAAAGACACAACATACCAGAATCTCTGGGATGCATTCAAAGCAGTGTGTAGAGGGAAATTTATAGCACTAAATGCCCACAAGAGAAAGCAGGAAAGATCCAAAATTGACACCCTAACATCACAATTAAAAGAACTAGAAAAGCAAGAGCAAACACATTCAAAAGCTAGCAGAAGGCAAGAAATAACTAAAATCAGAGGAGAACTGAAGGAAATAGAGACACAAAAAACCCTTCAAAAAATAAATGAATCCAGGAGCTGGTTTTTTGAAAGGATCAACAAAATTGATAGACCGCTAGCAAGATTAATAAAGAAAAAAAGAGAGAAGAATCAAATAGATGCAATAAAAAATGATAAAGGGGATATCACCACTGATCCCACAGAAATACAAACTACCATCAGAGAATATTACAAACACCTCTACGCAAATAAACTAGAAAATCTAGAAGAAATGGATAAATTCCTCAACACATACACCCTCCCAAGACTAAACCAGGAAGAAGTTGAATCTCTGAATAGACCAATAACAGGAGCTGAAATTGTGGCAATAATCAATAGCTTACCAACCAAAAAAAGTCCAGGACCAGATGGGTTCACAGCCGAATTCTACCAGAGGTACAAGGAGGAGCTGGTACCATTCCTTCTGAAACTATTCCAATCCATAGAAAAAGAGGGAATCCTCCCTAACTCATTTTATGAGGCCAGCATCATCCTGATACCAAAGCCTGCCAGAGACACAACAAAAAAAGAGAATTTTAGACCAATATCCTTGATGAACATTGATGCAAAAATCCTCAATAAAATACTGGCAAACAGAATCCAGCAGCACATCAAAAAGCTTATCCACCATGATCAAGTGGGCTTCATCCCTGGGATGCAAGGCTGGTTCAATATACGCAAATCAATAAATGTAATCCAGCATATAAACAGAACCAAAGTCAAAAACCACATGATTATCTCAATAGATGCAGAAAAGACCTTTGACAAAATTCAACAACCCTTCATGCTAAAAACTCTCAATAAATTAGGGATTGATGGGTCATATCTCAAAATAATAAGAGCTATTTATAAAAAACCCACAGCCAATATCATACTGAATGGGCAAAAACTGGAAGCATTCCCTTTGAAAACTGCCACAAGACAGGGATGCCCTCTCTCACCACTTCTATTCAACATAGTGTTGGAAGATCTGGCCAGGGCAATTAGGCAAGAGAAGGAAATCAAGGGTATTCAATTAGGAAAAGAGGAAGTCAAATTGTCCCTGTTTGCAGATGACATGATAGTATATCTAGAAAACCCCATTGTCTCAGCCCAAAATCTCCTTAAGCTGATAAGAAACTTCAGCAAAGTCTCAGGATACAAAATCAATGTACAAAAATCACAAGCATTCTTATACATCAATAACAGACAAACAGAGAGCCAAATCATGAGTGAACTCCCATTCACAATTGCTTCAAAGAGAATAAAATACCTAGGAATCCAACTTACAAGGGATGTGAAGGACCTCTTCAAGGAGAAGTACAAACCACTGCTCAAGGAAATAAAAGAGGATACAAACAAATGGAAGAACATTCCATGCTCATGGATAGGAAGAATCAATATCATGAAAATGGCCATCCTTCCCAAGGTAATTTACAGATTCAATGCCATCCCCATCAAGTTACCAATGACTTTCTTCACAGAATTGGAAAAAAACTACTTTAAAGTTCATATGGAACCAAAAAAGAGCCCGCATCACCAAGTCAATCCTAAGCCAAAAGAACAAAGCTGGAGGCATCACGCTACCTGACTTCAAACTATACTACAAGGCTACAGTAACCAAAACAGCATGGTACTGGTACCAAAACAGAGATATAGATCAATGGAACAGAACAGAGCCGTCAGAAATAATGCCACATATCTACAACTATCTGATCTTTGACAAACCTGACAAAAACAAGAAATGGGGAAAGGATTCCCTATTTAATAAATGGTGCTGGGAAAACTGGCTAGCCATATGGAGAAAGCTGAAACTGGATCCCTTCCTTACACCTTATACAAAAATCAATTCAAGATGGATTAAAGACTTAAATGTTAGACCTAAAACCATAAAAACCCTAGAAGAAAACATAGGCAATACCATTCAGGACATAGGCATGGGCAAGGACTTCATGTCTAAAACACCAAAAGCAATGGCAACAAAAGCCAAAATTGACAAATGGGATCTAATTAAACTAAAGAGCTTCTGCACAGCAAAGGAAACTACCATCAGAGTGAACAGGCAACCTACAAAATGGGAGAAAATTTTTGCAACCTACTCATCTGACAAAGGGCTAATATCCAGAACCTACAA
The DNA here is from genome assembly GCF_028885655.2 of Pongo abelii. Classification (NCBI taxonomy): domain Eukaryota; kingdom Metazoa; phylum Chordata; class Mammalia; order Primates; family Hominidae; genus Pongo; species Pongo abelii. The sequence continues at coordinate 96,630,005 of NC_071995.2, forward strand.
TGAACTCCAACAAATTTACAAGAAAAAAACAAACAACCCCAACAAAAAGTGGGCAAAGGACATGAACAGACACTTCTCAAAAGAAGACATTTATGCAGCCAAAAAACACATGAAAAAATGCTCACCATCACTGGCCATCAGAGAAATGCAAATCAAAACCACAATGAGATACCATCTCACACCGGTTAGAATAGCAATCATTAAAAAGTCAGGAAACAACAGGTGCTGGAGAGGATGTGGAGAAATAGGAACACTTTTACACTGTTGGTGGGACTGTAAACTAGTTCAACCCTTGTGGAAGTCAGTGTGGCGATTCCTCAGGGATCTAGAACTAGAAATTCCATTTGACCCAGCCATCCCGTTACTGGGTATATACCCAAAGGACTATAAATCATGCTGTTACAAACACACATGCACACGTATGTTTATTGCGGCATTATTCACAATAGCAAAGACTTGGAACCAACCCAAATGTCCAACAATGATAGACTGGATTAAGAAAATGTGGCACATATACACCATGGAATACTATGCAGCCATAAAAAATGATGAGTTCACGTCCTTTGTAGGGACATGGATGAAATTGGAAATCATCATTCTCAGTAAACTATGGCAAGAACAAAAAACCAAACACCGCATATTCTCAGTCATAGGTGGGAATTGAACAATGAGAACACATGGACACAGGAAGGGGAACATCACACTCTGGGAACTGTTGTGGGGTGGGGGGAGGGGGGAGGGATAGCACTGAGAGATATACCTAATGCTAGATGACGAGTTGGTGGGTCCAGTGCACCAGCATGGCACATGTATACATATGTAACTTACCTGCACGTTGCACACATGTACCATAGAGCTTAAAGTATAATAATAATAATCATCATCATCATCATCATCATCATAATAAAAATAAAAAAGAAAAAAAGAAATAAATTTAAAAAAAATAAAAATAAAAAAATAAAATAAAATAAAATAAAACTTCAGTTCCTGTTTGTTCATTAAGCTTTTTGTTCGTTTGTTTATTCTCCCGTACTCACCAATTCCTTTTTCTTCTCCTTTGCAAATATTAATTCCATTACTTGAAACTTTCTCTTCCTTTCAGTCTTCACTACTACCCCCTTAGCAAGTCTGAATTGTCTCTTGCCTGAACTGTTGAAGTAACATCCAACAATCTCCCTACCAAGTTTGCCATCTTCAATCTCACCTAAAGTTGTCTTTCAAATGACACATTCTAGGTCACTCTGTTATAAACATGTTCAGTGAATTTCAAATCACATTGTAGGAAGGTGTTTCACTGAGGAAGTGTCCTCTGGCTAAATAATCTAAGGTAACATTGGCTTAAGCACATTTAAACGGGTTTCTTTGCTGCAAGACTTCTCAGAAACTGATACTCTACTGTGCATAATAAGTCTCCAAGAAGAAGTAAGAATTTCACAAAATATTCAATTTGAGATGGAGAAAAACTGAGTTACAGGAAGCTGAGTCTGATATTGAAGACTCACTTGTCATCCATGGAAACCCCTTTTTTATCTTTCTCAATTATGGAAGTGGGAAAAATAAAAATACTCATGTCCTAGCCTTCCTGGCTGCCAGGTGAGTCTAAGTGACAATTCTGGTCAATATCACGTAGACAAAAGTTACGGAAAGCACTTCCTTTTTACTCTTTTCAATTCTTGTTCTTCCTTCCTGGAATAAAGATGTAATGCTGGAGGTATGGCAGCCACTATATACTTCTACTAAGCATGGGAGAGCAGGAAGGTGAGAGTAGCCTATTTCCCTAATGGCATTATTGGCCTATAAACCAACACTGAACTTCCCATAAGAAAGCTAAATTCCTGCATCATTTTAAGCTACTCTGGGTTTTCTGTTGCTTGCAGCTGAATGCAATCCTAATGAATAAGATTGCAATCCTAACGAATAGTATCTCACAGACATTGAGCACAGTTTTGGAAATAATAAAATACAAAATAAAGTTTAGATTTCTACGCATGGCATACAACCCACATTTCTCATCCATCTGCCTTACTTCTAACTCTTCAATGATACTAAAATGCTTAATATTTCCAAGTATTTCTATGGCTTTATATAATGTGTATGATATGTATGGCCTTTACCAGGTCTGTCCACTGTGGGCAGCAGAATCTTGACTGCCATTATTAGTTTTCTCCTTCTGGTTTAGATGGCTTTCTTTAGTAACACTTGTAAGTACTGCTTATTGAACTAGCTGTAGCCATGTCTGCTGCTGTTAGTGACTGAACAGATCAGTGCACACTTGGAAACTTCAGGGAATAGAACTTTCTTTTCCTGCTTACTGTGAACACTAAACCTGCTAACACAGCAGAGAAATGCCTTCCATTCCCTCTTGAGTTGGAAGTTTTTTTGTCCACTCAGACTGTGTGGCAATGGACCTTTCTGGACAGAACAGTGTCTATGACTGTTGTTCTGCCACTGTCCCCAAGGACACATCTCTGTGCTGCACCATCAAACCACCCCACTGGCTATAGTGGCTAGATTTTGCTTTACAGTCATTTTACACCCACTAGCTCTGTCCCTCAGTCTGGCCTGCCCTTTTCTCATCCACCTGGTAAACAACTTCTCATCCTGAAAAAAAAACTAAGCTGAAATTTTACCTCCCCTGTGAAGCTCTTCCCATAACATCCAGTGTTTGTTTCTCAGGCCTATTTCTTCCCACAGCATGTTGAACATGCCTCTATTAAAGCACTGATCACTAGGTAATGTAATTTTTTATTTAGATGACTCTCCATCCCAATAATCTATAAGTTAAGAAAATGTATCACATCATCTTTATATTTGAAGCCCCAGCATCCTACACTGTTTGATGTATGCTCAGTGTTCAATAAGTGTCTGATCAGTGAATAACTGACTCAACCAATGAACGATACATAGTTGGTAAGAATATAATGCTTAAAAACATTTCATCTTGGCCAAGGTTGAATTTCTTCTCTTGCCAATATCATCTTAGTCACCAAGAAGACTAATGAAAGGACAGAATCCAATTCTAAACTGACTACAGTCATAGCTTTATTATACATTAAGCAATACATTATTTTAATATCTACAATATGAAGTATAGTATGATTGTCATAAAGATATTAAAAAGTTTCTGCCTACATGAAAGAACATAGAAGTTATAACTTGTAATGTTAAATGTCACTGGTAAGAAGTTCTCCAAAAGATAACAGTACAAGTAAAATCACATTTCTTTCATTGTTGCCAATAATATAATCATTTGAGTTATCCCTGCCACACAGGCAGGAAGGTCAGTATTTTCCTGTCCAGGTGTCCTTGCCAATTGTCCAGGAACTCCCTAGAGCTTAGAAAGGTAAATCACTTGTCTTCCTACTCCAGGGACACAGAAGACTCTGCGGGTCAGCATCACCCAATGCCGCTGTTTCTCACACCACAGATGTCAATGCTCGTGCTCATCCTCACGAAGTCCCACAAGTGGGCTCATGTCTGTTCCATGTGACACCATGGCCAGTTTCTGTGGCCCATTCCAATACTTCAAGGTTGTAACTGTAGTGAACAGCTTTTTAAGTTCACATAATTTCCTCTTCCTAGGGCACAAGTTAGTGCAAGAACACCTAAATTCATCTCTCTCCCACAAGGAGATGAAACCTAACCCATCCCTACAACTCCCAAGGAATGAGACCTCCTCCCTGCCACTCAAAATACAAAAAGTCTCTTTACCTTCTTCTTTCCTGATCATTCAGGCTACTTTTCCTATATGAGTCCACCAAGAGAAGCTCTCAGTGTTTCTCAGGTGCCCAAAGCTACCTTTCTGAAAAGAGCCAAAATTAGTAATTACAATGTGATGTTCAGCCTTTGCATAGTCTGAGCCTGTATCCAGATCCCCCAGCTAAATTGCAGTTTAGTACCAGAGGAGCATCCCTGTCCTAACAGGAAATATAGGGGAGCTGGATGTGTGTCTACAGTGTGCCTTTCATGGGACACTTCTGGTATACGTGGCGGATGGCTTAATGCCTAATTGCCCAACCTGTGGCCAGAGGTCTCTCACATGGGAAACTTGTTTATACTGGCAGATGCTCTTGCGGCTCTTTTCTGACCATTGATCTGGTACTGGGAGCCTGGCCTTATATTCTCTCCAGAGTTCCAGGGAAAACCTGTCCTAAGGCAGCTTCTGGTTCTTCAGATGCAAAATGCAAATGCATTAAAACACCACAATAGGGAATATGTTCAAAGATTTGTTAGTCACAGATCCTGGGCAGAGAGGGCACCATGAGTCAGAAAGGCAGTCCTCTGTCCCCAGGTCACATGAGGTGGGAAGGAAGAATCAAGGGGGGGAAGGGAGAGAGAGAGAGAGAGAGACAGAGACAGACAAACAGACAACTAGCAGTACATAGAATCACACGGGTGATTTTAAGTTTATGAGCAAATGCCTGAATGGTCCTTTTAAAGGATGAAATGGTAAAAGTGAGAAGCCCAGCCTGCTAGTCAGGAAAGATACCTCTAAGTTCTTACCTCTGGCAACTGGCTTGAGCTACTTGGAGTGTGGTATAGAACTGGAAACTGTCAAGACTGACTGAGACATGTTTCTGGTATGAGAAAGTTAAATCTGTATTTAGAATGGATGCTGAGGCCACATAAAAGTATAAGAATTCACTACGGCTCCTAACAGGCAACTTGTATAGCTGCAGGGGTGGTCACACATTTAATCTCAGGCGCAACATCCCCAGGTAAGACATCCCGCTATATTAGAAGGAACATCAAGCCTTTAAAGCAACAAGAATGGCCATACTCAAACAATCAAAAAATAAAAGAACTAAAAGTAGAACCATGACTTCATCCAGCAATCCCACTACTGGGTATCCACCCAAAGGAAAAGAAGTCATTATACGAAAAAGATACTTGTTCACGCATGTTTATAGCAGCACAATTCACTTTTGCAAAAATGTGGAAGCAACCCAAATGCCCATCAATCGACGAGTGAAGAAACTGTGAGATATATATACATATAGATATATAGATATATATATATCTATATATATATATATACACACACACACACAATGGAATACTACTCAGCCATAAAAAGGAATGAATTAATGGCACTCACAGCAACCTAGATGGGATTGGAGACAATTATTCTAAGTGAAGTAACTCAGGAATGGAAAACCAACCAAATATCGTACGTTCTCACTCAGAAGTGGGAGCTAAGCTATGAGGATCCAAAGGCATAAGAATGACACAGTGGAGTTTGGGGACTCCATGGGAAATGGTGGGAAAGGGGGTGAGGGGCAAAAGCCTACAAATTGGGTTCAGTGTATATTGCTTGGGTGATGGGTGCACCAAAATCTCACAAATCACCACTAAAGAACTCACTCATGTAACCAAATACCTGTTTCCCAGTAACCTATGGATATAAAAAAAAATAATAAATTTAAAAAACAATAAATAAAGCCACTTTTATTTCCACAGAGGACAAGAAATAGAGATGGAAGCCTATCAAGAGATGGTATCTAGGCCAAGCAGATGGCTCTTGTAAACAGTGCAATATACACAGATGTGCACACTTGAAGCAATGCATTAACTTTAGACAATGTTCCTGGCTAACTGTGCTTTAATAACTATGTACCTTTGGAGACATGAAGTCAAGCTCATTGTTTAAAAACACTGACTTATATATTCTCATCAGCATCTAGTTTTCCTTGCTCAAATCTGATTTAAATTGTCTAGAAACAGAGATTGTGCAGTGATACTTATACATGTCGTTATATGCGATTTGCTTGTCAGACATTTTTGCTTGAAAAACAGAAATTTTTCAGATAGTTAAGATACAGAATGGACTTGCTAATATTTTACTCCCTGATAAACACTGATAATTTCACTATCTACAAATAGAGTCATGAAGACAGACGCCCTTGGGTGATTGAAATCTCTCTGCATGAAATGTTATTTACTGGATGGTCTTGAAAATGATTCTATTTTTTAAGTCTCTCATAGGTGAGCCATCACCCGGAAGCTACGGGCTGAATGGGGGAATCTCGTTCATTCCTCTGATAGTTCTCTTTGCAGGTGGCAAAATGTATGTGTCAAAGGCAGCCTTTTTCCTATAAATCTTCACAAAATAATTTCAGAACCAAAAATAAAAAGCACATGTACATTCTTTTCTAAAATAATCTTATTAAAATCCTTTTCAAGTCCATATATCTCTGAAATCCTATAGAAATCGACTGTGGAAGTAAGAAAGGTAAGAGAAGAGTTTTAATATTGGTACTTGTAGAGCTAATTCTGGCAAACTAAGCTTTCAGCATAACTAGAACATCTCTAGATTAATTGTATACTCCTTGAGGGCTGTGACTATATTTGTGGTATACTTTTCTTTGCTATGCCAAAACTATTTCCCCACTTCTGGTACTAATTTCCTTATCTGATCAGGTTATTTAGTCACAATAAACAAAAACAAATTCTGCTACCTTAAGCAAAAATAATTTCATTTGAAAGAGAGTAACTCCCAGATGAAGTACTTGGTTTGAAAAGGCCAGAAACCAGGGAAGTTTTGGGAGTCCAGTTCCAGCACTTGAGAACTAACCCTTCAGGCTGCCATCATTGGGGAAAAATCAGCATTCTTGGCCTTTTTCTATTTTGCCCAGGATTCAGATTCCAAAGATAAACTATACAATTGCCTGTGCATTGGCCTGTGTCCACTTCATAAGGGAAATCAGGACCTTGATGAACAATCCTTCCATATTGTATCTGATAAGTAAATTGTAATTACTCAAAGTTAAAAGCGGTACTGCTTTAAAAAAAAACAGAAAAGCAGAAGCTGGGGAGCAAAGAAAGGGATAAAAAGTAAATGAGACAAATTCTAGGTAACCTGAGTGCCTCTCAAGAGGCTTTACATGTTTCTGTGGTGTTCCCCAGAGGACTAGGCACAAAGTCAGTGCAGAATGCAGATGTACTCGTTATACTCAATATACACTTTATTGATTGGTTCCTATCACCACTCACTAGACTATTACCTCCATGAGTGTGGGGACTGTGTCTTTTATGTATTATAATATCCTCAGTGTCTAGCAGAGTATCTGGAACAGTGGGTCCTTAATAAACATTTCTAAAATGAATAAATAAATTTTAAAAGCTATCTCAATTATTTACATCATTTTTCTTTCCTTCCTCTTTGCACCCTTTCCATCTCTTTCTATTCATTTTTCTCATTTATTCATTTTTTGGGTTCTTAGCTTTAGCCTGAGGCTGGTTTTTAGATCACAGACATGAACACTCTTGAGTGTCCAAATTTTTAGAAACAAGAAAATCTACGGAGCCAAGGAGATTTACATGAACACCACGTTGGTGAGAGTATGGATTATTTGATCAAATTTCCTATCATCTGAGTGAGAGAGTCTCTAGAATAATACATTTTTTAAAAATCAGCTTGTAAGCAAATTAGAGGCTGTTAACAAAAATTTACTCTCAGCAACTCACCACAGGCACACCACATTCTCCATATGCTTATAATAATCTCAGGATGCAGAAAATCTGTTTGTTATAGGAGATAGTAACTTGGAAAACCCCTTTTATTGGAGCAACCCCAAGCCAGAAATGCCATATAGATCTGATTTCTGAATTTGGCCTTTAATGCAGCTCAACTTGCTACATTAAAGAGAGCCAGAGGGAGAGAGAAATAATTATGTTCTTGACAGTTCATCTAATAGTTCAAATTTTAATTATATTTTCTTATTTGGAAAGATACACATTCCAAGGAACATTCCTGCCACATAGCTGTTCACCAGCCTTCCAGTCACAAAGATCCTAACTAGCATTTTGTACAGTTAACAGAATTCCATGGACCATCGCTGACACTTGGTGTGGCCTCTGTGTCTTGACAGTGCAACTTCTATTTATATCTAGATTTACAAACACATGGGGTGAAATCCTAGGAGGAAGGCCAAAGGAAAACTTCTTAAGATAGCCTAATTCTTTGTCTTCCATCTTTGATATTTGCCAGATAATATGGGCCTTAGTTCACTTTGCAATTTTACTGTGTGGTGGATTGGGAAAACAAATCATGGGAGGAAGTGGTGAAAAAATTCAGCAACTTTAATAGACAGCACTAGGCTACATCAGTACTTCTCAAGCTTTAATGTGCACACAAGTCACCTCGAGATGTTATTAAAAATGCAGATTCTGATTCTGTGGAGCTGGCCCAAGAAGCTGCATTTCTAACAAGCTCTTTTGTGGAGCAGCTGCCACTGGTTCAAAGACCTCAATTTGAACAGCAAGAACCTGACCAATAAGTTCTGATCCATCCAGAGAATTATAAATTCATCTGCTTAAAATCTCCTTCTCAAACTTTTGGCACATACTCCTTGCACACCCCAATTTTCCTTCAGACTTCAGACTGTGAAAATTAGCAGATACAAATAATTTCCTCTTCAATCCATCATCCCCACTTTTTTTTGTCCCTGAGTTTCACATCCCACCCTCATTTTGCATGAGCTATGAACCTAATGTTACAGAATACTAATTTGCCTCACACCTCAAATGTAAACGCAATTCTTCACGAAAGTGTAGTGATACTTTATTCTTTTTATGATTTCTTTCTTAATAGAGTTCTCTTCACTTTTTATAGGGACAAGGAGCACCCTCAGTTATACATAGGGCATTAAAGTATTTCCTCTATTTGCATGAACAGTCAGCATGCCCCACAAGAAGAGCCATGATAGTCTGGTCATTTTTAAATTTCAACCCACACTCACCGAGGGCAACAGAATCTCTGCTTAACTTTCAATTCTCCCATCTTTTACACCTATTATGCAGCAGTACTTTTTCATCTCTGTTCAGAAATGGAGATGACATTCCATCCACCAGTAAACTTCTTTCCACAATGCAAAGAAATCATTTCAAAGAGGCTCATTAGCTACTGCCAGGCTTTGTGCTAACATTGGGCTGAGACAAAAAAAAAAAAAGAAGAAAGAAAGAAAACAACTCTGCCCGAGTTGCTGCCTTATCAGTTCACAGCATGTCCTTAGGAGATTTCCCCGAGTCATTCTGGGACCAGAACAGTTAAGTTCACGACTCCTCCTGCCCTCTCTCCCAGAGTTGATTGATGGCATGCTGCTTTCTTCCTCTCTAAAGATGACGTTTGTCACCAGACAGGGGGATCAGAATTGTAATCCTTCTTAGATTCTGTTGAATTGGAGTTTACTGCTTTGACCTTTGCAATGCTACATATTTTTTGAATGACTGTATGTTCTATTACTCCAGGGGATTTGAAGTGGTGGGGGCCAAGGAGCCGGTGTGGCAGGGGAGCGGTGCGGGAGGAGCAATCTGGAGTGATGGTGATGTGGTTTTTGACCTTCTAGACCAGAGATTTGTACTCTTGTGACTGAAGATATCCTGTGGCTATACAGATTAACATTGCAGAGGTTAAATGGCAAACCTGAATTGCATGTAGCAAGAAACTAGGGAATTTTTCAAGTCCAACCAATACACTACTGAGGACAATGATCTCATCTAATGGCTGCCTGGCACACCGTGTCTGCCTAGACTATTTTTCTCTATTTTATACCCTCTGCCCTAAGAGCCACACTGGGCTTCTCCAAATGCTAGGATGGGACATTATCTCATCCGATAAAAACCCACCCAATACCAGCAGAGGTTCAGCAAGGGGTAGACATGGTGACCCACAGATGCTCTTGTCACTATCACTGAGTAACATAAGCCAAGCTGGAGAACAGAAATCCACAACACGGCAGTACTAATTGCATGCTCTTCTTATACTTCTTGATTCCTAGGTCTGACCTTGCAGGGCAAAACATCCAGAATCAGAGTCTAAACATTTGTCAGGTGCCACTCTGTACCTAGCACTGTCCTGGGCCTGGAAAGGTCTCACAGGTCCCAGAGCCAGCTGGCCTGGGAGCTCACAGATCTTCCTTACCACAAGATCTTCAGTAATTTTGTTGTCTCTCCCATTAAAGTTATCAAATAATTTCTACCTCACACAATGTTGTGAGGGTTATAACTAGATAGATAAATAGATAGATAGATAGATAGATAGATAGATAGATAGATAGATAGATAGAGTATATCTTAGAATAATATGAGCTATTTTTATCGTGGATGTCACATTTCATTCTTGTAACATTGAAGACAGACTTTGCTGCACCCATTTTACAAATGAGAAATCTGAGTCTCAGAGAGACATTCAGAGGAATTGCATTAACGTCCTCAAGTCGTTTAATGTCCTGGCATTAATAAATCCAAAGTAAGATCTCCAGAAGGAATAAAGGACTTTGCAATAGTTCCAGAAGTTGCTGAATATTTCAGAATGCCAGCCTAGACAGTGTTCTGTAAAACTATTCTGTCATTGGCTATGTCCAGCTTTTGCTACTCAAGTTAAAGAAAATTTTTGTGCATTAATATCCAGGGTAAGCATTAATACCTATCCATCTTAATATCTTGCTCCGTGTTCTCTAATAGACAAAATCTCCCAGACAGAAGTTACCCAGGGAAACACACAAAACATTGACAATGATTATTGTGTGTGGCCTGAATAGGACCAGGGCTGAGCTTTGTTTTTCGTATTTGTTTATTTTTATTTACCCTGCTCAGCACCAACTCAGAAAATAAATACCAACTTCACTGAGGATTCCCATACTTGCAAGGTAAGTCCAAAATTGCAAAATAAGTCTTGAGTGAATAGTAACATAAATACACCCGTAGAAACTTGGAAAAGTTAGGAAGGAGAAAGAAATAAGTTTGGTCCTAAAAAGTCCTGATTGGAATTTTGGCAGCAAAGTGAGAATTAAAATTAGGAATTGGGGCCCACTCCAAAGCTTGGGGTAACAGAATTATCACTGGGCTGGAGTTTGCAGTCCAGCCTTGTGGGCTCATATTAATAGGTGATGATTGAGCTCCTGCTCTCTGAAACCCTGTGCTGGTAGTATTCTGGGAATAAGGAAATGAACCAGACACTGCCCCTTTCTTTCCTTGAGAGGGGGGTACCTGTTAGCCACATACCTATTATAAAATAGGGTCCTACTTTTCCAGTTCATCTCCCAGTCCGAGCCCACTATTTCTCAATGCTTCTCTAAGCTTTTGCCACATAAACCAAGCCACCTGCTCTACTCTATGCTTCAGTTCAACACATAGCATGAAATTTAGAATGGCTTGGGCTGGACTGCTGGTTTTGTCATTCAGTAGTTGTATTACTTTGGGCAACCTGCTTAAACTCACTGAATTTCAGTTTCCTCATCTGAAAAGTGGGGTTTATAATACTTCTTTAGAAAATTATTATGAGTATTAAAAATGGATTATAGCTGGGTACTATGACTCAAGACTGTAATCCCAACATTTTGGGAGGCTGAGGCAGGAAAATTACTTGAAGGCAGAAGTTCAAGGCCAGCCTAAGCCACAATGCAAGACCCCATCTCTCCAAAAAGTTTAAAAAATTAGTTGGGCATGGTGGTGTGTGCCTGTAGTCCCAGCTACTCAGGAGGCTGAGGCAGGAGGATCACTTGAGCCCAGGAGTTAGAGAGGCTGCAGTGAGCTATGATTACACCACTGCACTCCAGCCTGGGCAACAGAGCAAAACCTTGTCTCGAAAAAAATAATGTTTGTGTTAATACAGTATCTAGTACATATTAAAAGGTCAATACACGGTATACTTATCAATATACCTACTGTAGTCAGGCTTTTGAGTAATTAATAATAATAAAACCAGTAATATGTACTAGAAAAAAACAGACCATCTTAAGAAAATGGGGTTTATTTGAAAGATACAGCTGTATCCATGTCTGCACCCTGTCAGCTCCAAGCTCACATAAGCATCTTGTTACACAAATGATAGCATGCAAGGTGGTTATAAGCTCTGAGCCTAGGGTCAGGATTTGAGTCTTTGCTGCTTGACTCACAGGCTGGAGGACTTTGAACACATGGCAGAACATCTCTCTGCCTCAGTTTCCTCAACTGTAAGATAAGGTCAATAATAGACCTGGTTTCCTGTGAGTGTCATGAAGATAAAACGACATCATTGTACAAAGGGCTTCTCACCTAGCACCTAGCACAGAGCCTATTTCCCATCAACGTTAACCATGTCCAATTGTACAAAGTTGCATTGCCTGGGATAATACTTGCTTGGAAATGGAAAGTTCCAGAATGGAAGTATAAATCAAGTGCCCCTCAGACTCAAGGTGGCATTGATTATACGTGGCTGGAGAGACCCAAAAAGACTCAGTCATTTCTCCTGCTTTAGCCCCACCCCCTATGAATTAACAGAGCAGCTGGACGAGGTGGTCTCCTAAGGCAGGCAGCATGCCAGGTTTCCTTTGATATTAGGAAGTGGCCTGGAGAATATACTTTTCAGACTCAGTTGTGGGAAAATCCTGTTTGGGTGAGTGGGGAGGAGGGTTGTGATGAGGATCAGAAAGAGGGGCCATGTGAGTGGTTCCTCCCTTAGACCATCCAACCCCCTCCCCTGGCCAACACAGCTCACATCATCAGCACCCTCATTGCAGTTCTGCTTATTACTTTGCAGAAATAAGTTGAAACACCTTTCAGCCAAAATGCAGAGTCTGTGACATTATCGAAAAGACAATATATTACCTGTACATTAAACCGTGTGGCCCTGGCCTGGTTTGTAGTTATGATGCAGGAAAAAAACAAAACAAAAACAAAAAAAAACAGGCCAAGTAGAAATCAGGTTATAAGCCAACCTGTATAAAAACAAATGTCTAAGAGTGTAGACTGACCCACTCTTGAAGAACAAGGCCCTCACAGAAGCAGAAACACAGGTCCTTCTCCCCAGCCTTCCCCAGGGCCACAGCGTCAGCTCATAATCTCTGCCTCCATTACCTTTTCAGGTGTTTCGGGTGGTTTCACTTTTATTGTGATTCAAATGATTCCATGGTTCAATTCTATTGTTGTTCTGTGGACTGTGAGTAATGACACATTTTTAATGGCATCTTTTGGGCGCCTTTTCCTTTGATTTTTCCAGCTTAATGACATTATTGGGAGGGCTTTGGGGACTGTTATGCAGATGTACTTCCTGGTGAAGTTGCTGCTTCAGGAGAAGTCATTACTTTTTTGTGGCCCCCATAGGCCCTCAAGAGGCTGCTCCTACCAACAGCTTCCTGAGACAGTTACCTCATGAAAAATATGTTATGTGTCAAATTAACTTCACAGTGCAGACCTCAGCTAAGCAGACCCAGGACATCTCCCTAACGGAACTTGAAAGGTACCCAGAGTTTTAATTAAAATCAAAAATGTAATTGTGCTTAGTTTACTCCTCAGAGATTATCCACAAAATAATACGAAGCTCTTGCCTTCCATTTCTGACAGAATAAATGAAACTTGATTTGTTCCTCCCTGTAATGTTCATTACCAGGAAAACTACATTTTAATTGTTGTTGACAAATATTCTGATTTATGGGGTGCATAAAATGGAACGCGGTCTAGATAGCGTGTGTCTACTTAACTTTTTCTTTGCAAAATTTTGCTTCAGGAAGCTGTGCTAGCTGTCTGTCATGGGTTTTCTTTAGGCCAAAGCAAATTAAAGTAAATCACCAGATTGGATCTCAACTAGTAAAAAGAACCATCTGTTAGGGAAAGATGTGAGTGGTAGGCAACAGAGTCAGTACTTGCCAACACAACGAGGGCGAAAAGATCAACTGGAAGAATGGCAGTGTCCAGGGGTTTCTAGCCAGAAACTGGTTCTCTTTCCAGCATCCAAATCATGCATTTTTAATTCATTGCATGGCAAAAAGACAAGTCAGCCACTAATTGGTGCCATAAAAGCAAATTCGCACCATACCAGGAACTGTTCAGCCGGGAGACTTTGCATCTCTTTCCACACGGAGCATTTTGTATTCTGTTTAAAGTTTACAACTGAAACTTGAGGACATAGAGGTGGTTAAAGAATCCATTTAAATTGCAGGGGCCATTCATAATGCAAGTTTCACTAGAAACATATTTGGAGGTAAACATGTAGGTGACCTTTTTCCAAAGTCAGAATATAGTAAGTAACTGGAGTATATGGAGGGTTTCAATTTATATATACATACCTACATACACATATACACACACACTATATATACACACACATACACAAAATATATACACACACATATACAGTGTGTGTATATATATATACACACACACATATACAGTGTGTGTATATATATACACACACACAAATATACAGTTTTTTGATATATGTGTACAATCTTTCAGACATTAATGATGTAAAATATTTATTACCATATCAATAATGTGTTGATTCTGATAGTGGGCATTTTTTTTATTATTATACTTTAAGTTCTAGGGTACATGTACACAAGGTGCAGGTTTGTTACATATGTACACATGTGCCATGTTGGTGAGCTGCACCCATTAACTCGTCATTTACATTAGGTATATCTCCTAATACTATCCCTCCCCCCTCCCCCCCACCTTCCCACAGGCCCCGGAATAGTGGGCATTTTTAATGTATGCGACTTTAAGGAAACCAGAATAACTATTGATTGCTTTTAACACTATATGTTAACACATACGTTAATATCTTTGAGAATTATTAAGTGAAAGAAACTTAAGACCCAAAGGGTTTCTTTCCACTAGGGGTTGTTAAGCTGTGATAATACATAAAATTACTGTTCTGTTTCCCTGCTTCTCGTCCTAGAAAAGGCAAAAAGGATGTTAATAGAAGGTCCCCAATGCCCCTAGTATGAAGGTAGGTGATTACACACTTTGCATACTTTGGTTTCAAGATTTTTTCCTATGGCTGCTTTCTCAAACATACATCCTCACACACTTTGCTTTTTTGCATTTTTAGCTTAAAAAAGCTCTTTCAGGCATAATTAAATCATTTAATGTTCCTGAGTGTTATTTCCCTTTTTAAGAAATGCAATTTCATATCATTTCTTTAATTTGAACTCCTATTAGTGTTTCTGCCTTTAAATGTACCTGTCTTTATGAAGTTCCTGCAGGTATATTTCCAACGCTTGGGATTTTAAGAAGTTAACTCACTACTGACCCCAATGAAGACAGAAAAGGGCCAGACCATTATATCACTAGTGTGCTTTCTTTAGTGTGTTCTGAGATTTGAACATCACTGTGAGGACTCCCCATTACCTCTCAGGCCAGTTCCCCATCCCTGCATCCTGGGGAGAGAACAAAATGATAATCAAGCCTTTTCTTACAGTTGCCATTTGCAAGGTCCAAGTAGAAAAATGGAATTCCTCTGCTTCTATGGCCTGAATTTTTTTCAAATCTTATGGCAAGGCTGGGGGAAAGGTTTTAAAATATTGGTTGTAGAGACAGAAAGAGTCGTTGGGGGGCCAGGAAGTACCATGCGCAGAATCTGGAGAAGAATTTGGTGATAACTGCTCAATTTGGCATCTTTACCAAAAATAAAGCACAAGTAGCTGTTGTATGAGTCTTCTTGGGCCTGATGTGGCTTGATTCTGTGTCCCCACCCAAATCTCATCTTGAATCGTAAACCACATGATCCCCATGAGTCAAGGAAGAGACTTGGTGGGAGGTGATTGGATCAGGGGGCAAGGTTCCCCCAAGCTGTCCTCATGATAGTGAGTTCTCACAAGATCTGATGGTTTTATAAGGCAGTTTTCCCTGCTCTCTCTCGCAAACTCTCTCTCACCTGACACCACGTGCCTGCTTTCCCTTCTGCCATGATTGTAAGTTACCTGAGGCCTCCCCAGCTATGTGGAACTCTGAGTCAATTCAACCTCTTTTCTTTGTACATTACCTAGTCTCCGGCAGTTCTTTATAGCAGTGTGAGAATGAACTAATACAGGCTGCTGTGACAAAATACCACAGATGGGTGGCTTAAACAACAGAAATTTATTTTCTCAGAGTCCGGGATGCTGAAAGTCCAAGATCAAGCTGTTGGCAAGTTTGGTTTCTCCTGAGGCCTCTTTCTTTGGCTTGCAGATGACTGTCTTCTGTGTCTTCACAGGCTTTTTCTCTGTGCACATACATCCCTGATGTCTCTTTCTCTTAAGGACACAAGTCCTTATAAGAATGATGGCCCACTCATATGACCTCATTTAGCCTTAATTACCTCTTTAAACACTCTATCTCCAAACACTGATATTCTAAGGTACTATGGGTTAAGACTTCAGCAAGTGAATTTTTAAGGGACACAATTCAGTCCTTAGCAGCTGCAAATGTTTTTAAATATGGAAGGAGCACTCGGTGAGGAGAAAATCAATACATATACCCAAGATGCAGAGCATCCTACTGGGAAACATAAATAAAGGAAGGCTCATCTTTGGATTTCAAGTGTTTTTTCTGTGCCCAAATGAGCTACATAAAAATCTATGGGATTCACAGTCCAAGACAATATATTCAAGAAAGAGAAACATTCAAGAAATGGATAATCAAAGCTAAGTAACTGTTCACAGGATGTTCCTGATTAATCTACCCTAAAATTCTTTCTAAGCCCAGAATTAAGCCTTCGGATAAATCTCTCAGCATCTCTAGACTGTGAGCTCCTCCAAGGCAAGGCTTCAGTGTCACACATACCTTCGCATCCCTCATGCCCAGCAAAGAACTCGACACATTCTGAGGGAATATGAGTGCTTCCTGAACAACAGCAAAGCCTTTGTTAGCAGAGCAAATGAGGAGACTGTGGAGAGCCTTGAGTCCTGCTGATTTCATTATATTAGGTGGAACTATCTGGTGTTTCTCTCAAATTAGAGCTTTGTCTGCCAGAGTGGTATTTGAAATAGCATGCATGACAACTGTGAATAAAATGAAGAATTCGCTTTAAAATTCAATTTATTCATTCCTAGTGTTTACTCAGAAAGTATTTGCAGAACATATTAAGGCATTAAAAGTTTCAGAGGGATTAACAGCCCCTTGGAACATCAGGGGCTCCATGGAAATGATCTAAATATTTCCCCAAAACTCTCATCAAATTTCAGCACTCTACTTCTTTTAAATGGACATGCTTTATTAGAGAAATACATGACATGCTCTTATTCTTCTGCTTCTATATCTCATTAAAATTGTGCCAGATGGAAATTTCCACTAAATTTCCAATTTTGTCCTTTATTCGTTTTTATTAAATACCAGCCATTCAACCAACTCACCCTCAGACAAATAATTGTTTTTTAGTAACAAGCTCTGATTTCACATAGCATAGCGATGAAAGGAATCCTAGAGATTTTCAGTCTACCACATTAACTTTTTACTTGAAGATTGAACTGATGGGCTGGGCGCAGTGGCTCACGTCTGTAATCCCAGCACTTTGGGAGGCCGAGGCAGGCAGATCACCTGAGGTCAGGAGTTTGAGACCAGCCTGGCCAACATGGTGAAACCTCATGTCTACTAAAGTTACAAAAATTAGCCAGGCGTGGTGGTGCATGCTTGTAGTACCAGCTACTCAGAAGGCTGAGGCAGGATAATCTCTTGAACTCGGGAGACAGAGGCTGCAGTGAGCTGAGATCGCACCATGGCACTCCAGCCTGGGTGACAGAGTGAGACTCCATCTCAAAAAAACACTGAGCTGATGAGCATAATAAGCCCAGGAAAGAATCAGCTCTACCCTCAGACTCCAAGTATTTTCTTAAAGGGATCCCTGATGTAAACCTTGGCTCTACTGTCCAAGGTTCCTTTTACATTTTTCTAAAATCTCAAACCGATTTCCCACATGCTCTCATTTATCTTTATAATAAATCTCAGAAAAATCAATTGTGGTGCCTCTGTTTTGCCAATGGAAACACTCACACAAGCAGATGTGAAGCATTTTCTTTTTAATTATTATTATTATTATACTTTAAGTTTTAGGGTACATGTGCACAATGTGCAGGTTACATATGTATACATGTGCCATGCTGGTGTGCTGCACCCATTAACTCATCATTTAGCATTAGGTATATCTCCTAATGCTGTCCCTCCCCCCTCCCACCACCCCACAACAGTTCCCAGAGTGTGATGTTCCCCTTCCTGTGTCCATGTGTTCTCATTGTTCAATTCCCACCTATGAGTGAGAACATGTGGTGTTTGGTTTTTTGTCCTTGTGATAGTTTGCTGAGAATGATGGTTTCCAGTTTCATCCATGTCCCTACAAAGGACATGAACTCATCATTTTTTATGGCTGCATAGTATTCCATGGTGTATATGTGCCACATTTTCTTAATCCAGTCTGTCATTGTTGGACATTTGGGTTGGTTCCAAGTCTTTGCTATTGTGAATAGTGCCTCAATAAACATATGTGTGCATGTGTCTTTATAGCAGCATGATTTATAGTCCTTTGGGTATATACCCAGTAATGGGATGGCTGGGTCAAATGGTATTTCTAGTTCTAGATCCCTGAGGAATCGCCACACTGACTTCCACAATGGTTGAACTAGCTTACATTCCCACCAACAGTGTAAAAGTGTTCCTATTTCTCCACATCCTCTCCAGCACCTGTTTTTTCCTGACTTTTTAATGATTGCCATTCTAACTGGTGTGAGATGGTATCTCATTGTGGTTTTGATTTGCATTTCTCTGATGGCCAGAGATGATGAGCATTTCTCTGATGGCCAGATGATGATGTGTTTTATGGTTGCATAAATGTCTTCTTTTGAGAAGTGTCTGTTCATATCCTTTGCCCACTTTTTGATGGGGTTGTTTTTTTTTTATTGTAAATTTGTTTGTGTTCTTTGTAGATTCTGGATATTAGCCCTTTGTCAGATGAGTAGGTTGCAAAAATTTTCTCCCATTCTGTAGGTTTCCTGTTCACTCTGATGGTAGTTTCTTCTGCTTTGCAGAAGCTCTTTAATTAGATCCCATTTGTCAATTTTGGCTTTTGTTGCCATTGCTTTTGGTGTTTTAGACATGAAGTCCTTGCCCATGCCTATGTCCTCAATGGTAATGCCTAGGTTTTCTTCTAGGGTTTTTATGGTTTTAGGTCTAACATTCAAGTCTTTAATCCATCTTGAATTAATTTTTGTATAAGGTGTAAGGAAGGGATCCAGTTTCAGCTTTCTACATATGGCTAGCCAGTTTTCCCAGCACCATTTATTAAATAGGGAATCCTTTCCCCATTGCTTGTTTTTGTCAGGTTTGTCAAAGATCAGATAGTTGTAGATATGTGGCATTATTTCTGAGGGCTCTGTTCTGTTCCATTGGTCTATATCTCTGTTTTGGTACCAGTACCATGCTGTTTTGGTTACTGTAGCCTTGTAGTATAGTTTAAAGTCAGGTAGCGTGATGCCTCCAGCTTTGTTCTTTTGGCTTAGGATTGACTTGGCGATGCGGGCTCTTTTTTGGTTCCATATGAACTTTAAAGTAGTTTTTTCCAATTCTCTGAAGAAAGTCATTGGTAGCTTGATGCGGATGACATTGAATCTATAAATTACCTTGGGCAGTATGGCCATTTTCACGATATTGATTCTTCCTATCCATGAGCATGGAATGTTCTTCCATTTGTTTGTATCCTCTTTTAATTCATTGAGCAGTGGTTTGTAGTTCTCCTGGAAGAGGTCCTTGCAGATGTGAAGCATTTTGTTACCAGCTGTGTGGTGCACAGAGGTAGACTCACACTCCAGGTCTTCATTGACTGCAGCACTTTAACAGCTTGGAATGGAATCTTCCTGCAGGTATCTGTAATCAGCAGAGATCCTGACATTTTATGAGCACGCAGTACAACACAACTTGATGTGGCAATAGACTTCAAATCAGCCAAGTTTCAGTGTAAAATTCTCTGCAATGGTTCAGGACCACTTGTTTTAAAAGCCCTCCTGTAAATATTGTTTTCATGACAGAAAATTACCAGGCAGAGTCACATTTAACAACTTGGAGATGACAGTGGAAGACGTTAATAATCCCTGCCCTATAAGGCACAGAATCATGGCAATTATTTGAAAGATAGATGTGACTTTTTCTCTCCCTATAGACAAGTCATGCATGGCCCACCACAGGACTCTGTGTTAAATGCCTTTGTTAATACTATCTCTAAATGAGGTTTAAGTTGGAACCATGTGAGCATAAGTCATAGGGCTATAAGGAGTCCTAAGAAGTATCTCATCCAGCATTCCATCCGGTGCTTGAATCCCCTCCATAGTAGCCCCAGCTGATGGTCATTCAGTCTTTGCTTAAACATTTCCAATGCTACAAGGGGCCATTTCTCCTTTGGATAAACTGATGAGCGACTTCCATATGTTCCAAAGCCAAAACAGTGAACAGAAATGCCTTACTGTAACTTCAGCCTGTTTGTTCTAGTTTTACTTCGTGGGGTCCCAGAGAACTGATCCAATCCTTCTTCCGAAAAATAGTTCCTAAAATAGTTTATGATACCTATCCTGTCTCTTTGGATCCCAGCTAGATAATCCCAGTTTCTCCAGCCACACTTAATAAGACCTGGATTCGTGTTACCATCTCTCCTGTGGTCATTCCACTGAACCTATCCATGTCAATATTTATTCACTTGACAGATATTTATTAAGTGCCGACTGTATGCCAAGAACTCCCCAAGTGTGTCCGTTTCTTCTTGTGTGAAGCCAAAAACTAAATATGCTACAGATGTGGCCTACATTTCTGCTAACAGGCTACGAAACTTTGGTCAAGTCATTTAACATCTTCCTGGACGAGTGTCTTCTGGAATATCATTTCTTATTAATCTGGGCACCATAGTTCTATTAATATAACTGAAGACTTTTTTGTTTTTACTTTTAGTGGTTGTTTTTAGCTAGGAATAATTATGGTCACCATGGTAACAATCCTCAAATCTCCATGACTTAATGCATTAATGATTTCTTTTTTGCTCATTTATCAGTTGACTGAGGTCACAGGTCAAGAGGGAAAGGCTGGAGAGGGACTCTGCTCCACAGAGTCTTTCATGAACCCGGATGTTGGCACCTCCTAGAGACTCAGTGTTCCCTACTGGTTCCAGCCCTAAGTCTAGGGAAAAGAAAGAGTATGAAGAAGGCTTAGAGCTCTTAACTACCTTGACCCAGAGGTAACCCATATCACTTCTTTTCATAATCCACTAGCAAAACAGTCACATGGGAGGTTGGGAAATAGAGTCTGGTTCCCAAAAAGATGACAGATACATGGATTATGTTGGTTACAAGCTTGTCTGCCACAGCTTTTTTGGCAGTGATCTCTCACCATGGCTTTATATTGAAATGACAGTCCAGTTAAACTCTAAATCTTACAAAAAGCTGCAGAATTGCATGGTGATTAATTTGTGAAGTTGGTTTGACTCAAGAGTAGAACTGTGTCCTTACATTTGTTAAATTTTTATCTGATCACATTCAGACCATTTGTTTTTGTTTTCACTCCTTATTCTGTCATGGGCTATATTTACTATTACTTCCATATTCATATCATCTTATCTATACACTTCATAAATTTTTTGTTATATTCTCATCAAAGACATTAATGGAAAAGTTAAAGTACCTGAAGCAGAGGACAGAACTCTATGGCACACTATTAGAAACTCTCTTTTAAGGTGACAGAAGTGATTATCCTTTGCAGTCATTCATCCAATTATGAAACTGTTCATGTATATATGTATATTTACATATTTATATGTATTTTTATCTATACATATATATAGTCATCCTGCTAAAATCCGTATTTCTTCATCATTTCCTAGCTTCAAGTCATCATTTATTTACTGGTTGAACAATTTTTATTAACCTTTACTGTGATCCAGGTACTTTTCTAGAATTTTGATATATTTCTCTTTAATCACAACTACCTGTACCTTTGTCTTATACATAAAGAAAGGAAAATGATGGGAGTTAAAAATATCTACTCAAGCTATATAGTGTGAGTCAGAATTTCAACCTGGTGTCTGCCTCCAAAGCCTGCTTTTTCATGGACTTTGCTGCTTTTCATGCCAGTGGGTCATCTCTGTAATCTTCCCTCTCTGTGATCTAAGGGGACATGTTCATGGAGGAGAGGAAACCTCAACAGTACATATCTAGCTCATTCTCCAGGGACATTACATCATTATTTCCCCAAGATCCAATGTCAAATTAACTAAACCATGGATTTCTCAACATCTGGTAGGCTTTTTGTTGGCCACATCTCTAGGCATACTTTTGACACTGTTGGCCACTCCTGCTTTTTTGAAATATTTTCTTTCCTTGGCTTCAGCGATACTTCACTTTCCTGGTTTCCTTTTTTCCCTCTGACCATTTCTTCCTTGGTTTCTCTTCTACTTAGCACTAAATGTTATTGATCCTTAAAGTTGGATTCTAGGCCCTCATCTTCTCACCCATGCCTGTGGCTACCTCACCACATTTATGTGCATATACTATTCCAGACTTTCCTCTGAGCCCCAGACCCAGATATTCAGCTACTTCCTTGGCTCATCACATGCAATAGCCCAAAAGCAAACATGAGCTTCTCCAGCAAACCCAGTTCTTTCCCAGGGTTTCCTCACCTTGATGAATAGCACCCCCATGTACACCAGAATCTGAGGACCATCTCTCTGCCCCTTACCCGTCAGCATCCTATGATTTTTATGTTGTAACTGCCTTTACATTTATTCCTTCTCTCCACCTCCACTGCTCTTGCCCTAATCTAGCCCCTTCCTACTATCTCTTCTGACATAGCCTATTTGCTGATGTCCCCACATCCATCCTGGTCTCCTAACAATCCACACCCCACATTGCAACCAGAATGATCTTGCCAAAAATCTTTTTACTTCTTCCCCTGCTTGAAACTCCTCAGTGGCTCTCCATTGTTCCCCAACCTCAAATCACACTGACATTTCCTTAGCCCCCCTCAGGTACCATGCTCCCTCCTGTCATAGGATTTTTGCAAATGTTGCTCTTTTTGCCTGAAATGTCCTTCTCTTTTCACCCCACTCCTTGCGTGAGTTAAATCATATTCCCACTTCACCTCAGGGCAAACACTTCTCAGGGAAGACAATGTTGGTTTCCTTGTCATGGGTTCACACTTGCATACCTGTCTTCTTTTGTAAGAGCTACCAAAGTTGTCATTTTACATTTATTCAGGTGATTTTTTGATTAATAAATATCCATCTGCCCTCCCAGACTGTAAACTCCATAGGAGCAAGGTCCATGTCTTCTTTTACACCCTGTTGTATTCCCAGTGCCTAACACATAGTTAGTGCCTGGCATTTTTTTGTTTGTTTTTGAGACAGGGTCTCACTCTGTCGCCCAGACTGGAGTGCAGTGGCACGATCACAGCTCACTGCAACCTCAACCTCCTGGGCTCAGGCAATTCTCTCACCTTAGCCTCCAAAGTAGCATATTTCTGTTGAAAAAAATGAATGATCCAATCCATGCTCTGTATCTAATCATTTGATTTCCAGGAAACTGTCCTGATTGCATTAAAACTAAAATATGTACTTCATGATTAATTTGGTCTTAACAAAAATTCATTGTGGATAGGCTGGAGTGGAAGCCAACTTTACACCCAACCAGTAGAAGCATATCCATTTGCATGCATGAAATCTACCCAATTGCTGTGCAGTGCATGATGAAACATAAACTCCAATGATGAATGTTTTCCGATCATGAACTATTAATAATTTAACAAAGTAATTCAAAACACTTCACTCAACAGTGAAACAGAGATGAGGAGGAAATGATGCGTGTGCCAGGCTTCCAGGGTTGAATTAAATATGGCAAACAAGAAAGGGAAAATCTACTGATCCTTGTTTACAGTACAAGTCCCCACTTAGAGTTTAATACAAATTTTATGTCTTTCTAAAGATATTAAAGAACAAACATCAGAGACATAAATAAAAATCTTTGCTTTACACAGGTGAATGATTTAACCTGGTAATAGTCATTCATCGTGCCTCAGAGAAGGAAAGAAAAATTGAAGGGATTTCTTTTTTCTTTAGCATGAAGTAGTAATTAAGTCAAAGAAAAGCTTTCCATAATTATTATTATCAGGAGTAATCATTAGGCATATAAAGTGAGGCAGAAAATCCACCAAGCATAGAATTAGCCCCTTCCCAGAGGATCCTACAATTTTCACAACCACAGCATGGGGAAGCAGGACACATTCAAAAAACAGGTGAGCCAGCACTGGAGCAAAGTCTCTCAGTAGAAATCTTACTTTGAGTAAAGAAGCCCGCAGAGTTCTGTACCCGAGACAAGAGTTAGAGAGAGAAAGATGCTGGGCAAGCGGCCATGATCATTATCCAGAAGGAAGAAGATGAAGGGGAAATTAGAAGTGCAGCCATCAAAGCGTAACTCTCATATCAATGGGAGATATGGGCATGCATTCTAGTGGTTCCCCAACATCAGAACGTCACAATCACCTGAGAGCTTGTTAAAATGCACAGGACTGGGACCCACACCTGGAATCTCTGATTCAGCAGGTCAGGGGTGGACCCAGGAATCTGCATTTCTAGCATGTTCCCAGGTGATACTGCTGTTGTCCCTGCCACCACTGCTGCTCTGAGGACCTTTCTCTAAAAATCACATGCAAAACTTCTGATAATAATGTTTACTGTGTGCCTGCCACTGTGCTAAGGGTTTTACATAAGTCATCTATCTGATTTCATCTTTATAGCAACACTGTGGAGGAGGAGAAATAAATATCCTTATCTTACAGTGAGGAAACTAAGGCTGAGGCATTAGGTGGCTGGCCAGCCCACAGTGGAAAGTTCTAATTCCTTTTTTTTTTTTTTTTTTTTTTTTTTTGAGACAGGGTCTCTCTCACTGGAGTCCAATAGAGTGATCATGGCTCACTGTAGCCTCAATCTCTCCGGCTCAAGTAATTCTCCCACCTCAGCCTCTGGAGTAGCTGGGACTACAGGCACATGCCACCACACCCAGTTAATTTTCTTGTATTTTTCATAGACGAGGTTTCGCCATATTGCCCAGGCCGGTCTCAGACTCCTGTACTCAAGCAATCCACCTGCCTGGACTCCTAGAGTGCTGGGGTTACAGGCATGAGCCAACCTTGCCCAACCAGTTCTAATTCTAAAGCCCAGTGATCTTAACTGCTGCCCTGTAGTCTTCTCAGCATCGGACCCAGTCCTGAGAACCTACCTTCAAACTATGGTACTATCAACTCCAAAGAAGTCATCATTAACTACCCCCCCCCAAAAAAAAAAAAGTTAAAAATTACTAAATTGGCTTCCAAAGTCTACAGCAGTGGTAAGCCCATAAACACGCCTTAAGGTGGCTGTGGTTGAATACGCTGGAATAGCACACTGTAAAGGGGGAGTTAAAGATGCTGCGGACGTCCACACCTAACAGTAAGTGAGAAAGAGATGGAATAAGAGAATGGAAAACTCCAGTGGGGTCCCATGAGGGACTGAGAGCTGACTAGAGCAGTATGGACTCCAACATAAATGATTAATACTGAAGACAACCAGGAGACATCAAGGAATCTAAAGATAAGATAGGGACAATCAAAATAGAAATAGCATTGGTTATAAAAGTTCAGGACAGGAAGAACACTGCCATGGTAAAACAACGACCCAAGCAAGAGCCAGGGACAAGCAATAGGGAGGTGGAGGAGGAGCTGATATCTCGTATAAATTAATTCTTCTCCCAATACCCTGTATTGCCCTCCAAAGCAGCCCACAGCCTAGAGAATAGGGAGTGGTTAGGAGAACAGCTTTGGAGTTTGAGAGAGTCTGCCTGGTTGACGTTGGTTACAAAACCCCTCTATACCTCAATTCCCCATCTGTTTAATGGAACTAATAATTCCTACCTCAAAGGGTTGTAAGAATTAAATGAGATACTGTATATAAAGCACTTGGTACCTGGGGCATCATACTAGCTCAGAATATGTTGGCTTTTTTATTATTGCTATTGTTGCTTTGTTATTATCATTGTTAATATTATCATTCTCAAGGGAAGAACAATTATTTCAAAGGAAAAATATAATGGCCTAGATAATCATCAGTGAAAAAGTCCGTGTGAACTCTCCCTGTTAATCAATAGCTTGGCAGTTTGGGTCATGCAGTTTCTTATGAAACAGGTGCTCCTATTAGATTTAGCAAAAAAAAAAAAAAAAAGTTAAATAAAATAAATAAAGCAGCATTTGGTGCCCTACTTTTCTCCAGCACAGTTTACATGTTCTTCTAATTAAATTTTTTAGTAAACTCAGTTCCACAGCCGTGCTGGGCTCGCTCAGATGCGCTATAGAATGATTCACAGCATCGATATAAACTTCTCCACTCCAAGTGCCAAATTCCTTGCTGTAGGTGCAATATCAGAATTCATTTATTATTTCACCCTCGCTTAATTAATTCCATTGCCAGCTACCTGTTGATGATGGAGTTCTGTTGATAATGCTGAAGAAAGTTTTAAGGCAAATAGTTTTAATAACTTGTTTACTGCTGGGTGTTCTGCCACTTTTGATTAAACTTCATGAGGATTTATAACCATCTTCTCCCACACATGCCTGTAACCTTTAAGGGATGTCTGATAAAAAGCAAAGGTTGTGCGCTCCAAAAGCCCTTGTTCTAATAAATACGTTAGACAGCTGACCCCGAACATGCAGCTATTTCTCATCCTTTCTCCACTCCCCCATCCCATATACTTATTTTTTACAGCGATTCTCAACAAGGATAAAATTAACACGAAGAGAATTAATGGTTTAATTTCACAAGAGAAAGGAGAGAGTTTATGATGTCTCACTGGGGAAGGGGGATTCTGTCTTTGCTGATGACCCAAACATGTCTGCCAAGGAGAAATATGGTGTCCAGTCTCCCATTGAACTGCCACTGGAATGGATTGACCGCGGCTGCCGGCTTGACAGGTGCAATACATATTAATTAGTGTGCTTGGCTACAGAGGGAGTAATGATATACACTGCTTCTCCGAAGCGTTAAATTGTAGTGTTAGTCTTGATGATGCCTCATCTTCTCCATCAAGGCAGGAAAACATTTTGAGTTACACGTATCCCTGTATAGGCAAAGGAATAAGGGCCTGTCTGTTGTCAGGAATTACAGGTGCAAAAAGTGAAGGCTAAGACAGATCGTGAGTTAGGCACTAAGCATTCCCTATATGACTAGATTTTTAAAAATCAGTATTTCAGGAAGCACAAACCAATTCTAAAATGTTTGCCATTGTTAACAGATAAAGTAGAAACATTTTCTTATTGTCAAGATATTTGATTACATTGGAAATAGATTTGAAAAACTCCTTGTCTGTAACAACCCCCAGAAATATGTATTAAATATTAGAAAAATTGTGCTTGTTACCCAGTATTGATGGATAAGCACCTATAACAGCTTGGGAATGAGACGGTTGTTTGGGGGAACTGAAAATAAATTGCTGTTAAAATTTAGCTCTGATCAGAAACAAAAATACACAAGGAAGCCGCAATAAGCAAGTTAACATTAGCACTGATTCTAGGCTCTTGACAAAACGCATTTTGAAATGGGTATGTTTAGTTGTTTACACCTGAAGTTATAGCAAAACAACAGCATTTCACCAAGAAAAGAGGCTCTAATTAAATACTGATATTTTCCAAATCCTTGATTATAATGGCTTACAGTTCTGCCTAAGGGCTTCTCTAGAAGCTAATTTGCTGGAATATCACCACTTACACTTTTCATTTGTTGAAGATCTTGCTCCCTCACGAATTGCCTTTTTTAGTTTGTTGTTACTGCATCTGGCATTCTCTTTCTGGGAATGCTTCCTGCCCCCTGTATAGAAAAGACTAGCAAGAAACTTGGCAAACAAAGTTTCATCCTGGGTGGAATTCTTTCCCCTCCTGCATGGCTTAAATGTGTTGATATCTGTTTCTGTACTGCAGCTGCAAAGCAATGGTTTTTGGCAACGTGAATACAAACACATTTCTTATTCTCTCCTGAAGCCCTGGGTTCTAGCAACATATCCCCAAGCAAGTGTTTCTGAAGCTACAGCTAGCACAGGGAGGCAGCACCCAATGCGCATGAAATATAAACTAATTATGAGTTTTGCTAAATCAGCAGGTATCTGGGGACTGGGCTTGACCATTTCTGCAAAGTGCTCCAGGCAATCTTGCAGGACAGAGGCAGCTCTAGTCAGTGAGCCATGCTGTTTCCCTATTCCCTCCTCCCCTACAATACTTCCACCTGCTTTCCTAGAGAAGCGCAGACTCCGCCTTTCACCAGGCCCGTAGAAAAAGTTTGTCTACTCTCTGGAGGTGGGCTCTACAATTACAGTCCTCTCCATCGCCTGCCTACAAGATCCTTAAACACACAGACCACGGCATGTAGGCAGCTGGCAGGGAGTAGTGACTAATATATAAACAGTCACCTCTTCTCCCCAACATGGAGTCAGATCTCTAGAACTTTATCCTTGGTAGAGTGGACTAAGAAGTGAACGGTTGGCCAATGGGATGCGGGTAAATGCTATTCTCTAGCCTCAAGTAAAAATGTGCTTCTCTATAATCATCTAGACTAGAAGCTCTGTCTAGTTGTTATGAAACACTTCATAGAAGCAGCTACCTTTCTGTCATTAAACTGTGGATCGTTAATGAGATCCTTAAAGAAGCCTAACATGTGGCTGTTTTTACCCCATTATTAAACAATGCCTTACTCGTGTGCAGATCCTACCTACTTTGAAAGATTTCAAAGTTCAATGCCTTCAACAATAATTAAGGTATATCCAAAGGCAAGCCAGGAGATAGGATTCAGGAACATATTGGTCCCATGAAAATTAAAAGTTCACCAACTAAATATTGAGAAAAGTATATCAAAAACTGAACAAGCTTTGACTCTTCTCTATGAGCTCCAGAGAGTCTTTAAAACTCTGTTTTACATATGAAGTTCCATATCTGCCCTAGACCTTGGCTGTGACCTAATAATTGGAATTACAAAGCTTCCCCTAAGCATGGTTAAGGGTCAAACAGAAAAACATTATTTATATGCAATTATGCTTTTGCCTATAAAAGCAGAAAAGTCCCTATTGAAACCTCTAAAAATATATATCTTGAAAGCATGTCTAAATAAGGGAGGTTTAAAATAAAAATGCCCATGGAATTTGGAACCAGAAAGATCTGAGTTTCAATACGGATTTGCCAAGGAGATGTGCGCTCTTGGGTAAGTCACTTGAACTCTTGGGCCTCAGTTTCCTCAACTATAAATGGAGTATAGTAGTACTTCTCTAAAAGGGCTATTAGGAGGATAAAATAAGATTATGTTTATAATGTCAGCAGAGTGCTTAGTGCTACTAAATAGATATTATACATGGTAGTTACATGATAGTATTAATTGCTATAATTATTGCCATTAAATTCTAAAATCAACCATGACCCATAAAGCTCTATATCATCAGAATCATCTCCACAATCATCATAACATGCGGTTGGCTGAATTATGGTTATCAAGAAGATTCCATGCCCCAATCCCCAATCTGGGGAGCTCTCCCACCCATGAATATGTCACAGCGAGTAGGTTTAAAAAGGGCTAATTGACATTAAAATAGGGAGATAATCCTCGATTACCTATGTGGGCCCAATATAACATGAGCCCTCAAAAGCAGAGGCAGGTAGGGCAATCAGAGCAATTCAAAACCTGAGGACTTAACTTGCTGTGGTTAGCTTGAAGATGGAAGGTGCCCCAGGGATAGTATGAAAAAGAAATGAATTCTGTCAATGACCACTGAGGAGACCCAGCCTCAGGTAGAAACTGCAGCCTGGTCAACATCTTGATTGCAGCCTTGGGAGACCCCAAGCAGAGAATCAAGCTGTGCCCAGGCTTCTGACTCACAAAAACTGTGAAATAATAAATGGGTGTTGTTTTAGGTAACTAAGTTTGAGGCAGTTATGGCAGCAATACAGCCATCTACCCCTTACCAAAACACACTTTTTGAATATGCCATGTTCTCTCTACCCCAGGGCCTTTGCACAAGCTGCTCCCTCTGTCTGTGATCTCTTTCTCAACTCTTCATCTGGCTACCACCAGTTCATCCTTTTGGTGTTAGATCAAAAATTTCACCTCTTGATAAAAGTAGTCTTTATCTAAGGTGGGTCCCTCCATTAAGACTCTATTCCAAGACCTTGTTGGTCTCTTTCTGAGTTTTTGCCAGAGTTTGTAATTTTCTTTTTTCATTTTTCCCTATTTCGCTATAAGTGCAGAATACACCACGACTCAATAAGTAATTGTTGAATGAACATGAATTAATGCCTTACCCCATTCAATCCTCATGACCAATCTGCAAGGTAGATACTATTACTATCTCCATTTAACAGACGAGAAACCTGAGAAGTAAAGAGATTAAGTAGCATTCCCAAGATCACACAGCCCTTGTTGATGGAGACCAAGTATGACCCTAAAAGTCCATGGTCTCAGTCTCTGAGCCCTCATGCCCCCAGAGAACTGTAAGTTCTACAAGTAGGAAAACACTGACATCACAGTGAGCCACCAGATTTTATTCTCTAAGTCAGACATCTGGAGCACTCTAAGATTTAACAAATCCTTACATCTGAAATTACGCCTTATGCACATCGGCTGTAACATAGTCTCTGTAGTAATGTCCTAGAATTGCCATAACAAAGTACCACAAACTTACAATTCTGGCGTCTAGAAATCTAAAATCCAAAATCCAAATTCAAGGTGCCATCCGAGCCATTATCCTTCTGAAAACTATAGGAGAGAATCCTTCATGGGCTCCTCTTAGCCTCTTGTGGGCTGCTGCAATCCTTGCCATTTCTTGGCTAATAGATGCACCATTTTGATCACTGCCTCTACCATAAATGGCCTTCTTCCTTCTGTGTCTATGTCTTTTCTACTCTTCTTATAAAAACACCGGTCATGGCCAGGCACGGTGGCTCACGCCTGTAATCCCAGCACTTTGGGAGGCCAAGGAGGGCAGATCATGAGGTTAGGAGACTGAGACCATCCTGACTAACATGGTGAAACCCCATCTCTACTAAAACATACAAAAAACTAGCCAGGCATGGTGGCACATGCCTGTAGTCCCAGCTACTTGGGAAGCTGAGGCAGGAGAATCACTTGAACCCGGGAGGTGGAGGATGCAGTGAGCTGAGATTGAACCACTGCACTCCAGCCTGAGTGACAGAGTGAGACTCTGTCTCAAAAAAAAAACAGAAACAGTCATGTTGGATTAAGAAGCCACTCTGCTCCAGCATGAACTCAACTTCACTTTACTAATCATATCTACAATGACCCTATTTCCAAATAAGGTCACCTGCTCAGGTACTGGGGGTTAGGACTTCAATATATCTTTTGGAGGGGTACACAATTCAGCCACTAACAGTCTCCAAACTACAATTGGTGATTTTGATGTTTATCAGAATGAGGTCTGTTCTCTGTGTTCGTGTTGATCTATTCCCTTCTCTGCTGACACATGGCTTCTTGTTACCCAGGTAGACCACGGCGGCTAAGGTCAGAGGCTGCCGCTGCCGCTGCCGCTGCTGTGGTGAAGCCTGCGACAGGAGGGAGCAATTAGAGAAAAGGCTTGTTTGTGAAATCTGAACTCTGCGTCCTCGTTACTTTCTCCCTGACTTCTGCTTCATCCTTGCTCTCTGCCCAGGCTCTCTGGTGGTCATTTACGGGAAAGCACGTGACCACATGTGGAAGTGTGGAAGTGTGATCCCTTTCTTTGAACATTTGATTTTGCAAATGATACTTTTACAAAAGCATCTGCAGAAATCTGGTTAATTCCTTTCTTGATGGTTACAACTGGAGACAAAAATAGAAACATGTACAGCAACCACCAAAATTAATGGAGCCAGATTATTAAAACACTAAAATACCTGCTTCTGACACTTCAGCCAGCCACACTTATATATGTTTTATCGTACTAGCAAGAGACCACTGCACGGCTTGAAGTGTGACTCTGAGGTCACTAAATACAGGAAATTCTCCAATTGTTTTACAGCTACCACCGGGTATGTGTGTGGAGCCTGCATATCAGCAGGGGAAAAAAAAAAATCTGTGCTTTAAAATTAGCTGGTCAAAATGTTCTAATAATAGAATGTATAAGATGAAATCCATGGAATATGCTATAAGGGCATTGCTATGATTTGGATACGGTTTGTCCCCACAAAAACTCATGTTGAAATTTGATCCCCAGTATGGCAGCATTGGGAGATGAGGCCTGGTGGGAGGTGTTTGGGTTATGGGCTCATGAGGTCATGGTTCCTGAATGGCTTGGTGCTGTTTTTGCAGTACTGAGTGAGTTCTCACAGGAAGGAGAGAGAGATGCTACAAAGTGAGGCTACTCCTCCCGTTTGGTTCTCTCTTCACCCTCTGACTTTCCACCATGCTTTGATGCAGCTCAAAGTCTTCATCAGAAGCTGAGCAGATGCTGGTGCCATGTCTCTCGACTTCCCCAGCCCGTAAAACCATGAACTAAATAAACTTCTTTTCTCTATAAATTGCCCAGTCTTGGGTATTCTGTTAAAACAACACAAAATGGATTAAAACAGGCATCTACTATATATTGGGACTGGAACAAAAAACTTCTGGCTTTTTATTACAATAAATATGTTCCTTGAGCTGTTTGTCCCCACTCATCTCAGCCTTCCCTCTAGCCCATTACCATCAAAAGGAAAGCAGTAAGAATAAAACCCTCTAATACATGAACCACGTTGTCTTTTGTGGAGTACTGGCATTCTGGTATGAGTGTTCCATAATAATAATTAGACCACAAGATAATGAAAACTGGTATATCTTGCACACTGGCAAATGTGAATGGACTCTGCCCTTAGCAGTGGGAGACCGGCATTAACCCTTTAGTGCCTGGATCTTGGAGGTGGTCTCAGGAGTCCAGGGGAGGGATCAGCATGGCCAGTGCAACCAGAAGGCTCTCTAGGACACAGGGTCATGGTTATTATGTACCAACAGATCAATTATATCAGTTTGAAGCAGGTAAAGACAGCATTGTCTTTATTTATACCCCAAAGTTCACCTTTAATGTTACAATGTTACAATCTAGAAACACAGTGTATCACGAAGGGTGTGGGTAGAGATTTTCTTTGGGGTAAGATGTGAATCCTCCAGCTTTTCCTTGCTACAACTCTCCAAGGCCCTTTATGTCACTGAGCTGTGGCAGTTTTACCTGGACCTCAGCCGTCCATGCGAGGAAGGTCCCACCACTGAGTCAGAGGAGTACCTGTGTCACAAGAAAATCATCCCCCGACTCACAAAAGGTGGCATTTTCCCAGCCATTTCCAACATAATTTGTAGCATTTTTATAGGAAGCAATACTTTTATAAGAAATAAGTATATTCAAAAACATTCAAATAATTATACATCCCACTTAATAGATAATGCTTGCTTGGAATTTAGCTTCAGGTGTCCCCTAGGACACCTGAAGTATGTGTAGGTGTAATGTCTCATTATACCCTGTGATGTAGCTGTCAGAGGTCAAAACAAAATAATGGTTTACTCCTATAGTGAGGAAGGAACAATGAGGAGATCCATAAACTGCTTTTGTTTAGCTTAGAGGAAGCAAACTGATAGCCACATGAAAAATCCATATTGAATTAGTTGACAATTAAACTCAAATTTCACACTGAAATACAGTCTGAATTTCCAGATTTTCTTTAAAACTTTCATGATCTGGCCATCCTGCACCTGCCTTCCCACATTACAACAGTCAGAGGAGGAGGGGCCGGCCCAGAGGCCAACCCCCATGCACCACTATCTCCACCTACTTGACTCAGTTCTATTACCTGTCTGGCTCCTGTGGGCTTTGAGTTTTTGACCCCTGATTTTCATCTGTCCATTACCAAGGCCAATTTTTTTCTGCAAGGAAAGTATTTTGTATTGATTAAAAGTTTTCAGGACATTAACCCAAATTTCCTTTGGTCACTGCATGTGAAATTCAATATTCAAAGTATCCAAAAACATCTTCAATTGGAAATCAAGTCAGATACATTTACTTAAACAAGCAATTAGCTTTGGCAATAGGAGGCTGAAAAGAAATGAAGTTCATGAACATACTTGTTCCTCTCTAGATGATGCCATTAGTTAGTGTCCAAGTGTTGACACGTAGCACATATTGTGCCAATTCTGCTACTAAGGAGATTGGAAATGGGAATGTCTAATGTTTCAGAAAACTCAAAGGAGCAGAAGCAGGGTTGGCTGAGAAATGGTAAGTGAATTTACTAAATATCTCCTACGCACACAGTATTCTATCAGGCAGGCTATAAGTCAATATCTGGTACAGGCATACCTTAGAAATACTGCAGGTTTGGTTCCAGACAACCACAAGAAAGCAAATATCATAATAAAGCATGTCACATGGAATTTCTGATTTCCTAGTGCACATAAAACTTATGTTTACACTATGTTGCAGTCTATTAAGTAATAGCATTCTGTCTAAAAAAAAGTGTACGTAAATTAAAAATATTTCATTGTTATAAAATGCTAATGATCATCTGAGCCTTCGGCAAGCCATAAACTTCTTGCTGGTGGAGGGTCTTGCCCCAGTGTTGATGGCTTCTGACTGATCAGGGTGGTGGCTGCTGAAAGCTGGGGTGGCTATGACAATTTCTTAAAATAAGACCACAATAAAGTTTGCCACAATGATTGACTCGTTCTTTCAAGAAAGATGTCTCTGTAGCATGCAATACTGTTTTATAGCACTTTACCCTCAGTAGAACTTCTTTCAAATTTGGAGTCAATCCTCTCAAACCCTGTTGCTGCTTTATCAACTAAGTTTATGTCATATTATAAATCCTTTGTTGTAATTTCAAAAGTATTCACAGCATCTTTACCAGGAGTAGATTCCGTCTCAAGAAATCACTTCCTTGTTCATCCATAAGGAGCAACTCTTCATCCATTCAAGTTTTATCATGAGATTGCAGCAATTCAGTCACATACTCAGGTGCCACTTCTAATTCTGGTTCTGTTGCTGTTTTCACCACATCTCCATTTCCTTCCTCCACGGAAGTCTTGAACCCTTCAAATTCATCCATGAAGGCTGGAATCAACTCCTTCCAGACTCTTGTAAATTTTAATATTTTGACCTCCTCCCATGAATCACATTAATGGCATCTAGAATGGCAAGTCCTTTCTAAAAGGTTTTCAATTGATTTTGCCCAAATCCATCAGAAGACTCACTATCTATGGCAGCTATCACCTTACAAAACGTATTTCTTAAATAATAAGATTTGAAAGTCTAAATTACTCCTTGATCCGTGGGCTGCAGAATGCATGTTGTATTGGCAGGCATGAAAACAATATTAATCTCCTTGTACATTTCCATCAGAGACCTTGGGTGACCATGTATATTGTCAGTGAGCAGTAATATTTTGAAAGGGATTTTTTTCTGAGCAGTAGGAGATCTCAATAGTGGGACCTGTTAACCACGATGTAAACAGATGTGCTGTCATCCAGGCTTTGTTCTTCCATTAATATAGCACAGACAGAGTAGATTTAGCATAATTCTTAAAAGCCTTAGGATGTGCAGAATGGTAAATGAGCATTGGCTTCAACTTAGTCACCAGCAGCATTAGTCCCTAACTAGAGACCCAGCGTGTCCTTTGAAGCCAGAAATTGACTTTTCCTCTCTAGCTATGAAAGTCCTACTTGGCATCTTCTTCCACTTCAAGGCTGTTTCATCTACATTGAAAATCTGTTATTTAGTGTAACCATTTTCATCATTGATCTTAGGCAGATCTTCTGTATAACCTGCTGCAGCTTCTATTCAAGAACTTGCTGCTGTTTCATCTTGCACTTTTTTTTTCAGATGGAGCCTCACTCTGTTGCCCAAGCTGGAGTGCAGTTGCCTGATCTCGGCTCACTGCAAAAAAACAAAGCCTGGATAACAGCACATCTGTTTACATTATGGTTATCAGGTCCCACTATTGAGACCCACTACTGCTCAGAAAAAAAAGATTCCTTTCAAAATATTACTGCTCACTGACAATACACATGGTCACCCAAGGTCTCTGATGGAAATGTACAAGGAGATTAATGTTGTTTTCAACTAGAGTGCAGTTGCATGATCTTGGCTCCAGGGTTCAAGCAATTCCCCTGCCTCAGCCTCCTGAGTAGCTGGGATCACATGCGTGCACCACTATGCCTGGCTAATTTTTGTATTTTTAGTAGAGACAGGGTTTTGCCATGTTGGCCATGCTGGTCTTGAACTCCTGACCTCATGTAATCCTCCTGCCTTAGCCTCCCAAAGTGCTGGGATTACAGGCATGAGCCACCGCACCCAGCCCAACTTGCACTTTTTTATTATGAAAACAGCTTCTTTCATTAAACCTCATTAACCAACCTCTGCTAGCTTCAGACTTTTCATCTGAAGCTTCCTCACCTCTCACAGCCTTCACGGAATTGAAGAGAGCTAAGGTGTTGCTCTGGATTAGGCTTTGGTTTAAAGGAAAGTTGTGGCTGGTTTGATCTTCTATCCAGACCAATATAACTTTCTCCATATCAGCAATAAGGCTGATTTGCTTTCTTATCATTCATGTGTTCACTAGAGAAGCACTTTTCACTTCCTTCAAGAACTTTTCTTGTGCATTCACAACATAGCCAACTGTTTGGCACAAGAGGCCTAGCTTTCAGCCTATCTCAGCTTCCGACATGCCTTCCTTACTAAGTTTAACCATTTCTAGCTTTTGATTTAAAATAAGAGATATGTGACTCTTTCTTTCACTTGAACACTTAGAGGCCATTGGAGGGTTATTAATTAGTCTAATTTCAATATTGTTGCGTCTCAGGGACTAGGAAGGCCCAAGGAGAGTGAGTGAGATAGAGGAATAGCCAATTGGTGGAGCAGTTAGAAAACATACATTTATCAATTAAGTTCACGATCTCATATAAGCACAGTTCATGGTACCCCAAAACAATAATAATCAAAAACCACTGATCCCAGATGACTATAACAGATAATATTAATAATAAAGTTTGAAATGTTACAAGAATTACCAAAATATGACGCAGAAGCACAAAGTGAGCACACGCTGTTGGGAAAATGATGCT
This sequence comes from Pongo abelii, assembly GCF_028885655.2. Taxonomy (NCBI): domain Eukaryota; kingdom Metazoa; phylum Chordata; class Mammalia; order Primates; family Hominidae; genus Pongo; species Pongo abelii. Next base: position 96,666,840 of record NC_071995.2, read on the forward strand.
GATAGACTTGTTTGACACAGTTGTTGCCACAAACCTTCAATTTGTAAAACATGCAATATCTGCAAAGTGCGAGAAAGCAAAGTACGATAAAACAAGGTATATCTGGGCCGGGTGCAGTGGCTCACGCCTGTAATCCTAGCACTTTGGGAGGCTGAAGTGGGCGGATCACGAGGTCAGGAGATCGAGACCATCCTGGCTAACATGGTGAAACCCCATCTCTACTAAAAATACAAAAAATTAGCTGGGCATGGTGGCGGGTGCCTGTAGTCCCAGCTACTTGGGAAGCTGAGGCCGGAGAACGGCGTGAACCTGGGAGGCAGAGCTTCCAGTAAGCTGAGGTCATGCCACTGCACTCCAGCCTGGGCGACAGAGCGAGACTCCGTCTCAAAAAACAAAACAAGGTATGTCTGTATTTGAGGTATAGGCATAACTTAAATATTTTATAAATAAGAAAAACAAATTCATTGTGCTACATAAAGTGTTTTAGGGAAGATTCATAGACTATCAAATATATGCACATATTTCTGCAAAAATAATCAAAACTATCTAGTCATTTTCACTTCTCTGCATGGAAACAACAGCCGGTGTTGCCTGTATAGTTTTCTCTGTGAAACTTGATTTGGGTTTTCCAAGAGGAAAAAGATGATTCCATTAAATTGCCGTATAGATTTTACCATTGTCTACAGTGAAGGGGAAGGCAGACTTTGCAATAATTGCTCAACAATCTCTCAGCTCCCTCCTTCCTTTCTCTAAATCCCTATACTGTCTCTATCCTGGAACAAAGACATTCTCTCCAAATCCAAGATCCAGTACACGTCCTTCCCTTGGACTGTTGTAAACCATGAACTGGAGCTTCAGCTTACAAAAGTACTTAATCCTCAAATATCAGGTTTGAAAGAAAGAAACATTTATAAACAAACACTAATTTTTGAACATTTGTAGATGTTTATTTCATAGTTAAACACATAGTCTTGACAAAACAGTCTTGCTGAACCCAACGGAATAAAATGGAAAAAAATAGAATCAAATGGGAAAAATTTTTTTTTTTACTCAATTGCTTTGTAATAGATTGGAGAGAGATGAGTTGGTGTACATTTAACTTATTAAGTAAACATGTTTTAAGTACTTACTCTATGCCTATGTGCTCTAGGGAATGTGCTAAATACTGGGGATATAAAAATTTAGCACCCGACTTAAAGAAATTTAGTATTACAGGAGAATAGAACACAATAAATGTCACAATAATAGTATATGTGAAACGCCTTGGGAATAATTCAGAAAGAAGCATAGTGGATGTATCAGCCATTGCTACATAAGATAGCACCCCCAAACTTGGACTCAAAGCATCAACCACTTATTATTTCTCATGGGTCTAAGAGTCAGCTGAATGATTCTGCTAATTGCAGCTTGGCTCAATTATATATGCAGTCAGGCGGTGAATGGCCAGTCCAGAATGGCTTTGGCTACATACATCACCTGGACTGAGCTGTTCTGTGTGTCTCATTTTCCAGCAGAATTCCCCCGGATGTGTCCTCAGAGAAAATTCAGAGGATCAAGAAGGGTGGGGGGGGATGGAAACAGAAATTGACATGTGCTTTTTTTTTTTCAGGCCTCTGCTTGCTTCAATTTTGTTACTATCCCATTAGTCAAAGCAAATCAAAGACTAAGCTTGATGTCAATTTGGGAAGGTGCCATCAAGTAACAGGACATAGGTGCCAAAGGCCATGGGAGACCACATCTTGCATCAGCGTGACCTGGATGTGAGACATGGACTCAAAGGACATCATTTTGGAACTTTAAGGTTTAATGGCTGCCTTATTGAATTTTGGACTTGCCTGGGTCCTGTAGCCCCTTTGTTTTGGCCAATTTCTCCAATTTGGAATGGGTGTATTTACTCAATGCCTGTACCCTCACGTGTCTAGGAAGTAACTAACTTGCTTTTGATTTTACAGGCTCATAGGCAGAAGAAACTTGCCTTGTCTCCGATGAGACTTTGGACTTGGACTTTCTGGTTAATACTGAAATGAGTTAAGACTTTGGGGGACTATTGGAAAAGCATGATTGTGTTTTGATATATGAGGATATGAGATCTGGGAGGAGCCGGGGCAGAATGATATGGTTGGGCTGTGTCCCCACCCAAAATCTCATCTTGAATCATAATCCCCATAACCCCCATGTGCTGAGGGTGGGACCAGGTGGAGGTAATTGGATTACAAGGGCAGTTTCTCCCATGCTGTTCTCATAATAGTGAGTGAGTCTCATGAGATCTCATGGTTTCATAGGCATCTGGCATTTCCCCTGCTTACATTCATTCTCTCTCCTGCTGCCCTGTGAAGAGGTGCCTTCTGCCATGATTGTAGGTTTTCTGGGACCTCTCCAGCCATGCAGAACTGTGAGTCAGTTAAACCTCTTTTCTTTATAAATTACCCAGTCTCCGATATTTCTTAATAGCAGCATGAAAATGGATTTATACAATAGGACATAGACAAAAAGAGTCCATTTAATTGGGGTCATTGATGCAATAACTGTACCACAGTGGAGAAAGAAGAAAGGATATGTTGGGCTGTCTTCATAGGATGAATACATTTTTACATGATACAGACAGGGAAAGGATACTCCAGGTATAAGAGGAACAGAAATACAATTTCTCTGTTTTAAGGAATAGATTGGAAGAAAGTGAAATACTGGAAGCTGAGAGAGCAGCTAGGAACTGTTGCAGTTGTGTAAGTAAGAAGAAATGAAAACCTGAACCAACATGACTGAAGCAGGAAAGAAAAGAAGAGGAGAAACTGAGAGGCAGCGTGACAGCAGAATCCATAAGAATGAATTTATCATAGTGGGGAAGAAAGAATAATCAAATATGACCCAAAGTAGATATGTTGAGTGTCTGAGTTGAAGACAATGCTAGTAACCAGGCCATAAAAGAGAAGCAAGTTTGAAGGCAGAGAAAGAATGGTTCTGTTTTTGACATCTGTGTTTAGAGATACCTGTGATAGTAGTGAGGTCTAGCAGTCATAAAGAAGAAAATGTTCAAAGATTAATGAACACTGTTGACAGCAGTTGTAGTAAATTGCAAAGAGATATGAATATGGAGCTAGAACTGCTGGAGTCCCAGCTCTTCCCCTTATTAGCTGTGTGAAAATATGAGGATGAAGCAGAGAAGAAAATATGGCAACACAGGGGGCTACCAATTGTTCATTTACTGAAGGTTTCAAATTCTTGTGTTTGCTTTTACTTTAATGCTGCCCCTTCCCTCAGCCCGCACCACCTTGTTCATTTTATAAAAACCAGTTGTGCCTACAAAATTCTAGCATGGTGGGGGAGGGAAAAGATCTGTGTATCCAGAGAAACATGCATTTCACCTACAGGTTTCTTAAGCCATTTGGTATTTTTTTTTATATCAATAAATGCTGTTCAGATAAGCTACTGCTATAATTTTTTCCTTAAACCTGTAAGTTACTATAATTTAAAAAATTACCTTGGTTCTTTTGCATTTATATTAAGACTTATTTTTGCATTATTATTTCATCAGGAAAAACTTGACTCAAATAACTTTTAGATATGATTTCCAAAAGGTGACTGAATTGGTAAATGTGATTTTATTGGATTTGTATGGTAAAAAGTGTTCCAGACATGGACAATTTTATATTGAAAGTGTATGGAAAAGCAGAGGGTCAGTTTACCAAACATTGCCTCCACAAACCACCTTCAGTAATGTCCCTACTATAGAAATTTAGGTTAACTCTGTGGGGGAGAGAGTGCAAAATTACTAAGGAGTCTTTGGAGTAACCAAGTTGAGGCAGGCCAGTCATATTCCTGAACAGGACTAAAATTGAGTTAGGTTTAAGAGAGCAGAGAGATGTAGATTGAATGAGAGAGAGAAAGCAATGCAGAAGAAGGACTGGCAAAGGAGATGGTTCATTATCATGATCAGCAGGTGTTTGCAACTGGAACCAAGAGTGGATGGAGGGCAAAATCCTGAGACCATCCATAGGTCCCTGGACTAACCTTTGAAGATCACACTCATTAGCTCGGCCTTTACAGCCTTCCTGGGCTTGTCCCTTACCTCTCCAAGCTTCTCCTCCCTACTCCAGCCAGGTAGGACTACCTATTATCCTACCAGCCCACTACACCTCAGAACTAGAGTTGACATTAGCCAAAATGTAGGGGGCAGACAATGGAGAATTCAGTCCTCATCACTGGTTGTGCAGTAGTGTCTCCTGTGAAGTTTTGTCAGCCTTGTTGTTTGTTTTCAATATATCTGTCCTCCTGCTTCAAAAGAGAGAAGACAGATATATTAAATTCCTTGGCATCAGGCTCTAAGTCTAATGCAAGTTTGTGGAGACAATAGTGAAGAAAATCAACATTTGTTTTGAGGATAATTTTAGTAAGTCCAATAATGATTGACACCCCCCTACAGAAACGTGACACACAGGTCACAGAAAGGGTCACATGTTTCTCCTGCAGGTGGCAGATTAATGACTTTTTGAAAGCTGCCACCTTCAAGACGCTGCAAAAAGTATCCTAGCCAGACATCACAAAAGAATAAAAGTCAATGATGCTCTCCCAATCTTTTAGCATCAGCAGAGGCATGCTTGGGTTGTGACTCAGTTATATTTGCTGTGAGGCTGTGTTCTAAAGAAGGAACATTAGGCTCCTGTTCTCTTTTTTAAAGGTATTAACATGAGAATGGCCCTGTAAGCAGGACAAAACAACAGACCAAATTTGGTTTCCAAATAGTCTGCATGTAGGTACCAGCCAGCTTTTTATAGGAATTGCTCAGAAGACAATCTGCAAAGATGAATGCAAGGGAAGCCATTTCCACTGAAAGAAAGGTGTTGCTGAGTGTCCTGAAGACCACCCTCAGGTTCAAGGAATTGCTAGAAGGACTCACAGAATTCAGAAAAGCTGTTATCCTCACTGTTACAGTTGATTACAGCAAAAGGATACAGATTACAGGGCAGAGTCCAGGCGAGACCAGGCACAAGCTTCCAGTGGTCCTCTCCCAATGGAGTTGTATGGATAGCACTTAATTCTCCCAGTAATAATGTGTGACAATGTGTATACAGAGTATTGCCACGCACAGAAGCTCATCAAGACTTAGTGTCAGAGTTTTACTGGGGGTCAGTCATGTAGACATGGAGCACCAGTGTGGCTGAGCTTAGTTACTCAACCTCCAGCACCTCTAGAGGTTAAACTGATACTGCATGGCCCAAGGCCCCCATCATAAATCACATGGTGAATATAAACCATCTGGTGTGGTTCAAGGCCACAGGTGAACAAAGATATTCATGTCAAGCAGGATATTTCAAGGGCTTAGAGGTTATCTCCCAAGAGCTGGACAAGGGCAGAGCCTTTTTTGAAATGTGCAGGGTTTGGACATCCCAGTCCTGCTGAGTCAAACCTTTACTGCACAGAAGGGAGCAACGTGGGGTATACCTTCAGGAGCATTCACTGGACAATTCTGCTTTTCTTTCCACAAAGGGAAGGGAGCTCAGCTCTGGGGACTCTCACATTCCTTACTCTTATAGTGAAAGTCAAAAGTGAAATCCAATCATACATAGCTTTGAGTTTCCCATTTTATGTCTAATAAAGCACAATATTTGCAATCTCACATATTATAATAGAATCTAATATACACACTAGAAAACAAGAATGAAAACCCGTCTTTCGGTATTTTCTACGCTAATTAACCTTCTACTAAACATTTTGAAAAGTTAAGAAATAATCTTTAGCTTTGAAATACTCTTTAGCTTTTGTATTTTCCTTCCTCCTTCTGTGCACTTGGCTATCAAATACTTGTTAAAATATATAGGAATATTGTGTTGAACTTTTGTGAGTAATCAAATGCAAGCCAAAACATCTTAATTCTCCCAAAAAGAGACTCATATAATATATACATAAGGATCCTGTCCCTCAGATTACACTCTGTGAAATCTCTGTTATTTTTTGACACAAAACTCTAAAGACCTTTATCTGTCTTTTTGCCTGCCTACTTTAAAATAGTTGCAAATTAGATCTGTGCTCTTTGATTCAGGTTGATTTTTGGGCATCTGTATTTAATTCTTTCACTAAAGAGCAAACGCAGCTTCTAGATATGCTAAGAATCCTTTCTTTTTATGGGTGGAGAGAAAAACAGTCTGCAACACTAGGAGAGCTAAATAAGGATGGGAGGTTTGCGTGGAACCTGAACTCTCCCACACTGTACCCAAGCCCACGCCAAATTTGTACAGGTGTGCACCACATGAACAGATGAGCAAGTGTGATGAGAAGAGCTCTCAGGATCTGGCTGAGCCCATAATGATGCATTTCTCCCAAAGTGGACCTAAGCATCTGTTATGTATTTGAAGTATTTGTTTACTTGATAGCAAAAGGGTACTTAAACTGCTAAGCGTATACCCTATTAGGGATTATGGGGATTTTTGTTGTTGTTGCAGTTGTTGCCTTTTTCTTAAAGAAAAAGGACACAATGAGATGAGATATCGGGGTGTCAATGTAAAGGGAGTACTGAGCCCACTAGAAGGAGCACAGGATTTGAGGTGTTCTAACACTCAGAATATTACGGTGATTGTATCACCACAATTTTGTTCTGGGAACACCTTGTTACTTGGGAGGAATGTTAAAATTGTAAAGGTTATTTAATGTGGCTTTTATAATAAGATTTTTGAAGAGAAAAAATGTTTATTTGGAGAATAAGTATATGAAGGTTTTTCCCCACTCCAGATCCTGGATATTCTTAAAGATATTTCCTCAGTAATCCTCATGCTGTAACTTTTTGCTCTCCTACCAACTTTGCAGGCTCCTGAATCTGATTTTTTCCTGTCTAATTTTCCACTCATTTGACAAATGGCTTTTAGTGCCAGACACTCAATTAATCCCTGCCCCCATGGAGCTTAAATTCAGATGGGCAAAACAGACCATTAATATAATATATATACAAATTCAGTATGTTAGAATGAGATGAGTGTTGTAGAGAAAACTAAAAGAAGATGAAGGCACTGAGAAAGTGCCAAGGGGTTGAACCAAAACTTTTCTTTCTCGTGTTCCTTCTGTTATCCTTTGTACTTCCCAGCTATTCTTATGTGCTGATTCAGTTTGATTTGTTACCAGGATAAAGTACATCCTACCTCTTTCTCCCTTGCCTTATTACTGTGTGTACAATGTGCCCATAATAAATAATATTTGAATAAAGTTGTCGTACCTATTTTGCTTTTAATCCCCAAAGCAACATATTTGAAGAAAAACCTCAGAAAAGTGAATGACTTGGTTAAAGTCAAATAGATACTAAATAAGAAAACAGGACAGCATCCACTACTTCTTTTTTTAAAAAAACTTAATGAAAACTGTTCATTAAGTATAACTTTATTTCTCTGAAAAATGAATCAGAATATTACAATATAAATAATATAAACTGACTACCCCTATTTTTTCCTTTTCGAAAAGGAAAGACATGTCTACAGGATTTTCAATTTTTTGAAAAAAAAAATGAGAAATTATCTGTCACTCTTACTGAGGCAGAAATAGTTTGGGCTTAATATTACAACAAGAATCCCTTACCATACTTACCGTGGTGTGATTATTATGCATTGTGTATCTGTAGAAAAATATCTCATGTACCCTATAAATGTATACACTACTATGTACCCATAAAAATGTTTTTAAAAACTACTAAAAAAGAAAAAGAAAACAGGACTCTTGCACCCAGGTTCTCTGAAACTAACTTGCATGGACATATTTACACATTGTCACTCCCATTGTTCAACACCCAAAAGAAAAACTAAATATGAATATGAATATGAATAATGGGCCAGGTGAAGGAGAGAAATGGTTCAGGCCAAATGGCAAAAGACTCATTCCTGAGGGCAACAGCTAAATTGTTTTGGTGCACACAATGGGCACTCAAGCAATTATTCAACAAATGCTTTTTGAGTGTCTATTATGTGCTAGACACTGTGCTAGGTGCTAAGAGTCATCCTCTACTTTGCCTGCAAATCAGATATATTAGAGTCAAATCAATACACAGTGGCAGGCTGAGGAATAGTGTTTTAAGTTGAGAAGAGGATATCATACTAGTAATTGTCTCGAGTCTATTAACTTTAATAGGGGTCTAGAAAAAAAGTTACTAATATATGGAAAGGAAGAAGAAATAAAGGACATAGGGAGTGTAAATAAACTAAATTTAGAACCAAGGGCAGAGTTAAGTGTTAAATTAGAGAAAGTGCTCACCATTACCTTAATAGTAAGTTCAGTAGGGTTCAGTAAGGCAATAGCATTCATCACTGAAAATTCCTCCTAAAAAACCTTAAAGAGGCATGTCATGGGAAGAAGTTATGGTGTAACGGATCAGGCAAGACTTAATAGTTTCCATTCCTGACTCTGTCACTTAGCAGTTTTGTGACCTTTATCTATAAAAGGAGGTTAATAATCCTTTTCCAGAGGGATTGGGATTGCATAAGGTCACACATGAGAATGTGGCACCAAGTGGGTGTTTTTGTCAGGGCTCCTGAAACTGCAGGGAGAAGAAATGTATCTCAAAAGGGTATTTACTGGCTTGTGAAGAAAAAAAAAAAATGCAGGGCCAGTGCTTTACATATGTCTAATGACAAAAACTCAGCTGAAGTCACCAGGATGCCAGCTCTCTCCATCGCTCAGTTGTGCTCTCATTTGTGTTAACCTCATCCTCAGTTGGTGCTTTTCTTGACAGAACAAAATGGAGGTTTACAGCTCCAGACTCAAATCTTCACAGTTACAGAGCTCTTCGATATAATTCCACCCAAATCCCTAATTGAGCCTTCCTTGGCCTAGATTGGATCACAGGATTACCTCTGAACCAGTAGGTGTGGACAAGGAAATTAAGTGCTCTGACTATCCTGTTTTGGGTCATAAGACTTTCTTTGGAGCCAAAGATAAAGTCATCCTCAATCAATCTACACATATTGAAGGACTGAAGGGTGATGTCCCAGAGGAAACCCAGAAAGCTATTGTGAGATTCGAGAAGATATAGTGGCAAACTAAAGCCACCAATATCGGGGTTCAATTAATATGTGTTACATCTCAATCTGTTGGATTTGGGCATTATGTCTCTGAATAGATCAAAAATTAAATATAGAACTTAGCTCCTGTACTAAGCATATTTTCTAAATAATGTTTCTTCTGCAAGAAAATGTAATAATAACCATACTTGCTTCCTCTGAGCAAAGAGAGCCCATTCAAATAGCCTTGTGCTTGAGAAAAAAAAATTCATTGCTATGAAAAATGCATTTCTGCTTGGCTTATGAGCTAGAAAGAGGATATTGGAATATTAATATTTAGTGTATGTACCTAGAGATGACCCTGTGTGCATAAATATGCCTTAGCATCTCCATTTATACCTACATCAAGGGAAAAAATTAAATTATGATATACTGCTGTGAAGAGATAAAATGAAACATGAGACATATATTAAACTTAAACAACAGAAATGAACCCACAACACAAGAAAATTTGGAATCTTACATACTCTGCTTTCCTGTCTGTTTCTATTGACTAGTTGTAAACTTGATGATATATAAAATTAATAGCTTTTTACCTTTAGCTTGGCCCAAAGTGCTTGATAAAGCCAAGTCTCTCCCATCTTAACAATAATATTCTCCTTTTCCTAGAACCTGATTCCTCTATTTCATCACAGCCATAATTCTAGAAAGGGAAGTGTATACTAGCTGATTCTACTTTCTCACCACCAGCCCCCATTCATACTTGAGTCCATTGCTATAATTTGCTTTGTCTCCACAAAAACCCGTGTTGCAATTTGATCCCCAATGTGGCAGTGTTGAAAGGTGAAGTCTAGTAAGAGATGTTCGGGTCATGGAAGCGGATCCCTCATGAATAGATTAATGCTATTCCACCAGGGTGAGTGAATTCTCCCTCTGGTTCTAGTGGGAATGGATTAGTTTCTGAGAGAGCATGTTGTTAAAAGAGTCTAGCTTACTTGGATTCACTCTCTTGCTTCTTTTCTTGCCCTGTGATCTCTTTGCACATGTCAGCTCTCCTTCCTCTTTCTGCCATGAGTGGAAATGTCTAAGGCCTTCACCAGATGCAGCTGCCCAATCCTGGACTTTCCAACCACCAGTATCGTAAGCCAAATAAACCTCTTTCCTTTGTAAATTACTCAGTATCAGATATTCAGCACAAAACAGCAACACAAAACAAACTAAGATGCTCATGAACACCTAATTTCTGTCTCTACCACAAGGACACTGCCCGCACTAGTGATCTTTTCCCAAGTTTAACAGATCCTTCCAATCCTGACTTTATTTGTCTGTGACATTCTCTACTTCTGGAAACTCTCCTTACTGGAGTTTCACTTCCCCAGTCCCTCCCAGGTTTCCCTCAACTCCCTTGGGTGCTCCATTTTCACCTCCTTCACAGACTGTTCTTCTTCCTCCTCCTCTATCAATGTGATTTCTCTAGGTTGGTTCTTAGTCTACATATTATCCCCTAATCCCATGCCTTCACTTACCCCTTACATGTTGATGGAACCCAAATTTTTATCACAAGCTGAGACCTTTCACCACTGACTCTCCCACATTTGCATGGACCATAAAGAAAGGGAAAAGGATAAGGAAGCGAGTTCTGGAAAATAGCAATATATAAAAGCCACGTGGAGAAAGAACCCTGAGGTTAGGATTGTATAATGAAAACCAGGACAGAGTGGCATGCTGACAGCCAGAGCAAGAGAGACTTTTTGAAAGAAAAGAAGGCACATAAGGGATTGTGTACTACAACAAAATCAAGTGAAATAAGGACTGAATACTGTCCCTTTAAATCAACAGCTAGAAGCTCCTTAGTGGCCTTGACAAGAGATATTTCAGTGGTTAGGACAGAAACTAGACCGTAGTAGATGAAGGAATAAATACAAAGTAGGAAAATTAATACAGAGAACATGAGCCATTCTTCCAGGAACTTGACTGAAGATGGAACATAGTTAAATGGAGATGAGGAGTGCCAGGGTGTTTGCTGATTTGGTTGGTTGAGTGGGTGGTGGTTTTTAAGCTGGGAAAAAGTTGAGGCTGTTTGTTAAAGGGGAAAAAACACCATGAAATTAGAAACTGTAAATCCAGGAATTAGAGAAGGAGGAGGGGATATTAATGGTGAGTAAACGTCCCACTACTGCCGCTGTGTTCTATTAGAAACACAGCATTGGATGAGCTTCACCTGTTTCTCATGGCTTCAATCATTTTTAATCAGGCACAGGTTAAAACCTCATCCTCAGCCTTGGATTCAATGTTCTCCTTAAGGTCTGATTTCATCCCTCCCACATTGCATGCTGCAAGTCCTACTCAAAACGATGCTGGGGGTCTTTCTTTATCTCATTATCTGCTCTCCGCATGTTTAAACTCTACTTTTTGAGACATAGTCCAAGTTCTATTTCCTCTTGGTTTTCCCAACTACATCCTTGGTTCTCAGCAATTACTCCAGTTACTGTAGCTTTTTTTTTTTTTTTTTTTTTTTTGAGATGGGGTCTTGCTCCATCACCCAGGCTGGAGCACAGTGGCGCGATCTCGGTTTACTGCAACCTCCGCCTCCCGGGCTCAAGTGATTCTCCTGCCTCAGCCTCCCAAGTAGCTGGGACTACAGGTGCATGCCACCATGCCCAGCTAATTTTTTTTTTTTGGACTTTTAGTAGATATGGGGTTTCACCATGTTAGCCAGGATGGTCTTGATCTCCTGACCTCGTGATCCATCCACCTCGGCCTCCCAAAGTGCTGGGATTACAGGTGTGAGCCACTGCACCCAGCCATTCTGTAACATTTTTATGGTTATTAATATTTCCTGACTCATATAATTATTTATCTAATCAGGTACATATTCTTGCTCCCTAAATCAGCCATAAGCCCACAAAAGGCTTTACCCTCCAACATCTAGTAGAATCTCTAGCTTAAATTGTGGGGCTCTTGTACAAGGGCCAACTGCAAGAGAGTGGTCTTGTAAGCAGTAGCAAAAGCTGAAATTGACTCTGGTCACTGGCACCCTTGTGAGAGTAATTGACTGGTAGGGTAGGGAGCAGCAGGAACCAACTAAGATATAAGATGCAGAAGATACAATCCTAACAGGGTCCAAGTTAGTCAATAAATGTTTATTGAGCAACTACTATGTACAGAGCACAGCCCCAGACATGAAACATACAACAGTGAACAAAGTAGACGAGTTCCCTGCCCTCATGGAGCTTACAGTCTAGAAAAGCAGATAGATATTAAACACACAATTTCAAATGTGACAAATGAAAGAAAAAGGAAAAAGTACTTTAAAAGAGTATTGTATCCTGTATATTCCTGGTGGCTTGAACACAACTCAGTACATAATAGGTACTGAGGTGGGAAAACAGACATAATTCCTGCCTCAAGAAGCCTATGGTCTAATAGTGGTATTTATTTTCTGTTTATTGCAATTGAGATATCTAAAATAAGATTTTAGATTGTAATGAAAACAAAAGGAAGCTTTTGAGCTAGATGACTTCTACAATGTCTTCATGCTTCTCTAAAATCCAAGACCTCACACATTAGATGTGCACAGACGTTTGTTGGATTGAACTGCCTACATTAAGGTGAGTTTTTTCAGTCATAAACAAAGTAGATTAATTGGAGCCACTCACTAATTTCAAATTTTCTGTTTGCAGAGCAAAGGGATACACTTCTCTCATTTCTAAAAAAGACCAGAATTTGGGATACTTACTGAGAAAGGAAAGGAAGATGAGGGAGAGAGAGACCTTCAATTGAGCAGCTGTTGGTAAACAGTCAACTTGCCATATCAACATAAGAAACTGCATCATGTGTCACACCGTCATTTTAATGCAGTAATACAACCACAAGATTACAAAGTTAAATTTATGTAAATTATGTTTTGGAAATTACTGGAGCAGACTGTGGGGACTGTTTCTACTCAATCTGCTAATGAAAGGGCCCATTTCACCAACAGAAAATCAAAAGAAGAAAATATTTTCCTGCATTTCCTTTGGTCTATTTTAAAGATATTAAGAATTTTCTCCCCAAAGGCTTTAATGTGGAAGATATGGGGAGCAGAGAGAAGTCTGTGTTCATCTATTGTTAAAGAGGCTGCCTTGGGAGCTGGGGAATGCTCCCTTTGGTTTATCGTCTATTCAGCAAGGCTGGTGTTATTTTTGCTGCCAACTGATTAATCTATCAAATCCCCAATGTTTCAAGGAACCATACACTACTCAGGCAATGCTTATGAGAATGATGTTCCTGCATTATGAATCTAACATTCATTTTCATAGATGGCAGCATGACTAATGATGATGCCTCATATTTCTATAACAATTTACAGTTTCCAGACCACTTTCACATTCATCATCTCATTTGATTCTCATGACAATCTTGGGAGATCTGGAGGACAGGAATTATTGTCCTTATATTTCAAATAAGGAAGAGGAACTCAAGGTTCAGAAGGAATGTCACTTCCCCAACCTAGTAAAAGGCAAACCCATGACTCTAATATAGACCTTCTGATATTGGTTTCAGTGTTCTTTCCGCAGATAATTTCCCAAAATTTGTTCTGAAGAACAATGGTCTTGAGAATTATGCCATGAAACCAAAATCATTTTACATTATGTATCTCTTGTATCAGTTGTGTCTCAGTGTAGGAGACAGAAACCTCTCTAAGTGCTTCAAGCAGAAAAGGAATTTGACATGAGAAATTTGGTGATTACAAAATTGTTGGAAGGGCCAGAGGAACAGAAGTCAGGGGTTGCCCCAGTCTATTTATCTCACTGGCCCATCATAGCCAAAATTGCCAAAATTGCCTATAAACAACGACTTCACTTACCAGCATCAACAACAGTAGGAAAATTGCCTGCATCTCCCTTTCACTTTGCAAATTTTGTGAAAATGCACGTAATCAGCCGACCAGAATTCTCATCCAGAAGCCTAGTTGCAAGGGAATCTGGGAAATGTAGTTTGTAGGTGGAATGGGCTTGAGAGTGCCAATCACAGTCTTTTAATCATACCCCTTTTAAAAATGCATGGTGTTCATTAACATTTTAAGGCTACAAAAAAAATCCTGCAGTAATGGAAACTATTCAACTTTAACCTTGCTAAATTCAGCTTTTTGCAAAATTGTTTGACCATGGAACTCTGTCTGGCAGCCCCTCATTAAGCAGAACACACTCGGGGAAAAGCTGCACTGCAGCAAGCTGGACATAGCCACAATATAGTACACACACGTATGCCAATATGTCCATCAGACAACTAATCAATATAAAATCAGAGAGCATCTGCTGCAGGCCTATGGTAGAATGGGGACAGCTCCACGGACCAATTCCACTCCACGAAACAAATGTGTGAGGCAAAATCCTTTTCTCTGGGGTGATTACATAAGAAAACCACCTACTGGCATAGGCCCCAGAAATTTAAGATGCCAGAATGAATTCTAAGCAGCAAATGGGTTTGGTCTAGTAACTGCTGTAGAATAGAAATCATCGTCCATCATTGAAGATCAACCAGCCAACCATTCAAGTTTTTGGAAGCAACTGAGTATTGCTGGATGAGTCAAGCACTCTGCTACAGCACCCACCACTCACTACTGTCTCATATCTATCCAAATCACAAAATTAAGTTTCTTCCTCATGCCTGTGGGCATTTGAGTTTGACACACACAGGTAGACACATACTGTTAGAGAAGTCTTTGTGGAAAATGTGGGAGTTGAATTGAGCCTTAAAGGCTGAGTGGAGCAGCATCTGCAGCAGTATTTCTCCTGGTATTCAAGAGAATATTCCTGTTATCTATGTTAGTAGCCATGGTGTGGTTAAAGATTAAGCCCTAAATCAGCTACCTAGGCCTCGCTGAGTGCTCTAGCAACATGCCTCTTTGTAGTGGAGAAGTTTTAATGAGAAAGGAAGCCTTTTAAAGGGAATATTGAGTAATTAGGAGACTATGTGAGTCTGGTGTCAACTGTGATTCCTGGGAGAAAATGCATCTTTTCCTAAAGCAAAGAGAGTGCAGAAGGAAGAACCACCCAACATAACTCTTTTAGTCTACAAGAGAGAAAGAACACATGATATATAATGGTTATTCCATCTCATCATTGTAGTGGATTATATATATTCCTTCCTTCCTTCCTTCCATCCATCTATTTTGCAATATATTCCATCTCATCATTTATCCACCATGGATAAAGCAATCTATTCTGCATTCAGACTTAGCTTTTCATCAGCTTAAGTAAAATACTTAAAATATTATTCCCCATGCACCCAAATTTGGAAATCGTACCCTATAACAATTTGGGATTTTTCTTTCTCTGTGTTTTCTTACACTGAGGAAAGCCTACACTTATAGTCTATATTTTTAAAAAACAAAAATGCTTTCAAAAAGAAATGCATTTTCAGGGGAAGTTTTAAAAATCCTAAAGAATATTGGCTGGGCACAATGGCTCACATCTGTAATCCAAGCGCTTTGGGAGGCTGAGGCAGGCAGATCACGAGGTCAGGAGATAGAGACCATCCTGGCCAAAATGGTGAAACCCTGTCTCTACTAAAAGTACAAACAGAAAAAAAAAAAAATTAGCCAGGCATGGTGGCACATGCCTGTAGTCCCAGCTACTCAGGAGGCTGAGGCAGGAGAATCTCTTCAACCAGGGAGTCAGAGGTTGCAGTGAGCCAAGATCACGCCACTGCACTCCAGCCTGGTGACAGAGAGAGTCTGTCAAAAAAAAAATCCTAAAGAGTATTAATTAGGAAACATAAAAATTAAATTTTTTTTAAAGACAGAAGCATTATTACCCAACGCCCTAAGAACTGGCTTTGTGAAACTGAAGAGAAATCAGGATGAGTGAAAAACTCTTCAATACTATCTTTTCAGACCACATTGTCAGAATTATTTTCAAGGAGATCAGCATGGAATAGAAAACTACTTGCTGTAAACACTATCTAACTGATTTTCTACCATAGGCATCACTGGCAACTTGACTGAACTATTTGGAGAGTTAGTGTGTGTTCTAAAAAAAAAAACCATACATTTCATTTGTCACCAGCTTCCTGAAAGTGTAAATTCTTGTCAATAGCAGAGCTTATCCTCAAGGCACTCAGCAAGCAAAGTGAAGAGTTGGGTACAGGATGTGGAGCTCTGGCTTTTTAGGCCTACATGCGATACAGCAAAAACCAGTGCTCCTCAGATGTCAGCTCTTCGTTCACTCAACAAGTACGTGTTGATCACCTGCTATGCACCAGGCAGTGAGGCAGGTACTGGGGATATAGTGGTGTATAAAAGAGACATGTCCCTGCCATCATGGGGTTTACAATCTAGTGTAGAAGTCAGACAAGAAGCCATCAACCAAAGGAATGCATCATTTAACATGATGAACCATGAGAGGAGGTGGAATTCTACTAAAAAAGGGTTTTTCAGGGATGGCCTGTCTGAGGATCTAACATTTAAGCTAAGATCTAAAGGATTGAATAGTCCTAAAAGAGGTCACAACAAAAGTGAAGGCTACACTGAGAAAGAGCGTGGCATGTTTGAAGACCTAACATAAAGCCAGTGTGAGTGAAGCAGCGAGGAAAAGGAGACGATAAGGCCGGGGAAGGGCACCATGATAAAGAGCCCCGATTTCATTCTGAAAGTGACAGGAAGCCACAGAAAGGCTTTGTGTTCCTCTGCTTGGGCTTCCATAACAAAATGCTGTGGTCTGGGTGGCTTAAACAACAGATATTTATTTCTCCCAGTTCTGGAGGCTGAGAAATTTGGGATAAAGTTCCATCCCTTCAGTTCCAGGTGAGGGCCATCTTCCTGGCTTGTGAGAGGCATAGAAAGTGCCTTCTCACTGTGTGTTCATAGGGCTTTTCCTTGGTGCACATACATCGAGAGAGTACAAACTCTTCAGTATCTCTTCTTATAAGGACATTGATATTATCAGATAAGGCCCTCCCCTTATAACTCTATTTAACCTTAACTATTTCCATACGGACCTTATCTCCAAATATGGTCACATTTAGGGTTATGACTTCAACATATGAATTTGGGGGGAACACAAACATTCAGACCACAACAGGCTTATAGCAGGGAAATGGCATGGCCTGCGCAACTGATTTCATTTTTTAAAGGCCACTTTAACTAATCTGTGAAGGGTGACTAATAAGGAAAAAGAAAAGCAGCAGAGCAAACAGGAGTTCTGAACAGAGAGAACATGACAAACAAAGGTGGTAAAAGTATTGCATCAGAGAAAAATGTGGGAAAGAATTGAGTAACCAGGTATTTTTTTTAAAGCTTAATATTTAAAGAAAGGGAATAAATAAGATTTGATTATTAAAAAGGAAAATTGAAGCAATGCCTCTTCTAAGTGACTTTTTAAAACAATATCTGTAAGCCGCCCAAGAGGGACAAGCTGTGTGGTTCCCTGTATGGCAATGCTATAGAATTGTTTTGATCATTAGCCTCCTTTCTTGTATTGTCATTGCAATTCATGGTTATGGGGAAATCCAGGAAGGTTCCAAGGTTCAGTTAAGATAGGCCATGAAACATAAAAATACTTATTGGAATGTATACTAGGTTCCTATTGCTGCGTAACAAATTTCCACACAACAGCTTAAAACAACACCTGTTTATTGCACCAGCATTTCTGTAGATCAGAAGTCCAGGCATGGCTCAGCTGGGTCCTTCACTCAGAGTCTCATAAGGTAGAAATCAAGGTGTCAGCTGGGCTGAATTCCTTTCTGGAGGTAGGGGTTCTCAAACTCATGTGGTTGTTGGCAGAATTCAGTTCCTTGTAGATGTATGACTCAGCTCCCTGTTCTTTCACTGACTTCCAGATGGGGTCGACTTTCATCTCCTAGAAGCCACCTGCAGACCTCTTTTAAAGGCTCAGCCCATTTTTCATGTGTTTTTTGGCTACATAAATGTCTTCTTTTGAGAAGTGTCTGTTCATGTCCTTCGCCCACTTTTTGATGGGGTTGTTTGTTTTTTTCTTGTAAATTTGTTGGAGTTCATTGTAGATTCTGGACATTAGCCCTTTGTCAGATGAGTAGGTTGCGAAAATTTTCTCCCATTTATAGGTTGCCTGTTCACTCTGATGGTAGTTTCTTTTGCTGTGCAGAAGCTCTTGAGTTTAATTAGATCCCATTTGTCAATTTTGGCTTTTGTTGCCATTGCTTTTGGTGTTTTAGACATGAAGTCCTTGCCCATGCCTATGTCCTGAATGGTGAAAAAATGCTCACTATCACTGGCCATCAGAGAAATGCAAATCAAAACCACAATGAGATACCATCTCACACCAGTTAGAATGGCAATCATTAAAAAGTCAGGAAACAACAGGTGCTGGAGAGGATGTGGAGAAATAGGAACACTTTTACACTGTTGGTGGGACTGTAAACTAGTTCAACCCTTGTGGAAGTCAGTGTGGCGATTCCTCAGGGATCTAGAACTAGAAATTCCATTCGACCCAGCCATCCCATTACTGGGTATATACCCAAAGGACTATAAATCATGCTGCTATAAAGACACATGCACACGTATGTTTATTGCGGCATTATTCACAATAGCAAAGACTTGGAACCAACCCAAATGACCAACAATGATAGACTTGATTAAGAAAATGTGGCACATATACACCATGGAATACTATGCAGCCATAAAAAATGATGAGTTCACGTCCTTTGTAGGCACATGGATGAAATTGGAAATCATCATTCTCAGTAAACTATGGCAAGAACAAAAAACCAAACACCGCATATTCTCACTCATAGGTGGGAATTGAATAATGAGAACACATGGACACAGGAAGGGGAACATCACACTTCGGGGACTGTTGTGGGGTGGGGGGAGGGGGGAGGGATAGCATTGGGAGATATACCTAATGCCAGATGACGAGTTAGTGGGTGCAGCGCACCAGCATGGCACATGTATACATATGTAACTTACCTGCACATTGCACACATGTACCATAAAACCTAAAGTATAATAATAATAATAATAATAATAAAATAAATAAATAAATAAATAAAGGCTCAGCCCATTAGGTCAGATCTACCCGATAATGGCCCTTTTGATTAACTCAGCTAATTAGGGACCTTGATTACGTCTGCAAAGTTCTTTATGCCATACAACAGGACAATCATAAGAGTGATCTCTCATCATGTCTCAGGTTCCAGTCACACTCAACAGGAGGGAACCCTTGATAACAAGGGTTATCAGGGGATCTTTTTATTCTAGCTACCACAGAATACCACTGAATCCTTGACCCTCGTGTAAAGACTTCACATTATTACAATCTCTTGCTATGCAATGCTCCATAATACACCCCATAATTGCTGAAAATCATGAAGGTTGAACTTTTTGTTTAAAAAAAAAAAAAAAAAAAACAGTCAACACATTGGCTGGAAAATAAATCTGTTTTAAAATGTTCATGTTTTTAAAGGGTTAGCTTCTCAGCTACACCTTCAGGGCTGTTTCAGGCCATCTCAATGTCTTCTATATCGCTTTTTGCAGAAGCTGTCTTTTGGAGTTCATCTTTTAAGTGGGGCTCTTTTCTACAGACTTCAGCTCTCTAAGTTCTATTTTTCCTTCAGTAAGTCATGAGAAATCTATTCAGTAGAATCCAGTTCAACATCTGGCTCTTTGCTTCCTCCCAGTCTCTAGAAGAGCAGTTTTCAAAGTCTGGTTTTGGGCAATCCTGACACCCTGTCAGAAGGTCTTTGAGGTCCTCCTTTTTCAACTATTGGATACATAGCCATGTGCAGCTAGATTTCCTCCACAGACTTCAACCAAAGCAACATATCACAACAGATGGAATGCAGCACCCACAGTAAGCCAGACATGAAGATGTGCAAAAATTTAAAACAATGCCACTCTTCTCATTCAATATTTTTGTTTTGAAAATGCCAAATAGAAACAACACCAGACTTAGATAAGGAGTAACTTTATTTGAAAAGACAATTGCAATAAAGAGAATGCTTTGACCTCAGGATGAGCAAGTGTCTTAAAATTAAACAGAAAAAAGGTTTTTCTTACATAGGGAAGGGTAAGCAGAGATGGCAGGGACTATATGGGTGAGGAGGACAAGCAGGTGGGTGAACAGGTGGAAAAATCAGGTACTTCAATAAGAAATGTTTCTCTTGTGGTTAGTCAGTTCTCAGAAGGAGCTGTTAAGGGAGGATGTTTCGCAGCTTAGTGCTTTAGGCCTTGCTCGAACTTGGGGGCTAGCCAAAGTTTGGGAGCCCATGGGAAGGAGAGAAGCCTGATTAAAATTTGGTCAAGCAAAAGTTCCGTGGATAAGTAATAGACAATCGTGAGCATTTGGTCAAAAACTATAGTCATTTTTCATGAAAATAATTATGTGTTTATAAGAAATGAGTCTGTTATTTTGTGGATTAATAAATATTTTTTAAATGTTTCAGGTTTAAATTTTGTGCAGTAAATGTCAAGAGATACAACCCCCATAAACAAAAGCTCTTTGGAGGCCTCAATAATTTCTAAGAATATGAAGGGATCCTGAGACCAAAATGTTCAAAAACCACCACTCTAGATTATTCTAGATAACTGTGCCCATTAATCCTAGAGCAATGATGGGACTTAGAGGTTTTTTTCATTCACTCCTTTCATACTGTGGATAAATTGAAACTTAGGGTGGCCATGTGACTTGCCCAAGATCAGTTAGTAAAAAGCATCACTAAGTTTTAAATACTGATCTCCACTTTCCTAACCCTATGTTTACCCTACTATTGCTATACATTTTCAGATGTGTCTATTTTGTATCCAAACTTTGAGAACAAGTCTCTGTCTTATACTTCTTTCATATACTTCAGAGCTGCTGGCATATGTCTCAAATAATCAAATGATGGGTGCTGAAAATTCTCGTTGGATGAATGTATACAGGAATAAAGGAGAGAAGGAAAGACAAAAGAGAGAGAAGGAAAGACGGACGGATGGAAGGAAGGAAGGAAGGAAGGGAGGGAGGGAGGGAGGGAGGGAGGGAGGAAGGGAGGAAGGGAGGGGAGGAAGGAAAGTCTTTTATGAACCCATAGGCCTTGAAACCATTGCACTCTCTCAGCAACACCCACATACAATAATCTCTTAATTATTTCCAGGCTCCAGGGACACAAAAATCTGGTCTACAAGAAACTCCCAATATCCTCCTTAAAAGTCTACACTGAAGGCTTACATATCCAAAGAAAGGCTCATAGAAGCAGCATGGCTTGTACCATCCTCATGTGCACAGCCTCCCCGGAAACCACAGCAGGAACATCACTGCTGCTTTGCTCTGTTCCACTCTGTTCCCCACACACCTATGGCTTCACAGACTCCTGAAACCTATGGGGGTTCAACTGGACAAAGGGAAAAGGCAGACAGAGCAGTGTGTCAAGACAAGAGGTCCAGTCATGGTGTGATGGAGCAGAGGTACAAGAAGGAGACAGGGTCAGAACAGATGGTAACTCCTAAAACAGTCTGCTTTTAAAAAGCCAAAGAAACAAGAAAGGCTATTGATCTTTTAAGAAAAAGGAAACAAAAGCTAGGAAATAGTTGGGTAAAATCACTTCTTAACAAAGAAACACCAGAGCGCCTGGCTAGCTCAGTCAGTAGAGCATGAGATTCTCAACAAAGAGAAAGCATCCTTTCTTGTGTTAAGGCCATACTATTGCACAGGGTTTTATTCAAACTTTGCACAGGATTTTATTCAAACTTTTTTCTGCTGTCCCAGAAATATTATTCAGACCTCAACTCTAGAGATTAGAATATAAAGGTGGGAGTCTGTGGGTGGAGTGATATTAGCTTGACTCCAATTGCTGACTTCATGACCACTGATGAGGGCTTAAGGGCAGTTCCATGATGTTCATTTGTTTTCCTTAGTCAAGTTAATGCCAGCTAACTTTGGCCAGAAATTGATTAATCCTGCTCAGGGTGCTAGGAAATTCTAGATGTAGCTTGCAGATCTATCTCATTTCTCCACTGTCTTCGGTCAGTTCACACAGAATTTCAAAAACTATCTCAAATCCATATATTTGCCCTTCCTACACTGCTAGGGTTCAAACTGCCATTGTTGCTCATCGTGTTGGTCAAGATCCAGTTAGGAAAATAAAATCCAAGCTCTGAGTAGAGGAAATTGAGAGAGCTCATTACAAAGGTGTTGGGAGCGCTGCAAAGACAACCAGGGAATGAGGATGTGACCCAGAGATCAGTAGGGAGTCCCTGTCACCTCCAGGGTTGGGGGAATCTTGGAAGGAGATGGTATTGCTAAAGTTCAAGAACTGAGGAAGGCAGGTAGAAATAGAAATCATGTAGAAGACTGCCCTGCAGGATCTGGGGCCACAGACAATGGGACTATCCAGTGGGTCTATGTGGAAACAGCTGACACCAAAGAGGACCAGCATTGCTGGGGTTGCCCCATGAAACAAGGAGGGACAATGGAAAATACCCTGGCTTCTCCCTTTTTCTAGTTCTCAAATCTCCCTCCACAGCCTCCTATCAGTATAACCCACACAAAAGCAGGTTGGCTGAGCAGTTTGGGAAATATACTTTGTTTCGTATGAGAAGGGTGGAGAATGGATTTGAAAACAAGCAGGCAAGTGACCAGCACATTCACCAACCCCATGAAAGTTTCCTCCCAACTGGTCTCTTGGTTTTCATTCTTGCTGCCCTCCCATCTTTTCTCTAAGTTGGGATCTCTTTAAATGGATTCTTATCACTTCCCTTCTTCTACCCTTCAGAGGCTAACACTTTGAGGATAAAATCTAAACTCTCTACCATGGTCTACAAGCCCCTGTGTGGTCCTTCATCTGCTCATCTTCCCAGCCTCATTTCAGTCACTCTCCCCCTCACTCACCGAGCTCCAACCCCATGAGCTGTCTTCTACTCCCTCCAATGTGTCAAACTGCAGGCCCTTCACACCTGTCCTTCCATATGTCTGGAAAGATCTATTCCTCCTGCTTTGGCTAAATGCTACTTTGTCCTATGGCTTTCAGCTTACATGTCATTTCTTGGGAGGGGCTTTCCCAGACCTTCCCCATTTCAGTTAGATGTAACTTTTGTGGTCTTAATCCCTGTATGTTTCCTCCATGGTACCTAACAATATTGACAGGAATATATTTGCTTGTGTCTCTATTTTTTTTTTTTTTTAACATCAGCTTGCCACTTGTCTGGAACCTGAACAGTGGGGATATCACCCAGTCTTGTCCCTGAGGTGGCTGCTGCATCTAGCTCCATGCCTGGCGCAGATAGGTGCCCATTAAAGAATGGTAGAGGATAAACACAGAGGGACAGTGTGATGAAAGCATGTTATTTAATTCATAAGCTTTTCCAAAGTCCGTCTAGTCTCCGTTCTGCCCCTTCGTTGAGAAACCCAGGAACTAACCATCTTTGAATCAAGTCTCCCCAGTGGTAAATAGATTTGCAAAGCTGCTATTGCTAAATTGAGCTTCAAGGATACATTTTTTTGACTTCTGTGTTTGGAAGGACAAAAAGTTCATCATGTCCTTCAGAGAATAACTCTTGCTGAGAAAACAGGAGAATTCTGAAGCGGCTGGTTACCTTTGTGCAACAACATGTGAAAAAGCTTCCCCCTTTTTATTTCCAGTCAACACTGTAGCTTGTCGTTATTTTTTGTGTGTGACTATGATTCTGTTATGCTTTGTAATGTGCATTTAGTAACATAAGGATATCACAGTATGTTTATGTTACTCACAAAAGACCATAACATTCTTTCTGGATGTGAGCACATTTTTAAAAAAAAAACAAACGAACAAAACAAACAACAACAACAACAACAAAAGCTCTTTTAAGTAGGTTTTGTTTTTCAAACAGGAAAGGCTACTGGTTTAATACAAGTCAAGGACACATCCAGGGTTGTAACCACGGCCCCTCCTTGTGGCAAAACACTTGCAATGACTCCAAATACCATCTCTATTATATCCACTCTATCTAACCTTTATCAGCAAACCAACAGAGGAGCACCCTACCCAGGCAATCTTTGTCTGGAATTTCAGCCATGGCTTTGAGACATTTCTCATCGTTTCCTTACCACACTCCCCAAAGCATTTTCTTAGTGGGACAGCCCTCAAGTCTTTAATTCCAGCTTGTTATTTCTCTTCTTACAGAGCTAAGCGTGTTATTAATAACAGCAACGAAAAAATTAAGTATGGTGTGCACACTAATCTAAAATTTTGAGCTGGCAATTAGTTGGAGTGAAATGCAATTAGATGTTTTCCTTCAAGTCCTAATTTACATGCTGGAAAACATGGGCAGCCTTTGCAAGTAATTGCAAAAATAAGCCCTGCTTTTTGTGTTTGTGTACAAATACGAAGCCCCCCAGCACACCTGCCTTTGCCTAAATAGAATAGAGTCCCAGGCGTCTCCTTGCTTTATGATCACTGAGATATACAGCAGAAAAGGAACTGATCAGCCTTTAGGTGAAAATGTGTTTTCTCTCCACTGCAGAAATTTAGTATTAATTGACATTGACGTTACCCATGGAGAACTGGGGTGCATAAATAAGTCTGCCAGTTTCTCCAAGTAACCCCATGAGGTGAATTGAGGCTCTTCAGAGCTGCAGCACCCCTTTCTGTGCACTCAAAGTAATAGCTGATACAATTGAATCCGTTAAACACTTCATGAGCATCTACTTTATACAACACCGCTAGGAGCCCTGGAGGGAACATATCAAATGAGATACTGTTGACATCTTCAGGAGGGTACAGTCTAGTAGACCAGACAAGACACAGATGCAAATATCAACAACGGATGGGCTCCATGGGTGTAAAGAGGTTACACCCCTGGCAGCTGCACCTCAGTGTCTCCTGAGGAACAAGAAGAAGTGGAGGTGTCTCAGCGAATATATCAGCACCCCAAGAAAAAAATCTAGTTTCAGCTCAAAGCTCAATCAAGAAGTTATTCTTGTAATACAAGGATATGGAGGGGGAACTTCAGATCATTGCAGAAAAGCAAAGTACAGAAAGAGGAAAGTAGGGTGATTTTGCAGAACATAAAAGCAAACGAACAATGAGAACACATGGACACAGGAAGGGGAACATCACACTCTGGGGACTGTTGTGGGGTGGGGGGAGGGGGGAGGGATAGCACTGGGAGATATACCTAATGCTAGATGACGAGTTAGTGGGTGCAGCGCACCAGCATGGCACATGTATACATATGTAACTAACCTGCACATTGCGCACATGTACCCTAAAACCTAAAGTATAATAATAATAAATAAATAAAGCAAAGGAAAAATCCAGAACTATGTGTTTTCTGCAGAAAGCATTAGGGCTCTGATAGAAGTAAGCAACATCTTAGTACAGATAAGTGTTCAAAACAAGGAGTTACACATAGAATCCAAGAGCCAGTAGAACTTGGATGATACAAAGAGGAAAAAATAAAGAAACCAGCACAGAACAGAAACCTTTCTGTTGGCCACACTACTGAGCATTTTATGAATTCCTTAGTGAGGAGAAAATTAGCAAACATCGGAATCCTCCCAATATATAATGTATAAGTCCTTATTTATAAGTAATTTTGCCTTCTAACTCCACATGGTTCTCATGTCATAGCATGGGTTCAGTTATTATTTACTTACCCTTACCCCATATTGTTTCAAAAATAATTTAAAGCAGCTAACATTTTTATTTTCTTCATAAAGTCCCAAGATAAAGAGCTCCTTTTAGATAGTATCATATACACAAATGGCAGTGATTATGACACCTTGTAAAATGACACAAGTGTCAGGACTTTGTTGTGCCTGAGTGCACTATAGATTACAAAAATGCAAAGTGCTGTAGTCAGGATACAAACAAAGAAAAGAAGTAACTGCAGCTGGAGAGACCAGGAAGAGAGCCTCATGTGGGAAGTACCGCTTGCAGGATGGATGGGAGTGTAGGAAGAGAGGCATTCCTGACATTGAGAATGGTGTGTGCAAAGACATGGAGGTAGGAAAGGACCTAACTGTACACATTTTAGAAAAGAAGAAAACAGAGAAATGCTTTGTCATTTATGTTCTCAGTTTTTTAAAAGTCCTTGCTCTTGTTCCATATCAGGAATACTCAGGAGATGAAAAATAGCACAGAACTTTTTTCCCTGTGACAGACAATGAGATGCTAATGGAGCCAGCCTCACACTAGGTGAAGGTCCATTGCATAGGGTTATGGGTTATGATGGGATTTCAGAGTGAATATTCTTCTTAAAAATATTCTTACATCCTTATATTTGGCTTACCTTGAATTTCTCTACAGGAGCAAAATGTTTCATTTTACAACTGGCAATAGTGTTTTAAAGGCAAATACTTTTAGAAAAGGCCACAGAGGGCGGGCGTGGTGGCTCATGCCTGTAATCCCAGCACTTTGGGAGGCCAAGGCGGGCAGATCACCTGAGGTCAGGAGTTCGAGACCAGCCTGGCCAACATGGTGAAACCCTGTCTCTACTAAAAATACAAAAATTAGCCAGGCATGGTGGTGGGCACCTGTAATCCCCGCTACTCGGGAGGCTGAGGCAGGAGAATGGCTTGAACCCAGGAGGCGGAGGTTGCAGTGAACTGAGATGGAGCCATTGCACTCCAGACTGGGCAGCAAGAGTAAAGCTCTGTCTCAAAAAAAAAAAAAAAAAAATAGAAAAGGCCACAGAATGACTGTTATTCCCATGACGTATCTATCTATCTGTCATGTCTGGCCAGTTTAGCTAAAGAAGGAAGCTTCAGACCTGAAACAGGGACCAGGTTAAGGTCCAGGTTTGAGTTAGGATGCAAGCAGGGAAAAAAGGTCCAGAAGAAGGTTGGTAGTCAGAATGACTACTGTGGTCAACTTCCTATGTATATGGGAATGAGTTCTTGGTGCAGAAATGTCCCCTAGATTACTGAGTCAGGCAAGGAAAATTCAGTCACTAAACATTGATGTAGCTCTCTAATAATAGCAAGCCTTCCCATAAAACTCAGCACAAAGTTATCCAAAGACCTCAAAATTGCTTCTCCATTATTTGCTGCCTCCAGGTTTTCATGAGATCTTTTTAGTCTTCAAGGAAGACCAAAGCTGTGGAGTGCTGAACAATTATTTAAAGAAAAACTCATTTTAAAACATGGGCTTATTTTAATTTATTAAAATATGCAAGGTAATGCATGCTGGTTTGGAGGAGGGAGAGCTGCCATAGAAATGAAGAAATTGAAGGACCCCTGCTTAATGCCATCCTAGAAGGTGTTTCTAAACAAGAGTGGCATGACCAAGGAGGGGCTCACTTTTTGTGGGAAAGGAAATATAGGTTGGTAAAAATGAGAGCTGCTTTTATAAAGGGAGCATTACTAAATGGAAAGGGGAGTGTGAGAGCTGTCATCTACAGTCTCACACTCTTCAGGAGATGTAAAGAGGGATCACAGGCAATTAGAAATGTTTTGAGCTAGCTAACTCTCCCAGGTAAGGTTAAGCTTAGCAAGAAGACCCCTGCCAGACTATGGCTCCAGCTTTGATCTACACTCAGTAAGCAGCTGGCCTTCTGACCTTTATCAAAAGCATGTTTGAGTGGATGAAAACATGAAGTGGAAGATGGTAGTTACGAAGTATCCAGGTATCCATGGTTAATTGCATTAACCCTCACTTGTCTATCTGTACATTGTGTAAGGGTCCTTTTGTTCTTTGTATATGGGTCCTATAGGCACAGAGCATAGCCCAGGGAGCTCCCCACTTTCTTCATCAGCGATCTGGAAATTTACTTATTTCCAGACACCAACTGTATTGTTACAGTGTTAATGTATTCTTTCATGTTCCCTGCTGGGAATGACTTTCAATAATGACCAACTATCCTAATAGGATGATTTCCTGGTTTAAATTGATTCATGTCAATAGGCAGGTAAGAAATAGGATCCTGTATCAGGGTAATGGTTTTTTAAAAATACATAATTCCTAGAAAAAAATATGGATGTTAAAATCCACAGGGCTTGGTTATTCATTGGATTTGGTTGAAGACTAGGGGACTGTGAATTGCGGGACTGAACAGAGGATGGTGACATCAGTTGAAGTAGAAAATAGACTTACACGCAGAACTCAAGGTACCTGAGGGTCACTATATTGGTAAAGAAAGGTCAAGCTTTTCTGTGGCAACAAATCACCTCAAATCTCTGTGACTTAAACTTTTATTTCTTGCTCCTACTATAGCCCAATGCAGTTTAGACAGCTCTCCTGGAAAGCTCTCCTTAAAGGAGTAGCTCAGGAATCCAGGATCCTCCCACATTATAAATCTGCTATCTTGCAGAGCACTGCTTCCAGTCATGAGGACAGGAGAGGGAGATGTGTAGAATCAGTGCATATTATTCCCACTCACATCAATACAACAGCTAGTGTTCATTCATTTGGTCCCAAACTAAATGCAGGAGAGGCTAGAATTTATAGTCTTCCTGTGTGCCCAGGAAGAGGAGCAGGGTTAGATAAGCATCAAGCCTGTCTCTGCTACAGATACCCAAATGACAATAACTAGCAGGTAGCCAAATAGACCCATCTAGGGTTCAGGGAGAGTAGGACATGAATCAGAGCTGGAGGGGTAAATGTAGACATGGTCAACCACTTAAACCTAGAATAATAAATGAGATCCAAGGAAAATATATATAAGAAGAAAAGGAGGGAAACCTAAGGAACAGCAACTTTTAGAGTCAGAGACAGGACACTGAAAAAGATGGCCAACGTGGAAATTCACAGGGAAAAGATGAGGAACATTGAAAGTACAACAAAGAAATTCTCTTCTAGGAATTGAGATAAATTCAGCATTCATTGAAGTGAAGCTAGTTAATAGTGAAGTGACCATATTTACAGACCCAGAAATGTTAGCTCATTCTGACCAGAAATTTTCATTCTTTCTCTGTAATAGAGGAGTTCTGGGATTTGTGGTTTGGATGCTGGGACAATAGCATTTCTAGGAATTTCTAATGGATTCATAGAAATTATATCAGGATAACAAGAAAACACCTCCAAAACAGTTGGTATCTATAAAAGGGAAGGTGAACTGAGCTGGGAGCCATAAGAAGTGAGTTCTAGCTCTGGTTCTACGTGGCCATGCTGAGGTCATTTCGTCTCTCTGGATGTCAATCTCTAAATCTCTGAATGTGGGGATGGCCCTTCCAGTAACAGTAACAAGGGTGATATTCACTGAGTACTCATGGTGTGCCAGAGCTTACTCTAAATTCTTTTCACAAATTATCTCATTTATTCAGTTCTATTCATTTCAATCCTGTGAAGGAGATACTATAAGAATCTCCATTTTACAGATGTGGAAACTGAGGCTGATAGAAGTTAAGTAAGTTGCTCATGATCACATACGAAATTCTGGCACAGGCAGATAGAAACCTAGGCTAATGGTGCTCTCAAACTTTCACTCATTTATTCAGTAAATATATAATGAGCACTTCACAGACATAGCCCCTGCTCTTAGGGAGCATTTTTCCAAGAAACAGAATGCTAAGCACAGAGGTCTTTGCCCTCCAACATCCAGGCTGAGGGGCTAATCAAGAGCCATGCTCCCCTAAGTACATGCCTCCTCATCTGGGTTCTAAATAGAAGAAATTTAAGCCAAGAAATTGATGGGCCCTCAGTACCCGTGAAAAGGCACTTTTCCATTTTTGAGAAGATGATTCTCCCATCTTTGTTAGCTAGAGTAGTTTGGTAATTAGGTTCTTTATCACTTTGTCAAAATGGAGTAAGAAGAGCTAAACAAAGCTAGACTTCAATGACCTGTATTCCATCAATATGAAGAAAATGTATAAGGTGACCCAATTTCTAAGCCCTTTTGAAGGTAAAGAGTTTAGTCTTCTCGCATACAAAGAAAAGGTGTTTTTCTATCTATTTATCAATTTATATAGTGTAATATTCTCATTATAATAAACCATAGAATTTAATGTATTATACAAGATTATCAATATGATCATGTAATGCAAAGTTCCAGAGAAAAACTACAATAACACAGTAAACTAAACTGGTTTATTATTTTACTTTTTAATTTAAATTTAAGTGCATTCGTTATTCCCCTATAATTGTCAGGAAAATTAAATTCTCTTTTCCAATTAAAATAAAATCAAAATGTTTAGCTGTTGAGCCTTTCTGAGCTCTCCATAAATCCCATTTAACAGGTAAAATAAAAGCCATATCTGGCACCCTATCAGTCTCCAACAGTGTTATTATATACACATCACACACAGCAAAAAGATGGTGACTTTTTTTAAATTTTGAAAGCCCAACTCCAAAAAAGATGCCTTGTTAATGGTGATGTTTTCTATATTATTGAGTCTTTTCACTACTATGTCACTAGGGCCTAGTCCAGTGCTGGGTCATGGTACATATTCACTATTTAGTTGTTGAATGATTTGAATAGATAAGAGTATATTATTTACTAAGTAAACAGCAGTAAACAAGGCATATAAGGTCCTTAAAATCAAGAAATGTACATTTGTATAGTGAGGGGTAGGAAATGTAAAAAAAATAAGATAACTTATTCTGGCAAGAGATCATAGTTACTAGTATGCTCTTATTTAAAAAAAAAAAATCTTATTTATACCATTGGAAGTCGTCTTCTTTAACTGAATAAATAAAACTTCTGGAAGAATGAACATGGTATGATAGAAGTAGGCATCCCACCAGCCCATTCTGTCTACTCAAGTCTGGTAATCCACCTTGACCAGCCTTGCATTCTGTTCCTTTAATAAACATATGTCCACATCACCCCAGCTCCAACAAAGCAACTACTAAAACAGCCTGAAATGTCCAGATGTTGCTAGTCTTTCACATAAGGACAAAAAAATTTAGTTATTCTGCAGGACAGGAACTAAAGGTTAATGTTATCTAGGTCTATAGATATACAATTGCAATGGTACACATAAGCATGAGTTGTGTTAGCTGGATGTATACCCATCTTAAATGTTTTACTCACATAGTTTTAACTTGTCCCCATCTGGCTGAAAGTAAATACAGTAACTCCAGGCAAAATTAAACCCAAGAAAAGTCTGTCTTAGGTGCTCAGCCTTCTCTTTCTGTACCCTGCTATCTTATGCTCACATAATCACTATATCTGTTAGGGTTTGTGAGGAAAATGGAAACCATTCTAGGTATTTCAAGTAGATTATAGTTTAATTCAAGGAATTAGGAACTTCCAAAATTGTTGGAAGGGCTTGAGAATAGCAAACAATGAACTCAACTACAACACCAAAGAAAACTATTTGAAGAGAAAAAAAAAAGGCTCAGATTTTGAAATTTAATTTTTAGATATAGCCTAAAGAAAGTAGCCCCGACTTTCTCAAAGAACAAAAATTGCCCATCAAAAAATCTATTCACATGCTCTGTGCCTTTCTAAGGAATTCTGGCTTCAAAAGCCGCTTTCTAAAATTTAAGCCTTTCTTGATAGTCATATCTTTACAATTCCATGGAAAATGGCTATTTACTCTAAAAATGTCATTTGTAATTTGAAAATAGAAAAAGAAAAGTTCATCCACTATTGAGAGGGCTGTTTTCAGCAAAAGAAACCATCCAAAGGTCAAAGATAATACAATCATGAATCCCAAACTTTATTACCATTTTGCGTAGGTTAAGGTATTTTGAAAAAATGCCCCCCATCCTGCCCCATACCCTTTTTAAGCCCCAGGAATGTGTAGTTTGCTTAAGAATCACAGGTAGCAATATTACTCAAATATGCTAGGTCTACAATTTACCTTCTCATATTCAACAATCTGATAAAATCATTCCATAAAGCAATTTATGTTGTATCACTCTATTACCTTAAAGGTAAAATTAAACTGTAAAGAGAAAAAAATTCTAACTAAAATAAAAATGCAGTTTACAGCCTACATTACTTCTAGCACCAAAGAGTGTTCTATTTCTCTATTTGTATTTGTAATAAGGGCCCGTAGTTTCTAATTCTCTTTGAAGCTCCGCTCATGCTGGCATTCCCTGCCATGACAAATACCTATGTCAGTTCTTTGCTTCCAGAGCTGCACAAATATCTGCTCTCTTTTCAGATGGTACTTGGCCCCAACTGGCTAAGACTGTGGCCATAATCACAGCTGGGAAGCAACACCTCTGTGGGGGATTTCATAATCTCCATGCCTTTTCCTAAGTCAGAATAAAGAAGATGACATCTGCACAGCTCCTCTTCTTAGTGCCTTCACTACTCGTTATCCCCATAAGGATTGGTTACTCATTAAGCAGAAGATTGGCTTTACACCTGTCACTTGGCTTCTTCTGTTTTCCTTGCTTTGTATTTGGATACAAAGGGGTGCATTCCTTTGCTGCTTAAATATATTCAACGTTAATTTCCAAAGGACAGGAACGTAGTAGACCATCCCTCCAGGGAGCTGGTACTCAGATATTTTGATCCAGGTTCTACTTTGGCAGAGAAAAAGAGCCCATGACCTTCCTTATCTTTATCATGTCCACAAAAGAACAATCAAAATTTAAAAATAGAGCAGAACCAAAAGCCATTAAAAATGATAACAGTACAGGAATTTTCCAAAATGACTAGTCAAAGTACAACCTAAAAAAGTCTACCTATTTATTCACTTATGTAACTGCAGCAACTGAATACCGTGACTCATCCAAGATCATACTGGAGAAGCACTGATAACAAAACATCTTGTCCCTAATTTCAAAAATTCCACCCAACTACTTGTATATATGGAAGACTAGAGTTTTGTAACAATAGTAAGCATCATGTAACTACCAGAGAGCATTATTATTGTTATTATTTCAAGCAACAAAAACACATTCTGGACAACTTCAGTTAAAACTGTCCTGAGGGAGGGAAGAAATTGGTTGAAAGGGGAATGAAAGAGAAGCCAATGTGTTTTGGAAAGAATGGGAACCCAGCATCTACGGAGATAAGCAGCAGGAAGGCATAGACAGGCTGTTTAGTGACCCACCATGCAGGGAATAAGATGAAGCCATTTCCATTTTGGCCCATTACACTGAAGAGTGGAATTTCAGGAAGACATCCTCTAACCAGCTCTGAACTGTTTTTACAACACCACTTCTGGCACCAAATGTGTGGGTTTTCCCTTACACCAACCAATTCTCCATTCTCCAGATACCCACTGGGTATTGTATAATTCAATTCCATTCTGACACTAACTACCCAGGGTTAGCATAGACCCCACAGATTAAAGGTGCAGTCCCACAAGTCTGGGCCACTTGAACTTCTGATCAACCACTCTAAAGCCAGAGGGGTCCCATAGCCCCCTCCTTGGGTTTGATAATTTGTTAGAATGGCTCCCAGAACTCAAGAAAACACTTTACTTGCTATTACCAGCTAATTAGAAAGGATACAACCCAGGAACGATCAAATGGAAGAGATGCACAGGGCAAGGAGTGAGAAGGGTGGGTAGGGAAAGACACAGAGCCTCCATATCCTCTCCAGGCTCATCACCCACTCAGCACTAAGATGTGTTTACCCACCTAGGAGCTTTCCAAACCCTGTCATTTAGGGTTGTTTGTTTTGGTTTGGTTTGGTTTTTTAGCAGAGGTTCCATTATATAGGCATGATTGACCTAATCATTGGCCATTGATGATTAAGTCAATCTCCAGTCCCCTCCCCCATGTCAGTTCTACCTCTAATCACATGGTTGGTTCCTCTGGCAACCAGCCCCCATCCAGAAGCTATCTAGGGCCCCAAGAGTCAATCATTAGCATAAATTCAGGTGTGGTTAAAAGGGGTTCACTATGAATAACAAAAGATGTTCTTTTTACCCCATCACTCAGAAATTTCAAGGGTTTTAGAAGCTCTTGTGCCAGGACCCAGGGATAAGCAAATACATATTTCTCACTGTATCACAATGTCACATCAGCCTTGCTCAAGTCACATACTTACCCCTTGGCCAGTGGAGGACTGGGCACTGTGACTGACATTGTCACCAAGAACAAGGTGAACTGAGGCTGTGCTGGAGAAAACACAGATGTCACAGGAGCACAGAAACACCGGCTTCCAGGCTTCATAATAGAGTGCAGATCAGACTCTGAGAAATCTCAAGTCACGTGATAACTTTTAACAGGCCAATTCATAGCTTAGATGTAAATAATTCTTAGCAACCCTTTGTTATGGACTGGACTGTATCCCTTAAAATTCATATGTTGAAGGCCTAACCTCCAGTGTGACTGTATACAGAGATAGGCCTTTATGGATGTAATTAAGGTTAAATGGGGTCAAAAAGATAGTTCCCTAACCCAATAGGACTGGTGTCCTTATAAGAAGAGGAAGCAACATCAGGGGTGCACAGAGGAAAGCCCATGTGAGGACACAGTGGGAAGACAGCCATCTGCAAGACAAAAGAGAGGCCTCTGGAGAAACCAAATCTGCCAACACCTGGATCTTGGACTTCCAGTTTCCAGAACTGTAAGAAAAATTAATTTGTGATGTTTAAGCCACCCAGTCTGTGATATCTTGCTATGACAGCTCTAGCAGACTAATATACCTTTGGGATTTTTTTAAACAAAGTCTAAAGAATTGTGTGTCGTTTTCAATAAAAATTGAAAAGAAGACAAGCCTCTTCTGATGCATCACGGACCCCACAGCCATCCAGGTGATCACATAACAAGCCTTGGAGAACTCCTCCAAGAGAACATGTTCAGTTAAGCAACTGTTCCAATCTTGCTTCCATTTAAACCTCAGCACATTTTATAAACTCAACAAGATGGGCTATTCAACAATTATTACCAAAGTCATTTTCCTATCAGCCTGACTAAACCTTTCACAGTCCAAGTGTAAGATACACACTAATTTAATTCTGTTTAGCAAACAAGTACCAAATGCTGCTGTTTGCTGAGCACTAAACTAGCCTCTGATAATGCAGAGAAAAATCAGATTTACTCCCTGACCTCAAGGAATCAGAGAGTAATGGAGAAGACAATGTGAAAACAAATCTTTAAATTCACTGTTATAATATTTATGTAAGGTATAATGGCACCATGTTTTTCAAACTCAAGAGTTACTATTCTACATGGGCACAAGAAATGATGACAGAGAATATCCAAATTCATAGGGTAAAAATGGTTCATTATCCTGCAACATCGATTGTATTAGAAAACAGGGGAACTAAAATTATGCTATTTAACTAGTAAAGAATAGTATTTCTATAATTTAGTCTACATGAAAAATTCAAGTTGGAATGGCAGACCTCAGGAACTACCATCATTCACTCTGTCTTGTACTGGGGCTATTTAGACAGAAATTTTTGAAAATCACTAAAAGGGATCCAAAGCCATCATTCACATCTCCCCTTGATTCTCTCTCCTTACTGATAATATAAAGTGGGTGATTTATTCTTGTAATTATTAGTAGTTTGTGCTTTTTAATCTTTGTGGAATTCATGTGTATAATACTCAGTTGTTTTCCTCAATCAACTTTTTTTACTGTGATTCAATGTCCCTTGAAACTAAAAAAAATCCACTTGCCCTACTACAATGTCTCCAAAAGAATATTAAAAATCATATGCAAATGAATATTCAAATCCCATTAAAAATATGCAGAAGGTCCTTTGCAGAGTTTAGTTGTTAATAGAGAAAATTCCTCTCAATATAAGAGATGTCTGTTTTATTTATAAAGATATATATCTAGGAAGCATCTCACCCACCAAGATAAAATGAATTTGGATAGCATCTAAATACATCCAGATATCTTCACAGGCCAAAGACAAGTAGAAAATTATTTAAAAGGAAATGACTAACAGAATTTACTGTCTGAAGTCCATACTTTTATCATACTTATAAGACATTTTTTCAAGATATATATTAAACTAGATCGAAATTTGAGTAGTTTCTTCTGGAACAAAGCACTTACCAAAAATAAGACACCAAACTGAACAAGGAAAGACTCTCTTTTTTGAGCTGTTTCTCCCATTGTGCATAATCCCTTGTTGATCTCATGATATTCTACATTTCTAAGTCTGAAAGTCAGTCAATAGACAGGTATTTATTAAGTACCAGTTGGGTACAGCAGCTGGTTCTGAGAATTGTGGGGAAATAAGAAAACATGGTTCCCCCTGATACGAGGTTTATTTGCAGGGATAAAACCTACCCTCTGCTGCTTAGTGTCTCTAGAGGCAAAAGTCTTTTAAAACTGCTTCAGCATCCAATCACATCTTTGACTCTCAATGGAAAGTCAGTTAATGGAGTTTCTGATAGTCAATCAGGTAACTTAGATAAGTTCACTTAGGTTTACCTAAGTAAACCAACAGGGCTACAGGTGACATAATCTCAACCTCCAACTTCCTTCCAAAGATAGTTTTATTAACTAACTTAAGGAAAAAGCTATATCATACCGTTTATATTTTTATAAACTGCACATTATTTATTAAATTAACCAGAAAATTGTTCCAAGAACTTTCCATTGTTCATGGATATAAAATAGCAATGAGAGTAACTTGTATCTTTATATTATTTTTATTTGTGATACTTGTTTTCATTTTCATTTGTTACTTCCTCATCTTAATTTTCTGGCATTATTAACATTGTTTTATTTTCTACTTTTGAGATTTAGAAATACCAAAGGACATAAACAATCTGTAAAACACAAAAGAAAACCAGAAGTTGAAAGTCTGAGACACTCCTTAAAAATGAACACAAAACACTTGGGTACATTTGAGCCATATGACATGGGCAATGGAAAATGTTTGCTATGATATGCACCAGTGACCACGAATTTGTTCTTTTTTCAGAAAAAAATACTGGTGCAAACCTCCCTAAATACATTAATATTCCAATCTTTATTGACTCATTTGATGGGAAAAATAAGTTATTGTACAAGGGTTTCTTGGTATTTGTGTGTTATGTTGTGTTGCTTATTTGTTTTGCATAAAAGTGAGATTATAAGGTTGAACCAAGATTTATGACTGTGGGACTAGGGAAGATGAGGAGACTAAGAGAAGAGAAATAAAAAAAGAGTCATGAATTAAGAAAAGATGTTTATATTTGAGCTAGTGCATTCTTATGACATATGACTTCGTGAAAGATTCTCCTAGGAGGCAAGACATATGAGAAGGGATATTATAACCTCAAGCTAACAATAAACTGCAATATGGCAACGTTCTCTCCTTGAACAACATGGTTCTTCTCACCTGTACATAATTTTAAGTCATTTTTGCACAATATGAGAAAAAATGCAGCGAATTCCTTTGAAGGTGCCCCTACTAACAGACCCACAAATCACAACTGGTCACAGGGGCAGAAGGAACATCAAGAATCTCATTGGGCAAAACTGTGATTTTTTTTTTTTTTTGAGAATTCACTCTTTCTCTATAAACACCTACCTCCTCCCTGTTACTTGTATCACTTGTAGAAATAAGTATCATGGAGCCTGACTTTCTGGATTGAATTCTTGGTTTAGCCAAGATTGCTGCTGAAGATTATTTTGTGAAGACTGAATATGATATGATATGCAAAGTATTTAACATATAGTGAGGGCTCAATAAATGTCAGGGAGAGACAAGGACAGGTAAGTGGTGGGTAGATAGGGAAGAGAGAGGGAGAGAGAAAGTATTCTCTTCTTTCATTATTTAACTTTCACTTTTGAAATAAAAGTTTATATTACATGGAATCCCGAAGGTGTTACCACATGTGTGAAATCATAGTTTAAATTTAGGGAGTTTAATTTAAAAACGCAGAGATGTTGGGTAATTTACTGATTATAATTGAAAATTCTGTTGAGTAGTAATGCTGTCTGGCAGTCTTTTTGTTCTTAGATCAAGGCACCTCATTCTATAGCAGTCAAACATTACAATTTGAAATCAGCATCTTTCATTGTTCTGAGCCATTTATTCTTCAAATCAAATTCACTTTTTGGTTAGATAGGATCCTAGTAATAATATTAGGCAAAGTCTCAGTATATGAAAACTGTTAGGAATAAATAATTTGTGTACAATTTAAAGCAAAAGTATGTAGATAGACTGTTTCCAGCCAGTACAGAATGGTACCGGCTACTACCACATTTGCCTCCTGCTAAAGATAACTCTAAAACTGGACAAAGTACATACATCAACTGTTTAAGACATTGAACAGCAGACAGTACAAGGCTATTTTCTTTATGAGTAGGAATCTCATTAAGTGGAGACTGGTGGACTCAGTGAGCTGAGGAAACAATGATTGGAGTTCTAGGTGATCAAAGTGATTGGAGCAGGGTACTGGAAAGAGAAAGCTGCACAGATAAAGTCAGGCTCAGAAGGAAGGTGGGGGATTCAGAGTGGGTTCTTGGCCAAGGTCTAGATTGTGTAAGGTAAAATGGAAGAGATTGTCTGCGTAGGGCCAAGCCATGATTTTTAAGAAGGTTTTTAAGGAGACTTCTAGAAGGAGATAACAGAGGTCATGCAAGGCTGGCCCAGCCAGAATAGAATACTTTGCTGAGTGCCTTGTGCAATTCGTTCAGCTCTAGAAAGATCATGCATTAGGAGTAAGCATCAGACCATAGAATAAGGCCTGCACCCTAGGACTAAGTGTAAAACTAAAATAGACTCAACGTAACAAAAAATAAAACCAAGCCTAGTTGTACTAAAAGAACCAGCCAGTAACGTAACTGCTTGCCAAACAAAACTCAACACCTTCTAAAGGAAGACATTATAATCCAGACTCCCTAAATATATCAACTTTAATGCCTAGAATAAAATCAAAACTTACTAGATATGTGATTAAGCAGGAAAACATGACTCATAATCAAGAAAAAAATATGCAGTCAATGGGAATAGACCCCAAGATGACCCAGATGTTGGAATTAGCAGATTAGAACTTTAAAGCAGCTACAGAAATAAATTCAAAGACTTTTTTTTTAAAGATATAAGGAGTAAGAATATGAAGAATCTTAATAGAAAAATGTAAACTATTTTTTAAACCCAGACAATAATTATAAAAGTAAAAAGTAAAATATCTACAATGAAAATTTTACTAGATGGTCCCAAGAGGAAATTGGAGCTTGAAGAAGACAGGGTTAATGAACTTGAAAGCAAATCAATAGAATTTATCTAATCTGAAGGACAGAGATGGGGGTAGGGGAATTAAAGAGACCCAGTTTTCTGTTAAGCATCATCAGTCAGGTCAGCATACATGTAATTTGAGTCCCAGAAGGAGAAGAGAGAGCAAATGCGTTAGACAACAAAACATTTTTGAAGAAATCATAGTCTATAATTTCCCAAATGGGTTAAAAAAATCTATTTACAGATACAAATAGCTCAAGTTTTATAGTTGAATATATTTTGGACCTCTTTCTGTTTCTGTTCCCACTAAGATTCAATTATTTTTATTTAAATTTTTATTTTTATCTTAGCATCTAATGCCTTTTTACACTATGGGTGGTTATAATAGAATAACTTCAGGATGTTTTAAAACTTCTCTTTGCTGTTATTCCTCAGTAAAGATCTAGAACAAAGATTTTTTTGTAAAATATAAATTACTATGCAAATATAAAAGATTAGAGTCTCTATGGCATCTATCCCATTTTCCAAATGCAGATACCACCCTACTGTCACCGTGAAACGCAAAGTTATTTGAAAGTTCAAGTGTTACCTTCTTCAAGGTATTGCAGTGAGAAATACAACTTTTTTTGTGCCACATGTTTTCAGCAAGATGGGGAGGAACAAACTCCCTCTAGTCTTCTTACCATTAATTCACTTCAAGAGATCTCTCTCCCC
The DNA here is from genome assembly GCF_028885655.2 of Pongo abelii. Classification (NCBI taxonomy): domain Eukaryota; kingdom Metazoa; phylum Chordata; class Mammalia; order Primates; family Hominidae; genus Pongo; species Pongo abelii. The sequence goes on from NC_071995.2 coordinate 96,706,426, forward strand.
ACCTAAACATAAAATGAATCGGTACAATTCTTGTTTTCTCTGCCCCCACCAAAATAAAACTTACTCATAAGTGTCTTTAAATTTCACGTATAGTTGGAGGCATGCAGAATCTAGTGAATCTTAGAATTGTGAAAACTCTACTTCAATCTTGCAAAAGCCCTGAAGCAAAAATTTAATTCATTATTATTCAATGGCAAAGCAGACCCCATCTGACCTGAAAACCTGGCTCTGACCGCTATAGACACTGCCTGCCTCTATAAAAACACTAACATGCCTCTTCACTCTAATTATAAAATTTACTTTATCATCAAATTGTTATGTATTAAGCTAAGTTCTAGTGACTTTTTAAAAACCTATCCCACTCAAATATTATTGTGCCATCAAACTTAAAAGAATCCTCTGAAGATATTTAGGCAAAATGGAAGTTCACAAAGCTAGTGAGATCTGAAACTATTATTCTAGGCAGAATATGTAAACATTCAGATTTATATTATCCCCCTTTCAAATTGAAAGACAGGAAAAGGCCTGATGTGTCTGCAGTAGCTTGAGTTCCTCCATAACAAAGCACATGGGAGGGTGGGAGTATGCTCCAGTGATACAGCGTCTCTTAAACTCGCCATTGTATGTCTTCATAGCACCATATTCCTCTCCTCTATTGCATTTACCATGGTTTCCATTTTACCTTTATTTCTGGTGATGTGATGAAGTCTTTCTCAGTTACTAAACTCTTGATTTTTCTTTTTTTTTTTTTTTTTGGAGATGGAGTCTTGCTCTGTAGCCCAGGTTGGAGTGCAGTGGCAAGATCTTGGCTCACTGCAACCTCCGCCTCCCAGGTTCAAGCAATTCTCCTGCCTCAGCCTCCAGGGTAGCTCAGATTACAGGCATGCGTCACCACACCCAGCTAATTTTTGTGTTTTTAGTAGAGACGGGGTTTCACCATGTTGGCCAGGCTGGTCTCGAACTCCTGACCTTGTGATCCGCCTGCCTCAGCCTCCCAAAGTGCAGGGATTACAGGCGTGAGCCACCACACCCAGGCTTGTTCTTGATTTTTCTCACCATTGTACCTCCAACATTAAAGCATGGTGCCTGGTACCTGGTAAGCACTCAAGAAATATTTGCAGAATAAATGAATGCAACCCACCCAGCGTGTTCTCTAGAGCTCTTCCCTCATGGAACCCCTCCATAAAGTTCTTGGGGGCTCCTCTACTCAGAGATAAAGCTATTCCAGGCCAGTAAACTATCCAGGGACTACAGAAGGTAAACAATTTAGCAAGCACTTTCACTGATGTTTTACCTTAAAATACTCAGCATCATTGTGACCCCCATGCTATGGTTTGAATGATAATGTTCCCTCCAAAAGTCATATTGAAACTTAATCCCCATCATGGTGGTATTAACAGGCGAGGTCTTTTTGGAAAGTGATTGAGAGGACTCTGTCCTTATAAACGGCCTAGAAGGAACTGGCTTAGGCCCTTTTTGCCCTTCCTTCCCTTACACCATGTGAAGATACAGCATTCAAGTCGCCATCTTGGAAGCAGAGACCAGGGCCCTAGCAGATACCAAACCTGCCTACGCCTTGATCTTTAATTTCCCAGCCTCCCAAACTGTGACAAGTAAATTTCTATGATTTATAAATTACCCAGTCTCTGGTACTTTGTAGCACAAACAGATTAAGACAACTCATTTTTAGGGATGAGGGTTGAGGCTGAGATTTTAAAGACTGTATCTTCTGATACAGTCACACCTAGAACTCCAGTCTCATATTCCAATTCTTGTGGTCCCAATTTACAGTCCTAATCATCTCTTCATGACACCACAGCCATGGGTCAAGGAAAAACAATGAGATTAGTGACCAGGGCTGATAGAAGGAGAAAGAATTTTTCTTGTGACAGATCACGAAAATGCAGCCATGAGTGATTGCTGGGTTTGCCCACACGGGTTGTGTTGGGGATGAGAACAACTTAGTATTTCAGATACATAAAAGGGTCTTGAACCTCAGACCAAAGGGTCCCTTTTCTGGCAAAATTTATTTAAACTTTTCTACTTACTAACAACTTAGCTTTTAAAGCAGTTACATATGTTCATTTGTTTTTTAACTTTCATAAATTAAAGGAAAACCTTACAATATTCTTCCTCTTGAGCTCCATCCAACACTATCCAAAACCAGGGCAAAGTACATGAAACTTCATCACATCTGGCTGAATTTTAAAGATTTCAAGAGCATGTTCCCTGGGATTTGTTTGACTATGCACTACCATGCTTCCCTAATACGCTTGTGTAATTATTGTATGAATTATTGATTTTGAAAGATTCATATTCTCTGCAATTTCTCATTGATTAGTCCAGGGTTGATTTTATTGAAGGCTAAACAAGGACCTCCAGGAATTGAAAAAGAACAAAAATGAATGCAATTCTGAATTTCATTGTATCTACTGAACCTTGCATGATAACTTTGCAAGCATTCGTGAGTGAAGCTTCCTAAGTATCAGCACAAAGCTGGCAAGCTTCTGGCAATTTTCAGAAAGATTTTTAAGTTCCATAATAAAAGTTTATTGAAAGCACTTCTGATTTTCTTTTCCCACCCTTTTTTTATGGGCTTGGTTGTTTTGCTAAATTAGGTTTGAGGTTTGCTCGCTTTGTTATAGCACCACATTAATGAGGCTAAAATGTCAGGCTCCATCTCTGTAGTGACAAACTGTGCCCTTAACCTCAGGAAGCTTCTCTGGTTGATGGAAGCAGAGAAGATATTTGAATTCACAGAAATCCATCCCACAATACTGTATAAACAATTTTAGGGCCTGAGCAACTGAGATCAACATCACCTTCATTTATACAAAATAGCAAATTTTTCCCCTCTGTTATAAAGCAAAACCCCAGAGGAAATTATTAATGTCATAGAAGAAATAAGGTTGCAAAAAAAAAATTAGAAGGTCCAAAAATGATTAACAGAGAACCACATGATGGTTTAGAAAATGGAAATTTTTAGCCATTTGGATTGAGATGCCCCAGTGATTACTCATGTAGATGTGCTAAACAGTCCAGGTTGCACAATGAGTAATTAAAATCTGATTAATTCTTATCAGGTTAGCAAAGGGTGCTGCTTTTTAGCCCCCAAACAAATTGGCAATGCACCTGAACATTAAATTTAATTTGTCATTTTGCACATTTCACTGGTTCTATTGTAGTATACTTAGAAGCACATTTGCCACTCTGTTCTCTTCTGACATCGACCCTCCCTATACCATGTACATTAGGTAAATACTAAAATGCAGACAGGACAAAGTACTTTTAAAATTCTTTCATTTAAAAACATCACAATCAAATAATTATGATTCAAGATATCAACTCAATTGATCAAGATATCAATTGATCAAGAATCAATTCAAGATATGATTCAAGATATCAATTGATTCTTGGCAGTTGCTACCAGTAGAAAATAATAAAATGCGGATATACAACTCACTATTTAAACAGCAATAATTTTGATAATTAGCAAATATATTGAGAGAAAAATATGGGGAAAAATCTGAAAGGGGAAAAGGGATTTAAATTTAAATAGGATTTCTTTTAATGTTTCCCTCATTATGCAAAAGTCCATCTTTAATTCATATTATAGTAATTTGTAATACTGTGTCAAAATAGATATGCAAAAAGGAGATGCATTTGAATTGTAAATATGATCCCTAAGTTTGAATTTAATATAGTGCCCTAACTGAGTCCTGTATATGGAATAGGAATTTTGAATCTGTTTTGAATGTCACAGGCTCAGCAATCATGCATAGTGTTATCATTGTTCATTATCCACCATGACTTGTGAAAAAAACATGAACATGAAATGGCATTAATCATTATTTTCTACTACTAATATACTTTCAATGCAAATTTCACCATTTTCCAAATATCTAGAAAGAAATTCTTCTCCTTCACCACCCTGGCAAATCACCCCCCTCCTTTATTCTTGATTTGCATCTGGGAGCCTTGGTGACTGATGTTCATTATAACATGCATTGCTCCAAAGGGAAAATTTAGACCTTTAAAGAAAAATTGAACTCCTGACCCTACTTCCAAATACCTAGAATCATAAAAACATTGGGCCCCAAGAGAACTTAGGATCATTTAATCCAGTCCCTCATTTGTCAGATAGGGAAATAAAAGTTCATTTGGTAAATTGACTTGCCCAAGGTCACCCAGCCCGTTAAGGACATATGGGGAAATGGAAACCAGAGCTCCTGACTTCAGGTCAAATATTCACTCCCATGCATAGAATGAGCAGCACAACATTACCCTTAGAAATAAGGGCTTTGGGCCAGGCACCATGGTTCACGTATATAAACCCAGCACTTTAGGAGGCCAAGGTGGCCAGGTGTGGTGGTATACACCTGTAGTCCAACTACTTAGGAGGCTGCGATGAGAGGATTACCTTTGCCTGGGGAGGTCGAGGCTACGGTGAGCTGTGATAGCACTACTGCACTCCAGCCTGGGAAACACAGTGAGACCCTGTCTCCAAAAAAAAAAAAAAGGAAAAGAAAAAAAGAAAACAACAGAAAAAAAGAAAACAAAAGAAAGAAAGAAACAAGGGCTTTGGGATCAAGAAGACCTGGGTTTGGCTCTTGTTTCTGTCAATTATTTCCTTTAATTTTTTAAATGTGTAAACTAATGGTGCATACTTTCATAGTATAATTTTGAGGAATATTTGATATGATGCACATAAAGCACTTGGCCCTAAGCCTCACATAATTAAATATTAAATAGATATTAACTATATTATTATTAACCCATGTTACCTAAATATGCATTTTTTCTATGTGATCAACTTATATCTCCTACTTCTCCCTCTAGAAAAAGAAAATATACATACACACACATAGATACACACACACTCACTTACAAAGGCAGGGACCCAGAGTGGAATACTTGCTACTTACATGTGTGAGTAGTCAGGGGATGAGAGTGTGTGTGTGTGTGTGTGTGTGTGTGTGTGTGTGTGTGAAGCAGACAGAGGAAGCTAATTGCTTAACTAGAAAAGTTAAGCTTAACTTAGGACATACCAGGATAGGAAAGGGTCCTAAGTACTGTTAAGGTCTGTTCAGAGCTGAAATGAGAGAATCATTGCAGCAGCTGCCAATCTAAAGGGTCCCTAAACCATCACTAGATATGAAAAGAAGTGGAGACAAGTGTATTTACTAGAACTCTCGTCAGTGAGAACATAGCATGTGCTGAACGATTTGTGAGGCTGTTGGGAAATGCATCTCCACAAAGGTCTTGCTCTAGTATTGCTCTATTAGTCTGGACTTTTTGGTTTTAAATAAGATGGTCATACAATTTATCCTCTCAATCAGACACTTCTGAGCGTGAAATAGGACTTTATTAATAATTATGTTAGGACAATAGGTGTAAACTAGAACAGTCCCAAACAAATGAGGACATATACTCACCTCACAAGCTTTAAGTGCTGGAAATCAAATTAAATTGGATCAAACTAAAGGCACCATCCATTGGTGCCAATGTTTGAAAAGTCTAGAGGTGTGTTTGGCTTCAAGGATGCTGGGAATCAGTAATATCTCCAAGATTCATCTCTCTCACTCTATCTCGCTGCTCTGCTTTCCCCTATACTGGCTTCTTTTTCAGGCAGGCTCAGCCCACATGGTGGTCCCTATACCCTCCAGGCTTACATCTTGTATCCTAGCCACCTCATTTCTTCCCAACACTCTACCAAAGTGTCAGGACAGTTATTTTATTGATCCAACCTGGCCAAAGCTCATCCTTGACCCAGTCACTGTAGTCAAGAGGGACTGGAATAGGCTGATTGGTCAAACCTGGATCACAAGGCCACTTCCGGATTTTGGGGAAGGGGAGCCCAGAAAAGCCATCCACCCAAATGACATGGACAAAGCATGGGCAAAGGATGCTTCCCCAAAGGAAAGGAAAGGCATACATTTGTAAGAAGGGGAATTATGCTGGGCAGGCGAAACCAATAAATATTCACTAATGCCAAGACTTTTGTTTGGTGCATAATAATAAACAAATCTTTTGTATGGTACCTATATGCCAGAAACCATCTTAATGGTTCTATATGGATTATCCCACTTAAACATCAAAACAACCCTATAAGTTAGATACTATAATTACATGCATATGGATGAGGTATCTGAGATATACAGTGAAGGGTGGTAGAACATGCCAGCCCAAAAATATGTCACTGTGGCATAAGGATTATTTTAAGCTAGAGGCACTTGGAAGACAGTAGATACAAAAGTAACACTCTGCCCTCCATGTATCAGAAGAAAAGAAACACTCTTTTCACCAGATATGGGAAGTGGAGGCTGAGAGAAGTCTGTACAAACAGAAATTGTTAAAATAACTCTTATCTTCCCTTCACCTCCTTTACATTTCAGTCACTTCTCCACAATTGCCACTCTTAGTTCAACCTGCTACATAAGCAGCTAGGTTTTGCCACTTATTTGAGTCTTTCTTTTCTCACAAACGCTCACAGGCACAACATAAAAATCTGTATGCTTTTCTCCTGTTGATTTATTTTGTGTCAATTGAATTCTCAGGCCCAGCCAGAGGCCTTAAGAGGGTGGAGGTAAAGTTGTTCCTCCCCTACAACAGAAATTAAGGAACTTGTCCAAGGTCACAAGCCAGTGTATGAAAGAACCAAGATCTGAAGCCAGGGAGCAGAATTCCTGGAGTCCCTGCTCTTAAATCTAACCAATGATGCTATCCCATGCAGAGTGTGGCATCCAAGTTTGGGGTCAGAGTTCTGTCACTTAGAACAATACAGGTGAGGATCAGAGCTGCTGCCTGTGGTCTTGCATTTCCAAAGTTCCCATAGCTCTAAATAAATGTTGAACAAAAATTTTATTACCAGTGGGAAGCTATGCCCCCAAATTTTCCTGCCCATTATTGCCATGCCCAAGACACTAGCATGTCTTGGTCCAACTCAGAGTGAGTGATACAGTTTGGATGTTTGTCCCCTCTAAATCTCATGCTGAAGTTTTATCCCCAGTGTTGGGGGTAAGGCCTGATGTTTGGGTCATAGGAACAGATAGCTCATGAATGGCTTGCTGCCACATTGCCCATGTGTGGCAATGAGTGAGTTCTTGCTCTATTAGTTCCCTCGAGAATTGACTGTTAAAAAGATCCTGGCCCCTCCCCACTCTCTCTCTCTCTCTTGCTTCCTTTCTTGCTATGTGACATGCTGGCTTCCCTTAGCCTTCCACCATGAGAGGAAGCAGCCTGAAGCCCTCACCAGAAGCAGATGTTGGCACCATGCTTCTTGTATAGTCTGTAGAACTGTGAGCCAGATAAACCTCTTTTCTTTATAAATTACCCAGCCTGCAGTATTCCCTTAGAGCAATTCAAACATGCAAAAACAGTGCATTAGAAGAACCTAGAGCTAGTAAAAAAAAAAAAAAAAAAAAAAAATTCTCTGTATTCATTTACAGCCCCAAAGTCCTGATAGAAATTACCTGAGCACCTGACAGAGTCCGTAGGCCATGTAGTCAGCCAACTTCTTAGGATACTGGAAGCCAAAAGCAGCTTTACATGTCTGGTTTCATCTGTATCTCTAAAATCTCAGGAAGTCACTTAACACACTGGGAGGAAATACTCCAACAGTGGGACCCATGAATTCAAAAAGTCTTCCATTAACCAACAACAGCAAAAAAAATTAACCTAAGAGAATGGGGGGAAGAAAAGATGGGGGTATCCTTGTAGTCTATGTTTTTATAGCAAAGAATTTCTCATTTCAGTTATGAAAAAGACACTTAAAAGATTCCAGAAATAATCTGGTTGTATTGATGCAGAGCACTACTTGGCAACTTTTAATGCCAGTGTATTTAAATATATTTAGCCATGTTTACTTGCACATTCCTAAATTAGGCCTGAATAACTGGCTGATAGATACATAGTACAAAACAGCTTGTTTGTAACAGGAAAATTGTTCAATCTATCTTCCTTTATAACTGAGCCTCAACAGCCTTGATTTATTGGTGTGGTTCAGGAAATTTGTCCCACATAGAGTTATAGGGAATCACTTTCATTTGTATGCTAACTGCTTTTGATTTTTTTTTTTTTAGCATCATCAGTGGCCTTGGTGATTGATTTTCAGTCTAGCTATAACCAGTTCCTGTTAAACATATTCCCCAGTAGGAAAGAGATTAGCTTTGCAGACAGTACTTGTCATGGCACAAAGAACATTCTGGTCACTCCATTGGCATTTGAAGGTTTCCAAGGAATATATAACACAGCACAGTTTCTGGGCTTTGGAAGAAAAGATTATAACAATGACAAAGAAAGGTGATAATTCTTTAATGAAATTATATACATATTCACAATAAAGCATATACTAGCTAAACAATTAGTCAATAATTTAGATTCTGGGGTCAAGATTCAGGGTTCAAATCCTGACACCACCACTTAGTTATGCGGCCCTAGGCAAGTTGTTAGCCAGCCTAAATCTCCATTTCCTCACCCCAAAATCATAGCCACTAACAATATCAACAACACTGAGTTGTTTGTGGATTAAATAAGGTGATTTATGCATAACACATTAGCACAGTTGTTTGTTCATAAGAAGCCCTCAATAAATATTAGTTGTTGTTATTGTTGTTACTGTTGTTGCCATTAGATTTACAATGGAAATAAACGCACATATACCACTCTGGCCACCAAATACCTAAGAACTTAAGGGAGTTCACCCAAACAAGATCTACAATTTCCATTTACCCTGTTACAATTTCTCTACATGTGGGCTACTTCTTTTGGTGATGTGCAACCTACATTTGTCACAATGTCTCAGTCAGGTATGAGGTTGGACTCATGATTCCCAACTGCTTTTAATTAGTACAACAATTTACAATAGTAAGTTTTCATTCATTCCAGAGTCTTCCTTCCAGACCCATATGAACAAAGTCTTTGTCTTACACATTGTCTTCTGGTATCTTTTGCCAACCACTACACCACCAATTCTCCTCCAAAAGACTTGTAGCATTACTAGTTGTAACTTGGGAAAAATGAGGATGGGCTTCAGATCTCACCTGAGGGAGGTGCAAGACACAGCCCATGTCCTATCCTTGTCTCCCAGCATCCCAGAAAAATATATGAATGCAATGAAAGCTTTATAAGTCTCAATAGGTAGTGGGCATTCCTGTGGTTTCTGCCCACAGTCTTTGAAGACAACCACTGTATTTTTCTTTAACCCACTGCATTCTGTTACAAGCTGTCAGTTAAGGTACCCTGCCTCTCCTGAACCAAGAATGGACCTGACGTGTATTAGTTTCCTAGGGGCACTGAAACAAATCACCACAACCTTAGTGGCTTATGACAACAAAAATTTATCCTCTCACAGTTCAGATGGACATAAGCCCAAAATTAAGCTTTTGGTAGGGTTGGTTCTTTCTAGAGGCTCTGAGGGAGAAACCATCCCATGCCTCTCTTCCAATTTATGGTGATTGCTGGCAATCCTTAGTGTTCCTTGTAGTGTTCCTTGTGATTTGTAGACAAATCACTCCAGTATCTGCTTCTGTTCTACAACACCTTCTTTTCTGTGTCTCTGTGTCTTCTCTTTGTCATTTATAAGGACACTCTCATCAGATGTAGGGCCTCCCATAATCCAGTATGGTCTCATCACCACCTAATGACATCTACAAAGACCCTATTCCAAATAAGGTCACATTCTGAGGTTCCAGGTGGACATGAATTTTAGTGGGACACTTTTCAACCCATTTAATGACCCAAGACAGGCCAACTCAACTCTTTCTCCTGAAAACCAAAAGAACCGAAACTATTTGCAACACATTCATTCCACCAGCAAAACTTCTGGTCCCCCACATTGCATGGCTTAGCTAAGAATTTTCCTCAATTCTGTGCATTATCTGATGTCCTGCTAATAAATTTCCATGTAGCTTAACCAGCTGGAATCAGGTACCACTACTAGAAACTAAAGAAGTCTAAATTAGAGACTACAACATTTGAACTACCTAAGTCCTGAAATATACAGGTAAGACCAACAGGATGTCAAGGTCTGTTTTTCCACTTTCCATTGACTACATATTCCTTTGGTCACAATACATCCACCCATCTAACTCAAAAGATTTTTACTTCTGGAAACTTCCCTTGCTCTGCATAGTAATTTTGCTAAAACGGCTTAAAAGTTGATACAAGTATGTAGGTGATATAGTTCCTGGTATCTTTCCAAATCCTAAAAATGCTGACAGACTGACTAAACTAAGAAGTTATCTTATAATCCTAGGACAGACTAATTAAATCCTACACATTGACATTTTTGGCTAAAATATGATAACTACACTAATTAGCCCGTTAGAAAATGTTCATATCTCATTGTGCCAAATGAGAGGGGATTCCTTATAATTGTTCCTATAGGATTGCAAGCGACTGCTGTGGGCATGATTTAATTGCTGGAAATGTTGTTTCCTCCCAAGTTCCATCACCTACTTCACGACCACAAAAGTCCCACCCGAACAGTGAGGAGTCATCGAAGCTGGATTGGCTTCCCAAAATCATGGCTCATTACCACTGCACTCTGAAGTTTTTAGGAACGTAATGAGTTTTTGAAAGTGAAATGAACCTGGCCTCTGCCTTCCTACTGGATCCCACACTGTCTTGGGACACGAGGAAGCCAAAATGCCAACAAACTCATACAAAGAACAAACAATTAAAACATTATGAACTTTTGAAGACACCACGGAAGCTACGCCATGTTTATGAAGAACATTTGGAGCTTTCCAAAAAGCATTTATTTAGATAGAATCCCTACGGATTTGCTGAATGTCAGGCAGCAAAATTAAAATGTCAGCATATGGCAGAGAGGTCAAAATGGAATTAATAACGTGGAGGCTTGTTACTCGATTCGATACAATTTAACGAATCTTTATGGACACCTACTGTGTGCCAGGCACTGTAGTAGCCCCTGCAAGGGATACAAAAATAAGCAAAAAGAGCCTCTGTGCCCCCAAAAGTTTATAATTTAGAAAGGAGGGTAAGAGAATAATGTAAATTCCAGAAATACAAGAAAAAAAATCTAAGTGCTGTAAGAACACAACAAATAAAGCACCAGAGGGAAGACGATTACAACAGCTGCAGGGATCGGGGAGGCTCTCATAGAGTAAGTAAAGCAGGGATTGCCTTCGACTGACAGATGTAGAAAATATCAGCCAGTCAGAGGGTCAACCCCAGCAAAAGCAGAGAGATAGAAAAACCCAAGGTGCATTCAGAGACAAGAGATTCATTTAGTTTTTCTAAGATACAGGGCTCAGTCAAGAGGGAGATGTGGCTGGAAAAGCAGGTTGGAGCAACCCCAAAGAGGACAAAGGGTAAAGTGCAAGGTCTTTTTTTAACTCCTGAAGTCACTGAAGGTTTTTGTAAGAAAGCAGTCCATACAGAACTCGCTTTAGAAAGATTAATGTTGAGGCGATTTGAATGATAAACAGGAGCCAGAGAGATCCATCAGTTGGGAGTCTAACTGAAATTTAGACAGAAGAGTTTGGAAAGAAAGCAGAAAGGAAGGTAGGAGGACATACATGCAAGAGGTATGGGAATGTGCAAACCCAAAGTAGAAATTCCCAACCCTGGCTGCCTGTTAGACTCCTGAGGATAGCTTCATTCAAATATTGAATCCCAGCGCCCACCCCAGATCAGTTAAATCAGAAACTTTTGGAGGATGGGGGGAAGGCATTAGGATATTTGAAAAACAGGTGAGGCCGGGCACGGTGGCTCACACCTGTAATGGCACTTTGGGAGGCTGAGGCAGGCAGATCACTTGAGGTCAGGAGTTCGAGACCAGTTTGGCCAACATGGCAAAACCCCATCTCTGCTAAAAAGACAAAAATTAGCCAGGCGTGGTGGTGCACACCTGTAGTCCCAGCTACTTGGGAGGCTGAGGCAGGAGAATTGCTTGAACCCAGGAGGCAGAGGTTGCAGTGAGCCGAGATCACACCACTGCACTCCAGCCTGGGGGATAGAGCAAGACTTCATCTCAAAAAAAAAAAAGAGAAGAAGAAAAATGAAAAACAGGTGATTCCAATACGCAGAAAGCTTTGCAACTCACTCTTCCAACTGTGGATCCAGGGACCGGCAGGCTTGGCATCACCTGGGAGCACATAAGAAATGTGGATTCTCAGACCAATCCACTCAGAATATGCATATTAACTAGATGCCCGGGTTACAGTCCCATGCACGTTTAAGTTAGAGTGGCACAAGCAAGTGCTCCTGGGGCAGGCCCTGAGATGCTGCAGTTATAACCAGCACCCAAGTGAAGCCAAATGCAGGTCCACAGGCCACATGTGAGAAAATATTAGAAGTCCAAATCTTGGGGTGCTACCCCAGACTTACCAAACTATCAGCTCCAGGGATGGGTTTCAACAATCTGTGGTTCAACAAGCCTTCCAGACGATTCTGATATAAATTCAAGTTTGAGAACCACTGGTCTAAAGCAGTTCTCAGGTGACTGTGATAAAAGAAAATATTTTAAAAAATAATGATCTGGAGGAATTGACTGGTAAAAGAGCCACATTTTAAGAATTAACGATCTAGAGGAATTGACACTTGTGGGGGTGTATGAGGAAAAGAAGAGAAAATGACCCTAGATGATCACAGTTACCCTCTTAAACTCTTTTACTGGGCAGTAAAGCTAAGCTCTGGTTTTCCCTTGCAAAACACCAGAAAGAATCCTTGTCATTTTGAGGCTTCTGCCCTAGGGCTGATCAACCTTTTTGTTCTCCAGTTTTCTTTTCACTGAGAAAGGACCCCAGCTGAGCATAATAGTAGCTTATCTTGTTTGGGCATGTGCCCAGAAGACAAGCACAGTATTCAATACTCTCCCACAAAAGTCCCTAACGTGGAAGGAAGAGAAAGGCAGTGAGAGCGGGTTATGCCACCCATGTGATATGTGGAGATGGGACAAGGGACCTCAGATACAGCAGACACAGACACAGCCCATAGAGGTTCTCATTCTTCACCTCCGACAATGCCCCGCAGAAGCTGATTCCAACATTGGTACATGTTTTGGCTGGCTACAGCCAATGGGAGCAAGAGAACTAAGTGCTTGGTCAACAGTAGGCTCTCCATAAGCCTTAGCTCCCTCCTTCCCCATCTTTGGCTAACATCTGAAGATAATTCTAGAGAGGCAGCCATTAAAGGAGGATGGGTTTTGGAAGTAGACACACGTGGGTTCTAATCCTAACACTGCAACTCACCCACTAGTTGTGATGTTGGGCAAGCTGCTTATAACTTTTGTACACCTTAGTTTCCCCATCTGTAAACTAGAGTAGTATCTGTATCTGTAAAATAGGTAATATCTGCTAATATGAGAAATGCAGATTAGATAAGCAGTGTATACGGAGTGTCTGGTAAGTCACACTTATAGCTAATACATTGTTCCCTATATTTAAAAAAACACTAATCTAAGCTTCTTATAACTCATTTAGTCCACACAAACATTTTATGATGTGGACTGCTATTATTTAACTCACTCTACAGATGAGGAAATAAGATATAAAGAGTCAAGGAACTTGCCCCAGGACACACAGAAAGTGGTGGAGCCAGAGTTTGAAATCTGACAGTCAGTCTCCTTGTCTTTTTTTTACTGTCTTCACAAAATACAGCTATTTTTTTTTCATGTGTTTAAAGAAATAGCATCTTGACTCCTTGCCTAACTGAACAGATGACTTCACTTTGGCATTTACTTGGCTTTCCTAGTAAAGGTCCAACCCCTCTTCTCTTTCCCTAAGAAGGAAACTCCAAAGGCAGCTTCTGTGTGAGTCAGTGCAGGTTCTATAGAGAAGTGAAGGTCCCAGGGAAGGTGATAAAGAACAGTCAGGTATACGAACCCCCATAATTTACATTAAATTGTCAAAAGAGGTGAACTCATAGAGACAGTGAGTACATGAGAGATCATCAAGGACTAATGGGAGAAGAGAATGAAGAGTGACGTCTTAATGGTTACCAAGTTTCTGTTTGAGGTGATGAAAAACTTTTAGAAGTAGATAGTGATGGTGGTTGTGCAACATCATGAATGCAATTAATGCCACTGACTTGTACACTTAAAAATTGTTAAAATGGCAAATTTTATGTTACGTGTACTTTTCCCCAATTTAAAAAAATAAAAACCTTCATCTCTACCATTTAGCTGGGTGTCCCGAGCCTCCTGCTCCGGTTCCTAGCTCTGCACCTTATTTTTGGACTCCTCTCCTCACCTCAAATAGTGCTGCCTGAGCTCCAACCTAAACTCACACTGACACCGAGAAGATTGGGGTCTTTACTATACCTGGATACCTCAACCCTCAACACTTGGCCTTTGACCCCAGTCCTCAGAGCATTCAGGTTGTCACATTCCTTTGTACTTATTATGAAACCATTGGTCTATCTGTCAAGGGCAGGAGCCAAAAGTCTCTTTCAGACAGTGTTAGGACATTCTTAATGCCCAGAATCCATGAGACCTAAAATGACCAATATGAATGGAGTAAAAATATAAGTCCTCTCTTGTATTGTACAGACTCTCACCCTGAAACAAATAGGGTCCGGCTTGAGGCTTGGTACAACAGAAAATTGTTCTGGGCAAATTTTCCAGAGTAGGCCAAGATCCCTGTGTCCCTCTACATGAATTGTCTACTGTGGTGATCTAATTTCATGTTCTTAGTTTTAAGGATAAGGGATTTGGATAAATGTTCTTATGCAGTAATTAGCGGTTACATTAATAGCATTGATTTCCCATTATGTTGTCCCATTATTCTAATTATATTTCTCTTTAAACAATTTTCAAACTGTAATCTTCAACTCAGATGAGCCTAATACCCTGAATAACCTCCCCTCTCCATTGTGCACCCTAAATTGTTAATGAGTGCTATTTAACCTCACATCACACAATTGTAAGAACCACTCCCCAGGGCCCTGGGTAAATGTCCTTTCTGGGGCAATTACCACCGGGACCCAGAACCAACATTGAAGTAATCAAAACAAGTGGTCATTTGACAGGGCTCTCTGCACAAACAGCTCCTTGACATCCCATTAAGATGCTTGAAATCTCATCCCTGAAGAGCCCTTGGGGAGATCTTTGGTGGGCAAAGGGGGGCTCAGTCTACAAGAGATACTGAAAAGAATAACGTCTTAAACCATACCAATCAACAACCCGGAGAAAATACCACTTATCAAGAGCCTATAATATGTACCAGATACTCTGGGATTAGCACTGACACTTGTTTATCATTTATTTTATGTTTCTGGCACTATTCTAAGTGACTTAGATATACCAACTTATTTAATTTCCCCTCAAAACCTCTCTGTTGTAGGTAATATCATGATGCCCATTTTACAGATAAGAAAACAGAAGCTCATTCAAGATCATTTAGCAAATAGGAGATACAACCTGTATTCAAACCCAAGCAGCCTGGCTCCGGGATCCATTCTCTTCACCTCTGCCTGATACATTTCTCTTTAAGCCATTTCATGAGGCAGGTATTTTATACCTGTTTTGACAGACAAAGAAGCTGATGGTCTGAGGGGTTAAATAACTCACTCAAAGGCACATGGAGGGTACATGCCACAGTTATGATGTAAACCCAAGTGTGTCTTATTCCAAGAGATTTGCCCCTTCCTTCGGCTGCCTACCCAAGAAGAATGTATCATAACCTCAAACTATGACAGCTATTTAGGAACAAGAGATAAACAACTGGGAAATGAGAAATCATGTAACAGGACACATGGTCTAATAACTAAGGGAATTAATGGCAAATAGGTATTGCAGTGCCTACTAGCTGATCGACAAACTATTTTCTTTCCTCCTCAGCATACAGACTACATTTCCAAGAACCCCTCATAGTCAGGTGTGATCAAGTGACTGAGTTTTGGCCAGTGGAATGTAGGCAGACAAATCTTGTAGTACAATTCTCCCTCTTTCTTTCCTCTATTCCCTGGCTGAATGGGGAGTCTCCAAAAATTTAGATGAGGGAGGAATCTCAATTTCCAGGAGTGAAGGAGCCCATAAAGCCAGATAGTATAAACATGACCTTTAATGCTTCTTGGAAACACATTTAACATTTCTCTATCCTACTCCTCAAGGAAGCCTGGGTTCCTGTTGACCACATAGAAGGCTGTCCAACCACAAACAGGCTCAAAGGACCATGGCAATAAGAGGTAAACTTGTACTGTTTTAGGTCACAGAGATTTTATGTTTATCTCTTATAGCAACTACTACTACATTAACTAATATAGAAGTTGAATGCCATCGAATAAAAAACTTAAAATATGTTATTGATTTACAGTTGGGTTGTAGGTAGAAAAGAAATTAATAACTTGAGCTGGAAAGCTGAAGACATGGGCTCTGTATCCACAAAACTTTTGGGAAAAGTGTCCCTGCAATAACAGCTCCCATGCCCACAGGCTTTTACTCCAAATAACATGGGCTGCCACTGGAGATGTTAACAAGCAGAGTGTCACAATTGGACCTTATTAGAAGGATCATTCTGGCTGCTGTGTTCGGTCAAGGGCGGAAGCAACACAACCATTGGTGAGGCTACTGCCACTGACCACAAAGAGAAAATTCTCGGTTTGAAAATTCTCCTGTTATAGCCAAATGATGCTTGGTTCCCCTAAAGAATATGTCTGAGCCATCAGGCCAGGCAAAGATATTACCAACGGTTCTGAGAATATTATTCTTTCCAATCAGTGACTGATTCCAAAAACAAATTGAATATGGAAAAATGACCTGTATCACAATATTCAAATTTTTCTCTCTTTGTTAAAATTTTCTTGCATATAGTCTTAACATTATGTTTACAATAAAAAGAAATTCCACAGATGTCCGATTTATGTAAAGGATACTTAAATACCTAGTTTTATTGCCTACAGAATTGTGACTTCTCTAAATTTTGGATGCATGAAAATATAAATGGTCCTTAGGAATCTGCCAACAGCAACAGGGGCTGAGTTATTTACACTTAGCCACCCTGAGATAGACATACACAGTTCACTTCTACCATTGAAACTCTCTGGCTCACAAGCATGGAGTCCCATAAAGCCAGATAGTATAAACATCACCTTTAATGCTTCTTGGAAATACATTTAACACTTCTCTATCCCACTCCTCAAGGAAGCTCAGAAAAGATGTTCCTGTGTGAATACACTATACCTGTTTGTCAATTACAAATGGCTGGATCAAGTTTATTTTATCTCTGCCTATGATTATTATCACATACCAGTAAAATTCTAAGAGACTCACAGGGCCAACAATAGGATATCTGGAAGACTATGAACAAGTAAGAACTTGAGCAAACAGTGTTTCTCCTTCACTTGTACCCAAATTCTGATTTAGTTAGTAGTTATGGAGAAACCATGAGACTTTGAGTACCTGCCTTATCCCAAAGGGTAGACATGTTTGTCCATAACTTGTTCCAATCCATGTCATCACTGACATGTTCATTTTAGAAGCTCAAGTTTTGTGGTAGGGATTATTTTTAAAACTTTTAAAAATTAGGTAGATGACCAGGGAGCCATGGATTTCCTCAGAGGGGAAAGAAAGGACTCTTATCCAAGTCAGTATTCAAATAACACACACTTGTCAAAGATGAAGTGATCCCTTGAAGGTGCTGAGAAGGAAAAGCTAAAATGGGGCACCCACTGTTTTCCTGTTTGTTGGGCATCATTCAAAGGTAGAGTTAGCCATTATTGAAATAACTTACACTGTGGAGAAAATATCAAAATAAGCCTATTACACTAGGACCCAACCATTACAGCCAAGGAAATAATACAATAAATCCTTTGAAATGAAGAAATATAGCAAGAGGCACTTGAAAACTGAGAGATGTTTTGTCACTAAATTGCAGCATTAATAGTGCTTTGATGCGCCTTGCTAAATTGTATATTTCTGACACTCAAAATGAATATTAAGAAAATCATACTTATTTTATAAAACTCATTAGTAGAAGGGAAGAAAATAAGATGATATTTTAAAACCATAAATCTCCTTTATAACTAACTGTGAATCTGATGCTATTGGGAGAGGGAAGCAAATTGAACGGGAAAGAATGATGCTAACCTGCGTTTATAATCTTGGGTGTAAATGAACTATTATCTCATCAGTAGAGGAGAAGGCCTATTTAGAAGACTAACTACGATGCTGAAAGCTGGCAACGTTTCTTCCCTGATAATGATAGGAAACTAGGCGTCACTGAAAAAATTATATCTTTTTTCATTATCAGCAGGACCCTGGTGTCATTTTTACATACCTACGGTTTTTTTTTTAACCAATTTTTCTTCACTATAGATACACACATTTATCTCAACTAATGAAACACCACTTGAATTTACTCTATTTAATAATAACAATAAATTCAAATAATCCAAAGGAAACTGGACGTTCACAGGCTCTCAGCTTCATAGACGAGGCCTAGCTGATCACTTAGACCATTTTCAGGCTCTCCTTAATGTCTGCCTGGCATTCTAGACGTCTGTTTACCCAATCTCATTTTAATATGTCAAAGGAAGTGGAAGTCATGACTCAGCTCTAATGTGGCAGCATCTGAGTATTAAACAAAAATACAAATCTAGCAGGACGTTCCGTAATGAGATGTAGCAAGCTTATTTTTGTTCATATCATTACTAATTCAGTCTCGTTCATTTGGGGGAGCATTTGTGTGCCACACGGTCATGCTTAAACTTTATTTTATTACTCCTAAACTACCCTGACATCATCAGTCAACGTGAAGGCCTGATTCTGAAATGTGTTGGCTTAGACACGTGTAAACACTTGGGAAGATACTTTTTCCCACACGGCCACTGTACTAAAAGGGGGCAAAGGTTTGTGCATAAAAGCAGCACATGAATTTCAGAGTTCCCAGAGTATTCAGGCATATGCAATGATGCTTTCTCATCTGTCTTAATTGTTCATTCTAAATTCCACATAATTCTGTCATCAGTTAACATAAGAAAGTTGTCCCAAAGGGTATGTGGTCGTCTTTGAGTTCTCCAGAGCCTAACACAAGCCTTGGGTGAAGGTAGTATTTGGGAGGTGATCTCAGAAACACCAAGAGCAAATGGGGAGAGCGAGAGGGAAGGAAGGAAGACCAGTACAGAGTGGACTAGTAAGGGACTACACAGTGGGCAGCTGTGGCTCTGTCCCGCTGGGGGCCCTCTGAGAGGCTGAGTAGACAACACCTCAGAATTGTTGAAGTATGAAGAAATGAGGTGTTAGTCTTTCTCCTTCCAACTTCAGTAGCCGTGAGTTACTCTTGGGGGCCTTAACTCGTCAGCACTCAGTAGACAGAGAACACCTGAGGGCAGAGCAAGGCAAAAGCCATCAGTAAGTAAAGGAATTTCTATGCTGATGACATCCAAGAAGGCCAAAGGAATATGGCAGAGATGGTGAGCAAGTGCTATGGTGCTGGGATTTGGTAGAAGGATGCCAGATGTGGGTTTGAAATCTGGCTACCCCCTCACCCACTGCATGACTTACACAAGTTACCACAGCAGGTCGTGCAACAGAGAAACAATTCCATCGCTTTCTCTGTCTCCATCTTAACTTATCAGAATACCTTGTTACATCCAAAACAAAAATGTCATGTGATGAAGTCTGTAGGCCGCGATGCTGACATTATCTAAGGGAGAAGCTGACTGTGATCTCTATTATCCTTAAAGGTAAAACTCTCTTCTCTACTCCTCCAGCAAAGCTGCAATCCTCTTAGGCCAATGGTAACACCAGCTCTAATTGCACCAGTCACCTTTGTCCCAGCTTCCAGACCATTGTCTCTATAAGGTGAAAAAGAACAGTAGCTATCATCAGGTATTCCTGTCTATTAAATAAAAGGAACACTGCTTCTAAGTTCTAGTGAGTGTTTGCTGATTTTTTGATAATGCCTAGCTTTTCATATTTTGCTCTTGTTTCTTCTTTAAAAAAAAAAAAAAAAAAAAAAAAAGTCAATGGTCTATGCTCCCAAGGCTACTCTTTAGCCAAACGGTGTCTCCCTGTATCTGGGTTCTGCTACCATTTGCAGAGTGTCAAGAAAGCCCTCATTTCCATAGGTCATCAGAAAATATGACCCTTACTTCTATTTGTATACGTGGGTAAATATTTCTAAATTGTTCCTTCCAACTCTGTACTTGCAAACTAATATTTCAGAGAAGAATTATAATCAAAAGCAATGTGCTGTCTTCTTCCCTTGCACAAGCTGTACTCCTGACATTTCAGAGGAACGGTAGGATTGGAGGAAGAAGAGAAAATAGGGCAGACAATGGAAAATCATGTCATCCATGAAGTTATCATTTCACACATTTATTTGCATTGGTGACAGCCATCTTTCTATCACATTGGGTACCTGCCTACTATACTTACTTACACTTATTACTTTACATAGGAAGACCAAGGTGAAAGAATTGTTTGTATGGCCCTCAACTTTACAAAAAGAAATGAATGGTTAATGAGAATCTACCCGCTTGGTGAATTTTCATATTCCCTTCTGATGTGGCCGCATGTCTGAATGGCAGACTGAATTATAAATAGTTGATGCTCTGGTCTGATGCTGCAATATCTAATGAATTGTTGCCTCCATAAACATTTTATGTGTTGCACCGCAGAAGTGAACCAATTAAAAAGTTTTGCCAATTTGGGTCCTCTGCATAAAGTAACTTCTGCAAGAAGATAAATGTCTTTGATGCCTTTAAATGTTTGGTGAGCTAAAACTTTATTCAAATTGGCTGTGTAATATCTTTAAATATACATTCCTGTGATGTTTTGCTCTTGCATTTGTACTAAATGAATATTTGGACATCATTAAACAAGAACAACTTACTGAACTTTTTTGCCCCCCTTTTGTAAAATAAAATTCCAAGACAGACTTTTTAATTTGTTTTGAGTCTCCCTTTTATTAAATTTGTTTGTATCTCTAATTATTTCATTCTGACCTCCCTGGCATCATTGTGAAGAAATGCTTTCAGAAAAAGCTGATAGTTATGTTTCATGGAAGCCAAAGTTCTTGCAAATTAAAATTACATTCCACTTTGCTGAACACTAAGAAAATCGGCTTTGGAAAATTACCTCGGCTCTAAAGATTGGACTGCCACTTACCAGTCAAACTCTGTTCCTCTAATGCACATCTATGAGCAAATATGCTTGGCTCTGACTCACACTGGACTAAGCAAAATCTCATTAATAGACTTGGCCTAAAGAAGCACTTGAAAAGACAGCTAATCATGTTCTACATGATGGAAAATATCACACAAAATCAGAATGGAGGTGAATTTTTGGACAAGTGTGTCTATCACAGGACTGTACCATTTCCAAAAAAGAGGTTAAGATGTGTTGAAGCTGATCTTCCAAGTCTTCCCAGCACTTGACTCAGGTTGTTTTAACAAGCCATTTTTTTTTTTTTTTTTTGGAGACAGAGTCTCGCTCTGTTGCCCAGGCTGGAGTGCAGTGGCGCGATCTCAGCTCACTGCAAGCTCTGCCTCGCGGGTTCACGCCATTCTCTTGACTCAGCCTCCAGAGTAGCTGGGACTACAGGCACCTGCCACCATGCCTGGCTAATTTTTTGTATTTTTAGTAGAGTCGGGGTTTCATCGTGTTAGCCGGGATGGTCTCCATCTCCTGACCTCGTGATCCGCCCACCTCGGCCTCCCAAAGTGCTGGGATTACAGGCGTGAGCCACTGCACCTGGCCTTAACAAGCCATTTTTAAGATGAGGACAAGTAGAAAAAAGAAAGTGGGGAAGGTGACAGCATGCATGCAACAGAGAAAAAAGTACTGTAACAATGGCCCAGGCACTAGAGTGGGCACTGAAGTTACAGATGTGAATGGGAAACCAACTCTGCCCTCCAAGGGGGCTTGCAGTTTAGAGGAGACAGATCAACAAATGACCCAAAACAAAAGAGCTATTATAAAACCATGAAAGCATTGTTTGCATTGGGACTTAAACAAATGAAGAATCTCTAAATCAGCTTAGGGGAGTCAAAATCTTACAGAAGAGTAACGTTTGAGATGAAGCTTCAAGAATAAATGATTCACGAAGACAAATGCAGGAAGGGCATAGTAGGCTTAGGGAGCAGCGCGTGTGTATATTTAGTGTTGCAAAAGCAGAGGTTTGAGAGGCTAAAGGGAAGACGTGAAGCTAAGCAGGTGACATGAGGCTGCCTCAAGAAGGACCTTGAATGCCTTGAAAAAGCTTGAATTTGGCTCTGCAGCTAATCTAAAGCCAGTTAAGATTGTTGTGTAGAGAAACAGCATAATTATACCTAGTTATTAGAAAAATCTCTCTGTTCACAGTATGGAGCAAAGATGTGATAGTCGCAAAAATACAGTCAGGCAGACCCCTGGGAAGGACAGGGTCCCTACCACAAATATAACAATCTGCTTCATGGGACCATGTCTGTTAGCATTCCCCAGTAGAGGGTGACGACAAGAAACAGCCTAGATAACTAAAAGCAAATGCTATGAGCAAGCCAATTGGTCTATATTCAGGCTTTCTAATGGTGCAGTTTAAATCCGAGAATAAATTGTAGAACTGGAACTCTCAGTCAATTATCACAAACCTTATCTCTTAAGTCAAGCTTCTGGTAAATTTTAGACAGCTGTGAGTCAAAGGTTCTAATCCCTGACACTTTCCTGGCACACATGGATTCCTTGTAGGTGATTAAGAACATCCATGTGCTTTAACTTCCATGCCATGCTATCTCTGAGAGATCTAACCTCCCCAGTCATGTTAGACTGTAATTCAGTAGTCCTCAACATGCTTCAATTGTGAACTCTAGATTTCCTTCACTGTCAAATCCTGATCATCCAGGTGCTATCTTGCCTTTATCCAACAACGACTTCTCAATAACTGTATCAGTTCAATTTGCTTTCCTTGAGCACCTTTGTTAGGAGAAAGCAAGAAAAAAAATAAAGAGATAAAGCTTAAACTATACATGTCCCTATTTATCTGCGCTGAAAGCAGGTTAGGTGAAGGAAAGTTTAGAACTTCCATGAATGTCACCTTAACTAGGTCTTTATTACTCAGATTATATTCTTGGTCCACCTAGTAATATCATACCTAGGACGGTGGGTGGTTTATGAGCAGGAGCTTCAAAGAAATAGAAGCTCAGAGAGGTTAATTAGCACCCTGTAAGCAGCAGAGTTGGAATTCTAGCCCAGGTCTTCTTGAAGCTAACGTCTGGGATGTTTCTCTAGGACATTCCACCATCTGGGAAGTAATGCTCCTTCCTAATTCTGTTTTGGCTTTCATTCAGGAATACAAATAGATTTCATAAAAAAGAGGATGTGAGCAAAGAGTGGGTTCAAACTTCCCAGGTGTGTCTGTACACCCAAGTTCCCAAAGTTTAAGAACATACTATGCACTATGGTGTTCATATTTTTTCATGGTCTTTCCCCCAGTCTTTTTCTGTCTTTCTAGGTAACAAGTCAATTTCTATACCACTTTCTTATTTCAAGAGTTGGGCTTTGTGTGTGTTATGCCAGTTAAATATTCCATCTTCTTATAACTAGATATAAAAACCAATAAATGGAGGTATGAATTTCCACAATTTCACATAAGAATGCATCTGCCTTTGGTTCCATCAATTTATATGTGGTTATTTCTTATCATAAATAGGCTTTCAACTGTCAGGATGATCCTTTTCTCACACATTTCCCAGACAAAAATTTTGTACAAAGCTATCTGTACCCCCAAGAAGCATGAAAAATATAGGTTTCCTGACAAGGAAGAAAACATGATAATTGATGACTGAGATAGGCTGCCCTTCTCTAGAGGTTTTTAATTACCACCTTTCATTTACATAACACTTGAAGCTCCTCCAAGAGCTTTCAGGTACATTATCATACTTGTTCTTCAGCAAAACCCTGCAAGGAGAGAAAGCAAATAGTACAATCATCACTTTCAAGAATAAGTCACTAAGATTGAGAGAGGTAAAGTGATTTGACGAAGTCACACAATTTGTTAGGGATGGAGCTAGGGCTAAGATTCCAGACACCTAACTTCTGCCCCAATACTCTTTCTACCACCCTTCCCTATAGAGCTAACTAGAAAGATCTGTGTATGGCTCCTCTTAGAGGTCTAAGGCATATGAGTTGATGGCCAAATTAATATGTTAATTTCTTTCATGAGTATTTCTCTTCTTTCCATAAGACACATCAAAAAACTATGGTTTTACTAGAAAGAGACATGGAGTGGGGTTGTGAGCCTCTATTCAAGAAAAGCCTATTGGCCTTGAAGTCAGATAGTCTTGGAGTTAACTCAATCACTTGCTAGCCATGAGACTTTGAGCCTCATTTTTCTTAGCTATAAATATGATACTAGTACCTATCTCATGGAGTTATTGTGAGGAAAAAACTGATGCATGTAGAGCACTTAGCACCATGCCTGGCACATAGTAAGTGCACAATAAATGATTGCTGCTCTGCATAAGGTTGCTGTCGTCATCATCAGCATCGTTATTATTTTTATTATAGATCATGCTGAGTGTAATTCTGAACTCTGTGGGTAATAAGCTCCACATACTGCTAACATGCCATTTGGGGGTCCTATTGGCCTGTACTTTCCTGGCCCTGACTCAAAGAATGAGGTTTGCAATTTCATTGACTGGGTGTGCTAATTAGAAGCTTTTTAAAGATTTCTCTTGTCCATTGAGGCCACTAAATAATCTCCACATGGGTCAAGCTCTGTAATCACCCTGTTGCCTCATTGATTGTATAAGTCAGCAGTTGGAGCCATGATGGAAGATCTATGGTGAACAGAACAAAAAGCATCCAAAGACCCGAAATTGAGCTTGTCTGTGGGCTGTTTCATTCTTTCATTATACCCAAAACTCAACTTTCATCTACATGATGATTAAATAATAGTACATTTTCTTAACCAGCATCCTGCCCATTTTTAAATACATCTTTTATTAGATGGTAGAGCTTATAAAATATTCATCAACACAAGCTACAGCAATTTTTTTTTTCTGCTGACCTAACCTCAGAGCTGCTCAAGTGGAAATTAGATTTTTTTTTTTGTTAACTCGCTGAAACTGTCTGCATTTGCTAATTTCCTAAGGAGCAGGAAAAAAGTAATTCCATAGGATTAATAAGGGCAACGTACATTCTTATTCCAAAAAGACATACAAAAAGGGGACAGAAATGCTATTCAGTGAGGATAATTGATATTGTAGGACGACGTTCTGCCTAAGCTCATTGTGTTTTAAATGAGCGCACAGGTTTTTTGAATCCCTATGGAGAATACCTTCTGTGTCTCTCACATCTTACCTTGAATTAAGGAAGACTTTTAGGGACCTTGTGAAATATAAGATGTTTGTGCTGTTGATCGGCAAAAACAGACATCTGATTGCACTTTCAAAAAGAACAAGAGAGATTTTGTGGTTTTGTAGATTTTGCTCCTAAGGTAAAGGTAGGAAGACCTAACAACTGTTCTTTATCTGAACTCAAATTCTGCATGTCGTCTGTATTCTTTCCATTCTCTCTTCTCCCCTCTGTATCTTTTTCTCCTTTATTTCTCCCTCTTAATTAAAATTGGATTGATGCTGAAAGTCTTGCTCTTGCTCTTTTTTTTTTTTTTTTTTTGAGACGGAATCTTGCACTGTCACCTGGGCTGGAGAACAGTGGCACGATCTTAGCTCACTGCAACCGCCGCCTCCTGGGTTCAAGCAATTCTCCTGCCTCAGCCTCCCAAGTAGCTGGGATTACAGGCACCTGCCACCATGCCCAGGTAATTTTTTGTATTTTTAGTAGAGACGGGGTTTCACTACATTGGTCAGGCTGGTCTCAAACTCCTGACCTCATGATCCACCCACCTCGGCCTCCCAAAGTGCTGGGATTACAGGCATAAGCCACTGCACCTGGTCCGTTTTGCTCATTCTTTTGTGGCCATTACAATGCCAGGACCTCAAAGAACACTCACCATAAGCCCCATGTCTTAACCTCATCATCCTGGTTTTGAGATAAACTTTGCTGCAGATACGTGGAGACCCTTTTGATAAGAATGCTTCTCAAAACACTAAAAATAAACTAGAATGCTCACCTTCATCAAACACGTTTTCTGGCTCCTCCATATTAAAAAAGTGACCAGGCGCCCCTCACCGATGTCTACTGCCTCAACCATGACATAAGTTTAAGTTTAGTTTCCCTATTTTAATAAGATTTATTGATTTTGTTTTTTGTTTTTGTTTGAGATGGAGTCTCACTCTGTCATGCAGGCTAGAGTGCAATGGCACAATCTCGGCTCACTGCAACCTCTGCCTCCCAAGTTCAAGCGTTTCTCCTGCCTCAGCCTCCCAAGTAGCTGGGATTACAGGAGCCCACCACCAGGCCTGGCTAATTTTTTATATTTAGTAGTAATGGGGTTTCACCATGTTAGTCAGGCTGGTTTTGAACTCCTGACCTCAGGTGATCCACCCACCCTTGGCCTCCCAAAGTGCTGGGATTACAGGCATGAGCCATCATGCCCAGCCTTTAATAAGATTTTTTTTTTTTTTTGAGTCGGGGTTTTGCTCTTGTCACCCAGGCTGGAGTGCAGCAGCGCAATATCAGCTCACTGCAACCTCTGCCTCCCAGGTTCAAGCAATTCTCCTGCCTCAGCCTCCCAAGTAGCTGAGATTACAAGTGCCCACAACCATGCCCAGCTAATTTTTGTATTTTTAGTAGAGATGGGTTTTGCCATGTTGGCCAGGCTTGTCTTGAACTCCTGACCTCAGATGATCCACCACCTCGGCCTCCCAAAGTGCTGGGATTACAGGCATGAGCCACCACACCCGGCCGATAAGGTTTAGTAAGAAAACCCACTCAGCATTTTCATCTCTGAAAGGAAGGTAACTTGGAGTGACACAGAAGAGCTTGAAACCCTCCTTTATGTTAGCAAGCATTGCACCAACATTTTCTTGCAAAGAGATGTGTTTCCTGCCCACTCAAACACTAATTTTAAGATAATTGAGATTTATGCCCTTGATTATTAAGAAAACTGAACTCTGTAAAATGACAATGTAATACAGTACTATCCTAATGGTTAAGTTTTCTGTTTGTAGTTTACGGTCCTCAGGGACACGTACCACTAATTTGGCTGAAATTTTTCTATCTCTGAAGTAACCTTAGCAACAGGATAGTGCCAAAGAGTGGTATTTCTACTGACACACTTTTTCCATTTGATTAGAATGTTTATTTTAGGTTCATAATAAAATGGAAGTGGTGGCAATGGCCATGCCCTCTTGGGAAAGCTTGACTTTTTCATTTTAGTCTCCTGTCTTCATGTCACTTTCTCTGCCTCTCCCCTTTGGAACCTTCAGAAATGGAGAATTTGTGTCACTGACTTCTACTCAGTGAGCTACAAGCTTTTGGGAGAGCTTCAGACTTGCTACAATGGGTTGAAAATCCAGATACCTTGCTAGCATTAGCCCAGTTTTGTCACCATAAGCACCTAAAGTGACTGAGCCTGCAGTGACTATACCCTCCAGTTTCCTGAGAGGGGCTGAGGAGATAACCCCACTTCTGAATAGAGCTCAGAACTGGGGGGCCTGTTCTTCTCTGTAAGACCTCTGAACTTGACCACATCCATCTGGTTCAGGTGATGTGTCTGAAGACCCAACCCAGAACCCAAGGCTGTGAAGCTCAGTACTCAATTCTACCAGCTTGTCCATCAGACATCTGCCCCAGAAAGAAGAATGTCCTGGCCGGAGATGGAAGTGGAACGATGAAAGGGGTGAGTTGGTGCCAGCTGCTTATTTTTTTCCACAATATTCAATAAATGGGCTTCTCCTCACCCCACTTTTGTTTTTAAAGTTCTTGTCTTAATCATTTACTATGGAGCTGGGTTAAAATTTTATTTACTGCAGTATCTACTATATTTTTTCTTTTCATATTTTAACATTTCTGAATTCTTGAAGTGCTTAAAAATGAACATGTCCATTGATTATAGTATTTTTTTCTTTCCTAAAAGGCTGCTATTAAATCAAGGAGTGCCTTATAATCTGTCGTTTTAAAATGGCTGAAATCATCTCTTCTGACTAACCTCAGAGCCATCTGGACCAACACCCAAAGGTCTGCTTATCTCCAAGGATGTTTATGCCTTCCACAATCCTATGAGAAAGTCACTCAACCACTCTGTAAATTCAGTCTGACAGTTGGACTCTATGCCCAATCCAGCTCCCTCCATCCTCCAAAATCTCAGCAAACACAGGCCATTTCAACACCCTATTAGGGTAGCTTACAGTCCTGAGCTCTTGTCATATCTTGTTTCCTCTGGCAATGTTCCCCTACCTGTTTGTTCTGGGGTTCCTGTGAGTCAGTAAATGCACTTCATCTCTGCTGAATATCCATTAGCTGTCAGATGTTCTACTGAGTATTTCTAGGCATGGAGAAAGAATAACTTCATTGAACTTTTTTAAACTTATTTTTGCTGTTTTCTCTTGATTTTATTTTAAATTGACCTGACTGGGGTATTATAATCTCTACAGCATGTATGACCTCTTAAGAACACCACTTAAGTCTTACCCTCTGTCTTTTGCCTGTTGACAAATTTTCACGACATCCCCAGTTACTAACCTCTTGGGGCACTCACCGTTAGCCACATCTCAACCACACAGCCTTTGCTGACCTCCTGCTTGGCTTTCCCCTACCTCCTACTGATGGGTCACCACAGCCCCATCCTTGGCTTTGTGCTGTTGGATTTCCAGAATCCACACTGGCCATCTCACCTTGGGCAGCCTTGTTTATAAGGCTTACTCATTGTTTCATGAGTTAGCTGAGATAGAGGGGCCTCAGTATAGGGAATCAAAAGCACAGATATAATTCACAAGAATGGGGTCATATTTGGGCAGACTATTATTTCTCTGAACTTTAGTTTCATCTATAAAATGAAGATAATGGTAGTAACTACCATTAGCATTATAGGAGAATAAGAATAAGTAAATAGTTGAACACATTTTCTTTTTTATTATTATTATTATACTTGAAGTTCTAGGGTACATGTGCACAATGTGCAGGTTTCATACGTAGGTATACATGTGCCATGTTGGTTTGCTGCACCCATCAAACTCATCATTTAAGTATTTCTCCTAATGCTATCCCTCCTCCAGTCCCCCAGCCCCTGGCAGGCCCTGGTGTGTGATGTTCCCCGCCCTGTGTCCAAGTGATCTCATTGTTCAATTCCCACCTATGAGTGAGAACATGTGGTGTTTGGTTTTCTGTCCTTGCGATAGTTTGCTGAGAATGATGGTTTCCAGCTTCATCCATGTCCCTGCAAAGGACATCAATTCATCCCTTTTTATGGTTGCATAGTATTCTATTGTGTATATGTGCCATATTTTCTTAATCCAGTCCATCATTGATGGACATTTGGGTCGGTTCCAAGTTTTTGCTATTGTGAATAGTGGTGCAATAAACATACATGTGCATGTGTCTTCACAGTAGCACGATTTATAATCCTTTCGGTATATACCCAGTAATGGGATTGCTGGGTCAAATGGTAATTCTAGTTCTAGATCCTTGAAGAATCACCACACTGTCTTCCACAATAGTTTAACTAATTTACACTCCCACCAACAGTGTAAAAGCAAATAGTTAAACACATTTTCTGTCATACTTAATACTCTATGTTTTAATCAGTAGCAATGATTAACGGTTATTATTAAGTGATTTGCCCAAACACAGAGAGCAAGCAGGTGATAAAATTCTAAGCCACCAACTTTCCCTGGTTCATTTTCAGAACTGATCGGTAGTGTTGATCTGTTGCCCAACATAGAAAGCTCTCAGTCTTGGAACCCACTGATCACTGTGGCACAACATGGATTTTTCAAGGGCAAGCTCTGGGTCCCCCTTCCCTTTCTCAGGAGAAAAGTTGTCATGAGAAAGAGTAATAAAACTTACCTTGTATTGGTCATACTGAGGACAACTTGCATCTATTGAAGGAAAACAGAAAGTGGCTTAAGGAAAACAAGAAAGTTCTAATCTTCTGTGCTAAAAGACAAAGGAACAGATTGTTGTGGAAGATGAGTCCTCTGTCACTCAAGGTGTTCAAGCTAGACCAGACGCTGTAGAAGGATTGAGAACTGACCGCCCAATCCTCATGCTTCTTTCTAACTCTGAGTTTCTAATATGTAGAAAAAGGCAACCTCTCAGGATTCATTCATTCATTCATTCAACCTTAACGATCAAAAAAATACGTGACTCCAAGTGGTGGTTTGGTTTGGAGATGTCAAAAACACTTTTTTTTTCAAACCACTGCATATGGTCTCTGTCTCAAACACCAGAAATTAAACTATGATTTGTATAGTGTTAGAGAATAAAAGGACTTTTCTCTGAATGGCCAAGGCATAAAAGCCTAGTGAGTTCATTCTTCATTTATTTATTTCTGGTGTGATCGACAATAAGTTCAATTTATGACTATAACTGTTTTCTGCATTAGCCTTGTTTTAAGTCTTTTTATCATTATCAAAGTCAGATATGCCTCACAAAACTTGATGTCTATACAAATTCTTCAGATGGGTAAAGACAATCATAAAAGAGCTTAACAAAAGAATTCGCATATTTTTACATTGCATAGAAATAGATATATTATAAAAGAAAATTATTACTTATGATAGAGTAGAGAAATGATTAAACTTAATTCTACCTGGATTTTTCTCTTTGATTCATGGGTCAGTCCAACAAGGCTTTTGGTTTAGTTCATTGGATCATAAACAGAGCTTCCACAATGGAAGCTTTTCAGCACATTTCCCAAAACTAAAGTACTTTCATGGCTAAAAGATTGGCATTGTGGCTTCCTTTCATTGAAAGCTGATTCCGTTATTAAAGGATAATCAGATATCTAATTTCAAGGGTGTTTTTTTTTCTCAAAGAACAGGTTTGTTGGCAGACGCTGTTACTGTCCTCCAAGATCCCTCCCCCTTTCTTTCATAAATACTAGAATCTGATTTTTATCTGTATTCTTGGCCCCCAAGAATGAGACAAACTGCCCAGCCTCCTCACAGTTAGGCATGACTGTGTGACCAGCTCCTTCTGAGGTGATGGGAAAGGCAATGATTGGTTCAACTTTCAGCTCGTGCCTTGAAGGAAAGGCTCAAACCCACTCTCTCCTCTTCTCCTTTGCTGCTGGATGGAATGCCAGGAGCTAAGGCAGCCGTCTTAGACTGCAAGGTGCAAGTCATGAGTAAGAAGAGAAAAGCAGCAAGCCAAAGTCCCTAAGAAGACCTCCAAAGCCCTACACAAACTTGCATAACCTCTGTTACCTCCACTCCCCCATCTTCCCATTGATCACTCCACTACAGCCACACTGGCCTCTCTGCTGTTCCTACACAAGCCAGACATGATTTTACCATAGGGCCTTTGCACTTGCTAGACACTCTTTCCCCAGGTAACCACATGGCTCACTCACTCACTCTCTCCAGGTCTTTACTCAAACACCATCATCCCAGTAAGACATTCTCTAACAGTGGTGACTGGCAAGATGGCCAAATAGAAACAGCTCCAGTCTGCAGCTCCCAGCGAGATCAATGCAGAAGGCAGGTGATTTCTGCATTTCCAACTGAGATACCTGGCTCATCTCACTGGGACTGGTTAAACAGTGGGTGGCAGCCCACAGAGGGCAAGCAGAAGCAGGATAGGATGTCGCCTCACCCGGGAAGCGCAAGGGGTCAGGGAACTCCCTCCCCTAGCCAAGGGAAGACCTGAGGGACTGTGCCATGAGGAACGGTGCATTCCAGCCCAGATACTACTCTTTTCCCATGGTCTTCACAACCCACAGACCAGGAGATTCCCTCGGGTTCCTACAATACCAGGGCCCTGGGTTTCAAGCACAAAACTGGGTGGCCATTTGGGCAGACATCTAACTAGCTGCAGGAGGATTTTTTCATACCTCAGTGGCACCTGGAACACCAGCGAGACAGAACCATTCACTCCCCTGGGAAGGGGGCTGAAGCCAGGTAGCCAAGTGGTCTAGCTCAGGGGATCCCACCCCTACAGAGACCAGTAAGCTAAGATCCACTAGCTTGAAATTATTGCTGCCAGCACAGCAGTCTGAAGTCAACCTGGGACACTTGAGCTTAGTGTGGGGAGGGGTGTCCACCATTACTGAGGCTTCAGTAGGCAGTTTTCCCCTCACAGTATAAACAAAGCCACCGGGAAGTTCAGACTGGGCAGAGCCCACTGCAGTGCCACAAAGCCACTGCAGCCAGACTGCCTCTCTAGATTCCTCCTTCTGGGCAGGGCAACTCTGAAAGAATGGCAGCAGACCCAGTCAGGGCCTTATAGATAAAACTCCCATCTCCCTGGGACAGAGCACCTAGGGGAAGGGGCTCAGCTTTGGCAGACTTAAACATTCCTACGTGCTGGCTCTGAAGAAAGCAGCGGATCTCCCAGCACAGCGCTTGAGCTCTGCTAAGGGACAGACTGCCTCCTCAAGTGGGTCCCTGACCCCCATGCCCACTTACTGGGAGACACCTCCCAGCAGGGGTTGTCAGACACCTCATAAAGGAGAGCTCTGGCTGGCATCTGGCAGGTGCCCCACTGGGACGAAGCTTTCAGAGGAGGAACAGGCAGCAATCTTTCCTGTTCTGCAGCCTTCGCTGCTGATACCCAGGCAAACAGGGTCTGGAGTGTACCTCTAGCAAACTCCAACAGACCTGCATCAGAGGGGCCTGACTGTTAGAAGGAAAACTAACAAACAGAAAGGAATAGCATCAAGATCAAAAAAAAAGGACGTCCACACAGAAACCCCATCTGAAGGTCACCAACATCAAAGAACAAAGTAAATAAATCCATGAAAATGAGGAAAAACCAGCAAAAAAAGGCTGAAAATTCCAAAAACCAGAATGCCTCTTCTCCTCCAAAGGATCATGACTCCTCACCACTAAGGGAACAAAATTGGATGGAGAATGAGTTTGACGAATTGACAGAAGTAGGCTTCAGAAGATGGATAATAACAAACTCCTCTAAGCTAAAGGAGCATGTTCTAACCGAATGCAAGGAACCTAAGAACGTTGAAAAAAGGTTAGAGGAATTGCTAACTAGAATAACCAGTTTAGAGAAGAACATAAATGACCTGATGGAGCTGAATAACACAGTATGAGAATTTTGTGAAGCATACACAAGTATCAATAGCTGAATTGATCAAGTGGAAGAAACAATATTGGAGACTGAAGATCAACATAATGAAATAAAACGTGAACACAAGATGAGAGAAAAAAGAATGAAAAGGAATGAATGAAGCCTCCAAGAAATATGGCACTATGTGAAAAGACCAAACCTATGTCTGATTGGTGTACCTGAAAGTGATGGGGAGAATGGAACCAAGTTGGAAAACACTCTTCAGAATCCTATCCAAGAGAACTGAACCATCCCAGCAAGACAGGCCAACATTCAAATGCAGGAAATACAGAGAACACCACAAAGATACTCCTCGAGGAGAGGAAACCCAAGACACATAATCATCAGATTCACCAAGGTTGAAATGAAGGAAAAAATGTTAAGGGGAGCCAGAGAGAAAGGTCAGGTTACCCACAAAGGGAAGTCCATCAGACTAACAGTGGGTCTCTCGGCAGAAACCCCACAAACCAGAAGAGAGTGAAGGCCAATATTCAACATTTGTAAAGAAAAGAATTTTCAACCCAGAATTTCATATCCAGCCAAACTAAGCTTCATAAGTGAAGGAGAAATAAAATTATTTATAGACAAGGAAATGCTAAGAGATTTTGTCACCACCAGGCCTGCCTTATAAGAGCTCCTGAAGGAAGCACTAAATATGAAAAGGAAAAACCAGTACCAGCCACTGCAAAAACATACCAAACTGTAAAGACCATTGACACTATGAAGAAACTGCATCAACTAACGGGCAAAATAAACAGCTAGCATCATAATGACAGGATCCAATTCACACATAACAATATTAACCTTAAATGTAAATGGGCTAAATGCCCCAATTAAAAGACACAGACTGGCAAAATTGGATAAAGAGTCAAGACCCATCAGTGTGCTGTATTCAGGAGACACATCTCACATGCAAAGATACACACAGGCTCAAAATAAAGGGATGGAGGAAGATTTACCAAGCAAATGGAAAGCAAAAAAAAATAGGGGTTGCAATCCTAGTCTCTGACAAAACAAACTTTAAACCAACAAAGATCAAAAAAGACAAAGAAGAGCATTACATAACGGTAAAAGGATCAATTCAACAAGAAGAGCTAACTATCCTAAATATATATGCACCCAATACAGGAGCACCCAGATTCATAAAGGAAGTCCTTGGAGACCTACAAAGAGACTTAGACTCCCACACAGTAATAGTGGGAGACTTTAACACCCCACTGTCCATATTGGACAGATCAATGAGACAGAAAATTAACAAGGATATTCAGGGCTTGAACTCAGCTCTGAACCAAGCAGACCTAATAGCCATCTACAGAACTCTCCACCCCAAACCAACATAATATACATTCTTCTCAGCACCACATTGCACTTATTCTAAAATTGACCACATAATTAGAAGTAAAAAACTCCTTAGCAAATGGAAAAGAACAGAAATTATAACAGTCTCTCAGACCACAGTGCAATCAAATTAGAACTCAGGATTAAGACACTCACTCAAAACTGCACAACTACATGGAAACTGAACAATCTGCTCCTGAACGACTACTGGGTAAATAATGAAATTAAGGCAGAAATAAGTAAGTTCTTTGAAACCAATGAGAACAAAGATACAATGTACCAGAATCTCTGGGACACAGCTAAAGCAGTGTTTAGAGGGAAATTTATAGCACTAAATTGCCCACAAGAGAAAATGGGGAAGATCTGAAATCAATACCCTAAGATCACAATTAAAAGAACTAGAGAAGCAAAAGCAAACAAATTCGAAAGCTAGCAGAAGACAAGAAATAACTAAGATCAGAGCAGAACTGAAAGAGATAGAGATATGAAAAACCCTTCAAAAAATCAATGAATCCAGGGGTTGGTTTTTTGAAAAGATTCACAAAGTAGATAGACCACTAGCCAGACTAATAAAGAAGAAAAAGGAATCAAATAGACACAATGAAACATGATAAAGGGGATATCACCACTGATCCCACAGAAATACAAACTACCATCAGAGAATACTATAAATACCTCTATGCAAATAAACTAGAAAATCTAGAAGAAATGGATAAAATTCCTAGACACATACACCCTCCCAAGTCTAAACCAGGAAGAAGTCAAATCCCTGAATAGACCAATAACAAGTATGAAATTGAAGCAGTAATTAATAGCCTACCAACCAAAAAAAGCCCAGGACCAGACGGATTCACAGCCAAATTCTACCAGAGGTACAAAGAGAAGCTGGTATCATACCTTCTGAAACTATTCCAAACAATAGAAAAAGAGGGATTTCTCCCTAACTCATTTTATGAAGCCAGCATCATCCTGATATCAAAACCTGGCAGAGACACAACAAAAATATAAAATTTCAGGCCAATATCCCTGCTGAACATTGATGCATCAATAAAATACTGGCAAACTGAATCTAGCAGCACATCAAAAGCTTATCCACCATGATCAAGTCAGCTTCATTCCTGGGATGCTAGGATGGTTCAACATATGCAAATCAATAAACATAATCCATCACATAAACAGAACCAATGACAAAAAACACATGATTATCTCAATAGATGCAGAAAAGGCCTTTGATAAAATTCAACACCCCTTCACACTAAAAACTCTCAATAAACTAGGTATTGATGGAGCATATCTCAAAATATTAAGAGCTATTTATGACAAATCCACAGCCAATATCATACTGAATAGGCAAAAGCTGGAAGCATTCCCTTTGAAAACTGGCACAAGACAAGGATGCCCTTTCTCACCGCTCCTTTTCATCATAGTACTGGAAGTTCTGGTAAGGGTAATCAGGGAAAAGAAAGAAATAGACAGTACTCAAATAGGAAGAGAGGAAGTCAAATCGTCTGTTTACAGATGACATGGTTGTATATTTAGAAAACCCCATAGTCTCAGCCCAAAATCTCCTTAAGCTAATAAGCAACTTCAGCAAAGTCTCAGGATACAAAATCAAGGTGCAAAAATTACAAGCATTCCTATATGCCAATAATAGACAAACAGAGAGCCAAATCATGAGTGAACTCCCATTCACAATTGCTACAAAAAGAATAAAATACCTAGGAATACAACTTACAAGGGATGTGAAGGACCTCTTCAAGGAGAACTACAAACCACTGCTCAAGGAAATAAGAAAGGACACAACTAAATGGAAATACATTCCATGCTCATGAATAAGAAGAATCGGTAGTGTGAAAATGGTCATACTGCCCAAAGTAATTTATAAGATTCAATGCTATACTCATCAAGCTACTATTGACTTTCTTCACAGAATTAGAAAAAACTACTTTAAATTTCATATGGAACCAAAAAACAGCCTGTATAGCCAAGACAATTCTAAGCAAAAAGAACAAAGTTAAAGGCATCATGCTACCTGACTTCAAACTATACTACAAGGCTACGGTAACCAAAACAGCATGATATTGGTGCCAAAACAGATATATAGACAAATGGAACAGAACAGGGGCCTCAGAAAAAATGCCACACATCTACAACCATCTGATCTTTGACAAACCTGACAAAAACAAGCAATGGGGAAAAGATTCCCTATTTAATAAATGATGTTGGGAAAACTGGCTAGCCATATGCAGAAAACTGAAACTGGACCCTTTCCTTACATCTTATATAAAAATTAACTCAAGATAGATTAAAGACTTGAACATAAGACCTAAAACCATAAAAACTCTAGAAGAAAACCTAGGCAATACCATTCAGGACATAGGCATGGGGAAAGACTTCATGACTAACACACCAAAAGCACTGGCAATAAAAGCCAAACTTGACAAATGGGATCTAATTAAACTAAGGAGTTTCTTCACAGTAAAAGAAACTGTCATCAGAGTGAACAGGCAACCTACAGAATGGGAGAAAATTGCTGCAATCTATCCATCTGTCAAAGGGCTAATATCCAGAATCTACAAGGAACTTAAGCAAATTTACACACACACACACACACACACAAAACCATCAAAAAGTGGGCAAAGGATATCAGAAAAGGATATCAGATACTTCTCAAAAGAAGATATTTATGCAGACAACAAACATGAAAAAGAGCTCATCGTCACTGGTCATTAGAGAAATGCAAATCAAAACCACAATGAAATACCATCTCACACCAGTTAGAATGGCAATCATTAAAAAGTCAGGAAACAACAGACGCTGGAGAGGATGTGGAGAAATAGGAACGCTTTTACACCGTTGGTGGGAGTATAAATTAGTTCAACCATTGTGGAAGACAGTGTGGCGATTCCTCAAGAATCTAGAACTAGAAATACCATTTGACCCAGCAATCCCATTACTGGGTATATACCCAAAGGATTATAAATCATTCTATTATAAAGACACATGCACACAGGTTTATTGCAGCACTGTTCACAATAGCAAAGACCTGCAACCAACCCAAATGCCCATCAATGATAGACTGGATAAAGAAAATGTGGCACATATACACTATGGAATACTATGCAGCCATAAAAAAGGATGAGTTCATGTCCTTTGCAGGGACATGAATGAAGCTGGAAACCATCATTCTCAGCAAACTAACTCAGGAACAGAAAACCAAACACCACATGTTCTCACTCATAAGTGGGAGCTGAACAATGAGAACACATGGACACAGGGAGGGGAACATCACACACCAGGGCCTGTCAAGGGGTGGGGGCCTAGGGGAGGGATAGCATTAGGAGAAATACCTAATGTAGATGACGGGTTGATGAGTGCAGCAAACCACCATGGCACATGTATACCTATGTAACAAACCTGCGTGTTCTGCACATGTATCCCAGAACTTAAAGTATAATTTAAAAAAAAGAAAAAGAAAAGGTGAGGAAGCCTTACCTAGGGAAGGAGAGAGAACACTCTTCCAAACTGAGGGAATAGTACATGTCAAATCCCTGTGCTGGAGGAAGACTGGCATATAGAAGAGCCCAAGGGAGGCCTATCAGCTGGAGCAGACAGTGGGAGGTCACATCCTGAGTTGCTGCAAAACTAGAGCTAAGGAGTTTTTATTTTTTCTCACAAACAACGCGAGTCCGAGAAGTGGTTTTTTTGTTGTTGTTTTTTGTTTTTAAGACAGAGTCTCACTCTGTCACCCAGGCTGGAGTGCAGTGGCACAATCTCGGCTCGCTGCAACCTCTGCATCCCGGGTTCAAGCAATTCTCCTGCCTCAGCCTCCTGAGTAGCTGACAAGAAATGTTTCAAGCAGGAGAGTGACATGAAAGTTATCTGCCTCCTGGCTTTCAGAAACATCTTTGTAACCTTAGCACCTCTCTTCAGTAGAGATGCTCCCCCCAGACAAGGAAAGACTGGAAGCCTTCAGAATGGGGTCTCACTCCATTATGAGTCTTTTATTCATTGCCTCACAAATTAGTTGCAAGAACTTGCCCTGCAGACAAGGGGATGCAAATGCAAGTGACACAGAATTGTAATAACATAAACATTAGGAAACAATGCAAACCAGTTAGGCCCCCTGCAGAGAAATAATTCCCCCGCACTCCTTTTCAAATTGTCTTCATGGAAATTTCATAAAATTTGCCATTATTAAAACTGAGTAGCAATTATTTCTTTCTTTGGTTCATCAGTTGTGGGAGAAAAATTAATTGTGTTCTCCTTCTTTTCTGGAGTTCATCAGACAGCAATAAGGCAACAAGGATTGACAGGACTGAAGGCAGGAGAACTTGGGGGGCGTTATCACAGATGTGGCATGAGAGGCAGGAGCGGGTACGAGAGTGGTCGCAGCAGATGCGGCCCCGGCTAACAAGTGTGCTCAGGAAGCCCAAGTCATTACGGTGTGTTGACATAACATTTGCCAGCTTCACAGGGGCCATCATTGTAAATTAGATTTAATATTGATCAGGCCCTTCACAATCAGGGCCAGGAGAAAATTGGACACAGAGTTCTTAGTCAAAATTGGCTCTTAAGATTCTGCTTTCTAATTAACATAGAAGAACAGAAATCCAGGGCCTGTCTGTCTGACCCAGCGTGGCATAACTGCTTTCCTGGTCTCTGAGGGCAGTGGAGAGGTGACAGCGATTCCCACTGTCTTTCTATTTTCTCTCCCAGGTTGGTTCTGTGTTGCAGCAGAGGAGGAAGAGAGCGTGAGAGGTGAGCTGTGGCGAAGGGGATGGAGGATTTCAGAGTGCAGATGGCTATGATTCTCCTCTCAGTCTTCACCTCAGAAAGCCAAAAACCTTTATTGAAAGAAATCTGGTTTGCCTTTAGGTTTGTCTTTAAAAAAAGAAAGAAAGAAAGGAAGAAAGAATGAATGAATGAATGAATGAATGAAAGAAAAAAGAAGAAAGAAAGAAAGAAAAAGAAAGAAAGAAAGAGAGAAAGAAAGAAAGAAAAAGAAAGAAAGAAAGAAAGAAAGAAAGATTTTTTTAAAAGTTCATTCAGGGTTAGGAGTTTAAAGAAGTTACCAGTAAAACTCCCACCAATACTGGCTTCCGTTGACCCCTCACGAAGGTTTGTGGTGGAGGAGCATGAGTGTGAAATCCTGGCTTTTGCACCTGAGGCTGTCTGACCTTGGGCCAATGACTTGGTATCTCTGAAGTTCAATTTCTTCCTCTATAAAATGGAAATAATAATACTACCTACTTCAAAGAGTTTCTGTGAAGGATAAATAGAATAATGCATTTATGGCTGGGCGTGGTGGCTAATGTCTGTAATCCCAGCACTTTGGGAGGCTGAGGTGGGCGGATCACTTCAGGTCAGAAGTTCAAGACCAGCCTGGCCAACATGGTAAAACCCCATCTCTACTAAAAATACAAAACGTAGGTGTGGTGGTACATACCTATAATCCCAGCTACTCAGGAGGCTGAGGCAGGAGAATCATTTGAACCCAGGAGGCAGAGGTTACAGTGAGTGAGATCACACCACTGCACTCCAGCCTGGGGAACAGAGCAAGACTGTCTCAAAAATAATAAATAAATAAAAGAATAATGTATTTAGGATACATTGAGCAAATATCAGCTATATTTATCATTATATGTGTATTCTTACCATTGTTATCATATTTTGTTCTATTAGATGATATTACCAACACTAATAATAACAATAGGATCATGACATCTAGTTTTTTACTTTGGAAACAATGACTGGCCAGGACAATTCCAAAGCAAGTACAAGAAAGTGGCCCCTCAGTACATTCTAGACATTAATGCTTCTCTCTTCCAACTTCAGTCCCAATCTGGAGGGCTTGAACTTCAAGTTTCCCTTTTTTTTTTTTTTTTTTTACATCCTTGTGTGCTTCAGTCAGACCTAATACTTCCCAGCGCTTACTGTGACCTTTCATGGACTTCCCAGGTAGGGAAGTTACTAGAGGTAGAGATGACGTCTCATTCATCTTTATACCTCTGACACCTTACATAGAATTTGGCCCATAAAAGCAGGCCCCAAATGAGCGTAAGACAAGTGAGGCTCCCTAGGCATAAAATCTAGGGAGGCAATCAGTCTCAGGCACCAACTCGACACTTTTATAACCCTGAGAGTGAGCGTTTCCTTAAATCTTGTTCCCCAGGCGCCTTGCCTGCCTTTTCTGGTCCTGACTTTGCTTAGAACAGATGCTTCATCAAAATGACATGAATAAGTGAATGAAGGAAGCACAGAATCCCCCAACTGTTCTCTCATCCAAACCCCCAGGCCTGGGCCCACAGACATGACGGCAACCTTTGCCAGGCTCGGTACTTATGGGAAGATTCTGAGACCAGAAAAATCTTAGGAACCTGCTTTATCAAAAGTCAATG
This sequence comes from Pongo abelii, assembly GCF_028885655.2. Lineage (NCBI taxonomy): Eukaryota > Metazoa > Chordata > Mammalia > Primates > Hominidae > Pongo > Pongo abelii. Next base: position 96,747,235 of record NC_071995.2, read on the forward strand.
CCAAAAGTAGCCATTCTTGAAAATCTAAACAGCAGTTCAGGTTTATCTCTCCTGCGCAAAGTTCTTCCTCCAAGTTTCATGGAGTTATTGGTTTTCAGAATTAATTGCAAAACTCAAATCCAGCCAGAAACATCTGCTGCCCTTACATATAAGGCTAACCAGGGAACTGAAAGAAACAGGTCCCAGGGCTCAGTTCCCCATTTATTAATTTATAAACCCTGCTTCCGCCTGCTCCCTTGAATGATTTCCAGGAAGAGTCAATCAGCCCTATGCTCCTGTGGGATTTTATTCTCTGTCCCCCAGGAGCATTTCTTGCACAACAGACATCTTTCTATAAGAAAAAAAAAATTGTATTTCCCTTTGACTGTAACCCTTCATTCAATTCCAGCCTCCTCCTTTGAGTCCATTAGATTTCTTCCCTTGGAGACATGGGCCTCCAATCCATCCCTCTTGTTTCCCACTTTAGTGGAGTTATCTGCCCTTGGACACAAAACTGCAACTATGAAATTTGTTTCCGGAGTAAGATCATGTGTTAAAAATTTTTAGTATTTTATCAGAAGTACAATGCATGTGATTAAATGTGCATATAAGAAAAAACATCTAGATGATGATAAATCACAAAAATCTCAACCGTTTATTGTGCATTTACTATGTGCCAGACCTTATTTCAGTTTGTCCTGCCACTGATGGACTCAGTTTTTGCTCCTATAAAATATGCTGTGTGTTAGGTTCATGACTACACCAAATGTCATGCTCAGGATCAGGTTTGAGCCCATGCTGCGGTCCCAGAGGAGTGGGTAGATGGGCGATAGCTGAAACAACACCCACGGGGCCGTAGGCAGGTGAAATGTGGTTTTATTCAGCAGCTCTCTCATCAGCAGCTCTCCTATCAGCAGCTTTCTCACACTGTCTGCCTCTGTCTCAGCAGCCTGCTCCAGCTTGGCTTCTCTCAGCAGCCAGCTCCCACACACCGCTGCACGGCCAGCCTGCAAGGCCAGCTCTCCCTTATAGCGTTAGCAGCTTAAATCTTCCCCTCTCTGGGCACAAGCTTGTTCCTGGCTCCCCACTGTATGTCTGCCAGTTGGTTATTCTCCCTTACAGGGGTCAGTAGCTCTGCTCTCTGTGTGCCAGGGCTGCACAAGACCCATGCCATGCCATGCTGTGCCATGTTGAACTGAGCCAAGCCATGCCCAAGAGCCCTGTGCACAGCATCAGCAGGGCAGTTATACCTTCTACAGACAATAGTGGCATAGAGCCAAGTATGAGCTTACACAAACAGATTATATAACAAGTGGAGTATGCGTCTGTGCCCTAAACTCACTGAGTAACTCTGGCCCGGATGTCTGCCTCTGCCTATCCTTGATCAAAGCATATCCATGTAGCTTACACTGTGTGATAAACCTTCTCTAAATTTGAAGGCATGCATTGCAGGGCTACTCGGATGCTCTTAGGAGCTGGGGCCTGACTTAGTTATACATTGGAGTGGATATCTTATTTTTTCCTACTTGGCATCCATTCCCTGTTTTTGGAAACAATGCCACAATTTTCCTTCAGAAACCAGCTCTCTCAGGCCATGTACACTGGGTGGAACAGAGCCTACTATGGTGTCAGAGGTGAGTATGGGCCTTAAGTCTGGCCAGTCAGAATGTTGCCACATCTTCCTACCCCCTGTGATTGTCCCAGCATGTGCATGCAGTTGGAGCCAGAATGGTGGCAATGCAGTCCCAGCCCACTAGCTGGAATTACCAGAAAAGAGATTCTTTTTCTGCACAGGATGCCAACAAGCTAGGTGTTGTTGCTGTGTGGCCACTTTACCAACATGCAGAAAGACCCTGCCTGCAGAAAGCAGACCTGGAGCTGGGAGAGAAAGATTCCTAAACACCTTGTGTGTGCTTCTGGAGCCATCTGTGCCAGAAATTGGACTTTTAAATTACATAAACCAATTTATTTTTACCTAAGCCAATATATGACATAGGAGACACTTATCCACAATAGTCACTGAAGCAGTGATTTAAATCAGTTAAAAAGCGGTGACTTCCATAACAACCCAACACCTTGGCCCAGACCAGTTACTGCCCCTGTGTTCACCATCAGATATGTTGGTCGTGCACCCATGTGATCAGTCCAAACTGACCCTAAAACAAGCTGTTGCCTATTTCTTCATTAACTATCCTTAAGCATGTGGAGGTGGGGTCAGGTGGATCCCATCTTCTTCCACAGAGAAAAACTTCGGCACAGAGAACATCAGGTGATTGATTATTACCTCCTGCTGGGATTGACCTGCATATAGAAACCAAGATTTTTCCACCTCCAGTTAAATGCTCGAGTGGCAAGAGCAGGGGTGTTCTATTTTGCACTCCAGAATGGTTGAGATTAGGTGAGCTGCACCTTCACACCCAGGAGCTGCAGAGGCTAATAAAAGCTGAAATGAGCCAGCGGCCGGAGTGCTGAGCGAGAGGAAATGGATGGACTGGAGAGAGTGGCTGCTGCAGGGAGCCCCTCCCAGGCAACCATCGCTAATTGTATGAGCAATAGCTGACACCATGGGAGGCTGGAGGCTTGGCAGAAGTCGAATGTTGCCTAAATGAGACCACCTCGAGTTTTTAAACTTCACACTTGGTCAATAAGACCTGATCAGCCCATGGACAGGGGGCAATGCTAAAATGGCGTTTACATAAATATTCAGCCTGTAGGGCAGATTCCACTAGAAAGTTCCAGAAGCCCATGATAGCTAAGGGCACTCCTAAAGGACCTGCAAGCAGACTTAGTTCAGCCTTTTATAAGGTATCTATCAGATTTCTGGTTCTATTTAGGTCCTCCTCTACATGTATGTCTTTTCTTTCTCTTTGCTTCTTCGAACTGAGGCATCTCTGCTGAACAGTGTTAGTAAGAAGCAATGCTGGATCGAGTAACACATTTTTAATGATGTGAAACAAAGCTTTAATCACCATAGTTTTTTTACAAAATAATGTCTTCTTTGCATTTGGTTTAATAGCACTTTGTCCACAGCTTTCATCAAAACAACTGCCCATGTGACTGACTGGGAAATTGTATTAAATGTCAGAAGATCTCCCCAGACTCATAACGTGCTTCCTTGCCAATCAGGATTTTAATTTTGGATGGGGAAATAATAAATACAATAATTATTGAACACTGTGACATTAACTGATAAGGATACCTGCTTTCCTTGAATTATCAATTTCACATTGGCATAAAAAATAGATTAGTGACAATTTAATCCTACATCTGGTGACCTTTAAATAACGCTGTTAACACTCCTCAGCTTTGTCACTAGAATGTCATCAGCCTTCTCTCTAAAAGAAATGCTACCTAAATATTTCATTTTAGAACTGTCTTCAAAGTTTGCTAATGTTCAGTATCTAATAACAAACCTAGACGAGTATAAAAGACCGAGACACACCAGGCGACTTTGCCAGCAGTAATTTTTTAAATAATTCTATCATAACTTACCACATAAGAGAGAAGATTAGCTAGAGTCAAAAACTCCTAGAACCATAATGTACTTTGTGTCCACAGAGACATCTGCTCACTGTCATGCCCTCTTGCTGGGCAGGTATATTGGTTCCAGCATTGAGAGGTCAATTGGCCAAATCCATCAAGATTTCAAATGCATACCCCTTTCAACTCAGTGATTCTACTTCTAGAACCCTTCTCCTATGGGTATATTTATTTATACATGGGCACAAAAGACGGTCCATTGCAGCATTGCTTGTAACATCAAACATATTTTAAAATTATAAACAACCTTAATTTCCATTAAAAGAGGAATTATTAAAAACATTGATACATCTGTAAAATTGTGTTTGATGCAGCCACTAACAAAGAATGAGCTTCCCAATGCACTGACATGGTAAGTTCTTCATGCTATATTGTAAGTGGAAGAAAGCAGGCTGCAGAACAGCACTTAGATTTTCGTCTGAGAATTGAGAGGGTCATAATATCACCCTCCCCACAGAGGTGCTGGAAGGAGGGAATGGGTTCCTGATGCCAAGTATTCAGAACCAGGCTTGCTCCAGCAATTCTGTCACATCATCAAAGTTTCTCTCTCTACTGGATTATTTTCAACAGATGAAAATGCTGCTTTTTCTTCCATGTAATAAACATTCTCCTAACCCCACTTTCCCCACTGCCTGTTCTCCCCTTGCTCTGTTTATTTTCCTCAGAAACAAACCCCTTGAACCTTCTGTTTCTATTCACTACTATCTTTGATTCCTCTCTAAAGCCCACTCTGACCCAGATTTCAGTTCATACTCTTCCACATCTGCTCTCTCAGCACCTCCATTGGCCTGCCGGGCAGCTCTTGGTCCTCCTCTCATTTGACCTGTCAAGGTCTCACCCAGTCATCACCCTTCCTGCTCTACTCGCTGTCTTCACTTGGCAACCAGGACCCCACACCTTCTGAGCTCTTCTCTTACCTCACTGCTTGCTCCTTCTGTTTCCCTTGCTAGTTCCTCTTCTTCTCCCTAACTGTTCAAGATTGGAGTGCCCTGAAATGCAGTTCTGAGACCTCTTATGTCACTGCACTCACTCTCCTGGCAATCCCAGTCCATCTTAAAGTCTTGACATGCCACATATATGCCCTCAGCTCCGAAATATGTACCTCCAGCCCAGGTCTCTCTCCTGAACTCCTGACTCAAACTCTCAACTTCCCTTGGATGTTCAATTGACATCTTAATCTCAGCATGTTTAAAAACATATCCAGATGCAACCCCCACCCAGATGCTCTCCACTTCGGCTTGTCTCTTCTTAGCTGATGCTGATTCCATACTTCCAGTTACTCAAGCAAAACCTTTGGTTAGTTGTCCGTGATGCCCTCATTTGTTTAGTACCCCACATGCAACCTATTAGGAAATATTATTGGGATACTTCTAAAATACTAGGACCAGAATCCAACTATTTATCACTACTGCCCATGCTACACTGTGATTCAAGCCACCACCATCTCTCACCTAAATGACTGCAATCACCTTCAACCGTCTACCTTTTCTCCAAAAGGACTATTCTCAATACAGCAATGAAAGTGATCTTGTGACTTCCAATTTTACTTAGCTTTAAAAACCAAAGTCCTCACAATGGTTTACAAGGCTTTATACGATCAACTCACTCTTCCTGAGTCAACAATTACCTCTCTGACTTCATATTCCTCTACCTGCTCCCCCATCCCACCCCTTACTCACTCTGCTTTCACCCAGCTGGCTTTCCTGTTATTTCTCAGTCATGCAGAGTCCTCAGGGTCTTTGCATTGGCCATTCCCTCTGCCTGGAACACTCTTCCCCAGATACTCACAGCCCATTTCCTCACCTCCTTCAAACCTTTGTTCAAGTGCCACCTTCTCAGTAAGGCCCACCTTGATCACCACATGCAAAATTATAAGATGTCATCCTCCTGACACTCCTGATCCCATTTTCCTTGCTTTTTTCCTTCTCCCATAGCACTTATTCTCTTTAATCCACTGCATCATTTACTTATCTGCTGTATCGGTTGCTTATTGGCTATATCCCCTCTCCCCACTAAAACATAAACACCTAAGAGCAGGGATCTTTGTGACTTTTTGCTCACTGATGTATCCCAAGAACATTGAGCAATACATGGCACATAGTAGACACTCAATAAATATTTGCTAAGGGCCAGATGCAGTGGCTCATGCCTGTAATCTCAGCATTTTGGGAGGCTGAGGGAGGCAGATCCCTTGAGCCCAGTACTTCAAGACCAACCTGGGCAATGTGGTAAAACCCCATCTCTACAAAAAACAAAAAACAAAATACAAAAAGTTAGCCAGATGCGGTGATAGATGCCTGTAGTCCCAGCTACTCAAGAGGCTGAGATGGGAGGATTTCTTGAGCCCAGGAAGAGGAGGTTACAGTGAGCCATGATTATGACACTGCACTCCAGCCTGGGCAATAGAGTAAGACTCTGTCTCAAAAAAAAAAAATACATATATATATATGCATATATATATGCATATATATATATATATATGCATAGCTGAACAAATGAGTGAGTGGACATGATAAAATTAGCTAGGATTTATTAAGCACAGATATTCTTATAAGCACTCAACTAAGTACTTTGCATATATGATCTCATTTCATCCATGGTAGGAAGAGCAGGAAAGGCAGGTGATAGGGTGGGGAGTGACGTACTATAGTTCCCAATCTCATGCTGAAGAAAACTGAAAAACCAGAAGATTAATAACTCACCAAGGTCACATTCTAGCATGCAGCAGAATGAATGAAGGGAAGGAAAGGAAGTTGAATGCAAATCTGCCTACCTGCTAAAAAGGAGATCTTTTCCCTACTGCTCCTCTTAACACAACCAGTTAAAATAAAAGCTACATATCCGCTCAACATCTTGCTCTATCCTTTTTTTTTTTTTTTTTTTTTTTTTTTTTTTTTTTTTCAAATCTTTAGACAGAGTCTCACTCTGTCACCCAGGCTGGAGTGCAGTGGCACAATCTCAGCTCACTGCATCCTCCGCCTCCTGGGTTCAAGCAATTCTCCTGCCTCAGCCTCCTGAGTAGCTGGAATTACAGGTGTGCGCCACCGCACCTGGCTAATTTTTGTATTTTTTAAGTAAAGACGGGATTTCACCATGTTGGTCAGGCTGGGCTTGAACTCCTGACCTCGTGATCCACCCACCTCAGCCTCCCAAAGTGCTGGGATTACAGGTGTGAGCCACCAAGCCCAGCCACTCTATCCTTTTTTAGATTTCCACAATGCAAACTATTCAGATGAAGGTCACTCAACTGAATAGTGCTTTAACTTTATATACATAAAAATAAGTGTAGTCTTAGGTAAAACGACAGATAAGGTCATAAGTCTTTATGTTTCTTTTAAGCTTTGTGACCTTATTATTAAGTTCCAAATAACCTTTTGCCTCTAGGAGTGGTAATTTGGTTTGTTTGTTTATGCTGTGAGGATCTGTATCTCTCCCTTTGGCCCAACTTATTAGTTTTAGTCATAAGCAGCAATCAGTGAAACATGAGGTTTTGTTATGAGATAGTTAATTCCAGTTTGGAACTCGTTGGTATTTTGGGAAATTTTTAAAATGTCAGCACATTTGCTTTTGGATCTATGAATATTATTTTGTTCTGGAAGCTCCTATTTAATGTGTGAGATTAATATTAGTTAGGGCACTGCCAAAAAAGAACACACTATCTTAATAGGCAAAAAACAATAATTTCTCCTCCATATACTAAACAAACTCTAATTTTTTTTAATTAACTGATAAAACATCTAGGATCTAAGTGGTAAAATTAAGTTGGAATGTTGTAAGGAGGAAATGCACAGATTTTTTGTAGAATTTTTCTAGGATCAGTGATGCTAACGTTAAGTACGAACTCATAATGCTGATTTGGAGACCTCAGTGCATTAAAATGTTGGGTGACAAGGCAGTTTCTGTGGATGCTCCACCCATATCCTTCCATACCATACCTTTTCCTTACATACCAGCTTGATTCCTAAAGGCCGGCATCTGCGTCCCCTGACTGAGAATTTTCTTTGGCTTTCTAAACCTTTTCTCCCCAAGCACACAGAAGTGTCAGGAAATTTACACCTCTGGGAGCAGCTCTCAACTAAGGATTGATAGGAATTGGTACATAAATACCCCAGCTCCAAAACCCCACAGGATGACTCTGAGGTGCATGTCTTATACTGGCTTCTACCCTGGCCCAGGGATGTTCCAGGTTCTCACAGTGGTAACTTGCCTGACAATATATTCTTGATTAGCTGTGTCTCAATTCTCTACTCTCTAATCAGTGTACCCTGGGATTACCTTCCAAGTAATCTACCTGCATTTCCAGGAGACCAGAAACATGCCACCCCAAAATATGCCTCTTCTGGTGTAAGGATTATGATCTGAGACCATTAGAAGCAACAAATACAGGAAAATTCTCTGTTCTCCCTCTATTTGCATAAAAGCAGGACACAGATTTACAAAGACAAAAGATGTCCTGGCCCCTGTTTCTACCAGGAAGAACAAGGTTGGCCACTGAAGAACTTTTGACCGTTATCAGCCTAGAGATAGTATCAGAGGAATCTCTACTAACCAGCTTTACTAACAAGCCTTTATCTGCCAGTTATTTGCCTTCCTCAAGTTGCTACCCCCCAGAAACTCAAAATCCTTTGTGTTGTTCCTTCTCTAAAAAGGTAACTGTTCTTTGTTGAAGATGTTACCTAAGCTGGAATTCAAAGCCACCTCTTTGAGAACTACCCATTTCCTGGGTGTCTCCCATCTACATAAAATATGTACGTTAATAAACTGTTTGTTTTTCTCTTATCTGTTACAGGAGTCTGTTCCAACCAAGAAATTATGAGGGTCGAAGAAAAAATCATTTTTCTTTCCTACACATTTGAACCCTTATATCAGAAACTGCTTCAGAGAGAACCCAAACTGAGACAGCTGCCTTCATTTGGGGCTTAGCCGTAAGTCATCCAAGGATGTTATTCATTCCTTTTTCAGGGAATATTTTTCAAGCACCTATGACATTCCAGGCATTGTTCTTTTAGACATCCAGCTGTGACCAACTAAACAAAAATCTTTGCGTTCATGGAGTTTACGTTCTCATGCAAGGAGACAATAAACTATGTAAAATATATTGTAAGGCAGATTTTGATAAGTAGGGGAAAATAAAGTCAAGCTAGATAGGGAATGCCAGTGGGTGAAGTGTGCAATTATAAATAGGTAGCCAGTGAAGGCCCAAACAAGAGGGTAAAATGTGAACAAAGACTTAAAGGGGTTGAGGAGCAATCCGGGAAGGAAGAGCATTAGTCTAAGTGGGAGGAAACAAGTGCAGAAGGGACAGGAATATTCCAAAACCAGTAAGGTCACTGGGGCTGGAGCAGAGTGAAGGAGAGGGAAAGTGACAGGATGAGCCATATCTACTGTTGTTAGGATTTACTGTTGTTATTTTTGTCAATATTACTATTTAATAGGCTTTGTTTTAGTATTTTCTTATGAAAATTACAGAAAAGTTAACAATTTTTTACAGTGAACACCCATCTACTCACCACCTGGATTCTACTATTTTGCAATACTTCCTTTTCGTGCATCTATCCCTCTATCCATCTCATTATCCATTTACCAAGCCATCGTTTTTAATGCATTTCAGAGTAAATTGCAGACATTTAGCAAATGCAGCCATTATGGAGATACAGTTTCTAAACCTGACAGCATTGCAAGGTAGATACTATCTCCTCATTTTACAGAGGAAGAAACTGAGACGCAGACAGGCTGAATAATTCAGCTAAGACAGTAACACAAACACATGGCTGAGTGGGGATTCCAGTGCAGGTCTATTTGATGGCAGTGCTCATATTCTTTCCATGGTGAACCAACTGCCACTCTCAACCAGCGGATTAATGTGGAAGAACAGACAAGGAGTTGGGAGTAGCTATACTTGCCTCTGAAGGAAGCTGTTTCCTTTCACTATTTCCTCTGCATCTGAAAGGCAAAAACCCAGTGATGTGCTGGTAAATGTTTACCACCCAGCTCTTTCGATAGAGGTGCAGAGACAAGGAAAGCCTTGTTTGCAACATTTGCCAATTTCTGTGGCATTAACATACTTACCGTGGCAGGTTTCAACCTACCAACCTGATGTCAGGTTGCAAACTGGTATGAGGCGGCTCCAGCACACCACTGTGGATTTTTTAGTGTCATACTGTAGTTAACAAGTATCACTTGTAACAAGTAACAAGCACCAGATTCAGGATCAACACCCAGTGTCTATACCCAGTGAATGCTCAGTAAATTTCAGTGGTGGTGAGGACAAAGATTGGCAGCCTCCTACCCACACCCAGCATCAGATATCTGGGCACATGCATATACGCACACACACACACACACACACACACACACACACACACACACACCCTTTCTTCCCAAGGTGGATAGTAGTATATTTGAATAATGAATACAGGACACTACATATAGCACATTTATGTAAAGCAAACTTCTCCACAAAATGCAAATAAACCTCTTTCTCCATGTAATTCCCAGCTCTTGATCCACTGCTCTGGTTTTTTTTTTTTCTTCCGACTCACCACTTCTACACCTCCCTGAACATCAACAATGCTTTTCTTTGGCAAAACACCCTTGCTGTTCCCTGGCACCAGAGAACATCACATTTTTGCATGGGTTGAAGTCATAAATCACTTAGAATGCAGACAACCTGTTGGAGAATTTTGCCATTCTTTTTCCTTCTTGAGCTTCCTTTGATTGAGATGTTCTTTCACCTTTGGAACATGTCCCAGGGCTGCTCCTGACTCATACAGCGTGTTCCTTTTCATCATGCCAGCTGAGGACCCCCTGCAAGCCGGATTCCTTTTATCCCTCAACCCTAATTGTTCTCTGCCTTCTTCACTCAAATTTCCTTCTGCAGCCTTTCTCCAGGGGTCTCACACACCTCAGATAACATTCCTGACCCCATTACCTAAATCCCTCTGGTCTTTCAGTATTGACTGAGGCCACATGTATTGACCTTGGTAGGTGGTTCTAGGTTCGACTTTGCAAAGACGGGCTTTTCTGAGTTGACTCGTGGGTTATCTTCTCCTTCCCTATGACATCCCACCTTCGCCCCAATTCCCTCTTATCCCATATTCTTACTCAATGCAGGGCACATCCCCAGCAGTCTGTAGCGCAAATAACAATCATCTAACAGAATTAGTGCGAACAAAGTCTGACACTTAGGACTTTAAAGCATTTTTTATAGTACGGCAAATTCGGTTACCATGCAACAAAGAACAGCTAATTGTTAAGAATTAATAATGAGAAATAAGTATAGATAATGGTTTAGCTGACACTGTCATATTTTAGTACAATATGTTCTGAAATATTTGCTCCTTTGGGTTGTGAATGTGCTATTTTTGTCACTAATAAGCCTATAGAAGCCTAGTGGAAATGAAAAGTTTTCTCAAGGAAAGTGAGGCATTCTGAGATTTTTCTGATAAGGGGAAAGGGTCAATGTGCCTGTAGTTTCTGTGCTTCATTAAAATTCTGTTTCCGTACTGTATAATGTGAGTAATATTAATTTTCTAAACATTCGCATAGAGCAGCTGCTAACTAATTTCCATAACAGTATTCCTATTCTACAGGCATTTTAAAAAGGGGAAAGAAGATGACTGCTGACTGTCTGCCAAAAAGAAAGGCTCAATCTAACGCAGTTCTGAATCATTCCAGACAGAAAGAAGGAAATCATTAGGGACATTGACTTCCCAGTCAGGGGACTGTCTGGAATTGAACAAACTGCCTTAGCCTCTGGAGATGGCACACGTGGTATAAGCTGGGCACTCATTCACTGGGCAGTCCCCTTCTGCTAAATGCCTTGATGGTGGCCCAGTTCATGTGCCCTGGACTAGCTAATGATCAGAGCATTTCTGCAGCTCCTGTCATACTGGGTTCAGCTGCTTCCCCTTTCCTCCTGAGCCATGCCACTGAAGTCCCAGCAAAACAAGTGTAGTTAAACCTGTCTAAGGTGTTTCAGGGATGGCAACGTACCTGGGAAACTTTGGGCCCCTTGTATTTCAGAAGCTTGCTCTCAGGGAATCCTCTACCCACTCTTCTCCAGAAAACACTGGGATGCCCAGCCTCACAGTCAGGATATAATTCCTAGTGTTATATACTTTCTCAGGCTGAACTTTTCCTTTCCTTCTATCCTGTACTAAGATGAAGAACAACTAGTCTCATGAATCTGAATACTATTGAATCTTCCTCTAATTCTCTCCAGCAGTCCTGTCCTTTGGGGGATATTTTCCAACTCTGCATTCATTCACCACCTTTGCAACCCATTGTCTTTCTCTTCAGACTCTGGCCCCAATTTGTCTCTCTAACCTTACTTCCCGCTACTCCTTCCCAAGTGCCCAGCAATCCCACCACACCAGTCTACTGGCCACTCCTCCATGTAAACTACGTCAAGTTAGTCCTCCAAGTCTTAACTGAACCTGGAATCTCTGAATAGTTAACCCACCTCTCCTTCAACCCTAGTAAATTTTTACCCTTCATGTCCTCCCTACTTCCACAGACAAAGTTAATCACCTCCATTTTCAAGCTTGCCTAGTCTTTTATTCAAACCAACCAACTTAACATTTGTCTTATTGTTGGCTAGTTGGTTGGTTGGTTGGTTGATTGGTTGATTGGATGGTCGGTTGGTTGGGTCAGTTGGCTATATGCAAATCTGTTTCCTTTGCTTATTTGTGGCTGTTAGAATTTGTGTTTTACCCTTGTTTATATGCACTGTGCTTGTAACAATGTAGGTACTCTATAGATCCTTGTTGAAAGGAATTTACCGTCAAAATACACCTACGCAAGGATATGTAAAAATAGGTGATCATAAATTATGTCAACTCACATACACCCATAATTAGAGTCAGCTCAGGTAAAACTAAATTACCTTTGCTTCTATTTTATAGGTCTCCTTATCTTAAAAAATGGCTGTTTACTGATTATTTGCCATTTACATAGATTAGTAAGTGTATTAATCAAGGTGCTCCAGAGAAACACAACCATCAGAATGTGTGTGTGTGTGTGTGTGTGTGTTTAAAGGGATTTATTATAAGGAATTGACTCATGCTCAATTACTTTTTGAAGAGTTCATTCTCCATTATGGAGGATGAAAAGCCCCACAATCAGCCATGTGTAAACTAGAGACCCAGAAAAGCCAGTGATATAGTTCCAGTATGAGTCTGAAGGCCTGAGAACCAGGAGCACTAATGGTATAAATCCTGCTCCCAGGCAGGGAGATGACTGATGCCCCATCTCTAACAGTCAGGCAGAAAAAAGCAAATTCTCCCTTCCTCTGCCTTTTTGTTCTCTTGAGGCCCTCAACAGATTCGACAATGCCCACCCACATTGGAGAAGACCATCTACTTTACTCAGTCTACCAATTCCAATGCTAATCTCTTCTGGAAACACCCAGAGTAAGGTTTATTCAAATATCTGGGCACCGTGTGGTTCAGTGAAGAAGTCAACACATAAAATTAACCACCACAGCAATAAGTCAATGCTAATAGTCACTGACAGTCCTAAAAGATGTTTATTATTATCTCCGTTTTACAGATTTTGAACTCAAGAGTCAGGGAAGTGAAGCCACTTGGCCTAAGTGGCACAGCCAGTGAGTGGCAGAACTGGAACTCCTACCTGGGTCTGTTCGGCTCCAAAGTCTATGCATCTCCCATTCCACCTACTACCACTCAGCACAAAAAGGCTACCTCTGCCACCTCACTTCACAAAGTAGCCCCAAGAGAGAATCAGGAAATAGCCAAGAGAGGGGTTGCACCTTAAAACATTTTTCTCCCCCACCTACCCTCCATGTGATCTGCTTTTCTGCAGTATGTGGCCAGGGCTATGTAAACCCAAACACCATAAATCAATGTTTCATGAGCATTGTTGCTGCAGAAAGGCTATAACAGAGTATCATATGAGTTCTGGCCAGGCCCTGGAAGAAGTGACATCTATTTCCATACTTGGCATTTTTTCTCATGCTGTCCTCTGCTCTGCCTTTCTGTCTCCTCCTATACCCTCCCACATTGGCCTCACTACTCTCATTCTGCTCTCTCTCATCATGCAATCATCCCTTCCCCCTTTTCATATTTTAAAGCTCACACAGCTGGTCCCCAGAGTCACCACCTTCTCAACTGTCAAAATTGTCCAACATGAAAAATTGAAACAATAAACTAAAATGAATGCAACTGAAAGTGAAAACTACATGTGTGAAAATGGTCAAAATGCAAAGTTATTGTTCCCTGGTCTACTATCACTGAAAATTCAATGACTAACGTTTTCTTCACCCTTTACTCCAAATGTAGTGCTGGCCTCAACACACACTAACACAGCTGGGGGTGCGGGGGGGACATTCTGCACACAATCTCCTTTGGAAGCCAGCTAAGTGACTGAGGATGAGTTATTTATTAACATCAGAGCTGCAAGTTCACCAGGAGTCACAGCAAGACTAGGTTCTAAATAATAAAAGTAAGAGATGGACTCCATAATTCATTTGGTGAAATCTCCATCAGATTTAACTGTTACCTGAGAGTTGATGGATTTTTTTTAATGACTTCCTTTTTTGAATACATAGGATATAAACACCCTTCCAAGATGAACTTACAGTGAGACTAGGAAGGAGTCAGGAGCTTAAGAAAGAGGGTGCCTGAACGGCTAGATCCAAAAAACTAGGCATTCACCTGGTGAAGAAAGGGCTGAAAAAGAGATGGCCCAACTTCAAGAAGACTAGGAGAAAACCAGCCCAAAGATTCTGGAAAGCAGACCCTCAACCCAAAACGTTTCCGCCAGCAACTGGCACAGAATAGACACTCCATATACATTTGCTGAATGAACGCATGTGAAAAAATGAACACAGAGTAAAAAAGTTAAAATGATTAAGGGTATAAAATTTAATCACTTACTTCACTAATTGTTTTCACATTTCAAAACCTTGTAGTAAAGTTTATTAAGCATTCAGGAATATCTAAACAGAAGCAACATTAAGATGACAACTAAATATGTTCTGTAAATTTTACTCAAAAAAAAGATTTTGAGAATTTACTGTGTCCTCATGGCCAAACACAAGACTTGGGAGGATTCTAAGATAAATTGGAGGTGGTCCCTGCCATCCAGATGACCATCTGGTGGCAGTCCCTTGAGCAGGTAAGGCAGCATTCCATTTTGAATGACCAAAGGAAAAAGCCTCCACCCAATGCTATTTTCCCGTTACCCCTCAAAGGGCCTTAAATTATATCGTTACAGATTAATTCTTTCAGGTCTTGAAGGTTAATTGAATCTCTTAAAAAAGGTCAAATAATCCTAGGACGGGTACCTTCTTAAGCCATTATCACCTGAGATTGGACCCAAGCATTCAATCACAGCTGGCAGAGAGCATATTAGACAGAAAGGATGGAGGAGCAATGGAGTGAGGGGTTTCAAGGAGGAGGAATTTGGGAAAGGAGGCACCTAAGAGCACCATTGATTAACTTTATTTGCAGGTTTCCTCATTTTTCCCATGTCCTAAACTATTGAGACTGGCATAGAAAGTTCATACAAGCCTGCACCAGCATGCCCCATACATCTTTCTGAAATATCTTTTCCAGTTCCTCACAGCTGGGTTTCTAAGCTGGACACCTGTATTTCCTATCCTACTTCTGGTTCCTGAGACAATTCTGATGATAACAGGAAACGCTTACTAGTTATTTAGTTTGAACCAGCCAGTATCCTACGAGCTTCACAAGAATTATCTCATTTAAGCATCTCAGCCATTCTATTCCCATTGTACAGGTGAGAAAACTGAGGGTCAGTGATATGGTTTGGCTCTGACCCCACCCAAATCTCATCTTGAATTACAGCTTCCATAATTCCCATGTGTTGTGGGAGGGACCCGGGAGGACATAATTGAATCATGGGGTAGGTTTCCCCATACTGTTCTCATGGTAGTGAATAAGTCTCATGAGAGCTGATGGTTTTATAAGGGGAAACCGTTTCACTTGGTTCTCACTTCTTTCTTGTCTGCCACCATGGAAGATGTGCCTTTCACCTTCCACCTTCCACCATGATTGTGAGGCCTTCCCAGCCATGTGGAACTGTGAGCCCATTAAACCTCTTTTTCTTTAGTAAATTAGCCAGTCTCAGGTATGTGTCTATCAGCTGCGTGAAAACGGACTAATACAGTCAAAGAAGTTAAGTAATTTGTCCCAATCACCTAGCTTTAAATTGCAAAGCCAGAATTTGAATATATTTAAGTCTGATTCTAGAGCCCAAACTCTTAAACTTAAAACTATAATAACCTATAACTCAGGTTGAAATCATTACAATAACCATATTAATCAGGCAGATCAAGGAAGCAATGGTCCCATCCTAACTTGGGTTCAAGGTCCAATTCGACTGTGGGACCTTGGTCTTTAGCGTTCTCATCTCTAAAATAGCATTAATAAAATCTGCTTTGTAGGGACATATGAAATCAGATGAGTTCATAAAGAAAGTGTTTGGCACAGAGTCCGTATTTCATAAATAGTAGCTGTAAGCTATGAACTTGCCATGAGCGCTTCTGTTCTGGTAATGTTCCTGTTGGCCTCCAGGGGATGCTCAAGCTTCTACTTCCTCCTCTCGCAACATCTAATAGCAGTTCTTGACCTGACTATGCATTCAAATCTCCTAGGGGTAAATACATACCTGTGTATGTCTGCATTATATTTATAAAATATGTATCTGTGTGTACATACACGTATATACAAACACATACATGTCCAGGGAAGGAGACAGGACATCTCTCTTTTATAGGTTCCCTAGCATAACGCACAGCAGCACAACCCTAACGCACAGCAGAGTTGAAAGCCACTGCAGTTGAAGAACAGCTAGGAAGGGTCAAGGCCAAGGACTTTGGAGATGATGCAGCTAGGAAATGGATGTTTCTGAAGGAGACGTGAAGTAGTTACAAGTTCTAGTGCCCAAGTTTGGAGTCTGTTCCTTGGGAACCCTTTATTTTAGGTTCTGTCTCTTTGTAGGAGCCCTCTCTTGGCTTATTGAAATCCTAGCCATACCCCAGCTCCTGGACTCTGAGCTTGCCTCTGCCACTTTCTTGCAGCCTAGATTCCCTGATGAGAGGCCCTGACTCCCTGCAGGGACCCACCTTGTCACTGGTGCTGTCTTCAGCTAGTTCTGGGTAGAGGATGTGGATGGCCACAGAAGCCCCAGGCCTGCACCTCATGGCTGACCTTCCAGTAGCAATACCAAAGTGCAGAAAAGATGTCCTGCCTTTTATTTTTATTTTTTTAGATGGGGTCTTGCTCTGTCACCCAGGCTGCAGTAGCGTGGTGTGACCATAGTTCACTGTAACATTAACTTAACTTAGGCTCAAGCAATCCTCCTATCTCAGCTTTCCGAGTAGATAGGAATATAGGTGCATGTCACTATGCTCAACTAATTTTTCAATTTTCTGTAGAAATGGGGTCTCACTATGCTGCCCGGGCTGATCTCAAATTTCTGGGCTCAAGTGACCCTCCCACCTTGACCTCCCAGCATGCTGGGATTACAGGCATGAGCTACTACACCCAGCCTAGATGCCCCACTTCTATCCACCCAAGAACATGACAAGGACCAGATTGGTCTTGCTTCAGCTAAAGACCCCTTTAAGTCCCAGGCTGAGATAAGACTGCTAGAAGCAGAATCTCTTTCCCCAAAACGAAAAATAAGCATGTATTAGACAGAGTTATTGACTACTACAGGCTGAACACATACTCACAGTTGAAAATCTTGTCCTTGTCTACCCTCAGTTTAGCTGACAAGGCCATTAGCCTGCCCCAGATGGGCCTGCTGCCCTCATAATGAGCAAAATGTAAATATTCTTTCCCCTCCCCCTTCCTCTCCAGGTTCTTCAGCTCCTCGTTTATTATTTTCCCAAACTATGAAAGACCCGCAGAGAAAAGCATGCTCACTACCCTCCCCCTGCCCTGAATTAGGAATCCAAACAGTCCATAAATTATCTGGATGCAAATAAGAGCCTAACCGTTTTTTTTTTTCATGAGAGGTGAAATGTCCCCATTTATTCACTCACTTGTCACTCAAACGGGGCTGAGCACATATTCACCAAACTTGGCAGCGTTTCACTCTGAGACTGAAAACAAACATGATAAATTTCTCCTCCAGAGATAATTCTGGTGATGTGTATAGGCCACTGAAAATGAGAATGTTATGACTTTAGTGCTGTGATAATATATGGTAGTAATTATATTAACAAGGGAAATTACATCTCTCTTCAGCAATTTCAGCTCATACCACCCACATGAATAGCGGGCAGCAGCAAAAATGCTGAAATGGTGCCAGTAAAATAGGAGGAGCAATATTTGCTGAATTTAGAACCTACTTTAATCACTTTTTTAAACTGTATTGAGCTCCTACTATGTGCCAAGCACCCAGTGAGCACAGTGGGGAACATGAGGATAAATCAGACATGGTCCATGACCTTAAGATGCTTACCACGTTATCAGGGAAATAAGAGATCCACATACACAATTGTAATGCCAGGTAGGAAGTGAGAGATGGTCAAAGGAGAGGTGCAGACACAGTTCTATGAGGGCTGAAAAGAGGAAGCTGTCGCTTCTAGATGAAAGTATGATGAGGCTCTGGCTTGCCTGGAGAGCAATCAGGCACCCCGGAGGTGATGGACAAGCAACACCGTGCAGTTTTCCAGCATCAAGATAGGATGCAGACAATTAACACTGGAAATTCTGCCCACTGACCTAGCCCCAGAGAATATCCACCAGAATGCTCCACAGTTGGATGGCAATGAAAGCAAACCCCATATTCCATAGCTTCAAAAATCCTTCTGAAAAGCCTTTCACCAATAACTTATAAATGTGTGGATTAATGGACTATAAATAGGGATTAAACGCATGAACAAAATTCCATAATTCATTCTGAAGCTTTATTGGAACGAAATTTGAGATACTCGCTCTGTTCACTTCTAGCAATTTGATCAGCTTTTGTTTTCTCCCTCCCATGTACAAGAAGACATAGGGAATTCCAGAAGAAGTAAGACACAGTCCAGACCCAGGGGCTTGGAATCTCATAGAGGAGAAAGAAGCATGCCCAAAATAATAATAAAGATGATCTTCTATTTTAACAACATGATCTGGTGAAAACAATATATGGTTTGGAATCAGACAGAATTGGGCTACATTCCTGATTTGAAGCCTATCAGCTTTGTAACCTAAAAAAAAAATTATTGACTCTCTCTAGGTTGACATTCCTTTATCTAGAAGGTGTTCAAATCTTAGGACTGCAGGAAGGATTAAATAGTATAGCATTACGGGAGCATTTTGTCTAACGTCTACAGATATGTAATGAATCTGTTGAAAAATACATGAAAAATGGGATGTGTCATAAAACAGTTATAAAGAAAATCGGAAAATTATCCTCAAAGAAAGAGACCATCTTAGAGTTGGAAGAACAGGGAAGGCTTCATGAAGGTGTCATTTGAACAGGACCTTGGAGGACTGGTAGGGATTTGTCAATATGTGGTCCATTTTGGCTTAGGAGGATGGAGTAAGCATGGCTGTGCTGAGATACGACACCGTATTTTTAAGTGGCTAAAAATTCTGTATGGCAAAATATTTGGCTGAGTGATTCACTCCAGGCAAATCAGTAATTAAACACGACTGACCCCAAAATATCATACCCTAAATAATCAAAAATCCAATCATGGCCAGGGCAAAGAACACCAGACAAGACAAAGAATGACAATTCTTCCAGAACATAGAAAAAAAGAGCTTCAAGAAGCTAACATAATATTTATGCCACAATTTTTAAAAATTCAAACAAAAGACCAATTCTTCTTATAAATATTAATGTAAAAATACTGTAACACATAGAGAAACAGAATTCAGAAAGCATTATAAAAGGATAAAACATCATAACCAAAGGGAATTTACTCTGGAATTGAAGGACAGTTAGGGTTTAATATTAGGAAATCTATTTATAAAATTCAAATTTAAAAATTAAAAATTATTTAAACAGATGAGAGGAGAAACATATGACCATCTCTATGGGTACTAAAAGGTCATGTGATAAAATATGATCTCTATTCTTAACTTTAAAAAAACTGATAAAATATTAACAGACACCTCATTAATATGATAAATACATGAACATATATATTAACACAAAAGTTAATATCACGATTAATAGGAAAATACTAGTAGATTCCCACTAAATCTAGAACAAGTTCACTTGTGCCATAATATCTCATATTACCCTGGAGCATCTAGGTAGGCAATGAAATTAGGTAAATGAAATAAATGACAGAAAAAAAATGATTTGCAAATAAAATGATTGCCTAGAAACCCAAGAAAATAAACTGAGGAATTATTATAAACACTAAGAGAATTCAGTATGGTACTGCTAAAAAAATTAATATATAAAAATCAATAGCCTTCATGTATACACATAACAGAAGAAATAATGGGAAAGACCCTTATTTTACAAAAGCAACAATATATGTAATATACTTATGAATAAACTTTATAACAAATGTGCAAGAGCTATATAAAATAGTGTTAAAATGTCTTTAAGGGCGGGCATGGTGGCTCACGCCTGTAATCCCAGCACTTTGGGAGGCCGAAGCGGGTAGATCATCTGAGGTCAAGAGTTCGAGACCAGCCTGGCCAACATGGCAAAACCCCGTCTCTACTAAATATACAAACATTAGCCAGGCTTGGTGGCAGGCACCTGTAATCCCAGCTATTTGGGAGGCTGAGGCAGGGAGAATTGCTTGAACCCAGGAGGCAGAGGTTGCAATGAGCTGAGATCACACCACTGCGCTCCAGCCTGGGCAACAGAGCGAGACTCCTTTAAAAAAAAAGAAAAAGTCTTTAAAAAGGCCCAAACAAAAATGATTTAAACTAATGGAAAGGCACACCACATTCTTAAAAGGAAATCTTATAATCATAAAGATGTTAATTCTCATTCCAATTAGTAGTTTACACAAACCCAAAAATCTACCAAGGGGATTTTTTTGGAAATAAAATAACTGATATAAAGTTTATAAGGGAGAAAGAAGGAAGAACAGTAGAAGATTCTGCAGGGAAAAAGAATTATGATATAAGATTAGCCCTACCAAACATTAAAATGTAAAATAAAGCTACAATAACTAAGTAATATGGTACAAAAACATAAAACAAATATGCAGATAAATGAAAGACTAGAAAAGACCTGAGAAACACTCAAAAGCATATTGAAATGTATATATGCTAACGATATTTTTGAATCAGTGGTAAAGATAAGATATTGAGGATAAGTGAAACCTGGAGCTGGTTTCACTTCCCAATACTATTGGGACAACAAAATAACCATCAGAGAAAAACATTATATTGGATACCTACTTCACAATTTCCACAAAAGTATCTCCCAAATGGATAAAAGATTTGAAGGTGAAAAATGAAACCTTAAAAGAATTATAAGAAACAAGGAAGAGGCATTTTATTTTTATTTTTTATTATCTTCAAGTGCAGAAAGGCATTTCTAAGGATTATTTTAAAAACCCAGAAGTTATTAATACATTTGACTACACAAGAATATTTAAAGTCTCCATATAGAACAAAAAACAAGTTACAAAACCAACCTAAGAAAAATTTTTGCAACTCATAACAAAAAGATAATTTTTGTAATATATGAAGAGCATCTACAAATAAATAAGTAAATGATGAATAATCCAATAGAAAACAATTAGCAAAACATATGAACAATTTACTAGACAAAATATAAATAGCAATGTAAATACATGAAAAACTGCTCACCTTACCCATGATAAGAGAAACGTAAATTCAAACTGCAGCTCTATATTATTTTTCACCTAACAGATGGGCAAAGATCTGTAATGTTTGATAAAACACTCTTAACAAGGATGTGGGGAAATAGCCATTCTCTTACATTTCTAATGAAATTGTAAATTGCCACAACCACTAACGAGAACAATCTGATAACATCTATCAGCAGTTAAAATATCTATACACTTTAACACAATTGGATTTTTAAGGAATCGATCCTGCAGCCACCACAAATTAAACGCCATATGTTCAGAGATATTCACCACAGTACCATCCCTTTGACAGGGGCAAAAAGTGTCCTTTTGGACTGTTTGAGAAGGCCCTATTTATCACACACACAGTAAATCGATTAAAGAACACAAGGCACCTTTGTCACACAAGATCTGGCACTTAGCACAACATGGCACAAATTGTAATCCCAAACATCTATTCACACACCAAACACCATTCAGGTCCCAAGGAAAAACTTCTCCACATTCTTTGCACTATGTCTTCAAAATGAAAGGCAACTGTGTCCAAATACTATGGAAATTTGTGGGTTTTGCCACTGCAGGGAAGAAATAACCACTGCTTTGAAGAGCAGGAAAAATGTAAGCTATGGAAACATTCAGGCAAGAGCAAAGACAAATTAATTAACTTGTCCAAACTTCTCAGCAGGAATGCAATAGATTTTTTCCCCGCTTGAGATGGAGTCTCACTCTGTCGCCCAGGCTGAAGTGCAGTAGTACAATCTCAGCTCACTGCAACCTCCGCCTCCAGGGTTCAAGTGATTCTCCTGCCTCAGCCTCCCGAGTAGCTGGAATTATAGGCACGTACCGCCATGCCTGGCTAATTTTTGTATTTTTAGTAGAGACAGGGTTTCACCATACTGGCCAGGCTGGTCTCGAACTCCTGACCTCAGGTGATCCACCCACCTCGGCCTCCCAAAGTGCTGGGATTACAGGCGTGAGCCATCGCACCCGGCCTGCAATAGAGTCTTCCATTCTTTCTTTATAGCTGATCATACATGTTCTTGCTTTTTGTTTTTGATGTTTTCCTCAAATTATGATAGTATCCACAGCAGCTGCTGAGTAACAACTGGTTGAGGAACATTTTCCAATGTAAACAGTGAATGTTACTTATTACTTCTAATTGTAGCATGATATGGATTCTTTACAACTGGGCCACTGAATGAACATTGAACACAAGAACTAAACAGTTTTATTTTTATACTAAATGAGATTTTATCTAAACATTTTAGTAATGTAATATTAATATTTTAACTAAAATATTAAATGAGATTAATTACATTTTAAAAATAAATATCTAAGGCATTCAACTCATTTAAATTTTTATTTTTTATATTTCATCATCGAATTGGGTTTTTTTTTTTTTTTTTTTTGAGACAGACTCTCACTCTGTCACCTAGGCTGGAATGCAATGGCATAGTCTTGGCTCACTGCAACCTCTGCCTCCCAGGTTCAAGTGATTCTCCTTCCTCAGCCTCCTGAGTAGCTGGGATTACAGGCAAGTGCCACCGCATCCGGCTAATTTTTGTATTTTTAGTAGAGATGGGGTTTCACCATGTTGGCCAGGCTGGTCTTGAACTCCTGACCTCAAGTGATCTGCCCGCCTCGGCCTTTCAAAGTGCTGGGATTACAGGGGTGAGCCACCGAGCCCAGCCTAAAATTTTCCTTTTTAAAATTGAAAGTTTTTATTTAGATGGTTACTGTAAAAGAAAAATAACTTTTTGAAGACATATAAAGATTAATTGTAATCAATGTTTACATTATTTAATAATATTTACATTTTGATGAAAATGTATACAAATTTTATACACTTTCCTTTTTTTTTTTTTTGGAAACAGGATCTTGCTCTGTCACCCAAGCTGGAGTACAGTAGCACTATCATGGCTCACCACAGCTGCAACCTCTCAGGCTCAAGCAGTTCTCCCACCTCAGCCTCCTGAGCAACTGGGACCTCGGGTGTACATCACCACACTCAGTTAACATTTTTTTTTTTTTTTTTTTTTTTTTTTTTTTTTTTAAGAGATGAGGTCTCACTATGTTGTTCAGGCTGATCTTGAACTCTTGGGCCCAAGTGGTTTTCCTGCCTCAGCCTCCCAAAGTGCTGAGATTACAGACCTGAGCCACTGTGCGGGCCTCAATTACATTTTTTATCCAAAAATCATTATTGTCAATAGAACACAAGTATATGAAAATCTTGACTATAATAACGTAATAATTTTCCTAAAATTAAGTTGAGAAGTTTTATAGAATATATAATAAACTGTTAATTACATGCTTTATTGTTAATCCAAATATTGGTACTTCATTGCGAGAATACCCAGACATCTACAATAACAATTAAGTTCAGTCTTCTATATTTTGACAATGTTCAGTTGTATAAAATTATAGCTTTATGCACATTTTTCCATTTCCATTTTGACAAATATATTTGTCAAAGTAAAAGGATAGGACATATTTTACTTACCAGTTTGTGAGCATGATTCCTAACTTTGAGCTTGATTCATAGCTCTGACACCTTGTGTGGGGGCTCCATTTCTATTCCTGCCCTGAGCACTACAACTGTTATGGGAGGGTCTGAGTGCAACACTGTGTACAGTAGAAAAAATCCCACTGGATACTGAATGTCGACTATCATGGCACTTGCTAAATATACTATGTGTAAAATGCTTTGTTTAGTTCTGGCTGCTATAACAAATTACCATAGACTGGGCAGCTTCAACAACAAACATTTATTTCTCGCAGTTCTGGAGGCTAAGAAGTTCAAGGGCAAGGTGCAGGCAGATCCAGTATCTTGCTAACCAGGGCCCACTTCCTGGTTTACAGATGGCCATCGTCTGGTTCCATGCTCCCACAGCAAAGCAGAGAGATAAAGCAAGCTCTCATGTGTCTCATCATAAGGGCACTAATTCCATTCTTGAAGGCCCCACCTACATGACCTAATTGCCTTCTAAAGTCCCTGCCTCCTAATATCATCATGTTGGAGGTTAGGATTTCAACACATAAATTTGGGAGAGACACAAGCATTCAGTGCATAACATTTTTTAGAGGATGTATGTGTTTGTGTATTGGTAGATATACACAATATCTAGAATGATACACAAGAAACAGGTATCAACAGTTGCTTCTGGGAAATGAAACCTTCCAGAGTAAGGACTGCAGTGCCCCTAACACCAGAAGAGTTGCCATAAACATAGTAGATGCAATAAATAAATGTGTCAAATGACTCAATCAATCAATCAATCAAAAAGGGGAAAATTGGGGGGAGGAGCCAAGATGGCCGAATAGGAACAGCTCCGGTCTACAGCTCCCAGCGCGAGCGACGCAGAAGACGGGTGATTTCTGCATTTCCATCTGAGGTACCATGTTCATCTCACTAGGGAGTGCCAGACAGTGGGCGCAGGTCAGTGGGTGAGTGCACCGTGCGCCAGCTGAAGCAGGGGCGAGGCCATTGCCTCACTCGGGAAGCGCAAGGGGTCAGGGAGTTCCCCTTCCAGGGTGACAGACGGCACCTGGAAAATCGGGCCACTCCCACCCGAATACTGTGCTTTTCCGACGGGCTTAGGAAACGGTGCCCCAGGAGAGTATAGCCCGCACCTGGCTCAGAGGGTCCTACGCCCACGGAGTCTCTCTGATTGCTAGCACAGCAGTCTGAGATCAAACAGCAAGTCGGCAGCGAGGCTGGGGGAGGGGCGCCCGCCATTGCCCAGGCTTGCTTAGGTAAACAAAGCAGCCTGGAAGCTTGAACTGGGTGGAGCCCACCACAGCTCAAGGAGGCCTGCCTGCCTCTGTAGGCTCCACCTCTGGGGACAGGGCACAGACAAACAAAAAGACAGCAGTAACCTCTGCAGACTTAAATGTCCCTGTCTGACAGCTTTGAGGAGAGCAGTGGTTCTCCCAGCACGCAGCTGGAGATCTGAGAACGGGCTGACTGCCTCCTCAAGTGGGTCCCTGACCCCTGACCCCCGAGCAGCCTAACTGGGAGGCACCACCCAGCAGGGGCAGACTGACACCTCACACGGCCGGCTAGGTACTCCAACAGACCTGCAGCTGAGGGTCCTGTCTGTTAGAAGGAAAACTAACAGAAAGGACATCCACACCCAAAACCCATCTGTACATCACTGTCATCAAAGACCAAAAGTAGATAAAACCACAAAGATGGGGAAAAAACAGAGCAGAAAAACTGGAAACTCTAAAAACCAGAGTACCTCTCCTCCTCCAAAGGAACGCAGTTCCTCACCAGCAACGGAACAAAGCTGGACGGAGAATGACTTTGATGAGCTGAGAGAAGGCTTCAGACGATCAAATTACTCCGAGCTATGGGAGGATATTCAAACCAAAGGCAAAGAAGTTGAAAACTTTGAAAAAAATTTAGAAGAATGTATAACTAGAATAACCATACAGAGAAGTGCTTAAAGGAGCTGATGGAGCTGAAAACCAAGGCTCGAGAACTACGTGAAGAATGCAGAAGCCTCAGGAGCCGATGCGATCAAATGGAAGAAAGGGTATCAGCCCTGGAAGATGAAATGAATGAAATGAAGCAAGAAGGGAAGTTTAGAGAAAAAAGAATAAAAAGAAACGAGCAAAGCCTCCAAGAAATGTGGGACTATCTGAAAAGACCAAATCTATGTCTGATTGGTGTACCTGAAAGTGACAGGGAGAATGGAAACAAGTTGGAAAACACTCTGCAGGATATTATCCAGGAGAACTTCCCCAATCTAGCAAGGCAAGCCAACATTCAGATTCAGGAAATACAGAGAACGCCACAGAGATACTCCTCAAGAAAAGCAACTCCAAGACACATAATTGTCAGATTCACCAAAGTTGAAATGAAGGAAAAAATGTTAAGGGCAGCCAGAGAGAAAGGTCGGGTTACCATCAAAGGGAAGCCCATCAGACTAACAGTGGATCTCTCGGCAGAAACTCTACAAGCCAGAAGAGAGTGGGGGCCAATATTCAACATTCTTAAAGAAAAGAATTTTCAACCCAGAATTTCATATCCAGCCAAACTAAGCTTCATAAGTGAAGGAGAAATAAAATCCTTTACAGACAAGCAAATGCTGAGAGATTTTGTCACCACCAGGTCTGCCCTAAAAGAGCTCCTGAAGGAAGCGCTAAACATGGAAAGGCACAACCGGTACCAGCCACTGCAAAATCATACCGAAATGTAAAGACCATCGAGACTAGGAAGAGACTGCATCAACTAACGAGCAAAATATCCAGCTAACATCATAATGACAGGATCAAATTCACACATAACAATATTAACTTTAAATGTAAATGGACTAAATGCCCCAATTAAAAGACACAGACTGGCAAATTGGATAAAGACTCAAGACCCATCAGTGTGCTGTATTCAGGAAACCCATCTCACGTGCAGAGACACACATAGGCTCAAAATAAAAGGATGGAGGAAGATCTACCAAGCAAATGGAAAACAAAAAAAGGCAGGGGTTGCAATCCTAGTCTCTGATAAAACAGACTTTAAACCAACAAAGATCAAAAGAGACAAAGAAGGCCATTACATAATGGTAAAGGGATTAATTCAACAAGAAGAGCTAACTATCCTAAGTATATATGTACCCAATACAGGAGCACCCAGATTCATAAAGCAAGTCCTGAGTGACCTACAAAGAGACTTAGACTCCCACACAATAATAATGGGAGACCTTAACACCCCACTGTCAACATTAGACAGATCAACGAGACAGAAAGTCAACAAGGATACCCAGGAATTGAACTCAGCTCTGCACCAAGCGGACCTAATAGACATCTACAGAACTCTCCACCCCAAATCAACAGAATATACATTTTTTTCAGCACCACACCACACCTATTCCAAAATTGACCACATACTTGGAAGTAAAGCTCTCCTCAATAAATGTAAAAGAACAGAAATTATAACAAACTATCTCTCAGATCACAGTGCAATCAAGCTAGAACTCAGGATTAAGAATCTCACTCAAAACCACTCAACTATGTGGAAACTGAACAACCTGCTCCTGAATGACTACTGGGTACATAACGAAATGAAGGCAGAAATAAAGATGTTCTTTGAAACCAACGAGAACCAAGACACAACATACCAGAATCTCTGGGATGCATTCAAAGCAGTGTGTAGAGGGAAATTTATAGCACTAAATGCCCACAAGAGAAAGCAGGAAAGATCCAAAATTGACACCCTGACATCACAATTAAAAGAACTAGAAAAGCAAGAGCAAACACATTCAAAAGCTAGCAGAAGGCAAGAAATAACTAAAATCAGAGGAGAACTGAAGGAAATAGAGACACAAAACACCCTTCAAAAAATAAATGAATCCAGGAGCTGGTTTTTTGAAAGGATCAACAAAATTGATAGACCGCTAGCAAGATTAATAAAGAAAAAAAGAGAGAAGAATCAAATAGATGCAATAAAAAATGATAAAGGGGATATCACCACCGATCCCACAGAAATAAAAACTACCATCAGAGAATATTACAAACACCTCTACACAAAGAAACTAGAAAATCTAGAAGAAATGGATAAATTCCTCAACACATAAACCCTCCCAAGACTAAACCAGGAGGAAGTTGAATCTCTGAATAGACCAATAACAGGAGCTGAAATTGTGGCAATAATCAATAGCTTACCAACCAAAAAAAGTCCAGGACCAGATGGGTTCACAGCCGAATTCTACCAGAGGTACAAGGAGGAGCTGGTACCATTCCTTCTGAAACTATTCCAATCAATAGAAAAAGAGGGAATCCTCCCTAACTCATTTTATGAGGCCAGCATCATCCTGATACCAAAGCCTGGCAGAGACACAACAAAAAAAGAGAATTTTAGACCAATATCCTTGATGAACATTGATGCAAAAATCCTCAATAAATTATTGGCAAACAGAATCCAGCAGCACATCAAAAAGCTTATCCACCATGATCAAGTGGGCTTCATCCCTGGAATGCAAGGCTGGTTCAATATACACAAATCAATAAATGTAATCCAGCATATAAACAGAACCAAAGACAAAAACCACATGATTATCTCAATAGATGCAGAAAAGGCCTTTGACAAAATTCAACAACCCTTCATGCTAAAAACTCTCAATAAATTAGGTATTGATGGGACATATCTCAAAATAATAAGAGCTATCTATGACAAACCCACAGCCAATATCATACTGAATGGGCAAAAACTGGAAGCATTCCCTTTGAAAATTGGCAAAAGAGAGGGATGCCCTCTCTCACCACTTCTATTCAACATAGTGTTGGAAGTTCTGGCCAGGGCAATTAGGCAGGAGATGGAAATCAAGGGTATTCAATTAGGAAAAGAGGAAGTCAAATTGTCCCTGTTTGCAGATGACATGATAGTATATCTAGAAAACCCCATTGTCTCAGCCCAAAATCTCCTTAAGCTGATAAGCAACTTCAGCAAGTCTCAGGATACAAAATCAATGTACAAAAATCACAAGCATTCTTATACATCAATAACAGACAAACAGAGAGCCAAAGCATGAGTGAACTCCCATTCACAATTGCTTCAAAGAGAATAAAATACCTAGGAATCCAACTTACAAGGGATGTGAAGGACCTCTTCAAGGAGAACTTCAAACCACTGCTCAAGGAAATAAAAGAGGATACAAACAAATGGAAGAACATTCCATGCTCATGGATAGGAAGAATCAATATCGTGAAAATGGCCATCCTTCCCAAGGTAATTTACAGATTCAATGCCATCCCCATCAAGCCACCAATGACTTTCTTCACAGAATTGGAACAAACTACTTTAAAGTTTATATGGAACCAAAAAAGAGCCCGCATCACCAAGTCAATCCTAAGCCAAAAGAACAAAGCTGGAGGCATCACACTACCTGACTTCAAACTATACTACAAGCCTACAGTAACCAAAACAGCATGGTACTGGTACCAAAACAGAGATATAGATCAATGGAACAGAACAGAGCCGTCAGAAATAATGCCACATATCTACAACTATCTATCTGATCTTTGACAAACCTGACAAAAACAAGAAATGGGGAAAGGATTCCCTATTTAATAAATGGTGCTGGGAAAACTGGCTAGCCATATGGAGAAAGCTGAAACTGGATCCCTTCCTTACACCTTATACAAAAATCAATTCAAGATGGATTAAAGACTTAAATGTTAGACCTAAAACCATAAAAACCCTAGAAGAAAACCTAGGCATTACCATTCAGGACATAGGCATGGGCAAGGACTTCATGTCTAAAACACCAAAAGCAATGGCAACAAAAGCCAAAATTGACAAATGGGATCTAATTAAACTCAAGAGCTTCTGCACAGCAAAAGAAACTACCATCAGAGTGAACAGGCAACCTACAAAATGGGAGAAAATTTTCGCAACCTACTCATCTGACAAAGGGCTAATATCCAGAATCTACAATGAACTCCAACAAATTTACAAGAAAAAAACAAACAACCCCATCAAAAAGTGGACGAAGGATATGAACAGACACTTCTCAAAAGAAGACATTTATGCAGCCAAAAAACACATGAAAAAATGCTCACCATCACTGGCCATCAGAGAAATGCAAATCAAAACCACAATGAGATACCATCTCACACCAGTTAGAATGGCAATCATTAAAAAGTCAGGAAACAACAGGTGCTGGAGAGGATGTGGAGAAATAGGAACACTTTTACACTGTTGGTGGGACTGTAAACTAGTTCAACCCTTGTGGAAGTCAGTGTGGCGATTCCTCAGGGATCTAGAACTAGAAATTCCATTCGACCCAGCCATCCCATTACTGGGTATATACCCAAAGGACTATAAATCATGCTGCTATAAAGACACATGCACACGTATGTTTATTGCGGCACTATTCACAATAGCAAAGACTTGGAACCAACCCAAATGTCCAACAATCATAGACTGGATTAAGAAAATGTGGCACATATACACCATGGAATACTATGCAGCCATAAAAAATGATGAGTTCATGTCCTTTGTAGGGACATGGATGAAATTGGAAATCATCATTCTCAGTAAACTATGGCAAGAACAAAAAACCAAACACCGCATATTCTCACTCATAGGTGGGAATTGAACAATGAGAACACATGGACACAGGAAGGGGAACATCACACTTCGGGGACTGTTGAGGGGTGGGGGGAGGGGGGAGGGATAGCATTGGGAGATATACCTAATGCTAGATGACGAGTTAGTGGGTGCAGCGCACCAGCATGGCACATGTATACATATGTAACTTACCTGCACATTGCGCACATGTACCATAAAACCTAAAGTATAATAATAATAATAATTAAAAAAAAGGGAAAATTGACAAGGCACGGTGGCTCACACCTGTAACCCCAGCCCTTTGGGAGGCCAAGGCAGGTGGA
The DNA here is from genome assembly GCF_028885655.2 of Pongo abelii. Classification (NCBI taxonomy): domain Eukaryota; kingdom Metazoa; phylum Chordata; class Mammalia; order Primates; family Hominidae; genus Pongo; species Pongo abelii. The sequence goes on from NC_071995.2 coordinate 96,777,923, forward strand.
TCTCTTGAGGTCAGAAGTTCGAGACCAGCCTGGCCAACATGATGAAACCCCATCCCTATTAAAAATACAAAAAACTTAGCCAAGCATTGTGGCAGGCACCTGTAATCCCACCTACTTGGAAGGCTAAGGCAGGAGAATTGCTTGAGCCCGGGAGGCGGAGGTTGCAGTGAGCCGAGATCCTGCCACTGCACTCCAGCCTGGGTGATGGAGTGAGACTCCGTCTTTAAAAAAAAAAAAAAAGGGTGGTGGGGAAATCAGCTCATGAACATTTTACTAATTATCCTTTTGCATATGTTGAATTTGGAACCATATACATGTTTCCCTAATTCATGGGAGGAAAATTCCGATGACTGATCAACATTCCAAGTAGTTCTGATATTATCACCTCACAACCGAATTCCATCAGACTTTCCTATCCTAACCATAAATTCCACTATTCAGTGTCCTGAAATTGGAATTATCAGTGGACTTATGCATACTACAATACAACATTATCTTATATATGTCTGGTTCTTTATAGCTAATCACACTCTATCATAAGCACAGTGTGGTTCACATATGGAGATTTCGAGAAATTGTCAGTATCTCTAACTCACAGATTAAAAACCTGCTAAAGTTTATACAACTTCAGTGCTAAGTTCTGTTCGCTTTCCATAACCCACATGGTTGTTATAAAACACATTCGTGGTCGATTGTTTACATTGCTCTGGAAAGACAGCTTTATTCTGTGGAATAGACAGTAGATTCACTTCTTCACTAAATGGTCAGCGTCCATTAATGTTACAGCATCCGTTAAAGCTGAGTTGGGAGCTAGTTCCAAATTCATACTTTACGAAGAGAAAAGAGAAAATGTGTTTTGCCTTCTCTATTGTTCATTTTATAGTGTCTTGGTTTAGTTATAAACTTTGTCTCATAATTACAGTAAAATGTAATAGGTTTGCCTGAAAATTCTTCTTAGGTGATGAAGCTCGCTTTTAAAAAAAAATCCTCCTTTCCTCACCAATAATTTTTTTCCTTTGTAATCTATTTCCCTCTGACATTTTATTTGAAACATTTCTTTTTTTAGGGTTACATTATCACATTTTCCTTAATTCCATAATCCTTTCAACTCCCTCATCCTTTATGCACTGTGTTTTTGTATCCTTTTATTTTTAAGTCCTTTTCATGTTGTCTCCCTTTTGTTTTATTTCCACAGGAGTTTTTATTGTCATCTTAGTCTTTATTTTTCAGCCTGACCTACCAGCAAGGAAATGAAAAGGGAAAGTACTGCAGCCACGCTTCCATGGAAGTGGCAGACAGGTGCCAAAGAGGAGTACATTTGGAGGAAAAAAAAAAAAAAAAAAGGCTGGATCAGGGCCTGATTTTTTTTTTTTCTTTTTGGTCTCCAAAGTGTAATACCTTTGAAGATGAAAAATAATGACATTTACACAGGAACATATATAAAAATGTGTCTTGGTGAACATAGAAATGCCGAGAAAACAGGTTCCTTTAATTACAATCCTGGTTCAATGTCCAATAGACCGAGTCAAATTTACTCTGAAGGCATGAGTGAGAGCATCACCCTGTAGGAAGCCAAACTTGACAAATTAACTCTGTCTCTATCTTGAAACTAGCTCACTAGTAAGTGAAATTCAGAATTGCACCTGAAGTTTGTTAATGTTGATTTAGATGAAGCAAGTCCAAGCTCCTTAAAGATCTCTAAAGCAAGATACCTCTTCGATAAATCAGTAAGAGTGGTCACAGTATGATTCTCAGGCAGAAAGATCAACAATCAATATTAGAAATTTTGACAAATAGTTGTTCCCATCTCTATTTAATAGGCATTTTTGCGTTTCAGATCCAGCCGCTTACTCACACTCTTTCCCTGGAGCTCATACTCATTTAATTTATCTTTCACGTGCCTGTCTTCCCACAGGCACTGCCTGCCTCTTGCATCCATCTATAATGCTACTCCGACTACCTCAGAACATCTAGAGCAGCTACAGATCAAGAACGAACAATTAAAAGAAGAAATGATCTCTCTTGAATGGGAACACTTACATTTTATAAAGTTTTTGTTGCCTTTGCAGTGAACCAAACTAAATCTGAAAATTTATCTCACAAAATCATGACGAGGAAAAGTGAGGCAGTTGTGTGTATGTGTGTCCGTGTATGCATGTGTGTGTGTTCATAAGTGTGCGTGTCTCTGTGTGAATGTATGCCTTTGTGTTTATATTTGTACACGTGCTACAAAAAGGCAAAAAGGAAGAAAATCAGTAAATCAGACAGTGTTTTAGCTACCTGGTCCTAAATTTCTAGTTATTTACAAATACGTATGATTGAATTTTTTATTTAAAAATGAAAATCTGGATGTTAAGCATACATAGTAAATGTGAACGGCTTTCCCTTTGCCCTAAACTCTTTTTTTCATCTAGTTTTCCTTCCCTCGACTGCCAACTTTCACCCTTATTTTGCTTTTCCTATCTGGTATTTCCTAGATGTTCTGTTCAGTTTAATTTATCCAAATGTCATACCCAACAAGTTCCTGAATCTCCACTCCATTCCGGCTGAATTATTGTATTACTTTTAAATAACTTGCATCTGCTCCTGATTCTCCCATCTGCTTCTCTTCCTCTTTACTTTCTCATCATGAGGCCTGGCTCTATTTAGGGACAGTGGCCAAGCACTAACTCAAGCAGTTACTTCATCAGGCCGGACTTCACCAATTTTTCATTTCTGAGCTGCTGACACCAAGTTAGTCATCCTTCCTGAATCTCTCTGAAAAAGCTGGCCCTAGGCAAATTTGTAAATTAGGTCAGATATATGAGTTCTGCCATACACACTTTCAGTGCTTTCTCATACACTTTTGTCACCCTTCTGCAGGGGTACACCACACATTGGACTTTGCAGTTTTCTCCCTTTACTCTCATCCTTCAGGAAGTCCATATCCAGTGTCCTTTTTTCCATTGTGTCATTTCTAAGAGAAATCTGGTAGAAAAATTCTAGCAAAATATTACTCATAGACAATAAACATTTAGTATTTCATCCTCTATGGAATGAGTTTCAAGATTTATGTTTCTGTGTTCTGTTGTTAATATAGGCACGTGAGGCAGCCCCAGCAAAGTCATCAGCTGAAACTGAGTTGAGGCACTTGTAAGTAGAGTTGGCTGCTCTCTTAAATGCTAGAATTTGAAGGAATTTGATGGCATTTTTTAAAAAGAAAGAAAACTAACATTTCTCAAGTTTTTGCAACATGCCAGGAGCAAGCTAGATTTTACCCTCATTTTAACCAATGAAAAGGTAGTATACTTGTCCATGCTGAAAAAAATAATATGGCTATAAGAAAAAGAGATGAGATTTGCACCTGGGTATAACCCAGCAGCATAGTCCCCCAAAAAATCATATGGCTATAAGAAAAAGAGATGAAATTTGGACCTGGGTATAGCCCAGCAACAGAGCCCCCCAAAAAATCATATGGCTGTAAGAAAAAGAGATGGGATTTTGACTTGGATATAACCCAGCAGCAAAGCACAGTGTTCTGCTTCACCATTCTGCTCCTTGGGTTCAGGACCATAGAATGTTAACTTTCCTCTGGAGTTTCCAAGCACCCAACACACATGAAGTGAGCACCATTTTATGTGTCAAGATAAATGAGTGGAAGTGAGTAAAATCTTGAGGTGAATAGGGAATGGTTGCTACAGCATAGTCCGGATCAGAGATATGACCCAAGAAGTGTTCTGCTAGGACACTTTCTTGAAGTCTTTGTAGCACATGAAATGGATCTCAGACTTTACCCAAAAGATATAGGGGAGCCAGTCATTCTATAAGCTATAAAGCCTATAAGAGATAGGCTTTAAGAGGGACAAACCTAAAGTAGGGTGGCCAGCTGGGGAGCTACATTGCTGTTAACCAGGCAAGAGCTGGTAATGGGCTCCAATGAGGTAATGAAGAGAGAGGGAAACAGTATTTAGGAGCCAAAGTAGTAGGACTTGGTAGTCACTTGGATTTATAAGGAGTAGAGCAGAGAAAGGAATCAAAGATGTACATTTTTACTTTCTGAATTCCCAAGTTCCACATCCTTTTCCTAACTCAAGGGAAACTATTGTAATAAACTTAGATGCCTTAGAGCAGATTCCCAAGCTAAATTTATAATTATTTGGAGCTGGCAAAATTCTGCCTAACTTAACCACTCATGCACTCAGTAAGCATAATTTTTGACCAGAAAAAATACTGCACTCTCACAATTAAGGTATGATTTAGCCCTAAAAAAGGGCTAGAATACGCTTGTTTGGAACCTTGTCTTTTCCTACCTCAAGAGGTGTTCCTGACAGAGACAGTCTTTATAATTCTTAGTTATGTTTATGGCACTTTGATTTTAGAAATCATTCTAAACACAGATATTTCCATAGTAAATATTCCCAATTGCCATCCTTGGAAGGGGTAATTTGATTACTGGTATTGTACTGAATTGCATTATAATTGGGTTCTTCAAATAAAGCCTATTACTACACTTAAGAAAAAGAAATCAAGAATTAATGTCTAGGTGATCTGCTTTTCACAAAAGTGATAGCAGGATGGGGTTAACAAGTATTTATGGAGAGATAACTGGGAGTGATGAGCTCTCAAGTTTTGATGTTTATTAAAGAGTTTATTGGAATCTCATAGAGCAGTAACAAATGATCTAATAAAACAAATAAGATTAAGCAGTTCCAGTAAACAAAATTACAGTAAAACTCCAGAAGAGTAGAAGCAAACCATTTTTATTTAATTCCCACAAAACTCATATTAATATTTCCAAATCTTATAAAGAGTTCTGGAATTAGGAATTTGTTTAAGCATGGGCAAAAGTGTTCAAATCATTATTCATGTTATTCATGATTTCATTTAATGGACTATTTCGCCATGTTGGCAAACTTTTAAAAGGAAAATAACTTTTGCAGACATAATATAAGGGGAAAACCTCTGAAAACTCAGCCACAAATAAATGGTGTAGGCTGGCACTGTTTTCTTAGAAAATGAAAACAAAGTAAACAAACTTGAATTAAAGAGAGGAGGTGGGGTTAGTTAAGTTAGAAAAAACCAACTTCCTGAAGAAAGAAAGGCTTGCTGAAGGAAGTTATGAGACCTTAGGAGATGTTACCAGTAGGCTCCTTTGCTGATCTTTATAATGGAAGTTAATGGCTGCAGAGCAAATACAGGCAGACAGGGCAAAGAGCAGCTTCCAGAATTCCCAAACCTAACATGGCCCAGAAGCAGAAAAATGACTGTTGTGTCCAAACAAGGTTCTAGCTAATAGAGCAAGCAGCCTGAAAGAGTCAGATGGATAGAAACAAGGGACATCTCAGCAGCAAAGGGGTGGACCTGTCCTCACCCAACAACAGACATCTCAGTGGGCTCTTTTGTCTACAGATAAAATTAAAGACCGAAGACTCCCTAGATATGGTGCTGTTATGTGAAACACTCCAGAATCTAGGCAGTGATGATATATTCACTGATACTGAGTTTCTACCACCTTGTCAATGGGGACTTGCACTATAATTAAGTAGTTCTAGGGAAATAAAGACAGTTCTCTTTCTTGCCCACCTGAACAATGGACTGGGATTTATACCTGCTGCATGCGGGAATTTTTGTGCAAAAATATTTGCACCAAGACTTTAGGGCCTAATTATTTTGAGATGTTTGGCCAGATGTGCGGGATAAGGTGGACTCTTAGAAGCCACTGTTAATTTTAGAACAATTGAGAGACTCTGATGAGACAGAGTTTAAAAATATAACACAATTCTTTAAATCTCCTAAGCAGATATGGTCAGCTTGGTAGAAAGAAAAGAAGGTGAACGCAGTCTCGTAAGAAATCAAGAAAATTTATTGGGACCCAAGAAGGTACCCAGAAAGGCAGCCCTATTGGTGGTGATTTTTAAAGACCCCATTTGTGGTCCTGCATTTCTGAACCTCTTTCTGGATGGGGAAGTATATTATGAGATGCATGGGTATGTCCTCCCAAAAAGTAATATATTGAAACTCTAACCTCCCACTCCATTGGGATGGTATTAGGAGGTTGGGCCTTTGGGAGATAATTAGGTTAATATGAGGTCATGAAGGTGAAGCCCTCATAATGAGTTTAGTGTCCTCTGCCATGTGAAGAGACAGCAAGAAACAACCGTCTGTAAACCAGGAAGAGGGTCCTCAGCAATAATCTAACCATGCTGGCACACTGATCTCCATCTTCTAGCCTCCAGAACTGTGAGAAATAAGTGTTTGTTGTTTAAACTACCAAGTCTATGGTAATCTGTTACAGCAGCCCAAACTGATGAAGACAAAGGGCAGTTCCAGGGAGACACATGAGGTTTGCAATTAGTGCAAGACTTACTTAGGTTCCTAACTGTAAATCAGACATTGAGCTTTGAATTTTATCTCTGGGCTGTTCAGCACTCAAAAGAAATAAGAAATATTAATATAAATAAATTATGTGACTAAGAGCTTTTTTGAAAAAAAAAAGCAATATATGCCAGTTCTTCCAGACACCAATTTTAAAAAATTAAAGAAATATATTACTTTTGCCCTTATTTCATGGATATGGCTCATTATAAGACACAATGTTTCCTAAAATGAAAATGCTTCCTTTTACTCAAAAAATAAAGGTAAAATTTTTATAACTATTTCTTGCTTCAACCCTTAATAAAACCTTAAATCTTAATATTGTCATCCATCTTTGCTATGTTTATAAAACCATCTTTTCTTTTGTTTTCTGCTAGAATAGGGTCTGTAACTTATTACAGAAACCAAGTTCCCAGCACAGTGGCACATACAAGGGCTTCCCAAATGTGTTAAGTTTTATCAACAGTAAGTGATACAGTGGAATTACTTTGATGAAGAGGGGTTGCTGACCTATACTAACAAACTCCAGCTATGTAAACTGTAGGGATCTATCTTAGTCAGCTCAGGCTGTTATTAACAAAATACCATAGATTGGGTAGCTTAGTTCTCACAGTTCTGGGGACTGAAAAGTCCAAGATCAAGGTGTCAGCAGATTCCATTCTTGGTGAGGGTGCACTTTCTGACTGGTAGATGGCTGCCTACTTGGTGTATCCTCACATGGTGGGAAGACGAGGGTCTGATGTCTCTTCTTCTTCTTTTTATAAGGGCACTAATCCCATCAAGGGGGCTCCACCCTCATGACCTCCTCTACACCTAACTACCTTTCAAAGGCCTCACCCCTAACACATTGGGTGTTTTAGGGCTTCAATATACGAATTTGGACAACACAAACATGCAATTCACAATAGGATCTAACTTGAATTATCAATAAAACCTAAAACACCAAGGGTCTTTTAAGCAGATATCTTTGCTAATACACATCAAATGGAGCTTATTATATCTACAATTTCATTTCTAGATATGTAGAAATGTTTTCTTATTTTGCACTAAGGCAATGGCAATCTTCCTACATTCATAGATTTTTTTTTTTAATGGTGGATCTTTGGTTCATTTACAAAGTAAGATTTGCTGAGTCAAGGCAAAACATCTAAATGTCTTAGAAATATAGCCCAATCACTAATCCAATGATTGAATGTGTAAAATAATCTATTTTCATACCTTTGTTAATTACACAACATGGACAACAACTAATCAGAATGGATACCAGCTATAAACAAGTGCTATGATCATCTGGGTATGTGTCAGGAAATATCTGTGGGTTACCAATGGGTTTAAAACCCAAAGTGCTCAATAGCTATATGTTGGATGACATTGAACTGAACACTCCCTGCCATGCTATAAGGCAAAAACTGGGTTAAAGGCAAAAACTGACTTTTAGTCATTAGGTATCACTCCTACTGCCTAATACTGTACCTGATAAATAGTAGACAGTGAATAAATAAATAATTGTGATTTTATTCATACAGAGCTTTCTAGAAGTAACAGCTATAAGAACATTGCTATCAGAATTTAAAGTCTTTGCTCAGGTAGAAATTGATTTCTTTTTTTAACCATTGAACCACATAAACAACAAAGTTATAGATGTAATTTGAACTTCAAAAGGGCATTCAGATTTTCCCAATACAATTAAATGTTGGGACTAATGAGGCAGAGATAATATTTTCTTATACAAACAATTTTTCAATTATACAGGACAGTAGCATCTAATGACTGCTACCAACACAAAATCACTGGGTGGCCAGCTTCTATTTTATGCAGCGAGGTTAGCAATTATTCTGTAACACTTAATTTCCTGTTACTAATGCTTTCCCAGAAGCACTTAAGCATGATGGCCTTATGAATATAGTTATTAGTGGAACCTCACTCAGTGTTTGGATTCTTTTAGAAATTTGATAAAGATAATATTCTCCCAAAGGTTACTGTCCAGATAACAAGTCATTTTATCAGCAGGCCTGAGCTTCAGCCAGCTGTCATTAAGAGTGTCTTGTTAACCATTGAAGGACTTTGTAGCTGGGTCAGGGCCGTTGAAGTCTGGGGCAAGGTTGCTAAGGTAACGAATCTGTCCAAAGACTTCTCTCCGCATCAACCTTTCATCTTGTTAAATTTATATAAGCAAAGCACTGTGAGAAGAATGCTAATACACCAAATGACAGAAACAATTGCACAAAGACATTTTTTAAGCTTGCTAGGTGTGTGTTTAAGCTCCTTTCTAAAGATACAATATGTGTGGGTTTGGAGAAGTTCATGGAAATGAGCTAGATTACCCTGGGTCCATATATCGTTTACATTAGCATGTGAAACACATGGCTCTACAAAGCACAATTTAATTCAAATATACACATTGATGGAGTGCCTGCTTGGTACCTGAATTCATTTTTCAGTGTTACATTTGAGTCTGAGAGGAATTAAATTCTAAGGAAAGTAAAGCTTAGCGCCCTTCCACAGAGTCCAGATTCAGTGACATAGAATAACTTCAGTTCTTACATTAGGGAGTAATCATGATGTTAAGCATGAGGTTGTTATATTAAAAATATATAGGACATCAAAGACTAATGGGGTAATGTGAGACGGATATGAGAACTGACTTGAACCGCCCCTTCTGGCCTGAGATGGGACAATGTGAACATCAAAAAGAATAATGATCACAATAGACTTAAACATATCGAATACATAAAAATCCGTGAGTTCATACTGGTACTAAAAACAGAAAGACTCACTGGCCGCTACTAGAGGTTGCTAAGGCCGCCAACTCATTACTGAAAGTTGACAAATAATGGAAAAGAATGAAGCATATATTTTGCCTTTCCTGCATGAACTATATTCCTACATAACCAAATAGCTGATAAGTTCTTTAAAAATAATTTCATATAATAATTGCATACAAAATAATAGGATTAAAAAATCACTGTTTTGCAACACTTAATGAAATAATGAATTTAGACAACATATGTCAAGGAGTGCCAAAACAATTAGATGAAAAGACTGTGGGGAACTTAATGATGGAGGGATTATGTTGACAACTCCTGAACTCACTAATCAATCACAATAACATTAAAGTTGGGACAGTCAGACATGAGGTGTCTCATTATGTAATGCAAAGAGAAGTGCACACATCACCTAAGAAATAGTCTTGCCTAAAAATATTGAACCTAAATCTAATCAACCCTCTAGTTCTACCTACAAGGAATAGAGGAGGAAGTTAAATATCACAATCTAAAAATTGGGACATTCCAAAGACAAATGATGCAGTTTTCCAAAAAGAAAATCAATAGCATGAAAAGAAACCAGGGAGGGGAGCTGCTTTAGAATAAAAAAAGCTGTAAGAGACACAACAGGCAAATACAATGAGTGGGCCTTTTATGAAATCTGAGTTGAATAAATCAAATGTAAAACAACATCTTTGAGAAAACTGAAAAAAATGGATATAACAGATTTAAATGATATAAAGTTATTATTTGTGTTAGGTATAATATTTGCTGGTTACATTTTGAAAGGTTCCTATCAGTTAAAGATGCATACTAAAGTATCTACAGGTGAGATAAAATGGTATCGGGATTTACTTTTTAAAAAGTAAAGAAGTTGGATAAAACAAAGCTGGCAAAATGTTTATAATCATCAAAATTCTGGGAAAAGAAAAAACTGTGGAAAACTGGGTGCCTGAATTACAGTGTTGGAACTGTCTGACTAGTATGTTTAAAACCTTTAATATTGGAAGAACCAGTAGGGCCCGTCTATTGCTTATATAAAATATTTTTACTTCTAGCAAGAATCTATGCTGAATAGAATCAGCTAACCTGCAGAGTTGAAAAGTTTATATTTGTCCTGGCCTTTATTCTGAAAGAAGACAACATGTCAGCTCCTAAGGATAGTCTGAACTCTAAAACTTGTCCTTATCAGAAAATATGAACAAGGGAAGAATTTGATACTTTGGAAAACACTGTTCCCGGATAAGGTTAAATGATTTGGCAACCCAGAAGAGCATACCATCTCATCACTGTCAGTTACCTCTGGGGAACCTAAGCTTTCTGCTAGTTCAGGCTGCTACAAAGCAAATGAAGCAGCTTCCTTACCATGCCAGATATTCAGGTTGCTGACCTCAACATAAAAAAGCTAAAGGTTAAAAACCAAAACCACATTGCAACTCTTCCTATTAAGATAAACTGAAATTACAAAATAAGTATTGATGAGATATTATTTAAGATCTTCTAAAGAATTAAGTTATTTAGATGTGACAGTGATACTATATAAAGAGCTCTTACAAGTCAATAAAAAAGATGAACACCCCAAAAGAAAAGTGGGCAAAGGACACAAAATCAATAGAAATATAAGTGGCCAATAATAAACATTTTATAAATGATTTTTTCCAACATTTAAAAAATCAACCTCAATGAAAATCAATGAATGCAAATTAAGACAAGGAAATACCATTTTGTCTATCAAGCTGGCAAATGTTTTCAATGATAAATAGTATTGACTTTTTTCTAGGAAGCAGTTATAAAAATTGGTTCAACATTTCTAAAGGTCAATTTGACAATATGTATCAAAATCATTACCTTTGAACCAAAACTTCCATTTTCTGAAATTAATCCAAAGTAAATAATCATGAAAATGCAAGAAGAGTTAAGTAGAAGAAAGTCCATTCCAGTATTGTTTATAATAGTAAAAATTTATAAAAACAACAGATATTCAAAAATAGGGATTGGTTAAATTACGATGCATACATGAAATAGAACACTAGGCTGTTATCAAAACTATCCAAATATCAAATGATTCAGAAACATGTCTATACTGTTAAATTGAAAAATAGGATTATTAAAAGTAGTATGTATGTGTGCATATGTAAATATATGCAAAATAGCTACCAAAAAATATTTACTTCTAAATGGGAACTCTCTTTAATGTGATTGTAATTATTTTACCTAGAGTGTTTACAGTGAACACATAAGTAGGAAAGCCGTGTTTTTAAGACTGGAAAGAGAACTTTCTAAGCACTAGCTTCACAGCTCCAACTGTGCTCAATTGTTCTGTTACTCAATCTGGGTTTATTGTACCCTACTTCCTCACTGATGGAACATAGGAGGGAAGCCACAGCCTGCCATTTTACCTGCTGGCCCCACCAAGAGCCCTAGGGAGGAGACTTACTGGTAGCTGGCCACTAAGTGTGAAAAGCCTTTATCATCCAAGTTGCTATACTTAGCATTTCATTTTGCCTCTCAACTATTGCAGCGGTATGAACCCCTCTATATTAACTCCCTGGCTGAGGCTAAAACTCAACCAACATGGAGCCCCCATGTCCTTTTCTTCTCTGTCAATGGTCCCCTATCAGAAATATCCTGCCATGGAAACATTCATCCATCTAGCCTGACTTCCATTCCAATAAATGCTTAATCTACTGGTAACAATTTTTCCATAACCTTAGGCTCCTACTTCCAGGGCAAATCTATATTACATCTTTAGCACTATCCATTTGGGGCTCTTAAACAGATAAAAAACAGTCTTTTTTCTTCTCTGGTAAATTTGTTCAAAATGTTGGAACTCAATGAACAGTTTTTAAACACAGGAAATAATTGTTTTCTCATTGAAAGTTACTCTATTTCCAAATTGAGACATAATTCTTACACCTCTATCCTTAAAATTAAAAAAAAAAATTTAAGGTCATAAAAATAAGTTAAGTTGGACATTGTACAAAGCAGTTTAAGGATGTTTCATCAATGCTTTCTGGGATCTTCTTATTTCAGGCAAATCACTCCCATTTGTACAGTTTGACTGTATAATTCTATACATTCATTCAACAAGCATTTGTTGAATGTTGAATGCCTACTAATGGCCAGGGATACCCCTTCCACTCAAGTCCTGCAGGTACAAATATGAATAGGCACAAATACTATCTGAGGTGCCCACGGATTAGTCAGGAACATATTGATATGTAAGCAAGCAATGTAACCCAATGGATGAGTACAATAATGGAAGTGTGTACAAGGTGTTATGGGGACAACTAAATATTCACTTAATATTCACTAATAGAGAGTTTTTCAAGTGAGGTTTTACTTCAGGTGTCAGTAGGTAATGCACAATAAAAAAATTTTTTTTCTTTAAGCCCTGAACAGATTAGGCTAAAGAGTTAAACATGCTTCTGTGCTGTAAAACTTAACAGAGCTTTTCATATCTAATGTTCATTGTGAATTTCCAAGGATGTTTCTGAAGATAGGGTGCACAGCATTTCCCAAACTTATTTCCAAGGATGTTTCTGAAGATAGGGTGCACAGCATTTCCCAAACTTATTTGACCACAGATCATCTTGATCAGAACTTTAGATTTTACAAAGTACTTTTCTATGGTATGCAATTTTATGTGCCCAAGACTGCAAACATCTTATGAGGAAGAACTGGAACTATTTTTCAGGTCAGGGAATGGGAACGTATCTTACTCATCTTGTATCTCCAGAGTCCAGCACAGTGTTCAACACATAAAAGATGCTCAATAAATGGCTGACAAATTCACAACTGAGTGCATAGTGTCATTTGCACCACCACAACCTGGGGGAATAGTTCACGCATGGATTATCCTCATTTCACAGAACAGAGAATGAAGGCCAGGGACATTAAGGGACCCAGCCGAGATCTTAGAATGAGCTAGTGGTACAACGAAGATTGGAAACAGGATCCCCTCCCAGGTCCAGTGCCCCTCTTCTATTTGTATGACTATACAACCCTCACATTTCCTAGCTAGTCATAATTTTAGATATTCTATTCCACTTTTAAACCAGGCCAGGTAACATTCCAGTTTTTCATTTGGAAAAAAGTTGTAGATAGGGAGACTATTTATGTTTTACAGACATAAAAAAGATGACTACCTAATAAATATAGGAACCTGAAACACATACATGATACAAGTGAAATTCACATAACATTGAGTATAAGTGATTAAACATTAGTGTCCTTGAGCTACAAATAGCTTATTTTGGAAGACAAAGGTGTTTACAATGATGAGAAGATCTGATTTCGGTTAAGATTTTATGCAAGAAGAGCCACAGCCTGGCAAAGAGGCTGGAAGGTTTCTTCCACATAAACAATACCCAGAAAGAGAAGGTGCCCATGAGAGCTAGATGCAGGTCCCTCCGAAATACCACAAATACAATCACTGTCCAGTTATTTCTCAGCTAACAAGCCTGGTGACACCCTAAGACTGCATGTGAGGAAAGCATATAAACAAAGAAGAGACCAAGATGGAGTCATGAATGTATTGAAGCAAGAAATCACTTGAGCAGTACCAGCTTCACAGGATTATGACAGGAGGAGCCTCCTAGAAGATACTCCATATCAGACCAGCACTAGGGCTATTTGCTTAGCTACACATGTTGACGGTTATCACTGGTCCCTTAGTGAGAAGGACAGAGGTGGCCATCAGAACATTCTCTCTTCTGTAGTCAGAGTCTCACTGAGTTAGAACCCTATCTCTGCTGTGATACTTGGGCCAAGTGACCCTCGTCTATTACATGGGAATAATGATTTTAGCTTCCTCACAGGATTATTGTGGTATACATGAGATAAAAGCATCAAGCGTTTACCAGAAGGCCTAGAACACAGTGGATGCTCCATATTTTTACTATAACAAAGTGCTATTTTGATAAATAAATAATTCCAGTATCTTAAAACATAAGACACATTAGGCCATGCAATCATTCTCACTACCGAAGGTAGCTTGGTCATTCTTAATAAATGCATTCATATTCTCCATAAAGCTCCTAGTTCCAGGACCTTTCCAGGAATCAATAAAGAAATTAAAATAAGTTGACACTGTCTAAATGGTACAGTCATCACTGGGGACCCACAATGGGTAGAAACATGGAAGTAGCCTCCTTACAGAATGCTATCTCAACAAGTCAGCTCTGACTGGGAATTCCAAGTAATAAGTACTGGTGCAAACAACCAGGCCCTCAAATAGATCAGGGACAGTGTAGTTGGAGTTTATTCAACTATGAGCTTTAGCAAAAGGCCTCTCTCTGGTAATTCTTCTCAGCAAAGATCATCTTGCTCTTTAAATACAATCACAATACATAGAATTGTGGCATTTCTAGGGCTAGGATCACTACTCAGGTTTCTTGAGCCACAAGGTTTTGTCTTACATTAAACACAGTGTTTCTTTATTTTGGTTTCCTTATCTAAATAGAAATACCTGATAAAATAATGTTTTAAAAATAATGAAGGTAACAGGTTGATGAGTATAGCCTTGATCAGTCAGCATATAATTCCAGCTGGGTCTCTTACATCTAAGCCATGTATTGACTAATAAGCACCCTCTCCTGTCACATGCAATGGCTTGCACGCATCACAAAGTTATTTGCAAGTTAATATATATTAAAATCACATATGCCCACACACATTACTTCTGTGCATCAGGGGACCTCAAGAGATAATACATCCATCTTCATTTGTGACAGTGTATGCACCCATAGTTCCTAAATGGTGATAAATGAATTGTCATGCCATCCCAATGGCATAATATACTTATCCCCCATTCTTGCCATATTAATACATGTTCATTTTGGCACCAGTCAAATCTTTAAAATGAGGGATCTAACACTTGCCTCCTATTGGTAACCACAGAAGAATGCTAATTTCACCTCTCAACACCCAGTATAATTTGTTTGGTATGCAAATTGTCAGAATAGAGGAACCAAAAAGTAATAATAATTTCAACTAATTATGCCTTTTTGATATGCCCAGACAAATCTAGATGAAAAATACTTACATGGTTTATATTTCAGTAAATCCAAGAAAAGGCAGCCATCAGCATCTACCCCACTCTAACACAGGCACCAACACAACAGAGAAGGGAATTGAGGCAGGCAGAACTGCTCAGGCTGATGAATGTGCCTATGAACTGTTTTTGTTGTTGTTGTTGTTTTGAGACGGAGTTTCGCTCCTGTCGCCCAGGCTGGAGTGCAATGACGTGATCTCGGCTCACTGCAACCTCTGCCTCCTGGGTTCAAGCGATTCTCCTGCCTCAGCCTCCTGAGTAGCTGGGATTACAGGTACCCACCACCACGCCCAGCTAATTTTTGTATTTTTAGTAGAGACGGGGTTTTGCCATGTTGGCCAGGCTGGTCTTGAACTCCTGACCTCACGTGATCCACACCCACCCCTCCTCGGCCTCCCAGTGAACTGTTTTTAAAACAGCCTAATTGGTGTGTTTATCACTTTAGCATCTGCCTCATACTAAGTAGTTATTCACTAATAATTGTCATTCTTGCCTTATTTTTTACAGTCAGCTCTATATTTTGGGGGTGCTAATGGTGGTTTGGAACTTAACCCTGTCCAGGGCCTTTCAAAAGTGTGTAATACCTTTCGGCCTTTATTTTTTGAGATGGAGTTTTGCTCTTGTTGCCCAGGCTGGAGTGCAATGGAGCAATCTCAGCTCACTGCAACCTCCGCCTCCTGGGTTCAAGCCATTCTCCTGCCTCAGGCCCCAAGTAGCTGGGATTACAGGCATGCACCACCATGCCCTGCTAATTTTGTATTTTTAGTAGAGACGGGGTTTCGCCATGTAGGCCAGGCTGGTCTCGAACTCCTGATCTCAAGTGATCTGCCCGCCTCCACCTCCCAAAATGCTGGGATTGCAGGCGTGAGCCACCATGCCCGGCCCTTTTGTTGTGCCCAGGGGTGTTAGAGAAAACGCCACACTTTGAGATGAATTAAGAGTCCTTTATTAGCTGGCAACCGAGAGACAGCTAACACTTAAAATTCTCTCGGCCCCGAAGAAGGGGCTAGATTTTCTTTTATACTTTGGTTTAGAAAGGGGAGGGGGGTCTAGTTAAAACAACTTTACAGAAATAAAGTAGGCAAAAAGTTAAAAGGGTAAATGGTTACAGGAAAGTAAACAGTTCCAGGTCCAGGGGCTTTAAGACTATTACAAGGTGATAGACGCGGGGCTTTGGGTGTTATCAATCAGACAAATTCCTGGGAATTGCGGATATAGCTTGCCACAGTATCTTATCAGTTAATTGCATTCTTGAATGTGCTGGGAGTCAGCTTGTACAAGTTAAGTCCTTGAGGAAGGGGCTGCCAGTGAAAGAGCCAAGATGGAGTCTGTCTGGCTCTCTCAGCTAAGGGAGAGTCAATTCAGGTGGAAACAAGCCTAAAAACAGCGTTAGTAAAAACAAGGTTGGGCATTACACTTTCAGCCATTTCACAACCTTTCGGCACCTGCACCCAGTGATGACTAGCAAAAGGAGATAAAATCTGGGGTCACTGAATCACAAGGCTGAAAGGGAACTTAGGCATCATAGGCTCCATGCTGCCTGCCCACAGTCTCCCCCACTTCTCTTTCCACTCTTTCTACCTCCTTCCCTCATGTCCCAGCCTCACCCTCCCTTCTATCCCTCAAAGCTTTCAGTCTGTTTAGCTGGTAAAATAATATTTAGGACTAAAGATATAAAACAAATGGCTAAAATGAGGAGTTGCATTAAGAGTGAATCTTGTGAACTAATTCTCATGAAGAAAGATGACCCAGAACTAATTAGTTGTTTCCAAAATTTTCTGATTATGCATCCTATGGGAAAAAAAAAAATTAAAGCACACACTATATATATAATTTCATATATATAAGACTGTCCTAAAACATGGTATACATTTAAACAGATACCAAAAGGAGATAAAAGTAGGAATAGAGCCTGTAATCCCAGCACTTTGAGAAGCCGAGGTGGGCGGATCACAAGGTCAGGAGATTGAGACCATCCTGGCTAACACGGTGAAACCCTGTCTGTACTAAAAATACAAAAAATTAGCCAGGTGTGGTGGCACGTGCCTGTAGTCACAGCTACTCGGGAGGCTGAGGCAGGAGAATCGTTTGAACCTGGGAGGCAGAAGTTGCAGTGAGCCGAGATCACGCCACTGCACTCCAGCCTGGGCGACAGAGCAAGACTCCACCTCAAAAAAAAAAAAAAAGTAGAAATAGAAATTTTATTTTTTTTCTTTTCACAAGCACCCAGCTTGGAGAACACAGAACCTTATGAGACACTCACTTTCATGAGTGTCTTCCAGATTCGGGATAGTTCAGTTTGCCACTTCGGGTGACATCCTTGTGATGGTGTCTTGTGAAGGAGACCTTTGCACACACTCCTCCTCCGTCAGAGTGCTACAGACCCTGCAATGCATCTTTTCTTAATCCTTTGTTTACTGGGGGTTTGCATTTCAAAGCAATATTCTGTTTTTGGTGAGCGTAGAAGCAACACTTAGGAAACATGAGTCAAACCTTCCGAAACTACATTCACATTAAAAAACGAATGCTTTCTCTCAATCACCTCTCTATGTGGGACTAACAGGTGGCCCTGGGAAGCAGCCAGGACCAAATAAAGGCTTCCATCAAAACCAAACAAAGAACAGGTGAGGCTTCTCAAAGGGGTGGTCTCCAGGGTTGCTGAATGCACAACTCTCTGAGAAAAGAACGCTGGAGGAAAACACTGAACTGACAAAGTCGGTGATTTATAATCTCTCATTCCCATAAAATGACTCTCGTTATTCTTGGGAGCTTCGACTCTGAAGCGAGCTGTAATGGGCCACTGGGCTAAAAATGAAGTGCAGATTTATTTCTATAATCACCACCAGTCAAACCCTTCCCTGGGAAATCACTAACTTGGCTTTTAAAGTGCTGGGATACCTTTAGAACGCTTGAGATTTATCTTTGGGATTGAGTGCTTGTGTTGCTCTGGGAAATTCTAACGGAGTTGTAGATGCCTCCATCAGTGGACTGGGGAGTTTTGGAAAGACAACAGAGAAGTAGGGCTTCACTTCCCTTTCACACTCAGTTCTGAGAAATTCCTATGTCAAAGAGATGGTAAGTAAACAGCAACTACAAATACATCAAATACTGGGCTGAGAGACTCCCTGATCCAGCTGCTATCCAGAAGGCCAAATAAGTTCAACCTCAAAGAAAATTTAAATTCTGAAATTGAATTTGACTCATGACAGTTTCCTACATTCACAGCTCTTGGCCATCGACAAGCTGAAGGTGGGGTGCTTCCCTTGCTGTGCAAAGAATCGTTGGACCTAGAAAATATTCTGATATACTCATATAGCCATAAATCTCAAAAGTTAAGGTAAAAGATACTTACAAAAAAGTAAAACAACTAGATAAATAAGAACCACAGGATCCTTAGTGTAATTCGAGCTCACAGCACATTATATAACACTGCCCTTACTCTGGCACACAGGTGATCAAGCAGCCACTGGGATTCTCACTAATGCCTCTTGGCAGATGTCTTAACTCATAATAAGTTCATTTATTGCCTGCATGCATGCAGTGTCCTTTCCCTGACTTTTGCTTCATCTTTAACGAACCTTCCCAATTTTCGACTTCATATGATAGTGAAGGGAACTCCAGGCAGTCTCCAGAACTGAAAACTACAAGTCTCTGCTGTGGACTTACCATTATATTCAGAGCGGAATCCAAAAATCAAAGAATTTTAGAACCGGAAGGAATATGGGGGCGCATTTACACCCACTTTTTGACAAAAACTTTGAAGACCAGTAGGAAAAAGTCGGTTGCCCAATGTCACCCAAACAATCAGTGGCACTGTTGGGAATAAAATCTGGTTCTTCCAGCTCTGCCGTAACTCCTTAAAACACTTTAAAGGATTAAAGACCCTGAGGAATGAGAGAAAAAAGACACATCTTTGCTTTGAATGGGTCAAAGGTCCGAGCAGGTCAGAAACTGTTCCCACCATCTAGAGCTTTAGCCCATAACAAGGCAAGACTGCCAGAATTTGCTCTACCATGGCCTCTTCTCTAACTGGCCAATTAATTTTTTAAATGATTTATGATGATTCTCAAAGAAAATGTTTTTCCTGCAAGAGGAATTAATACGCTGAACTTAAAATATTTGCACTAATTACTAAAGGTCAAAATGGGATTGTGCAGAAACATTAATCAGAGGGCCCAAGGGAATAGGAATACATTGGACAAATAGTGTAAAGCTCTAATCAAAATATTGAGAAAGGTGCAGTTTGTTGCTTATGCAACTGCAAACTGGAGCAAGGACATTCTCCCTTAAATCTAGACCATGCAACCAATGATGACTAGCAAATAACCATATTTCAATGGCTCCAAAGGCCCTTAAGAGAAAATCCAAAGTCAGTTACTAATGCAGTAAAGCTCTCCCTCCTCAATTTCTACCATTGTTTTGTTTTTTTCTGTCCATCCACTCAGACCTGCCATTCCTCTAGAGCTGCCCACTTACTGCTTCTCCTGCTTAGAATACTTCTCCCCTGACTACCCCAGCCACTCCCTTTCACATGGATGAATCCTATTCATCCTTTAGGTCTCCTTAAATGCACATCCTCTATGTAGTGAGGTCACATTGCTCACCCCAATTCGTCATACTTCACTGTATTCACACACTTTTTTTGGATGACTTTGAAATTTCTTCCAATAATGGGTTAGAGAATATTTCCCCAGACTTTACATTTGAGTTCAGCCCCATGACTTTCTTTAACCAATAGACTGAGGCAGAAGTAACAATGTCCCAGTTCTGAGCCTAAGTCTTAAGAGGTCTCACGTATTTCCACTTGCCATCTTTGATTCTGCCATAGCCATGAGAACATACCTGGGCTAAACTGCTGATCCCAGGAGGAACATAAAATCATCTAGAGTAGAACCATCCAGGCAAGCTTCATCAGCCAAGCCTAGACCAGATCAGCTGTTCCCCAGATGACCATGGACACATGAGTGAGTCCAGAGAAGATCTGCAAAGCTGCTTGGCCTAGGCCACCCAACCTGCAGATACCTGAGAAATTACAAATGATTGCTGTTTCAAGCCTTTGAATCTGGGGCTGACTTATTACACAGCAAGAATACTTTTTCCCATCATAGAAGTCATTACACCTTATTAAAATCCTTGGAGTAATTTCCTTTCTCTTGAGGATTGCCTATTCCAATACAATTAAAACTGTGCCTACCTGGCTTCCCATATTATTTCAAGTTTCAGTACAGTTTATTGGTACACAGTGGAAACCCATTAAATAAGTGGTTGTTGAATGAATACCTTATCTTTGTGAAACATTTTCTTTAGAGTCTCTCTCTAGCCTTGATAGCAAACTGCCCACCTACACTTTTCAAAGCCCTCCCACACTTGGTACAGCATTTTAACCTGACAACAATCGGCAAAGTAGATTATGCTTATTTGATCACGTGCTAGACAAAATGCTTGTGAATACAAGGTGCTTTTCTGCTCATCTCATTGTTTAATCTCATTGTGGTTTTATAGTCAGTACTAAACAGATGGATGAGCATTTCCAAATAAAGCTTATTCTTACATTTGGCACCAGATTCTCTGTTCCTCCAAATCTCTCCAACCTGTATAAATTACATTCAAAGTCAGTCTTTGAATACATGCAAACCTGTTAGGAATTAAGATCCCGTCCTGCTGTAAATGATTGTTGGAAACCTGAATATGGGAGTGAAAATTGCACTTACATAGTCATCAAAGAGCCCCGTGTCATGCACCTGTTTCTTCATGGTGCTTTGGAAAAAGGGGAGACACAGGGAATTTAACAATCCCTTTTGCCTTTATATCACATTCCAACTCTTCACTTGCACTGAACATTCATAATTCTAAGAGTTTAGCATTGTCAAGGACTCAGCTACCATGAACTAAGAAAACGGAGATTCGATTCATTTACTCCACTTTTTTTTTTACTTTTTATTATTGTAGCAACAATGTGAGTGTACATAATGCTACTGGACTGTATATTCATTTGACCCATCTTTGCAGCTCTAGGATCACCAAATCCTTCACCTCTATGGCATTTAAGGTAAGAGATTTTCTTACCTTCACCTCTATGGCATTTAAGGTGAGAGATTATGTTTGAGAGGAACAGTGCCTATCTCCCTGGTGGACAACCACACATTCTTTTCTTCCGTAGTCTCCACTCAACAGTCTGCCCCCCACAGGAGAGGGGAGTGAACGAAAAGTAGGCTTTGTGCTAGAACAACCAAACAACCATGAAGAATAAAACCCTCTGGATACAACCACCAGGACCAAATGCGTGCTGAAGAGAAAAATCATGACCAGATTATTCCATCAGCCAGCTCTCTTCTTAAGAGATCAACACATCCTTAGCATTTGTTGAAAGAGGAGTCCTAATTTCTGAAAATTATTGTCTCAAGGCTTAGAATCTTACCAAAAAAATAAATAACTTCTTAGAATATACATGTGGGGCTAAAGAGGAAAGAAACACTCCACCTTCTGGAGAAATGTCGGCCGCTCTAGAACTGCCTGGTCTGGTTCTGCTAGTAAATGGCCACTGGGATCACAAAAAACTTCATGAACCAGGAACAAATTTGCCCCACATGCTCAGTGCTCACCAACAGGGAAGGGGGTGCTTCCACATTTGTGGTGCTGCAGATTCACCTTTGGCATCTTAGAATGAGTCTTAGAAATCATTCAGATTCTATTGCATTAAACATGACATCTATATTTTAAACAAGCCCCCTGGTTGTTCAGATGGAGGTGGTCTGTGGACACTTTAGAAACATCTGTATCCCTGTCTTGGAAGCAAAACAAACTAGATGCAAAAGGAAACATCCCCTCCCCGAAGCTCCCCGTGATATTTATGTGGAACCTGGAAATAATGACATGTGTGTCCTAGCATGAGCGTGAGAATTAGACAACACATGCAACAACTCAGAAATTTGCCTGGCCGATTGAAGGCACCTAATAAATGTCGGCTATTATTATGATGCAGCCTTTTATGCATGGTTGATTCCTGAGGCACAAACAAGCCACCAACTTCTTCCAACCCTTCACGTGAGAAGGTAAAAACCTTGACTTCAATTGAGGTCTGTTTTTCTCGGTAGATTAAATGCCTTTCCTCCCTCCTTTACCTTGTGAACTCCTTGTGGATCTTGTCTTTTCAAGATTCTTTTCCAAACAATGCCTCTTCCAAGGAGTGTCCTCACCTTGCACAGGGCCGGCTCCTACCCTCTCAGAGGTGACCAGTGCACTCATACATACCTCCTTTCCAGGGCCTGTTACGTGGCTCTAGAATACTTTGCAGACTTGCCTCCCCACCTGATTGTGACTGGCTCAGAGTAGAGTTAATTATTTCTCTAAATAAATCCTTCTGGTTATCTACTCATAGCTCCCAGTCACCCAGTACAGCACCTGGGACCCACAGGTGTTTAGAAAATGTTTGGGGAACAGTGAAGGAATAGAAAAGGAAATAGACTAAAAGATTGGATGTGACCAACGTGGGGTCTCAGCATCTGGGTGATGAGGCTGGTTAAGAGCAGAGCTCCAGAGCCAGGCTACCTGAGCTTGGATCTAGACTCCACCTCTTACTAGCTGGGTGACTTTGGACAACTTAGTCACATCTCTGAGCCTCAATTTCCTCATTTGTAAAGTGAGATAAAAACCTCTGCTACCCTCATGTGAGGCTTATGTGAGGGACATATGTGAGGGTTAAACAAAATAAATAATAGGAATTATGTGCACATAAGTAAGTGTTCAATAAATGTTAATAACTGTTGTGGTTGCTAATGGTGTAAGTTACAGGCTTTGGAGTCAGACAGGCTTGAATTTAAATCCACATTCTACCACTTACTAGTTTGCATGACCTTGGGAAAGTTTGTTACATTACATTTTGTAAACATCAGCTTCGTCATCTATAATATGACAATAATACCTGTATCAAGATAATAATACACTTTAAAAAATGGTTAGCAGCCTGATGCCTGACACCCACCAAGTGCTTATGAAGAGTCATTATCATCAAGGCAGTCACTATAAAAAGGGCAAACTGAGGCAGGGACTGAGAATAGAATCCAGACAGAACGTAGACCAGTGTCATGAGATCCGGCCAAAGAAATAGTGTCCTGGGTCTGTTGAAAGCAGCCTGGTTGCCTTCTACTCCACTTAATACTTGTGGACAAGAACGTGTAGGGACTGCCACCTCCCAGAGCAAGGCAGGACTCTTCGAGGACCCGATATCCTGCCCCGTACCCCAGATTGGGCATCCTCTGCACTCACACAGCTGTGTTTCCACCATGTTGTTCTCAATTTAAATGTATCTGTTTGGGTGTCAGTGTCATGCCTCACATCCTTGGCTTCCCCACTGCCAACAGTATTTAAGGAACCCAATAATGTTCATGGACTAGGCCTGGACACTTACAGCACGGACAGAAGACATGTTGACATAAGAGTCTCAATCCCAACATGGGTTCTTCAGCCCTCAATTTAATTCTGATGTCTACATGCGCTTGTGTCATTTATTTTGCTTTAAGAATTTTGAAATTATCTCCCCCACAGTTACCAAGTAAATAGGTTTCAACTCCTCAACTTTAGACTGCATAAGATTTCTGAGGTTCACAAACCGAAGGAAAAAGTCAAATTTCCTTCTGTTCTCTTCTCATCTCCACCCCTTGCTCCCCAAACACAAGTTTCTAAAAAGTCTTTCTGGTGGCAAATCAGCTGTTTAAAAGTAGTTATTTTTTAATAAAGTTTTCAAGTCAATCTTCCCCCAAGAAGATGGGGAGAAGAAAGCAAACACATTGTTTCACCATCATATATACATACACACCAAGAAAACTTAGTTCCTGTTAGTGAAGTCTATCTCTGTGTGTTTGTGAAAACCCAATTTGCGGCCGGGGAAAGTGATATTTATTTGAAGGAGCTTATTGCTGAAAGTGAATCATAAATCTGCTGGCTGTTGAGACTTCAAGGCAAGAAGAACAGAGGCAATTATTAGTCTGAATGTTCCACTGACGATATGAAATCTTTGTCTTTCAAAGCATTTGTTTAAGTAAGAAAAAGTTTGCCCAGCCTGCAGAACATTCTATTGTGGGAAATGAAACTTCTGAAACCTCCAAAGCTTATTTATATATTTGCTAGGCTTCTCTCTGCCAATTTTCTCCTCTCCCAGAGCGTCCGTTAATGCTAAGAAAAGCCTCCGAAAAGCACACATTATAAGCAGAGAAAAATCTTAATGAATGTAATATATTTGGCAAATCTGTTTTATCTACTGAGGAGATTTCCTTCCTCTCTTCATCACTCATCTCTTTTGTTTCTTTTTTTTAATGTTGTTCCCCTTGATTTGTCCTTCTTCCTATGGAATTCATTTTTCTCTCCTCCCAAAAATAAAAAATAGAATCCCAAACAATATCTTGACTTTCATTCTCTTGCCATTATGTTCTGTTTCTTCCTACCTACTCAATTTTCTTCCTTAGAAGAGAGAGCCTTAAGAGCACAGTGTTAACTTCCTCTCTCTAGCCTAACCAGAGGAGACATATCCAGTGCAAAAGCCAGCTCCCAACTATGCACAGTTAAGCTGTACACTTTATAGGTGGTCCTTGGCCAAGGAACATGGCAAGCTCGCCTCCCCTGTCACTCAGCATGCTCTTCCCCTCAGCTGGTGTGTACTCAATAAGTACTAAGCCATCTTAGGGCCGGGCGCAGTGGCTTATGCCTGTAATCCCAGCACTCTGGGAGGCCGAGATGGGTAGATCACTTCAGGCCAGGAGTTCAAGACCAGACTGGCCAACATGGAGAAATCCCATCTCTACTAAAAATACAAAAATGAGCCCGGTGAGGTGGCACATGCCTGTAATCCCAGCTACTTAGGATGCTGAGACATGAGAATTGCTTGAACCTGGGAGGTGGAGATTTCAGTGAGCCAAGATCACACCACTGCACTCCAGCCTGGGTGACAGAGTGAGAATCCATCTCAAAAAAAAAAAAAGTTACTAAGCCATCTTAATATAGACCTGAACACCCCAACATCAACTGTCAGCCATAGAAAGCAAACGTTTACTCATATAAGGCACTCCAAATCCAAATTCAAAAGACTGGGAGTTATCTGGACAATTTCCCCCTGACACTAGTAAGCTTAAGTGACAGCAGAATGTGTTTGTATATCTTCGTACACAATTTGATTCACCTTTCTATTGAAGCTGTGCAACCTAAAAATACAGCTGTAACCTGAGAGTCTCTTAACACCTTGCTAATCAGAGCATAGTACCCAGGCCAGCAGCAGCAACATCACCTGGGGAGCCCTAGCCTCAGGCTTACTGAATCAGAAATTTTATTTTAACAAGATCCCCAGGTGGCTTGTTTGCACATCAGGGTCTGAGAAGGTCGGTTAACACCAAGCATGAAAGTGGCACCTGGAGGTTGGGTTTGAGAAGTAAGGGGCTGCACCTGCTAAGCCTGCTGCTTCTGCTTTGTGGTGGTTGGTACCTCTCAGGTGTCGCCATGCTCCTCATCCCCTTCCCTGACTCTAGTTGTTGTCACCTCTCCGTCTCTTGGCTACACCAGACTACTAGGGTCTTGGTCTTGGTAACTGCAGGTGACACTAGTGTATGGGCCAGCCATGCTCTTTCCTCCCTGCTGGGTCTGCCTGTACCTGTGTGAGCTGTTATCACAGAGACTGATAACTTGACATTTACAGTTTCTTTCCCAGAGAGGAACACAAGACATTTCATGAAAGCTGCACATAATCCTCCTCAATCCCCTGTAGAATGGGGAGGGAAAGTGCATTTTAAAATAATCCCATTTTGGTTATCCCACCTCAATGCGATTCTCTCCCCTTCTAGAATAAAAGAAAATAAAAAACTAAAGAGGCATTGCCCCTGAAGAATGTGTGTGTGTGTGTGCACACACGCAATAATTCTGAGTTTCAGGAAAGGCTTCTAGGTTGAAGCAACTTCTGAAACAACTCCAGATTCTTCACAGGATTTATTCTGAATCTCGGATGATAGGCACTTATTTGGGCACTCCTTTTCCCCACACCTCAAGCCCTGACTGCCCCCAGGAGCCCATATTCCCACAGGCACAAAGGCTGGAGACCACGTGTAACAAACAGGTCCCTTGAGCTTTGCTTCAGCTTCACCCTAAAACACAAACCCAAGCCACATCTTTAGCTTTTCTGCCAACAATCTCCCCACTCAGGTGTTCTAAGCGCTTCTCCAAAGGCATTCCCATGCATTTTAGTTTTTTTTTTTTTTCTCTCTCTCACCATCCCAAACAGCCTCCCTTATTAGGTGATTAACTTGGAATTACAACCTCTTTATTTCTTTTCTTTTAGGCACATGAGGACATTGCAGGGCAGGGACTGACTGGTTCAAAGAGTGAACTTCTCCCAGATAGCAAGGGGTCCAATCAGTTCGCTGTGGTTTTCCCCCTGAATAACCTAACACAGTCCCTGGAGACCACAGCTCCTCTTCTGGACACCCAGCATCTTGGCCAGCCCAGTGAGGAAAGCAAGGTCTGGAAGCCTCCCAAGGGGTCACATCTCCTGTTGGGTCATTAAGCATTCACACCTCCTCCTAGCGACACCTATAAGCGATGTCAGACTGTGTACTTCCATACAAGCCTAAGATTTTTTTTAATGCCTCCAAAAACAAAAATCAAGAGATACACTCTTCTCCTACCTCAACATGGCTACAAACACAATTCCATGTTAGCCTCCTAGAAGGGCAGGAATAAGGGAGGTGAAGATGGAATAGGTAAGGAGTAGGACTAGACAACTCAATGTCTCACAGAGGTACTCACCATTTGTAGTTCACTGAATGAAGCATCTGGGTCTCCAAAATCCTCTGGCATAGCCTCTTTAAGAACACAACAGTGACTTCCTGAACTCACCACTGAGCCATCTGACATTCACAGAGATCTTCCTGCCTCTTTCTGAAGCCCCCGTCTTATCACCAGATGATAGGAGTGCCTTCTCTCCCTGCCGCCAAAATGAAAGTTGCCTCTCTGAAATAAAACCTTTCACCTGAGATTCCATTTAATTTAAATCCCGTTAATTCAGCTGATACAGAGATGTGTTACCAACAAGAAGGAATGTCTTTGTTTGACTGAGCCCCAGCAGGGAGGCATAACTTCGACTCTGGCCATGTGGGCGATTTTTCTGTGAGCCTCGGGGGCTTGAAGAAAGAAATTCCAATTTGAATATCTTAAAATTCTTGGAAGGATCTGGCTAGCAATAGGGAGTGCCTTGCTTCCCACAGATTAACTCAAATGGACAATAAGATCAGTCTAAATGGTTCCTATGCATATTTCTGGAATAGTTCAAAATGGAATGTCCTTTTCCACAATGCATGTTTTAACACATTCTTTAAATCTACTAAAGAAAAGAACAAAACCTAAGAATGTACTTCATTTTAGTCTTAATTCATTCCATAGTAAGAAGCTATAAGATTGGATGGCACACGATCTTACATGATTATTATTTCAGTTACGTGCAAGAAATATTTGCTGTTTCCACTAAGTGCTTCGAGGCATCATGTAGGACACCAAAGTGTGAAACTCAGTCTGCTACACATGATTGTAACCCACGTAAAGCCAGCCTGGCCTTTTCTCATCTAGAAGTCAGCCTCAAAGAAATACAGTCAAAAATAGCCAATAAGCAATTTATATCTTTATTGAAATTTACCCAAAGAGATTCCACTCATAACACACAGCAAAACTTATTGAAACCATTCTTCCTGCCACTTTCTCTCTACATTAATATCTTACTTGTGCATGTGTGTGTGCATTCATTTGCCACTGCACCTGCCCCCAAAGCCTCTCCTCTCCCTCCTATGCTCCACAAATCTCTCAAACAAGATTTTTTTCTCTGCCTCTCTTCCCCGTGTCTGTATCTGTTACTTTTCTCTTGTCCATAGCTCTCTGATATTTTCCATGTAAACCTGGGTGGTCTCTCTCAACTTCTGCAAGTCTCTTCAACAGCCACAATCATACACAATTGGCCCTGGAACCCACCTGGCAAGGCTCTCGCCCTAGGAGAGGTCAGAGAGGGGCAGACTGCTTCTCCTCTGAAAGCAGAGGAAGGGAAATACTGTGACTATTTGAATTACAGTCTTTCTCTGCCAGAAGGGAACTATTTAATAAAAATTAATTGAATACTTATTTTTAAATCCTACTTAATATGAACTTTATCATGAAAATGCACATGGGCCCTGTCATCAAAGAGCTTACTCTCTAGATGGGAAGGCAATGACCCAATAATTGAATAATTACTATTATGATGAGTGCTGCGGCCACCAGTAGAGTATGACTCTAATCCAGTTGTCCCCTTAAGATGTCAATTAAAATGGTCAAATACCATTGTGTATCTAGTGGAAAGTCCAGAGCCCTCTTCAAGATTTCTGCAAAATTTCTGCACAGAGGCAGATAGGGGAATGGGACATGCTTTCCTGCCTCTGCTGAATTCTCTCCCATTTCCTGCCTCTGCTGAATGCTTGTTTTGTGCTCCATGCCTTGAGGTCAATCCTTTATCTTCCTGACTTCTCACTCAAGTAACCAGGGAACAAAGCTTGTGATGTGTAGCAAAACTTTCACATTTCTATAAAACTTTTCTAGGTCACTGCCAAAAAGTTTCTGTAGAAATGTGCTGTATCACATTTCTGCGTGATACAGCAAATACTTAAAACTACGTATCAGTCATGTCTCATCTTGGAATTCCTTTGGTCATCATCAAGTAGGAGATTTCTCACTGGTCTTTCCGGTCTAGCACTCAGTTTTGACTGTCTTGCTGTTTCTCTGTCTTTCACACACACACACACACAGAGAGAGATAGAGAGAGAAACAGAGAGATTGCCCAAGTCATTTCACATTCCTCTCACCCTATTTTGCACAGAAATTTAGCACTCTACAACCCTTATCTAGAAGTCAGCCTCAAAGAAATACAGTCTAAACTTATGTCTAAACTCAGTTCCAAGCCCAACCTTGAATAGCCAACACTTTTGAGTAACCAGATGAGCAAAAGAGCTAGCTGTGTGTTCAAAAGCAAAAAGAACGGCAAACTTATGTCTTTCCTTTAATAGGATCCACCCTCCTATATTAAGTGACTAAAATAATTATACCAACACTGAGAGAGATAAAAGCTATCCCTGTCTGTCCAATAAGAAGATTAGACCAAATACTTTCTAAGACCCACTAGACGATATGTTCCAAAAGATCAGGGACAGTGTCTTCTTGTTCTCTGCTATACCCACTATCTAGCACAGTGCTATCTTTCTCAACAAACAAGTGCTTTTTGAATAATATATTAACATCCTTTTCAGTGCTTACATTCTGTGAGTTCTTTAATATTTGCAGTTCTTTTATATTGGTTAGGATTATGTCAGCTATGTGTAACTGATGGAACAACTCAAAATGGGTTAAATAATAAGGAAATTAATATCGCACAAAACGCGAAGTCAAAACATTAAGTTGTTCTAGCATTAATCAAAGCAGCAGTTGGTAATATTTTCAATACCCAGGTTCTTTTTGTCTTTCTTCTCTTTTTTTTTATTTAATTT
This sequence comes from Pongo abelii, assembly GCF_028885655.2. Lineage (NCBI taxonomy): Eukaryota > Metazoa > Chordata > Mammalia > Primates > Hominidae > Pongo > Pongo abelii. The sequence goes on from NC_071995.2 coordinate 96,807,634, forward strand.
ATTTTATTTTTTTTTTATTTTTTTTTTTTTGAGATAGAGTCTCCCTCTGTCACCCAGGCTGGAGTGTAATGGCACAATCTCGGCTTACTGCAACCTCTGCCTCCTAGGTTCAAGTGATTCTCCTGCCTCAGCCTCCTGAGTAGCTGTGATTACAGGCATGTGCCACCACGACCAGCTAATTTTTTGTACTTTTAGTAGAGATGGGGTTTCACCGTGTTAGCCAGGATGGTCTCAATCTCCTGACCTCGTGATCCACCCACCTTGGCCTCCCAAAGTGCTGGGATTACAGGCGTGAGCCACTGCGCCCAGCCTGTCTTTCTAATCTACCATCCTCAGTGAGGTCCTCAAGAATATTCCCTCATGACTGCAAACAGTTTTAGCTCTTTCAAATATCATATCCACACACAACAATGCCCTTTTCCAGGTCCTTCATCATGAGCAAAGATAACTTTCTCAGAAGCCACTTTGTAGACTTTACCTCATCTCACATTTCACTGGCCAAAATTACATTACGTGCTCAGCCCTAAATCAATCAATGGCAAGAGACAAAACCTAAGACTTATCAGGACTTAGCTCTTGGAGCTAAAATTACAAAGTCCTTGAGGAACACAAAGCCCCTGAAGAATTTAGCCACTCTTTTCCTGAACAAAACCTGGGTTCTGTTAGCAAAGATAAAGGAATGAGTATCTGCTAGGTAGTCAACAAACAGCATACGCCATAATTATGATCTCATCAAAAAAAGCCATTCCAAATGTGATAAGCATTTTTATGAATGCAGCACTGATTCCAAGTAAATGATTGAGCCACCAAGACACAGTGTAGAGACTTCCGATTCCAAAGTGGTGGTATACACACAAGCTGGCTTCCATCCTTACCCTCACCCCACACAGAAAACCAAAACCCAATATGCAGCACTGAGATTATCACAAGAAATATCCCAGAACTCAAATATAAGGATGAGTCCATTCCTGGGGACACAGAGAAGTTTAAAACAAAACTCTGAGCAGTCAGAAAGAAAATCAGATTATCATATCCTTCACTCCCCTCCCCAAATTTGCTCCGCACCAAACACATGGAATATGTCCTTTGACTTCTGGTTTCTACACTAGAAAAAGTAAGATAGAGGTGGACAACCAGTTTCTCCACCATCTCGGGCTCTTTGGCAGGAGACCTGTCTATGCCTTAACACACGGGAAGCACTGTAACTACCTGAAGGGAGGCATATCCCTGAGGACAGGCAACAAAAAAGGGGCAAAGTTGGACCACCATCTCCAGCCTTGAAAACTCTGCTCTATAACTCAGCCAAAGGAAACACCAGAGCAGAGTGGCTGTTCAGCAGCACTATGCCGTAGGAAGTATGTTCCATAGGTCCCCTGAAAATGAACCCTTAGCCAGCTTTTCCATACTGCCAGGATATGCTTTTTTGGGGACATTCCACATTCTGAACAGGCAGCACTCTAATTATTTGTTAGAGCCAAGACAAATCTGAGCTTTAGGCACCATCTAGTACCAAAAAGAAGGCAGTGGCCTAACAGAAAAAAATATATAAGAAATTCAACAAGTAAATCACAAGGAATCGCTAAGCAAACATAACTAATAAAAAGCAAAATAAGCCAGACAGAGAAAACAGTAATAAATAACTAATTCTTCAATACAAAGATATACACATCCACAAGAAACAACAGGAAATCATGACCTCACCAAATGGACAAAGCAAGGAACCAGTGACAGATCCTAACAAGATGGTGATATGTGAGATCTCTGATCAGGAATTCAAAATAGCAGTTTTAAGGAAACTCAGTGATCTCCAATATAATACAGAAAATCAATTCAGAAATTTATCAGAGACATTTAACTAAGAGATTTAAATAATTTTTAAAATCAAACAGAAATTTTGGAACTGAGAAATACATTCACTGACCTGGAAAATTCACTGGAGGCTCTCAACAGCAGAATGAATCAAGCAAAGGGAAGAATCAGTGAACTTGAAGACAGGAAATTTGGAACTATACTTTCAGAAGAGAAAAAAGAATGAAAAGGAAAAAAGATTGCCTGCAAGATACAGAAAATAACCTCGAAAGACCAAATCCAAGAATTATTGGTGTTCAAGAGGGAAAAGAGCAAGACAAAGGGTTAAAAAGATTATTTGAAGATATAATAACAGAAAACTTTCTTTTTTTTTTTTTTTTAATTGAGACAGAGTCTCGCTCTTTCGCCCAGGCTGGAGTGCACTGGCACGATCTCTGCTCACTGCAAGCTCCACCTCCTGGGTTCACACCATTCTCCTGCCTCAGCCTCCCAAGTAGATGGAACTACAGGTGCCCACCACCACGCCCAGCTAATTTTTTGTATTTTTAGTAGAGACGGGGTTTCACCATGTTAGCCAGGATGGTCTCGATCTTCTGACCACATGATTCACCCGCCTTGGCCTCCCAAAGTGCTGGGATTATAGGCATGAGCCACCACACCCAGCCAATAATAGAAAACTTTCTAAAATTTGAGAAAGATGAAAGTATCCAGGTTCAAGAAGTCCAGAGATCTCCAGATTCAACCCAAATAAGACTACTCCAAAGCATGTAATAATCAAACTCTCACATGTCAAGAACAAAGAGAGGATACTAAAAGCAGCAAGAAAAGGGAACAAATAACACATAAAGGAACTCCAGTTTGTCTGGCAACAGACTTCTCAATGGAAACCATACACACCAGGAGGGAGTGGAACAACATTTTCAAAATACTGAAAGAAAAAACCACCAACAAAGAATACTTTATTCAATGAAGCTATAAGTCCTTCCCAGACAAACAAAAGCTAAGAGAATTTGCCACCAGACCTGTATTACAAGAAATGCTAAAAGCAATTCTTCAATCTGAAAGAAAAATCCACTAATGTGCAAAACAATTTGAAAGTATAAAAACCACAGGTAAAATTCACAACAGAGAAAACCCCAGAATACTCTAATACTATAATAGTGGTGTGTGATCCACTTATAACTCTAGTATAAAACTGAAAAGACAAATTCATCAAAAACAATAATAGCTGTAACAACCTGTCAAGGGCTAAGCAATATAATAATATGTAAATTGACACAACCAAAACTCAAAATGTGAAAAGAAGGTGTTAGAGTGCAGTGGTTTTTGGAGTTTTTTTTTTTTTTTTTCAGTTTTTTCTTTGTTTGTTTTTATTCTCTTTTTATGATCTAAAATAAATTGTTATCTCTTTAAAGTAACTTCTTGTATCTATAAGTTCTTTTTGTAAGCCTCACAGTAACCACAATGAAAAAACCTATAATAAATACACTAAAAATAAGAATAACAAATTAAAACATATTACCAGAGAAAATCACTTAACCACAAAGGATGACAGTAAGAAAGCAAGAGAGAAGAGAGGACTTACAAAACAACCAGAAAACAAGCAATAAAATGGCAGTAGTAAGTCCTGACTTGTTAATAATAACACTGAATTTAAATGTACTAAATTCTCCAATTTAAATATATGGAGTGGCTGAATGGATAAAGAAACAGGACCCAACTATATGCTGCCTAAAAGAAAGCCACCTCACCCATAAAGACACACACAGACTGAAAATGAAAGGATAGAAAAAATATTCCATTCAAGTAGAAACTAAAAATAAAAGTAGGAGTAGCTACAGTTCTATCCGATGTAAAGGACTACAAGTAAAAGGCTGTAAAAAAAAGAAAAAGAAAGTCACTATATCACAATGAAGGTGTCAATACAGCAAGAGGATGTAACAGTTATAAATATCTATGCACCAAACACTAGATCTCCCAAGTATATAAAGCAAACATTAATGGATCTAAAGGGAGGTACAGGCTGCAATAAAATAATAGTAGGGGACTTCAATACCCCACTCTCAATAATGGACAGATCATCTAGACAGAAAATCAACAAACATTAAACTACACACTAAATCAAATAGGCCTAACATTTACAGAACATTTCACCCAATTGCTACAAAATACATATTATTTTCCTCAGTACATGGAACATTCTCCAGAAAAAGATCATACTTTAGGCCACAAAACAAGCTTCAACAATTTCAAAAGAGTAAAAACCATATAAAGTATCTTTTCTGACCACAACGGAATAAAACTAGCAATGATAGCAAGAGTAACCTCAAAAACTACACAAACACATAGAAATTAAGCAATATGTTCCTGAATGACCGATTGGTCAATTAAGAAATTAAGAAGAAAATGTTAAAGTTTCTTGAAACAAATGAAAATGTAAATATGCCATACCCAAACCTATGGGATACAGAAAAAGAAGTACTAAGGGAGAAGTTTATAGCAACAAACACCTATATAAAAAAAGTTGAAAGACTTCAAATTTAAAAACCTAATAATATACCTGAAGGAACTACAAAAACAAAAACAAACCAAACTCAAAATTACCAGAAGGAAATAAATAATAAAGATCAGAGCAGAAATAAATAAAATTGAGACTAAAAAATGCAGATCAAAAATACTAAAAGTTGGTTTTTTGAAATGATAAAATTGACTAACCTTTAGCTAGACTAACTAAGAAAAAAGGGGGAAAGACAAAGAAAATCAGAAACAAAAAGAGGAGATGTAATAACTGAGACCATAGAAATATAAAAAATCATTAGAGATAATTACAATTATGTGCCAACCAATTTGAAAACCTACAAGAAATGGATAAATTTCTGGATAGACACAAGCTACCAAAATTGAACTATGAAGAAATAAAAAATCTTAACAAACCAAAAATGAGTAACAAGATTGAAGCCGTATTAAAGGTCTCCCATCAAACAAAAGCCAGGATCTGATGGCTTCACTGCTGAATTCCACCAAACATTTAAAGAAAACTGAATATCAAACCACCATGGCACACATTTACCTATGTAGCAAATCTGCGCATCCTGCACATCTACCCCTGAACTTAAAAACTGAAGAAAAAATAAAATAAATTAAATGATAATATTTTGCATATATTGGGTTAAATGAATATATATTAAAATTAATTTCACCTGAAAAAAATGAATACCAATTCTAGCAAAACTCTTCAAAAAATTGAAGAAGAAGGAATACTTCCAAACTCATTCTATGAGGCTCTGATACCAAAACCAGACAAGGACACACACATACACAAAAAATAAACTACAGGCCAATATCGTTGATGAACATACATGTAAAAATCCTCAACAAGGTGTTAGCAAACCAAATTCAACAACATATTTAAAAGATCATTCACCATGATTATGTGGGATGAATCCCATTCAACATATGCAAATCAATAAACATAATATATCACATTAACAGAATCAAGAACAAAAACCATATGATCATTTTAATAGAAGCTGATAAAGCACTTGATAAAATTCAACATCCCTTTATGATCAAAACCCAACAAACTGGGTATAGAAGGAACATACTTCAAAATAATAAGGGCCATACATGACAAAGCCACAGCCAACATCATAATGAACAGGGAAAACTTGAAAGCCTTTTCTCTAAGATCTGGAACAAGACAAGTATGCTCATTTTCACCACTTTTATTCAGCATAATACTGGAAGTCCTGGCCAGAGCAATTGGGCAAGAGAAAGAACTAAATCCAATCCAAATTGGAAAGGAAGAAGTCAGATTAACTCTTGTACACAGACAACATGATCTTATATTTAGACAAACCTAAAGACCCCACTAAAAAAAAAAAAAAAAGTTAGATGTGATAAATATGGTAGAGTTTTGACTTATAAAATCAACATACAAAAATCAGTAACATTTACATACACCAGTAGTGAACAATCTAAAAAGAAACCAAGAAAGCAATCACATTTACAAAGAATATTAAATACCTAGGAATTAATGTAACCAAAGTTGTGAAAAATCTATTCAAGGAAAACTATAAAACAATGATGAAAACACTGAAAGAAATTGAAGAGGACACAAAAAAAATTGAAGAATATTCCATGCTCACGGATTACAGGAATTAATATTGTTAAAAATGACAATACCACCCAAAAAAATTTACAAAGTCTATGCAAACCCTATCAAAATACCAATAACATTCTTCACAGACATAGAAAAAATCCAAAATTAATATGAAACCACAGAAAACTCCAAAAAGCCAAGGGAATCCTGAGCAAAAAGAACAAACCTGGAGGCATCCTGCTACCTGACTTCAAAATATGCTACAAACCTGAAGTACCAAATCAGCATAGCCCTGGAATAAAACAGACACACAGACTAATGAAACAGAATAGACGACCCAGATATATATCTATGCATTCACAGCAAACTCACTTTTTATAAAGATGCCAAGAACATACAATGGGGAAAGGTGCTAAGAAAATGGGATAACCATATTCAGAAGAATGAAACTATACCTTCATCCCCCTATCTCTCACCATATGCAAAAATCAAATCAAAATGGATTAAAGACTTTAAGATCTAAAACTGTGAAACTACTAGAAGAAAACACTGGGGAAAGGCTCCAAGTCATTGGTCCGAGCAAAGAGTTTTTATGTAAGACTTCAAAAGCACAGGCAATAAAAGCAAAAATAGACTAACGAAATTACATCAAGTTAAAAGGTTCTGCACAGAAAAAAGAACAATCAAAAAAGTAAAGAGACAACGTACAGAAAGGAAGAAAATATTTGCAAACTATCCATGTGACAAGGTATCAATAACCAAAGTATATAAGAAACTCAATAGCAAAAAAATAATAATAATAATCTGATTTAAAAATGGGCAAAAGATCTAAATACACATTTCTCAAAAGAAGACAATCAACAGCCAACAGGTACATGAAAAAAATGTTCAGCATCACTAATCATCAAAGAGATGCAAATCAAAACCACAATGAGATATCATCTTACCCCAGTTAGAAAGGCTTTTATCAAAAAGACAGGGAAAAGCAGACGCTGGCAAGGATACGGAGAAAGGGGAACCCTAGTACAATGTTGGTAGGAATGTAAACTAATATAGCCACTGTGGAAAATAGTATGGAACTTCCTCAAAGAAAGGAAATCAGTATATTGAAGAGTATCTGCACTGTCATGTTTATTACAGCACTATTCACAATGGCCAAAATATGAAATCAACCTAAATGTCCATCAATGAGTGAAGGATAAAGAAAATGTGATATAGCCAGGTGCGGTGGCTCATGCCCGTTCTCCCAGCACTTTGGGAGGCCAAGGTGGGTGGATCACCTAAGATCAGGAGTTCAAGACCACCCTGAACAACATGGCAAAACCCTGTCTCTACTAAAAATACAAAAATTAGCCAGGTGTTGTGGCGAACACCTGTAATCCCAGCTACTGGGGAGGCTGAGGCAGAAGAATCACTTGAACCCAGGAGGTGAAGGTTGCAGTGAGCTGAGATCGTGCCACTGCACTCCAGCCTGGGCAACAGAGTGAGACTCCATCTCAAAAAAAACAAAAAAGAAAAAAAGAAAGTGTGATATATAAACACAGTGGAATATTATTCAGCCATAAAAAAGAATGAAATCCTGTCATTTGTAACAACATGGGTGGAACTAGAGGTCATTATGTCAAGTGAAACAGGCAAAGCACAGAAAGATAAATATCCCACATTCTCACTCATATATGGGAACTTAAAAAGTGGATCTCATGAAGGTAGAGAAGAGATTGGTGGTTACCACAGGCCAGGAAGGGAGGACAGTGGGGAGGAAGATATAAAAAGAGTTTGATTAATGATTACAGGTATACAATTACATAATAGAAATGGGACCTAGAGTTCAACAGATCAGTAGGGTGACTATAGTTAACATTACTTGATTGTACATTTCAAAATAGCTGAAGAGAATAATTTGAATGTTCCTAGCATAAAGAAAAGATATTTAAGATAATGAATATCCCATTTACCCTTATTTGCTCACCTGAATGTATCAAATTATCACATGTATCCCAAAAATATGTACATCTATTAGGTAGCAATATAAATAAGTAAGCAGAGTGAATCACCAAATAACCTAAACGTGTCAAATATTGATGCATTCATCTCTTTTTCTATGAACCTTTAATAATGTTCTGCATGCAAAATAATTGAGAGTTTTAAGAGAGTTAAAGATTGTCAATGTCTGTCTCCTTTATTTTGATTATTTAGGATTTCTGTTTTAATTGAAAACTTTTCAGAGGAATCTATTCTCATGCCCTATAGCAATGGCACTGAGACAAACAAAAACCCTATACAATGGATTATATCAAATTCTAAGTTTTGTTGTTTTTTTTTTTTTTTTTTTTTGAGATAGAGTCTCACTCTGTTGCCAGGCTGGAGTACAGTGGCGCAATCTCAGCTCACTGCAACCTCTGCCTCCTGGGTTCAAGCGATTCTCCTGCCTCAGCCTCCAGAGTAGCTAGGACTACAGTTGGGCACCACCACACCCAGCTAATTTTTGTATTTTTAGTAGAGATGGGGTTTCACCATGTTGGCCAGGATGGTCTCGATCTGTTGACCTCGTGATCCGCCCGCCTCGGCCTCCCAAAATGCTGAGATTACAGGTGTGAGCCACCGCACCTGGCCTGTAAGTTGTTTTTCATTTCAAATATTATTTCACATAGTATCTTAGAAGAAGTCATTATCTTTTGGAAGTCTTTCTTCTGGATATTAAAAGAGAACACCTAAGAGCTAGTCATTAACAGCAGTGACTACAACAAACAGGAACAGAAACTGATGCTACAAGTATAAAGTGCCAAGCCACGTAGTGGAGTTCCAACAGGGAAGGCAATCCATCTCCACCAGACTTCATGAATCAAAGACTCCAATCTAATTGGACCAAAGCAGGACTTTTATTGACATCAGAACACTCTTTGTGATTCCCCATAGAAAGGAAACTTCTTTCTGATTGAAATTTTGGTATCATCTTCTTTCTGAATTTTTATTTTTTCAGAAAGCAAAAAGTTTAAAGGCTTCCTACTTGCTTGCCAAACAGCACAGCATGATAAATATGACAGCACCTAAATTACCGTTAGCAGAGTCCCAGTAGCTCACATCTGCTTGCGGAGTTCCCTTTACAATCAATCAGGTGTATTGAAAAGGTCTTTGTGATGCAGAAGGGAACAAAAGTCACCTGTGTTTTTCAGTTTACTCTAATTTGTACACAAGATATAATTTGCCACACCGCAGGTCTCTCGCTCAAAGAGATTCAAAACGACAAAAGCAAAAATAATCACTGCTCTTCTGAGAGTGAGATAAGTGATAGAGAATCTAGCTGTGATCAGCTGGGAATTACATTAAATCTAAACCATATGCAGGAGCAAAGACTTTCAGCGGAGGAAAATGCCTCTAAGTTTACCCACTGTAACCCCTCATTTCATAGACAAAGAAATGAGGCCAGTGACCTTGTGGTTAACATGGCTAATTGGAGACATAGGGTGATTTCATTTCCTCCTCAAATGAAACTAGACTGTCAGTACAGGGATATGAAAGATATAAATCCTCCAAGCATATAAGAACAGGAAAGGAGACAATAGATGCGAGACCAGAGAGGGACAAGTGGCTATCACATACTTAGCAGACAGAAATCTGGGAACTGCCTCCAGAAGGAAAAGCCACTGGCTGGAAAGTCTGCTTGTACCTCTGAACTTCAGAAAGACATAGGAATTGGCGATACCAGGTATGTTTGAAGGGGTGAGAGGTGAGAATGAAGACCTAGAAGACTGATTAAAAGTCAGGCTGAGGAGCTGGGAAGTACCCTAGGTCCCCTTCACAATTCAACTCAGCAAGGAGATTGTTCATTCTCCACTTTGGCAGAAGGTTGGAAACAGTGAACCAGAGAAGCTTCCACACTAAGGCAATGGAGGGAGGCGTGAGGCACGGCAGGGGAACTGGACTGAATTAGTAATGATGACGATGATTACAGTAAAAACATGTAATTTATTGAGCTCTCATGACATTTCACATTGTAAGTAGTTTATATGTATAAATGCATTAATCTTAACAACAGTCCTATAACGTGGGTACCATTAGTATCCTAATGAGGAAGGAAACAAGTTCCACAGCGAATCACAAGTGACACAGCACAATGCTGGAACCAGCCAGCCTGATTTTAGTCTGATTGTTAACAACGGACCCTTATGCCTTATGGTTTCCAGAAAGCCATCATTCAGTTGCACCAATCCAAAGCAGTCAATTAGATTATCCATTTTTAGAGAAGTTAGGAAACCACCGAGGAAAGATCTATAGGCCCCTGCCTGACCAAAGCCACCAGTCAGCCAGACCCACCAAGCACCCAGAGCTTTTACTCAACACTGTAGAACCTTAATATTAAATATGAACAGACAGCCAAGGAAACAATAAGTTTGAAGAAAGTCTCTAATGTGAAAAAGAAGAACCTAAGCAAATGGGGAAAAGGAAGTTCAGAGAAAACAGAAACAATGAATGTGGAGAGGAAAAAACAAAATGAAACAAGTATATCCTCAGAGAAATAAGATATCGTATCCAAGAAACAAGTGCAGAGTGCTATTTTAAAATGAGTAAGTATACATGAAATGAGAAAAATATTTTAATTTAAAAAAACAGAAATTTAAAACTCTAATAAGAGAATTAGCAGTTAAAGTTGAAGAAATTAGAAAATAAAAAGATAGATGATAGAAAAGATAAGAAAATTATATCATCTATCTAGGATCCCAACATCTTATTACTAAAAGTCCCATACAGAAAAAGGAGGGAAAGAAATTATCAAAGAAATAACACACAAGGCTGGGTGTTGTGGCTCATGCCTGTAATCCCAGGACTTTGGGAGGATCCCAGGAGTTCAAGACCACCCTAGGCAACACAGTAAGACTCGGTCTCTAAAAAAAAGTAAATAAATAAAAAATAAATAAATTAGCTAGGCATGGTGGTATGTACCTGTAGTCCCAGCTATTCCAGAGGCTAAGCCTAAGAGGTCAAGGCTGCAGTGAGTCGTAATTCTGCCACTACCCTCCATCCTGGGTGACAAAAAGAGACTCTGTCTCGAAAAAAAATTAACAAATAAATAAAATAATAATAATACTTCAAATTGCACAGAACTGAAAAAAATGAAAAGGCCTATTCAGTGTCCAGCACAGAATGACAAAAACAACTCCAGTGTATATTATTATAAAATTTCAGAATATCAGGGATAAAGAGAAGATACAAACACTTCAGAGAGAAAAAGAAAAAATGTACAAAGGATTTACATTTTTTGAGAAGTCCTCTTGGACTTCTCAAGAGGAACTCTAGAAGTTGGCAGACCAGAGAGAAATATCTTTAAAATTCTGGAGAAAAACTATTTCCAAACTAACTCTTGCTATTTATTTCTGCAACTTCTGTTCTGCCCGGCTCTGCCCTGCCAAATCTAACTTGTACTGAGCTTCAAATCAGGACGAAATTAAGCCAATTCCTGTGGGGGGGGGGGGGCGGTCCATGAACTGCCCACCCTGACTTAGTTAGGATGGCAGCTCCAGCCAATCCCCTAATCCCACCACCGCCACTGTCACCATCCCAGGGAATCCAACCTATGTAACTTTTCGGTGGCATCCTCTCTGGGGATTTTCATAGTCTGTTGCAGGCTATTCCAAGTTCTTTTGTTTTGTTTTGTTTTGTTTTGTTTTGTTTGTTTTGTTTTGTTTTGTGACAGAGTCTTGTTCTGTTGCCCAGGCTGGAGTGCAGTGGTGTGATCTTGGCTCACTGCAACCTCTGCCTCCCGGGTTCAAGCGATTCTCATGCCTCAGCCTCCCAGAGTAGCTGGGATTACAGGCGCGCACCACCATACCTGGATAATTGTTGTATTTTTAGTAGAGACGGGGTTTTACGATGTTAGCCAGGCTGGTCTCGAACTCCTGGGCTCAAGTGATCTGCCCCTTGGCCTCCCAAAGTGCTGGAATTATAGGCATGAGCCACTGTGCCCAGCCTATTCCACCTTAATGATAAGTTTCTAAAAACTGGTCTTTTGGAACTAGTAAATTAATTCCTGTATTTGTATTCTATTGCTGCCTTAACCAACTACCATAAACTTAATGGTATATAACAACCCAAATGTATTATCTCACTATTCTGTAGACAGAAGTCCAGGTTGACTAGACTGTTTTTTTGGCTATGCGTCTCCTAAGGCTGAAGTCAAGTTGTCAGCCAACTGGAGCGCTTATCTAGAGCCTCAGGAGAAGAATCTGCTTTCAAGCCTGTGCACATTGTTGGTAGAATTTGGTTCCTGGCAGATGTAGGGCTGATGTTCCTGCTTCCTTACTAACTGTCAGCCAGGAATCCCTCTCAGCTCCTTGAGGTCCCTCTCCGTCCTGCATACATAGCCCCCTACTTCTCATGGCCGGCCACAACACATCAAGTCCTTCTCACACTTTGAACATCAGTGCTTCTGCTGCCGCATCTCCTCTGCTTCCAGCCAGAGAAAGTTATCTGTTTCTGAGGGCTTATGTGATTAGGTTGTGCCCAACCAGATAATCCAGGATGATCTCTCTATTTTAAGATCTGTAACCTTAAATACATCTGTAAAGTTCCTTTTGTCATGTTACATAACATAGTCACAGATTCCAGTATAAAGACATCTTGGAGAAACCATTCTGTCTACCACAATTTCTAAAGAAAAACTCAATTTCTTATAGCAACAGATAAATCTAACCAGTCCCTGGCCCCTCACGTTGGAATAGAAACATTTACACTTTTATATTTTTTGATAAGAACAGCCATTAGTAATGCAACAAAATTTTCTGAGTGCCTACAATGTGGCCAACACTGTCTAGGCCTTGGGAATTCAAACATGATTAAGAAACAAAGTCCACTCTCAAGATACTCACAATCTAGCAAAGGAGACAGAAAAATAAACATAAGATATGTTGAAAATGTAACTGAAGATAAACTCAAAATTTTTTTAAAGCACAGTAGTACGGACCAATCTAGCCTTGGGCAGGGGGCAAGTTCCTTAAAGGAGATAACACTGAATTGAATGTTCAAGGACAATCAGAAAGAACTAAGGGGGCTGGGAAGAGGGAGAAGAGAGAAAAAGGCAGAAAAATATAAATAATTACATATATGTAAACACACGTATTTTAAAATACAAAATATACCACTGAAAGCAGCAATTCTTCTCTTAAAAACAAACGTTGGCCGGGTGCGGTGGCTCACGCCTGTAATCCCAGCACTTCGGGAGGCCGAGACGGCAGATCAAGAGGTCAGGAGATCGAGACCATCCTGGCTAATACAGTGAAACCCCGTCTCTACTAAAAACACAAAAAATTAGCCGGGCATGGTGGCGGGCGCCTGTAGTCCCAGCTACTCTGGAGGCTGAGGCAGGAGAATGGCGTGAACCTAGGAGGCATTGTAGGATTTTCTGGACAGGACAGAGTTCCTAGAGAATGGTATGAATATTAAAGAAAAGCGTAACTTCTCTAATAATTTGACAGCATATTGTATTCACACATGCTTCGAATATTTTCTAGATTCTTGCATACATGTCATGTTATATTTCATCAGCCCTGTGAGATTAGAACAGCAGATATTGTTATTTCCATTTTATGGGTGTGAAATATAGAGTTCAGGGGAATTAGGGGTTTTATTGGAGATGACCCATTTGTCACCTGATGGAGCTCAGCCAGAAACCAGGCCTTCCAGACTCCCTTAGAAAGTCCAGTACTTATTTCATTGTAGTGTGCAAGTTCTGTCCAAATTTATTAAGCTCTTTGCTTCATTTTTAAATGCATGTGATATAATTATGGATTTATGAAATCACAGGAAAGAGACCAATTGATTCTTACTTTTTGCCTTTGAGCTTATTGCACAAAGAGGAAGCAAAATTATATTCTCACTCAGACATTACTGTTTTGTTGATTTTCATGTTTCCCAAAAATGAATAATTTTTGTTGTTTGACCACCATCATTAAAGAAAGAGAAGATCTGATCTGTGGAAGCATTGTGACTGTCGCAGGGAAGCCTCCTAGAGGAACATGTGGGCTGTTGATATTCTCTCCTCAAGCTGGAAGCTGTCTCCAGAGATCCATGAGAAACACGGAATCACAACAAAGACTGGAAAACAAATTGATAGAATCAGAGATGGCTGCAGACCCGTGAATAGCTTTTCACGCTGTCGCTGTTTCAGTTTAGATTCAGACTTTAGTTTTGCAAATTGATAAGGGAGAAAAATCTAGTTTTATCTCAGCGTTTTACTTTCCAGTTAAAGACCAAAGTGTAGGCTTCTACATTCAAAATGGTTCCTTTTTGTTGCTTTGTTAAAAAAAATCACAAAGCGCCTTTAATTTTTTCCCCCGAAAGAGGCCCATATATTACACTGCAATATTGGGAGCAAGCTCAAAAAAGAATATGACTTTCTTTGTACAGAGGTTTTAATATTTTCATAAAGATCCTCTCTTCAACTCCTCAAGCATTTGCCTTTCATTTTGTTTTATTGAATTAGGCTGCAAAGCACTCGAGCGTGAAGCTCTTTGTCATCTCTAACCAGGCTTACATTGATTCCATGTATCCGTGTGCCTAGTCGGGGTTTATTAATCTATACATCTATTCCACTGAAAAAGAGAATTCTCTAACTTATTATGTAAAAGGATAAACCACCTCCACAAACCATTTGCATGCAGGTATGCTTAAAAGTAGATTTGTTTCCTCAGACTGAGAGCTGGCTTCTTTAACAGCATTAAACCAAGGGAAAAATGAAATTATATTATGATTTCTCATGGTGGATTATAGTACAACCATGACAAAAGCAGGCCAATAATTCCTTTTCTATTCTTTAAATATAAACACATTGTAATATAAAGAGCTCTAGACCAGTATAAGCGAGACTCTGCACACACATACCCTCAAAAATGCAAATCACACTGTTAATTCACCACCTGTTACTCATTCGGGTCACAGTGCCCACAGCCGAAGCAGAGGATTTGCTGAGGCGGCCAATGGCTTTATCCAAGTGGCCAAACAACTTGTTTTCCTCCTAAATATGACTCCTCCCAAACATTGAAGAGTGAAATGTATAAAATGGGCAGCAAAATAATCAAGAATTTCAGAGTCAGAAGACTGTGGCTGTTGTTTGTAACATGTTGTCAGCTTAACTTCTCTTCAATGTTTTTACATTTGAAGCAGGATAACTAAATAATATATGTGCTGATGGCCCTTCCCTTAGTCACAGAAAGTTTTTAGGTATTTCTTAAGCTCCTCCTTCACCTGATTTTGATTCAGAGGCAACTGCTCTACTACAAAGGACAGGTATCTGGTTCATCCATTCTATAGATATGTGTTTAAATGAACTAAATGTTTGTGATTCCCCAAAATTTGTATGTTGTAATCCTAATCCCCAATGTCAAGGTATCAGAGATGGGGCCTGTGGAGGTCACTTGGTCATGAGGGTGGAGCCCTCATAAATAGGATTAGTGCACTTACAAAGGGGATTCCAGAGCGCTAGCTTGCCATCTTTCCATCGTGTGAGAATATAATGAGAAGACAGCCATCCCTGAAAGAGGAAGTGGCCTTCAGCAGACACCAAATCTTCCAGCACCTTGACCTTGAACTTCCCAACTCCCAGAACTGTGAGAAATAAAGGTCTGTTGTTTAAGCAACCCAGTCTATGATGACTTGTTACAGCAGCCTGAATTGATGAAGATGTTTATTGAATGCCTCCTCTGTGCCAGGTCCTAGTCTGGGTGCTCAGAGTATGGTGATGAGCAAGCCAGATGAGATCCCTGTTGCCATGGCAGATGGACTGCGAACACATGAATGACTTAGAAAACTTTAAACACAGTAAGTTCTATGAAGAAAATTCACCATCACAATGTGAAGACAATGGCTGATGGAGCAACATTACATGGGGTAGTCAGAAAATATCTAAGCTGAGACCTGAATGACAAGAGTCAATCAAAGGGGGGAAGTTGTCTAGGCAAGACAACAGCAACAGCCTCAATGGTGTCTTCACTGCTTGCATATGTTGTGTATATGAACTTTCTTTTGTGCCTCCTTCCCTGCAGAACACATTTCTCAGATTCTTCTGAATGTGTACATCGGGATTCCACCTCTCTGTGGCCTCTTCATCTCTAACTCTTCCTTCATCCTTCCCACCACAAGGAAATGCCTTCCCACAAATACTATTTTGAACCCTTTTCTTATCCTGTTATCAGTCCTTCTCTAGGTTGTTTTAAACTAACATTGAAGAATATATTGGTTAAAATCAAGAATTTTTTTATTACTTGAATTTTTCAAAAAAAAAACAAGCTTCAGTAACAACCATGTATTCCTGTCCTGCAGTCACAAACTGGATAACTTGATTTTTTTGCCCTTTACCCCCAGCATGTGTAAATGAGGGATTGCTTCACCTACCCTATGTAGCTACCATTTCTCTACCTCAAAGATACAAAACCGTAGGCCTCTAATCATAGAAAATCTTGTGAATCAGCCTCTTCTCACACTGCTATAAAGAACTGCCTGAGACTGGGTAATTTAGAAAGAAAAAGAGATTTAATTGACTCATAGTTTTGCATGGCTGGGGAGGCCTCAGGAAACTTATAATCATGGCAGAAGCAAAGGGGAAGCAGGGCACCTTCTTCACAAGGCCACAGGAGGGAGAATGAACTCAGAGGAACTACCAAACACATAAAACCATCAGATCTCATGAGAACTCACTCACTATCATGAAAACAACATGGGGGAAACTGCCCCCATGATTCAATTACCTCCACCTGGTCTCTCCCTTCATATGTGGGGATTATGGGGATTATGGGGACTATAATTCAAGATGAGATTTTAGGTGGTGACACAGCCAAACTATATCACCTTGTTTACATTTTACACATAACTAAAATTTTCCTGCTTTTTGCAAATGTGTTCCATCTCTCAGTTTGATTTCTTTAATTGGCCCCATATCTTAAAGGGGCTCTGTTCAACATTTGGTATTTGATAGATCCCATGGGTCTTTTTTGCTGACAATGATGCTGCCAGCTCCAAGGCTTTTTATAGACAGATGCATATGTGTCCCTAGTTGATTTGCTTCTTAATGGGAATTCGATGAGAAGAGTTCTCAGATATTCTAAAACATTAATCATAAAATAAGTCCCTGTCCCAGAATTGTGCTCAAAACCTTAAGTCATTTTAAGATGTGTTGGCTGGGGTGTGAATTTTTTCCATCCTTATATTTGTTGAATATAAAAATCAATAACACCACTACTCTGCACATTTATCTAATGTAATAATCAATATCAATACCTTTCCTGATATTTACTATTGATAATAATCAATAACAATACTGTTTGTTTATTTGATGCCATTGACCAAGGTAGAAGACCAAATGTATGTGCCTTATCTACCCTATGTACCTTCACACTGGGCCATCTACTGCTAACATCTCTTCTTTGTCCTACTTCCCACTCTCCAGACCTGAGCAGAACATCATCCTACTTCTCTTTGCTCTGGAGGTGATGGTCACTATATTGACATTTTGGAGGAGGCAGCCAGCATTGATGGAACCTCTGTCTACATTATCCTAGGTACTGTGAGGGAAACAAATATAATATAATTCACCTCTATATTTGTTAGAGTAACACTAGCTACTACCCTGAGAAGTCCCAAGACCCTGGTGGCTTAATACATGGTAAGTTGTTAAGTTGGTTGCTTATCCTCTAACAGTATAATGTTATTATACTGTAGTTATTCCTGGTTGGTGGAATGTTTTCATATAATACTTCAGAGACCTAAGCCCCTTCCATCTTGCAGATTTGCCCTCCCCTAAATCCCTCAATCTTCTACATTCAGCCAGCATATGGGAAAAGAACATAGAGGACCATGTGTAGGATATTTTAATGTCAGACCTGAAGTAGTGTTCATCACTTCTGCTTATATTGCTTCAGTTAGAACTCAGTCTCATGGTCACATCTAACTGTAAGGCAAAGCATTCTGAGGACATGGTCTAACTATACACCCAAAAAGAGGAATGGATTTGAACAGTTAGTCAGTCTCTGCCACTATCCCATCCTTGAGTTGCTTATAATTCAAAGAGGAAGACAAGATGAAGGATTATACACATAATAAGTGAGGGATCACTAGAGGCAGAATTAGTCAGTGAAAGCTTTCTAAGGAGAGACTTTTAAAATGGGTAGAATAAGGAGATAAACACAAAGAGTCATTCCCATGAAGTAAAACAATGCAGTATGAGCAAAATTAGAGGTAGAAATAGGCACACATTGGCAGGGGAATGTGAAGAGGTCATTTTGACAGGTGCACAGAGTCAATGCCAGGAAGCCGGAAGCAACATACCTGGCTAAGGAGAATAGGATGAAACTACCCCAACTAAGACCACTGACTCCTCCACCTCGAACCTGTGTTTGCATTGCACTAGAATTCTGCTGGTCCACTCAAAGGTACTTTACCACCTTTTTCTAAGTAATCTCTAAATCTCAGCTGACATTTCAAGTCTGAGTGGAAAATGTAAGCATTACCCAGAGAATGTCCCTCACTAATTTTGAATTTTTCAAAGAACAAATGAAAAGTAAGTAGCAGATTATAAGAAACTGGTATAACCTAAATAACCATTACATTTGTGAATCAAACCACAAGTCTTTGTGATACAACGAAGCTAATAAGTCACTGAGAACCACATGCTCCAGTCAAAGATATATATAGGAGTAGATAATTAAATGTCTTGGCCAGGGACATGGAGTTACAGCAAAATCAAAGTAGAAATAAGATGCAATAGTTCTTTCCTTGGTTCAACCTCTAAATACCTAAAGAATTAGGAGGACCAGAGCTACAATCCAATCCACCCAACAAATTCAGAAGTTCCTAAAGATTAATTCAAATGTGGTCCCAAGGAAAGTCCTTATAGGTGCGTATTTCTGAACCTTCTTATAAGGACTCTTGTTGCCATGGGAACATACCTCTCCCCAATCTGTACTGATGTTCTAATGTGCTCAAATACTCACCTTATTGAAATGAGAACTACATCAACTCCAATACATTTCATACACAAATTAGGACTGTCCTGTCCCCCTGTAGAAATTTTAGGACAAATCCCTTTTGGGGATTTTGAATAATTTTGAAAATCCAAAGAAAGCTATGGCTCCTGTCACTCCCTCAACCCCCTAGATAAATTCACATAAGCATATAGAAGGTATTTCAATTATATATAAGGGAAGCATTCCTGAGAACCTCTTATAACTTAAAATCCCTATTTTTTTTCAGCACCAATTTCCCTTAGGAACACCATAGGGAGTTCCTATGAGGCAGCACAACACTCCACAAAGACTAGCTTCCTGTAACAACTCAAATTTCCCAATTTTGCAGTTAAGGAAAATGATGCATAGAGAGTTTAAGCAGATTCTTACCATCACCCACCTCAAGGAACTGACAGAGTAGACCTGGAAGTCATGCAGTCTATCTCCAAAGACCTTGGACATACATATAACCAAAGTGAGATGCTGCCCCCACTCCCATCCCTCTTCTAGTAATATATCCTTTCTACAAAAAAAAAAAAAAAAAAAAAGGAAAAGGAAAAGGAAAAGAACCTATTCTATCTTACTTCCAAAAACTTAAGAGTGGGACCAAATACTGTGCCTCCTCTCTCCCAAACTCAATCCAGGCTACTTATTTTTATTCTTGTGCTAATTATTAAACCAACAACCTGGATATCCCATTGTTTCTTCATTTTTAACCTCCTTGAGTTTCAGACCTTACATTCAAGACAAAGTCCTCCTGGACCTAGTATTGTTTTATGCTCTCCAAACACTGTCACAGGAACAGCAGTATTCTTCTCTTAATTTGTTGCAACTGTGGAGTCCCTAAGGTTCGCTGCCAGACATCTCACTCATTGGAGAAAGAAAGACTATAATCAAAGCTCTTTCTGTCCAAGATCCAATAAAGATCTTCTTTCGTTTTTAATTTAAATTTCCTCTTCTTGGTTTTATATGAGGCAAAAGCTCAGGGTCATATCAAACTAAATCGAGAAACTTAAATGTTTTGATTGATTTTAGCTTATTTTCTGAAATCTTAAGCAATCCAATATCCCACACTTGATTAGGTCAACTGTCACGTAATTCAAAATAAACCTAAACATTATTTAATACTTTTTAAATTTAATCCAGAAGCATAGGTGTTAAAAGATATGTTTATCAAGAGTTCCCTTCCCCCACCTCTTCAGAGAGGCACTGTGGCTGATCAGAGCGTTTATATATTATTCCAGACTGTATATTTAGCTCCAACCACAAGAGGAGTCTTGAGATGATTTTCACCCACCATTATTTCTGTCAGCACTTCTCAACATATGCCAAATAAACATATATTCTAAGTAAAAACACTGTTATTACTGTTAACCACAATTTAAAGACCATATCATATTTCCATCAGCCTATCTCCAAGCTATTCCAAATAAACATGCAAATATAGTAAAAGTACTATGTTTGCTATGCAAATTGCAGATACAACTTTAAGACAGATTCTTTAACAGGCTCTACCCACCTTCCAGATAGAAATTTTAAAGTTCTCATTAGTGCCAAATACTCTCAATAGCAACTCTATGGCTTACTTTCACATTTTTCTGAACTAAAAGTATTGAATGTGTGACCTGAATTCACATTACTTAAGTGGCATGAGAATGTTTGTAGCCAAGAAACTAACATTAAAACAGATTCAGAGCCATGGAAAAACACAGAGCCCTAGCAAAGACTTAGGCAACAGTCCATAATAGAGGTGCCTCTTCAACTCAAGGCACAAACAAGGCTTCCCAAGGAGACAAAGCCAACTGACAATGAGCTCATAATCCAAAATTTTAAAACACACAGGGAAACCCAAAGCCCTGAGAAAGCAAGCGTGATAAAGGGGGAATTTATAGCTAGGAAAAATTAAGATAATTGAACAATCTAAAACGAAATCTTGAAAATAAGTACATTAATAATGTCCCACAAGATAAATAAAGTATTAACAAGACAAGACCAAGGTGCTTTAGAAAAAGAACAGGCAGACTTGAGAAAGAAAAATCTAAACAAAACAAAATTTTTAGAAATGAAGACTGCTATGTCCCCCCAAAATCCAATGTTGAAATCCCAACCTCCAAGGTGATAGTACCAGGAGGTAGAGCCTTTGGGAAGTGATTAGGTCATGAGGGCTCTGCCCCCCATGAACGGGATTAGTTCCATAAAACAGATCTGAGAAAGCTCCCTTGCCCCTTCTGCCATATGGGGACACAGCGAAAAGGTCGCAGTCTTTGAACAAAGCATTGAGTCCTCACCAGTCACTAAATCTGCCTCCTTCTTGATCTTAGACATCTCAGTCTCCAGAAGCGTAAGAAATAAATTTCTGTTGTTTAGAAACCACCCAGTTTATGATATTGTATTATAGCAGCTCAATCAGATTAAGACAAAAACCATAGTCATTTAAATAATCGATTGATGATTTAAACTATACAGTAGACATAACAGAAAAGGAAATTAGTGATCCGGAAGGTAAAGAGATAAGGCAATCACCAAAAATTTGGGAAAGAAAATAGTTAAGAAACACAAAGGATAAAATGAGAAGCTTTCGCATACATATAATAGGGTTTCGTAAAGAGAGATAATGTCTTTAGAAAGAGACAATATTCAAAAAGATGACGGGGAACTGTTTCCTGAAATGAATAAAGGCATAAATCATTAGATTTTAAAGGGCATAGTGAGTTCTTAGCAGAACTTTTTTAAAAATATGCACAGTGAAACTGTAGAGAAACAAAAGCAAAGACAATTTTTAAAACTACCTGGGAGAAATGACTGTTTACCTGCGAATAAACTACAATCAGACCAAAAGCAGACTTGTAATCCGCAGAAACACCTGTCAGAAGACAAAGCAAAAATATTTTAAATGTGTTCAGTAAAAATAACTGTCAACCTAGAATTCTCTACCCTGTGAAACTAATATTCAAAAAGTGAGAGTAAAAAAAAAAGACATTTTTAGGCATACAAAGAAAGAGGAAGTTTGCTATTTATAGACATGCCCCCTGCCCTACCACACTATGAAAGAACAACTAAAAACTGAATTTGAGCAAAAAGCAAAAAAGCAACAATGGAGTGGGATACAAGAAGTAATGGTGCGAAAAAAATCTATTTTTATTTGCAAATCTGAATAAATATAGGCTCCGTAAAATAATAACCACAGTGACTAATTTTGAAAGGTAATCTAATAACACAGTAGAGATAAAACATGAGAACAATATAAAGAAGATGGCATTTTGTTCAGAGAAAAATTAAAGCATTCTAAGTTTCTTGCCTTTTTTCAGGAAAACTGTCGGGGGGAAATAAGCCAAGTTGGGTTTTAGATGGGGAAATGTACTTAAGATTTATTTTTTTCTAAAGCTTCTGACAATAAAATCATACTTTTCTCAAACAAGATTAATACCAATTGCTTGAAGGGCATTTTTCAAATAATATTCTTCCCATTGGAACAGATTAGGATTTTTCAAGAAATTGAAAGAGAATTGCTTATGTCCAGAAATGAGGAAAGTTAACCTGTTTCCTCCTTACCTGTTTGTGAGCCAGTTCCAACAGAATTAATTGTGCTATTCAGTTTCCAAGATTAATATTTGTTTTTATCAGTGACCCAAACTCTAAAATTCTTTATCAAAATAAAATAATCTCAGTATTTTCATGTACTTTACAAATTCAAAACATGTATATATATATTTGCCCTAAGAATTGCAAGTCCTAAAAGCCCTCAAGAATGGCATCTCTCATACTCACCTAAAAAGTTTATCAAGTACTCCTTTCACTTTTCCTGGGGGAAAATCTACAGAAATAATAATTATTGATTGTTACTTATGAATTAAATAATTTATCAGAATCGGCACTGCCCTAACACCAAGGAAGTCTACTCTCACCTGAGAAAAATATGTGCATCTGTAAAATGATATTCTAGGGGCTTATTGCATTAACTACTACTGCCTCAAAGAATCATTTATATGTAAACACAAGTTACTAAAAATTTAACTTTGCTTTTTCTTTTGGTGCTTTTGAGAGACTAAATTGCAACTCACAAAGACAGTTATTAAGGTCTGAATAAAAAAGGTTTAGATTAAAAATACCATGTTCACATTCAAGAATCATTGTAATCGGTCCATTAAACAGCAGCATTGCAGTGGAGCATATATTTTTATTTGCTTCATTACTTAAAACTAGATAGCAGTGATTAGCTATGTTACAGTGGTTAAAGAGTTTATTATTTGCTGATGTTGAAAGTTAGCTTTGTATCAATTTGTTGAAAATTTATTCTATTTATTTAATATTGATTAACTGATAGATGATTGTTTGAATTCGTTGTTTTTATGTCAAGTTTTTAAAAAGGAAATTTAGAAATATTCCAATGAACAGGGTGATTGTATTAATCAAGATAGAGTGGGTTATGAGCAAGAACAAATAATCTGAACCTCTTGACAACGAGGGTTTTTCTCTTCCTTTTAGAAGTATCAATTGCTGGTTGGCTGTGGATCTGCTGCCCATCAGCTTCACTCTAAGATCTAGAATGATGGAACAACCTCTAACTCAGAAAAAACAGGTTTCCAGAGCAGGGAGGGAAAAAAGCATATGGCAAACCATGAGATGACTCTATAAGCTTATGTTGGAAGTGCCACATATCACCTCTGTTCTTATTTTATTGGCCAAAGCAAGTTGCACGGGACAAGCCTAAGCTCAACAGGAAAGAAATGTATCATCCTCCCACAGGGAGGGAGTCACAAGGAGAAGCATGAAAATATATGGGGCACAGAACACACCATAGTGAGCATGCCAACATTTTTCCCAAAAATTATGATGGAATCACTGCAATACAACACTTGTTTTCCAGGGCAAAATTTGTCCTGTTTCTTTGTTGAAGAGAAAAAGTGATCATCATTTAAGAAAAAAATTGTTCAGATAAGTCAAACTTATTGAGTTGAAACATTAGACAATGTGACAAAAAATGAAAAATGTTATCCTCTACTAAAAAGTAAATTTTTGGCTCAAGATTACAAAGACTCAATTGTCCCCTGACTTCCTACTCAGTAAGGAATGAGAGAAAATAGAATGTCCACCGTAACAGAAGACTTTAAAGATATGATCATTTATGAAAAAGAAACTTTCCAGAGAAATCTTCTAAGGGCATTTCAGCAAAAGAAGCATGTATTTTAATTTCATTTTACATACACAATGGAGAATCGGCTTAAGAGGCAGAGGTTGAAAAAGTGAAGTTTAAACTAATTTTGACAATTTAGCACTGCCAAAATCAATTGCCATCTCAGGCATCCTTATGATTTGTACTTCAAAATCTTGGAAGAGTTTAGAAAACTCAAAAATATTATCATGTTGTGGGCAATGTTAAGAAACCCCCTAATTCTAGAACAAATTATCAATATTTAAGCCTGATCTCTTTTGTTTTTATTTGAGGAAATAAATTTTATCACAGCAGTTACTTGGGACAATTAAAGCAGGGTCACACATTAGAAGCCATATCTTTGGTTTGTTTAAATGCCAATAGTGCCTTGCCTTACGTAGCTTTAGGAAGTTGATGACTATTGAGGCCCTGTCTATTTTATGACTATATAACAAATTCAAAATTAAATCAATGTGAGATTCCTAATGTTCAGATGCAGAAAACTATATAGAAACTTTTAGCACTGTAATCACAATAAACATCAGGAACAAAAATAAGTTCAAAAGTGTAACTCACCATCAAGTTACACATTTCAACATTAAACATTCAACTCAGCATTAAATGAACTTCAGTGCTCTTTCATTCAATAAACATTGGTTGAATCCCATTAATAAGCAATTCTGTTTTATTTTGCTAAGAAATTTAACTGCAGCCACATCAGCTTTTCCCAGAACACATTTTGTAAACTGGTAGTCCCATAGGATTTAATTGATGGTTATATGACAAATAGATAATCAAATAAGTTTGGGAAACACTGGATTAAACAAAGTAAGTTAATTTATTGAAAAGTTCTCAAAGCTATTAAAAAACCAATGTGCATCAAGAATCTCCAGGAGAGGGCTGCAGCATGCAGTACTTCCAAACTTATTTGACCACTGAATCCTCCTTTTTTTTTTTTTTTTTTGAGAACATCAAATAAGATTGTTGTTCCATGGAATACACTTTGAAAAGTGCTGAATTCGACTCTTCTAGATAATGCTTACATTAGGTAATTCTTGTAAATATTATCTAGAGTTGACATTGTCCTTATATTTGTTCAAAATTATTAAATCACTTCATTTAAACAGAAAATGACTAGTTAGACATTAAAGACCATCACATAGCTGATTCAACCATCATCACCTTGAGACCAAATTTAAAGAACTACTTGACAATGTGCTCAAATACTCCATTATCAGGTATTTATAAACAGAGGGGAAAGCAAGAAGAAAAAATTGATTGATGAATGTTTTCATTACCCATATTGTATCATATAGACACAGGTAATGCTAACCCAATCTCAGGGGTCCCCACAATGATACTGAAACAATATCTATAAATGACAAGAAGTTGCGGTTTCCCCAGAAAACCAATTCAGCTAGAGCAGGAGTTGCTCATATTTTGTGAGAAGGAGCCAATCTTGATCTCCCTTCAAGGCTCTAAGGAGTCAACAGGATTGAGACTCTGACAGGGAAGAATGTAAAATGAGCTCAGCAGCAGCAGCCCTCTCCACTCAGTGGGAGAGAAGGAAGAGATGTCAGCCGACTTATCTTCCTTACCAGCAGGGGGCACAATACAAAAGAAAAGGTGATGGCACAGGGTCTCTATTAATGACGGTGTGAAATTATCAAGGCCTGCTGGCCACCAAACCAGAATACCTTCTCAATGGAGCCTACCCTGACCACCCCATTAATACGGCAACCTACCCTTTCCCAGCCCAGGGAACTCCTACCTACCTTGTCTCACATTTTTCTACAACTCAGGTTACAACCTAACCCATTGTATAATTTGCATAGTTATCATGCCTAATGTTTATTGTCAGTTTCCCCCACAATTTAAGCTATACCATGGCTGCATAAATATTCATTGAATTAATGAAGAAAAATAAATGCTCAAAACTTTGGTCCCAGGAAAGTTTCACTTACAGGCTTTCTGAAGATGTCCATCCCGACAGTGCCTGCCTCTGCCTGCACATTTCCGTAACAGAGAAAAGAAGAATGGAGGAGACAGCTGAGACTTCTGCTCCTCCTCCACCACCACCACCTCCCCCCAGCCCTGACCCACTTCCATGTGCTGAAGCCATTGTCTGCTATTACACTTACCGCTCTGTTATTTACCCCCTTAATCAAAAAACATTAAAAGGACAAGAAGGACAGAAGTCCCTCTTCTGACAGTGTTCTCTAATCACCTGTGAAGCAGAACACAGTTGCAGCCCAACTGTATTCAGTCCTCACTGGATGCCCCACATCTATACCTCCCTTCAGTCTATTCTCCACACATCAGCCAGAGTGGTCCTCTGAAACATAAGTCAGATCACATCACTTCTCAGGTCAAATGGCCCCTATTTCTCTCAAAGCAAAAACCAAAGTCTTCACAGTTGTCTACAAGACCCTATATAATCTAGCCTTCTGTTCCCTCTCAAATCTCTTTTCCAGTTACTATCCACCCCCCTACCCTCACTCCACTCCACCCTCTTCACTGTCTGTCAAACATGCTAGTGTGCTCTCAGCCCAGGGCCTTTGCACCAGCTATTTCTTTGGCCTTGAATGCTCTCTTCTCAGCAAATATCCACATGGCTCACACCATCACATCCTTCAAAGTTTTGCTCAGGTGCCACCTCATCAGAGAGGCCTTCCCTAACCTCCCTACTGAATACCACAACCTTGTCCCTGGCTGTCCCCACCATGTGCTCACTGTATCTTACCCTGCTCCATCGTCTCCTTACTTATCACACATAATTTACTTACAGCACATAACTTAGTATGTTTGTTGCCTATTTTCCCCACTAAATTATTATTATTATTATCATCATTATTATTTAGAGATGGGTCTTACTCTGTCAACCAGGCTGGAGTGCAGTGGTGTAATCATAACCCACTGCAGCCTTGATCTCCTGGGCTTAAGCCATCCTCCTGCCTTTGGCTCCCAAGTAGCTAAGACTACAGTCACAAGCCTAACATTTAAAAAGAGAGAGAGAGAAAGAAACTTCACCTTCAGGAGAGCAGGGAATGTTTGTAATTTTTCTTCACTTTTTCATCCCTAAGGCCTGAAATATTATCTAGCACATAGTGAATGCTCAACAAATACTTGTTGAATGAATAAAGAGTGGTTAAAACAATGGATTTTGGTTACACAGTTCTGGATTTTGATCCCACCTCTACCATAATCTTTGGTAAATTTTGAAAGTTCTCTGAACCCCGATTTCTTCATCTGTGAGATAAGGATAACAATATCCAACTCATAGAGTGCAATGCCTTGTATATCAAATAAGTGGAGGCCATTATTATGCAATGTGGACCTTCTGGAAGCAGAATATGAGAGCAAATGTGCAGGTATACATGTTGGGGTGGATTTTTATTATGTTGGGAGATAGAAAATGGAGACAGAATGTACTCAAGTTCCCATGCAGCTCTAAGTATGTACCTGTAAAATCAACATGGATTAAGGATAAAAATGGACACAATGTAACCAAAGTGATCTCCTACATAGTTGATCTGATGAATAATGCAGGCAACAGTAATTAAAGCAGCTGACCAATTTGATGGTTCCAAGATAAAAGAGTTGCTTTATGGACTTCATAAAATATGATCAGTACATGCTATAAGGTATTTTTCTTTTAAACACTTCAGAATCAATACCTCTATAGTATCTCAAGGTTATTCAGGTTGTCTCCATTTCATGCATTCTAGAATGTCATTATTGACTTTGCACTTGACATTCTTCCCTGTGTCTCTTAGACTGGCCTTGGCAGCAAAGAAAGGCCATATGGTGCCCATCCATATGGATAGGCTGGCTGGATTTTAGAATCTTATTCCCTACTGATGTTCCTGTTGTGTGAACAGAATAACTTCTATTTAAGAGTAAAATATGTGGGATTCCAGCCTTGCATATTGTATCAGTTAGAAAATGTGCTCAACTGTGGAGCAGAGACCTGAAAACAGGGCTTAAACACACTAGATGTGGTACGGGGGCTCTGCAACCTCATTGTAGACTTTCCATCCCTCTTCTCTGCCATCTTTGAGTTGTGACTTCTTTCCTCAAGGCTGCCTCATACATACAAAGTGGCTACTAGAACTCCAGACGGCATTTTCTCATTCCTGGTAGGAAGAAGGGAAAACACAAGGAACAAAAGGAGCATGCCAGCTGAGTCATTGCCTATTTTTAAGGAGCATTACCAGAAGACACACCCAACAACTTATGTTTGCATCTCATTGGCTAGGATTTAGTCTTATGTACCTCTCATCTTCTAGGAATCCTGGGAAATCTAGTATATTTTAGGTAAGCAAACTACTTCTCCAATAAAATCAACATTCTATACAAGAAAAAAGGTGATAGTCAGTATTGAGTAGGTATCTAGCAGTATCTTCTCCAGATAAATACTTAATTTCTGCAATAGAGGAATCAAAAAATTATGAGCTATTGTCGTAGCTCACTGATGATTTTCTAGTTACTTTTGCACAAACCTGGAAATTAAAATCTTTCTATTAATTCTCCAAGTGGTGATTTAGAGAAATTATTTTCTATTAAAGAAATCTTCTTTTTTAGGAAAAGAAGATTTGGTGTCTACACTGCTAGTACTCCAGTTCAGCTTTCGCTGACCATGACTTTATTTGGCTAACTGCATAGGTAATCTCAATTGTTCCTCACTAGGCTGGGTGTGGTGGCTCACGCCCGTAATCCCAGCACTTTGGGAGGCTGAGGTGGGTGGATCACTTGAGGTCAAGAGTTTGAGACCAGCCTGGCCAACATGATGAAACCTGTCTCTACCAAAAATACAAAACTTAGTTGGGCCTGGTGGCACATGCCTGTAATCCCAGCTACTCGGGAGGCTGAGGCATGAAAATCACTTGAACCCAGGAGGTGGAGGGTGCAGTGAGCAGAGATTGTGCCACTGCACTCCAGCCTGGGTGACAGACTAAGACTCAGTCTAAAAAAATTTAAAAATTA
Organism: Pongo abelii; assembly: GCF_028885655.2. Classification (NCBI taxonomy): domain Eukaryota; kingdom Metazoa; phylum Chordata; class Mammalia; order Primates; family Hominidae; genus Pongo; species Pongo abelii. The sequence goes on from NC_071995.2 coordinate 96,836,672, forward strand.
AAAAAAAAAAAATCCTCATTGAGCTCTGTAGAAAGAAATACCTCTCAGAACTTCGTCATTAGAATCATCACTGCTGCTGCAATGCTCCACAATCAAAAGCCCCTTGTGTGACCCAGAAGCTTGCCTGCCTCTTACCCCTACACAATACATGCTGTAGAATTCATATTAGGGGAGTCATATTTGTTTTGCATGTAGGAAACTCTCTAAGAATACTTTAAGAACTCACTGGTTCTTTCAGGTCACCAGGGAACGATTTTGCTAATTTCACCCTAGCTGACAACTTCTGTGAGTACTATTTCAAGGACTAATTTACTAAATGGTCCCTCTGTTGCCTGAAAGAGTTACAAAGTTTCACAAAGTGTCTGACTTACTCACATGCAGTAGCCCATGTACTAAGAAGATCTGGCTTCAAAAACCCGTTATAGGATTCCTGTGGTTGCTAGTTATTTTCTAATACTACCTGAGGAATGGGAAAGTATGCAAGTCAACAACTTGTTCAAAAGACCAAGTGCATAGTCACTTGAGACAAAGCAATGAAAAACACATTCATGTACACAGACTCCCACGTTTTTCCTCTCTTCCAAGTTCAATGCTTTCCTTTTGTTCTCTAAGCAAAATAGAGCTCACACCCACACAGAGAAAGATAAGCCTTCGATTTTTGGTCTGACTTTTTTTCCTCCTTCATGGAGATGGCTGTATGGGGCTTTCAACTTGTCAGATATAATCTATTCTGGCCACACAGTCTTGAGAGCACGACAGCCACAGAATCTGTGGTGTCAGATGAAAATGGCGTAGAATGCAAGTGCAAAGCATCGCAGAGGTGATGAACATGAGGTTCTCCCTCCCTGAGAAAGAATGAACAAGATCCGGACCTGGAAGAGCAGTTGCAACAAATGACAGGGGCCTCTGTGGACAGAGTGTAGCCCAGAGCCTCAGCTGGCCAAGTGGACAATTCCCAAAGGCTGCAAGTCCTCACATCTCTCTGTCACTCCCACTGAGACATTTTGAAAAGACAGTGAAATAGCCCTTCATCAGGATATGCTGATTCAGACAGACAGCTAAGCCGAGGTGGATTTGTGAACACACTATGGGATGAAATGAGTTCCCCTGTGGTCTGCTGCCCTGTTGCTGTTAAACTGAAACTAGAGAAGCTCAGAGTTGCTAAGAGATTGTCACATTGCTGTGGGAAGAATTTACACAATTGGCGCCCTCAGGCAAGTAGTGCTGAATCTGTCAGTATTCAAGACTGTGTAATTTTTTCAGCTACTTCTTTATTCCAGTCTATGTGGAGCACAGCCTTTTCTCTGCACCTTCAGAGTGAGCATTTATAGCACTGCCAGTTCTGAGGAAGAATGAAGATTGGCTACCAGAAGTGTGGATTCACGGGCTGACCCCAGGGGCAAAACTGGGAAGAAGGCAAACTGTCAGCACTAGGACTGTGGACAGCTCCAAGAATAGAGAAGGGGAAAAAATCTGCAAGGTGAGCCAGGGCAATGGCAGAAGTAAGGAACTCTCCCTAGATATTAGGAGTCATGACACAGCTAGGGTCTGAAACTTGCTGAGCAGTTCAACTGCTGAGTTTGCACTAGGAATAAAGATCAGGATTAAATAGCAGGGCGACATCAAGGTGTAACATCAATGTTGCTCAATTTGCCCTTCCTTTTCTCTGGTAATCGGAGAATCAATATCCATAGCCCCAACTGAGGGAGCAGGGTGATCATGTGAGTTACATACCTTTGCCACAGATCATTGGATCAGAAGAACATCTGACTCAAATGCAACCAATTCATTAGCTGACCGGAGATGCATCTGATCCACTCTCTCGAGAATTTAATATAAAAGATATACCAATTGCAGCTACTCAGATAGTGCTGGACACTAGATCTCGAAAGCTGCAGATATTAAGCAGTTGACACCACAACAACTCAAAGTCACATGCAATCCAGGGTCATGAAGGAGCAGAAACTAAGAGCCTTCGAAAGAAGCTGGTGTGGGAAAGAACAAAGAAGATATGCAGAGAATGGCAAAGATGAGACACCATGTGATCCAAGAGGGAAAGGAAAATGGGTAGATTACCTGTCTGACAGCTTTCAGGTTCTCAAGAGATCTTGTGGTTATTCTTTCAGTCAGGATCTCTGAGATCTCCCACATCTTTTAATCTAACCAGGAAATCCTAATCCTGCAAGGTCCCCCACAGTCAGCATACATCTCATTGTTGTAGTTGGCCAGTTGTTCCAGATTCTTTGGACTGCAAAGGTCAGGAGACTCACTCTAGGGGAAACACTGGGAAGAAGACCAATTGTCAGCACTAGGACTGTAGATAGCTCCAAGAATACAGAGGGAAAACATCTCCCCTAAGAACGAGTGAGTTATCATAAAGATATTCATGAACTCGGTTCAAGGCCAGAGAAATGTCTGGGAACCAAGACAGGTTAAGAACAAGCTGCTCTATCTCCTTGTCTTGCTCAGAGCCTTCACAATCTCTCTCTGATAATGTCTCTGCCCCTCTCTGCTGCATCTCTATACCAACTGGTTTATTCTTTCCCCCTATTCTGTGTAGCTTTCCTCTACTTCAAAGATTCTGCTCTCTCATAGCTTTTACTTTTTCATAACTTCAGCCTGTTGTGACCCCTCACAGCCCTACCTTACCTCATAGCTCCTCGTTATAGTTTCCTTCTATTTCAGATCCCACTGCTAACTGAATTTTCAAGTTCAGCTTCAAAAAAGGGAATATGATCAGCCCTGCTCATCCTTTTGCACCAGGTCATGGGCTGCTGGCCAGTCTCTGATTTGACTATTCTTAGATCAGCACTCACCTCTTATACAACCAGCTCCAGCCAGTAGGGCAGGTTCACATAGTACAAAACATAGCAATTTAGGACTATCCATTCAGAAGAGGCTATGAGCATGGCAGACAATTTGACCAACATGTTTGATATTCCAACCTCTCATTATCACAAATATGCTTAAGATATTGTCCTCTGTTTTAAAAAAAATTACGTAATAAGACAATCTATCTTGTAATATTAGCAATTATGTTTTAATTTTTTATCTTCTTCTTTTACTTTTTGGAAGTTTCCAAATTTTCCATTAGTAATATGTCCTAATTTTACAGATATATTCAGAAATATTACATTAACTATTAAGAAAACAGATATAGTATCATTTATACCACAAATGTATGGTGTGCAACAACCATGTACCATGCTAGATGCCATAAATACAGCAGTTAACAATAAAGGATCTCTTGTCATGGAACACAGGTGATCATATAATTTGTCAGCCAAATCAGGACACTTTTGAGAGTGAAAGCATTGCTATTAATAATCAGACCAAGACAAAACTAGGACTGTGCTGAGTAAACCTGGGCAGCTAGTGAATGTTCCCATTTATGTAGGCCAGCTAACATTTTAACATTTTGAGCAGAGGACTAGCAGATATAGAGCCTTAACTCTCTTCTCACAAATTAATTTCTAAAGTAAGGAAATTCTGAGAATATGCCAGGCAAGCATTTGGGGACAGGAAGTCCTTTAAATCTCAAGATCCTCATTCTGCACTCTGGAAAACATCCACGGTCCTAGCTCAACCAAGAAGGACAAGGTAAGGGAAGAGTTGGTAAGAGGGGGAGCACACATTGATTGATCATATACCATGTGCCAGCTATGACTTTGGGTGCTGTCCATAAGTCATCGAAATTAATCTCATGACAACTCTGTATTGTAGATATTGTTATATACCCATTCTGCTGACGAGGAAACCAAGACTCAGAGAGTTTACTTAACCAAGGTAACACATCTAACATCAGGACTAAAATTGGATTCCAGCTCTAGCTAACCCCACTATATCAAGCCACCTTTCAAAAGTTAAATTTGAGATCTTAAGACACTGAACCATTATAACCTCTAGTTTCTCCTAGCAAAAATGTGATTAGTTATGAGTTTGTCATAAGAAGTCAAGTTATAGTGGTCATTTTTTTCATATTATCAGCTTCTCAGCTTACCCAAAGCAGAAATGTAGAAAATGAGCTTAACTGGATGCTGCTTCTTGGAGCATTTCTCATGGTCCTTATGTAGGTGGTATCTGAATTTGCCATGTAACTTGAAAATGAGGTTTTTGAAGGCTATTAAAAGAAAAATTCTGAAGAGTGTGGTTAGCCCAGGGGAAAACACCCAAGACGCTAAAAAGCATTTGCAACTAATTTCCTATCAATTGAACCAAAAGGGAGTAATTCTATTGATACCAGATTAGTTAATTAAAGAGATATGTCAAATCTGTTTTGACAAATACCGTCATAACTCAAATCTCTATTCACTTTAATGGGATTTGGCCTGCATCAACTCTTTCAAAACATGAAAGTGGAGTAAAGTAGATTTTGCTAGGATGATTTTACTAACTTTGTTTTGGTTTTTCCAATAAGTATAACCTATATGTATTACGTACATATAGTCTATTTGTCAAAAAAAAAAAAAGGTATTCTGATCAAACACAAGTGGGGAGAAAAAGTCTCTTGAAATAAAATCACCTGTGAGATGTTTTTCACCACCCTGTTAGCAAAATTCATTTGCAGACTAACAGTCAAAGAATGTCAAAAATGTAAAAACTGCATGGAAAAGCATATAGTCTCTGTGATTTGTTTTATCTCTGCTTCAGATCACAATCGTACATTTTGGACTAAATGTCTTTGGAGAAGCCGCATTGAAGATATTGCAGTTGGAAGACCCTTCTGAAATAGAAAATCTCTATTTATCCTAAGGTCTCTCTTGAAACAAAAGAGCTACCTAGCAACATATTTTGGAAATGCTGAAATTAAAGTTCAGGCTTATGTCCTTATGTACTTAAAATATGAGAGATGAGAAGATAAAAGAATAGAGTGCTGAGGAATGAAACTTTCTTTAAGATGCGAATGTTTGGGCTCGGTACATAAATAGAAAGGGTAATTTCATTTAAAGCAAAAGAAAAATGAAATCCCTTTGTCTCACATAAGTAAACGATGTATCTGTTCCAGAACTTGCACGGCTCTTTACCTTTAGATCTCAAGCTGCAATTCAAACCAGTATTTTAAAATACTCAGGGTCTTTATTCTCCCCTTCAGTTTCTTCCATTAGCAGGGAAATACAATCTTCTTTCATGTGGAGTAGCTGATAACAAAAAGTGGCTAGCACAAGAATGGCCCCACTGAATTCACAGTTGACTTTGCAGAGCTGAATTACATAGAAATAAAGGCAACTACTTACTGTCTCACTGAATTATGGATTTTAGAAAACTGTTTAATAAGGAGGAAAACACTTAAGACAGCTTATATTGAATTTGGCACACACAGAAAACTAACGAAACCAGAACTGATAACAGATTTTGTAGGGAAAGTTAAATTCTAATTTTATGATAGTGTAGAAGCCAAGATATCTTCACAAGGACAGATCCCACAATAACCTTTATGTTAGTAATCTTGGAGGTGTGTGAAATTATATTTTTAAGTGGTCGATCTTTCTTTACCTGCAACTTTAGATTAAAAACTTTTGATACATCTCTGTCCTTTATTAGACTGCCAGATTTATAGAGAATAAGAAACCCTTCAAACCTTTGCCACTTCCTCTCCTTCAGTTGTTCAATTGTTCAGGAGACTGGATTATCATCAAAATCAGATTGTAAATCCCTCACCAGATGGTAAACTTCTTAAGACTTTTGTCTTAAAATGTATTCATCTTTACAGAGCACTTAGTAAAGTTACAGGAACAAAGCAGGGTCTTAGAAAATGTTTTTAATTGATTTGAATGTATACAACAGATTCAAAAACTCACAAGAATTTTTGTGTTTGTCATTTTTTAATTGTGCATTCATTTAGATTTGCTGATAGCTCACCAGATATCAGCTACTCTGCTAAATGAATAGAATGAACCAGACACAGTCTTCATGCTATGGCAGCTCTCAGTCTAATGTAAGGGAGGCAAACAAGTGAACCAGACAGAGCAATACTGTGTGATGAGCATCAAACATGTTGAAAGAACATGACAGAAGCATATGCTCATTCAAAGGAGGAGCCAGAGCTTCTAGTAAAAGGTGATATCTAAACTGAAACTGTAAGCACATCGTGGAACAAAGAGGGGGAAGGAGGTTCTAGGCAAAGGGAAAAGCATACTGCCAAGGTCAAGACATAAGAGGAAAACCATGTATTGGGAAACTGCAAACAGTTCAGTGAGGGGGGAGTCTAGAGTGCTCTGTAGGCAGGGACGGGACTTTGGAGTGCTTAGGGTACCATGCTAACTCAGTCTTTACAGGCAACTTTGGAATAATAATAATGGTGGTACTTCTGTGTGCTTGTCCATTGCCAAATGTTTGGACTTATCCAAGCTCTCATGATGCAGCTATTACTAGGGGCAAAGAAAAAAGAGAATATGCTTTTAAATAAGGTAAAATAATTCAAAATAATGCTTTTAGTTTAATGATTTTAGCATATAGACACAAACGCATTATATACTTCTTTTCCTACTTCCACTCTTTCTTCTTTCCCCTCCCTTCATCTTTGCTAGATTCTGATCCCAAGTATATGAAGTCATCATATGAAAGTGAGTAGTGAGGGGAGGGGTGTGGAATTGAGCAGGAATAGGTATAAGAGGTTATCAATTTTGAAGATAATTGTGCACAGGAGTCTTCCCTCATGAGCCCTCAAGCTATTAAAAATAATTAAACCTTTCTGTTCTATATGTTGAATCTACATAGAACTAACCTTTCAGTGAGCTTTTGACAAATTGTAAAACATTTTAACAGTATTGTTTTTTTATCAAACTGAATATATTCAAAATAGGTCTTTGCTGTGAACTAAATAAAGTGAAATCACCTTTCTGGTGAGCAATTGAACAAAATATAGCAAAATTTTAAAACTTTTTATACCTTTTATCCCAAAATCTTACTTCTAGGAAGCTACTTTAAGAAATAAACAAAAGACATGCACAAAGATTTGACTAAACATTATCATGTTTTGATGATCATCATGGTGATGACTAAACAACATCAAAAAATATTCCCATCATGACCAGCTTCAATCTACCAACATAAAGTCATTGAATGCTGAGTTGAGAAGAGATACACATATTGGCTCCAGCACACCAGCAAAAAGGAAACACACAGAGCTCTCGCTCCCTGATTTCTGTTTTAGAAAAACAGCACACACACACACACACACACACACACACACACCCACCATCACTTCATTCACAGCTCATTGGCCAGAATTACTGGCATGGCTTTGCCTAGCTGCAACAGGATCCAGAAGGAAGAAACTGGATATTGGTGAGCATGGCAATGTTCTCCACAAAGCACTATCCTTGGGCTTCCTCTTTCATGCCTGACAAGTCCATCATAGAATTTTCTTAAACAAAAATTATCCTCTCCCTAAAATAAATTCTACCACTAGCTTCAAAATAATGATTTATTTTTACGTGTTATGTATATGATACACAGATATGAAGGAAAAAATTAAATTATTTCCAGGTGGATGGGTTTAGAAATTTTATTTTCTTTTTATTAAGTTGTATTTCCTAATTTTACCATAATAAACATGGATTGTTTTTATAATAACTTTTTTATGTTTAATATGTATGTGTATTTATACACATATTATGTATACATGATAAACAAACTTATATAAATATGTTTTCCTTGCATAGTTCCTGCAAATTCTTCTTAGTTTAACTCTAAGAAGAACCAGAAGGCAGAATACAGAAACATTTAGTTATCAGTTTTCTGGTCATTCCCAGAACCCGTGTCAATCTACCTTTATGGTTTCTCTCCCATTTTGTCTTAAAAACCTTGTTTGACATTGACTGGCACAGTTAGTTCAAATCTAGATAATATTATATATTTCCCTTTACTCCAGTCAAATACTACAGCCTTCTCTCAATAACTGTGCCTCAGGCAAACCTGACCAGTGTCCTCTAAACTCCTCCCATACCAACCGGTTAATGTCAAAAAACAGAAATATGAAAATTATTCACGGAAAAGTTTTTCTGACTTCTTCCATTAAATTGTCTGAAGAAAAAAAAAATACTGTAATGAAAAAAAAATTTGACAGCCAATTCTTTGATTTTCACTTTCCATCTCATTTCCATGGTCTAAAATTTAATCCTCAGGATACACAAGGGAGGTTTTCTCCATCTCTGAAAACCCAGGAGCTGAGAGGATTGCTCAACTGGAAAAAATTACCCTAAATGAGCAAAGTATAGAAGTGTACTTATAAAATCTAAAGTTCCAAATAAATAGGAGGTATTATTACTACATTTCAGTACATCCAATACTGCAGTTTGTACTCAGTATACATGAGTTTTCTAGAAAGAAGTGTTACTTGTGCACACACACACGTCTATTTATTTTAATATCATCCCTCCACATAGTGCCTTTGCTATTTATTGTCTGCAGTATTGGAATAATTGGAAGAATAAAGATGTGCATCTTTATCTTTAACCTGGAATAAGTTAATTGTAATCTCTCTTAATTGTTGACTTGTAACTTAAGTTTATTTTCAAAGTGGATGCTAAAATAAATACATAAATCCATTTTTTTTGAAGGTAAGAATAAAGCATGGCAAGAAAATTTATAAACACTTAGAAAATGTTTGACACAAATTTATTACCTCTGCAACATTCCCTTACATGTCAGGTACCCATATCCCAGCACTGGGTGTTTTGTCAGATAATGGAGGAATATTCATTGAATTGAAAAGAGCTGGAGTACGACATTAGATTACAACTTTTATAGCCAAGAGAAGTACATAAGAGCAATGCCTCTTCTTCTTTTTATCTGCTTCCCCTTTCCCTTCAGGCAAAAATATAAATGAAAAATACCTTCTACCTTCAATCAAATACCAAAGATAAAATGCCCGATTGCTTGCTTGACTGCTTACAATGGAGGTCTAACAAATGTTAATCTATTTCTGCAGCCAACAGAGAGGGGCAGCTGGAAAGAGGAGAAGAGGATTAGAAGAGCTTTTCCTCAGTGGCATTTTTGAGACTTCAAAATGCTCTTAGAAGCTACTTAACAACAAAATCAGTTGATCCCATTGTTGCAGCTCAGAATTCTGTTTCAGTATATCGCAGCTGAGTAAGGAAGCTAAGGCGCTGGAGTGGTATTAATGCATCGCCCATGGATATGTCCAAAAGCTCTTGATTATAGCACCTTAAAGAAGTCTTACAAAAATCCTCCAGCCTTCCACAAGACCTGGGTCTCCTGGGGCCAGGACTACCAAAGGGAAAATAAAATCCCAGATCTCTGAGGGTCTCACCAAGTTGTATTTCTGGAATTTCATCTTGCTCCACTTCCACCCACCCACCCCTACTCTAATTTCAAGCCCCCTTTATGGTGGAAGTGTGTGTAGAGATCCTCTTCCCATCCTCATGGGGCATGGATGGCTCCCTGTTGTGCTGCTACAGTTTCTGGTCTCTTTCCTTTGATGCAACCACCAGTGCCAAGCTTTGAACATTAACACCTGTGACACACCACTGCCTCCACTGAGGGGTCAGATGCTGCCCAGATGCTGGAGAGGAGGAGGAAAAAGAGGTGGAATGTGAGAGGAAACATCCTTTCTCCCTCCCTTCCTGCTATGGTTAATTGTATGTGTCAAGTTGTCTAGGTCATGGTACCTAGTTGTTTGTCCCCTCCAAATCACGTGTTGAAATGTAATGCCCTGGTGGGAGGCGTTTGGATCACGGGGACAGATCCCTCATGAATGGCTCAGCACCATCCCCTTGGTGATGAGTGAGTTCTCACTCTGGTAGTTCACAAGAGATCTGGTTGTTTAAAAGAGTGTGTCACCTCCCCCAGCCCTTGCTCCCTCTCTTACCTTGTGATACACTGGTTCCTCTTCACCTTCCACTATGATTGGAAGCTTCCTGAGGCCCCTATCAGAAGCAGAAGCCAGCACGATTCTTCCTGCACAGCCTGCAGAACTGTGAGCTAAAATAAACCTTTTCTTATAAATTACCCAGACTCAGGTATTTATTTATAGTAACACAAGAATGGACTAACATAGTATTATTCAAAGGTGATTAACATTTAAATCAGTCCTTTTTGAGTAAAGCAGCTTACCCATTATAATGTGGGTAGTCTTTATCCAATCAGTTCAAGGCATTAAGAAAAAAGACTGAGGTTCCCCCAAAGAAGAAGGAATTCTGCCTCCATATGGCCTTCAGATTGCAATAGACAACACTGACTCTTGCTGGAATGTCCAGCCTGCCGGCTTGCCCTATGAATTTCAGAGTGAACAGTCCCACAGTTGGATGAGCCAATTCCTTAACATAAATCTCTCTCTCCTCTATTTCTCTCTCTCTCACAGTCTCGCTGATAAATAGATAGATAGACAGATAGATAGATAGATAGATAGATAGATAGATAGATAGATAGATAGTCATGTGTCATTTAACAACAGGAATACGTTGTGAGAAGTGTTTTGCTAGGCAATTTCATCGTTGTGTGAACATCACACAGTGTTATATTTACACACACCTAGATTGGTCCAGCCTACTACATTCTGAGGCTACAGGTATAGCCTATTACTCCTAGGCTACAAACCTGTACAGCATGTGACTGTACTGAATACTGTGGCCATTGTAACACAGTGATTGGTATTTGTATGTCTAAACATAGAAAAAGATACAGTAAAAATATAGTATAGTTTTTTTAAAATGGTATACTTGTATGGGGCACTTACCATGAATGGAGCTTGCAGGCCTGGAAGTTGCTCTTGTTGAGTCAGTGAGTGGTGAGTGAATGTAAAGGCCTAGAACAAAACTGTATATTACTGTACTGTAGAATTTATAAACATTGTACACTTAGGTAACACTAAATTTATGTTTTTAATTTTTCTTTCTTCAATGGTAAATTAACATGAGCTTACTGTAATTTTTTTACTTTATAAACTTTTTTAACTTTTTGACTCTTTCATAATAACACTTAGCTTAAAACACAAACACATTGTACAGCTATATAGCATTTTTTGTATCCTTATTCTATATGCTTTATTTTCAATTTTTTTCTTTGCTTTTTAATTTTTTTGTTAAAAACTAAGACACAAACACATACATTTGCCTAGGCCTACACAAGGTCAGGGTCGTCAACAGCCTTCTCTTCCACCTCCAAATCTCATTCCACTGGAAGGTCTTCAGGGGCAATAACACGCATGGAGCTGTCATTGCCTATGATAAAAATGCCTTCTCCTGAAATACCTCCTGAAGGGCTTGCCTGAGGCTGTTTCACAGTTAACTTTAATGTTATATAAGTAGAAGGAGAACTCTAAAATAACAGTAAAAACGATAATATAATAAGTACATAAATCAGTAACATAGTAATTTTAGTATCATTATCAAGTATTATATACTGTATATAACCATAAGTGCTATACTTTTATATGACTGACAGCTCAGTAGTTTCTTTACACAAACAACTCCACAAACTTATGGGTAACACATTGTGCTCTGACATTACAATGGCTACAGCATCACCAGGTGATAGGAATTTTTCAGCTCCATGATAAGCCAATAATAGGACCACCATCAATATGCAGTCTATTGTTGACTGAAACGTTGTTCTACAGAACGTGTGTGTGTGTGTGTGTGTGTCCTGGTTCTGACTCTCTAGAAAACCCTTACTAACACACTTTCCCAGCAGTCAAAACTTGCCTCTCCTCATGGGACAGCCCATAGGGTCTAAAAAGTGGAGCTGCATGCTCAAGATCCCAACCCCTTCAATGAAGGCATCATCCAACACTTCACGGGTATAGGTTGTGAAGCCCAATCTTATGGCTGGACTCTGAGTAACCTTCAGGGCTTTTTACACTGACCCACACCCTAAAGGTTGAAAGAAAATCAGGTTTGAAAGAAAATAAGTAGCTAAAGAACATTCCCTTCTTCCCACATTCTGCCTCAGACCCAAAAGGGACCAGGGGAGTTTGCCTGGTCTCCCAACCCAAGAGGATACTTTCCTACTCTCTCTCCTCTCAGTCATGGCTGCTGAGGAGAAATAACTTTCTGGTTATTGAGAACTTTGAATTCAGCAGACATATGTCTGTATCCACCCTACACTTCATGATGATTAGGTCTTGACACAGACAGGGGTTTTCTTCAAGATTACAAACAGGGAAGAGATCTCCTGTGGGCATTATAAGACCAAAATGTGCATCATTCCATTTCTCTGTTTGCCACTGATCTGGAGCTTGGACAGGAGAACAGTCTCAAATTCTACCTTGAGGCTTTCCATTGTTGCTGGCTCCTTAGTCTGAAAGCCAAGTCTTTCTCTGTGAGCATAAATCAAACTCTAGTGTTATCTTCCAAATTGTTCATTAGTAATTCAGAGGCATGGCTCTCTAAACAAAGATGAGTCTTCCTGACCTATACCCTATACCCTTTCCTTGTGAATTTAATGTGCTTTATTGCCCTTCATCTTGTATGGGTCAAAACCAGTGTCTCATGTTTCTTACCTTTCCCATTCTCTCTTGGTCATTTTTTTTGTTTGTTTAGTCTCTCCAATATGCAATTGACCTGAATTATTTCAACAACTGCATTTTCCTTCCATTTCACATTTGCTCTAGAAACCAAACCTTAACATATTTCATCTCCATTCACTATATTTTAGGGATTTCTTCTTATATCATGAGTTCATGGACAATCTGAGGAAGCTTGAATTACAAGTAGTCAATTGAGCTATCTACCTCATTTATATTTATTATCTATATTCACATACACAGGGCACCAAATTTCTCTGGAAAATCAGCTGTGCTACTTCCTTTTTTATTATTATTATTATTATTATTATTATTATACTTTAGGTTTTATGGTACATGTGCACAATGTGCAGGTAAGTTACATATGTATACATGTGCCATGCTGGTGCGCTGCAACCACCAACTCGTCATCTAGCATTAGGTATATCTCCCAGTGCTATCCCTCCCCCCTCCCCCCACCCCACAACAGTCCCCGAAGTGTGATGTTCCCCTTCCTGTGTCCATGTGTTCTCATTGTTCAATTCCCACCTATGAGTGAGAATATGCGGTGTTTGGTTTTCTGTTCTTGCGATAGTTTACTGAGAATGATGATTTCCAATTTCATCCATGTCCCTACAAAGGATATGAACTCATCATTTTTTATGGCTGCATAGTATTCCATGGTGTATATGTGCCACATTTTCTTAATCCAGTCTATCATTGTTGGACATTTGGGTTGGTTCCAAGTCTTTGCTATTGTGAATAGTGCCGCAATAAACATACGTGTGCATGTGTCTTTATAGCAGCATGATTTATAGTCCTTTGGGTATATACCCAGTAATGGGATGGCTGGGTCGAATGGAATTTCTAGTTCTAGATCCCTGAGGAATCGCCACACTGACTTCCACAATGGTTGAACTAGTTTACAGTCCCACCAACAGTGTAAAAGTGTTCCTATTTCTCCACATCCTCTCCAGCACCTGCTGTTTCCTGACTTTTTAATGATTGCCATTCTAACTGGTGTGAGATGGTATCTCATTGTGGTTTTGATTTGCATTTCTCTGATGGCCAGTGATGGTGAGCATTTTTTCATGTGTTTTTTGGCTGCATAAATGTCTTCTTTTGAGAAGTGTCTGTTCATGTCCTTCGCCCACTTTTTGATGGGGTTGTTTGTTTTTTTCTTGTAAATTTGTTGGAGTTCATTGTAGATTCTGGATATTAGCCCTTTGTCAGATGAGTAGGTTGCGAAAATTTTCTCCCATTTTGTAGGTTGCCTGTTCACTCTGATGGTAGTTTCTTTTGCTGTGCAGAAGCTCTTGAGTTTAATTAGATCCCATTTGTCAATTTTGGCTTTTGTTGCCATTGCTTTTGGTGTTTTAGACATGAAGTCCTTGCCCATGCCTATGTCCTGAATGGTAATGCCTAGGTTTTCTTCTAGGGTTTTTATGGTTTTAGGTCTAACATTTAAGTCTTTAATCCATCTTGAATTGATTTTTGTATAAGGTGTAAGGAAGGGATCCAGTTTCAGCTTTCTCCATATGGCTAGCCAGTTTTCCCAGCACCATTTATTAAATAGGGAATCCTTTCCCCATTTCTTGTTTTTGTCAGGTTTGTCAAAGATCAGATAGTTGTAGATATGTGGCATTATTTCTGACGGCTCTGTTCTGTTCCATTGATCTATATCTCTGTTTTGGTACCAGTACCATGCTGTTTTGGTTACTGTAGCCTTGTAGTATAGTTTGAAGTCAGGTAGTGTGATGCCTCCAGCTTTGTTCTTTTGGCTTAGGATTGACTTGGCGATGCGGGCTCTTTTTTGGTTCCATATGAACTTTAAAGTAGTTTGTTCCAATTCTGTGAAGAAAGTCATTGGTACCTTGATGGGGATGGCATTGAATCTGTAAATTACCTTGGGAAGGATGGCCATTTTCATGATATTGATTCTTCCTACTCATGAGCATGGAATGTTCTTCCATTTGTTTGTATCCTCTTTTATTTCCTTGAGCAGTGGTTTGTAGTTCTCCTTGAAGAGGTCTTTCACATCCCTTGTAAGTTGGATTCCTAGGTATTTTATTCTCTTTGAAGCAATTGTGAATGGGAGTTCACTCATGATTTGGCTCTCTGTTTGTCTGTTATTGATGTATAAGAATGCTTGTGATTTTTGCACATTGATTTTGTATCCTGAGACTTTGCTGAAGTTGCTTATCAGCTTAAGGAGATTTTGGGCTGAGACAATGGGGTTTTCTAGATATACTATCATGTCATCTGCAAACAGGGACAATTTGACTTCCTCTTTTCCTAATTGAATACCCTTGATTTCCTTCTCCTGCCTAATTGCCCTGGCCAGAACTTCCAACACTATGTTGAATAGAAGTGGCGAGAGAGGGCATCCCTCTCTTGTGCCAGTTTTCAAAGGGAATGCTTCCAGTTTTTGCCCATTCAGTATGATATTGGCTGTGGGTTTGTCATAAATAGCTCTTATTATTTTGAGATACGTCCCATCAATTCCTACTTTATTGAGAGTTTTTAGCATGAAGGGTTGTTGAATTTTGTCAAAGGCCTTTTCTGCATCTATTGAGATAATCATGTGGTTTTTGTCTTTGGTTCTGTTTATATGCTGGATTACATTTATTGATTTGTGTATATTGAACCAGCCTTGCATTCCAGGGATGAAGCCCACTTGATCAGGGTGAATAAGCTTTTTGATGTGCTGCTGGATTCTGTTTGCCAGTATTTTATTGAGGATTTTTGCATCAATGTTCATCAAGGATATTGGTCTAAAATTCTCTTTTTTTGTTGTGTCTCCGCCAGGCTTTGGTATCAGGATGATGCTGGCCTCATAAAACGAGTTAGGGAGGATTCCCTCTTTTTCTATTGATTGGAATAGTTTCAGAAGGAATGGTACCAGCTCCTCCTTGTACCTCTGGTAGAATTCGGCTGTGAACCCATCTGGTCCTGGACTTTTTTTGGTTGGTAAGCTATTGATTATTGCCACAATTTCAGCTCCTGTTATTGGTCTATTCAGAGATTCAACTTCCTCCTGGTTTAGTCTTGGGAGGGTGTATGTGTTGAGGAATTTATCCATTTCTTCTAGATTTTCTAGTTTATTTGCATAGAGGTGTTTGTAATATTCTCTGGTGGTAGTTTTTATTTCTGTGGGATCGGTGGTGATATCCCCTTTATCATTTTTTATTGCATCTATTTGATTCTTCTCTCTTTTTTTCTTTATTAATCTTGCTAGTGGTCTATCAATTTTGTTGATCCTTTCAAAAAACCAGCTCCTGGATTCATTTATTTTTTGAAGGGTTTTTTGTGTCTCTATTTCCTTCAGTTCTCCTCTGATTTTAGTTATTTCTTGCCTTCTGCTAGCTTTTGAATGTGTTTGCTCTTGCTTTTCTAGTTCTTTTAATTGTGATGTCAGGGTGTCAATTTTGGATCTTTCCTGCTTTCTCTTGTGGGCATTTAGTGCTATAAATTTCCCTCTACACACTGCTTTGAATGCATCCCAGAGATTCTGGTATGTTGTATCTTGGTTCTCGTTGGTTTCAAAGAACATCTTTATTTCTGCCTTCATTTCGTTATGTACCCAGTAGTCATTCAGGAGCAGGTTGTTCAGTTTCCACGTAGCTGAGTGGTTTTGAGTGAGATTCTTAATCCTGAGTTCTAGCTTGATTGCACTGTGATCTGAGAGACAGTTTGTTACAATTTCTGTTCTTTTACATTTATTGAGGAGAGCTTTACTTCCAAGTATATGGTCAATTTTGGAATAGGTGTGGTGTGGTGCTGAAAAAAATGTATATTCTGTTGATTTGGGGTGGAGAGTTCTGTAGATGTCTATTAGGTCCGCTTGGTGCAGAGCTGAGTTCAATTCCTGGGTATCCTTGTTGACTTTCTGTCTCGTTGATCTGTCTAATGTTGACAGTGGGGTGTTAAAGTCTCCCATTATTAATGTGTGGGAGTCTAAGTCTCTTTGTAGGTCACTCAGGACTTGCTTTATGAATCTGGGTGCTCCTGTATTGGGTGCATATATATTTAGGATAGTTAGCTCTTCTTGTTGAATTAATCCCTTTACCATTATGTAATGGCCTTCTTTGTCTCTTTTGATCTTTGTTGGTTTAAAGTCTGTTTTATCAGAGACTAGGATTGCAACCCCTGCCTTTTTTTGTTTTCCATTTGCTTGGTAGATCTTCCTCCATCCTTTTATTTTGAGCCTATGTGTGTCTCTGCATGTGAGATGGGTTTCCTGAATACAGCACACTGATGGGTCTTGACTCTTTATCCAATTTGCCAGTCTGTGTCTTTTAATTGGAGCATTTAGTCCATTTACATTTAAAGTTAATATTGTTATGTGTGAATTTGATCCTGTCATTATGATGTTAGCTGGATATTTTGCTCATTAGTTGATGCAGTCTCTTCCTAGTCTCGATGGTCTTTACATTTCGGTATGATTTTGCAGTGGCTGGTACCGGTTGTGCCTTTCCATGTTTAGTGCTTCCTTCAGGAGCTCTTTTAGGGCAGGCCTGGTGGTGACAAAATCTCTCAGCATTTGCTTGTCTGTAAAGTATTTTATTTCTCCTTCACTTATGAAGCTTAGTTTGGCAGGATATGAAATTCTGGGTTGAAAATTCTTTTCTTTAAGAATGTTGAATATTGGCCCCCACTCTCTTCTGGCTTGTAGGGTTTCTGCTGAGAGATCCGCTGTTAGTCTGATGGGCTTCCCTTTGATGGTAACCCGACCTTTCTCTCTGGCTGCCCTTAACATTTTTTCCTTCATTTCAACTTTGGTGAATCTGACAATTATGTGTCTTGGAGTTGCTCTTGTCGAGGAGTATCTTTGTGGCGTTCTCTGTATTTCCTGAATCTGAATGTTGGCCTGCCTTGCTAGATTGGGGAAGTTCTCCTGGATAATATCCTGCAGAGTGTTTTCCAACTTGTTTCCATTCTCCCCGTCACTTTCAGGTATACCAATCAGACGTAGATTTGGTCTTTTCACATAGTCCCACATTTCTTGGAGGCTTTGCTCGTTTCTTTTTATTCTTTTTTCTCTAAACTTCCCTTCTTGCTTCATTTCATTCATTTCATCTTCCAGGGCTGATACCCTTTCTTCCATTTGATCGCATCGGCTCCTGAGGCTTCTGCATTCTTCACGTAGTTCTCGAGCCTTGGTTTTCAGCTCCATCAGCTCCTTTAAGCACTTCTCTGTATTGGTTATTCTAGTTATACATTCTTCTAAATTTTTTTCAAAGTTTTCAACTTCTTTGCCTTTGGTTTGAATATCCTCCCGTAGCTCGGAGTAATTTGATCGTCTGAAGCCTCCTTCTCTCAGCTCGTCAAAGTCATTCTCTGTCCAGCTTTGTTCCGTTGCTGGTGAGGAACTGCGTTCCTTTGGAGGAGGAGAGGTACTCTGGTTTTTAGAGTTTCCAGTTTTTCTGCTCTGTTTTTTCCCCATCTTTGTGGTTTTATCTACTTTTGGTCTTTGATGATGGTGATGTACAGATGGGTTTTTGGTGTGGATGTCCTTTCTGTTAGTTTTCCTTCTAACAGACAGGACCCTCAGCTGCAGGTCTGTTGGAGTACCTGGCCGGCCGTGTGAGGTGTCAGTCTGCCCCAGCTGGGGGGTGCCTACCAGTTAGGCTGCTCGGGGGTCAGGGTTCAGGAACCCACTTGAGGAGGCAGTCAGCCCGTTCTCAGATCTCCAGCTGCGTGCTGGGAGAACCACTGCTCTCCTCACAGCTGTCAGACAGGGACATTTAAGTCTGCAGAGGTTACTGCTGTCTTTTTGTTTGTCTGTGTCCTGCCCCCAGAGGTGGAGCCTACAGAGGCAGGCAGGCCTCCTTGAGCTGTGGTGGGCTCCACCCAGTTCAAGCTTCCAGGCTGCTTTGTTTACCTAAGCGAGCCTGGGCAATGGCGGGCGCCCCTCCCCCAGCCTCACTGCCGACTTGCTGTTTGATCTCAGACTGCTGTGCTAGCAATCAGCGAGACTCCGTGGGCGTAGGACCCTCTGAGCCAGGTGCGGGCTATACTCTCCTGGGGCACCGTTTCCTAAGCCCGTCGGAAAAGCACAGTATTCGGGTGGGAGTGGCCCGATTTTCCAGGTGCCGTCTGTCACCCTGGAAGGGGAACTCCCTGACCCCTTGCGCTTCCCGAGTGAGGCAATGCCTCGCCCCTGCTTCGGCTGGCGCACGGTGTGCTCACCCACTGACCTGCGCCCACTGTCTGGCACTCCCTAGTGAGATGAACACGGTACCTCAGATGGAAATGCAGAAATCACCCGTCTTCTGTGTCGCTCGCGCTGGGAGCTGTAGACCAGAGCTGTTCCTATTCGGCCATCTTGGCTCCTCCCCCCAGCTGTGCTACTTCTAAGGTACAAAACAAAATGTGTAAGATTGTCTGAGAGATTTAAAGCTGTTGTCGTAGTAACTGGGAAATTACCACCTACAACCACTCCACTGAGGCCTGAAACTCAGTTAATTACCACTGCTTAATTAATCCAAGAGGCTCTCTCACTGAATGCCCAGCTGGGTTCTGAAAATAATCACTAAATAACCCAAAGGTCTTCCAGAAGCCAGGAGAACAGCACTTTGGCCTGCCTGTAGAGGCAGAGATTTAATTCATCCCTCTGGTCTCCTTCTGGTTCACTGCAAAGCTGGTTACCACTAAGGAGAAAGGAAAGGTTAAAGATCTCTGAACAAAAGAGATTCACATAGAAACGAGGCACTCTCTAGAATGTGAGCCACATTTCCTGGAGAAAGCACAACATCCCATGGTCATGAAGCAGAAAGATAGATCTGCAGATAAATAGCAAGTACCTTGGCTCCAAAAAGAAAAGATAGCCTAAAAAATTACCCTGGTGATATGTATGGAGGTGCCCCAATCAGCTAAAAGTATAGTTTCTGACCAACAAGGCAAACAGTTTTTAAGAATGCAAGATACAGAGATAGGCTGAGTTCAAATTCTAACTCACCATTCACCTGATGGGTCATCTTCCTGAGCTTAACTAAGCTTCAGTATCTTTATCTGTTAAGTGGGAGTCATCCTAGAATTGTGTTGAGGATTAAATGAGATCATCTAAATTAAGTACTTAACTAAACATCTACCACATAGTAAATTCTTCATAAATGTTATAACTGATTATTATATATGAAGAATCCCATTAACAGTTATCTCATGCTCCAACCACTCCTAACAGCTGCTGAATAATTTGGAAGCAATTGTGACGTCAGAAAAAGTCTTGGATTTTGAGATACTGGACAAAAAAAAAAAAAAAAAAAACTGAAGGAACTGTGGATAGCATTCTTGTATTTAATCCCAGAGAAAGGTAAGAAATTTGAAATACAAAAGAGGAATAAGAGTCCAGGAAATGAATAGCAAGTATTATTAGATGGGGACAGAGAATGGAGTTTGGCATCCTGAATGGTTGTTCAAATTCTCAGAACAACAGACCCACCTGGCTAGGGAAAATGTTGGTCTATAGAAGAACCCACTGTCTGTCAACAGGAGAAAGAATAAAAAAATGTTATAGTCACATAATGAAATACTATTCACAATTTTCTTTAATTAAGTACTAAACACACAACACATGGATGAATTACAAAAACATTGTGAGTAAAAGAAGTCAAGTACAAGAGCACATATATATACAAACATATACATATATGAAGAAGTTCTGTAAGAGACAAAACTATTCTAATAGTGATAGAAAACAGAACAGTGGGCTGGGCACAGTGGTTCACACCTGTAATCCCAGAACTTTGGGAGGCCAAGGATCACAAGGTCAGGAGTTCGAGACCAGCCTAGCCAACATAGTGAAACTCCATCTCTACTAAAAATACAAAAATTAGCCAGGCATGGTGATGGGTGACTGTAGTCTCAGCTACTCAGGAGGCTGAGGCAGGAGAATTGCTTGAACCTGGGAGGTGGAGGTTGCAGTGAGCCTAGATTGCGCCACTGCACTCCAACCTAGGTGACAGAGTGAGACTCTGTCTCAAAAGAAAAAAAGAAAAGAAAAGAGAACAGTGGTTGTCTCTGGAATGGAGCAGGGCAGGAAACTGACTGGAAGGAGGCACAAGGGAATTTCTTAGGATGATGGAAATGTTCTATAGCTTGCTTTGGTGGTGGTTTGTCAGAACATGTTGAACTGAACTGTATGTATTTTATTATATCTTAATTATAATTTAATTTTCTAAAATAGAGCAAACTAAGACATTTCAGATTAACAATGACTGATATTGAAAAAAGTTACCATACACAGGATCTTCTTGAAAAAAATACTAAAGGATGTTTCTTAGTAAGAAGGAAATTAAACCTACAATGAAGAAATTAAAGTAAAGAAAGTGAAGAAATAGGCGAAGCACTGACTGTATAAAACAATGCCAAAAGTATTGACTGATCTTGTGCATGTGTGTTTTTAAAGATGGAATTAAATAATATACAATAATAACATGAAAGGAAAGATATACTGCTTTTTCATGTAAAGAATATAGATATTGATTACATTTAGACATTTTAGGTCAATTATGCATGCAAAAAAGGAAGGTAGCACCTAAAAAGGTAGAATAGCATGCAATGTCTAAAGGAGAAGGTGACGTGGGTAGCTGCACGGAATAAAGAAAACTCAATCAATCTAATAGACCCCATCTCCCCCATACACATACATATGAGAGAGCAAGAGAAGCATCCAAGGGCTATGTGGTACTTATAAAGTATAAAATGAAATGGTAGAAATAGAGACATCAGCAATCACAATAAATATGCACATACTAAACTCACCAGTCTTACACTGGTTTTTTGGCACATACACTTTCCAATTATATGCTATTCATAAGAGACACACCTAAAACATAATTCCAAAAATGTTGAAAGTAAAGAGGCGAAAAATTATCTAATGAAATACTTACCAAAATAAAATAAATACAGTCAGAGCCAAGATGGCCAAATAGGAACAGCTCTGGTCTAAAGCTCCCAGCGTGATCCACACAGAAGACAGGTGATTTCTGGATTTCCAGCTGAGGTACCTGGTTCATCTCATTGGGACTGGTTGGACAGTGGGTGCAGCCCACAGAGTGCGAGCCAAAGCAGGGCAGGGCATCACCTCACCCTGGAAGCACAAGGGGTCAGGGGATTTCCCTTTCCTAGCCAAGGAAAGCTGTGACAGACTACCTGGAAAAATGGGACACTCCCACCCAAATACTGTGCTTTTCCCAAGGTCTTAGCAACTGGCAGATTCTCTCCTGTGCCTGGCTCAGCAGCACCCACGCTGATGGAGCCTTGCTCACTGCTAGCACAGCAGTCTGAGATCGATCTGTGAGACAGCAGCCTGGCTGGGGGAGGGGCGTCTGCCATTGCTGAGGCTTGAGTAGGTAAACAAAGCAGCCGGGAAGCTTGAACTGGGTGGAGCCCACCACAGCTCAACAAGGCCTACTGCCTCTAGACTCCACCTCTGTGGGAAGAGCGTAGCTGAACAAAAAGCAGCAGACAACTTCCGCAGACTTAAATGTCCCTGTCTGACAGCTCTGAAGAGAGGAGTGGTTCTCCCAGCATGGCGTTTGCACTCTGAAAATGGTCAGACGGCCTCCTCAAGTGGGTCCCTGACCCCCGTGTAGCCTAACTGGGAGACACCTCCCAGTAGGGGCCAACAGACACCTCATATAGGCAGCTGCCCCTCTGGGATGAAGCTTACAGAGAAAGGATCAGGCAGCAATATTTGCTGTTCTGCAATATTTGCTGTTCTGCCACCTCCGCTGGTGATACCCAGGCAAACAGGGTCTACAGTGGAACTCCAGCAAACTCCATCAGAGCTGCAGCTGAGGGACCTGACTGTTAGAAGGAAAACTAACAAACAGAAAGAAACAGCATCAACATCAACAAAAAGGTCATCTACACCAAAATCCCATCTGTAGGTCACCAACATCAAAGACCAGAGGTAGATAAAACCACAAAGATGGGGAGAAACCAGAGCAGAAAAGCTGAAAATTCTAAAAATCACAGCACCTTTTCTTTTCCAAATGATCACAGCCCCTCACCAGCAACGGAACAAAGCTGGATGGAGAATGACTTTGACAAGTTGACAGAAGTAGGCTTCAGAAGGTCAGTAATAACAAACTTCTCCAAGCTAAACGAGGATGTTTGAACCCATCACAAGGAAGCTAAAAACCTTGAAAAAAGATTAAATGAATGGCTAACTAGAATAAACAGTATAGAGAAGACCTTAAATGACTTGATGGAGCTGAAAACCATGGCACAAGAACTTCGTGACACATGCACAAGCTTCAATAGCCGATTCGATCAAGTGGAAGAAAGGGTATCAGTGATTGAAGATCAAACTGATGAAATAAAGCAAGAAAACATGGTTAGAGTAAAAAGAAACGAATAAAGCCTCCAAGAAATATGGGACTATGTGAAAAGACCAAATCTACGTATGATTGGTGTACCTGAAAGTGATGGGGAGAATGGAACCAAGTTGGAAAACACTCTGCAGGATATTATCCGGGAGAACTTCCCCAATATAGCAAGGCAGGCTAACATTCAAATTCAGGAAATACAGAGACCACCACAAAGATACTCCTCGAGAACAGCAACCACAAGACACATAATCGTCAGATTCACCAAGGTCAAAATGAAGGAAAAAGTGTTAAGGGCAGCCAGAGGCAAATGTTGAGTTACCAACAAAGGGAAGCCCATCAGACTAACAGCAGATCTCTCAGCAGAAACCCTACAAGCCAGAACAGACTGGGGACCAATATTCAACATTCTTAAAGAAAAGAAGTTTCAACCCAGAATTTCATATCCAGCCAAACTAAGCCTCATAAGTTGAAGGAGAAATAAAATCCTTTATAGAAAAGCAAATGCTGAGAGATTTTGTCACCACCAGGCCTGCCTTACAAGAGCTCCTGAACGAAGCACTAAACATGGAAAGGAACAACCGGTACCAGCCACTGCAAAAATAGGTCAAATCGTAAAGACCATCAATGCCATGAAGAAACTGCATCAATTAATGGGCAAAATAACCAGCAAACATCATAACGACAGGATCAAATTCACACCTAACAATATTAACTTTAAATGTAAGTGGGCTAAATGCTCCAATTAAGACACAGATTGGCAAATTGGATAAACGGTCAAGACCATCAGTGTGCTGTATTCAGGAGACCCATCTCACGTGCAAAGACACACATAGGCTCAAAATAAAGGGATGGAGGAAGATCTACCAAGCAAATGGAAAGCAAAAAAAAGTAGGGGTTGCAATCCTAGTCTCTGATAAAACAGACTTTAAACCAACAAAGATCAAAAGAGACAAAGAAAGCCATTACATAATAGTAAAGGGATCAATTCAACAAGAAGAGCTAACTATGCTAAATATATATGCACCCAATACAGGAGCACCCAGATTCATAAAGCAAGTCCTTAGGGGCCTACAAAGAGACTTAGACTCCCACACAATAATAATGGGAGAGTTTAACACCCTACTGTCAATATTAGACAGATCAATGAGACAGAAGGTTAACAAGGATATCCAGGACCTGAACTCAGCTCTGCAACAAGCAGACCTAATAGACATCTACAGAACCCTCCACCCCAAATCAACAGAATATACATTCTTCTCAGCACCACATCGCACTTATTCTAAAATTGACCACATAATTGGAAGTAAAGCACTCTTCAGCAAATGTAAAAGATCAGAAATCACAACAAACTGTTTCTCAGACCACAGTGCAATCAAATTAGAACTCAGGATTAAGAAACTCACTCAAAACCACACAACTACATGGAAACTGAACAACTTGCTCCTGAATGACTACTGAGTAAATAACAAAATGCAGGCAGACACAAAGATGTTCTTTGAAACCAATGAGAACAAAGACACAACGTACCAGAATCTCTGGGACACATTTAAAGCAGTGTGTAGAGGGAAATTTATAGCACTAAATGCCCATGAGAGAAAGCAGGAAAAATCTAAAACTGACACCCTAACATCACAATTAAAAGAACTAGAGAAGCAAGAGCAAACAAATTAAAAAGCTAACAGAAGGCAACAAATAACTAAGATCAGAGCAGAACTGAAAGTGATAAGAGACACAAAAAACCCTTCAAAAATCAATGAATCTAGGAGCTGGTTTTTTGAAAAGATCAACAAAATTGACAGATCACTAGCAAGACTAGTAAAGAAGAAAAGAGGGAACAATCAAATAGACGCAATAAAACATGATAAAGGGGATATCACCACTGATCCCACAGAAATAAATAAATAGCATCAGAGAATACTATAAATACCTCTATGCAAATAAACTAGAAAATCTAGAAGAAATGGATAAATTCCTGGACACATACACCCTCACAAGACTAAACCAGGAAGAAGTTGAATTTCTGAATAGACCAATAACAGGCTCTGAAATTGAGGCAATAATTAATAGGCTGCCAACCAAAAAAAGTCCAGGACCAGGACGAGGACTGGTACCATTCCTTCTGAAACTATTCCAATCAATAGAAAAAGAGGAAATCCTCCCTAACTCATTTTATGAGGCCAAAATCATCCTGATACCAAAGCCTGGCAAAGACACAACAAAAAAAGAGAATTTTAGACCAATATCCCTGAAGACCATCGATGCAAAAATCCTCAATAAAATACTGGCAAACCAAATCCAGCAGCACATCAAAAAGCTTATCCACCATGATCAAGTTGGCTGCAACCCTGGGATGCAAGGCTGGTTCAACATACGCAAATCAATAAATGTAATCCATCACATAAACAGAACCAATGACAAAAATCACATGATTATCTCAATAGATGCAGAAAAGGCCTTTGACAAAATTCAACAGCCCTTCATGTTAAAAATTCTCAATAAACTGGGTATTGATGGAACATATCTCAAAATAACAAGAGCTATTTATGACAAACCCACAGCCAATATCATACTGAATGGGCAAAAACTGGAAGCATTCCCTTTGAAAACCAGCACAAAACAGGGATGCCCTCTCTCACCACCCCTATTCGACCCTAACCCTAACCCTAACCCTAACCCTAACCCTAACCCTCACCACTCCTATTCAACCTAGTGTTGGAAGTTGTGGCCAGGGCAATCAGGCAAGAGAAAGAAATAAAGAGTATTCAATTAGGAAATGAGGAAGTCAAATTGTCCCTGTTTGCAGATGACATGGTTTTATATTTAGAAAACCCCATCGTCTCAGCCCAAAATCTATTTAAGCTGATAACCAACTTTAGCAAAGTCTCAGGATACAAAATCAACATACAAAAATCACAAGCATTCCTATACACCATTAACAGACAAACAGCCAAATCATAAGTGAACTCCCATTCTCAGTTGCTACAAAGAGAATAAAATACCTAGCAATCCAACTTACAAGGGATGTGAAGGACCTCTTCAAGGAGAAATACAAACCACTGCTCAAGGAAATAAAAGAGGACACAAATAAATGGAAGAATATTCCATGCTCATGGATAGGAGGAATCAATATCGTGAAAAGGGCCATACTGCCCAAAGTAATTTATAGATTCAATTACATCCCCATCAAGCTACCAGTGACTTTCTTCACAGAGTTGGAAAAAAACGACTTTAAAGTTCGTATGGAACCAAAAAAGAGCCTGCATTGCCAAGACAATCCTAAGCAAAAAGAACAAACCTGGAGGCATCACACTACCTGACTTCAAACTATACTACAATGCTACTGGTACCAAAACAGAGATATAGACCAATGGAACAGAAGAGAGGCCTCAGAAATAACACTACACATCTACAACCATCTGATCTTTGACAAACCTGACAAAAACGAGAAATAGAGAAAGGATTCCCTATTTAATAAATGGTGCTGGGAAAACTGGCTAGCCATATGTAGAAAGCTGGAACTGGATCCCTTCCTTACACCTTATACAAAAATTAATTCAAGATGGATTAAAGACTTAAATATTAGATCTAAAACCATAAAAACCCTCAAAGAAAACCTAGGCAATACCACAGGTTTGGGCAAGGACTTCATGTCTAAAACACCAAAAGCAGTAGCAACAAAAGCGAAAATAGACAAATGAGATCTAATTAAACTAAAGAGCTTCCGCACAGCAAAAGAAAATACCATCAGAGTGAACAGGCAACCTACAGAATGGGAGAAAATTTTTGCAATCTAACCATCTAACAAAGGGCTAATATCCAGAATCTACAAAGAACTCAAACAAATTTACAAGAAAAAACAACCCCATCAAAAAGTAGGCAAAGGATATGAACAGACACTTCTCAAAAGAAGACATCTATGCAGCCAACAGACACATGAA
Organism: Pongo abelii; assembly: GCF_028885655.2. Taxonomy (NCBI): domain Eukaryota; kingdom Metazoa; phylum Chordata; class Mammalia; order Primates; family Hominidae; genus Pongo; species Pongo abelii. The sequence goes on from NC_071995.2 coordinate 96,863,416, forward strand.
AAAATGCTCATCATCACCGGCCATCAGAGAAATGCCAATCAAAACCACAATGTGATACCATCTCACACCAGTTAGAATGGCAATCATTAAAAAGTCAGGAAACAACAGATGCTGGAGAAGATATGGAGAAATAGGAATGCTTTTACGCTGTTGGTGGGACTGTAAATTAGTTCAACCATTGTGGAAGACAGTGTGGCAATTCCTCAAGGACCTAGAACCTGAATTACCATTTGACCCAGCCATCCCATTACTGGGTATATACCCAAAGGATTATTAATCATGCTGCTATAAAGACACATGCACACGTATGTTTATTGCTGCACTATTCACAAAGCAAAGACTTGGAACCAACCCAAATGTCCAACAATGATAGACTGGATTAAGAATATGTGGCACATATACACCATGGAATACTATGCAGCCATAAAAAATGATGAGTTCATGTCCTTTGCAGAGACATGGATGAAGCTGGAAACCATCATTCTCAGCAAACTATCACAAGGACAGAAAACCAAACACTGCATGTTCTCACTCATAAGTGGGAATTGAACAATGAGATCACTTGGACACAGGACGAGGTACATCACACACCGGGGCCTGTCGGTGGGTCAGGGGCTGGGGGAGGGATAGCATTAGGAGAAATACCTAGTGTAAATCATGAGTTAATGGGTGCAGCAAACCAACATGGCACATGTATACCTATGTATCAAACCTGCACGTTATGCACATGTACCCTAGAACTTAAAGTATAATAAAATAAATAAATAAATAAATAGAATCATATTAAATCAGGTAAAAATAAATTTCAGGGAGAAAACATGACGTAATGATAAAATGAATAATTTTTTTAAAAAGATATAATAGTCTTACAATAGTCTATAATAACATGGCCTTAAAATATATAAAGCAAAACCAAAGACTCACAAGGAGAAATGAACATATCCATAATCATGGAAGGAAGATTTTAACATCTTACAATACTGAATAAAAATCAAAAAGAAAATAGACACTTAAGTAGTACAATTAATAAACTTTACCAAACAGATTGCAGCTTATATTCTACACCAAAAATTAAAGAATGCATTTTATTTTCAAGGACACATGAATAACTTACCAAAAATTTACTCGAGACTTCCTCACAAAGCAAGATTCAACAAATTCAAAACCTTGTGCAGCAGACCACATTTTGTGATCAAAGTACTGTAAAGTTAGAAACCAATAGTTGAGAAATAGACTCCAAAACCATGTATTTTAGATAAATGTTTAATGTCATGTAAATAATTTATAGGTCCACAAATAAATCATAAAGGAAATTATGAATATTCAGACCTGAATAACAATAAAAATATTGCATATCGAAATTGATGGATGCAACTCAATCAGTACTTAAGGGCAATTTAGCCTGAAATGCATTTATTAGGTAAGAAGAAAGGTCAAAAGGTAATGGGCCAATTTTTCTAGACAAGGCAAGTTGAAGAGGGAGGGCTTAGAGAGGGACTGACCTGGCGTGCACTCTGCACCTCCGGGATGTTGTTTCTTATGGAATGGATGCTTTTGGAAGACTATTGCCCAGAAAAAAAGATGTTTGGTTTTTCCCAAGCCAAAGATGTACCGAAGTATAGAGGGCTGCTGTGTTTGCAGAGCTAAGTCCTCCAGTTCTTGATTCGCTGACAGTAAACGCTATGAAAAGGACTTCCAGAGCTCTTTGGGGCTGCATAAGATATCTGTGATGCCTGTGTTCTGCTTGTGAAAAGATGGAAGACGTTGCCAGCAGGATCAAAAAACCCTGGATTCACGTGGCAGATGCAGGGCTGGACCCAGTCTAAAGACTACACTGAAACCAAACAGAGTGAAAACTGTATCTGGGAATAGGATAAAAAGCAACCACACCAATAAACTGCAGAAGAAACGTAAAGATCGCAATGATGATGCTCACAGTACCACCTCAAGTGCCTCCTTGTTACAGCAACCAGTCAGACGATGGCTCAGTTATGGAGATGGCTTCTGGTTCTTCCAGAACACCAGGTGTTTTCCTTTTTAGATCTCACAGACTGAAAGAGAAGATACGTAGTGGGATTATTTATAAAGGCCATTTTGGGGAAGTCCTCATCAACTCACATCTGTTCAAGCCTTGCCGCAGGAATACAAAAGCAACTACCGAGAAATGTAGGGGCAGGGGCCAGAGCCTCTGCCCACATCACTCAGGAGTAGAAACAGGGAACAAAAAACAATTTAAACTTTGAAAAGACCACAAAGCAACTAACTGTCCCTCTTATTTTTAACTTGGATACCTGCTACTCTGCCAAAAAACAACTTCTAGAATAGTTTTGAATGGGTTATTTTCCCCCCAGTCTCACAACTCTGAAGTCGGTTTCTAGCTTCACAAAAAAAAGAATTGCAAATAATATTTAAGATGTTGGATATTTCACAAGAAAGCTGAATGCTGCTATAAGTCTTTTTTTAATACCCTTCTAATGAATGAAACTAGGGGAATTTCAGGGTACAGAGATGGGATTTGTCATATGCTAAACAGTAGGTAGTTTCAGTCTTTCTATATTGAGAAGCAGTGGTTGGGGCATTTTTTAAGGTAGTCGGCTACACTTGTTTTCCCTTATGATAATAATTTGTCATAACTCAGTAACATGGACTTGCCCCTAGAGGTAGTTGTTAATAATTTTGAAATATTAAGGTCTTGCCAAGGTTCCAACAATTCAAACCTGTACTACTGATTATGAAGCAAGACAGACTGTGCTTTCTGTTGCAAATACCTTAAAGGAAAAAGTAATTTCTAAATATACAGAAAGGAAAGATGACTGTGTATGTTGCATCCTGTGCTGCCTCTCTTCATATTAATATTTGATAAAGATTTCAATTTTTATGAAACTTCTAAAGCAGAATCAATGCTCCTCTTGGGGAAATGACAAGTCTTTAGGATAGCCAAGACCCTATATGAACAGTACCAAAGCATTACCACATAATAGAGAACACATTTTATTAAAAATGTTGAACTATCAGAGGCCAGGTGTGGTGGCTCACACCTGTAATCCCAAAACTTTGGGAGGCCAAGGTGGGCAGATCACTCAAGGTCAGGAGTTTGAGGACAGCCTGGCCAACATGGTGAAACCTGTCTCTACTAAAAATACAAAAATTAGGCGGGCATGGTGGCGCATGCCTGTAATCCCAGCTACTCAGGAGGCTGAGGCAGGAGGATCGCTTGAACCCCCAGGAGGCGGAGGTTGCAGTGAGCCAAGACTGCACCGCTGCACTCCAGCCTGGGCGACAGAGCAAGACTCTGCCTCAATTAAACGAACAAACACAAAAGTTAAACTATCACAAAAATAAAATGTGCAGTCTTCAGGATGGCACAAAACAAAGGTTAATGCTTCTTGGGCACATTTCTTAGAGGAATTTCCAAGTGTGTAAATAATTGACTTTTGTTTGTGTTACATGACTGATGACTTTCTTGAAAATCTGCACAAGTCAGTTTTAGGTCTGGATTACTTCAGCTGACTTTTGTGAAGGTTTTGTCTGTGAAGAGTGGGTGTTTGACTTGTTTTAGCCTATTAGGGTTTTTTTCCACTCTATATTTAAAGAAAAATTTACTAGAAGAGGGGTGGTGTTAATGATAAGTGGGTTGGTTTTTGTTTGGCTTCTTTTAGTCAGCTTAGCTTTCTGAACATTGAGATATCCTGAACTTGGGGCTCTTCAATTCTAAAATGCTCATTAAAAGCTTCTCACTTGAACCCAAACCAAAGTACTCTTACTGCCTCTTTTCTAAATGTTCAGGAAAAAAAAATATCACCAGTTCAGATTTCATAATGAGGAAGAAGCATTTGTCTGCCTTATAGTAACATATCTCAGTGCTTATTTTTTAAACAGGATTTTTTAAAATTGGATAGTATAACAATAAGGAGTTAGTTGCCTTTTATAGGCACCCTATAGTTTTATAGTTAATCTAAACATATTTTATATTTCCTCCTTTTGGAAAAAACTGCATGCTACAAGCCACCATATGCACAGACCACACAATGACTTGGGTTGGCTCTCCCACAGTCTTTGAGGTGAATTATGAGAGTCCAGCCATTATTATCCTCCAGAGTTATTCTGAAAAAAATGGTTTGTATATTTTGGCTGTAGTATTGGTGGTAGGATACACTACAGTATGAATCATCTCTGCTTCTGTATTTATTTATTTTTTACTAGCCCTCAGCCACAGTCTTCTTTTTCCCCTTCCACCTCTCTTTGCCTGTAGGATGTACTGTATGTAGTCATGCACTTTGTATTAAGATATTCAAAATCCACAGATCTGTTTTGTACTTTTTATACTATTGGATACTTATGATCACAAATTTCATGAGGATATTGAATATATTTAGTCTTAGAAAAATTTTAAAAAGTAATGAACTTCATCTGATTCAAAAAAAATAGAAAAGGAAAAACAGTAAACTCAAAGGAAGGAGTAGGAGAAAGGAAGTAAAACATTTAAGGGTAGAAATTCATCATATAATAACAAAAAATAAATAAATAAAAGAGGATCAACAGAGCAAAAGCCTGAATCTTTGTGGTGACGAGAAACAAGCTAATCCTCTGGTAAGACTGAATAAGAAAAAGAACTAAGGTACAAAGTATCCATATTAGATATGAGAAAAGATACATAATTACAGACACATCAGAAACTTAAAGCATCTTAGGAATATTATGAACAACTCGATGCCAATAAATTTTAAGCCCAGGCAGGCACACATTTAAAAAAATTAATTACCAAAATGTTCTCATAAGAAATATAAAAACCTGAATAGACATGATTATATAAAAAATTGAATCCAGTAATTAACAATCTATGCTCTTCCTTACCACCAAATAAGGGCTGAAATGATTATTCAAGTATATTTCAAACCTTCAAGGAACAGTGTTTCCTAACTTATTCAAACTGCTGCTAAGCATATAGAAAAGAAAAACTCTTTGGTTTATTATATAAAGTTAATGTACTTAGTGCCCAAAACTGGAGAGGGATCATATAAAAAGGGAAAATTACAGGTCAAGTTCACTCATAAACATAGATGTAAAGGACTTAAATAATTTATTAGGAAATAAATGCAGTGAGGCATTTAAAAATGGATACCCCATGACTGACTAAGGCCTATCTCAGGAATGCAAAGATGATTTAATGTTAGAAAATCAATAAAGGTAATACACAACCCTAATTGATTAAAAAAAAAAGCCTATATGATAATCTCAAAAATGCAGAAGAATAGGTGAAATTCAATATTCACTTATTATAAAAACCCTTAGACACCAGCACTCAGGGGAACTTTCTTTACTTGATAAAGGTATTTACCAAAAACCTTTGGCAAATATCATGCTAAATAGTAAAATGTTTAAAACATTGCATTTTAAAGAACAAGGATGTCCATTAGTGCCACTTTCCTGGATGTATTCAGCACTTTCCTGGATGTCTTAGCTAAAGCAAAGACCAGAGGGAGGAAAAAAGAGATGTAGAGATTGGACAGGAAGAATCAAAACTGTCATTATTCACAGATAACAGTATTGTCCATGTAGAAAAATCTATGAGAATATATAAACTATTAAAAGCAGTAAGAGCTTATTGGATATAAAATCATATACAAAAATCAATAACATCTCTATACCCCTGCAACATCCAATTAGAAAATGTAATTTTAAAATTGTATCAGTCACAATAGCAACAAAAGTATAAGGTACATAGGAACATAGCTGGCAAAAGGTATATTTTAATATTATGAAAACAGTATAAAATTTTATTGAAGGATATAAATTTTTTAAATCTGAAAAAAATGGAAAAATGCAGCATGTTCACAGGTAAGAAAGAATCAATATTTTTAAGTTGGCAGTTCTCTTCAAATTAGCCAACAAAGTCAATGCATTGCAGTCAAATCCTCCTGGATTTTTCACAGACTTGGTCAAGCGGATGCTGAAATTCCTATGGAATAAGAAAGGGCAAAGAATAACCAAGACAATTTTGAAGAAGAAAAATATAGAAAAACTTACACTCAAAGATGTCAGGGTTCATTGTAAAGTCATATCACAGAGCAAGGTGACACAGCGACAACTGGAACAGAATAGAGAGCCAAGAAACAGACTCAGGTTGACATATTGCAACTTCATTTACGGAAAAAAAAAAAGCCTTAAAAATTAGTGGAGTAAGTATGGTCTATTTTTTCACAATGTCTTTCACAAAAACTTTTAAAAATAATGAGTTTATTAATACAAATTGTTGGCAAGGACGTGAGAAATGGAAATTCGCATGTGCATAGTAGGAGGACAAATTGTTGTAGCTCTTCCGGGAGCAATTCTGCTCTACCTAGTAAGCTGCTAAGCTGATGCATACCACTATCAGCAGAGCAGTTCCCCCTTTGGGTAGCTACCCTAGAGCAGCTACGTGCTTATCAGGATGGATAAGAAAATGTGGTCTGCTCCTAAAATGGAACACTTTAAGCTATTAAAATAAACTAAACCTTTTTTGGGTTTTTTTTGATATGTTATACTTGTACATATTTAGGGGTACATGAGAAATTTTGTTACATGCATGAATGTGTAATGGTCAAGTCAGGGTATTTAGTATGTATCATTTCTATGTGTGTTCAGTACATTTCAGGTTTACTCTTATAGCTATTTTGAAAAATACATTATTGTTGACTACAGTGGACCTACTCTGCTATCAAACTTTAGAAAGTATTTCTTCCATCTAATTGTATTTTTGTACCCATTAACCAACGTTTCTCCATCCCCCCTCAATGCCCACACATACACCTTCCCAGTCTCTGGTATTTATTATTCCACTCTCTACCTCCATGTGATCAACTTTTTTAACTCTCACATATGAGTGAGAACATGTGGTATTTGTCTTGCCTGGTTTATTTCACTTAACCTAACGGTTTCCAGTTCCATCCAGTCATCCATTTATTGCTGCAATTGACAGGATTCAATTCTTTTTCATGGCTGAATAATATTTTATTGTGTGCTTATACCACATTTTCTTTATCCATTCATCCATCAGTAGGCAATTAAGTTGATTCCATATTTTGGCTATTGTGACTAGTGCTGCAATAAACATAAGAGTGTAGATATCTCTTCAATATATTGATTTCTTTTTCTGTTTTTTGGATAAATACCTAGTATTGGGATGGCTGGATCATATGGTAGTTCTATTTTCAGGATTCTAATTTTTATTTTAGATTTAGGGAATACATGCACAGGTTTGTTACCTAGGTATATTGTATGATGCTGAGGGTTGGGTACAAATGATCCTGTCACCCAGGTAATGAGTATAGTACCCAATAGTAAGTTTTCCAACCCTTGACCCCTTCCTCTTTGTCCCTCTAGTAGTCCCCAGTTTCTATTTTTGCCATTTTTACGTCCCTGAGTACCCAATATTTATCTCCCTCTTGTAAGTGAGAATATGCAGTATTTGGTTTTCTGTTCCTGTGTTATTTCACTTAGGATAATGGCCCCCAGCTGAATCCATGTTGCTGTAAAGGGCATGATTTTTTCTTTTTTATGGCTTTGTAGCATTGTAGTGTGTATATGTATACCACATTTTCTTTACCCAATCCACCATTGATGGGCAACTAGGTTAATTCCATGTCTTTGTTATTGTGAATAGTGCACAATGAACAGGGCAGTGCATGTGTGTTTTTGGTATAATATTTTTTTCTTTTCATTATTGATATGGTTTGGCCCTGCGTCCCTACCCAAATCTCACCTTGCATTGTAATAATCCCCAAATGTCAAGGGCAGGACCAGGTGGAGATAAATGAATCATGGGGGTGGTTTCCCCCATAATGTTCTCATGATAGCGAGTTCTCGCAAGATCTGATGTTTTTATAACGGGCTTCTCCCTTTGCTCGGCACTCATTCTTTCTCCTCCTGCCCTGTGAAAAGGTGCCTTCCGCAATGATTGTAAGTTTCCTGAGGCCTCCCCAGTCATTGGAACTGTGAGTCAATTAAACCTCTTTTCTTTATAAATCACCCAGTCTCAGGTATTTCCTTATAGCAATGTGAGAACGAACTAATCCTGATATATACCTAGTAATGGGAATGCAGTGTCAAACAGTAGCTCTGTTTTAAGTTCTTTGAGAAATCTCCGAACTGCTTTCTAAGTGGCTGAACTAATTTACATTCCCACCAAGAGTGTATGTGTTCCCTTTTCTCCACAGCCTCACCAGCATCTGTTGTTTTTTGACTTTTTAATAATAGCTATTCTGACTGGTATGAGATGGTATCTCATTGTGGTTTTGATTTACATTTCTCTGATGATTATTTTTAGTTGTTTGAGGAACCTCCATACCGTTTTCCATAGTGGTTGTACTAATTTACATTCCCACCAACAGTGTATAAATGTTCCCTTTTCTCCACATCCTTGCCAACTTCAGGGGTATTTTTTTGTCTGTTTAATGATAGCCATTCTAACTAGAGTAAGATGATATCTCATTGTGATTTTAATTTGCATTTCCCTGATGATTAGTCTTTGTAGGATTTCTTTGGCTATAAACAGCATTGGTGGTGTCTGTGATTTCCTCGATAACAGGATGCAGTTTGCTAGCGGAGACTGTGATGAAGTTTTGCTGGGGACTGGGACACCAGGTAGGCCAGTCTTCAGGCCCCAGCAGTGGCAGCAGTGGGCTGAGCATGCCTGTCCTAGGGCCCTAGAGCATCATACATACTGGTGTTAGCAGGTCCAGGTAGGCTGATTCTTGGGCCTCCGGGTGGCTTGTTACCAGGAATGGCAGCAGTGGGCCAGGCATGTAAGCAGGTTCCCAAGCCCCTGTGCAGTGGGTGTGGTGTGGGTGATGGCAGTAGCAGCAACGGACATCCCTCTGGGGCCCAAGTGGTCCACATTGGTGTTGGCAGTGGCTGTGACAGGTCAGGCGGGCCAGTCCCCAGACCCACATGTGGCACCTGCAGGTCAGTGGCAGCTGTGGTGGTAGCAGTGGGTTGAATGGGCCCAATCTTGGGCCCAATCTTAGACCCCAGGAGGAGTGCTCAGGTGCCACTGGTGGTAGAGAGGGCTGGGCAATCCCCAGGCCTCTGGACGCTGCACTCTTGTACTGGAGGAGGTGAAGCCAGGCCAGACACCCTAGTGGTTCATATAGATGCTGGCTGTGGTATGCAAGGGTAGGGTGAGCTGTGGCCAGCAAAATGCTCAGGTGGAGGCAGCAGAGGCCCTGCTACTAAGGAGGATGGGTTGCTTTCCCTGGTAGCCGCCATAGGCAGGCAGCCAGGGAGCATGGGCATCCTCCTGTGCCTCAACCACCTGCAGTCCGCAGCCACAGCAGCTGTGGGCAGTGGAATTTGCCCTTGGGGCGTGTAAGAATGCACAGCTGCCCCTCTGCATGGGGCCAGGGCAGGTGTGTGTGTAGGGGGGTGGTGCGAGATTGCTGCCTCATCCTGGTTGCCAGGCAAAACCCAGCCCAGCAGGGGCTGGGCTCTTAACATGGCACTGTCCGACCACTGCTTAGGGATGTGTGGGACACAGGATGAGCTCCGTCTCTAGAGCAGTGCCTTCCCACGGTTTCCAGGGAGCCCCCTATGTTAGTCTTGGGGCCACTGGGGTTGAGAGGCTCTCCCGTTGTAGGATTGCAGGGGTTCATGGTGAGAATGTGGACCACTGGGGATCTCTCATTTACCTTGTCCCCACATTGGGGAGTCTCTTTCAGCTCCCAGCTGATCTTGGCCAAACAGGCTTCCTCTCTTCCCTCTCCTTCCTTACTTTAGGTGTTTCCTGTCAGTTCTCTGTTGAATTCCAGTGTTCTCTCTTAGATGATCTATTTGAAGTGTGATTATCTGCTCACTATTTTGGTTTTTCTTAGCAGAAGAGGCAAGTAAGAGACGCCTCTACTCAGCCATCTTGAAGCCCCTCCACAATAAACTGAGAGAAAATGTCGATGGATAAAAACAAAGTACAAGATAATCTGTACAGTATACACAGGTTTGCCATTTATATAAATTTTTAAAGACACAAAACAATACTACATGTTTAGTTTAAAAGAAAAAAGAAAGAAAAACAACCATGGAAACAACACCCACTCACTTCAAGACTTCTTTTTCTGTCAAGGGCTATTATCATCCTTGCTCTAAAGTTAAACAATAAACTAAATTTCTTCCATAGTTAGGTTAGCCTACATATAAGAGTGAGAAGCAAGGTAGAGGTTGTGAGGTTAGAAGCTTGTGAGGTTAGAAGCAAGGTAGAGTCAGTTGTGTTCGATTTCTCATTGTTATAATTTTGCAAAGGCAGTTTAAAGGCCCCTATAACAACAACAACAAAAAGTTTAATAAGAGAAAAGCATAAAAATTTATTTAATATAAATTTTAGGTTACACAGGAGCCTGCAGAAATGAAGACCCAAAGAAACAGGGAAGACTGTATTGTTGTGGACAGCTGGGCTGCAGAAGGATGACTGGGAAACAGAAGGGTGTGATCCAATGGTAATAAAGTGGGGGAACTCAGCAAAACCTATTTGTTCAGATTCTTCTTGGTGTCTCTGTGTCTTCAGAGAGGAGGACATTTCTTTATTTTGTTTTGGGTATACGGAGAGAAGCCCTTTATCTGAAATGATGATTTTCTGACCTACTTTCAGAGGAAGGTCAGCTAGGTTTTATGGCCTGCTTCAGGGAAGAAGTGGAAAAGAAAGTGAGAGAGAGAGAGAGACCTTCCTGCTTTCACTATTTTCTGAAACGCCATGTGCCATTTTTCAGAATAGCATGTCCTGAAACTCAACAATCTCTTAACAATAAAAATCTCCTTCTCCAGAAGCCCCTAGTAAACTTCTTCTGCTGTCTTACTAAACCAACCAGGCAAGGCGGGGGGTCTGATATCATGACTGGATGAAACCAGAGGTTCTCTGCATGGTTCCTAAACCAGCAACATCAACATCACCTGGGAACTTACTAAAACACATTCTCAACCTCACCTCACACCTACTAGAGGGATGGTCCAGAAAAAAAAATAGGAGTGTGTGTGTGTGTGTGTGTGTGTGTGTGTGTGTGTGTGTGTGTGTAACAATCCCTTCAGATTATTCTGACGACATAAGAGTTTGAGAAGGACTGGGTTTGAATAATCAGGACCTCCCTTACAGCTCAGATCAATTAGCCTCTCTTGAGGCACATGGGCTGCATGGAGGAGGGGTGGAAACATGAACAAAATTAACATAATTTTAAGAAAGAGGAAGGGAGCTGCCAGGTAAGCAGTTGAATGTGCATTTACATTCCTTGAGCATCGGCTGGGCACAGTGGCTCATGCCTGTAATCCCAGCACTTTTTTTTTTTTTTTTGAGACAGAGTTTCACTCTTGTTGCCCAGGCTGGAGTGTAATGGCATGATCTCAGCTCACCGCAACCTCCGCCTCCTGGGTTCAAGCGATTCTCCTGCCTCAGCCTCCCTAGTAGTGGGGATTACAGGCATGTGCCACCACACCCAGCTAATTTTTGTATTTTTAGTAGAGACGGGGTTTCTCCATGTTGATCAGGCTGGTGTCCAACTCCCGACCTCAGGTGATCTACCTGCCTCGGCCTCCCAAAGTACTGGGATTATAGGCATGAGCAATCCCAGCACTTCGGCAGGCCGAGGCAGGTGGATCGCTTGAGGTCAGGAGTGAGAGACCAGCCTGGCCAACACGGTGAAACCCCGTCTCTACTAAATTTACAAAAATTAGCTGGGCATGGTGGCACATGCCTGTAATCCCAGCTACTCAGGAGGCAGAGGCAGGAGAATGGCTTGAACCCAGGAGGCGGAGGTTGCAGTGAGCTGAGATCGCGCCATTGCACTCCAGCCTGGGCAACAAGAGCGAAACTCCATCTCAAAAAATAAAGGCTGAAAGGTATTACACACTTTTGAAAGGCCCTGAACAGGGTTAAGTTCCAAACCACCATTAGCACCCCCAAAATAGAGAGTTGACTGTAAAAAATAAGGCAAGGATGACAATTGTTAGTGAATAACCACTTAGTACGAGGCAGATGCTAAAGTGATGAACACACCAATTAGGCTGTTTTAAAAACAGTTCACTGGGAGGCCGAGGAGGGGTGGATCACCTGAGGTCAGGAGTTCGAGACCAGCCTGGCCAACATGGCACAACCCCGTCTCTACTAAAAATACAAAAATTAGCTGGGTGTGGTGGTGGGTACCTGCAATCCCAGCTACTTGGGAGGCTGAGGCAGGAGAATCACTTGAACCCAGGAGGTGGAGGTTGTGGTGAGCCGAGATCGTGCTACTGCACTCCAGCCTGGGTGACAGATTCCACCTCCAAAAAAAAAAAAAATTCCTTAAGCACCTATTATACACCAACCTTGGGTTAACCATTTTGCATACATTATGTAACAACTCTACAAGGTAGGTAGTATTTTTATACATATAATACATGTAGAAATGGAAGCACAGAAGGTTTATGTAACTGGTTGAAGGTCACACAACTAACTAGTGATGGAGTCTGGATTCCCATCAAACAGTCTGACTCTGAAGATTACCTTCGAAACCATGCTACTACATGCATTTGTTTTGGTTTGTTTGTGTTTCCAACATTTCTCTACTTGCAAAATGGAAGACCAGCCCCTGGTCTATGATGAGCACCTGCTCTCCCACAAAGGAAGCCAACCACCTTAAGTAACATCAGCAGCTTGCCTCTCTCTCACTTTACAGAAAAGTAAACTGCAGCTAAAAGATTCTAAAATACTTCCCAAAGCCACTGAGTCAGTCAGCACCATGACCAGAACTTGAAATTTTATTCTCTTAGAGTAAGAAGATTTATGATATCTGGCTAAGGTACAACTGTCTTACCATCTAGGGAAGTTTACTTTCTTTTTGTATTCATTTAATTTGCTTTTAACCTAGAGTTTTCAACAATTGAGATACTAGCAACTTCTTGAGTAGAGTAGAAGAAGTTGAGGAGAAAAGATCTTAAACGAGCAGCTTTTATTTAGAGAGAAAAGATCCCCAACTTTCTTCATAAGTCCTCTAAAAAACATTGCCATCTATGCTGAGGTAGCAGCTGTTCTATTGTCATATTTGACTCCATAGGGACTAACTTTGGGCTCCTTTTTTAAAATTGGAAATCAATATCAAATCAGGTGATGGAGAAAGCCAATGAAGTTCTTTTGTTCATATTCCCTTGCTGTGGGGCACAAACACTCTTCTCTTCGCTAGTATTGATCTGATAGCAGACAACTCTGTGTGTTTCTGCTTTGGGCAACCAAGATCCTTCAAGCACTCTTAGCCTGGCATAGGCTGGTCTTCCTTTGGACTAGAAAAAGGAAATCTATATATCTCTTTCTAAAACTTTTACTTGGAACAGTATTCAAAAGACTTGCACTGCTTTGGTCAAATTGAAAGACTCAGTGTAAGACATCCACTCTATTTTCTCTAAGTTGCTGCCCATAAATTCCCAAGTTGACCAAGGAGTGGAAAAGAGTCAGGACAATCAGTCAGCTGAAGAAAAGGCCAGCGGAATGACCACTGCTCCAATTATCACTGCAAGAGTTTGGTTTTTCCTACTCTCACATGCTCACTCAATGCAGCACAGAAGGTGTATTAGTATGTTCTCACATTGCTATGAAAAAATACTACCTGAGACTGGGTAATTAACAAGGAAAGACGTTTAATCGACTCCCAGCTCCGCAGGCTTGACAGGAAGCATGGATGGCTAGGAGGCCTCAGGAAACACAATCACGGCGGAAGGCAAACGGGAAGCAGGCACCTTCTTCACAAGGTGAGAGAAGGGAGTGTGAGAGTGCAGGAAAAAAAAACTTTCACTTTGAAAACTATCAGAACTCATGAGAATTTACTCACTATCCCAAGAACAGCATGGGGGAACCGCCCCCATGATCCAATCACCTCCCTCCCTCGACACATGGGGATTACAATTGGAGATGAGATTTGGGTGGGGACACAGAACCAAACCATATCAGAAGGCTTCTGTGACCAGGCATGTGTTGGGTTTACCACACACCAAGCAATTCTCCAGCAGACACTAACTGCGTATCCTATAACTTCACTCAATTCTTCTACTATCTACCTGGGGATAGCATCAGACTCTGCAGGTTAAGGTCACAGTCCCACAAGACTGCCTCCCACTTCAGATGCCAATGGCAAGCCCCAGGTTGTGATCTATGCTTCTGACTGACCAGCTAAAACCCTGGGTTCCCATATCCCCCTCCTCATGTTCAATTAATTTGCTAGAGAGGCTTACAGAACTTGGGGAAACACTTTACTTGTGTTACCCATGTATTATAAAGGATTTTACAACGGATACAGATGAACAGCCAGATGGAAGAGATGCACAGGAAAAGGTACGAGGAAAGGGGCATGGAGCTTCCATGCCTCCCTGGGCACAGCCCCCACCAGACACCTCCAAGTGTTCAGCAACCCGAAAGCTCCCTGAACCCTGTCCTTTGGGTTTTATGGAGGCCTCATTACACAGGTATGGTTGATTATATCATTGGCCATTGATGCTTGCCCCTTTCTTCTCCCACGGGGTGGAGAGGGATGGGTTGAAACTTCCAACCCCCTACTCATGCTGTGTCTTTCTGGTGACCTGACCCATCCCAAAGCTATCTGGAGGACCCTAGCCACCAGTCGTCTCATTAGTGTACAAAAGATGCTCATCACTGCAGAGATTTTAAGGGTTTTAGAAGCTGTGTGCCAGGAACCAGGAGCATAAACCAAATAAATATGTCTTTTTTTTTTTTTTTTTTTTTTTTGAGATGGAGTCTAGCTCTGTTGCCAGGCTGGAGTGCAGTGGCGCAATCTCGGCTCACTGCAACCTCTGCCTCTCAGGTCCAAGCCGTCCTCCTGTGTCAGCCTCCCAAGTAGCTGGGACTACAGGCACGCACCACCATGCCCAACTAATTTTTTGTATTTTTAGTAGAGACAAGGTTTCACCATGTTAGCCACGATGGTCTCAATCTCCCAACCTCATGATTCACCTGCCTTGGCCTCCCAAAGTGCTAGGATTACAGGCATGCACCACCGCGCCCGGCAATGTATTTGTTATTATATCACAATATCACAATCACCCTCTGCAATTTGGGTAGCTAATTTACCATTGGACCATTTTCTAGGTTTATGACATCTTTTCACCCTCTTGAGGTGAATTGAATGATCAGTTCCAGTTCTTTACCCCTTCTTTGCCATGACCGCATCATGAGCAGAATGTATTTCCTGCCCTTAATGTTGGGCTCTACAATGTGACTTGTTTTCCTCAGTGGCAGGAGAAAAGAAGCAACAGTCCAAAGCCTAAACTTGAGTATTTCTGTTTGCCTTCTTGCTCTGTTGTATCACCATGAGAAGAATTTGCCCTGCTCGATGGCTGCACCAGGGAGAATGAGAGATATGTGGAGATGATTTAGCCTAGACCTACAGAAGCAGAGCCACCCCAGTTGCTGCAACTTGAAGCAGAGATACCCGGCTGAGCTCAGCCCAGATGAGCCAACAGATGCCCAACCTATACATCCATCAGCTAATTAGATGCTTACTGATGTATACTGCTGAGATCTCAGGCAGCATTGTTCTAACAGTAGTTAACCAAAACACTCTTTCTTTTAAAAGAAAATTAGATAATTCAGTGCATAAGATGAGCCTATAGAAAATATAATTGTTTTTGAAACAAATGCACAGAATGTGGTTAAATCCATGAATTTGTCCCCATTAAAGCCTATACATTTACTCTTTTGATACTGCCTTCTTCCAAAATAGTTTTGAGAAATGCTTTTAAGCTTTGCTTTCTAAATGTATAGCACCAATTTTGTATTATCCTCAGTAATAAAAAATCTTCATACTTTGAAAAATCCTTGATTTTTTTTAAAAAAACTAAAAACACTAGGAGGTATTTGGTTTTCTTAAGGATCAACTGGAATTATTTTCATTTTTATTCAGTAGAAATAATATATAGTTCAGGCTAGGTGTCATGGCTCACACCTGTAATCCCAGCACTTTGGGAGGCTGAGGCCGGCAGACCGCTTGAGGCCAGGAGTTCAAGACCAGCCTGGCCAACATGGCAAAACCTCATCTCTATAAAAATACGAAAAATTAGCCAGGTGTGGTGGCATGTACCTGTAATCCCAGCTACTTGGGAGGCTGAGGTACGAAAATCCCTTGAACCCAGGAGATAGAAGTTGCAGTGAGCTAAGATAGTGCCACTGTACTCCAGCCTGGGTGACAGAGTGATACTGTCAAAAAAAAAAAAAAAAAGAAATATATAGTTCAGAAAGTTTTAAAAATTAAAATAAAATGTTTCAAACTCACAACTATAACTCAATTGCTTTAGCATATTCAATTTTTTTTCTTTAACGCATATGTTTTACTAAGATTCTCAAAAGTTTTTTCCCCTAAATGGATAGGTTCCTTATCACACTTTCGCAAATTGAAACTTAATTGGAAAATAAATGTTTGGTATCAATTTGAATCATTTTTAAAACACCCCTGGCCATGTGCCTTTTGTGTATATTTTATTTGATTTAGGCCAATTACAGTATCCAGAATGTGTGCCAATCAAATTGTCATTCAAGTATCTCTATGCTCCCTCTTGAGAAAAAGAAAAAAAATGCTTTATCTGAGGAATGTGAGATCCCTCTGAAATGATCAGGCCCAGGGAGGAACTGAAATATGACTTCAGGCACATCTCACTTCCCCCTGAGCTAAGTAATCACCTCCTGAAGCTACTTGCTATGTGGGCTCTAGACAGACTGACACCAAGTAGTCATAAATTAACCCAACAATGCCATCCACTGGACACCATAACTCATACGCTACAGTTCAACAATGTATAGCCAATCACTAGTCAGTGTTATTTCTGTAAACCAATGGGAATGCCTGTCAAACAATTTTGTCTCTGCCCATCCTTGCTCCCTTTTGCCTTTAAAACCCTGCTTGTAACAAAAGCCAAATGGAGCATGTCCCAAGGCAACTTGGAAGTGTTTCCCAGGCGGCTGTCCTCATTCTGACTCAAGTAAAGTATTTAATATTTTGTGCCTCAGCCTCTTCCTTTAGGTCAACACTTCGAAATAAATTCCAGAGTCGGAGACAATGGCAGAAAAATTTTTGAATTACGAGAATTGGAATTTGCAAATATCATCCAGGCTGGGCACCGTGGCTCATGCCTGTAATCCTGGCAGTTTGGGAGACTGAGGCAGGTGGATCATGAGGTCAGGAGTTCGAGACCAGCCTGACCAACATGGTGAAACCCCATCTCTACTAAAAATACAAAAAAAATTAGCCAGGGGTGGTGGCATGTGCCTGTAATCCCAGCTACTCAGGAGGGTGAGGCAGGAGAATCACTTGAACCCAGAGACGAAGGTTGCAGTGAGCCAAGATCGCACTACCACACCCCAGCCTGGACAACAGAGCAAGAGTCTCAAAAAAAAAGAAAGAAACGTATCATCCAGAAGTGTAAAAGCCAAGAGCCTCAATGGGTGGCTCTGCTAGATCTCGAGACACAAAGGGATGGTGTGTGTTTGACGAGACTTTGAGGGAGAGGATTCTCTCCTTTAAGCCAGTTCTACATGATTATTCCATGAAAGCTACACTAAGCTCTGAAGAGTGTGTGTGGACATGGAGCTTTTACCCCTCCTGCCAGACTCTGAAGCTTTGGTCTAGCAAAAGCATTACATTCCTTCAATGCAACAATGTTCCACCCATGCAAACTTTTGATGACAGTGAAAATTTAGAACTTGGATGGGGTCTAAGGTCTGCCACAGCCACATATTTAGTGTCCCTCGGATTTGGTGTCTTCCAGACCATGGCCATATTTCTGTGCAGATAGTCTCCAATTCTTTACCTCTAATTCCAAGGAGTGATACTAATGCCTAAAGAGGGGTCATAATCAACAAAAACAACAAGCTATATTTCACAAAATTACTTCATTTAACACCCAGTTTAACAGCTACTAATGGAAATATACTTGTGATAAGCCTTTGTAATGAATATTTTCTAAATCAATTTCTTTAAAACTTTATTCTAATTTTTGCATATCATTATAATTATGGTATGCCTACACACTAATTTCCTTCTTTAAATATTTGATCATAAGCATGTAACTACATATATATAATGACTGTATAATATTCCAGAATTAAAGACATCACATTTATTTAGACATTCTCTTACAAGCAGATATTTAGTTTTTGGCTTTTTAAAATAAATAATACTAAAAGGAACATGTCTGTGTATATGAGTTTTCCCTTTCATATTTGTTACTTGTGAAAGATTGCTAGCTGCAGGACTATTAGATCAACACTCACGAACATTTCTGCGACACTTTCTACATAGTGAGATATTGTTTTCTAGAAGCTTAGATCATTTTCATTGGAGTAAAGAATACCAATTTTACCATAATTTTGTAAATATTTGATATTATCAATTATAATTTTTATTGATACAATAGGCAAGTAAAGTATCTCCCTATATTTTTAAAACTAGCATTTATCTAATTACAAGCCAGACTGAATATTTTTGCATGTTTATTTACTAGTTTTGTATTACATTTGTTTGCTAATCACCTTTTCATGGTTTTTTTTGGGGGGGTGGTAAGCTGGTTTTGTATTTAGTGAAGAGATGACATCAGCTAAGGAATCAGTGATTTGCTAAGGGGAAGAAAAAGACCTTGAAAAATAAAGAGGAGATTTGAAAGAATTGTCCATGCAGATAAATACATTGAAGAGATTCTCACCTCCAAAATGTCCTTTGAAAAATTCAGGTTGAGGTATTAGGGGGAAATTGTGTTAAATGCATAGAATATGCTAGATGGAACTGACAAGGTAGAAAGTAGATAACAGCAGTACAAGAGTTTTTCAAGCCACTCAAAAGTGAAACTGGAGCTAGTGGGCAAAGTGTAAAAGCCATTGTTGAACTAGGTATCTGCAGCAAGAACCTGCCTGTGGACTCAGAACATCCAATGCTTGGGAGAGGCTAAACCTTACAAAGTTAAGCTCACATTCACATTTGGGAACACCAGTATTGAGGGGTGTCCTTGGACCCACACAGGTATAACCTTTATTGAGAACAATGACAAGGATCCTCAGGGGCCATATGGTGTCATCTTCATGCTAAAGGCATGAAGATTTGGTTTTGACCTCTATGTCCTACTAGTTGTGTGATCTTAAAAAATTGACTTCCTCTCTCTAACCCGCAATTCCATGAATGGAACATGAACAGACTGTAAGAGAAAAATAATGACCCCCATGAGTTCTTAGTTTGAATGGACTCATAATACCAGAGACAGATCAGCAAGAGGAAAACAAGTTAACTGGTATATTTCATATAGACATAGGAGAAACCAGAAAATGAGTAGTTCTCCAAGAGGTGTTAGTTTGGAATCCCAACTTATATAGCATCTTCAGCAAAGAACAGTAAAGTTTTAGAGAAGGGACAAGACAAAGGAAAAGGACTTTGAGTCTCTAGGGGCAACAACTCGGGGGAAAGCAAATAACAGGCAGATAAATGTTAGTTAATAAAGCTTGTTGAAATAGATTCTTCTGGTGCCATCTTTAGGCTGATGAGGGGCTAAAGTTGTCTTCAATGGTTAAGCTTTGTTCTTCCTGGTAGAGAGAAAGGCAAAATACCTTTTGTCTTTGTAAATCTAAGTCCTGCTTCTAGGCAAGTAAAGGGAAAGCAGAAGGCATTCCTGCATCTTCTTATTCTTGTCTTCGGTGCAACTATTCTTCATATTTTGAAGCGACATATTCTGGTCTTCCACAGGCTCACTATGCTAAGCCCATAAGACTTTGAGAATCCAATGAGACAACATGCTTAGCCTTGTGCCCAACCTGGATTTGGCCCTCAGTAGATCTTAGCAATTATTATTTGTCTATAAAAAAAATTCCCACAAGAATGACATTTAAGAGTCCTTTAAAGGACTAAATAAGACTAAGAACAGGGAGTTACTAACAGTCACATTTGCCAGGTGTGAACTTGTACTTTTGATCTTGCTAACCCACCTGTCATATCACCCAACTAGCACCCAACAGAGCACATCCATGGCAATTCGATGGTGACTCTCAACCTGTTTTGAACTTCACAACAATGAGTTATAATTTCTCATTAATACATTAATGTAAGTTTAACAATAATATACTTACTACTAGTTATTTTTAAAATCTTGATTACCTGCTAATTCCTTTCGTGCCAGACCTATATACTGCAATCACACTCTAAGATGGATATTTTCATTCCACTGCAGATGAATACAGGATTCTCTTTAACAGCCAGGCCTCTCATGGAGGGGACTGCCTTATTTATAGGCCACTTCCATAAAAGATGAATAGGGTACACCCTTTTCCTCTTTTCATCTTCCTCGTCTCCTCCTTTCTGCTGCTTGAAGCATGGGGTGATGGCTGGGACTCCATTTGCAGTGATGAAGTCAGGAGCCGCACCCTAGAGATGGTGGAAGAAAACCTGGGAGCATCCTAAATCCCAGACAGCTACAGCCACCATGCAAGCCCTGGACTGCCCACCACTAGACTTTGCTGGGTAGAGACTAAAACTCTCTATCAAGCTAATATTTTTAAGTCTCTGTTAATCACAATCAGTCCTACTCCTGACTGGTGGGAGAGGGCACAGACTTTACCCAGAAGCCAGTCTCAGTTAAAGTCAAAGAAGATGACCTCAGATGGTATCTAGGTCACACCTATTTTAAAGATGAAGAAACAGAGGATCAAAGAGGTTAAGTGACCCGCCCAAGCTAGGTAAGTGGCCGAACTGGAATTTCAGCCAAGGTCTACCTGACTAAATTTCTGCATTTTTTTTTGTCACCCCTAATTCTAATTTATCTCTTCCTTCTCCCATCTTTCCTGATTTCTGCCTCTCCCTTGGAGCTGACATTAACACTGCTTTTCAGATATTAAACTTGGCTCCCTTCTCAGATACAGCCTGCAATTTCACTCTTCCCTTCCTCTAATTGTGGTCAGCCTCTAGACCCCTGAGAACACTGTCCCCTCCCCAGTCCAGTCAACACTAGCTCCCTTGGCTGTATCCCAGGGTATATGCTAATGAGCAGCATTCCTGCTGGATTTCCCCAGTAACAGGGAATTAGACATTAATTCAGCTACACTTTCCATAAGACTTATTAAAAGTTAGGCACAAGTGCATTTTTGTCTTTAAGTTGAATCATAGTGAGATTGAAGAGAATTTCTAAATATAGGAGGATAATACATTCAAATCAGTTATTAAAGGAAGCTAGAGGTGTGTAGGGTATGGCCTTCAACCTCCTGAGATTGATATCAGGGGAAAACATGCCCTTTCAAAAAAAATTCTAGAATGCCACCGTGAGAGAGAAAACGCTAAGCGGCTTGACCCTTTTGGCATTTCTTTGGTTCAAGTTTAATAAATTCCTTCTTAAAATATTGTTTTCCTATTATGAAAGTAGTTCATGTTCATTTAGAATAATTATAAAATAAAGAAGAATTCTAACTCAATAAGAATCACTGTTAATATTTTGGTATTTTCTACTTGCAGTCTCTTTGCTTCATAAATTTTTTATATCCTTGTGATCATATGACATATAAAATACTTACATAGAGTGATTATTCACAGCAACTATTTTATTTTTGAAGCTATGAATACAGACTGTAAAATATATGGAAAATAGAAAGAAGTATGAAAAAATAAAATCATCCAGAATGTCAATGCCCAGAGAAAATTAATAATAAACATTTCAGTGTTTGTCCCAGGTGCCTTCTTGCTATATATTTTTACATGATTGAGATCAAACTGTAGAACCTAAATCTGAAGTAAATTCAATACAGAAACACCCAGGGTATATATAGAAGATGTTGCAAAGAGTCTTTCCCTTAGAAACCTGGTATCTACGATCGTTAATATGAATTTTAAAGAAGCAAAAAATCATAGCTAAAGTTCTCTGGCAAAGAAAATGCCTAATATATTGCTCTTTACAACTCTGATTTTATGGAAGGAAAAAATACAATTTGTTTAGCAATTTTTCTAGCATGCTATCCCCAGTATGTAAACAGTTTTGTCATTCTTGGTAAGTATAGCAGAACAACAACAATTATTGTTTTAAGTGGTCTTCAAACCTGGCAACAGCATCCTTCTAAATTATGGTGGGAAGAATGCGGCCCCCAAAAATACATTTCTTGGTACTGGGAAAAGGGCAAAAACAAGAAGGGAAGAGCTGAGAGACCCACTTTCTTCCTTGTCACATCAGCCATGTGGCTTTTCTTCCCACCTTTTCTCTTCATCCTGTCTACTAATAGATCTGCTGTCTCCATGCACAGAGGACATAGCTTCTTGCTTCATCTGTGTTTCTGCTTTCCTCTTTTCTGCTTCCATGGTTTTCTTGGAATGGCATCTCCTGAAGAAAGGAAGACAGAAGGAGGAGGCAGTGGCTCCCACGGTGGACCTACACAGAGGTACAGCTGAAACCCTGACACAAGGGTCTTCCGAGTTCCAGAGCTCTGGAATTACATTTGTGATTAAATGAATCCCACATAAAGCCCCAGGACCACTGCATGCCCTGTAGAGTCAGCCCATTATAATCATAATGCATACAAAGTCCCTATACTACAGCTTCAGAGCAGTCTTGTGTTTAAAGAAGCAGAGCGCAGGAGTTTTTAATCTTCTTTCTGGTCTCTTTCAAATATTAAAAAGTATCCACAGAAGCTCATTAAAACTCCCAGGACTGCCTCTTTCTATTTCCCCATAAGATCCCTTTGTCTCTCTTTCGTTTATACTTCCCATCCCTACCAGCCTGGTGCCTCAATGGCCTCTTTCTTCCTAGGCCTCTAGGAACAAGCTGTTGACACTCTCGTCTGCCACTTGACCTCAGAGAAATTGATGTTCTTCTAGGCTTCTGGCTTGTTTTCTCCTGAGAAGCCCCCTAGTGTGTCTGGTTTTCTCTTGGAAAGAGGAAGAGGTGGGAAGCTAAGAGAACAAAGGGCAGGTGAAAGAAAAATGTGGTTTTCATCCGATCATATAGTATGAAAGTGGTCTTGGAAAAATGAGATGTTGATGGTGTATGGGGAGGAAACTCATGAGATCAGAGCACAAAGCATCACTACTCAAGGAACACTGTGGAGAGCAAAGCATCCTTGTGAGGCTTGTCCATCCTTCTCAAGTTCCAAAACTCTTGCACAAAAGTCTGGATTGGGGACACTGGGAAACAAGTCTAGATTGGGGGACATTGGGAGACAAGCCTGTGGAGAAGCTGGCATGAAGAAAAAAGGTAAGAGCAACTCATTCCATTCCTGTCCACCAGTATTTGACTTATTAATGTATCTTTAATTATATTTGTTTGATTTCTCTTATCAGAATCTAACATTGGGGGACATTCATGTGCAAAGTTCACACAGAGAATAACAAAAGCATATATCGCACTGGAGATGTAGCACTAACAACCTCCGCCAACCCTGCACACCTCCACCTCTTCTTCAGCTACCTCCAGCTGCCACCAATGACACCACCTGCACCACTAACAGTGTGCACATTACTAGTTTTTTTTGTTGTTTTTTTGTCTTGTTTTGTTTTGAGATGGAGTCTCGCTCTGTCACCCAGGCTGGAGTGCAATGGCAACATCTCGGCTCACTGCAACTTCTGCCTCCCTGGTTCAAGCCATTCTCCTGCCCTCAGGCTCCCAAGTAGCTGGGACTACAGTCATGCACCGCCACACCCAGCTAATTTTTGTATTCTTAATAGAGGTGGGGTTTCACCATGTTGGCCAGACTGGTCTCAAACTCCCGACCTCAAGTGATCCGTCCACGTCAGCCTCCCAAAGTGCTGGGATTACAGGTGTGAGCCACCACACCAAACCTAGTTTTTTTCTTTTTTAAAAGATAATTTTTTTTAACTGAGTCTTGCTCTGTTGCCAGGCTGGTGTGCATTGGCACAATCTCAGCTCACTGCAACCTCCACCTCCCAGGTTCAAGCGATTCTCCTGCCTCAGCCTCCCTAGTAGCCGGGACTACAGGCGCGTACCATGCCCGGCTAATTTTTGTATTTTTAGTAGAGACGGGGTTTCACCATGTTGGCCAGGATGATCTTGATCTCTTGACCTTGTGATCCGCCTGCCTGGGCCTCCCAAAGTGCTGGGATTACAGGCATGAGCCACTGCACTCAGCCTAAAGATAATTTTTTAATATGAAATATATAGAGAATAAAAGTACCAGTGAAAACAGATTATTGTTAACATACTGTTATGCATTTTAGTCTTTTTATGATTTTATTTATGTTGCGTCAGTGAGACAATTCGCATGATTCAGATTATAAAAATTATGAAAGGACTTCGAGTGAAACTCTCCCCGTTCACTGCTGTTGCCCCAACATCCAGCTCTCTGCCCCCAGAGCCTATCATGTTTCAAATATTTTTAAAATGAAAGAAATTAAACACTGTAGATACAATTAATGTCTCCTTTTCCTCATTCTTTTTCCATGCTCCCTAGAGGCAGCCATTATCATAAATTTGATGAATCTTTCCAATGCCTTTTTATAGTTTTTACATACATATGCATGTACTTGTGAAGAGTAGAGAATATTGTACTGTGTGCTCTTTTTTTGTAATTTACATCAATGGTATCACACCTTTTAGCACTACCCTACGCTGCCAGCTCATTCTTTTTAACTGCTGTATGATATTCTGTTGTATGACTATATTATATTTTATTCATCCATTTTCCTATTGATAGGAAGTTCTTTCCTATTTTCCAATAGTATAAACAATGCTACCACTTTGCTGTTTTCTAAATTCGAATAACTGTTAGGTCCATTTCTCCCCAGATGAACTGATAAATCCCAAATAACCTAATCAAAGCTTAATAGGATATTTTATAAAAATTGATAAGCTAATTCTGAAGTTCATCTGGAGGCAAAAACAAACAAAATTGGCAAATATTTCTTGGGAAAAAAAAGTGGGGAAATTTGCCCTGTAGTTTTACAATCTGCTTTTTTTCACTTCGTGTATTATTCACAGGAGAGGAGCAGTTGGAGCTTCTAAGGAGGAGGAGCGGCTCTTTTCCCCTGGAGGTTGTTTTGTCTAAACACGATGCTAGAAATGCAGCAGCCATCTTGCTACCAGCCTGAGGATAATGCCAACATATCAAGGTCCAAACAAGAAGCACCAAGAAACTGAGATAGACTTTGAAATTCCATATCTGGAGCAAGTTCTACTTCTGTATTTGTTGTTTAGGTAATAAACGTTGTATCACGTAATTACCTAATTTAAAGGGATAAGGAGGAAGGAAGGATTATATTATTTGCAGCAAAAAGCATGCTGACTGATATGTTTTATAATAATGTCTGATTTCATCAATCCTGGACTGTTGGATTTTTAAGCAATTTCCAATTTTCTTTTATTCCCTTCAAACAAAATGCTCCATGGAATACCCTTGTTAGTCTCTGTGCAAATCTATGATTATTTTAATAGTATAGATTCCTAAATAATTCCTACTTAAGTGGAATTACTCAACTCAGAATATGGGGAAAAAAGAGATTTGTCTCATAAAATACACTGTAACAAATTCTAATTCAGTAGAGGAAAATATGGAAATTCTAAATAATCTCTGAGTTCTAACCCCAGGCTCAATGTATCCTGTTTTACCATCTTGGGAAGGTCAGAACGTCCTCTTGCCCTTTCAGATCTCAAGGCCTCTATTATATTTGCTGCCTGTAGAATAACAGTAACAACAATAGTAATAACAATAGTTAAGATGTTTAAGCATCTTTTCTGTGCAACAAAGTATTCATACATTATCTCATTTAATCTTTATAACAATCCTTTTGAGGAGATACAGTTACTAGTCCCACTTTACAAATGAGGAAATGAGGCTCAGCATGAGTTAGTGATTCTGGTTAGTGACCAGAATCCTGCTGCTACATGAAAGGGCTGAGATTCCAACCTGGGTCTCTTACTGCTCATAATCCTGTTTCTCAAATCTCTCCCAGGGTCTTTGCTGAGAGCTTCACTTCCAGATCTTTCCATCCAGTTTCCTACCTCTGTTATGTGGTCTTTTAGTCGACATTAAAAGAACATTCAAAGAAGAAAGGAGGCAAGTCAACAGACATTTTCCCAGCAGGGTAACCTGCTCCGTAAGTTACTCTGCAGATGTGAAGGCTCACCTGAAGTGAAGCCTTGGTCTTCGTGGATTTGGATAAGAGAAAACATTTTTCAAGAATTTGCTTATGTTATCTCTGTCATGATCCTTCCTTCTCTGTCAGAGCTAAGTCAAAATCCTCAGCAAGTGCTACCAAAGGTCACACACAAAAATCTTCTGTAACAGACACTGTCGTCTTCCTAGCCTCTATTCCTCCCTTCCTCCTTCCCCAGAGCCCCTTAGCTTAAAAATTCTCCCACTTTTTCTTCCAACGGAGTTGAATTCAATCTCTCTACCCTACTGCAATGTCTCTTTGGCACGCTCAGCATTTTTCCTAGAACTGCTAAAACAAAGATAATATCTCACTAGATGTGAACGAGGAAGCGTAGCATCCTGGTGGCCACTAACAGACACCCTGGGATCCAGAGGGAAGCCAGCCTTAGGATGAAGCTGGCATCACAATGCATGGAAGATAGAGAGAAAACATCAACAACAAAGAAAAGCCTGATTTATTCACTGATGCACTGGATCAAGTCTTACCCCAAACACACTCTCCCTCCCACTTTTCAGATACATGAGCTAATACATTCCCTCTATTGTGTAGGCAAATCTGGTCAGGTTTTTGTTCATTGCAACCAAAAGGGTCCAAGCTGGTCCTTTTTCTCTCTGGCGCCTTCTAGCACAAAACTTGGATCACAGCCTCCCAATACATGCAATGCTAACATTTATGTAGCACCTAACGTATGCCACACACTATCCTAAGCACTTTATTTTGTATTTTGGCTCATTTAACCCTGACAACAGCCCTATGAGCTAGTTTTGGAGGGATTTTTAAGCCCATTTTTTAAATGAGGAAAAATAAGGTACCAAAAAAGGTTAGATAACTTTGCCAGAGCTAACAGGTGGTTGAGCCAGGATTTAAACCCAGTCAGATCTTTTTGCTCCAGAACTCTTGCTCTTAACCAGTTGGCTAGCAGCTCTCAAGTGCTGTCCTGGGCTCCCCTGCTGTGGGAGTCCAAGAGCATGCATATTGAACTGGGGGAGTTGGGAGTGGGGTGTGGGTGGGGAAGATGCAAATGTTGATTTTCCACTTATATTTTAGGGAACTCGAAAGTACACGTGTCAGTTTTCATTATCCCAAAATCAAAACTGAGAATTTGACTTGTGTCACTCCCCCTAGTCACTGATGAAACTTCTTCTGCCAGGTTATTTCTCAGCTGCTGACAGTTGCTGTCTACAGCTGGATCGATACTTTCATGTCTACTCATAATCCTGTGTGTCAAGATCCCTGAAAAATAAATGCCAGGATTTTTTCTTCATGTTTTGGCCTCTGCTTTGATTTTAGACACCAAATCTAAAGTCTACCTCTCAGGTATGATATGTGCAGAATTCAAGAGGTATAAATTCATGTAGGATTTATTCACTTAAACATGAGTGAGGTCTAAACCATGGTGCCTTTTTTGCCTTTGTTTTTTAATTTTTTTGAAGCAATGGGGTCTCGCTATATTGCCTAGGGTGGTCTCAAATTCCTGGGCTCAAGCGATCCCTCCACCTTGGCCTCCCAAAGTGCTGGAATTACAGGCATAAGCCACCACACTCAGCCCTATTGTGCTTTTGAAGCAAAGCTGTCTGTGCAGCATCTTCATTTTTGCTAAGGTGGCTGCAGAAGCTTCAATCAATGATAGTTGGACTTCAAACTCTGCCTTTATTTTCATGCCAAATTCTCTTAAAATTGTCATTAAAAAAGAATTAAACACAGAGTGCTGCAAAAATTCTCCTTGCCCTCAGGAGCTTGTGATGCTTTAGATTAATCATAATCTGCTTACCATAACTGAACAGGTACCATTTTCTTTATTACTTCATCTCCCCCTCTCTTTGGTTGTTTGTTCACTTGCTATTTAATTTCTATTTATTAGTTCAACCATGAAAAGGGCCTAATAAGCAAAAGAAGAAAAAAAAAAGCAGGCAGTACTTTCAAGTTCAAAAGACTAGCTGATGGGAGATCACAGTTCATCACAACTGCAAGTCTGAGATGGAATGTTTAAATATGTACATTTCAAAGTGAACCAGAAACCTTTCCCTGAGAGCCAGTCGAGGTGAAAGGAGGTTTTCAATATTCTTGCCCTATGCAAATGATTCTCAGTGTGGTCTGTGGGATTAATCTAAGTCCTTCCTTGTAACCAGATCTTTGACGGAGATACCTGAGTCGCCCTTCTAACAATTTAGGATTAACCTTGTTTGTCTGAACAACATAACTGGGTTCAGACATTATCCCATCTTGTTTCCAAGGCTGCTAGCCAAAAGCAGAACCAAACATGTCATTTCTGGAAGCCAGAAGAAAGGCACTGACCTGCAAAAATCTATAATTTGGCCGCAAGTACATAGTGTAATCCTTTTATTGTTTGTTTGTTTGTTTAATAATAGTTGGCTGTGATGGCTAATTTTATGAATCAACTTAATTGAGCTAAGAAATGCCCAGACAGCTGGTAAAACATTATTTCTGGGTGTGTCTGTGAGAGTGTTCCCAGAAGAGATTAACATTTGAATCAGTAACTGAGTGAAGAAAGTCTCCCTCACTAATTCAGGTGGGCATTATTCAATCCATTCAGGGCCTGGATAGAACAAAAAAAGCAGAGGAAAGGCGAACTTACTCTCCACTGGAGCCGGGACATCCCTCTCCTGTCCTCAGACACTGGTACTCCCTGTTGTTAGGCCTTCTGGCTCAGATGGAGATTGTCGCCATTGGCTCCCCTGGGTCTCTGGCCTTCAGGTTTGGGCTGGATCTCCACCACTGGCTTTCCTGCTATATTAGTAGGTTTTCACGCTGCTGATAAAGACATACCCGAGACTGGGAAGAAAAAGAGGTTTAATTGGACTTACAGTTCCACATGGCAGGGGAGGCCTCAGGATCATGGCAGGAGGCGAAAGGCACTTCTAACATGGTGGTGGCAAGAGAAAAATGAGGAAGAAGCAAAAACTGAAACACCTGATAAACTCATCAGCTCTCGTTAGACTTTTTCACTATCAAGAGAATAGCACGGGAAAGACCGGCCCCCATGATTCAATTACCTCCCCCTGTGTCCCTCCCACAGCTTGTGGGAATTCTGGGAGATACAATTCAAGTTAATATTTGGGTGGGGACACAGCCAAACAATATCACCTGCTGTTGCAGACAACTGATTGTGGAACTTCTCAGCCACCATATCTGCACGTGCCAATCCCTCATAGTGAGAGAGGAGAGAGGAAAAAAACCCATCAGGCAGGCAGGCAGGGTGGGTCCTCGGTTGAATCCTTTCAAACCAAAGAACAGCCTGCAGGCACAGATAAGGGAACTTGCACAGAGGGGCTTGCCGAAGACATGCCCACAGCTGCACAGATAAGGAAGGCTACACAGGTGACTTGCCCAGACTTGCCCGCAATGGAAAATTTCACCCCCTGACACATTTGCAGTAAGGGAAACAAAGCAATAGGGAGGAACTCAAGCTAAGGGCCTGCATGCACACTAGAAGGATGGGGTGGAGCTACCAGAAAGGTGCGCCTTATGCAAATGAGAGGCTCAGCCCTCATAGGTTTCTTATAGAAGCTTTGCATTCAACTGTAAAAATGGCGGCTGTCTCCTGGGTCCCCTCTCCACAGCAAAGAGCCTTCTTCTTTCGATTATTAAACTTTTGCTACAACCTCACCCTTGTTGTCTGTGCTCCTTAACTTCCTTGGTCATGAGACAAAGGACTTGGTGTCTGTGCTCCTTAACTTCCTTGGTCATGAGAAAAAGGACTCCAGGTACTACCTCAGGCAATGAGACTGCTACATTGTGGTGCATTGGTGAGGCTGTAACATTAGTAAATCTCTTTCTATATATCTATGTATAGCCTATTGGTTCCTCTGCAAACTGTTTTATCAGCAAGGTCTTTAGGACCTGTATCTTGTGTCGACCTTCTGTCTCATCCTGTGACTAAGAATGCCTTAACTTAACTGGGAATTCAGCTGAGCAGGTCTTAGCCTTATTTTACCCAGCCCCTATTCAAGATGGAGTTGCTCTTGTTTAAACACCTCTGACATGTCCCCCCTCCCTTTTATAAGAGAATCCTTAATCCTAACGCTTGTAGAGGCATGAAGAACCATCTTCTGCAACTTCTTCAGGCTGAATAAGGGGCGATGATATGTCTGCCTATTGGGTCTCTTGCATTCAGGGTAGAGCGGAGCTCAGTCAGAAAGTGTTGGTATGGCAAGGGCCATTAATAACTCCGAGTTCCGACTAAAGGTGATATCCAAAGTCAGCCAATCAGTGCTGCAGTCTATTTCCTTTGGGTCGGGGGTCTCCTCAGTGTCCTCCTTTCCGTGGTTTGCCAGAAAGATGTTACTGGAAAGGGGTCCCGATCCAGACCCCAAGAGAGAGTTTTTAGATCTTGCACAAGCAATAATTCGAGGCGAGTCCATAGAATAAAGTGAAAGCAGTTTATTAAGAAAGTAAAGGAATAAAAGAATGGTTACTCCACAGGCAGTGCAGCCTAAATGCTAAGTTCCAAACAAGATATTTTCACCCTCATTATCTCATTTGAAATAGAACTTGAAAAATGAAAGCTTGTGAATCGGTAGTCATCCCATTTTAAAGAGGAGGGAGCTGAAGAAACTTAAGTTCTATTGCAGTGAGTAATGTATAGGTTTGATGGACTTTCTGCCGCCATGCTGCTTTACTGGAACAATCAAAAAGCAAATATGTAGCCCTGGTGTGGTGGCTCACGCCTGTAATCCCAACACTTTGGGAGGCTAAGGCAGACAGATCACCTGAGGTCAGGAGTTGGAGACAAGCCTGGCCAACATGGTGAAACCCCGACTCTACTAAAAATACAAAATTAATCTGGCGTGGTGGCAGGTGCCTATAATTCCAGTTACTCGGGAGGCTGAGGCAGGAGAATCGCTTGAACCTGGGAGGCGGAGGTTGCAATGAGCCAAGATCATGCCAGTGCACTCCAGCCTGGGTGACAGAGTGACACTCTGTCTCAAAAAAAAAAAAGCAAATATGTATACCATGGAAGTTTGATATCAAGACATACAGAGCCAATGACTTCAGCACAAGAGACAAGCCAGTATGAGATAGGTCTCAGCATGGAGGTTATCTTCTCTCATCCTCAGACAGCCACAGAAGGTAGACATATTTGCAGAATTTGAATTACCTGTATCTAAAGTTCCAGCACTACATATATTAATGCAGTAACTAATAAAAATAGGACTATAGCTAGTGTTACAGAAAGACAGTTGATCATGACCCCATGCTTTAAATATAATTATTAAAAATATATAGGCTGAAGACTGACCAGTCTGCACATGGTACAGCAGCCTTGGATATGTGCAACACAGGCTAGCATGGGGCCCGAAAACTGAAAACACAGACCCAAGATGCCAACAGAAGGAAAGGATCCAAACAGGGCCAGGATGTTTCCCTTAGGTAGATATATTATATTATATTATATTATATTATATTATATTATATTATATTAACATCTTAGTCTAGCAGATTAGTAGGAAATATGAGCTTTAGACTCTGGTGCTATGCTTTGATCAGTATAATTTGTTTGCAGCTTAATGTTATGTAAATGATGCCATTCTTTCCTTGGTGTAGATGCAGCCATTCTCAAATAAACACTGATGATCTTTTATTTTATTTTTTATAACTTCAACTTTTATTTTTGATTCAGGGGTCCATGTGTAGGTTTGTTACACGGGTATATCATGTGACACGGAGGTCTGGTGATCTCCTAGAATTCCACGTTAAAAGAATTCAAATAAGAAGATATAATAAGAAGAATTCAAATAAGAAGATATAATAAGAAGAATTCAAATAAGAAGATATAATAAGAAGAATTCAAAGAGTTCAAATACTCCAAATAAGAGAGGAATTCCATAAACAAGGCTGCCATTTCTACTGCTGTTGCTAAGACTGGTCAGATCCAATTTACAATCGCACTGAAAATGTTGGTGCCTAGAGGACAGATCATGTAAACAGCATGAACTCTTCCTGACCAAGTTTCGTTTCTGTTTGACCTTCTGAACAAGTTCTATTACGTATAAAATAAGCAGTATTTTTAAACCTACAGTGCTAAAAGTAAGATTTCAGGAAACTATCACTAACTTACTAAGAGATATGCTTGAAAGTCTAATGCTTCCATCGATAAATCAGAGATTTAAATGTGTGCTTTCTATTATTCTTCCAAAGCTTTCTAAATGCTGGAAGGAAAGATACAGGGATGTATAGATGTCCGGGACCATTTTGTACCATGAGTGATTGATGGCCAAAGAAGATTCCAGATTTTTCTTAAACATACTTCATCTTAGAAAAGTTTCCATAGTTTGTACGTATATATTCCTGGTTTTCCTTTCTAAAAAATGTGTCCTTTCCAAGGCCAACTCCAGGTATATTAGTCCCACACCTCTCGCTGATTTCTTTAACACATTCTCATGAGTTCCTTGCACACCTTCAGAGTGTAAGCCTTGGAGAAAGAGGCTTTGTTTTGTTTTATGCAAAACCTTTGACTCCTGTAATGTGGAGTTTACACCTTTAGTGTCAGATAAATGACAAATAATCATTGTTAGAGGGAATAACCCATTCAGATGTGAAGTTTTACAACAATCTCTGTTTTCCTTGAGCTACTAAAATCATTAGATTTATGACATTCATGGATTAGTGGAACTGTTTGCCTCTGCTCTGTTTACTTAATTTTTGAATGGACTGGAACGTGCTTTTAATGTGGAAATCGTATTACAGTGTTCAAATAATCTTGTACTCTGAACAAGATTATTAGCTGTAGAAACCAAATGGGATTTTATCCATTGTCATCATCCTCTATTTCCTTGACATGCTCATCCCATCTATTGACAAACCAAATTTGATGTCAGAATCTGCTCCAAAATCCTAACAACATGATTTGTAATTACAGAGCTAACACCTATGAATAATAAAATTGCAAACAAGCAGAGCACCATCAAAAATTCAAGATGATAATTTTTTAATGATAATACTACTTCCTGTGTGTGATAGTATACAAAGCATGGAGCATTGTCTTTCTCAAGATGGAATTCTAGTGAATTTCTGAGCCTAAGCACCGTAAGGACAGAGGCAATACATTTCCCATCAATCTCATAGTAACACATGTCTTCAAAAGCAGCAAGTCAGTTAACAGAAAAATATTCTTCCCTCATTCCTCATCTTCCCTCAAACACTAAAGTTAATTACATGAAGAATGCATGAGGAATTAAATGTCCTTAGCCTCCAGCACAATAGCACTGTTCAGAACTCCAGTTTTAGTCCTGTCATTGATCTGGATTTACTTACATGCCCTTAAAATCTATCTCAATTTCAGTTTGTCCTAGAACCACGAAATGTTAGAGACCACCTAGTAGTCTAACACCTTCATTTTTAGGTGAAGAAACCAAGGCCTCCTTAGCTTAAAGGACCAGGCCAGAGTCATCCTCCTTGATTCTATATAGCTTATTCCAAGTTCAAATCCATCCAATGCTACATGGCAGGTCTCCAAACTCTTCTTAGACTTGTTCCCAAACTGCTTGCCTTGACCCTATTTGAGCTCCACAATCCAACTCTCTTTCAACCCTTTGCCCTGTCCTCTTATCTCCCTACCTTCAACTCCAACAGCAGGTCTGTTTTCCTTTAAGTTACTCTGCTAAATTGCAAATACGCTGGGAGGTGAAAGTGCCTTATTACCCAACAGTATCTACCATTTATTGAATACTACTTATGCCCCAGACACTATATCAGGCATATCACAAACACTCTTCCACTTAATCCTCACAACACTCTGAGATTGGTGTCATTATACAGATTGGAAAACCAAGGTCCAGAGAACATAATTAACTTGCCTAAGGTTACACAACCTTCAGCAACCGAATTTGTAAGTGGTAACAACCAGAATTTGAACCTACTTCTGTCTGGTGCTCTTAACCACTATGCTTACTGCCTGTTATTTCCTACTAAAGAATTTGGCCATTCATTCATTCAAAACACACATCAAATATATGCCAGGTGTAGTCCTGGAAGAACAGGGAGTACAGAGATGAAAGAACAAGGGGCAGCAGTAAAGGGCAGACACTTGAGACCCAAACGATTATTCCCCAGAGCAGTGATGAGGGTGGATGAGCCTCGTCACACCACGGGGCTTACCAAAGGCAGAGCCTAGGATTATTTCAGGCAATGCTAAATTAGGCCTGGTCCGAAGAGAACATTCGTCTAAGCCTCCGTATACTCAGGAGGCTCTACAAATTCCAAATATTTTTTACTAAATTTCCTTCCAGCCCTGTTTGATATTCCCCTGCAGGCTCGTTTTGCCTGAGTCTGTAAGTGTAAGGAAACATGTTTTTTTCCCAAGCATACCTAGACGGGATGTTCAGTCATTCACTCCTCTCTCTGTTTTTATTTGTTATGCACTCACACTCTGTGAGTGTTTTATAAGTCGCTAATGTTTGCAGAATTTGATTCTCAGGCTGCTTCTCCGCCCCTTCACTTGTTCCCCAACTGCCGATGGAGTGATGGTTCTTCCTCCTGTATTTGAACACTGGGTTCAGGCTTTCCTTTTTAAAAGTACTTCTGCTGGGCTGGGCGCGGTGGCTCACGACTGTAATCCCAGCACTTTGGGAGGCCGAGGCGGGCAGATCACGAGGTCAGAAGATCGAGACCATCCTGGCTAATACGGTAAAACCCCGTCTCTACTAAAAATACAAAAAATTAGCCGGGCGTGGTGGCAGGTGCCTGTAGTCCCAGCTGCTCGGGAGGCTGAGGCAGGAGAATGGCGTGAACCCAGGAGGCGGAGCTTGCAGTGAGCCGAGATCGCGCCACTGCACTCCAGCCTGGGCAACAGAGCGAGACTCGGTCTCAAAAAATAATAATAATAATAATAAATACTTCTGCTGTCAGGTCATTTAGCTGCATCATTTATCTACAGGTTTGGGCTCTGCTTTTTTTTTTAAAAAAAGTTTCTTCCTTCAACAAAGCTTTCGAAGATAGGGTTCAGGGCTTATCACACTGTGTTCTGGTCATTCGGAACTTGCATCTCAAATGTATTTCACTTACTGCATGTTTTTTTCTGCTTCCTCTTCCACGACTCAGATTTGTGAAGTGTTTTGTAACTGTCTATGCAAGACGGGGTTGGGGAGGTAAATTGCCTGTGTTTCTGATTTCTCATTTGAGTCTCCGTGTTTGTCTTAAATGGTTTCTTTGAGCTTGGGAAAAACAGCAATCAAAGCCACAAAGTGTCCATGAGACATAAGCAAAGCCAAACAGTGAAACCCTACAAAGATGAATTATGAAAAAAGAACTATGATTTACTCATAGCAAGAAATTAAAAAGTCAAATAGAAAAGGGACAGTGAAGTGCGAGAAGGAAATGCTGACAGCTAAATTGCCCTTCAAGTAAAGGAAGATAATTCTCCTGCCTAGATGAGGGGGCATTCATGCCAGAGCTCAAATTTAAATTCCAACAGCCCTGTATGGGCCTTCAGACCATTATTCACGTTCTGTATTCAGTTATCAGCTCTTTCTTCATTGCTTAAATGTTTGGATACATTCAGCCAGAGGCTTTTTGGTTGATGAGCGCATTTCCACAAAGCAGAAAAAATAAACATGATTTAGTTGCTGCCTGCTTCAAGAACCCCATATGGCCACTTTTAGACAGGGGTGCCCACCTCTGGAGACCAGCTTCCCATATGAAAGGGTGTTTATCTCATTCTGAGACCAGCTTTATAAATCAATTACAAAATTCAAATCTCATTCTGCCACTCACTTCAGCCAAGTAAGAAAGGAAGGGAAGACAATTTTAATGACTCTGGAAATTTCCATATGCGTAAAAGCTGTAACTAGCAAATATTCATTTTCTTTCTTGGCAGATGACTCTAGTAATTAAGGTAAACTACTAATAACCCTTTCCAGAGTGTAGGATAGATTGTTCCCAAACATATTGAGAGGAATCATATTGAGCAGCTTGAAGCCCAGACAGATCCTTAGACACAGCCCTGCCAAGAATAGAAT
Organism: Pongo abelii; assembly: GCF_028885655.2. Classification (NCBI taxonomy): domain Eukaryota; kingdom Metazoa; phylum Chordata; class Mammalia; order Primates; family Hominidae; genus Pongo; species Pongo abelii. The sequence continues at coordinate 96,899,507 of NC_071995.2, forward strand.
CTCCCACAAGGAAAAAAAAAAAAAAAAAAACCTGGAGAAATCAAAACCCCTGAGTCTGTATCGAGGTTTTAATCTGCCTAACTTCTATGCTGCACCCTTTTATGATCATTTGCTGCATGTCAATTCTTCTCAAAAGTTGATGTACATATTATCCTTTCTTAATGCAGGCATTTTAGTGGCTGTGTTTGCCAGTCTTGAGCTGTGGTTGGCAATTTTGGGCTGTAAAGGGTCAGATAATCAATATTTTCAGCTTTGCCAGCCATATAGTCTTTTCAGCAACTGTCAACTTGGCCATTGTGGGGAGAAGCAGCCATAGACAATAGTAAATAAATGAGTGTGGCTGTGTTCTAATAAAACTTTATAAACACAGATGGTGGGCCATATTTGGCACAGGGGCTGCAGCTTCCTGATCCCTGCTCTTGAGGATAAGGTAACAGAGAGTGTGACACAGAGTAAGCCAGTGGTTTTCCCTCCCCAGGGTCCAAACTTCCTGGCACCTGACACAAGCTATATCACCCAGAGAAGATGAGCTCAACCTATACGGAAAAACAACCCATTTTGAAAGTCTAGACTTCCTGAGCCCTCTGACAACTATGACGCATCACAGCATTATTTAGTCTCTCGCTCATTTACGATGAGTCACTGCTTGATTTGCAAGACTCCCCACTTCAGTGATAATATTGAAAGCCCACTAATATTAGTCACAGCAAGAAGCTGCCCCTAAAACTGGGAGAGGAAATTACTTTGCAGTTTTAATTTCAGACTTTGAACTAAAATGACTATATATCAAATGGTTTTTAATACTGTCTTTGGTACTAACACAAACAAGAATGATCACTTTCAAGTCATGTTGTTCTCCACAGCAGAACACTGTCTGAAGTCTTGAATTAAGAGATTTGCCCAGATATGCCATGCAATGTAGAAGACAGGGCAGGGACTTTTGACTCAGACACACCTGGGTTCTGATGCCTGCTGGGCCGTTTACTACCCGTGGAACCTGGACGAGTCTTTCAACATCTCTGAGTTTGTTTCCCTGTTGGCAGAATAATGCAATAAGCCCTGCCCTGACTGTCTCTCTGCTTCACGGGGTTGTTGGCCTTGAATTAAGGGGTTGAGAGCAGAGGGCTATGAAATGAGATCACAGTTAAGGATTCACTTTGTCCATTGTACAGTGTTCCTCACATAGGAAAGAATTATAATTTTTAAGACTGGAACGGGCCACTAGACACAAGAGCACTGATTAATCACTGCCCCCTACTTACACTGCATCCATTTGTGCCTCTGATGTGATCCTCAAAGTAGATTTACCTGTTGAAAATCTGTCTGATCTCATGGATTAAGTTCCTTGAGGAGCATCCTGATGACCACATATTGAGACTGAGATATATTGGAGCTCAGTCCTCCCGCACCATTTCCCATCTTCAGAACTTAGAGCAGAAATGACTGAATAAATCTAGAGATAGAAAGACAGGCAGGCAGATGGTACAGGCTCAAGAAGGAAGTTACTTTCCCCCCATTCTGAACTCCCTCCTGTCTATTTCCCCTGGAAATACGCAGAAAGATGGTGCACCCCATCGTTCTCTTGGGGGCTGACTTTTTCCTGAGACCAACCATTTTTCCCCTAGGAAAATTTTTCTCCTCAACTTAAGATGTCTCATGTCTTGATTTTTCTATTTCTCCTGATTATATCAGTGCTCAAAAAAACTTTTAATTTATTTTCTGCCATGGTGTTGTGCCTTCACAGTGGTGACAGGCAATGGGTCAGTCTGAGATAGGCCCAAGGATAAAATAGCATTTATCAAGAACTTACTTTAGAAGAGAGAATGCAATTTAAATGGGATGAGAAGCAATGATGCCCATTTTGTTTCTGGTTGATAAAACTAAATATTGTCAAAGTATCCATTTCCGACCTAATTAGTTTCATTTCTATTTTTTACATAATTCTCAATCAAAATTCCAATTTGAGGCTGGGTGCAGTGGCTCATGCCTGTAATCCCAGCACTTTGGGAGGCCGAGGCAGGTGGATCATCTGAGGTCAGGAGTTCAAGACCAGCCTGGTCAACATGATGAAACCATGACTCTACTAAAAATGCAAAAAATTAGCCAGGCATGGTGGCGGGCACCTGTAATCCCAGCTACTCAGAGGCTGAGGCAGGAGAATCTCTTGAACCCAGGTGGCGGAAGTTGCAGTGAGCCGAGATCGCGCCACTGCACTCAGCCTGGGCAACAAGAGCAAAACTCCATCTCAAAAACAAAAACAAAAAACAAAAAACAAAACAAAAAAGTCCTCTTGGACTTCCAGCCTCCAGAACAGTGAGAAATAAACTTCTGTAAGCCACTCAGTCTCTGATACTTTGTTATAGTCCCACAAATAGACTAAGAGACTTTCACTTCACATCCTCAACACTGGTATCGTCTGTTTCATTTTAGTCATTCTGGTCAGTGTTCTGGGAACACAACTAAAATTACACTGTCATCCTTTATCTGTTTACTTGGATATCTCCATCACAAATTTTCAGGCATCCATTCTACAACCTAAGAAACTAAGGCCCAGAGAGACTGGGCCAATGCCCAATGTCACAAGTCTGTAAGTATTCTTTACACACAGAAGTCTCTGATGGGTGATGTTCTTATAGCCTGAGGACAGGCTGCCTTCTTTTAAAAGAGTCGGAAACTTGCTTCCAGATAATTAATGCAAATTGCTCATATAGCCAGAGAGTTACTCAGGCACACACATGTGTGAGCACACACACAGACATGCACATTCAACATTTCTAACTGGAAGGTTTAATTTGGAAGCATACCACTGTTAGCTAAATGATCCTGCAACCAACAGCCACACATCTCTCCCTTATCTCCCTTTGGTTAAACATTTGGAAATGACTTTCAAATGGGGTTGGCACACATGACAGCTCTTCATTTCACCTTGTTTCTGTGAATGCTATTTGTGTGAATGTTTTATGGTTCTGTTAATTACCTACATCAAGAGGTTATTCTTGCTAGCCTACAAAATAAGCTAAAGATAAAATAAAATAAAAAATAAAGAGGTTATTTTATTGTGTCTAGAGAAGTAAAGTCACAAATGTAAATATTCTGAGGCAGCAAATTTCTTCAGCAAACTAAAATTAGGAGTTCTTGATTCTGTATGAATCAATGCATATATTTAAAATGTTGTGTTATTTCAGTTACTATCAATATCTCAAAATATTTTTCAGGCACAGGTCTACGCATGAGAAAACTGAGGCAGATGCTATGCTTTAAAAGCAGACTGGAAGTTCAAAAGATGTGTGCTCTGGCATTTAGACAATGCCTTTAACTTCTCTGGGCCTTAGTTTGCTCATTTCCAAAATGGGAAGTTATAACACTATCTATCTATTAGTATTGTTATGAGGTTACATAGAGTGTTGCATCAAAAGATCTGACAGTAATAAATGCACAAGGATTGCTAAGTGATGATTGAGAGCTGAGAAATTCTGCATGATGTGGAACTGCATAAAGAGCTTATAGCATATGGCTAAGAGTTTAAGTCCTGGAGCAGTATCACCTAGGTGTATGTTCTAGCATAAAGTGTTCATAACGTATGGCTAAGTGTTTAAGTCCTGGAGCAGTACTGCCCAGGTGTATGTTCTGACTTTACCAGTTACTAGCTGTGCAGCTTTGAGTAAGTCACTTACACCCTCTGTGTCTCAGCTTCTGTGTCTCTAAAATGGGTAGCAATGGCAACAGTTTTATGGTATTGTGAAGATGAAGGAGATAATCCAAAAGACCTGCTTAGAACAGACCCTGACACATAGTTGCTGAGAGAATAATAAATGTTAGCTGCAAACAGGTGTGGATTTATCCCAGGATGACCAGTGACGCATGCTGATGACCTGACAGTGTGAAAATAGGCTGATTTCCTTTGTTGCATTTCACCTCTCCCAACCTGGCCAGCACCCTTCCCATCTAATTTTTCTTCCACCACAGTCATCCAAATGGAAGATAAATGCCTTAATTATGAATAAAAATGGAATGTTTCTCTCCTAGGTGTCAATAAAAATGATTATTTTTTTTCCTGAGGAAATAAAATATTCTTTAGGCCTCCTGGCAAATCTCAGCTTCAGAGTCTTGCTGTGCTCAGCATGAGGGCTTGGCACTTGCTAAGAAGCTCAACGTGCATGTGCCTCCGCGGCTCTCAGTGCAGCGAGGGGCCTCCGCAACGACAGCCGTCAATATTCCAACATGGACCAGTATCTCACCTCAGAGTCCTTACAAAATGAGTGCCAGCAGGGACAGCCTCTCAGGGCAGGACCGCCAAGACATTGCTTTGATGACAACATGTCTCCATCTTACCACTACCTCGTGCGACAACTCAATTCCAGGATGTGGGGAGAAGCCCAGATTTGGGAAACAGTAGGGCATGGGTTCAAATCCCAGCTCCACTGCTTAGAGTAGCATGACTCAGGGCTGGTTATTTACCCCCTCTGGACTTACCTCAACATCTCACATGGAGGGGTGAGAATACTTACCTCAATGACTATAGTTAGCAATAATAGAGTTTCAAGTAGCTGGAGGATATTGAATGCCCCCAGAACAAAGAAATGATCAGTGTTTGAGATGATGGATCTGCTAATTACCCTGATCTGATTATTATATATTATATGTATCAAAACATCACTATGTACCCCCATGAATATGTACAGTTATAGTCAATTTTAAAAATTTAAATAAATAAATAGTTTTAAAAGAATACTTCAGAGGTCATTGTGAAAGAATAAATGAGATAAAGTAGGTCAAGCACTTCTGCCAGTAGCAGGCACATAGGAGCTATGATTATAATTTTCCAACCCTCAGCACTAATATATCTGGACCATTCCACATACCAATTGTCCAAGAACAGTGAAAGAAATGGAGGTTCCTGGGAAGAGCTGGGATGGCATCTTTCCTCTTGCTTGGTGGAACATAGAAGAAATTGGGTTTTTTAGTCCAAAAAGACCCCACATTATCAGATCCTCGTCAGTTTAGGCTGGAGGCCATGGGCAGAGGCAGTAGAGCCTGCCTTAGCACAGCTCAATCACCTTTCATCTTTGCTTACAAACTAGCCAGATTTCCTTATGATAGAAGTGTGCTAAAAACATCAAGAAGCAGCCAACACACATCATTGTTCTGATTTTTTTCAACCACTTCCCCTAGAGGTACAGGCTCAGGAGACCCACGGTCTCACTTCCAAGGTTGCTGCAGGCAACAGTTTACAAATGTTTCACCACATCAGAAGAAAGGTCACGAACTTCCCAGCCTGCAATCTCTTCATCCCCATTGTCCAACACTCAACACCTGCCTGAAAAGCCAAGAACACACATTTGGGGGCCAGTGGTGGGGGATGTTACAACAGTGTTTCATTTCTGCTTCCAAGTCCACATTAGAAAGGATTCAGGTTTCCACTGTTGTCACATATCAGAAACTGAAACGGGATAAAGGTTTTGGAGTCAGATAGTCGGGTTTCATCCAGACTCCACCATTTACTACCACATGACCTTAGACATATTAATTAAGTGCTCTGAGCCTCAGTTTCTTCATCTGTAAAATGGAAACCCTCCTTATGAGGTTGTTGTGAGTTTTAAACGAGTTGATGTAAAGCACTTGGTGCCAGGAATGTGATAATCTCTTTGTAAATGTTACATCTCGTTATTACTAAACACTTATTATGTGCTAGGCATTGTGCTACTTGTTGGAAAGATCATGGTACACAGGCTATCCATTGTCCGTGTCCTCATGGAGTATACAGTATAGAAGCACAAATATTAAACACATAATTACACAGATAATTATTCATACAGCAAGAATGCTTAATGCTATGAAGGAGATGTTCCAGATCGTTCACATCCTTGGTAAACTATGGCCTCTAAGTGGAAGGGAGTATTGCTGAGGTGATCTAATGATACAGAACCAACATTTGTAACATTTTCCATGGAAATAAATCTAGAAAATTCAACTCTTTACTCATTCCATTTTACATAATGCTTTAAAGTAGTTTGCATTTCATTTTCGCATCTGTACAGAGGCAGGATGATGTTGTGACCAAGAATAGCCTCATCTGTCAGACTGCCTGGGTTCAAACTCAAGCTCTACCACTGACCAGCTCTGTGACCTTAGTCAGTTTCTATACTTCTGTGTGCTTCAGTTTCCTCATCTGAAAAATAGAAATAATAGCTCCACCATGTTATTGGGAAGGTTAAATTAATTGATACCCCTAAACTACTTAGAACAGTGCTTAACACCTAGTAGGTGCTCAGTAAATAGTAGCTCTCATTATTTTCTCTTTTGAACTTCTCTACACGGAGAAAGGTAAGGTATTAGGCTGGTGCAAATGTAGTTGCGGTTTTTGCCATTGAAAGTAATGGCCAAAACAGCAATACTTTTGCACCAACCTAATAATTATCGTCTTCATTTTATGGATGAGAAAACTCAGACTCCAAGGAATAAACTAGTGAAAAAGATCAGACCAAATCCAGGTCTCCCAGCTCCCCATGTATTGTTCTTTCTCTACCACCAATGGCCTCTCGATTGACAAAATGATGTTATCTTTGAAAAAGTCAACACATAAAGAGTGTAGGCTAAAGTGTTTCATGAGGAGAGAGGGTGTCATGACATATAACTGGAACTGAGTAAAGCAGCAAAAGAAAGCGAAGACAAGCCAAAGGTTTTGTTTTTAAAGATAAATGAGTAGCAAACAAACTGGCTTAGAATGAGTGAGATTAAGAATATTTTCCTGCATAATTAAATCTCTAAAGATTTTGTTAGAGCATCATTGTTTACATCAGGTTAAAACAAAAGATCACATTAGCAATCGCACAAGCTTATGTGCAGTGCCTTATCCACACAATAACATTAATAAGTCAGTTTTAGAGAGTCTAATCAAACTGTTCCTGTAAGATAAAAGAAGCAGACATTTAGAGGGCAAAACTTTGAATGCAGTACACACACAGAACTGCATTTTCTATTTCTATCGCCAGTACTTATGTAGGAATTATCATTTTTTATTTATTTTTTCAATTTTGGTGAAATATCCATAACATCAAATTTACCATCTTAACCATTTTAAGTGTGCAGCCCAGCAGCATTGAAGACATCCTCTTATTGTGCAACCATCACCACTATCCATTTCCAGAACTCTTTTCTTCTTGCAAAACTGAAACTTTGTCCCCATTAAACAATAGCTCCTCAATTCCTCCCTCAGAATTACAATTCTTAAATCAAGTAAGTTTTTGAATCAAGATCATTTTCTTTCAACTATTTAGTTTTTGTTTGTTAAAACAACATTTACTACGATTTAAAAGCTTTTTGAGAATTCCAATATGATGCGGTTTATCCTAATCAGAAAGGCATCCTTATTCACTTCAAAGCATTTGGAGGCTGATCCCTGTCTAAGACTATGCCATCATTTTTATGGCTGCAACCAACCATAATTTCTATTTTAGAAAGTTGAACAACAGAAGAGAGTTGTCTGTAAATCCAGACCAGATGACAAGAACAGAAGTTTCTGGAATCCATTACAGAAACGGCTTATCGCCTGATGTCGGTCCCATTTCCATTCAAACAGGATAAAGAAGGGGAAGTTTCCTGAATACACAAAACCCATCAACTATCTGGTCGGGCTGGGAGAATGTGATGGTCACCCCAACCCACACCCCATAATTATGCCTTCAAACGTGTCTGCCACACAAGGCAGAATATTCTAGCTGCTATCAGAGCCCTCAGACAGACTTCATAACATCCAGTTCAACAGATAACAAGTCACAAAGAGACACTATTCTTTGCAAATGACAAAGAATTTTTCATCTCAGGCTTTTAATGTGTAAGGGCATATATTTCGAAGGGAAAGCTTTTATTACCGCTAATCAAAGAAAAGAGGCTTTTCTTAAAAGCAAAATTTATCAGGAGTTTCTACAGGACAAACGGTGTGACCCAGGGCTTTATTCCTGGAGAAGACATGTCTTTGAGGACAATAGAAACTGCAACAGGATTGTCTGACGGTCCTCCTCCCCATAGGCACAAGGCAGCCCCTTACAAATGGGCTCCCACCCTGCTGCGGAGGTAGTGATGAAAATAGTCAATCATCTCACATTTATTTGGCATTGTGTGGTTCCCCCGGGTATCATTTCTCTGCTCTGAGCTTTGTAGGCACCGCTGTTCTGCTTGCTAATGACATTAACAATGGTATGGTGTCTCATCTATGGGCAGTGACCATTTTTAGCAAACGCACTTGGTGTGGAAAGCCCCAAATTCACTAAATGATACACATTCAAAGGGTTCCTTTAGAGTAAACTGTATTCCCACCATTTTTTTACTTTAAAAAGAACTGAGGTAGAAATATCCTTCTGTGCGTGTGTGTATGTGTGTGGGAGTGTGTGTGTTTCATCCTATGTGCCCTGCTTATTGATTACACATCGAGCACTTTGACTCTATTCCCTTTTCTCAAGGAAACTGGGTCAGGGCTCACTGTAGCCTGACCACCCTGCCTCTCTGGTGAAGCCTACCTCCTTAAGCTCTGGCCACAATAATTTTTTTCCATCTGCTGGCCTCAAAGATTTGATGAACATAAAAACATCAGAAGCATCTTATTCAGGCAACACTCACTTGTGAAATATTCACTTTAATGACACCGTAATGCCGCACCCCTTGGTGTGCCATTTATTGTGAGACTTAATCAAAGGCAAAAGGAAAGAAAGATGCCTGGCTTAGGGGCAGGTGCTTTTTTGTCAGAGTGTGTTCCTGTGGGAGGGGAGGGGGCCCTCAGGAGTAGGGTGTTATACACAAAGCCTTAGCTGCCCAGATTGTTGGCAGTTGTTTTTCTGTGAGTCCAGAGGTTTGCTCTGTTTCTGTGTGTGTGCTTTGTATAGTCTTTTATATATACACCCCAGGATTAAGAGAGAAAAGGAGAAGGATGGAGAGACAGATTAAGAGTGGGAGAGAGAATATGTCTTGGAGCTTTCCACAGCTCTCTCTGCAGAGGCCCTGGGGTTACATCCATATGCTTGTGGTATGTGCATATGCACACGTGTGTAAGATGGAGTAGGGAGTGTTTGTGTGAATGCTCTGTACGTGTGTAGTTTATGTGTGATATGTGTGATACGTGTGTAGTTTATGTGTATGATATATGTGATGCAGCGGTACCTGTATGATGCATGTGTGTCTGTGTTTGTGTGTGTTGTCTGTGTGTAGTGTATGAGTATATATGGTGTGTGTATGTGCACATGGGGGTGTGCATGGTTTGTATGTGTGGTAGGCGTGCATGCATATGGTAGCGTGTGCACATGGTATTTCCATGTGTTGTCTGTATGCGGTGTATGAGTATATATGGTGTGTGTTCACACATGTGGGGGGGAGGTATGCGTGGTTTGCATGTGTGCATGCATACATGCATGTATGGCTTTGTAGGTGTACGTGCATATGGTAGTGTGTGCATGTGTGTGTGTGTGTGTGTGGTTGTGTGTTGTCTGTGTGTGGTGTATAAGTATATAGGGTGTGTGTTCATGCATGCAGTGGGGGGTGGGCACGGTTTGTATGTGTGGTAGGTGTGCATGCATGTGGTAGTGTGTGCATGTGGTAGGTGTGTGTATGCATGAACACACACTCATATGACCATATACTGCTATGATCTACAGAGTTTTTCATAGACCCTGGAATTCAAGTGTGTTCTAGAAGTGTCATATATTTGTGGCACATGTGTCCATTTGAGCTGCCTGTGGCGAGACACTGCCTAGACACTGCATTAGAGCCAATCATAGCTATTTAAGAGAAAAGACAAAACACTTAACCTAAGTGCCAAACGCACAGTGGTCATTCCATTTGGTAAATGTATTTGAAAAAGAAAGGTCGGAAGAAGGAAAGAAGATTCCAAAGAATCTCAAAATTAGGATTTTTCCTCAACAAGAATGTTAGAATTTAAGGGATAATGCTAATTAGTCACATCTCTTCCCTTACAGGTTCTGAACCCATTGAGGAGACAGACTCAGATCTACAGAGCTGAAATGATCAGCTATGTTTCCAAAAAGGCTGCCTTGGAGAATCTGCCTTGACCCATGACCAGAACTGACTTGCCAGCCAGGAGGCCAGGCCTCCCCTAGCTCCAAAGAGTAGAGCAGCCCTACTGAGTCTAAGAGACAGAGGGGCAAGGAGGGGACAAGTGCTGAGGACAGGTTGCTGGGAAAGAGAGACCCAGAGGGGCTGAACTCCACACCCCATGACCTTCTTCCCAGCCAGGGTAGGGACAGGGTAAAAGGACAGGGGCTTTCTTCCCAAGTCTTCCATTCTTCATAAGGTGGAAATTCCTACTTCATGGATCAAGGCAGGAAAAACAAAACAAAACAAAAGAGAAAGAAAATAATTTTTTTATGACTCCAAAGATATTGTTTTCTCAGTTCACCAGGCTGAAGCATCCAGGCTGTGGCCAACAAAGACTGAATGCAGGGTGTGGAGTCCCCATGGTGGAGTCGCCAGTGGTTAACCCAGACACCCTCATGAGGCCACTTCTTCAACACCAGTTACCAACCCTCTGTTTCCTCCCGGGATTGCTGGTGAGCAATTTCGCTTCTGCCCTCCAAAAGAACAAAACCTGTTCATTAAATAACCCACAGGGTTATTTATTTAATGAGCCCACAAATTTAGTGAGGTTATTTATTTAATGAGCCCACAAATTTCATTTCCAATTCTATTCTCACCTTTAATCACGTCCAGCAATGTGAAGGTAAGTTCGTTTCCTTCTCCTTGCATTTCTGCATGTTACTGTGTCCTTCTCATAGAGTAAAACTCCTGACCCCTCCCACCCCTTGCTTACTTCCCAAACGTGGGGAATCCAGACATCTGCTTGGATGAGTGGGAGGAATCCACATTTACTCCCCAGATGGGTTACATCACATGCCTCCTTCACGTGTAGCCTCTCTGTCCACACCATCGGGGACCCCACAGTTGGCCAGAGCAATCACTGACCCAGACTCTCCCCATGGTGGGTTGTCCCAACATCTCAGCTTAAGAAAAAAGGATAGAAACCCTGTGTGGCAATGGTCCAAAACTGTGTCCTCCAGTCCACTGCTAGCAGCAAAAAATCCAATATTTTGCCTTCATCTAAGTTCTACATTTTTTTCCTCAATTGATTTTTAACTAAGAGGAGAATCATAAGTAGGATATTAATGATTTCCTTCAACTCCGATAAAAGATGCCAGTTACATAGACTAGGGAAAGTGAGAGAGGGGAGTCTGCATTTCTGTCAGAGTTGGTGTGATGTTGATATCATTTTTCCCAGTGGTTTTCAGGCTTGTGAACCCCACCGATTCTTCATAACACCTCTCTTTGTGCTCATTCCCCTTCATTTTCATCATTTCCAGGCTTTTATTGCCTCTCAACAGACTTTTGCCACCACCTCTGTATTAGTCGCATTGCTATGAAGAAATACCTGAGACTGTGTAATTTATAAGAAAAGAAGTTTAATTGGCACACAGTTCCACAGACTGTAGAGGAAGCATGGCAGCATCTGCTTCGGGAGAGGCCTCAGGAAGCTTCCAATTACAGCAGAAGGCAAAGAAAGAGCCAGTAATTTACATGGCCAGAGCAGGAGGAAGAGAGAGGGTAGGGAGAGGTGCCACACACTTTGAAACAACCAGATCTCGTGAGAACTCACTCACTATCACAAGAAGAGCACTGAGGGGATGGTGCTAAACCATTCATGAAGATTCTGCCTCCATGATCCAATCACTTCCTACCAGGCTCCACCTCCAAACATTGGGGATGATGCAGATCCAAATCATATCAACCTCCAACTGGGGTCCCAGGATCTAGTTTTGAGCCCCCCTCCAAACTAGCATACACATAATTGTCATATTTAATCTCCCTAAAACTTTTCTCTTTAAAGGAGAATCCCCTGGTCAGGCATATGCAAAGACACCTGTCACCCTAGAAGACTGAGCCCAAAATCCTATCCTACTTATCACAATCCTCCACCACCAGGTCTCTTCCAAATGCACCTATGTTTCTGCAAATCCTCTCCTCCTAACAAACCCAGACATACTCATGTGAGTTCCTGTCTCTCTACTTTTACACTAATGTCACATCTTAAATAAGTAAAACCGATTAGAATTCAGCCTTATGCAATCTTCCCACCACTCCAATCATTCCTCCATTCCACTGTTTGGCCCATGAGACAAACACAGACGGTGTCTCCTTGTGAGTAATATTTATTCTGCTGCTGACTGTTCTCCTCCTCTAACTCAACACCAGCACCTCATCCTCGCTCTTCAATATTTGACATGCATTGAGACCAGCATAGCTAGGGGCATCTGAATGTAGACATGATCACTCCTCCAGCCTCGAGCTCACTTGGGCTTGTCCTCAGCAAACTGAGAGCTCAGTGATGCCAAAGTACAGTCCACAGAGGTGAAGGCCCACCTTCCTTGCTCCTCCACCAGCCTTCAGTTGCCTCATGGATCTGGTAGTACAAACATCTTGCCCTGCTGATTTGAATCCAGTGACTAAAGCAATGCTATTTTTGTTCAGCACCATCCCAAACACAGACCAACTATAGAAACGTGAAGGCTAGAAGGGGCTATGTAGTCCGAAGAAGTAGCAATGTATACTAACTCTGCAGGGAAGAGTGACCGTGCTGAACTTGAAGACAGAAGCCACACGCACATCACAGAATTGATATGAGAGCTTATACTTTGTAGTGTACTTCAAGGAATTTTAAGAGTAAAATCTGACTTTCCGTAAATTGATAGTAATGTGCTCCCCTTTTGAATGCAACCCTTACATTTCCTATGACACTACTGTGCCTGCTCCAAGTGCCCAACCCGATCTCCCCATTTCAATCCCTAGTTGCAGTCCCACCTATTTCTCAATCCTCACCCTGACCACTAAGCCTTCAGTGATCTCTCCCTCCTCTGAACTCACTTGATACCAGTAGTGTTTCCCTGGCATGTAACTTATGCAACCTTGTATCATTATCCATCTGATTATGGGGGGTGTATGTGTATGTAGTCAATCTCTCTGAAGAGAATATAAACCCCTGAAAGACAGAGACCTTATCTCTTAGTCTTTGCACTTCTACCATCCAGCCACAGTAAGTTCTGGGTAAACATACGTGATGACAATGAATAAATAAATAAATCCAGTTCTTTGGAAAGTCAAGGTGCCAAGGAAAATGTTTGCATATTCTGTCTACCTAGAAAATGCCTGCTCATTCTTCATGAAATGCCTGCTCATTCTTCATGATCCAGACCAAATGCTAACTCTTCTTCAGTGTCATTGAAACAAATACAGACTTTGCAGTCAGCTAGAGAGGGATTCAAATTTTCTGCACAACAACTGGATAGGTGATTTTGAATGGAAGTTGTCACTGAGCATTGGTTTCTAGTTCTGTTAAATAGAAATAGTGAATTCACCTTAGAGACCCAGAAAAAATAAAATAATATATAGACAGTATCTAGAACAAGGTAGGCATGAAATCAATGGCAATTAGTAATATTCACTGTCTTTCTCCTGTGCTCCCATGCACTTTGTCCATGTTGCACCACCACTTTACACACTGCATTCTGAATATCTGGATCTGCATCTAGCTCTTCCACTCTTCTGGGAGCTTTCCAAGGGGAGGGATTATCCTACCTTTCTGAGTGCTTATTTCATGCCAGGCTCTGTGTTAGGCTCTCTACATACACTATCTCATTGAAACTTCACAAAAAACAATTATTCCCATTTTATACATGAGAAAATTGAGCCTTGGAACATTTAAGGAACTTGACCCTGTTCACACAGGTGCAAGGAACAAATCTGACCTCTGCACCAATGTCACCCCAAATCCAAGCCCTTATCATCTTACTATGCTGGAAGCAAGTATGCCTTAGCTATGCCATGTCAGCCTTCCAATACTAGCACATGAGTCCATAAATAAACATAAACAAAGTGACTATTTAGTAAATAACAGGATTCTGATTTCATGTAAATGAATATCTTTGTTTCACTTTGAGATGATCCAACATCTGGAACAGTGCCTGAAACATGACTGATATGGCATAAGTCACTTTTTTAAAAAAATTGTTCTACATTTACCAGCGTCCTGTTTCATAAAAGGCACACATTTAGTTCATGAAGAAAAACCATGGTTTAGATCCCAAAGAGATTCTCCCACAAGTCCTGAGGGAGGATGTTCATTGCAGCATTATTTGTGGAGGCAGGAAATTGGAGTATCATCCCTGGGAGAGCGGAGAGGGAAAATGTGATAGATGTTCACCCTGGGGTACAGCAATCAGCTGAACGGACGTAGCGACATGGATGCTTCTTAAAGGCAAAGTGCTGAGTGGAAAAGTAAGAAAAAAAGCAAGATTTATGACAATGTTATTTATACAACACCATTTACAGAAGTTAAAAATGCGTACACACAAAGCACAGGATACATTTCAGTTGTGTGGTTGGTGATTAAGAGCACGGATTTCGGCCGGCATGGTGGCTCACACCTGTAATCCCAGAACTTTGGGAGGCCGAGGTGGGTGGATCACCTGAGGAAAGGAGTTTGAGACCAACCTGACCAACATGATGAAACCCCGTCTCTACTAAAAATACAAATATTAGCCGGGCGTGGTGGCATGTGCCTGTAATCCCAGCTACTCGGGAGGCTGGGACAAGAGAATCTCTTGAACCCGGGAGGCAGAGGTTGCAGTGAGCCGAGATCACGCCATTGCACTCCAGCCTGAGCAACAAGAGTGAAACTCCGTCTCAAAAAAAAAAAAAGAAAAGAAAGAAAAAAGAAAAAAAAAACAGCATGGACTTCAGGGCTCAACTGCCTAGGTTCAAATTCCAGCTCCGTTGCTTACTAGCTGTGTGACTTTAGGCAAGTTACTTAACCTTTCTATGCTTCAGTTCCTTCATCAATTAAATGGGAATAATAAAGGTAAGTAATTCATAAGGTTCTTATGAGAATTAAATGAAGGATTACACAAAAAAGACTTAGAACAAAGCCTGGCACAAAGTAAGTTCTATATAAATGTTTATTATTATTCTTATATTTTGCAAACACCACACAATGAAAAGATGCATATTAAAAACATTAGATGACTGGCCATAGGAAATGGGGATGGGACAAAAAAGAATAAACAGCCAAATAAAAGGAACCATGCACATAACAGTGATGCTAATTTACCATTAACTCAGAAGTATGATTAACTTAATCCTCTTCAGTTCTTTTTTTTTTTTTTTTTGAGATGGAATTTCTCTCTTGTTGCGCTGGAGTGCAATGGCGCAATGGTGCAATGGCACGATCTCAGCTCACCACAACCTCCACCTCCTAGGTTTAAGCAATTCTCTTGCCTCAGCCTCCCAAGTAGCTGGGATTACAGGCACACGCCACCACACCCAGCTAATTTTATATTTTTAGTAGAGACAGTTTTCTCCATGTTAGTCAGGCTGGTCTCGAACTCCTTACCTCAGGTAATCCGCCCACCTCAGCCTCCCAAAGTGTTGGGATTACAGGCGTGAGCCACCACGTCCAGACAACATTTTTTTTTAAATCACTAGCATTTACTAGTCAAGCTGTTATTAACCACTTACCTCACTGGGAGTGATCTGCAAGAGGCATTTGTGATAAGTTAACCGTTCAGAGTTTAAAAACTCACCCTATACTTAGAACCAACATTATACTTAAAATATGACCACAGCGAAGCCCACTTTGCTCAACATCCTTTCTCAGCCCACCCTGCCCCTTGGGGAAAAATGAACAAGCATTTATTAAGTGCCTACTATATGCAAGACACTGCATTGGCTACAATTAAGAAAAATAAAGCCACTGAAGTGCACTTTTAAAATACAAAATGCTAAATTGAAGGGCAAGTTGAGCGGTACCTACTATATCTGTTGAAATCCATTCAAAAGTACTTCCAGCTGGAATACTGGGGAACCCTTTGCAGATATAGTGGGAAGCAGAGCTAGCCCCAGCAGTTGCTTGAACGACCCCTAATGGGTCTCCATATTAATGGATGACCAAGAGATACACAGGAAAGGAAGACTCGTAACAATATAATTCCAACTGACTTTAGCCTCCAGGTTAACTAATACCTCGTGAAACCTAATTACTACAATGAAGATGGGCCCCTTCTCTAGAGGGTGAGCCAGCAGCATCTGCACCATGGACAGCAGGTAAACATGAAGTTATTATTTCAGAAATTGAGGGGAAAAAATAGTTTCTAGACCAGTTACTTTTTAATGTTATCAAATCATTAAAAATTACTAAATGGTCAGCAATAAGATACACATGCTAAGTGATATGATTATTCTGTGAATACAGTCCTGATTTCTAAAATGTGTTAGCACAAACATCAAATCCATAGGTATGATATTTGCACTACCACACATCATTCCAAAATCCAGTCCAAAGAGAAGTCCCATTATTTTACCATCCTCTTATGATTCTTGGCAATTTCAGACTGCAATGGCCAAATTGATGCTGAAGTTTAGAAACCTGTGCATGCTGACACTATCTATGTCTCTTTCATAGGTAAATTATGTGAAATCAAAGCTTTGATTTGGCCAGCCTTCATATTGGAACCCAATAGAATAGAAGTGGTTGTTCTCCTTCCTTATTTTGATTGGATGGCATTTTTTAAAATAAGTTATTGTAAAGAACCCACATTCCTCTTGGGCCTTGACTTTGTGTCTTAAAATGTTGAAGTCCTTTTAAAGCCATGTCTTTCCATGACTGTATCAATGATGAAATAATGATCAAGATCAGGTTTTGCGGCAAGTGACTAAAGCCCACTTGGCTTTGGAAAGACAGATGTATGTTCTCCCCTCAATAAGCATTGGATGTCCAGTGCTGGCAGCTCCACAGTCCTCAGAAACTTGGGCTCCTCCATCCTTAAGCAAGGCCTTCACCTTGGGGCCCAGATGACTGCTCCACACAGTTCCAGGCATCACATCAACACTCTGGGCAGCAGAGAAGGAAAGGGGAGGAAGAGAGTACACAATCTTTCTTCAAAGAAACATCTGATGGGTTGCACACACTCTTTCCTCTTACAGCCCATCGTCTACGGCTACATCTAGCTTCAAAAAAAAGACTGGGAAATGGAGTTGTTATTCCAAGCAGACATGGCCCATCTAAAATGAAGGATTCTATTGCAACAGAAAAAAAGGAGAATGATTTTGGAGGAAAATTAGCAGACTCAGCCACACTGTTTCTGAATAAAATAATGATGATTTTTTACACATTCACTTCCCAACTTATATATGCCCTAGTATACTGCACAATTCCCAGTGTTACTATTTCTATCACCAAAAGAATGAAAAAGAAAAATAATATTAGACTATTTCTAGCATTCAAGAAATATTAGGCATTGCACTGGTACATTCACATTTGTTACCCCATTCAATTCTCACATAGCATTAGCCTCATTTGGGGAAACTGAGATTCACAGATTTGACATGCGAAATGGGAGCATTTAAGCTTAGAGCCCCTCCCAGTTTTCTCTCCCTACAAAATGTATTTAACTAAATTCTTCTCTTCCTTAGAATCCATCAACTTCTTTATTCAACTCTCCCCACAACCAAGACCTTTCTTCTGAAGCACCGATAAATAAATCAGGATTCTGCCATGCATCTGTGGATAGATGAATTGCCAGTACTCTTGATGTGGAATGGGCATGCCCAAATGTTTCCATACCTATTTTAAGTAATGAATTCATGTTCTTCATGTCCCTATCATTAGCAAGAGCTTTTATTTTACCATGTGCCATTCAGAAGCACTACATAACATTATGGCTTGTGCTCATGCCATATAACATTGGAATGGGTTCATTTGGCTTCCACCCCAGAATAACACCCAATTTTCAGGATGTGATTTAGCAATCCTTCCTTCCTCTCAACTCTAAGTATATGTCATCTGTATCACTGGAATTTCAAGGTAATTGAATTCATAATTATAGCAGAAGATATTGAGTGTGTAATATGTGCCAATGATGTGGAAATGATCTATGAGGTAGAGTGGGTTGCAGTAATTATTATTGTCCCCATTTTACAGATGAAAACACAGGACCTTAGAAAGGCTAACTTGCCCTAGTTCTCATAATTAATATGTAAAAGAGCTGTGACTTGAACTTCTTTTTAATCAAATAGCTCAGACTGTCAACCTGCCTACTATGAATGAGGTACCGGCTAGATTGTTGGCAATACAGCAGGTACACAAGAGTCAGTCCCTGTTCTCAAGGGATCACAGTTCAGTGGGCTAAATAGAAACGTGCCTTCAACTGCACTGCACTACACTGAAACAAGTGCTAGTACTGGATAAGACCCAGTTGTTGTTGGCGCCAACAAGAGAAGTAGCTAATGTCACACGTAGAGTAGAAGACCTTGTGTTATAGCCTATCTTTTATGTGCATGGCCTGTCTCTCTACCTAGGAAGCAGAGTCTCATACATCTTTGTTTCCTTATTCTCTAATACAATCCCTGACACACGATAAGTGTCCATGAAGTGGTCCAGGCCATACAACCAGCTCTGGCATAACCCAGAGTGAAGACCAACTACCCTGACAAATAATACAATTTAGGACTAAATCCACACTTTCTAGCTGAGATGCAACCTGCACAGAATTACACTAAGTTTATTTTTCAACCCGTGGTATTGGAAGACACATGAACTAGTTGGACATGAAAATCCCAGACTGAACAGCAGCTGGACTGTTTTTAATCCCTGGAGCAGGACAGAATGGACAGGCTTTAGCATGTGACAAAGGAAGCAGCCACAATACAGAAGGTTTCTGAGCAGTGGGGAAGATCTGCAGTGCTCAGGACTGAAGTTGCTTTCTTTCTTAAAAATGCCTGTCAGATGTCTAAAAATTCTCTCTCTAGCAGCAGAGGTGAAGGCATTACCTAATGACCAAAGTAGACACTGAACCAAAGTGGACATTTGAGAGAAGCAGTGGGCAGGCAACTGTAATAACAAATTGGAACAGAAGTAGCTAAAGCTATAGAAATACAATTCATCAGTTGGTGAAGTCATCGTGATTTAAGTTTGTACATGAGCAATTTTAGACAGAGAGACTGAGAATTCCCTGCAGTTGAAATGTCAACCCAAATACAAAAAGAAAAAGACTATTCTAACATGAAACCACATAAATCAGCATAGTAGGTAGATTGATGTGGGACATGAAAAAGATTCAGCATAGACCAAAGAAAATACATGGTGACCAATGTGGCAACAAATGAAAACCAACCAAACAAGAACAAGCAAAGCCTCCTTATTCATTCAGAGCTTGTTATATAGCAAGGGAACCAGCCACTATCACTTGCATTTGGCAAAGACTCAAAGGCAGAGGAGTGAGAAAGCTTCATCATGGAGAAAAGAGAAGGCTTCAGGTGTGCCTTGATTGGAGGCTTGTTGGCCTGGGGAAGCTGGAGGCAGGCTAACTACAAGTGGGGCATCCTACCTGATGGGTATGGGACATATTTGGCTTACTCTGGATATTTCTAAATTGGAAACAAGGACAAAAATTAGAGATACTGTCAGTTGTTAATCAAGCTTGGCAGTTTTGGGCCAATGGTTACAGGAGTTATTGTTTGGCTTCCTGGACCAGTTTCTAGAAACAGTGGTCAGACTTCCTGCAAGTTGATTTAGAGATAGCAGGCTGACTTCCTGGGCTAGTTACTAAAAATAACAGATTAGTTTCCAAGGCTGGTTGCTGCAGATTGTGGGACAGAGGTCTGTTTTTGCATATTCAGTTTCTCCTCAGGGAAACACATTTTAGGAAAATCTAGTGTAGGGCAGAAGTCAATGTACCATGAGCAGGACCAGCTTCACCTGCCACTTTCTAGTTGTGTGATTTGTGCCAAGTTGCTAGACTTCTTTCACCCTCAGTTTCCCCATCTGTAAAATTGAGATACTGCATAAGAGTTTGATGAGGATTAAATAAAACAATATACATAAAGTCCTTAGCATAGTGCCTAGAACATGGAAAGTAGCAAATTAATGTCATCTGCTATTAATGTAATCTTACTAATATCTTTTTTTTACCTGACTTAATCCAGGAACTTAACCAGAGAAAGAGAATAAAATTCCAAGGATAGCATTTCAGGGAAAATCCACTGGAGAGGTTTCATAGGCCATGAAGCATATATTGAGTGCTCTGTGTGATAATAAACAGACTAATTGGGAAAAGTCTGTACATACCTCACCCCAAGAGAAGGATACCATCAGACAGTTGCCTTTAAATGTTTACTATCTTATGTTTGATTGATAACTAATCTGCCTGAGAATAAATTTACTCCAGAGACAGTTACATGGCAGCATTGTAAAAAAAAAAAAAAAAAAAAAAAAAAAAAGTATACGAGAGGTTAAAACAGTCTGCAAACTTTTGAGAAGAGACAACAAAAGAATGCACGATAATAAATAAAAATCTCATGACATCTTCAGAGATAGGCACTATAATTATGCCTGTTTTACACACAAGAAAACTGAAGCAGGGAGGGCTCAGTAACGTGATAGTCATAGTCAAGATTCAAGGAGAAAGCTTAGCAGCTAAGTAGGAAGTTGCAGCAAAAAAAAAAAGGTGGGGGGTTCTGGGTGGTTCTCTTAAGAACACACCACAGAGAGATGATGCTTAAGTACAAATGGACCGAGAGAATGGGACAAAAAGTGTATAATCACTAAGTTCCCCATTCAAACTTTCTCCATATTATAAAACACTGGCATCTTCCATTTTAGCACATAGGTAATTATTGTATTTCATTTTCCACCTGCATTTTGCATGAAGTTTCTCTGACATGTTATTCACTCCCTAACGGAAGAAGATGCCTGAAAGAAGCAAATTATTCTGTTTTCAACAGGACCAAACCTGCAGCCTTTGCCCCCAAGGTTCTAAGGACATTGTGTAAGCGGCCAACAGTAGGGCAGGCTTTGGTTCAAAGAGCCTGAGTTTGTAAAAAAGGAAGAGGAGCACCCGCTAAAAATGTTTGGTTGATTTAACAAAGCAGTTTGTACCTTCTGAAATGTACAAGTTGCTAAGAAATTGCATTGTTTTCCTCTTTTTGTAGAGTACATTCTTAATGTGGTATTTTGGTTTGTGTTTTATGATAGGTGCTATAGTTTCAGGGTTTGAATATAGGTTTCATTAATCTCATAATTTGTGCCTCCACTGGAAGGAACTGAACATTCTAGACTTGGTGCATAGTGCCCTCTTCTGGATGAAGTGAAATCTCCTTTCCTAATATGCAAACCTGAAGATAATGAAAGGATGCTAAAAGACAAGGGAAGGCTCCAGAGGCACATGGGTGGGAACTGCTGTCTCCCCTGGGGACACAGAAAGAGTTTGCCCATCCCCAAGGTGGTCTGCAAGACCCAGGCTCAGTCCTATCCTAGTGAAGGATGAGAGAGTGCAAGACGTCTATGACTTTTAAGGGGAAAAAAAAAAAAAAAATACAGGCAAGGGAAGATATGGTCACTGTCTGGATTCAGAAATCTAACCAGAAATCTAAACACCTGAGAATGAGTTGGATGGATGAAACTAATCTCACCAGATCAGTTCAGGGACCCAAACAGAACTTTGGTGGTCCGAAGAAAAGAAATGTCATGGCCGGGCACAGTGGCTCACGCCTGTAATCTCAGCACTCTGGGAGGCTGAAGTGAGTGGATCACCTGAGGTCAGGAGTTTGAGACCAGTCTGAGCAAGTTGGTGAAACCCTGTCTCTACTAAAAATACAAAACTCAGCTGGCCATGGTGGAACGTGCCTGTAATCCCAGCTACTCCAGAGGCTGAGGCAGGAGAATTGCTTAGAACCCAGGAGGCAGAGGTTGCAGTGAACCAAGATCGCGCCACTGCACTCCAGCCTGAGCGACAGAGCGAGACTGTCAAAAGAAGTCACATACTTACTATGTAGAATGACTCCTGGAAATTTGATCCTGTTCATCTCCTAAATTTGTTTAGTTCCAATCACAGCAATTGAGTTGTAAAACATGTAGACTGCAGTTAACGGATGCTTTTTGAAGAAGTGCTAATCTAGAAATACCAGACTTTTCTAAAAAGAATAGGAAAGGGATGTGTCATCAATGGTGCTGTCCACCGATGTTTCTGGTTCTCCTCCTTCTGGGCACAAATGAGGACTGCACTTTCTGTACCTCCATGAAGTTAGATGTGGCCCTGTGGCTTGCTGTGGCCAATAAAATGTGAGTGGAAGTTAAGCCTTAAAGAAGCGCTGCAAAATTCACCACATTTCCTTCTCCTCGCCACCGCAAGGTGGGCAAACTACACTCCCTGCAGACCAAATCCAGTCCTCTGTC
Source organism: Pongo abelii (assembly GCF_028885655.2). Classification (NCBI taxonomy): domain Eukaryota; kingdom Metazoa; phylum Chordata; class Mammalia; order Primates; family Hominidae; genus Pongo; species Pongo abelii. The sequence goes on from NC_071995.2 coordinate 96,921,789, forward strand.
AGTTTTTATAAATAAAGTTTTATTGGAACACAGTCATGCCTATCTCTTTACACACTGCAGCTGTTTCCATGCCATAATGGCAGTTAAGCAGCTGCAATAGAAACCACATGGCCAGCAAAGCTGTGTACTGTGCTGTCTGACCCTTTACAGAAAAAGTTTGCCAACACCTGCTCTTGGTGGTGGGGTCACTGAGAGAAAACAACGTGGAGGGTAGCCATGTGGAATGTGATGGACATGTGTAAGAATGAAATAAACCTTTATTGTCTTCGGATAGTGAGATTTCAAAGTATTTCTGCTACTGCAGCATAGCCGAGTCCATCCTGACCCTACATGGGGTAAAGAAAAATCGCTGACAAAAATAGAAAAAGAGAAAGTATAGAATTGAAAACACCTTGAAAGAGGCTCTCCAAACATTAATGATAGAAAATATGTAAATTCAATGGCATTGACATTATCTTTTAACCAGGTGGGGAATAAGCATGATCCCCACATACCAGTGAGGCTATTTTTCAGTTAAGCCAGACAAAGACATGATGTTTTTCCCCAAAATTCTAAATGAATTCATTTCTATATCCAAGGAAGGCCAGCCAGCTTTAATCAGACACCGGTTTGTTTTATGAGAGGAGTGAAGACGCTCATTACAGCAAATCCCAGGCACACGTTGATAAATTCCTAAACTTGGACTCTCATAAAACTCAGGAACACACTTCCCATTCCACTATTCTTCTGAATCACTAAGCCAGAGGCAGTGCCTGATTTGTGACCTTCAGCTGTCTGCCATCCCTTGTAGATCATTTCCACCTAATAAAGCCTTAAAATTGTCATCATTTTCTTTCCTTCCACATTTGAAAGAAATGTTAAAGATTGATCCACCACTGGGTCAGCTATTTTGCAACTTCCCCCACCTGTTTAAGAAGGAAGCCATTGTAAATAAATGCAGCTTTCCAAGATATTTTAAATGGTAGCAATCACGGCAATTTCAGCCACACAGAGGGGAGGGGAGCAGAGAGGAGCGAAAGTGGATATAATGGGCTATAGGTAACATATTTCACCTCTAGGGAACCAGGGTAAAGCTTTTCCCAGTTCCCTCAGATTGAAAGTTGTAACCACCTAATAGCTAGTCAGGAGCTTGGAGGAAAAGAAGTGTTCCCTGCCTTGTTTCCCATCAGCCTTGACATCACATCTGGCTAACTCTAATCGCCCCTTTGTGTACCAAGGCAGGATGCAGAGGAATGAAGAGACATGGCTTCTTGTTGACCGGACCCTAGTGGAGAGAGATAACAGATAAGATTATTGCAGCTAAATAGGGGACTTTGATCAGAAAAGCCTCTGCGCACCTAATAATTAATTCAACTAAAACTGGGGTGGGGACAGAGAGTGGCAGGAGGATGTGCTCAGTCTCAGGGGTCTGCCCCTAGACATTCTGTAAAGCAGCTCCATCTTCCTGACACTATGGATTTGTGATGCTCAAGACTGCTTCATCCAAATTAAACTCTGAATGGAAATTCTAATACAGAGCTCTCCCTCAGGCTGTGACAAGTGTTCTCTACAGGCCCAAAGACTAAGGAGAAACAAAGGAAGGGTTTTTTCCTTCTGTTGTTAGTGCCAGCCTTCTCTGTGAACCTGTCTGATTCCTTCCAATCTACTCCAGAACAATAAGTAGAAATGAACTCCCCATCCTATAAGGCAGGTAGAAGCCATAAGAATGAAAATAGAGCTGGGAGCCCCAATTGAGGAGTTAAACTGGGTCCAGCATTTTGGTTTTATCAGTTGCCTGGGCTTACTTGTTAAATTCACAGATGACTTCTAACTAGGACAGCTGCTGAACACACTGGAAAAACAAAAGTTCAAAACAGCCTTACTAAATTAAAGGTGAGCTCCAAAGCCACCAGCAAATGAAGGTTAATAGAGAGCCCCTACCGCAGCTTAGATTAAGGGAATAACAACAAAACTTCCCAGGTACAAACAGCATGCAAAAGCACTGGCCATGTATGTATGACAGAAGAACATCTGGAGATCTTAGTGGACAAGCTCATTGAGACAGCAACATCATAGAAGTGTTAACAAGAATATAAAAGACAAGCTATGGAAATATCTTCATAGATGCATGCATTCTTTTATTCGGCAAACTTTATCAAATGCCTTCTATGCTCCATGTATTGTGCTAAAATTTAAGGCAAAGCTCAGTAATCTAGAGCAGCCCACCAGCCATACTATTTTTGCATGGACCTTGAGCTAAGAATGATTCGTACATTTTTAATATAAAATATAAAACAGTATTAGCTTTTTGGAGAGAATAGTCGCTCAAAGAATACATCGCCTCTTAGCCTGCCAAGTCTAAAATATTTACTCTCTGGCTCTCCTCAGGAAAAAAAAAAAAAATTGCTGACCTCTGATCTAGGAATACAAAGTTGACTAGAAAGTGGCCCCCACCCTCAAAGAACTCACAGTTTGGTGTGAACTATATAATCAGTATCATAGTACTTTGTTCTCTCCTGGCTTCACAAGGTAGAAAAAAATGAAGAAAGCTCATAGAAAGTGATAAAGATTAATAAAAGAATGGGAAGAAGAATTTATGAGAAAAGTTTAAAGGAATTTAGATTATTTACTCTGGAGAAAAGGAGTCTATGGGGAGACTTAAGAATAGTCTTCAAATATTTGAGGGGCTATTATTAAGCAAAAGGCTTTCTGTCACGAACAGAAAGATTAATAGAACATAGGCTAAAAAAAAATTTATTATAGAGATGGAAGAATTTCCTGAAAAGCTTTTAAACTTCTACAATGAATTAGAATTAGATGAGATCTAAATTCAATGAATTGAGAAATCCATTTTCTTTAAGTCTCTAAACCTAGCATATTTTCTCATCTCTCTGGGCGTTTTAAGGGCTGTTTGAGTGTTGTCCAAGCTGACAGTGAAGGATAGACTAGATGCCCTGTGTCTGGGTCTAGCTCTCCAATTCTTCTCTTCAGAACATGGGGCTTTTCAGAAGAAGTAAATCTTTTTACCTCTCTGGGCCTGTTTCCCCCTCTTGCAAAATGAGAGCCTCACATGCTCTGAGTCTGTGATTTCTTAAGCCAAAACCTTGAAATGGTTCAGCAGCCAAAGAAAGTAAAGGAAGTTAAATTATCTCATCTCACAAGGGAAGAGGCAATAGATGCTGTTTTATTCTTGATGTAAATGAGGAAATTTAGACTCAATATTTATTTAAGTTAAAGGTAGCTACTAGTTGGAAAAAAATAGAATATGTTCACTGGAGGGAAAAGATCAAAAGAAACTTGAAAAAGTGACTCAAGATTTTAAAAGAAAAAGGGGGAAATGTCAAGGAGGCATATACAAAGAAAGACCTAAAATAGGATAGCAGTAAGAACTAACATTCCATAATCACAATCAATGTGATGAGGTTCTATGCTCCTCTTTAAAAGACATACATTCTTAGATAAGATCTAAATTCAAAATTCAACTGCATGCTGTTTGCAAGACAGCCACTGAAAACCAAGGGACTCACATGTGTAAAACATAAAGGGTTCAATATGGAACTTGGTTAATCATATGCACACTGCAGTCTTTAGGAATGAAGTTGTCTTATTTGGATGTGACCTGTGCCTCTGTCCCAGTGTGACCACTCCTTGCTTTTTAGGGAAGGTCACAGAGAAGCATTGTTTAAAGACAGTTGTTAGAAACTGATGGTATTTGAAGGTATGGTATCCTTTCCATATACTGACTCATATCTAGAATTCTCCATCAGTAGAAGGACATTGGTGTTGGAATCACATAAAGTATTATTTCACCCTAGTTCCATCATGTTGTAGCAATGGTCATGTTAATTAAATCCTGGCTTTTGATCAAGGAGAGATATGCTATAACATTGGATATACTACACGCCATGCAATATAACTCAACATCTCCACTAACGTCTAATAAGCACCTTACACTAACACATTTAAACAGACTTCCTGATGTTGCACATCAAATCTGCTTCTCCTACAGACTCACCATCTCAAATGGCAAAATTGCTTAGGCCAAAATCCTGGGCGCCATCTCTTTCCCCTCTCTTTATCTCATACTCCATATATGCTGCAAATCTTGTTGGCTCAACCATCAAAATATACCCACCTCCAATTCTACATCTGTGGTTTCAACCACTATTGTTTCTTCTTTGGATTGATACGGTAGCCTTGGAACTGGTTTCCTGACTGTAAACCTAGGCTCCTCTAGTTTGTTCTCAACACAGCAGCCAGACTGATCTACTATGTGCAATCATGGCACTATGGTTGATCATGTCATTCCACTGCTCACGACTCTTCCATAGCTCCCCATCTCAATCAGAGTTAAACCCAAAGTCCCCCAGTGGCTTCGAGGTCCATCTGCTGCTAGCTCTGTGGCCCCTCTCCTCACAGTTGCCCCCTCGCCCACTTCACTTCAACCACACTGGTCTCTTTGCTGTTCCTTAAACTGGCACTCAAGCACACACCAATCACAGAGCTTTTGCTGTTCTTTCTTCCCAGAACTCTCCTGCCCCTGATATCCAGATGATTCCCTGCCTCTTGTTCTCATGTCTCTGCAAAAATACTGTTAGACTTTTCCTGCCCTCCTATGTGAAATGGCAACACCGTACTCCCTAGTTTCCTTCCTCTGCTTTATTGTTTTCTATAGCACTTACTTTCCCTGGTATTTTGATACTTACTTGTTTTTTTGTCCATATTTTCTGCCTCTCATAAAAAAACTCCAGAAAGTAAGGCACTTTGTCTCCATCAATACTGAATGCTCAGAATTGGAACAGAACCTGGCACTTTTTTCTCCTCAACAAATATTTGCTGAAGGTATATGAACGTGCTTTGAAAATGATAAAGCACTGTATATATGGATAATTATTATTTACTTGGGTGGGCAAAATTAGATTTTTTTCTTCATTTTCAGTTCATTTTTCTCTGCAAGATATCCTCTTGGCTCCATCATAAGGAGATTCTTCCTCTAACTACCTAAAAATCACATACTGCCAATTTTGGTCATGAGACACCCAGAGGTGATATTCAGAATAGCCTACAACCTGCTCTGAAGGAAACCATGGGAGTGGACCCAACAACCCATCAAAATGATTCCAGCTGACACCAGCATGTACTGCCAGAGCAACGTCAGCCTGGAGAAACTTAGGACTACTGACAGCAGTTCTACTACACCATTGTCTTGTAAAACTTGTAGAGAAATAAGTATTGAACTAGGAATCAAAAAACCTGGTTTGTTGCCACTTCCCCAACTCGGGGTTTCTTAACCTCAACACTACTGAAGCCACATAATTCTTCTATATAGGAGATATTAGCAGCATTCCTGGCCTTTGCCCACTAGATTCCACTAGTATCTCCTCCCCACTCCCACCCCACCACCAGCCATGGCAGCCAAAGTTGTCTTCAGACATTCCCAAGTGTCCCTTCAGGTTGAGAACCACTACTCCAACTCCTATCTAAGGAAACTGAGATAAATCAGTAAACCTCATGAGTGTTAATTTCTTCACTTGTAAAATAGGAACAGCAACACCTATCACATGCAGTAGCTTTAAAGACTCAAGAGATAATATATATAACAAGTACTTAGCAAATTTTACCATATTATTATTATACCTGTTAGTTTTCACTCCTGACAAATAACTGGAACAATTTATCTTGCTCTGATAAATGACTTTGCTTACGTAGGCTACACTGACGACGGGCATATTGCCTTTCTACAATCATAAAGTTGAGCTTTTGTGTGCCTTATCAGGCCACACCTGCAAGACACAAATTATCTCCAAATCCATTCCCTGGTTGGTTTCTCCCCTTAAAGAGCATGCCCTTTAAAGAGTACATTTAGAGCCAGCCTACTCACCCATGGTTAATTCTGTGGGCTGTTTATCTACAGTAGGATTTATTTGAGTCTATCTTGGTAAATGTAATGAAGCCTGGGTGTGCTTTTATGGGGATGTGAGGTGAAGCTAGGGACAGCAGAGAAAAGTCTTAGGTTAGTTTTGGAAATGTCATTTCAGAATCACTTAAATTGGAAAAGTTCTAGACAGTTCTAAAAGGAAAACTCCAATAAACAAACTCATCACAACAAATAAGACAGAAAACCCATGTCTGCTTTTTGGAGCAGAGGATAGTATAGCATTTGGTGTGAATTCTATCTTAGAAACTATTAATAGCCTGCTCTGCCAATTTTTCAGTCCCCTGCCCCCAAGGACTAGACAACTGAATTGCGTGGTAGACTGTATCTATTGTGATATTAATTTGGTCTTTCTCTGGTGAAAAGACATAAATGAATGGATGGTAGGAATCTAGGAAAATGGATATAATTACTCCATGTTGCAAACGAAGAGACTAAAAGAGGTTTCATAGCCTGTCCAAGGTCACACAGATAATTGATGGAGCCAAGAGATGAACTCAAGTCAGCTACCTTCAGATCCCAGCTCTTTTCATTAAACGGTGCTGAAATACCTTAACATTCTCGGAGCTCATTTACCTGTCCCGTTATTTCACCATCTGCCCTACAGAAAGGAATGGAAGAAAATATAAGCAGTTTTTAAGAGGACTGGCACATTTACAAAGGGCAAAGCCCAAAAATCTGAGAAAAGATATTGGGTTGATGTTGTTGATATTGAAAGACAATCAGGCCTTCCCTGAAGCTACCACTGGTGAACCAGCATCAGGCAGGAGTTTCTGCATCTAAACCCTCATGACGATTCACATCTTCTCTTATGGAAAGTTTGAACTGGCCAGGCATGGTGGCGCATACCTGTAATCCCAGCACTTTGGGAGGCCAAGGCGGGTGGATCACCTGAGGTCAGGAGTTCAAGATCAGCCTGGCCAACGTGGTGAAACCACATCTCTACTAAAAATACAAAAATTAGCTGGGCATGGTGGCAGGCATCTGTAACCCCAGCTACTCCAGAGGCTGAGGCAGGAGAATTGCTTGAACCCGGGAGGCAGAGGTTGCTGTGAGCCGAGATCACACCACTGAACTCCAGCTTGTGTGACAAGTGCAAAACCCTGTCTCAAAAAAAAAAAAGAAAAAAGAAAGTTTAAGCTAATTGAACCTTGGCCTGCCAGGTAGGATGCACGCCATGAAAACTGCCTCCACCCAGGGCTGAGATTCAAAGCATGCACAGAGTGTCAGGGGAGACAACGCATACAAAATTTCGGGGAGAATAAGTTCAGGAGATCTACTGTACATCATAGTAACTATAGTTAATAATAACATATTGTATAATTGAAAATTGCTAAGAGAGGAGATTTTAAGTGTTCCCACTATGAAAAAATAAGTATGTGAAACCCACAGCCAACATCATACTGAATGGGCAAAAGCTGGAAGCATTCTCCTTGAAAACCAGCACAAGACAAGGATGCCCTCTCTCACTACTCTTATTCAACACAGTATTGGAAGTTCTGGCCAGGGCAATCAGGCAAGAGAAAGAAATAAAGGGTATTCAGATAGGAAAAGAGGAAGTCAAATTGTCTTTGTTTGCAGATGATATGATCCTATATCTAGAAAACCCCATTGTCTCAACCCAAAAGCTTCTTAAGCTGATAAGCAACTTCAGCAAAGTCTCAGGATACAAAATCAATGTGCAAAAATAACAAGCATTCCTATATAGCAACAACAGAGAAGCAGAGAGCCAAATCGTGAATGAACTCCCTTTCACAATTGCTACAAAAAGAATAAAATATCCAGGAATGCAGCTAACAAGGTAAGTGAAGGACCTCTTCAAGAAGAACTACAAACCACTGCTCAAGGAAATCAGAGAGGACACAAACAAATGGAAAAACATTCCATGCTCATGGATAGGAAGAATCAATATAGTGAAAACGGCCATACTGCCCAAAGTAATTTATAGATTCAATACTATTCCCATACTACCATTAACATTCTTTACAGAATTAGAAAAAACTATTTTGAAATTCATATGGAACCAAAAAAGAGCCTGTATACCCAAGATAATTCTAAACAAAAAGAACAAAGCTGGAGGCATCATGCTACCTGACTTCGAACTATACTACAAGGCTACAGTAACCAAAACAGCATGATACTGGTACAAAACAGACACATAGACCAACGGAACAGAACAGAGAACTCAGAAATAACACCACACATCTACAGCCATCTAATCTTTGACAAACTTAACAAAAACAAGCAATGGGGAAAGGAGTCCCTATTTAATAAATGGTGCTGGGAGAACTGGCTAGCCATATGCAGAAAATTGAAACTGGACCCCTTCCTGACACCTTATACAAAAATGAATTCAAGATGGATTAAAGACTTAACTGTAAAACCCAAAACTATAAAAACCCTAGAAGACAATCTAGGCAATACCATTCAGGACATAGGCATGGGCAAACATTTCATGACAAAACCAGCAAAAGCAATTGCAACAAAAGCAAAAATTGACAAATAGAATCTAATTAAACTAAAGAGCTTCTGCACGGCAAAAGAAACTATCATCAGAGTGAACAGACAACCTACAGAATGGGAGAAAAATTTTCCATTTTATCCATCCTAACCTGACAAATATCTAATATCCAGAGTCTACAAGGAACTTAAGCAAATTTACAAGAAAAAAAAAAACCCCATTAACAATGGACAAAGAACATTAACAGACACTTCTCAGAAGAAGACATAAATGCAACCAACAAACATATGAGAAAAAGCTCAGCATCACCGACCATTAGAGAAATGCAAATCAAAACCACAATTTACCTTCTCAAGCCAATCAGAGTGGTGATTATTAAAAAGTCAAGAAACAACAGATGCTAGCAAAGGTGCAGAGAGATAGGAATGCTTTTACACTGTTGGTGAGAATGTAAATTAGTTCAACCATTGTGGAAGACAGTGTGGCAATTCCTCAAGGACCTGGAACCAGAAATACCATTTGACCCAGCAATCCCATTACTGGGTAGATACACAAAGGAATATAAATCATTATTTTATAAAGATACATGCATGCATAAGTTCATTGCAGCACTATTCACAATAGCAAAGATGTGGAATCAACCCAAATGCCCATCAGTGACAGACTGGATTTAAAAAATGTGGTACATATACACCATGGAATACTATGCAGCCATAAGAAGAAATGAGATCATGTCATTTACAGGGACATGAATGGAGCTGGAAGCCTTATTCTCAGCAAACTAACACAGGAATAGAAAACCAAACACCAGATGTTCTCACACATAAGCAGGAGCTGAACAATGAGAACACCTGGACACAGGGAGGGGAAAAACACACACTGGGGCCTGTGGGTAGGGGGGTGTGGGGAGAGGGAGAGTATCAGGAAAAATAACTAATTCATGCTGGGCTTAATACTAAGCGATGAGTTGATAGGTGCAGCAAACTACCATGGCACACGTGTACCTATGTAATGAAACTGCACATACTGCACATGTACCCCAGAACTTAAAATACATTTTTTTTGAGACGGAGTCCACTCTGTCACCCAGGCTGGTGTGCAGTGGCACAATCTCGCCTCACTGCAACCTCCGCCTCCCAGGTTCAAGCGATTTTCCTGCCTCAGCCTCCGGAGTAGCTGGGATTACAGGCGCCTGCCACCAGGCCCGGCTCATTTTTGTATTTTTAGTAGAGATGGGGTTTCACCATGTCAGTCAGGCTGGTCTCCAACTCCTGACCTCGTGATCTGCTCGCCTCAGCCTCCCAAAGTGCTGGGATTACAGGCGTGAGCCACCACACCCAGCTCAAAATAATTTTTTTTAATTAAGCGTATGAGATAATAGATAAGCTAATTAGCTTGATTTAGCCACTCCACAGTGTTTATATATATGCCAAAACATCATGTTGTACATCACACATATATACAATTTGTCAATTAAAATTTTCTTTATTTTTTAATTTTTAAACAAAATATGTACACTTAGCTCAAGAGAGGAGATGCTGGCCCCAGAGACCTCCTGCTATACTCACCCCTTCCTTACACCTTACACAAAAATTAACTCAGGACCTCCATACTTCTTAGATTCATGACCTTACACAAATGACTTAACCCTTCCAAGCCTTCATTTCACTTATTCATAAGATGGAGATGATGATAATAATGCCTATCACCCTGAATTGTTGCGAGGATTAAATGAGATGCAAGCAAAGTGCCATACACTGCTGCCAACCCACATTAGATGCACAATAAACATAAGCTATCATTACTATTAAAGAAGAAAGATTAAAATAAGCAACATTTCAATTAACTTTAGCAAAAACAAATCTGATTCTCCTATATTTAATGTGACTATTTCCTCAGGTCAGACAAACATGAGATAGGCTACCCCTCACTGAATCATACCTTCCAACCCTGGCAACTGAGTCAACTTGATTCCCTTTAGGTTCAATTCCAGGCCCTGCTACTAATTTTGTCCCCAATTAAGACAAATAGATTGACCTCTCTGTCAACAGGGAGACTTATGGAGTCCATCTTGATTAATTCTGTGTCCACCAGGGGCTGAACCCCATGGCTTACATGTTGAGTTTTTCTACTGTAAAGCCTCAGTCTTCCCAGTCACTGAAAGCAGAATTCTATGCCCCAGCCACCATGGCTACCTTTCCTGTCTCTCAACACCTGTCACCAGCTCCCTGACTACTTTTTCCTGGCTTTCCCAGTGCTAGTGCCAGTTTGATTGGAACTCAGCCTCTTCAAAGCTGTAGGAGTCTCATCCCAACAGTTTTCAGATCTTGCATCCCTAGTAGACCCTGGTTAAAAGGTTCAGGAATCCTACATGTTCTTCCCCTGGACTCAACTCCTTGAGAGGGATCTTCTAAACTCACATCCCTATGTGCCAACCCTGGATGTGCTACATTTGGCTCCCATCTTTGGCTGACCTAGCCTCCAGACAGTAAAGCATGGCATTTATGAGCCCAAGGGCTGCAGTCATACAAGGAGCATTTGAGTCCCAGGTCTGCCACCTATTAGCTGTATGATCTTGATCAATCACTTATGATGCTTTCTGAACCAAACTATAAAATAGCGATAAAAACTCATACCTCTCAGAGTTGTTGTAAAGACTGAAAGAGGTAAATTAGACTTAGTTCCATAGTTGTCACAGAGAAACTTTCAATAAGTCGATGTTATTCCTGGTGGAAGGGATCTTCCACTGTAGCATGTCCCCCCTCCCCTGCAACTTTGTGTCTAGCCATTCTCCACGTATTTAAACTAGACCTTAATGAAACGACTTAGAAATCACTCAAAAACCTAGATCATGACAATACTGATACAGGAGCTAAAAAGAAATTATTTGGGCAGATAGGGAGGGTAAGAGAGTTCTCGGTAAGGTTTCCTTTAAAAAAAAAAAAAACAAAAGCAGCCCCAAAATCATTTCTTTTCTAACAATAAGCAGCCTGAAAAATCAAGCTACAAGCATAGATAAGCAAGCTAAAAGCTTGCATGGGTAAATATCAGCAGCTGTGCCAATAGTAAAAGGCTACCTGGGGGCCAGGCATGTTCAACATGGCGGCTCCCTCTTCCCTTTTCTTTGTCAACCACACGTTCAGTAAAGAACAGATAACATGGAGCTGCCAGCTAAAGAACCCATCTGCATAATAAAAGACTAGGGTGGGGTGGCCAGCTTCTTCACAGGGTATGTAAATGGCACACCTGATCCAACAATCTTTGGGCCCTGTGTTAATCAGACACCACCTCCTCAAGCTCATCTATAAAACTCTGTGTTTGATTGGAACTCAGCCTCTTCAAAGCTGTGGGAGTCTCATCACAACAGTTTTCAGATCTTGGATCCCTAGTAGACCCTGGTTAAAAGGTTCAGGAATCCTACATGTTCTTCCCCTGGACACTACTTCACCACGAAACCAGCAGACCCACTCAGGCGCCCCTCTCTCTCTCTGCAGAGAGCTATTCTCTTTTCTCTTTCTTTCGCCTATTAAACCTCTGCTCCTAACCTCACTCCAGGTGTGTCCGTGTCTTTGATTTCCTTGGCATAAGACAACAAGCCTCAGGTGTTACCCCAGACGAACAGCGCTGCTTCAATACTTTTAGGTCTTTCAAATCAGTTATCCAAAATCAAATTTGGACATACACTGTTGTTTGATATTTATTTAGAACTTCATTCCCTCAACAAATATATAATAAGCATCTACCGTATGCCAAGCATGGGGCCATGTGAGTATCAGACAGACATAGTACCTGCCCTCATGGAGGTTACAGTCCCCTGTTTCCCAAACCAGAATTAAAGAGATCCTTTTTTGTGGAAAATTTCTTTCTAATCCAGATTTGTGTCTAGCACAGTACTAGCTGGTAAAATCATTCTTTTGCTAGTAATTCACTATATTTTCCAATATTTTAAATGTAATTTTGTTCTCATTTTAAAACTTTATTAAAATTAAAAAATGTGGCCAGGCTCAGTGACTCACGCCTGTAATACCAGCACTTTGGGAGGCCCAGGCGGGCAGATCACCTGAGGTCAGGAGTTCAAGACCAGCCTGGACAACATGGTGAAACCCCGTCTCTACTAAAAATACAAAAATTAGCCGGGCGTGGTGGCAGGCACCTGTAATCCCAGCTACTCAGGAGGCTTGAGGCAGGAGAATCACTTGAACCCAGGAGGTGGAGATTGCAGTGAGCCGAGGTCACGCCACTGCACTCCAGCCTGGGAGACAAACCGAGACTCTGTCTCAAGAAAAAAAAAAAAAAGAAAAAAAGGAAAAATGCTTGCTGACTCTCTGCATGAAGGTAACCTTCGAAAGCAGGGAGGTCTGGCCATCTCGTTTTACTACCTCGTGTTTCTCCCAGGTAAACCTGAGCAAATGGCCACTACTGGCTCCTGATCTGTGGCCCAACATCTACTCTCTTCCCTCAAGGTCCTTTGCCATTTTTTCTCTTCTGGAACCTTCCAGTATTCCAAAATAAATACTATATTTTTAAATCTGAAAATTTAGAACACATTCCAGTTACTTAACTGGATTTTTTTAAAACAAGAAAGGACTCCCAATTGCTGCAGTCAGTCTTTTAGAAAAGCAAAGAAATTTCTCTCTTGGGGAGTTGCTACATATGACGCTACTCTGTTTTGAAGGATCTTAGATAAGTCTTCAATTTTGTAAAGTTTTGAGATTAATAATACCTTAGGGGGAAAAATGCTGAAAGGTAGGCAGGTCTTGTCACAGTAAAAGAAAAGATTCTTTCCTGCTTTGCTGTGATTAGCTGCATAAATTGTGGTGCGAGTTCCAGTGCTAAATGAATTAGTATGCATCCCACCCAGAGTACTGTTTGTTGAAGTAAAATGCTTACAATCTTCGCTTGGGGGAGGGAAAAAAAAGGGTATGTCATTGAGTGAATATGAATTAATCAGTACTTTATGGACAGAACCCATAATTTTAAAGCAGGGGAAAAAAGCCGAGGCATTTATCAGGGTTCCACTCAGCAATCTCCCTCTGTCATTGCTAATAAATCTTTTATGAAATGGAGTTTTGCAATCTTTGCAGGAACATTACCCACCCCCCACTTTTCCTTTGCAGGAAAAAAATAAGTTAGCATCCATCTCTAATATTTTACCCTCCCTTCCTTATTTGAGTGTCCTGTACTCAGAAAAAATCTCTGAAGCTCTTTATTTTTAAAGCTTTTTTCTCCCCCAATTTATAATGTTAAGACCTCTTTCATCAGAAGAAATAATTCATCTAAGTCTTCTCACAGGAGAATTAAGGAAACAAGTTGAGTTTCAGGTGAGGAATGCAATATTTTTAATAAGTATAATATCCCGGGCCTGCTAAACAATCAATATTTATAGATGGAGTGATAAAGTCCATCGGGAAATAGAGTTTGGAGATGAGTAAGAGGATAATTAAAGGACACAACATTCCAATTCAAATGTTTTATAATTTTCCTATCGCTACTCACAGAAGCAAGAGTCTGCCGAATTATAGACAGCCTGCCAATAACCTCGTGATGCCCTGATTTAATTAGGATTTTATGCTCCCACCTGAAGGTTAGGTTCATTAGCTGTAAAATAAGCCACTGGATGTCTGGATTAAGAATTAAAGGGAACCTTAAGTGTAGAGTGGCATGTAGCCAGTTTCTAGCCACTTAAACCGTGCAAATGGACGTGTGATCATTCTCCCCAAGGTTGGTAACTTTTTATTTTTAGCCTCAAATCCACAGGCCATTTCTCTTGGTTCGGGCTGGGACCTGATGGCGGTCGAAAGCTTAAAAAGGTACACGACTGAGGAACAAGTTGTTAAGAGGCTATTATGAAGGATTGACGGGAGGGGGTGGGAGGTGCATAATGATTTTGCCATTAAGCTTTCGTTCCATTTTACAGCTTGGATTTATTTATAACAACAGGTGGTGGTATTTGTAGGGAATTGCTTGTTTTTTCATTTGAGAAGGGCAGCTCCATACATCTGCTGGGAGGTGAAACAAAACCTTTTCCAAACACCCGTTTCCTCGCTTTGTGCATCACCATTAGGAAGGAAGAATTTGTAGCAAAAGGCCACCCTGCCATTATTTCTTCCTGATGACACTCATTTAGCAGCCATTAAAATGCAAATAGAACTATGATTTTTAGATCACAAAATTAACATGAACGGTTGGATGATTGATTAAAGGTCATGGCAACGGTATAACTTAATTTCTTAGATAATTGTGTTCGGTTTTCTGCAGACTGTTTGGGTTTCCGAATTAATTTTATCTGTTGTTGAACACTGACAGGTGCAGTAATTGGCACAATCTCCTTTGGGCTCATTTCTTCCCATGCACCTCGCCCTCTTTTCTTCCCCGAAGCCGTTGCCTACAACACAGAAGAGAAGGCCAAACTGGCCAGCTTGCATCAGCGGACTTCGGCATCTGGGTGAGGTCACTGGAGGGGTTATTACAGAGCTGCGAAGCCCCAGATAGAATTTCATTCTGTGGCTAACGAGTTTTCCCTTAAGAACTCCCTGCGTCAGGCTCACTGTGGTAAAAAAAAATGACCCCTGCCCCTCCCCTGGGCCTGAGGCTAGCCTCCTCAGATCCCTGGGGGAAGGATCCCATCTCAGACCCACTTTTCTTTAATGGAGGTAATAAGCCACGGGATAGAGATAATAATAACCCCACTGGCTTTTCGTGTCACCTTTCTACGTGAGAGTTCAGGCAGTGACCCAGGAAGCTGAGATGGGAAGTGGATGGAATGCTTCTCAAATGTCAAAAAATAAAATACAGATGGTGCTTACCTGGCAGGCTACATACCTTCCTCAATCCCGATAAATACGGAACCCTGTACTGTAAAGCCAGGGATTCACAGAAGCAGCACCATAGTGCTGAGAGAATTGAGTTAAACTTTATTATAATTACTATTACTATTAACTCTCAAAATTATTTTTCCTAGAAGTTTCAAAAGGCTTCATTTTATCATGATGGATTCTATTTTGCAAACTTCTGTCCATCAGCTAGATTCTAACACAAATCATATCCTCTCCTTCTTATAAAGTCTCAGACTAATGCTTCACAGCCAATTCCTAACCGACTGGTCCTGCCCTCTGAGAGCTCACAGTCTGGTGGGAGAGGGCTTGCACGTGAAGCAATTAAAGAATAATGCAGAGTAGTATGCTAAGCCGTTGCCAGATGTAAGATCCTTAAGGTCAAAACCGTGTCTCATCAGGCTTTAATTCAACACTGTACTCATTCAACAAACATATGTTAAACATCTTCTATGTGCCAGGCTCTGTCCCCCAGTATCTAGGATACTCTAGAACACAGTCCCTTCAGAACATAACTTATAGCCTCTGATGGGGTACAAGAAAGGGGTAATAAGCAATAGACAATATTTAAAAGTGAGCTGAGGCCAGGTGCAGTGGCTCACGCCTGTAATCCCAGCACTTTGGGAGGCCAAGGCAGGAGGATCATTTGAGCCCAAGGGTTGAGACCAGCCTGGGCAACATGGTAAAACCCCCTCTCTACAAAAAATACAAAAATTAGCTGGGCATGGGGGTGTGCACCTGTAGTCCCAGCTACTCAGGAGGCTGAGATGGGATGATCACTTGAGCCTGGGAGGTCGAGGCTGCAACGAGCTGTAACTGCGCCACTGTACTCCAGCCTGAGTGGCAGAGCAAGACCACATTTCTAAAAAAATAAAATAATAAAATAAAAGTGGACTGAGCATAAAGGGAAAGGAAAAAGTACTGTGGGCACTTTCAGCAGGCTTTGTATTCTCTGTGCCTTGCACAGTTCACAATAGGCCCCAAATTATTGCTTGTTGAAGCCATCAATCTCTTTACGAATAAATAAATAAGAGGCTATAAGGGGCCAGGCACCGTGGCTCACGCCTGTAATCCCAGCACTTTGGGAGGCCCAGGCAGGTGGATCACGAGGTCAGGAGGTCAAGACCAGCCTGGCCAACATGGTGAAACCCCATCTCTACTAAAGATACAAAAAATTAGCCAAGCATGGTGGCGCACTCCTGTAATCCCAGCTACTTGGGAGTCTGAGGCAGGAGAATCAGTTGAACCTGGGAGGCGGAGGTTGCAGTGAATTGAGATCATGCCATTGCACTCCAGCCTGGGTGACAGGGCAAGACTTCATCTCAAAAAAAAAAAAAAGACTATAAGGATATAATTCTGAGTTCTAGAAGAGTCCATGGGAGAAATGGGACTTTTAGGCCACCACACTGGCTACTGTCAACTCCTGAAATGCACAATACTTCTCTTACCCAAGTGACTTTATACATGCCACTCCTGCTGAATGACACTCCCTCTCCTCCTATAGGCCTAGTTAACATCTACTCAGACCTCAGCCCAAAGGCCAGGACTGCATGGAAAGCTTCTCTGACTTCCCCGTCCCCATCCACAGAACAGGTCCAGGGCCCAGGTACAAAGTCCCAGCCAGACACTGAGGTGAGAGTTCCCACAGACCCCGCCACCCTTACACCCTGCTACCACTCCCCCAGGGTACTGCCTGCATGGCCCACACCACACAACTTATGCTGATTTACGTGACTGTTTGATGTAACTTCTTTCCTCCATCTGAACTCTAGGCTCCATGAAGGTCTGGTGATGTCTGTTTTGTACCACTGTGCCCGTTTTGTTGGCCCTCAATAAATCATCATTAACTGCATAGATAACTTGTTTGCTACATTCGATCTTGAAAAACGGAAAGCACCTAAACAAACACAGAAGAAAAGGAGCAAGCAGGGAAGGTGGAAAGAGTACAGAGTGCGTTCCCTGGGCCTGTGCACGGTGTACACGAAGTGTTTCACTAGCTGTCTGGCTGGGGCTCAGGTGAAGCAGAGCACACAGTGATGAGGCTGGTGCTTCCTGGTTGCCAGCCGTTAACCCCTGTTTAGTTGCTGGGTTGCGGACAGATGGATGAGTCCCAGGCAAAAGCACACCTTGGTTTGGGGGGTGACAGTGCTCCTGGGACAGCAGCTATCTACCAACAGTTTAGCAATCTGAAGGCTCTATGAGAGGGTATCAGCCAATGAGAGCAATCTTGAGACAAAATCTGCACCCGAGGGGACTATACCCATGCGGCCAGAAAGGAAGATAAACTAAATTATGAGCAGACTTAAAACTCAGGCATAGGCTTTTGAGCTCGAGTGCAACAGGCAACATAGGAAGTCACTCTAGATCCCTAAGAATGGGGAAAATGATGAAAGGTGTATTTTTAGAAGGACTGATTTCAAAGTGCAAGCCAGATAATGTGCTGGGCACCAGAAAACTAAAGGTGATACACAGATTTAGCCTTTTCCAAAACTAAGTTTCCCATTTTATAAAGCTTCTGGGAGATTCTGAATTTCCCGAGTTCAAGTCTCCATGCTCAGCTGCTAAGAAGATGGTTTGGTTGGTTTCCTCTTCTGGTTTGTAAGCCCCCTAAAAGCAACTCCTCACACCCTGAATGATGAAGACAGTGTCTAGCCCTTAGTAAATGTCTGTTGAATAGATGAATGAATTAATTGTTCTATTAAAACACAAACATAAAAAGCAGCCCCTAACTCTGTGCTGTAATGCAAATCCTCCGTCCTCTCTAATTATTTCTTTCTTTTCTTTTTTTTTTTGAGACAAAATCTCCCTCTGTCGCCAAGGCTGGAGTGCAGTGGTGTAATCTTGGCTCACTGCAACCTCTGCCTCCCGGGTTCAAGCAATTCTCCTGCCTCAGCCTCCCGATTAGCTGGGATTACAGGCACATGCCACCATGCCCAGCTAATTTTTGTATTTTTAGTAGAGACAGGGTTTCACCATGTTGGCCAGGCTGGTCTCGAACTCCTGACCTCAGGTGAGCAGCCCGTGTTGGCCTCCCAAAGTGCTGGAATTACAGGCATGAGACACCACGCCCAGCCCTCCCTAACGATTTCTTAAACAAGTTTCCCTAACGAAGACTTGTCTTTTATCAATGTTGCCAGGACCCAAGGCAGCCTAAGCTTTCCCCTCCCTCGACTGCAATTTAATACACCTCCTTCCTGAAGTGAGACCAGTCCCTCTCCGAATTCAACACAGTCCTCCTCTTTGGCAAACACTAACTTGGTAAGTTGTATTTCATGAAGTTAACCAGGCTCATTACAGAGAACATATTTCCTGGAGGAAGGATGTTAATTTCTTCCACATACAAAGAACAAAAATCAATATCATAAATCCAGGAAATCTCCCCTAAATGTCTCCCCCATCATCACTTTATCCTGTGCTCTGTGTAAATACATTATGACAGGTTAGCTATATTTCTACTCATGCAATATGATATTGAGGTGACTGCAAGACAAGTCACTGTGCCGAAGGGAGGCGTATTGGCCAAGATGTTATTCCTCAAGGAATTTTGTGACATTGGAATTCCATCAAATGGAGCTGAATGTACCTTCATCTTTTAAAGTAGCCCCAGTTCTGATCCTCAGCCTGCTTAGAACACGCTGAACTTGAAGGGCGACCTATAGATTTTCATCGTGAGTTAGAAGTGGAAAAAAAGGAAGCGGTTTTCTATGGCATGTTTGGATCTCAATATATGCATTTACTGGAATATGTAATAAACACAAACTACACACACTGTGTGAGTGGTACGTTAAAAGGAGGGATGCAGGCACCAATTTTGCAGGAACTGACAGTCTAAGTAAGCAAATAGAGTTGAAACTAAGACTTAGTTTTAATTTTAAAACACACACATCAGAGCCTAGTAAATTCCTATGCAGAAACATGAAATCTCCAAGTAATGTTTTTTCTGCCACCTTTTGAGAGCCCCTTAATCTCATGCAGCCCCAGAGGGAAGAACACAGCTTCATTTTAGGAGTAAACAAGAATCTAATTTTAGAAATCCTCCAAGATGTTGACCTTTGTATTGGGATCTGTCAGTCTAAGACCCTGGGTCTTGGATGGGTTATTATAAATTAAAATCTAATACGCCTTCCTTCTCTCTGGATCTATAATGCCTCATTCCGTCAGCAACATCCAGCTTAGGTGTGCAGTAAAGCCCCATGAGGTAGACTGCAAAACCTGGTGACTTCAGCATCCCAAGGGCATAGGCAAAATTAATTAAGGTGCTGCCACAAATATTAGCCCTCCTTGAATCCTCCCTCCCAAGTTTATTTCTAATTATCTCCCATTGAGTTAGGTCTCCAATGAGTCAAAATTTTTATTAGATTCTAGAAGCCTATCTCCTGACAGCTTCAAAGGATTTTTATATTTTAGCATAGTTGATTCCCTCTAATATGCTTCCATCTCTTAACTAATCTCTGTCTTGAATCACATTATAAAACCGTAGAGTAGAAAGAGTCATTTGAGGTCACCTAGCCCAATTCCATCTGATTATAGACAAGGAAACTGAGGCCTAAGGAAGTTTGGTATCTTAAAGAATATGAATAAATCAACAAGGCAGAAACTTGATGCTACAGAGATCCACTGTTGGGTAGTATCAAGACCAAATTGGAAATGGTCTAGAGTAAAGGCCTACATACTTTGACATTTTGGAGTATTTCATCAGAAGGTTAGCCTACGCCCCAAACATCCTACATGAGGCCCTCCTGTCAACAAACCCAATCCACACACTTAGCCTCAAACTGACATTTGGTGCCTGCTTCATGAATGTGGACAGACCAATGTCTCTAGGTTCCTTTTGTTTTGCTTTGTTTTAGTATGCTTTCCTTTCTTTTAGGACAGGAAAACATACTAAAAACAAAGCAAAACAAAAGGAACCTAGAGACAACAGAAAATTCAAGAAACCGAAGAAAATCTCAAAAAACATAAATCCTCAAGGCAATATTTCATACATAAAATATGATGCTGGAAAAGGGAATCTATTAAAGAACAAAAATGAGCTCTTAGTAAGACCATGAAAGCAAATAAACAACTCAAGTTTGGACAGTCAAGCCAAAAATCTCACAAAAAGTAAAACAAAGAGATAAAGAGAGGAAAACTTGGCCAAAAAATGATGAGTGCTAAGGGGTTCATCCAGGAAGTCTACCATGCAACCAACAGGAGTTCCAGGCATTTGGCACAAAGAAAAATGGAGGGAAGTGGACTATTCAAGGCATAAAACAAGCGCATTACCTAGGACTGTAGGTAGAAGTCTCTGCTGAGAGAGCTCTATGTGGGCTCAACACCACAGTACAGCCCTGTGGATTCCAGAAGCCCAGAGATAAAGAGAATTGGAGAGCTTTTGAGAATAGAAGTAGGGTTTTCATCAAAGTATCTGGAATCTGGATGACTGTGGACTTCTAGACTTTGGAAATAGGAAAATAATGGAGCAATGACTCCAAAATTCAGAGAGAAGATTACTTCGGCCAGGCGAAGTGGCTCACACCTGTAATCCCAGCACTTTGGGAGGCCAAGGCAGGTGGATCACATGAGGCCAGGAGTTTGAGACCAGTCTGGCCAATATGGCAAAACCCTGTCTCTACTAAAAATACAAAAATTAGGCCGGACGTGGTGGTATGTGCCTGTAATCCCAGCTACTTGGGTGGCTGAGCCAGGAGAATGGCTTGAATGGGGATGTGGAGGTTGCAATCAGCCAAGATCATGCCACTGCACTCCAGCCTGGGGGACAGAGTGAGACTCTGTCTCAAAAAAAAAAAAAAAAAAGTGCAAAAATTAGGCAGGCATGGTGGCACATGTCTGTAGTCCCAGCTACTTGGGAGGCTGAGGCAGGAGAATTGCTTGAACCCAGGAGGCAGAGGTTGCAGTGAGCTGAGATCGTGCCACTGCACTCTAGCCTGGGCAGCAGAGTGAGACTCGGTCTCAAAAAAAAAAAAAAAATTATTTGAAGCCTATCATTCTATTCCAACCAAATGACGAGTCTAATGTGAGGATAGAATATTGACATTCTCACACAAGCAAGGTTCAGCTTGTATCTCTTATGCATTATCTCTTAGGAAGTTACTGAAGGATCAGGCTTTTGCAAAAGGAGAGACAGAAAGCAAAAAGAGGAAGACATGGTTTTTAGAAAAGTGACCCACCAAAGAAGTGTGGTGGAGGGAAGTCCAAGGGAGAGAGCTGTGAAGCAGGCCATGGGGGAAACAGCGGGACAGAGGACTAATTATCCGATTATTTTTTATTTGGGGAGAGGGAGGCACAGTTGGCTGCCTACCCACAGCCATTTCCCCCTTTGTCCATGCCACTGGATTTTGTTTGGGCAGCAATCTGCCCAGCTCCCATGGATGAACTGAGACGGGCCTAAACCTTACACTAAGACTTAGTTTTAATTTTAGAACACACACATCAGAGCCTAGTAAATTCCTATGCAGAAATGTGAAATCTCCAAGTAATGTTTTTTCTTCCACCTTTTGAGAGCCCCTTAACCTCATGCAGCCCCAGAGGGAAGAACACAGCTTCATTTTAGGAGTAAACAAGAATCTAATTTTAGAAATCCTCCAAGATGTTGACCTTTGTATTGGGATCTGTCAGTCTAAGACCCTGGGTCTTGGATGGGTTATTATAAATTAAAATCTAATACGCCTTCCTTCTCTCTGGATCTATAATGCCTCATTCCATCAGCAACGCCCAGCTTAGGTGTGCAGTACAGCCCCATGAGGTAGATTGTGGTGGCTGCCCACAATTCATCTAATAAAGGCATGTGACCAGTTCTGGCTTATGAGATATAGGGCAAGACTTCAAGAGGATTCTAAGAAAGAATGTGATCCCTAGTCAAAGATAACAGAAGGCAAAGGCTCAGTTTTGGCTCCTGCCATCCTCCTTCCTGCTTCCTACTTATGTAGAATAAGAACATGCTCCTTGGAAGTGCAGCAGAGGTCTTGGGACCACCAGAAGAGATCTGGCCAACATACTGAGGATGGCGAAAAAAAAATACAGGGACAGCTGGGTCTACAACCACCTCTAAACCTACCCCGGAACCACCTACAGCCATGATTCTTATTTTATGAGATGACTCTATGTCTTTGTTTTGTTGTTGTTGTTGTTGTTGTTGTTGTTTGGGGACTTGGGGGGTTTATTTGTTTTGTTTCTGTTTTTGGTTTTGAGACGGAATCTTGCTCTGTGGCCCAGCCTGGAGTGCAGTGGCGCAATATCGGCTCACTGCAACCCCCACCTCCCAGGTTCAAGCGATTGTCCCATCTCAGCCTCCTGAGTAGCTGGGATTACAGGCACGTGCCACCACACCCAGCTAATTTTTTTGTATTTTTAGTAGAAACAGGGTTTCACCATGTTGGCCAGGCTGGTCTCAAACTCCTGACCTCAGGTGATCCACCCGCCTTGGTCTCCCAAAGTTCTAGGATTACAGGCATGAGCCACCGAGCTTGGCCATCTTTGTTATTTAAGCTATTGTTAGTTGGGTGTTTTGTAACTTGAGGCCAAAAGCATCTTGGCTGGTATGAAAAATATCACGGACAGGTTTTGTTATGTGAGAACATTTGTTTAAAAAAAAAAAAAAAAACTAACAATGGGTACATTGAAATCTGAGCAGATAAAAATGAGACCATCATTTACTCCACAAGGAATGGCCAATGAACTTGTGGAAAGATGTTCAGCCTCACAGGTAAAATGGAAACACAAAATTGAAATCACATTTAGATACCATTTTATGCCCATGATACTGGAAAAAACAAATAATAAAAATCTGACCGTTCCAGAAAAACCCTCAGGCAGCAGGTAGGCAGGGAAGGGAACCTCGGGGCTGTGGCCGTCAGTGGCCCAGGAAGCCAAATTTGCAGTTTCCTTTTGATACCACCTGCCGCTGGGTCTGAGGCTTCCCTCTGCTTCCTCTCCACTTTCCTCATCCCTGACTGAGCCCCAGGCAGAAGCTGCGAACTCGAACCGGCTTTGGAAACATACACATGTAACCACATTCTCACCCTTTTGAATTTAATTCCACAGTATAATTAAGCACATATACTGCACACGCACGGCTATAATACCAGCTGTCGCTTCAATTTGAAAGTGTACATTAAACAAATCCAAGTAAGAGGCAACAATCTCTGAGCCTCAGGCCTGGGGGAGGAGCCACTCGGCAGCCCCACGGAATGAACATTCCGTGTGACACACTGCCACCCAGTGGCCACAATGGAGACTGTCAGAACCAGGAAACTGATCCGCGCTTTGGTTGTCCTTGGACCTGAAGCGCCTTGCAAATGCTCGGAAATATTCCGAACCAAATTGAGTTGAATTAAATGTAATTGGGCCGGGCGTGGTGGCTCACGCTTGTAATACCAACACTTCGGGAGGGCGAGGCGGGCGGATCATCTGAGGTCAGGAGTTCAAGACCAGCCTGGCAACATGGTGAAACCTCATCTCTACTAAAAATACAAAAAATTAGCCGGGTGTCATGGTGCACGCCTGTAGTCCCAGCTACTCGGGTGGCTGAGGTGCGAGAATCTCTTGAACCTGGGAGGCGGTGGTTGCAGTGACCCGAGATCGCACCACCGCACTCCAGCCTGGGCAACAGAGCCAGACTCCATCTCAAAAAAAAAATGTAATTGAGTTGGAGTAAAGTGAAGTGAATTGAATTAGCATAAAATGAACAGGGGTATGTTGAGACAAAGACCAGGGTTTGGTGAACTGTTCCTAAACCCATGCAAGCACTGTATACTTTAGGCCAAAGGGAAGCACCCTCCTTGCATCTTGCACCAAGGAGAGAGTTTTGTCCGAAAAGATCTCAAAAAGTCAGGTGTCCGTGTATGTTCTGGCAAAATGAAGGTCAGATGTGGTCCACCAGGTCTACAGTATAAAGCCAGCTTCTAACACTTTACAAATAAATATTGAATAAACAAATACAGGCCGGGAGCGGTGGCTCATGCCTATAATCCCAGCACTTTGGGAGGCCGAGGCGGGCGGATCACCTGAGGTCAGAAGTTTGAGACCAGCCTGGGCAACATGGGGAAACCCCATCTCTACTAAAAATACAAAAATTAGTCGGGCATGGTGGTGCACACCTGTAATCCCAGCTGCTCGAGAGGCTGAGGCAGGAGAATCACCTGAACCCGGGAGGCGGAGGTTGCAGTGAGCCGAGATCATGCCACTGCACTCCAGCCTGAAAGACACAGTAAGACTCCATCTCAAAAAGTAAATACAGAAATAAACAAACATGTGCAAACAAAATATGAACTCAAACCTTAATAAACAGGCCGAAATGAAAGGAACAACTCCTTAACTGCCACCATCAGTCTTGGGAGCCCCTTCCTTGGTGTCCAGCTGCACCTAGAACCCTCAACTCCTATTCCAGCTATTTCTGCCTTGTGTCGTGGTGGCAGGTTTAAAGACCTCTCCCCACTTTGGGTTGTGAACTCCCACATTTTCTTAGCACCATGCCCATCATATAACAGACAAGAAATGGGAGGGAGGGAGGGAGGGAGGGAGGAAGGGAGGCAGGTGTCCTTACTGTAGCACTGATATATAATTTCAACAGAAACCATTTCTGTCCGTTTTGACACAGGCCTGTGGTCCCCTAAACAGAGCTTCTGCCATTTTCCTGAGGCTTTCTGGCTGTAGGGGTGATCACAGTTACAAGCTCTCCAAGTTCTTATTTGGCTTCAAAGGGATCCCCCAGTTTTTCTTTTGCTTTTTGTTTAATTTGGTCTAATTTCTTCCTGTTTTCAGGTAGCTTCCAAACATGCTGCATGGTGTAGAGTAAATCTATAATGAAGTGGAAAAATAACACCCAAAGTTCTTGACAATTTACAAACATCTCATTTGGGATTGCTGTGAGACAGGGGCACCGCTTCACAGATGTGGAAACTGAGATCCGAGAAATTAGAGGGCTTGCCCTAAGTCATAAAGTCCACAGCAGCACAGGGACAAAATTGAGGTCTCCTCACGGGCGGAGGACACCTTCATACCCAGCAAACTTCTTGCAGGTTCAGTACAGTAGGGCCCCGTCACTAGTTTTACTCGTAGACAAACGGTTTCAGCAGAGATGTTGTTCTAAGTCCTAATCTGAGACCTATTTTGAGGCATTTCTTCTTTGTCTTTTCACAAAGTCCACCCCACAGAAGCCAAAGGCTTGCCTGCAAAGCTGTGAGTGGCCTCCTGTTGAGGCCTCAGCTGTGGGCGTTGTCTGCTGCTCACACCGGGCCTCTCTCTGCTGAGTCATCCTTCCTTCCTTCCCACTTCCCCCCACGGCATCTACACTCAGAGCACTTCAAAGCCATTTGGGGCTTCTCAGATCTTTATGCCTTCATGGTCCTCTAGAAAACTATTTACCAGAGATAAACTCCCGGGGAGAAATTTTGTTAAATCAGATATGAATCACAAGTAAGGATGGTTTTAAAGGAAATAAAGGCATTCTAGGGAGAAAAGAAGGGCAGGGGAGTCTTTGTTGGGAAGAGTATTTAAATTAAGATTTTCCTTTACAGCGCCGATGAGTCCAAAATGAAAGCAATCACCACCATGAGAACAAGCTATAGCTACATATTAATATTTTTAAATTCCTCTTTTCTTAAAAGATTCATTACACACACACACACACACACACACACACTCTGCACCTACACGTCTGCCATGGAAACTCTACTCTTACTTTAGGTGAGTTCAACTCCTCTGTGAAGCTCTCCCTGTTGGCTAAAGTACCCCCTCTCCTACCCACGTCCCTACCCCTTGCACACCCTGCTTAATCCTTGCCTATATTTTGGTTGCCTCGCTAGCCCATAAGCTTCCTGAGGTCAAAAATGCTGTGAAAGAATAATCATCCCCCTTTGGAGTTCAGAGAACAATCAAGATGATTCTAGACAATTACTAGGCCAGTCACCGGCTCACAGCTCTGCCTGAACACTGCACTGGGCCTGATTTATTGGGTTGAAAACCAAATCTCTTATAAATACATCATCCTCTCAGACACATGCTTGCAGCTATTGTCTAGGGAAGGAGAATACCCATCCATGTACCCTTGGAGGATGTTACAAAGACAGGATAAAAGAGTCTTCTTTTAATGAGAGGGGTTCATCTGTCACTGGCTGAGCCTAAAGGATTTAGTTTTTAACTCTTATAAAGTTCTTATCCCCTGTTACCCCAGAGTGTCAGTTTTTAGATTATGAATTCACAAGCTCCTTGAGGGCAGGGACAGACTCTTCTTTAAAAACCTAACAGTGTAGCTGGGCATGGTGACTCATGCCTGTAGTCCCAGCTACTTGGGAGGCTGAGGCAGGAGAATCGCTTGAACCCAGGAGGCGGAGGCTGCAATGAGCCAAGATCGCACCACTGCACTCCAGCCTGGGCGAAAGAGTGAGAACCTGTCTCAAAAAAATAAATAAATAAACTAACAGCAGTTCTTAATCTGTTTCAAGACATAGGGTCTGCTGAGGTTTTAGAGAGCCCCATAAGTCACTCCCTGTCTTCCCCTTCTGAATTCCAAATCAAGTAATAAGTAAGGTACAGGAGTCCTGGTGATAAAATTATAATATCTATTATTAATAACATTATGTTCTAGGAACCATGAGTACTTAGATATGTTAAGTCATTTAATAGTGTTACCCAAGCTTTACAGGATAGGAAACTGAGGCACATGAAGTTGAATCATTTGCCCAAGGTTGAATACCCAGAAGGTGGCAGAACTGGGATTTGTACCCAGCAGTGGCCCACACTTATAACCACCATGCAACGCTGCTTCTCAAACACCCACCATGCCAATGGAGCTAGGGGGAGAGCAAACCTTGGTTCTATAGTCAAAGGGGCTTCCTAAAACATCCCTTGTAAATTGAAATTTACTCCTCCAAAACGTCAGGCCTCCTCTCGCAAGGGCAGAGCCTTCCCCTTATTGGAGAGCAGATGACAATGTGCCCTCTCAGGCAGAACTGGCCGCACAATTTTCAAGGACAAGTGCCAAATGAAGACGTGGGGCCCCTTGTTCAAAAGTTGTTAATAATTTCAAAAGGGCAACAGCAGGGCATTAAACCAAGCATGAGGCCCTTCTGAACACAGTGCCCTGTGCAGCCACACAGATCACACACCCATGCAGCTGGATAGGAGCCAAGCAGGCACTTAGAAGCGAGACCCCTTGACCCAAGCACTCTCAGTTCCTTCCCTAACCAGAGAAATGGCCCCCCAGGAGGAGTGAGCCAGGTGGCCGAGGGAATGTTCCCGTGCTGTATGCTTCTGGGGAGTAAAATAAAAATTCCTTCTCCTCAACAGTAAATAAAGAATGGAGAAGAAAAAAAGAAAACAGAAAAAAAAAAAAAGAATGGGGAAGAAACAATCCACCATACAGGGACCTATTTTGAGAAGATGGTGAAAATTGTACATATGCACACTACATTTTGCACACAATTTCATGGGTTTCACAAATCCCTTGAGTATATCTCTGCAAATCCTTCTATGCTTAAATGCCTTAAGCATAGAGGGGATGAGATGGCAATACACATACATACACATATACGTATTATATATACACAAATATACATATGCATATGCACATGTAATACACACACACACACACACACACACACACACACACACACACATATATATATATATACACAAGAGATCCCTCAAGGTTCCTTCTGGCTCTCGGATTCTTTGGCTCTAACCATCACAACTTAATCACCAGCTGATCTTCCTGAAACTTTAATCCCAGCAGAGTTCTATCTAGCTCAGAATGAGTCAGCTCATTTGCTTCAACAGGTAAAGGTCAAACTGCATCCATTATTTGTGCACAGGCATTTCCAGTCCCTGTCACCCATGGCTGTCAATCCAAAGACTGGATTTACACTCAGTGTGGTCTGGGTTCTCATTAACCTTGAATCGCCTCCTCCTCCACAGAGCTGTGACATTTAAAATCTTATCAGAGTACTCTAAAACAACCATCAGATTGAGCCTTCGGGGGATAAAATAAATGATCTGTAAGCCCAGGATGAGAAAGAAATAAAAACAGACCTTAAAGAAGTAAGGTCTCCATCAAACGCATCACTCACAACACATCATTTTGTGTTGGTCTCTGTTTGTGGTCTACCTGGAATTGAATGATATTCATCTAATTTAGCCCTTCAGATGTAATTTTGGTTCTGAATGCCGCCTTGAAAACAGTGACCAACCAAAATTTCCAAGAAGGGGGATTGTCATTTTTAATGGGTTTAAAAAAAAATGTTATACAAGTTTCAAAGACTGAGGTCTTATTTTTTTTAATGATGATTCATGTAGGCCATCTCAAAAATGGATTGATTTCCCAATATTTTTATACCACATCAAATATATCTCTTTGCCCAGCCAGGCTGATGGGCAATGTGCATCATTTATACACATTTCACTGGTTGAAAATTTATGGATAACCTACTACACGTCAGATGATGTGACAGGAACTAGGAATGGAAAGATAAATACAAACTGGGTTCTGTCTTACAGGGCTGCCCCATGCAGTGAAG
Source organism: Pongo abelii (assembly GCF_028885655.2). NCBI lineage: Eukaryota > Metazoa > Chordata > Mammalia > Primates > Hominidae > Pongo > Pongo abelii. The sequence continues at coordinate 96,950,511 of NC_071995.2, forward strand.
GGGACAGCCATAGGGGATGAAATGCAGTGATAGCAGCGTGTACACAGTACATGCTCTCAAAGCCTAGAAAAGGCACTGATAGAATTTGGGAAGGGACATTTTGATGGGGAGAATGTTCTAGGCCGAGGAAAGAGGATGAGCAGAAACACAGCAGTACAGATGTGAATGCCAGTTCAGGGAACCTTAAATGCACTCTGGTATCGTGTTGGACAGATGGGTCTTGATTCCGCCACTTTGTAACCTCCTGACCTTGAGTCGATCAAGTCAAGTCGATCACTTGACTTTTCTGACCCTCAGTTTCCTTGTCTGTAAACTGAAGTCATTACCACTAGTCACTGAATTGCTATGAGGTTCTAATGAAAATGTATATAAAAGTGACTTGCAAGCCTGATGTACTATTCAAATGTCAATCATGCTTGTCTTTTATTTTAAACCTACTATGTCTTGTTGCTCTTCAACATGAAAGTGTGGACTCTCAGAAGGGATTTCATGGACTGCCTGGTCCAAGTCACTCATAAATAACAAAACCAAAGCCCCAAGAGGTGGTTGCCAGTGTCACCATTATCAATAGCAACAGCACCAGCATGACATCATGATTGTGATAGACACCATTTTTGAGTCCTTGCTGCCTCCCAGGCTTTTTGCTCTCATCTCATTTACAACTCCTTGTGACCAATAATTATCTCCATTTTATAGAGGAAGAAACTGAAGCTTGGGGAGGTTAAATAGCATGTCCAGCAACTCAAAACTAGTAAATGGCAAAGTCAGAATTTGAACCAGGTCGGACCCCTTGACCCAAGCCCTTAATGTTCTGTTATAATGCCTCTTTCTGCTTTTCCTTTACCTCCATTCTCCTCTCTCTCTCTCTCTCTCTTACTTTCTTTCTTGACATGAAAGTAGGCCACTTCTAAATACCCATCATTTCCAAGGACAAACTTTTCTGGAAGGAAGCAAGAGGAAGAAACTGGTAGAGAGGCCCCCAGCTGCAAATATCTGAGCCCCACGTCACCTGTCAACAGAAGAACACTACAGGACACAGGCAAAGTGCTTGCCTCTCCCCAGCATAGGAAGCAGGAACTACACAGCGGTAACTCAAAGTGGATGGCAGACAGAGTTGCCTGTGCAGTAACTTTCCCTAACCCATTAGCCTTAACATATTGTCTTATCCACAGGGAGGAGGCAGGAAAAGGAGGCTCGGCAGCAGTGCTTGCTTCCCTGCTATTTTTAACCCACTAAGCTGGTCCTGCCCTTCCAGCTGACTCTGTTCCTTCTAGGTTATTCACTTCCTCCTAAGGGATTTTGTTTGTTTGTTTGTCCTACTACTTTTTGACTTGTGCAGTGGACTCATTGCTTCCTCTCCTTATTTTAATACATTATAACAGACATTTATTGGGATGTGGTTTTCTTTGGAAGGCAAGGGTACATGTGATTGTCACTTCATTAAAAGCCTTGTGTTCCAGGAACCAAGTTCAGGCACCATGGCATAGTTTTGTAAATAAGAATGGGCCCCCTGGGGACACAACTCAAAGGAGAAAATAAAATTTATAATCTGAAAGGAACTCATCAGTAATGGGTTTGGATGCCAGAGTTTCAAAGGACAAGCCGTACCTTGAGGAAAACAGGTGCCTTCCTCTGGAGGAGCACTGGAACCCAGTATGGGCTCTGCAGTGGGTCTGCTTCAAGTTGCTATCTTAAGAACCATTCCTAGGTTCTGGCCTCTCAACCCTAAGCCTCAGGATGGCAGTGTTCATCAGTAAGACCCAGAACCTGGCACTGAATAGCTCCCCATAGATATTCACAGAATGAATAAATGAAAACATTGAAGGTCCTGGTAAAATGGTAATTATCTCATGGAAGTGGTACATGAAGGGCAGTCATGCTCCCCACCAAGAATTTGGACTTGCCCTCCGAGAATAAAAAGCAACATTGGTATGTAAGTCATCATAAGCAAGGATAGACTCTAACCAAACTTATGACCCAGGGAGAGAAGTCTTTTACATTCAACATGCCAATTCCAGTCAAATGACTGGTTCCCTGGAGTGCTGCATAGAGGATTTTTGAGACTTCTTCTGAGTCTAGCAGGAAAGAGAGCTACAATCGATTAGTAATGTCTGCCATGTGCACAAGGGGGGAATGATGGCAAGGACAGCATATAAGTGCATCCCTTTGTTGACACATCCAGAAAACTGGGACTCAGAGGTGGGATTGACTGACCCCACGAGTTTGGAAAAGGGGAGCCACTGAGGCAGATGCGGACACTGCCCAAGGAGCCCTAGAGCAAGTATTTTTCTGGCGAGGAAGAGCACAAAGCAGAAACTGTGTCATTAAGCACGGTACTCACACCCTGGTACTGATTCCAAGTTTACCAAGCAATGTCTTCTGTGCCTTCCCCTGTAGCGTGCCTTTAGGGAAAGAATGTTCTGGGTCAGGACACACCTAAAGTCCAGTGGCCAGTTTGCTTGACATTGATAGTTCTTGATGGAGATTAAGAAGAGTCTTTCTGGTTTCATTGATGACTCTCTGTGGACTTGGTTCATGTGCCCATCCCAGAAAGATGAATCTGCTTTCAGGTACCCTTGGCCAGTCAGGTCTCTGAGACTACAAGGCTGAGGACTAAATCTTGGACTCTGGTAAATTCACCAAAATAAGGTCCCCCTGCCAAGTCTTTTCCTGGGCTTGCAATTGCATTCCCTTCTGCATGCCATGTTCATTTGACAACCACCATATGCTAACAGGAGTATGGAGTGGAATTAAATTGCTAGTGTATTTTTAGAAACCTGGCTAGCAGGTCAGCTGAGTTCTGAAGGTGGGGACACAGGATTAGTCATTTTAATAAGGACAGAAAGAAAGTAAAGTGTCTAAAATCTGGAGATTAGCAGGCCCAGATGGAGCCTGTAAGCTCTTCAAGGGCAGAGACCATGTCTTAGTTATGTACATATCTATTCTCAGTGCACAGCACTACTCTGAGACGTGGCAAGTGCTTCATAAATATGTGTTGAGTGAATGAGTTTATTGAATGGGCAGCAGAAGTTTCCAGAAGTGTTGTGGAAGGAGCTGTTTGTGTAAGAGAAAGAGTTGAAAGGGCCAACAGGAAATACCAACAATAAACCACAGGCTCTACAATGTCACCTTGAGCTTACCCACCCAGTGTAGGAAGTTTTCACCTTCAAGCCAGCAATATCGCTGTTTATACAATAACCTTGAGCCTTTGCGTATGCTGTTCCCTCGGCTTGGAGTATTCTTGCTACCCTGGCTATACACATGAATTTGCGCACACGTGCACGTGCGTGCACATACACACACACACACACACATTCATATAACTGCTTCTTTAGTTGTCACCTTTTCAGAGACATCTATTCCAATTCCTCTAAGTTCTCCTCCTCCCACTGCCTTGTATCCTCTAGCTCAATCCCTTTTATATGTTCTTCATAACATTTGTCACCATCTGTAATTATCTTCAGTGTTTTTCACTTATTTCCTGTTTGCTTCCTCCCGTAGGGCATAAGCTCCATGATTCAAGGACTGTATTCTCTTATTCACTCTTGTATCTCCAAGCACTGAGCTCGGTATCTGGTCATAGTAGATACTCAAAAAGTATCTATTGAATAAATTATGAATGAACGGTGCTTTTACACTTATTGCCTCACTGGTACAGCACACTAGCCTTTTATGAGTTAGACTTCAGTAAAAGGAGACTGAAGACAGCACTCCAGTTATTTTAATCAGAAAAATTGTAATCCAAAAAATTCATCTCTTTTTTTTTTTTTTTTTGAGATGGAGGCTCGCTCTATTGCCCAGGCTGGAGTGCAGTGGCGCAATCTCGGCTCACTGCAAGCTCCATCTCCCGAGTTCACGCCATTCTACTGCCTCAGCCTCCTGAGAGGCTGGGACCACAGGCGCCCGCCACCACGCCTGGCTAATTTTTTTGTATTTTTAGTAGAGACAGGGTTTCACCATGTTAGCCAGAATGGTCTCGATCTCCTGACCTCGTGATCCGCCTGCCTCAGCCTCCCAAAGTGCTGGGATTACAGGCATGAGCCACCGCACTTGGCCCAAAAAATTCATCTCTTACAAAATTGTTGGAGGGCTAGAAGAATGGGTCTAAACTGGGCCTCCAGGAATGACCACCTAAACAACACTGTTGAACTGGTCCCCACTTTGCCAGAATCAGTTACAAGGGTCCGTGGAGAGGCCACTCCTGGAACTATTGAGTTCAAGGACATACCACTGAGCTTGCAAAACAAGGATAGGGAAGTCATTGGTGCTGCAAATACCTCTCAGCACCCTCAGAACTAGGTAGTAAGCACTGGAACATTGCTGCAGGGGGAAAATGCCTCTGTGACCAGGCTCACCAGCCCAAACAGTCAAAGCAGCAAAGCAACAAGAAGATGGCTTCCACCTAACATCCATCTTTCATATGATGAGTTATTGGAACTAGGAGAAACCTAAATCATGGTTGTAACCCTAGCTGCAAGAGAGTCTTGGAAATGTAGTGCCTACCTTTCCAGTTTCTGTAGTTCTGGAAGGTGCCCTATGGAGGTTGGAAAGGATGATGATGAGTTCCAATACCAAACCACCACAAGCACTGTGAGGTAGGCAGGGAAAACTCTGTCATTGCCTGGTTGTGCAGTGGCTCACACCTGTAATCCAAGCACTTTGGGAGGCCAAGATGGGAGGATTGCTTGAGCCCAGGAGTTCAAGACCAGCCTGGGCAACATACAGATACCTTATCTCTACAAAAAAAACAAAAATTTGCTGAGTGTAGTAGCTCATGCCTGTAGTCCCAGTGACTCAGGAGACTGAGGTAGGAGGATCTGCTTGAGCCTGGGCAGTCAAGGCTGCAATAAGCCATGATCACGCCACTGGACTCTAGTGTAAACAACAGAGGGAGACGCTGGCTCAAAAGAAAAAAATTGCATCATTGCCACATTTACAGATGAAAAACCTGAGTCTTCAGAAAATTAAATGATAATCCCTATTGATTAGTTCTCAAAATTATTTGTGGAATGAATGAGGATGAATTACTTTCCCAGAGTCAAAAATCAAACTCCTGTTGTCCTTAAAGACCCAAGTGAAAGGGGTCTCCTCTGTGATGCCTGACCTAACCACCCAAGCTAAAGCCAATGCTATTGTTTATGCATACACACCTACACACACACACCGTGACTTTGATATGCTCATCATGGTACCTACCACAATGTATTTTAAGGACCAATTTGTGTTTCTGTTTCCCTAAGCAGACAATGCAGTCCTCAAGGGCAAAGATGGCATCTTAGTCTTCTCACCAACCTGGGTATCCACTGTGTGAAGCTCATAGGAGGTCAAATTAATACTTGGTTTATTGACTTAGTAAGTGTAGTGCTCTGGGCTCTTGACATTAGGCCAGTGCTCTTTCCACCATGCCACACCGCTTCTACCCAACTTTTTCTGAAATCTACTGGCTTTGTTATTCATTTGCTGATTCATGCAAGAAATATCTATTAAGCACCCGTAATGAATCTGTGTTTGACACAGGAGATGTAACAGTGAGTGAAAAGAGACAGTCTCATGGCCCATAAAGACTACAGTCTAGTGGGGGAGATAGATATGAATTAGCTGATCACACAAATAACTGTGTAACTACAGCAATGATGATGACACCGTAAAAGGAGGTGCATCGTGGTCTGGGAGCATGTAATAGGTTTGAACTGTACAAGGACATCAGAAAAGATTTGTATAAAGCAGTGATGATAGCTGAGATCTAAACAATAATAGGAGTTATGCAATGCAAAGAGGTCAGAAAGTCAATTCCGTGAGAAAGGAAATGGTCATGCAGAGGCCCTGTGGTAAGAGGAAGGTGAAGAAACAGAAGAACGAGGATGGTATTAGGTGGGGCTGGAAAGTGAGGAAAGGGTAAGACCCTGCAGAACCTATAGGTCAAATGTAGGATGTTTTTCTTTATTCACCTGGTGGAGAGGATGACATGCTTATAGGTGTGCCTTAGAAAACTTCAATGTGTGGCCAGGCATGGTATCTCACGCTTGTAATCCCAGCACTTTGGGAGGCGAGGCAGGCAGATCACTTGAGGTCAGGAGTTCGAAACCAGCCTGACCAAACCCCGTCTCTACCAATAATACAAAAATTAGCTGGGTGTGGTGGCATGTGCCTGTAATGCCAGCTACTCAGGAGGGTGAAGCAGGAGAATCGCTTGAGCCCAGGAGGTGGAAGTTGTAGTGTAGATTGTACCACTGCACTCCAGTCTGGGTGACAGAGCGAGACTCTGTCAAGAAAAGAAAATAAAATTTCAATGTGGCTGGGTGCAGTGGCTCATGCCTATTATCCCAGCACTTTGGGAGGCTGACACAGGAGGATCACTTGAGCCCAGGAATTTGAGACCAGCCTGGGAAACATAGGTAGACCCCATTTCTAACTACAAGAAAAAAAATTAAAATGTAATTTAAAAAACAAGAAGACTTCAATGTGAAGAATAAAGTATGGCATAGCATACAATCATTCAGCCTCCCGCAGTGCCCCACTTTGAGCCAAGCACAAAACTGTGAGCTGAGCCATCTTCAGCAGCAGCCCCCACCTTCTTGGTCCGTCTATCCAAGATTGCATCATATGTTGAACATCATGTAAATATATGCTATGCACAAGAAAAACATGCATTTCCAAAGAATACTTTGGAGAGAAACAACTTGCTTATATCATTCACATACAGAGGCACAGAGAGGTTTATATTGGCTTTTGGCTTTTTAGCATTTAATTTATTTTGCAGAAAGAAATTAAAAAGTCTTTGGGACTGGAGGTTTCCTTTGAACTAACATCAAACTACCAGACCTGCTAAGGAAGGTTCAGCCAGGCTTTGATATGCCTCAGCACACACACAACACTGCTTCTGCTTTGGACATGCATAGGGAGAAAAAAATAGTACTCTGCATCACGAATCCCTCCTAATTAAAAACAATTAGTAGAGATAGCGCATAAGTCACTTTTAAAGCCCTCCTTTTCTCTAACTATCCTCCTAAATACATACCAAGACCTATTCACCAAAGACTGCCCTGGATATTTTAGAAAATGTCTTTTAACTCTACCCAAAAAAAAGTTTAAGCAAGAAATTATTTTCCCTCTGGCCAATTGAAATAAAAATTAAACTGACTGCTATGGTTTACATGTGTCTCCCAAATTTCATTTGCTGGAAACTTAATCCTCAAATTCATATGTTGATGGAATTCGGAGGAGGGACCTTTCAGAAGTAATTAGGATTAGACATGCTCATCATGGTAGGACCCCTGTGATGGGACTGCTGGCTTTATAAAAAGAGGAAAAGAGACCTGAGCTGGCACACTCTTGCCCTTCACCATGTGATGCCCTCTGTCATGTTATGACACAGCAAGAAGGCTTTCACCAGATGCCAGCACCATGATTTTGGACTTCCCAGCCTCCAGAACTGTGAACTAAATAAACTTTTCTTTAACATTACCTAATCTGTGGCATTCTGTTATAGCAACAGAAAATGGAGCAAGACACTGACTTTTTTCCTTGTTTTTCAATCTCATTCCTTTTCACTGTTAAATTTTGGCTGCCATGTTTTAGCTGAGAATTAATCCTCTTCAAAATTAAAATTTTATTAGAAAGCACAGATAAATCCACAACCACCATCAAAGTTTCATGGGATTTTGTGTATTTTTCTGAAGATTCTGCAGAAATTTTGCACGAAACAAGAACGTGTACTTTGTGGGATACATTTTTTAAAACCTATCTAGAAACCCTGACTTTCTATACTCTAATAGCAATATCAGTAAGATCATTTTACATTCATGGTCATTCTAACCTGGTTGTTCTCCTTATCAAACATGTGACCCAGATGAGGCACTTCACCCATTTGAGATTTGGTTTGTTGGCCTTTAAAATGAAAATAATAATTAAGCTTCCATTTAAGGACAAGTTCAAAGCAAAAGGTGAATTGGGCCTATGTTTCTGAGTAATGCTGAAACGCTCTAGTTTTCCAGAACCTTGGTACCTCAGCCATACTCTCTCCTTAGCACACCCCCACTCCTGCTCCACTTAAAAACAAGTCATGCTTTTTGTTGTTTTGTTGCTTATTCCCCTCTGCCTGAAATTCCCCAACTTCTCTATCTCAAGTTGATCACTCCTTACTCTGTTTCATGACAGCTTATCTCATCATATTATATTTATTTATTTATGTCACTAGTTCTCCTAAATAGATAGTTTGTTCCTTGAGGTGGCAAGAAGGTCTTATTCATCCCTACATCCTTAGCCCCTAGCAAATTTCCTGGCATAAAATATGCATTGACTGAATAAATGAATGTATGACAACACGTAAAAAGTCTAGTAGAAACATGCCAATTATGGGGAGACTAAAAATTCTAATAGTATATATCAAGGAATCACTATGTTTATTAACTATTGGTTTTGTATCCATTCAAATATCATAAGCAATTTTAATTAATGGTAGAATGTGCAAAGATGAGAACTTCTTTTAACCAGATTCATTCTATGTAAAGTCACCCTCTGCCTCTTATTCTTCACTTCTCTTATTTCCATCATAGGAATAATCACAATTTATAACAATTTCCTCTTATTGTTGCTATTTTTCTCCTCTAGAAGTTCTTGATTTTGTCTGTCTTGATCATGGCTGAGGCACAGTCCCAGTACACTGTAGGTGTCCAAAAATATTTGTTCAGGGCCAGGCACAGTGGCTCACACCTGTAATCCCAGCATTTTGGGAGGCAAAGGTGGGTGAATTGCTTGAGCTCAGGAGTTCGAGACCAGCCTAGGCAACAAAGTGAAATTACATCTCTAAGAAAACACAAAAACTAGCTGGGTATGGTGGTGTGTGCCTGCAGTCCCAGCTAATCAGGAAGCTGAGACGGGAGGATTGCTTGAGCCCAGGAGGCGTAGGTTGCAGTGAGCCGAGATCACACCACTGCACTCCAGCCTGGGTGATAGAGCCTGACTCTAACAAAAAAAAAAAAAAATTATTCAGGAAATGAGTGAAACCACCCAGTATGGAACCAAGTCTCTTATAGAATCTCTCCATGCCATCAACTACTTGTATTAAATTCCCAAGATGATTAAGGGAAGTCAGAATTTCAGCCTTTTGGGGGAACCTAAAGAGGCACAATAAATAGCACTCTCCTCTCCTTTCTGAACAAATTGAGTAGTAAAGCAATGGGGCTGTAGTTAGAGGATCAAAATTTTACCTTTATTAACAATCAAGCTTAAATCAAAAAACTTGGTAAGTGGCCCCATCATACTCAATCTCAGAATTGTATAAATTCGACCTCAAATCTCAGCAGTCTCTCTCTGTTTGAGGGTAGAGGAGCTAATTTTTTCCTTAAAAATTATGGAGTAGGAGAGCAGAGAAGAACACAGGTTTCCTGGACAGCTCATCCCAAGAACAAGGGCAGCAAGATGTGAGTCCCAAATGCACAGTTCGTGAGTCCATGCTCGCTGATAAAATGCAGCACTTCACCTCCCACAGACAGAGGGAGGGAGGAAACCAAGAGACCAGTAAACTAATGGGGCTCCCAGTCTCTCCAGTGGAATAAAACATCAAGACTGGAGTTTCCCTTCTCCCACCCCCACCTTGCCTTGACTTCAGATACACCTATTTTCAGATGGTGTCTGTAGAGAGCCTGAATTTGGCTGCGTGCATTAAGCCCACCAGGTCAATGTTAATGATTACAGGAGAAAGCACCACTCTCATGTCAACAAAATAAACAGAGGTTCAGGCAGCCTAAATAATTTAGCCTTTTTTCATCAGTATTGGAATGCACAATACTATTGGCCAGTAATATAACTATGAAAAAAAATTAAAACCCTAGGAAATAATGTTTTCTATCAGTTTCATTGATCTATCTTTGGTTGTGTGGCTTGCTCTAAGGCTTCCCAGCCAGCTTGCTCCCTGATTTGGCCCAAATCACTCCCAAGCCACTGAGCTTCTGGTGAAGGTAGTAGGAACTTTGCCTTGGTCAGCAGAGGCCACACAGAATAGCCCTTTCTTAAATATTCAAGATCCTCTGTCTTGAAGTTGTTCTTTTCCTGGATGGTCAAAGATCCTGAGGAATTCTCTGACAGCAGTTCTCTCTGGCTGGCAAGGTAAGATAGAGGAAGACAGGAGAAGAGCAAGGAAGACACCCTTAACATTCTTCAAAAATACTTCTTCAAGATGCCATAAGGAGAGGCATTTTCCCCAGATCTTCCAGCCTACCAGGAGGGTGCAGAGCTTCTATGGAGGTGTTAAAAATAATTTTATCACTTGGATAAAACAGAGAGAAAAACCCAAATGTAAATGTTTGAAGATGTGGTCTTTTCAGGTGCCTTCCTTTTGAACTCGAAGGAGAAAGAGTAAAGGGGGAGAAAGGCCCTTAAAACCACTGCGTAGTTTTGCTTTTTTTTTTTCTACTTTGCTTTTCCCTTGTGTAGAGCAAACTCTTAGGTTACATTCCAGCCTAGAATAAATCTTCTGGGCTGAATGATAAATCAGGGATTGTAATGGAAATCACTATTGACCTTTAAAAGGGCACTGTCTTTATATTTTCACACTGTGCTGTTTGAAATGTTGCCTCAGAATCAGGAAAATAATATACCATCGATTTCTCTCCATACCTCTTATAACAGAGCTTGAAATTGACCTAGAATGCATTGGTATGGGTTTTCTCATTACGGTTGTCAACATCATCGGAAATGGTGATTAATGATTCAGTCTTGGGAACAGTGTTGTTAGACCTTGTAATTACTGTGTGAATCGTGTCCAAGCAGCAACTAGCTTACCCTATTTATACCACCCCCCAGAAGTGGGTGTATTTTAACCTTCATGTGGTAAAACTTCATGGTTCTCGATTAAAAGCCTCTACTAGATGGGAATATCATTTCCTCACATTATTGTTTATCTTGGTTACCGTCTTCTCCTTGTCCATTACTCCTTTTTTTATTTCTCTTTCCATTTCTCAATGTGCCACGTTTCTCTGCTAATTCAGTATAGTTTTTCATTCTTCTTTTTCTTTTTCTTTTTTTTTGAGACGGAGTCTGGCTCTGTCGCCCAGTCTGGAGTGCAGTGGCGCGATCTCGGCTCACTGCAAGCTCCGCCTCCCGGGTTCATGCCATTCTCCTGCCTCAGCCTCCTGAGTAGCTGGGACTACAGGCGCCCGCCACCACACCTGGCTAATTTTTTGTATTTTTAGTAGAGACAGGGTTTCACCGTGTTAGCTAGGACGGTCTGTATCTCCTGACCTCGTGATCCACCTGCCTCAGCCTCCCAAAGTGCTGGGATTACAGGCGTGAGCCACCGCGCCAAGCCTCTTCTTTTTCTTTCTAATTTACCTATTTTCCCTTCAGTTTCAAACTCTCTTTCCCTCTAATTTATCTTTTTTGTATTTTATCCTTTTTCTGTCTGATTTATATATTGCATCTCTCGTTCACTCCAGAAGGACCTTTTAAAGCCATCCAGATTCTCTTAGCCCTTGCCTCTTCTGACTGACAATATGGAAGGTCTTTTCCTTTCTGGCCTTTATCCTCACATGTGCTGGCCCATGCAGGATGGCCAAGCCACTCACTGCCACCAGCTCTCCTTTGGATCTTGTGAGGAAAGCATAGTGAAGTACCATTGAGAGGTGTCCACAGACTTTCAATTAAACATGGAAGCTGACAGCACGACCTCTCTTCGTTTTAAAAATAGCTAGGAAGACATGGTTAATATTTTCTCTGTTAAAAGAATTTTATATGGCTTTTAAATGATGTGGTCTTCCATTGAGTTTTTCTTAGGGACCAGTTGTAACCACTCTGCAGAAGCAGGAGGAACCTCCACTCGAAATTTGGTCTGGATGTCAAGACTGATAAAGCCACACATATACCAAAAGAATATGAAAAGGTTTATTATCCACATAATTGAGGCTTTTCTGGGGAGAGCATGGCAGGCCTTGCAAACAGGTCCCAAATGGCTTGAGAACACAAGCAAAGGGACTGGGGCCAGCGTGACAGTTCCCACAAGCTGGCAGGGGCCAGCAAAGAAGAAAAGCTCACCTGCATTCAGATGAGGTAGTTGGCCACCCACAAGACGTAATTTGAACAGCACAGGTAGTACTCCCTTGCCTAAAAAGTGTTCTGCCTCAGGAGTGCCAATGAGCCAGACACACTCAGTAAGTCCTCCTTCAAATTCAGAGATCAAAGATACCCATAACATTTAGAATAACTCTAAAGAAAAAGCATATTTTATGGACCTAGATCCAAGTCCCTTTTTGCCAATTTTGTGACTTTGAGAAATGCACTCATTTCAAAGGCTCAGCTTCTGCATCTGTACAATGGGGATAAATAATACCTATTCCATTTCATCAATTCTAAAATGCATTCTTCCTTTCATTTTAGTGTCTCTGAAAACTGGATACAATTCAAGGACTTCTTATAAATGTAATTGTTGGGTTTTTTTTTCTTAATGGCACATAAAATCACAATGGTGTTTCTTATAATTGATGGCCTCTTAGATTATATCAAATACAATACTTCTTAGGGCTGTTGTGAAGAAAGAAAAAGAAAATATGAAAGCATTGTATTCATTATAAGTGCGAAATAAATGTTTTATATACACCTTTGGGCCTTAGTTTTCCTTATCTGTAAATTGGGAGTAATAATAATACTGACTGCATGGGGTTGTTGTGAGGGTCAAGTAAGTGAATACATGTCAAGTGTTCAAAACTATGCCTGAACCAGAGTAGGAGGACTTAGTCTTATCATTAGTCCAGGACCTTCTGTGACTCATTTGAAGACATGTTGGCCATTGATTCATCCCCCAAACACTGAATGTTTGGTGGGTGTCAGCAGGGTTCTAGAGTCATCCTGACTCTGCCACTTACTCTAAGCAATTTCTGTAGTTTTATACAGATGCCTCTTCTGCATCCATGATACGAGAAGAATAATTGCACCTACTTTGCAAAGTGCAGATGAGCATTAAATGGGTCAGTCCATGGAGAGAGCCTAGTACAGTACCTGGCAAGTGAGAACCCTCAAAAACTGCTAGTTATTTTTAGTACAAATTTCTGCTTTAAAGCAGCATCTGGTCTAGCTAGCCCAGAAACAGAAAATTATAACACCACAAGCTAGGGGTGGCCACTCTTCACACATTGCCCTTGTGTAAGCCCCATCAATGCCCTCAAGTCAAAGACACTCCAGGAACGCATCTGATGTCAGACAGAATTGGTTGCTCTTCATGGTAGATCCGCTCACACCATGAGGATCCATGAAGTGTCTCAGAAAGAGAGCGTTAGAAAGGGCTTGTTATGGGAGTGTTGGCTGATTTCAGCTGAATCAGTATGTTAGCTGATTTCAGGGAGCACTCAAGGAACTGGGGGATCTGTGCGGGATGGAAGCTGTCAGATATAACATAGGGAAATTTAATGATTATCTTCATTTTTATTTAGTGGGTAGGAGGATAGAAGTAGGGCTAGAGTTGGCCAGGCGCGGTGGCTCACACCTGCAATCCCATGTAATCCCAGCACTTTGGGAGGCTGAGGCAGGTGGATCACAAGGTCAGGAGTTCGAGACCAGCCTGGCCAACATGATGAAACCTTGTCTCTACTAAAAAAATAAAAATAAAAATAAAAATACAAAAACTAGCCAGGCATGGTGGCATGCACCTGTATTCCCAGCTACTCGGGAGGCTCGGCAGGAGAATTGCTTGAACCCAGGAGGTGGAGGTTGCAGTGAGCTGAGATCGTGCCACTGCACTCCATCCTGGGCAACAGAGCAACACTCCATCTCAAAAAAACAAAACAAAAAAGAGGTAGGGCTAGAGTTATGATTGAAGAAGAAGCAGTAGTCACTCCCATTAGCCAGGAGAGGGGGGTATTTGGTCATTTTTGCAGTTATACAGTGTCTGTTTTTATCTCTGTTCAGGCATAATTACAGAGTTGTCTTGTTTTTGTCTTGTTCCATCACATCCTTGAAAGTCCTCATCTGATATCAATATTCCGCCTGTGTTCACCAAGGCAACAGCATGACCCAACTGGTAGCAAATAAGCCAGCAATTAGCTATCAGCTGTAGGGTGACCAACAATCCCAGATTGTCGGGGACTGAGAGGCTTCCCAGGATACAGGATTTTCACTCTAAAATGGGGAAAGTCCCAGGCAAACAGGACTGAAGTCAGTCACCAAGCTGCCAGGGCTTTCTTTTTCTCTCTCAGCTTTCACCTTTTTAATAACATGTCCTATGAATTACCCAATTTATACTTTTCTTTATTGACTCATTTGTCTGCATATGAGGATGTGCTTTAGAGGCAGACAAGTCCCATCTCTATCACTTACTAGCCATGTGACCTTGAGCAAGTTTCTCGATGTCTCTGAGTCTTGGTTTCCTCCTCACTAAAATGAGGCTGGTGCATACTCTATGCAAAGGCTTACTTGAGATAATGGCATCCTCAGCAATGCCTTGGACGTCGTAGATGCTCCATTAATGTTACTCCTGTCCTCCCCAACTCCCATCTCTACCCCATTCCTTATCAGTTTTGCACCATTTCTTGCAAAGTCCTTGAATCTACAGTGATATCTCTGAACCTTATTTTTATAGCTCTTAGCACGGCTCCAGGTGCCTAAAAACACTTAAAAAATTAATTTAAAGGATGTTATCTCTGCTCCTTTTTCAGTTCTTCAGTTCCTCCCCTTATTTCCTTATTTCCTTCTTTTTTTTTTTTCGGTTCAGTTTCAATACAGACTGCAAAAATTGCCCATGCCGACTATATTTTAAATCATCATGGCAGGGTATTGGGAAACGTTTTCAACTAGCCATAATCGGGCCTCGGATAAACCTCATGGGCTACCGTACTGCCACCGTGCAAAGCTACCATTATTTCTTATGCTTCTCTATCCCCTTTTCCTGCAGGAAATTCAGACCTGTAAGTAACAACAATTGTAATAAACTACATTTCTAAACCCCTTTGTAGCTTATAAAATGCTTTTGACAAAAGAAAAAAAAGAATCTGAGAGGCAAGTACTATTACTCTCCTGTTTACAGATAAGCAAACTGAGGCTTAGAGAAGCCATGTGCCTGATTCAAAATCACAAGACTAGTAATGAATGAGAACCAACGCTTCGAGTCTCTGCTCTGCTCTAAAACAGCTTTCCTCAGATACTCAAATCCGGATGTCAATGCATCCCCATGCTTCACATACCAAGGGCCATGGATCAGGCCTCTTGACCAGATGTTGCTATTGAGACAAGCAGCTGTCATTTGTAATATCCTGCGCTGTCCCCCGGGGTCCATGGCTCAGTTTCACTTTAAATCCAGCTACGGCTCTTGCCAGACCAATGAAAAACTCCCATTTGAGGCAGAACCACTGAAATCTGATTCAGAGCTCTCTGCTAGTTCTTCCTCTGACTGTCAATTCAGCTTAAGCCCTGGCAGCTGGACTGTCGGGGCTGGATAACTCTAACTTCCCTTGACTTGCCATCTCCTTCCCCATTGCCCAAAGAAGGAATGCCAAAAGGGCTCACACTTGTCGCCCTTTGGAATCCTTTACATGTCATAGCCTAAGCACAAATTACAAATAAGGCTTTGGTATTTAATTCAGACCAGTACCAAAATATTTCCCTGTCTGGAGTTCTTCCATGAAGAAAGCATTTATAGTATGCAGATGCTGGGGGCGTGGGCCTGCAGGCGGCCCAGGAATGCAAGTCAACAGCCTTGAGTCCTACTAGAAGAGGGGTGTGGACACTGGGCGCCTTTCCAGGGTAACCCAAGTAGGTGGAGTTTGTGGTAAGGCAGAAAAAGACTAGGACTTGGGGCTAGCAGAGCCAGGTTTAAATACTAGTTCCCATGTTGACAGGGTGAGTTGCACACGGTGAGTTGCTGCATGCTAAGCATTCAGTCTCTCCTAAGCTCTTCTTCGTAAAAACAAAGCAAGGCCTGTCCCGCCCTTCTCTTTAGGGTGGTCTCGAGGTAATGGACATAAAAGCACTTTAGAAACTGGAAATCGCCAGACAAGCATAGGCTGTTAATATTACAGTGCAATGTGTAAAGTCTGTGATACATTTTTCAGGCAGATTCACTATGCATTCCAATTCTCTTTGGTCTTTGTTTTTCTTCCAGTTCCCTTAATCTGTCTCCCTGCACAAGCTCAAAGTTGCCGAAGAATAGGTCTGCATTTGTTTCATATTTCACGCACTTCTTCAAGCAGTATTCCAACCCAAAAAGATAGTCTGAGGAAGCTTAAGTGATCAAACAGAGAAGGAAAACACTTGGCTCAAAATATGATTTTTGGTTTTTGTTTCTCTAGTCTAGAGGAAAATTTTAGATTTTGATTTGGAGGAGAAAAAACAGAAAAGTTAGAGAAATTGAGGCCAGGCATGGTGGCTGATGCGTGTAATCCCAGCACTTTGGAGGTGTAAGGAACATGGCCGTGCTGCAGCCAAGTAGACATAGGGCAGCAGGCATAGACCGAGGAAAACAGCCTAGAAGACTCAGCGGGATTGGGGCGTACGCACATACTCCCATGTCTCATATAATCATAGCCATGTAGACACAACATAGAGAAGCTCCCCACCTGGCTCTCAGCCACTATTGTCTGTGTAGGTATAAATGTAACACTGACCCTATGAGGGACTGCTGAATAAAGCCATGTCTCAACTACCTGCTGTCTCTCGAGTGTTCTTCCAGCTCCCTGCCCCACATCCACTCACTCTCCTCAGCCCTCAGCTGGGGCTGGAACCTGACCCTGAGCATGACAATTGGCGAACTCGGCAGGATGAGGTGAGTGAGTCTTCAGCCCTTGGGGCTCCCGGGTCGGCTATGTGGCCGCAGCATGGGCTGTGGTACCCAGTGGCAAGAGGTGCTGCTTGGATGGGCCCCAGTGGAAATGTGGGAGGCAGTAACGGGTCTCCCGCTAGTGCGTAGAAGGCACTGAAGCAGCTGGAAGCTCACAGCACCAACAAGGAATGCACCTTTGCTGGCAGTCGGATGAGCATTTCTGACTGCACGAGGCAGAGTACGTGCTCAGTCCCACAGGTAAGGGACCTCCTGGCGCAAGCCACGTGCCTGGGGGCCCAGGTGCACAGCTTGGACCAGGACCTGGGGGTGGGGGACCTGCAGGCACAAGCAGGGCGCTTGGAGGCCCAGATAAACAGCCTGGAACAGGAGTCAGCAATGGCTGTTAGTGCGATCTTCAGCCAGTCGTCCCAGTCGGACACTTCTGTTGGGTCTGATGCTAAGGAGGAGGGGGCTCCTCCACTGCGGGCTCGCCATGTGATCCGTCAGAAGGTAGAACATGAGGAGCCAATGGGACCCCAGGGGAGAGCCCAGGACCCCCTACAACAGTGGTGGAGCACACTTCTTATAGTGCTTATACCCCCACTGAGTTGCAGGAGTTGAGTAAACAGTGTCGGTAGTGCCCAGGGGAGCCCCTGCCAGCCTGGCTACTCCGTCTTTGGGATGAGGGGGCTGATAGCATTTCTTGCTCGCCTCCGAGATGGAGAAGCTGGCCTCTATTAGAGCTCACTCCTCCCTTCGTCAGACACTGCAGCTGTGCCAATCATTGGCACACGGGCAAAGTGTGGACATTAATAGAGTGGCTGATGGCAGCCATATGGACTGTTTGGAATGATGCCAGAGAAATACCAAAAATTGTGAGTAAATGGCAATCATATTCTGATTTGGTGCAGGTACTCCGGGAGATGGGCAGGCTATGTTTGATCTGAATATCCAGGGGCCAGATGATGAACGTTTTACCTCCCACATGAGGGATCTTGTGCTGGGCTCAGCGCCCCCGAGTGCTTTTGGCTAGAGTGCTTTTAGCACCCCCATATATGGGGTGCCACATATATGAAGTGACTACTGGCTGAGGTAGCAGACACAACACAGAAAAGCTCCCCACCTGGCTCTCAGCTACTACTGTTTGTGTAGGGTATAAATTAACGGTGACCCTGTGAGGGGCTGCTGAATTGGCTTGTAGGCCATCGGCCCATTTGGGGCTAAGCGATGTAGCAAGACCTCTGGGAAATAGGTCATCAGAAAGATGTAACTATTATGTGTCAGGTCATGTGCCTTTGGCCACCCCCTGTAATGATGAGGCGGATGCCTTAGCCAAGGTCCGATGGTTAGAGTCGGCACCTACACAAGATGTAGCTTTGTGGCTACACAGGAAACTGGGACAGTTTCTGAACTGATGTACTGAACTGATGTAACAGGTCAGTAGGTGCTGGGGTCTGTCTTTGCCTTCGCAGGACACTTTGGAGGACTGCCGGAAGTGCCAGGCATGCGCCCAGGCATACCCCAGACGGAGACAGCTGCCCACTGTAACACAGCAAGTGACAGTAGGATGGATGCCCTTGACCAGATGGCAAATAGATTACATTGGGCCACTTCCAAAAGCGCAGGGCTACACATATGCACTGACGGCTGTAGACACAGCCTCTGGCTTGTTGTTTGCCTACCCTTGCAAGGTGGCCAACCAGCAACACACCATTCAAACCCTGCAACACTTATGTGCTCTATACGGCCATCCCCTGGCCGTTGAAAGTGATAAGGGAACACGTTTCACTGGACAGCAGGTATAACAGTGGGCACTACAGATGGACATACGATGGGGGTTTCATGTTCCTTATAACCCACAAGCCGCTGGCATGATTGAGTGATATAATGGACTCCTGAAGAACAGGTTACTGTAGCATGTTACTCCCCCATCTTTGCGGGGCTGGAGTTCAAGGTTGGACCTGATGCTTCAAGTTTTGAATGAGTTGCCATGGAAAGGTGGCCCAGCCCTGGTGGAGGCACTGTTACACCAGGCCGCCATGCCCATCCATCTACACACGTCTAGGATGACCTCCTCCGGCCAAGTATGGGGACAAATAGTAATCTATTGTTGCCTGCCCCAGTGCTCCTGAAGGCAGGGGAACAGAAATCCTGGTGTCGGCCATGGAACCTCCAAGCCCTTAGGGGAGGGCCTGCAGTATGACTTACATGTTACTCCTTGGGTATTTAATGTGTAGCCTCTACGATTGACCATCATAGGGGAACAGCCAGGGAAGGGACCCACCTCAGGGGGATATATGTACTGTCTGTGTGGCCTGTTATGAGCTCTCCTGTGACTTTGGCACGGGCACAAGACCCAAAAGAACCATGGGGAGCTGAGAAGTGTGGTTTCATCACCCAGGGCAGAAGCCCTTGATGGCTGTATCGTTATCCAGAGATGAAAAGTTAGCCTGTATGTTGCCTGAGGGACGTGATTTGCCCTGTTAGTTCCTGTGCCTGTTTTGTCATTCCAGTGGTAGATTGGCGGCTCCAACAGCATCGTAGACTGGGCCCACACCTACGCCGAGGTGACCAATGTCTCCAACTGTTGGATCTGCACCACCCTTCCAGCAGCAGCTGCAGACAGCTGGCCCTGGCATGTGCATCCAGCTTCTGTGAAGAACTGGACATAGCTAGAGACTTGAGGTCCCACAGACAATGCGTGGGATGCAGCACAGTGGGCTTTGGATGGGGGCATCGCAAACCCCATGGTGAGCCTGCCCCCTGGCTGACTCACAGTGTCCATGATGAATGGGGCTGGTTAATGGGAAACACGTAGTGCCCCCATTGCAGGTACCATGATGTATAGAGCAGCACCGGGGTAATGTCACTGTAGGATGGTTGCCTGCTGAGGTTTGTGCAAATAAAACATGTGTCACCACACCAAGGGTGTGGAGGAACAAGCGACCTTACCAAGGCCGGGCCCCCATGGACTTTGTGCCCCCTGGGAATTTATGGGTCTGTGGGGACACAGGATGGCCAAATCTGCCAGCCAATTGGACTGGACGTTGTACCTGGGGGTGGCCTTATGTGCCTGCCATCGTGCTTCCCACATTGCCTAGTCACCCACATAATTGGGAGGCACTGCATTCCCACTTTTTCTGAGTGCGGGGCACCCCCTGGTGGTTTTATCCCTTAGCAAGACGTATCCCTGGAGCAGGTGTCATTACTTTGGAAAAGCAGGTTACAGCCTTTGCAAAGCACACAGCTGGGGCCCTGAATTACACCCAAGTTGCTCTCCTTTTGTTAACTAATGAAGTTGACCAGGTCAGGAAGGTGGTGCTGCAAAACACGATGGCCTTAGACATAGCCTTAGACATGCAAGGACATAGGTGGCCCCTGTGCCTTGTAGGGACACAATGTTGTACATTTATCCCTGAAAACCACTGGAATGTAATGGCAGCTTTGCAAGGGGTGTCATAGGAGATTAAGGCAATTGAGCACCTTACTGATGACTCCCTGCAGAGATGGTGGGCGTCTTTTGGGCTCTGGCCTATGTTGGGCTTTCATAATCATAAGTAGCATAGCAGGATATTCCTGGTAGGTTGTTGCTCTCTGTATGGTTGCTGTGGCCTGTGGGTCCAGGGTACTGCCATATGTGCACAGGCCCCCACCAAGAGGATCCCCTTGGCCTAGGGGATGGAGTGTAAGGAACATGGCTGTGCTGTAGCCAAGCAGGCATAGGGCAGCAGGCATAGGCCAAGGTAAACAGCCTAAATGACTCAGAGGGATTGGGGTGCATGCACACACTCCCATGTCTCATATAATCATAGCCATGTAGACACAACATAGAGAAGCTCCCCACCTGGCTCTCAGTCACTATTGTCTGTGTAGGTATAAATGTAACACTGACCCTGTGAGGGGCTGCTGAATAAAGCCATGTCTCATCTACCTGCTGTCTCTTGAGTGTTCTTCCACTTTCCTGCCCACATCTACCCACACCCCTCAGCCCTCAGCTGGGGCTGGAACCTGGCCCTGAGCATGACAGAGAGGCTGAGGCAGGAGGATTACTTTAACCCAGGAGATGGAGACCAGCCTGCGCAATATAGTGAGACCCTGCCTCTACAAATAATAAAAAAATATTAGCCAGGCATGGTGGCACATACCTGTGGTCCCAGCTATTCAAGAGGCTGAGGTAGAAGAATTGCTTGAGTCCAGGAGGCCAAGGCTGCAGTGAGCCGTGGTCGTGCCACTGCACTGCAGCCTGGGCAACAGAGTGAGACCCTGTCTCAAAAAGAAAGAGACAAGTTGAAAATTAAAAACGAAAATTACATCTCACATTTAAGAACGATTGAAAAGAGGTTACATTTATAAAGTTAATTGATATAGTCAAGTAGGAGTTGTGAATTTGCAGCATGAAGAGACAAAATCGTCAAGGCAATATTCCAAGTACTTATGTATCTTTGTTAAGCAAAGATACATTTACTTATCACTACTCAAGTCATAATTACACAACTCAAGTACATTATCATCTCTATCTAGAGCTTTGTCCAGGGAAAAAGAGATTCTCAGAAAACAGGACTCACCTGTGCTTCACCACATCTTGACAACAGTATTATTTTACCCACACAGGGGTTAATACGTGTTCTGGAAACTGACCATATTCTTTATAAGTAATCCACAAAAGACTGAGACAAGGAAGGTTCAGAAATATCTTTCTGAATATTGCCCTTCCCATATGGCCCTGCTTCGGTTCACATAACTCCATGTTATATGTTTCCAGCAGAATCTTTTGTTTTAAGACCTTTCACTGCAACAAGGCAATTTATAGACAAGCCTGTCTGTGAAGAGGTGATGGGCTGGACATGGACTAGCCATATAGCATGAAACCCTTCTGCAACACTAACCATCTCACATATAATGGAATTTGGATTTGGCAGTTAAATCTTGGACTCATTCCAGAAGATTTAGTTCAGGAAATACCACAGGTTCTCACGACCGTGCAGCAGCTTCACTTTCAAGGCCAGATGGGGTTTAGTGTCAGGAATGCAGACATGGGGTGTCAGAAAATTTCCAGACGGCCACCAGATGGCCTCACTGTTCAGAACCACATTATACTGTATGTTTAAGTTACAGTTTTAGTCCTTGAAGCCAGATGATGGGCCCAGAGGTATATTTTAAAGGTTGCTATTAAAATCACAATCATCAAGTGACAGATTTTTTTGTTATTCACTAGGTTTTTAACCTAGTTTACCAATAACAATGCGGGTGTCTAATTTCTAGAATCTCCAGGGGAAGGAAATAGAATATTACACATTTTTTACTCTAATCTTAGAGCCAAAATATTTTCTGTACAATGTTATATACTTTTGTTGAGTTTCCTTGGAATCTGGATGATATTATTGACCACAGTGATCAATCTACTATTTAATGAGTATATTTTTTTAAAAAGTGATATGCTGAAAGCCCTTTAAACATATTATAAATTGCTTCTGCAAAAGGTTGCAATTAGTGTTAGACTAACAGACAAGATGAGAATATCCATCACCTGTACTTCATCATCATTCAGTATATCTTTTTTTTTTTTTTTTTTGAGACGGAGTCTCACTCTGTCACCCAGGCTGGAGGGCAGCGGCACGATCCTGACTCACTGCAACCTCTGCCTCCTAGGTTCAAGCGACTCTCCTGCCTCAGCCTCTGAAGTAGCTGAGATAACAGGCACCTGCCACTACACCCAGCTAAGTTTTCTATTTTCAGTAGAGACGGGGTTTCACCATGTTGTCCAGGCTGGTCTCGAACTCCTGACCTCAGGTGATCCACCTGCCTTGGCCTCCCAAAATGCTGGGATTACAAGCATGAGCCACTGTGCCTGATCCAGTATATCACTTTTTTACATATTTATTTTGTGTACAATATTCCCTAGGGTTTCGGTGAAATCTCATATCACATGCTATGAGCTAGGGAATCAGCTTAATTGGAAAAAGAAGAAATTTTCAAGGCCAGGTTCAGCTTGACAAAAGCCCCCCACAGTTGCTCCTGTAATCTATAAAGAGGCATACCAGGGATGTTAGCTGGCTCTTCCTTCTTCTATGATAAGCATGCGAGAACAGCCTTATCAGTATACCAAGCAGTGTGGTTTAGGGTTGCCTGCTATTTACAAGAGTTATTTAGAATGCCAGACACTCAGCGCCTAGGGACTCTGGAGCCTGTAGGATGTTTCAGCCCATTGCCAACACGCCGTCGGCAGGGAATGAAAGCACCAGTTACATGAGAAGACGAGCTTGGGCACTGCCCCTCCAACTGGGAGAAGGGCAAGAACCCGAGTCCTAATTACCCTTTGGCCAGGCCACCCAGATAAGCTCACTGGGTTATGTGGGACAATTATACTCCCTGCATAAAATTTGGCCATTTGATTAAGCAAAAAGCAGAAATAAACATTTTTACTTTCATTTCTTTGATTACTAACTTATATGTGCTTTTTTACATTTTTATTGACCAGTTGTATTCTTTCAGTGATCGATTTATACACTTTGCCCACTTTTCTTTGGGGATATTAATATTTTACTCTTTAATTCATAAAATAGTTATTATATAGAATGTCTTTTAATCCAATAAGATCATCATGTAGTTTTTCTTATTAGATCTATTGATAACATATTTTGCATTAATATAGAGGATATTTGTTGATCGTTTCCTCAGTATCCACACTCGCCCCTTCCCTGTAGTATCCTAATGCTTGTTTGGGGATCCAAGTGGTACCAGAAAAGCTGATTAGACCCCCAACTCCAGGTGGGACATAGATCTTGACCAACCAAGTCATGGCCCTCACCAACACGGTTGGTACAAGGGTGAGCATGTGACCCAAATCATTCTAATCAGGGGAAATCTCAAGATTCTTGCTATAAATGCTGACACAAAGAGACAATCCCTACTTCTCACTAAATAAAAATATTGAAGCACACAACCTCAGAAGCCACTGGCAGCCAACCTGGGGACTCGGTTTAGGATGAAAGTCATAGCAAAGAAGACAGGGCAGAGAACAAATAGTTTTTGGCATAATATTATGGAGCTACCAGATCAAGCCTCACCTGAGGGGACCCTACTTCTGGATATTTTAGTTCCATGAAGCCAAGAAGATATACTGAGCAGTACACACTGGAATAGCCACCCTTGTTGGACACGGGTGACATCATTCTTTTTTTTTTTTTTAATTTTAAGTTCCAGGGTACATGTGCAGGATGTGCAGGTTTGATACACAGGTAAACGTGTGCCATCCCCTAGGTATTAAGCCCGTCATGCATTAGCTATGTTTCCTGATGCCCTCCTCTCACCCCTCACCCTCCCCCGACAGGCCCTAGTGTGTGTTGTTCCCCTCCCTGTGTCCATGTATTCTCATTGTTCAGCTCCCACTTATAAATGAGAACATGCAGTGTTTGGTTTTCTATTCCTGCATTAGTTTGCTGAGGATCATGGCTTCCAGCTTCATCCATGTCCCTGCAAAGGACATAATCTCATTCCTTTTTATGGTTGCATAGTATTCCATGGTATACATGTACCACATTTTCTTTATCCAGCCTATCACTGATGGGCATTTGGGTTGATTCCATGTCTTTGCTATTGTGAATAGTGCTGCAATGAACATACATGTGCATGTATCTTTAAAATAGAATGATTTATATTCACATCAGTCTTATTACTCAGATGCCTACTCTAATTGGTTAATACCTATGCTGTAGTGGCTGTTAAATATTTTTAATATCATCCTTATATGTGCCAGGAATTATCCTTTATTATTAAGCTAGTTTGAGTAAGGTTTGGCTTTTGGGTTTTGTTGTGTTTTTTTCTTTTTCATCTACAGCATATTCAGCAGTACCTCTAAGACACCGATTTTTTCAAAATCTAATAGAAGCTTTCATTAGGCTGGGGCTGGTGGCTCACACTTGTAATCCCAGCACTTGGAGAGGCTGAAGTGAGAGAATTGCTTGAGGCCAGGAATTCAAGACAAGCCTGGGCAACATAGTAAGACCCCATCTCTACAAAAAAATTTTAAAATTATCCAGGCATGGTACTGTGCACCTGTAGTCCTAGCTACTTCAGAGGCTGAAGGAGGAGAATCACTTGAACCCAAGAGTTGGAGGTTACAGAGGGTTATGACTGTGCCACTGCACTACAGCCTGGGCAACAGAGTGAGACCTTACCTCAAAAAATAAAAATAATAACAATAGCGGCTGGGCTCAGTGGCTCATGCCTGTAATCCTAACACTTTGGGAGGCTGAGGCAGGCGGATCACGAGGTCAGGAGTTCAAGACCAGCCTGGCCAATGTGGTGAAACCCCGTCTGTACTAAAAATACAAAAACTAGCCGGGCGATGTGGCACCTGCCTGTAATCCCAGCTACTCGGGAGGCTGAGGCAGAAGAATCGCTTGAACCTGGGAGGTGGAGGTTGCAGTGAGCCGAGATCATGCCACTGCACTCCAGCCTGGGTGACCAAGTGAGACTCCATCTCAAAAAAAGAAGAATAATAATAACAATAGCTAATACTTTTACTGAGTAATTACCATATGTCTAGACACTATTCTAAGTTTTATAGATGTTAACACCCCTAAAACTATTACCATCTCCATTTTAGAGATAAGAAAATTAAGGCACAGAAAGGTTAAATAATTTGTTCAAAGCTTAACATCTAGAAGAGCTGGGATTTGAACTCAAGAATTCTGGCTCCAGAAGCCATGCTTTTATTCACTATACTATAACACTCTGCTCTGAAAGATCCTTGACAAAGTGAGGAATCATTAAAAATACACATACTTTAAAAATTTTGTTCTAACTTAAAACATGTAAGACAACATTGATCTGCCAAGCTGGGGGAAGGATTATTACAGATTAAGTATCTCTTATCCAAAATGCTTGGGACCAAAATTCCAAAATTTTGGATTTTGGAACTTTTTGGATATTGGAATATCTGCAAACATATAATGGCATACCTCGATGATGGGACCCCAGTCTAAACACAAGCTTAATTTATATTTCTTGCTATAAACGCTGACACAAAGACAATCCTTATTTCTTGCTAAATAAAAATATTGACTCACATGACCTCCTTCTTTTAATCTATATGTATACTTTACACACATAACCTGAAGGTAATTTTACACAATATTTTAAATAATGTTGTGCATGAAACAAAGTTTATGTTAAGTACTTATGCATGGAATTTTCCATCTGTATCATCATGTTGACACTCAAAAATTTCAAATTTTGGAGCATTTCAGATTTCAAATTTTCAGATTAGAAATGCTCAACCTGACCGAGCGCAGTGGCTATGCCTCTAATCCCAGCAATTTGGGAGGCCAAGGTGTGCAGATTACCTGAGGTCAGGAGTTCGAGACCAGCCTGGCCGACATGGTGAAATCCTATCTCTACTAAAAATACAAAAATTAGCCAGACATAGTGGTGGGCCCCTGTAATCCCAGCTACTTGGGAGGCTGAGGCAGGAGAATTGCTTGAACCTCAGAGGCGGAGGTTGCAGTGAGCCAAGACTGCACCATTGCACTACAGCTGGACAACAAGAGCAAAATTTCGTCTCAAAAAAAATTAATAAATAAAGGAATGCTCAACCTGTATTCTTCTTTGTTTCCGCTTCTTCCTGGGTACATGGTGAAACCACATTCCTCATCTTGCCTGCAGTTAGCTATAATCATGTGCCTAAGTTATAGCCCTTGAAACGTGAACCCAAGTGATGTGATCACTTCCCAGGCTTGACCCACCCATGAGAACTTCAACATGGTAGCCTTCGTGCTTTCTTTCCTTCTGTGGCTTAATGCATTAGAGCATGGCCACCTTGGAAGCCATATGTTGAAAATGTCAGAGCCAAAAGGTAGAAGTAGCCTGATGCCTATCCACCAGGAACCCATTTTAGATTTGATGTAACTAAGAAAACTGCTAATTGTATTAAGCCATTGAGATTTAGGGGTTTGTCTAGTATAACCAAAACTAGCATTGTCCTAACTAGTTTTGAAACTAACTAATAACTTCTTTGAGTATCAGTTTCCTAATTAGAATTCTATATAATCTTTCTTACCTAAATCAAACCCCTAATGCATTGTTATTTCCGATTTAGCTTCTTTAAAGAAAATAATTTCAAATTGCTCTTAAAATAAGTACAGGATTCGCCAGGCATGGTGGCTCATGTCTGTAATCCCAGCTCTTTGGGAAGCCGAAGCTAGTGGATCATGAGGTCAAGAGATCGAGACCATCCTGGCTAACACGGTGAAACCCCGTCTCTACTAAACATACAAAAAATTAGTCGTGTATGGTGGCACATGCCTGTAGTCTCAGCCACTCAGGAGGCTGAGGCGGGAGAACTGCTTGAACCCAGGAGGCGGAGGTTGCAGTGAGCCGAGATCACGCCACTGCACTCCAGCCTGGGTGACAGAGCAAGACTCTGTCTCAGAAAAAAAAAAAAAAAGTACAGGATTCTAGAGTTTTGTGACTTCTTCCCAAATTTTACAGTTGTCTCATTCTCACCTAATTTAATTTTTAATGGATCACTTGTATTGAGTTCATCTGATACATTCAATTTAGTTTTCATAGGAACAATTCTTTTTCCATGCTCATATTTCATCAGTTTACATAAATATTTAATTGGATTCCATAAATATATTAACAAATACAATTGACATAAACTTGTTTGGAAACCTGTTATTATAGGAACTGAACTGCCAGGGAACATGAAGGCAAATTAGCCATAAGGATTCATCTTTCTGTGGACAGAAGTCAATGTTTTATAGACAAAATGATGAACTTTTCATAATCTGGTGAATCAGTTAAGTAGAGATTGATCAACTGAATATAATTGAGTTTAATTTTCCTATTTTTTTCCATTACATATTTCTCATATGTATTTGCACATAAAATTGTTCTATAGTTTGATATTTTTGTTGTTTACATATCAGGTCCAAATGGTGAGGCTGTGCTAACTGTATAGAATGAATTTGTTGGTATCATTTATTTCTAAGTAATTAACAGAGCATAAGATTTATATGTTTCTTGAAGAAACAAAATAATCAGATCTGGGAATCTCTCTGTGAGGTAATTATTTTATAATTTCTTTCAGGGTTGTTTTTCTATTCAGATTGTCACTTCTTGAGTCAATTTTATTAATATGTTTTCTCAGAAAACCATCTACTTCATTGGGGAGATTTTCAAATGTATTAGCATTATGTCAAGCATAACATTCTCTTCTAAATTGTTTAATTATGGAAATTGTCTTAGTCTGTTTGTGTTGCTATCACGAAATACTTGAGAGTGGGTAACTTGGAAAGAGGTTTATTTTGCTCATGGTTCTACAGGCTGGACAGTTCAAGGGCATAGCTTCTGGCAAGGCTTTCAGTGCTGCATTGTAACATGGTGAAGAAGGTCAAAAGGGAAGCAAACATGTGAAGACACAAACCTAAGGGACATCCTAGCTTTTTAACAACCCACTCTCGCGGGAACTAATCCATTCCAGCAGGAACTAAAAACTAATCAGTCTCACCTGTGTGAGAACTTACTCACTACCTTGAAAAGGAAACCAAGCCATTCATGAGGGAGCCACCCCATAAATCAAACACTTTCCAATAGGCCCACCTCCAAACATTGCCACCCAAGGGACCAAATTTCAACATGAGTTTTGATGACGACAAACAAACCATATTCAAACCATAGCAGAAATGCTTAAGCATACATATAAGTGGTTAGAATAGTATAATGAACACCCAAGCACCCATTACCAGCTTCAAAAGTAATCATCATTTTCGCCAATACTCCTTTGCCTATTTCCCTATTACTTTTTTAAGCACAGCACTGTGATTTAAAACAAACCCCAGATTTCCTGTTACTCATCCATATACATTTCAATAATTCTCACAGAAAAGAACTTTTTTATATAAAAGTTTAAACTTTTCTATGTCTAAAATTTTACCTCATTTTTAATTTTTTGTTTTCTCTCTTCTATTTTTCCCAAGATTTTCTTAAAGACATTGGTTTCTCAGAGTCATCTCTTGCATTAATATCAACTCTGCAGTGCTTCTGTTTTCAATGATTTCTGTTAATTTAATATTTCATTCTTACTACTGCTCTCCTTAGGTTGGTTCAGTTTCTTTTTCTCAGGTTGAATGCTTGCTTGTTAAATAATGAATTCCAGCTGGGGGCGGTGGCTCACGCCTGTAATCCCAGCACTTTGGGAGGCCAAGGTGGGCAAATCACTTGAGGTCAGGAGTTCGAGACCAGCCTGGCCAACATGGTGAAACTCCGTCTCTACCAAAAATATGTAAATTATCTGGGCATGGTGGTGCGCACTTGTAATCCCAGCTACAAAGGACACCGAGGCAGGAGAATTGCTTGAACCCAGGAGGTGGAGGCTGCAGTGAGCCAAGATCGTGCCACTGCACTCCAGCCTGGGTGACAGAGCAAGACTTCATGCCAGAAAAAAAGAAATATAATAATAATCAATTTGCTTCTGAACACACCTTCAGCCTCATCCCTTATGATGTGCTCATATTCTATGTTTTCCAAATAGTCTATAATTGTGGTTTTTAATTTCTACTTTAAACCATAAATTATTTAAATTGTTGCTTCTCTTTCCTTTTTTCTCATTTCTAAGTGCATGTAAGGTTTTTTAAATGTTTATATTAATTTTGTAGTATTTATTTCCCTTTGCCCACTCCCATGTCCTAGTATTTATTATTATATCACATATAATAATGCTACATTATTATAAAAATATATTTTTTGAAACAGGTTTTTACTCTGTTGCTCAGGCTGGGGTGCAGTGATGTGATTGCAGCTCACAGTAGCCTCAACCTCCTGGGCTCAAAGTATCCTCCCACTTCAGCCCCCTGAGTAGCTGGGACTATAGATACACGCCACCATGCCCAGCTAATTTCTTAATTTTTTTCTAAAGATGGGGTCTTATTATGTTGCCCAGGCTGGTCTCAAACTTCTGGCCTCAAGCGATCCTCCTGCCTCAGCTTCCCAAAGTGCTAGGATTACAGAAGTGAGCCATCACACCCAGCCAAAAATTATTTTATTTATTTATTTATTGAGATGGAGTCTTGCTCGTCGCCCAGGTTAGAGTGCAGAGGCATGATCTCAGCTCACTGCAACCTCCACCTCCCAGGTTCAAGTGATTCTCCTGCCTCAGCCTCCCGAGTAGGGGGAGATTACAGGAACATGCCACAATGTTCAGCTAATTTTTTGTATTTTTAGTAGAGACAGGGTTTCACCATATTGGCCAGCCTGGTCTTGAACTCCTGACCTCAAGTGATTCACCCACCTCAGCCTTCCAAAGTGCTGGGATTACAGGCATGAGCTACCGTGCCTGGCTTATTATTTGCTAAATCAGCAGGAGAACTAAAGCAATAGATTCTAGATCTGTGCTGTTCAATACAGGAGCCAAATGTAACTGCTGAATACAGTTGACCCTTGAACAACACAGGTTTAAACTGTGCAGGTCCATCTATACACGGATATTTTTCTGCCTCTGCCACCTCTGAGACAGCAAGATCAACCTCTCCTCTTTCTCCTCCTCCTCAGCCTCCTCAACATGAAGAGGATGAGGATGAACACTTTTATGATGAGGTACTTCCACTTATGAAGAATACTTATAATCTTCTTTATAATTTTCAATAACATTTTCTTTTCTTTTTTCTCTAGCTTTTTCTATTGTAAGAATTATAGTATATAACACATATAACACAAAATATGTGTGAATCAACAGTATGTTAGCAGTAAGGCTTCTGGTCAACAGCAGGCTATTAGTAGTTAGGTTTGGGATAGTCAAAAGTTATACATGAATATTCAACTATGTGAAGGGTCAGCACCCCAGCCCCATATTGTTCAAGGGTAAACTTGAAATGTGCCTAGTCTCAAATGAGATGTGGTTTAGTACGAAACAAAAAAGAAGGTGCTATATCTCAATAATACTTTAATATTGACAACATTTGGAAATGATAATATTTCAGATATAATGGGTTAAATAAAATATATTATTGAAATTAAAGCCAAACAAGCGCACTACAAAAAAAGAAAATTACAGGCCAATATTCCTGATGTACATTGTTGCAAAAATTCTCAATGAAATATTAGCAAACCAAATTCAACAACACATTACAAGAATCATTCACCATCACAAATGGGATTTATCCCTGAGATGCAAGGATGATTAAACATATGCAAATTAATAAATGTGATATTCTATATTAACAAAGTAAAGAATATATAACATATCATTTTAATAGATGCAAAAAAAGGCATTTGGCAAATTTCACCCTCTTTTATGATAAAAACTCTCAGCGGATTAGGTATAGAGAAAATGTGCCTCAACTCAATAAAGGCCATATGGGAGAACTCATAGCTAACATCATACTTAGTGGTTAGAAAACTTTTAAAAAAATAAAATAACAGTGAAAAATTGAAACCTTTTTCCTCCAAAATCAGGGACAAGAAAAGGATGCCCATTTCCACCACTTCTTTTCAACATAGTACTGGAAGTCCTAGCCAGAGCAATTAGGCAAGAAAAAGAAATAAAAGGCATCCTAATAGGAAAGGAAGAAGTGAAATTGTATCTGTTTGCTGGCAAAATAATCTAATATACAGAAAATCCTAAAGATGCCATCAAAAAAGCTGTTGGAACAGATAAATGAATTTAATAAAGTTGTAAGATACAAACTCAACACACAAAAATCAGTAGTGTTTCTATACACCAATAACAAACTATCCAAAAATTAAATTAAGAAAACATTCCCATTTACAATAGCAACAGAAAAATAAAATACTTGGGCATAAATTTAACCAAGGAGGTGAAAGACCTATATGCTGAAAACTACAAAACACTGATGAAAAAGAAATTGAAGAAAACACGAATAAATCAAAAGATACTCCATGTTCACAGATTGGAAGAATTAATATTAAAATGTCTATACTTCCCAAAGCATTCTACAGATTCAGTGCAATCCTTATCAAAATTCCATTACATTTTCACAGAAATAGAAAAAAAACAATCCTTTAAATCCACATGGAATTACAAAAGACTCTGAAAGCCAAAACAATCTGGAACAAAAAGAACCAATCTAGAGGCATCCCACTCCCTGATTTTAAAATATGTTTTAAAGTGATTGTAATTAAAACAGCATGGTACTGATGTAAAAAAAGATACATCAAACAATGGAACAGAATAGAAAGCCCAGAAATAAAACCCACACTTCATAGTCAATTGATTGTTGACAAAGTTGCCAAGAACACACAATGGGAAAAGGACAGTCTCTTCAAGAAATGGTGTTGGAAAAACTGGATATCCACATGCAGAAGAATACAATTGGAATCTTACCTCACACTAAATACAAAAATCAACTCTAAATGAAATAAAGGCTTATATATAAGACCTGAAACTGTAAAACTACTGGAAGAAAACATAGGGGAAAATCTCCATGATATCAGTCTGGGCAATGATTTTTGGATATGATGCCAAAAGCACAGGTAACAAAAGCAAAAATAGATAAATGAGGTTGCACAAAATTAAAAAGCTTCTGCACCACAAAGGAAACAATTAATGAAATGAAGAGACAACTCATAGAGTGGGAGAAAATATTTGCAAATCATACATCTGATAAGGGGTTAATATCCAAAATGTAGAAAGAACTCAAATAACTCAATAGCAAAGAAACCAATAATCCAATTAAAAAATGGGCAAAAGACCTGAACAGACATTTCTCAAAAGAAAACTTAAAAACAGCTAAAATATTCATGAAAAATTGCTCAACATCATTATCATTAGGAAAATGCAAATTAAAAAATGAGATACCACCTTTTAAAGAGGCTATTACCAAAAAGCTGAAAGATAACAAGTCTTGGTGAGAAGAGAGGGAAAGGGAACCCTTGTACACTGCACACAACCTGTAGCACATTGAACAAGTTGGATTTATTACCAGTTGCAGTGGGAGAGAATGCAGGCTGTTGGGAATCATGGGGAATGTCAGCATGAAAATGACAGAAAGGACTTGCTATAGGATCTGGATTTTTGGATTCTCTCTGAATTTGGCAGTGTCAAAAAGCAGGGGAAATTTTACAATTGCATATCTCATGAAGTCTTATTTACAGGGAGGGCAGGCTAGAGCAAGCCTAGAGATGTTCTTCTGCCTCTGTCATTCCTGAGACAGCAAGACCAACCTCTCCTCTCCTCCTCCTCAGCCTACTCAATGTGAAGATGACAAGAATGAAGACTTTTACGATGATCCACTTCCACTTGATGAATAGTAAATATATTTTCTCTTCCTTATGAGTTTCTTTTACTTTTTTTTTTGAGACGGAGTCTCGCTCTGTTGCCCAGGCTGGAGTGCAGTGGTGTGATCTCGGCTCACTGCAACCTCCACCTCTCAGGTTCAAGCAATTCTCCTGCCTCAGCCTCCCAAGCAGCTGGGATTACAGGCATGCGCCACCACACCCGGCTAATTTTTGTATTTTTAGTAGAGATGAGGTTTTGCCATGTTGGCCAGGCTGGTCTTGAACTCTTGACCTCAAGTGATCTGCCCACCTCGGCCTCCCAAAGTACTGGGATTACAGGTGTGAGCCATCACGCCCAGCCCTTATGAGTTTCTTAATAACATTTTCTTTTCTCTATCTTACTTTATTGTAAGAATGCAGTATGATATATATATATACATATATATATATACACACACACACAAAATATGTGTGATTCAACTGTTTATGTCATCAGTAAGGCTTCTAGTAAACAGTGAGCTATTCATAGTTAAGTTTTGGGGGAGTCGAAAGTAATTTAAAAATTTTCAATTCTCCAGGGTCAGCAACCCTAACTCCCACATTGTTCAAGGGTCAGCTGTAGACAGACCCACGTCTACATCTATGTGTACAAACTGGAGCTAGTTCAGGGTACAATGGCCCAGACTAGTTTGAAGCTATTTTAGGGCAAAGCCCATAGTTTTAAGCAGAAGGACTTAAACCCATAACATATGAGGAAGAGTTGATAGAATTAAAGATGCCCATTGTAAAGAAAAGATTTGGTGGCAGGAGCGGAGGGTGGTGTTCCAGTGGGAGTGTAAATATAATGGTCTTCACATATTTGAAAGCTATCATATAGAAGGGAAATTGGCCTTGTTCTAAATGGCAAATGTAAGGTAAGAACCAGAACCAATAGGTGGAAGCTTTAAGAAAGCAAATATGGACCTTCTAACGGAGGTGGCCCCATTTAGGTCAGACCACCACTGGCAGTGTCTTCGTGCGAATAATGAACAGCAGGGATTTTGATGGACGGTATTTGAGAATCCACAGGATGATTCATCTAGAAGACCTTTAATGTCCTTCCCAATCTTAAAATTTAATGATGCAAAGAAAGATTTAGGAGGAAACTATGAAAACATGACAACTAAATGTAATGTGGGACCAAAGGTTGGATTCTGACCACAAAAAGAACATTCATTAGGAAAATTAAGGAATCTCAAAATTTGAATAAGGTCTATAGATTGGTTAATAATATTGTATCAGCCAGGTGCAGTGGCTCATGCCTGTAATCCTAGCACTTTGGGAGGCTGAGGCGGGTGGATCACCTGAGGTCAGGAGTTCGAGACCAGCCAGGCCAACATGGTGAAACCCTGTCTCTACTAAGACTACAAAAATTAGCTGGGAGTGGTGGTAAGAGCATGTAATCCCAGATACTAGGGAGGCCGAGGCAGGAGAATTTCTTGAACCCGGGAGGCGGAGGTTGCAGTGAGCTGAGATCACGCTACTATACTCCAGCCTGGGCGACAGACTCTGTCTCAAAGAGACTGTCTCAAAAAAAAAAAAAAAAACTATCAATGTTACTTACTTTCCTAGTTTTAGTAGTTATACTATGGTTATGTAAGAAGTGAACATTAGGAGAAGCTGAAGGAAGAATATATGGGACTCACTGTACTATTTTTGCAACTTTTCTGTAATCATAAAATTATTTCAAAATAAAAACTTTTTAAACCCTATCTCTGCTATTTATTAGCATCATTGTATTGCACAAGTTGGTTAACTTCTCTGACATACAATTTCCTTATTTTTGTAGAATAAAGATAAAATTCCTATATTGCACAATTGTTAAAATTAAATGAAAGAATATTGCAATACACTTTTGTCAGAGTGCCTGCACATAGAAATGGGTCAATAAATGTTTTTATTACTTTAAAAAAATTAAATAACAATATCAAAAACTTTAGAAACAAGTCTATAATACCAAAGTTCTAGAGAATAGTGTGTTGCCCACCTACTCCTCCGGACTAGCCTCTCTGGAATTTACCTAAAATTATTGTTTACTTATTAAGTTTATCAAATGTGCTAAGCTCATTAGTGTACAAACAGAAAACAGTTTCATGTTTCTCTGATAGCCCCTTCAGAATATGATCCATCGCAGCACCCTTCCCCACCTCTGGGCAATATCTCAGGCTTATCTCATAGATTTTGAAATTACTTTCAAGAATGAAAACTCATTAAACATTTCTATTAAAAACTTCAGGCCAGGCACCGTGGCTCATGTGTGTATTCCCAGTGCTTTGGGAGGCCAAGGAAGGGGGATTGCTTAAGGCCAGGAGTCCAACACCAGCCTGGGCAACATAGCAAGACCCCATCACTACAAAAAAATTAAAATTAGCTAGGTATGGTGGTGCATTCTTATAGTCCTAGCCACTCAGGAGGCTGAGGCAGAAGGATCTCTTGAGCCTAGGAGTTTGAGGTTACAGTGAGCTATGATCAGATCACTGTACTCCAGCCTGGGCAATTGAATGAGACTCTGTCCCTGGAAAAAAAAAAAAAAAAAGAAAGAAAGAAAAAAAATACTTCAATCGTGTACTCAGTGCAGTCTCAGCCTAGTGTGGTGACCTACAGCATGTGAAGGAGGAACTGTCTGCTCTTCTTCCATCTCCTTCACATGCCTCCCTCTCGCTCTGCTGTGTCTGGGCTCTCCAGGGTCTAGTCAGGGAGCAGGGGGACTAAGGGAAGAAGGACAAATATATCTTTGTGGCAGATGCTCTTGTAATACAGTATACCATGGCCTTGGGGTAGGAGGAGCCCACATGCTGGCTCTCTCCAATGGGAACCATTTGTGGGGCTTTTGAAGGCTCTCTGGGGGGACCACCTGGCTGAAAAACTCCCTTCAAAGCCAGTGCACTCTCCCACTTCTCCCAGAAGTTTTTTTTTTTTTTTCTTTTTTTTTTTTCTTCTTTTTTTTTGAGACAGAGTCTCCTTCTGTTGCCCAGGCTGGAGTGCAGTGGTGCAATCTCAGCTCACTGCAACCTCCTCCTCCCAGGTTCAAGAGATTCCCCTGCCTCAGCCTCCTGAGTAGCTGGGATTACAGACATGCGCCACCATACCCAGCTAACTTTTGTATTTTTAGTAGAGATGGGGTTTCATCACGTTGGCCAGGCCAGTCTCAAACTCCTGACCTCAAGTGACCACCCACCTTGGCCTCCCAAAGTGCTGAGATTACAGGCATGAGCCACCATGCCCAGCCTTCTCCCAGAAGTTTCTTGCAAATTTCTCAGCTCCTGCTCAGAAGTACAGCACATAACAGCTCATTGCTGGGGTCCCTTCACCCCATAGGGAACACTTCTGATTCAAGGCCAGCTGTTTTCCATTGTAGCGCCTCGGAAACGCATGCCCTCACCATTACAAATTCTGGCAGTGTAAACAGGTTCCACTACGACCCTCTCATTTAGGATTCCCTGGTGGTTTCAACCAACCCCCCCAAATCCCAGACTCACCAGGCAGGAAGCAAACCCTAGTTTCCATTCATTTATGTCCCTAAATGCCGGAAGACACCAACCCACTCCTTCATAATCTCTCCTCCTCCACTCTAGTCCAATCCCAGGACACCACAGGAGCCCTGAACTCTCTCAAGAGTTTCCCCAGAGGAAGAGAATGGGAAATGCCATGACACTATCCCTACCCCAAAGCCACTTTCTAATTCCCTGCCTCCTTTTCAGCTGGAGGATATGACTGAGGTTGATAATCACCATACTAGTTTTGCTGTCACTTCATAATTTCTGCATGGATATGTCTGTGCTAATATCCTATTCAGAAATCTGGTGATAATTATCACCTTTTGCTCTCAACTTTGCAGATTCAGATAAAATTTCAAGACACCATGAAAAGTCCCATTTGATATTCTGTTACACTTAAAACACACCATGACACTTTCCATATGAGCTCTCAGCCCTTATCAGGGCTGTCTGCAGATGACACAATGGGAAACAGAGAAGCTGTGACTATTGGCAGAGTACTGCGTCTGGGCTGCTGAGATAAGACTTTTGGAAAGATTCAAACCACAGGCTTTTGCAATAGTTACACAATCACTTCCACCCCACCCTCAAGCTGAATGCCTTCCAGAAAGCAGAACATTCTTTAGGAGGTGATTATATAACTAAAACAGAAAAGGTTGTAACTGATGTGTGGGAATATCATTTAAGGGTTTTAAAATATATCAAATCAGAATGAAACACTTAATTAGGACAGGATAGCTTTTTATAGTTAAAGGTGATGCTGTAGAGACGGAATTTAAATCATTCTGAATTACCCAAGGACCACCTTATGGAAACTACAGGGAAGCCAGTTTGGGACTCAAAAATATGCATTCATTCATTCACTCATTCATTCACTGACTCCCTGCAAGGCTTCAGGCTCTGAGTTGGGGCTGATGTTGACGCAATGGTTAAGATTTGTTCCCTGCCCTCAAAAGAACTCAGAGAAAATCTCCATAACAGAATAAGGTGCCACCAGAGAAGAAATCATTATTCGAAAAAGATACTTGCACACGCATGTTTGTAGCAGCACAATTTACAATTGCAAAATCATGGAACCACCCCAAATGCCCATCAATCAATGAGTGGATAAAGAAACTGTGGTATATATATATATGATGGAATACTACGCAGCCATAAAAAGGAATGAATTAACAGTATTTGCAGTGACCTGGATGAGACTGGAGATTAATACTTTAAGTGGAGTAACTCAGGAATGGAAAACCAAACATCCTAAGTTCTCACCAATATGTGGGAGCTAAGCTATGAGGATGCAAAGGCATAAGAATGATACAGTGGACTTTGACGACTTGTGGGAAGACTGAGAGAGGGGTGAGGGATAAAAGACTACCAGTATGGTGCAGTGTATACTGCTTGGGTGATGGGTGCACCAAAATCACACAAATCACCCTAAAGAACTTACTCATGGCCGGGCGCAGCGGCTCACGCCTGTAATCCCAGCACCTTGGGAGGCCAAGGTGGGCAGATCACCTGAGGTCAGGAGTTTGAGACCAGCCTGGCCAACATGGTGAAACCCCGTCTCTACTAAAAATACAAAAATTAGCCAGGTGTGGTGGCGGAGGCCTGTAATCCCAGCTACTCAGGAGGCTGAGGCAGAAGAATCACTTGAACCTGGGAGGCAGAGGTTGTGGTGAGCCGAGACTGCACCATTGCACTCTGGCCTGGGCAACAAGAGTGAAATTCCATCCCAAAAAAATGTAAAAAGAGAACTTACTCATGTAAGCAAATACAACCTGTATTCCAATAACTTATGGAAAATTTTTGAAAATTAAAAAAGAAAAAGAAAAAAATTTTTTTCATCATTAAAAAAAACTCATTTATATATTTTTTTAAAAAAATAAGTACTGAGATCCCCTAAGGATCTGCCATATATGTATCCTGGAAGACCAATGAGGAGGGAGGATTCAAGTTCAAAGAGCGGGAGAAGAGAAGCAGTGAAACAGCTGATCTTTAGGGTGCCTTCTATCCTTGCAAACCTGAGGCTCTGTTTGTGCTCTGGAAGGCTCAGGCGTAAGCCATGATGTCCTGCTGGCCATGTGCTGAAGGAGCTGACTTGGTCCGTTGGATGTTTGCTACACAGGAGGTTTTTGCAGAGTAGGACTGGCTAGGTTAAAAAAAGGAAAAAAGAAAGAAAAAAAAATAGCTCTCAACTTCTAGATCCTCCTACCTGGCTAATCCCAGAGCATCTAGCAAGTGAGACAAGAGGTGGAGAGTGGGGCTGGGCATGATGGCTTATGCCTGTAATCCCAGCACTTTGGGAGGCTGAGGCAGGTGGATCACCTGAGGTCAGGAGTTCACAACCAGCCTGGCCAACATAGTGAAACCCTGTCTCTACTAAAAATACAAAAAAATGAGCCAGGCATGGTGGTGGGTGCCTGTAATCCCAGCTACTAGGGAGACGAGGCAGGAGAATTGCTTGAACCCGGGAGGCAGAGGTTGCAGTGAGCCAAGATCGCGCCATTGCACACCAGCCTGGGCAATAAGAGCAAAATTCAGTCTCAAAAACAAACCAACAAACAAAAAAAGGTGGAGAGTGGAAGAAAAAGGCAGATCTTACCTCCTCCTTTCCTAATTCAAGCCTCTGGGAGAACATGGGAGGAGAGGTTTATAATTAGAGATGTGATTAAAGTTTTTATTTTGATTAAATTAATTTCAGACAGGCAATAGAACCAACAGTGCATAGTCCAACATCAGAGGTGTGTTCATTAAAATGCAGAGGACAATCAGTAACAG
Organism: Pongo abelii; assembly: GCF_028885655.2. Classification (NCBI taxonomy): domain Eukaryota; kingdom Metazoa; phylum Chordata; class Mammalia; order Primates; family Hominidae; genus Pongo; species Pongo abelii. The sequence continues at coordinate 96,989,799 of NC_071995.2, forward strand.
GATTTCCATCAAGCAGACCTCTTGCAGGCAGAGGGAATTCAGGTAGCTGGTGAGGAACGGAAATGCTTAAAAATGGTCTACATGTGCTTGCACTGAAACAGACAACAAGGGACAAAGATTTGTGAAATGTGTCCAACAATGCTAAATGAGATTTTCCTGCCTCTACATTGTGACTAAGAGAAGATCTGGACACATCAAGAAATCCACCTCCAGCCTAGAGCCTATATATAAGAAAGAGTGAGGACAACGAAGTTGTCAATCCGTGGTATAGAAAAACATGCTGTTGGCCAGGGGCAGTGGCTCACACCCATAGGCATGATTACAATCCCAGCACTCTGGGAGGCCAGGCGGGTGGATCTCCTCAGGTCAAGAGTTTGAGACTAGCCTAGCCAATATGGTGAAATCCCATCTCTACTAAAAATACAAAAATTAGTTGGCATGGTGGCGCATGACTGTAATCCCAGCTACTCGGGAGGCTGAGGCAGGAGGATCACTTGAACCCGGGAGGCGGAGGTTGCAGCGAGCCAAAATTGCACCACTGCACTCCAGCCTGGGCAACAAGAGTGAGGCTCCATCTCAAAAAGAAAAAAAAAAGAAAAGAAAAGGAAAACATTCTGTTGCCTTCCCAAACCATGCAGGAGGAGTCTCAAGAGAAGCAATGGTAGAGAATGGAAGCAGACAGTCTCTGCCAAAAAAAGAACACCATCTCACCATCCTCTTACCTGCCTGCTTACTAAAAGGCAGAACTGGTAGACCCAGTGAGAAAACCTGAGAGTACATTAGTTTTCTATTGCTGCCATGAAAAAATTGCCACAAATTTAGTGGCTTAAAACAACACAAATGTATATCTGTAGAACAGAAATCTAGTAGGAATCTCTAAATCTAAATCCCTAGTAGGAATCTAAAATCAAGGTGTCAGCAAACTGAGCGGATTTCTAGAAGCTCTACGGAATAATCTGTCTCCTGATCAGTTAGGTTGTTGGCAAAATTCAATTACTTGCAGTTGTGGGATTGAGATACATGTTTTCTCTTTTTTTTTTTTTTTTTTCCAAGACAGAGTCTCACTTTGTTGCCCAGGCTGGAGTACAATGGCACAATCTTGGCTCATTGCAACCTTCACCTCCCGGGTTCAAACGATTTTCCTGCCTCAGCCTCCCAAGTAGCTGAGATTACAGGTGCCTGCCACCTCGCCTGGCTAATTTTTGTATTTTTAGTTAAGACAGAGTTTCACCATGTTGGTCAGGCTGGTCTCGAACTCCTGACCTCAAGGGATCCAGCCGCCTTGGCCTCCCAAAGTGCTGGGATTACAGGCATGAGCCACCACACCTGGCCGAGATACATGCTTTCTTGCTGGCTGTAGCTCAGGGCCATTATCAGCTCCTAGAGGCTATTTACTGACTTGGCCTGTGGCTGTCTTCCTCCATCTTCAAGTCAGCAATGGTGGGGAACATATTTCTCATGTCATATGTCTCTGCCCTTTTTCTGTAGTCACATCTCTCTCCCTGACTATAGCCATCTAAAAAGGTGCCCCACTTTTAAGGACTCCTGTGGTGAGTTAATCAGACTGGGGCCACATAGATAATCCAGGATAATCTCCCCCACTCAAGGTCCATAACCTCAATCACATCTGCAAAGCCCCTTTTGCCAGGTAAGGTAACATATTCACAGGTTCCAGAGATCAGGGTGTGAACATCTGTGAGACACTCTTATTCTGCCTACCACAGAGGACTGACCTGTGTTCCCTGGAGTTCAGGAAGTGCAGAGACTGGTGCCTGATTCTCCCCTAGAAAAGTCCAAGAGGGAGAGGCTGGCTGGCGCTGTCTATAATGAAGAAGAGAGAGCATCACACTTTCAGAGCTTAGTGAGGCAAAACGCAGAGCAGATGCTGCAGAGACCCCACCCAAGAAGGCTGCTGACCAGTGTCCAGCTAGAAAGAGGTGACGTGCTGTAAACTGCTGAAGTAGGGATGAGGGCATGTCATAAGAGGGCAGCAAGAGAGGACCTCACCATATCAGGAAATTTTGCGCTATCAGAGGTCTCCAACAGAGAGTCTCCAAAGAACCCACAAAAGCCCCTTATTGAAAAATTATCAGTATTTGGATGTTTGCTACACAGGAGGTTTTTGGAGACTAGGACTGGCTAGGTTAAAAAATATACATATATACAGTTCTTAACTTCTAGCCCTTCCTACCTGGCTAACCCCAGAGCATCTAGCAAGTGAGACAAGAGGTGGAGAATGGAAGAAAAAGGCAGATCTTACCTCCTCCTTTCCTACTTCAAGCCTCTGGGAGAATAAGGAAGGAGAGGCTTTTAATTAGAGATGTGATTAAAGTTTTTATTCAGATCAGGCTGAAATTTATAATAGCTGAAACTATCCTGATCCCTAATGTCCAGAAAAACAAACGGCTCTGCCTGAAACACCATCCAGGATGTTGGAATGAAGTTTATTTGAGGATTTTATTAGAAGGCAATGGTGACAAAGAATACAATGGTTTCCTGCTGGAATAGCACCTGTGATGGTTAATTTTGTTTTTTCATTGTTTTTGATTGTTTGTTTTTGAGATGGAGTTTTGGTCTTGTCGCCTAGGCTTGAATGCAATGGTGCAATCTCAGCTCACTGCAACCTCTGCCTCTCAGATTCAAGTGATTCTCCTGCCTCAGCCTCCCGAGTAGCTGGGATTACAGGCATGCACCACCACACCCAGCTAATTTTGTATTTTTCGGAGAGATGGGGTTTTATCATGTTGGCCAGGCTGGTCTCAAAATCCTGACCTCAGGTGATCCACCCACCTCATCCTCACAAAGTGCTGGGATTACAGGCGTGAGTCACCGCACTCAGCCAATGTGATGGTTAATTTTTGTGTCAACATGACTGGGCCATGGAGTGCCCAGATTAAACATTATTTCTGGTGTGTCTGTGAGGGTGTTTCAAGGTGAAAATAACATTTGAATTAGGCCAGGTGTGGTGGCTCACACCTGTAATCCCAGCACTTTGGGAGGCTGAGGCAGGCGGATCACCTGAGGTCAGGAATTTGGTATCAGCCTGGCCAACATGGTGAAACCCCGTCTCTACTGAAATTACAAAAATTTTCCTGGCGTGGTGGTGCACGCCTGTGATCCCAGCTACTCAGGAGGGTGAGGCAGGAGAATCTATTGAACCCGGGAGGCAGAAGTTGCAGTGAGCAGACAGAGATAGTGCCACTGCACTCCAGCCTGGGTGACAGAGCAAGACTCCGTCTCAAAAAAAAAAAAAATTTAAATTAGTAGGGTAGTAGGGTAGTAAAGCAGATTGCTTTGGGTGGGCCTCATCCAATCTGTTGAAGACCTTAATAGAATAAAAAGTTGAGGAAAAATAATAATAATAATTAGTTCTCTGCCTGTCTTCAAGCTGCAAAGTCAGTCTTCTCCTGCCTTTGGACTTGGACTCAAACTAGAACTTACACTATCAGCGCTCCTCGTTCTCAGGTCTTTAAACTTGGACTGGAAATACATTACCATCTCTCCTGGGTCTCCAGCTTGCTGACTGCAGATCTTGGGACTTCTCTGCCTCCATAATCATGTGAGCTAATTCTTTATAGTAAGTCTCTTGATAGAACTCCTCTTGTTCTGTTTCTCTGGAGAGTGCAGACTAACACAGCACCCAAGGCCAGTACATTCAATACACTGATCACATTTGCAGTGGCTCATCTAGGACCCTTTAAGAACAAAAATATTCTATTCTCTATGAGCTCTATACTGTGCTTTGTTTTGCTTGATATCAGACTCCAGCTAAGATTTTACAAGTAAGTTTAGTTCTAATAAGTAAAGAAAGGAGGAACGCATCCCAGGAGAGAAGCTTAGACATAGAAAGGAAGCAAAGCAGATAGGAATGAATAGGGCAGTTGCAGGGAAAAGAGAACAGAGCTACTTGATTGGCACAAAAGATGAGTGTCCAGGAAGCAGGAGAAAGAAAGTTACCTAAGTAGGACAAACTCTAATGCTAGAAAAAAAAAGCCTGGGCTTGTTGCAATGTATAATAGAGAACTATCAAAGTTTCTGTAACTTACAGAGTTTCTGTAAGCATTCGCACATATAAGCGTTTTGTTTCGTTTAAACAAAAATAAATGATAATATCTAATAGATAATATCTTCTAATAGAAGAGAGGAGTCGGGTTGAGAACACCAGCTGGGAATCTGCTACTGAATTCCTATGCCAACTCTGCCTTCTGAACAGAACTTGGGAGCTGCAATCTGACAAGTAGGAATGTACATAAGTCAACATAACCGAATATTTGAATTGAGGACATTCCAGAAAATCTCTAGTTATTGTAAGTACACCAGACATGTGGCAATGAGATGGAATGATTTCTTAACCCTTCCTTCTCTGTCATAACATGTTGTAAGATGAAATCTCCCCCAATCCTTCTGCAATTGGTCCATTTGGGGACAAGCAGGAAATTATTAAGCAGTGGTTGCACCATTGTGAGATTTCATTCTTTCCTGGAGTTGTGTTTTATTTAGACTTCTATTTACAACTAATTTATTTCAAGCAAAACAAAAACAAACAGGAATAAACTAGTTGGCTTAATTTCCTGTAATGCACCACGCTCCCTACTTCATTCTTACTGCACAATCGGGTCTCCTGGTACCAGCCACACTGAAGGTATTAGTACCTCCCAGGAAAGGCAGTATAATTCCTCTGTGGGAAGATGTTTCTCTCTCTTTCACACACACACACACACACACTTAACAATACAATTATTGTATGCGGCAATACAATATTTCTCCTAATTTTCTCAAAGAAATATTCCAAGCTCTTATCTCCCATTAACCCCCAACTCCTCACCTGAGAAAATCTGAAGAGCCCTCGGGGGCCTGGGGAGAATGACTGAGAGAAAACCCCGACGTGGCTGAAGGCACAGAAAGTAAGCAGCCCGTGGGGGCTCCTGTCCCACAGACACCACGTTTCCTCGCTCACCAGTCACATCCCGGCTCAGCACGTCCTGCATCCAGGGACCCTCCTCTCTCCCCTGGCTCCAGCCTTTTCTCTCTTTTCACTCAGCTAATTTCACCTCCCAGAAGCTCTTCTTTGCACGGACCTGCCTATCTGTATTGCCCCTTCTCCCTTCCCAACCTCTCCCAGCCTCTGGGTGGTTGTCTCATTCCAGAAAATCTCTCAATCATTCTCTTCATGCCTTTTTTTTTTTTTTTTTGAGACAGAGTCTCGCTCTGTTGCCCAGGCCAGAGTGCAGCGGTGTGATCTCAGCTCACTGCAACCTCTGCCTCTAAGGTTCAAGCGATTCCCCTGCCTCAGCCTCCCGAGTGGCTGGGACTACAGGCATGCGCCACCACACTCAGCTAATTTTTATATTTTTAGTAGAGATGGGGTTTCACCATGTTGGCCAGGCTGGTCTCAAACTCCTGACCTCAAGTGATCTGCCTGCCTCGGCCTCCCAAAGTGCTGGGATTACAGGCATGAGCCACCATGCCCGGCCCCTCACACCATTTTTGAACTGAGACTAAACTCATTACCTCCAATTAAAAGACGTTAATCCCGACCAATATGCTCAGTAAATAGCAAATGTGGCCGTCTCCCTCCTCATTGTCTAAGTGCTTGCTTTTCCTCAAGCATCAACATTCATCTATTTTTACACCCTTTTCTCAGTTTATGTTTCTATTCTTTAAATGTATTCCTTTTGTAATACTATCATTGGAAATGTTTCTAATTATTTCTAATGACAATAAAACATTTCTGCTGTATTGTGGGCTTCAGTGGGCTGGTCTAGGAGTCTTAAACACCATTTTATAGCAGTTTCTACAAGAAAATGTATTTCAAGTGCTAATAGCTGAGTTGTAAACTTCAAAAACACAAATCTTTTAAAATCAGAGAATGCTGATCAATTAGACATTCTGAGACCATAAGACTTAAGGTAATTGCCTGTTACAAAATAAACAAGATGCATAATTACTTCTTCTTTTAATGGCTCTTCTTTCATTCAACGAAGGCCTCCAACTGGTATCTAAACAGGAGTTAGAGCCAGCTGCTGTCTCTGCCATTGTGAAGAGAAAGCTTTAAAAATACACACAGGGACAAAAGAGGAAACAAGACAAGGATGCTAAGGAAAAAGACTGTGCAAAGAATTTCAAATATAGGAAACAAACAATAACTACGACAGACAAAATGAACAGTGAAAAAATTCTTGAGGATTTATTTTTAATGGAAAGTTAATTGTTATGCAAATATGCATCCATATGCTATTTTGTTTGTTTGTTTGTTTGTTTGAGACAGGGTCTCCCTCTGTCGCCCAGGCTGGAATGCAGTGGCGCAATCTCAGCTCCTTGCCTCCCAGGCTCAAGCGATCCTCCCACTACAGCCTCCTGAGTAGCTGGGACTACAGGCGCCTGCCACCACATCCAGCTAATTTTTGTTCTTTGTTTTTTGTTTATTTTAATAGAGACAGGGTTTCGCCATGTTGCCCAGGCTGGTCTCAAACTCCTGAGCTCAAGTGATCCACCCACCTCGGCCTCCCAAAGGGCTGGGATGATAGGCGTGAGCGACCACGCCTGGCAACATTTTATCTTTTTTTTTTTTTTTTTTTTTTTTTTGTAGGGAGAGTCTCGCTCTGTCGCCCAGGCTGGAGCACAGTGGCAGACTCACTGCAGCCCCTGCCTTCCGGGTTCGAATGATTCTCTTGTCTCAGCCTCCCTAGTAGCTGGGATTATAGGCGTGTGTTACCATGCCCAACTAATTTTTTTTTTTTTCTTTTTTGAGACGGAGTCTCGGTCTGTCACCCAGGCTGGAGTGCAGTGGCGCGATCTCAGCTCACTGCAAGCTCCGCCTCCCGGGTTCATGCCATTCTCCTGCCTCAGCCTCTCCGAGTAGCTGGGACTACAGGCGCCCGCCACCACGCCCGGCTAATTTTTTTGTATTTTTAGTAGAGACGGGGTTACACCGTGGTCTCGATCTCCTGACCTTGTGATCCTCCCACCTCGGCCTCCCAAAGTGCTAATTTTTGTATTTTTAGTAGAGACAGGGTTTCACCATGTTGGCCAGGCTGGTCTCCAATTCCTGACCTCAAGTGATCTGCCGGCCTCAGCCTCCCAAAGTGCTGGGATTATAGCTGTGAGCCACCACGCCTGGCTTTATCATCTTTTTAAATACATAGCCACATGAAAGGAAAACGAAATAAAATCCAACCGTCTTGACAGTACTGTTTTGTACATTTTTCACTTTTGTATATTTTGCGCAGCACCATTCTGCCTTTCCCCCATGCATACATATTTTACATATGTAACCACCAGCCTGGGGTATAAAATGAAACTGTATTTTTTTAAAACACTCAAATTAACTTCAACCTCCTATCCCACCTATAGCCAGAATGTTGTTCTTCACTTCCTGCTCCTCCAAGTAGGCTGAGAACCTCAGGGGCACTTTCTCAGACAGGGAGGTCAGTCCTGTAAATACATGCCCTTCCTGTCAAGTGATCCAACATCAACCATAGTCTTCTCTGTACAATAAGCTGGTCAATCATGTGGAGCCCTGGCCAACAATCCAGACTCCCTCTCTTTTATGAGAAGGTTTTTCTGAGAGTATCTGGCTCCATCAATTGTCTTCCATCGAGCCTTTCTAAGGTCACAAGTAACAGCCCCTTGCTTTGAATCCCAAAGAGAAAGGTTCATGTCTTGACTACCATCCTTCCTGAAGATGTATTGGCCTGTAGGCCAATTTGCCCATCTCCTTAGCAATCTTCAAGTTCTATGAAACAAGGGGGTTGGAATACATCCAGGTATAGATTTTTGCCAAGCTAAATCAATGATCACTAGTTTCTTAGCCTGTAACTAGAGCCCATGCTGGGGACTGTCCCCCACAAACAAGGTCTGCTCCAAGGTGACCTGAAGTCTCAAACACAAAGAAATAGAAGTGTCTGGTTACTTTAGATGATGGGCCCTTGATTAAAGTAATAACAATCTGGCCAGGCACAGTGGCTCATGCCTGTAATCCCAGCACTTTGGGAGGCCAAGGCAGGCAGATCACTTGAGGTCAGGAGTTCAAGACCAGCCTGGCCAACATGGCGAAACCCCATCTTTGCTAAAAATACAAAAAAAAAAAAAATTAGCCGGACGTAGTGTTGGGCACCTGTAATCCCAGCTACTCAGGAGCCTGAGGCAGGAGAATCGCTTAAACCCAGGAGGTGGAGGTTGCAGTGAGCCGAGATTGAGCCATTGCACTCCAGCCTGGGCAACAAGAGTGAAACTCCGTCTCAAAATAATAATAATAATAATAATAATAATAATAACAATCCTCTGGGCATGGTGGTTCACACCTGTAATACCAGCATTTTGGGAGGCCAAGGCGGAAGAATTGCTTGAGCCCAGGGGTTGGAGACCAATCAGGGCAACACTGCGAGACCTCGTCAAAAAAAAATTTAAAAATCAGCCGGGTTGGGTGGCGTAGGCTTATAATCCTAGCTACTGGAGATGCTGAGGTGGGAGGATCACTTGAGCCCAGGAGATCAAGACTGCAGTGAGCCCTGATCGCACCATTGCACTCCAGCCTAGGGGACAGGGCAAGAACCTGTCTCAAAAAAATAAAAATAATTTAAAAAGAAGGGCTCTTCAAATAATTGTCTGGACATGTCATTTTTGTAAATTTCTGGTTTTTGGGTTTTTCTTTTTGACACGAAGTTTCACTCTTGTTGCCCAGCTTGGAGTGCAATGGCACGATCTCAGCTCGCTGCAACCTCCACCTCCCGTGTTCAAGCGATTCTCCTGCCTCAGCCACCTGAGTAGCTGGGATTACAGGCATGCGCCACCAAGCCTGGCTAATTTTTTATTTTTAGTAGAGACGGGGTTTCTCCATGTTGGTCAGGCTGGTCTCGAACTCCCGACCTCAGGTGATCCAGCCACCTCGGCCTCCCAAAGTACTCGGATTATAGGCGTGAGTCACCACGCCTGGCCCATTTCTGTAAATTTCTAAATTTTATAAATGCCATACTCTGAGACAGGCGGCATTATGCATAGATGGATTTTCCCCAAGATGCAGTAAGCATAGAACTTAATGCCATAGTGAATTCATAATTGATCTCTTGAGGGAGACTTGCCTAAGTTTATATGTATTGGTTGTGGATTCCAAGCATCTGGCACAAAGTGACTGATATCCTGGTGAGGTTGAGACTAGGATAACTTTCTCTTTGCACTTGTGTGTTTCCATTGTGCTCCTTCTTTCAAATACCACTGAGTGTCTGATCAGGAGCATGCTAATTTCAGGGCTCTGGGGAGATCATCTTGTTTGTAGTAACTGCTCAAAAGGCAAGGGATTTAACTGTATTTTAAAACTTTTGCTTGATATTCATATTTAGATGTGGACTATTAATATTTTAGACTAAAAAGTGGGGCTTTTGAAAGACTTTAGATTGAATTAACTCAATTTCAGTATTCCTAAGAGAGTCTATCAGCCAGGATAAACTAGATTATTACATCAAAACTATGTTTTGACAAAAGTAACAATTTGGGCCAGGCGCGGTAGCTCACACCTGTAATCCCAGCACTTTGGGAGGCCAAGGCAGGCAGGTCACTTGAGGTCAGGAGTTTCAGACTAGCCTGGCCAACATGGCGAAACCCCGTCTCTACTAAAAACACAAAAATTAGCCAGGCCTGGTGGCACACACCTGTAATCCCAGCTACTTGGGTAGCTGAGGCACAAGAATCACTTGAACCTGGGAGGCAGAGGTTGCACTGAGCCAAGATCGTACCACAGCACACCAGGCTGGGCAACAGAGCAAGACTGTCTCAAAAAAAGAAGCACAACAACAATTTGTTTCTCATGCCACACTACATGTATTTTGCAGACTGGCAGGGGTGTTCTTATCACAGCAAATCAAGGGCCCCAAATGATGGACATTCCATTGCAACCTAGTACTTCCAGGAGTGCCAGGCAGAGTACAGGACATAGTAAATCACACAGTGGCTAATAAATTTTCTACCAGGGAATAACACAACATTTCTCTCTGTGTGTGTGTATGTGTGCGTGTGTGTGTGTGTAAATTAATGGGGCACATGTGAAATTGTGTTGCAGGTAAATGATGCATAGTAATGATCAAGCCAGGGTATTCAGGGTGTCCATCACCCAAGTACAATGCATTTTTGTTAAATACAGTCATCCCGCTCTGCTAGCAAACATTAAATTTATTTCCTTTATCTTTCTGTATATTTGCACCCTTTAACTCACTTGTCTTCATCCTCTCCCCTCCTCCTCACTCACCCTTCCTAGTCTCTGTTATCCATTTTTCTACTTTCTACTTCCATGTGTTCAAATGTTTTAGCTCCTACATGTGAGAACATGCAATATTTGTCTTTTTGTGCCTTGCTTATTTCACTTAACATAAGGTCCTCCATTTCCATCCATGTTGCCTCAAATGACATTATTTCTTTTTTATGGCAGAATAGTATTTCATTTTGTATACATACTATATTTTTATGTTTATTTTATTTATTTATTTATTTAGAGACAGAGTCTCGCTCTGTCGCCCAAGCTGGAGTGCAGTGTCATGATCTCGGCTCACTGCAACCTCTGCCTCCTGGGCTCAAGTGATTCTCCTGCCTCAGCCTCCCAAGTAGCTGGGATTACAGGCACCCACCACCACATTCAGCTAATTTTTTATTTTTAGTAGAGATGGGGTTTCACCATGTTGGCCAGGCTGGTCTCAAACTCCTGACCTCAAGTGATGTACCCGCCTCAGCCTCCCAAAGTGCTGGGATTACAGGCATGAACCACCACACCTGGCCCATACTACATTTTTTAATGTATTCATCCGTAGACAGATACTTAAGTTGATTTCATATCTTTGTTATTGTGAATAGTGCTGCAGTAAGAATGCAAGTGCAATTTCATTGGCCAGTAGAGTCATATGGCAAGGCAGGAGTGAAGTGAGATCCTTCCAGGTGCCATGAAAGAACAAAGCAGGAAATATTTAGTTTGCACAGAGCTGATAATTCTCACAGAAAACGACATTCATTCCAGTGGAAGACAGCCAAAGCTGACAATGCTAAAGAACTTGATTCTACCCTGGGTCTGAGTGAAACCCTCTGAGATTAAGCAGAATGACAAACTGGTAAGAGCTGTAATTTTTTTGCACTTTAATTGATAAAAGAAAATTTAATTCTTGGACTTTGATTTCTTCTGGGGAATTTAGTAATGGGAAAGCTTCAAATGTTTATTGTTTTAAAGCGGGATGTTTTTATTTTGCTGATGTTATATTACTTAAGGTATTTTTATGTCATCATCTGGGCTCTGATATTCTACACTGGCTAACACAGCTAGGCATAAATTGAAATGTGAAACAGCATAGCGATTTATTTTCAGCCAAGAGTGCAGAACAGCCTTGTTGATAATTTAATTCATGTTCCTTTTCCATCCCATTTCAGATCCTTCCATTAGCAGAAGATAAACCTCTCACCTGTGGTCATAGGAGGACACTTAGAGGAGCTATGGTTAGTATTAGGCATGTGTTCTTAGGAAGGCAGAAGTGGGAACATCTGGAGAAACTGATGGTCTCCTCCACCGAGGGAAGTCACCACACTGGACATGGAAAACCCTAAGGATGAATAAAGGAACAAAAAGCTGGGGAATAGCAAGGAAAGGCACTACTTACTCCCTTGGGTGAGTTGTACCAAGGTCTAGGCTTGGAGGGATGTTATTGAGAAGCTCAATTGCTGCCATAGGTCTAGGCTATAATCCCTAGTTGGGCTTTATCAATAATAAAGATAATTTACAATCTCCATCTGCATGGAATAAACACTGCATTTGCTTCTCAAATGATCTGAAAGTTGGAAGTCAGAGAAAAGCTGTAATTTAAACCACAACAGAGACCTTTAGGAAACCTTAAAGCAGAATACTTCTTTCAAATACAATCTTAGAACCTCAAACGATAAAACAGATCAAAGTGGAGTTCTTTTAGTGAAAGGGGAGAACTGCGAGTTGTGGAGTTCATCCACTCAGCATCCCCCTCGCCTCCTTTGGGGTCTCTTGAGTGCTCCTCTGAGTACAGCTTGAAAATCACTGCCTTAAGGAATCAGAACCACTGGCCACTTTCCATGACAAAGAGGCAGCCAGAAGAGCCTAACTCCTTCATGATCCCAGAAAAAAATACCCCCAACCTCTCCTTTCAGAGCATTACAAGAATGAGGACTCTCCATTTCCTCACTGACTATATTGGGCACTCCTGAAGTTCAATATGCAGAAGAATCACCTGCCTTTCCTGTTTGCCACATAGATTCCTAGGCCCCACCCTCAGAGGTAATAGGTAATATTCACTGTTTCTAGGGACGATTTTCTTTTTTTTTTTTTTTTTCTTTTCTTTTCTTGAGACAGAATCTCCCTCTGTCACTCAGGCTGGAGTGCAGTGGCGCGATCTTGGCTCACTGAAACCTCTGCCTCCCGAGATCAAGTGATTCTCCTGCCTCAGCCTCCCAAGTAGCTGGGGGTTCTACAGGTTCGGGAGGAACCTGCACTTTCAAAAGCACTCAGGTAAATTTAGGTTCAGCATCCTGAAGACTACACTTTGAGAAATACAAGAGTCAAAAAGAAAACTAATGGAGAATATATTGAAAGTATCCAGAGGGCCTGGATCATGAAGGGCCTCAAATGCCAAGCAAAGACATTCAAACTTTATTCCATGAACAGCAGAAAGCTACTGAAGTTATTTGAGCAGTAGGGTAGCATCAGCAGAGGTGAACTTCAAGAAAGTCAACCTGGGCCCCGCACCGTGGCTTACACCTGTAATCCCAGAACTTTAGATGGCCAAGGAGGGTGGATCACTTGAGGTCAGGAGTTCAAGATCAGCCTAGCCAACATGGTGAAACCCCGTCTCTACTAAAAATTTAAAAATTAGCCTGGTGTGGTGGCAGGCACCTGTAATCCCAGCTACTCGGGAGGCTGAGGCAGGAGAATCACTTCAGCCCGGGAGGCGGAGGTTGCAGTGAGCTGAGATCGCCCCACTGCACTCCAGACTGGGCGACGGAGGGAGATTCCATCTCAAAAAAAAAAAAAAGAAAAGAAAGAAAAGAAAAAGAAAGTCAATCTGAAAGTAGGATGTGAAATTAACAGGATAAGGAAAAACAAGGTAAGAAGCTGTCGTGTGGGTCTGAGAAAGAAATAAGGAGTTTCCAGATTTGGACAGCAAAGGTGAAAATTGAAAGAAGAGAATAGGTTATAGTCTTTGTTCTATGGAACTGTAAGAAATAAATTTCTGTTGTTGAAGCCACCCAGGCTCTGATATTTTCTTATAGCAGCCTGAGCTTACTAAGATAGCCTACAAAGAGTCAGTATGATTTGGCAGAGGTTGGAACTGAATATTAAGAGGAAAGATGGATTCAAATATGAGGCCAGGGTTTTTTATCCAAACAGAAGGCAAGATCGTTGTTCCTTTAACAGAAATGGGAAGGAAAGAGATTGGACTTTGGGACTGTATTGGGCATGCCGGCCATTGTGCTGCCCAGCCACTGGCCCTGCAGAAGTAGTAACGACAGTTGTCAGGAGCCACGTAATCCCTCCAGCCACAACTGGTCGAGCAAGTATGGACCCCTGACCTAAAGGCAGCCAACATATAGGTTGACCAGAAACCTTGGCATTTCCCTGGTTCAAAAACATAGCACAGCCAATCAGATTACCTGTCTCAGGAACTTGAAGGGGAAAAAAGCAAGGAAATGAAGCTGTCAAGTGTAGATAACCCTGAAAAGATGTTGAGAAGCATCAAGGGCTGGGTGCAGTGGCTCACGTTTGTATTCCCAGCACTTTGGGAGGCTGAAGCGGGACGATACTTGAGGTCAGGAGTTCAAGACCAGCATGGCCAACGTGGTGAAACCCTGTCTCTGCTACAAAAAAAAAAAAAAAAATTAGCCAGCTGTAGCAGTGCACGCCTGTAGTCCCAGCTACTCAGGACTCAGGAGTCTGAGGCAAGAGAATCACTTGAACTTGGGAGATGGAGGTTGTAGTCAGCCAAGATCATACCACTGCACTCCAGCCTGGGTGACAGACTGAGACTCCATCTCCAAAAAAAAAAAAAAAAAAAGGGTCGTGAACTTAAGAACCATAAGCATAAGTAAAATGAAGATGCAGAAGCTGTGAGAGAGAGGGAAGACCTAAGCTAGCAGCTAAGACATGAGGAAGCAGACATGCAGAAAGTGAGTCTCACCAACAGCACAGCACTAGAGTAGAACTGAGGTCCCATAACAAGGTGCTTTGGGATTCCCTCCTTACCTGGCACATAGTAAGCACTCAAGAAACAGGTACTTCTAGAATTTAAAATAGAGGCCATTTGGGTCCTGCTCCATTCCCCAGTTCCTGCTCTTAAAGGCTTGATGTCCACTTTCACCAGGTTCCCAGGCACATTCATTTCACAACATACCCCCTCATTGCTTGGCAACTTGAATGAAAATTTGTTCACAGTCAAGCAGAAGTGTAAGGCAAGGACATACAGTATGTGGGGTACTTTCAGAAAATCAAGGTATAGAAGAAAAGACTGCTGGAAACACAGAACTGGAGCTCAGGAGAGAGTCAAGGCAAAATGTTGATTTGAAGGTCATGTCCACAAAGTATTAAGTAAGGGCCAGATATATGACAAAGCAGATCACATATATCACAAGAAGAAAGACAAGCATAAATCCTGAAGAAACTCTTCACTTAGAGGGTGGGAAGAGAAAAGAGGCAAAGGAAACAGAATCCATCTTTGTGAAGGCCTGAGCCTGTTTTGCACCAGGTTTATCCATGATGATTTGCATTGATCATATGAACAGAGCTGCTTTTATCCTATACGACTCAGTGGTTAATGGGAGACTGCTTTCCCTGGTTTCATATTTTCACGTAAAGGAAGTTGGTTGGGAATTGCTCTCAGAATCAACACCTGTGGGATAATGGAAGGAAGCAGGATTACAGTGTCTTAGTCTGCTCACTCAAGTTGTCATAACAAAGAACCATAGTGGCTTAAACAGCAAACATTTATTTCTCACAGTTCTAGAGGCTGGGAAGTCCATGATCAAGGTTCTAACCTAATCAGTTCCTGATGAGGGTCCCCTTCCTGGATTGCAGCCGCCAGCTTCTCACTAGATCCTCACATGGCAGGGAAAGAATATCGCTCTCAGGCCAGGAACAGTGGCTCACACCTGTGATCCCAGCACTTTGGGAAGCAAAGGTGGACGGATCACCTGAGATCAGGAGTTTGAGGCCAGCGTGGCTAACACAGTGAAACACTGTCTCTACCTAAAATACAAAAATAAACCAGGCATGGTGGCTCATGCCTATAATCCCAGCTACTTAGGAGGCTGAGTGGGAAAATCATTTGAATCCAGGAGGCAGAGGCTGCAGTGAGCTGAGATGGCACCATTGCACTCCAGCCTGGGCAACAGAGTGAGACTCCATCTCAAAAAAAAAAAAAAGAAAGAAAAGAATATTACTCTCTCCTTCTCTTTTTATAAAGACACTAATCCCCTCATTAGGGGCCCATACTCACAACTCCATCTAAACCTAATTACCTCCTCAAAGACCCCCACTTCCTAATACCATCACACTGGGGGTTAGGACTTTCATCAATGAAATTTGGGAGGACACAATTCAGCCCATAGCACAGAGGAAGAGGGTAGGCTGCAATGCAAACACAAGAAAGCCTCACAGGACTGCCAGATTTAGCAAATAAATATACAGGACGCTCACTTAAATCTGTAAGGCAGGGAAAAGTGGCTCATGCCTATAATCCCAGCACTTTGGGAGGCCAAGGTGAGCAGATAACTTGAGTGCAGGAGTTTCAGACCAGCCTGGGCAACATGATAAAACTCCATCTCTACAAAAAATTAGCCAGGCATGGTGGCATGAACCTGTAGTCCCAGCTTCACAGGAGGCTGAGGTGGGAGGATCACTTGAGCCCTGGGAGGTCAAGGCTGCAGTGAGCTGTGATTGTGCCACTGCACTCCAGCCTCAGTGACAGGGTGAGAACTTGTCTCAAAAAAAAAAAAAAAAAGACCAGGCGCAGTGGCTCATGCCTGTAATCCCAGCACTTTGGGAGGCTGAGGCGGGCAGATCACAAGGTCAGGAGATCAAGACCATCCTGGCCAACATGGTGAAACCCTGTCTCTACTAAAAATACAAAAATTAGCTGGGTGTGGTGGCGCGTGCCTGTAATCCCAGCAACTCAGGAGGCTGATGCATGAGAATCACTTGAGCCCAGGAGGCAGAGGTTGCAGTGAGCTGAAATAGTGCCACTGCACTTCAGCCTGGAGACAAAGCGAGACTCCGTCTAAAAAAAAAAAAAAAAAAAAAAAGAATGTTAGATAAACAGCAAAAATAATAATAATAAATGTCCCATGCAATATTTAGAACCTATAAATACCAAGAAAATTATTTACCTGAAATTCAAATGTAACTGAGCATCCTGTATTTATTTTATCTGGAAACACTAAGGCCTCAAGGCCTCAGCCACCCCACAGGGCACTCTGAAGCTGAGCTAGTTCTTTTTTTTTTTTCTTGAGACGGCGTCTCACTCTGTCGCCCAGACTGGAGTGCAGTGGCGCGATCTCGGCTCACCAAAAGCTCCGCCTCCCGGATTCATGCCATTCTCCTGCCTCAGCCTCCCAAGTAGCTGGGACTACAGGTGCCCGCCACCATGCCCTGCTAATTTTTTTGTATTTTTTAGTAGAGACGGGTTTTCACTGTGTTAGCCAGGATGGTCTCGATCTCCTGACCTCATGATCTGCCCGCCTCAGCCTCCCAAAGTGCTGGGATTACAGGCGTGAGCCAGCGCACCCGGCCAAGCTGGGCTAGTTCTTTTAGCCTATCCTGAGTTGGGTAAGGGCACAGAATCTTTAAGTATGAATATTGTAAATTATGTAAATAAGTATGAATATTGGCAAGATGGATTTATACCTCCACATAGGCCAGTCATTGGATGCAGCTGCCCCTAGGAGGAGGGTAGAACTTTGAGTAAGGTGGTTCTCTTCAGCCTCAGGCAGTTCCTGGAAACTGCCAGCTGCTGGAGAGTGTCAGCCAGCTATAATCCCAGCAGCTGGAGAGGTAAGTCCTTCAGTCCTGGAGGGAACATCTGTGTGGTGCAACAATTACCTACAGCTCTCTCCCCAATAAAAACCTCCGACGATCCATAATTTATTTATTCCCTTCTGTGTTTTCAGCAATATGCTAGGCCCTAGAGTCACCTCTCCTCTAATTGTAAGCTGTCAGTTAATGAAAAGGAAGAGAGAGAAGCAAATCTAAATATTTGGTCATTTTTAATATTGAAAGTCTCATATTTATTTTCCTTGCTTTTCTGAGTTGGATGGCTCCTGTGATACCTTTTCTTTTAAAAGATATTTTTTCTGATGACACAATTAATTCTCCATCCACTTCTAATAAAATAATTTACAATAAACTAGGAAAAGATATTTTCTTTTTCTTTTCTTTTTTTTTTTTTAGATAGATTCTCACTCTGTCACCCAGGCTGGAGTGCAATGGTGTGATTTCAGCTCACTGCAACCTCCACCTTCCGGATGCAAGCAATTCTCCTGCCTCAGCCTCCTAAGTAGCTGGGATTACAGATGCCCACTACCACGCCCAGCTAATTTTTGTATTTTTATTAGAGACAAGGTTTCACTATGTTGGCCAGGCTGGTCTCAAACTCCTGACTTCAGGTGATCTGCCCGCCTCAGCCTCCCAAAGTGCTGGGATTACATGTGTGAGCCACCACACTGGCCTCAAAAGGGGTTTCTAACAAAAACCTAAAACAAGTCTTGTTCTTTTTTTAAATTTGACTCCTTGTAGAATTTAACTCTTTTATTACGGAAATTTTCAAATATACACAAGCATAGAGAAAATAGATTAATGGCCGCTATGGACGTGTCACTCATCTTCAACAATAATCAATATTTTGCCAATCTCCAAGCATTATTCTGAAGAACAAAACATTAGACCACATCTCCATAGAACTCAGAAACAACACATAATGATGCCTACTTTTATCATCAATAGTAGACATTTTCCTAGAGTTACCAGGCAATGTAAAAATACCAGAAAAAAAAGAAATAAGTATGAATATTGGCAAGGTAGATTTATACCTGGAAAATCCAGTGAATTACATAAATCTATATGGGCTAATGAAAACTTTCAGAAAGGAAACAAGATTAGCATATAAAAATCTACAGCTTTTCTAAAATCAGAAAAAAATCTATTTAAATATGTAATAAAAAAGAAGGCTATATGCAATTTCAGTAGACCTTGGGTTACCTAGGAAAAAAAACTTAAAAATATGAAAGCTGTTGCCAGGCATGGTAGCTCATGCCTGTAACCCTAGCACTTTGGGAGGCTGACATGGGCGGATCACCTGAGTCCAGGAGTTCAAGAACAGCCTGGGCAACGTAGCGAAACCCAGTCTCTACAAAAAATCAGCCAGGTGTGGTGGCACACACCTGTAGTCCCAGCTACTTGGGAGGCTGAAGTGGGAGGCTCACCTGGGCCTAGGAAGTTGAGTGAGCAGAAATTGTGCCACTCCACTCCAGCCTGGGTGACAGAGTGAGACCCTGTCTCAAAAAAAAAAGAAAAGAAAATTGTTAAGGATAACCATATAATTTTAATGAAGGCCATAAAAGATATTTCTAGATGAAAAGACTCAATAGTATACAGATATTATGCCCCCAAATTAAATAATAAATGTAATATAATTTTATCAAAATTCCAACAGCATATTTTATAGAATTGGCAAGTTAATTTTAAAGATCATCTATGAGTTGTGCCAAAAAAAGTTAAGATTCATTAGAGAAAGAACTTTACCAGATGTCAACTATGTTGTAAAGTCACAATAATTGAAATAGTACTGTGAAAAATAGACCAATAGATCAATAGAATGGAATTTAAAAGTCCAGAAAAATATATATATACACACACATATATATGTGTCCATTTGTGTGTGTGTGTGTAATCTTGGTATATGTTAAAGGAGACATTTAAAATCACTTGGGAAATGACAGACTAATAGTGTTGGGACAAGGAGCTATCCATTTGGAAGAAAAAAAGCAAATTAAATCCCTTTCTCAGACTGGGCCCAGTGGCTCATGCCTGTGATCCCAGCACTTTGGGAGGCCAAGGGGGGCAGAACGCCTGAGGTCAGGAGTTTGAGACCAGCCTGGCCAACATGGTGAAACCCTGTCTCTACTAAAAATACAAAAAATAGCTGGGCGTGGTGGCCGGTGCCTGTAATCCCAGCTACTCAGGAGGCTGAGACAAGAGAATCGCTTGAACAAAGGAAAGGAGGCAGAGGTTGCAGTGAGCCAAGATGGCGCCACTGCACTCCAGCCTGGGCAACAGAGTAAGACTCCATCTCAAAAAAAAATAAAAAAACAAACAAGCAAACAAAAAAATCCCTTTCTCATACCATACATACAAATAAATTCCAGTTTGTTTGTTTGTTTGTTTGTTTGTTTGTTTGAGACAGGTTCTCACTCTGTTGCCCAGACTGGTTTCCAGTGGCATGATCTTGGCTCGTTGCAACCTCTGCCTCTTGGGCTCAAGCAATCCTCCTACCTCAGCCTCCCAATCACCTAGAACTGAACTAAAGGTATGTGCCACCATGCTTGTCTCATTTTTGTATTTTTGTAGAGACAGAGTTCTGCCATGTTGCTCAGTCTGGTCTCAAACTCCTGAGCTCAAGCGATCCTCCTGCTTCAGCCTCCCAAAGTGTTGGGATTATGGGTATAAGCCACTGTGCCTGGCCTCAATTTTATTTTATTGAACCATATGAAATTGCCATTCCTGTTTTTACAAAATGGTTGAATATCAGCAAATTCATATGGCTCAACTTAACTAAATATATATTTTCCTGATTTGCACAAATTATCAATTCAAACACAAAGTTATGACGCAGGCCGGGCGTGGTGGCTCATGCCTGTAATCCTAGCACTTCGGGAGGCCAAGGCGGGTGGATCACCTGAGGTCAGGAGTTCGAGACCAGCCTGGCCAACATGGCAAAACCCCATCTCTACTAAAAATACAAAATTACCCGGGTGTGGTGGTGGGTGCCTGCAATCCCAGCTACTAGGGAGGCTGAGGCAGGAGAACTGCATGAACCTGGGGGTGCAGAGATTGCAGCGAGCCAAGGTCGCACCACTGCACTCCAGCCCGGGCGAAAGAGCAAGACTCCATCTCAAAAAAAAAAAAAAAAAAAAATAGGTGTGAAGCAATGTCTTATTTAAAAATTAACCATTAAACATGCAAATTGAGAAGATTAAATGGCTGATTTCATTATGGGTAGACTAGACTGGAACACTATTTTTTCTGCCATAATAAGAAAATGCCCACATTATTGAAAGCATTTTTTAGAAATTGGGTTGCCAAAAAAATGCTATTGCTGAAGCACAGAAACATGGGGAGAAACTCAAACTTTTCCGGAGAGATCTTTCAGTATTTCAGCACTACAGGTGTGGGCGGACAGAACAGCTCATCCAGAAAGAACCCAAACTGAAAACCTAACTTTCAAATCACACCCACATGGTAGGCTGGTGCAGCAGCCTCCCCAGATAAAGGGAAAATGACCCTTCTCTGCACCGCACTCAATGGCATAAAGATACTTAGATTCTTAAACTTATAGAAGACAGGACCTTCTAGTGGGTTGAAAATACTTAACATTTCATTGACTTCCCTCTGATTCCTCATGGGGCCACTGAAATCTCATGCATTCATCAGCTCAAAGTTCAGAATTCTGCCCGGTCTTGAGACTACCATCGTGTATTCCTTTGCAGTTAATTTTTTGCATAGAGATTTCTTTCCCTCTGATTTCTAGCCTGTTGCCTTGTAGGTTTCTTGCTGCCTTCTCTTCCCCAGATAATAGCATCCTACAAAATTTGGTGTTATTTCTAAACCCACAGTAGATACCTCAGTCTTACTGATTATTTCCTAGGCTGTCAGCTCATATCGTAGCCCTCAAAAGTTTAATGCTTTTTGCAGTGATACCATCATCAGTTTCTAAATACCTCCTTTCTTCAGATTAACTAAAAAATAACAGTGTAACACTATTTGCCCTTGGTTTTTTTATTTTATATATATTTTTTTTTTTTTTTTGAGAGAAGTCTCACTCTTGTCCCCCAGGTTTGAGTGCAGTGGCTTTATCTCGGCTCACTGCAACCTCAGCCTCCCGGGTTCAAACGATTCTCCTGCCTCTGCCTCCCAAGTAGCTGGGATTAAGGTGCCTGCCACCACGCCTGGCTAACATTTGTATTTTTTAGTAGAGACGGGGTTTCACCATGTTGGCCAGGCTGGTCTCGAACTCCTGACCTCAGATGATGCGCCCGCCTCGGCCTCCCAAAGTGCTGGGATTACAGGCGTAAGCCCCCACACCCGGTCTGGTTTTAAACATATCATAACTACTTCTTTATGGACATCTCCAGAGAATGAACTATAATTCTTCGTTCCGTGTTGAAATGTTCATGGATGTATTTTCAAATCTTCAGTCTAGAAGAAACACAGGTAGCATAAAAGTCAGGAATCCTGATATGAGGTTGCAGTCACACAGCCTTCATTGCCAGAGCCTCCACTCATATTATTCTTTCATGTTTTCTGTTCCATTTAACAACAGCTTCCCATAATCCTTGGAGGTCCGATCTCAATTGCCTTCCTTCTCAATCTTTCTTCCAGCCTGTTCTCCCCTAACTTGATATTTCTATGGTCAGCTTGACTTGCACCACTGTGTACTGAGATGCAGCCTCTCGTAAAAGGAAGCCCCCCACTCAGCACCTGTCCTCCCTTGTTCAGACACTGCAGGTGAATGAATTAAGAGACCATTAAAGTATGCTATTTTTTTGTTTGTTTAACTCTGAAACAGCGCACTACTATGTGAAAAAAAGTAGAAATAGGTCTACGTTTGTCTGAATTTAGAGACACTTTTGCCTCACCATCTGCATCGTGAGTTAAATTTTAAGTGTTACAATAACTTCAGACCCCAATAAAATAGAAGAGTTAGTTCAATCTAGTCACTGCCCCACCGCAAGCAACACTAGGGATTGAAGCCATCCTCACCCCATTGGGAGCCTACCCCATCGTGCCAGGGTTTGCAGGGAAAGTCAAACATTATCTTCCAGAGGAAACACTAGGCGGGTACCCTGGCTCGAAACCTTCTGGTTTCCCATTCCCAAGTCCCGCTCCAGCATTTCCTCTGAGCTGCTCTTCATTCTCCAGCAGCCCTCCAGACTCGTGGAGGCAGTGTGGGAACCTGAGAAGCCATTTGCAGTCACTGTGCTGTCCCCGTAGGTCAATGTGAGGTCGCTTTCAGTCAGAATAAAATCAGAGTTTCCCTCTCTCAGTGGCTCTTGGTTATCGTACACCTGGGGACTGGTCAGACATCGAGCTAGCAAGCTACACCAGGCGGGAGAGTGGTGGTTGGCAAGGAGCCGCTGTGTCTACACCAGGCAGGAGAGTGGTGGTTAGCGGGGAGCCGCTGTGTGTGAGGATGGGCTTCAGGTAATTGTGATCAAAGCTGTACCACAGCCTGAATATCCATGTGCTCTCCTGTTTTGTCCGATTTCCTCTGGCAGAATCTGGGCTGTCCCCTTGTAAGACTTGAAAGCTGTCATTGTTGGGTGGTGGATCTTGATCGGGGTCAACACCAACTCTGAAGTACTGCCAGTGGTGTTCGTTGCGGTCCTCTTTGGAGGGCTCCTTGATGCTAACTCTGATATTAAGCCATGACAACATGGGTGTCGTGCCTCCTCCAATGATCCAGATGGTGAAGAACACGATGAAAGGCGTGGTGGTGAACATCACCTGGCGAGCATAGGATGCTGTGTCACAGATGGCCAAAGCAAATGCCATTGCTCCCCTGAGGCCTGAAAACATCATCGTGTGTTGAAAATTCCAGCCAATCTTATGCCTTCTGCCCAAGCTGAGGAAGAAGAGGAGCGGGTAGATATGGGTGGCTCTGCCCAGGAAGACAGCAACAAAAGCTCCAATGATGAAAACAGGGCTGAAAACGTGCTTCTGGAAGGTAAATAGCACCAGGACCATGCAGGAGAAGATGAAGTTCTCTGCCTCAAAGAGCTGCTTGCTTCGACTTCTTGATTCCACCGACAGATTGTTGTAGGTGTAATGAGCTTGTGTGATTCCACAGAAAAGTACAGCTACAACGCCTGTAAATCCGCAGGCTTCTGCCAAGAGAAACGTGCTCCAGGACATGAGGAAGAAGAGCGCCGTCTCCAGCAGGGGGAAGTAGTCCAGTTTGGTAAACTTGGTCACTAAAGCAGTCACAGCTCCCGTGGTAAAACGGCCGCTAAATATACCTAGAAAAATGCCAGCTGACTTTAAAAAGGCAGCAGCATCAAAGGCGTGAGTTGAAGTTCAGTCTTGCTGGCTGGTAGGCAACAATAGATGAGGAAAGTACAACGCAACAACGTCATTTAGGATGCTCTCTCCAAACAGAAGTACATAAAGATCCATGTCTGCATGCAATTCATTAAAATCGCCAGCACAGTCACTGGGTCAGTGGCAGAGATGATTGCTCCAAAAAAGAGACAATGTGTGTAGTAAAATTTATCTGAGAGCTGTCCCATAATCTTCATGAGCTTCACCATACCATACCTGAGATTTCCAATACGGAAGCACGAAACAGCAGTGCCCAAGAAGGCGTGACCCAAGATTTCTGAAAAAGTGTCTCTTTAAGCTGTATCCAGCATGGAAAATAACTGGAGGCAGAAGAATGTTGAAAAATACCTCTGGGTCGAATGTTACCTTCCGTAGCATGTCATTCTGCTCTACGCTGTTGATCTTGCCAGGGCTGATTTCTCCTTTCAGAGTGTATTCGAAGAATTTACCGCTGACATCCACTACTAAAGTGCTGAAGGCCCGATCTCCTTGAGTGCAGTTGAGTGATCTGTCACGGCCCCTGGTGCCACGGGTACCATACCTCAGGATCACCCCAACGATGAGCCCACAGATCATGGCCAGCCCGGTCTCATGCAGAAAGTGCACCCGGCAGTACTTGAGGAGCCATATGGTAAGGATGGTGAGCGTGAGCAGCAGGATGAAGGTGAGCAGGCTCACACTGTCTGGCCGGTGGCTCTTCTCCGCCTCCTTCTCAGTGACGAGCTCCTCCATGGCGCTGCTGTTCTCGACCGCCGCCCCAGAGGAGGAGGCCGAGGCCGAGGCCGTGACTCGAAGTCCCCTACCCAGCAGCAGCCGCAGCAGCAGCAGCAGCCGCCGCGGCGGCGCCTGGGCAACCCGACCCGGGCCACCCGACCCGGGCCAGGGCGCGCCGCGTCACCAGGCTCCATGGTCCCGGAGCCGCCCACGCCTCCTCTGCCCGGGGACCAGCAGCACCGCCGACCTGCGCGAGTGGCCATGGCCACCGCAGCTCCTCTTCCTACTCGCGCCGGGCCGGGGCTGGGCCCAGAGCAGCGCCTCCAGTTGTATTTAAAATGTAGTTTTTAGAAGAATAACCAAGGCCGGGAGCAGTGGTTCACGCCTGTAATCCTAGCACTTTGGGAGAGTGAGGCGGATGGATCACCTGAGGTGAGGATATCAAGACCAGCCTGGCCAACATGAGGAAACCCCCGTCTCCACTGAAAATACAAAAAAAAAAAAAAAAAAAATTTAGCCGGGCGTGGTGACGGGCGCCTGTAATCCTAGCTACTCGGGAGGCTGAAGCAGGAGAATCGCTTGAACCCTAGAAGCGGAGGTTGCAGTGAGCCAAGATGGCACCATTGCACTCCAGCCTGGGCAAAAAGAGCGAAACTGTGTCTCAAAAAAAAAAAAAAAAAAAAAAAAAAGAATAACAGAAAAAATGTGAGAAAATATATTTAAAACCTTGGAGGGAGAAAGCTATCTTAACAAAACAGAGAGGCAAATGCATTCATGTATGACAGAAGGTACATAAAGTCGAGAAGTAACTGAATTATTACATAAAATATTTGCAACTGGTATAACAAAATTTTATACCTCACTTTATTTTGTTTTTTAATTTTGGTTATGGAGATGGAGTTTTGCTCTTGTTGCCCAGGCTAGAGTGCAATGGCGCCATCTCGCCTCACTGCAACCTCCGCCTCCTGGGTTCAAGTAATTCTCTTGCTTCAGCCTCCCAAGTAGCTGGGATTACAGGTACTTGCCACCACGCCCAGCTAATTTTTGTATTTTAAGTAGAGTCGGGGTTTCACCATGTTGGCCAGGCTGGTCTTGAACTCCTGACCTCTGGTGATCCACCTGCCTTGGCCTCCCAAAGTGCTGGGATTACAGGTGTGAGCCACTGCTCCCGGCCTATTTTATTATTTATACATATTATATATATAACATTTTATCTGAATTATCTAAATTTAGCTGAATATTTTACATATATGTTTATATAAAGAACCTATTGATCAGGCTGGGCGCATGGCTCACGCCTGTAATCCCAGCACTTTGGGAGGCTGAGGCAGACAGATCACCTGAGGTCAGGAGTTCGAGACCACCTGGCCAACATGGCAAAACCCTGTCTCTACTAAAAATACAAAAAAATTAGCTGGGTGTAGCGGCACGCACCTGTAGTCCCAGCTACTCGGGAGGCTGAGGCAGGAGAATTGCTTGAACCTGGGAAGCAGAGGCTGCAGTGAGCTAAGATTGCGCCACTGCACTCCAGCCTGGGCAACAGAGCGAGACTCTGTCTCAAAGAAAAAAAGAACGTATTGATCAATAAGACACAACCCAGTAGAAATCTACTATTGAATTAAAAATAACCCAGTTAAAAAATGGGTAAAGCATATAAACAATTTGCAGATTTGTTTATATTTGTTTACATTGCAGATTTGACAAGATACAAATGTTCAAAACCACATATAAAATGTGCATATGAATAAAACAAATTAATAAAATGAGATATAAATCAAGTTAATAAAATCAGTGAATGAAATATGAGATATCAATTTTTGACCATGACTTTAAATCAGAAATTGAGACGAGTCTGCAGTTTTACCCTACATGCAAGCTAACAACTTTTAGCCTACCACAGTTTTTGGGTTTGGTTTTGTTTTCTTTTTTGAGATGGAGTCTCACCCTGTTGCCCAGCAAGGAGCACAGTGGCATGATCTCGGCTCACTGCAACCTTTGCCCACCTCCCGGCTTCAAGCGGTTCTCCTGACTCAGCCTCCTGAGTAGCTGGGATTATAGGCATCTGCCACCACATCCAGCTAATTTTTGTATTTTTAGTAGAGACGGGGTTTCACCATGTTGGCCAGGCTGGTCTCGAACTCCTGACCTCTGGCGATTCACCTACCTTGGCCTCCCAAAGTGCTGGGATTACAGGCGTGAGCCACCATGCCCGGCCCACAGTTTTTATGTATATTTGCTGACAGAAGATAAAACTCCTAGAAAAACAAGATGCTCTGATCAACAAATACATGTATAAAATCTGTTTGGTGCTTATGTTCCTAATTTTAAGTTAATTAATTGGCATTCTGGTATATGCAACAGTCTCTTATAAGTTTGGATAGAAATCCTTGCACCTGCAAGACTGAGAACAAAGAGGACTCAGGGTACTGTCAACCTATCTGGACAGGCTTTCCCAAAGACATCTAACTCTCTGACCCCTTGCATGCCTTCATCAAACCAAAACATTTTCAGCTGTTTCTCTCTTGCGACTATTTCCAGCCTCTGTCATCATCGTAGTTATTTCCATTTCTTAGTATCTGTGTTAAAAGGTATCATCCGGGTTGGGCGCGGTGGCTCACGCCTGTAATCCCAGTACTTTGGGAGGCCAAGGCAGGTGGATCACCTGAGGTCAAGAGTTTGAGATCAGCCTGGCCAACATGGTGAAACCTCGTCTCTGCTAAAAATACAAAAAATTAGCCGGGTGTGGTGGTGGGCACCTGTAATCCCACTACTAGGGAGGCTGAGGCAGTAGAATCGCTTGAACCCAGGATGCGGAGGTTGCAGTGAGCCGAGATTGTGCCATTGCACTCCAGCCTGGGCAACCAGAGTGAAACTCCGTCTCAGAAAAAAATAAAAAATAAAAGGTATCATCCAAATTTGAACACAATACTGCAGATGCAATCAAAACAGCACAGAATATATGCACTGGATGCCATTTTTGTATAAATGTACCCTAAATCTGAATTTAGGGCTTTTTGCAAGCTGCTATACTTGTAGAATCCTATCAAGCTTGTATATAATTCAACTTCCAAGTCTTTTTCACATAGGAAGGTAACACAGTAAAAGCAGATGAGAGCTTATACTGTGGATTAATACTTCCTGAGTTTGAATTCCTGCTCTGCCATGTGCTGACTGTGTAACTGTGGGCAAGTCACTTAATCTCTCTAAGCCTTAGTTTTCTCATCTGTAAAATAGGAATGATGAGCATACCTGCCTCAAAGCATTGTTGTAAAGATTAAGTAAATTGCCTCAATTAAAATACTTTGTACATGGCTGGGCACGGTGGCTCATGCCTGTAATCCCAGCACTTTGGGAGGCCAAGGCAGGCGGATCACAAGGTCAGGAGATAGAGACAATCCTGGCTAACACAGTGAAACCCCATCTCTACTAAAAATACAAAAAATTAGCCAGGCGTGGTGGTGGGCGCCTGTAGTCCCAGCTACTCGGGAGGCTGAGGCAGGAGAATGGCGTGAACCCGGGAGGCGCAGCTTGCAGTGAGCGGAGATTGTGCCACTGCACTCCAGCCTGGGCGACAGAGCGAGACTCCATCTCAAAAAAAAAAAAAAAAAAACTCTGTACAGGGCTGGGTGTGGTGGCTCATACCTGTAATCCCAGTACTTTGTGAGGCCAAGGTGTGAGGATCGCTTGAGCCCAGGAGTTTGGGACCAGTTGGGGCAATAAGCAAGACCCCATCTTTACAAAAAAAATCCAAAAACTTAGCTGGGCATGGTGGCACATGCCTGTAGTCTCAGCTACTCGGGAGGCTGAGGTGGGAGGATTGCTTGAGTTCAAGAGGTCGAGGCTGCAGTGACCCAAGTTCAGGCCACTGCACTCCAGCCTGGGTGACAGAGCAAGACCTTGTCTCAAAAATAAAATGAAATACTTGGTACAATGCTGGTCATATCCCATGAATCCTCATTGTATGAATATATTTCATCATACTTAATCCTCCCAGGAATTCTATGGGGTATATATTACTGCATCCACTTTACAGATGAGAAATCTGAGGTTTGTAGAGTTTAAGTAGTTTGCCTGAGGTCAACTAACTGCTAAATGGCAGAGCCAACCAAAGTTGTAGTAAGACCTGCCTGACGACAAAGACCAAGTTCTTTCTCTTGTACCATTTAGGAACCCTCTTCCCCTTCCTGTGTTTCTACTTTTTTTTTTTTTTTTTTTTGACAGAGTCTTTCAACCTCCCAGACTCAAGCGATCCTCCCACCACAGCCTCTGAGTAGCTAGGACCACAGGAGCATACCACCATACTTGGCTAATTTTTGTTGTGTTTTCTGGTTTTGAGAGGTTTTTTTTGGTAGAGATAGGGTTTTGCCATGTTGCCCAGGCCAGTCTCAAACTCCTGGGCTCAAGCAATCCATCTGCCTTGGCCTCTCCAAGTTCTGGGATTACAGGCATGAGCCACTGCTCCCAGTCTCTACATTTTTTAAGCTTTCACATAGCACAATACAGAGGTTAAGAACAAAAGCTCAGCCAGGCTTGGTGGCTCACGCCTGTAATCCCAGCGCTTTGGGAGGCCCAGGTGGGTGGATTACCTGAAGTCAGGAGTTCAAGACCAGCCTGACCAACACGGCAAAACCCCGTCTCTACTAAAAAATACAAAAATTAGCCAGGCATGGTGGCGCATGCCTGTAATCCCAGCTACTAGGGAGGCCAAGGCAGGAAGAATTGCTTGAACCCAGGAGGCGGAGGTTTCAGTGAGCTAAGATCGCACTACTGCACTCCAGCCTGGGGGACAGAGCGAGATTCCATCTCAAAAAAAAAAAAAAAAAAGCTCCAGTCTGGGTGCAGTGGCTCACACCTGTAATCCCAGAACTTTGGGAGGCCGAGGCAGGAGCACCACTTGAGCCCAGGGGTTCGAGGGCAGCCTGGGCAGCATACAGAGACTCTATCTCTACAAAAAATTTAAAAATTTGCCAGGTGTGGTGGCGTGCACCTGTAGTCCCAGCTCCCAGCTACTTGGGAGGCTGAGGTGGGAGGATCTGCTTGAGCCTGAGAGGTCGAGGATATAGTGAGTCATGATCATGCCACTGCACTCCAGTCTGGGTAACAGAGCAAGTCCTTTTCTCAAAAAAAGAGAGACAGAGAGAGAGAGAAAAGAGTGCCAGCTCTAGGGACAGACTGCCTTGTTCGATGATCTTGAATGAACTATTTAATCTCTATTTACAAAATCTGGGACAAGTCACTTAACTTCATCAAGTCAGTTTCCCCATCTGTAAAATAAGAATTTTAATAGTAATATCGGCCGGGTGCAGTGGCTCATGCCTGTAATTCCAGCACTTTGGGAGGCTGAGGTGGGTGGCCTGAGGTCAGGAGTTCAAGACCAGCTTGGCCAACATGGTGAAATCCCATCTCTACTAAAAATACAAAAATTAGCCGGGCATGGTGGCAGGTGCCTGTAATCCCAGCTACTCAGGAGGCTGAGACAGGAGAATTGCTTGAACCCAGGAGGCGGAGGTTGCAGTGAGCCAAGATTCTGCCACTGCCCTCCAGCCTGGGTGACAGAGCCAGACTCCATCTCAAAAAAAAAAAAAAAAAAAAGCATTTTAATAGCAATATCTACACTCAGGAGTTTCAGCGCTGATTAAATGAGATAACATCTAACACAGTGCCTACCCATTTGCTAGGAAACAGTAGATTTTAGCTCTATTATTCCCCCTCCATT
The DNA here is from genome assembly GCF_028885655.2 of Pongo abelii. Lineage (NCBI taxonomy): Eukaryota > Metazoa > Chordata > Mammalia > Primates > Hominidae > Pongo > Pongo abelii. Next base: position 97,019,588 of record NC_071995.2, read on the forward strand.
TCACCTTGCTGGTTTCAGCCAAGTGCTTAGACTGGTCAAAGTAGTTCTGAATCCCAGAAAATCCATGCAACTCCTGATGATCAAAAAGTATTCTCTTTTAAGTGCTCACATATCATCTGCGTAGTAAACCATCCTAGAGTGTTTCTAGAAATTAACGTTGAATTTACAAAGGTTTTCCCTACATCTAAGATAGAAGTCAGATTGCATCTAGAGTTCTTTCCCTCACTTTTATGAACTGTGACATGATCATATTGAAGAGGGAGAAATGAAGGACATTGTAACTCATTAAATGCATAAGACCCAGAAATAATAGAAAGTTGACTTCAGCTGTGATTCATCAGAGGTTCTTTGCATCAGTTCCTACCACTTTACCGCAATTCACTTCCCATATTGCTCAGCCCTATATATTTATCACTGGCAACCCACATTTGAGGCCAATGATTACAAAATGTTCTTTTGTACATCAACCCAGCTGCCAGGAGCCCACCCCCACCCCCACACTCAGCAGAGTTGGTTCAGATAACTAAGCTTTTGATATTTCAAGGCTGAAGGAAAAGGAATTCAATCCCCACATAAGTCCTATGAGATATTTATTACTGTTCCCATTTTACTGCTGAGGAAGATGGGGCTTCTCAAGGCCATTATTCATATTTTATCCAAAGTCACAGAGTTATTAGGAATGCAGATAGCTGTTGACCTAGATCTCCCACCATGCCACTACAGGTTGAAGGAGCCACAGGCTGCAAACAGCAATGTTTTCCCAAACTGCTTATCCATCCATGAACCACCCACAGCATTTCTGCAATATCTCCCTACCTCCTATGAAATTACTTACTTAATTTTTTTAATCAATGCACTTTTTGCTGCCTAAATAAATTTAGGGACTATTAGTCTAAACGCCAACAGCTCAGAAATCACAGGTTTTATAACACCATCATGTTTATTTTGTGTAATATATTTTTAAACGGCCAGGCACAATAGCTCACGCCTGTAATCCCAGCAATTTGGGATACCAAGGCAGGAGGATCGCTTAAGGCAGGAGGATCGCTTGAGCCCAACAGTTTGAGACCAGCCTGGGCAACATAGAGAGACCCCCGTCTCTACAAAAAAAAAAAAAAAAAAAAAATTGTTTTAATTAGCTGGGCATGGTGGTTCATGCCTGTAGTCCCAGCTACTTGAGAGACTGAGGTGGGAGGATTTCTTGAGCCTGGAAGGTTGAAACTGCAGTGAGCCGTGATCCTGCCACTGCACTCCAGCCTGGGTGACAGAGTGAGATCATGTCTCAAAAATAAATAAATAAATAAATAAATAAATGCATTAGATTCCTATGGCTACCATAACAAATCATTACAAACCAAGTGGCTTAAAACAACAGAAATGTATTCTCTTACAGTTCAGGGGACCAGAAGTCCAAAATCAAGGTGTTGATCTTCTGGAGGTTCTCAGGAAAAAACTGTCTGATGCCTTTTTCCTGGCTTCTTGGTGTTCTCGGCTTATAGGCATCGTTCCAATCTCTATCTCCATAGTCACATGACCTTTTTCTCCCTGTGGGTCTTTGTGTCCAAATATTCCTCTTATTTCTTTTATAAAGATACCAGAGATCAAGATCCTTGTTTAATAACATCTGCAAAGGCCCTATTTCCAAATAAGGTCACATTCTGAGGTTCGGGTTAGACATAAATTTTGAGAGGGAGATTATTCAACCCAGTATAAGTAAATGATGATTAAATCATTTAAAAGCTTATCCATGCACCACCTAAAATCATCTTGCGTCTTGCCGGTAGTTTGCAAACCACACTAGAGAGATGTTAGTGAACATGACATTTCAAGGTGCTTGAGTCCCTCCCCAGTTTTAAAAGCAGCAGATTTTACAGTTAAGATGGTTGCAGTTCCTTTACTGCAGTTGAACCAACATATTTTTGGTAAATCAAGAAGTTGATCCCCTAGATAGGCTCAATTCTCTGATTTTGAAAACTCAGAAAATGTTGTTTTGTTTTGTTTTGTTTTTTGAGATGGAGTTTCACTCTGTCACGCAGGCTGGAGTGCAGTGGCTCAGTCTTGGCTCACTGCAACCACTACCTCCCAGGTTCAAGCGATTCTCCTGCCTCAGCCTCCCAAAGTGTTGGGATTACAGGTGTGAGCCATTGTGCCCAGCAGAAAATCTTATTAATAATAAATTACTTCAAGTGCTATTTTAAGAAGATAGATGAACACTAGTTGATTGCATGACTCATTGTTTTCTGAGTTCAGTACATGTGCATGTACAGGTCTCTGTGGGGTTGTATTTGGGGATTTATTAAGTTTTCTCTCCATAGAGACAACCAAGGATGGTAAGGTGAATTTGCAATTTAAAGAAGCCATTAGGTAACACTGGACATTGTAAAACTCCATCTTGTGCAGCAAGGCAGGATGCCTAGGAACACTGTAAACAGGAACTCAGAGTATATTTATAGGAACCCAATGCCCAAATGTTCAGTCCATAGAAAAAGGATGAAGAGGAGGATTTTATTTTCAGCAGTCTTTATGAGACCTAGACCTCTGTGTGAATCACAGATTGAGTAAACTTGGGCTTTTCCATTTGAGATAATATTCAGAACACCTTACTCTTCTAAATGCACAGACTTCAGCTCTTTCTAAAAAGCATGCACTGCATAATGGAAATTAAAGAACTCAGAAGACATTTTTATTGATCATTCTTATTTTTAATTTGGATACTTTTTTTCTTCCCAAATATTAAACATTATCATTTATCAAGAACATAAGAAGGGAAACTGTCTTAAAAGGAAAACCATCAGATGGTGGAGATCAATCATTGTATAGGCTCCATGCAAAATAATATAAAAGATGCACAAGAGCAGATGCTGTGCTTGGAAACGACATCTCAATAAGCACATTTCCATAAACACATATGGTGTAGACTCTTTCACATACACACCACCTCAGTGTTTACTCTGAATTAAATAATTCAAGATGGTATAACCAGCTCACAGAAATATGATAAAACACTTTAAATAAACTGAGTTGTTGTCATGACAAATAACCTACACAAAAGAAGTAACAACAGTCACACTGATGAGAGGAGATGGGGTAAGTCCTAAAACTGGAAGGTCTCGTATTTGTTGGCAAAAACCCAAAGTACAAGATGTTACTAACCTGTACCTTGTTTCCCCCACACAAACATATCTTAAAGAGGCAGCCTAAACTTTCACGTGTGAATGATTATTGGCCTTCAAATAGTATTCGTTACTTTATGACTCAATATCACCCAACACCATGGCCAATATAGAGAGCTTTGTAAAATTTCTCTTGCAGAACTTCCTCAGACTGACTACCCACCTTCATGTGACAATGTGTTCCTATCCTTTTTAATCACTCCTAGGTTTTTATGATGTGCACTGACCAAATGGACAAGAAGGCTTTGGAGGGTCAAGAATGACCAACTCCAGATGAAACTGTATTGCTTTATCAGAAGCTTATTTTTCTTTTTCTTTGTTTTGTTTTGTTTTGTTTTTTGGAGATGGAGTTTCACTCTTGTTACCCAGGCTGGAGTGCAATGGTGCAATCTCGGCTCACTGCAACCTCCACCTCCCGGGTTCAAGTGATTCTCCTGACTCAGCCTCCCGAGTAGCTGGGATTACAGGCATGCGCCACCACACCTGGCTAATTTTGTATTTTTAGTAGAGACGGGGTTTCTCCATGTTGGTCAGGCTGGTCTTGAACTCCTGACCTTAGGTGATCCATCCACCTTGGCCTCCCAAAGTGCTGGAATTACAGGCATGAGCCACCGCGCCTGGCCTTTTTTTTTTTTTTTTTAAACAGGGTCTCATCCTGTCACTCAGGCTGGAGAGAGGTGGCATGATCATGACTCACTGCAGCTTCAACCTTCTGGGCACAAGTAATCCTCCCACCTCAGTCTCCTGAGAAGCTGGGACTATGAGTATCCACCACCATGCCCAGCTAATTTTTTTATTTTGTTTGTAGAGACAGGGGTCTCACTATGTGGCCCAGGCTGGTCTAAAACTCCTGGACTCAAGTAATCCTCCCACCTCTGCCTTCTAAAGTGCTGGCATTATAGGTGTGAGACAACACACCTTGCCAGAAGCTTATATTTTTAACAGGAGACAGACAGCAGTCTGATATGCTTCTAGAGGCAAGGAAAGAGAGATGGTGGAGGGGAGAAAGGCCCACTGGGGGAAAAGCTGGAGAATGAGAAAGAAGCTGTGCTGGCTGGGCGCAGTGGCTCACACCTGTAATCTCAGCACTTTGGGAGGCCGAGGCAGGTGGATTGCTTGAGGCCAGGAGTTTAAGACCAACCTGGCCAAAATGGAGAAACCCCTGTCTCTACCAAAAATACAAAAATTAGCAAGACGAGGTGGTGCACACCTGTAGTCCCAGCTACTTGGGAGGCTGAGGCATGAGAATTGTTTGAACCCGGGAGGCAGAGGTTGCAGTGAGCCAAGATCGTGCCACTGCACTCCAGATGGATGACAGAGAGAGACTCCATCTCTAAAAAGAAAAAAGAAAAAAAGAAGGAAGCTGTGCTACGGTTATTTATTCTATCCCTCTTTCAGAAATTCAAAGTGAGGCCGGGTGCGGTAGCTCACACCTGTAATACCAGCACTTTGGGAGGCCGAGGCAGGCAGATCGCTTGAGGTCAGGAGTTCGAGACCAGCTTGGCCAACATGGTGAAACCCCCATGAAATCCCATCTCTACTAAAAGTACAAAAATTAGCCAGGCGTGGCGGCATGCACCTGTAATTCCAGCTACTCGGGTGGCTGAGGCAGGAGGATCCCTTGAACCTGGGAGGAGGAGGTTGCAGTGAGCCAAAATCATGCCACTGCACTCCAGCCTGGGTGACAAAGTGAGACTCTGTCAAAAAAAAAAAAAAAAGAAAGAAAGAAAAATTCAAAGTGAGAGTCAGAGTACTAAAAACTGTATAGAATGACTGAGAGAAAGAAATCTATTTAACTTGCTTTAACATATCCTTTCTAATACTGACTGACTGCAAAGACCTTCTTCATATAAAAACTTTTTAACATCCCAATTCTACAGAATGAGTTTTGGGGAATGTGGTAGTCAGCCTCCAAGATGACCCCCAGTGATTCTCACAGCCTAGGATTCATATCCTTGTGTGACCCCTCCCACATTTAAGAGGGCTGACCTGTGTAATGAAAAGAATATTGCAGAAATGAGACAGTGTGATTTTTAAGGCTAGGCCATTAAAGATGTTGTGGCTTTCGCCTTGCACTCTCTTGGCTTGTTCACCCTGAGAGAAGGCAGCCACCATGTCATGAGGACACTTAAGGTGCCTGTGGAGAGACCCACATAGGGAGGAACTGAGTGAGCTCACTCTTGTGTGCCATCTTAGAACTGGATCCACCAGCCCTGGTCAAGCCTTCAGATGACTGCAGCCCCAGCCAACACCTTGATTGCAATCTCATGAAAGACCCTGAGACAGACCCACCCAGCTAAGTCAGTCCTAAATTTCGAACCACAGAGACTATGTGAAATCACAAATATTTATTGTTGTTTTAAGCCACTAAGTTTGGAGGTAATTAATTATTCAGCAACAGATAACTAGTACAGGACTATTAACCTAAAGTACTTGATGTCAATCATTTTGGTTTGTCATTAAATCATCATACAGCTTCAGTATGGCATATGGTTTTACACTATTCTACTTCTCTAGGTACACTTCATTGATGTAGGGATAGACTCATATCTTTTTTTTTTTTTTTTTTTTTGAGATGAAGTCTCGCTCTTGTCCCCTAGGCTGGAGTGCAATGGCATGATTTCGGCTCACTGCAACCTCTGCCTCCCGGGTTCAAGTGATTCTCCTGCCTCAGCACCCTGAGTAGCTGGGATTACAGGCGCCTGCCACCATGCCCGGTTAATTTTTGTATTTGTAGTAGAGACGGGGTTTTACCATGTTGGCCAGGCTGGTCTAGAACTCCTGACCTCAGGTGATCCACACACCTCGGCCTCCCAAAGTGCTGGGATTACAGGCATGAGCCACCACGCCCAGCCGGATGGACTCCTATCTAAAGCCAATCAATCTTTGTCATTCCCTAGGATTTTTGTAACTGAAGCTGAACAAAGATTTATTTATTCTCTGTTGGTGAGGCCAAGAGATGGTGAGACTCAGGAATTGCTAATGGCCACACTTCTTGCTACGTAAAGAAAGCTTTTCTAAGAGAAAGAAGTTAACAACACAGAGAGAGAAACAGAATTGAGAGACTGAGAAAAGAAGACCTAGCAGCACTCAAATCACCTGTTCCAATGACCTTGATACCACCTGCCACTCATCCTTCTCAGTGTGAGCCTTCTAGTAAGTCCCCTTTTTTTTGCCTAAGTTGGTTTAAGCTGGGTTTCTAGAGGGTGGGGTTGGGAGGAGGGAGAGCATCAGGAAGAATAGCTAATGGATGCTGGGGCTTAATACCTAGGTGATGTGATGATCTGTGCAGCAAACTACCATGGCAGACATTTACCTGTGTAACAAGTGTGCACATCCTGCACATGTACCCCTGAACTTAAAAGTTGGAAGAAAAACAAAACTTGCAACAACCCCTAAAAAATAATAAGTTGGGTTTCTAAACCTTTCCTCCAAATGGGTCTTGACTGATGTATTCTCACACAACTCTATGCTTCCCCTAGCACAGCACTGATGACTGAGCTGTAATTGCTGGGTGCTTGTCTACCTGTCTACCTCTCTGTCCAGAAGACAGTGGCTTTCAGGTTCATGCATTCTGCCCATCGCTGGGGCACTCAACTGAGAGGGAAGGAAGTGGGGATGCACTCAATACACACAGGTAGGATTGCGACAACCATGTGTGTACTTCATAACCCTGAGCCCTGAACCACAGATGATTTACTCGAGCTGGGCCACAGTCTCCCTGTAGCAATTTGGGACTGAGTCATACAAAGATTGGACACTGAAACTCCTTCACACAAATAATAGCACTCTTCAGAGGATGTTATTAACCTCTAGCTAGTAAGGGGCCCCAACCTGTCTTCTGCAAATTCTCTAAGAAACTCTAATATTCCTCCAACAAGCTTGCAAGGTCATTTCTGCTTCCTAAAGCCAAAAGAAACTGAACTAATACACACCCCAACCTATTGTAGTTTCTGTGTGAGCAGCAACAACGTGTTCCTCATTATAGCTCCAAGACCAGCACAGTCCCTAATCAGAACTCACTGAACACCTGATGAATGCCTGCAGCTCACTGCACTGAGTGGGAGATGCTCCTCCCACTTAGATAGGGATTTTTTTTTTAACTCTCTTGCCTTCAAGGTCCTGCACACATCTGCCCTGGCCTTGGTCTCCCTGTGTTGTCAGCTACAGGAGCCAGTGTGTCCTCTGTGGGGTATATCACATCCCTGCTCAAGAATGCATGTTAGAGACTAGAAGTATCAGGCCTCTCATCACCTAAGAAACTTTACCCTTGACTACCTGCCCAGGGTCATCAGGCCTATCATACTGGTTTCCCTATACACTTTGTGTGTGCTGAACTAGAGCCATAATGATGAGTCCATTTCCATTTCCAGTGGTGGGTTTTTTGTTTCTTTGTTTTTTGTTTTCGAGACAGAGTCTCACTCTGTTGCCCAGGCTGGAGTGCAGTGGCATGATCTCGGCTCACTGCAACCTTTGCCTCCCAGGTTCTGGCAATTCTCCTGCCTCAGCCGCCTGAGTAGCTGGAACTACAGGCACATGCCACCACACCCAGCTAATTTTTGTAGTTTTACTAGAGACGGGGTTTCACCATGTTGGCCAGGATGGTCTCTATCTCTTGACCTCGAGAGCCTCCCACCTCGGCCTCCCAAAGTGCTGGGATTACAGGTGTGAGCCACTGTGCCCGGCCAAGTGTTGGTTTTAAACTGGCCATGTTTCTGGGATGCTCTGACTGGCAGAGGCTACTACCTACTACTGAACTATATAGAACTTAGGAGATTCTTGGGTTTTTCCAGTTTATAAGATGCAGGCAAAACTCGAAGGGAGGTGGGGGGTAGGTGGGGGAAGATGACCAACATCACAAGAAAACATAAAAACATCATTATGATCATTATGTTTTCCTGAAACCCCAGAGAGGAGGTGGAGGGTAGGATGCAAGCCTTCTTCCAGTCAGCTCTCTCCCAGAGCCCTGCATTTGATCCCGTTTGGGCCATGTTCCTCTTCCCTCCCATCTCAGCCTTTGCTAAGGCTGACCTGTGAAAGGCCGTACCTAGGCAGGGTGCTCTTGAGGAGAGTAATTCCACATCAGGCTGGGAGTCAGAGACCAGGCAAAGCTGTGTGACCCAGGCAGGCCCCGGGCCCATCCCCTTCCCCAGTGCTTTCCAACTCACCTCTCCATTCTCTGCTGAGACTCTGATCTACCAAGTATCTAAGATTTATCTCCAACCTCTTCTTTTCTCCTATTTCATTTAATCTATAAACATGCTCATGCTTCCCCTCATCCTTTGAGAGACAGAGAGGGAGAGAGAGAGAAAGGGAGGAGGGGAGAGGGGAAAAGAATATACTAGCCAGGCGCAGTGGCTCACGCCTATAATCCCAGCACTTTAGGAGGCCAAGGTGGGCAGACTGCTTAAGCCCACGAGTTTGAGACCAGCCTGGGCAACATGACAAAGCCCTGTCTCTACCAAAAATATAAAAAAAAATTAGCCTGGCATTGTGGCACGCACTAGTGGTCCCAGCTACTCAGGAGACTGAGGTGAGAGGATAGCTTGAGCCTCAAAAGTGAGATTATGGTGAGCCAAGATGGCAGATGGCACCACTGCATTCCTCAGCCTGGGTGACAGAGCGAGACCTGTGTCCAAAAAAAAAGAAAGAAAGAAAAAAGAAATACTAGGTCAAATAGTGTTCCCCAGCAATTCATGTCCAGCTGGAACCTCAGAATGTGACCATATTTGGAAAGAGGGTCTTTGCTGATATAATTAGTTAAATTAAGATGAGGTCTTGGTGGGGCGCGGTGGCTCACACCTGTAATCCCAGCACTTTGGGATGCCAGGGTGGGCGAATCACCAGAGGTCAGGAGTTTGAGACCAGCCTGGCCAACATGGTGAAACCCCGTCTCTATTAAAAATACAAAAATTAGCCAGGCGTGGTGGCATATGCCTGTAATCCCAGCTACTTGCAAGGCTGAGGCAGGAGAATCACTTGAACCCAGGAGGCGGAGGTTACAGTGAGCTGAGATCACGCCACTGCACTCCAGCCTGAGTGACAGAGCGAGATGCCGTCTCAAAAAAAAAAAAAAAAAAAAAAAAAGATGAGCTCTTATTAGATTAAGATGAGTCCTGATCTAATGACTGGTGTCCTTAAAAGAGAAAACAGAGACCCAGAGGAGACACACAGGAAGAACACCCTGTGATGATGGAGGCAGAGATTGGAGGGATGTGGCTACAAGCCAAGGAACGCCAACAATTGCCAGCAACCACCAGAAACTAGGAAGAGGCAAGGAAGGGTACTCCCGTAGGGCCTTCAGAGAGAGCACAGCCATACTGACACTCTGATTTCAGATAGCCTCCAGAACGATGTGAACAGAAACAAAAACAACATTTGTGTTGTTTTCAAGGCACCCTGTTTGTGGTAATTTGTTACGGTAGCCCTAAGAAATGAACACACTTTCCATTTTGTTATTTTCTTTCTGCTCATCTGAATTTCCTAATTTTTCTACATTGAACATGGATTATTCAGATAACAAAAGCTTAAAAATTCCAAGCTCTTCCTTGATTCTGCATCCCCTTGCTCCTTCCCTGCGTGGTCCAGCTTCCCTCACAGGCTGAGTGCACTCAATGTCTTACTTGCTCTCCTCCCAAACAGGCCTCTGCTCGGTGCAATCTGGCTTCTACCCCCACAACCCCAAGAACCTGCTCCACCAAACATTGCCACTGGCCTCCATACTACTAAATCTCCCAACGTGTAATCCTTCCTATTGACCATCTCTGCCACATTTGTCAAATTCTCTTGCCTTCTTAAAAAGCTCTCCTCCTAATGATGCACACCATGGAGTATTCACAGCAATTAAAAACTGTGAGTTGGGGCTAGGCGCAGTGGCTCACGCCTGTAATCCCAGCATTTTGGGAGGCCGAGGTGGGTGGATTTCTTGAGCCAGGAGTTCAAGACCAGCCTGAGCAACATAGTGAAACACATCCCTACAGAAAAATTTAAAAATTAACCAGGCGTGGTGGTAAGTGCCTATAATCCCAGCTACCCGAGAGGCTGAGGTGGGAGAATCACTTGGGCCAGGGAGGTGGAGGCTTCAGTGAGCTATGATCAAGCCACTGCACTCCAGCCTGGGCAACAGATTGAGACCCTATCTCAAAAAAAAAAAAAAAAAATAGAAGGAAAGAAAAAGAAACCTCAATGAAATTTTCCAACAGGGACCTACACTACAAATACAGACACTAGGCAATTGTCTTATTCCACTTTAGGTTCCCAATAAGGCTACACACTTAAGAATTGCAGGAATATTTAAAATAATTGAATTATTTCAATCTCAAACCATTTCATTTTATAGTATCAAAGCCATAGAACTCTATGTAAAATCAGTAGATTTATTCAGAACACTTTATTATTTCAACAAGAAAAACTGTGTTTTTACATTTCCAGGAATTTGAAGTGGGAAAAATCTTGAACTTTAAGGACATTGTTTTAATATGATTTCTTGCAACTGATATTTATAATAATAAATCTTTTTTCACCTTCCTCATTATTAAAACTTTGGAAACAATGAACATAAACCTTTAGAAATCAAAATGTTATTAAGGTTTTGTTTACACAAGCAGGTCTTGAGTTCCTAGAAAAAAAAAAACAGAAAACAAAAAACAAACAAAAAAAAACCTGAATCAACAAATCAACAGGTCTATTCAAGAAAAACACATCACCTTTTTTCCTATCTAAAAAGTTCATTCCTAGATTATCTCCGTGGCTTAAATCCTGATATTATACAGGTTTCCGCAGCTTGGAAGCTTCCTCTGATCCTCCCTTTATATAAGCTTTCCTATGATTTCCCATCTTCAATTTGTTTTAAAACACAAAATCAAAACCACACACACACACTCACACACACACACACACAATTGCACATCCTCCTCTCCCAGGGCTCTCCTAATAATCTGATTTTCTGATGTATTTTTCTTGTTCTTTCTTTTTTTTTTTTTTTTGAGCCAGAGTCTGGCTCTGTCACCCAGGCTGAAGTGCAGTGGCGCAATCTTGGCTGACTGCAGCCTCTGCCTCCCAGGCTCAAGTGATCCTCACATGTCAGCCTCCCAAGTAGCTGGGACTCCAGGCACATGCCACCAAGCCCAGCTAATTTTTGTAGTTTTTGTAGAGACGGGGTTTAACCACGTTGCCCAGGCAGAAATCTGATTTATTTTCAAAGAGATTGGCACCTCTTAGGGAATCTTCATTTTCTCTCTGTGCTTCATTGTCCAGGAATGCCAAGCATTCTCTCTCGTAGATTACACTAGACAGGCGTGTCTTCCTGGCAGCAACAGCACGCTCCAGGCTGAAGCAACTGCAGAGACTGCCAAGAAAACAGCACCCCCATCTCCCCTCCCTCAGGGACTATATGAGACTTAACTAAATTTGTAATCTGACTAGGATCCAAATTTTTACCCTAGAGCAAACCAACAGCTCCAGGCCAAGAGCCTAGGATTCTTTTGTCCTAGGAATGACCCACTAGGTGAGTTAAAACCTACCAATCTAAGCTAACCTAAACTAGGAGCTGGCCCTAAACTATATCAACATTTACTCTTCCTCCAATGACTTCATTCTCTTCTGATAAAATTAATCAGAGGTTCAACTGGGTTATAACTCTACTCTTTTAAATATACTTCTTAAATTTCCCATTGGCAATAATACACTAATGATTAATTGAATGCTATTGTATTATAGTAATTAGATTTATATCTTGGGATTATTTGATATTAAAAAATGTTGATCAATCCTGATTATGTGGATTGAAAAATTAATCCTATAAGTAAACAGCATATAAATAGTATATAACATAGTATATACATATATATAAATAATATATGTCCTTATAGTATAAAAGTTAGAAATACAGACAAAAAGAAATGGGGGAAAATCCCATATTTTCTTATAATCCAGAATGTACATTTATAGCATTCCTATGCATATGTAGCAAGCTGATATATAAAATGTTAACTAGGCCAAGTACAGTGGCTTACGCCTGTAATCCCAGCACTTTGGGAGGCCGAGGCAGGCAGATCACCTGAGGTCAGGAGTTTGAGACCAGCCTGGCCACATGGTGAAACCTCGTCTCTACTAAAAATACAAAAATTAGCGGGGCATGGTGGTTTGTGCCTGTAATTCCAGCTACTCGGGAGGTTGAGGCAGGAGAGTCGCTTGAACCTGGGAGGCAGAGGTTGCAGTGAGCCAGAGGTTGCAGTGAGCCAAGATTACACCATTGCACTCCAGCCTGGGTGACAAGAGCAAAACTCCGTCTCAAAAAACAAAAAAAAAATTAACTGCTTTGGTTTCTAAGACTATGTGTTGCCTTACTCCTCACCAGCTCCCCCCAACTTCCCCACCCCAGAGAAGAAACTATTCTAAAGTGTTAGGACTTTAAGTGACTAAGAAACCACTCAAGTCAATTGTGATTATCTGGAAGCAACTAAGTGTCATTTTCTGTTTCAGAATGAATGGGCAGGAGATGGACTCTGGAGGTAGAAATATGGGGAAAGAAATCACAAATTGAGGCCGGGTGCAGTGGCTCACACCTGTAACCCCAGCACTTTGAGAGGCCGAGGCGGGTTGATCACCTGCCAGGAGTTCATCACCAGCCTGGCCAACATGGTGAAACCCTGTCTCTACTAAAAATACAAAAATTAGCCAAGCGTGGTGGTGCGTGCCTGTAATCCCAGCTACTCAGGAGGCTGATGCAGGAGAATTGCTCGAACCGGGAGGCACAGGTTGCAGTGAGCTGAGATCATGCCACTGCACTCCAGCCTGGGCAACGGAGCAAGACTTCATCCAAAAAAAAAAAGAAAGAAAAGAAAGAAAAGAAAGAAAAGAAAGAAAGAAAGAAGGAAAGAAGGAAAGAAAGGAAGGAAGGAAGGAAGGAAGGAAGGAAGGAAGGAAGGAAGGGGGAGGGAGGGAAGGAAGGAAGGAAGGAAGGAAGGAAGGAAGGAAGGAAGAAAGAAAAGAAAAGAAATCACAAACTGAGTTTCAGAAAATAATTAAGTTACATTTCTAGCACACTGATATGGTTTGGCTCTGTGTTCCCACCCAAATCTCATGTCAAATTGTAATCCCCACGTGTCAGGGGAGGGACCTGGTGGGAGGTGATTGGATCATGGGGTTGGTTTCCCCCATGCTGTTCTCATGATAGTGAGTGAGTTCTCACGAGATCTGATGGTTTTCAAAGTGTTTGGCCGTTTCCCACTTGCTCTCTCTCTCTCCTACTGCTATGTAAGATGTGCCTCACTTCCCCTTTACCTTCCACCATGAATGTAAGTTTCCTGAGGCCTCCCTAGCCATGCAGAACTGTGAGTCAAGTAAACCTCTTTCCTTTTTAAATTACCCAGGCTCAGGTAGGTTCTTTACAGCAGTGTGAAAATGGACTAACACACCCATTTTTTGTCCTTAACACATCATACCCACTACCCACATGCACACACACACGCATGCACACACATATACGTATGACTTTGCATATTTGTAAGCAAAAATGGAATCATACCATACATGCTGTTCTATAACCTGCCTTTCTCATGTAATAACATACCAAGCTTTCAATGCCAGGCTGAAATAGGCTCAATCACCCTCACCCTATCAGGTTATGGGAGATTGCATTTTCCAAAGAAGCCTCAACAATATCTTCTATCCCATACATTCTTTGGCAATGTGATTTTGTCACTCTCCTCTCAAGAAGTGGAGTCTAATTCACCTACCCTCAAATTTGGTTTGGTTTTAGTGACTCTCTTATACTAACAGATGGTGATAAAAGTGACTACATTGTGATTTCTTTTTCTTTTTTTCTTAGAGACAGGGTCTCACTCTGTCGCCCAGGCTGGAGTGCAATGGTGCAATCATAGCTCACTGCAGACTCGAACTCCTGAGCTCAAGAGATCCTCCTGTTTCGGCATCCCAAAGTGCTAGGATTACAGCCATGAGACACTGCATGCAGCCAAGAACATATGTTGACCTAAAACTGGCATTCTGTGATTGTAATGGAAAACAGATAAAGCAGGAGGAAGATGTAGGAAGATGGTGAGTATGAGAGAGGCATTTATAAATTATCAGAATATTAGTACTAATCCTTCTTAGCTTTTTTAAACCAGAAAAGGGAGCTCTGAATTTAATTCCCAAACTGTAATTCCTGGGACAAAAACTACCTAATGTACTATAATGGTTACATTTTATATCATCAGCTTTGATTGTCCTACATAAACACCAGTAAAAATACCAACAAGAAGATCAATAATAATAGTAATATAAGTTTGTAATCAGTGACTTATTCACCATACGCCAAGCACTAGGTTAAGTGCTTTATGCTTTATCTTATTTAATCTTTTTTTTTTTTTTTTTTAACACAGGGTCTCTCTCTCTATCACCCAGGCTAGAGTGCGGTGGCACAACCATTCCTCACTGAAGCTTCGAACTCATGGCCTCAAGTGATCCTCCTGCCTCAGCCTCCCAAGTAACTGGGACTACAGGTGCATGCCACCACACCCAGCTAATTTTTTTATTTTTTGTAGTTACACAGTCACACCATGTTGCTCAGACTGGTCTTAAACTCCTGGACTCAACAGATCCACCTGCCTTGATCTCCCAAAGTGCTGAGATTACAGATGTGAGCCACCGTGCCCGGCCTATCTCATTTAATCTTAACAGCACCTCTGTGATGTAGCCACTATTATCATACATATTTTACAAATGATGAAACAGGCTTACAAAGGTAGAGAAGTTACCCAGAATGACTCAGGTGGGAAGCTATGGGGCTGGACTTGAACTAAGGTATAACTGACTCCATGCTCTTAAGCCTGTCTGTTACTCAATTTGACATGTGTTCTATTCACAGATGCTGTATTAGTCTGTTCCGTTCTCACATTGCTATGAAGAACTACCTGATCACCCACTACCCACACGCACTTTGGGAGGCCAAGGTGGGAGGATCGCTTGAGCCCAGGAGTTCAAGACCAACCTGGGCAACATAGGGCAACCCCATCTCTACAAAAAATACAAAAATTAGCAGGGCATGGTGGTGCATGCCTGTAGTCCCAATTACTCAGGAGGCTGAGGCAAGAGGATCACGTGAGCCCTGGAGGTAGAGGCTGCAGTTTGCCAAGATCTCATCACTGCACTCCAGCCTGGGTGACAGAGTGAGACTCTATCTCAAAAAAAAAAAGAACTGAGACTGGGTAACTTATGAAGAAAGAGGTTTAATTGATGCATAGTTCCACAGGCTGTATGGAAGCACGACTAGGCCTCAGGAAACTTACAATCATGGCAGAAGGTGAAGGGGAAGCAAGCACATCTTACTATGGCAGAGGAGAGAGAGAGAGAGAAAAGGGGGAAGTGCTACACACTTTTAAACCATCAAATCTTGTGAGAACTCACCCACTATGATGAGAATAGCAAGGGGGGAAACTGCCCCCATGATCCAATCACCTCCCAACATGTCCCTCCCCCAACATTGGGAATTACAATTCAACATGAGATTTGGGTGAGGACATAGAGCCAAATCATATCAGCATCTTTTGCTCAGAATTCCTATGTCTGGAGAATTCTCCACATTATAAGTCTCACCCTCAAAGGTGGAAATCAGAAACTGGACTTCTCAGCCCTTCTTGCAGCTGGCATGCTGACTTGTGACACAAGCCTTACTAGCCAGATACACCCATATGAAGATTCAATTTGCAGAAGAACAGTATGAGAAAACAGGCAGTGCGCAGAATCCATGCTTCCAGGGAGGGCTCCATTGGAGGTGCCATTCCCATGAAGGTCTTCACAACAGACAGCAGTGGAAGGGAGGGTGCTCTAACAGGGTCTTCAGTGACAAACACTGTAATGAAATCTTTGCTGTATCCACCAAGTCATTTGTTTCTGACTGTCAAGCTGCCAAGCCTAATTCTGGCCCTCCCAGAGTTTCTGTGAGCTTTAAGTTAGACCTCAATAAATTGTATTTCTCTTTTTTTTTTTTTTTTGATGTGGAGTCTCACTCTGTCACCCAGGCTGGAGTCCAGTGGCACGATCTCGGCTCACTGCAAGCTCCGCCTCCTGGGTTCAAGTGATTCTCCTGCCTCAGCCTCCCAAGTAGCTGGGACTACAGGCGCGCACCACCACACCTGGCTAATTTTTTGTATTTTTAGTAGAGATGGGATTTCACCGTGTTAGCCAGGATGAACTTGATCTCCTGACCTCCTGATCCACCCACCTCAGCCTGTCAAAGTGCTGGGATTACAGGCGTGAGTCACTGCACCCGACCTATTTCTGCTTTAACTAGCCAAAGTTTTGTTACATGGGACTAATAACCTGACTGGCACAATCTCTTCAAAACTCAGGAACTAATATTTCAAGCAGAAGTACAGAGATCTGTTTGTTCTGTTTTTCACAAGCTACAATCAATTTCATTATTAATGATTTGTTTTAAATGCACACAGCTTTTTCTAAGTGGGTGAGTCTTCTAATAATTCATCAAAAGTAGCAGGACTAGCTAAACTCGTCAGCTACATAGAGAGGTCTGCTGACTTTTCCCCCAACTGAGAAGCATTTCTTTCATGAGTAGAAATACCAAAACACTTCAAATATACGTTTTACCCTTTGGATATATTTTCTTTCTTTGCTTCCTTTGCTATTAATATTAATGTAATATATCTGGTTATAACTGTGAATTTAATCAAATTCTTATTCTTTTGTCTTCACTTTATTCCTAAGGCCAAACTCTGAAACTTTTGCTAATTCCTGTCAGATATTTCATTCTCATAAAATGTCATCCTCGTCATTTCTCCTATTGATGGATTAAATGACATTACATAATTGTGAGGCATTTAGAACACTTTTTAAAATCTGATTTTTCCTACTGGTTGTCCACTGATCAACAGTCTGCCATGTTACATGCAGTATCGTTACATGAGGAACATGGCAGACAGAGTTGGTGGCCTTCTTGACAGCCATTTCCCATTATTTCTTGCTCAAAGAGCTTCAACTCGTGCAGGCATAGGAAGAAATATGCTCTTCCCCCAGCCCCAGCTAATTAATCCTGATGGTTTCCCTTTCCTTTTGCTGTAATTTAGGGGTAGGCATCAGGTAGGTATATAAATTTGCCCAATCGCTCTGGTCTAACTTTGAAACAATTTATGGTCCTCATAAAATAAGACGAATGCATGAAGAAGAGCGTCTGTACTCTCTTTTTCCTACTTTAAACATCATGCACAGATGTGATGTTTGCAGTTGCAGCAAGCATTTTGTAACCATGAAGAATTAAAAATAAAAATAAAAAATAAAAATATAATGCCAGGCGCGGTGGCTCACTCCTGTAATCCCAGCACTTTGGGAGGCCGAGGCAGGTGGATCACGAGGTCAGAAGTTCGAGACCAGCCTGGCCAACATGGTGAAACTGCGTCTCTACTAAAAACACAAAAATTAGCCAGGCGTGGTGGCACGCGCCTATAATCCCAGCTACTGAGGGGGCTGAGACGGAAGAATCACTTGAACCTGGGAGGCGGAGGTTGCAGGGAGCCGAGATCGCACCACTGCACTCCAGCCTGGGCAACAGAGTGAGACTCTATCTCAAAAAAAAAAAAAAAAAAGAACTAAGTGTTGAAGATGTGATGGTCAGGAGAGCAGCCAGTAGATGTCAATGATTCACATAACTTCACCTGCAAGCCATGGAAAAATCTCAGCAATCTAAGGCAAGACACTGCCTTCAATCCCAGCTGCTGACAGCACCAAAACAGGAAACTCTCAAGATCTTGCCTTCAGCCCATGTGTCTGCCTTCAACTGCCTCTGTTGAATAATGGTTTTTCTTTTCTGCTTTCCTTCTCACACAAGTGCCTCTCATTGGCAAACTCCAACTTGGAATCAAATGAAGGAGGGGATTCTGGCACATGTAACTACAGGTTTCTCTTCTTTAATGCAGAGCAGACTCTAGAAGGGATAATGGAGATGTATAGCTGGACAACAGACAATCCAGCACAATGAAAGTGAAATGATGCCTTCAAAATTTTGAGGGCTCATAACTTCCAACTAGAATTATATTCTCAGCTAAGCTATCAATCAAGTATAAACATAAAATTGAATCCAGGCATGGTGGCTCACACCTGTCATCCTAGCTGCTTGGGAGGCTGCGGCAGGAGGATCCCTTGAGCCTAGGAGTTCAAGGTTACCATGAAGTATGATCACATCACTGCATCCCATCCTGGGTGACAGAGCAAGACCCTATCTCTAAAAATAAAAATATAAAGGTTTTTTTGGCTGGGCACAGTGGCCCACACCTGTAATCCCAGCACTTTGGGAGGCCAAGGTGGGCAGATTGCCTGAGATCAGGAGTTCAAAACCAGCCTGGCCAACATGGCGAAACCCAGTCTCTACTAAAAATACAAAAAAATTAGCCAGGCGTGGTGGTGGGCGACTGTAATCCCAACTACTTGGGAGGCTGAGGCAGAAGAATCACTTGAACCCAGGAAGCGGAGGTTGCAGTGAGCCAAGATCGCACCACTGCACTCCAGCCAGGTGGCAGAGTGAGACTCCGTCTCAAAAAAAAAAAAAAAAAAGAAAAAGAAAAAGAAAAAAAAGTTTTTTAGACATAAAAGATCTGAAAAAATTTAACTTCCGTGTACCCATTCTCAAGAAATTTCAAGATTGACTCCACCAGAATAACAGGAAAGCAAGACAGAGTGTGAATTAAGAGTAAACAGGAAGAAATGGGATGCAAGAAAGAAGCAATCCAACACGAGAGAAATAAAAAGGATCCTCAGGAGGATGATAAAAAGAGGTCCTTGAATGACAGCTATGTGTCAGATGCAGAGGACAGTCAATCCAGATGGGAGCAATGTGACACAAGATGCAGACATCACAGGAGCCATCTCGAAGATACCCTTTGCCATTGGACCATCTTTTTGAGGCCTGGTGAGTCTGACCTAGATTTTGTCTGTGCTTGGCACATCTTGACTATGTACCAATGGAGTTTCTGCTCTCTTCACCATGACAAGCAGAATTCTAAAATGACCTCTATAATCTCCACCCTCTAGTTATGAGTAGGTTTATGTCACCTTGCATGACACAAAGTTTTGCAGATGTAATTAATGCGACTAATCAGTTGACTTTAAGATAAAGGATTATCCTGGTAAACCTGACTTAATCACATGAGCCCTTTAAAGGCATTTTAAGAGCATTTTCTCTGGCTAGTAGCAGAAGAGAAAGCCAGAGAGATTCTAAGCACAAGGGAGACTCAACATAAGGGAGACTCATCATAAGGAAGAGTCTCCATTGCTGAGTGGAGGGGGCCACCTGATAGCAGCCTCTAGGAGCTGGCAGCAGTCCCCACTGACAGCCAGAAAGAAAGTGAAGGCCAGGCACAGTGGCTCACGCCTGTATTCCCAACACTTTGGGAGGCCAAGCGGGCAGATCACTTGAGGTCAGGAGTTCAAGACCAGCCTGGCCAACATGGTGAAACCCCGTCTCTACTAAAAATACAAAAATTAGCCAGGCATGGTGGCAGATGCCTGTAATCCCAACTACTTGGGAGGCTGAGGCAGGAGAATCGCTTGAACCTAGGAGGTGGAGGTTGCCGTGAGCCCAGACTGTGCCATTGCGCTCCAGCCTGGGCAACAGAGAGAAACTCTGTCAGAAAAGAAAGAAAAGAAAAGAAAAAAAAGAAAAGAAAAGAGAGAGAAAGAGAGAGAGAGAAAGAAAGAGAGAGAGAAAGAAAGAAAGAGAGAGAGAAGAAAAGAGAGAGAGATGGAGGGAGGAAGGGAGGGGAGGGGAGGGGAGGAGAGGAGAGGAGAGGAGAGGAGGAGCCTCCAGTGCTACACCTGCAAGGAAATGAACTCTGCTAACAACTTGAGCTACCTTGGAAATGAATCTTTCCCTAATGGAGCCTCCAGAGGAGGAGGCGGCCAACCAGTGTCTTGATTTCAGCCTAATGAGATCTTGAGGAGAGAAACCAGCTAAAATGTGCCAGGCTCCTCACCTGTAGAAACTATGAGACAATAAATGTATGTTGTTTTAAGCTGCTGCATTGGTGATAATTTATTATGTGGCAATAGAAGACTAACACACCCACCATGACCTGCTGTCTTCACGAACTGAGGAAATTCACCTTACCCCATAGAAGGGGTTTTCTTTGATTTCTTCTTGAAAGTAGGTAAGAAACCATGGCAAGCTTGGGAGCTACAGATAGGGTCCCACTTCTTGACTATGTTTCTGCAGATATCATTACCTGACCCAAACTGCAGCCCTGCCAGATGTCCCAGCTGTGATATATCCTGTGTTTCCCAGAACTCACTCTTGACCCTGACCGCAGACTTCCCAAAAGGAGCTCTTGCATTCTCTCAGGAACACTGCCACTGAACTTGACCCAGAGCTTATCTTTTGAGAGCCTGCTGCAATGGTTGGGCTTGCCACTCAGTTGTCAAAAATAAGCAATATAAGGCCAGGAGCCATGGCTCACACCTGTAATCCTAGCACTTTGGGAGGCTGAGGCAGGCAGATCACTTGATTCCAGGAGTTCAAGACTAGCCTGGGCAACATGGCGAAACCCTGTCTCTACCAAAAAAGAAAATACAAAAATTAGCCGGGCACGATGGTGCATGCCTGTAGTCCCAGCTAATTGAGGAGCTAAGGTGGGAGGACTGCTGAAGCCTGGGAGGTCAAGGCTGCACTGAGATGTGACTGTGCCACTACGCTCCAGCCTGAGCAACAGATCAAGACTCTGTCTCTAACAACAACAAAGATATTTTTTGTTCTATCAAATACAAAAAATAAACAATATAATATTTAAGGATACATATAGGTGGTAAAACTATAAAGCAAAGCAAGAAATAATTATCAAAAAATCAGGATAGTGGTTATCTCTTGAGGAGGAAGAAGAAGAAGATGATTAAAGTAGAGCACACAGAGGATTTTCAAGTCACTGGCAAGGTTTTACATGTTCATCTGGATAACAGGTACACAGGTGTTCATTTTACCATTATTCTATAAACTCTGTATTTTCATACAGTCTTCTGTGGTATTATGCTTAACACATAAATGCTTAATAAAAGATAGCATTATTATAAATTGAGGAAATGCAAGACATGAAACTACAAATTAAAATTCCATCCGGCCGGGCACGGTGGCTTATGCCTATAATCCTAGCACTTTGGGAGGCCGAGGCAGGCAGATCATGAGGTCAAGAAATCGAGACCATCCTGGCCAACATGGTGAAACCCCATCTCTACTAAAAATACCAAAAAAAAAAAAAAAAATTAGCCAGGGGTGGTGACAGACGCCTGTAATCCCAGCTACTTGGGAGGCTGAGGCAGGAGAATCCCTTGAACCCAGGAGGCGGAGGTTGCAGTGAGCCGAGATCATGCCATTGCACTCTAGCCTGGGCAAAAAGAGCAAAACTCTGTCTCAACAACAACAAAAAATAAAATAAAATTCCATCCTGACTGCTTTGTCCTTGAGTTTCTTTCCTTAGAATTTACGAGAGTGTTAAAAGTTTCATAGGAAATCGTCTCTGAATATCAGGAACCCTTTAGAGTTTCCACCAGTGGGGAAAAGATGAGCTATTCAATAAACAGTATTAGATTTTATTCATATCTCAAATCTTACACCAAAATAAATTTCAGATAGATCAAGACTTATATGTGAAAAAAATGAAAACTTGAAAGTAAGACAAGAAAATATGGGAGAATTATTTTACAATCTGGGAAAGCCTTTCTAAGCATGATGCAAAATATAGATGCAATAAAAGGAAAGAAGCTAAATATAAATACATGTTTTAAATTCTGCTTACTAACAACACCAGAAACAAACTCAAAAGGCATGAAAACCTTGGAACAACTATTTGTATTCCTATAGATTGATAAGAAAAAGACCAGTAATTCACTGAAAAAAAAAAAAATGGGCAGAGGATATGAACAGACAGTTCTTAGAAATTTCAAATGGCTTTTAAACATATGAAAGTATGCTCTATCTTTCCATAATAAGGAAAATGCAAATTTAAACTACCAGATTGGCACAGATAAAAATTTTGATAACACCATGTGGGTGAAGGTTAGAGAAACAGATGCTCTCACATATTGCTGGTGGGAGTGTAAACTGGCTCAACCCCTGTGGAGAACAACTTGACAATATCTATCAAAATCTAAAGCGCATGTTTTGGCAGGCACCATGAGTTGTGTACCCCAAAATCATTGCTCCATACTCCTTGTTAATAGAATCCATTTGTTCAAGTGGCAATGTGCCAAGCCCCAAGAAATGAATTTATGTGCAGATGCATTCATATTCATTAAGCACTTACTGGGTGCTGGGCACTGTTCTGGGCTCTGGGGACACAACAGAGAAGGAAGCAGAACAACCCCCCCGCCCCCCGCCTTCATGACAATCCTGCACCCACTGATGAAGATACCAGAGCAAAATGGCAATAGTGGTATTTTGATGTGTATTTCAGATAATAAATGACCACCATATAATTTTTCATCAAAACTCACACACTTTTGAGATTGAATGCAATGCTATTATAAAATATACTAGGGCCAGGCACGGTGACTCACGCCTGTAATCCCATCATTGTGGGAGGCCGAGCCGGGGGGATCACTTGAGGTCAGGAGTTTGATACCAGACTGGCCAACATGGCGAAACCCCGTGTCTACTAAAAATACAAAAATTTGCCAGGCGTGGTGGTGCGTGCCTGTAATACCAGCTACTCGGGAGGCTGAGGCAGGAAGATCACTTGAACCTGGGAGGTGGAGGTTGCAGTGAGCTGAGATCATGCCACTGCACTCCAACCTGGGCGACAGAGCGAGACTCTGTCTCAAAAAAAAAAAAAAAAAAATGCTAGGACAAGAGGTACAAACTGGCCTTGTCCCAAGCAAACTAGGAAATATGGTTACCTGTAATCCTAAAATATTGATGATGTTAACACTGCCTCAGTTGCTATGATGCCCTTCAATTCTAAAATGACTCCATCAGGAAAGTGAAGAAAATCAGAACCCAAACTAGCTCTAGAGAAAAGATACTCAACCTCTTTAATAATGAGGAAAATATAGAAACAAATCAATAATAAGATGCCTTGGAAGGATTTGAAAGATAGGAATGATAGGTTCAGAATGATTTCAAAACTTGTCCAACTTTTCTAACATGGTGATGTCTGTGTAAAAAAAAAAAAAACTTGTCCAGCTTTGATTTGAAATTGTAATGCAGTTTTCTGGATGTATCTCCTGAAATAGAAATGATGAAAACATCATTGTTGAATTGAGGAAAAATGGTGTTATACTAATAAATTTCAGCTCTTACACCCAGCACAGAAAACTAGAATACAAAAAAAAAAACTAATATTAGAATCATTATTCATACCCTTTTGCCTGGCAGTCACTTTCCCAGCCTCTTTGTGGCCCAAAAGTGGTTAATGAAACAGGAAAACAACTGTCAGAATTTCCCTGAAAAGGCTTTCTCCCAGTTAAAAGGGACATTCAAAAGGATAGTATGCTGGAGCTGCCTCTTCCCTCATGTTCCAGCCTTGAAACTGGCCATGATGGCTGCAGCAGCTAATTTGCAGACATGAAGTGACAATCAAGAAAAAGAAATGTCCTTTTGCTAAAGGTAGCAGAGAAGAAAGACCCAGAACAAGAAGAGAGTACTCAAAGCCTATGATGGCCTTGTTGAGCTGCCAGACCAACCCCAACATCACTCAAGAGAATTCTTGTGAGTTAGAAATGGGAGAGAAGCTGGGCATGGTGGCTCATGCCTATAATCCCAGCACTTTGGGAGGCCGAAGCAGGCAGATCACTTGAGGCCAGGAGTTCGACACCAGTCTGGCTAACCTAGTGAAACCCTGTGCTCTACTAAAAAATACAAAACTTACCTGGGCATGGTGGCATGCCTATAATCCCAGCTACTCTGGAGGCTGAGGCAGAAGAATTGCTTGAAGCCGAGAGGCAGAGGTTGCAACAAGCTGGGATCACACCATTGCACTCCAGCCTGGGTGACAGAAAGAAGCTTGTCTCAAAAAAAGAAAAGAAAAGAAAAGAAAAAATGGGAGAGAGACTTTCCTCTGTATACCTTATACCTTCTGGTATCTGGTACTTTTTGAACTTCGTTCTGTGTGCATGAATTGCCTATTCAAATAAAACTGTAATGCCTGAGTTTTTTTGTTTGTTGGTTTTTTTTTTGAGACGGAGTTTCACTCTTGTTGCCCAGGCTGGAGTGCAATGACATGATCTTGGCTTACTGCAACCTCCGCCTTCCAGGTTCAAGCAATTCTCCTGCCTCAGCCTCCCGAGCTGGGATTATAGGCGCATGCCACCATGCCAGGCTAATTTTGTATTTTTAGTAGAGATGGGGGTTTCACCATGTTGGCCAGGCTGGTCTCGAACTCCTGACCTCAGGTGATCCACCCACCTCGGCCTCCCAAAGTGCTGGAATTGCAGGCATGGGCCACCACGCCTGAGATCTTATCAAATATTTAAACCAAAAATATTTTACATCTACATTTTTTTAGTGGAAATATAATTTTAAAAATCATAGTTTAGCCAGGTGCGGTGGCTCACACCTGTAATCCCAGCACTTTGGGAGGCTGAGGCAGGCAGATCATCTGAGGTCAGGAGTTCGAAACCAGTCTGGCCAACATGGCGAAATCCTGTCTCTACTAAAAATACAAAAAAAAAAAAAAAAATCAGCCAGGCATGGTGGTGGACGCCTGTAATCCCAGCTACTCGGGAGGCTGAAGCAGGGAGAAATGCTTGAACCCGGGAGGTGGAGGTTGCAGTGAGCCGAGATCATGGCACTATACTCCAGCCTGGGTGACAGAGCGAGACTCGGGCTCAAAAAAAAAGGCAGAGTTTGAGGGCGGGGGCTCGCACATGTAATCCCAGAACTTTAGAAGGCTGAGGAGGGAGGATCTCCTAAGCCCAAGAGACCAGGCTGGGCAACAAAGTGAGATCTCATCTCTATAAAAACCAAACAAAACACTTTGGTGAAAAATGCGATACAATGAAGTATATTATAGACAAAAGGGGCCTTCAGTATTAACTCTCACATATTGATTGTCGATGAAGAAAAGAGTCAAACTCTGTAAAATATTTGAGGAGACTTATTCTGAGCCAAATATGAGTGACCATGGCCAGTGACACAGCCGCAGGAAATCCTGAGAACATGTGCTCAAAGTGGTCGGGCTACAGCTTTTTATTACACATTTTAGAGAGACAGAAGACATCAAAAAATACATGTAAGATGTCCATTGGTTCAGTGAGGGTGGATGGGGCACTTCTACATCATGGATGAATTCAAAGATTTTCTGATTGGGAGTTAGTTGAAAGAGTTTATCTAAAGACCTGAAATTTATAGAAGGGAGTGCCTGAATTAAGATAAGGGGTTGCAAAAACCAAGGTTCTTGTTATGCAAATAAAGTCTCCAGGTAGCAGGCTTCAGAAAGAACAGATTGTAAATATTTCTGGCTCTCGTTCCATCACCCAGGCTGGAGTGCAGTGGTGCAATCTCAGCTCACTGCAGCCTCAACCTCCCAGGCTCAAGCCATCCTCGCACCTCTCAGCTTCTGGAGTAGCTGGAATTACAGGTGCGCGCCACTATGTCCTGGTAATTTTTGTATTTTTAGTAGAGACAGGGTTTCACCATGTTGCCCAGACTTATCTCGAACTCCTGGGCTCAAGCAACCCACCTGCCTCGGCCTCCCAAAGTGCTGGGATTACAGCAGTGGGCCACAGCACCAGGTCAGATTGTAAAACTTTTATTTTTTATTTATTTTTATTTATTTATTTAATTTTTTTTTTTTTTTTTTTTTTGAGACGAAGTTTCGCTCTTGTTACCCAGGCTGGAGTGCAATGGTGTGATCTGGGCTCACTGCAACCTCCACCTCCCAGGTTCAAGCAGTTCTCCTGCCTCAGCCTCCCAAGTAGCTGGGATTACAGGCGCCCACCCCGCCACCCCACGTCTGGCTAATTTTTGTATTAGCCAGAGATGGGGTTTCACCATGTTGGCCTGGCTGGTCTCGAACTCCTGACCTTCAGGTGATTCACCTGCCTTGGCCTCCCAAAGTGCTGGGATTATAGGCGTGAGCCAACATGCCCGGCCAAAAATTTTATTTTTTACCTTTTTAAGGTGCAAGACTCTTAATTAATTTTCTCCTGGTTAAGGAAAAATATCTGGAAAGGGAAAGGGATTCTCTACGGAAAGTAGATTTTCCCCACAGGAGACACCTTTGCAGGGCCATTTCAAAATGTGTCAAATATATATATATATATATATATATATATATATATATAGGGGTAAACTACTTCAATTTACTTCAGGGCCTGCTGTCTGTCATGTTGGTATCTTACTGCTACAAAAAGCCTGCTTTGTCAGACTTATGTTAATGCTGGTCAGATGTGCCTGAATCCCAAAGGGAGGAGAGTATAAGGAGGCTTGTCTGACCACCTGTTCCCATCATGACATGAACTAGTGTTTCAGGTAACTTTGGAATGCCCTTGGAAAAGGAGGCATCCATTCAACTGATTGGGGAGCTTAGAATTTTATTTTTGGTCTACGTGGTAAAGCTTAAAGTTGCAGAAATCATTATCCTCAGTCAAGCTAAAGCCTAGGTATCCAGACCTCTCTTTCACCTAATTTATTTGCAATTAATCCAAAGTTCTAGGCCAGGCACAGTGACTCACACCTGTAAACCCAGTCCTTTGGGAGGCGGAAGCATGGAGGATCACCCGAGGCCAGGAATTCAAGACTGCAGTGAGCTAAGATTGCACCACTGCTCTCCCGCCTGGGTGACAGAGCAAGACCCTGTCTCTAAAAGAAATTTTTAAAACAAATAACAAAGTAATGGTTTATGCTGTATTTATAAAACAACATATGTAGTAAGATTTTCTTTGTTTTAGAACCCAGAAAGCTGTGCCAAATGCTTTGAGAGTTGACTTATTTCCTATTAGGTTTTTTAAATACTTGCAGCCCAGATACTGCTTTTAATTTTTTAAAAAACAGTATCCATACTTACAGGCTCTGATTAAGTTTCAAAGACTAAGCCTGCCGTGCTTGTCGGTGTGTGATTCCTTCCTCTAAGATTCCAGACATTCCCGTCTCCAGGCATCACTGTGTCGGGGGAGCGCTGTGTGAAAATGGCTGTGATCTTTGTGCGGTTTGTCCGGTTATACCTCACTAGGACACCAGAGGGCGCAAGGAGGGCCAGCACTTGTTTTTCTTTAAATCTCGAATCAAAGTCCATACAGAGAACAACAAAAGACCCGGAACACAGGAGCCTTGAGACAAAGGGACTCGGGGAAAAGGCTGCACACCGTTTTACTGAAGTGGAATTTGCTTCTTCACCCTCCTCACCTCCTCACCTCCTCCCCACCTTAAGGAACTAGAAATAAACAACTTAAGCTGCAAAATAATGAAATCTTTGGCTAACAAGGAAAACCAAACTAGAATACGTTACTCAACATGTCATAGGCTAAGAGGACTATCACAAATGTACATTTGAGCTATTTGCTTTGCCTAATATTAGTAACTTTAAAGAAAATTTTATTGTTTGCTTTTCTGAGTTCAATATATGCACATAGTAGAAAATTTAGAAAAGGTGAAATAGCAAAAAAAACAGCGATCATCAACACACTCTTAACCCAGATATAACTACTTTTAATATTTTCAGCTACTTCTTTCCAGATGTTTTCTTTTTTTTTTTTTTTTTTTTTTTTTTTGAGACGGAGTCTCACTCTGTCCCCATGCTGGAATATAGTGGCGCGATCTAGGCTCACTGCAACCTCTGCCTCCCGGGTTCAAGTGATTCTCCTGCCTCAGCCTCCCGAGTAGCTAGGATTATAGGCACCTGCCACCACGCCCAGCTAATTTTTGTATTTTTAGTAGAGACGGGGTTGCACTATGTTGGCCAGGCTGGTCTCGAACTCCTAACCTCAAGTGGTCCTCCCGCCTCAGCCTCCCAAAGTGCTGGGATTACAGGCATGAGCCACCGCACCCGGCCACCAGACGTTCCCAATACTTACAAATGCATAGGAAAAAAATGGGATTCTGTGTGCTATTTTGTGCTGGTTCTCTTCTTATCTACTAGATCACTAACTTCATTTTATTGATAAATTCTGATAATAAAACTTTGCTAATCATATGAGTTAATTACAGGTAGGAGAATAAGAAATTTCAAAAGCTACAGGCAGCTTTTTTCCCAAAATATCAGCAACTTGAATGCCAGACCTGAGTCATGTATTTGAAGCAGAAGTTTTTCTGTTGCTTTGTGTTTAGAAAACACAGAAAGACTAAAGAAAAGGCCTGGCGCAGTGGCTCACACCTGTAATCCCAGCACTTTGGAAGTCCAAGGCGGATCACAAGGTCAGGAATTTGAGACCAGCCTGGTCAACATGGTGAAACCCTGTCCCTATTAAAAATACAAAAATTAGCCAGGCATGGTGGCCCGCACCTGTAGTCCCAGCTAATCGGGCGGCTGAGGCATGAGAATTGCTTGAACTTGGGAGGCACGGGTTGCAGTGAGCCAAGGTTACACCACTGCACTCCAGCCTGGGCGACAGAGTGAGACAGGTCTCAAAAATATATATATATCCAAAGAAAAGAAGTAGAAACTGTTCCATCCCACCCCAAACAGGCTGAATAATTTGTCCTTCCAGGTAGCCTGAGGACTGAACGCCAAAGGGCCAGGGGGTGTGGGTCACTAGGACCCTTTGTTCCTCACACTGGGGCTAGTGTTTGCCTTAAGGCTAGACAGGTCAGTAAAGCTATTAACTGGGATAGGTCAGCAGGTGGTCAGTAGGGCAAGAAAAAAGTCAGGAACACAGAGGTCACTGATCTCCTGTTGGGTTGGGGCCAATGTTGGCAGTCAGGTTCCTTAAAGGACGGGAAGCTTAGGCCAGCCCAGGAACAGATAACCCTAAGGAAAGTGATGGCAAGATCTGAGGCCCTGGAAACCTCTGAGGGACACCTAATCACTAAGCCCACAGATTCCTTAATTTACAGCAACAGATAAAGGTGATGTTCTCGGCCACAGGAATTTAGTTAAATCACTGGAGCTGTCTGGCCTCAGTTTCCTTATCTGTATAACGAAAGGATCAAGAAGATCGGTAAGGTTCCTGTCAGTTCCTCAAAGACTGTGATGTTTAATTCTCCCCAGTCACGCATTATAATGAAAGGTGAAGACATTTCCTGCCCCCTGCCACTCCAGTCCCCTAAGCAGCAGCCCCTCTACCATATACTCTTTCCCGCATTGCCACTTTTCCCAAATTGCCACATGCTCTGAGCCTTTGTATTAATGTTTCTCTGTTCCCTAAGTGCTGGAAAACATTTCCCCCATTCTTTTTCTAAGTTCATCATCATTCTTTGGTGGCCCAGCTAAAAATAGGTCTTTCTTTGACCACTCCAGCCCTTCCCTCTCTGTAATCCCATAGTATTCTGCACATACTTCCACCACTTTCTACCTCTGTAGCCTTCATCTTCCAGTGCCTCAGTTTCCTCACTGTAAAAAGGAGAAAATTGTTATAGCAAACTCATAGGATTTAAATAAGGATTAAATGGTATTAAATAAAATGTATAGTAAGTCATTGGTTTGAACTGAGTTCCTACGCTAGGCCCAACAGACAAACCAAAATAGAGTCACTCATGCTGGACTTCCATACCACCAAGCTGAAAATAAGTTGCTTATCTGACCTTCCAAGAAATCAGGATGGGGCAGAGCATGGTGGCTCACACCTGTAATCCCAGCACTTTGGGAGGCCAAGGCAGGTGCTGAGCTTGAGATCAGGAGTTCAAGACCAACCTGGGCAACATGGCAAGCCCCTGCCCCCCCAACACCACCACCATCCCTCTACAAAAAATAAAAAATATTAGTGGCATAGTGGCGCGTGCCTCTGGTCCCAGCTACTCCAGAAGCTGAGGTGAGAAGATCGGTTCAGGCAGGGATTGCAGTGAGCTGTGATCACCCCGGCCTGGGTGACAGGGCAAGACCCTGTCTCAAAAAAAAAGGAGAGAAAAAAAAGAGAGAAAGAAATCAGGAGCGAGATATAATAGTCAAATCCCCAAGCAGGTCGGTTTTTGCTGGAATGATAAGAAGGTCCACTCTGCTTTAACCTTTAAACGGAAGTAACTTTAAAGCACCAATCCACTTTGTGTTTTCTGTTTCTGCTTTGGTCAACCCTTTTTTGTCTATAAAGCCAACCTTGGCCGGGCAAGGTGGCTCATGCCTGTAATCCCTGCATTTTGGGAGGCCAAAGCAGGTGGATCACCTGAGGTAAGGAGTTTGAGACCAGCCTGGCCAACATGGTGAAACTCCGTCTCTACTAAAAATACAAAAAATTAGTTGGGCATGGTGGCGAGCACCTGTAATCCCAGCTACTCGAGAGGCTCAGGCAGGAGAATCGCTTGAACCTGGGAGGCAGAAGTTGCAGTGGGCTGAGGTTGTGCCACTGCACTCCAGCCTGGGCACCAAGAGCGGAACTCTGTCTCAAAAAAAAAAAATAAAAGCCAACGTCTTCTGTTCAGCTCATTGAAATACTCATTCTATTTTATGGAATGAGATGTTGCCTGATTTTAGAATCACAAATGGAAGCCAATTAAGATCTTTAAATCTGTTATAACTTTGTCTTTGGACAATGGTTAATATTATATAAGGCACTTGAAGCCTAAGGCATAGCAGGCTCTCCATCAGCATGAGCTATGCCTCCACCATAGCACTTACCAAATTGTATTGTAACTATCAGTTAAAAGTCCACCTCCCTCAAGAAATTTGAGTTCCTTGAGGGCAAGAAGTGAGTCTTACTAATTTTTTGTGCCCAATGCCTATCTCCATGCTTGGCACAAAGGATAAATCAATAAAGATTTATTTTTTTAAATAAGGAGGGAAAGAAAAGACTAAGTGTTAGTCGAGCTGAAGGGAGACAGACTTTTGCCTCTCAGTTTTTTGTTTTTTGCTTTTTTTTGAGACAGAGTCTTGCTCTGTCGCCCAGGCTGGAGTGCAGTGACATGATCTCGGCTTCCTGTAACCTACGCCTCCAGGGTCCCAGTTCAAGCAATTCTCCAGTAGCTGGGATTACGGGTACGTGCCACCATGCCCAGATAATTTTTGTATTTTTAGTGGAGACGGGGTTTCACCATATTGGCCAACCTGGTCTTGAATTCCTGACCTCAAGGTCGGCCCACCTCCTCTCAGTTTTAACTTTAAATTATTATTTAAATAAATTAGAGGCTAGGCCCAGTAGCTCATGCCTGTAATCCCAGCACTTTGGGAGGCCAAGGCAGGCGGATGATTTGAGGTCAGGAGTTTGAGACCAGCCTGACCAACATGGTGAAAACCCGTCTCTACCAAAAATACAAAAAACTTAGCCGGTCGTGGTGGTGCACACCTGTACTCCCAACTACTCAGGAGACTGAGGCAGGAGAATCACTTGAACCCAGGAGGTGGAGGATGCAGAGCCGATATGGAGCCAGTGCACTCCAGTCTGGGCAAAGAGTAAGACTCCGTCTCAAAAAAATAATAAATAAATAAATAAATAAGACTGGGGAATAGTGAAGTATGAGCATCCCCAATATCTTCCCCACCCCTCACTTTAATAATCTAAACATGTATCCATCTAATTTGCCCTCCAGGCCCAAATCATAAACATTCATCTTTCAATTTTAATGTTTATAGACAGCAAGTTCTCGTAATTTTCCATAATCTATTAAACCCAAATTTCCAAAATTTGGGTAGTTTCCAGTTTTTGACTATTATAAATATAACCACTATAAACATAAGTGTGCAGGGTTTTTTGTGGACATATGTCTTCATTTCTCTCAGGTCAATATCCACGAGCAGTGTTGCTGGATCTTAGGATAAATGTATGTTTGTTTATTTGTTTGTTTGGAGACAGTGTCTGGCTCTGTCACCTAGGCTAGAGTGCAATGGCTCAATCTCAGCTCACTGCAATCTCTGCCTCCCGGGCTTAAGCCATTCTCCCACCTCAGCCTCTTGAGTAGCTCAGACCACAGGCACATGCCACCACACCTGGGTAATTTTTGTATTTTTTGTAAAGATGAGGGGGTCTTACCATATTGCCCAGGCTGGTCTCAAACTCCTAGACTCAAATGATCCTCCTGCTTCAGCTTCCCAAAGTACTGGGATTGCAGGTTCGAGCCACTGTGCCCAGCCTACATCTTAATTATGGTCAAAATTCATAGACTAGTACCCTTAAAAAGAGTAAATTTTACCCTAATAAATTATACCTCAATAAACCCTAAAAATAGTAAATAGGTAAGTGGAGATAGATAGATAGATAGATAGAGAGAGAGAGAGAGAGAAAAAGAAAGAAAGAAAGAAAGAAAGAAAGAAAGAAAGAAAGAAAGAAAGAAAGAAAGAAAGAAAGAAAGAAAGAAAGAAAGAAAGAAAGAAAGAAAGAAAAAGAAAGAAGAGGCACTCCCCCAAAAGTTCTCAACACAGCCTGGAAGGCCCTGCATTGTTCTACTCCCATCAGCCTTTTCAGCCTCATCTCCCCACGATGCTGCTCACCCTCTCTGCTCCTCTCTAGTCACTTCTGCCTTCTTTCACACCCTCTACTCACCACATTTCCTCTGTTCCTACAACCTTAGCACATCCAGTTCCATCTACCTAAGAAGCTCTTTCCTTTGCTCTTCCCCATCATCTTAGTAACTGTCACAGTTGTAATTTTACTTTTTTTGGTTTGTTTGTGTGTTTTGGAAACGTAGTCTTGCTCTGTCGCCCAGACTGGAATGCAGTGGCACGATCTCTGCTCACTGCAACCTCCTCCTCCCAGGTTCAAGCAATTCTCCTGCCTCAGCCTCCCGAGTAGCTGGGAGTGCCCACCACCATGCCCAGCTAATTTTTTGTATTTTGGTAGAGACGGGGTTTCACCATGTTGCCCAGGCTGGTCTCGAATTCCTGAGCTCAGGCAATCCGCCCACCTCGGCCTTCCAAAGTGCTAGGATTACAGGTGTGAGCCACTGCACCTGGCCTGTAATTTTACTTTTTTATTTTTGTTATTCTTTTACTAGTGTTATGTGTCTCCTCCACTGAAATAAAAGCTCCTTGAGACCAGGGTC
Organism: Pongo abelii; assembly: GCF_028885655.2. NCBI lineage: Eukaryota > Metazoa > Chordata > Mammalia > Primates > Hominidae > Pongo > Pongo abelii. Next base: position 97,052,816 of record NC_071995.2, read on the forward strand.
TTTGTTCATCACTGTATCTCCAGAACCTAGTACTGTGTTTTACCTACACAATGAGTGTTCAACCATTATATTCAACTGACTACTTCATGTCTCAACCTTAACACGTCCAAAACTGAAATGTTGATCATCCCCCTGCTCCCACCAGGGTCATTACTCCACATGCAGGGCTGCCATAGTGCACAATTCCAAGGAGTGCCATCCACAGCACAGTCTATGGGTGGCATCTTGCCTCTGTTAAAGTGAACTAAATATGGCCAGAGAACGACTCCGTACTTCCATATTTGAGTCCTTATGGACAACCGTAACCTAACTTAATGGGTAGACAAGATTGAAAACCTAATTTAGGAGTATACAACTCTAACAATAGCTGAGTCTTGGCCAATCACAGCAGCCATACTTCAACCACTCATATACTGCTGAGTGTTCAAACTGTGTTCAAATAAGGCAAACGCCAACCTGTAACCAAACCAGCTGTTTCTGTACTTCACTTCCAATTTCTGTACCTCACTTCCCTTTTTTTGCCTGTAAATTTGTTCTGACTACCAGGCATCCCTGGAGTCTCTCTGAATTTGCTGTGATTCTGGGGGCTGCCTGATTCACGAATAGTTTATTGCTCAGATAAACTACTTTACATTTATTTATTTATTTATTTATTTATTTATTAAGATGGAGTCTTGCTCTGTTGCCCAGGCTGGAGCTTGATCTCTGCTCACTGCAACCTCCACCTCCCGGGTTCAAGCGATTCTCCTGCCTCGGCCTCTCAAGTAGCTGGGATTACCAGCACACACCACTATGCCTGGCTAATTTTTGTATTTTTAGTAGAGATGGGGTTTCACCATGTTGGCCAGGCTGGTCTCAAACTCCTGACCTCAAGTGATCCTCCTACCTCGGCCTCCCAAAGTGCTGGAATTACAGGCGTGAGCCACTGCACCTGGTCAAACTTCTTTACATTTAATTCAGCTGAAGTTTTTATTTTAACAACTTCTTCCCAGTTATGCCCTTCACATGACTGCCAATATGAATGGTGCCCTCTGGAGTTGTGCATTAGTCTTCTCAACCTCAGTGATGGCAACTCCACCCTTCCAGTTGCTCAGGCCAAAAATTCTGGAGGCATCCTTGACTCCTCTTTTTAACTCATATCTCACATTTACTCTACCAAGAAATTCTATTGACTCAACCTTCAAAATACATAGCACTTGGGGCCAGGCACAGTGGCTCAGGCCTGTAATTCTAGCACTTTGGGAGGCCAAGGTAGGAGGACCCCTTGAGCCCAGAAGTTTGAGACCAGCTTGGGCAACATTATGAAACAGTCTCTACAGAAACACAAAAATTAGCTGGGCGTGGTGGCATGCGCCTGTGGTCTCAGCTACTCAGGAGGCTGAGGTGGGAGGATCTCTTCAGCCCAGGAGGTTGAGGCTGCAGCGAGCCCTGATTGCACCACTACACTCCAGCCAGGGTGACAGAGTGAGATCCTGTCTCAAAAAAATAAACAAAGTACATCGGTGCCTCTCACCTTCTCCATCACTTTCACTGTAGCCTGAACCACCCACCAACATCTCCCATATGGATTATTGCAATAGACTTCATAGTTCTTGCTCCTGCTCTTGCCCTCCTACAATCTACTCTCAATCCAGTAGCCAAAGATCCTTTTTTTTTCTTGAGACAGTCTCACTCTGTTGCCCAGGTTTAAGTGCAGAGGTATGATCATAGCTCACTGCAGCCTCGAACTCCTGAGCTCAAGTGATCCTTCCACCTCAGCTCCCCAAGTAGCTGTGACTACAGGTGTGAACCACAACACCCAGTTAATTTTTTTAATTTTTAGTAGAGATGGGGTCTTGCTATGTTGCCCAGCCAAAGACCCTTTAAAACATAAATCTGACCATATCACTACTCTGTTCAAAACCCTGCAGTTCTCACGAAGTTAGAGTGGAATGATACTTACCAGAGTCTGGGAAAGGGCAAGGTGAAGGAGATGAAGACAGGTTAGTTAATGGGTATAAACATACAATCAGCTAGAAAGAATAAATTCTAGGCCAGGCACTGTGGCTCATGCCTACAATCTCAGTACTTTGGGAGGTGGAGGCGAGTGGATCACCTGAGTTCAGGAGTTCGAGACCAGTCTGGCCAACATGGTGAAACCCCATCTCTACTAAAAATACAAAAGTTAGCCAAGCATGGTGATGCGTGCCTGTAATCCCAGGTACTAGTGGGAGCTGAGGCAGAAAAATTGCTTGAATCCGGGAGGTGGAGGTTGCACTGAGCCGAGATCAAGCCACTGCACTGCAGCCTGGGCAACAGAGCGAGACTCCGACTCAAAAAAAAAAAAAAAGAAAGAAAGAATAAGTTCTAGGGTTGAATAGCACAGTAGGGTGACTACAGTTAACAATCATTTATTGTATATTTCCAAATAGCTACGAGAGGATTTGAAATATTCCCAGCACAAAGAAATAGTAAATGTTGCAGGTGATGGATATGCTGAATATCCTGATTTAATCATTACACATCATATGCATGTATTAAAATATCACGTGCACTCCATAAATATGTATAATTATTATGTATCAATTTTTTTAACGTTAAAAAATCCAACAACCCTGAAGTGGGTTCCCATTTCCCTAATTATGAAAGCCAAAGTCTTTCCAATGACCTCTAAGGCCCTCAGGCCTCCCAGAAGCTGCATGATTACATCTCTTACTTCCTTCAACTATGTTCAAATTATACCTTTGCCCAGGCACGGTGGCTCATGCCTGTAATCCCAGCACTTTGAGAGACCAAGGCAGGTGGATTACTTGAGGCCAGGAGTTCGATACTAGCCTGGTCAACATGGTGAAACCCCATCTCTACCAAAAATTAGCTGGGTGTGGTGGCACAGCTACTCAGAAGGCTGTGGCACAAGATCGCTTGAACCCGGGAGGCCAAGGTTGCAGTGAGCCAAGTTCTCACCACTGCCCTCCAGCCTGGGTGACAGAGCGAAACTCGCTCTCATGAGGCTTACTTTGACCTATTTAACTTGCTACTCTCCAAACCCCCTTACTCTGCTATTTTTATTTCTGCTCTTATAACTGTCTAACATACTTATGTATGATGTATGTATCCATTTATTGTATTCATTGTTTATTATCTGTATTTCTTCTGTAGGATAAAAGATCTAAAAGAACAAGATGTATTTATGAGAACCTCCCCATGCATCTAAAACAATGTCTGGCACATTGCAGTTTCAATAAGTTGATGAATAACTACAGTGTCTGCCAAGTAATTAAAGATTAGCAAATATTGATATAGGAACAAGGGTGACACATATATTGATACTAGTTATAAAGTTTTTCTCTCCATAGCATGTACTTATTTGTTAATATACATGTATATGGAACTGTGCAGGCAGGGTGAAAATTGCAGTTTTTGCAATCAGAGTTTGGGTGATTCCTGGCCTTTTACCACCTCCTATCTGTGTGATCTTGCAGAAGATTCCCAAATAGGAATAAAAACACTTGTCCCATTGACCTAACAGGCTGTTGAGAAAATAAAATGAATGTGAATCATTTAGCAAGCTGAGATATGCAGCGTAGTTCTTTAGGAAGAGCAGGATTTGAAACTTTGAATAACACTCATTGCCATCATGCCATTTATTCCCAAAGAGAGTTCCATGCCCTCTGTACTGCCAGTCAGATTTTAACCTTTATTTTTGCCCAGTGCTGACAGGGAGGAATCTCTGAGCTCCCTCACCCTGTTCAGGTTAATTGCCCTCTCTTTTCCTTTCCATTTTCGGAAGATGGACAGCAGGTGCTGCATTCCCTGCTCCCTGATCTCGCTGACTCAGGCTGCCTCTTACTTTCACCAGGGATGAAAAAGGAGCAGTAACAACACGTGTGTGAGCACTGGCATAACTTTACGAGAGCTTCAGTGGAAAGGGTGTCTCTTCTAAAGGAAGAGATGAAGCTTCTTCTCCCGAGTGCAGAACACGGGGCAAACAGTTGGTTCAGGAGAACTGGGTTCACTGCCCCATAGCTCTACGAACTGAGAGACTTGGGGAAGTCCCTTCGATTTTACCAGGAAAAGGACGTCATCATAGCTATCACAGTGCCCTTTGGCCCTAGCAAGTTTTTGGAGGGTCAAAGTGGAAGGAGGCTCCCGCACACTGAGAGTTTGTATTGAGGCTTTTGGTGTAGTTAAGAGTGAAACAGGGGCCGCGCGCGGTGGCTCACACCTGTAATCCCAGCACTTTGGGAGGCCGAGGCGGGTGAATCACCTGAGTTCAGGAGTTCTAGACCAGCCTGACCAACATGGTTAAACCCCGTCTCTACTAGAAATACAAAATTAGCTGGGTGTGGTGGCGCATGCCTGTAATCCAGCTACTTGGGAGACTGAGGCAAGAGAATCGCTTGAACTCGGGAGGCGGAGGTTGCAGTGGGCCAAGATTGTGCCATTGTACTCCAACCTGGGCAACAAGAGCGAAACTGCGTCTCAAAAAAAGAAAAGAGAGAGAGCGAAAAAGGGCTGAGCGCTGCCGCTTGAGGCCGAGGCGAGTGGATCACTTAAGGTCAGGAGTCTGAGACCAGCCTGACTAACATGATGAAACCCCCCCTCTCTACTAAAAATACAAAAGGGAGTGGTGGCGTGCGCCTGTAGTTCCAGCTACTCGGGAGGCTGAGGCAGAGGAGTCGCTCGAACTCAGAAGGCGGAGGTTGCAGTGAGCCGAGAGCGCGCCACTGCACTCCTGCCTGGGCGACAGAGCAAGACTCTGTCTCAAATAATAATAATGAGAGCAAAAAAGAAAGAAAGAAAAGCCAAAACAAGCCTCAGAAACTGCCATTTGTTTAATATTTGCATTAAAAAAATTATCTCTTCCATCAGATGAGAAATACCTTATAATTTATGATGGATAATACATTAATTCATAGCACACTAGAAACAAGGGATTCCTTAAGACACATATGTGGGGTTTTTATTGTTGTTGTTGCTGTTGTTGTTATTTTTATTATCTTTAAGGATAATTTGTTGGGTAGGGGTCAGTGAGTTGGGAGTCCTGATTGGTTGGGTCGGAGACGAGACACATAAGTTTAAGTTCTATGATGAAACGCTTTCAATCATGTCAGTTTATCTGTGCCTATAAACACACTCCTTTAGAGAAAAGTCAAAAGTTTATAGCCGGGCGCGGTGGCTCACGCCTGTAATCCCAGCACTTTGGGAGGCCAAGGTGGGTGGATCACCTTAGGTCGGGAGTTCGAGACCAGCCTGACCAACATGGTGAATTACCATCTCTACTAGAAATACAAATTGGCCAGGCGTGTTGGCGGGCACCTGTAATCCCAGCTACTCGGGAGGCTGAGACAGGAGAATCGCTTGAACCCGGGGAACGGAGGTGGCAGTGAGCCAAGATCGCACCACTGCACTCCAGCCTGGGCGACAAGAGTGAAACTCCGTCTCAAAAAAAAAGTTTACATATAAGGCTCTCTTAGTATCCCTGGGAAGAGGGTTGATCCTGTCTATGAACGGGTTTAGGATGACACAATTATCAAATTATCCGATTAGTGCACTTTCCTAACCCATATGTTTTATCAGTGGCACATCCTGGTTTTGAATTATTTAAACGCATTATTATTTAGCCATTTACATACTTACGTTTGTCACTTCCAGGTAAACTGTAGCCGCCTACAGAGAGCGAAACAGAAGTCGGCTGATAAAATTTTGATAAAATATCATTTGCCCGCAGCTGGTCATTTCACTGGGCGCTTTTGTGTTACAAAAGTGTGTGAATTGGCCGGGTGCGGTGGCTCACGCCTGTAAATCCCAGCACTTTGGGAGGCCGAGGCAGGTGGATCACTAGAGGTCACGAGTTCGAGACCAGTCTGGCCAAAATGGTGAACCCCCCCGCCCCCCTCCCCCCCCACCCCCCGTCTCTAGTAAAATACAAAAATTAGCCAGGCATGGTGGTGCGCGCCTGTAATCCCAGCTACTCGAGAGGCTGAGGCGGGAGAATCACTTGAGCCTTAGAGGTGGAGGTTGTAGTGAGCCGAGATCGCAACACTGCACTCCAGCCTAGGGGACAGAGCGAGACTCCGTCTCAAAATAAAAGACTTATGAATTGTTTGAAGAGGCACGAGACCGTGGCAACCCTAACTGTCCCAGACATCTGGCAGCCATATGCTATCCTTGGACTTGAACTTCAGAGTGAAAGTATAAATTTGTAAGGGGAAGGCTCTGCCGCAAGTCACATACCAGTGGTCAGTTAAAAAAAGAAAACAACCTCAGGCCGGCAACCTAAATCATTTACAAAGCGTCAAGAGCCTGGGAAAAACTATTTTCACACACTTCTCTAGCACTAACATGGGAAGCGCGTTTGCTTCACATATTCCACACCTTTTATTCTTCCCACCAATATCAAGAATACAAAGCGCCCAGAGAGGACAATAAGCCTAAGCAGCGGCTCCAAGAGACAGGACTGTCGTACTTCCCAGGGGCAGGCGGAAAGTGACGGAGCGCTGGAAGGATCTTACTGCTCCTTGAAGAGCTGTCTGAGAAAAAACGAGGCTAACGACTCCTCGTTAGTATAGTGGTTAGTATCCCCGCCTGTCACGCGGGAGACCGGGGTTCAATTCCCCGACGGGGAGATGTGAAGAGACGTTTTTCGGCGACAGTTATTATTTTCTGTATCATTCAATGACAGGACACTCCTATTAAACATAATGTGCTAAACCAGCTCCCTTAAGTACACAACCCTGTCTTCAAAATGGTGACTTTTAAGCTTAATGCCCACCATGAAGTGAAAGCCTCCCCTGAGAGAAAATGCCTTACTTTGTTTGCAGGAAGGGAGGAAAGGGAAAAAGAAAACGCTCTGAAGGCTTCTGCTCTTGCCTCCAGCCGCCATCTTGCGAAGGCCTGCGCCGGCTTAGTGGCGCCCCGCCAGATTACAACTCGAGGTCGCGAACTCAGCGCGCGGAACCTGTTGGGGGAGGGGAGAGAGGGCGGAGTCTCGCGCCTAACGGGGCGGGGGCAGGGCGGGTAAGAACGGAAATCATTTGGTAAAGAAAAGGAAGGGCCAATTTCCTTTGATCCTGGAGACCGGACTAAACGGGAAACCCCGTTCTCCCGCTTCCGCTGTTTACGTCCCAGCCTTGGTTAGAGGACTAGCAGTCAGGAAAGTTTGGACGCTAAAGGAGTCGGTCTCCTGGTCCGACAGATACTGGGTGGAGGGGCAGAGAGTAAATGGAAGAGAAAGACGGGTACCCCTGGTCCGACAGATACTGGGTGGAGGGGCAGAGAGTAAATGGAAGAAAAAGACGGGTACCCCTGGAAGAAACGCCATTTACTGGTGTCCTAAGAAACTGCGCGAGCCACAGCCCAGCAGGACCTCGTGGCGCAACGGTAGCGCGTCTGACTCCAGATCAGAAGGCTGCGTGTTCGAATCACGTCGGGGTCAAGCTCTTTTCTTTTTTTTTCTCTTGTATTTTAAACTACCGACTCCTAGACGCGGAGGTGTATTCCTGCCGCCAATTTTCTTGAATGTTAGAATTAAGTTTTCCTCTTTCAGGTATGATACTAGTCCTTGGTTTGCAGGAAGATATGATTTACTCTATATCGAAGAGCCTCAAGGCTGATGTTTTTATCATTTGGCCTTTTAAAGTGAGTTTTTTTGTCACTTAACATGCATAATGTGTAAAGAGGTGGACTATTACTGCTGTGCATTAGTGGGTGTATCAGTCCACTAGTCTATCACAGGAAGTGTACAATATACTGTACAAGCTGTTTTTTCCAAACAGTTTTAGGCTGTTTGCCTTTTGAAAGAGAGTACAATAGTGGACAATTTCTAATTTTGAATATTATGCTAATCAAGTGTCTTAGCCCTTACTGTGTGCCAACACTGTGAACAACCTCATGATGTGTGACTGTTATTCCACTTTTACAAATGTGGCTGTGGCTCACAGGGTTAGCGACCTGCCAAGGGTCACCCAAGAGTCTGAACCAGGTGAGTGACTCTGGATCCCTCTTTATAAATACTTTATAATAAAGGTGGAAACAAACAGTTGAAAGAATGTGTAACCGCCAGGCTCGGTGGCTCACACCTCTATTCCCAGCACTTTGGAAGGCCAAAGTGGGTGGATCACAAGGTCAGGAGTTCAAGACCAGCCTGGCCAACATGGTGAAACCCCGTTTCTACTGAAAATACAAAAATTAGCTGGGCTTGGTGGGGTGCACCTGTAATCCCAGCTACTCCGGAGGCTGAGGCAGAAGAATTGAAAATACAAAAATTAGCTGGGCTTGGTGGGGTGCACCTGTAATCCCAGCTACTCCGGAGGCTGAGGCAGAAGAATTGAAAATACAAAAATTAGCTGGGCTTGGTGGGGTGCACCTGTAATCCCAGCTACTCCGGAGGCTGAGGCAGAAGAATTGATTGAACCCGGGAGGCGGAGGTTGCAGTGAGCCTGGGTGACCAAGCAAGACTTCTTCTGGAGATGGGTGCGGGGGAGGAATGTGGGAAAAGCTGTTGGACTGGGCGCCTTTTATGTTTTCACCGATTATGTGAGTGATGACTAGTCACCATTTTTGACTATTAATCTCTTTAATAGCAGGGAGCAAAGCTTGCTCGTTCACATTTGCAAGCTCCAGAACTCTTAGTACTAAATAGTGCCCTACACGTAAGTGTCAAATATTTGTTGAACAAAAAATGAATAGCAAGACTATGAGAAATTAATAGTTTTAGATTTTGATATGTTTTGTAAAATTCCTGAGGTTTTCTGCTTAGTATTTTGAAAACACTAATTTCTTTTGATTCAACCTAATGTAGCAGTATACCTGGAAATTATATTTGCACATGGTGTGGTTTGTTCTTCCGTCTCCTGTTTGGATTAAAATTAGATCATCCATTTCAATGGGTATTTATGGACTGCCAACTCTGATGAGCCTGATACTGTGCTAAGCACTAAGGATGAGGATACACTGAGTAAAAATGGGTTTTTTTGAGCATCAGGAGACAGATATGTTAAGCCACCAAATGCCATAATGTGTTGGGGTAAGTTCATGTTACTTGGTAAGAACCATGAAAGTAGCATGAACAGAGTGGTATGGGGGTGCTAAAACAGTGGACATTAACTCCACATTGGGTTGGATGAGGCTATAACAAGGTGATACAACCTCTCCATCTACATCACAAAAATATGGTTTTGTCCAAATGAGTTAACATGATTGGTCCAAGCTAAGATATATGCAGTATATGCAAATGATGCCAGAGGGAAGAAATGGCTTCTGTTATGGGCTGAATTTTTTTTTTTTTTTTTTTTTTTGAGATGGAGTCTCACCCTGTAGCCCAAGCTGGAGTGCAATGGCAACCTCCGCCTCCCAGGTTCAAGCGATTCAGCCTCCCAAGTAGCTGGGATTACAAGCGCACCCCACTACACCCAGCTAATTTTTTTTTTTTTTTTTTTTTGGTATCTTTAGTAGAGACAAGGTTTCACCATGTTGGCCAGGCTGGTCTCGAACTCCTGACCTCATGATCCACCTGCGACGGCCTCCCAAAGTGCTGGGATTACAGGCGTGAGCCACCGCACCCAGTTTATGGGCTGAATTTCATCTCCCCAACATTCATAATTTGAAGCCCTCACTCCTAGTACCTCACAATGATCGTTAAGACCTGATTAAGTACGCTAGGTGCAGTGGCTCACGCCTGTAATCCCAGCACTTTGGGAGGCCAAGGCAGGTGGATCACAAGATCAGGAGTTGGAGACCAGCCTTGCCAACATGGTGAAACCCTGTCTCTACTGGAAATACAAAAATTAGCTGGGCGCAGTGGCAGATGCCTATAATCCCAGCTACTCAGGAGGCTGAGGCAGGAGAATTGCTTGAACTTGGGAGGCAGAGGTTGCAGTGAGCCGAGATTGTGCCACTGCACTCTAGCCTGGGTGACAGAGCAAGACTCTGTTTAAAAAAAAAAAAAAAAAAAAGACATTATTAAGTAAAAATGAGGCCATTAGGGTGGGTCCTAATCCAGTCTGACTGGTGTCATACTTATAAAAGGAAATTTGGACACACGGACACTAAGGATGTGTGCAGACAGGGGAAAGGCCATGTGAGGACACAGCAAGAGAGCAGCCATCTACAAGCCAAGGTCTAGGAAGAAGCCAACCCTGCTGGCCTCTTGATCTTAGACTTCTAGCCTCAAGATCTCTGAGAAAATAAATATCTGTTTACTTTTATTATGGTAGCCCTAGCAAACGAATACAGCTTCCGTCAAGAACTACTAGTTCTGCAGAATGGCTAGAGAGGTAAATAGGCGTCAGCATACAGGATCAATGTGTCATTCCAACTAATTTAGATTTTATTCTGAGGGCAATGCAGAACTATAATTCATGACTAAGACAATCCAACCAGCTTCACAAAGACTAAAAAATGGCCAAGAACTGTTCCTGGACCACCATCCTGGGAATAAGTTAGAAATGCAAATTTTCAGGCCTCACCTCAGACCTACAGTCTCAGAAAATTGGGTGTGGGGCACAGCAACAAACCTTCCAGGCCGTTTTGATGCAAGCTAAAGTTTGAGGACCTCCGGCCTATAAAGCAAGGCAAGACTAGAGGTCCTACTTACCCCACAGGTTAAAAGGATCAAATAAGATAAAATACATCAAAATGTTTTTGAAGCTGTTATACATGTCATTATTAATACTGTTAGGGCTCTAAAACTGTCACTTCCCAGGTCCCAGATTCTTTCCCAAGGCTGGATAGCTGTAGTTTTTTAGAATGCTCCACCTGCTGACTTTCTATACTTTGAAATGACTGCAAATCCAACACTTTTTAACTTAATCTTCTATACTCATGATATAGGGATGATATACGGAAAGAGTTTTATAGGAAAGGTGGAAACAAAGAGCTATCAAGAGTTATTAAGTGTCAGGATTTGAACTGAAACATGGACCTGTCTAGAAAAGACAGCTCTGTGGATTTGTTCTATTTCACTAAGAAATGTCTATTCATGTATTCTTCCAAGAGGACTTATCCACTACTATAGAATGTTCTCAGCACTTATTTCACCTGTTTAATACCCTAGCTTTCTTTTCTGAGATTATTTTAGTTACTTAAGTCCTGTGAAAGAAAGAAAAATCTCGGTGTTACCGGGGTCCCAATCCAGACCACAAGAGAGGGTTCTTGAACCTCACACAAGAAAGAATTCAAGGCGAGTCCATAAAATGAAAGCAAGTTTATTAGGTAAAGGAATAAAGAATGGCTACTCCATAGGCAGAGCAGCCCAGAGGGCTGCTGATTGCCCATTTTTCTGGTTATTTCTTCATTATATGCTAAACAAGGGGTGGATTATTCATGCCTCCCCTTTTTAGACCATATAGGGTAACCGCCTGACACTGCCATGGCATTTGTAAACCGTCATGGTGCTGGTGGGAGTGTAGCAGTGAGGACAACCAGAGGTCACTCTCATCGCCATCTCGGTTTTGGTGGGTTTTGGGAGGCTACTGCAACCTGTTTCACCAGCAAGGTCTTTATGACCTATGTCTGTTTTTTTTTTTTTTTTGAGACAGAGTCTCACTCTCGCCCAGGCTGGAGTGCAGTGGTGCAATCTCAGCTCACTGCAACCTCCACCTCCCAGGTTCAAGGCAGGAGCAATTCTCCTGCCTCAGCCTCTGAGCAGCTGGGACTACAGGCGCGTGCCACCACACCTGGCTAATTTTTGTATTTTTAGTAGAGACAGGGTTTCACCATGTTGGTCAGGCTGGTCTCGAACTCCTGACCTCGTGATCCACCTGCCTTGGCCTCTCAAAGTGCTAGGATTACAGGCGTGAGCCACCGTGCCCGGCCTATGACCTGTATCTGGTGCCGACCTCCTATCTCATCTTGTGACTTACAATGCCTTAACTGTCTGGGAATGCAGCCCAGTGAGTCTCAGCCTCATTTTACCCACCCTCTTTTTTTTTTGAGATGGAGTTTTGCTCGTTGCCCAGGCTGGAGTGCAATGGTGCGATCTTGGCTCACTAAAACCTCCGCCTCCCAGGTTCAAGCGATTCTTCTGCCTCAGCCTCCCAAGTAGCTGGGATCACAGGCATGTGCCACCATGCCCAGCTAATTTTGTATTTTTAGTAGAGACGGGGTTTCTCCATGCTGATCAGGCTGGTCTCAAACTCCCGACCTCAGGTGATCCACCCGCCTTGGCCTCCCAAAGTGCTGGGATTACAGGCACGGGCCACCGTGCCCGGCCTTACCCACCCTCTTTTCAACATGGAGGTGCTGTGGTTCAAACCCCTGTAACCTCAGGACCCCAAAAATGACTAAGCCAAAGGGAAAGTCAAGCTGGAAACTGCTTAGGGCAAACCTGCCTCCCATTCTACTCCTAAAAAAGATAGCTACTAAGATAAAAAAGCTATATACCTCCCTGACAATTTGACCACAAAGAAATTCCTTGTGGACAAAGGACAGATAGAGATTAAAAAAGTCATCCCTCTGCTCATATGAGATAAATGCATATCTGATTGCCCTTTTGTTTCCCTAAGCCAGACTAAGGCATAAGTGACTATTCCTGTAAATAGTGTATTCAGTGAAAGGCTAATCAGAAACTCGAGAATGCAACCATTGGTCTTTTATCTACCTATGACCTGGAACACCCCCGAGCCCCCCAACCCCCACTTGTTGTCCCGCCTTTCTGGATGGGACCAATGTACATCTTACACATATTGATTGATGTCTCATGTCTCCCTAAAATGTATAAAACCAAGCTGTGCCACACAACCTTAGGCACATGTCGTCAGAACCTCTTGAGGCTGTGTCATGGGTGTGTCCTTAACCTTGGCAAAATAAACTTTCTAAATTGATTGAGACCTGTCTCCGATTCTCTTGGTTTACAGAGCGATGTATTCTGGACGAACTAATAAAATGGAGCTTTTGGATACGCAGAATTGAAATGCAGACCTGAATTCCGATAAGCCAAATGGTTCTCCAACTTAGCACTCTCACTTAAAAAGAAAAATATGGTTTTAAAATCACGTGTTCATTGTGGAAATCTAGAGAAATACAGAAATATAAATAATAAAAATAAAATAAGAATCACCTGTGCCTCACTACCCAAGAGAAAGTACTCCACTTTGATGTATATTTAGTATTTTTTTCTTTGCTTTTCTTTGCTTTTTTTTTTTTTTTGCCTCCCCAATAGCTGGGACTACAGGAGCACACCACCATGCCCAGCTAATTTTTTTTTTTTTTTTTTTTTGAGACTGAGTTCCGCTCTTGTTGCCCAGGCTGGAGTGCAATGGCGAGATCTTGGCTCACTGCAACCTCTGCCTCCCGGGTTCAAGCGATTCTCCTACCTCAGCCTCCCTAGTAGCTGTGATTACAGGCGCACACCACAAGGCCCAGCTAATTTTTTATTTGTTGGCCAGGCTGATCTCGAACTCACGACTTCAAGTGATCCGCCCACCCCAGCCTCCCAAAGTGCTGGAATTACAGGCATGAGCCATGACGCCCGGCAGAGAACAAAACATTTTTTAAGGTTTTTAGCTTCTTAATATTTTACATCACTTAAAGTGCAACTTACCCTGCTGTTTGAGGTGACACCCTTAAAATCACAATCCTCCGCAAAATGGGATAATGAAAAACAAAGCCAGCTGTATGTTAATAATATTAAGAACTTCAAAAAGGAATGGAGGCAGTTATCCAGGTGATTTTTGTTTGTTTGTTTGTTTGTTTTGAGATGAAGTTTCGCTCATGTTGCCCAGGCTGGAGTACAATGGCACGATCTCGGCTCACTACAACCTCCGCCTCCCGGGTTTTCAAGTGATTCATTCTCCTGCCTCAGCCTCCCGTGTAGCTTGGATTACAGGCATGCGCCACCACGCCAGGCTAATTTTGTATTTTTAGTAGAGACGGGGTTTCTCCACCTGGTCTCGAATTCCCGACCTCAGGTGATCTGCCTGCCTCAGCCTCCCAAAGTGCTGGGATTACTGGCGTGAGCCACCGGGCCCACCTCCAGATGATTTTTTTTTTAAGTTATGGGAAAGTTTTCTGATTAAAAAAAAATTGCATCAGGCCAGACGCAGTGGCTCATGCCTGTAATCCCAGCAATTTGGGAGGCCAAGGCGGGCGGATTGCCTGAGGTCAGGAGTTTGAGACCAGCCTGGTCAACATGGTGAAACTCTGTCTCTACTAAATTACAAAAAATTAGCCAGGCGTGGCAACAGGCGCCTGTAATCCCAGCTACTTGGGAGGCTGAGGCAGAAGAATTGCTTGAACCTGGGAGGCAGAGGTTACAGTGAGCCGAGATTGTCCCACTGCACTCCAGGCTGGGCAACAGAGGGAGACTCCATCTCCAAAAAAAAAAAAAAAAAATCGCATCCACCAGGCACAGTGGCTCATGCCTGTAATCCCAGAACTTTGGGAGGCTGAGGCGGGTGGATCACCTGAGGTCAGGAGTTTGAGACTAGCCTGGTCAACATGGTGAAACCCAGTCTCTACTAAAATACAAACAAATTAGACGAGTGTATTAGCAGGTGCCTGTAATCCCAGCTACTTGGGAGGCTGGGGCAAGGAGAATTGCTTGAACCCGGGAGGCGGAGGTTGCAGTGAGCCGAGACTACGTCACTGCACTCCAGCCTAGTCTCTGTTGGACATTCTGACCAAAGTCAGAATACTAAGACTTCTAAAAACTCTCATTTCCCTGTGAAATTTTCTGAATTAAAATTACTTTTATCTACCTATGACCTGGAACACCCCCCGAGCCCCCCAACCCCCACTTGTATTAATAGTTGTCCCGCCTTTCTGGAAGGGACCAATGTACATCTTACACATATTGATTTTAGAGACAGGGTCTCACTCTGTCACCCAGGCTGGAATGCAGTGACAGGATTATGGCTAACTGCAGCCTCAACCTCCCAGGCTCAAGTGATCCTCCCACCTCAGTCCGCCTAGTAGCTAGAACTACAGGTAGGCACCATGGCTAAATTTTGTATTTTTTTGTAGAGATGGGGTTTTACTGTGTTGCCCAGGCTGGTCTTGAACTCCTAGGCTCAAGGGATCCGCCTGTCTCAGCTTCCCAAAGTGTTGGGATTACAGGCGTGAGCCACAGTGCTCAGCCTTTGTGTTTTTTGTGTCACATTGATCAAATAGTTTAAAAATTATCTTTTATGTTGAAACAAGTATTAAGGAGATGATGGAAAGAGTCAATTCCTTGAGAAGGGTGAGAGCCAGAGTACAAGTGGTGGAATTTGCTTCTGACGGGACACATCTTTCACTGAAAAGAAAAATGCAAGAGAAAATGAATGCAAATTGGAAAGTCTGACGTTGAAGCATTCCTCACAGGTGGTTTTTATTTTCTGAAGTTGAGGCAAGGTCACCAGCAAAAAATGAGAGGTGGGGAAAAAGGATGTGAAATTTGAGGAGATGTGAACGTATGAATGGTTAATCCAGAGACTGGAATAGCATTGCCAGCCAGTGTTGAGTGCTCCTGAGAGGACTGAGGTCATGAATTAAAACCAGTTAGCTTGTTATATGACTGACTGACTTTTCTCCAGCAGCTTTTACTGTTTGGATGTAAACAATGAGAAAGTTCAGCTGGAGCACGGTTTAGTCCAAGCAAGGCTGAGATTCTTTCAAGCAAAAAAGGAGACATTGAGATCAGAGAGTTGAAAATGTTTGTAAAAGAGTGATGAAAAGGACTGATCAGGGAATTTAAGTCAGGTGAGTTGCAAAATTATTATATGATGGCAGAGGCAGAAGAGTTGAGTTTTTTTAAGTGTTGGGGTTAATAGCGTGGAGGTCTTAATTAGTTAAGTGAGAGTACCATAAGTTAGCTGGGAAAAAAAACTAGTGATTGACAATTGGGAAGCTTGAAACTGAGATTTCAACTGATGACAAGGTTCAGAATCTGACTAACACCGAAGTGGTTAAGACGCAATAGAGGAACAAATTGTTGGAGATGAAGAGGTCAGAGGTCTAAGAGGCCAAGTGTTGGTTTTGCATGGGTCACCTACAAGCATGCTGAATTCAGATAGAATGTAGACAAGGGGGATGGTGAGGAAAACCTATGGCAAGCAGCTCTATAATTTTTGGAAAGTGGCCAGGAGGTTCGTGGATGATACCAGGAAGGAGAGTAGAAGGTGATTTAGCCAGAAGATATGAACTTCAAATATTTTTGAAGGAGAAAAGAGCAGAAATAGTTTGGAAGTACCAATCAGGACCAAAGAGACCACCCAAACTCAATAGCCCAACCTCTTAGCCTTAGGGTACGCAGAATCTGAAAAGTGCAATCTCAATTTTGGAGCTCTACAGCAGTAAATCTGCAAGTAACCAGCTGTAGCTAATGTCCAGGGATAAAAAAAGATAATGAAAATGTTTTTGCCCAGGAAACATTAATTTCAGGCATATCTAGAATGCAGTTCTTGCATTATACGTACTGGGTTACCAGTCATTGCAAAATCACGGTCCTTTGCCTCTCAGGCTCAGTTCCCCTTCTGAAGATAAAAACATTTGCCTATGTGTCCAGGGAAGCTGTGAGGGAAAAAAACCAAGCAACTTTTACAAAGGATCATAAAAACCTACCTAACAACTTGCTAATTAAAACCTGATCTTTAATTTGCATTATTGAGCTTAATACCATTGCTTAAATGTAGTGAATACTGAGATTTTTATAAAGGAATTAGTTACCTCTAGGAAAATAATTATCACTAAAAGAATATCGCAATTTGAATAAAAGTCGCTTAAATCATAGGAAACATTTTTAGTGAAGGCGTTTGTTTTAAATGTATTCTAACCTAACAATGTAGAAAGCAGGCAAACATTTAAAAAAAAATTTAACCAGTTTCTAAAACATAGTTTGGAGCTCAGATACTGGGGAAATGATTAACACACCCTAAATCCAAGGTCTCCTTTCCTTTCTAGAAAGAAAGCATCTTTAAACATACATATTCATCAGAAATACAAATATTTGTCATCAGCGATACTAATTTCCAGGCAAACATTTTAATTGCAGTCAATGTATTAGATTCTACCAGGTTTTAATTTGGATCAGTAATACGGGTTTGATTAGGGTTCTAGGCCTAATTATAGGTCACTAGTCTTCCTTTAGGATTATGCACCATCTGTTATTTTAGATTGACCATTGAGGGGGTTCCCAAGGGTTCTGCTTCGTTTTGTTATCAAACGTTAGGTTTAAGATTCTTACGGGTGGTGGGATCCAAAGCCAGAGATGGTTTTCAACAAAAATGCAAGCGCGAATTTGTCTTGCGTCTGAACGCACTGTTCAAATTAAACAATTTAGACATGCCCCAACTATGAGACTAAGAAGTGAATGGTATAGTACACTTTTGTCACAAATTCAAGGGTAATTTAAGTGCTCGATGGTAGAGGTCTGGCTTCCCCTGCGTTTCTGGAACAAAAGAAGCGTTCGCGAGGAGAGAGGGGTAACTCCCCGCCCTCCCCCTCCCAAAGTAAATCAAATCAAGGAATATGAGTGCCTGCGGACAAGCCTAGCTTCTTTTCTTCCCCTTCAGGGCTAGCGTTTGGGGAAGGCAATGCTGCGGCTACTCTTCGGAGCTTCAGTGTCCCGGGAGGAAGAAAGGCCCAGCCAAGGGTCCTCACACTGGCGTGGAATTCGGCGCGTTCGTAGGCGATCGACCCCAGAGACGAAAGCTGCTTCTCAAGCTGGGGGAGGGAGAGGAAACGGCGCACAAAAGCAGTACGACCTGTCCCTTATCAGCGTCTAAGGGGAAGAGTGGAGAAAACGAAAAAAGAAGCGGGCCGGGAGCCTCAGCTCCCGCCCCAGCGCCTTTTAAACTGCGTTTCTACCTCCTCTCGCTCAGCGCGGCGGCTAATGGAACCCGCGCGAGCCGTCCCGCCAATCACCGCCGCGTTTCCTCCCGTCGCCCGCCAATGGCGGCGCGCGTTCTTGGGGCGTGGGCGAAGCAGGCTGCTCGCCTCCTGCCTGTAGTGTGTGGGCTGGGGTTGGTGCGAGCTTCCAGCTTGGCCGCACTTGGTTCGTAGTTCGGCTCTGGGGTCTTTTGTGTCCGGGTCTGGCTTGGCTTTGTGTCCGCGAGTTTTTGTTCCGCTCCGCAGCGCTCTTCCCGGGCAGGAGCCGTGAGGCTCGGAGGAGGCAGCGCGGCCCCCGGCCAGGAGCAAGCGCGCCGGCGTGAGCGGCGGCGGCGGCAAAGGCTGCGGGGAGGGGGCTTCGCAGATCCCCGAGATGCCGGAGTTCCTGGAAGACCCCTCGGTCTTGACAAAAGACAAGTTGAAGAGTGAGTTGGTCGCCAACAATGTGACGCTGCCGGCCGGGGAGCAGCGAAAAGACGTGTACGTCCAGCTCTACCTGCAGCACCTCACGGCGCGCAACCGGCCGCCGCTCGCCGCCGGCACCAACAGCAAGGGGCCTCCGGACTTCTCCAGTGACGAAGAGCGCGAGCCCACCCCGGTCCTCGGCTCTGGGGCCGCCGCCGCGGGCCGGAGCCGAGCAGCCGTCGGCAGGGTAAGGACGCGGGGCTGGGGCCACAAAGGCGGGCGTTTGGCGGTTGCCGCGCGCGCTCGCCGCCGTTTGCAGCCCCTCCCTCCCGGGCGCCCCCTCAGGCCTCCCAGGTGCGGGGCTGTCCCTGCGCCCCCTCGCGTCGCCCCTTCCCCGCGGCGCTGCAGGCGCCGGAGCGGAGAGGCCAGAAGTTGGGACCGCGGGGTTCGCGTTCTTTGACGTGTGAGTCTGGGAGGTGTGGAGTTGCGTTGGCGGCGGTTGTTTTGCACGCGGGCGACGCCGCTTCCCTGGACCACCAGCCGCCTGCAGCGGGCGTTTAGACGGGGACTTCCGTGCCCTTTCGAAAGCTCTGGAGGGGTGGCCCCAAAATGCTATAGGTTAAGTTCGAGCGTTTTCCCGCTTTATTAACTGAAATGACTCGCAACAGAGTCTCAGAGCGCTCCCTGGAGGGCAACTGATGACACACTAATTTCTAACCAAAATTTGAAATAAGGAAATTCCCGCCTTTTTATACTTTTGCGTATGGAGGGCTTTTTGAACCGTTTATGTTTTCTAGTTTGTCTTAATTTTTCCCAGCAACAGGCCATCTTTTGGCGGAACAGCTTCATGCCGAATTAAAAGGAGCATTTTAAACTATATTTTTAAGCGCCTATTATATTTTTTAATTTTTATTTATTTATTTTTTTGAGATGGAGTTTCGCACTTGTTGCCCAGGCTGGAGTGCAATGGCGAGATCTCGGCTCACCGCAACCTCCACCTCCCGGGTTCAAGCGATTCTCCTGCCTCAGCCTCCCGAGTAGCTGGGATTACAGGCATGCGCCGCCACGCCCGGCTAATTTTTGTATTTTTTAGTAGAGACGGGGTGTCTTCAAGTTGGTCAGGCTGGTCTCGAACACCTGACCTCAGGTGGTCCGCCCGCCTCGGCCTCCCAAAGTGCTGGGATTACAGGCGTGAGCCACCGGGCCCGGCCCTGCAAACAAATATTTGAAAATTGCAGTTTGGATTGCGTTTTCCCCCCATATTGGTAAATTTTGCTTGAGGAAAGGAAAGACTTAGGATTCAGGAAAAATTTATTTCATGACATTCTGGTGCATCAGTATTGCAATTTAGAATGTTTGATCCTGGTTAAATCTCAAATCGGCTCCAGCAAAGCATGTTTTGTTTGAGAATAGTTTGCTTTTTTTCCTGTGGATTTTAATATGCTTTTTGTGGGTTTGCTTGTGCCTGCCGATTTACCGGGCTTCAAATCGTAATAGGATGAAGCTAAAACTAGTAATTGGTGTAACATAAAATGCCTTGTAAGAGACAGTGAATGTGGTGTTTGGAGTTGTTGGGAATGATCACTAGTTTAAACCGAAATTATTCCTTCCTTCAAATTTTACTTTAGTTTTTAAGGAACCTGTCTAATGTGTTGTCCCGGCTACTCAGGCAGAAATGAACGACAAATGTAATAGACACATGTAAATTTAATTGAAAATCTTATCCTCGGCTTCAGAGAAGTTGAAAGTTTTACCAAACGTCTTCAGTCCGGTGTCTGGCACATGGTAGTGCCAAATATTTGTACAGTAAATAAAAGATCAATCACACCTTATTGTTTCAACATCTTGTTTTGCGGAAAGTTGCTTTAATTTCTTAATAAACAAATTTACTTTTGAAATAAAGCGTACCCACTTACTCGTTATGTTTGCCTGCTCTGAAAAAGAAGGTAGTATTTAAACTTTAAGTACAGTTGGTTGAGGCCGGGCGCGGTGGCTCACGCCTGGAAGCCCAGCACTTTGGGAGGCCCAGGCGGATGGATCACCTGAGGTCAGGAGTTCTAGACCAGCGTGGCCCATATGGTGAAACCGTTTCTACTAAAGAAAAAAAATACAAAAATTAGCCGTGCCTGGTGGCGGGGGCTGAGGCAGGAGAATCGCTTGAACCCAGGAGGCGGAGGTTGCAGTGAGCGGAGATCGCGCCATCGCACTCCAGCCTGGAGGACGAGAGCGAGACTTCGTCTCAAAAAAAAAAAAAAAAGTTGTTTGAAAATGTAATATTTAAATCAGCACACTTTATAAAAAAGCTAGTTTTCTATAGAACCCTTTATTGGTCCTCTGTGCAAATGTATTAAACCGTTAAGTTTTTGGTTGTATGTTTATAATAGAATTACTTGTTATTATTTTTAGGCGGGATCTCGCTCTGTTGCCCAGGCCGGAGTGCAGGGATGTGATCATAGCTTACTGCAGCCTCAAACTCGTTGGCTTACGACAGCCTCCTGCCTCAGCTTCCCTGAGTAGCAAGGGCAGCGGGGCATGTACCGCTACACCCGGCTAATTTTTTAATCTTTTTTTTTTTTTTTTTTTTTTTTTTTTTGGTACACAGGCTTTCTTTGTTGTCCAGGCTGGTCTAGAACTCTTGGCCTCAAGCAATCCTGCCTCAGCCTTGGTTCCTATTTATTTTGAGGATGATTTCTTTTACACAGAAATAACCATCTCAGTTTTAATGTTTTCCTGTCAGCCACTTGGTAAAAGAGAGTTTATGTCCCCATCTACCTTGTGTTCTTTGGCGGGGTAAAAAGACCTAAATGTAAAAATTTTTAAATTAAGATTATCCAGCAATTTTGAGTTCCTACCAAGTGTTCTTAACTACTGGGTTTAAAACTTTGGGGATTTTAAAATGAATTGTGTTTATTTACTTGTCTGTCCAACTCATATGTTAATTGAAGTTGGTTAGCATCATCTAAATAAGTTTTGAGTAAAATGAAGTTTTGTTTTTTTTTTTTTTTTCCTCTGTTGCCCAGGCTGGGGTGCGGTGGCGCAATCTTGACTCACTGCAAGCTCTGCCTCCTGGGTTCACGTCATTTTGCTGCCTCTGCCTCCCGAGTAGCTGGGACTACAGGCGCCCGCCACCACCCCCAGCTAATTTTTTGTATTTTTAGTAGAGACGGGGTTTCACCGTGTTAGCCAAGATGGTCTCGATTTCCTGACCTCGTGATCCTCCCACCTCGGCTCCCCAAAGTGCTGGGATTACAGGCGTGAGCCACCGCGCCCAGCCAAAATGAAGTAATTTTTGTTGTTGTTATTTTGTTTTGTTTGTTTTGTTCTGACACGGAGTCTCCATTGCCCAGGTTGGTGTGCAATAGCCCGATTTCAGCTCCGCCTCCTGGGTTCAAATGATTCTCCTGCCTCGGCCTCCCGAGTAGCTGGGATTACAGGCGTACACTACCATACCCAGCTAATTTTTGTATTTTTAGTAGAGAAGGGGTTTCGCCATGTTGGCCAGGCTGGTCCTCAGGTGATCTGTCCCCCGGGCTTCCCAAAGTGCTGGGAATGCAAGGATGAGGCACGGCACCCAGCCCAGAAGTCATGTTTTTTAGAGTATGTAGTAGGTCTATTGGCATGGTAATTAAGCTCTTTACATTTCATTTAATTATTTCATCCATATAAAGAAAACTTATTTCATAATTACAGGTTTAAATGTCTTCTACCTGGAGTATTTAAAACTCAAGAGGTGTTTACCCTTGACTAGGCTTAATAGCCATGCCAACAACTTGAAGAAAAATATTGGTAGTCAGTAGCGTCATTTTCTGTTTTAAAGTACGTTAAGTACAAGTGAGTTATAATTAGGAGTCTGGTCGATGTTTTTATCAGCCATAGGAAAAAATAATTTTAAATTTACAGGGAAAGAAGACATTTATAATAATTGATGTGTAAAATTATTCATGTCAATTCCTCTTATATGTACTATATTTTATGTTTTGGTCATTTTTAGCCGCATATAAAAATAATACCAGGTCGTATTTCTTTTTTTTTTTTGAGATGGAGTCTTGCTCTGTCACCTAGGCTAGAGTGCAGTGGCGTGATGTCAGCTCACTGCAACCTCCGCCTCCCGGGTTCAAGCGATTCTCCTGCCTCAGCCTCCCAAGTAGCTGGGATTACAGGTGCCCACCACCGTGCCCGGCTAATTTTTGGATTTTTAGTGGAGACGGGGTTTCACCATCTTGGCCAGGCTGGTCTCAGACTCCTGACCTCAGTTGATCTACGCGCCTGAGTCTCCCAAAGTGCTGGGATTACAGGCGTGAGCCACCGCGACCGGCCAACCATATTTCTTTTCTTTTCTTTTCTTTCTGTCTGTCTGTGAGATGGAGTCTCACTCTGTCACCCAGGCTGGAGTGCAGTGGCATGATCTCAACTCACTGCAACCTCTGCCTCCCAAATTCAAGCAATTCTCCTACCTCAGCCTGCTGAGTAGCTGGGATTACTTACAGGCACGCACCACTACTCCTGGTTAATTTTCGTATTTTTAGTAGAGACAGGGTTTCACCATGTTGGTCAGGCTGGTCTCGAACTCCTGACCTCGTGATCCACCTGCCTCGGCCTCCCAAAGTGCTGGAATTACAGGAGTGAGCCACCTCACCCGGCCAATACCAGGTCTTCTTTCTTCTTTTTTTTTTTTTTTGAAACGGAGTGTCAGTCTGTCATCCCGGCTGGAGTGCAGTGGCGCAATCTCGGCTCCCTGCGAGCTCTGCCTAGCTGAGACTACAGGCGCCTGCCACCACACCTGGCTAATTTTATGTATTTTTAGTAGAGACTGTTAGCCAGGATGGTCTCTATCTCCTGATCTGGTGATCTGCCTGCCTCGGCCTCCCAGAGTGCTGGGATTACAGGCATGAGCCACTGCGCCCGGCCTCCAGGTCATGTTTCCTAAAGAATATTTATAATCTTCTGCATAATGGAGTGGTAAAAAAGGAATAAAAGAATATTTATTTATATTATAGGAGAAAGCCAAATTATGTTTGAGAGTTGCAGATAAGGGAGATTTTTAACATTTTAAGACAAATCAAGCATTAATGTGGATTTGGCCAAGATTAACTATTTGCATGCATATACCTTCTATTTAATCATGGGTTTATGAGGATTTTTTTTTTTTTTTTTTTTTTTTTGAGACGGCGTGTCGCTCTGTTGCCCAGGCTGGACTGCAGTGGCGTGATCTCCACTCACTGCAAGCTCTGCCTCCCGGGTTCACGCCATTCTCCTGCCTCAGCCTCCCGATTAGCTGGGGCTACGTGGTGGCACCTGCCACCACGCCCGGCTAATTTTTTTGTATTTTTAGTAGAGACGGGGTTTCACTGTGTTAGCCAGGATGGTCTGTATCTCCTGATCTTGTGATCCTCCCCCCCAGCCTCCCAAAGTGCTGGGATTACAGACGTGAGCCACCGTGCCCAGCCTATGGGGAACATTTTTAATTAAATAAGAAATTGTTTCATTTCGGCTTCTACCATAGTCTCTTGGATTCACTTGGTGTAATGTGACAAAACTTTGCATGTTAAAAGTTTTGTTTTTATTTTGTTTTCTTATTTCTAAGCTTTTTATTTTATGTATCTTGCTACCAATATTTTTAGGTGTTGAAATTACCTAGATTGTGGACACAAAAACATTTACAGAGTTGGCAGTCTGCCTTTTTGTTTTAAGAGGCAGAGCCCGAAGGTGTAGCTGTTTGGATCTAGTGGGGCATAATATTCTTGAATGATCCGTTCTGGTGAATTAATGAGTGTGTGTTTGAGAAGGAGTCTTGCTCTGTCATCCAGGCTGGAGTGCAGTGGCGCGATCTCGGCTCACTGCAACCTCCGCCTCCCGGGTTCAAGTGATTCTCCTGCCTCAGCCTCCTGAGGAGCTGGGATTACAGGTGTGCACCACCATGCCCAGCTAATTTTTGTATTTTTAGTAGAGACAGTTTCACCATGTTGGTCAGGCTGGTCTCAAACTCCTTCCTGACTTTGTGATCTGCCCCCCTTAGCCTCCTAAAGTGCTGGAATTACAGGCGTGAGCCACCGCGCCTGTCTGTGTGTTTGTTTTTAAGAGATAGGGTCTCGCTCTGTCCCTCAGACTGTAGTGCAGTGGTATGATCATAGCTCACTGCAGACTCAAACTCCTGGGCTCAAGCCTCTGGAATAGCTGGGACTACAGGTGTGTGCCGCCATGCCTAGCTAATTTTTAAAATTTTTATAGAGATAGTCTCACTATGTTGACCAGGCTGGTCTTGAATTCCTGGCCTCAAGGGATCCTCCTGCTTAGGCCTCCCAAAGCGTTGGGATTGTAGGTGTGAGCTACTGCTCCTGGCCAAATTATGAATTCTCAATAGGAAATATTTGAAGACCTGGAAAAGAACATAAAAGCATGCTACCAATAGGAAATGTTAATTAAATCACAAATTGACCACCACTGTATAATAAGGTGTTAAGTTTACAGACTTGTGAATTATAGATTCAAATTCCAGGTCTGCCACTTATTCATATGAGAATAGTGTCTTAATCTATGATCAGTGTCTTAATCTATGATCCTCTATTTTCACCTGAAATGGAATAATCTAATAGCTACTTAATCAGATTGAGGAGTGCATGCCATTGCATATGTGAAGTGTCTAGTGCTTAGTAATTAATAGCTATTACAACAAATGATTTCTGAATTTTTGTGTTTAATGTCAGGGCAATACAATGCAAAGTTACTAAAATACAATTTTGGGAAACGAATAAGGTAGATACGTGAAAGTGACGTGTATATCATAGCATGCAGATTTCCTGAGTTAGTGAAGTGCATGCTTGAACCTCAGTTTTCTGAGTTGTCAGATGGGGATATTAGCATCTTATTCCATAGATTTTTAGGATTCTGTAAGTTAATGCAAAGACACTTGGAACACAACTCAGTACGTAATACATAATAAGTGCCCAGTAGAATATATTGTTATGGTTCAGCATCTTTATACTAGAGGTAGAGATTAAAGGAATTAGAGTAGCTCATCGTTGATATCATAGAGCTGTTGGGTTTTAAAGTTGAAAAATATGTTAGAGATCATCGGGTAGCATAGTAGGTACTCACTGTTTTTGAGTGAAACTCTTAAGTGATCTACTTAAAGGAACAAAGCTTTCTGGAGGCAGAATTTAATGCAACTAATGCTTCCTTTTTCCTGACTGAAACTGCTAATCATGTACAGCACACTAACTGTCTCCTAATTTTTTATCCTTATTAAATCTGAGATTTATAAAATGACATCATTTTTCTGGAACTTTTTTCCTTACAGATTAAAAATCACGTTTGGCTGTGCGCAGTGGCTCACACCTGTAATCCCAGCACTTTGGGAGGCCGAGGCAGGTGGATCACCTGAGGTCAGGAGTTCGAGACCAGCCTGGCCAACATGGTGAAACCCTGTCTCTTCTAAAAATACAAAAATTAGTCGAGTGTGGTGTTGCGCGCTTGTAATTTCAGCTGCTTGGGAGGCTGAGGCAGGAGAATCTCTGGAACCTGGGAGATGGAGGGCATGCCACTGCACTCTAGCCTGGGCAACAGTGAGACTCCATCTCAAAAAAAAAAAAAAAAAAAAAAAATCACATTTTTGGTTTTAATCTATCTGACTTACCTTATGTAGATTTGTTGGTCACTTATTTAAGATATCTTTGTTCAGCTGATGATTTTCATTATGTTTGAAGGAAATATAATTGATTTTCTTACTTTCTTTTTTTTTTTCTTTAGGCGAAGTCTGGCCTTATCACCCAGGCTGGAGTGCAGTGGCGCAATCTTGGCTCACTGCAATCTCCGCCTCCCCAGTTCAAGTGATTCTCCAGCCTCAGCCTCCTGAGTAGCTAGGACTATAGACGTGTGCCATCACACCTGGCTAATTTTTGTATTTTTAGTAGAGATGGGGTTTCACCATGTTGGCCAGACTGGTCTCAAACTCATGACCTCAATGGGAGATCCTCCCTCCTCGGCCTCCCAAAGTGCTAGAATTACAGACATGAGCCACTGCCGAGAATTGGTTTTTACTTAGATTTGATAGGCCTGTTATTTCTAATAAGAAATGGATTTTCAAAAATAAATTACTTTTTCCTTCCCCGGATTTGACAAAACATTTATCAGGGGGCTATTCCGGTATCAGTCTTTTTAGAAATTTTTAGATGCTTGGAATAAAAATATGAGGATGATAGTGCTCTTGCTTTCTGTTGCTTGCCTCAATGCTGCATGCAGATCACCTGGGCTACACAATTACAAACAGATTATCTGGCCCAAGGTGAAGAATCAGAAATGGGTAAGACCTTTCCAAATAGAGGTAACAAGAGTTAAGATTTTGGGCTGGGTGCTGTGGCTCTCGCCTGTAATCCCAGCACTTTGGAAGGCCGAGGCGGGCAAATCACGAGCTCAGAAGTTTGAGACTAGCCTGGCCAAAATGGTGAAACCCTGTCTCTACTAAAAGTACAAAAATTAGCTGGGCGTGGTGGCATGCACCTGTAGTCCCAGATACTCAGGAGGCTGAGGCAGGAGAGTTGCTTGAACCTGGGAGGCAGGAGAGTTGCTTGAACCTGGGAGGCAGAAGGTTGCAGCGAGGCAAGATGGCACTACTGCACTCCAGCCTGGGCAACAGAGTTAAGAGACTCCACCTTGAAAAAGAAAAAAAAAAGAGTTAAGATTTTTTTTGAGACAGAGTCTTGCTGTATCGCGCGGGCTGGAGTGCGGTGGCATGATGTCGACTCACTGCAACCTCCGCCTCCCAGGTTCAAGCAATTCTCCTGCCTCAGCTTCCCAAGTAGCTGGGATTACAGGTGTGTGCCACCACCTGGCTAATTTTTGCATTTTTAATAGAGACGGGGTTTCGCCGTGTTGGCCATGCTGGTCTCGAACTCCTAACTTCAAGTGATCCACCCGCCTTGGTCTCCCAGAGTGCTGGGATTACAGGCATGAGCCACCACACCTGGCCCAAAGAGATTTCTTGAAAACTTCTCAGGCGGGTTTGAAAAGTTGGAATTTCCTGGATGTTTTATTGATAGTAAATTTGAACATTCTCGTGGTAGTGGGGATTATGTACAAATAATTTGAGCCTGATTGATTGTTTTTCCATATTTTATTTTTATTTTAAGCATTATTTAGTTTTTCTGTACTACCTGACTGCACTTTTTGGAAAATTTGAGTAAGTCAGTAACACAGGATTAAGTTTGTTTGATTAAATCTTTTCTTGAAAGAAATAAGTCTTAGAACTCTTAGACTCTAGGCAACTATTTGGATATTATGGTGTGGGTTGCTTCCAGATTTGAGCCTAACAGTTCTAGGTCAGTGCAATGTATGTGAATTAAAGCCTGCTACAAGTACTCTCACTGTAACTCTCCACAGCCACCTATTTAAGATTTCTCGTAAGTTGACATAATTGTTCTTATGAGCAGCTATTTTTTTGGTGAAGGTTTTTTGGCTTTTGATTGTAGAATGATTAGCCATTAGCAGCTTTTTAAAAAGAATTTCTCGTATCTTGCTGTATTTGAAGTATTTCAGGCCAGGTTCCATGGCTCACGCCCGTAATCCTAGCACTTTGGGAGGCTCAGGCGGGCATAACATTTGAGGTCAGGAGTTAAAGACCAGCCTGGCCAACATGCTGAAACCCCGTCTCTACTAAAAATACAAAAATTAGCCGGGCGTGGTGGTGCACACCTGTAATCCCAGCTACTCAGGAGGCTGAGGCAGGAGAATCACTTGGACCTGGGATGCGGAGGTTGCAGTGAGCCAAGATTGCGCCACTGCACTCCAGCCTGGATAAGAGTGAGACACAGTCTCAAAAAAAAAAAAAAAAAAAAGATTTGATTTGAGCCTGACAATTCTAGGTCAGAACATTTTTATTGTTAAAAACAGGAATTCCAGTACATAGTCAAATCATGCCTGATTTTTTTCCCCCTAATATGATTGGAAAGTGAGCATTCCATACAACTTGATAATTTTAGCCTTTTTCGTAAAATTTACTTTGATGTTGCCATTGTTTAATTAGCCATTTTTTTGTTCAGTACTCTGATGTTTTTTCTGTTATCACTGAGGCATTTGTCAGGCTGTTTGCCACAGCCTTAAAAGGTATCCATACTTTTGCTTCCTTTTTATTTGTTCAACTTTGGAAATTTATAGTTTTTCCAGTAAATACTGCCTTTCTAGAAATTAATTTTAAAACTTTTAAATCTTCCCTCAAAGTTTGTTTGAAGTTATTTTGACTATTTTTAGTAAACTGGTGGTACGGAAGTTAAACTGTGTCACAGGTGATAATGTAACCATGAAGTCTGTCAGATTTCCTTCCTAAGTCATAAACTAGCTACTAAAATAACTGTGTTACAAGGAGTTTACAGTCCTGTCTCCTATCCTTGGGGTGGAGATTGGTTCCGGGACCCGGCCATGGATATCAAACTCTGGGGATGCTTTAGTAAGTCCCTTAATAAAAAGTGGTGTAGTAACCTACACACATCCTCCCTTATACTTCAGATCATTTCTAGATTACTTATAACGCCTAATACACTGTAAGTGCTATGTAAATAGTTGTTATACTGTATTTTTATTTGTATTTTTATTGTTGTATTGTCATTTTTTTCCCCGAGTATTTTTGATCTGTGGTTGGTTGAATTCA
The DNA here is from genome assembly GCF_028885655.2 of Pongo abelii. Taxonomy (NCBI): domain Eukaryota; kingdom Metazoa; phylum Chordata; class Mammalia; order Primates; family Hominidae; genus Pongo; species Pongo abelii. Next base: position 97,081,647 of record NC_071995.2, read on the forward strand.
CATATGTAGAACCCAGCTGTATTCATTTGGGAGAATGGAGAGCCAACTGTATTCATTTGGCCTTCTTAAGTTCTCATATGCTGTTTAAAGAAAATCATTTCTGGCCGGGCGCAGTGGCTCACGCCTGTAATCCCAGCACTTTGGGAGGCTGAGGTGGGCGGATCACGAGGTCAAGAGATCGAGACCATTCTGGCCAACATGTTGAAACCCTGTCTCTACTAAAAGTACAAAAATTAGCTGGGCGTGGTGGTGCACACCTGTACTCCAAGCTACTCGGGAGGCTGAGGCAGGAGAATCACTTGAACCCAGGAGGTGGAGGTTGCAGTGAGCCGAGATTGCGCCACTGCACTCCAGTCTGGCAACAGAGCAAGATTCCATCTCAAAAAAGAAAAAGAAAAGAAAATCATTTCTATATATATATATGTATGTATATATATAGCTCTCTCTCTAAGTGTAAGCCTGTATGGTAAAGTCTTAAACTTTCCTGGATTAATTTAAGTTTTTCAGGATTATCAAAAAATTAGTAAGTAGCATTCATGATCACTTAGATGAAAAATTTTAAGCCCAGTCTGGCTTTACTTTGCAAGGTTCATGCTGATCTGTTTCTGTTGCCATTGGAGTTATATGCTTTAAGAAATGAAATATAATTTTTGGTTATTTAGACTGTGTGTGGTGGCTTACAACTGTAATCCTAACACTTTGGGAGGCCAAGGTGGGCTGATCACTTGAGTCCAGGAGTTTGAGTTGCCTGGGCAACATGGCAAAAACCCCATCTCTACAAAAAAAAAACAAAAAAACACGCAAAAAGCCAGGGGTGGTGGTGCGCACCTGTCGTCCCAGCTATTTGGGAGACTGAGGTGGGAGGATCGCTTCAGCCTGGGAGGTGGGGGTTGCAGTGAGCTGAGATGGAGCCACTGTACTCCAGCCTGGGTGACATAGCTAGACCCTGTATCATAAAAAAAATAAAAAGTTTATTTAAAAGAAAATGTTATCCAAAGTCAGTTTTAATTAGTTTCTCTTTTGCATTTTTGATGCTATTACTACCTCTTTTAGATAGGTAATCCAAAATGGACTATTTTAACAACAGTGTCTTTAAAATTTAAGTTACTTGCTTGGCTGTGTGGTTTGTATGATTACAGTTCAACTTAGAAAATGTTCTCCAATAATGAGTTGCTCTTAATTTAATCGAATTGCCAAGGCCTAATATTACTATAAACCAATTTGGTAGTGAGTTTGCATGTTTACGTTATACAGGTTATTATCTAGTAAGTGAACACTTTAATTCATGTGGAAATGATTACTGGACTTTGTTTACAGAAAGCCACAAAAAAAACTGATAAACCCAGACAAGATGATAAAGATGATCTAGATGTAACAGAGCTCACTAATGAAGATCTTTTGGATCAGCTTGTGAAATACGGAGTGAATCCTGGTCCTATTGTGGGTAAGTTGATAAAATTTCAAATACAGTATCTTTTCTCTGAAGCAGGACTCCGAATTATTTTCTCCTTTTGTTTAGCAGTTAGTTTAGGTTCTAAGGACTGGTTTGTCATTAATCATTTGTTATCAGCAGAACCTGTGTTAATTTGACTCTAAATGAGTGAAATAAAATGAGAGGATTGAATTAGATAATCTCCAAAATTACCTCTATTGTTGAGATTGTTTTATATGGTGCTTATATCGTACTTCTTTTTTTTTTGTTTGTTTGTTTGTTTTTGTTTTCTTTTGTTTTTTGTTTTTTTGAGACGAGTCTTGCTCTGTCGCCCAGGCTGGAGTGCAGTGACGTGATCTCGGCTCCCTGCAAGCTCTGCCTCCTGGTTTCATGCCATTCTCCTGCCTCAGCCTCCCAAGTAGCTGGGACTACAGGTGTGCCCACTGCCACACCTGGCTAATCTTTTGTATTTTTTAGTAGAGACAGGATTTCACCGTGTTAGCCAGGATGGTCTCGATCTCCTGACCTTGTGATCCGCCTGCCTCGGCCTCCCAAAGTGCTGGGATTACAGGTGTGAGCCACCGTACCTGGCCACTTATATCGTTCTGCTGAGACATGGGTCTTATATGACAATTGGGGAAAATCTGAGGTAACATAGCTGGGCAAATTTGCCCAAATAAATGAGTTAATGGCTGGGTGCAGTAGCTTACGCCTATAATCCCAACAGTTTGGGAGGCCAAGATGGGAGGATTGCTTTTGCCCAGGAGTTCAAGACCAGCATGAGCAACATAGGCAGATGTCTGCAGAAAATTTTAAAATTAGCAGGGTGTGGTGTCACAAATCTATTGTCCCAGCTACTTAGGAGGCTGAGGCAGGAGGATTGCTTGAGATGGTGGGGGGAGGTCAAGGTTGCAGTGAGCCGTGATGGCTACTGTACTTCGGCCAGGGGCAGTGGAACAAGACCCTGTCTCAAAAAAAAAAATGAATAAGGGAAAAAAGTAAAAGTGAGTTAGTGACAGACTTCTTAATGAGGTTATTAAATTCCTAGCCTAGTACCCCCCTCCTTTTTTTTTTATTTTTGGGGACGGGGTTTCGCTCTTGTCGCCCAGGCTAGAGTGCAATGGTGTGATCTTGGCTCACTGCAACCTCTGCCTCCCAGGTTCAAGCAGTTCTCCAGCCTCAGCTTCCTGAATAGCTGGGATTACAGGCACCTGCCACCATGCCTGGCTAATTTTTATATTTTTAGTAGAGATGGGGTTTTGCCATGTTGGCCAGGCTGGTCTGAAACTCCTGACCTCAGGTGATCCCACCCACCTCAGGCTCCCAAAGTGCTGGGATTACAGGTGTGAGCCACTGCGCCGAGCCCCTTTTTCATTTATCATTAAAAGTACCCTTTTGAAAGTCCTGTCTTGATTAGAATTGAAGAATTATACCCTTAAAAAACAAAAACCTAGGACTAAATACACTGGATTTCCATCGTTGGATTATTTTTAGGTGATGAAGATTTTGCAGTGTTGATTATGCCTTAGTTTTGGAGGGTCTTAGCAATAACCTCAAGATGAGAAAATTCCATTTTAATTTTTTTTTTTTGACAAGGTCTTTGCTCTGTTGTCCACGCTGGAGTGCAGTGGCACAGTCATGGCTTACTGCAGCCTCAACCTAGGCTCAAGCAGTCCCACCTCAGCCTCTCAAGTAGCTGGGAACACAGGCACATGCCACCATTCCCAGCTAATTTTTGTAGTTTTTGTAGGGATGGGGGCACACTGTATTGCCCAGGGTGGTCTTGATCTCCTGGGCTCAAGCAGTCCTCCCACCTAGGCCTCCCGAAGTCCTAGGATTACAGGCATGAGTCACTGCATCTGGTCTTGATCTTCTAAGTTACATAAAATTGTGGACGCTAGAGATTTGGTAGGTTTTGCTATAGGTATAGTTGCAAATAAGGATTTAGAATATTTTGTTTTAATGTATAAGCTGCTTCCAAATAATCATAAGCTTATTCATATACAATTACCAACAGATATATAACACTTTAAAAATATTTTTTTGTTTAAAGTTCTAAAAGGCCTGGGCATGGTAGTTCATTCCTGTAATCCCAACACTTTGGGAGGCCAAGGTAGTGGAATTGGTTGAGCTCAGGAGTTGAAGAGAGCAGCCTGGGCAACATAGTGAAACCTTGTCTCTATTTAAAAAAAAAATTAGCCAGGCATGTAGTGCACACTCATAGTCCCAGCTACTCAGGAGGCAAAGGTGGGAGGATTGCTTGAGCCCACAAGTTCAGGGTTGCAGTGAGCTATGATCGCACCACTGCACTGCAGCCTGGACAACAGAGCAAGACCTTGTCTCAAAAAAAAAGAAAAAAAATAAATTCCAAAAGAGAGATATTGAAAAATGTGTGTTATAATATCAGCATACATTAAATTATATGTTGATATATGACCTGTTCATCTTAAGGCTATTTATATAACATTTCTGGACACACGTTGCTTCTAAAAAATATCCATTATCACTTTGCTCATCTTACAGGAGTTAAGGAAAGATAATACAGTTAATGTAAAACAAAATAAAATCTATTTTGGTTTTAAACTGTCACTGATGTTCAAATGTGTTAAGAATTTTTAATCAGTTTTGCTTTGTGATACGTGTTTTCCATAAAAGGTCATTTTAACTGCAAAGTTGTTATATTTAAATCTGATTTATAGAACTTTTCTTTTTCCCATAACTGAATACAAGCATATTAGTGTCTTAGAGTTGTGGAAGTTTAATCATAGTTATTTTTCATAGAGGTACAATCCGCTTACATGTGATTTTTCTACCTTGGCAAGTACTATTACGTAGTAGTAGAAAAAATAAATGCAAGACTTCAGTCAAAAATAGTCAACATGGCTTTTCAGTAGATGGTCTATAGAAAGGCCTGTATTAATCTACTATGTATTTCATGCTATTAAAAGAAATGTCGTTTCCCAAAAAACCACCTGTTGTAAAAAGTGCATTATATAGTTGTGTGGAATGCAATGGTGCGATACCAGCTCACTGCAACCTCCATTTCCTGGGTTCAAGCAGTTCTGCCTCAGCCTCCTGAGTGGCTAGGATTACAGGCGCCCACCACCTGGCCCAGCTAATTTTTTGTATTTGTGGTAGAGACCGGGTTTCACCATGTTGGTCAGGCTTGTCTTGAACTGCTGACCTTAGGTGATCCACCCGCCTTGGCCTCTGGAAGTGCTGGGATTACAGGCATCAGCCACCACGTCCCTTTTTTTTTTTTTTTAAGACAGCGTCTTACTTCCTCTCCCAGCTGGACAGTGGTGTGATCTCAGCTCACTGCAACCTCTGCCTCCCAATTTCAAGTGATTCTCCTGTCTCAGCCTCCCAAGTAGCTGGGATCACAGGCGTGTGCCACCATGCCCGGCTAATTTTTGTATTTTTAGTAGAGATACGGTTTCCCTATGTTGGCCAGGCTGGTCTCGAACTCCTGATCTCAAGTAATGCACCCGTCTCGGCCTCCTAAAGTGATGGGTTTACAGTCATGAGCCACTACGTCTGGCCACATTATATGGTATTTGTTTTAAGAACTCGAGTTTAGAAAAATAAAGGGTGAAAATAGCTTAAAATGTTGCTGAAGATAGTGTCTGAGCTGCATCCTAAATGAAACAATACAAGTACTAAAGCAAGTTCTGCCTTAATCCAGGAACAACCAGGAAGCTATATGAGAAAAAGCTTTTGAAACTGAGGGAGCAAGGAACAGAATCAAGATCTTCTACTCCTCTGCCAACAATTTCTTCTTCAGCAGAAAATACAAGGCAGAATGGAAGTAATGATTCTGACAGATACAGTGACAATGAAGAAGGTAAAATTTTAAATGATGTTAATCAAATGTATGTAATTTTTTCACACTCAAAATACAGTGACCATGAAGAAAGTAAAATTTAAAACAATATTGGCAAGACACACAAATTTTATTCGTGTCATTAGAGTAATTCTGTAATTTGATTTAAGTACTTTTTATTGAAAATTCTAAGAAACAACATAGTACAAATTCATAATTTTCCATCACCTGAAATTGCAAGTTAACTTTGTCTTTTTTGCTTCCAATCTCATTTTTCTGAGAGAATAAAGTATTACAAGTAAAGGCAAAGTTCCTCGTACTTACCTGTACCTATCACCTCCACAGAAGTAACTACTATTATTAATTCAATGCCCGTCCTTCAAGTTTTATATTTCACATACACATCTGTCTAATACATGGTATTATTTTATACTTTAAGAATAAAAGATTTATATAAACAATATACTAAATCTTATCACTTGCTTTTTCTCACTCCATTATTTTTGAAATCTAATCCTATTAATTACATGTCTGTTTGTTCTTCATAATTAATACATAGTGGTAGTATTTAAATATGGCATATTTTCTCTGTTCTATATTGATATTTAAATTGTTCACAGTTTTTGTTAATCTGACCTCAAGGCAACTTTAAAGCAAATATTTTGACTATATTTTTAGTAGACTATATAGTATCTTAAAATTTGATCATGATGTTTAAATGTTTTTTGAGGATAGTACGTGAAATAAATGTCCTTTAAAAATTATAAGTACAACTTGATTTTTATAAACTTTTAATTAATATGACTTGTGATTATTTATTTTGATCCAGATTGTTTATATCTCAATAAGCTTTGTCTACCAGGGCAAATCTGACAGATTAGTTCAGAATATGAAATTATAGAGTCTTTTCCTTTGACAGCACTATTTTTAGCAAAGAGGCAAAGATTAAAATCAGCTCAAACACAGGTAATGCTTAAACTTCCTGCCTCTTTTGCCTCTACAGGAAAGAAGAAAGAACACAAGAAAGTGAAGTCCACTAGGGATATTGTTCCTTTTTCTGAACTTGGAACTACTCCCTCTGGTGGTGGATTTTTTCAGGGTATTTCTTTTCCTGAAATCTCCACCCGTCCTCCTCTGGGCAGTACCGAACTACAGGCAGCTAAGAAAGTACATACTTCTAAGGGAGACCTACCTAGGGAGCCTCTTTTTGCCACAAACTTGCCTGGCAGGGGACAGTTGCAGAAGTTAGCCTCTGAAAGGAATTTGTTTATTTCATGCAAGTCTAGCCATGATAGGTGTGTAGAGAAAAGTTCTTCGTCATCTTCTCAGCCTGAACACAGTGCCATGTTGGTCTCTACTGCAGCTTCTCCTTCACTGATTAAAGAAACCGCCACTGGTTACTATAAAGACATAGTAGAAAATATTTGCGGTAGAGAGAAAAGTGGAATTCAACCGTTATGTCCTGAGAGGTCCCATATTTCAGATCAATCGCCTCCCTCCAGTAAAAGGAAAGCACTAGAAGAGTCGGAGAGCTCACAACTAATTTCTCCGCCACTTGCCCAGGCAATCAGAGATTATGTCAATTCTCTGTTGGTCCAGGGTGGGGTAGGTAGTTTGCCTGGAACTTCTAACTCTACGCCCCCACTGGATGTAGAAAACATACAGAAGAGAATTGATCAGTCTAAGTTTCAAGAAACTGAATTCCTGTCTCCTCCACGAAAAGTCCCTAGACTGAGTGAGAAGTCAGTGGAGGAAAGGGATTCAGGTTCCTTTGTGGCATTTCAGAACATACCTGGATCCGAACTGATGTCTTCTTTTGCCAAAACTGTTGTCTCTCATTCACTCACTACCTTAGGTCTAGAAGTGGCTAAGCAATCACAGCATGATAAAATAGATGCCTCAGAACTATCTTTTCCCTTCCATGAATCTATTTTAAAAGTAATTGAAGAAGAATGGCAGCAAGTTGGCAGGCGGCTGCCTTCACTGGCATGCAAATATCCAGTTTCTTCCAGGGAGGCAACACAGATATTATCCGTTCCGAAAGTAGATGATGAAATCCTAGGGTTTATTTCTGAAGCCACTCCACTAGCAGGTATTCAAGCAGCCTCCACTGAGTCTTGCAAACAACAGTTGGACTTAGCACTCTGTAGAGCATATGAAGCTGCAGCATCAGCATTGCAGATTGCAACCCACACTGCCTTTGTAGCTAAGGCTATGCAGGCAGACATTAGTCAAGCTGCACAGATTCTTAGCTCAGATCCTAGTCATATCCACCAAGCGCTTGGGATTCTGAGCAAAACATATGATGCAGCCTCATATATTTGTGAAGCTGCGTTTGATGAAGTGAAGATGGCTGCCCATACCATGGGAAATTCCACTGTAGGTCGTCGATACCTCTGGCTGAAGGATTGCAAAATTAATTTAGCTTCTAAGAATAAGCTGGCTTCCACTCCCTTTAAAGGTGGAACATTATTTGGAGGAGAAGTATGCAAAGTAATTAAAAAGCGTGGAAATAAACACTAGTAAAATTAAGAACAAAAAGACATCTATCTTATCTTTCAGGTACTTTATGCCAACATTTTCTTTTCTGTTAAGGTTGTTTTAATTTCCAGATAGGGCTAATTACAAAATGTTAAGCTTCTACCCATCAAATTATAGTGTAAAAGTAATTGCCTGTGTAAAACTACTTGTCTTTTTTAAAGATTTGCATAGATAGGAAGCCTGGTACAAACAATTTAAAGCTCTCTAGATCACATATTAGTCTCTAAATTGTTTTCTATTTCCTGCTTTACTTATGTTTTTACAATTCTCCAAAACTAAGAAAATTCTAATTAGGATATAAGGAGTATTTACTGTTTAATAGAATAATATGCATCCTCCTTTATACCTAGGACAGAATTAAACATTTGTTACACATTCAGAACAGTGATTTTGTTCTTTTTGATACTTTTATCTCAGTATCTTTTCACGTTCCATAACTCGTCCATATTTTTGCTCCTATTTTCTTACTTTTGTTTTTTATTCATGTCTGCAACATCAATCATAGTAGTCTAGATCAATGCAACTCAAAGCACCAGTCTACAAACTTACTTATCCACAGGCAAGATAAGCATGCACAAGAATTTAAATCTAGAGATACTTTTTAGGTCAATGACAGGATTTGATTTTTTAGCAAAATTTTATTAATAGCTAAAGCAATGTATTGATTTACACTCTGATGCAAGTAATTTATCTCTTCATTGACTGGTAGCAACCAATTCATGGACCAGTACCATGGACCACACTTTGAGAAACACTTCTTTGGATAATAATAGATATCCTGGGATAGTGCATGTTCACCATCTATTTTGTCAGATAATGGGGCCTTTTAAAAAATAATACTTTGCTTTCATGATATATTGTATTTTGTAGAAAGTTAAGTTTAGCAATATAGACTCTAAAAGCAAATTAAATTTTTTTAAAGCCATAAGAAATTATACTATATCCCAGTATCTGTATGTCTGTATAAAGCAGTGTATTATCATGTTTTCATTTCTATGATTGTAAGAGTCTTAACTGCAGAGGTATTGTGGAAAATAGTAGCCTTAAGCATAATAAAATATGGTCTCTTGGGTACTCCCTCTGGCCATTACCACATTCTTAGATTATATGTGTCCATCTTTGCAGCTAAGAGTAATTTTATTTGTTGTCTTCTGAAATGTACATGTATACATGTACCTACTGAGTGCTATGTGATTTTTAAAAATGTATTACTGTAGAATGCTTCTGCAAATTCAATAAAGTTGTTAAATTTGAACAGTGTTGTGTGGTTTCCAGAAACATGTTTTTCTGTGTGCTTTATTCTTGGAGTTGCAACAAGTTAAACATTTGTATATGAACACCCCTTTTCCATTTCATCATTGAAACTCACTTTGACATTTCAGTGTATAATTGAAAATATTCTGGTTATGGTTTTTCTTCTGTTTGAGGACCATGTTTTTATTGACTGTTGGAATCTAAATTTATAAGAGGAATTAATCTGTAACCAGATACCTTATTTGTTTAATCAATTTCTATTCCACTACTAATGGTTTTTTTTACTTTGTGCTTTCTAGTTCTTAGGTTCTGAGTTAACAAAGCATAAAATAGATTTTATATTGCTGGGGGTTGTACCAAACGTAGATACATTGACAGATCCATTGATAGAAGTGTTGGGAGATGGACTTGAAATCTTAGTCCTAAATAAAGATTGAACTGTTTAAACTAACTTGGTAAAAATCACTGTTCTTTTTTGGGAAACTTGCAAGTTATTAAATAGATTCTGTACTAACTAGTATTAACACTGGAAAGTTAGCAAGACACATATAGATTTTTTGACCACTTTTTCACACAAGTTCAGAGTTCATGTAAAACTTTAGAATTGACTTCCTGTCTCTTCAATAAGAAAGTAATCTAACTTAAATTTTTGGTAGTAGAAGTTTTAGAAATAACAACTGACTTACTAATTTTGTTATACTATGATAAATGTTTACAAAAAGGGATTTTTTTTTTTTTTTGAGATGAAGTTTCGCTCTTGTCCCCAAAGCTGGAGTGCAATGGCGTGATCTCGGCTCGCTGCAACCTCTGCCTCCCAGGTTCAAGCAATTCTTCTGCCTCAGCCTCCTGAGTAGCTGGGATTACAGGTGTCTGCCACCAACCCTGGCTAATGTTTGTATTTTTAGTAGAGACAGGATTTCACCATGTTGGCCAAGATGGTCTTAAGCTGACCTCAGGTGATCCGCCCGCCTCGGCCTTCCAAAGTGCTGGGATTACAGGCGTGAGCCACCATGCCCTGCCAGGGATATTAACCAAAATTAGTCTTTTCAAAACCTAGATCTTCAATTGATGATGAATTTAAGACTAGGAGACTGGAATATTGAAGCCTATTAAAAAATACATATCCTTGCATTGTTAGGTTAATAACATGGTGACAAGTCAAGTATATAAGTATTGGCTTCTCTTCAAAGAAATATTATTTTTATTATAAGGAATGGGACGAGAAGTGACCTGTGATTGGTCGTATTTTTCTGTGAACAAGATTCCTTCTTTACCTGAGTTGTACCTAGGTTTTTTATAACTACATCAAAAAAGCTTTTATACTGTACTTATTAGTGTTATGGCAGTTATCATTTATTGTTATAGAAGCTTGGTATTATATGGATTTTTTTCATTTTTAACTTTCCCTTCTATGTTCCAAATTTTAATTTAGTAAGCCAACCTTTGCTGTACAGTAGTAGTGTACTGTATGGACAAAACAATGGTAACAACTATGTATTTTAAATGGCCTTTTCCCACATCTAAATTGTTCTTACTGAAAAGCTTTCATGGGAGCATTTTGAATTCACTTCATGTTCAAAGCTATGAGTCCCAGATAAAGGAAAGGAGAATAGGTAGGAAGAAGTGGTTGTCAGATGAAAGGGTAAGGGAGATAAGCAAAAATGGGATAAATAAACACTTTTCAAGACAAATTGCAAACAATTTTGGACTAGTGAGGTATTACCAGTAGACTTGTTTTTTACCTTTTAATGTGCTTAAAACCAGGGTTCCCGATTAATATTAGGATAACATCATCATTTACTGAGTGTTTCAGAGAGTAATGGTTTCTTCAATGTTATTTCCAGACTCTAAAATAGAGCTCAAGCTTGAGAAGAGAGAACCACTAAAGGGCAGAGCAAAGACTCCAGTAACACTCAAGCAAAGAAGAGTTGAGCACAATCAGGTATCTTTAGTTTTATTATCATCGTGTACAGGTATAAATAACCTCCTGACAACACTAATCCGTGTTTTAGCCTTTAATGGTTGACACCCAGATTCCAGCACGCTCAGTAAACTTAATTCTGTTGTTAAATGATACTAAAAATCTAAACTTTGTGGGTTTTGTCAGTAGTGTAGCCTGTGATTACAGCAAAAGCAAATTTTTAATGTCTCATTTGTGTTTGAGTCTGTGCTAGATGTAGTTCAAAGCCAGTTATACGGCGTTTTGAAAGAAATATTTTAAAAGGTGGAAATATCTAGACACTTTTGATACAATTTCTTTAAAAGGCAATGGAAGAGTTTTATATTTGTGTCTTTGCCTCTAGATTTCTGACTTTGATTTTATGTTTGCCTGTCTTGTCTTCTGTGATTCTTTCCTAAACTCAGAAGCTAGTCTGGTCCTAAGACCACAGTTTTCTTTCCTTATTTCAGATGAAAATTTACCTTTTCTATTGTAGGAGAGGCGTTTCAGTTTTTCAAAAGGGAAATGTAGGAAACTAAGGAGAAAATAAGCATAGGTATAAATGAACAGAGAACAAATTATTGACTAACCTAGTATTGTTCACAGAGAACAAATTATTGATTAACCTAGTATTGTTTACAGAGAACAAATCATTGACTAATGTAGCATTGATTTGGCTGGTGCTTTATAAGACAGCTATTCCTAGAGTCATTTTCTTTACCCCTACTATGTCTAGCTGGAAGATTTGTCTAGTTGGTTATCTTTTCCATCTCGTATTTGTTACTTTGTTTGTTTGTTTGTTTGTGACGGAGTTTCGCTCTTGTCATCCAGGCTGGAGTGCAGTGGCGTGATCCCATCTCACTGCAACCTCCACCCTGCTGGGCGCAAGCGATTCTCCTGCCTCAGCCTCCCAAGTAGCTGGGATTACAGGCACATGCCACCACGCTCAGCTAATTTTTTTATTTTTAGTAGAGACGGGGTTTCACCATGTTGGCCAGGCTGGTCTCAAACTCCTGACCTCAGGTGATCCATCTGCATCGGCCTCCGAAAGTGCTGGGATTACAGGCGTGAGCCACCGCGCCCATGCTGTTTGTCGTTTTAAAATCAAATCCTTAGAGGAATTATTCTTGATTCCTTAAGGCAAGTGAGTCTCTCTCTTCATTTGATGTAGTTGATAAGTTGAATTTCAGAAAGATTTGTTAGAAATGACCTTTGTGACAAGAACGTACAGAGCATTGAATGAATGAAGATTTTGTTAACAGAACCAAATACAGGAATACATGTTTTATTGCCCTTTTATGTAGTAGTCCTAACAAATAGCTTCAGGAGCATGCTGAAGAATAAGGAACTAGGCCGGGCGCGGTGGCTCACACCTGTAATCTCAGCACTTTGGGAGGCCGAGGTGGGCGGATCACCTGAGGTCCGGAGTTCGAGACCAGCCTGACCAACATGGAGAAACCTTGTCTCTACTAAAAATACAAAATTAGCCGGGCAGGATGGCGCATGCCTGTAATCCCAGCTACTCCAGAGGCTGAGGCAGGAGAATTGCTTGAACCTGGGAGGCGGAGGTTGCTGTGAGCCGAGATCGCGCCATTACACTCTAGCCTGGGCAACAAGAGCGAAACTCTGTCTCAAAAATAAATAAATAAATAATAAAGATGGTCTAAGGGGTAATTGAGTTGGGGGAATCTAAACTGAGGGGCAGAATAAATAGTCAAAGGAGTGTAGGTTTAGATGACAGGCAGAATTAGACAGTGGCTTTATTGCAGAAAATTTAAAACATGTAGAGGAGTGGTGGGAAGAGTTTAATGACCCTCCAGTCATAGATGTGCCACCTTTGTCAGTGTTTTACCAGTTTGGTTTCATCACCCCACACCCTCCAGCTTTTTAAATTACCTTTTTTTTTTTTTTTTTTTTGAGACGGAGTCTCTGTCGCCCAGGTTGGAGTGCAATGGCACAATCTCGGCTCACTTGCAACTTCGCCTCCTGGGTTGAAGCAGTTTTCCTGCTTCAGCCTCCTGAGTAGCTGGGATTACAGGTTCCCGCCACCATGCCCGGCTAGTTTTTGTATTTTTAGTAGAGACCGGGTTTCACCATGTTGGCCAAGCTGGTCTTGAACTCCTGACCTCAGGTGATCCACACGCCTTGCCTCCCAGATTGCTGGGATTACAGGCATGAGCTACCACGCCTGGCCCTAAATTGCTTTTGATTTTTTTTGTTTTGCTTTTTCCTGGAGTATATTAAAGCAATCTTTGACATATTGTTTCACACATTAAAAAGTCAGCATTTTAGCATATATCTCTGAAAGATAAGTGCTGTTCCAGTGACAATGCTAATATCGCACCTAATAAAATTAATAATTTATTTGTATCTAATTCATGTTTAAATTTCTCTAGTTTCAGAAATGTTTCATTTATGATTATGTTGTTCAAATCAGGATCCAAACAGGATCCACATATCCAGTTTGATTTTTTGGTTGTTTTACTCTCTCAAGTCTGTGTCTGTAGCTGTTACCACTGTAACTGTTTCTCTTCCCTCCATTTATTTGGTGAAGAAACCAGGTCATTACAGAATTTCCCAACATTCTGGATTTGTTAGGTTGCTTCTTTATGTCATTTAATTAGCTTCTCTATACGCTGCATTTCCTGTAGAGTGGGTTAGATATGTAGTGAGGCTATGCAGGAGACCTTTCTGTAATAGAAATTTTTCATATCTGTGCTATCCGTTACAGTAGCCACTAGCTGTTGAATACTTGGATGGTGACTAGTGAGGCTGAGAAACTCTCAGTTTTTGGTGGTGGTGGTTGTTGTTGTTGTTGTTTTGTTTTGAGATGGAGTTTCACTCTTTTTGCCAAGGTTGGTGTGATCTCAGCTCCCCACAACCTCTGCCTCCCAAGTTCAAGTGATTCTCCTGCGTCAGCCTCCTGAGTAGCTGGGATTACAGGCATGCGCCACCACGCCCGGCTAATTTTATATTTTTAGTAGAGACGGGATTTCTCCGTGTTGGTCAGGCAGGTCTCGAACTCCCGACCTCAGGTGATCCACCCGCCTCAGCCTCCCAAAGTGCTGGGATTACAGGCGTGAGCCACTGCGCCTGGCCGAAACTATGTTTTAATTTTAATTTTAATTAAATTTAAATGACCATATGTGGCTAGTGGCCTACCATATTGGACGGCACAGATCCAGAGGGTTGGTCAGATCCATGTTCAGTTTCTTTCACAAGAATACTTAAATGATATTGTGGCCTTCCTATTACATCGTTTTAGGAGGTATAGAATGTCTTTCTGGCGATGCTAAAATTAGTAATTGATTTAGATTTTGAAAGGTTAATCCATCTCTTATAAAGATCCACATTGTCCTTTCATTTAATGGTTCTAACAGCCATTGTCATATGATTATTGCCTAGGTCTATTATTTTGAGGCTTTTTTATGTATTGGATTTATGATCAGTTACAGTCATCATTCTTTTTTGATGTTCACATTGTGCCATCTCTAGCCATTAGGAATTACTAAGTTGGTTCCTGTATTTTTTAATTCCTTCCCCCATTTATCTTTGATAGTTTCTTGTTTTCTGGAATAGTAAGACGTCCCAGGCTCATGTATACTTCCTGCATCATACCTGGAATCAGCCATGTTTCTAAGGAACCCTGATCCTTTTAATAGAAAATACTATTTGGAAGCAACAATTTGGGTGCTGACTTGTTCATTCCTACTGGTTGTCATTGTTTCTGGGTCTTTTCAGTAGGTAGTGCTAGGTAAATCATGAAGTAGTGGTGATATTTCAAATTTATAAATACAGGCTAATTTTGGGTTATGTTATACTTGTATCTTTTATATCTTATGCTGAATATCTTGGTTCTTCAAATGATGTTGTTGCTTATGTAAGTATCACAACATATATGTGTTTCTAAATACAGTATTACTACTAACAATAAGACTGTTAAATGCAATTTGGGATTTTGTTTTTCTTGTCTTTAGGACATATCCCACTAGAATGTAAAGTCAAAACACTGTGCTTAAAGTCACTTGAAAGAATTTTTTTGTGTCATACAGCCACCAATTTAATGGTTAGGTTTTTTGGTTCTCTAATGCTAGGATTGCTTTTTCTTTTATTATTTTTTAATTGTGTTGAGAGTATAATGTAGTTTTATGTAGGCAAAATAAGGTAGAGTCAGAATTTTGGCTTCTGTCCTTTTCCCTTCCATCTATAGATAAGCATTTTTATTAAGTTTTGACTTATATTTTGTTTCTTTTTAAAAATATAAGTAAATATATAGATTTTTATATCCTCCCCTTTTACATAAAATGCAGCCTGCTTTGTACATTTCCATTTTTAACCTAAACATATAACCTGGAGATCACTCCATATCGGAATGTAGCCATCTTCCTCATTGCTTTGTACAACTGCATTTTATGTGTTGCATTTTATGGATGTACTGTAATTTATTTAACCACTCTCCATTTGGTGAATATTTGAGTTGTTTTCAGCTGTATGTTACTATGAATAATGCCAGGATGAACCATGGAGCAGCATTTTGCATGTGTCATTGCATACTTTTTGCCAGTTTATCTTGGGGAAGCGTACAAGTAAAATTGCTAGGTAATTTCACCATTACATTTCTCTGCATATGAGTTGAAGCATTTTGCATTCCCACCAGCAATGTTTGAAAGTGCTGTTCTCAAATGGAGGAATATGAGGCTGTTTTTTAAATAAAGTTAGTATGAGTAACCATATTGGTCATATTTTACTTAAATTGATAGGCCTTTAAGATGGCTTTTAGTTATCTCAGGAGCTTTAGAAATTATCTATTCCCAGACCTGAAGAGATTCTGATTTAATTGGTTATGGTAGTTGGGGGCATTTGCTTTTTTTTTTTTTTTTTTTTTTTTAAGCTCTCCTTTGATGGTACTGTGCCACAACGATTGAGAATCTCAGATTATAAAACTACCTTTCCGTCTATTCAAATAGTTGGTAATTTGACTATTAAAAAGCACTTACTCTGGCCAGGTGCAGTGGCTCACACCTGTAATCCCAGCACTTTGGGAGGCCCAGGTAGGTGGGTGGATCACCTGAGGTCAGGAGACCAGCCTGGCCAACATGGCAAAACCCTGTCTCTACTGAAAATACAAACAAATCAGCCAAGTGTGCTGTTACATGCCTGTAATCCCAGCTACTCAGGAGGGTGAGGCAGGAGAATCACTTGAACCTCGCAGGTGGAGGTTGCGGTGAGCGGAGGTTGCGGTGAGTGGAGATTGCGCCACTGTACTCCAGCCTGGGCAACAGAGCGAGATTCTGTCTCAAAAACATAAATAAATAAAATAAAAATAAAAAAGCAGTTACTCTGTGTATGTCTGTAATTTGTTTACAAATTTCTCTTTTGACAATAATTTTGCATTCAGCGAATACTTCCTAATTGCTAGGATAAGGAACCCAGAGGTTCAGATTGTGACTTAAAACTCTTATAATGTCAATTCCAAATATAGATAAATACAAAACCATGATTTATGAGACTATGTCTGTAACTTGTGGGAGTTTGGTAGTATTACATCCAGCCATTTAGGCATATTTATTGGATGACCACTCCTGTCACAGGATTAAAGTTTAAAAAAAAAAAAATCTGTCTTTAAATTTAATAGACATTGACTTGGACGTAAAACCATCAGTAATCTAGGTTAAATATTGGCGTGAAAGCAAAAGTGACAACAGAAGGACACTCTGCTATAATACTGATCATTGATGGATGTTCTCTAGTTAAAAGAATTTAAAAGAATCATCTGGTAATAGCAGCTTCAAAACTGAAAACCTTACTACTTGGAATGCGGAATTTCGGGCCCTGCAGCTACAGAATCAGAATCTGCATTTAACAAAAGCTTCAGGTGATTTATAGGCACATTACAATTTAAGAAGAACTGATCTAATGGGTTTTAAACCAGTATGTAAGAAATGCTGGATTCTTTAAAATGAGGAATGATCAGTGGAACATAGAAATTAATCTGAGACTGAGAATTAATCTGAGGCAGCTGTTTTCTGTCTTTCTATAGTGACATGGATAGCATTGAGATTTGAAAGTGACATTAGGCTTGCATATTCATTAAAGAGTGACCACAGGGTTTTTGTGGCTACCTAATTTTGTACCTAATTTTGACACCTGAGAATATTTTAGTTCAAATAAGCTATATGTGGGATTATAATTTAAACTGATTCTACTAAAATGATTCTAACCATATGAAAATAATAATGTTTAATCTATGCTAACAATTACAAAAGTTTGTATTTTTGTTTTAAAAGGAAACTGACTTAGATGACTTTCTTCTAAGCCATGATCAGTCTGCTTTTTGTTTAGACAGAGATGTGGCTCCATTACTAGAGCCAAATAGCACACAGTGAGTCAAAAAGGGAACTGGTGATAGTTGATGTGCTTTTTTTCCCCATAATTTTTATAATTTGTGAGCTACTATAGGTGGATTCTTTAGTGTATTTTAGCACTTTTTAAGTGTTTTCTGATGCCTAAATATCAGTTCAATTAATACATTTAGGAATATTTTGAGGGCATAGCCTTGTTTGTAAATGCTGGCATTTGGAGACTTTTATTTCATGGCTTCTCAGTGTGCCAGTATGGCCGTTACTAAAGTATTTGATGTTAGAATATGACTTTTTAATGTGTTGATGCTTGAATAGAGCTATTCTCAAGCTGGAATAACTGAGACTGAATGGACAAGTGGATCTTCAAAAGGCGGACCTCTACAGGCATTAACTAGGGAATCTACAAGAGGGTCAAGAAGAACTCCAAGGAAAAGGGTGATGCAAGGCTTATTCCTTAGAATTCGGTTTTCAGATTGTAGGGTTTTAGTATTATTTTATATTTATTGTTTTTATTTTGTTTTCAAACTAACAGGTGGAAACTTCAGAACATTTTCGTATAGATGGTCCAGTAATTTCAGAGAGTACTCCCATAGCTGAAACTATAATGGCTTCAAGCAACGAATCCTTAGTAAATATGTTTCGTAAACTATACAAGTGGTATTCTTTGTAAATTACCCTTTAATTGGAAATGGGGAGGTGGTGAATTTTGGCAAATCTCAAATTTACATGTTTTTTTTTTTTTTAACAATTTTAAACTGATTTTCCCCATATAGTTCTGAATTTTAGAATTTTCCTATAATATCCAATTTATGTAAAGAAATCTAATTCATTGTACAAGAAAGTATAAGGATATTTTTTGTTAAAATATTTGAAGAATGAGGCTTCATATGTGAGACACTAAGTTGTGTTTGTAGGCTCTATTGCTTAAATCTTTACTAAGGGAAAATTTCTAATATTACAGAGATAAAATATCTTTCTTTTCTTTTTAAGTGTCTGTGTTATGTTTGGATAATTCTGAGTCTGAATAATTTGAATCTTGGCAGGTTGTCAATAGGGTGACTGGAAATTTCAAGCATGCATCTCCTATTCTGCCAATCACTGAATTCTCAGACATACCCAGAAGAGCACCAAAGAAACCATTGACAAGAGCTGAAGTAAATGAATACAATTTAGATCGATGCTATCATTGATCTTTCAAAGAGGAAATATTTATATTTGGGTTTTTTTTTTTTTTTTTTTTTTTTGGAGTGGGAGGGAGCAGAGCTTTCTTTATTGGGTGGTGTGTGTAAATATGCATAAATTATTTTAAGGACACTTTTATTAGTGAAAACAGAAATTAACTAATATAGTTTGACATGCTAATACTATCCTCTTGCCACTGTATCCCTCTTAAGTTCCAGTTTTCAAGGGAGTGGTCATTTGTGTTCTGCTTATAATATGTTCTGTTTGTCATGGATGCAAGTTTGAAAGTGCTGCTGGGCTATGAGGGAGGCTACAACTTTCTTTTGTTGACGGGTCAAATAAGAGACTTTAACATAACTTTATGTGGTGCTGGAATGGGTTAACTCCTGTGTAATTAAGCTTGAAAGTACTAACTGCATGGTGCATTTTAATTTGAATGAATCTTTACAAAAGGAGCTGAAACATTTATTGTTTTGTTCTGGACATAAAGGTAAACAGTAAAACAAGCTAAACATTATATATTTTTTAATTTGGGCATATTGCATTGAGTATAATTTTAAAACATATAATAAAATTTGCTAAAGGTTCATGTTGCGTATCTTCTGTATTTTATCTTTTACTACAGAATTCTTAATAAATGAAGAAACAGTATACTTTTTTTTTTGAAACGGAGTCTTGCTTTGTTGCCCAGGCTGGAGTGCAGTGGCACGATCTCAGCTCACTGCAACCTCCGCCTCCTGGGTTCAAGCGATTCTCCTGCCTCAGCCTCCTGAGTAGCTGGGATTACAGGTGCCTGCCACCACACCCAGCTAATTTTTGTATTTTTAGTAGAGACGGGATTTCACCATGTTGGTCAGGCTGGTCTCGAACTCCTGACCTCAGGTGATCCACCCGCCTCGGCCTCCCAAAGTGCTGGGATTACAGGCGTGAGCCACCGTGCCCGGCCCAACAATATACTCTTAATAGTAAAAAACAGAAAATCAATGAGGGAATTAGCATTGCCATGTTAGATTACTGAATTTTTCCCCTCAGTTATTTAAATGTGTGGCAGTTTTTCACTCCAATAACTACATATATAAGGTATCTTCAAGAAATTTGAAGAGAGCCTTGGAAGCATGTGGATACCTAGATAATAATTTAGAAATGGCAGCTGTAAAATCTATGATAGATTTAAAGGCATTTTGTTCTCTAAAACTTATTATTTATGTTTTAATTATTGCACGTTTACACTAAATTTTAACTTGTGGTTGTTTGTTTGTTTGTTTCTTATTAGGTGGGAGAAAAAACAGAGGAAAGAAGAGTAGAAAGGGATATTCTTAAGGAAATGTTCCCCTATGAAGCATCTACACCTACAGGAATTAGGTATTCAGATACATTTAAACAAGTACTAGTGTATTCTAGTAGGGAATCTTTATTTTTAATTCTTCATCACAAAGTTACTGTACTTCTGCTCAGAATTAAGCTGTTCTTTTGGAGCCAGGTACAGTGGTACATGCCTGTAGTCCCAGCTACTCAAGAGACTAAGGCAGGTGGTTTGCTTAAGCCCAGGAGTTCGAGACCAGTCTGGGCAACATAATGAGACTCTCTGTCTACCCACCGACTCTTAAATAAATAAGTGAACGAACTGTTCTTTTGGGAGCAGTTTAATTCCCCTAAGCCCACCAGTAAATATTCTTGAAAGTTTAATGAGTTTCAGAATTGCAATGAGTAAATGGAGGATTTTAAATAAATCACTTACTTACTACTTAATTCGTATGTTAAAATCTAAATGAAAATCTATTGAGAAATACTTTTTCCCCCCGAGTTTCTCTTTTCTTATTGAAAAGGCTGTGTTTGTGTATCTTAATTTTTAACTGAAAGAAACACAACCAAAACTGTTTTGTTTTTCCTCTTTACTCCTAAACATGAGCTTTGAAGAGCCTTTAAGAAGGCAGGTTTAGTGACTATTTATCAGTGTTCTGAATATTCTTTTCTAATAAAGGATGCATTGAACTTTTGTTTTTTTTTTTTTTTTTGAGACGGAGTTTTGCTCTGTCGCCCAGGCTGGAGTACAGTGGCGTGATCTCGGCTCACTACAACCTCCACCTCCTGGGTTCAAGCGATTCTCCTGCCTCAGCCTCCTGAGTAGCTGGGATTACAGGCACCCACCATGATGCCCGGCTAATTTTTGTATTTTTGTAGAGACAGAGTTTCACCATGTTGGCTAGGCTAGTCTTGAACTCGTGACCTCAGGTGATCTGCCCGCCTTGGCCTCCCAAAGTGCTGGGATTGCAGGCGTGAGCCACCATGCCCAGCCCATCTAACTTTTAAAATAGAAAATATGTAGAAGTTTTAAATAGGCTGACTGACCTCACTGCTTTATATGTATCAATTTTCTACTGTTACCTCAGGGAATGTGCTTCGAATTAGGAGTGGCAGTGACATTTTATGTTATTTCTCTAAATCATGCCTTTATCTAAAATTATTTTTCTTTTCCTCCTTTCACTCCCAACAGTGCTAGTTGCCGCAGACCAATCAAAGGGGCTGCAGGCCGGCCATTAGAACTCAGTGATTTCAGGATGGAGGAGTCTTTTTCATCTAAATATGTTCCTAAGTATGTTCCCTTGGCAGATGTCAAGTCAGAAAAGACAAAAAAGGGACGCTCCATTCCCGTATGGATAAAAATTTTGCTGTTTGTTGTTGTGGCAGTTTTTTTGTTTTTGGTCTATCAAGCTATGGAAACCAACCAAGTAAATCCCTTCTCTCATTTTCTTCATGTTGACCCTAGAAAATCCAACTGAATGGTATCTCTTTGGCAGGTTCAACTTGGTCTCCTATTTTTAATAACTGTGTTGAAAAACATTTGTGTACACTTGTTGACTCCAAGAACTAAAAATAATGTGATTTTGCCTCAATAAATGTAGTATTTCATTGAAAAGCAAACAAAATATATATAAATGGACTTCATTAAAATGTTTTTGAACTTTGGACTAGTAGGAGATCACTTTGTGCCGTATGAATAATCTTTTTTAGCTCTGGAACTTTTTGTAGGCTTTATTTTTTTAATGTGGGCATCTTATTTCATTTTTGAAAAAATGTATATGTTTTTTGTGTATTTGGGAAACAAGAAGGGCAAAACATGGTAGTATAATGTGAAGCTACACATTTAAATACTTAGAATTCTTACAGAAAAGATTTTAAGAATTATTCTCTGCTGAATAAAAACTACAAATATGTGAAACATGATGAAATTCAGTAAGAGGAAAAAACTTGGTTGTACTTTTTGTAACTGCAACAAAGTTTGATGGTGTTTATGAGGAAAAGTACAGCAATAATCTCTTCTGTAACCTTTATTAATAGTAATATTGTTGTAGCCCTATCATACTCACTTTTTAAGACACAGTATCATGAAAGTCCTACTTCAGTAAGACCCATTTACATACAGTAGATTTTTAGCAGAGATCTTTTAGTGTAACATACATATTTTAGAGAATTGTTGGCTAGCTATACATGTTTTGAAAAGCTGTTTAGCTAGCTATAAGGCTATAATTGGAAATTTGTATTTTTTATTTACAGCAAAACATTTATTCAGTCATCCAGTTTGCTACCAAAATATGTTTTAGATAAGTGTGTGTATGTCTGTTTAGAAGTTAGAAATTGTAAACACTGGTCTTATGTTTCATTTGGATTCATTATTGCATTGTCTTGTTACCAGAAACAAATTTTGCCAAGCTTTTTTTGCCCTATATTTCCCAGCATAATTTGATTAGAAAGTACAAAAAGGGCCGGGCGCGGTGGTTCACGCCTGTAATCCCAGCACTTTGGGAGGCCAGGGCGGGTGGATCACAAGGTCAAGAGATCAAGACCATCCTGGCCAACATGGTGAAACCCCGTCTCTACTAAAAATACAAAAAAAATAGCTGGGCGTGGTGATGTGCGCCTGTAGTCACATCTACTAGGGAGACTGAGGCAGGAGAATCATTTGAACCCAGGAGACGGAGGTTGCAGTGAGCCGAGATTACGTCACTGCACTCTAGCCTGGCGACAGAGTGAGACTCCATCTCAAAAAAAAAAAAAAAGTACAAAAAGTACTTGCTTTTATATTACATCATAAGCAGTAGTTAATAAAGTTGTATACTCTGAATAAGAGGTGGGCATTATGATTATTTTATTTTTTTATTTATTTTTTTTTTTTTGAGATGGAGTCTCTTGTCACCCAGACTGTAGTGCAGTGGCACGATTTGGGCTCGGTGCAACATCTGCCTCCCAGGTTCAAGCAATTTTCCTGCCTCGACAGAGACAGGATTTCACCATGTTGGCCAGGCTGGTCTCGAACCCCTGACCTCAAGTGATCCGCCTGCCTCAGCTTCCCAAAGTGCTGGGATTACAGGTGTGGAGCCACTGCGCCCGGCCGGCATTATGATTTTGTGTACTCTTGAAATGGTTATCTTTGTGGATGATTTTTTTTTCTTTTAAGCTGAAACTTACCTCATGAATAACTTGGTTAAAGTAATAGGTGATTAAAATTTCAATAGAATCAAATGAGACAAAAATTTTAAACTGACTCATTTGATTTTCAACTTTACAGTCATTGACCATAAAGCACACTAAAAATATGTTATTTTTAAATACATCTGAAATAAAAATACTTACTAAAAAGGAAGAAGCTGAAGATGTATATTTAGACCAGCACACAATTTTGATTTCTAATATTATTCTAATATTTAGCTTTCAGATCTTTCATACACATTTTCACGTACTTTGCAATTGAGACCAGAAATACTTGTAGGTCTTTCTGCAGAATGAGTGGGTCCTTGCAAAGTGAGTGGGAAACTTATTCCTAGATCAGAAATGTTTGCCTCTCTGAGTAAAATGTTTCTTTGAGATGAGCCATAGAGGGGGCACCTTTTACTCAACTTTTCTTTGTTTTGAAACTTTGTTTCCCATATTGTTTTCAGCCTTTTGTTTATAATTAGAAATTGTGAGAAGCTTCATTTAGTGTTTAAAAATGTGGGGAGATAAATCAGACTTAACATGTATGTAAGATCAATTACAATTACAATTAACATGTATGTAAGATCAATTCACTTAAAAGTATGGTCCAAATAGCAAAAATAGGACCAGGTGAAACATGTAGCCATTTTTTAAAAACATGTACTTGGTCTTTTGTGTGTGTCTGTTTTATTCCATTAGAATAAATGTGTCCTTGATGTAAATGCAAAGCATTTCTTCCTGATTAAATTGTAGATGTAGACTTTACAATATAATTCAATAATAAAAAGTAATTAACCTCTAGTTTTGTCGTTGCAATAAATGGTTTTCAGATAGCACAAACTGTGATTTCTGGATAACATTTCTTATGTGGTATTTATGGATTATTGTGTTTTATTTCAGTCTGTTCATATGTTTTACTTCTTATCATTGTAATCAGGTTCTCATTTATTCAAAGGTAAGCAATGTGTAGGTATTGTACTCACAGAATGACATTAAGAAGCGCTCCAAGGCACCTCTCCCACACCTAGTTCCTTTTTCCCACCAGTTTTACTGTCTTTGGTATTTACCTATGACCCTTATGATTGTTAGTCTTGCTTTGAGACTAAGCCCGTGTCACTGTGAGACGTCATGGAGCTGTGCTCACAAGATGAAAGTGCCATTATGTCTTCGTCATTCATGTGTCCCCAGAGGTGATTTGACTTAAATTAGTGTTTTTCAAGGTACTATAGACACCATAATTAATTAGAAGGCAAATCGCATCAAAGGCTTAAAACAACAAGTTTTATTGCATGCTTACCATGTGCTAGGTACTTTTCTATGTGCTTAATATGTATTGATGCACTCAATCGTCACGATAATCCTATGGAGCAGGCATTTTCGTAATCTCATTACAAATGAGGAAATTGATGGTTAGAGGTGTTAAGAAGCTTCATCATGTTTGCACACAGCTGAGAAGTGATGGCTCTGGTTGCATATAATATGGCAGAGGGAAGCTAAAAAACCAAACAATTCTTTGTTTACATGCTTTAAACCAGTTCTGTGTTCAGCCCTGCTCCTTTCACAACTTTGATGGTGCCTTTTAAGTTTCAAACCTCTGAAGCGTTCTTTTGGGTAAAGTAGCTCACTCCTAGTTTTTCTTGTTTTTGTTTTCTTTGAGACAAGGTCTCACTTAATCTTTCTCTGTGGCTATTTAAATTTAAATCTTCTGGCCAGGCGCGGTGGCTCACGCCTGCAATTCTAGAACTTTGGGAGGCTGAGGCAGGTGGATCACCTGAGGTCAGGAGTTCAAGACCAGCCTGGCCAACATGGCAAGACAATTTTTAGTCTCTACTAAAAATACAAAAATTAGCCAGGTGTGGTGGTGGGTGCCTGCAATCCCAGCTACTCGGTAGGCTGAGGCAGAAGAATGACCCGAACCTGGGAGGCAGAGGTAACACTCCAGCCTGGGTGACAGAGTGAGACTCCGTCTCAAAACAACAATAATAATAATAAATTTAAGCCTTCTTTAATTTTGCTAATTTTTTTTCTGTGTTTCATTTATTTTTTTATTTTATTTTATTTTTTTGACAGAGTCTTGCTCTGTCGCCCAGGCTGGAGTGCAGTGGCGCCATCTTGGCTCACTGCAACCTCTGCCTCCAGGGTTCAAGTGATTCTCCTGTCTCAGCTTCCTGAGTAGCTAGTACTACAGATGTGCCACCATGCCCAGCTAATTTTTGTATTTTTAGTAGAGACGGGGTTTTGCCATGTTGGGCAGGCTGGTCTTGAACTCCTGACTTCAGGTGATCCTCCCAAAGTGCTGGGATTACAGGCGTGAGCCACCACCCTGGCCTAATTTGTTTTTTTTTTTTTTTAATCTTCCAAGCAGCTTTTTGAAGTATCTTTTGCTATCTCACTCTACCTCTTTGTCATTGTGTTAAACACTTTTTTATTCCCTTATCAGTATTCAAGTCTCAGTAGAAATAGGCTGTAAGCATGTGGTCAGCCTGTCACCTTGAATTGATGGTCATTGAGAGCTTTTCAGAATTCACGTAGCATCCTTTCCACCAAAGATTTGGGGAGAAAGTAGAGGAGCAGACACAGGGTTTGAGTGCAAGGGGACTCCATGTGTTTTGTTAAGTTCTAATTATGGAATCATTAGTTGAACTGACAACATTTATACTATATTTACAGTGTTTTTAAATGGATTGAAATTTATTGGTTACCAAATTTTGCCACTTAATGCAACAGACATTTGATACTTTCTCTGTAGTAAATAATGTGTAGTTGATGGTGCTTGGGTGCAGTTTTAGAATTTTCTTTGAACTTATGTTGAGGCATTCTTTGGGGAAGTTGTTTTGTTTAAAAGCGTCTGATGCTGGGTGTGGTAGCTCATGCCTGTAATCCCAGCACTTCGGGAAGCCGAGGTGGGCGGGTCACCCGAGGTCAGGAGTTTCGAGACCAGCCTGGCCAACATGGCGAAACCTTGTCTACTAAAAATACAAAATTAGCTGGGGATAGTGGTGCACCCCTGCAGCCCCAGCTACTCAGGAGACTGAGGCGGGAGAATCGCTTGAACCTGGGAGGCGGAGGTTGCCGTGAGCCAAGATCGTGCCGTTGCACTCTAGTCTGGGTGACGAGCAAAACTCTGTCTCAAAAATAATAATAGGCCGGGCGCGTTGGCTCACGCCTGTAATTCCAGCACTTGGGGAGGCCGAGACACGGATCACCTGAGGTCAGGAGTTTGAGACCAGCCTGACCAATATGATGAAACCCCATCTCTACTAAAAATACAAAAATTAGCCGGGCGTGGTGGCATGTGCCTGTAATCCCAGCTACCCAGGAGGCTGAGACAGGAGAATCACTTGGACCCGGGAGGCGGAGGTTTTAGTGAGCCGAGATCTTGCCGTTGCACTCCGGCCTGGGCACAATCCAGCCTGGGCAACAAAAGCGAAACTCCATCTCAAAAAAAAATAATAAAATTGAAGCATATTGTCTATTCTATTAACTAATAACCATATAGGTTTATTAGCAATTTAAATATTGCTATTGTTCATTATATTGAGAGAAACTAATGACCTTATAGTTGAGGAACTAAAAATTTGCTTATTTGGAATAAATCAAAGCTGAGTATGAAAATTCAGTCCTGACAATAGACCACTAATGACTTTATTGTCCAGAAATTGACACATTGGTCTTGTGACAGTGAATACATTTTCCTTCCTTTTGGAGGAAAGGGATGTAAGCCTTTAGGAGCTATAAATGTATTTCCAACTTATGTTTATGATGAGTTTATTGGCACATATACCCCATCATAAGTTGAGCATCTCTACATGTCACATCATGATGGAACCAACAGACAATGTTGAATGGAGCAAGCCTGGGAAAAAGTAGGGCATTGTTCCATTCAAAATTCCTAATGTAGAAAAGCAAAAATAGTCCATGGTGATAGAAATCAGAATATTACATACCTTTAGGGAGGAGTGGCTATTAACTGAGTATGAGAGATTCTTACAAGGTGATAGAAACGTTTGTGTCTTGGCCAGGCATTGTGGCTTTTGCCTGTATTCCCAGCTCCTGGGAGGCCAAGGCAGGAGGATCGCTTAAGCCCAGGAATACAAAACCAGCCTGGTCAACATAATGAGACCCTATTTCTTTCTTTTTCTTTTTCTTCAGGAAATATATAGGTGTGGTGGCTCATGCCTATAGTCCCAGCTACTCAGGAGACGACCCTATCTTTAAAAAAAAAAAAAAAAAAAAAAAAATTTTCCAAACTGAAGCAGAGGAAAAGGCTAAAAAGCCCCTCAACAAAGCCTCAGTAACCTGTGTGTGAGACAGTATCAAGCAGTCTTTTTTTTTTTTTTTTTTTTTTTTTTTGAGATGGAGTTTTCACTCTTGTCGCCCAGGCTGGAGTGCAATGGTGCGATCTCGGCTCACTGCAACCTCCGCCTCCTGGGTTCAAGCGATTCTCCTGCCTCAGCCTCCCAAGTAACTGGGATTACAGGCATGCACCTCCACGCCCGGCTAATTTTGTATTTTTAGTAGAGTCGGGGTTTCTCCATGTTGGTCAGGCTGGTCTCGAACTCCTGACCTCAGGTGATCCACAAGCCTCAGCCTCCCAAAGTGCTAGGATTACAGGCGTGAGCCACCACGCCGGGCCAATATCTAGCAGTCTTTCATAGATGTAATGGTAATACCAGGGGAGGAGAGAGTGCAGGAGGAAAAATAATTTCTTAAGAAATGGCTGAAAATTTACTAAGTTCCCAGAAACTATATAAGCCCAAGTATGGGAAGTTCAAGTGACCCCAAAACAAAGTCAAACCAAGGCAACTGTGGCCGGGCACGGTGGCTCATGCCTGTAATCCCAGCACTTTGGGAGGCCGAGGTGGGCGGTTCACGAGATCAAGAGATTGAGACCATCCTGGCTAACACGGTGAAACCCCATCTCTACTAAAAATACAAAAAGAAATTAGCCGGGCGTGGTGGCGGGCGCCTGTAGTCCCAGCTACTCTGGAGGCTGAGGCAGGAGAATGGCGTGAACCCCGGGAGGCGGAGCTTGCAGTGAGTCGGGATAGCGCCACTGCACTCCAGCCTGGGCTACAGAGCGAGACTCCGTCTCAAAAAAAAAAAAAAAACAAGGCAACTTTAGTGAAGCTATTGCGTACCAGTTTATGATAAAGGGTGGGGGAAGAAAAACAATGAAAGACAACTTAGCAACTGGGGAAAACTGTACACATGACATGGGTAATCAGCAATTAGTTACTACTACTCATTAGTGATAGTGCAAGTCAGACAGTAATGAAACATCTTTAAAGTGATGAAAGAAATATCAGTGTAGAAACCCAGCAAAAATATCCTTCAAAATAAAGATATCTTCAGATTAAACTACAAATGGAAAAGAATACTAGATTTAAAACTGGAATTACACAAAGGAATTAAGAGTGCCAGAAATGGTAAATTTATGGCTAAAGACTTTGTTGTTTCTCTTTAAAAGGTAGTTTACTGTTCAATACAAAATTGTAATCATGTATTGTGGGATGTGAAATGTAAAATGTATGTCAATAAAGATAAAAAATGAATATTGTTATCACGTTCTTATAGGTAGATTAATATTATTTGAAGATAGACTGTAATAGGTTAAAGACGCATATTGTAAACCCTAAGGTAGCCATTAATAACAAAACAGAGGCATAGCTAGTAAACCAATGGAGTACATAAAATGTAACACTAAGAAAAAGACTCAATCCAAAAGAAAATGGGAAAAGAGGAAAAAACACTCGAGGGATGGGAAAAGTAGAAAACAAGTAATAAGATGGTAGTCTTAAATCCAACTACAGATGCTCCTTGATTTACATTGGGTTTATCCAGATGTTACACCATCATAAACAAGGAGTATACTGAACTTGTGTTGCTTTAGCAGCATCATAAAATCGAAAAATGGTAAATCGAACTTTTTTTTTTTTTGAGACGGATCTTGCTCTGTCGCCAGGCTGGAGTGCAGTGGCGCGATCTCGGCTCACTGCAAGCTCCGCCTCCTGGGTTCAAGCGATTCTGCCTCAGCCTCCCAAGTAGCTGGGACTACAGGCATGCGCCACTACGCCCAGCTAGTTTTTTGTGTTTTAGTAGAGACGGGGTTTCACCGTGTTGGCCAGGATGATCTGGATATCCTGACCTCGTGATCTGTCCGCCTCAGACTCCCAAAGTGGTGGGATTACAGGCGTGAGCCACCGCGCCCTGCCTCGAACTGTCTTAAATTAGGGACTGTCTGTATATCATTGTATTAGAAGTGATTTAAGAAAGTTTATGAATTTGTGTTGGGCCACATGCAGCCGTGGGCTGCGAGTTGGACAACTTTGGTCTAAATTAAAAAGTGGAGATTGTCAGATTGGATTTTTAAAAGTAAGATCCAACTCTATGCTGTCTACAAGAAACATTTAAAATATAGAGTTACAGGTTTAAAATGAATGAAAGAGTACACCATGAAAAAACTATAATAAATCCAGAATGGTTACATTAATACCAAAGTAGACTTTAGGAAAAGGACTATTACTGTAGATTTTTAAAAAGACATTCAGGCTGGGCGCGGTGGCTCACGCCTGTAATCCCAGCACTTTGGGAGGCTGAGGCTGCGGATTACAAAGTCGGGAGACAGAGACCGTCCTGGCTAACAGGGTGAAACCCCGTCTCTACTAAAAATACCAAAAAATTAGCCGGGCGTGGTGGCGGGCGCCTGTAGTCCCAGCTATTCGAGAGGCTGAGGCAGGAGAATGACGTGAACCCGGGAGGCAGAATTTGCAGTGAGCCGAGATCGCGCCACTGCTCTCCAGCCTGGGCGACAGAGCGAGACTCCGTCTCAAAAAATAAAATAAGAATAAAAAGACATTCATAAAGGGTCAGTATTAAAAAGACAAAGTCCTAAATGTGTATGCACCCAGTAACAAAACTTCCAAATACATGAAGCAAAACGTGACAGAATCAAAAGGAGAAACAGACAAATACCAAAGTCTAGTTGGAGGTTTCAACACTCTTCTTTCAGTAGCTGGTATAACAAAAATTCAGCAAGTTTGTAAAAGACATTAACAGTACCTTCAACTAATTTGACCAATTGACATTTATAGAATGCTACATCCAATGACAGCAGAATACACATTCTTCTCAAGGGCACATGGAGCATTCATAAAGATATAATTTTTGTTGGGTAATAAGTCTTAATAAAGTCTTAAAAAAATGGAAACAAATTATACTTTCTCATCAGGATAGAATTAAAAGTCAATAACAAAAGTATATCTGGAAAATCCTCAAATATTTGGAAGTTAAATACCATAATTAAATCCATGGGCCAAAGAAATCACAAGGGAAAGTATTTTGAACCAAATGATAACTCAAATAATAATGCAAATTTAATATAATCGCATGTATCTGCATACACAGAGAAAATATTTCCATTATATAGATCTGACAAAGAACTTGTGTTCAGAATATATAAAGAAAACCTAAAGAATTGGTCAGGCATGGTGGCTCACACCTGTAATCCCACCACTTTGGGAGGCCGAGGCAGGCGGATCACCAGGTCAGGAGTTTCAGACCAGCCTGGCCAATATGGTGAAACCCTGTCTCTACTAAAAATACAAAAATTAGCTGAGCGTAGTGGCGCACGCCTACGTAGTCCCAGCTACTTGGGAGGCTGAGGCAGAAGAATCACTTGAACCCTGGAGGCAGAGGTTGCAGTGGGCCGAGACTGCACCACTGCACTCCAGCCTGGGTGACAGAGCAAGACTCCATCTCAGAAAAAAGAAAAAAGAAAGCCAAAAGAATTGAGAGTTTCAGTAGATATTTAACAAAATATAGGAATGGCTAATAACCACTGGTGCAACATTATTAGTATTCAGAGGAATGCAAATTAAAATTACAATGAACTACATACCCATTGGAATGGCTAAAATTAAAAAGCTTGACAACAAAATATTGATGAGGATGTGGAGAAGCTGGAACTCATACATTGCTGGTGGGAGTGTAAAACATTTGAAAAACAGTTTGGCAATTTTTGTGTATTGTTAAGCATACACTTACCATAAGATGCAATAATTCCACTCCTAAGTATTTTCTGAAGAGAAGTGGAAATGTGTCTACAAATCTTTTATTCATAATAGCAAAAAACTAGAAACAACCCAAATATCTAACAAAGGACAGGGGTTAAATTCTAGTATATGCATTCAGTCAGATTTAACAAAGAAGTATTGATACAACAACATATGTGAATCTCAAAAACGCTGAGTAAAAGAAGCAAGGTGTGCCAGGCGCAGTGGCTCATGCCTGTAATCCCAGCACTTTGGGAGTCCGAGGTGGGCCAATCACCTGAGGTCAGGAGTTTGAGACCAGCCTGGCCAACATGGTGAAACCCTGTCTCTACTAAAAATACAAAAATTAGCTGGGCATGGTGGTACGTGCCTCTAATTCCATCTACTTGGGAGGCTGAGGCAGGAGAATCACTTGAACTTGGGAGGCTAAGATTGCAGTGAGCCAAGATCGTGCCACTGCACTCCAGCCTGGATGAGAGAGCGAGACTGTCTCAGAGAAAAAAAGAATAAAAAGGGGCTGGACACAGTGGTTCACGCCTGTAACCCCAGCACTTTAGAAGGCTGAGGCAGGAGGATTGCCTGAACCCAGGATTTCAAGACCAGCCTGGTCAACATAGTGAAACCTCATTTCTATTTTAAAAATATATACTTTTTAAATATATAACTTTATACAGATAGATAGATAGATAATTTTTTCTTTTGAGACAGTCTCACTCTGTTGCCCAGGCTGGAGTGCAGTGGCGCGATCTCAGCTCACTGCAACCTCCGCTTCCCAGGTTCAAGTGATTCTCTTGCCTCAGCCTCCCGAGTAGCTGGGATTACAGGCGCATGCCACCACGCCCAGCTAATTTTTGTAGTTTTTAGGAGAGACGGGGTCTTGCCATTTTGGCCAGGCTGGTCTTGAACTCCTGACCTCAGGTGATCCGCCTGCCTATGATAACAATGCCTTCTTGTGGATACCTCTTGAAGGATCTGTCTGAGAATGTTTTACAATTAACCTTTTTTTTTTTTTTGAGACGGAGTCTTGCTCTGTTGCCAGGCTGGAGTGTAGTGGTGCGATCTGGGCTTACTGCAACCTCCGCCTCCCAAGTTCAAGCGATTCTCCTGCCTCAGCCTCCTGAGTAGTGGGACTACAGGTGCGCACCACCACGCCCAGCTAATTTTTGCATTTTTAGCAGAGACGGGGTTTCACCATGTTGGCCAGGATGGTCTCAATCTCTTGACCTTGTGATCCACCCGCCTCTGCCTCCCAAAGTGCTAGGATTACAGGCATAAGCCACTGCTCCTGGCCTTAACTTTCTTTTAATAAGTAGGAGAAATACACTCTAAAATAATGATAAAAAGTACAGTAAACACATAAACCAGTAACACTCATTTATTATCATTATCAAATATTAAGTACTGTACATGATTTTGCTATACTTTTATATGACTGGCCACACAGTAAGTTTGTTTAGACCAGCATGGCCAGAAATATGTAAGTACTGAATTGTGCTACATTATGATGGCTACAGTGTCGCTAGGCAGTAAGAATTTTTCAGCCTCTTTATAATCTTATGGGACCACTGTTGTATATGTGGTTCATTATCTACCAAAACGTCGTTAAGCAGTACATGACTATAAAAAGAAAGCCTGGAAAGAACACCTCCTGGGTTCATGTCATTACTCACAGATGACATGATCGTATATGCAAAAAAGCTGAAAGAATCTATAGAAGAACTATTATAATTAATAGGTTTAATTAGCAAGGTCTCTAAATATAAGATTATTACACTAAAACCAGTTGTGTTGCTATGTCAACAAGAAACAAATAGAAAATGAAATTTTGAAAAGTATCACTTATAACACCAAAATATATCAAAAAACATTAAATCTAACGATGTCAAAGACCTTTGCACTAGAAACTACAAACCATTGAGAAAAAAATAAAGAAAATCAAAATAAATACCACATTTATAGATTGGAAGAGTTAATGTTGTAAATATCTTATTTCTTCCCAAGTTGATCTACAAATTCAATATAATCCCAATCAAAATTCCAGCAGATTTTTGGTGTGGAAATTGATACAACATTTTGACTTAGTTGATTTAAAATTTAGATGGCAATGCAAAGACCAAAGAATAGCTAAGGCAAACCTAAAGAAAAACAAACCTGTAAAATGACACTGACTGCTTGATAGCACGCCCTATTATAAAGCTGTGGCAATTTAGACAGTGTGGTTTTGTTCCAACAATAGACAAACAGGCCAATGGAACACAACAAAGAGTCCACAGACAGGCTGAAGGGTCACCTGATAGATGACAAAGTCAACACTGCTGTGTAGTGGAGAAAGGCTGGTCTTTTGGGGATGGGTCAATAGAATATCCCTATGGAAAAACATTAAACTTGATCCCTACCTCACAATCATTTAAAAGTTACTTTTATTTTTTATTTATTTCTTTTTGAGATGGAGTCTCGCTCTGTCACCCAGGCTGGAGTGCAATGGCATAATCTCGGCTCGCTGCAACCTCCGCTTCCTGGGTTCAAGTGATTCTCCTGCCTCAGCCTCCTGAGTAGCTGGGATTACAGGCGTCTGCCACCAGGCCCAGCTAAATTTTGTGTTTTTAGTAGATATGGAGTTTCACCATGTTGGCCAGGCTGGTCCTGAGCTCCTGACCTCAGGTGATCCCCAACGTCGGCCTCCTGAAGTACTGGGATTACAGACGTGAGCCACCACGCCCAGCCTAAAAGTTACTTTTAAAAAAAGTTAGTTTCAGTTGTATTATCCTTAAAATTGGAAAGGTAAAGCAATACATATTTTAGAAGAGAGCATAGGAGAAGAATATTTTCATAAACTTTGAGTAGGTAAAACTTTCTTAAATGTTTTTGAAAAGCAGTAATCATAATTAAAATAATTCATACATGGGACTATAGTAAAATTAATAACTTCTGTTCACCAAAAGACATCACCAAAAGAGTGGAAAGGCAAACCAAAGAGTGGGAGAAAATATTTGCTGTACATGGGTCTGATAAAGCAGTCATATCGAAAATATATAAAGAACTTCTAAAAACTGATCTAAAAAAAAAAACTAATATAAAAGTGATCCAAAACTGAGGGATTTCACAAAACTGGATGCCTAAATGTGCGATAAATATTCAAAACATATAAAGAACTTCTACCAATAGTCTGGGCATAATGGCTCATGCCTGTAATCCCAGTTCTTTGAGAAGGCAGAGGCAGGAGGATCACTTGAGCCCAGAAGTTTGAAACCAGCCTGGGCTACATACTGAGACCCCCACCTGTATTTAAAAACAAACAAACAAACAAACAAAAAATTCCAACAAATAAACGAAGAGACAATATTTTGCCAAAAAAGGACAAAAGTCTTTAGCAAGCAGTTCACACATAGCTAATAAACATTACAAAGTATATGGCACGACTGGTAAGTAAACCACAGAGAGATATCATTACACACCCATCAGCCTGCTAAAAATTAAATCATGCAATAGCAAAAGAGTATGTGGGGCCAGGAACAGTGGCTGACACCTGTAATCCCAGTACTTTGGGCGGCTGAGGCGGGTGGATCATTTGAGGTCAGGAGTTCGAGACCAGCATGGCCAACATGCCGAAACCCCCCACCTGTACTAAAAATACCCAAAAAATTAGCCGGATGCTGTGGCAGTTGCCTGTAGTTCCAGCTACTCGCGAGGCTGAGACAGGAGAATCACTTGAACCTGGGAGGTGGAGATTGCAGTGAGCCAAGATCGCGCCACTGCACTCCAGCCTGGGCAACAGAGCGAGACTCCATCTCAAAAAAAAAAAAAAAAAAAAATTAGCTTGGTGTCGTGGCACGCACCTGTAATCCCAGCTACTGAGGCAGGAGAATCGCTTGAACCTGGGAGGTGGAGGTTGCAGTGAGCCGAGATCATGCCACGGCACTCCAGCATGGGCCACAGAGTGAGACTCCATCTCAAAAAACAATAAACAAAAAAACAA
Organism: Pongo abelii; assembly: GCF_028885655.2. Taxonomy (NCBI): domain Eukaryota; kingdom Metazoa; phylum Chordata; class Mammalia; order Primates; family Hominidae; genus Pongo; species Pongo abelii. The sequence continues at coordinate 97,116,683 of NC_071995.2, forward strand.
AAGAGCATGTGGAATAATGGAATAATAATAATAAGCGATTACAGGCGTGAGCCACCATTCCTGGCCCCACATACTCTTTTGCTATTGCATGATTTAATTTTTAGCAGGCTGATGGGTGTGTAATGATATCTCTCTGTGGTTTACTTACCAGTCATGCCATATACTTTGTAATGTTCATTAGCTATGTGTGAACTGCTTGTTAAAGACTTTTGTCCTTTTTTGGCAAAATATTGTCTCTTCATTTATTTGTTGGAATTTTTTTTTTTTTTTTTTTTTTTTTAAATACAGTTGGGGGTCTCAGTATGTTGCCCAGGCTGGTTTCAAACTTTTGGGCTCAAGTGATCCTTGGGGGATACCCAGGTGCACTGGTGGAAGTATAAATTGGAACAACTTAAAGCGGTTTGACATATCTATTGAGTATAGTGTATCCAACAATTGAGTAATACCAGGATTAGATATACACCCTAGGTAAATTTTGTTGTTTTCTTTTTTTTAACAGTCTTGCTCTTTTGCCCAGACTGGAGGGCAGTGGTGCCATTTCAGCTTATTGCAACCTCCACCTCCCAGGTTCAAGCGATTCTCCTGCCTCACCCTCTCAAATAGCTGAGACTACAGGCACACCACCACAACACCTGGCTAATTTTTTGTATTTTTAGTAGAGACAGGGTTTCGCCATGTTGGCCAGGCTAGTCTTGAATTCCTGGACTCAAGTGATCAGCCTGCCTCGGCCTCCCAAAGTGCTGGGATTATAGGCGTGAGCCACTGTGCATGGCCTCTAGGTAAACTCTTACACCTGCAGACCAGAACACATGTAAAGAAAATTTATAGCAGTACTGTTCACAGTTACCAAAAGCCAGAAATATATGTAACATGTGAATTACTGCTACACAGCATGGATGAATTTCATGATGTTCAGTAATATATGCAAGTTAAAAATAATACATGATATGATTTAAATTCAAGTTGAAAAATAGGTAAAATTATATTGTTTGAGGATGCATACTTAAGTGTTAAAACTATAAAGAGAAGAAAATAATTACCAAAAAAATCAGACTGCTGATACCCTGTGGAAAGGAGGGAATTGTAATCAGGAAACGATGCAGGAGAAAGGGAAGTAACTGGGGAGTGTTGTGTTTCTTGATCAGGGTGGTGGTTAAATAGGTGTTGCTTCATGGTCACGAAATTGTATACTTAATTAGCTGGGCATGGTGGCACATACCTGTAGTCCCAGCTACTTGAGAGGCTGAGGTTGAAGGATCACTTGAACCCGGCAGTACAGTGAGCTGAGATCGCACCACCTCACTCCAGCCTGGGCAAAAGTGAGACCCTGTCTCCAACACAACAACAAAAAAAAGTGAGTTGTGTCTTAGCTGAATAGCAAAAACAATCTTGAAAAAGAACAAAGTTGGAGGTTTCACACTTTCTGATTTTATTTTATTAGTAGTATTTTTTATCTTTTATCTTTTTTTTCTGTGATAGAGTCTCTCTCTGTCTCCCAGGCTGGAGTGCAGTGGTGCGATCTTGGCTCACTGCAACCTCTGCCTCCTGGGTTCAAGCGATTCTCCTGCCTCAGCCTCCTGAGTAGCTGGGACTACAGGGCATGCACCACCATGCCCAGCTAATTTTTTATTTTTTGAGACAAAGTCTCACTCTGTTGCCCAGTCTGGAGTGCAATGGTACGATCTCTGCTCACTACAACCTCTGCATGCCAGGTTCAAGTGATTCTCCTGCCTCGGCCTCCCAAGTAGCTGGGATTACAGGCGCCTGCCACCACACACAGCTAATTTTTGTATTTTTAGTAGAGATGCAGTTTCATCATGTTGGTCAGGCCAGTCTCGAACTTCTGACCTCAGGTGATCCACCAGCCTTGGCCTCCCAAAGTGCTGGGATTACAGGCATGAGCCACCGTGCCTGGACACACTTTCTGATTTTAAAACATACCACAAAGCTATAGTAGTCAAAACAGTGTGGTACTGGCATAAAGACAGACATATAGACCAATGGAATAGAATAGAGGGCCCAGAAATAAACCCTAGCATATAGGGTCAAGTAATTTTCTTTAAGCGTGCCAAGACTGCTTATGGGGAAAGAACAGTCTCTTCAACTAATGGTGTTGGGAAACTGGATATCCATATGTAAAAGAATGAAGGTAGACTCTTTCCTTGCACCATGTACAAAATTTAATTCAAAATAGATTAAGGAGGCCAGGCAAGGTGGCTCATGCTTGTAATCACAGTGCTTTGGGAGGCTGAGGCAGAAAGATCTGTTGAGCCCAGGAGTTCAAGACCAGCTTGGGCAACATAGTGAAACCCCATCTCTACAAAAAATAAAGAAAATTAGCCAGGCCTGGTGACATGTGTCTGTAGTCACAGCTATTTGGGGTGTTGAAGTGGGAAGATCGAGTGATCACATCTAGGAGGTCAAGGCTGCACTCCAGCCTCCATGACAGAGCAAGATCCTCTCTCAAAAAAAAAAAAAAAAAAAGATTAAGGACCTAAACATAACACTAAAACAATAAAACTCTTAGAAGAAAACATAAGGGAAAAGCATCATGACATTGAATTTGGCAATTTTTTTTAATATGGCACCAAAAGCATAGGCAACAAAAGCTAAAATATGCAAATGGAGCTACATGAAACTTAAAAACATCTGTGCATCAAAAGACAATCTATGGAAGGGGAGATACATATCCAGAATATATAAAGAACTCCTGCAATTCAACAACAAAAAATCCAAATAACCTAATTTAAAAATAGGCCAAAGACATGAATAAACATTTCTCTGAAGAAAACAGACAAAGAGGCTGGGTGCGGTGGCTCATGCCTGTAATCCCAGCACTTTGGGAGGTCAAGGTGAGCAGATAACCTGAGGTCAGGAGTTCGAGATCAGCCTGACTAACATGGAGAAAGCCCGTCTCTACTAAAAATACAAAATTAGCTGGCCATGGTGGCACATGCCAGTAATCCCAGCTACTCAGGCGGCTGAGGCAGGAGAATCGCTTGAACCTGGGAGGTGGAGGTTGCAGTGAGCTGAGATCGTGCCATTGCACTCTGGCCCGGGCAACAAGAGCAAAACACCATCTCAAAAAAAAAAAAAGAAAAGAAAATAGACAAAGGGCCAATAAGCATATGAAAATCATCATTAATCATTAGAGAAATGCAAATCAAAATACAAGGAGATATCACCTCGTACCTATTAGGATATTACCTATTAGGACTATTGAAAAAACAGAAAATAACAAGTATTGGCAAGGATGTGAGAAATTGGAAGCCTTGTGCACTGCCAGTGGGAATGTAAAATGGAATAGCCATTATGGAAAACAGTATGGAGGGTTCTAAAAAAATTAAAAATAGTATTGCTATATGATCCAGCGAACACACTTCTGGGTGTATATCCAAAAGAATTTAAATCAGGCCGGGCGCAATGGTTCAGGCCTGTAATCCCAGCACTTTGGGAGGCCAAGGCGAGCAGATCCGAGGTCGGGAGATTGAGACCATCCTGGTTAACACAGTGAAACTCTGTCTCTACTAAAAATACCAAAAAAAATTAGCCTGGTGTGATGGCGGGCACCTGTAGTCCCAGCTGAGTCAGGAGAATGGCGTGAACCCGGGAGGCAGAGCTTGCAGTGAGCCGAGATCACGCCACTGCACTCCAGACTGGGCAACAGAGCAAGACTCCTTCCTTCCGTCCTTCCCTCCTTCCTTTCTTCCTTCCTTCCTTCCTTCCCTCTCTTCTTTCTGATGGAGTCTTGCTCTGTCGCTCAGGCTGGAGTGCAGCGGTGCAATCTTGGCTCACTGCAAACTCTGCCTCCTGGGTTCAAGCGATTCTCCTGCCTCAGCCTCCTGAGTAGCTGGGATTACAAGTGCGCACAATCACACCCAGCTAATTTTTGTATTTTTAGTAGAGACCGGGTTTCACCATGTTGACCAGGCTGGTCTTGAACTCCTGAGCTCAGGTGATCCACCTGCCTCAGCCTCCCAAAGTGCTGCAATTATAGCATGAGCTACTGCGCCTGGCCAGAGTTAAGTAATTTTCATGAGGCCACACATCTAGTTGATAGAGACTAAAGTTTTGAATCCAGATTTGCCCCAAAGGTTTACTTTTTTTTTTTTTTTTTTTTTTGAGACAGAGTCTCGCTCTGTTGCCCAAGCTGGAGGGCGGTGGAGTGATCTCAGCTCACTGCAACCTCTGCCTCCTGCCTCCCAGGTTTACATTCTTACTTGTGATAACAGCAAAGAAATATCCAACCAGGCAAACTAATGAAGATAAGCAACTCCAAACATTCAGACTCTACTCCTTAGTTAAGTATGCATTTGGTGGGTAGCTCTTTTTTTTTTTTTTTTTTTTTAGAGGCAGGGGCTCACTATGTTGCCCAGGCTGGTCTCGAACTCCTGATCTCAGGTGATCTGCCAGTCTTGGCCTCCCAAAGTGCTGGGATTACAGGCATAAGCCACCACGCTAGGCTCTGGATATCTTTGATTAATGGAATGAAAACTGCCACCATCAGATAACAGAACGTGGAATTTTTTCTTTGATTAAGGACTAGAAGAGATTCAACTGAGGTTTATTCAGGTATGTTTTCAGGTATCATAACAGTGACAGTTTTTTTGTTTTGTTTTTTTGGAAATGGGCTGTTGCTATGTTGCCTAAGCTGGATCTCAAGCTCCTGGCCTCAAGTGATCCTCCTGCCTAAGACTTCCAAGTATCTGGGATTACTGGCGTGAGCCACCACCTTCAGTTCCTTAAGGCTATTTAAAGTAGACATAATAGCCAGGCACGGTGGCTCACGCCTGTAATCCCAGCAGTTTGGAGGCTGAGGTGGGTGGATCACCTGCAGTCAGCAGTTCGAGACCAGCCTGGCCAACATGGCGAAGCCCCAACTCTATTAAAAATGCAAAAATTAGCAGGATGTGGTGGTACGTGCCTGTAGTCCCAGCTACTTTGAAGGCTGAGGCAGGAGAATCGCTTGAACCTGGGAGGCGGAGGTTGCAGTGAGCCAAGATTGCACCACTGCACTCCAGCCTGAGCAACAGAGTGCGATTCCATCTCAAAAAATTAAATAAATAAAAACAAAGTAGATGTAATAGGGCTGGGTTCAGTGGTGTGTATCTGTAGTCCCTCTACTCAGCAGGCTGAGGCCAAAGGATCCCTTGAGTCCAGGAGTTTGAGGCTGCAGTGTGCTATGATCACACCTGTGAATAGCTCTACTGCACTCCAGCCTGGGCAATATAGTGAAACACTGTCTCAAAAAAAAAGTCAAAACAATTTTTTAAATAAAGTAGATATAACAGAAAAACATTATATATATGGTATTATCACTAAATGTTTACTTATAGATTGTTTTGTTTTTATAAATAAGTCACTTCGGGGCTATTGTGCATTTTTACCATACCAAAGAGAATGTCTGATAGTAGTCCCAAAGTATTTGCTTATTATTGTCTGGTACTCCTTTATTAGTCAATAATGTCACTGATATTTTTACTTGGGTAATTTCTAACTTCCCAATATTCTACAAATAGAATTTTAGTTTTGTGTGCAGAGATCTTTCTACAATATTTACATATTATACTACCCTGTATTAGGTAGCTTTGAATTGAGGAAAAATTTGCAGATGAATTCGTAATATTCCTGATCTTTTTCTCATTACAAACTATGTAAATTTTACGGTAAAATTTTAAAGCAACCAAAAGTAACTATTTTTATACTGCAGTGTCAAGTGCTGTAGTAAATTCTAATCCAGCTAAAACATGGACAGTGAGAACCCCAAACATTTTGCACAATAAGAATTAATAAGCAGGCTTTAGTTACGCCATTTACATCAGGGTTTAAAAAATAATGCCTAGTCATATGGCCACAAAGTGGTATCCCAGCCATTGTTTAAATGATTTTACAAAAAGGGTACACTGGATGTCGCTGTGAAACTCTGTAGTTTGTAATCGTTCTACTATAGGAGAGCTCTGTGAAGTAGTCTGTCATTTATTATTAAAATGTGAGTTGCTGGCTGGGTGAGGTGGCTCGCGCCTGTAATCCCAGCACTTTAGGAGGCTGAGGTGAGCGGATCGCTTGAGCTCGGGAGTTCGAGATCAGCCTGGGCAATAGCGTGAAACCATGTCTCAAAAAAAAAAAAAAAAAAAAAAATTGTGGGCCGGGTACAGTGGCTCACACCTGTAATCCCAGCACTTTGGGAGGCTGAGGCGGGTGGGATTGCCTGAGGTCAGGAGTTCGAGACTAGCCTGGCCAACATGGTGAAACCTCGTCTCTACCAAAAGTACAAAAATTAGCTGGGCGTGGCGGCCAGTGCCCGTAATCTCAGCTACTCGGGAGACTGAAGCAGGAGAATCGCTTGAACCCGGGAGGTGGAGGTTGCAGTGAGCTGAGATGGCACCATTGCACTCCAGCCTGGGCGACAGAGTGACACTCCGTCTCAAAAAAAAAAAAAAAAAAAAAAAAAAAAAAGTCAATTGCTGTTAGTTTTGGTCTTCTTTTATTATTACTTTTTAATTATTTTTTTATTTTGAGACAGTCTCGCTCTGTCGCCCAGGCAGAGACTGCAGTAGCGCGATCTCGGCTCACTGCAACCTCTGCCACCCGGGTTCAAGCGATTCTCCTGCTTCAGCCTCCTGAGTAGCTGGGATTACAGGCATGAGCCATCTCGCCTGGCCGACAAAATATTTAAAAATTAGCCAGTGGCGTGTGCCTGTAGTCCCAGCTACTTGGGAGACTGAGGCAGGAGGACAGCTTGAGGCCGGGAGGTCAAGGCTGCAGGGAGCTGTGATTATACCACTGCACTCCAGCCTGGGTGACAGAGTGAGACCCTGTCTCAAAAAAAGAAAAAGAAAAAAGAAACAATGAAAAGTCTCCCTTTCACCTCTGACCCCTACTCTCCAGTTCCCCACCCCATAGGCAACCAACGTTATTAGTTTTTGTATGTGTATCTTTCCAGAGATATCACATGCGCCCACACACACACACACAATTTTACTCTTTCATAGGTGGTGTCATACTCTACCTACTATTTAATACCTTAAATTTTTCATTTAACAGTGTTTGGAATCTTTTGACGTCAGTACAAAAGCTTTCATTTTATTTATTTATATTTATTAGCAGTTTCATAGTGTTCCATGTGTGGCTGTATCATAATTTATTTACCCCTATTGATCGATTACTGCATGGTTTCTAATCTGTTGTAGTTATAAGTAATGCTACAATGAATCATCTTGTACCCATATCATTTTGCACATGTGCTGTAATTGTAAGAATAGTTCCCCGAAATGAAATAAATGGACCAAAGAGTATATGAGTTTTTTCTTTTAAGAGATAGGGTCTTGGCCAGGCGTGGTGGCTCGCATCTGTAATTCCAGCACTTTGGGAGGCTGAGGCGGGTGGATTGCTTGAGCCCAAGAGTTTGAGACCAGCCTGGGAAAAATGGCGAAACCCTGTCGCTATTAAAAAAAACAAAAATTAGCCGGGCATGGTTGCATGCACCTGTGCTCCCAGCTACTTGGGAGGCTGAGGTGGGAGGATCACTTCAGACCAGGAGGCAGAGGCTGCGGTGAGCCATGATGGCACCACTGTACTTCAGTCTGGGTGGCAGAGTGAGATTCTGTCTCAGAAAGAGAGGGAAAGAGAGAAAGAGATGAAGTCTCACTACGTTGCCCAGGTGATCTTCCCACCTCAGCCTCTGGAGTAGCTGGAACCCCAAGAAAACACCACCGTGGCTGGCTTGTGATTTTTGATAGACAGATGTTGTCTGCATAATATGTCTTGACAGCCAGGATGCTCTTACTGTCACTTTCTCTGCCCTTTCCACTTATAGGGGTGCGCATGTGTGCGTGTTGTTGTTATAAACAAAAGCATCTATAACCACGTAAAGTTGTTGATGTAGTTTGGCTGTGTCCCCACCCAAATCTCATCTTGAATTGTAGCTCCCACAATTCCCACCTGTCGTGGGAGGGACCCAGTGGGAGGTAGGTGAATCCTGGGTGTGGGTCTTTCCCATGCTGCTCTCATAAGTCTCATGAGATCTAATGGTTTTATTTATTTATTTATTTTTTTAGACGGAGTCTTGCTCTGTCGCCCAGGCTAGAGTGCAGTGGCGTGATCTCGGCTCACTGCAACCTCCACCTCCCAGGTTCAAGCAATTCTCCTGCCTCAGCCTCCCGAGTAGCTGGGACTACAGACGCCCACCACCACGCCTGGCTAATTTTTGTATTTTTAGTAGAGACGGAGTTTCACAATGTTGGCCAGGATGGTCTCAATCACTTGACCTCATGATCCGCCCACCTCAGCCTCCCAAAGTGCTGGGATTACAGGCGTGAGCCACCGCGCCCGGCTGAGATCTAATGGTTTTATAAGGGGGAGTTTCCTTGCACAAGTTCTCTTTTGTCTGCCACCACGTAAGACATGCCTTTCGCTTTCCACCATGATTGTGAGGCCTCCCCAGCCATGTGGAACTATGAGTCCATTAAACCTCTTTTTCTTTATAAATTACCCAGCCTCAGGTACGTCTTTATTAGCATCTCGAAAACAGATTAATACAGTTGTTTAATCCTAAATGGGGCTGGAGCCAGCTGTATTATTTTAGATTATGAGGTTTTAAAATTCTGGTTCTTCTCATTTTTATCTGTTATCTATCCCTCCTTTTAGCTGCCACCTGACTCGGTATCTAATAGCCTCTCCTTTGATCCCTATTAATTTTTATCTTCTAACCTTTCAGTGGTTCAAAATGCTGATCTCCAAGCTTACTAGGTTTCAGTCAAGAAAAGATCAGGCCGGGCACGGTGGCTTACGCCTGTAATCCCAGGAATTTGGGAGGCAAAGGTGGGTGGGTCACGAGGTCAGGAGATCGAGACCATCCTGGCTAACACAGTGAAACCTCGTCTGTACTAAAAATACAAAAAATTAGCTGGGCGTGGTGGCGGGCGCCTGTAGTCCCAGCTGCTTGGGAGGCTGAGGCAGGAGAATGGTGTGAACCCGGGAGGTGGAGGTTGCAGTGAGCCGAGATCACGCCACTGCACTCTAGCCTGGGTGACAGAGCAAGACTCCGTCTCAAAAAAAAAAAAAAAAAAAGAAAAGATCAAACTATACTCACTAACATTATGATTTATTTCTCAAACTAGAGATCAGAATTCTACTTTTGTTTCAAATTTGTAATCTGAGTTATTCACAGTCTGTTTTTTTTTTTTTTTTTGAGAGGGAGTCTTGCTCTGTTGCCCCAGCTGGAGTGCAGTGGCACAATCTCTGCTCACTGCAACCTCCGCCTCCTGGGTTCTAGCGATTCTCCTGCCTCAGCCTCCCGAGAAGCTGGGATTACAGGTGCCCACCACAACGCCCAGCTAATTTTTGTATTTTAGTAGAGACGAGGTTTCACCATGTTGGTCAGGCTGGTCCCAACCTCCTGACTTCGTGATCCGCCTGCCTCGGCCTCCCAAAGTGCTGGGATTACAGTCGTGAGCCACCGTGCCCGGCCTATTCACAGTCTTTGTATGTGTTTTCTTCCCAGTGACGCTTTAATTTTTTTTTTTTTTTTTTGAGACGGAGTTTCGCTCTTGTTGCCCAGGCTGGAGTGCAATGGCGTGATCTCGGCTCACTGCAACCTCTACCTCCCAGGTTCAAGCAATTCTCCTGCCTCAGCCTCCTGAATAGCTGGGATTACAGGCATGCACCACCATGCCCGGCTAATTTTGTATTTTTAGTAGAGATGGGGTTTCTCCATGTTAAGGCTGGTCTCGAACTCCTGACCTCAGGTGATCCGCCCGCCTCGGCCTCCCAAAGTGCTGGGATTACAGGCTTGAGCCACCGTGCCTGGCTGCTTTAATGTTGTTTTGTTAATTAACCATATAAATCTTGATGTAAGAGGACTTTAACAAAGCTGAACATAAAGAATTGAGTTTATGTATGTATTAAATCCATCAAGTGAGCATTCAAATATTCTCTCTATAGTATGTTATTTCAGGGTCTAAATGTGTTGCTATAATAGATTGCTTTCAAACAGAGCTCCTATATTGCTGTGCTGGTTAAGCTATTGTTTCTCAGCTCCAAACCCACTCCTCTATAGTTTCTGACAGTTGGGCTGAGACAACACAAAAGACTATTATAGGCTCACCTGAACAGGGGGTACTAAAGGAGATTGGATGGCAGGAGGAGGATGGGACTTGGCTGCTGCTCCTGTCCCAACCCTTCACATCACATCTTCTTCCCTTCACTCTGGCAGCAGCAGTTGGTTTGTACCCAGCTTTTTTTTTTTTTTAGATGGAGTCTAGCTCCGTTGCCCAGGCTGGAGTGCAGTGGTGTGATCTTGGCTCACTGCAACTTCTGCTTCCCGGGTTTAAGAGATTCTCCTGCCTCAGCCTCCTGGGTAGCTGGGATTACAGGTGCCCGCCACCACGCCTGGCTAATTTTTGTATTTTTAGTAGGGATGGGGTTTCACTGTGTTGGCCAGGCTGGTCTCGAACTCCTGACCTCGTGATCTGCCCGCACTGGCCTCCTAAAGTGCTGGGATTAAAAGCATGAGCCACCAGGCCTGGCCCTTTTTTTTTTTTTTTTTTTTTGAGACAGGGTCTCACTCTGTCACCCAGGTTGGAGTGCAGTGGCGCAATCTCAGCTCACCACAGCCTCTGCCTCCCAGGTTCAAGGGATTCTCCTGCCTCAGCCACCAGAGTAGCTGGAATTATAGGCACGTGACACCACGACTGACTAACTTTTTTTTTTTTTTTTTTGAGATGGAGTTTGGCTCTTGTTGCCCAGGCTGGAGTGCAAGGGGTGGCATGACCTCAGCTCACTGCAACCTCCACCTCCCAGGTTGAAGCGATTCTCCTGCCTCAACCTCCCAAGTAGCTGGGATTACAGGCATGTGCCACCATGCCCAGCTAATTTTGTATTTTTAGTAGAGACGCGGTCATGTTCCCCAGGCTGGTCTCAAACTCCTGACCTCAGGTTATCCACCAGCCTCGGCCTCCCAAAATGCTGGGATTACAGGCATGAGCCACTGCACCCGGCCTATGCCATTAGATCTTAATAGAAGGGAGAAGGTTGAAATTGTGGTGTCTTGAAATAGCCCAGCTGGTAAACAACTAGAAGAGTTTTGTGATACAGCCAATATGTTTGGGTTATTTTTATACTAGATAACCTGGAAGGGTACTTTGATATGAGCAAAAATGATAAAAGGATATTTTGGCTAGCGTACCCAGCTTTTTCTAGCATTCCCAGAATCAGCCTCATTCAGTTCCTTTGGAGACAAGCTCTAGCCCCGCAGTGCCTTCTCAGAGGTTTGGGTCCTAGTTCCACAGGGAACTGCCCGCTGCTAAATTCTAACTCCAGCCTCTTCCCTTTGTCCCTCCACCACTAGGGGTGGTAGCTCTTTCTGCAGTTATTATGTGTGCAGACTCAGTCTTCTCTCGGTGCCTTTAAACTTCTCCAGTGCCCATTTAATCTATTCCTATAGGCAACACTGTTAAAATAATGGTGTGGTTTATTTTTTTTTCCCGACCGAATGATTATAGTCACAGTTTTATCAAGGAAAAGAGCATAAAATGCTCTACTTAACTATATACAGTGTATTTTTAATTAATACCTTGTTCGGAAAAATTATAATTGTGTTTTTCCCATTGTCTCACTCAATAACACAACAACAATCAACACAGCAGACTTTTGTGACCAAATGTGGAGGATTTCTCCCCACCAAGAAACAAGCAATAAATTCTGCAGCAGACACCAGCTGAATGTCCTCTAATTTAATTCCAACATAATTTACCTGGAGATAGTTCCAGATCCCACAGGTTGAGGGCTCAGTCTCCAAACCTGCCCCCCACTTCAGACACCCGAGCAAGTCTGGGCCTTTGGAACTTCTGACCAACTGGCATCAAGTTGGGGTTCCCAGAATTCCCTCTTTGGGTTCAATTAATTTGCATGTGTGGCTCACAGAACTCAAGGAAACATTTATTTACATTTACTGGTTTATTATAAAGGATATTACAAATAACACAGATGAAGAGCTTTATAGGGCAAGTTATGGGGGAGGGGGCGTAGTGCTTCCATGCTCTTCCCAAGCACACCACTCTCCAGGAAACTCCACTTGTTCACCTGCCCTCTTGGGACTTTTTATGGGGACTTCATTGGATAGGCATGATTGAAGCATGGACAACCATGTAATTGGACAAAAGGGGTATGCTCTAAACCCAGAAAGATTATTATTATTATTTTTTGAGACAGGCTCGTACTCCCATTGCCCAGGCTGGAGTGCAGTGGCACCATCTTGGCTCACTGCAACCTCCACCTCCCAGGTTCAAGCAATTCTCCTGCTTCAGCTTGCCGAGTAGCTGGGATATTAGGTGTACACCACTATACCCGGCTAATTCTTGTATTTTTTGTAGAGACAGGGTTTTACCATGTTGAACAGGCTGGTCTGGAACTCCAGAGCTCAAGTGATCCACCCGCCTTGGCCTCCCAAAGTGTTGGTCCAGCAAGATTCTTCTTGGCCACTCTGTGTAACATTCCTTCCCCAAGTTATGGGACAAGATCCTCTCTGGAATGATGAGATTAGAGTCCTGCCGTGGGCAGGCAAAGGGAGGGCCGGAGAAGATCAGAGAGATTCTCTTTATTGTAACAGGGGCTATGGGAGTTATAAGCCAGGAACCATAGATGAAAACCTATGTATATGTCACACGCCTCAGATTTTATAGGTTAGTTCTGTCACAGTTTTAGTAAAAGTAACCACATTTGCTAAAATTGCTTTTTTTTTGAGACGAAGTCTCACTGTGTCACCCAGGCTGGAGTGCAGTGGTGTGATCTCGGCTCACTGAAGCCTCCACCTCCTGGGTTCAAGCTATTCTCCTGCCTCAGCCTCCAGAGTAGCTGGGATTACAGGCAAGGGCCACCACACCCAGCTAATTTTTGTTTTGTTTTTGAAATGGAATTTCACTCTTATTGCCCAGGCTGGAGTGGAATGGCATGATCTCGGCTTACTGCAACCTCCGCCTCCAGGGTTCAAGCAATTTGCCTGCCTCAGCCTCCTGAGCAGCTGGGATTACAGGTGTGCATGCCACCATGCCCAGCTAATTTTTGTATTTTTACTAGAGACGGGTTTCATCATGTTGGCCAGGCTGGTCTCAAACTTCTGACCTCCCAAAGTGCTGGGGTTACAGGCATGAGCCATCTCACCTGGCCTAAAATGGCTTCTTAACCGTTTAGAAAATCTTGAAAACAAGGCATTTTGGAAAAGGGTCCCCTGAAAAACAATTGTTGTAGACTAAGCTGTTGGCTTCTACAGGCTTCTAATACAATATAAATACTAAGGTAAACTGTAGGACAGATAAGTCTATTTTAGGCTATGACTCTGTAACATGGTGAGTGCAAAGAATGTAACTGCTCTGTAGTGATCCTTGAACTTAGAATTGGAACCATATCTCAAGTAGGTTTCTCTAAGGTAGGCTTGGCAGCATTAAATCATTCATAAAATATTTATAGAACACTTTGGATATACCTGGCTGGCACCCTAGGGGCAAAGAGTCCACTGATGAGCAAACCAGACTCTTGTAGAACTTAGGATCTTATGACTAATGTAAAGGAACTAAATGCTTTCTCAGCCTGAGTAAATGGGACCAATTCAACCCTGCGGTTCAGAATGCCTGAAATGAATAGATTCAATAAGGTGAGTTATTCCTGCAGAAAGGATTAAGGAGTGCCCAGGTTCCTAAATACAATCACCCTATAAAAGGTACCAGGGCTTCTTGGAGAAATGACTGATGCCATGGTTAGAATATGAAAAGCACAGATAAGCCAGAAATATCTTGCATCAGAAAGTAAGGAAGGCCGGAAGCCATGGCTCACACCTGTAATCCCAGCACTTTGGAAGGCTGAGGCAGGAGGATCCCTTGAGCCCAGGAGTTTGAGACCAGCCTGGGCAACATAGCGAGACTCTTGTCTCTATAAAAATTTTTAAAAATTAAAATTAAAAATAAATATATAAATATTTTTTAAAAGAAAGTAAAGATATGCTCAAAAAGTAATGGGACATGTTAAAAGTACACAGGAGCCAGCTGGCAGGGGGCTCCCAAATGGGATAATTTGAACATCAAAACAAAAGTAGGCTGGGTGCGGTGACTCACACCTGTTGTCCAAACAGTTTGGGAGGCTAAGGAGGGCAGATCACTTGAACCCAGAAGTTCAAGACTAGCCTGGGCAACATGGTGAAACCCTGTCTCTACAAAAAATACAAAAATAAGCTAGGTGTTGTGGCATGCACCTGTAGTCCCAGCTATTTGGGAGGCTGTGATGAGAGGTTTGCTTGAGCCCAGGAGTTTGAGGCTGCAGCAAGCTATGATTCCACCAGTCTGTAGCACTGCACTCCAGCCCAGGTAAGCCCCTGTGTCAAAAAAAAAAAAAAAAAAAAAAAAATCCAACGAAACACCTAACTAGTGATGTGTTATAATCTAGATTCCTGAGTCTGTATCTATACTGGTAATACATGAATGAATGAATGAAAAGGAAAGCTCATTCTTTTTGTTTTGTTTTGTTTTGTTTTGAGACAGAGTCTTGCTCTGTCACCCGGGCTGGAATGCAGTGGTGTGATCTCGGCTCGGTAACCTTTGCCTCCCAAGTTCAAGTAATCCTCCCCACCTCAGCCTCCTGAGTAGCTGGGACTACAGGTGTATGCCACCATGCCTGGATAATTTTTGTATATTTAGTAGAGATGGGGTTTTGCCATGTTGGCCAGGCTGGTCTTGAACTCCTGGCCTTAAGTTATCTGCCTGCCTTGGCCTCCCAAAGTGCTGGGATTATAGGCGTGAGCTACTGTGCCCGGTGAAAGCTCATTCTTATAGTAGAATGGCCAGCTAAAAAAAAAATAGAAGAAACAAAGATTTATTTTTTGTTGTTGTTTTTGTTTTTGAGACCAAGTCTCACTCTGTTGCCCAGGCTGGAGTGCAGTGGCACAATCTCGGCTCACTGCAACCTCTGCCTCCCAAGTTCAAGTGATCCTCCTGCCTCAGCCTCCCAAGTAGTTGGGATTACAGGTGCCCACCACCACGGTGTGGTGCCTGGCTAATTTTTGCATATTTGGTAGAGATGGGGTTTCGCCATGTTGGCCAGGCTGGTCTCAAACTCCTGACCTCAGGTGATCCACTTTAGTCTCCCAAAGTGCTGAGATTACAGGCATAAGCCACGCACCTGGCCTAAAGCAAAGATTTAGAAAATCATGTAATCATGGTAATTGTTGATTCAGGCAAGAATAATCAATAGATGTGAAAATTAGTGGGTATGTGATTTTCGAAAAACAGGATGTTTACGTAGTCTCAAAAGTATCTCTTTATAAATTACTGATTAATTACAAAGGGAAAAATAATAACTTTACAGTGAAGAAATTTGATAGACACCACCTTAAACCAAGTGATCAAAGTTAACCTCACCCTAGGAATGGTATAAATCACCAAGTCTTTCCTGAGGGGTGCACTGAGCAGAATACATCACTCACGCAGTATCCCTTCTCTAAATGCACAACCTGAATGGAATCACAAGAAAACTTCAGACAACTCTCAATTAAAGGAAATTTTACACAAATCGCTGGCCTGTACTCCTAAAAAATGTCAGGCCATTCTAACTGGCATGAGATGGTATCTCATTGTGGTTTTGATTTGCATTTCTCTAATGACCAGTGATGATGAGCTTTTTTTCATATGTTTGTTGGCCGCATAAATGTCGTCTTTTGGGAAGTGTCTGTTCATATCCTTCACCCACTTTTTCATGGGGTTGTTTGTTTTTTTCTTGTAAATTTGTTTAAGTTCCTTGTAGATTCTGGCGATCATTAAAAAGTTAGGAAACAACAGATGCTGGAGAAGATGTGGAGAAATAGGAACGCTTTTACACTGTTGGTGGGACTGTAAACTAGTTCAACCATTGTGGAAGACAGTGTGGTGATTCCTCAAGGATCTAGAACCAGAAATACCGTTTGACCCAGCAATCCCATTACTGGGCATATACCCAAAGGATTATAAATCATTCTATTATAAAGACACATGCACACATATGTTTATTGCAGCACTGTTCACAATAGCAATGACTTGGAACCAACCCAAATGCCCATCAATGATAGACGATAAAGAAAATGTGGCACGTATGCACCATGGAATACTATGCAGCCATAAAAAAGGATGAGTTCATGTCCTTCGCAGAGACATGGATGAAGCTGGAAACCATTATTCTCAGCAAACTAACACAGGAACAGAAAACCAAACACTGCATGTTCTCACTCATAAGGAGGAGTTGAACGATGAGAACACATGGACACAGGGAGGGGAACATCACACACCGGGGCCTGTTAGGGAATGGGGGGCTAGGGGAGGGATAACATTAGGAGAAATACCTAATGTAGATGACAGGATGATGGGTGCAGCAAAACACCATGGCACATATATACCTATGTAACAAACCTGCATGTTCTGCACATGTATCCCAGAACTTAAAGTATTAAAAAAAAAAATTATCTGGGTGTGGCAGTGGGCAAAAACAAAACAAAACAAAAAGGTAAGGCCAGGTGCCATAGCTCATGCCTGTAATCCTAGCACTTTGGGAGGCCCATGCTGGTGGATCACTTTGAGCTCAGGAGTTTGAGACCAGCCTGGCCAACATGGTGAAACTTCATCTCCGCTAAAAATACAAAAATTAGCCAGGCATGGTGGCTCACACCTGTAATCCTAGCTACTTGGGAGGCTGAGATTGTAGGTTGCTTGAGCCAAGGAAACAGAGGTGGCAGTGAGCCGAGATGGCTCTGCCACCGCAGTCCAGTTTTAGCAAAGGGAGCTAAAGAGACATGTGTACTAAATGCAATGTGTCATCCAGGATTAGATACGGACCAGAAAAAAAGGCATTGTTGTAAATAAAGGACATTGTTGGGACAATTAGCAAATTTTGAATGTAGATTATAGGTTAAATTATTAGTGTTAAATTTCCTGATTTTGATAATTATACTGTGCTTATGTAAGAGAATATCCTTGTCCTTAAGAAATGCACTCTGAGGCCGGGTGCGGTGGCTCACACCTGTAATCCCAGCACTTTGGGAGCCTGAGGTGGACAGATCACTTGAGGCTAGGAGTTTGAGATCAGCCTGACCAACATGGCAAAACCCCATCTCTACTAAAAATACAAAAACTAGCCAGGTGTGGTGGCACATGCCTATAGTCCCAGCTACTCAGGAGGCTGAGGCATGAGAATCACTTGAACCTTGGAGGCGGAGGTTGCAGTGAGCTGGGATCGTGCTACTGCACTCCAAGCCGGGGTGTCAGAGCAAGACTCTCCCCACGCCCCCACCCCCCTGGCAAAAAAAAAAAAGAAAAGAAAAAAAAAAAGAAAAGAAATGCACCTGAAGTATTTAGGGGCTAAACAGTATACTCTGCAGTTTACTCTCAAATGATTCAAATTATATGGATAGGTAGATGGGTGGAGGGATAATAGGTAAGTAGGTAGATAGATAAATAGATAGCCAGACATAGAGATAGATGGGAAAAAAAAACTATTAAAGCAGTTGTGACAAAATATTAAAAACTGGTAAATCTGGATGAAGTATATATGAGTTATTTGTACTACTCTTACATCTTTTCTGTGAGTTTGAAATTATTTGAAAATTTCAAAACAATTATAATCAGAGGAGGAAGCACAGGGCTGTATTTTATACTGTAGTTTCTGAATGAACTCTGAATGATTACATCCAGATACTTACTAGGGCCACCAGGAAAAAACATGCTAGCCTTTGGACTAGGTGTGGCTGTGATAGACATGATCCTGCTAACTACTGCTAGAAAAAATGGCTTTAACTCAACTAATCCAAAACCAAAATCATATTTTATGGATGACTGTTGCATTTCACCACCTTATAACTAAAAGTTGGATATAATAGTTTTGCTCATTGTTTCCTGGTGAACCTCATTGTTACCTTCTAAGAATGTCCACTAGGAAGCTACACATAGCTTATGTTATCTAGATACAAAATCCATTCCAATGTATCTATTGGGTGTGGAGGAGACTGTTAGTGCTATCTGAAAATCCATGTGCTCCTCCATATTTTCTCAGTCCTGTGCACCTGGGTGGTGTCACAGGATTAATTCTTGCCAAAAGAACATAAACGGAAGTGATGTGTCACTTTTACTCTGAGGCAGTTGAGTGCCCATGTGCCTTCTTGTTCCACCTCTTCCCCTTTAGCTGAACCTGTAGAGGTCATGGGGTGAGGTGGCAGAACCATAAAATGAAAGCAGCTTGAATCCCTGAGTCACCACTTCAGGGAGAGTTCTCTGGAAAACCACCTGATCAGCACCAAACCTTACAGGAGCAAGAAATGTTATTGCATTATTTATTTTGTTATATTGTTAAGATTTTAGGTTAATTCGTTCATTCAAGATAGCCATATTGACTTACTATTCCTCTTTCTCTTCCCTCTTGTTCCTTTTTCTTGTCTTTAAAAAACATTATTATTACCATTATTATTGTTATTATTTTCTTGTCTTCAGGCAGGGCACGGCCAGTGAGATCTATAAGGTTGGTACCAAGGAGGCACCCAGCAGAGTTAGGAAGTTGGTTACATACGGGGGTAATAAGCAAGTAAGTAAACGTATTGAAGATAATGAAAGCCAGGTTTATTATCTCTGTCAGAGAAGGGGGTTACAAATGTGGAAAGAAAAATAGACTGGAATGAACCCTGTGGTGTTGTGATTTGAAGATTTGAAATTGGAGATATCAGTGTGAACTCATGTGGTTTTTTGTTTTGTTTTGTTTTTTTCTTAGAGTCTCACTCTGTCACTCAGGCTGGAGTGCAATGGCATGATCTCTGTTCACTGCAACATCTGCCTCCAGGGTTCAAGCGATTCTGCTGCCTCAGCCTCCTGAGAAGCTGGGATTACAGGTGCGTACCACCACACCCAGCTAATTTTTCTATTCTTGGTAGAGTCAGGGTTTCACCATGTTGGCCAGGCTGGTCTCGAGCTCCTGACCTCAAGCAATCCCCCTGCCTCGGGCTCCCAAATTGTTGGGATTACAGACGTGAGCCACTGTGCCCATTCAGAACTCATGGTTTTTAAAAGAAAAGTTAGATAGACAGAGATAGAGAGATAGATAGATAGATAGATAGATAGATAGATAGATAGATAGATAGATAGATGATAGGATAAAGATGGATGGAGATAAATGGATGACAGATAAAGATAGATATAGATTGATGGATGATAGAGATAGATCAGATAGATGGAGATGAATGATAGAGATGGATAGAGATAAGTGGATGACAGAGATATAGATCAATGGATGACAGAGATAGATGATAGATAGATAGATAGACAGACAGATAGATAGATATGCATGATAGAGATGCATAGACAGAAATAAATGGATGAGGCTGGGCATGGTTGCTCACACCTGTAATCCCAGCACTTTGAGAGGCCGAGGTGGGCGGATCACCTAAGGTCAGGAGTTAGAGACCAGCCTGGCCAACATGGTGAAACCTCGTCTTTACTAAAATACAAAAATCTAGCCTGGTGTAGTGGCAGGTGCCTGTAATCCCAGTTACTTGGAATGCTGGGGCAAGAGAATCGCTTGAACCCAGGAGGTGGAGGTTGCAGTGAGCCGAGATTGTGCCACATTGCACTTCAGCCTGGGCGACAAGAGCAAGACTCCGTCTCAAAAGAAAAAAAAAAAAAGAAATTGGCCGGGCATGGTGGCTCACGCCTCTAATCTCAGCACTTTGGGAGGCCAAGGCAGGCAGATCAACTGAGGTCAGGAGTTTGAGACCAGCCTGACCAACATGGAGAAACCCTGTCTCTACTAAAAATACAAAATTAGCTGGGCATGTTGGCACATGCCTATAATCCCAGCTACTCGGGAGGCTGAGACAGGAGAATTGCTTGAACCCGGGAGGCAGAGGTTGTGGTGAGCGGAGATTGTGCCATTGACCTCCAGTCTGGGGAACAAGAGCAAAACTTTGTCTCAACAAAACAAAACAAAACAAAACAAATGGATGACAGAGATAGATGATAGATATAGAGAGATGGATGATAGATAGAGATGATAGAGAAATAGATGGCGATAGACAGATAGATAGATAGATAGATAGATAGATAGATGTAGAAGTAGATGTGCACATTATACAGTTGGCCCTCCACATCCATGGGTTCTGCATCCATGGGTTCAGCCAGCTACGGATCAAACATATTAGGAATAAAAAATAACAATACAACAATAAAAAAACACAAATAAAAAATACAGTATAACAACTATTTACGTAGCATTTACATTGTAGTGCATATTATAAGCGATCTAGAGATTAAAATATACCAGAGGATGTGTGTAGGTTATATGCAAATGCTATACCATTTTATGTAAGGCTCTTCTTGAGCATATGCAAGTTTTGGTATCTGTGGGGCAGGAGAGTGGTGGGGGGCAGTCCTGGAACCAATCCCCCACTGATACGAGGGACAACTGTACATGCATTATGTATATGTGTATGTATATATATATCCCCTGAAAGAGCCTAGAGGCAACAGCTTTGCAAAAGCAATGAGCATATTTTGCTCCCAGATCTTGGTTTTTAGATGCTGTTCTCCTCTAAAAGAGACAAGAGCACTTTGGAGAAATGGCTGATTCCAAGGCTGAGGGGAGTAGAAAAAAGTATAAGCTTAGCTAGGAACATCTTGCTGTGCCAGGAAGTAAGGAAGTGGTTAAAAAGTGATGAGGGACAGATGCAACAGCTCACGCCTGTAATCCCAGTGCTTTGGGAGGCCAAGGCAGGAGGACTGCTTGAGCCCAGGAGTTCAAGGCTGCTGTTGTGAGCTATGATCACACCACTGCACTCAGCCTGGGCAACAGAGCAAGATTCTGTCTCCTAAAAAAAAAAAAGATTTGTCAAAAGAATAAAGGATCAGATTAAAGCGGTGCCCACTGGCCAAATATGAAACAATATGAGCATCAAAGTAAATAATGTTAGTGTTAGATTATAACACTTGAATTAAATTAAGATTCATTAATCAATACTGATAAAAATAAATAAAAAATGAACTAAATAAATGTAGAGAAAGAAGGCACTTCCTTACAGTGGAATACCAACTTCTAAATGTAGAAGGATTGATGGAGTTAAAAAATTACCACCTGGCAATCATCACAGTACTAGTTGATTCAGGCAAGAATCATTGATGGATGTAAAAATTAGGGGGTGAAATTGTGCTGAACAGAATACTTACATGGTCTCACAGTATCTCCCCATAAATTATTTATAAATAACACAGAAAAATAGTAACTTTACAATGAAGGAACCTGGCCGCCAACCCCTTGATCAAATGATCAATGTTCACCTCACCAGTAATAGAACAAATCAATATCATGTACTTCTTGAAATGATATGCCAAGAAGAACAAAGCATCCCTTCTATGATATTCTTGCCTAATGCATAACCTAAATCTGATCGTGGGAAAACATCAGAGAAACCCAAATTGAGTAATATTCTCCCAAATAAATGTCCCGTACTCTTCAAAAATGCCAAGGTCATGAGTGGCAAAGAAAGATTAGAAGAACTGCTTCAGACTGAAGAAGGATAAAGGGACATGAAAATCACACTATGTGTGTTCCTGGATAATAGACTAAAATAAGAAGTAATTTTGTCTTGTTTTGATTTGTTTTTGCCATAAAGGACATTATTGGGAAATTTGGAGGATTTGGTAGCGTTCTATCCATGTTAATCTTGATGTTGATGGTTGTGCTTGGTCCTTCAGGAAAGTATTTAAGGGTTATGCCGTGTCATGTATTTAACTTAACTCTCAAATGATTCAGGAAAAATATGTATATGTGGGTGTATGTATGTAGGTATACATTTTTTATATGTGTACAATCTGTATATCTATATATGGGTATATATATGTATCTCTATGTGTGTATATATATGTGTATATATTTATTATAAATATGTATATAGATGGAAGATAGAAAGAGAGAAGAGAGAGAGGGAAAGACAGAGAGAGAGAGAATGATAAAGCAAATATAGTAAAATGTTAACATCAGGGAAGCTGGGTGAAGGGTTACAGAAATTCTTTTTACTATTCCTGCATCTTTTCCGTAGCATTGAAATTACTTCTAGCCAGGTGTGGTGGTGGATGCCTGTAACCCCAGCTATTCGGGAGGCTGAGGCAGGAGAATCATTTGAACCCGGGGAGGTGGAGAAGGCGGAGGTTGTGGTGAGCCGAGATCATGCCACTCTACTCCAGCCTAGATGACAGACTGAGACTCCACATCAATAAAAATAAAAATAAAAATAAATAAATAAATAAATGAAACCCTAAAATATGAAAAATAAAAGATTGAGAATTTTCCCATTAAGGATGAAAGCTGATCCTATGGGAGTGAAGGAGATTACTGGGAAGAGAATGTTAAAAAAGAGGTCAAAGAGAACTTTGAAAATATTCACAGTACTCTCAACTAGATGTTCAGTAAATATTAAGTAATTTTAAATAGATAGCCTAGTTTAACCTGGCTAATACATTGGGTTTTTAATTATTGAAATCTAAAGACTGTCTTGCTTCTATTTTTCCTAGAATATTTACATATTTTAATAATCATGCTACAATAAACATCTTAACAGTCAAAACACATCTCTAACTTCTTTTCCAATTACCCTGGAACCACTGTCATAAAGCAAACTCCCAAATCTTTCAACAAAAAAATTTTTTTTTTTTTTTGAGACAGAATCTCGCTCTGATAGTGCAGTGGTGCTATCTTAGCTTACTGCCACCTCCATCTCCTGAGTTCAAGCGATTCTCCTGCCTCAGCCTCCCGAGTAGCTGGGACTATAGGCCCATGCCACCACGCCTGGCTAATTTTTTGTATTTTTAGTAGAGACGGTGTTTCACCGTGTTAGCCAGGATGGTCTTGATCTCCTGACCTCGTGATCTGCCCACCTCAGCCTCCTAACATGCTGGGATTACAGGTATGAGTCACTGAGCCTGGCCCTCATCAAATTTTTCAAGATATGTGGCATTATCTTGCCTCATTTCTGATTTACTTTTTTCAATGGTATTTCTTTTCTTTTTTTTTTTTTAGACTGAGTTTTGCTCTCGTTGCCCAGGCTGGAGTACAGTGGCATGGTCTTGGCTCACTGCAACCTCCGCTTCCCACGCTCAAGTGATTCTCCTGCCTCAGCCTTGTGAGTAGCTTGGATTACAGGCACCTGCCACCACACCCGGCTAATTTTTGTATTTTTAGTAGAGACAGCGTTTCACCATGTTGACCAGGCTGCTCTTGAACTCCTGACCTCAGATGATCCACCCACCTTGGCCTCTCAAAGTGCTGGGATTACAGGCATGAGCCACCACACCTGGCCAGATATTTCTTTTTCTTTTCTTTTTTTTTTTTTTTTTTGAGATGGAGTCTCGTTGTACGGGCAGGAGTACAGCAGTAAGATCTTAGCTCACTGCAACCTCCACCTCCTGGGCTCAAGTGATTCTCCTTCCTTAGCCTCTCAAGTAGCTGGGACCACAAACGCGCACCACCATGCCCGGCTAATTTTTTTTCATATTTTTTTTGGTAGAGACGGGGTTTCACCATGTTGGCCAGGCTGGTCTCAAGCTCCTGACCTCAAGTGATCCACCAGCCTTGGCCTTACAAAGTGCTGGGATTATAGGCGTGATCCACCGCACGCGGCAGATTTCTTTTTTCTTTTTTTTAAACTGAGCACTTTTTATATTTATGGCAAACTGGGTAATTTAAACTGCTGTCTCATTTTACAGGAGAGACACCCCTCTCAAGCTCGTTCCACATGCTGTCACTCATGCTGATCTTGGAATTGCTTAGATCATTGGTTTCAAAACATGGTTGATTATAAGATCTGTGATCTTTTGCCTGGGGATCTTTTTTTTATTATTATTTTTATTTTTCTGAAATGGAGTATGGAGTCTTGCTCTTGTCGCCAAGGCTGGAGTGCAATGATGTGATCTCAGCTCACTACAACCTCCGCCTCCCAGGTTCAAGTGATTCTTCTGCCTCAGCCTCCCAAGTAGCTGGGATTATAGGTGCACACCACTGTGCCTGGCTAATTTTTGTATTTTTAGTAAAGACAAGGTTTCACCATGTTGGCCAGGCTGGTCTTGAACTCCTGACCTCAGGTGATCCACCTGCCTCAGCCTCCCAAAGAGTTGGAATTACAGGCATGAGCCACCACGTCCAGCTTTGCCTGGGGATCTTTTAAAAATGGCAGATTCCAGGACACTTCATCAGCCTTAGTAAAATAGAATCTTTTGAAGCCTAAAACCATCTGTGTGTTGGCAGGCGCTTTAATGAGAAATCAGATTTGGGAACCTTCACTTGTGATGGCCAGGCCTCACTCAAAAGCTCTCTTAAGCTTATGGATTATAATCACTGAGTGACTAAAGTTGCCACATATGCATATACCTTCTGTAGGGACTATTTTAGGGTCTGTCATATCTACATATGCTTCCCCATTAGCGGACAAACACTATTCTACGACTGCAATGGCAGAAAGAAGATTTCAAGATATTAAGAAGGAAGAAACTGGGCAAAAGAATTCACATGCCTATTATTTCCTATAAAATACAATGTCCGCTGGGTGCTGTGGCTCACGCCTATAATCCAGCACTTTAGGAAGCTGAGCTGGGTGGATCACCTGAGGTCAGGAGTTCAAGACCTACCTGGCCAACATGGCGAAACCCCGTCTCTACTAAAAATACAAACAATTAGCCAGGCGTGGTGGTGGATAGCTGTAATCCCAGCTATTCAGGAGGCTGAGGCAGGAGGCTTGAACTCGGCAGGCGGAGGTTGCAGTGAGCCGAGATCACGCCACTGCACTCCAGCCTGGACAAAAGGAGCGAAACTCCATCTCAAAACAAAACAAAAATAAAATAAATAAAAAATACAATGTCCCTGAATATGCAAGAATAACTTCATTGCTTTCAACCCCTTGCACAAACATGGATGAATTCAAGAGTCTGAACCTCAGCCCCAGAGCTGGGTCTGCTCTCAAGGCTGAACTTAGGATACCCTTCAGAAAAAGGATAGGGGCATTTTGTCTTTCTAACACTGTCCAGAATGGAAATTATGGCCCCATTAAAAAAAAAAAAAAAAAAGGCTGGGATCAGTGGCTCATGCCTGTAATCCCAGCATTTTGGGAGGCCAAGGCAGGCGGATCACCTGAGGTCAGGAGTTCAAGACCAGCCTGGCCAACATGGCGAAACCCCATCTCTACTAAAAATACAAAATTAGCCGGGCATGTTGACACAGGCCTATGATCCCAGCTACTCGGGAGGCTGAGGCAGGAGAATCGCTTGAACCTGGGGGCAGAGGTTGCAGTGAGCCAAGATCATGCCACTTCACTCCAGCCTCAGCAAAAGAGCAAAATTCCATCTCAAAAAACAAACAAACAAACAAACAAAAAACAGGCCAAACACGGTTGCTCATGACTGTAATCCCAGCATTTTTGGAGGCCGAGGCGGGTGTATCACTTGAGCTCAGGAGTTCGAGACCAGCCTAGCCAACATGGTGAAACCCCATCTCTACTAGAAATACAAAAAATTAGCTGGGTGTGGTAGCCCACGCTTGTAATCCCAGCTACTTGGGAGGCTGAGGCAGGAGAATCCCTTGAACCTAGGAGGCAGAGGTTGCAGTGAGCTGAGATCACTCCATTGCACTCCAGCCTGGGTGACAGAGCGAGACTCAGTCTCAAAAAAAAAAAAAAAAAAAGAACCAAGATTCCTAATCAAAAAAGACAATAACCAAGGTGTTAGTGGATATTACTCATTTTTTCCCTCAGGGTAGATATGAAAAGGGTTATCATGAGGGGCTTTGGTCTACCTTGCATAATTTACTAGAGCTATACCAGGAATTATTTAAGGATTTTCTTGTTATTCTCCATGTTAGAAACGATCCTTGTATCTACAAGTGTGGCTGAGCGCAGTGGCTCATGCTTGTAATTCCAGCACTTTGGGAGGTGGAGGTGGGTGGATCACCCAAGGTCAGGAGTTCGACACCAGCCTGGCCAACATGGTGAAACCCCGTCTCTACTAAAAATACAAAAATTAGCCAAGCGTGGTGGTGCATGCCTGTAATTCCAGCTACTTGGGAGGCTGAGAATGGAGAATCACTTGAACCCGGGAGGCAGAGGTTGCAGTGACCCAAGATTGCACCATTGCACTCCAGCCTGGGCAACAAGAGTGGAAACTCTGTCTGAAAAAAAAAAATCTACAAGTGCATCCTTGACCTCTAGCTCTAAGTTTACACATGTCTGTTGGCAAAGTTCCACTTGGATGTCCTAACGTCTCAAATTCCAACAACCTTGACTTTATCTCTCAAATATGGTTCTTGGTTAGGATTGGCCACAAGGGAAATCTGTGAAGATAGGAAAGGCAGAAGTGAAGCAGCAGCCATTACAGTCTGAAGGTCAGTCTAGGACACTAGGCACATCTCACGCACATTGTTGCTCATCTGCTGGCGGGGGAAGTAGCTAAGTCTAGAGCTCTTGCAGTTCCTACTGAATCTTCTTCAGTTTCTGCAAGTCTGGGTGAGACGCAGGTGCAGCGCATGGCTCCTATAAGCACCTGCACCAGGCTCCTGCAGGCACCTGCCTCATTGAGGTGTAAGTGATAAGAGACAGATGCTCAGTCTAGTTTATCCCCATGAGATCCAGATTCTCTTTGTGGGCTCCAGTTTGTACCTGCCCACGTTCACTCTAGCTTTTCTGCCTAATGGTAAGCAGTACTGATTTACAGAAATTTCAAGACCAATACCAGACACAGAGATGTTAGACTCCTACATAGACCTTTTCCCATGCTCACAATTTCATGAGACTTAACCCCTAAAAAAAAAAAAAATCTCTTATTCCACATGACTTATACTGCTTATACTTCTCTGGTCAAACCCTGAAACAGACAATGGTATTGGAAACAATTCCAGGAGAACAAAGCTTTAAGAATGGGTTCCCTGAATTTGTTCTTGGTTATCTGGATTGGTTCTCTGATCTGATTATATTTAAACACCTTGCAAGATAACTACCTCAGGGGAGGCCATTAAAGGTATAACAAAGAAGAGACTAACCTCCCCAGTCAAAGAAGGAAGGACTGGCCGGGTGTGGTGGCTCAAGTCTGTAACCCCAGCACTTGGGGAGGCCAAGGTGGGCGGATCACTAAAGGCCAGGAGTCTGTTTGAGACCAGCCTGGGCAACATGGCAAAACTTGGTCTCTACAAAAATTAGCTGGGCGTGTTGGCGCACGCCTGTAATTCCAGCTACTCTAGAGGCTGAGGCAGGAGAATCACTCGAACCTGGGAGGCAGAGGTTGCACTGAGCTGAGATCATGCCACTGCACTCCAGCCTGGGCGAGAGAGCAAGACTCCATCTCAACAAATAAAACATAAATAAAAGAAAGAAGGGCTGTTTTTACTGGCAAAAAAATGTTCAACAGAATTTAGGGATTCATGATCCTGATGTC
This sequence comes from Pongo abelii, assembly GCF_028885655.2. Classification (NCBI taxonomy): domain Eukaryota; kingdom Metazoa; phylum Chordata; class Mammalia; order Primates; family Hominidae; genus Pongo; species Pongo abelii. Next base: position 97,144,138 of record NC_071995.2, read on the forward strand.
ATCATAATCTGTCCATGTTTCCCTTTTCCAAAATTTGGGATTTTACCTTCACTCCAAAAAATGCCCCAACTTTAACAGGAGACCCTATGAGATTGGAAATTCATTTTGCATTGTAACTCAGTTAGATGTTGAGTTTGGCTTTTAGAAAGTACAGCCTTGCAAATACAGGAAGGTAATCATACAAGCTTTAGTCAATGAGAAAGGCAACACTGTTGTCTATGGCATGCATTAGCAAAAACAATGCCCTAAATTATTACCTGTAATCAAGTGCCTAAAGAAGGCAAGGCTGGCTGGGCGCGGTGGCTCACGCCTGTAATCCCAGCACTCTGGGAGGCTAAGGCGGGCGGATCACGCGGTCAGGAGATCGAGACCATCTTGGCTAACATGGTGAAACCCAGTCTCTACTAAAAATACAAAAAAAATTAGCTGGGCGTGGTGGTGGGTGCCTGTAGTTCCAGCTACTTGGGAGGCCGAGGCAGGAGAATGGTGTGAACCCGTGAGGTGGAGCTTGCAGTGAGCCAAGATCACGCCACTGCACTCCAGCCTGGGCAACAGAGCAAGACTCTGTCTCAAAAAAAAAAACAAAGAAGGCAAGGTGTTGGGTTGACCAAGCAGATGCTTTGGGTTGGTTGGCTTCTTCTAATTATGTTGGATAACTGGGGGAAAGAAAATGATAACTTAGGGCTTTTACTTCTCAGTTCAACATCAGATAAAGGACCAGAAAGCCTTGACTACTTTTTTTGTGTGTTTGTTTTTTGAGATGGAGTCTCGCTCTGTTATCCAGGCTGGAGTGCAGTAGCACAATCTCGGCTCACTGCAACCTCTGCTAGCCTCCTGGCTTCAAGCGATTCTCCTGCCTCAGCCTCCTGAGTAGCTGGGACTACAGCCGTGTGCCACCACGCCCAGCTAATTTTTGTATTTTTAGTAGAGACAGGGTTTCACCACCCTGGCCAGGCTGGTCTTGAAGTCCTGACCTCGTGATCATCCACCTCGGCCTCCCAAAGTGCTGAGATTACAGGCATGAGCCACCATGCCTGGCCGCCTTGACTGCTTTGCTGTATCTGCAAGATTGTACTTTCTAAAAATCAAACTCAAAATCTAATTCTGAATTACAATGCAAGTTGAATTCCCAATCTCATAGTGTTTAAAATTAGGGCAATGTTTTGAGCAGAAGTTAGACCCAAAATTTTGGAATAGTGACACCTGGGCAGATTATGATACCACTAAGACCATGAACCCCTATATTCTTTTTTTTTTCTTTTTTGAGACAAGATCTCTATCTGTTGCTTAGGCTGGAATACAATGGCGCGATCTCGGCTCACCGCTACCTCTGCTTCCCAGGCTCCAGTGATCCTCCCTCCTCAGCCTCTTTCGTAGCTGGGACTACAGGGGCATGCCACTATGCCTGGCTATTTTTTTTTTTTTTTTTTTAGAGACGGGGTTTCACCATGTTGTCCAGGCTGGTTTTTAACTCCTGGACTCAAGAGATCCACCAACCTCGGCTTCCCAAAGTTCTGGGATTATAGGCGTGAGCCACCACGCCCAGCCAGAACCCCTAAATTCTGTTGAGCCTCCTTGTCAAAGAAGCCCTTCCTCTCCTGTCTGAGGAGATTAGGTTCCTCGTCCCTGTGAAATCTGTAATGGCCTCACCTGAGGTGGTTGCCTGGCAGGATCTGCTGATTCTTCGTAAAACCTACTGTCCACTTTGGGAGGCCGAGGGAGGTGGATCACCTGAGGTTGGGAGTTCGAGACCAGACTGACCAACATGGAGAAACCCCATCTCTACTAAAAATACAAAATTAGCCAGGCATGGTGGCGCATGCCTGCAATCCCAGCACTTAGGGAGGTCGAGGCAGGCTGATCACCTGAGATCAGGAGTTCGAGACTAGCCTGGCCAACATGGCAAAATCCCGTCTCTACTAAAAATACAATAATTAGCTGGGCGTGGTGGCATGTACCTGTAATCCCAGCTACTAGGAAGGCTGAGGCAGAAGAATCACTTGAACCCGGGGGGCAGAGGTTGCAGTGAGCCAAGATCGCGCCACTGCACTCCAGCCTAGGCGACAGAGTGAGACTCTGTCTCAAAAAAATAAAAACAAAAACAAAAAAGTGTGCAAGATTTCTATTGATAGAAACCTGGGCAACATGTGTGGGGATGGAGACTAAGAATGTTGGGTGGGATGTGTGGTAGTCAGCCTCGAGGATGGCCCCACTGATCCCCGCCTCTTCTCCCATGCTGTATCTGGATTGGTTTCTGTGACCAATAGGATACAGCAGAAGTGATGATGTGTCACTTCTGAGATTTGGTTATAAAGGACGCAGCAGCTTCTGCCTTGGTTGCTCTCCTTCTTTCGTGATTTACCCAATCTGAGGAAGCAATGTTATGAGCAGCTGTATGGTGAGGACCACTTGTCCAGGAACTGAAGTTTTCTGCCAATAGCCAAGTCTTGAAAGCTTGGAAGCAGATCCTCCATCCCCAGCTGATGAGTGATCCTGAGCTAGGACCACTCAACGAAGCCACACTCACTTTCCTGACCCTCAGAAAATGTGAGCTGATAAGTGTTTGTTGTTGTATGCCTATTAGTTTTGGGGTAATTTGAGGGCCTGTTTGGAGGTTCTACCTGGAGAGCATAGCTACTCATATACCCTTGACTGAAGAATGGTCCTTCTCTATCGGGGAAGTTCGTCTTCTTTGATCTAGCGCGCAGCTTTGGGAGCGATGCACGTGGAGCAGTGAGGGAAGAAGGGGACATGAGCTTAGGCAGCCAGATCAGCCGAATCAACCCTGGCCATCGGTGGGGTGACAGACGTCACAGCCAGATCGCCCTCATATCATTTTGGGGTAATTTGATAGGCAGCAATAACTAAAATAGAATAGAAGGAATATAATAGTAAATCAAGGCAAATCTATTAATACGGATACAATACACAGAGTGTCTCAGTTCATTGTTTTAGTTCAGATGGCTGGGAGTGACTCTAATTGTCTGGCTGAAATTTAAGTTCAATGGTGGCCTATACTTAATGAAATTAAAAAGCCAGACTTCCTTAGTACACCAAATAGGAAGGTATTGACAAAGACTCTCCTTGATCTAACTTTAGTCAGGCTTCTCTGAAACTTTTTTTGATTAGGCCCCATCTTGGGGCATGTCCGCTAAAAGCCCAGTCATAGCAAGAATCCCCCACTCTTGATATCTGATCACCCCCCATATTTGATCAAATTCTTCATCTTCCACTTTCCCCCAGGTGATATCTGATCACTCTGGCTTGCCTTCAGCAAGAATCTTATTAGATTTCTTTAGCACAAATTATCCTACCGTTTTAGTAATTTTTTTTTTTTTTGAGACAGAGTCTCACTCTGTTGCCCAGGCTAGAGCGCAGTGGCGTGATCTCAGCTCACTGCAAATTCCGCCTCCCGGGTTCAAGCGATTCTCCTGCCTCAGCTGGGATTACAAGTGCATGCCACCATGCCAGGCTAATTTTTTGTATTTTTAGTAGAGACAGGGTTTCACCGTGTTAGCCAGGATGGTCTCAATCTCCTGACCTTGTGATCCATCCGCCTTGGCCTCCCAAAGTGCTGGGATTACAAGTGTGAGCCACCACGCCCGGCCCCTTTTAGTAATTTTCTATACATCGGCACTCTCCCTGCATCCTGCTCCTTAATGATAAATTCCCGTTTATTTTTGTTGCATTTGGAGTGGAGCCCAATCTCTCTTGCCCACTGCAAAACCCTATTGCAGCTGTTCCTACATCTATCATGATAGTCCTGAATAAAATCTGCCAACTGTCTTTAACAAGTGTCAGAATAATTGTTTTTTTAATAGTGTCCAAAAGTTTAGAGTGATTACAATGCTAGAATAGATTTATTATTTTAAGATATGCTCATCCACCTCCTAATTCTCTCAAGAGTCCAGAGGACAATCCCTTGTCAAGGGCATGAGAAATACATTTATAAGAAAAGCCCCAGCATTCTATGTAGTAGCCATTCATTGCAAACCAGGAATGATGATGGGAATTGCTATCATCAAACTGGAGCTCCCTAAATTCAATGAGATTCTGGGATGGAGGGTGATCTTTACTCACCAAAGACCAGTCAGGCGTGGTTACTGTAATGGACAACAGAAGCAATAATCAGAATGGTTTGATCTGTAGAGATCTTTGGCATTGTCTAATGGATCGTGGTCTCCTTAGAAATAAAATAAATGAGCAGCCTAATAAGTTAGTTATGTACAAGTGAAAAGACTCCTGATCTGGTGAACAGAAGTCTGATTTGAATCTCTACAGTGGAGAGTGTGGTCCTTCAGGCAATTTCCCTACTTGTGTCAGGCTGGAGGCCCAGAGCCTCTTGAATGTTAAGGAGGCCAAGCCCCTTGTCTTAGTCCATACCTGCTGCAATAGCATCACCTAAAGATGGATAAAAGGATTTTGTATCCTCTTTTGGGTAGAATTAGCTTGTTCACAATTGTCCAAAGGACAGCTGCTTCATGTTAGGTAGAAGCCTGATTTCGCTCTTTAGTTTTTGTCTGGAAGTTAAATATGATTACAAGAGGTGTTCATTGATGCCGTGTTGACAACAGATAGACTCTGGTACTTTTTTTGTTGCTGTTGTTAATTAGTTTTTATTTCATAATCATAAACTTAACTCTGCAATCTAGCTAGGTATGGAAGGGAACAAGGAAAACATAGAACCCAAAGGGAACTGCAGCACAAAGATTCTAGGATACTGCGAGCAAATGGGGTGGAGGGTGCTCTCCTGAGCTACAGAAGGAATGGTCTGGTGGTTAAGATAAAACACAAGTCAAACTTATTAGAGTTGTCCACAGTCAGCAATGTTGATCTTCTTGCTGGTCTTGCCATTCCTGGACCCAAAGCACTCCACGGTCTCCACAATATTCATGCCTTCTTTCGCCTTGCCGAAGACCACATGCTTGCCATCCAATCACTCAGTCTTGGCAGTGCAGATGAAAAACTGGGAACTGTTTGCGTTGGGTCCAGCATTTGCCATGGACAAGATGCCAGGACCTGTATGCTTCAGGATGAAGTTCTTGTCATCAAATTTCTCCCCATAGATGGACTTGCCACCAGTGCCATCATAGCATATGAAGTCTCCACCCTGACACATAAACCCTGGAACAATTCTGTGAAAGCAGGAACCCTTATAGCCAAATCCTTTCTCTCCAGTGCTCAGAGCATGAAAGTTTCCTGCTGTCTTTGGAAACTTGTCTGCGAACAGCTCAGAGGAGACGCGGCCCAAGGGCTCAATGTCGAAGAACACGGTGGGGTTGACCATGGCTGATAGTACGGGGCTCCTGGCGGCAGCGGTGTCTGCAAAGCCCAGTGGTGTTTTTTTACCATGTCAATTTAGCTAGGCTAGAACCACATTTTTCCTAGATTCCTTTCCCTGCATAGTTTTGGGTTAGGGTTAGCTATAAGAGAAATTTGTGCAGTTTGGAAGGCAGAAGTGGAGCAACAGTCATTACATTCTGAAGGTCACCAGCTCCCACATGGGGTAGGAGCTGGGCCTGCAGCTCCTTCAGTTACCACTGTATCTTCTAGATCAACTTCTGTGAGTTCTGGGCCACAAGCATGTGCAGCCCCACGGTGAAGGGTACCAGCTGTTCCAGCTGAAAAAATGTGCAGCAAAGGGTCACAGTATTGCCCAGTGCTGGGGGAAGGGAATAGGAAGATTCACTACAGTCATATATTTTTACATAATATTTGATTTTTTCATGACAAAGGATTTTTACATTAGAAAAGCACCATAAAGTTGAATTAACCAAAAAAGAGAGAGAAAGTCCAGACCCTTCAGTGACTGCCTCTGTCTACATAAGATCAGACTCCTCAGTCTGGTATGTGAGGCCCTGGACAATCAGGTGCTGGTGTACTTTTTTAACTTTATCTGTCACTACTTCCTTTCCTGTGCCCTCCACTCTGGAATTCTTCCTGGGACTGTAGGACTTTAGTTGGGCCAGAAGGGCTGGGTCTGGGATAGGGTTGCTTAGAGAGTGCTGTGATGCCGCAGCCTCAATGCTAACTTTTTTTTTTTTTCGAGCCAGAGTCTTGCTCTGTCGCCCAGGCTGGAGTGCAGTGGCGTGATCTCGGCTCACTGCAAGCTCTGCCTCCTGGGTTCACGCCATTCTCCTGCCTCAGTCTCCTTAGTAGCTGGGACTACAGGCGCCCGCCACCTCACCCGGCTAATTTTTTATATTTTTAGTAGAGACGGGGTTTCACAGTGTTAGCCAGGATGGTCTCGATCTCCTGACCTCGTGATCTGCCCGCCTCGGCCTCCCAAAGTGCTGGGATTACAGGTGTGAGCCACCACGCCGGGCCAATGCTAACTTTTTTTAGGTAACATCTTCTGTAGACTTTTAGACATTATCTCATTGAGTTCTCATAGACTCTGCAAGGTAAGTATTACTCCCATCCAGAACCAGACACCTGATTTGCAGGGTCCAGTGCAAACTAAAAAAAGCATGGCCCCTTGTTCATACATGTATTAAGAATTTCAAGCCGGGCATGGTGGCTCAGGCCTGTAATCCCAGCACATTGGGAGGCCGAGGTGGGCGGATCACCTGAGGTCAGGAGTTTGAGACCAGACTGGCCAACATGACGAAACCCTGTCTCTACTAAAAATAGAAAAATTAGCCGGGCGTGGTTGTGCACGCCTGTAGTCCCAGCTACTCCGGAGGCTGAGACAGGAGAATCGCTTGAACCCGGGAGGCGGAGGTTGCGGTGAGCTGAGATCGCCCCACTGCACTCCAGCCTGGGCGACAGAGCAAGACTCCATCTCAAAAAAAAAAAAAAAAATCAAAATGACAGCAGAGCATTAAATGAAGTGTAAGGCCATGTGTGACTGTACCAGTGTGAACCTATGAGGCCAGTCCCATCCCTATCTTACATCTAAGGAACAGGTACACAGAGATGAAGTAAATTCCCAAGGTTACTTTGTCAAGAGCTTGGAAAATATAAGAGCCAGAAAAGTCTAACAGGTTGAATCCCTATTAAACTCTCCCCAACTAAACTACGCCCCTCCCTGTTGAGCTGAATCTAATGAAAGCTTCCTAAATGTATTTATCACACACACGCACAATCTGCTATCAGTCACTTTCAGTAGTTCATCGCCGTAACATCTCAGGTGTTCAATGTTTCAACGTGTTCTGTAGATTATTGTGATAACGCGGCAAGCTGTCTTAAGACCTCTTGCTGCACATTTCTTTTTAAAATATTCTCCAGGAGTCTGATGAAAAATACAGACAACTTATGTTTAATGTCAATGGATGGAACTTATTTTAAAAAGTACTGTAATGGCAGAAGTTGTGACACAAAGTACTGCAGTGATGTTCTAACTCCAACACCTAAATATATTATCAAGCATTCGTGTTTGTTTTGTTTTTTAAGTGACTACTAGATACTGTGATTCACTTAAGTGAAGCGAACTGAAGCCCGTGGTCAAGGAGAGACACCTGAAAGTGAAGGGACAAAGCGAGCAGGATAAGAGCCCGAGCCCAGCCCCTCTCAAAAAATACAGACCCGGAACACGCGCCTGCGCAGAACGATTTCTCCTGCGCACAAGCCGGGCGGAAGAGCTGGGGCGGGCAGGGGCGGGAATAAGGTTGCTAGGAGAACGCGATGACGCTCGGGCTCGGCGCTCTTCTCCACCAATGGGCGACGCGTACTTGCAGTGACGCGCTGTTTGCGTCACGCCGACGACGCGCGAAGGGCACACATTTTAGGGGCCGGAGGACGTTCGGCCTCTGTGAGCCGCAGCCTTTCCAAGGGAGTGGTTGTGTGGTCGCCATCTTAGGGAGTGAGTGTGGCCGGGCCTTCCCCTGTGGCGGGTGTGGGGAGCGGAGCCCAGAGCCCCTGTGGGGCCGCTGCTTTGGCGGTGGGCCCAGCCGGGAGCAGCGTCTTTCGAAGGCCGCCGTGACCTCTTCAAGGGCGTGGAGGCGGGAAGGAAAAGGCCCCGGTTGGGGTTCCAGGGCGCCGGTAACATTAACCGGCGCTTCGCCTGTCCTCTAACCGTCGCTCCCTCTTCCCCTAGAAAGATGTTCTCGTCCGTGGCGCACCTGGCGCGGGCGAACCCCTTCAACACGCCACATTTGCAGCTGGTGCACGATGGCCTCGGGGACTTCCGCAGCAGTCCCCCAGGGCCCACGGGTCAGCCCCGCCGCCCTCGCAACCTGGCAGCCGCCGCTGTGGAAGGTGAGATCAGACCCTGCCCAATACAGTCGTGTGGTCTACTCGTGGTCCGCCCAGCGTTTGAGGCCTGGACCCGGCTTGCAGGACAGGGAAGGACGAGTCCAGCCCGCTGCATCGTAGGACGGCGCCCAGTTGCTTGCCCTGGGATATCGGCCTTTTCCACCATAGGCAGGTGTCAGGTACTTGGCCTTCCCTCAAGGGCGTGGAAGGGCTGAGGCCCTGTGTCCCTTCGTGACCTCCATGTCCCCGAGGGAAGAGAGGCCATGACTAGCTCCTTCTCTGCCTTGAGCTCGCTTGGTCAGCCAACTAAGTATTGGGTAAAGTCTCCTCCCGAAACTACTGACCACCCATAGTTCTACTAACTATATTACCTGTCCTTTGATTTGCCCTTAGTTTTCTTAAAAATAGTCGTTTCCTAAGTTTTATATTTGTCGACGCCAGGTCAGTCATTTTTGCACTTAATTGTATATGAGATAACTAGATGTCCTGTTTTCATGCGACTGGAGGAGGCAGCTTGCAGCCCTACATAGGCAATAGAAAGGAGATAATTGGTGGGCGTCCCTTTGGTGTGATTATCTCTTGGGATTCTTGGTGGTTGGGCCCAGCTTTAACTTAGTTGTGTGTGTTTTAAATCCTAGTGAAGTATGTACATACAGAGAAACCTGAAAACCGAATTGTAGGAGTCCCAAGAATGTTATCTACCTTGTGCCTGTAAAATCGAAAGATTTTTTTCTTTAAATCATTCATGTGCTTCTGTTATGTCTTTAGTATGGATAGAGAGTCCTTACTTACACTATCTGTCGTTCAGTTGAAAAGTTAAAGCTAACATTATTCGTGTATTAAATGTATTTGACTGCAGGAATTTATGCGTATCTGTTTTTATGTTACAGGAGTTCTTAAGTGGGGATAGTATTGGTTAGTGGCTAGGATAAGCTTTGAAGTTGTTTGCAAGCCTTTTACATGTCGAGTGATCTTTCTGAGTTTCGTTTGTACTTTGAAGTGTGCTCTTACCAGTGGTTAATAATTTGAAGTTTGACTTTAATTGTAAAATCCGTTAATGTAGAAAACTTTAAAAAAAATTAGTATGGCAGAATACGAGCTATTAATAGTATCAGATACAGAACCCTCATAATTTTTAAATGATCTGAATTTGGCAGTGAATTTTTTTTTTAAGCCACTTAATTGTGGCCAGAGCTATTCAGCTGTGATAATAGTATTTCACAGGGAAACATTTTCTTTCATTCCAGTGGCCTTAGTCATCTCTGAAGAAATACTTACTTGATTTTTTTTTTTTTTTCCAATCAGAGCAGTATAGCTGTGACTATGGATCTGGCAGATTCTTTATCCTTTGTGGACTTGGAGGAATTATTAGCTGTGGCACAACACATACAGCATTGGTTCCTCTAGATCTGGTTAAATGCAGAATGCAGGTTTGTTTTGCATGCTGGACTAGAGCATATTGAAGCATGACTGACTGTTAAGTTATAAGATATAGTCATCTACTAACAAGCTGTGTGGAAACCTAACTGTCCAGGAGGTAAGTTTATGACCAGTAACATGAGTTTTATATTAAAATGCATGGTGTGTCTTCTCTTACTACAGAGTACAGTTGTGAATTTGGCTCCGCGAAGTATTATGCACTGTGTGGCTTTGGTGGGGTCTTAAGTTGTGGTCTGACACACACTGCTGTGGTTCCCCTGGATTTAGTGAAATGCCGTATGCAGGTTTGTATTGAGATGACAACATTGAAAGTATCTTTCATGTGACTTAAATCTAAATAAAATCTTAAAGCACTTCACAAATGAGAATTTGAAGACATCACAACTGCTAGAAACTTCAGTAGGAAACCGAACTAGAATTTCTTTAAATTGTGGGCTTTATTTTGACTAGTGTTTTAAATCCAATAAATGCCTCTATTGTTTGAGTCAATTATTCACTCTTAGACTCTGGCTGTAAATGGCTCTTTGCTGCTGCTCTTCACTTCTGGCCGGAGTTCTTCAAGCTTACTAGTGCCCCAAATAGTCATTTTACAAGCACCTATGTGTTGGAGTGGGTAAACAAGTCTGTGTATTATGTGAAGTAACAATGTCCTTTATCTACTAATAAGACCAAGGCAAAGAGTACATGTAGCTTTATTTAAAGTGCTCTTAATATCTTAGTATGAAAATTTTGTCAGATTAGCCTCTTGTATATTTACATAACATTTTTAAATAATTTGAATATCTTTTAATTAAGATTATTGAAACAAAAACAAGACATCAAAAATTTATTTGTTCCACACAGGATTAGAAGTCTACTTACCTAAAAGAGAAATGAATTTGAAATATTAGGAGGGAGAGGAAGGTGATGTATACCATCCCTTCTAGTACTGACAGAAATAGATAAGCTTTTTCCCCCCCGCCATTAGTTAATGTAATGGATATGAAATGTACCTTTGCTAAAACATGTTATGCATGTCTTGAAGTGAATTTAGTTTATGTGCTTTTTTTAAAAACTTGTGTTTAGTTTGTTTAGTGTTCACAAAACTTTATGCTATAAGCTACTTAAAGAACTAGCATATGTTAGGAATACAGTTATATCTATTATCTAGACAGTAGCTTTTAAAAAGTAGGAGGTGGGCCAGGCATGGTCGCCCACACCTGAAATGCCAGCATTTTGGGTAGCCGAAGCGGATGGGTCACTTGAGGTCAGGAGTTTGAGATCAGAACTCAATCTAGCCAACATGGTGAAACCCCATCTCTACTAAAAATACAAAAATTAGCTGGGCATGGTGGCGCGCCTGTAGTCACAGCTACTTGGGAGGCTGAGGCAGGAGAATCGCTTGAACCTGGGAGGTGGAGGTTGCAGTGAGCTGAGATCACACCATGGCACCCCATCCTGGGCTACAGAGCAAGACTCAAAAAACAAACAAACAAAAAAAGTAGTAGGAGTTGGGTGGTAAGAAATCTCTTAAGAATCAGTTTTGTTATGTATTTTTGTTGAAATTTTACCCTCTTAACTATCACTCTAAGACTTAAGTTTGACACAGAAAGCTAGACCTTAATGTACAAAAGTTTCTATTTATAAAAGTAATCAAATGAACAATAATAAACAGTTCTAAGCATAAACTAATAAAAGTTATATGAATGTAGTTCCTCACTCAAAATATCTTAATATTTTCAGATGTCAGTTGACCTTGGATAACTGAAGCCACAGAAAATGAACCCTTGGATAAGGGAGAGCTACTGTATTTCTTTTTTTTTTTTTTTTTTTTATTTTGAGATGGAGTCTTGCTCTGCTGCCCAGGCTGGAGTGTAGTGGTGCCATCGTGGCTCACTGCAACCTCCGCCTCCCGGGCTCAAGCGATTGTCCTGTCTCACCCTCCCAAGTAGCTGGGATTACAGGTGCACGCCGCCATGCCCGGCTAATTTTTTGTATTTTAGTAGAAATGGGGTTTCCCTGTGTTGCCCAGGCTAGTCTTGAACTCCTGAGCTCAGGTAATCCACCTGCCTCGGCCTCCCAAAGTGCTGGGATTACAGATGTGAGCCGCCGTGCCTGGCAGGAACTACTGTAGTTACCTTTTGTGTAGTTGCTGAAATTTATTATGGAACCCAAACAAAAATAATCATGAGATTAAATTTTTATGTTAGCTGTTTGGCGCATTTAATTTTTTTTTTCTTGTTTTAAATAAAGGTGGACCCCCAAAAGTACAAGGGCATATTTAACGGATTCTCAGTTACACTTAAAGAGGATGGTGTTCGTGGTTTGGCTAAAGGATGGGCTCCGACTTTCCTTGGCTACTCCATGCAGGGACTCTGCAAGTTTGGCTTTTATGAAGTCTTTAAAGTCTTGTATAGCAACATGCTTGGAGAGGTATGTAATTAACTTTAAAATTGAACGTTCCGAGTGTTTAAAGACTTTCCGAGTGTTCTTAGATTTTTGTCTGTCCTGCCTTATTTTAGCACTGAAGAAAATGGTCCTACAAAGTGAGCAACTTGTTTTAAATCGTAAGCCTGTGTCAGCAGAGACAGGTTGATAAATAAAATGTATTTCATTAAATTACAATTCTCCTTTTAATATACTATCTTGTTTTCTAAGTAAGTTGGATTTTGAGTTTTTTAGAGAAAGGCTCTGGGACTCCTTTGCGTAGTTCCAGGGCTAACTGTACATGGCATCTAGATATTTTTTGAACATTCACGTTGTTCACATAGTTACGTGTTTTGTTAAGGAGGTTATGAGAGACCACATATATATTCCATATCATCCTGTGTTACTTTATAAAATGTCTGAAGCTTAGTTGTTTTCTAGAACTGTCACTTCAATTGAAAACCAATACGACAGCAATTCACGTCCCTTCCTTGTGTTTTGGATTTTAGGAGAATACTTATCTCTGGCGCACATCACTATATTTGGCTGCCTCTGCCAGTGCTGAATTCTTTGCTGACATTGCCCTGGCTCCTATGGAAGCTGCTAAGGTTCGAATTCAAACCCAGCCAGGTTATGCCAACACTTTGAGGGATGCAGCTCCCAAAATGTATAAAGAAGAAGGCCTAAAAGCGTAAGTAAACACTTAAAAATTTATACTATGGAAGTACTTATTTTAAGTGAACTTCATTTTTTGTTTGTTTGTTTTGTTTTTCTGAGACAGAGTCTCGCTCTGTCACCCAGGCTGGAGTGCAGTGGCGCGATCTTGGCTCACTGCAAGCTCCGCCTCCCGGGTTCACGCCATTCTCCTGCCTCAGCCTCCCAAGTAGCTGGGACTACAGGCGCCCGCCACTGCGCCCGGCTAATTTTTTGTATTTTTTAGTATAGACGGGGTTTCACCGTCTCCATCTCCTGAGCTCATGATCCGCCCACCTCGGCCTCCCAAAGTGCTGGGATTACAGGTGTGAGCCACTGCGCCTGGCTTTTTTTTTTTTTTTTTTTTTTTTTTTGAGACGGAGTTTTGCTCTTGTTGTCCAGGCTGGAGTGCAATGGCACTATCTTGGCTCACCGCAACCTCTGCCTCCCAGGTTCAAGTGATTCTCCTGCCTCAGCCTGCTGAATAGCTGGGATTACAGGCATGCGCCACCACGCCTGGCTAATTTTGTATTTTTAGTAGAGACTCCATGTTGGTCAGGCTGGTCTTGAACTCCTGACCTCAGGTGATCCACCCGCCTCGGCCTCCCAAAGTGCTGAGATTACAGGCGTGAGACACCGCGTCCGGCTGTGAACTTCATTTTTTAGTATTAAGCCTACTAGACTTTTTAAAAAGACGATTATAACATTTAATGTCGATTTACCTGTATGTAGAACATAAACTTGAGAGGTAAAGATAAGTTAATACATGGTTTGAGCCCTGGACTGAGTTTGTTTTTTTTTTCCCTAGAGTAAGGACCGTTTGTCAGTCTACAAATGACTTGATATTTGGCCTAAACATTTACTATTAACTTTTAGGGAGGGCTTGTTAGTATCCTTGTGATCTATTCATAGTTAAGAATTTCCATGACCACAACATGCTTCCTTAGATCCACCTTTGTGGATGAATCTTGAACTGAGTTCCACTTGTAAACTTCTTGTTTCTTGTGGTTCCAGTCAAAGAAACATCCAGCAACTTTTTTGGTTGTATAGTCAAAGGTGCATGAGTCATTGGCATGTAAGAGAAATATACCTGCATGTTAGTCTAACGTTCTGATAGAAATGACATGCATTTATGCTGCCATTTGTTACTATCAGGACTCGACTCGTGTGCGGACATTTCTGTTAATAATGACAGTCTCTGATAGATGAGTACATGCAACTGTGTAAAACAAGTCTCTTGTTTTAGATTCTACAAGGGGGTTGCTCCTCTCTGGATGAGACAGATACCATACACCATGATGAAGTTCGCCTGCTTTGAACGTACTGTTGAAGCACTGTACAAGTTTGTGGTTCCTAAGCCCCGCAGTGAATGTTCAAAGCCAGAGCAGCTGGTTGTAACATTTGTAGCAGGTTACATAGGTATGAATTACTTAGAACACACTTGTCTGAAATTATGAACAAATAATCATTCCATTATTGGCGTTTTTTGAGAGGGAAAAATATTCCAAAGGTCATAAAGCAGTGTTTTTGTTTTTTTGGTTTCCCTGAGGCATAGTCTCACTCTGTTGCCCAGGCTGGAGTGCAGTGGCGTGACAATAGCTCACTGCAACCTCCTCCTCCTGGGTTCAAGTGATTCTTCTGCCGCAGCCTCCCAAGTAGCTGGGACAGGCATGCACCGCCATGCCCGGCTTATTTTTGTTTTTGTTTTTTGTTTTTTTTTTTGAGATGGAGTTTTACCCTTGTTGCCCAGGCTGGAGTGCAATGGCGCAATCTTGGCTCACTGCAGCCTCCGCCTCCCGGGTTCAAGCGATTCTCCTGCCTCAGCCTCCTGAGTAGCTGGGATTACAGGCGTCTGCCACTATGCCTGGCTAATTTTTAGTATTTTTAGTAGAGACGGGGTTTCACCATGTTGGCCAGGCTGGTCTCAAACTCCTGGCCCCAGGTGATCCTCCTGCCTTGGCCTCCCAAAGTGCTGGGATTACAGGCGTGAGCCACCGCACCTGGCCTGATTTTTGTATTTTTAGTAGAGATGGGGTTTCACCGTGTTGACCAGGCTGGTCTCAAACTCCTGACCTCAGGTGATGTGCCTGGCCTATAATGCAGTTTTATCTTCCCATAACATTTTATATGCTTTTTAGGATTCATAAATATTTGCTAACTAGTTCCTAAAAGAGTTGTTTTATGGGATGTCATTGTTAGGCTTGGGAATGTATTGATCTTACTGTTGCACCATTTTTTTGTTGTTGTTTATTAAGAATTTTATACAGAAAGTGTTGAATAAAATCTGAAAAACTTTAAAAGATTGTTCCGTTTTACATAGGATAGACAAGACAGCTTGATAACTGTACCCGTGTCACCCTGAGTCTGATTTTTATTTTAGAGCTAGAAAAATATTATTTTAAAGTCATAAAAATGATAATTGGCTCTGTGACGTTTTGTTTTTAACTGGCACTGTATGGCATCCTTTATCTTTTTTCAGCTGGAGTCTTTTGTGCAATTGTTTCTCACCCTGCTGATTCTGTGGTATCTGTGTTGAATAAAGAAAAAGGTAGCAGTGCTTCTCTGGTCCTCAAGAGACTTGGATTTAAAGGTAGGATGATGTTTTTTTCTTGAAAGAAAGAACAACAGTTTTGGATATGTTGCATTTTTTTCATTTGCGTTTCCTGTTTGAACCAGGTGTATGGAAGGGACTGTTTGCCCGTATCATCATGATTGGTACCCTGACTGCACTACAGTGGTTTATCTATGACTCCGTGAAGGTCTACTTCAGGCTCCCTCGCCCTCCTCCACCCGAGATGCCAGAGTCTCTGAAGAAGAAGCTTGGGTTAACTCAGTAGATGGATCAAAGCAAATGTGGACTGAATCTGCTTGTTGATCAGTGTTGAAGAAAGTGCAAAAGGAACTTTTATATATTTGACAGTGTAGGAAATTGTCTATTCCTGATATAATTACTGTAGTACTCTTGCTTAAGGCAAGAGTTCCAAATTTACTGTTGAAATAAACCTAACTCTTCATGATTTGCCTGTGACTTATTTTAAAAACTTCTTAAAAAAAGATTTAGCTTTAAAATAGTTGGAAAGAATGAAGTATAAGTTAAGGAAAAAATACAAAACTGACCATTGTTGGTTGAATATTCCAGTTGCTATTCAGAAATTGTCATATGTCTCAAGTTTTATCACACAAAGTTCCTGTATTTCTAGGGAAGCAGACTTTAAATTCCTAAAAACTTGATTTAATTATAGTTAAATATGTGTAGTCATTTGTGGTTATTTTGGCAAGTAAATGTTAGTGTATACTTTGATTTTTGCAGCATGTCCTACACTGTTTTTATGTTGGTGAGTTTGCTAATCCTTATTTGTAAGACAAGGTAACCCAAATTAGGCTGATTCTTAGAATGATAGTAAAGGACCAAAGTGATTGACAGCTGAAAACAATTTTCAGGTACACTAATTCTCTTTACACAGATCTCACTTTTTTTTTTTTGAGACGGAGTTTCACTCTTGTTGCCCGACTGGAGTGCAGTGTCGCGATCTTGCCTCATTGCAACCTCTGCCTCCCAGGTTCAAGTGATTGTTCCACCTCAGCCTCCCGAGTAGCTGGGATTTCAGGCATGCGCCACCACGCCCAGCTAATTTTGTATTTTTAGTAGAGACGGGGTTTCCCTGTGTTGGTCAGGCAGGTCTCGAACTTCCAACCTCAGGTGATCCGCCCGCCTCAGCCTTCCAAAGTGCTGGGATTATAGGCGTGAGCCACTGCACCCGGCTCTGACTTTTTAAATTACAGAAAATTAAACTATTTTCAGTCTGGTATTTTAAGAAAGGTACTGCTTGACAGCTGAACTACATGAATGCCACTGGGGAAAAAGCATTCCATCATACTCATACGAGATTGGATTGTAGGTTTAAGCCCATTTTTAAAGAATTCCTAGAAAGTGGATTAGTTTTTGTGTTTGGATTCCCCTCAAGTTTGATTAGGAAGTATATAAAAGTTCAATCTTTTGTAATGACAGCCCACCACCGGAAAAAAAACCAAAAACCTAGTATAATATATAACATGCTGTTTTTCAAACACTAGATTTTACCTAGAGTCCTTATGTGTAATACGTGGGTTGGTTAACAGTCCCTACATAAAGCGTACGGATAGCCTGGAGAGAAAAACTTTTTCAGAGATGGGAGAGAAATGTTACTACAAACTCATGGTAAGGTCAGTGAACTCAATTTAGAAGCCAGTGCAGCTAGTTGCATGTTAACTTCTTTATATCATCATTGCCTGAACTTGTTAAAGGTTCCAACATTCTACCTGTGCTGCAGGAAAAAAGGAAGAGTTGTAGGTACAAATTTGGACCAAACCTTAAAAAGGTAAAGTAGGGTGTCTTCTGAACCCCCAACCAAGTGGTGGCTGTGGTGCTTAGTATCAACTATATTATTTCTTGCTATGTTAGCAAAGCATCCAAAGATTAATGGTGTATGATATGCTTTTCTGTGAGTGAAGAACTCGGGAGTATCGAGTTCAGGTACTGAGGAGTATCAGACTCTTCTGGTTCTGAGTCTCATGAAGCTTTTCACTTCTGAGCTGAAAGGATGCTCTTTGTGCTTTTCACTATTAGTGGTATAGTCTTTCCCCAAAGTCTCTAGCATGGTGGCTTCAGGGCAGCTGGACTTAGGTGGTATTTTGGGGCTCCAATAGAGCTTGGCAGAGTTGGCTTTTTAGGACTTACCTTCAATGTCACATAACATCACTTTTACCATACTCTTGGTTACAACAGTGATGTCTCAGAGACCAAGTCCCAGATTCAGGAAAAAAGGAACATAGTCTTCACCTCTTCCTGAGAGGAATGTCAGTCAACATGTAAGAGCAGCAAGTAGAAACGCGTTAGTGCAGCCAACATGAAAGTGGACCGTAGATCTAGAACATTTTGGGTATGCAGTTTAGCCAGCCCTCACTGAGGCAGTTCTGCCAATCAGGATTCAAGTTTTATTTCCTAAGAGTTATAATGGGTTTTATTTGTGGGCCTTGATATAAAACATGCTGTGTTCAAGCTATGGAGCCTGCCATCTGTAGTTACTAGAGTTACAGTTCAAAGCTATTTCTGAGAGAGAAAGCCACTTCATCCTCAAAACCCAAGTAAGAGGCCCACTTAAAGTGATGTGAATTCTCATTTCAGGTTTTTAAATTATACTAAAAGATTCTAGTAAGAAAATTTTAATATATATGTATTGGTGTTCTTTTTACATTTCATTTAATGAAATGTTTCCTGTCAATACTATAAAGCAGAACCCAGTGGAGTAAGAATACATGAAACTGCCAGGCGCAGTGGCTCATGCCTGTAATCCCAGCATTTTGGGAGGCTGAGGCAGGTGGATCACCTGAGGTCGGGAGTTCAAGGCCAGCCTGACCAACATGGAGAAACCCTGTCTCTACTAAAAATACAAAATTAGCTGCAGTGGTGGCACATGCCTGTAATCCCAGCTACTCAGGAGGCTGAGGCAGGAGAATCGCTTAAACCCGGGAGGCGGAGGTTGTGGTGAGCCAAGATTGCACCATTGCACTCCAGCCTATGCAACAACAGCAAAACTCTTGTCTCAAAAAAAAAGTATATATATATATATATATTTGAAACTGATAGTTGAATTATGTTGATTCAGAGACAAGATAGCATTGCATAGTAACTTCCAGTAGGATCAAATATTTTGAGAGTGGTTAAAACGCCAAGGAATCCTGATTTTATGAAATTATGCCTTCTGATAGGTGCAACAAAATTGAACGAAGAGTAACAGCTTAACTAAACCTCCATTGTGTGAAAGTTTTATGAAATGTTTTGACTTTTTTTTTTCCCCTAGAGAACAAGGTTCTTGCTTTGTCGCCCAGGCTGGAGTACAGCCTTGAACTCCTGGGGTCAAGTGATCCTCCTGCCTCAGCCTCCCAGTTAGCTGACACAATTGGGATGTGCCACTACTTGCTCCTGTTTTTTCATAGACGGGTCCTGCTGTTGCTCAGGCTGGTCTCGGATTCCTGGCCTTAAGCAACTTTCCTGCCCCAGGCTCCTAAAGCAGCCAGGATTACAGGTAGCCGCCTTGTCTGGCCCGTTTTGACCATATTTTATTTTTGAGAAGCTCTCGCTCTTTCGCCAGACTGGAGTACAGTGGCACGATGATAGCTCACTGCAGCCTCGATCTCCCAAGCTCAAGTGATCCTCCCATCTCAGCCTCTTGAATAACTGGGACTGCAAGTGTGGACCTCCATGTCTGGCTAATATTTTTTATTTTTGGCAGAGATGAGGTCTTGCTATGTTGCCAAGGCTAGTCTTGAACTCCTGCGCTCAAGTGAGCCTTCTGCCTTGGCCGTCCAAAGGGCTGGGATTAGAGGGCTGAGCCACCACACTTGGCCAACCATATTTTATTTTTTATGTTTTTATTTTATTTGATCCTTGTTCTGAAACCATAAAGTGAGTTTAACATTTCTGGCTGGGCACAGTGGCTCATGCCTGTAATTCTAACAGTTTAGGAGACCAAGGCAGGAGGATGCCTTGAGCCCAGGAGTTTGAGACCAGCCTGAACAACATAGTGAGAAAAAAAAATACAAAAATTAAGGGGTGTGGTGACACATGCCTGTAGTCGCAACTATTTGGGAGGCTGAGGCAGGAGGATTGTTGCTTGAGCCCGAGAGGTTGAGGCTACAGTGAGCCATGTTTACGCCATTGCCCTCCAGCCTGGGCGACAGAGTGAAACCCTGTCTCAAAAAAAAGTAACATTTCTATATGATTTTTGGGATAGAAATGTCCATAATGTTAATGAAGTACATAGCAGTCACTGGTAAATTAGGAGTTATACATTGCTTCTTTAGCATCAGAAATTGTATATCAGGCCAGGTGCAAAAAGCTCACTCCTGAAATCCCAGCACTTTGGGAGGCTGAGGTGGGCGGATTGCTTGAGGTCAGGAGTTTGAGACCAGCCTGGCCAACATGATGAAACCCCAGGTCTCTACTAAAAATACAAAAATTGGTCAGGCATGGTGGTGTATGCCTGTAATTCCAGCTACTCCGGAGGCTGAGGCAGGAGAATCACTTGAACCCGGGAGGCAGAGGTTGCAGTGAGCCAAGATTGTGCCACTGCACTCCAGCCTGGGCGACAGAGCCAGACTGTCTCAGGAAGAAATTGTATATCAGGCTGGGCACAGTGGCTCATACCTGTAACCCCAGCACTTTGGGAGGCCCAGGCGGGGTATCACTTGAGCCCAGGAGTTGGAGACCAGCCTGGGCAACAAAGTGAGACCCCCCTCTCTCTACAAAAAATAAATTAGCCAGGCATGGTGGCACGTGCCTGTAATCTCAGCTACTTAGGAAGCTGAAGGAGGATCGTCTTGAGTCCAGGAGTTTGAGGCTGCAATGAACTACAATCACACCCCTGCATTCCTGCTTGGGCAACAGAGTGATAACCTGTCTCAAAAAATAAAAAAAAATTTATAATCATATTGCAATTTTCTTTGCATTACTGATGAGGAAAAATCTCAAAGTAATTGTAAAAAATCCTGGATATCACATAGTTGAGAAACAAAGTTATTTTAAACTTAACAGGACTCTGTATTGAACACTGTGCCTTCCTGAAATATCAAAGAATAATGTACTTTAATAAGCCAGCTACTATTGGCATCTTGTAAAAATTAAAAAACATAAATAAAAGTTCGAACTATCTGTTGAATCATTTGTCTTTTACAAGCCAGCCCTGACTTCACATTCTCAGAGGTGTTCATAGAAGTGCATGAGATGTTAACCTCACCACTGATAAGGTTTATGAATCTCCTGGTTATTAAGGTGTGACCTGACAAGTTTCCTAGAAAGCAGCTATTCCAAAGTTTTCATGTGTGTTTTTATAGACACTGAAGTGTAGTATGCAATAGTCACTTAATAAGTATTGCTATACTGAATGAAAGAGCCTTGGGGATGTGTCTTACACAAGATATAATTCCTACCTAATACTGTGAATAATAATTTGATGTTCAAATTGGCCAGCTTGCTTTGCAGAATACAGTGTATTGCAAAGTTTGAAGATGGAAAATAATTCATGTGACAGGCCATATCATTATTCCAAGACCCATGATCTTAACACTAGAGGGCTATATTAGCCAAGGTTAAAACTGCCAAATCTCAAGGAAGCATTAACATCTGAAAATATGGTATACCCAACTTTTACTCATGGATAAGTTTGACGGTAAAATGTCATTGTACTTGATGTTAATAGGTTATTGGAAACTGTTACGTTAAGTGAAATCACAAATAATGAAACTATTTTTACCACAGCCTAGTTGATATAAACGAGTTAAGTTCCTACAACATATTTCTGGTCACGAAAATATAACCAAACTAATAAAGACCAAAACAATTCTAATATTAAGCATTAAATAAATATGAGCTATACATGCATTTAAGAAAGATTATGGTTGGGCGTGGTGGCTCACACTTCTAATCCCAGCACTTTGGGAGGCCCTGGCAGGTGGATCACGAGGTCAGTAGTTTGAGACCAGCCTGGCCAACACAGTGAAACCCCATCTCTACTATGCAGGGTGGCGGGCATCTGTAATCCCAGCTACTCGGGAGGCTGGGGCAGGAGAATCGCTTGAACCCAGGAGGCAGAGGCTGCAGTGAGCTGAGATCGTGCCACTGCACTCCAGCCTGGGTGACAGAGCTAGACTTCGTTTCAAAAAATAAAAAAAAAGACTTCCTCTCAAGCTTGGCGTTTGGTCGATGCGGACCCACAGAGGAAGCAAGTTGGCAGAGTGAGGTGGGTCTACGGAGAAACAGGAACAACTCCCGAGATCACACGGCCCCTGAGGTAGAGAAAGTGCCTCTACTGACGCTGGCCGTTTGTTCCAGATCCCAGGAGGACGTGTTATACCACAATTCTTTTGGGGGGATGCTGGTGAGATACTTATAAGAAATCCTCCTTTTTTCTTTCCTTTTCTTTTTTCTTTTTTTTTTTTTTAGACGCAGTCTCGCTTTGTCACTCAGGCTGGAGTGCAATGGCACAGTCTTGGCTCACTGCAACCTCCACCTCCCAGGTTCAAGCGATTCTCCTGCCTCAGCCTCCCGAGTAGCTGGGATTACAGGCGCCTGCCACCACACCCGGCTAATTTTCGTATTTTTAGTAGAGATAGGGTTTTGCCATGTTGGCAAGGCTGGTCTTGAACTCCTGAACTCAAGTGATCCCCCACCTCTGCCTCCCAAAGTGCTGGGATTACAGGCGTGAGCCACCATGCCCTGCCTGTTTTTTCTTTCTTTTTTTCCTTCACGAGCTGATTCTTAAAACCAGAACTCTTGGCTGGGCGCAGTGGCTCACCCCTGCAATCCCAATGCTTTGGGAGGCAGAGGCGGGTGGCTTGCCTGAGCTCAGGAGTTCAAGACCAGCCTGGGCAACACAGTGAAACCCCGTCTCTACCGAAATACAAAAAATTGGCCGGGTGTGGCAGTGTGTGCCTGTAATCCCAGCTACTCGGGAGGCTGAGGCAGGAAAATTGCTTGAACCCGGGAGGCAGAGGTTGCAGTGAGCCGAGATGGTGCCACTGTACTCCAGCTTGGGCTACAGAGCAAGACTCCACCTCAAACAACAACAACAACAACAACAACAAAACAGAGCCCTGTCGACCGGGTGCGGTGGCTCACGCCTGTAATCCCAGCACTTTGGGAGGCCGAGGCGGGCGGATCACAAGGTCAGGAGATCGAGACCATCCTGGCTAACACGGTGAAACCCTGTCTCTAATAAAAATACAAAAATTAGCCGGGCATGGTGGCGGGCACCTGTAGTCCCAGCTACTCCTCCCAGGCTGAGGCAGGAGAATGGCATGAACCCTGGAGGCGGAGTGCAGTGAGCCGAGACTGTGCCACTGCACTCCAGCCTGGGTGACAGAGCCAGACTCTGTCCCAAAAAAAAAAAAAACAAACAAAAACAGAGCCCTGACTAACCCCCATTGTGGCTGACTGTAAGTTCTGTGAGATCAGGGAACACTTGATGATAGCTAGTAGTTGCCCACTGTGTATCCACTGAAGCACCTACCCTGGCATTCTACACATATTCATAAATGTTTTTGAACAAATGAATGAAACAACTAAGGGTAAAACTATCTGCTATTTATCCAGAGGCAGAACCAGAGTCATGGGCCCATGAGTGGACACAAATAATGGGACACGGAATATTGTTCAACCTGTTCTAGATGTACTTGTAACCTCAGTGTCTGAATACTAGACAGAGGTGGAACTGAGACAGGCCATAGGTGAGATAACTATTTCACAAGTAAGCTATATCCCATAGCCTTCTTTAAAAGGGTGAGACAATGATAAGGTGTGATAGTTAATTTTATCCATCAATTGGCTGGGCCATGATGTCCAGACGTTTGGCTTAACATTTTACTGGATGTTCCCATGAGGGTGTTTTTTTGGATGAGATTAACATTCTAATCAGTGGACCTTGAGTAAAGCAGATTGCCCTCCCTAATGTGAGTGGCAATCCACGTTCAATCAGTTGAAGGCCTGAATAGAACAAAAGAGTGATCCCCCAACTCCCACCCAAGCAAGAAGGAATTCTGCCTTCCGACTTGAACTGCAACACCAGACTGATGTTGAGGATCCAGACTGATGGCCCACCTTGCAGATTTTGGACTTGCCATCCTCTATAATCCATGTGAACCAATTCCTTAAACCTCTCTCTCTCTCTCTTCCCCTACATCCTGTTGCTTCTGTTTCTCTGGAGAATCCTGACTACTACACAAGTTTCTGGTAATAATGACTCAATTTTTCTTTCTTTTTTTTTTGACACAGGGTCTCACTGTTGCCCACGCTGGAATGCAGATCATAGCTCACTGCAGACCACCTCCTGGGCTCAAGCGATTCTCCCACCTCAGCCTCCCCATTAACTGGGACTACAGATGCACACCACACTGGCTAATTTTTTTGGATTTTTTTTTGTAGAGCTGAAATTCACCATACTGGCCAGGCTGGTCTCAAACTCATTAGCTCAAGTGATCTGCCTGCCTCAGCCTCCCAAAATGCTGGGATTACAGGTGTGAGCCACTGTTTCTGGCTATCAATTTTTCAAATAAGACAGAACATATGAAATATTTCCTGGCAATAGCTTGGAGAAGGTGAACCAAGTCAGAGTACATATTTAACTTTTCCATGGCAAAAAGCCCAAGGATTGGTGATGAGCCACTCTGATATAAGAATTAGTAAACTCAGCCGGGCATGGTGGCTCACGCCTGGAATCCCTGCACTCTGGGAGGCCGAGGCGGGCAGATCACAAGGTCAGGAGATAGAGACCATCCTGGCTAATATGGTGAAACCCCGTCTCTACTAAAAATAACAAAAAAAAAAATTAGCCAGGCATGGTGGCGGGCGCCTGTAGTCCCAGTGACTCGGGAGGCTGAGGCAGGAGAATGGCGTGAACCCGGGAGGCGGAGCTTGCAGTGAGCTGAGACTGCACCACTGCACTCCAGCCTGGGTGACAGAGTGAGACTCCCTCTCAAAAAAATATAAGAGGCCCAGTGCGGTGGCTCACGCCTGTAATCCCAGCACTTTGGGAAGCCGAGGTGGGTGGATCACCTGAGGTCAGGAGTTCGAGGCTAGCCTGGCCAACATGGTGAAACCTCGTCTCTACTAAAAATACAAAAACTAGCTGGGCATGGTGGCGCAATCCTGTAATCCCAGCTACTCAGGAGGCTGAGGCAGGAGAATCACTTGAACCTGGGAGGCAGAGGTTGCAGTGAGCCGAGATCGTGCCATTGCACTCCAGCCTGGGCTACAAGAGCAAAACTCTGTCTCAAAAAAACAAAAATAAATAAATAAAAAATAAAAATAAAAGAGAATTCATAAACTCGCCAGGCACAGTGGCTGACACTTGTGATCCCAGCATTTTGGGAGGCCAAGGCAGGAGGATTGCTTGACCTCAGGATTTCGAGACCACTCTGGGCAGTATAGGCAGACTTCATCTCTACAAAAAAAAAAAAAATTAAAAAAGTAGTTGGGGTTGGTGGTGAATTCATGTAGTCCTAGCTATTCAGGAGGCTGAGTGGGAGGATTCCTTGAGGTTAGGAGACAAGAGGCTGCAGTGAGGCATGATCATGCCACTGCACTCCAGCTTGGGCGACAAAATAAGACCCTGTCTCAAAACAACAACAACAAGAACAAACACACAGAATTCATAAACTGTTATTTTTGAGGTGACTAGCTCTGTGGATCTGGATATCCTTCATGCTAGGCATTTGAAACTGGGGCTAATGCTGTGTGAGTTTACTTTAGGTTATTATATTGTACTTAAAAACATTATTGATGAGAGATTACACATATAAACACAAATATTTCAAGTGTATATTGTAATGCCAGAACTCTGGGAGGCCAAAGCAGAAGAATCACTTGAACCCAGGAGTTCAAGACCAGCCTGGGCAACATAGGGAGAGTCCATCTCTACCAAAAAAAAGAAGAAAAAAGAAAAAAGAAAAAAGAAATTAGCCAGGGATGGTGGCTTGAGACTGTAGTCCCAGCTACTCAGGAAGCTGAAGTGGAAGGATCATTTGAGTCCAGGAGGTCAAGGCTGCTGTGAGCCATGATCACACCACCACACTCCAGCCTGGGTGAAAAAGTGAGAACCTGTCTCAAAAATAAAAATAAATAAAAATTTAGAAAGTGTACACTTTGATGAGTTTTGACGTATATCTATCACAATGAAGATAATAAACATCCTTCACTCCTTTTCCTTGTGGCTCTTTGTAATCTATACCTGTCTCCATCTCTATCTACAGTTGTGATGGATAATTTTGTTTCAACCTGCCTGGGCTAAGGGATGCCCAGAAAGCTGGTAAAACATTATTTCTGGGTGTGTCTGTGACAGTGTTTCCAGAAGAGCTTAGCATTTGACTTGGTAGACTGCATAAAGAAGATCACTCTCACTAATGTGGGTGAGCATCATCACATCCATTGAGGGCCTGGATAGAACAAAAAGGCAGAAGGGTGAATTTGCTACTCTTTGAACTGGGACATCTATCTTCTCCTGACCTCAGACATCAGTGTTCCTGGTTTTGGGCCTTTGGTCTTGCACCAGGACTTATGCCATCACTTCCTTTGGTTGTCAGGCCTTCAGACTCACTCTGAATTATACCACTGGCTTTCCTAGTTTTCCAGTTTGCAGATGAAAGATTGTGGGATTCTTGGCCTCCATAATCATGTGAGCCAATTCCTAGAATCTATCTATCATCTATCTATCATCTCTCTATATCTATCTATCATCTATCTATCTATTATCTATCTATCTATCTATCTATCTATCTATCTATCTATCTATCTATCTAATCTATCCACCCATCCATCCACCACCCACCTACCTAACTACCTACCTACCTACCTACCTACCTGTCAATCATCTGTCTATCCATCCATCCTATTGGCTCTGTTTCTCTGGAGAATCCTAATGCAACAGGCAACCACTGATCTACTTTCTGTCACTTTAGATTACTTTGCATTTTCTAAAGTTTTATGTAATTGGAATTGATAAAACTTTTGCCAATGCTGTTAGAGCCTCCTTTTTTTTTCCCCTGAGATGTAGTCTTGCTCTGTCTCCCAGTCTCCCAGGCTGGAGTGCAATGGTGGGATCTCTGATCACTGCAACCTTTGCCTCCTGGGTTCAAGCGATTCTCCTGCCTCAACTTTCCGAGTAGCTGGGATTACAGGTGCCTACCACCTTGCCTGGCTAATTTTTGTGTTTTTAATAGAGACGTGGTTTCACCATGTTGGCCAGGCTGGTCTCAAACTCCTGACCTCAGGTGTTACACCCTCCTCGGCCTCCCAAAGTGCTGGGATTACAGGCGTGAGCCATGGCGCCTAGACTTAGAGCCTCCTTCTCTAGTTGCTTTCGCTACTTCTGGTCACATCATCATCACACATGAGTTGTGTTGCTTTGAGGCAGAGTCTGTCTGAGGCTTGGCAAGCCCCCTTCAATCTACACCCTCCCCGACAACCCTTGCTCTAGAAGCCACTTTCCAACCCCTTTTATTAAGTAACCTACTTGCTATGGCCTGAATGTGTCTCCCCAAAGTTCTACGTTGAAATCCAATGTGAGACATGTGGGAGGTGATTGGGTCATAAGGTAGGAGTCTTCATGGACAGGATTAGGGCCTCTATAAAAGAGGCCCCAGATTGCTGCTTGCCCCTTCCACCATGTGAGGACACAGCTAGAAGGTGCTATGAACCAGGAAGTGGGCCCACACTAGACACTGAATCTGCCAGCACCTTGATCTCAGACTTTCCAGCCTCTAGAACAGTGAGAAATAAATTTGTTAGTTACAGGCTACCTAAAGTTCTTGCTATACTGTTATACACCAGCCCAAATAGACCGAGACACTACTGTTCCTTTCCCTGTTTCCTAAAGCCATGAAGGACCCAGACAGGCTTACTTTATTTTTTTCCCCTGCAGCTCACTGTCTGTGACCTTTCTAGTTTCTCTTCCTCTAACTGGATAATGAATGCCGCAGCCCTGTCCCCCGAGGGGTAGTTCTTCATTTAGGTCCCCAAACACACATGCTGGGCTCCCTGACAGCCGGAGAGGGCAAGTGGGGATTCAGATCCTGCCCCTTCGAGATCTCCCCATGCTACTAGCACATTCTGCTTCTCCTGTGTGTGTGTGTGTGTGTGTGTGTAACAACATGTATGTCAGAAGGATGGATAAAGTTCTTGCTAAATAAAGTTGCAAAAATAGGTTTTAGCATATTTATTTTGGAAAATCAACCTGTTTAAAAGTTTTATTTTTACTGTACAAAATAGGATTAAATATAAAATGACTTTTACTCCAAAATATCATTATTTCTGATTTACCAGTCTTCTCATGAGAGGTCCCATTAAAAAAATTACCTTAGTCTAATCTCAATAACGTCAAACTAATTCATATCTGAAATGTGTGCTATTTCATCTTTAATATCCTTAATCTCAGCTTGGACTATTGTTAAATTAGATATTTTTTCACTTAAGAAAGCAATTTCTTTCTCTCTTTGTAGTAAGTCAGTAACCAATCTCCCAATGCGTAGTGTTAAATCATTTACTAATGGTTCTAAACGGGAAAAGTCCTTCTTTAGATTATACACCTTTGGTTTTAGATCATTTGCAAAAGTCACTGTCTTCAGAACTTTGGCTCTGTCACTTTCTAAGCTTAGAAATCTATCTGTATGTTTGTCGAAGTCACTCTTTAGTTCAGTTAGCGTCTTCTTAACAGAGTTAATTCTTTGTGAATTTTCAGATGCTGTCTTTCGGAGCGTTGCTGTTCGATCAATACTACTTGAAAGAAGATCACCTATATTTTTTACTGTATTTTTTTCTACTTTTTCTATTTTATTTTCTAGGTCTTGCACAGAATCTGTCAATGATATTACATCAGTTACTAAACCTGAAATCCGTCGTATATCTGTTTTTACACTTGTAATCTTGAGACCAACATCTTTTGCCACGGAAGTTGTACTTTGGTCTACTTTTGTAATGTCTTGAGAAAGCGTTGTCAGATTGTTGTTCAGTATATCCTGTTTTTCAGTTATCCTATTGGACCAAGTTTTTACCTCATTAATTTCTTCCTGTAGACGCTTTAGATGAGCAATTATTTGAAAAGACTTCAATTGTTCCATGATAGCTTCAGATTTATGCCACTATAAGAAAATATAATATCACAATGATTAAATTTATTAGAAGCTTACCATTTAAAATTCATCTTAAATTTTATATTTCTTTTTAATTTTAATTTTTTTTTGAGACAGAGGCTTGTTCTGTTACCCAGGATGGAGTGCAGTGGCATGATGTCAGCTCACTGCAACCTCCACCTCCTGGGTTCAAGTGATTCTCCTGACTCAGCCTCCCAAGTAGCTGGGATTACAGGCACCCGCCCCCACCTCAGCTAACTTTTTTGTATTTTTAGTAGAGACGGGTCTTCACCATGTTGGACAGGCTGGTCTCGAACTCCTGACCTCTGGTTATCTGCCCACCTCGGCCTCCTAAATCCATGCCTGGGATTACAGGCGTGAGCCACCACACCCTGCCTTATGTTATTTTTTAACTACACTTTACTGTTCTTCTGGAAAGCATATGGTAAAAGACGACTTCAAAAGTAAGATAATTTAGAACAATGAAAGTGAATTACTAATGAATAAGAAGGAAACATTAAGAAAATTTCAAGAAATGTCATTGGAAATTACATTTTTTACATTATAATATTTTCACAATTGGTCTTCTGTACAGTAATAAAATGAGCTACATGAGACAGTGATGTGGTTTTTCAGTTGCTGGAGAAGGGAAAAGGAAGTTTCTTCCAATTGAGCTTTGCCGGGTGAGACAAGGCAACATAAGTTCTTTTTTATTTCAGCTTTATTAAGGTATAATTGACAAATTAAAATTGTATATATTTATTGTGTACAATGTAATGTTTTGATATACATATCTACGCACATATTGTGAATGATTAAATCGAACGAATGAACATATCTATCACTCATGTATTTTTTTTTTTGTAGTAAGAATATTTCAGATCTACTCTCCTAGAAATTCTCTCTTTTTTTGGAGATGGAAGTCTCACTCACTCTGTACCCAGGCTGGAATGCAATGGCCCCATCTCTGCTCACTGCAACCTCTACCTCCTGGGTTCAAGTGATTCTCCTGCCTCAGTCTCCAGAGTAGATGGTACCACAGTTGTGTGCCACCATGCCTGGCTAATTTTTGTTTAGTAGTGACAGGGTTTCACCATGTTGGCTAGGCTGGTCTGAAACTCCTAATCTCAAGTGATTCACCCACCTCGGCCTCCCAAAGTGCTAAGATTATAAGGCATGAGCCATCGCGCCCGGCCTCTTAGCAATTTTCAAGTATATATTATTATTATTTATAGTCATCATACAATAGATCTCCAGAACTTATTCATCTTGTTTAACTAAAACTTTGTATTCTTTAATCAACATCTCTCTATTGCCCTACCCTGTCCCCTCCAATCCCTTGTAACCATTCTATTCTGTACTTCTATGAGTCTGACTTTTTTAGATTCCACATATAATTGAGATCACGCAGTATTTGTCTTTCTGTGCCTGGTTCATTCCACTTAGCATAATATGCTTTAGGTTCATCCATGTAATCAAAAATAACAGGATTTCCTTCTTTTTAAAGGGAGAACAGCATTGTGTGTGTGTGCGTGTGTGTTATTTATCTATTCATCTGTTGATTGACACTTAGGTTGATTCTACATATCTTGGCTATTGGGAGTAATGCTGCAATGAATATGGGAGTGCAGAAAACTCCGTGACATACTGATTCATTTCTTTTGGATATATATCCAGAAGTGGGATTGCTGGATCGTATGATTATTCTTAGATTTTTTTTTTTTTTGAGGAACCTCCTCACTGTTTTCCATAATGGCTATACTTTCCCACTCACAGTGTACAATGGTTCCCTTTTCTCCACATTCTCACCAACACTTGTTATCTTTTGTCTTTTTGATAATAAATATTCTAACAGGTGTGAGTTGATATCTCATTGTGGTTTTAATTTTTCATTTCCCTGATAATTAGTGATGTTGAGCATTTTTTTCCATATACCTGTTGGCCATTACTGTGTCTTCTTTTGAGAAATGTCTATTCATGTCCATAGCCCATTGTTTAATCGGGTTGTTTTTTTGCTATTGAGTTGAGTTCCTTATATATTTTGGATATTAAGCCATTCTCAGATTTATGGTTCATGAGTATTTTCTCCCATTCTATAGGTTGTCTCTTCACTCTGTTGACTGTTTCCTTTTCTGTACAGAGCTTTTTAGTTTGACACAATCATATTTATCTATTTTTGCTTTTGTTGCTTGTTCTTTTCAGGTTCTATTCAAAAAAATCTTTGCCAAGACTAATGTCAAGAAGCTTTTTCCTCATGTTTTCTTCCAGCAGTTTTCAATTTCTGGTGTTACATTTAAGTCTTTAATTCATTTTGAATTGGTTTTTGTATATGGTTTGACATAAGGGTCCAGTTTCATTCTTCTGCATAGGATATCCAGTTTTCTCAACAGCATTTATTAAAGAGATGTCCTTTCCCCATTGTGTGTTCTTGGCAACTTGGATGAGAATCATTTGAACATACACTTGTAGAAGTATTTCTGGGCTCTCATTCTGTTCCATTAGTCTATGTTTTTTTTTGAAATGCTAGTATCATGCTGTTTGGATTACTACAGCTTTGTAGTATATTTTGAGATTGGGTAGTGTGATGTCTCCAGCTTTGTTCTTTTTGCTCAAGATTGCTTTGGCTATTCGGGGTCTAAGGCAACTGCAAACAAGTTATAGCAAATGCTAGAATGAAGGGACCAATGTCCAAGACTATATGTCTATACTTTATTGGCCTGTAACTTTTATGAACAGTTTTCTGGCCTATCTAACTATCCATGAGACCTTGAATAATTCAAATTCTCAAGTTCCTAGTATGTTGTTAGGCATGCAAAATATGAGGAACATAAAGATGAGTATAACTCGAGTTGTGGCCTCAACTTAGTTTAGTAGAGAAGACAGATAAGTAAAAGAAAATAATTTCCAAGGTTCTAAAATTCTGATTCCAAATGCAGCTGTTTTTCAACTTTTGTATGTTTCAATGTCATCCTTCTTCCCCACTATACATTATGAACCGAAAGCTCTTAAATTGTCATCTTGATTTAACTTGGACACATCAACTGATAAACATTTGGAGCCACCCAAGTGTCTGGCAACATTTTGAGTTGTTATTTTTGTTGTTGTTTGTGGTGATGGTCCTGTGTCTGTGCACACACATGTGCGTGCCTATATAGCTGTGTTGGGGAGTTGAGTATTTTATCGAACTTTAAATATTTGACATTTTATTGCATTGTGCCATCAGTTAATAAAATGAAGAAGGGAAAATTACATAGCGATAAGATGGGTAGATCTCATAAACCATACAAAGTTGGATAAAGTCATACAATTAAAACAAAGATGGAAATCAGGTAAGACTATTTAGCTTCAATCAGAAGATTAGCCTATGGACTGTGTGCTCAATTATGAAGAAAAATAAATTAAGAAACAAATGTAAAATGGCTAGAAATACATTGCTAATGCATATGCCCAAAGACAGATATACAGTAATTACTCCAGAAAAAGAATCCGATTTATAATGTGTAAGTCAATCATTTGACTTTTGCATATTTAACTTTCAGCTTGTTTTCTAGGAAAGTACTATGTTGTAAAGTAGGAAATTATAACTTTCTATTAATAACCAAAACTAGTTTGATTTGACAGCGTATACTGTACTACAGTATGTGCTAGTATGATCAAGAACAGTCTCTGCTTTTAGGGAGTTTGTAGTTTAGTTTGGGACACAGAATGTCAATAAATGTGTTACCTAAAACTCAGAAAAGAAAAAATAAAAAAGCTTGAGTCCAGGAGTTTGACGCTGTAGTGTGCTATGATTGCGCCTATGAATACCAACTGTGCTCCAGCCTGGGCACGTAGCAAGATCCCCATCTCTAAAACAAAAAAATTGAAATTAAAATTTATAAAAACAAATAATCAGACTGTAAAACATTTTTACAAAATTAAATATGCAGTTTAATCTAAAGATATCTTTTTTCTAAAATAATTGTGTATTTCTTCAATGTTTTCTTATCAATTATCTTTCTTAAAAAAAAAAATTGAGGCCAGGCATGGTGGCTCAAGCCTGTAATCCCAGCACTTTGGGAGGCTCAGGTGGGTGGATCACGAGGTCAGGAGATCGAGACCATCCTGGCTAACGTGGAGAAACCCCGTCTCTACTAAAAATACAAAAAATTAGCCGGGGGTAGTGGTGGGCGCCTGTAGTCCCAGCTACTCAGGAGGCTGAGGCAGGAGAATGGTGTGAGCCCGGGAGGTGGAGCTTGCAGTGAGCCGAGATTGTGCCACTGCACTCCAGCCTGGGCGACAGAGCCAGACTCCGTCTCAAAAAAAAAAAAAAAAAAATTTGAGATGGGGGTCTCACTATGCTGCTCAGGATGGTCTTGAACTCCTGGCTCAAGTGATCCTCCCAAAGTGCTGGGATTACAGGCGTGAGCCACCACACCTAGCTTGAATTATCTTTCTTAAATTGTATTTGGATTACTTGGCTAATGACAACCTTTTGAGATTATTTTGGTTATCACACATTTAGTTTTACTTAACACAAATAAAAATGAATTATGCTCAGAATATTATTTTGAGGGCAGCTTTAAAAAGAAGCATCCATATAGTTGCAAAATAATTATAATGAAGTACAGAAATGGGACAGTAGGACAAAATAATTCTAAGTAGCAACTCCCCCACTTCGCCCCATCATACATGTTTAATTTCAAAATACACTTGAGGATTTTTCTCCTCAATTGCTTTATGCTTAAATTAATTATTGGTGGATAAAGTGGCCCAAAATGTGTTTTTTGGTAGAGAAGTGAGCTTGTGAAATGTTCCTGGGGGTATGACATTAAGCAGTAGCCACAAATAGGAAGGAAACCAAGAAGTGATTGCAAAATCACATTATTTTTAAGGAGGAAGTTTTGCAACATAGTGTATTTGATGAAACAATCTCCCAAGGGAGAAAGGACTAGATGGCTACTTTCATCTATTTCATTACCAGGTTATCATTTATTAATGTATCTACTCTGGTAAAAGTAGCTTAATAGCAATTAAACAATTAAGATGTTGATGAATGAGCTTAGCTTATTCTTAGAAGGATCAGATTATTAGAAGAAGATTATTAGAAGAAGCTGTTAGTAAACCTCTTTGTTTCACTTGGTTGTTTATAATAGCAATCTATCATGAACTTCTATTGATATTTATGAAAATATAAAGCTCAATACAGTGTGGTAATAGTCTAGAGATTGTTGTATTAAATTACTTAAAAAATTACTTCGGGCTTGGTTAACCTATTTGCCTAGGATGGATACAAGAGTTAAAGTCTATCAGTAGCTGAAAACAGCACATCAGTGAAGGCTGGGGATGGTGGCTCACGCCTGTAATCCCAGCACTTTGTGAGGTGGGGTGGATGGTTCACTTGAGCTCAGGAGTTCAAGACCAGCCTGGGCAACATGGTGAAACTCCATCTCTACAAAAATTACAAAAATAGCTGGGCTGAGCTGGGAGAATGGCTTGATCCTGGGAGGCAGAGGTTGCAGTGAGCTGAGATCATGCCATTGCACTCCAGTCTGGGTGACAGAACCAGACCCTTTCTCAGAAAAAAAAAAAAAAAGTACATCAGTGATTTGATTATTCATTTATTTATTTATTTACGAGATGGAGTCTCACTCTATTGCCCAGGCTGGAGTGCAGTGGTGCAATCTCTGCTCACTGCAACCTCTGCCGCCTGAGTTCAAGTGATTCTCTGGCCTCAGCCTCCCAAGTAGCTGGGATTACAGGCATGCACCACCACACCTGGCTAAGTTTTCTATTTTTTTTTTTTTTTTTTTAGTAGAGACGGGGTTTCACCATGTTGCAAACTCCTGACCTCAAGTAATCTGCCCACCTCAGACTCCCAAAGTGCTGGGATTACAGGCATGAGCCACTGCCCCCGGCCAGAATATTTATTAAATTCCTATCATACATTCAAGGTATGAGGCTAGATGCTGTCCTGTAAACACTGCCTGGATCTACAAGCACAGCAATGTGGTTCAAGAATATGATTTCTAGGTCCAATCTGCTTTCTAAAAACTTGCTAAAGGATTTTTTTTTGAGACAGAGTCTTGCTCTGTCACCCAGGCTGGAGTTCAGTGGCGCCATCTCAGCTCACTGCAACCCCTGCCTCCTGGGTTCAAGAGATTCTCCTGCCTCAGCCTCCCAAGTAGCTGGGATTACAGGCACTCACCACCACGCTCAGCTAATTTTGTATTTTTAGTAGAGACACAGGTTTCAGCATATTGGTCAGGATGGTCTCGATCTCCTGACCTCGCAATCCACTCACCTTAGCCTCCCAAAGTGCTGAAATTACAGGTGTGGGCCACTGCGCCCAGCTAGGATCTTTGAATTCTATTAAAGGACCTGGAAATTTTATTGATCTGTATAATTTAAAACCATTTCGATCAGGTGCAGTGACTCACATCTGTTATCCCAGCACTTTGGGAGGTCAAGGATGGAGGATCCGTTGAGGTCAGGAGTTTGAGACCAGCCTGGGCAACACAGAGAGACTCTCATCTCTACTTTTTTTTATATTAAAAAAAAAGGGTAAATAAGTAAATAAAACCACTTAAAGCCAGAAGGCATTTTAGGGATTATTGATATAATTCTCTCCTTTTACTATTTAAAACTAAGCCCTAGTGGCCGGGCATGGTGGCTTATGCCTGTAATCCCAGCACTTTGGGAGGCCGAGGTGGGCAGATCACCTGAGGTCAGGAGTTTGAGACCAGCCTGGCCAACATGGTGAAACTCCGTCTCTACTAAAAATACAAAAAATGAGCCGGGTGTGGTGACAGGCACCTGTAATCCCAGGTACTCGGGAGGCTGAGGCAGGAGAATTGCTTAAACCCAGGAGGCGGAGGTTATAGTGAACCAAGATTGTGCCACTGCACTCCAGCCTGGGTGACACAGCAAGACTTTGTCTCAAAACACAAAACAAAACAAAACAAAAAAAACCTAAGCCCTAAAATAAAGTGCCCAGAATATGCAGTGGCAAAACCTATTAATAGATTAGAGGAGTACAGCCTAGGACTCTTCAGCACTGCTTTTTCCTCTTCTCTAACATTTATTCATTTATTGATTCCTTCTTATGCTCAAGGGCCAAACAATTTTAGAGCACAGCTACAGCTTTTGAGGGACTAAGTGTGGTTTAATGGCAACATGGTAGAGAACACATTTGACTCAATTATTGCTTTTTGAGTTATCGAGATAGTTCTACTAACAGCAGATTTGTTGTGATTTTTCTCCCCTAGTTGAACAGTAGCAGGCTCCACGGTGTA
The DNA here is from genome assembly GCF_028885655.2 of Pongo abelii. Taxonomy (NCBI): domain Eukaryota; kingdom Metazoa; phylum Chordata; class Mammalia; order Primates; family Hominidae; genus Pongo; species Pongo abelii. The sequence continues at coordinate 97,179,804 of NC_071995.2, forward strand.
GTGACATGTCCTTGGCCTCTGGAATTGAACAGACCTAGGTCTACAGTGTGACTGCAAGGTTCCCAATGTTCCTAAGTCTCCATTTCCTTATTTGTAAAATGGGTCTAATAGCTAGCAAAGGTGTAGTAAGGATGAGTGATAATGACTGGCACAAGGTAGGTAATCAATATATAGAGCTGTTATGATGACGATAATGAAGGCTGGACGCGGTGGCTCATGCCTGTAATCCCAGCACTTTGGGAGGCTGAGGCAGATGGATCACGAAGTCAAGAGATCGAGACCATCCTGGCCAACATGGAGAAACCCCATCTCTACTAAAAATACAAAAATTAGTTGGGCATAGTGGCGCATACCTGTAGTCTCAGCTACTTGGGAGGCTGAGGCAGGAGAATCGCTTGAACCTGGGAGGTGGAGGTTGCAGTGAGCTGAGATTGCACCACTGCACTCCAGCCTGGGGACAGAGTGAGACTCCATCTTAAAAAAAAAAAAAAAAGGAATGATGATGATGAATGTACATCTCCTAGAAATGCTTGACATATGTGTGGGTATGTAATTTCAACAGGTGCTGAAGTGTTAGTTCTCTCCTCTCCTGCTGTGTAAAGCTGGGGTGGAGTATTTTGATTTGTATTAAATTAACAGTTTATAGGCTGGGTATGGTAGCTTACACCTCCAATCCCAGCACTTTGGGAAGTCAAGGTGGGAGAACTGCTTCAGCCCAGGAGTTTGAGACCAGCCTGGGCAACATAATGAGACTGTTTCTACAAAAAAATAAAATTAGCTGGGCATGGCAGTGTGCACCTGTAGTCCCAGCAATCGGAGGAGCTGAGATGGGAGGATCCGTTGGGCCCAGGAGGTTGAAGCTGCAGTGAGCTGTGATCACGCCACTACACTCCAGCCTGGGTGACAGAGTGAGACCCTGTCCCAAAATTAATTAATAGCTTATAAATTGAAATGAGCAGGTGCTAGGAAAATTTGTAGAGCTTTTGTCAACTGTGCAAATATGGGGTAAGTCTACAAAGGATGGTTTTTTTTTTTCTTATTGAGTTTGGTAAATTTTCAGCAACATTATTGGGTAATGGCATCATATCAAAATTTGAACAATGTTATAGATTCATACAAAGGCCTACAATTAGGTTGAGAAGAAAAATACTACTACTAATTTTGCATCTTACGGGTTTTTCTATGAAGCCATACAGGCTAATAAATCAAGATTTTTGGTTATAAAATATACAAGTATACTTATTCAATAGTTTCCGATCATTAAGCAAAATTTAAGGCAATATTACATTTAAAAATTATATATTCAAAAGTTTAAAAATAATTAGGTGCTTGTATTGTAAAAGTGACTTATTTCTGTTAACATTAAAAAAAATTGATCCAGTACTTTTATTTTTTTTTTTTTGAGATGGAGTCTCACTCTGTTGCCAGGCTGTAGTGCAATGGCGTGATTTTGGCTCACTGCAACCTCTGCCTCCTGGGTTCAAGTGATTCTCCTGCCTCAGCCTGCCAAGTAGCTGGGATTACAGGCGCCTGCTACCATGCCCGGCTAATTTTTGTATTTTTAGTAGAGACAGGGTTTCACCATATTGGCCAGGCTGGTCTCGAACTCCTGACCTCAGGTGATCCGCCCACCTTGGCCTCCCAAAGTGCTGGGATTACAGGGGTGAGCCACTGCGCCCAGCTGATCCAGTACTCTTATGCTTTTGAGATAGGGTCTTGTTCTGTCACCCAGGCTGGGAATGCAGTGGTGCAGGTCACTGCAACCTTGAACACCTGGGCTCAGCCTCCTGAGTCGCTAGGACTACAGGGATGTGCTTTTTTTTGACTTTTAGTAGACACGAGGTCTTGCCTTGTTATCCAGGCTGGTCTTGAACTCCTGAGCTCAAGTGATCCTCCCACCTCAGCTTCCCAGAGTGTTGGAATTATAGGAGTGAGCCATTGTGCCTGGCCTCACTCCTCCTTACACTTTTTCTTTTTTTTTTTTGGTAGGGACGAGGTCTCACTATGTTACCCAGGCTGTCTCAAACTCCTGGGCTTAAGCCATTCTGCCTCAGCCTCCCAAAGTATTGGGATTACAAGTATGAGGCACTGTGCCTGGCCACTTTATAAGAAATTAATTGATATAAAATTTATTATCAGTTACAAAGATACAAAAATGTGTTTTAGGATATTGGTAATTTTCCCTAAAGAAAAGACTAACAATGTAATTTAATATTTGATACACAGGAAAGTTTTTGAAATTTTAAGCATCTGTGTTAAATAAATGAATGGAAGAAACAGAGAAAGACAAATTAAGTACATCTAAATCTCTCTAATAACAATTTCTTAATAGGAAAACCTCTTCGTAAATACAGGATATATCTATATCTAGATATCTATACATACATACAAACGCACATATACTTTAATAGTTTTCTCATGTTATACTTGTAGAAGTGCAGTTTTTTTCTTTCCCTTGTGTCATTATAGAGCACAGTAGCCACTTTGTTTCCATTTACTTTCAGTAACCATTACCATGGTTCACAATAACCTCATATTAAATGTGGTGATCAGTGAGAAAAAAATATTTAAACGTAAAGAGTATAAGATAAGAGATCACATTTGCCTTGACAGGATGGAGGTTAAAACAACATAGTTTCAGCTTACTTTATAATCTATTTTATTAGCATTAAAATAAAAGTAAACAAATAGAATTTTGTCAGTGCACGCAAATAAGAGACATTCAGAAGTCAAGAAGTGTAATTTTAAGACTGCAAAAATTAATGCTATGCCCCTTAATAACAGAACTCTCCAGGCTTATTTTTATGATTCACGCTGTCTACCACAGGTCCTCCTAACTCCAGTGGAGAAGGAGTTTGGGGGTTCTCCAAAAACTTGCAAATTTACATATTAAAACTACTTGACCACAACTACCTTTTTGTAACTGACTGCTTTCAAGTTCTTTGTGCTTAATTCCATTGAAAACTGCATTATAAAACTGGTAAGGTTATTGACAAAGAAACAAGTAGAAACTTCCATATGCAGTTGACTGCATTATGTAATTTCAAATAAAATAAAATCAATTCATAAAACAAATTTAGTGGTGTGGTTTGGGAAATCTTTAAAATGACATACTTTTAACTATCATAGTTATTATCATAATTAATTATCAGAGTTATGTTACTTTTCCCTCAAAACAGGCCACAGGCTTATTTTTATTTATTTATTTATTTATTTATTTATTTATTTATTTATTTATTGAGACAGAGTCTCACTTTGTCACTCAGGCTGGAGTGCAATGGCGCGATCTCGGCTCACTGCAAGCTCCGCCTCCCGGGTTCACACCAATCTCCTGTCTCAGCCTCCTGAGTAGCTAGGACTACAGGCACCCACCACCACGCCCGGCTAATTTTTTGTATTTTTTAGTAGAGACGGGGTTTCACTGTGTTAGCCAGGATGGTCTTGATCTCCTGACTTCGTGATCTGCCCGCCTTGGCCTCCCAAAGTGCTGGGATTACAGGTGTGAGCCACCGCACCCGGCCTATTTAAGTAAACCATCTAGAGATCATGGATCTAGCAAACTCATGTCTAACACAGTTGGAACCTAAAACCCAGGTATATAGAGATATTTCAAAGATTTATATACACATAATTCCTAAGAAAGGCCTTATGTAAGAACATACTTACTCTGATTTTAAAAGTCTTACAAGTATCTGTAACACAGTTTAGAACCTTAACATAAACTAAAATGTTTACCAGGCTTTATAGTTTTCAGAAAGTGCATATTAATTCATAGCAAAGGCACCAAGCTCTCCCTCAGGCATGTTATCTTTTATTTTACACAAAATTCCCATGAACTTGGTTGTCTGGATTCTTAACCTGCAGTGAATTACATAAGAAAGTGAAGAACTGGCTGAGGCAGGCACATTACCAACCAACCTGACAGTAAGATCAGGTGACAGAAAAGTTATGAGACATAGGTTTGAAAAATGGCAAATTGGGGTCATTTAGTGAAGTGGTAAATACTCTTCATTAGCCCCTGGAGACATCAATATATGTGGGTCCAATATAATAGGTGAAATGAATAATGATGTACATTAATGCTTTAAAAAACATTAAAAATATTAAGTATCTTGTTTTAAAAGTAGAGAAATATTTTTAAAGAACTATTTCTATTTCAAATGGTTACAATGAAATAAGTTTTAGTGCTTAAAAAGATAAGCTTTGATTATGTGGATAATCCATTTGTGTGGACATCTCATTTATTTTCCAATAATGTAGGATAAGATGAGGCATATCAAAGTAACTCAAAATCAATGGACTCATCAATTTATGTATAATGATATGGTTCATCAGAATAAATGTCATGAATTTAAAAATCACCACCAATTCCTTTATTTTCTATATTATATTCTTTTAAAGTTCCCTTTTCTCCTGTACTTGAGTATGCTATAAAATCATGAACTTTTTCTTTTAGAACATCCAGTTCATTTTGTATCTTTAATATGCTATTATCATACTGAATTCCTTCAAGGGTTTTCTGCATCTCCATTATTTCAGACACTGCTTTCAGCATATCATCTTCCATATTAAACATCTGCATAGTCAAGTCTTCCATTTTCTTTTCTGTTCCTATCAGATCCTGAGAGACTCTGAGAACAGAGTGAACAGCACTTTCAATTGTTGGCAAATGTGTCTTGCATTCTTCAACTTTGGGTTCGTAGTCGGAAAGTTTATTAGTCAGATCTTCATCTCTGGCAAAGAGGGCATGCTGTTCCTCTTCTAACTTTTCAACTGCCTTTGTATCAGAGCCTAGCTGCTCCTCTACTCGCAGGAGATCTTCTTCTTCTTGTCTTTTTACTGTTCTAATATTTCTTAGTGTGCTATCTTCCAAATCTTTCAGCCGTTCAGTGAGCAATTTTATTTCCTGCTCAGCCGAGTTAATTTGGACAGTTACTTGAGAATGTATATGTTTTGCTTCTGATTTGAAAATGTCCGTATTAACGTTCATTTCTTCTAGGCTTCTCTTCCAGAAATCCGTAATATTCTGAAATTTCTCACTAAGGCTTTGCATCCTTTGAGTGAGCACGTCTTCATTATTTTGAATGTCATGCATGATATCTTGGAGGTTGGATACTTCCTGCTCAAACTGGGTCATCAAAGACATGGATGATGTAGCTTCCTGCAGGATGCTTTCAGTAGACTCAAGCTGCATTTATAACACAAAACAATTCCCAAGGCTACTTAATAATTTTCATATTAGAGAAACACATTTTAACAATCAGGACCATAACACATGCCACGTTAAAATTCTGAAGATGTCTAAAATATCCAAGTATATCAGAATCAGACTGACATTTATTACGTTAATAGTTTTCACAAATACGTTAACCCTGCATTGTTTTATTTATTTATTTATTTTTTTGAGACGGAATCTCGCCCTGTCACCCAGGCTGGAGTGCAGTGGAGCAATCTCAGCTCACTGCAACCTCCGCCTCCCAGGTTCAAGGTATTCTCTTGCCTCAGCTTCCCAAGTAGCTGGGATTACAGGTACGCGCCACCATGCCTAGCTAATTTTTGTATTCTTCGTAGAGATGGGGTTTCACCATGTTGGCCAGGCTGGTCTTGAACTGTTGACCTCTAGTGATCCGTCTGCCTTGGCCTCCCAGAGTACTAGAATTACAGGCGAGAGCCACCGCGCCTGGCCAGCAGTATGTTAAAAAAAAAAAAATACACCTGAACATACAATCCTAGATATTTCAGCATTTCTATGGAAGCATATTCAAGAGAAAAGTAATGTTAAAGGGCCTGAAATAGATGCAATTTCCTCTTTTCAACTCTAATGGTAAGTAACTTTGATGTCATTTTTTTTTTTTTTTTGAGACAGAGTCTCGCTCTGTCGCCCAGGCTGGAGTGCAGTGGCGCGATCTCAGCTCACTGCAAGCTCCGCCTCCCGGGTTCAAGCCATTCTCCTGCCTCAGCCTCCCGAGTAGCTGGGACTACAGGTGCCTGCCACCACACCCGGCTAATTTTTTGTATCTTTAGTAGAGACGGGGTTTCACCGTGTTAGCGAGGATGGTCTCAATCCCCTGACCTCGTGATCCTCCCACCTCAGCCTCCCAAAGTGCTGGGATTACAGGCGTGAGCCACTGCACCCTGCCCTTGATGTCATTTTTATGGTTTTTTGGCTTTTTAGAAACTGCAACTTTGTATAAAATTTGATATCTTTCCTAAATCCTATAATTCTGGAAGGGTTTCTGCCAAAAAAAAAATTTTTGACCAACCTCTTGCAGAGAAAGTACTAGAATCAGGTCTTACAGATACAAAGGCAAAAATGGATTAAAAAACAGTTTAGTGAGACAAGTCAAGTTGAATGGTAAAGTGTTTTAAGTATTTGTAAATTATGCTAAGCCTCTGGCACCTCCTAATCTTTATCTGGAATATAGAAGGCCAAGTCATAGACCTCTTTTAGTCCACACTTAGATAACAGCTTTAGAGACTACAGGAAGGCCTAGAAATAATCATTAATTTATCATGTGCTTGCAGCATTATGCTGAAGACATAATACTGAACAAGATACAAAATACTGCCCTTAAGCAGCTTTGTTTAATTGAAAGACAAGTGTATATGCATTATGACAGGTGAAGAGCTATGGAAGCACTCAGGTGGAGACCCAACCTAGACTTCAGTGATGAAGGAAAGTATTTTAGAAAAAGTAATACCTAATATCTGCTTCCAGTTGCTTGCTCTCTAAATTAGCCTACGCACTGCTACTAGAGTAAGCTTTTAAAAACTGGTATGCCTATCATGGTACACTGTTACAAAACCTTTGATGTTTCCTAATACTTCTAGGATAAAGTCTCAAATTCTCTAACCTCTCCCTATGCTATCCTCCTCTCCTCTTTATTTAGTTACATTGTCCTTACTTCAAGGCTCAGACTGGATCTCAGCTCCCCAGTGCAGCATTTCTTCCACAGCCCTAGCCCTGACAACCTGAATTCCTGTAGCACCTATTACGTATGTATTTGCCACATATTTGCCACTTAGCACATACAATTCAAAAATTTTGAGGGTTCACTCTGTGCCAGCCTTGTGTGAGACAGTGGAGACAAATATAGCATAGTCCTTGATTTCACAATTTGATTGGGAGACAGTGTTTGGATCTTCCACATCATATATTCTAGAGTCCCAACAAGATCTACTGAGTACCCTGTGTGAGGTAGTTCCATTACCAGGTACTAGAGAAATGGAGATAAAAGATGCAGTGTATGCTCTAAAGAGGAGTAAAGGAGATAAACTAGCAATGAAAAAAATCACAGTAGATTATAAGTAGTGTCACAAAAGAATTAGCATGGGGGGCAATGGATGCTTTGAGGAGAGATAAAAAGTTAGGAGGGCAATGTGGAAAGGCCTGGAAGTGACTCCAAAATTGGAATCATTAACAGACTGATTGATGAATTAGCAGGGTGAAGATGTGAAAGCTTCTAAATTTCACAGGAGAAGAGACCATGTCTTATGCCTTTGTGTAATCCCTACATCTCAGAGTACAAAGAATATGTTTGTTGATGCTTAGGAAGAATGACCCTAAGCCTTCTAGGTCCACCCCAATCAAGACCTAAAGAGTATGCAACAAGAATGACTAACACCACTCTGAAATGTTGTTTAAAATTTATTTTAAGGGTTGGGCATGGTGGCTTACGCCTTAATCCCAACATGTTGGGATGCCAAGGCAGAAGGACTGCTTGAACCTAGGAGTTTGAGACCAGCCTGGGCACAAAGCAAGACCTCGTCTCTACCAAAAACAAAAAAAAACAAAATTGGGCATGGTGGTGTGCGCCTGTAGTCCCAGCTACTTGGGAGGCTGAGGTGGGAGGATTCCTTGAGCCCAGGAGTTCAGGGTTGCAGTGAGCTATGTATGATCATGCCACTGCATTCCATCCTTGGTGACCGAGCAAGACCCTGTCTCAAACACACACACACACACACACACACACACACACAATTTAAAGAAAACAAACAAAAAAAATCCAAAGAAATAAAAACCTCTTTTAAATGTACACATACAGCCATAATACAAGTTCCTTTTAAAATCAATTATGAGAAATACTAACCATTAACATGGTTAGGTTTAGTTGTTTTATTAGCAGTATTTTGAAGAGGCAAGCTTATCCTCACCTAAGGTAACGTCCTGTTTAGGAGGTTCATCAGAGCCTCACTGTAATCTGAAAGCAGTACACCCCAAGTAAGTGCAAGATGTTATATATTTAATCTGCAAATATTTAGTGACTAGTATGCCACAGTAGCTAGCATTTATGGGCTGCCAACATATTCTAATTGTTTTCCATTTTTATTTACTAAAAAAATTTTTTTTGTAGAGATGGGGTCTCACCATGTTGCCTGGGCTGGTCTCAAACTGCCGGGTTCAAGTGATGCTCCCAACTTAGCTTCCCAAAGTGCTGAGATTACAGGCATGAGCCACCACACCAGGTCTCATTTTTTCTTAAAGAAAGAGCTAGTAGGGCCGGGTGCGGTGGCTCACACCTATAATCCCAGCACTTTGGGAGGCTGAGGTGGGCGGACCACCTGAGGTTGGGAGATTGAGACCATCCTGGCTAACACAGTGAAACCCCATGTCTACTAAAAATACAAAAAATTAGCCGGGTATGGTGGCACATGCCTGTAATCCCAGCTACTTGGGAGGCCGAGGCAGGAGAATTGCTTGAACCCAGGAGGCGGAGGTTGCAGTCAGCCAGATCTCGCCACTGCATTCCAGCCTGGGCAACAAGAGTGAAACTCCGTCTCAAAAAAAAAAAAAAAAAGAGCTAGGACTTTATTAGTGCTTGATTGTTTTCAAAGAATTTCTATATAAAGTAAGTCCTCACTTAATGTCATCGGTAGGTTCTTGGAAACTGACTTTAAGTGGAACTATTCAGAGCAGCTCCTCCAACAACGTTGTTTTGATGTCCTTTCATTACAATGTAGATGAGAAAAAAATTGGTTTCATTATACACTTCACTTAAAATCGTAGTTTCCAGGAACCTATTGACGACGTTGAGGACTTACTGTGTATCTCATCTGATCTTTATAAAAATCTTATTATTTCTCATTTAATAAATGATGAAATAGAGACCAAGAGAAGTTACAGTGATTTGTCCAAGATCACACAGTTGGGATGGGTGTCCACGTCTAGCTGTTCTCCCCTCCATCTGGGTTATGCTGCCCTTTAGGGCCACCTTTGTGAAAAGGGACCTCTTATTAAATTACTCCCAGGGCAGAATGGGAGAAAAAGCTACGAAAAGACTGAGTATTTCTTTTTTTTTTTGGAGATGGAGTTTCGCTCTTGTTGCCCCGGCTGGAGTGCAATGGCATGATCTCGGCTCACCACAACCTCCACCTCCCAGGTTCAAGTAATTCTCCTACCTCAGCCTCCCAAGTAGCTAGGATTACAGGCATGTGCCACCACACCCAGGTAATTTTTTGTATTTTTAGTAGAGATGGGGATTTTCCATGTTGGTCAGGCTGGTCCTGAACTTCTGACCTCAGGTGATCCACCTGCCTTGGCCTCCCAAAGTGCTGGGATTACAGGTGTGAGCCACCACGCCTGGCCAAGACTGAATATTTCTTGGATTCTATAATGATATTTTAAAAATCTGCTTCAAAAGCTTTTTTTTTGAGATGGAGTCTCACTTTGTTGCCCAGGCTGGAGTGCAGGGGCGCAATCTCGGCTCACTGTGACCTCTGCCTCCCCGGTTTAAGCAATTCTCCTGCCTCAGCCTCCTGAGTAGCTGGGACTACAGACACACGCTACCATGCCCAGCTAATTTTCGTGTTTTTAGTAGAGATGGGGTTTCACCATGTTGGCCAGGCTGGTCTTGAACTCCTGACCTCAGGTGATCTACCCACCTCGGCCCCCCAAAGTGCTGGGATTACAGGTGTGAGCCACCGTGCCCAGTGCCCAGCCTGGCCAACATGGTGAAACCCTGTCTCTACTAAAAATACAAAAATTAGCCAGGCGTGGTGGTACGCGCCTGTAGTCCCAGCTACTGGGGAGGCTGAGGCAGGAGAATCACTTGAACCTGGGAGGCGGAGGTTACAGTGAGATAAGATCGAGCCATTGTACTCCAGCCTGGACGAGAAAAGTGAAACTGTACCACCCCCGACCCCTCACCAAAAAAAAAGAAAAAAAAAGGAGAAATCTTGTTCAAAATAAGTTTTCAATAGCTTTTATTTATGTTTATTTATTTATTGAGATGGAGTCTCACTCTGTTGCCCAGGCTGGAGTGAAATGGCGCAATCTCGGCTCACTGTAACCTCCACCTCCCAGGTTCAAGCGATTCTCCTGCCTCAGCCTCTTGGGTAGTTGGGATTACAGGTGCCCACCACCACGCCCAGCTAATTTTTGTATTTTTAGTAGAGATGGGGTTTCACCATGTTGGCCAGGCTGATCTCAAACTCCTGACCTCGTGATCTGCCCGCCTCGGCCTCCCAGTGTGCTGGGATTACAGGCGTGAGCCACCGTGTCCGGCCTTCAATAGCTTTTAATTAAATATGTGAAGTTTTGGCAAGGCACAGTGGTTCACACTTGTAATATCAATTCTTTGGGAGGCAGAGGCAGAAAGGTCATTTGAGGCCAGGAGTTTGATACCAGCCTGGGCAATGTAGCAAGACCCCATCTCTCCAAAAAATTAAAGAAAAAAAAATTAGCTGGGTGCAGTGGCATGCCTGTTAGTCCCAGTTACTTGGGAGGCTGAGTTGGGAGGAGTGCTTGAGCCTGGGAGGTTGAGCTGTTACTCCAACACTGCACACCAGCCTGGATGACAGAGTGAGAGCTGGGATGACAGGGAGAGACCCTATCTCAAAAAAAAAAAAAAAAAAAAAAAAATATATATATATATATATATATGAAGTTTCTTGCCCCTGGGATTTCTTCTAATGGTATGTTAGAGTTCCCCCGACAGCTACAACCAGATTCCAATTTTTTTTTTTTGGGACAGAGTCTCACTCTCTTGCCCAGGCTGGAGGGCAGTGGTGTGATCTCAGCTCACCGAAACCTCTGCCTTCCGGGTTCAAGCAAGTCTCATGCATCAGCCTCCCAAGTAGCTGGGATTACAGGCATGAACCACCATGCCCAGCTAATATTTTTGTATTTTTAGTAGAGACAGGGTTTCGCCATGTTGGCCAATCTGGTCTCGAACTCCTGACCTCAAGATGATCCTCCTGCCTTGGCCTCCCAAAGTGCTGGGATTACAGGCATGAGCCACTACGCCTGGCTCAGATTCCAATTTGAGCCCTACGTGAAAATACCAACTCCTTTGCAGCTCCTTCCCCAAATCCCTTACACTCACCATCCATGGAATCCCTGGCATGTGTGAGGGATACTTAATTTTCCTCCATGGCTTTTCTCTTCTGGAGGATTATATGCTCATCCTGCGCATGGGGCTGCGGGGACTTAGATGCTCCATTTCATCTCTATTTTTATAACATCCTTACCCACCCTGGTGCCAAGCATAGGTCCTTGCTTACCTTGTGACATGAGCAAAGGTTTAGTGAATGAATAAATGAACAAAAAGCCATATTTCCCAATGATAGCTTGGTCCCTGGTACACAGAAAAGGCCCACATGATGCCTTATTGATCACAGCTGACTTTGACTTTCTCCTGAGAGGTGTGGGAGTTACAAAAATGTTTATTTGTCTCACATTTCTAAGAATCACAGTAATAATGCATCTGGTAGAAATCAGCAACTTGAAGAAACACAGTATAGACATGGTATTATTTTAATTTTCATTGGAATTCTTATTTGGCTATAGGACAAATACTTACTTTTAGGCTAGCCGTTCTTTTGTTTTTACTTTTTTTTTTTTTTTTGAGACGGATCCTCGCTCTGTAGCCCAGGCTACAGTGCAGTGGTGCGATCTTGGCTCACTGCAACCTCCACCTCCCAGGTTCAAGAGATTCTCCTGTCTCAGCCCCCCGAGTAGCTGGGATTACAGGTGTGTGCACCATGCCCAGCTAATTTTTGTATTTTTAGTAGAGATGGGGTTTCACCATGTTGGCCAGGCTGGTCTCCTAACTCCTGACCTCAAGTGATTTGCCTGCGTCAGCTTCCCACAGTGCTGGGATTAAAGGCATGAGCCACTACTCCTAGCTTAGGCTAGCCATTCTTAAATGCATGTACATATATCCTTAAAAAGCAAAAAGTAAGGGAAAAAATGGATAGATCTTTTCCCAATAAGTGCTATTCATATTCTAATTTTATGTCCAAAGATCAACCATATTTTCAGATGAGATCGAGCACGTTCAGGGTGGTATGGCTGTAGACATGAACAATCATATTTTCAATGCTCTAGATACCTGACACTTAAGTAGAAAATTAACGTCATGCTAATATGAACAAATTGGTCTTTTTCAACACTAGAAATGATCATACTAAAAAATCCTTGCCCTTCAAAATGCAATCTGAGTCAAAATGGCTCAGAGGGAGAATGTCAAGAGGTACGAAGATCAGTGAGAGTTAAAATAGTAATGGTCTAAAAGGCAGGAAGAAAGAAGTTCTGAACTGGGATAGAGAAATGATAGTGGGGTAGTAAAATGGGAAAACCGTCCCAGATAAGCCAATTAATGATTACCTTTTCTGAAATTAAACTGATTTTACTTTGAAGTTGTTGGAATTCATTGGTTTCTAGTTTCAGTAACTGGTATTGGTTTTCCACCTTTGCAAATTTTTCCGACTGCTGAAATACAAACCTGGAAAAGAAAAGAAAAATCACTCTTCTCCAATTCATATCCATTTAAATCCGAATTTCAAAGGAGAATTATACCCAATTCTGTTAAGAACAACATAAATTCTGGTATGGGTAGCTGTAGTTTGTTTTTTTTTTTTTTTTCCACACAGGGTCTCACTCTGTCACCCAGGCTGGAATGCAGTGTCACAATCATAGCTCACTGCAGCCTTGAACTCCTGGGCTCAAGTGATCCTCTTACTTCAACCTCCCAAATAGCTAGGACTGTCCATCTCACTATGTTGCCCAAGGTGGTCTTTAGCCTTTTTTTTTTTTGAGATGGAGTCTCGCTCTGTCACCCAGGCTGGAATGCAGTGGCACAATCTCGGTTCACTGCAAGCTCCATGTCCCGGGTTCACGCCATTCTCCTGCCTCAGCCTCCCAAGTAGCTACGACTACAGGCGCCCGCCACCACGCCTGGCTAATTTTTTTGTATTTTTAGTAGAGACGGGGTTTCAATGTGTTAGCCAGGATGGTCTCGATCTCCTGACCTTGTGATCCACCTGCCTTGGCCTCCCAAAGTGCTGGGATTACAGGCGTGAGCCACGGTGCCCAGTATTTTTTTTTTTTTAGACGGAGTTTCGCTCTTGTTGCCCAGGCTGGAGTGCAATGGCACGATCTCGGTTCATTGCAACCTTTGCCTCCTGGGTTCAAGCGATTCTCCTCCTCAGCCTCCCAAGTAGCTGGGATTAAAGGCACCTGCCACCACGCCCCACTAATTTTTTTATATTTTTAGTAGAGACGGGGTTTCACCATGTTGGCCAGGCTGGTTTCGAACTCCTGACCAGTGATCTGCCCGCCTTGGCCTCCCAAAGTGCTAGGATTACAGGCATGAGCCACTGTGCCCAGCCCCAAGGTGGTCTTGAATTCCTGGCCTCAAGTGATCCTCCCCTCAGCCTCCCAAAGCACTGGGATTACAAGTGTGGGCCAACATGCCCAGCCTAGATGCAGCTTTTATCAGTTTCTTTTGACAGATTTTCATGTGGTAGGTACTGGTTTAACTCATGCAAAGATGAGTAAAGCACTGCCCTTGTTCACAGTTCACAGCCCACCAAATAAGATGGTGTGATATCTGTAATAGATGCATGCGCAAGAAATATTTTAGAGGAGGACAAAGTGAAAAATTTAGAACAAGATCTTTGATCTCTACTATTTTTCACAAGGCCATGATTGGGTAATATCTAGAAAATAGGTGTTTTTATGCTGAAATGTAGGAGAAACAAGAGTCATCTATAAAAAAGTATTTTAAAACTGAAATGTAGAAGAGTAGACTGATGAAAAGCAGTGGAGTAGAAGAGAGAAGTGATAGTAATTAGAAGTTGCAAAATAGCAGGAGGTGTGAAAAGAGGTATGAAAATAGAAAAAAGCCATTGCCAAAGTGACAATAGATCACAATCAGTGCAAAGTGTATAAACTGTACAATTGGTTATACTCAGTGACGTGACTTGTATAGGTGTACCTGAGATGTCACTCTAAAATTGGAGTTTATTCTTCGTTATGGATGGAAGCCCAAAAAGCTATCTCAATCTTCAAAACAACAAATCAACATCTGTTTATACAGGATTTGAAAAGAGCAAGCACAAAAGAATTGTCTTGGATCCAATACCATTTTGTCTACTTTAACTCAATTCTTCAAGCTCAGAAAAAAAAAACAGTTGAAATTCTTTGCATATTGAGTCATCAAAACGCAATGGAGCAGAACCATAAGTACCTGTCTAAACACAGTCCCGAGACAAGTGGTTCAAAAGCTTTGCTACATATTGTAATCACCTGGCAGCTTTAACAAATCTGATGTCTGGGTCTCACGAAGATTTTGATTTAATTGGCTTGGGATGTGGCTTGGATGTTGGAAACTCAACAGCTTCTCAGGTAATCTAAGCGCACAGCCAAACTTAGAACCATACTGACTGACCATGTTTTGTGAAATTCATTTCCACTGAAAGGCAATCATTTAAAGATCCCAAGGATTAATGGAGAGGTGAAAGACTTTTCTGAGTAACTGCAGTTATCTGAACTTTGTGCATCCTTGTAAAAGTGGTAATGCTTTGAATTCATAAATGGCATCATTAGGCTAACTGTAGCTACAAAAGTGTCCAAAGCTAAATTAGACAAATGTTTACAATACTGGAAGAAATAAATTTCTTTTGATGATGCTGGCTAATTTCTATTATATGGGATCCCAGGTTACATTATTAGCACAGATTGACTTTTCTCCTGTGTTTAAATTAATAGGAACCTTTAAAGCTTCTGGTTATTAGAAAACACCATTATCCTAATTCTCAGAGATGGAAGGGTGAACATAATTCTTTTTTCATTGGCTGTTTCATTTCTGGCTTTTAAGAGTTTTTTTTTTCCCCCAGAGTATCAGATATCTGAGACCAGCACATAGAGACCCTATTAAGAAAGAGACCACCCTAAAGAAATAAGAGTTGCCCTCCTCAAGCTTTCCTGTCCCTCCCCGCTATGGGAAAAAAAAAAAAAGTAAAAAAAGAAATACAGTTAATTTCAGGGACTAGTTTTATTATCCAATACTCCACCATAGATCTATACTATAGATTAGCGAGTTTATTCAGAATGAAATCATTCTTATAAAAGAGACTTTTGTATGAAGGTTGATTGATTACAAAAAATACATTAATGGACTTTCTCAGAACTTCTTTTCAAATTCAAGCTTTAAACAAAACCTGCGTCATGTTAGTGGAAATATCATCTCTGATAATTAGTAGTTTTTTTTGATGATTAGCCTCTTACTAAAATAAATTCATCCTTGCTACATGTGAACAGTGCATATAAGAAAAAAGTACAAAGCTGACTTAGCACTAGTGACGAAAAAAATTAAGTGGTATGTGCTGTGCTGCGTTAAAATATATTTTATTTTTCCCTTATTTGTGCCAGACACTATTCTAAGTACTTGATAAATACTAATTCATTTAACATTAAAGAAGAAGATGATTGATTTCTTTTCTTTCTTTCTTTCTTTTTTTTTTTTTTGAGACGGAGTCTCACTCTGTCGCCAGGCTAGAGTGCAGTGGCACGATCTTGGCTCACTGCAATCTCTGCCTCCCGAGTTCAAGTGATTCTCTTGCCTCAGCCTCCCAAGTAGCTAGGACTACAGGCGCGTGCCAACACACCCAGCTAATTTTTGTATTTTTAGTAGAGACGGGGTTTCACCATGTTGGCCAGAATGGTCTCGATCTCTTGACCTCGTGATCTGCCTGCCTCAGCCTCCCAAAGTGCTGGGATTACAGGCGTGAGCCACCGCGCCCGGATTTTTTCTTTCTCTTTTTTTTTTTTTTGAGACAGGGTCTCGCTCTGCTGCCTAGGCTGGAGTGCAGTGGCATGATCTTGGCTAACTGCAACCTCCACCTCCCAGGTTCAAGTGATTATAGGCGTGAGCCACCGCACCCGGCCTAGATGACTGATTTTCTAGGAGTCAAGAAAATATGCTGAGAAAGCTGCTTCAGGTCTGAAAAACTAAGCTTTCAAACTGGCATCCATGTTAGGGTGTAAGGTGCTTCATTTCCTTTTTATGAGTCAGGGGCATATTCTAATAGGAGCAGTTCCCAGTCTTCCCATTTAGATGAGGGTAAAAAACAAGCAAGTAGGGTCTGCTAAAGGGTATACCTTCAAGTAGAAGGAAGAAAAGAACTATAAGTAATTCTGGACTTGGGGATTTCTATTTCTAGGATCTTGGCCTTTTGTTGGGGATTAATATCGAAGGGAGGCAACGAATCATACTGATTAGGTGGGTGACTGGACTGCCTTAGCTCTGCCATTTACTAAGCTGTATAACCACTTTGGGAAAGTTAAATAACTTTGATGTTTCCTCATCTGTGAAGTGAGGATAATACCTTATTTTAATTTTATTTTTTAAAGACAAGATCTCACTCTTTCCCAGGCTGGAGTGCAGTGGTGTGATCATGGCTCACTGCAGCCTCCCAGGCCCAATCCATCCTACCCTCTCAGCCTCCTGAGTAGCTGGGAACACAGGCATGTGCCATAATGCCTGGCTAATTTTTTAATTTTTTATAGCAATGGGGGTCTTCCTATGTTGCCCAGTCTTGTCTTGAACTCCTGGGCTCAAGTGATCCTCCTGCCTTGGCCTCCCAAACTGTTGGGATTATAGGTGTGAGCCATGGCACCCAGCCAATACTTTATAGGGTTGTAGTTTGTTTTTCGACAAGGTCTCATTCTGTTACCCAGGCTGGAGTACAGTAGCCTGATCATAGCTTACTGCAGCCTTGAACTCCTGGCCTCAAGTGATTCTCCCACCTCAGCCTCTCAAGTAGCTAGGACCACAGGTACATTACCACCACTGGCTAATTAAAAAAAAAATTTGTAGAGAGGCGATCTGGCTATGTTTTTTTGTTTGTTTGTTTGTTTTTTGAGGCAGCTGAAGAGGAAGAGGTCTACAGTGACACAATCATAGTCCACTGCAGGTCAAACTCCCTGGTCTCAAGCGATCCTCTCGCCTTGGCCTCCTAAAGTGCTGGGATTATAAGTGTGAGCCACCATGCCCGGCCGAGTTATTGTAGACATTAGTTATTGCTATTTATAAAAGCTCCCGGAACAATAGAGCCATAGCACATCAGCTATTTCCTTTAAGTACCATGGCCTCTTTTTTTTCTCTTTTTGGAGATGGAGTCTCACTCTGTTGCCCAGGCTGAAGTGCAGTGGTGTGATCTCGGCTCACTGCACTTCTGCCTCCCGGGTTCAAGTGATTCTTCTGCCTCAGCCTCCCAGCTAGCTGGGTTACAGGTGCCCGCCAACAAGACCAGCTACCTTTCTTTTGGACTACTTTGTGCAGCTACTCTTCCATCCTTCCTACATGCCTATGATTGTATAAGGGGAGCAGGGTTCCCGACCACTTGTACTTGATAGAAGCCCCAGGCCTGTCCCCCTTTGAACACTAAGTATAAACTGGGTTGTGTTTATGGCAAATGAAGGATGGAATAGATGGATTAGACCACTTATAAATCACTAAATAAAAATAACTCTTGTTTTTGGGCCTCTTCTCACTATCATATCATATCATATATCATACGGCCTTGTGGAAGAGTGAGATATAGGAGAAAGGGACCCGGGTTACTTTTAGTGCAAGCCTTACAAAAAGAATCTTCCTGACTCCTTCATGAGCCATTGCAGTCTATAGAGACCTCATACAGATCTATCTAGGGTCCTGTGATAATGAATGGTTTACATTTTCCTACAGTGCATGGTGGTAATTAATGGTGTGTGTTGCCTCTGAATAGCTCCTTTAGGAACGTTAAATGGTGGTAGACAGCTGACTGAGGACTTACAAATTCAGGATTTCCTCTGGCTCTATTTCAGCTTAATAATGAAAAAGAGGCAAATAACCAAAGGAAGCTGTTATGGACCTTCTGTAAGGAAAGAAGTTCCAGGGCCACCATTAGGGTCAGTACCCATTTAGCCCTATGTTTCATACCATCTATAGCCTCAGTTTTAGCACAATACCTAGTTTTCAAGAAAACCTTGACCATATTCCATTTTTAAGAAGCAGGGCATTTAAATTATACCCTTGTCTTTTAGATAAAACTCTACTGACACAAAGAAAAAAGCTGGAAATAGAGTTAGCCAAGGTTTTACAGTATGATTTATAGAGAAAATTATATTGGATAATAAAAAAAAACCAGAGTTATACAACTTGCTTAAAGAGCTTTTGACTTTTTGTACATAATTATAACAGATACTATAAAAAACTTTTATAAAGGCAATTTAGGCCGGGCACGGTGGCTCACGCCTGTAATCCCAGCACTTTGGGAGGCTGAGGTGGATGGATCACCTGAGGTTGGGAGTTCGAGACCAGCTTGACCAATGGAGAAACCCTGTCTCTACTAAAAATACAAAATTGGCTGGGCGTGGTGGCGCACACCTGTAATCCCAGCTACTTGGGAGGCTGAGGCAGGAGAATCGCTTGAACCTGGGAGGTGGGGGTTGTGGTGAGCTGAGATTGCGCCACTGCACTCCAGCCTGGGCAACAAGAGCGAAACTCCATCTCTCAAAACAAAACAAAACAAAAAAGCAATTAAAAAATCTATTGAAATTTCCATAAAAAACAAAATTTTCACAATGGAATTTCCAGCTGATTAAATTTCTATGTAATCAAATAAGCATGAGTGACAGGTTTTGTGTCTTGTTTAGTAATTTAACAACTTTTTAACTTTCTGAAAGTAGAATCACCTCAATTCTCTTACCTGAAAAATTTCCATAAGAGTTTAGAAAAGAGGTATGCAACCTGACACTCAAGCCATATAGGTTTGGGCAACTTATCTCCAGTGTTTATTGTCAAGATGACACAGGATATATCAGGCCTTTTTTTTTTTTTTTTTTGGCAGGGTCTCACTTTGTCACCCAGGCTGAGTGCAGTGGTGCAATCAAAGCTCACTGAAACCTCAAATTCTGGAGCTCAAGCGACCCTCCAACCTCAGCCCCCCAAGTAGCTGGGACTACAGGCATGCGCCACCATGCCTGGCTAATTTTTTGTATTTTTTGTAGAGACAGGGTTTTACCATGTTGCCCAGGCTGGTCTTGAACTCCTGAGCTCAAGAGATCCGCCCACCTCGGCCTCCCAAAGTGCTGGGATTACAGGTGGGAGCCACCACACCTGGCCTATCTGGCCTTTATTTAGCAGAGAGAAGATATTAAAGCAACACACTTTTAAGTTTCTTATGTATTATTTCTCTTTTCTTTCCACATAGGAAGTGGTCTGAAGACAAGGATATAGTGTGATTCCTTGAAATCCTTCTTGGGCAGTGGAAGGGTTCAGATTTTTTCCCTCCAACTTAATCAGATGAAGAGTGAGAGTAAGCAGTATTTAAGAGTACACAGACAGGCACCCATATGCACTTGTATTTTAACCACCAGGGCCGTGTCAGTACGGAAAGCATTTAATAAAGATTTGATAGACTGACTTTTAGATGCTGAATTACGTGTTTTAGTGGTAAAGATCTCAATGGCTTTGTCAAAATTCTAGTGAGCTTTTAAGTATTTTAAGATGCCAAATACTTGCTTTTTATCTGGAAAATGTTTACAAATGTTTTATGGGGATATATTTTTATTTCAAAATTTACTATGAATAAATATTTTGTGATAAACAGCAACCAAAGTACATTTGCTTCAATTTTTGCAGCAAAAGATTTCACAAAAGCAACTAAGAGGCAACTATTTAAATAATAATTATAGAATCTGCCCATAAACAATACATATAATACATACATTTTAGAGAGACAGGGTCTTGCTCTGTCTCTCAGGCTGGAGCACAGTGGTATAATCATGGGTTACTGCAGCCTTGACTTCCCAGACTCAAGCTATCTTCTCACCTCAGCCTCCCAAGTACCTGGGACTACAGGCGAATGCCACCACACTTGGCTAATATTTAAAAATTTTTCGTAGACACGGTCTCACTATGTTTCCCAGGCTGGTTTCAAACTCCTGGCCTCAAGCAATTCTCTCGTCTCAGTTTCCCAAAGTGTTGGGATTATAGGCATGAACCACTGTGTCTGGCCCCCAAAATTATTTTTGATATAGCATTGTGTTATCATTTTGCAAACATAGTTCAAATTAAATCTTCCTAATGAATGTAATACATTCATTACAATGTAATACAGGAATCACTAACAGCAAATTCCTGATGTAAGGGAAATTTTATTCCCATAAAGTTTAGTTTTCTATTAAAGCTTATCCCAGGATAGTAACTAACTTTCCCAAAACACAAAAGGTTACTTATTTAGGCGAAGTCTCGCTCTGTTACCCAGGCTGGAGTGCAGTAGCAGATCTTGGCTCACTGCAACCTCCACCTCCCAGGTTCAAGTGATTCTCCTGCCTCAATCTCTGAGTAGCTGGGATTACACCAGGCCCAGCTAATTTTTGTATTTTTGGTAGAGATAGGGTTTCACCATGTTGGACAGGCTGGTCTCAAATTCCTGATCTCAAGTGATTCGCCTGCCTCAGCCTCCCAAAGTGCTAGGATTACAGGCGCAAGCCACTGCACCTGGCCCAAAAAGATTTTTTTTTTAATTTACTTAAAGAAGGTCAAGTATTTTAAGGCATAAGAGCCGTTTATTTAAAACAGTAAATTCAGTACATTTATTCCTTTCAGATCAAAATTAACATATTCCGTATTAGTAAAATAAACAATGCTGTTTTTTTTTTTTTTTTTTTTTTGAGAAGGAGTTTCGCTCCATCCTGCAGGCTGGAGTGCAGTGGCACGATTTCGGCTCACTGCAACCTCTGCCTCCTGGGTTCAAGTGATTCTCCTGCCTCAGCCTCCTGAGTAGCTGGGATTACAGGAGCATGCCACCATGCCCGGCTTTTTTGTATTTTTAGTAGACGCGGGGTTTTGCTATGTTGGCCAGGCTGGTCTCAAACTCCTGACCTCAGGTGATCCACCCACCTTGGCCTCCCAAAGTGCTGAGAGTACAGGCATGAGCCACTGCCGGCGGGCTGACAATTCTATTGTTTTTGAAGAGGGCGTTTAATCACTTTATTGTGACAAAATTTTGTTTATTTGTTTGTTTTTTGAGATGGAGTCTCGCTCTGTTGCCCAGGCTGGAGTGCAATCGTGCGACCCCAGCTCACTGCAACCTCCACCTCCCCAGTTCGAGTGATTCTCCTGCCTCAGCCTCCTGAATAGCTGGGATTGCAGGTGTGTGCCACCACACCTGGCTAATTTTTGTATTTTTTGTAGAGACAGGGTTTCACCATGTTGGCCAGGCTGGTCTTGAACTCCTGACCTCGTGATCTGCCCACCTCAGCCTCCCAAAGTGCTGGGATTACAGGTGTGAGCCACCGCGCCCAGCCGTGACAAATCTTTTAACTCTGAAAAATACACTATTTGGGATGAGTCACCAGTGAAGTATAACTCCATATGTAATAGCATAAAAAATGTCTAGATGTCCAGGGTCTCTTCTAAAATTCTATCACTCTGGAAGATTTATAACAGTCTCACTAAATAACTTTACACATGAATGAAAAATGGAGAAAAATTCTATTAAGGTGCCAATCTTATTAAAATGAAATGGGCTATTCCCTCCTCCCCCCAGAAAAAAAAAGACTGGGAAAATAAAACTCACAAGTTGTTTTTTTTCTTTTCTTTTCTTTTTTTTTTTTTACAAGTTGGTTTTAAGGTTATTTCTAATATTCATTTTTCCTAATGACACCAATATATCGCCATTTACCTAATTTTAAAACTGCAACTGGTTAGTTTTAAGTGAACACAAGTGCTATGTTTTTGTAGCTTTACCATATTCAATCTGTAACTTACTTAATAAAAGACGTAAAATTCATAATGCATGCACGGTGATCAAAATATGAGCACTCCTCCAAGCTCTGCTACTATAACGTTTGCTCCTTTGGGATCATAATGATCTGGTTTTCCTTTTTTTTTTCCCCTTTTCTTTTTTTTTTTGAGATGGAGTCTCGCTCGGTCGCCCAGGCTGGAGTGCAGTGGTGCGATCTTGGCTCACAGCAACCTCCGCCTCCCGGGTTCAAGCGATTCTCCTGCCTCAGCCTCCGGATGAACTGGGACTACAGGCGCCCGCCACCACGCCCGGCTGATTATTGGTATTTTTGGTAGAGATGGGGTTTCACCATGTTAGCCAGGCTAGTCTCGAACTCCTGACCTCAAGTGATCCACCTGCCTCGGTCTCCCAACATAATGATCTGTTTTAAGGTTGCAAGTATTTCCATTAGGTATTTACGAGGTGAGTAGGGTGGGGCAGATGTGTCCCGGAATGGGGCACAGCGGACAGGAAGTAACGGTTTATAACAACGTGAACGCTTCTGACGTGTAGCGGGAGCTTCAGAAAGCGTGGCCGAATCTGCAGCTCTTAACAAATGGCTCGTTCCCAAACCTTAGCCTCAACTCCCTCTGAGCGATAGGGGCATGCTACCAGCACGGGGGAAAATGAGATACAAGAAACGCGCGAAAGGGAAAAACAAGGCTGGGCTGTTTCCTTCCTTTGGGGTCAAGACAGAGGCACAGAAGGCCCAGGTCTGGGGGGTCGGATCACCTCCGGCGGGATGCTGAGCCGGGTGGGAGCCCAAACAGCAGGGGGCCCTCAGGAGGCCGGCCCAGGCAGCCTCGCGTCCACTTACCAGGCCAGGCCCAGGCACGTCCCCAGCGACAGCAGGCTCAGGCACGTTCGGGGGTCTGCCCAGCCCCCGCCTCCGCCGCCCCGGGCCACGGGGGTCTTCCCGCCCTCGCTCCGCTTCCCGGGCTCCGCAGTAGGGGCTCCCTTGGGCCCCGACTTCTTCCGGCTCTTCACCTCAGACATGTCTGGAGGCCCTAGGACGACAAGCCCCAGGCAGCTTCTTCACCAGGGGTAGCAGGACGTGGCCGCCTTGGCGTTCGTGGGAACCCTGGGCGGTGACCGCGCCCCCTCACAGACTTGGCACCGCCCAGAGCCCAGCCCCTTCCCTCTCCCCGCCATCCTCGTTGCTTCACTGAGTCTTTCAGCTGCCAGCTCCATAGTTCCCCTAGGAGAGGTGGGCGGCGACCTCACCCCACAGCGCCTTCCACTGCGATATTGCTCCAAATCCGAGGAAATTCAAACTCCCGGGCGCGCGCAGGCCGACGGGACCCGAGGAGGAGGGGCAGGACAAAGGGGTCGCGCGCGCCACGTCGGGCGCGCCGCCGCTGCCCGAGTCCGGCATTGGTGGGAACGCGGCGCGTCCCTGAGGCTTAGCCACGCCCCGTCCGCGGGGTAGGCGGGCACTTCTACGCGCGCGGGCACGAGCCGTGGCGGGAGTGCGCGGCGGCAGCGGCGGCCGCCCCTTGGGGCTTGGGGTGTGTTTATTTGCATAAGCGGGCGCGCGCCGTCCGGGCTGGGTGGATCCGGGGGGATTTGACTGCTCCGCTGTCCAGAGGCGGAGAAGAAGAGGTAGCGAGTGGACGTGACTGCTCTATCCCGGGCACAAGGGATAGAACCGGAGGTGCGGAGTCTGGGCAGTCGGCGACCCGCGAAGACTTGAGGTGCCGCAGCGGCATCCGGAGTAGCGCCGGGCTCCCGCCGGGGTGCAGCCGCCGTCGAGGGAAGGACGCCACAGGCCGGGAAGACCTCCTCCCTTTGTGTCCAGGAGTGGAGTCCACGGGAGGGCGGCCCGTGGGCCGGGCCTCACCGCGGCGCCCCGGGACTGTGGGGCCAGGCTGCGTTGGGTGGACGCCCACCTCGCCAACCTTCGGAGGTCCCTGGGGGTCTTCGTGCGCCCCGGGGCTGCAGAGATCCAGGGGAGGCACCTGTGAGGCCCGGACCTGCCCCGGGGCGAAGGGTATGTGACGAGACTGAGCCCTGCATCCCTAATTCCTGGTGGAAAACCCCTGTTGCCGTTTCCCTCCACCGGCCTGGAGTCTCCTAGTCTTGTCCCGGCAGTGGCAGTGCCGCCCTTCCCAGTAAGACCTAGGCGCAAAGGCTTGTGTAAGTTGACCTCCTCGCTTTTCTCCCCGAGCCAGGTTCCTTGGAGGCTCGGTAGCTGATTTCAGGGACTGAGAATTTGAGGACATGGAATATTTGATAACCATCCTGCTCCTGTACCAGGAAGAGAAATTCTGTCACGAGGAAGTAGTAAACTTGGGGTTTTCGTGGATAAACGTGCGCTGTTTTCTGTTTTACATCTATGAAGAGTTTTCGCTTTCCATTTGTTGTGGGTTACAAAAGGTTTTGAGACTTAGTTCAGATAATTTGTGCAGTTTTAAAACGTATTTAAGATTTGCATATTTTAGTTTAACAGGACTAGGTGAAATTGGAAATTAGTTTCAGAAAACCAGAGTGTCTTATTTGCTTAGCTATTGGACATAACCTAAAAAATTCATTCATTCTTGTTTTTTCACATCGAATTTCATTACTATAAATTGAGGAACATTTTATGTTTAAGAGGACAAAAACGTTATTAACATTTTAAAAAATGAGAGTTTTGATTCCAATCAATAACTTTTTATCAGTTTTGTGCCCCTACTGGGCATTTTGTAAGCCTTGACAAGCATAGGCAAATGCCCTACGTCCGTCCCTATTTTTCCAAGTGCTACATTTGGTGACTTCAAAAACAGTCATTGAAGCTTGATAATTATTGCCCCCTTCTGTGAGCTCCAAGTTACTTGTGCTCTGTTTTTGCACTTCGGGCATTCACATTCCCACTCCCTCTCTCTTTTTCTTCTTTGACTAGACTGAATTATTTCAGGCAAATGACTCAATCTTTTCTGTAGTCTTGGTGTCTGACATATAGGGAGGGGCACAAATGTATGTTGAATGAATGAATTGATAAACCCGTTTAGACTCTTTCACTCTATACATTGGGTAAAGTTCTGTTAATGTTTTGAAAACTTGCAGACATTGTGAACTGGGTTTTATTTATGCCCACGGAAAAATTTGCATTATATTTGAAATAAAGTTGCTAGAAACGTCAAGTATTTTACTATAAAGGCTATTATTCTTTCCTCATGTCCTCTTGGTCTGAGAAACGACATCAGAAAGTGTTTCCTGTTGCTTTGTGGGAAATGTGTTTAGCAAGGAAGACCTAGAGCTGATATCCTCCTTGAATGAGAACTAATACTCAATAGTAACAATGCTCTATTCACTCTTATGTTTGATAAGGAAAACAAGAAGTCTCTTAATATTAGGACTTCAGTGTAATCACTGTTTTATACAACCTTAATTAAAAAAGGAAGTATTTTATTGTAAAAAATGATAATGTGTGTTAAAAAAAATTGACAGTAGAGGCTGGGCATGGTGGGGCTCACAAGTGTAATCCCAGCACTTTGGGAGGCTGTGGCAGTTGGATCACCTGAAGTCAGGAGTTCAAGACCAGGCTGGTCAACATGGCGAAACCCAATCTCTACTAAAAAAAAAAAAAAAAAAAAAAAATTAAGACAAGGTGGGGGAGAAATCTCAAATTTTGCTACTCAGAAGTAACTCAAACATTTTGATGAATAAACTTCTAAATGTCTACATATATTCATATGATACCAACACTTTTTTTGAGACAGAGTCTCAGTCTGTCGCCCAGGCTGGAGTGCAGTGGCGTGGTCTCGGCTCACTGCAACCTCTGCCGCCCTGGTTCAAGCAGTTCTCCTGCTTCAGCCTCCCGAGCAGCTGGGATTACAGGCACCTGCCACTGCACCTGGCTAATTTTGTATTTTTAGTAGAGACAGGGTTTCACCATCTTGGCCAGGCTGGCCTTGAACTCCTGACCTCGTGATACACCCGCCTCGGCCTCCCACAGTGCTGGGATTACAGGCATGAGCCACTGCGCCCGGCCCCCACGTTATGTGTTATATGTGGAATCATGTTTCTGTTTTTTTTTTTTCAGCAGCAGTATTGTGAACATCTTTCCATGTCAATATGTAGAGATAAGTGTCATAATTTTGAATGGCTGCATAATATTCCATTTTATATACATACCCTAATTTTTAAAATCTATATTCAGAATGATGGACATTTAGGTTGCGTTCATCACTGAAACATCCTCCATTAATTCTTTTTTCTTTTTATTTTTTACTCTAGCCTCCCAATGTGCTGGGATTATAGGCTTGAGCTACCACACCTGATTGGAAACTGATTAATTCTCCTTGTGGATATTTTTACATATGTGTTTGAATGTCTCCTTGAAGTAAATCCTTAGAAATGGGATTTCTGGGTTAGAGAGAAAGCTTATTTTAAACACTTCCGTATCTTATACTGCTTTCCAGAAAAATTGCATCCATTTTCTACTTTCCCCAATTAGTGCATAAGAATGCCCATTTTCTCATACCTTTCCAAGCACTGGGTTTTGTCCATTTAAAAATTTTTGCCCAGAAAAAAAATCAGTTGTGTTGTTTTTATGTTTCTTGTTTATTAGTGAGATTATGTATCTTTTCATATGTTTATTGGCCTGACAGATATTTCGGTGTTTTGGCTGTAGCTCATGCTTGACAGCTCAGAGAGAGAAAGATCTGAGGGAAGATGGATGCAAAAGCTCGAAATTGTTTGCTTCAACATAGAGAAGCTCTGGAAAAGGACATCAAGACATCCTACATCATGGATCACATGATTAGTGATGGATTTTTAACAATATCAGAAGAGGAAAAAGTAAGAAATGAGGTAAAGCTCTCTGAAGCAGTCCACACTTCCTTAAAAATTTTTAGAATTTCAGAACTTGTACTGGTCTCCACTACTTTATGTTGCATACATATTCATTGTTGTATACTAAACTACTTAATTTTTTTTAGCCCACTCAACAGCAAAGAGCAGCTATGCTAATTAAAATGATACTTAAAAAAGATAATGATTCCTACATATCGTTCTACAATGCTCTACTACATGAAGGATATAAAGATCTTGCTGCCCTTCTCCATGATGGCATTCCTGTTGTCTCTTCTTCCAGTGGTAAAGATTCAGTTAGTGGAATAACTTCATATGGTTTGTATCCATTATACCTTCTATCACTTTGCTATCAAAATCGCTTTGGGTTTGTCTTATTGTAGATGTAATCTTCTGAAGAGAGCATGACCAGTTCACTGAAAACTGCATGTTAAAAAAATTGTAGTGATGTTTTCAATTTAAATATTTTTTATTTGCATGCATATTAACTCTCACATTTTCTTCTTGCCCAGTGAACTGTACTGCTGAGATGATATGTCTACCCTAATTTTTAGAGACAATAAGACAATTTATAGGCCTTTGTTTATTTTCCAGTTCTGTGTTTATAGAGTTTATAGGAAAAAACAAGAATCTTTAGAAATATATGTTGTTGAAAGGTATTCCATAAATGTTCTTCCTTTTACACTTGCCTTCCCAGTCTTCAATATGAGAGGGAATGAAAAGTCAGGAAATAATAGGGTGAGTAAAGCAGATATAGATAGAAACTTCCATTTTCTTTAGTCATCTTGAAGGATATATGTTTGCCTTTCCTCTCTGTGGTCTGAGAAATCAGAAAATTGAAGTTAATATGCTAGCCACATGTTCTTACTTCTCTTGGAAATTTTCGGGCTAAGCCTCAGCTTTGCTCTTTGTTTTTTATGGTATTACTTCAGTAATTATTCCAAAGTTCTATTCATTCATGCTTGTTTTGTTTTGGATTTTAGTAAGGACAGTCCTGTGTGAAGGTGGAGTACCACAGAGGCCAGTTGTTTTTGTCACAAGGAAGAAGCTGGTGAATGCGATTCAGCAGAAGCTCTCCAAATTGAAGGGTGAACCAGGATGGGTCACCATACATGGAATGGCAGGCTGTGGGAAGTCTGTATTAGCTGCAGAAGCTGTTAGAGATCATTCCCTTTTAGAAGGTAAGTGTCTTAGTCCATTTCCTAGTCTAGTAAGGTAGATAGACATGTAAAAATATTATATCAATACGTGATAAATTGAATGGTAGAAACAAGTATAAGGTACAGAGTTAGAACAAAGGAAGGATATGTTAACTCTCTAAAGGGAGAGGATGGATAGGACAGGCTTCCTGAATGAGATGACATCTTAGTGGGAGTTTGGAGAAAGAATAAAAGTTTGCCAGGCAGTGAAGGTAGGGATGGGAGACTAGGGAAGGTGGGAAGGGTAGTGGGGTGGTTACTAGGGTGGGAAAGGGCATACTGGGTAGAAGAGGGTTTAAGAAATGTCGGCAGGTATACCACTGACCTTAGCAAGCCTGGTAGGTTCTCAGGGTATTCATCAGGAACAGTTGTATAGCTCCATCAGTTCTAGGCTGCCCCCATTCATCAGTGTGTTCTCATTCATCAGAGTGTTCTCTCTGTATGACACTTCTAGGGGAATTCAAAGACAGTTCCCAACTTCTAGTAGTTAATAATTTTTTTTTTAGTAGGCCAGGCACGGTGGCTCATGCTTGTAATCCCAGCTGAGGCATGGATCACCTGAGGTCAGGAGTTCAAGACCAGCCTGGGCAACATGGTGAAATCCCGTCTCTACCAAAAATACAACAAAAATCAGCCGGGTATGGTGGTGAGCGCCTGTAATCCCAGCTACTCGGGAGGCTGAGGCAGGAGAGTCACTTGAACCTAGGAGGCGGAGGTTGCAGTGAGCTGAGATCGCACCACCGCACTCCAGCCTGGGCAACAAGAGCAAGACTCCGTCTCAAAAAAAAAAAAGTCTTTTTTTTTTTTTTTTTTTTTTAATATGTATGTATAACATGATCTACGGTTAAGACAGTTTAAACAGAATGATTGGAATAAGTAGTAAGCCTCTAAGAGACTTAGAAATATGGAGGCTAGGGTACATCTATGTGTACACATGGCCTCAGTTTAATTTCATAGCCTTCGTAAGTGGTATAGACTATACTCTTGTCAGAAGTATGCCCAATTCCTAACCCTTGGTTTTTCCCCTTTATCATTACAGAGAAGTTTCCTGAGACTTAGCTCCTTTCAAGTCTCAGAGCCAAGGATTTTTTTAAACCCCTACTGCAAAGTTGATCACCAAGGATATTTCAGGATAAATTTGGCTTAAGTTCCTTTAGTGTGAAGGAATGAGTTTTCCTTTCAATATTATGATGAACTTTCTTTGTATATTTATAATATTCCAATTTATAGGTTTAAAAGAACACTCCTTCTCCCCATTTAAATTGCTCTACATTATTGTGATGAATTTTCAATTCTAGGGATTAAAATTGACCAACAATTTATGGAATTAAATACTCAGGGGTCATATCGTATAAATTGTTATCTTGGAACAGGTTTTAACTACTTTGTTTTGAGAAAATCCTAGAGATACTGGCAACTGTACATGTGAGCTTAATTCATATTCCTCATGTACTTTTGTGGGATCTCAAGTTCAGAGGATTGAGTTATTCATATTCCTTAGTTCACGGCTTATTATAGTAGATCTGTACTAGGCTGAGCTTCTCACTTTATTTATTTATTTCCATTTCAAAATTTCCTATTCTTATTTCCTTTCCTAATGTATTTAATGTATGTTCTTTGTAAATGTCTGTGTAAAGTATGTACGCTTGTAAAATATGTATATTGTTTGTATGCAGGTATTTTAAATTTGCATAGATGTTATGGTATTATGTGTTTTTTATCTCCCATGACACAGTGTTTTTAAGATTTATCCTTGTTGCTATGTATACATATTATTTGTTACACCTGATTGCCACCAACCCATTTTACTGCTCATTGCCCTAAGTAAATGGAAATGTAGATTGTATCCAACTCTCTGCTGCTCCAGCAAAGCTGGGTTGAACTTTTATATGGGTAAGAATTTCTTGGGTATTTGTAGCTAGGAGCAAAATTAGTAATTTTTTATTTATTTTTGTTTTTTTTTTAAAGAGACAGAGTGTCACCCTGCTGCCCAGGCTGAGTGCAATGGCCATATCATAGCTCACTGCAGCCTCAAACTTTTAGGCTCAAGTGATCCTCCCACCTTACCCTCCTGAGTAGCTGGGTCTACAGGCACACGCCACCATGCCTGGCTCATTGTTTATTTATTTATGAAACAGGGTCTTGCTTTGTCACCCAGGCTGGAGTGCAGTGGCACGATCTTGGCTCCCTGCAACCTCTGCCTTTTGGGCTCAAGTGATCTTCCCACCTCAGCCTCCAGAGTAGCTGGGACCACAGGTGCATGCTGACACACCCAGCTAATTTTTGTATTTTTTGTAGAGTTGGGGTTTTGTCATGTTACCCAGGCTGGTCTCGAACTCCTGAGCTCAAGCAATTCACCCGCCTTGGCCTCCCAAAGTGCTGGAATTACAGGTGTAAGCCACCATGCTTGGTGTGTTTTTAAACATTTTTTTTGTAGAGACAGGTTTTTGCTATCTTGTCTAGGCTGGTCTCAAACTCCTGGGCTCAAGTGATGCTCCTGCCTTGGCCTCCCAAAGTGCTGGGGTTACAGGTGTGAGCCACCATGTCCAGCCAAAATTACTAAATGATAGGATATACAAATATCAAATTTGATTCCCCTCCAGTCTGTACCTTTCCCCCAGATGAGTATGGGGACTCCGATAATTTCATTTGTACAGTGACACTTGGTATGATCCAGCTTTGTAATTTTTGCCAGGCAAACTTCTATAAAGTTGTATCTTTTACTTTGCATTTCTCTGATAACTCAAGTTTGAACATTTCTTCATAAGCTTGTTGTTAGCCTTTTGGGTTTCTTTTTTTATGGATTTTGTTTATATTATTTGTCTATTTTCCATTGGGGTTTCCATTTTTTTTTTCTTTTTTCTTTTTAGGAGTTTCTTATATATTCTAGACATTAGACTTTGTTGGTTTTAGACTTTTATTTTATTTTATTTTATTTTTTTTGAGACGGAGTTTCGCTGTTGTTGCCCAGGCTGGAGTGCCATGGCGCGATCTTGGCTCACCACAATCTCCGCCTCCCAGATTCAAGCGATTGTCCTGCCTCAGCCTCCTGAGTAGCTGGGATTACAGGCACTCACCACCATGCCTGGCTAATTTTGTATTTTTAGTAGAGACAGGGTTTCTCCATGTTGGTCAGGCTGGTCTTGAACTCCCGACCTCAGGTGATCCCCCTGCCTCGCCTCCCAAAGTGCTGGGATTACAGGCGTGAGCCACTGTGCCCAGCTGGTTTTAGACTTTTAAATACCTTATTTTAATTTGCCATCTGATTAATTTTTTTCCTGGGTGTTCTCAGTAGACGAGAACTCTGATGTAGTCAAACTTATCAATTTTTTTTGTCTTCTAACTTGTGTTTCCTGAGTTTTGTTCAAGTAGTCCTATTACAGTCTTATTATTCATATTTAGTTCTTTATTCTCTGGAGTCTGCCTTTGTATGTCCACTAATTCAAGAATAGGTGCTTTCCCAAAGATAAATTTTAATCTCTGGAGTTCACTTCCATTCTCAAATACAGGAACATTGGATTTTTGACATTTAATTGTATTGCAAAACCTTTTCTTTTAAAAGTACAGATAATATAAGAGTTCTAAATTTGATTAAAATTGTCGTTCCTATGGAAATGTTTTCTTTGGGTGGTGATTGGCATAAATTAAAGAATATTAAGTTTTTAACTTTTAGCTGGGTGTGGTGGCTCATTCCTGTAATCCCAGCACTTTGGGAGGCCGAGGTGGACAGATCATTTGAGGTCAGAAGTTCGAGACCATCCTGGCCAACATGGTGAAATCCCGTCTCTACTAAAAATACAAAAATTTGCTGGGCGTGGTGGCGCATGCCCGTAATCCCAGCTACTCAGGTGGCTGAGGCATGAGAATCGCTTGAACCTGGGAGGCAGAGGTTGCAGGGAGGCAGAGGTTGCAGTGAGCCAGGATTGCGCCACTGCTCTCCATCCTGGGTGACAGAGTGAGATGCTGTCTCAAAAAAAAAAAAAAAAAAAAAAAATATATATATATATATATATATAGTTTTTAACTATTTATGTCTATACAGTTTTAAGTAACCCAGTTGTCTTTTGAAATTTCAATGATTTAATTTTTTCTTATTTGTAGGGAAATAGTAAAGAATTGACATATCTTTAAATACAGTAGTGACATTTTACATTACAGTATTCATATGTTGGTTTTTAATCATGGATGATTTCTTCATAGGCTGTGTTCCTATTTGTTTCTGTCCTTTCCAAGATTTCTTTGTGTTATTAGATTATTAATTGCTACCAGAATAAGCCTCCTGTGAGAGTAGTGTGGAGTCTTCCCTGAATAAAGGCAACTTTTCTCTGAATTAGTTTCTCTGAATGAATTGTAAATACAGCCTCCTCATGCAAAGCTAAATTGCTCCCTCTTGTGCCCATAGTCAAGATGTTTAGATTCTTTCTGAAATGTGGAATTAATGGTTCAGTTTTTAACTAAATGGTATATTGTGATGGTTACAGATTTACATATCAGATGGTCATTTGGTCTGTTTGCGTTTTTAAAGCTGGTAGTGTTTTCTCTTTTCTTGCATGTGTTTAAATGCCCTAAATTTTTAGTTAAATTTTTTCCCTAAATTTAGGGAAAAAGGCCTTTGATCCTAGGTAATAGGTACGTAAATTAAAATATGAAAGAATTTGCTAGGTAGCTATATCAGGATGCTTTCTTTACCTTTAATCTTGGGATGATTTTTACAAATTTTATTTTATTTTATTTTATGTTATTTTATGTTGTTTTGTTATTTTATGTTATTTTATTTTATGTTATTTTATTTTATGTTATTTTATTTTATGTTATGTTATTTTATGTTATGTTATGTTATTTTATTTTATTTTATTTTATGACAGAGCCCCACTCTGATGCCCAGGCTGGGGTGCAATGATCTCGGCTCACTGCAACCTCTGCTTCTTGGCGGTCCCCCTGCCTCAGCCTCCCAAGTAGCTGGGACTACAGGTGTGTGCCACCACACCCGGCTAATTTTTCTATTTTTAGTAGAGATGGGGTTTCACCATGTTGGCCAGGTTGGTTTCGAACACCTGAACCAAATGATCCCCTTGCCTCGGACTCCCAAAGTGCTGGGATTACAGGCGTGAGCCGCTGTGCCTGGCCGATTTTTACAAATTTTAGGTAGATAGCACAAATTAAAAAAAATGGAAACTTAAAGCAACAGATAGTTTGTTTTTGTTTGTTTAAATATTTTAAAAGTAGTATTTTCATTTAAAAAGAAATAAAAGTTCTCCTTACTTGCTCCTTTTTGCTTTCTCCTAAATTCTTAATCTTTTTATTTTTATTTTTGAGACAGAGTCTCACTTTGTCACCTAGGCTGGAGTGCATGGCATGATCCCGGCTCACTACAGACTCAACTTTCCAGGCTCAGGTCATCCTCCCACCTCAGCCTCCTGAGTAGCTGGGCCACAGGCGCACAGCACCTTGCCTGGCTATTTTTTTTTTTTTTTTTGAGACAGAGTCTCACTCTGTCGCCCAGGTTGGAGTGCAGTGGCGCGATCTCGGCTCACTGCAAGCTCCGCCTCCCGGGTTCATGCCATTCTCCTGCCCCAGCCTCCCGAGTAGCTGGGACTACAGGCACCTGCCACCACACCCAGCTAATTTTTTGTATTTTTCTAGAAATGGGGTTTCACCGTGTTAGCCAGGATGGTTTCGATCTCCTGACCTTGTGATCCGCCCACCTCGGCCTCCCAAAGTGCTGGGATTACAGGCATGAGCCACCGCACCCGGCCTTGCCTGGCTAATTTTTTGTATTTTTTTAGAGATGTGGTTTCACCATGTTACTCAGGCTGGTCTCGAAATCCTGGGCTCAAGCAGTCTGTCTGCCTTGGCCTCTCAAAGTGCTGGGAGCCACCGTGCCTGGCTCTAAATTCTGAATCTTATCCTAGAGATAATCTTGGTTAACAGTTCGGAGTAAATTTTTCCAAACTTTATTCTCTGCATTTATGAATATATACACATACAGAACACAGCTTTAACTTTAAGTGAAGTCTCAAGGACTTGCTGTTTCATAACTGTAAACTTACACTGAAGGAGGCCTGAGGGGACCTCAGGAAACTTTAGGAGTAAGCAATAGGGCTTGTCTACCTTCTTTTAAGACATTGGCACTGATAATCAAACCAGGCTTCACAGCCCTGTCTCTACCTCAGTTACTGTAGAGTTCTCTGTCTCCAGTTGTTTGTTATATTTTAGACTTTCATGCAGTCACTGTTCAGTACATTGGCAAATTCTGATCTAGGTCTTCTTCTGTCATTCCTATGTGTTTTTGCCATACCCTGTAGAACTCCTCCTCTGTGAGCAGGAAACTCTTGTATCATCAGTTTCTTAGAATATTCGCCGTCTTGCCTTATCTGAAACTGGGCAGTTTCCTGAGTTTACTACCTTCTCCATAACCTTCTTAAGTGACATGGCAACTTTTTTCCTTTATATCCCACATACTTTAGCACCAGGAAATGGGTGGGCGTTGTTCTTGCTCTCTGTTGTCTCATCCAGACCATTAATACTCCCTTCTCCAGCTGAATGCTTTGAGGTTCATGTCTCTAATCTTTCCTATTGATGTAATCACTGTCTTATTCATTGACGATTGGATTTCTTAGCTTATAACCTTCCTCTTATGCCCTTTGTCTGTTAGCACTCTTAGTGATTTTGATACCTGTGTGGATGAGTCATCCAAAACCTTAGCCTCTTATCTCCTTAACCTCTTTGTCTCCTGTGAACATTTCTTAACTCTTCCCTGATTACGGGCTAGACCCTGATCTTTGTCATTACTAGAACTACAGCGCTTTTGAAATCTTGATGTTGAGCATTCTGTTCTACTCTTTACCCACCTCCACCCATTTTATTCTTCAAGTTTAATGCTATAGACTTACCAAGACTTCTCATCCATTGATTCCAGAATATCCTCTCTATTATCTCTACTATCAGTCCTGTCCTAGACTTGAGCCATCATTGTCCATCATTTTATTGTCCATCATTCAGTTGCTTCTTAGCACATACTCTTGACTCTTTAGTCCTCTTCTTATCTGGAGTGAAAACCGATTTTTTTCTCTATGCTGGGAAGTGGAATAGGTATTTGCTCCTCAAGGCTTCATCCAGACCATTGCTTACTTCCTCTTTTCTGGGACTGATCCTTTCCTTGACCTTGTGCAGGTTCAAAGACTCCACGTCACTTCAAGTTATAAAAAGTCTAATTTCCATAATTAATATGTTAAGTCCTATTCACTACTCCAAAATTCATTGACATATAAGGTTCAGTTGGGCCTGCCTGAAACTTTGGAAGCCTGCAATGGGATAGTAGGTTAAGGTGGGTTGTTTCCAGCTTTTTCCTGTTGCAAACAATGCTGCAGTGAATATTCTTGTGGATGCAGAATAGTGTAGAAGTTGAACATTGATGCTTTAAGTTTGAATCTCAACTCTGCTTTATTAGCTGTGTAACTTTGGGCAAACTACTCAACTTTTCTATTCTTCAGTTTCCTCATTTTCAAAATGAAGATAATAGTATCTGCTTGATAGTGTGCTATAGGATTAAATGAATGAACATACATAGAACTCTTAGAATAGTGCCCAATAAATATCTGATGTAAATAGATCTTTGTGCATATATACAAGTATCTCTTTTGGGTGATTAAGTTTTTAAAGTAGTGATTTATATTTGTATTTAATTATTTGTGAATACCAGTAAATAAATTGCCCTTTGGTGTAATTTAATTCATTTATCTTTGAGTCTGTTTTTTGCTTTTTTTGGTATGTTTAAGATCACATAAATCTTTATGATTGATGCTACTGGAATGATCTAATGCTACTGTTTACCATATTTTACACGTAGGGACCCCTCTTTTTTATATATGTATATTTATGTGGAGGTGATTAAGTATAGTCTATGAAGACTTAAGATTTTGGCTCCTGACAATATGTAAATAAAAATACATATTTCAAGATGTTTTATGGCTCAATTAACAATGATGATGATAACAGTAATAATAATCATGGCCATTCCTAGTGTTTACTAGTTTGAAGCTTAATATTGGTAAGTTGCTCTCAGATCCATAACACTAATAACCTGTTTTAATCCTTTATGCTTAACATAGCAATTTCACATATTTTATATCATTAATTTTTCACAGCAACTCTGAAATAGGTGGGCTAGACAGCCTTATTTCAGTATAACAAATGAGACTGAGGTTAAATGATTTGATAAAGATTGCTTAGCTAGTAAGCAGTAGAGCCAGACTTGAATCTAACTTCCTATTTTAAGTCTGTATAAGAAAACCATAATGGGTGAGTTATATGTTCCAGGACATCAGTAGTTCTCAACGAGGGATGATTTCACACCCCGCCAGGTGACATTTGACAATGTTTGGAGACATTTTTGTTTGTCAGTACTGGTGAAGGGGAATCCTATTGGCATCTAGTGGATAGAGACCAAAGAGGCTGTAAAAAATCCTATAATACATAGGACAGTCCCTTACAACGAAGAATTGCCATCCCAAAGTCAAGAGTACAAGGTTTAGAAACTGTGCTGTGCAGTGATCACTGACAACACAGGACAAAGATCATAAAACTTTACTTGGTAAGATTTTCCCGATAAGCCACAGATTTACTCCAAACTTCAGTTTCTTCACATCTTCAACTTGTCTTGGATTCAGGATATAAAGCCTACCAGTATCTTGCATGTAAAATTTATACTCTAAATCAAGAGAGGTTGAAGATGTGATGGGATTGAAAATTGGAGTAAATCTGATGCTTAACAGTAAAACCATTTAAAGGAGTACTCCTGTTGAAAGGCCTTAAGTTCATTATTCTTTCCCTCACTAGGTTGTTTCCCAGGGGGAGTGCACTGGGTTTCAGTTGGGAAACAAGACAAATCTGGGCTTCTGATGAAACTGCAGAATCTTTGCACACGGTTGGATCAGGATGAGAGTTTTTCCCAGAGGCTTCCACTTAATATTGAAGAGGCTAAAGACCGTCTCCGCATTCTGATGCTTCGCAAACACCCAAGGTACCGATGGTCAAATTTAGTTGGTGTGTCAAGTCCCAATAAGATGTAACTACTGACCTCTTGAGAACATCATGCCTTTTTCCTGCTGTCCTATAGGGAGGATAAGAGAGAACCATTGCAACCAGGCACAGTGGCTCATGCCTGTAATCCCAGCACTTTGGGAGGCTGAGGCGGTTGGATCACCTGAGGTCAGGAGTTCAAGACCAGCCTGACTAACATGGTGAAACCCCATCTCTACTAAACGTACAAAATTAGCCAGGTGTTGGTGGCGCATGCCTGTAATCCCAGCTGCTCAGGAGGCTGAGGCAGGAGAATCACTTGAACCCGGGAGGCGGAGGTCGATCGTGCCATTGCACTATAGCCTGGGCAATAAGAGTGAAACTCCGTCAGAAAAAAAAAAAAAAAAGAAAGAGAGAGAAAGAAAGAAAGAGCCATTGCTTTCCTGCTTTTCTCTCTTGTATTTAAAAAGAAAAAAAAAGTGGCTGCCACTCGGCCTAAAATTGCTTTTTCTCTTTGCATCCTACCGACCACATCATCTCATATGTACCATTGTAGGCTTTCAGGAAATGTCTTAAGTAGGTGAGTTGGTGAGTGGTCTTTGCTAGAGAGTGCAAACTTCTTTGAATCTGTTATTTCTAATGGGTTAACATAGAACAAGAGAGAATAAATGCAGACAACTGATAAATGTCAGGAAGGGGCCAGGCACAGTGGCTCATGCCTGTAGTCCCAGCACTTTGGGAGGCCATGGTGGCTAGTTTGCTTGAGTCCAGGAGTTCGACCAGCATGGGCAACATGATGAAACCCTGTCTTTCTAAAAAATACAAAAATTAATCTGGTGTGGTGGTACACACCTGTGGTCCCAGTTACTCAGGAGGCTAAGGTGGGAGGATCACTTGAGCCTGGGAGATTGAGGCTGCAGTGAACCCAGATTGTGCCACTGTATTCCAGCTTGGGTGGCAGAGGAAGACCCTGTTTCAATTAAAAAAAAAGTCAGGAAGGATTTTTAATGGGGCTCTTCTGTTGGATTGTCTTAGTTTCTAGAAATAGACATGTAACTCTAATACTTCCATATACTTCAGGAGTGAGTTTGTTTTGTTTGTTCAACAGTTAATTAATTCAGCAAATACTTACCATTATAATTATGTGCCAGGTACTGTTACCAAGTGTTTCACAGTTTTCATTAGCCAAAAGGGAGACAGCAGTTTAGTTGCTGCTTGTCTTAAGAGTATAACCTTGGATTCAGTCAACAATTTGATTTCTGTCATCTTAACAGCCTCTCTTTCATTTGTTCATTTAACCAACATTGAGTGTTGTGCCAGGTTCTGGGCCAAGTGCTGCAAGTACAAAGATAAATAAAGCATTCCTTGGGAGTGTTATAGTATATTGAGTGAGAGTTAGGTAGTG
This sequence comes from Pongo abelii, assembly GCF_028885655.2. Taxonomy (NCBI): domain Eukaryota; kingdom Metazoa; phylum Chordata; class Mammalia; order Primates; family Hominidae; genus Pongo; species Pongo abelii. The sequence continues at coordinate 97,218,282 of NC_071995.2, forward strand.
GCTCTGCACTTTTTAAAAATGCCCTAATGCACCCAAGGATGCAGTATACTTTCATATGTAGCAGTTGCTGAGTATGGCAGTGATTCTCAAATTGATAAGGGTATTAATATCACAATATAGGGTGAGAAGAGTATTTTTGGGAAAAGCCTACTAGGTGATTCTGATGCATATTCGTTATATTTTTATGGTGCAATCTCTGCTCACTGAAGCTCCGCCTCCTGGGTTCAAGTGATTCTCCTGCCTCAGCCTCTGAGTAGCTGGGACTACAGGCGCCCGCCGCACGCCGGGCTAATTTTTTGTATTTTTAGTGGAGATGGGGTTTCACCGTGTTAGCCAGGATGGTCTTGATCTCCTGACCTCGTGATTTGCCCACCTCGGCCTCCCAAAGTGCTAGGATTACAGGCGTGAGCCACTGCACCCGGCCCCTCCTTCTCTTGATATTGATCTGTGTAGAGGAAATAGGATTGAGATCACTAACCCTTCCCTCTTTAATTGCTCTGTAACTTTTCCCTAGTTCTACTTTCCCTTTTTTTTGCAAGAATAAAATTGACTTCTGTTGAGTAAAATAATGTAGCCACTTTCAGATGTGTCAGACTAGCTTATAAAGCCAGGCATATTTTTTAAATCTCTCAGTCTCATTTGGTTTATGCTTTGTAATTTTTCAACCTATATATGTGCCTAGAGTATTTATTTATTTATTTATTTTTTAAGATGGAGTTTCGCTCTTGTTGCCCAGGCTGGAGTGCAATGGCGTGATATCGGTTCACTGCAACCTCTGCCTCCCGGGTTCAAGCGATTCTCTGCCTCAGCCTCTTGAGTAGCTGGGATTACAGGCTTGTGCCACCTCGCCTGGCTAATATTATATTAGAGACGGGATTTCTCCATGTTGGTCAGGCTGGTCTCGAACTCCCGACCTCAGGTGATCCACCCACCCTGGCCTCCCAAAGTGCTGGGATTACAGGCCTAGAGTATTTTGTTTTGTATGTACAGCCGTAGTGTGTCATTCAGACAAAAATGTTATTGTATAATTATGCTATCAGGTTTTAGTTATATTTTTTCCCCTCATCTGTTCTAGTGAGTTTAGAAAAGTTTTTGGAGAGAACAATTGGGAATTGGCATAGAGGTTCTTGGTTACTATGAATAAACAAATTGATTAGAAAGAAACACTTGTATACCAAATGAAAGGTAATATTCTTTTAGGTTACAACATATGAAATCGCTAGTTTTATAGGTAAAAAATGGTCACATATCATCATTATTGTATGATTCATTCTCATGCTAACCTGAGCTCAGTTCTGGTTTGGTTCTGGTGCATAAAGACTGAGTTGGAAAATCCCATTACTTGGATAGTAATGGTCGCTTTTTTTTTTTTTTGGCACTCAGTAAGTGATGGCTGAACCTTTTATGGTAGGATCTGTAATTTTAATATGTTCTGATTTAGGGTTTGAGGAGAAGGCAGTCTCTAATTTTTTTTTTCCTTATTTGAATCAGCATATTGAGAAGAGTATAGCAAAGAGGAAGAATCATTTTCCTAGATCTAGCCATCTATTTGTTTAAAAAAATTTTTAATTTGGTAGATTTTAAAAGACACTGGTGGGATTATCTTTTTAAAAGGAAGCTTAAGATGTGTCATTAGTGATTAATATATTTTTTTAAAATTAGGTCTCTGTTGATCTTGGATGATGTTTGGGACTCTTGGGTGTTGAAAGCTTTTGACAATCAGTGTCAGATTCTTCTTACAACCAGAGACAAGAGTGTTACAGATTCAGTAATGGGTAAGGATTACTCATTTACTTTTTAGTACCTTTATATTTAATTCAATTACATTTAAATATGTGACATACCAAATTACTTACTTTGTCTTGTGATTTTTGTTTGCAGGTCCTAAATATGTAGTCCCTGTGGAGAGTTCCTTAGGAAAGGAAAAAGGACTTGAAATTTTATCCCTTTTTGTTAATATGAAGAAGGCAGATTTGCCAGAACAAGCTCATAGTATTATAAAAGAATGTAAAGGTATGGTTATTTATTTGTTTATGAGGAGATTATAGGGAGTTATATAATTTCCCTTTTGTAAATTGAGCTAATGAATATGATAATTTAGCACATGAACATCCAAAAACTTTTCTGGGAGATTTAGTATTTTAGGTTCTCTGATATCTTAAATGGATACATGATATTATGGTATTTATTTATTCATTAAAATAATATTTACCATCTACCCACAGTGTGTTAGAGACCACATTAGTGAGAGAAGTGAGACACAGATGTGACCTCTGCTGTCAGAGTTAAAAATATAGTGAGAATCAGATTTAAAACTTGTTTTTGCTTGGGATTTTATAAAAATAGTGTTCTAATTTGGTAAGTAAAAACTGGTGTCTTAATTTGCATTTTTTGTTAGTGAAGTTAAACTTTTTACTTGTTTATTGAATATATTTTAAGAAATTATCCTTGACTTTAAGAAATTATCCTTGACTCACTTTTCTTTTTTGATATAAGTATTTTTAGTTTATTTCTAAATACTCAAAAAATAGAAACTATTAGCTCTTTGTCATATTTTTACAAGTATTATTTCCCAGTAAAACAATTTTTTAATTTAAAATTTATATATAGAATCTCACTGTGTTGCCCAGGCTGGTCTTGAACTACTTGCCTCAAATGATCCTCTTGCCTTAGCCTCCCAAAGCACTGGGACTACAGGCATGAGTCACCATGTCCAGCCTGTTTCCCAGTTTTTTTGTGTACCTTTTATTTGTTGTATTCTTTTGACATATAGAAGCTTAAAATTTTAAACAGTCAAATCTATCAACTCTTAAAATTATTTCTTTCATTATTGTTATGCTTGGAAATACCTTATTTTTCTTCTTTTTCTTTTTTTTTCTCTTTTGAGACAAGTCTCACTCTGTCGTCCAGGCTGGAGTGCAGTGGCGTGATCTCGGCTCACTGCAACTTTTGCCTCCCAGGTTCAAGCAGTTCTTCTGCCTCAGCCTCCCGAGTATCTGGGACTACAGGCATGTTCCACCATGCCTGGCTAATTTTTGTATTTTCAGTAGAGACGGGGTTTCGCCATGTTGGTCAGGCTGGTCTCGAACTCCTGACCTCAGGTGATTGCCCGCTTTGGCCTCCCAAAGTGCTGGGATTATAGGCATGAGCTACCATACCTGGCCACCTTATTTTTCATTCTGCCATCAAATAGACACACAGTTTTGTTTGTTTATTTATTTATTTATTTTTTGAGACTGTCTCACTCTGTCGCCCAGGCTGGAGTGCAGTGGCGTGACCTCTGCTCACTGCAACCTCTGCTGCCCAGGTTCAAGTGATCCTCCCGCCTCAGCCCCCTAGTAGCTGGGATTACAGGTGTGTGCTACCTCACCCAGCTAATTTTTGTAGTTTTAGTAGAGATGGGGTTTCACCATCTTGGCCAGGGTAGTCTTGAACTCCTGACCTCGTGATCCACCTGCCTCGGCCACCCAAAGTGCTGGGATTACAGGCGTGAGCCACCACACGTGGCCAGTTTTGTTTATTTTTAAAGAAATCTTACACTTAGAAAAAATGCTTGATTTGTAGTTATTACAAAGGGTGATGCATGTCCATTTTGAAAATGTGTGAAACTAAAGAAAAAATAGAAATTATCCATAACCTGATAATTATTAGCATCATGAGAGTATTGCCTCCAGTCTTTTAGAACAAAGATTAAAAAAATTGAGATTATGTATACGTAGTTTTGGATTTTGCCCTTTTTTTTAAAGAGCCAGGGTCTTGCTCTGTCACCCAGGCTGGCGTGCAGTAAGATCACAGCTCACTGCAGCCTTGAATGTCTTGGCTTAGGCAATTCTCCTGCCCCAGCCTCCTGAGTAGCTGGGACTGCAGATACCCACCACCACACCTGGGTAATTTTTAAATTTTTTTGTAGGGACAGGGTCTCACTATGTTGCCCAGGCAGGTCTCAAACTTCTGCCCTCAAGCAATCCTCCCACCTCAGCCTCCCAAAGTGCTAGGACTACAGACGCATGTCACCACACCCAGCCGGATCTTACCCTTTTTCTATATCTTCAGCATTTTCCCATGTTGTTAAATATTTTTTTGAAAAAAATTTACCAGTGGCATAATATTGATATATCTTAATTTATTCAACCACTTCTCTATTATTGGACATTGTTTACGTTGTTTAAGATTTTTTCACTATTCTAAGTATGCTGTGATGAATATCCTTAAACTTAATCATTCTTTTCTTTTTCTTTAAGACAGAGTCTCACACTGTTCCTCAGGCTAGGATGCAGTGGTGCCGTCATGGCTCACTGTAGCCTCAACCTCCTGGGCTGAAGCAATCCTCCCACCTCAGCCTCCTAAGTAGCCGGCACTATAGGCACGCACCACCACACCTGGCTGATTTTTCTAATTTTTAGTTTTAGTAGAGACAAGGTCTCATTATGTTGCTCAGGCTGGCGCATATATATATATTATTATAATATATATTATATATATTATGTATAATATATATATTATAATATATAATATATATATTATGTATAATATATATTATTATAATATATATTATATATTATGTATAATATATATTATTATAATATATATTATATATTATGATAATATATATTATTATAATATATATTATATATTATGTATAATATATATTATTATTATATATATTATATATATTATGTATAATATATATTATTATTATATATATTATATATATTATGTATAATATATATTATTATTATATATTATATATATTATGTATAATATATATTATTATTATATATATTATATATATTATGTATAATATATATTATTATTATATTTATTATATATAATATATTATATATTATAATATTATAAGATGTCTTTACAAAAAATATATATATAATATATATATATTTTTTTGTAACGACATCTTAGCCAGGTTTGATCTATGTTATTTTGACTTAATAAAGATAATCAGGAACTTATTAAATGAAATCTTTCTTATTTCTAATTTTTTTTGGAATAAATATCTAGAAGTGAAGTCAAGAGTGATAAATACTTAAGGCTTTTGATAACATGCAGCAGAAATTGTTTCTTAGTAATGTAAGTAAGTAAGTTGATTCTTATTAGTGACAAAATAGGATGATATTAGCACAGTGACTTCATTTTTTTTTTTAAGGCTCTCCCCTTGTAGTATCTTTAATTGGTGCACTTTTACGTGATTTTCCCAATCGCTGGGAGTACTACCTCAAACAGCTTCAGAATAAGCAGTTTAAGAGAATAAGGAAATCTTCGTCTTATGATTATGAGGCTCTAGATGAAGCCATGTCTATAAGTGTTGAAATGCTCAGAGAAGACATCAAAGATTATTACACAGATCTTTCCATCCTTCAGAAGGACGTTAAGGTGCCTACAAAGGTAATGGGATCAATGATCCTCATCATTGGGTATTTATTGCATGTAAGCTTTGATATAGTACTGAGCATGTTGTTACAGAGAACCTTGGAAGGATAAGACCCAGGGGACTGAGGTGGTGGGGTGTTGGGTGTAGAAGTCCCTCTGCTGTTAGCCTCCGTTAGGGGCTTTGTGTTGAACTCAGGAGTTAACCTATTTCTGTGGTTCTAGTGCAGCTGAAGAAGCATCTGACTTCTCTTTCTCTTTTCTGTCTTGAGGAGTAGTTGAGTTTCTTCTTAAGAAATGGAGACATTCTTACTCGGGGCTTTAAGATACCGTTTTTTTTGTGTGTGTGATAATACCTATCTGCAGTCCTGGTCATTGTACTTTTGTGGCATATTAAATACTTAAAATGATTCCTAGGTGTTATGTATTCTCTGGGACATGGAAACTGAAGAAGTTGAAGACATACTGCAGGAGTTTGTAAATAAGTCTCTTTTATTCTGTGATCGGAATGGAAAGTCGTTTCGTTATTATTTACATGATCTTCAAGTAGATTTTCTTACAGAGAAGAATTGCAGCCAGCTTCAGGTACTTGCATCTTGGTTTACTTTTTTTTTTCCTTTTTCCTTTGAAATAATTTTAGATTTATTGAAAAGTTACAAAATAGTAGATAGTTTCTATGCGTAAGTCCTTCACCTAGCTTCCCCTAATATTAACATTTTATATAACCATAGTACGGTTGTTAAAGCCAGAAAATTAACATTGATACAATACTGTTCACTAATCTATGTGTTCTTTTTGTGGTCCAGGCCAATTTAGGATCCCGTATTGCATATGATTGTCTTGTTTCCCTACTTGTCATTTTTTTCAGTCTCCTCAAATCTGTGAAAATTTATCAGTCTTTATCTTTCATGGCCTTGTCACCTTTGAAGAGTACTGGCTAGTAATTTTGTACAGTATACCCAAATTTGATTTTGTGTGATGTTTTCTCCTGACTAGATTGAAGTTATACATATTTGGCAAGAATACCAATGATGTTGTATCTTTCTCAGTGGCATCATATGCTGAGAGTACTTGGTGGTTCTCAGTGGCATCATATGCTGTGAGAGTACTTGGTGGTTTTTAAAAAATTTTTTGTAGAGATAGTGTTTTGCCATGTTGCCCAGGCTGGTCTTGAACTCCTGGGCTCAAGTTATCCACCTGCTTTGGCCTCCCAAAGTGCTGAGATCGTAGGTATGAGCCACTATGCCCAGACTCTTGGTGTTGATATGTTTTATTATGGGTGATGTTAATGCTGATAATTTGTTTAAAGTGGTATCTGCCAGGTTTCTGCACTGTAAAGTCATTATTTTGTGGGAAGATTCTCTGTATATATATATATATATATATATATATATATATGTTTTTTTTTTTTTGAGACAGGATCTCACTGTGTTGCTCAGGCTGGCATGCAGTGGCTCACTGCAACCTTAAACTCCTGGGCTCAATTGGTCCTGAGTAGCTAATTCCCGAGTAGCTGGGTCTGCAGGCACATGCCACCACACCTGACTGATTTTTTTTATTTTTTATTTTTTGAAAAAAAATTAAACATAGGGATATCTCCCTGTGTTGCCCAGGCTAGTCTTGAAGTCCTGGCCTCAAGTGATCCTCCTACCTTGGCCTCCCAAAGTGCTGGGATTACAGGCGTGAGCCACCGAGCCTGGCCTCTCTGTACATTCTTAATAGCTTTGGAAGCTGAAGTTACTGTGATGCTTAGGTTATAAAATTGTTTCTGGCTTCTGAAACATTTCATTGGGTTGCAGGATCTACATAAGAAGATAATCACTCAGTTTCAGAGATATCACCAGTCGCATACTCTTTCACCAGATCAGGAAGACTGTATGTATTGGTACAACTTTCTGGCCTATCACATGGCCAGTGCCAAGATGCACAAGGTAAGATGATCCATTTAAAAATTCTTTTATCTGACTTCCCTTTTTCCATACATGTTACAAATAAGTGCTTTTTTCTGTTATTTTTTGTCTTGAATTTTGTTCATATTGCTTTCCATTTGAATTTTTTTTTTTTTTTTTTGAGACAGGGTCTCATTTTGTCTCTCAGGCTGGAGTGCAGTGGCACAATCTCAGCTCATTACATCCTCAACCTCCTGGGCTCAAGTGATCCTCCCACTTCAGCCCCCGTGTAGCTGGGACTATAGGCACATACCTATATGTGCCTATAAAAATATTACCATGCCTGGCTAATATTTTTGTATTTTTGGTGGAGATGGGGTTTCACTATGTTGCCCAGGCTGGTCTCAGACTCCTGAGCTTGACGTGAGCTCAAGTGATCCACTCGCCTCAGCCTCCCAAAGTGTTAGGATTACAGGCATGAGCCACCGCGGCTGGCTGAAGATTTGAATTTTTATGTAGTTAAATTTACCACTGTTGTTGTCGTCGTTTGGTATTTTGCTTTGCTGTCCTGTTCATAAACATGCTTTGTTTTATTAGTATAATTTTTTATTAGTAAAAATGGGATTATAGCTTGTGTAATTATTTTTGTTTTTACCTGTAATGATTAGAAAAGGTACCTTAGTAACTAGTAAATGAACCACCTCAGAATTAATCCTCTTCTTACTAGTAGCTTTCCTTTTTGGGCAGTATGGATTTGTTTTGTAAGCTTTGAGAGGAAATGGATAGTGGAAAAGTATATTCATTGATTCAATAAATATTTATTGAGTGCTTGTTATGTATATTGCTCTTCATTAAGAGGATAAAGCACAGGCACAAAGTCTCTGCTCTCACGAGTTTATGTTCTGGGAGGAGGCAGACATTAAACAAATTTATTATATTTCAGTGGGTAGTTAAGTGCTCAGAAGAAGGACAGAGCATGGAAGGGGAAAGAAAGTGATGATACAGGGGTAGAATCATCATGATTTGCTTATGGGTTTGATATGCATCATAAGAGAAAGAGAAGAATCAAAGATGACTCCAAGAATCAAAGATGACTCAAACCCCAATGGAAAGAACGGAGTCCATGAACTGAAATAGGGGTCTTTGGGAGAACAAGCTTTTTCCTGCAGAGAATGGGGATGGTTAAGAACTCATTTTGGATATATTAAGTCTGATATACCTATTAAGACATCTGGCTGGAAATATTGAATAGGCAGTTAGATATATGAGTCTAGAATTCTGGTGAGAATTATAGATGAAAGATGAAAATAGGGAATTATTAGCACATAGATGGTATTTGAAGTCATGACTACCAAGTAGCTACTAAAAATGTTTACATTTGGAAAACCATATGTACTTTCAGTAAATTTTCTATGCTCAGGTATGTTATTTCTTGGTTATGATACATAGTAAATTGTTGCAGTTTGTTTTTTTACCTGGCAAAATATATTTACATTTAATAATGTATATTGGAATGATGGTATTCCAATAAATATTTGTGCCCTAATTTACTTAACCAAACTCTAATTATTGAACATTTAGGTTTTCAGTTTTTTTGGTCCTTATGATGTAATGAGCATTCTTGTTTATCTTTGTACCTATGTTGTTTCCTTGGCAAATTCCGAGAAGTAGAATTACTGAGCCAATGCATCTTTTTAAAGCTTTTGACATGTATGATAGTGTGGCAGGATTGAGTTTCTCTTTAGCCTTTTTTCTGACTTTAAAGGTAATGGTTGATTTTCATTGGAAAAACAGAAAAAAACGATAAAAAAGAAAACAGAGATCACAACCATTACTAATGCTCTTGTGTATAGTTTTCTAGATCATTTTGCTGCTTCTATAAACATACTTGTCCCTTAAAACCAAATGGGATCATAATAGAAATAGTCTCATATATTGCTTTTTACCACTTAATTACATTGAATGGTCATCTTTTCATGTCATTTATATAGAGTGACATGATTTTTAAAGCTGCATATTATTTCATTGTATAGCTACATTATGAATGGCCAGTTGGTTGATGGACAATTAGATTAAGCATATTCATCTGCTTATTTTCTTAGGATACTTTTTTATAAGTGGAATTTCTGGGTCAAATAGTATGTGCAGTTTAAATTTTAATACAGATTGCCAGACTGCTCTCCAGAAGGGTACTCTGTTTTACATGCCTACCAACAGTGGTTGAAAGTGTTCGTTTCCTCTGATTCCAGCTAATCACCTCCTCTCCTCTCCTCCCCTCCTCTCCCCTCCCCTCCCCTCCCCTCTTCCTGCCCTCCCCTCTTCCTGCCCTTGCCCTTTCTTTGACAGGATCTCACCAGGGTGTCACTCTGTTGCCCAGGCTGGAGTATAGTGGCATGATTTCAGCTGAAATCACTGCAACTGCCACTTCCTGGGCTCAGGTGATCCTTCCACCTCAGCCTCCTGAGTAGCTGGGACCACAGGTGTGCACCACCACACCCGGCTAATTTTTGTATGTTTTGTAGAGTTGAGGTTTCACTGTGTTGCCCAGGCTGATCTTGAGCCCCTGGGCTCGAGTGATCCACCCTCTTCAGCCTCTCAAAGTGCTGGGATTACAGGTGTGAGCCACTGTGCCCAGCCCCAGCTAATATTCTTGTTACTCCTTTAGTCTTTAGAAATCTGATACTTTAAAAATGGTAAATTTTTCTTGTTCTACTTTGATTACTGGTGAGATTTTGGCCATTTATACTTTTTGTTTTGTGAATTGTGGCTGCCATCCTTTGTTTGCTTTTACCTCCTTTACCTATTTTTTTCTCTTGGAGTGTTTTTGTTTTTCTGTTTTATTAGAATTTTCTATATAAAATAATTTTCTATAAAAATAAGGACTGAAGCCCTGATCTATCATATGTGTTACAAATAAGTATTTTTTTAAAACTTCTTTGGTCTTGAGTTTAATTTATATTGCTTTCTCCTGTATTGAAGATTTGAATTTTTATGTAATTAAATACACTTTTATGTAGTTAAGTGCAGTTTTTCTTTTTGTTTGATATTTTGCTTTGGGGTCATGTTTACAAAGACTTTCTTCACTACAAGCTTACAAAAATATTTATTTGTATTTTCTAGTATTTTTAAATGTTTTCTATTTTCTATTTAAATTTTTAACCAACTGGAGTTTATTTGGAGCTAAAGTATGAGGCCCATTTTATGTTTCTTTGGAACTACGGATGTGTTCTTTCTCACTAGCTTTTGCATCCTTTAAATTCTAGATATTTGCTGTTTCTCTTAGCAGTGTGAGGATAATGATGTTATACCTAAAATTTTTTGGTCTCTAACAGTGCTGCTGATACTACTTTTTGTTTTTTAAAGGAACTTTGTGCTTTAATGTTTTCCCTGGATTGGATTAAAGCAAAGACAGAACTTGTAGGCCCTGCTCATCTGATTCATGAATTTGTGGAATACAGACATATACTAGATGAAAAGGTATATATATTAACATGAAAAATTAGTGCTTAAAGGAATCTCTTTTTACATTTAATTCTAGATTTAATGATGGGAATGAGCAGAATAGAAGGGGTGAAGAGAATAGAAGGGGTGAAGATAATTTCCCTCCTTTGATTTTTGGTTATTCTAATTAATTTGCTTCCTACCCTATTGGGAAAGTAGGTAGGAATGAAGTTTGAAAGCTGGGAAAATAAGATGTTCAGTGGTTTTTTTAAAAAAAGAATGTATTAAGAAATGCGTTTGATAATGAGATTTTTCCCCTATGTTTAAAAGTCAGAAGAGGATTACTATATATTTGTTACTTAATGGTTGGCTGTTCAATTTCAGTTCATATAAAGAATATTTCATTTAAGCTTTTAAAGTGGCAAGATCACAGAAACGGAAAAATGTCAGATCGTGGCTCTGATTGTGTTTCTAAGAGATTTCAGTTTATTTGTAGGATTGTGCAGTCAGTGAGAATTTTCAGGAGTTTTTATCTTTAAATGGACACCTTCTTGGACGACAGCCATTTCCTAATATTGTACAACTGGGTCTCTGTGAGCCGGAAACTTCAGAAGTTTATCAGCAAGCTAAGCTGCAGGCCAAGCAGGAGGTCGATAATGGAATGCTTTACCTGGAATGGATGTAAGTAGGTTAGGAGAGAAATCAAAGGGAGTGGTGCGCTAACTATGTCATTATTTTTCAGGTGGTGAATACGTTCACTCCAGGAAGATTTAACTACTTTCAAAAGGGCTGGAACTTTTAATAAGCATTCTTACTTATTGAAAAGTTCTAGAGAAGTAAGCATAGGAGAAAATGATTGTATTTTCAAAGAATCCATATAAATAGATGCCTGTAAGGCATTTGGAGAAATTATCCTAAGTATTCAGTACTAAGTGCTTGACTTACTGTAATTTAGTATAGTGGTGAGGAGCATGGACTTTGGAGCCACAGAACTGGGTTTGAGCCTCAGTTGTAAAACCTAATAATTCTGTGACTTTGAACAAGTTACAGGTTTTTCTCTCATATGTAAAATGGAGATAACAATCCTTTGAAATAAGTGCTATTTCCATGAAGATTTTAGTTATTTATTTATTTATTTTTGAGACAGAGTTTCACTGTATTGCCAAGGCTGGAATGCAGTGGTGTGATCTTGGCTCACTGCAACCTCTGCCTCCTGAATTCAAGCGATTCTCCTGCCTCAGCTTCCAAAGTAGCTGGGATTGTAGGCGCCCACCACCATGCCTGGCTAGTTTTTATATTTTTAGTGGAGATGGCGTTTCGTCATGTTGGCCAGGCTGGTCTCAAACTCCTGACCTCAAGTGATCTGCATGCCTCGGCCTCCCAAAGTGCTGGGACTACAGGCATGAGCCACCACGCCTGGTCTTCTGTGAAGATTTAAATGAGATAATGGCTGTAAAGTAATTTGCACTTTCCTTTGCACATATAGTCATTAAATGACCACTGAACCCTGATTATTCTGTCTCTTAAAGGAGTCTCTTTTGCTCTTACCTTGATCTTGTCAGCTTATAAAAAGGAAAGGATAGCTATTAATACCATCTTTTTCATGCCTGTTATAATGCTACGTAATCAAGTTATTCTATTTAATCTTCAAAACAACTTTATAAGGTAACTTTTATTTTAATTTAATTTAATTTTTTTTTTTTTGAGATGGAGTTTCACTCTTGTCGCCTAGGCTGGAGTGCAATGGCACGATCTCAGCTCACAGCAACCTCCGCCTCCTGGATTCAAGCCATTCTCCTGCCTCAGCCTCCCGAGTAGTTGGAATTACAGGCATATGCCACCATGCCTGGCCGATTTTGTGTTTATTTTAGTAGAGACAGGGTTTCTCCATGTTGGTCAGGCTGGTCTCGAACTTCAGACCTCAGGTGATCCATCCGCCTCGGCCTCCCAAAGTGCTGGGATTACAGGCGTGAGCCACTGCACCCGGCCTTAATTTTATTTACCTTATAAAAATTTAAGTACCTAAAATTGACCTCTGATTATACAAATGAGAAAATTGAGGCACAGAAAGATTTGGACTTGGCTAAGTTCATGTGACTTGCTGAATGGGATTTAAACCTTGGGTCTTGTGGCTGGGAATGGTGGCTCATGCCTGGAATTGCAGCAATTTGGGAGGCCGAGGCGGGCGGATCACCTGAGGTCAGGAGTTTGAGACCAGCCTGGTCAACATGGTGAAACCCATCTTTACTAAAAATACAAAAATTAGCTGGACATGGTGAATTGTTTGAATCCGGGAGGCAGAGACTGCAGTGAGCCGAGATTGCGCCACGGCACTCCAGCCTGGGCAACAAAGCGGGACTCTGTCTCAAAAAACAAAAAAAGCCAAAAAAAACCTTGGGTCTGCCTGGCTTTATTTTGCATGCTCTTTCCATATGTCATGCTTCCCTTATAGCTTGAAATAATAAATATGAGTGGCTCTCTTTTCATATGTATAATTTATATCTAAATAGAAGTCCAGGTTGGTATCTGTGATCTTTGTGGCATTAGGCCCTCTTTCCAAATAAATCAGACTACTGTAGGTGATTTTCTTGATTCAGTTTAGTTCAAGAAGCGTTTGAGTTTCTGTACTGTGCTGAGCACTAGCATTTGAGTTTCTCTACTGTGCTAAGCACTGTTACTAGATGTGAGGTCTTTCCCCTAAGGAGTTCAAAATCTCGTAGTGAAGAAAGGAGTTTAAGCAAATAATTACAATATAATGCAATGAGTGTAACAACAGAACTATGTATAAGTAGAGATAGAACTGATAAGTAATTGGCTTGGAAAAATGAGGAATTCAAGGGAGGGTTCCATGAAGGAAAGAATGGTATCTGAGAGAATTAAAAATTTTTTTTAAGTTAAAATATGTTTTAATTTTTGTTGGTTTTATTTATTTATTTTTTTTGAGACAGGACCTCACTTTGTCACTTAGGTTGAGTGCAGTGGTATGATCTCTGCTCACTGTAGCCTTGACCTCTTGGGCTCAAGCAACCCTCCTGCTTCAACCTCCTGAGTAGCTGACACTACAGGCACATATTACCATGCCTAATTTTTTATTTTTTTGTAGAGATAAGGTCTCACTATGTTGCCCTAGCTGATCTCAAATTCCTGGACACAATTAATCCTCCTTCCTTGACCTCCCAAAGTTCTTGGATTACAGGCATGAGCCACCACACCCAGCAGGTTTTATTTTAAATAATGCATGTTCCTGATTAAGACAAAAAACAATAGTAATAGGATGTAAGATGAAAAGTCAAAGACTAGCCGTTTCTCTCCTACCTTCCCACTTTCCAGAGTTGACCATTCCTTAATACTTTCTTGTGAAGTGGAGGTCTCTCTCTCTCTCTCAGAAGCAGCCCCCTCACTTACTGAAGCTAGATTAGATCTGTCTGTATTTGAGAGGACTGTTTGCCCCATATCATAGCATTTGTCACACTTTATAGTGATTATCTGTTTACTTGGTTTTCTCTCATACTAGTCCATGTGTTCTGAAGTATAGAATAGTTTGGAGGTTAAAATAACATACCCTGGCTCTAGACTGCCTGGGTTTGAATCCCAGCTCTGCTATTTATTAGTTGTGTATCGTAAGGGGAAAGTTATTTAACTTCTTTTGCCTAATGGTAGTATTTATAGCATTGTTGTGAGGATTAAATTAGTGTATATATGTATATAAACATATAGACATACATATAGTACTTAGAACAGCACCCAGTTCATAGAAAGTGCTCAATAAATATTAGTTGTTATTAAGAATAGCATTTAGCATTTTTCTGGTCCATATTCAGTATAAATTTATGGAAGATTGAATGAATTCATGTTTTAGTTAGTGGCTGAAATAGAATCTTAATACTTGGTCTGATCAAAGGGCATAGGTTTAGTTCTTGTTCTCTTATGAATTGTTGAGTTTCTTCCTGTTTTCTCCCATTGCATCAACTGCATTTCTCCTTGTGATGTTCTCTCATAGAATGGTTAGCTATTTATAGCTTATTTTTAAATTGTGTTTGACCAGTCCATATTCAAAGAATGCTTTATTTGAGTACTAGAAACTTTTTTGGTGTTTACTATAGAAAGGTTTAGGTTGGTATAAGCTTAAATTTAATTGAGTTTCTGTTTTCAATGAAATTATTTATTCACTCATTCATTTGTTATTTATCTAGTACTTTTGGGCCATCTACTATATATCCATTATTATGAAAGTCACTTTCTGAGCTTTGAGGAATTGAGTAGCTAGATCAAGCAGACATAAAGAACATTTTAAAATCTAATCCTCTTAACTTTGCTAGAACTTATCTGTTCTTCTAGTTGTCATTACTCTAGTTCTTATATTATACAGTCGACCCTCCATATCCGTGGGTTCTACATCCATAGATTCAACCAACCTGGATTGAAAATATTAGAAAAAAAAGTAGATGGTTATGTTTGTATTGAACATGCACAGACTATTGTTATTATTTCCTAAACATGATGGTATTACAACTGTTTACATAGCATTTACATTGTACTAGGTATTTTGAGTAATCTATAGATGATTTAGGGTATACAGGAGGATGTAGTGGGTTACATGCAAATCCTATACCATTTTATGTAAGAGACTTGAGCATCCATGGATTTTGGTATCTGTAGTGGGTCCTAGAACCAATCCCTCATCAATTCTGAGGAACAACTGTACTTGTTTGTTTTATCACTTCTACTAAAGTGTAATACTTTGTAGGCAGGATCTAAATATGATTTACCTTTGTGTTCACTTTTATCACTTGATCTGTCTTGTGTGTGGTTAAGTTTTTTGAAGAATGATAGTAGTGGCACCTTTATGTGTCGGGTGCTGTTTAGAATAGATACCATTACTTCCATTTGACATATGAAGAAATAAAAACTTGTTAGGTTAAGTAATTTGCTCGTTTACACACCTAATAAGTATTAGAAATGAGGTTAGGTTTGTCTGACTGCCAACCCTTGACTTCTAAAATAAGCACAATACTATTTGACATATTTACTTGTACTCAAAGTGACAGGGATTTAATGTATATGAAATTCTGTCACTGCACTAATAGTTTTTTCTGGTTTAAGTATACATTACATTCCTTTACACCTTATTATTTATTTATTTATTTAGAAACAGACCCTCAGTCACCCAGGCTGGAGTGCAGTGGTATGATCTCGGCTCACTGCAACCTCCACCTCCAGGGTTCAAGCGATTTTCATGCCTCAGCTTCCCGAGTAGCTAGGATTACAGGCGTGTGCCACCATGCCTGCCAGTTTTTGTATTTTTAGTAGAGATGGGGTTTCACTATGTTGGCCAAGCTCATCTCAAACTCCTGACCTCAAGTGATCTGCCCGTCTTGTCCTCCCAAAGTCCTGGGATTACAGGCATGAACCACCATGCCTGGCCCCTTTATACTTTACATACTATGAGCAGTAATATAGTATCTATACTGGTGGAATAGTTGATATTCATTAGATTAAGATACAAAGAATATGATGTTGCTTTATCTTTTTGGTATGTCTGAATAATTGTAGTTTGAGAGAGGCAGTTTTTTTTTTTTTTTTGAAATGGAGTCTTGCTCTGTCGCCCAGGCTGGAGTGCAGTGGCGCGATCTCGGCTCACTGCAACCTCCATCTCCCAGGTTCAAGCGATTCTCCTGCCTCAGCCTCCCAAGTAGCTGGGATTACAGGCACGTGCCACCACACCCAGCTAATTTTTATCTTTAGTAGAGATGGCGTTTCACCATGTTGGCCAGGCTGGTCTTGAACTCCTGACCTCAGGTGATCCACCCACCTTGGCCTCCCAAAGTGCTAGGATTACAGGCATGAGCCACTGCACCTGGCTGAGAAGAGCAGCTTGAAAGTACATCATTATAATGGTGGACGTTTCCTTCAGTTAGGAAATGAGCATTTTGCTATGATTTTTATTTTAAAAAAGAGATGGAGAATTTTTGAAGGTATCCTTACATAATGATTTATCTGCACATGTATCATTATTAGTGTATCAAAGGAAAATGGAAAGTGACATGTTGATTAACTAGATTTGATTAATTTGATTAATTAGATTTCTTCCAACTGGTGACATTTGTAACACATGACAGGTTGCTTGATAAAGGGTAACATTTCTCTTACAAATGCTACTTTTGTTATTTTTTTTCTTTTGGTGATCTGTGCTATCATTTGCATGTTAGTAATTTGATTTTAAGAATTTTGTATTTTGGGGAACATAACCATGTTAAAAGACAGTTTATTTTAGTACTGAAAGAAAATAGTTACTTTTACTCTCATTTATTTAATTTCTGTTCATTTTTTCCCTGTATTTAGAAACAAAAAAAACATCACGAATCTTTCCCGCTTAGTTGTCCGCCCCCACACAGATGCTGTTTACCATGCCTGCTTTTCTGAGGATGGTCAGAGAATAGCTTCTTGTGGAGCTGATAAAACCTTACAGGTAAAACACATCTCTTGAGAAAAATGCAAAGAGGCATGTATCCAGTTTTGTGCAGATCAGAATATGTTTAAATCCTAAAATTCAAGAAAATTGCAACTTAGAAATAACAGAGAAATCCAGCTCTCAAACATTTTATTAAAGGTTTCTCTAGAGATTTAAAAGATACAGTTACATGTTTTCCTAATTCTAAACTTACAGATGGTAAGGAAGTGCCCTTTAGTCTGCCAGTCAGTTCCCAGCCATCCATTTGTCAGCTAAGGGTAGTGAGGAAATAATTGTTAGAAGACATAGGGCTTCATAGCACAAGGAATAGGGCTGTGATTAAAAAACAGTGATTAAGAAAATACCTATTTTATCAAAGTCTTAGGCATAGGTTTTTTTCTTGTAAATAGGAACTGGACTAGACTATTTCCTAAGTTGTTTTAAAGAATTTCCTTTAAGATTCCCTTTGTTTTCAGAAAATATGAATGAGTACTTTTCTTTATGTTTGTGTTCTGCCTTTTGATTTTTCAGAGAACATGATGAAATTAGTTAAAACTTGTATTTAGGATACTTTTAGTCTTTGCAAGATTATGACTCCATAGCTTATGTCTATATGTGTACTTTATTACTAATTTTATTAATCTTGGCTTTTGAGTTCCAGAGAGAATGCATATTAAATGAAATGTTTTATTTGATTGTTAAGAATTTGCCAAAATAGTCTCAAGAGCTGAAGCTGTTCTCTGACACTTCTTTTTGATGGCAGCAGTGGGCTGCCTGGAGTGGCTGCTGCCATCATGCTGGCTGCAGCAGGGAGGCGCAGCTGGGGCTGCATGCTTCGTGGAGCTGGAGGTAGCTGGGGACAAGCAGGAGCCCCACCCCTTCTGAATTGGGGCAGGAGCTCCTGGTTCCTGCTGTAGCCGCCCAAGCCACAGCTGTGGACCTGGGAACCTGCTCCATGTAGCAGGCCAGAGCCCTGCCCTCCTGGGTGTAGCTGTAGCCGCCCAAACCACAGCTGCAGGCTTGGGCCTCCGGCTCCACAGAGCAGGCAGGACCCCTTCCCCCTGGTGCAGCTGTAGCTGCCCAAGCTGTGGCTGCAGACTCAGGCATCCCTGTACTCTTGGGGGCCCTGGAAGGACCCCCTGCCCTTGTAGGCTTGGAAGTGCCTGCTCCCGCTGCCTGACTTCTCCCTACTGTTGGCACCCACTCTGATCTCAGAGCAAAGCTGGGGCTGAGCCTGGGTGCTGTTGCAGCCTGGCCAGATGTGCACATGCTTGGGGCAGTGCTGACATGCCAGCCCCCTGCCGCCTCGGCCCCCTCCGGACTTTGGGTGCTGATGAGCATAGGAGGGAAGCCGAGGGGGTGCTGAGGGCAGTTTGATACTGGCCTGCAGGCTCCCCTTGGCACCTACAGCCTGGGTGCCATTCATGGCAGCAGGAGGCAGACAGGTTCCTGGGAGGAGGGGGGCGGGTCACCAATGAGGCCCCACCTTCAGGCCACAAAGGGCCTGAAGACTGGGGGCTGGGCTGCTGATGTGGACTGAATGGACTGGAGTGGGAACTTGTAGTGCCTTTTCCAGGCTTGCCCATGTCTGCCCATGGACCAGCTGGCATGTACTTCCTCCCTTCTGAAGCCCATAAAAGCCCCGGGCTTAGCCAGTGCTGAGCAGACACTGGGACGACCAGCTGCAGAGAGGAGCAACCCACTCTAGCGCCCTCTCTTTGCTGAGAGCTGTGCAGATGACAGGAGGACCAGCTGCAGAGAGGAGCTACCCTCTCTGCTGATAGCTGAACACTTGTCAGGAGGACTTGCCTAGCAGAGAGGAGCTACCCTCTCCTGAGCTGTGGAAATGAGCTGCCCCCTGCAGGTTTATTGAGCTATTTTATCGCTCAATAAAGCTCCTGTTTCTCTTGCTCACCTTCCACCTGTCAGCGTACCACATTCTTCCTGGTTGTAGGACAAGAACTTGGGATCCCACTGAATGGTGAGGCTGAAAGAGCTGTAACACAAACAGGGCTGAGACATGCCCCTTGCTTGCCACATTGCGAGTGAAGATAAGTAAAGAAAAGCTGCGGCCGTTCGGGGAGCCCAGACTTGGGAGTTCCCCAAGCTAGGGCTGTGACTCCCTCTTTGGGGCCCCGCAGTTCCTGGCATCTCCAAACTTCTGGGCACCACCATGTTCCCCGGTGCCAGCCGTGTAAGCTGCTTGTGGTGTGCCTGGTCCAGCCGCAGCCTCACAGAGAGCCAGCGCCCATGCTGGCACCTGGAGCTGCCTGCCCCGCTGCAGCAGTCAGCACGTCTGTGCGCAATGGCTGGACCCCACGCTCACTCACACACGCCTCGCTGTTCCACGCCTGACTCGCCCTTGGCAGGCTTGGGACCCAGGCTGGTAGTGTGAGCTGAATACAGCCTGTCAGGCCAAGTGGGTGAAACAAGACCAGTGGGCCCAAGCAAAACTTGGGCAAAGGCGCCACCGGCCACAGAAGTTTCTGGCCAGAAAAACAACACCCCAAAGATCCTGTAACATTTTCATTGATATTTACAAACATTTAACAGTGAATAGTTCTGTAGTTATGTGAAGGCATACACATTCTGACAGAAATTCTGATTTTGGGAGTAGCTTTGCCAAGGTTCCTTTCTGTTTTGCAAAATGACAATGATTAAACTCACTTAAAGATTTTTATTGAATGATGACCTATAGTTAAGCAGTTTATTATAAAAAATATTTTATTGTTACTTGTGCAGGTGTTCAAAGCTGAAACAGGAGAGAAACTTTTAGAAATCAAGGCTCATGAGGATGAAGTGCTTTGTTGTGCATTCTCTACAGATGACAGATTTATAGCAACCTGCTCAGTGGATAAAAAAGTGAAGGTAGGAAAATCTTTTCCTCTTGAGTTGTAATCACAACAGAATTCATTTTATTTTTCCATAATCATGAGACCAGAGTAAGTAGAGTTAAAGGACTCTCACTTGTTGATCTACTAACTTGATCCATTGTAAATTAACACCATCTGAAAATTCTTTACTTTTTTTTTTTTTTTGAGACAGAGTCTCGCTCTTTCGCCCAGGCTGGAGTGCAGTGGCAGGATCTCGGCTCACTGCAAGCTCCGCCTCCCAGGTTCACGCCATTCTCCTGCCTCAGCCTCCCGAGTAGCTGGGACTACAGGCACCCGCCACCGCGCCTGGCTAATTTTTGTATTTTTTAGTAGAGACGGGGTTTCATCGTGTTAGCCAGGATGGTCTGGATCTCCTGACCTCGTTATCCACCTGCCTCGGCCTCCCAAAGTGCTGGGATTACAGGCGTGAGCCACCACGCCCAGCCTACTTTTTTTTTAAAGAGACAGGATTTTTCTCTGTGGCCCAGGCTGGAGGGCAGTGGCATGATCATAGCTCACTGTAAACTCCAATTCCTGGGCTCAAGTGATCCCCCTGCCACAGCCTTCCAAAATGTTAGGATTATAGATATGAGCCACTGTGCCTGCCCTGAAAATTCTTTATTTTTAAACACCAGCAAAAATGCTTAGGTTGATCGCCTCAGGATTAAACAGGCAGTGGGGAAAAGCAATGACAAATTAGTGAGTTTGTCTGCCATTAATAGACAAGTCCATGGGTTAAATATCAGTTGAAATCTTTTAGTGCATTGTGATTAGGAGTGTTGCTGCACAAACTTGGGGATTCCTGTTGTAAGATACAATTTTAAAATGCAACCCCAGTTTTTTTAATTTGCTTATGAACTGGCTTATATATTCAGTGGAAAACCAGATGGATGAACAAACTAATAATTACATTACTGGTCTAAAAAAATAAATAGAGAAAAGTAAACAGAGCAATTTTTACTTATTTATTTTGAGGCAGAGTCTTGCTCTGACACCCGGATTGGAGTGCAGTGGTGCAATCTCGGCTCACTGCAATCTCTGCCTCCAGGATTCAATTGATTCTTATGCCTCAGCCTCTTGAGTAGCTGAGATCACAGGTGTGCACCACCATGCCGAGCTAATTTTTGTAGTTTTGGTAGAGACAGAATTTTGCCATGTTGGTCAGGCTGGTATTGAACTTCTGGCCTCAAGTGATCCGCCTGCCTTTGACTCCCAAAGTGCTGAGATTACAGGCATGAGCCACTGTGCTCCGCCAGAGAGTAATTTTTATCTTTGTTAAGTATTCTCTTGTTCCTAAATTTGGCTTCTAGCAGGAGCATTTATACTAATATAGAATTCAAGAGAAACTGAAGGCTTGCGGGGGTTATCACTGATATATGGAAGAGAGACCTTACTTTAACCCTTTTTCAAAGGGGTTAAATCCGGAGTACTGGATCTAGCTAGGTGGAGTGGGCAAGAAATTTGCCTTGGGTGTTTTCCTGAAGTTTTCACTTACTTGAAGAGGGCTATGGAATGTCCAGACTAAATTTGAGACCTTGGAAAAATCTACCTCTTGATAGATTGGACTCGTGGCTTAACCAACAGTTAATTCACTCTGTAGCGTCTACTCTGACTCTGAGTCAGACTTGGACGTGGCCACTGAGGGCAGTTCTAAAGTCAGAGCTACATGGAGTAAAAGGAAATAATAATGAGTTTCTGTTTTCTAAGCCAGAGGTAGAAATACCTATTAAAGAACTTTAAAATAAGATAAACTCTCTGGACCTCTGGGGATTCTAATCAGTGCTTTGATAAGATACAAAGGAAATGCCAAAGGACATTAGTACCTCTAAAAAGTCAAAATCCCAGTGAAGGTTCATTAGGTAATTTATTTCTTTTGTTTGTTGTCATATGGCATAGACTGCTTAGTTGTCTTACATAGTAACTAGAATGATGATTAATTTTTTTGTTTGTTTGTTTTTTTTTTGAGACGGAGTCTCGCTCTTTTGCCCAGGCCGAACTGCAGTGGCGCTATCTCAGCTCACTGCAATCTCCGCCTCCTGGGTTCACACCATTCTCCTGCCTCAGCCTCCCGAGTAGCTGGGACTACAGGCGCCCGCCAATGCGCCTGGCTAATTTTTTGTATTTTTTGTAGAGACGGGGTTTCACCATGTTAGCCAGGATGGTCTCGATCTCCTGACCTCGTGATCCGCCCGCCTCGGCCTCCCAAAGTGCTGGGATTATAGGTGTGAGCCACCGCGCCCGGCCTGATGATTACTTTTTACTGAAAACTGAACACTATAAGAGGCTTTATACTACACACTTTGTTATATTACATTATCAATTTCCTGCTACAGCTTGCAGGGTTAAGTGTTGATCCCATTTACAGAAGAGGACGCAGATTCAGAGATGAAGTCTCTTGCCCAAGCTTACATTAACTGGGAACAGTAACGGGGTTGAAAGCTGGGTTTCTCTCAGACTATAAAACCTTTATTTTTTTTCACTAAGCAATCTGCCTTTACTTATTTATATGGTACCTTGAAGTCCATGGAACACTTGTCATGTTCATTATCTCATTTGATATCTTAAATTGTGTAGGAGAGGTATAGATATCCCCATTTTACAGAAGAGGGAACTGAGATGCAGGTAAGTTAGGGATTTGTGACACACAAGTCATAAGTGGTAGAGCCAGCTCTTGGGCTCAACCCTTCTGACCAGAAGTCTATTATGCTAACCTCTTTAAAGCACTTCTCTGCCTGCTGTCATTCATATAAACATGTGAAATCTTGCCCTTAAGAAATGTCATGTGTTCATGACACTCCAATTATGCTATAGGTACATATATGTATATTTGCAAATAATTTTTTTTAAACATTGAGGCAAAATATTGCCATATTTTAGAAAGGGGAGAGGTTTCATTAGCATCTTGTCCAACTAGGAAAATCTGCTATGACAGGATAAGATAGCATTTGCAAAGCAATGGACATTGCTTTGCCCTTCTGTTCTCCCTTTGAAAATAATGGATATTTGTAAATTTTTTCTCTTTTCTCTTTAGATTTGGAATTCTATGACCGGGGAACTAGTACACACCTATGATGAGCACTCAGAGCAAGTCAATTGCTGCCATTTCACCAACAGTAGTCATCATCTTCTCTTAGCCACTGGGTCAAGTGACTGCTTCCTCAAAGTAAGTGTGGATATTGAGAATTATGTAGATAAATTTGATTGGTACATCAGAGTATCTCCTTTGATTTTCTTATGTATCTTACTATTAGGACTTTCTGGTCACAGTGATAGAAACTACAATAATATATTAGCTGAAGCAAAAAAAAAATAGCTTAAAAATATTTTATTGACTCATGTAACTGAAAAGTCTAGAGGGAGCATGGCTTCAGGCATAGCTGACTCCAAATGCTTAAACTGTGTTCTCAGGCTCTACCTCCCTTTCCATCTCCAGACTCTTGCCTTCCCCTGTGTTGGTTCAGGCATGCTCTTTCTGTGGCAGAAAATGTGGCTACCTTACAGCTCACAATCACAGAGTAAGAGAAGTGTGCTCTTTCCTAGAACCCATAGATCTAATTTTAGAGAAGACTTTATTTGACTCATTTTAGCTTACATGCTCATAGCTGGGTAACCCCAGTGGACAGTAGGATGGAATCCTTGGATTGTCCAAGGGTCACAAGTTTAGTTATATGGAAGTGGGACAAATGAGTGAGATCAACTCTACTTGAATCATAAGTAGAGCTTAATTCAAAAGAGAGTTCTGTTATCACAGAGAGGAGGGAGAAAAGGTGCTGGTAGAAAGATAACCAAAAACAGAAATTCATTCCACATATGCTTGATAATGTTTGATTGTATCTTTGTTTCCTCTTAAGTGGATAAAGATAGCTACATTACCTTTTCTGGGATCCCAGAAAGATCTGCTAACTTTTTTTGAATTGTTTTTTGGTTTGATTTCAAACCTTTCTTCCTTGATATCATACCATCTTTGCAATTGAACATGATATTTTTGAAAGGGGGGTAGTAAAAGACATTTCAGTTTGGAAAACTTCATAGACTCTATGTTTTGACATTTAAATAAATTATTAGAAAAATTATCTTTAGAAAGTACTGAAACAGTTATTGAAAATTGCCATCTCCATCCCCCTGTTCAGGAAGCTAAATTTTTATTTATTTATTTATTTTTTCAGAAGAAAAAATTATACAGAAGCTCAGTGTGTATAAGAATTAAAGCTTGTTGCTCTGGCTGAATGGGACTTACATTTCTTCTTGACTCTCTCTTCCTCCTCCTTTCCCTCTCCTCTCTCTCTCTCCCTCTATCCCTTTCCCTTCCTGTCACCCTCCCTTCCTCTTGACCTTCCTTTCTCTCCTCCTCCCTCTCTTCTTCTGTCTCCTCCTCCTCCTCCCCCCCCCCCATCCCCCTCTCATTCTCTCTCATTCCCTTTCATCTCTAACCTCTCCGCACCACATAGTGCTCTTTAGGCATATTTATGTTTATAGAATCCCAAGGAACCTGCAGAGCACAATTTGAAAACACTGGATTGGACCAAAATTACAGAGTAATGTAGTAACATAAAATTATATCACAGTTATAGTTCACTTTTACTCAAAAAAACTTGGCCCTATTTGAATAAATGTACCGCTAAAAAAAAAAAATAAGACTGTTATACTATTTATGACTAATTTTTGATGTTGCTTTTGGCATTTTGTAGGTTGAGGAAATCTATATTTCATCCTTTTAAATATAGGAAAAAACCTCTGCCATGTGGGAGGGGGTTATTGGTTAGTAAGCCGTTTTAATTAAGGACAAGGTTTACTTTAAGATGTGCTATACTACCTGTATTACCATAAGGACTATTAGGATGCATTTCTTGTGATTCTTGAGCAGAGAGAAGCCAGTGAAAATATGTAATTGTGAAGCTGCCTTCATGTAACTTGCTTTA
This sequence comes from Pongo abelii, assembly GCF_028885655.2. Taxonomy (NCBI): domain Eukaryota; kingdom Metazoa; phylum Chordata; class Mammalia; order Primates; family Hominidae; genus Pongo; species Pongo abelii. The sequence continues at coordinate 97,243,237 of NC_071995.2, forward strand.
TCTGAAGAATTGAGTTTATCTAGGACTGGGATAAAGGAGCCAAAGATAGAAGTGGACATGAGGAACAGGATATATCTCACTTACTGATCATTTCCAAATAATTTTTGCCAAAACTAACATTTGGGAATAATTGATTTCTTCTTCTGGGTTTAATCTTATTAGCATAAATCACCAGAGATGACTATAATCCCTTTTATTTGCATTTTTTATACTTTCCAGACCTACCCAAAGAGAGTAAGCATAATATAAACCCCTGTGGTATCCATCATTTAGTTTCAACAATTATCAGTATTTTGTCAATCTTATTTTATAAATACTCCTCCCTTTTTTTTTTTTTTGAGATGGCATCTTGCTCTGTCGCCAGGCTGGAGTGCAGTGGCACGATCTTGGCTCACTGCAACCTCCGCCTCCCGGGTTCAAGCGATTTCCCTGCCTCAGCCTCCCAAGTAGCTGGGACTACAGGTGCCGTGCCACCATGCCTGGCTAATTTTTTGTATTTTAGTAGAGATGGGGTTTCATCATGTTGGCCAGGATGGTCTCAATCTCATGATCTTGTGATCACCTGCCTCAGCCTCCCAAAGTGCTAGGATTACAGGCGTGAGCCACCACGCCCAGCTTATAAACTACTCCACTTTTTTGAATAGAGTCTCCCTCTATCACCCAGGCTGGAGTGCAGTGGAGCAATCTTGGCTCATTGCAACCTCTGCCTCCCGGGTTCAAGCGATTCTTATGCTTCAGCCTCCCAAGTAGCTGGGATTACAGGCGTGGGCCACCACTCCCAGCTAATTTTTTGTGTTTTTAGTAGAGATGAGGTTTTGCTATGTTGGTCAGGCTGGTCTTGAACTCCTGACCTCAGGTGATATGGCCACCTCAACCTCCCAAAGTGCTGGGATTACAGGGGTGAGCCACCATGTCCAGCCTGAGTAGAGGATTTTACAGCAAATCCTAAATATGTCATTTCACCCAAAATATTTAAGCATGCATCTCAGAGATCTTAAATATAAATATTATGTTTATTATCATACCATACTATTATCACACCTAACATAATAAAATATAGTTTTGTAATATACTTGGTCCATGTTCACTTATTCCATATTCTCAAAACATGCATTTCTGTCATGTTTGTTGGAATCAGAATCCAAACAAACTTTATGTAGCATTTGTTCTGCCTCTTAAGTCTCTTTTACTCTATTAAAGTTCCCTTTTTCCTCTGACTGCTTTCTTATACCATTGATTTATTAGAGCAATTTAGTCATTTGTCCCATGGAATGTGCCACATTTTGGATTTGGTTAATTGCTTCCTAGAGGTGGTACTTGACTTGCTCCACGATTTTTAGGGTTGGATAACCTAACATTTAAAAAATATGGGGGTAATTTATATTATATATTACTTATTGTGGCTTTTTGTAACTGAGTAAAATAATAATGATTCTAAACCACTCCATTAAAATAAGTAGTAATTGTTTAGTTAGTTATTTAGTACTCAGCCTAAAAACCTCGGTGAGCCTTTGAGTCCCTTAGTAGATTTACATGCTGATCTAAAGGCTGCCCCATTGCTTGTTAATCACAAGTTCATTTTTGTGTTTGACACTTTTGTGTTTGATACGTTTGTGTTACTGTGAATTAAACATCATTCTGTAATCAAAAAGCTTAAATGAGAGAAAAGGAAGAACTTCGCGTGATTTCTGATGTTTCCCCACTCCATACTAGTTGTTTGTTTATCTTTTTTTCTTTCACAAATAGCTTTGGGATTTGAATCAAAAAGAATGTCGAAATACCATGTTTGGTCATACAAATTCAGTCAATCACTGCAGATTTTCACCAGATGATAAGCTTTTGGCTAGTTGTTCAGCTGATGGAACCTTAAAGGTATGCTTTTGTACACTATTAAAATAGGTTGTATTTTATGGAAAGTCTTATGATTTGATTATAGAAATAGGTTTCTGTTTTTTCACATTTCTACAGAAAGAGCCTGCTTCTTTCAACTTCCAGGAGCATATTTAATATAACTGTAATTGCTTATCGTAATGATTGTTTATGAATGGTGTACAACCTAATGCTTAAAGTTCTATAACGTAGGCTGGGCGCGGTGGCTCACGCCTGTAATCCCAGCACTTTGGGAGGCCGAGGTGGGTGGATCACAAGGTCAGGAGTTCAAGACCAGCCTGGCCAAGATGGTGAAACCCTGTCTCTACTAAAAATACAAAAATTGGCTGGGTGTGGTGGTGAGTGCCTGTAATCCCAGCTACTTGGGAGGCTGAGGCAGAGAATTGCTTGAACCCGGGAGGTGGAGGTTGCAGTGAGCTGAGATCACGCCACTCTACTCCAGCCTGGGCGACAGAGTGAGACTCCGTCTCAAAAAAAAAAAAAAAAAGTTCTGTAATGTAGAATTTTTATTCTTTTAATTTGAATTCTTAAATTTTAAGTGTACATTTTGTTTCAAGCATATGTTCATAAAATATTTTGAGATCTGTTTTAGTTTATTTTGTGCTTCTATAATTTATGTTGTGCTTCTATAAATTGTGAGTAATTTATAAAGAATGGAGATTTATTTCTTACAGTTCTGGGGGACAGGGTACCAGCAGAGAAAAAGGGAGAGAGTGAGGAGGCGGCTGAACTTACCCATTTATCAGGAACCTAGATAATAGCATTAATCCATTCATGAGGGTAGCGCCCTCATGACCTAATCACTTTTGAAGGTCCCATCTCTCAATACTTGCATTGGGGATTAAGTATTTAACACATGAACTTTGGGGGACACGTTTAAACCACAGCAAGATCTATGGGTCAGGTTTATAAAGGATCTGGCTTTTGTTTTTGTTTTTGAGACAGTCTCACTCTGTCACCCAGGCTGGAGTACAATGGCGTGATCTTGGCTCACTGCAGCCTCTGCCTCCTGGGTTCAAGCGATTCTTGTGCCTCAGCCTCCCAAGTAGCTAGGAGTACAGGCGCCTGCCACCAAGCCTGGCTAATTTTTGTATTTTTAGTAGAGACGGAGTTTCACCACGTTGACCAGTCTGGGGACCTGTTTTTACTTATAATTTATTCATTCTGCCTTTTATGTTATTGCTTTCTTGTTTTTGAGAAGCCACAAGGTAGGAAAAATGCAAGAGTTAGGGAAAAAAGCTTATTCAGCCTTCTGAAATTTATAGCCCTAAAAAAATGAAATAATTCTTCCTCAAATCCCCACCTTCTCCAATAAGACTCCTAATTCCACTTTATTATTCCTGTCTCTACTGTCTCTCCTGCTTATTGACTGTCCTTTCTTTCTTTGGTCTTAAGATCAACCCATCTTTGACATTGTTGTCTCTTGGTCTACATTTTTCCCTCTTGTTCTGTAGTAGTTGCTCTAGTTCAGGCTGTTGTCTGCTCATGCCTGATAGCAACCATCTAAGATGCATTCTCCATCTCTTCTTATCTAAGTTCAGAGATACTAGAATAACCTTCTACCACTGTTTTCTTTCTTCCCTTTTTTTTTTTTTTTTTTTTGGGAGACAGAGCCTCACTCTTTCACTCAGGTACCGTCACGGCTCACTGCAGCCTTCACTTCTGGTCTCAAGCAGTCCTCGTACTTCAGCCTCTCAAGTAACTGGAACCACAGGCATGTGCCATCACACCTGGCTAAATTTTTTTTTTTTTTTTTTAGAGACAGGATCTCACTGTGTTGCCCATGCTTGTCTCCAGCCCCTGGGCTCAAGCAATCCCAAAGTGTTGGGATTATAGGCGTGAGCCACCAAGCCTGGCCTACCACTATTTTCTTTTCTTTTTTCTTTCTTCCTTTCCTTTTTTTTTTTTTTTTTTTAAACAGGGTCTTATTCTGTTGTCTAGGCTGGAGTGCAGTGGCATGATCCTGATCCTGGCCCACCACAGTCTATCTCCTGGGCTTAGATGATCCTCCCACCTCAGCCTCTTGAGTAGCTGGGACTGCAAGTGCCTGCTACCACGCCCAGTTAATTTTTTGTATTTTTATTAGAGATGGGGTTTTGCCCATGTTTCCCAGGCTGGTCTCAAACTCCTGGGCTCGAATAGTCTGCCTGCCTTGGCCTCCTGAAGTGTTGAGATTATAGGAGTGAGCCACTGCATCTGGCCCTACCACTATTTTCAACATAAATTATGCCATAGTATAAACTGTAGGAAACGCAGACTCATCGGGATGACTTCTAAGGTTCTTCACGTTCCATCATTCTGCCACATCCTTTCCTGTCAAGTTTGTTTCATCTAACCCCTATACCTTAATTGTCTGTTCTGGGCAAGGTGTTTTATTTCAGCTACTGTCCCTGTATGTGTTTCTTGGGATGTTTCCTATGTGTGCCCCTGTAGCTTTTCTTAGGATGTTTTTGCCTTCGATTTCACTTGCCATATTTTTTCATGCCCCTCAAAACTTTATGCAAAGCCTTTTGTGTGAGGGTGAGAGAGAGAGAGAGAGAGAGAGAGAGAGAGAGAGAGTGTGTGTGTGTGTGTGTGTGTGTGTGTGTGTGTGTGTGTGACAGGGTCTTACTTTGCCACCCAGGCTGGAATGCAGTGGTCTGGGCTAACTAAAGTGATCCTCCTGCCTCAACCTCCTGAGTAGCTGGGACTTCAGGCATGTGTGACAATGCCTGGCTAATTTTGTTTAATTTTTGTAGAGATGGGGCCTCCCTGTGTTACCCAGGCTGGTCTTGAACTCCTAAGCTCAAGTGATCCTCCCACTTTGGTCTCCCAAAGTACCAGGATCACAGACATGAGCCACCACACCTGGCCTGCAAAGCATTCTTCAGAAAGTGTTCACTTATAGCATCCATCTGTTTGGTTCTGAGTACATATATTTATCTATATCTATAGGTAGAAACTGCTTGGTTTGTCTTCTGATTTCCACTTATAAATGTGTTGTACTCTTCAGTCATTTTAATGTGTCTTCTGTTTCTTTGATTAGGTTGAATATAGGTTTATGATCTGCAGGGAACTTGTCATCTTTTTGTTGTATTATACCTTTCTTTGTAACTCATAGTGCAGAATTGTACTCATGTATTCAGTAAATTTTCTTGACTATACCTTTCCTAGGAAAATACTTAAACACTCCTGGGCACTATTTTGTTTGTTAGAATCTCTAGGGAAGGAGATTCAGCAATGCAACTAACTCCTGAGAAAGGTAAACTGTTTTGATTCTGATACTCTGGTTGAATCTTTGATCTTGCTTTGCTGATGGAAGATAACTGTTTTTGTATAAATTACTCCAGGGTATCTAAGAACTCTTTCTGGGTAGAATTCTACTTTGTAGAGTTTAGCTAGCTGTTAGTGGGTGCTGGGAGCATTCTTAGGTAGAATATTCAGGTAAGTGGATTTTGGCCTCTATGCTATATCTATCTGCTTCTTCCTTTAGGATGATCCATGTCATGGGACGTTTTTCAGAATACCCGTGGATGGATTTAGGCAGCCCTCCTTTCATTTTGTCAGCCTGTTATTTCTTGGTTTTTACTCAGTGAAAGACTTCAGAAGAAGGCATTTTATATTTTAAGTTTTCCTTTCATCTTATCTCCTTTGCTAATTCCAAGTTCTGGGAAGACTGCATTATCCTTAGCATGTTTGCCATTATTATTAGGTTGCCAAATGTTCAAGAAAGCTGTAAAACTAGGCCATTTATGTGTTCTACAAATATAAGTTGTACAGCTCAGCTGGGCCTTATTTGCCGCTGAATTATGGTCTGTTCATCCCTAATTTATTTGCTTTTCCACTAGTGCCTATTCTAATCCTTTTCTGCTGTTCTTAAGCCCCTAACCCTTTTATTTTATGGCAATAATGTTACCTCATACCCATTCAAAGGGTTAAAACCATCCACCAAGAGTCCCCTATCATAAGCCCCCTCAAAAATTGCTGTAAAAAGTCTCTGCTCCATTTTTTCTCGTAACAGTATCCAAAAAATCCTGTACTTGGGCCAGACGTGGTGGCTCACGCCTGTAATCCCAGCACTTTGGGAGGCCGAGGTGGGCGGATCATGAGGTCAGGAATTCGAGACCAGCCTGGCCAACATGGTGAAACCCCGTCTCTACTAAAAATACAAAAATTAGCTGGGCTTGGTGGTGCATGCCTGTAATCCCAACTACTCAGGAGGCTGAGGCAGGAGAATTGCTTGAACCCGGGAGGCGAAAGTTGCAGTGAGCTGAGATTGCGCCACTGCACTCAAGCCTGGGGGAAGAGCGAGACTCCGTCTTGAAAAAAAAAGAAAAAATCCTGTACTTGTACCTACTGTTTCTCCCTTTCCTTCTTTTCCTGGCACCTTGTTTCATTAGTTGTTTCCTCTCTATGTTGCTTCTTCAGATTTTTCTTCTTTTTTAATTATTTTCCACAGCTTACAAATGTTCTTGGGCCTTCCCGAGCCTTATAAAGCCAAAAAGTGAAAAACCTTTGATTCTTCCTTGATTGTATTGTTCTTTAAAAATTGTCATTCTGTTTTTCTCTTTCCCTTCATGACTGGGCTTCTTAAGTCATCTATACTTGCCTCTGTTTCCTGACTACCTACTCATTGCTTAACCATTTTTTAGCCTGGTTTCATCTTCCCTGTATTCCCTTGAAGAATGTAAACATCCAGTTTTATTTTCAGTTTCAATTTTTTTTGTAGTCTAAGGCCCTCTGGATTAGTGTGAAATCTGATATTTTTCTTTATCTGATCCTCATTATTTTTGTTGTGTTACTATTGGTCAAACCCCCAATGACCACCTAGTTTTTTTGTTTTTTTGTGTTTTTTTCGAAACTCTCCTCATTTTACATCAATGTTTTATTCTTTCTCCTCTTAGCTCTCTGATCCCTTCATTAACTGTTTTCTCTGACCATTAAAAGGTAGCTGTTCCTGCAGCATCTAACCTTGGCTACCACCTCTATCACTGCTCTTCCATCCCAGTTCATTCAGTCTCATGGCTTCAACTCATCTTTTTTCAGGTATGTCATCTGCAGCCTTCATTTTATGAGCTGTGTCCTTCATTCCTAACTTACTGCTAGTTGTTGTCACTTAAGTAACATACCATGCCTCAAAGTTATTGCGCTCCAAACTGAGTTAATTATTCTCTTCTCAAACATTACCTACTTTTTATGTTTCTTTTTTTTTTTTTTTTAGACGGAGTCTGGCTCTGTTGCTGAGACTGGAGTGCAGTGGTGTGATCTCGGCTCACTGCAAGCTCTGCCTCCTGGGTTCATGCCATTCTCCTGCTTCAGCCTCCCTAGTAGCTGGGACTACAGGTGCCCGCTGCCATACCCGGCTAATTTTTTGTATTTTTCAGTAGAGACGGGGTTTCACCGTGTTAGCCAGAATAGTCTCGATCTCCTGACCTCGCGATCCGCCCGCCTCGGCCTCCCAAAGTGCTGGGATTACAGGCGTGAGCCACTGCACCTGGCCTATGTTTCATGATTTTTTAAAAAAAATTTCAACTTTTATTTAGATTCAGGGGTACATGTGTAGGTTTGTTATGTGAGTATATTGCATGATGCTGATGCCGAGGTTTGGGTACAACTGGTCCTGTCATCCAGATAGCATAGTACCCAATAGGTGCCTCATTCCCCCCTCCCCAACTCTAGTAGTCCCCAGCATTTATTGTTCTTATCTTTATGTCTTTGTGTACCCAATGTTTAGCTCTGGCTTATAAGTGAGAACATGTGGTATTTGGTTTTCTGTTCCTGCATTAATTTGCTTAGGATAATGGCCTCCAGCTGCATTCATGTTGCTGGAAAGGACATGATTTTATTCTTTTTTATGGCTGTGTTGTATCCCATGGTGTATATGTACCATATTTTCTTTAACCTTCCGTTGATGGGCACCTAGGTTGGTTCCATGTCTTTGCTGTTGTGAATAGTGCTGCAGCGAATATACAAGTGCATGTGTCTTTTTGGTAGAATGATTTATTTTCCTTTGGGTGTATACCCAGTAATGGGATTGCTGGGTTGAATGGTAGTTCTATTTTAAGTTATTTGAGAAATCTCCAAACTGCTTTACAAAGTCACTGAACAAATTTACATTCCCACCAGCAGTGTATAAGCTTTCCCTTTTCCCTGCAGCCTCCCTGGCATCTTTTATTTTTTGACTAAAAAAAAAAAAAATACATATATAAAAAATATATAGCAGTGTTTTGTAGTTCTCCTTGTAGAGATCTTTCACTTCTTTGGTTAGATGTATTCCTGGGTATTTTATTTTTTTGTGTGTGGCTACTGTAAATGGGATTGTGTTCTTGATTTGGCTCTCAGCTTTAATGTTATTGATGTACAGAAATGCTGCTGATTTTTTTTTTCTTAAATAGAAAGAAGGTCTTACTACGTTGGCCAGGCTGGTCTCAAACTCCTGGCCTCAAGTGATCCTTTGACCTCAGCCTCCCAAAGAGCTGGGCTTACAGGCATGAACCACTGTGCCTGGCTAACTGATTTTTGTACATTGATTTTGACTAGAACAGTGTTCAGGGTTTACATCATTGTAACTAATCACAATTGAGCCATATTGTATGAATTTTTTTCCTCTCTCATTAGCTTTCTGTTTTGCCTGGGGTTGATAAGTTTGTTTTTTCATTTGTTTAGTTTTTAAATGTGCTTATCTTCAAACTTTCTCTTGTTAATTTGCTCCTTAAATGATTCAAACTTACCAGGCATTTTATAAGTCTTTTCTTGGAAACAACATTTTTGGAAGGTTCTATCTTGCTCCATTCTGGTCGGTAATGGTAATACTATTCCCAGAGTCCAGCTGCCATCCTGAGGTCTTCCTTACCATCATCCTAGGGATTCCTTTTGCTTTTCTCTTAAGTTGGAACGCTTGTTTTTCAGTTTTTTTTTTTTTTCGTCTTCTTTCTTGGCTTACTTTCTCAGCTTGGTGGAGAATCTCCTCTAGCTTCCTAAGAAAGAATCTATGGGAAGTAAATTTTTAAGGTCTCTTTATTATAATGTCTAAAGATGTCTCTGTTTTTCACTTGCCGATTTGCTCAAGTTCCTTATGAATTCTGGATATTAGATCTTTGTTGGATGCATAGTTTAACAAGGCCAACAAAAGCAATGCGGGAGAGGACTCTCTATTCAATAAATGATGCTGGGATAACTGGCTAGCCATATGCAGAAGAATGAAACTAGACCTTTACCTTTTACCACATATAAAAATTAAAGATGGATTAAAAATTTAAATATATGACCTCAAGCTATTAAAATCCTAGAAGAAAACCTAGGAAATACCCTTCTTGACGTCAGTCTTGGCAAATAATTTTTGGCCAAGTCCTCAAAAGCAATTGCTACAAAAACAAACTTTGACAAGTGGAACCTAATTAAATGAAAGCTTCTGCATAGCAAAAGAAACTATCAACAGAGTAAACTGCCTACAGAATGGTGGCTTCTTTCAATTTGGAAACTTATCCTTCAGTTCTGGCGTTTCCTTGAATTATTTGATTTCTTCCTATTTTCTCTTTTTGGAATGCTTGTGTTTCTGGATTAAAATTTTTTTTCCTCTCCTTCCTTCTTTTTGTCCATTTGCCCTACTTTTTGAAAGATTTCTTTAGCTTTATTTTTCTGTCCTTCTATTGAGTTTTAAATTTCTGCTACCATATTTTTAAGTATTCATTCTTGTGATCAGTTCCTTTTAAATATTCCGTTCTTGTTTCATGGATGCAGTATCTTTTATCTTTTTATGGGCATTAGTAATAGGGTTTTTTTTTGAAGTTTTCAGATTCCTGTGTAATAGATATTTTTCTATTTGTTGGTTTTGGTTTCTGTTTGGATTTTAGACATAGATATATCTTAGCTATCTGATCCTTTGCTATCTGCTCATATTTAAGAATACATCACCAACAAGTTGATTGGGAATTGTGAACTTTTAAATTGTGGTTTTCCTATGGGTTATCTGTTTTTATCATGAACTCTTTTTTTTTTTTTTTTTTTTTTAAGACAGTCTTGGTGTGTTGCCCAGGCTGGAGTGCTGTGGCACCATCTCAGCTCACTGCAAGATGAACTTTTGATGTCAAAGTCTTTATATCTTTTGTCTTGAACTGGTTGGGTGTCCAGAGTAAAAATTTTCTTTTTTCTTTTTTCTTTTTCTTGCATTTTTTTTCCCTCCCGAGATGGAGTCTTGCTCTTTTGCCCAGGCTGGAGTGCAGTGGCGTGATCTAAGCTCACCACAACCTCTGCCTTTTGGGTTCAAGCAGTTCTCCTGCCTCAGCTTCCCAAGTAGCTGGGATTACAGGCACGCACCACCACACCCGGCTCATTTTTGTGTTTTTAGTAGAGACGGGGTTTCACCATGTTGGCCAGGCTGGTCTTGAACTCCTGACCTCGTGATCCACCCTCCTTGGCCTCCCAAAGTTCTGGGATTACAGGTGTGAGCCACTGCGCCCAACCCCCACCCCCTTTTTTTTTGAGACAGGGTCTCACTCTGTCACACAGGTTGGAGTGCTGGAGTGTAGTGGTGTGATTGCAGCTCACTGCAGCCTCAACCTCCTAGGCTCAAGTGATCCTCCCACCTTAGCCTCCTGAGGACCTGGGGCTACAGGTGTGCACCACCATGCCTGGCTAGAAGAAATTTTAATCTCCTATTTGTAGGATATGACTCTGGCCAGTTCTGAGATGATATCTGGGCAGAGATCTCAACATTTAGAAAAAAGACTTTCTCTTAATTTCCCTGTTTTCAGGTGACCCTTCTCTCAACTGTGTTGGGTACAGAATAGCCTTGTATTCTGCCAGAGTAGGGACACAGGCACCCTGGGTTGCGAGTGGAGGGAGGAGATTTCAACGGACTTTTAAAGATTCCTCTTGACTTAGCTTCACCTTTATCAGAAGGTATTGGGTGCCAGCACTTCCTGAGTCTTTTTGGAGGACTTAGCTTCACCTTTATCAGAAGTTACTGGGTGTCAGCACTTCCTGAGTCTTTTTGGAGTTCTGTGGGGTGATTGGGCTGCTTGGATTTCCCCACTGCAAGCTCAGAATTTAATTTCTAGGAGTCTGCCTATTACTTGCCTTTCTGCTTTCTAGACTTGATTATTTTGTTGTTGCTGTCTCTTTCTCCATTTTCCTTCGCCTTGTGGATTATGCCTAGAGAGAAAAATTCCCATTACTATTGTTTACCTGAGTTTTGGGAGAGTTTGGAAATTGTCTTTGTCTGTTCTCTGTTTTCTGTAACATAACACCTGAGACTGGGTAATTTATAAAGAAAAGGGGTTTACTTGGCTCATGATTCTGATGGCCGGAAATTCCAGGATTGGGCAGCTGCACCTGATGAGGGCCTTCGGCTGCTTCCACTCATGGTGGAAAGGGGAAGGGAAGTGGGCGTGTGCAAAGAGATCATATGAAAAGAGAGGATTGAAGATAGCGAAACCCAGGAAGCCAGACTATTTTCAACAACCCGCACTCTTGAGAACTAATCCATTCCCAGAGAACTCACCCCAGTGGGAAGGCATTAGAAGGCATTCATCTGTTTATGAGGGATCCACCCCCATGACCCAGACACCTCCTATCAAACCCTACTTCCCAACACTGCCACAGTGGGGATCAAATTTCAATACGAGTTTGGGTCGGGATAAATAAACCGTCTCCAAACCATAGCAGAGCTGTATGTGTTCGCTCTGCATCTTTAACACCTGAACCCTATTTCTTTCAGCAACACTATTGTCTGTACTCGCCTGTGCTTGAAACTCGGGAGTGATCTTTTTGTTTGTTTGTTTGTTTTTAGAGATGGGGTTTCACCATGTTGCCCAGGCTGGTCTTGAACTCCTGGGCTCAAGTGGTCCGCTTGCCTCAGCCTCCCAAGGTGCTAGGATTACAGACATGAGCCACTGCACCCTGCCGGGAGTAATCAGTCTTTTCACTTAAAATGTATTTATTGAATACTTAGTGTGTGCCAGATGCTGTACTAGGCATTTGGATTTCAAACACTGAAAAAGAAAAAAGTATACTTCCTGGCAGTTCTGAACTGTTCAGAATAAAGTTGGGGAGAACATAAGTGAATAGAGGAACCATGAAAATGATAAAAGTATGAAGACAGTGCTCTGAGAGCAGATAAGGACTCTGTTGGGGAAGGGTTCACATACCTGATACTACAACCAGATTGAACTTGTTCTTCTTTTTCATTGTCTTCATTGTCTCGTTTTGTACTTTAGCTTATGCTGATCCCTTGGAATAGGCTCTAGGCCCTGGAGTGTTCCCCTGTCTTTTTGATGTTGAAATTCTCTGTCTTAAGCTGGTATAAGATAGGCTAATCTCAGGGAGTAGAGTGAGGTGGCTACCTCCTGTACAAAGTGTTCCCTCAAGCCCTCAGCTTGAATACAGCCTCCCCACTGTGCTATACCTTTTCCTCTCAAATGACACCTGACATATTTTGTGTTTAAGTTATTTATGTGCTTGTCTTACTTCCCTTAGTGGCCTGTCAATTCCTTGAGGGTAGTATCTGTATCTGATTCATTTATATAGTCTCAAAGTGACTAGCATAATGTTTAATAAATGTGTTAAAGATGATAAACCCTTGCCGTGTCACTTGAAGTCAAACTAAGACTTCTTCAAACTCGGATACTTTTTAAAAAGTCGTCATTTGACAGGGACAGGATTTTGATTTCCATATTCATGTATGAGTATCAAAATGTGATTGTGGTGCACAGAGTACTCGCAGCAGGGGACAGACACTACTGCACTCTTGGTGAGAACTGCCCATGTTTGTTGTGGCTTTCCCACCGTGCTGTTAAGTCAGTATCATTGGTTGGTTCACACGGATATAATGACAGGTAGTAAGCAGAGGTCCTGCAAAATGATGTTAGATAACAGCATTTCAAGGTCAGATTCTCCTGTAAGCTTTTACCTTTTGAGAGGATGAAAACTGTAAAATTATGTCCTGCCCCAAATGACTCTATAACTTTTTAAGCATTTTATAGGGTATCATGTTGATAAGCATGTGCTTTTCAGGCTCTGAGATGAACTATTTTAAAATGTGAGTTCTATTTAAAAATTGCCATTTAAAGCATGCAGAGGCCTGGGGTGCACAGGGACCCTGGATACAGTGTAGCTACTTGCTCACAATGAAATGCTGGTATTAGTTTATGTGGTCCCTCAATATGTGGGATTTCATCACTGCTTGGATAGAAGCTGAAGTCGGGTCCAGAAAGAGATGCAGTTTAGACATGTATAATCAAGTTGGATTGTGCTACTTTTGTTTTTCTTTGTAAAATTCAGGCAATAGTTGCTTTTTCGTTTTGTTTTTAAAAATTTTTTTAAATTGAAAACAAAACAAAACAGATGAGGTCTCACTGTGTTGCCCAGGCTGGTCTTGAACTCCTGGGCTCAAGTGATCCTCCCACCTTGGCTTCCCAAAGTGCTGGGATTACAGGCGTGAACCACTGTACCCAGCCTGATTTTCATATTAAATCATATATTTCTCATATATTCTGATTTCTCATATATTCTGGATAATGTAACTGAAGGTTCAGGCTTTTATTTTTATTTATTTATTTTTCTCTTTAGTATCAGGGAAGGCTGTTTTAGCACCTGCTATCTCTTTTGCATTACCCAGATTACCCGCAGTTGTTGCAAGTAGACAAGTTTTGGTTTTGGCCATGTTTCGTAGTATATATAATACTTCTTTTTACTCAAGAGAGATTTGAAAATGTACCTGGCCAGACAAATTAGGTTTTACCTGGGAGTTGTGCTTTGGAAGCTGACTTAAAGCCTGAGCAGCAGCTTTCTCCCCCCACCCCCATCCTTCTCCGTGGCCAACCTTTGGTTTGGGCATGGGCAGTCATTATCACTCTGTGAGGCTGAGACACTGCTCATGGCCCAGAGGAGTGAAGGTGGATCTTCTTGAAGGCCTTTGTCTTTTGTGCTATTCAAGTGGTCCTACTAGTGAGCAAAGTTTATGGTATTTTGTATCTCATTCCTCAGGATCCAGTTAGTTTTGTAGCCCTATCTAGCCCTGCCAAGCACACAGAGTCTTGCTTGTCCCTGTTTTCAGAGACTTCCTTATGTCTCTGGATGCTCTGCTAGGTCACGACCTAACTTGGATTGGGTCCTGTGTAGTCTTCCTGCTGTGCATGTGGAAGGTTTGTGAAGCACACTTCATCCCTGGCACAGCAGAGGGCAGCAGTGGCAAGTCGTGAGTCTCTTCATCTTACCACCTTTCTTCCACTTGTGTCCTTACTGTCAACATGTAATTTTTAGCTTCCACACCATGCAAGACTCTTAACTTTTTATTTAATTTTATATTCTGCATTTTGGGCAGTGCTTCTAATTTTTTCTTTTTAAGAACATAATAATGAAACTGGAGATCTTAATTTAAAAGCCTTACAAAAAGTCATGCATAGGTAAAAATAATTCATCAAGTGAAGTGGCTAAGTTTATGTGGCATTTAATTCAGGAAGAATTCTAGAGGTGTGATTTTAGAGTAAAACAAACTTTTTATTACTTTAATTCGAAGCTTTGGGATGTGACATCAGCAAATGAGAGGAAAAGCATTAATGTGAAACAGTTCTTCCTAAATTCAGAGGACCCTCAAGAGGATATGGAAGTGATAGTGAAGTGTTGCTCGTGGTCTGCTGATGGTGCAAGGATAATGGTGGCAGCAAAAAATAAAATCTTCGTAAGTACTTTAAAAAGCCAACTTCAGTCTGATGTAAAGAAAGTTAAAACTTCTGTTCATTTTTGCATTTTACAATGTTTATTCATAAAAATAAAGTCTAGCTGTGTGATTTTGGGCAGTCTTCCTAACCTGTCATGGTTCTTTGGAACTGTGCTCCATGAGATAAGGATGGCCTTGTAAGGAAAGGTCTCCATGGTTACACCGTTTGGGAAATATGTTTTGTATTGCTTTCCCCTATTAGGTACACGGTGTGAACTAACATATTCAGGGCCCCAGGAAGTCCTATTATACAATTTATGCCATCGAATCCAGTGTTCCTCAAATGTATTTAAAACATAGAATGCTTTCTTCATCACTCGTTTTTATTCTTCAATTTCGATTACATTGGTTTAGGTGATTTTTCAAAGTGCTTTCTTACACCTACAATTTTATGATTTGATGACTCTGACAGAAATGCTCATCAATGACTGAACAAGATTGTGAAATTTTTATAAAGTAAATGAGGAAAATATGAAAAAAGTAAATAAGAAAATGCTTTGCTTTTCTTCCCCACATCTAATAGTAGCTTGTATTTGTGGTATTCAGAGTGCTCTCACATATAATTTCTTTTGATGTGAGTATTCAAGAAGCAGCGGGTTACAGTAGCCCTATGATAATAATGAGGCAACTGAGGTTCAGAGCAGCCAAGTAATTTGTCTAAAGTTACATTGTGATTAGGAGAGCCAGATCTTCTGATTTATGGCTCATTTACATTCTGATCTAATAGTGATTTCAAAAGACTTGAATGAGGGATATTACTGTTTTAAAGAGCATAATTGAAATATAGTATATGGTTATATAAGAACTCACTAGGGATCATGTATATGATTGTTATTGATCTAGTGCTGCAATCCTTGAATGTTGGTTGCTTATGAGTTTGTACCCCTTTAGCAGGAAACTAAGAGGAAAAATATCTCCCTTTAAGTTTGTTAAAATCTATAAGAACAGAAAAGAAACCACTGCATAAGCAAGACCTGAAGATTAAAACTTTTTTATTGTGATAAAATGCATATAATATAAAATTTGCCATTTTAACCATCTAAAAATGTGCATTTCAATGGCATTACATTCACAATGCTGTGTAACCATTACCACTATATATTTCCAAAACTTTTTCATCACCCTAAACAGAAACTTTGTAACCATGAAGTAATAACTCCTCTTTCCCCTCTCTTGCTAGACCTTTGTAATCTCTAATGTAATCTGTGAATTTGCCTAGGTATTTCATATAAATGGAATCATATAGTATTGGTCCTTTTGTGTCTGACTTATTTCATTGAGCATGTTTTCAGGGTTCATTCATGTTGTAGCATGTATCAGAACTGTATTTCTTCTTATGGCTCAATAATATTCCATTGTATGTATATATCACATTTTTTTCTTTTTCTTTTTTTTTTTTCTTACAAACCAGTGTTTATTTTCACATACAGCCTTGTTGTAACCAATGTACAGATCAAAACTCAAAATATTCCTCTTCAGAAAACTTTGGACCTTATTCC
Source organism: Pongo abelii (assembly GCF_028885655.2). Classification (NCBI taxonomy): domain Eukaryota; kingdom Metazoa; phylum Chordata; class Mammalia; order Primates; family Hominidae; genus Pongo; species Pongo abelii. The sequence continues at coordinate 97,259,323 of NC_071995.2, forward strand.
CTAGCTGGCCTATAATGGTTGAATTTCTGTCAAGTATAAATTTATGGATATAATGGGCTTAATTATTTAAGAGAATAACTGAGTGATTTGTGTGATCTGGGAAAAGGAATTGGACTATCATACTTGGGTTGTGTATCACATTTTTTTCATCCATTCATCTGTTGATGGACACTTGGTTTGTTTCCACCTTTTGGCTACTATGAATAATGCTGCAGCATTGGTGTACAAGTATCTATTTGAGACTTGTGTGTTTACCTAGGAGGGGAATTACTGGGTCATACAGTAATTCTTTATTTATTTAGTTTTCTGAGGAACCACTAGATTTTTCCATAGCAGCTGCACCATTTTACATTCCACTAGCAATGTACAAGGGTTCCAATTTCTCCACATCCTTGATAAAACTTGTTATTGTTCATTTTTAAAATTATAGCCATCCTAGTAGGTGTGAAGTGGTTTCTCCTTGTGGTTTGATTTGCGTTTTCCCAATTACCAATGATGTTGAACAAACGATAATTTTTTAAAAGATTTTAAGAGACCTGTTCTAGTGAGAGGAAAATAATTTTATATTGCATGAAATGCCTTGTTTTAAAAATCTGTACAGCAGTTCCCTGTTTTACCATGCTAAAAGAAAGCTACCCAAAGGTGTTCCTTAACTGCATGTAGATCCCGATTTCTTACCCTTTGGTCTCTCCTTCCTCCTCCTGTTATTTCTTTCTAATTCCTGTGTGAGTCTACTCCTATCGTTAGGTCTTTTTTCTTTTACTATTCCATAATTGGGACAACTGCCTATTCCACATTTGCCAAGTTTCCTCGATCACTGTCAGCCACTAATTTTTTAAAAAATGACCTGTCCTGGGAAGCATTTTAAATCTGATTTCCTGCCCTGTGTTTTTGGCCTCCGGCGCTATGCTGCCTACCATATGTGCATGCTTGCAGGGACTATGCATTCACTAAACATTTTTTTTTTTTTTTGAGACGGAGTCTTGCTCTTTTGCCCAGGCCAGAGTGCGGTGGCGCTATCTCGGCTCACTGCAAGCTCCGCCTCCTGGGTTCACGCCATTCTCCTGCCTCAGCCTCCCGAGTAGCTGGGACTACAGGTGCCCGCCACCGCGCCTGGCTAATTTTTTGTATTTTTAGTAGTGACGGGGTTTCACCATGTTAGCCAGGATGGTCTCGATCTCCTGCCTCATGATCCACCCACCTCGGCCTCCCAAAGTGCTGGGATTATAGGCGTGAGCCACTGTGCCCGGCCCACTAAACATTTTAATAGCTCCCACTGGAAGCTTTTTTGTTTCTTTCTAAGGTCTATGTCTTGATCTTAAATCACTATACTGTATCAATACATGTAGTAAATAAAAATCATCTTATTTGGCAAAAACTTTGGAAGAGTATATTCAGCATTTATAAGTCTTAAAAATTGAAGAAACTGCAGCCGGGCGTGGTGGCTCACACCTGTAATTCCAGCACTTTGGGAGGCCAAGGCGGGCGGATCACCTGAGGTCAGGAGGTCGAGACCAGCCTGACCAACATGGAGAAACCCTGTCTCTACTAAAAATAAAAAAATTAGCTGGGCGTGGTGGTGCATGCCTATAATCCCAGCTACTTGGGAGGCTGAGGCAGGAGAATTGCTTGAACCCAGGAGGTAGAGGTTGCAGTGAGCTGAGATTGCCCCAAGCCGAGATTACGCCATTGCACTCCAGCCTGGGCAACAAGAACAGAAGTCTGTCTCAAAAAAAAAAAAAAAAATTTGAAGAAACTTGGATTACTCAAAAGCAGCTTTTTGGGGTTCAAAAACAGGAAAATGATTAATTATAATGGAGCAATTTGGTAGTTCTAGAGAGAAATAGAAATGATTGAGCTAATTTCATTTTAGCAAACCTCTGCTCTATATTATTTTGATCATCTTCATTTATGAGTATTCATTTTCTCTTTTGAATAAGCAAGCATTAGGGAGAACTACTCTGTATGTTAATTGGGCCAGTCTATTCATTTATTCACAAAGCTTTTATTTCTCTTTAGGCTAGCTCGAGAGCTTATCTGTGATGAATTTTCCTATATAGAAAATATGTTTTAAGATGAGCAGTATTTTTAAAGTATATGTATATTGGTCCATATTTTGTTTATGACTGTCAATAATTATGCCAGTTATCAGTAATTGTCATTTTTTTTTCAGGACTTATATTTGAAATGGGAGGATATTAGAATAGGTTATCTCTTAAAGTATTTTACCTTCATAGGTATCTCTATTTATGTTGACAGCTTTTTGACATTCATACCAGTGGCCTATTGGGAGAAATCCACACGGGCCATCACAGCACCATCCAGTACTGTGACTTCTCCCCACAAAACCATTTGGCAGTGGTTGCTTTGTCCCAGTACTGTGTAGAGGTGAGTAGTTGAATGTATTCTATGAAGCCTGGGTTTCCAGAGATCAAAGATGACAGAGAATGGGCAGCTTAAACCATTAACTGCTGAGGAGCCTTGCTTGAGAAATTATATTTTCTTTATAGCCTAATGACCTCTAACTTTGGGATATTAAACCACATAGCCAGCTTTATTATTTTAACAGTGATTACAGACTTGATTTGACGGTATGACAGGGAATTCAGCAAGCATTTGCTGAATGCCTAACATGTGCCAGGAACTGGGAAAACAATGGAATGACTGCTGGTCATGAAACATGACGTCTCTTATCCAGTATAGATATGTGGCATTTCTTAAACCGTATAGGCACAGACTCTTTTCTTCTTAAAAGAGGTGGTAGGAAATGAGTCCAGTTCAGATTTCTTAGATCATTGAGTAGGATAAGATAGGATGTTCACTGCCAGGCACTAATGAATAAAATAACTCATATAAATTACTTTTTTATAATTTTGTACTTACCTGTTAAATTTTATGTTCAGAGTGTATACCTAGCTGGCCCTGGAAGAATTCCACCCAGTGAAGTGCTATCTTAGTTTTTTCATAAAGTAGTGAATTATTTTTTTCCTTCAAAGATGGATTAGTGCTTTTTTTTGTTTTTTAATAGAAATGGGGGTCTCACTGTGTTGCCCAGGCTGGTCTTGAACTCTTGGCCTCAAGCAATACTCCCCCCGCCTTGGCCTCCCAAAATGCTGAGATCACAGGTATATCACCATGCCTGGCCAAAGACAGATTAGTTTTTCCAGGCTTTCTTACTCTTCATTCCTTAGGTTGGTTTTACCACCAGGTAGTTTGAAACCCCTTCAGATCACAGTTCCAAGAAGATGGGTATGGGCCTTTTGGAAAATAGAGAAATTCACTTGGTTCACAGCCTCCTCATCAAGGGAGCCATGACTACTGCAAGCATTTCTTCAGTGTTCTCTGCTTATTTAGCAAATTTTAGTGAGTTTGCCAGCCTTGCCCATTACTGTGAAGGTGTTGGGGGAGAGTTGCTAAACTATAGCCCTTCAACATGGAGGCACAGGTGAGAGTGAGGGCATGAGATCCATAGGTTTCTCCTAATTCTAGGTGCAGCAGTGCATGTGACACTGAAGAACTTCCCTACTGAGACTCTTCCCATTGCACACAGAGGCAGGGAGTGTGAAAAAGCTCTAGTCCTGTCTGAAACAGTGGGAAGAAGTAGGGTGCTGTGGGCAGTGTTTTGTTGGGCAGAGACTTTGAATTGGAAGTGTTTTGTTTTGTGTTATTTTGCTTTTGAGACAGAGTCTCTCTCTGTCACCCAGGCTGCAGTGTAGTGTTGTAATCTCAGCTCACTGCAACCTCCACCTCCTGGGTTCAAGCTATTCTCTTGCCTTAGCTTTCTGAGTAGCTGGGATTACAGGCGCCCACCAGCACGCCCAGCTAATTTTTTTTTGTATTTTTCGTGGAGATGGGGTTTCACCATGTTGGCCAGGGTGGTCTCGAACTCCTGACCTCAAGTGATCCACCTGCCTCAGCCTCCCAAAGTGCTGGGGTTTATTGGGTTTTAGATATACTAGGAGATCTTGAACCTTATGTGTAGATCCTCAAAGTAAATGTGGAGCGTTTGTTAGGATTTTTAGAAACAGTACTAAGCAGCAACCCCTCTTTCAGCCTTTCCTGTCACTTCTAAAGTCCTTACCCTCTGCTATCCTTAGCAATCTCCAGGAAACAATGAAACAGTATCTTCCTTCTTGAAATGTAGGGACTTAGTTCTGGAGGCTCTGAGTGACAAAGAAATGATGGGAGAGAGATGGGGAGAAGAAAGTGGGAAGAGGGGGGAGGATTCTCAAGGGAGATTTTCAGTTTCTTAGGAGAGATTTTCAGTTGTGGAACCACTTTCATTTTTGGCCCTTAGCTCTGTATGTCCCAGCTTGGACTCTAGAGATAAGGCAGAGAAAATTTCATATAATTAGTTCATAACCATAGAACTCACTGAATGAAAGTTAGTCACTGGGCCTATGATGAGGTACTTGTTTTGTCCATGCTAGTTCTGAAATGATAAAGTAGTTCTGTAATTTAAAGTGTAATGAGAGGAACTCAGTCACATATGGTACTTCATTAGACTTGAATATATTAGAGTAATTTACAGCAGAACCCAGGATAAAATACCAGGCTGCTGGTAGACATGGTAATAAGCATGAATAACAAGAGAAATGTGTACATGTTACAATTATTGTGTTAATTTATTGTAGGTTTTACAGTCAGTTGAAATGAAGGTTAGATGACAGTATTAGTGGAAAATAATCTGAATATGGAAGCTGCTTTTGTTCATCCTATTATTTTTTGGATTGATTTTTTTAAAGTGATAAAATATTTGCATGATTCCAAAGTCAAAGTTTTATAATGTGTTATATTCAGAGAAGTCTTGCTTTCATCCCTATCCCTTCGCCTCTCTCTCCCTCCTTCCCTGCATATGTAACTATTTTCTGTTTTTGGCTTAACTGTCCAGTATTTCTTGCATATATAAACAGATATCTATATGCATATATATCCATATCTGTATCCTTCTATATGTTCTTGTACATATTTTTCCATCTCATATAAAAGATAGTAGTGTATAGTATATAGACTCTTCTACACTTTGCTTTTTTTCTGTTAACAATATATCCTAGAGATTTGTCGTCATCAAGGTGTTTTTCTCATTCTTTTTAATGGCTGCATGATATTCCATTATGTGATTAATGTAGTTTATTCAGTTGGTTCCCTATTGATGAGTATTTAGTTTCCTAATATTTTCCTATAAAAAATAATGATGCACTAAATAATCTTCTGCATAAGACATTTTGTAGTTTTGGTAGTGTGTTTTTGAGCAATATTCATTGAAGTGGTATTGCTGGCTCATTCTTGCTATTTTCAATATTTTTGCTATCTTCAAAATGCTTATGTATGTGATTTCCTATATGCTGTGTTTATTCTGTAGTTGTGGAATATAGACTCACGTTCAAAGGTGGCTGATTGCAGAGGACATTTAAGTTGGGTTCATGGTGTGATGTTTTCTCCTGATGGATCATCATTTTTGACATCTTCTGATGACCAGACAATCAGGGTGAGAAATATTGAGATTTTCATTTTGAACATTTCCTGATGGTGAGCTAAACCTCCTACAAACTAAGAAATTGATGGGTAGCACTGAGGTAAGCAAAATAGGAAACTAGTACTATATTCCTATTCACCCTGGAAAAGTGCTATTATATGGACTGTAACAGTCTCATTCATTCACTACATGTTCATTGAGGATTACCATGGACCAGGTGCTGTGGGAACTTCAGTGATTAAACTGTATTTTGGTTAATTTAAAATACTGCATTTGATCTCTCAGAAAAATTTTTGACCCTTTTCTTTACCTTGAATTCCTACATCCAATTACTTGCCAATTCTGAGAGAGTCTACCTTTTCATTTTCTATTATAATCTCTACCTTTCCATTTCTGCTTCCCAAGTTCAGGACTTTGTTACCTGTTACTTCTCTTGTTGTATTAGTCTCTGCCACAAGTCTTCTTTCTTGCTTTTCTGCATGCAGCTTCTAAGATATTTTTTTCATGTACAATACAGTCATGTCATTTTTGCTCAGAAATAGATAGTGGCTCCCTTGTCTACCAAAGTAAATATATACTTCTGTTTCTGCCATTAAGCTTCTCCACAGCATGGCCTCATTCTGCTCCACTCTGTCTCCCAGTTTATTCCTACAGGGAACCAACACTGCACTGCTCACATTTTCCCAAACACTCCGTAGTTCCCTGCTTCTGTGCTTTTCCTTAAGTGGTTTCTTATATTTGGAATGCTCTGCTTACCTGTATCTCTGTTTGTTGAAATCCTAACCATTCTATAAGTCTCCTCAAGCCTTCTCTATTTGGGGAGAATGCCTGTCTCTCTTAATGCCATCTAATTCTATGTCATTTTCTAGTGGTGCTTATCAAATTTTGACTTGAATTTAAATACAGATATGATTTACTCCTTATTTCCAACACTCCACTGCTTCTCTGGCTTATTGATGTATCTTGCATTATAAGCTCTTTGAGGCCAGGAACCCTGGCTGGTCCCCACAGCATCCTAATACAGCGTTATATATAAATTATAGCTGAAATTCATTCAGTGCTTACTATATTCAAGACGTTATGCAAAGTACTATATATATATATATATATATATATATATATATATATATATACATATAAATTTACTAATTCTCACAATAGTCCCTTTTGCAGATGAGGAAACAGGCAGAGAAAGACTGAGAAAGGTCATTGGTACTTGACATGCCAGTCTCAGTGAGCTTGAGCCAGAATATAAATCAACACACTGCTTTCTTCATCAAGAATGTCTTCTTGAAATGAAATAAGCTGCATCACTAGGCACAGTTACAGTGTGTTTAGTGATATAGTTGATTTACGTTCTGGTACAAACTTTTTTTTTTTTTTGAGATGGAGTCTTGCTCTGTTGCCCAGGCTGGAGTGAAGTGGCACAATCTTGGCTCACTGCAACCTCCACCTCCCAGGTTCAAGCAATTCTCCTGTCTCAGCCTCCTGAGTAGCTAGGACTACAGGTGCACACCACCACGCCCGGCCAAGTTTTGTATTTTTAGTAGAAACGGGGTTTCACCAGGTTGATCAGACTGGTCTTGAACTCCTGACCTCAGGTGATCCACCCACCTTGGCCTCCCAAAGTGCTGGGATTACAGGTGTGAGCCCCTGCACCCAGCCCGAACTTCTTATCTTGTGGATTGGTATCAAACAGTTTGATAACCAGCAGGAGGTCCTTATCTTTGAGTAACACTGGGTTAAGCAACCTGCCTGAAGTTACAACTTTAGGTAGCACTAGAATTCATACTGAGGAATTTTGGCTCTGGAGCCCATAACTCTTAATACTAACTGCATCTCACTATAGATTGTGTTAGTAAATATTTATTTTTCGATTATAATCTAATATTGAAACCTTTCTAGCATCATAGGTATTTTATGTGAAACATAGTTTGTCTCTCGCTTTAAGATGAAGACATGTTATTTTAGAGATGGAATGATAATTTCTTTATCTCTTAATCAGCTCTGGGAGACAAAGAAAGTATGTAAGAACTCTGCTGTAATGTTAAAGCAAGAAGTAGATGTTGTGTTTCAAGAAAATGAAGTGATGGTCCTTGCAGTTGACCATATAAAACGTCTGCAAGTGAGTATGTTTTAGAAAACAATTGGAAAATTGTTTTGGTTGAATTTTCTATTCACGGTTTTTCTTGTTTTTGGACTTGGGATTAAACATAATTATTTTGTATCTAACAGGTATCCAGTAGACATTAGTTAAATAAATATATATAGGTCTTGAGCTGAGGCTCAGATATGCTTATATTTAGAATTAAATTAGATAATTCCTCATCTCACTGCTCTTCTGTTGGTATCTATGATCACATTCTTTGATTTGCATGGAGTCTAAGAATACCATGAGGACAAACTCATGTTGTCTACAAGAGTGATTCAGACATGTCTGATGGAGTGTGCAAGGGGGATGAGCATATGGAAGCATTTTTAAAAGGGAAGGATTCCAGGGTCTTTGAAAGAACAGAAGTCACTTTAGGTGAAGAAGGAGTCTGATTGATTGGAACTGAGGTGAAAGGAGCTGGGCTTTACATACTGAAGTACACCTGTTCATTCATTTACACACACCTTTGTTCAGTAAATATTTATTGAATGCTTATTTTGGTCCTTGAGGAGGAAAGGGTTGCGTAGTAAAATTGAAAGAACTGTATTGCTTAGGGATCCAAACAGCACTACTCTAGTCTGTTCTCCTTCTGCCACCCAACAAAGAGTGGGACACGTGAGAGGAAGGCATTTCTCAACTAGCTGAAGAGAGAAGGAGTCCCAAAGATCCATTGGCAGAGGAATGGTATTTAGGAGCTCGGAGTGGTGGTAACAGATGCCCTAAGAGCAGATGCCCTAAGGAGCACTGGAGTTCAAGAGCAGGTTGGCACCGCTGTGCTGGTGGCTAAATAAGGTGTCATTGCATTGACAGAGATGTCCTGGAAGTGGTGATAGCATTGTAGATAGTGGCAGCAAGAGAAAGCAGATGCCTCATAGAAGATCAAAATACAGAGGCTATCTATATGTTGGTTAGCCCAAGTAGAACAGCAGAGTATGGACCATTGAAGGAGGTGTCAGCATGTGGATCTGAAAGCATGGGACTGTGACTTGTGGCTGAGAGAGGTGGTAAGAGCAAGCAGCCAGATAAGAAGGGCAGGAGGTGGCATGGCTTTTAGGTGAACTGGTGGGACATTCTCCCTTGCCCTGAGGATTCCCTGAGACATAGGATTGAGAAGGACAGAAACCCTTTCATAGTGAGGGCTAATTTTCTTTCTTTTGTTTTTCTTTTGAGACAGTCTCTCTCTGTCTCCTAGGCTGGCGTGCAGTGGCACGATCTTGGCTCACTGCAACCTCCACCTCCTGGGTTCAAGAGATTCTCATGCCTCAGCCTCCCGAGTAGCTGGGACTACAGGTGTGTGCTACCACGCATGGCTAATTTTTGTAATTTTAGTAGAGACAGGCTTTTGCCATTTTGGCCTGGCTGGTCTTGAACACCTGACCTCAAGTGATCCACCCACCTCGGCCTCCCAAAGAGCTGGGATTATAGGTGTGAGCCACCATGCCCAGCCTAAGGGTTATTTTTTATTTTTTATTTTTTTTTATTTTTAGTAGAGATGGAACTATTTTCTCATAGTATATTTAGGGCCTTTCATTAGCTCTTTAAGACCACGAATACAGCTTGAGTTAACTTTTTCCATATGGGTTTTAGAAGTGCTTTATTAACTTCTAGGGAAAGGTTTTGGCAGTGATAACATAATCTTATGCCATCTTTTCATTTGATTTTTCTTGATTTGCTTATTGAAAGATGGGGAGCATGAATGTGTTTGAGAGAGTGAAATGAGATAGTGATGTCAAGCTAGAGAGGAGAGAGAGGAGCAGAACAGAGAAGACGAGAGTAATAGAGCACATGTGTGGAAGGTCTGAGAGGAAGCAAATGATTGAGACAGATGGACAGAGGGTAGGACAGAGTTTAATGAGTTGTCATTCAAAAAATTTTTTTTTGTAGAGATGGGGGCATCTCACTATGTTGACCAGGCTGGTCTCGAACTCCTGGCCTCAAGTGCTCCTCCTGCCTCAAGTGCTCCTCCTGCCTCTGCCTCCCAGAATGCTGGGATTACAGGCAAGAGCTGCCATGCCCAGCTCAAACCTTAACAAGTTGTAAAGCTGTAGAGCTCAGCTTGGTGTAGTGGAGAGAATAGTGACTTTTCACTAAGGAGACCTAGGTGTAAGTTCAGACTTCTTTATCAACTAGTTCTGTGATGTTGAATAAATTGTATCACCTCTTTGCGCCTCAGTTTGTAAGGTCCTTTTCATCTTTACAGTCTCTGAGCTAGTTACAGGGTCAAAGTAGAATCCAAATTCAGGAGTAGATACTAGGAGTAAATCGCCTGGTATGTGGTAACTTCTTGTTTACTGTGGGTGTCAAAATCAAGCTGTAAGTCACCTCTGAATATGGCTTGCTTCGATTTTACAAGTTTTACTATTGTCCTCAATATGCTGATTAGGAGCTCCTAATGCACAGTACTTCTGGGGTGAATTGGGATATGGAATTCAATGTGAATTTCTCATTAACTGTTTTTTAGAAAGCTGATTCTTCCACTTGGGATATTTCTACTTCAGTTTTCTTGACAAATTTAGTGTCCTCATGCTTGTATTTCCTTTATGAAATTTGTGCAACCTTTCTTTAATGACTGTTGTAACTGTGAGACTTAAAAAGTCATCTGTCTATAAAGGTATCATTCTATGTCAGTGGTTGTGGGAGAGTTTAGAGGATAAACTTAATAGTTTCATTTAAGTGAAGAAAACATTTTTTAGTTACTACTTAAAGAGCTCTTGAAATTAATTTTTGAGAGAAGATGTTCAGCTCTTCGTAGTTCAATTTTCATTTTGAATATCTAATAGATCAAAATGTGCTAGGTAAAATAATGTTAAGGAAAAGCTACCTGTGGTTGACTCTGTAATCTTTGTACCAGAAACAAAGATGACGCCTATTTCATGTTGAAAAATAATTCAAGAGTTTTAGTTTATGACACTAAGAGAGAGGTATCTGACAATTGATTTAAGCCTGAGAAATATTTTCCCAGGTCACATGTTTTAGATGAGTGATAAGGCATCATAATTCATGGGATTTAAGCATTGGTACAGATTATGAAATTAGGTAATCTTTGTTTAACCATTGTAAATCCAGCTATGCAAATTATGCTTATGAGTTCTTCTCCATTGTCCTCACTGCCCCAGCTCCAAGAAAAAGAATCTTAATTTACACTGTTTTGTGAGTGATTTGGAGGATATAAGTCCCATTTTAATTTGTCTTTTTATGTCTGTCTCAGTCTTGTTTGACCAACAGCTTTGAAATGTAGCAGAAAAGTATATTTTAACAAACGATAGCCCTATTAAAAGTGGGCTTTGTGAAGAAATGGAAAACAGGGTGTGGAGCTAGCTGTGGGATTATAAATCAGACAGATGTGTCTCAGGTGGCGGGCACAGCAGCTGCTTTTTAAACCTTGTAATGCTCGTTTTATTTTATGAAAATGTATTTGAACTACCAAAGTGGAATGAAATGAAAGTGTGAAGTGCTAAATGCAGCTGCTAAGACTAGGATATGGCTTGTTGTTCCCCTGAGAGCTCTTGTTGGTTATTTTCTGTGTTTTATTTTATTTTTTTCAATTGAAGCCTCTGTTCTGAAGAACAAAAACTGCTCTTACAGCCTAATAACTGATTTTGCCTCATTTTTCATTAGCTCATTAATGGAAAAACAGGTCAGATTGATTATCTGACTGAAGCTCAAGTTAGCTGCTGTTGCTTAAGTCCACATCTTCAGTACATTGCATTTGGAGATGAAAATGGAGCCATTGAGGTATTCAGTGCTAGTCTTCGGAATCTTTCTGTACAGAATTAAATAAAACTAATTATATGTCTGGCATTGTGCACTTCTATTTTTATTTTTATTTTTGAAATGGGGTCTTGCTGTGTCACCCACGCTGAGTGCAGTGACAGGATCACAGCTGACTGCAGCCTTGACCTTCTGAGCTCAAGTGATTTTCCCGCTTAAGCCTCCTGAGTAGCTAGGACCACAGGTGTGTGTCACCATGCCTGACTAATTTTTTTTTTTGTAGAGATGGGGTCCTCTGTGTTGCTCAGGCTGGTCTCACACTCCTGGGTTTAAGTGATTGTCCTGCCTCAGCCTCCCAAAGTGTTGGGATTATAGGCATGGGAGCCGCTGTGCCTGGCTATTGTATACTTTTTTTTTTTGAGACAGGATCTCACCTTGTTGCCCAGGCTGGAGTGCAGTGGTACAGTCTTGGCTCACTGCAGCCTTTGCCTCCCAGGCTCAAGCAGTCCTCCCACCACAGCCTCCTGAGTAACTGGGACTTCAGGTATGCACCACCACACCTAGCTAATTTTTCTGTTTCTGTAGAGATGGAGGTTTCACCAGTGTTGCCCAGGCTGGCATTAAACTTTTGGGCTCAAGTGATCTACCCATCTTGGCCTCCCAGAGTGTTGGGATTACAGGCATGAGCCACCATATCCAGCCTATTGTACACTTTTATACTAAATAAATCTTTCTGTGATCCATTAGTCATTGTTCTGTTAAACTAACAATCATCTTATCCAGTTGGCTGTATATTTTTCAGATTTCCTTTATTACTGTTTCTCATGCTTTTTGTCTTTTTATGTCCCTTATTCTCTACTTAGTTGTTTGGCTGTTCTCCACATATATCAAATACTATCTATCAAGATTTCGCTAACTATGCAAAGAGCATTTTTTTCTCCTCTTCTTAGAAGCCCAGCCATGTGGGGTATAAGTTGTTTCCATTTTGGTACTGATAAGGCTCATGGGGAATATGGGCACAGGGCTGCCTGTGCTTGCCTGTTCCACCAGTCCTTGCTGTTCTACTTTTGGTGGCAGAAGAACCTCAGTTCACCACCTGAAATCCTTAATTTATCTAACAAGACCAAATAGGTAAAAATAGAAACACTTTGCAAGGCAAAAATGTAGTATAATAAAAGGCATTTTGGATAAAAATATTGTTGTCTTTATCACAAGTGAAATTCATCACAAAAGCACATTTCTCTAGCTTTATAATGGTTTTTCAAAAACATTGGTTCCTTCTCTCACTTTTCTCACCAGGTGTCTGGGAATTATTTTTTAACCAATTACTTATGGCACTGGCCAGTTATTTTACTTTGGATTCATTTTCATAAGGAATTACACAAATATTCTCTAGTCCATATGGCCCCACAGAGAAGTGACTATATGCTTAGACACAAAGTGAAGAAGGAAGCATTTACACAGTGATCTCAATACTCTTATATATTTGCCATGGCCCTTGTGTCATGGATTGAGAGTTCAGGCTTTGTTTTCTCTTTATTATTGTGAAAAATTTATTTATCATTTGTTAAGATGTGTACTATTCTGGGATAAAGTACATCATGGATATGTATTTCTTAAGCAAGGGATAATTGTATGTTTACAGGTGAACCTTAGACTTCCATCTTAGGCTCATCTCTCAAACTGTTGTATATTATTATTTATTCTTAAAGAGTCCTTGGTTTCCCTTTTCTCTTTACCTTGATGTCAAGGTAAAGAGAATACCTTGGCAAGATACCACATTCTTTTCATTTTTACCATCTATCTTAAAATAAGTCTTTTAGATAGTTTAAAAATAAACTCACAACACACATGTGCTTCTTCCACATCGTTAGTTCCCTCAAAGTCATCAAATAATATAAATAATACATAATGAACCATGTGAAATTACCAGTATTTACCTATAAAGTGGCAGTTTCATATGGTGTAGCCTCATATCATCAAATAATAGCAGCTACCATTTATTAACTGTTTACTGTGCCAGATGCTCTCATTGAATTCTTATAACATCCTGGATGTTCGGTGTTGTTATTCTTGTTTTAAAGATGTCTAAACTCTTATTTCCACAATTTTCATAAAATCAGTAAGTGGCAGAGCTAGGATTCAAACCCAGATCTCTGAGGCTATGTGCTCAACTGTTATGCTATCCTGCCCTTGCCTCATAGGGTTTGTGAGATCGTTCATCCTGCTCATTTAGGAAGGTTCCCGTTCACACAATTCCCCTTTGTTTTCAAGGGGCTTTTCTTCCAGACATGTGGGTTAGTTTTGAGTTTCTGGTGTCTCCTGCTTTAGCATCATCTGTATTTTCCTTAGGCTTTCTTGAGTACATTTTAATTTGGTCAACGAAACATATTTCCTCTCTTTTTGTTTTTTTGGTATGAGTTCATTTGAAAGCCTTTTTTTTTTCTTTTTTTTTTTGACATGGTCATTATCTTTTGAATTTGTTACTACTTTTATTTGGAGTATTATTAGTCTTTGGCCCTCTTAAGTATTCTCATTGCACTGCCCGCCAGCCTTCTCATATCCTGTCTCCCTCATCATCTTTTATCTTTCCTTGTTTGTGTTGTTTTATGAATAATTTGCCTTCTCATCCAGAACTTACTTTCTTCTCTCTTATCCATCTTAAATGTCTTTTTTTTTTTTTTTTTGGAGGGCAAGCCCAGACAGCCACTTGTTTGATGAAGTGGGTAGTTGAGTACTCAGAAGGACCACTGGTTCCTACTGCTGTCTGATGATTGCAGTGAGTGTTTTATTTTAGGGTACAGTATATTTGCATGTATGCATACATGGTGTGCATATATATATGTGACATTCATTTGTTTTTAATTAGGCTGGAAGCACCAGATGGAAATTCTGTACCCTCTAGTCTAATTTTAGTTTAATATCTTTGGGGTGTAATGCCTGTGTGTTGCTTAGTTTCTTCTTAATTTTCTGTGTTTTTCTGCTTTGAAGATTTTAGAACTTGTAAACAATAGAATCTTCCAGTCCAGGTTTCAGCACAAGAAAACTGTATGGCACATCCAGTTCACAGCTGATGAGAAGACTCTTATTTCAAGTTCTGATGATTCTGAAATTCAGGTGAGAGGGAGGATGAACTCTTAACATATTTAATGCTGATTCTAGCAAAGGAACACTATGATTATGCCTAAAATCTGGTGTATATTTTAAACACATTACATTGGGCATACATTCAGATTATGCACATGGGCTTAGATGAAACCTATGGGTGTTTCATATTTTTCTGTGGGTGAGGCAGACAGTTTATCTTAGAACTCTCTGTTGGAAGGTTGTTTATTTTGAAAATGAAGGGTTTGTTTGCATTTTCTTGCCTGTCTTGGTATTTGGATTTGTATCAGTAAGTATACTTTTTGCCACATTTATGTAATTTCTCTTTATTTTTCTTTACAGTAGTAAAATCCAATGGAAATCATTTCATTCTTTTAAGAACAAAATGTTTATTACAGGAATGAAATTCTGTGAAAAGAGAATGGTTTGACATAATAAAGAATTGTGGATATGGAGGCCTAAACTTACTATATATTCTTTTAAAATTTACTTGATTATTAAAGTCCCAATGCACATTCTTTTAAAATTCAAATAGTATTACAAGACTTATTATGAAAAATAGACCCTTTCCCCCATTTCTCGTTCTCCAGAGGCACCACTTTTAGCTTTTAGATGTTTCTTTTGATATTACCTTCATGTCTCTATATGGCATGCTTATAGTGCTCTTCTTGATTTTCCCATTTGAGAAGTTATCTACCGAATTCCCTACAGGAAGACGTCGCTTTTTTCCTCCTTTCACCTGTCCTGCCTTCAGCTTATGTGCATGCACACGTTCACAGACACTCATTTATCAATCCATTTACCCCAATTATAACGAAATTTTGTTTAGATCCTTCCTGTTACTATGATCACTGTGTACTAAGGGTACTGTGAATGCGTTTTTTGCCTTAACGTAATTTAGGAAAATTTGACCTTTGGGTGTAGTTGGAAATTATTTTACACTAAAACTTTGAAGACATTGCTCCATTTTCTTCCAAGTTCCAAAGTTCATGTTGAAAAGTCTGAAGTCATTTTGCTGCCTAATCTTTCTCTCTGGAAGATTTTAGGATCTTCATTTATCCCCAGAATTTTGAAATTTCCTGATGATACACTGTGGTGTTAGTTTTTATTCATTGTTTTGGACATTCAGTCTTCCTTTTCAATTTGGAAACCTATGATTTTCAATTCATGGAAGTTGAATTATTTCTTTGATTCTTTCCTTTTTGTTCCAGTTTGCTTTCTCTTTTTGTAACACCCATTATTCAGATGTTAGATCTCCTGGACTGATAATCTAGTTTTCTTTTTCCACATTTCATCTTTCTATACTGTGCTTTATGTTTTTTAATTTTTTTTTTTTTGAGATGGAATCTCACTCTGTCGCCCAGGCTGGAGTGCAGTGGCGCAATCTTGGCTCACTGTAACCTCTGCCTCCTGGGTTCAAGCAATTCTTCTGGCTCAGCCTCCTGAGTAGCTGGGATTACAGCCGTATGCCACCATGCCAAGCTAAATTTTTGTATTTTTTTAGTAGAGATGAGATTTCATCATGCTGGCCAGGCTGGTCTTGAACTCCTGACCTCGTGATCTGCCCGCCTTGGCCTCCCAAAGTGCTGGGATTACAGGCATGAGCCCCCACACCTGGCCTACTGTGCTCTATTTTCTGGGAGTTTTCCTCAGTTTTGCCTTCCAGCCATTTTATTGAGTTTTTCATTTCTACTAGTATATTTCTAATGCGTTAAATTCTTATTTTGTAGATAGAATATTTTATCTCTCTGAGGAGATATACACACAGACAGGTAAATATATATATATAACATATATAGAAATTATACACACACACACACAAACTTTTTTTGTTTTTTTTGAGAGAGTTTCACTCTTGTTGCCTAGGCTGGAGTACAATGGTGCGACCTTGGCTTGCTGCAACCCCCACCTCCTGGGTTCCAGCGATTCTCCTGCCTCAGCCTCCTGAGTATCTGGGATTACAGGCATGCACAACCACACCCTGCTAATTTTTGTATATTTAGTAGAGATAGGGTTTCTTCATGTTGGTCAGGCTGGTCTTGAACTCTGGACCTCAGGTGATCCACCCGCCTTGGCCTCCCAATGTGCTGGGATTACAGGCATTAGCCACTGTGCCTGGCTTATATATATAATTTTTTCCCCATAAATTTTTGTTTTGCTGCATAATTGCTGTTCCCTCCAAGTTGCTTTTTTCTGTTTGGTTGTTTTGACTTCCTATTTTGAAGGCCTCCTTAGCTCTCAATGGTCATTGGCTACCAGAGATGTGTACCAAACAACTGGCTGAAAGCTCTGTGTGTTGACTGAGATCTTCTCTAAAAGGTGAATCTGAAAGGGGAAACTTTGTTGTGAGTATCCTCAGGTCTTTTGTCTTGGTCTCCTCAGATTCCTAGAGAGGAATTTTCTGGTCTTTTGCCTGGAGGATAAACCTGGCTGGCAGGTTCTCAGAGCTAAGTTGGGGAAGATAACAGGAAGTATTAATAGATGTTGGATCTCAGCATTTAGTATGTACACCTTCCCTTGATCCCTCATTCTCAGAATTGTAATTCTACCCTCAGTTGTGCTGGTGCCCTTAAATTCAGAGATTCTTCTTTCTAGTTTGCTGTCACTGTCTGTCTACTTTCTTCCTTTTTTTCCCATAGTAACTTTGGGATTCAACAGCAATTCTTTTCTTTTTTCTTTTTTTTTTTTTGAGATAGTCTTGCTCTATGGCCTAGGCCGGAGTGCAGTGATGCAATCTCGGCTCACTGAAACCTCCACCTCCGAGGTTCAAGTGATTCTCCTGCCTCAGCCTCCTGAGTAGCTGGGATTATAGGCACCTGCCACCACATGCAGCTATTTTTTTTGTATTTTTAGTAGAGACAAGGTTTCACGATGTTGGCCAGGCTGGTCTTGAACTCCTGATCTCAAGTGATCTCACCTTGGCCTCCCAAAGTGCTGGGATTACAGGTGTGAGCCACCGTGCCTGGCTTTCTTTTTTATATGAAATCAAGTTTCCTAAACTCCTTGGAGGAGTGGGGAAGTCCAGCATTTCTAGCTTCACAGCTCTGCAGCTCGTTCTCTTATTTTCACGAGGCATTAAAAATATGGCCTTACTGGGCGCAGTGGCTCACACCTTTAATCCCAACACTTTGGGAGTCTGAGGTGGGAGGATTGCTTGAGGCAGGGGTTAGAGACCAGCCTGGGCAACATAGTGAGACCCCATCTCTACAGAACAAAATAAATTAGCCAGGTGTGGTAGTGCATGCCTATAATCCCAGCTACTCAGGAGGCTGAGGTTGGAGGATCGCTTGAGCCTATGAGGTCCAGGCTGGAGGGAGCTATGATCATGCTACTGCACTCCAGCCTGGGCAAAAGAGCAAGTCCCCATCTCAAATATATAATGGTCTTGTTCTTAGGAGATCTCTTTGCTCCATCTCCTTCCCTCACAGTTATTTCAACCTTCTCTTTCCTTTGTTGCCCTTATCCTTGTTCTACTCCATTGGATTCCATTCCCTGTGGTTTCTCCTCATTGTAGGGTTGTTCTGGTTAATTTTGAGAGCTCACAAGGCTCACACTGCTCCAGTCCTTCCAGACTGTACCCAGCCCCCTCACACTCAGTGTCTGCTGCTCTTCTCTAGTTGTTCCATTGCACTTTCCGGTGAACACCGTGTGGCTATCTTAGGATTCTCTGCCTCCTAATTCCTAATACTTATATTAGCCCCACCCTCATTTCCTCCTTTGGGTATACTCAGTGCCTTCCATTTTTGAGCATTTTGGGAGTTCATAATGCCGATTTTGTTGCTTTAGACTTTTTCTTTTTCTTTTTTTTTTTTTTTGAGACAGTCTTGCTCTGTTGCCAGGCTGGAGTGCAGTGGCATGATCTTGGCTCACTGCAGCCTCCGGCCTCCTGGGTTCAAGCAATTCCCCTGCCTCAGCCTCCTGAGTAGCTGGACTACAGGCACATGCCACCATGCCCAGCTAATTTTTTTTTTTTTTGTATTTTTTTTAGTAGAGATGGGGTTTCACCATGTTGACCAGGATGGTCTTGATCTCTTGACCTTGTGATCCTCCCGCCTCAGCCTCCCAAAGTGCTGGGATTACAGGTGTAAGCCACCATGCCTGGCCGCTTTTGACTTTTTATAATGCCTTTAGGATTCTGTTTTCTTGACTTTGCTGAGTCAGTTACCATTCTCTTGCTTTCCAGCCTCCCACATTTTGTTGCTGTTATCTCCTTTCTCATTCTTTTGACCTTGCCATTTTAGTAGGGCTTTAGAAGTGAAGGATATAATGCATATGTTCAATGGAAGTTATTACATTCTTTTATTTAGTATATATATTAATTGTGGTGGCAATATTTAATTGTATTGTTAAAAACTGTTTTGGGAAAAAGATCTTTTAATGTTATGTCTGTGTGAGTCCTAGGACGCAGTATGATTGGAATGAAATTTGGCTTCAGTACAGAAACTTATTTGTTATAGGCTCCCATGACACTGGTGTTCTAGCTGTAAAACTCAGTGTAATAGTCACCTTTCTTCCTCTCCAGATGTCTTTGGAATGGGTAAAACTAAAAACTACATCTGATGAAGTTCTTTTGAGACATTGTATACTATGTATTCTATCAAAAGTTAAATTCATAAGGTTTTTATGACCAGCTTGACGATTTCAGGTATTCTCAGCTAGGGGGAAGAATATTTTCTAGAAATATTTTTAGAAAAGGAGTTAGATTATATTTAGAAATATGAGTTAAGTAGTTGTGTTTCTTCCTCTTTTTCTGTTCTACTCAGAATAGTTTTTACATTTACAGTGTTTTAAATGTAACAAAACTCTTTAGATATTTTCAAGAAATGACTGGTTGGGTTTTGTTTTCATTTTTTAAAGTTTTTGTAAATGATTAAATAGAGGTTTGTTTTAATTATCTTTGTATCTCCAAAGCCTGGAATCCAGTAAGGGTTCTGTAAATCTTGGCTGAGCTGAAGTTATTGCCAAAATTTGAAGAATCAACTCACCTGATTATAGCCCTTAGGATTGTGAAAATTGAGGTCTACTTTGGTAGTTTTTGATCCTTTACCTTGAGGTAAATAAAGGCCAAGTATTACCCATGCTTACATGAGCCAGTATATAAGACTATGTTAGTTCTTGCTGGTATGAAAAGTTTCCAGCCAGGCGTGGTGGCTCACGCCTATAATCCCAGCACTTTGGGAGGCCGAGGCGGGCGGATCACAAGGTCAGGAGATCGAGACCATCCTGGCTAACACGGTGAAACCCCATCTCTACTAAAAAATACAAAAAAATTAGCCAGGCGTGGTGGCAGGCACCTGTAGTCCCAGCTACTCAGGAGGCTCAGGCAGGAGAATGGCGTGAACCCGGGAGGCGAAGCTTGCAGTGAGCTGAGATCCCGCCACTACACTCCAGCCTGGGCGACAGACCAAGACTCTGTCTCAAAAAAAAAGAAAAAAAAAATTGCCTTAACATTTCTACAATTTAAATTTTATTCATATAGCTGAAAAAATTCTACAAGTATATATACATTGCAAAAATAGTCAATGATAGAGACATCCCCAAACTCAACTTTTACATTTGACTAATCGAGGTGGAAGTTTAGTGATATTAAGATTATTCAATTAGCAAAGTATGTTTCCGTGCAACAATAGCAACAACAACAACAACAAATCACTCATCATCATTGCCTAGTCAGAAACCTTCTGTAACAAAACCTGCAAAGGCTATTCTTAATCTGCCCTCAGTGGTTGTCAAATTCTTTGTTATATCTGCTCAGGAAGGCTTTCTGAGTTCTTGATGCAGAGGGCAGAAGTAAGATGCTAAGTTAGAAATGAACATTGAATCAGGCAAAGCTAGAATAGGCAGTGTCTGTAAACTAGGAGGAGCTGTTCAGCATAGCCATTGATCCTCCAGTCCAGTAAAGCCCAGAAAGCGGGAGGAGAGAGCCAGGAGTTTCCTAGTAGAAATGGACTAAGGTCTTTTATGCTTAGTCATATGGGGTGCCCTTCCTCTCTGGTATGATTTGGGAAGCCAGAAATGCCTCCATTTCTTCCCCTTGCCCCAGCATATCTCATTGGGTTCTTAAAATATGAAAATTACTAATTCATTCTCTTTAGAATTACTCTCACTTCCAGTTCGTCTTCTAAAGTTCTCTCGCTTGCATACAAGACCCCATGCTCCTGATATCCTGCTTCTGTGAATGAGCATTCTGAGGCAGAAGATGAGAGATCTGAAAGCCAGGGCTTGGTGGGGAGGGCGACTGCTAAATGTGGTGGAAAAAGAAGTAAAAAAAGGGGAATAAGAGATGTCATTTAAGATTTTGCCTAGGTCTGATTAAAGATATTTCTGCTGTTTAACATTGGCCAATAAAAAGCTAGACTCACAATGTTACTCATGTGCATACCTGTAGTTGTGGCTGCTTTTTCTTTATCTTTTTATTCTTTTGGAGCTGGCCTGTTTTCCCATACCTCAGAATTTTAGCTTCATCAGGCCCACGGGGCTGTTTCTTTGGATACCTTCCCAACCTTTTTTCTCTTCTGTTTCTTCTGCGTCTCCTATGCTCTAGTCAGATGGAATCATGAGCAGGTCCCTTTTCACGTTTCCCTGCTCCTATACTTTAACTCCAACATTTATTCCCTTTGAAGAATGCTTCTCAGTTTGTGAATCACACTTTCAACCCATTCCTCAAGCCTACTTTGAATGTGCTGTCTCCACCAAATTTTCTCTAAGGAATTACTTTTTTTGAGTTTCACAGAACTTTTATCTCTATCGTATCTTCTATTGTAGGACTTTTTGAGTTTGTTGTTGTAGTTCTCATTTTCTTTGCTAAACTCTTAAGTTTCTTTATGCTAGATCCTTGTTTGATTCCTATTTGCCTTGCATATAGGTACTAAATAGACATTTGTTAAATAAGTTAATTTGAAGTCAAGTATTAATAAAGCTCTAAATACAGTTGCTTTGATTTAGTAATTAAGAAATGTCCTTTACATAGACATAAAATAAAAATAAACTTCTGTGTACCTCTGTGTCTCAAATACATTTGTATGCATATTTTGTGCTAGTTACTCATGTTATTTCATTCCCCCCACCCCTTTCCTTATGTCTGAGATGCTCTTCCTGAAGCTCCACGTGAAAAACAATGCCTTCTCACTTCTGTCATTTTGAGGATTGCGTTGGGGGATAGCTGAAATATTTGAAGCTTGGAAACTCCGTGTTTTGGTTTGAAGCTGCTTTGATCAACTGACCTTCCCAGGCCAGCTTCAGTGGGGCCAGGATCTGTAGACTTCCCCAGCTTGTAGGTTCAGAAATCTGTGACTATGTAATTAGGATAATTTTCTCAGGAAAATTTAATCAGATGGTGAGCTCACTGGCATATTGTGTTTTGTTTTTTTTTTCCTATCTTCTGGTGTAATTAACTGTTCTCCAAGCAACTGAAGAAAACAAATTTTATTTAGGAGGAAAAGTATTTTATTTTGCCCCTAGTCAATTTATGTAACCCCAGCTTCTGTCTGTAAAATGTGGACACCACAGTCTTCTCTGTTATTCTTCTCTGTTTTACTGAAATGCCATGTGAGTAAAAGACTTTAGACAAGAGAATGTACACTCTCTCCACCCCTCCCATGAGGTAGGATCGGGGGAGGATTATAACAGACTTATTTCTTTGATATTCAGGTATGGAATTGGCAATTGGACAAATATATCTTTCTACGAGGCCATCAGGAAACAGTGAAAGACTTTAGACTCTTGAAAAATTCAAGACTGCTCTCTTGGTCATTTGATGGAACAGTGAAGGTAATTTAAAGTATAAATTTGTTTTTTTGAAAAAGTATTCTCATATTGCAATGATTATATTGAGACTGCCAAAAGCCACTGTGAGGCTAATTACTTAATTAAAAATTTTTTATTTTTCTCATGCTTGTTTTCTGTTCATTGCGTCACCTACATCTGCTGTGTTTTAATGAGCATTTATACTGTTAGTCACATTTAAAGTAAAGGGGTCAGAACAGCCAGTGTATTAAAACTCTTGTTTTATAGACCTGTCTTGTAGCTGATTATGCTTTTTAATAGAAAATGTTCTTAAAAGTGTCAACCTCCAAGTGTTTTTTTTTTTTTTTTTTTTTTTTTAAGGTATGGAATATTATTACTGGAAATACAGAAAAAGACTTTGTCTGTCACCAGGGTACAGTACTTTCTTGTGACATTTCTCATGATGCTACCAAGTTTTCGTCTACCTCTGCTGACAAGACTGCAAAGGTAGATCAATTGAAACCATGCATAAAACTTTGGTAGTGGTTATGTATAATGAGTTCAAATAATATATGCAACAGGACATAACAGTTGCTCTCTACATGTCTGTTTCATATTTTGTGATCTTTTGGAGGATGCCCATTGGCATTTAGTTGGTATCAAATGAATGAAATGAAATACATTAGGACTTCCGATTTCTCCCTTATGGATTACTTTTTGTCTATAACTAATCAAATGCAACCTCTACTGCATATTGTAGGCAATAAAAATCATTGAAAGGGATTTACATTTAATTATACACTGACAATACAATTTTAATATAATTAATGTAATATAATTGACGTGTGTCTAAAATCACATTCTGGTGAATGATGCTGCTTGGTGGGGGACCTCAAGTACTCCTTTCTCTCCTTTTTTCTCCTTCTACCAATCTTTCCAAACTATAAACCTTGGAATTGTCAGGGCTGTATCCTGTCTTTTGTGCTCTGTTGATGACTCTTTAGTTGCATCTTAGAGTTATCTTCTCCTCCTTGTCACCACCCTGAAGAGCATGCTTTCCTCCTCCTTCACTTTCCAGCATCCTGTCCCAGCATCCTGCCTCTGGTCTGCACCTCTTCCACTTTATCTTCCATACCACTGCCAGTGTCCCTTGTTGAAACACCTGTTACCTAATGGTTTATAGGCCAACTACTTAGCTCATCACCATCTTTTTCTGCTGTATTGTTTCCTCTGTGCCAGCCTACTTTCCCACTTCATCTTTTTGTGCATGCTGCTAACTTTGGTTTGATAAACCTTCTACTCTTTTACCTTGAAGCATTATGACTCATCTTTCTAGACCTAGATTTGATGGCAGCTCTTTTGAAGCATTTCCTGACCCTCAGGCAAGGTTAGCTGCTCTACCTCCAGTGTTTCTATTACATTTTATTCATTTGTTAGAACATTTACTTCATACAACTGTTCACTAACTGTTCGTGAGCCTGTCTTTGTGATTAAACTATATACTTTTCAAGGATAGTGACTGTAGCCAGTTTATCTTATTATACCACTAGTTCTTAGCTCACAGTGCTTGGAACTTAGTAGTTTTCAGTATGTGGTTGCTAAATGATGTTGACAAAACCATGAGACAATATTGAAAGGAAAAAAAAAACCAGCATTTGGCTGCCAAGAAGTAGGTTAGTATAGTGACTAACCTTTAAAGATTACTTGTCACGTGCTAGTAATTTCACTCTCTATAATCTCATTTAATCTTCACATCATAGGTACAATTGTCCTCATTTTACAGATGCAGTGTCTGAAGCTATAGAAGCTTATATGAGTTGTCCTAGTCACAAGAATCTAGTGAACAGTGGAGCTAGGGCTCACATTCAGGTCTGCTTCACTCCACAGACTGCTCTCAGGTGATTCAGTGTTCTTCTGTCTAGGTCTAAAGTAAGGAAGGAGTGACATTGATCCTTGAACTGAATTTAACTTGAGTAAATAAAGGGAAACTCAGAAAAATTAACAAGGTTGCATGCTGGAACTTGGGCATCTCATGAAAGTTTATGAATTGCCAGATATTAGAATGTCCATGTGATTGAATTTATGGCTGAATAGCAATCAAGGCAGATGCTTATTTTGAGTGTATGTAGCATTGCTGAACAATCCTAATTGCCTTCCAGATCTGGAGTTTTGATCACCTTTTGCCACTTCATGAATTGAGGGGCCACAACGGCTGTGTGCGCTGCTCTGCCTTCTCTGTGGACAGTACCCTACTGGCAACCGGAGATGACAATGGAGAAATCAGGGTAGGCTGTTTGCTGACATGAGAGCACTGCTCTTCTTGTAGCTTGGGCTAGCACTGTTCACAGTGGGGACCTTTGTTCACGGGCCAGGGAAGCATAGTCCTGAAGTTGTGGTTGGATGAGGCATTCTTTTTGTTTCTTGTGCACATTGTATTCACAGCTGCACTCCACTGCAGAAACGGATTCATTTTAGAGTTAGAGTGAAGCATTCCCTGTATATGTGAGGAAGCAAGTGCTCTAGTCATTTGTAGTTCATTCTCTGCCATTAGCTTGAGAATGATTCATCTTAATTCTTGGACTTGAACCAAAGGTTGTTTTTGGTAGCAGAATTTGAGGAAAATAATTTTGTAAATTATGGTCTGGATTATAAATGAATTGCAAATTCTGCTTTTTCTGTGCTGAAAGAAAAGATCTCTTTAGCACTATACCCATTTGATAGCCATTTCCAGTGTGGTTTGTTGCAGTCCTTTGTGGACTGCCTGCCTGTTAAACAGTGCAGAGGTTCACATTTCCGTCATTGGGGGGCAGCGAAGGGCTCCTCATTGAGTCAGAGTCTGCATGATAGGCCAGTTTTTATTACCCTGCAGTGCTTAAGATATACATACAAACCATGCCAATTTTATTTAGAAAACAATCTTTTTTTTTAGATTATAATTTTGACTTTTAGAAAACAATCTTTTTAGGAGGCTTAGAATGTTGTTCTCTTTGTGTCTGTGGAAATACAGTACCATATGGAAAGTATTGCATGCTGAAAGATTAGAAATTATGGAAAAGGAGTCAGTTGACTTAGTTGTGTCAGAAGAATTGGGGAGCTGATTGGAAAAGTTTGGGCATTGGGATGACTACTTTGGTAACCAGTATATATATGAGGAAGGTGGGGTTTTCCCCCTTTCATTACAAAGGAGGATCGAAAACTCCAAGAACAGGTATATACTGCAGAAGACTAGGAGAGTATACAGTTTGCAGGAATAGAGGTGTTATCAGATGGGCTTTCCAGGGAAATTAAGATTCTTCTGCTTGAGGACTAAGTAACCAACCTTCTCTCTACCAGTCACATAAATGTGTGTCAGCTCAAGTGGCAGGGCTGCTTTGGAAATGTTCATTTTGCTCTGAGTTTGCATCTTTGGATGAAAGTGCTCCTTTACCAGTTGTGAGGTGGTGTTTCATTTTTCAACCACTGCAGGGAAAGGCTGTCTCCCTTAAAATTGTGTTATTTTAAAAATTTTTGTTGGTACATTAAAAAAATTTTTTTCTCCCTGATTATTCAGAATATAAGAAAGTTACTGATTTTTGTATGTATATGTACTATCTTACTGAACTCTTTCTAATGAGTTTTTCCATTTGGTTCTCTTGGATTTTCTAGGGAGAGATTTGCAAATGATTATCGTATTTTCTTTTACCATTTATGCCTCTGTTTCTTTTTCTTATTCTGGTGTACCTTTATTTGAAAAATTAGAGCACTGCTTATATATTAAATGCCACTGGAAATAAATGGCAATATTAGCATCTGTGATAGGGTTGTTTATAATAAAGTCTAGTAAAATAATTTTAGAATATATATATATGAACATATATATGTTTTAAAACCAGAGAAGCTTCTGGATAACTCTGTTAATGAATTGTGTATCATGTTTATGTAGATATGGAATGTCTCAAACGGTGAGCTTCTTCATTTGTGTGCTCCGCTTTCAGAAGAAGGAGCTGCTACCCATGGAGGCTGGGTGACTGACCTTTGCTTTTCTCCAGATGGCAAAATGCTTATCTCTGCTGGAGGATATATTAAGGTAAGAGTTCCCCAAGAACTGTGAAAGAAAATAATAGCCTATATCATACTTTCCAAGCTATTTTCACTTCCTGTTTCTCAGTTGGGGCTTTTACAACCCAGCAGAGTAAAAAGGCTGCTACTCTGGAGGCTAAGGTGGGAGGATCGTTGGAGTCTGTGAGGTCAAGGCTGCTTTGAGCCATGATTGTGCCACTGCACTCCACCCTGGGTGACAGAGTGACACCCTGTCTCAAAAAAAAAAAAAAAAATCTGGCAGTAAAATGAGTTTAGTAACTAAAAAAAAAGAACAGAAAAAAATATTGAAAACAAAAAAGAACCAGAAAAAACTTTAAAAAATAATTAAAAGCCAGGCACGGTGGCTCACGCCTGTAATCCTAGCACTTTGGGAGGCCGAGGCGGGCGGATCACCTGAGGTCAGGAGTTTGAGACCAGCCTGGCCAACACGGTGAAACCCTATCTCTACTAAAAATACAAAAAATAGCTGGGCGTGGTGGCACACGCCTGTAATCCCAGCTACTTGGGAGGCTGAGTCAGGAGAATTGCTTGAACCTGGGAGGCGAAGGTTGCAGTGAGCCGAGATCACACCATTGCACTCCAGCCTAGGCAACAAGAGCAAAACTCTGTCTCAAAAAAGAAAATAAATAAATAAATAAATAAATTTAAAAAATAATTAAAAAGGAAAAAAAGAAAAAAAAAAGGCAGTTACTATTATCCCCATTTTGTAGTGATGAAACTGAGATCCACAAGACTACTTTCCTCAGATCCTGGGGAAGCTTTGGTGACAGTGGCAGGGATGCCCTCAGTCCAGAGCTGTCATACGGCCTCATATTAAACTTGGGGCATTAGAATGACTAGCAAGTTGGGTGTTTAACTTAGTTCTGTTTTCCATGTCATTCACAATTAACTATGTTGGTTGACAATCTTTAAAAAAACATATTTTTGAAATTTCTTCAGTAATAATAGCAACAGTATATTGCTTTATAGTTTACAAAATGCTTCACTCCCCTCATCTTACTAGCCAGCTTTTTGAGGCTTAAATGTCATTCTTGGTTTACAGATGAGGAAAATGATTTTCTATGGAGGTTATAACTTTCCTGAAATTACATAATTAGTGCTGGGTGTGGTGACTCACACCTGTAATCCCAGCACTTTGGGAGGCCAAGGCGGGCAGATCACTTGAGGTCCAGAAGTTGAAGACCAGCCTGGCCAACATGGCAAAACCCCATCTCTGCTAAAAATACAAAAATTAGCTGGGTTTTGTGGCGGGCACCTGTAGTCCCAGCTACTTGGGAGGCTGAGAGGTGAGACTCACTTGAACCCCGGGGGAGCAGAGGTTGCAGTGAGCTAAGATCACACCACTGTACTCCAGCCTGGGCAACAGAGCGAGACTATCTCCAAAACAAACAAACAAAAAAACCAAAAATAAAGTTACATAATTAGTAAATAGAAAAGCCAGGACTCAAACCCAGGTCTCTGCCTCTGTTTTCTCTAGCTAATTGGCTTTTTAAAACTTACTAGTGATTGAGGCCACGATTTGAATGTGTTGTGCTTCAGGGTCATATTTTTGGTGTTTTTCTGATGCATATTTTATCTATCCACTCAAAAAGACTGTGTTGAATGTCCAGTGTGTGCTAAGCTACTGCTGTGTGGCACAATGTTTATGGCTTGGTTCCTGCCTTTCAGCAGCTTGCAGTCTATGGGGGAAGCAGGTGGTAAACCAATAGAGTCTCTAAAGTTTAGAAGGGGTCTGGGACATGCTTTCATGAGGGAGGTGGAAGCACAAAGGAGAGGAGTGAACAGACCAACCTCAGAGAGTTAGCAGAGGCTTCACCTGGAGGGCAATGCTTGAAGTGAGTCTTTTGAATAGCAGTTTACTTGGAAAAGTGGTAGAAGATGATACTCTATATCAGTGGTCCCCAACCTTTTTGGCACTAGGGACTAGTTTCCTTGGAAGACAATTTTTCCACAGATGGGGTGATGGTAGGAAGTGGGGGGCGGGGAATGGTTTCAGGTTTAAACCGTTCCACCTCAGATCATCAGCATTAGATTCTCGTAAGGAGTGCGCAAGCTAGATCCCTCCCATGTGCAGTTCACAGTAGGGCTTCTGCTCCTGTGAGAAACTAATGCCACCACTGATCTGTCAGGTGGTAATGTTCACTCACCAGCCGCTCACCTCCTGCTCTGCGGATGGGTTCCTAAAAGGCCACAGACCAGTATTGGTCCATGGCCCAGGGACTGGGGACTCCTCTATATTGGGCTGATCACTTGGAGATTCTGGAAGCTTTTTCATTTAAAATTGATTCCTAATAAGATCTTATGATACTGTTATTTCTTACTGAAAACATTCAAGTGTAGGAGATGATTCTCATTAATTGTCTAAGGCAGGATAAGTGTTTGGAAATATTTGAATGACTGGTGTTTTGGTTACATGAGACCCACACGGCTGCAATTTTACCACCATAAGAATCTAACTTATAAAAAAGATAAATTAGAGGACAGTTTTTAGCTTTATGAAAGGATGTACTAAGGGGTACAAAAATACAGATAAACAAAAGGAGTAATTTCTAGTATTTGATAGTACAGTAGGGAAATTATAGTTAACAATTTATTGTATATTTCAAAATAGCTAGAAGAATTATAATGTTCCCAACACAAAGAAAAGATAAATGTTTGAGGTGATGGATATCCCAATTATCCTAATTTGATCATTACACATTGTATCACATGTACCCCCAAAATATGTACAACTTAATTATCAAAATTTTTTTAAAAAAGAAAGGATGTATGTTATCCCTTTACAAGGTTTCATTGAAAACACAATTCTGTTTACAAAATGTTGCATTAACCTACATCTTTATTCAGTTATTAGGAGATCCTGAGAAATGACCACCAATTGTTCTCTATTAGTGTAAAGATAAACTAGAACTCAGTCTGCTCTGGAGATGATGCTTAGAGGAGAGTCATTGCTGTCTGTGTTGGAAGCTGGGGAGTCTTCAGCTGTATTAGCTGCTGACAAATTTAACTGCTCAGCTTTGACACCAAGTTTCTAGAGACCACATCATTTGATTCTCTGGCCCCCACAGAATGCCGTCACATAATTGAGAGTCTGGCTTATAAGATGTTACAAAGATCAGTGACCATATTTGCAGAGTTGTTGGGGAACCTTGAAATAAAGCAGCAGAATAGGTTTACATACTATAGATGTTATGTCTTAAGGGTGAAAGAACTTCTAGCCTATGTATTTAGTTTGTATATTTAAATGACAATCAGGCTGCCTTTGCCTTCTGGTTTGATTACTAGCTTATTCAACTGATTATGATATAGCCCAGCCTGCATCTACCCAGCATGTTAATGAGACTATCCAAAAGCACAGAGCAAATTAAAAGTAAAAAGGAACAGCTGCTGTAGTGTCCAAGAAAATAGGCCTTTTGAGCCTGTTTACTTTAGAATCCAAGCTGTATAAATTGAGTGCCAGTAAGATAAAGTAGGTATCCAGAAGCTTAAAAAGTTCTTAACTTCCAAATTATTCCTATTTATAAGTGAAAAAATAATTTAGCTGTTTACCTGCATTATGCCACAGAGTACATACTGAATGACAAGAAATTCACATTAATTCATGTGCATGAAGGGAAAGCTGATCTGAAGTATGGCATACATGGTGATAAATGGTGGTATGCCGTGACTTGGTGGCAGCAGAGTGGGCTTTGGCCTTGAGATAGGCTGCCTGAGTTCAAAGCCTGCCTCTGCCACTCATTAGCTTTGTGACCTTGCACAAGATTAACTTCTGTGCCTTGATTTTCTTATCTGTAAATTGATGTAATGATAATACCTAACTCATTTCAGAGATTTCCCGTATACCCCTTTCCCCCACAAACACATAGCCTCTCCCATTATGAACATCCCCCCACCAGAGATGTGCATTTGTTACAACTGATGGATCCACATTGACACATCATTATCACCCACAGGCCATAGTTAGGGTTTGTTCTTGGTGCTGTACATTTTTTGGGTAGTTGAACTAAGTGATCTCTAAGAGCCTTAGTGACTGAAAACAAATGAATCTCACGGTGGAATGTGCTTGATTACATTGTTATTTTACAAAGCAAACTTGTGAGTTCTGGAAAATCCCAAGTTAGTGCATGCTGGTTCAGTGAGGTTTACCAAAGTCCATTGGGTGTACTTTTAGCAGTTACTAATAGTGAACATGCTTACCTGACTCACTCACATGGGAAAGACAGAAAATGCTAGGTACTGCCATAGGCACAAAGGTGGGTGACACTATTACCATGTTCATAATACTCAGGATCATGGTGAGCTTGAGGCCTTTTCAGAGTAAGTTTACGTGTATTGTCTCTTGCCCCCATTTTAGCTGTGAGACTGATGGGTAAACTTTATGATTCCCATTTGTTAAATGAATATAAATATTATAAGCAAATTCAGTGATTGGGAAGGAAAGGAAGGACTTGGCTAGAGCCCTTGCTACGTTTGAGATGTTCAGTATTTGTTTAGTAAATAAATAATAGAGATTATTTTATAAAGAAACTTGGTCAAGGGGAAAAGGGAAGATTCAGTAGAGAGAACATTGTTTCCTGTAGCCCATATTATGAATAGTTTGGGTCTCTGTCAGAATACCAGTCTGTGTCTGCAAAGGGGCATTTGAGTGAAGAGAGGGGCAATCTTATGCCCATTCTCCCAAGAAGGACATGCAGACAAGAGAGTTGAGTCCGGCCACTGCCGTAATGGACTCTGTAGCTTCTTGTCTGCAGCTCTCAAGCAGGCTGCATGTTTCTCCAGCACAACTCACGGTTGGAGTTAGGTGTAGGCGGAGCAGTGAGGCCATCACCAGCGTTCATCAGGAAAAGGCTGACCAGGTTGAATAGTATATTCAGCATTAAATCCGAGACATTTTCCTCCTGTTTGCTTGAGTTCGGTTGGGGGGAGGAGATAGGGCAAAGGATCTGCTGGCACTATAAATTGTCACACAGTGTAATTACCAATCTAATGAGAATTTTATTTTTCTCTGAACAGTGGTGGAACGTTGTCACTGGGGAATCCTCACAGACCTTCTACACAAATGGAACCAATCTTAAGAAAATACATGTGTCCCCTGACTTCAAAACATATGTGACTGTGGATAATCTTGGTATTTTATATATTTTACAGACTTTAGAATAAAATAGTTAAGCATTAATGTAGTTGAACTTTTTAAATTTTTGAATTGGAAAAAAATTCTAATGAAACTCTGATATCAACTTTTTATAAAGCTCTGAATTGGTTTGCAGTATTGCATTCATTACAAAAGTGTTTGTGGTTGGATGAATAATATTAATGTAGCCTTTTCCCAAATGAACATACCTTTAATCTTGTTTTTCATGATCATCATTAACAGTTTGTCCTTAGGATGCAAATGAAAATGTGAATACATACCTTGTTGTACTGTTGGTAAGATTCTGTCTTGATGCATTCAAAATGGTTGATATAATTAATGAGAAGAATGTGGAGGAAATTGGTATTTTAATACTGTCTGTATTTATTACTGTTATGCAGGCTGTGCCTCAGGGTAGCAGTGGCCTGCTTTTTGAACCACACTTACCCCAAGGGGGTTTTGTTCTCCTAAATACAATCTTAAAGTTTTTTTGCACTCTTTAAATTTGCTTTAAAAATATTGTGTCTGTGTGCATAGTCTGCAGCGTTTCCTTTAATTGACTCAATAAGTGAGTCTCGGATTTAGCAGGCCCCCCCCACCTTTTTTTTCTTTTGGAGACGGAGTCTTGCTCTGTTGCCAGGCTGGAGTGCAGTGGCGCGATCTCGGCTCACCACAACTGCTGCCTCCTGGGTTCAAGCAATTCTCCTGCCTCAGCCTCCCGAGCAGCTGGGACTACAGGCGTGTGCACACGCCAGGCTAATTTTTGTATTTTTAGTAGAGACAGGGTTTCACTATGTTGGCCAGGATGGTCTTGATCTCTTGACCTCATGATCTACCCGCCTTGGCCTCCCAAAGTGCTGGGATTACAGGCGTGAGCCACCGTGCCTGGCCATACCCCTTCTCTTTTAATGGAGACAGAGTCTTGCACTATCACCCAGGCTGGAGTGCAGTGGCATAATCATACCTCATTGCAGCCTCAAACTCCTGGGTTCAAGCAATCCTCTTGCCTCAGCCTCCCAAGTAGCTGAGACTACAGGCACGAGCCACCACACCCGCTAATTTTTAAATTTTCTTGTAGAGACAGGGTCTCACTATGTTGTCTAGGCTGGTCTTGAACTCTTGGCCTCAAGTAATCCTCCTGCCTCAGCCTCCCAAAGTGTTGGGATTGCAGATGTGAGCCACTGGCCTGGCCTTCAGCAGTTCTTTTTGTGAAGTAAAACTTCTGTGTTGGAAAGAGTAGATTTTATTGGTCTACCCTTTTCTCACTGTAGCTGCTGGCAGCCCTGTGCCATATCTGGACTCTAGTTGTCAGTATCTGAGTTGGACACTATTCCTGCTCCCTCTGGTTTCTTACATATCAGACCTCTTACTTGAATGAACCTGATCTTTCCTAATCCTCACTTTTTTCTTTTTTAAAAAGCAGTTTCTCCACTGCTAAATGTTAGTCATTGAGGTGGGGCCAATTTTAATCATAAGCCTTAATAAGATTTTTCTAAGAAATGTGAAATAGAACAATTTTCATCTAATTCCATTTACTTTTAGATGAATGGCATTGTGAATGCCATTCTTTTAGTGAATTTCAAGAGAATTCTCTGGTTTTCTGTGTAGTTCCAGACGAGTCACTGTAACTCTAGAAGATTAACCTTCCAACCAACCTATTTTCCTTTCCCTTCTCTCTCTCTCCCTCCTTTCCTTCCTTCTTCCTTTCTCTTCTTTTATCTCCAAGGTTAATCAGGAAAAATAGCTTTTGACAGGGGAAAAAACTCAATAACTAGCTATTTTTGACCTGATCAGGAACTTTAGTTGAAGTGTAAATCTGGAGATAAATTAATAGTAGATGTGGTTCCCAGAAAATATAATCAAAATTCAAAGATTTTTTTTGTTTCTGTAACTGGAACAAAATCAAATGATTACTAGTGTTAATAGTAGATAACTTGTTTTTATTGTTGGTGCATATTAGTATAACTGTGGGGTAGGTTGGGGAGAGGGTAAGGGAATAGATCACTTAGATGTATTTTAGATAAGCTATTTAGCCTTTGATGGAACCACAAATACAGTGAATACAATCTTTTGCATTGTTAAGGAGGTTTTTTGTTTTTAAATGGTGGGTCAAGGAGCTAGTTTACAGGCTTACTGTGATTTAAGCAAATGTGAAAAGTGAAACCTTAATTTTATCAAAAGAAATTTCTGTAAATGGTATGTCTCCTTAGAATACCCAAATCATAATTTTATTTGTACACACTGTTTAGGGGCTCATCTTATGTAGGCAGAGTATGAAGTATTACCTTTCGGAATTAAAAGCCACTGACTGTTAAAGTATAACAACACACATCAGTTTTTAAAAAGCCTTGAATGGCTCTTGTCTTAAAAAGAAATTAAGAGCCAGGCGTGGTGGCACGTGCCTGTAATCCCAGCTCCTCGGGAGGCTAAGACAGGAGGATTCCTTGAGCCCTGGAGTTTGAGTCCAGCCTGGGTGACATAGCAAGACCCTGTCTTAAAAGAAAAATGGGAAGAAAGACAAGGTAACATGAAGAAAGAAGAGATACCTAATATGATGGAGCTGCAAATTTCATGGCAGTTCATGCAGTTGGTCAAGAGGAGGATTTGTTTTGTAGTTTGCAGATGAGCATTTTTAAAGCATTTTCCCTTGCTGTATTTTTTTGTATTATAAATTACATTGGACTTCATATATATAAATTTTTTTTACATTATATGTCTCTTGTATGTTTTGAAACTCTTGTATTTATGATATAGCTTATATGATTTTTTTTGCCTTGGTATACATTTTAAAATATGAATTTAAAAAATTTTTGTAAAAATAAAATTCACAAAATTGTTTTGAAAAACATTTTTGGATTGTTTCATTCTTTGCTTGTCATTTATCTGTTGATTAGAACACTAAAGTGAAAGATTCAAGCTAAATCCATCAACCTTTCTATTTAGGCTTTATCAGCTATATGTAAATTCAATTCTATCAAAATTTTCTGAGTGCCTCCTCAGTGTGTCTCTCTGATGGTTCCTGCCCGGTGTGGCTGGCATGAAGAAGATCCTGTAAAAAAGAGAATTCATTTATTTATTCACTTAGTTTGTTCATGCATTTGTTTAATAAATATTGAGATGTACCATGTGCCTGGCATTGTTGTAGGTTTTGGGAATACAGGAGTGAGCAAAACAAAATCCTTGCTCCACTGCAGTTAAGGGCCAGGGAGAGGCAGAAAAAGTAAATAAAATCTATAGTGAATTCGGTGGTATGTACAAGCGGAGGGGAAGGGGTTAGTTTTAGATGGACTGGCTCTTTCAGAAGCTGACACTTGTACAGACCTGAAAGATGTAAGGAAGTGAGCTATGCATCTGTCGGGAAACCATTCTGAAGGGTACAGCAGGTGCAGCCTCCAGTGGGATGGGTTGGTGTATTCTGGGAGCAGCCAGATGGCCCATGTGGCTGGAGAAGGGTGAGTGTGAGGAGTCTAACAGGAGAGGCAGAGAGGAATTGGGGTAGCACCGGAGGCTGCCTCTTAGGCCACAGTAAGGACTTCACTTTTGACTCCGGGAGCCAGTGTAGGCGTTTTGAGCAGTGGAGTGGTCTGATTTAAGCTTTAACGAATCACCCAGGCAGTGGGAATCAACTGAAAGGGGAACCAGTGAGAAGCTTTTGTAATCATCCGGACAAAATGAAGGTGGGCCAGACTAGGGTGGCAGCAGCAGAGCTTGTGACAAGTTGAATTCTGGACATATTTTGAAGATAAGAGTTAATAGGATTTGCTGATGGACTGGATAAAGGTTGTGAGAGAGACAAGAAAAGAATGATGCAAGGTTTTAGCCTGAGCAACTGGAAGAAGAGAGTTGCCGTCAGCTGAGATGAAGAAGACAATGAAAGCAGCTTTGCGGACACAGTAAGTTTGAGATGCCCGTTAGACATCCAGGTGGGGATGCTGAGTAGGTGGGATGCAAGGCTCTGGAGTTCATGGGAAAGCACCACCTGGAGGTAGAAATCTGAGAGTCATCAGTGAATTGATGGTATTTAAAATCAGAGGAGTAGATGAAATCAGCAGTGAAGTGGGTGTAGATAGAAAAGACAGGGGGCCCCAAGACTGAGTCCAGGGCAGTCTGGAGATCAGTGGGATGAGGGATAAGCCTAGGAGACTAAAAAGGACCAGCAGAGACTAAGAGTTGCAAATTAGTGTGGTAAGTACAGTGAATGCAGCAGACATGGGCCCCTTAACTTAATGTCTTCTTGGCCGGAGTCCTTGATCAGCCTGCTTATTCACCCACCGATCTATCCTGCACTCCTTGAGCATCTACATGCCAAGCACTGTTTTAAGCAGCAGAGGAAGCAATAAATAAATACATTTGAGTTGTTGAGAGATCATGGGGACAACAGATGATAAGAAAACAGGACAGTATCAGCAGTTGTCTTATCTGAAAAATGAGGATCCGTTCCTCCCTCCGGATTGTTGTAGGATTTAATGAGATAAAGCTCCTGAAGCACTTATCTCATTGCCTGCACTGAGACCACTCAGGGGACATTCTGCAATGCCATTTGAGCTCCCTCCTCTTTGCTTGGCAACAGCCCCAGCTTCCATCTCTGCCTCCAGTTGTGCCCTTCTGCATGATCTTTCCAGAGCACTCATCTGAATCACATTAAACTTCTCTGTTTAAACTTTAATTGTGTTTACACTTCAGTTTAAACCCTGGACCTGCTCCAAGTTCTCGTCTGTAGCTTTGTGTACACTGTTTTCTCTATGCTGTCCTCTCACCGATTTTCTTTTCCCCCCTAACTGCCTATGTTTCACAAATTCTTTGAGATGACCCTCAAGAGCTGAAGGGCTGCCCTGCCCTCTCCTAGCATTCTCTTTTTCTCTGTCATGGCTTTTGTTGTTTTGGAATTGCTTGCTTATTGAGGTCCCCAGTAAATCGTAAGCTCCTTGAAAGCCAGGACTGTACAGAGTCTAACATGAGCCTAGCATTGCAATAAGGGCCTAAGTAAACACTTGTTGGATGACTGGAATTCATCTCCTGAGTTCCATGGGATGAATTTGCCCACGTGTTCATAACACAGTCTATGTTCTCCCTTTCCATAAGGATATCATGAGGCTGTCAAATGAAGATGTAGCATATCACCAGCATTTTATCTTGCCATTTTAGTTTGGCCTTTTTCTGTGAAACATCATTAGGGGAAAGTAAAACTTTACTTGGACAAAAGAGGTTTGCTACCAAATTATATAAAATGAATAAACATATCCCTGGAGTGTTTAAGTCAGCAAGTATGGCCATCTATTATTCCACAAACGTTTTATATTATAATTTACTCACTGACCTTTAGCGAAGGAGAAAATGATTTTCTAATAATTCTTAGTTCTGAAGATTGCCACTGGAATACATTCCTTGCTCATAACCACTCCCCTTGGGACCATGGATATACTATACAGTTATTAAAATGACTGAATTAGAAAATCCGCTGCTCTTGGGCTATGAGTTTAACTATAGAAGAATTACTGTATATGCTCACACGAGGGGCAGAAGAAGGGGGTCACATTTGAGATGTAGCAGAGACAAGGCCTTTGAAGTCATCTGGCATCAACAATGACTTGCTCCTGAGTCAAATGATGTGCGAAAACCAGAATTTGGGAAATTTTCATTTCAATTAAGAGTCAGGAAAATGAGTCACTGGTGTTCATTGTAAAGTCATTTATGAGGTCAGGCCCCCAGAACTAGGAATGCTCCTTATCACATAGAAATGAATAGAAAAATCTACCTCTGTAATTTCCATCACTCAGGGCTAGAATATGTAACTAGAGAGGGTGGTCGAGGCCTGAGTTTGGGTCTGGGGGTTCAGAGCAACTGATCAAACTGGAAAACACTGAGCAGGTGAGTGGAGACTCCTGCTGTTCCGAGGAGCACATGTTCGCATTGATTCAAATGTTTATCGCCGCTCCACTCGAGGCACTGCCCAACTCTCATTTATCTTCACAGAAGTTGAGTGGATCTGCAGACTGCAGCTTCAGTTTTTAGAGGAAGAACTAAACCCCAGCAGCTAATCGGTGACAAAACCAGGGCTAGAATCCAAATCTGCTATTCTTTATAGATAGAAAGGCCAAGACTCTTAGGCTTGTAAGTCGCCTGTCAGTTACAACTGGAAGTAGAATACTCCTAGGTTTAGTGGCAGATGACATCAGCCTTGAGGTCATAAGGCTTGGTTTCGGTAGCTGGGGAAGGTCATCCAATAGCTTATGTGATGGTTTTGGAGATGTTCTTATAGTCACCTTCAATTAGCAGTGAGCCCTTCACTAAGCCCTTCATCTTGGGCTTATTGCCCTACTCGCTGTCAATTAACCTCTGGAGACACACTAAGTCTTTTAGAAGGAAGGAAGGGAGCTACTATTTTTTGAGGGCCTTTTATGTGCCAAGCCCACAGGCTGGGCATTTTCCATACATTATTTAACTGAATCATAACAGTGCTGCAAGGTGTTATCTCTCTTTCATAGGTGTGGAAACAGATGCAGAGAGGTTAGGTTTCCAGGGCCCCACAGCAAAGTGGTGGAGCTGGGTTTCTGGGCCACGGCCTTCTGTCTCCACTGGGTGACACTCCCTGTACCTTCTCATTGAAGCCCCTGGGCTAGAGGGTCCAAGAGCATCACTTCAGTTCTGCATTTCATTCATTACTCACTTGCATCAGGACAGATGCATCACTACTAAGCTCTCGGAGAAGACACCAGATGCTGTCTGCTCCCAAGGAGCTTCTACTTTTGGTAGTCTGATTAACTTGTATCTGTGCCTGTAGAGATTGCTCTTTGAAAAAAGCAGCAGGAACATTCTGATAGAAGCCAATGGATGGTAGAGGTGGCGGGAATGCGTTGGATTTGCCAGCACCTGGCCACTGCCCAACCTGCTCTCAATTCTCAGATGATTCAGGCATTGAGCAGGGAAGGTAGCAGAGCTACTGTTGCCTTCCCTTTGGAGAAGCCTGTTTCTACTTTGAAACTTAAGAGATTCATTTCAAATTAGTGGCAGGCCTGGGTTAGTGTGTGCTTTCTTCTGCCATCTTGATTTCATCTCCCCCCCTTCTCCTTTTCCTTTCATTTGAAAAGATGCAGCCCCTCAGAGCCTCACTTTCCTGATTTGCCAAATAGGGAACCTAATGTACAAGGCTTTTGTGGGGCTTAGAAAAACATGTCAAGAATCTGACATAGATCTCAATAAACAGCATAATACTTATCTTTTGTCCCAGTTACAAACCCCCATTCCTGTACTGCCCAAATCTCCATGATTCACAAATTGGGACCCTGCTGCTTCTGCTCCATGGCAGACACCTTGCTCCAGGCACCCTCCTCTACCACCTCCTTCTCCTTATGGCCACTGGCTTTTAGGAGACAGACATTGCTTAGCAGGAAAGCTGTCACCTGCTTTCTTTTGAACTATCCCAAACTTGATTCTCTTTGGGCGATGCATACACCCACCAAGTGGTAAGGAGGACTGGGAATGAGGGGAGAAAAGACCCTGGGCTTGTTGCTGGGGCCAGTAGCTTGGGAGTGTGGTGGTATGTGTGTGGCTTTGGCTGTCAAGTGGATCTAAGTTCAACCCTGGCTACACTGACTTTCCAGCTGTGTGACTTCAGCAAATGGGTTAATCTCCTCAAGGATTCACTTCCTAGGGAGTCTTTAAATTTCCCCGGGTGATTCCAGTGTGCAATGGAGGTTGAGAGCCAGCGCCTTCTACTCTCACCCTTGATGCCCAACCAAGTCATTGCCAGTCTCCTCCTTTAGCACAGCCCATGGTGCTGCGATGTCTGCCGATGCAGCATGCCCCTTTGTGCCTGCTCTGCCCATAAAATTCTCAGGAGCTTGCTGGGCAGCACAGATGTTTGGTGTGCATATTAACACAGCTGTGGGGATCTTTCCTGCTCAGGTTTGGTGGCTAAGTTATGTAACAACTCTGTCAGGATGATCACCAATCCCTCTTACAGGCACTGCTTTCTCTGTTCAAGTGTCTCACCTGTGTGTGCTTGTGTTTGCCTTTTAGCTATTACTGTGATGATTCCCACTGTAGTAGACACTGCCAGCGACCACCGCAATATCCAATCTCCTCCTTTTCCTCACTAACAACCCCTGCATTGTTGGGGGCTGCAGTGTGCTCAGCTAAAACTAACAATTGCAGCCACATTTTCCATCCTCCTACATAGGGGTGGCCAATGAGCTGTATGCAGAAGTTGTGGGGTGGAGCTTCCAGGAAAGCTCTTAAAAGTCTGCCTTATTCAGCTAGACAATGCTTCCGTCCTATGGTCCTTACCATCTTTTCTAATGCCTGGAATATGTGTATGCTGGAGGGTGCTCCAGCAGCCATTTTGTGACAATGAGGCAATCTTGAGGCTAAAAGCCACTTCCAAAGGATGGCAGAGTAGAAATATAGAAGAATCTTGAGATTTCAATGATATCATAAAGCTACAATTCCAGCTCTGTACTGCCTATCTCTGAAGTTCATGTTACATGAGGGAAAATTCAACCCCTGCCTCGTTTAAGACATTGTTATTGCTGGTCTTTGCTACTAGTTCTTTAGTTCAATTCCTAACTGATACTCCCCAAAACAAACCTGGTGAATAACAGCAATTCAACAAATGTCACCGACCCCTGAATCTCTGCCTCCTCCACCCACTCACCCCAGCTACAAACACTCTCCTGATGAGTAACCGGGCATCTAGCCGTAAGGTTGCTGAAGCTTCGTGGAATCTCAGAAAGTCATAAAGCTACTAAACAAGTTCACAAACAAGTGATGCATAGACCACACCCAGCCCACAGATGAGTTCTGTGTGGCTCACACTTATTTTTTAAAACCAGGTTTGCTGCCAACACTTCAAAACCCAACGATTTTGCGTGAAAATCCAGATTTCTTAGAAAATCTGTGGACCCAGGGTCTTCCTTTCTGCCTGGCAACAATCAGCTGGAACTCAGCAGCGGTTGCCCCTGAGATGAGGCACAGTCCCTACCCCACTCACTCATGTCACCTGTATGGCTTGGAAGGCATGTGAGTTTGCAACCTGCTCAAACCCACACCCCAGAAACGGCCTGCTAAAATGGGATTTCAGAATCCACTTGTACCTTTCTTCTTTCTCAGTCTCCCCTGACTCAACACAGCACACTGGCATTGTTTTTTTCCTCTCAGACAACTGAGCATGCACTTTTGAGAATCAGAGAGAAATCCGCCTCTCAAATGTCAGAAAACAGCTGATGCTGCCTCTTACTTGGGGGCCTCTTGACTTCCCACGTGTCTTACTGCCACTTGAGAGGGAGGGCTGCAGGCAGGCAGGCTCCCTGGGGAGCAGCTGTTGGGATGCTTGATTGAGGCCCTGAGACATCCAGAGGACAATTAAATTGGGTATTGAATATGAATTGCTTTGAATGGTTTGTATTACCACATTGTGAGCTGACTTTGGTTGTAAAATCTGACTCCATCTCTTGCTCTTACTGTGGTGATGAGACAGAACTTCAAGATGTCCTAAAGAGCAGGGCTTGGAACATGCATATTAGCTCGTCTGTACTCGTGAAGTCTGTCATCTGATACCCGCGCTCCTCCACTGTCTGAACCAAGTTAGAAGCCCTGATTAAACCTCCGCGGCTGCAGTCGCCACCTTCCGCCGGGGTGACCCCATTGGAGATGACAAATGAAGGATGTCTTAGTTCAGCCTGATGTATAAGTCTTCACATCACTG
This sequence comes from Pongo abelii, assembly GCF_028885655.2. Classification (NCBI taxonomy): domain Eukaryota; kingdom Metazoa; phylum Chordata; class Mammalia; order Primates; family Hominidae; genus Pongo; species Pongo abelii. Next base: position 97,300,406 of record NC_071995.2, read on the forward strand.
GTCGTTAACTACTCTTGGAAAGTTAAATGCCCATGCAGGTTTTTTTTTTTTTTTTTTTTTCCCCCAAACATAGGTCTCTGAGGTTTTGGGGAGAAAAACAAAAACTGTTTTTAATAATAATTTGTAGCTATAATTTTTGATGAGTTGCGCACCGAGTGCAATATGTTGGCTGTAGAATGACCATCTTTGCAGAAGCAACTCTAAGGAAAGTGATGCCACGCTAAGCACAGAGTGAGTTCTCAATAAGTAGACCGACTTGAGCAGAAGACAGAAACAGTTAAGTGGAGTTGGCATTTCCCTGGTTGGCACCAAGGTCTCAGGGTTATTTCAACCACAAAAATAAGTTCCAGCTCCCAGCTACTAACGGAGACACAATATGCGGCATGGTGACGGTCAAGAGGCCTGAGCAAGTTCAAAGCACCGTCTCTGCCTGCTTTGGAACCGGTTTCTGTGGGAAGCAGGACTCTGTTGCTGGGGCAGGCAGATGTTTGGGTCCATCTGCCTAGAGGCACGGACAGCAGTAAATGTGGGGCTGGCTGGCTGGCTGTTGGGGAGATAGGACTGGAGTATGGGGCGGGCCAGTGGGGCCCTGCTGCATGTAGACTCTGTGCTGGCTGTGTTGGCTAGTTACCCAACTTTATTTCAAAAAATGTGTTTCGAACCTTCCGATCGACTAGCCTATCTAAAAAGAGAACTTAGAAATGTATTTCTTTTTAAAAAAGTCCTCTTCCTATGGATTTCCTGAACATGGCCATTATATTCTAATTCTCTTGAGGCTAGATCACCTATCAAATTTTCATTTCTTTTCAGAAGTAATTAGGAGTGATGCTACCTTGAATCCAGGTGTGAATTTTTATTGATTTTTGAGGATTTGGCCACGTGTTCCTTTATCCAAGCCTGTCTTCTGCTCCATCTTATCCAAACATCGAACCAGCAATATTCCCAAGTATTCCAACTTGAGAAAATCTTGTGTGTCTTGAGAAAAATCATTTCCATGACTTATTAATGAACTAACTAGGGATAATTTTCATAGGGTTCATTCACTCAAATTTATCATAGAATACAATTTAATAAGAAACAATTAAATGGAGTAATTGAATTCAAGTCCTTTTTTGAGTAATGTTAGCATTCAATGACCCCGCTGCCCATGGTTACTGAAGTTATCAATGTGTCAAATTTCCCCTTGAAGACAAATCAGCTGCAAATCTCTTCGTCAATGCGTGGGCCGACTCTCATCTGCCCCCTGCAGGTTTAGCCCTTCCTTTTCCCTTCCCTGCTCTGGTCTATGGGGCTGCTGTGTGTGTAGAAAAAAATGAAAGGACTGATGACCATGTAGATAATGTTTTTCCAAACATACCATCGATGCTGTGCTACAAAAGTGATCCAGTTTGGTGGTCCTTTCTCTTTTAGAGATGCCTGTTTTGACAATTCCTCCTTACAGTCTGCTTTAATATTTAAAAGAAGGCAGCGGGGGCTTTAGGTTAAAATGAAAGTTTCAGAGGCCTGTGTATCTTTCTCAGACTGGTTGAACTTGGAACTGTGCAACTTTTCTCAACAATTTTGCCAATTAAAAAAGTCCCTTTAGCTGTAGATGCTGAGAAGGCTGGGCCTTTGGTTCTGCTCCTAAACGGGAGTGGGGAAGGTGCTCACAGAATGATGCCAAGCACCACTGCTGTACAACTTCTGTTTTATTTTTGTGTGCTTTTTTTATAGGATATAAATAATGACAAAAATTACAAAATTTATAACTGGAAGCCCAAGCTTATTTACACATATGCTTCTGTTTCAGCAAAGCTCCTATTAACTTTGCTCCTATACAATTGCCTCCTGGTACCATATTTTAGTGTTATTTAACTCTCATTTTGCTACATACATATCAACAGTGAATAGGCAAAATATATACAAGGAACTGTTCAGTTCAAGTAATTTAATATTGTATTAAAATTCTTCAACACTGAACTAAAACCGTATACATTTGTTAGTTTGAAATAAAATGTAGTTATTCTTCAAAACTCACCAACTGATGAATGTAACTGATCATCTCAGTTAGGTTTAAAATAATATCAGTTAATAAAAAAACATGAAGACAATTCCACAATTTATCAATATCGCTATAATGAACTTCAAAATGATTCACAATATGATTGTTAGAACAATATACATTAAAATGTTATTTTTTTCTATAATGATATTGGTACTGTTTATATAATTTGATTCTACATAAATATACATTATGGTATCATACAAATACTCCACAGAGACATTAAAAAATTAAAATACCTTAAAGAAATGTAAGTAAATTTTATTTAATCAAATAGTAAGCAAACTTTTTTTTGTTTGTCTCAAGAAAAGTTTTATTACTTTGGAATTTCTTCTTTTTTTTTTGTATTTATTTTTTCTAGAAAAAGAAATTTTTGCAATAGAATTTTATTAACACCTTTCTCAAACAAGGTTTCCATGACAGAAATCTTGACAGCAGGAGCACTAGATTTTTTTTTTTTTTTTAACATGTTCTTTAAAACACTGTGAAGATTAAAAAACAATCTTGGCAGGCTGATGGCTGCGTCAGCACTTCCGGGCCTCCTGCTCTAGGGAGCATCACCAGTATTTTGCCACCACTGAGCCAGTCCTCTTGGTAGTAGCAGTGGAAATTTAATTATTTGAAATGAAACCAGAAACATCCCTCACAACTAACCTAGTTTTCTTATCAATGCATTAATGAAACATTCTTTTAATAAAAATATTTAATACAAGACACATTTTGCTGTGCATAATAAATTCCTCTGTTTTGAATCATTCTTTCCTTTTGAACCAATCATTTGGTTGAAAGGTTTTCTTTCTCTGACATAGGTGATTACATATAAAATCCACAAATATAGAAATGGGGAAACAGAATCTCCTGGCAATCATATCACGGGAGTTGTTTTTGTCCTTTTGCATTAAACGATACTCAATGATAGAATGATTTTACAGATGCTTTGGAGGTGGGAGGGGTAGTGCTGCTCTGATTTCACCTTTAAAACTGCTGACAGTGAAAGCATACTTTTAGGCAGTATTAGAGATCCCCTTTACTTTTTTTTTTTTTTTTTTTTTTTTTTTTTAAAGAAAAGGTATTATCCCCAAATGAAGCAAAGCAAGTACTGGGGCGGAGTCATCAGAAATACCTTGGGAGGTGGTGGGGGGGGGAGTCGGGAGCATCAGGGAAAACCCATCTCAACTCACGCCTCTCAGGGGTTGCGACTGGAAAGTCTTGCGTTTTCCATCACTGGTGCAGAAAGAACTTCCCCAGGAATGGCCAGTGGCCTTTCGCCCGTAACAAGGCCGCACGCTCAGAGCAGTCTTCCTCCTGGGCTGGGTGGACGCGGAGGCGCGAAGGAAAGCCTGCTCCGGGACTGCTTGGCGAGCAAGGCACCGCGAGGACAGGAGGACGGCGAGTATCAGAAAATCGTGGTTTCATACTTGGTATTAATGCCCCTCTTGGCTTCTTGGCCCGGCTCCACAATCCACGGTAGATTGGCCAGAGTCTTTTGCTCAGATGGGTCGATCTGCTTTAAAACAGAAAGGCTGATGCCTGTTATACGGTCGCCGCGCGGGTGCGCGCATGCACGCGGACGCCGCTGGCGAACCCACACGAGGCCCCTCGCCCCAGGCGCGGGGCGGCGATGCTGGTCTAGGCGGCTCGCGGGCTCGCTCTTTGGACACACATTTACCGCATACCGACTCTCTGCAGGGCACCCTGAGGGTGACGGTGAATAAGGCACAGCCCTTGCCCTTGTTCACACAGACGGGGAGCAGACAGAGGCGGATTTCAGTGCTGAGAGGTGAGATACGAGGGGAAGAGAGGGCACCATGTGGGCACACACACCTTGGGAGCCAGGGGGGCTTCCTGGAGGAGGTGAATCAGGCATGCCACTCCCCGGCTCTCACTCTCCAGTGGTTTCCATCACAGTCAGTCAGAACAAAACCCGAACTCCTCACCGTGACCTCCAGTACCCCTGCCCACCTGATTTTTCTGCTGCAGCCACATAGCTTCCTCGCTGTTCCTGCCCACCAAGCCCACGCCCAGGGCCTCTGCACTCATCATCTGCTCTGCCCGAGTTCCCTTCTCCAGACATCTGCATGCCTCATGCCCTAATGCCATTCAGGTCTCTGCTCAAATGCCACTTCCATTGGCACCTGTATTCCTAGAAGCCTTTCCTGTTTACTCCTACAAAAAGCACCCCAACTTTTCTGCTCTCCTCTTCTGCCTTATTCTTCACAATACTTATTGCCACTATGCGTCATCACATATTTATTTGTTCATCCTCCACTGCCATGTATGCTCATGGAGGCAGGATTTTGTCTGTTTTGATCACTGCCATTTTCTCCAAAACACAGAAAAGCTCCTGGCAACCCCGTAAATAATAGGCACACAATAAATACTTGTTGAATAAATGGTATCGAAAGAATGAGGTAATATTTAAATGGACAGCCGAAGGACCAGCAAGTATTTGCCTGAAGAGTGGAGGAGGGGGCATTTGAAGTAGATGAAACAGCACATGCAGAAGTCCCAGAATAATCTATACACAGAATGAAACAGAGCCTCATCTTCCACTATATACAGAAACCAACTCAAAATGGATTAAAGACGTAGAGGGAAGACCTGAGACGATGAAAGAACTGGAAGAAAACATTGGGGAAACACTACAGGACATTGGTCTGGACAAAGATTTTTTGGGTAAAATCTCAAAAGCACAGGCAACAAAAGCAGAAAGAGACAAATAGAATTACATCAAGTGAAAAAGCTTCTGCACAGCGAAGGAAACAATCGACAAAGCGAAAACACAACCTACAGAATGGGAGAAAATATTTGAAAAGTATCCATCTGACAAGGAATTAATAACCAGAATAAACAAGGGACTCAAATAACTCAATAGCAAAAAACAAAAATAAAAAACAAAAACAAAAACAAAACCAACTCAATCTGATTAAGTAACAGGCAATAGAACTGAACAGGCATTTCTAAAAAGACGACATACAAACGGCCAACAGGTATAGGTAAAAATGCTCAACATCACTAATCATCAGGGACATGCAAATGACAATCACAATGTGATACCACCTCACCCCCGCTACTATTGAATGGCTACTATCAAAAAGACAAAAACTAACAGATGCTGGTGAGGCTACCGAGAAAGAGAAACACTTCTACGCTGTTGGTGGGAATCTAAATTAGGAAAGGCACTATGGAGAATAGCATGGAGGGTCCTCAAAAAACTAAAAATAGAGCTACCATGTATTCCGGCAATCCCACTACTGGGTATATATACAAAAGAAAAGAAATCAGTATATCAAAGAGATATCTGCACTCCCATGTTTATTGCAGAATTATTCACAGCAGCCAAGACATGGAATCAAACTAAGTGTCCATCAATGGACGAATGGGTAAAGAAAATGTGGTATATATACACAATGGAATACTATTCAGCCATAAAAAGAATGAGATCCTGTCATTTGCAGCAACATGAATGAACTGAAGGTCATTATGTTGAGTGAAATAAGCCAGACACAGAAAGACAAATATTGTATGTTCTCTATGTGGAGGCTATAAAAAGTGGATCTCATGGAGATTGAGTAGAATGGTGGTTACCAGAGGCTGGAAAGTGAAGAAGGGAGAGTAGGGATGAAGAGAGATTGGTTAATAGGTACAAAAATATGGTTAAATAGAAGGAGTAAGTTCTAGTATTTGATAGCGCAGTAGGGTAACTATAGTTAACAATAATTTATTGTATATTTCAAAATAGCTAGAAGAATTGTAATTTCTCAACACAAAAGAAAAATATTTGAGGAGATGGATATCTCAATTACTGATATGATCATTACATATTGTATACATGTGTCAAAATATCACATAGCAATAAAAAACCGTCCCAGAGGTAAGGGAAAATGGTCGTTGAGGGGTTGGGGTCAGTTTGCAGGGTGGGGAACAGGAGGGCAGACAACTAAGGGTGAGGAGGTGAGCAGGGGCCCAGTCAGCCTGAGCCTTGAGACAAATCCTAAAATGGTTTCTTCCCTGTGCATACAAATACAACGGGACACTCCTGGGGCGGGGCGGCTGTCTGCTCTCAGGAACGGCCCCAAGGTGGATCTACACCATGGCTGCCTCTTCCTTTGGTGTTTCCAGGTCTGCCTGCCCTGTCCTAGCTGCCTGCTCTTCTCAGAGCCTGGGGTTGTGGGAAGGCCTCTCCCATTTCTCTGGCACTGTGAGCTTTGCAGCTGCCTTCTACCATGCCTTGACTGTATCTCCATAAAGCTGTGGGGAGGACCTCACGTGTTCTTAGGGGTCACTGAATATTTCTTACCAAGAAATGCCCGGGGCTGAAGGAACGAGAATACTAATGCCTGTCGAGGGGGACTGATCTTGAAGCACATAAATAACATCAGTATTATTCACTGTATATTTTCCTATTTCCCTTGAAGGCGTCTGGATGAATATTCTATGAGCTCTTATGCCACCCAACCCTTTGTGCTCTTCTGGAAGAAGCCTATGGGGACCAGGGTAAGGTCAGATAGAGGCACCTGCTGTGAACAGATTTCTTCAGCCCACATGAGAATGAATACAATAGTCTAAGAGATAATCTCTAAAACATTCTGCAAATTCCTGGACACTTAACAGCCTAATCAATCTCAAAGATATGCTTGTGAAATCCATCCACAGGCCCTCATTTCGTCATCCACAGATATTCGCTGAACACCTGCTATGGGCCTGATCCTGGTGGTGACAAGACAGGTGGGGTCCCTGTGTGCATGAAACTTACATTTTTTTTTTTTTTGAGACGGAGTCTCGCTCTGTCGCCCAGGCTGGAGTGCAGTGGCTCGATCTCTGCTCGCTGCAAGCTCCGCCTCCAGGTTCACACCATTCTCCTGCCTCAGCCTCCTGAGCAGCTGGGACTACAGGCACCCACCACCACGCCCAGCTAAGTTTTTTTTTTTGTATTTTTAGTAGAGACAGGGTTTCACCATGTTAGCCAGGAGAATCTAGATCTCCTGACCTCATGATCTGCCCACCTCGGCCTCCCAAAGTGCTGGGATTACAGGCGTGAGCCACCGTGCCTGGCCCAAAACTTACATTTTTGTGGAGGAAGACAGACAATAAGCCATCAGTAACAAACCCTCAATTAATAAATGCTACATAGAATTAAAAGCAGATGACATGCTTGAAGGTGACTGGGTGTCTACGTCAGATTGGGTGGTTAGGACATTCGCCTCTTCAAGTAGCCGAGACCTGAATGACAAGATGAAGTCAGCCATGCAGAAACCGGGGGAGGATATTCCAGGTGTGGGGAGCAGGTGGCATAAAGGCCTCAGGTAGGAGTGAGCATTATATAGTCAAGGAATGGGAAGACCTGAGCATCACAGAGGACTGTGGTGGGAAACTGCGTTCTGGGTACTTGGGGCAGAGGGTGCCATGACTGATCTCTGCTGTGTGGGGAGGGGAGTCTCAGGGAGCTATACTGCATAGGCCTGGGACGAGGTAGCAGTGGCCCCGACTGGAAGAGAGATGGAGGAAGTGGGGAAGAGTGGACGGGATTGAGATATATTTGAGGGGTAGGGTGGATGGGATTTGCTCATGGGCTGGATACAGAGGTAAGGGGAAGACAGGAATCCAGGCTGACTTGTAGACTTTGGGCTTGAGTTGCATGGTGAGTGGCTGTGGGGTGGGGAAGTTGGTGAGAGAAGAGCTTTGAGGGGAAAATCAGGAATTGTGTCCTGGACATGCTAAGCTTCAGATGTCTGTGAAGCATCAAGGTGGAAATGTGAAAGAAGCTGGCCACGTGAGTCTGGAGTTGGGGGGTGCCCAGGGCTGGAGATACAGAACTGGGAGCCAGTGTGTTGGGTTGGGTCAGTGCTGAACGGGAGGACCAGGGGCTCAGAGCGTGGCGTCGGAAGAAAGACTTCAGAGGAGATGCAGCTCCTGGGGATGATCGGTAATGAGTGATGGACACGGGAGCGAATGGCTAGGGCCGGAGGGAAAGATCCCAAAAGTAAACTGTCAGGGAACCGTGAGACCAGATGCTGGAGGGGTCATCCCTGTGGATGTTGATGATGCCAAGAAGGGTGACAGGGGTAGGCCCCCAAAAGAAGACTGAAAACAAGAACCGCATGGTCACAAAGGGAGGTGCCTCCCTGCAAACGTTAAAAATGCCTGCTGCTGTTCCCCCATGACAGTGGAGGTGGGGGCTGGTGAGGAGGAGGAGAGACAGTTCCAGATGGAAGGATTCGGGGGCGTGAGAGCAATGCATTCTGGGGGAGTCCCAGGGTTTCTAGGATGCAATACGGCAGCCGGGGCAGAAACCAGATGGGAGGCTGGTTGGGAAACTTCCAGCTTTTGGATATTGCTACTACCAGAGGAGGCCGCTTTGAAGTCATGCAAGCCTGTTGGGACAGGATGTCTGCAGAGCCTGTGGGAGGGAAGGGGAAGAAATTCCTGGAGGAAGGCAGATGCTGAGAAGGAGGGGCTGCACCTTCTGAACAGGCACCATGCTGCAGGAAGCCTCAGCTGTGGGAGACAAAGCACGCGGGCCATGGCGCAGGCCTTGCATATAGCAGGGCAGCCTGTGCCTCCCGCTTCGTCTAGCTGGGGACCGAGGACATCATCACTGTGTACCTCTGCAAACCTCTCTGGAGGCCAGGGGCTTGTAGGAGGCTTTACCCTCTGATGGGATGGCAGCTGAAGCCTCAGGGAACACTGCTCCCAAGCTTTCCCGAATCTTTAGGTAAGATTCACCAAGAACGGCAGTACCTGCTGTTGAGACCCTTCATAGGGTTGCTGCAGGTGACTGAGAAAGTGGATTTCTCTGGAGGCTCCAGGTTGAAGGAGATGGTACCCAAGACTTGGTGGGAACCACGCAGAGGTGATGATGGACACATGCCAGGAGGAGGCCAACGGAAAGGATGAAGAAGAGGCCCTGGGTTCTAATGGCACCCACACCACACAAGGGCCTGGTTAGCAGCCCCTTTTCCTCCTGTTCAAGGTTTTTTAGAACATCTGTATCTTTTCTACTTACCACGGACTTGCGAATGCTAACGCGGGGCTTGGGGATGGGTTTGGAGGGTTTGTTTTCAAAGCTTTCTGGAAGTGTGGAGGAGTGTCCCCCTTTTCTTGCTTGTAGTGCTAGCTGGTAAGCGACTTCGAATGCCTGTCCCAGGGTTAGGATGATTTCATAGGCTAAATTCTGCAAGAAAAATGAGAAAGCATTTGCTACTGGCACACTGCAAATTAGAATGGGTCGAATGGCTGAGGAACACTGAGGGAAGTGAACTAGGGAGGAACTTGAACTACTTCACCAGAGGCAGCAGCGATTCACTGGAAATCTACAAAGAACAGGACACTCCGGGTCCAACTTAGGGTTTACACCAGGCATTAGTCATTTGTGAAAAGAAAAATCTTAGGACCTCAAATCACTAAGACAAAGGAAAAAGTCAGCTGGGAACTGTGTTGGGCAAACCTGCCTTGCATTCTATTCCTAAATAAGATAGCTACAAAGATAAAAAAGCTACATACCTCCCTCACAATTTGCCCACAAGGAAATTTCCTGTGGACAAAAGACAGAACTTAAAGTCATGCCTCTGCTCATGTGAGATAAATGCATATCGGATTGCTTCCTCTGTCCTGTTGTTTCCCTAAGCCAGACTAAGGCATAAGTGACTATTCCTGTAAATTGTGTATTCAGTGAAAGGCTCCAATCTTCAGAAACTCAAAATAATTCAACTGTTTGTCTCTTATCTACCTATGGCCTGGAAGCCGCCTTCCCACTTCTAGTTATCCTGTCTTTCCAGACCAAACCAACGTACTTCTTACACATACTGATTGATGTCTCATGCCTCCCTAAAATGTATAAAGCCAAGCTGTGCCCTGACCACCTTGGACATATGTTCTCAGGACCTCCCAAGGCTCTGTCACGGGTGCATTTTTTTTTCTTTTTTTTTTTTTTTTTAGATGGAGTCTCACTCTGTCACCCAGGCTGGAGTGCAGTGGCACAATCTTGGCTCACTGCAACCTCCACCTCCCGGGTTCAAGCGATTCTCTTGCCTCAGCCTCCCGAGTAGCTGGGACTCCAGGGGCGTGCCACCACGCCCAGCTGATTTTTGTAGTTTTAGTAGATACGGGGTTTCACTATGTTGGCCAGGCTGGTCTCAAATTCCTGACCTCGTGATCCACCTGCCTCAGCCTCCCAAAGTGCTGGGATTGCAGGCGTAAGCCACCACACGTGGTCCATGGGTGCATCTTTAACCTTGGCAAAATAAATTGACCGAGACTTGTCTCAGATACTTTTTGGTTTACACACTGATAGGGCACACTTGCTTACAGATACTGAGTTAGCCCCAGGAGGAGCAGGCCCCACAGCCCACTGGCCCCAGGAGCCCACACCATTCAAAGCTCTCCCTGTGGGAAGTTGGTTTGCCCCCGAGGCCTTGGAAGGTAAGGGGTTACTACTGGTATTTCTGCTGAGTCCTGGGAGCGCTTCAGCCTTGCCTGTGAGGATGATCCCACACACTCCACAGGAGGTGTTCCTGAGAAGTTTGGGTCTTTTTACCTCAAACATCTGTGATTCAGTGAACATCTACGAAACACAATCAAAATCTAATTTAGGCCTAGAGGACAGGCATTAGTCATGCTGGTGTGGCGGCTCACAGTCGCAGCAGTGAGCACGCAAACAGTGCTCTCCAACAGAGCCAATTCCCTAGCTATTTCTTGAGGCTTTTGCTCTCCCTGTGGGTCCACTCTATATTTTATCATGAAATCAGCAAGAGACAGGAGATTCTGTCAGGCCAGATGCCATGCCAAGCAGCGCCTGGGAGAAAAGTTCTTTTCTTCCGACCTTCAATCAGTCCTTTTCTCAAGACGATTTCTAGTTTTCTTCTCTTCTCCAAATGTGTATCTTTGATTTCTGCCTTTTCTTCCAAGCACGGCTCTGCCTGGTCTTCTCTCACTGAGAAACCGTCACATTGTCTGACCCAAAAGAGGCAGGGTGTCCACCACACCCTGAGGTCACAGAGCATCAGAGAAGCAGATGCATACTGGTCACAGAGCGTTCTGAAGGTCACTGCAGCAGCTGAGAGCAGGCATGGTGTGCCCCAAGTTTTCTTTTTTCTTTTTTTTTGAGACGGAGTTTCGCTCTTTTTGCCCAGGCTGGAGTGCAATGGCATGATCTCGGCTCACTGCCACCTCCACCTCCTGGGTTCAAGCAATTCTCCTGCCTCAGCCTCCCAAGTAGCTGAGATTACAGGCATGCACCACCATGCCCAGCTAATTTTGTATTTTTAGTAGAGATGGGGTTTCTCCATGTTGGTCAGGCTGATCTTGAACTCCCCACATCAGGTGATCCACCCACCTCGGCCTCCCAAAGTGCTGGGATTATAGGTGTAAGCCACTGTGCCTGGCCATCCAAGTTTTCATTCTGATGAATGTCCCTAGAATGTCCACTCATGGTTTCTCAAAAATCACAGAAATGTCATTCTGCTGATGCTGATATTGCAACTAAGCTGGCCCTCTCTGTTCCTGCCCATCTCCACCCTCATCAAGCGCTCTGGGAGCCCGATTCCCACACTGCTGCTGGGGAGATGTGTTTGCATTTGTTCCCATTTGATGATGATGATGGAGAGGAAGATGCAGGATGGTGCCTTCTGAGGCCATGGGGAAGAGGCCCATGGGTTCTAGACCAACCAGATTCCAGATCCATGCCAGATCAATTGTGATGGTCTCAGAACCAAGTGGGGAAAATGCCTCTGAGCTTGAGAGTTGGTTTGAGAGAGGATGTATCTGTCTCCTTTAAGTGAGTTGTTAGGAAATATTGACCCTACAAGACAGACATCTGCCTGCTGGAGGTACTGCACCTTGCACAGCAAGCTGAGCACTTCCTTGCAATGAACACTGAGCCTGTGTTTGCCTCCAGAGATGAGTCAGCCTAGTAAATTAGTAACGCACCAGCAAATGATAGTGGAGGAGGTCTGGGAGACAGCTCTGACCATCACTGCACAAAGAGGGCTGAGCTCTTTCCACTGCCTACACTTGGCACTCACGTCACCGTCAGCTTTGCCTCTTACTGTTTGCGTGGGTCCCCTCTGAAAGGCAGGCGGGGCTTCCGACTTCTGTAGTCTCAGAATGAAGACACAGGCTCTTGGTCTTGTTCATGCTACTGTGGAAGATGGCTGATTCCCATCTGTTGGGGACATGTACCAGATATTCCTGTTCTGGGTGGGAAACTAGACTAAGATGAGGGTGTGAGATTCAGTGATTCTGTAACATGTGGTCTTTATCTGCTGTAACAGTGGAACTTAATGAGTGTGAATTCCTTTACCATTAACCTAAAAACAAGTTACTGAAAGTGAGATCTACTTAAAGCTCCAGTATCTTCAAATGAAAGTAAAAAGACCTTCATTTGAGCAAGTGAGGTTTTTCACATGATTATGGGAAGCCTAAAGGTTTTGGGAGAGAATGTGTTAGAAGTCCTGCCCTTTCATTTTTAATTAGTTCCTGGTATTAGGAAACTGCTCAAGTAAGACACACAGACCAGACTGTTGGATTAAGTTTTTCTGCCTAATGGCTTCTCCTGGTTCCGCTTACATTTTCCTTGACATCTTGCTTTAGTTTTATTTTAGAATGCTTTGTCGAGTTTCTTTTGTGATTATGTATAGTACAGGATTGGACACTGTTACTTTTCCTCTCTTGTCTGCAGCCTGTTTGTGGTACTGATGCTGGATGCCAGGAGGGCCCATGGGCACCGAGATGCACCTTCCAAGTGCTGTGTTGCCCATCCCGACACACCAGGGCCCTTTTGGGGAAACAGATGCTCATCCCATGGGACCTGAGGACACACATGTGAATGGGGAAAGAACCCCCATTTTTTTGTAGGTTCACTTCTCCTGCCTCTCCTATTAACATCCCTACCATCTGAAGTGGGAGGAGAGTTGCTATCATGTACGAGAAGACTCTACTGGGATGAGGCTGAAAATTATATTGTAACATCAGAAGGCTTAGGTGAGAAGCCCATCTTGCAAACCTCAATGATGCTGGCTGGCTCTGAAGAGCCCATGGTGACACCCAGAAAATCTGAAAGCCCAACTGTCTCTGCCTTCAACATATTATCCCTGCAACTGTGGGGAGGCCAATGCCTGGTACTGAGCCTGGCACATTGCAGGTGCTGAAGAAATGCTTGCTTGCTTGCTGAATGAATGAGTGAATGAATATCCACAGGACGAGCTGGAGTAATCATAACATTTCTAGTTAATACTCAGTCTAGCTACCATTAAGGAAGAACTTAATACGTGTGAGAGATGTGCCAAGCATTATCTTTGTTTCATTTAAGTCTTACCACAATCACATGCAGTAGCATATTATCCTCATTTTATAGATGAGGCAGTGGAGGCTCAGAGGGATGAAATAACTTTCCAGACATTACAGAGACAGAAAGTTACAGAACTTGACATGAGCCAATATCTGTGCTCAAAATCTCCTGCTCTTGGCCCAACCCATGTCTACCCAGCTTGTCTCTAAGATGACTGCCATCAACTCTCCCCTCCCGTGCACACCATGGTGTTCCCCTGTTGAGAAGTCGAATCTGCTCTTTGAATCTGGACTGGTTTTACTGACTTGCTTGACCCATAGGATATAGCAGAAGCAACATGCTGAATTTGTGAGGTTGAATCATGAGGAGTCTTGCAGTTTCCTCCTGGGCCTCTAGGAACGTTACTCTGGGGGAATTAGTCATGTAAAAAGTCTCACCATCCTGGCTGGATGCGGTGACTCACGCCTGTAATTCCAGCACTTTGGGAGGCTGATATTGTTTAGCTGTGTCCCCACCCAAATCTCATCTTGAATTCTAGCTCCCATAATTCCCGTGTGTTGTGAGAGGGACCTGGTGGGAGGTAATTGAATAATGGGGGTGGGTCTTTCCCATGCTGTTCTTGTGAGAGTGAATAAGTCTCACAAGATCTGATGGTTTTATAAATGGGAGTTCCTTTGTACACGCTCTACACGCTCTCTCGCCTACTGCCACATAAGATGTGCCTTTGCTTCTCCTTTGCCTTTTGCCATAGGCCTCCCCAGCCATGTGGAACTGTGAATCCATTAAACCTCTTTCCTTTATAAATTACCCAGTCTCGGGTACGTCTTTATTAGCAGTATTAGAACAGACTAATATAGAGGCTGAGGTGGGTGGATCACTTGAGGTCAGGAGTTCAAGACCAGCCTGGCCATTAGTGAAACCCCATCTCTACTAAAAATACAAAAAAAAAAAAAAAAAAAATCAGCCAGGCTTAGTGGCAGGCGCCTGTAATCCCAGCTACTCGGGAGGCTGAGGCAGGAGAATTTATTGAACCTGGGAGGCAGAGGTTGCAGTCAACCGAGGTTGTGTGACTGCACTCCAGCCTGGGTGACAGAGCGAGACTCCATCTTTTTTTTTTTTTTTTTGAGATGGAGTCTTGCCCTTGTTGCCCAGGCTGGGGTACAATGGCACGATCTTGGCTCACTGCAACCTCTGCCTCCCGGCTTCAAGGGATTCTCCTGCTTCAGCCTCCCAAGTGGCTGGGATTACAGGCGCCCACCACCACGTCTGGCTAATTTTTTGTATTTTTAGTAAAGACAAGATTTCACCATGTTGGCCAGGCTGGTCTTGAACTCCTGCCCTCAGGTGATCCACCTGCCTTGGCCTCCCAAAGTGCTGGGATTACAGGCATGAGCCACCGCACCCAGCTGAGACTCAATCTTAAAAAAAAATAGAAAAAAAAAAAAAGAGTTCTTGCCATCCTGAGATTATCATGCTATGAGAATGCCTGAGCTAGCCACAAGGAGAGGCTGCCTGGACAGGAACAACGGTTTCAGCCAGGCCAGCGCAGGCTCAAGATTTGGGAGTGAAGGGGTCTCAAAGACATTGGAGCTCCAGCAGACATCGCATGGAGAGAAGACTCAAGGCCCAGACAGATGGCTCCAGTCGGGCTGCTACAGCATCTCCAGCCATTGCAGGCACCCTGGCTGAGGCCCCAGATGTTGTTGAGCAGGACTGCCACGCCCAGCCCAGATCCCTGACTTACAGAATTGTGAACATAATAAATGGATGTTATTTTATATTTTGGGGTGGTTTATTACACGGCAAGAGATAACTGGAGCACCATGTGATGCTGCAGAAGCCTGGCTGGACCCTCATTCAGACAACAGGAAGATGACCCATGAGCCCAGGGGCTGTGATGAATGCTGCTTAGCCAGGAGGCCAATCCTGGAGCTACCCCGTCCCCTGGCTGCCCTGGCTGTGGGGAAGTTCACTGATCACAGTGAGCACTAAGGTGTCCCATCCCATCTGCTGGCTCAAACCACAGCGCTGCAGTGAAGTCAGCAAAATTATGCTCTCATCTCCAGTTACTACCTCCCTTGGGCATAAATTTAAACTCATTTAATTTTACCTTTATTACCTCACATCTCTCGAATGCTGTAACCTGGCCTATCTCCGACCTTGGCTCCTCCTGTCTCATATAAGCTCATTGGAAGATACTTGTTTTGGTCTTTCTAGCATAAGTCTTTTAAGACACATTTATTATGGCAATTGGTCTGGAGTATTTTCTGCCTTACAGAGACCACCAGTGAAAGAGAGCTGCATGTGTGTTCATGTGTGCACGTGTGTGTGTGTGTGTGTGTGTGTGTGTGTGTGCATGCAGGGTGCAGGTGTGAGGGTTGATTACTGAAAACAGCATACTCTGAGCCTTGGTTTTCTCATCTTAAAATGGGGATAATACCATACGCAGTACCCACCTAACTGGATTGTTCTGATAATGGCTAATAATATTATTTAACCAAATGGCAATACCGGCTAGCATTTATTATTTACTGTGTGCCATGCACCATGCTAAGTGCTTCAACATGGGCTCTTTAATTCAATCCTAACCACATCTGTATGCCGTAGGTCTATTACTTCCATTTTGCATATGAGATAATTACGCTCAGAAAGGTTAAATAACTTGCTCATGAAGTCAGCACCCAGCCAAACTGGGATTTGAATCCAGTTGTTCTGAGAGGCTATACTCTTCTTGACCATTACACCTTAGAACTATACATAAGATAAAATAAAAAAATTCTGTAATCTGCTTTAAAAAGTTTAAAAAACATGAGGCAATTGAGCTTCCAAGTGACTGACCCATCTTGGCTGTGGTGAGGTCACCTACTGGCCCATTGCCTGGGTCTCATGCCCAGTCTGGCTGAGAGGCAGCCTCCAGGCCGGGGGTGTGCTTCGTGACTCCACAGAGACCATCAACACAGGAATTCTTCATCTTTGGCTTCTCCAAGGGTGACGTAAAATATACGAGGCAACTCCCATCCTCAGTAGTGGCTATTTGGGAAGAAGGGCAGGGAGTCCCAGTCCAATGGGGAAAAACCTCCTGGGAAGCACAGGAATTCTCCTCTTCCCTTCCCTTCTCTTCTTCCCCAGGGATTTCTTTTTCTTTTCTTTTCTTTTTTTTTTTTTGAGATAGGGTCTCACTCTCTCACCTAGGCTGGAGTGCAGTGGTGTGATCTCAGCTTACTGCAATCTCCACCTCCCGGGTTCAAGTGATTCTCCTGCCTCAGCCTCCCGAATGGCTGGGATTATAGGCGTGCACGCCTGGCTAATTTTTTTTTTTTTTTTGGTAGAGATGGGGTTTCACTGTGTTGGCCAGGCTGGTCTCGAGCTTCTGGCCTCAAGTGATCCTCCTGCCTGGGCCTCCCAAAATGCTAGAGTTACAGGCATGAGCCACTGCGCCCGGCCTGGGATTTTGATCTTCGAATTAATAACTGCTACATTAGAGGAGCTTAAGGAACCATTGTATCATGAAGATAAATCCTAATGCAATCAGGGGATGCAAACTTGCTTTTCTTGTGCAAGCTGAAGATATGCAGGTCAGCTTATATTTACTGTGGTTTCTTCAAGGCAGTCATGGATATTGAACATCACCACAGATATTTACCAAGCTCCTTCCAAGTGTTAAGGGCTGTGTCCCTGGTGCCAGGCCCATGCCTAGCCTATAGACAATGTCCAGGAAGTGATCACTGAATGACATCGGGGAGTAAAAGGGTCCATCAAGTCTCTCATTACATCCAGAGGAGGCTCATGGAGAGACAAAGAGATCTTCCTCACTGTCCTCCTGCATCCTTGTCCTCGAGGCTATACCCAGCATATTCATCAGTCTAGTATGAGAAAAATTGCATCATAGATGGTGGGCAATCTGTCCCCTAGAAAAAGCTCTAGCCACCAAGGTAATTAATTATTTTAACTGGTACATCACTAAGATTTTTGTTTCTTAGTTTGAAAATCTCTTAGGCACAAGGGTTCACTGATACATGTGCAAAAATATTCATTAAAGTGTTTAAATTTTTCATTATTAGAGGACTGATTAAGTAGAATACCAGGTAGCCATTTAACATGAAAACTGGAGGCGGGTGGATTGCCTGAGCTCAGGAGTTCAAGACCACCCTGGGCAACACGGTGAAACCCTGTCTCTACTAAAATACAAAAAATTAGCTAGGCGTGGTGGTGCACACCTGTAATCCCAGCTACTCGGGAGGCTAAGGCAGGAGACTCGCTTGAGCCCAGGAGGTGGAGGTTGCAGTGAGCCGAGGTCGCACCACTGCATTCCAGCCTGGGTGACAGAGTGAGACTCCATCTAAAAAATAAATAAATAAAGTAAATAAATAAATAATGGGTTAAAAGACTATGTAAAAATATATGTATACATATGCACATAGATAGGATCTATATATATGCATAGAAAATAGCAATATGGATCAAATGTGAATAGTAGTTGTCACTGTGTATTGAGACTGGATGATTTCTCTCTTTATATTTTTGTATGTTTGGAACTTTATTTAAATGAGGATTAATAATTTTTACAGTCATAAAATAATCTTTCCATTTTGATAATTAAAAACAAGAGAAAGTCTTTTGAGTTTAAAATGTCTTATTCTTGCTTTTTTTTTTTGAGACAGGGTCTCGCTCTGTTGTCCAGGCTGCAGTGCAGTGGCACAGTCACGGCTCACAGAAGCCTTGACCTCCCAGGCTCACATGATCCTCTCACCTCAGCCTCTGGAGTAGCTGGGACCACAGGTAATGTGTCATCACACCTGGCTAATTTTTGTATGTTTTTAAGAGACAGGGTTTCAACATGTTGCCCCGGATGTATCTTATTCTTTCTGCATCACCTTGGAGTTCTGAGGGTCTCTTCATTCTCTGGCTGAGAGGGCTGGGAACTACTTTCCAGCAAAATCCGGGACCTCTCTGTAGGTGCTGTCATGGCTCACCTCTATGTGCCAGGAAGCTGCCCATTCATTTGGCAAAGAATCTTGTTTAGGCTCTTCAGTTTTCATACTGGATGCCAATTCTAACATCTTCTCTGTGAGACTTTAAAGTATCAAGCTCTTCCTTTAAGCTGCAACCCTAATACTTCTACTCCAAGTGCGGAGTTGACCCTTTAATAGTCCAACTTCTGCCAAGCCCAAGTGAAAAATGTTGTTATGTGGATATTAACTTATAGACATGCAGTCAATCCGCTCTTGTAGCTGTGCAAAGTTTGATCTCTGCACGAAGTCAAACTGCCTATGAACTTGAACCGTATTTTATTTCCTTTCATAATGATGATAAAGCAGTGGCAGCAGCAACTACACACGATATTGCCTACTACATCCTAGGGACGAGGCTAAGTGCCTTCTGTGCATTGTCTACCCCTCACAACACCTTATAGAGGAGGAATGACCATCCTCATTTTACGTGTGAGAAACTAAGGATCAGCGAAATTGACAACTTGGCCAAGTTCATACAGCAGAACCAGGATTCAAGTGCAGATCTGACTTCAGATTAGCCAGTGTTTCATGCCACTGGGCTATCTTACCTTCATTGCTTTCATGAATGTGCTGGTCTTCTGTGCCTATTTCATTGAGGCACCCTCTAGAACACCATCTTGTGTTTTGGAGATTCACTGTACAAATGTTGGTGAAGACATTATTACACAGTATCCCCTCATGGGGGTCTAGGACAGGAAGTTCTTTCATACTTAAGTCTTATTAAAATATTGTTTTCAGAAAGGAATGGGCATACTTTTCTTTCAAAGAAATATGGAGCATAAAATTACTGCATTTCCCTTTTTGGCTTGACCTCCAGGAAGCTCAGAGCTAAAACCTCAGAGCTAGAGAGAGCTCAGGTCCCATACCTTTACAGAACTCCATGGTCTGTATATTGATGCTACAACTTTTCCCTTGATATGGAGCTTCCTTTTAGTCTGTATTTTCCCTAATTCAGATTTGTGTGTATATATATATGTATTTTCAGACTACTATACCTATTCATGTAGGCTGTCTTCAATCCTTTATGGAATGAGGCATGGTAGAAACACTGTCCATTTGTTCACTTAGATATTTATCCCAGGGCTTACTTTGTTGAACGCATTGCTGCCCAAATGGCTGACAAGGTATGTCAGGCATAAAGCTTCATATCATCTGGCGAATATGACAAAGGAGGAAGGAATCTGGGGAGGAGGCCATCCAGGGAGGAAAGGCCCTCCTGGCCCAGGCTGGGAGGCTGCTCTTTCTGAGTGGACCATTTTGACCTGCCTCGCAGTGCTTTGCATTACCATTAGAAACACAATGGCCACATTTTCATGACTGGAATGGAATGAACAAATGTATTAATTCCATAGCATCAGAGAGCTGCAGGCCCAGACAGGGGTCAGCAGAAGCTCACCCACACCATGAAGAGGGTACAGATGCAGACATGTTCAAGGGAAGGTCTGTGTCTGTATGTGGGAGCCCAGGGCAGAAAAGCTTGGGTGTCATAAAGTACCTCGGGAGGTCTGATAGAAAAGTGTCTATCAGTGAATAGAGGCCATAAACAGAGTCCCTGGATCACCTGCATAGGCCAGCTCCACCATGGGCGACCTACCTACAGCACCTATTGCCACTGAGAAGTGGATGTGGTCCAGGTGACCTGTTGGTCCCTTTCCACCCTGGGAGTTTCAGGATTCTCTGATTAGAAGGGGCTTTTACCCAGTCAACTACAGATTCAGTTTAGAGATGCACGCACAGTTGATGCTGTGCTAAACAGTGGCATGTTACCCAGAGGCCAGACTGCAGGGCTCCATAACCCACCAGCTAGAGCTCAGAGAGGCAGTCACCACCAAGGGGCTGCCCTTCATCTCAGAAAACATCTTCATTCCAGCAATCACCCCCAAATGCTATTCCAAATGGCCAAGCATTTCATCTATTATAAAATGGATTTGTTCTTGGCAATACACGCGTTTGCCATCTCCCACCTTTGCCCGGTGAGTTACTGCTTATCCTTGAAGACTCACCTCGGGCATCATATCTCCAGAAGCCTTCTTTGAATCTCCTTTCCTGTCCTCCCAACCCTGGCTAAGTTAGGTGCCCCTCCTCTGCGGTCCCACAAGTAGGGCACAGCCCTACTTACCATGTGGTATTTATTATGATTTTCTCCTTGTAGGGCTGATTCCCCCAGTTGACTGAGCTCCTTGAGGGCTCTGGTCTCACTGGGCGTTGCATCTGTAGGGCTTAGAATAGGTCAAGTGCTCAAGGAATGTTTGTTGGCTAAACACAAAAAGGAAGTTGCCTGGTAGGTCCCTAAGATAAGTGAACTTGCACCTTAAGGTTAAGAAAAGGGGGACTATGGATGGCCAGAGCCAATTCCTTCCTTCTGTCTTCTCTCCCACAGGCAGACCTGAAGAACAAAAGCTAGACAAGTGCAGATAATGCCACAGGGGGGCTGAAGACACAAGAAGGTTTTTTTTCAATCTGCGTTCTCAGTGGGGTCTCCAGAAAGAAGCGACATTTCTTTTTATGCTATGTTTTGCTTGTACTTGTTTTTTTAAGACCTGGGGTAAGCCTGGTCTACAACTTGCTTCACCCACGTCCTGAGGCAAAAATAACTTCGAGAATATTCCGGGCATATTCACAGACTTCATTGACATCTCTTTAGCTCTACCTATAGTTAGTTCTCTCAAGTACCAGCCAGAAATTAGTCTTCATAGATTGTATAGAAATAAATAGTGCCCAATCACAGCCTTCAGCATTTAGAAACAAACATTAGCAATTCTGCTAAGATGTCTATCTGGGCCAAGATGACAAATCAACTGGCCAAAATGCAGGTAGCTTCTTTAGGGCTAATTTTGGCTAACTAAAAGAGCCACGAGATTCCTTTATCTCCCTAATTATAACAGGGGCAGATGTAAAAAATTTTGAAAATACTAAGAATAAAAGAAAAAATAAAATTCAGCTGTGAAATTCCACTGTTGGGATATGGCTACTGCTAACATCTTGGTGCATTTTCTTTTTATATTTGTATATACACCCAAATACTTTCATTTCCTATATGAATATTTAAATATGAATTTAAAAACTAGAATACTTTATGAGTCTAAAATCATAACATACTTTATGTGCAGTCTCATAAGTTCCTTTTTTGCACAACATTATCTCATAGTTGGTCTTCGCATGCCATTACACGTTCTTCAAAAACCAGATTTTTAAAGGGGGCGAGCATTCCACTGTATCTGCTGAGGTTTAACTTTATGCCTCACCCCAAGTACAGGAGGTTGGGCCCTACTTTGTTAAACCATGACTTGCTTTCTTATATTAATAGCATTCCAGGTTCTCTGTGGATGTCATGCACTGCAGCCCGACACATTGGTCACCTGTCTTCACGGAACCACAGCCTAAGGTGGCTGGCCAGCAGCCCTGTCACACCCATCCAGAGGGACTGGCCTGCCTGGGAGGAAGAAACTTGCAATCTTTATCCTGTAACTTGGCCAGGGTTTGTGCAAAGGCGGTACAGGAGGAAGAAATGCCAGATTTCGACCTCTCCCCTGCTCCTCAAAAGTAAAAGCTCCAGTGGAAGCTGTAGGGAACTCTTCACTAACTTTTTGTTTTTTTCAAGACAGGGTCTCACTGTGTTACCCAGGCTGGAGTGCAGTGGCACGATCTCAGCTCACTGCAACCATCGCCTCCTGGGTCCAAGCAATTCTCCAGCCTCAGTCTCCCGAGTAGCTGGGATTACAGGTGTCTGCCACCATGCCTGGCTAATTTTTTGCATTTTTAGTAGAGATAGGGTTTCACCATGTTCGCCAGGCTGGTCACAAACTCCCAACCTCAAATGATCCGCCCGCCTCGGCCTCCTAAAGTGCTGGGATTACAGGCGTGAGCCACTGCGCCTGGCCTCTTCACTAACTTGTGAGGCATTGGACGTGGGTCACTCACCAGATTCAAACCTTTTAAATTCGAACCCTTGTTGTTTAAATCTTTCTCAAATGGATATGCCTGTTTCCTTGGTTTAGTCAGCACAGCAAATATAAATGGCTTTTCCTTTACTTATTGCAGATGCCTACCTGATACCCTGAGTTCACTATTCTAAACTGAATTAATGAGTTGCCGTGCCTCCAAACCGACCACGTGTTCACACAGACTAAATGTTCGGCTTCCAACCTGTGCGTCCCTCCTCTTGGAGAGCCCACCCTGCTGGCTGCTGGTGTAGTGCCCGGGTGGCATGGATCTGATTTTGTTGTAACTATTTGCTTGTGTCCCTTCATCTCCTGCTGGACCATGAGCTCCTGGAGAGCAGGGATGTGTGTCTAACGCATGGCAGGCACTCTATCAATACAGGAATGCATTTTATATGGAATCTGACTTTTTTCCCTCAGATGTGGAAGCACGCAGCAACAAACATATGTC
Organism: Pongo abelii; assembly: GCF_028885655.2. NCBI lineage: Eukaryota > Metazoa > Chordata > Mammalia > Primates > Hominidae > Pongo > Pongo abelii. Next base: position 97,323,138 of record NC_071995.2, read on the forward strand.
GTGAATCAAAAACCGGGACATAAAGCCTCACACAGGGTCTGACAAGAATATAAGCATCACTATTAACTGCTTCTGCTACTCTCTGTGTCCTCAGCAGCTAAGAGTTATTGAATACCATGTGCTGGAAATATGTATGTGTCACCTTGTTTAATCCTTGCAATCACCATAGGAGGTGTCCTATTATCATCTCTATTTTGCAGATTAGGAGACTGAAGATTAGAGGCATTCTTTTTTATTTTTTGAGTCAGAGTCTTGCTCTGTCACCCAGGCTGGAGTGCAGTGGCGCCATCTTGGCTCACTGCAACCTCTGCCTCCTGGTTCAAGTGATTCTCATGCCTCAGCCTCCCAAGTAGCTGGGATTACGGTGTGTACCATCACGCCTGGCTAATTTTTGTATTTTTAGTAGAGATGGGGTTTCACCATGCTGGTCTGGCCACTCTTGAACTCCTGAGCTCAAGAGATCCTCCTGCCTCAGCATCCCAAAGTGCTGAGATTACAGGCGTAAGCCACTGCACCTGGCCTTTCTTTTTTTGAGACAGAGTCTCATCCTGTCACTCAGGCTAGAGTGCAGTGGTGCGATCTCTGCTCACTGTAACCTCCGCCTCCCAGGTTCGAGTGATTCTCCTGTCTCAGCCTTAGGTTCAAGCAATTCTCCTGCCTCAGCCTCCCAAGTAGCTGGGATTACAGATGTGCACCACCATGCCAGGCTAATTTTTGTATCTTTAGTAGAGACAGGGTTTTACCATGTTGGCCAGGCTAGTCTGGGACTCCTGACCTCAGGTGATCTCCGCCCGCCTTGGCTTCCCAAATGCTGGGATTACAGGCATGAGCCACCATGCCTGGCCCGTGGCATTCTCACCCAAACCATGAAGCTAAGAGTGCAGATCTGGGATTCAAAACCAGACTGATTCTAAAGGCCACCCCCTGATCATGACACTTGACTGCTAGTTATTTACAAGTGCGGGGTGCAACAAATACATGCATAAATGCTGCAAAGCAATCTGTGAAAACAATTTCAGAATGTCTGGTTTCTAACTTTACAAAAAATGGGATCAATTGAAGGCACTGATAATTTTGTCTCCCCACCCCCAAAACAGGGATGAGAAGATCTCTGAATATCCAACCATCTTTGTCTTTGTGGCCTAGTTAGTTCTCAGTGATGTATGCCAATGGAGAGGACATCTGGATAAATGAAACCCAGCACTGTTAATTTATCTATTCTTTTTTGGGAGGTGGTGGTGTTAGTGTAGAAGCACCATTGGGATGGGATGCTGTCTTTTTTATTCCATCAGGGCCATTTGCTCCTCTTAGGAGCAGCGTCCCTCCTGCAGCTGACTTGCTGCTGAGTTTCAGCTGGCTGGACAGGGCCAGGGAATGGCTTCTACTTTACCTGTAGGTTGCCACTTTGTATGCAGAAGAGTAACCAGGGAAAGTGTTCGAGTTCAATTTTTAAGGGCTCTATGCATTGTGACATTTTCTTATATTGCCATTTCTTTTCACAGTATCACAGTCAAATAGGTTGAAGGCTATTTTCAGGTGGAGAAAATGAGAAACAGAATGAGAGAGATCACCTGCCTCCATGATATTAATTCAGTTGTCAGAGGTGAACTAACATCAACAATAGCAAGAGTTCTTTTGCATCTTTAAGTTCTCACTTTGTGGGACAATCTCTGCAACATAAGCCGTAAATATTTTTCTTCAGGGACCTCAAACTACTCCATGGAAGTAATCTCGGCATTTAAAAAAGCGTTCAAGAATTTAAATTTTTATTTCTTTTCTTTTCTTTTCTTTTTTTTTTTTTGAGACAGAGTCTTGTTCTGTTGCCTAGGCTGGAGTGCAGTGGTGCAATCACAGCTCAATGTCTCCCAGGCCCAAGAGATCCTCCCACCTCAGCCTCCCGAGTAGCTGGCACTACAGGTGTGTGTCACCATGCCTGGCTATTTATTAAATTTTTTTTTTTTCAGACATGGGGTTGCCCTATGTTGCCCAGGCTGGTCTTGAACTCCTGGACTCAAGTGATCCTCCTGCCTCAGCCTCCCAAAGTGCTGGGGATTACAGGCATAAGCTAGTGTGCCCAGCCAGGAATTTAAATTTTATTAAACTGATGAGAAAACCAACAAGCAAACTCATAGCAGAGCCAAAGCTGGAAGTGGCGTAGGTATCACTGATTACGACCACGTGGTTGATGCTAGTGTTTTTCTTGCCCCACACTTTGGCTGGCTTCGTGCATATGGATGGGAGAGTACTACAGAAGGTGATCACACAGTCGGCTGACCATGTTTTCCTGCGTTTTGTCACTTCTGTTTCTCCAGCTTAGATCCTCACATGGCCCACGTTCAGCCAAGAAAGCACAGGGAAGAGGGAGCTCTGTCTCCCACACGTCCCACCCACCCCGCACCATGTCTTCAACATTCTCTACGCACTCCTGAGGCCGTCTCAGCCTCGCCATGTGCTGCACACCGAGGAGCACAGGATTTGGGAGTTGCAAGCGAAAAATGAGCATGGTTAAAAATATCAAAGACTGCAAACACATTCTTTTCAGAGGAGTGAGAATTAGCAAGGGTCTGGCAGCAAAGCCATGGCTTTTAATGCTATTAAAAAAGAAGAACACCTTTTAACATTTAAAACTATTGAATGAGGCTCTTCTCAGATATTTGATACAAATCTGATACTCCCATGGAGAATGCATCAAAATCTTTCTATGTTGACCTATATCAACTCTCTATTACTGAGAAATCTAGAGTAACTGAGCAAATAAAATACAGAAGACAACAGTTTTGAAATTACCCTGGTTGTCTCTCTCTCTCTCTCACCTATAGTGGCCTTTTGAGGACGATCACTTCAGCCTCGAGATCTGGTGGCCACTGAAATGCCCGTTCCCTCTCTGGCAGTCCCATTTGTGTAGAATTCTCTCCACTCATTTAAGAGCAGAGGAGAGAAAAGCTGAGTCCATTTTTAACTCTCACAACTCCTAGTCTCATAACACATCCTTCTTTTCTGTTCACCCTACAGTTCCCTCTTCCCCAAGTTCTCACTGCCCAGAAGGTGGAGTTTGGGGAAGCTTTTGTTCTACAGTGGGTGAGATGTGTTCCAGGCCTAGCAAGTTAGGGATATGATTAGAAATCAGCTACGACAATAACGAGAGCATAGACTCCAGAATACAGAGCAGGCCTGGTGCTTGCTTGTCTGTATATATTGGCTTTTTTTTTGACAACACTAATTCTGTTTTGCTCTAGTCTTTTTATTTTCATCTCCCCGTCATTTAAAACTGAAAATATCACAAGCTGAATTTATGGTAGATTCCAAGCAACAAAAACGGCTTAGAGATCATCAAATGTAACATTTTCCAAAATGTGTTCTGCAGAAGGCCACCCCTGAGGGGTACTCTCCAAAAAAAAAAAAAAGGCCGGGCGCGGTGGCTCACACCTATAATCCCAGCACTTTGGGAGGCAGAGGTGGGCGGATCACAAGGTTGGGAGATCGGGACCATCTTGGCTAACATGGTGAAACCCGGTCTCTACTAAAAATACAAAAAATTAGCCAGGTGTGCTGGCGGGTGCCTGTAGTCCCAGCTGCTCAGGAGGCTGAGGCAGGAGAATGGCGTGAACCCAGGAGGCAGAGCTTGCAGTGAGCAGAGATCGTGCCACTGCACTCCAGCCTGGGCGACAGAGCGAGACTCCGTCTCAAAAAAAATAAATAAATAAAAAAGGCTACCATGGCCAAATAAGCTTGAGAAGCCCTGCACACTCCACCCTCGCCTCACATCTGAGCACATTCAAGGCCCTGCAGAGTCCCATAGTACATAAACTACGTTAAGCTCACGTCCTAGCTTCTGTAGAGGGGCTCCAGGCCTCCTTTCCCGGACTACAATTTCTATGAGAAAATGCTCTGAACTTCAAATCTAACTGTCCATAAACTGGAAACTTCCTAGACATCACTGAATTTTCTTGATGATATCAGATAAAAACATGGGATATGTGATAACAGTACATAAAAACATGTGACCCATAAAAGGTCTTTAAGGTCCAAAAAGCAGTAACTTCACAATTAAAAATGTATACATACTTATTCAGCTAAAAGGTTAAATGTGTATTTGAGGTATTATAGGGTCTTCTTTACTTTTTTTTTTTTTTTTTTGCCATTTGGGGCAGCCCAGGGGACTGATTCATATCAAAAGAATTTTAAGCCTTCAAGACTGGACTGGTATTGAACTGCCCTACATAAAGATACAAAATCCATGCTCAAAGAAGCTTTTTTTAGTGCAAGTGAAGCTTGTTGCATCTCAGAATTGCTCAAAGTCCCAGGTCAAGGCTGGTGGCCTTTGTTACTAATTTTGAGGTTTGACAAACTGTTCACCTAGAGAAGATTAAAATGGAGGATCTGTGTAAGATGAAAGTCCTTTGGAACTGATATGAGAATCCTAAGCTAGTAATGTCTACATTAAATCAAACATCTGGATGAAAAGATAAATGTTAAGGCCATTCTCGACATGTTTTTCCAAGTGTATCAGGGATATGACGTTCATCATAAAACTAAACAGTTGACTATTTCTTCCCCCAACATTTCACCTCAGTATTCTGGTGATACATATATATCACACACACATATAGTTAATAAACTCAAGGGGGCAGATAGTCCACAGAAACCAGTTTTAGTTTGATGTGAAAAATGCTTTAGATACTCTGATGAAAGCAAATTATATATTACCTTAAAAACCAATTTTATTGAAAGAAATGCTGCAATACTTAGGAAAAAGGTGGCGTTCATCCTGAAAAGTATGAGAATATTCATGTTGATGTTCAATGCAAACACGATCTAGAGGCAGCAAGGTCTGTGGAGTCAATGTTTTCTTTCTGCTATTTCTATTTTAATGTTTATTTATTGCTTTCACTTTTTCAATCCTTTCGTAATGGCAGCAGGAAAACTTTGGAAGATAAATACACATCTGACAAACCTATCTTATGTCTTTTAGCAGAAAAAGGGTCAGGCTGTTAACTGACGTCAGCAGGCAGGGAGAGAGAGGAGGTGAAGGAACAAATGCTGAACACCTGTTATTTATGAAGCACTCTACATATGTTCTTTCATTTCACTCCTGGTGAAAACCTGCAAGGTAAAAACTCTTGTCTCTGTTCTCTAGCTGTGAAAATTAGGACTCAGAAAAGTCCAGCAACTTCTCTAAGACCAGAGAGTAGAGAGATAGCTGACTTGGGATGTGAACTTTGGTATTCCGTTCTTTCTATGACATCAATCCAACCCCTATAGAGAAAGGTATGTCACATAAACCAAAATAGATGTGAACAGGATGAAATTTGACTGTATAAAGAAACAATCAAATTTTACAAGAATTGCAAGTTATGTTTAAGGCACCAGAAACCTAACACTGCACATCCTTGTAAACCCTGAATGAAATGGCTTTAATCAACACTTTAATCTCATGCAAACGAACGCTTCCTGAGATATTTAGAGCAGTCTTGCAGGGCTTTGCTTTGCAGTCTTTACTGTTACCACAGACTACTTTTATATTACTCTCCTCAAGCCTCCCCAAACGGAAGGTTTTTTTTTTTTTTTTTTAAAGGCCCATGATCATTCTTTCCCATTTTCAATCTTTAAAAACCAAAAGGGGTGAGGAACATGTAGCATGATACAAATGCTCTGAGTATGAGCTGCCTGACTCACGGACCTTAAGCTGGTATAGATTTTGGAACACAGTTGGCCTCGGCCTATAGGTGTTCATCAGAACTGGAAAACATTGCTTCAGGCAGTCTTCTACCCATGACATTGAACTGGGGGCTGGCCTTTCATGAATATATTAATAGGTGATTCCTGATTCTTTAAATATGTATATTTCAAACCCAGTGAGCCAGAGCAGAATCATCAAACTTAAGTGGCATTTTCACATTCTTCTGATTATAAATTATTAACATACTATATCAGAGATATCCTCAAGCAATTTGTACCACCTCGAGGGCATATCAATCTTAAAGAAATATTTGTGATTTCCTTTGATTGTTTCCATTTTCCAAGTTTGTAATATATAAGCTAGTCTTTTAGGTTTAATGACAAGTATGGCTATAAGTGGAAGTGCTGTAATCCCATAAGGATGTCATTACAAGACCAACTTTTTTTTGAGTGAGGATTTCGCTCTGTAGCCCAGGCTGGAGTGCAGTGGCACAATCATAGCTCAGTGAAGCCTCAGTGTCCTGGGCTCAAGGGATTCTCTCATCAGCCTCCTGAGCAACTGGGACTACAGGTGTACACCACCATGTCTGGCTAATTTTTTTTTTTTTTTTAAATAGAGACAAAGTCTCACTATGTTGCCCAGGCTGGTCTTGAACTCCTGAACTCAAGTGGTCCTCTCAACTTGGCGTCCCAAAGTACTGGGATTATAGGCATGAGCTGTGCCTGGCCAAGAGTAACTTTTTTAAAAAATTGAGACAGGGTCTCACTCTGTCACCTGGGCTAGATGGCAGTGGTGTGATCACAGCTTACTGCAGCCTTGACCTCCCAGGCTCAGGTAATCCTCCCACCTCACCCTCTCAGGTAGCTGGGACTACAGGCATGTGCTATCACACCCAGCTATTTTTTTTGTTTGTTTTTTGTTTTGTAGAGATGGGGTTTCATCATGTTCCTCAGGCTCGTCTTCAACTCCTACGCTCAAGTGATCTGCCCACCTCAGCCTCCAAAAGTGCTGGGATTTCAGGTGTGAGCCACTGAGCCCGGCCAAGACTAAATTCTGAATGAGCATATGGGCCAAATCTTGGAGTTCCCAATTACCACCTGTAGGTATCTAATCTGATTCCTATTCAATATAGAAGACTGCAGATTTGTATGAGGCAAACACACCTATTATGCCCTAGTACTTAGAAATGGCTACTAGAGAAACCGACAGACATAGTGAGGGACAAGGAGGCTGTAAGACCTTTACTATGTTTTGGTGCCAGAGAAACAAAGGAATTTCTCAAGTCTGAAAAGTGAAATTAGTAAATGAATAACGGCGGTTGAGATAATAGGTAGGGCTGGTGTTCTAAGTTGAATGGAAGAATGAAAATATCGAAAAATCTCCGAAGAGCCTAGTCTGCCCAAATGTACTTGGTGTTATGAGTGGAACTGTGACTCACTCAAAGTTCATATGTTGAAGGCTTAATATGCAGTATCTCAGAATGTGGCTGTATTTGAAGATAGTGCCCTGAAAGTGGTGATTCAGTTAAAATGAGGTCATTGGGGTGGGCCCTGATGCATTCTGATTGGTGTCCTTACAAGAAGAGGAAATTTGGACCGAGACATCCAAGCACAGAGGAAAGGCGATGTGAGGACACCGCAAGTAGGCAGCTATATTAGTCTGTTCTCGTGCTGCTAATAAAGACTAGGTAATTTATAAAGGAAAGGGGTTTAATTGACTCACAGTTCCACATGGCTGGGGAGGCCTCACAGTCATGGCAAAAGGTGAATGAGGAGCAAAGCCACGTCTTACATGGCAGCAGGCAAGAGAGAGCTTGTGCAGGGGAACTCCCATTTATAAAACCATCAGATCTTGTGATACTTACTCACTATCATGAGAATAGCACAGGAAAGACCCACCCCCATGATTCAATTACCTCCCACCAGGTTCCTCCCACGACACACGGGAATTATGGGAGCTACAGTTCAAGGTGAGATTTGGGTAGGGACAAAGCCAAACCATATCAGCTGCCATATGCAAGGCAGGGAGAGAGGCCTCAGAAGAAACCAAACCTGCCGACACACTGGTCTTGCACTTCTGGCCCCCAGAAGCTGTGAGAAAATGAATTTCTGCCATTTAAGCCCCTCAGTCTGTGGTACTTTGTTATGGCAGCCCTAGCAAACGAATACACTTGGTATGTATCTTAATACTGGGTAAACAAGCCAAGCTAGTGTGCTAATTGTAAGTTGGGCTTTCAATACAGTCCAGGCCCATTCTGGAAACTCTTTAATCTGTTGGAAGGGGGTGGGTACTCACCACATCAAAGGCAGTAAACACGTGACAGTAGTGGTGATTGGACTTCAAATCTTTTGTGATATAGGCAAATGTTGAGAGGTCTTCAGGGTCCTGGGCAGCACAGGAGATATTACGAATTTCATGCTCAGCAATTATGTTCTGGAAGAAATGATATAAATGATCATTGTTTTCCTCTGCGAACCAGCATATTTGACAACCAAGACAAGTAACCTGGGAAGCAGCTGCTTTCCTTCTTTCTGGAGTGTTCTAGACTAGCAACACTCAAAGTGGTCCACTATATTATTTGTGGGTAAATGAATACCAGATCTGGAAGAAATATTTTCATTTAATTAAAAACAACCTAACACAGTCATATCCTGGAGCTGCAGTTCTCACCAGGTGCTGTGCATAGAAGCAGTCTGGGTGGCGGCCACTTTTTTTTTTGTTTGTTTGAGACAAGAGTCTCACTCTGTTGCTCAGGCTGAAGTGCAGTGGTGCAATCTCGGCTCACTGCAGCCTCCCACTCCCAGGTTCAAGCAATTCTCCTGCCTCAGCCTCCTGAACAGCTGGGACTACAGGTGCATGCCACCACGCCTGGCTAATTTTTGTATTTTTAGTAGAGACGGGGTTTATACCATGTTGGCCGGGCTGGTCTTGAACTCCTGACCTCAGGTGATCTGCCCGCCTCGGCCTCCCAAAGTGCTGGGATTACAGGCGTGAGTCACTGCGTCCGGCCTCTACTTTAAAAAATAATAGTAATTACTAAGCATTTGACTGTTTCCATTCCCCATGTCCACCTGTAGCTGTGCAGCACTGCTTTCTGCTAATTCTGTATGGAAGGGAGCATCTGTCGCTTTCTCTGTATGAGAAGAGATCTGACCCAATGAGGCTCTTCAAATCCCTCGCCATCATGCTTGCACGTTGTTCTTATGTCCTGCTCCTCCTCCCTCAGAGCAAGGACAGGTACTGAAGGAAGCAGGCAGGTGGAAGCCTCAAGGCGCTTTCTCCGTGGAAACTAAGGTGCAGGGGCCTGATAAGAGAAACACCACACTGCAACATTCAGGCCTTGAATGCCTTGCTTGATCTGGGCCCTGTGGCTATATTAACAACACTTTCCTAACTACATCCACTGTGTATAATTAGGAGGTGGTGCTGTTGCTACCATTATTATCTTACAGGTGAAGCAACTGGTACTCAAAGACTTTAAGTGCCTTATGCAGAGCAGGTGCTGGGGTGGGACTGAAATTTGGGGTTGTCTGACTGTGGAGCTCAGGCTCTTTGAAATGCATTGCAATGTCCTTCATCGTCTCCACCTCCCTCTTACTGGCTTAACAAGAATTGCGTTATTTCTTCTCTAGCATCTCTTTGTGCCTTCTTCCCTGGTGGGAGAAAGGTTTAAGTACCATTGTCCTGAAGCACAAAATAACCACGAAGCAGCTTGGCTGCAAACTCTGCTAGAAACTTCTTTTGATACATAGATGTGTTTAAAAAGAAAAAAAGAAAAAAATTCACATAATCGTGCAATCATTTTCTTATCTTATAATATCCCATTTATGGTTTTTGCAGTTGTCACAGATCTAAAACCCTCGATGCTTTAGTTATTCTAATTACTTTTTAATTGCGCTGTCTTGAATAACCTGTTGGCAATACAGTGTTCTGTGTACACCCATCAATGCCTAAAAATGCTTACAAAATGTCCTTCCCTGCCAGCACCCCCAGCAAGTACTTCATGTCCCTCACTTTATCAAGCTGAGTGGTTCGGAGGCAATTACAGAATTAACTCACAAAAGAAAATTAAATTAAGACATTTTTCACCGTGGCCTTGTGTGTTGACATTAACATTAACGCAGTGCTCTGTCAAAAAATAACTCAAATTGCAATTGGAATCCCATAAACAAGTAACATTCTATTGCAAGATAAGTTTCAAACTAGAAGGTAATGATCCTCTTCTGGCATCCAGATAGCATTCCTTCAAGTAGAAAACCAAATTAGGGATGGGTGAGTCTTAAAATAAATGTTAAAATGAGAAAAAGGTGCAATGTGAGATGGTGTGGGAGCCTCTGCCATTATCTTGATTGGGGGCAGCCAATACCCTGGGAAGCGTGGGTGGATTTGGTCTCACCTGTCCAGGAGGCACTGTCACAGGAAATAGGTGCTTCAACTTTTACTAAGTTGGCATTTTTGTGTTCTTGAGATCTTTTGCAAGATCTCAAGGTAGATCCACTTCTTGGGAAATGAAAAGTGCTCTGTGATTTTTATTGCACTGAACTCCCTGAATCTTGCCAACTCATGGGATGCCACTCTTGACAATTTCCAGTGGCGCATGGCAGCACTGTGGCCTGGGGGAAAGTTGCAAAGGAGGAAAAGTATATCTTTGGTACTCTCTCCTCCTGTGTCTTCGCTGACCCCTGAATTTTCTGGAGTCCTCTTTCTCTCTCTCTCTCTTTTTTTTGAGACAGGGTCTTGCTCTGTTGCCCAGGCTGGAGTGCAGTGGCACCATCTCAGCTCACTGCAACTTCTCAGGCTCAAGCAATCCTCCCACCTCAGCCTCCTGAGTAGCTGGGACTACAGGCGTGCACCACCAGCCTGGCTTATTTTCTGTATTTTTTTTTTTGGTAGAGACGGGGCTTTGCCACATTTCCCAGGTTGGTCTCCAACTCTTGGGCTCAAGCAATCCACTTGCTTCAGCCTCCCAGAGTGCTGGGATTACAGGTGTGAGCCACTGCGCCTGGCCCAACCCTCCTGTTCTCTATTCCCCAGGAGCCCAGGACTGTCTTTTAGCTGCCCAGGGAGGCCTGACCTCTGTGATGCTCCATGTTCCAAAATCAGCCTCCTCCCTGACTGTGGAAACTTCTACTACTCTGTTCCCATTGTCTAAGCTAGAAGGAAGCTCATGCTAGTTAAAATATTCTATATTCAGGTAGGAATAACTCATCATTGTGGTCATCCTAACTGGCACTTAAAAGATGCTCTTGAATTTGTATTGATAGCCTGGAGAGGCAGGTATTTTTGAACATACCTTTGTGATATATTGCCAGTACTAGAATGGGGTAAGGACCTGGGATGTCACTACTGGAATACTGCCATCACTCTGCATCGTCTACCTGTGCAGAATGGTGAAGCCAGTTCTCTATGTGCAAGACAAATCCAAGGCCAAGGATACTACAGTTGTAGACTGTATGGAGACTAGATGGTAGACTTCCTCCTTGGAGAAGAAGCCAAAGAGGAAGACATTTTCCACCTTGTGTCATGCATTTATGAGTGGCTTTTCCACAAGTTAAAAAGTGATGTCATGAAGAGGTACAGGTGATGCACCTCAGTTGAAAACTGGACTCCTCACATGTTGATCAGCCTCCATTTCAAAGCATGTTTTGAGAAGACCAGAGCTTCAAAAGGCTCAAGAGAAGAGCTGGGGAGGGGCTCCTCCTGCCTCTTCTTGGGGATAGAAATTCTGGCAGCATAGCACCCTTCAACAGGGAGATTGTTTTGCCTGTCTGTTGTTTTCCATCATGGTGAGAAACAGCTGAAGAGGTGTCTTGCTGGTAGGGGTAGGACAGGATTCTTGGGTCCAGCTAACTCATATATGGTGGTTCTGAGAAGGTCGTGTGGTGATGAAGTGATGCAGCCTAGAAATCTGCCTCTCACCACTGCCTTCAATCTGAGCCCCGACAGGTGGGACCTTTCTCTTGCATCTCCTCATCAGCCGGGCTTTTCCTGAGTGAGGAGACTGCAGTGTTCCCTCCAGGGCGGGGCCAACGGTATAGACCGAGAGCTAACTGGTGATGCCCTGTGGGGCACGTGATGCTGAGAACAGCACATGTGCTTAACAGGGCCTTAATTTGTCTCCAAGCTTCTTAGGAGTATTTGCTATAAAAAAACAATGGGAGGCCCACTGCAGTGACTCATGTCTGTAATTCCAGTGCTTTGGGAAGCTGAGGCAGAAATATTGCTTGAAGCTGGGAGTTTAAGACCAGCCTAGGCAATATAGCGAGATCCCATCTCTACAAAAAAACTTAAATAATTAGCCAGGCTTGGTGGTGCATACCTGTAGTCTCAGCTGCTCTGGAAGCTGAGGTTTGGGGATCACTTGAGCCTAGCAGTTTGAGGTTACAGTGAGCCGTGGTGGCGCCACTACACTCCAGCCTGGGCAACAGAGTGAGACCCTGTCTCTTAAAAACAAAACAAAACAAAAAAACCCCCAAACAACAGGCACTTGTTTAGGCAAATGTTCCAAAGTATTTTGTGCCCCCAAAATAGCATAGGCCTTGTTTAAAATTGGCATTCCAAAAACATTTTTAAAAACTCAAAAAACAAAACAACAATGAAAGCAAAAAACAAACCCTGGCACTGCATCATTTTTAATTTAGCCAGATGGGAAGACTGAGGAGGGAGTCAGCACAGGAAGGCAAAATGCAACCTGCTCCTCAGCTGAGCACTGAATGTAGAAACCGTGTCTCCTCTTGAAAGACCTCCCCCCGACTCCCCCAACCTGAAGAAGGGTCTGTTACTAAACAGTTGCAGTCCTCCAGCCTGAATTCCCTGCTAGAGCAACCTTTTGGCTATTGATCAACAGAAGGCTGAGGTGATTTATCTAAAACACTTTAGTGCTAAATCTATTGCAAGTTCCACTTTTAATTCAAGATGGCTTTCTGCTTCCTCCTTCTTAAATCAGGATTAGTGATTCAATTCATTTCCTAAGTTGCTAGGCAATACATTTATGAGCTTATAACTAGGCCTCTAACCCTTTCCCATGAATTCAGCCAAACCCATTTATTTATTAGAATCAAAGGAAAGAAATGCTTCACGGAGGGTTCATCTTTCACAAAGTCTAATGGGGGCTAATAGGAAGGGAAGAGTAATTAACACACAATGAATTATCACACAATGAATCAGTTTGCACTTCAAACTAATTCGTGGAAGGTAGCTGTGGAGTAACAGAAAAAGCATTAGGTTAGGGAGGTTGAAAATCAAGTTTTAGTCATTCTTCATGACCAACAGGCTGAGTGACTGCAGGGCAGCATTGAGCCAAGGGACTGAGGCCTTCAGGTCTCCAGCTGCCTAGGGCAGATTAAACAACCCCCTCTCTGACCAAGGCAGGGGTAAGAGATGCAAGGTTAGGAGAGTACTGTTGAAGAATAAAGTACGATGAAAACATAAAATATGAACAGTAGGCTGGGCGTGGTGGCTCACGCCTGTAATCCCCGCACTTTGGGAGGCTGAGGCAGATGGATTACCTGAGGTCAGGAGTTCGAGACCAGCCTGGCCAACATGGCGAAATCCCATCTCTACTAAAAATACAAAAATTAGCCGGGCATGGTGGCACGCACCTGTAATCCCAGCTACTCGGGAGGCTGAGGCATGAGAATCGCTTGAATTCCAGGCCTAGTGGCCTCTAGTACCTGAAATGGTGAGATCTTTAAATATGCTTGTATATTAAAAGTCCTTTGCTTCAAATCAAAGTGGCCCACTGACACAGCACTGCCCAGTGGGGGAAATCCCTGGTGAAAACAGAAAGCAGGACTCTGGAGTTTATCAATCTGCTCCTTTTCTGCTGTGCTCTTTGCTCTAGAACCAAGTAGCATACACAGGTGTCCTCACACACACTGCTAGAATCTAGGTATCTGGGCATGGTTCCTTTCACACCACAACTTGAGGATGATCCTTCAACTGTGGATCCTCCGTCCCTTCTGAAGCCAGTCCTCTCGCCCTGGCTGGTGGTAGTATTTCTCAGCCTTACCCAGTCAAACTCCACCAATACGGACTTCCACTATTTTCTTTCTTCTAACCTTCTAAACACAATCTCTCTACTTGGGCTCCCTACACAGCAACTATTAGACTATTGCCCTGAGTCACCCACACTCTCCCTACCCACTGTCATACTGGGGGAGATCAGCTACCTTGCAGGTCACTTGGATGTGGACCCTGTATAGCCAGTTGAAATTAACACCCTTCAGTTCCTTAAAAAGCCAGGCACATGTTGTCATACATTCACAGATTGGCTCCACTTGCCACCAACATAGGCACTTTGCCTTTGCTCTAGATTCTGAAAATATGTTGAGGACCACACTGCAAAGACTTGAAAAAATATGCTGACCTTCTTTATTTAGCATCTTTATTTACATAGAAATATCTTTTGCATATCTTTCTGTGCTTTTGCTTCCAAGAGTAGTCATCAGTGAGCAGAGGTTTATGGTTAACTCATCTAATTATTGGCAATTGAAGCAGAAGTATCTCCTTGAGGTACAGGAGCATCACCTTCTGTGTCCCTTGCTGTATCAGTAAGCAACATACAATGGAACCGGCAGAGCTCTCTTTCATTCCTCTGATTGTGGAGAGCGGGTTAGAGAGAATGTTATTAATACAGCTGCCTCCAGCCATACCCCCAGCATCATGAAATGATCACCTTAGGACTGCAGGAACTTCTCAGGGCAAATGCCACTTGTTTAGAAATTGTCAGAATCCAAGTATGCTAAAGTTGTTCATCTAAGAGAGTGTCAAATTCATCCACTGAAAATATACTGCTATTCAAGCTTTTCAAGCATAAATGGGATAGAGGGAGTTGCTCCAATTTAGGGAAAAAAAAAAAAAATCCAGGTGCCAAAGTCTTTCTTAAGATTTAGATACAGCAATAGCAATGGTATCTTTGCCATTCTATAATATGTTCCATAAAGTGTTAGAACTTTTAAAACCAACTGACTATAATTTAAGGATATAATATATATCCTTATATATATATATACGATATATATATAATATATATATTACATAAAATATAATTAAGGATAAAGTAAATTTATATACCAGGAACTAAAGATGCGTCCAAGAAATAAAAAAGCAAATCAATCAGCATTGTTCTTATTTGAGTCTCCACAATTATTATCTGTCAACAACCATAAACAATATTTTGCACAGTTGGAATCACCATTATGCTGATATTATTGGTCAGCAAAATGATGCTGGGTTATATGCTTTTTGCCTGGGTTTCAGAACTTTTTCTATAACTGGGAGGTTGTTTTCCCAAGTAGATTTGGGGAACTTGGGTTTATCTAACTACTGAAACAACAATCTCTTTCGTTACAGAAAACCAATTGGAAAAACTTCCGATTCAGATGCTGGGGTTTAATAGAGACACCGAAGAGTCACTGTCCGTGAGACTTTTCCCTGGTACCTAAATTCAGTTGGCTTGGCCCTAAGTTGCTGTTTCTTAAGTTCACCTGTTTCACGACTTCTGTTCCCTTTCTCCAAAATGGAGGGGGTCCAGGTGGGAGGTCTGGGTGAGAGGTCCAGAGAAAAGCCAGCATTCACCAATGGTGATCACCTCTTTTACCCTCCTTCTGTACTTGATTAGTTAAAGGATGCAGGAATAAAACACATGAACGTTTGGGGTTTTGTGAGGAGGAGTCAGTCAGCTTTGAATTTATGGAGAGGGACAATGGTCACACTCAAGCTTTCTACTTCAGCACCAGGACGCTGTTGTCTTTGTCAAGAAAGGAATGCTTTTTCAGTAAAATGCAACCCCGCTGACCACACTTGGCATCACAGCCCACAAACTATTCCCACTGTGAGGAAGAAGTCACAGCGGGGCCACAGCATGGCCTGGGCTGCTTTTCTGATTGTGTCTCTTAAGAAAACAGTACAGCTAAAACTCTCTCCCATCTCAGAGGTTGGGAATTAAATGTAGTTATAAAATTAAAAAGTCAGAAAATTATCAACAGAAAAGACACATATATATCTCTAGATAAACAGAAGGACAAATGTTCCAGCCCTTTATCTAGTAACATCTCTGATGGAGGAGTGATGACATTGTTGACTTTTCAATCTACAAGTGATTTTTGTTTTCTGTTTCAATGTTCTCCAGATCCAAAGGGACATGCTAGATAATAAGTGGCCACAGTCTATTAGAGAAAGCATCATGACAAAGTGAAAGCACAATATTTATAGAAACCCCAGATCAAGCCCTTCCCCCAAATGGTTCCTTTCTGTATGTATGAAAGTGTATATGTGTGTGTACATGAGCGTGTATCTACAGGTATATGTAGGAAGCATGAAGGTTGGGGGAAAGGGATGATTAAAGTGAGGAATGCTGGGTATTATAGGAAGCAAAGGATTTTAGAACATACACTCAGGACTGCATCTGGTGTCTAAACCAGAGAGAGGTGTGGTACTTACCTTATTTGTTGCATCAATAAATTTGACTCCTTTATATGAGACAGAAAGAATAATAGTAGGGACCTTCTTCATTTGCTCTGTAGACTTCTGAAATTAAAATTAGAAAGCTGTTAGAGCAGTTTGTGTTGCGTGGCAACTGAAGCACATAATTTTTCCTCCTGAAAGATAAAGATGAGCTCAAATTAAAAACAACACACACACACACACACACACACACACACACATATCAGATACACACCACGCACACTCTAATTTTAATGTCTGCCTCTCCGCTCTTGGGCTTAGCTATACTTCGGACTTATAAAGTTTTCCCTCTTGCCCTTGAGGATCTAAAAAGAGTATGTTCCGCTACTTTGTGTGGATGAAGGAGTATTTCTTTTCCCTGACGCTAAAGGGTGAATGAAGAGGTCTGTCTCCTACTGCAATTTCAAGTGACCATTCCTTTCACAAGAGTTAAACCACGTCGGACTTAACTCCAAGGGTGCATTTGACATTAACAAAATACATGCACCCCCCTTTTCCTAGTTACCTTCATTCTTCAAGGCACAGATAATGCTTGGGTGTATACTTAAAATAGGGATGTAAAATATATCACTATGTATTGTTTTTGAACTGGACCAAATACATAAATGCTGATATTATATTTACAGCAGAATCACTTGTGACCACAAGTGATGTAATGATGCTCTAGAACAATGAAGCCCTCCAGGAGCCGTCTGGGTTTTGAGCCACAGCAAAATGCTGGACAGCCCAGGTAACCTACTTTATCATTTAGAGCTGCTACATTCCCTTAGGCCAAGTTCTTGTGATAGATGTTCACACTGGCTGAATGTGCTTAGAGTTTGCAGCTTGTACAGTTTTATGCATCTGCAAAAAGTTTCTCTATAATTTAGTATGTGCCTTTCCTGTTTAGCTTTATCATTCATCACCAGTCACCAGCAGTCTGTTTACTTCATTGCCCTCTATGTATACTACTAATAATCACACTAAACATCAAGAAGAACCTACCTGACAGTTAGCCTGGTGGATTTTCCAGTTAAGACAGATGGGAACATAATAGGAGAGAAAACATATAAAAGGTGAGAGAGAGGAAACCATTTCAATAATTCACCAACAGTATAAATTCATTAAAAAACAAAAGATGCCACAAAAGAATAGGCTTCAGAGTCATCAAAGATGCAGTGCCACTGTTATTTTAGAAATGCTGCAGGCTTTCACAGGCCCCTTTCTTTCTCTGTTTCTCATCATCTTGTTTACTGCACCGCACAGTCTTAGGACTGACACACAAGAACCTTCCACTTTGAGCTTTCAACAACTAGTTGTCTTATGTCTATTAAGGGAATCAGGAAAAAATAGAAACTTTCTTGATTTCTTCATTTATATTTCCCAATTTTCTAGTTTTAAATTCTGGAATGCGGCTAGAATTCAAGAAGGCTTTTAATTGGATAGTGTGAGTGAAACTCATTGAACTCAATGATGAGACTTCGATTGCATCTTTTAGTTGAGCTGTGAAAAGGGGTGTTTCACATTTTCCTGATTGTTTTGACACAACATCTTTTTGAGAGTTACTACACCTGTTTCAAAAACAATGGCTTACTAAAAGTATTGTTATTTAATATTTGTTGTTGTATACAGGACGTGAAAAAGCAGCTCTCTTGAAGTGCTTTTTAACCAGTTTTGAAATTCCCTGGATGCATCAGTTTTCCTTTGTGATTGCCAAAAAGAGAGATTATGAAAATAAAATATAAGGTTAGAAACTTATTTTAATGCTTCTTCCAACCACTTCTTAAAAATGTGCAAGACACATCAAAGGCAGGCTAGAGGAAATCATATGCGATGTGTTGATTTTAAGGCAACGCGGTGGCTGAACTCTGTAAAGAGGGAGGGCTGGGGCAGCCCAGGCGACAGTTTGAATAACTGAATGCGTATGTGAAAAATTTTCCACAAAGCGTCACAGTGGATTTTGGTAAATCACCTCACTTATCTTTTGCCATGAATCCATTCTCCTGGACAGATCTATCTGTAATGCGAAGCAATGTATAGCTAATATTCAGATGAAAATCCATTCGTTATTTGTTCAGCAATCGAGTTGTTACTTTAGGCAGCCCACTGTGCTTGTCACTGGAAAAGCTCGAGTCTAGTTCAGGGATGGCAAACAGATCTCAAACTGTGTGCAAACACCACTCTGCTGAAAGTACTGTGTTGAGAAAGATTCTGAGCTGTGTCTGAGCTCAGTAGAAAAGAGGGCTGGAAATGATGTCTGCCATGGGAGAAGAAGAGGAAGAGGCAGCCCAGGGGCTACACATGAACATGCCTGCTAGGTCTGATAGGAAGAACAGCTACAATTACAGTGTTGACAAATGTGACAGGAGCAATACGAACAACATGCCTCCAGGATAGTGAATAAAAACAGCCTTACTTTGCATGACAGTGGGGCCAGTCTTCATTCATTCATTCAAAAGACAATGACGGCCTTGCTAGGGGTGATTGAGCTGACTCTTGATGAATAAGCATTTTCCAAGTGGCAAAGAGGCCAAAAGAGGCTGTTTTAGCAGGAGAACTAATACATGCACAGAGGCCTAGAAATGAGAATCTGGTGGGTTTGGGTAACTGGTGGAGATGAAAGTGGTAGAGTAGGTTTGGAAGGTTGTGACTTACTCTGCCAAGTTAGGGTCCATTGGAAGCTTTTCACTAAAGAGTGACACAATCAGACCTGTGTTGCAGAAAGATTGTTCTGGTGGTTGTTTATGAATGAGGGACTGGAAGAGCTAGAGGCTGGATGCAGGGAGTCAGGAAGTTATTGTGCAAATCCAAAGGAGAGAGAGACCCTAAGCCCCTGAGTTGAAGTAGAGGCATTGCAGAACAGGAGGAGGAGCCACAATGTCGATGAGGAAGAACTGAGAGGTTCTGTTGATTGATCTGCCATGGAAGATGAATGGGTGGGAGGATTCCATACATGAAGAAGCCACTGAGATAAGAAATACTGGAGGGGAAAGTGTTTTTGCATAAGCATAATGGAAATGCTTTCGCACATGCTCAGTTTGATAAGCAGGTGGAGATATCCAGTGGGAAATGAGAATCAGATCTGGAAATCCACCAACATACATAGGTGGCCAAGGAGACGGGAGCGGACAAGGAGGTTTAAGGAGTGAACAAGAAAAGAGGGAAGGACACACCTCAGGGGAAGATGAAATCTCAAGGGGTGGGGCAGAAACAAGAGCTAATGAAGGAACTGGAATTGAAGTTGGAAGGTGCCCACAACACAGTTATCACAGAAGCCGAGGAGGAGAGGGCTTAGAAGGTAGGAGCAGTGCCCCATGCCATAAGGACTAACAAGGCCTAAAACAGTGTGCCTACCACAGTGGCTGGCTCACACAGGAGCTGCTACTTTCATTGGGCTTACTGGGTGGAATCCCTGGCTTTTCCAACAAGAAAAAATTGTTGCTGATTTCATTAAGAGTAGCTTCAAGAGAATGGTGGCAGCAGCTGGAGAGGAGAACACAGTGAGTTGTGCAATGGATGCCAGTGAAAGGAAGCAGAGAGCTGGAACAACAGGCAGGTCAGGACACAAGCTCTTGAGCTGACATGAAGGCATCAGTGGTGGTTCCTGTGACGGTACAAAGATTCCACATCAGATGCTCGGCCAAGTTGAAGAAAGAAAAGAAAAGATGAAGGATAGTCATTTCTTCTTCTTCCATGGGTCCCAAGAATCTCTGCTCTCCTAACTGGAGGCAGCACTGTGGTGTCAGTGATGCAGGCTGTGCACAGGCCTCTATGAATGGCAGTGTTGGGGGTGGCCATGCTTTCCAATCTGGAGCCCAAACTGTACTGCTCTCTCCACCGAGTCATTTGACAAGAAGCTGATGGATCCTGACCAGCCACGGAGTTCAATGGGAGGGTGGGAAATCTGGGTAGAGCCCCTCCTTGAAGGCATTTATACTCCCTACAAGAGATAAGAATCCATCGTCTTTTAAAGGGGTTTTCTGATGGTGTACTTTGACAAGAGTTTCCAAAGAGGTCTTTTCATACATAATTTTAGCAAAAGATGAAAATGCATAGAAAGAAGGCAAAGAGGCTAGGCATGGTGGCTCATGCCTATAATCCCAGCACTTTGGGAGGCTGAGGTGAGTGGATCACCAGAGGTCAGGAGTTCGAGACAAGTCTGGCCAACATGGCAAAACCCCGTCTCTATTAAAAATAAGTAAATTAACCAGGCATGGTGGTGGGTGGCTGTAATCCCAGCTATTCAGGAGGCCGAGGCAGGAGAATCACTTGAACCCAGGAGGCAGAGATTCTAGTGAGCCAAGATCGCGCCACTGCACTCCAGCCTGGGCAACAGAGTGGGACTCCGTCTCAAAAAAAAAAGAAAAAGAAAAAGGAAAAAAAAGGCAAAGATCAAAGTTATTGAGTCTTCAGGGAGTCTAATCTGGGAGGCAAGAAATCTAATAAGTGCCCACTTCATTTCATGAAGGCTTTATAGGCATCAAAATGTGAGCACGGGGCTTCAGTCCAATCACAGGCAGTCAAAGTCCCTCCTTCCCCATTTTCTCTTCAGTGTTATGATCATCATTCTTTTCTCCTTCCCAGGGACGAAGGTGCCTACTCTGAACATCAAGTTACTGAGCACGTGCTCTCAGGCAACACTGGTTTCTATGACCTATCTATCTGCATGCTCTGCTGGGTGTCTGTATAATTAATACTCCCATATGTTTCTGTTAAAAATTCAAGCTTTATTGATTTGTATAAACAGAACTCTCTACTTCAGGCCCATTTCCCCAGTGAAAGATGCTCAAGGCGAACCTTCTGTTATCGTTCTCTTTCGTTTCTAGTTGCTTTTCCCTATGCCATGCTCTTTGTGGCATTTTTCGGGTTTCCCAATGTTCTCAAATTTACCCCCATTCAGAGCCAGCTTTACAGAAGAGACTAATTTGTAATGGAGACCTCTGAGTACCTAAGCAGCTAAATACTCCTGGGTAAGGCCCCAAATTATTTTAATTTTTACAGCATCTTGCTCGCCTGCAAAAAGCATTATAGTGATAGTCAAATGTATTTTGTTCACAATTTCCCAAATTAAGAGGATCATACTTTTATTTTTCCAAGAGAAATGATATTTAGCTATATAGAGATGTTACGTTTCTGAAACCTAAAATACAATGCAACATTTGAATCCTAAATTCAAAGGCAGTCTTCTCTTTAAGCACTTGAGTTTATATTGTCTAAAACCATTAAACAGAAACAGGAATCAGAATTTCATATCTGGAGGTGGCCACCTGAAATATTGTTCTTAGTAAGTCACTGAATGCTTTTAGAGCATTTTTAAAAAGAAGAAATTCTGAAATCACCAAGAGAAAGAAATAACCATCTTTCTTCTTCTCCTTTTTAATTTTAAATTACGAACGGCTTTGTATCAGGTCAGGAATCATCACTGGTGCTTTTATTACTGCCTTAAAGCATGTTCTGAAAATAAGTAGGTTTTCCATTTTGAATGCAGAATCAATAGTATGCAGATGCCCTTTTCAGAGTGCACGAACTCTAATCTCAGAGCAAGACTTTTCCGAGCACGAATGAAAGCAGAGGGGTTTATGATGGGGAGCACTTCAGTTGTGAGCTGTAATGCTCTTTGAGTCTGGAGTGGTGTTAATGTTCCGAGTAAGAATCATTAGTGCCTCACCATCAGCACAGACAGGGAAAACAGTGAGGCTAACGTGGGGAGGACGCCACCAACCCTTCATTCTTACAATACCCCGATTGCTCCCAGTGTATCTGAAGCACAGGCTGGGGAAGGGATTTCTGGATGCTCTGTTGCCATCCAACTTACAGTATATTTTTAACCTACACATGGCTACCCTGAGAATGCTTTCTAGTTAGATATTCAGTCCTGAGTCATAACTATTAATTTTGGCATATAATATCTTCCTTAGTTAGATTCAAAGCTTAATTATTATATTCCATTTCAGCAAGTAAATTAAAATAGGATCAAACAATTATGTTTGGTAGCCCTAAGTGACTTTCAAATGATTAAAAAACACATACAAAATAAGCATTATTGTGGTGATTTTGTAGGCAGTGAAACTAGCTAGGTTGTGGGATTACAAGGGATAAAAAGCAGACCACCAATCAGCAATTTGAAATGAACTCTCACCCTTTGAAACTGAGCTTAAAGGTCACTTTCTGGGGAAAGGCTTCCGCGGTCTCCCAGGCTGACAGGACGGCTTTCCTCTTGTTCCCCTCTCTGCCACTTTTCCTGTGCACTGCCCTGGGTCTCAGCGTGGTCTGCTTGCTTCCCTATGGGGAGTTCCTTGAGGACTGCCGACACCTTTCTTGATTTGTCTTCACCGTAATGACTAGCACATAGTCTTACATTGAGCCCTATGAAGCAGCCATTTTTCAAGTCAAGAATGGCAAAGTACTAGCAATTTCATAGGATTCTATCTAATGGTTGCTGAAATCCATGACTGTTAAAGGAACAGGCCAGTGAATTAATGTATCGTAACAAGTATCGTAGCCAGCATTATAAGGAACCACGGGCTGGGCGCGGTGGTTCACACCTGTAATCCCAGCACTTAGGGAGGCTGAGGTGGGCGGATTGCCTGAGTTCAGGAGTTCAAGACCACCCTGGGCAACACAGTGAAACCCCATCTCTACTAAAATACAAATAACTAGCCAGGCATGGTGGCTACTCAGGAGGCTGAGGCAGGAGAATTGCTTGAACCCACGAGGTGGAGGTTGCAGTGAGCTGAGATGGCACAACTGCACTCCAGCCTGGGTGACAGAACGAGACTCTGGGCGACGGAGCAAGACTCCATCTCCAAAAAAAAAAAAAAAAAGGAAGCACAGTGCCAGCCTCTCAACACGCTGAGAGCTCAGCAAACTTTCAGAGAGCTCTGGTACCCAGAGCCAGCAAGGAGGCCTTGCAAAGCTTGCAGGAGGACCACAAATGTGATTAGAGGGTTACCAAGACATTCCTATGGGGTGGAGAAAACTTCAAAGATTTTGGCCGGGCGCAGTGGTTCACGCCTGTAATCCCAGCACTTTGGGAGGCCGAGGTGGGTGGATCACCTGAGGTCAGGAGTTCAAGACCAGCCTGACCAACATGGTGAAACCCCCCATCTCTAGAAAAAAGAAGAAAACAGACCAAAAAAAAAAAAAAGATCATGAGAGTTTTCAGTCTCAAGGAGGCAAGGCTTAGGTCTTCATTTCTGCAAAGCAAACTGGCTCAAATTGCAAGCATTAAGAAGAAAAGGCTTCTTGAGAGGGTACAAGGATTCCTAAGGGCAGCTGGGGAGTTTTCCCCTCTAGACATCTTTAAAAATAGTTTGGGTTCTCATCTGTCATTAATGAGGCTAAATGACCTCACAAGGACTTTTCTGGTCATAGGAGCTCTGGCACAAAGGCTGAGGGAATACAGAACCTAAAACCAGGTGACAAGAACAGACAGTGGGCAAGCAGCCATTGAAACCACACCTCCTGCATATGACATGGCCGTTGTACTGCCTAACTCACATGTTCTGGGGCACAAGTCTGGCACAGCCCAAAGCGGTGCCCTCCGTTTCCATATGCTGCTGATGCTGCATGTCTGAGACCATACTTTGAGAACTACTGCTCTAAAAATGCGGTCGATCAGTTTAATTGAAAGTTACTGTCAGAACTGTTCTCTGCTGCTATGCATGTAAACTCGCTGTACTGCATCCTACATTAATTCAGAAAGAATCTAGTTTATCAAAACACACTGTTCTCCACTTGACAAGTGATTTCCAAAAATCCTTAGTTAGCATTTAGCTACAGCTCCTGGTCTTGAGAGCAATTAACAAGAATTATTTAATTCTTCATGGTTTCTCAGGGACTGTAAATGGATAAAACATTCTTCACATAAAACAAAGAGTTCAGTTCATAAGGACAGATTCAAGAGTTGCATCCAGAATAAATGTTGGCTGGGTGTAGTGGCTCACGCCTGTAATCTCAGCACTCTGAGAGGCCAAGATAGGCAGATCACTGAAGATCAGGAGTTCAAGATTAGCCTGGCCAACGTGGTGAAACCCCGTCTCTACTAAAAATTAAAAAATTAGCTGGACGTGGTGGCGGGCGCCTGTAATCCCAGCTACTTGGGAGGCTGAGGCAGGAGAGTTGCTTGAACCTGGGAGGCAGTGATTGTAGTGAGCCAAGATTGCACTACCACACTCCAGCCTGGGCGACAGAGAGAGACTCAAAACAAAAACAAAAACAAAAAACCTGAAAAAACAATGACAGAGTTAATAAGATCAGGGGTCTTGCTGAAGATGAAGATGTATAGTTTTTTTTTATTAAAGTTCCCCTATTCTCCCTCAAATTAAGCACATGCTCTTGAGAGATGTGACAGGCAAACATGAACATGGGCTTGTGTACTGCCTCTGGGAGTGTAATCTGGAAGAAGTTTTCTAGAAGGCAATTTGGGAATAGTTATCCAAAGTTTCACAGTGTGTATACCCTTTGATCCAGCCATTCTATATCTAGTGGCTCATTCTAAGTACATAATCAAACCAATTGCAAAAGATTTAGGTAAAGGGTGTTACCCATAGTACTGGCTATCATTTGAAAAAAATTGGAAATGACCGAATGACCAACAAGGAGAACTGGTTAAATAAATTTGGTTCAACTATGGATTGGAATATTGTAATCAACCACCACAAACGATATTGGGGATGAATACGTACAGGAATAAAAATATTTCAAAACATATTATTGTGTTTAAAATACATGATAAAACAGTGGATATGCAATATTTCCACTTCTTACTAGAAAAATAGTACCTACAAATGCATAAATAATTGGTCTGGAGGATTACACAAGCATAAGATGTTAACAGGGAGGAATTTACCACTTCTAGGTGGTAAAATCACAGTTGTTTTTATTTCTCCTTCCTGTATTTCTGTTTTAGAAGTGAATAGTAATGAACGTGTATTATTTTTGTAATAAAATTTTAAAAATGTATGATTTTAATTAAAAATGCCAATTGCAAATGTGTGAAAAAACACACTGTTTGAATCTATCACTTATAAGTGCAACTTCTGTGTTTTTTGGGGGTGTGTGTAGCCATCTCGAGCTTATGAAGGGACCCACTGAGGAGCTCCTTCCTCTGGGAAGAAAGGGGTAGTTGTCAGCAAATGAGAGCACAGGGTATGTTTGGATTCCTGGCTTAGTTCCATTCCTTCCTTGCCACGTGGTTAGGTACTCAACCTCCCTGTGTCTTAGTTACTTCATCTGTAAACGGGTATGTTAATATAGCATCTACATTTTAGAGTTGTGAGGATTGTACAGGATAATTCAGTGCCTAGCATGTAGTGAACATCAACAGATTTTAGCTATTACTGTTTAAAAACAGTACTTTTTTTGGTAGAGATGGCGGTCTTATTGTGTTGAACAAGCTGGTCTCAAACTCCTGGCCCCAAGAGATCCTCTTGCCTCAGTCTCCTAAAGCGCTGGGATTACAGGTGTGAGCCACCTTGCTCGGCCAGCTGTTATTGTTATTCTGAGGATAGATGCTTTCACTTAGAAAGTCCCTCTCCAAAGCAAAGCACTGGCAAAAGAGAGCAGAAACAAAATTGAAATCTGTGTGCATAACCGAACACTCTTCAGGCTACTTGTTATGATGGCAGGGAAATGGTGGTTGCAACAATGAACTTTCAGTTGATCAATATACCTGGGCCAATGATAACAGACTCAACCAATCAACATGTTTAGAAAGAGCTTAAGACAAGTGGGAATTAAAGACAGAAGCAGCCCAGGAAATCTTTCAGTGACGTGAAGTAGTAAGGGTGTTATATGGGAGAAAAGCTAGCAACAAGAGCAATAAAAAATAACAAAGAGAACTGGGGTTTGAAGACAACATGGAATAAGATGGTTGGTGCTCTTTAGCCTTCTAGAGTAGGCCCGTAAGAAAACATTCACAATGGGAGGCTGGGCGTGATGGCTCACGCCTGTAATCCCAGCACTTTGGGAGGCCGAGGTGGGAAGATCACAAGGTCAGGAGTTCGAGACCAGCCTGGCCAATATGGTGAAACCCTGTCTCTACTAAAAATACAAAAATTAGCCAGGCGTGGTGACGGACGCCTGTAGTCCCAGCTACTCAGGAGGCTGAGGTGGGAGAATTGCTTGAACCCGGGAGGCAGAGGTTGCAGTGAGCCAAGATTGGGCCACTGCACTCCAGCGTGGGAGACAGTCCAAAAAAAAAAAAGAAAGAAAACATTCACAATGGGAAAGGCACATGTGAGCAAGGAGCAAGGATCAGCAATAAGGAGTTACCTATGTGGCTGTTTCTTTGTGGGCATTGCTATTCAATAGACACACAACACACACTTATGGGCTTAGAAGCTGTATTCACTATGACTCATGCAGTATTTGGGAGACAGTGAAAGAAAATAATTGACGCTTCCATGAAATTGGGCAACAGAGAATTTTTTTTTTAAAGATGGGGTCTGGCTATGTTGCCCCGGCTAGAATGCAGTGGCTGTTCACAGGTATGATCATAGTACACTACAGTCTCAAATTCCTGGGTTGAAGTGATCCTCCTGACTCAGCTTCCCAAGTAGCTGGGAGTACAAGTGCATGTCACTGTGCCCAGCTCAACAGAGACTTTTAAAAAAATAGTTGTTAAAAAGTTTTTCTTCCCAGCCTGATTCCTAAGAAGTAA
This sequence comes from Pongo abelii, assembly GCF_028885655.2. NCBI lineage: Eukaryota > Metazoa > Chordata > Mammalia > Primates > Hominidae > Pongo > Pongo abelii. The sequence goes on from NC_071995.2 coordinate 97,349,927, forward strand.
TTCTTGAAGTTATATCTGAAAATGAAAATTTGTCACAGAAGGAATTTGTATGAGGACAGAGGAACAAAACATGATTTTAGTTTGAGTCTCTTCTAAGAGGAAAGAGGCTTTTACATTTAGTATTTCCATCTAATTTTAAGATCTAACTTTTTAGAAGTTTTTCAACCCATTCCCTCTATTGTTTCCTAAAACACATAAAAAAGAGAAAAGTCTTAATACTTCAACTAAGGCACGGATTATTATTTGGAAATTTGTATATTTTAAAATTCACGCCTTAGAAGTGCTTCTGGATTGAAAGTTTAAAAATCATACAAATCAAGAGGAACAGATTCAATGAGAACTATGGGGAAACTATCCAAATCCTTTGGGAAATAAAAGTTCCAAAACCTAAATACACTAGATTTGCTTATTTCTGACTTAAAAATAATCTTAAAATATTTCCTTTCTTATACCAGGAAGGCAGACTTCTACCTCATCTTAGCTGAAAACAGATATTTCTTTTTTGGGGAGGATTTTTTTTAAAAATATTAATTGACACATAACTGTACATATTTATGGGGTACAATGTGATGTTTCAATATATGTATACATTGTGTAATGACAAATAGGGGTAATTATCATACCTGGAACCTTCAAACAGTTATGATTTCTTTGTTTTCAGAATATTCAAAATCCTCTTCTAGCTATTTTCAAGTACACAGTACAGCATTGTTAGCTACAGTCACCCTACTGTGCAATTGGGCACCAGAACTTATTTTTCCTATCTAATTGTAAGTTTGTTACCATTGAGCAACGCCTCCCTATTCCCCTCCTCCTCATCTACCCTTTCCTGGCTGTGGTAACCACTGTTCTATTCTCTACTTGTGTGAGATCAACTTTTTAGATTCCATGTATGAGTGAAATCATGTGGTATTTGTCTTTCTGTGTCTGGCCTATTTCACTTAACATAATGTCTTCCAGGTTCATCTATGTTGTCACAAATAACGGAATTTCATTCTTTTTCTTTCCCTGAATAGTATTTTATTGTGTACATATACCACATTTTCTTTACGCATTCATCTGTTGATGGACACAATTTTAAATAAACACTTAGCTTGGATCCACATTTTGGCCATTGTGAATAGTGCTAGAATAATCATGGAGGTGCAGATATCAACATACTGATTTCATTTCCGTTGGATATATACCCAATAGTGGGATTGCTGAATAATATAGTAGTTCTCTTTCTAATTTTTTGAGAAGGTGCCACACTGTTTCCATCATGGCTCTACTAATTTATATTCCCACCAGCAATGTACAAGGGTTCTCTTTTCTCCACATTCTCACCAACATTTGTTATCTTTTGTCTTTTTGATAACAGCCATTCTAAATGGAGTAAGATGTGGTTTTTGCTTTGCATTTCCCTAATGATTCACTTTGGGTTTGCTTTGCATTTCCCTACTGATTAATGATATTGAGCATTTTTTCATATACTTTTTGGCCATTTGTAAGTCTTCTTTTGATAAATGTCTATTCTGGTCATTTGCCCATTTTAAAGTTGATTATTTGTCAACTCAAGATGGATTAAAGACTTAAATATAAGACCTGAAACCACTAGAAGAAAACACTGGAGAAACATGTCATGACATTGGACTGGGAAAGAATTTTTTGGATATGACTCCAAAAGCACAGGCAACAAAAGCAAAAATAGACACATGGGATTACATCAAACTAAAAGCCTTCTGCATAGCAAAGGAAACAACAGCAAAGGAGACATCTTAGAGAATGGGAGAAAATATTTGCAAGCTATACATCTGACAAGGATTAATATCCAGAATTTATAAGGGACCCAAACATTGCAATAGCAAAACAACAAATAATCCTATTTTTATTACTTTTTAAGAGAAATTTCCTTGAGAACAAACACTTGTGAATGATACTAACCATCAACTATGGGATTAGAGAAAGTAAGACTGCAGAGATTATTAAATTGAATATAATGGCTTACCTCTTACAGTAACAGATGTTTCCTAATTGTATATTTAATTAGGGAAGTGATGCATTACTGTATATTAGTGAAAATTAAGCCCCAGGGCAAAATTCAGGGTTGGGGATGGGGTATGGGTAAGCCTAGGGAGGCAAAATTGAAGAGTAGAACCTCATCTGGCCAGAGCAAATCCTTCACTTCACCAAAAACTGTATGTCTTGGAATCTTTGAAGTGGGAGTTATTCATACCAACATAACAACAACAACAAACAAACCCACTGAAAAGTCAAAGCAATATACTTATGGCTTTGTAAAATCCAGTCCTGTGGACACATTATTTAAAAGCGGTAATTCTTGGCCAGGCGCGGTGGCTCACGCCTGTAATCCCAGCACTGTGGGAGGCCGAGGCGGGTGGATTACTTGAGGCCAGGAGTTCAAGACCAGCCTGGCCAACATGGTGAAACCCCGTCTCTACTAAAAATACAAAAGTTAGCTGGGCATGGTGGCGGGCGCCTGTAATCCCAGCTACTGGGGAGGCTGAGGCAGGAGAATCACTTGAACCCAGGAGGTGGCGGTTGCAGTAAGCCAAGATTGCACCACTGCACTCCAGCCTGGGTGACAACAGCAAAACTCTGTCTCAAAAAGAAAAAAAAAAAAAAAGACTTCCTCTCAAGCTTGACAAGCTTGGCGTTTGGTCGATGGGGACCCATGGGGGTTCAACATGTGTATTGAGAAGTGTTATTTCTGTTTGGGGCCCATCCACCCTGGCCACGGCATGATGTTCATCCGCAATGATTGCAAGGTGTTCAGATTTTGTAAATCTAAATGTCATTAAAAACTTTAAAAAGAAGTGCGATCCTCACAAAGTTAGGTGGACCGAAGCATTCTGGAAAGCAGCTGGTAAAGAGCTTACAGTGGATAATTCATTTGAATTTGAAAAACGTAGAAATGAACCTATCAAATACCAGTGAGAGCTATGGAATAAAACTACTGATGCAATGAAGAGAACTAAAGAGATCAAACAGGAACACCAAGCTTAATGAACAGATTGAAGAAAAATAAAGAGCTACAGAAAGTTCAGGATATCAAAGAAGTCAAGCAAAACATCCATCTTATCCGAGCCCCTCTTGCAGGCAAAGGGAAGCAGTTGGAAGAGAAAATGGTACAGCAGCTACAAGAGGATGTGGACACGGAAGATGCTTCTTAAAAATCTCTGTAACCATTTCTTTTATGAACATTTGAAAATGCCCTTTGGAGACTTGAAACTGCTAAATTATTAGTTTATTTTTTACATAAGGACACTTAAATGAAAAGTGATTAAAATATATTTTTCCTACATTGCCATCTAATGGCACTAGGCAGCATTTGTGTAATAACTAAGGGCAAAAATTCATGGCTAGTGATGTATAAAATAAAATATTCTTTGCAGTAAAATATTCCCTTTATTAATGTTATAGAAAGGGGGATACAACAAGGAACTAACAATTTGTATGACAGTGTCAAATATTATTTTGATTTTAGAATTTCCTGTTTTGCTTTATTTGCATCTTAGAAGAGCATAATGACATTGTTTGATGAAGCCTAATTATGCTGGACTGTTTTGAGCTGGTTTAACCCTTCTGATAGGTAGTTGTGGATGTCGAGGATGAGAACTGAATAATCTTTGCCTGAAATCACACTACACTCTAGAATTTCCACTCTGGAGAATACTCAGTTCTAATTTGTGATTCCTGGTAGAACAAACTTTATTTTTCTAGCCTGGCAATGATCTAGAAGCAGAGGAATCCCAGTGACTTTTAAAAGTTATTATGTGGTTTTCTTTAAAAAGCTCCTGTTTTTGGAAAGTAGAATTTCTGGGTACAACATCTGTTTATTATTTGCACATAAAATAAACCATTTAAAAAGTGAAAAAAAACCCAAAAAACAAAACAAAAAACAAAACCCAGGACAATGAATGTTCCTGGCACACTGGAGAGGCAGTCCAGTCTCTGGATTCACAGTGTGGGTAGTGGAGTGGACTGCCTGGTTTCAAATCCTGGCTCTGCCACTTGCTGTCTGTGTGACCTTGGGCAAGTGACTTAACTTCTCTTGGCCTTTGTTTTCCCATATGTAAAGTTGGAGCAATGGCAATACCTACTTCATGGACTGAATGAACTAATGCACATAATTCAATTGTGCAGGGCAGGGTGTACAGCTCTCAACTGTTACCTGTTATTAGCCCTAATAAACTGATTTCAGGAGGGCATGAGTATATGTCATCTTTAAGATCATCTATTATGATCCCTTAGGCTGATGGCAACTTGAAAGTGCCTCTATGGTAATACTTCTACCACTTTGGGGTAATTAAATGTTCACATGTTGGTTTCCTCCACTGGATTGTGAACTCAGTGGATTTTAGTCACCTTTGTTAACAAAGTACATTTAAGGAAACATTTATCAGAATTGGGAACCACACTGATTTACCTATTATTGGGAGATACATTTTAATTTTGGCTAAAATGCATACTTTGAACAGAAAACATCTTTTTTTCAATTAAAAGAATAAACAGGTAACTCTTAATCTACAATACTTTGGCCTAATAATATTACCATGAATCAACTGTTTAGATCATCTGTGTCCTAAAGTATTTTTCATGGGGAGTTTTAATTGAACTGGGACTTTTGGCTGAAATGCCACCATGCTGAGAACAGAGAAAACAGCAACTTGGGGTTCAAACTGAAAATTAGCTGCAAGTTGAGATCTACATCATTTATAGTTGGTGAAAGTTCTAATTCACAATAGAATAGTTCCAGATGGCAGATCAACCCTATGCTTCTGGTTTTGAAAGACTCTGGTGAAATGTAGTGAATGCAACCTTAGCTACTTTATCAAGAACTGAGACTTACTTAATCAAGATTGGAAATAAGGGTTTATGATAGTCCGAGAAGTAATGAAGTTTCTATTTTCATGTAAACTACATAAGCACCAAGAGCAGCAAACCAGAAAAATGCCCCCCAAAACAGAAGAATGGCTTCTAAATATATGTTTTTTTCTAAGTTTCATTTTAAGCAACAGACAAGTATTTAACTAAATTATTCTCTACTTAGACTACTAAAATGGCTTTTCTATTGCTATCAGTATGTAATTTCAGATCCACTCAATTTCATGAAATTGACTGAGATTCAAATCATACATCTGGTATATTTTAAATGATGCTGCATGCACTAGGCAATACCGATGCTGATTATGACACCGGAGTAGCTGGACTCAGGTAATTTAGTTAAGAGTATTAAATCAGAGATGCCAAATTAATTTATTAGACACGTTCATGAATATTTCTAAAATTATTATGAGGCTTGATGAATGAAAACTTTCCCTTTTCCTTACTGTTCATTGGTGACACAAATTAGGCCAGATAAATATGTAGAATACAAGATTTCCAGAATTACAAAACCAGGGAGAACTCTAAAGTGTATCTAGTCTAATGTTCTCATTTTATATGTAAGAAAACAGAGGATCGGGGAAGCAGGAGAATGTAGTGGTTAAAAGCCTGGGCTCTGGAGTCAGACAGACCTGAGTTCCAGTCTCAGATAGGCAAGTTTATTCCCTGTGTGACCTTGAGCAAGTTATTCAACCTCTGTAAGCCTCCATTTCTTCGTCTGTAAAATGGGGACAATAATTGTACTAGGGGACACTGTAAGGACTTAGTAAATGTTAGCAGCTATCATATTATTTTTATGAATAACAGGTGACTCCTAAGGCAAATAAGCAGCCACAGAACTAGAACTAGAGTTTCTGATACATACAGAAGCTTGTTTTTCATCTAAATTCAGTACCTAAGTTAAATATTCACTGGTACTGACAATTTAAGTACTGTATAACTCTGCATTAAATAGAAGGATAACTATTTCAGTCTTTTTTGCTATTGAATTGATCAAAATATTAGTGATTACATATTGAAGTCTCAATTTCATGAAGATTCACACATATTTAGCTTTCCATAAACAACGGATATTTCATGTTTACCTTCATAGTTGTTTCAGTGTAATTATATGCTCTTAAATTATTTTCCACCACAAGCTGCTCATATAAAATAAACAACAAGGTATATTGGCCATAAATAAAAGTTAGGATTCCACTTACTAACTACCTTAAATTTGACTTTAGTTAGATGCTATATTGAATAAGTCTGATATTCTCAATTTATGCAGTTACTCAGATACCAGCATAGCCTCTATACACCTGTTACGGAGGAAGCAAGAACAAGGGACACACAAAAGGAAAAGGTGCGTCTGCAATACGAGTTAGAGTTGCTTTGGCTAAAATAGACTCCTAGGAATCAAGCAGCCACTAATCACAGATATTTGGAATTGCCATTTTTTTTTTTGGGACAGAGTTCCACTTGTGTCACCCAGGCTGGAGTACAATGGTGCGATCTCAGCTCACTGCAAGCTCTGCCTTCAGGTTCAAGCGATTCTCCTGCCTCAGCCTCCCAAGTAGCTGGGATTACAGGTGCATGCAACCATGCCTGGCTAATTTTCGTATTTTTAGTAAGAAGGATTTTACCATGTTGGCCAGGCTGGTCTTGAACTCCTGACCTCAGGTGATCCACCCACCTTGACCTCCCAAAGTGCTGGGATTACAGACGTGAGCCACTGTGCCCGGCCTGGAATTGCCATTTTTGGTTAACATTTGCACTTAAATAGTTCATTCCACTCAAAGTTGAATTTAAAAAAAATAGAGAAAAAAACTGAATAAGAAATTGCATAAAGAATATTAGCTTTATATAATATGCTCTTAATACTTCTGCTTTTGATAATTTTAGTCAATTGGTGATGTTTTCGGTAAATATTATCAGACTATTGAGTGCGTGTTTAAAACCTTTTGTTGTAATAAAGATCATTTTTCTAATCTCGAAAATGATACAATTAATTTTAAATCTTTAAAAATAATTAAGCACAAATATAGTACAAATATAGCAAATAGACATTAACTCAAACTACAGTGAGATAAGTTCAAGTATAAACATGCAGAAAGCGAGAGCACCTTTTTATGTAATACCAATGTGATTCAGCAGACCAACAGATGGAGAAAATAGTAATTTGAAAGGTGGCAATTTGTATCCATACCCAGTATTTAGTATTTCAGCTACTAGAAATAAAGTAGTTCGGCAGACTTACCCGCATTTTTGCACAAGCATCTTGGGTTGATTCTGTCCCCCTAAGCTCTTTTATCAGCATAGAACCTAAATACTAAAATACAAAAAAAAAAAATTCAATGATTTATGAAATGGAATATAAATATGAGTAATGTTTTAAAAACAAATTGTGGAAGTATTACTGGCTAGGTTTCCTGGCTGTAAGTTGTTGCATAACTTTAAAAAACTGACAGTAACTAATCCTAACAAATAAATGCATTCATAGAGAAAATGCAGCAGAATTAACCATAAGTTCTGGGGGCTGTAATTGCTCTTTATAATGAAACTGCAACATCTTCTAAAGATGCCATCTTTCAAATCATATTTAACTGCAAAATGGGGGCATCTAAAAATGTTTTCCCCTTTTTTGAGGCAGCAATGTCTGCAAAAATAAATCACACTACTCTCTCTGTAATTACAGGGTTGCATGAGACAGCTGAGAAGCTAAGCAACATGTCCCCCATTTAGGCTTATTCTGCTGCATAGGTAATTAATGTTAGGCTTTTAGGCAGAGATGCAGTTTTGGACCTTTTTCATTCACAGCTGTGTGCCCTATGGTTGATCCACCTGAGAACGGGATGGGAGGGTGGGGGGAGGGAGAGAGGCATTCTCAGTTGTTTCCCAGGGGAAGAGAGCTGGGTTCCTGGTGCAAAGTGCCACCTGGAGGGCTGAATGGAGCTAGAAGGATGACAGTCTCCCAAGAATTGCCAACCACTTTGTTGTTAGAAGACCAGACCCCATACTGTATCATCCTGGTACAAAATGCCCCTCATGCTTCAGCTTCTGGCTGGGGCCAAATGGTTTTAAACAAAATGTCTGATTTGCCTTTCTATCAATTGACTCTTCTTCAACTTTTTGAAGCTTTAGTAGGGTTTTTACCTTTTGTCATTCCCCCGCCCCTTGCCCTCCCCCTACCAACCCCCAAAGAGGTCCATATATGTTTTATAAAAAAGTGAATTATAATAATTATTTTAGAAGATATCTGATGGACACTTCCTGACAAGACTGGAGACATCCTAGTACTCTGCAGAGATGGGGATGGGAACCACTCTTGTGGATTAGGGAAGTCCCTGACTTGAAGAAGACGTGAGAGGGCACAACAGCAGAAGGCGTGGTCAGGGCCTTGGAGAAAGGCATGTTCAGAAAGGCTCGGGGACTTGGTGTTTGGAGGGAGTTTTGGAGGGAGGTGCAATTTCAATCCTACGGTTTTGGGCAATACCACTGAAATAAATCCAAAGCTGCAATATAAGTAAGCTTTAGTAAAAGAGGGGCAGAAAGCAGAAAATGAAAAAAAAAAAAAAAAAAAAAAACTCAACTGGTATGAGATAACCACAATGTCCATCTAAATCAAATGAAGGTGAAATTTATTATCTTTTGGTAAAATCCTTATCTTTTAAGTTATCAGGGAAGTTTGCCTGATTGAAACGTTTCTTTTTAAGAGAGGCAGTTTCAATGCACTGCTGAAGGTTCAGCCACTTTTTCTGCTGTCGTCAAGACAACCACCACCTGACCCAAAACCCACAGTATCTTTTGAACATTTACCCGTTCCTATTACATTTCTCAGCTAATTATAATTATTTCCCCTCTTCTAAAAAACTAAACAACTAAACTAAACTAAACTAAACAACTAAAACAGAAAAATAGTATAATCCTATTGATGACAGTGAAAAGAATCTGGTATTTACATAAAGTGGCAGACCCAATGTTTTGAGACCCAGTGTTTGGTGAGTGAGCAGAGATGTATATATGTGCCAAATTTACACTCATTTCCATTTTAAGATTGTACATTATCACATGTATTTAAAAATACACAACTATATAAGAGGTCACAACAGACCTTAAACTTACAAGATTAAAAAGGTTTTAAAGCTCTAGTTATTTGTACTTTCTCTTTGGATAGAAGGCTACTTTAAGAAAAAGTGAAGAGAAAAACATTTTAAAAATTTCAGTGATGGATATGGATATTTTGGTATATTTTCAATGTAAATGCAAACAAGCTGAAAACATACCCCCTATCTCCACTTGGGCCCAAATACTGAATTGAGGGTAACTTACAAAAGCTTTGTAATCACACGACTGGAAGATAAGCTTTTCTGGGTGATGCTGCCAGTACTGTACCGGAGTGGAGGCTGTGGCTTCATTCGGAGGTCGCAAGGTAATGGAAGGTTCTCCCCAGTCTCCTGTCTGAAAATGACATTTATTCTAGAGGCAATATGAGCAGTCAGCAAAGTTCATTCCCTATAGCTACCCTGAGCTCACCTTACACACAGGTGCTGTGAATGTGCCAACGCATTTGGGGGTCTTATGTGAATATAAATACTTTGGTTATTACATTTTTATATGTATTAGCATATTTCTCAAGGCTGAGTTAATTTTTGAGGTGTGGAGTTGAATTATTCTATTTTTAGAATGACATCCTAAGCTAAGTCACTTTAAAATAAAACATGAAGATATTCATAAATGATTTACTAATCACAATTTTCCATCACAACAGCAAAGGACATACAATCTTTAAAAGAATTTTCTATTTTTAAACTTGACTGAAATTTTTAGTTTGAATTGCTTTCACATTCAGAACACACAGTTCTATAAATTTCAGTTCCCAAATATGACATGTACTAGCCACTTTGAATAATTTTAGATCTCTGGAGAAATGGTAGTGTAAGCATGATGCTAAACAAAATTTAAAAGAAAAATTTACTAATGGGTGACACTAATTTCTCTCATCTGAATTCAATTGCACTGATTTAATGACGCTGTCTCAGATGTACTCAGCTACTTTTCTCAGAAAACCTAATGTACCAGTGAAGACCAAACAGTGAAATGCCAAGTTTGGTCACATGTACATAGGCATGTACTTTGAGGATTCTGATTCACAAATACAAGCACATTCCCAAATGATGGTATATCATATAATACAGACCTAAAACAGGAGGACCTCCCATCACTTCATTTATCATTTTCCATGAGGTTAGCCTCAACCTGTTTCATCACTATAATAGCTTAATGTGAGCATCTATAAAGTCAAAGGCCAGTGTTGGCAGGTATTTTCTGGGCTCTACTCTGATTTACATACTACACATGAGATATTTCTTACTCTTCCTCCTGGGAAAGATTTGGATTTTTCCAAAACTCAGTTCTTTGTTCTCAAGTGGACATAACTAAAACTAAATAGGCAGATTTCTAGAGTTACTCTCTTCTAACCTAGATTTTGCTATATATAGAACTATGAGAAATTACTTTTCTCAGGAGTTGGAAGAATGTAAAAAGGTCTCATAAACTCCAAAACCAAATAAAACCTTGGTTAGAGAACAAGTTCCACAGAAGTGCTAGAAAGTGTGTTGACACACTGTGGGATTTCTTAAGGAGAATTTTTAAGGAGTCTAGGACAAGAATGCAAAATTTTGGATGCAGGTGTACGTTTTGGGAGAGAAAGGAAGTTCTCTGCTTTATTAAATTCTTTGAAAGAATCTAGAAACTCCAAAAGATTAAGAACCACAGTTCTTTAGGAATGGCGTACATAGGGTGCATATTTTGGGGAGGAGAACTAGTTCTCCAATTTTCTCTGTGTAGTTTGGACTTACATTAGGTGTCATATGAAGTAGCTGCCAATGATAAAAAGCCCTTTCTAGAGGACTTCGGTAACGCACAGGCTTTTTTTTTTTTTTTTTTTTTTAAGCAGTGGAGTGCCTGAAGCTTTTCTCCTTGAGATGGGTCACTTCGAATCGCAGAAGAGCAAAGTTAGCATCACGCTATTTCCCTTGGCTTCTCACTGTCGTTAGTGTGTGACCAGTTGGAACTCCTTCGGCTTTTCTCTCCTGCTCTGTTCTCAGCCACTCTCCACATTAGTTTTGTTTTGGTTGCTGATTTACTTTTACATTGCTTAATCCTCCTATTCCCTGTCTGTTGGTATTTTTTATTTTTGTACACATTTATGGGGTATATGTGAAATTTTGTTACGTGTATATTGTCTGTTGGTATTGTTAAGACTTTACTTGCAATATTAACTTTAGCATTTTTGTCTGTTTTATTATCCATCCCTAACTCATTCTTGAGTTTTTCTTTTATATTTATATGAATTTTTAGTTTATAAAAGTGAGAACTGACTGCAATTCTAAAATTACATTAAGTTTTTCTTTGGCTTCTTATTTTGATTTTTTTCTTTTCCTTCTTTCTCAAATGGCTGGCTCTTTATTCTCTCTCTGGTCTTTATTTCATCTGGTTGTAACTTACTTTCAAAAAACTAGTATAAAATTCAAAATATAGGATATGTGGATTTCAATATCATTTTGAAGCTGAGTGTAATAACCTTTCAGTGATAATAGCTTAAAACTCTGGAAACATGCAGCTATGGGTTCTTAAACAAAAGCTTTACCCAAATCTATCAAATCATCCTCTAATCTCCCCCATTAAACTTCTCCCTCCTTCTCCCGCTCCCTGGATAAAGCAACAACAACACGGTAAACAGGTATCGTACATTTAAGTCACAGGTAACACTGTCAACAAAACAACAGAAGTTTGCATGCAACTCCGTGGAATGATACAAAAGGAGGATCTGGATGGATTCCAAAGATCCTTTGATCCAGTGTCTGCTGATGTGACAACTCAAACCAAGCATCAGATCTTCATGTGAACCCTATTACAGTTCAGCAGAGGTAGACCTTGGCCACGCTCAACAGGCAGTTTTCAAAAAAGTCTGAACATGGCATGAGCTGGTGGTGCCATGAGTTGCAGGGCCAGGGCTGGGAATAGGGCTGGGGGTGGGAATGAGTTGGGGAAAGCTAGGGTTATGAAAACATTTCACGTGTTAGTACATTAAACATGCAAATCATATGCAAATTCATTCTCTAATTGTTCAATTAACTCACACACTTTTATAATTAAACTTTAATGTGAGTTCCATACATTTAAAGCCAGAGCCACAGCCAAATGCTGATCCAAATATTTACATCATCCACATAAGTTGTAGCAGCCATTGTGGGAATAACAAGCCCCAGCACATACATTCCAATCTCAGTCTGGAAATCACTGAAATCCCTTATTTGATAACCACTTGAAGAAATTAGTGGAACAACCACTTAAATCTGTTTAGACAGCGCCATCATCTGCTCTCCCATGACTCCACTTTGTCCAAAATCACAAACCACTTGCTTTGAATTCAGAGTGATCTGATAGGATCTTCCCTAGGTGCTAAGGTGGGAGATAATTACAAGGAAAAGAAATATAATCCTTATTTCATTTTCTTTGTGGCCTTCAAATATTGCTTCAGTCCAAATATTGTTAAATTCCCTACAGGGACTGAATCTACCTTTCTGGAAAGAGACACTGAATTTTATCATATTTAGTGCTATTTCCAGAAATTCATTCTGAAACAGAGGGAAAAGTGTTCTTAAGATTGAATTTATTAGAAAATAAATTTCTTTTCTGCCTGCAAATTCATCAACTTCTCTCCCCACCCCTGCCTATTTTTTTTTTTAAACTTAGATCTAAAAGTATTTAGAGGACTCAATTTGTAGATGTTAATTCTTCTTTTTGGAATTAACTTAATGGGAATGGATGGACTCCAACTGGACTTAACATTACACTGTTGTAAAGGACAGGTATGACCTTGGCCCTTGGCTGGGATTCAGTTTTGCCTGGTTGACTGCCAGTAAGAACAAAAGAGTTCAGAGAACAAGGGTGCCTTAGGTCTCAACCCTCCTGGAGGCTGAATTACAGCAGGAATGAGCTATGGAGGAATTAGGTAGAGTAGTTACTATATGGAATGGAAGAAGAGGTCAAAAAAGAAATAAAGATTTTTGCCTCATACATAAAATCATTTTGAACTTTGAAGCCTAGTGTTAGGTCTTGTTGACTAGTACATTCATGTCTACATAATACTTGCATCTCCTTAGGCAAATATTTTTAAATTTAGTAATTTTCCACTTAAAAATGCTTATTAAATATTAAATAACAGACCTAAGAAGTCTTTTGCCTCAATAATGGTTTATAATCAAAGCTTATTTTTAATGAAAAGCAGACCTAAACACAGCTAACAATGCAATATTTAATTAGAATAACAAAATGAAGTAGGAAAAGTTTAGGGTAGAATTCTGTCATATTTTAAATTATTATTGACACAGTGGTCTTTGAAAGGATTCCTTAAGTAATCATAAATGAGAAATCAAAATGATTCAAGGTACTCCTAATAAACGTCTTCAGGCTATCTCTTTGGCACTTAAAATATTTACAGAAAATCTTTCCTTTAGGTTCATGTATTTGAATGATCTTAAATATTCCAAGAATTTTGTCATGGCTTAAAACTTCATTTATTTGGTATTTATTATTATTTTTTATATGTATGCTTAAGGCCTTTTTTTAATTAAGCACACTAAAGAACATCAATTAAACAGAGGCAAATGTACATCATTAGCTCTCTTCTTCAAACTCAAATAAAAACTAAACTTCTACCATAAAGGAAAAAATAATTTGAGATTAGAATTTTAAATGGAGAATTGATTCTGTGTAACACGTGTTTGCAACTGCCAACTATAAATCTGTAGTCTGGGTGAGTCTGAAGGACTATAATTGGGCCACATCTAATATAATGTAATTAAATTAAACATTCTCTTATACCAACAACTGAAAAATACAAAAGCATCAATGGGATTTAGTTAAAAAACAAAAATCTTCACAAAACTCCATACAGAGATTTTCACTGGATGGCAGATTCCAAATTGCAGCTTTTAAACTTTGCATTATTTCAACAGGTGGTAAATAGCTGCAAATTTTTAGTTCATACGCACTGGACACCTACGGCAAATTCTAAAACAAATTGTATCAGGTAGCTGTCTCCCTCCAAAAGGGAAACTGAATATTACATATTCTATATGCTCTGAGAATACAAAGGAAAAACCGTTCTCTATGTTATTTTCTGTCTTTATTATTATTTATTTTTCCGAGATGGAGTCTCCCTCTGTCACTCAGGCTGGAGTGCGATGGCACAATCTCGGCTCACTGCAACCTCCACTTCCTAGGGTCCAGTGATCCTCCTGCCTCAGTCTCCCAAGTGGCTGGGACTACAGGCATGTGCCACCACACCTGGCTAACTTTTGTATATTTAGTAGAAACAGGGTTTTGCCATGTTGGCCAGGCTGGTCTCAAACTCCTGGCCTCAAGTGATCCACCCGCCTTGGCCTCCCAAAGTGCTGGGAATTACAGGCATGAGACACTGTACCAGGCCTTTATGTTATTTTCTTCTTAAGGAAAAAGTTTCCTAAGGATGTCAGTAGATAATTAAAAGCCATGCTTACAACTTAGTTTTCTAACATTAATAGAAAAGTATGGCATTTTCCAAGCCTTGTATTATTCTTTAAAATTTTTAAAAATTAGGATTTAATTGATTTTTAAAAATAGAACCTTTAAAATCTTTTCTATGAGGACTGCTCCCACCTACTTGCTTATAAATTTAGATCTGAATATTAACAAACATTAGTCTCAATTTCTTCAGAACACTTAATGAAAAACTAAACTGATTTTAAAGGACAATTATTGTTTTAAGGTTTTACTTTCAATAATTATGACAAATTTCAGAGATGGGCTACCCAAACATACATAAGATACATGTGATTACATTTACTTTCTGTAATCTCTAAGGCTTTGAAGAATGCTATACACAGCTCTATGCTTATAAATATGCATACATATATTTGAAAGTGAATGTAAGGAAAAGGCTTCCTATAAACATTCACACATATGAAAGCAGGATGTTGTAGTTGTTCTTTCAAAAAATCTTCAAGAATGAAGAATTCTAGTTTGATCAAATGCAGTTGGTTATACTGAATTTGTTCCTTTAGATGAAAAAGAGCAGAGATGGCCACTTATGAACACATAAAAGCTCTGGTTAACATTTATGAGTCCAAGAGGAACTGCTGGGTCACGTGAACACCAGTACCAGGCAATGTATAGACACCATGGTCCTCAAGAGCCAGAAGTCCCATGCACAGGAGTACATATGTGCCTGATGCAGCATCCCAAAAGGCACTTCACAAAAATGCCCGTGGCATCCCTTCACATGCTGCCCCAAGAATTCTGCTCAGTGATTCTCAACCAAGTGTCTCAACCTCTCAGACAGCAGGCTATCCAATGGGAGAAATTCAAAAGGGTGTGAAAATAGAATAGTATTTTAAAATACAGAACATAAAACCCCAAACATTTAAATGTTTATTTTCCAAATAGAAATAAACTTTTTCTAAAGTATGCAAATGTGAAATATGAACATTTGAAAATTATGCAGCTCAGAGTAAAATGGGTCACAATTTCACACAATTTGCAAAGATCAATTCAGTACTGTCAAATGGAAAAAGGCTGAGAACCACTTTGTAGCTGTAACCGTGCCTCTCCCAGCTCACCTCCCCCAACATTTGCATAAAATGTATAGAGAATAACATGCAAATCATACTCAGAAATTTCTCACAAGTGAAGCACACGAATCTTTGAGAATCATTAGACAGAAAGGGTTGAAGAGTCCATGAATATGGGGAGGTACAAAATGGGGAGGAATAATGCTGATATATACATGTGTGTGTATATATATATCAATTTACCCTTTTCCTTTTCCTGTAAAAGCAACTTAACACAGACGCCTGGAATGAAAGCCAAAACTCACATGGGACATATTTTAACCATACACTTTAAAACCAAGTATGTTTCTTGTTTTAGGACAATGTTTGCACATCAACTAATCACAAGGCACAGTAAATGAAGTATAATAGACAAAGAGTCTCGGAGTCACCAGACATTACAAATTTTCTGCATTGCCAGGACACAGTACCTATAGCTGTTGACAACATTGTGCAACACAGTACATAGCGCAAGTTCAGGAGAAGAAAAGAACCATTTGTAACCTTACATTATGAACCTGATGGATCGCTGAGAAAGGAAATCCTGCGTTCTGATTCGTCCATATTTCACAGACAGACGACTGCTGATATAAACAGAAAACTATCTTATCTTGTCAATATTTAAAACATGGCAGCTACCAAGGTAGCATCCAGGAAGGAAAAGAGGCAAATAATAAAATGCAAAGAATCACATTAAAAAAAAACTCAAAAAATGTTTTAGGGTGCTCAAGGTTTAATAATTGACTTCCAAGTCATTCTTTTTGCTTTAAAACATTTTGAGTTGACTGAAAAAAATCATTTATGCAAGGAAAATTACCAATAAATTCATGCCTTGGAAAAAAGCAAACTGTATTTTATATTTGCCGGAAAACCAGAAATACCTTCCCCCTTCACGTCACTACTTTCAGAGGATAAATATTTTCATTAACTTCAAGAAAAACAGGAAAAAACCTTTAACACAGGTCTGATATTTTTATTTTCTTATCTTCAACGACCAAGAGCAAACAGTGCAATAAAATGACTTTTCCTGATTTAGTCATTGCTCTATTTGATAAACCTAGAAGATATTTATGCCTCCAGAGTTCTTACGGGCAAAACTCTGTAGTTAACAAAGGAAGACGTGTCAGCTTGCTACCCAGCACTGGGAGGAGTGAAGGAGGTGGCAGGAAGGAGGCTGGGGCAGGGAAGTACTGAAGTCAGGGAAATTCAGCTCTGTTCCTCAAGCAGAAACCCTTGGGAACAGCATTTGTGAGTCTAATGATTCAGCTCCATAATTCTGGCTCTCCCCCACACCATTAATAAGATAAAGTTATCAGTAATGTTTGCTCAGAACCAAACACCAAACTAACCAGCATCCCTTCCCAGGAGTTACAGCAGAAACCTTCAAACAGACCGACTGAGCTCTTGGCTTGACCCATCCCAAGTTCTGTTCCCGAATTTCATCATTCTAAAAGACACTGTGAAATTAAATCAGAAAATGGCAGAGCATGTAGACTTATTCAGCAAGCTCTGTGAGCATCTTTAGCATTCACAAGCAGTCCGTACAAAGATCACTGCAGGAAGAAGGCAAGCACTTAACCGCAATATGGTTAAGAGACCCGGCAAAGAATTGTATCATCAGCAAACAAATGATAGAAAAGAAGGCTTATCCCTAGCTAAAAGTTTCCTCACCCCAGAAACGCTCACCAGCAATTTAACACCTCTCTCTCTAGTTACAACTGCATCTCCACACACTCCTACACCTTTGCTTTCCATGTCTTCTGTTAACCAGAGGTTTGCTGGGGATTGACCGTCAAGAAGATAGCCTTCTGTTAAGGAAGTTAGATCCCCAGGCTCTGACCAAAGGCACTTCCAAACACCTTTCACTTAAACCAGCTCTGCTATCCTCAGTTCCCTCTTTAAACTTCATGCTATTTTATACATCCATAGGGGGTTCTTCCTCTTCTTACCTTTCTAGCAAGTTCAGTCTTGGACCCATCCACTCCGTTGGCCTTGTCTCCAATAGCTGCCATCTGATTTGAATGTACTAACTCCATGCCTTAGCTGGATTACCATCTTAAGTGGCATCCTCACCCAGTCCTGAGCTAATTCTTTACACAAATCACATCTTCTACAACTTTCACACACTTCTAGTGTTAATCTAGTGCTAGAAGTGCTTCTAGTGCTAAATAATCCAGAGACCACCTGTCATCTGATAGATGAAGACACAGACATTTAAAGAGGTGACGTGGCTTGCTCAGGTCACACAGGTGAGTGGCACAATGTGTCAGCCTGCTGGGATGGCTAAGGAGGAGTGTGAGCCTGGTACTGATGTCACCAGAAGGCAGAGGGCCACTCCAGCTATATACAGCTTGGTTCTACTGACCCTGAAATGAATAGAAACTAAAAATAAAATCCTAAGCCCCCTCACCGACTGAACGGACCCCCTTGTGGCCAAGGGGACCCCAGAAAAACCTTAAAATTGAGTTTCTGACCATGATGGGATGGCAGGTGAGACAAGCCTCATTATACCTCCTCTCTTTCATGGTTTAGACACAACAACTGATCGGAGTTAATGTTAAAACAGACATTGTAAGAGTGACAGAACAGTCTCTTTGTGGCAATAAGATACCAAATTATCAACAGGACCCGAGGCCATGCCAGGCAAAGGTTAAGTGACGCACCCCTACACCTAAAGAATAAACTATGTTCCAACTGCCACAAGGTTTTTCTTTTTCTCTAGCAGCTAAACAGGTACTGGCCTTAAGAGAAGCAATATTTAAACAATTTGCAGCTCCACCAGATGCTGATTGACCCTTAGCCCCTGCTCCATCAGCCATAACTACAGCTGGACAAGAGATTGGTTCAGTAACTTTATCCAAATAAGATCACTGCCCATGGACTAGTTCGGGCTGGTCTACAGAGATTGCACACTTGTGTGCCTTCATGTCCTGAAAAACCCTTCTGACGTACAGGGCTAACTGTAATGTATCTACATGTTAAGTCTCCAACCCAAAGTGAACATAGGCCACATGTTACATGCATGTTTGTTCAATACACGTGTCAGGACCACCTTCATGGATATTCACAGCTCTTGTAACACATTGAATATATGTGTTTAGCTAACCTGTTCAGCATAAATCTTCTACCCTAAGCCCTTTTCCTTCGAAGTACCCGTCTCTAGGGTCTTGGTTGGAGGTGCTTCCCAGCCTGCGGGATGGCCACCTTGCAGGCTGTAACCCTTTAGAAGAAATAAAGTCTCCTCTCCTTTACTAAATTCATATATATATATATATGTATATTTATATATATTTATATATGTATATTTATATATGTATATTTATATATATTTATATATGTATATTTATATATGTATATTTATATATTTATATATGTATATTTATATATATTTATATATGTATATTTATATATATTTATATATATAAATATATATATATATTTAAGTTAACACAAGTATATCTAAATGCAATCAGTTCATGGAACAGTCTTAACTGCACTGGAGTCCAAACACCAAAAAGTTGTTTTAGGTTGTTTTGGTTACTCCCAAAGGGGCCATGCCCAGTCTGCCTGCCTGATGGGCACAAGGCCATTTAACCTTTTGGGCAGACTGCATCACTTCCTGGTCACTTTGAGTCATGAAGACTCCATTTTGTATGAAATCCAAACTCATATCTGATTCAAACTTTTCCTTCCCTCCTTGTGTGTCAGTCTTGGGGCTTAAAAAGCCCCGGGTGGGTAAGAGAAGCTCGGTCTGCGCTTTGACTTCTCCTAGGAGAGGTGAGGGTGGGTGTCACGGTCTACCTTGGATGTTCCCTGCCCCAAGCTCTACCTACTTCATGCGTTTAGTTGGGGAGGAAGAAACAGGAAAAGGACGAGGTCCCTTTCTTGTCTGGCTGTTCCTCTGGCAGCCGCCACTGCTTTTCAGCTAACGTTAACATGGTCTCCCATGTGCTCTGTGTAGCAGCTGCTCCAACCTAGGTTCTCCTGTGTCCCCGTGTGATTTCTCTGGAGAGCTCTTCTAGGATACATGGCAGGTCCTCCCACTGCACAGTTTCTGGTGGCAGAAATCTGCCTCTAGCTTGACTTCTTCCAACTCCCACTCTGCCCTCCTAGGACACATGCATGCCCCCTGAGGGGGACCCAGGGGGACAAACATAACCCCAGACTCCTTCTGCACATCCATGTGGCTCACAAGACATGGACACACATCCTTGTCACACAGAACAGTAGAAGGGCAGGCTGCTCTGTGAACACTCCCCCTCTGCCAGGGCATCTCTCCCCAAGATTCTCTGTGTCAGCTCGGTAGGTGCTATGTGACCTGCCTGCCAGAAGTCCAATTACGGATACCAAGGCCAGTTTTCCCTCCTGGCAGGCACCCCCAAGCCAGATGTACATTCCTCCTGAACCCCTTCTCACTAGGATTGGAGAGCACGGGAATGTACTCTGTCTCCTCTCTCATGGGAAAGGAGGAAAAAAGCCTTAGTTCTTTCCACAAGACTCAAGACAATTCTCTGTCCTTCTCCAGCACTAACCAATGTTCTGCCTATGTGGACAGATAGCTGACCGGGGCAGGGCAGGATTCACACTGCCTCCTTGTAAACCCCGAACTAGGTGTCTGGCTCCATGGTTGACAGCTTTCTCTTTAGGGTGTGCAGTACTTAGTACCTACAGGAAAATTCCCACTTAGCATCCTGGGAATAGACCTTCCAATAGTGAATAGATCTTTTACTACTCACAGAAATTTACCAGAGTTAAGAAGGGAAAAGAGGATCCTATGCCACACTTATTTCATTAAAAAAATCATATAAAAATTTTCTCAATGAAGAATAAAGAACCCACCCCTAGTCATATACACTAAGAGTTCATATATGGCTTATTACATGTTTTAGATGTTATAATAAATATTTTCTATTTATAAGCTATGTTTTAAATTTAGAGAAAGTAAAACCTCTATAATTTCTAATACTGTCATGAACAACCTAATGATGTTTCAGTCAATGACAGACTGCATATGCTACAGGGGTCTTATAAGACTACAATACCATATATTTACTGTACCTTTTGTGGGGATTAGAAGAAGTAAAGCTAGAGCCAGACTTAGGTATGTTTGGATACACAAATATTCACCTTTGTGTTACAATCACCTACAGTATTCAGTACAGTAACATGCTGTACAGGTTGGGAGGAGCAATAGGCTAGATCATATATAGCCCAGCTGTGTAGTAGGTGACACCATCTCACGTTGGGTAAATACACACTATGACGTTTGCATGACGAAATCACCTAACGATGCATTTCTCAGAATGTATCCCCATTATTAGGTTATGCATAACTGTCATCGTGTCAGTGCAAATGGTAAAAAGTCAGAATTTAAAAGAGTTTAAACTAAAAGCAGTTAATTGTGTTTGAGTTGTGAAAATTATTATTTTATTTTTTTTGACACAGAGTCTTTGCTCTGTTGCCCAGGCTAGAGTGCAGTGGCGTGATCTCAGCTTGCTGCAACCTCTGCTTCCCGGGTTCTAGTGATTCTTGTGCCTCAGTCACTCGAGTAGCTGGGACTACAGGCATGTGCCACCATATCCGGCTAATTTTTGTATTTTTAGTAGATATGGGGTTTCACCATGTTGCCCAGGCTGGTCTTGAACTCCTGGCCTCAAGTGATCCACCCATCTTCGCCTCCCAAAGTGCTGGGTTGAAAATTATTTTTTTAAAAAATCGGATGCATTCCAGATACCACAGTAGTTTTGTTAGCAGTAAATAATTTGTCAGGCTCACACAGCAAGCAACTTAAGGCCGACCTGTTGTAACTGGTGCATTCATAATATGAAATGGATCTTCTCCCAGACATAGGGTTATTATACTAAGTTCTGGAATTAATTTTTTAAATGCAAGAGTTTTCCAGAGTAGAAATTAATTATGTTTATGAAAATAACATTTCAGGGTAAAACATGTATTGAAGTGCTGAGTTTTGAAAAGTTTTGAGAAAGAAATATAATACCAGTCATAAAATTTCATCTGGGGCCCAAATTCCTAGAAAAGTAGTGAGTTAAGTTTTGTTTTGTTTTGTTTTGTTTTTGAGATGGAGTTTCGTTCTGTCACTCAGGCTGGAGTGCAGTGGTGCAACCATGGCTCACTGTGGACTGGACCTTCCAGGCTTAAGTGATTCTCTCACCTCAGCCTCCCAAGGAGCTGGGACTACAGGGATGCACCACTTCACCTAATTTTTTTTTTTTTTTTTCTAAATGTGTAGAGAGAAGGTCTTGCTATGTTGCCCAGGCTGGTCTTGAACTCCTGGGCTCAAGGGATCTGCCTGCTTCGGCCTCCCCCCGAAGTGCTAGGATTACAGTTGTGAGCCACTGTGCCCAGTCTTAAATTAAACTTAAATTTAAGTTTTTTTTTTTTTTCTTTTTTGGTGGCATTGGAGACGGGGTCTTGCTCTGTCACCCAGGCTGGAGTACAGTGGCACAATCTTGGCTTATTGCAACCACTGCCTCCTGGGTTCAAGTGATTCTCTCCTGGGTTCAAGTGCCTCAACCTCCTGTGTAGCTGGGATCACAGGTGTGAACCACCTCACCCAGTTAATTTTTGTTATTTTTAGTAGAGACGGGTTTTTGTTATTTTTAGTAGAGACGGGTTTCACCATGTTGGCCAGGCTGGTCTCAAACTCCCGGCCTCAAGTGATCCAACCACCTTGGCCTCCCAAAGTGCTGGGATTACAGGCGTGAGCCACCGCACCTGGCCAAATTAAACTCTATTTTGTTTTTTTGGTTTTTGTTTGTTTGTTTGTTTTTGAGACAGAGTCTTGCTCTGTCGCCCAGGCTGGAGTACAGTAGTGTGGTCTTGGCTCACTGCAACCTCTGCCTCCCGGGCTCAAGTGATTCTCCGGCCTCAACCTCTTCAGTAGCTGGCATTACAGGTGCCTGCCACCACATCTGGCTGATTTTTGTATTTTTAGTAGAGACAGGGTTCCACCATGTTGGACAGGCTGGTCTTGAACTCCTGACCTCAGGTGATCCGCCTGCCTCGGCCTCCCAAAGTGCTTGGATTACAGGCATAAGCCACCGCGCCTGGCCGTAATTAAGCTTTACAATGTCTTCATCTGTAAAGAAGGAGAATAGTACTTGACCTACTTATTTCACCAAGTTGTTGTGCAGCTTCACGAGAGAGGAAACTTTTTCACAGCTAAATGTTTAGGGCTTGCAACACAGAAGGAACACATTTTTACCGAATGAATGGAATCATATAACACATTCAAAAGGCCTTGGTAAATGGCAAAGCATTATGCAAACATTAGTCACTACCGTTATTCATTATCATTTTTAACTGGTCTACTCTATTGGTGCCACTTGTGCCTTTCATAAGCTATGTCACTGCCAACACACTTCCGGTTAATTGTACCAGAAACTGTAGACTTCCTATTGGAAGAGTCCTCATATTTCCCGATAAAGGCAGTAAAGGGCTGCCAACTTGCTGAAGAGAGAAGGAACATTTGTCATTAGCACACCTAGGAGTCAAAAGGCTGCTTGTAGAGCTTAGAAACAGTTCCACGAAAGAATGTTAATCACCCCTTTGCAATTTCATTTGCCTATTTTCTCTCAATCCCTGTCACATATATTGCAAAGGCTCATTTAGTTTTTCTGAACCTGAATTACTATGAAACCCAAACAAATAGGGGTAAGTAAAGATAGACTTACAACTGAGATATTACCAATAATTTAATGTTTACTTCTTTGATGGTGAAGTCAACACACATTTGAAGCTGTATAATTTTATCTTCAGTTCAGACCTCTCTCTTAGCTCTGGAAATGTTTACTTAAAATGCAATGCATGTCTCACTCTCGTTACCATCTTATACTTTGGGTTACCATGACTTCAGCTCAGAAAATACAACACAACTGCATTCAAATCTAATCACAAAATAAAAAGAATATAACCAATTTCCAAAGTTCTCCCCCTAAAGGTGGACTTCCTTTCTGCTCAATTGCTAGCAATCCAGTAGTTTACAATAAATTATCTCTCCTTCATTATGGTTTGTCCTTTTTCCTGGAGCATTCTCAAAAATTGCTATAATATCTTCCATCAAAAGCAAACAAACTCCTTCCCTTGCCCCAACATCACCCTCAGTTTCCTGCTCAATTACTCTAATCTTCTTTAAGCAAAACTCCCTGAGAAATGTCTAGATGGTCTCCACTTTCTGAGCCCACTCTATTGAAACTGAAATAATTTTCTATTTTTCTTGACCTATGTGACACCCTTGATCACTCCTCCATTCCTTAGCCTCTTTGGCTGCTTCCTGTTATCTGAGCATCCCTGGAGTGTTAGTCCTCAATCTTCCCTTCCTTCTTGGCTACACTAGGTGGTCTCTTCCAGTTGTGACTCCCAAATTCCTATTTCCAGCCTAGACTTCTTCCCTAAATTCAAGACTTGGACACTCAGCTGCCTGCTTGATGCTTCTCCTTTCGCATTTATTAAGTCAGCTCAACCTTAAATTAAATGCCAGAGACCAAGCTCCTGATGACCTCACCTTCCTGTAAGCTTCCTTATTTTGGCAAATGGCAGCCATTTTTTTCCAGTTCCTCAGGTTCACAATGCTGGAGTTCTCCTTTCTCTTATATCTCGCATTCAATCCAGCAGCAAAGCCTATTGAATCTACTTCAAAAATTTCACCTTCCTGTCACTACTTGCTCCAAGCTACTCCCTTTTCTCGTTTGATTTATTCCATTGGCTTCTTACTGGTCTCACTGCTGTTATCCTTGCCCCCTTAGTATCTCTTCTCAGTACTAGAGCCAAAATGACCCATCTACAATGAAAGCCAGGTCATTCCACGCAGCTCCATTCAACACAGAAGATAATTCAAAGTCCTAACAATGACCTGCAAGGTTCTCCTTTCTCTGGTACCACACTGCTCTACCTCCCTACCCTCCTCTCCTACCCATCTTCGTCTTGCTGTCTGGGTTCTTGACAGCAAAGCACATTCTTGCCTCATAGCCTCTGCATTTGCTTCTCTTTCTGCCTGACATGTTCTCCCTCTGGCTACTATAGGCCTAGCTAGCTCCCTCACTTCCTTCAAGTTCTATTCTAATGTCACTTTTTCAGAGAAGTCTTCCCTAGGCACCCCAGCATATTACATCCAAATTAAGTCTGTGCTTTCCACTCTGTAAAAGAATTATTCTTTCAAGCAGAAATTATTTATTTATTTATTTGTTCGTTTTTGAGACAGGGTCTCACTGTCACCCAGGATGGAGTGCAATGGCACGATCTTGGCTCACTGCAACCTCCACCTCCTAGGTTCAAATGATTCTTGTGCCTCAGCCTCCCAAGTAGCTGGGATTACAGGTGTGCACCACCACACCTGGCTAATTTTTGTATTTTTAGTAGAGACGAGGTTTCGCCATGTTGGCCAGGTCTCGGACTCCTGGCCTTACAGGATCCCCTCACCTCGGCCTCCCAAAGTACTGGGATTACAGGTGTGAGCCACTGCACCTGGCCTCAAGCAGAAATTTAAAATGTAAAAAATGTTTGGCACATAAGAACCTATCTCCCTGTCACCTTGACATTCATGCAAAAGTAGTTACTGGTCATCTATTGTGTGCAAGGCCTGGGTCACAAAGTGAGTAGGGATCAATCTTGCTTTTAATCAACGTTTATGGAATGAAAGTTGCTTTTTCCATGGACAGAACCAGTAGTAAACTGGGACTGACAGGCTGATGGTGGGTCTCAGAACAGAGCAAGTAGATGACAGCTCCATCAACTCGATAACCACTATTAAGCTCTGGAAACCTTCGGGGAGTCTGCTGATATTATATAGCTAATCTAATAAAGAAACTTTTATGAATAGAGCCCTCCAGTCAGATTCTAGCAGAGATGAAATTTTCTGCCGTGTTCTAGCCCTGAAAAAAAAAGAAAAAAAGACTTTTTCTCTGTTTCTCCCTTATGTTTGTCATAATACTTTCAACACTTCAGGGTATTCAGAAATTGACCAGAAAGAAACCAACAAGAAATATGAAAGTTTCAGAGTGAAAGCTAAAGGAATAATGAAGTGCATTCCTTTTTCTGGATGATAGTGCTTCTAAAAGAAAATGAAAACAAACTTGAAGAGCAAACAAAACAGCTTCAAAGGCAGAAGAAAAAAGGGCATCCCAACAAAGGAAGCCTTAGCCAATAGCCAGCAAACTCAGTGGCTCCTTGAGCAGAGACTGGGATGAAATGAGACCTGTCAAAGGATGGAGTCAAACAAATTCAGTGCAGTCAAGGGGTAACGCACCGAACACCTTGTATGCATATTTTCTTTCAGCAGTGACAGCCCCACAGTTGCTTCTTCTGTGGGCATTAACTGAACCCTGCCTGGAAAATCAGAAAATTAGAGCCTTTTGTTTCTTGTGAGTTACCCAGAGGCTGCAGGCCAGCATCTGATTACTTCTTCCTTCCCACCACTGGAGACAGAGCAACACTCCTCCTTCTCACCTCTTGAGTGAGTTTTGAGATATATACTCAGTCCTGTAACAACTGCATGGGATTTCTGCAACCACACTGTTAGCTTCTCAAGTTCCCTGTCTGTGTCTATTTATTTCTAGTTCTAAAGTGTGAAAGTTATGCATGCACCCACTGACCCTTTTTATAAAAGGTCTCAGCTGAACTATTTCATTTGCAGGAAATGCTAGAGTCAAGAAAATGCTGCTTCCTGCCATTTCTCCATCTTTCTGAAGGGCAATCCTTCCAAAACTTCATGATTGTGACCTTCCCCTGTGCCTATGGGGAGGATTTTTGGACACATCAGTTATCACCTGCTGGGAAGGAAAAGCCAGGCCAACAGTTGTTTCTCTAACAACATCTGCATGTGTGACCCATGATTGCTGGAGTCAGCATTAATCAACCTACCAAGAGTGGGAGGAAGTAAACAACACATTTGGTTCCATCTAAGTCCACTGGCATGATATAAATTCTAACACTGTCTTCCCAAGTTTAAGGTTTTCCTTCCATTCCCTTTCCAAACTCCCTTCCCTTTCCCATTCCTCTCCAGTCCCCTCCCTCCCTTCCTTCCTTCCTCTCTTCCTCTCTTCCTCTCTTCCTCCCTCCCTCTTTCCCTTCCTTCCTTAACTCTAATTCTGCGACTGATATCACATAAAAGAAGTCCTCAGCTACTAAAGTAGGAGAGTAGGAGAGAACTATAGGCTTATGATATTCCTGTTATTCATTTGTAGAGATAATATATAACCTGTATTCCCTAATATGACAGTTGTAGCCCTAAATGGCATTACACAATTGTTTACAGAATCCCTTTACGAGAAAAAAATAGAGCAGAAAAAAAAAATGAGCATTGCCTGTACAATCCAGCTCTCATTGTGCAGCTCCCCAGGTTCCAGGGATGTTGCAGGGAATTTAAGTCAATTGGGATCATGCTGTTTATAGCAACATGGGCTGTTTTACTTGTTCTACCTCAAAGTCTGGATGCTATCAAACGTTTTTCAGGACCACTAAAAAGCAGAACATTAATAACTAATTCAGAAAGGCAGTGATCAGCTTTTTATCATAACATGAATGGCTGAAAAAAACCTAGATTTTGCAAAGTAATGTTGTTCTTTGTAACATCTCTTTACAATATACATTATATTCCTTTCTTGCAAACTGAGGTTGTCATTTCCTTTACTTAAATTCATTTATTAACTGGAGCCCGAATGTTTGTTTCCTGCTTCTGATAGAAAAGATGTATTGGGCAGAGTCGTTTATTCAATGATGTTTATTGAGACCCCACCATTTCTTCATTTTATCCTTGTGAAAAATACGAAAAAACAAGGTGCAGTTGAACAATCCTCTTGAACGATGCCAAACTAAGAGGTCTCTAGTAGAAAGCTCACAGTTTTTTTTTCAATTCTACTTTATTCAACACTTCACCCAATACACTGATGGATGACTTCAAAGGTTTGTTGTTTTGAGGTAAGCTTCTTTAAATGAGCACATTACATAGTTGAAAAGGATCACTGATATACTGAGTGGCAACTAAGTCTTAGAAAGGTCTTGATAGACTAGGATTATTGGATGAGTAACTTCATAAAAACTGCTTTATCTGGAAAAGGATAATGTAAATCCAGCACTGCTGAGAAAGGAGGCATAGCTATTGATAAAGGCTGGGAAATTTTCATGAAGAAAAGCCCAGTAAGAATGAATGATATGTTAATGTTGATCTGCCCAGAGCTGGGGAACCAGGATGCTGTATGGCCCACATCCCCCTTATCACATGGGATTGGCAAGGAGCTGGAGACACTTAATATAGTGAAGGGAAGATATCAAATTGTCTTCAGTCTTAAAAAACTCTTCCCAGCAAAAGGGAGCAGATGCATTCTTTGTTGTTTCAGAAGATATCATGAACTATGTAGAAGTTATAGAGAGGCTTATTTCAATTCAATATAAGGCAGAAGTTATATCAACTAGACCTTTTCCAATCTTGGGGCTGCCTTACAAAGAGCAGGCCAGCTTTCCAGTGACAAGTTTAGGCAGAAACTTGTGGCTGTCTGTGAGGATGTATTAGAATGGGTGCCTGCATCAATTAAGAGATGGGACTACATACATTTTCTGGCCCCTTCTCATCTTAAAATTCTCTGCTTTTCTTTAACTGCAGTTGGTCGTCTGTATTCTCAGTTCTGCACTCTTCTGACTGCACAGAGGAATCTTCTAGCTATTAATGCATATAGACAAAAGCAAGTTATCACAAATTTTGTGATCCTGCATTCAAACGTCATTAAAATAGAGGCCCATAGAGAAAGGAGGGCATATCATTTCACAGTGCTTTACGTGAGGCAATTGTTTACTATCTCTGATTTGTAAAGAATGAAAAATTGGATGTCAGGAGCAAAGGATTTTCTTCAAATACAATGTTTATCCATGCTGCTTTAGAGGTTTAATTCTCTACTGAAGTTGCATTTACATAAGGTATTAGATATTCTTAATAGGATTTTTCAAGGAACTCAAAACATTGCATTGGAGCATTTGGGGCTTTGGAACTTCTAGAATGTGCCATGTCTGCTAGTTCCCAGTTTGCAGAGACAATATGCGGTGTTCATCAACACTGTGGTTCACGCGACGGCTGTGAAGCTAGGCTGCTTGCATTGGAATCCTGGTTCTGTACCTTGCAATGTTTGTGGCCGTGGGCAAGCCACATAAATGCTCCATGCCTCAGTTTCCTCCTTATAAAGTTGTAGTAATCAGAGCGGGCTCTGACGATGATGATGATGAATCACCAGGTCTAAGCTAGACAGATGATATTCTATTGTTCCAGGCAGTATATTTCCCTAAAAAACTGGAGACCATCTCAATTTGTGTCCAATCTGATATGTCGTAGAGCCCTGTGGTTTTATGATGCCTATAGCCTTACATAAAGTAATTTGGTCAACAGTATTTACAGAGTGTTTATTTTAGAGGAATTAAAAAATGACTACGGAAGAGTGAGGCATTGCCCCCACATAGCCAACATACACTTTACCAAAAAAGAAGCACACATTTAAAAATGAAATATAATGAAATATTTTGAAATACACTAACTCGTAAACATCCTTTAATTTTTAAAAGTATTTAAGTATGGATATCATCCATAATTCCTTTTCCAAAGAGCACCAGTGTTAACTAGGTTATAACACGAATAGGAGCTTCTTGGATAGTGTTTGCTTTCATAAAAACTATGATTTCCAAGTCAGTGAAGAGGTATTAGTTTGGGCTTATAAGCTGGAAAACAGAAACAGTTTTGCAAGATGTAGCTAAATATGAGATTTACTTTAAAATGCATTTACTCCCAGATGCAGCTGAGAAAGGATAATGTAGAAGAAAACTAGAAGTTATCTCAAAATAATAACAATAATTTCTAAAACAACCCAAACGTATAGTTTCATAGTTTGTAAAATACTTGGAAAAAATACCATTTTATTTGTGCCTCACAACAATGATGTCAGGTGGGCATTAATCTCACTCTAGGAAGAGAAAACTAAGGCTCTGCGTAGCTAAGAAGCTTGTCCAAGGTTACAGAGGTAATAGATATCAGAGATGGGATTTTTCACCATGATCTCATTTCTTCAAATCTGGCATTCTAACAAAGCTCATCAAATTAAGTATGAAAAAATGAAATCAATACTCATCTGATATAGCAATTTTCCATCAGACAATCTCAGAATTCCAAAGTCAGAGTGGATTTATTCAGGTGCCCATTATTGCTATTTCTGCCTGCTTGGAAACCAGCCCCTCTTCTAGTAGCAGCCGCCTGGCTGTTCATGGGAGGAGGTGCCTCCTTACTCCTCAGTCCACATGGTTCAGATGGAGCTAAAACCACCCCTGGTGTGGGACCTCTGTCTTGCTAATCAATCTGTCTGTCTGTCTCTCTCTCTCTCACACACACACATACACACTCCTTTGTAATTAGCTCAGGGAAGGACACTTGATCCAAACCAGGCTCACTTGAACTGATGGAACGTAATACTGAGACTTTTTCTTTTTTGAAACAGAGTCTTGCTCTGTTTCCCAGGCTGGAGTGCAGTGGTGCGATCCTGCTCACTGTGAACTCCGCCTCCTGGGTTCAAGCAGTTCATCATGCCTCAGCCTCCCGAGTAGCTGGGATTACAGACACCTGCCACCGTGCCCAGATAGTCTTTGCATTTTTAGCAGAGATGGGGTTTTGCCATGTTCCCCAGCCTGGTCTTGAACTCCTGGCCTGAAGTGATCCACCAGCCTCAGCCTCCCAAATTGCTGAGATTACAGGCATGAGCCACGATGTCTGGCCTGGGACTTTTTTTTTTTTTGACACTCTTGGAGAGATAGGTTCTCTTTCTTGTAACTTCAAGTTAAACAGCAATTTGGCTTGAAATTCTCCACACGTAGAGGGAGGCTCTTTGGGAAAAGAGCCAACACAGAGGACAGCAGAGCCAAGAGATGGAGAGCCAGAGAGCAATGCAGCAAAACAGCACCTGGATTCAGGACTCCTGCCCTTTTCTGCTTAAGCCAGAACTCTCTTGAGTTGGATTTTTTGTTACTTACATGCATCTGGAAAAGTCCTTGCTGATAAATTACTTTAGGCCTATTCACACAGAATTAACCGAGACAGGGCCACACAAACAGCCCTATTTCTACTAGATGTTAAAAAACCCTCTTTTTATTTTTTTACCACTGGAAAAAAAAAAGGGAAGAAGGAGAAGGAGAATAAGAATCAGAGAATTCTCCTACCCTTGAAAATTTAGCCAGGGCAGATTATAACAGCCAAAACTGATCTGTGGACCCAAGAACTGGACTGTATGTAATAAGAAACATTCTGAAAATTTAACAAGTGGAAAAATAACCTGCTGGGCCTCTTTGTGAACAAGCTGCTCAATGTCAACAAGCCCAAGGCACTACTAAATATCACAAGGTCAGTTCCACTGAAATAGAGTTTTTATATATTGTCAGATTTTTTGTTTAGTTTTTTTGAAAATAGAATATTTTCTATTGATATCTTCTTTTTCTTTTTTTAAATCCATGGTCTGGTTTTAACTGCAAACAGTACCCTTGGTTATGCACCAGCACATGGAGACAAGGTGGAGACGTTAGAGCTTCTCTAGCAAAATGACTGGAGGTGTTTAGGGCTGACTGGGGTCTATCAGAATCAACTCTGGCTAATTTGCCTTCTTCATGACCTTGACAGGGAAGAAAATAATCTAGACCTGTAAGATGAGTATCAAAGCCTGAAAAAGAATCCATCTGAGTGATTCTCCCACTTCTTCCAATTATTTGTTTTAAGACTGTAGTACAGTATTCACAAGACACTAATCATATTGACATTAGTGTTGCCCAAAAGACACTAATCATACTGGAACTTCTAATCCCAAAGTTGTCGCAGATAGAGCAGGGTGTATTTGCTAAAAGAAAATTAACTGACCATATTAATAAAAAAGGTGTACAATACATCAGGTTTAAATTCCAAGCATGGAAGCACTGTTTTCCACTTTTGTGTTGGTCATAGCTGGCTAGTGGCCTAGAGTTCTTGGCTTGAAATAGGGCACAGACATCATCAACATTCCAGATGATCTCTGAAGCTGGGGTGTCAACTTGTCAACTTGATGAGCTGTCAAACTGGAAGCTCCTGATGGAAGAGCTTACTGAGTGCACTCTTGACCTTCTTTTTTGGTTATGTATGATCTGTCTGTGCTTAAGTATTAAGAGTTGCTCTTCAGACCTTCATGGAAGGAAATGTTGAAATCATGGACAAGCTGAGCCTTTCTGAGTAGTGGCTATGTGATGAAAATCTAAATTAAATACTAGGCATTAACTTACGGACATTAAACAAAATATCTGATGTGACACAGTAATAGGAAAACTTGTTTGGTTTGGGGAAAAAAACACTCTCTTTTCTTTGAGACAGAGTCTCCCTCTGTCGCTCAGGCTGGAGTGCAGTGGCACCATCTCAGCTCACAGCAACCTCTGCCTCCAGGGTTCAAGCAATTCTCCTGTCTCAGCTCTCCTGTCTCAGCCGGGACTACAGGCATCCGCCATCATGCCCAGCTAACTTTTGAATTTTTAGTAGAGACGGGGTTTTGCCATGTTGGCCAGGCTGGTCTCAAACTCCTGACCTCAAGTGCTCTGCCCGCTTTGGCCTCCCAAAGTGCTGGGATTACAGGCGTGAGCCACCGTGCCTGGCCAAAAAAGCCACTTTCCAAAATGCTGTTCCTTTCAACTTAGTTGTGCTATTTTCTGAAAACTGATTCCGTAAATTCCAGTAATGCCAGAGCAGTGGGTAGAATTTCTGGGAACAACGGGCCTATTCTCTCAGAAAAAGTATATGAAAGGAGAAGTTACTGTCCTACTTCTTTCCCAGACATGGCAAAGTGTTTGCCTCATGGCTTTCTGGGATATCCATGCTTTTTAAGCTAACAGTTCGGTGCATAATATATTTCAATAAAGTTCCAAATTTCATTTAAAGAAAAAAAAGCCCTCTCACTTGATATTTTATCTAACAATGTTACAATAATAACGTGTTATTACCATATAATATTTTTTGTTACAATTTTGTAACCTGAATTGGTAGAGAAAGATGGCATCCATTCTCTGCTTTCCCTGGCTTTGACATGGTTCTACCCAGATCCCTCTGCATCGTGATATATGCTCCTTGGCAGATGATGTGTTTACACAATTAAAATAATAAAAGAAAAATGCAAATTCCATTCTCAATCTACATGCTAAATATGGGTAACACTGGAACAAAAGATGGTCTTTATAGAATGCTACAACCACCGGAGCACTTGCCCTTCAACTCTCTTTGTCATTAATTGGCCTACAATGAGCAGGGACTTTGAATTAGGGACTGACAGGTGATGTGTCTGAACCGATAGTCATATCTGTCTATATAGTGCTTTACAGTTTAGAATATGCTTTCATATAAATTATCTGATACATATAGGCCTGAGAAGCAGACATTATCACATTTTAAAGACAAAAAAATTGAAATTCAGAGTCACCACATAACTCGGTCCAGGTCACACAGCCAGAAAGAAACCAAATCAGAATTCCAACTGAAGAAGCCACTAAGAAAACAGCATCGACTATTTGGAGAAACACGACAAGCAAGAACTTGTTTGTAGACAGAGTTAACCCCACACCTACCTACAAAGCTTTTCACAAACATGGGAGACAGGCAGCGTTCTGACACACTGTGCAGGGTCTCTGCTGAAGGATCAACAAATAACCAGTGTAGTTTTGCATTTAAGGATTTCATGGTGTTAACCACGAGCTGATTCAATCAGTTTCCACTAAACTACTGTGATTTTCTCTTCTGCTTGCTGTGCCCACATAAATGGAATCTATTATGGCACATGAGAAATTAGTATTTGTTGAACTGTTTTAAAAATATTTTATATCATTTTAATACAGAGGCAGGCACAGGGCATCAGGGACTATAGAAGAACAAGCATAGGGTTAGGCAGGCCAGGACTTGAGTCCCAGCTCTACCATTTACCAGCTGTGAGGCCAAGCATTCACCCTGTTTGGCACGTGTGCACATAGGCTCTTGCGAGGATTAAATAAGATACTGCCTGTGCAACCCCAGGTGTGAACCTGGTCACAGCAGTGCTTCTGTATGGCTCAGCTTCTACTTCTCTTCCTTTAATAATATCAAAACAACAAACCTTGGAAAAACTAAAATGTAATATACAAAATGCTTTCAAATAGAAAGTAATTGATCTAGTTGTACTTATTAATACTATTTAGATTGAGAAATATTACGCTTGCAACTGAATTAATTTTCTAATAATTTAGAAAAAGTGTTTTTAGTGCCCCAAGTAATACTGTTTTTTTTTAATCTTAGACAAGAGCATTCAAAACATAAAGACTTTATATTACACACTATTCTGCCTAATATTTAAGCTAAAGTTTATGCAAAGATATGCATTTCTTTTACTGTTGAGAAGCCTTTGTTTTCTGAAAATACAAGTACTATTTCATTTTCTCACATGTATTCCTGTAAATGGAAGCCTTCTATAAATGGCTTAACTTGCAGCATTTGGAAACTTTTTTTTTTTTTGTATGAGTTTGAAGAATGTGGTCTTAAACTTATTCATTCCATCACTCTCTTATTGTTCATTTTAAGGGTACTTAGACTTCTAAATATCATTCAAGAAAACTTCTGAAGACTGCAATTAGGTCCTAAATACTGAAAGTATTTTCCTCCTTCTGATATATTTTCCATTTACTATCTCATTTCCACATAACTCAGAATTAAAAGCCGATCTGCCATGTGCCGTACGCACATTAATAGTGTGTAGGACACCTTGTTTGTGCTAAAATGAGATAACAGATGTCAAAGTACTTTGAGAATTTAAAATCACTATGCACATTAAGGTATAATTATACAAATGTGAATGCAACATTAGGGGTATGGAAATTGGGGAGTGTTTCAGAACTTTTGGGCTAATGAGTCCAGTTTAGAATTACAGGCTGGAGAAGCTATGTTTTCAACATGATAGGAAACCCATCGTTCAGATGTATTTATATCATTATATTCAGTTCATGCTGAACTCAAATTTTGTTTCTTGCATATTCATTTAAAATAATTTGATGCCAGAGTATTGCTTATATCGGAATAATAGCAAACAATACTCACAATATTTGCAAATCCCCTGTATCCCAAGACAGGTATTTTAAATATTGTTTCAAATTGAAAACAATCAATTAAGCACCATTCTAGTGTTTTATTTTAAATATCTGCCAACAAATTTAACAGGTAAAATGGACATTACATTTATCTCAATGTAACTTTAAGGACTGGTTTTCCAAGTTAAGCAAAGCACCTCCAAACATCTGGTAAGCAGACCTCAAGAAGGCAAAACTCCTATGAATTATTGCAGCCACCAAGAACTTAAGGTTTCTGAACTAGTGCTAGAATTCCAAATCACTCTAATGTTAGGTCAGCTAAACTTGAAGTAGAGGGGTTTCTAAGAACATAAATCTGTCCAGGTGATTTTCTCTCAACTGCATTCTCATTTCTTTTAGTAGGTAAGAAAGAAAGCCTAAAGGTGGACTTTCGCATTTTAGTGGGAAATGGACTGGTTAGGCAAGCATTAACCAAGCTACAGTAAGCTTCTTGGGAGAAACCCCTTGGGAAAGAACTGGAGGAATGGAGCTCCAGGTTGGAAGGAGGTATAACTGGCTCCTTGCTTGCAAAAATTTTAATTGCTAATTCAAGTCTTTAGGAAGACCCAACTCGATTGTCTAAACACATAACTTCAGGGGAAAAAGTATGGTCTAGAGAGATATGACAGGTTTTTAAAAAAGTATATAAATTTCAAAAAGTATTACAGCAAATGACCAAAAATAAGGTAGAATAAGAAAAAAACAAACATCAATTGAGTAGTTGAGTGGTGAAAAGTCACATAAATTGAATTATTCAACAAGAAAATGACAGAGTATTTCATATCTTGACAGGTTAAAGCACTATTTTTAAGAGGTATGCATTCATTGCTCCATGGGTTTTGGCCTTCCATACTAGCGATCATGCTCAAAACTGCAATTAACACCACCCAAGGAGCTGCGGTTCCAGAATCCCTTTTTCTCATTGATCAGATTCCTGTGGTGTCATCTCCTATTTTCTCTGCAGCAGAAGTGCTGTATTGAACAGCAGGCTTTTAGAAAGCTTCTAATAAGCTCCCGATGGCTGATGGAGCCTCTGTTTCTAGCAGTCACTCGATCATCGTTAGTACTCCACGTGAGGGGAATGCATGCGTGCACAGGTGCTCTAGTTCACCACGTCCCATCAGCCTGCTTATCTCACTCTGCTTTCTGCTTTTAGGCTTTTCTCACCTGGCCAGATAAAAGCCCATTCCATTTTCTCAAGGCAAGACAATTCTCATAAGGGATGAACTTCTGATTGGAGTGACCCATTAAAAGATTTGTGCTATTTGGTATTACTGCCCCTGCTTTCGAACCTCAGGCAGCATGTAAGGTGCAGTCTTGCTAGGCCACCTCTGAGTGTTTAGACATAGGTAGAAGGGTAAGTTGTTTTTAAAAAAAAAACCCTGCAGTATATGGAGAAATTTCATAAATTATGTGAGCAGCTGAGAGAAGTAATTCTGCTATACTGAGGTTGACACAGTCAATAATAGCTAATGCTCATTAAAGAACTATCCTCCCTTACCCAGGGAAGAACTGGGCTCAGAAAAGACCCAGTTCATATTAATACATAAAGACAACATGACTCAAAGTTAAAACAAACCACATCTCTGAAATGCTGTCATTAAAGAAATTTAACCACATATGTGATTTGAAAATATAACAAGAAACAGGCAACAAATGAAAAGTTTGGGGGGAAAAAGCTTTCAGATGCCCTATTTAAAAGAGCACCAGTGAAAACAGTAATAAAAATTAAAAGACAATACCTAGCAATAGAGAAAGAGAAAATTACTCTTATCTTATTTCTCCTATATTTTCCATCCTCTTTCAATAAGAGTCTCCATAATCCCAACATTGCCATTTCCTGCACAAAGAACCCAGAGAACAATTCAAAATTAAAGGAGCTGAAAGAAGACACAGTATCCCAGGCCTTCTCTCCCCAAGGCATCTGCAGGCAGAATAGCCATGGTTTCCAGAACATTCTCATCACATTTGTCTCTCGTGAGCTGCAGCATACAATGTTTACCAGAGGCTTTAAAAATAAAATCTCACTAAACAGCTGAGAAAAATATTTAACAACCAAGGCAAAGCAATTACAGTCAAATTTGCACCTCGAGATTCCCATCTTAGGTGTGGGAGGCAGAGAGAAGACTCCTGCACATCAGTCTGAACCTAGAATGAGGATGAAAAGAGTTGATTCTGCCGATAATTGACAACAAATCCATATTTTTGCATCTCAGGGTGAAATGCGGAGCTACCCGCCCATCTGAATGTGCATTAAGAACAGCGCCACTGTTCGGTTAAGGCTGACTCAAGTTTCTAAGCAGCAATCCGAGGACAGGCTAGACATGAACATCCCTACCAAAAACGTGGAAAGGTCTGAACGTGACAGATCTCCCTTTTCAATTATTTGTGCTAGAAAGCATCATCATTTTCAACTATTCAAGGTGACAATATAAGACAACACAACTAGTCCCAGTAGAGCATTTCTGTATGAATGTACAGACTTGGGAGGAAATTAACCACATCACACAGGGTTAATCCTTCCCCCCAAAATTCTGCCCCATTATCCAACCAATTTACGTTTTGTAATCTAGACTTTTATTACTCATTTTCACTATGATTTGACTTTGACACAATATTATTCCCTTTAGGGCAAAGACTTTCTGGGTGCAATGAGATCAGACATAATTTCTTCAGCAGGAATGCATAACAAGGACACGTGTACACATTCCATTCCCAGACATTTCTGTCTCGGTCTAGTTCAGATGAGCAAGGAATGAAAGGCGGGGCATAAAATGGTATAAATTCTAGTTAGGCACGGACAATAAGCATCCATAGGAAGCTACTGTTCACTATTAAAAGGCATTACCTGATATGGTTGAAAAAGACCACAAAGGCTTATAATACCTTACCTGAGCCATCTGCCTCTCCAGTTTTGATCGGGGAATATCATCAAAGTAGTTTTCATTTCTTCTCCTCCTTGCATCGCCCTGCATGATAATGTGAGGAACGTCTAGGGAGCCACCAGTGGTGTAAGTGCTTTGGCTAAGTGATGGAGACAACTGAGGAGGAGTGTGATTACCACTGGGTTCCTGAATGGAAATACATCATGAAATAAATACCATGTTCTGTGGCTAACCTTTGGTTTCAAAATTGTGAAATACTGACAAGACAAACTGTGGGGGTGGGGAGTCGCTTTTGAAGCAACAGCCAAGGAATGAATGACATTCCACCACTTTATTAATGGCATGATCTAGTCAATACGTTTTTCCCCTAAGTATTTCAGGTCAAAGGTCTGAAATATCAAGAGTCAGGTTCTGTTTTCCTAAAGCAGCACCATGGATGGTCTCAGGAGGGAGGCACACCTATGTCGGGCACCTCTGACACTACTGCATGTGTTTACAGGGGAGGAACTGGGCCCTCATGTGGGCAGAGCGTCCTCACCATGGTAGATGCCACGATGAGAAAGCTAAAATGAGACCCAATGGGTCTTGATCCTTCATCAAAGAATGGTCTGACAACAGGGTTGGGAAGAGGACACAGTACGGCAACACAGCATGTCACACGCACAGACTGCAGAGCAGTGCATGCTACGACAGAGGATACTTTTCCCAGGCAAAGACAACTCCATCCAAGGGAAACGGGTCAGGAGGAAGATAGGGGGCATAGACAGCTCAGCTCTACTGTTTGCAAGTAGAATGAGGATTGGGATCATGGTGTTTCTCCAGATCCCTTCTCCTCCAGATATTCTGGACCTTCTATGATAGATTTAGGTCCTACACTTTTTCTTGGAAATCTCTGTCTTTGATCTTTTTTGTTCCCCTAAATCTCTTCCAGAGAGCCAGAATGAGAGGTTCAGAAGGGGAAGGAAAAAGAGCAGGGTAAGTAGCAGGAAATTACTCCTCTAACGAGTCACTTTAGGGTAACTACACTGATGGTGCTTATATCTTTCTCTCCTTCCATGTAGCAAAATGAAGGCAAAACAAAAATCATTTTTTTTCTAATTTATTTGAGGCTCCTCTTTCTAAGGGGTGAAATTTCTATTCGTACTTTTATGACTCCCAAAACTCTCAAGTAGCCTCCAAATATCCCAGTGTACCCTAATGCCCCCAGTAACTAATTAAACCAGTATTCATGTAGTCCCTACCCATCCCATTCCAGTCTCTCAGGAGGCTAAGCTTGTCCTCCTGGAGCCAATTCTCTTGCATCCCCTGAAATCCTTGCACATTTTCCTCTCCAAAGCTGAATCAACTCCAAATCCTAACAGCTCCTTTCCTGCCCCACCCTGTTATCCTGACAGTGGCTATGCTGTTTGCTGAAGTTTATTGATAAGAGGCAGCCACTGCATTTCACCACGACGGTCACGTCCGGGTGCTGTGCTTGTTGTGTTCATCTCTTCAGAAAGGAGATCAGAAGCAAGCAAGTGCAGGACAAAATAAAGAGAGCAGAGTGGGCACCCCACAGCTTTCAGGGAGATCTCAGCTTTTTGATGAATTTTAGAAAAGTTCTTGTAGGACTCATGAACACCAGTGACTGCTGGCCACTTCTTGCCACTGCCATTTTGCCTGGAAATCATCTCTCTCACTTCCTCTCTGCGCTTTCCTCCCTCCCTTCCTTCACTTCCTCTTTATTTCTCTCTCCCTTATACAGGTTCTCTCTAGTTTCCTACCTCATATATATATATTTTTTGAGATGGAGTTTTGCTCTGTCACCCAGGCTGGAGTGCAGTGGTGCAATCTCGGCCCACTGCAACCTCTGCCTCCCGGGTTCAAGCTCCTGCCTCAGCCTCCTGAGTAGCTGGGATTATAGGCGCCCACCACCATGCCCGGCTAATTTTTTGTATTTTTAGTAGAGTCTGGGTTTCACTGTGTTAGCCAGGATGGTCTAGGTCTCCTGACCTCGTGATCCACCCACCTCTGCCTTCCAAAGTGCTTGGATTACAGGCATGAGCCACTGTGCCCGGCCCCTGCCTCATAATTCTAAAGTGTAGTTGAATAAAAGAAATACAATTTATTAAGTAAGGTTTTAGATTCTCTATTCTGAATTTTTGAAGTGAGTAAAGCTGGACAAATTTTACTTCTTGAAAAACAGAAGACCCTAAGGTTAATTTTAAATTGATCTTTACTTAACTGTGGTCCTTGATCGATTTTCTTTCTGTGGGTTTGAGGAGTCTGACAGAAAACTCATTTCCGCTCTCTTGGCGTAGATAGGGTGTGGGATGGGAGGTGAGAGAGTGGTTCTTTAAAGGTGGTGGTTTGTCAGGCTGAATTCCATTACAGATGGATATCTAAATCTCAAAAATATATATTTAACCAATCTAGAAAAACAAATCTTGTTGTTTTGATTGTGTCAAACAATCAAAAGAGAGATTGTTTTTTACACAGATATGGTAAACTACACAGAAAAGAGCCAGCACTTCCTGATCTATTGCTTCAGTTGTATAAAGCGCATGTTTATAAAACCTATAAAACTACACAAAATAATTTTTTTATTTTCTTACTCTGTTGCCCAGGCTGGAGTGCAGTGGTGCGATCTCTGCTCACTGCAATGCTCCGCCTTCTGGGTTCAAACGATTTTCATGTCTCAGCCTCCAGAGTAGCCGGGACTACAGACGGGCACAACCACACCTGGCTAAATTTTTTCTGTTTTTAGTAGCGGCAGGGTCTCACCATGTTGGCCAGGCTGGTCTCAAACAAATAGTTCTTAAGATAAGGGCGGAGAACCAAATGAATGTGCTTGGCACTTACCCTGAGGGTGATGGACCGAGGGGGCTTCTGTGGGGGATCGTCGTGCAGCCTGTCTCCCAGAGATGCCAAAATACGTTTCCTGTGGCCAATCAAATTGATTTTTAAAACCTGAAACAACATATATTTGGGTTAAATATTTCACTGGAGAACAAATAATTTTTATATGTCCTAAAACATTTGGGGTGAAAAGAGATTTGTGCAAAGTTACCCCTGCACCATGAGATGTGGTGTGACATCAGTGTGACCACTGAAGGCCAGAAAGATTGCAGTAGCATCTGGAAAGCCTGGAGTGGCTAAGCAGTAGGGGCAGAAAGAGAAGGGAGGACGGTTCTCCTTCCACTCATGCTGCCTGAGAGTCTCATTCCCAATGCAGCATCCTCAAGAGAAGCCAGCTCTTCTTATAAGCAGCCGAAACCTCACAGGATAAAATCTGAGTCCGGACTTGGCTTCAGGGTAATGGGGACAGACTGCCCTCTGTCTCTTTCCCTCCATCCAGGATATGCAGTCATGCCAGCCTCCTCTAGGTATTAGAAGCTCCACGTTCATTCTCACCTTGGGGGCCTCTACTCCTGCTCAACCACCTGCCTGGAATGCCCCCTCTCCCTTCTGAGATTTTCAAATAACCAGTGACTTCTCATGGTTCTGGACACTGTTCTGGTGATGTCTCCTCAGAAAGGTCTTCCCCCATCTCCTTATTGAAGAAGCCATGCCCTCAACCCCTGACATGCTCTCCACGATGATCCTCATTTTATCACACTCTAAAAGCACTTTCCTTACAGGCTCAGTGTTTGTGTTTTGTTCCACCCTCTCCAGGTAAGCTCCCTGAGAGCAGGGCACTGGCATATGTAGATCACTATTATTTCCCAAAAGCATAAAAGGATGACTAAAAAAAAAATAAGGGATTAATGAATATGAAAGAATGAATGGTAATAGAGATAACAGTTGCAAAATTAGAGTGAACTTGCATAAGGATACAGTTAGAATGAAGGACTGCCTATTGGGGTAGACTCAGAGCCTCCCCAGGATGGTATTTTGAATCTGACCATGCTGCAAAGGGCACATGGTAGAAGAGCTCTCAAAGGGAACTGAGAATTGCAGCGCCTCAATCCTCAGCCGCATTCCTGGTGCTTTACCAGGGCCACATCCCTTTCAATCTTCCCAACTTCTCTATCTGGAAGGAGTTCTCACTTGACAGATGACGAAACTGTGGTTCCGAGTGGTTAAGTCACCTACCCAAGAGCCAGCATGTGGTGGCTCTGGGATTTGAATCAGATTTGCCTGATTCCAAAGCATATTTTACTCCAAAGTATACATCACAAAATTTGGGCATTTCTCCAAATGTTACCAGCTTCTTAAAAATATACTGTATATTCATCCATTCATAAAAATGCGTTTACCTCTTCCCTACCTATGTGTAGTCCCAAGATATAATAATCTTGTTGGGTAACTAGTTTCCAAAGTCGTTACCCCATGTGTAAATTCTTCTCTTCTCTTTTCAAGTTTTAAGATAGAAGGTGGGGAGAGCATTTCTTTGGCAGGCATCCCATGCTACCTTGAATTTTTTCTTTAATTTCAGCTTTTAATTTAGATGTAGGTGGTATACGTGCAGGTTTGTTACATGAATACACTCAGTGATGCTGAGGTCTGGGGTATGAATTATCCCGTCACCAGGTAGTATGCATAGTACCCAATAGGTAGTTTTTCAGCCCTTGTCCCCTTCCTCCCTCCCCTCCTTTGTCGTCCCCAGTGTCCACTGTTGCCATCTTTATGTCCATGAGTACTCAACGTTTAGCTCCCACTTATAAATGAGAACATGCAATATTTGGTTTTCTGTTTCTGTGTTAATTAACTTAAGGGTAATGGCCTTCAGCTGCATCCATGCTGCTGCAAAGGACATGATTTCGTTCTTTTTTATGTCTGTGTAGTATTTCATCTACCTTGACTTTTTATTTGCCTATTTGTTGGTTAACTCACGGGCCTTTTGGCCTAAACTGACGTAGATTTTAAACTCACACTACGCCCTATTCCTTTGACAGCCACCCTCTGACCCATGCCTGTTGATGATGAGGACGGTAAATGTTAGCCAAGGTGAATGTCCCCATGCACCATATCCCTATGATTTTATAAAACCTTCATCTCCCCAGGCTGATGAATCCTAATCTTTGCAAGTTTGTTTTCATAAAGCAGCTCCTCTTTTCCATAAATCATTTCAGTTGACATCCTCAGGACTTTCTCCTACCCTATTATAGCTGCTTAAGGTTTGCTGAAAAAATGGCTCATAATATTCCAGGTATAAGTGAACCATGGCTTTACATTTATGCAGGATACTGTTTTCTGCTTTTAATACCCTTTTAAAATGTCCTTCCTAAGCACATGTGATTTCTAGCTAGCCTTTTAGCTGCAGTAGGAATAACTAGAGACAAAAGTATACACTGACTATAAAATCCCTTAATTTTGTTATAGCTAATAGTTCAAAGCCCTTTAATCTAGGAGGGATGATTTGAGTTATTTTTCCCTAAATTCCTTATCTTACAGTTGTCCAGGCAGAAGCCCATCTGCCATCCTTCTGCCCACTCACACAGCCCTATGTTAGCTTTCTGCATTTATATTAACCAGTCTGGCATTTCACTACCTGGAAGAGCTTAGTGGTTTTTGCAAATCTGGAAATTTCACTATGTATTCCTTTCAGACGATTTATAAATATGCTAACTAAGTGTGGCCCTACTGCTGATTACTTGCAGGCAGGATTGTTTATACGATCCATAGAAATGCCCTTATATTCTTGTATTGTTTCTGTTTTTAAACATCAAGATCAAATAATTCCTCCATCTCAGAAAAAATATGATAACCTTTTCAAAGGTATTTTGCAAGTCTAAACACAGTATATTTTCTACTCTCTTTTATTCTCATCCTCAGTTACTTTGCCAAAGGCTTCTATTGGATATAAATTCCTCCCATAAAATCTTCACCGCCTTTCTCCCAGCAGGTAGCTGGACCTCATGCTGATGGTACTACCTTGCCCCCTCCCCGAGTCCTGCTAGAAATGTTTTTATAATAAAGACATTCACTTAATTATTATTATTATTATTATTATTATTATTTACAAAACTGACACTAAATAACAAATAACTGTGGTACAATTCAGCTGATGTCATCTCTACTATTGCTTTTGGTTTACTCTCCCACAACTCAATTTTGGGCAGGTTATCTGACTCCTCTGATCTCTGGTTTTCTCACATTTAAAGTGAAGAAGTTAATGACAATTTCAAATGTGGTTGGCAAGATGAAGAGTGAGCTGTGAGAATAACCAGCATAGTGCCTGACACATAGAAGAAACAACTTTCACAGTGTGCTTATTCCAGTGAATGGGTTCTGAGGGTGCACAGGAATCCTGGCCCAGAAGAACAAGGACTTGGTCATTGTCATAAAGTCAATCATGTTAAACAAATACACTGAAGCTTTGGATGAAGAGATGTGGCTAACCTTGGGAAAGCCCTCAATGAAGTAACTTATCCTAGTAGGAACATGGCTGATTTCTAGCTATTAGTCTAAGGCCAGACCCAATTTAAAAGAATATGCTCTTCTGCCATCCACATCGCTTAATCTTCAATAGGAGGTAAGCTGAGGCACTCCTCTGCACTGAAGCTTCATGGCTGTCTCCTCCATAGAGCTACCCAGATGAAGGTGGATGGCTGAATGAATGGATTGATGGATAGATGACAGATGATACACAGATAGGAAACAAATTAACACAGGATGGTTAGTACTATCAAGATCACCTGGATAACCCTCCTTTTTATCAGAAATGAGCCCCCATCACTGAAGATACTGACAGTTACTTCCATTTATTGAACATTTTCTATATTCTAGTTCTATGTTCTAGTTGTGCTAGAAACTACCAAGTGGTTATACACGGATATAAATATCTCCTGTAATCCTTACAATAGCATACAATAAAACCATTCTCATTTTAGAGATGCAAAATCTGAGATTATGAAATGCTAAGTAACTTGCCCAAGGTCACACTGCTAAGAGGCACATGGCTAGGATGTGCACCTGATTCTTAACCTGCCCTTCACTGCTTTCCTTGCTCTTCTTCTTGCTGTTAACCTCTATACCTTTTGACCTTTAGCTACACTATTGGTTATGTCATCATGAGGCTTCTTAAGACGTTGCTTCTTACTTTGAGTTATCATGTTTAAAGCATTTATATAGGGTTTTGAGCATCTGAAAACATTAAAATAATTCACTTTTTAGTAAGGCTTATAGCATTGTTAAAGCTACAGGCTACAAGGGCAGGTACCTCACAGTATTCCCTGTGAAATACATATATAGACCAAGGACAAGAAACCCTCATCACCCAAGATTCAACCC
This sequence comes from Pongo abelii, assembly GCF_028885655.2. NCBI lineage: Eukaryota > Metazoa > Chordata > Mammalia > Primates > Hominidae > Pongo > Pongo abelii. The sequence goes on from NC_071995.2 coordinate 97,394,685, forward strand.
GAGCTGGCTCACTGTGGAGTGGTAGAGAGGGTGACAGTGGGCTTCAAAATGCCCAAGTTGACAGTAAGAAATCCAACTGGCAAAACAATAACAGAGAAAATATTCCAAAGAAAGATGGTCATTATGGAAAAGTCAAGTCTGAAGGTGGTTGGGTTTGCCTTGAGTGAGAATGACTTTATAGCAGACTGTCTTTGCAAGCAGATGGGGTTCCTGAGTAGTGGAATCCTACAACCCCAGGCATCATGGGTGATAACCAGTATGAAAACTTTAGTTTTCAAAAACACCAGAGCAATGGTTACTGCAGTAGAGAAGAATTCTGTGTTTTCATTACTGCTTGGGTTAAAGTTAACTGTTCAGACAAGAACATAATGGGAGTAAAAGACAAAATAATGGTAACATATTGGAGATTCAGTTATTCTAAGATGTTGAAGCAATTCAATTCAGCTCAAAAAAAATATTGAATTTCTGCTACCTATTATTTGGAGGATTCAAAGGTGAAAGTCTATGAACAGAGCTTACAATATTGGAGAGATCAGGCACAAATAACTACGTTATCACACCATTAACTAAGAAAAATTATTATACACATAAGCATAAGAATGTGGCTCCAACTGCTGAGTTCCAATAGATAAGAAATAAAAGTTGGCCAGGCGCGGTGGCTCATGCCTGTAATCCCAGCACTTTGGGAGGCTGAGATGGGTGGATCACGAGGTCAGGAGATCGAGACCATCCTGGCTAACATGGTGAAACCCCGTCTCTATTAAAAATACAAAAAAAAAAAATTAGCCAGGCATGGTGGCGCACGCCTGTAGTCCCAGCTACTCGGGAGGCCGAGGCAGGAGAATCACTTGAACCCGGGAGGTGGAAGTTGCAGTGAGCCGAGATTACGCCACTGCACTCCAGCCCGGGCGACGGAGCAAGACTCTGTCTCAGAAAAAAAAAGAAAAAGAAAAAGAAAAGGAAATAAAAGTTATGGCATGTGTTCTCAATGGTTTTTATTACAACTATTGTAAGAGGAATGTGGGTCAAAGGCAAGGAGTATTGTTGAAACCACAGGAGTCAGCCACAGGTGGGTATCCATTCATCACAGCAGTAGTCGCCTCCAGGAATTTTCTCCAGTATCACTTAAACAGGGTAATTCCAGAAACCCCACTGTGAAATCTCAGCAACAGGAGAATAATCGTGCTGGATGACAATCCTATAATATCACTTCACTGCTGTTTATGTTTCTGGGTTTGGCTGTGGGAATTCTGCCAGACAGTATCATGATATACCCTCATACGGAATAGCTCACTTCAGAATACATGTCATAGCAAAGCTGAAAGTCAGTGTACTTAAACTTTTTTTCTTTTAAAATTTAATGTGATATAAAATTAAACATGTTTAATTTAATTTTATATCACATTAAATTTAACATGTTTAATTTAAACATGATGTAAATGAAGCATTTTTCTTTATCTGCTTTTAAAAAAGTAAATAACATTTTGATTATAATAGCTATACTGCTTTCCCATTTTAGACACTTTATAAAATACAGAAAAACAAGTAAGAGAACCAGTAATCCACAAACTATATCTAAATAGATATATTTCCTTTCATTTTTTTCCCCCATGATTATGTTTTGTGGTGCTCATATCACAAGTACCATTTTCGCCTTTTTTTCAGTTCTTTAAAGCTAAAGAACTTTTCTACATATACAACTCTCAGTAGACATTTTAACTAACTCCATATCACCACATTATTGTTTCAGAGAAGTATGTCATAATTCATTAAACATTTCCCCTATCATTGAAAATTTTGGTTTGTGCTTCTTTCTGGATAGCAAACATTCCACATGCTTAAATAATTCTATCATCCTATAATTTCCATTCTCAATGCCATGTTTACATAGACACAGCACAGAAAATACCAAAGAAGACTGCAAGAATCACACGAGTCATGCAGAAAAGTCATGTAGCAACAGTCTGTCTCCATGTTCTGCATGAAATCTCAATCCGTTTATCGCTGGCTGGACCAACTCCTCCTGGAAAATCACAAACCCACATAATGTTCCTCAGTGCCATATTTTGCATTTGTTATGTTTTTGGAGTTCAGATTTAGCTGACAGATGTGAAACAGCACATGTAGCTGGGATTCTTCAGAGAGTACACATGCAGCGATGCTGGGCACACAAGCGATTCTAGTTCTCACCACCAGGCGACTGCATCCTTTTTATTTCTAGATTTTTATTGAGGGAGGGAGTTCACCCTGCGTTTGGAACTCCCTTCCATTTTAGGGGGTAGATTATTTCCCCTTTCCTTTCTAGATACTTGCCAACTAAAGAGAACAGCTCCTATGCAAGTCTATAGAGCTCACCTGGCTTCAGAGTAGCCTCTTCTAATAAAACTGCAAGTGTTCTGAGCAGTTCTGGTGTTCCTAAATGCCAAGAATGGAAGTTGCGGCGGAAATTGATCTGCTTTGTTCTCATCTGCAGAACTAAAATTGCAAATAATTGTCAAAGTTTTCCCCCCTGCCTGATAACAATTTCTAAACACTTTCCACTCGAAAGCATCAAGGCAAAAATGCCTGTGTATAATTCCATTTCAAATTCCTGCAATCTTAGAAATCCTCACTTGAATTTACATACAATTTTGACCATGACATTTTTCTCTCTTATTCCTTGGACTGCAATAATCCATGTCCAGCATGGGATGGTGAACAGACAGACCTTAGGAGCAGAAAGTCATGACATTTGGTTCTTCTCTTACTCTTCTCTTAGCTAAATAATCTTTAATGTCTTTGAGTTGTAACATAAAGGGGACAATAACAGTCTTATTCAACAAATATTTCTTGGATGCCTTTCACATATAACCACCATGTTATGCAATCTGTGAGCCACAAAGAAGAAAAAATATCGAGTCCTCCAGGGCTCTCAATCCAGGCAGTAAAAAAATATTAAAACCATGTGAACATATGTGTGTGTATATTTGTGTGTATGTATGTAGGCATCTATCTATGTATGTATGTATCTATCTTTCTACCTATCATCCATCCATCCATCTAAATATATACGTCTACACAGCCTTCCCAGCCTAAAAGGGGTTTCTGTGGAATGAATGAGAATGACTAGGAAGCATATCTGGAAATTATAAAGCACAGAACTAAGGTACTAACTAAGGTATTATTTCTCTTTTAAGTATAACAGAAACTTAAAACTTTCTTACCCTATCAACAATATTTAGATATTACCTTTGATATTTAAATGTGCCATTATGGATATCTCTGGGTAGATTTTAGATCCAGAATCATGCCTTCCACTTCTCCAATCTTCTCTCCTGTTATTTCTTTGCTCCACGTATACACACTTGTGCATATTCCAGAGTGTCTCTGCCTGGATTTTCATTAGAATCTCACAAGGATGAAATTGAGATCCACCTAAAGCCTTGCTTGCTCACCTTAGATTACATCGACCTTTCTCTCTTTGAATTTCTTTAGTATCTGTGGGCTGCCCTGTGCTATTGACACGTGAAACATCCTGGTGGGTATAGCTAGCTCTCTTTTTTTGTGTATGTGTCTTACCTGATCAACTAGACTCTAGGCGCTGGAAAGTCAGACATAGTGTCACTGCATCTCAGGGTCCCTCAATGCATCTAGCTCACGAATACAACTCAAAGGTGATCTCTAAGATCTCAACTCAAACCCCTGTCAAGGTGGACAAGAAATGAAGCAGGGGAGATGTCTCTAAAAGAAAAAGAGGGAAGGAAAATAACACCTATATCTTATTTCATTCCGTTTCTACTCTCAAGAGTCTTCTATTCTTTCTGAGCTTTGGCACCTTAATTCCTACACAGTCTTGCCATGGGTGATGCAAAACTTCCTTACATCCCACCATCTGTAACTCTTTCCCTTTACCTCTGCCACTTCATCTAGAAAAAATCCCTCCGACTACAAGTTTCCAAATTCCCTTTTCCTTCTGCTATTACTTCCCAAACCAACTGCTACTAAATAATCAGCAAATAACTGTTTGACAGATGCCACCGAAATACAACTGTACTAACCTATGGAAACAAAAAGAGGTTCCAAGTTACACAGCTCCAGAGAGAGCAAATGACAGTGAGAAAGAGTGAGGGAGAAGGAATGTGTGTTTTCTGAATATAGTCTGTCTCATTAAATAGGAAATACTAATTATGAGGAAATGAGATCATCTTTGCATGGAAAGAGAGACCTTAATGGTATAATTGCCTCTGAACATTTAAGGGCTCTGGAGGTACAAAGCCTTCTTTTCTAATCAATGAGAATCTTAGGTTTATTTGTAAAGCTCTCTGAATTACCTCTTGATGAAGGTACTAATTTTCTGATTTTCACGTAAACATTGCTTCAGAAGATTAAAAACACACACAAAACAAAACAATAAATCAGTTCCCAACTAATTTCCCTGAAAGTTACCTTTAAGTAAAGCTTGCTGCCAGTTAAGTTTTTATAGGAGAAATTTGGTTTACATTGCTCAATAACCCAATCATTGGGGTTATTGAAGGAAAAATTTGTTACAAAAGAAAATGGGAAGTATGTGCAATATCCCAGATCTGAAGTTATTCTTGGAGATGTGAAGATGTGCTAATAGCATCTGAAAAGTGCAAATCTCCCTGCAGTACTATGAATACATAAAAATGCTCTGCATCTTAAGAAGTAGAAAGACTGCTGTTCTGCTGTATTTTGCTAACCATGCAGGATATTTACTGCTAAGGAGGGTATTTTCCAACTTTATTTCCTTTCAATTTTTGAGATCATAAAATTTATGATCAATTATATTGTGTGACTGATGCGCTCAGTATTGTAAATGAAATTATGGTTACCGAAATTCATTAACATATATCCATATAAAATAAACAGAAACATGCAACATACATGAATATACCCATATTTGTAAAAGAAGCTCTAAGACAAATTGAGTCTCAAGAGACAATCCTAGGTAAGTGAGGGCCTGGTTACTCCATTTTTGGATTATAAATGGTCTTTTCTGCTCTGTTGCTGCTCTGCCCCTCTTCTTGAGGTTTAGCTACTTTAATGGCATATAACACCCTCCATCAGCAGACAGAATAGTGAAAGCGGCAGTGAATTCAATCCAGCCAATTCTGTTTCTGTCAGCAGCTCTGATAAAAGGGCTTTATGTGGGAGGAGGTAAAAAATCTACCTAAAACTAGCTAAAGTAAAGTTTTAAAAGTGCATCCACAGATTTTACTTAGCCTAGCCAGCTACTACTGCATTTTAGAATTGGACATTTACCATATTTCAGCTACATATGGAGGCAAAAAGGATGTTAAGGTTAAAAGAAAGTATTATAAGGAAAGCAGAGGTTGAGTCCCAAGGACGAGTTCAAAAAGAGGAAAAAAAAAAAAAGGGTAACAACAGTGAGAGAGATTTCTTATCATCCCTTTTCTCCCTTTGTCCCCACCCCCACCACTATCCCCTTCCTTATCTTCTGGAGAGTCACATCACAGAGTAGAGCTAGGAATTACTCTAAACCCATAAGAATGGCTAACGTTAGAAAAGAATGACCCTACCTAGGATGATAAGGACGTGGAGGAACTGAAACTCTCATCTTGCTAGTAGGATTGTAAATGGCACAGTCACTTTTGAGGAAACTGCCAGTTTCTCAAATTTTGACCCAGTTTTCTAATATATAACCCAGCAAGTTGACTCTAGCTAGCAACTCCTAGCTAAAAATGAATACATATGCCCACATAAAGATTTGTACATGAATGTTTAAGCAACATTATTCATAATAGCTAAAAATTAGAAACAATCCAAATGTCTGATCAACTGGTGAATGGATAAGTAAAATACGGTATATTCATGCAACAAAATACTGCCTAATGATACAAAGGAATGGGCTACATGATACAGGCTATAGCATCAACAGACCTCAAAAACATTATGCTAAGTGAAAGAAGCTGCACACACAAGATGATAGAATGTTGTAGGATTCCATTTACATGAGTTTCTAGACAGCATAAAACTATATGTACAGAAAACATATCAGTGGGTATCTGGAGTAGAAATAGGAGCAGGGATTGACTGCAATGAGCATAAAGGAACTTTTTAGGGTTATGGAAATGTTCTAAAATGGGATTGTGTTGATGGTTGGATAGCTGTATAGGTTTACTGAAATTTACCCAACTGTATACATAAAATGGGCGATTTTCATGATGTGTAATTAAATTGCAATGAAGTTGTTTTTGAAAAAAGAATAATGCTGGGAGAATGCATTCAGTATGCAGTATCGTATAAATAAGGCCATTCCTGAAGGCTGTAATCCACGCTGCTCGAGAAGAAGACCTCTGTTGTCTTGGAATATACCACTTATCAGCTGGATGGAAGGGTGAGCAACATATACACTGCAGGATGTCTTAAGGAAAATGTGACCTGCAGGGTAGCTTTGTCCTAGGAGCCTAGTACTCTTTAACTATAGGCTAATAGATCAGTAGCATATTCTTTGTTATAAGTGTACAATACAGTAAATTAGTACTGACTTTCCTATGTACGTATATTTTTGAGGGTCTTAATCCTCCAAGTCATAACACTTTGGTAAAAATGTTTATGCTTTCTAAATACTTACAACAAATGACTTATGGATGTTTGAAAAGGGTGGAGTGAACTAGGAGCCAACATGGGTTCTCTCTGGATGGGTAACAGGCGGTGATCATGAGATGACACTCAAGAACCAGAGAATAAGGTTGCATTCTAAGCACCAAATTAATCACATCAACAGTGCTATGATTTGAGTTTTCTCTGACAAAAACTCAGCTTTAAATTGGATCTCCAATGTGGCAGTGTTGGCAGATGGGGCCTAATGGGAGATATCTGGGTCATGAGGTGGCGAATCCTCCTTGAAATAATTTATGCCATTCTCTCAGGAGTGAGTGAGTTCTTGCTCTGGCAAGACTGGATTAGTTGTCACAGGGATAAATTAGTTCCTGCAAGAGTGGGTTGTTAAGAAGCCAGGACATCCTGTGGGTTTTGCCTCCTCACACGTCAGCTTCCCCTTTAACCTTTCGCCATGTTGTGATACAGCACCAGAAATTCTCACCAGAAGCTGAGCAGGTGCTGGCACCATGCTTCTTGAACTTCCTAGCCTGCAGAACCATGAACTAAATAAATCTTTTCTTCTTTATAAATCACCCAGTCTCAGATGTTCTGTTATAGCAACACAAAACAGACTAGGACAAAGCGAATGGAGTCAGAATGACTTTCTAGCCCATGAAGTGTCAATGAAATAGACTGGCAGAGTGACTACAGTTTAATCGGTGATACTGAAACCCAGCTAAACAAAGAAGCTGTGCCAAGGTGGGGTGGAGAAGCAAGGGTAGAGGGCATATTGAAGCAATGAAACTATCTAGCTTTGGCAGCAGCATGGGGAGACACTGAATCTTAACATAAGTAAGCTCCCTGATTACTCAAGGGGTTATTTTATCAGGTTTTGTGCTGATCTAAATGCAACATCCCTCAAAATTCCCTTTCCTTCAATACCACATGTACCAGGAAGCAGTAATCACTGAATCAGTTTTCTGAGTACCCAGATATGAGAAGAGGAAATGTTGAAGACGGGGGATCAGGGAGGGGAGCATTTGGTCAGAGAATCCTTCCCATCATGTATTAACAGAATGGACATCTTGATACACTGATCTCTCCTTAATTAAATTAAATCAATTTTATTTAATTATTAATTAATTTTTAAATTAATATTTTATAAATTTTATAAAAATTTAATTTTTATTAATAAAAATTAAATCAATTTTATTAATTAAATTAAATCTGCGCCTCTATGCCACCGAGGCACAGAACCTGCTCAGAAGGGCATAGTGATTAAGAGCAGGGCTTGGTGTCAGGATGACCTGAGTGTGAGTGTTGGTACTGGCATTTACTATATATGCCTTTTGGTCAATTATTTAACCTCTCTCAGTATCACCTAACTTGCGTAAAATGACGGAGCTAAGAAACAGTATTCGCCTCTTAGTGTAATTGTTAGGATTAAATGAGACATATGCAATGCATTTAGCACAGTGCCTGGTATAAAATGAGCTTCATAAAATTCTAACTTCATTCAGTGTTTGATTAAGCCCAGTTTCTGAACTGGAGGAGCTGAGCCCTCCCCTGGAACCCAACCAGAAGGAGCTCAGCAGCCAGCCATGCACCTTTTCCCTGGCAACAATCCCTGCATCATCAGCCACTCTTCAAACTTTGGTGGCCTCATTGAAAATCAGTTTTTGCCAAACTTTATTAACTTTCTTTTTTTGACAGTTATTAGTATGAGGTTGACAGACCAGGAGAATGTCATAGATATAGTGTCTTTGATTCCAATAAAGCACTTGATGAAGTCTTTCATTATCTGCAAGATGGTGGGCTCTATGAGAGAAAAATTAAGTGGATTCACAGCTGGTTGTACATCTACAGCCAAGAGCCTTGATGAATGGCTCTGTCATAACCTGTTGGGGGACCACTGATTGAATGCCACAGGCTCTGCCCCTGGATTCTGCTCTATTCAATATTTTTATTAACGGCATCAAAATAGACATGAGAAGAACACTGATCAGATTTTTCAATGACATAAAACTGTGAAAAATATTTAATATAATAATAGGCTAATGTAAAATTCAACATTCTCTCAACGGGCTGAAAAGGCCAAGCTGACACCAAAAAGATGCAATTTAACAGGGATAAATATAATGTCTTACATTAAGGATCCAAAAGAAATCAATTGTTCAAGCTCAAGATGGGAAATATATGGCTGTGCCACAGTTCAAAGAAATAGCTGAATTTTTAGTTAAACATAGCAAGGGGTTTAGCAGAAAGAATGCAAAAGTATGGGTCTAATGGGGAGGGAATGAACCCATTTAGAATAATTTTACCAAATAAATAATCTCATTTACCTTGCTATTTCAACCTAACAAGGCTGGTAATTACCTTAACTTTAGAAATGAATTAACTGAGGTTCAGGAATTTAAGGAACTTGTCAAAGTGATGACAAAATCACGATTTGAATCCAGTTCCGACTTCCAAAATTTGTGCACTTTGAATTCATTCTATCTTGCTGCCACTTCTCTCCCAGAGTTGCTGTGTGGCTCAGGTGAGACAATTTTAATGGACATACCTAGCACAGTGCCTGGCTCCTACCTTCTGCTCAAAAGTGGCTACTTATTTTTCTCCCAGAGACTCATTAAATGTAAGGCTGTGTGCTTATATGAACAACCAGTACTTTATTATTATAATACGAACTCTGCAGTATTCTAAGTCTTTTCAAGTTTATCCATTAATATGCCTAGTGCAGAAATGATTCTGTTGATTTTTATTCTCTCATTCACCATTATTTCCAAATCCTTAATGCCAGAAGAGGAAGTCCAGCCTGGAAAAGGCACTGGAAAATTTGAGGGCAATCTAAAAATCTCTGTCAGTCAGTAATGATTCCCAGATAATTAAAACTTTCTTTTTTTTTTTTTAATTAAGGTAACTTTCAAGGGCTGCATTAGTGGTTCAATGCTGCATATTAACATGACAAAAACCTCTATTACCTTTAGATAATGAGGTGGTGTGTTAAGTAACCTTAGTACAATGATATGCATACAGAATGTACAAAATTTTCAATTAATTCAATTATTTAATTAGTTTAGCTTATGGTTAAAAAGATACTTTTTTTCTGTTGTTGGAGGTCTTATTAGAATTCTTCATATATATATATATACACACACACACGCATACCTATATATGTACACACACACACATATATATATGTATATTTTGTTCTTTCCTGCCTAAGGGTGGTTTATTGACAGTCTTTAATTCTTCCCTGGATATCTGGAATACTGCATTGCATCTGAGTCATGCTCTGTGTAGACTATTTGTCACTGGGCCACAGTGCTGCTGCAAAAGGTGGCTGAGGAATGCACACTGGCTCCAGCAGTATCCTGTAAGATTTAGCTCTTTTAAATAAAGGAATTCTTAGGAGCAGTTAGTTTTCATTGCCTCTTGCACTAAAAGCAAGGCCTGACAACGTTAGCTATCCAAAAGTTCCAGTTAATGAAGGTTTTATTGTAAAAAAGAATCCATTTGGGGGAAGGTGCAAACTCTTTGTAATTTTCCCTCCCTCTTTCTCTTGGCCTGTGCCAGCCATGATTCACAAAGCTGGAAAATGGAGAATCATTAGCTGCTGATGGTGCTGGTCATCCCACCCTGGCAAGGAAAGGAACAGGTATGTTGAGTGACCAGGTTGACCTGTGCAGTGGATGAACCGAAAACCTCTTTTGTAAGCTGTTTTGTAAAGATATGGAGACAACTGATGATTCTGGAGGTGGAGGATGCTTTGAGGGCCACAGCACATACTCTGCAATAAAGCAGGTCACTCCCTTCAGGTTTTAAGCTCAAATGTGAACACGTCAGTGGACTTTCACATAAGCTGTGCTTTCTTTCTGGAATGTCTCCTTTTCTTCTTCTCCATCCAGTGAACCTCTACTCATCTTCTACTCTTTTGAGTTAAATACTACTTTGAACAAATAATAGCAAAAGAACAATTAATGGCAACAGAACTTTGGAATGACAGTATCAAACTAGTCCTGATCCATAAACAAAAGTCTACTTAGCACATTGTGTGAAAAAATTTCACACAATAAATAAAGTGGTTTATTTTCTTAAACCACTTTATTCCAGTATGACTGACATGTAAAAAGTTGTACGTATTTAATGCATACAACTTGATCAATTTAGGGATAAGTACATACACATCAAACCATCACCACCATCAAGACTATAAGCATATCCATCAGCTCCCAAATTTTCCTCCAGCTCCTTTTATTATTATTACCATCATTTTTTTGTGTGTGGTAAGAATACTTAACATAAGATCTCCTCTTTTGGCAAATTTTAAATACACAATACAGTATTGTTAGTTACTGGAACTATGCTACAGTAGATCTCTAGAGCTTCTGTATCTTGCATAAGTAAAATTTTGTATTGTTTAACCATCACCTTTCCATTTCTGCCCCCAGCCCCTGGTAACCACCATTCTACTGTCTGCTTTTATGGGTTTAGCTATATTAGATTCCACATTTAAGTGAAATCATATAGTATTTGCTTTCTGTGCCTGGCTTATTTCACTTAGCATAATGTCCTTTAGGTTCATCCATATTGCTGCGAATGGCAGGATTTCCTTCATTTTCATGGCCAAATAATATTCCATGGTATGTATATACTACACTTTCTTTACTCATCTAATGATGGACATACAGATTGATTCCTTGTCTTGGACATTGTGACTAATGCTGCAATGAACATGGGAGTGCAGGTATCTCCTCAAGATCTTAATTTTTTTTCTTTTTTTTTTTTTCTGAGATGGAGTCTTGCTCTGTCACCCAGGCTGGAGTGCAGTGGAGAGATCTTGGCTCACTGCAACTTCTGCCTCCCGGGTTTGAACGATTCTCTTGCTTCAGCCTTCTGAGCAGCTGGGATTACAGGCATGTGCCACCACGCCTGGCTAATTTTCATATTTTTAGTAGAGAGGGGTTTTGTCATGTTGGCCAGGTTGGTCTCAAACTCCTGACCTTAGGTGATTCGCCCGCCTCAACCTCTCAAACTTCTGGGATTACAGGCTTGAGCCACTGCGCCTGGCCAAGATCCTAATTTAAATTCCTTTGGATAAATACCCAGAAACAGAACTGAAGAATCATATGGTGGGTCAATTTTTAATACATGTTTATTTTGTATCAGGTTGCAAATTTGTTGATCAAAATTATGAGTTCAAGATGGAAAAGTGAAAAGTAGAGCAATGCTTTCTAAGAAATAGATACTGAACTATCAAATGGAAAAGTAATATCCCCACTTGCTAATTTAATTCATCATAATTTACAAGTCTCTAGTGAAAACCAAGCAATAAACAATGACTTAGTATTTGTTAGAAAACAGAGTTTAATCTCCAATTGTCACTGAACTCATTAGCAACATATGTCATTCACACACAGTGAGGAATTATTAATTTTTCATTTCAAGAAAATTGTCAAATTAAGCTGGATAGAATAACAACATACAATAAAAAAATTGGTAATTTATTCTTATATTGCCCTAGAATGATGATAGTGTGTGGCATGTCATTAATTAATAAACATAATATTACTCACATAGTGGGCCCTTGATATCTATGAAATGTGTAATTAATGATGAAAATGCTATAGTGTTACTATCACACTTACTGATCACATCAAAGTTTTTTCCACCCACGCTTAAATTAAATCTCCCTGAAATCCCTGGTTCAAATTTCATGAGATTCAAGTAATTTGTGATTTTTTTTTTTTGATGCGGAGTCTCGCTCTGTTGCCCAGGCTGGAGTACAGTGGCATGATCTCAGCTCACTGCAACCTCCTCCTCCCAGGTTCAAGCAATTCTCCTACCTCAGTCTCCAGAGTAGCTGGAATTATAGGCACGTGCCACCATACCTGGATTAATTTCTGTGTGTGTGTGTGTTTTGTTTTTTTTTTTTTTTTTTTGAGATGGAGTCTCGCCCTGTCGCCCAGGCTGGAGTGCAATGGCATGATCTTGGCTCACTGCAACCTCCGCCTCCCAGATTTAAACGATTGTCCTGCCTCAGCGTCCCAAGTAGCTGGGATTATAGGCGCCTGCCACCACCCCCGGCTAATTTTTGTATTTTTAGTAGAGATGGGGTTTCACCATGTTGGCCAGGCTGGTCTCAAACTCCTGACCTCAAGTGATCTGCTCACCTTGGCCTCCCCAAATGCTGGGATTACAGGCATGAGCCACTGCGCCTGGCCTGATTTGTGATGTTTCATGAAGAATTTTTTAAAGGCCAAAGTTCACCCTCAAGATAAGAAAAATGATTGTTTGCCATAGAATTCTTCTAATCTCAACTTTTAAAAGAATGTATTAACATTATTTCAGGTCAAATGCCTCAAATGTTGAAATCTCATATTTTAATTCTTTGAGATGAAAGTGTTTTCCCCAGCATTTTTTTTTTCATTTAGATTTAGTCTTAACTCGCATCAAGGTTTATAAAAAATGATACTTCTATATCATGAGCATGGACAGAATGTGTTGAAGGCTCCCTGCGGGAAAATTACGAGCAGAGGTAAAAATCCTTGCAGCATTCTTAGCTCCTTAGCTGTAGTGTCTCTTAGTGAAATGTTGCATATAAGGAATGCTAATTAAGGAGGCTGGGAGAAAAGAGATGCCACCTTTCCAAATGCAACATTTCAAAAACAAGTATTACTAACACGGTGGTTTTATGAAGCACTTGAATCTTACATAAGTGTGGCTTGTTTTTTGTTTCCTAAAAAAGACTGCATTTGAGCAAACCAAAACCTGAATAATTTAAATCATGAATTTCAGAGAAAAAATTTTGCATCTAGCTATGAACTTAATAAAATATAACTTTTCAAATACTTTTTTTTTCTATTTTAAAATCATGTACACTGCTATTTGCAAAATCTTTAGTCAAGTAGAAGCAGAAAAAGACCGTCTTAATTTTAAAAGAGTAACCCTGCTCCCATTTATGAGGATTTTTGCAGGGAGAAAGATTTTATAAGATATTCATTTCAATATAAAAGGGCTTAAATTCAAGAGTATTTAAACTCTGAATTTCAACTTATCCCTTGGAATGGCCTCATGGCTAATTTCTTGTCTATATACAAGGTCAAATAGATGTACGTCTTTGGTGAATTTGGACTGACTGCCAAGCAATTTATTAGGAAGCTGGAGGATCTAAATCGATCATGAAGACAACAGAATAAATGGGCTTTGTCTGATTACTTCCGTTTACTTGATGATTAAATCCTCCTGCCTGCAGAAAATTTATGTGACTTCCAAATAACACAGAGAGACAGACGGACAACCCGATGACACACTATTTAAAACTCTTATCTTCATTAAATGAAAAAAAATCCATTTCAAAAGTACCTTTTGTTCTTGATGTCTTTGTTAAATTACGTCTGAGGAAGTAAAAGAGCTTCTTGTTGCCATACTTCCTGATCGATTGTCGTATATCCCACAATTGGAGACCTTTTGTAAGACGGGTAATTTGGATATAAAATATGAGAAATTATAAGTGCCTTTAGCAGATACTGCTTTTCCAAGAGTTCAGTTTGATCTCGGATAAAAATTTGGGCAGATGGCTTCCTTTGGAGGCTTATACATTGTTTTCCACAAAATGTAGTTGATGGAGACCAGAGAAGCATTTTTTTTTTTTTTTTTTTTTTGAGACAGAGTCTCACTCTGTCGCCCAGGCAGGAGTGCAGTGGCGTGATCTCGGCTCACTGCAACCTCTGCCTCCTGTTCACGCCATTCTCCTGCCTCAGCCTCCTGAGTAGCCGGGACTACAGGCACACACCGCCACGCCTGGCTAATTTTTTGTATTTTTAGTAGAGGCAGGGTTTCACTGTGTTAGCCAGGATGGTCTCGATCTCCTGACCTCGTGATCCGCCCACCTCGGCCTCCCAAAGTGCTGGGATTACAGGCGTGAGCCACCGTGCCCAGCCCAGAGAGGCAATTTTTAAGATGAAAAAAAAAAAAGATTCTCTCCAACTCTCTTTGCCCAGCCTGCCAATGCTCCCATTTTCACAGCACTCAGGCCAGCCAAGACCTAACCTTATGCAGAAAAAGGAACAATGCTTTAACTAGGCACAGAGTTCTGTTACTTTTGTTACCTAATATGCAAAACACTAAAGGAAGAGGGCTTATTAAAGAACCGCAGCACGTTTTGTAAAAGTTGGTCACTGAGTCTTTGACAGAACTGCTACAGTACTACAGTTCTAAGTCCCTACTGGCAGCTTCTATTTTGAGAGTCATGCCTTGATGGGAGCTACAAACAATGCAGCCCACAGTAGTACACATTCATCCATCCATTCATTCCTTCAACAAATACACATTGAGGGTGGAATGTGATGGCTGATGTTAAGTTGGTTAGGAGCACACAAAAATGCACAGGACATACTTATTGCTTTGAGCAGCTCTGGGCCTAGTGGGGAAGATGAAGTGACAGATGCTCTTGGGGAGTAGGTTCAGAGTGGTGTGAAAGGTAGGGAGTGGTAATCTCTACCTGGGGAGCTGGGGATGGCCTCATGGAATAGAAGACAGGCTTCAGGACTGAGAAGGAGATTTCCAAGTAAAGAGTTATAGGAAGGCGATTCCACACAGAGGAGACACCGTGTGCAGTCTCAGACATGTGCAAGGACAGAACAGGACGTATCTGTTTATGGTTTCAAAATTTTACTTAGTTTCCTATTAATTTTGCTAAGGGGGAACCATGTGTGTGAGTAGCAGGACTGGGGGCTATGAAGGTGGGTCAGAGCCAGATTGTTAAGAGCCTTCAAAAGGAATTTGGTCTTCAACTTAAACAAATTAGAAGATACGTGTAAAGTGCTTGGAAAGATGTCCAGCATATAGTGTGTACTCGGTAAATATAAGCTGTTTTTGTTATGTTGAAGTAGACAGGAAACCAACCAAGGTTTTAAAGAAGGGAAGGGATGCTCATGACTATAATCCCAGCACTTTGGGAGGCTGAGGTGGGTGGATCACGAGGTCAAGAGATCGAGACCATACTGGCCAACCCAGTGAAACCCCATCTCTACTAAAAATACAAAAATTAGCTGGGCATGGTGGTGCACGCCCGTAGTCCCACCTACCCAGGAGGCTGAGGCACCAGAATTGCTTGAACCCAGGAGGTGGAGGTTGCAGTGAGCCAAGATTGTGCCATTGCACTCCAGCCTGGTGACAGAGCGAGACTCTGTCTCAAAAAAAAAAAAAAAAAAAAAAAAAAAAAGGAGGGAAAGGATGATGATGGCAGAGTTGGTTTATAACAATAATTCTGATGTCAATATTGAGAATGGGCTGCAGTGGGGAGGCACTGTCCACAGGCCAGGAAAGGGAAATAATTCAAATAGTGAGGATAAGGCTCAGCAATTAGAACTTGTTCATTACTAAATTCCCAGGGTCCAACATAGTGGCTACCTGCAGTGGGTGCTCAATGAATAGTTGCTGAATGAATAAATGAATGGCAATGGGAGGAGGGAGCAGATCTGAGAAATCTCTAGGCGGCAGAAACAGCAGGGTTGGTGAGTACCAGATGTAGGCGTTAAAGGAGAGGGAGGTTTTTTTAAGGATGACTCTGGAAATTAGGCTTGGGAAGATGGTGTTGCCAAATTCTGCAATCAAGTAGAAAGGAGGAAGAACAGGGTTGGCAGGGAACATGAGGCTCTGGGAGTACTACCTTCTATGCATCTGCTGGGTTTAGCCTCTTGGAGTGTTGAGAAAAAGTGGGCAAGGAAGGACAAAGAACCCTCACATGGGCACTGAGCTGGGTGTTTTCCTTTTTACCGCGTTTAATCCCCACAGACTATGAGTTTGATATTGTTATCCCTGTTTACAGGTGGGGAAACTGGGGCTCAAGATGACACATTAGCGAGGTGGCAGAGCCCACATTAAAAACACGTATCTTTCTGCCACAGAGCCTGTGCTTTTTTCCCCCTCCATCCATCATACTGCCTCCTCCATTAAAATGAACATTTGGAATATGATATATTCCATATTTAGAAGGCTTGGGGGTGCAGGGTGAGTACTTTGCAAAGGAACCAAAGCCTAACTTCTGTTAACTTTCTGCTTCGTTGATACTCCAAATCTGTCTTCCTCATTCACAGAGTCCCTATGAGGATCCAAAAAGATGTGAGAAATCTTTTGAAAAATATAAAGCGTTCTATAAAAACAAGGTGATATCAAAAATGAGAAGAAAAATATGTTCAGATTCTTGTTAAGGAATTCTAGAACAGTGTAAAAGATGACAGAAGCTGGATACTGTCTTAGGACCATTTGACTGGCAACAGCCTCTTTCCAACTATGGTTCAGGGAGAAGGTTGAGGTTTTTCTGTCTTTAGGGGTCAGTCTTCCTAAAATATGAGAACCTGGGTTTGAGGTATGGGGAAAGAATGAATTTTGCCTTCCAAAGGCAGAGTTTACAACTTGACAGCTTTCACTCCTCTTTCAAAAATAAACCTAAATTCCTATCAGTTGTCTGCAGAGTTCCATCAGGGACTCGGTGGAGTGGCCCCTAACTGGGGAGCAGGAATTATATGTGCTTCCTCCTTGTTCTGCAAAGCCTCTGAACACCACCGAGAGCCCATGGAGAGCGTGATGATGTGTCTCTTGGCCCATCACAACGTAAGCATGCCGAGCAGAGGCTCTATCCCACATCCTCATTGCAGCCACAGCGTCCAGCAGGAAGGGGCTCACTGTATGTAACTGCAAGAACTTTCGGTGTTTGCATTCTTCCCTTTGCTCTTTAAATGGCTGGCTCCTTCTTCCCACTCAGGTTTCAGCTTAGGTGCCACGCTGAGAGAGGCCTCCTGTGACTGCCCTAGTTAAACAGATCCCCCCTGCTACTCTCTATCACCGCACTCTGTCCATTTTTCATGTGGTTCCTTTCAGAATTTACAATCACACATTTGCTTGTTTGGTTATCTGTGCCTTCCTCTCAAACCAGACTGTAGGCTCCAGGGCAGAAAGCATGTCAACTCTACTCAGCCCAGCATCTAGCATGGGGCTGGCATGTGGTAGGCATTCAGGGTCTACCTGTTGTTTTAATGAACAAAAGACCTAAACCTGAGATGATGGGACAAGCGACAGGAAAGCAGAAGGCCCCCTCAGCACTCGGGGGATGCTGTTCCATAATCAGGCTTCATTATGATCTGGGACCAGGGATGGAGCCGTGGATTGGCTCACATGTGGACTGAGCCCACCCCTCTGGACTCATCAGCAAGACATGCAAACCACATGAGTCAATGGTCCACACACAGCCCCAAAGGAGAAGAACACAAGCATCACTATTCCTCAACTTTGGAGTAGGTTCCTTGTTCTCCTAGTTAAATATGCATGGCACATAAAAATAATTGTGCAGACAGAAGGACTCACAGTTGCTTAATGTAGACCAGGGAAGTGTTTGAACCATTCAGTGGGTGGTGCGACTCCTAGGGGGAACCAGCCACGGGTGGGAATAGAAACTACTCCAGGAAATGGTACTGTATGGAACAATTTACATATTTTGGGGCATGGGAAGTTTTGGAACCGCATTTGTTCTCCTCCATATCTACCATTGAAATAAATCCTTGAGACTTAAAATGAGTAGATGATATTTAGTAATATGACTGAAAAGTCACATAGGACTCATTTATGAGCCAGGCTTTATGCGCAATTTACAACCTGTATGGAAAGCAACACCATCCCCTGTTTTACAAATGAGGAAACAAGTTCAGGCAGGTTATGCAAGTCTGTTAGATTTCAACACTTGCACTCCCTTCACCACGGAGCCAAAGCCCAGACTTAACTGTTTAGAATATCATTCTAAATTGCTTTTTGCAATGTCATTTCTTAATGCATTTCTTACACACCTTTTAGGTGCCAGGAATGTATTTCTAAAGGCAGGATAGCATTGCAGAAATGCTAGCCTCCAAGAGATGGGGTGCATTTTCCATTGAGAAGCAGAATTAGGGGAAGGGCAGTTTTACTTCCTCAGTGTCAACTGAAATGGCAGTCATTCAACATTTCACTCATTTCCCATCAGACAATTTTAATCCAAATAAAGTTTTTAAAAATCTCTTAAGAAACCATCTCCGTACAAATTCCCTGCTTGCAAAATACTTATTTTTCAGTAAATATCTTCGTTGACAAGTCTAACGAAGGCACTCACATTCTATATCCTGGCTATGGCTGTCAAGAGAGTTGAAAGAGGCAGTGGCCATATTTAGAGTGCCCAAACCTGTTCTTCTGGTGTTGCATTTTGCTGATCTGCTGATCTTGAAGGACTCCAGTGCCTTAAATTTACCCATATGTCATTTATTGCTGCCTAATGTGCTTATTCATTATTTTTTGAAAATAGAAGCATAGTCTGAAACATATTTAATTTTATGATGTTAAAAATGATCACTTCTGGTTCTTCACCAAAACTATATGGAGTACCTGGAATACAGTATGTACTCAGTAAGTACACTATTAACAAATGAAGAAAATATACGCAGGCTAAAATAAACTGTTTTTCATAATTCTATCCATATATGATTTCTAGGATTGTACTGGCTTAAAAGCTGGGACTATACAAATACATAATCAGTGTGAAAAGCTGGGAAAATGGGAATGCGAAAATCAAACTGGCTCTTGACCAGTGATTGTTTTTAAAAAAACAAGGTCTTCAAATGTTTGTAAACTGCAAAATGTCCTTGTTGTCCTTCTCCCTTTTTTTTTTTTTTACTACTGGCATTGTCATATGAACTTTGTGTCTCTTCCAAATTAGTCTGTTGTTTGGGATCCTTAACTACGGAGAGTGTCAACTGTGTGTCCCCAAGACAAACAGGTTGATGCACTGTCTTTGTCAGACCTATGCTTTAAAGCCCAGGCTAGGGTCATGCTCTGGGACTAAAGCATTCTGACTTTCTCTGGTCTGCTCTTTTCTGGTCCTTGATTTTCTTATCTGAATCTTGGGGTGTCCACTGTTTAGACAGAAAGTTGCAAATATAAACTGAATAATTCCTCAGCGAACAATATCCTTCTGTGAGGTGCATATATCAGTGGCTAGGAACATATCTGAGGCCTGCTACATCATGGTTTAGTGAATAATTTACATTTTATGATGTATATGCAGTGTGGCTATGAATAATCTGCCACAAATTATAGCTATACATATATAAGCCATACACTCACTAATGGTAACCCATTCTCCTTATTTTTGAACCCATTCTCAGTACGAGTAATAGAGAGTTCACTGGCTTTGATTTGAGGCACACCTAGGTTTGAACCCTAGCTCTAATATGTACAGGCTGAATCTCAGGGAAAGAATTCATCTTTCTCAGCTTTAGTTTCTCCATCTGTGAAATGGAGATAATACCAACTTCATAGGCCTATTGAAGGCATTTAATGTGTTGATTATATGTATGGAGATTGATTTGTTAACAAACAGATGATTTCATGTGTGTGTGCATGAGTTGGGTGCAGCCTTAATAAGTGTTCCCCTTCTCTTCTGTTTTGCTATTTAATGTGATGGTGAGGAGAGTGGTCAGTGTTTGTCTGTCTCTTCCTTCTAGAAGTTAGGGTGGCATAAGATGAGGATGTGGGGGACAGCAGTCTCAGGCAGATACTGAATAACCTCTGGGAGCCTAGGAGGACAGACGCTTGACACTAGCTGGGGACAAAAATGGAAGAGCCCAAACAGTTTTTAAAGCAGAATCTTCTGTGTCTAGAAGAATCAACAGGAAGGTGCATCATCAAAAGAACTAGAGAACACAAATGACAGGGTATGACATGAGTGTTCACTTTCATTAAGTAAACACTGCTGGGGTTTACTTAATACCTTGTGAGAGGGAAAAAAATGCAGTATTATTCCACAAACATTTGTTAAAATATCAACTATGTGAGCAAGCCATACAATGGAGAGGCAATGATTCCTAAGACATAACCCCTGCACACAATGATTCCTAAGACATAACCCCTGCACACAATGATTCCTAAGACATAACCCCTGCACACAGTGAGTTCTTAGTCACAGGGGAAGCATGCACAGACACAAGAGGGCTGTGATTAATCCTATATGAAAAGACAACATGCCATGGAGCACAGAGGAGGAAGTAGTTACTTCTAAGAAGACCAAAGACATTTTCAAAGAGGTGAGGATATTTTAAGCGAGGTCTTAGAGGAGGCTGTTCACAGGGAATAGGAGATGTAAAAGCATTCCAGGCCAATGCACCTGCATGAGAGGAGTGGGATACGGTGTGAGCAACGCTTGGAGAACTGCAGCTATTTGGAGACTGCTGGGACATAATGACCTCGGCAGCCAGGAATTGTGGTTACATTGCAGGGGGCCTTGAGGCTAGAGAGAGAGAACTGATTGAGCTTGAGGAGGGAGAGTGGGAAGGGACCCAGAGCACAGATGGAGTTATTGGCTTTGGAGATAAAAAGGGACACATGTTTCTCTGAGTAGGTGAGTCTGGGTGTTACTTGGATAAGTCTAGAGAAGAAGAGACAGTACGTTCTAACAGAACATGCCTTGTTACCTTCATGCTCTCGGTGTAGTAGGAGGCAATGTCACTGGTTGAATAAATATGAATAAATGAATGAATGAATAAATGAATAAAGGTGGCTAGGGTAGAGGATTAAGAAGCATTAAAATGAATATTTCAAGAACTATGGGGGTCAGTAAATATAATATTTCTAAACTCAAAACTTCTAAACTCAAGGTATTTATAAGCTAGTTGAAGATGTAAAGACATCATACATCTTTTCAAAGCACAGGAAGTTAAATGAATGGTTCCTAAAATATGAATGTTCAGAGGGAAAAGTACGTTTATTAACTGCTTGACAAGTTTGTAGCTATATTTTGTGTAACACACTATGGTGTAGTCTCATCTTTTTGGGTATGTTTTTCTTTCTTAATGTTAAAATATTTCATAGCTGGTCCATGTAACTATAGTTATACTTTTAGTTTTACTCAGGTTCCCGATAATGTTTGTTGCACAGACAGGTTTGTGTACTGGTTTTAATAATTCCATTGTACTTTCTACCTCCTCCTCTGCCCCCATCCCCAGGGTCTTCAGGTCACAGTTGGGACCTACTCTATGTACTCTGGTGCTCTCCATAAGCAAATGGGATGATTTCTCTGAAAAGACAGCTCTAGATTATAGCCCTGAAAAAGAGAGCTCTTGATTCAATGAAAAAATTATAGTTTACAGTAGAAGAGAAAGGTAAGTATGTTCAGAGGAAAAGCTGGTCAGATGAATGTAAGAGAGGCTTCTTTTATTTATTCATTTAATTTTGAGACAGTGTCTTGCTCTGTCAGCCAGGCTTCAGTGAAGTGCTGAGATCATGGCTCACTGTTGCCTTGACCTCTTGGGCTCAGCCATTCTCCCACCTCTGCCTCCCAAGTAGCTAGGACCACAGGCCCATGCTACCATGCCTGGCTGTTTGTATTTTTTGTAGAGATGGGGTTTCGTCATGTTGCCCAGGCTGGTCTTGAATTCTGGGCTCAAGTGATCTGCTCGCCTCGGCTTCCCAAAGTGTTGGGACTACAGGAGTGAGCCATCATGCCCAGTCTCAACAGGAAATTCTTTTAGCAGAGCTTTGAGAGACAGGTGTGGAAGAACAGGCTGGGGTTAGAGTATGTGTTGCTAAGGAATCTGACCCTCACTCCATGGGCAATAAGGAGCCATGGAGCAGTGATGGAACACTTCTCTGGCACTACTGGAAACTGTGATGTCCAATGTATGCTCTCTGGAAGATCTAACTAAACACAACCTTAGCACTTCTCTCAGCTTTCTTTGAAAAGGCAAATCTTGTGAGTCATTTGTTTTCTGTAAAATGAGAGAGGAACACACATTATCACCTTATATTATCGATTTACATTAAGAAGACTTCCAGATTCTCTTAGGGTTGTTGTCTCTTTCTGAGATTTCAGGCAGGTGGGTAAATCCTTATTTTCATGGATTTTCTATAGGCTAAAGGAACGCTGTGTGTAGTTTGTTGGAACATACTTTGTAGAAGACGTTCTTTCTCTTGTGAACCAGTTTGATTCCCGAATCACACAAGTGCTGGGTTCTAGAAGAGATTTTGGATATAACGCCAGGATTTCTGACCCTACAGCTAAGAATAGGCAGCAATGGGAACTCAAGTTACAAAAAATGACTTCAATAGAGCATTCACATATGTGATGGTATCAGAGCCCAAGTCTTCAAAGAGAAATATTTTGAAAATTCTCACTGGTTTCTGGCAAGAGCAGCAAATCTTGATTTTTCGGGCCTTTATAAAAATAAGAAAAGACTAACAATTTTAAACGTGGGCATTAATCAACCATTTAATGATGCCAACAAATGAATTTTACAATTCACTGCGGGGAGATTAAAGGAAACCTAAGAGCCACAAATAAGCCATTATGAACAGTTTATAGTGATTGAATACATAAGCTGTGATTAATAATGATCAGAAGTAAATCTATGAATAACAACAAACAGAAAGGACTTGTTAGATTGAGAATTTTATCAGAAAAGTATAATTTGGATGTTAACTCAGTGGTAACAACGGGAAAAATAAATTACCTTTATGCATTTTAGTTTATTAAATTCAAATAGATAATATATGAAACAACATTTAAATCGATACAGCCCAGGAGATATAAAAGCATAGGTTTGTGTGGTCTTCTAATTAACTGACATTTATACATTTTTCTTAAGATCACTGTAAGCAAAATGGGAAAGCTCTCTAAATTTTTGGGCTTTTGGGAGGGAGGCTTTTCAGTCTTGCTCATATTTGAGTCAATATACTGATGTCTTGACTTATGAAAAAATTTTCACATCCCTATTTTGGGCTCTCATATTTTCTTTATTACACAGAAAAAAACTTTATTGCACAGACAAACAGAAGTTAAATTGAATTGATTTTATAAGCTGCAATAAGTGCAGCTCCCAGAAACAAATGCAAATGGAATGAACAGTTCTTACCATATGTTTCACATAGGCTACTCACGTTTTCTCTTGTTCTGAGATGATTTCAAAAAACCTGTTCTGTGAATGTATGTATGAAATTCTGCAATCTTAAAGATTTAAAAACCCCTATATGTTTTCAAAGACCTGAATATCCTGATACACATCATTTCACACCTGGATGCCAAACACATACACTGAAATATATTCTGCGAACAAAGGAATTTGAAAGGGACCACAAATTTCGCATTGCATGCTGAAGCTGTTCTGTGTCAGCTCTTCAAACTGGGGCCTCTGAATTTTAGGAAAAAGTGCTATTATTCTGGTTCAGTATGTTTGACCTTTTGTTGTCTGTCTCTGCTCCTTAGAGACATAAGCAGGCCTTGTGCTTACTAAGTGAATATTAATATCTTAATTAAACCTTGATAGACAAGCACACTACAGCTCTCATCCAAAATATGCACAAAATTAGAAGGCAAAAATAAAAAAAGAGCCAGACATTATAAGCCCGTCAATGGAAGCAGAGAGCCACACCATTAACGGTGGATTGAAAAAGACTCTGTGTTGTTCAGCTCCCACGTATAAGTGAGAACACATGGTGTTTGGTTTTCTGTTCCTGTGTTACTTTGCTGAGGATAATGGTTTCCAGCTCCATCCATGGACACAGGGAGGGGAACAACACACACTGGGGCCTGTCGGGGGTCAGGGGGAGGGAGAACATCAGGATAAACAGCTAATGCATGTTGGGCTTAATAACTAGGTGATAGGTTGACAGGTGCAGCAAACCAACATGGCACACGTTTACCTATGTAACAAACCCGCAAGTCCGGTACAGGTATCCTGGAACTTAAACTAAAATTAAAAAAAAGAAAAAGACTTCCTCAGTTTTTTCTCTAATGGCCCTGAAGCAAAAATTACTCTCATTTCCTCTTCATTGATATAATTTGTTTTTGAGAGGTGAGAGGACAATGGGAAGAGAGTGGTTTTAAGTCACTATAAAAAGATTATTGACAGATTCGTGGCAAAATGAAAGACTCAAAAATTTCTGACCCTTTCTCTCCTCCAGAGTTAGGTAGGCGGGAAGGACCCCAAATTTCCATACAAGAGTCTCTTAAGGTAAAATTAAGACAGCTTCCCCTTCAGAGTTTATGCTAAAGAGTTCCAGCCAAGAGCTGGAAATTATGAAATAGTTGCATAAACTCTGTTAATATAGATGGATCAGGCTCCAATCTTGATTTTTCCATTTCTCATATCATTTTTCTAGGGTCGGGGGGGGGCGCTTCTTGGAGTCCAGTTTCTGGCATAAAGAGAAAAGCCATTTAGTGTCTTGGAAAAAAACAAAAGAAGGAAGGAAGGGTGTTGTTGATTTAATAGATCACCCTTATTGTTCTAATGGCTCCAGATGGCTCTTGTACTGTGTGGATGAGATTTGACAGTGCCTTCTTGGGGAGTAACAGAAGACTTCACTAGCTTCGCTCAGCAAATGACCACTGATTGCCTGGAATGGAGGAGTTAATGTGATCAATTAACAATGTTTGAAGAAAAATGATGTTTGCCAGCTGTTGATTTCATCAGCAAGAAAAAGCCCGCAATAATCATCTTAGAAAAGAACTTAATTAGTTTTGATCCTAAGATAGCATGCAAAAGTTCTGGACTAATTTCTAGTCTGAAGATATTCATAACATATTAGAGCTGGCACGAACTCTGGTGATTACTAGAAAAAAAGATTTTTAAGTTTGTGAAAACAGAGATGTGCTCAAGGTCACCCACAGTTAACAGAAAAACTCGGGCTGAATCCTGGGGCTTCTGAGCTCTGATATGCTGCTTTTTTTCCCACTACAAATCACAGTTTTTGAGATTCACACTTTGAAAAGAATGATCCAAAGTAACATGCCATTTTGGGGTGAGCGTTCTCTTATGACAGATGAGTTTTTTTTACCTTCCTGTTTCCATATGTTTAAAATGCTATTAGTATTTCAAACCTCATTTTCTTTCTTTTTAAAAATTCAGTCATGATTTTAGAGTGACAGATTTGCCATATCAATTTCTAAAGGTAAGTGTTTGGGTCAGTTTGCTTTTTCTCTAAATTGTGTTTGTCATCTCTCAGTGTAGTAAGATTTTGGTGTGATTATACTGACATTAAAGTTTCCTTTTCTTAAAATAAAACTAATGACTTGACCTTGATATTGTATAAGAGTACAGGCCCTAGGGTCAGTCATCCTGGGTTCAGAACCCAGCCTACCACTTCTCAGCCATGTATTGTGGGAGAGTTATTTATGGTTCCCTACATTTCAGTTCTCTCATCTATAAAATGGGAACAGTAATAATCCCATTCTCAAAGGGTTGTTTGGGTGAGAATTAAATGAGCTGATCTATGCAAAGTACTTACACAGTGACTGGAACATAGTGAACATTCAATGTAGCTAACAGTTATTATTATTATTACTAGAAAAAAATTGAAAAATAATTTTATGTAATTGTTACTTACATGAGTAGCGGGGTCTCAGCTTCCCAACACACCATGAAAATATGAAATTTCATCAATAAATTCAAATAGACACTTTATGTAAAATCCTTTGCTCAAATAATGTAACTTAGCAATGACTGACTTTTAGATACTGGGGAAATGTATTCATATGAACCAGTGCGACATTCTGAATACTGGTTCATTGAAGCCCAATAATATAAGTTCTCACTCTCAAGTATGAATCAATAATGCACATCCCCTCTGTACCCACATGCCCCATAAAAAAACTGTTCAGGACGATCTTGCTTTATATATTATACACATTTATACACATTCAGGGCACATTTAGAGTTCTGAAATTTGAGATGCAAAGTAAGCATTTTGATAGGGATATTTTTCCAAAGAATGTTTTTGGCCCCAGTATAAAATGAAAAATCTCTACCACAGACAGTTGCATTTCATGGTCCAATATAGTCTCTGCATGAAAACCAACAGATCATTCTACATGTCTCCTGACACATTTACAACATGCACTCTGTCTAAAACCCATTCACATCACTGAGGGTTCTCACCAATTCTTAGGTCCTTGACTTATTTGTGACTGGGATACCTTTATCACAAAGACATGCTTTACAGATATTTTCAGGGACACAAGCTATTCCAGTCTTGTCGTGCATAATTAAGTTTTTACATTCAGTAAGTAGAGTTCACCTCTTCCTCCTAATGGTAAGTGTTTATTAACCATAATGACTAATAAAGAGGTTCTGGCCTCCGTCACCTGAGAAGAACAAAACAGTGGGGTTTTTCTGCAGCTCAGCTGGATTCCAGCTTCTATGACCTCTGCTGCTAACAGGCTCTCCACAGGCAATGAAGGGGAGACACCAGCTATGCAAATTAGAGTACTGATGTTCCTTGTCAGCTGCAAAGCCCAAATGGCCCTGAAGGTGACTCAAGTGAGGCTTCTGTGCTGTGTGCCTGGTTAGGTGGAGACCCTGATTAGTCTGATTATGGCAACAAATAATTTTTAATTGCTTTATGGGGTGCATGAAAATTATATGTTTATCTCCTTTTATTGAATAAAGTGTGTTGGTTGTATATGTTCAATGTTGGTGGGGAGGAAGGTATTCTTATATATAAAGAGAAAATCTGTTACTCTTTATGTCAGATCAGTTGATGGATATTAAACAAATCATGTTGTTTTCTCATATTGAGTATAGATCACTAATGACCAGCTGGAACAGAAGTAAACTTGTACATTAGTCAGTAATGAACAAAATGCTAAAGATATAACTAGAGAAATTCTAGAGGTAGGGAAATAGTCCACATATATTAATACATTTTTTTCCACAGTCATCTTGGTAGAAAGTTGACTGTGATGTGGATGATATAACTGGGTCAGACAAATACCTTTTAATAGTCTGTATTACCTACACACGCATACGTGGCAACAGATTTACCTTAGACATAAACACGAGTTTATATTACTGGAGGTGTCCTAGAAGCACGTTGACTGTTGTGTCCGCAGTGTTATTCACTTCAATAACCGTAAGAGCTGGTGTTCTCTCCAAGACTCTGTTCCTTGAAGGAAGGAACTATCTACTGTTCCCCTAGTAAGACCTGTCCTACAATAGGTGTCTGTGATGCTTTTTTTTTTTTCATTTTTAAATGTCAATTTTGTTTATTGATACGTAATATTTGTGCATACTTATGGTACGTGTGATATTTTGATACATGTATAGAATTTGTAATGATCAAGTTTAGGATATCCATCACCTCAAACATTTATCATTTCTCTGTGTTGAGAACATTTCAAGTCTTCTCCTCTAGCTATTTTGAAATATACAATACACTGTTGTTAATTACACAGTAGTCACCCTACTGTACTAAGGGATGGTTAATGTGTCTACTCAGGTAGATCACAGTGCCCAGATATGTGATCAAACACTATTCCAGATGTTTCTGTGAGAGTGTTTTTGGATGAGACTACTGTTTACACTGGTAGATTTTGAGTGAAGTAGATTACTCTTCCTAACGTGAGTGGGCCTTATCCAATCAGGTGAAGGCCTGAGGGGAATAAAGGACTGACCTCCCACAAGCAGGAGGGAACTCTGCCAGCAGGCAGCCTTTGGGATCAAACGGCAGATTCTGGACTTGCCAGCCTCCATAACTGCATGGGCCAATTCCTTAAAATATACCTTTCTATGTATGTATACTCACATCCTAGTGGTTCTGTTTCTCTGGAGAACCCTAACACTGTGTCCAATAAAAACCTGTTGTCTGATGATGGAAAGATAATTGCCTGCCTCTTTCCATCCCTTCAACACTCACCCTGACTCTCAGAACACACGCTGTTTGGCCTCATCCTAATCTCCATTCCCTCAGTTTCTCTGTTACATCCCTGCCATTTATCCCATTTATGATATCCCTCCTTCCTTAGCCATGATAAACTTGAAGATACTGTTTTCATCTTCAGCATACTACCTCCTTTGTCTTTCCTCTGCTCGCCTTGTAAATCTTCAACTTCTAATCAAATCATGTGCCTTCTCTAACCTCACTGTGTTGTTTTCTGCTGGAGAGAAGCCCTGCCACCAGCCAGTACATATTCATCAGCCAGTACATATTCATCATAATGGTTGACTGTATGTGGCTGGGCCCTCAGACTGCTCAGAACACCTTTTCATGGTCCTTAGTCAGCCCCTACTCTCTACCACCCCAAATCTTTCTTGCTATTCCTCTGGTCTCCTATTTCTATCTTCAGACTCTTGATCTTATCACCTGACAAATGTTTCAAGCAGAACTCATCATCTTCCCCATTTCTTGTTCCTCTTGTTTAGTCCCTGTTGTGATAAATTATGTCCCTCCCCTCCCCATTCATCTGCCCAAGCTGGAAGAAAATTTGGCATCATCCATGCCTCTTCTTTCATCTTCAATTCCAACACCCATCCAGTTATTTAACAAGCATTAGCTGAGTAGCTACTATGTTCCTGGCATTATTCTAGAGCTTGGGATATAAGAGTGGACAAAGTAAAACAAAAACACTCCTGCCCTCATGGAGCTTATATTCTAGCAGGGGAGAAGGATCATGAACATAAGAATAATTAAATTTACAGAGTATATTAGAAAGTGAATAAACGAGACAGGGAAAAATAGAGCATGAAAAGCGTGATAAGAATTGACGTGTGTGTTGGTGGGGAGGTGGAGTGTGCAGTGTTAAACATGGTGGTCAGGATACGCTTCATTGAGAAGATGGCACTGGAGCCAAGACTTGAGATGAGGGAGGGACTCACACAGATATCTGGGGACAAATCACTTTGGGTCAAGGCAATAGCTAGTATAAAGGGCCTGTCTTAATCCATTTGGGCTGCTATAACAAAATGCCATTGGCTGGGTAGCTTTAAAACAACAAAAATTTATTTCTCACAGTTCTGGAGGCTGGGAAGTCCAAGATCAAGATGCTGGCAGATTCGGTATCTGGTGAGGGCATGCTTCCTAATAGATGGCCGTCTTCTCACTGTAACCTCACGTGTAAGTGACAGAAAAGGTGGGGGAGCCTGAGGGTGTCTCTAGGTTGTTGTTGTTCTTGTTAAGGTACTAAGCCCCTCCCAAAGGCCCCACCTCCTAATACCATCACTTTGGGAGTTAGAATTTCAATATATAAATTTTGGGGAGACACAAATGTTCATATCTAAAGCAAGGCCCTAAAGAGGGCCTTTTTGAGCGAAGTAGGCCCTAAAGCAAGAGTGTCCCTGGCATGTTGCTCGAGCAGTCACAGCACTTCTGTGAATCTTCAGTTACAGCACTCCTGTGAATCTCCCACTGTCCATCTCACTGCTACTACCTCAATCTAGGCTCTGGGCCTTCTCACCGAAATTAATATACTGATTTCCTAAGTGGTTTTCTTATATCTGGTCTTGCTGCATGCCCACCTATTTCCCACATCGAGCTAGAATGCCCTTTCAAAAACACAGATGTCACCTCATCAGAATTCCTCCACGGCTCCCCACTGCCTACAGGCTGACATGTGCACATCGGGAGGGCTTAGCCTTCTCCCGCCTGGCTCCAGCCCACTGCTGCAATATCACAGTATCACCTCGCCCATCCTTGACGCTTATCCAGAGTTCTGTACATAAGATTCTCTAAATGCACCAAGTTCCCTCTGGACCCTTCACCTTTGGGACACTGCTTCCTCCTCATAAAACACCTATCTCTTTTGCTACCTGTTGCAACCCTCCTCCTGCTAGAAAGCATGGCCTGGTCAGCTCAGTCTCATCTCCCTTTCCCTATACAACACTGCTTCCTGCAGAAAGTTCCTGCTGCCCCTCCTCTCTCTGGCTTAGGTACCCTCCACTATGCTTCCGCAAGAGGGTGGTTATCTCTACTGCAGCAATTTCATACTGTATCTTCACAGTCTCTTTATTTCTTGGGCTCCCCTAGTAGGTTTTGAATATGGGCGAGGATCATGCTTTTAAATATCCCAGCACTTGGAGTCTTACTTGATACATAAGGAGATACTACATAAATTTTGGTCAAATGAATAAATAAATACACAAATAAGCCCCATGTGGAAAGGTGAGGACTATATAGATGCATAAATAGGGAAAAACTACATGCAGAAACTGTACATAGCTTCCTCTAAAAAAGGAATTTCCTATGGAAGCAGAATCTGTAACCATGAGGCAGCCACCCAGAGGAGTAGAGTAATGATTTGTGCTGCTCCAGTCACTGTGGGTTAGGATGAGTTTCCAGGTCAACTGGATTACTCTGATCCCTCTTTAGAGCCATTGCAAGAAATCACATCTCAAGGAAAGACTCTTCTGGCACCTAATCTCTTTTGTACTTTAGTCCAGACAGTGCAAGGCCATCTTCAAATAAAACAATCTCTTTCACAGACAAGAAGAATGTAATCTACTTCCTACACATGACAACAAGAGAAAATCTAAAATGGCACAAAAATGTAATGGTAATATCCTACAGACAGGAAAGAGCTGAATCAAAAAGAAATATGACCAAATGCAATCAGCAGCTAACAGCAGGAAAAAGGCAGCTGTCATCTTCATTTCTTTCATAAACTTCTTAGAACAAATTATGTCTTTTAGAATGTAAGTCAGTTTGTTGGGCACAGTGGCTCACGCCTGTAGTCCCAGCACTTTGGGAGGCTGAGGCAGGCAGATCACGAGGTCAGGAGATTGAGAGCATCCTGGCTAACACGGTGAAACCCCGTCTCTACTAAAAATACAGAAAATTAGCCGAGTGTGGTGGCGGGTGCCTGTAGTCCCAGCTACTCGGGAGGCTGAGGCAGGAGAACGGTGTGAACTCGGGAGGTGGAGCTTGCAGTGAGCCGAGATCGCACCACTGCACTCCAGCCTGGGTGACAGAGCGAGACTCCATCTCGAATAAAAAAAAAAAAAAAAAAAAAAGGAATATAAGTCAGTTTTCTTTCTGGATACTACTTCGTAAAGTTTCTGCCGTTTATGGGAGGTAAAGCATTCTCTGCATCACCCAACTTCGAAGCTGGCCTGCGTTTGCTTAGACATTTCATTCATGAAAGCCTGCCCTCTCTTAGCAGAGGAGCGATCTAAACACTACAGTCCCAAACACCTCCATCTGACTGTCTCCTCTGTTTGTCTATCAAACCACTGATTAAAACACATTCTGCATTGATTGATTAATGAACATGTTTCAGCAGCTCTGGACACTCAGAGTCTAGAAGGAGAAAAGTCTAGACTCAAAGAGATAAAAACCCGTAATTCAAGGCAGAACACACCCTGGGCCCGAGGGGGCTGGAGGAGAGGTGCCAAGTGTGGGCTGCGCATGGAACGGGAACACTGGTGTTAGGTGTGGGCTGCTTGGAACGTCCCAGGAGTAGCTTGCCTCATGTTGCAGACTAGGAATCCAGCTGTCTGGAGGTGGAAGAATCCATGGATGGTGCATATTGCAGAGACACGGTTTCAAAATCTTTTGCAGGATGCACATGTTAGAAAAGAGATCTTAAAAAATAAAAAATCCTCTAATGGCTTTAAATGAGCATGAAGCATTCAGATGTTAATGTTTAGCTGTGTAGACAAGGTGTTTCCCAAGTTATCTCAAAGGTTGATGACAGGACTAATTGCCCCCTTTAAAGAAAATACCAAATACATGAACAACAAACTTCCCCGAATGTGCTGATTATCTTTTGGAATGAAGAGAAAATCTGGGTCGAGTTGAAATCACCAAAAGTCAATCCACGAAGTGGAATGACATTGCTAACACACTTAGCATGAGACCTGATCCTATCTGATTATTGCTCAGCAAATGGGGGCTGTCCTGATTGATTACTATTTATCCAGTCTCTCACCAGCTGAGCTCTTTCCTCTGTTCCTAAAATAAAGGGTAGGGTGGGGGACTTTGTGCCAGATAACTAATCTTTACTCAGTACCTTTTCTGTTTCAGGCATTCTGTTAGGAGCTTGATGTACTGTTCTCATTTATCTCAAGAGTCCTTTGAGAGATATATTTTATAACTGTTTTGTAGAAAAAAACCACGAAGGATCTGGAGACGTTAGGTGTATCCAAGGGCACAAGATGATTGGGAAGGAGTGAAGATATGGATGCTGGAGCCTGAAAACACTCCATGTGTCCCATGGTAGCTTGTTCTTCGGCCAAGTAGCCATTGCACACCCCCACCTTCTCTTGAGACATGTCACCAAAGATACTCAAACCATAAGCTCCACGAGGAAAGAATTTTTTATTTTCACCCTTAATTATACCCCAGTTCCTTCCACAGTGCTGGATGCATGCTTGGTATTCAATACATCTTTATTAAGAAGTGAATAGACCCAGGGCCTGGGATGAAGTTTCCGTCTCCACTACCACTTTCCACCCATTCAAGAGCGAGCTGTTCCCCTACGAGGACTGGGCATGAGTCAAAACACTCCTGGGAAGGATGAAGTCTTTTGGGGAGTTCAAGAACTCCTGAGTCCGGACAAGACTTGTGCCAACCTGGGTGACAAAGGAACTGTGAGACCCTGGATGGAGTTACAACCCGAAGATATGCCTGAGGCCTGTCATTGAGCACTTAATTCCTTTTTCTGGTGAAAATTAAAGTAACTAAAATCCTGGAACCCCAGAGGCTTCCAGAATTGTAACAACTGTCTTCAGTAGCCATCAATCTAATTACATTTTTGCAATATTCTCATTTGGAGCTACAAAGGTACAAATTACACAAAATTGTGTGTGGAATGCATGCACATACACACATACACACATATATATATGCGTGTGTGTGTATGTGTGTGTATATATGTATATATATAAACATTAACATTTAGATGTTAATGTTTAGCCATGTAGACAAGGTATTTCCCAAATTATCTCAAAGGTTGATGACATGACTGTCCCCTTTAAAAAAATACTGAAAACATGAAAAACAAACTTCCCTGAATGTGAGCCTCACTTTGTTCTGTACAATGGGGATAATAAAACCTTCTGTTTCACATGAAGAGTACATGATGGAATATGGCAAAATGTCCTGAAAACCAGAAAGTAGTCTTGTCAATAGCCAAGATCTGCCTGACTGTTTCACTTGTGGTGCAGTAGTTAAGAGGGGATGTGCTAGAGCCCAGCTCTGGCATGGCCACCAGCAGGTTTGGGAGAGCCTGTGCTTCAGTTTCTTTACCTGTAACAGGGAGATGGAAACGTACCCAGCTCCTGGAATTGTTTGAAAGATTCAACGAGAATTCAATGATATAACACATCTAAAGCACTTAGAAGAGCCCAGCACATGAACAATGCTTAAACAAATGTTCGCTGTGATTATTACTGTGCTTTCGGGATCACTGTGCAAATGACGATTCTGGTCAGCTATGCATTCCCAGAGCAGTGGAAGGGTTTGTTAGCAGCTGTCTTCAGTAATACACTGCAGTGAAGGGTAGGCAGATCCAGGCCCACAATCCAATAAAGGTGGTTGGTCCCAGAAGTTATTTTGCCAGACAGACAGAAATCAAATCGAAGAGAAGAGCTTTGGGGAGCATGTGTTCTTTACTTCCTTTTCCTCCCTCCCTCACCCTTTTCTTGTCTTTGCTATTTAAATAAACCACCACTTTTAGGCCTGCCTGGGCGAAGATATTAGGGCAGCAGGGAGTCCAGCTGGGAGATGATGAGGAAAGCAGCTGAGCCCCTGCTATTCCACCCCATCCACTCCATCCTCCCCAATTAACTGGAAACGAGGTGGTGACGCCCTAACCACATTTCACTTCCTGCTAACAAAGCTTGTACAACAAATGCAAACACTTGGCTGTCAGCTTCTGTCCAGCACACAGCCTGGTTATCCATCTCACCCTTCTGCATCTATGTCAGCATCCAGGAGGCAGGCCCAGGATGACAAACCTTCTTTGTGCTACACTCAATGCCGTACCAGGCTCTGATGGTGCTTACAAAATGCCTTTGCACGACAGTAACAAGAAAGGTCCCTTATAGATGATTTTGTAAGAGGAGACATATTCTGTGCAGGCTTGTGTCATTCCTTTGATTATTCAGCCTTGGAGTAGGGGCAGGGAAGGTGCCACCATTTCATTTCTTCCTTTCTCATCTAATAAAAATTTCTTCCCACCTCTTTGAATTGAGGTCAGGTCTTTTTCCCTTTTCTAAATTTGCCTCAAAGAAGTCTTTTTCATTTTTCCTTAAGAATGACTTTAATGGTCTACATTTTAACCTCTTCCTCACGTAATGTAAGTGATCTGCAAGGTTTCTCACATCTTACTCCTTTTGAATTTCAAATGCCTTTTTTTCTAAATCAATCCCATTATGGCAAGATATTATTACTTTCTGCTCACATAAATACTATCATCCATAATTTTCTCTTTTCCCTCATAAAACATGATTTATGTTGATATTTAAAAGTAAATTCTGATATTTAGTTTAAGTACTGTCTTACATATTAATTCAATAACATAATTGCCACAATAGAAAAGTGCACAAGAGTACAAAATATGAAATAAGCTTGATATAGACATAGTTATCTGCATTTGACCAGTGAGGAAACAAAAGCTCAGAAAAATCAGATACCTTGCACAAATCACAAAGAAATCAGTGGTTCAGCTGAAAATTAGAACCAACATCTTCCGATGATTACACAACTTTTCTGGTTGACTACCAAAGAACATACTACAAAAATTATTAATGCGTGAAAATAAAAAGACATTTCAAAGTCTTTCATATTTAACAGAAAATTATTTTTCCATAGAAGATATTCAAGAAGCAGTTACACATTTGAGGAGCTGTTTTTTTTAATTTAAAAAAATCATATTCTTTATCTACATCTAGATAATGTAGATTGATGATCCATCTAAATCAAGAATTTATCTTCTACAGTGGGAACAAATTACTGGAATTTAAGCAACGTGAAATCTCATCATTTTAGCAATGACAATGAATGTGATGTAGCTTTCAATGCAGTACTGAAAAAAGCTTGTACACTGTCACATGTCCTGGGCCCTTAGGAACAAAGTTTAGTATGTAACGAGTTAGGAGCTCTATAATATTTTCATTCTAAACAGAGCTACACAGGAAATCTAGGATGTTTATAATAATATTTGGTATAAATGTAAAACATTGTAATAGTTTGCTGGGCAGATAAGAGCTCATCATATATCCTTTTAGTTAAGTCAAGTGACTCTGGAGTCCAGTTAGACCATTAGTTCAAACACTACCAAAGACTAAATACAAACCCTTACAGGCTGAATTGCATCTCCCCAAATTCATATGTTGAAGCCCTAATTCCCAGTACCTATGAATGAGGCTGTAGTTGAAGACAGGGCTTTAAAAGAGCTAATTAATGGCTGGGCATGGTAGCTCACGCTTGTAAGCCCAGCACTTTGGGAGGCCGAGGAGGGCAGATTGCTTGAGGTCAGGAGTTTGAGATCAGCCTGGGCAATACAGTGAAACCCTGTCTCTACTAAAAATACAAAAATTAGCTGGGCATGGTGGCGTGTGCTACTCGGGACGCTAAGGCAGGAGAATCACTTGAGTCCAGGAGTTGGAGGTTGCAGTGAGCTGAGATTGCGCCACAGCACTCCAGTCTGGGTAATAGAGCGAGACCCTATCTCAAAAAAATAAAAAATAAAAAAAAGAGAGCTAATTAAGTTAACATGGGGTCATTAGGGTAAGCCCCAATCCCATAAAACTGCTGTCCTATTGAGATTAAAACATAGACATCACAGAGGATTGACCTTGTGAGGGTAAAGTGAAAAGGGGGCCATCAGCAAGCCAAGGAGAGAGGTCTCAGAAGAGACAACCCTGCTGATACCTTGATCAGCTGATACCTTGCTGATACCTTGATCAGGGTTCTGGAGGCTGGACTTCCAGCCTCCAGAACTGTGAGACAATAAATTACTTTTGTTTTAGTCACTGTGGTACTTTGTTATGGAAGCCCTAGAAAACTAATACACTTAACAAACTTAACACCTACTTTCTTCCTCCAGCCTCTGTGCCTGTGTTTCATACCAACTTTTAGTTTCTCCTTGATCTGCCAATAACACAAAGATGAGAAGGTCTGGAAGGAGGATTCAGGATAAATTGAGAGGATCCATCTTGTAAGGCTATACTTTCCTATGAAATGCTGTTTCCTCCTTGTTGCCTGGAAAACTCATCCTGAATCTTCCAGACCTACAGTTGGGTTATTCTTCTTCAGAACCTTAATCTCTTCAAGGTGGTGCCTCTGCTACACCCTATAAATCCACCTCTGGCACAGCACATATCACACCATGTTAGAATTCCTTCCATTGGCAACTCCTTCCTGATCTGGTGAATGATTTGTGCTGCTCCAGTCACCATGGGTTAGGATGAGTTTCCAGGTCAACCTCCTGTTTTGAAAGGAGGGACTTATCTTTGTGGTCATGTATTTGACACCTAAGACTTACTCATTAAGTGTTTGTTGAATGAATGAATGAAATAAAATGATTTCTATTCCTACTCAAATAAGCCTGTAAATAACAGTTTAAGCATGGTCATATTTGTTTGTTGAGAAAGAGAAGTATTAAGTGATATAAGGTTTAAAAAAGTAATAAAATCTGCAAAAAGAAAAGTGTCTATTGATGAATTTATTAACAGGAAAGAAAGTAATCGAGGATAAGAAAATGGAAAAGGTGGAAGAAGAGACCTTGACAACCTGAAAAGGTTATACCCTCATGCAGATGTGGTGGACAAATCCTCGCTTGAGAGGAGGAATCAAAGGGGCAACTGCTCTGAAACGGGCCCTAGAGCATCCAACCTAAAAACAATGCCTTCATCATGAAATTCCAGAACCAATGATTCAAAGGATACCCCACTGAAAAAAGACAGTTGTAGTCCTAGAGGTAAAAATCACTTTACTTGCCAATAAACAGAAACATGAGCGAATGGGAAATAAGCAAAAATGAAATGATGTGTGTGCTCTCTTCCAAAGCGCAGCAAAAGCAGCTGAGTTAATGCTAATGGCTCACATATGGTGGGTGGGGGGAAAGGATGTTGTAAGTCACAAAACCCTGGAATGGAGCAGAGGCCTGTCGGCAAGTAAGGTGGTGATGATGGAGTCAGGATGACTTGGAAACACTGTGAAAAGATGACTTCAGATAATGGGCCATTATCTGTCTGCCTCTTTTCACTTTGACTACTGTCCTCTATAAATAATGTAGCTGGCTAATCTAAAACATACAGAATCAATAGGAAGCCAAATATTTAGGTACCACAAAATGAGGCAAAAAAAGAGCCCAGATTTTCAAACAATGAAAGTGACCCTGAAAATTGTAACTTGGCAAGTTTGCAATATTGTGAGAGCAATAAAAATCTGTTAACATCTAGAGGGAATAAACCCAAAAGAAATAAGAAGCTGAGCTTCATGAAGGAAAAAAAAAAAATGGCACGCCAAATTTGATTGCTTTTCTGATGGAATTACAAGATTACTAGTTTAAGGGAGTGGAGCAGATGTGATATATTTGAATTTTATTAGGGCATTTGGGAGAACGTCTCACATAATTTCCTTCACAAAACTAAGTGACTTTAGCTTGAACATGAACTGAGGAGATAATAAATGAAGGGTAATAATACGTTACAGTCAATCTCGTTGGGAGGAAGGTGTTTAAGAGGTGACACTAAGGCTCCTGTTGTTTGGGGTGGATAGAACATTGATTTTAATATCTGTAAAAAAGGAAGAATAAGAGTGACAGAGAGGAAACATGGAGATTTATTGGACAAAAGGACTAGAAACCTGGTTAAAAATACTTGAATATAGGGAAAATGCAAGCTAAGAAATATATCTGTATGTTTAGAAAAGTAAATATATTTGGAAAAATATTTGCAGAAATGCACACATGAAACGAGAAAAATGAGAAATTAATAACACTGAAAAGTACACAGGAGAAGCTCCTTGTAATAAACTTGAACTGCAATACAGATATAAAATAAGAGATCTTAATAACTTATACTATGTCATAACGAAGACACACATAGCTTACCCCAAAGTAAATTTTAGGTTCAAAAAGCTAATTTTACTCCTCTTTGAATTGTATCATTATAAATTTTAACCTTCAAGTTTAGCAATAAAATGACTTAAACAGTTTAAACAAAAGTGTAACTTCCTATAACGACAGCAGCATCCATCGAAATACTGTACCATCTGTGGACTAGAAACTACCCTTCTTCATCCTAGACTTTGCCCTCTTATTCATCTCCACTTAACCACAAATCTTAGACAATTCTGCCTCCTTGCCTCTCTTTGGGACCTATCCTTGCTCCTTGTTCCATAGATGCTAATTTGGTTCCAGCCCTCATTCTTTCTTACCAGCATGATTACCAAAGCCCAGTATTGCAGTATCACATCTGCTCTCTGTGCTGTCAGAACAATCTTTCTGGAAAGCTGACCATGTAAATTCTCCCTGTTTAAAACCCTCCAGTGGCTCCCCATGCCCTATAAGACAGGCCTAGGCATAGTGTTCAAGCCCTTGAGGATCTGGTCCCTCCTGATCTCTTTAGCTCCTTCTCTTTCCAACTCTCTCCTCCCTTTCCACACTCTGGCCTGAAGCCCTTCCAGTTCTCAGCAGCTCTGTTGTCTGTTTGCCTGTCTACCCCTCCTTGTTTTCTCCTTCAGGATGCCATGCAGATGCCATATTTTGAAGGAAGCCTTCCTGGTTTCTTTCTCTCCACTCTTGTTTCTTTAGTTTGTTTACCATGCCATTTTTTCTACTCTATCTAAAAATGGTGGGAGGCAGGGGCTGTTTTAATCCTCTATGTTGCTAGCCTGGGACACACAGTAGGCCCGCATGTACATGCTGAATAAATGGACCCAAACCACCAATATAATCAGGGACTGTGTCCACTGGTAAGGCAGGCCTGGGTTTGTGATAAAAAGTGCATTGGTTTTGTGGGCAGCATACCGGAGGCAGAAATAACCTCTACAAGGACTACAGTGATGACACAACTGACACATTGCTGTAACAAGCCAGGGGGGTAACTGGGGTGCGCAACCTGTTGGCCAGTGGCTCTTGAATTCAGTCTTCCTCATTCATCTGGCCTACAAAATACCATAGTTTAGATCAGACCCTGCAGGAACCATAACAAAAACTGAAGGACAGGCTGGTCTTTAAGTACAACTTAGCAGAGCATGACGAATGCAGATTGAACCAAAGTGACCCTTCCCACCTACAAATATAGTCATACCACACCTCTGCTTAAAGTCCCTTTAATGGCTTCCCATTGCTAGGAGGCTGATGTCTAACAGCCTCATGTCTCTCCTCTTCCTCACACTCACTCATATTACATTACTAGTGGCTGCCACAGGCACCACATGTTGGATGCTCCCATGCCTTCATCCGTGCTGTTTCCTGTAACTGCTGGAAGTGCCCTTTACCCTCAACCCTTTCTCAGGTTTTCCTGGTGAACTCCTGATCATCCTTTGAAGTCATCCCAAGTATGATCTTCTCTGAGAAGTCTCCCA
The DNA here is from genome assembly GCF_028885655.2 of Pongo abelii. Lineage (NCBI taxonomy): Eukaryota > Metazoa > Chordata > Mammalia > Primates > Hominidae > Pongo > Pongo abelii. The sequence continues at coordinate 97,434,573 of NC_071995.2, forward strand.
CAACTTTTCTAGGTAGAGCTGAGCATGCCTCCTCATTGCTGCCAATGCACCTTGTAATCTACCATTAATGTAACTGAACAGATTACAAAGTGCATTGGTGTCTGTTACATGCTTGCTCCTGTCCCACGTTATGGGCCTTACACGTCTTTGTATTCTGGGATTCTAGCACCATGCCTGGCCCACATCAAGGACTCAAATTATGTGTTGAACTGAATTTGCTGAATTCACATGAAAGACAATACTTATCCAAAGCCTGAATGGCTGAAGTGGTTATCTTTGGGTTTCTTTTGACAATAGGAAGCATCATCAGAATGGACTAAAATGATCAAGAATGTGCAGAAGGACCTCCTTAATCAGTAACTACAGAAATACCAAACTTTTTAGTTACATAAATTGAAGACAAGAGCAATTACAGAAGATTATATTTAATGGCCTTAGGGTACAGGTAGAAATCACATGATATTTTAGACTGCTTTCTTTAAAAATGCATCAAAGCACGGTAAAAAGCCAAAAACAACCTTTTGGAAGCAGCATTTTATACCAGGTATTTAAATCTATTTTCACTGTGAGTTTATTCAGAGTAATTGCATAATAAAGAAAAGCACTTGGCTTCAGGTCACTATGCATATATAGCTAAATTATGCAATTAGATGACATGTAATTAACCAGAGTAGCAACACAGCCAATCTAATGGGGCCAGTTGGGGTCTGAGTGACTCATAAAAACATTTTGTAGTTAAGCGATAGGCACCTACAAGAACAATGAATTTTGGTATACCTGCAGCCTAATGAGTCCCTCCTGTGACTAAAGAGGTAATGCAAAGAGAGGTCTCAGAGACAGGGCAGTGTCAATGGAAATTCTGTCCAAGAACGAGCCAAGGTATCATCTTGATTCTTATTTTCCAGAACTTCTAATAAGATAAGAAATCTCTCCAAACATACTGCTGGCAACATTACCAGCTTGACTCTTCCATTACCACAAATAATAAACAAAAAACATTAGTTAAAGCTTATTTTAAATCAACTTGAAGAAATACTTCCTGACCCATTACTCAGGTAGTATATACAGCAGATTGACTATTCAGTAAGTGAAAACTAATGGCGGAAGAATCCAAATTAGCTTTCTTCCTTTTCCTTCAAGGATGTACACATGGCAAGCATGCATGAATTAACATAGTCATGAACAAGAAATATTATCTCTTTTGTAAAGATCAAGGTTTACTGTCTCATTGTGTTTGGTTTTGGGAACGTAGTTTTGGTTTTGTTTGCTTAAGAGATGGAAGAATTCCAGTTCTGAAAGAATTCAAGCTATGAACAGGAAAGTATCCTTCAATAATTGTCCTAGTGACCCTTATTTTTATCAAGAAGAATCTAGCAACTGTCATACTTGCTAATGTGGCAAGAATTCTTTTAATCTTAAATTTTTAAGTAAGGAAAAAATGAATAGCCATTTAATCACAAATTCATCCTCTATTTCCCAACACCACTTATTCCATATATATATATTTACTGAATATAAATATACTAGGCCTCAGTGGAAACACGAAGGATGTGCAAGACTCAGTACCTGCCTTTAAATAGCTTACAATCTACTAGAGGAAAAAAATCTGTCGCCCACTCTTTTATTTTCTTCTTCAAAATGGTTTGAGTATATACAGTATACTCTAAAGGCTTAATTAAAATGGAATATATAAAAATCTGGAAGGATATATACTAAAATATAATCTGGAAGAGGGATAGCAAATTATTCTTTTTGCTCTCTACGTTTTCTAATTTTTTTTTCTCTAATGAGGACGTACTACTTGTGTAAAAAGGAGAAGAAAGTTATTTTATGAAAGATGGAAAAAAAAAACCAACACCTCAATCTGGTTAGCCTGATATTTTGTCCTTTTGAACACTTAAAAGGCCCCATTACCAGGCAGAGGTTGCAATGAGCTGAGATGGTTCCGCTGCACTCCAGCCTGGGTGACAGAATGAGACCCTGTCTCAAAACAAACAAACAAACAAACAAACAAAATGCCCCATTGCCTAAACTCTGAAAAAGTCAATACGGGGTTGTTGACAAAATCTGTTATTATTGCCCATCTGGTGATCTGCTGCTCCCCTACCAGTGAGGAAGCTTCTTGAGGTCGGGGACTCTGTCTTGTTTGCTATCTTGTTTGTTAAATTCCTAACAGGGATCAGAGGACACTACAGATAGGTAATAAACACGCGGGGAAGATGGGAGGACAGGAGAGCAGGAAGAGAGCAGGGAAAGCTGAAGGCACACACACTTCTGAGGCTTTTGTTAAAATTAAGTATTGAATGCGATCACTTTGGGGAAACCACATTGATTAAACTGGCGGGAGGCATGAAAATGACATAACTGATATGACTGATAATTTTATTCTTCAACCAAATCTACTCTTGGCCAGAGTGGCCCTTTGAGTGAGAATGGTTCACATCAGGGAGCAATTTGCTTTCACCCCTTGCATACAAAGTGAGTTTCAAAACCTATGTAGTTTTAGAACAAAACAAAAACTGCAATGTCTTAATTTTTAAGCTTTTTTCAATGCAGAGACTCTAACAAAGCAGATCTAACGAACAGGGCATCATATTGCATACTGTCTGTGTGAGTGGCGCCTTCTGGAGTTGTGCAGAAGACAACTTGTGAGGCCATATTTAGCCACTCTGGGCTTGCTTCAGGCTTTAAGTTCTTGTCGTTAAACTTAATTTTTCAGATCCATGTGGTTTGGAAGCATCATGCTTATGGTCCTAACTTTGGTGATGTATTGACCTTTGTGGACTAAGGATGAAAGTTGGTCTGAAATAAGTACAGGAATCTTCATGAAATAACGACAGCCAGCATTAATTGAGCACCTACCAACTGTCAGAGGGCTATCCATCTATGTGCCTATCTAATACTTAGTCTTCAGAATAACTGTGCAAGGTAGATATCATCACCATTTTACAGATGAGAAAAATAAGTCTTAGAAAGGTTTCGTTTAGTAATTTTCCCAAAAGCACACACAGCTAATAAGTCAGAGTGAGGATGTAATTTAAGGTCTGATCAGCAACCTTAATATCTCATTCATCCTTGCCTTTCCTCTGAAGAAAAGCAGCAGCTTGGTCTCATGTATTTTAATAACATTGGCATGTTATAAAAAGTTAACCTTTTTGTTTTGCAGTTCCTCATTTTTCTTTATGTATTTCTCTTGCTTCTTGTTTTTTTTCCCCTCTCCTCCAATATCAATTCCTATTCCTCTTATGTTTTTGTGGCATTTGAGAAACCTTCGTTGAAAATTCTTTGACAGTGTCTGCACGTCTTCTGAGACAAAGTGCCACAAAGATAATGTTTAAATAAAATACCACATAGTACAGAAAATTATATTTAGGCTTTCAGTCACCCTGAATATTGGACAAATAAATTCTCTTGGAATCTTCATATTGACGTACATAGGACACACACACATGCACATATATGATTACAATCATTTTTTCCAATCAGAAATGATATTTGCTTTTGAAATGATTAAATATTACCCTCACCATCAGCCAAGATTTCCATGACACCTGAATAAACAAAAAAGGAGTTGATCACTGAGATTCTTTGTTTATTCTCTTCCTTTGCACAGTAGGAAAAGTAATGATTAACAGTATAAAACACATATTAATGATATAAAACAGAAGTATCTCCAATGCTTTGAAGAATGTACTCTTCATATCCACTAGGGTGCTAACCTTCCGAAAGCTACAAAATCAATCCTAACAGTTTTATCTCCCATGGCGACAGAGCCCTTTTTTTAAGTCAGTAAATACTAAAAGTGAGACAGTAACAGCTCATGTTTAGGATTACCAAGTTTCTCTACAGGAGACAGGCTCAGGTATCAAGAGGAAAACAAACATTTGTTAAAATAATCTAGCAACAACAAAAGACACGTGATGATGAAAGTCTGTTCAAATAACAAGCGACTAAAATAAGAGTGCTGATACAAAGGAAGGTTGCGCCGACATGGAACTGGATTTTGGTATCAATATGCCAATCAGGAATAAAAATATAAATCAAACTTAACTGGAATGCATAAGTATACCCAGCTTTACAAGATGGGTAGGTTCCGGGCTGGGCGCGGTGGCTCACGCCTGTAATCCCAGCACTTTGGGAGGCCGAGGCGGGTGGATCACGAGGTCAGGAGATCGAGACCATCCTGGTTAACAGGGTGAAACCCCGTCTCTACTAAAAATACAAAAAATGTTAGCTGGGCGTGGTGGCGGGCGCCTGTAGTCCCGGCTACCCGGGAGACTGAGGCAGGAGAATGGCGTGAACCCGGGAGGAGGAGCTTGCAGTGAGCCGAGATCACACCACTGCACTCCAGCCTGGGTGACAGAGCAAGACTCCGTCTCAAAAAAAAAAAATAAATAAATAAAAATAAAAAATAAAACAACAGCAACAACAACAAGATGGGTAGGTTCCTAAAAAGCTTCGTATAAATACAGTTGCTCCCCAACCCCCATAATTACTGGAGAGAGAGAAAGACCCTAATGAAATCTTGCAGTAAATTCTAAATTACAAAGAGAAAAAAAATTTTGAATGGCAAACAGACACTGCTTTAATTCCCTGCTTGTTTTCTTTTAAAAAAATTTTATAATGAATGATGATTTGAATAGCAGTATATTTTCTAAAAATTAGGCAAACAAGTATATCACTGCAAATAATACGGAAAATAGTATGGAAAGTGGAGAAAACCCCCAAAGAGCTAATTTCCATTTTATATTTGGTATTTAAATGCCACATTGATAACTGAACACTGTAGTATAACTAAATTATTGTTAAACTGTTTTATAAATTGCTCAGTCCTTCAGTCCATAGTCAATAAAATATAGCCCTTGCCTGTGGTTTACTCAAGACTATAGAAATTCAGAGTAATCAATCATTCCAGGTGGCTTTTATAGCTTTCCAGGCAGCAAGAGCTATATTTTATTGAATAAGGCATTTAATTAGTGGGCATTATTAAAGTGCAATTTTCCATATTAAACTGTTTTCTATATAAATTGGCTTCCTGGTATGCTGACTTGTAATGACAGGGTTATCTTGCATTCACTCTTGTAGAGACAGGTAATAACTCATCTTTGTGTGTCTGTTTTTTGATTCCACAGAATGTTATTCTTTCTGCTGTCATCAAAAAATAGTTTCTGAACAAATATTATCCAAGATTTTTCTTACACTATTGACCTATAAACTCAATATTTTAAGGCTAACCTGAATGCTAATATTATATATTGTGCTATTTCTTATGTTACAAAGGAAATTGTGCCATAATTTCTGATTGTAGACTAATCATAGCCATTCTACCACAAAAATGCCATATTCAATACTTTTTCCTATTACAGTATAAAACACCATTTGACCTTTTATTTTAAAAAGACTGTGACAAATGAATATTAATTTCATGCATAAAGTCTATCTAATAATGATCTAGATTTACCAGCATAAATGACAGGAGGTAGATGAATATGGAATAAGTATATGCTTCACATGTTTCCTGGCATATATGAAGAAGCATTGAAGCAAATGAATCTATCTCATGTAAGGTAAATATTATGGAGAAACTCCAGAATCAGTAGAAAGAGATATTTCTGCCTTTTCTTACTATGGAAATTCACTGTTATAATACTTAAAGCTGCAGATCTTTTCTTTAATAATAACTTCTGTTTAAAAATCTCTAACAAGAGATAACATTGCAGATTACATAACATTGGTGATATACTACTGTGATTTTTTCAGCTCTGTACCAAAAGACAAGAAAAAAACAAAAAACAAACAAAATGATAAATTCTGCCAATGTTTTTAAACAAGAATGTCTTCTACACCAAGTGCTACTTTCAGATACTGGGCTCAGTTCTTGAACAATCATGGTATTAGAAACAGTAAGTGATACAAAGAGCAAAAACAATTTTCAAAAAAATCAAACTTTTATAATATTTACGTAGACACCACAGAGGACAAAACATCCATTTCCAGATGATGTGCAGTATAATTAGTCAGAAAGGTATGGCAATGCTTTTGATTATGATCAGCCAGTTGCAAAGATTATCAAATAAACAATCTAGCTATTGCTGCTTTGCTAGAAAAATGATCATCTTAGTGGCAAAGATTAATAACTGCTTTTTAAAAAGACAAAAAACTAGCTTTGCGATTTACTGTGTACTTTCTCAAGAATGCACAGTAAGTAAATCAACAGTTTGTCTAATCACTATCAATGTGGCATGCTTTAATATATTGGATATAAATAATTGTCACTAAAAAATCATCTGCTGCATGTTCAGATAAAGCTATAGAGATCTCTGCCTTGTTACCTAGCAACTGGGCAAGTAACTGCCATACTGCAAAAAAAAAAAATAATAAATAAAAATAAAATAAAATCCTTATTATTTAGGTAGAGAGAATGATCATAAAACTCCACATTAAGATGTTAATGAAGCCAAAATGTATATTAAGATACAACAGCTAACGATTTTAGATGCATGTATGGCCTTGGTTTTGAAATACCATGCAGTAATGAAAACTGTAAAGATTTAAATCTATTATTTCAGCTGATCACAAACAACAACGTTGTTTAGAGTGTATTTTTAAAAGACCACCGTTATTATTAATTTTTTATTTGTACTCTTTCACAGACAAAGGAATTTCAACCAGATCTTCTGTACTGAGTCTATTTATTGAAAGGGTGATGCTTACTTGTTTAAATACAATAAAACTGTTCTGAGTAATTAGTTCACTGCAAGGGATCTCAAATTATTTCTCATATTTCATATAACAGCTTAATGTATTAATTTTATAACATCTGGAGGAATCTGGCTTAAGTTCTGTTTCAATTTTGCTAAAAATCTGGATTCCAAGATTGTGCATCAAATCTCTCTTAAAAAGCAATAGGGGATTAGGGCAATTACAAAATTTCACTTCTGAGGTCCAAAATTCAGCACATGGCCAGTCTTCAGGCCTCAATCTGAAAGTGATTCTTTCTGGTGTGTGATGAAGGCTGACTGGTCAGAGCCCATATGACGATGGCCACATGAGAGTAAGGAAAGCACTCATCACTGCACCAAACAGAGACTGTTTTGTGAACAGACAGAGCTGTGCTTGATGAAGCCTTCACAGGAATCCAAACCCCATAGCTTACATGGCACTCCTCTGTTGATTTAATGTATGATGCTTTTGTTTATAGTCACTTACAATGCAGGGACACAATTCAAGAAAGCTCTTCAAATTATTGCATGGAATTAATATAAAGAAGCATAATTAAGGAACAACTAAGCTGGAAATGAAGTACTTAGAATCCATCACATTGTCTTCATTGGTTTTTACTCACTCTCACATTACCACTAAGCCCATCTTGATTTGATAAGTAATTGTATTAAATGTGTTAAATAAATCAGATTTATTCAAAATCAGTAGTAGAGAGGAAAAAATCTGTTTGAGTTGGGGTGTGGGTTTTAGGAGGACGCAGCAATTCATAAACCCCAAGGTTTCTGAGAATTGGTTGAAGATAATTGGTCATGTGTCTCGCATCTTGCTTCAGAGGAACAGAAATGTTTCATATGGTTGCAGTGTTTTTCTTTTAAACAAGGACTTCAAATATATTATTTCCTTCCATGCTCACAGCTCCATAACCCAGGAAATAACGTATCAATATTGCCCTTTGACTCACGGGTAACAGAAACTAGAGAGTAGCCCACTGAAGGCCACACAAGATGGGAAGCAACAGAGCCGGGACTCATGTCTTGATCCCTGCTTCAGTGTCTCTTATACAATATTATGCTTTTAGTTTGAGTGAAATTATTTCATTACACAGAAAAGCTGAATTTCATTATCTATATGCCCTCTGTACAAATATAAACAATTGAATTTAAAAAATGATATGTTTCTAATGTGCAAGACACTTTCAGAGTGAAGCAATGTCACAAAGGTTACTGTCCCTGCCCTCAAGTAGCTTATAGTCTCACGAAGAATATAACATATGTACGCAAATACCAAAACACAAAGCACAAAAAATGCTGGGAGTTCAGGGAAGGGCTGGAATACTTCTGTAGTTACTCACCTTAAAGACCTGGAACAAAAGATAGGATTTGAAAGAGCATGAGCAAAAATATGAGGGAAGATATGTTTGGGATACAATCCTAGAGGACCCAAAACACAGTTTACAACCCTGATGCCAGGTTTCCTTTGTTCTGTAATGCTTCATCTTCCCCTGACTATAAAAGGGTCAATTTCCATTTGCTTTGGTAAATTAAGATCATTAAAGCATTTCTAAAGTTTCTTGATAAAACTTTACAATTTAAGATAAATTATGCTGAAAAGTTAAAGGGAAGGTTGGCTTTACAAATTAGGAGCCGAAAGCCCAGAGAGATTAAGTAGTTGGAAGTTGTACAACAATATAACTTCTTATAAAAGTAAATATATATAAAGTGCATAGAACAGTGCTTGCCACACCAGAAGGATTACATGTGCTTGATACTGTTATTTTTTATTAGTGTAATTATTATTAGAAGTATTGGATCTAGAATCTGTTTTTTAGTTTCCAGAACAATGTTCTTTTCACTAAGCACATTACCTCAAAATAAAGCACTGTTTTAAGATGCACCATGTACATCTTCTATGAGCCAAAGCTGTATTTTAATGATAAAGGTGTGTATTAAATGAAGATGTATACGTAGATTCACATTAAAAGCAGAAAAAATGGAGTCTTCATAACTAGTAATTTATAGTTATTTGTTTAAAATCAAATCTGTATCACCTTCAAGTATATATCGTTTACATGCTAATAGCTAAATGCAAGTCAAAATGGTATCCCAAAGGAAACACTTTACTAGTGTTACTATATAGACCAAGATGTATAAACTTTCCCATCTTTAAATAATTTCTCTGAGTTACATTTTCACTAATTCATATCAACCATTAACCTGTTATTTTTATTTTTATAACATTAACTTTACATACATATAACCTGATACATTTGTACTGAGAGATTTCAGACATTTGTTGGATTAAGAAAAGTTCACTCTGAGCCCAAAGAGTTCATACCTATGTACTTCTTGATCTTGATTAGCATATATTCATCATATGCTTCTCTGTATTTACATTCTCTCTCCCTAGCTGGTCTCATCTAGGCACGTGGCTTTAGAAACTATCTATTTGGGGAGTCTCTCAGATGTGTATCTAGCATCCTGATCTTTCCCCTGAGTTCCAGATTAGTAGACCCAATGATCTGCTTGACAATTCCATGTGGATGTCAAGTTTCTCAAACTTAAAATACCAAAAAAAAAACCTCTCGCTTCCTTCTTTCACTAGTAGCCTAATCTGTTCATCATCCACTCAGTTGCACAGGCCCCAGATTTAGAAGTCATTCATAACTCCTCCCTTTCTCTCATCTTTCACATTAATTCATTAGCAAGATCTCTAGGTTCCATCTCCAAAATATACATTCCAGAGTCTGATTTAAGATGTAAAATTTAAACTGCTTCACAGAACTTCCCTTCCTCAATATCTAACCAAAGGAGAAAAAAGAGTAAACATTAGTAAAATGAAAAAAAAAAGTTCCAACAGTAACCACTCAAGGAAAGGAACATTAACAACTATAATAAGCTTCAAAACTGGTAGCCAAGGAAAGAGAAGATTCTGGAACAGGAAAAAGAGACACAGTGTTGCTTGGTTCTTAACCCTGTGTTCACCCCTAGAGAGGTAAACAAAATTCTGAGACTTTTTGCTAATAATTCTAAATTTAGAGAAAAACACATTCAGTGAATATCCTTATGTTTCCTTTCTCTACTAAGGAGTAATAGGAACATGTGCAATGAAAGAAGAATATCAAAGGGCTGATTCAATAGAAGTGAACACTCCAGGGCTGCCCACTATTTTGGGGAAACCCATCAAGCCCCAGATTATCTCGAGGATAGCTACTAGCTCTTATGGAACCCTTTAGTTAATTATAAAAAGGCTATCCTTGGTATCTCTCCCTCCACCACCCCCCTTGCCCGCCCCGTCAATTTGGTGAAATAAAGGCTGATAATGGAGACATTTAACACAAGTTAAGGAAGCACAGCCCAGGAAATCTAACAAAGATTGCATACAGCTTGAGTTAAGCTGAGCTGTCCACCTCCCTCTCCAATTTCTTTAGGTTGCAGAAAAATGGATAGATCCAAGCAATAAAACATAGCTCAAAGAGGAAGCAAACTGGTCTCCAAGAAGGTGGGAAGAAATTTAAGTTACTCACACTATGTCTGGGGAAAGCTGCCCAGGCACCGGCAAGATGAAAAGAAATAGCACAGCAGATATGCAAGCATTCTAAGGGAGGGAGGCAGGAGGAGGGAAAAGAGAGGAAGGAAAGAGGGAGGGAGAGAGAGAGCAACAAAGTGAAGAAAAAATATAAAATGAAAGTATCACAGCATATAGGAACTAAATCTAGAATTTCATTCAAATAAACAGAAAGATCCTCACAGAAACTTCCTACTGTAGAATAATGAGTTCAATGAAAATTGAAGTTTAAAGACAGAATAATGAAGAAGTCTGAATGAGATGAAAAAGGATATTGCTGACCTAAGGAAGCAAATTAAGGACTAAAGATCATAATTTTAGAATCAATAAACAAATCAGAACATCAGAAGCAGAGCAGACATTTCTGATAGTTGAATTATTGACACAGAAGAAAGGACTCATGTACCATGAATGGAGATGAAAATGACAACAGATTTTCATCAAATGATAAACTAATAGATATGGAAGAGATGAAAGATGATCCAAAATAAGGATAAGTGATGTTCCTGAAGTAGGTAACAATATAAGTAGAATAAAAGGTATTTTCAAAGATATGATACAGTATCCGATCTAAATAACACATCGTATTGTGGAAAATTCTTAAGGAGACCATCCAACACCTCCACATATCTTAGCTATGTTATTAAGCTATGTGGATAAAGAAAGAATTCCTTGGGTTAAAGGCAGAAAAAAAATCACCTACAAAGGGTGGCCTCAGACTACACAGCGATATTCAATGCTATTAAACAATGAAGTAATAGCTGCAAAATTATAATGGAAATAATACATGACATAAGAATACAACGTTCGGCCATGATATATTGTTCGACTACAAAAGCAACAGGAAGACATTCTCCAAAAAACAAAACAAAACAAAAAACTCACAAATGCAGAATCCATGGGTCTTTCTCGAAAAAAAGGAACAAAAAGCAGTTGGCAATGAAATCTAGGCAATTCAGTGATGAATCAAAGAACTCAGTCAGAATGAAGAAGACATACTAAAGGGCTGGGAGGCAATGGATCCATTTGAACATAGGAATTTATACTAAATAACCATAGTAATCATGATTACAGAATAGAAAGTAAATATTATAAACACAGGCAATATAAATTAGTTAAAATTGTTAGCTGAGGAGAGGAGATGGGCAAAAGCATTACCTTTCAAAGCAAGGAATCAATCTGATGTGTTTAAAACTGGAATATGCAGCTTAAAAATATGATTCCAACTCTGAGGTGGACTTACTGTAATGCTAACGAAGCTTAAGTACCAAGGTTTTTCATCTACACAGGTGATTTGCGTTTTCCCATGCCCTGGAAGGGGTCACAGCAGTGCATTCACATTGTCATGTTTTTGTAAAATTTGTAAAAATACTCCATTTTCTTAAAGAGGGCCCCCAAATTGTATAACCTTCCCACAGAAATCTTGATCCACTCCTGATCAAACCTCTTAACATTTTTCATAGCATTTTTTCTTAACCATAAGGGAAAATAATAACTCCCATAATAAGGAGACACTTATTGGAAGTTCAACAATTATTTAGTTTTTCTTACCTTTATTTTTTTTCTGCTGTTAAATACAATAAAACCACTTTTTTTTTGAGACAGTCTCACTCTGTCTCCCAGGCTGGAGTGTAGTGGTGCGATCTTGGCTCACTGCAACCTCTGTCTCCTGGGTTCATGCGATTCTCATGCCTCAGCCTCCTGAGTAGTTGGGATTACAGGTGTGTGCCACCACACCCAGCTAATTTTTAAAAAAATATTTTTAGTAGAGACAGCATTTGGCCATGTTGGCCAGACTGGTCTTGAACTTCTGGCCTTAAGCTCTCCACCTGCCTCAGCCTCCCAAAGTGCTGGGATTATGGGCATGAGCCACCAATAAAATAAATTTTACTAATTTTTATTTTAAAATAGCATCAGCATTATGACTCCAGGGTTATAAAGTCTTTCTTTCTATCCGCACAGTCATGTATCAATCCCTTTGCACATATTTATAGAAAGATGCCTTAAATGATATAAGTCTACCGCTAAAGGTGGTTATTTCTGGGCGGTGGTATTTGGGGTAATTAAAAAATTTAATCTTTGTATTACATGCATTGTCTGAATTATTTATTGTGATCATATAACAAATATTTCAAAAATAATACAATGATTTTTTTCCTTCAAATGCCAAGATAGTAACAGATATTATTTTGGATGGTGAGAACTATAAGGAATTGTTATTTTGTACTTTGTATTTCCCTGTGTTTTTAAAATTTCAAAAATGTTTTCCAAAATTTGATATTCTGAATCATTCCACATCTCTTCCTTTTTCTTCTTCCAGCCAAGTCACTATTATTTCTCACCTGGACTACTCTCATAGTCTTCCGCGTGGTCCCACCTGTGTCCATCCTAGCCCTGGTATTACCCAGTCTTTACACAGCAGCCAGGGTGTGCTCTTCAAATGTAAAATGATCACACCTCTGCTTTACATTCTCCAGCTGCTTCAGATTGTTTTTAGAGTAAAACCCAAACTCTTTGCCATGACTAGCAAGGCTGACCTGAGCTGACCGGGATTCAGTCACGCTGGACTGCTCTCTGTCCCCCAAACACTGCACTTGTTCCCCCTGACAGATCTTCCATGAGCTGTTCCCCTGGCCTGGGGTGTTCTTTCTCCAACATCTCCGTATAGCTGGTTCCTTCTATTCAGGTCTCTGTTGGAGGGCCACCTTCTCAGGGATACCTCCAAATTTTTTAATTTCTCCCTCCATTTCCCTCTCCAGCGCTTCACCCTGCTGGACGGCCTTCATGGCCTTTATCACCACCTGAAATGATCTTCTCCATTTATTTCTTTACTTCCTTTGTATCAATCCTCTCCCACTAAATATCTGCTCTAGAAAACTAGGACCTTGTCTATCTTGTTCATCATTATATCTCCTGCTCAAAGAATGTGCCCAGAAGATAGCAGACACTTAATAACTATTTCTCCACTCAATGGATACACACAGAGATTGTTTCTCAGCTTAAAAAGGCTTGTGTTTGCAAAGCTGTTTTTTAAGTCAGTTGTTTAGAATTCAGAATGCATGTTCTTTAAAATGAACCACAGTAGAAATTCAATATGATGCCTAGCTCACAAAGTCTACTGGACCCATAATGGGTTAAACTTCTGTATAGCTGCAACAAAAATGCTAGAAAATCAACATGATGAATTATCACTGGGAAAATAGGAAATTAAAAAGAAACATTTCAACCAATCTAAATATGAACAAACTATGACTATTATTTCTCTCTCATATTGGTGAAGACTTTTGTGGATATTCTGAAGGGAACGTCAGAGCATTTTTTTTTTTTTTTTTGAGACAGTGTTTCACTCCTGTTGCCCAGGCTGGAGTACAATGGCACAATCTCAGCTCACTGCAACCTCCACCTCCCGGGCTCAAGCAATTCTTTTGCCTCAGCCTCCTGAGTAGCCGAGATTACAGGCACCTGCCACCACATCCAGTTAATCTTTGTATTTTTTGTACAGACTTGTTTCACCATGTTGCCAAGGCTGGTTTCAAACTACTGGGCTCAAGTGATCCACCTGCCTCAGCATCTAAAGTGCTGGGATTATAGGCATGAGCCACCACACCTGGCTTCGGGGCATTTTTTAAGAGCTGTAAGAAGTTTCTGGTTTTTTATTGTGTATAACTTCATTCAAAAATGTGTAGCTTTTGGCTCCTTTGATAACAGACCACTAAATTAGAATAATGTTTGTAACTATGAGTTTTATTATCTGTTTTTGGTTTTAGTTAAAGCTTGAGAATGACTTGCACGTAGTTGTAACTGCAACAGGCAGTATGTTTTGTGAATGCTTATCTGTCATTACTTGAGTCACTGTTTGTGTCAAAAATGTAAAAGAGGAACGAATAGAACGAGTTTCCGGGAGGTATTAGGAAGAGAGGGGCTCAGAAGGAAAGGGATTAAAGAGGACGTGTGATTGGAAAGATATCTGAGACAAGAGCAGTGAACAACAGCAAAGAAGAAGTTAGTCATGAATGAGAGAAGAAGATACGGAAGACGACTTCTTCCTGCTAGTTACTAGGAAATTTTATCTTCCAAGACAGCTTGGTTCCTGTCTAGAGTAGCTCTGGGTGGGTAAATGGAGGGAGGGCCAGTTTGTAAATAATGCTGAAATTTAAGAGACTATATATTATCTAATTTGAGGCTTTGTCCCAAATTTGGTTTGGAGTGAGTTTTTATGACTAATCTACCAGTAGGGTGAAATAAATAGCATCATTCATATCAGGAGTACCAACCAACCCCATAAGAGATATTGAAGAGACAATGCCAACCTTCCATTCTGGAGTAAAGCTATAGTGCAAGAAAACAATTTGAACCAATTATTTTCATACTAAGTTGACAGTTAAGACAGAAAAAAATATATATTAAGAGCCAAGAGATACTGCATATGGTCTGCAAGTCTTTTCTGGAGAAATGAATCATGAAGATAAAGAGAAGTGGCTTATTTTTACAGTTACATTTTATATTTCTAGAAAAATAACTACAACACGGTCTTGATGTCTAAACATAGGGAAATGAGACTTTTATGAACGTTACACAACACAAAACATACCACTTGTTGCAGTTACAACTACGTGCAAGTCATTCTCAAGCCTTAACTAAAACCAAAAACAGATAATAAAACTCATAGTTACAAACATTATTCTAATTGAACTATACTTTGAAAATGACTGAATGCTCAAATATTCTTAAAACACAATGTTCTCTTGCCAAGAAAGAGTGTTGGTCTTAAAATGGCCACAAAACCTAGCCCCGTCCAATGTTACTAGAGCTACAGAATCAAGCATCCTCCAAACATATGGCCAAGCAGCCTTGGAGGCACCTAATGAGTCCAACACAGTCTTCCCATGTGTCTCAGAGGCTGCTGTCTGTAGTGACAGAGGTGATAGAATATGGTAAAGTTGCGTATCTAGGAAAATCTCAATGTAGTCCCTGATTTCCCAGAGAATGTTCTTGTGGCTTATCCTCTGAAGTTAGTAGTTTCAGTTTAGTGCACTAATTCCAAACACTAAAGAGATGAATCCATTCAAGTCATTCACAGAAAAACTGTTTTGAGATTTACCCAAAAAACAAACACACTATAAAGAATTTAGTAACAGAGAAGATTAGAACATGCACTTTTGCTTCTGCTGGTTCAAGTTTTGTTTTGATATTCTCTGCATTTCCTATTTCCATATGAGAAAACCACCAGTACATCTTTGCTGTGTAAACATCAACACTGAGAAATGTTGGCCAAACATAAAGATTTTTAGAGAATTAATTTTTGATATTCATCTAAACAAGCCAATATATTCTCACAATTTTTTAAAGAAAAAAAAAAGAACTCAGCTTAATCATATATTTGACTTCTAAAAAATCATCTCATGATTCCATGAAGATAGAGAAAAAATCAGATGAACAGGAATGGTTTTCATTTCACATTGGAATTATAAGAAAGGTTAATTTTTGCATAAAAATTACATCTACATAAAAATAGATTTCTGGAACAATGCAGTATTGACAGTTACATGGGAAGATAAATGCATTCATGTAAATGTTCTTTCTCAAGCAAATTACTAAATATATTGACAGCACTGCACTTTGAAAACAACCATTTTAAGGAAACCAAATATATATACAAGAGTAAAAACATTACACAGAATAGCCAACGTAATGTTTCACTCAATGCATATTCATTCAAATATGCATACATTTTTTTCAGTTTATTGATATATACTGCTATTAAATTAAATAGCAAACACTTATGCTTTGTTATTGGCTATTGTCCACAGAAGGAAAAAAATGGGTAGTCAACTGGAGCCTATTCACACTTCTGTTAATTACTGGTGGTCCATGGAAGATGTTATAGTTTGATTACTAGCACTTGTAAATATTAACCAAGTCTAAGTTACTGCTATAAAATCCAAAATGTGTAAAAACCAAACACATCTATACAAATACAAATGTTTTACTCATGATCATTAGTGACTTTAATCAAGCAGATCTTCTAATTAATTTTGCTAATTGTTTATTCCTCTCAGGACATTTATTGGTTTGATGGCTATTACTATGACATATGTTGATGCCAGCATCTGGTCAGAAATGAGGGCATCAATAAACTCTCCTTGGTGTTTCTACAGAACGTGCCAATGCTATAAACACTGTCAATGCCACAGTATTTATTTCAATATAAGATTTTGAGAACATGTCTGCCTTTCATTTAGAGAAAGGATAAACCTACTTCGAAACACACGGTGCTCAAATATGCTTATTCAATGAATGGTGCAATGAGAATGGCTTGATAACAAACTGGAAAACATCTGCCAACATTTAAAATAGAATAATAACATCATAAATGATTATTAGGAATGCCTTCCCCCACAATGTACTGTCTGTCAATTTATACCCTATTTCGAATATATAGAGTAACTTTAAACAAATACAGTACTGCTATCTTAAAGGAAGTGATCCCCTAAATATTTCTGACAAAAGGTAATCATATGCAGTAAATTAACAGACAAGAAATGTATCAGAATTCGATTCATGTATAGAAATTTGGCTAAACTTGCAAACTTTTATGTTGTTAATAACTATTCAGAGATTGTCACTTTAAACTGCTGACAAATAAATGCACTTATGCAGTTTTATTTTTAAAAACCAGTTATACCAAAATATCATATTAAATAATATACCATGCTGTATCTATATTTAAAAATTATTTTAATGGAGATTTGATCTCCAGGTAGAGGCAAAATACTGTTTTCTCTTTCCGGCCCCCATTAGGGAAACTTTAACAGTACGGGTGTCTCCCATTTCTGACACATGAATCTATTGTCACTCTACTGTAATGGCTTAAGAAAAAAATATTGCTTCTACTCAAGGCGCCAAACTGCACCAAGCAAAGTAACTCGAATGCAGTAACATTAAGTTTGGCAAATTAGCAACTTCAGGACAAGGTTTTCATACTTGAACAAGGAGCACTGATACTTCACTATTTTTCCCCCCAACATCATATTTCCCCCTGCATTCTGAAGGTTTTTTAAAAAATATTTGTAACAATGTTTTTGTATGACACTGGCATCAAGTCTCCAAGGCAGCATGCATCTGTTTTAATTTCATTTGTATTCGTTACTCCTTTCTTCTCTATCTGAGTCCAACAGAATCACTGCTAACACACCCAGCACTACTCAGGATAGACAACGACAGAATGAAACACTGCTGAGGAAGCCTTTCCGGTGGCATAATGCCAGCACTACTCATTACAGCCTATTTTATCACAGAGCCGTCAACATTACGGACTCGAATAACCCAGATACTAGCGGCATCCCCTTGCACGAGTTCATCTGCGGAGTACAAGAAATACAGGTTTGGAAGAAACCTCTGAGAGGTTTTCTAATCTTTCCTCTCTTCCTTCTGACTTCCAACTTTATCGTGAGCCTACCCCAAAGAAGAGAACTAGACTCTCTTAGTAACTTGTGCAAACCTTCAGAAAAGTCTTAGGTTGTACCTAAATTCCTCATGTTGCCATCCAACACTATTTCCTGTAGTTTTCCCTTTCCAGATGCAGGAGTCCACAGAGCAAGTATCCTTATAAGTGTTTAAGAATCATCAAGCAATTCCAAAGTTCCCGTGTCTCTAATCTACTGATCCAACGTGCCTGGCGCACATAAGCAGCACCGCGACTGAATTTCAAGTCTTCTCAAACTCACACCCCAGTTGCTCAGAGAGGAGAAACGCAGCGAGGACTCGCCTTCCTGGCCAGCCTCTGAAAACGCGAAACCTTCCTGAGCTGTCCATTTGTTTTAGGGGCTGTTTATTATAAACGGCCGGTTTTCTCGGAGGAAAAATAAACAAATAAATAAAGGGGCGATGGCAGCATCCTGATAAACATAGGACCTTGTTTGGCTTTTGGCAAGTTGTAACCTGGAGTAAAATCACATCCAAGTTACAAGCACGCAAATCGGAATTTCGCTGGAAATACTGACCCGACCTTCACCGAAGCAACAAATCGCAGTCTCTGCTGCTCTGCTCCTGCTCTCCAAGGCTTAACATTGGAAAGTCCATGCCCACGTCTCCCTCTAATTAATCAATGTAGAAAGAAATACGAGGGGAGAGAGAGGGAGTACACTCCACACCAACCTTGCCAGCGTCTATTCTTCCTGCTATTCCTTAAAGGCGATGCACAGCGCACCTGGAAATTACATGGACTTGGCATGGCTTTTTAATATTAAAGACAACGACCTTTGGAAAATATACACTGTGAAAGTCAAACCATTTGGAGAGACACCCAGCAATTTACCTCCTCAAACTCCTCGGAACCCCAAGAATGAGGAAAGGAAATAGAAAATGCGCTCAACCCGGGGGTGGTGGGGGAATCGATAACCAGAACAGGTTTGAAAAAAAAAGCCCCCCTCCCGCCCCCCCGTGGAGACCGCTAGCTGAGGCTGCAACACCTGCCCCGGCAAAGCGTCTCCGCAGCCTTCCCGGCTTGCCCGACTCGGCTTCCTCCGCCTCTGCCCCGGCTGCGGCACCACTTCTTGGAGCCACGTCTCGGCGAGCGGGGGCCGCGGAGCGAGGGGGCCGCTGTGCCGCTACTCACCCGAGCCGCTCGGGCTGGCCGCGAGCCGGGATCCGCGAGGGCTGGCGGGCTCCGGCCCCCGAGGACGCAGACATGTGGCTTGAACCTCCGCTCCCCTAGCCGTTGCCTCTGTGCATCTTTCTGGGCGCCCCCAGCGAATGTGAGCGGCGAGGCGAGTGCGAGCGCGCCGAGGAAGGGCGGGAGAGGCGCGGAGCTTGGACGCGCCGCGCTGCGCCGCGCCGAGCGCCGGGCTCTCCCCGCGAGCTCCCCGGGCCCGCGCGCGCGCCCCCCACTGCCCCCGCCCCCCGCCCCCCGCGCGGCGCGTGCCCCCCACCCCCCGCCGCGCGCCCTCGCACCCGCCCGGCTCCACGCGGCGCGCGCCTGCCGTGGCGGCAGCGGCAGCGGCAGCGGCGGCGCGTCCTCCCCCGAGCGCCGTCTCCAGGGCTGCTGGCTGCACTCTCCATTGTTCCGCGGCTGCTGCCCGGGGTGGGCGGCCAGGCGGGTGGGAGGTGTCGGCTTGGCCGCCGGGGAGGGCTTACCGCTCGGGCGGACCCTCACTGCGAGAGCGATGCGGGCCCAGGCGCGGCGCGCGGGGGCTGCAGGGCGCCTAGCACTGGGGGTTGCCGGCGCGCGGGGGCCTCCTCCTGGCTCCCAGGCACTCGCTCCTGCTCGGCGCCCCTCGCATCCTCGGTTACTATGGATATCTCGCTCCTCCGCCGCCCCCTCCGCGCACTCCGGGAGGCCGCCGGGGCGGTAGCAGCGGCGCGGCTCCGCGGGTGCCCAGGTGACCGGCTCGGCAGCGGCAGAGCAGTGGCAGCAGCCGCCACTGCCGCTGTTACTGCGGTCGCCGCCGCTGGAGAGAGGACCAGGAGGGCAAGGGGCAGAAGCAGGTCCCGCTCTATCTGCCCCAGAGGCCACCTCGGGTTTCTTCCCACTAACCAAGCGACTTCGTGTTTACCTCTCAGGAGACGCCTCGGCAGTCCTCAACTTGTGTGCGCCCGTGGCCCTCTCCTGTGGGACTTGCGTTCCAGCTGTTCTCAGAGCGGGTATGATCGGCCCCCAGTAGACTTGGAGGGTCACGGGTGAGATTTTGATAAGGTTCAAATACTCCTCACTCCTGCCTCCGGTTTCCACCAAAGTTACCATTGTACTAGTACCAACAGTTGTAGAAATTTACTTTGGCAAAGGTTTTGTGTTTTTGTTTGTTTGTTTTTTCCCCCCAAAATTATGCCAATTAAATCCGACCTTAAATGACAAGGCTTTTCTCCCATGTTTAAAATCCCATTTTTCCCCCTGGCCATAAATAAATAAAAATAACTCGTGGCTTACAGGCTGCTTAATACCACAACATTTTAATGAGCATGTCAGGAAACCCACAGGCTTCAGTTCTTTGTTGCTTACAAGTTCCATCCGTAAGTGTGAGTTGCTCACTTAGTCTGGGGTAACAACCGCAGATTCCCACAGAGAAGAATCAGTGTCTTAAAACAAGGTAACACCAACCCAATGGTCTATGAATAGGTTGGAATGGTGGTACTTTAAGTAAAAGTATAAAGAAATGGATAACATGAGGAACTTCCAGCAGTACTAATCATCAACCCTGTTGTTCAGGAGACATTCACTTGCTAAACTTTAAGACTAGGCATTTATTGCCTTGAAAGCAAAGCAAACGAAGATTTTGACCAACTGCAACATTCAGGCTCTAAAATAGAAATATAAATTATTAAATAATAGGTAACATTTACTGAGCACTTACGATTTTCCAGGCATTTGTGCATTATCTCATTTAATTCTTACAACTCTGTGAAGGTTTCATTATATTATCCTCACTTTACAGATAAAAAAAAAAAGGCTTAGATCTGCAACTGGTAGTTTTGGAAGAACATTCTTTTCCTTAAACAGGAAACTCTAAATGCCCTCTGTTTTGTCCACCTTCATGCCACTGTCTGCTTCTGTGAGGGTCAGGATAATAGTATACCTGAAACCACCCTTTTAGCAAGCGGCAGGGCCAGGACATAAGCTCAGACTGGATGTCTAATTCACTTGCTATACATGTAACATGTAAAATAAAAACGACCTGCATCCTGACTGGTGTACTCTTTGATAAATGGGACCTGATTACTTGATGGAGGCATATTTGACTATCTCTGTCTTTGACATTAGCAAACTTTCAATGGGTTTGGAAGTGAGGCTATTTAGTTCTGTGTCTTACTCTGCAATACAGACACCTGTGACTTGAGGTAAAGTAAGTGTTTTCTTGGTTTCCCAATCAAGAGAGTGACCGAAGAATGACATTTTCCAGGTCATCATTGTCTTGTGGATATTGTTCTCTGATAACGATATTGGGCAATCTCAAAGAGCTGTCATTTGTTGGCAGTGAACTACAGGCTATTTGGAAAGGAGGTGTAAATCACTTTTTCATCATGTCCAGTCCTCTGCACTCTAGAGTCATTTGGGATGTTTTGTGTCTGCACTACCTCTAGAGAATGATGGAAATCTAATTCTCTGTCAGCTTTTCTACCTGGCTAGTGAAAATGCTTCTTGGGAGAGCTGGGAGGGGAAGTCGCTGTCCATGGTTGCCGTTACCGAAGCCCCATTCAGCAAAATCGGTGCATACTCTAAATACTGGAATCCTGCTTAATTAAACTAAAGAGTTTCTGCACAGCAAAATAATAAACAGAGTAAACAGACAACCTTCAGAATGGGAGAAAATATTTGCTAGCTATGCATCTGAAAACGGACTATTATCCATAATCGATAAGGAACTCAAATCAACAAGAAAAAAAAAAGCATTAAAAACCGGGCAAAGGACATGAGCAGACATTTCTCAAATGAAGACATACAAGTGGCCAACAAACACATGAAAAATGCTCACCATTGCTAATCATCAGAGAAATGGAAATTAACAGCACAATGAGATAGTCTTGCACCAGTCAGAATGACTATTATTAAAAAGTCAAAAAATAA
Organism: Pongo abelii; assembly: GCF_028885655.2. NCBI lineage: Eukaryota > Metazoa > Chordata > Mammalia > Primates > Hominidae > Pongo > Pongo abelii. Next base: position 97,456,420 of record NC_071995.2, read on the forward strand.
CAGATGTTGGTGAGGTTGCCGAGAAAAGGGAATGCTTATACACAGTTGGTGGGAATGTAAATTAGCACAACCCCTGTGGAAAATAGTATAGGGATTTCTCAAAGAGCTAAAAACAGAACTACCATTCGACCCAGCAATCCCAATACTGAGTATCTACTCAAAGGAAAATAAATTGTTATATCAAGAAGACACCTGCACTTGTATGTCTATTGCAGCACTATTCACAGTAGAAAAGATATGGAATCAACCTGTGTCTATCAGTGAATGCTTGGGTAAAGAAAATGTAAATATACACCATGGGATACTATGCAGCCATAAAAAAGAATGAAATCGTGTCTTTTGCAGCAACACGGATGGAGCTTGAAGCCATTATCCTAAGTGAAATAAAACCAGAAAATCAGTACTACATGTTCTCATTTCTAAGTGGGAACTAAACAATGGGTACAAATGGACATACAGAGGGAAACAGTAGACACTGAGGACTCCAAAAGCAGGGAGGATGGGAGAGGATTGAAACTGAAAAATTACCTATTAGGTATAATGTCCACTATTTGGGGGATGAGTATGCTAGAAAGCCAACCTCACCATTATACAACATATCCATGTAACAAACCTGCATCTATAAAAATAAAAATAAAAAATAAACAGCTGTTAATTTTGCAAAATAAGTAAATATTACAGTCTGGAAATTAACTTCATCATGGCACTAATGAAATTTGGTGATATTCTCCAGTATTGTATATTAAAACATAAAGATCTTATCAGTATAATCTACTGGTTGGAGTAAAAACATTAAATAATTCACAGGAGAATGACTTTTTACTCTATGGCACTAAAATAGCCCCTATTCATTGTCGAATTTTAGATATTTTTAGGTACTAGAACAGCATAAAGGGGATAAATCATTTCCTGAAACCCTCTCACCTTACAGCAAAGAAAATAGCTACCTATAGAGGTTAAGTCCTTTGCCTAAAAACCACCATAATTAGAAGCAGGCCTAAAACCATGAATTCTTGCCACAGAATCACTTATCATGATTCTGTGATGCGCCAGGATATTGAATGTCAGAATCATTCTTTCTCCAGTAATTTCATTTTTTTGCTTAAAAACAATTTCCAATTTATGTCATTTGAAAAACAGATAATATATAGTCTGATGTAATATGTAGCTCATGTTCATTTATGTGGAGTGTATCTAAATCTTATAATATTCTAGTTGTATTAAGTAATATTGTTTCCTGCAGAGTGAGACAGTAGAAAAAACTCTTATGGTACCAATTTCTGACCACTGTAACCCAATGAAAAGCAAAGCATTAATTTCATTACAGGTCATCAAGAATGCAAACCTCAACATAAACTGCTTATTTAAGAACAGCCATTTTCTATCAGAAAGGACTAATATTTAAGATTCCCCACTTTCCTATATTCTCCCTTTGTATTAAGAAATTATCCAGGGGCCCATGTTGAGTATTCCAGTCTCAAAAATCCAAAGATGGTGGTAATTTTTCTAAGAGATATGTAAAACACTGATATGAGGCCCTTTGTAAGATTTAGAGGAATAGGATTTTAAGAGTTTATTCATTTGTTTAGTGGTAGTATAATGCAACAGTTAATCTCCTGACTTTGGAATAAGACCTGTGGATTCAAGTCATGGGTATTTAACTTAATTGTTTTGTGATCTTAAGTAAGTTACTTTTTTGAGCCTTGCCGTTCTAATTTGTGATATGAATGTGATAACAATGTAAGCTACTTCACAAGAGTTGTGGTTGGAAATAAATTAGATTACCAATGTGTGGTACTTTTCACTAAGTACCACACATTGGTAATATCAGTTGGCCAGGTTAGTTTCCATTTACTCGATCAAACACTAATGTAGGTGTTTCTGTGAAGGTATTTTGTAGATGTAATTAAAGTCCATAGTCAGTTGACTTTAACTAAAGGAGATTATCTTAGATAATGTCATTCAACTAGTTGAAAATCCTTAAGAGCGGCTTCCCTGAAGAAGAAATTCCACCTGTGGACGGCAGTTTCCGCTCATCCACAGGAGTTTTCACCTGCGCTTCCTAATGGCGTGCCTTAGCTCAGTCTTGTCCAGCCAGTCCCCACAATCATGTAAGCCAATTCCTTGCAATAAATCCTTTTGTATATGTCTCCTACTGGTTCTGCTTCTCTGACTGAAGCCCAACTAACACACCATGTAAAGCATTAACTATAGTATCTGTGACATAATAAACACTCCAAAAATATTAGTTAATTTTTTAAATAAACCCTTATTGAACATCTCTCACATTTATAGCACTGAGGTATACATTCTGATAAAAATGTCTGAGAGCTCTGAAACAGAATAGGGATAGATAGATACCTATTGTCTCCAATGATAGTAACCTCAACCAGGAAGGGATTTAATGTTTTAGTAAAATTTCCAGGAAAACAAGGGAAAAGTGCCAATGGGTTGATTATTCCATCTGGAGCTATGTAGGGGAATTATGCGAATTCAGTATGAGGCCAGTTTCCTGGGTTAGGAAGATAATGAACAAAAAGGCAGTTACTGTTTTCTCAACAGATCCATATAGATGTAGCACCTGAAACTAGATAGACTAGTTTTCATGGATCAACCATGGAATTCCATTCTGTAAGAAAAATTTATTTACGACTTGGTCTTAAGCCAATTGGAATTATATACTTGATAACTGCTTTGAGATTTTTGGAGGAAGAAATACGCTTATATTTAAGAGTATTAAAGTAAAAGATCTTTCTTATTTCAATGTTAGCTTATCTTAGTATTCTACATTGTTATATCTTAGATCTTTGAATTTGTTTTGTGCATTTTTAAGTAAGGAAAAAATACTTATATCACTAAAAAGCAGGCATAGCACAAACCTACTTAAATAGAATCTGCCTCCGTCCTTCAGAATTATAATGCCAAACTTACAAAACTTAAGGCTGGAAATATCTCAGATGAGTAAACAAACCTCAGGGAGGTAGTCTCAGATATAAATAGGATTAAAAGGTGATGAGAAAGTAAGAGAGAGTGAGAGCATGCCTTTTGGTTTTATATTAAAGCTCTGATAATTGAGTGAATCTTACAAATAGAAATGTTTTAAATTTTGTGTTTGCAGGTGTGTATGTGTGTATTCACTAAAGACAGCTGTCCCATGATCCCTTATACCATAATAGTAATTTCCTCAAAGGCAGTGCTATTGACGTAAAAATACTTTTACTCATTATGCAAAGATTTATTGAATACCTGTGATGTCACATGTTGAACTGGTTGCTGACGGATAGGAAAGTAAATTAGAGATGGACTCTAATCTTGTGGAACTCTCTCTGGGTGACTCTAATTTATCCTTATGGACTTCAACCAACACATGACTTTCTCTAGGAAAATTTTTGTACTTCCCTTGCTCTGCACTGGCCTAGGCAGTTCTCTTTTGCGCTCACAGTAACTTTCCTTCCACTAATATTGCATTTATCGTTTTTTTTTAGTAATTAGTCAATTGCTTATAAATCTCCCTATAAGACTGCATGAGGTCAAGGACCTTGTTTATGTGAACCTCTATTTTTGCTCAGCTCTTGTCCCCAAATAGGCATTAGGTAAATATTTACAGAATGAGTGAAAGAAAGCTTGGGACATGTTGAATTTTAGTTGCTTTCCAAATAGAAATATGCAGGAAGCAGAAAATATATTAACCTGGAGCTGAGGACAGAGATGGGGGCAAGGGATACAAATCTGTACTAGCTGATTCCTGGTAGTTGGAAGGCCTGGGTGGATTATCTTCAATAAGGCTCACATGTAGAATTATGAACGAGAAAGTCTGAGGTCAGGACTCTGGACAGCATCCACACTCTCCATTTTATCTGTGGGATGAAACATGGCCCACATGGCTAGGATGGAAATGTTTTGGGAAACCCAAAGCCCAAATAAATCTTTTCAACCATGTGAGTAAGTTTCTAATAGATATTTCAGAACTAAGCTACTGTAGAGACAGGAGCACTATAAATATGGATTTATAATCATGACATTGTGGAACTTTACCTTCCAATATGTAGAAAGCAGGGTTTTAAATTTCACAAAATAAATAAATGAATAAATGTTAGTATATGTTAATAGAGGGCACAAAATAGAAGTCAGAGAGAGAAAGAGTTTCTGTGGGGACTCAACAGACTCTGTGGGAGTCAGACTCTCTGATTTTCTCTCTCAACGGAATCAAGGAGTCCCACGAGTTAGGCATTGGGAAAGGCTCTCTGGGTGGTGAACAGACATGTGTGGCTATTGGTGGTGAATGTCCACCACAGAAGCAGCATGGCTCTTCCTTATACTCAAGGCTTTTTTTTTTTTGCCATTAATGAGAAGTAAGACACAGACTGACTCCCAGCACTTACCAATTTTATTATTCTTATTGCCTCCTCATACTTTGCCATGGGAAAATTCCGGTGTTTGGATCGCAAATTTAAAACAACAATAGACTGCCTGTTAACCATGGGCATATTTACAGATCTGACTATGAGCTAATACAACCCAGAGTGAGCAGAAGGGACTTATACTTTTTCCTGAAGGCAAGCAGGCTTGGAATCCGAGGGGAATGAATGTAAACACTGAGACCCATCTGCCCCAGTCTTCTGAATTAAAACCTAGGGACTTCTTTTGTTAACTCTGTTCAAGGCCCAAACCACATACAGCTCCACTGAGCCACAGCTAAGACTTTTGCTTGCAGCCTTTGCTTAGAACTGGCCCGAGAGTCAGTTTCATCTGTACAGCACAGTTGGTAAGTACCTCATCCTTCCAACACCTTTAAGCAACAGAACAGCCGCAGTCAACACTCACAGCAACTTTCAAGGTTAGCAATGAAAGAAGGCGGCTGCGGTAACCTCATCTGGATGCCTGTTTTACTAAGTAGTTATACATCCCAAATTTCACAGGACAACCTTCTTTAAATGAATCAGATCATAAAATCTGATTTTTCACTTAGGAAAATATGGTTAAATCATATGGGAGACTCATACTTGGAGTCTTCAAGAATGTAGCATAATATATAGAAAAGAAGTCCATGGACTCAGACCGTGGTTCAAGTTCAGCTCTATCATATTTACTGGTTGTAGACCCTGAGCAACTTGCTTAACCTTACTGCACCTCAGTTTCTGCATCTGTAAAATGGGGATAAGTGTTCTTTAAAGATGTTGTTTAAGGATTAAATATAAGTACGCTCATATAAAAATCTAGCACAATGCCTGGACCACAATAATTATTCAACCAGAGAATCAAATTCACCCTAGTACGAATTCATAAGCATTCAGAATCAAGAGGTTATTCCAACTTATCAACAGAACTAAATAATAAAGCTCATTCCCACAGCACCTTCTAGTGTGCTTATCAGCTGTGTAAGTGAGGAGGAGCCCATGAACTTGGGAGCGGACAGTAACTTTTTATATTGTAGACTCATAAAAATGATTTTATTTTTTTCTCTACAGGATTTTTAGAGGACAAAATAGTCTCTCATTTGATGGTGATTATGTACATTATTATGATAATTCTCTAGGAATGCACATTAAGGATTTTGAAATATATTAGAAGGACAAAGGAAGAAAGAATGACATAATAAATATTAAAACATAATTTGGGGTTGGGATAATTGAATCTTAGGATAAAATATGGCTGATGTCCATTGTTTTTTCCTGCTCAACACCCGGTGCTCTATTTCTGTTACCAATAGTCTGATTTGTTACTGCGGACCCAACTCTCCCACACTTAGCTATGAAATCCTAGATAATCAACCTTAAGAGAGCTGACCATGGAGTGGACCCATGAGCCACTGGCCAAGCAGAAGATTCCATCATGCAGCCACAGTGGTTTGTTCAGAGACGGTCAGAACCAAGACTGTTGGAACTACTGGGAAAAAGGAGTTCTCTTTTTCTTCTCACTGGGGCTTCTGATGATGAGCTTGGTATTACCAGGGTGCCAGGTGTAATGCCTGGGCTGCCAAGGGCCATCTTGTGGAGAGGGTCTGCCCAAGAGTGAAGCCAGTGCAGAGAAAAGCAGAGCAGAGATATGGATTGGAGTCCAGTGATAGCTTTTGAGGCTGTGGATCCAGTCATGCCTGAAACCTCTGGACTTTATCTCTTATATGAGCCAATAAATTTTTCATTTTACTTCAGCCACTTGGAGTTGGATTTTTGGCAGTTGTAACTGTAAAGTGTCCTGATTTCTTCAGCAGAGAACTTAAGTATAATTTATCTCAACCTCCCCTCTGATGTTTGAATCTTCTCTACAACTTCTAATGAAAGAGTCACTCAATCAAGGCTTGGACTCCTCCAGTGATAGGGAGCTCATTACCAACTGAAGAAGCCCATCTATCTTTGGGACTTATATTACTGCAAAATTTTTTCTTATATCGAGTGAAGGTTTCTGAAACCTTTGTAGTTACCACTTATTTTGTACCCAGTAGAGGCCAGAGACCATGTGCTATGTTATACTTAAAAATGTACACTGTGATTTAATTCTGGAATTAAAAATTTGAAAATTTTATTTTCAAAATAATTTAATAAATTAAATTAATAAAAATTAATATCTAACGATATTAAAATTATTTTAGAAGCTGCTGTGCAAATCCTAGTGAGAAATGATGAGAGGCTGAAGCAAGGGCTATGGGGGTGGGGATAAAGAAGATGAGGAGGGATCCAGTGATGTACAGATGTAGCATACAGGTAGGTGACTGAGTGGAGGGTGAAGGCAAGAGTGAAACAGGAGACTTGGAGGGCCTCCAGAAAATAGACAGGTGTTGAAAAGCAGGGAGAAACAACTTGGATGGGAAAGATGAAGGTTCTGCTGTTTATCCCAAGAGTTACCATAAGTCAAAGGGGTCACTACTTCCAAGGACACATGATAGCTCTACAAATTTCTTTAAAATTTTAACTGAATCTGGTTTAGTGTTAAGAAATAATCACGAACAGAATTGGATGTGCATCAAAAGCAAAGTTTTAGAAAGACCTGCAATTTTTGCACAGACCTTTAATCACATGAGTGCAAGTCAGAATAACACTTTTATGTTCAGCCCTTAAGACTGGTTTCTCCCTTCTCTCCTCCTGCCGGTGCCCCAGGAGGCAGAGGAGAGGATCCAGAGAACTCGGCAGGAAGATGCAGCAGAGTTTGCCTGAGCCACAGGGGATGGGAGTCTGACCGTGAGGTCCAGGAACCAAAGAGAAGTGCATTCCGGTGGAATATGTTTCTAGGAATGGGAAAGACGGAGAAAGGGAAGAAACATTTTATGTATACCTACTATGTGCCAGGTCCTTTTTATGTAGGATTATTATTATTATTTCAGTATTACTTTTTTTTCCCAAATGTAAAAGCTGTGGAGGTCTGCGAAGTTAAGTAATTTTCCAAGATCAAGCAGCATTAGAATTAAATCCAGGATGTATGTATGCCTCTGAGATCTGTAATTTCTTCATTATGCTATGCTGTCTCCTTAAATAATTAGCAGTTATAAGATGCAAGTTATAAGGTGACAAAATACATTGACATGGTATCTGGATTAACAACAACCCAGAAGGCTAGTATTTCTAATATTGTTCCTATTTTATAGATGAGGAAACTGAGTCCCTAAGAGGTTCATTGACTAGCTCAAGGCCACACAGCTAGTAAGTAGAACCATAGCTGGAACTAAAAATTCCTATCTCCAAGATCTGTGTATTTTCCCATGACACTGCAGCTACTACACTGGGCAAGCTACTATGAAGCTGGACTTTGTCAGAACAGTGACAGATAACAGCTTTGCTCTGAAATGTTTTTTCCTCCAAAGGAACGCACCCAGCCTAATGCTTGTGGTGGCGCCTGCTTTCACCCTCATTGGCTCACAAGAGAAAGACTCCAAGGAAGAAAGGAATGAGGGTCCCTAGAGTTTCTGATGAGGGTAGGGCGGAGGTGCTTTCAAGGATGGTTAACCCTCTCTCAGGGCTGGGTGCGAAGGCTCCTGCCTGTGACCCCAGCACTTTGGGGGGCCGAGGTGGGAGGACTGCTTAAGTTTAGGAGTTTGAGACCATCCTGGACAACATAGCGAGACCCCAAGTCTACAAAAAATTTTTAAAAATTAGCCTGGCATGGTGGTGCACACCTGTAGTCCCAGCTGTTCGGGAGGGTGAGGCAAGAAGATCACTTGAGCCCAGGAAGTTGAGGCTGTAGTGAGCCAAGATCGTATCATTGCACCCCAGCCTGGGTGATAAAGCAAGACCCTGTCTCAAAAAAAGAAAAGAAAAAGAAAAAAGACATGAGACGTAGGAGCCAGGCATTTTTCAGCCACAAATACCAAGTGGATAAAAAAAAATAATGAAAAGAATAGAAGAATGGTTAGCCCACTCTCTTTCTAATGAACACTGGGATAAGGTCTATGGTGCAGTGCTGTGAAAATTCACTCAGTCCACGAGAACTATGCACTTCGTTGGGACCTGGGATAGAATGAACCAGTGTTCCCTTAGAATGGAAATGACTGAGTAGAAATAATGTGGGTAGCCACATTAACTCTTTCAGGCCATTAGGCTATCATTTAGTAAATTACTACATTGTTCTAAATGGGTCCCTAGTGGGTATGGAGGGTGAGAATGTTCTAATTTGCTTTTCTCTCCTTTCTCTCACCTGCTTTCTCCTACTATGATGTAGAACAAGAAGCGGTTTAATAACTGCTCTATTCCAAATCACTGAATGCTCTTATAACTACTGCACAAAAGTGCCCCTGCAGGTCTGCTATATTGAAATGTGTGGAATCAAATCTGTGCATATGATATGAGGGGTGGGGGCTGCAATCTGGTACCCACAGGATCGAGAAGTGACTCGAGGAACCAGGATATCCCTGATTTTCAATTCTAGGTTAATGGAGGGAGTGTGACCGAGAGCCCCATGTTCCTGGGGAGGGAACAGATGCCGCTGGAAGCTGCAGGGCAGGAGTTTCTCCACTTAAAAGGGAGGATCCACAACTCTGATCTGAAGAGGAGTCTGTGTCTCTGCCTTGGCACGTATATTACAAGGGAAAATCACAGAAAGGGCAAGGATGTTCCCTGACGACTGGCTTCCCTCTGTCACTCAGGATGCATGGCCACTGTTGGTTGAAGGAACTATCATTTTTCTCCCTGATTGAAAAACAAAAGTATCAAAGCTCTCCCTTGCGCTTATAAATCTGGGGCTGTTAATGAAATACCCAGTAGAGATGCTGGGGCCTAATATTATTGCATAATGGTGATTACAGCAACAATGCATTATATAGCATTAAATGTTTTTGAAGCACTTTCATATTCATTTGTTTTTTAAAGAATTTTTTGTTTTTATTTTTTCCAGTTTCATTGAGGTAGAATTAACAAGCAAAACATGTACACCTGTATGTATTAGAGGTGTACGATGTGTTGTTTTGACATACATACACACTGTGAAATGATTTCCACAATCAAGCTAATGAACATATCCATCCCCTCACATAGTTACTCTGTGTGTGTGTGTGTGTGTGAGTGTGGTGAGAATACTTAAGATCTGCTCTCTTAGTGAATTTCAAGTATACAATACATTATTATTAACTATAGTTACCATGCTATATTATTAGGTCTCCTGAACTTATTCATAACTGCAAGTTTGTACCCTTTGTCCAACATCTCCCCTTTGCATATTCGTTGTTGGTCAGGGCTATCTTGATGGACATGCAAAGACGGGCCCCATGCTTGGTTTAATTCTCTGCATTCACAGTCTTGTAATTCCAAATAACTTTAACTTGCAATTAGTATTTTGTAAGCAAGGTCTGGTGGGACTATGGAGCATATGCTGGGCTTGGAACCTCAGCTCGATGCTGTCCTGCCTTCCTGGGATGGGTTTTTGGCAGCCAGCTCCCTGCCTCATGCTGGTCCTGCTCAGGGTCCTGCCCACTCCACCCCCTTACCCCACAACCACTGCTGCAATCAGGTGGCACTGGCAGGGGGAGGAAAGAGACCAGCTTAGATTCAGTCCTTGCCCACTCTCCTCCCTTAGTGGTGGTGGTGGGGGAGTCTCGACATGGACGGTCATCCACTTCATGGCTTTTTGGGGTAGGCAAGGCAGCAGCCATCCTTGTCCCTAATTGCAACATCATGGCTTGTTTGGTGGGTGATATGGTTTGGCTGTGTCCCCACATAATCTCATCTGGAATTGTAGCTCCCATAATTCCCACGTGTTGTGGAGGGACCCAGTGGGAGATAATTGAACCAAACTGTTTATCCCATACTGTTCTCATGCTAGTGAATCAGTTTCACAAGATCTGATGATTTTATAAGGGGTTTCCACTTTTGCTTGGCTCTCATTCTCTCTCTTGCCTGCTGCCATGTAAGATGTGCCTTTGCTTCTCCTTTGCCTTCTGCCAGGATTGTGAGGCCTCCTCAGCCACGTGGAACTGTGAGTCCATTAAACCTCTTTTTCTTTATAAATTACCCAGTCTCGGGTATGTCTTTATTAGCAGTGTGAGAACAGACTGATACAGGGGGCAATATAGTTGGTGACTCTGCATGAGTCTCTCACCCATCTCTGACCCAAGTACAAAGCACATCCTGGCCTAGGGATTGTAATCTGTTGGGTAGTCACCTGTCTGCTGTGGTTTGGGAGTGGTGGGCCTGTAGGAAAGGAAGATTGACTTCCCTGTCCCTGGCCAGGCCTCACAGTTTCATTTTATACCAGGCCTTGCAAAATATATAGCCAGACCTGTAGTTGACATTTATTGTAATATCCATGCAAGCTGGATAGGACAAGAATGTTGCTACTGTTACGTCTACTTCCATTATTTCTACTGCTGGGGAGGCTACCATTACCTTCTCTGTGACTTGCACTGGGGCAAGCACTCAACAATATATCATCCCATTTAATCTTCACAACCAATATACAAGGCAGGGTTTATACACTGGGGTGGTTCCCTAACTTCTCCGAGTTTTAGTTTCCTCATCTGGAAAACTGGTATCATAATGCCTACTTGGTAAGGATATTGTGAGAATTAAACAAGATAACATGTGTATTAAGAGATGGAGATAATTTTATCTACCTGCATTCCTCTAGTTCTGTATTTGTTAGGAAGAAATCTTTTGGTAAGCTGCTCGAGGAGAAGAGTCACCACGGACAGACTAAAATAACTCAAGAAGCTTGCTTAACTTTTGCACTTATGACAAGGAGTAGCGTTTGTTCCTTGCCATTGTTCCCAAGAGGAAGGTGACAAAGAAAGAAGAGTTGGTGAGGGCGAAGCATTTGCGGGGGAAGAGAACAGGAGTGACAGTATGTCCTTTAGAAAGTGGAAATATTGAATGGGGTTCTAAACAAATTGTTTGGTTGGGTTTATGCTGTAAACAGCCCAACCTACCCACCGTCATGAAATCTTCAGTAAAGGCTGTGTAGCTAACACTTTTGTGTGTGATTAGATAAATGCGGGAGAGGGGCTCAGTGTCTGTTCTCAAAGAGGCATTGAAATTCACATCCACGTTGGCACAAGTGAAAACAGACAGCTTGTGCCAGAAGATGAGTGCAGAGCTGGTGTGGGGTTCTAATACTATTCTTGGAATGCTTCCTCTGAGTGACCTCCCCCTCTGTTCAGGCCATGCACTTCTGGAGGGTATAACAGCAGTGTATTGTTATATTGTATATATATGTATATTGTTTGGTTTCTATTCTTCCACAGGCTCCACCATCAGGTTCTGCACAGAGTGAACACTCAAATGTTGAGGGCTGATAAATGTCAGTAGTAACTACTAAATGAAGGAGATGAATATGCTTTTGTATAGTAACTTCAACGATGCTTTGATATAGAAATTAGTTTCCCTAGTGTACTGATGAGGTACATGAGGCTCAGAGAGGCTAAGAAACTTGCCTGGCGTCACATAGCCAGTAAGCAGCAAAAACAGAGATAGAAATTCACATTCCATATGCAATGCCTTCCTGGTCAGTGACACTTTAGCAGACTATCTAGAGTTCTGGCATCGTATAAACCAGGCATTATCCACATATGTATATTTTAAAACCTCACTGAAAGCAGAAGGATAAGATGAATTGACTTTAAGCATTCCTGGGGAACAAAAAGTCAAAATGGAAAAGGAGAACAAGAGCATAAGAAAAAAATATATAGCATAACTCGTTATCCCTTAGATAACTGTAGGGTCATGCTGATATTGTCATTGTACTGTGATGACACCAAAAAGGGAAAGTGTACCGGCTAGCCAGGTAGATGCAATTCATTGTGCAAGAAAAGGCTGCCTCAAATGTGTCTAAAAGTGTGGTTCTTCATTCAGCCAAGTCAAGACCAAAGGAGCACATGAATAATTGGCTACAGCTCCCCTTTCAGCAAGTACCAGCTTTCTCTGCTCAGGCTGATACATCTCCATACCTCAGGGGGCCGGGAATCAGCTGCCAGCAGCCCATGGGCTTCTGAGCATTCATAAGCAGACCAGGTGCTGATCCATCAGGCTAATTAGCAGCCTGTGGGCCACAGTTAGCTGGGAAGGTGGAGGGTTTTAACTCTTCTCCTGACAGACTCCAAGCCTATCTGGGCTTTTTGAGCAATGTTCTATCAGTCAGACCTCAAAGAAAAGTATTTAGAATTCAAAAGGAGGGAAGCTAAAAGGAAATATAGTTTTGCTTTAAATAAGACAAGGGAGACTAACAACACAAAGGAAGTGAATTTTGACTCTCAAATATACATATATATAGATGTATATATGTGTCTGTACGCATCTCAGTCTATGTATCTTCATGTTACTGACTGTAATGTCATCACCACAGAGCAGACATTCAATACATGTTTGCTTTTGTTGAGGATGATATAGTGATATTTAAAACAGAAATAATAAACAAGGGAAGAAAATAGGACAGCATTGCAAGGGAGGGGGATATTTAGCTTGTTGGCACCTGAAATGTATTTAATTATCAGGCTCCCAAAAGAGCAGAGGAAACAGAATTAGCTTCAATGAAAAATATAGAAAACACGTCGAAAGTTCAGAAAAAATGCAAAACTTACTTTAATTAGGAGATGGAGATGGAATACATCAGAAATAGTGTCACTGCAAATTACCAGACTTATAAACCAATATGTAAATCAGCAAAGAATCCCATGAATTTTAGTTAATTTGTAGAAACTTGTTGTAAATAGTGCATTTAAAATTAGTTTTAATGTGAAATAGAATCAACAATCAATGAAGCCAACACCATCCAAATGTCTTCATTGACATAAAAGGAGCATTCTACAGTCAATTGGTTCTATATTTTTTACTTTAGTGTGGTTTTGTTGATCATGGATCCAATAATCTCCAATGAAGCAGAGCCAGTATATGATCTAGCAATAGGAAATAACAAAGAAGCATCCTAATCCTTAAAGTAGCCAAATCTGAAAATCATAGAAAATGGCAAGGCAGGATACTGGCAAAAGTCTTAAAACACAGAGGTAACATTTATGGAGATGTCTGCACGGGCTCTCTGTCAACATATGGAGAATTGAGGAAGAGCTACGGGATTTCAATGACAAGCCCATCACCACCATCTGGAGATAAAAATCCTGTGGTAGATTTTTTTTTTAAACTGTGGTATCTTACTGATAAATTTTACATTAGTGACAAGATCCTAACCAAAGTTTCCTTGGACTGCTTACTATAAAACTGTGTACTATTGACTCTTGGGTTAAAAAAATGGATTTATGCCTCATTGAGGAACAGCTGTCATTGCATTTGTAGAACCATAGTGTCAAGATGATGAAACTGGGCTAATTCCAGAGTCTTCAGGGACCTAAAGAAAGCATTATACAGCCCTGAGGAGGTTTGGATGTACTGGCAGTAATGTCAACTGTGTGGCCCTGAGAAACTAATCTCCATGTTGAGATTATGAACACAAATCTTTCCCCAAATATTAACTGAGTAAAAACATAGTGAGTGGTCCCTTAGGGAGAGCAGAGGCATGAGTTGGATTATTTTTGTTCTAAGAAATGAATGCACTACCTTGGACTATAATCAATTTGGGGATTGTGGTCTTTTAAACAGACCATAGCAGATGATTCAGTGTCAGTGGGCCACTGGATTCATGCCAGGTGATAATTCTCCATAACGCTTCCTACAGTCTGGTGTGTGCAAAACAGGCAAGGTCACAAGTCTGTTCTACAGCCACCGGGCGTGCTGGTCCTTTTATTGTCCTGGCAAAGCAACAACCCTGCGTATGCACCCCTACAAACTATCTCCCCATGGTTTGGTCAGAGCTAACCCCCAAGCTCACCCTGTCTAAGTCATTTATTACTAGCAGAGGAAGAAATAAGCATATAATCATGACCTTACCTACCTCTCTAGCCTCAAATCTAGCCTCTCCTCAATCAAACCCTTTCCTACCCCTCAGGGACACCTTGACTGGGTGCCTTTGCCTGTGGGACTCTCTGCCCTTAGCATCTTTCAATTAGTTCTCTGCCTGGAAGGCTGTCCTTCTTTCATGTATTACCTCCTCCTGAAATGGTTTCTTGATAATAACAGCAAACACATAGGATTTGCTTCATACCAGGCACACTTCTAAATGCTTTATTAAATGTACTTCTCACCAGAACCCTTTGAAATAGGTACTGTTATAGTCTCTACTTTAGATATAAAGAAACTTAAAGGTAGAGTTGTTAAGAAATTTACTCAGGGTCACTGGTAAGTGGTAGAGCTGAGGTTATGAACCATGGCAGCCTGGCTCCAGAGTGTCTGTTCTTCATCACGACTCTGAGCATAATGATCCCTAGACTTTGCTGTTAGTATCCTGAGCACTTGCTACCAGAGAAGTAGCTGCACTGCACTCTAGTCATGTTTGTAAGGCTCCTCTCTTTCCATGCTAACTCCAGTTAATCCAACAACACTCAGCCAAAGCATCAACTTTTTCCCCCTGAAGTCTTCCTGATCCTGCTCCCCTAACCTGTGGGAGGTGAATCCCCCACTGCCCACACCATGCTTCTCTCTGCTAGACTCCTTATCACACCACGTGTCTTGTTTACCTGTCTGCCTCCCTCATCAATCTGTGAACTCTGAAGTTTTGAAGGCACGAATGGTCTCAGTAACATAGTATCTGGCATATAGAACTGTTGCTTAATAAATATTTGTCTGTTTGATGGATGGAGACTGGTGCTAGCAAGTCTTCATTTTGCAACTCTGGTTTCTAGCTTTTACCGGCAGATTAAGAACAAAAGGGATTCCATCACAAATCCTGGGAGAATCATGAAAAATGCTTAGCTTCAGTTCAGAAAGAAGCAAGACTATTTATAGCTCAGGGGCTCAACATTAAATGACCCGGACTTAATTTTTCCTTGTGACCTAGATTTGTACAACTTTAGATGGAAAGCACCCTTGGAGATCATTTTGTCCAGGCATTGCAAACTGGTGGCCTAGAGTTGTTTTTATTTGACATATATTATTTGTTTCTATTTTTATTAGAATACCTTTAGACAGGACATGTGCTTTTTATTTCTCCACATTTTACATCATATCCTATCATACACCACTTAACTCATTTGTATTAGCTACCTGACCATTCAAAGCATTTGAATATGAAATGTCTGAATTAGTCTAACTCATTTTTTTGGTCTTTGTTTACAGTAAAGCTCCCAAGTCTGTACTTAGGGTCTCAATTTTCTCATTAATTCATTCCAGTCAGATGTTCTCCCACCCACTACTGATGTGTAGATTGATTTCCATGTAACAATGTGCCAATCATGTACCTATGATTTCCACCTGGCTAAATCCAGTTCCTAGCTTGGACCTCAGCCCCTCCTCCTTGACGTTCAGGACTATACTCTGCTGGTTTTCCTCCTGCTTCTCTGGCCTCCCCTTCTCTGTCTTCTTTGCTGATTCCTCCTCATACTCTCGACCTCTAAATGTTGGATCCTCCAAGGTGCAGCTCATGGCCTGCTTCTCTTCTGGATCTACTGTCACCCCTTTGGGGATCTTGTACAGGCTCATGAGTTTAAACACTGCCCACATGTTGACACTTCCTCAGTGTACATCTCCAGCTCACTTGGTTGTCTAGTGGGCCTGTCAAACTTAATATGTCTAAAAACAAACTACCAATTTCTTCATATTTTTTTGTTGTTGTTGAGATGGAGTCTTGCTCTGTTGCCCAGGCTGGAGTGCAGTGGTGCGATCTCAGCTCACTACAACCTCCACTTCCTGGGTTAAAGTGATTCTCCTGCCTCAGCCTCCCGAGTAGCTGCGATGACAGGCGCATGCCACTACCACACCCATCTAATTTTTGTATTTTTAGTAGAGACAAGGTTTTGCCATGTTGGCAAGGCTGGTCTTGAACTCTTGACCTTAGGTGATTTGCCCACCTTGGCCTCCCACAAACTGCCAATTTCTACCCCAAACCTGGTCTTCTTAACAGTTTTTCTTATGTCAGTTAGGGGTATATCCGGGCCACCAGTTGCTCAGGCCAAAATCTATGGGCTTATCTCTCCTTGCTTCCTTTCTATGTGATGATTTGGATATTTTTCCTCTTCAAATATCGTGTTGAATTGTAACCCCCAGTGTTGGAGGTGGAATCTGGTGGGAGGTGTTTGGATCATGGCGGCGGATCCCTCATAGATGGCTTAGCTCTATCCCCTTGGTGATGAGTAAGCCACGAGATCTGGTTGATTACAAGTGTGGCACCTCCCCACTCTCTCTTGATCCTATTACTATGTGACATGCTGGCTCCTTGCCACCTTTTCAGCCATGATTGTAAGCTTCCTGAGGCCTCAGGAGAAGCACATGCCAGCACCATGCTTCCTATAAAGCCTGCTGAACCATGAGCCAGACAAACCTCTTTTCTTTATAAATTACCCAGCCTCAGGCATTTCTTTATAGCAACACAAGAACAGTCTAACACACTTCCATATGCCATATACAAGTCCTCAGCAGTCATTTCTACTCCAATCTTCCAGTGCCTCCCTTGTTCTTTAAGAGTGAAAGCCAAAGAAAGTCCTTAGAGTGGTCTCTAGGAACCTTGATATTCTACCCTACCTTTGATATTCCTATCCCTACCTTTATTTCTCAGACCCCCATTCCCACCACTATCCCCCTTATTGACCTGCCTCCAGCTCACTGGCCTCCCTTCACTGTTGAGTGAACACTCCAGGCATTTTCCTATATCAGGGTGTTTGCATTTGCTGTTCCTTCTGCCTGGAATACCCCCACCCTTCCCTTCCCTATCCCCCAGGTATCTGCATGTATCTGCATGGGTTGCTTCCTCATTTCCTTCATGACTACTCAAATGAACCTCCTCACTGAAGCTTTCCTTGACCACCCTATTTGAAATAGACTCCCCTAAGCCAGGATGATTTTTCATCCCTCCTTTCTGCTTTTCTCTAGAGAACTTTATTACCCTCTAATATCCTATGTATTTTACTTACCTATTTTGTTTGTCTTCCTACTAGAAAGTAAGCTAAATGAGGGCAGGCTTGTTTGTCTTCTTCGTTTACTGCTACATCCTCAGCATCAGAATAAGGCTGAGAACTTGTTATGGGTTGAATTATGTTACCCCCACCACCCCCAGTAAGTCCCAGTGACCTTATTTGGGAATGAGGTCATTACAGATGTAATTAGTTAAGATGAGGTCACACTGGAGCAGGGTGGACCCCTAATCCAATATGACTAGTGTCCTTCTAGAAAGAATGGCATGTGAAGAGAAGGAGATATCCATAGAGGGAAGATGATGTGAAGATGTACAGGGAGAAGATGGCCATCTACAAGCCAAGGAGAGAAATCTATAGCAGATCTTTCAGACTTGATTTCAGACTTCTAAGACTTCTAGCCTCCAGAACTGTGAGACAGAATTTTTGTTTTGCTTTTTTGTTTGTTTGTTTTTTTAGACAGATTCTCACTCTGTTGCCCAGGCAGGAGTGCAGTGGTGTGATCTCAGCTTACTGCAACCTCCGCCTCCCAGGTTCAAGCAATCCTCCTGCCTCAGTCTCCTGAGTAGCTGGGACTACAGGCATGTATCATCACACCCAGCTAATTTTTTGCATATTTAGTAGAGACGGGGTTTCACCATGCTGGCCAGGCTGATCTCGAACTCCTGATCTCAAGTGATCCACCTGCCTTGGCCTCTCATAGTGCTGGGATTACATGCATGAGCTATCGTGCCTGGCCAAGACAATACATTTCTATTGTTTGGACCAACCTGGCTGTGTTACTTTATCACTACAGCCCTAGCAAACTAATACTCAAAAAATATTCTCAAGAAAAATGTATGGGTGAATAAACAAGCGAATTAATCCTTTCAATGAAGAAACTGAAGCCCAGTGAAGTTGATTAACTTGCCAGAAACACACCACGGTGAACGGGCAGAACCAAGACTCAAATCCAGCTTTCCTGTCGCCCCATCTAGCTCTCAGCCACCACATCTGGATGCCATGTCAGTCTGTCTCACGAGCACTGAACAATGGTGGGCTGAGGTTGAGGGGGATCTCCGGAGCCCCTTCACCATCTCCTAGGTCTTGCCTATCCTGCCTTCCTGCTTAACACTCCCACCACCATCACATATTCTGGATATGTTGTGGCAGACAATTATTGACGTATGTTTGTTAAGTGTTCTGATCTCCTCTCAGAGGAAAACCCTGTGTTTGACTCTTCTATTATTCAGGAAGTAATAAAAGTTATAGTCATAATATATAAGAAAAAAGAATGATTCACTGCTGAGCTACTGAGCCACGGGGAGCAATCCAAGGTTTAGAACAGACAATTGGCTAAGATCAGTCACGATGATGTCACAGCGGAATATACAAATACCTCAGTGGGCTGATCCAAGAGAACATCACAATTAAATCAGCTTACTGCTGAGCACTCTTCCACATCTGTGAAGAGCTGCTCTCCATTCTGACAGCCACGTTTAAGGAGGTGGTGGAGGCGGCAGTCTATCCAACACCCTCCACACAG
Source organism: Pongo abelii (assembly GCF_028885655.2). Lineage (NCBI taxonomy): Eukaryota > Metazoa > Chordata > Mammalia > Primates > Hominidae > Pongo > Pongo abelii. The sequence continues at coordinate 97,475,313 of NC_071995.2, forward strand.
GAAGAAAGGATTGCAAAGTGCTACTGAGTAAATAAACATTGTTCACATGGAAATGCACTGGACGAGATCATACATGTTAAGACAGTTAACATACAGGTTAGGAACAATGTTTTCTTTTCAGAATGGAATTATAGTATGACATTGGGCATGGGAAACTGATGAGAGCCATCAGAGATGATATTCAAAATGTTTAACAAAATATCGGCAGCATAAGCCATCAATGGCCAATGTAGCCTTATCAATGCAGAGTGGTTGAACATGGTCCTGGTGAAACTCACTTGGCTAGAATAGCAGAGATGCCACTAACCTCTCTGACCCTTGGTTTAGTTTCTTCATTGCAGAGTGAGGCACCACCACTTATTTCCTAGTGTTGTTGCAAAGGTTAAGAAAAAAATCTGTGCCACAATGCCTGGTACATATCAGATCCCTAATAATAAGAGCAAATATTTATGTGTCTTTATTATATATAAGGTATTAGCAAATGCTAATTTACTTAACTCTTATAGCAGCCCTAGTATTCAACTTTTTTTTTTTTTTTTGAGACAGGATCTCACTCTGTCACCCTGGCTGGAGTGCAGTGGCACAATCACAGCTCACTGCAGCCTCCGCCTCCCGGGCTCAAGTGGTCCTCCCGTCTCAGCTTCCTAAGTAGCTGGGACTACAGATGTATACCACCATGCCCAGCTGATTTTTAACTTTTTCGTAGACACAGGGTCTCACTATCCCACCCAGGCTGGTCAAGAACTCCTGGGCTCAAGCAATTATTATTAGCATTTTCCAGTTGGAGAAATTGATGTAGAGAGGGGTTAAGTAACTTTCTCAATGTCGCACTGCTGGTGAATGGCAAGACAGGGTCTTAGTATCCAGATGGAATGAATCCCAGGGTCTCCTTCCCCACCCTATGCTGCCCTTAGGAAATGTCAGGGCCCATCCCTCCCACTTTATGCTCCAGAGAGCCAGTGTCCCTGCAAACCCAACATCTCATTGCCTCAAAGTCCCAGCTAAAGCCTAGTGGAGAGGACATCACTCTTTGTTCCTTCAGTGCCCTAGCCCTTCTTTCTAGGTTCATTCAATTTCCATTTGCATGAAGACAGAAAAGAAAAACAGTCCAATTAATACAAAGGGTAAGACCACAAGATGAGAAGGCTTTTGCTTTGCTTTTTATTTTGTATCAGCTGAACTACTGTGAGTATTTGGGATGAAAAATTATTTATCCCAGTTAATGAATCTCATGATAATAAAAATGCCTGACAGCCCTGAGATTAGTGAGTAGCCCTTATCTGGGGACCACTTAGAGAAGCAAATCCTGCATGAACAAAGGACGAATGGGATTTGGGAGAATGAGGAGGAAGGGAGACTAAGAACGAACATGTGTTTTGCAGCTATCTCATGCCAGGCATCACACAAGGTACTCAACCCTCATTCTTTCTTTTAATTCTTTCGAGAACTCAATCTTTATACAAGCACTTATGGCAGTGCCAGGTACCATAATAGGTGTTGGGGTTACAAAATTAAATAAATCATGGTCCCTGCCCTTTTAAGTAGAATGGATACAGAAAATAAGCAGAGAAGCTATTTATGTTCACTGTAATATTATTTTGATATGAGTTTACACAGGCAGTGGAACTATGCTATACAGGCCAAGATGATACCTACCATGTCAATAGTTCCGGCATAAGGACTATTTCCTGCGTAGGCAGCTGTGTTCTGGGCTGGGTGATATACCCCTGCACCTCCCCATGGCCCCTCAGGCCCTTCACAGAGGTTAGTTGGCTAGAGGAGTGAGATTCTCTTAGGAGTTTACACTTGGAAGCAGGAAGAGAATCAGGCAATTGGTTGTGGGAACAGAAACTGAGAAGATGATCTAAAAGGAGTGATGAAGTACAGTAGAATGGGGCTGGGTGGGACCATGTGTAAGCAGAAGCTATGAATACACAGAAGACACCAGGCACAGAAAACGCTGAGCAGAACGTGAGGAAGCTAGGTTGTAGCAGGAAATGAATAGAAGCAGACGATACTCTAACCAATGTATGCCTCACAATTTAATCCTTTCCCTGATGTTAGATCATTCTTATTTTTTCGTGTATTACAAGGAATCCTATGATGAATATCATTGCACATCAGCATTTGTAGCATTTCTGATGAGTTTCTTTAACATATTCTTGGATTAAATGGTATGCACATTTTAATGCTCTTGAGACAAGTATGCATCTTTATTTCCAGGAAGATAGTACTAATTTCCCACGCCCTGCAGTATTATATGAGTGAGTCTACTTTAACACATTGTCTCATACTGAGTCCTCGTCAGTTAAACAGGGAATGGTAGTAACTACCATTTTAATTGTTTAATTTTTAATTGTTTGCATATTTTTCATATGTTATGGGACATTTGTATTTCCTCTTTTGTGACTCTAGCTTATGTCTTTTTGTCCATTTGCCTTTTAGGCCATTTATAATGCTCTTATTGATGTATGAGAAATCAATAAAATTTATATAACAAGACCAATACTCACTGACATATTTAGCAAACACTTCCCCATAATTAGTTGTTTGCCTTTTCATTTTTATTTGAGGCACAGAAGTTTTATATTTTTCAATATATTGATATTTTCCTTTGTAATTTGTTTCAAAGGGTTTCTTTTTGCTGAGAAAAACCTTTTTCTGTTTTCTAGATCAAGAAAATACTTGGCTCTGTTTCTTTTCCTACTTTTGGAAAATGTTTTTGCTTTCATATTTAACTTTTCTGTTCACTTACAATTTATTTTGGTGTATTTGAACCTTTATGAAGGAAGATTTTGTACAAAATTAAAAAAGAGGATGGTGTGATCCTGTTCCAGAAAAATCTAATCTGTGTTAATGTTTGTTCCCCAGCAGAATCAACCATGGATTACTTCCAATGACCAATGCAATGACTTGAGCACACACAGACCCATTTAAATACATAATGAGGGAGAACATATGATCAAGGGCGGAGATGCCATCGTTTGTGCTCTGTATACAACCTACTTTTATTAAATGGAAATTATGGTCATTGAATAACTCAATCTACCTAAACTCTTACAAGGAATCAGAAGCCCTCAATTCTTAAGCTGGGTCTGTACTGATTTACAATGGGACACTTAAACACACTGTACCTCCTTAACCCTAACACCCACTTTCCAACTGCCTGTCTTTCAAAACTATCTAATTAGATATCTTTGAAAAGAACATTTTTGTCATTTGTGAGGAATTTTTCTTTTCTTTTTTGGTTTGCTCTTACTGAAAAACCAAGGCAACTTCAACTTTATCTTTTCATAGGGTCCCTTTCCAAGTGTTATGACTGAATGGAAGCTGTGTGGTTGGTGAAGTACTTCGGCTATATTTCCAAAAATATGCAATTGTTAGGGGCTACAATGCAACAGCCAGTTTCAGAGACTAGCAAAAGGCAGGGGGATACGCTCAAGAGTGACTATACTCTAGACTTTCCATTTCAGCAACTTCAGGAATTGGGGAAAGTTCACTAACTCAACACTGAGCTCTCTGAAAGTGATGGTGTATTAGTTTGCTAGGTCTACCATAACAAAGTACAGCAAATTGGGTGGCTTAAACAACAGACATTTGTTTTCTCAGAACTCTGGAGGCCAGATATTCAAGATGGCAGCATTGGGGAGAAGATCTAGCTTCTGGTGGTTTGCAGGCAATCTTTGACATTTCTTTGCTTGCAGAAACATGACCACAATATCTGTCTTACTCTTCACATGGCATTCTCTGTAAAGCCACACTCTTTGCTTAGATTGTTTGAAGAAGGCACTTTCAGATGTGTTCCAGAGGCTGGACACCTTGATCTGGATCAAACGCTGCCAATTGTTGGTTGAAGGTGAGTGTAGAAATGTGTCTACTTCCAAAGCCAAAATATTACTGTATTAGTCTGTTTTCATGCTGCTGATAAAGACATACCTGAGACTGGGTAATTTATACAGAAAAAAGGGTTTAATGGACTTACAGTTCCACGTGGCTGGGGAAGCCTCACTATCATGGTGGAAGGAAAGGAGGAGCAAGTCACATCTTATGTGGATAGCAGCAGGCAAAGAGAGAGCTTGTGAAGGAAAAATCCACCTTAGAAAGCCATCAGATCTTGTGACATTTGTTCACTATCACGAGAACAGCACGGGAAGGACCTGCACCCATGATTCAGTTACCTCCCACCTGGTCCCTCCCACAACATGTGGGAATTCAAGATGAGATTTGGGTGGGGACACAGCCAAACCATATCAATTACTAAGTACACAGAAAAATGTATAAGTCTTGGTCCATGTACCTCATCAACTTCTTCTAGCCAGAAGCAGCTGGCTGACTTGCAATGAAATCTCCTTAGAGTTTTATCTTTAAATCATTGATCTCAGTGGATATCTTATACCTGAAAATGTGCTGTTTTACTAAGGGTGAAGTAAATTAAATTCCACAAGAGTTAGAGAACAATTTAATCAGCTGGCAAAAGCTAAGGATGAAAGAAAGTTAATACAAATTTCAATTTTCAAACAAGACTCAATACATGTATATAATTTATTTGGCTATTACAGGGAGAGAAAACATAATTACTAGGTCTTATTAAAAGTATGTCTTTCTTCTTTTCCTTGTCATCCTTTCTTCCCTTTCTTCTTTTATTTTTAAATTCCCTTCCCCTCTTCCTCATTCTTTCCTCCTTTCTTTTCTTCTTCCCTACCTTCATGTTTTCCATTTACTCAGAAAACATTTAGGGAGCAATTACCACAAGTTAGAGTATACACCATATGCCAAGGATGCACCCAAAATGTACAGGTGATAAAGCAGCAGTTCCTGCCCTCAGGAAGCTCATAGCCTAATAGAATTCGAGTTATTTAAGGGTGAAGGCCCTACAGTACATTCTCTATAATATTGTGGTAACAGGAATAATCTCAGATCTCCTGCATGCATTCCATGATTTTTCTCTTTACTTTTGCCACTGTTTTTCTACCTGGGATTAATCTTAATACTATAATCTTATACTACTCCTTCAAGTAGCTCCGGGTGTTTTCTATAGGACCACCAATTATTGCCATGTTCTAATAAGTGACCCTTTAGAACATCACCCTTTAGTGGTGTTCTAAATATGTGACCCTTTAGAACATCACCCCACTTCCATGCCTGTCTTCCATCCTCTGCATAAAGAGCAGAGGGTGTGATGAATGGACTAGAAGGGTTCCCGGGTGGCCCGTTGCTGTGATCTGTTTGCCTGCTTTGGTATGCTTTGATTATAATAAATATCTTCTCTGAGGAAAGCATTTTGAGGAAAGTGATTGTAAAAGAAGATGGAAATCCATCTATAAAGATGGTAACCACAGGAACTAATTTGAAGAGGTTTTTCATATTTATTAATAGCATCGAATTGTCCTTCCAGAAAGCATAAAGTCCTAAATTTTAACAAAGTCCACAGTCTGAACCAAAATTCTGTACCTTTCAGAATGGATCATAAAAGAAAAAAAATCTACAGCACAAAAATAGTTTCCTCCTATAACCTCAAACAAATGTGAGGGCGATCTGCCCTTGCAATTTTCATTACTTCAAGATATCAACAAGGAAACTATGATTCAGTTAGTTCTTTCCTTCACACATTCAGAGTTACTCTGCAATTGCTGAGTGCTAGCATATCTATCCTCAAGTGGCATTTCTGTTTGAGAACTGTATTTTTCATTATTTAGAGTTTTCTGTAATTTTTACTGGTAATATTAATATTTAACAATATCATACTCCCAGAGGTATCTTTGTGCAACTTTAGAATATACGTACTTTGTTTCTTTTTATGAGTCTAACATTTTATTCTTTCATTCCTCTAGTACTCTGAATATGAGAGTCTACACGCTTTTTAGTGAGGATTTTTTGATCCCTGCTTCACAAGTGGCACTCATTGTAGGCTTTCCTTTGACAACATAAATTCCTGCTCTCTTTATGTTGATTCTAATTACTTCACTAGAAAAGGCAAACCTGTCATTGTGTAAGAAAAGGAATTAAGTTAATGTAACTGTTTCTTAAGGTCTTATTATTTTATTTTTATTTTTTTGAGACAGAGTCTTGCTCTGTGGCCCAGGCTGGAGTGCAGTGGCACAATCTCGGCTCACTGCAACCTCTGCCTACTGGGTTCAAGCGATTCTCCTGCCTCAGCCTTCCGAGTAGCTGGAATTATAGGCATGCACCACCACGCCTGGCTAATCTTTCTATTTTTAGTAGAGATGGGGTTTCACCATGTTGGCCAGGCTGGTCTTGAACTCCCGACCTCAGGCGATCCACCTACCTCAGCCTCCCAAAGTGCTGGGATGACAGGCGTGAGCCACTGTGCCTGGCTCTTAAGGTCTTAATATGAATGTTGCATACACATGTAATTTCTGATTCATTCGTGGACCTTTGCGTAAAAATAAAATTTTCTTAGAAATTCATAGAAAAACATGGCAGTCCTTACTACGCATCACAGTCAACTTCCTGAGAGTTCTGTTCTTTGGCGTCTGGGGAGGGGAGGTGCTGTGGTTTGGATGTGTTTTTTTCCCACCAAAGCCCATGGTGAAATTTAATCCTCAGTGTGGCAGCGTGGGGAGATAGGGCCTAGTGAGAGGTGTCTGGGTCATAGAGGTGTATCCCTCATGAATAGATTAATGCCTTCCTGCTAGGGTGAGTGAGTTCTAGCTCTCACGGGAATGGGTTAGTTCCCTTGAAAGTGAGAAGGGGTTGTTAAAAGGAGTCTGGCTTCCTTGGTTTTGCTCTTTTGCTTCCTTTCTCACCCTGTGATCTCTGCACACATTGGCTCTCTGTCACTTTCCACCATCAGCAGAAGCAGCATGAGGCCCTCACCAGACACAGCTGCCTAAGCTTGGGGTTTCCAGGATCATGAGCCAAATAAACCTCTTTTCTTTATAAACTACCAGTCTCAGGTAGTCTGTTCTAGCAACATAAAACAGACTAAGACAGAGGTCTTCAATACCAAAAGATAGTCTACTTGATGTATGAAGGGAGGCTTTGGTTTGCCTGCTATAAAATAATTTTAGTTGATGAACCCAAAGTTCCCTGAAGGTTTAGTTTCTGGTGACTTTCATTCTGCAATTCTCGCACAAATGGAAAAAAATCCATCCTAGTTGAATGGAGTACCTACACTACAAATGTAGAGTGAATCTGTAGAAACCACTTTTTAGATAACTGATAAACCAGCTAGTTGCTAATCACTTCATTGCTGCTTCCCACCACCAGTCAATGTTTAGAAAAAATAAAGAATTCTCCACCTAACTTTGACAACTGGGGAAAGGTAGGACTTTGTTTCAGCATCAAAAGGAAGTAGAGCCACGTAGAATTATCATTTAGTTCCCTAAGTCATAGCCGTTTCTCATTTCTCATCTTCCCTACTTTTCTCAGGGCCATTTATTGTCCTCTAATGCCTCCCTTCTCTTCATCCTTTTTTGCTCTTAATATCTCTTGAGGGACACCAAAGAAGTGATTTCTTTCTGCATTCATTAAAAATAGGTTTATGTTTTGCCTTCCTGTTCAATTCCCACTTGGGCTGTAAGCAAGTAACTAAAGCAAGGCAAGGGTTGGGCATGTGGGTCCCAGACTTAGATGCCTCTATTTATGCCTAGATTCTTCCTATTTCTCCCATTCTTCCCTCAGGATAGGAGAAGAAGGAGGTGGCAGGGGTCTGATTAAAGCAGGGAGGAGCAACTGAGCCACCACTGCAGTGCTGAGATTGGGTGAAGCCCCCAGCTTCATAGAAAGGCCTGCAACATCATTGCAAGATTAAATGTGCCAATATTCTCGCTAAGTTACTACTTTTTGCTCATTACCAGAGAATAGACTCCCTGGGCCTAAAAGAATGGCAATGTTTTCATTGTCATTTATTTCTCTGTTCAATAAGGTAGATAGTACAGGTTTTAAGAGTCTTCTTTTTTTTCCTCATGAGACTCTATTTCTTTTCCCTTCTATTTTCTTCTATGCTAAATGGCTGTATTTACTCTTGAAAATACATTCTAACTGTAAGTGTCCTTTGTGGATTTGACTTTAGGAAACCAAAGTAGCTTCCCCCAAGCCACCCTCTGTCTCTCTTTTTTGTTTTTTTGCCCATTGGTCGATTTTACCTTCTGTTTGTATACCATCAATCCAAAGACGTAGCATATTAGGGACGTAAGAGTGTGGAACTGATACCCTTAGTTTTATTTTGGGGTGATGCAATCCCTCTGCTAATTCTTAGATGGTCTTATGGTGTCAGAAGAAAATTTCCTTCTGTCTGAAAGCCTTAAGTACGTTTCGAAAATAATTCAGAATCAAGGCTGGCTTCTTTTGTTTTTTAATCAATTCACTAAATAGTCTTCATCATATGGAGAAATTATTCCTTCCACTCCACTCCAAACTAAGACATTATTTTGAAATAGATTATCAAATAATAGTGCAGACTAATTTCCATAGCTCAATGAGTAGAAGGCAAAGTACATTATTTGCTAATGCAAATGCTGAGCCTTCTCCAAAAATTTAATATTCAAAGTCCAGACGGGATAAGGAGACAAAAAAAGATTGCTTAACAATTTTCCAAACCAAAGTGACCTATAACACACAAAATATGGTTCTATTATGTGCAACGGATATTTTCTTTGTTAAGAATAACGAGCTACAGCAGAATGGCATAATGTAGAACTCCACAGCTGATAAGCTTTCTGCATAAGAACAGGAAGAGGACATTTCTTAAAGAGTTCTGTGTTCATTGCTTACCTTGAGGAGGCAGTGAATTGGCATTACTGTTAATAGTAACAATATGAAGCTAATTGGTTTAAAATGAAGCAGCAGGAAATGCTGATGATGAGACTGGGGTATATGAAGGGAGAATCAAAAATCTATACTCTGGGTACACAAAAATGATGCTCAAAATGTAACTTAATCTTGATAGTTTATTCATAAATGACAAATCTGCTCACTACACTGATTCTCTAGGTGACTCATCAAATCCCATCTCTAGGTTTATGAATCTCAAAATTTTGTAGCTAGTTCTGATTGCTTTCACTGGCAAAATTTGTCAAAATCAACTTCTTAAGAATTTGGAAATTAACCCAAAGTTTGCAATAATACAAAAAGCATTTATTTTTTTAAAAATGGCTGAATCTCAGTAAAAACAGTGAGCTTTGTGGCATTTTAACTTGCCTTATAACCATCTGCCTCTCCACAGCTTCACAGTATCCTTGAAAATCAACAGCTTAGCAGCCATGATAGCTATGAAAACTAGCAGCCTAGCAGCCACTGGAGGGGACAGGTCAGGTATGAAGCTCCCCCCAAATTCCCATTCCCAGAGAATGGTCACTATTTAACCTGTCTGAAAGTTCCTTAAGAAAGCTCCATTCTTAGAGCTTGTCTTTATTTGCCTTGACTTAAAGCTCATTTGGTGGGAATAGCCCTGACCCCAGCTAATTTTTTGAAATAATCAGCAAAAAAGCTTTCAGAATAGTGATACTAATTGAAACTAAAAAAAGAATGACCAAAAATTTCACAGGAAAGACTGGATAATGAGATGTGTTTAGGGGGGTTTGAAAAGCTCTGATAGATTTCTGGTAATCTAGAAGGCCGTGCACATGTACAGGGCTGTGCACGTTCCCAGAAAAGACCTGAGAAGTCCCTAATCTCTCACCTCTAGTTGACTTTGAGGTTCTGTGCAAGCTGGGATGTGAAGGCTAAGGCAGAGTTGTAAACTGCCTGGTAGAGCATTGAAGACACACCTTAATACACACACATAGTCCTTTGGCAATGGCTGGGAGACATATTGGCTCAAGGCATTTAAGGAAATCTGTTCAATCATTAGGTAATTGGTAAGCTAACTGAGCACAGACTTCTGCGGATGCAGTGAGAGATAACACAAGAATTAGTCCAGGAAAGTCAATAAACAAACAGCAGCTGCAATAATAAAGGGCATCAACAACAAACCTTAGAGAGGAGGGAGTAATATGAGTTCCAGAATTGCCACACTGTATTACTTAAAATGTATAGCATTCAACAAGAAGTTAGGAGACACGTAAATAAAAAGCAAAGTATGGCCCATACACAGGAAAAAAGGAAGTCAATAGAAACTGTCCATGGATGTTGGACTTCCTAGATGAAGACTTTAAACCATCTGTCATAAATATGTTCAAGTTACTATAGGAGACGTGTCTAAAGAATTAAGGGAAAGTATGAAAATAATGTTTTGGCAAATAGAGAATGTTAACAAAGGATATAAATGATTTAAATGTACAAAATAGGAATTGTAGAGTTGAGCAGTGTAATAGCTGTGATAAAAATATAGTGGGGCTCAACAGAAGAAAGAATAAGCAAACTTGAATAAAGGCCAATTGAGATGAATAAATAGAAGAACAGAGGAAAAAAGAATGGAGAAAAACAGTATCAAAGACCTGTGGAGTGCCATCAAATGTGACAACACATGCATAGTGAGAGTCCCAGACAGATAAGAGAAAAAAGGGGATGAAGAATATTTGAAGAAATAACAGCTGGGAACTCTCCAAACTTGATGAAAACTATTAAGCCACACATGCAAGAAGCCCAGTGAACTCCAAGTAGGGTAAACTCAAAGAGATCCTTACTTTACTACATTACAGCCAGACTTTCTACAGCTAAAGACAAAAAGAGAATCTTGAGAATGCCAAGCAAAAAGTGACTCATCGAGTTCAAGGGATCCTAAATAACATTAACAGCCAGCTTCTCAACAAAAACCATGACATCCAGAAGAAAAAGGAATGACCTATTCAAAGTGCTAAGAAGAAAAGACTGTCAACCAAGAATTTTACATCCAGCAAAACCACCAGTTAAAAACAAAGGAGAAATTAAGACACCCTCAGATAAACTGAGGGAATTTTATCACTAGCAGATCTTGCTCCACAGCAGATAGTAAGGGGAAACCTTCCAGGGGAAATGAAAGGATGCTGGACAGTAACTCAAATCCACATGAAAAAATAAACAGTACCAGTAAAAGTAACTGCATTTGTAAATATAAAAGACAATATAAACACATTTTTGCTTGTAACTCTTTCTAATTTAAAAGACAAATGCAAAGCAATAATGACAAGCTGTTTGATAGGCTTATAATTTATAAATATATACTTTTTTAATTGAAATTTTTTTCTTTTATCATCCAGCTCAAAATGTCATTAAAGATATAATTTCTATGACAATAATAACACGAAGGAGGAGAAAGGGAATGAAGCTATATTGAAGCAGTTTTACATATAATTGACAGTAAGTTGGTATTAATCCAAACTAGATTATTTTAAGTTAAGATGTTAATTGTAATCCCTAAGGCAACCACTAAGAAAATAACTCAAACATATAGTAAGAGAAACAAGAAAATTAAAATAGTATACTAGAAAATGTATATGTTAGAAAGAAGAAAACCTCAAGTCAATAACTAAAACACACCTCAAGGCACTGGAAAAAAAGCAAATTAAACCTAAAGTAAGCAGAAGAAAGAAATAATAAAAATAAGAGTAGAAATAAATAATTTAGAGAATAGTAAAACAATAGAGGAAATCAACAAAACCAAAAGTGTATTCTTTGAAAAGATCAAGAAAGTTAAATTAACAAATCTTTACCTAGACTGACCAAGAAAAAAAAAGACTCGAATTTCAAATTATTAAAATTAGGACTGTAAGAGGGGATATTGGCTGTGCAGAAATTAAATAAAAGATTATAAGGGAATGCTGTGAACAACTGTATGCCAACAAATTAAATAATCTTGATGAACTGAACAAATACCTAAAAAACCACAAACTATTGAAACCAACTCAAGAAAAATTCAAAAATCTTAATATAATGAGGATAGAGATTGGATTCGTAATTAAAAAAAAAAAACTTCCCACAAAGAGAAGTCTAGGCCAAAATCGCCTTATTAATGAATTCTATCAAATACTTAAAGAATTAACACCAATTTCATAAGTTCTACCAAAAAATAGAAAGGGAAGGAATACTTCTGAACTGATTCTATGAGGCCAGTATACATTGACACCATAATGAGACAATAACATCACAAGAAAATAAAATTAAAGATCAATATATCTTATGCATATTGATGCAACAATTGTCTAGAAAATATCAGCAATCTGAATCGAGAAACATATTAAAAGAATTATAACCATGATCAAGTGGGATGCATCCTGGGAATGCAAGATGTATTTAACATACAAACATTAATCATAAATCAATGGAATACTTTAAATTAATATATAAAATGACAAAAATTACGTTATGAGCACAATAGATGCGGGAATCTCCTTTAACGCAGCCCAATACTCTTTTATGATAAAAATCATTCAACAAACCAGGAAAAAAACAAAGAACTTCCTCAATCTGATAAAGCCCAGCCATATATAGAACCCATACGGTTAAAATAATACTTAATGGCGAAAGACCAGATGTTTTTCCCTTTCCCAAGACAAAGCTAGCTACTCTGGTCACTTCTATTCAATATAGTATTGGGGGTGCCAGCCAGGCTAATTAGGCAAGAAAAAGAAATCAATGCATCTAGCTTTAAAAGGAAGAAGTGAAACTATCTCTATTTGCAGATTACATGATCATTATATAGAAAACCCTAATACACACACACACACACACACACACACACACACACACACACACACACAAGTTCAGCAAGGTTTCCTGATACAAGATCAATATACAAGCATTAGTTGTATTTCTGTGTATTGACAATGAACAATTTGGAAGTTAAATTAAGAAAAAAATTCCTTAGAGAATAGTATCAAAAAGAAAATGCCTAGTAATAGATTTAAAAAAGAAATGCAATACTTTCACACTGAAAACTAAAATATCATTGCAAGAAGTTAAAGAAAAACTAAATAAATGGAAAGAAAACTCATGTTCATGTATCAGAAGACTGAATACGTGAAGATGGTAATACTCCCCCAAATTGATCTACAGATTCAATCCAATACCTATTAGTATCTCAGCTGCCTTATTTGTAGAAATTAATGAGTTGATTCTAAAATTCACATGGAAATGCAAAGGACCCAAGATAGCCACAAAAATCTTGAGTAAGAAGAACATAGATGAAGAACTCATACTTCCTGATTTCAAAACCTGATACAAAGCTACAGTTATCAAGACAGTATAAAGCATAAGAACAGTATTGGTATAAGGAGAGACATATAAATCAATGAAAATAATTTATATTTTCAGTAGTTCAGTAGCAGGCTTTTACAGGGTTAACTGATTTTCAGTAAGAGTGCCAAGGTAATCCAATGGAGGGGAAACAGGCTCTTCAACAAAGGTTCTGGACAACTGAATATCCACATTCAAAGGAATGAAGTTGTATCAGCTCACATGATTCACAAAAATTAACTCAGAATGAATCATAGGCCTAAATGAAAATGCTAACACTGTAAAACTCAGAAGAAAACACAGAAGAAAATCTTCAGAATCTTGGATCAGGCATGACTTCTTAGCAATGACACTGAAAGCACAAGTGACACAAGAAAAAATATATATAATGGACCTCATCAAAATTAAAAACTTTTTGTGATTCAAATGATATTATGAAGGAAGTAAAAATGCAATCCACAAAAATGGAGAAAATATTTGTAAATCAAATATCTGATAAGGGTTTTCTATTCTGGGTATATAATTAATTGTTATAGCTCAACAATAAAAGATAAGTGACCCAACTTTAAAATGGGCAAAAGATTTGAATAGACATTTCTCCAAAAAATATATGCAAGTAACCAATAAACATATGAAAAGTTACACAGCCTCACTAGTCATCAGGGAAATGCAAATAAAAACCACAATGAAATACCACTTTATTCCTACTAAGATGGCTAAAATAAAAAAGACCATAACAAATGCTGACAAAGGTGTGGAGAAATTTTAACTCTCATATGTTACTGGTGGCATTATAAAATGGTGAAGCCACTTTGGAAAACAGTTCAGCAGTTCCTCAGAAAGTTAAATTTAGAGTTACCATATGATCCAGCAATTACACTCCTAGGTATACACCAAAGAGAATTGAAAACACATGTGGATACAAAATTTGTACATAAATGTTTCCAGCAGCATGATCAAAAATAGCCCCAAAGTCTAAACAACTCAAATGTCCATGAAATGATGAATGGATACATAAGTGTGGTGTATTTATAGGATGGGATAAAAATTTGTCAATAAAATGAAGTACTTATACATACTATAATCTGGTGAACCTTGAAAACACTCTAATTGAGAAAAACTAATGAAAAAAAGATCACATATTGTATGATTCTGTTTATACGAAATGTCCAGTGTAGGGGCTGGGGAAAGTGGGGGTGGGGTAGTGACTGCTTTTGGTTATGGGGTTTCTTTTGGGGATGGTGAGAATGTTCTAAAGTTAAGACAGTTGTGATGGTCACACAACTCTGTGAGTACACTAAAACCACTGAATTGTACATATTAAAGGAGCAAATTTAATGGTGTGTGAATTATATCTCAATAAAAATAATGTGGTGTAAATCTGGCCACTCATGGTTTTCACTTCCCATTTTTTTTCTCCCCTATCGGGACAATTCATAAGTTACCATGCTGCTGGCAGCTCTGGCAGAAAATGATGGTGACAGAAAATGACATTTCAGGAATGGCTTTTAAGGCACTAGGAGCAATAGCCTGAGGATAATCAGAGTTGTTAGGCTACTCTCCTGTCCCGGAAAGTGAAATCAACCTGATTCTGTCCATCATGGACACTGGTGACTTGGGTTGTTGACGAATGTTCTGTAAAGTTTAACATCCCCTGCTACACTTTAAATATAGAGCCCAATCAACCATATCTTTCAAACTCAGGCTATTTCAAACATAACTGGAGTAGAACTTCAAATTAGAGAAACGTGAGGCCTTCTGATCACTGGCCAGAGGGGACAAATTGTTTTTTATGACCTGAAAATTTATTTAGTATGAAAAGAAAATGACTTCTTAAGATGAGAATAAGAAAGGGGAGAAATAACCAAATTTGAAGTTCTAGGTAAATACAATAAGGCAACTGAATAGACACTCCTTTCTCCTGTTTTCTATTAGGATTATAATTGGGGATTCTATCTCCATCCAATAGTGTTTCTGTACACTTAAAAGGTAGGCTAACTATTTAAACCAGAGACAGAACACTCTGTATTACTCTTTTTATATTGATGTCCTGTTACAACCATGTTTTGTTTTGTTTTGTACTAGAGAAAAAAGAGGACTTAAACTTATGTTATCAAATATTTCCTAGACACTTTTGTGTGTGAGAGGAAGGAAACCTGTTAATACTGCTGTCTCAGGTAATACTGCTTTTTTAGTTAATACTGCCTTTCATCCCTGCGTTTACCCCCTCAAGCTTATCCTCCCTGTTTTCTGATTGGTTTGTCAACATTCTGAACCAAAACTCTATTTTTTAATGGAAAGCCTAAGGAGGCACTTTTTCCCAAAAGAGATTGGTGTCCCTGATTATACTTACTCAGAGCCTTCTCTGGATTCCTGGGAAGGAACACACCTGTGCATTTGATCTTAACAAGCTCTAAATCTATATTGTGTTGCTCAGGGGCTGCCTGACAGAGCTCAGTTCCATGGTGGAACAAATCTACCAACCTCGGTCTTCTCAGCTTTCAAAGGCGACACCTGCCTCTGGCCTCTCTCTGCATTCTCTCCATTATGATGTGGTTCTTCAGACCAGGCAGGAGATCAGGGGGAAACACAAACTAACAAAATGAGCTCCTTCTGGTTCTGTGTGTGGCTCTTTGCAGTTTCCCTGCTCTGGTAGGCAGCACTTTCCAATCAGCCCTGCAGCTCCACCCCTGAGAATTCTTCATGAGGAACAAGCTTTCTTTAGTCATAGTCACTTGTACAAGAAGAGATGTTTTCCTTCATGAGTTGTTTGAAATGCAGTACAGTCATTCCTTGTGTTCTGAAAAACTCCCACTAAATGACATCATTTAATTCCAGGACGCTCAGAATACTTAATAATACCTTTGGTTTTGTCTTTGCAAAACAAGTTTTGTGTTTGTGGAAGGGAACAAGTCTGAGGAGTGGCAAGCGGCGGAGACCAAAAGCTTATCTGTGTGGAATTGTTGCTGTAGACAAGAACCATATAATCCTCCCTGTTCTGTACCTACTAAATCTTACAAAGGGTTAGAAAAATAGTATTTCATCTGTCTTTGGCTTTTTGATAATACCAAATAACATCAAATGGAAGCAGTCTCATAGTTTCTTCATTGCTAAACTAATTTTTATTGCATACTTGTTCCTGCGTGATGTTAATATGTATTCCTGGAAACCAGAAAGGTCTACATGGTCAAATAAATTTGAAACTTGGATTAAATAAGAATAAATTGATTTTTTTCTCCTTCAGGGTTTCACAGAATCTTTAATACCAATGTGCTTTTTTGAACCTCTTAATGCAGCTCTGGTAGGCTGACTTTCTGTGTGTGTGTGATTATTTTATTTACTGCCAATCTCCTTAAAGTTAGTTTTTATTTAAAAATTATTTGTATAAACACCCAAACTATTTGATTTTTAAAAAATTCTATTCTATTGTGGTAATAGCACTTAACATGAGCTCAACCTCTGTAAACTATTTTTAAGTGTACATTATTGTTGACTGTAAGTACAACGTTGCACAGTAGACCTCTAGAGCATATTTATCTTGGTTGACTGAAACTTTATGCCTGTTGATTAGTAACTCCCCATTTAGCAACTCCCCAATTAGTAACTCTCCCCAGCCCTGGAAACCACAATTGCACTCTTTGATTCTATGAATTTGACAATTTTAGATGCCTTACACAAGTAGCATTATGTAGTATTTGAATTTCTGCGACTAACTTACTTCACTTAGCATGATGTCCTCAAGGTTCATCTATGTTGTCACATATTGCAGAGTTTCCTTCTTTTTAAAGACTGAATAGTATTCCATTGCATGCAACTGTGTATGCATATACCACATTTTATTTATCCATTTGTTGATGGATATTTAGGTTGTTTCTATGTCTTGGCTATAGTGAATAGTGCTGCTGTGAATGTAAGAGTGCTAATACCTCTTTAGATCCTGATTTCAATTTTGGTGGGGGATACATACCCAGAAGTAGATTGCTGGATCATGTGGTAGACATACGTTTGTTTTTTTTTAAGGAACATCTATACTGCTTTTTATAGCAGCTGCACCATTGTACATTCCCACCAACAGTGTGGAGTGGTCTCAATTTCTCCACATTCTTGACATTTGGTGTCTTTTTAAAAAAATAATACTTATCCAGACAGGTGTGAGGTGAGCTCTCATAGTGCTTTTGACTTGCATTTCCCTGATGATTAGTGATGTTAAGTATTTTCTCATATACCTATTGGTCATTTGCATGTCCTCTTTGGAGAAATGTCTATTCAAGTCCTTAGCCCATTCAAAAAAATCATGTTATTAGGTTTTTTTTTTCTTTTTTACTATTGAGTAGTAGTAATTCCTTGTATAGGTTGGAGAATAACCTCGTATCTGATATATGGTTTGCAAATATTTTGTCCCATTCAGTAAGTTGCCTTTTCACCCAGTTGACTGTTTCTTTTGTTGTGCATGAACTTTTTATTTTGATGTAGTCCTACTTATTTTTGTTTCTGTTCCCTGTGCCCTTTGTGTCGTACCCATGAAATCATAGCCAAGACGAATGTCAAGTGGTTTTTCCTCTATGTTTTCTTCTAGGAGGTTTATAGTTTCAGATCTTTAGATGTAAAATAATAATATTGAATTGATATTTTGTGTAGGCCATAAGGTCCAGTTTCATTGCTTTGTATGTCATGTCCAGTCTTCCCAATATCATTAGTTGAAGAGACTATCCTTTCTCATTGTGTATTCCTGGCACTGTTTGTGATGATCAGTTGACCATATATGCACAGATTTATTTCTGGGCTCTTTATTCTGTTCCATTAGCCTATATGTCTGTTTTTATGCCAGTATCATACTATTTTGATTACTGTGGCTTTGTGATATATATTGAAATAGGACATGTGAGGCCTCCAGCTTTTTTCTTCTTTCTCTAGATTGATTTGGCTAAGAATTTTAGCATTTTGTCTATTTAGTAAAAAAAATGCCATTGAAACTTTGATAGGAATTGCATTTAATCTGTAGATTGCTTTGAGAAGTATGAACATTTCAATAATATTAGATCTTCCAATCCATGAACATTTGATATCTTTTCATTTGTTTGTTTTTTGTTTTATTTCTTTTTACTTTATTTTGTAGTTTTCAGTCTGCTTTCAACTTCTTAGCTGAGTTCATTTCTAGATATTTTATTTTTTTGGTGCTATTGTAAATAGAATTTTTTTCCTGATTTCTTTTTTCAGAGAGTTCATTGTTAGTGTATAGAAATGCAAGTAATTTTTATATATTGATTTTGTATCCTGCAACTTTACTGAATTCATTTTTTAGTTCTAACAGTTTTTTTTTAAATAGAGTCTTTAGAGTTTTCAAATATATAAGATCATGTCATCTGCAAACAATGTGGACAATTTCACTTCTTCCCTTTCAATTTGGGCACCTTTTTTCCTTGCCTAACTGCTCTGGCTAGGACTCCCAGTATTATGTTGAATAGAAGTGGCAAGAGTAGGCATTCTTGCCTTGATTCTAATCTTAGAGAAAAAGCTTTCAGTTTTCCATCATTCAGAATGAGGTTGGCTGTGGGCTATCCATATATCGCTTTAATTATAATATGTTGAAGTAATTTCTTTCTACTTCTAGTTTGTTGAGAGTTTTTATCATCAATGGATGTTGAATTTTGTCAAATGATTTTTTGGCATCTATTGAGATGATCATATGATTTTTATCTTTTATTCTGTTAATGTGGTGCTAATTGGTTTTCATATGTTGAGCCATCTTTGAATTCTACAGATAAATCCCACTTGGTTATGGTGTATGATCCTTTTAATGTGCTTTTAGATTCAGCTTGCTAGTATTTTGTTGAAGATTTCTGCATCTATGCTTATCAGGGATATTGGCTGCAGTTTTCTTTTCTTTTGTACTGTCTTTATCTGGCTTTGGTATCAGCATAATGCTGGTCTCATAAAATAAATTTGGAAGTATTCTTCCCTCTTCAAGTTTTTGGAAGAGTTTGAGAAAGACTGACATTAATTCTTCTTTAAATGTTTGGTAGAACTCACCAGTGAAGTAATTTGGTCCTGGGATTTTCTTTGTTAGGAGGTTTTTATGATAGACAGTCTTGACTCTTGAATGAATATTTATATCTCAAGAAGCTAGTGTTCTGTGAAAGTCTGTGAATGAAGTTTTAGATTCATACCCTTTAACCTAATGAAATAATTAAGACTTAAGACAATAACCTAATGTAATAATTAAGACTTTGGACAGAAAGTACTGGATTCTATTTGTGGGTACTCTACCAATTAACTTCATTTACAGAATTAGCATAATAATACTTGCTGCAAATCGAGTTGTGAAAATTTAATGAAATATATGTATACTAACAAACAAAACCCCAGGCACTTAGGTGGCCTTAAATATATGGTAGCTATTACTGTGTATAAAAAAGTTAGTTTAGTCAACACTTTTTCCAGCAAGAAGCAAGCATTTCTTTCATTTACGATAATAATTTAATGAAATTTCCTAAAATGCCTTCTGCATGATGCAAGAACGATGAAATTATATGCAATGTTCAGTTTGATTTTAGTGGTTAGCACAATTTATGGTATTTTATTGTTTAGGAAAGGGAGAGTAAAGAACATCTATTGAGAGTTTATTTAGTACTCATACCAGTCTTAGGGAGTAAAAATTATCTAACCCCACTTCACTGATGAGTATGCTTCAGTAAATTGCTAAAGTTCATGCAAAGCATATTCTGTGGCAATGTTAGAATTCAAACCCAGATCCCCTGACTCCAAAGCCAATGCTGTCTCCATACTGCCATACCACCTTCTTTAAAAATGAACAATTTGGCTGGGCGTGGTGGCTCATACCTGTAACCTCAGCACTTTGGGAGGCTGAGGTGGGTGGATCATGAGGTCAAGAGATTGAGACCATCCTGGCCAACATGTTGAAACCTCGTCGCTACTGAAAATACAAAAATTAGCCGGGCGTGGTGGCAGTTGCCTGTAATCCCAGCTACTCAGGAGGCTGAGGCAGGAGAATCCCTTGAACCCAGGAGGTGGAGGTTGCAGTGAGCCGAGATCGCACCACTGCACCACTTCAGCCTGGTGACAGAGCGAGACTCTGTCAAAAGAAAAAAAAAAAAAAAAAAAAAAAAGAACAATTCATTCTTGTGTGTACATAACAGCTCTCTGTTAACTAAGGCTATTCTTCATTTGTTTCAAATAAATATCTCCCCTACTAGATCTCAATACAGTGGTCTTAAGTCAATTTAATCCCAGCAATGTTTTATAGTCATTTTCTCAGAATTTCTCTCATGTTCAGGTAAGGATTACATAATTGAACACAAAATTTTATCTTGTCTAAGTACTTTTGACTTCACAGGAAATTGTGGTAAGGAGTATAACTCAGTGGAGATGATGTGAGATGGTAGGTGGAACGCTGGCCATGGCCTTAGTTGTGATCTTGGTCCTTCCCCTGCTTTAACTACGTGTGTCGCCCAGTGAGTTACTCTGTATCTTTAGGTCTTAGTTTTCTTACTATTTCCTCTATCTACCTCATGGGAGTTCTGTGAAGAGCAGATTAACTCACTTTTCCAATTCTCCCTATCTGTAGTTGTCTCAAAGTGGAGAATGCATACTCCAGGGATGAGCAGGATGGTTCATTTGGGTAGAGGAGGATGACATCAAGGAACACTTACAGGTGCTTTAAAATTTGTTCTTTTAAAATTTCTGTTTTTAGCATATGTTTTATAATGTATGAACATAGCATTACATTTATGAAAGCCATAAACAAACAAACATATATTGGAGATATGTGCTTTTTTTTTTTAACTAATAGGGGTAGGTGATAAAAATGTTGAGGGCCTGGTGGCCTCCAGGATAAAGCCCAAATTCTTTAGTATGGCATTTATGTCCCCTGGGGACCCTCCAGCTTCATTTCCTCCCCCATTGCTTCTCCTTCTACTTAATGAACTGAACATACTAGTATGTTTTGTAGCTTCACTGTCTTTGCTTATACTACTCTTTCTGCCTGAGACTCCTGAAACCTCTCTCAGCCTCCCACCTTCCACTTGAAAGACTAATTTTTCAAGACTCGGCAAAGGAGTTATCTCCTGAATAAACCCTTTCCTGAACCTCTCAGGTATGCCAGATCACTCCTCCCTTGGGCTTCCACTGTACTGTACACATGCCACCTATAAGCTGTGTGGAAGTGTGCTTGTTTGATTTCATTTACTAGTCTGTAGATCTCTGTATTACTCTATACTGCTATAAAGATACTACCTGAAACTGGGCAATTTATGAAGAAAAGAGGTTTAATTGACTCAAAGTTCCAAATGGCTGGGGAGGCCTCAGGAAATGTACAATCACGGTGGAAGGTGAAGGGGAAGCAAGGCACATCTTACATGGCAGCAGAAGAGAGAGAGTGCAGGGGAAACTGGCAATTTTAAACCATCAGATCTTGTGAGAACTCCCTCACGATCACTAGAGCAGCATGGGGGAAACTGCCCCCATGACCCAATCACCTCTTACCAAGTTCCTCCCTTGACATGTGGGGATTACAATTCGAGATGATATTTGGGTGGGGACACAGAGCCAAACCATATCAAGGGCAACTGCCATGGCTTCTTAATTCTTTTTTGTTTTAGAACCTAAAATGGTCCCTGGTATGTATTTAATAAATATTGATCAGCTATGCAAATAGCAAATAAGCTCTGAGAGTACTATAGCATGTTAAAATCTCCAGGCAAATGTTAATAGTCATTATTATTAACCTATATTAAATTCTCATAGGTTTCAGTGGAATATCTTTATTAAAAATCTTGATCAAGGGACATGAGCAAAACAATCCTAATTGACATTTGTGGACACTGGTTTTCAACCCCAGGAGCTTTCAAAAAGATCAGTGCCTAGGCTCTGCTCATAGGGGTTTTGATTCAATTGGTGTGGGATATGGGTCAGACATCTAAGGTTTTTAAAAGCTCCTCAGATGATTTTCATGTGCAGCCAGGGCTGAGAACCATTGTTTCAAATGTCATGGATAGGAAAAGAAAGGTGCTTGGGAAAACCTAAGGCAGAGTGCTCTTCCTGAAAATGCAACTCCAATTGTGAAAGCTTCTTTAGTATCCTGTCTTTGTAAGGTTAAGATGTGTCCTTGGGGGAAGACACACACACACAAATTGCAGTTATTTATTGAGACCAGACTACTGAGTCACTTCGATGAAAACTTGAGAGCTTAAGACTCCCCAGCATGGGCTAAGAATAGATCACGTTGCAGAAACCAGAACAGTTTCTTGGAAGGAACGGCTGAAGACATTGACAAAGGCTGAGCAGAGGATGAAATTGGGAAGTCACCCATCAACTATGGGGGTTGGGCAACGTGAAAACGTGCTTACCATTTGCAATGAAATGGAAAAGGCCTTGGTGAGAAGGCAGTGGAGATTAATGATAATAAGGCATGTTGAGTTTTAACAAGATAACATACAGGATAACAAAAAGGCAAAAGTTTATTAAGTCAGATCCTGATTTTGCAACTAACACCTTTTTTCCTCCCTCTCTTTTTCACCTTGGGACTGTTACAGACAGCTGAGTAAGGTGCCAAATTAGACTGGAACTGCATCTCAGGGTGAAAACTGTGAGTGAGCATCAGCTAATATTACCCTAAAGTGTATGGAATTAGAAGTTTCTATGAAGATGTTTTTGAGAAACCTTATTAGGATTAGTGCATATGTTGTCAACATTGGATTTTCCAGAGAATCAGAGTGAATAGCTGGTACATAAGCATTGTTAATTTGCATCATGGATGTCAAAGCCTTCTTGATAGAAATTACCTATTTGCATTGCGTACTAATTTGGGCATTGCTGCTCTGGAATTGATAAAAGTTTAGCCTATAAATTGGCTGAAGTTCCTTTTGTGCTAAGAAAGAATTTGCTAAGCAGATGCATAGTGTGCCATTGGTCACTGAGGTTAATTTTTTTAAGAGAATAAATATTTCCAAGCACTGAAGTGCCATGTGTTACAAATCACACCACTCAGGGACTAGTTGAGGCTTGTTTTTTCCTTGAAGTCGGGCAGGCAGGACCTCTAGTGGCAACGGCTAGTTAGCAGTTAGACTTAGTGCTAATGTTTTAGAAAGTACAAACTGCACTTCTTTTAAATTCTGGTCGATAGACTTCAGGTTGATATTCCCCCCAATAATCCCCCAACAATTTAAGCTTTGCACATTCTAATTCCCTGGTGTTCAAATTGTCACAAGTTCTCGCTGTGTACATATTTCTTGGAGGAACACTTTTAAAGAAAATGGCTTCAAAGATTCCTTGGCAAAGTGGACACCTGGACCTGTAAAAGTAACGCTGCCCCTAAGATGTGGAAAGAGGCCAACAAATGTTTTAATTGGTTCTTGACTTCAGTACTACTGACTTTTTCTCACATTGCACACTGATGCCCCTAAATAGCCATTTGTCCTCTGAATTTGGTCTTTAAACAAGGGTGAGAGATGATTTTGAGAGCGAGTAGAGAGCTGTTCTACTGGGGAAAAGGGCACAGGGAGGGAGTTTTGACAGGTATTTGTGGTGGCCACAGCCAGTGATAAACCAAACCCTGCAGCTGAGTTCAGGCCACACCGTGAACAGGCCTGCAGTTACATCTCACTCCTCTCTTTTGCCAGTTGGGTCCCATGGGGTCCACTGGCAGGACCCACTCCAGGCAGGTGTCCCTGAGCATCTCCTAACCACTTCCTTCTCCTCCATGTCTTTGCTCTCTATGTGGCGGGGGCAAGAGAGGAGCAAAGGGCAGTAGTGGCTTGTGCGCAGGCAGCCAGATGGGAGCCTGACCTTGGGTCACAGGCACACGAAAGGCACAGCCTAATGATGCACTATTTTTTTTTTTTTTTTTTTTTTTTTTGGAGATTCGTAAAGAAGCAAAGGTTTATTTTAAATATCAAGGACAGTGCCCAGTACATAATTGAACAGCCTTGCCCTAAACACAATAATTAACCCAACATAATTTATGAAGTCAATGAAACAATATTTACATTTTCTTTATAATGTAAACCTATAATGATAACGTGTCTGGCTCTTGCACTGAACATTAAAGTTTTCAGTGTACGCTTACATCTAGTGTCTTTTTTTTTTTAATTTAATATAATTTAAATTTATTAAATTTATTAAAACCTCACAGTAATTTTTTTTTTAAATTTAAATTTTTTTTCTTTTATTATTATTATTATTATTATTATTATTATTATACTTTAGGTTTTATGGTACATGTGCGCAATGTGCAGGTTAGTTACATATGTATACATGTGCCATGCTGGTGCGCTGCACCCACCAACTCGTCATCTAGCATTAGGTATATCTCCCATTGCTATCCCTCCCCCCTCCCCCCACCCCACAACAGTCCCCGAAGTGTGATGTTCCCCTTCCTGTGTCCATGTGTTCTCATTGTTCAATTCCCACCTATGAGGAAAAAAAAAAAAAAAAAAAATGATGCACTATTTGGCCTGTGCTGTGGGGAGGGGGCTGCAGAGGGAGAGAGGAAGAGAGAAGAAAACTCCTTTCTTCTATCTCTAACCTAGGCATCTAGTGCATTTCAGTCCTGAATTCTTTCAGGGCTCAGCTGAAACGGTTACTTCAGAACCCTTCCCTGACCAAGGTCAGGCCTTCCATGGGCTTTTTATAGCTTCCTGTACTTGTCTCTACCAGCACTTATTATTACTACCATGAATTATTTGTGTAAATATTTATTATCTGCCTCAGTGGATGATAAGCTTCATGAGAGCAGAGATTGGTGTCTGTACTATTTATTTTTGTATTCTTATATGGGAGGCCTGAGACAAAGTGCTAAATAAATATTTGTTGAATGAGTGAGTGAGGCAACAAATGAATCAATGAGATACACAAGAACATATGTATAAGAATGTTCTTTGGAAATAACCTAGTGTCTAGCAAGAGGGAAACAAATCATGGAGATCCATTTGTTTGAATATGTCATTGAAAGGTGTATCTCAAAAAATATTTACTAACATTGAAAAATTCTCAGAATGTAAGGTTAAGAGAAAAAAGCAGGGACACAAAAATTGACATATGGTATGATTCCTTTTTCTTTTTTTGACATAAAGAAAATATAGACAAGTCTTACTGTTCATGGTAGTTATATTCTATAAGGTCGCTACAAACACTGAATTGCAAATACTGAATGATTGCACCTAGGGGAAATACAGAGTTAGGCTCCTGCAAGCCTGTGGTCACAATATTTTTGTCAACTGATCAATTTATAACCTTGTTTTATATGTGTTTCTGTTTAAAGACACCTTCTTTTAATATATATTATTGATTACTTAACACTGAAATCATGACCAACAGCACTGTCACTTATGCCTGAAAGAAGCTTATCTAATAACACACGTATTTTCTCAAGACACATCACAGTCTTGCTATGCTTTGGACACCAGACAGTGCTTCAGCTCTATGCTGCAGGCCATTTTAAACCACAAGACCACTAACAAAAAGCATATAAATATGAAAAATATAGCACTAAGTAGATCTTAGAAAAGATACTTGTTTACAGTATGAGAGCTGAAACAAGAAGGCGAGGCATCACCTTGTTTGCCTTCACCTGGGCATGTATGCATCAGCCAACTCAACTTTTTGCTGCTCTGAGCATGTGCATGTCCACAAATAACTGAAATGCACTGTGAGTATTGATTTGTGGTTACAATTCAATTTTAGCAAGTAGGGGAATTTGCAAATACAAAATCTGTGACTAATGAAGATTGACTGTATGTCCTTAAAAAAAAACTCAGGGCAAATCTGCCCCTCCTGGTAGCAGGACTATGGTGACATAAACATTTAAAGATGTATCTTTTTCTTTAATTCCCCAAATTTCTAAAATTAACTTGTATTATTGTATAACTAGGAAAATAAATATTATTTTTCTTTTATTAGGAAATGGCAAAATGTGATGGGCAGAATATATACAGAGAATGGGTAATAAAAATTTCTTTGGCCAGCTGTGGCACAGTAAGTTTAAACGTAAACAGCCAAAACTGTCAGTAGGGTAGTTTCAAAAACATATTGAGCCATAACTTTGAAATATATTTTGAGCCGGGCACAGTGGCTCACGTCTGTAATCCCAGAACTTTGGGAGGCTGAGGCAGGCAGATTGCAAGGTCAGGAGTTTGAGACCAGCCTGGCCAACATGGTGAAACCTCACCTCTATCAAAAATACAAAAATTAGCCGGGCATGGTGGCATGTGCCTGTAGTCCCAGCTACTCGGAAGGCTGAGACAGGAGAATCACTTGAACCCGGGTGGCAGAGGTTGCAGTAAGCTGAGATCACACCACTGTACTCCAGCCTGGGTGACAGAGTGAGACCCTGTCTTTGTGGGAGGTGGGGGAGCAGGGGGAGGGGGAAGAAAAAAAGAAAGATATATTGAATTCTCTCTTATATGACTTTTGTGAATGGCCAAAGTATCATTCTGTAGTCAGGAACAGGCTGACTTTTTGAGCAAGGGCTTCAAGCTGAACAGGAGAAAGAGACATAAGCATGAACAAGACCTATCTATCTCTGCAAGCAGAGGTCAGCCACTTGACGAAGGCAGTGCAAAGGGGATGGCTTTCTCTGGAAATCCTTTGCTTCAGCTACTCATCCTCCACCTCCTGCCAAGTCTAGGTTAGGTCCCCCTCAGCAGAGTGTCCTTCTCTGTTCTAGCACTCCCCACACTGTGTTGTCATTACCTGTATATGTCTGTGTTCCCAACTAGACTTCAAGCTCTATGAAGGCAAGGGCTGAACGTAGCCTGCTCACTATTGAATTACATTGCCTGACACATTGCTTTGCATGCAGTGAGGGTCAAGTAAATATTTGTTCAATATATAATGGAATGATTATGCATCAAACACCCCAACAGATAGCGACTCCTGTGAGAATCGTCCTCTTTAAATATGAGTTGGTGTCAGAAACAATGCCAAACCTCAAAAAAGAATATTGAAGAGTTCAAATGAGAAAATTTAAACACCCCAACAGATAGTGACTCCTGTCAGAATCGTCCTCTTTAAATACGAAGGTCAGTGTCAGAAACAACATCAAATACAAGAATAATGAAAAGTTCAAATGAAAAAATTTCAGTCTTAAAAAATGGACAAGATTTCATATACTCAGGCAAAAAGAGATAGAAATAAGAATCTGCTTATGTGTGAAAAGCAAATACAATTCCTGTTTCCTTTATCTTCTTACGATTGTACACCCTGTTCAACCATCTTTGGGCTTGCGATTACTGGGTAGTACACTGCTATTTCTTGAAGTGTCCATAAACACAAATAGCAGAGCTCGATTCCTGAAATGTGCTCCTGTTTGATAAGGCGGATTGGACTGGATCTTGTTCAGCCTTTAATCTACTTCCTTAAGCATCTGAGGATGTTCCAAACTCAAGGCTATTTCAGTACCTTTGTATTTGCAATGTATGATGCTTTAAAATGATAACTGTATTAACTTTCTATGGCCATTATAACAAATTGCTGCAAACCTAATGGCTTAAAACAATGTAAATTTATTATCTTATAGTTCTATTTATCAGATATTTGCCCAGATATTACTGGACAAAGATCAAGGTGTTAGCAGGGTACATTCTTTTCTGGAGGCTCTAGGAGACAGTCCATTTCCTTGCATGTTTCATCTGGAGAGGGGGGGCTGCTTTCATTGGCTTGTGCCCACCTTCCTTCAACGTCAAGACCATTAGGCTGAGTTCTTCCCATGCTACCATCTCTCTGGTTCTCTCTTTTCATTCCCCCTTCCACTTTCAAAGACCTTTGTGTGATTAAGCCCACCAAAATAATCCAGAATAAAAAGGCTTCTTATTTTAAGGCCAACTGTTTGGCAACCTTAACTCCATCTGCAACTTTAACCCACCTTTGCCATCTACCCTAATATATTCACAAATTCTGGGGAGTGGGATGTAGACATCTTTGGGAGTTGATATAGTTTGGATGTTTGACTACTCCAAATCTCATGCTGAAATGTAATCTCCAGTGTTGGAGGTAGGACCTCCTGGGAGGTGTTGGGTTATTGGGGTGGATCCCTCGTGAATGGCTTAGCGCCATCCCCTTGGTGATGAATGAATTCTCAGTCTATTAGTTCACACAAAAGGGGGTTGTTTAAAAGAGCCTGAGCCGGGCACGGTGGCTCACGCCTGTAATTCCAGCGCTCTGGGAGGCCGAGGTGGTTGGGTCAACTGAGGTCAGGAATTCGAGACCAGCCTGGCCAACATGGTGAAATTCCATCTCTACTACAAATACAAAAACTAGCTGGGTGTGGTGGCACACACCTGTAATCCCAGCTACTGGGGAGGCTGAGGCAGGAGAATCGCTTGAACCTGGGAGGTAGAGGTTGCAGTGAGCTGAGATCACACCATTGCATTCCAGCCTGGGTGACAAGAGCGAAACTCTGCCACACACACACACACACACACACACACACACACACACACACACACAAAAAAAAAAAAAAAGCCTAGCATCTCTCTTGCCACATGACATGCTGGCTCCTTTTCACCTTCTGCCATGATTGAAAGCTTCCTGAGGCCCTCACCAGAAGTAGATGCTGGCACCATGCTTCCTGTATAGCTTTAGAACCATGAGCCAAAATAAATCTCTTTTCTTAATAACTTACTCAGCCTCAGGCATTCCTTTAGAGCAATGCAAATGGAAGAACATGGGGCAATTGCTCTGCCTACCAAAATAAATGTACACACAATTATATATGCATACAAACTAGGAAATACAGTCATTTATATTTATCAGGATTCAAAATATCATGTCCCTATCCCAACTGTCTACTGTCTGTCCCCTCACTGCCCCTGAAAAAAAGAAAAAATATCCTAAGACGCAAACACTCAAACCACGGAATGAAATACTCTTGGAGATAAAAAAGTCAAATACTTCTTTTGCTATGTGGATTTAAGAGAAACATCTCCACAGTATCAGTTGTGTGGGAGTTTATGTGTAGGAATCTAACTGCTCATGAGTTATCTCCATGAAGTCCCGCTCACAGTATGAATAGACGGGATCCTGTTATAATCTGCTCACTGTTTGCCTTGCAGTTGTGCATATAAATTATGTCTAAACCCTTTTCTTCTTAATCATTCTTCTTTCAGAAATTTTGTTTATCTTTCTAATTTGATTAGACAAGGCTCTCCTATCCCCCACTGCTTTTTCAACAGCACAGAGATAGCAGGAGGATTGATCAGTGACTGGAGATCCGCAGGGGTGATAAGCTTTTCTGTATATTTACGTAGAAGGCAAAACACAGCAGAAGAGAAATATCAGATTCCAGATTTCATGTCCCATATGTCCCCATCCAACCCTGTATCATGCATTAAACAAATAAAAAGTAACAGAAGGGCCCAGCATGGTGGCTCCTGTCTATAATCCCAGCACTTTGGGAGATCAAGATGGGCAGATCACTTGAGTTCAGGAGTTCGAGACCAGCCTCGGCAACATGGTGAAACCCCATCTCTACAAAAATACAAAAATTAGCCAGGCGTAGTGGCGTGCACCTGTTGCCCCAGCTACTTGGGAGGCTGAGGTAGGAGGATTGCCTGAGCCCAGAAGGTAGAGTTTGCAGTGAGCTGAGATTGTGTCAATGCACTCCAGCCTGGGCAGCAGAGCCAGACCTTGTCTCAACAAAAAAAAAAAAAAAAAAAAAAAAAAGAGAGAGAGAGAGAGAGAGAATAAGTAACAGAACTAGCAGCATTTCATATTCCAGCTACCTTTTCCCCATTTACAAACTCCTGAGTTTGAAATATCTATTATATTTGGTTTTGAGTGAAACCAGAATCAATAACAAATTTGTTTTGCATTCATTCCTCAATATATTTACTGTGTGAATATGGATCAGCAGGGATGGTGTGAGACTGCCACACTCAAGCTGGGCATCTGTGCAATCCACATCAACACTTCCAATACTCTCAAGCAAGGCCAATAAATCATAAAGCTCATGTGCTACTGAATTCAGCACTCCACCACCGGCAAAATCAATGGAGATGCTTCCAGAATTTTCAGTTTTACAGCTTCTTGAACAAATCTTTTCCCCTATTCCCTCTGTTTGTCTGTCTGACTAAGGTTGAGGCATGGACACTGGGTTTGCCTCCTCTCCATCCACCTTCTCCGTCCCCTATTGAGAAATGGCCACATGGTTGAGGTCGATCTTGTAGTCAAGTCAATTGTGGTTTTTCCATCCCTATTCCCAGTGAGGCAACTTGTTGCACATCATTCCCCTGGCAACCAAGACTGGTTCAGTTTGGGTTGATTCGAGGCTAGCAGAAGTTTTTTGGGGCTTCTAGGTAAAGCGTCCTCATCCTTAAGTGAGAGTCTCAAAGAGTCATCTTTCCCCATCCGAAACAGATTCTAGAACTTCTGCAGGCATCTTGTTATCGATCTGATGAAGTAACTGTCCCAGAAGAATCACAGGGAGGTGGAGCTCCTTCCCTATCCCTGCACTCACCTCTCCAGTTATGCAGGAATATATGCATTATTCTTTTGTTTGTTTAATCCTGTTTGAGCTGGAGTTTTTTGTTATATTTCCTCATTCATTCTACAAATAATAACAACTGTCTGCTATGTACCAGGCACTGCTTTAAGCAATGTGGATTAAAAGAACAAAAAAGGTTCTTGCCTTCCAGTAGGAAGAGTTTAAAAAGCAAATAATTAATAAATCAGAAAACTCAACAAGAACAAGATAAAGAACTAGAGAGTGACAGGAGCTATTGGGGGAAAGATGAGAGTAGCTGACTGTAATTTTACATAGGGTGGTCAGGTTTCACCTCATTGAAAAATGTGATTTGGCTCACACTTGGAACCCCAGCACTTCGGGAGGCTGAGGCAGGAGGATTGCTTGAGCCTAGGAGTTCAAGACCAGCCTGGGAAACATAGCGATATCTTATCTCTACTGAAAAAAGAAAAAAAGAAATTACAGGCATGGTGGCACACACCTGTAGTCCTAGCTACTCAGGAGGCTGAGGCAGGAGGACCACTTGAGCCCAGGAGTTTGAGACGGCAGTGAGCTATGATTGAGCCACTGCACTCCAGCCTGGGCAACAAAGCAAGATCCTGTCTCAAAAAAAAAAAAAAAAAAAAAAAAGAAGTGTGTTTTGAGTAGACTTTTGAGTGACTGAGCATTTGTGGATATTTGGAGAAGAGTTTTCTAGGCAGAGGATACCACCAACACAAATTCCCTAAGTTGGGAGCTTGCTTGGGAATGTGACAGGAGAAAGGAGTGGTGGGAGTGAAGTGAGGGAGGGCAGGGGTTAACAGGGAGCCCTGTGGGTCTTTTAGCCCAGTGCAGAAGCATTTTGTTTGGCTTTGACTCTGATTCAAGTGGGGAACCACAGAAGGCTTTTGAGCAGAGTGAAAAAGATCACTCTAGCTACTGTGTTGGGAAAGGACTTTGGAACAGTAAAGGAAGGTGCAGGGAGCTGACTTAGAAGGCCACAGTCCCATGCCAGGCTGGAGATGCTGCAGCAGTGGTCCAGGGTGGTAGCGATGAAGGTGGTGAGCAGTGATTTGGATTCTGGATATGTTCTGAAGACAGAGCCAACAGGATTTCCTGAGTATAGGGGAATGTGGGAGAAAAGCAAGGAGTCAAGGATGACTCCAGCTGAAAGCAACCTAAATCATTAACTCTCAAATTTACCTGACTTGATTATCAGCTATTTACAACTCATGAATGTTACAAACCACAGAGAAGTCCAATCCAAACACAGGGTTCACATGCAAACCAGTAATTTGATATTGAGGGCTCTACATGTTCCATCAATCACATCCCTCTACTTAAAATATTTTCCTTGGCTGACTTTTAAGAATAAAGTTATTTTCCATAGTCTTTGAGAGTTAACTCAGGTAGGACCGAAGTGATGACCGTTCTGTCCTCTGCAGCAATGCCATTGCCCTTTATCCTTGTATGATGTGGTTTTCCTGTGTCTTCTGCTGCTGGATGTGATGATGATATCCCTCCTTTGTTGATGGACTCAGCATCTGTACATGGGATATTTTGACTCCAATTTTCCTGATGCATCATCCTAATTGTCTGGTAGTTACTGACTGTCACTTACCAACCGGTGTGAGATATTCTTCAGCTCTTCATCAGGAACAGAATTACAGCCTCTATCTTTAGAAATGATATATGCTGAGGATTATTCATGTTTGTAATTACAAATCTAGCAGAAGTGCAATTATTAAAAAAAACCCTTGGAAAGGACATTTTGTTGTATAACGCAGAACCTGCTGTTAGCCTCTTGTGCTGGTATTACTTTTGTTGCTGTAATTTCCACCTGCATTTCAGTTGTAATTTAACATTATCTGTCTTCTCTGTATCTTTCTACCTGATTGTAATCGTTAGGACTCCTGCCGTTTATTCTTAAATACTTTCTTGTCTGTTCTGAATTACTCGGCTATTTTCTATGATTATAACCTAAGAAACAGCTGCAGCAACTCTTGTTGCATTGTAAAAACTTCAGAGGGCTGCTTTATCTCTAGTTTAAAACCAGTGAAGGAAAGACTGGGGGGACCTTCGGAGGTCATTCACATAAAACCATCGTTTTAAGAATGAAGAAACTGAAGCTTTTGAGTGATTAACTAAGTTGCTCACGATCATTTACATTCTTATTGTTATGCTGTACTCTGGAGTAGCAAATATGGATATATATTCAGAGATAGGATCTTTTAAGTCCTAGCACCTTGCAATTTATGCTGATTAACCAACGACCTGCCTAACAGAGCTCAAGATGGGAAGGGAAGCGACACTAAATCCTTTTTTGAGCCAGACACTGCTAGGTGCTTTGTATCATGGACCATATTGATATGCACAATAACCTGATGAGGTAGGAATAATTATGCCAATTTCTCTCTCTCTCTCTCTCTCTCTCTCTCACATCCCCCGCCCCCCCCCCCCCCCCCACACACACACGCTGGAATTTTTGGGAGATTAAGCAACAGGCTCAAGAGCACACAGGTAGTAACTCTCAAATAGTAAGAACTGCTTGACTTTCCACCCTTTCTCTTTCTACCAAATCAGGAACAGAATAATGGATATCTTTCAAAGGGGTGAGATATGAGTATGAGCTACTTTTTTTTTTTTTTTTTTTTTGAGATGGAGTCTTGCTCTGTCGCCCAGGCTGGAGTGCAGTGGCGTGATCTCGGCTCACTGCAACCTCCCTCTCCTGGGTTCAAGGGATTCTCCTGCCTCAGCCTCCCAAGTAGCTGGGACTACAGGCACATGCCAACACACCCAGCTAATTTTTTGTATTTTTAGTAGAGTCAGGGTTTCACTGTGTTAGCCAGGATGGTCTCGATCTCCTGACCTCGTGATCTGCCCGCCTCGGCCTCCCAAAGTGCTGGGATTACAGGCATGAGCCACCGCACACGGCCAAGTATGAGCTACTTTTAAGGCAGTTGGAAGCCCAAAGAGCTTGGGAAACCATGAAGACTGGGCCTCACAACTGCAGTTTTCTCAGGCCTATGCAGCTGCCTCCATCCTTTTGCTCTGAGCAAACTGGACCTAGTTAAGCAATGTTGCCCAGCTGTTAAAAAAGGAAGCTCAAAACCAGGAGGTAGGATGCCAGATAATTTGTTTAAATTTTTGATCTATAAATCTTGACTCTTTGAGGTTGTTTTGAGCCTCATTGGTCCAAAGTGGCTCGATCTGACTGAGTAAGGGGTTGGAGGAGGAAGGAATTTAAAAACGAAAGATTGGTGGGAAAAGGATACTGCCTTAGGTTGTCTGTAGGTAAATAAGGGTTTGACTCTACAAAAACTCTCTTTCTGAAATAATCAAGAATGCTTCACATCAGAAGCATCAATTAAATGGCTGCCTTCTTTTTGTTAATTCTTTAGTCTTTAGGTATTTCTGCTGTTGCTGCAGAGGCAGAGAGATGGTGAAAGAATCAACCTCAGAAAATAGTATGGAGGTCAAGTGTCAGCTAAGAGGATCTACTGATTTTCTGATCTGTGGAGCTTTCTGAGTGAGTCTCCCTTGAATTGCAGGAGGGCATCCAATAGGAACCCCAGTATGCAACAATCTCAAGAGATAGCCTCTAGAACACCGGGATTAGCATTAATCCATGAAAATGAGGTGCTATAATGATGATGATGATGATGAGACTAGAACCTATAGTTACATGCATTGTGGGAAAGGTTTGAATTGAAAGGCTGAAGGAGGGAGTGGTTGTCTTCCAAGAGGGTATGATGGTCATGCTGAATGAAGAATGAAGTGAAAGAAGGCAGTGAAGATGCACTAAGACCGCAGGTCAGGTTCAGGTAGTAATTCCCAAGAGTTCAACCACATAATGATGCATTGAAGGATGTCTATTACAATCATAAGAAGCAGCAAAGTGGCTGAGTATAGTGGCTCATGCCTGTAATCCCAGCACTTTGGGAGGCCAAGGTGGGCAGATCACTTGAGGTCAGGAGTTCGAGACCAACCTGGCCAACATGGTGAAACCCCATCTCTACCAAAAATACAAAAACTAGCAGGGCATGGTGGTGCCCCGCCTGTAATCCCAGCTACTAGGGAGGCTGAGGCAGGAGAATCACTTGAACCTGGGAGGCGGATGTTGCATTGAGTTGAGATTGTGCCACTGCACTCCAGCCTGGGTAACAGAGTGAGACTCTGTCTCAAAGAAAAGAAAGAAGAAAAGAAACAGCAGAGTGTCCCATCTGTCCTGCGGGTCCTAAGGAAACTGATTAATGGCTTCAAAAGTTTATTTCTCAGCAAAATGAACTTGGTTAATTACAAATCCAGATTTTTTAGTCCAGCCCCCAAAAAGTCTGATTTTACCAATGAAAATAACCCCCAGGTAATTCCTGCAAGCAGCCTCACTGGAAACATCTGGGGTAGGTGACCCCAACTTCTGTCATTGTGAGTTTCTGTGTGCTACCTTTCTTTTTTGGTTTTTGTTTTTAATAAACAGGGTCTTGCTCTCTTGTCCAAGCTAGGGTGCAGTGGTGCAATTACAGCTCACTTCAGCCTTAAACTCCTGGGTTCAAGGAATCCTCCTGCATTGCTGGGATTATAGATGTGAGCCACTGTGTCAGGCTCTCTGTGTGTTCCTTCTAATAGTACTTCTAGAACATCTCTTATTTTTTTCTTTTCCAGCTCAGAGATTCTTAATTTGAGTTTCTGGGGCTCAATGAATAGGGCCCAGGGGATCTACAACCCCCCTGAAATTATATGCAGAATTTCACATATATATGAGCTATGTGCAGAGTCTCAAAGGAATCTATGGTTTCCAAAGGGTTTAGAACAATTGCTCCAACTGTTCTATTTATCTCCTTTCTGCCCTGACCCCCTGGAGCTGGTTCACGGCTTTTTATCATGGCCAGTCTTCCTGGCTTTAGTGGACAGTACTTTCTCTTTGACTTTGAAACTTTACATTTAACTATGAGACATAGCATGAAACTTTGGAAAGAGAGGTGATCACTTCTATGTTTCTATTAAAATTAATTTCCTTCGGAAGAATATGCCTGTGACAGTTTTCATAGAACACTGCTGTCCCCATTTTAATAAGAAACTTAAAAAAATTCATCCACGTCACCAATATTCTATTGTGTCTCTTTTCTCCCAGAAGCCGATCTCTTTGCTAAACCATCTTCAGCACAGCTCCAGTTGAAGTCCTTTGCTTGTCTGGGTCCTTTGTTGCCCTCCCGGTGCTCTGCTGTCCACAGAATATAGCCCTGACTCGGTAGCCTGGCATCTGTGCCCTTTGCAATCTGACTACCTCCTGCTGCTCTCCTAATTGTTCCATGTTCCAAGCTAACTGTGATCCTCGCCATTGCCCAAGCCCTGTCTGTGCCCTCTTCCCTCTGGGTCTACAGGGGATGCCCTCCCTCTCCTCTCCATCTGTCACCATGTACCCTTGTTCAAGGCTTTCATCCCATCTCTCCGTCAGCCAGAAATTTTCTCTTCTGTGAACATCAATTGTACTTGGTTCATACGGGTCTTATGGCATTTGTTACATATTGATTTTTGTTTGATTATGCATGATTTGTGTTTCTCTTTTTTCTTATTAGATTCCAAGACCTTTCATCACAGGGCCCTTGCTGATTTAACTGCGTATCTGGTCAATTGCCTGTCACAGTACCTAGCATACAAAAAGCCCTCAATAAAATCTGGTGAATGCGTTTAAAAACCTAGATAGGGCTATTTTAATTCAGAAAAATAAATCTGTTTGCCTTTTCACCTGGTAATCTAAGTTGGGCAGTTGCACGAGAACTGCATATAAACTGCATTCAACTCTTGATAAATTAGAAAAGTCATCTGATGGCTTCATTAAAACGTGGGCTTTAAAATTATTTATGATTTCATTTTTCATAACATCTTTGTGAGACTTGTAGTAGTGTAGTATTCCCCCCCCCCACCCTTTGGATGGTGATTTCACTGAGGTGAGAGGTTAAAGTGGGTCTTTCAAGGCCACAGAGCAGGC
The DNA here is from genome assembly GCF_028885655.2 of Pongo abelii. Taxonomy (NCBI): domain Eukaryota; kingdom Metazoa; phylum Chordata; class Mammalia; order Primates; family Hominidae; genus Pongo; species Pongo abelii. Next base: position 97,511,873 of record NC_071995.2, read on the forward strand.
AGGTAACAAAACTGGCCCTGGAACCTTGGCCTCCTGGGGCCACGTTAGCAGAGCGTAGCATTGATTGCACTAAGAATGGAATACAAATGTGTTCACACATTGCCAAATCCTGTGGGTCAAAAAGTTTGTTTTAGTGAAAGCGTCACAGATAATGCAGTATTTGAAATTTTCTCTTTTCACCAGTCAATTTTGGCATGCAGGCTCCTCTCTCTCTGTTCCCTAAATAAGGACACGTCTGTAGGTCTTGTCCTCAGCCCTGTCTGTCTGTGACCTTCTCCAGTATCCAGGACCCTCAGCGATCAATACCTGCCTCATGGTTTCAATGATCATCACTCTGCTGACTTACCTAATGTCTTTATCTATGGTGATGACCCCTGCCTGCTCTCCACCTCACATCTCTTGTGGTTTACCAGAAATTTCCACTTAGAATTCTGCCATCACTTCAAAATCCAGATATCTAAATCCAAACTCATCATCTGCTCTCTGAACAAACTTGCTCCTTTCTCAATCTACATTTTTCTACCATCATTCTCCTAATCATCCAAGTTCAAAATCATTGTTATCTTTAACTTCCTTTATTTTTTTAAGAGACAGCTTCTCATCCCATTGCCCATGCTGGAGTGAAGTGGTACGATCATGGCTCACTATAGTTTCAAACTCTGGGGCTCAAGTGATCCTCCTGCCTCAGCCTCCCAAGTAGCTAGGACTACAAGCACACATCTGTGCATTCAGTTATTTTTTTTTTTTTGAGACAGCATCTCACTCTGTTGCCCAGGCTGGAGTGCAGTGCTGTGATCTCGGCTCACTGCAACTTCTGCCTCCTGAGTTCAAACGATTCTCCTGCGTCAGCCTCCTGAGTAGCTGGGATTAGAGGTACCTGCCACCACACACAACTAATTTTTGTATTTGTAGTAGAGATGGGGTTTCACCATGTTGGCCAGGCTGGTCTTGAACTCCTGATCTCAAGTGATCTACCCACCCTGGCCTCCCAAAGTGCTGGGACTACAGGTGTGAGCCACTGCGCCAGGCCTAATTTTTAAATTTTTGTAGAAATGGGGTCTTATGTTGGCCAGGCTGGTCTTGAACTCCTAGCTTCAAGTGATCCTCCTGTCTTGGCCTCCCAAAGTGCTGAAATTACAGAAATGAGCCACTATGCCCGGCCTGTTATTTTCAGCTTTTTAATTGGCTTTGTCTTATTGATACTTCCTTCAAAATGTCTATCATGTCCATTGAGAATCTAGAGTGGTTTTGTTTGTTTGTTTGTTTTGCCAAGGATTACCTCTTTCTCTAGAGCCCTCCACCTCATGCACATTCCTTTCTTTCTATTTTCATTACCACATTGTGATCTAGGCCTTCTCTTCCTCTTCCTTAAATTTCATTGATGTTCATTTGATTACAGGATGAAATCTATAGTCTTCAACCTTGCATACAAAACCTCCCACAATCTGACTCGTTGATCTTTCCATCTTTCTAGTCTAATACTTGCCTGTAGTAATTTTTTTTTTTCCAATTCTTCTGTTCACTGTCCTGGAATGCATCTTCCATGGCCTTGCTTTGGTCCTCAGTTTAGTTCTTTTATTTTCCAGTCTACTCCTTTGGATACGTCTCATCTTCAAGGTCCAGCTCATGTTTCATCTTTTTGATATGACCATTCCTAAATATGTAAATCCATATTCTGAAGTTCTTGGCCCTTGTTGTCTACATCTTTGCTGCTCAAAGTGTCATTAAATGAGCAGCAGCATTGGCATCACCTGGAAGATGGTTAGAAATGAATCTTGGGGCTCTGCCTCAGACCTGCTGAATTCAAATCTGCATTTTAGCATGATCCTTAAAGTGATGCATGAAACAACTGTCTGTCCCATTTAGATACTTAGATAATACTCAATCCAAACAGCAACTTATGTACTTATCTGCACTCCTCAAGATCCTTGAAATCTGCAAACCTGTTTTATTTTTCTTTAGTATCTCTGAAACACAATTTCATGGTAAAGTAGGTGCTTACTAAATAGATTTTAGTGTCCTTCTCTTTCTTTTTCTATTTAAAGGAGGAAAAAACTCCCAAGACTCCTAGAAAGTGAGCATGAGCTGCTATAGTTTGAATGTAACCTCTTCAAAATTCAGGTATTGCCAATGAGATACTGTTAAGAAGTGAAGTCTTTAGGATGCAATTGAGCCATTAGGGCTCCTCCCTTGCAAATGGAACAAGGTCAGCAAACAAATAGGAGTGCTAAGGTAAATGACCGTAGAACAAAATGGTGTTTATGTAGCTTGACGGTACATGTAATTTCACAATTGCATTTTGTGTCTGAAAAACATATGAGGTTTTGCTAAGCTTAGTAGAGAAATGCCTGCTTTGTGGCAATGTTGTCCATTAGTTAACTAGAGAGAAATATGAGAACAGAAGATGTCACTATATTCTTCCACTAGCCTAGGTTCATAAAAGCTCTAAGACAACAAGTGTTATAGATGACTCCAGCATGCACTCATACTGTTACTTAACTTTCTTCATGGAAATGTGTCTTATTCTGTCAACAGACTAAAATAGGGGCAAGGACATGTATTATATAATTTTGTATATACTCGATAATGCTCAGGACATAGAGCTTCAGTTCCTTCCCTCTCTCCCTCCCTCCTGCCCACCTTTCCTTTCTTTATTCCTGCCTTTCATCATTTAAGTGTTTGTTGAGTGATTGAGATCAAATATTGAGACAGTGTATCTATAGTACAGAATATTCCATTCTAGTGCTATTATATATGCTGGGGATAAATCACACATTAAAATGAATGTCCTTCTCTTTATGGAACTTGCATTCCAGTGGAGCAAAAAGATAAACAAACGTAAGAGGAATTTATACTTAGAGCACGATAAGTGCTGCAGAAAAAGATTAGAGAAGAGGGCTTGGAATTGGGGAGGTATACTTTAAAATAAAAAGCCAGAGAAGACCACCTTTGAGAATGTAATTTAAGAAAAGACTTGAAGGAGGTAAATTATGTAGCTATCTGAGGGAAGAACATCCCAGAGAGTGGAACAGCAGGTACAGGGCTGAGGTGGGCATGAACAGGGAAGAGTAAGAACGGTCTTTTGGGTTTGAAGTAGAAGGAGCTTGCAGGAGAATGACAGGAGAGATGAGGTCAGATATTATGTCTTAATAGGATGTCTCTGGCTGCAATATTGAGAAAAGCCAGAAAGGGGACAAGGTGGAGGTGAGAAGATGAATTAGAAGGCCACTGCAATAATACAGACAGGAGATGGTGGTGGCTTAGACCAGGGAGGCAGCCGTGGAAGAGGTGAGAGGCAGTTAGATTTCTGCATATATTCCGAGAGTACAGCCAACAGGATTTGCTAAAAGATTGAATTTGGCGTATGAGAGACAGAGAGGCATCCAGGATCCAGGCATTTAAGATTTTTGGCCTGAGCAACTAGAAAGATGCAGCTGCCATCAAGTGAGATGGGGGAAGGCTGCGGTGGAGAAGTCTTTTTTAGGGAAGATTAGGAACTTAGCTTTGGCAATGTTGAGTTTGACATATCTTTTAGACAAGTGGAGATATTGAGGAGGCAGTTGAATATTTGTGGAATGAACGAATAAGCAGGATCTTAATCAAGTGTTTAACTCCCTTAAACATAAATCAACTTTTCGTCTACTTCCTCATAATGTGAAGCACTTTGGGATGTGACATTGGAAATCAGACTCTTCTGATCAAGGCCCAGGTCTGCCTGAATTCCAGGCCTAGAGATCTGACAATGTGCTGGCCATCTTCCCTTAAATGTTCTCTAGAGCCTCACCATGTCTAAAATGGAAAGCACTCTCTTTATTCCAAGCCTGGTCTCCTTCTTTGTGACTGTGGTGAGTGGGCACCACTAGGCATGTAAGCTGGCAGTCACACTTCATTCCTTCCATTTCCTCATCTCCATGTCTATTGGTCACCAAATCTTATCAACCCCACTTCCAAACCATCTCTAGAACCCATCTCCCCCCTCCGTCTTCATTGCTGCCTTTTTGGATTTATGCTCTCATTGTCTCTCACCTGGATTATATGTAAATCTTCTCCTACCTGGTTTCCCAGTCTCCAATCGATCCTTCACATAGCTCCCAGAGTGATTTTCTAAAATGTAAATGTGGCCATGTTACTCTTCTGCTTGAAACATTTCCAAAGGCTTTCTTCTGTCCATAAAACCCAAAACTTGAGTTTGGCCTGCAAGGATCATCATGATCTGGCTCCCGCTTATCTCTTAGATTTATTGTTCCCCCATCCCCCCATCACTCCTATCCATTGGCCAGATTATATTACCTGTAGTTAGTTAACTTATTCATTCAATTTTCAAATATAAATCGGATGCTTCATATGTTACAAGCACTATGCTAAGCTGTGGGGGATACAAAGCTAGACATTGAAAAAGCCTGAAATAAACCTCCTGGTTGTCTTCCTTCCTACTTAATTACAGTCGTCATACAGTAAGCTGTGGGGATACAATGCTGCATTGTATGCAGACTTGGTTCCTGCCCTCATGAAACTATACTTTCTCAATTTCCATGCCTTTGCTCTCTGAAACCCCTGCCTTGAATTTACCACCATCTGCTCCTCCCTCCACCTCACTGCCATGTCCTCCTTCTCCTACCAGCCACTTAAAGAATACCATCTCACCTTTTAAGAATCAGCTTACATCATTCCCTTGTATTAAGCTCTTTACTCTGTCTCCTTTTTTCTTCTAAAAATGTTTCCTCCCTCAAAAGATATCATTGAAAAACTTAATAGTTCTAGAAGTGAGGATATCTCTAAATACATTCCAGGTTCAGTTCAGAATATTGTCTTATCTTATACTAGAAGATCACAGCTCAAGGAATGGGATTTCCTTCTTTACCCCAAAAGGGAAAAAAGCCTCCTTTTCCTGGATTTTTCCCATGCTCCTTGGGCTCCACAAGTGGGATAAGCAATTGTTAACTTGCTGCAGAGTAAGTGAACCCAATTGCATTGGATTCACACACAGTGGATGCTCCAGGATTTTTTTTATTTTTATTTATTTTTTATTTATTTATTTTGAGATGGAGTCTTGCTCTGTTGCCCAGGCTGGAGTGCAGTGGCGTGATCTCGGTTCACTACAAGCTCTGCCTCCTGTGTTCACGCCATGCTCCTGCTTCAGTCTTCCGAGTAGCTGGGACTACAGGTGCCCACCACGTCCAGCTAATTTTTGTATTTTTAGTAGAGACGGGTTTTCACCATATTGGCCAGGCTGGTTTCAAACTCCTGACCTTGTGATCCACCTGCCTGGGCCTCCCAAAGTGCTGGGATTACAGGCGTGAGCTGCCGTGCCGGCCTTCAGGATTTTTAAATAGTAAAGCCTTAGGGGTGGTGAGCTGATTGGTAGGGGTGCTAGGAAAATTGTCTTAAAGCTAAGTTTGCATAGCTAGCTTACAATTTTCACTTAGATTAATACACATAGATTTATAGTAGCTTGTGGGGGACTGATAAAGATGTGGGTTAAAGATTCCTTTTAAAGCCATCCCTTAATGCTACCACTGTACAGAAAGATGGCAGAGTGACTGCCTTTATAGACACCTGCCCACACTTCCTAATCTGCCCTCAGTTGCAACTCCTAGAGAGTAGGCACACAGCTTAGGGTGGAAAATACATGGAAATTCAGCACTTGTAAATAGATGGGAGGTGGGTAATGAGGATGAGCGACAGAAGAAAAAACCTTCTATATTTGTCTGTTCTCACCACCTAAGGGGTTCTTCAGAAAACCAGTGAGCTTTATACTCAGGTTGAGAAATCCTTGTTACAGTCACTTTAATTGCAATCTCTATTTCTTCTCTCTTTTTCTTTCTCTCTCTGTGTCTCTACACCTCTCCCTCACCACTTTCTGGATATGCACACATATTTACATTCAGATGATTTTAGAAAGCTCCATTGGGGAATAACTATAAATTATGAATATGCAACAGCACTAAAACCAACTATTATAGTCAAAAATCCTGAAATAAACCTCCTGGTTCTCTTCCTTCCTACTTACTTACAGTCAGCACACAGCAATATATCTTAGAGTGAGGCTAAATGGATATCTGATACTCACTCGAATGTGATAGGCAGTCAACAACCCAGTTATCACTGTTGAATCATTTTAAGGACTACTTCCATGTCACTCTGGCTATGATAAAAGGCCATAGTCTCCAAATTGGTACAGCAGGATGAACCTTCCATGATGACTGGTAGCATGTGTTTGATTACACATATGTATACATACATGTACACACAATACACATACCTAAACATTATAACCAGATTAGTATATTCCTTTTGCATTGTACTGAATACTTTAAAATACTGTTTCATCAGTGATTGTCAGAGTTATAAAATCATTTGAATATATTAATAAGCTATAAACATTTTAATTTTAAAGGATAAAATATGCTGCACAAAAGAGCCAGTACAGCCACCGCTTATGTGTTTAATTTATTTAAAGAGATGCCTGTTCTGTTATTACTTCAAATATAGTTATATCTACATGTAAGTGATTTTAATTTGCCACAACATTTAGATGTATCAGTGAGACATTTCATAAATTAAAATTGTATCACGTAAGGAGACTATCTTGATTATGAAGCTTTATTAGGTGATGATTATAAGTGCCTTGTTTGATAATTATAATGGCTTAATGGCTCCTGTAGTTATACTTTATAATAAAAATTGCACATTTAATAATATGGAAAGAGATGGTACACAGTGAACTGACAAAAAAGTATTGATTCTGAACCTTTAAATTGGATTCCTATTGATCTGATGTATGAATATTTTATTGGTGTAAATGTTTTCAGGGTTGCCAGTTTCTATTACTACATGTTAGCAATTTTACTGGCTATGTATAACGGACAAATTAAATGCCAGGGTATGGGCATATCCAGCGCCCCACACTAATTATTTTGATTCACTTATCACTATACACTACTAGGGCCTTCCCTTTCTCTGTCCCATCTCTGTTCTGGAAGGTGAGCCACAGACTTCTGTACATGCCTCAGATACATGACAAGCCAGTGATGGGTGGTCTGGCTTGTTATCTGGTAGAGGCTGGGTGGGCGTGTGTCTCTTCCTGCTAAGGCCCACAGCCCCTTAGCTAAGACTTACACATCTGCTCCAAGGCCAGTCATTTGGGCCCGATTACCTAATGGATAATAACATGGGCTCTGGGATTAGGTAGAGCAAGATGGCTGAACAAAAGCTTCAACCAATTGTCCTCCCCACAGGAACACCAAACTGAACAACTATGCACACAAAAAACCACCTTCATAAAAACCAAAAATCAGCTTAGGTACCAGCTTGGCCACAGTGGAGTAGAGCACCAAGCAGGCTCTTGGGGTCCCTGATTCCTGGCCTAGCTCTTAGATGGCATTTCTGGACCTGCCCTGGGTCAGCACGGAGCCCACTGCCCTTCTGGGAGAGTCCCAGTCCTGCCAGCATTCATCACAAGCTGACTGAAGAGCTCTTGTGCCTTGAGTGAACACTGGTGGTACCCAGGAAGTACTCACCATGGACCCAGGGTAGTGGTGACCACAGGGAGAGACTCCTCTGTTTGTGGAAAGGTGAGGGAAGAGTAGAAGAACTTTGTGTTGAGGTATGTGTTCCAGCTCAGACACAATCGAGTAAGGCGCCAGGTATATTCCTAAGGTTTCTGACTGTAGGACCTGGCTCCTGGACAGCACCTCTGGACCCACCCAGGGTTGGGGGAATTCACTGCCCTGAAGGGAAGGACACAAGCCTGGCTGGCTTTGCCACGTGCTGATTGTAGAACCCTAGGGCTATGAGCAAACATAAGCAGTGGTTACCACAGGTGTTGGGTGAGACCCAATGCTGTGCTGGCTTCAGGTCTGACCTAGCACAATCCCAAGGGCAATGGCCACAAGGGTGCTTGTGTGATCCCACCCACAGTTCTAGGCAGCTCAGCACAGAGAGAGAGAGAGAGAGATGCCATTTGTCTGGGAGAAAGTAAGGGAAGAGAACAAGAGCCTATGTCTGGAAATCCAAAGAATTCTTCCAGATCTTATCCAAGACCACCAAGTACCTCTAAGAGACTGCAAGAGTCACAGTGTTACTAGACTCGAGGTGCCCCCTAATGCAGTTATGGCTACAGTGACCAAAAACTTAGATCACAACACTCGAGTCCCTTTGAATACCTGGAAAGCCCTTTCCAAGAAGAATGGGTACAAACGAGCCCAGACTTAGAAGACTACAATAAATATCTAGCTCTTCAATGCCCAGATACTGACAAACATCCATAAGCATCAAGACCATCCAGGAAAAACAATCTTACCAAACAAACTAAATAAGTCACCAGGGACCAATCCCAGAGAGACAGAGATATGTAACCTTTCAGACAGAGAATTCAAAATAACTGTTTTGAGGAAATGCAATGAAATTCAAGATAACATAGAGAAGGAATTCAGAATTCTATCAGATACATTTAACAAAGAGATTGGAATAATTAAAAAGAATCAAGCAGAAATTCTGGAGTTGAAAAATGCAACTAGCATACTGAAGAATGCATCAGAGTCTCTTGGCAGAATTGATCAAGTAGAAGAAAGAATTAGTGAGCTTGATGACAGGCTATTTGAAAATACACAGTCGGAGGAGACAAAAGACAAAAAGAATGAATAGGAATGAAGAATGCCTCCAAAATGTGGAAAATATCCTCAAAAGGGCAAGTGTAAGTGTTATTGGCCCTAAAGAGGAAGCACAAAGAGAAATAGGTGCAGGCAGTTTATTCAAAAAGATAATAACAGAGAACTTAACAAACCTAGAGAAAGATGTAAATTTCAAGTGTAAAAACACCAAGCAGATTTATCCCAAATAAGATTACCTCAAGACGTTTAATAATCAAACTCCCAAAGATCAAGGATGAAGAAAGGTTCCTAAAAGCAGCAAGAAGAGAAACAAATAACATAAACAGAGTTCCAATATGCCTGGTAGCAGACTTTTCAGTGGAAACCTTACAGGCCAGGAGAAACTGGCATGACATATTTAATGTGCTAAAGGAAAAAACCTTTTATCTTAGAATAGTATATCCAGCAAAAATATCCTTTAAATATGAAGGAGAAATAATAACTTTCCTGGACAAACAAAAGTTGACGGATTTCATCAACACCAGACCTGTCCTACAAAAAAATGCTAAAGGGAGTTTTCAATCTGAAAGAAAAGGACATTAATGAGAAATAAGAAAACATCTGAAGGTGCAAAAAACTCACAGGTAATGGCACATACAGAGAAAATCACAGAATATTATAACACTGTAATTGTAGGTTATAAACTATTTGTATCTTGAGTAGAAAGACTAAAAGATCAACCAATCAAAAATAATAATTACAGCCACTTCTCAAGAAATAGTACAATAAGATAGAAATAGAAACAACAAAAAGCTAAAAAGTATGCAGTGGGGGGGGGGGAATGAAGTTAAAGTGTACAGTTTTTATTAGTTTTCTCTTTGCTTGTTAGTCTATGCAATCAGTATTAAGTTGTCATCCATTTAAAATAATGGGTTATAAGATAGTATTTTCAAACCTCATGGTAACCTCAAATCAAAAATCATACAACAGAGAAAAAATATGCAAAAAATAAAAAGCAAGACATTAAAACATACCACCAGAGAAAACCACCTTTACCAAAAGGAAGAAAGAAAGAAAAGAAAGAAAGAAGGAAGGAAGAGAAGACCGCAAAACAACCAGGAAACAAATATCAAAATGGCAGGAGTAAGTCCTTACTTATCAATAATAACATTGAATGTAAATGAACTAAACTGTCCAATCAAAAGACAGAGAGTGGCTGAATGGATTAAAAAAACCAAGATTCAACAATCTGTTGCCTACAAGAAACCCGCTTCACCTATAAAGACACACATAGACTGAAAATAAAGGGATGGAAAAAATATACTATGCAAATGTAAACTGAAAAAGAGCAAGAATAGCTATACATATATCAGACAAAATAGATTTCAAGACAAAAACTATAAGAAGAGACAAAGAAGGTCCATATATGATGATAAAGGGGTTACTTCAGCAAGACGATGTAACAATTATACATATATATAATATATATAATATATATAATATATATAATATATTTAATATATTATATATAATATATAATATATATAATATATTATATATTATATATTATATATATAATATATTATATATAATATATATTATATAATATACATATTATATTATATATAATATATATATATAATATATATTTTCACCCAGTGCTAGAGCACTCAGGTATATAAAGCAAATATTACTAGAGCTAAAGAGAAAGATAGACCTGAATACAATAATAGCTGGAGGCTTCAACAGTTTTAGCATTGAACAAATGATCCAGACAGAAAATCAACAAAGAAATATCAGATGTAATCTGCAATACAGACCAAATGCCCTTAATAGATATTTACAGAACATTTCATCCAACAGCCTCAGAGTACGCATTTTTCTTCTCAGCACATAGATTATTCTCAAGGATAGACTGCATGTTAGGCCACAGAACAAGTCTAAAAAATTCACCAAAATTGAAATTATATCAGTATCTTTTCTGAACACAATGGAATAAAACTATAATAAATCAGTATCAAGAGGAATTTTGGAAAATATAAAAACACATGGAAATTAAACAGTATGCTCCTGAATGACCAGTGGGTCAATGAAGAGATTAAAAAGGAAATAAAAAAATTTCTTGAAGCAGGTAAATAATGGAAACACAACATACCAAAACCTACGGGATACAGCGAAGCCAGTACTAAAGGGAAGTTTATAGCTATAAGTGCCTACATCAAAAAAGAAGAAAATTTCAAATAAACAATGTAACAATACATCTTAAAGAACTAGAGAAGCAAGAGCAAACCAAACCCAAAATTAGTGGAAGAAAATAAATAAAGATCAGAGAAGAAATAAATAAAATTAAAATGGAGAAAACAATACAAAAGATCAATGAAACAAAAAGTTGGGTTTTTATTTTTCTTTTTTTTTTTTTTTCTGAGACAGAGTTTGGCTCTGTCACCCAGGGTGGAGTGCAGTGGCATGATCTCAGCTCACTGCAACCTGCACCTCCTGGGTTCAAGCAATTCTCATGTCTCAGCCTCCTGGGCAACTGGGATTACAGGTTTGCCAACATGCCTGGCTAATTTTTGTATTTTTTGTAGAGATGGGGTTTCACCACGTAGGCTAGGCTGGTCCCAAACTCCTGGCCTCAAGTGAGCCACCTGCTGTGGCCTCCCAAAGTGCTGGGATTACAGGGGTGAGCTACTGTGCTTGGCCAAAAAATTGATTTTCTTAAAAAGATAAACAAAATTTTTGTCAGTTGACAAGACTTAAATCTAAGACCTCAAGCTATGAAACTATTAAAAGCAAACATTGGGAAAACTCTCCAGGAAAGTGATTTCTTGAGTAATACCTTACAAGCACAGGCAACCAAAGCAAAAATGGACAGATGGGATCACATCAAGTTAAAAAGCTTCTGCATAGTAAAAGAAACAATAAAGTGAAGAGACAGCCCATTTAATGGGAGAAAATATTTGCAAACGATCCACCTGACAAAGGATTAATAACCAGAATGTATAAGGAACCCAAGAAACTCTATAGGAAAAAAATCTAGGCCAGGTGTGGTGGCTCATGCCTGTAATCCTAGCACTTCGGGAGGCCGAGGCAGGTGAATCACCTGAGGTCGGGAGATCAAGACCAGCCTGACCAACATGGAGAAACCCTGTCTCTACTAAAAATACAAAATTAGCTAGCTGGGTATGGTGGCCCATGCCTGTAATCCAGATCTTCGGGAGGCTGAGGCAAGAGAATTGCTTGAACCTGGGAGGTGGAGGTTGCGGTGGGTTGAGATCGTGCCATTGCACTCCAGCCTGGGCAATAAAAGTGAAACTCCATCTCAAAAAAAAAATCTAATAATCCCATTAAAAACTGGGTGAAAGGTCTGAACAGACATTTCTCAAAAGACATACAAATGACAAACAGGCATATGAAAAGGTGCTCAACATCACTGATCATCAGAGAAATGCAAATCAAAACTGCAATGAGATATTATTTCATCCCAGTTAAAAAGGCTTTTATTCAAAAGACAGGCAATAACAAATGCTGGTGAGGATGTGGAGAAAAGGGAACTCTCGTACACTGTTGGTGGGAATGTAAGTTGGTACGACCACTATGGAGAACAGTTTGGCGGTTCCTTAAAAAATTAAAATTGAACTATCATGTGATCCAGTAATCCCACTGCTAGGTATATACCCGAAAGAAAGGAAATCAGTATACTGAAGACATATCTTATCTCTGTACTCCCATATTTGTTGCAGCACTGTTCACAATGGCCAAGATTTGGAAGCAACCCAAATGTTCATCAACAGATGAATGGATAAAGAAAATATGGTACATGTATGCAATGGAGTGCTATTCAGCCATAAAAAGGAATTAGTTCTTGTCATTGTCAACAACATGGATGGAACACGAGGTCATTATGTTAAGTGAAATAAAACAGGCACAAAAAGACAAACTTCACATGTCCTCACTTATTTGTGAAAGCTAAAAATTAAAACAATTGAACACATGAAGATAGAGAGTAGAATGATGGTTACCAGGGGCTGGGAAGGGTATTGAGGGTGCAGGGAAGGGATGGTGAGACAGTGGGGATGGTTAATAAGTACAAAAATATAGTTAGATATTTAGAATTAATAAGATCTAGTATTTGATAGCACAACAGGGTAACTATAGTCAACAATAATTTATTGTACATTTAAAAATAAGTAAAAGAGTATACTTGGATCATTTGTAACACAAAGAAAGGATAAATACTTGAGGTGATGCATACCTATTTGCCCATGCAATAATGCCTGTATCATGCCTGTATCAAAACATCTCATGTACCCCATAAATATATACACCTACTACATACCTACACAAATAAAAAAAAAAAACCCTGGACTCTGGGGTCAGATTCATTCAATTCAAATAATATTTATTGAGAGCCAAATAGCAGACATTGTTCCAGGTGCTAGGAACAGAATCGTGATCCTGGCTTCATGGACTTCCATTCTCATGATTGCCTAGGTTCAAATCCTAACTCTACCTCATAACCGTGGGAAATGTGTTTTACTGTCTGAACTTATCTCTTAATTTGTACCAGATTCATGTTTGTTGCAAGAATTTACAGAGGCAATGTACATAAAGCATCCAATATCGTGCCTAGCTCATTGCAAGTGTCACTTATTTCTATTTTTGGGTGAAAGTCTGATGCAAGCCATATTCATGCCATAAATCTAATTGGATGTGAATATGATCTACTAGTTGAAATGACTCTGATTTCTATGCTTTTTAATCTAGTCTGAGCAGCATTTATGATACAGTAATGGCCAAAAGACAATGAAAACACTATTATTTATCTTTATAAGACAATCCTAAGCCAAAAGAACAAAGCTGGAGGCATCACGCTACCTGACTTCAAACTATACTACAAGGCTACAGTAACCCAAACAGCATGGTAGTGGTACCAAAACAGAGATAGAGACCAATGGAACAGAACAGAGCCCTCAGAAATAATACCACACATCTACAACCATCTGATCTTTGACAAACCTGACAAAAACAAGAAATGGGGAAAGGATTCCCTATTTAATAAATGGTGCTGGGAAAACTGGCTAGCCATATGTAGAAAGCTGAAACTGGATCCCTTCCTTACACCTTATACAAAAATTAATTCAAGATGGATTAAAGACTTAAATGTTAGACCTAAAACCATAACAACCCTAGAAGAAAACCTAGGCAATACCATTCAGGACACAGGTATGGGCAAGGACTTCATGTCTAAAAAACCAAAAGCAATGGCAACAAAAGCCAAAATTGACAAATAGGATCTAATTAAACTAAAGAGCTTCTGCATGGCAAAAGAAATTACCATCAGAGTGAACAGGCAACCTACAGAATGGGAGAAAATTTTTGCAATCTACTCATCTGACAAAGGGCTAATATCCAGAATCTACAATGAACTCAAACAAACTTACAAGAAAAAAACAAACAACCCCATCAAAAAGTGGGCAAAGGATGTGAACAGACACTTCTCAAAAGAAGACATTTATGCAGCCAACAGACACATGAAAAAATGCTCATCATCACTGGCCATCAGAGAAATGCAAATCAAAACCACAATGAGATACCATCTCACACCAGTTAGAATGGCGATCATTAAAAAAATCAGGAAACAACAGGTGCTGGAGAGGCTGTGGAGAAATAGGAACACTTTTACACTGTTGGTGGGACTGTAAACTAGTTCAACCATTGTGAAAGACAGTGTGGCGATTCCTCAAGGATCTAGAACTAGAAATACCATTTGACCCAGCCATCCCATTACTGGGTATATGCCCAAAGGATTATAAATCATGCTGCTATAAAGACACATGCACATGTATGTGTATTGTGGCACTATTCACAATAGCAAAGACTTGGAACCAACCCAAATGTCCAACAATGATAGACTGGATTAAGAAAATGTGGCACATATACACCATGGAATACTATGCAGCCATGAGTTCATGTCCTTTGTAGGGACATAGACGAAGCTGGAAACCATCATTCTCAGCAAACTATCGCAAGGACAAAAACCAAACACCGCATGTTCTCACTCACAGGTGGGAACTGAACAATGAGAACACTTGGACACAGGAAGGGGAACATCACACACCGTGGCCTGTCGTGGGGTGGGGGGAGGGGGGAGGGATAGCATTAGGAGATATACCTAATGTAAATGACAAGTTAATGGGTGTAGCACACCAACATGGCACATGTATACATATGTAACAAACCTGCACGTTGTGCACATGTACCCTAGAACTTAAAGTATAATAATACAAAAAAATGTAGTCAATGGTGGTGAGTCATAGGAGGGATGCCAAATGTGGAATCACCACAGATGCCAGTCAAGGTTCAATGTGACCAGCTGTTCAGGGTGCTTTGACAATCCAAAGCCTTGAAACTACCTAAAGGCTCCTTCTGAGTCAAATATTAAAAAAATGGATCCCAAATGACTCATAATATGATTTCTCCCAGATGCTCTTTCTGATAACTTTGTTTCCAACGCTGATATCTGATGCTCTCCTAATTACTTTGGACCACTTTCTTCCCGGAAGACTCTATATGGCTTTTATCATTGAGCAGCTGCTTTGCAATGAAGATGGGAAAAGACTTCCACTATCTTCTGTTATGATCTAAGGCCCTCAATGATGTACCCATTGCCTCCGTGTATCTTCCTGGGACGGCCTTTCTGAGGCTTTGGCTGGTACCTTAATTTCTTGTGGAATATACATACTGTGTTCTGGTGCTGTGATGTCTGGATATGTTGAGGTATTGACCATACCCTGGCCGATGGTTTTCCTTTTGTTTATATGGAGAGAGTCCCTGCTCTGGCAAAGGAAGAGATGAAGGGAAGGGAGGGTAGAAGAGGGGAGGGGAGGGGAGAGGAGGGGAGGGGAGGGGAGAGGAGGGGAGAGGAAGGGAGAGGAGGGGAGGGTAGGGAACAATTTACTGTGCCTTTTTAAAAAGAGATCAGCCAATACAAAGGTAGATTTTGGAGACAGACAAATCTAAAAAAAAAAAAAGAAATGAAGGCTCCAAATTGATCACCTAAATCATACAGTCCTTTATCAAAATGCGTGGAAGCCTGTCTAGGCTGGAGGTTGGCTAACAGCATACACTCAGCTGACCCAGGGAGTACTGATTTATTTTCCTATGTTAGAAGTTAGGCCTCATCTGAAAGGCAGAGAGAAGGGCATCATCACACTCTATGCCCTATGGACTGGGATTGGGGTGGGCACTGGAGACTATTCAAGAGGGCATTTTTGGGAAAATAGGAAGAAAGCTCATGGTGGAAGACAGGGGAAGTACCAGTAGAAGCCGCATTCTGACAACATTCCACAAGGAGAGAAGCTAATTAAAAATGGGAACCTGACATAGGCCAACTAAATGAGTATCTCTGGGGCTGGGATCTGGCAGTGATCTTTCATAAAAAAAACTCCCCTAGATAATTCTAACATAGCCAGAGGTAAAAACAACAACAACAAAAAACCCCACTACTGCTCCAGACTAGTAGTTCTCAAAGTGTAATTCGCAGACCAGCACACGTGGGTATTTGTAGAAGTGCAAATTAACAGGACCCCCCACCACCCCAGATCTACTGAAACAGAAACTCTGAGGGTGAGACTCAGGAATCTGTGTCTTAACAAGCTCTCCAGTGATTCTGATGCTTGCTCAAGTTGAGAACTACTGCTCTAGATAAGTCATACCAGATCAAAAAAACAAAAACCAAAAAAATTAGGAAGGTCAGGAAGGCAGGCAGGTTAAAATGGATCAGGGTGGAAGTCTGCTGTGGTTCCCTTTTGTACTTTAGAGAAGAATGAAAAATGCACATTGCTCACTTCTATCCAGCTTTGGAGAGGGGAAGGTATCTAACCCTTTACCTTTATCTCTCTTAAAGCTCCTTCCTAGGAGCCATTAAATGACAGAGGCCTCTTGGTTCCAAGTGGGTTTTAGGATTTTTAAATAAAATGCAGAGACTAATAATGAAATTTGTTGGACCATCAGAAAGGACAGCAGCTGGCCCTTGTGCCTGGGAGGGAGGGAGGGTAAGGGCTTTCCAGACCAGGAAAAAATAAGAATAAAAAGAAAACAAAATGATTAAAACTGAACTTTGCTTTACTTTTCCCTTTTATTTCATGAAAGCAGTGTTTGGGCACAGTAGATATATGTTAATAAAATTGAATAATGTCCCTTGCACTAAGTTTTCAGTACAAGATGAAAACTGCATAAGAACATGTTCTAATGATGCGTTGGTTTTCTCACAGTAACATCCAGCCCCCAGAACATTCTCTGGCAGCACCCACACTCTCCTGTCCTAGTGAATAAACCTGGAACAAAGCTGAAAATCTGAGGAGCTGCCGCCTGGATGGGGAAGGATATGCTTGTGAAATGTAGCTTGGCTCTGTTGCTGACTTAGATGGGAGTACAGGAAAGTCATTACCTTCTCTGGCCCTCAATTTTCTCAAGTAGGAAATGACAGAAACCACCCAAATGAACTGAAATGTCAAAGTGATCTCCACAGGCCCAGGAAGAGGGCCAGGTGCCATAGCCAAACAGGATAGCAGAAAATCGCACAGGCTCATGGTGTCACATTCCGGTAAATGGGCATGATGAAATTTAACTAAGCTGAAAAACTGAGTTTAGTGATCAAATGTGGGCCAAACATTCTATGGGCATTTTTGTTGTTGCTTATTTTAATTGTCTTTTCCTCCTCATACTCGCATGCTGTGCAAAAATTATATAATTATATAAAAAACATGAATTATATAAGTAAAGAACCCCAACCAAATCTCAATTGATTTCGTGAAAAAGAAATATCTTTTTTTTTTGCTTACTTTTAAGTTCTTTTTATCAGAAAACAAATACCACATGGGATCATTATTTTAAATACAAGCTGCATTTATGAGAAAGTGTCTAGTAAACCTTCTGGGGCTGTAAATTAGCTGCTAATTTTGTTTGACTAAAGGCTGTAAAATGCATTTCTGGGAATTATTGTGCACAGAGAACATCCTCCTAATACTTCAGTGGGCTTGAACAGAGAAATGGAATCCTACTCAGTATACCTGTTACTAAACTGAGGCTACTCCACGACCCAGGCTCATTTTATCTAACGACATAGCCAGCTTTTCTGGATTTATGAAAGATGAGATTTTGGGAAAGAACATGAGAAACAATGAGTCATTCACAGACACATAAGTAGAGCTTTGAAATTGGTGTTCAGACCATCTAATCTTCACATTTCCTCCTTTGTTCAATCTCATTCCAGTCTCTGAAATTTTCCAAGGGCCTATTTATTACTCTGTTCTATTCACTTACTGCTATGTTCAGTTACTGCCCCCTGTTTTTCTAAAGGAGTTTTGCTTTCAAGACTGGGGACAACTCTTCTCAATATGTATTTACATTTTTCATTTCCTTATACAAGTTCCACCATTTCTTTTTTTCTTCACGATAGTTTTCTTTAACCAATTTATTCATTTTTTTCATTTGTTATATTTTCATGTTTTTTATTCTGGTCCTTATTTTCCTCCACGACACCTCTTCTTATCCTTGATGTTGTTCTCTAGAATGCTGTTAGATTTGCTACCTGTCTCTTTCAAAATTTACCTGGGCAATGGGAGCACACAAAGGGCCATGCAGACTTGCCAAAATTAGGCTGGTTTGGCCTAGCATAGTACCTGGCACACAGCAGGCATTCAGTCAATATCTGTTCAATGACTGTCTGGATGAATGAAAATAGAAATGATATCAGTATTTTTTGGCAATAATCTTAAGCAAAATTATAAACTAATAACTTCCACTTCTTTAAATGTGTGTCAACTTTTCTGTACTGATTGGAAAAACATCTAGTTCATGTGGATCAAAATTGAGTCTATATGCTATGTAGGGCAAAGGCATGCCCGGATTTTAACATCTCATCCCCAGTGACTCTAATGGTGCCTGGCACAGAGGAGATGTCCAATAAGTTTATATGAAATGGCTTAGAATGGACTACCTTCCCCATGCGACTAATGATCCGTTACTACTTCCTGAAAGGTTAGCCATTATTGATATACCACTTCTAGATGCTGTGACAAATAGCACAGCTCAGCAGCAAAAGTACTTTTTAAAGTCTATGGGCCTCCACAGGTTGAGTTTGAAAAGGATCTGTTAATCCTCTGAAATTACATGTGATTTATGGGGAGAAAGTTTACAAAATTATTAGTATTCTTGAAGGGGAATATGACCTCCACCCACCCCAAATTTCAGAACCACAGTGGATAATGAAAGTTTCTATGCTGTAAGAGCGACTAGGAAGTCCTGAAAAACAGGGAATTTAGTCAGGAGACTTGAGTTGAAATCATAACTCTGTCCCTTGCTGGCTGGGTGACCTTGGCCAAGTTTTAAACTCTTTCTCATCTTCAGTTTCCTTATTATGACATGGTGAGGTTAATGACAAGTCTCTAGACATAGTGGTTAAATTTCAACTTGAACCCAAATTTTTCTGGCTCTAAAGCCCGGGCTCTTAACATCTATCATCCTACATTAATTAAATGAGATAACTGATGTGAAAATGCCTGATGTAAATATTTGTTAAAGCAACAACAAAAAATGTCATTTGTCAAAGTAAAAAACAAAGTATTTTTTAAAGTAACAACAAAAGAGACAGATAACCACAAAGAAAAGGCCACTTTAGAAATTCCCTTTGACCTATTAAAGAATGTTCAAGTTCAAAATATGTTTGTCATTATGATTAAAAACCCAACCCCAAAACTCGGGGGAAGACGGTATAATCTGTTAGTTTGGATATGTTACAGACTAAGGGGATTCTTTGGAATACCCTCTGTCTAGAGTGAGCTTATGACATGGTATGGATAACTAGACTCACCTAACATTCAAATGAAGGGCTGTGTGTCTTCTATACTTTGTAGACAGAGGTGGTAGATCATCTGCTTTTAAATATAGAGGGCTCCCATTCTGCTAGGATCCAGAGGGAATGAGGGTCCTATGTTACAGTTGTCCCTCTGCCTGCACAAAAGGCTGAAGAACAATCCATCATGGAGCACAGGAGATCCAGCTGTTATCCATTTCCAGAAGAGGAGTGAATAGTGGCTTAACAGAGAGGACGCTTGCCTGGCTCTCTTTGGAAATTTCACAGTAGTGAGGCCAGGTGCGGTGGCTCACACCTGTAATCCTGGCACTCTGGGAGGCTGAGGCGGGTGGATCACTTGAGGTCAGGAGTTCAAGACCAGCCTGGCCAACACGGTCAAACCCCGTCTCTACTGAAAATACAAAAATTAGCCAGGCTTGGTGGCGTGCACCTGTAATCCCAGCTACTAGGGAGGCTGAGGCAAGAGAATTGCTTGAACCCAGGAGACAGAGGTTGCAGTGAGCTGAGATTGTGCCACTGCACTCCAGCCTGGGCAACACATCGAGACTCTGTCTCAAACAAACAAACAAAAAATTTCACAGTAGTTATGAACAGATAATATGCTCAGGTATTAGCTGTTTCATTGCATTGTTCTGACAAGCGACAGGAATTAGGTTTGCTAATGTTGGAAGAAAAATCTCACTTGTTGCTTTTAACTTAAACCTCTTATGGTTTTGAGATAGGTTTATTCACTGGGCTGGAGAATGAAGGATTTATCTGTATTAGTCGGATTTGATCAGTTTTCAAGTAGCTACTCAGTGTCAGGCCCATACATTATCTCGTTTAACTCTCTTAACACCATGGTAGGGTTGACTGTATCATAATCTCCATTTATCAGATAAGGAAACAAAGATTCAGAGAAGTCACCAAGTTGAGATCATTGCCCAGCTGCACACAGCTAGTGAGTGGTGAAGCTGAGACACAAACTCAGGGCTTCCGACGCCACTTTCTATTACGCTTTACTATGCTGTGCATTCGTGTAAAAGCATGATATTTTTAAAATGGCATTCTGGCTGCCAGAAGGATATCAAATCAAGTACTAAAGACAATATTATTAGAAATGGAAATCTGGACTCACCAAGAAATGTCTTTAGTTCTATATAATAGGAAGACTGGTATTTTGCTTGATATGGGTGTTTCAATATCATCTGCTCCTAAAATGCAGTCTAGACACCTCTTGTGACCTGCTCAGGTGATACTAATGAAGTTTGGGTCATTTTTAGCATTTACAGAGAACAGCATAAGAGTGCTGTGTGTTCAATACTATTGCAAACTTATGGGATAAACTGGATT
Organism: Pongo abelii; assembly: GCF_028885655.2. Classification (NCBI taxonomy): domain Eukaryota; kingdom Metazoa; phylum Chordata; class Mammalia; order Primates; family Hominidae; genus Pongo; species Pongo abelii. The sequence continues at coordinate 97,532,675 of NC_071995.2, forward strand.
TTCTTGCTTCACTTTATAAAGCTAATGCCTGATTATGAATACAAGTTTAAAACAAACCTCAAAATTTCTTGGCACCCACTCTTTGTGGTTGGTAACATGGACATCTGTATAAAATACTCAAGACCTTCATAGGGCAAAAGTGAGTGGGAAATTAACTTTTGTTGGGTATATAATTGTCACTAGCCATGTTCAAATACTTTTTCTCTAAATCCTTTACAAAGATCTTGTAAGTTGGGTATTATTACATTCAGTTTAGACTAAACGAAATGCAAAAAATAAAAAATAAAATAAAATAAATAAAGAAAGAAAATAGACTCACAAGGTAAAGATGCATACTTGAGACATAACAAAATTAAATTTCATTCTATGATGCTGCCACATAGCAGATGATACAAGCAGTGCAGAATACCCATAAACATTATATTTTAAGGTATTTCCACCTGTATCTTTCTTGGGGCAGGTAAATGCAACTCACTATAAACCAGTTACAGGTCCTCCTTTATCTGAGGTTTTGCTTTCTGAAGTTTCAGTTACCTGCAGTCAACCATGGTCTAAAAATATTAAGTGAAAAATTCCAGAAATAAACAGTTTATTAAGTTTTAAAATGGATGTCCTTCTGAGTTGCGTGATGAAATCTCATGCCATCCTGCTCCATCCCTCCAGGGATGTGAGTCATCCCTTTGTCTAGTGTATCCATGCTGTCTGCCCTTAGTCAGCCTTCTTGGTTGTCGGATTGATTGGTACAATGGACACAAGGTATTACCGTGCTTGTGTCTAAGTAACCTGTGTTTTACTATTATTACAGTCTATTGTTATAGTTTCTATTTTACTATAAGTTATTGTTGGTAATCTCTTACTGTGCTTAGCTGATAAATTAAACTTTATTATAGATATCTATCTATATCTATCACGGATATATCTATAGATACATATCGCAGGCATGTATCTATAGATACATATCGCAGGCAAGTATCAATAGATACATATCGCAGGCATGTATCTATAGATACATATCGCAGGCATGTATCTATAGATACATATCGCAGGCATGTATCTATAGATACATATCGCAGGCATGTATCTATAGATACATATGGCAGGCATGTATCTATAGATACATATGGCAGGCATGTATCTATAGATACATATCGCAGGCATGTATCTATAGATACATATCGCAGGCATGTATCTATAGATACATATCGCAGGCATGTATCTATAGATACATATCGCACGTATGTATCTATAGATATATCGGTATATATATGAAAAAACAGTACATATAGGGTTTGGTACTAACCACAGTTTCAGGCATCCACTGGGTGGGGATGGGGGTCTTAGAACACATCCCTTGTGGATAAGAGGGGACTACTATATAGAAAGTCAGAGTTAGAGAGCCTTTGTAGGTTATGTAGTTCAATCTTTTGTTTTGCTGGTAAGGAGAAGAATACACCTTAATTTTGAGTTCTTAACTCAGAAAAGTTAAGAAACTTGTCTAAGGTCACAGAGCTAGTGGCAGAGCAAGCCAAGCATCAATGTCTCCAAAATCCATCTCAGTGTTGTTTGTGTTATATCAGAATGAGTGACAGTTAAGATAAGAACATGAGTCTTACAGCTCCACTATCCATGTTCAAATTCTTGCTGAATGATTGGGGAAACTTACCCAACCTCTCTGGACCTCAGGTTATTCACATGCAATATGAATATAACAGTACTTGATAGAGCCAATTAAATGAGTTAATACTTGCAAAATGCTGAGATCAGTGCTTGCCCCATAATGAATACTCAATAGGTATTTAGATATTTTTAGTCTTATCTTTCTTCCCAAGCCCAGCCTAGTGTAGAAACTTCTGGAATGGTTGAATTGAAGGAGAAATAGTATAAACAGTATAAAAACGTAAACTTTTTAAAAAGAGAATCATGAAGTAGTGCTTCTGTAGAGATTAGGGGATGGCAAACAACCCATGGTGTCAATTCACAAGATGCAACACTTAAGAATCCAAGAGGGCTGCATGAGATGAGTCCAGGTAGGCCTCGTAGACAAATCTTAGATGGAGTTAACTCAGGAAGCCAAGGAGTATGAGCCAGTAGTCATCCTGAGCCAGGATAATAATTTTTCTTTCTGTCTGCCTTCCTGCCTTCTTGTCTCCTTGCCTACCTTCCTTCCTTCCAGCTTTCCCTCCCTCCTTTCCTTCCTTCCCTATCTCCCTCCTTCCCTTCCTTTCCTACCTCCCTCCCTTCTTTCTTCTTCCCTTTCCTCCTTCTTTCCTCCCTTCATTCTTCCTTCTTTCCTTTCTTCCTCCCTCTCTCCTTCCCTTCTTCCTTGTTTCCTTCCTCCCTCCCTCCCCTCCCTTCCTTCTTTACTTTTCCTTCCTTCCTTCCTTTCTTTCCTTCCTTCTTCCTCCCTCTCTCCCTCCTTCCCTGCTTCCCTCCCTCCTACCTTCTTCCCTTTCCTCTTTCCTTCCTCTCTTCTTCTTTCTTCCCTCTTTTCCTTCCCTGCCTCCCACCTTCCTCCCTTTCCTCTTCCTTCCTCTCTTTCTTCCTTCTTTCCTTCCTCCCTCCCATCTCCTTCCTTCCCTCTTTCCTTCTTTCCTCCCTCCCTCCCTTCCTTTTTTCTCTACCTCCCTCCCTCCTTCCTTCTTCCTTTTCCTCCTTCTTTCCTTTCCTTTCTCCTTCCTTCCCTCCCTCCCTTCCTGCCTTCCACCCTTCCTACCTTCCTGCCTTCCTGCCTGATTTCCTTTCTTCCCTCCCCCTTCCTTCTTTCTTGCCTTCCTGCCTTGCAGTCACCGAATGTTTTTTGAGTGACTATGATGCGCCAAGCCCTGGTATAAGGGTACACAAAATAAAGTCTCTACCCTCAGGAGCTTACTTCCTAGTGGGGGAGACAGATAACAAACAAAGACACAGATAGGTAATATACTATTATGTGGTGAAAAGTGCTATGAAGGGAAAGTCACAGGGAGCATTTTTGTTTGTTTTTTTGTTGTTTTATGTAGAATGGTCACAGGTGCCTCTCTGAGGAGCCCTTGGAGCAGACACCTGAATGAAGTGAAGCCATATGCCTGGAGAACAAATATTGAGACTGAGATAAGAGTGAACACACACCTGCAGTGAGAGAGAGAGAGCTGGGTGTGATTTGCAGACCCACAGGAAGGCAGTGTGGTTGGGCGGAGGGAGCAGGGAATGCAGGCAGGGGCCAGATCACCCAGTATTTGTAAACTGAGGCATGGACTGAATGCTAGGGCAGCTTCATTCATCCACCAAACCACGTGCTGAGTAATCTACCCCAATTCCAAAGCATGAACTTGACAACTGCTTCTTCATAGTAATAGATGAAGGATAAAAAAATTTAAAAAGCATATAGATGAGCCAACTTTTATGTGCTTAAAGTGAAAACAATCATGTCTATAAGACAAAAGAAGGAAAGACATTTGACATGCTCCATGTACCTGAGATTCATCTCGTGTTAATAAAATGTTGAACATATTACACTATTGGCCGGTGTTTAGTTTCAGCTGAGGAACTAATTCCTAAAGCTGCAGCCTGGGGGATGGGGAGATAGGGTGGACACTGGGACAGGGCATGGAGGAATTCAGATGGTATTTACCCCAGAAATATTTCCTGAAACTGGGAATGCTGAGTCAAGCCTAGCCATGCTAGAGGGCCTTGGAAAGGCAGTTACTAGAATCTCCTTGATTTTTTCCCAATTTCAGAAGAAGCAACAAGAAGAACGTGTCTTGGCTAATCCTTCTAGTGAAAGATATTCACTTTTATAATACGGTGCTTGTCTACACAGAGGTTTCTGAGTCAAAGGAAGAGAACGTACAAAATAGACCGAAAGAAGAGCCTGCCTAGTTGCTCTTTTTCTTTTGTAATTACAAAGATCCTGACTGTTTATGCCCACTCAACTGCAGGTGCTGGGAGAGGAGAGGCTACTGTGACAAAATCATATAAAGAAGAGCCCAGCAGATGCATTTCCAGATAAAGAACGTAAAACATAGTCTATGTAAGTGCCATAAAATTTCAATAATAAAAAACACACATGGCTCAGGGAAACATTTATTATCAAAATGGAAGCAGGGAAGGGCACATGCTAAGTCTTATTCATTTTGATAAACAATAGCAGAACGTGAATTGATAAAAGTTCTTAATTGAAAAACAGTTGCTTATTTGTAGTTTGATATTTAAAAGCTTTCTAAACATTTATTTATTTTGTTTTGCCTTGAAGTAATTAGCTATTAGACTAACTAAAGTATTTTCTTTTCATGTCAGGTACACAGTGGCTCCAAAGTCAAAACAAGGTTAGATTGGAAGGAAGCAAACAAAGAAATTGAAGGGAAATATCGACACTTCTCAATCAATGAAAATGCATTAGCATGTATGAGCATCTTTAGCTGGCAATAATATATCAGAAATAAATAATGTTAGCAAAAGAGACAGCCTCACTGGCTATTCATAGTATGTATTCACGGTTGTACAATAAAATTCTAAAGGCTAAGGTTTAAAGTGAATAAAAATTATTAGTTCTAAATACTTGAAAATTCCAGCAGCTTAGAGATATTTTTATATGCTTTCAGTGCCCCAAATGTAAAACTTAAATTATTTTATGAAAAAACCTTGTTCAATCTTTTAAGAAATTTGCATTTCATTGCAAAGATGGAACATAGCATCCTTGGCTGAGTTATTTTCTATAGAAGTCAGTGCCATTTTGTGGTATATGATTAGCACATTCTAAAGGCAAAGATTCCAGAACGTTTAAATTTAGTTGTGAAAAACTGAAGGCATTTATCCATTCATATATAAGCATGAAAATGCAAGCTTCACTTTCAGTATGTTTAAATGCCACATATTATAATGGGAATTCTAGAAGATGTGATCATCAAACTCTGATTTCACACTTAGAAATCAAATAAAAAAGAGACTGGCCTATAATTAGAAAATTAGTCAAGTCAGATCTAATATCAACACATGGTTGTCACAGGACAAAAAACTTTTGCTTTGAGAAAAGTGAGGTATCATTCTGGATGAATATTCTGGGTCAGTAGAAAATAGGGAATCAAAGTATAGAAATAAAGTGTTTATGTCACTGTAAAACTTCTAGTTTTCTAAAATAAAATTTAAATATCTGAAATAGCAGTTTATACTTCATACTCATACAGTCAACAGACATTGGTAGCTTAAGAAAGAACTTGGTGAGTGATGATTTAAAGAATGGTATAGATTCAGTAGTATTCAATATACAGTTGTAATTGATGAGCTCATCAAACTATGGAATTTAGGATATTTACATAATATTTACATTATATAATATGGGAGAGATAGCAAGTATCTATAAAGAGTTTAAATTCCCATACTAGGAAATGTATAGTTTGTTTTAATCTATGTCTTTACATTTAAAGTAGATTTTTTTCAGAGACAGCATATAGTTGGGTATTGCTTTTTAAACTTTTAAATCTAATCTTTGTCTTTTAAATTACATTTAATGTAGTTGTTGATATGGTTGAATTTATGTCTATTACCTTGCTACTTGTTTTCTATTTATCTCATCTATTCTTGTTTTTTTCCCTCAATGTCTGCCTTCTTTTGGATTATTTGTTTTAGTATTCCGTTTTATTTCCATTATTGGTTTATTAGTTATATCTCCTTTTAAATTTATTTACCTAATTTTAGTTGGTGCCCCAAGGCTTAAAGTATAAAGTTGTAGTTATTTTTGGAGGATATTTGCCCCACAGATTCCAGTCTTATCATGCTATCTATTTTTTAGCGATTTGATAATGCTCTGGTCAATATGTGATTATGTGTAACCTCTGTGTGTGTGTGTGTGTGTGTGTGTGTGTATCTTGTTTGAGGTTTGCTGAATTTCTTGGATCTGTGGGCTTAGAGTACTCACATAAAACTTAAAATAAATTTCTATATTCTTTTTTCTGGTATACTGTCTATGCACTCTTAATTCATATAGTCACATTTTTATGTCAGATATTCCATCTTTTGTCTTTAAATAATATACCACTTAATGTATAACGTGATCCTTATAATAGTTATACTTCTATTCCCCCATTTTTCCTGCTATTGTGATAATACATTTTACTTCTATATATAACAAAAAAAACCCATGATATACATAACAGTGTATATAATAATGACATATTTTTGCTTTAAATAGCCAAGTCTTTTAAATAAATTTTTAAAACAAGGGCCGGGCGCGGTGGCTCGCGCCTGTAATCCCAGCAGTTTGGGAGGCCGAGACAGGCAGATCGTGAGGTCAAGAGATTGAAACCATCCTGGCTAACACAGTGAAACCCCATCTCTACTAAAAATGCAAAAAATTAGCCGGGCGTGGTGGCGGGCGCCTGTAGTCCCAGCTACTCAGGAGGCTGAGGCAGGAGAATGGCGTGAACCCGGGAGGCAGAGCTTGCAGTGAGCCGAGATTGCACCACTGCACTCTAGCATGGGCGACAGAGTGAGACTCTGTCTCAAAAAAAAAAAAAAATTTTTTTTAAATGAGAAAAAGTATTTTATATTTATCCATATATTTACCACTTATATCACTTCATTTCTTTGTGTAGACCTGAGTTTTTATGCGGTATCATTTTCTATTTTTTTAATTAATTAATTTATTTTTTTTTGAGACGGAGTCTCAATCTGTCGCCCAGGCTGGAGTGCAGTGACGCAATCTTGGCTCACTGCAACCCCCACCTCCCGGGTTCAAGCGATTCTCCTGCCTCAGCCTCCCAAGAACCTGGGACTACTTACAGGTGCGTGCCACCATGCCCAGCTAATTTTTTTTTTGTATTTTTAGTAGAGACAGGGTTTCACCATGTTAGCCAGGATGGTCTCGATCTCCTGAACTCGTGATCCACCGGCCTCGGCCTCCAAAGTGCTGGGATTACAGGCATGAGCCACTGCGCCCGGCTATCTTTCTCTGGTTTTCATAGTTTATGGCAAGAAACCTGGAGAATTTCTTATCTTTGTCACTTTGTGAAGTGTCTTTTTTCTCTGGATGCTTTTAGATTTTTTTTATTAGCAATTTAATTACGCTGTGGTTAATATGTAATTATGTGTAAGCTGTGTGTGTGTGTATGTGTGTGCATGCGCTTATCTTGCTTGAGGTTTGTTGAATTTCTTGGATCTGTGGGTTTGTATTCACACCAAATTTACATAATTTGGTAGCCATTATTTCTTGAGATATTATTCCCCATCCATTTTTTAATGTGTCCTTTTTTTCCCCAAATATACCTGTTAGACTGCTTGATATTATTCCACAAGTCACTTAGGCTCTGCTAATTTTTTCACTACTCTTTTTTTCTACATACTTCATTTTGGATGAGTCTATTACTATATCTTCAAGTTCATGGCTTTTTTCTTTTAATCCAAATGGTCACATTTTCATGTCAGATATTCTTTATCCAAATAGTCACGTTTTCATGTCAGATATTCTATTTTATTTTTATCTGTAGAAATCACATTTGGGCTTTAAAATATATCCTCAATTTCTCTCCTCATTTCATGTTTTCCTTTAAATACTTGCAAATAGGTTTTTTTTTTGTTTTTTTTTTTTTGTTTCTTTGTTTTGAGACAGAGTCTCGCTCTGTTCCCCAGGCTGGAGTACAGTGGCACAATCTCGGCTCACTGCAAGCTCTGCCTCCCAGGTACCCGCCATTCTCCTACCTCAGCCTCCCGAGTAGCTGGGACTACAGGCGCCCACCACCACGCCCGGCTAATTTTTCGTTTTCGTATTTTTAGTAGAGACGGGGTTTCACCGTGTTAGCCAGGATGGTCTAGATCTCCTGACCTCGTGATCCACCCACCTCAGCCTCTCAAAATGCTGAGATTACAGGTGTGAGCCACCGCGCCCGGCTGCACATAGGTATTTTAACATTCTTGTATACTAGTTCCATTATCTCTGTCATTTCTGAATCTATTTCTATTTAATGCTTTTCTCCTCCTCATAATATGTCACATTTTCTTGTATCTTGTCTAGTAATTTTTGATAGAATGCTGAAGATTATAAATGCTAGGTCATCTGGGTTTTGACTTCCTTAAAAAATACTAATTTTGGTTTTGGCAGGAAGCCAAACAAAAATCTAGATCTAAAGTCCAAGTTTCTAGATATTTGCCCTTCAGCTTCTAGCCTGAGCCTCTCCAAACTTCGATCTTTGTCTTCTGAGTCAGCCAGGAAGTAAATCCAAGCTGTTTTGGGTTAGTTACCCTTCCCTCTGCTTATGGGCCATAAATTGCCTCCTGGAAGAAACCTGGGTCAATTGTAGAAATCACTTTTTTTGTCTTCCTCCTCTCAGAGATCACAGCCCTAAGCTGCCTACAATCTGATGTTTGAAAACAGCTGCACCATATATTTTGTTCAGTTAAAATTTTTTTTTTTTTTTTAGGCCACGCATGGCGGCTCATGTCTGTAATCCCAGCACTTTGGGAGGCTGAGGAGGGAGGACTGCTTGAGCTCAGGAGTTTGAGACCAGCCTAGACAACATAGTGAGACTCTGTCTCTATTAAAAATTAAAAAAATTAGCTGGGCATGGTGGCACATGCCTGTGGTCCCAGCTACTCAGGAGCCATCTCACTGCAGCCTCGAATTCCTGGGCCCAAGCGATCCTCCCACCTCAGCCTCCTAAAGTGCTGGGATTACAGGCAAACACCACTATGCCAGGCTACTGTTCAGTTTTTTTTTCTTTTGTTTTTTGTTGTTTGCTTTTGTTTTTTTGAGGCAGAGTCTCACTCTGAGCGCAATGGCACGATGTCAGCTCACTGCAACCTCCGCCTCCTGGGTTCAAGGGATTCTGCTGCCTCAGCCTCCAGAGTAGCTGCAACTACAGGCGCATACAACCACGCCTGGCTCGTTTTTGTATTTTTAGTGGAGACGGGGTTTCACCATGTTGGCCAGGCTGGTCTCAAACTCCCGACCTGAGGTGACCCACCCGCCTTGGCCTCCCAGAGTGCTGGGATTACAGGCGCGAGCCACTGTGCCCAGCCTATTGTTCAGTCTTTAATGGGAGGTTAGGGACAAATTTTGATACTCCATTAACAGCCCAAAGCCTATTTCCCAAATCTGTTTTAGATACCCTTAGATGAAATAATTCTTACAGAAACCATGAGAACTTAAAGGATTAATCATAATTATCAAAGAAAACTCCTAAGCAGTTAACGTCAAATGTAATATGATGTAAGTAAGTTGATTGATAATATTCGTATCTCGTTAAAAGAGGCTACTTTAGTCTGCTGAGATACTGAACCGATTTTCCTAAGGGAAGGAGTATCTGATACGAAATGCCAGTTAATCATCAGTTACCAACCATTAATTAAATGGCTACTTTAGGAAGGACATTAAACTGAGCGCTAGATGGAGTATGTTGTTGCAGTCATCATTTCATAGAAAAGTCTACAGGGGTAATTATAAGAAAAAGAAATTGGGTATTTCAAAGATCTAGTCACTGATATAAGTGGAATGTGATATCAAATGTGAATCAATACTTTAAAATAATTTTTATTAAATGCTTATTAGATACAGAAGAATACTTTAAAAATATATGTAAACTCAAAAGTAGTGCTTCTGAAACTTTAATGTGCAAACAAATCACCTGAGATCTTGTTAAGATGCAGATTCTGATTCAGGAGTCTGGGGTGGAGCCTACTTCTGTAGTTCTAAAAAAAAAAAATCCAGGTGAGGCCAATGTTTCTGCTCTGCAGACTATCTCTGGAGTAGCAAGAGTAAGAGAAGTGAAACTACAATGATCATCTGTGTGCCCACCACTGGTGTAAGAAAAAGAACTTTATTTTTATCTCTAATGTCTTCTGGGTACCCTCCTGATGCCACCACCTTCCCTCCCTCTTAGAAATAACTACTCTCTTGAATTTTGTTTTTATCATCCTTTTGCTTTTCTTAAAAGTTTTAACACATTTGCTTGTCACTCCAATATATATTGTTAGGGTTTGCATATTTTTGAATGCATGAACCTAATATAAATGGAATCATTTGCATATATCCTTCTTCAATTTTTCATACTGCATTATGTTCCTGAGGTTAATTCATATCATTGTAACCAACGTTTGTATAAACTTAATTTATTTTCATCACCGTATGGGATTCTATTGTATGAATATACATAATTCATTTTACTGTTGTTGAATTTTGAAATTTAGGTTTTATACTGCCATGAAAATTCTTGCATAAGCTCCTGGTGCACACATGCAACACTTAGTCAGATTATATACATAGGTGCTGAATTGCTGGCTCATAAGGTATACACATTTTAAACTTTAGTAGATTATGCCAAATTGTTTTCTAGAGTGGTTATATTGATTTGTTCTGCCACCACCTGTGTGTACAAATGTTCTGGTTGTTCCTCATCTGTATTAGTTTTATACTGCTGCACAGCAAATTGTCACGAATTTACTGGCTTAAAACAATACCCACATATTAGATCGTAGCTCTATAGGTCAGAAGTCCAGGTGGGCCTGGATGGGTTCTCTACTTGGGGTCTCACCAGTCTAAAATCAAAGTTTCAGCTGGGCTGACTCTTATCTAGAGGCGCTGTGGAAAAATCTGCTTCCAGGCTTTTTCAGGCTGTTGGAAACATGCAGTTATTTGCAGTTACAGACTGAAGCCCCTTTTCCTGCTGTCTGGTAGCTGCTAAGGACCACTCTCAGCTCCTGGAAGCCACTCTCAGATCCTTGTCCCATAGCCCCCTCCACTTATCAATGGAGACCCTCCTTTGCATCAAATTCCTCCCATGCTTAAAATCTCTCTGAGTTGGATAAAAGTCAGTATACAAAGAGCTAATGTGATTAGATTAAGCATATCCAGGCAATCTCCCTTTTGTCATATAATGCACCATAATCACAAGAATAATTCCAGCGATGAAAGTTATGAGGGTCATCTATAGAATTCTGCCTACTCTAGTTTACTGATAGCCAGACTGGCCCCATGATTCACTACTGTTTCATAGGTAAAATATATTCACCACTTCCCAAGGTTCCTAGTGCTTTGATTCCATTACAGCATTAGTTAAAAGTCTAAAATCTCAATAAATCATCTGAATAATCTAAACCAGATGGAATATAAAAAGAAGTCAGCAATCCAAAGCAGTGTTGAAATCCAGTGGAGCAAAACTGGTTGGGAAAACTCCACTGAGTTTCAAGGCCTGGGAATAATTCTCCTTAGCTCTCAGCTCCTCCGTCTCTGCTTTTGGTTTCACCCTCTGAGTCAACTTTCTTTTTTCATAAAGAGTAGATGAATAGTTTTATCTCCCTGCTTCTCGCAGTAGAATTTGGGCAGATGTAAGAGTCTCTTTTCATTTTATACTCTCTCTGTCCCTTTTGGTCCAGCTGGTAGTATTTCTGCTGACACAATTTTCTCAATAACTTTCTGGATCTCCTGTGGATATCACAGTGATTCATTGCATCATACAGAAGACATGCCAACAAGTCTTTTGAGATAATCCCTTCTCTATTTTTGGCTTCTACTGAAATGGTTGAGGGACAGAACCCTTAAGCCCAGAGGTCCTCTGGTTTAACTGAGAAGATCTGTGAGAAACACCCTTAATCTCCTGGAAGGGTACTTTGTGTGGTAAAATACTCTGGCCTTTTGATATTTCTGAGTTTTCAACAAAGAATTGTATAGTATACACTCAGACTTTTCTTTATGCCACTGTTTTAGCAGGCATTTATGACTTTTAGCATCCTTTTGCCATCTGGAGAGGCTGTGAATTTTCTAAATTATCTACTCTGGTTTCTTTCTGTTTAAAAGTTCTTCCCTCAATTTATCTCTCTCGTCTCACAATTTACTATAAGCAACAAGGAGAAATCAGGCTGTAGCTTTAACACCTTTCTTGGAAATCTCCTTAGCTATATATTAAAGTTCATTGTTTACAAATTCTGCTTTCCACATAACTGCAAGATGCAACTTTGCTAGCTATTTGGCCACTACATAACAAGACTCTCCCTTCCTGCATTTCTAATAATATATTTCTCACTTCTTTCTTAGTCCGCACTGACAGCATTCTTAAAGCTCAGATTTTTTTAACCTATTTTCTTATATTTTAATGGGTTTTCTGTGGCTCATGGTGGCTCATGCCTGTAATACCAGCACTTTAGGAGGCTGAGTCAGGAGGACTGCTTGAACCCAGGAGTTTAAGACCAGCCTGGGCAACATAGTGAGACCCCAACACTGCAAAAAATTAAAAAAATTAGCTGGGCATGGTGGTGTGTGCCTATAGTCTCAGCTACCTGGGAGGCTGAGGTGGAAGGATTGCTTGAGCTTGGGAGGTCAAGGCTGCAGTGAACTATGATTGTGCCACTGTACTTCAACCTGAGTGACAAAGTGAGACTGTCTCAATCAATCAATGAATAAATAAACAAAAAATGAATGGAAGTTCTTGTAGACAAATATATATGGTTTGGCTTTTATTTATCCAATACGACAAGCCCTAAATTTTATTTTACTTATTATTTTATTTTGAGACAGTCTCACTCTGTTGCCCAGGTTGGAGTGCAGTGGTGACATCGTGGCTCACTGCAGCCTCAACCTCTTGGGCTCAAGTGGTCTTCCCACCTCAGCTGCCTAAATAGCTGGAACTACAGTTATGTACCACCACTCCTGGCTAATTAAAAATTTTTTTTTTGCAGAGAAGAGATCTTGCTATATTGACCATACTGAAGCCTTGCTTTTTAAGATGATATTTAGATCATTTACATTTAATGTAATTATCAATATTTTTAGTTTAGTTTCCCAACTTTCTATGTCTTTTCATTTATCCAATTTATTTGCTCTTCTTTTCCTTATTCCTGCATTTTTTGATAAATATTTTTATGATTACATTTTATTTTTCAGGATTGGATTATTAGTTAGACATTTTTGTTTTATTATTTTTAGTGGTTGCTCTAGGGTTTACATTATTCATCTTAACAAATAACACCCTACTTCAAATAATATAATAATATATATTATTTCACATATAGTATAAAACTCATAACTTCCATTTTCCCCTTTTATCCTTTGAATGATACTATTGTCTTACATTTTACTTCTAAGATGTCATAAACCTTTCAACAAATTGTTTACATATTTTTAGACATTCAATTATCTTTTAAAATCTTTAAAAATAAGTAAGAAAACATGTCTCATATTTATCTCCACTTTTAACATTTCCAGCGCTCCTCATTTCTTTGTGTAAATCCCAATTTCTATCTAGTGTCATTTGTACTGCCTGAAGAATTCCCTCTAATGTTTCATTTAGCACAGATCTGCCATCAATTCATGTTCTCTGCTTTTGTTTGTCTGAAAAAGCCTTTTTTCCTTCAGCTTTGAGATATTTTTTTGCTGGTTATAGAATTCTGAGTTGACAGTTCTTTTTTCTTTTAGCACTTTAAAATGCTATTCCATTGTTTTTTGGCTTACTTATTTTTAACAAGAAGTTTGTAATAATTCTTTTGTTGTTCTGTGTATAATATTTCTATTTTTTTTGGCTGTATGAAAGATTTTCTCTTTATCTTTGGTTTTAAGCAATTAGTCTATGATGTGTCAAACAATGTTTTTAAAATATTAATTCTGCTTGGTGTTCTCTGTGGTCTGTTATCTTTTATTAATTTTAGAAATTCTCAGTCATTACCTGTCCAGGCATTTCTTCTGTGCATTTCTCTCTCTTTCCTTTTTCTACATGTTAAACCAGGTGATATTTTACCACAGCTTGTGGATGCTCTGCTCTTGTTTTTCTCATTTTTTGTCTCTTTGTGTTTTAGTTTAGATAATTTTTATTGTCTTATCTTCAAGTCCTCTGACATATTCTTCTTCTGTGTTCGGGCTGATAATGAGCCCATCAAAGGAATTCTTCATCTCTGATATATTCTTCCTTCATAGCATTCCCATTGGACTTTTAATGGCTTTCTCTCTACTGAAATTTCCCAACTTTTAATGTTTGTTGTGTATCTCTTCTACTGGATCTTTTGTTTTGTTTTGTTTTTGGAGACAGGGTCTTGCTCTGTCACCCGGCCTGGGGTGCAGTGATACAATCATGGGTCACTGCAGCCTTGACCTACCAGGCTCAAGCTATCCTTCCACTTCAGCCTCCTGAATAGCTGGAACTACAGGCGTGTATCACCACACCTGGATTTTTATTTTATTTTTTTTTGTAGAGACAGGGCCTTGTTATGTTGCACAGACTGGTCTTGAACTCCTGGGCTCAAGTGATCCTCCTGCCTTGGCCTCCAAAAGTGCTTAGATTATAGGCATGAGCCACCATGGCTGGCTGACCTTTTAAGACTAGAGTCATAGTTATTTTGAAGCCCATGTCTAATATTTTTATCTGGGCCATTCTCAAGTATAATTTTTTGGATGTTTTTATCCTTTGAAATGAGTAATTTTGTTCTTGCTTTTTGGGTTGTATCATATTTTTTATTGAATTCCAGAATTTGTATAAAAGTATAGTAGAATGTGATTTAAATAGTATTTTCATTAAAAATGGATATACATGTTTTTGTGGCAAGTAAACATTCAGAATCTTAAAGAAAAATTGATTAATTTATTCTCAGAAATGTGATATATAGCATACAAGATAAGAAGTTTGAGCAATAAATAGGTCGAAATTGTGCTGATGAACTTCATTAAAATTTTAACTTTATTAAAAATTAAAAATAAAATATTTAATTCAGGAACATATGTTTCTAAAGTATCTCATTATACTGAATATTTTAGAGTAACAGTTACAATGGTATGTACATGGCAAGTAAACAGATTTTGACCTTTTCTTGCAATAGTAGCAAAATAATAACAACAACAACATAAAAAAAATCATAATGGTAAAGTAGCTTATTTACAAAGTGACCAGGAGTAACATTTTATACCCACTCTCACATGTAAAGTGATAAGTGGTACAGAAAATGTATTCAGTGGGAAATGTGGAAGAGGGTACTCCAGAGATAGCAGGGAGTTATAATGGTCTAGGTCTGGACAATCACAGCATCATATCCCTGGATTATAATGATTGATTCGGGACTGGTCACAGAACTCAAACAAAGACTATTAGCTCTAACAAGAGCTGTTTTGGGACCCTTTGCAGTTAGAACTAAAGTTGTAAAAAGATAAGACTAGATTGACTTGGTGCCATTATGTCACCCCAAAGGGTGAGCCTGAATTAAAACAGCCAAAACATAGAAAAATGGAGTGATGGAGAGCAATAAGTTTTTGATAATATTATTTAAGTCTTTGGATTGAGCTATGCCTAAAGATCTTTTTCAGTTGTAAGAACTAGCAAATGATTTTTTCCTATTTTTAAATGTAATTTAATTATTTATTTATGTTTAAATCAACAGATAAAATTGTATGTATTTATTGTATGCAACATGATGTTTTGAAGCATGTATACATTGTGAAATGACTAAGTATAATTAACATGTGCATTATCTCACAGTTATTTTTGTGGTGAAAACACTTTACTTACACTCTTTTAGCATTTTATAAGAATACAATATATTAACTATAGTCACCATGTTGTACAAGGGATCTCTTAAACTTATTCCTCCTATCTAACTGAAAATTTGTATCTTTTGATCAACATCTCCCCAATTCCCTCCTTGCAATCACCTTATCCCCTAGTAATCACCATTCTACTCTCTACTTCTATGAGATCAACTTTTTTAGATTCCATATGGTGCGATCATGCAGTATTTATCTTTCTGTGCCTTTCTTAATTCACTTAACATAATGTCCTTGAGGTTTATCCATGTTGTCGCAAATGACAGGATTTCTCTTATTTTTTTATGGACAAATAGTACTCCATTGTGTATATGTAACATTTTCTTATCCATTCATCCATGATGAACACTTAGGTTGATTCCATGTCTTGGTGATTGTGAATACTGCTGCAATGAACACCAAAGTGCAGATATCTGTTTAAGATGCTGATTTCATTTCCTTTGGATATTATCTCAGTGGTGGGATTATTAGGTCACATGGTACTTATATTTTAAATTTTTTGAGAAACCTCTATACTGTTTTCCATGGCTGTATTAATTTACATTCCCTCCAACAGTGTACAGGGTTCTCTTTTCTCCAAATCCTCACTAACACTTGCTATCTTTTGTCTTTTTGATAATAGCCATTCTAACAGGTATGAAGTGATATCTCCTTATGGTTTTGATTTGAATTTCCCTGATGATTAGTGATGTTGAGCACCTTTTCATATACTTCTTGGCCATTTTGTATGTGTTCTTTGGAGAAATGTCAATTCAGATCCTTTGCCTATTTTTAAATTGGGGCTTTGCTGTGTTTTTGTTTTGCTATTGAGTTGACTGAGTTCCTTATATGTTTTAGAATATTAACTCCTTATCAGATGTATAGTTTGCAAATATTTTCTCACACTCTGAAGGTTGTCTTTTCACTCTGTTGATTTTTCCTTTGCTTTGCAGTTGCTTTGTAGTTTGATGTAATCCCAGTTATCTATTTTGCCTTTGTTGCCTGTGCTTTTGGTTCATGTTAAAAAAAATAATCGCCTAGATCAATGTCATGGAGCTTTCCCCTACGTTTTCTTCTAGAAGTTTCATAGTTTTGGGTCTAACATTTATGGCTTTCATCCATTTTGAGTTGATTTTTATATATGGTGGGAGATAAGGATCCAATTTCATTCTTCTGCATTTGGATATCCAGTTTTCCCAACACCATTTATTGAAGAGACTGTCCTTTCCTCAGTGTGCCTTCTTGGTACCTTTGTGAAAAATCAGCTGACTGTAAATGTGTTAATTTATTTCTGTGTACTTTATTTTGTTCCATTGGTGTACGTGTCTATTTTTATGCCAGTACCAGGCTGTTTTGGTGACTGTTACTTTGCAGTATATTTTGAAATCAGGTAGTATGATGGCTCCAAATTTGTTTGCTTGTTTGTTTTGCTCATGATTGCTTTGTCTATTCGGGAACTTTTTTGGTTTCATATCAGTTTTAGGATTGTTTTTTCTGTTTTTGTGAAGAATGAGCCAGACACGGTGGCTTGCTCCTGTAGTCCCAGCACTTTGGGAGGCCAAGGTGGGAGGATCATTTGAACCCAGGATTTTGAAAAATTAGCTGGGTGCAGTGGCATGTAGCTGTCATCCAGGCTGCTCAGGAGGCTGAGGCAGGAGGATCCTTTGAGCTCAGGAGTTCAAGACAGCAGTGAGCTATGATTGTGCCACTGCATTGCAGCCTAGGTGACAAAACAAGACCCCATCTCTTAAGAAAGGAAGAAGGAAAGAAAGAAAGAGAAAGAAAGAAGGAAAATAAAATAAAAGAAAGGAGGGAGGGAGGAAGGAGAGAGAGAAAGAAAGAAAGAAAAACAAAGAAAGAAAGAAAGAAAAAGAAAAAGAGAAAGAAAGAAAGTCATTGGTATTTTGGTAGAGATTGCATTGAATCTATAGATTGCTTTGGATAATGTGGACATTTTAACAATATTAATTCTTCCAATCCATGTGCATGAGATCTCTTTCTATTTGTGTCTTCTTCAATTTCTTTCATCAGTGTTTTATAGTTTTTGGTGCAGAGATCTTTTACCTCCTTGGTTAAATTTATTTCTAAATATTTTTTGTAGCTATTGTAATTAGGATTATTTTCCTAATTTCTTCTTCAGATAGCTTGCTTTTTGGGTACAGAAACGCTACTGATTTTTTTTTTGTCCCAACAAATGATTTTTAACTTAGACAAATTTACACTGGGTTTTATCTCCTTTCAAAAAAATGAGGCTGATGGAAAATTCAAGAGTCAATGTTTTTTTTTTCTAAGAGAGAAAGAGAAAAATAAATAACCTGGCATTAGGGTGGAGTATGGCCTGGAGAAAAGAGATGCTGGAGATAAGCACAGCAGCAAGAGTCAGGATGATAAAGAGAGAGAGAGAGAGAAAAAAAAAAAAAACACTAAGTAACCAAAGATAAAGTACTGAGTGGGAAAATATTACTTCCAATAAGGGAATCTGATCCAGCACAAAGTCTGGGCTCTGGAGGAAAGAGGCATGAGAAAGAAAAATACAGGATAGCTCTTTTAAAGTCAAAGACATGAACTGTTTACTCCAAATTAGGGCAGTGAAGACCTGAGTTGCGGACTGTCTGGTGATATCTTGCCTTTCTGTTAGGTAAGCACTAGGGTGGCTGAACTGAGCTGCTGCAAATGTGACATAACCGGTTTGGGACCATGGTGTGCACCTGCTTGCGCTATATGCATGGCATGCCCCAATTGAGATTATGGTGTCTAGTTGGCTTGTCCTAGTGGCAGCAGGTGAGGTATCCAGATCTGCACCTGAACCGAGGTATCTGAATAAGTGATAGAGGAGAAATTCAAAAGGCTTTTCTGAAAGCAAGTCAGTGAGACTGGTGGTGTGACAGATGAGGGACCTCAGGAAGAGAGAGGAGTAAATACTGATGCCAAGGATGCTAGCTTGGACTCTGGATGAACGCTGACACCTGTGACTTTGAGTTTAACAACTGCTAAACTGTGATCAAAATTATGGGAGGCATTACACTGAAAGGCAAAACTCTAAGAAAACTTTAATATAGTATTAGTTGAAAAGTAAATGGGGGTACCATGAAGATAATTAGAGCCATATTTGGTATACATTTAAAATGCTAGAATATGTCCTTTGGATGTGCTGTTTGCATATCGGGTACACAGAAGGGGACTTTTATCTTGTTAGGTTTTATTTCAGATATATAATGGCTCTTTTTGTTCCCAGCGAATTTGGGATGTTCTATGTGTTGCTTAATGGTAAAATATTTAAATGTTTAATTATTAGTATCCAATCTGTATTAGTATAAATCAAGTACTTTCATTGAATCTCTGAAGATAAATACAACCATGTAATGTTTAATTTTGACTGTCTTGCAAACGACCTGAACATCAATTAACAATCTAATAATAATAGTAACTAACAGTTTCATGCTCAGACACTATTCTAAGTGCTACACAATCTGGTAACCTATTTAATGTTCACAACTACCCTACGAAGCAGGTACAATTAGTTCTCCCATTTACTGATGAGGAAACCAAATCACTGGGAAGTTAACTTGCTGAAGTCGCATAGCTAGTAAGTAGTAGAAACCAATATTAGATTCTAGGCAGTCTGATTCCAGAGCTTAAACTCAAACACTCGTCTTTACTGGCTGCATGTTGTATATTCACATACACACACACAAAATTTAACAAAACACTTATAAACAAAGTACTGTGAGATCTATAGATAAGAACATCCAGTCTTGCTGTTAGGAAATGTGGCTGGGAAAATAGAATATTTATATGAAAAAGATAATAATAGAAGACAGTGTGTAGGAAGTGACAGATGGATGGCACAGACAAATCACTCTGCAGAGGTTGTGGAGAATGGGGCAGGGATAGGTTACAGGACAGATGGTCTTAAACTGATGGATAGGACCTACCTGTACCATCTGGTTCCTGCCCACCTCTCTAAACTTATCTTCCTGACATTCACCAAATTCTAGCCACACGGACCTTCTTTGTATTCCTCAAAATGCCACACTCTTTTCTGTCTCACGGCTTTTACACTTGTTGTGTCTTCTGCCGGGAAGACTCTTTCTTTAAATCTTGGCAAAGCTGCCTCCTTTATTATTCACAAGTCAGATCATTGCGCCCTCTGATATGGTTTGGCTCTCTGTTCCCACGCAAATCTCATCTCAAATTTTAATCCCACATGGCCAGGGAGGGACCTGTAATCCCCATGTGTCAAGGGAGAGAGGTGATTGGATCCTGGGGGTGATTTCCCCCATGCTGTTCTTGTGATAGTGAGTTCTCCTGAGATCTGATGGTTTTATAAGTGTTTGGAAGTTCTTTCTTCACTCTTCTCTGTGCTGCTGCCTTGTGAGGAAGGTGCCTGCTTCCCCTTTGCCTTCTGCTATGATTGTAAGTTTCCTGAGGTTTCCCCAGCCATGCAGAACTGTGAGTCAATTAAACGTCTTTCCTTTATAAATTACCCAGTCTCAGGTAGTATCTTTTAGCAGTGTGAAAATGGATTAATACACCCTCCTTAACGAGAACTTCCTTAGTGACCCAAACTGAAATAGTGCTTCACTCCTACCCCAGTCCACTAGCCTGTTTGATTTCATTCATGACACTTTCCTTACCTGAAATTATCTACTTGCTAACCCGCTTATGGTCTGTTTCTCTTCACTAGAATGAAAGCTCCACGAGCAAGGATCTATGATGCCTGTCTTGTTCTCATCTTTTTTATTTCTTCTCTCAAGTAGTTTCTGAAGTTTCTACCTCATCTACAAAATCTTTCTGAGCTTTAAAGGCTATGAGGGAATGTCCCTCTTTGACCTGTTTTGAAGCCTTGGGCCTACTTATTTGTATATAAGAGAATATTTTTAATGGTTCTTTTATATATTTAAAGCATGAAATGCTCTGAATATCAATGAACCCAATCACATTTGGGTAATAGAAAAGGCTGTTTTTTTCATAGTTGATTCTTTTTTTAAAAATTTAATTTCTTATTTATTTATTTTGAGACAGAGTCTCACTCTATTGCCCAGGCTGAAGTGCAGTGGCATGATCTCAGCTCACTGAAACCTCTACCTCCCAGGTTCCAGCGATTCATACACCTCAGCCTCCTGAGTAGCTGGTATTACAGGTGCACGCCACCATGCCTAGCTAATTTTTTGTATTTTTAGTAGTGATGGGGTTTCACTATGTTGGCCAGGCTGGTCTCCAATTCCTGGCCTCAAGTGATCCGCCCGCCTCGGCCTCCCAAAGTGCTGGGATTACAGGCCTGAGCCACTGCGCCCAGCCCGTAGTTGGTTCTTTTGAAATGTTCCTCTCCTTTATGGGCCAAGCTGATGGCATTTGCTTTACCCTCTCCATTTCATATATTTATCAGCCATCAAAGGCTTTTCTTATTGCTTGGAACTTAATTGAATGATGTTTTTGTTTCTTTACCAACAAATGAACACAAGAAGCTTTTGAAAATACTCCAAAAAACAGTGAGCTGTAGGCAAGATTTTATTCTTCATGTATGATATATTTTGGTAATTAAGGAGTCAATTCTTTGGCTAAGTGCTGAAAGAAAAATGATGATTATTGTGTAGGATAAAGCTGTGAATTATAGAATACTTTCAACTCTGTTTAAAATCTAATTAACATTAATTTTGTTTCATTAATTTTCCTTAAGAAATTTACTAACTGTATAAAAAATGATATTTAATCTTCCTAATGGAGGTCTAGTGTATTCGTTTCAGTCCTAGTCATAGGAATGTGATTTGAAATGGCAAAGTTATAGTTACGTTGAAAGTAATGAAGTAATTTTTATATAAAACTAATTTATTATCACACTGTAATTAATTAAAACACTCTTACTTTTACACAATGTTCCTGTTTTTAAAGTACTTTTGTGTGTGTGTGATAAACATATCTATATGTACATATATGTGGATTCCCACAGTGTCCTATGATACAAGCAGAACCATTAATTATTCTTTATCCCCATACTTATGTATAATGGAGTTTCCATGAGATTTAAAAACTTCCCCTGTAACATAAGGATAGCGGATCATGAAGTTCATAATTTGTGACCTTATTAAGTTCTAATTACTAGGGATACTTCTTGTTTTAGTTTGCTAGGCTGCCATAACAAAGCATCAAAATTTAGTGGTTAGGCCAGGTGCGGTGGCTCATGCCTGTAATTCCAGCACTTTGAGAGGCTGAGGCAGGTGGATCACCTGAGGTCAAGAGCTCAATACCAGCCTGGCCCAACATGGTGAGACCCCGTCTCTACTAAAAATACAAAAATTAGTTGGGCATGGTGGTGCGTGCCTGTAATCTCAGCTACTCGGAAGGCTGAGGCAGGAGAGAATCGCTTGAACCCAGGAGGTGGAGGTTGCAGTGAGCCAAGATCGTACCACTGCACTCCATCCTGGGTAAAAGATTGAGTGGCTTAAGTGATAGAAGTTTCTTTTCTCACAGTTTTGGGGGTTAGAAGTCTAAGGTCAAGGTGTCGGCAGGGTTGACTGCTTCTAAAGCCTCTCTCCTCGGTTTGCAGACGGCTGCCTTCTCCCTGTGTCTTCACACGGACTTCCCCCTGAGCATGTTTATGTCCCAATTTCCTCTTTCTTATAAGGACACCAGTCATGTTGGATTAGGGCTTACCCTAATGACCTCGCTTTTGCTTAATCACCTCTTTAAAGATCCTGTCTCCAAATACAGTCACATTCCGAGGTACTGGAGATTAGGACTTCAATTTATGTATTGTTGGAGGATAAAATTCAACCATAACGCTTGTGTAAATTGTGAAGAAAACAGTAATTAATGTATAGCTTGTTTTAAATTTTCTGAGTGAATGAGTTAAAGAGGCTATATCAAATAGTAAATGCTATTTTAGCCAAGAAAATTATGTCTCAGCACATGTGGTTTGTGTTTCAAAAATATTTCTTGAGTAAAATGTCTGATTTATCTAATATTTTTAATAATGCTATAACCTTTACTATTTTGATAATGGTAGTACTACCCAACATATATTGAGTCTTACCATGTACCAGACTGTTGTAAACATATGCCCTGTATTAACATATTTAATTATTACAAGCAACCTATGGAATACTATTATTGCCCTCATTTTAAAAATATAGAAGCTGGCCAGGCATGGTGGTTCACGCCTGTAATCCCAGCACTTTGGGAGGCCGAGGCAGGTGGATCACCTGAGGTCAGGAGTTCAAGACTAGCCTAGCCAACATGGTGAAACCCCGTCTCTACTAAAAAAAAATTAAAAATATTAAAGAGAGTAAACTCTGTGTAAGAACGCTAAATGACTTGTCAAAGGTTCTACAGCAACTAAGTAGCAGAATTGGAATGAAACCCAGGTTCTCAGGCTCTGGAACTTTTGATTAGGAGGCCAGTGGTTCTCAATGGGTGGACTCTAGTTCCTGGCTAAGACAGAGTAAAAGGAAAAGATTTACCCTCCAATGTAGAACAACTAAAAAATGTATCTAAATATGTAAAACAATGGATTGTAAGACATTGGACTTCATGAAATGAAAGGCAGTGATCCCTGCGAGGAACCATACAGTTGCCCCACTTTATAATCGAGAGAAAGAGTTCCCAGGCTTGATGCTCAGGAAGGTGATACCTGACCCCTGCAGCCTGGAGTTGGAACACAGCACTGAGAGTCCAGGGAGACCAATGCAATCAGAGTACAGGGAAGAGGACAAGAGTACTCTGCACAGGGAGCGAGAAAGAGCTTCACAGACAGTCAGAGGGTTCTCTTGAATCATCAGAGGAAAACAGATTAGTATATACGTGTGCAGAAACTAGCCATGGCTGGGGAAAGAACTACCGAAGGGCTAGAGGGAACAATTGCTGGAACTCATCTGGGGCTGGGAATAGTTCCTGTCCCCAAATCATAACTCATGGAACATTGGGTAGAATATTCAGAAGAATTTTGACTCAGTGGTGGGGAAAAATTAGCC
The DNA here is from genome assembly GCF_028885655.2 of Pongo abelii. NCBI lineage: Eukaryota > Metazoa > Chordata > Mammalia > Primates > Hominidae > Pongo > Pongo abelii. The sequence continues at coordinate 97,556,105 of NC_071995.2, forward strand.
CTACACTAAATTATGCTAGTTCCACCTTACCAAGCTTAAAAGAAAGCCCTGAAAGGGTTGAACTGTTTCCAAGTTGAAGAGGAAAGGGAATAAACATTCACTAATTACTGTCATCATCTTAAAGGGACTCTGGATGTGAATCAGTAGCTACACAAGAACTTTCAGTGTCTCTCAGCACGGGAAAATAAAAAGATTTGCTTTTAATGCACGGAATTTAAATTTCCAATGTCATATATATGACAGGACAAAATACATTAGTGTCTGAGTGTTCCCAGGACTTCTCCTCTTTACCCCACTGAAAAGAGTCTATCCACCCAGTTTCTTTCCCTCCCCAGCTCTTCAGGGAGGGTTCTGCCGGCCAGATTGGTTCAGAAAGAGGGTATTAAGAATTACCAGCCCGGTGCGGTGGCTCACGCCTGTAATCCCAGCACTTTGGGAGGTCGGGGCAGCGGATCACGAGGTCAGGAGATCCAGACCATCCTGGTTAACAGGATGAAACCCCATCTCTACTAAAACCCCATCTCTACTAAAAATACAAAAATTAGCCTGGTGTGGTGGCGGGCGCCTCTAGTCCCAGCTACTTGGGAGGCTGAGGCAGGAGAATGGTCTGAACCCGGGAGGCGGAGCTTGCAGTGAGCCGAGATCGCGCCACTGCACTCCAGCCTGGGTGACAGAGCAAGACTCCGTCTCGAAAAAAAAAAGAATTACCATGTGAATGATGAACACTTCACAGTGTTTGACAACTGAAGCAAAAACCTTGAGATAGTGTTGGAATCACTGTTTGGTTGCTGGGTAGTATTTGTTTACCTCTCACACTACTTTCAGATGGGCTACGTTAGTCATAGCTTATAGATTTACTGATTGGATAGATGTTTATTAAAAATTAAGTGAGCAAATGCAAGGACTAGAACAACATAGACAGTATATTCTGATTTTTATTAAAAAGAAATATGCCAAAAACACTCCAAAATTTTACCCCAAAGATACCCATCAATATACCAAAACTGTACCATGTATGCCAATAGCCATATAAAATTACTAAAAGGATATATACCAAGCTATTGGTAAAAGGTTATCTCTTTCACTGGGGACCAGGATTGGGCAGGTAGAAGGTAATAGGAACATGGCAAGGAGATCCTTTCACTTTGTATTCCATATATTTATGAGTTGCTTGAGTTCAATAAAACAAGAATTATAATTTGTCATTAAAAATAAAACTAAATATTAAAAATTACCATCTTCCCAGTGTTCACAATTTTTTTTTTTTTTTTTTTTAGACGGATTCTTGCTCTGTTGCCAGGCTGGAGTGCAGTGGCATGATCTTGGCTCACTGCACTCTCTGCCTCCTGGGTTCAAACGGTTCTCCTGTCTCAGCTTCCCAAGTAGCTGGGACTACAGGCATGCCCAGCTAATTTTTTGTATTTTTAGTAGAGATGGGGTATCACCATGTTGGCCAGGATGGTCTCGATCTCTTGACCTCGTGATCCACCTGCCTCAGCCTCTCAAAGTGCTGGAATTACAGGCGTGAGCCACTGCGTCCGGCCCAGGGTTCACAATTTTTAAACGTTTAACTGGAAGAGTAAGTAACCAACAAGCACTTAGAAAGTGCTTAGTGTTTATGATTCCTGCCACCTCAGAGAGCTACATTTGTGTTCAATCTTCTGATACTTAAATGTTTTCAATGTATGCAAATAATTATTATTAAAGATTTTCCTAATTTCTTTGTTAAAAATGGTTCATTTCAAGGTTCTTTAGAGTTTGCATTTATTTTGGTTTTTGCCATGTTTCTTTTCTCTTAGAATAAAAACCGGCAGTCATTTTAATTACCCCTGATAATGCTCATGAATACTGCCTTGGCCTGTCTTCTGGTTTGGAAACTTTTCAAGGGCGAATGGATATTTGTCTGGTGTTCCATGCATAACCTGTCCTTGTGCCACTTTTCCAATGTGGCAGGAAGGGAACAACTGTCATCTGTTCTGAGAATTCAGCACTGTGTCTGGCACTGTGGGAATTTACCCAGACTGCTTTGGGGGAAGACATCTGACACTTCATGATAATTGTAATTAACCAGAAAGACACTGGAATTGGAGGATTTGAAGGGAAATATGACAAGGGATTAAGACTTTGAGATTACTTTTGGAGCCAGGGTGACTTAAGCACATTTAAAAAGTTAGGTTTACTTATATATTATTATTATTATTATTATATTCTAAACCATAAGACATTTTCTAATAAGGTTTCTAAGAGGAACATGTAAACCTGGATCATATTTAAATAAGGTTACTGAAAATATTAATGAAACCAATGACTGAGCATTTTATAAATGAGAACTGTATTGCTTTAATTTGGAGAAAAGCTGCAAGTAAGACAACACATTTCCACATTTGAAAAGCTCGTGTCCTTATATGAGGGACACTGACAAATGAATGGTGAAAAAATGGTGGTCTATGTGCCATAAGGGCTTAGGTACATAAATTAATGTTTTATTAACCATAAAAATAAGGTTAAAAGGTTGAAACGTAGCCTTCATGTGTCTATGTAAAAGAGAGGCAGAAAAAAATCCTCAACACTCTACAGAAGCTTAGTCTCTGATCAATCACCACATATACCAATATATTCACATATAATCTAGGATGAATGTTAAATAACAAAAAATCATGTTCGTTTTTATATTTTGCTTTGCCTTTGGGATACGAAGTGATGGAATAAGCTAGTTAACACCGCTCATTTCTGGTTAGAAGAACACTAGAACCACCTAGTGGATTTTTCATTTATTACATGATCCTTACATTTTACTATTGCTAAATTGTAATTGCTGACATAAGCCTTAAAGTAAAATCAGTGGTTATAATCTCTTTGTGGGTCATAATAGAAATAGTAATTGTTAATCTTCAACAGACAAAGCTGTCCCTAAGTCCTTGAACGGAAATCCCTGCCCACCAAACACTTACCAACTAGCACACTGCTGCATCTAGAAGCACAGGCAGAGTTAAACATTTGGCTGCTGAGATACACCGTGCAACTGGAGCTTTAAATTTCCTTCAAAGTCAGCGAGCAACGTAAACTGCAGCAATTCATCTGCATTCATGGCAGAGTCAACCTTTCAGTGAGCAAGACTAGGGAACTCTGCAGAGCACAGCCAAAGGGGCTACGCTAGCAGCTTGACCTTTGTATTCAATATAAATCTGTGGGCACACAAACTGGCGTTTCTAATCAATTTTGTTTTTGGAGCAAAGTAGCTTATGTGGTTACAGCGTGCCCTGGCCATTCTGTTTCCCATCACTGAAACAACTGGGTCTCCGCATCTTGGTGGTGATGACAGATGTTATGTATATTATATTGGAATTTGGGTCAGATAAATAGCAAATATTCTGGGAAACGATACTTTATATTTTTGCAAAAGGTTATAAAATACCAAACTTTAGTAAATCCTGATTCTAGGCCAAAGGTTAACTCTTTATATCTATGATTTATTAGGTATCGAAAGAAAAAAGTCAGGATCTAAGGGGAATGGAAAAGTTTCTGCTATTCTAACCTAAGAGCTGGTTGTCTTCTCCTAGTAAACTAACTGTTCAGCAGACAGGATGCATCGGGCTACAAGGTTGGTGCCTTCCAGCTGGCACCACGTGTGAAGGGCATGTGGTTGGGCTGGGCTCTCCAAGGCTGCATGGCTTGGGTTGACTATAACCAGGGGAAACACGCAGTGGCTACAACTGCTTCTCCTAACAATTCTCGTTTCATTCTCTTCTTCCACAGTGCGAAGGAGCCTAGGTGGATATTCTCTGGGGCTTGAAATTTCACACTGCAAATTTTACGAGAGTGATGATCTCTTCCTAACTCTTCAGAAGCCAAGATAGGAAAAATTTCAGTTTACAAGAATAAAGCCCAATCCCTCTTCTTATGTTGGAATGTCCAGTAAAATGCTAAGAAAGGGGTGGGTAGAAGAAGAGGAAAGGAAGAAGAGAAACAGAGAGGAAAGTAAGGAAAAAATAGAAAAGGCAGAAAAAGATAATATACATGAACAACAACAAAAATAGTGACAAACAGAATGGACTATAGAGATAAGAGAGAGTAGTGAAGGGCTTCAGAGAAGTCAGGTGAAGGGCCTTCTTTTCTTTTCTTTTTCCTTTTTCTTTTTTTTTTTTTTGAGATGGAGTTTTGCTCTGTCACCCAGGCTGGAGTGCAGTGGCACAGTCTCAGCTCACTGCAACCTCTCCCTCCGTGTTCAAGCAATTCTCTTGCCTCAGCCTCCTGAGTAGCTGGGATTACAGGTGCCCACCACCATGCCTGGCTAATTTTTGTACTTTTAGTAGAGACGGGGTTTCACCACGTTGGCCAGGCTGGTCTAGAACTCCTGGCCTCAAGTGATCCTCCTGCTTTGGCCTCCCAAAGTGCTGGGATTATAGGCGTGAGCCACCGTGCTCGGCCAGGGCCTTCTTTTTTAAAGAAAATTTTATTATGTTGTGATAAGAACACAACATGAGGTCTACCCTCTTAAAAATTGTATGCATAATACAATACTGTTAACTAGAGGCACAGGTTGTACAGCAGATCCCTAGAATTTATTCATCTTGCATAACTGAAACTTCATCCCTGTTGATTAGCAATTTCCCATTCCCACACCCCAGTCCTTGGTAACTACCATTTATTCTACTCTCGCATTATGCGAAATGGCCTATTCTAGATACCTCCTCAAAGTGCAATCTTGCAGTATTTGTTCTTCTGTGACTGGCTTATTTCACTTAGCATAACGTCATCAAGGCTCATTCCTATTATATATGTCAACATTTTCTTCTTTTTAAAGGCTGAGGCTGAGTAATATTACACTGTGTGTGTGTGTGTGTGTGTGTGTGTGTGTGTCTGTATAATATTCCAATTTACGTATTCATCCATTGATGAACATTTTGGTTATTTCCACATCTTGTTTTTTTTGAATAGTGCTGCAGTGAACAGTGGCATACTAACATTTCTGAGATCCTGATTTTATTTTTTTGTGTTTTTTTTTTGAGACAGGTTCTCGCTCTGTTGCCCAGGCTGGAGTGGTGGCACCATCTCGGCTCACTGCTGCCTCAATCTCCTGGGCCTAAGTGATCTTCCCATGTCAGTCTCCTGAGTAGGTGGGAGTACAGACCACGATGCTCAGCTAATTTTTGTTTATTTTTTGTAGAGATGAGGTCTCACTATGTTGCCCAGGCTGATCTCAAACTCTTAGACTGAAGCGATCCTCCTGTCTCAGCCTCCTAAAGTGCTGGGAATATAGGCGTGAGCCACCATGCCAGGCCCCAGTTTCAGTTATTTTAGATAAATACTGAAAAGTGGGATTGTTGGATCATCTGGCAGTTCTATGTTTTCAATATTTTTAATTTTTCCCAGCTTTTTTGAGGTATAATTGACAAATAAAAATTGTATATATTTGAGGTATACTATGTGATAATTTAATATAAATTGTGAAATGATTACCACAATCCAGTTAATTGACACATCTGTCATCTCACATAATTACCATTTGTGTGTGTGTGGTAAGAACATACAATATCTACTTTCTGAGCAAATTTCAAGCATGCAGTATGGTATTATTAACCGTAATTATCATGCTGTACTAATATCGGATCCCTAGAACTTAATTCATCTTACAACGGAAAGTTTACATCCTTTGCTCAACATCTATTTCTCCTACCTCTGGATCTCTGGTAACCAATTTCTACTCTCTGTTTCTAAGAGTTCAACTTTTTTAGATTTCATGTATAAGTAAAATCAGACAGTACTTGTCTTTCTTCATCTGGCTTATTTCTTTTAGCATGATGTCCTTCAGATTCATCCACATTGTTGCAAATGGCAGGATTTTCTTCATTTTTTAAGACTGAAGAAGATTTTCTTTGTATGCATACATATTGTCTTTATCCATTCACCTGTGATGGACACTTAGGTTGTTTCCATACCTTGACTATTATGAATAATGCTGCAATGACCATGGAATACAGATATTTCTTCAAGATACTCATGTACTTTCCTTTGGATATAGACCCAGAAGTGGGATTGATTTTATTATATAGCAGTGTTGTTCTTAACTTTTTGAAGAACTGCCATACTATTTTCCATAGCAACGGCACCATTTTGCATTCCCACAAACAGTATGCAAGGGTTCCAATGTCTCCACAACTTCACCAACACTTGTCTCTTTTCCTTGGAGCTTTTTGTCTGTTATATCCCAGCTTCCCCCAGCCTGAAGCATAGTTGACAAAGACTGTATATATTTACAGTGTACGACATGGTGTTTTGATATATGCATACATTGTAAAATGATTCAATCAAGCTAATTAACATAGCCGACACTTCATGTACTTATCTCTTTTTGTGTGTGTGTGTGTGATGAGAACGTTGGCTTTTTGATAGCCATCCTAATAGGTGTGAGGTGATATCTCATTGTGGTTTTGATTTACGGTTTCCTGATTAGGTGATGTTGAGCATCTTTTCACATTCATGTTGGCCATTTGTATGTCTTCTTTGGAAAAATGTCTTTTCAGGTCTTGAGCCCCAATTTAATTAGATTATTAGTACTTTTGCTCTTGAGTTTTAAGAATTCCTTGTATATTTCAGAAATTAACCTCTTCTCCATTATATAGTTGGCAAATGTTTTCTCCCATTCTGTGGTAGTTTTTTTCATTCTGTTGTTTCCTTTGCTCGCAGAAGCGTTTTAGTTTGATGTAGTCCCATTTGCGTATTTATGCTGTTGTCACCGTGCTCTTGGTGTCATATCTATGAAACCCTTGCCAAGATCAATGTCATGAAGATTTTCCCTTATGCTTTCTCCCAGTAGTTTCACAGTTTCAAGTCTTACATTTAAGTTTTTAATCTACTTGGCGTTGATTTTTGTGTACAGTGTAAGATATAGATCCAAATTCATTCTTTTGCATTTGGAGAGCCAGTTTTCTCAACACTATTTGTTAAGGAAACCATCTTTTGCCCATTGTATATTCTTGGCACCCTTGTCAAAGATCAATTGATCATATATACGTGGGTTTATTTCTGGGCTCCTGATTCTGTTCTATTGGTCTATAGTCTGTCTTTATGCCAATACCAAAGTGATTTAATTATGGGTGCTCTGTAATGCATTTTGAAATCAGGAAGTGTGATGCCTCTAGCTTTGTTCTTTCTCAAAATTTTTCTGGCTACTCAGGGGCTTTTGTATTTCCATATAAATTTTAGAATTGTTTTGCCTATTTCTATAAAAAATGCCATTGAGATTTTAATAGGAATTGCATTGAATCTGTAGATTACTTTCGGTAGTGTGGATACTTCCACAATAATAAGTCTTGCAATCCATGAACCAAGATGAAGAGCTTCTATATATAGGGCATCAGCTCTCAAGATTGGCTGCTGGACTTCTCAGAGCCCAAGAAGATAATAATGAGACACTGTTAGTTAATTTTAATATTTTAAAATTTGACATTCTATCTTTTGATATAATTTGAAACTGTATATTTATGTGTGTACCTATTTGTTCCATGGCTCTATGAAGGCAGGACCACGTCTCTTTTACTCACTATGGAACAACTAGCACCACTGTTGTGCAGTAGAGCCTGATGGTTAGAGCTGCATGCACGTGCAGACCTCCCGGTTTGCCATGCTGCTGCGACCGCTGACTACCAATGGCACATATACCACCAATTGGCTGAGCTAACAAACATTCCAAGCCCCATTTTGACTTGTTGCCTTCCATTATAGAGGCTTGTACAAGAAAAAAAAACCCTACATTTTACTTTCCCACTCTCTTGCTGCTGGGTGACGGTCAAATGACACAGACTTGGCCAATGAGGGGTAAGCAGAAAGCTGGCAAAGGATTCTGGAAAGGCTTTGAATTCCTGCTGAAAAGGAAAAATGCAGGTGACAGATGACACTACCCTCTCTCTTCTTAACTTAAACGTGGATGTGATGCTTGGATACAGGGCCGCCACTCTGTGCTCCTGAGGGAAGGAGTCAGCCAATTCTCAGAGGGAGCAGCCCTAACACCGTGGAGCCATGGAACGAACACTAGGAACAAATGACCTCCCAGCTGATTGTTATATGAGAGAAATAAATGTCCATTTGTTTCAGCCATTGTACATAGGGCTTTCTGTTCTTTTTCAGCAAAACATTCCTATTACAGCAGTTTTGTGACTTCAAGCAAGTTACTTTACTCTGTTTTGATGTTCCCATTTAAAAATAGGGATTATACCAATATCTTCCTCATAGGGTTGTTTGAAAGACTAAATGAGATAATATACGTAAAGAGCACAGAGTAAGCACTAGATAGGGATAAATTACTAGTTTTATTACTATTTTGATGATGGGCTCTTAATAAGTCTTAGCTGAATAAGTGGAGTAGGTCAAACCCAAAGGGTATGGCTTCAACCCAAGGCAGCAATAAGATAACTCATTTTTTTCTGTTTGAGAAAAATGAGAAAAGGGGGAGAAATGAGAGGAAGGTGGGGTGTGGGCAAGGAGGCAGGGCTAAAGTGGAGCCAGGTGGGTGCTGGGTGGGGGGAAAATGCCCCATGAAAATCTCCCATGGTGGATGGTCAATGTGTTGGGGCCGACATATTGACCATGTGTGGTCCAGGCATGCCAGCATCAAGCAGACACTAAATAAACATTATTTCTTTTGGCTCATTGAATAAATGAATGCATTGTGAGGGTGTTCATTAACAAAGAAATTGCCATCTCATCCTTAAAACTGAAGAGATAGAAGTGAGAGGGCAGAAGGTTTTTCTCCAGTGTCACCCGCACACCTATTATAATATTTGCCTGGAATTATGTGGGTGAAGATGCATTGCTCAATAATTGCCTGTGCCCTCGCAAGGAGCAGAGGAGAACATCCGGTGGGAGCAGAAGCAGAGGCAGAGAGAACAGATTTCCCACGGAGTAAAATATTCTGTTCTCATAAAAAGTCCCTTGCTGTAACAAACGAGAAAATGAAAAGGACAGCCTGTAGAAGAGAGGCAGACACCTCCTAATAGGCACATCTCTCCAAAGTTTCCCACCAGGGCCCAGCTGTTCATTAAACAGGGAACAAATGCGGGAGCGTGGCTGTGATGGGCTCCATTCCACAGCCCAGTGCTGGGACTGCAGTGCGCTCGGAAGAGCATCGCTGTTGTTGCTGTGGCCCGGTGTGACAGCAGGGCTGGCATGTCAGAATCGCCCTGCACAAATAGCTCCTGTGCAGCTGCTCTCACCCAAACCTGCTCTGAGGAGGCTCAGTGCATTCTAATCCTTCCTAAAAACATAGACAGAAAGCAATGGAAATTTGACACGTATGAAAGGTTTAGTCATGGGGTTTTTAAGTGGATGCCTCCATGAAAGGATCAACTCAGATGGCCACGTTTCTGAACATTATTTACATCAAAACCTGACATAAATGCCTCAGATCTAGCTATTTTCTTCCCCTATCCTCTTTTTACATGTTTCCTTTTCCCTCTTGATTGCTTTAGCTTGTATCCTGCATGCGCTTTTAAATGTGGTAAGCAAATAGAAAGCAAGACGCCATTTGAATAGTGAATGGACTTGTATTCCTGTTTAGGAATGTGTAGTTGCCCTTGGGCTCTCTAAAGTATAAGACTCATAAAATAAAACCTTAACACAGATGGAACACACACACACATACACGCACACGCACATGCACCACTTAAAGCAGATGTGAGTCAAAAACATATGCTGATGAACTCAATTTGCTGATGGCATTCTGAGCAGTGAGCCCACTCAGTAGGGCTGAAGGGTTGGCATAGCAACTCTTCCTGGGAAAAAATAGACAGCTGGAATAAACCATGACGATGAAAGTCTTCTTCCAATGACTGAAGAAGTAGAGAGAAATTGCCATCTCTTCTAACCCCTTCAAGCAAAGCACCTTGGTTGAGGTTTATAGACTAGGATCTTACAAATTAGAAGTTCACGTATTTTCCTAGGTCAGATTCTATACCTTGGGTTATATTCCAGCTAAGAAACACTTTCAGATAGACTGCATGGGGCTGTGGGGAAAGAGAGAGCACAAACCTTCAAAAAGCATGGAGCTTTGACCAAAGTTTATTTCTGTAACTTATCCTAAGGCTATGCCGAGTGAAGACTTGTTTACTCTAGCTGTAACTTACTCCATCACATAGCACCATTACTTTGAGAAATTAACTTATTCATTCTCAATTATTTATCAAGTATCCAGCACTAGCAATAGGGACACAGTCCCTGCTTTTGAGGGATTCATGACTAGGCAGACAGCACCCTGAGTATATTAATTAAGATCTGATCCCATATTAGAATAATATGCACAAGAGACTTACTACCTCTTTCTCCTCATTCCTGTAAACATTTATCTGGGACCTATCTTATGTGGACTGTGCTGAGTGCAATGCCACGGGATAAAGCAAGTTAAATGGCAACAGTCCTATTCAACAGGCCAGGGACTCAAGATCAGAAACACCCTTTCCCTCTTGTTGCAAATCCTGCTATGTGTGGGCTCTGCCCCAAACTGTCTCTGAAATCTCAGAAACGAGCAAAGGCTAAGGTTGTCAAATCTGCCTTGAGATATGCCTGTAGACTGATAACAATAGTGATGATGATGATGATATTAGTTAATACAATAAAGCTAATACTGTGCTATTATTATGTACCAGGCACTGTTCTAAGTACTTTAAATATCTTACTTCACATACTCTTCTGTCATTTAATATGCATACCATTATTCTCCTTCCCATTATCCGTATGAGGAAAGCAAGGCACTGAGTTAAAGCGACTCACCTTTAACTGTTCATCTATCAGGCAAGCTAACCCCGGAGCCTACATAAATTCTTAACTATTAAATAAGCTATGCCACTTCTCAACCACTCTGCTGAAAACTATACAAACTGACAGGTCCTACAATTAAAACCCAAAATAGATATAATAAAGCACAAAAAATCAGTTAGGAATTTTCTCTTGCTTTTGCTCTGCTGTTATTGTTGTTCTCCAGATAAGTCCCATTTTAAAATCCACAGTCACCTTAAGGATGTGATGTGGGAGCTGGAGCTGTCTGCCTACCCACCAGCTATTTTTAAAGGAAGATGATCAGGAACTAGTTATGAAAGAATCAGATTGTTTAATCTGGTACCACAGAACTTGAGAAACTATAGACTTGGTGAGTTGGAAAATATGTAGGCAGAAGTGATGTCTCTATGGAAACAGATGTGAAGATTCAAGTAAATACTAGGCCTGTTGGACTTTTTATGAAGATAGCAGAAGCTTTTTTCCCCACTTCTTCTTCTATAACATGTTTATTGAGGAATCTGACCATGGTGAGGAACAACGTAGAGACACATTTTTATCTCTAGTCACTGCTTCCAACTCTGCTATGTTGAATCTCCCAACTCTTCTAGACATCTCTCAATGACATCTTGGACAGGAACCATAGTCACTTACAGTCTAGTCCAGCCTTATATCATATGCAACTGCATATCCAGTTCAAGATTTTCCATTGCTCCATTGATGGCTACACTTATTACTCAAGGATCTATTGTGGGCGTGCTTAGGGGTAACTCTTTCACCTTGGAGAGTGGTGTGGGAATGTTCTTGTTCTAGTATACTTCATCCCAAAGACCCAATTCCTCCTGTTTTTGGGACTAGGAGAGAAGATAAAATGGCTTAATGTCTCTTGGCTTTCTCTATTGCTTTTGCTGTCTGTCTAGCATACCCTAGCGACCGCTGAGACTCTTGTGGGGCAGAGATCCACACGTTATCTATCTTAGGGACACGATGGGTTCTTCGAAGTCCCTCATGAGAGGCGTGACTCTGGCTCAAACATGCTCATCCCCCTTCAGCTGTTCAAGCCCCCCACCCCCATCAGCTCTAACTACACTGCTTGCATTTTTCTTGCCTGGTGGGCTGCTTTACCGGCATGTGGAGGAGTGCTGATATAGCAGGAAGAGTTTTGCTACTTCTTATTAAGTCCTGAAAAGGTATCTGGTGGGTGCTGTGTTTGTAATAAGATACTTAGCACCTGTTTCCCCCCGAGCTTTGGGCCTAGGTATCAGTTCTCAGACAAAAGGAAAAGTCAATTTTTATACCCTATTATAATGATAAACTTTGATTGAAACTTTGGGGATAAGAAAGCATCAAGATGTTTCTCTCTCCCTCTATTCCTCTTTTCTCCTCCCTCCCTCTCTCCCTCCTTCCTTTGCTCCTTTCTTTCCTTCCTTTCTTTCTTCCAAATAGCAACCATGTAATCTAAATTATGAATGATAAAAAAGCCTAGCAAATCAATGAGAGAACTTAGAGCAAAGGAATTTGGAATATTATAAGACAGGAAGCAATTTTAGTTTCCTGAGAATTTTGGTGGTATTACCACCTGCTCCAATCATAGACTGCACTTTTTCATGCCCAGAAAAGACTTCTACAACCCAGCCTTCATAGCAATCAGCCATTCAGGACTTTCTTGCCGTCTGAGCTCAACCTGTCTTATTTTGCTCTGAGTTTTCCAGTTCTGAAGGCTTGATTACTGGTCCAAGAGTGTCATTTAGGTAGACATGCTGAACTCACATCATCCTCGTTACAAATTGCTATGGAAACATCCCAAAAATATAAAAGAAAAAAATTTAAAAACTAGATAAGGGCACTGTTCACATGCTGCAAGATCTCATGGAGGAGAAGATGGAATGAGTGGAGGATATGCTTGCTGTGTGTTCATCATTGAAGAAGGGAAAGACAGCTTGTGAAATGACCCCTAGCAGAAACTCACTGGTGCTTTCAAGTTCAGGGTGGCAGGGTTGAAGGTGAGAGTTAGCTTCAGGGAAGATGGTGGAGAAGAATGTTTGCTAGTATCTGGACCCCAAAGGATTACACAGGATGCTGGAGCCTGCATGGGCTAGGAATACCATTAGTTCAATCACGGTCTACACTTGGCAAGGAAGATGCATTGAGAATAGGTGAAGGGCATAGTCAAGACCAATGCTAACTGTCATTCCTTATGGAGGAATTATGGAATCTACTTCAGGCTGCCATGAAAAGCAACGCAGAGAATCTGTTGGGACAACTTGTTCAGCAGCCTCAGACTACAGCTACCTCTTTACTTATCTAGGCCTCTAGATCACTCAGAAGTAAAGGAAAATTTAAATAAATCTAAACATTCTCATTCTTTCACTGGGGTCTTCAAAGTTTTGAACACAATCTCCCAGAAGAATCAATTTCTGATACCTGAATCTTTGTAAGCGTGAACAGAGAGAAGGGACTGGATAGATGAAAAGGATTTGTAGTTCAAAGAAGAGGGGCATTGTGGGAAACTGATGCTGAGCTCTCGCTTCTATGCCCCCCAGACTTCCTTCTTCAGTTATGGTCCCTGCAGAATCAGCATCCATCTGCGACTCCCCTTTACCCATTGAACTCCCTGTTTTGGAGAGGAGAGGCATATTTTCTACTTTATGTAGCTCTCCAGCCCATGATCTCCTGTGGTCAGGGGCTAAGGATTCCTTTCCCTGTTTCCTAGTAATGCATAACTCTATCTCTCCATAAGGCAGGGTGGGCCAGGCATTCAGAAAGTTGGGGAAGCTAGGCAGAATGTGAAATAAGTGAAGGGAATTGAAGGGTGCTGGAAAACCTCCCATCAAAATTTCCTCCCCCATGTTATTCCACCATTAGGTAATTAGCTCCCTAGTTCTTCAAGGATTACATCACTTTGCTTTGTTAAGAGTTGAGTCATCTATGCAAAAAAACAAACAAAAAAACCCCAAAACTGAGTGAATTAAAACCAGAATCCTTATTAGTTATTACCTCAGGAGCTTTAACAGTGTCCCACTTCAATTAGAGCAAAGCTCACTGGGAATGCGTGTAGGATAAAGAAGATGTTGGAGGTAATAGACATTAAGGAAGGGGCCAGGAGCGTGGAGGGAACCCAAGAGACGTGGGAGGATCTCAAAGGTGATCTTTGCCTATTGCCAACTGTGACTGAGGCCCTGGCCCATCATTTGATGTTCTCTGTCATTCTTGGGAGAGGCAGAGGAGTGTGATGATTAAGAGTATGGACTCTAAAGCTAGACTTCTGGGTTCATAAAGGGTAACAGCTTAGCTCTGCCCCTTCCTACTTTGGGGACTTTGAGCAAATAATTTAATCGCTCTGTGCTTTTTTCTTCATTTATAAAACAGGAGTAATATTGGTCCCTGCCTCAAAGGGTTGTTGTGAGGATTAAAGGAGTTAACACACATAAAATACTTAGAACAGCACATGGCATAGAGTAAATGCTAGTTGTTATTAGTATGTTTTCAATTTCACAAAGGGACTTAAAAGGTCAGGACCCTTACTTACTCCTAGGAGCTACTGGGGAAGGAGTGAGGACCAACATATATTGCATATGTATGCCCTAGATACTGTATATAAAATATCTCATTGAAACCTCACATATTGATGAAATAGGTATTATAATACCCCTATTTTGCAGGTGAGAAAACTGTGTCTCAGAGGGTGAGAATCGGGCCCAAGGTAATACAGCTAAAAAGTGATAAAGTTATCTATGATATCCCACAATGTCACTTACACAGTTCTCTTTGGAAATAAAAATATAAACAAATGGTACAGGCAGATTAAGAACAACTCCAGCATTATTATTATTATTATTATTATTTTATTTTATTTTTTTTGAGACAGGGTCTCACTCTGTTGCCCAGATTGGAGTGCAGTAGTGTGATCATGGCTCACTGTAGCCTTAACCTCCCTGGGATCAGGTGACCCTCCCACTTTCAAGTAGCTGGGACTATAGGTGTGAGCCTCTTTTTTTTTTTTTTTTTTTTTTTTTTTTTTTTTAATAGAAACGGGGTTTCACCATATTGCCCAGGCTGGTCTTTAACTCCTGGCCTCAAGTGATCCACCCACCTCGGCCTCTCAAAGAGCTGGGATTACAGGCTCCAGCATCAAATGTTTACAGTAGTTATCCTCACAGAAAATGCATACATAACTCTTATCTTCCTGACTCAATGCTCACCTTCACCTCCCGCCCTGACTGCAGCCTATTATCCTTGCAGTCAGCGGACTTTTAGTCCAGACACCTTGACTGAGCAGACTCATAGAGGAAACTGGCCCACAGAAACTGTGAGAAATAAATGTATGTTGTTTGAAGCTGCTAAATTTGTGGTAATTTGTTATACAGCCATAAAAATGAAAAGACCAGTCATATCCTGAATGATTAAAAATTGGTTGCATAAGTAAAAGAATGTATTCGAGTTGGAAGATTTGGGGTTTTCACATGAAAAACCAAGTGTGAGTAAACCGCAGAATAGCTATTTTGGAATTCTGATACTCAAGCACTTGCTAGTTGAAGGAGTGCTAAGATTATGGATATAACAATTGATTCCAGGGTTTCAAAACTTATTTCCTGTAACTGTAGGAAAGCTGAAACTCTGGCTATAAAGAAAAGGCTATTTTTCTTTCTCTTGAAATAATTTGTACTATTCATTGCACTGTCAATAGCCAAGAACCTGCTAGAAATTACAACGCACTCGCACATATGGGTATTTCTGCTATGATGCAACATATATGTTTCTAAAATTCATTTTGTTTTGCAAAATCAAGCAATAGAAAAACAAAGGACTTATAAGAAAAATAGGGTTGGGGCACAATAGTCACAAACTGTCAGTAACACAAAACAAAAAGATAAAATCGAATCAAATTGTGGTAACACAGTTTTACACATGTCAAATGGGTAGGAAATATGTAAATACTACAAAAATAAGACACTTTCCTTTGACAAAGACTTTACATTTGCTTGTGGAAGTGGGAGTCAGAGCATTG
This sequence comes from Pongo abelii, assembly GCF_028885655.2. Lineage (NCBI taxonomy): Eukaryota > Metazoa > Chordata > Mammalia > Primates > Hominidae > Pongo > Pongo abelii. The sequence continues at coordinate 97,571,880 of NC_071995.2, forward strand.
CAACTTGTGAGTTTTTGTGAAATTGTGGAAGGAAGGTGATTTGAAATCAAGGGAAAGTTGTATCACTGATGTGGATGGATATGGCCCATGTTGAGGGCGGTGGACTGAGGTAGCTGACATGTTTCAGGTACGTGCGTATCTGTTTTGTGCATTCCTACCTGGCTGGGTTCAGGTGTGTGCAATTTTCTGTGTTTCCCTAGTGTTTCTTATAGACTGAACAGTGCATAAGCAACCCCAAATTTGTGTTATGCTTAAAATGTTCTCTAATAATATCTTGTGTCTTTAAAACAAGTGTTAAAAAGTAAAACTGACCAGATGTTATTTCATTTGAATCTTACAATAAAAGCAATAAATAGACATGAGGAAACAGCTTTAGATATAAAGCTAGTAAACAATCCAGGCAGATTGAACTGAGGTCTTCCTCCTCTGTGCTTTTCCCATTAGGCCACTCCAGGAATGTCTCAGTCTAGCATATTTGAAATCTCTGTGATGCTATAGTTTCACTACTGCAATTTCTAAGACTTTATATTTTCAATTAGACATTTCTTTTACTACCAAGAAGTATCTTGATCCAGAGGTACTATTCTCCCAGCCATGGAGAGTTCCTCCAAAAGACAAAATTCTATCTTTGCTAATGAAAATGCAAATAAAACTGTATCAAGAGTTTCATGATTTTATTAGGTATTTCCCATCATATGTTTATCATACAGCTCAAAATTGATGTCAAGTTTTTTACTCTACTCTTTTCTCAAGTTCATTCACTATAAATTGAATTTCATTTTCCTGCACTTGGGTTGTATTTTTTGAACCACTGATTTTGCTTATATTAGTTTTACTATGATATTCATCAATTTCTTTAAAAAAATTCAGAAGATACCTCTTGCACAAATTCATTTTATAATTTAAGAACTCACTTCAGAATGTTGAGACTCTGTTAAGTATCAATTCTAGGATTATGAGGATCCTGTCTACCACAAAGAGCCCCACAAAGGTCTTTTCTTCCTCATTCCCAAGCAGTTTAACTTAATGAATTCTTCTGGTAGAACTTTGTTTAGACGGACTTAAAGCAGGTAAGAGTTCTTTTTAAAATACTTGTGGAGTGCATGAGTGTGCAAACAAACTTAAAAGCACATATTGGCTCAAGAAAGCTGAGGGGAAATGATAATTTTCAACAGTCCAAAATAGCCATCCTGGGGCTTACAGAAAGTAAGGCAGTAGTTAGCCTAACTCTAAGCCTAACAATAACACAGTCATTAATCCTGGGTGCCCAGACACATTCCATTAGAGGATTTTGGTGACAAAATTTTGCTTTTCTAATTCTGAGTAGATATAAACAATAATCCCTTAATTTATTAGTCTGTTTATCACATTTATTAAGCATTTCCTATGTCCTAAGAACTGTGCCACAAGACAAGGATGCCCTCTCTTACCACTCCTATTCAACATAATATTAGAAGTTCTGGACAGGGAAATCAGGCAAGAGGAAGAAATAAAGGGCATCCAAACAGGAAGAGAGGAAGTCAAACTACCTTTGTTTGCAGATGACATGATCGTATATCTAGAAAACCTCATAGTCTCAGTCCAAAAGCTTCTTAAGCTGACAAACAACTTCAGCAAAGTCTCAGGATACAAAATCAACGAGCAAAAATCACTAGCATTCCTATACACCAACAATAGTCAACCTGAGAGCCAAATCGTGAACTCTCATTCATGACTGCCACAAAAAGAATAAAATATCTAGGAATACAGCTACGTAGGGTGGTGAAAGATGTCTACAAGGAGAACTACAGAATTACAAATCACTGCCCAAAGAAATCAGAGACGATACAAACAAAGGGAAAAACAATCCATGCTCATGGATAGGAAGAATCAATATTGTTAAAGTGGCTATACTGTCCAAAGCAATTGATAGACTCAATACTATTCCTATCAAACTACCATTGACATTCAGAGAACTAGAAAAAAACTATTTTAAAATTCATATGGAGCCAAAAAAAGAAAAAATCCAGAATAGCCAACACAATCTTAAGCAAAAAGAACAAAGCTGGAGGCACCATGCTACCCAATTTCAAACTATACTACAGGGCTACAGTAACCAAAACAGCATGGCAGTGATACAGAAACAGACACAGAGACCAATGGAACAGAATAGAGAATCCAGAAATAAGACTGCACACCTACAACTATCTGATCTTTGACAAACCTGACAAAAACAAACAATGGGGAAAGGATTCCCTATTCAATAAATGGCGCTGGGATAACTGGCTAGCCATATGCAGAAGATTGAAACTGGATGCCTTCCTTACACGATATACAAAAACTAACTCAAGATGAATTAAATACTTAAATGTGAAATCAAAAACTACAAAAACCCTGGAAGACAACCCAGGCAATACCATTCAGGACATAGGCATGGGCAAAGATTTCATGATGAAGATGTCAAAAGCAATTGCAACAAAAGTAAAAATTGACAAATGGGGACTATTTAAGCTAAAGAGCTTATGCACAGCAAAAGAAACTATCAACAGAGTAAACAGATAATTTACATATTGCTAGAAAATTGTGCAAAGTATGCATCTGACAAACGTCTAATATCCAGCATCTATAAGGAACTTAAACAAATTTACAAGAAAAATACAAACAACCCCATAAAAAAGTGGGCAAAGGACATGAACAGATACTTTTCAAAAGAAGACATGTATGTGGCCAACAATCACATGAAAAAAGCTCAACATCACTGATCATTAAAGAAATTCAAATCAAAACCACAATAAGATACCATCTGACACCAGTCTGACTCTTACTATAAAGTTAAAAAATAACAGATGCTGGCGAGGTTGTGGAGAAAAAGGAACACTTATACACTGTTGGTGTGAGTATAAACTAGTTCAGCCATTGTGGAAGACAGTGTGGCCATTCCTCAAAGATCTAAAGACAGAAATACCATTCAACCCAGCAATCCCATTACTGGTTATATACCCAGAGGAATATAAATCATTCTATTATAAAGACACGTGCATGCGGCATGCGTATGTTCATTGCAGCACTATTCATATTAGCAAAGACATGGAATCAACCTAAATGCCCATGAATGATAGACTGGATAAAGAAAATGTGGTACATATACACTATGGAATATTATGCAGTCATATAAAAGAATGAGATCATGTCCTTTGCAGGGACATGGATGGAGCTGGAGGCCATTATCATTAGAAAACTAACACAGAAACAGAAAACCAAATACCTCATGCTCTCATTTATGAGTGGGAACTAAACGATGAGAACACATGGACACAACCCACACTGGGGCATTTCGGAGGGCAGAGGATGGGAGGAGAAGATCATGAAAAATAACTTAATGGGTATTAGGCTTAATACTTGGGTGATAAAATAATCTGTACAATAACCCCCATGACAGAGGTTTACCTATGTAACAAACTCACACTTGTACCCGAGTGCAAAATAAAATTAAAAAACAAAAACAAAAACAAAAAAGGAGCTGTGCCAGATGTTGAAGGAAAATAGTAAGATCTTAAGAAAACGGCTTTGGCCGGGCGCAGTGGCTCACGCCTGTAATCCCAGCACTTTGAGAGGCCGAGGTGGGCAGATCACGAGGTCAGGAGATGGAGACCATCCTGGCTAACATGGTGAAACACCGTCTCTATTAAAAATACAAAAAATTAGCCTGGCGTGGTGGCAGGCACCTGTAGTTCCAGCTACTTGGGAGGCTGAGGCAGGAGAATGGCGTGAACCTGGGAGGTAGAGCTTGCAGTGAGCTGAGATTGCGCCACTGCACTCTAGCCTGGGTGACAGAGCAAGACTACATCTCAAAACAAAAAACAAACAAACAAAAAAAACACAGCTTCAAGTTTGTAGATCTATGGTCATTCAGTCTAGGACACTGAACACTTCCTTTAGTAGCTCACTTGTTGAATAACACCTAGAATTAAATAGGAGAAAAAATTTTCCTAATAGAAATATACCAGGCTTTACATGATTGGTAGTCTTTGTTCTTCACAAGCCAGTTTATTTTAATAGATTTCTCAGGTAGAGTTTTATGAAGGCCTCAAAGCAATTAAAACTTCATTTGCAGGAAGGACAATCTTATACTTACCAGAAAACTACAGCTAACACGAATTTCTTTGTTAGACATTTGTTATGAAGGATCTTTGAGAAAATTCTGTACTAGAACCCATGACACCCCTAACATAGCTATGCCATTATTTTTTTTCTTCTCAAATGAACAGATGAGTTTTGTAAGCAAAGTAGGATACTATGATTGATAGATCTTTTTGTAAGGTATACTCAGATTTGCTGAAAGAGCTTACATAATTCAGTCTGGGTGCAGTGGCTCATGCCTGTAATCCCAGCACTTTGGGAGACTGAGGTGGGTGGATCACTTGAGATCAGGAGTTCGAGACCAGCCTAGCCAGCATGGCGAAACCCTGCCTCTACTAAAAATACAAAAATTAACCAGGAGTGGTGGCACATGCCTGTAATTTCAGCTACTTGGGAGGCTGAGGTAGGAGACTTGCTTGAAGCCGGGAGATGGAGGTTGCAGTGAGCCGAGATCATGCCACTGCACTCCAGCCTGGGTGACAGAGTGAGGCTCTCTCTCTCTCAAAAACAAACAAACAAACAAACACACAAAAAAACAAAAAAGAAGGAGATTACATAACTCAAGTAAACTATACTCGAAGCCTCTCTTTTTAAATAAGTTTTATCTCAAATAAGGGAAAAACCAAAATGGAAAGAGGTTATGATCAGTTTCACCATTGGCCTACAGTATTGCTTCAGAGAACAAAATAAAAGGGTTCTTGCCCCTCCCCTTGCTGGAACTGGGCCTGCCCCAGGGACTTGGCTGTAGGGTTGCAGGTACTTTCCCTGTCCTTTGATCTTAATCACCAAGGGACCAATTCAAGTTCCATGCCCAGGAATCACTTAGTAGTGAAGAGTCTTGCTTTTAGCTAGAGAGTTGAAAGGGTCGTAGGCAATATCTAAATATGCTTTGGACATTGCATTTGATGGGGTTGAGAAATAAAAAAAAAAATTCTAGGCTCCTAACTAACTGAATGGATTCCCCTCTGGGCCAAGGGTGAAACTGCCTTTGCAAAATTGTTACACAAAGAGAAATCTAACATAGTTGACTCCATCTTGCTTCTGACTTCCAAGCTGTCCTTGGTCATTCCTGGGTGTAGGCCAAGCTCACTTTGGGAGGAATTTAGTTTATAGTTTTACCTTAAAACAAAGATGATAATAGCCCTTCTCAAAACTAAATCACCTTTGTAAAACTAATGGAAAGCCACAAGGTTAAGATTATGAGAGAGGCCCAAATTCTGATAGGATAGGCATAGTTTCTATAAGCCCTTACTGCTCAGGAATCATGTGACCAGAGGTCACAAGATTTGTGACTTTCCCATTTACTCCTATAGTTAACATTGCTATGTTAGAACCCAAGATTGTATTTTGTGGGGGATGTTTTCCAGACTGATCCTACCTGAACTTGTGATTCATGACTCAATTGATCCTATGGCCTCACCCAGAGGTAGACTCAGCACACGAGGACTCTTTTCCACATCAGTATGATTCCATCCCTAACCAATCAGTGGCACCCATTCCCTAGCCCCCTGCCCACCAAACTGTCCACAAAAACCCTAAGCTCCAAGCCTTCAGGGAGACTGATTTGAATGATAACTCCAGTTCTCCCACGTGAGTCAGACTTACATCAAATAAACTCTTTCTCCACTGCAATGCCATGGTCTCAGAGGATTGATCTGGTCTGTGCAGTGTACAGTGTTGGGTGATTACCAGAGAAACTCTGGAAGCTGAGTTCATGGCCTTGGCAGGATGGGAGGTTGAACTAGTCTCACTAGTATGTAATCACTTGTCTCACTGCTGTCCCCTCCCCACCTTTTTTAAAGGAAAATGTACAAATAGTAAACTTCCTGAGATCCTCTTTGGAAAAAACAGCCACAGATGCATCTGTGACTCATGTTTTTCCTGGGCATGCCCTCAAGCTGGCTCAATAAACCTTGATGACTGAGATTTATGACTCAGTCACTCATTTTGATTGTCACAGTATAAAAGGCCTGCTATGGTCTGCATGTTTGTGTCTCTCCAAAATTCATGTGTTGAAATCTAATCTCAAATGTGTGGGCATTCAGAGGTGGGGCATTTAAAAGTGATGAGGTCATGAGGGTGGAGCCCTTGTGAATGGAATTAATATCCTTCTAAAAGAGGCCCAAGGGAGCTTGTTTGCCCCTTCTGTCATGTGGGGACACATAGTAGGCACCATCTATGAGGAAGGGTCCTCCCCCAGATATGGAAACTACTGCTGGTGCCTTGACCTTATTAATTATGATTGAGGCAATCAAATATGGTCTGGCCAAGAGAAGAATAGTCCATAATATTTTGATGCTGGCTCCCTAAAGTCTATGTTTTAAAATACTGAATATTTAACATGAAGAGCAAATTACAATTAGGACGTCTTAGATCCATACAAAGTAATATTCTATGGACTGCCTTTGGAATTACTAGGTTTGGGCTTGGGATCAGATTGAATGAACTCAGTATAGATTCTGTGTCACTTCTACTCATGAAACACATTTACTGATGGTTAATCTAAGAGTATCTTTAGGCTGGGTACAGTGGCTCACACCTGTAATCCCAGCACTTTGGGAGGCCAAGACAGGCAGAGCACCTGAGGCCAGGAGTTCGAGACCAGCCTGGCCAACATGGTGAAACCCCATCTCTGCTAAAAATACAGAAATTAGCTGGACGTAGTAGCGGGCACCTGTAATCCCAGCTACTCAGGAGGCTGAGGCAGGAGAATCACTTGAACCCGGGAGGCGGAGGCTGCAGAGAACTGAGATTGTGTCACTGCAGTCCAGCCTGGGTGACAGAGTGAGACTCCATCTCAAAAAAAAAAAAAAGTATTTTTATATATGGCAACATGTTGCTATATAGTTATGAAATAAAGTGTTGACAAAACTTGACTGAATGTAATCATAGTGAAGCCAACATTACGTGTCATATGTCACCTGTGCTTGTTTTGTTACAAGTGCTCTTTACAAACCACTTAGCATCTTCACTTTGAGGTTGTATGCTCTTATTTAATTCTCCATAGAGTTTTGAGATTGTTGTGAGTTTTCTATTCAACATTGGCTTTTCCAAAGATTTGATCATTTTTCAAAACAGCTGTAAACCTATTCAAAATTTACATAATATATATTTAAAATATAAGGACGCTTTCTGATTTCAAATGCATCTCATGCAGTTAATAAAATTTAGAGTCACAGATAACTCTAAGTAAGTCAATTAAAACTGTATAAGAATTTGAAAAGAGGATACAGGGCATTAAGGGGACTGACATTTGGTGGCCAAGTCATTATAGCTATTGTCTGGAAGAATCCAATGATATTCAAATTATCAAAGCAAGTATTTTGAAGAAATAAATGATGTGAAATAGCTGACAAAGAGATACTTTAAACTGACATTATCCTACACTTAAATATAATAAAAATACACAGTAATAAAGCAAAATAACAGATTTGTTGTTTGGCTACAACATCAAGTCATTCACAACTACATATTTCGAAAACAGTGACTCTAAATATTTTCTCAAACTAAGCTTTCCTAAATATTTTCCCAAACCAAGCTGTTTCTTTACGGACTTTATACGCATTAATTTTATAAGAATGACTATTTTTCTAACATAAAAACAATCTTTACAAATATTTTGAGAATTCAGGAATAAAACTAAAGCATTCAAATGACCACTGCTCAGCTGTACTTGAGAGATTTTGCCCAAAATTACTTAAAAGTGTTGAACTGTAGAAGGCCTTAAAATAGAACTTGTAGAATTGCAATATTCAAAAAGTAAAGTTTGTTACTATGGGTCATACTGTTGTGAAAAAGCCGAAAAAGAATTCAGAATAATCAAACTGAAACTATTTTGCTGATATAATCAAATATGCCTGATATTTGTTGTGGTTTCAAAGACTGTATTTTCTCTTTGTACATTTGTCCATCTTTTTTTTTTTTTGGTGTAAAATATACACAACATAAACTTTCCCTTTTTAACTACTTTTAAGTGCACAGTTCTGTGGCATTAAGTACATCTACACTGTTATGCAACCATCATCATCATCATCCATCTCTGGCACTTTTTCACTATTCCCAGTTGAAACTGTACCCATTAAACACCAACTTCCTATTTTTCCCTTCCCCAGCAGTCACCATTCTACTTTCTGTCTCTGTAGATTGACTACTCTAGGTACCTTGTACAAGTGGAATCATATAATATTTGTCCTTTTGTGACTGGCCTATTTCTCTATTGTTTTACTAACACAAAAGTATTTTATCTGTTATTAATTTAGTCAGAAACTTGAAACATTGACAGAACTTTGGCTGATTAATTACACTACAATTGACAAAATACTGCCCAAACATAAGTGATTTACTAAAATATGGGACATGATGTTTAAAATTAAAAACCTGATGAAACTGTAGTATCAGTCTCAATTGCAGTTGTAATACTTTTCCTATAGCCAATGATTAAAATGTGCATTTGTTAGTGATTTTAAATTAATTTATATTAAATTTACTATTTTCCCATCTAAAGCAGAATTAATTGTTCATTTTTTTTGGCGCACGAATTAAAACATATATACACTGTCTTTGGTTTGCTGAAAGAATGAATGAATGATATAAAGGCATCTCATGTAGAAAGATTTGTTCTGGTTAATTAGCAGGTTTATTAGAATATGGTTTCTTTCATCTGAATTTTGGAGATTGGAAAAACAATCTCCAAAATATAGAGAATGCAGAGAAGTGCAGGGGAAGAGAGAATGGTAAGCTAAAAATTACCACCAAATGCTAAGTGTCAGACCTACACAAACACAAAATTTGACATACTTAATAGTGGCATGTTCAGTGAATATGAGCAAGAGACATGAGCTCAAATCTAATATATATGATGCCAGAAACTTTGTATATGCTGTATTTAATCCTTATGACAATTCTCTGAGTTATATAATTTCCCCATTTTTGCAGATGTCAAAACTGAAGACAAGACATGGTAAGAAATTTGCCTAGTCTCAGCACTAGTGAGTGTCAGAGCCAGAATTCCAATTCATTTGGAATTCCAAATGAATTTCCAAAGCCCATGTTTTTCCCATGACACAAAATTGTAGCAAGCCTTATGCTTACTGACTTGGGAGAGTTTTTTTCTTAAAAATATAGTATCAATATAATTTTAGCAAATCTTATTGCCATTAGAAATTGGTGGCATTTATTTGAGGATAGAGTTCAAAATCTTTATGAGACATAAGAAAATCAAGTTCCAGAATAACAGGAATTTGAGTAAGTAGTTTTCACCTTTCAGAGGATGGTTTTTTGGGGATGGTAAGAAACATCTAAGTATTGGTTCTCATTTGGGGGCATGCTTAGAGGCATCAGTAGCTTGTGGTAAACTAAGGGTCTTTCAAAAGAAAGACAAATGAACGATACTGTATAGGTGCAGTTACATCACAGGCACCACAATAAGGTATAAAAGTAAAGCATTATGACTTTCACCTTGGGAAAGAACTTTGAAGTGAGGAAAACAAAATTGCCCAATAAGGGTGATAGTTTATAACCAACCAATGTGGACTAGTGGAGCATAAAGTTTCTTTAAACACACAAAATAGCTGTAGCTTGGATTGCACATGTGGATACATCAAAATAAAAATGCGTCAATCAAAAGTAATATATGAGAGTTTCTGCTTTGGCACATTCTAATTTGGTGTTATCAACCGTTTACATTTTTCATAAGCTAAATAGTACGAAATAATCTCATACACTGGTTTTAATTTACAGTTTTCTAATGACTAGTGATGTGGAGCATCTTTTTATATGTTTATTTATCATTTGAGTTTTCTCTTCTGTGAACTGACAGTGCATATATTATGCAAATATCCAACCTTCAATGTCCAATTTTGAAGTCTTCTAATAGATGTGAAATTTGCGTATAGATTCTTTTGAACTCTACCTAGACAACATGCGAGAGACGGAGATGCTTACCAAACCCATTCTTTTCTTCCCAGGCACATAGTTACAGCGTGTCTCCCCATCTCTCAGTTGTTTTGCCATGTGATGGACTGAATTCTAGAAAATGTAATGTGGACAGAAATATCACTATACCTATTCCATAAAACTTCCCACAAATGAACCTTCATTGTGTTTTACCATTTACCACCTGGTTGGAGAGGATCAGGATCTAAAGGGGGCCACAGATGAGATGAGGAATCATGTGAAAGGCTGCACAACAGAGAACTCCCACACTGGACTATAATTTGAATGGGAAATTAATCCATTGGGTTAAGCCACAGAAAATTTGAAGTTTATCTGCCATAGCAGCTAATATTTTCATTAACTAATATACACTATGTATCAGTTGTGAATAATGACTATTTTGTTTCTTCCTTTACAATCTCTATACTGTTTATTTCCCAGGAGTTGACATTTTATTATGTTTTGCTTCTTTCTTTTCACTTCCCCGCTGTGTCACCTAGGAACTCTAGTTCAAGGTTGAATAAAAAATTTTGAAAGTGGCCATCTGTGTTTTATTACTGAATTTCAAGGGTATGTTGAAGCTTCTCTTTTAAGCGGGGTTTTCTTTTCTTTTTTTTAGAATCGGGGGTCTCTCTCCGTTGTCCAGGCTGGAGTGCAGTGGTGTAGTTATAGCTCATTGCAGCCTCAAACTCCTGGGCTCAAGGGATCTTCCTGCCTCAGCCTCCTGAGTCACTGGGAGTACAGGCATAAGCCACCATTCCTTAAGTAGGTTTTTCATACATAAACTTAATTAGGCTAAGAAATTTTCCTTAAATTCCTAGTTTACTAAGAAAATTTTACTGTAAATCTGTATTGAATTTTGTCAAATGTTCATATGCTTGTATTAACATAGTAATACTTTTTTTGGCTTTTAATCTGTTAATGTAATGAATTATATAATAGACTTTTCTAATGTTAAACTATCGTACATTCCTGGGATAAATCCCCCTCTGTTTTTACATATTATTGTTGTCTAATATTTTATATAATAGTTGGCCAATATACCAATGTTTGCTATACTGCTTTTATATCACTGTTATTGGTTATTATTTTCATTCTTGATTTAAATGGCCAATGTTCATTTAGTTTTACTTACATATTTACCAGTTTCTTTACTCACTACTGTCTCTTTCTTCTCCTTTTTCCTTTGAGTTCAGCTCTCTTATTTCTGAATTACGGTCTTCACAGTTCTTCAGCTAATACCAAAGTTTTAAAGTCTTTTTCTGACAATGCCCTTTTTCATTCTTATTCTTGAATTTTAGATAACTGGGTATAAATTATTTGAAGACATTGAATTCTATTCTGAATTGTATCGTTGTTATTGAAAGGTTCTTCTTCTTCCTCCTCTTCCTCCTTCTCTTGGGTAATACCTTTGTCTTTGTTTCTTCTTTAGATATTCTCTTTGTCTTTGATGTTCTGTGTTTCACCAAGGATGCACTGTGTAATGGGTCTAGTTGTGAGTTTCTTTTTATTTACCCTATTTAGGATTCTTGACTTTAATAAAAGCAATTAAAGTATACTTTTCTCCCATTCTTTTAATATTCTCTATGTGGAATTCTTATGAGACACAGATTAAACATTACTTCTATGTCTCTTTTTAACGTATCTATATACCTCTCTCTGTGAATATACACACACATACACACATATATAATATATATAGTTGTATATGAATACTACATATATTTTGTGTATATATTATAGATAAAAGTATACATACATATGTGTATTTATATTCATATTGTCTGTGTATATAAAATTAATCATATGTAAGTTTAATTTCTATATGAATTATATATAAGTTTAATTTATAGTTAATTTAATTACATAAAGATTACATATATATTTGTTTTCTTTTGTTTTTACTTGCAGTGCCAAGAGTTGAGGTAATCATGTTCCTCAGTTCATGGCACACTATTGTTATCAGTGGGTGTACTATTTCTCCCTTGGTTGTTTGTTTAATGATTCCTCTTTATTCTCATTTCCCACTTGTATTTTCCTTCTCCCATAGGAATCTAATGTATTTGTTAGAATAAGCAACAGCACAGTACCACAGTTGTGTAAATTAAAATATATACCCACTAAAGAACATTATGTATTTTTAAAGTACCTATTTCTCACTTTATATATTCAGCATTCTGTTTTAAAGATCTATATATGTTGCTGCATATTTATCTGGTTCACTGCTTCTAACTGCTGCATCTTAATATATAATGTGCTGTCATTGCATTTCCCTGATTCATTCTTCAGTGCTGGAAACTCAGGGAACTTCCAACTTCCTGCTGTACAATGATCAAATAAACATTCTTTTACATGGGTTTTAGAGACCTTTTTGAGAATTTCTCTGGGATGTATTCCTAGGAATTAGATTGACTGGTCATTGGATAGACATATTTGAGCCTTATCCTCTTATGTTTTGCATCTTTTGCTGAATTTGGGATAATTTCATTAAATTGATCTTCCAGTTTGTATTTTATACGTTTTAAATTTTCTGTATATTATGATGTTTTGACATCTTAAAAAACCCTTTCTTGCTGTAAAGAGACTGCCCTTCCTGGCTCTAGCCAATTCTTAGAGATAGCAAAGGACTCAGTTAGGAGCATACCTTAGATTTGCAAATTAACCAAGTCATGTATCTTCTGTGTGGCCTGTACACCCTCAGGGAAAAATATGCTTGTGTCTGAATCATCCCAGGGCCATGCACCAGGCAATTAGGGACTATCTCTGTAGTTTAGAGCCTGCAGTTATTATTGAAACTAAGCAATTCTAAGAGTTTATCCTGCCTTCCCTCACGCTTCCTGTCCCATGGAAACTCCAATAAAATTCTAGTTTTGGCTTTCCTCTTACTTCTGTCTTCTGCCACCTGACCCAAACCTGCTGATTCCCCTGTAACTCTGTATGGCATGTGGTGACCCCCCTCTCTAGAACCTGTGAAAATAATAATAAACTTTGTTTTCTTGCGGCTTTCCTGTGTCCCCTGTGCTGCACCTGATTAACTATCACCTAAAAGAACTCAAAATATGGTTCATACATTTTCTCTTCATCTGCCTCTAATATGATATTTTTAAAATGTAAATGATTAAAAGCTCTATTTGATTGAGGATAATAGATTGAGAAAATGATTGAGCAGAAAAAGAAAATCATATGAGAATACTAGGACCCTTCAAAAAAGATATGGCAGAAATTCTTCGTGTGTTTTACAATTTTAGATTGTAAACTCATAATTTGAGTTCATTTGAAAGAATCACATTTGTACCAGTCAGGAGTTGATCAGAAAAACGGATCGTCATGAATGAAATAGAATAGTGGATTTAATTAGACCTTGTACAACTGCGGAGCTGGTTAAGAAGTCCATGCCAGGCTGTTGCTTTTGCATGTGGTATTTATCGGACCTGGGGTCACTGTAGATCAGCTAGAAGGCAACCAGGAATGAGAGCTGGATTTGAAATAGGAAAGGGCAGAGACAAACTGGAACCCACAAGGTCAGACTGGAACCCCAGAGGACAAAATGGAGCCCACCAGGACAAACTGGAATTTGACTCTGTCTCTCATGATCTCTAACTTCAATAATGTTAGTGACCTGCAGAGAGGTTTGAACCCTTCACCCTCGAGTTGCACATACACTTGGCCCAGGACTGAAGGAAGTCAAGGAAGGAAATCCACTGGAAGCTGGAGAACTGTGGGTCTAGGTGCTTCTCAATGTCAATAAGGTGGGTTAATAGATTAGTGACAACATGTGCAAATTGCCAACGCCTGGTATCATATATTGAGTTTCAGAGTACAAAATGATGACTTCTTCATTTGTGCCCTTCAGTTCTCAGACCAATGTGCTTTATGGCCTACTCCAAATTGAGAAACACACAAAGAAATAAATTCTGAGAATGTAATTCCAGTTTAGCTAGGTTGACACAGTATACAGCCATATTACACTAGTTTAGTTGAAGGTATGTATCTATGGAGATACTTTGTGTTTATTTCTTTTACCACCCTTGAGGTATCTCCAGCTTTGGATTAATTTTTATGTAAATTTTTCATCTTGGAGCTTTCTAGACCAATAGCCAAACTTAAAATGAGTTACTTGACAGTGGTTCTGGGTTCTCAAGGAAGAGTCTCTATTTCGCCATTCTGAACAGAGGCTGAGAAGACAACTTACCCAGTTATTTCCCTATACCCATGGGCATATTAGTTCACACTTATGCTGTTATTTAGAGTGGAGTTTCTCTAGGGTCTAGACTCTGGTGGTCTCTGTTCCAGCTCCCTATAGGAATAGGGACAGAGGACCTTGTCTCCTGCCTCACAGTGGATATTAAGACATCAGCCTCTAGATTACCTAAGACAGCACTTCGCCAGAGTAGACAAAGAGTCAGATCTGGGCTTTACTGCTGTGAGTTTCAGTTCTCTATTATTCTCTGTCCCCTGAAGAGCTATTTATTTTCCTTCTAGTTCAGAAATGCATTAAAAATTAAAAAAAAATTATCTAGATTTTTCAGATGTTTTTAGTTGACATTTTCAGGCTAACTATTCTGCCGTGTTACCTGAACAGGGAGTCCATTGCATTTGCAACCAAGAACTTAAATGCGGAGACCTCTTTTACAAGGGTAGGGTGCTTTAGCAAATTCAGATTTACAGGAAAGAAAATTACAAATATACACAACAGATCAATTAGAGGGATAAATTTGCATAACAAAAGGACTCACCATAGGACTAGTTAAAATAGCTAGGATGAACAATGAATTTAGAGCATCTAGGAAAATGTGCATTGTATAAATCTATCAGGCCCGTAGTTAAAGAAATGCTGGGATGAATCCTTTTGTAAAGCAGAAAGTCCTTTTTGTAATGTGAATGAGTACTCTCTAATTTACAAGTCTAAGTTTGAGTCTTTGTGTACCTGGCTTCCCAAATAATAGAGATCCAGAAAAAGTTATTTATACAGAGAGTTCAGGTTTGACTCTCCTGAGTATGATTTTTCTATGTTAATATAAAATAATCAAAACAATCTGCATATTTAAAGAATGGAATCATGAGGTCCTTCAGATGTTTAATATGTGCATTTCTATATAATTTCCCATGGGTCTTGTTACTGGAAATATGTTGAAGACAAATGTTTCCACAAAATGACTGATTTCTTTTGATAGATCTATTTAAGCACACAGTAAAAAACATCTTGACCAGAAACACAATTGCTAATTCACGGTGTTGGACATCAGCTATTGAATTATTAACCAGTTATCTGAGGGCCTACCATGCGCTAATCAGAGAGTCAGAGTTTCTTAGATATCAGGTACCCAAACGCTTCATTTTCCAGATGAAGAAACTAGTGATGTCAAATGACCTGATAAACAGTTTCATGGCTACTCAGAGGACTGCATGAAACTTCCAGCATATTGTACTGCTTTCTTTAATAGAGTGAAAGAGTCCACTAAATTAAAGAGGTTGTCAACTCCATGGATTAGAAATTTATGTTAAGGAACCATGACTCACCCCGAAGGGTGCCAGACTGAGTCTGTGGCATGGTGCAAAGGGCGCAGAGACATGTCATCAGACAGGCTTGTGCCTGCATGTCTTGCACTGACGTTGGGCAATTTATTAACTTCTCTGAACTGCAGTTTCCCCATATGCAAAGCAGAAAATTAATACTCATCCTGCCATCCTGAAAATGTATTGTTAGAAAAGAACATTCTTATATGGGAGATATACTTTACTGTATAAACTCCAAGGTGCTTTAAAAATGTCATTTGTTATTATTATTGCCACAGCTACTCTAGAATATGCATATATCAAAAGATCTATGAACTTTCACAAATATTTTTGCAGAACAATCAAGGAACAAGTTGTTAACCTTTTTCTCAGAAGCAATAAAGAAGAAAAATCTAGATTAGATGTTTATACAAAAAGTTATTTACAATTCAGAGCTGTGTCCAATGTCATTTGTTATCATTATTCTTATATAAGTGAATTGCTTAAATTTTTTAAAAAAATAATTAATACATGGAAAGCAATCAGAAGAATGATTTGCACACAACAAAATGTATATAAACATTTGTTATTGTTAATTATATCCTCATACTTTTCTATTCCTCCTGCAATTGTGCAAGCCAAACTCTCTCAACTCTGAATTTTATTTTCTATTGTTTGAAATGACAAACATCATGGGCAGCTGATAATTCAAGCATTGTTTTTGCTCACTGGGAAGACTAAGATGTTGCTTTAAGGAGTAAAAGTATTGGGAGACATTGTAACAACAGCTATAGCTTCAAAGCACAGTGTGTTTTTAAATGTATGTATACATTATACATTTATTCCCACTTAGCTTCTGTTATAAAAGTCTTGAGACATCTTCTGGGCTTTGATCTGTTTATGGATCCAGATGGCAGAGAGGTGATGAGACCACAGGTTAGAGAGAAAATTTAGTCACAAGATTGGAAATTATAAGCCTTTTACTGCTTAATTATTCCCTTCCTGAATTTCAGGATATGGTCACCTATGAAGGTTATTTTACTTCAATCAATCCTTGGATGAAGAAGACAATAACCATATCTGTACAAAAGAATAATGAGATTTAAGTATTGCACCGATTTTTACCTACATTCTCTAATTGCTCATTACCTAAGGCAGCTCAGAAATGACTAACTGGCTCCTTTTTCATGGTCAGGACAGCTGCTTTTATGTTACATACTTGTTTAATATGAACTTCAGCAGTTTTTCGAAGAAGGAATAATTAGAAGAGGTACAGCCAGGGGATTTTTATAACTCGTTTAATGAATACTAAATAGTATTTTATCTTTAAAATGGACCATAGCTGCCCTTAACTGCAACCAAGTTCATTAATAAAAAGTTTTCATGTAGCAGACACAAAACAACTTAAAGAAACCAGAGAAAAATCTAAACTGAGAGCTGTAGTTATTATCTGCACTCAGTGAATCAAGCCTACTTACAAAGATGCATAATTATTTTTTAATAAAAAAGAAATAAAAGATTTTGCTGGCTTAACCAACGATAGGTAATGATACTAAAAATGACATGAGAGTAGGATGCTGTATACTGATTCCAGCTGCTTCTCTTTTGAGGTGGGATTATCTGAATTGGAAAAGAAAATCCCCATTTCCCCAGCAAGGTACAGATTGTACAAAACAGAGATCCATCCTTGACCTGGTAAATATCTAATGAAACCACCTCTTCTTTCCATTTTTTTCCCACCCTGAGCCACATGCTGTATATTAAATAAAGGACTCAACTTTTGTTGGTACTGGAGAAGTTGTCTGGGCTGCTGCAGGATGGAGGTTTACCTGAGGTTACCTGCATGAAGGGTGAATTGCTCACGCTTTAGAACACTGTTATCTTTCTCCCCACGTACTCCTTCAACAGCACAATCTACAGTGAAGTACTTGTCAGGGTAAGCGGTGAGGAAAGTGAGAGCAGGTTGATCAATAAAACATAGACTGGAGGAAGCCTCTTCCACAGGAAACTAACAATGCATAAGAAGCATATTCTTACAATGTTTGGCAGGAAACTCAGCAGCATGAAATGCACTTAATGTTTAACAGAAGTTCTGGAAGAAGGCAGCTTTACATGTGACATAAAGAAGACTGACTGAAGGCATGCTGGGGTCTCTACGGAAAGAGATTTGGATGTGAATAGACCTGGGCTTGAGCTCTGGCTCCACCATGTTCTAAATGTGGGAATGTGTGTGAGTTCCTGCTCCTCCCCTTCCTCTGCTGTAAAATGGGAATGGTAACACCTGCCTTACCAGACTATAAGCAAACACAGTGATCTGAGATGTGTGAAAGCTTTGTCAACTCTAAAGCACTATTAAAATGCTTCAGGAAAGTAGAGGGAATTTATCCTGGTCACCTGCTTCGGGAACAGTCAAGAAACCATAATGTGTTCCCAGTCCTGATACTGGCTTCCCTCTGGCTCAAAAACTGGGTCTTGCAATGACTGGCTTTCTTCTGATTTTCAAGGTTGAGTGACTGGCGGTCTGCCTGGGCACACGTCAAAGAGCTCCACCACATCAACTGCATGGCTGCAGTCCCTGTGCAGGCAGCTTCCTTTGCTCCCCAGCAAGCACAGGGGCTGGCAGAGGCTGCTTCAGCCTTGTGTTGCAGGGGGAAATAGGTGCCAAGTGCTGTTACGACCATGGTGATGGTGGGGGCGACTGGTGCTTCTACATACCCTGGTTTCTAAGCTCCTTTTCTGGATCTTTGTAGTTACACATGGGAGTCAACAGCCCACTGCCTTCCCTTTCTCCTCTATCTACCCCATTGCCTTCTTCCAGCTTCCCCCAAACTCCCGCCCCTGTCTAATGAAAAAGAAGTTAAACTCCTATCTTAGCATCAAATCCAGCTGTAGTTTTTTCCCTCAACTAAGCACACGCAGTACGGTACCTCCTCCTGTACCATATACCTCCTCCTGTAAGACACTCCTGATCTCTTTCTCCTCCCCTAGGCTCACTTTAAGGTCCTTGTTGTATGTGACACTACGTATACCCTGAATGTGGTTCTTATTGAACTGTACTATAACTGTTTACTTGCTTTCAATTACAATGTGAACTCTTCAAAGGAAATTCTTACTCACCAGTTGTCTCTCCATCATCTAGCATAGTGCTTGGCATACAGTAAGATGTAAATGGTTATCGAACTGAATTGGTCAGACCCTACCACTCCCACTGATTTACAATTATACATATGCAAAGAAGGGTCATTTTGAGACCACAGTGCAATCAAGATGAACATGTCTCTAACTTCTGACTTCTCTCTTTCTGAATCCATCTACCCTAGCTCACCCATCTGTCTGCAAGAAGGGCCACGAAGAGAACAGACTCAGTCGAGCAAAGATGGAACAAAATCGGTCACAAATTGAACTATTTCTTCTTTATTTTCCATTTCTGTTTTGACCCTTTAAAAGGAATTTCAAAATTTTACTTTTTTTCTGGTTCTATTAACCTAAAATGCCTAATAATCTCTACATGGATACATGATTTGAATAATTATACACTTGATGGGGTTATAAGGAAAGTTTGGAAATCATCTTACACCTTCTAGCAATATTCCAAGTCAAATTGATTAAAGAAATTAGTTCTTTCTCCTTAGTTCTAAATCATATGCCAGGAATTCCAGGTTTGTGGATTTGTCATTTAATTGCATATTATTGATAAATAGTATATTGACCTTTCCTGAGGACTCACTGTTCTGAGTGGTTGCTATAGCTCTGTGACAGGTGTTACCAGTTGGCCAGTAAAATCCATTCCAATTTCCTCTCTCTTGCTTGTTTTCTCCTACAGAGTTTGGAAAAAGCTAAGACATATTTTCCCAGTCTCCTGCAAGTTGGACGGTGGCCGTGTGACATGGCCTGGCCAATGAGGTGTAAACCTGAGTCTTCTGGAAAGATACTGGAAGAACTTTTGATACCCTGATAAAAGGAACACACATCTCTATCATTGCTCCCTTTCCCCTTCCGCCATCTGGGAATGCAGATGTGATGACAGAAGCTGCCATAGCCACTCTGCGGTCATGAGGCGAAAAACACAAAAGCATGAGGACAAAGTGCCATCATGCTAAGGAGAACAGAGCAAAAAGACAGAAAGGCTCTGGTCCTAAATGGCACTGCTAACAAGTGCCCACTTCCATGCCTCTTGTCAACCAACACAATTCATGTCCATACGATTTCAACCCCTGTTGGTCAGGTTTCAGTTACTTGAAGCTAAAAGCATTCCTAACTGATTCAAACCCCAAATAAGAACATTACCCTAATGATGAAACAGAACTTGGTTACTTTGGCCTTAATTAAAAAATGAAATGTAGCTAATCTTTAACAAATTCAATCCTAAATAGTTCTCTTTATGCCTACTGTCAGACAGGCCCTTCTTCTGTGGCTGGATCTGATTCCCTAAAGCCTTAATTTCTAACTCAACATAGCAAAGAGGTGGAGGGAAGCAATCATGCCCAAACCCTCATGGGGTCATAACTTACAGTTGACTGAGGATGGCCTCCATTTGCCACATATTCTATTGCAACTTGAGGTTCCTTTAACAAATACTAGGTCATAACATTTAAAGCTGATATCACAGCTTCTGTTACAAGAATATTACTGTACTAGTTTCCTAAGGTTGCTGTATAAATTACCGCAAACTGGGTGGCTTGAAACAGAAATTTATTCTCTTACAATTCTGGGGGCCAGAATTCTGAAATCAGTGTGTTAGCAGGGCATTCTCCCTCTGAAGCCTCAAGGGGAGCATCCTTCCTTGCTTCTTTGAGCTTCTGGTGGCTCCAGGTGTTCCTTGGCTTGTGGCAGCATCACGTCAATCTTCATCTTGTCTTTACATGGCCTTCTCTGCTTCCTCTTCTCTTTTGTCTGTCTTCTTTTCTTATAAAAACACTTATTTGACTTAGGGCCTATCCTGTTAATCCAAGATGATCTGATCTTGGATCCTAAATGAATTAGATTTATAAACACTCCTTTTCCAAATAAGGTCACATTCACAGGTTCTACGTGGACATATCTCTTGGAATGCCTCCATTCAACCTACTACAATTCTAGAAAATTTATTCCACTTTCCTTATTTATTTTTGTTGGATCTCATGAACTTTGATTTTTTTAAGCTGTGTGAGGAAACATTTATGGCATTTTAAGTTTTGTGTTGCATCAGAATTTAAGGTTGTTTCAGGAAACGTGTTTTATTTCACATTTTAAAGTACAGAATTATTTCTCTGATTACATTTTAGTCTTTATTTCTCATGTTAAAGTAAAAAATAGGTGACTTCAGATCAGTAAGTATATCATGGTAGTGATATTAAAAAGTATTTACTAGGCTTAGTATAACTCAGGCAAAACAGTTCTTGCAAATTATTCACCATAATCTTTAACACAGGCTGGATTATTAGTTTTAGGGCATGAATTACTTCCTGCCCAGGTTGATGGTTTTTAACCCTGTTACACATTATAGTCACCTGGTGAACCTTTAAAAACGAAAGCCCAGGACCCATTTCAACCAATGAATGCAAATATCTGGGGATGAGCTTGTGCATAAAAGTCTCCTAAGTTATTCTTATGCATAGTGAGAATTAAAAACTGACCTTGACTCTTATTAGCAGTTGCCTTATTCAACATCATTTATTTATTCAATCAAGTAATCATTATGCACTTTTAAGTGTGTAAGTAGTTGCAGTACATATAAGGACATATAAGGTAATGCAGGTTTATAATTTAGTAGTCATGGTGTATAATATTTTGTGTAATGTGCCATTTATATTCCAGGGTGGTAGAGCCAAATGCTTATAGAGACTTTCTCTGCTGGTCACTCTTAAAAATTCAAATCAATTTACAAAAGTAACTTGCATCACAAAAAATTAGCCAGGCGTGGTGATGCATGCCTGTAATCCCAGCTACTCAGGAGGCTGAGGCAGGAGAATCACTTGAACCCGGGAGGCAGAGGTTACAGTGAGCCAAGATCGCACCACTGCACTCCAGCCTGGGTGAGAGTGAGACTCCATCTCAAAAAAAAAAAAAAAAAAAAAAGTAACTTGTATCATTATCGCTTTAACTCCTCTGCACTCAGGTGCATGTGTGAACACACACACACATTGCTGGTAATAACCAGAGCAAAATAAGACTCTTACGGTTGACTATCTTCAGATTACACCCTTTACAAGGTCAGCAGCATTTTAATTATTTTAGATCCCCCTTCCACAGAGTAGAAACCAATACATGCTTGTAAAAAATCATGACTGGTAGCGATCCCTATTAGTAGGAAAAGCTTGAGCAGTAAAGTTGCCTGTGCCCTGGAGAAGTGCTGAGGACTAGAAATTCCTCTAGCTTCCAGCTATTTGGGAAGACCCTTGGGTGTTGAGCCAACATTGGCAGGTGCGAAAGGGAATGACACTGGGGCTGGGGAGAGGATCTGGCAGCCAATTAGCAGTGCTTGTTAGAGCTCACCCCAGACTGCTGTGTGACTGCTCATTCAGACATTCATAGACACCCCTGTCACAAATAAGCCACCTGGAGCTCTGCAGTCATACAAAGCAGCAACAGGAGTGGAGAAGAACCATGTTTGTCAGGAAGGCCCTGCATGCAAGAGAGGGGCAGGGCAGAGAGCAGAGTAGAGCTTGGAGGCTATAGTTGTAATAAGCTTTCAGGAAAAGAGAACTGAGCACCTTAATTTTTTAATTTTATTGTATTTTTTTGACATGGTCTTGCTCTGTCACCCAGGCTGGAGTGTAATGGCACAATCACTGCTCATTTGCAGCCTGACCTCCCGGGCTTAAGCGATCCTTCCACCTCAGCCTCCTGAGTAGCTGGGACCATAGGCGTGTGCAAACATGCTCAGCTAGTTTTTGCATTTTTTGTAGAGACAGGGGTTCGCCATGTTGCCCAGGCTGGTCTTGAACTCATGGACTCAAGCAATCCACCTGCCTTGGCCTCCCAAAGTGCTGGGATTACAGGCATGAGCCACTGCACCTGACAAGCACTTTAATCCGAGGAGTCATGGAGTCTCATACATGCGAAGTCTTGTTGATGAAAGATAGGAAGATGGAGAGGAGCTGGAGGAGAACATGATATTAAGCCAAGTATTTAAAAACTACTGATGAGCTAGGAATCAAGCTGAGTGCATTCATTCGTATGTTAATCAAATACTTTTTGAACATCTTCTGTGTTTCAGGTGTTGACAGTGCAGAGGTGAGCATGTGTTCTCCAGGGTGAAGGACACTGGAGGAGATTTAGGGTTAGAAAAACAAACAAATAACAAGCACACATATATTCAGGGTAACATGATAGAAATAGATGGTCAGGAGATATCACCTCAGTTTGGGTGATGAGGAAGGCCTTGACCCAAGGAGGTGATATGATGTGAGCTGAGATGATGTGGAAGGTGTTGGGGCTTAGAAAACAACACCCCAAAATGAAGGCCTCAGAAGCAAAAGTTTTTCTCTGACCTTCTCCTGCCCTCCTGTTTCTCAGTCCCATTCTCTCCTGAGGCTAGCGATAGAAACTAGGATCCCTCTTCCCCAGGGTGGGTCATAGAAACCAGACCCCTTCTTCCCCAAAGCCAGCCATAACATCTAAAAATATTACTCTAACTTTCCCTCCACCTTTCTATGTGAAAACTGGCCACAAAGAAATTATCTGACTTACCTTGTTTGACTGTAGGTTGTAAGACCCCCATTCCAGAGAGGGTCTTGCCCAATGCAGAGAAGGAAGGAATGCATGCTCAGGGGGGCCAAGAAGAATCTAGACAGACAGGCCTTCCTGGGTTTCCTCACTCAGTCTATTAGCATTAGATCAGACCCTTTTTTTGGTCCAATAATATTTCTGCACAGCTGTCCATACTTTGTTGAAATGCAGTGTAAAAACAGACAATCTCCCCTGTATTTTTGGGTCTTCATCCTGAAGGCTCCCATGTTTACATGCTAAATAAATTTGTATGCCTTTTCTGTTAGTAATCTGCTTGAATGTGAATTGATTTTTCAGCAAACCTTTAGAGGGCCAAGGGCAACTTTCTTCTTGGCCCCAACAAAGGAGAAGGATGGAGATGCATGTAAAGCGGTCCAGGCAGAGGGAAGAGCAACTGTAATGGCCCTGAGGCAGGAATATGCTTGGAGTTTGCAAAGAATCAGATGATATTCAGGCTAGAATCAGAGTAAGGGCATGTCTGGAAAAAGTGGAAAAGGCAGCAGGGGTTAATGATAAGCACGTGGCCACGGCTGGGCTTCGGGAAGGGTGAGGCTTCAGGTCTTTGTGTTTTGGTCTGAAAGGGACTGCGGTTCCACTGGGTGAGCTGCTCAGGGCACATCCTGATGCAGACAGCCTGTTGGCTCTGACAGCAGCTCTCCCATCCTCCCAGCTGCAATGACTGCCGAGTTGGCTTTGCTTTGAGTATTCCAATCACACAGGCCTGCACCTCTCTGCATTCCCTGGGGGTGATTTTGATAGTTTCTCTGTGTGCACAGTGATTTTTGAGGTAGGAGATACACGAGTGACTGCAGCAGCATAAGTCAGTGGTGTCAACGCCTGACAACTACCATGACTGAAAAAGTCAGATTCCTGAAGTGACTTCATTTATATTGCCATATCCTGACAGAATCTGAGGCCGCTCTTGGTATATGAACACAGTGTCATCTTATATATATGGAAATAAAAAAGAATGGGAGTTTTTTTTTTCATAAGCAAAAGGAAAATATCACCTCAAGACCCAAACTGTTTTATTCATTTGTGGACTCCCACAATACCTTGCTTATACAGTTATTTCACTGATTCTAGAACACACACTTTTCCTCATTTACCATCTGTGAAATGATAATGCATCTTACAATCCACAGTGCCTCACAACTGCCATCACATGGTTGTCATAGCCCATACCCACATGCTTGGTCATAGCTGTTCATGTGTTGAGTATAATTGGCATTTAAACTGTGTTCAAAATGATTACATTATAATTTGGCATTAGTAGGAACTCAGTACTTGGAAAGATACAAATACAGTAGGGAGAGGATAATTTGATATTTGTGAAGCAAATAACTTCACTGGAGAAGAGACTGCAATGACATATTTTCTTTAAAAACAGTAACCATGTGCATTGTGGGTCTGAAGGAAGGAAGATATCCACAAATGCATGAGGCCTTATTACGCTTTGTTACTGCAATATATGAAAAAGATTACATGTTACATGCCAAGGAACTCAACAAAGGCAGGAGTAATTGACAAAGCCCTCTATATGAAGGAAATGTTCAATCTGTGTGAGGCTGTTGTGATGGGTTTATGTGTTGGACAGAATCACCATAAGGCTCTGTGTCACAGTTTAATTGGCAGCATTTGTTTTTCTTTTGTAGGAATGCATAACATAACGATGTATCTTATAATAGATGGTATTTCTAGGTTCCATGAAATAGAGTGGAACAAAGTAGATGTTTTTGTCTTTAGATGACTAGGGCTATACAAATGCTAGACCTCACTTATCCCATCACGTTCAAAATGTCTCTGCAGTTTATTTACATATTACCAAAGAGCTGTCCACTTGAAAACTCATACTCAGCATTGTGTCTCAAGCCAAGGTAAACCGAACTAAACATTCTTACGGCAACACGGCTGGGCGTGGTGGCTCACGCCTGTAATCCCAGCACTTTGGGAGGCTGAGGTGGGCCTCAGCCTGATCATGAGGTCAGGAGTTCGAGACCAGCCTGGCCAACATAGTGAAACCCCGTCTCAACTAAAAATACAAAAAACTAGCCGGGCGTGGTGGCAGGTCTCTGTAATCCTAGCTACTTGGGAGGCTGAGGCAGGAGAATCGCTTGAACCTGGGAGGCGGAGGTTGCAGCGAGCCGAGATAGCGCCGCTGCACACCAGCCTGGGTGACAGAGTGAGAGTCTGTCTCAAAAAAAAAAAAAAAAAAAAAAAAAAATTCTTACAGAAACTTGATACTCTTGGTTGGTGAACTGAATTTTATCAAAAGCATCTATGGCACACAGGCAGATGATTGTGGAATACATGGCCTTAATGAAAAATAAGCTAACTGCTTAGGCAATTATTTCAAATTCAGTTTAAGGAAGTCACTATGTTTTAGCATCTGATTTTGAACATCAGGACTAAAGACCCTGAGGCTTTTTTCCTTTAAGGTACTATCAGGTCAGTGTGAAAAAGCTGTTTGCCAGGGGAGCAAGTTGGAAATGAAAGAAATAATTTACATTCCTGCTGTGGGCAAGTTGTCAATCATTATGTGTGAAGTCTGTACCATCATTTTTCTCCTATATCTACACAAGGATGCTGTCTTAAAGATGTAGTCAAGTGCCGTGACAAATAGCAGGTCAATAGCTGAGGACACGTTGCCTGGTGTGTGGTGGTAGAGAAAGGGCACACCTCTATTCTCCAAACTCCAGGCTGGCTGCTTGATGTAATAGCAGGTTGTAAAGTGAAAAAGCTTCTGCATGAAAGGATAACCTTTACATGGGGTACAGAGCGCAGAAACGTTTTTTGGCCACAGATTGGTTTTTCTCAGCCATGGATCATAATGATTGTCAGTAGAATCATTTGTTTTAAACACAGAGAAGAGCTGAAATGCTTCTATGTATCATTGCTTCTGAAGATTTCTAGAAATGTGTGCTAGGTAGTTCAATTTACCATGTCCAAATGGAACTCTTGATTTATCCCTTCGAATTTTCCCTCCCAAATATTCCCAATCTCAAGAAACCTCAGGCCAAAAACATTTCCACTTATCCTTAATTCCTTTGATTTATCTACAATCAATATCACATTCATCATCTCTATTTTCCTTGTAAATTCTGACTCAGATATTCTCACCTTCTTCACCACACCACTTTAGTACAAGGCACCACCATCTCTTGCCCCGACTACTAGGTGAATGTCTCAGTAGGTTTTCAATGACCTCCATCCCCATTCCCACAGCAGCCAAAGTGAGCCTTTCAAGCATAAACCAAACCATATCTCTCTCCTATTTAACACCCCTCTGAGGCTCACACTCACATTTAGATTACTACACAACCCCTCTCCACGGCTCACAATACCTGGTCCTGGGCCACCACTTTGACATCTTTTCTATCAGCCTTTTCCCTGGCTCATGGTACTACAGCCACACTGGCTTCCTTGCTGTTCCTCAAACAGGCACGGTCCTGCCACAGGGGATCTGCACTTGCCACTCCCTCAGCCTGGAGTGCTGATCTCTGCACGGCTTCTTCCCACACTTGGTTCAGATCTCTGCCTAAATGAAACCTCCTCAGAGAAGTCTTTCCTGATCACCCTCCTGAAGATCTGGTCACTGTCTATCCTTTTACCCTGCTCTATGTTTCCTTATAGTATGTGCCACTAGCTGATATCATATTACAGACTTATCTGTAATATGTATCTTACCTGCTTATTGTCTTTGTCCATTGCTAGAATGTAAGTTCCATGAGAGCAGGGGCTCTGTTGGTTTTGTTTCCAATGCATTTCTAGAGACTAGAATGGTGCTTGGCATATAGTAGGTGTTCAGTAAATATTTTCATTCAATATAAATACTGCATATACTTCTTCATATGTCGTCTTCCCAGTTGTACACTTTCTAGGCATACTGGGCCCTCACAAAGATGTATAGACTGTGGACTACCTTTCAACTGAAGCATTTTACCTGACATGCCAACTGATGGCAGCACCCAGGGATGGCAATGAGATGGTGTGTGCATCACCCAAGTGGCCCTCTGCAGTCAAGTAGGTCGCTGAAGTCTGTCTCTGATGACTTTGCCTCCCACGTCTCCCTCTGTGTCTTTCTTTCCCATTCTTCCCCTGGCAGTAATTCATTCAGTGGGTATTTTTAAGCACCTGCTTTGTGAAGGGCATTGTGTGAACATACAGCTGAGCCCTCCGAATTCAGGTCTTCAAGGAGTTTTGTGTCTGGTGGAGGGGCGTGATGAACCCACATAAATATAAGGGTTGTTAAGAGGTGAAGTGTCTTGCCCCAGTGGAATAAGGAACTAGAAACTGAAATTGGCTCATCTGACTCTGAGTCTAGCCTCTTATCCACTCTGCTGCCTTGCAGCCCACCCAAGCCTGCCTTCCTTTTGGCGCTCCTCTGTAGTTTTAATCTTTGTTCTAAATCCTCCTTTTCCCCTTCTCTATATTCAAAGCACCAAATCCTGCCCTTCTAGGTGAAGTTATACATCAGCTGATGATCAGATCAGACTAGTTCACAGTAACTGAGAATGACTCATAGATTTAGTTCTCTCAGGTGACGTTTGTATTGTAGTTTGTCTCTGCTGCAGCCAGTCACAATGAGATACGTGTGTGGGATTATCTGTTTCTTTATTTTTGGAGGGACTGTGGCAGAAATGATGCTACCTGCGGTCTGCTTATTTACTGTGAGTCTTTCTACCTCACCCTGCCTCTCAGACTTCCATGGACCAAAGCATGAAGTAGGTCTGGCCATGAGTCTTTCTCCTTCTTTAGTACAATTTCCGAAGAGAAGGCAGTATTCCATTTTTGGCATTTGGGAGGTAGTGAAACAGGCACCCTCTCTGTTCTCTCTCTCACTCTTTCTCTCTCTCTGTGTGCATGTGTGTGTATAGTGGTGCTACAGAGTCATAAATTGCACCCCTCATAAATAGCATGCCTCATAAATTGCACCCCTGTTCATCTTGCACACCATGTGCCCTCCAGTGGCTGCCATGAAGAAGAAATGGAACTTCCTAAGGCAGCCATCCTGACACACACTGTTGGAAACTTCCTCTGCAAGGCTGAGAACATGCGTGAAAGACTGCGGATGTTCATTGTTGTTAAACGTATCTCTGTTGCAAGACTAGGCTAGTGTACTGCCTTTCATGACACAATATGTCTGTGAATATAAAATAACAGGAACTGGTGGCTTTTCTCATCAAAATTCAACCAGTTCTCTTCAGACACTTCTTCACCTGTAAAATGGGAATGGCAACAGTGTGCATCTCATAGGGTTCAGGTGAGGGGAAATACAACAGGATACATGACATATATATGACATATACATCAGACTTAGAACACTCTCACACAAAAGTGTCTTTAGGTCAATCAACAGGTATTTATTTGCCACCTCCAGTGTGCTAGAAACTGTTCTAGGAGCTGGGGATACAGGAGTCAACAAAATAATCTATGCCCTGATGGGGCTGACGGTGTTAATAATCATGATAGCAAAGGCATAGCCAGGAGCCAAATCCCCACAGTCTAGCTCCGAGTCCCCAGTCTCCTCCATGACTCCATAGCACCTCTTGTTCACTGAGCAAGAGAATGCGAATAATACACTTGAGATGACGTTGTGAGTTGAGAGCCTGGACCTCAGGGATAAAGACCTGTACTTGGCAGCCATCTACTTTGAAGCTGCTAGCTGAAACCTGTCCAAGAACATAACACTGGGGAAAGGAGGTTTGAGAAAAAATTCTTGAGCAAGATTGACGATTAATGAAGGGGAAGATAAAGGAAGAGTTACTAAAACAAACTCCCATTATTGTTATTATTACTATTATTCCCTGTGCTCATCTAGAGGAGTCAAGTAACCTAAGGAATCAAATTCAATTAAAAAATATTGGTGCACACCCACTCTGAGCAAAGAGTGGGTGTGCAACAAATATTTGAGTAAGGCATGAAAATGATTTTTCATTAGACAGATACTTTAGAATTTAATTTTCTAAAATAGCTCTGTTTGATGGTCAATGAATTCAATAAACATTTTTCCAGCTTTTTATACATCTAGCAATTCCATGATCACACACAGTGTGTTTATCATCTATCATTCTCTAGTTACTGAATATTGGTTGGGGTTCCTGTCCCCCAGTTTTCCATACATTTAGGCCTCCTTGCATGGTACCCTATCCAGGTCATTTTTTTCCCCCGGTGAGCCCCCACTAATCATCTTAGATTTTCTGAGATGGTTTTGATTTCACATATTTTGAGTGGGGGCTTACAAACAATAAGATCATCCATAATTCTAAAATCTCTCTTCTTTTCTCTAATTAAAACCTTTGTGGGCTAGGCACATTGACTCATGCCTGTAATCCCAGCACTTTGGGATGCCTACATAGGAGGATCACTTGAGCCCAGGAGTTAACAACAAGCCTAGGTAACATAAGGAAACACCGTCTCTACAAATAATAAAAATAAATTAGTCAGGTGTGGTGGTGTGCACCTAGTCCCAGCTACTTGGGAGGCTGAGAAGGGAGCACTGCCTAAGCCTGGAAGGTTGAGGATGCAGTGAAACTTGATTGCACCACTGCACTCTAGCCTGGGTGACAAGTGAGACCCTGTCTCGAAACAACAACGACAACAACAACAACAAAACAAAATAAAACAAAAAAACCCATAAAACACCAAAATAAAACAAACCCCCCAAAATCTCTGTGGTGCACTGATTGCAGTAATGGTCCCATTTCTTCACCCTTCCCTACTCTCAAGCTATTTACCGTCTGATTTTGCAGTTGCTCCTATTGAGAGGTGAACTATATCCTCCCCTCCCAAGCTGATTTTGAGTTTTCCATATAGCTTCCTTTGGCCAAGTGTTGGCAGATGCGATGTAAGTAGAGGTGTAAAAAAGCACTTGCTCATTTTTGTTTGTTTGTTTCTTTCTTTGTTATGAAGACATGTCTGCGATAGCATACTAGAGAGTGGGGCACAGGGAGTCCCAGCTGTTTCAGCTGAGACCACCCCAGGTCAGTCAACTCTCATATGCCAGAAGAGTAGAGCCAATTGCCAGATGTGAGGGAGCCAGATGAGATCAGAAGAAATTTGCAGCCAAGCCCAGCCTAAATCGCTGACCCACAAACTGTAAGCTCAGCTAAACAAATGTCTATCGCTGTAAGCCATTTCATTTTCAGACAGCTTGTTCCATAGCATTGTTGAGGCAATGGATAACTGATAATGCTTCTCATAAATCTTAGGAACTTGGAAGCTGCCCCTCCATTTGCCCTCCTTTAAGCAAAAAATTGAATGCTGTTTGCAAAGCATTGTATAAAATGCTTTATTAGATTATCTTATTGAATCCTGACAACAATATCTAGAAGACAGATATAATGCTATTATCCAAATTTCAGAGGCAAGGAAATTGAAGCATAGAGAAGGTTAAGTGACTTGACCAAAGTGCTTTTAGAAAAGCAGAGATTCTACAACCAGCCTCCTAAACCTTGGAAGACTGCTTTTAGCCACTGCTGCCTGCTATTTACTCTTCGGATTCTCCATTCTACCTGTTCTGCTGCCTACTTCAACCCCCTAATTAGAAGACCGTGTGTTCCCATTTGGGATATATATACCACTTTCATACTGGGTTTACCCTAGTATTTCTCTCCATACCACACATGTAGATAGTTGTCTTCCGCATTAATCCGGAAATTTTTTGAGGGTAAAGACTGTAAAATACTTATATTTTTTTCCCCACAAGTCTATGTAGCAATTTTTTTAAAAAGATCATATTCATGTTTTAAGGTAGCTATTCTATAAAACATATAATAAGGTAAAAAATACTCTCCTAGAGAATATATGCATATTTAAAAGGGCACTGTTATTCAAATTAATGTAATTTGTGGAATACACAGTAGATGGTTTTCCCCATTTTGTTAAATAGTTTTAGTTATATGGTATTTGAATGTAGTGTTTGATTGAATATCTACAAAAATAAAACTCTCTTGACTCATTTATAGATTAATTCTAGAAGCAGGGATTAATACAAAACTGGCAGTGAATAATTTCTGTTTTGCAGTTAGTTTCTGCATTTAAGAAATTGCTTTAGGGTTCAGTAACTTGCCCTGCACTTTAGGTATGCTGCCACCAGATGGCAGCAGGGTGCCGGGCATAAGGCTTGTAAGCAAAGAATTTGTGTGCTTTCTGAGGCTCAAGGCAATAGCTCTTTCAAAGATTTTCAGACCACTGATTTCCAATTCAGCATAATACATTTCTTTACAAAACTAGCTAAACTAAAACTCTAAGCCACCCTAAAACATCTTTAGAACAGATATAAATCCTAAGCTATAAAATCACCTACCTCATTATTACTTCTCTTCTCTAGCATCTAATTATTTCCGTAATGGCTTATACACCATGATGGCTTATATGAATCTTATACACCTACCTTAGTGATAGTGTTAACCATTATAATTTACTTTGAATCTTTATTATCAATCTCTGCCATGGCACTGTGTACGTTAGTTTTCAAAATTCTCAATAATTTTTCTCTAGGTAAAAAAAAATCTATCTGGCTTTCCTTTCATCTAAGACAGCAGAGGTTTATCTTTTCAGTATTATCTGAGATCTCTTCTTAAGACCAAAAGTATTTCTCCACTACAGTGGCATGAACAGTGTTTATTTGCATTTCATGTATGTATTTGTGAATATGGAGTACTTTTGCTTTTATATTTTCTATACTATATAATAAGCTACTAGAATATTTCCCCTCTCAAAGCTCTTGGAAGCACAGAGGCAGTTTACCATACTTTAACAGAAATATAGCTGGATTTAAAATTTTTTTTTTTTTAGCAACAGGCTCTGCCCTAAATATCTCAAGAAAAGACTTTAAAGAACAAAAATCTTCATGCCAAATTAGCAAGATACAGGAAAAAAGGTAACTGGGCAAAATACAGGGAAAAAAGGTAACTGATTTAATTATAATATATGAAGCTCTGGAATAGACTCTAGGAGGGTTTAGATTTACAGGTGATAAATTGAGAATGAAGCTATCCCTAACTGCTGAGGCACTACTCTGCTCTGTTCGAAGGTCCTCTGCTTCAAGCACAATGAGGTCTGGGAGGCTGAGGGTTGATGCTGAGGATTGAGGGTCAATGCTCATGCAGCTGGAGAAGAAAGACACGAGCAATTCTGTACCTGACCACAATCAGAAAAAAAAGGAGGAGAAATGTTCAGCTTCACCCTGACAGTTGTTACACAAAGCTGAGAGAGTCTCTTCCTCTCACATTTACCAAGTCCAGGAGTGGAAAGACTTTGAGCAGGAGTAAGCCATGAGGGTTTGGACAAGGCTGGTAGGGAAAAATGATATCTCCTGGGCATACTGGGAAGCTGAGAGTCCAGGGCAGGTGAATGGGGTTGGAGATGGGAATGAGGGAGGACAGCATCTGAGCAGTAAATCCTGGAACTAGAGTTAGCATATCAAGCAGGGCTATCTATGCACCCAAGGTAAGTTCTGGCTGGGAGAAGCAGATGGCAACTAAGCTGTGAAAATAGGCTCCAAGGCACCAGCTCCCAGCCTAACTCTGGGGGAGGGATCTGGGGAAGTCAGTAAGAAAAACATAGAGGGGCAAAAGAAAAATAAAATAGGAGGAGAAGAGAAAGGGATGGATCATAAAAAGCTCTTATTTGATTTTGAGTCTCACAGGAAACCCGTGAAGCCAGCAGGGCAGATATTTTTTATCCTCTATTTACAAATGAGAAACTGAGTCCCAGAGGGGGTAAGTGACTTTTTTTAAGGTCAACATACCGAGGGGCGGATATAAGATTCAAAGTCAAGTGACCTGATTCCAAGCTAAAGATGAAAGAAGAGAGGGCACATTTGAAACCCTGACACACACACTGTATGTCCTACTCTTTGCTTTATAAACAGTAAGTAAAATTTTCAAATAATGGAAGCTTAGCCTTTTAAGGGTCAAATGGAAGCAGCTTTAGCCACTGTTGAAAAGCATTTCTGAAATGTATTATATTTGCCCTTGCCTCCTTTGAAAACTGACTATAATCTACTCTCTTCTTGATACATGGGTTATAATTATAAAAATTTACTACATTTATGAACTTCTAATTCAGTGATACCCTCAGGTTCTATGGAGGCACATGTGCTTTCAAAAAAATTAATTTTTTTTTGCTACCCCACCTAATACATTCATGGCTAGAAATAGCTGTGTAGCAGAATTGGCTGAGTCAGCTCCTTCTTCCCTCACAGCCAGCTCTTCCTTCTTAAGTGTGTCAGCTGCTGGTCCCTATCTACTGCTTCTGATCAGGTCATTCCCCTTATTAAAATCCTTTAGTGACTCCCTCTAACCACTGGTTGCAGTAGTTTGCAAAACAGGCTGCACATGAAAATCACTTGAGGAGCTTTTAAGACCTCCTGATACTCAGGTGCCAACACCAAAGATTTCAATTCAATTGTCTTAGATATGGGGCCCTCACCTACAGGGATTAACATAAGTAGCATGAACTTTTGCTTCTGGCCAAGATGGAATAACGGGGGCTAGATTTATCTTTCCAATGGACACAACTAAAAGTCCAGATGAATATATTAAACAATGGTTTTCAAGGCAATGGACATGAGGCATTGAAGGACAGTGATCCCTGAGAGATGGAAAACAAACAAAATGAGTTGCATTTGCCTGCAACTGCCCCTGAGAGAATTTCTAGGCCATGGAGCAGAAAGGAAGAATTCAGAAGGAGTCTGCAAGACTCCTTAAATAGAAAAGATGAAGCAGAGAATCCAGGGAGACTAGGGTGGCTAGAGTTTGCCAGGCAGAGTATTAGAGAGCAGGGAGTTCTGATCAGTACATGCATGTGAGGAAATAGTATAAAATCAAATGAAAAACCAGCTGAAAAGATGAGTGGGAATAGTCTTTAAAGCTCAAACTGGACTGGTAAAACTGAGATTTGCAAACTATTCAAACTAGGAAGCCCTGAAATTCAAAGGGCATTGGTCAAGTACTCAGAAGGGTATTGCCCTCGTGGTGGGGAAGTATTGTCAATAGACTAAACAATACTCTGGCCTTGCCTAACCTTAAAAGCAAGACCTAAAAGATCAAAGACTATTCAAAGAATTTCCCTGTATCCCAGAGCAATACCCAAAAATATTTGTAGGAATAAAAAAAAAGAATCCAGCATCCAACAAGGTAAAATTCATAATGTCTGTCATGTAATAAAAATTACCAGACATGCAAAAAAACAGCAAGGAGAAAAATCAATAAAACCCAAACCTAAACTGACACAGGTGTTACAATTAGAAGACAAAGATATTAAACCAGTAACTGTAACTGTATTACATATGTTCCACAAATTGGAGGAAAGAGCATGTTTAATAGAGACAGAAAATATAAGAGAGACCCAAGTCTGGCTGGGTGCGGTGGCTCACGCCTGTAATCCCAGCACTTTGGGAGGCCGAGGCAGGTGGATCACAAGGTCAGGAGATCGAGACCATCCTGGCTAACACGGTGAAACCCCGTCTCTACTAAAAATACAAAAAATTAGCTGGGTAAGGTGGCGGGCACCTGTAGTCCCAGCTACTTGGGAGGCTGAGGCAGGAGAATGGTGTGAACCCAGGAGGCGGAGCTTGCAGTGAGCAGAGGTTGCACCACTGCACTCCAGCCTGGGCGACAGAGTGAGACTCTGTCTTAAAAAAAAAAAAAAAAAAAAAAGAAAGAAAAAGAAAGACCCAAGTCTAACTTGTGAAGATGAAAACTACAATATCCGAGATAAAAAGAACACTGCATAGTAATAGTGACAGATTAGCTATTCTAAGAAGAAAAGACGAGGAACTTAAAGACATAGCAACAGAAACTATCCAA
Source organism: Pongo abelii (assembly GCF_028885655.2). Classification (NCBI taxonomy): domain Eukaryota; kingdom Metazoa; phylum Chordata; class Mammalia; order Primates; family Hominidae; genus Pongo; species Pongo abelii. The sequence continues at coordinate 97,606,955 of NC_071995.2, forward strand.
ATGTGTCACAGAGAGAAAAATGACTGAAAAAAATGAATAGGACATTGGTGAACTGTAGTACAACTTTAAATGACCTAATACTGATGTATTTGGGGTTTCCAAATGATAGGAGAAATAAGGTGAGTAATAGAAAATATTTTGAGGCCAGATATGGTGGCTTACAACTGTAATCCCAGCACTTTGGGAGGCCAAGGCAGGTGGATCACTTGAGGTCAGGAGTTCAAGACCAGCCTGGCCAACATGGTGAAACCCTATCTCCACTAAAAATACAAAAATTAGCCAGGTGTGGTGTCACATACCTGCAGTCCCAGCTACTTGAGAGGCTGAGGCAGGAGAATCACTTGAACCTGGGAGGCGGAGGTTGCAGTGAGCTGAGATTGTGCCACTGCACTCCAGCCTGGATGACAGAATAAGACTCTGTCTCAGAAAAACAAAAAAGTTTAAGAGATAATGACTAAAAAATTTCCAAAGTTGATGACAATGATAAGCCTCATATTTAAGAAGCTCAAAAAACTTCACACATAGAAAACATGAAAAAAAAATGATACCAATGTGTGTAATAATCAAATTGCTGTAAACCAGTGAAAAAGACAACACCTTCAGTGCAGCCAGGGGGAAAAAAACTGACCCATTATGTATAGAGGAAAAACAAAATGGCAGCAGGTTTCTTGTTAGAAATAAAGCAGAAGAGAGGCTGGTGGAGCAATATCTTTAGAGTACTGTTACCTTAGAATTCTATACCCAGCAAAACTATGTTTCATGAATGAAGGCAAAATGAAGTATTTTTCAGACATACAAAAGCTGTGAAAATTTATCACTAGCAGCCTCACACTATAGAATAATGTCAAAGACAGTCCTTCAGGTAGAAGGAAAATGACGCCAGATGGAATTATGGGTCTACATAAAGGAATGAAGAGCTTGGTTGGCTTCAAGGGTGTGTGACCTGTACGGTTACACAAGGTCCTGCAGATAGAACGGCCTTGTGCTAGCTTTAATGTTTTGATGTTACTGGCTAAAAATTTTTTAGTAATTGTTGAACAAGGGGCCCTATATTTTCATTTTGCACTGGTAGCTGGTCCTGATGAAGAATACTTTGTAGCCCATAGAGGTGGAGGCAGAGGTTGGAATGCCGAGCTTGGCTCTGAAGATCCAGGCCATATGTTCAGGCATGGAATAGGGAAGAGATGGAGGTGGCTTCTTCAGAGGAAATTTGGAATGTTTTAATTTTAATCACGAGAAGGGTGAATGAACAGATGTCCACTAAAATAAAAATTTTTAAGGTAGCAATTTCTGGGTAATTAGAACACAATTTTCCTTTCTGCACAGAAATAGATCATAAATGGCTATAATTAGAGAGTTTCAGTTCTTTCTGAAGTTCATTTGTTGCGGAGTGTTCAAAACTGTCTCTTCAGGCCAAAATGCCTTGTTTATTGTGTGTGTGTGTTTTACTATTTCTGATATCAACGCTTTAATAATGCCTGTTCCGTAATATTGGCCCGGAGGCACTGCAAGAGTGTAAATTCACTTTACATGCAAAAGAAAAGCTATATTACTTCCAATGACATTTTAGTGATTAAATGCATTTTATTGTAGTATAATTCTATCCCAGTTTAGGTCAAAGCTCCAAAGTTGAGAGTAGTATAATAAGTGTGGACATGCAAAAGATGCTGAAAGGTAGTAGAAATAATAATGTCAGACCTAGCCCATCACCACCCTCCGGAACATATATGAAAGGACTAGAAATCAATGTTAAGTGTGTATTTATTTGGGAGACTGTCCATCCTAAATGAGGACAAATGTCAGGGTACTTTTCCCAAAACTTGGGCTGGCTGAGGGAAGCTTCAAGAGAATCCCTGGAACAGCCTGAAATCTGGATGCAGGGGGTGGAGTTGGTAGAGTCCAGAAGCTTTACCTGATATATGCCTGGAAAAGTCTAAAGCTCAGAGGTGGTATCTAGCTGTACTGAAGGCTTGTGGGGAGCCAGCTGTACTGTATATAGGTATAAATGCAATGCTTAAATCCACAGATAATTTATAAAGTTCACTCTACACTTGAATACTCACATCCAGTCATTTAGTTGAAGCCTTTGGCTTTGATTAAAGTTGTTAATATTTGAAGTGTTGACTGATGTAACCTCTCTGGTGTGGAAATATGAATATTTCTCATTTATTATGTCCTGTGGTGAAAGCATAACCTTTTACTTAAAATAATTGGTTTGAAAATGGAATTAGAATATTCATCCTCCCCATTCCTCCCCTGCAATTTGTGAATTTAGTAATTATTCTTCTTGGTTGTGAGCATAAGTTACCATTTACCTTTATTCAATATGTACACACACACACACACACACACACACACACAGAATGCAAAAAAAAAATTAGGAAATAAAGTTATCGCAACTTTAGCAATGAGAGCGGGGTAGACAGAAGTGTGAGTTTATAATGCTGATCATGAAATAAAAACATCAAAGCAAGCCTAAATCTGATACTCATAGGATGATAGCTCTACTGCATTTAAAGCAAATAAAGTCACATTTCTCAAGAATTAATGCAAAATTAGAAAGTTTCCTTTGAAAATTTCTTAGCACATCTCCAAGTGGTTAGCTTTCCTGGGAAAGCTGGAAATTAAATCAACAACATTGAAAGAAAAAAAACTCACAGTCCTAAATTAAACAGTCATGTAAATATAGTTTCCAAAGCTATTAGGCAAGAAGAAAATGATTTTCTAATCAATTTACTCTTGCAAAAATAATGCCAGATTATTTTCATGGGGCATGTGAAATAATTTTCATGGGACACTCATGGATATTGCTACCTTAGCAATCTTATCTAGTTCTACCCAAAGGTATTTAAAAAACAACCACTGACGCTGAAGTTATTTGTAATCATATCAGCAGCCTATCTCCTCATCCTCCATTCTCTTCCTCTCCACCAGCTGACTTTTGTATCAAAGGTAGGCTACACTTGCACTTCTCTTTTCACTTAACATAGAACAACAGTTACTGGAGCAATCTGGTTCCCTTAAAACTAGCGACTCATTACAATGGTTCAGGATGTGAACTTCCCTAAAAGGCTTTGCTCTAAATCAAGGTGACTGTACATTCCCTTTTAGGCTAGAAAACAACAAACTATGCATTCTTAGTATAGTATTAGTCAGTCCATATATTATATGAGACTACCTCATATTTGGGCACCTCTCTCATTAGTTGGGATAAACAAAAGTCTTGAATTTGAGATAATTCAAAATCTTTGTAAGCCAAAAGGCATGCACACATTTTTGTCTTTTTCTCATTTTAAAACCCAGTAACCCAAAACCATCACATGAACTACTCAATTCTATTGGGCATACAAATTTTGTTTTCTGATTTCCAAGTCTGAAGGTTCAGGTCAATTTTTGTCCATAATTAACATGGACATAATTAATCTGCTGAGTTAAATGACATACAAATCCTCACCACCAAGAGTGTGAACTTGCCCATAAAGTTGTCACACGGAAAATTAAATTCAATCAGCTTACTTTAAGGAAAATATACTGAGTTAGTGGTAGACACAGATGGCATGCTCCAGGCCAGAGGATTTTGGCCTTAAGGTCTAAGAGACAGTGACTATGTTTTCAAATTTTGACACAATGCTTGTGACAGGCACTTCTCCCTGTATTGAAGCCAGAAAACTGTTAAGAGCCAACATGGGTGGAAAAGACCAATTTTCTTTTTTTCTTTTCTTTTTTTGTTTTTGAGACAGAGTCTTGCTCAGTCGCCCAGGCTGGAGTGCAGTGGCCCGATCTCTGCTCACTGCAAGCTCCGCCTCCCGGGTTCACGCCATTCTCCTGCCACAGCCTCCAGAGTAGCTGGGACTACAGGTGCCCACCACCATGCCCAGCTAATTTTTTTTTTTTTGTATTCTTCATAGAGGTGGGGTTTCACTGTGTTAGCCAGGATGGTCTGATCTCCTGACGTTGTGATCCGCCTGCCTCGACCTCCCAAAGTGCTGGGATTACAGGCGTGAGTCACTGCTCCTGGCCAGAAAAGACCAATTTTCTGTCTCAACTCAAGGCTGATTGGCCTCATGGGTGGTGGTGGATCAGTCCCTAAGCCCCGGTAGTAAAACCAGGGGCTGTGATCCCCATAGTCACTGCAGCTGTCTACAAGGTCTGGCTGCAGTCACTAAACAAGGATCTCTAGGCCACAGGTATCCCCAGCACTGGGGAAAGTGAGTGCCCAAGCTTACATCTTAAACACTAGTTCAGGCCTTTGGATTTTGAGAGACATACAGCCTCACATTGTAAGTGATTCTTACTTCAATGAAAACATATAATAGAGTCCTATTGAAATCCATTCTTTACAATGGGAGATTACTGCTAATGCTAGCTAGGTGAGTGATTCATGTGCTACCTATTATAAATATTAATTCTTCAATGGGTAGCAGTGTGATTCAGCAAATGTTACATAGGGATATTTTTCAAGCTATTCCATTAACTAATTAACTGGGATGCAACTTAAGTTGGAAGCTTGTTTGGTTGATGTATGGAAGGTACTCCTTTAACAAATATCTATGAGTAGCCATGTGATGAGTGTCAAGTTCTTGACAGAGAATTGAAATCTTAGCCTGCTGTGACCAAAAAGCAATACTGTTTCAGTTAGTTCCGTTGCCACACAGACTGAATGAAACTAACCAAAGGCTTTATGTTAGCTAGACAATGAGTCTCTTCTGAAGTAATGATAGCTTTTGTGAGGGCATTAAGAAGCAAAAAATTAAGAAAGAGTTACTTATGGCCATACAATCACATTAATTTGTCTTTTTAATGTGACTTTTAGATTCAAGAACAATTTCTATATGATGTTCTAGAAAAGACATTATTTTTTCAGAAAGACTTTTAAAAGCAAGGAATAATTAGTTACTAATAATAACCATCATTTAAAATAAGCAATGGTATGTAATGTGTAGAACCTGGACTTTTGGTGAGAAAGTGACATAAAGAGTAGAACAGAGCACTTTTGAACCAGCAGAAACTTATTTGCTTTATCTCTTAGTTCATAAATGCCATTTTTCCTGAATAATTTACTATAAAACTAAAACTATTCTTTAAAAAACGGAGTGATTTCTCATTGTTACTGTTAAAAAGAAATGTGTGCTATGCCAAATATAATTCAAATGAATGACCATTTTATGTTAAATTTTCATCTTATTCCTTCATTTATGCTAGAAAATAACAAAAGTAAAAATGCAATGAGAAAAGCATCAAAATCATGTATGCAGATTTAGTTGATCTCTTTGGGCTTGACTATATGGCAACATATGTTGGCCAGTTTTTATAGGAAATCTATGCTAAGTGTATGAATAAAACAGAGACAACATAAGATTAGACACTAGCTTCAGAAAATAAAATTTTGATAATACAGCAGCCTATTTAGTAAGAATGAAAGCAGTCTCTTGGAGGGTGGGATTTGTATATGTGATTAAGAAATAGAGACAAGGAAACATGATAGAGATAGAAAACTAAAAAAATGATAATTTAAATCTTTAACAGTGAATATGAGCAAAGATCAGAATAGGAACCTATTTATTATCATATCTATATCCCATAACTGAAAAAATTTCCTAAAAAGGAAAACACAAAAATGCTTGGAAGATTTTCTTGGATAAGGCAAAATACCCTGAGAGTTCTCTCTTTACCTCTTAGTTCCCCCACATTAAAACTTCAAAAGACAATGACTCTGGAGCTTGAGAGAGATCGATATTTAAAATAGAAGGCGTATCTACAAATCCCCATTGGATGTCCAAACAGTTATAAAAAAAGAAAAATAAAATTTCATTTATCAAGGGTTGAATAGTTAAGGTGTCACTAAGAGACCAACTTACATTAATAAGTTCAACCTCCCAGATTTTTTTCAACAGGTCCATCGAAGTGTAGCCATTAATTAGAAAGGCTTTGGTGTAGTCGCCCAGTTCAATGGAATCCAGCCACTCAGCTACAGAGGTGGGATGGTAGCCATCATGCCCAATGGGTCTCATCTGTAATGAAGAAAATTACATTAGGATTAAACTGTATACTTTGTGTCCCAACAACAGAATGCAGATTTCCCCTTGAAAATTTATTTGACATGAAGAACAGATCTTTCTGGAGATGGAAACAAGGGAAAAGAAAACACTTTCTGATGTGTTTTCACAATTCTAAATCATTAATAATTTTCACGCTGAATTAGTTTTCAAAATATACACAGAAATTTCCAATTTAGCTGCTAGATTAACTCTATATTTGGAAGAGCTAAACATGTCAAACTTCTGTCATAGACATTACTGGCATTCTGCCGGGTGGAATTAAAAATGATGTCAGTTGAATGGTATTAAATTCGACGCAAAAGTCACCAGGAAGTGCACTTTCAACATGTAGATGATAATTCTCATATGCACAGCACCAAAGCATGTGAAAATACTGCATGACTTCAACATTCAAAGGGAATTTGTGCTTATGCAAGACATGTATTGGAGGTAGTGCAAACATGCTGGAGAAACATACTGCTGCGGTGAACCAGTAAAGGAGAGGCCTTTGGGTATTTTAAGACCATGTGTTCTGCATCGACTCTACAGTATGTTAGACATGAATAGAGAACTTGCTGGCAGACAGGCATCTATTTTTTGTCAGCTATATACAGATTTTTAAAAAATAGGAGAACAAAGAAATGTGACAGCAACATAATGTTTCTGAGTTTAAATTGGAGTGTGAAAGTAATTTAAGCAAGAGGAACTTCTGGGTTTAAAATTTTGTATGGATTATTCTGGTCCTTTAGCTTTTATTTGAAATTGTAGCTGAATCTGTGGTTCTTGGTTTTCGAAGTGACTCACTTCTAAAACTTGGGCTGCTTTGCATGCCACGCCGTATATCTAATACTTCAGTTATTCAGGAGAGCTGGCACCTCATCAACCTGATGGGGGCCTTCAGTAAAATTCACGATGGAAACAGCAAGGCTGGGCAAAACACAACATAGATTTTCCTCTTTCTTTGATTCAAAGAGATAAATATTAATGGAAATTTATATGATTCTGATTTGCGAGCAGAGAAAAGATTAGTCTGGGCATCAGGGATTCAGATTAATCCCTGATTAATTCAGAAACATGGTAAGCTTTCTATCACTATGCATGGTTCTCATTTTTGAGATTCTCCCTACTCCTTCATTTTAAAGTTACTTTTTCTCTTTTCCTGTTGTTCCGCTCCCCATTCTAGGTTCCATTTCAAAGTTTAAATGTTCTCTGTTTTATTTTATTTTATTTTTTTTGAAATGGAGTCTTGCTCTGTTGCCCAGACTGGAGTGCAATGGTATGATCTCAGCTCACTGCAACCTCCACCTCCTGGGTTCAAGCAAGTCTCATTCCTCAGCCTCCCAAGTAGCTGGAATTACAGGTGAGTGTCACCACGCCTGGCTAATTTTTGTATGTGTCTCTACTAAGAGACAGAGTTTCACCATGTTGGCCAGGCTGGTCTCGAACTCCTGACCTCAAGTGATTCACCTGCCTTGGCTTCCTCCCAAAGTGCTGGGATTACAGGCGTGAGCCACTGCTCCTGGCCTAAATGTTCTCTATTTTAAAGTTAGAGTGCAATTTATTATTTACATTAGAGTCTGAACTTGGTCAGACTTTTGTACTTCACTTTTACATTGACTGACCCATTTCAGCTATTCATTAAATATTTGTTCATGTAACACTTAACTCTGTGTTTATTATGTGGTAGCTACAAATGTAAATGACAACTCAGCATTTGCAGAATGAAAGTCAGTGGCATTCACAAATACCTGGATGTTATGTATGTATAAGATCAGAGGCTAGGACCCAAAAGGGAGGCTCATAGATATTCGGTAGCTTCATATTCTACAGAGAATTACAAAAATATTGGAGCTGGGTACATTCTCCAGGCCTTGTTAAAAGGTGGTCGAACTAACTCTGTTAACCTAAATAATCACTCTGGCCCCAGGAATCTTCCTGACTGCCCCAGTGACATGAAATAAGAAAGAAAGGAAGAAAGTGAGAAACACTAAGGTTGAAGTTAACTGCTTAGTAGGGAGGTCTTGCCGTTGGCCCATCCATAAAGATGACCACCCCAGCAGTAGATACTGGGGACAAGCTTAGGGAGTCTTGATGACTAGATTTCGGTCAAAGTCAGTTGTCTCATACCAGAGAACTGTGCAATGGGGTTACCACAGGTTACCCCCAAGCACTTACACAACACTCTTTTGAGGAAGCAATTAGTGGCCATGTGACACACAGAGGGTGTTGATGGTCAGTGGTGACCAAAGAATCAGGGAACCTACGACAGGACTGCAAAGAAAATCTAGGTAAGTACAAAGACGTTTGCTTGTCCCTCTGCCAGAAAATTTAGAATCAGAAGAGAGAAGTGCCAGTCCCTTGGGGGAAGTCTAAACTTGGGGGAGGGGGAGGTGGTGAGGAAAATAAAACTGGAGGTTTCAAAAAATTGGAACTGAGCCTTCAACATTTTACATGGTTGGAAAGTTACTGAAAATGTCTGAGATGATATTTATAAATAGTAAAGGGAGGGTCAGTTGAGCTTGGTTGAATGATTGGAAAATAAAAAAAAAAAAAGAACAGCAACCATCATATCAGGATTGCACTGAATGCAGGCTGTTCAGTGGTCTGATTACTCCTGTAAGGCAAGTTCTCCTAGACCAATCTTAAAGAGGTGAGAGGGAGGGAAATATTTGGTGGGAAGATGAAAGACAAGGGCAGGGTAGAGAGCACAACTGAAGAGACCTTGGAAATGGGTATGCTGAGGTGTACAGGGCAGTATTCATCCACCCACTCATTCAATAAATATTTAATCAATGCCTATTCTGATGAATGTTGTGGAAATGGTAGAGACCAAAACAGTCATAGTCTCTCTCTCATGGAGATTATAACTCTTAATTAAAATATGCGAACAGATGACCAATAAATTATGAAGGTTCTGCATACCTGAAGAGAGGAAACCATTAGAGCCAAATGCAGTTACAAAATTAACTTGACACATATTTAATGATATGCAGAATAGTTACTGTGCTGCACAATAATTTCTTCCAAAGCAATGATCCCATCTGTTCCTTTATTTCTGTCCCTACTGCCATTACCCTGTTTAGGTTCTTGTTAGTGCTTACAAAAACTAATGCAATAGCCTTCTACATGGTCTCCCACCTTTGATCCAGCTGGTATCTTGCTACTACCTTAGTCTTCCTAAAAGTCAGACCCTTAAGTGTACCCTTGTATAAAAACCTGTAGTGGCTCCTTCTCGAGAAAAGTCCAAATGTCCTATTCCAGCATTCAAGGCTGATTGGGATCAGCCTAATCTCCCACTCCTCTGCTACTGTGTACCCAATAAATGTAACTAGACACGAGTATGTCTAAACAGTACATTAAATTGCTAGGCATTCCCTGAAAATGACCTGTATATGACATAGTCATATCTTTGCTAATATAATTTCCATGCTTGGAATGCTTTTGCCCCTACTTCTGGAGTGATTTCTTCAGGACTAGCTTCTCTTCTTGAGCTCTGAGATGCAAATTTCTAACCATTTGTAGGACATCTCACATAAATGTCCTATAGGTGTCACCAACGTAAGTCAAAAACAAATTTAACTCCTTTAATTCAAAAACAGGCTCTCTTCCTCTTTTTTTGCATGTCAGTTAATGGGCAACTATTACTCCACTGTCCAAGCAGAAGCTTGGGAGTTATCTTACTTTCCTCTTTCTGTTTACTATCATATTCAATTAGGCCAACATGGTCTATCAATTTGATTTCTAAGATGACTCTCAATTCACTTCTCTTCTTCCAAAATGGACTTTGGAATATGACATTCCCAGCAGTGCTACGTATTTGTTGGGTGATCTTTGGCAAGTTACTCTTTCAGCCTGTTTCCTCTTTTTTAGAATAAGCATAATAATACCTATTCCAAGTGTTGTTGTAAAGATTATATGAAATAGGGAATATCAATTGCCTAGCACAGTGATTTGAATATAATAGCTATTCAATAATAACTCTTAGTTCTCTTTTCTCCCCATTGCCCTAAATTAGACCCATGCTTATTTTGAAATTGCATAATATTCTGCCATTGGCTGCTAGTCTTTTCAGCTTCCAATCAAAGCTCTCCTCTCTCATCCCTTCCTTCTTCCCCTATTTCCTTCCTTCTTTATCTTGTTTTAGAAAAGGTTTGCATTGCTAACATCTTTACCCCTCTCCCCTTCAGCTGACAGTTATTTTTTAGAAACATGTTTAACGAGGTCACTCAAGTCGATTGAACTGTTTATTCCAATTCTTCGTTCTCTTACTGTATTAGAATTATGCCCCTGTGCCCTTTGCCAAGGGATCGACATTATGTCTCAGTGTGGCTGGAGTTACTTCCCAGTCTCATCAATGCTGGCCAATAGAATGCGTGAAGTGTCAGTGTGGCGGTTAGAGACGAGGTCTCTGTGCTCCTGTGTTCTACCAATTTTTCAGTGTTCATATGCTCTCTCATAAGAATAGCAAGTGCTGAGAAGTTGCATAACTCCTGGTTCTAGGAGAAAGATGAAGACTTGTGGAGCAAACCTAAATTTAACCCAAAGCTTGGAATCTACCCTAGCTCGATGGGGCTCAGGAAAGTCCAGCTGAAGTTAGCTGAAGCACAGCAGACCCATGAGAAAGAAAAAAATATTTTTTGTTGTTGTTTCTGTGAACTACTGAAATTTTGATTACAGGGAAAAACTGAATAGAGTCACCCCTTGTTTAAAATCCCTTGGTGTTTATCCGTTATGCCTGTGGAATATAACTCAGACCTTTTAATTTATGAATCTATTGGCAAATGCATCTTCATGAGACTGAGAAAGATTAGGGATGCTGAGTAAGCAAACATCAGTATGCTTCCCAAGCTACCTCATTGTCATGCAGAAACTCTGCATGCCACATCTTTTTTTTTTTTTTTTTTTAAGACAGAGTCTCACTCTGTCACCCAGGCACCCAGGCTGGAATGCAGTGGTACAATCTTGGCTCACTGCAGCCTCCGCCTCCTAGGTTCAAGCAATCCTCCCACCTCAGCCTCCCTAGTAGCTGGGACCACAGGTGTGCACCACTATACCTGGCTAATTTTCTTTTGTATTTTTAGTTGAGACCAGGGTTTCACCGTGTTGCCCAGGCTGGTCTCAAACTCCTGAGCTCAAGCGATCTGCCCGCCTCAACCTCCCAAAGTGTTGGGATTACAGGCGCAAGCCACTGCCCCTGCCCTATATGCTGCATCTTTATTAACCCTAAACTAAGTAATTCTTTACTGTTTGAGTTTGATTTTTGGGGCATAATCCACTGTATATGTAATATACCTCCACACCTTTGCTCATGCCATTCCCTCTGCTAGGAATATAGTTTCTACTTTTTCTCCTAATGAAATTCTATCTATCCTTAAAAGGTCGTGTTTAAACATTACCTCCTGTGTGAATCTTTCTCTGATGTTACCATTATTCCACCGAAAAATCATATCTTCTGCTAGATTTCTGTAGTATTTTCCATAGAGTTCTATTATAGTATTATTGAAGTCTGCTTTCAATAATAGAGAAGTGAGTATCTGTCTTCTTCATTGGACTGCCTACCCCTTGGTGAAGAAATGAGGTGTTAATCATTTTTGAAGTCCCTAGATCGTCCAGCAGAGCATCTCACACACGGCAAGCATATGCTAAATGTTTGTTAAATTAAGTGACTTAATGAATACATGAAGACAAAATGACAAATTCATTTCAGTGGCTTGGTATCCATTTGTGGGAGAGATTTGTATTTTGTACTCCATGTTATGAAAACTAAGGTTATCTTTTTCAGCCTAACAATAACATTCATAACTATTTAAAACCTCCATATATCAAGAACCAATTCCAGATAGGATATTGTGTTACAGAATGCAATGGACTTTGTTTCCATAGCACAGAAAACTTGATTCTATTAGCCATGTAGCCATAGGCAAGTCACCTCATCTCTCTAAGCTTCAGTGGTGTCAGCTATAAAATGAAGGTATTGGACCAAGGATCTCAAAGCTGCTTTATAATTCCTAAATTTTGCAATTCCATGACTTGTAAATTAATTTTAAATTAGTATCCTATTTGTTTACCCAGGAAAGAAAAAATAAGCCCAAAGACAAAACTAAAATTCATATATATATATATATATATATATATATATATATATGATAGGACGTGTAGACTAAAGGTCAGATGGCATTCACATTTCTTTCATGTATCTTCAGCAGTACCCACAGGGAGCACTGTGACTGCATTCTCAAATTAGCAATGATGAAACTTTTTTTCCAGCGGGAACATCTGGCAAGACAGGGCTAGGAAGTGACAGCTCCATGGGCCTGCCAGGCCAGCAGTGCTGCTAAGCATGAACGGGAGTCAGGCTCACTCTATAATCTGAGAGGCAGAGTGGTGAGCAGGCAGCAGGCATTCATTACACAGGCTCGCAACAAGGCAATTTGATTCAATTAGCTGAATTCCGAAGTCTGGAAAAACCTAAGCTGAGACAGAAATTCGAGATAGCAGTGAAGCTTTAGTCTTGGGAAAATTGAGATATATTAACATATTTTTTTTTACCAAACGCCTTCCTTGTTCTTGTTCCACCCAAATGACTTTCCTCCAGGAGTTTTTTAGAGCATACTTGGCCTCCGAGAGAGTACGCTGTTAACGTCCCAGGTGGTACAGCAGGCAGAGAAAACACAGGACAGTGCTCTGTGGAGTTCTGGGGTTGAGGGGGGTCAGCTACGGGGCAGCTGAACAACCCATGCTCTGAGACTGCTTGATCGAGTTCAACCAGAGTAACTCTTATTTTATGCGTTTTATACAAGTAAGAGGAAGAAAGGTTTTCTCGGCTTTAAAAAGAAATGTTTGAAAACCACGAATCTAGAAGACTTTTATAAGATTACATGACCACTATGGTTTTATTTTCTCTTAACTTTTTTAGCTTTATTTGAAATATTATGGATCTGCTATATATATGTGGTTTTATATATATATATATACACACACACACATATACCTATATACACATCACACACACACACACACACACACACACACATATATATACAGAAAGAGAGGGCAAGAGCCTGTCATTCCATCATTCTTTCTCTTTGCCTGAAGCCAGCATTTTCTGTGCAGATAAGGATAATATCTTATGAGATGACGGAGCCACAAGATGGAAGGTATAGCACGAGGAAGGCAATAAAAACAGGTAAAAAAATAAAATAAAAAGAGAGAGAAAGGTGATATACATTATAATAGCTTTGGGATTAAATGAGAAAAGTAGTTCTTGATGGGACAACTTATTAACCTAGAATTATGATATTGGCATGGTATTTAGAACAAGAGGATAAGGAACCCTGAAAAGCCAATAATGGATTAGACAGGTATTTTTATGTCCAAAAGTGTTAGAAAATTGAGAAAAAGACTACTTGTTGTTCCCTTAAAATTGTCCTCTCTTCTTCCACATAACAGGGTTAAATTGGGTTCATGCCTGCCGGACTAGAGACAAGATACATCAGCTTCTTTTCTGGTTGCTGCTGTGAAAATATGGTTGAGCCTGTGGAATGCTAATGAAAGTGTTGCATGTAACTTTCAGGTCACCTCCAGCTAAAAGAAGTTCCTTGACCTAGAATTCCTCTTTTTGCTTCATCTTCCTATAAGCTGGAACATCAGTGCCTGCAGTCCAGCTTTGACTACACAGGCAAAACAATACCTTGGAGTTTGGGAAATGCTTCTCAGACCTCAACGTGCTTAGGAATCCTGCAGAGAATCTTATTACCAGACGATTCTAATTCTGTTATTTGGAGGGAGGATTGGAGATTCTGCATTTCTAACCAGCTTCCTGGTGATGCTAATGCTGTCAGTCCATGGACCACACTTTGAGTAGTAGTGCTTTGGAGGATGACAGAGCAACAAACAGAAGGTCCTCAGTCTTTCCAGAATTGCATAGAGCAAAGCCACCTTGTAAACCTGCACTGCTCATTTCAAGACTATTATATGAGAGAAATTAATATTCCATTCTTTAAACCACTATATTATGAATGTCTCTATTTCAGTATCATAGCCTTTCCTTGAATACAAACATAACTAAAAATAAGGCAGTTTCATGTAGAACATTTAAATGAAGCCTGTACTTCCATTTGACATTACATTGTATTATCTCTTGTTTTGTGGAGCCATAAGTTTTCACATCTGTTATCGTTAAAGAAGCTTCATTTCCTTTAACTGTGTTTGTTGGCATTTCTCTGTCAATCACAGCATCATCCCTTTGTAACAACTATGCAAGGGATAAGAGGGGAAAAATGCAGGGAATCCCCAAGTTTCTAGCTTGGATATCTGGGCAAATGGTGGTGTTAACAGCTAAAAGAAAAGAAAATAGACTGGGATGACATGAATAATTTTGAGACATGAGAAATTTAGGATGCTATGCTGCGGAATGGCACTTTAAATTTGGAGAAGTCTGGGGAGACATGCGGCCTTGGCATCAAAGTACAGGTGAGAGTGTTGGCAACTCCACTTATTAGCTATCTGACCTTGAGTAAATTACTCATACTTCCTAAGCATCCATTTTCTGATTAGTAATGTGAAAGATTAAAAGAATATCTATCACTGAGGGTTGCCATATGTATTCAATGAAGCTACACAAGGAGAATTTAGCACAATACTTGGCACACAGAAGCACTCAATAAATCTTTATTTTTATTGTGAGAGCTGAAATCATGCACAGGTAGGACGGCAGAGGTGACTTTGTACTGTGAGAAGAGAAGTGGCCTGAGAATGAACCAACACTTTCAATGAATAAGGAACAGATAAGAATAATACTCAGGAGACCAAAGAAGGAATGGTCAGGACAAGAAGACAAATGGGGGAAATAAGAATGTCAAGGAGAGTGTGGTCAGCAGTGAGGGGATGCTGCAGAGAAGTCTAACAAAATGATGAAGGAGAAGGGTTTGTGGGATCACAAATAGGTCATCAGAAATAGGTCACCAGACACCTTATTGAGAAGAGCACAGAAGCTGAGCTGCCCTAGGTTGGGGTGTGAGGTAGAGATGAGGAAGTGGTTAAGTGCAATCTAGATCATTCTTTTGGGGAGTTTGTATGGGAAGAAAAGGGGGAGATGAGATTTTAGAAAGCACAGAGGAAAACACATGGAAAGGGGTAAGAAATGAGGACTCAGGGTTGAGAAGGGTCAGAGTCATAAAACAGTAAGTTCCAGGGTGCAGTGGAGATTGCAGGGGAGGGCCTGCCTTTTGCTTTGACACTTTGCCCTCCTTTCTTG
Organism: Pongo abelii; assembly: GCF_028885655.2. Classification (NCBI taxonomy): domain Eukaryota; kingdom Metazoa; phylum Chordata; class Mammalia; order Primates; family Hominidae; genus Pongo; species Pongo abelii. Next base: position 97,622,249 of record NC_071995.2, read on the forward strand.
AAATTACAGATCTGACAAGGATAGTTGGAGCTAACTTCAGGGTGAATACTCTGTGTTAAAACAGTGCGAGTGTTTGGAAGCTACATGGTTTAGACTTGGTGAGAGCTGGATGCTTGTATGTGAAGTACATGTGACCTTCTGCTGAAGGTCCTCACGTGGGCAAGGGCTGTCACCCATGTCGTCTTCACTCCTCGGATACAAACACAGCAACCTATCGTTTACACAGACCCACCAGTGCCGATATCCCTGATGTGCCAGGCTCAGCGACTTAAACTTGCCTAGGAAGCTGCCATGGACCGTGGCTTCTCTTTTCCCATCTGGATGTACTTTGTACACTCAGATTTCCTGCCTGATATGGCTTTCGTAATACAGATAGCTGATATCGTCAGGTACTTCCCTCTATTCTGGCTCCTTGTTCTAGACTCTTCTGCTCTGTCCTGCTGCTACCCAAGTCTTGGACTAACAGCAGTCCTGAAAATAAACGAGGACAAGCAGTGCTAGCAGACAGTGTGCTGCCAAGTCCAAATGCAGGTCTATCAAGTAGTGTGAGGATCAAATCTCCTACAGGCTGTGAGACCTGGGCTTAGACATCACTGTGCTGTTTCATCAGTGGCTCTTAAAAGGCTGATTGAACATAAAAGAGAAAGGCTGATCTTCTGACCACGGGGCCCCAGAAAAAAGTCTACCCATTACCATCTGAGTGCTATCTATGGCAGTGCAACTTTGCCGGGAGAGACGTCTCCAAAACGCTGAGCACTGTTAATGATAAGAACATCACTTAACAATGATGTGGGACTTTAAAGAGTCTCAAGTGATTTCACGCATGTCACCTCAGTTGTAAAGTGTTTAAGGTGATCTTTAGGAAGACGCCTTTTAAGGAGTCTGAGAGCCTGAGTATCCCATATAATTATATTCCTTCTGTGGGAATGGAAAGGATTAATATACTGTGACTGTTGCTGGAAAGCAAGGAGTGATAAACTCTCTGTGTTGTGCATCTGTAGCAAGGGAGGTATACATGTACAAATACGTCTGCTACTTGCAGCTCCTTTGTTTACAATTAGACTCTGTTATGGATACAATTTCTATAAAATAATAAAGAGAAACATAAACCCTCAGAAGTAAGAAAACTGTGTCTGATGTCACTGTGGACTCACAGCTACAGAAAGTGGTAACCCCTCTATTATTTTTCCCACCACCGACTGAGCCTTACTGATTTGGGGTTCCTTGAGTGTTCAGATATTGAAGACTCCCAGCTGTAGGCATAAGGCAGAAGCAGTGAAGAAGTAGTATCTGGATATTACTGATACTACATTTTTGGGAAATAAAGGGAAAGGAAAGTGCTTTGGACTAGACACTGCCTCCTAATGGTCTAGGCTTTCTATTTTGTGAAGAAGAGAAATGAATTAAGGTCTAGCCCAGAGAGGGCCTGAGGTATCCCTAATTTTGAAAAGTCTTAGATCATGGAGTAAAACAGAAGTGAAGCAATGGACAGCAATGAAGGACTAGATTAAAAAATGTTTTCAAGACACATAGGGGATCAGCTTCCAACAGCACAGAATAGCTTAGAAGCACTAGACTGGCCCCGTCTCTAGTCATCAGGGATAGGGGGCACCCCCTCTGGACAAAGGCACTGCGAAGACTACAAGTTAAAGGAGTTAAGTTGCCAATGCAGCCAAGTTCTATAAAGCATCCTTGGGAAAAAAGGTCAACCACTACAGCAACAACTACAAAACAATCTGTCTTATTTTAAGCCGTGTGTGTGAGCTACTAGTCAGGCACTGCTCTTTTTAGCTTCATCTGTGCCCAGGGAGATTAACTCTATCTGTAGCAGCACTTGAGAAATGCTATCTGCCATGTAGGATCTGTGTGGGATGCAGATGAAAAGACCAGTAGAGCCATAACACGGTAGACATATAACATGGTCCTTGGGGTTGAATTATTTTATTGAATGGTTTTGTTGTACCTCTGCCTGAAGCTTTGGGTAAAAGAGGTGTTTTTAAAAATTTAATAAAAGGAAATGTTTTTACCAGCTTTTCATTTCTAAAATTCTTGTTGAGGTAATGTTGACCCTAGAGCCTTTTGTTAAACATGTCTGTTTGTTTTGATATGTTTCCTTGTTGCAAAGTTTTTTTTATGAAGCAAGAGTTCAGATTAAAGATGAACAGAGGATTTACTGCAACTAGAATATGGAGCTGAACAATGTTCACTAGCATTCACATTTCCAAGCTCTACTAGTGATGTGAACTATATTTAGAAAAAAGACATGTGGTCTCTTTTTTTCTCTGACAGTACATGTTTTCTGACATTCATGCAGCTATTTGGTGGTTATATAGTACACTGCTTTGCTCTTCAAACAGAAACTTTAAATCCTACTATTAATCAGGAATATCATTTGCATATTTTTAGTCTCAACTAAAATAATTTCCCCAAACTTGAATCTTCAGAAGGTAATGAATGCCCTGAATGTCAATTCTATTTATTTGATATTTAAAAACCATGTCCTTTCTCAGAGCCTCCAGGCACATGCATAATAACATCATCCACAGAAGTACTTCAAGCAGACAAATGTACCACACAACCAGAGTTAGCAGTATACAAATGAATAACTTATGTTCTACCTGGGTAGAGCAGTACAAAACATATCATTCACATTGTGGTCAAACATGAGTATACTCACGTTCACTTAGGGAGTTACAAAAATGAGGACCTACCATCCATTCCATCCATCCATCCATCCATCCATCCATCCATCCATCCATCCATCCATCCATCCATCCATCCATCCATCCCATCCATCCATCCATCCATCCATCCATCCATCCATCCATCCATCCATCCCATCCATCCATCCATCCATCCATCCAACCATCCATCCGTCCACCCACTTATTTACTCAACAAATACTAACAGTATGTTTGCTATATTCTAAGCACTGTTCTGGATGTGTCAGTGAACAAAACATATGAAGGTGCCAGTCCTTGTGGAGTTTACCTTCTAAGTGGGGAAGACAGGTAACAATTAATAAGCATAATATATAAAGTATATAGTCTGTTAGAAGGTGATAAGTGCTGTGAAAAAAAGAGAAAGTGCAGTGGGGGGATCAGAAGTACTGGAGTGTGTGTATGGTGTGGCAGGTGCAGTATTAAATAGCGTGGTTAGGGGAAGTTTCATTCAGAAGAGAAGATTTGGACAAAGATTTAAAGACAGTGGATTGGCCGGGTGCAGTGACTCATGTCTGTAATCCCAGAACTTTGGGAGGCCGAGGAGGGCAGATTGCCTGAGCTCAGGAGTTCAAGACCAGCCTGAGCAACATGGTGAAACTCCATCTCTACTAAAATACAAAAAACCAGCCAGGCATGGTGGTATGTGCCTGTAATCCCAGCTACTCAGGAGGTTGAGGCGTGAGAATTGCTTGAACCTAGGAGGCAGAGGATGCAGTGAGTTGAGATTGTGCCACTGCACTCCAGCCTGGGTGACAAAGCAAAACTCTGTCTCAAAAAATGAAAAAATAAAAAATAAAGACAGTGGATTGGCTGTGTTGAGGGTGAAGATTTCAAGTAGAGGGAACAGCTAGAGCAAAGGCCCTCAGGAAGGAGGGTCCAGCATATGTTCAAGAAATAAGAAGAAGACCAATGGGGTTGGAGCAGTGTGTGGGCACAGAGAAGAAAGGGAACCAGGGGCCAGATAAGTGAGGGCTTATAAGACCTGGCAAGGATTGGCTTTCAATCTGAGGGAAATGGGGAGTCAGTGTATGCATTTGAGCAGAGTTGTGACATCATCTGGCTTACATTTTAGCAGAATCACTTTGACTGCTGTGTTGAGTAAAGCTAATAGAGAGGTGTTTTCAGAGGCTGTGGAAGTAATTCAGAAGGAAGGGGCTAGTGGCTTGGACAAGGTACTAAAGTAAAGGCAGCAAGAAGTAGTTAGATTCTGGGTATCTTGACGGTAGACCAGCATAATTTCCGGACACACAAAATAAAATCATCCTTGTTCTCTAACATGAATCAGGAATCTGTCAGTTTGATGGCTGCAGCTGTGTGTCATGGGTCTCAGCTTGAAGAGGACTGTACTCATTCATCGTGTGTGGGAACGTATGGGTGACTGGCAGGGACAGGCTTGCAGCAGTCTGTGCTCAATGAGGATTCCAGGGGCCTGGAAAGACTCTGCTCAGAGATTCAAGGAATAATAGAGGAGTATCAGAGAGAATGGGTGATTCTGAATGATTTTAAAATCTGGCACTCTGACTGTGCCCTGGCCAGTCTCCCATGGACCATCCCTTAAGATGAAGAGGTTTCAATTAAATAGCTGTATCATGAAACATTTTTGGACATTGAGAACAAAAGGAGTTGGCAGAATTGGCACCAGCAACTTTGTCAGCAAGAAGAGATGGTGCCATATTGCAGATATTGGTGCCCTCAACATTGGGCACCAGCAGTTGGCAATGATGGCCACTTTGGCAGGCTTCAGTGGCACTGGCAGAACATTCAGTTGGCATTGGCTAAGGTGCCCTTGGTGGGAAGACACTGGGTATCATAGCCAGAGACACAGACATCGGTACCTTTGACACATTGGGCACCTCCAGCTCTGAAGCAGCCCTTGGCATTCGTGAGTGGCAGATTTGGCACCTTCAGTGAGTATGAACAGGACTGAGAGCACTTTTGGTAGGTCCTGGTGGCACTGTCTCAAACCTTGGTGACAGAAAACATCACCACAATAGGCTAGAGCAAGAGAGGCAGAAAAGGGCAGATGTCTCATGGTCAGCGGTAGTCTAGTTAACAGTGCACGTGTGACAGGAAACACTTTGAATGAATCATTACGAGGAATTTCAGTAAGGCCTAGAATATGCAAAGAAGTGTTGCTCTATGATTGTTGCTGTTATCCTATTTTGAAGCCCCGGTTGGAGTTCCTGAAAACCCCTTTTATATTTATAGTTAAGAACTATTCCACTACCATTGGAGTGAGAACAGCAGTCACAACAAAAAATAGCTTGATCCTTAGGAAAATGTTTCCAGCCTCATAGTCTGTTGTATGTGCATGTGTCTGCGTGTGTGTGTGTGTGTGTGTGTGTGTGTGTGTGTTTGTCAGTCCAGAATTTCTAATTATCTCAGACAATGGAGTGACTAAGAATCTTCAGCTCTACTTATGGGAATCCCCAGTAGAGTCACTCTTACAATAGTTTTAGTAGTTATTATTTATTTAATTCAATAAGAATTTTTAGGCACTATAGTGCATCGTATATATAACATCATCCTAGATATTGTATATCTAGGACAATATATATAACATCATCCTAGATATTACATAAATGCAAAAGGGAATAAAGTTCCTACCTTCCAGGAATATGTAATTTCCTTGGGTATACATTTGAAATACATGCAAATAAAGTTCTGTGTCACTTAACAACAGGGATACATCAGAATGCGTCCTTAGGTAATTTTGTCATTGTGAGAACCTCATAGAGTGTACTTATGCAAACCTAGATGGTATTACCTGCTACCCACCTAAGCTATTGCTCCTAGTCTATAAACTTGTCCAGCATGTTACTGTACTGAAAACTGTAGGCATCTTAACATAAATCACTAGGTGATGGAAAATTTTCAGCTCTATCATAATCTTATGGGACTTCTTATATATGTGGTCCATCACTGAACCAGATGTTGTTATATGGCACATGACTGTATACAAAGATAAGTGCCAGTTTTTATAAGTTCTAGAAAAAAAAATCCTAGAGTGGATTGGAGACATTTGGGTGAGTTTCTTTTATAGTTTCTCTTGGGGTTAATATACGGTGAAGTAAGTGATTGTATGTGTGTTTGTGTGTACATGTTTGTCAGAGGGGGGGATGCAGGTGGGAGGGGTGGGGGGCAGAGACAGAGAGAGAGAGAGAGAGATAGAGAGAGAGAGAGAGAGAGAAAGGGAGGGTGAATATGGACATCCATTTCTCCTTATTGTCCCTAGTCCTAGTCCTAGCAGGCACAGGCAGCATCCTCTGTCTGAAGTGACTCCTTCAATGTCCTAGTTGGCTAAAAACACCTGTTCATTCTTTGAGATTCAGTTCAAGCACCATCCACCTGTCCAAAAAGCCTTCCCTGATCCCCATGCATTTAGCTCTTCTCTCCTCTTGTAGCATTTTCCACACAGTATTTTAGTTTTTGACATATCTATCTCTGTCTAAAATGCAGGCAGAACTCCTTGAGGCAGGGACCAAGTCTTCTCCATGTTTCCATTCCCATCTCTGGACTTAGCATAGAGCTGAAATGAATGGACAGTCTGATTGAATGGATGGACAATGAGCAATTTGCTGATGAATGTCTGTGCATGGCCGTGTGGGTGTTTGCAGACGTTATGCCTCTGGAGTTGCTCTAGCTTCCTTTCATCTGCCTCTGAGCCTGCTGGGTCTCGGGACACAAGGTAATTGTTACTTTATGTCTACATCACGTGGCACTTGGAAAAGTGATCTGGCTGAAGTGCTTGATAATGTAATTGAGTCCCAGAGGTGACAGGCAGGGAAATTGATCTCTCTATATTTACTGAAATAATCTCTTGTACATCTGTGGGGAAAATTTCACATTCAAATCTTTCTTATGACACATTTACCTCTTAGTATTTAGAAAATTGTAAATGCAATCCTTTGCCACCAAGCAGTAGCTTCCAAGTAAAGAAGGGGTTGAAGGTTAAAACTAATATAATGCATTGAAGGAAAAGCTTTTAACCTGTCAGGACTCTGTGATTCATAAATTATAACCTTAGAAATCATTTAAAGTGTATCCATTTAGCACTTATACCTTCATGAATTCATGGAACGACAAGTAAAGCTAAAATGTATTTCCTCTTGAAGACATGAAAGAGGAATCTTGCAGTTTCTTGGGTACTCGTTTCCTTTGATAAGGGCAGTAGTTATCTATTAACTTAAAAAAAAAAAAAAAGAAAAGCTGAATGTCTATTTACTAAAATACAAAGCAATAGACTTGTGTGAGATAGTAAAAATTTTTTCCCCAAGATGAGTATATTGATGGGTGATTCCACAGAGTACAGAGATGGGGCACTCCAGTAATAGGAAGTAGATGAAAGCAGTTAAGGGCATAGACTCTGGAGCCAGCCTGGCCAGTTTCAATCCTGACTCTGACACTTACTAGTGGTGTGACCTTAGGCAAGTTACTTAACTTCTTTGAGCTTTAATTTCTTCACCTGCAAAATAGGGATTTAATTTTGAGATTTAAATGTGTTAATTTTGAGTTCATCTGAAGAACTTAGAATAGTTCCTGGCATGTAGGCAATTTTCTATTTAAGTGATTGCTATTAACATAGGGGTTTGGCCCAGAATGTCTTTCTGGCACGCTGAGGAACATCTTGGGGAATGTGTATTCTTTAGGTAGAGAGTTCACTATGGGTCCACAGAAGACCAACCATCAGGCTAGAACCCAAAGCCAAACGATAGGTGGAAGGACTACTGGTTTGAAGTCAAAAATCTCATTGATTACCACCCCTCCTCACCCCCCCCCCCCACAAATAACCACAAAATACCATGTAATGAAACAGTGCTTAGCTTAGGGAAGGAAGAATAGTAACTATGTCACTAGTTTAGCCTGCTCCATTGAAGCTCACTATAGGTATTTGTTTGGGTTTGAAATTTTTGACTCCTTATAGCTTGAAGGACAAAATGATGAATGAAATTTATAGCCAGATTGATGGCACTAGCTGTATTTCAGCTGTAATAACCAGAGGATGGTTATTACGAATGAGAAAAAATAGCATCTCTATCTGCCTGTTAGCTAAACATATGTTTTGGATCACTTTTTGCTTGGAGTGTCATGAGTTATCACAAACTTCCACAACAAAGAAGTTTTCTTTTTTAACTTTGACTTATGTATTTTTTTTTTTTTTTAGAGACAGGGTCTCATTCTGCTGTCCAGACTGGAGTGCAGTGGTGGGATCATAGCTCTCTGCTCTCTAACTGCTGAGCTTAAGCAAACCTCCTGAGTAGCTAGGAGTATAGGTGTGTACCACCATGCCTGGCTAATTTTTTAATTTTTTTGGAGAGACAGGGTCTCACTATGTTGCCCGGCCTTGTCTTGAAGTCCTTCCCTCATGCGATCCTCCTGCCTTGGCCTCCCAAAGTGCTAGGATTACAGGCATAAGCCAACATGCCCAGCCACAACAGATAAGTTTTAAAGGTACATAGGAATGGCTTTTTGATTCATCTGTCTCCTTCTCCAGGAACCTACTCCTGATTCCCTGAACAGAGGAGACCTTCCCTTTTACTTAACATACAAAACTTGTATTTTTACTCCTATTATAGCTTGTTTCATGTTCTGACTTGTACTATATTAAGATCACTTGCATATTGGTCTGACTTCCTTTGCTAGACTAAAATCTTCTTGAAGGCAGATACTGTATAATTTCATCTTATTTTTCTCCTTGCACTGTGTCTTGGGACATAAGTAAATGCTCAATTCATTTGCAAACATAACTTGAACAGAAATATCTCACTTGAATGCCACTGATGGAAAATAAGAAATATAGCCAAATTCTATTCAACAATTAAGTTAGCACTTATTTCAATTGCATGGTAAAAGCAGGTGACAATGCTTTATTCAAAATGGTGAATATGCTGTTTTACAGTTTTTGTGTAAATGCACACAGTTCTGCTTTTCTATGAAATCACAATGCCTTTAGCAACTAAATGGAACTACACTGTCAAGATCTGACTGCTCAGCTTCTCAGTTCACTTCCATTCCATTCTATGCTATGTATATTTACATCAAGTCCTTGCTTCTAAGAGATGCAGACAGGAAGATCTCTCTGTATTAGGCTTATTCATTTAATCTCTCTCTCTTTTTTTTTTTTTTGAGATGGAGTCCCACTCTGTTGCCCAGGCTGGAGTGCAGTGGCAGTATCTTGGCTCACTGCAAGCTCCACCTCCCAGGTTCAAGTGATTCTCCCGCCTCAGGCTCCCAAGTAGCTGAAACTAAGGTGCGTGCCACCATGCCAGGCTACTTTCGCTATTTTTAGTAGAGACGGGGTTTCACCATATTGGCCAGGGTGGTCTTGAACTCCGGACCTCGTGATCTGCCTGCCTCGGCCTCTCAAAGTGCTGGGATTACAGGCATGAGCCACCGTGCTCTGCCCATTTAATCTCTTAAATAGGGAGGCATGAGTTATGACTTTAAACACCTTCTCTTCTAGCTTCTGATGGACTAAACAATAATCTTTAAGTATATTTCAAAATTATCAGTTTAGTAGATGACAATCAAATTGGAAAGTTTTGCCAGTTTCTTATCTAGAAGATGAATAATCTGCACTGTGAGAAATCCACTAGCTGACAGTAGAATGTTCACTATGCAATGCAGTCACGGGCATTTTTTAATCAGACTCTCTTATGTCAGTAATTGAGTTCTCTTCTGTTACTTCTTGGCTCCAGGCAAAAGCAACATCAAAAATGTATTGATTTTTGTTAATTTAGGGAGAATTTATCGAACAAATGCAAGTGGTCATAACTAATATTGAGTTCCTCTAAATGTCAGAAACTTCATATGCATTTTTGTATTTATATCTCACAATGACCTAATGTGATAAGTTCCACTATTATCTATTGTTTTATAGATAAGGACACTGGGATTACAGAATTTAAGTAACTTGGCCAAGGTGACACAAGCAGTAGGTGGCTAAACCTGGATTGAATTAGATTTAACTAAAAGCTCAAGAGAGTTATTTTTTGAGCCCCTGCAAGATTGCAAGTTCCTTACAGATGCCTTAAGTGGATTATTTAGCTTACTCATCTCATTATCCCCTTAGTATCCTTAGGGTGCTTTGAAGTACAGCGTTTAGACAATACAGTGGGGTGGTTAAGAACCTCTGTTAAGCTGCCTCAGTATGAATTCTAGTTTATCCACCTAAAACAGCATTCACAGATTCCCATCATTTTCTGTCCATTTCTTGCTTAATAGTTCTCCACAGCATTTATCATTACCTGAAATTATATAGTTTTACTTCTTTTTTTCTGGGTCCCTCACTAGAATTTAAGCTGCATGAGGACAGTGACCTTGTAGGTCTTGCTTCCTAACACCAAATTCTCAATAGCTAGTACAGTGCCTGGCATGCAGTAAGTGGTTTAAAAATATCTATTGAATGAATAAATAAAAGGAGATACATTTTGCTTACTGTTTATGCCTGGAGTAGTAATTTTCAATACAATTAATAGGCCAAATGAACCCTACCTTTTTTCTTGGTTCAGCTTCAAACATTCTTTTTAAAAGTGTATTTAATAGACACTAATATGTCCTGAATGGTAATGCCTAGGTTTTCTTCTAGGGTTTTTATGGTTTTAGGTCTAACGTTTAAGTCTTTAATCCATCTTGGATTAATTTTTGTATAAGGTGTAAGGAAGGGATCCAGTTTCAGCTTTCTACATATGGCTAGCCAGTTTTCCCAGCACCATTGATTAAATAGGGAATCCTTTCCCCATTGCTTGTTTTTCTCAGGTTTGTCAAAGATCAGATAGTTGTAGATATGTGGCGTTATTTCTGAGGGCTCTGTTCTGTTCCATTGATCTATATCTCTGTTTTGGTACCAGTACCATGCTGTTTTGGTTACTGTAGCCCTGTAGTATAGTTTGAAGTCAGGTAGCGTGATGCTTCCAGCTTTGTTCTTTTGGCTTAGGATTGACTTGGCGATGCGGGCTCTTTTTTGGTTCCATATGAACTTTAAAGTAGTTTTTTCCAATTCTGTAGGCATGGGCAAGGACTTCATGTCTAAAACACCAAAAGCAATGGCAACAAAAGCCAGAATTGACAAACGGGATCTCATTAAACTAAAGAGCTTCTGCACAGCAAAAGAAACTACCATCAGAGTGAACAGGCAACCTACAAAATGGGAGAAAATTTTCGCAACCTACTCATCTGACAAAGGGCTAATATCCAGAATCTACAATGAACTCCAACAAATTTACAAGAAAAAAACAAACAACCCCATCAAAAAGTGGGCAAAGGACAAGAACAGACACTTCTCAAAAGAAGACATTTATGCAGCCAAAAAACACATGAAAAAATGGTCACCATCACTGGCCATCAGAGAAATGCAAATCAAAACCACAATGAGATACCATCTCACACCAGTTAGAATGGCAATCATTAAAAAGTCAGGAAATAACAGGTGCTGGAGAGGATGTGGAGAAATAGGAACACTTTTACACTGTTGGTGGGACTGTAAACTAGTTCAACCATTGTGGAAGTCAGTGTGGCGATTCCTCAAGGATCTAGAACTAGAAATACCATTTGACCCAGCCATCCCGTTACTGGGTATATACCCAAAGGACTATAAATCATGCTGCTATAAAGACACATGCACACGTATGTTTATTGCGGCACTGTTCACAATAGCAAAGACTTGGAACCAACCCAAATGTCCAACAATGATAGACTGGCTCAAGAAAATGTGGAATGTATACACCATGGAATACTATGCAGCCATAAAAAATGATGAGATCATGTCCTTTGTAGGGACATGGATGAAATTGGAAATCATCATTCTCAGTAAACTATGGCAAGAACAAAAAACCAAACACCGCACATTCTCACTCATAGGTGGGAATTGAACAATGAGAACACATGGACACAGGAAGGGGAACATCACACTCTGGGGACTGTTGTGGGGTGCGGGGAGGGGAGAGGGATAGCTTTAGGAGATATACCTAATGCTAAATGACGAGTTAATGGGTGCAGCACACCAGCATGGCACACGTATACATATGTAACTAACCTGCACATTGTGCACATGTTTCTAAAGCTTAAAGTATAATAATAATAAAATAAATAAATAAATAAATAGACACTAATATACCACATATGCTTTGGAAAACTCCACTTTATGTGCTTTACAAATATTGACCCATTTAATTCTATAGAGAAGGTGAAATCATTATATCCATTCTAAAGGTGAGGAACCAGGCACAGAAAGATTTAGAAACTTGCCCATGGTCAGACAATTAGGCAAAGAATGCAGCCAAGATTCAAACTCGGATAGTCTGACCATGTTCCCAACCATTCCATTATGCTGCTTCCTAGATTAATCCCATAAAAATGTCATTTCCCTGGAGTTTAATGCTCTAAAGATGTATCTTCACTTTCTCTTAGAGAATGACCTTCCATCTTGCCTATTTTTCCTTCCTCTCTACCCAGATTAAGAAGGAAAATAAATTAAGATTATTTTACTTATTGAAACAGCACAGTATGCTATCAGTGAAGCTTCTCTCAGGCTACCTTCAAGGATAAATAAGTGAATGACCCCGGTGGCTGCTGGACAGCTCACATGGCCTATATCTGCTTTTCTTCTTTTTCATATTTGTCTTTTTCCTGTATTTCTAGAGCTCTTGGATTCCTGCTTCAACTCTTCCTTCTAGCCTTGGGAAGGGAGTTCAGTGGTCCTTGGAGGCTGCAAAAACGGCCTTTTAAGCCTGAAATGTAAAAGGAAGTCTGATTTTATAAATGATCCCTGTTCTTGCTTTTAGTCAACTGGTTCTTTCATTTCCTGTCCCTTTTCAGTTTCTTTCACAAACACACAAGCAACTCACAGCCTTGGGTCTCTGATATAGCACAGTATTCACTCAGGAGACAATTGTCATGAGCACAGATATCTGGGATTTAGTTCCAGTTCAGTTACTAAGGAGCAATCTTCCTTGGGGCAAGTCAATTAATAGGACTGGGACTTAGTTTCCTCACCTGTGAAATGACTCCAGTGAGAGGAACAGCTGGAGATTTAAAGGTCCCTCCCAGCTCTAAATTGTGATTATTCTTTGACGAATTATGTAAGGAAGGGAAAGTGCTCAGATATCTAAAGCCCTATTTCTCTCACTACAGATTGCAGGATAACTCCAAGGGAGCCACTCTTCTTTATTAAATGGTGGTGAACTTCTCAGAGTTGAAGGATGACACCTGCTGGGGATAGCAATAGATCAGAACCTATTTTCCTGCCTAATTCCTTCCCTATTTCTCTGTAAATATCAGAGGGAGATTAGGAGTAAAAGTGATATTTCAGCTCTGTGGTCTACATAATAAATGATTCCAAGATAAATTCTTAAAAAAAAAAACACTAAAAAGTTCTGCTTCTTTAGCTTGGGAACAATGTAGTAACCATCTTGCTTTGTGAAACTGCACAAAAAACTTGGAGCAGAGCATGGGTAAGTATGTTTGAATTGTGCGCTCTCACGTCCAGCAGTTGTTTAAAAATCTATCCAGCCCATACAGTTATTGCTATTTTGCATTTTGTACATACGGGGCTTTGTCATTTCAAAGGGTGCAAAGAGCTTCATGAATATTGGCCATTCCTTCTCTCATGTGACCCCGTAGAACAGACTAGTTATTGGTCATCACTTGTAAACAGGAAGCATGAATCTCACCCTAGGAAATGCAAGCCGCCAGTGCTGTCGTGCTTACATGCATGAATGACATGCCTTATCCCTTTGTAAAACATTTAAAAATAAAGGCACTCAGTTTGGAAATATCTTTGGGCATCCTAACCTGACCCATTCAGAACTGACCTCTAATCAGCATTTTTGTTTGGCTCAGTCCAGTCTAATAAATATTAACTGGGCATTACTGTGTTCATGATCTGTGTGCTCCATACCTAGGAAAGGAAGATGAACATGGCCAAGATCCTAATCTTGAGTAAGAGACAAATTAGTCAACAGGTGGTTTTTATGAGGTGTAATGGGAACACAGAAGGGTTAAATCATCTATCCCAGAGAGGAGATGTTGTAAAGATTTCTCCAAGGCTTAAGTATTAAGGAATGAATAGGAGTTACCCATGGGAAGAAGGATGACAGTTAAGGTACAGAAGGAGATGATGTTTCTGGCACAGAATGACTAGATTCTCAGGAATTCTATCACATATTCCTAGGAAGAGAGATAATATTTCTTGGCCTAATTTGCAGTTTAATGAGGGCTATGAACCTGAATCCTGGTGAATCAAATGTGGTTTAAAGTAAGTGATGCATTTCCTGTCCTGGCAATAGAACATCCCAAGTGATCTTCTATGTTCCTCTCTACCCTGCTGTCATGGCAGCCCACAAAGAACTCCAGGATGGAAGGGTCCATGACGGAAGAAGCCAGGGTCCCTGAATTACTGGTTGGAGGAGAGCTGCCTGACCCACGCTGGACTTAGCATGTGTGAGAAATAAATTTAACAGTGTGATACCACTGAGAATTTGGAGCTGTTTGTTACGGTGGCTAGGTTCATTACCCTGATCATACTGTGTGCCAGGCTAAGGAATAATAAAAGGGATCTGAATGACTTGCTGTCACTTCAACATTTATATAGCCCAAATAACTTAGGTTTTTGACCTTAACATCGATTACTCTTTCTTCCTTTCTCATCCAATGGCACCAACAATTTCTTTTTTAAAAAGGTGATCTTTTACAGTCTTTCAGCAAGTCAACTGCTCCTCCTGAGTATATTATCAGCATCTTGTGTCTTTTAATGACATTTGTCTATTGTATATAATTATATAACATTATATATATTATTATATCTATTATTGTATAACATATATGATATACAACAAAAAATGTATTATAGTATATATAATATGTTTTATATTATATATACTATAAATTTGTATTATAAAATATTATATTGTATGTAATAGGTTATGATATAATAGGAATATAATATGTTAATGTTATACAATATAGCATGTATATATAATGAAATATCATTTCAAAGGTATCTCTCTATAAAAATCAATCTTTCTCATTAGAATACACATTTTGTGAGGGCAAGGGCTTCATTTATATTACTCATTACTGTAACCCTAGTGCCAAGGGAAATGACTAGTATATAGTAGGCACCCACAGTTATTTTCAGAATGAATGAATAAAGATAAATATAATAGAATAGAGGCTGGGTTTTTTTTTTAAAAGAAATGGACTTCAGCTGTGTTCAGATGTAGGCGTTCTGAAGGCAGAAAGAGCTCCAAACCCAGACGAGGGTTGAGAGTTGCTCATATGAAGGTGATAGCAGAAGCTATGCAGGCAAATGAAGGCACCTCAGGAGGGTAAGGGAAGGAAGAAGATGAGAGAATTAAGGCTGAATTTTAGGGAATATCAATGTATGAGATAGACGAAGCATAAGCAGCTAATGAAACAATATTAGAAAAAGTAAGGAAAGTAAAGAGAGTATTGTGGCACGGAAACAGAACTCTGTAAGAATAACAGTTTTGGGGTCACATCTGTGAGTATAGCATATTCAATAAACACCTGTTTATTGATTGAAATAAGTGCTGAACACTGAATAGCATATAGTCCCATGAAGACAGCCAAAGGGGCTGACTCCTTTTCTAAAAGACATATAGCTAATGTCATCCCTGTTAATTTTACACATTTCTCTGGGATGACGTCAGGAGGCTTGGGTTATCCTGGGGCCTTTCACTAGTTTGATAAAGTAGGCTATATTTCTGATCTGAGTTCTTCCCTGTTTAGAAGATTCTCAGAAGTATGGAAAAGTTCTTAATCTAGCTGGATATTTATTGATAAGTTATGGGTCAGTAAACTATGCCTACAGTCTAAGCCTGGTCTATTGCCTGTTTTTGTAAATAAAGTTATTTGGAACATGGCCACACTCATTCATTTCTGAATCATCTATGGCTATTTTCACTCTGCAACAGGGTTGAGTAACCAACCACAATATAGGACATATGGCCGGCAGAGCATAAAATATTTATGATATGGCTTTTTACAGAAAAAGTCTGCCAACTCCTGAGCACTGAGCATATCTGTTTTGCACCCCCAGCAAAAAAAAAAAAACAAAAAACAAAAATACAAAAAACAAAACAAAACAAAACAAAAAACCCCACAAGACATTTTCAGAACTGAGTGAAGCTTGTAAGAACCCTGGGAATACCACAGCCTGTCTTACTAAGGACTGGACCTATAGGAAATAGAATATTCTATGCCCTCAGTGAGACTGGGTCCCGTCACGTATTTACTTTAGGTTAGGACCTCCATGCTAACAGTGCACGTATGTGGGTGTGAGATTCTCTTTGACCGTGTATCTTTAACTGATGTCCACTGGGTGGTAGGCCAACACTGGGTGGCAGTGAGTTTAAGACATGCAATAAAAAGAATAAAAAGAAATGCAAGTGAAAAGAATGAGGGTAGATGGAGAGTGAGTGATGGGATGGGAGAATGAAAAGAAGTCACCCTGTCAAAAGGTACCATGAGAGCATCTGTGCCTGTGGGCTATATTTTGTCATTGCCCTTCTGAAAAACAGCAGAAGAAATAAGAACAAGTTTCTATCATTTTTCTAAGTGACAGGGAAATAAGACTGAACCTTCCTTTCTAGACTTTTAAAGAAACAGCATTGGTTGTACACTTTTCCGCTAAAGCTTACACACATCTGCGTCAACCATCAAGACTAGAATTAACAAACATCTGAATGTTAAGGACTTTGAGAGCACTAGCATCTTTAAGAGAATGACTCTGTTCTCTTGAAGATGCTAGTTCTTTCAAGGTCCTTAAAATTATCTTCATAGAATGTCTCTGTTCTCTTAAAGACTCTAGTTCTTTCAAGGTCCTTAAAATTCAGATGTAACTTCTTTAAAAGAATGTCACATTCCTAATACTCCTTTCAAAGGCTAACATAACCTGTGATCTCATCATATTAAGACTTATTTCTAGAGTGATTCTCTTCATCTATGACATAGGGGTAGCACAGTGACAGCTATAACCAAATCTGGCCCCCCATGCTTTGTTTTGTTAACAAAGTGTTTATGAAAGAAACCCACAGTTTTTTTGGGGGTGAGGAGGGGCAGGACTTCTGCTCTCCAGTGTGCCACAGTTTCCACCACTCCATATTATCTTTTCTTTAAAAGTGTTTGAGTTTTCAATCCCTACAATCTCTGCTCACACCATTTTGAGGCGGTCAACTGTTGCTTTGATCTATTTTCTTTGTTCAGGCCTAAAATTAAATGACCACTTGTAACTTTCTAGCTATGTTAGTTTATTAGAACCTGTTTTATTTGCTAACATTCTTAAAGTTTTGTCCAATAGAGTTTAGTAGACTCACTGACCTAATATATATGGTAAAATACTCTTTTCAGTAATGAGGCAACAATGAAGAATAAATACATTTTAAGAAACTGTGCTGTTTTATTGGATTACTGATTTGTGTATATCACTTAGATCAGTGATGTTCAGGTTATGAAGTGATTATGTACAATCTGCAAATCTCTAGTGTCCCTAACTTCCGTATTATCTTATATCATGCTACATTATACCTAACTTTACAGACAAGAGACATGTGCCTCTTTTTTGCGTGGCAGTAGCAAAGGTAGCTCTTAAATCATCTGACTGTGAACAATATAGTCCCAGGAAGATGGCCCAAGGAAATAAAGGGTGTTTTTTCCCTTGTAGTTTTTGATGGATTATTCCATTTTAACTACAAATGTGGACAATGGAAACTAGGCTGTAAAGCAGATCATTATAAAATGTACCTGGCCGACTTCTAAGATGGGCCCCACCCTGCCCACCCTACCCCATGGTCCCCACCTCCTGGTATTCACGCCCCTGTGTAAACACCTCTATTGTGTATGAACTGAATCTGGTGACTTGATTGTAATGAATAGAAGATGGCAAAAAGATGGGATGTCACTTCTGTGATTAGGTAGCAAAAGACTGTGACTTCCATCTTGCTAGCACTTTCTTGTCTTCTCACTTGCTCGTTCTGTTGAAGCTAGCTGCATGTTGTGAGATGCTCTATGCGGTGACAAGGAACTAAGGGAGGCCTCAGCCAACAGTGTGTGAGGCACTGAGGCCTCAGTCCGAAAATCCCTAAAAGCCTGAATCCTGCCTACAACAATGTGAGTGAGTTAGGAAGTAGATCCTCTTGACTTGAGTCTTGAGACAGCTGTAGCTGTCTGAAAGATCCAGAGACAGAGGACCCACTCAACATTGTACCTGGATTCCTGACCCACAGAAATTGGGAGATAATAAGTGTTGTTATATGCCACTAAAATTTGGGGTAACTTGTTCTTTAACAATACAGAATATAAACCTTCTACTGGAATAACAGCAAATTTTTTTTTAGCCAAAGCCTCAAACTGAGGATAGAAAAGGGGGTAATTTAATCCATTCATTCAGAGGTGGTCAGTGCCATTCAGTGAAAAAAATAATTAAATATATGTAGCTCCAATAAATATTGGTTAAACTGAGCAGAACTCAGAAGTAAAGGGCCACTAAAATTCAGGTGTTCATTATGTAGTAAAGTAACAGTAGCAATGAACAAAAGTGAATACCAGACATTGCACTAAGATCAAGAGTCCTGTGATAACAATATTTACTAGTCATCAAATATTTTTGGGTTTGAGTTTTGAGGAACTCCAGGATTTAACTGAGGAGAATGAGTAGGCAGAGAGACAACAGCACAGATGCAGAGAGTAACTAGGTATCATGGAAGCCGAAAGAAGACAATGTTAATAGAGAAAATTTGCCCCATGGGGTTAACAAGAATCCTTGAGCTTGCCTTGCAAGAAGACAGATGAAGAAACAGCTTGTTATAATTCTCTCTGCTTGCAACAAAACTGGCTGACTGGCTGAAACTGGCTGGAACCAATAAGGCTGACTGGAGTCAGCATAGCACAGAATAGACTTGCTCCCCTGGGGGGTGACGTTTTGATGTCACAGCCTGAATTTCCACGTCATGTTTCAGACCAGTTCCCCATGAATTTGCACAGGCAATCCATGGAAAAGCACGAAGGGACAACTGCGCATGCTCAACGGACTTTCCAAACTTCCCATTCGTTTCTGCCAATCACCAACCAACCGGGAAGCCCCGCCCCCAGAATCTCTCCCTTAAATATACCGCTTTAAGGCTGGTACAGGGCGACGGATCTGAGCTGGATTCCTGCCTCCTTGCTTGGCCGCCTTGCAATAAACCTTTCTCTCTACAAAATCCAGCGCTTCAGTGTTTGGCCACAATTGTGTGCAGGCAAATGAACCCAGTTTGGTTGATAACAATAATTGTCAATAGTATCAGAGTCTGCTGAAGTCAAAAGTAGGGTGGAGATAACAAAGGGCTTATGGAATTTCTGCTCTTCTGCTTACTGGTGAACTTAGCACTGGTTGTAGGGGGTCGCAGCAGAGACAACTCAAGCCCTTGAGGGATTAGTGGAGGAAAGGAAACGGGGAGACATTGAGTGTAGACAACTACTAAGTAATTCCAAAAGGTATTATAAAACTGGAAAGCATTAGAAGAGGAAATACTGAAAAACAGCATGAGCATACAATATAAAAGTTGCTCATGTGCTGAAATATACTGTCAACTCAGGTTGAGGGATATGAAGAGAGCAGATGCAATATGAGCCTTGATACAAAGTCCTGCAAACCTTTAAAATGAAAATCCTTTGAATGCCTGACCTTCAGGTGTTATATTATCAAAGGACAAAAGCGTTTATGCCCTTTTAAAAAGGAAAATGTATTAGAGGATTATCCAAAGACTTGGCCATATACAATTCTTATCTGGAAAAAACTAAGTTATATGTTGAAAATAAGTAATCAGGTAATATCCCTGTGTCCAAAGAGACAGAAAAAGCACAATAACCTTAACATTTCTAGGATGGTAGAAAAAAAGCCATTTTCTTGTGGAACTTTGGGTTTGTTTCCTTTCACAAAAAGGGAAAAAGGTGAAATTTGATCTTCAAGAAGTCCAGGAAAGCTTTTAGAGCTGAGAAAAGGCAGAGTTGGGGTTGGTGAGGGAAGTAGACTCTGGGTGAAAATGGATAATTAAGCTTTACAAAAGGTCAAGCATAGCAAAAGACAGCAAGAAAGATGCATTCTATGTGTTGAATGTATTAAATGTAGTTGAGAAGATGTATATCTTTGCATTGGTGAATATTTCAGTATTAAAAAGACATATTACAGAATAGCTATTCTTACAAAAGGAATAAATTTTTTCTTTGAAGCTTGACACAACAAATACCAATAAAAGCATGAAAAATATGCTTTGAAGTGTGCTAACACATCAAGATTGTACTGAGCAAAGCACCTTTTCTCTGTTTAGGAACAATCTCACTAATTCCACAACACAATATGTTAATTAAAGTATCCCAGGTAGCAATCATGGAATATTTCTTCTCATGACAGATGAAGAATACAAATATTCTGAAGACTGAAATTGTATAAACAAAATGAAGAGACATTTTGTCCGTTTTCTGGCAGTGCAAAGTTAAAGTGAATGCAGATGAATGTGCTGGCAATAAAATGACACTATTAACCATCTGAAGATTGGGCTCATTACCTAAGAAGGCAAAGCATCAATTTGTGGCATTATAACATTCTGTTTTTGCTGCTCAATGTGCATCTGGATGTTTTTATATACTCTCTACTAATTTGTGTGCAGAGTAAGCTCTTCTGCATCAGCCTCTCGATAGAAGCTTAATTTTGTATTGTTTCTATTATATTTTCTCTAATGAGAATGATATTCTGTATTAGAAATAAACACTTCATTTATTCTCTAAATAATTCTAGGTTCAGTTTCTCTTGTTTTGCATTATCAAGTGGTGTGTACAGGATTATAGATATAATCTTAAAATTGAGGTGCTCTGATTAAAAATATACATTTGAATGACACGTGAGGAAAATATTCATTCACTCAATCACTCACTCATTCATTCTTAAAAGAATGTCCATGTATTGGGTTAAGCATCATGGGAAATTCAAGGATGTTGCACTGTCTCTGCCCTCAGGATGTTTATAGCATAGAAGTGGCTGAATGTTATTAGTACCTTGAGATAGGAGCAAGCACAGGGCCATAAAATCTCAGAGGAAAGGGAGGGTCAGTGTATTTTCTCATACCACAAGTATTTCTTGAGTACCTACTATGTGACAGGTGCTATTCTAGAGGCTGGATATATATAAAAGAGAATAAGACAGTCAAGGTCCCTGACCTTATGGACCTTGCTTCCTGAGGGTGAGATGGAAAATAATGAAGAAAAAAAGCAAATAAATAATATAACTTCAGATCACATTAAGTGGCATGAAGAAAAGTAAAGCAGAGCAATAGCAAGAACAGTGATGGTAAGGGAAGGATGCGAATTTTAGCTCATGAAGGCCCCTGTGAAGATGTCACATTCGAATAGAGATTTGACAATGTATAGGAGCAAGTGTATGAAGTTCTGAAGGAAGGGCTTTCTAGGTAGTGGGACCTTTGTAGGACAGGATAAAGACTTTATTCTTAGTGGAAAGGAAATTCACTGGAGAACTGAAGCAGGGTATAGCATGACCTGATTTATATTTTAGAAGGATCATTCCAGATACTGTATAGAAATTCAATTATAGAGGGGTAAGAAGGTAACCTGGACAGAGGTTAACCATCTGTGAATAGTCCAGGATAGAGGAGACCAATGAGAACTTGATTCATGTAGTCTAACCAAGGATGACAGACTAGAATGCACTGTGGTAGTCCATCTAGATAGAGGTGGTTGGTGAGGACTAGGTTGATAATTACTTAGACGGTAAGGGGTGGTTCCATTTTGAAGGAAGTTGCACAAAGGAAGCGATATGATAATATCTGAGTTGAACTTTAAATGAATGGCAGCATGTGACAAAGCAAGTAGTCATTCATTGATTTATTGAGTGCTTATCTATTTTTATGAACCAGGCACTGTGCTAGGTGCTAGAGATACAGCAGTATGGAAGGCATTGCTGAAAGTGAGAATAAAACTTGCTGAGAAGGTAATATTTTAAGTAAACATACACAAGCAGAGAGGTGAACAATATGCTCATAGGAATTACTTCCAGAATTGGTTCTAAGGATGTTTTATTCTTTTCCATTTAGTGTAGAAAATTATGTGATTAAACTCCTTTGTATATTTGGCTCAGTGAATTTGCAAAAGGAGTAAGTGTCTATCAGTAGAAATTCAATTCACTGTCAGTTGGGAAATTTCATCAGATAATTTCCTTAGAAATAGTGGTTAATATTTACTTTTCCCACTCTGGGAGGGAGAAAGTATAGCCTCTCTAGAAAGAACAAGAGGATAAGAGAGTACAAAACCTAGGACAAGCTCCAATATCCAGGTGTATCTATTACAGTTCATCGGCCACCTGCCTCCAATCTGCCCCACAGTCTTTTTGCAAACAGATGACCCAAGTTCAACTTTCCCTCCTTCTAATCCCACTTGTACACTGCCTCCAGAATTAACTGGCCTAAAGTAATCCAGTCATGTCCATTCCCCAGTGCCTACAGAATAAATTTCAAATTCCTCAGCCTGACACACACTGACCCAACCTACTTTTTCTGCTTTATCTCTGACTACACACTCCTCAATTGTTTTAATCACCTTGAATTTTCTTCCTCTTATTAAAATTACTTTTTGAATTGTGTGAATATGTTATGAAATACACATAACATAAAACTTACCATCATCACCATTTTTAGGTGTATATTTCAGTGGCATGAAGTACATTTGCATTGTTGTACAAATCCCATTGGATTTTAAATGTCCATTTCCCTCATACTTCCAGCAATTTGTTGCCTGAACCATATTTGTTTTTATATGGTTCCTGGGGCCTCCTGCAATGCCTTTTCCCATCCAAGTACTAACCAGACCCGAACCTGCTTAGTTTCCGAGATCAGATGAGATCGGGCACGTTCAGGTTGGTATGGCCATAGATCTGAAATGCATTCTCCTTTCCTTATCAATTAAAATCCCACATACCTGAAAGATTCATGCTCAGATTTTGCCTCTTCCCTTAGGCTACTTTGACACCTTATCTGGAAACAGGAGGTCAACTATGTTGCTAGGTAACACACTGCTTACAGTAAAAATGATGCCTGGTTGGTAAATTGCATCTGGACTAGGAGGGCCTATACATGAACTATAACTACATGATGGGGATGTGATACTTTGGATTTCCCTGAGTAATGACTCTTGTAATTAGGTCCCTTGTAGGGACCATGGAGGATAAGTCTATGGAGTTGTTACAGGAGATATCGCCTCTTATGGGGCAGGAGGCTTTTAAGCCAGGGCCATTCCTGCACCCACCCAATATGAATCTAGTCTTCTTGAACCTGAGCTGCCACCTGGGGGGCCAGAACTGATATTTGTACTGATATTAGGACTCTCACTGAAGAGAAAATCTGAAACTTCCCTGGTGGCCAGCAGTGTTTTCTGTATCACATTTTTCTAGGTAAATCTCAAGCTAAGTGCTCATGCCTATAATCCCAGAAGTCTGGAAGGCTGAGGTGGGTGGATCACCTGAAGTCAGGAGTTCAAGACCAGCCTGGCCAACATGGCGAAATCCCATCTCTACTAAAAATACACACAGAAAAATAAATTAGCCAGGCATGGTGGTGTGCACCCGTAACCCCAGCTACTCAGGAGGATGAAGCAGGAGAATTGCTTGAATCCAGGAGGTGGAATTTGCAGTGAGCCTAGATCATACCATTGCACTCCAGACTGGGTGACAGAGAGAGACCTTGTCTCAAAACAAAAAAACAATAAAACCTCAAGCCAATGTGGCCCATAGTAGTCTCGTAAGTCTGAATGTGCAGTTGGACCTAAGAAGATCTGCTCTTGAGGTTGCATCAATATATAGAAATATTGTACCAAATAACAATACTCCTCGCATGCCTGGACTCAAAAATCACTGGGAACCATACACAGGACTAGGGCAATAAAAGTATTGCTCACCTTTGGAAGGAGCTGGATTGCCTGTAGAATTCTTTGTCGGTGCCCGGAATTAAGGATTCCAATTTCCAACAAATCCTGATCTTCCATAACATTGCTTCCCTGAAACAAAACAGAAACGTTACAGGTTAAATCAAGCATTTATACTGTGGATAAATAACAAGGATTTATTTAATACAGAGAAAACCAATGAGTGACCTGATTTTTATGAACAAAGACATAGAGTCATTCTTCCGTGAGGGTGAGGGCAGAGTCGGTCACCCGTTACTGATGTGAAGGCTAGGAGAAAGCTCCCCTCCCCTCACAAATATCTGTTGTGGCTTACATCCACGTTGGGTTATCTGCATTGGAGATTCATTCGTGTGACTTAAAACTTTGTTTCTGTAAAAATGTGAATGCTTCTAGTAAGAGTTGCCATTTAGGATTATCAGTGACTTACACATTGATGTTAATGAGTCATTTTTCCCCCCTTGATGACGGATTTTGTGAGGAAGGCTGATAGAAAAATAGACATATATTAGGCAGGTTAAAAGTGAGAGTTAATACTTAATTTCAAAATACTGAGTCACAATAGCAAACACATAGAATCAACCTAAATGCCCATCAATGATAGACTAGATGAAGAAAATGTGGTACATATACACCATGGAATACTGTGCAGCCATAGAAAAGAATGAGATCATGTCCTTTGCAGGGAC
The DNA here is from genome assembly GCF_028885655.2 of Pongo abelii. NCBI lineage: Eukaryota > Metazoa > Chordata > Mammalia > Primates > Hominidae > Pongo > Pongo abelii. The sequence continues at coordinate 97,646,625 of NC_071995.2, forward strand.
ATGGATGGAGCTGGAGGTCATTATCCTTAGCAAACTAATGCAGGAACAGAAAACCAAACACCACACGTTCTCGCTTATAAGTGAGAGCTAAACGATGAGAACACATGGACGCAGAGGGGAAAGATACACGCTAGTGCCTGTTGGAGGGTGGAGGTTGGAGGAGGGAGAGGATCAGGAAAAATAACTCATCAGTACTAGGCTTAATACCTGGGTGATGAAATAATCTGTACAACAAAGCCCCATGACACAAGTTTACATATGTAACAAACTACACGTGTACTCTTGAACATAAAATAAAAGTTAAAAAATTATTGAATTCCAGACACCAGATCACGATATGAAGATTGAATAATCAATAAGATGCAGGGCCCTGCCCACAACTGCCTTTATTCCTTCCAGTCCTGTGATGGAAAGGGACTGTTCAAAGGCAGTTAGGTAGGATGCTGAGACTGTGCTATGATGGTGACACTTGCTTAGGAGTCCAGAGGGAATCCAGGATATTTTTTCAGAGAAAAGGACACCTAATCAGATATAGGAAAAATGGGTGGTTAAGGCACAGCACCTAAAAGAGGGAGGACAATGGGGAAATTATGTGCCAAGACCTGTGAGTAAGAAGGAATGTAGTATACTTGGAAGCATCATGTTCTGGGATAATATGGAGAGAGGAGCAAATGGTAAGGCTGGACAAGTAAGCAGAGGGCAGACTATACAGATATTGCATGCCATGCTGAGGGCTTCAGACTTCATCCTGACCATAATGGGAAGCCATGGACAGCTTTTAAGAAAAAGAGTTACATGCTGAGATTCCAAATTTAGAAAGATTATTTTGATTTCTGGGGCTGGGCCTCAGTTTCCCTACCTATAAAATGATAAATTTGAGCCCACAATGTCCAAGGACCAGTTCAGTCCTAAAATTCTCAGATTTCAATGGTTATTTTAAACCTGTGATTAATATTTGAATGCAGAAGTTTACATATTGCTCATTTTATCCCTAGATTTTAATCTTTCATGGTTTGTAAGACAGAGTTTCTCTTTAAATTGAGGTGTCTATAGAAGTTCAAGAATTCAGATCACTATTTTTTTTTGACAAATCAAACTCTGTCCTACTTATGTGTAACACAAAAACGCAAGAATAGAAATGAGAGAATATCCATTTATTTAGAGTGATGAGTACCATTAGACACTCGAAGCAAAGGAGAATGAAGTGGAAAGGATGATTCTGGGGCATGGAGACCACTGTGGTTGTTTTCTAGAGGCGATGTGGGCATAGACTAACGTAGTAGTCACAGGAGCAAAAAGAAGCAGGTGGATTTGAAAACTATCAGGAAGTTTGACTTGGAGACTGAACATGCGGAATGATGGAGAAATGTGGAATACGCACTGATTCAAGGCTTGGGCAGTGAGTGGAACTTGATGCCTTTTCCTGCCATAATAAAGGAGGAGGAACAGCCCTAGTGGGGTGCAAAGTGAGACTAATGTCTTTCCCTGGACAGGGACAGAATAGATGCATGTAAACAACTTAATAATATCAGACTATGCTATAAATGGATAACTGGCTGTTCTTAGAAGGATTAAAGCCGCTGGAATGGCACCACAGCTAGGGATTTAAAATGGGCATTCACTGGACAAAAGCATTCCACCGACTCATAGTGTCATTCCTATGCTTAAGCAACACCAGCCATCTCAGAGGAAGCAGAATGATCCAGGTATTCAGCAGCATGATAATGAAAAGCCTAATGAAAAACAAATAAAGCCAGTCTTGGCAACATGCCACAGGAAATATTGCTCTCAAGAAATTACTCAGTGCACACAACAGAGCATGGCTGAGAATACAAATGACTTCATTTAGAGAAAGCGTTATTATTTCCAGAAATGGACTAGTATGGCATGAGCGAGATATGTGATACCATTCTGACTTTTACTGTTTGAGGAGTTACCTGGCCCTTAAGAAAAAATCTTTGGCCATCTTTGTGCGAGAACATTACCAGGTTTTCCAGGTCCTATCTTACCAACCCACAACTTCAGCCCATGTAGAATAGAGGACCTGGTTTCTTTGCAGAAACAGAAAGCATATGAATATCCCATAGTGTGCATAGCTACTATCTCTAGGTAATCCTGACAACTGGATTTCAGTGTTTGAATACTGAAATGTTTTGGTAAATTAAATCCTAAAGACCACTGTTCTTCCTCTACACCTCCAATATGCTATTTTCTGTATCTTCAGTAAGAGAGGAGTCCTTTTGAAGAATTATAGGGAAGTTAGACATTTTTAAAGAAGGTGTTGAGTACATAAGAACATCTTTTTGAGCCAAATTTCCTAGCATATAGGATAATTGCCAAACATTTTTGAAAAATGAACCAAAATTATGGGAAGCACAAGAAAAATAGTGAAAATGTGTCAAAGGGGAAATGGCACTAATTGGGAAATGGAAAGGAAAGGATTTACTGTCCCCAGTGAGGCATGCTGTTAGAAATTTTCTTATTTTATCTTTTTCTATAATACATAGGGATGCCAAAAATATCCTAGTACATCATTCAGCCAGCCTTTTGTCCAAACACTAGGGGACTTGGAGTCTGCAGAACTGGGTTTGGATCATGGTGGGGCAAACTTGGCTAAGTCATATATTCTTTGTAGGCTTCCTGGTACTCACCCATCAAATGAAGCAGTTTAATGAATATGTATCCAGTTTCCAAATGCTATGATTTCAGCCATGTTTGATTTTTGTTTGGTATCATTACATATAAATACAGATTGTATATTTTGAAATTACATTTCAGTGTTTCAGAATTTGTAACCTAAAATTAGCTTTAAGAAGTGATTAAAGAGAAATTCAAGAATACATTTTTTTTTTGACAAATCAATCTTGGTATGATGGACATAAAATTTCTTATTAAAGGAAATTATAAGATAACTTATTTTTGTAGTAGTACAGATTCTTATAGCTTTTCAGGGAAAAACAAAATGTTTCAAACCTTATAACTATCTAACCATTTCTTTGGCACCTGGGTGACAGTTGTGCCATCAAAGACAATAAACATTCCCATTCTTCCTAGGGAGCTGGAATTAATTCTCACTTTATCACTTGCCTTTACTAAATGTTAGTGAATCTCAGTTTAACTTCTTTTTTTTTTTTTGAGACGGAGTTTCACTGTTGTTGCCCAGGCTGGAGTGCAATGGCACGATCCTGGCTCACTGCAACCTCCGTCTCCTGTGTTCAAGTGATTCTCATGCCTCACCCTCCCAAGTAGCTGGGATTACAGGCGCCTGTCACCATGCCCAGCTAATTTTTGTATTTTTAGTAGAGACAGGGTTTCATCATGTTGGCCAGGCTGGTCTCGAACTCCTGACCTCAGGTGATCCATCTGCCTTGGCCTCCCAAAGTGCTGGGATTACAGGCGTGAGCAACCGCTCATTTTTCTCAATAAAAACTGAACACAACTCTAGCTTTCTTCCTCCTCCATCATTTTTTTTTTTTTTTTCACATAACTACTAGGTCAATGATTTGGGGGCAGAGCTCTGTCATGTCCATCTTCTGTTTAGTCATCTACTACACTGCACTCTCAATCTCCTTTCCTACCCAGTACACTCCAGTCCCACGTTTTCATCTCCCATTTTACTCCTCAACCCACCAGAATAAGCTGGTCCCCCCCCATCAACTCCATAGAACCTCTCTGTCAAATGTTAAGAATGACCTCTCAATTGCCAAATATAGTTGATTCTTTTAAATCTTGATTTCAAGAATTTACTTGCCACATGTAGATGATGGCCACCATATTGGAAAACAAAGATACAGAACATTGCCATCACTGTAGAAAGTTCCATTAGACAGTGCTACTCTACAGTTAAAGACATTGAAACTTTAGTCAAATCACAAAGATGGGGCAGTAGCAGGGAATCAAATCAGGCACTCAAAAATACTCATGAGTTTTTCTCACGATGTAATTATTCACGTGCCTCTTAGTCAAAATTCAGGAACATTAAGTTCAGGATCTTTAGAAAATTCTCTTCTAATTTTTCAGTCATCAAAAGAAATTAGAAGGTTGTTCTACTTTCAGCAACATTTCTTTATGGTGGGGCTATAAATCTATGCTATGAAAATGACAAGTCCAATCACTAAATTATTTTTGACTTTCTTAGCACCCACCAATCACACTGCATAAGGTGTTTAAATAACAATAATCAATAAATAAAGTTGTTTGGTTAATGACTTTCTAGAATGATCAAAGGCCCAAATGCAGTATTTTTAGAATAGCTGTTCTTTGCCTGTCAAGAAATGTCTAATGCAGGGTGTCTTTATTGATCTCTTAAATCATGGAATGGAAAAAGTCACCTAATGTTTTATGCACTAATAGCTGAAAGTGGAAGTTTCTTTGACAATGGGGAGAATATCTTAGGTACTGAACTTCTTCAGCTGTGATAAACTGTTAGGATGCCCAAATAGAATGAAAAGCAGTGTTTTGTATTTAATTATTCATTAGAAGTAAAACAGCTATTTACCAAAAGCATCTCAAAAATATCTGTACTGATGACTCTGTCTCTCCAAACTCTGCATTTAAAATTTCTCCTAGTTTTTTAAACTTAATACTATATCTTATTCATTTACCAAGCTTTCCTTCATATTATATATTATAGAAAATGTTAGGAAAACATATTTAAGGACCACAGGGAACTGGCTTATTCTTAATATAAACCTGAGTTGGATAATGTTATTTATTCTCTTCCTTCATCCAGTCCAAGACTAAAAAAATAAGAGGATACTGTTGATTGGGGAAACTTGCTTTGCTCTATAATTAGCTAAATTAGATTCTTCTCCACAATTTATGTGACCTTAAATATTTAAAATAGAATCACTGTATAACAGAATGACAGCAAGATCTTACAAACTTACACATAGAAAAACATGTACTTTAGTTTGCTTTTAATATTTAGCCTTTTATAACATAAATAGCATGATAGCATGAAACTGTACACAATTTTCTTGGAATAACAATGCTACCTCTCTGCTTCTATAAAAGCTTTGAGTCAATTTGATAACAATTTACAAGTAAACCCAATACATGTCTTCCCTGCATGATTATGATAATGGTTATTGTGATAAATACCAGATTTATTATTCCTCTATCAGTGTTGAAACAAAGCTTTATTTAGCTTATCATACAGAAACATGGGTGACTATAACTGATCAGATAATGGATGATGTGCTTCTTCCAACTTTAACTTCCTCTCTCACACTAATGAAATGGCAGTGGAAGAAAATTTTATAGTACACTAAAAAAATCCCTCTACCCTAATCCTCCATTTAAACATATTCTGTCTACTGCAATAAAATTTCTTGCATACAACTTAACCACATTTTCATGTTTTTAGCTTATGAAGAAATGTGGATTAGACTATGTGGATTATTGATTCAAAAAATATTACATTACTGATCAATAAGACAGCATCTCATATGTGCAAGCTGTGTATTTTAATAAATTATATCTTAAGGTTAAGATATAATTTAGCATTATATATTTAACAGCTACCATGATTAAATGAATTTTCTGTCACTGATTTTTTCCTCTTTATTTTTGAAACCCAAGTCCCCTTTGAAACATCTGTTGTCAAGCTACAGAGAAAGAGAAGGAATTTAAGTAACCAGGTATTTATTTGTTAAAGTATCAAGCAGGATTTGGTGATATCATAAATTATAATCGTAATTCACTTGAGATGTGTTCATGTAGGTTTTAGAATATAATTTATACAGTAATTTGTACTACCTTTGGTCAAAAATTTTATAGCTATGACAGAAGGAGCCTATTCTTCATTTTTAAGGATGCTAACCCAGAGCTCTTTCAAGTAAGAAAAAAGCTGATGTGAACAAAACTTTTTTGTATGCTCTTACTTCTCTCCAGATGCATATATCTGTATAAATATAAAGCTGATGAATACCTACTGTCTTCCTTCAACTTTCACACTGATAGCAGTTGGTGTTCATTAGTGTAAAGTAAATAGCACACTTACTGTGTCAGGCACTGTTCTAAATACCTTCCATATATTACTTTATTTAATTCTCCGAATAACTTTCTATGAGGTAGGTAGCTTGTTCCCATAGCTGATAGGAGACTTTCTCAAGACTTACCCTATACTACCTCTAGTGGGAATCATGTAGGAGACAAAAGGTTGAGTTAAAAAAACATGGTTAGATCCACACCATTTATATTTTTACTTAAGAGTCATCTGAAATTCACATTTGAAAGCGAGTGTTCCAATGCATTTTATGTTTGATTTCACAGTACCGAAGCAACAATGAACCCTCTCTATGGAAGAGAACTTGGAGAGCTGTCTGGCCTATTCTTCCCTGCTCTGCTCCAGTCCTTTCTGTTCACTAAATCCTGGAATCAGGCTTGGCAGGGACCTGGGGGGTTTCTAGTTTGTAGTCTAAATGTTCCCTAACTACCCACAAAGCTTTAACTTCTCTTTTGAAGCGTGGTGTCTCACTGGGTTGACGCCATTCCCAGAGAGGCAGGGAGGATATTAAACGCCTTAAATGGTCTTTCCCAGCAGCTGAGTCTGAGCAGGGGGTGCGGCTGGGGTTGGGGTGGCACCTCTGTCCTACTCTTTTAGCTCCCACTGTGGTGCAGACCAAGTGTTGCAGGAGAGCTATCAGAAGAAGAACGTGCCAGAAGCGGAGATGAAAGGAAAACAGTTAGCAGCTGTCCTGTGTCCTTTTGTAATCACAAGCTGTGAAGCTGAAAAAAAAAAAGAAACTTCCTTGGGTAGGCTGTACATAATCTTGGCAGATATCTGAGTGTTGTTCTTCTGTCTAATATGCTGAACATTTCCCAGTGCCTCACAAGAGAAAAGTGAGACGGGGTTAGGTGAGTTTGGACACCTTGCTCCGAACAGGCAGGGAACATGGCGCCCTTGTACGTTCATCAAGCTCTTGCAAATGGCCTGTCACTGTAGATGCTGATGCAGAGCTCCAAAAGGAAGGGCTCCTCTGCAGGAGAAGCAAAGAGAATTTGCTGCTGGGTATTTCCAACACAGCCACATATAATGACGCAGAAAGAAGTACCTAAAAAGATTACCAGCCATTAAGCACTCACTGTGTAGCAGGTACTTCACCTACCTTATTTATAAACCTTACAGCACTCTTGTAACATAGGTGGTATTATTTTCATCTTATAGAGGAGGAAACTGAGTCTCAGAGATGTGACACTATTGAGCCAAGTTCACAAGATAAGTATAGGATGGATCTGGGATCTGTGTTTTATTTGGTCAGACTGATGCTGATGCTTCCTTCACTATATAAAAAGAACCAAATATTTAGTAGGGGACATTTTCTGGATGCAGATTCTGGTCCATGGATATGTAACGTTGCCAAGAAGTTACTCCCATGACCCTATTTTCACACACACAGGCTTACATCTATATTGACAGACCATAGGGAGTGACTGCCAGAGTTTCTCCAACACATTGAATTTCACATAAATTATTTATCTTTTGAAAGGTCAACTGGTTAGTTCTCCTTCTAAACTACCTTAGTGTATTCCAGAACCAAACATGTTAATCAAAGTGACCCAGGGTGTTTGTGGTTAAAACACTAACTAACTTGCCATGTTTCCTGCTGCGAGGCAGGAAGTATCAGCATGGCATTAGGTTGTTGTGAGAGATTCAGCTCTTCTGCAGTGCCTTGTCAAACGACCTGACTGGTCAACTGGGAAAATGAAGTTCTCAGGGCCAACATCGTGTTTGGGTGTCTTTCTTTTAGGTCTGTATCAAAGCCAGATTTAAGAGGGAGGGTGTCTACAAATGAACGAAAGCAGAGGATGTCTGGGGACAAGCTAAGGACATTTGTGTCCCACACTGCATGTATTCTGAATCCAGAGAAAAGAGAGTGAGTTGCAGTCTCCTGAGAAGGCTATCCAGGCTAAGGAGCCTGTGATGGTGAAGGTGGATAATTTAGCCCTCTGGGAAGTGTAGACCTGTCAAAAAGGAGACTCATTAATTCATCAAAATATGGTTGTCTTCAAAGAACAGACATCCCCAGATTTAAGGATGATGGGGTCTCTTGACACTGAGAACTACGTTCAGAAATAGCCAAACAAGAGGAAAGGAGCAAAGAGGAAGAGAAAGGGAGGGAGGAAATGAGAGGAAGTGTTTATTCTTAAGGGTGAAGGTAGTGGTGAAGGGAGTAGAATTTCCCGATAAAATACAGAAATTCAAATTTAAGTGGCATCATGTATTTTTATTCACTTAATCTGGCAGCCTTAGAGAGGAGGTCACTGAAATCTGGAAATGAGCTGGCAGAGTCCAGTCCAGAGCTACCACTGAGGCAGGCATTGTAATTCACTCATGTATTTAGCATTTGTTTGTTCAATAAATATTTTTCGAGCATTTATTATGTGCCAGGCACTGGGCTGTGGTTGTGAGATACAATGAGATCAGGACAGACAAGGTCCCTCTACCTTTAGAATTTATAGTCTAGTGGGGAAAAAGGGAAACAACAGAATAAAAAAACAGATAAATAATTATTTAGCAAAGTTTTACTATATACCAAGCATTTACTGTATTAGTAGGGACTATTAAGCACTTTGTCTTGTTTGTTGTTCATGATAAATTCTGATGTTAGTATACACAATTATTATCCTTATTTACAGATAATAGACTAAGAATTGAAGGCACAGAAAAGCTGATAATTAGTCCAAGGTCACACAGCTAGTAAAACTGACATAAAGGGAATCAATGGAGTTCTAAAATTAAAAAAAAAAAAAAATAACAAGGGAGATCTATGTTAGAAAGACTGGTGAGGAAAGTCTCTCTGAGAAAGTGACATGTAATTAAGACCTGAGAAGATTAGAAGGAGCAGCCTGACTGTGAGAAGAGCTGTTACATGGACATCCTAGGCAGAAATAACAGCAGGTGCAAAGGCACTGAGGTGAGGAAAAAGGTGAGGCATGTTTTAGGAACAAACAGAAGCCTACTAAGAATAAAATTTAGTGACTGAGGGAGACGAAGACCTGGGAGAGAAACGCAGGAAATAAAACAATACAGAGACTTGCAGACTCTGATAAGGACTTTGATTGTATTCCAAGTGCAATGGGAAACACTGAAGGAAATATACTAATTTGCGTCTTCAAATATACTCTAGATTCGGTGTGGAGAACGGATGGAGAAATTGGGAGGTATGGAAGTTGAGCTCAACAATCAAAATTGAAATAACAGCCTAGAAACATAAATAATCTAAAGGAAATGTGATGAAATATGACCTTTTGGGGGACTATGGGAATGGGTCTCAATGGGGGGTCAAGTCTCCAAGCCAGATGCATCTTTTATTTGAATCAAAGAGAAAAGTCATATGACAAAGATGAAAATCAGAGTAGTCTTTGATAAAGGTTCTACGTGGATACAACTATGTAGTGGATACATAGTGGATACAACTATGAATAAAGATTTAGCAGTGCCCATGAAAATGAAAATGTTCAGACTCCATGGACCCAGCAATTCTGTTTCTTGGTCGTGGCAGACATTGCTGGGAGGCTGAGTCCTCTCCCTCTTACTACCTCCCACTGCAGAGGCTGGATAAGCTAAAGTTCTCAGCTTCCCTTTAAAGCAATGGTTGAACATGTGACAGAAGTTGTCATTGGGGAACTTCTGGAAAAGCTTTTGCTTTCCTAATGAAAAGGGAAAAATTCACCTGCTACCCTTCTGTGCCCATAAGAAAGGACTCTCCTCAGGATGAGTGGCTAAACTGTTCAGAGAAGGTGACAGCGATGGGCCCACAGTCCTTGGACCTCCAATGATAGATATCTCCATTGGATACCTGGAGGCAGGCAAGGATAGGCCATGGAAGGGTTAGTTCTGCATAAAGAAACGTTATTTAAAGCATCTAAGTTGCTCTGACTAGTGTATATCTGTCAGTGAAAATAATGATGGGGATGTGTACCATGGCATGTAATTAATAGAGGTTATAATGGAGGCAACAGGATGTTTACTATTTATTTTAGGCAGACAGGGGTATGATAACATAAAGAATAGCAGAGAAGGGATACTAGGAAGAATGAAAGTTATCAGATCCAAGTTGGGGTGTGTGTGCGTGTGTGTGTGTCAATTATAGCATTGCCTCTTCTCATTTTGACTTAACATTGTGAATTTCTCATAAAAAGATTACTTGAAGGAATTTCTTAACTCTGGATTTTGGTTTCTATTAAAAACTAAAACAGATGCAAAGTTACCCAAGTGTTCATGGGACTAACAGGTTCTAAATCTGGGAGTGGGTTTCAGCTTATAATTGAAGATGACAGGTATCCAGAGATTGTATAAAGTTATGGTTCTAAAGGAAGTACAGTTTTACATAAACTTGGTATTCTACAGGAAAAAATGTTACTCTTGAAATCCAAACACATTATAATCATAACAGGGCAGAAACAATAAGAACATTTAGGGTTATGTTAGGTTGGCCTTAGTGTGTAGCTCTTCCGTGAACTCTTGAGATGTCAGAGTTTTTGTCAGGTCCTTTGTAATCTGGAATGCCTTTGATGGGCAGTGAATGGCGATTATTGAAAGAGTTGACTGATAGAATATTCCTGACTTTTCCCCACGTTTATTTTTAGTTTTGGTTTTGGTCTTGAAGACATTTTTCTTAAGATGTCTTCAGGAAAAAAATACTTTTTCCACATTGAAAACTTTGTTTTTGCTTTTTCAAGTTTAAAATTCGGTGATGGGAAAACTTGCTCGCATCACAACAATGGGATTAAGTGTGAGGAGATGATCGCTGTGGGCAGACAGGCAGGAGGCTAACCCCACAGAGGGCTAAACTAAAAGCTGAGCAAGAGCTCCACTAAGAAGAGCTCTTTGAACTGTTCTGGGACTGGCTAGGGCCACTAATTGTCCTTGGGTTGAATATGAAGGGAAAATTTGTATCAGGCACACAAATATCCTTGTCCTTTGTACAGCATCTATATCATGAAGGATATTCTCAGTTTTTAACTCCATTTTCTTCACTGAATAACATTACTCAACCTGAAAGAAATACAGGGAAAAGAAAAGGAGGGACATGCATTCTCACAGTGAATGTAATTAAATGTCCTCCTGTCTAGTTTTTCAAGTTAAAGGTTCTGAGTTTTGTTTCCAGAATATTCAACTGGTACTAAAAGCATCATGAAGTCCCTCATATTTAATTAAATGGTGCATTATTAAAAGGGGGCACACTCTATCTAGGTTAAAGAGGTGATAAACAGCTATAGAATTTCATGTTTCTTTCTACTTGGTATTACACGTCTTGTTTCCTTTACTGGACAGCAAACTTCTTGGGAGAAAGGATCATGCCTGAAGCATCTTTGCATCTCCCCTAACACCTGTTTGCTAAGTGTTGAATAAAATAAAAGCTTGAAAGAATGAATCTGTAAGTAAAAACATGAGCTTTTTAGATTTATTAAAAAACATTTAGTCTAAAGATCACTAAGTAAGTTTATAGGAAAAGCACTGAAAAGTTTGAGCTGGAAATTCTAATATGCAGGATGCCTGATGTGTTTTTCCCCCCTAATTGAAAGAAAGATAAAGATGGAATTGCTGGTACACCATAACACCAAAATGTTCTTAATTTTTTTTTCAGTTTTGCAAATTCTCATGATTTGATTTTCATCCAGGACTGTCAGTTGAGACATCTGATAATCTAAAAGCATTCAGAGAATTAGGATCCCATATGGCTCGAAAATATTTCCTATCCGGCAGGAAAAAGAGAACATACCGTGAAAATAATACTGGTATATCCTTCAATTTATGTGTACAAGGAGCACACATAAGTTTAAATCATTATTCAAAGTATAATAATTATAATGATCATAAGGATTGATTATAACAACCAAAATAAAAAGAATATACAGTTCTTCATAATCATGCGACATTATAAAAAATCAGAAGTATACTTCAAATTAATGATAGTAATAGAGTTGTGTTCGTCTAACAGAAGCAACAGTCATTAGAAATGAGCATGGATTAGGAGTCCTGGCTTATCACTAATTAACCGTATAAATCTGAAAAGGTAATTTAACTCCCTTAGGTCTTAATTTTCTCAACTGAGCCATGAAAGGGCTAGACCAGATGTTCCCTTCTAACACAACATCTGTTCTGGAGGTTCTAACAAGGACTACATCTACTCATACACTCCTATTGCCTGAAGAATAATTAATTCCTCTTGCTTTGGGGGAAATGTCATTTTCTTTGGGTAAGTGTTCAGTATTGAGAGGTGCACTTACATAATGGTGAGGGAGCAAGGAGACCTGGGCTTAGTCAGCTAATTTCACCAACAAAATTATTACTGTTACTAATAATAACAATAACGGCTATTCATTGAGAGTTAACTCAGGCCAGACACTGTGCTTTAATCCTCTGAACAATTCTATAAAATAGATATCGCTATTATCATCCCCATTTTACAGATGAGAAAATGGAAGCATAAAGATTACTAGGAACTTGGCTGAGATCACACAGTAAGTAGCAGAGCTGCTGTAGAAATGAAGATGGGTGTTGGAAGCAGACTCCCCTCACCCCACTGGCTTCCCATAGCTTTGACAAGTGTCTTCTGCATGGAATTGCCTCAGAGATCTGATGGATGGAGTCTTTCTCTGCCAGCCCAGTCGTCTCCATGAACCTCCTTTCCTACAGTTTCTACCCAGGGATTGAGGATTATTACTAAAAAGAAAAGGAATTGAGTGCTCCTGGGTTCACCTCACAGCTCTGCACTTTAATAGCAGTGTGACTCAGGATCAGCAATCTTCTTCCTTTGTCTGTACAATGGGGATAACACTAATGCTTATCTTTTAAGGATATGGTGACATAATGTTTATGAAGTTGCTTTATAAACTCTAAAGTAAAATTGCTAAAAATAAAGCATGCCTGCTAGGAACTACTTTTTTTTTTTTTTCTTAGAACATAGCACTGTAAATCTTCTAGTTTCATGTTGTTTTTGCTGGAAATAGTCTATTCTGAAAGAGGCAGCATGTGTGATGGCGGAAAAATTCAGGGTTTTTTTTTTCCCCCTAGCTCTGCCATTTACTTAGCTTTGTGGCCTTGGGAAAGTCACTTGATCTGGCATCCCACAGGGTCCCATACTCTACGGGCCCTGCATTTGGGGTTTAATGTTCTGTGGTTGCTGTTTTGAAGTTCTTCCTAATTTTTTTCTTTGAGTTTGTGTGTTATAACTGAAGTCTGAAGGCACAACAGAGCATGCGCTGGGCTTGGCACCTTAGATCATGGGAGGTCTTGCTTCCTGCTGCATCTCCAGGATGGGTTCTGCCAGAGACCCTCTTCATTGGTCTCTCTATCTTTAGTCCTGCCCAACCTCCCTTTCTCTGTTGAGTCCTAAAATTGCTGCCATCCTTCACTCCTAGCAGGAGTCTGGGTGCTGGCAGAGGGAGGGTTTGGGTGGGTCACTCAAACCCACGGCACCTTGGGGCCGAGCATGGCATCGCCCATCCCTGCCCTAACAGGTAGCACCATACCAAATCAAATGGGTGACCAGCCAGAAGCTATCCCAATCCAGATATCAAGCATGTCCTGATGAAGAGATTTAAAAATCCTTGGGGGGGGAGGTCCCCTGTCTGCTATGGATGGAGGTAATGGGGCACTGGATAAAAGAGATGCCTGGTTAGATTTTCCAGGACCCTGCTCTATCCAGGACACCGTGGTAGTCAGGAGAGTGGTGGGGGCCTCGCAGTGGGGCACCTGTGCCCTGCACAGGAGGCACGGTCCAGGGTGCCTGCATGGGGCTGCACTCTCACTATAAGTGTCTTGTGCCTTGGAATGCTCCTTTGGCTGGCTCCATGCCTGGAGCATTCTCCCTCCTTCTAACCGTCCTGGGCTTGGCCTGTATTTGTCTTTTTTGACCAGCTCAAGGCATCCTTTGGATAAAAACACAAAATATAAACTGGGGAATTTGATATTCCTTCATAGGAGTTAAATGCTTTAATATTTCATCTAAAAGTAGCATTGCACAATATAAAAATGAATGACAAAATTCATGCTAATAACATAAAATTTTAATGTTTCTTTACACAGAACATTAAATAGTAAATAAAAAACACCACGACAAGTCTAAAGAGAGACCACAAAAGGAAGGAAAAAGGTTTGTACCTATTTTTAATGGCACTCTTTCCCTTGCCTTTTGAATAGGGGGCCCTACATTTTCATTTTGGACTGAGCTCCACACATTATGTAGCTGGCTGCGCTCCCAAGATGTAAGGTTTGCATAATCACCTGGTCCTTGCTTCACTTCACAGGTATATTTGCAGCAGCTCTGCTTGCACTTGGTAAGCTCAGTTAAGCAACATAGTTGGACTGACTCAAGAATAGCTTACCATCCAATGATCTGTGGCTTTATCTTTACCTTTCCAAGTGGGTAGAAAAGGAGTAATGGGAGCCATTCCCTTGGAAACTACTGAGGTCATTTAACCCTAACAAGGATGATGCTTCGCTAGATATTAATTAGAGATCATTTCCATTTTTAGTTTTAGTTCTAGAGGTTGCCTTAAAAATTATGAGGGCAACAGGAAACACTGAACTTGCCTAGACTTCTGGGGCTTCTTTATTCATTCACTTATTCATTCACCCATTCAATCATTCCCTCCTTCACTCACACTATCATTTCACAACATTTACTGAAGTGCTACCATGCTGCCCACACTGTAAGTACTGAGAATTCAAAAGTGACTGAGGCAGTCTCTCTCCTAAAGAAGCTCAAAGTCACTGGGGGAGGGGTAAGGTGGAGGTGGGATCAGAAGGCACATAAAGAGATTATTTTTATTATTATTTTGAGGCGGAGTCTTACTATGTCATCCAGGCTGGAGTGCAGTGGCATGATCTTGGCTCACTGCAACCTCCACCTTCCGGGTTCCAGTGATTCTCCTGCCTCAGCCTCTCGAATAGCTGGGATTACAGGCACATGCCACCACGCCCAGCTAAGTTTTGTATTTTTAGTAAAGATTGGGTTTCGCCATGTTGGCCAGGCTGGTCTCAAACTCCTGACCTCAAATGATCCACCTGCCTCAGCCTCCTAAAGTGCTGGGATTACAGGCGTCAGCCACTGTGCCTGCTCAAAGAGATTATTTTTTTGATGCAGCACATACAATGATTATGGCTATACAGAGAAAAGATTCCTGAAGTACACAGCTTTGGATCAGGAAAGACATTTTGGGAAGGGGAACATCTCTGCTACCTGCTAAGTGATGAGGAAAAGTTAACCAGAATACAGACAATGGTTGAAGCAAGAGAGAGAAGGCACTGCATGGATTGGTTGCAACATGAACAAGGGCAATGAGAAAAGAAACGGTATAGTGAGAGTGAAAACCAGCAAGCAGTTTACAGTTAACCAGGTGGAAGAAACAGGGAGGGAGAGACCAGGTAGCCAGCCTTGTAAGTGATGATGTGAAGTGGGCTTCATCCTGTGGTTCTGGGCAGTTGGCAAGTTGTTTTATGCCTGGAAGGGAGGTGGCTGGATTTACAATGTAGAGAGCAAACTCCAGTGGCTATCTGAAGTGTGGATTTGAAGGGCTAAAACTGGAGGTTGGAAGCCCATTTAAAGAGCTCTTGCAGCCATAATACAAGAGACAATGAAGATCTGGACTAGGACCGCAGCAGCAGGAATGGTGATGTATTAAAGAAATACTACAGAGTCAAAACTGACTGGACTTGATTATTGATTAAATATAGGTATTGGTAGAAGACAAGTGTTAAGAATAACTGTCAGCACTCTTGTTTGGGTAACTGATGGTTAAGGAGTCAGGTGAGAAATAGACTTTCAGAGGAGGTAAAGGGTTTGGAGGTACAGTGTTTTGTTTTTGTTTTTGAGACAGAGTCTCACTCTATTACCCAGGCTGGAGTGCAATGGCATGATCTCGGCTCACTGCAACCTCCACCTCCCGGGTTCAAGCAATTCTTGTGCCTCAGCCTACTGAATAGCTGGGATTACAGATGTGAGCCACCACGCCCAGCTAATTTTTGTATTTTTAGTAAGGATAGGGTTCCCCCCATGTTGTCCAGGCTGGTCTTGAACCCCTGATCTCAGGTGATCCACCCACCTCAGCCTCCCAAGGTGCTGGGATTATAGGCGTGAGCCCCTGCGCTCAGCCTTGAAGTGCAGTGTTCTGTTTGGGACATGCTTAGGGGCCTATGGAACTGGAAAGAGGGGATGTTAGCAGACAGTGAGAGGAGGCTGAAGTTTGGGGAGAGGTTCAGGCTAATGTTGTAGATTTGGGGGATGATCAGGGCTGAGGTGGTAGCTGTATGAAATGGATAAATGCAGCACTGAGAAGAATGAGGAAATGCCATGAGAGAAAGAAGGAAAAGATGAAGGTAATGAGGAAAAGAGGGAGAGTGTGTTGTCTCAGATGCCAAGAGGGTAACAAGTTTCATGAATAAGGATATGAACCAACTGTTAAATATGGCAGAGAAGTCTCAAAGGAAGTGGAAAAGGCCCTTTGGTTTGGTAAAATACAGCAGCTCATGAGGACCCCAGGAGGAGTCTTTCCGGGAAACTTTCCACTGTGGGTACAAAAGCCAGATTAGAGAATTGTGAGACAAAAGGGGTGGAGGCAATGAATGTAGACGACTGTTTTGAGAAATCTGAATGAGTAAGGGAGGAGAAAATGTGCAGCACAGCTGGAGAAGGAACAGGATAACAGGAAGTTGCTTTGTTTTCTTCTTCTTTTTTTCACTCGTAAGAACAGGAGGTGACTGGGCGCACTGGGTCATGCCCGTAATCCCAGCTTTTTGGGAGGCTAAGGCAGGCAGATTGCTTGAGCCCATGAGTTCGAGAACAGCCTAGGCAACATAGGAAAACCCCATCTCTACAAAAAATAAAAAAGTTAGCTGGGCATGGTGGCATGCACCTGTAGTCCCGGCTACTCCGGGGGGTGATGTGGGAACATCATTTGATCCTGGGAGGCAGAGGTTGCAGTGAACTGTGATCATACCACTGCCCTCCAGGTTGGGTGACAGAGCAAGATGCTGTCTCAAAAAATAAAAAAATAAAAAGAATAGGAGACTCTTAGCTGGGCATGGTGGTTCACACTGTAGTCGTGGCCACTCGGGAGGCTGAGATGGGAGGGAAAATTTTTTGAGGTCAGGAGGTTGAAGCTGCAGTGAACTATGATCACATCACTGCACCCCAACCCGGGTGACTGATAGATATGTGTTTTGAAAAGATAACACTCAGAGCAGGTTGAAACCCTGTCTCTTAAAACAATAATTGAAAAAAAAAAAGGAGACACTTAAGCGAGTTTGCAGGCAGCAGGTAAAGCACTAGTGGAGAGGGAAGTTGGATCCACAGGAGAGGGAAAGGAAAACTGCTGGAGGTAGGAGGGGTAGGCCTTGAGTGAGATAAAGGGCCTGGAAGAGGGAAGCAAGGATGGGTAAGGTGTAGAATCCTTACTCCCGAAGCCCTTCACTGCTGATACTTCTGCTATCCTTGGCATGTGACAATTCCTCAAGCTAAGGTCAATGCCACTATGTCAATTGCATAGCAATTCTCTTTCTTGGGGATTCCTATAAAAACTCCCTCATACCAATTCCCCAAGTCTCCAGTCTTACCTTGACACCCCTCAGTCTTACACAATTCCTTGCTATTTTGACTAGTTTGAGGTTACTCATCATGAACTCCTTCGACATCTCTCCTATCTTGTTTTATATACTCTTCTTGATCTCATTTTTTTCCTGCAATATTGAAAATTCTACTGATCTTTCAAGGTCCAACTCAACTGATATCCCTTATCTATGTCTCGCTTTCATCTTACATATACATTTTTAAATTACTTGATGTCTTTTATGTTATCTTATAAGCTACTTTAAATACTTTTTAGAACAAGGAAGGGATTCAATCAACCTATCAATCATCATGATACCTTTTCTTATCTCATCTTCTTTTCATCTTCTTCATCTTTTTGACTCATTTTTATATCATTCCTCTATGAAACTATTAAACCCCTTAAGGGCAAGTACATGTTTTTTGCACCTGCTCTAGTATGACAATACATTATACATAATACCTACCTACTATAATTAATAAATTGTAAGCTCCTGGAGGACAAGAATTTAGGAGCTAGCTAGCTAGATAGAGATGAATACATACGCCGAGATATATTTACATTCTTTCAAGTATACCAATTTAATCTAATACTTACTACATACTTGCTATCAATTAGGGATATATAAAGATAAATAGAACAAAACACAGTCTCTGTCTTCCAAGGGTGCCAATCCGGTGTGGCAATCAGAGGATGAGAGGGCTTGAATGACATGCTGATAAAATTGGACTGTATTCTGCTAGGTTTCTTGCAGAACTTAGGGCAGAGGATATTAATAGATAAGTGTTTTGAAAAGATAATGCTCAGAGCAGGATGAAGGATGAATTTGAAAAGAATGAGATCGGGGGTAGGGATCTATGACGAGGCTTTTGCAATAGTGTAGATGACAGATAATAAAGATCAAGTGAGGGCAAGTTGGTTACAGATGAGATATTGAGTGTACATGAGTGTATGTGTATGTTGGGTGAGTGAGGTTGTGGTGCGGGAGAATAAGTGTCCAGAAGTTATTTGCTAATCTTACTTTTAAAAGACATTAAATGATAAACAGTAGTAATAACTATAGCTTATTACATATCGTGTAACACATTCCTCTAGATTGGCCTTAAGCAATATTGAGATCTGTTCCATTTCACCACTCAGGATCCTCTAGGCCTGATTTTGGCACTTTATTCTATATGATCAGCTATTTGCTCTTCTCTTATTACTTCAGGTCTCAAGTTTTGATCATCCTATGAGACCATATATCTTTCAGAGCAAGACAATGTGAATAGGCATCGTTGCACTTGGTAGAGGGTTAGGCAAATAGTGGATGCCAAATAAATCCTTGTGGAATTGAATGGTATTACCTGGAGTTCCCGGAAGGTTGTACGTCCTCTTGCTCCTTGGCCTTTGGAACGTCCTTCTCTATACCTGGAATTCTTCCTCTCTCTCTTTACCTCCCCTGACTACTGTCTCTTTACCTTACTTTGACCTTCCTAGTTCTATTTATCACTTCCTCTGAGAGTTGTTGCTTGATGCCCCTGCACTGGGTTAGCAGCTTTTGCTAAGTAGTCCACAGAATCACCTACTAATGTGTTTCTCTGCCAGTTCTATAAAGACAGACTAGACTACCTTGTGGCAATTTGTTCAGTATTTTATCCCCAGGTTGAGCACAGCACCTGTCATACAGTAGACATTCAGTAAATATTTGTTAAATGAACATGGTTTTGTGGGGTTTTATTTGTAAATCTGAACATTTTGAAATTTGAATCTTCAAATAGCTGGACATAAAGTGCTAGATCCATCCAGAGGAAAGAAATAATGGGAGACCATCCAGAAAAGTATTTTGTTCTTTATACTATTAAATTCAGCAGAAATTAGTTATTATATTTTTTGAGGATTGTTATGCAATTAACACTCTGGAGAACACTAAGACAGTTCAGATTTCACCTTTCTATCCTGCCCCCCAAGAGCATGCAAAATATCTGCTTGGGTACCCATTTTTTCATGTGTACACACTAGCATTTTCAGTTGATAAGTTCCTGTGGGGCAGGAACAGTAAACATCTCAGAATTAGAAAGCAAAAGTGACAGCAAAAACACGACAACATCAGAAAGCCAGATTCTATGTCAGAAAGTCTTAGGGGGTGTAGCTTTAATGTTTTGCAGACAACCTAATGTCACAGGCAATACTAATTCCCTTGCTCTGGGGCATTTATTAAAAACAAAATTTTTTGGGAGGCCGAGGCGGGTGGATCACGAGGTCAGGAGATTGAGACCATCCTGGCTAACATGGTGAAACCCCATCTCTACTAAAAAATACAAAAAATTAGCCAGGCGTTGTGGCAGGTGCCTGTAGTCCCAGCTACTCGGGAGGCTGAGGCAGGAGAATAGCGTAAACCTGGGAGGCAGAGCTTGCAGTGAGCCGAGAAGGTGCCACTGCACTCCAGCCTGGGCAACAAAGCGAGACTCTGTCTCAAAAAAAAAAAAAACAAAAACAAAAACAAAATTTTACTTCCTACTGCCTGGTACCATATTATGCAGTAGAGACAGAGGGGTTAAGGAAATCAGGCATAGTCCTTGTTCTCATGTAGTTTATAGTTAAGGAGTGAGAGAACTGCTGGTGACCTGATTTTGAAGAGGCTGATTCAGGTCAAGACCCAATTTTGAAGCTGGTGTCCAACAAGAAGAGTGGTTTCTAGGAATATAGCTCTGCACAAGCAAATACATATCCCTTAGACAGTCTGTGACATGGAGTGAGAAACCCTCCCTAACAGATCCTTTACTAGGGATCTCTGCAAGGGCTCAGATCTCTACTTCAATAGAAATGCTCATTGGTACTGAGGATGATTTTTTCCAAGAGGCACAAGGAGATCAATTACTACTGGCAGCCTAATTTGCAAGATAAAGAAATTTCCCATTATTCTAGTATCTTCACAACCACAGTCTACTTCAGCATCATCAGCCAACATCATGGCATAGCGGAAAAAAATTTGGAATAGCTAAAAAGTCACAGATTAGAAGTTCTCATAGCTGAGATGCTGCTATGTGCTTCTTGTTAAAATCCAGAATTAGGACAAGGGTCAGAGGATTCTTGTCCTTCTACACTTGAGTGGCCTACAGCCATGTATTCTTCTAAATCATGTTTTGAATTTCGTCTTGAAAGATAATGTTTTAAGAGTGCTAAGCCTATATACTCATACAACAGAAATAATATGTGTGATAAAGTTGGGCAAGAAGTGCTTTTAAAGTTGTCGGCTTCTAAAGGTGTCTTTTTTTAAATGGGTACTTAATAGTTATACCTATTTATGGGATATATGTGATATCTTGATACAAGCGTACAAAGTGTAATGATCAAATCAGTATCCATCATCTCAAGCATTTATCATTTCTTTGTGTAAGGAACACTCCAGTTCTACTCTTTTCATCATTTTGGAATACACAAGAAATTGTTCATCATTGTTGCCTTATTGTGCTTCAAAAAAGTTGTCTTTTAGATTGTCTTAAAATTTGGTTACTAATTGATAACACTAGTCAGAATCATGATTTATATTCTGTAGAACATTTTTTTTTTCATTTAGCTTTCAGTTATAATACCTCACAGAATAATAAAGGCTGATAGGTTAAGTGTCTTGGTCCTGACCATCTTGAGAATAACGGTTGGAGCAAGAACTATGGTCCAGACGTCTGCTCTAGCTGCAATGTTTCCCCTCCCTACTCCATTACACCGAAATGATGGATGAATGATGGATGCTGCAGCAGAAGTAATTACAGTAAACTCAGGATATAAAAACAATTAATATAGTGAAAATATATAAATTAATAATAAATATAAAATCATGCATCTTTAATATTAAGATGTAATATAATTTATAGATTAATATAGTAAATACAGTAATAGCTAATGGACAATGACCCCATCACCCCACTTTTACACCTGCCTCTAAGAGCCGTTTCTTATTTTTGAAGGGGAGCAGCTACACCCTCACTCTTTGGGTTGCGGTGCTGTGTAGAAGTGATGAGAATGGGAAACTGATACACTCCTGCACAGAGAAGCCAATGTGAATGCCAGATGATTAATTAGAAAACTCCACTGTGCTGCCTCAGACTTATAAATGAAGTGCAAATTAAAATGTTAGATAGACATACTCAACAGCCTGTAACATCACAAGGACTGTCTTTGGGGTATCTATTTCTATAAAAAGAAAATCTGGCATTCCTTTTTGGAACATTAGACCAAAGTAGAGGATAATGAAAACAGAAATGCCTTATGCAGTCTTAATAATCTTTATACTCAGAGGATTCAGTGGAAACTAGTAACTATAAAAGATTAGCCTTGCATCAAGACCGAGCTATCCAGAAATCGCCCGGCTTGGGATGCAGATTCACTCACTTAAGTGAGTTGTAACACAGGCTCACTTGTAGGTTAGCCACAATTTTCTGGCAATTCAGTTCCTTCCTCTGTCAGGCTGCAATAATGAGATGAATTCCTGCAAGAAGTACTCCCAGAAAGACACAGGGAGGTCTGAGTAGATAAATAACACAGATATCTAGAGAACAGAAGTGCTAGACGAAGAGAGAAATAAACACATACAATAATTAAAACAAAGATTTTTTTAAACCATAGCGACATTACACTTATCTCAATCTTTAAAATCCAGGATATCTATATCTTTGTGTATTTCTCACTGAAACTTTCCCTGGGCCTCCCAGGAAGAACATAAAGAATAAAGAATAGGTTCATTTTCTCACAGATTAAGAGATGTGAGGCTCAAATGACCTTACCCTGGTAACATAGCTACATTACCACAAGAGCAGCATCTTTAATCCCTATGATTCCTACTCCGGTCACTCTTTTCCAGTGAACCATCATAGTAGGTGATGATGCTGAAAGAGGTACAGAAGATTCAGCTTGTGAAGATAAGCCGAATGACAGAAAATGCACTTTGTGCAAACTTCCATGCAGTGATCACAATGCATTTTAGCCAGTGGTTCAGTTCTCTCTCTCTCCAACTAGACTACGTACCTTGAGGATAGAAACCATCTGTCCACCTAACGTCCCCAGTAGTCAGCACAGTAACTAACATATAGTAGTCAATTAATATTTGAAGAACATATAAATGAATGAATGAAAGCATGAATGGATCTGGAAAAGTTGCCATCAGGAATTGGGGCCCTGAAGAAAGAATGGGGTTCATAATAACATTCAGCAATCATAGTCACTGAATTGGGTACTAATATTAGTGAAAACAACAGATTAGAGACAGTAAAACCAATTATAAATAGATAAAGAAGGTAGTGTTTGTTCTGTTTTGTTTCATAAAAGATTGACAATTTTATTTATGGACACAGGATTTGAGCTAAAAAGAGAACAGATAAGAAGGTAGGTGACTAAAGAAATGGTTGCCGAGAAAAAGTATGAAACAGCGTTTAGAACAGAGAAGAGGATACAGAGACAATTGTGAAGGTGTTTGACAGAAAATGGGAAAAAGAGAAAAGAAAAAGCTTTCAGTAGGACACTTTATGGGCATAATAGGGTTCTTCTTCAGGGCATTTCAGAAGTTGAGAGAGCAAAGATGAGAACTCAAGAGACACGGAACGGACAAAAGAGAAAAGGAGGTGAGATACGTGGTAATGACCACTCACAGGGAATGACGAAGGGAAGTAAATGGCCTCAAAGAAGTCATAGCTGTCATCGAGCAGGAAATGCCTCCTGTCATGCAGGTGGAATTAAAGCTTAAACGTGAACTGATGGTCTATCTTCAGCTTCTTTCTCTTCTTACTCTGATACCTGCCCTCAAGGTTGCTCCCTGGCTAGCCAGGGAACTCACACTGAGCTGTAGAATGTTCCCAAGCTCTGGACCTTTCTGTATCGTTATTCAACCATCAGCACTTGCCTAGCTTCTGTCCTATTCTCTCAGGATGCCTGTTTTTATTAAATGACAAAGGAAGTTAATTGGTTCATCAAGTAAAGCAATTCCTATTGTGGGCTTAGCTGGCTACTAGTTACCTTGCCTATTACATATAACAGCAGTGAAATAAACATAAAGGAATGAATGGGTGGGCTTTCATTATGTGCCAGGCCCTGAGCTAGATGCAGCGGAGTATGGCAGAACAGGACATGGGCTTTGGAGACAGACACACCCAAGACAGAAGTCTGGTCCATAATTTCCTAGCTATAAGCTTGAGGAAGTTATCTCCTAGGGTTCTTGGATTCTTCATCTGTAAGATATGAAGAATAATTTCTTCACTCTCAGTTTCCTCCTCTATGAAACGGAGATAATGTTGCCTACTTCGCAGGGTTCAAAATACATGTAAGTGATCATAATGTTATTTACTATTTATTCATTTATCCCCACTTTAAAAAGGAAAAGCTGAGGCACAGAGATGTAAGGTGTGACTAAGGTCACCCAGCTGGGAAATTCTAGAGCTGGCATTTAAATCTAGCATTTGTCTTCATGCACTTACCCAACACACCATGTCATCTTAACCAATACACTAAAGCATCATTAGATGTTTCCATCTACAGCCCCTTACAGTGGGGAAACACTTTGATATTCACCAATCTCATTTAACCCTCACAGCACCTCTGTGCAGTACTAACATCTTGCTTTAAGATGAGGAAAGGAAAGCTCAGAGAAGGTAACTGTGGCCAAAACTCAACATAGGCCCAGAGAAGGGAACACCAGCCAAAACTCAAAGAGCTAATTAGTGACAGAACTTGAAATTAGATGTAGGGTTTATGACCACAAATATAAACATAAGAAAGAGAGCCAACTCTGGGCCCAGAGTAGATGCCCACATCTTTACTAGTTATCTAGGTGGTATTTCTACATTGCTTTTAAAGTTCTCTGATAGCAAAGCTGAAACCTGGCTAGGTGTTGTCAGATAGACGAGAAACTGCAAGTGAAGGCGTGAGTTCAATGAGTGGATTTTAACTCCTAACTTCAGGAGTACTGGTCAATTATCCCTTACTGAGTGGTGCTATCAGCCCACGGTAAAATAAATTAGATTTTTAAGAAGGTGCAAAATTGCCACGATAAAATCAGATAAGCCTACTGCAGTTGGGAATAAATTCTATCATAGAAATACAACTTGCCTGATATCAAAGGAAGCCAAGAAACCATGCCAAGAGTTGGATGAAAACTGACATTTTCTGCTGTGGAGACAGAAGTGGTAGCACTGATTGGAGAATTATATTTTGAAGAGTTCTAAAATATTTATCATCATTCTAGGTCATTTATTCATTTACCCTTTTAATGCTCATTTCTTTTGTGCCACTAGGTCGAGCTTAAAAGCAAAGAATGAAAATTCACTGTGTTTTTATATATTAATATGAAGCAGGAAGTTTCTCTATTGCTTGGTTTGAAAAATAAAAGCGTTTCTGAGAAATATTAGAACACTAAATGTTCTTTCAGAAACATGGCTTTTGTCATTAATAAGGTTGCTGGGTGTACCTGAGCGTGTTATGAATTTGTACTTTTTTTTGTTTGATAACTTCCTGTAACTTGAAGTATTTCAAGAAGGGAAAAAGCTGATAAAAACTATTAAAATTGCCATTGCTTCACTGTATTGATTGCCCCATTATGTTTCTTTCTAGACTTGACTCAGGCATCTCCTTCTCCAGGATGCCTTTTCTGCTCTCCATTCTAATTAAGATGGCCTTCCTCTGTGCTCCAGGAGCATTTACACAAACCACTATCCATCACTGCCCTTATCACACTGCATCGAAGCTATCTGCCCACACATCTGTGCCCCCTGGCAGGCAATCTGGACAATAACCATGGCTTATATTCCACTTGGTGTCCTCAGCACCTGGCATGGAGCCAGAACTCAGCAAATTTTTACCAAAGAACACTGAATTTTAAAACCTGACTATAGAATGGCAGAATGCTCCTTCTGTCTCCACGAAATTCACTTTCAAGTTGAACAATTATATTAAAAATTCCATTTTCTAATGGTATCAGAGACCTGCAAAGTTAAAGAAAAGCAAGTCTTATTTCCAGGTCAGAACTTATTTCCCAGGTCCTCACTATTTGGCTTATATAATATTAAAAGGTATTTTTAAGAGTATAATTTCTATTTCTCAGGCTTGAAGGATACTTTTGTTAGTGTCCTCATAGCTTTCTATTTTGGCTTTGCATCCAGAGAAATGAAAGAGGCTTGACTCAGCTGCCGCTTAATACTGCACAAGCCTGAGAGAGAAGACTATTATATAAGCTAATGTGTATTTTAAGGTTTTTTTTTTTTTTCATAGCCAATACCTAAATGCCACCTTCCAACCTCATGAAAGTGCTGAACCCCAGTGTGTGGGAAAGCGAGGTCCCCTACACGGCTCTGTATTCCTTATAAGTATAAAAAATAAAAGCAGTTGATTAAGGGTTAGCAATTTTCTTTTCTTTCTTTACACGTACTTGTAATTCATTTAATGCAGGAAGTGGGCTGAGTTTTCTTGTTCTTTCCAATTCAACTGTCAGGGAGCTTTCTTGCCAGCCTGCTATGGTTACCATGGCAACAAGGCGATGGTGGCAGTAATATGATCTCATATGCCTTGTGTCAATAGCATCAGATCATCACGCTTGAGGATAATTTTGACAATAAGGTTTAGATATAGATTCAGGATATATTACCATTTGATTGATTTACCAGAAATACTGAGCAATTACAGCCCTAAACTTCTAATAAAAGCATGTTCACAAAGGTTAGCGTTTTTCCCTAGATGACATATTATATGGCATTCTGAAATTTGTAAATTGCTTTCATATATCTGCTTCAATTCTCATTAGGCAGGACAGATATAATCATCCCCATTTTACAGAAGAGGAAGTAAAGGCCTGTGCAATGTGCTGTGTAAGGTGGCAAATGCAATTCCACAGTGAAGCTGAAACTTCAACTTGGAGGCTTCTGGCATCAGAATCACACTTTCCTTACGCCTGTGTTAAGAATTCACGGGTATTATCAAAATGTTCTTAGATGCATAAGTTAGACCCTGGAATGTCTGAATTAAAATAATGTAAATGTATCTGTGATAAATAACTACTAGTTTGATTATATTTTATATTTGGGTGATGCTTCATACATTTTATATCTCCCATTACACCTTTCTTTCCTAAGGCTTTTCTGATACTAGATGCACAAATAGATGCTTATCTCTTTCTCCCACTGATCAACATCTTGTCTTTTTTTTTGTTATTACTGACATTTATTTTTCCATTGTGAGCTCCTTGAAAGTAGGGATTATGTTATTCATTCTTGGAAGGTCCCTGATCCTGGCACAGTATGTATGGTGGATCTGTTATGTATCAGGTACTGTACACAATATGTACCAGGTACATAACAGATACACCATAAATGCTTGTTGCTTGTTAAATTGAACTCATCTGACACCCAAAAACCCCATGAGGTAAGTACAGCTGGCATTACGATCCACTATTTTAATAAAGTGGAAATAGAGGTCATGGATATATCATGGGCAATTTAATTCTTCCCACTCCTAGCCATGTGCTCTTTCCATGTCATCCTGTTTGCTTTGTTCTTTCATTGTTTCTCTTTCATTCACTAATTCATCAAACTTTTATTGGTTGCTCTTTCTATATCAAGCATTGCTACAGATAATGGGTTACAAAGATAAATAAGAGACAATCCTCAGCACCAAAGGGCTCACAGATAATGCAGATAATTTTCTGCCTAGGCAAGTAGTAAAATAAAACCTTATATGGAACTTCGAGTATGCATTATATTATTTCCCAACTTTATTGGCTCTTTAAAATGTATCTTGAGAATATGTTTCAAGTCCCTCTTTAATGCAGTGTTTTAGAACTGGATAAGCCTTGAGGCATTGCCAATATAGGGTGATACTAATTCTGCATCTTCATTTTTTTTCTTGGGCATAAAATCAGCATTTCCAACATCCCACAGAATCCCTAAACTTAACGTGTCCTAAATGAAACTCAGTATCTGACCTGAACGAATGGGAAGTGGCAGAAAGAGGCAGATGTTCAGGGTGAGATGCCAGACTCTGCCATTTGATATGACTTTGGGTCAGTTACACCATCTAGGGGTTTCTTCATTAGTATCTGGCACGAAACACAGTGTTCAAAATACTTCTTAAATGTATTAATTAATGAATGAGTTGTCAAAGAGGATGAAAAATGATAATATAAAATAGGGATACCTGAAGCAGTGTTAGCATTAGGAAGTACTCAATAAACATCTCTTAAAGAGTGGACGAAATTTATACAATTCAATTCCCCTTCCTGAAACATATTAAATTGCCAAGACAAAACTTCTAAATTATCTTTATGTCTCTTTCCACATCATAGAGTCAAGTTTATTTCACCTCTGCAATGTCTTGGACTTGTGCCTTTCTCTTCATCCAATAGCATGATTTGATCCAACCCCCACCCTTTCACTAGTAGACTCTCAGAGAAGGCCCTTGACTGAACTTCCTCTCTTTCCAGGGTCTCCCATTCCACCTTACTAGTGAAACTCTTATTTTTAAAGGACAACTAGGAGTGTATAACTCTTCTGGCCAGAGATTTTGTATTGATTTGTATATTCGAATTAAGAAACTTTTTAGAATGGCAATCAAGATCCTCTAAAAGGTGATCTTTAGTTATACCTATAGTCATTCCTTTCCGTATACTCTAGGTTTTAGCTTCCCCTACACACACTTTTGGGCTTTTAAGCTTTCTTCCTTTATTCCTAGTTGGTGGAGTAACAGCTTTGTAATACTTTTGCACAACACTTTGCAATTTGTAAGGAACTCATGTATGTTTATAATGAAACTTTGTGATAACCTCAGAGTAGGTGGATATGATCATTTTCATTTCACCAATTAGGAAATTGAAAATCAGAGAGTTAAATCATACAGATTCTCATAACCTTTATGAGAATTCTATTGGAAAACATTTGTGTCTATGATGATTGGTTAACCATGGAATACTTGAATCAAACTCTTTAAATTAACAACTGTGACTTCAAAATGCTAATGATTGACACTTGTTCATCTCATTAGCCCAGAGGCTAATCATGATGCTTTTCTTCTGCATAGCAAAAGAAACTATCAACAGAGTAAATAGACAACTACAGAATGGAAGAAAATATTTGCAAACTATGCACCTGACAGAAATCTAATATACAGCATCTATAAAGAATTTAAACACGGTGGGCATGGTGGCTCATGCCTGTAATCTGAGCACTTTGGGAGGCCGAGGCTGGTGCATCACTTGAGGTCAGAAGTTCGAGACCAGCTTGGCCAACATAGCAAAGCCCCATCTCTACTAAAAATACAAAAATTAGCTGGGCATGGTGGCACGTGCCTGTAATCCCAGCTACTCAGGAAGCTGAGGCAGAAGAATTGCTTGAACCTGGGAGATGGAGATTGCAGTGAGCTGAGACCGTACCACTGTACTCCAGCCTTGGTGACAGAGCGAGACTCTGTCTTAAAAAAAAAAAAAAAAAAAAGAACTTAAATTCACAAGAAATAAACAAATAACTCCATTAAAAAGTGGCAAAGGATATAAACCGATACTTTTCTAAAGAAGACATACATGGAGCCAAGAATCATATGAAAAAAAGCTCATTATCACTGATCATTAGAGAAAATGCAAATCAAAACCACAATAAGATACCATCTCACACCAATCAAAATGGCTATTATTAAAAAGTAAAAAAATAACAGATGCTGGTGAGGTTGCAGAGAAAAGGCAGCACTTATATACGGTGGGATCGTAAATTTGTTCAACCATTGTGGAAAGCAGTATGGTAATTCCTTAAAGAGCTAAAAGCAGAACTACCATTTGACTCAGCAATCCTATTACTGGGTATATACCCAGAGGAATATAAATTATCCTCCCATAAAGAAACATGCATGCGATGTTTATTACAGCAGTATTCACAATAGCAAAACCAGAATCAACTTAAATGCCCATCAATGACAGATGGAATAAAGAAAATGTGGTAAATTTACACCATGGAATACCATGCAGCCACGAAAAAGAACAAGATCATGTCTTTTGTGGGAACATGATGGAGCTGGAGGCCATTATCCTTAGCAAACTAATGCAGGAACAGAAAACCAAATACCGCATGTTCTCATTTGTAAGTGGGAGCCAAATTATGAGAACTCATGAATACAAAGAAGAGAATAACAGACACTTGGGCCTCCTTGAGGGTGATGGTTGGGAGAAGGGAGATGAGCAGAAAAAATAACTAAGCTTAGTACCTGGGTGACAAAATAGTCTGTACAACAAACCCTCGTGACACTAGTTTACCTATGTAACAAACCTGCATATGTAACCCCCAACCTAAAATAAAAGTTAAAAAAAAATGATGTTCTTTGCTGGGTGCAGTGGCTCACACCTGTAATCCCAGCACTTTGGGAGGCTGAGGTGGGTGGACCACTTGAGGTGAGGAGTTTGAGACCAGCCTGACTAACATGGTGAAACTCTGTCTCTACTTAAAAAATACAAAATTAGCCAGGTGTGGTGGCGCATGCCTGAAATCCCAGCTACTTAGGAGGCTGAGGCAGGAGAATCACTTGAACCCAGGAGGCAGAGGTTGCAGTGAGCCGAGATTGCACCATTGCACTCCAGCCTGGGCAGCAAGAGCGAAACTCCGTCTCAAAAAAAACCAAAAAAACAAAAAAACAAAAAAACAGATGCTTTTAAGCTAGATTGCCTGTGTGGAATTCTGGCTCTACTATTTCCTAGCTGTGTGGTCTTGGATAGATTACTTAATCTCTCTGTCCTTCAATTTCCTCATCATTAAACTGGGGATACCAATAGTTTCTATTGTGTAGGATTGCTGCAAGGATTAGTGAATTTTATGTGCGTAAAGTGCTAGAATAATATCTGACACATAGCAAGCACTCCTAAATGTTGCTACCATTAAAGACACAACCTAAGAATTTCTTTGGCTAGTCTCTGGTCTGAGAAGGAAAATCAATTGCTTCCTCATTGGTGCTACCTTGTTTGAGTCTTCTATACTGGGGACACTATAGCTGCTTCAGGGTGTTAGCTCAGGATAGATTCAGAATATCTGAATCTACTTATTGGGACCAGTCACTGAGTTTCTCTAAGCCTCATTCACCGTCTGAAAACACCTGGATAATAACAGCATTCTACATCATAGGATTGTGGTGATCATTTTATTAACTAGTACATATAAGGCATCTAGTGCTTGGCATGGAGTAACTAATCAGTAAAATTTAGTGACTATTACCATTACATAAATGTTTTGCCCATGATATTTTGACCTTCTTGGGTTAGGACCTGTCTTTTTCGTTATCTTTATGCCTATCTTTGTTGCTTCTACACAGTAGATTTAAGAAAATAAACATTTAAATAAAAAAGATTTTTGCTTAGGAGTGTCTTGGCTATATGGGCTATTTTATTGTTCCATATGAAATTTAAAGTAGTTTTTTTCTAATTCTGTGAAGAAAGTCAATAGTAGCTTGATGGGGATAGCATTGAATCTATAAATTACTTTGGGCCGTATAGTCATTTTCACTATATTGATTCTTCCTATCCATGAACATGGAATGCTTTTCCATTTGTTTGTGTCCTCTCTGATTTCCTTGAGCAGTGGTTTGTAGTTCTCCTTGAAGAGGTCCTTCACATCCCTTGTAACTTATATTCCTAGGTATTTTATTCTGTTTGTAGCAATTGTGAATCGGAGTTCACTCATGATTTGGCTCTCTGTTTGTCTATTATTGGTGTATAGGAATGCTTGTGATTTTTGCACATTGATTTTGTATCCTGAGACTTTGCTGAAGTTGCTTATCAGTGTAAGGAGATTTTGGGCTGAGATGATGGGGTTTTCTAAATATACAATCATGTCATCTGCAAACAGACAATTTGACTTCCTCTCTTCCTGTTTGAATACCCTTTATTTCTTTGTCTTGCCTGATTGCCCCGGCCAGAACTTCCAATACTATGTTGAATAGGAGTGGTGAGAGAGGGCCTCCCTGTCTTGTGCCAGTTTTCAAAAGAAATTCTTCCAGCTTTTGCCCATTCAGTATGATATTGGCTGTGAGTTTGTCATAAATAGCTCTTATTATTTTGAGATATGTTCCATCAATACCTAGTTTATTGAGCGTTTTTAATATGAAGGGGTGTTGAATTTTTTCAAAGGCCTTTTCTGTATCTAGAGATAATCATATGGTTTTTGTCACTGGTTCTGTTTATGTGATGGATTACGTTTATTGATTTGCATATGTTGAACCAACCTTGCAACCCAGGGAGGAAGCCGATTTGATCGTGGTGGATAAGCTTTTTGATGTGCTGCTGGATTCAGTTTGCCTGTATTTTATTGAGGATTTTAGCATCGATGTTCATCAGGGATATTGGCCTGAAATTTTATTTTCTTGTTGGGTCTCTGCCAGATTTTGGTATCAGGATGAGGCTGGCCTCATAAAATGAGTTAGGGAGGAGTCCCTCTTTTTCTGTTGTTTGAAATAGTTTCAGAAGGAATGGTACCAGCTTCTCTTTGTACATCTGGTAGAATTCGGCTGTGAATCTGTCTGGTCCTGGCTTGTGTTGGTTGCTAGGCTATTAATTACTGCCTCAATTTCAGAAATTGTTATTGGTCTATTCAGGGATTCGACTTCTTCCTGGTTTAGTCTTGGGAGGGTTTATGTGTCCAGGAATTTATCCATTTCTTCTAGATTTTCTAGTTTATATGCATAGAGGTATTTATAGTATTTTCTGATGGTAGCTTGTATTTCTGTGGGATCAGTGGTGATATCCCCTTTAGCATTTATTTAAATACAAAAGATTTTTCAATAAAAATGATTAAAGTAGCAGGATAGAACAATCTTTGCAGAGAAAATCCCAAACTCTAAGTGGATGGATGCTGGGACTGAATGCAAAAATGCTAAATTCTAGAAAGAGTTAAATTTGAAAATATCTATTCTTATTACAAAATATTGATCTAGTGGTTGTTGGGAAAATATAAATGTACCATATAATAAATTGGGTTTGGATTATAAAAATTCTATTACCTTGTCCACAATGGAAGCAAGAATATAAATGACTTTATAAAACTAAAAAGTTTTAAATTTTCTTCTGTACATTGGCATATCTCAGAAAGGAATGGAATTGGTTACACTGCATATGAGAACATTTTGATGCAGTATACTCTTTTATTGTGCAGCTTTATATAGCACCTTTTCCTGAAAGAGTGACTGTACAGCGCCTGGTGTTCTAAATCCAGTCGCTAACTCAAATCTTTTCACTTTCATAAAGAGGTTTTGGGAATGAAGTTAATATTCCATTTACCAAATTAAAATACATTATGTGCTGCAATGCTGTGAGCCCACCCACCCACCAGACTGCAGATAATCTTCTCTTCATATGCTCAAATTAAGTACTATGCATATTTCTAGCTCACTATCAAAAGTAACTGCACATATACGCAAAGAAAGGATAGAAGAAAATGAATGAGCAGTCAAAAATGACTGTAGGCAACTTTAACAATATAAGATCAGCCATTTTTGAAAAATATTTGATTTGAAATTCACTGATCTTCTATTAAGACTCAAGGGCTAGCAGGAGTAACAAATTTCCTGAGCTTCTTTTATGTATGTTCAGAAGTATTGGATCAGTTTTTGGTCTCGGGGTAACAACAACAGCATCAAAACAGTAACAGCAACCAACATGCACTGAGTTTACTTCACACCAGCACTCAGGCAGAACTTCTGCTTCAGTAGGGTGAATAAGAGCCCCCAAATGTATCAGATCCTAATCCCTGGAACCTGTAAATTATGCCTTATTAGGAGACAGGAACTTGCAGTTGTGATTAAGTTAAGGATCCTGAGATGGGGAGATGACCATGGATTATCTGGATGGGCCCTAAATACAAACACATCTTATAAAATAGATGCAAAGGGAGCTTTGACAGACAAAAGACGAGGAGGCATTGTGACCACAGAGGCAGACATTGGAGTGATGTGGGCACAAATCAAGGTATGCTGACAGCCGCCAGATGGTAGAAGAGGTAAGGAACATATTACCCTCTGGAGCTTCTGGAGGGAATGAGCCCCTGCTGACACCTTGATTTTGCCCAAGTGATACTTATTTTGAATTCCTGTTCTCCAAAACTTGGAGAGAAGATAAATGTTGTTTTAAGCCAGCAAGTTCACGGTAATTTGTTACAGCAGCCATGGGAAACTAAATTAAGCATCCAACCATTGAACTAATACATTGCTGAACTTTGGTTCATTCCTTCATAAGCCTCCTAAATTCTTGATTTCTTTGTTCCGTGGGGGCTGCTGCTGGTAAGAGTAGAGCTATTAAAGCATCTTTCCATGTGAAACATCACCTGCTGACATTTTTGCAGAATCCCTTTCATTGTCAGCCCTACCTACTTACAAGCTGAAATTGACACACAGGTGCAGTGAGTCAAGGTCTGACGTGAATGCCTTGTTTTTCTCTCAGTAGATTTTCTTAAATTCAGCAAGTCCTCGCTTCATGTCATGGATAAGTTCTTGGAGATTGCAACTTTAATTGAAACTATGTATAAAAAAACCAATTTGACCACAGTCAAATCAATATAAACAAGAGTTCAGTTCCTATGGTATATTTCTGGTCAAAAAAAGTAATCACCAAACTTCTAAATAAAGAAGCAAATACTTCTAATATTAAACATCAAAATAAATGGGAGCTATACATACATTTAAGAAAGATTAATGAAAAGGAAGACGATGATTTACCCAATTATTCCAGTTCAAGATCACCTGTCCTGGCAACTCAGGGCACCAGGTGGGAACGCACCCTGGACGGGACACCCTCCCATCGCAGGGTATACTCACACCCACCTTTGCACTCACTCAGACTAGGACCGTGTAGACTTGCCAATTCACCTAGCATTAGCACATCCTTGGGATGTGGGAGGAAACAGGAGTACCTGGAGAAAACCCATGCAGTTATGGGGAGAACAGGCAAACTCCACGCAGACAGTGGCCCGGGCTGGGAGGATTTTTTTTCTTATCAACATCATAAGGAAACAGCATTACAGGAAATGGTGTAACTTGAGGACTTGCTCTATAGAACTACACATGCCATTATTTCAGTATGTTTCTTTTCTTGTTTGATCTCATTCACTTGCACACTTGAATTCACCAATAATTAAAAACATCTGTGAATATAATCAATACGTGAGTAATGAATTTATTGTTTCTTTGGGACAGAAAAATGTTAAGAACTTGTTATATGCAAGGCATTGGTTTAGAAACCAGACATTCAATGATAAATATGATACATTTCTTGACCTCACTTAAATTCTTATTAAGGTGAAAAGAAATATTATCAAGTCACAAACAGTACAAAGCTGGGTGTGAAAATGCCATAAGGAGAAGATGGAGACAACACTGACATTCAGATTTCTGGCTTAAATGACTGAAAAAATAGTGATGCCACTTACTGACATGGGAACTGCAGGAGAAGCAGCAGATTTGGGAAGAGCAGTGGATTTGAGGTCCCTGGGGGGCATCCACATGGAAAAACAGGCCTGATGTTAAGGAGAGAGAACTTAGAGGTTTTGGAATTATCTGGGCATTGGTGATAATTAAAATTCTAGGAATGGAACTCATTGCTCCTGGACATTGCATGATGGGAGAAGAAAAGAGAGGCTTAGAAAAAGTACAGGGCTAGTAAAGCATATCACATATTAAGAGAATGATGACTAACCTAATTTGAGATTTAAAGGGATCTGATAGGAGATAAATTAAAAGTCAGTTGGGTCTATCCAAAAAGGATGACCCTATATGCCAGCCTCCAAAATTTAGACTTTTTTTTTTTTGGTCATATGTATTGAGTCATAGTTAGAGGTTTTAATTTGGGGACTAGTAGGATTATAGCTATGCTTATAAGGTAAATCCAGGGTAGTGTGTAGGATGGACATTAGAGAGAAAAGACAGAGGCTGAAGAGTTGAGTTGGAATGTTAATGTGATGATCTAGAATTAGAGGTAATGAAGGCCTTGAAGAACTGTTTTAACATTGTGTATGTATGTAGGTATGTGTATGTGTGTGTGTGTGTGTGTGTATTTTCCCCCCAAATATACTAAATAAAATTGGTATCAACATTTCTTATCAACATGATAGGGAAACAGCATTAAAGGAAATGATGTTACTTAAGGTACTTGAGGTTTGATGTTCACTCAAACACTTTTGAGTATTTATTTCTGCATTAAAGGTCTTGCATTTCATACATAAAGGTGAAAAAAGAGGAAGGCAAGATGTCAAGAGAAAAAAATGTGGCATATGGCCTGACCCAGTTTATTTGTTGAGAACTTTGTGGAAGCAGGATCAGTAGGATGTGCTGCGATGTATCCTGGCAGTGGAGAGGAAAGTTAATAATAACCATAGCCACGGGATGAACAGTGGCTGCTCACTGAGTGTTGCTAAGGGCCATCAAGAAGTGAATGAAAAGAATTATCCTTTTGTTCCCTTTATGGAGATGCTGACAAATGAACTGAATTTAACTCAATGAACCACAAAGCCCAAGGGTAACTGTTTTCCTTTGTGGTTTGCTTATTGAAAGTCACTGCTGAGCTGATATGGGTGTTGGGGACAGTGTCTTTGACCTTGGAGTTCTTAAAACCATCCTCAGACTCAGTGAAGAGTTGGTAAGGTTTTAGGAATGTCCTAGCAAAAGCACTCTGGATTCTGTAGGCAAGTGGGATAATTCCTGAAGTATTATTTTTAAAATTGTGTGAAATAGTGGAAATACACTCTTTGGAGTCAGACAGATGAGGGTTTGAGTGCCATTTCTACCACTTGGTGACCCTGAGAATATCAGTCTCCTTAAGCCTTAGGCAAAATGGGGATAATGATCGATTCTGTGAAAATGTTAATAAAATATTATATGGAAAAATAATACATTTGAATTTATAGATAAGACTTAATAGATAAATGTGACGGCCCTCCCATACTTAAGGTCACTAAAAATATTAATTAAGAGTATGTTGAATAGAAGAATTTGGAAAAGAAAATCAATCTAGAGAGAATGGGAGAGATTTCCTTAAGAAACAAAATATAAAATTTTATTAGGACTATTTGATTTGCTTAATTGCAACTCTATCAAAAGCCATTTTCTGGTTTTTACACGAATCTTCAAATATTTCTAATCAGCAGTTTTTCTCTTAACTGCCACTCAGTTTTTAGTTGGATGATGCAGAGATGTAGGTGTTTCGAGTAACTAATACAATTCCCTTCTAGGGTATGTTGCAGGGTGCCTTAACTTACTGTGTATACAAGGTAAATAACTCCTAATATGAGACAACAAACAAAATACATGTCTAATCAATTCAGAAAAATGTTTAGGAAGCTCCATAAACATGTTTTCATAAACGCATGCTGGCAGCCAACTTGCCTGGCTTTCAGAGTTGCTATAACAACCAGCAGTCCTCTCAGCAGCCTTGGCACTCTGCATTCTTACATCTTCTAATAAGAAATATCATCATCTTGTCTGGGCTCATTAGCTCAATTATTTAAAGCATGGTACTAGTAACGCCAAGGTAGAGGGTTCAAAAGTATGCATTAGCAAGAAAATTCTCTCCATGTGCCCTTTGCCAAGGCGACTTGTTCATTCATTCATTCATTTAAAAATATTTATTGAATGTCTGCCATGTGCCAGGTTCTGTTCTAGGAGCTAGAAATAAATCAGTAAAATTTTAAATATATATATATTATATATAACATGTATATAAACCAACAAAACAACAACAACAAAAAACCAACAAAAAAAAAACCAAAAATAATTAAGATGCCAGTTTTAGTGATGTCTATAGTCTGGTTTGAGGGGCAAGGAGGGAGACAGATGCTGACTAAGCAACAAATTAATATACATGTAGAAATACATGTAGAGTGAGAACAATGAAGACAAAGCAGGGAAAAGGAACAGGTGCTATGTTAGGGTGAGGAGAAAGTGCCTCTTGATATGGTGACATTAGAGCAGAGATTTCGATGAATTGAATAAGAAAAGCTGTAGATAAGTCATGGAAGAATGTTTTAAACAGAAGGTTAGCAGGGCACAAGCTCTGAGGTGAGAGCGTGCTTGGCCAGATCAGGACCAGCCAGGAGACCTGTATGACTGGGGTATTAGTCAGGGTTCTCTAAAGGGACAGAACTAAGTGGATAGATGAATATATGAACGGGAGTTTATTAAGGAGTATTGACTCACAAGATCATAAGGTGAAGTCCCACAATAGGCCACCTGCAAGCTGAGGAGCCAGGAAACCAGTCCAAGTCCCCAAACCTCAAAAGTAGGAAGGCCGATAGTGCAGCCTTCAGTCTGTGGCCTAAGGCCCAAGAGCCCCTGGCAAATCACTGGTATAAGTGCAAGAGTCCAAAAGCTGAAGAATCTGGAGTCTGATGTATGAGGGCAGGAAGCATAGTACAGGAGAAAGATGGAGGCCAGAAGACTCAGCCAGTCTAGTCCTTCCACGTTCCCCTGCCTGCTTTTATCCTAGCCATACTGGAAGTTGATTAGATGGTGCCCACCCAGATTGAGGGTGGGTCTGCCTCTCCCAACCCACTGACTCAGATGTTAATCTCCTTTGGCAACACCCTCACAAACACCCAGGAAGAATACATTGCATCCTTCAACCCAATGAAGTTGACACTCAATTGTAACCATCACAATTGGAGTGGAGTGCTCAAGGCAAGAACGGAAGGTGATGAAATCAGACAGGAAGAGATGATCTGTCCATGCAGGGTCTTGGACACCACTGTAAGGGATTTTAGATTTTATTCTGAGTGAGACAGGAAAACAATGCAGAGTTCTGAGTAAAGGGGTAATATAATCTGACGTCTACTTGAAGAAAAATTGCTTTGGATCCAGAGACTGTAGGGGCTCAAGAAGGAAAGGGGATCTGTTAGGAGGTTATTGCAATTAAACAGAAGAGAGGTGACGACAGCTTAGAGCAGGTGCCAAGGGTTTAAGAAATAATCAGACTCAGGATGTTTTTAGAGGTAGAGCCAGTGGGATTTGCTGATGAAATAAATGTGAAGTTTTTCTCTTGAGCACTAGAAAAATGAAGATAGCACTTCCACCCTGGGGAAGACTGAAAAATGAAAGCATGCACAAACATATTTGTGTGCGTGTGTGTGTGTGTGTTTGTGTGTATGTGTGTATGTGTGTAAGGGAGAAGGAGTTGTGGACACCTTAATGTTGAGATTTCTGTGAGACATCTAAGTGGATACTTTCATCTAGGCAACTAAATGTAAACAATAAAGTCTCTTTATAGATTTCAGAGTTCAGGAGAGATGTCTGGGCTAAAGACACAACTGTGAGAGTCATCAGTTTATAGATGTAATGTAAGCCACAGGTCTGAATTAGGACACCTAGGAAGTAAAAATGATAAAGAATAGAACACAAAGAACTGAGCCTTTGCGTAATACAATGTTAGACTTGGGAAAGATCAGGGAGGAGCATCCAAAAGGAGAGAGAATGAGGAGGAATGGCCGGCAAGGTGGAAGAACCAAGAGATAATGGGGTATTGGAAGAAAATTAATTCAATATGAAGGAATTTATCAGTTAAGTCAAATGCTGATGATAGGTCATATAAAACGAGGGCTGAGAATTGACAAATTCGGCAATGGGGAAGTCACTGATGACTGTGGTTAGATCACTTTTGGTAGGGTGGAAAAGAGAAAACATTTCCTGTTAAAGAGAGAATAGAGGGGAAGATGGTGATTACAAGATCTTTTGAGAGGTTCTGCTATAAAGTGAGCTGAAAAATTGGACAGTAACTGGGGGTAATGTAGGGTAAACAGAATTTTAAAAATTCAAATGAGGACTTATTGTGACATGTTTGCATGCTGATGAGGATAATCAACAGAGAGGGGAAAATTGATGATGTGAGTGAGAGCAGGGTTAGTGAAGCCTTTGAGTAGGCAAGAGGGGCCACATAGTTTAAATGTGGGAAATTTCATTCAGTCATTCCAAAAAGTTAAGCAAACATCTACCATGTGCCAAATACACAGCTAAGTACTGGGAACACAGAAATGAATAAAACATGGTTCCCATTATCAAAGAAGTCATTTCTTTGAGAGGGAGAATAAGCATTTTCTCTAATTAATAATTCACGTTCAATGCAGTGATGGTAATGTCAGAGAAATGTATCCAGGGCTCTTTTCTGGGCTCTTTTCATTACAGCATACTGAATCTTGGGCTGCCATGTCATTAGAAGCCGAGATTCAAGACCTTCATTTCCATCATGCATTGACATGTTCTGGGCTATACTACTGATGAGACTGATTCAGGCAAGAGTTCTGGGCATGAATCGGTGCTGTGGCTGCACAGATAAAGTCGAGGTGACAGATTTGAGAACTGTGTGCTAGGTAAATCAGCAATCCTGGTGACTGGTTGACTTGAAGTAAGGTAAAGAAGAGGGAGGCTCAAGGATAACTCCTAGGTTTCCCATATTTAGTTTTCTCCTGGAGGCAAGGATGCTGATAAACAGATTCCTAACAGATAGCGTGGGTGGATAAGAAGAAGAATCCAGGCCCTTTTCTTAAAAAAAAAATTAAGGTCTGATAAGTACCTGATACTTTCAAAAATATTTGAAAGCAGCCAGATATTTCTGTCTATAAAAAGAAAAAAAAATAGACCTGATCTCTATAGGATGTCACAAACGCTCAAAAAAATAAAAGATAGGAAAGACTAATAATACAATTCTAGAACACTTTTTGATACTACCTAAGAGACTTAAGAAAAAAAACCAAACCCCCAAAACCCAGAGTTCTTGGTATGATGTATTTGTTTTTCCATAGAATGGTTTGAGAAATTCAGTGAAAATTAATTGGAACATGCGGTTGTCATTCACATGGTTCCAGACTTTATGGGCTTAATAAAAACATGAATAGTTTTTGGAGTTTTGGGAGAAGCGAACATGGCTGGTCTAGGTATCTGCTTTTAGGTTAACTCCTCTATGCAGGAAGTTTCACAGTGTCATACGGTGCTTTTCAATTTTTCCCACTCAAATGCTCCCACTATCAGAGGGATGAAAATGAGCTTCCCTGGATGGCAGAGGAAGAAAGGGGGTAGGGTAGTCTGAGGGTGTAACTTGAAGTTTCAAGTTGCAAACATAAAGTTTCTTTTAAGTCTAGTATTTCAATTTAACAGTTTAGCAAATTTTGTGTGCAATTCTGTAAAATATCCATTTCTTTCATATAGAAATAATAGAGTCTCCCCCTCCCCCCACCTTACCCTGCTCTGAATCACTGAGTAAAACCTATGCATGGGGAAGATATGTCATGTTTTATCTCATGACTTCGATTGCATCCTTGTATCCTGTCACAAAGCAGGGGAAGGGGAAAGACACAGAACCAAGTTTCAGGAGGGCTGGACTCTTCTATGCCAGTTCTACATTTATTTTTTAATTTTCTTTGCACCCTACTTATTTCCAAGAGGAGTTTTGGAGTTGCTGTAAGACTTTTAGAAAATATAAATGATCTGTGCCTTGATTTCCTTATTTCTAAAAACAAAGAAGTTGCTCTATATGATCTCTATATTCCCTTCTTATAGATTAAGAGTCTACCCACTTTTGGTCCAAGCAAAATATTAACAGGGCTAGTGGATGGTGGCACCAAATGTATACTGGTAATTGATCAATTAACATTTTGGAAAAAATAGAATATTCAGCTAAGATTTGAGTCATGATGGAAACCTTGAATTTAAAAAAAACTAACCTCGGGAGATTATTAGAACTTAGAATCCACATATTTGACATGTGCTGTAAAAAGACGTTATTTCTTGAGAAGTAGAATTGCAACTTTCTGCTGAAAAAATACCAATCCTCCAAGGCATCCTCAGTAAGCCCACAGGCAAACTCCCACCTCAGCAGACTGAATAATTTGCCCATAAAATATCACGTTGAATTTGGGAGGCTGAATATGGTGGGAAAAGTTTCATGTAGGAGAGGACCTGCCCTGGAGATGCTCGCTGAGGTGGCAAAGGCAATCAGACTCTCACAGTAGTCCTCCGTTTAACAACATCCCTTTCTCAGGTACTTCTCTCATCTGCCCGATTACTTTTTTTTAAAGCCTGACAGGAATGGTGCTTCCAGATTCTGAGATGGTAACAATGATCTAAATAGACTGTCATCATTTATCAGCATTCACAAAGAGAAAACAGCTATGAATTTCCAGTGGGAAAAAAACTTTAGAATCAAAAAGGCAAAAGGTACATAATGCTGTATCCAGTGAAAGCTTATAAAAGTGTAGTGTTCCCTTTAAACACAACACATCTCC
This sequence comes from Pongo abelii, assembly GCF_028885655.2. Classification (NCBI taxonomy): domain Eukaryota; kingdom Metazoa; phylum Chordata; class Mammalia; order Primates; family Hominidae; genus Pongo; species Pongo abelii. The sequence continues at coordinate 97,688,423 of NC_071995.2, forward strand.
CTGAAAGGGTTGCCTCCAGTAAGGAATTGTTTTCCTCTGTGAAGGAAATCACTGGCAATACCAAATCTATAAGGAGTGCCTTCGAAACTTGGCTGCACAAAGGGCCATGTAGTTTTGGGAAAACTCAGCCTGTTTTCTTCGTCTCTAGACATTTTTTAGACTTGATAATCCCTCACATGGGTGTTGGGGTGTCTTCAAGGTCTCCAACTCCGTGCTGTACTTCGATCAGCAAATGCTTGGGGAGAATTTCTGTTTTGATCGCATCTGCCATTTGCCTCCACAAATTAGACTTTTTTTTTTAATAAAATGGAATCCTTTTTTGCTGAGACAAGGATGAACACAATTTATTTTGAAAAGATACATAAAATGTATTATAAAAGACACAATGTGCAAAGCAGAAATTGAAAACTAAAAACGAACATCACCTACACAGAAAATTCTAAGTTCTTAAACCAGTTGGTTGAACGACCTTGGGCAAGTTGTTTAACCTCTTTGAATCAATTTCTTCTTTATCTGTAAAATAAATACTTATAATCATTTCAAGAAAGTTTATTGACTAGAATCCCAGGAGCCATTCAAACAGATTCAGATTAGCCCTCAGTGTGGCTAATGGCTTCATCTCAATTCTAAGCGCGGCACATACTTTCTTGAAAGTATTGTTAAGTATTTATTTTATAGATGAAAATTGGTTAAAAACTACACAGTAGCTGCATACTGTAATGGATTCTGAAAAGGCCTAGTTCAAACTCTGACCTTCTATAAATAACATTGTGGCCTGCCATATGAAAAGACAGTATTGCTAGTGTCCTGTCTTGGCTGCATGGTTGATGAAATTAGGACACGGACCATGAATGAATTGCCTGATTCTGAGTCAGACTATCAGGCAGTACAGAAGGACGCCTTCCTCTAAGAGTTCATTATTTCCTATTAGAATGCTGTGTGTGCTGCACATAGAATTGAGGTGGAGCCCTTAGCCACACTGATGGCTAATTTGAACCTGTTTGAATGGCTCCAGGGATTCCAGTCAATAAACAGAAACTTGTCTGTTCATCTGTACATTCCTCTCAAATTGGTTGAAATAAATCCTCAGCACTTGATGTTTCTGACATGGTTCTCAGATACTCAGCACCAGCCTGTGGTATAGCATTATAAGAAATTTTCCAGTCTGTTGAGTAGAAGTAATCCAATCCTGCCACTGTTTGTGGTAGAAAGGAGAGAGAATATAGAGATGAGATCCAAGAAAACAAGAAAAGTTCTGAGGCCTAGAAGAAGTGGAATTCTGTGGCAAAAAGTCTGGAGAAACTGAATTTGAGTTTATGGAAAAAGCCAAAAGACAGAACATCCTGGAGAATAGAGCCACTCTTTGACTGGAAGCTTGGAGGATGATTATGAGTAGAATGGCCTATGTCTAATTCTACATGCAGGAGGATGGAGCAGGTGGGGCTGTTTCAGGGCCAGGAAAGGGGTCTCCCTTCTACTGGACTGGGATGAAGCAAGAGCCAAGGAACAAACTGAGTTGCAGTAGCAGATAGACGAGGTCCAGTCTGAGGGTAAAGCATGGTGTCCAAGTAGCATTCAGCAATGGCAGAACATAAAGTAGATAGTTCCAACTGGTAGCCCAAGATAAAGAAGCATTCAAATGTATGCCTGTGGATGGTGTTCCCTTTCCACAAGGCACAGAGGATTCTGGGTCAGGCATCACTCACAGTTCCAGAGAGAAGGGTATACATCTGCCAATGCATAGCAGGTCTCAGTTATTCAGCCCAAAGCAAACCATTGGCTAAAACCTTTGATAAAAAGAAATGTGACATGTAGCATGGAGGGTGGGGCAAGACTGAGGCTCAGGAATGAGACAGGACCTGTCAGAATTACCAGAAGTGAGGCAGCACCACAAGACTAGATCAGCGGCAAGAGTTATTTGAGGCGCAGTCACAAAAGGTGAGTTAGAATTTAAATACATGCCACTTTGGGTTTGGTTTGGTCTTAAGTGTGTGGGCCAAGGCTCAGTCTTGAGGTAGAGCATGATCTCATTTGTGGTAAGTTGAGAGTATGCTGAAATTCAGAATGAAAATGGAGAGCAGAGATCCTCCACCTTGCTGTCAGTCTAGACAGAGACTGAAAAACTGGGTTAAAACTTTAGAGTCTTTATAACTTGGATATGGAGATAAACAAGGTAATACTACCTGGATAAATAGGGGAAGAAGCTATCAAAATGGTATTGATCTTTCCATTTAAGACTATCTATTACCATTCATCTCTTCAACGTTTGAAAAGATGTTCAGTATAACATTGGGATTTTAAGTGATGATTGTATCAAAAAAATGAAAAGTTTAAAACATTTTAAACTTACCAGTGCACAAGAACGGGATGAGTGCTTATCCAGTATTTCTTCCTGTATTTATTATTTGAGTAAATCATGAGTAATAGGTTGGTCCCTTATTTAAAATTTTAGTTATGGTCAATTTTAAGAGGAACACAATAATCTTTTTTTTGTCTTCTGTACAGTTATATCAATTTTAGCAGTTTGGTGTCTAGTTTTACCAATGCTATTTTATGATCTTTGCCATTTGCCATGGTACAATGTGTTTAAATGGCACATCAAGGTATACTGATGGTTGCCATTTGCTTAATAACTTAAAAGTAATCTTCAGCAATTTCTTCCACTTTTATTTCTTAACATATGATTTTGTTTTGTGAAACATGAAAGATGAGTCTTATATTTAGGAACCATTTGGTTGGGAAGCTGGGAGAGTAAAATTTAATTGATTTTTTTTCTTCTGCAGCTCTTGAAGAAATAGCATGTGAATCCAGATTAGGTGGCATCATGCATATTTTTGTAAAAGGAATTTTTACTTGCTTAGGCTGAATTCATCCTTATAAGCCTCCCTCAGCCATCCTTAATTCCTCCCTTTCTCTCACTCCTGAAGTCAAGGATTACTATGTTTTATTCCTTTTTCTGCTGCAATATCCCGGACTCTTCTCTGTCCATCACTATAGCCACATCAGCTAATAAGCTCCTCTTCTGTGTCCTTTTTCCCTCTCTACTCATCCTTTATAGTGCCATCAAAGTCAGATTATTAATAAACAAATCCTGACATGTCAGTGTGCTACTCCCCACATTTTGAACGGATTAAGTTCAAATGCCTCACAGGATGGCATTTGAGGTGTTGGTCCTAATTTATCTTTCTAACCTTGTTTCTTGCCTCTTTCTTCCATTCCTCACATGCAAACACCGAACTCCAGTAACACCCCTTTGTCTTCTCAACATACTCCGCACTATTGTGTCTTCATGCCCCTTGGTACATGCTATTTCCTCTGCCCAGATATTCTTCCTGGGTTTCTGTACCTGTTGACCCCTTCAACTCATCCTTTAAGGACTGCTTCAAAGACCACTTCTGTGACATCATCCCTGATTCCCACAGAGTTAAACAAGACTTCTCTGACATGTCACAGCATCTGAAATACATCTGTGCTGGAAACTTCTAACTATATTGCCTTGTAATGATTTTTTAGTGAACCTCTCTCTTCCACTTGGTCTGTAGCTCCAGAAAACCAGTGGCCGCTTGTTGCTTACTCATCTTTGCTTTATTCTTCCTCCTGCCTGTCCACCTGCTCTCCCAACACCCAGGGGCCAGGACAGTCCCTTGCACACAATGAACACCCAACAAACACTTGGTTTAAGCAATGAATTATTATCTTGCACAAGATTTCATGAGTCTCTTTAGTTTTGCTTTCTTAACTTAATGCTTATTAAGATAAATTTTCACTTTCAGTTCTTCCTGTTTGATTCCAGTTCTTAGTCATGTCTTCCCCTCAGCACAAAACTGATTGAGCAATATATGCTGAGGCCTCACTCTTCAAATTTCATGACAAAGTCTGAGGGTCCCAGGACTTTGGCCAAGCACAAATATTAAGTGTCTGGGAGGCATCAACTAAATTATCTGCCAGTGAAAACGCTCTGTCTTCTTTGTCTCAGTTGTTTATGCAGAACAACCGTTCCTGTAAAGCTATTTTTCCTAATTTTTAGCTTAAACTTTTCATTAGATACAGGCCATTTCTCCCTGTCTCCTCCTATCTCCCCATCTTCTGAGACTGTAAATTATCCTGTAACTTCATTTATAATGGGAACATATTTATTTTCTGGGATGATGGCTCCCCTGAGCCTTTCTTTTTCTTAGCTACATAAAGTTAACTTCCTCTGTGGCAAATTAAGGACAGATTACAAGCAGCCTGGGAACCAGGCTCCGTCACCACAGGGGGCCGCCTACTCAGCCTCCTTCTGTTCAGCCATCAGAAAGATGCAGCTGCTAAGCCAGCCGGGTGCCGGGCTGCTCTCCCCCTGCCTCTCCTGATCCCTCGGAGGGAGTTGAGAAGTCCCTTTCTCCATCAGTCTCTGGTTGGTGTCTGATGCTCTGTTTTCTAGCCTCTCTTCTTCTGCTCCTCCCCTCCCCCAGCTGCCTACCAACTCCTTCCCACCCCCAGGCCAGCAGTGACTGCCTCCAAGACTCCCCCTCCTTCCAGCACCGCCTCATGGTTTCCATGGCAACAGAAAATGTTGGTGGGAAGCAAAAATGCTGAACTGCAACTAGTGTTGGGGCTGGGAGGAGGAGGTGAAATGTGGGCCTCTCTGGAGGCTGTAGAAAGGTGGGGAGAAAGAAGCCAGGTGAGAAGCCCTGAGAAGAAAGGACCACGAGGCTCGAGAGGAAGGTGCATTGGCAAGCGGGGATCACTTTGATCAGAAAAATCAGCTAGGAGGAAGAAATAGGAAAGAGTTATAAAAAGTAATAGAGAATCCTGGGCCGGGCGAAGTGGCTCACACCTGTAATTCCAGAACTTTGGGAGGCTGAGATGAGAGGACTGCTTGAGCCCAGGAGTTTGAGACCAGCTTAGGCAACATAGCGAGACCCTGTCCCCTCCCCCCCCCAAAAAAAGTAATGAAGAATCCTATATACAGTGGTTGATTGAGGGATTACGTTAGGTATAAAACTGGGAATAGGTGACTTTATATTGAAGGTGAGTAGTGAAAGTCAACAAACATAGTAGCCAAAAAAAGGGGGGCTTGAGAGTTTAACAATAATATACTTACATGAAAAACAAAAGTAATATTAACAGACCTGGGCTTGTAAATTAACTATTGTCCTTACTTATCAGCCAAGTGTTACTTATCTTCTCTGAGCCTTAGTCTTCTCTTTGCTTGTCTATTAATATAGTGTTATTAATATCCACCTCAAAAAGTTGTTATGAGGATCAAGTTTAAATAAAGCACATAAAGTGGCCACTCATATAGTAGGTAAGGTAGCAGTTTTTCTTTTAACCATTGTATGAGGTTGAGGGATAGTACTTCAAATGGGTCTTGGAGCTGGAAACTTAAAATTCATTGAAAACTGTGCGTTGTCATATATTTGATTTTTGTATTTATTTCAATTTTCCATATCTCTTAAGTATACGGCAACATGGTTTTTTTTTCTTTTTCTTCTTTTTCTTTCTTTCTTTTTTTTTTGAGACAGAGTATTGCTCTGTCACCCAGTCTGGAGTGCAGTGGTGCGATCTCAGCTCACTGCAACCTCTGCCTCCCAGGTTCAAGCAATTCTTCTGCCTCAGCCTCCAAAGTAGCTGGGATTACAGGAACATGCCACCACGCCCAGCTAATTTTTTGTATTTTTAGTAGAGACAGGGTTTCACCATGTTGGCCAGGCTGGTCTCAAACTCCTGACCTCAGGTGATCCGCCTGCCTCGGCCTCCCAAAATGCTGGGATTACAGGCGTGAGCCACCACGCCCAGCCAGCATCATGTGAATACGTCCCTAAGTACATAGTACCATGACAATATTTAGTCTTAACCCCTTCATAAAAAATAAGAAGAACCATCCTTTCCTTTTAAATAACCTCCCTGCCTGTGCTTTTCAAGAAGCCTGTGGTGTTGACTCATTCTCTCTCCTTTACAGCCACAATATTGTTGGCATCATAACTTCTCATTTCTTTTCTCTCTCTTCAGTGAAAGGGGTTGCTGCAGAAATTATGTTCTAAACCCGCAATCATGTTTATAATGGTCCACGAATATTTTTTGACTGAATGTCTGTGTCATCACTTCCTTCAGAAGTCCAAGGCAAGAAAAGCTAAGAAGTTGTGGCCCAACTAGAGATGCCCATAAGCCTATTTACTCCAGGCTGTCTCCTTGCAATCTCAGAAGATGTCAAGTTACTGCAGAGGCTCTACTTCATGCCCCCTTTTCCTGAAATTGGGACAATAATAGCAACGATGATAACTAGCGCCTGAACTTGTTGTTCCAAGTGTCTGACATGAATGGAATCATATAAACCTCACCTCAACCCGATGGAATTAGCATGTTGTCACCATGACGGTTTCCACATGTGGAAACTGAAGCACAGAGACATTAAGTAATTTTCTAAGGTAATATACCTCGTAAGTGTCAGGGCTGGAATTTGAATCTAGGCAGAATCTACCTTCTTAATCATCCCACTGTGCTACCCTCTAGGGAAGAAATATCTGGAACTGTGGCTTGATGATATTACTACTGCTTTTCATAGACAACTATTCTTTTCCTCACTTGGTATCATCTAATGAATAAAGAAGGAACGTGTTACTGTACTTCTATTTCAAGATGTGTACTGAGCCCATTGGTTTATCTTTTTTCTCCTCTTAGATCCCAGTAAAAAAAGCTAGAAAAAGAATTCATGATCTCACAATAATGAGGGTAATTGGAGAAAAGCTATATGGATCTGGGAGATTTCAATAAATTTCCAGAAGTCAGAAAGAGCGTGGAAAGACGATGCAGTGGGGCAGAGGTAGCTTTGGGCTAGTGTGTTTGCAGAGGGTCCTGAATCAAAAAAAGAGCCCAAGTTGCCCATCAGAACCTCGGAAGTTTCAGTCTGAGAGAATGGAGATGGGATGGAGGAGGAGATAGAGAAGTGGGTAGAAAATGAGGATGAATTTAAAGGTCTGTGTATCGAACAGATGCCCATCTGCCTGTAACACACATATCCCCACCCCAATCTCTCTTTCTCTCTCTGTTTCTCTCTGTCTCTATCCCTTTCTCTCTCTCTCTCTCTCTCTCTCTCTCTCTCTCACACACACACACACACACACACACACACACACACACACACCAGGCATTTACCCTCCATTCTCAGGTCAAAAAGGAAGTAAGGCTAACTCTCTAAAGACATTTTAAAAAGCCTTTCTGGGGAGAGCTGGAGCAACTAGTACAGTGGTGTCTGGGACACCCTGATCATTATAGGGACATCCTGCTCACCACAACACGAAGCCTGGGAATTAAAAAAAAAAATACACACAGAATTTCCAGTTTGCTTTTCCATTGCCTCTTCCTGAAATATGAACAGAAAATCACAAACTACAGTCATTAGAGGATAGCTTTTAGCACGACCGGCAAAGATCAAATGGGAAATAATGCACAGCAGAAAAACTAACTCAAAAGACAATTCCAATAATCTCAATATAAAAATAACTAACCTCTAACTGGTGTTTCTAACAGGTTCAAAACAATACATCAGAGGAAAAAGAAAAGGGTGCCAAAAAAGGAATAGAGAAAAAGAGCCTTGAGAAATTGAAAATATTATTGCCAAAATTTTAAAAATCTATTCAAACATTGAAAGCAATCTCCTAGAGTGTAAGATGAAAATACAAAGAGTTGGTAAATGTGAGCACAAGGATAAAAGACATGGAGGAATGATGGAAGAAATCCAACACCTGGCTAGGAAGATTTCACAAAAAAGGCAACTGAAACGAAGAGATAGATAGAAATGATCAAAGAAATAATAGAAGGGAATTTCCCAAAATGTACCTTTATATTTAAAGTGCCTAACAAGTGTGGAACAGGATGAAAAAGACACCCACTCAGTCACATCTTAGTGACACATCAGGACACTGAGGATAAAGAGAAGATCCTGAAACTTCCAGAGAGGGAGAAAGGTCACCGATAAAAGAAACAACGTCAGACTCCTCATCAAACACATCAAACACTGTAAGACAAGGGAGCATTGTCTTCCATACTCAGAAAAATTACATCCAGCCTTGAATGACAAACTAAGCCACGCTATTAATCAACCACAGGGGCAGAATATGGGCATTTTTAGATTCACAAAGTGTTAGAAATTAATCTCTCATGTATTTCTCAGCTGTTTCTTTTATAAACAGTTATTTGAATGTGTGCTCTGGCAATATGAAAAATGACACAGGGAGAAAAGCATCCAAGAAACAGTGGATTCAATAGACGACTGCAATGAAGAGAGTCCCAAAATGATGAATGTGTGGCAGTCTCAGAGAACAGGTCCAGCTTCGGACAGGAAGACTAAGGAGATGGGTCCCAGGAAAAATGTAGATCAGAAAAATAGATAGTATGATGAAGACTATGAAAATCTTAAGGATAAAGTAAAGATAGGAAATGCAAGATGAAGGAAAAGTAATCAGAGATGACAGGAAAGATTAAACAAGGTTAAAGATTAAACAAGATTAAAAAAGGTAAGTTCTAGGATAACTCTAATGTTCCCAGTAACTGTGCAAATGGGTGTAACCATCATTATCACGGGTGCCCTGCCTCTCAGGACCCAGGTATGGAGTTTTCATCCTTGATACAGCTTCCCACACCCCACGAGTTGGCATGGAAGCAGAGAAATACTTTAAGGTCCCAATGCAAGCTTGGATGCTGAGGACTTCAGCAGGGACCACCATACAGTACAGATTTCCCTGTGTGCCTGGCAGCACTAGGGTCTGTAGTATTATGGGGTGACAACAGGAGAAGGCAATCCAGATAGCAATGGAATTTCATGCTGGCTCTGCCATGGAGTAAAAACTAAGTTGACTTGAAACACGCACACAAAAAAATGATATTTTGTCGCACTTGAGTTTGTGGGCTAAGATTCAGTTTGCAACTGTAGTGTGGGTAGAGGAATTAGGAGAGAGAAGAGATGAGAGTATTGACAATGTAAATCCTCATCTCTCACATCAGAATGTCAGTAAATAATATCTAAAGTTGACAAAGGCAAAATTAAGGGCATTTGCATGTTACATGGAGATAAACACCAGAAGGACTAAGCACAGAAATATTGAAAGTATTTGCTTTTGGACAGTGGGGCTGGGAACAGGGAGAAGAATGCAGGAAATGGTTTGTATTAAAGTTTTATTTGTATATTTGTTTGAATGCTTGAAAATTATATATGTATTATTTCATTTTTTTTAAAGTGTGCTCCTTTCTGTCAATTTTACTCTCCTTGCTACAGTGTAGTTAAGTTGTCTTTGGTATCATTGTTCCTGTGTCTATGTAGACCACCTGTTTTGGAAGAAGGTGAGGTTATCAATCAAACAGCTAACCAGTCACAGGCATCTACTCATTCACTTGCTAAGCTCCTTCCTCATTCTCGTTTCCAAGAGTGCTTTCAAGGACACAAGAGAAGACCCTATTTAGTGCTGTCATTGTCTTGGTTGTGGGGTAACAGGAAGCAGAGAAGCCTTAATTTTTAGCATCTAGACTTCAGCTCCAAAGACTGCTATTGAAATGGGAAGCTCTGATTACAGCTTCTAAAGTGCACTGTTTTCTCTGTGCTCCAGAACTGTCTTCTGAATTAGTATCAATAAAACGCTTTCTAACAGGATCTCTGACACCAGAAGTCACCACTGATGCCAATGTAATTACCATCCCTGGACGCTAGGCCTTGTCAGGCAGCACATATAATCACCTACAACCAGGCGCCAATGATTACCCAGTCAGTCAACTGACATTGACTGCTCACTGGGAGGTTCTGCATGGGTAAGAGAGAGGAGAACTGCAACGTCCTTTCCTCAAAGTACTTCAAACTAAACAGGGCTGAGGGTGTGGAGGGGAAGGAAAGCAGAGATTCACACACATCAAAAGACAGAAATAAACAAACCTATCCATTCTCAGTTACACAGAGAGGGCTGTGGAGATCTGAGTTGGAGCAGAATAAAAATGGACTTTTGCATTGCCTGGCCCCTGTTTCGTAAAAACCTCCTTGGTTTTATGTATTTCCTCTTTTCATTTTTTTTTAAATGGTGTTATGTATTTCCTCTTTTCATTTCTTCCCCTGCCCACTAACTGGGCTCAATTACTAAATACCCGCAGTGTGCCATGCTTTTTCTGTGCTTCCATACTAATTATATGCTGTTCCGCTTGCCTGAAAGCTGTTCCTATCACTCAGCCCTTTCAGCTTGCCAATTTTTCTAATCTATCAAGAGCTAGTGTAAACCTGACCTCTTCTGTGGAGCCTTGCCTGAGTCACTCCATTTTAATTCCAATCAGTTACAGTGCTGTGAGCTTTGTGAGAGGAGGGACAGAGTATATTATCATTTGAAAATAATTAAAATTGTTAATATATGTAAAACACTTAGAACACTGGTGCCTGAAATGTAAGCAAATGTGTTTATTATTATTATTATTAGCATCATTACTATGATCAATGTTTGTATTTAGAAGCCCCAGCATAACATCTGGCATATGAAAGTGGAAACTAAGCAAATGTTTCTTTGTTTGAATTCTTGGAACATTTCAGACAAACTGAGTTTTATTGATGAGAAGGTTGATGGGTTTTCTTGGCAGTGGTCATTATTCCAAGGTGAAAGTCAGGATTATTGCTTTAGCTATTGCAACTGAGAACACAGAATATCTTTTAAGAAGCAGAAGCTCTAACAGGTGAATAAATCATTTTGGAGGATAGGAGGATATTCCAGATGATATGAAACTATTGAAAACAGATTTGCTGTTGCTTTTCAGAAAATGTACTAGCCCTCAGGAAGATGGGCTTGTTTGGAGAGATACCTAATGTAACACAAATAACTTCATTTTCTTCAGCATTATCTGGAATAGATGGTTAATTAGTCTCAGACAGCTGTTTCCATGCTCACCCGCCTTTGCTGTCTGTGTGATGTGCACGTGTGTGCTGTCATCTGGCTGAGCCTATCTGGGCACAGTGATGGGTCATTAAGCTGTCTTCCCATATGGTGCATGTATAGTATCTGAAGCACAGTTTCAGGAGATAGGTAACACTTCCACTCAGAGAGGCATTACATGACTCCTAGGGTTGTCACTAGATCCGTAGCTCTTTTGCTCTTCAAACACTACATGCATTTTGACATCTCACCATCTTTGTTCATTGTTCCATTCAGTGTTATGTCCTTCACCCCGTTCTTTACTGCTTACATAAATCCACTCAAGCCCACTTCCTCCAGAGATTTCCCCATCACTCCAGCTCATAGCTATCTCTTCCATCTCCATCATAATCAGCTTGCTTTCTTCTTTCTTTCTCTCTTCCTTTCTCCCTTTCTTTCTTTTTCTTTCTCTGTCTTTTTTTTCTTTTTTTTCTCTCCCTCCCTCCCTCCCTCCCTCAACCTCTCTCTCTCTATTTTTCTGAAACAGAGTCTCACTCAGTTTGCCAGGCTAGAATGCAGCGATGTGCTCATAGTTCTCTGAAGCCTTGAACTCTTGAGCTTAAGCAATCCTTACGCCTCAGCCTCTCAAGCAGCTGGGACTATAGGCCACCATGCCCAGCTAATCAATCTTTCTTTCTTTCTTTCTTTTTCTTTCCTTCTTTCTTTCTTTTTCTTTCCTTCCTTCCTTCTCTTTCCTTCCTTCCTTCTCTTTCTTTCTTTTTTCTTTCTCTTTCCTTCCTTCCTTCTTTCTTCTCTTTCTCTCTCTCTCCTTCTCCCCTTCTCTCCTCTCTCTCTCTCCCTTCCCTCCCTCCTTCTCTCTCTCTCTTTCTCTCCCTTCCCTCCCTCCCTCCTTTCCTTCCTCCCTCCCTCCTCCCTTCCCTTTCCCTTTCCCTTCCCTTTCTCTTTCCCTTCCTTCTTTCTTTCCTCCTTTCTTTCCTTTCCTTCCTTTCCTTTCTTCCTTCCTCCCTTCCCTTCTCTTCTCTTCTCTTCTCTCTCTCTCTCTTTCTTTCTTTCAAGATAGGAGTCTCACTGTGTTGCTCAGACTGGTCTTCAACTCCTGGTCTCAGGCAATGCTTCTGATTCAGCCTTCTAAACTGCTGGGATTACAGGTGTGAGCCACTGTGCCCAGCCAGTTATAGATTTCTAACATTACTTTCTTCAATAGTTACATTTTATATTGTGAAAACACATTGTTGGCTTTTATTAACATTTCAATGTGATTTGCTATTTGCTGTTAAGTATGCTAGTCTTAGCTCCCTGAGTAGACTGTTGGATCTTTAAGCAGATGCTGTACTATGCCTCTTTGTAGTTTCTATCACATTTAGCACAGTTAGATGAGTATATAGGTACTCAATAGGTGTTCCCTTAGGAATGAATGGATAACCCTCCTGGGAATCCATTCAAAAGGATTCTCCTGAGAACTCCTTAACAAAGCCTTATCTACTTTCTACTTTAGACTGTCAACACATGCTAAAGGATAAAAGAAGCAGATTTGAAACACATAGATTTACATTTTAAAATGCTGTGGCATATTTGTTAATATACTTCACAGTCTGAATGCAAGTTTAGGTTAGTTACCCTCGAGGACAAAGCTACTAGACTCTCGAGGATTCAAATAGTCTCATAAAAATCATCACAATGTTATCACTGATAGTTAAGGGAACATTTTGTAATAAGTGGGTGTCTTTGAGCATGTTTCCTAGGGAAAGTGCTAAGTGCAATGTAGTCCATGGAAGTCCCACAGTACTCTGCGAACAACCTGCACTACTTCCTGGCCACTTCACCTGAATGGCTCAGTTCTTTGAGTGTCCATGTAGTCAACTAATCAGTCTGTGGTGAGTAACAGTAAATTAAGGTGCCTAACTTTCCAACATCCTTTAAAGTTATTTGATTTAAGGTCGCTGAGCTAGGTGGTTTATGGATATTTCAGTATTCCTGGAATAATTCATGTAAGCTTTTTCCTTGTATCCAATATATTACGAGGGTAAGAGCAATGAAGCCCTGTGCCAATTTCTCCATTTCACTGGCTAATCAGTAATTCTAACATTGTTTGCCAGCTACATGGAACAGGCACTCTTGTCACCATCATGATTCATTGCCTACTGAAAGCACAGAGCTGGCCTTAATCTAATTCTTAATAAAACCTTGTGAACTAGGTCTACTGTCTCAATTTGCACACGGAAAACAGATGTTCATGAAGGTTGAGGGACTGGCCCACGATCTCACACCAAGTAGGTAAAGAACCATGGAAGCAAGTCTGTGCCTCAAAGTGCAATTGTCTTTCTAATTCCTGTGGAGCATGACTGTCTTTTCCATGCTGAATCTAATGATTACAAATATCAAATGAGCCTTAAGCATGGCCCTGTAATCCTACTCCATTCTCCTAGTAAACTCTCCTTCCCACTCTATGAAACAACTTTTTAATATCTTCTCTATCCTTATATCTTCTACATCCTTACAGCATTATTCACTAGAAGACAGAAACCATCAGAAGAAACATATTTCCATATTCTCAATGCCTCATATACCAGTCATGATGGTACCCACTCTCTCTGTCTTCCCTCTTGTTATCACAGGAATGTCCCCATTAGCAACCAACTCTCCACTTGGCTCTGGATCCCAACCTCTCTCATCTTTATTCTTTTGATCCTTCTTTCTTTTCCAATATCAATACCTCTTTTTCTACCTGATCATTCCTTTCAGTAGCCAAACATGACTCCAGTCTCTCCTGTTTTAAAAAATTCTTCCCTTTGCCCCACAAGTCACCCTTTAGCTATTAGTGTATTTCTGTACTCCCATTATCAGAAAAACTTCTTTTGACAGTTGCCTACTACTTCTTCTATCCAATGCAATATGGCTTCCATGGCTCTTATTTCACAGAATGTGCTCTTGTTAAGTTCTCCAGGGGCCTCTGTGTTGCCAAATCCAGTGGCTACTTCTCTAGTCTAATTTCTTTTTTTTTTTTCACCTTCAACTTTTATTTTAAGTTCCAGGGTATATGTATAGGATGTGCAGGTTTGTTACATAGGTAAATGTATGTCTTGGTGGTTTGCTGCACAGATCAACCAATCACCCAGGTATTAAGCCCAGCATACCTTAACTATTCTTCCTGATGCTCTCCCTCCCCCAACCCCCACCCCTGATAGGCCCCAGTGTGTGTTGTTCCCCACCATGTGTCCATGTGTTCTTATCATTCAGCTCCCATTTATAAGTGAGAACGGACAGTGTTTGGTTTTCTGTTCCTGTGTTAGTTTGCTGAGGATATTGGCTTCCAGCTCAATCCACGTCCCTGCAGAGAACATGCTATTGTACCTTTTCATGGCTGCATAGTATTCTATGGACTATACATACCACATTTTCTTTTTCCAGTCTATCATTGATAGGCATTTGGGTTGATTCTCATTTGATCTCTCATCAGCATTCTACCTAACTGATAACTTTCCCATGGAGCAAGCTTTTCCCATGGAGCAAGCTTTTGGTAGCATTCTACCTAACTGATAACTTTCCCATGGAGCAAGCTTCCAAACACTTTGAGTTTGAGGGGTCAGTAGAATATATAGGAGGTAGAAAACTTTGCTTCTGTTGAGTATCGGTGAAGTAACCTAAGGTGAAAGTGCAGAGTGAGAAGAGAAGAGACTCAAGGGCTAAGCCTGAGGGTACAGGCAGAAGCAGGGAGGGCTACAAGGAAGACTGAAAAGGTAGGAGGAGATAACAGAGACAAGGTTAGAAGTCAAGGACAAAAAGAGTTGTCATAAAAAAAAAAGTGGTCAGAATCAAAGGCCAGAGAAAGATCAGGTAAATAGGGACTAGTAAAAGTATATTGTCTTTGGCAATTGAGAATTTATTGGTTGCCATTTATAAATAATTTCAGGATGATGACAGAGGCTGATGGTATTAAGGCCTGACTGTATTTTTCTGAAGAGCAAGCCAGCAAGTGTTGGCATTATTTTGGGAGGCTTGGTTATGAAGGGAAGAAGAGTAAATGGATAGTGTCTAGAGCAGAATAAGAATTGAGGAAGGTTTTGAAAAAAACATCAGGTTATATCTGAGTTTGCTCAGAGAGGGTAGAGAAGAAGGCTTCCCTAATATCACAGCATTATGCAAGAACTAAAAATAGAATCTATTTCTTCTGCCTCCAAGATAATTGAGATAATACATGTGTAAGAGTTTAAAAAACTATAAAGTACAATAAGAATTTGATATAGTGTTCTTCTTTCCACTATATTATAATTAATTACCAGGAAGTCAATGGATTGCATTTTTAACTATATAACATACCCTTTACCCCACTCCCTGCAACAAGAACCTCACTGCTATTTATTCAGCAGTTCTTAAATGATTGATTTGTTGTGGATGATCTTTTGCTTGCTTCCTTTTGAAACAGTGAGGGATTTCTGGATGTTTGCCAGCCTGAATATTCCTGTTTACTTGTCTTAGGCTAACAGATAACTGGATGGGTCATATTGTTATACAGGCCTGATGAATGCCAAATGTTCAGCTCTGTCTCTACAGGATTACACCTTTCTGAAAAAAGAAATGTGTAATATAACTTCTTTCAAATAAACTTGAGATACATTTGTTTCTAGGCCTCAAATTTCAAGATCTCCCTTAAAACTTTGGAAGGACAAGCCTAATTCTCTTTGCCAGGCATGAAACCAGACATCAGCTTATAAACTCAAGATGTTCCATAATTCTTTCAATATGAATTCTAATTATCTTTGCTCCCTCTAAGAGAAGGTAAAAGTATAACAATGTGAAATCTAATTCTATGGACTCAAGGGGCAGAAATCAGTGACCTGATATTCAGAGGCCTATATTAATTATCCATTTTATTTTTCTCACCTCTGTAATTCATAAGTAGAGTTGCAAGGGCTCTTGCTCTTCAGTACTACGTTAGATCATACACTCTCAAATGAATGGATAGTTCTCAATGCCTACGATGCACTTGATTCACACAGACTAGCCTAGGTTGTCTGAAATGAAGTCAGGGAGATGCATGCAATGACCTGTAAGGTGTTGTTTCTGTGTCTTTGTAGCCTGAGTCTTCTTGTGGATAAAAATCTATAGCCTTTTATTATGACAGCTCATTACACCACAGAAAAAAATTAAACTGAAAGACAGATCGTGTCTTCCATGATCACTGCTACTGTTTGATGTGGTGTCTCCTGCATGAATGAAATGACTGCCACTCAGAAGATCTCATGGTCTGAGAACAAACTTGACCTGTAAATTCATCTGTATTTTTACAACCCTGTGTATGGTGAGAAAGTTTCCTTAGTCTAGACTGGCTAATATCTGTATGAGGCCATTTTTTTCTTCTCTCTCACCTCTCTTGTTGCTACTGCTCTGAATCATCATCCACCCAAGATCAAGGAATGCTTATGCTACTTTTGTTTGTCCAGGGCTCAGATCTTTCTCAGCTCACTCAGATATGTTGCCCCAGTATCTCTTATTGAAAACTTTTCCCTATGGACTCAGATTGACCTGGGTTTAAATCTTGAGTGCTTTGGACCATATATTTAGTCTTTCTATAACTAAGTTTTGCCCTTGTAAAACTGGAATAATACTACATACTGTGTAACATTTGTGAGGGGGTAAAGATAATGTATGTGATAATCATATAACAAGTTCTTGATAAACAATAGTTATATTATTAAATTGGCTATATTTTTTTCTTTCTATAAAGCATTACTTGCCTAATCATCAATTTCCCTGGAGTGCTTCTATCAGGTAGTTATCAAGTGTAAGGATGGAACCCAAATAAATATTTCTTGTAAGCGTGATTTATTTAGGTACCAGAAGAGGCTGCAAAATAAAACGGAAAGAGTGTAGGGCTAGAAAGGTGACAAGTTCCTGGTTCTGGTGTTGCCAGTTCTCATATTAAATAGCAGTGTTATCTGTATATGATTACCCATCTATGAAAACCTCTAAGTTATTAGAAAGACTGAATTCATCATTGATGAAAGAGATCCTTCAGGCATCCGGAATCTTATGTAAACCTCACATAGACTGAGTTTAATTCAATTAAATAACTGTTTATTGAATGATCATTATGGACTGTGCTTGGCAATGTGAGGGATAATGAACAAAGGCTACACATATACACACATTTATTGAGAACTGTTATGAGTTGAATTGTGTCACCCCAAATTTATATGTTGGAGTTGTAGCCCCTAGTAGATATGTGGATATAGATACACACCCTAGTAGATATAGTAGGATGTGGCCTTATTTGGAGATAGGGTCTTTACAGATGTAATCAAGTTAAAATGAGGTCATTAGGGTGGGCCCTAATCAAATATGACTGGTGCATATTTGACATGCACAGAGGAAGAGATTTGAAACACAAGGAGAAGGTGACCAAGGAGATAGGTCCAGAATGGCTCCTTCCCTTATAGCCCTCAGAGGAACCAACCCTGCTGGCACTTTGGTCTCAGACTTCTGGCCTCCAGAACTGTGAGACAATAAATTTCTCTTGTTTCAGCCACCTAGTTTGTGGTTCTTTGTTGTGGCAGCCATAGCAAACTGATATGAAGACCTACTATGTGCTAGTAACTGGGAAACTAACACTGAACAGGGCACCGTTCTTTGTTTCAGGGGAAGAAGTTTGGAAAAGAAGCAGATACTTCAGTCCCGTGTAATAAGCCTGCTCCAAGAGAAGTATGTACAGGGTGCCATGGGAGGACAGTGAAGGACAGTTGAGCATTACCAAAGGCTTGTTTAAGGCTCCTCAGCAGGGACTTCTAAGCCAGGCCTTTGAAGTAAGAGTGCAAGAAGCAAGAGTTCTGGGCAGAAAACAGTGTTTATATGGGGCAGTGCATGCAAAGGCACGGATATCTGAGCAGGTGTGGCACTGTTGTAGAACTGTAAGTAATCCAACATGGCCAGAGCTTAAGAGCGGTGAAAGATAAGGCTGGAGAGGTGAGCAAGTTCCAGGTCAGTAGCAGAAGGCTCCCTGGAGCAAGGGGAGCACCTAGGACCTTGAGGTAGGTCTTCCGTGATTAGCAATCGTGAGGACATAAGCTACGTTAGGTAGGAGGGAAATTGTAAACAAAAGTGAAGGCGTATATTTATTTGGCAGTGAGCATTCTGGTCTGGTTAAAGCAGACATCCTCGAGAAGCAGAGCAAGCAAGTGAGAAGCTAAGAGGTAAGATAAAGTCCCTCAAAGGACCAGAAGTATGACAAACGGAATGCTTTGAGGGCAGGGCTAGTATCTTGTTTAGTGCTTGCAGTATAGCAGTGGCTCAAGAAACAATTGCTGAATAAGTGAAGGGAGAAGTAGTGAAATTCTGTCCTTTTACTCAATTGAGCAGGGACTTTTAGGTTACAAGAGGTTTGGTTTTGAAATCTAGGCTCTGCTGGCAATTTTTTTAACCTTGTTGAGTTTCATCCTCTTTATTTCTAATTGTGAGTATACTAATATTGACGGTATTGGTGAGAATTATATGGGATAATTTATATGGAACTATATAGAATTATGGGTATACTAATATTTAGCATGGGATAATTTATATGGAATTTTATAGAATGTATGGAACTATATAGAATCATATGAAACTATATAGAATTATGGATTACTAATACAGTATATGGTGATAAGTATATGGGATAATTTGTATGGAACTATATAGAACTTAAAAATTCCATTTGATCAATATTTATTAAGAAGCTACTATATGCCAAGCCCTGTGGTAGGCTTTAGGACTAGAAAGATGAACAAGACCCAATCTCTGCCTCTAAGGAATTTACTTTCTGTTAGGGGGATGGGGAAGCAGACATCTGAATAGATAAAAGAACTGTGATGCAATAGAATAAGGACTAGCATAGGGCCAAGAACAGAGCACCGTGGGTGCAAAGAGAAGGGACAGTTACGCCAGCCAGACGGCAGGATAGTGTTGGGGAATACTTCCTGGGGGAAGTGATGCTTAAGCTGATTCATGAACAATGATACACAATTAGGTGAAGAAGGAAGAAAAAGGAATTCCAAACAGAGGGAACAACAGGCTTCCTTTGCAGCTGTGTTTTTCTAGTTCCTGTGCCTGTGCAATTCCTTGCTGAAAATATACTCCAGTTGGTTTGGTTAAAGCAAAAACACCCTCCCTAGCTCTCGTCAGACTCCTGAAGGCTGGATCGTGCTCTGAACAGCCTCAGCTATTGGCTGGGTTCTCTTTAAACTAAACAGGCCTTCAGAAACCCTTCTTGTAGCCAACTGCCTGATCTCCTCACTCCCTTTCTCCTGCTTTCTTTCTTTTCTTCCTATCCTTCCTCGGTATCTGCTTTCTTCTTCCTCTCATTAAACATTTCCTATATCTACATGTGTAAACTATGGGCTGTGCCTGGAGATACAGGGGATAAAAGCATACATCTAACTCATGAGGAGCTCGAAATTGAAAGTAGGGTCAGCAAGCTATGGCCCATTGGCCAGATCCGCCTGTTTTTGTAAATAAAGTTTTATTGGAACATGCCCACGCCCATTCATCTATGTACTGGCTATGGCTGCTTTCATGCTACAATAGCTGAGTTGTGTAGTTGCAACAGAGACCATGTGGCTTGCAAAGCCTAAAATATTTACCATCTGGCCCTTACAGAAAAAGTTTGCTGGCCCCTGTTCTAGTGTTTATATATGGCAGAAGTAGTGGGGATAGATGGACAAGTAAAGAGGTAATGTACCCCTGTAAGATAAGTTTTTCAAAAGGGTACTATAGAAGGAGAGTTCCTAACCCATACTTGGAGGTTGAGAAAAGAACTGAGAGCTAAAAAAAAGTGACAAGTACGCTTAGAGCTAAAGGATAAAAAGGAGTTAAGAGGGAAAGGAAGATCATTCTTGGCAGAGACAGTAGCATGTGCAAAGCCAGGCAATGAAAGAAAAATATGCAGTTCTCTATTGCAAAAAGAGGAAGTGGTGAAAGATAAGGCAGGAAAATCAGTTTGGGCAAGGTCATTAAGGATCCTAAATATGAAAACCATATTAAGGATTTTAGAAATGCCCTATAATCTCTCCCATAGGTAACTGAGAACCTTTGAAGGATTTTAAGCAGAGTAGTGCTAAAGCAAATGTGTGCTCTAGAAAGATCACTCTGGCTGTAGGACAGTTAACATTTACTGGGCATTTATTCTATGCCAGGTCTGTGCTAAATGCTCTTTGCATTTGGAAATATCTATTGAGTAGCTGGACAGCATTGGGAACCAGGTAGAAAGAGGTGAAACATGGAGAATAGATACGGATCTATGAGAACCAGGGATCTCCCTAAGGGATGAAAAGGCGTAGAGCACCACCCTTATTTGGAGGCATGAGGAGAAGTAGAAGAACAGGGGTGATTGCAAAGGGGAGTATACTGTCATGGAACACAAACGGGGAGTAAATAACAAGGAGGAGTGGATAGTGAAAATCAGATATTGTAAAGAGAGCTAAGAGAAGAAAAGTGGAAAAACAAGCAGGGGGCAGGGAACTGGTAAGAAGCAGATCAGAGCTGACTTAAAAGAGCAATTTCAGCAGAAAAGTTGAGAAACAAGCTGGATTATAGGGTTAAGGAAGTGGTTGGAAGTGAGAAAATGGAGGTCACTGCCACTGAACGCTTGTTTGAGAGATTTGTCTTTTTAAAGAAGAGTAGAAATATGACTGTGGTTGGATTTCTTAAAATTAGGCTGTAATTCAGCAGCTTTGGTAACTTTTCTGATTCATGAGGTAAATTTCTCATCTCAAATACCTGGTCATTTGAAGTAATACTGGAGATCAAATTATGCAAATATGCTGCACGACTAAATTAAAGGCCTATTCATGTGAGCATTAGTTAGTAATGGGAGTTATATTATACACTGCATTATTAGAAAATGGGGCAGCATATTTTAATGCTTAAAAATTTAATCAGAGTAACTTCCAGAAGGAGGAAAAGGTTCCTTTTTAACACAAGATTTGAATCATGGCTATTTTTAAATTTTTTTTCTGAAAGCCATTCTTCTAAGATGGTCATCCCTGCACATGCCCTCATTTCTGACTTTCTGCTGCACAAGCAATCAGTATTTGTGCAAGGCTAATGGGATATACAAGAACAATTAGTAGCTCTGCCAGCACCAATATTGTACTGGCCTCTTTAAAGAGCTCAAAATATTAAATAACAATTGAAAAGAACATTTCTTCTAGACCCCTCATTAGATTGATTTTACAGATGACTAAACTGAATCATAGAGAAACAAGATAGTGGAAACGAGAAGTCTTACTTTCGTTCTGTCTCACACCACTGTAAGGCTGTGCCTATTATATTTGTAATTAAGCTGTTGTCCAGATAAACAGTAACTCCTGCTTGGCTTTGACTTTTAGATACCAACAGATATTTAAATGCCGGCAGTTGAAAAGGTTATTTTTTTTTTCTTTCAAAAGTAGGTTTGTAACTATTGGCCTAAATTATTTTAGAAAACTATAGCTGTACTTTCGACATAAGGCCACCCACCCAACTCTGAGCCTAGACTGTTTGAGAAATAAGAAGGTATAGGAAATTTGGCAGGTATTTTTCTCTTGTATCTTTAAATCTCAGTAAGTTCACAAAATTTTCCTAACCAATATTGGAACAAGAAATTATCACGGGGTGGGGGGGTGACTAATCTCACCTTTTAAGGACAATTAATTTTTCTACTTCACAAGTTTAACTTCTTATTTGGATCACAATATGCTACTAAGATACTTAAAAGGTCATTTTTTCAGGCCAACTGCAAATGATGTTTTCATTATAGAAAAGTTATGTAAAAGTGGAAAAGAGATGTAAGTCCATTAACGTGTAAAATGCACCACAGCAATGGGAAAAAAGTTTTAATTAAATACATATGAGCTCTATCATGCGCAAATGTTTTGTTGAAATGGATGACTCCAGGAGTTCTGTGGTTCCACTTCAGTGTCTAATAGGCACTACTCACTTTAACCTTCAGCAAGTCCTTTATGAATACTATCCACCCAAGTGTACAAAAATGCCAATTCATGTAGGGCTATCAATATTATTGTTATTTCTTATTCTGTAAAGGCTGCATTTTGAACATTTTAATAAGGGCCAAAGCATTCCAAGTCAATCTAGATGGCAATTGTTAGAAATGCAGGAGGTGCTTTAAAAAATGAGTTGGTAATAATTTCATTCTTCCCCCATTTTGATTAGTTTATAAATATAACTGTCAGCTAGTTATCATGGTGAGGTTATGGGTCAGTCCTCCTCCAAGTAATATAAACTTCTTAATACAGTCTTCAGACTATGAATCTACCATAACATTGCCAGTGTTTTGATATCATCAGCATCTTCATCTTCCTTTATTTCAAGCTATGATAGATTTTACCTCTTCTATTATCTACTGTAATTTGTTGCTGACAAACCAATTGCTAATAAATACATATGTTGAGCGATGGTGATTATGTGAAGAATGAGGGGCAAGATCCCTGTGGTGTAGTGTGTGTGCACCCATGTGTGCATGAAGAAACATGTGTATGTGTGATGTGCATGCAAATAATATAGGTCTGAGGGAAATACTGTACTCCCCTTGAGGGTAAGGGTCATGTCTTATTCACTGTTACATCCCTAGTACTTAACACTGTCTCTGGCACAGAAATGATACCTAAGGAGTGTTTGTTGCATGAATGAGTGAAGGGTACTAATGGTCCATGTTCCCATTGGCAAAATAAGGCTTCCAGTTTAAAAATGAGACTGGAGGTCCACCTACAACAATCTGTTGTGCTTTCAGTTTTTACAGGCTGATTTCTACGTGCACAGTATTATGCTGGGACTTGTGAGGAAAGCAAGGAAACTGAATACACAGAACTTGGACTTGAGAAGCTTCCAGTCTAATTGGGGAGACAAGATACATACAAGTGAAAACTTAACTTCTAATTCTAGAGAGAGAATAAGGGCATGCCAAATGTATTTTTTTCATGTCAAATGTAACCACTGTGTGAGTTCAGGAGAAAAGAGGCTGTTCTGTACTGCAGCCATTAAAGAAAGCTACCTAAACTAGGCAGGAATTGAGTTATACCTTTGAGGATAAAAGACAGCAGGGAAGGAAAGGAAATGTCTGTCCAGGAGGAGCGGGTAGAGAATACAGATGAGCAAAGTTATTAAGATAAGAATAGATTCTTTGGCACTTAAAATTTAGGAAGCAGTCATTAGACTGAAAAATAAATATGATGGTAGAGACAAATATAACAAGGAAATAAATAAGCATGCACATTTTGTATAGTAATCACTTCATACCTAAACTCCTTGGTGAAAAAAAATGTCAAAACTTAGACACATTCTCTATGTTGCAAACTCAGGGGAAGTGAGTGAAATGTCAGAGGGCATGGCGGCATTCCCAGAGGTTAGTGAGTATCAGGTAGGCTTTGCCAAGCAGAAGGGAGGTGATGATATTTGACTTCTGAGGGGATAAACAGGTAAGGTGGGATCTGGGCAGATTTTCAGACAAAAGATTCTGTTGTGAAGGGGCTTCTGGTTTTAACATAGATGTGACTCTCCTAAAGTCTTAGGTGACCTGATGTACTTCTGAAACTATTCATTGATTGTACAAATTTCTATTTATTTTACATTTTTAAGGGCACAGAAGGATCTAAACTGTGTGCACAACTATTCTACAAACCAAAATGAAAACCAAAATGAAATACACAAAGGAAAAGTTGTTTGAAATTTTGTCTTTAAGATACAGGGAAAAAAATCACACATCAGTAAAATCAAGGATAAATATCAGCCTGAAGGAGGAGCAATAATTGACAAATATTTAAAAACAATTGGGGGGCCAGGTGTGGTGGCTCATGCCTGTAATCCCAGCACTTTGGGAGGCCAAGGCAGGCGGATCATTTAAGATCAGGAGTTCTAGACCAGGCTGGTCTAGTCTAGAGACTAGAAACCCTGTCTCTACTAAAATTACAAAAATTAGCCAGGTGTGGTGGTGCACACCTGTAATCCCAGCTACTTGGGAGGCTGAAGCAGGAGAATCGCTTGAACTGGAAAGATGGAGGCTGCAGGGGGCTGAGATCACACCACTGCATTCCAGCCTGGGTAACAAAGTGAGACTCCCTCTCAAAAAAAAAAAAAATACCAAAAAACAAAAAACAATTGGGGTCTTTCTTTTCTAACCATATCTAGACATTGGTGAAAATAGTCCTTATTAAAGATAATCATAGCCATGGAGATAAATCATCCACGTATTACATTTATGTGTGAGAGTATGTATGTAGAACAAATTTGGCAAATAATTTTTAAAGCTTTCAATAAATACTTTAAGTTACTTATATGGACACTTTAAATTCACATTCATTAGTGGATTCTTGATTGGATAAAAAATTAACTCCTGAAAATATTTTCTAAATAAAGTACATCTATGCATGAATGCACTATGATGTTTCAACCAACATTAATTATACCCTTTTGATTTCTACTGTCTTGTTCAAAAACGCTAATAAGACCTGCACTACTTCATAGTTAATAGGAGTGTGGTGCTTGTTGCTTAGGCAACAGGAGGAATAAATGCAGGTTAGAATGTGCTTCAAGAAAAACAAAAGCTAGAATATGATACTGAGTGGAGACTAAGCAAGTCTAACAGATTTTTCACCACATTAAAGAAATGTTTCTTACAGCAAGCCAATCATATTCATGTATTTAACAAAGTTTGCAATTACATAAATTAGATTATGTAGATCAATAATTTTTATAAAGGTAGAAATTAATCGCTTATGATACTAGTAGCAAATAAATTGTGTATAACAGCATGTAAAGCACTAATTGATTATACCACTTCATGATTTGCTTCATTTTCATAATTAATTAACTCCTCTAAATGGCAATTCAAAGTTTTTTTAAAATATAATTCTGTCTCATGAAGAAAGTATTTGATTGGCCCATCTAAATTAATAATATTTTCTTATTTTCTAGAAAATTATACCAAATACTTTGAATTAAACAAGTAAAGAATATAATCTATGATTAGACCTTGGTTACATCACATATATCCAGGATTTTGCCTTCCATATAAATTTTGAAGTGCTTATACATGATTCATTCATGAATAATTTTTACGGTCTCTCTTTGAATGCTTATTTGAAACCTGTTTGATTAACCTTTCAGTTCGAGGCTTTCAAAAAGGTATTATATTTGCTCATAAGTGTTTAACATTCAGAGGAAAAATAAGCTGAATTAAAGTCTTTCAGCGTGGCCAAATGATCCAGGAAATCCAAAGACCTAACTTCTCATGGGACCAGAATAAATTTGGACAAGGGTTTCAGGGTTGGGAATGAGAAACCCTTATTTCAAGTAGACATAGGGAGAAATAATTAAGATATTGAAATGTACAGTAAACATAAATGATAATAAAAAGACTTCAATTCTGTTTGATAGTTCTTCTAATTCTTAATGCCATCTGTTTAGTGTCCTAAGTCTGTCCTAAATCTGCCCAGTGTTCTAAGACTTTCATAGCAATTGAAGAACTTTCACTTTTTTCCATTTCAATACCCAAATATCTTGTCTATATAACCAGTGATAGTACTTGATAAACACAAGAAAAATAACAGTAGCTGCATATATCAGTATAAAAAAACCAACAAATCACTCATAAAGCATTCTGTGCATACAATTACTTAGAGCTCATATATCTTACTATATTTATGTCTTTTTTATTTTTAAAAACTCTTGGGCATACATACTTTTGGAGAAGGAGCAGAAGTTGAATAATGTTAATAATCTTCAAATCTGTAATAGTCAAGTCAACCTCAGAGAAAAATAATCTAAGATAGAAATTAAAAAATCTAATCAGCTCTCACTATTGCGTTATCATTTCTGGTACTAGTAAGCTGCAGGTGTCAACCCTATTACTGTATTTAGGCAGGGCTATTACTTATTTCCACAAGTTATTTGTGTGTTACATGCCTGTGTTATGTAGGTCTCTCTAAATTTAGGGATCAGTGATATGTGTGATGGGTACTTAAAAGCAAGGAAAGGTAATAGAGCTGTGACGTAGCTTAACAAGGGGAACTGATGAGCACTGGGGGAGGTATGGGAATGATTAGAAAGCTGAATTGTTGGTTTGCACAGTTCCCCATCCTCCTTCCTCACCTATATGCAAAACGGTGGAAAGTTAGCACATGCCAGGTTTAGACTGCATGTAGACCAGAATTCAGAAGTACATGACTATACTTAGTCCACCAACCTTTCTTTCTAAATATTGACAGCTAAATGACCAAAGTGTTTATTTTCCACCTATAGTAATAAACAATACTTCATCGCTCTTCAATCAGCATGTGGAAGTAAACGCTCTCCATAATTGACCATCTGAAGCAGTTTGCTAATGAACTGAAGGTTGTCCACATGATTTAAACTGCTTATTGAACAATTATCAGGAAAAGAAATGATCTTCACACCATAAACACAACAAATTGTCTCATTAACCACTAAATGCTGATGCTCAAGTGAAATAATATAAGAATCAAGAATTAGCTGAAGAGTGATATAATCCGACATATCTAAGATTACAAATTTATTTAAAAAACCATACAAAGAATGACAGAGAAAATATCAATATTAATCTTCTTTCACTGCCTATAAATAGCATTCTCACTGGTTCATTCATATAACACATATGTATACGGATACATACAGATCTCATTTTTTAGCAAGAGTCTATATGTACACAGTAAGTTCAATCCTAAGGGCATCCAATTTTCCAATGCAGTTACATATATAAATCTGACCAGTTTTGGTGCAAATCAGGCTGCCTCTGAGCCATGTAAGACACATATGAAGCAAAGACAGACAAAAGGCAGCTCCGTGGACACAGAGAGCTTCTTACCATAAACTGCACATTGTCAAATCCATTAGCCATCAGGTGGTTCTCGTACTGAGGTAGCCCAATGCTTTCCAACCATTGTCCCACTGTTTGGACAGGGCATCTGGGTCCTGTAAGAGGATGAAGAGGGAAGCGTTTAAGCAGGGAGTAGCCGTCCACGGGGTAATAGCGGTAGTCCTGGGCTGAGAGGTGGCATTGCCACATCATGCCCCTGGGAAAGTTGCTATCAAAGGAGCCCGCCAGCTTGACAGATTAATGTTCTCAGCGAGAGAGCAAAGTCAGAAGTAAAACATAGTTTGCCAGGCAGGCTGTGGAGTATGACTTGATCCTAGCTCCACATTTCTTACATATTAATCTTTACTACCGACCAGTACGTCATACAGCCCCCAAAACCAGGCAGCAGAAGAAGGCATATCAAGCTGTCAGCTTGGGCTGGTCTGCGTTCTATGTGATTGTTGGAGTACTCCACAATGAGCAATGCACGGCCGGCAGCCAGAATTCTTTTTTATCAAGTACTCCTACACTCATCAGTATGCAGCTCCATGCTCCTTGCTCCCCCTCGCTCGCTCCCCTTCATTACCCAGCCCAGGCTACACCTCGCATTTTCAATAATAGCCATCAGATAAGGCAGATTTTTTTTGTCTGCAAGCTGTAAGCCTGCTGCTGCTGCTTCCTCCTACACACCCATCCAAGCGTCAATCTTGAATGATGAGAGCAGTCAAAACAAATGCAGAAAATAGCAAGATTCAAAAGCAAACCAAAGTGCTTAAATCTGAATTGAATCTTCATACTGGTTATACGTTACAGAGCTATTTGTTGTGGAATTTTACGTTTCAAAAGACACCAGGAAATGCGAAGCTTGAACTATAGCTTATAACAGAGCTCACGACAGGTTCCCTTTCTCCTTTTCCTTTCTTTCCTGTCTTTTCTTCTTCCTTTTTAAATGCAGCACAGATAAATGTTTCTGATCTGAAGCTTTGCAGTGTTTGGAGAATAATTATTGTTTCTTTACCATGCTATAGCAAAATAAGCCTCTCCGAGATATATATTTTTTTCTTTTTTGAAATACTGCAAAATACAGAAACTGCATCGCAATCTTGAAGTCAAGATAATTTATTTCTTGTTTGCATGGTTTCTTCCAAACAAAAGTATTATTAGGCACAAGAAATCCTTTTTTCCCCTCTGATATTTATAACCCAATCTACCAGGGTTACCACTCTAAATTAGCTATAAAGGTAACATTAACTGGATAGATTTTTTTTTAAATGAAGAAGATGAGCCCTAACCCAAAATAATTCAAGAATAACAGATGTAAATGTGTGAGTTTTACTGAATGGCAGATAGACTGAGTAATTTATTTAATAATTGGGAGAAACCAGGGACTAAGAATAGAACCCACAGGACTAGATCATCAGAAGAAATAGACTCTTAAGATTGGGAGAGAACTTGCAGAAAGGTTAGTCTAACCTTTTTCCTAACGTAGGCATCCCTGGCTAAAATGTTCCTAGAGGAATATCTTCCAACTTCTACTTGAATACTGCCTGTAACAGAGTTCTTACTACTTCTCACGAAGCCTCAATTTATTAGAAAGATATTTCACTTCCTACCTTGCTTCTACTCACTGCTCCAGCTCTGCCTTCGGAGAAGCACAGATTGAGAACAGTGCCTCTTCCACATAAAGAGCTTTAAAATTTAAAGATAACTCTCTCATCCCCCCAGAGCAGCTGCCTGGCACATAGTAAGTGCCTAATACAAATTTATTGAATAAATGAAACATCGCTTTTCTTTTTTCCTCAAGCCTCATCTTTCTCTGTTTCTTTTCTCTTTTTAAGGGCATTGTCAACTTTCCTGGCACACAGACATTAAACCTCAAAACATCTTCTACTCCTCTTTCACTACTGAAATCAGTCCCCAAATTCTATCATCCCTCTTCCTAGTGTGATCCATTCCCTTGATTCTATTTCCTGTTTTAAGTTTACAGAACTGCCACCTACATTGATTTTGTTCTCATAGTTCAGGCCCACCTAGCCTAGTGGAACAACGACTTCTATATTGATCTTTCTACCTCTAATATTTAAAAAATCAATTTTATGCATGGCGTCAGAATAATCCCTTTAAGACACAGTTTTGATTAATACTCCCTGTCTCAAAACCCTTCTGTGGTTTTCTGTTGTCTTCAAAATCAACTCCCAACTCCTCTGATGACATTTTGGGGTCTTCATGATTGACTGCAGTTCATCTAACTTTATTTCCACTTTTCCACTGCTCCAGACAGGCAGGATTACTTGCGGGTCTCTAAAGGCAGCCCATAATGTGCTTTGGTTGGTTTTATTATGTCCCCACATTTCTGTCCATTTGTTGGCTTTGAATCAGATGCTATTTCCATTATGAAACCTCTCCTAATCTTCTCTACCAGGAATAAATCTCTTTCTTCTCTGTCTTAAATGGCATTTTTAGACCCTCTATTGTAACAGATATTTTCTGCCTTCAATTTCAGTTGTTCGTGTCTGACTTATTTCTTGAAAGCAGGCAATATGCTTTGCTAATATTGCACATAGTAAAGATTCAGTACATACCTGCTAAACAAAATAATGTAATTTCATGATCCAAAGTACAAAAAATTCTTCTATTTTCAAATCAAAAAAAGTTTTAACTCTATCCCAAGTCTCTAAATTATTTATTTAAAATAAGATAACTTGTTTTTTAAACAGATTTTTTCATGTCTGTCTTTTAGCTCATCATCCTCATCCACTTTTTGAATAAGCAGCCCTTGGTGGACTGCATCATACTTGATTATATTTTGTTGCTGATTGGTCCTGGATCTTTTAATAAGATCAAAGAGTTTGTAGTAGTTTATGCATCAGTTTTAATAGATTCTAGTTGCTCAACATTACCTGTAGGAGAAGCTAAAAACAAGATGCTATTTGTCCCTGGTCAGCTCTAAAGCTGTTACAAGGTGGAAGAAAAGAAAAGTCTCAATTATAGCTTCTCCTAGGATCACAGCCAGTGCTTCACCTGGTCATTTTAAATTATAAATAGTTGAATATACTACATGGAAATTGAGCAAACATGACAATGACACTTTGGCTTGGCAAGGCACATACGGATTGGCCAGCTCTTTAAACCTGTTTCATCTCTTAAAATGCAAACCAGGGGCCAAGTACCTGGCAGAGCACGATACACATCCTGCTTATTAAATAAACTTTGTTAAATAAATGCCTGAGTAACTAAATGAATAAATGATATTGGAAATGCCTTTCTTGAGATTCTCATTTCTTAACAGAGAGAGAGGGAAAGAGGGAGAGGGAAGAAAAAATGTGTGTGTGCACAAAACATACAGAGTGGACTAATAGACACTGGAGACTCAGAAAGGGGGAGGGTGGGAGAAGAGTGAGGGATGGGAGATTACATAATGGGTACAGTGTACACTATTTGGGTGGTGGGTACACTAAAAGCCCAGACCTCACCACTATGGATATATCCATGTAACAAATCTGCACTTGTACCCCCTAGAGCAATAAAAATAAATAAAATTATATATTACAAAAGAGAGCATATTTGTGGTGGGGATTATTTCAAGGTTCAGACTGCTATATAAGAACACAACTCAGAGATAATACTGGTTATGAACTGCTTTACAAAATTTATATAGACTGCCCGAATTTTATTCTTTTAGGTATTCAATCCTTCAATTTTTATTCAATAATTTTTACATGTTGACAAAATGTTATAACATATGGCGGAAGTGAGCTGGGAGAGGATGGGGTGAGGAAGGTATAAAAGAGAGGGAAGAAGGAAAAAAAAAGACCCTGAGTCATGTTGTTTGTTTGTGGTTTTGTTAAAGTATTTTCTCATGAGTCAAATCTCTAAAATAATCTTGGTTCAGGTCTGAAGGTCACTCTGTAATAGTGTTTAAATATATTACTCTCTTTACCTAAAATACTTTAATGGAGTCTTAAAATTCTTAAAGCATAACAACACACTAATTAGGCAGGAACCTTTATTCAACTAGAATGTCTTTAAGTTCCAAAAGTGAGACAAGAGGAGGGAAAGAAGAAACTGACCATTATTCCGGTCTACCATATCCTAGGCAGCGTGGTGTGAATTATTATCCTGATTTACCATAGGGAAACTGAAGCTTAGAGTATGTGGTGAAAACAGGAATTTTCTTTGTCACAGTCTTTTAAAAAATAATAATTCTAGGGGTTTTACCCCCATAATGGCAGTGTGAGGAGCTCCACAGGTCCAAGCCCCAGTCAAAAAACTTAACTGTTGAAAATTATAAACAAACAATCAAAAAACCCTACACAATCAGAAACCAAAAACAATGCCAACAAAAACCAACCATCAAAGTCTTTGCAAAGTGTCCTAAGAGCATATAATGTAAAAATGTTTATTCCAAGGACAGACACTAAAACTTGGTAAAAACAGAGATTCTGAGATTCTGTAGCACTTGAGCCATGGCTCCCTCTGGCCCCTCCTTTCCTGCAACTCATCTCCATAAATGCTCCACTTTGGATGGATGTGTCCAAGAGAAAGGGCTCTCCTTCTCCTCAAATCCCAACCAAGCGGCCTGGGATCTCATTGAAAGGGGCAGGCCAGCATTTCCAATTTCCTCTAAATCTAAGTTGTAGAGGTTCAATTCCTGGTGAGTGTGGCTGAGAGGTCAGGGGCTCCCTTCTTCCACCCAGACCCCATTCATAGAGTAGAAAGTTCATCCCAGCTGGGTCAGGCCAAAATTATTGGGATCTTGACTGCCCTCGACTGCTTACATATAGGGTAGAGGTTCCATGCCCAGACAGGTAAACTAAGAAGACCAGAGGCTATCATTCTTGCCCCTTGCCTGGAAGAGTGGCTCAAAGGTTTTGCTTAAAGGGAGAGTCAGTTTATAAGAACAGAAAGCTCTAAAGCTTTCCCCCAAAAGGTTGACTTATTTGTTTGTTTCCAATTTTTATTTTGGATTTAGGGAGTACATGTTCAGGTTTGCCACCTGGGTATATTGTGTGATGTTAAGGTTTGGGGCATGAATGATCCCGTCACCAGGTGCTGAGCACAGTACCCAATAGTTAGTTTTTCATACCTTGTCCCCCTCCATCCTTCCCTACTCCAGTAGTCCCCAGTTTCTATTGATGTCTTCTTCATGTCCATGAATACCCAATATTTAGCTCCCACTTATAAGTGAGAACATACAGTATTTGGTTTTCTGTTCCTGCATTAATTTCCTTAGAATAATGGTCTCCAGCTGCATCTATGTTGCTGCAAAGGATATAATTTTTTTTTCTTTTTTATGGATGCATAGTATTCAATGGTATATATGTACCATGTTTTCTTTATCCAGTCCACCATTGATGAGTAGCTGGGTTGATGCTGTGTCTTTGTTATTGTGAACAGTGCTGCGATGAACATATGAGCACAGATATCTTTTTGGTAGAATGATTTATTTTCTTTCCAGTAATGGATCTGCTGGGTCAAATGGTAGTTTGTTTTAAGTTCTTTGAGAAATCTCCAAACTGCTTTCCACAGAGGCTGAACTAATTGACATTCCCACCAACAGTGTATAAGTGTCCCTTTTTTCTGCAGCCTCACCAGCAGCTATTACGCCTCTTAGTAATAGCCATTCTGACTGGTGAGAAATAGTATCTCACTGTGGTTTTGATTTGCACTTCTCTGATGATCAGTGATGTTGAGCATTGTTTTGTATGCTTGTTGGCCACTTGTATGTCTTCTTTTGAGAAGTGTCTGTTCATGTCTTTTGCCCATTTTTAATGTGGTTATTTATTTTTATTTGTTCAATTGTTTAAGTTCCTTATAGATTCTGGATATTAGATGTTTGTTGGAAGCATAGTTTGTAAATATTTTCTCCCATTCTGTAGGTTGTCTTTTTACTCTGTTGATAGTTTCTTTTGCTGTGCAGAAGCTCTTTAACTTAATTAGGTCCCACTTATCAATTTTTGTTTTTGTTGCAATTGCTTTTGAGGATTTAGTCATAAATTCTTCCCCAAGGCTGATGTGCAGAATGGTGTTTTCTAGGTTTTCTACTAGGATTTTTTTTTTTTTTTTTGGTTTTGAGATGGAGTCTTGCTCTGTCGCCCAGGCTGGAGTGCAGTGGTGCTATCTCAGCTCACTGCAATCTCCGCCTCCTGGGTTCATGCCATTTTCCTGCCTCAGCCTCCCGAGTAGCTGGGACTACAGGCACCTGCCACCACACCAGGCTGTTTTTTTTTTTTTTGTATTTTTAGTACAGATGGGGTTTTACCATGTTAGCCAGGATGGTCTCAATCTCCTGACCTCATGATCTGCCCGCCTCGGCCTCCCAAAGTGCTGGGATTAGAGGCGTGAGCCACTGCACCCAGCCTCTTCTAGGATTCTTATAGTTTGAGGTCTTATATTTAAATCTTGAATCCATCTTGAGGTAATTTTTGTATATGGTCAGAGGTAGGGGTCCAGTTTCATTCTTCTGCATATCGCTAGCCAGCTATCCCAGCATAATTTGTTGCATAGGGAGTCCTTTCCTCATTGCTTATTTTTGTTTATTTGTCAAATATCAGGTGGCTGTAGGTGTGTGGCTTTATATCTGGGTCCTCTATTCTCTTCCACAGGTCTATGCATCTGTGTTTGTACCAGTACCATGCTATTTTGTTTATTGTAGCCTTATAGTATAGTTTGAAGTCAGGTAATGCGATGCCTCTGGCTTTGTTCTTTTTGTTTAGGATTGCTTTGGCTATTCAGGCTCTTTTTGGTTCAACATGAATTTTAGAAAAGTTTTTTCTAGTTCTGTGAAAACTGATATTGGTAGTTTGATAGGAATAGCATTGAATCTGTAGATTGCTTTGGGAAGTATAGCCATTTTAACCATATTGATTCTTTCAATCCATGAGCACAGAATGTTTTTCCATTTTTTTGTGAAACTGAGTTTATATGACACAGAGTGTGAGGAAGTTTAAGCCTAAATGTGTTATCAAAATCAATGGAGGTTACACAGCGGCTCATTCCTGTAATCCCAGCAAATTGGGAGGCTGAGGTGAGAGGATCACTTGAATCTGAGACCAGCTTGGGCAACATAGAAAGCCCTCTATCTCTACAAACAATTAAAAAGTAGCCAGAGATGATGGCATGTGCCTATCATCCCAGCTACTCGGGAGGCTGAGATGGGAGGACCCCAAGGCTGCAGTGAGCTATGATTGCACCACTGCACTCCATCCTGGGTAACAGAGCAAGACCCTGTCTGTAAAAAAACAAAACAAACCAAAACAGAAAAATCCCCCCCAAAACCCAACGGAGATATTTTGGTGACAAACAATCAAAAAGTGGCTAATAGCTACAGTAGGGAAATAAGCTAAATGGTAGGCTAGCTAGTTTTAAAGAAACAGAGAAAGACAGTTATGAAGAGCCCTGTTGAGGTCAAAAGAAACTTCAAATATTAGCTTCAAAAATTTCTCCTTCCCAAATTTAATTGGAGCAGACTCTGGAGCAACTTATAGCTGATGGATTGTCAAAAACAATAGAGCAATCAGCAGGCAATTACTGGAGTCTAATATCTGGATGTGATATCAAATGAGATAGACAACAGAAAGATTAGGAAAAGAGACAAAGAGAGCCCTGCTATAACCACTGCCATCCCAAAACTGTGCAGATGGCCAAGGCTACACCCTTGAGAGGATAAATACAATGTGATACATCCATATGATTGACTATTACTTGACAATAAAAATAAATGAAGTGCTGATATATGCTGCAAATTGCATGAACCTTGAAAACATCATGCCAAGTTAAAAAAAGGTAGTTATAAAAGACCATATATTGTATAATTCTGTTTAAATAAAAGGTCAAGAATAGACAAATCTATAGAGACAGAATGTAGATTAGGGGTTTCCTAGGGCTGGAGAAGGGAACTGTGGGAAGTGACTATTAATGGATTTAGGGTTTCTTTTTAGAGTGATGAAAATGTTTTAAAATTGTGATGATGGTTGCACAACTCTGTGAATACACTAAAAACAACTGAATTGTACCTTTTAAATCAGTTACTTAAATTATATATATGTATTTTATATAGTATATCAGTAGATTTAAAATTATTGAATGATAATGATATAAAATAACAATAAAAACAAATCTTAAAATTTCTTTAAATTTACAAGAACAAAATGCACATACATAATTGTATATAAATATACATTGGGATTGTTTCATATATACTGGTAGTTTTAGTGCTCTGGGTTTTTTTTCTTCTCTAGTTTTCTTGGATACTCCTTCCTCCATTCCTGTCCTGCAATCTGCATCATCCATCCTCCCTGCAAGGTTATTCATGTTAATAAACTGGTATGTATATTCATATATATTTACCCATTTTCAAATAACACACACACACACACAAAGGCAGATATGTTCGGATATATACATATATGGGAGAGTATTTTTGGCATGGTTTCATCAAAATGAAATTATACCACTCACTTTTCTGAACCTTAGTTTGCTCATTTAACATCTTATAAAAATTCTACTGGCCAGGCGTGGTGGCTCACGCCTAATCTCAGCACTCTGGGAGGCTGAGGCAGGTGGATCACAAGGTCAGGAGTTCGAGACCAGCCTGGCCAATATGGTAAAGCCTCGTCTCTACTAAAAATACAAAAATTAGCCGGGCATGGTGGCAGGCACCTGTAGTCCCAGCTACTCTGGAGGCTGAGGGAGAAGAATCACTTGAACCCAGGAGGTGGAGGTTGCAGTGAGCCAAGATCGTGGCACTGCACTCCAGCCTGGGCGACAGAGCGAGACTCTGTCAAAACAAAACAAAAAAATTCTACTAAGAAAATGAGTTTTAATTTATTATTTGTTGGTTATTTCTAAAAAGTTAAAATTTTTAGTTATTTTCAACTTTTTAAAAATAACTACATAATAGTTCATAATGTGGATAAACCAGTTTATTCAGTTCTTTGCCTGATATCCATCCTTTTATTTTCTTTTTTTAAAGATTTTTATTTTGAAATAATTGTCAATTTGCATGAAATAATAGAGAGAGTGATTCTGGATAGATTTTATTCAGTTTTCTCCAGTTGTGACATCCTGTACGACTTTAGCACAGTATCACAATATCACAGCCAGGTCATTGGCACTGAAAAAAATCCATTGACCCTGTTTATATGTCCTGTGTTTTACACGCACTCTGTGTGTGTGTGTTCAGTTCTGTACAATTTTATCACATGTGTAGATCATGTGGCCATCATCACAGTCGAGACACCGACAGCACCATCATAAGAATCCCTCCTGGAACTTTTTTTTAGGGCCACAGCCTTCTTCCTCCCTTTCCCATTTTTTGACCCCTGGCAACTACTGATCTGTGTCCATTGTCCATCTCTATGATTTTATCATTTCAAGAATGTTACATGAATAAAATCATATACTATGTAACCTTTTGGAATTGGGATTTTTCATTCAGCAGAATTCCTCTGAAATCCATACAAATTATTCAGTGTGTCAGTAGCTTATTTTTTCATTTCTGAGTAGTATTCCATGATATGGATGTACTGCACCATTTACCCATTCTCTTCCAGAGTGGCTGTACCATTTTACATTCCCATCAATAGTATACAAATGATCCGGTTTCTTTGCATCTTCACTAGCATTTGGTGTTGTCAATTTTTTTATGTAGTCATTCTGATAGGCATGTACTGATATTTCCTTGTGGTTTGAATTTATATTTCCCTCATGGCTTATTATGTTGAACAAAATCTTATTGCTTGAATCTTTTTGTTAAAACGTCTGTTCATGTCTTTTGCTCTTTTCTTCATTGGATTCTTTTTCTGCTGTTGAGTTTTGAGAATTCTTTATATCGTCTAGATACTAGGAATTTGTTGGACTTTGTATCAATTTTTTTATGGATCATGTTTTTGGTGTCTATCCCATTATTTTTAACTTTAAAAAATGAGCATTTAAAAATGTGTCTCATAAATAGCCCAGAGCTGTAATTTTTTAATCTGAAGTTTTAAAATATACAATCTCTAATGGCTTACATTTTAATGGGCAAATACAATTTGGAGTAATGACAATCATGCTTGATTTTAACCATTCCATCTTATTTTATGTTATTATTTATTTACATTGTTGTTTCCTCATTTTCCTTTTCTTCATTTTTGGTACTCTGGTAACATTCTTATTCATTCTATTTTTCTCTTTTTAACTTTGTGACTCTGAGATACTTCTCTATTCCTTTCAAGGTTACTTTATTTTTCCTTGCTCTAATGATCAGATATATACTTTTCTATGATTATTTTAAAATAAGTTACCAATTATTTCCCTCTCAAAAACGCTCTATATCCTTCATACTCCAGTAAAATTAGACCCTCAGAATGTTTTCCCTTCTTCGTTCTCTTTTTCCTACAACCACATGTGACCTCTGGAATGCTTTTCTTTTACCCATCTGCCTTATTCCCAACCAGTTCCTAGGTTTTGCTGATAATCATTTAGTAAACATTTTCCTAGTCAATTACTAGAATTTCCTCATAGTGTATTCCTCCTATTTAGAGTCTTTATTTAGTATTTATGTTGCACACTCCCAGTTGGTTTATACATTTCAGTTTAGATTTAATTGTTGTAAAGATTCATTGGTCACCACTATTTCATATCCTTATAACCATCTTAATCTTGAGGTTTCTGTTTCCATTTGTTTGTAGTTTAGTTAGAATAGTTTCTCATATATTCAGAAAATATTTTAAACTGATTAATCATAAAAGCAGAGTGAATCACAATTTGTGAGATGCAGGTAAAATGGTACTTGGAGATAAATGTATAGCACTAAATGCCTATAATAGACAGGCAGAAATACTCACCACTATACTAGTAAGAAACAATGCCTACCTTAGAAATGACAAGAATTTCAAATCATTTATCTCAGAATTCACTTTAAGAAATGAAAGTAAGACGAAAGATAACTCCAACAAAAATAAGCAGAAGTAAGGAAATAAAGATCAGAGGGGAAATCAATGAAACAAAAGATCAATAGAGAAAAATCAATGAAACCAAAAGCTGTTTTTTGAGATGATTAGTCCAACTGGTAAATCTCTATTCAGGCTGACCAGGAAATAAAGGAGAATAAAGAAGTAATCAATACCAGGAACGAGAGAAGCGACAGCCCAAGAGTTTTTATGGATATAAAAAGAATAAAGAAATGTTATGAATAACTGTTAGTATCAGTAAATTCAGCAACTTAGATGAAATGACAAATTCATTGAGAGAAGCAAGGTACCAAACCTCAATCATGAAGAAAAGTTCATAACTGACTAGCTCTCTACCTATTGAAGTAATTGTATTTGCAGTTAAAATCTTTATACAAAACAAAACAAAACTCCAGGCCTCAATGGCTCTAGTGTTAAAGTCTACCAAACATACAGTGAAGAAATAATAGCAATTCTACACAAACTCTTCCAGAAAGTTGAAGAGAGAGAATACTTGCCAACTTATTCTATGAAGCCAGCATTATTTTGATACCAAAATCAGATCAAGACATTATGAGAAAAGAAAACTATATGTATCAGTGTCTGTCATAAACACAGATGTAAAAATTCTTAACAAAATTTTGGCAAATAGTATCCAACAATATATACAAGGTAATACAATATGACTAAGTGAAGTTTACCCCAATAATGCAAGGTCTCTTAAACATGGGAGAATCAATTAATGTGATTCATCAGATTAACTAATAAAGAAAAACCATATAATCATCTCAGCAGATGCAAGAAATCATTTGACAAAATCCAGCATCTACTTATCATAAAAACTCTCAGCAAAATAGAAAGAAATTTCTTAATCCTGATAAAAAGGCATTTATAAACAACCTACAGTTAGTACCATATTAAATTGTGAAAGACTGAATGCTTTTCTGTTAAGTTTAGAAACAAAGCAAGGATATCCACTCTCAACACTTCTACCCAACATTGTACTGGAGGTTCTAGCTAGTGCAGTAAGTTACAAAAAGGAAATAAAATGCATTCATATTGGAAAGGAAGCAGTAGAAGTTCTTCTTGCTTCTATTCACACATGACATGATTTTCTATGTATAAAATCCTATGAGACCTACATAAAAATTACAAGAAATAATAAGTGAGTTTAGCAGAGTTGCAGGATATAAGATCAATATACAAACATCAATTGTATTTCTCTACACTAAAAATAAACAATAGGAATTTGAAATAAAAACCAACATAATTTACAACAGCACCAAAACTATGAAATTCTAAAGAATAAAACTGTCAAAAGATGTGTCAAGCCCAATTAAATATTGCTGGGAAAAATCATACAGGACCTAAATAAATGGAAAGATATACTATGTTAATGAATTGGCACAGTCAACATTGTTAACATATCTGTTCTTCCCAAATATATCTATACATTCAATTAATCCTAATCAAAATCCCAGCAGGTGCTTTGTTTGGTAGAAATTGTCAAGCTTTTTCTAAATTTCATATGAAATGCAAATGATCCAGAATAACCAAAACAACTTTGAAAAAAAGAACAAAGTTGACAAAGGTATACTACCTGACTTTAACATTTATTATAAAGACATGGTTATCTACACAATAGGATATTGGGGTCAAGATAGACAAACAGATCAATGAAACAAAATAGAGGGTTCAGGAATAGTGTGACACACAGAGGGTCAATAGAGTTTTGACAAAGGTGAAAAATCAGTTCTGTAAAGAAAGGAGAGACTTTCAATGAATTATTCTGGGAAAATAGAATACCTATATGCCAAAAAAATTTTAATCCATATCTTTCATCATATATAAAAATTATCTCAAACTGTATCATAGGCCTACCCATACAATCTAAAACTACAAAATTTCTAGAAGAAAACTTAGAAAAAAACTTAGGGAAAGTCTTAACCTTACATTAGGCACCAGAAGTACAATTATGAAAGAAAGAAATGATAAACAACTAAAATTTTCAGACTCTTCCCTTTGAAAGACAATATTAAGAGAATGAAAAACAAAACACTGATTAGAAGAAAACATTTGTGAATCATGTGATAACAAATGTATATCCAGAATATATAAAGAGCTCTCAAAACTCAGGAATAAGAAAATAAATCAATTTTTAAAAATGAGCAAAAGATTTGAACAGAATCCGAGAAGGTATATGGAAGGGAAACAAGCATTTGAAAAGAGGCTCAACATCACTAGTCATTAGGAAAATGCAAATGAAAATGACAATGAGATACCACTTGTTAGAATGTCTAAAATCATTGCCAAATGATGCAAATTAAGAGAAACTCTCATTCCCTGCTGGTGAGAATAGAAAATGTTACAATCACTTTGGAAAAGTTTGATAGTTTCTTAAAAAGCCATATATACATCCACTAGATGACCCAGCCATTTTACTGCTGAATATTTACCCAAAAGAAATAAAAACATATGTCATACAGAGACTTGTATAGGCATGTTCACAGCAGCTTTATTTGTAATAGCCAACAATTAGAAACATCCTAAAAGTCCATCAACAGATGAATGGATAAACAAATTGTGGTATATCTATACAACTGAATATTACTCAGCAATAAAAAGGAATAGATAGTTCATACACACAAGACATGGATGCATGTCAAAATCATTTTGCACAGTGAAAGAAATCAGACCAAAAGAATACATTCTGTATGATTCCATTTATGTAAAGTTCTAGAGAGTATAAACTTAACTATAGTGACAGAAAACAGATCAATGGCTCCTTGGGGATAGGACAAGGTTGGTAGGATTACAAAGGGGCAAAAGGAAACTTTTGGGGCTGGTGAATATATTCCCTTTCTTGGTTGTGGTGATGGTTTCACAAGTGTGTATACATTTCTCAAGTATCAAAAAGGGTACACTTTAAATGTGTGCCATTTGTTGTAGGTTAATTATACCTCAATAAGCCTACTTTAAAAAGTTAAGCTGGGTGCAGTGGCTCACGCCTGTTATCCCAGCACTTTGGGAGGCTGAGGCGGGTGGATCGCCTGAGGTCAGGAGTATGAGATCAGCCTGGCCAACACAGTGAAACCCTGTCTCTACTAAAAATACAAAAAAATTAGCCGGGTGTGGTGGCGGGAGCCTATAATCCCAGCTACTCAGGAGGTTGAGGTAGGAGAATCACTTGAACCCGGAAGGTGGAGGTTGCAGTGAGCCGAGATCGTGCCATTGCACTCCAGCCCGGGCAACAAGAGCAAAACTCCATCTTGGGAAAAAAAAAAAAAAAAAAAAAAAGAAGTTAAAAAAATAAAGTAGAAAAAGGAAATACAGAATGATGGGGAAGGAAGTAACTTATTTTAGACAGAATAATCAGAGAATGACTCTCTGAAAAGGTAATATTTAAACAGAGACTTGAAGGTATTGAGAGAACAAGCCATTCCAGCATCTAGGTAAAGCTCTAGGCAGCAGGAACAGTAAATTTGAGGACCAATGACCTGCTCTATATTGTAATGCCATGGTGATACTGAGGGAGTGAAACTCTGTAGTACCTCAATTTTGGCATGTTCTTAATACCAGTCTTCTTGTATATTGCATAGCCATTGAAGTCCTAGGAGATTGAGATAAATGTGTTATTTCAGGACATTGTCTGAAAACTGTTATAACTGTATTAAAATAAACCCATAATATTAGTTTAGGTATCTAAAATTAATTTATTCTTTTAAAAGTAAAAGGCAGCTAATATTCTGATTAATTTCAGACATCTCTTAATTAAGTTCGAGTTAATCAGGGGGAAAATACTTCTTTTTATACTTTATTCACTTCTTCAGCATTCACTGATTTCTTCAATAAATATTTATGTTCTAAGCATTTTGCCAGGCGGTGGGGAGATAGCTTTGCATATCCATGTACTTGTGGAATTTATAGCCTTGTGGAGAAAACGAGTTTATCATTTAGAGAAACGTCCTTTGAGATGAGAGAAATTAAAACTTAGAGACATGACTTCCTATTGTGACCACATAGAGATGAGAAATACATTAGCAAAAACACTACCTGATTTAATAGGTGTTACTTGGTAAAACTCTGATGAAACAGTTAAGGTGAGTAAAATGATTTGGCAGAGGCAGCAGTTAATTATGTTTGCTAAGTAGGAAAATGACATTTGGGAAGGATGAAGGAAAACTTCTGAACAAGAGTTTAAAAAAAAAGACAAAGAAACTGGCTGAACCCTCCAAAATGTAATAACTATCTGTTTATCCTAGCATCAAGGTGACTGACATAAGGCACACACTTTTCAAAGAATGTGAGTCTTTCTAGTGATCAAAACCATAGAAAATAGAAGGTAGCTAATATTTATTGAGCACCTACTATGTGTCCAGCCTTTTATATATGTCATCTCATTATGTAAAACAACATCAAACACATATTGAGCATTTATTTACTGGGAGTCAGCTTCTATTCTAAACGTTCTACAT
Organism: Pongo abelii; assembly: GCF_028885655.2. Classification (NCBI taxonomy): domain Eukaryota; kingdom Metazoa; phylum Chordata; class Mammalia; order Primates; family Hominidae; genus Pongo; species Pongo abelii. The sequence goes on from NC_071995.2 coordinate 97,730,550, forward strand.
GTATTGGCTCACTTTATTTTACAGTAAACTAGTAGTACTATTGTTATCATCTCCTTTTATAGGGAATGAAAATAAGATACAGAGAAGTTATGAACTGTCTAAAGCTGCCCGGTTAAAACTTGAACCCTAAGTAGCCTGGCTCCAGAGCCTAACTAAGCTTTTAGCCACTACTCTATGCCGCTTCTCTGTTACAGGTGCACAGGATGGGAAACTTGCCCTTTTGCAGGAGTGAGAATGCTCATCCATACACATGCCAGCAAGTTTGTTTTAAAAGGGCTTCTTGGGGTTATTTTGTTGTTGTTTATTCTCCTTCCCCCCTTCACCTTACATTCATTATTCTTGGCTTCTAATGTGAAAAGCCATGAGAAAAGGCAGAAGGAAATAACAAGAGGTGGGAGAATAGTAAAGCCCATCACTTGGATATTTTTATTTCATGTCAGCAAAGGGCTCTGCTGTAATTTTGAAATATTGCAACTTCAGTGCTGTTTCCACATGGGTGCTCAGCTGGTCTGTAATGCATGGATCCCTGTGCTATGTGTCCAGAAGACAGCTGCCTTGATGAGATGGGGGACAGTGTGGAGGTCGGTATCCCAGACTCTCGAGCCAGACTGCCTGGGTTTGAATCCTGGCTCTTTTCCATGATTTAAATATTTGCTGCTTCTATTTTTAATATACAGCAATAGACTTGTTTCTGGGGGCTTAGTTGTTCTTTGGAAGAGTGAGGGGGGACACCTCACCCCATCTATCTCATGGTTTTATTTGAAGCTGAAATGAAATAGCACGTGAAAAAAGCACTGTAACTTAGAGCTATTTCAATCCTAGGGATATATTGTTATCTTTACTGCCAGTAAAATATATACTTGTGTTGTTCATTCAGTCCCTCGACCAAGAGACTGGTCCTGAGCCATCAGTGCATTTCCTTGCCCAGTTCTCTTTGTTTCCAACAGACAAAAATGCATGGGGTGAGCAGTCTGGCCAAATAACAGGAAAGCTAATTGTACCGTGAAGTGATCAGAATTCCCAAACCCGTGATGTTGTTAAAGGCTTTGTCTTATCTAATATGCACCAATAGCCAGGTCTTCAGCACTAAGCAGCCTGGTCTTTGCAATTTATCTAAAAGTAAAAAGAGAAAAAACTATGTGGGGCCAAGACTGGCAAAGAAAGGATGATTCTTATTTCTACCGTAATTAGCAAAAGGGACAATTAGTTATTTTAACATATTTTAAATAAAGGTTGGTTATTTTTGAAGGCACTGGTTTAAAAAAAGCACACAATTTCTTAAGAAGGCTATGCCCACATTGGGGAAAGAAATGGTGTATTCCACTAATAACTAAAGTGCTGGTGTCTATGTGAGCCTGCCTTTCTGTCTTTTACATCTTGTGATACAGGTGTAGGAGCTAGGAGTGAATAGTGTTCATTTCCGTAGGATAGAATAAGAAAGATCTTGACTAACAAATATATTTTTAACTAGTAAGTAGCAGTATCTCATTTTTCCAATCCTAGATGTCCTCTGAGCTGAGAATTATAAACTACATGTCCTTCTTCCTTATGGAGAAAAACTGACAATAAGAATTGGCAGGAAAAGAGACAACCCATAAGAACAATGCTTCCTCCTGATAAAAGGATAGCCATTCTGAAATTCAAAAATAGAGATGCAAAGCAGAGGTAGCAGACAACAGAAAAATGAAAGAGATTGTCATTCCAAGAATTGGGGAATGCTGTGGGTCAACGAAGTTCTGGATCATCACGCCAAGATTTAAATAGGAAAATACTCCAAGATTATGGTCTGGTGTTAAAACGCTAAGGGAAATCAGGAGCTTGGATTCAATTTTCCCTAAGGCCTTGCATTTTATTTCTAACTAAAATTTCATGGAGCACTTAAGAAATACCAGCCTTTACAAAACAGATCTGACAACTTATGTGCTGGGGTATGGTCTAAAATAGGAAATGAAATTTAAGCCTAAAATGCTAAAATCTTTTGGCAGACAACAAAATTATATATATAGGCCATACCTGATTGGAAAAAAATAGTAATTCCGTTGATTTTGTTCTTGTTTTCCCTTCTTTTAAGGTTGCTGGCAAGTGTTTGAATCCTCATTGAGAAGAAGGTGATCAGAGAATTAAGTCATTGAGCCAGTCTGTGTGACAGCCTTTGCGTTAGGTCCAGGGAGGAAAGGGAACATGTCCCATCCTCCAGGATTTTAGAGTTTAGTGAGGAGAAAATTACCATAAAGAATGATCAGTACTATATTAAAGATGTGTGCAAGATATATAAAATGTTGAAGGAAGGGGAGGATGCTTAACTTGGCTTGGATAGAGAGCTTATAGAGGAGACCATCTAATCTGTGCCTTGAAGATGTAGTAGGAATTTTTGAGGCAAAAAGAAGGAAGATTGTGTTCCAGGCAGAGGGAACAGCATGTGCAAAGGTATGTTTGAGGAACTACAAATGATTCATTATCGCTGTACTTCAAAGGTTATATGTGCATGTATGAGGAGGGAAATCTGCACAGAAATGGAGGCAGGATAAGTAGGAAACAGACAATCAAGGGACTTATGTGCCACGAAAAAGAGAACTCTTTTGTTTCCTGAGAACAGAGGGATTTGATCAAATTGTTGTTACACAAACATCCCCTGGAGGATGTGGGAGATAGACGAATACAGGAAAGAAACTGGAAGTGCAAAGGTGTAGAAAACCTGCAAGGCTGTTTCTCTTAAAGAGCAAATAGACAAAATGACCTAACTAATTATTTTAGGAGACAGCCTTTAATGCAGAGGGGCCTCCAAATATTCTTAGTTTCCTAGAACAAAGTAAGCCCTGGTTCAACAGCTAACTGGACTTCCTGTGAAAGAAATTTAGTCTGCCATGCCTCAGCTGCAGAAGTCAGACATGAGAGGACTCTTCCCATAGAGAAGACTTGGTCTAATGTTGGTTCAAACTTAGCTTGATAGCCATGGCAAATGAACACTCTTCAGTTGCTAGAAGAGCAATGTTAAAATTTCGGGTGTTTTGTGTATGCTTTAGAAAGTGATGAAAAGTAAATTAATACACAATTTTTTAAAAAAAGATGATAGCTGAGAGGATTAAAGATGTTGATAAATACAGAAAGTGCTTAGAACAGTACTTACATATATGCACTTAATAAATATTAGTGAAAAATATTAGCTATAACAATAAATATTGACTATATATTATTAGCTATAATAAGTATTTACCTATAATAACCATAATACATGTAATAATATATTAATAATGATTGGCTCCTGAATCAGAAACAAATTTCAAATAATCACCTCTCTGAATAAGTTAGGTACTATCTAAAATCCATGAAATCTGTGATTTTGAAAGAACTCATCAGGAAACTCTGGTTCAGTTTTCACATCCATCACTCTTCAGCAGATGTGTTAAGATTAAGTATGAACACAGAAGAGGCACTGAATTTATTTTTTTCATCTTAGCCTGACTATTTTAACTGTTCTGAAATCTCATGATTAGAGTAAATACCTTCTGTGATGGATGCTTATTTACCTTCTTGATAAAATCAACTGGTAAATCTATAATTCTTATAAATCAGAAGCCAGAAAAATGTCTCAACCTCAAAATTAATGCTTACTTCCATTTTCTACTAATACTCTGAAAATCCAGGGCTAAAAACTGGTTTCTGCTTCATTTTTCCAGCAACCATAAAATGTTTCTTTGGGTAAAGTGGGATAAATTTTCAGAGAATTTGACCCTCAATTCTGTGTGTATTTTTCATACTTAAGACAATGTTAGAAACTTCACATGCAGGAAATTTAATTTATTTCATATAGAAGCATTGGCTGAAAATTATAATATAAACCAAAAATAAAGAATAGAGCTGGCTTAAAAATGTTGAATTAACAGACTAAAATATCGTTATACCATAATATAAACATATAATTAGGTAATTTAAACTAAGCATTGAGATTCATAATGACCCAAAGTCTGGGGGTAGAAAAAGAGCTTTCTTTTCTTCTGGTTTCTATACAACTCAGAGCCAACCTGGGAATCTGTCATGGACAGTTATATTCACCACCAAGCATGTGTCCTTCTCTTCTGATAACCACAATTTTCCTTGGGGGATTTACCCTCTCACTTACTCGTAGTTCCTGTGCTTGGGAGGAGTTTCTTGCCTATCATCCTTCGGGATAGGTATATGACCAAAATCTAGTGCTGTAGGTGGCTTCTGAGATGGCTGCATTGATTCTTAGCTCCTTCTACTGAAGGCTTTGTGCAAGTCCCTCCCACTTGAATAACTTTCTTCTAATTAATAGCATACCTCAAAATTGGGAAGACGTCACTTCCATCATTAGATTACAAAGTTCTGATTTTGATCTTACTAAGAGATCCTCTTCCTTGCTGGCTTACTAGGAGATCCTCTTCCTTGATGGAGCAAGATTCTATGCTGAGGCCCGTGCCAAGGAACTGAAGAAAATCTATGGCTAACAGCCATCTAGGAAATGAGGCCCTCAGTCCAACAGATCAAAAGGAACTGAATCCTATCAATAACCATGTAAATGAACTTTGAAGTGTATCTCAAGATGAGCCTTCAGATGAGCCCCTTGCCCTGGCCTACACATTGACTGAAGCTTTGTGAAAGGGCCTGAAGCAAGGACCCAGTTAAGCCATGCCTAGATTCCTGACCCACAGAAATTGCGAGATTAAAAAATGTATGTTGTTTTAAGCTGCTAAATTTTGTGGTGATTTGTTATACAACAATAGACAAGAAATGCATCTGGGTGCTTTTTATGCTCCTCTGGCCAAAATGTTTCATTCAGAGTTGACCACATGATCCAACTCAGTACAATAAAAGTTAGGGTCTCTCTCCCTCTGCTGTACACACAGAGCACAAGATTGCAAAGACTTAATCTTGGTGGTATTGGCAGCCAATACCATTTGGAGTCTGAAAAGGAAGCCAACATAGAGCATAATAGAGTAGAAAAATGGAAAGAGGCTGGTTCCTAATAACCTTTTTTGAGAACCCAGAATCAAGCTGCAACTGAAACTTGAATTTCCCTTGGATTTTTGGATATGCCCCTTTATATTTTACAAATATAAAAAAATTATATTTTCAAAGTATATGTTTTTGCTTAAAACAATTTGAGTTATGAAATAATATACTACATCATGAAATAGTCATTGAATTCCTCTTCTTGCTTTTGTCTTGCAAATAATATTTTATTCTCTTTATAAAACAGTGATTAATTGTTAATAGAGTAAGAAAACTGATGCTCAATGAAGGAATTCTCTACTGCAGTACCTGTGGAGTCTAAGATAAATTTTAAAAAATAAAGTGCTAAAAATCAGCTCAGTAGCATTTACACAGCTAGCTGATGTTGGATATAAGAACATTGACATGGATTTGAATTGTATAGTCACAATGCATTTTGTTTTTTAAAATAATATAGAGATAAAATTTCCAACATGTTGCTTTCTACTGTGTCCACAGAACACTTTGTTCTATGTTGAATTCTACTCAACGCCAAATAACATCTTTAAGTTTCCATGGACATTGAGCAAAGTTTCCCAGATTCTACTGTGGTTGTGTTACAAGTTAAGTATTCCTTATCCAAATTCTTGAGACCAGAAGTGTTTCAAATTTTGGAATATTTGCATATACATAATAAGACATCTTGGGGAAGAGACCCAAGTCTAAACATGGAATTCATTTGTGTTTCATATACATCTTGTACACATAGCCTGAAGGTAATTTAACACAATATTTTAAATAATTTTGTGCATTTAAATAAGTTTGTATATCTTGAGCCATCAGAAAGCAAAGGTGTCACTATCTCAGCTGCCCATGTGGACAATCTGTGGTTGTTTGGCATCATCACAATTCCTGATTCTGAAATTACATGCTACTGATAAGCAATCTTTTTTTATACTTACTCACACACAAGTACTTAATAGTAAAAAATAGGACATACCATTAATACAGGAAAAAATAATGTGCTCAGGTTAGCTAATCCGCATAGTAGCATCACCAGAATACCTGCATCAGCTGCTGAAGAAGAGCAACAACAAATACTTGCAGGCTTCCAGGCTCCACCTACGATGCTGTGTTTTGATTGAAAGGTTTCTGTACACTGTTTTATTTTTTATTTTATTTATTTACTTATTTTTATTTCTACTTTTGAGACCAAGTCCTGCTCTCTTGCTCAGGCTAGAGTGCAGTAGCATGATCTCAATTGACTGAAACTTCTGCCTCTGGGGTTCAAGTGATTCTCCTGCCTCAGCCTCCCAAGTAGCTGGGATTACAGGTGCCCACCACCATGCCTGGCTAATTGTTTTGTATTTTCAGTAGAGATGGGGTTTCACCATGTTGGCCAGGCTGGTTTCAAACTCCTGACCTCAGGTGATCTGCCTGCCTCAGCCTCCCTAAGTGCTAGGATTACAGGCGTGAGCCACCACACCTGGCCTGTGTTTTATTTTTTTAGGTGGGAAGAAACATCAGACACAGGTGAGAGACCAGGAAGTGGGTCCTCCAGGGATCAGGAAGCATTCTACTGGTTGGCTTTTTAAAATGTTTCCTCCAGAGTCATTTGCCTCATTTACAATGTTTTTTGTCTTATAAGTTTCTCTTTGATTTCATAAACTGACATGATTTCTTGTTGTGAATGCATGCTGCTCTAGACCTTCAACAAGTCCATCACACATTTTCACCATGTCATTATAGGCACTTTTTCCTCAGTATGAATGTCATCTTCATCATTACTACGATCATGATCACCTTGATTCAGAACCATTTCAGCTGCTTCAGGATTGGTCAATGAATGAACAAATGGAGCCTCAATGTTAAAAAACTTCGTTGATATGCACTTCTACCAGCTTACTGATTGATACAGTTTGAATGTCCCCTCCAAATCTCATGTTGAATGTCCCCAGTGCTGGAGGTGTTTGGATCATGGGGGCAGATCCCTCATGAATGGCTGGGGCCATCCCCTTAGCGATAAGTGAGCTCTCATTCTCAGTTCACATGAGATCTGGTCATTAAAAAGTGTCTGGCACCTCCTCCTAATTCCCTCTCTCTCGATCCCATTTTCTCCATGTGAGATGCCTGCTCCCCCTTTGCCTTTCACCATCAATAAAGGCTCCCTGAGAGCCCCCCAGAAGCCAAGCAGATGCCAGCACCCTGCTTCCTGTACAGCCTGCAGGGCCATGCACCAATTAAGCCTCTTTTCTTTACACAGTCTCAGATGTTTCTTTATTGCAACGCATGAACAGCCTAATATACTGATCGACTCTGAATGCATATTTTCTGCATATGAGAGGAGATCCAAAATCATTTTTTTTCACACTTGACATATGGGAATCCTTCAAAGTACCAATTTGTTCATCATCATCACTGAACATAGCCATAGACAAGAGGTTGTACCAGGCATGCAAAACTGTGTCTTTAGTCACTATGTTCCAAGTCTTGGCAACAGTATATACAGTATTCTTCATGTTAAACTCCTTTACGAAAACGTCCACGCCCATACCTCTGTTCCCTGATGCTAGCATACTGTTTAATAAAGTGTTTCTATATTTCCTTTTCATTGACTTAAGGATACCCTAATCACATAGCTCAATGAATGAAGTCACATTTGGGGGAAAGTGCATGACATAAACTTTTTTTATGAGAATTTCACCTGGAGGATGAGCAGAACAGTTGTTAAGGAATAACAAAATATTGCAGTTGTTATCCAGTACAGCTTCCGTGCAGTGAGCATGAGCCGCTGGTACAAAATGTTTGTGAAATCAATCAGGAAACATGTCCCTGATGATCTATGTCTTTCTGTTAGCATAATAACAGAATGGTAAGAAATTCATTCCTTGAAAACAGCAGGGACACAAGCTTTTGCTTAAAACAGCAAGTTTACACTTATGTATGTCTGCTGCATTAGCACATCCCAGCACAGGTATTATCCTTGGCCTCCTTAATTCCTGTCTGGGCTGTCTCATCAGCTGTGGTTAGTGTCTTCCTGGGGCAATAATGGCAATAATGCCAAAACAGTGATGTTTCATCAGCATTATAGACTTGTTCTGGCATCAGATTTTCACAAGTGATGACCTTGGCAAACTTGTTACTACATTTTTTTTTTTTCACTGCTTTGTAATCAGCAGATGCTTTACTACCACAATCTTTACAAGTCTAATGCTGCGTCTTTTCTTGAATATTCATGGTTAACTTCAATTTTCAGTTCATTGTGATAGATCTTTGTTTGCTTCATAATCAGAATACCATTAAGTGGCATGTGTTCACTGCAACACCAACAGATCCATTCCTTCCATACACAATTGAGATATTCCATTTTGGCTTTATGCAGTGTTTTTCTATTTTTCATTATCTTCTGCTCATCACTTTCAGTACAGAACTTCAACAGTTTATCCTGCTGTTTCCTCAGGTCATATCTGGGGTCATTCCAACATCATACTCTTCTGTAAGATGCTTCACACTTTCACCAATGTCCAGTTTCTCCAACAGCTTGACTTTCTGTGGCATAGACAAACACTAATGCTTCCTCTTTTTAAAATCATGATTACCCATACCCATAGGGGTATCTGTAGGCCATTTGGACACTTTCAACAATATCTTTATACCACAAAGCAGAGAATAAGCAAAAAATCCACAATGGGTAATGCACATGTCTTGGCCCTACACAGGGCACCATGGGGCCTCATGGGGAACCTGCTGTTGGCATACCCAGTTAACACACATGCTTTCTTATTACCCTTGACTGGCAGGCTTTTTAGGGGAGAGGAATCTGGACAGGCATGTGAATATGTTGCAATTGAAGAGGGCTGGGGGGCCTTTTTACCCTTGGGGATGCTGAATAAATTAAAATAATTTCAGGTACTATCAACTTTGTTGTTATATTTATAACAATGCAAGGAATGTTTCCCCAACCTTTTAAATGTTTGTTCCCTATTGTTATTATATTTTTCTGCTTTGTTCATTATTTATTTTATATCAAATATGGTTTCATTGAAAGTAACTTTATATGCATAATTTGCCTAATAGATCATAAATAAGACCATTAATGTGATAAAATAACAAAAATAATATTTTTGTAGTTTTGGATGTGCTTTAAATAAAATAGTAAGAACAAAAGTTCATAAAATCTTATCGAGGTCAAATGCTAGCCCAGTTGTTGATCCAAAACCAGATACCTCTTCAACTCACCCTAATGAACTATCAATGACTAATCTTATATTGGGTTAACAAAAATAATGCTTTAGCATGATAAAGGAATACCAAATATAGAGACAATGTAGAAAAAAACATTAGCAATAATATAATAAACCTTGGCTATAACATTCATTTCTATAAACTATAGTAATTCTCTAGGTCAAATATGTATTATGGATTGACTAAGTGTGATGATAGAAAACGGGCTTAGGAAGGATATAAATTTAGTTGAGGCTGGGCACGGTGGCTCACACCTGTAATCCCAGCACTTTGGGAGGCCAAGGCGGGCGGATCACGAGGTCAGGAGATCGAGACCATCCTGGCTAACATGGTGAAACCCCGTCTCTACTAAAAATACAAAAAAATTAGCCGGGCGTGGTGGCGGGTGCCTGTATTCCCAGCTACTCAGGAGGCTGAGGCAGGAGAATGGTGTGAACCTGGGAGGCGGAGCTTGCAGCGAGCCAAGATTGCGCCACTGCACTCCAGCCTGGGTGACAGAGCCAGACTCTGTCTCAAAAAAAAAAAAAAAAAAAAAAAAAAATTTAGTTGAGTTACCTATTTTAAGGAATAAACTAAAAAGACATGCATTGTGTCATTTACCTTAACAGTTTACAAGAGTGCATGCATTCTCTTTCCTGCCATCCTTCTTGACTTCAATAGCATTTTGTAAAAGACGATGGTTTAGGGCCATGTAACAGCTGGCTTAGTATATTAGCTCTAGGAAATTTTCTTAATAAAGAGCAGACTCCTAATTATGTGACCATGGGAAAAAACTCTCTATGAATCTCCTTTCTCATCTATAAAATTAGGAAACTCTGTAAAATGAGTACCTATATTATAGGATTGTTGACAGATTAAATGTGATAATACTTAACAACAGTGCTGACATATGATAAATCCTCAATAATGCTAACTGTAATTACTACTATTATAATATCACTGTGACTATTGTTATTTATTATTAGTATCATCAAAATTATTTGGCATTTAAGGTTCTCCATCATTTGGGCTTAATCAACCCCAACTGCATTTATAATATAATAAACCCTAGACTGTAACATTCATTTCTATGAACGCTTTCCTCCTTGTTATGAGAATGCTTCCTTCTATTTATTCATTACCTGCCTCATGGCTTCCTACTTCTCTGTTTTTGTTCATGCTATCCTTTCTACCTATAATAATCTGTGGCTCCCTCATCCTTTTTGCCAATTTCCTCCTGGCTTTGTGCTACTGATCCTTTGAGGTCCTTTCATCTCCTCAGCAAGAATTTCTAGGATACTTCCAGTTTTCTTCTTCTTATAAACTCCCATAGTACATTATTTATGCCTCTTACATGGCATTTTAAATTTTTGATACTGTTAAAAATGTACATATACATCACATATTTTTCACAAGACTTTAGACACCTAGATGATGGAAGCCATGTCTTAACCATCTCTATGTCCCACACAGTACCTAGTAGAATGCCTTGCTCAAAGGGGGCTAAACAGATATTCTAAATAAATGGGTGACATAGACATGTAATTTTTGCTTCATTAGAAGAACCTTCTAATTAACTGGACTAAGCAGTGCTTACTTTCCCAAGAAGTTGAATATAGAGACTCACTGTTGGAGGTTTGTTTCTTAGGTAACCAAGGCTGATCACTGGATTTCTTTGATTTTCCCAAGATTGGGGCTAATGCCTAAAATTGGGGAAAGTTCTTTGAGGGAAAGGGTTTATTTTTTTTTTATCTGAACGAAATTTCAAAAAAGTGAATGCTTCTTACTTGACCAAAATTGACACCATGGGATAAAAATTTCTGAGTTGTGAGTCTCAGGGGTCCAAACACAAAACCCCAAAGCATGGCCTCTTGGTTTGCTGACTACTTTGAACTGAAAGACACTGAAAGTGCGTCAGAAGCAAGGTCTTTCTGATCCTCTCCTGCCCTCTTTCTCCCTCTCCACTTTCTCCCCCAAAGCAAGCCATAAAACCTAGGAAGGTCTCTGACCTCCTCCCCTCCCCACTGACTGTCCTCATATGACAGATGTCCTGTCCCATATCTGGAGGGAATCTGAACAAACAGGCCTAAGTTTCTCCCCAGTTTACATCCATTAGAGTATACTGTTTTTTCCAATCATACTTCTACATGACTATCCATTCGTCATCAAATCTAAGCATAAAAATATAGCTTTCCTTGGGTTTGTGGGTGTTCATTTCTGAGCCTTGTGTGTCACATAAACTTTGGTTAAATAAATTTGTTATGCTTTTCTCTTGTCAATTCATCTTCTGTTATAGGGATGTTAACCATGATCCTTGCGATGAGTTAGGAAAAAGGAGCCTTGGCTTTTTTTTTTTGGCTCCCAATACCTTGCTCACAGAATAAAACTTTATAATTTCTCATAATATGTTTTTCTTTTGAAAGCCCCAACCATCCACTGAGCTTGAAATCTATGTTTTATTTCTGAAGGCTCATTATTCTAGATCTTAGCTTTTATTTGGACAATGATCAAAGAGAAACAACTCTCACAGCCTCAAGGTAAAAGACTGTAAACAGCAAATTAGTGAACAAAAGTATTTTTCTTTAGTTTTATCTTAAATGTATAAGAACAAAAACCAAGATGGCCTTCACAAGAGAAAATATTCCTTTTCCAAATAATATGGGCTAATTTGAAATTTTCATATTCAAACAAATTTAATTTTTTTAGTGAGTGGGAGAAACATCTTTCCAAGACAAAGTTTTAGTTATTTTCTTATTTTTTATTTTTTTTGTGGGTACATAGTGGGTGTATATACTTATGAGGCATATGAGATATTTTCATACAGGCATACAATGTGTAATAATCACATCAGAATAAATGGGGTTTCCACAATGAGATACCATCTCACACCAGTTATAATGGCAATCATTAAAAAGTCAGGAAACAACAGGTGCTGGAGAGGATGTGGAGAAATAGGAACACTTTTACACTGTTGGTGGGACTGTAAACTAGTTCAACCTTTGTGGAAGTCAGTGTGGTGATTCCTCAGGGATCTAGAACTAGAAATACCATTTGACCCAGCCATCCCATTACTGGGTATATACCCAAAGTACTATAAATCATGCTGCTATAAAGACACATGCACACGTATGTTTATTGCGGCACTATTCACAATAGCAAAGACTTGGAACCAACCCAAATGTTCAACAATGATAGACTGGATTAAGAAAACGTGGCACATATACACCATGGAATACTATGCAGCCATAAAAAATGATGAGTTCATGTCCTTTGTAGGGACATGGATGAAATTGGAAATCATCATTCTCAGTAAACTATCGCAAGAACAAAAAACCAAACACCGCACATTCTCACTCATAGGTGGGAATTGAACAATGAGAATACATGGACAGAGGAAGAGGAACATCACACTCTGGGGACTGTTGTGGGGTGGGGGGAGGGGGGAGGGATAGCTTTAGGAGATATACCTAATGCTAAATGACGAGTTAATGGGTGCAGCACACCAGCATGGCACACGTATACATACGTAACTAACCTGCACATTGTGCACATGTACCCTAAAACTTTAAGTATAATAATAATAATAAAAGAATAAATGGGGTTTCCATCACCAGAAGCATTTATTCTTTGTGTTACAAACAGTCCAAGTACACTCTTTTAGTTATTTTTAATGTATAATTAAATTATTATATTTAATTATATAACTAATGATAGTTACCCTGTTGTGCTATCAAACACCAGACCTTATTCATTCTTTCTATTTATTTGTACCCATTAATCATCTCCCCTTCCTCCCCATCCTCCCACTACACTTCCCAGCTTCTGGTAACCATATGTATTAGTCCATTTTCACACTGCTATAAAGAACTACATGAGACTGAGTAATTTATAAACAAAAGAGGCTTAACTGACTCACAGTTCCACATGGCTGGGGAGGCCTCAGGAAACTTATAATCATGGCAGAAGGTAAAGGGGAAGCAAGGCACATCTTACATGGTGGCAGGGCGTAGGGACTGCCACACACTTTTAAACCATCAGATCTTGTGAGAACTCGCTATCATGAGAACAGCATGGGGGAAACCACCCCCACGATTCAATCACCTCCTACCAGTTCCCTCCCCCAACACATGGGGATTACAATTTGACATGAGATGTGGGTGGGGACACAGAGCCAAACCATATCATTGTCTTACTCTCTATCTCCATGAGTGAAATTGTTTTAATTTGTAGCTCCCACAAATAAGTGAGAACATCCAAAGCTTTTCTTTCTGTGCCTGGCTTATTTTACTTAACATAAGGACCTCCAGTTCCATTGTTGCTGCAAATGACAGGATCTCATTCTTTTCATGGCTGAATAGTACTCCATTGTGTACATGTACTACATTTTCTTTATCCATTCATCTGTTGGACACTTGGTTGTTTCCAAATCTTGGCTATTATGAATAGTGCTACAATAAATGTAGGGGTACAGATATCTCTTCAATATATTGATTTCCTTTCTTTTGGGTATATACCTAGGAGTGGGATTACTAGATCATATGGTAGCCCTACTTTTAGTTTTTTCAGGAACCTCCAAACTGTTCTGCATAATGGTGGTTCTAATTTACATTCCTACTAACAGTGTACAAGAGTTCCCTTTTTTCTACGTCTTCACCAGCATTTATTATTGCTTGTCTTTTGGATAAAAGCCATTTAACTGGGGTGAGATGATATCTCATTGTAGTTCTGATTTGCATTTCTCTGATAATCAATGACGTTGAACACCCTTTTATATGTCTTTTTGCCATATATATGTCTTCTTTTGAGAAATGTCTATTCAGATCTTTTGCTCAGTTTTAAATCAAATTATTAGATGTTTTTTCCTGCAGAGTTGTTTGAGCTCCTTGTATGTTATGATTTTAATCCCCTGTCAGATGGATAGTTTGCAAATATTTTCTCCCATTCTGTGGGTTGGGTTAGTTATTAATTACATGAAATATTTAGAAAGAAAAAAATAGTTGCATCCATATCTGAAAAATTTAGAGACACTGATGACATGATGACCTTCATTCCCTAATGTTGTTATGGATGATCTAGATATCACGAGACACATTAAAGAAATTACATTGTAGGGAATATTCAACAGTTGGATTGAGCTTATGCAGGGTTTCCCAAAGTTTTAAAAATTCCATCAGATAACAGAAGGAATAATGTCCAATAAGAATCATTGGTCGCAGGCGCAGTGGCTCATGCCCGTAATCCCAGCACTTTGGGAGGCGAGGCAGGAGGATCATGAGGTCAGGAGTTCAAGACCAGCCTGGTCAACATGGTGAAACCCCATTTCTACTAAAAATACAAAAAATTAGCCGGGCGTGGTGGCGGGTGCCTGTAATCCCACCTACTCAGGAGACTGAGGAAGGAGAATCGTTTGAAACAAGAAGGCAGAGGTTGCAGTGAGCCGAGATCATGTCACTGCACTTCAGCCTGGGCAACAAAAGCAAAACTCTGTCTCCAAAAACAACAACAACAAGAACAGCAAATCATTGGTCAAGGAAGTCTGGGAAACAGAGGGCTAAGTAGGTTAAACAGGTTTCTTTAATGTAGATCCCTGAGACTTTGACATACTAATTTTCCTCATGAATCTCCAATAAGGGTTATATAGCATTGATGTTTCCTGACCTCATATGGCCAAGGATTACTCTTGACTTTTTTCTATCAGAGCACCTTGAAGGACTGACAATCTATGAAGCACATTTTGGGAAACTCATGTCTAACATTATATACAAAGGAGGTTAATGACAATATGCAATGAAAAATTAATCAAAATGCAGTTTCATATATATCAAATAAACATACATTTCACTTATAATATCAAATCTAAAAAAGACATAGTCTTGAAGTAAAATGAGCCTTATCATCTCAAATGGGTAATCTGGATATTAATTCACCTGTTGTTTAGAATCTTATTCATTAATCAAGCACTCAGTTTTTACCTTCTTTGTGACAAGCACTGTGTTCAGTACCAAGATAATAAAAGATGATAGTAACACAATATATCTTCCCATTTAGATTGCAATTCCACAGAGTTCTAAAGGTACTTTCTTTGGCAAAATAGTTCAAAAAATATGTCAAGAGACTATATCAATAAGTTATTGAGCCACAGAATATTAAAGAAGTGGGAGGTCAATAGAGGAGAGAGAAGAAGGTTTCATGGTGGACGCAAGATTTGAATTTGGCCTAGGGGACTGATAGGAGGTACAGTTTAGCTCCATTTGGGTTCAAGCATAGAACATGCACAGAATAAAGAAAAGACGTAGGGCTACAAGTTCATATTAGAAACATCTCCTAGACCTAGAGTTAGAGATCTAGATTCCAATTCCAGTTCTAAAAGTCACTTGCTATGTGACCTTAGCTATCTTGTCTATCTATAGATTATGGAAAATAATGCCTGTTTTGTCTATTTCAAAATATCATTAGGAGAAAACACCTATAGATAGCATAGTATGTTGTTAATTTTTGGAGTTTGAACTATATTTATCTAAGTTCATCAAGAGTTAGTGCAAAGCATTGCTTACAATGTGTCCTCAATGAACATTTATTTCATGAAAGAATGAATGGATAAAAGAAGTTAGACCTGAATTATCTCTGCCACTTACTAACTGTATGATCTTAGTTAAATTACTTAGTCACCCTGAGCCTCAGGTTTCGTATCTCTAAAATGAGGGTGAAAATTATGCTTATTTCACAAGATTGCTCTGGTTAAATAGAAATTGATGAAAAATTCTTAGCACAGTAGTTAGTATATACTTTTCATCACATATACATCCTATATATTGGATAATTAAAGATAATTCATCAAATATAAAGTACAGTGATTGTGTTTATGATAAAAACTATCACATAGCAGAGAAGGAGAAGTGAGTGTTCAACATGTAGTTGTGAGCTGACACTTTTGGTCCAAGAGCTGCATCAGAACATGATGAGTGACACACAATGTGCACCATAACATCACCAAGAACGTGAGTTTAAAAAGAATCAGATCATTGATTCTTCAGAAGGATCCTAGATTACCATGCCATTTAAAAATATGTGTAAGAAAAGTGGAGCTCAAAAATTATGTATGAAAGGCTTTCCAGTGTATGTTGAGCCTCAAAGGAATAAAATAAACTGAAATTTAGACATTTACTTACAAAGAACGGTATAGCTCAGAGGTGATAATCTCTGGAAAGAGTATTGAAAATGTTAATCATTTTATAGATTTGTAAACTGGTTTTGTTCTATTGGGAACCAAAGAAGATGTCATGAAGGTGGCTGGCAAGATGGACAAATAGGAATAGCTCTGGTCTGCAGCTCCCAGTAAGATCAATGCAGAAGGTGGGTGATTTCTGCATTTCTAACTGAGGTACCCAGCTTGTCTCATTGGGACGGTTAGACAGTGGGTGCAGCCCACGGAGGGCAAGTAGAAGCAGTGTGAGGTGTCACCTCACCTGGAAGCGCAAGGGGTCGGGGGACTCCCTCCCCTAGCCAAGGGAAGCCATGAGGAACTGTGCCGTGAGGAATGGTGCACATTCTGGCCCAGATACTACGCTTTTCCCATGGTCTTTGCAACCCGCAGACCAGGAGATTCCCTCCAGTGCCTAAGCCACAAGGGCCCTGGGTTTCAAGCATGAAACTAGGCGGCCATTTGGGCAGACACCGAGTTGGCTGCAGGAGTTTTCTTTCATACCCCAGTGGCCCTGGAACACCAGCGAGACAGAACTGTTCACTCCCCTGGAAAGGGGGCTGAAGCCAGGTAGCCAAGTGGTCTAGCTCAGTGGATCCCAACCCCACAGAGCCCAGCAAGCTAAGATCCACTGGCTTGAAATTCTCACTGCCAGCACAGCAGTCTGAAGTCGACCTGGGATGCTCCAGCTTGGTTGGGGAAGGGACGTCTGCTATGACTGAGGCTTGAATAGGTGGTTTTCCCCTCACAGCAAAACAAAGCCGCGGGAAGTTCCAACTGTGCACAGCCCACCACAGATTGGCAAAGCTGCTGTAGCCACACTGTCTCTCTAGATTCCTCCTCTCTGGCAGGGCATCTCTGAAAGAAAGGCAGCACCCCCAGTCAAGGCCTTATAGATAAAACTTCCATCTTCCTGGAGCACCTGGAGGAAGGGGCAGCTGTGGGCACAGCTTCAGCAGACTTAAATATTCCTGCCTGCCAGCTCTGAAGAGAGCAGCAGATCTCCCGGCACATTGCTTGAGCTCTGCTAAGGGACAGACTGCCTCCTTAAGTGGGTCCCTGACACTCATGCCTCCTGACTGAGAGATACCTCCCAGCAGGGGTCGACAGACACCTCACACAGGAGGGCTCTGACTGGCATCTGGAGGGTGCTCCTCTGAGATGAAGCTTCCAGAGGAAGGATCAGGCAGCAGTCTTTGCTGTTCTGCAGCCTCTGCCACTGATACCCAGGCAAACAGGGTCTGGAGTGGACCTCCAGCAAACTCCAGCAGACCTGCAGCAGAGGGGCCTGATTGTTAGAAGGAAAACTAACAAACAGAAAGGAATAGTATCACATCAACAGAAAGGATGTCCACACCAAAACCCTATCAGAAGTCCAAAGGCTTGAAGATAAATCCATGAAGATGGGGAGATACCAGTGCATAAAGGCTGAAAATTCCAAAAATCAGAATGCCTCTTCTTCTCCAAAGGATCACAACTCCTCGCCAGCAAGGGAACAAAACTGGGTGGAGAATGAGTTTGACGAATTGACAGAAGTAGGCTTCAGAAGGTGGGTAATAACTAACTCCTCCGAGCTAAAGGAGCATGTTCTAGATGAATTGCTAACTAGAATAACCAGTTTAGAGAAGAACATAAATGACCTGATGGAGCTGAAAAACACAGCACAAGAACTTTGTGGAGCATACACAAGTATCAATAGCCAAATCGATCAAGCAGAAGAAAGGATATCAGAGATGGAAGAGCAACTTAATGAAAAAAAGCGTGAAGACAAGATTAGAGAACAAATAATGAAAAGGAACAAACAAAGCCACCAAGAAATATGGGACTATGTGAAAAGACCAAACCTACGTTTGGTTGGTGTACCTGGAAGTGACGGCGAGAATAGAACCAAGTTGGAAAACACTCTTCAGGATATTATCCAGGAGAACTTCCCCAACCTAGCAAGACAGGCCAACATTCAAATTCAGGAAATATCGAGAACACCATGAAGATACTCCTTGAGAAGAACAACCCCAAGACACATAATCGTCTGATTCACCAAGGTTGAAATGAAGGAAAAAATGTTAAGGGCAGCCAGAGAGAAAGGTTAGGTTACCCACAAAGGGAATCTCATAAGACTAACAGTGTATCTCTCTGCAGAAACCCTGCAAGCCAGAAGAGAGTAGGGGAGCCAACATTCAACATTCTTAAAGAGAATAATTTTCAACCCAGAATTTCATATCCAGCCAAACTGAGCTTTATAAGCACAGGAGAAATAAAATCCTTTACAGACAAGCAAATGCTGAGAGATTCTGTCACCACCAGTTCTGCCTTACAAGAGCTCCTGAAGGAAGCACTAAACATGGAAAGGAACAACTGGTACCAGCCACTGCAAAAACATACCAAATTGTAAAGACCATTGACACTATGAAGAAACTGCATCAACTAATGGGCAAAATAACCAGCTAGCATCATAATGACAGGATCAAATTCACACATAACAATATTAACCTTAAATGTAAATGGGCTAAATGACCCAATTAAAAGATACAGACTGACAAACTGGAAAAAGAGTCAAGACCCATTGCTGTGCTGTATTCAGGAGACCCATCTCATGTGCAAAGACACACATAGGCTCAAAATAAAGGGATGGGGGAATATTTAACAAGCAAATGGAAAGCAAAAAAAAAGCAGGGGTTGCAATCCTAGTCTCTGATAAAACAGACTTTAAACCAACAAAGATCAAAAGAGACAAAGACGGGCATTACATAATGGTAAAAGGATCAATGCAACAAAAAGAGCGAACTATTCTAAATATATATGCTCTCAATAGAGGAGCACCCAGATTCATAAAGCAAGTTCTTAGAGACCTACAAAGAGACTTAGATTCCCACACAATAATAGTGGGAGACTTTAACACCCCACTGTCAATATTAGACAGATCAACGAGACGGAAAATTAACAAGGATATTTGGGACTTGCACTCAGCTGTGGAAGAAGCAAACCTAATAGACATCTAGAAAACTGTCCATCCCAAATCAACAGAATATAAATTCTTCTCAGCACCACATCATGCTTATTCTAAAATTGACCATATAATTGGAAGTAAAACACTCCTCAGCAAATGCAAAAGAATGGAAATCATAACAAACAGTTTCTCAGACCACAGTGCAATCAAATTGGAACTCAGGATTAAGAAACTCACTCAAAGCCACACAACTACATGGAAACTGAACAAACTGCTCCTGAATGACTACTGGGTAAATAATGAAATGAAGGAAGAAATAAATAAGTTATTTGAAACCATTGAGAACAAAGACACAATGTACCAGAATCTCTGGGACACAGCTAAAGCACTGTTTAGAGGGAAATTTATAGCACTAAATGCCCACAGGAGAAAACGGGAAAGATCTAAAATTGACACCCTAACATCACAATTAAAAGAACTAGAGAAGCAAGAGCAAACAAATTAAAAAGGTAGCAGAGGACAAGAAATAACTAAAATCAGAGCAGAACTGAAGGAGATAGAGACATGAAATACCCTTTGAAAAATCAATGAATCCAGGAGCTGGTTTTTGAAAAGATCAACAAAATAGACCACTAGCCAGACTAACAAAGAAGAAAAGAGAGAAGAATCAAATAGACGCAATAAAAAATGATAAAGGAGATATCACCACTGATCCCAAGGAAATACAAACTACCATCAGAGCATAGTGTAAACAACTCTAAATAAATAAACTAGAAAATCTAGAAGAAATGGATAAATTCCTGGACACATACTTCCTCCCAAGCCTAAACCAGGAAGAAGTTGAATCCCTGAATAGACTAGTAACAAGTTCTGAAATTGAGGCAGGAATGAATAACCTACCAAACAAAAAAAAGTCAAAGACCAGATGGATTTGCGGCCGAATTCTACCAGTGGAGCAAAGAGGAGCTGGTACCATTCCTTCTGAAACTACTCCAAACAATAGAAAAAGAGGGACTCCACCCTAACTCATTTTATGAGACCAGCATCATTCTGATACCAAAACCTGGCAGAGAAACAACAAAAAAAGAAAATTTCAGGCCAATATCCCTGATGAACATCAATGCAAAAATCCTCAATAAAATACTGACAAACCGAATCCAGCAGCACATCAAAAAGCTTATCTACCATGATCAAGTTGGCTTCATCCCTGGGATGCAAGGTTGGCTCAACATATACACAAATCAACAAACATAATCCATGACATAAACAGAACCAATGACAAAAACCACGATTATCTTAATAGACGCAGAAAAGGCCTTCAACAAAATTCAACAGCCCTTCATGCTAAAAACTCTCAATAAGCTAGGTATTGATGGAACCTATCTCAAAATAATAAGAGCTATTTATGACAAACCCACAGCCAATATCATACTGAATGGGCAAAAACTGGAAGCATTCCCTTAGAAAATGGGCACAAGACAAGGATGCCCTCTTTCACCACTCCTATTCAATATAGTATTGGAAGTTCTGGCCAGGGCAATCAGGCAAGAGAAAGAAATAAAGCGTATTCAAATAGGAAGAGAGGAAGTCAAATGGTCTCTGTTTGCAGATGATATGATTGTATATTTAGAAAACCCCATCGTCTCAGTTCAAAATCTTCTTAAGCTGATAAGCAACTTCGGCAAAGTCTCAGGATACAAAATCAATGTGCAAAAATCACAAGCATTCCTATACATCAATAATAGACAAAAAAGAGAGGCAAATCATAAGTGAACTCCCATTCACAATTGCTACAAAGAGAATAAAATACCTAGGAATACAACTTACAAGGGATGTGAAGGACCTCTTCAAGGAGAACTACAAACCACTGCTCAAGGAAATAAGAGAGAAAACAAACAAATGGAAAAACATTCCATGCTCATGGATAGGAAGAATCAATATCGTGAAAACGTCCATACTACCCAAAGTAATTTATAGATACAATGCTATCCCCATCAAGGTACCATTGACTTTCTTCACAGAATTCGAAAAACAGTGCTTTAAATTTCATATGGAACCAAAAAAGAGCCCATATATCCAAGACAATCCTAAGCAAAAAGATCAAAGCTGGGGACATCATGCAACCTGACTTCAAACTATACTACAAGGCTATAGTAACCAAAACAGGATGACATTGTTACCAAAACAGATATACAGACCAATGGAACAGAACACAGTCCTCAGAAATAACACCACACATCTACAACCATCTGATCTCTGACAAGCCTGACAAAAACAAGCAATGGGGCAAGGATTCCCTATTTAATAAATGCTGCTGGGAAAACTGGTTAGCCATATGCAGAAAACTGAAACTGCACCATCTTCCTTACACCTTATACAAAAATTAACTCAAGACGGATTAAAAACTTAAATGTAAGACCTAAAACCATAAAAACCCTAGAAGAAAACCTAGGCAATACCATTCAGGACACAGGCATGGTCAAAGACTGCATGACTAAAACACCAAAAGCAACAGCAACAAAAGCCAAAATTGACAAATGGGATCTAATTAAACTAAAGAGCTTCTGCACAGCAAAAGAAACTACCATGAGAGTGAACAGGCAACCTACAGAATGGGAGAAAATTTTTGCAATCTCTCCATCTGACAAACAGCTAATATCCAGAATCTACAAAGAACATAAACAAATTTACAAGAAAAAAAACCAAATAATCTCATCAAAAAGTGGGTGAAGGATATGAACAGACACTTCCCTAAAGAAGACATGTATGCAGCCAACAAACATGAAAAAAAGCTATAATCACTGGTCATTAGAGAAATGCAAATCAAAACCACAGTGAGATATTATCTCATGCCAGTTAGAATGGTGATCATTAAAAAGTCAGGGAACAACAGATGCTGGAGAGGATGTGGAGAAATAGGAATGCTTTCATACTGTTGGTGGAGTGAAATTAGTTCAACCACTGTGGAAGACAGTATGGTGATTCCTTAAGGATCTAGCATCAGAAATACCATTTGACCCAGCCATCCCATTACTGGGTATATACCCAAAGGAGTATAAATCATTGTACTATAAAGACACATGCACACGTGTGTTTATTGCGACACTGTTCACAATAGCAAAGACTTGGAACCAACCCAAACGTCCATCAATGATAGACTGGATAAAGAAAATGTGGCACAGATACACCATGGAATACTATGCAGCCATAAAAAGGATGAGTGCATGTCCTTTGCAGGGACATGGATGAAGCAGGAAACCATCATTCTCAGCAAACTATCACAAGGACAGAAAACCAAACACCATATACTCTCACTCATAAGTGGGAACTGAACAATGAGAACACATGGACACAGAGAGGGGAACATCACACGCTGGGGCCTGTCGGGGAATAGGGGACTAGGGAAGGGATAGCATTAGGAGAAATACCTAATGTAGATGACGGGTTGACGGGTGCAGCAAACCACCATAGCACGTGTATACCTATGAAACAAACCTGCAAGTTCTCCACATGTATTTCAGAACTTAAAGTATAATAAAAGAATTGGCTGGGTGCGGTGGCCCATGCCTGTAATCCCAGCACTTTGGGAGGCCAAGGCGGGCGGATCATGAGGTCAGGAGTTGGAGACCAGTCTTACTAACATGGTGAAACCCCATCTCTACTAAAAATACAAAAATTAGCTGGGCATGGTGGCAGGCACCTGTAACCCCAGCTACTCAGGAGGCTAAGGCAGGAGAATTGCTTGAATCCGGGAGGCGGAGGCTGCAGTGAGCCGAGATTGTGCCACTGCACTCCAGCCTGGGTGACAGAGTGAGACTCCATCTCAAAAAAAAAATAATTTAAAAAAAAAATAAATAAATAAATAAAAATATGTCACATAACATGTGATCATAACAGAGGTAGGTGGTTGAGTTGGTACTCTTATTCTGATGAGCATCCATTGGCTTTGATACAAATTTTATTGTTAAAAATGATTTGAAAATTGAAAATTGTCTTGCTTGATTTCCCTGCTATCTTTGAAGTATTTTCAGTTCCCTACTTTGAAATATTTTGGGGTTCAATAAATTAATGAGACATATGGATTATCTAGGGAGAATCTATTTGTTTCTCTAGGCCATTAAACTGTTGGAAGCACATTAATTATTCATGATTTCTTCTGATTAACAAATTTGTACTATCTGAAATATATGTTCAGTACTATTCAATACTTTATTAAAAGTTATATTATTTACTCCTAAAAACCAGAGTTAGGTACATAATTATTTCTTTTGTTAGCATTTCAGAGATATAAAAGGGGCTTATTTCTAATAACAAAAGATTAACCATTGCACAAGGCATTCTAGAAACGAGTGTTCATAATATCACATTTTAAATAATTGAAAAATGTATTTAAATATATGTTGCCCAAAATAAAGCATGACATCAACCATCTGTTATAACATAACATTGCATTTTCTTACATTCTCTAGGTAAATATTATAGGGACTATTATGCAAAAAATTTCCAAATTATTCTAATAGTTCTATTCTTAAAACCATTAAGAATCTTATCTCTGTTTTTAATATTCAATATAATAAATACAATTTGGGTGCACAAGTTTAAAAAGTTTTATACTATATTTTATATAATAATAACTTATGCTACTTTACTGTCCTAGTATTGCAAGCTAAAAACTTAATACCAAAGTTACCGAAAGAAGAAAAAAGTTTTTAAATTAACACTTTAATATCTTCTGTCTTCTATCTCTTAGACAATCTGTTGTCAAATTCTGGCATCTCTTCCTACTTCTTCAGATTTGACTTTTCTTTAGATTCATATTGCATACCTTACACCTGGAATAAATTATAAATACCTTTAATATGCCTATTCCTTGTACGTAACAGCTATAGCTACTGTTGGGCTCAGAACATGATACCCCGAAATATGGCACTTTGGCAACTGAGAAGACTGCAGAAGCAGGAAGGTTGTTTTACTTGCTCCTGCCTTTTTCCTCTATAGAATGTTCATAAAGAATTATCGACCTACCTCACCTGAATGTAGGTCATAAGAACCTCATACCACAGAGGTCCTACTCTATACCCGGAAAATAAGAAAAATCTGAACAAAGAGGTCCTGGTAAGTTCCTTCCAGTTTATTACAAAAAGTTTAAATCCACTTTTTGTCCAATCATACATCTACACAACTGTTCATTCTTCATTAAACTTAAGCATTAAAATACAATTTTTTCTGGTTCTTTGGGTCTTCATTTCTGAAGGCTCTTGTGTCATGCAAAACTTTGGTTAAATACATTATGCATTTTTCTTGTTATCTTGTCTTATGTTGTAGGAGTGTCAGTTGTGAACCTTGTGATGGGTGAGGAAAAGATACTCCTTTTTCTTTCCTACGATACTCGATACGTGTTATATGAATGAATTGCTCATCTGACTTTCTTCCTGGTCTCTCTACTCAGCCACTGAATCTCTGGGGACCTAGTGTAAGAAGACAGATTTTCCACGTATTTCAAGCTCTTGTTTTTTTTTTTTTGTTTGTTTGTTTTTTTTTTTTTTGAGATGGAGTCTTGCTCTGTCACCCAGGCTGGAGTGCAGTGGTGCGATCTTGGTTCACTACAACCTCCACCTCCCGGGTTCAAGCGATTCTCCTGCCTCAGCCTCCTGAGTAGCCGGGACTACAGGCACGTGCCCCCACACCCAGCTAATTTTTGTATTTTTAGTAGAGATGGGGTTTCATCATGTTGGCCAGGATGGTCTCAATTTCTTTACCTCGTGATCCGCCCACCTCAGCCTCCCAAAGTGCTGGGATTACAGGCGTGAGCCACTGCACCCAGCCATATTTCAGGCTTTAAAATGAAATGGAATATATATTTTTTAAAGGTAAGTTTAACCAGAATACATTTATTCATGGGAATTTTTTTTTATTTACACCCATTTGAAGACTAAGCTACATTTGAAATTGATATCATATTGCATAAACATATGAATACATGTATTTGTCTAACATAAAGTCTTCAATAAATATTTAGTGAATAAATGAAAGAATGTTATACGCAACATAAATGAGTTTAGGTCATATCCTGATGACTTCGAGGGGTCACAGGCGTGCTGGGTGCTTTCCTTGACACAAGTTTCTCTTACCCCTTTAGTTTAAATATATATATATTTAATTATTTTAAAAATAGAGTTTCATATTTTGAGTTTTATTTAATAAAACAGATTATCAAACTCATAAATGAAGCTTGTAAAACATTTTGGAATGACTTCATCCACAAATTTTGAGGAATGAAACAAAAAAGAAATGGATATTAAAACTCTTAAGAGGCCAATCAACCATTTGTGTTTTGACATTATTAGCACTCCAATTCAAACACACAAAAGGTTAAAAAATAAATTATAAAACAATTGGGGACATGTGGACATCAAGTGGGTCTTGGATAATATTAAGCAA
Source organism: Pongo abelii (assembly GCF_028885655.2). Taxonomy (NCBI): domain Eukaryota; kingdom Metazoa; phylum Chordata; class Mammalia; order Primates; family Hominidae; genus Pongo; species Pongo abelii. The sequence goes on from NC_071995.2 coordinate 97,756,313, forward strand.
TTATTGTTTGATATTCCATTAGGTACTGTAATGGTATTTTGGTTATTTTTTAAAGTTGTTATTTTTACATGCAATATATTAACAGATGAGATGATATTTCTTAGACTTTCTTCAAAATAATCCTGTGTGTATATGGGGAGCGAATGCTTGGTATAGAAGGAAATATGATTATTTGTTGATAGGTTTTGAAGTTGGGTGATGGGTACATGGATGTTCATAACACTATTTTCTTTACTTTTGTATATATTTGAAGTTTTCAAAAATAAAAAGGTTTTTTTAATCATGCTAATAAAACTATCAGAGGAACTTTGAAAACATTGGATTCCTGAGATAAAGTGGCTTTCCAGAAAAAAAGTGGCATGAAATAAAATGTGCTCATACTTTGTTTAACTGATGTACTTTATTTAAATACCTTTACTATATATTATTGGTTTCCTAGTTAGCTATGCCAATATATTAGATGGTGGAATCATGACCTATAGCTAGCTGAGAATTTTAAATTTTACTGACTTTATTGACTCCACACTCTTCATAGATACTAATTTAGTCAGACAAGTTACAGAACTCCAATAACAAAATAAACATGTTAAGTTCCTAGTGTATTAAATCTCTTCTGAAAATCTACCTTTTTGATGATTTTGAGCATGGATTTCTAATAACTGAATGCCACAGTGTCAAATGTTGATTTGGTCAAAGATACTGTTTTTGACTGGATCAAGCAAAAACACTTCCCAAAATGCAGCAGCAGCACAGTCTGTTATATTGCAATGAGAAAAAAAAATTGGCAAGGACTATAAAAGTTACTTAAGAAAGAACTTCACAAGGAGATGAAGCACAAATGGAAATGCCTCAGAAAGTAGAATGTAGGGCAAATTTCTAAGGAGATCACAAAGAAATAGCAAAAGCTTGTAGGAGTTGGGTCAAAAAAGCTCAGCAGGAAACAGGATGCCACATCTAAGAAACATGAAAGGAAACAGAAAAAAGAATTCTTTTACTATTTCAGGAACAAAAGAAAGCTAAATGACACACTTTGCTCCTTCAGTGAAGAGAAAAGGAAATCTAATGGTCCATGATAGTAAAAATGCACATGCAATTGGTAATTTAAAAAAAATCCTCCTTAAAAGAAAGATAAACTTAAAGTAGAATTACCGAGCATTTATTGAGAGGTACAAAATTTAAGGCACAAGAAAATATTTAAAAAATTAATCTAACATAACTTAAACATTATGATGTGATTTATATGCAAAGATACCTAAAGAATTCACCATCCACATATAATGGAATATTATGCAGCCAATAAAAGTTATTAATAATAATATAAAAAAATTGTTAACAATATGATATTACGTAATAAATGCCAAATCATGTTGTTGTCTGGAAGAGAATCATCAAATTGTTAACGGTAGTTTTTGCTGATGATATTACTGGTGATTTTTATTTTTGTCATCTATTTATTCATTTGTTGGATATTCTGCAATGGGAATTACTTTTATAATCAGGTATAACAATAAAAATATTATTCAAAGTACCTACTGTAGTCTCCAACAGTTCAATTCCAAGTAGTCCATTTAAAGGACTCTTGTTAAGTTACCAATAATCACTGCTTTGATAAATCAAATGGATACTTGCTCTTATTTCCTGGCTCTGTGAAGCATTTGACATTTTTTTTAATATTCCATGCTAAAATTCTCTGCTCCCTTGGCTTGGTAGTTCTAATTTAACCATGCATCAGCTGTCACCTGGAAGACTGCAATGGCTGGCTGTCTTTACTACAAGCCATTCTGTCAATTACCATCAGGGCAGTTCTGACCACATTACTCCATTGCTTTTGCCTCTTCAAAGACTTATCTTACAGAACATAGGGTGAGTTGCTCTGGATGCTTTCTGTTTATTAGTGACCCAATGAAAAGAAAAGGACAACTTTGGGTCTAGGGATTGTAAATTGTGTCCTCAAATCTCTATTTCTTGCTTCTGTTCTCTCTTAGGTAGTTGTATCTCATAAGCAAAAGAGCTTCCTCTCAGTGACAGGGATGAGAGGGCAGGGCCATAGATAATTCCAGGCTTATATCATCCCACCTAGCAACCCCAAAGCCAAGGGAGATATCCTCTCTCCCATTCTCTGTGTACGAAATCCAAAGGAAAGTCTCTGGTTGACTAACAGTACCACACCTAATTGCTAAGGCCAAGAAAGTGGGCCTGGGTCATAGGTCCAATCTGAACGGAGAGGTATTGTACTATGATTGGTAGCCTGATCAGAACTACAGCACTTGGAAGGTCAAAGGGTAAGTGCTTCAAAGGAAATCAGGGATAATTAATAACAGAAAAGAGTAAGGAATATTGGAAAGATGAAAAACCAAATATCCTTTATAAAAAGAAATATTCAGTCTCCTTAGCCCAGCCCTCTTAGAATTTCTTGGATTGGCCTCTGCTCATGTTTCTTGCCTCATCTTTTGCCATTCCCTCCCAAGAACTCCAGTCTCTATGCCAAACACTCAGATCTTTTCTGAATAGGCAGTGCTAGGCAGAATAGTGGCCCCCAAAGATGTTCACACCTTAATCCTAGGAACCTATAAACATGTTAACTTGCAAGACAAAAGAAACACTGCAGATGTGATTAAGATTAAGGACTTTGAAATGGAAAGATTATCCTGGTTTACCTAGGTGGGCCCAATCTAATCACATGAGTCCTCAAAAGCAGAGAATCTTTTCCAGATTCGGAGAACCAGAAATATGGCAGTGTGAAAATAACTCGATCCACCATTGCTGGCTTTAAAAATGGAGGAAGAGGTTACAAATCAAGAAATGTGGGTGGCCTTTAGAAGCTGGAAAATGCAAGGAAATGGATTTTTTTTGAGAGCCTACAGAAAGTAATGCAATCCTGTTGGTATTTTGATTTTAGCTCAATGAGACTTGTGTCTCACTTTGGATCTATTACAGAACTGAAAGATAATAAATTTTTATTGTTTAAGCTTCCAAGTCTATGGTAATTTGTCACAGCAATAAGAAGAATTATACAGGCCATTCCATGTCATGCTTTCTTGATTTTGTACTTTCTGGTCATTTCATGTAAAATATCTATCTTCCACATTGATGCACCCCGCTCAATCCCAGCCCACTTGGTGAACTCCTTACCCTTATTCAAACTATAATTCAGGTTTCACTCCTTCTCTAAAGCCTTCCTTAGCATCACTCCTAGGAATATGTGAGTACTTTTTTCTTATGGCCACACAGCATTCTGCATTCTACTGCTATAGTATTTAACGTGCTGTATGAAATTTGTCTCAGACTGTAAATTTATATTAGGCCAAGGACTATATCCTATTCCTCAATGTATATCACAGGTGAAGCATGTTGAGCATATAGTAAATTTTAATAACTGCTTGTGTATGCATGAAAAATCATTGCACTGGTTACTCACTTTGAGATTTACATAGGAATGAGAAAGAGTTGAAAACTGAAAAAGGTCCAGCATATTTTAAAAAGAGAACATGAATATAGCACTAGGGATTTAACTTCTACTGCCAGAAAAATGTTGGAAATCAACGAGTAGTAGGTCAATTTTCAAATACCTTGAGGATAGCAGGTACATTTTTATTATGAGCAAATCTTGTCCAAATTAGTTGTCTTGTCTAAACTCTTCCTCCTACACCAGTAACTGAACTGATAAATTTGGGAGTAAGAAATTGGTTGTAATCAATCTTTCTTGATGTGACAAGGCTTTAGATTGAATTCTAAAGATCAATGAACTTGGAAAATGTGGTCTCTTCTCTAATGGCATTAATTAATAACATCTAATATTATCACCTAGAATCTGGCCAATACATTTACATAGAATCAGCCTGCAAGAGGGCCCTCAAATGATTCTTGGCTTCTCATATTCACTCCCTTATGTAGTCCCTCCCAATACTGAATAGGTCTAACCTCTGTGACCAATGGGATTTTGAAAAAGTAACAATGTATGATTTCTGAAGATAGATCTTAAATGAATTGCTGGTTCCACCTTACTTTTTTGAATTGCTCCTACTTCTAGGGGATGATAGCTGCCATGTTGTGAGGACACTCAAGCGGTCCTGTGGAGGGGCCCATTAGAGAAAAACTAAGGTCTTCCAGCAAAAGCTAGTACTGAATTGCCAGCTGTTTAAGCTAGCCACTTTCAAAGCAGATCCCCTAGCCCCAGTCAAACTTTCAGATGACTGCATCCCTGGCCAATTTTTTGACTACAACCTCATAAGAGACCTCGAACAATAATTACTTAGCTGATCCACTCTCAAATTCCTGACCTGCAGAAACTGTGAGAGATAAATAAAAGTCTATTACTGTCTTAAGCCATGAAGTTTTAGATAACTAGTTTTAGACAACATGCAGCAACAGATAACTAGTATTCTCCCTATAGAATAAAATAGACAAAAGTCACTATAAACTATTTCCTGTGTCATTAGCTGTGGTTTTTTAAAAACAATTATTATCCTTTCACTTTCAGCCCTAGACTTCCAAACCAATAAACTAGAGAGTCTTAGAAGGAAGATAACTTCAGGGCACATCTGCTCCTTTTAGATTTTATACTAAAAACAAAATAAAGAGCCAGTCTTATTACTCTACTGCCAATTCTCGGTAATAAGTGACATTTCCTCCTCCCTTTTGTCTGTATTTTTTTCTACTATTGAGGCACCTGAAATTGGATGATGAGATTTCCAATGTGCCCTTAGAAAATGAGAAAGACATGACACACTGTAACTCTCCTCCTTATAAGGCTCAGGAAAGAAATATACCTTTTTGGGCCTCTCTATTTTCCTGACAGAAAAAGAGAGAGAGGTAGAAGGTAGAAGAGCTATCTGCCATCTTTCAGCTATGATATTCCTGAGGCTCATCATATTTTTCTTATTTTAGAGAGTCTGTAGAGGGACACGTACTCAGTGTGTTATATTTGCTCCTTTATGTGTGACCATCACAGAGCAAATGTCTTGATGTCACTCATCAAAAGCATCAGAGATGCTTGGAGCAGGGAGAAGAATGGGCGTAGGAAGAAGAGAGTGATGAAAAAGGGCAAAGGAAGAACAGGAGAGGGCCAATTGTGTAGAAACAGCAAACAGCCTGACTTGTTCAGGCACAGGCCAGAACTGCCCCTAGGCTGTTGAGTTAACACAGATACACTCTGGTTAACGCTCTTAAGAAGATGAATTAAGTGAAACATTTCAGTTCTAACAAAAGTGGTTCCTGCAAAAGGGAGAGACGGGGCACAACTAGAAGAAAAATGCTTGCATTCTAGTTTAGTTCAGTCTTCAGAGAAGGTAACATATTACAGTGGAACTGCATCATAAGGTGAATTTCAAATCAGATAAAATATTTATGATTTTGAGAAAACATTTCACATGAATCTATAAATACCTAGCCTAAGGTTTACTGCTACCATTGTTTACAAGTTAATTAGCGCATTTTGCAGCCTTGCCATAAATCTGCTTCCATTTAGATAGAATGGTTAGATGGTTGTCTTTAGCATCCTGAAGTTTACTAGTAGAACTATGCAGCAGACTCTAGTCTTTCTAAGCAGGAATGACAAAATAGTTTCAAATTATTATTTTTTTGTCATCATATGACCGGTAACATGTCATTGGCACTTAAATTTTATGAGTGTCTATTTATTAGGCTACAGAAATAATTTTGTTCTCCATTGCTCTATGTATAGGTGGGGAAGCTAGTGACCTCTTCAGGGGTGTTTTCAGAAGTTAAGGGGGTGTAGCCAAAACCTGGTGTTATCTCCTTAGCTTGTGTAAATTCAGGAAAGTCACTGGAGAATAAAAAAGAACCAATTTTACTATAAGAGAGTGAAGATTCTAGGCAGTTCTTAGAAATAGGTAAGAAATCTAAGCTCCACAAGGGCAGAAGTCTTTGCTCTTTTTCTTTCCTATGCACTCAACAAGAATTTCTTGACTGTATGAAGGAGCCAGGGAACGCTCAGAAGAATCTGTGACTCATCAAAAGGTAAGAGGCACCGCTGAATAAGGAAATTGAGCGGAGACTGCCTCTCTATGGAGTGCCATTTGAGAAGACATCTGAAAGAAAGTGGAGCCACAGGCTACCTGGAGGAAGCATGTAGCAGGCAGTGGGAACAGCAGGTTAATGGCCCTGGTGTGGCAGTGAGCTTGACATGTTCAAAGGGCAATAAGGAGGCCTTTGACATGCAACAGAGTAAGGGAAGAGAGAGCGGCAGGAAACAAGCAAGAGAGGCAGGAAACAAGCAAGAGAGGCAGGAAACAAGCGAGAGTGGCAGGAAACAAGCAAGAGAGGCAGGTGAGGGCCTGATCATGCAGGGTGTAGGAGGTCATCATAAGAATGCAGGATTTTATTCTGAATCATAGGAAGGTGTCATTGATTAAAGAATGTGGTCAGGCCAGCAGAATAAGTATTAATAGTCCATGACAGTGACAGACTGTCTTTGAAAAACATTAATTCCTGAGTGGAAAAAAAACCCCTAGAAGCTGAAGATACAGTCAAGTATCCTATGAGTACTGAATAAATACTCTTAACTCACTGGTAGGTGGATGTGTTTGAAAATGATTACTAAGGAACATACTGTGTTATTATTCAAGCTATCATGATGGGTATAGATTTAGTTTTTTAAAGAAAGCTTATTTCTGGAACAGTTGAATAAATTTATTATAATTTCCAGAGACCCAGTCCTTAAGCATGGAGTTATTTTAGTGTAATGCCAACACGCTCCTGTCTTGGTTTAGGTGATCTTTCAGGTGTGCAGGCAATTTGCATGATAAATTTTGCATGTATACATCTCCTCTCTCCTTTGCTGCAAAGGAAGCCAAGTAGTAAACAGTCTTTCTTAGTAAATGTTTTGCTGAAAGAAAACACATATTTACAAGTCAAATCATGTGAGATCTTTGATAAGGAAAGGATGATAGCAAGGTTTATTTTACAGTTTATGCTGAAAATTTTACTGGGAAGAAATAACTAGGCTGGTTCTTTCCAGTTACACAATAAGCAGTTACTTTTTAAGAGCTACTGTGTAAAATAAACACTGCTAAGTGGTTGTAATATTTGACTTCATTCATTCATTCATATTAACTAACATCTATTATATATGTACCATGTATCAGGGCACTATGCTAGGAGCCAAAAATAAAAGAAAAATTTTAATTACAGCTACAAATAATCCACAGTCTAGTAAGAACTCAACAGAGTACATTGGCTTCTTCTAATTCCAAATAAAAATAGGGTCAGCATATGTCTTCACACTATGACAATTGGCAATAGACTGTTAAGCTTCGGCTTTCTCTTTCTATTTCCTCTTCTCCCTTTCTGCTGTGACTTTGTAATCAATAGGACTATTAGCATAACTGGGTACATCAGCCAATAATCCAACAGGACAAATGCATAATTCTTAGAATCAGTTGAGATGACTGCCCACAGCCCCCTTCTACTCATCCTCTGAAAATGCTGTAGAGTTCACTCCAGTGACCTACCATCCATAAACCCTTTGTGGCTGTTCAGATGTTTACACACATTGGCTACTTCATAGAAAGTCCTATCTCTCTGTTAAAAGAGAAAGTATATGTGGCTGAAATGATGGTTAGTTCTCATTTCAGTACTTGGACGTCAAGCAGTTAGTTTACTGTTGCTTTTGTAACTTGGAGGCATTCCATTCTATACTGAACACTTCTTTGGATAAAGTTCTCATCTTTCTAACACATTGTTAGATTAAAATAGTAATGGAAAAGTAATAATCTCTCCAGCCTACAGACAGCTCTTATGCCACTACATGTCTATAGTATTGACATAACATTTTTATAACATTTCTGTTTCAGTTATCTATTGCTGTATAACAACCAACCTAAAACAACAAACACTTTATTTCCTCGTGATATTACAATATAGGCTAGGCTCAGCCAAGTGCTTCTTCTGTTAGTCTTGTCTGAGGTTACTGGTGTGGCTGTATACCACCAGTCATGCCACTGGGGTACACTAGGACATCTGTATTTGTCTCTATTCCTGTAGTCTCAGGCTTCTCCCTCTCCAAATGTCCTACATCCTCTCCACACTCTCCCTCTGCAAGTTGGATGAGCCTCAGACCTCTCAAGAGTTCCAAGACTTGTTAAAGCTTAGCCCCAGAATTAAAACACATTACTTCTACCACTTTCTATTGGTGAAAGCAAGTCAAAGAGCCAGCCTAGATTCAAGGTGAGGAAACCACACAGGAATGTGAATACTTACGGGCATGGTTCAGTGGAGGTCTCTAATGTAACAACTACACCTACCTTGACTCAAATAATCTGTAAACCTGCATTAGATCTTTAGGTTGATAAAGAGTTTCAGGAGGGTAGGGTGAGCTCCTTAGCAAGGGGCCATGATCAGAGTCCTACCTCTTTTGCATTGCATGGTTCCAACAACACTTCATTTCTAGAAGTCATCTTATCTTTACTCATCCTGGCCCCTTTGTCTGGGACAGCTTTTCCACTTTCTGACATCTATTGAAGTCTTTCCTCTCAAAACTTCAAGCTCAGGCTTTATCTCCTGCCAGAAGCCTTTCCTGATGCTTTCAGGTTCTGTTAAGACCTGCTTCTTTTTTTTTTTTTTTTTTTTGAGACGGAGTCTCACTCTGTTACCCAGGCTGGAGTGCAGTGGTGTGATCTTGGCTCACTGCAAGCTCTGCCTCCCGGGTTCACGCCATTCTCCTGTCTCAGCCTCCCGAGTAGCTGGGACTACAGGCGCCCGCCACTATGCCCGACAAATTTTTTTGTACTTTTAGTAGAGACCGAGTTTCACCGTGTTAGCCAGGATGGTCTCGATCTCCTGACCTCGTGATCCACCCGCCTCAGCCTCCCAAAGTGCTGGGATTACAGGCGTGAGCCACTGCGCCCGGCCAAGACCTGCTTCTGAGATTCTAAAATATATCCTGTGTTTATCTCTTTCACGGAACTTATTATATTGTAGAAAAATGTCTGGGCATTTGTTTTATGAGTTTGTTTCACCAGTTAGACTGTTTACAATCTGAAGTCAGGGCTGAGTCTTATTAATGTGATTTTGTCATTCTGCAAGTGCCCAGTAATAATATGTTAAAAGGGAACTGGAACAGGAGAAGTGTATGTCGTATAATCTGATGTCACCCCAAATCCAGCATAATTCAATGCATATATTAGTGGCTTAATAAATATTGGATGGTTGGTTGAATACATAAATCTATTTCTGTTAGTCACTACATAAGAGATATAAACTCTTATTTTAGTAACCTGGTAAATTTTCAGCAAGCTTCATAAACATTTCAATTCCTAGCTAGGAAAGAAGCAATATGCCTTGGGCACAACTTTTCAAGTAATATCAATGTTTAGCAGCATCAACCTTTCAGGCAGACGTAAATAGCTAAAAATAAAAATTCATATCCTTCTGAAATGCTGGCTAAAATTCTGAAGGAATGTATTCATGCTCTGAAACACAAAACCATTGTCTTGCTTCTATAAAACAGAACAAAACCTGTGGGAAACCAAATTACTTTACTAAGTGTGACAAATCCAAACTGCTACAGAGCAAGAGATAACATAAATTAATAGGTCTTGGAGGCAAACACCAGGAGTTATTTTGAGGTAAGTGAAATCCGATCTCCATCCTAAAACCACACTGTGTTTCCATAGATCAAGTTTTTAGTTTTATGCTTTTTAGAAAACTATTTATGCACAATAATTACAGCCACCTGAATGCCCTAAATAAATGTAGCCCAGTAAATGCAGGCGTCTGCTTGAATGGTGCCCTATTGCTTTCAAGTACTTTGTAGTGGGCTGCATGTCTGTTTTGACGATTCCCACTTAAAACCTAAAGGCAGAGATGCTGGAAGGGTTTGCATTACCAGGTGACACAGTGGCTTGACTTTGATAAGCCATTGCTAAGGCAAAGAAACTCCTAAAGCCTTATTGAGGGTAGCCCGTGGAAGTCTATCACACTGTCTTATATTATTTTTATTTGGATACAAGCCATTTTTCTAAATTAACCCTTGATTTTCTTGAGGGCAGTAAAGTTGTCTTAGGTTCTTTTCACACAGTGAGTGTTTAGAAATGTTTGTGGTTGAAATGAGTACCCTTCTGGATTATGTTTACCCCAAAGGAGATGCATTATTTTATTTTAATCAGTGTTAAAGACAATGTATAGGAGGCCATTGGATACCACTGAGCTCTTGTACCAGGCCCCCCACCCAAAAAGAAAAACAAACCAAAATGGAGTCACTCATGCTAAAGTTCCACATCACCAAGCAAAATCTAAGTTGTTTTTCTGACCTTCCAAGAAACCGAGAGAGTGCGAGATAATGGCCAAATCTCTAAACAAGCCAGTTTTAGCTGGCAGGATTAGAAATTCCCCTTTACTTTATCCTTTACAAGGAAAGTAACATTTAAACAATAAGTCTGCTTTTTGTTTTCTATTTCTGCTTTCCTCAGCCCTTTTCTGTCTACAAACCAATGTCCTCTTGCTCACCTCATCATAATGGTCATTTTATTTTAGAGAATGAGGTGCTGCCTGATTCCAGAACTGCAAATAAAAGCTTATTAAGATCTTTATATACTAAATTTTTTTTGTTGTTGTTGCAACTTAATCTTTTGACAATTCTGGCAACCAACAAAGGGACCCAAATGACACTGCTGATGAATCCCAAGACCCCTTGAGGAATGCAGGAGAGATGTTACTGAGACCTTTTCAGGTCCCCTGTCTTCCTCATGGAACCCCAGTCTGTTCCTTTCAGGTTGGACGCTGGTCTTTTTGCACTGAATCTCCGGAGCTTATCAGCTTTCATTTGGGGGTTACTTTGTGCTGTAAGACAGCATTTGACCTTGAGGTGCCAAGGGTTAGTCTGTGCTGTGAGAAGGTGCTTGACCTTTGGGTTTGTGCTGGCTGATGAGTCACTGGCAAGAGCTGCAGTTTTAAAGGTGACTGACAACAGCTGCAGTAAGTGCTTATTACTGCAGGGAGTCAGAACTCCAGCTTCCAAAATTCATAGAGATTTGGTTTCTATCTTCTTAATTGCTTTTTCTTGAGCACTTAGTTGAGGCATGTCTCAGGTGTCTGACAGGGTCAGGCAGAAACTGGAAAATTATTGGCTAAGCTGGTCAAAGGCATCTCAGTGCCAAAGCCATAACTTGATCAGTGGGCATGGTTTGGGCACTTGAGAGCTATTAGAGCAACCCACCACCAAAAAATAAGACTACCATGAAAGGATAAGCTGCATGTAAAATAGGGTAGCACCTATCAGCCTCTAGAAAATGTCCGTGCAACAAGGTACGCTGTGAAAGCATTACATAACCTAATGTGGCACTTCCCTCTTAGGCTTTGATTTAGACTCTGAGAGACTCAAGATTCAATATAAAGATAGTTCTTAATTTATAAAAAAACCGAGCACTCCACCTTTCAGCCACACTTGCCTTTTACACTTTATTAGGCCCCAGAAGCTGAAAATACTTACAAAAATGGCCAAATCTTACTAAAGATACTTTAGAATGACAATGGCCATTATATAGAATGTTTCAGATGAACAACACTGCATTTAAGATGTGCATTTATAAATGAGGGTTCTCAAATTAGGCCAAACCCAGATGTGCAGAAGTTTCTAAAAAGATTTCAAAAAGAAAATTTAATGGCCTCTTTTGAAAGATTGTTTTACAAAAATCAAGTGAAAAGTTTAATGACTAATTGATAAGAAAAATTAAATCTACTATCCTTTTCATTTAGTTACTCTTCCACCCTGAAGGTAAAAAGAAAGCTAAAGTGTTTCTAAAGGTTAGGATCTCAGGTCAAGCAGGTTTGCTTCTTTTTTAGAGCTATCCATACTGAGTCCAGGCACAGAGAATGTTTTCTTTGCCCCATTCTCTAATGGGCTCCACCCTGGAGTCAGTAATGTAGTTAAGAAACAAGCTAAATTGAAAATATAGCCTACTGAAACTAGATCAGTCTCTGAAGTACACCCTTCTGGCATTTAGCTGGCTATTTTGAAACTTTTTGTAAAAAATTTACATCTGTAAAGAAAAATCACTAGAAATTCTTAAAGTGGGAGAGAGTACTGGTCTAAACAAGCCTGACCTTTGACGATTTTGTCTTAACTGGGCTTCCCACCTACACCTTTCTTTGTCTAGGACGAATGGACTCTTAGAAGAATGATGGTCTGTCTGGGTTTGTAGATTTCCTCTCCTGTGACAAACGTTAATCTTCCCTGGTTGCTGGATCTGTCTTTAGGCAAATAAGGAAGAATATTCAGAAAACCCTGTCTTGCATTGTGCTATTCTTTAAGTGCCTTCAGTTCGAAGTAATCAATATACCAAAGTGACATATTTTGGGGTGCGATTTTCTGAACTACTTTAATGGCTATGTAGTTTAAGAAGCAATTCGAGCATGAATGTTAAGAATGAGTAAATTTACATAAATGTAAATGGTATAAAAGTTTATAGCTGAACTTGTCATAGTTTAAAAAGTCTTTTTCAGTAACTTTAACTCTTAAAGTCATGTTAAATTAAGTAATAGGTATTTATGAAATATCAAAGTCATTCTTAACAAAACTGAAGTATTAAAATATTAATTGCTGAACATAAGCTTCAAATGTATACACTTTGATATCTTGTTTTTATATAGTATAGAAGAGCTCAATATATTTAAGTCTGTTAGTAAACATGAAAAAATTGTTCTATGAGGAAGCACATGTTTCTAGAAAGTATAATATTTGTATTCATAAAATGTTTTTGACAGACAGCTCAAAATTGCTTACTTCTTAATATTCCACTGGAAGTTAAAGTTACTAAGGGTTAAAAATTCTAATTAATATATGAAAGCTAAAACTAGAAATAATAAAGGAAATAACTCCAAATATGAGAAAAATAAGTAATATTTTTGCTAAATAAAACTATGAGGTATGAAAGATGTGTTTTTGTTAAGGAAGAAAGAGAGTAATTTTTCTCCTAAGTAGAATGACTAATTTTTCCAAAGTAGAAAAAGTATTGAAAAAACAACTGAATGAATAAGAAATTTGTAGACAGTTTGTTGAAGATGAATCTTGTGAAACGAACTTTATAAGGGTGATCAAGCTGGCTAAAATTAGAAAAAATGTTATCTATATGTTTTTCTAAGAATTGAGTATTAATATCAAAAGTATACTGATATAAAACTAGAATTTGATCTCCTGTGCTAAAACCACAAGGTTTTCTGGAATTATTGATCTGTTCTTAATAGGAAATAGTAAAAAGTTTTTCTTTATTTTTTTAGGTAACTTGCCTAGAAAGCAAAGAGTCTGTATTTTATCAGGATGATTCTGTGTGCTTCATATTGTCTTTATTAGGTCTTGGATGACTGAGAAAACTGAATCCTCTCTATTAAAGAGCTAAGATTTTTTCCTACAACTAGGTAACTTACTGTATTTGCCTTTAGAGTCTTTTAATTATTACTCTGGTTAAACTAACGACTATTACTTCACAGTGATCTGTGATCCTATTTTGATCAAATGTTTTAAACCATTTGACATTTTTTATAAACTTTCCAAAATAAACTAAATTAAGTCTTCTTGACCTTGAATTAACTTTGGGAAAACCTCAAAAGACGTGTCTCTCACCTTTTAAAAGAGAGATATTAAACTAGTTAGGCTTATTTCGTATGTTAAATTATATGGTGAGTGTTCCAACAATTGTATGTAATTCCTAGAAATATATCAGTCCTAAATTCTGGTTATTGTGCTAAAATGTTGTATGCTACGGGACGTTGAATATGTAAGTTTGTGATAACTTTAAGGTCATACCATTGCACTGGGTGAGAATTTCCAGAACTCTGGTGAAGAAACTGGTGGCTTCATGAAACTGCCAACCAAGATCAAGTAGAGCGAGATTTACTTATACAAGACTGAAAAACTGATAAAGAAGAGTTATGGTTTTTTATGGTTTTTAATTTGAAACATTGCTCGTTATTTTAATGTTTTGCTTTACAGATTTAAGAAAAGCTTTTTTTTTTAAAACTTATCTGTAGCTTTCAGCAATGTGATAAACTATACTTTTGTGATCAAAAGTTAAAACATTTACTTTTTCCTCTCTATTTGATCTTTCCAGAATTCAGAAACTATTTGTGAGGATTCTTGTTTTTATGGCAATATAGTTATTTGCATAAATTCAATAAGAATTACCCTCTTTATAACAGGATACAATTGGAAATAGTGGTTGCATTACTAAAGCTTTGACTGGGATGTCATATTTGAGAATGCACATAGAATGAATCTGTAGGTACTGCAGGTAAAGTCTGAAGTCTGTCTTGGTTTGGTTTCCTATCTTCCAGAGGCTTTCAAAAGTCCTATTTGAGATTCCTTATTAAAGGTTCTAGCAAAACAAAACTCAGAAAGAGCCCAAGTGGTCACTATTTTTTCTGCATTTATGTAAATAATCAGGCCAAGTTGGATGAGATTAAACTTATTTTGCCAACAAATTAGTCTCACTCCATTTTTTTGTAACAATGAGGGTGACTGTAGAGAGAAAAACTGCTATAGAACAAAAACTGTAGTACCACTGTTACTAGATTGTAGCCTCTTTAACTATTTTTTGAGTTTTTATTATCTGCCTGTGGACTGGACTGAATCCTGAATTTGTCTAGCTTCCTCCAATATCTGGCTATGAAAACAAGACCTGCTCTCTTTCTTAAGCCCTGTAAGATGAAACTAGACAACTCAATGTAAATTTCAAGAAACGTCTCATGCTTGATGTGTGGGCCATACAGAGAATTCACCAAAATGCCCAATATTGTAACCAGAGACATTCAAACTATAAACAAGGATGAGAACTTGATGATTTCATGTTGTGGACAGTGACAGAGCAGGAGCATCGCCATCTTGGATAAGCACTGTCATTTTAAAGTTCACCTTGATCAAAAACTGCCTAAATCCAAAGGACATCAGCCTAATGGCTAAGGTCAGCCTGACCATAAACCAAAAATAACATCTCTGACCAAAAACATTCCAAACCCCTTCCTGGCAAGAGACATGCCAGCCCTGATATAACCTCCCCTCTGGCCAGAGAGATGTCAGCCCCAAGATAACCTCCCCTCTGACCAGAGACATTCCAACCCTGCCATAAACTTCTCCCCTAAACAGAAACATTCCAAGCCTGTGATAAAGCTCTCTCACCCTAAAACCAATAAATCCTCTTAGTCCCTAAGAGAGAATGCTCCTGACCAAAATTGGCCAGAAGGCCCTCTCAGGTTCAGTCTCCAAAATAAACCTTTGACTGTTGAGCTACTTTTCATGTTTCTTTCCTCTTTCTTTAACTTTTATATTTGGTGCCAAATCTGTAAGAGAGCATGCTCCTGACCAAAATCAGCCAGAAGCCCCTCTCCAGTTTATTCTCCAAAATAAACCCTGTCTTTGACAGTTGAGCCACTTATCATGTTTCTTTCCTCTTTCTTTAACTCTTACAGACAGCTTGTGCCCAGATGCCAAAACAAGACTCTATATCATAATGAAACTCTTAGTCCTCTTAATTTTTTTCTTATTTATGCCTACCATTTTTTGCTCAGCAGGATAGACTTGTAGTAATTTTATAATCAGTAGCTTCTTCAAGTAACTTACAAAATTAAATCAGATTGGTCATGTCAAACCCAGATCTTTACACAACCTAAGGGATCCTTTAGTCCACCCAGTGGGTAACTTTGGCAATATCCCTAATGCAATTGCTGTTCAAATTGTACTACTGGTCCCTTTTATAGGGTAAAACTTCTAGACTCACATGTTTTTACCTTCTGCCTTAATTTAACTCAGTCATGGGATGCTAGATTACCTACTAGCTAAAAAGAAGCCTGTGCAGTTGCTGACACTTCTTGTTGCACATGTATAAATATAGAAAGTATTGTAGAGACTCCATTGCAAAAAGTTAGCAAATTGGCTACTTGGTTAAAATGGGTAGATTCCTTTTCTGGCTCATTCTTTGTTCTATTCAATTTTAGTTGGTTTGGTTCATTGAGACCCTGGCTAAGGTGCATACTCCAAACTCTTGGCATTCCTAATATGCTTGGCATTATCACCAAAATTCAGAAACTATTTGTGAGGATAATAGCAGTCTTCCTGGTATACTGCATTCCCTCAAAAGTTTTAAATGTTTGCATGCAGCCATCTTTCAAACTTCAAATGGTCTCTATTCAGCTATTCAGTCAGTGCAACACTAATCATGGTTTTTGCCATTAAAAGCAATGGCAAAAACTGCAATTACTTTTGCACCAACCTAATAGAATGACAAAAATTCAAAGAAATGCATGATTATGAGGACAATATAAGCTATGAATGGCATGTTGAGATCAGAAACCCAGAATGGTGGTAACTTAGGGATAATGCCCCTAGGGGAGCTGACCAAAAGGGGGAAATTGTTAAAGAACATGTATAGGAAGCCATTGGCTAGCACGGAGCTCCTGAACTAGGCCCAACAGACCCAATTAAAATGGGGTCAGTCATGCTAAGGTGCCACATCACCAAGCCGAAAGTAAGTTGTTTATCTGACCTTCCAAGAAACCAGGAGAGTGAGAGATAATGGCCAAATCCCCAAACAAGCCAGTTTTAGCTGGCAGGATTAGGGAGTCCCCTCTGCTTTAACCTTTAGAAGGAAAGTAACTTTAAAACAACCAGTCTGCTTTTTGTCTTCTATTTCTGCTTTCCTCAACCCTTTTCTGTCTATAAACCCATCTCCTCTTGCTTAGCTCATGGGAACACTGATTCTACTTTATAAAATGTAGTGTTACCTCATCCTAGCATTGCAAACAAAAGCCAAGTACAATTTTTAAACTGAATTTGTTATAATTTTGTCTTTTGACACCAGGAAGGACCCCCTCCAGTTCTGCCTACTACTTGATCATTCTCCTCTTTGGATTAAAGCTGTGTGAAACACAAGAATGATGTTGAACACATGACATCAAGTGGAGGGCAAGCCACATTAATTTTTGTGGACAGGCCCATTGAAGTGGTAATGAGCTAGAATTATAGCTTGTGGCCAGAGAAGACCTGGAGCTCCTTTGCCTTGTTATTCTTCTTCTCCTGGGGGATTAGCAACCGAAGCAGACAGTTTCTTTCCTTCCAGGAAAACCCCAAACCTCTTGGTGAAGTGACAAGAAATATTCACCCCAGCGCACATCTTCCTAAGAAGGCCCAAGGCAGAATGCTAGCTCTCTCAGTAGTTCCCAGGCAATTCAATCTGCCACAAAGTACAATGTAGAGCACTGTGCTACAGGGAAAAACAGGCAAACAGAAAAGGAAAAAAGTCCATTCTGCATACTGATTTTGTCTAATGTGGCATTTGCACACTTGGGCGGCTACAGTGCTTCCGTGCTGCTGCCAGATTAATTCTTCCCAAACACTGCTCGGATGATATCACTCCTTTGGCCCCAAACCTTTACTAGGGTTATCTCCTGAAAAAGGTAGCCTGGGAGTTAAAAGTTTGCCATGGTTTGGCTCAAACTTCTATTTTCATGTGTCAGTGCTATTATTTCAAATTCCAACTAACAATCTTCTGTAATTTTTTTTTGTACTTTTCCATGCCTTTACACCTGTAGAGATTTTTTTTTTTCTCACTTGTAAGTCAAAAGCCTAGCTAGGCATCAAATTCCAACAGCTGACTTTCCCCCTATGCAAACATACTCTGACCTTGCCAGCTGGCAGAAGTATTTCCCTCCCCTGAACTCTGCTAAGACTGCTTTGTCACAGCACTGTGTTTTCTTTCTTGTCTGGTCCATGTTCGTTCAATCTGCTGGACCTAGACCAGTGCCTAGTGTATTATGGGCACTCAATAAATGTTCGTTGAATGAATATTAATTTTTACTTATTGTGGTCTTTGCATTGATGGTTTCTTTGTAAGCCAAATATAAAATTTACACTAACTCATCATTTTTGAGGGTCAAAGACAATTTCCAGGTTTCAAGAAATGAGGGCTCTGGGGTCTCTTCAACACTTGCAGGCCTAGAGCTGGACTTGTATACCTTGAGACTTCCCTGCTATAGGCAGATGGCATTGAATAATATTAGCGTGCTCTATTTACAGAGTGCCTACGCTTGTGCTAAATCACTTCACATTCATATCCCTAGTTCTCCTAGTGACATACTGATGATGCCTATCTCATTTTTAGAGGAAACAAACAATGTTCAAAGAGGAAGGTCCTTTCCCAGAGTTGAATGTAAAGTGAGTACCAGCATCAGGATTCACACCTAGGTCAGTCTGGCTCCAAATCTAGCTTTTTTCCTACCATCCCACGTTCCTTCTTTGAATTGCTTCACAGTTTCTATGGAAGTTTCTGCTATTTCTCTGTCTTTGTCTCTGAGGTTCATTTCCACTCCTGCAGCTTCACAAAAGCCCAATTACACCTGCCAGTGACCTGCTTTGTCTAATAGGATTTTTGATGGCTATAGCGTCATTTCAGTGTCCGCACGGCCTGCTTCTCTCTACCCAGAGCACAGCTCCCAGGAGGTGCTGGAAGCCTGGCAGTGGGTCATTTCAGCAGCTTGTTTTTACCACTTTTTCAGCACAAACTGCTTTATTTCAAACCTTGCTGTGATTCATCACTAACCTGCCTGCATTCCCCCTTCATCTTCCCTTAAGTCTGTCTCATAGGCCTGTAAGTAGAAATTGTGGCAACTCCCAAAGTGTAGCAGCACTGGGGAAGAGTAGAAACCTTACTGTCAGACTTGCTAATTGAAAATTTGGGGAGAAGTACACTCAGACGTGTCTAAAGCCGATTACCTTTGAAGTACTTACGAAGAAAGGTTTTCTGAGCCTTGAGGTCCATAATGGGGATGTGTATATGGAGAGCGGGAAAGGAGCTCTTTAAACTCAGAGAGCTGAACTATTTGCAAGGGCCAAGGCCTTCCCTTGAGTATGGTTAATGAATCAAATAGAAATATTATTTCACCAGTTCTAACATACCCACTTATGTTTTCATCTTAACATTCTGTAATGGGAATGTGGCTTACATAGACAGTGGTACAACCATTATTTGCCAAATAGCAGTCATCATAATTGTTTCTGCCTTCACCTGAGTATCAAATACACCAGCAATAACATTTGCAGAATAAGCAGGAGCAGGGGTAGGCTAGCTCTGTGTAATTACAAAGCTCACCTAATTTAGTTTTTCATAGGATTTTAGGGAATGCTTCACATCAAAGCTGTTGGTGGCACAGAGGACAATACTGTGTGGAAAAACTTGGGCCTCAATGACCAAGCGAAAACTGAGTCTACTCAGAAGATTCAGATTTGGACCCAGAGGAAGTTTTAGAAAAATTTGAACCAATTTATATTACTTATTTTTGTATGTGTGCCCAAGAATGGTATAAGATTCAAAAAAAAGTCTGTCTAAATAATATGTTAGCACTCTTTCACTATATATGAAATAAAAATTCTAGCTTATATCACAGTTAAATTGATGTTTTCCTCTGATGTAGTTTATAAAAAGTTTAAGCGTACATGGGAAATAACTTATACTTTTACATCAGATTGGCTTGGGTTTAAATTTAGGTTTCACTTCTTATTAGCCTTGTGATATGGTTTGGCTGTGTCCCCACCCAAATCTCATTTGAATTGTAGCTCCCATAATCCCCATGTGTCATGGGAGGGACCCAGTAGGAGGTAATTGAATCATGGGTGCAGTTTTTCCTGTGCTGTTCTCATGGTAGTTAATAAATCTCACGAGATCTGATGGTTTTATAAGGGGCAGTTCCCCTGCACATGTTTTCTTGACTGCCATCATGTAAGACATGCCTTTGCTTCTCCTTTGCCCTATGCCATGATTGTGAGGCCTCCTGTGGCATGCGGAACTGTGAGTCCATTAAACCTCTTTTGCTTTATAAATTACCCAGTCTCATAGCAGTATGAAAATGGGCTAATACAGTAAACTGGTACCAGTAGAGTGGGTACTGCTATGAAGACACCTAAAAATGTGGAAGAGACTTTGGAGCTGGGTAACAGGCAGAGGTTGGAACACTTTGGAGGGCTCAGAAGAAGACAGGAAGATGTGGTAAAGTTTGGAGCTTCCTAGAGACTTGTTGAACGGTTTTGACCAAAAAGTCCAGGCTGAGGTGGTCTTAGATGGAGATGAAGAACTTATTGGGAACTGAAGCAAAGGTGAGCTTGCTATGCTTTAGCAAAGAGACTAGTGGCATTTTGCTCCTGTCCTAGAGATCTACGGAACTTTGAGCTTGAGAGAAAGGATTAGGGTACCTGGTGGAAGAAATTTCTAAGCAGCAAAGCATTCAAGAGGTGACTTTGGAGCTCTTAAAAGCATTCAGTTTTATTCATTCACAAAGATATGGTTTGGAATTGGAACTTATGTTTAAAAGGGAAGCAGAGCATAAAAGTTCAGAATTTTTGCAGACTGACAATGTGATAGAAAAAAAAACATTTTCTGAGGAGAAATTCAAGCTGGCTGCAGAAATTTGCATAAGTAATAAGGAGCCAAAATTAATCTCCAAGACAATGGGGAAAATGTCTCCAGAGCATGTCAGAGGTCTTCATGGCAGCCCCTCCCATCACAAGCCGAGAGGCCTGGGAGGAAAAATAAAATGTTTTTGTGGGCTGGGCCCAGGGCTTTGCTGCTTTGTGCAGTCTTGGGACTTGGAGACCTGTGTGGCTAAAAGGGGCCAATGTACAGCTCAGGTTATTGCTTCAGAGGATGCGATCCCCAAGCCTTGGTGGCTTACATGTGGTGTTGGGCCTGCAGGTGCACAGAAGTCAAGAATTGAGGTTTGGGAACCTCCTTCTACATTTCAGAGGATTTATGGAAATACTTGGATGTCCAGGAAGAGGTGTGCTGCAGGGGCAAAGCCCTCATGGGGAACTTCTGCTAGGGCAGTCTGGAAGGCAAATGTGGGGTCAGATCCCCCAGAGTCCCCACTGGGGCACTGACAAGTGGAGCTGTGAGAAGAGAGCCACCCTCCTCCAGACCTCAGAGAGGTACAGCCACTGACAGCTTGTACTGTGTGTCTGGAAAACCCACAGACATTCAACACCAGCCTGTGAAAGCAGCTGGGAGCGGCACTGTATCCTGCACAGTCATAGGGCTGGAGCTGCCCAAGGCCATGGGAGCCCACCTCTTGCATCTGTGTGCCCTAGATATGAGACATGGAGTCAAAGGATATCATTTTTGAACTTTAAGGTTTACTGACTGCCCTATTGGATTTTGGACTTGCATGGGGCCTGTAGCCCCCTTGTTTTGGCCAATTTCTCCAATTTGGAACAGGTGTATTTACCCAATGCCTGTACCCTCATTATACCTAGGAAGCAATTAACTTGCTTTGATTTTATGGGCTCATGGGCAGAAGAGACTTGGCTTGTCTCAGACAAGACTTTGGACTGTGGACTTTTGAGTTAATGCTAAAATGAGTTAAGACTTTGGGGAACTGTTGGGAAGGCAAAATGGTTTTGAAATGTGAGGACAAGAGATTTGGAAGGGGCCAGGGGTGGAATGAAATGGTTTGGCTGTGTCCTCATCTTGAATTGTAACTCCCATAATCCCCATGTGTCAAGGGAGGGCCCTGGAGGGAGGTAATTGAATCATGGGGGCAGGATTTTCCCACGCTGTTCTCATGATAGTGAATAAGTCTCATGAGATCTGATGGTTTTATAAAGGGCAGTTTCCCTGCACATGCTCTCTTGCCTGCCATCATGTAAGATGTGCCTTTGCACTTTGTTTGCCTTCTGCCATGATTGTGAGGCCTCCCCAGCCATGTGGAACTGTGAGTCCATTAAACCTCTTTTTCTTTATAAATTACCCAGTCTCAGGTACTTCTTCACAGCAGTATGAAAATGGAGTCATACACTCTGGGACCCTAGGCATGTTACCAGTTCTTAATGAGAGAATAACATTTGTAGCATGTGGCTAATAATTGCTATCCTGCAAGCTTTATTAAATCATTTCTTTTATTTGTTAAAATAAACATTTAGTAAAACATTTAGTTTTACTTTAGTTTTTACTAGAAAGTTGTAAATACACATTTCTTTTTTTAAAAAAATCTATAGTTTTCTTTTCTAGTTGATTTTGAAGCTTCAGTATATAAAGTAGCATGTATTTTACAAATGAGATTTGCTGTCACTTAACTGAGTAGGAAAAAACCAACAGTACAGGAATTTTGATGGAGTCCAAAATCTTAGTAGAGATCTGTGGGTTTCCCCTTAAATATTGGTGAAAATATAGGATCTGACAAGGCCCTGTCTTGTCTCTTTTAAGAAGGCATAGTTTGATACAACATCATGCCTTCCAGGATTTCATAACTGAACTTTTGTAGCAGAATTTTTGATAGGCATATGGCTGCCCAGCCAAAGACTATATCTCTTAGCTTCCTTTGCAGCTTGGTGTGGCCATGTGACTAAGTTCTGGCCAATGGTATGTGAGGAGGAATGAGCTGTGCAACTTTGGGTCATGCCCTGAAAATGAAGATGCAGTCCTCTTCCCCTGTCTATTGTCTGAAATGTGGATGGATGGACATAGCTGAAGACATTTTATTGGGTCAAAGATGGAAGCTATGTGTTAAAGGTGGCAGAAGAGCAGGACAAAAATAACATGGGCCCTGATGATTTTGGAGCCAACATACCACCTTGGACCAATGACTCAGACTTCAATGTGAGAGAGAAGCAAATTTTTATCTTGTTTAAGCCACTATTATTTTGGGCCTCTCTGTTACAGCATAAAAAAAAGTACGTTAACCTCTCCATTTTCATGATTCCGTCCCTTTCATTCACTCCTCCCCCTGAACAACATGACTTAACGTGACTCACATGTGTGCCCATCTCATAAAAAGGCTTCTTCTGAGTTCCTATTCTGAGAACCTGCTAAATTTTCTTGAAATCTAGCTGCCTTGAAGTTGCTATTCCTCCTCCCTGGTGAATGGTGTCTTGCCCTAAAGCTAAGCTCCAATACCCATGGAAATGTTTTCTCAAAATCTGGTTCCTGTTCATTCTGACTGCCTGGATGTTCTGTTATGTTTCCTACCTCCTCTTAAGATCCTCAGCTTCCTTAAGTTGGACCCAATACCAACTATAACCCTATATTGGCTTTTCCTTTCCTTGCCTATGTGATCTTTTTTTGTTTATCACATTCCACCAGCAAAGTCCAGAGGCAGCATTTTGAATAGACCTGGTCCCTTTTCTCAATCTCTTTCAGTTTTTTCTTTGGCCCCAGAAAACAGAACTGACCCCTTGTCTCCATCTCTTTGGCCTTTGAGCTGAAATAACTCGAAGAAGCTTGCCAAAGCATACTAATATATGTAAGTTGTTGAGTGACTACTGTGTAAGTGGTCCCATTTTAGGGATTACCTCCAATCCTTATAACAAATCTAAAAAGAGGTTGTATTATTCCCCTTATACAGATGAAGAAACTGAGGCTCAGAGTGAGTAAGTGTCTTGTCCAAGATGCCTCATCTAATAAGTAATGAATCTTCAATTAAAACCCAATCTATAATTTTTCACTATATAGGCTATCTTCTAAGCCCAATGTTAAGACAAGGGCACAGAGATTAGGGCTCATGAAAAAGAAGACATTCTCTTTGTGAGAACGTCCTAGCATGGGTACACAGATTCGAAGGATGTGAGGGGACTATCTAGCACCACACTCTAGAAGCCATATTAACACCAGGATGCCAATATGAAAGTTTCAAAGCTTCTTGGATGAAAAGATGCTCTCCTTCTAACTTCTGCTTTTTGAATTTTAAAAAAGTCATTTTTCTCACTTTTTCTCTCCTAGGATTCTTCTGTTTCCCTGACCTTGATTGACATTTCTCCCTAACTCCTCTGAATTATTATGGAATTAAATGGCTTATTTTAATTTCCCTAGGTGTCTTTATTGAATTATTTCACAGTGTTTTATGGAAAATATCTGATTACTAATTCATAGAACAGAATATTATGAGATTCTTTGCTAAGTGGCTGCCACAGTGGTATTCAGGTCCTGAAGCCTCTGCAATCTCTGTTTCTGTATACAGGCTCAGAAACAAGGAGGCAAGCTAAGTTCCAGCATCTTGCAGTTGACTCTTTTATATCACCTCCTGAACAATTCCTAAACAGAAAATACTGTCCCCAACCCCCTGGAAAGATTCATGAAATATTAGAAAGCAAATCATTTTAACACAGAAGTTAAGATCTTGGGTTGTGGAATCAAACTGGGTTTGAATCTCACTGCTTCTGCTTAAATGACCTTGGGTAAGTTTCTTAATCTCACTTTCCCTCCATTTCATGGTCTGTAAAGTGGGAGTAACACCTACCTCACAGAGTATTCATGAGGATTACATGAACTAATAGTGCTGAGCTCATAATAAGTGCCAACCTAAAAGTTAACTAATTATATCTTTTATAATTAAGAAGTAGGAGAGCTTTGTTAAACCTAGTACAAAATACCATAGCATGTGAAAGATTCTGTGAGTACCTGCACCTCCTAACCATTTTCTGACCTATATAAGTATTATACATAAACGTGAAATCACGTGAAACCTTGCTATTTAGCAGAATTCCTCTAATTCAGCTTGATTGACACAAATAACCCACAATGTGGAGGTGTCCTGAGAGATTAGATGATTCCTTCAGAGAAGAGGGTGAATTCTCATTAGAGATCTGGTAGTTCCAGTCTAGATGAGTCACCAATGAATAGATTTGCTGTGGGTTAATGTTCCACCCAGCTTGACTAAATTTTAGGCAGGTTTCTTCCTGACTATAGGCTCCTGACCTCCCTTTTCTTAGAGCATTTAACTTTACAAAACTCGCAATTATAAATTAGGTCTCTGGCCCTTTGACATGTAAATCTTCTCCCAGTCTCTCACTGATTTTACATCCTAAAAATGCCCTTCCCAAGGACCTAGAAACCATCCCTTTGAAATATGATAATCAAAAAAGATAATGTCCTTATCTCCTCATCTCTGTGGAAGGATAGGAGGCTGATTTGATAAGCACCAACAAAGAAACAAGATTTTCCTTCGAAGTAAGGAAGTAGGAAAGAAGTGGCCTTGTAGGGAGTGACAGACATGGCTCAGATTCAAGCAGATCATTTATAGTCATTATAGAGAAGTTAAATATTCCTCTCTTACAGGTTAGCTGGGCTTTAAGATCACAAGAAAAAAGTCAAAAGCTACAGGCTTTTGTGAAAAAGTACACAAAAAGATGCCTTTCACAATGACAGTCAACTCAACTGTCCAAGCAATGCCTAGTTTCTAGAAACTTCCAGATGAAGACCAGCCATTTCAGTCTCTGAAGTCCCAGGGAGTGTGCTGGGATCTTCCACCTACTCAGAAAACCTCTTTCTAAGAATTCAGTCTTTGAGCATAGCTGTCAGCTAGAAAGAAAATTCCAGTTGATGTATGAGTCTATAGAACCAGTCATTCTCATGCCCTCTAGGGATAAACTAGGCATCTCCAAACCCTGAAGGAACAGAGTGGTGGTGAGCGGTGTTCAAATATTTTAAAAGTATTGGAGTACCAAGATGGACATACTGGTTAGGAGAACATGAGCTCCCAAAATGGATATTAGACACGTTATTATTACTTTTTGAGATGGAGTCTTGCTCTATCGCCCAGGTTGGAGTGCAGTGGTGCGATCTCTGCTCACCACAACCTCCACCTCCCAGGTGCAAGCGATTCTCCTGCCTCAGCCTCCAGAGTAGCTGAGATTACAGGTGTATGCCACCACACCCGGCTAATTTTTGTATTTTGAGTAGAGACAGGGTTTCATTATGTTGGCCAGGCTGGTCTGGAACTCCTGACCTCGTGATCCACCTGCCTTGGCCTCCCAAAATGCTGCGATTACAGGCGTAAGCCACCATGCCTGGCCTAGACACATTATAAAGGGTAAATAATTATAACCATGAGCTGTTGACACATGAGTAAATACAAATAAATTCAGATACCTAAAGGGAATGCAGTAGAAATTAAGTAAAAAACAAAATATAATTTGGCACCAAGCATACAATAAAAGTAGCATTTCTTTTTTTTTTTTTTTTTTTGAGATGGAGTCTTGCTCTGTTGCCCAGGCTGGAGTCCAGTGGTGTCAGCTTACTGCAAGCTCTGCCTCCCAGGTTCACACCATTCTCCTGCCTCAGCCTCCCGAGTAGCTGGGACTACAGGCACCCGCCACTACGCCCGGCTAATTTTTTTGTATTTTTAGTAGAGACGGGGTTTCACCATGTTAGTCAGGATGGTCTGGATCTCCTGACCTTGTGATCCGCCTGCCTCAGCCTCCCAAAGTGCTGGGATTGCAGGCGTGAGCCACTGCGCCTGGCCTAAAAGTAGCATTTCTAATCAGTGAGGATGACATGGACTATTAATTCATTCAATAATACAGGAACAATTAAGTAGTCATCTAGTAAAAATAAAGTTTAATTCATACCTCATTCCTTATACAACAGTAAATTACATAGATCAAATATAGAAAAACCCAAACCGTAAAAGTACTAGAAGAAACTATAATAAGATTCTTATATAATCTGGAAGTGAGGGAGGCCTTTTTAATAATAATACAACATTTTGAAACCATTCATTTAAAAAAGGCTTGGTTAAATAAACCACAAAGTAATTTAAAAAATTTGCATGGTGGCCGGGTGCGGTGGCTCACGCCTTTAATCCTAGCACTTTGGGAAGCTGAGGTGGGCAGATCACGAGGTCAGGAGATCAAGACCATCCTGGCTAACATGGTGAAACCCCGTCTCTACTAAAATACAAAAAAATTAGCCAGGCATGGTGGCGGGCACCTGTAGTCCCAGCTACTCAGGAGGCTGAGGCAGGAGAATGGCGTGAACCCGGGAGGTAGAGCTTGCAGCGAGCCGAGATCATGCTACTGCACTCCAGTCTGGGTGACAGAGGGAGACTCCATCTCAAAAAAAAAAAAAAAAAAAAAAAAAAAAAAAAAAAAAAAATTACAATTCATGGGGCTATATGGCTAATAAGAAAGAGCTCCTTTGCCCTTCACATCAATAGAAATAGACCAACAGCAGCTCCCAGAATGGGCCAAAGCATTTTGAACAGGCAGTTCAGAAAAAAGGAAATACAAATGGAACTTAAACATATGAAAAAAAGCTCAATTTTATTCATAATACAAGAAATGGCACAAAGATACTACTTTTCACCTACCAAATACGTAAGTTCCAAAAATTTGATAATATGCTATATTGGTCAGGACATAACAAACTTTTCCTTATATTGCTGCTGATGGTATTAATCATTGTAACTCCTAAAGAGGGCAATTTGGCAATACTTATCAAAAGTACAAACGTCCCTGAACCAGCAATTTAACTTTCGGGAATGTATCCATCACACGTATGCCTTCATATGTGATATATAAATAAGGCTATTCATTGCAGCATTGTTTATAATAAGAAAATATATAAACCATTGTTATTGATAGGGAGATAGTTAAATAAATTAAGGTATATTAATAGGATTATTATTTTTTAAAATTTTGCGGGCACATAAAACATTCATACAATTAAATACCAGAAAGTGCTCTATGTTCTACTGTGGAAATATCTCTATTAAATTAAATTAATGGGTTAAAAAAACAAGATAAAGAACAGAATGTAGAATATGCTACCATTTGTTACATAGCTTAAAAGGGAGAGATAAAGAGAGGAAAAATATATTTTTATATTTGCTTGTACCTCAGTTGAATATCCCTGGAAGGATATATCTGACACTGCGTGGTTGCCTATTGGGAACAGAAATGGGTATCTGAGGTAATAGGTATTATAGGGAGATTTGCTTCACTAAACATTGCATAAACTTTTATACTTTCTTACATTAAAATTCTCTTGGCCAGGAGTAGTGGCTCATGCCTGTAATGCCAGCACCTTGGGAAGCCAAGGCAGGTGGATCTCCTTGAGTTCAAAAGTTCAAGACCAGCCTGGATAATACGGCAAAACCCCATCTCTACCAAAAATACAAAAAATTAACTGGGCATGGTGGCCCATGCCTGTGATCCCAGTTACTTGGGAGGCTGAGGTAGGAGGATCCTTTGAGCTGGGGAGGTGGAGGTTGCAGTGAGCCATGATTGTGCCACTGCACTCCAGCCAGCATGACAGAGCGAGACCGTCTTAAAAACAAACAAACAAACAAAACTCTCTTATTTGACATCTCATACTTTGAAATGTTCAATTTAATCATTTTCCAAATCTGGAATATGGCTCATTTTTATTGAGATATGAATTGTTGTTGATCTCATGCTTGATCTTCCCAAACAGAACAGAGGCTCTAGATCTTTCTCTGAGATACTTTGGTGACATTTTTAGCACTAAAAGTGGGTATGAACACTTCTAACACTGGAAATTCAAAGTCTGCAGCACTTACTCTTGGGACTTGGAAAAATTCTTTTTTAAATTAATAATTGTTCATCAATGGTTCCATTTTCTTTGCCTACAAGCATGTTTCTTCCTTCAAAGTGGACATGGGTGTGTGCATATACTCATCTGTACACACATACATACACATGTATATGTGTAAGGGATTGAAAGTAAAATGTTTTCTTTTAAAGTATGTTTGCATTTTTCCTAGAATTGACCTCACAGTTTCCATCAGACACTCAAAGCAGTGGGTGACATAGAAAAAGTTAAATATTACTAAATAGTGGACATTACCTTTCCTAGTTATTCTTTTCCCCTTTCCTACAGCTACCATTTAAATCTAGGTTGGCAACTTCCCTTGGGTCTAAATCAGCAGTCCCCAATCTTTCTGGCATCAGGGACTAGTGTTATGGAAGACAATTTTTCCATGGGCAGGGCCCAGGGTGGAGGATAGTTTGGGGATGATTCAAGCACATTACATTTTTTGTGCACTTTATTTCTATTATTATTACATTGTAACATATAATGAAATAATTATACAACTCACCACAACGTAGAATCAGTGGGAGCCCCGAACTTGTTTTCCTGCAACTAGATGGTCCCATCTGGGGGTAATGGGAGACAGTGACAGATCATCAGGCATTAG
The DNA here is from genome assembly GCF_028885655.2 of Pongo abelii. Lineage (NCBI taxonomy): Eukaryota > Metazoa > Chordata > Mammalia > Primates > Hominidae > Pongo > Pongo abelii. Next base: position 97,785,239 of record NC_071995.2, read on the forward strand.
ATTCTCATAAGGAGCACACAGTCTATGCAGTTCACAAAAAAGTTCGTGCTCCTATGAGAATCTAATGCTGCTGCTGATGTGACAGGATGCAGATCTCCGGTGGTAATGCTCGCTCACCTGCTGCTCACTTCCTGCTATGCAGCCAGGTTTCTAACAGGCCATGGGCTGGTACTGGTCTGTGGTCTGGGAGTTGGAAATCTTTGGTCTAGATGACCTTGACAGCAGCATAGCAGGCCTGTCTGCCTTCAGGCCTTCCACACTCCACATTATATGCCCAACCAGCCAGCTGTTATCATAATCATTTTAAAAATAATTTACTGCCTACTTTATCAAATTAGCTGTGAAGCATTTGACTGTATGTTGAACTATAGCCAAGTGTGCTGTATTTCTGCACTCATGAGTGAGCACTTCGTTGTCATACTTCATTGTCCTGGAATTTCTCTGTTCCTATTTTTATTAGTGAGGAAAACTCTGCTGTATTAATTTTATTCACAGAATAAACAAATTTTTCTTTAATATATAAAAATAAACTAGAAAACATATTTTACTGGTCACTTTTCAGGAAGAAACGCCTGTATATATTTTTTTAATTTTTTTTTTTAGGAACTTTCTATAGGGTGAATGATTCATGTTTGAATATAAAGTAATGATTTTATTCAGTGCTTATAAACTGTATTCAATTGCATGGAGAAAAAAAAATACACTGACCTCTAACTTAAAAGTAAATAGCTTTCTGGAGAGGTAACAGAATAATAACTAATGGAGCTTTACAGTTTATAAGTGCTTTCATATAAACGACCTCATTTGTCCCCACCCAAATCTCACAACAAATTGTAATCCCCAGTGTTGGAGGTAGGGTCGAGTGGGAGGTGATTGGATCATGGGGGGTGGTCCTTCATGAATGGTATAGCAGCATCTCCTGGTGCTGTTCTTGTGATAGTGAGTGAGTTCTCTCGTGAGATCTGGTTGTTTAAAAGTTTGCAGCACCTCCCCCTTCTCTCTCTCTTGGTCCTGGTCCTGCCACGTAAGATGCCTATGCTTCTGCTTTGCCTTCCGTCATGAGTAAAAACTCCCCAAAGCCTCCCCAGAAGCAGAAGCTGCTATACTTCCTATAAAGCCTGGAGAACCATGAGCCAATTAAACCTATTTTCTTAAAAAATTACGCAGTCTCAGGTATTTCTTTATAGCAGTGAGAGAACAGACTAATACATCATCACCGTTATTTTAAAGAATAAGGAAATGAAGACTTAGAAGGATGAAGCAATGACCAACCCAGGTCATATAGTAAGTAAGGGAAAAACCCAGGACTTTAACTTAAACTTTCTGACACTGTATCTCATAATCTTTCTCATATGGTGAGTGGCTCTCCCAACATTACTGTTACATAAAAATTTAGGTCGTGCGTGTAATTTTATCAAGTATCCCTCAAATCCTGGGACTTAAGTAATTGATACACAGAACAGGTTAAATAGAAAGCCTTTTTTGAAAGGGTAAGGAAAAACAACATTGATGTTTCAGAACCAATGTGTGTTTATATCATGGAAAAAGCTAGAAATCCCAGTAGAAAAGTCTTTACAGAAGTACTACTTATCACTGTATACCTGGCTATATATAAATCATAGGTAGGATACTCTCCCTTTCCCTGAATTCTAATGAAAGCATTGTTCCAAATCTATTACAGCTATATAGTTTTTATAAAATGACCCACGGGGAAAATTCTTTCTAGAGTTTAAAGCTGGAAAAGAGTTTCTTTCTCTACACGCCTTGATAATATTGTTATCAATATAATATTATATAATATTATAATGACAGTTCTATAGCACACTTTTGTCTTGATTATCGAGAAGCTCAGAGTCAAGTTGTAGTCTTAGTTGTAGTCATTTTTCTTAATTTGGGTTTTCTAAAATGTGATTGTTAATACTGAATGTCAATTTGATTGGACTGAAGGATGCAAAGTATTGTTTCTGGGTGTCTCCATGAGGGTGTTGCCAAAGAAGAGTAACATTTGAGTCAGCAGACTGGGAGAGGCAGATCACCCTTAATCTGGGTGGGCACGATCTAATCAGCTGCCAGCGTGGCTACAAAAAAGCAGGCAGAATAAAGTGGAACGGGCAGACTTGCTGAGTCTTCCGGCCTTCATCTGTCTCCTGTGCTGAATGCTTCCTGCCCTGAAACAACAGACTCCAGGTTCTTCAGCTTTGGACTCTTGGAGTTACACCAGTGATTTGCCAGGGGCTCTTGGGCCTTCAGCCACAGACTGAAGGCTGCACTGTCGGCTTCCATACTTTTGAGATTTTGGGACTTGGACTGGCTTCCTCGCTTCTCAGCTTGCAGATGGCATATTGTGGGACTTCACCTTGTGATCATGTGAGTCAATATTCCTTAATAAACTCCCCTTCCATCCTATTAGTTCTGTCCCTCTAGAGAACCCTAATACACAGATTATTTTCTTTGTTCTCCTTTTTACATTTTTCCTTTTATACTATCTAATTCATACCTTTTACTACTGTTTCAATGGATTTTTATTTTACTGTAATTATATCTTTTTTTTATAAGCCTCCTCAAATCTGTTTTGAAGATAGGCAGAGTATAAACATACAGAGTCCACTCTAAGGAACATGAGCATTTAGTCCATTGAAAGAACTAACAATAGTATATACCAGGTGCAAATGATCTATTTAATCTCTTGAGTAGCTTCCAGAGAAGAAATTTCTGCTGTAAGTGCACAGGGTAATAGAGTCCTGTTTTCTTTCTTTTATTCTTATAATAAAAGTTTGACATCACTATCACAACCATTTCATGTGTCAGTAACAGTAGATGATAGGTATTTGGTATGATACAACATTTGTTTGTGTTAAAATGAGCCCTGGTGTTTCACTTATGTTTTATGATTGTGCACATTTGGTGTGATCCAGAGAGATAATAGTGGAATTTTCTATGGACATTCTTGTTTGATACAGAATTATATCAGAAGTTGATACAACAATCAATGTGTATATTGTCTAGGGTATATATCTTACATATATAATTATATCACATCTACAGTTCTGATTGTCATAGGAATATAATACACATGTCACACGAACAAACATGTATTCATTTTTCTAAATGATGGCTACAGCAGAGAAAACCAGTGACTATCATCTTTGAGAGATAAAACTGTGGAAATGTCCTTTGTGGTATGATTAATACTAAAAGGGAAAGGGTAATTGCGTGAGAAGTTAGAAGGTGAACCAAAGGAAGCCTAAGAACTTTTTGTACTGTCAATAAAACAAATCCAGACTTAGACACAGTGAGATGTAAAAAAACTACATCAACCTGGAGAATGTTCCTCCCTTAGGATTTTCAAGCAACTCAAAAATCAATCAAAAAGGTTTTTCTTTTACAGGGACGGCTAAACAGAACTAGCAGAAACTTAGAGGTAAAATTGAGTGACAGGGCGGAGCTGAGCAGACATCATGGTGGGGATGATATAACAGAAATGTTGCTGTGATCAGCTAATTTAGAATGAACTGTTAAGGTAGGGTGATATAGCTAGTGTTTTTGTTCCCTAGTGTATTGTTCAATTTCACATCGAATTGTAATCCTCAGTGTTGGAGGTGGGGCCTGGTGGGAGGTTACTGGATCATGGGAGTGGATTTCTCATGAACGGTTTACCATCATCCCCTTGGTGCTTTTCTCATGACAGTGAATGAGTTCTCACAAAATCTAGTTGCTTAAAAGTGTTTGGCACCTCCCCTCTCTCTCGCTTGCTCCTACATTTGCCATACGAAGTGCCTGCTCCTGCTCTGACACCCTCTACCATGATTGTAAGCTTTCTGAGGCTTCCCTAGAACGCAAGCAGATGCCAGGAACATGCTTCCTGTAAAGCCTGCAGAACCGTGAGCCAATTAAACCTCTTTTCTTTATAAATCACCCAGTCTCAGGTATTTCTTTATAGTAAGGCAAGAACAGCCTAACACAGTGGGATGTTTACATTTTAGTGTTTGCTCAGGTTTGGGGCAAGCCAAATGTCAGGAGCCTGTGGGGAGGAGAGATGTCTGATTAAATCTTGATCAAGCCAAGTCAGTGGGCAAGAAATGGGCAATTGTGAGCATCTGGCCAGGATCTGCAACCTCATGAAAAGTATATACTATCAAAAGGCTAACTACTTGTTTGTCACATAAATTCTTATAAAATGCTTAGTGGAGCCAAGAAGCAAGCTAAGTATAACAACAGAAACTCTTCTTTTCTTACCATTTGTATCACTAACGAGCACATAATTGCAGCTAGTCATGTAAGTCTCCTACAAATCAGTGTAAGGTTTATTAAGAGAGTTGAGACACTTAGATGAAAGTCACTTTTGCTTATAATAAAGAACTTATCTATCTTACAGACACATATCACTTATATTATGTATTTGTTATATTAATATATTTAATATATTTAAAAAACATCATTGTAAAATGATGATCTGGCAACATCCCTAGAAGAATCTCATTGAAATACTTGAGATTTATTGGTCATTTGTCTTTACAAAATTGAGATGTGAAAAGCTTTAAAGGAGGACATTCTACCAAAGCATAACTCATAAAACAAAAGATGAAAGTATGAGCCATGGAATTATAGAGCTGGAAAAGATCTAGCCCTACTGCTTCATTTTCAAATGAGGAAATTGAGGGTTATTGTAAGGGGTTGTTTTTTTTAAGTCATACAGTAAGTTGGTGCAGACGGAGGAGTAGCAATCAGATCTCTGAGCTCTTTTCCTCTTTGAGAATGAAGTTCACGAATGCAATTTTCTTTCATAAGTTATTTACTTTACTAAAGTAAAGTAAGGTAAAGCTATGATTTATTGTTAAATGAGAACAATGAGTGTCAGAGAAATGTATATGGCATGATTTCATGTTCTTAAAATACAAACAATATCTGTCAATCTATCTATCTATCTATCTGTATTGATTTATTTATCTTCTATCTGTATGTGATTGAATGAAATTGGAGAAATGAGTGGAAGCATATACACCACACTAACATTGAACATTTACAAGAAGGGTAAAAAAAAGGAGTAAGAAGAAAGGAAGCAAAATAGAATTTGGTAAAATGGTATGTGAAAGTGAAGACTGCAAAACTTTTATCCATAAAATTATTAATACATAAAAATTGAATGTGCACATAGACGAAGACTAGAAAGTCACTAGGATATACATACAACAAGAACATAAACAACAGAACATATTATTTTGACCAGGGGTTCATTAAAAATAAAAATAAAAACAAGTCTAATGACTCCCTTTTCTGAAACCACTGAAACACAACTATTTTGACTCAAAACTGATAAAAAGATGTAATCATATATTCACAAACAGTATTCACTTAGGAAATTTTACCTTAATGAAATTTTATAGGTATAAAATTTTATGCTTCACCTATGAATGTATATATGTACATATATGTACATATAAATATTTTATTTGCTTACCATTATATTTGTTTACTAAATTTGGATATACTTCTTTATTAAATAATTTAGACAATGAAAATAAAATTAATGTATACTCACTGTTAAAAGCTTAGAAAATTTAGAAAAAGAGAGAACAGAAAATAAAAACCACTGATAATCTTACTCAGAGATATCCACTGTTAAACTTTTTGCATATGTCCTTTCAGATTTTTTTTGCATGTATGTGTATTCAAAAATGGGCTAATATCTTACTTTATTATCTGCTTCTTTCATTTAGTAACAAATTATGGCTATATTTCTATGGTAATATATATAGATACAATGTCATTTTAAATTAGATGTTTAACATTTTATCATCAGGAATTAGTGTAATTTCTTTTTAAAATTTTCTATTAATGGTCATTTGATTTGATTCTATTTTTTAAACAACCATAAACAATGCTGAAATGAATATCGTTATATGTGCATTTTTTGCTCTTGTTCAATTGCTTCCTTAGGATATATTCCTATATGTGATATTTAATTATAAAATATTTAATTTCCTAACTCCCTGGAAGTTTACACTTGAGTATCAAAAACACTAGTAGATGACAATTCCTTTGCTATTAGAACAGAAGACCATAGAATCAACCAATAACAGATACAAAGTTTTTCTCACGGGTAAGTGCCCTACACTGGTCACTTAATTCTTCATTATATTTTGGGAAAATAAATTTGTATCTAAAAACCATCTTTATGATGAGCTATGACTTATAAAAATCTACTATTTATCTTACAGATTACTTCCAATTACTTTTACTTCTTCTTCTGTTGCCGGTATGAGGTCACTAATGGTAGATTTTATAAAATGCACTAACAATTATATGGAAGCCATACAATTAGTATTTTTTAAGTGTCTACAAAGAAGACATCTGCAAGTGTTTTCTAGCTTTATTGTGAATGTGCAAGGGGTATATTCTATCAAGTAAGCATCATTCCTATCCTTAAGACACTTATATATACCGGAAATAAGAAATCATTATCCATAGTTTGGAAAAATTTTTCTTTTAAGAAAATAATAGATGGAAAAGAAAAGAGAAGTCCAAGAAAAAAAAAAGTCATCTGTTAAGATCTGCTATGTACTAGGAATGTAGTTAACTACTTCCTTATTAATTAGAGCCTCCCAATAATATTGAAGAAAGTAGATATTATTTATTATAGCTGTTTTTCATATGAAGAAGTGAAATTCAGACTGATGAAATGATTTGCACAAGGTGACACTGCCAATAATTGATATAGTGAGATTCAAACCTAGGTGACATACTTCTGACTCAACAAAATAAGTTTTCAACAACTTGAGTGTCTCAGTGATAGAATATATTATCTCTGGAAGCAGTGAGCTTATCATCATGGGAAGTATGTTAGCAGATGTTAGTTGATGTTGGTTGATCATATATCAGAGACATGAAAAATGTTCTACTACTAATGGGCGATTTCACTTGCTCATCTCTCTAGGCCTCTTCTAGAGGGTTAGATATTTTGTTGAATTGAAAACTGTACAATTTTTAAACCATTGATACGTCATAAGCAAATATTAGACCACAGAATACTACTCAACTATTTTACACTTAAGGGAAACCAAATGTCACATATGAACATTATCTCTAATTTTAGAATACTAGAGAATCTCAGCGGTATTTGAAAGATCAAAATTTATATTATGCATGTTATTTTTGGTTTTAAACACTAGTTAGAATGTATGGTGCTAAATACATTTTAGCGTCTGTGGTGCTAAGAACACAATCGTTTGATTAAACAAGATCTCTTGATAAAGATTAGTTAGCCCATGCTAGCCTAACGATTACTGAAATTCACATTTTTACATGGGTATCCTATTATTAAGTGATTCCTTAGATTTAATCTATCTGAAAAAAAGTCAGTAAAATGTTATATAAAATAATAATGAAAATAAATCCTCTCTTGATGTAGATAAAAGAGTGTGCTTGTGTGCTAACGTATTCCACTACCCACCTTCTCCAGTGGCTTCTATTAAAAATAGTACTGTACAAAGAAATCAAAATCAAAAATATAATATGCCTGTTGCAAAGCATTTCAGAGAAGCTTTTATGTGAAATGTAACAGTTCATGGAACAAAGAATATGACTGGAGGCAAGGAAAATTTCTCCTCTGAAAATAAGTGAAACCTAGGTCGTCATTAGAGTTTGTGCCTTCACTTTTGGGATACAGGATATGTTCAGGGCTGTGACTCATTTACATACATGACTATGTGGCCTGTGTTTTGGGAGGGCTGTGGGGTGTTAGCTAAAGCCTTCCATGCTGGTAGTTATGCTTTGCTAAGAGGAAGGCTGGTTCTCTACTTACACTCCCTCAGATGGCTCTCTTTAGTGCATGTCTGTATGATTCGACCTAACAGAAAGAAGAAATGGACTAGCTTCTGTTATTCTATGTCAGCAGCATATTTTATTGAAAGGAGTATGGACTTCAAGAAAAGAAAAATCAGGGTTTGAAGCAGCTGAGAAGTCAACAAGCTACTTATTTTTCTGAGCTCTTCCTCATCTATAAAATGGGCATAATAATACTTCACTGAGTGAGTTGTTTTGAGAATTGAATACAAAAAGTGTTGACAGTAGTAAACTGCACATCATCTGATACACAGTTAAGAATGGAGTACATTTTAGCATCCTTTTTTTTTTTAGTTCTGTAATAAGGAGATTGTAAATACATTTTAAAAACAAATGTTTCCCTAGAGTTTGGCGGGTGATATTGCCACTTAGGAGGATAGCTATCAGATGCATTGGTGACAAAGTACCTCCTGATGCAGACCCAGAGCTACATAAGCAAACATGAGGGGCTTGGAAGCAACCCAGACATTAGGCAGGAGCAGTTTCCAGGGCTGTGAAGATGTTTGCTCTCCTCTACTTAGAAAGAGGCTCTTTTAGGAGAAAGGGACATATGAGCTCTCCCTGTTCCTGCAGACCCAGGGAAAGAGGAGCTTGGATCAGGAAGCCAGAGAGCATTTACTCTGCCTTAGTGAGTTCCTAAAGTCCTAGAAACTCTCTATGGGTGGGTCTCTGCTGCTGTGAGGGACTCTGAACTGTGACCTGCCCCTCAGATCTCAGGAAGAATAGAAGCAAAAGCTTAGAAAGCAGGGCTGTAGGATGAGTGTTAGCCACTGATTTCAGAGCTATGTATTTTCCAGCAAATTGTCTAAGAACTATGCTTTATCTATCCAATATAGACAATGTACTCTATAATAAAATTCCTTAGGAATTAATTTTAATAACTTTCACTTATAATTAAAATCTAGATGGCATTTATATATTGACAAATGAATACAATTTAACCTTAAGTATAAGAAGAAAATGCCAGCCTTAAAAATACATTTTAACTACTTAACTATTTTTATACGAATGCACTTGAGATTAATCTAATATAGTCCATATATCTTGCAGTCTGTTCAATGTAACATTAGATTATTAAAACTGGTTTAGAAATAGGAGTGTGTTTATAAGATTATCTGTCACCCCTGTATTGTGAAGCCTGAGCGCTTGATTACTCTGCATGTTTGCTCTTGTGTAATGACAAGCATGTCCCGTGGAGCCAATTACTGCCTCCACTTTACTTAAGTGATCCTCCATCCTATCAAGAAGATATTCAACCTGATTCTTAGAAAAGTGTGAGTATTTGAAGTAGTTCCAGTGAAGGTGGTAAATTTCCTAACTTGAAAGCACTTTCTTATGATTACAGTGACAATGAAATAAAACTTCAGAAAAGATTCCACATGAAAGCAACTTAGAATATGAGTAATTATACCTTAACTACAATCCTCAGTGATCAAAAGATAAGCAAGGTTTCCCAAGCATCTTTCTGTGGAGCATGCACTCTAATGAGAAAGAGAAGCCATGCATACTCTGATAAAAAGGCAAGAAAATTATATTTATGAATTACCAGTTATGTTTCAGGCTATAAATTTGAGCATTCCCAACCTGCAAATGTGAAATCCAAAATGCTACCAAATCTAATTTTTTGAACACCTACATAACACCACAAGTAGAAAATTTTGACTGTATTTTGACAAGTCACAGTCAAAACACAGTCAAAATTTTGTTTTGTGCACAAAATTATTAAAAATATTGTATAAAATTACATTCATGCTTCATATAGAAGGTGTATATAAATAACAAATGAATTTCATGTTTAGATTTGGGTCTCAACTCCAAGACATTTCATTATATATATGCAAACATTCCAAATCCAAAAATAATTGAAATCTGAAACACTTCTGGTCACAAGCATTTCAGATAAGGGATACCTAAACTGTAGTAGTACAGTGTATAATTTAATCTTGCTATAGTCTTATAGGCTGTTTATTAAAAATCTGAGTTTCTAGGTGAGGAAGCTGACGTCAGGGAGGTCAGAAATTGCAAAGCTGGGACTTGAGACCAGGTTCATCTAACTTCAAAACCTGTTATCTGAAAGGATTCTAAAAATGCAAACCTGAGAGTGCATGATGATGTAGAATATATTATCACACCACATATCCAGCTTTGCCGAAGAACAGGGTGTTCTACACAATATGAGGCATTGAATATAATTGAATCCTACACCAATACTGATTTGTTTGGCATTTGAGTCTGGTTTCAAGTGGGAAAATAGAAGTGTTGTTTGTAAAACTTATGAATTAATAAGTTCTGAGAATCAAAAGGACTGACCTCAAACAAATTCAGGAAATTATATTTACTCTTATTTCTGTCTTAGTCCTGGACAGTTGATGTTGCTGGATAAGTTTCAAACTACTATATAATTGCTGAGAAAATTGGGGTGGGAGGAAAAAGAGGAAACTGATTTCTATTAGTAAAACTAGTTGATGACCCATAGAGACTGCTCAAACTTCGAGTGGGTTCATATTTATAGGAATAAAGATGAGAGACCTCCAAATCTTTTCCTGATCCAATAAATATTTTGTTTATAAAATATCTGACATTAGAAATGTGTAGGGGTGGGGACAGCAAACAAAAATGCTGAGATAAAATAGGCAAGAGCATCCAAATGTAATGCTGACCTTTGATCCTTCATCTCTATTGCTTAAGATTTTATTCTCCCAATTGTCTAAGAGGTCTTAAGCAACAGACATAAATGTTCAAAAAACTACACAGCTCTGTTAAAGCCAGGCATAGCACTTGACTCAGTATCCTTCCAAAGCAAAATTATGCAGATAGACAACACAAACTATGTAAAACGGTGTTTCCTCTTGCTCATTTTAAATTTACCTCCCATTAATTTCATTGCCTGTCCCTTCCCAACTGTCAAGCAAAAACAGTATGATCAGATTTCATCAAAGTAACTTAGACCACTTAAATCAATGTGTATTAGACTTTTCTTCTTTCTTTGCCAGGGTACTCTGGAATTTTATGCTCTCTTTTAGTAACTGCTCTTCTCTGGTACCAACTGACTGGTGCATTTATTATGACCTGTATTCCAACAGACACACCACAACAATTCCTGGGAATACAGTGAATTTAACATTAAGATTGTAAGATCAGCTGACATTCTAAGATTCTTAAAGACAGGGCTTATGTGTATTTATCTTGGTATGACCACAGCAGCAAACACAATGTCTGCATCACAATAGGACAAGGTGAGAGCTAAAATTTAATACATATCTACATATGTTAGACTTTTATGTATATGCCATCGTGCGTCTCTACAATCATCCTCTATTAGTATTCTCATTTCTGTCAATGGGGAAACTGAGTAAGTCGCCTAAGATCAAGCAGCTGGTAAATAACAGAGCCAAGATTTGAATTCATGTCTGTCTTTTTTTTTTTTTTTTTTTTACCATGTGATTTTCCAACCACACTCAGTACCCAAAATATTACTTGTGGAATGCCATTTTCACAGGGTTGTTTATCATACCTCTAATTAAACCTAGCCTTGAGAGGGAAAAAACTGCAACTCAGCAAAACTGTAATTCACAACTAGCCTAATGGCCAAGTGGAATGGTACATGCTATGGTCAATCACTTAGCACATAAGTAGTGTGTGATGAAGAGGTAAAACTTGAGGCACACACAGAGCCAGCCTCTGTTAATAACAATGATTCTCTGGGGACTGAGTCTCCACTTTCATTTTAACTACCACTGTAGAAAAATGACAAATAAAGGCAGTAGGTAGGATGGCAATATGATAGGTAGAAAGAGAATTAAGAAAAAATAATTAGAGGCAGCTTTGTCCAAGTGGCACTTTTAACATTTATTTTTACTTTTAATAATCATGTTTATCATATTTTTATGGTTCAATGGCACTATGTGTTTGAAGAATTTTAGAACATTAATGTCCAGTATTACCTAAGTCTAGCTGGGGACTTCATGCATGAAACCCCATTCCAGCATAGAAGCACGCCTAGCTTGAATATCCTCAGTACTGAGGAACTTACTATCACACTGGGCAGCCACTCTATCTTTGAATAAAGATAGAATAAGTAAAGTTGATAAGAAAAGAAATTCTCACCTTCACATCAATCAAAGATCTGTATTCTTACAATATCCCTGAAATCATTCTGTAAGCAGGCCTGAAAGAATTATGTGGCAACATATGTTGCTAGGCTGGTTCGTTGGGTTTTGGCAAACTCCTCAGTGTTTGTCAGCATTTCTATGTGAGAGAACTGGCTACATAGTCTGTCTTGGAGCTAATATCATACTTGGGTCACTAAACATATGTATGAAATTTTGAGAATTGTTTCTGAATTTTTCAGTTTTAAAATCTAATGCAAACCTGTATTTCAGAAAAAAAGTATTGCTTGACCTTTTTAAAAATTATCACTTAATTAACACGGGGCCCAGCCGAGTTAGAATAACTTCTCACTTGTTCCAACATAAGAGAAACAAGCAAGGTACTCCTACCAGGGTGTCACTTAGACCTGCATATTCTTTTTAGTGATTGCAATGTTACTTCTTAGCCACCCAGGCCAATCCACCATAAAACAATCATTCTCCAACTTTCCTGGTCTTAAGAGTCACTTGGATTGCTTGTTTAAAAGGCATATTTGTTGAGCTCTGCCTCCAGAAATACTGATTTAGTAGCATGGAGACAAGGAATCTTCATTTTTCACCAGTGCCGGAAGTGATTTTGATGCAGGTGATTTGTAGATCACATTTTGAGAAAAATTCCCTAATGTTAGCAGTTGTAATGATGCAGGTAGTTCATTCAGTTTTGCTTCAGTACAAAACTGCAAGGATAATACTATTGGGTTTTCTAGATATAGGATCATGCCATCTGCAAATAGGGATAGTTTGACTTCCTCTCTTCCTATTTGGATGCTGTATTCGTCCGTTTTTCACACTGCTGTAAAGATACTACCTGAGACTGGGTTATTTATAAAGAAAAGAGGTTTAACTGACTCACAGTTTCTCATGGCTGAGGAGGCCTCAGGAAACTTACAATCATGGCGGAAGGCAAAGGGGAAGCAAGGCACATTTTACATGGCAGCAGGAGAGAGACACAGTAAAGGGGGAATTGCCACACTTTAAGACCATCAGGTCTCGTGAGAACTCACCCACTATCACGAAAACAGCATGCCGGGAACCACCCGCATGATTCAATCACCTCCCACTAGATCCCTCCCTTGACATATCAGGATTACAATTCAAGATGAGATTTGGGTGGGAACACAGCCAAACCATAGCAGATGCCCTTTATTTCTTTCTCTTGCCTGATTGCACTGGCCAGAACTTCTGATACCATGTTGAATAGGAATAAGGAGGGCATGCTTGTCTTGTGCTGATTTTCAAGGATAATGCTTCCAGCTTTGCCCATTAAAAAGAACGAGATTATATCCTTTGCAGGGACATGGATGGAGCTGGAGACCATTATCCTTAGCAAACTAACACAGGAACAGAAAACCAAATTCTGCATGTTCTCACTTATAAGTGGGAGCTAAATGACGAGAACACACGGACACACAGAGGGGAACAACACACACTGATGTCTTTTGGAGGATGGAGGGTGGGAGGAGGGAGAGAGTCAGGAAAAATAATGGGTACTAGGCTTAATACTTGGGTAATGAAATAATCTGGACAACAAACCTCCATGATACAAGTTTACCTACGCAACAAACATACTTGTATCCCTGAACATAAAATAAAAGTTAAAAAAGAAGAAAATTGCAAGGATGGTAAGATTTGGGGCTCTTTTGTAACTTTTCAAATATGTCAACTGAGAATATCAAAATGAATTACCAGGCTTTTTTGTTTGGGGTGTGTTCCTGTGTGTTTGTCACAAAATTCACATACTTTTCAACTGTGCCTGCCTTACACTAAAATAGTCATTATACCCAGCTGTACAGGCCCAGCTATATACATATATACGTATATATATGCGTGTGTGTGTGTGTGTGTGTGTGTGTGTCTGGGGGCTCCACATACATTTGGTGTCAATACTGAAGTAATGCAAATATCTCTGTATTGGCTACAAAACTCAAACAAGAAAAATGAATAGATTTGGATCTGATATGGCCTTCCACTTTGGCTCTGAACTTTAGTTGTAGGGAAGAAAATAATACTTAGTAAGAGTAATATATAAAACAGTGATTGCAAAACCAACTATTTGTGAAATAGTCTGCTAAGTATTATGGGATACATAAAGATGATTAACACAGAGTTCTTGCCAAATTGGATCCCCCAACTTAGCAGAAGTTGTTAATCACTTTCGTCAGGTGAATGTTTCACTGAATAAGAAATATTAGTGTATTAAGTCATCAGATTCTTTAATGCTTTGAAGTGCTTCATACTGAGCTCTACATAAAGTGGAACCCTCATGTGTGTGCATGTGTGTCTAAATATATACATATTTGAAGACAGGGTCTCACTATCTTGCCAAGGCTGGTCTCAAACACCTAGGCTCTAGCAATCCTCTGGCCTCAGCCTCCCAAGTACCTGGGACTACAGGCACATGCCTAGTGCATAGAAAAATTTCACTGGTGTCCAAGATGGCTGAATAAGAAGAGCTCTGGCCTGCAGTTCCCAGTGAGATCGATGCAGAAGATGGGTGATTTCTGCATTTCCAACTGAGGTACCTGGTTCATCTCATTGAGACTGGTTGGACAGTGGGTGCAGCCCACAGATGGTGAGCTGAAGCAAGGCGGGGTGTTGCCTCACCCAGGAAGTGCAAGGGGTTGGGGGATTTCCCCTTCCTAGCCAAGGGAAGCTGTGACAGACTGTACCTGGAGAAATGGTACACTCCTGATCAAATACTGCACTTTTCCCACAGTCTTAGCAACTGGCAGACCAGGAGATACCTTCCCTTGCCTTGCTTGGCGGATCCCACACCCACGGAGCCTTGCTCACTGCTAGTGCAGCAGTCTGAGATCAACACGCAATGCTGCAGCTTGACGGGGGGAGGGGCATCCGTCATTGTTGAGGCTTGAGTAGCTCACAGTGTGAACAAAGCAGCTGGGAAGCTCCAACTGGGTGGAGTCCACCGCAGCTCAGCAAGGCCTACTGCCTCTCTAGATTCCACCTCTGGGGGAAGGGCACAGCAGAACAAAAGGCAGCAGACAGTTTCTGCAGACTCTAATGTCCCTGTCTGACAGCTCTGAAGAGAGCAGTGGTTCTCTCAGCACAGCGTTTGAGCTCCAAGAACAGACAGACTGCCTCCTCAAGCAGGTCCCTGACCCCTGTGTAGCCTGACTGGGAGACACCTCCCAGTAGGGGCCAACAGACACCTCAAAGAGGTAGGTGCTCCTCTGGGACAAAGCTTCCAGAGGAAGGATCAGGCAGCAATATTTGCTGTTCTGCAGCCTCCGCTAGTGACACCCAGGCAAACAGGGTCTGGAGTGGGCCTCCAGCAAACTCCAGCAGACTTGCAGCTGAGGGGCTTGACTATTAGAAGGAAAACTAACAAACAGAAAGGAATAGCATCTACAGCAACAAAAAGGACATCCATACCAAAACCCCATCTGTATAGGTCACCAACATCAAAGACCAAAGGTAGATAAAACCACAAAAATTGGGAGAAACCACAGCAGAAAAGCTGAAAACTCCAAAAACCAGAATGCCTCCTCTCTTCCAAAGGATTGCAGCTCCTCGCCAGCAAGGGAACAAAACTGGACAGAGAATGAGTTTGATGAGTTGACAGAAGTATCCTTCAGAAGGTTGGTAATAACAAACTCCTCTGAGCTAAAGGAGCATGTTCTAACCCATCTCAAGGAAGCTAAAAACCTTGAAAAAAGGTTAGACGAATGGCTAACTAGAATAAATGGTGTACAGAAGACTTTAAATGACCTGATGGAACTGAAAACCAAAGCACAAGAACTTCATGATGCATGCACAAGCATCAATAGCTGATTTGATCAAGTGGAAGAAAGGATATCAGTGATCAAAGATCAAATTAATGAAATAAAGCAAGAAGACAAGATTAGAGAAAAAAGAGTGAAAAGAAATGAACAAAGCCTCCAAGAAATATGAGACTATGTGAAAAGACCAAATATATGTTTGATTGGTATACTGGAAAGTGACAGGGAGAATGGAACCAAGTTAGAAAACACTCTTCAGGATATTATCTAGGAGAACTTCCCTAATCTAGCAAGGCAGGCCAACATTCAAATTCAGGAAATACAGAGAACACCACAAAGATACTCCTCGAGAAGAGCAACCCCAAGACACATAATCGTCAGATTCAACAAGGTTGAAATGAAGGAAAAAATGTTAAAGGCAGCCAGAGAGAAAGGTTGGGTTACCCACAAAGGGAAGCCCATTAGACTAACAGTGGATCTCTTGGCAGAAACATTACAAGGAAGAAGAGAGTGGGGGCCAATATTCAACATTCTTAAAGAAAAGAATTTTCAACCCAGAATCTCATATCCAGCCAAATTATGCTTCATAAATGAAGGAGAAATAAAATCCTTTACAGACAAGCAAATGCTGAGAGATTTTGTCACCACCAGGCCTACCTTACAAGAGCTCCTGAAGGAAGCACTAAACATGGAAAGGAACAACCAGTACCAGCCACTCCAAAAACACGCCAAATTGTAAAGACCATCAACACTATGAGGAAACTGTGCAATTAACAGGCAAAATAACCAGCAAACATAATAATGATAGGGTCAAATTCAAAGATAACAATATTAACCTTAAATGTAAATGGGCTAAATGCCCCTATTAAAAGACACAGACTGGCAAATTGGATAAAGAGCCAAGACCCATCAGTGTGCTGTATTCAGGAGACCCATCTCACATGCAGAGACACACATAGGCTCAAAATAATGGGATGGAGGAAGATCTACCAAGCAAATGGAAAACAAAAAAAAAGCAGGGATTGCAATCCTAGTCTCTGATAAAACAGACTTTAAACCAACAAGATCAAAAGAGACAAAGAAGGCCACTACATAATGGTAAAGGGATCAATTCAACAAGAAGAGCTAACTATCCTAAATATATATGCACCCAATACAGGAGTAACCAGATTCATAAAGCAAGTCCTTAGAGACCGACAAAGAGACATAGACTCCCACACAATCATAATGATAGACTTTAACACCCCACTGCCAATATTAGACAGATAAATAAAAGAGAAAGTTAACAAGGATATCCAGGACTTGAACTCAGCTCCAGACCAAGCGGACATAATAGACATCTACAGAACTCCATACCCCAAATCTTCTCAGCACCACATTCCACTTATTCTAAAATTGACCACATAGTTAGAAGTAAAACACTCCTCAGCAAATGTAAAAGAGCAGAAATCATAACAATCTGTCTCTAAGACCACAGTGCAATCAAATTAGAACTCAGGATTAAGAAATTCACTCAAAACTGCACAACTACATGGAAACTGAACAACCTGCTCCTGAATGACTACTGGGTAAATAACAAAATGAAGGCAGAAATAAAGATGTTCTTTGAAACCAATGAGAACAAAGACACGTTGTACCAGAATCTCTGGGATACATTTAAAGCAGTGTGTAGAGGGAAACTTATAGCACTAAATGCCCACAAGAGAAAGCAGGAAAGATCTAAAATTGACTCCCTAACATCACAATTAAAAGAACTAGAGAAACAAGAGCAAACAAATTCAAAAGCTAGCAGAAGATAAGAAATAATTAAGATCAGAGCAGAATTGAAGGAGATAGAGACACAAAAAACCCTTCAAAAAATCAATGAATCCAGGAGCTGGTTTTTTGAAAAGATCAACAAAATTGATAGACCACTAGCAAGACTAATAAAGTAGAAAAGAGAGAAGAATCAAATAGATGCAATAAAAAATGATAAAGGGGATATCGCCACCAATCCCACAGAAATACAAACTACCATCAGAGAATACTATAAACACCTCTACACAAATAAAGTAGAAAATCTAGAAGAAATGGGTAAATTCCTGGACACAAACACCCTCCCAAGACTAAACCAGGAAGAAGCTGAATCTCTGAAAAGTTCAATAACAGGTTCTGAAATTGAGGCAATAATAAATAGCCTACCAACTAAAAAAAGTCCAGGACCAGACAAATTCACAGCCGAGTTCTACCAGAGGTACAAAGAGGAACTGGTACCATTCCTTCTGAAACTTTTCCAATCAATAGAAAAAGAGGAAATCCTCCCTAACTCATTTTATGAGGCCAGCATCATCCTGATACCAAAGCCTGGCAGAGACACAACAACAAAAGAGAATCTTATGCCAATATCCTTGATGAACATCGATGTGAAAATCCTCAATAAAATACTAGCAAACTGAATCCAACAGCACATCAAGAAGCTTATCCACCACGATCAGGTTGGCTTCATCCCTGGGATGCCAGGTTGGTTCAACATATGCAAATCAATAAATGTAATCCATCATATAAACAGAACCAACAACAAAAAGGACATGATTATCTCAGTAGATACAGAAAAGACCTTCAACAAAATTCAACAGCCCTTCATGCTAAAAACTCTCAATAAACTAGGTATTGATGGAATGTATCTCAAAATAATAAGAGCTATTTATGACAAACCCACAGCCAATATCATACTGAATGGGCAAAAACTGGAAGCATTCCCTTTGAAAACCGGCACAAGACAGGGATGCCCTCTCTCACCACTCCTATTCCAAATAGTGTTGGAAGTTCTGGCCAGATCAATCAGGCAAGAGAATGAAATAAATCAATTAGGAAAAGAGGAAGTCAAATTGTCTCTGTTTGCAGACAATATGATTGTATATTTAGAAAACCCAATCATTTTAGTCCAAAATCTCCTTAGGTTGATAAGCAACTTCAGCAGAATCTCAGGATACAAAATCAATGTGCAAAAATCACAAGCATTCCTACACACCAATAATAGACAAACAGAAAGTCAAACCATGAGTGATCTCCCATTCACAATTACTACAAAGAGAATAAAATACCTAGGAATCTAATTTACAAGGGATGTGAAGGACCTCTTTAACCAGAACTACAAACCACTGCTCAATGAAATAAAAGAGGACACAAACAAATGGAAGAACATTCCATGCTCATGGATAAGAAGAGTCAATATCGTGAAAATGGCCACACTGCCCAAGGTAATTTATAGATTCAATGCTATCCCCATCAAGTTGCCACTGACTTTCTTCACAGAATTGGAAAAAACTACTTTACAATTCATATGGAACCAAAAAAGAGCCTGCGGAGCCAAGACAACCCTAAGCAAAAAGAACAAACCAGGAGGCATCACACTATCTGACTTCAAATTATACTACAAGGCTACAGTAACCAAAACAGCATGGTTCTGGTACCAAAACAGATATACAGACCAATGGAACAGAACAGAGGCCTCAGATATAACAACACACATCTACAACCATCTGATCTTCAACAAACCTGACAAAAACAAGCAATGGGGAAAGGATTTAATAAATGGTGCTGGGAAAACTGGCTAGCCATATGTAGAAAGCTGAAACTGGATCCCTTCCTCACACCATATACAAAAATTAACTCAAGATGGCTTAATGACTTTAATGTAAGACCTAACACCATAAAAACACTAGAAGAAAACCTAGGCAATACTATTCAGGACATAGGCATGGGCAAAGGCTTCATGACTGAAACACCAAAAGCAATGGCAACAAAAGCCAGAATAGACAAATGGGATCTAATTAAACTAAAGAGATTCCACACAGCAAAAGAAAAGGCAACCTACAGAATGGGGGAAAATTTTTGCAATCTACCTATCTGACAAAGGGCTAATATCCAAAATCCACAAAGAACTTACACAAATTTACAAGAAAAAAACAAATAACCCCATAAAAAAGTGGGCAAAGGTTATGAACAGACACTTCTCAAAAGAAGACATCTATCCAGCCAACAGACACATGAAAAAATGCTCATCATCACTGGGCATCAGAGAAATGCAAATCAAAACCACAATGAGATACCATCTCACGCCAGTTAGAATAGCAATCATTAAAAGTCAGGAAACAACAGATACTGGAGAGGATGTGGAGAAATAGGAATGCTTTTACACTGTTTGTGGGAGCGTAAATTAGTTCAACCATTGTGGAAGACAGCGTGGTGATTCCTCAAGGATCTAGAACTAGAAATACCATTTGACCCAGCCATCCCATTACTGGGTATATACCTAAAGGATTATAAATCATGTTACTATGAAGACACATTCACACGTATGTTTATTGTGGCACTATTCACAATAGCAAAGACTTGGAACCAACCCAAATGTCCACCAGTGATAGACTGGATTAAGAAAATGTGGCATATATACACCATGGAATACTATACAGCCATTAAAAAGGATGAGTTCATGTCCTTTGCAGGGACATGGATGAAGCAGGAAACCATCACTCTCAGCAAACTGTCACAAGGACAGAAAACCAAACACCACATGTTCTCACTCATAAGTGAACAATGAGAACACACGGACACAGGGCAGGGAACATCACATGCAGGGGCCTCTTGTGGGGTGGGGAGCTGGGGGAGGGATAGCATTAGGAGAAATACCTAATGTAAATGATGAGTTGATGGGTGCAGCAAACCAACATGGTACATGTATACCTATGTAACAAACCTGCACATTGTGCACATGCACCCTAGCACTTAAAGTATAATAATAAAAAAAAGACTTACAACCAACAGAGAGTTTGAAATATATTTAAATTAAAAGTATTATTAAAAAATTCTTAAAAAAAAAAAAGAAACTTCACTGGCATAGTAAAATAGCACATGGGAAAAATCCTTTCAATTTGCTAAGTCAATATTCTTATAACTGATGTTGCTTATATGTCATTGTTGTTAGATCTGAGAGTGGAAGGAAATAATTTGTAGTTATTGTTATAATGAAAGAAATGCAATTATCTAAAGATTCCTATCATTTTCTCACTACTCCTTAAGCACATTTATTCATTATAATGTAGAGGAAGGTTTCCTTACTTGTGGTCTCACCATTCATCTCTTTAAGTTCGTTGTTGATTCCAACATCTATGGAACTCATTATTTTGTCAATCTGTAAGAAACAAAAACCATTTAGATGGATTGTTACATTCACTTTTAACACTGTATTTTAAAATAAGTTTCAAATGAAGGGAGCAAATATTTTTGATGTTATTACCACAGTGTTCCACAGTTAAGAGACACATAGTGAAATATTTAAAGGGAAGCAAACATCTTTTGGATTGTTTTATTAAAATGTAAAGTATGTTCCCCTTTCTTAAACTTTCAAAATTAGCTTGCCCTTTCTTTGTGTTTCTTGAAATAAACTTTGTACTTAGATAGATTGGTCGTTTAGGAACTGTGTATTCTTCAAACTCAGAAGGACTGTAGATAAATTCATGTGACAAAGTCTTTGCTCTCTGGCTTCCTTCTTCTTCTGCCTAAGAACATGCATCCCATCTGACTGGTAAAGGAGCAGGTTTCAGGGTGTGGAGAGCATGGCCACAGGAGCAAAGTTTTTTGTTTTTTGTTTTGACAGAATCTCGCTGTGTTGCCTAGGCTACAGTACAGTGGCACCATCTCAGCTCACTGCAACCTCTGCCACCCAGGTCCAAACGAGTCTCGTGCCTCAGCCTCCCAAGTAGCTGGGATTACAGGCCTGTGCCACCACACCTGGCTAATTTTTGTGTTGTTAGTAGAGATGGGATTTTGCCATGTTGGCCAGGATGTTTCTAAACTCCTGGCCTCAAGTGATCCACCCGCCTCGGCGCCCCAAAGTACTGGGATTACAGGCATGAGCCACCGTGCCCGGCCTGGAGCCAAGTTCTAACCAAATGGTTTGACCAGCCACAAGCTGATTACTGGCATCCAATCACCAGCATCTAGGCATAAAAACAACTTAATTATAAGATCTAAGTTAAATGTTAATTAATCTTACCTCTACAAAAGGATTTCAGATGTTATTCACTAAATTAATAAATATAAGAAATGGCTATACTTGAAAAACTAACCATCTACTAGTATGGAATTTAAAGGAAGAATATGACTGTCTAAGCTATAGCAATATATGGCTTAATGACTCTCTTGATGTTAGCAACCTGAATAAGATAGCAGGTTTCAGAAACGACAATGGGCATTACTTAAATGTCCCAGTTTGTTCACCCTGAAACAGATGCAGAGATATTAAGTGATTTTCCCAAACAGCTCAGTTCAGAATATCATTATCAGACCATATCCATTTCTAGTTCTCCAAATACTATGATGATCTATCGTGCTTCTAAACCTAATCCAACTGGTACAGTCTTTTCAGAGACAATATGTGATGTGTTAGAATGAAATGCCAAGAGAGACTGTATGAAATTAAAGACTTAATCCTTAAGTAGAACTTAAATTGGTGATATTTGAACCTCAAACATTTTTTTCTTTATTTCCCTGATAGCTGCAAAAGGGAAATATCAAATGATGTGTGTTTATTGTATGGTGGCTGGAGAAGAGCTAGGACACTTTATTTACTATGAAGATTCTAAGGAGCTCTTCTGAAAATATAAGATACTTTAAAGAAGGGAGACAAGCTAACAAAGAGTTTGGCAAGTAGCAAAACAACACAGAGCAAAATACCAAGCTTTTTCTCGATTTGTCAGCTGCAGTGCTTGGTAGGACGAGATGTGAATACTCTCTTGTACCTCATAGCTAGTTATTACTTCTGCTTGATATCAATTTCTATGGAAACAATAGATTAACCCACATGTGTGGAACTGTGTTTGTTTTTATACTTGCTGTGAAATTACCATGCATTACCCACAGAACCATTTCATTCCAGTTGGAGCTGTATGCTTTTTTTTTTTCTTGCTTTTGAAAGAGCTAAAAAGCTGAAAATTCTTCCCCCAAACCTCCCTCAACTGCAAAGCCTTATAGGATGAACAGCAAGAAGAACAAAGCTTACTTCTTCCCATTCCGATGTGAAGGATGGTGTTCTTTCAGAATTCCGTTTAGAACTGTGTTCAGCAGTGGAAGATTCACTCCAGTTAACTCTTGATGTTTTCTCATTGGAAGGATAGGCAATGAGATCAGAATCAGATTTAGAGACATTTTTTGATAAATGCATGTCGATCAAGGCTTTAGGCAATGACCTTATTCTCCCCAGAGTGCAGGCTCTCTCCACAAATCCCCCTGTGTTCATAACCCACTGGTCCCCATTCCGAGATCCACTCCTGGTTGATCTTGTGCCAACAATGGTATGGTTTTCGAGTTGGTTGCTTTTTTTGTGAAAAATTGTTCTACTGACCACTTTGGGTTTAATTTTCTTTACCAAAGGTTCTGAGTTATTTTCTATTGGAGACTGCTTGAAAGGCAAAGGACTGTTTGCCAAACTGACTTCATCTTGTCCTTTTTCACATTGTTCTCTTTTCCCATAGAGATGAAATGGATTTTCAGGGGACTCACAGGCTGGAGAGGATCCATGGAGCAGGCCTGCAAATTGCCCAGGATCATATTCTTTTGGGGGATCACTGTCATCCTGTCGGGAGAGGTCATCTGCAAAAGGAAGGAAGGGATAGCAGGGTTTATAAAGGGTTCTGAAAGCCACGATATAATAGCAGTGCCCTTATGAACACGTGGGCTATCCAAGCATTTCATTTACTGCTACATAGCAATACCTTCACTTTATGAAATACCCCTGACCCCACAGTGCCATGTATAGAATGAATGTATGAGTGTGTGTGTGTGTGTGTGTGCATGTGTGAATCATTCTTTCTGATATACCTTAGAGTTCATTTCAAAAGTATGAATTGTGTATTAATTGAGTGACTTCATTCACTTCTCCCTTGAACCCAGGGTGTATGTTTTATAGTCAATGAATAAAACTGGGTTTTCTTAAAGTAGAACACACACATCTAAACTCTCACAGTAAATGAATAATCATGCAGTAGGACACTAGGCAGGTAAGTCAAGCTCACATATAATGACAACCCTCTGCCCTCCTCCCAACAAATAAATTCAAAAACCAAATTTTGAAAAAAGGTATTATTAAAAGTAATTTAAGTTTAATAATCCTGATCATATTACCTTAAATATAAATTAAAAATGATTCTATGCAGATTACATAATTTAGACAAAAAAAATTTGTTCAGACTTAACATAGGCAAACAACGCAATATCAGAAAAAGAGAGACTCTAATACAAGAAATTAATGTTGAGCTATGAACACAAAGGTAGCTTTTTCTTTCTTCACTGAAATAGCATTAGCTATTTTCTAATTTCTTCAGAACTTTGAAGATGTAATGCAGAAAAGAAACCGATGATGAATGATCATTTTTATTCCTTTGGATTTTTTTCTAAGATAAAACACACATTTTCTCTGAGATTTAAAATACATCATGCTTTTTGCAACTTAATTTGTCTTTTAAAGACATACTGTGTAAAAACCTGGCCAAAGAATTTAGCAAAGAAAGTAAGTGTCCTTTTTTCAGTGTTTCTTTTAATTCATATCAATAGCTAAATATTGCCAAGATGAAAATTTAAATTACCTGATAAGCCCATAACTCACTGCTGCAAAGAACTAAAGTATAGTAAATGTGGTACATAATGACAACAAATCCAAAGTTGATTTGCTGATTCATACTTTCAATAAGTTAATTATTACCATAAACCCCAAACACTAACATTTTTATAAATTAACAAGTAACATTTAATGGGTAAGTGCTATTTACTAGGCACTGAATGAGGAATTATATCATCTCATTTGACACCCATAACAATCCTATGAAGTGATTATTAATAATAGTTATTATTTTGTGATGGAAAGAGATGGCCAAAATATCAAATTCTCATATTTTTAAGAAATTGGCAACCATAATAAATCTCATTAGACACTGGCTCAGAAGATGCTACAGACACATCTGCTCTTTATAGTGAAGATTGGCCCCAGGTCTCGATACCGCTCTCTGCCTGGGAACTGGTAAAAGCAGGTATATTCCTAGCTATGTATCTCTAGATTTCACCCTGGTTCCTGCTTGATTTTTCCAAAGAGAAGATGTCTGCCTGCCCAGCTATCTACCAGCATCCTGAGATTGAAGAAAGAAGAGTGACAGGAAGAGAGATCCAAGAGACATGAATCTACAAAAGCAACAATCTGCATCCATCTACTACTATTACATTCACTGTCTTCTCACAAAAACAAAACAAAACAATAAAATCTCATCCGTTTCTAAAATAGCCACACTGTCTTGATAACTCCCCATTTTGTTTTCCTTTCACAACAGAGACCATTCTAGGGCTAGAATAGTGAGTGGATAGTGGGATAAGGCAGCTTTGAATTCTAAAGACTAGAGTTTATCACTGAGTATGTGCATCTTTAAGAAGTCAAAGCCAACACTTACACAACTTAAGACACTGACATTTCCCCACCTAGTAAGTGATTAAGCTGAGATTCAAATTAAGGTCTATCAGATTCTGACATCCATTGGCCTTGCAAATATATTACTATTAAAGATAAGCTTTTAAAAAATCTAGGGTTGGTTTATCCATAGGACAAGCAAGTAGGCTCTTTGTAAAGAGAGACATGCTTCTCCTCTTCATGACTATATCTGGAATTTGGGAAAAGTGGACTAAAAGCATCAGAGCTTTTTCTTTGTTTTGTTTTGTTTTCTTCTTGGAGATAAGCTAACACTAAGAAGAAAATAAGAGCCGGCATCTTGTTCCAACGCATTTTTTTTCCTAGGCTACTTGGATCTCACATAATGCTTTACAACATAAGCAGGTTGGTATGGGTGACAATAATGGTGATTAAGGTGGTAGGAAGGAGGAATTCTGAAATAAGGAAGTTTTAGAATTTCATTTTGAAAGTTGCTGAAGAAGGATAAAGGGTCTGAATTTGAAAGGAAAATCGAAAAGAGCTTGCCTATTGTGGGAAAAAGATTCTGTAAATCTCAGCCAAAAGAGTTTCTGACAATGTTCATTATCTAGAAAAATGAGAATCTTAGGGGCGTAATATTATTTAAAGTTTTCTGCAAATATTATTATTAGGTTACCATCCCCTCTGTAGTTTGACTACAATGACTATAATTACCACCCCACAATGCTTTACACTGTCCAAGTCCTCTAGACACAAGCAGTCACTTCTCAAAGTAAAAGATAATTTCATTGTTAGCTTATAAAGCTTAGTTTTTTGAATAGCAGTTCTTAGCATTGTGATGGTAACATTTCTGCCAAGAGTGGTGAAAAGACAAATATTACTTGCTTTTTCCAGTGGCCAAATCCTAAAGATTATTCAAGTCAAAGAAAATGAGAAGTTGATATGAAGCCTCCTGGAAAGCCTGTGTGGTGGATTGATTGCAGTTATGGCCCCAGTCTGCTCACAGCTCCCTGCAGACACAGCCCTCCCCGTATCCAGTCCTCCCACGCTGACTCCCTCACAGCGTGGCCATGTGCCTTGTACTGCTCAGTCAGACTGCAGCAAATGTGATATAAGCAGAGACCTCTGAAAAGCATGTGTGCATTAGACTTGTTCCCTTGTTGCTCTTGGAACCCTGACACCATGTGAACAAGCCAGGCTGGCCTGCTGGATGATGAGGTGACACATTACCCAGCTGTTTCAAAATGTAGGTTTTATTATTTTTCAGGTATGTTGAAACCAACAGATCAGGAGACAATTGCCATTGAAAGATAGATGCTCTACTCATTGATCTGAGAGGCATGCCACATTATAGGGGCCACACAGGGAAATACCAGGGTCCATCAGGAAGAGGCTGACAAAGTGAGGGGAGATTGTGGGCAAGAGCCTTTATTATGGTTTCCATGAAAAGAAACACACAAAGCAGGTATAAGCAGGTTTAGGAATGGCTAGTTTGAATAGTTTCAGCAGACTCTGGGGCATAAGAACTGTACCTAGTTGTCTGGTCATTAGAGCAGGTGAATGAATAGTGGCCTAGAGAGTGAGAGCCAGATAAAGGAGGTAATTGGGAGTATGGGCTCTACAATTGTTAGTTTGCATAAGAAAAGCATGCTCTCCGGTGAGCTGTTTACTATCGCTAGGAACTAGCTAGCCCTAGGAGGGGCAGTCTGTCCACAGCAAGAGCCCAAGAGACCAAAGCATAAAAATAAAAATACACAAATAAAATAGAAAATAAAAAGACATGGTTAATACATCAGCCAGTCCTGTCACCCCAACCAAAAGCCAGCCAACTTCCACCTATGTGAGTGAGGCCATCTAGGGCCTACCAAACTCAGGCCATTCTGCCAATACCACCGATGCATCAGCAAGCACAGCTAAGAGGAGCTGAGGTTTTCCCAGGCCAGAAGAAGACACCCACCAGGATCATGAGCAATATTAATGGCCATTAAGTTTGGGATGGTTTGATATATGAAAATAGATAACTCATTCAACCTATATCCCAAGTTTTAAAGAATTAATATATTCTTCAAAATAAATTCTGGCAATGTTTATATTTCCACATCTGGAAAATGATGATAGTAATAGAATATACCTAAAAGTGCTGTGAAGATTGAATGAAATCATAGAATAATAAATGTGTTAGTCCATTTGGGCTGATATAACAAAATTTCATAAACTGGGTAGCTTACAAACAACAGATATTTATTTCTCACAGGCCTAGAGGCTGAGTAGTCCAAGATCAAGACACCAGCAGATTTGGGGTCAGGAGAGGGTTCATTTTCTGGTTCATAGAGGGCACCATCTTGCCTGGGTCCTCACATGGTGGAGGGAGCAAAGGAGTTCTCTGGAGTCTCTCTTATAAGGTCTCTGTCGTCATGACTTAATTACCTACCAAAAGGCCCACCTCCTATTACCATCACTTTGGGGGTTGGGATTTCAACATATGAATTTTGGTAGAACACAAATATTTGGACCATGGCAAGAAGTAAAGCAGTTAGAACAATATATGCTGCATAGAACACTAAGAATATGTTTCTATTATTATAACAATAATTTTTAATCTGTAGGGTTTCATTTTTACAAAGAAATACAGTAATAACTGTATTAGATACTCAGTAAAGATTATTTTGACATAATAATCATGTGGGATTTACTCCTTTGTTTCTGTTTGTATATTTTAAAAAAGTATACTTTGGAAAGAATTTTTTGTGTTTTCTTACCCTTCAGACAAAACGGAGGAAAAATATATAGATTAAACTGTTGTCATAACTTGTCTCATTTAATTTTACACTTCTCTTTTGATAAGTGGATATTTCATGCCAAGGTACAGAACTAAATATGTATGAACTCCAGTCTGATAGTTATTCAAGGCATCATCAGCATTTCAAAGAAATGTCAGAGTAAATGTCCAATAGGAAGCAGTTCAATCTCTGTTTATCCATCTTTGCTCTGATTTTTGTCACCTATAAATCACCTGATTAACAATAAAATCCAAAATTTCACGTTATGGAAAAATTATAGAAAACAAGTTACTTTTTTCTATTATAGAGTATAACTTTTGTCTATTGGGTCATTGCATCTGCTTTAGAAAATAAAAATTTTTCCTGTTTTTAAGGATACCGGGGCTGATGTTGATATTAGTAGAAACTGTGAATTTATTTCACAAATATGTATAAAATGTTTCCTGTATATCAGGTGGCAAAGTTTCAGCAGCGTCAAAGGCAATGTCCTGCCTTCATGGTGCCTACATTCCAGCAGAAAAGACAACTACAGGCAAATCAAGAAATATTATAATTTCTGATGACGGTATATGCTGTGAAAAAAATAAAGCAAAGTAATGAGATAGAAATGAAAGGAAGATGCTCTAAGGCAATTAGGAAATGTCTTTCTCAGGAGCTGACATTAAGCAGACACAGAAATGACTGTGAAAGTGTACATCATTCAAAGTTTTGGGGGAGGATTATTTCAAGGCATAGGAAAGAAGATATGAAAAGTCCCTAAGGCTAAGAAGAACAGTAAGAAAGCCAGTGTGGCTATAATAGAGTGGTAGGGGATTAGTAGAATGGCTGGCGATCGAATCAGAGATGCAGGTAGGAATAGGGTTGGGGTGATATGACTTATACTTTTAGAAGATAATTGGTATTTCTGAACATGACAACAGCATAGTGTTCTTTTTAAATTATTCACCTCAATTCTCATAAAAAGAAGACATGGGGATAGTAAAAGAATAAAATGAGCACATGACAGCAAAATAAAGGAAAAACACTACAGGTGATATCTCCAGTAAAGCTAAGTATTAAGAAATCCCCATGGCCCTGAAAAACAGAGGGGTGTAGCCAAATCACATGACAGTAGCAGGATCCGGAACTGAATCAGCAGTGGTGCAGCAATAGTGTTGAAGAGAAAGGGAAATTCAATGGCACCTACAAGCCATGGAACCCAGAAATTGCCATCAGATACTGATTTCCCAGAGGAGAGGGTCTTGTGCTAAGCAGGAGAGTGTGCAGTACAATTTGAGAACAACTAGCAGAACTTGTACACATCTTGTAACAAGACCACAGGAAGTAGCTTACTCCCTCGAGAACATCAGAAATCTCCAATAAATGTATACTTGTAGTAGGCTACAGATCCACTCTGAAGAAAAACTTCTGGGGGAAGAATATAAATTAAGCAGGGTGAAAACACCAAAGACGTGAAGGAGAAAAACATTTCATATAATGGGGCAGTAGGGGCCAGGTGCAGTGGCTCACACCTCTAACCCCAACAGTTTGGGAGGCCAAGGCGGGAGGAACACTTAAGCCCAGGAGTTTGAGATCAGCCTGGGCAACATAGCAAGACCTCATCTGTACAAAAAATGTTTTAAAAAAATTTAAGCATGGTAATGAGTGCCTGCGGGTTCCAGCTACTCAGGAGACTGAGATGGGAGGATTGCTTGAGCCCAGAAGTTCAAGTCTGCAGAGAGCTTCGATCACGCCACTGCACTTAGTCTGGGCAACAGAGTGAGACCTTCTCTAGAAAAAAAAAAGGCAGTGGGGGTGGCATCAGGCAGATGTCCAGTGGAGGGAGACTTTGAATGTAATAGAATAGCAAAGCACAGTGTTCAGATGTGAGAGCACCACTTTGGAAGGCAGGTGCATGGAACTCAAGAACACTGAGGTAGTAGCAGGAAGCCTTCCTGAATCAAGCAGAGAAAAACCTGTATTTCTTAATACTTCATCGTAACTGCAAAGGAGAAGGCCCTTGAGATGTGATGGGCTCATGGCTACTGTGGCTTATCCCTGCTCCCATACAGGAACCTCTTCCTAATCCATGACATCCCTGCACATTAAACATGGGAAATAAAAAAGATTCAGATAGAGGGCAATTTTAGGAACAAAATAAATGACAGTAATGGATTATAATCCATTGAATAAAATAGAAAGACATGAGCCCATAAATAGATAAATGATTTAAAAGTTCGACTAGGAATGGGAATCTTAAATAATTTCAAATTGCATCCCCACAAAATACTTATTAATTAGAAAGAGGAAAAAGAGACACTCTATAGTGAAGAAATCTGGGAGACCCTATCTTAATCAAATGATCAAAGTGAACAATACCAGTAATGGAACAAATCAAAATCATATCCAGTGTGGTAAAGATGCAATGAGAAAAATGCAGAATCACTTTTGGATTTTCCTGCCAAAGATGTACAACCTAAATCTAATTATATAGGAATATCAGAAATATCAGAGAAATCCAATTTGTGGGCCATTCTACAAAATAATTGGCCTGTAATCTTCAAAAGTGTCAAGGTCATGAAAGTCAAAGAAAGTCAAAGGAACACTTCCAGGTTGAAGAAGACTAAGGAGACATTACAACTAAATGCAACGTGTGATCCTGAACTAGATCCTTTGATCATAAACAATACTATTGGGGAAACCAGCAAATCTTGAAGGAGGTCTGAGGAATAGATGCTAGTGATGTATTAACTTTATTATTTGGTTGTACTGTGGTTGTGTAAGAATGTACTTACCTGTAGAAAATATACACTAAATTAATAGTTATCAAAGTGTAGTCCAGGGATGCTTGGGGTCTCCAAGATTATTTCAGAAGTTTCATGAGGTCAAAACAATTTTCAGACTAATACTAAGACATTATTTGCCCATTTCACTTTCATTATCTCATGAGTGCACAGCAGAGTTGTTCAGAGGCTACATGATGTGTCTTTTCACAGTGGAAATATGTGATGCCTCTTTCTATCTCAGCTGTATGAACTGGCACGCTATTACCTCTTGACAGAAGAAAGTCATATGTCTAAACCTAAAGTAAATGGAGTGAGGATGTAAATGGCCACCTATGCTACCGCACTGCAATGTACCATGGCAGAAGAAGAGAGTAAAGAACTGAGAACAGTAATCTCATCTTAAAAATAATGTTTGCTCTAAGTTTTGGGTAGATGCCATTTATTAAGTTAAATGTCTTATCTTCTAAGGTTGCTGAGAATTTTAATTGTGACTAGATATTGAGTTTATAAAAAATGTTTTTCTGCATCTGTTCAGTTATGTAATTTTTCTCCTTTACTCTGTTAGTGTGAATGACATTTGTGCATTCTCTAATGTTAAACATTAGATATCAGTGGGATACGAATAGGATAAACTCAGGGTGGTCATAATGAACTTTCTTTTTGGCATCCTGCTAGATTTGGTTTGTTAGTACTTTGGGATCTTTGCATCTATGTTCATGAAAGAAATAGGCCTTTGGTTTTACCTTTTTTATTCTGTCTAGTTTTTACATGATTACTCACCTCATAGAAATAGCTGGGGAAAATTTCCAGTTCCCTAGAAGAGTTTATATAAGATTGGAACGATATGTTTCTTGAAAGCCTTTATATTTACTTTACCTTTAAAATCATCCGGACTCAACATATTCTTTGTGGAAAGATTTCAAATTATTCATTAAATTTATTTAGTATAGAACTATCTGGAGTCTCTATACCTTTTTGAAGTTTTTTAAAGTTATAATTATCTAGAATTTGTCTAATTTTTCTCAGTATTAAAATTCACTGGTACAAAACTATTCATTCTTCTTTCCTAACCTTTGAACGGTTTTTTGTATCTGTAGATTTACCCCCTTTTCTTTCCTAATAGGTTTATTTGTGCCTTTTTATCTTGATCATTTTGACTGGAAAGTGCATCCATTTTTTTAGTGTCACCAATGATTCCACTTCTGGCTTTGTGAATTAATATTACATATTTGTTTTCTATTTCATTCATTTCTGTCCTTTACTATTTTCTTTCTATGCCTTTTCTGGATTTATTCTATTATTTCTTACAAAATTTCTTAAGTTGGCATTAGCCTCATTAGTCTTCAGCATTTCTTCTTTTCTAATATAAACATTTAAAATTTCTAAGTTCCATTTTATGCTGCATTCATCACATTTGATATTTAGCATTTATATTTTTGTTTAACTTTAAAGGTTTTTAAGTTAGTATTATGGCATCTCCTTTAACTCATTTCTCATGACTTATTTAGAAACATGTATTTAAATTCATAAATATATGGGGATATATATGGGAATCTTAATTTAACTTAATCATTTTTAGAAAATATAGTGTGTATGAATATGAGTCTTTGACATGTTGAAACTTGCTTATAGTCAAGTCAAGATCACTTTTTGTGACTGTTGCATGAGAATTACATGTATTCTCTAATTGTTGAATACAAAGCTCTTTGCATTATGTCAGATTAAATTTATTAATGGAACTCTTAAACTGTTCCATTGAGTGAGGTGTGTTGAAATCTAATATTAGGAGACTTATGTTTTTTCCTATGAAATATATCTATATTATATCTGGCCAACATGGTGAAACCCTGTCTCTACTAAAAATACAAAAATTAACTGGCTTTGGTGGTGCATGCCTATAATCCCAGCTACTCGGGAGGCTGAAGCGGGAGAATCGCTTGAACCAAGGAGTTGGAGGTTGCAGTGTACCGAGTTTGTGTCACTGCACTCCAGCCTGGGTGACAGAGTGAGACTCCATCTCAAAAAAAAAGAAAAAAGAAAAAAGTCTAAAGTTAAATAATACCTTATCCACTTCCTTCCTAAACAATGTAAAAACTTCAGAGCATTTTACATTCAATTACTTCTTCTATAATAAATATTGTTGTCAGTGTTTTAATTATTTTTGTTTGCTTTACAAATCAGGTGTTATTATTTTATTCAGACCACTTTTAAATTTCAATTGGTTTACATGTTTGCCATTTTATTTACTCACAATTCCTTCCTCAGAATGGCCTGAGATCATTTTCCTTCTTAAAGTTATTCTTTAGAATTTCCTTTTATACAGGTCTCTGGTGGTCAGTGCTCTAGTTTTCAACTGTGAATATCTTTCTATTTTACTCTCATTTATTTAAAATTCATAATTTTAGGTTGATAGTTATTTTCTCTCACAGTTTGAAGAAATTATTCCACTTTTTTGTGACTTTCATCTTTCCTTGATAATTCTGCTATCATAATACCTGTCTTTCTTATGGGTGATCCATCCTTTCTCTCCACCTGGTTTGAAAATCTCTGTATTTTTCAATTTCACGATAATGTGTCTCACTATGGATTTCTGTTTATTTATCCTGCTTGGAATACAGTGTGTTTTCTGGACCTGTGAATCCATATTTTTATCAATTTGGAAAAAAATCAGCCATTATCCATCAAAAAATGTCCTCTCCTACATTTTTTTTTTTTTTTTAATTATTTCATCCCAGCCGGGCGCGGTGGCTCACACCTGTAATCCCAGCACTTTGGGAGCCTGAGACGGGTGGATCACGAGGTCAGGAGATCGAGACCATCCTGGCTAACACAGTGAAATCCAGTCTCTACTAAAAATACAAAAAATTAGCCGGGTGTTGTGGCAGGCGCCTGTAGTCCCAGCTACTCAGGAGGCTGAGGCAGGAGAATGGCGTGAACCCCAGAGGCGGAGCTTGCAGTGAGCCAAGATGGCGCCACTGCACTCCAGCTGGGGCAACAGAGCGAGACTCTGTCTCAAAAAAAAAAAAAAAAATTATTTCATCCCGAGTCTCTGATTCAAAGTTAATCTTCTCATTCCATACTTCATATCTCTTCATACCTTCCAAATTTTCTGCCTCTTTGCCCCTCTGTGATACATTTTGGGGAATTTTTTTCAAATGTATCCTTCAGTTCATCAATTTTCTCTTCATCTGTGCATAATCTGCTATTTAGCCTATTCATTTAGGATTTTAAAAGTAATCTCAAGTATTAAATTTTTCATATCTGAAAATGCCATTTATTTTTCAAATTTTCCTGTTATTTACTTATAGTCATCATTTTTTACTCATTTTAATGATAAGGCATATTATTTATTTAAATATTTTGTTTATATATAGTGGTTCTATTTCTTATTTCCTATTTCCAGTAATAATACCTATAGTCATTGAGTGCTAAATATGTCTGTGTTATTTTTGTCGATATCTACTTATAGTGGTTTGCTTTTCAAGGTATTTAGAAAGAATTTATTATTAACTTTATTACTTGATTTTAATCTATGGAAGCTTGTCAATCTCATCAGGGAAGGTTTTCTGCAGAGAGAAAACCTTGGGCTTCCCTGAGCTGTGTTGACTCAGCCTTCCAGCCTTCCAGCTGAGCCAGGGAACAGTGTCCCAAATAGCAACACTATTATTCCCATCTGCACTCAGAACAACATCAGCCCTCCTTCTCTTCTATCAGACGTTTTTAGAGAGCAAGAGTCACTGGAGCAGGCAATGTCTCAAGAACATGTCTTATTCAGAATATATTTGTTCTGCTGCAGAAAGATCTCTCAGAGTACCTAGACTGACATAATACTTTGAAGCATAATATTTTTATTTAAAAATGTACATTTGTGACAATTTCACTTCAAAAAAAACAGTTTATTAGGACTCAAAAGTTTTTAATATGACTCTTTAAATGATTTGTACCCTACTACATAGGTATGGTTAATAATAACATGCCTTGCCCTGCATGTTTGTGCCTTGTAATGTAATATATAATCAATAAATTATCCTGAGAATTATATAAATGAAGAACAAGCTTATTTTAATTAATTATGGCCTCAAATAAAGCAAATCCTTTTAAAATAAGATCCCCCTAAAAAGTATATTTATAAAGAACACAAAAGAAACTAATGGAGGTTTGGTATTTTTAAAGAATTCCAAGTAGTCTATGATCTTCATTTAAAAAAATAAGCATGCAAAATAATCATAGAGTGTGTTTTGTACATAAATCCTAGATCAACTTGATTTGACTAAAGATAGCAAGGAGCTAAACTTTAATAATATATACTGTCAACCTGTCTCAACAAGCTTTTAAAAGAGTGCTGGGTTTCAGAAATATTAGGGAGAAATATTATCCACTTGGTTTTTTTTTTTTTTTTTTACTTATAATGTAAACTTACGTGATGAGCTAGTACATTCATTTTTTTCCAAATATTGAGAAAATATTTTCCAGCTCACTTTCCAGGTCACTTTCACATTGAGATAGAAGTGTGAGTCAAACAAGTAACAATGAGCCACAGAGGAAACTATATAGAACTGACATTCCCTTAATTCCCCAATGTAAAAAAAATCAATTATAGTTTCCAAACATACAAGAAATTAATTTAAGCAAACTCCAATTTTCTGGAAAGGAATTTATTTCAAAAATTACAAAGACCAAGATTCCATACTAGGTAAGGGGAACCCACCAATAGGTATTGTGCGCCTTCTATGTTCAAGGTCATTCTATCTCATTTAATCCTCACAAAAGTCTCTGAAGTAGGTATTATGGCATTTGCACTGATGAGGAATTAGATAGCTAGTGAACAGAGGAGCCAGTATGAGACATAAATCTGGCTAATGGAAAGCCTGCTTTTTTCCGATACATCATGATGCTTTGTGTCGGATTACCCTAGAACCTCCTATGGCATCAGTACAATGCACCATCCACTGGAGTGTCCTATCCAAGTATCACTGGAGTTTGAAAACCACCCAGTGGGCCTCTTTCCAGGTATCAGTAGTGATCTTTGGGTATTTATTCTGATTGCACAATTAGCCCAAAGATTGCTGGTATGCTTAGATGCTGAATGGTGTTAGATAGAGCATGTAATAAAATTCCCTCTTCTAAGCAACTTAAGACTGGCAGCTGCCTTTCTGAAAAGCCACCCAGGTAAGCTCTGTTGTTTCCTAGTCTATTAGCCCTACACTCTGCCAAACTCAGCATTTACTGCGGAAGCCAGAGAATGCTGACATTCTGACAGCTCTTGGACAACAGACCATGCTGTTTGGCTCTGATTTCAAACATTTATAATCTTTTCTCTTGCTCCCTTTGCTCAGTACAGGAGAGAGGCTATCAGTCAATTTCCCCACCGTTTATAGCAAATCCCAAGGCTCCCTCATTTCCAGCTGCTAAGCTGCCTGGGCAGACTGCATTACTAAATTATTGTATCTTTTTGGTAGAGTGCCTGATCTGTCTTGGCATGCACTTTGCATTGAAAGAAGCTCCTGTTGCAAGCAAAGGAAGCCAGCGACATTCACCCTTCCCACACGTCTTTCCTCTGTTACCCTCAACCACTAACTTCTTTGTTTCCCATGTATAAGCCAAGTTCATAGGGGCAGTTTCTCAGCTATCTCTGCCTCCCTAGGGAGTTAAGGATTTCAAAGAGAGTTCTGTGCTAAGAGTAATTCCCATAGCCTAGAGCCAGATGAATAAATGGTGTCTAGTGAATAACTACATCAGAACCAAGAGGTTTTGTTTCTCTCTTACCAAAATGTATTTCTTTGTAATACCGCAGTCACTGTAACCATGTATTTTCCTCAACAGAAGAGACTATATTGGGGGAAGAGAGGAAATAGCCTCTTTAACTCAAGTCTGTTGTTTCCAAGAGTGTTGGTCCTTTGGTTTAACTTATTTTAATAACTTCCCATTTATATACTATCCCAATGGATTATGAATGTGAAAAAAGAACTATTCTGAAGAAATAAAACAAAAAAAGATTTATGATCTTTAAATAAAAAAGGAAGTGATTTTGTAATATAAAAGGGACAGAAACTATTTTTAATACTCTAAAATGAATAACCACTCCGATTCAATTTTCAAAAGTTATACCTTGAATTTGAATTCAAAGTCACCCAAATGTCCTCAGTAAAAGCTCTGAGAATGTAATGGATTCAAATGTATCCTGTGAGT
The DNA here is from genome assembly GCF_028885655.2 of Pongo abelii. Classification (NCBI taxonomy): domain Eukaryota; kingdom Metazoa; phylum Chordata; class Mammalia; order Primates; family Hominidae; genus Pongo; species Pongo abelii. Next base: position 97,822,154 of record NC_071995.2, read on the forward strand.
TTTCTATTCCTGTAAGCAATGAACAGCCTAGATTTTTCTCATACGTATCTCAAGAGATACTTCATTTCAAAAGAGCAGGAGAGTTATCAAAAGTGTAATACTATTAACAAGATACACCATAGAAAATATACAGAAACGTTAAAGATAAATTATATCTAGGGAGTATGTTTTAAATCAACTTTGCTGTTGCTATGGTAAGAGATATCCAATGTAAAACAAAAATCCTCTATAAGGCTTTGGTGCTATAGCCATGGCAACAATGATGTTCAACTCTGCGAATGTTTCCATCTGATTCAGAGAGAAGAACAAAATATGCTTTAAATGTATGTAAAATGGCTTAGAAAATCGATCATTTATGGCTATCTTTCACATGACCCTTCAACCAATTAAAGAAGGCATTGTAAAGATAGCAGCCAGAGAGCCTAAACAAAAGGCCCATAGATTTGCTTGGGTTTTTCATGATCACAGAAGCTGGAAAGATCCACTTTGGCTGAGGTGTTGGTAAATGACATATTCATTTAGCAGCTATCTCACAGAAATTTTCAGGTTGGGGCCTCATGTAATTTTCCATGCATAGGAAAAAACTAAATGCAATCAAATGACAATTTCTACCTCTTTAACACAGGAAGAGAAATATTAACCTAAAGTAAGAAAATATGGAAAGTGGTGTTCTAGCTCTGCAAAAGAAAAGTCTCTTAAATGCTAGTCTCTTAAATCTACTCCAAATAGGCTTTTGTTCCACCTACCTCCACAGAATAGCCCTTAACAATATCAGCAAAATCTCTACCTTCCTGAAATGAACATTCATAACTCTCATCTTACTTGACCCACCAGCTATACAACTGATATAGATTATCACCTCTTAGATGAAACACTTTCATTAACTCCCAAGATACCACACTCTTCTGGTTTTCATCCTACCTCCTAGGCTGTTCCTTCTCATTCTCTGCTCATTCCTTCTGTTTCCAAATGTGTAAGCATTCAAGTGCTCCAGGGCTTGGCATACTGGGACCTCTTTCCTGTTTACATTTTCTGTTTACATTAATTCCTTTGCTGGCCTCAGGGTTTAACATATTACTGAAACAACTACAACACCCAAGTTTCTATTTTCAACCTGACTTCTCCCCCAAACTCCAGACTTGTATATCCTATGCCTCCTTTTCCCTCACACCCCACACCCAATCACACAGCGAATCCTGGTGGCTCTACCTTTAAAATATAACTGCAACCTGCCTATGCCTCACTTGTCCTTTTCTCCCTGGATTATTGTAGCAGCCTCCTAACCATCTCCTAGCTTTCATTTTTGCACCTCACAGGCAATTCTCAACATAGAAGTCAGAGTTATCTTAGTAAAACTAAGGCAAATCATGTCACTCCTCTGCTCAAAACTCTTCAATGGCACCTTGATCCACTCTGAGTAAAAGCCAGGATCCTTACAATAACCTGTGAGGCCATACGTGATCTCAGACCTGTGGATACTCTGCCCCAATTCTCAAATAAAATAAGCTCCTACTACACTCCTTTTCCCTTAATTGACATCTAGCTATACTGCCTCTTGCTGTTACTCCAATGCATTAGGCATTCTTCTGGGTCATGACCTTTGTACTTGTTTTTTCTGCCTGGGATTCTCTTCGCTTAGGAAGTAGCCCCCGCTCCAACACCTTCTTCAAATATTTATTCCTAATGAAACCTTACTTCATAATTTTTTCAATAAGGCCTCCATGGATCACACCATTTTAAATGGCAACCACTAATTCTTATTCCCTTCCCTGCTTTATAGTTACTCCATGACGCCTATAAATATAAAAATATATATATTTTACTTATTTATGCTATCTTAGGAGGAGAGACATTTTTGTCCCTATCATTTCATTGCTATATCCAGAAATTAGGACAAAGCCTGGAACATAGTGGATAATCAATAAACATTCTTTGACTGATGGGGTGAAATAAATATATAGATATTTGCATGTGAAGAAAAATTCAAGAGTGATATTAACATAGCTAAATGTTAACAGTGATTAACAATAAGTGACTTTAAAATAAAATAACCCTTTATTCTGTTTATAAAATAATATATGTTCATTCTAGTTATTAGTGAAAGTAAAGAGAGAAGAAAGACACTCATAATTCCAACACCTAATGAAAGTTACTATTAACATTTTCATATTTTTTTCTTTTGTTTTTTATGGACATTATTGTCCCCCAATGAAAATAAGATCACTCTGTTTATGTAATTAAAAAAAATTTAAATCTCACTTAAAAAATTGAGACATATTTGTCTAAAAATTTTTTGTCTAAAAAATTGAGACGTTTATTTGTATCATATCAATCCTTGAAATATTCAAAGAACTGATACATTTGATTTTGTTTCTCTCTTTTTATAAAGTACATTTGGTGTTTTATAGTGACTAGGGGAATGTGTGTGTGTGTGTGTGAGTTTTTGTTAGTCATTACTTTTATGTTACCAAAATAATCTTCGGACCTGTTTTATCTGTTTTCATGAGTAAATTTTTGTTTCTCTCTTGATAAGTTAATAGCTAATATTACTAAGTGCTTATAGGTGTTAAGTATTTCAGATGCATTATCTGATTTCATTCCCACACAATGTTCCCTCACATAATACCCCATAATACTCTGGGGTATTATGGTATTCCCATTTCATAGGTGAGGAGTTGAATGCTTAGATGTTAAGTAACCAATCAGGGTTACAGGGTTACTAAGTAGTGGAGAAGCACATGAACAAGGTACTCATGCTCCTTACTGTTAAATCATTTGCACTTCTAAAATGAGGGAATTAGCAGACTTGTTATCTCTGTTCCCCTGACTCCCCACTCATGCCCACGCCCCGTTTTCCAATTTATATTAAAATAATCTGGGTTGTAAAGTGCTGATACTATATTACTGTATATTTTATACCTTCTCTTTTCAATTTCTTTTAGATTTATAGTGTTACAACAATATTGAGAACAATTATTTGAAAACATTTTATGTTTTACAACCTTTATTTTACATTCTAGAATCCTTTATGCTACTATTTCCCTTGCCCATTCTTGAGAATTTATTTATCCCTTGATCAACTGAAGTATATCTTTGAGCAATTACTTCAAAGAGATAGGTTGTTTTCTAAATTACTGATATGGTTTGGCTCTGTGTCCCTACCCAAATCTCATCTCGAATTGTAATCCCCACTTGATTGGATCATGGGGGTGGTTTTCCCCATGTTGTTCTCATGACAGTGAGTGAGTTCTCATGAGATATGACGGTTTTATAAGTGCTTGACAGCTCCTCCTACACACACAGTCACTCTCTCTTGCCTGCTGCCATGTAAGACATGCTTGCTTCCCCTTCTGTTATGATTATTAAGTTTCCTGAGGCCTCCCTAGTCACGTGAAACTGTGAGTCAACTAAACCTCTTTTCTTTATAAATTACCCAGTCTTGGGTAGTATCTTTATATCAGTGTGAGAATGGACTAATACAATTACATATCTGAAAATGACTTACTGTGGTCTTGCACACCTTGGCTGGGCATATAATTCTTGAATCTTAAGTTCAAATCCATTGTCCTAAAAATTCTGTATACAATTCCCCATTGTCTTCTGTAAGTAACCTGTTTTATTACATTAATATCTATCTAGATTCTTATATGACTTTTTCCTTATCCTTGAAATTATAAAAATTTAAAATTTCCTTCTAAAATTATTTATTTCAGAAATTTTGCTAAATTCAGTAAATCTGTAATTTATTATTCTAGGCATTCTTTAGCTCATAAACAAACAATGAGAGTTTTCTTTTATTGATGCTTTACTTCACTGCTATGCTTTTCATTCTAAAATTCCTATCATGTGCATATTGGATCTCATGGATCTTTCCCCTGTGTTTTATCTTTTCTCTTGTAATTTTTATTTATACATTTCTTCTGTCTATTAAATGTCTTAATATTCTACTTTACTGACTTGGGTTTCTCATGATCCAGTGTATTTTTTGCCTTCTTTACAGTTTTGAATTTGATATGAATATTATTCAACCACATGAAGCCTTTATGATCTTACAGTTTTAACCCTTCATGACTGCTTAGTCTGGTTTCATGCAGCGTTAGTCTATTGAATATCGTTGAGATCCATTTGACGTTAGCATTTTGGAAAACACTCTTTTCTTAAGAAAAATTTTACGTCAAAGGATGCCACTGTTTTCATTCTTCAGAACAAGCCTTCTCTTTTGAGGTATCATTTAATGTGTCCAGCTCTTTCTCTACTTGCTCACTGTTGCAAAGGGTGGTCTTAGCTTGTCTCTTTTGGGGACCTGGGATGAGTTCTGTCAGGGATTTAGGAAATTCTCCTTTTCACCTTTAGGATTCAAAAGAGAGAAGAAAGGAAAAGCTTAGGTTAACTGCCGGTTCTGCCATATTGCACAACTCTAGGGTCCTTCATTCACATAGTACAAATGTGCCTCCTGCAGTTGTGGCTGGTGGTGGCCATGCTCACTGCAGTTTTACTTCGTTGGTCTAGTGTAGGGCTGTTCAGTAGAATTTTCTATTATGAGGGAAATGTTCTATATCTGTGCTGGCCAATATGGTAACCACTAACCACACATGATTACTGTGCACTTGACATGTAGCTGGTGCAAATCAATAATTTAATTTTAAATTCATTTAATTTTATTAACTTAAATTTTACTTTAAATAGTCACATGTAGTAGTGGCTACTGTAAAGGACAGTACAGGTCTATAGCAGTGGTTCTCATAGTGTGGACCCCAGAACAGCAGTATTAGCATCTCCTGGACACTTATTAGAAATGAAAATTCTTAGGCCTTGCTCTAGAATATCTGGGGGTGAGCCCCAGAAACCTATATTTTTACAAACTGTCCACTTGATTCTTACTAGAAATGCATATTCTTAGACCTCACTTTAGAATACATGGGGATGGGCCCAGCAATCTATATTTTTACAAACTCTCCACTTGATTCTTACCATTAATGCACATTCTTAGGCCCTGCTCTAGAACATCTTGGGGTGGGCCCAGCAATCTCTGTTTTAGCAGATCCTCCACGTAATTCTGATGCACATTAACAGATGAGAACCACTGTTCTACTGATCACGAGTTAGGAGAGGATCAGAACTAACAGCAGTCACAAAAGGGACTTTTTTCTCTGTTCCAGTGTTTCTTTTCTATATTTGAGATGAGCTACTAGGAGTTAACTGGGGCAGTGTCCTCATTCTTTGCTTCTCACAGTTGTCCTCATTAAGAACCAACCGTGACAATGTTCCCCTCAGTGTAAGTGAGGTGTAAGCAAGTCATGATCCTTGCTTTCCAGTGGGACTGGCAGGATCCAATGGTACCTCCTCACTGCCCCCATGTATTTCTTTACTTCCTGCTTTAACCTTCTAAAGTCTTCTCCAGTTACTACCATGGAGAGTTCTTCACATATGGGGAATTACATATCTTCAGTCCAATTCAGTCTTCAATCTAGTTCACTTTGCCTTCTGTCTTGCAAGAACTCTTGAAATAATCAGTATGTAGATGTCACCCATTATTAACTTCCCATACTAATACAGATATTTTTCTTCCTTACTTTTATATCTGTTGGTCATTTCCGAGGTAATACAGAAAGGAGTGAACTAGAAAAATGCATTCAGTCTTCTGCTTTTCCAAGAAATCGTCTATCTTTCTCTTAATGCCTTACCTTATATGAGATATTAAAAATTTTTCATATAATTCTGTAGTGCTTTTATATGTATCATTTCATTTAATCACCAAAACATTCCAGTGATATAGGTTTTATTACTCTTATTTTCCAGACAAAGAAACTGAGGCTTACATGGTTTAAGTGAGCTATATAAGAGGAATGGGTAGACTATCTGCTTTGTAAGGGTCTCTGATATGCAGAAAATGATGGCTAACATTTATTGGATCTTTATTATGGACCAAGCACTGTGTTAAGTGTTTTTTATCCATTGTCTTATTTAAGGCTTATAAAAATTTCCATTTTACAGATAATGAGCAAAACCAGAAAGGTTAAATAACTTGTCTAATTACACAACTGGTTAGTAAAACTGCCCATTTCCATGCCCTGGTCTGTCTGACTCTAGAGGTTGTGCTGTTACTGGCTATGCTGTATTGGTTTCTTGGCCTGGAAAGTAATCAAATGGCATGGGCAGAGTAAAGAGTATAACATTTCAGAGGGTGTCCTTACATCTCATCATTTATCACACAGTGGGTTATTTAATTTATTTTCCATACCACTACCAAGTCTACAGTCATGGACTTAAGGGTTAATAGAAACCCATTAATCTCTGGTAATTTTAATCTTTTGCTTATTTTTTCTTATTCTGAATGGAATCCCTAAAACCATATGAGTCCTAACTTTTATCTCCATCCATTCTAAATATTTACTGCACAACTACTGCATGCCAGACACTAAGCGAGGTGCTGTGTTCTTGATGTTTGCTAGGTAGCAGAGCAATAGTCCCTGTCAAAACGTTTGGTGAATTGCCTGGTTACTGTTAAACTCTCCTCCCAGTCTGCCTTTGTTATGAATAGGATTATGGATTCACTGAAAACTTCACTTGAACTTTAAGTATCATAAGAGTATTTGGAACAAATAGGCACCTTGACTGCAACTCCGAGGAGTTCTGTGGCTTCCTTGCTGCAAATTTAAAACAGAGAACTCCATCTCCAAATCAGTGACATTCAGACATGTGCATCACTATAAAGGACAAGGGTCAACTCACCATCCAGACTGATTTGACAGGAACGATTAAGAGATGAAAGAGCTGCTTTCAATTGCTCAAGCAATGAATTTTCCATACAATGCACCTTTCCAAAGTCATGATCAAAGGAATCCTTGCTGAAGCCTGACTCACAACACAGGGAAATACTTTTATGCCTAATTTTTTTTCTCTCCTGACTCTCTGTCTCTCTTGCTACAGATATGTCAGTACTAATTTAGTTCCTCTTATAAAATAGAATTAAAATATCTTACATTTTTGGAGCCTGTTATTGTTTATAAAAGATATACATTTCCAATGTGTAATTAAATATAATAGGATAATCTGTGAGGCAGGTACCATTTCCCCCAGTTTGTCAATAAGAAAATAAAGATTATTTGGCTGTACATTCATTCATTCATTCATTTATTCAATCTTCCAACAAACCTGTATCACACTGAGGCACTAGAGTGACAAAAATTAATCAAACAAGGTCCATTATCTTGAACAGCTTATAGTTATAAAACATACAACTAGACATATTATAACATGTGTTTTTAAACAAGTTTTGTGAGCTTCAGCGGAAGACAAAATAAAATCTTTCCAGAAAAAAATGGAGCCTTGGAGGACAGGTAGGACTTAGATATGCAGAAATGAGTGAGGGGCATTCCAAGCACAGGAAGCATGCACAAGCAAAGATATGGAGCTCGGAAAGTACAGATGGCACAAGAAAACTGAGTTGTTTTGTATGTATGATTGCTGAAAGAAGACATGAAGGGAGAATGGTGAAAAATAAGGTTGCAAAGGTAGGTTATAATGTTTGAGGGATATAAGTAATCTAACCAAAGTAATCAGAAGTGGGACTCAAACCCAAATTTTACTCTGCGGTTGGAGCTCTTACCTTGCTAGTGCTATATTCCAAACTTCTTAACACAGTATATAGCTCAATCAACTTGAAAAAATAGATATAGGACTATCAAGAGAACTCAACTCATTTTTGAAAGCCATCTATATCACTCTTTCATTTAAGAACTGCAAGATGTATATTTTAAGGCAACTGATGCACAAACTCTACAGACAGTGATCTCAGTATCTGTCATATTAAAAGTAACTTTGTTTTTCTGAACACTACTAGAATTCAGAGTGTTTCAAGAATTCCCCCTTGAAAAAGGGGACAGGAAGCCCTAGGTTGTTAAGCAGTTGCTTATACCTGGATAGATCTTGTTCACTTCATTGTAAATGGAAGTGGGAATCTTGGTTGAGTGAAAATCAGACCGGCTAAGTTCTCAGTTCCATCAATATTTAAGGCATGCAATTGGTTTGGCTGTTGTGTCTATGTCACCTTGGCCTCTTCTATGAGGGCCACGACACAGAGTTCACCCCTTGCAATTTTCGTCCCCAGTGGGTATTCACTGCCTGACTCAGAACTTTGAAAAGTTGGAGACAAAGATAATGGGCATAAAATGACCCCCAACTCCAACACACACACATGCTGGTAGTGATATAAAGAAATGTAATAGGAAAGCACAATTCCCTTTTTTATTCTAAATTAAAAAACGATCACTTTCCTGTTTTATGCTATAGCTGACACAAGTAGTAGAAAAATTTGGAAGCACAAACTGCAACAATATGACAGTCAAGGGCATGGACTCACTGATGATAAAAAGAAAGAAGGGTTTACATTTCCAAATATTCTCCACTTCCATTATCTTTTTATTAGGGAACGCCATTTGAGACAATGAGTTCTGTCTTTGGAATAAAATCTAACATGGAAAGCAAAATGAAATTTATACTCCTTATTAATTCATTGTGCATAAAATCAGGTGTCATTGATTGTGTCATGTAACGGCTTGCTGAAAATCATTACAAATACACAGAGCACAATTCTAATATTACTTTAAAATCAGCTTCCCCTTGAAAACAAAATCCAGATATTATTTATAAAAATACATTCTCTAATTCTTATCTGGGAAATGGCTCCTAAATGAACAGATGATACCTTTGCAATTTGAATTTAAGAGCTGCTTATTTGTCACTAAGGCAGTTAGTTTTGACTATGCAGTTTTCGTTTTATATCAAGCAAATACATTTTTTTATTTTCCTGTTTTAAATATTATTTTCATGGTTACATTTATTTAGAGAAAATTATCTATGGTTTACACATAAAAGACAAGCATCAATTGAGCAAATTACGGCATTTATAATTAAATGCTTCTTGTATGCAGTCTCCAACACTACTAAAGGAAGCCATCACTCTAACATAATGTTGAATATGTTTAGCATAAAATTGCATTAAACAGACCCTTAGAGTTCTTATTAATTTATTTCGGATGAAATAAGCAGATTTTTTTTTGGTCACATGTTTTCATGTAAATTCACCAATTCAAAAGACTTGCTTATTATTATTATTATTATTATTATATTATTATTATTATTTGAGACGGAGTCTCGCTCTGTTGCTCAGGCTGGAGTGCAGTAGTGCAATCTCGGCTCACTGCAAGCTCCGCGTCCCGGGTTCACGCCATTCTCCTGCCTCAGCCTCCAGAGTAGCTGGGACCACAGGCGCCCGCCACCACGCCCAGCTGATTTTTTGTATTTTTTAGTAGAGACAGGGTTTCACCGTGTTAGCCAGGATGATCTCAATCTCCTGACCTCGTGATCTGCCCGCCTCGGCTTCCAAAGTGCTGGGATTACAGGCGTGAGCCACTGCACCCGGCCGACTTGCTCACTATTTTTAAAAGCATATTTTACATGAGTGATACCAGGGGTACTTGATAACTGACTGAGCCACTGTTCCATTTGAAATAAAAATATGGAGACATTTCAGGTGAGAATTTTTGGCATTAAACCAAAGGATGATGAATAGTTAATTTTTCAAAAAAGATAGCAAAAATATTAAAATATTTAACAAACAGAGTCCCTTGATTAACAGAGACTGGAGTGAAAGTGAGGTAAGACTGTGTGAAACTCATAAAAGGCCCCAGTTAGGTTGATCAATGAGGTTCCAAGACATAACTTTGAAATTAGGCAATCCTTGACTCTTCCTTCTCTCTTACCTAGTCAGTATCTCAGCTCATTGGATTTTATCTCCTTTTCTAAAATTGAAATGCTTTGCTCTTCCTTACTCAGACTTTTCCCTCAGCTCAAATATCACCTCCTCAGAGAGGCCTATTCTGATCCCTAATTTAAAGTAATCATCCTCTTAGCCCTCACCCCACCTACCACTCACTGCCTCCTACCTCCTCCAGTCATTCATATCTAATGTATAATCTTCCTATTTTATTTACCTGAGGTTAGTTATATTTGTTTTCTTGCTTATTTTCTGTCCCTCCCACTAGAATGTAAGATTTATGGAGGTAAGGACATTATCAACCATGTTAACTGTTGAATCCCTAGTGCCCAAACTTTGTGGCAAGTACTTGAAATAACACCTATCCACAGTGTCCTAATTCAGGTCCTTATTAATATCCTGTCTGGGTACCTGTAAGAGTTCCCTAGATGGTTTCCTTAATATCAGCCTCATCTTCCTCAAACCCATTTTTTGCACTAGAGCTGGATTGTTCTCTGTAATTCAAACCTAATGATGTCACTCCATTACACAAAGCTCTTCATTGGTTCTTCACTTTCCAAATGAATATTGTTGAACCATACAGAGTGGTGTGCAGTATCACTTTAAGTAGTTCAAAAAAGAATATTTTAATTTAATAGTTTTTAAAATTTATTTTAATGTGCGTTAAAACAAACCATCAATAGCACATTAACGATTTCGCAGATCTTATTACTGAAGATGAGAAAAATATAAGTTATAATCCATTTGCAGACATGGAAAAATTAATGAATGTGTCTTTAAAAGAGTTTTGAATGTGATCAGAGACTAATCTAAAGGATAAATCCCAATGCCTTCTCTTCAGTTTCACAGAGTCCCTGCCTATCTCTCTGGCATAACATTCACTACTTCTTGCCTTGCACTTTATATCTTGGCAAATTCAAATTATTTGCAGCTCCGCCAATTCATCACATTCTTTATGGCCTCTCTTTTTTTAGTTAAGTTATCTCCTGTGCCTAGAATGCATTTGGTTGGCTCTTTTCTCCCTGTTTACTGTCACATGGTTAGCTCTTCTCATCCTGTGACTCAGCTCATGAATCACCAACTTCACGAAGCCTTTTTTGTTTGTTTATTTCTCTTTCCTCAGGTTTGGTTAGGTACTACTTCTTTGTTCTCCCTTAACATTCTGTAAAAACATTTTGTTTATACCTACTGCATTGAAAAATAATTAATTATTTGTGCATATCTATCCTTTAAGTGAAATATTCCTAAGATTAGGGATAATGTTTTCTTTACATTAGTATCCCTAGCTTCTGTTATAGGACCTATTCTGAATAGGTGCTCAGTTAAAATAATTAGTTAAGAGAAGGGGCCATAACATCAATAATTAAAAAGTTAAATTAAAAAGTTGTTCACCCAGGGTATGAGACACATCGTATTCATTTATTCAGTCAGCAGTCAGTCAATAAACAATATATATATATATTTACTAAATGTTAAAAAGTATGGGCACTTAAAACTAGTTTGTCAAAGAGATAAATGAAAAGGTCTTAGCAACATGGCATAGTAGGACCTGTTGGCGGGGAAGAAAGATGAACCAAGACTGGAATGAAGGAAGGATTGGGTAATAGCTGGAGGTAACAGTTGATTTTATTGATTATAAATGTTACATCTCATCAGAAATGGTACCACAGTCCATACTTACCAAATCAAAGGTGCATGTGGGAATGAGAATTGGTGGTGCTAATAGAATACATGTCAGTGAAACTTTCAGATATCAGATGTTCTGTTTTTTGTCTTTCAGTTGGGAGATGGAATCAGTGATTATCAGTGTTCACCTGACAACACCCCAAAAGGGGCCAGGGCAAACTGCTAGTGGGAACTGTGCAGAGACCCTAGTATGAGAAAATTTGTTCAATAAACAGTGTCTTCTATGGACCAAACACTGTGGATATAGAGATGATTCCAGTATATTATTATGGTTTATAATGACCATAAGTGATTGCTATAAAAGAAGGGAACTGTTGTCGAGTTTCAGAGCTAACCCAGGGATTACATCTTTGTTAGACATAATAGATAAGGGCCATGTTACTAGAACACTCTTTTCAGAACGCTTTGTTAGTGCTTGAGAAATAACATATTAAAATCCAAGCAAAAGACAATTCTGGGAAAATGATGAAGTAGGAAGCACCAGAAATCTATCTCCCTGCTTAGACAATAATTGCTCTAGCAGAATCTGTCTAGTATAACTATTTTGGAACTCTGGAGTATAATGAAGGCTTGAAGCATCCAGGAGAAGGATAATTGGGATATCCATCACGTTAAACATTTATCCTGATTTGACCAATACACACGTACACAGGTATCAAAATATTACATGTAGCCCCAAAATATGTACAGCTATTATATATCCGTTAAAAATGTTAAAAATAAAATTTGAAGTAAAGAATTAAGTAATTTCCTTTGCTTCACTAATCAGCAGAAAATTTGAACATAACATACATTTTGAGAGTTTGGATTATAATCATTTTTAAGGATAAAACCTATAAATCCCTTTCTTCTCCAGACCATTTGAGAGATTTTTTATAAAAAGCATCATTTGAAGATATGCTTTTATTTTTTTCTTATAAAGCTTCAATAATCTCTTGAAGTTGTTCACACACTTCTACAACGCATTTGCTATTCCACTGATTATTGTGCAGTGCTATTACTGACCCTACCAATATCTCTGGATCATGCTACATTTGGAGAATAATATTCTTCCATATATCCAACATGCAGTGGTGGGACAGGCATAGGATAACCTCTACAAATATTTGCAATCAAAAGGAGGGAAAATGGAAGTTGAGCAAGTTACTGGTCCGTAGACATTCTGAAATCCAGTTGGGTGCAGATTGCATTTCTTGAGTAGGGCTGTATCTTATTGAATTGGAGTTGTTCACTATTGTTCTTAGTTCTACTTTCTGAGTTCTTGTTTCCTCCCTCTGAATGATCCTTCTTTTCATATAAGAAACACTCTTATGCCTGCTTTCTGTTCATAAAAGCTTGGGGGCCCAAAGGTCTCTTAATATATTGTACTTTCTCTGTCCCTTCTATTCCAAGCTAGGGATGCTTCCACCAGAATAATTATCTAAAAACACTGTGGGGTTTGTGTTTACTAATTGACAATTCACACAATTAGATAAATGTCATATCCACAAATCTTTCTGACATAAGTCTTTCTCTACCTTGAGTTCCCTGTAAGACTGTTGTATGACTCTCTACAAGCCTGTCCAAACCACGGCCCATGGGCTGCATGCTTTGAATGTGACCCAACACAAATTTGCAAACGTTCTGAAAACATTATCGAATTCTTTTTTTTTTGCGATTTTTTTTTTTTTTTTTTTTTTTTGAGACGGAGTCTTGCTCTGTCGCCCAGGCTGGAGTACAGTGGCGCGATCTCGGCTCACTGGAACCTCCACCCCTCCAGGTTTAAGCAATTCTCTGCCTCAGCCTCCAGAGTAGATGGGATTACAGGCGTGTGCTACCACACCTGGCTAATTTTTTGTATTTTTAGTAGAGACGGGGTTTCACCATCTTGGCCAGGCTGGTCTTGAACTCCTGACCTCGTGATCTACCTGCCTCGGCCTCCCAAAGTGCTGGGATTACAGGCGAGAGCCACAGCACCCGGCCTTTTTTGCGATTTTTTTAAAGCTAATCAGCTATTGTTAGTGTATTTTATGCATGGCCTGAGACAATTCTTTTTCTAAGTGTCCCAGGGAAGCCAAAAGATTGGACATTGCTGCTCTGCAATGCCCTTAGATTCTCAGAACCCTTATTTTTTAAGGTGGAGGAGACTCAAGGCATGCCCTTAAGGTCTTAGGTCTTCTGTCTGTCTGAAAGTTTCTATGAGTCACTATATTTGATCTTTTGAGGGCTTAATAAGGAGTTTTATAAGCATACCCAAGGATTACACCTTAGACTTTACTTCTCTGATAGCGCTCTGGATTTGAACTCTGACCCAGAGCTATTTATTAATTTTAGTTTCATTTGACATCTGGAGAGACTAAGAACAAAAACCACTTTTTTTATACAAATAATCTTGCCCCCTTTGCAATTAACAGTCCGTTCTTTTACTTATCTCTGTTTTCTCACATTTTGTCATCTAAGAAGAAGAAGATAGGTGGCACTTTCAATAATCTGCCTGGAAATCTTAGATTGTCATTAGATACATTTACTATTTTCCATGTTATTGCAAGCAACAGAATTGCCAGACACCACCATTCTGCCACCATATTACAAAAGTCTCCTTTCCTCCAGCTTCCAATCACATTTTCCATACTTTCCTTTAAGCTCCCAGTGACAATCTACCCAGCGCTTCTGCTAACACCTGCCTTTTTAGTCTTTCCCCAGCATTCTTCATGAAGCACTTTCACTAACACTTTTTCAATGCCCTTTTAGATTCTGCCTGCTACTTGGTTCAAAACCTACATCATATGTTATAGGATACTATAATATGACGTGATAATAGCATCATATTTCCAGGTATTAAAATTTGTTCTAGTCCTCTATTATTATATAAAATAGTATCTTAAAAATGCAGTTTCAGTAAGACAGTGGATGGGACTGGGGTCAATGCAAAGGTTTTCTCACTCACATGTTTGGTGGTTAATGCTGGCTTTCAAATGAGACTTTACTTGGGTTATTAGCCAGAACAGTACACACGACTTCTCCACATGGCTATTGTGCTTCCTTAAAGCATGGTGGCTGGGTTCTAAGAGTGAGATTTCCAAAGGAACCAGGCAAAATCTACATTGCCTCCTATGACCCCAGTCTTGAAGGTCACTTTTTAATAATTTTTATTTTTAAATTTTTGTGGGTACATAGTAGGGGTACATATTAATGGAGTAAATGAAATATTGTGATACAGCCATATAATGCATAATAATCCCAGAAGGATAAATGGTGAATCCATCATATCAAGTGTTTATCCTTTCTTTGTTTTATATACAATTTAATTCTACCTTTTTAGTTATTTTAAAATGTACGATAAATTAATGTTGACTATCGTCACCTTGTTGTGCTATCAAATACTAGATTCTATTCATTGCATCTAACTATTTTTTGTACCCATTAACCACTCCCTGCCCCCACTATCCTTCCCAGCCTCTGATAACCTTCATTTTACTCTCTATCTTCATGAGTTCAATTGTTTTGATGTTTAGCTCTCACAAATAAGTGAGAACATGCAAAGTTTGTCTTTCTATGCCTGTCTTATTTCACTTAACATAACGTCCTCCAGTTCCATCGGTGTTGTTGCAAATCACAGGATCTCATTCTTTTTTATGGCTTAATAGTACTCTATTGTGCATATGCACCACATTTTGTTTATCCATTTGTTTGTTGATGGACACTTAGGTTGTTTCCAAATCTTGACTATTGTGAATAGTGCTGCAATGAACATGGGAGTGCATTTATCTCTTCAGTATACTTCTTTTGGGGTATATAACCGGCCACTTAGTGTCACTTGTGCCATAGTCACTGGCTATACCATATTCAAACATAAATATCTCACCTCTTGATGGAAAAATGTCATTACCATTTTGTAAGGAAAATGCATAGATGGAAAGATGTTATTGTGGTCATCCAAAATACAATCTGTCACAGTCTGTGATAGCTAACCTGCTAAATTCATCTTCAGTCTCAATTTTCCATGAAAAGAAAAGAAATGATTTTGAGTGACACTAGCTCCCAGTGTCAGCAATTTAAAAATTAAAATGAACTTGATGATGCTTCCCTGAGAATGCCAGAACTAGTAAATTAAGAAGTAAACTTTTCAAAAGAAAAAATTGCCCTGGATCTAAAAGAGTAGGAATACAAACAACAATACTCCCTATGCCAGAATAATTTAGCATGATTACCCTGTTAGATTTTACTGAGTCCTTACTTAGCAGACAAAGGATGAGGTTTACTACTTTTTGATGAATGCGAGTTGAGTTAGAGAAGCTCTGGGTGAATATTTCATCTCACTAGAAGGTTTGGGACTTTAAATTTTGGGCATTAAATTATGTCCCCGTCTCCTCCCGAAATTCAAATGCTGAAGCTCTAACTCCTAATAGCTTAGTTCTGTGACTGTATTTGGATATAGGCCCTTTAAAGTGATGATTAAAGTAAAATGATGCTGTTATGATGGGCCCCAATTCAGTGTTACTGATGTCTTTATAAAAATAGGAAATTTGGACATGCTGAGAGACACTTGAGATGTGTTTACACAGTGTGGAGGGCCACCATGTGAGGACGAAGCAAGAGGGTGAGCATCTCTCTCACCTATAAGGAGAGAGACTTCAAAAGAAGCCAACCCTGCTGCAACCTTGATTTTGGACTTCCAGCCTCCAGAACTGTGAGAAAATACATTTCTATTGTTTAAGCTACTCAGTCTGTGGTATTTTGTTATGGCAGCCCTAGTAAAAGTATAAACCATTTTTAAGTGAGGATAATAAAACCTTCTTCTGACAATGAAATCAGACATTTAAAAAACATCACACTGTGCCTGCCATTTTATAGGCAGCAGATGAAGAAATCACCCTTTCTGTAATAAGATTGTGCTACATATCAGTCAGTAGAGAAAGTTGAAGGCTCAACAAATATGGAGGCTCTTTAATAGTCTTGTAATATTTTACTTCTCTGGATAAGTTATATGATCTCTCTATAGTTCCTTAATATTTTATTAGATAAACACTGTGACCCCTTTTTGAAGTCACCTAACATACATCTACATTCCCCTTCCCTGCCGAATATCACTAGGTCCCTTCTCCCCTACCTGTCATGAGGGCTTACTTCCTAACCTGATGATCACAGAGCAGTTCTTGAAAGGAGTCTTGAGATATCTTCAAGTACAAAAGATAACTTGTTATTTTGATGTATTAAAAAACTGAGACATGATAGTCTCCAGGTGCCGTCTGATAAGCACTCCCCCTCATCCATTCCTATCTGCCATGTAGTTCTTAGTAAATGACAAAGTCTTATTTTAAAATGTGACTGTGTTTATTTCCCACTGAGTACCCAATGAAAGGAAGATCACCCTTATTTACCCTTACCATGAATTAAAAACAAAAAGAAAATCACTGGATTCCTTCACAGGCCATGTAAGAATCATGTTATCAAAGCTACTTTGATGCCACATTGAAAAATGGCAGCTGAGAATCCAAGGAAATATTGATTTTACCAGCAGAAAAGGGTCTATGAAAATTAAAAAGAATATTGTTTATTGGAGAGAAATATAAAATAATAAAATAGGAGGATCTAAAGCTATATGTACACATGAAATGTTGGAGATAGAACCAAAGATGCACTTGTGGGTTAGTAAAGAGTTCTTCCCTTTACTTCTGAGGCTCGCCCAGTTCTACAGAAGTCCTCGAGTCCTCGGTATTGTTCGGTAGTTTGGGAAGCAAAACTGAACCCTATGCAGTCAAGATCTGGTTCAAGATAGTATGTGCTTTTGAACTGGTATGAGTCACTAACTGGTGCTAAGTCTTAAGGGAACTCAGATAA
This sequence comes from Pongo abelii, assembly GCF_028885655.2. NCBI lineage: Eukaryota > Metazoa > Chordata > Mammalia > Primates > Hominidae > Pongo > Pongo abelii. The sequence goes on from NC_071995.2 coordinate 97,839,438, forward strand.
AAAGGTAAGTTCTTGATCACTGTAAGGTTGAATACACATTTATGGGGTGAAACAGACCAGACCATTGTGAAGTATTGTCCCATAGACTATTCCTGAATAGGTCTCATCTGGTAGCCTGAACAGTAGATATTTGTCTTTTCTACTCAGGAGATAATTCAAACATGCTTTGTGATCATTCTCACCAGATTCACTTGATTTGTGAGCAAACTGATGAAAGTGATAATCCACAGACCTAATTCTACATTTTAAGACATAAAAGATAAAACTATTCAAGTGAGGATATCAGAAATCAAGCTGTCCACCAAAGATTAATATTCCCTTCCACAGAATGGAGCTGCTGTGTTGCTGGGAAGCAGCTGCCCATCAGGAATTACATTTCCCTAGCCTCCTTCATTTAAGTGGGACCATGTGACAGAGAGCTGGCCAAGAGAAGGCAGGCAGAAGTGATGCACACCACATCCAGGCCTGGCCCAGGGGAAACTTTCATGCAGTCTTCCACTGTCTTTCCCATCTGCTGCCTAGATATCAACACTGAGGCTGACTTCGGAAGCCATGTGTTGAATCCTGCAAGGTCTCTGAATGAACCCCTGTGTCCAGGTCCCATCATTTGGACTTTACATAAGCAAGGAAAATATTTGCTATTATGATAAACCACTACAATTTTGGGGATGTGTCTGTTCCCACAGCTGATATTTATCTCAACTAATATGGACAGAGACATAGGAAAAAAGAAGTTCTCCAAATATATTTTGTTTCCATATACTTTTGTGTACCCTCTTCTGCACTTCCTCCCCCTCTTTCATTCTTACGCATCCTTCAAGAACAAGGTCAGGCAGCACCTCCTCCAAGAAGCCTTTGAAACCTCCCCAAGCTGAGTTAAATATGGATACTGCATGAAGGATTGTAATCTTCTGTGTATGTGATCATGTCCCAATATCTAACAACCTAACTGGTACATATTTGTAAAATTAGTATGTAAATTAATAAAATAAATGGAGAAAGGGAAATACTTCAAGCAAAAAATAAAAAGTACAAGCCATCCTGAAAATATGAAAGGAAAAGTCTCTACTGGCTGTGGACAATGTAATTGCATTAAATATTGAAAAATATCTAGGTATGACTAGCGTTTCTTCTGCTTCATATGATCTTGTATTAACCTAAATTATTGCACCCAAAACATAGCACGTGGCACTTTGTACAAATCTGACTCTTTCACTAGATTGCGAATTCCCTGAAGACAAAGACCGTGGTTTTCTTTGTGTTTCCATTTTCAGGTCCCAGAATGGTGCCTGAAATGGTGTAGGCCCTCAACACATGCCCATTCACTGACTCGTTGACTGACCGACTGGCTCCAGGCTGGCCTTGAATTCCTGGGCTCAGACTATCCTCCTGCCTTTGTCCTTTTGTCCTCTGAGTCTTCCTCAGCATTTTCTGCCAACCCTTCTTTTCAGGCTGACGTGGGTTAGGAGGTAATCTGAAAGCTTTCACCAACAAGAAAAATTAATTGAATTACATTAGCTCTATTGTAAGGAAAAGGGCTATTGAGATATAATCTACATACTGTAAAATTCATCTGTTTAAAGTATACAATTCAATGATTTTTAGTGTACTTAGAGAATTGTACAGCCACTCCCATAATCTAATTGTAGAAGATTTCCATCATCCAAAAAAGAAACCTTGCAGCAGTCACTCCTCATTCACACTCTTCCCACCCCCAGCCCTAGGCAACCACTAATCCAGTTTCTCTCTCTATAGATTTGCCTATTCTAGACACTTCATATAAATGGAAGCATGCAATCTGTGGGGTGGGGTGGGGGGAGGTTGTAGAAGCTTTATCTTTTGACAAATGCTGATTAGCCTTGTAAAGTGCAGTTGAATATCATAAAACATGTTCTCAAAATGAACAAATATAGGAATAAGATGGGGGTTTCTGTAACTGTCTAAATTGCTGAGAAATAATAATTAGGGGCTGGGCATGGTGGCTCATGCCTGTAATCCCAGCACTTTGGGAGGCCGAGGTGGGTGGATCACTTGAACTCAGGAGTTCAAGACCAGCCTAGGCAACATGGTGAAACCCCATCTCTAAAAAAATCAGCTGGGCATGTGGTGCATGCCTGTAGTCCCAGCTACCTGGGAAGATGAGGTCAGAGGACCACCTGAGCCTGGGAGGTTGAGGGTTCAGTGAGTTGTGATCACACTACTGTACTCCAGCCTAGGTGACATGAGTGAGACCCTGTCTCAAAAAATAAATAAATAAATAAATAAATAAAAGAAATAATAATTAAAGGAACCAGCAGCTCAAAATGTATTATAAACAATTCTCATAATTGATATTTTATCCAAACATCAAAAATTCAGTACATTTTTCAGATGAAGGGTCTCCAGAGAAACAGAACCAATAGAGTCTCTGTGTGTGTGGGTATGTGTGTGTGTGTATGTGCATGTGTGTGTGTATGTGAGAGAGAGAGAAAGAGAAAGAGAGATTGTTATAAAATTTTATAACAAACACTAACATCGAGGAATGCTAGTGAGTAGGCATGCAGCTATATGGTTTGGCAGGGCCTGCCAGTGCTCACCATAAATGTCTTCTCCTTGTCTTGCTGGATACATAATCTGACTCTCTTCCTCAACTGTCCTTTATAGGTAGGTGACCATATTAGTTAGTTCTGGACAATGGAATATAAGCACAATTTATGTAAGCACAAGTTATGTGTTTTACTTCTGGGCTGCCATGGTACATTTTATGTTAACTTGATGGGGCCACAGAGTGCTCTGGTCTTTGGCCAAACATTATTCTAGGTGGATCTGTGAGGGTGTTTCTGGATGGGACTAACATTTGAACTGGTAGACTGAGTAAAGTAGATTGCCCTCTCTAATATGGGTAGGGCAATCAGTTGAAGACTAACTAGAACAAAAAGGCTGAGTGAAAAGGAATTCCCATTACCTGACTGCCTTTGGGCTAAGATGTTGTTTTCTTTTCTGCTTTCAGACTTGAATGGAAACATCAGCTCTCCTGGGTCTCCAGCTTGCTGACTGCAGATCTTAGGATATGTCAGCCTCCGTAATAGCATGAGCCAATTCCTTATAATCAGTCTCTCTGTCTGTCTCTCTCTCTCACACACACACACGCACGTACACACACACACGCGCGCACGTACACACACATACACACATACTCTCTCTCTCTCTCTCTATTGGTTCTGTTTCTCTGGAGACCCTTGACTAACACATGAGCCTAAACCATAACCCCTTCCACAGAAAATCCTTGCTCTCTTCTCTCATCTACCGAATGGATGGAGAGGATGCTATGAACGTAGGGAAAGGTGGGGCCACAAAATGGTAGGCATCTGGGTCCCTGAATAAAGCATAAGAAGAGAGCTGCCTAGTCTACCTTCATTATACTGCAACATGAATGAGAAATAAACACTTATTGTGCTGATCCACTCAGAGTATGCGGTTTATGTATTATGGAAGCTAGTGGTATTTACTGTAGCACTTACTACATGCTAGATTTTTATGAAATTGAAGGGTAATTCACTCAAGTCAAAATGTAACTAAAAATTAACTGTTTCAGTGGAATGAATACCTCTTTGCTTGTGAATCTTCAAAATTAAAAGAGAAAAGTCTGAGTCATGAACTGATAGTAGAGGGGTGCTTTACCATGACCAGTGTTCTGGCTCACATGAAGCCGTGGAGTCTAGCCCAAGTAGCTGAATTCAGTGGCAATGTTCAGACCTGACTCATCCAGTCTGGCTCTTCTTAAGAGACAAAGAACAAATACTGTCTGTTGGCGGGTACTTCCAAAACAATTAGCAAGCACCAGCATACTTTTATTATTTTTTTCTGGCTATACAAATGCCCATAACTAGTATATCAAACTTCATGACTGTGAAAAAATAAAAGAACTTGTGAGAAGTAGGAAACATCTTGCCAGGAAGCAATTTCATTAATAGAGAAGTAGAAGTGTATACTAGGAGGAACACGGGCTTTGAAAGTAGGCTGTCATAGGTTTAATTCATTCATCACTTTTAATTAATTCATCAATTAAACAAGTGTTTACTGAGAACCTACTAAATTGCACCATAAAGATGCTAATACTCAACTTTATTTGAACTACAAAAATAATGGTTTTGTATGATTCAGTCTAATACATACCAGCCACTGTTGTATGTGCTGGGCCTTCAGTAAGAATAAAACAAAGTTCCTGTTCTCATGGAGATTACCTTTTAGTGGTGAGAGATCAAAAGAAAACAAGTCAAATGTATAGTATGTGCAGTAATAATACATGCAATTAAGAAAAATATAGAAGGTAAGGAGGATGGGTGTGTAGTGAGCGGAGGAAGTTGCTATTTTGTTGTAGTCAGGAAAGCATCTTTGATAAAGCAATGTTTGAGTAGAGAACTGTAGGAAGTGCAGAAATAACCCATTTGGCTACCTGGGAGAAGAGCATTCTAGGCAGAGGAAATAGCAGGTACGAAGTCCCTGATGCATGACTATACTTGGTATGTTCAAGAATAGCAATGCCAGTGTGGCTGGGGCAAAGTGGGCAAAAGAGAGAGTAGTAAGGGATGAGATCAGCAAGGCATAGGACCAGCTCATGTAAACCTTGCCTTACTTTTATAGGGCTTCTGGTTTTCATTGATTTATGAGACGAAAAACCTTGGAGGGTTTGGGGGAGAGATGTGACATGTGTTTTCAAAAGACTACTCTGGCTACTCTAGTGCAGATAGACTGTAGGGAAGAGAAGGTCGAAGCCGGCCAATTAAAAGGCTATTATTCCCCTAATCCAGGCAGGAAAAGACTACGGCTTGGTCTAAAACATTAGGTATGCAGCTAGTGAGAAGTGGTTAGATTTTGTTCTATGAATATAGAACTAACAAGATTTACTAATGTATCAGATGTGGCATATCAAAAAAAAGGGGTGCTAAAAATGTTCTGAGCAAGTGAAAAGGATGGAGTTTTCATTAACTGACATGAGGAAACCTGAACAAGGAACGGGTTTTATGGCTGTGAGAATTTAGAGTTTCATTTTAGACATTTAAAGGGTGAAATGCCTACTAGACATTCAAATGGAGATGTCAAGTAGTCAAGTAGGCAGCTGAATACAACAGCTGCAGAGAGACTCAGGTTAGGGATATAAACTTTGGAGTCATCAGCATGAATAAGACAATAAACTATTGAGGTTAATTGAGAGAGAAAGAGAATAAATAGCAGAGACAAGAACTAAGCCTGGAGCATTCTGATGTCTAGGGGTCAAAGAAAAGAGAATAAAAGGAAGCAGCTGGGGATGTCAGAAGAGATGTTTAGAATGCAAGTCTTCATTCTTATGAGACCTCTCCAGGTTTCAGTTTCCATAAGTGAAAAATACAGAAAATAATTCCTAGGTCAGAGGATTTCCAAAGCCTGAAAAGAAGTAATATGGGAAAGCATACATAAGACCTAGAATGTCCTTAATAAATGTTATTCCTGACTGTTGGTAAAATTCTGGGTAGATGCCAGATTTCTCATGCTTCCTTCTATTTTTTGGCTTCTCAATCAGGTGCTCAAATAGGAACCCTATAGTCCAACAGTGTTGGCTATGGAAGTGACAGCCTCATTATTCTTCAGTTATTAGTTATACATTTTTCAGTCATAGAGCTCACTGTTATCAGATATTCATCTTTACTGTTTGCTCTCTTCCTGTGTTTTGTGAGGAGTCAGGTTTAAAGGAGAGTGATCACTAATGTGAAGCTGGGAAAATGGAGGGAGGTTGAGTTCTTTATCACCTGGCAGGAGTGTATCCTTACTTCAACATTTAACTGCTCACCAAATAATTTAATTTCAGAGGATTTGTTTCAGTGCTATGGAAGAACTATCTGTATATAAATAGCTGGGTTAAGTAGGCCTTTCACTGCAGCTGTTAATACCTATTGTTGTAGCTAGACACCTTGTAGTGATTCAAGATCATCTGTCTTTGAAGAAAGTCTATGCTTTCTTTTATGCACATGTGGTTTCTTTTAGTTCTGAAAATAAAATAAGCTTTACTTAGGAAGACTAAAGAAAATGTTTACTGAATAAACCAGGGGTAGCTGAAATAATACTCTGCCACAATCTCTTGCTTTTATTTCATTTCTCTGCTTTCAACATTTACCACTGAATACTTATTGAAAGAATAAAGGAAAAACTAAATGAATGGATGAATTAATATTTGAATGGCTTTTTTTTTTGTTTTTCTTTAACAAGACTCCTCCTAAATAATTCTAAATAAGTTCTGGGTTACCCTGAGGATTATCTTTTATAGCAGGAATCATGAAGTAGGAATACTTTTTTCATAAAGAAGAGACAAATCCCAGAGTAACACTGAAACTTACCTAGTAAAGTAGTAAACAATCTGTAGGGAATCTCAGGGGATCATCTGATCCTAGTATCAGGCTGAAGCAGATTCTTTTTCAAGTTCTTATCCCTCCTCCTCTTCCCCATCCCAACCCAGTTGGATTTAAATTGTGTATATTAGAGCCTGTTTGTAAGGAAGAATTGGGCAGCAGTGCAGAGAGAAGGAAGAGTTGGGTGCTTTACCCTACTGCTAGCACTTGGGTGCTTAAAGTAGAGAAACAAGAAAAACAGGCTACTGGTAAGATGGACAATAAAATGAGCTGCATTGGGTGAACTGTGACCTAGATTATAACAGTGCTTTACAAATAATATTCCAAATCATAATTCTCTAAAATTATCCAAATCTAAATTTTAACAATCCAGAAAGCCATTCATTTTAGTAAGATTTTATTTTCCTGTATCTTTCTCTCCATTTCTACTCCTGCCATCTTAGTCCAAACCAGTGTTTTTTTTCTTGCCAGGACTATGACAAAAGCTTTTCAACCAGTCTCTTCATTGCTTCTGTTGCTCTTCTGTAATCCATTCTCCATGTAGCACTTGGAATAATCCGACTAAAATGTAAATCAAATCAAATCATTTCTCTACTTACCATCTTTCAATGGCTCCCTATAGTACTTGGAACAAAGTCCAAGCTCCTCCCTGTGGTCTTTAAGGTTTTTTGTGGTCCGGCCCTTCCCTGCCCCTCTAACATCATATTGAGTCATTCTCCGCTTCACTATTCTCCAGCTACATTGACATCCTTTTACATGTATGGCGCTTGTGTATGTTTGTATGTATCTATATAGTGTATATACGTATAACTATTTTTTATTAGGATATAATTGGCATACAATAAACTAAACACACTTAAAGTGTATAACTTAATGTTTTCAGATTTAGATATATGCATGAAAATATAACCACAATCAACAAAATGGGCATATCTATCATCCAAAAATGTCCTTTTACCCTTTTGTAATTTCTCACTCATGTCCCTCATTATCTTCTCATCCACCAGGCAACAAACAACATGCTTTCTGTCACTATAGGTAAGTTTAGCTTTTCTAGAATTTTATCTAAATGAAATTATACAGTATATACTTTTTTATCTAGTTATTTTGATATTTATCCACGTTGTTTATATTAATAGTTCATTCCTTTTTATTGCCAAATAGTGTTCCATTGTATGGATATAGCATAATTTATTTATCCATTCACCTACTGATGAACATTTGGTTTGCTGCCAGGTTTTGTCTATTAGAAATAAAGCTGCTATGGACATTTGTATAAAACTCCTTCTATCGCCATTTGTTTTCATTTCTCTTCAAAAAATATCTACGTATAAATGACCGAGTCTAGAGAAGGCAAAGCAAAATGACTGAATACAACTTTGCAGCAATTGTTGCCCCTGCAGAATACCAAATTGAACAACCATCCACATAAGAAAACACCTTCATAAGAACCAAAAACCAGGTGAGTGATCATAGTACCTGGTTTTAACATCATACCAATGAAAGAAGCACTGAAAGGGTATGAAAGATGTTGACGCCACCCCTCCCTTATCCCCTGGCAGGGACTATGTGGCACGGAGAGAGAATCTGTGTGCTTGGGGGAGGAAGAGAGCAGTAATTGTGGGACTTTGCATTGAAATTCAGTGCTGTGCTGTCATAACAGGGACTAACACAGGGCAGAATTCAGCTGGCACCCAAAGAGTGAGCATTTAGACCATCCTTAGCCAGAGGGGAATCACCTAGCAGTATTGTCAGAATTTGAGTTCTGACAACCCCAATAACATAAGCTAAAGCTCTCTGGAGTTCTAAATAAACCTGAAAGATGGTCTAGGCCACAAGAATTGCAATTCGTGGGCAAGTTCTGATGCTGTTCTAGGCTCAGAGTCAGTGAATTTGGGATGCATGCAACCTAGTGAGATACCAGCCACGGGGGCAAGGGAATGTTTGTGCCACCCCTCAGCCAACTCCAGGCAGCACAGCTCACAGCTCCAGGATTCACACCTTCCTTCTGCTTGAGAAGAAGAGAGGGGAGAGTAAAGAGGACTTCGTCTTTCAACTTGGATACCAGCTAAGCCACAGTAGGACAGGGCACCAGGGAGAGTCTGACAGCCCTCATTCCAGGTCCTGGTTCCTGGACAAAATTTCTAAATATATCCTGAGCCAGAAGATAACCTGTTTCCTTGAAGGGAAGGACCCAGTCCTGGCAGAATTCATCACCTGCCAGCTAAATAGCCCTTGGGCCTTGAATGAACATGAGCAATACCCAGGCAGTACTTGTCATAGGCCTTGGGTAAGACCCAGGGCCACACTGGCTTTATGTGTGACTGAGTGCATTCCCAGCAGTTGTGGCCATGAGGAGAGAATCCTGTTTGAGGAAAGGAGAGGGAAGAGTAAAGGGAACTTTGCCTTGTAGTTTGGGTATCAGCTTAGCCACAGTGGAGTAGAGCATCAAGCAGTTTCCAAGGGTCCCCATTTCCAGGCCTTGGTTCTTAGATGGCATTTCTGGATCCATCCTGGGCCAGAGTGAAGACTGCTGCTCCGAAGGGAGAGACCCAGGCCTGGCAGCATTCACCACAAGCTGACTGTAGAGTCCTTGGGCTTGGAGTGAACATCAGCAGTAGTCAGGCAATCCTCACTGTGAGCCTAGAACAGTGGTGGCCACAGGGAGAGACTTCTTTTGCATAGAGGAAAGAGTGGGAAGAATGTTGTCTTGTGGTTTGGGTGCCAGCTCAGCCACAGTAGAATAGAGTACCAAGTAGATTCTTATGTTTCATAACTCTAGACCTGGGCTCCCAAATGGCATTTCTTGTCCCACTCTGGGCCAGGGGGGAGCTCACCACCCTGAAGGGAAGGGCATAAACCTGGCTACATTTGCTGCCTGCTGACTGAAGAGCCTTTGAGTCTTGAGTGAGCATCAGTGGTAGCCAGGCAGTGGACACCTCAGGACATTGACAAGACCCAGTGTTATGCTGGCTTCAGGTCTGACACAGTACAGTCCCAGTGATGGTGGCCATAGGGGTGCTTGTGTCACCCCTCTGACAGCTCCAGGGAGCCCAGCATGCAGAGAGAGACTCCACTTGTTTGGAGGAAAGTGAGAGAAGAGAACAAATCTCTGCCTAGTAATTCAAGGAATTCCCCTGGATCTTACCTAAGACCAGGAAGGTGGTACTTCTACAAGTCTGTAAGAGTCCCCCCCCCAGTGTTACTGAGCATGGAGTGCCCCCTAATGCAGATATTGCAACAGTGACTAAAGATTTAGATCATAAGACTTGAATACTTGGGAAGCCTTCCCAAGAAGGATGGGTACAAATAAGCTCAGACTGCAAAGACTACAATAAATACCTAACTCTTCAATGCACAAAAATAAATGAACACCTACAAGCATTAAGACCATTCAGGAAAACATGACCTCACAAGACAAACTAAATAAGGCACCAGTGACCAATCCTGAGTAAGAGATATGTGACCTTTCAGAGAATTCAAAATACTTGTTTTTAGGAAGCTTAACAAAATTTAAGATAACACAGAGAAGGAATTCAGAATCTTATCAGATAAATTGTTAACAAAGATATTGAAATAATTTTTAAAAATCAAGCAGAAATTCTGGAGCTGAAAAATTCAATTGATGTACTGAAGAATGCATCAGCATCTCGCAATAGCAGAGTTGATCAAACAGAAGAAAGAATTACTGAGCTTGAAGACAGGGTATTTGAAAACACAGAGTCATAGAAGACAAAAGAAAAAAGAATAAGAAAGAATGAAGAATGCCCATAAGATCTAGAAAATAGCTTCAAAATAGCAAATCTAAAAGTTCTTAATCTTTAAGAGGAGGTAAAGAGAGAGATCAGGGTTGAAAGTTTATTCAAAGGGATAGTAAAGGAGAATTTTCCAAACATAAATAAAGAAATCAATATACAAGAACAAGAAGGTTCTACAACACCAAGCAAATTTAACCCAAAGAAGACTACCTCAAGTCTTTTAATAATCAAACTCCCAAAGGTCAAGTATAAAGAAAGAAACTTAAGAGTAGCAAGAGAAAAGAAACAAATAGCATACAAAGGAACTTCAATATGTCTGGCAGCAGAATTCTCAGTGGAAGCCTTCCAGGCCAGGAGAGAGTGGCATGATATATTTAAAAGGATGACTGAAAATGCTTTTATCCTAGAATAATATAGGTGAAAATATCCTTCAAACATGAAGGAGAAATAAAGATCTTCCCAGGCAAACAAAACGTGAAAGATTTAACCAACATCATATCTGTCTTACAAGAAATGCTAAAGAGAGTTCTTCAATCTGAAAGAAAATAATGTTAATGAGCAGTAAGAAAACATCTGAACGTACAAAACTCACTGGTCATAATAAGTAAACAGACAAACATGTAATATTAGAACACTGTAACTGTGGTGTTTAAAGCACCCACATCTTGAGTAGGAAGACTAAAAGATGAACCAATCAAAAATAATAATGGGGTGATAAAGTGTATAGAGTTATTAGTTTTCTCTTTGCTTGTTTGTTAATTTTTTTGTTTTTGCAGTCAGGGTTAAGTTGTCATCAGTTTAATGTAATGGGTTATAAGATGTTATTTGCAAGCCTCCTGATAACCTCAAATCATAAAAAAACCCTACAACAGGTATAAAAATAGCAAGAAATTAAAATATACCTCCTGAGAAAACCACCTTCACTAAATAGACAAAGGGAGGAAGAGAGGAAGAAAAGACCACAAAACAACCGAAAACAAATAACAAAATGGTGGTAGTAAGTCCTTACTTATCAATACCATTGACTGTAAATGGACTGAACTTTCCAATCAAAAGACATAGAGTGGCTGAATGGATGAAAAAACAAGACCCATTGATCTGCTGCCTACAAGAAAAACATTTCACCTATAAAAACTCATCAAGACTGAAAATAAAAAGATATAAAAGATATTCCATGGAAATGAAAGCCAATAAAAGGGCGGGAGTAGCTGTACTTATATGAGACAAAATAAATTTCAATATAAAAACTACAAAAAGTGATAAGAGGGTTATTATATAACAATAAAGGTGTCAATTCAGTAAGAGAATATAACAATTGTAAATATATATGCTCCCAACACTGGAGGGCCAGATATGTAAAGCAAATATTATCAGAGCTAAAGAGAGAGACAGATCCCAATACAATAACAGCTGGAGGCATCAATGCCTCACTTTCAACATTGGACAGATTGTTCAGACAGAAAAATCAACAAAGAAATATCATAGTTAATCTACACTATAGAACAAATGGACCTAATAGATATGTACAAAACATTTCATCCAATGGCTGCAGAATACACATTCTTCTCCTCAGCACATGGATCATTCTCAAGTATAGATGATATGTTAGGTCACAAAAGAAGTCTTAAAGAATGAAAAAATATTGAAATCATATCAAGTCTCTTCTCTGACCACAATGGAATGAAACTAGAAATCAATAACAAGAAGAATGTTAGAAACTATACAAACACATGGAAATTAAACAATATGCTTCTGAATGACCAGTGAATTAATAAAGACATTAAAATAAAATTTTCAAAAATTATTGAAACAAATGAAAATGGAAACACAACATATCAAAATCTATGGGTTATAGTAAAAGCAGTACTAGAGAAAAGTTTCTAGCAATAAGCTCCTACATCAAAAAAGTAGAAAAACTTTATATAAACTACTTAATTATGCATCCTAAAGAACTAGAAAAGCTAGAACAAAACAAACACAAAATTACTAGAAGAAAGCAATAATAAAGATTAGAGCAGAAATATAACAGAAACAGAAAAGAATAATACAAAAGGTCAATGAAATGAAAAGTTGGTTTTTTGAAAAGATAAGCAAAAAATGAAACCTTTTAGCCAGACTAAGAAAAAAAGTAAAAAGGCCTAAATACAATCAGAGGTGAAAAAGTAGATATTACAACTGATACTCCAGAAATTCAAATGATTGTTAGAGAATTCTATGAGCAACTCTATGCCAATAAATTGAAAAATCTAGAAGAAATGGATAAATGATTATACATAGACAACCTACCAAGATTGAAGGCTGAAGAAATCCAAAACCTGAATAGACTAGTAACAAGTAATTAGATGAAAGCCATACTAAAAAGTCTCCCAGCAAAAAAAAAAAAAAAAAAAAAAAAAGAAAAGGCATGGACCTGATGGCTTCACTGCTAAATTCTACCAAATATTTGCAGAAGAACTAATACCAATCCTACTCAAACAATTCTGAAAAATAAGGGGACTACCTCTAAACTCATTCTATGAAGCCAGTATTATGCTGATATCATAACCAAAGACACATCACAAAAAGAAAACTACAGGCCATTATCCCTGATGAACATTGATGCCATTGATACAAAAATCCTCAACAAAATAAGAGCAATCCAAATTCAACAATGCATTAAAAAGGTCATTCATCATGACCAGGCTGGATTTATCCCTGGGATGCAAGGATGGTTTAACATATACAAATCAATTAACGTGATATATCATATCAACAGAATAAAGGGAAAAAAACATAAAATCACTTCAATAGATGCTGAAAAAGCATTTGATAAAATTCAATATTCCTTCATAATAAAAACTCTCAAAAAACTGGGGATAGAAGAAACAAACTTTAACATAATAAAAGCTATATATGACAGACTCACAGCTAGTATAATACTTAATGGGGTAAAACTGAAAACTCTTCAGTTTTGAAGATCTGGAACAAGACAAGGATGTCCTCTTTCACCACTGTTATTCAATATAATACTGGAAGTCTTAGTAGAGTAATCAGACAAGAGAAAGAAATAAAAGGCATTCAAATGGGAAAGGAAGAAGTCAATTTATCCTTGTTTACAGATGATAAAATCTTATATGTGGAAAAACCTAAACTAATTCAGTAAAGTGGCAGGATACAAAACCAACATACAATAATCAGTAGCATTTCTATATGCCAACAGCAAACAATATGAAAAAGAAATCAAATCCTGTTTCCAATAGTTATGAATAAAATAAAATACTTAGGAATAGACTTAAAGAAGTGAAAGATATCTAAAATAAAAACTGTAAAACACTGATGCAAGAACTTGATTGAAGAGGACACACAAAAAAATGGAAATATATTCCATGTTCATGGATTGGAAGAATCAATATTGTTATAATAAAATGTTCATATTAACCAAAGCTATGTGCAGATTCAATGCAATCCCTATCAAATATCAATGACATTCTTTGCAGAAATAGAAAAAAAAATTCCTAAAATTATATGGAACCACAAAAGACCCAGGCTAGCCAAAGCCATACAGAGCAAAACAAACAAAACTGGAGGAATCACATTACCAGACTTCAAATTATACTACAGAAGTATTGTAACAAAAACAGCATGGTTCTAGCATAAAAACAGGCACATAGACCAATGGAATAGAACAGAGAACCCAGAAATAAATTCACACATGTACAGTGAACTTATTTTTGACAAAAGTGCCAAGAAAACACATTGGGGAAAGGAAAATCTCTTCAATAAATGGTTCTGGGAAAACTGGATATCCTTATGCAGAAGAACAAAACTAGAACCTATCTCTCACCTTGTAAAAAATCACACTACCTGACTTCAAACTATACTACAAGGCTACAGTAACCAAAACAGCATGGTACTTGTACCAAAACAGATATATAGACCAATGGAACAGAACAGAAGCCTCAGAAATAACACCACACATCTACAACCATCTTATCTTTGACAAACCTGACAAAAACAAGAAATGGGGAAAGGATTCCCTATTTAACAAATGGTGCTGGGAAAACTGGCTAGCCATATGTAGAAAGCTGAAACTGGATCCCTTCTTTACACCTTATACAAAAATTAATTCAAGATGGATTAAAGACTTAAATGATAGACCTAAAACTAAAAACCCTAGAAGAAAACCTAGGCAATATGATTCAGGACATAGGCATGGGCAAGGACTTCATGACTAAAATACCAAAAGCAATGGTAACAAAGCCAAAGTAGACAAATGGGCTCTAATTAAACTAAAGAGCTTCTGCATGGCAAAAGAAACTACCATCAGATTGGCTGGGCATGGTGGCTCACGCCTGTAATCCCAGCACTTTGGGAGGCCAAGATGGGCAGATCACGAGGTCAAGAGACCGAGACCATCCTGGCTAACACAGTGAACCCCGTCTCTACTAAAAATAAAAATAAAAATAAGAATAAATTAGCCAGATGTGGTGACAGGTGCCTGTAGTCCCAGCTACTCAGGAGGCTGAGGCAGGAATGAACCCGGGAGGCAGAGCTTTCAGTGAGCCAAGATCGTGCCACTGCACTCCAGCCTGGGTGACAGAGCAAGACTCCGTCTCAAAAAAAAAAACAAAAAAAAACCAAAAAAAAAAAAACAAGTACCATCAGAGTGAGCAGGCAACCTACAGAATGGGAGAAAATTTTCACATCTATCCATCTGACACAGGGCTAATATCCAGAATCTACAAAGAACTCCAACAAATTTACAAGAAAAAAAGAAACTACCCCATCAAAAAGTGGGCGAAGTATATGAACAGACACTTCTCAAAAGAAGACATCTATCCAGCCAACAGACACATGAAAAAATGCTCATCATCACTGGTCATCAGAGAAATGTAAATCAAAACCACAATGAGATACCATCTCACACCAGTTAGAATGGCAATTATTAAAAAGTCAGGAAACAACAGATGCTGGAGAGGATGTAGAGAAATAGGAATGCTTTTACACTGTTGGTGGGAGTGTAAATTAGTTCAACCATTGTGGAAGACAGCGTGGTGATTCCTCAAGGATCTAGAACTAGAAATACCATTTGATCCAGCAATCTCATTACTGGGTATATACCCAAAGGATTATAAATCATGCTACTATAAAGACACATGCACGCATATGTTTACTGCGGCAGTATTCACAATAGTAAAGACTTGAAACCAACCCAAATGTCCATCAATGACAGACTGGATTAAGAAAATGTGGCACATATACACCATGGAATACTATGCAGCCATAAAAAAGGGTGAGTTCATGTCCTTTGCAGGGACATGGATGAAGTTGGAAACTATCATTCTGAGCAAACTATCTCAAGGACAGAAAATCAAACACCGCATATTCTCACTCATAGGTGGGAATTGAACAACGAGAACACCTGGACACAGGGTGGGGAACATCACACACTGGGGCCTGTCGGGGTTGGGGGCTGGGGAAGGGATAGCATTAGGAGAAATACCTAATATAAATGACAAGTTGATGGGTGCAGCAAACCAGCATGGCACATGTATACCTATGTAGCAAACCTGCTCGTTGTGCACATGTACCCTAGAACTTAAAGTATAATAAAAAATAAAATAAAACAAATCAAATCAAAATGGATTAAAGACTTAAATCTACGATTTCAAGCTATGAAACTACTAAAAGAAAATGGGGAAACTCTCCAGGACATTGGACTGGGTAAAAGTTTCTTGAGTAATATGCCATGTGCACAGGCAAGCAAAGTGAAAATGGACAAATGGGATCACATCAAGTTAAAAAGCTTCTGCAAAGCAATGGAAACAATCACCAAAGTGAAGAGTCATCCTACAGAATGGGATACAATATTTGCAAACTATTCATATGACAAGGAATTAATAACCAAAATATATAAGGAGCTCAATCGACTCTATAGGATAAAAACATAATACTCTGATTTAAAAATGGGCAAAATACCTGAATAGACATTTATCAAAAGAAGACATACAAACAGCAAGCGAGTATGTGAAAAGATACTCAACAACACTGATCATCAGAGAAGTGCAGATCGAAACTACAATGAGATAGCATCTCACCCTAGTTTAAATGATGTTTATCCAAAAATACAAGTAATAATGAATGCTAGCAAGGATGTGGAGAAAAGGGAACCCTCGTAAACTGTTTGTTGGAATGCAAATATGTACAGCACTATGGAGAAAAATATGTAGGTTACTAAAAAACTACAAATAGAACCACCATATGTTCCAGCAATCCCAGTGCTAGTTTTATACCCAAATGAAATGAAATAGGTATATAGGAGAGATATCTGCACTCCTACATTTATTGCAGCACTGTTTACAATGGCCAAAATTTGGAAGCAACCTATTGTCCATCAACAGATAAATGGATAAAGAAAATGTGGTATATATACATAATGTAGTACTATTCAGCCATAAAAAAGAATGTGATCCTGTCATTTGCAACAACATGCATGGAACTGGAGGACATCATGTTAAGTGAAATAAGCCAGGCACAGAAAGATTAACTTCACATGTTCTCACTTATTTGTGGCAGCTAAAATTTAGAACAATTGAATCCACGGAGACAGAGAATAGAATGGTGGTTACCAGAGGCTGGGAAGAGTAGTGGGGGCAGGAGGAGAAATGGGGATGGTTAGTGGATACAAAAATATAGTTATAAACAATGAATAAGATTTAGTAATTGATAACATAACAGGGTGACTACAGTCAACAATAAATTATTGCACTTTTTTTTTTTGAGACAAAGTTTCGCTCCTGTTGCCAAGGCTGGAGTGCAATGGCGCGATCTTGGCTCACTGCAATCTCCGCCTTCCAGATTCAAGCAATTCTCCTGCCTCAGCTGGGATTACAGGCATGTGCCACCACGCCCAGCTAATTTTGTATTTTTAGTAGAGACGGGGTTTCTCCTTGTTGGTCAGGCTGGTCTCGATCTCCCGATTTCAGGTGATCTGCCCACCTCGGCCTCCCAAATAATTATTGCACATTTTAAAATAACTAAAAGAATGTAATTGGAAGGTTTGTAACACGAAGAAATAATAAATGCTTGAGGGGATAGATAGCCCATTTACCCTGATAATTACACATTGTATGCCTGGATCAAAGTATCTCATCTACCCTATAAATACACACATTTACTATGTACCCATAAAAAAATTGGCTGAGTCACATGGTAGGTAGATGTTTAACATTTAAAAATACTGCCAAACCATTTTCCAAAGTGATTATACCATTTTATATTCCTACCAGCAATGTATGAGAGTTCCAGTTACTCTGCATGTTCACTAACACTTGGTATGATCAGCTGTTAATTTTAAATTTTGTAACAGGTATATATTAGCCCAATGGCTAATGATAGGAAGTATTTTTTTCACATGCTGATTTGTCATCTGAATATCTGCATATCTTCTATGGATAGGTGTCCATTAAATCTTTTGCTCATTTAAAAAAAATTTGTCATTTGTTTCCTTATTACTGGATTTGACAGTTCTTCATATTTTCCATATTAACTCCTTTATAAGATATGATAATTGGAAACATATTCTCCCAGTCAGTGGTTTGTCATCACTGCCTTGGCAATGTTTTTCAGAAAGCTGAAGTTCTTAATTTTGATTAAGTTCAACATATCAAATTTTTCTTTTATGGATTGTACTTTCAGTGTCATTCTTTTAAAGTTTTATTTTAAGTCCAGGGATACATGTTCAGCTTATATAGGTATACTTGTGTCATAGGGGCTTGTTGTACAGATTACTTCATCACCCAGGTATTAAGCCTAGTACACATTAGTTATTTTTCCCGATCCTCCCCCTCCTCCCACCCTCCACCCTCCAAAAGGCCCCAGTGTGTACTGTTCCCCTCTATGAGTCGTGCATTCTCATAATTTAGCTCCCACTTATGAGTACATGTGGTATTCAGTTTTCTGTTCCTGTGTTAGTTTGCTAAGGTGTCATTTTAAAGAAATCTTTGCCTAACCCAAAGTCAAAAAGTGTTTCTCTTATGTTTTCTACTAGCAATTTTAGAGTTTTAGGCTTTACATTTATCTTAGCAAAATATTTCATTTTTAATATGGTATAAGGTACAGATGAGTGCTCTTTTATCCTTTTTTTGAAAACCATATCCAATTTTTCCAGAAAATTTGTGGAAAAGACTTTCCTTTATTCATTGAGTCAAACCTTTGTTAAAAATCAATTAACCATAAAATGTGGATCTGTTTCTGGACTCTGTATTTTGTTTCATTGATCTATTTATTTTTACATTGATACCACATGGTCTTAAATATCATGACTTTATACTACATCTTGAAGTCAGTTGGTGTGTCTTACAGCTTTAATTTTCTTCAAAGTTGTTTTTAAATTATTCTGCATTTCCATATGAATGTGAGGATCAGTTTGCTAATTTCTACAAAAGCCTGCTGGGATTTTGATTGGGTTGGCATCTTTTCTGGTCTTTTAAAATTAAAAGCTTATCATCACTTTAAGACTTTTGTATTTTGTTCATTGGTTCACTTATCTTCTTTTCTCTTTACAGGGATCTTTCGATGGCTGGCTCCTTTGTATCATTCGGATTTGAGCTCAAAAGTAACATCCTCAGAGATATCTTTCCTTGATTAACCAATTTAAATTTATATCCCTCATCTCTTTATATCAAAGCATTGTTTTGTTGACTTACAGCATTAATTATCATCTGAAATTAATCTTGCCTATTTGTGTATTTTGTTGCTTATTATCTGTGTAGCCAACTAGAATGTAAGTGAGAAAAGAGTAGAGACCTTGCTTGTCTTATTCAGTTTGTATCCCTGAAGCCAAAAAGTGCCTTTGATAAGCAGATACTAAATATTTGTCGAATGATTGACTATTTGACAAATGTGCATTTAAGTAAAGATTCAACTAGTATGAAAATATATAATATTAACTAGAATATGTTAACTTATTTATGAAATGGTAGTTCTCTGGGAAGACTGTGGGGACTTGACTGCGACTTATAGCTGTAGTTCTTTTGAAGATTATGAATTGCATTGGGCTAGATTATGGCATTTCAGAAACATAGATTTTTGGTTTTTAAACTAAACATCTCAGTTTAGCTCATTAGCTTTGTTAGCAGAATTTAAATAGGTCTCACATTAGAGTTCTTCCTGATGACTTTAGGAATGTGAATATCTAGAACAAATAAAATCTTTCCCCAAACGTTACACAGATAAAAGGCAGAAAGTTTCAGGTCCTTGAGAAATTATAGGTATTTCCTAAATAATATTTAATTAAAAATATATACTAGTCATAATTTTGACAGACAGAGGCAGCAATTAAAACATACTTTATTTTTGTCCTTGACTGCTTAAAGCAGCAAACAATGAAACCAATTTCTTGAGCCCTATCCACGTTGCAAATGTATAAATAAGATTTTATCCTTAGTGAGACCATACAACACAGATATAAAACCTAAGGCTGTTTCAAAATGTTTTGTAGTAGCATAAACAGAATTTTATTCACTGAGCTATTTCCCTCACAGAGAACCTTCATTCATTGAACCCACCAAACTTGTGTTGAGCACCAGCTACATGTTAGGAACTGTGCTAGGCAACGGAAATAAGAAATGAATAAAACAGAGTCTCATTCCTTCAAGAAGTCACAGATTTTACAATTTCAATTGCTTGAAGGAAAAGTCACAACTGAAGAGACTGGAAATCGTGGAAATGGTCAGCTTTTTTTCCCCGATTTTGTTGTATTGTGGTCCTTATGTGGCCTTCATTCAATACCTAGGCTTCATGGTGGGCTTAGCTTTCCCCTTCCAAGTGACTCACAGGCAACTCCAGATCTAGTGTTCTATTATTAGCCTTCTCAAACCTGATTATTCTAAGAAGCACTTCCCACTGGCAACATGGTAATCATGTTTAAATATAACTCTTCATGATCAATCTAAATCTCCAGATTTTTAACCAACTTTCCCTGTGGCTTAGAGACCTTTTTTTTTTTTTTTTGCTTTGTTTTTAATTAATCCACATTTTTATAATCCTATGTGACATTAACATGTAAGGGGTGTGTGTGTCTGTACCTGTGGCCTTTTGCACTAAGGCATTAGACAGAAACACTTTGAATGAAGACCACTGGCTCTTCTAGTCAAACTTCCTCTTTCCGTATACTCTGCCTGTATCCGTCATCTATCTATACCTGTCAGATGCCTGTACATGTCAGGAATAAAGCTAACGGGATGTATAACAACTAATAATTCATGGTTTGAATAACTACAGTAGCTTTCATTTATTGAATGTTTCCTATGTACCAATGATATGGGCTGGCTGTGTCCCCACCCAAATCTCACCTTGAATTGTAATAATCCCCACATGTCAAGGGCAGGGCCATGTGTAGATAATGGAATCATGGGGGTGGTTTCCCCCATACTGTTCTCATAGTAGGGAACAAGTCTCATGAGATTTGATGGTTTTATAAATGGGAGTTCCCCAAACACATGTTCTCTTGTCTTCCACCATGTAAGATGTAACTTGCTTCCCCTTTGCCTTCTGCCATGATTGTGAGGCCTCCCTAGCCATGTGAAACTGTGAGTCCATTAAACCTCTTTCATTTATAAATTACCCAGTCTTGGGTATGTCTTTATTAGCAGTGTGAGAACAGACTAATACAACCAGGAACCAGGAAATATGCATGTCCTTACTTTATTTTTGTATCAGTCCTATGAGGTAGGGACTCTTATTTTCTTCATTTTATCAGTAAAGCTCAGGTAGGGTAATTTGGCCAGATTACATCAGTAAGTGAAGAGAATAGGATTTCAGCTTAATCCTGTCAATCTGGCCATAGCCTATATACTTAGGCTATACAAATATTAAGCTATACTATTAAGTTATAAAATATTAATATTAAAAACTAAGAATGGTTTCTATATCCTTTACAACCCAGTTTTCCAATCTTTCAGTAACCAGGGCAATGAGACTGAAATTGTTCATTTTCTGTTTTTATAGACATTTCTGTTTTTTAAAACAAGTTGTTAGCACAAAATTTCTATCTCTGTGAATCTGGAAACACAAGGCTATAGCTGACCTTTCAGTTATTATATTATTTATTTTTGCAATTTTGGCTGCAGGCCATTTATCCTATTTCATGCTTGTTGCTTTTTTTTTTTTTTTTTTTTTGAGATAGGGTCTCACTCTGTCACCCAGACTGGAGTATCATGGCACAATCATAGCTCACTGCAGCTTTGAACTCCTGGGCTCAAGTAATCCTCCCACTTCAGCCCCTCAAGTAGCTGGGATTACAGGTGTGCACTACCATGCCTGGCTAAGTTTTCTATTTTTTTGTAGAGACGAGGTCTCATTATGTTGCCCAGGCTGGTCTTGAACTCCTGGCTTGAAGCAATTCTTCTGCCTTAGCCTCCAAAGCACTGGAATTATAGGTGTTAGCCACTGCACCCAGCCTCATAGCTTCTGAAGAGCAGGAAGGAGAGCTTGTGAGTTAATATGAAACATTAAGATGTCAATATCATGAAATAAAGGCATACTTTTCATAGCAAACCTTTCTATAAATTACTTTTATGCTTTTTCTTCCTTTATTCCTCTTGAACTGTAATAAAAATGAAAACTATAATAAATATAATCACTTTTAAATGTTTCTTAGTCCTAAGCTTCTACTACCCTGTTACTTTCCAGTAATGTGTTTGTGGTTGCTGTTGTAACTATAAAACCTTAACTTTCAATGATCTAACTTTCACAGTAAACGGTTACCCTATTTTCCAAAGATCACACTCTGACAACAGAAGTTAGGACGTATCTATATGCATACCCATATTTGGGAAATAGATTAATCAACGAATACAAGTTTTCCAAATAAGTAATTTTTAAAAATCTCTTTTTTTCCATTTTGTTAAGCCTTTTGTATTTTCTTTTTGATATTAGGTATTGACATGACCCTGCCTGCACAGTTCCAGTGATAAACACTTGCTTTAATGATTTCTTGCCTTTCCTGGAAAGGAACAATGAATGATCTGAACTTATTGCTGTTCCTATGCTTGGTGGGAAAATCACATTGAGTTTGCCTTCATGGTCAATACAGATGGCTGTAATCAAATCAATTTTGGGACAAGCCACATTGAATGCTAAAAGCCTGATTTGAATAGCACGGCCTAAAGATGACGGAACCTATGCCACTGCCAGCCGATTACTATGCTTTAGAAAAATAAAAATGTTTTAATTAATTACGGGGATGACAAAAATCTGTATTAAAAGGGGTAAAATTGGAAATCTAATCAAGGGTATTAAAATCCCCAAAGAATTAGGCCTGAAGGAAGGATATCTAAAAGATGTACCAATGATTTCATACAGACCTACAGATACATCTAATGAATGGTTGCTAAATAGGACAAATATAGCTCATTATCATTTTAGAAGGATGTAAATTATAGATAATTACAGGTAAACTATCATCCCAATGCTACATGTGATGTAGATGACATGTTATGCTGGGCCTTTTGTTTTCTCTCACAACACTTATTGAATATCCACTAAGTTTAGAACATCACGGAAGTTCAGATTTGCAAATAAGAAAAAAAAAAAACACAGAAAACATAGACCAAAGCCCATTATAATAAACTCCATGGAGCATCTACATTTTTGCTTGCAGTACAATTTTGTTTATATATTTACAAATCACTTTCCTATCAACAGGGAACTAGAAACTAATAAAAAGGCTCTTGCCCAACTGTTCTGGAGAATTTAAGCAAGTAAAATGTTGTATTCAAAATGCAGTAGGGGTAAGAGGTGGATAAAATGCATATAACTTCACTTTTGCTTATTCTTTCTATGGTTCAGCCTTGATCTGGTTTGGCACACAAATGTGAAGGTTTAGAGGCATACTCTGGCTGTGCAGTTTGGGTAGTATTTTGATGCACATGTAAAGGCTAGAAAAAAATTTAAAAGTGCTATTTGGTGACTAGATGTATTCGGTTTTAGAACTAATAGGCTATACAGAGATATATAAGAGGATATTTATTGTGGGAATTGGCTCACATGATTATGGAGCCTGAGAAGTCCCATGAGGTGCCATCAGCAAGCTGGAGAACCAGGAAAGCTGGTGTGTACTTCAGCCTGAGTCCGAATCCCTGAGAACCGGGGAGCCAATGGTGTAA
This sequence comes from Pongo abelii, assembly GCF_028885655.2. Classification (NCBI taxonomy): domain Eukaryota; kingdom Metazoa; phylum Chordata; class Mammalia; order Primates; family Hominidae; genus Pongo; species Pongo abelii. Next base: position 97,862,706 of record NC_071995.2, read on the forward strand.
GTCCCAGAGTCCAAAGGCCCAAGAACCAGGAGCTCTGATGTCCAAGGGCAGGAAAGATGGATGTACCAGCTCAAGAAGAGAGCAAATTAGCCCTTCTTTCACCTTCTCATTCTATCTGGGCTCTCAACAGATTAAGTGATGCCCATCCACATTGGTGATGGCAGATCATCTTTACTCAGTATACTGAATCAAATGCTAATCTCTTCCAAAAGGACCCACATAGACATACACAGAAATGTTTACCAGCTCTCTGGGATCTCTTGGCCCTGTCAAGTTGACATATAAAATTAACCATTACTCCAGAGGAAAAAAGAAAAAATCTTTGACAAACCAAGTTATCTTTTTAATACATGGGTAGAATTACCACTCACACAGTAAAGAAACAAAGAGCTGTTGAACAGATATTATGTATTATAATGCATTTAGTGGACCATTTTAGAATATAGAAATGGAGTAAAGGGAAAAATCTGTGATCAAGAGAATTTTACTACTCATTCATTCATTCAAAATACATTTATGTATTAAATGTACATAACAGATTTACTCATTCACTGGTTCATTCAAAAACATTCAGTCTATGCTATGAACCAGGCACTGAGTGAGCCAATAGACTTGGTTTCCCGAAGTCAGAAAAAGATGAACTCTTAGGAAAAAATATACAAAAATGAAAAACATAACCGTAAAATCATCAGAAAATAGCAAAATTCATAAAACATAATTACAGCTATTAAATAATACTTGTATAAAAAAGTGCACAGTGTTATATAAAAAAAGGCATAAAGCAACGGTAAGGCATTGGAGAGATTGGGGTCAAATGAGGTTAGTCTTTGAAAAGGTCAACCGGGAGACTGCATTTAAAAGCAGGGAGAGGATATAATTTGTTCAGGTGAAGTGGAAATGGTATATCAGGAAGCCCAAGCAATTCTAGGTGGGAGAAGTGTGTACAGTAGAAGGTTTTCTTAGCAGAAACACAGAAAACAGGTGTGGGAAATATCACCAATTCTTAACTTGGCCTGTCTCTCTATTAGGAAGAGGGTCACAAAGTGTTCACAGATGGAGATATTCTCTTTCCAACGGGATAACAGTACTGATTTAGTTCATATGAAAAGACTTTTTACATGAAAATCAGATTTTTTGGAATAAATGTGCAATTATGTACATGACAAAAGAATTGATTTACAGGGGAATTTTGCCGCAGTGTTATCTAAACACTAAATTTCTTCCATATATTTGAAACATGATGCTATTTACTAAAACGTGCTTTATGCACTCTCCTCCCAGGAACACATGCATTACACAAAGGAATGTATCCATTTGCCTTAAAACAAAACAACAGTAGCATTACCATTTCATTTTATTTAGCTACTAATGTCAAGAGAGCTCAATGAAAGGAAATGTTTTTTCAGAGTTGAAAAAACTCTGATTCCCCTTGAAAATAGTAATCCAAGGTCAATAGAGATCATGTTATTCAGATTTTTAGACAAGAAATGAATGGGGGATTCAGATGACATTGTGCTTCAGTGATATGTTAGGCAGATGAATTATTATAGTGGCTTGAAAGAAAAAAATTCATCTAAGAATCTTCCTAATTCCCCTTTATTCACTGACTTTCTCAGTATCATCTATCAAATATTTCAAACAAAAAGGACCACATTGTTAAGTAACATAAAGAATAAAATTTGGCAGCACAGATTTGGCATTTCCTCTCTTATGCAAGTATAAAGTTATTAATACAAACAAATTTAGTTTTCACTTGCTTTTCATCATCTAATCAATAAAACACATTCTACATAATCCAAAGCACACTGAAAATAGAGATGACATTAAAAGCTGACTATAAAACTAAATTTCAAAAGAGCTTAAAATCTAGTGCCATGAGAGGTCCAGAAGATTAGTTATTATGTTCTTTAGGCTAATTGAGTTCAAATGTTGGCTTTTATGAAATGTGCACAAGGGCCACCTCATGATTAAGTAATCTTAGCAAACGCACACACCGGTCAGAATAGTCACATCTGAACAAAAGGCACATAATACTTATATGTGGCAATAAAGCAACCTCTAAGACAGCCATGTGATTAGAAATGTGCACAGCAGTACTGCTGACCTAAAAAATTACATTTGTTACATGGGGAAGGTGTGTATATTATTGGAAGTCATGGACTTGCCTTACAAATCTAAATCTATAAACCCATCATAGATGAAATGCAAGTTTGGTCAGTCAATTGGCCATCTGTTCCAGATACTTACTTTTCTGTTTCAAGGAGAAAAACAGTCTATTCTAAATATTTTCTTAGTCAACCTCCCATTTGAGGCTCTAGTGACCAATCAATCCATCAATAATTTATGTATATCTATCCACTTAAATATTTATTGAGGTTGTACTATGCCCCAACACTGTTCTAAACTCTGGGGTTTCAGTGGTGAATCAGAAAAGGTGCCTGTACACATCCTAGAGAGGTAGACAAATTAAAAAAAAATCAAACAATAAATAGTTCTGTATTGATAAACTGTACAAAGAAAAATAAGGCAAAGTAGAAGAACATAGAGACTATTTTATCTTATTTTATTTTTACTTATTTCAATAGTTTTGGGGGAACAGGTGGTGTTTGGTTACATGGATAAGTTCTTTAGTGGTGATTTCCGAGATTTGGGTGCACCCATTACCCAAGGAGGGTACACTGTACTCAATGTGTAGTCTTTTATCCCTTACCCACCTCACTCTTCCCCACAAGTCCCCAGAATTCATTATATCATTCTTATGCATTTGCATCTTCATAGCTTAGCTCTCACTTATAAGTGAGAACATATGATGTTTGATTTTCCATTCCTGAGTTACTTCATTTAGAATAATGGTCTCCGACTCCATCCAGGTTGCTGAGAATGCCATTATTTCATTCCTTTTTATGGCTGAGCAGTATTCCATGGTATTCTTTATCCACTCATTGGCTGATGGGTATTCAGGTTGGTTCCATATTTTTGTGATTGCGAATTGTGCTGCTATAAACATGCATGTGCAAGTGTCCTTTTCATATAATGACTTCTTTTTCACTAGATACCCAGTAGTGGGATTGCTGGATCAAATGGTCATTCTACTTTTAGTTCTTTAAGGAGTCTCCATACTGTTTTCCGTAGCGGTTGTACTAGTTTACATTCCTACCAGCAGTGTAGAAGTGTTCCCTTTTCACCACATCCACGCCAACATCTATTATTTTTTGATTTTTTAAAATTATGACCATTCTTGCAAGAGACTGTTTTAAATAGAGGGGCCTGGGAGGGCCTTCTTAATGAGGTAGTTTCCATTTGAGCAGAAGGTTCTCTTTCTCTAATCTATTATATTTTCTTATAATTTAAAATTTTAAGAATCTCTTTGTGCAGTGCTGATTCTTGGCTTTCCTTTCCCCCTTCTACCGTTTTCTTTTACTAGCTTTTGCCTCTCAGAGAGCGTGAGTTAGGAGGTGAAACTCATTTATTTGTGACAATGTTGTTCCTGCTGACAGCTTTACAAAGAGTTTTGATTGAAAAGAAGGCTGAAAATAAGGGATAAAATGAGATATTCTTGGATTCTAATGATGCACATTTTCTCTGCCAACCTGAGCTCATATATCAATAAACAATTGAGAATTGCCTAGTGTTCTGAGTGATCTCAGTTTATCATAGGCTCTGGGAATATGTCTGATGGTGATCTCTTATAATACATTAAATAATATATTTTAGTAGTCCATTGTAATTTGTTCATCTCTGAATTTGGTAGGAAGTCATCCTGATCCTTAGCAATGAATGTGTACTTTGAGATTCCCTTGAATTCATAAAAAAGGTTAATGTATCCATATTAGTCTGTTTTGCATTGCTATGAAGGAATACCTGAGACTGGGTAATTTATAAGGCAAAGAGGTTTATTGGCTCATAGTTTTGCAGACTATGCAGGAATCATGGCACCAGCATTTGCTTCCAGTGAGGCCTCAGGAAGCTTACAATCAGCAGAAGACCAAGGGCAGTGGGGGGCAGGTGTATCACATGGTGTGAGAGGGAGCAAGAGATAGAGAGATGGGGGAGGTCCTAGATTCTTTTTAGCAATCAGTTCTCACATGACATCATTACTGTGGGGAGGGTACCAAGCCATTCATGAGGGATCTGTCCCCATGACCCCAACACCTCCCACCAGGCTGCATCTCCAACATTGGGGAACACATTTCAACATGAGATTTGGAAGGGTCAAACGTCTAAACTATATCAGTACCTATTTTACAAATTGTATATTTCTGCTGTTATCAATTTAAATAAAATTACATTATTTCATAATTATTTGACTCACGTCAGGAATTATCACTAAATTGATGACAAAAGCTTTGGACAGTAGAACAACCTCAAAATATTGTTTCCCTAGCATAGTGATGCTGTCTAGCAATAGAATAGAGGATTGTGGGAATATTTTAGTTCTGAAAAAAGTGGTTCTTTACAGTTACAAGAACAGAGAAAAACTCAATATTTCTAGAAAGGAATATAAAGATTCTTACTCTCAGAATCCCTGGACATACAAATACAACAAGAAATCTTGTTTCATCAAAATTCTTGTGAAGTTACTGCAGCTAAAATCAGGAGTCAAATAGGGGATTCTCTCTATACATAGCAATGGTCAAGAAAGCTTGAATAACCACAGAAAAGAGCCTAGAATCAAAGAAGCCCAGGGTAGGAAGGCATATCTAAAATCACCTGGTTCTGTACTTCGTTAAAGGCTTGAATCATCCAGCAACTTCTCTGCCATGCAATATTCAGACTCCAGTAATGGAGAACCCATTTCTTTCTAAAGCAGTGAACTCTTTTAATGGAAACCTACATAAATAGTAAAATGTCCTCCCTTGTTGAACTGAAATCTATTTTTTCTTTAACTTCCATTTCCATAACAGAAATTTAACTACACTTTGGGGGATGCTTTTTACTTTCATAAAGCATTTTGACTATGCACAAGAATTTGAACTCCAGGGGTTTTCTGGACCTATAATTTAGATTTTGGGAGGATATGGTGGGGGCAAGGCAGGAAGAAAAGAAGGTCTTAGTGTTGTGCTTCAATCCAGAAATTCCTGAAGTTCATCACCAACAGTTATTGGAGGAGTTGATGATATAGTAATTTTTAAATGTTCACTGTTATTTTTTCTTGTGTACTGCTCCCTCAGCAACCTCACAAGGTGCAAGTGGGGTTGGGGATGACTGAGAAGGAAGCATTCAGCCATTCCTGGGTCTCTAGACCCAATGCCATCAAATACTAGTAAATCTCTGTTGTAACCCCTAGCAAAGACTTTACCAGGCAGGTTTTTCCATCACTGAATAAGCTGAATATTTAGAAAGTGTTTTCTTGTGTGTCTCCCTACCCTCATCCCCATAACTTTCACCACTGAATCCTTTACTAGATAAGCAACACATAAGGGTATTTGGAGCCCTTCATGTAATTGAATAGGATGATAGTTTCTGATGATGGTTTTACACGACAGATGGTTTCTAGACTATCCAGGTTTTTATCCACTGGATGCTGTCTAGCATATCAAAGACATTTTAAAACTCTTAAATAAATATGTGCTAACCAGGTCCAAAGAGGCTCCCACTTCTGGTGATCTGGTCACTGTCCTTTTCCCAATGCAGTATAATTTTATGAGCACTTTGTTAAAGCTGCATCTCTTTGCAAACCAGGTCAGTTAAATTTCCTATTTCATTTTCATATATCTAGTGTTCATTTTCACATATCTAGTGATCTGTTCTTATACAGTTGATTTTTTATAACCTCAAGGAAGGATTTTATATTTATCCTTAGTAAATTTCATTCTAATGGTTTTTATCCAGTGTTATAGCCTCTGGAGCTCATGCTGCATCTTGACTTTGTCATCAATCAGTTAAGCCATTACTCCCCTCCCAGGTTTGTAGCATCCACAACTTTGGAAAGTACAATGTAATGGTCCTCGTGGTCCCTGGCTCTGCCTTCTTCTAACTTTTGCAGTTAAGGTCAATTAAAACCCATGAATTCAAAATAGTTTTTCCTTCCGGGATCAATTCTGTTTATTAGACTGAAGGTGGGGACAGAATGAATTTAGAATCATTATATTTTAGCACAGGAAAAACTGTATAATTGTGATTGTTGGATTCTTCAGGATTGCATGATATAATATTTCAAATGGCCTCTAATTTCTTTAAGTCTCTTTTCAGGGAGGAAAATCCAGGTTTATATGCAAAAATGTAGCCATTATGCATATCTGACAAAAACTCGACAAGTAGGAATGAAAGCAGTGTAGATCAAGGAAAACGGCTTGACACTGGAATAGAGAAAGAGTGAATAATCTGGAGTCAAACAAAGGTCCCAAGAGAGTGGGTGAAACTCTCCCTGAATCTTGGGTTCAAACTATATATAAAGGTTTGCAGGAAAAGAAACAGAAAAAGGCAGTGAACAGGCAGTCCTGGAGAGCCTGGACAAAGAAAAAGATTATAATAAGAGAAAGACACTTCCTTGTCATTTTATGGGAAAATGAGAAGGAAGAGGCAAAGAAGTTTGTGTGTGTGCATGAGAGATGGGGAGGGAGTTGGGTAGTGAGAGTTGTGGTGGAAAAACACCTGCTTTGTGCTTTTTGATTCTTTCTGGAGCTTAGCTCAACTGAATGTCTTTTTTTTTCTTTCAAGAATTTACATGCTGATATAAGAGCTCAAAAACCAGTAATTTCTAATGAGGTTTGCTACATCAAATGTGATCTAGGCCAATGTTTTTATTTAGCTGTAGTGGAAAAAACAATTCTCCAAAGGCTAATTCTTGCTGGAGGTCACATAGCCAATTTATTTCAGAGTTGAGACTAGAGAATCCATGTCTCCCAATCACTGGTTTAGTAGTCTTTTCTATGGAGGACTCCCTCGACTAATAGTTCAAACAACACAGCATCAAATAAACCTTGTTCTCTATCAACCTCATCTATTTTCTGCTGGCAGCTGATTAAACAAATGATTATAGCAACAAATGAATGACTGTGACTTGTTTAACTATATCTGGACCTGGAGGTAGCTATTTATTTTTATATTAGGTTTTAAAAAATGGATTTAAATATTATAATTCTATAGAAAGTATAAAGAACAAGAATCAGAGCAATCACTACATAGCTCTATGAATTTGCTGCAGAGAATTAAGACATAACATATCAGATACATTTGAAGCACCCTATATATTACTTTGTAATCTATTTCTCATGCTTCATCTTTAAATGTGTTGATTATCATCTTGCAAGAATTAGATTGGTAAAGAAGTTGACAAGGGGCTTTATATTTTTAAAATAAAGAAAATACTGCAACATAATATTTGATTACACAAATAGGGGCTGGTACACAAATGTTTGTCCTTCAATTTCCATCTATGAATGGATTTGCTTCTAGGCTGTCTTTTCCATGTCATTATCATTTGTCTATTTAATTCCACATCATCTTAATTACTAATAGTTTCATAAGATTTGATAGCTGACAAAGCAAGTTCTCCCATATTTTCAAACTAATTTTGGCTCCTGGTTTTTCCTCATTAATTTTAGAATATGCTTGTTAAGATCCATGAAAAACTTTGTTGAAATATGATAATGGTTTTATACTGTAAATTGAGAGATGAATAACATCTCTATGATATTAAGTCACTTTGGATATGGTCTATGGTATCATTTATTTCCATTTTTATATCGTTCAAAACTGTTCTGTATTTTTTTCCACAAATGTCTTTCACACATTTTATTAGATTTGTGCCTAGGTAATTTATAGATTTATTGTTATGTAGGAAGAATACTACATTTGTATAATATATGTAGTATATATGTGTACTATATATAACATATATGTTACATGTGTACAATATATAACATATATATAACATATACACTGTATGTAACAGATGTGTGTACTACAGGTATTTACAAATACTATTAGTTTTCATGTATCAATCCTACAGCTGGGAACTTTGCTAAACTCCTTAATAGTTTGTAGTTACTTTTAGGTTTTCTATGGTTGCAACCTTGTAAATCCCATGTAATTTCAGTTTCTGTTTTCCTTTTCAACCATTATGCCTTGTATTTCTTTTTCTTATCTCATTGCATTGGCCAGGGCGCCATTATATTTTAAATAAGAGCAGTTATGTTTTAGATAGATAATTTTTGTCAATTTAAAAATTTATCTTCCATTTATTGTTTGCTAATTTGGTTTATTTTCAATTTTATGAGTGTGGAATTTTATCAAATATATCTTAAGCTCCTACTGAGTTAATGTTATGTTTTTTCCCTTTAATCTGTTGTCATTAATAGTTTTCCACATATTGAAACATCTTATATTTTTATTAATATTTATTGCCCTATAAAATCTGATATTATCAGCTGAAAGTCATGCTTGCCACAGGATTTTCAAGGTTAAAAATCACTAAGTGTGAGTCTTGTCTTTAGGAATCAAGTGGTGCATCTTAATGGATGTGTATGTGTACATATGTATACACATTAATTTAGATAAACACACATACATCTAGTCACACATAAATACATAAATATACATGCATATAAAATAAAATATAAATAATGGTGCTTATACTTTGTACATTTTATTTCAGGACAATCACTGAAGTTTTCATTGTTGAATCCTAATAACCTTTTGTAATAGCCATATATTATAATTGGTGTAGCAATGAGAACAAAATAAAGTGAAGCTCTATCAGAATTTTAAATAAGCCTAAGCAGTACTACAAACAGCATTCATTTTGGCTAAACACTATGATGTCCTCTTAAGAACATTACTTAAAGATTTTAAAGCTCATTTTCTCTTTAGTAATCACGAGTTTGGAGTGAAGTGGCAATGTAGGGAATAAAAAGAACTTACTATAAATGGTATTTGAAAATTCCTTATGTGGATCCACATAGTGTTGCTAGGAAACATGGTTTCTTAGCATTTGGAAAGCTAGAAAACCAAGTTTCTTACCTCTTTTGGCCACAGAAATCTGTATCATGGATCTGATTTAAGAGAGTTTGGAGATTAGTTGGCTTCAAAATATTTAGATAAGCACAAATTATGTTTTATGACCAACCATCCCTTAAGAAATAATAACATGTTTTCAACTCATGCTCAAAAACAGGAAAATATACCCTGTATCATCTTTCATTACTGGGATATCACATAACTGAAATATTAGAATAGTGGTTAAAACTATAGTGATGATTAATTTTACATGTCAGCTTAACTGGGCCACAGGGTGTCCTGATATTTGATCAAACATTATGATGGATGTTTATGTGAGGGTGTTTCTAATGAGATTAATGTTTGAATTGGTAGATTACTTAAAGCAGCCTGTCCTCCCTAATGTTTGTGCCTCATCTCATCAGCTGAAGGCCTGAATAGAACAAAAGGCTGACCCTCTTTCTATTAGGGAGGATTCTTCCTACTTGACTACCTTTGGATTGAGACATTAGCTCTTTTCCTGCTTTCAGACTCAAACTGAAACGTTGGCTGTTTCCGGGTCCCAGGCTTGCTTACCTTAGGACAGGAACTACATCATTGGCTCTCACGGTTTTCAGGCCTTCACACTCAGGCTGGGACCAAACCATCAGCTATCCTGGGTCTCCAGCTTGCCGAGTCACCCTATAGATCTTGGGAGTTGCCTGCCTCCATAATTATGTGAGCCAATTCCTTACAATAAATCTATCTATCTATCTATCTATCTATCTATCTATCTATCTATCTATCTATTTGTCTGTCTGTCTGTCTACATCCTATTGCTTCTATTTCTTTGGAGAATCCTGACTAATACAAATATAAACTCTATAGCCACATTGGTTAGGTTTGAATTACAGCTTTGTCACTTACTGCCTATATGACTCTCAGCAAGTTATTTAAAATCTCTGTGCCTCGTTTTCCTCATCTTTAAAACAGGGAAAACAGTAGCACCTGCCTAATGGAACTTTGTGAGAATTAAATGAGCTATTACATATAAGACACTTAGTAGAAAGCCTGACCATAATAAATGTTGGATAAATGTTACCTATTATTACTGTGTGGTTGCTGTTGTCATTCTTGTATTAGAAAATGTATTTTCAGGTGGAACTATTACAAATTTCACCATTTCTTACACTCTTAAGACTTCTTAAGCAAATAGAATTTACTCTTGCCAATATTAATCTAGAGATGGATAGCCCAGTGAGAAATTTACATTCTCCTGCTAAATGGGTTTCCTATAACATTGCCAGAAACCCAGCAAGTTGAAAAAAATATACAGAAAAAGAAAGAAACAAATGTAGACTCTGTGGGTGAGTGGGTGCATCCATGGAATTAAAGAGAAAGGGGGACGGTTTAAATGGAACACTGGATGTATGTCTTCAGTGCATTTGTATCAAAAGAAGGGCATACATATGAAGGTATAAAATGTAATTTCTTCAGCTTCATAAAACCTTCTGGGTATGAAGAGAGATTGATGAAACAAGTATCAATATAGAAGTAAACACCATCAGAATTCAGAACTGGAAGTGAAGAACAATTCTGTATGCAAATTGAAACCACCAGAGGGAACCTAGGTAGGTGGAATATAATTACCCAAACTGGAAAGTGCCCAGGAAGCTGGATTAATAATCTACATTTTTAAGAAGTGTCAGGCATTTTTGAAGTCAAAAATGTGCAGAAACTTTTGATTATATTTTATAATCACAAAATATTTTGAAAGTACATTCAATGTACTAGTTGGAACCATACCAAAAATAAGAGCTTAGTGAGAAGGAAAGAGGAATGTGGTACTTTTTATTGTTATATATATTTCATCTTTTTATAGTATTGAAGAGGCTTATATTTAAATAGAATGACAGAAATGAATGATTCCCTCTTGACGGGTGCAGAATCTTAGAGCATTATTTTTCTCTCAAGGCAAACTATACAATTCAATTCCTCATTACAAGGAAAAATGAAAAAAGGATGATAACAAGTTTTATTAGAGAGTGTACTCAAAGCATTTGGAGAAATTTTAGAAAGAGATTGTCACAATAACATTGAAATAAATCTTAGGAATGATTTCTACAGTTTGTAGGCAGAAGGCTATCTAGGTTAAACGAGTCATTTCTTCAGCCATTAGATCTGCCCTTCTGTAATAGCTGCACATTTTTGCACAAAGGGCTATCTGTTAGGGCCAGCAACCAGGAGTCTTGATTTTAAAAGAAATAATGTCGGAAGTGCTGGCTAATTAACAAAAGGCATTGGCAACATTTACGGACTTACAAGCCGTGGGCAACATTGTTCTTTTCATTTTATCATATGAAAGTGTTCACATAACTATTATCTGCTATCCTTGAATGGTGAGGTGGGAACAAGAAGACCTATACAGTATCTGCATAGGAAGTGGTGAAATAAATGTTTACTTGTTTTAAACAGTCTCTTTTTAGAAGATCAGTGTGTTCTTTACAGTTACAGTGAGAACTGTAAGTCTGCTTGTCTGACTTTTCGTGAAATGCTCTTCCAAAATGACGACATAGACTAAGTATATATTCCTAAAACCTGTGCCAAGCAGCCTTCCTATCTTGTATTAGCATTGAGTTAACTAACAACATTATAAAATAGATGGAAGAATAAAGATTAACCTAATGAATCAATGGATAGGTAAATATTTTTACCACAGACAAGTCAAGGGTAAGGGTATTTATGACCCTCTATATAAGACCATCATTCTCATCCATGACATGGAACAGGCATAGAATGTTGGCTTTGTGTTAAGAGGGAAATTTATAGCATTAAATGCCCACATTAGAAAGCTAGAAAGATCTCAAATCAACACCCTAACATCACAATTAAAAGAGCTAGAGAAGCAAGAGAAAATTAATCCAAAAACTAGCAGAAGACAAGAAATAACTAAGATCACAGCAGAATTGAAGGAGATGGAAACATGAAAAACCCTCCAAAAAAATCAATGAATCCAGGAGATGGTTTTTCGAAAAAATTAACAAAATAGATAGACTGCTAACTAGACTAATAAGGAAGAAAAAAGAGAAGACTCAAATAGACACAATAAAAAATGATAAAGGGGATATCACTACTGACCCCACAGAAATACAAACTACTATCAGAGAATATTATAAACAACTATATGCAAATAAACTAGAAAATCTAGAAGAAATGAACAGATTCCTGGACACACACATCCTCCCAGAAACCAGGAAGGTATCGTATCCCTGAATAGACCAATAACAATTTGAAATTGAGGCAGTAATAGCCTATCAACTAAAAAATAAAAGTCCAGGATCAGACAGATTCACAGCTGAATTCTACCAGAAGTACAAAGAGGAGCTGGTACCAAACCTTCTGAAACTATTCCAAACAACTGAAAAGGAGGGAATCTTCCCTAACCCATTTTACGAAGCCAGCATCATCCTGATACCAAAACCGGGCAGAGACACAACAAAAAAAGAAAACTTCAGGCCAACATCCCTGATGAAGATCGATGCAAAAATCCTCAATAAAATACTGGCAAACTGAATCCAGCAGCACATCAAAAAGCTTATCCACCATGATCAAATCAGCTTCCTCTCTGGGTTGCAAGGTTGGTTCAACATACGCAAATCAATAAACGTAATCCATCACATAAACAGAACCAATGACAAAAACTACATGATTATCTCAGTAGGTGCAGAAAAGGCCTTTGATAAAATTCAACATCCCTTCATGTTCAAAACTCTCAATAAACTAGGTATTGATGGAACATATCTCAAAATAATAAGACGTATTTATGACAAACCCACAGCCAATATCATATTGAATGGGCAAAAGCTGGAAGCATTCCCTTTGAAAACTGGTACAAGACAAGGATGCCCTTTCTCACCACTCCTATTCAACATAGTATTGGAAGTTCTGGCTAGGGCAATCAGGCAAGAGAAAGAAACAAAGGGCATTCAAATAGGAAGAGAGGAAGTCAAATTGTCTCTGTTTGCAGATGACATGACTATATATTTATAAAATCCTATCATCTCACCCAAACACTCCTTAAGCTGATAAGCAACTTCAGCAAAGTCTCAGGATACAAAATCAATGTGCAAAAATCACAAGCATTCCTATATACCAACAATAGACAAGCAGAGAGCCAAATAATGAATGAACTCCCATTCACAATTGCTACAAAGAAAACAAAATACCTAGGAATACAGCTAACAAGGGATGTGAAGGACCTCTTCAAGGAGAACTACACACCACTGCTCAAGGAAATAAGAGTGGACACAAACAAAAGGAAGAACATTCCATCCTCATGGATAGGAAAAATCAATATTGTGAAAATGGCCATACTGCCCAAACTAATTTATAGATTCAATGCCATTCCCATCAAACTAACATTGACGTTCTTCATAGAATTAGAAAAGACTACTTTAAATTTCATATGGAATCAACGAAGACCCCATATATCCAAGAAAATCCTAAGCAAAAAGAACAAAGCTGGAGTCATCATGCTACCTGACTTCGAACTATACTACAAGGCTACAGTAACCAAAACAGCATGGTACTGGTACCAAAACAGACACATAGACCAATGGAACAGAACAGATACCTCAGAAATAGCACCACACATCTACAACCATCTGATCTTTGACAAGCCTGACAAAAAAAAGCAACAGGGAAAGGATTTCCTATTCAATAAATGGTGGTGGGAAAACTGGCTAGCTATATGCAGAAAACTGAAACTGGACCCCTTCCTTACACCTTTTATAAAAATTTGATGGATTAAAGACTTAAACGTAAACCCCAAAACCATAAAAACCCTAGAAGAAAACCTAGGCAATACCATTCAGGACATAGGCATGGGCAAACATTTCATGACGAATATGCCAAAAGCAATTGTGACAAAAGCAAAAGCTGACAAATGGGATCTAATTAAAGAGTTTCTGCACAGAAAAAGAAACTACCATCGGCTGGGCATGGTGGCTCACACCTGTAATCCCAGCACTTTGGGAGGCTGAGGCGGGTGGATCATGAGGTCAAGAGATCAAGACCATCCTGGTCAACATGGTGAAACCCCCTCTCTACTAAAAACACAAAAATTAGCTGGCTTGGTGGTGCATGCCTGTAGTCCCAGCTACTCAGGAGGCTGAAACAGGAGAAATGCTTGAACCTGGGAGGCAGAGGTTGCAGTGAGCCGAGATTGTGCCACTGCACTCCAGCCTAGTGATAGAGTGAGACTTCATCTCAAAAAAAGAAAAAAAAAAAAACAAAAAAAAACTATCAGAGCAAACAGGCAAATTACAAAATGGAAAAAATTTTTTACAATCTACCGATCTAACAAAGGTCTAATATCCAAAAGTTACAAGGAACTTAAACAAATCTACAAGAAAAAAAAACCCCATCAAAAAGTGGGAAAATGATATGAACAGACAGTGCTCAAAAGAAGACATTTACGCAGCCAACAAACATATGAAGAAAAGCTCAACATCACTGATCATTAGAGAAATGCAAATCAAAACCACAATGAGATACCATCTCACACCAATCAGAATGGTAATTATTATTTTTTTCTATAACAGTTTTATTAATATTTGAATATAATTCACATAACATAAAATTCATCCTTTTAAAGTATGCCATTTGGTGATTTTTTGTATATTCAGAAAGTCGTGCAAGCACCAACACTATCTAATTTTTTTTTATTATACTTTAAGTTCTAGGGTACATGTGCACAACGTGCAGGTTTGTTACATAGGTATACATGTGCCATGTTGGTGTGCTGCACCCATTAACTCATCATTTACATTAGGTATATCTCCTAATGCTATCCCTCCCCGCTCCCCCCACCCCACGACAGGCCCTGGTGTGTGATGTTTCCCACTCTGTGTCCAAGTGTTCTCATTGTCCAATTCCCACCTATGAATGAGAACATGCGGTGTTTAGTTTTCTGTCCTTGCAATACTTTGCTCAAAATGATAGTTTCCAGCTTCAACCATGTCCCTACAAAGGAAATGAACTCATCCATTTTTACGGCTTCATAGTATTCCATGGTGTATATGTGCCACATTTTCCTTATCCATTCTATCATTGATGGACATTTGGGTTGGTTCCAAGTCTTTACTATTATGAATAGTGCCACAATAAACATACGTGTGCATGTGTCTTTATAGCAGCCTGATTTATAATCATTTCGGTATATATCCAGTAATGAGATTGCTGGGTCAAATGGTATTTCTAGTTCTAGATCCTTGAGGAATTGCCACACTGTCTTCCACAATGGGTGAACTAGTTTACAGTCCCACCAACAGTGTGAAAGTGTTCCTATTTCTCCACATCCTCTCCAGCACCTGTTGTTTCCTGACTTTCCTGACTTTTTAATGATCACCATTTTAACTGGTGTGAGATGGTATCTAATTGTGGTTTTGATTTGCATTTCTCTGATACCCAGTGATGATGAGCATTTTTTCATGTGTCTGTTAGAGGCATAAATGTCTTCTTTTGAGAAGTGTCTGTTCATATCCTTCGCCCACTTTTTGATGGGGTTGTTTGATTTTTTCTTGTAAATTTTTTTTTGAGTTCTTTGTAGATTCTGGATATTAGCCCTTTGTCAGATGGGTAGGTTGTAAAAATTTTCTCCCATTCTGTAGGTTTCCTGTTCACTCTGATGGTAGTTTCTTTTGCTGTGCAGAAGCTCTTTAGTTTAATTAGATCCCATTTGTCAGTTTTGGCTTTTGTCGCCATTGCTTTTGGTGTTTTAGTCATGAAGTCTTTGCCCATGCCTATGGCCTGAATGGTATTGCCTAGGTTTTCTTTAAGGGTTTTTATGGTTTTAGGTCTAACATTTAAGTCTTTAATCCATCTTGAATTAATTTTTGTATAAGGTGTAAGGAATGGATCCAGTTTCAACTTTCTACATGTGGCTAGCCAGTTTTCCCAGCACCATTTATTAAATAGGGAATCCTTTCCCCATTGCTTGTTTTTGTCAGGTTTGTGAAAGATCAGATGGTTATAGATGTGTAGTGTTATTTCTGAGGACTCTGTTCTGTTCCATTGGTCTATGTGTCTGTTTTGGTACCAGTACCATGCTGTTTTGGTTACTGTAGCCTTGTGGTATAATTTGAGGTCAGGTAGCATGATGCCTCCAGGTTTGTTCTTTTTGCTTAGGATTGTCTTGGCAATGTGGGCTCTTTTTTGGTTCCATATGAACTTTAAAGTAGTTTTTTCCAATTCTGTGAAGAAAGTCATTGGTAGCTTGAAGGGGATGGCATTGAATCTATAAATTATCTTGGGCAGTATGGCCATTTTCACGATATTGATTCTTCCTATCCATGAGCATGGAATGTTCTTCCATTTGTTTGTATCCTCTTTTATTTCGTTGAGCAGTGGTTTATAGTTCTCCTTGAAGAGGTCCTTCGCGTCCCTTGTTAGCTGGATTCCTAGGTATTTTATTCTCTTTGAAGCAATTGTGAATGGGAGTTCACTCATGATTTTGCTCTTTGTTTGTCTGTGATTGGTGTATAGGAATGCTGTGATTTTTGCACATTGATTTTGTATCTCGAGAGTTTGCTGAAGTTGCTTATCAGCTTAAGGAGATTTTGGGCTGAGACAATGAGGTTTTCTAAATATACAATCATGTCATCTGGAAACAGGGGTAATATGACTTCCTCTTTTCCTAATTGAATACCCTTTATTTCTTTCTCCTGCCTGATTTGCCCTGGCCAGAACTTCCAACACTATGTTGAATAGGAGTGGTGAGAGAGGGCATCCCTGTCTTGTGCCAGTTTTCAAAGGGAATGCTTCCAATTTTTGTCCATTCAGTATGACATTGGCTGTGGGTTTGTCATAAATAGCTCTTATTACTTTGAGATATGTCCCATCAATATCTAGTTTATAGAGAGTTTTTAGCATGAAGGGTTGTTGAATTTTGTCAAAGGCCTTTTCTGCATCTATTGAGATAATCATGTGGTTTTTGTCTTTGGTTCTATTTATATGATGGATTAAGTTTATTGATTTGCATATGTTGAACCAGCCTTGCATCCCAGGGATGAAGCCCACTTGATCGTGGTGGTTAAGATTTTTGATGTGCTGCTGGATTCGGTTTGCCAATATTTTACTGAGGATTTTTACATCAATATTCATCAGGAATATTCGTCTAAAATTCTTTTGTTGTTGTGTCTCTGCCAGGCTTTCGTATCAGGATGATGCTGGCCTCATAAAATGAATTAGGGAGGATTCCCTCTTTTTCTATTGAATGGAATAGTTTCAGAAGGAATGGTACCAGCTCCTCTTTGTATCTCTGGTAGAATTCAGCTGTGGATCCGTCTGGTCCTGGACTTTTTTTGGTTCGTAGGCTATTAATTATTGCCTCAACTTCAGAGCCTGTAATTGGTCTATTCAGGGATTCAACTTCTTCCTGGTTTAGTGTTGGGAGGGCGTATGTGTCCAGGAATTTATTCATTTCTTCTAGATTTTCTAGTTTATTTGTGTAGAGGTGTTTATAGTATTCTTTCATGGTAGTTTGTATGTATTTCTGTGGAATCAGTGGTGATATCCCCTTTATCATTTTTTTATTGTGTCTATTTGATTCTTCTCTCTTTTCTCCATTATCAGTCTTGCTAGTGGTCTATTAATTTTGTTGGTCTTTTCAAAAAACCAGCTCCTGGATTCATTGATTTTTTGAAGGGTTTTTTGTGTCTCTATCTCCTTCAGTTCTTCTCTGATCTTAGTTATTTCTTGCCTTCTGCTAGCTTTTTAATGTGTTTGTTCTTGCTTCTCTAGTTTTTTAATTGTGATGTTAGCGTGTCAATTTTAGATCTTTCCTGCTTTCTCTTGTGGGCATTTAGTGCTATAAATTTCCGTCTACACATTGCTTTAAAAGTGTCCCAGAGATTCTGGTGTGTTGTGTCTTTATTTTCATTGGTTTCAAAGAACATCTTTATTTCTGCCTTCATTTCGTTATGTACCCAGTAGTCATTCAGGAGCAGGTTGTTCAGTTTCCATGCAGTTGAGCGGTTTTGAGTGAGTTTCTTAATCCTGAGTTCTAGTTTGATTGCACTGTGGTCTGAGAGATGGTTTGTTATAATTTCTCTGTTCTTTTACATTTGCTGAGGAGTGCTTTACTTCCAACTATGTGGTCAATTTTGGAATAAGTGTGATGTGGTGCTAAGAAGAATGTATATTCTCTTGATTTGGGGTGGAGAGTTCTGTAGATGTTCGTTAGGTCCACTTGGTGCAGAGCTGAGTTCAATTCCTGGATATCCTTGTAAACTTTCTGTCTTGTTGATCTGTCTAATGTTGACAGTGGGGGGTTGTCTCCCATTATTATTGTGTGGGAGTCTAAGTCTCTTTGTAGGTCTCTAAGGGCTTGCTTTATGAATCTGGGTGCTCCTGTATTGGGTGCATATATATTTAGGATAGTTAGCTCTTCTTGTTGAATCGATCCCTTTACCATTATGAAATGGCCTTCTTTGTCTCTTTTGATCTTTGTTGGTTTAAAGTCTGTTTTATCAGAGACTAGGATTGCAACCCCTGCTTTTTTTGTTTGTTTGTTTTCCATTTGCTTGGTAGATCTTCCTCCATCCCTTTATTTTGAGCCTATGTGTGTCTCTGCACGTGAGATGGGTCTCCTGAATACAGCACACTGATGGCTCTTGAGTCTTTATCCAATTTGCCAGTCTGTGTCTTTTAATTGGAGCATTTAGCCCATTTACATTTAAGGTTAATATTGTTATGTGTGAATTTGACCCTGTCATTATGATGTTAGCTGGTTATTTTGATAGTTGTTAGTTTGTTTGTTAGTTGATGCACTTTCTTCCTGGCATTGATGGTCTTTACAATTTGGCATGTTTTTGCAGTGGCTGGTACCGGTTGTTCCTTTCCATGTTTAGTGCTTCCTTCAGGAGCTCCTGTAAAGCAGGCCTAGTGGTGACAAAATCTCTCAGCATTTGTTGGTCTGTAAAGGATTTTATTTATCCTTCACTTATGAAGATTAATTTGGCTGGATATGAAATTCTGGGTTGAAAGTTCTTTTCTTTATGAATGTTGAATATTGGCCCCCACTCTCTTCTGGCTTGTAGAGTTTCTGCTGAGAGATCCGCTCTTAGTCTGACGGGCTTCCGTTTGTGGGTAACCTGACCTTTCTCTCTGGCTGCCCTTAACATTTTTTCCTTCATTTCAACCTTGGTGAATCTGACAATTATGTGTCTTGGAGTTGCTCTTTTTGAGGAATATCTTTGTGGCATTCTCTGTATCTCCTGAATTTGAATGTTGGCCTGCCTTGCTAGGTTGGGGAAGTTCTCCTGGATAATATCCTGCAGAGTGTTTTCCAACTTGGTTCCATTCTCCTGGTCAGTTTCTGGTACAACAATCAGACATAGATTTGATCTTTTCACATAGTCCCTTACTTCTTGGAGGCTTTGTTCGTTTCTTTTTAATCTTTTTTATCTAAACTTCTCTTCTCGCTTCATTTCATTCATTTGATCTTCAATCACTGATACCCTTTCTTCCACTTGATCGAATCCGCTACTGAAGCTTGTGCATGCAACATGTAGTTCTCGTGCCATGGTTTTCAGCTCCATCAGGTCATTTAAGGTCTTCTCTACACTGTTCATCCTAGTTAGCCATTCGTCTAATCTTTTTTCAAGGTTTTTAGCTTCTTTGCAAAGGGTTTGAACATCCTCCTTTAGCTCAGAGAGGTTTGTTATTACTGATCGTCTGAAGCCTTCTTCTCTCAACTCGTCAAAGTCATTCTCCATTCAGCTTTGTTCTGTTGCTGGCGAGGAGCTGCGTTCCTTTGGAGGAGAAGAGGTGCTCTGATTTTTAGAATTTTTAACTTTTGTGTTCTGGTTTCTCCCCATCTTTGTGGTTTTATCTACCTTTGGTCTTTGATGATGGTGATGTGCAGTGCAGATGGGGTTTTGGTGTGGATGTCCTTTCTGTTAGTTTTCCTTCTAACAGTCAGGACCCTAGAAATGCTGCAGGTCTGTTGGAGTTTGCTGGAGGTTCACTCCAGACCCTGTTTGCCTGGGTATCACCAGCAGAGGCTGCAGAACAGCAAATATTGCAGAACGGCACATGTTGCTGCCTGATACTTCCTCTGGAAGCTTCATCTCAGAGGGGCATCCGGTTGTATGAGGTGTCTGTCGGCCCCTGCTGGGAGGTGTCTCCCAGTTAGGCTACTCAGGGGTCAGGGACCCGC
Organism: Pongo abelii; assembly: GCF_028885655.2. Taxonomy (NCBI): domain Eukaryota; kingdom Metazoa; phylum Chordata; class Mammalia; order Primates; family Hominidae; genus Pongo; species Pongo abelii. Next base: position 97,882,846 of record NC_071995.2, read on the forward strand.
TTGAGGAGGCAGTCTGTCCGTTCTCTGATTTCAAACTCTGTGCTGGGAGAACCACTACTCTCTTCAAAGCTGTCAGACAGGGATGTTTAATGCTGCAGAAGTTTCTGTTGCCTTTTGTTCAGCTATGCCCTGCCCCCAGAGGTGGAGTCTACAGAGGCAGGCAGGCCACCCTGAGCAGCAGTGGGCTCCACCCAGTTCAAGCTTCCCAGCCACTTTGTTTACCTACTCAAGCCTCGGCAATGGCAGAAGCCCCTCCCCCAGCCTCGCTGCCACCTTGCAGTTCGATCTCAGACTGCTGTGCTAGCAGTGAGCAAGGCTCCATGGGCATGGGACCCTCCGAGCCAGGTGCGGGATATAATCTCCCGGTGTGCTGTTTGCAAGACCATTGGAAATGCGCAGTATTAGGGTGGGAGTGTCCCGATTTTTCAGGTACCATCTCTCATGGCTTCCCTTGGCTAGGAAAGGGAATTCCCCAACCCCTTGCACTCCCCGGGTAAGGCGATGCCCCACCCTGCTCTGTGGGCTGCACCCACTGTCCGACAAGCCCCACTGAGATGAACCTGGTGCCTCAGATGGAAATTCAGAAATCACCCGTCTTCTGCGTTGCTCACACTGGGAGCTGTAGACTGGAGCTGTTCCTATTCGGCCATCTTGGAACCACCCAGAATGGTGATTATTAAAAAGTCAAGAAAGAATAGATGCTGGTGAGGCTGTGGAGAAATAGGAACATTTTTACACTGTTGGTGGGAATGTAAATGAGTTCAACCATTGTGGAAGACAGTATGGTGATTCCTCAAAGATCTAGAAGTAGAAATACCATCCGTCCCAGCAATCCCATTACTGGGCATATACCCAAAGGAAAATAAATCATTCTACTATAAAGATACATGCACACGTATGTTTATTGCAGCACTATTTACAATAGCTAAGTCATGGAACCAACCCAAATGCCCATCAATGTTAGACTGGATAAGAAAATGTGGTACATATATACTATGGAATACTATGCAGCCATAAAAAATGAGAATATGTCCTTAGCAGGGACATAGATGAAGCTGGAAGCCATCATCCTCAGCAAACTAACACAGGAAAAGAAAACCAAACACTGTATGTTCTCACTCATAAGGGGTAGTTGTATAATGAGAACACATGGACACAGGGAGGTGAACAACACACACCAGCACCTGTTGTGGGATGGGGAATGAGGGGAGTGAACTTAGAAGATGGGTCAATAGGTGCAGCAAACCACCATGACACACATATACTCATGTAACAAACCTGCACACTCTGTATATGTATCCTGGAACTTAAAGTTTAAAAAAAAAAAAAAAAAAAAAAAAGAAAAAAAACTCAGCACAAAAGATATGTCTCATAAAGGAACCAAACCAAACCAAAACAAAAAACAATACTGGCTTTGTATCTCCACCTGCCCGCATCTACTTTTACCACTGCATACCTCGCTATTCCTTGCTATGAGAACCCTATGATTCAGTTATATCAAATGATTTGCCATGCTCTGAAGTCACCCAACTTTCACTTTTCATATTTGCCTTTCTTCAGTGATATGGTTTGGCTATGTCCCCATCCAAATTTCATCTTGAATTGTAGCTCCCAGAAGTCCCACACGTGGGAGAGACCCAGTGGAAGATAACTGAATCATGGAGGAAGTTTCCCCCATACTGTTCTCATGGTAGTCTCACAAGATATGATGGTTTTATAAGGGGTTTCCCTTCTTGCTTGGTTCTTATTCTCTCTTGCCTGCCACCAGGTAAGATGTGTCTTTCACCTTCTGCCATGATTGTGAGGCCCCCCTGGTAATGTGGAACTGTGAGTCCACTAAACCCCTTTTTCTTTATAAATTACCCAGTCTCGGGTATGTCTTTATCAGTAGTGTGAGAATGAATTAATACACTCAGCTTGAGTTGCTCTTCCTTTACATTATCCTCCAAAAAGTTTCTACTTATCCTGTAAGGTTCAACTGAAGAGTCAGCCTACTGATATATCCTCTTTTAACTTCTGGACAGAGTTGTGTATCTGCTCTATTATGCTTCATTTGAGCCCTACCTATTTCCATTACAGCAAGTGTCACTGAACTGTAAATATCCACTTTCATTACAACGGAGTTCCTTGAGTGAAAAATAAATAATACCTACGAGTAATTAATTTCTGGATGGCATTCATGCAGCCATATTCATTTTATGTGCGTCATTTTACTATTGAGTTAAAATTAATAGTCAGTGATGTTCATTTCTTGCAATTTTACTTCCTTAGCCAGCATAGGTTCCTGGCATCATTTCTTCTCAACCCCAACAGAGGCTCAATTCCAGTACTGACTGGAATGCTTTTCATGCATGAAGAATAGTGAAAAGAGCTCTTTCTTACTTTCATGTCTTATTTAAACATGTTACTTGCTTTATTTTTTAACCTTTAATGACTATCACTTGCCTTATTTGTCACATTTGGATTAAATAATCATTTCATTTTGTCAACCAGTGTTAATTCTTATGATTTGTTATTGAAACTAAGCAAATTCAATGTACAGCATGAGTAAGATGGGACAGAGAAAAAGGGAACTCTGAAGAAAGTGAGCTACTGACTGTGTCCCTACAAAAGTAGAAATCAGTATATAGGTAAGAGGTAGGAAGGAGACTGAGAAGAACAGACTATAAAGGCAGTGAACTGAGACTCAAGCAATTTAAATTCTCATCTTGCTTCACTTTCAACTTCTTGTATAATATTTTTTTTCCTCTTTGGGCCCCACTTATCTCATTTGTTTTGTGAGAAGAATGTACTTAAGTCTTCTGTATAGCACCAGTATGATTTTGCAATATCCACACATAATTGTATTAGTATTTGCTTAAATAAAAATTAAACTAGTGTTCTTAACTTTATGCCATTCCAACAATAATCATAAGCAATGATATCTATATAATAACCAAGTTAATGAGCTATATATTTTTGTGTGTACATTAATTACATGGACATTAATTTTTAAAGTCTATCCTATACACCTAAAATAACAACAGCTGACATTTATCTAAATTTTGCTGGGTGCCATGTGCTGTTCTAAGCTATTTATTTGTATTTACTCATATAATCTTCACAACATCCATTTTAATACTAATTTTACAGGTGGGAAATTGTGGCACAGAGAAGTTAAGGCTTTATAAAAAGTCATGCAGCTTGTAAGTGGCAGAGTCAGGACTCAAACTCAGGCAGTCTATAGTCACACTTGGGAACAATGAACTAGAAGACATCTAGGGTCCTTTCCAGCATCACGACCTTCTGATTTTGCTTTTCTCTGGAGCACACTCTTCTGAGTTCCTAAGAGAGTATTTTATTTCTACTTAGCTTAATTAGGCCCTTTCAAATAGAGTCTATGTTAGACTGTATTTGATTTTTAGCCTTTTCACTGTCTTTTATCTCCTCACAATTACATAAAATTGTTCACTTAGCCAGTTATGAACAATGCAGAAGTCAAATTTCATTGCAGTCCCAGAAATCACTTTATCTAAAAGTACTATAAAAAACATTCATTCTTGACTATGAAGAGGCTGTACAAAGTTACCTCTTTCCAAGAGAGTCAGTCTGCCCTTGAAACTTACTAATTTACTAACCATCATTTTTTTTTCTAAAAAGAAATAGCAGGCACAGAAATTTAGAGTTGAAAGGAGCTTAGCTGTTATGTGGTCCCAACACCAAACATTGAAATATCCCTGCCTAGACTCCCTGAATGTTGGTCATTCACCTTTTGGAGAAGAATCTTCAGAAAGTGAAACTACTATCTCCATTATTAGGTGTTCCATTCATTGGTAAATACACCTCATTCCCTTTCTGAAATCAGATATGCCATATATGTACAGTATGTACCACATAATGATATTTCAGTCAATGATGGACTGTATATACGATGGTGGTCCCATAAGATTATAATGAAGCATATAGGATCTTCAAAAAATTCATAGAAAATGCATATTATGAAAAAGTATGCATGAATTTCCAATTTTTTACACAAAATAAACTCATACTGAACAGGATCTAGTTGATCTAGTTATAGGATCTAGTTAAGAAAGATGAGACATCAGTTCAAAAAGAGCCCCTATCACAGCAACATGAATCCTGCTAAAATTGAGGCAAGAACAAACATCGAATTTACACTGAAGCTTGGGTGGGAGAATGGTGAAATCATTGATGCTTTATGAAGAGTTTATGGCGCTAATGCCCCAAAGAAATTGGCAGTTTGCAAATGGATAGCTCATTTTAAAAAGGAGTGAGAAGATATTGAAGATGGCACCTGCAGTGGCAGACCACCCACATCAATTTGCAAGGAAGAAAATTCATTTTTTCCATGGTCTAACTGAAGAGGGTCAACGATTACCAGCAGAAACAACAGCGAATACCATAGACATCTAAATTTGTTCAGGTTACACAATTCTGATGAAAAATTAAAGCTGAACAAACTATACACTTGATGGTTGCTAAAATTGTTATTCCAAGATCAGCTGCAGACAAATGGAAATTTTAAATAAGTCAGATCAAGATTCTGAAGCATTTCTTCAAAGAATTGTAACAGGAGATGGAGCATGGTTTTATCAGTATGATCCTAAAGACAAAGCAGAATCAATGCAATGGCTACTAAGAGGTGGCAGTGGTCCAGTCAAAGCAAAAGTGGACCAGTGTATTAGTCTATTTTCATACTACTATAAAGAACTGCCGAAGACTGGGTAATTTATAAAGGAAAGAGGTTTAATTGACTCACAATTCAGCATGGCTGGGAGGCCTCAGGAAATTTACAATCATAGCAGAAGGTGAAGAGAAAGCAAAGCATCTTCTTCACAAGGCAGCATGAAGGAGAAGTGCTGACTGAAGTGTGAAGAGAGTCCATTATTAAACTATCAAATCTCATGAGAACTCATTCACTGTCACGAGAACAGCATGAGGGAAATTGCTCCCATGATTCAATCACCTCCACCTGGTCTCTTGGAAGATGAGATTTGGGTGTGGACACAAAACCTAACCATATCAACCAGTCAAGAGCAAATGTCATGGCAACAGGTTTTTGGGATACTCAAGGCATTTTCCTTGTTGACTTTCTGGAGGGTCAAAAATGACATTATCTGCTTATTATGAGAGTGTTCTGAGAAAGCTAGCCAAAGCGTTAGCAGAAAAATGCCCAGAAGCTTCACCAGAGAGTACTCCTCCACCACAACAATGCTTCAGCTCACTCCTCTCATCAAACAAGGGCAATTTTGTGAGAGTTTCAATCAGAAATCATTAGGCATCCACCTTACCATTCTAATTTCACTCCTTCTTACTTCTCTTTGTTTTTGAATCTTAAAAATTCTTTAAGGACACCCGTTTTTCTTCAGTTAATAATGTAAAAGAGACTATATTAACATTGTTAAATTCCCAGTACAGGACTTGAGGGATGAACTAAATGTCTGATATTATTATGTAAAAAGTGCCTTGAACTTAATGGAGCTTATGTTGAGAAAGTTTATATATTTCTTACTTTTATATTTTAATTTTTTTTTTTACAAACGTTTTGAAGTCCCCTTGTTTAAAGAAACCTGATATACAGCACTTGATATTAGCATTGCAGATCAAGTAGGGAAAATAATTGATATGCAGTAATTGTGCTGAGACAGTTTTCCACATGAAAACTATATTTTTAGGTATATTTGATGTAGATGAAACATATATAAAATATAAAGTTCACAAACACTATATGAACATCCTAGAGTATATGTATACAAACCTAGATTTTATATATAATATGTAATATATATTATATGTAATAAATTATATATATAAATTATATTATATATAATAAATAATATAATATAATATATAATAAATATATATTTATTATATATTATATAGAATATATAATATATATATATAATTATATAATAAATATATATGATATATAAATATATATAATTATATATTATGTATTATATATTATATATAATTATATATTATATATACTATATAATAAATAAATATAATTATATGTTATTATATATAATTATATAATATAATATATAATTATAATTATAAAATTATAATTATTATAATTATAAAGTATATAATATGTATTCATATATTATATTATATATTGTATATAAATATATATTATATTGTATATAAATTATATATTATATATTATAATTATATTATATATTTAAATTATATATATTATATTATATATAAAATCTAGGTTTGTATACATATACTCTATGATGTTCACACAATGATGAAATTGCCTGCTGTTGTATTTCTCAGGACATATCCCCATTATTAAGCAATGCATGACTCTCTGTGTTCAGGGGGGTATATGTATCCCCCCCATATATATATACCACTCATTGGTCTTAGCTTATTTTCAAGCAAAATAAAAGTCGGTTTTCTTTTTCCAAAAGTTGTATATATTTATATAATAGATAATATTCATTTTAGTAAAATTAATATCTTTTCATAGAAGATAATTTAGAAAAGTATTAAAATGAATACAAATCATCCATAATCCCAGGGATCAGCACTGTTGCTAATATTTTTATATTTTCTTCTCTTAATGTTAACATATATGCATGTGCTAGTATTCTGCATATATCTATTTTTAAACTAACTTGGGATTATTTATATGATCCTATTTTCTGTGTGTGGTGAGGCTCCTCCTGATACTCTACTACATACAGATGAATAAATTTTTAATAATTTTTGGGGAAAATGAAGAACATCATAAAGGTAAGGGCATCTACTTCCAGACAAAATGGGATAACTGACCAAATGTGCACTCTTTCCTAAAATAAAAAGTGAAAATATATAAAATGATAATTTGCAAGACACTGGAAAGCAGGAAATGAAGGGCCAAAATCTCTGAGAAACAGCAAACAAGTTGAGTCCTATATTTGCCCCAGTTGATTGCCTTGAGAGAGTCTCTAGGCTGTAGTGCAGGAGGAGGGTACCCAGGAGATGAACTTGACAGTCTGAGAAGACAAAGGTAAATAGAGTTGTCCAGATAGTATCTAACGGGGTGAGCAAAACGTCGAAGATCCATACAGGAACTCCCTCGAATACTCAGTGCATGCATGTGAGGAAATAACCCAGTACTGGGGGAAAAACACCTAAAAGAATTAGTGGCAAGAGTGCCCAGTGCCCACACAGGACCAGGAACAGTGCTTGCTCCCATTAGCCAGATTAGAATTAGGTGGAGTACACAGAACGCTCTTGCCTCAATAGCAGGAAATAATTGGCCTCAGATTTAGTATTGCTGTGTTCTGGCCTAACATAGTTAAAAAGACCCCAAAAGATCAAAATGTTTCCAAGTAAGTCAATTTCATCCCAAAAAAACCCTCAAAAACATTTATAGAAATATAAAAATATATCCAACATCAAGCAAGGTAAAATTTATCATGTCTGGTATTTGATCAAAAATTACAAGCATGAAAACAAGTAGGAAATATGACCCAATTAAGAGATATAATAATCAAAATTGACCCAGAATTGACAGATGTTAGAATTGGCATATGAGAACATTAAAATATTGAAACATACATCAAAACTGTATTCCATATTTTAAAAGATATGTAGAGACCTGAAAGATATAAAAAAAGACGGAAAAAACTTCTGGAGATAAAAATTCAGTCTAAGATGAGAAACATACTGGCTAGAATAACAAGTAAATTCAGCAATGCAAAAGAAAACATACTAATGAAAACTTGAAAACATGGCAACTGAAAATATCAAAAATAAAACTCAGAAAAAATAGAAGCCAAAGAAAAATGAACAGAGCCTCAGTGAACTGTGGAGCAACTTCAAGTGGCCTAATACATGTGTAATTGGAGTAACTGAAAAAAGGTTTGGGGTATGGGGACAGAAAAAAATATTTGAAGAGATAATAGCTGAAATTTTCCCAAATTTGATAGAAACTATTCTTATTTTTCATTTAACATTATGTTGTCAGAATTCTTCTTTCTTTCTATGTATCATGTGAAAACACAGTTCCTGAGACTACAAAATTTGCTCCCATGGATATTTTATGATTTATTTAGCCATTTACGCCTGTACATTTTGATTTATTATGATTTTTCATAATTATAAATGATGCTGTAATGAATCTTTATACCCATAAATGTTGATCTGCATCTGATCCTTGAGATATATTCCTTGAAATGAGTTTACACGGTAAAAGGTTCTACATACGTTTTTAAAGTCTTGATATATAATTTTAAGCCATTTTCCAGAAAGATCATATAGTACTTGTATATTCGTACAGTATACGTAGTATGCATTGTATATTTTACCACATTCTGGTGAACAAATGTCATTATTAAAGAATAAAAAGATATTATTAAAAAAGACAAACAGCTACTTTTGTAGGTAAAAATTATAAGCCTTAAAAATCTGCATTTCTTATATTATTAATAGCTAAAATATTGTTCATGTTCATTGCAAATGCCACTTCATGTCCTTAAGCCATTTTTCCATTAAAGTGTTTTTTTAACATCAATTTTTACCAGCTGTTTATATGTTAAGGATATTAATATTTTATATTTGTGATGAACATTTTTCAAAGATTAGACAAAATCTACATGTATACATCATACGACATAGTAATAATTTCCAGACCTCCCACCCTCTTTAAAGTGCATTCACATTTATCATTGTTCTTATGTCCTAAACTTGCATCTATTTCTCCCTTAAACTGATATTTTCTATTTTGGTTACAGAGCCCAAACCTAAGAATTAAGTGTACATGTATAACAGAATCTGTTCTGCTTAATTCTTCAATTCACCTTATCTAAGTAATTTCTCTTTCATATCATAAGAGAATTAAAAGTAATTAAGATCCAATCCAATGGCTATGGACTAGGGTAAAGCCTGTGGTACAACTTAATGGAAGAAATATTTTCTTCCTTAGGAGTTCTATCAGTTATACTTGAGCCCATGGTTCTTGAAAGAGTTAATGTCTTATTTCTAAAATATGTCTATTATAGATTCCAGTAAATCCAGCTACACTTACTTAATGCACATATCCAGTACATAAGAGAAATGGAAGATTCCTAGCCTGAGTGCCAGGAAATGCAGTTTAGATGTGGCCCTGCCATCTTTCCAGAACTTGATTTCCTTCCCAGCTACAAAATGAGATCCAAACCAGATGATCCTCAGGAACCAATCCAGATCTGAAATTCGACAACTCTGTGATTATTCTATAAAACAAATATTACATTTCCCTCCAAAGGATCTTCTGGGATTACTTGTATCTGTTTTAGAAAGATTGGAGTTGGGAAGGGGTCAATTTTTAATGGCTGCAGGTGTTTTACAAATGTCAAAGATACATTGCTTGCACTGATAGCTAGGTTTAAAATCTTGAGAAAATAAATGCATAGTTAGATGTTTCCAGCATTTATATAGTGAATCTGTTTGGTCTTTCATGCTTCAAGGAGCTAATAGAACCTAATGCTTCCTTTGAAATCAGTGGAAGCTCTAAACCCATCTAATGTGCTAGCTTATAACTAACAGATAAATTGGGTCAATTTTTATCCCACTGATGAAAAATAAATCAAACAAGTCTATCTCTTAAACAGCATGTAAACCATTTAATACTTAGTGTACTAGGTTATGTGCATAGTTTTGGGAAACATGAAAGTGTGTGACCAAACAGACTTCAAATACATCATTTTTATACATTCGAGGGTGGTTATTTAAGCAATGCATTGATGAATCCATTGGATAATGCTAGGGGTGGGAAAAAAGCTTTGTAATCACTTGAATCCAAATAATACAAGTTTATAATTTTATTTTTATAAGCTTTATGATTATAATTATATTCATGTATATGACTGTGCATGTGTTAGCGTTAATAACAACTTGTGTTTTAAGACATAAAATGGTTTTACAATATGCTCACGGATTCCTGGATTGAACCTGACACCTCTGGGTTTACTTAACGTCCTAAAAAAAGAAACAGTACTCTAATATGGAGCTAGATATTACTGAAAAAGTCAACTAGTAGCAGTAAATGTCAAAATTCACCTTAAAATGGCATCTCTAATTATAAATCGACACTAGCAAAGCATTGGCAGTTTCCATGATATTACATGCTTTATAACCTCCTGCAGCTGCCAGCCAAATCTCCGTTTCTCTTCTACATTTGCTTTTCCTTCATGACATTTAATCAGTCAACAATATGAACGCTGGAGTTCTCCTAAGCCACCCTACAGTTTAAAATCCTGACTACTACTTCATGTTCTTCTGAAAGTGGGGCGGGGAGAGCAGCAAGTCTTTCAGAATGAGATCTGTACTTATCGATCACAGCAGCAGCAGGGAAATTGGCCTTTGCAGGGGTGAATGTGGTTCGTTCACTGAGAAAGGAAAAACTGTTTTGGGTTAAAATGAAGGCAAAACAATTCAGGCAGCTGGAGAGGCTTCTGAAAACTGGAAAGATGGAATTTCCAGGGTTTGGGCAATGAGGCAGAGACTAAATTTATGGAAAGCAGACAGGAGAACAGCTTCAGGTTAGTCTAAAAAAGGAATCTGGAGAGAGCTTATGTAGAGAAAAATCACACAGACTGAATCATACATGGGGAATGAATAGAGGGAAAACCTGACTCTGGGAGCTGCGATTATAGAGGAAATAAAGGCAGTAAAGATTAAATATCAGTCCCTAACACTGCCTCAAAAAAGCCTGACAATATATTCACAGCTGGGTATAACCTCTGCAGGCACCACTAAGTAGTCCTTCCCTTCTATTGAGTTCCTTCCACAGTTTGTTCCTCCCTTAAACCTCTCATGAGAAATCTTTTCCCTCGATATGCTGTATAGTGTGTTAAATAAAGTGTGGTCTGAGGACCAGCAGCATTGGCATCTCCTAGGAGCTTATTAGAAGTGCAGAATTACGGCTCCATTCAAATCTACTGAAACTGAACACAATTTTTCCAAGATCGCAGATGATTCACGTGCACATTAAAGTTTGAGATGCACTGATCTACAACATATATGATGTGCTGTCTAAAAGACTTTTTTACTGCATATCAAAACATAGGCAGATAGATTACAACTGTACATCATTTATTCATTCTCTTAACAAATACTCACTAAATACAGGCCCTATTCTCAAGGAGTTGGCACTTCGCTGCCAGTTATTGAACTCTCTTCCGTTCTCTGCATTGTGTGAGGTGTCAGGGCTAGAAGGATAAATATGACATTGTCCCTGCCCTTAATTAGGTCATAGATATATTAGGAAATAGTTAATGTAAAAAGGTGTCATGGTTTTAATGCCAAAAACGTGTACCTGGCACTGGGATTACAGGAGAACAAGTATTGGAGACATATAAGGAAGGTGGTAATCAAGGTTTTTAGAAATGGAAAAGTTTTTATAGAGGTGAGCTGAGTTTTAGGAAAAAAAAAAGCTTTTTTTCTTTTTCCCAGGTGGACCATGGGGCATTGTGGCCAGGATGAAGGAAGGGTTAGAAGGAAGGGTGTACAAGGGAGGGGAAACAATCTCAACAAAGGCTCAAGGGCAAGAAACAGGTTGGCCTATTCAGAGAACTTTAAGTAATTCCATATGGCTGGATTATAGGTTTTGAGGAGGGTGGATTGGGGTCTGGTGGTCAGAGATAAGGCTGGAGAGCTTAACAGGGGCCAGATTTAGAGGGTTGTATTGTAGCCTAAGCACTTTGGGATTGATCCTACAGAGCAGCAATAAGAAGTCACTGAAGGGTTTCCAGTAAGGCAATAACAAGATCACGTTTGTGTTTTAGAAACATCATTCTGGAGGATGTTTGGGGAATGGTGATTAGCCAATTTGGCTGAAGCACAAAGTACACAGAGAAAAGTAATGGCAGACAAGGCTGGAAATGTAAATTTGGATCTAGATCATAGAGGATACCGACTGCCATGCTTTTTGCTTTGTAGGCAGTGGGGAGACACTGAAATTTTCTGAGCAAGAGAATGCTTTAGATTGGGAAGAGACTAAAGACAGAAGGCCAGTTAGAAAGTTATTGCAATAATTTAGGCAAGAGGTAATAAGAACCTGATGACTCCAAGAACAGAAATTAACGGATAGATTCAAGAAGCAGGTGCACAATTATAAGCACAGTTTCATTACTCATTTTAGGATACCACAATTTCATACATAAATCAGATCTTTATAAATGTCTTCATTTTCACATCCTAATATAGCATTTACTTCTGTACCGGTCACTGGGTGAGATACTCTTAACGTTCTTCCGGTCACCAAGGAAAAAATCTCCTCCCTGTTGATTTAGTTTTCAGGTCCGTGTCTCAGTTTCATGTGGAAGCTGCTGCATGCCTCTAAGTCACCCAAACCCAAAATAAAAATTTTGTTACAGAATTGTTCTCTATTTGCCTCTTTGGTTGTTTCTCAACCCTGAATATGTTCCTAGGAAGGCTTCTTGGTTATTCTTTATTCACTTTCAAGAAAATAGCCTTCCCTTTTCCCATCTCCAGCCCCTTTTCTACTCCCACATTTTTTTCACTTAGAAGCACTGATTCCACTAGGTGGCAAGTAGGGAGATCAAAGTCACATTTCCAGTTCTCAGTTTTTGTTTTTTTTTTTTAACAATGTGAGTAAGTTGTAGGGTAGGTACATGTTGATCGCATTTCATATACCTCAACTGCTGCCAGATTGGTTTTTTGTATGATTTATGCTTATGGAGCTTTATGGCTGATGTGAGGTTATTTTGAATTTATTTAGAAAGCTCTTTCAAGTGTTTCAGTTTCACATCACAGAATATTTATAATTCTGGGTCAGGCATCATATTTTGCTTGACTTCCAAGATACAGAATTCCAAACAGCCATTTGCTCCTCTAAATAAATAGATAGATAGATAGATAGATAGATAGATAGATAGATAGATAGATAGATAGATAGAAATATAGAAGCACAGTATATCTGTTTCCTGTACATCAATTTTCCTGGTACTGGATGGCTTCATTCTTTCTAATCCAAGACCCACCAGGCCTAGAGAGTGATTAGAAACATTCATGCTTTAATATTAATACTTACAAAATCTCCCTGTTCTTATCTGAGCTTTGCATTTTTGTTTAGATGCTTAGCCAGAATGGAAGCTGCCCACACAATGCTTGTATAAAAATTATACTTGCTCAATAATATTCATATCTCCACCCACTTTCGAGTGGAACAGAACAAGCATTATGATATGCATGTACACATTTGCATAAAAATATACCATACAGAAATTCAGGTTTGCATGCCCAATTCCAAATGCACACCACCATAGAAATGCACACTTGAAAAAGCATGCAATCTCAATGTCCAGACGTTTTCCTCCCTAGAGAGTGGTTTTTTCCTAAAATGAAAGAATAATAATAGCCTTAATTTATGTAGTACATTTTTTTCCATTCTCCTCCCTTTACAAGAGATAAGAGTCGATTATTTTATGAGCAACTTAAAAAAGCATAAGTTTTTTCTTCCTTTATGTATAGATTAAGGCAAGGTGTCCCAGGAGACTAGTTCCTCATGCAAATTCGAGGGTGAAGTGAAATTTGTCAATATATTCTTCCTTTTATGACAGTCTTTCCTTTTCTTACAGCTACCCCAATTCTTTGCCAGCCAGCTGAGGGATCTCTATTGAAGAAATCTCTTGGCTACAGTTTCCCATCTCTTACTACAAAAGATTTCAATTCACAAAACACAGGCAGACACAATCCTATTGAGTCCTCACTATAGTCTTGTAATTTTGTAAACATATAGAGCAGATGTTATATTTATTTAACAAACATATTTTCCACTTCTAAGAGTTCTACTTTCTTTTTTATATTTACCTGCTGTATTTTTATTTCTTCCTAGTTTTCTTCTTCAGTTTTAATTTTTTAAGCTTTTAAAATTTTTTTCATTTTTAATTTTCATGGGCACATAGTAGATGTGTATATTTATGGGGTACATAAGATATTTTGATACAGGCATACAATGTGTAATAATCACATTACAGTAAATGAAGTATCCCTAATCTCAAGCATTTATTATTTCTTTGTGTTACAAACATTCCAATTATATTCTTTTAGTTATTTTTAAGTGTACAATAAATTACTGTTGACTATAGTCACCCTGTTGTGCTATCAAATTCTAGATCCTATTCATTCTATTTTTTTTAACCCATTAGCCATCCCCACTCCCATCTGGTTCCCAACTACCCTTCCCAGCCTCTGGTAACCACCATTTTATTATCTCCATGAATTCAATTGTTTTAATTTTTAGCTCCCACAAATAGATGAGAACATGCAAGGTTAATCTTTCTGTGCCTGGCTTATTTCTATTAACATAATATCCTCCAGTCCCATCCATATTGTCGCAAATGACAGGATCTCATTATTTTTATGGCTGAATAGTACTCCATTGTGTATAAGTGCCACATTTTCTGTGGTACATTTTCATTTCCATTTGTCTGCTGATGGACATTTAGGTTGCTTCCAAATTTTCCCTATTGTGAATAGTGCTGCAATAAACATGGGAGTGTGTAGATATCTCTTCAATATACTAATTTCCTTTCCTTGGGGTATATACTTAGCAAGGGGATTTCTGGATCATATGATAGTTCTAGTTTTAATTTTTTGAAGAACCTCCATACTGTTCTCCATAGTGGCTCTACCAACTTACATTCCCATGAACAGTGTACAAGAGTTCTGTTTTCTCCACATCCTCGCTAGCATTCATTATTATTGCCTGTCTTTTGGATAAAAGCCATTTTAATTGGGGTGAGATGATTTCTCTTTGTGGTTTTGATTAGTATGTCTCTGATAATCAATAATGTTGAGAGCACCTTTTCTTATACCTCTCTGCCATTTATACATCTTCTATTGAGAGATGTCTATTCACATCTTTTGCCTATTTTTTAATTGGACTATTAGATTTTTTTTTCTTGTAGAGTTGTTTGAATTCCTTATATATTCTGGTTATTAATCCCTTGTCATATAAGTAGTTTGCAAATATTTTCTCCTATTCTGTGGGTTGTCTCTTCACTTTGTTATTTGCTTTGCTGTGCAGAAGCTCTTCAATTTTATGTAATCCCATTTATCCCTTTTTACTTTGCTTGCTGGTGCTTGTGGGGTATTTTTCAACAAATCTCTGCCCAGATGAATGTCCTGGAGTGTTTTTTCAATATTTTCTTGTAGTAGTTTCATGTTTGAGGCATTAGATGTATGTCTTTAATCCACTTTGATTTGATTTTTGTATACAATGAAAAATAGGGGTCTAGTTTCATTCTTCTGCATATGGATATCTACTTTTGCCACCACCATTTATTGAAGAGGCTGCCTTTTCCCAAACGTATGTTCTTAGCATCTTTGTTGAAAATTAGTTCACTTTAGATGTACGGATTTATTTCTGGGTTCTCTATTCTGTTCCATGTGTTGGTTTTTATGCCAGTACCATGCTATTTTGGTTACTATAACTCTGTAGTATAATTTGAATTCTAGTAATATGATTCCTCCAGTTTTGTTGGTTTTTCTCAGGATGGTTTTTGCTATTCTGGGTCTTTGTGGTTCCATATAAATTTTAGGATTTTTTTTTCTATATCTGCGAAGAAGGTCATTGCTATTTTCATAGGGGTTGGATTAAATGTGTAGATTGCTTTGGGTAGTATGCACATTTCAACAATATTGACTACTTCAATTCATGAACATGGAATACCTTTCCATTTTTTGTGTACTTTTTAATTTCTTGCATCAGTACTTTTAGTTTTCATTGCAGAGCTTTCACTTAAGTCCATTCATTCCTAGTTATTTTATTTGTACCTACTGTAAACAGGATTATTTTCTTGATTTCTTTTTCAGATTGTTTGCTGTTGGCATATAGAAATGCTACTGATTATTCAATGCCATCCCCATCAAGCTGCCAATGACTTTCTTCACAGAATTGGAAAAAACTACTTTAAAGTTCATATGGAACCAAAAAAGAGACCGCATTGCCAAGTCAATCCTAAGCAAAAAGAACAAAGCTGGAGGTATCACGCTACCTGACTTCAAACCATACTACAAGGCTACAGTAACCAAAACAGCATGGTACTGGTACCAAAACAGAGATATAGACCTATGGAACAGAACAGAGCCCTCAGAAATAATGCCACATATCTACAACTATCTGATCTTTGACAAAACTGAGAAAAACAAGCAATGGGGAAAGGATTCCCTATTTAATAAATGGTGCTGGGAAAACTGCCTAGCCATATGTAGAAAGCTGAAACTGGATCCCTTCCTTACATCTAATAAAAAAATTAATTCAAGATGGATTAAAGACTTAAATGTTAGACCTAAAACCATAAAAACCCTAGAAGAAAACCTAGGCAATACCATTCAGGACATAGGCATGGGCAAGGACTTCATGTCTAAAACACCAAAAGCAATGGCAACAAAAGCCAAAATTAACAAATGGGATCTAATTAAACTAAAGAGCTTCTGCACAGCAAAAGAAATTACCATCAAAGTGAACAGGAAACCTACAGAATGGGAGAAAATTTTTGCAATCTACTCATCTGACAAAGGGCTAATATCCAGAATCTACAATGAACTCAAACAAATTTACAAGAAAAAAACAAACAACCCCATCAAAAAGTGGGTGAAGGATATGAACAGACACTTCTCAAAAGAAGACATTTATGCAGCCAAAAAACACATGAAAAAATGTTCATCATCACTGGCCATCAGAGAAATGCAAATCAAAACCACAATGAGATACCATCTCACACCAGTTAGAATGGCGATCATTAAAAAGTCAGGAAACAACAGGTGCTGGAGAGGATGTGGAGAAATAGGAACACTTTTACACTGCTGGCGGGACTGTAAACTAGTTCAACCCTTGTGGAAGTCAGTGTGGTGATTCCTCAGGGATCTAGAACTAGAAATACCATTTGACCCAGCCATCCCATTACTGGGTATATACCCAAAGGATTATAAATCATGCTGCTATAAAGACACATGCACACATATGTTTATGGCGGCACTATTCACAATAGCAAAGACTTGGAACCAACCTAAATGTCCAACAACGATAGTCTGGATTAAGAAAATGTGACACATATACACCATGGAATACTATGCAGCCATAAAAAAGGATGAGTTCATGTCCTTTGTAGGGACATGGATGAAGCTGGAAACCATCATTCTCAGCAAACTATCACAAGGACAAAAAAACCAAACACTGCATGTTCTCACTCATAGGTGGGAATTGAACAATGAGAACACTTGGACACAGGAAGGGGAACATCACACACCAGGGACTGTTGTGGGGTGGAGGGAGGAGGGAGAGATAGCATTGGGAGATATACCTAATGCTAAATGACGAGTTAATGGGTGCAGCACACCAACATGGCACATGTATACATATGTAACAATCCTGCCCGTTGTGCACATGTACCCTAAAACTTGAAGTATAATAATAATAAAATAAAATAAAGAAATGCTACTGATTATTGTATGTTGATTTTGTATCCTGTAACTTTACTGAATTTGTTTATCAGTTTTTTTTGGTAGAGTATTTAGGGTTTTCCAAATATAAGATCATAACCTCTGCAAACAGGGATAATTTGACTTCTTCTGTTCCAATTTGGATGCCTTTTATTTCTTTCTCTGGATTGATTGCTCTAGCTAAAACTTCTAGTAATATGTTGAACAACAATAGTGAATGGGGACATTCTTGTCTTGTTCCAGATCTTATATCAAAGGCTTTCAGTTCTTTTCCAATTCAGTATGATATTTTCTGTGGGTTTGTTGCCTATGGCTTTTATTGAGGTGGAGTATGTCCCTTCTATACCTAGTTTTTTGAGGGTTTTTATCATGAAGAGATGTTGGATTTTATCAAATGCTTTTTCAGCATCAATCAAAATGATCATATGGTTTTTACCTATTTTTCTGTTTGTGTATGTTGAACCATCCTTGCATCCCCAGGATAAATCCTACTTGGTCATAATGAATGATCTTTTTAATGTGTTGTTGAATTTGTTTGCTAGTATTTGATTGTGGATTTTTGCAGCAAAGTTCATCAGGGATATTGGGTTGTGGTTTTCCTTTTTTTAAAATGTGTCTTTGTCTGCTTTGGTACCAGGGTAATACCGGCCTCATAGAATGAGTTTTAAAGTATTCCCTCCTCCTCAATTTTTCAGAGTATTTTAAGTAGAATTGGTATTTGTTTTTCTTTAAATGTTTGGTAGAATTCAGAAGTGAAACCATCAGGCCCTGGGCTTTTCTTTGCTGGGAGACTTTTTCATTACTTATTATTGATCTATTCAGGTTTTGGCTCTCCTCATGGTTCAATCTGGGTAGGCTGTTTGTGTCTAGGACTTTATCCATTTCTTTTATGTTTTTAAAATTTATTGGCATGTAGTTGCTCATAGTAGTCTGTAATGATCCTGTAATGATCCTATGAATTTCTATGTTAATGTCTCCTTTTTCGTCTCTGATTGAAGTCTTCTCTTTTTTTTCTTAGTCTGCCTAAAGATTTGTCAATTTTGTCTAACTTTTCAAAAAACTAACTTTTCATTTTGTTGATCTTTTGCATTGCTTTTAAATTTCAGTTTCCTTTATTTCTGTGCTGATCCTTTGCTATTTCTTTTTTTCTACTAATTTTGGGTTTTTCTACTAATTTGGGGTTTGGTTTCTAATAATTTTGGGTTTGTTGTTGCTTTTCTTGTTCTTTAAGATGAATCATTAGGTTGTTTGTGTAAAGTTTCCCTACTTTTTTGAGGTAGGCACTTAAACTTTCCTCTTAGTACTGCTTTCACTGTATCCCATAAGTTTGGGTACATTGTGTTTTTATTTTTGTTTGTTTCAAAAATCTTTTAAGTTCCTATTTATTATCTTCATTGATCCACTGGTCATTCAGGAGCATATTGTTCAAATTTCATGTGTTTGTATGGTTTCAAACGTTTATCTTGTTATTGTTAGTTTTATTCCACTGTGATCAGAGAAGATACTTCATGTATATATTTTTTAAATTTTTAACTTGCTTTGTGGCTTCAAGTATGATCTATCCTTGACAATAATCCATATTTTGAGAAAAACTGTGTATTCTGCTGCTGTTGAATGAAATGTTTTGTGCATATCTATTACGTCCATTTGGTCTATAGTGCAGATTAAATCTGTTGTTTCTTTGTTGATTTTCTGCCTGGAAGATCTGTCCAATTCTAAAAATGGGGTGGTTAAGTCTACAGCTATTATTGTATTGGAGACGATCTCTCTCTTTAGCTCTAGTAATATTTCCTTTATATATCTCAGTGCTCCAGTGTTGGGTGCATATATATTTACAATTGTTATATCCTCTTTCTGAATTGACTTCTTTATCATTATATAATGACCTTGTCTCTTCTTATAGTTTTTGTCTTGAAATCTATTTTGTCTGATATAAAGTACAGCTACTCCTTCTCTTTTTCAGTTTCCATTGGCATGGAATATCTTTTTCTATCCCTCTGTTTTCAGTCTCTCTGTGTCTTTATAGGTGAACCATCTTTCTTGTACACAACAGATCCTTGGGTATAGTTTTTTTTAATCCATTCAACCACTCTGTCTTTTGATTGTAGTGTTTAGTCTATTTACATTCAATGTTATTATTTATAGATAAGAAATTACCACTGCCATTGTTTTCTAGTTGTTTTGTGGTCTTCTCTTTCTTCTTTCTTTCCTTCCTGTCTTCCTTTTTTTCAGGATGATTTATCTGATGGTATGTTTTAATTTCTTGCTTTTTGTATTTTGTGTATCTGTTGTAGGGTTTTTTGATTTGAGTATATTATGAGGCTTGCAAATACCATCTTATAACAAATTATTTTAAACTGATGACAATTTAACAATGATTGCAAAACCAAACTAACAACCAAGCAAAGAGAAAACTAATAAAAACTCTTCACTTTAACTTCACGTCCCTTGGTTTTTAACTTTCTGTTGTTTCTATTTATATCTTCTTATAGCATCCCTTGAAAAGTTTTTGTAGTTACTATTTTTGGTTGGCGCATCTTTTAGTTTTTCTACTCAATATATGAGTAACTTACACATCCCAATTACAATGTTAAGATGTTATGTGTTTGTCTGTGTACTATAACCCGTAAGTTTTGTATCTTCAGAGTTTTTCTTATTGCTTGTTAATATCCTTTGCTTTCAGATTGAAGAACTCCCTTTAGCACTTCTTGTAAGACAAGTCTGGTGTTGATGAAATCTCTCAGCTTTTGTTTGTCTGAGAAAGTCTTTTATTCCTCCTTCATGTATGAAGAATATTTTTCCTGGATATACTATTCAAGGGTAAAAGATTTTTTCCTTCAGCACTTTAAATATGTCATGCTACTCTGTCCTGGCCTATAAGGTCTCCACTGAGAAGTCTGCTGCCAGGCATATTGAAACTCCATTGAATGTTATTTGTTTCTTTTCTCTTGCTGCTTTCAGGATCCTTTCTTTACATTTGGCCTTTGGGAGTTTGGTTATTAATTGTCTTGAGGTAGACTTATTTGAATTGAATCTGCTTGGTGTTCTATCACTTTTTTGTACTTGAATATTGATCTCTTTATCTAGTTTTGGAAATTTCTCTTTTATTATACCTTCAAATAAACTTCCTATTTCAATCTCTCTTCATCCTCTTTAAGACCAATAACCATTAGATTTCCCTTCTGAGGCTATTTTCTAGATTTTGCAGGTGTGCTTCATTGTTTTTTCTTTTGTCTCCCCGATTGTGCATTTTCAAATAGACTGTCTTCAAGCTCGGTAATTCTTTCTTCCGCTTGATCAATTCTGCTGTTGAGAGAATCTAATGCATTCTTTGGTATGTCAGCTGAATTTTTCTGCTCCAGAATTTTTGCTTGATTTTTAAAAATTATTTGTCTTTTTGTTAAATTTATCTGATAGAATTCTGAATACCTTCTCTGTATTATCTTGAATTTCAAAGAGTTTCCTCAAAACAGCTATTTGGAATTCTCTGTCTGAAAGGTTACATATCTCTGTCTCTCCAGGATGCTCACTGGTATCTTATTTAGCTCATTTGGTCAGGTCACATTTTCCTGGATAGTCTTGATGCTTGTGGATACTCATCCATGTCCAGGAATTTAAGTTAGGTATTTATTGTAGTTTTCTCAGTCTAGACTTATTTGTACCCATTCTTCTTGGGAGGGATTTCCAAGTATTCAATGGAAATTGAGTACTATAATTTAAGACTTTGGTTACTGCAGCCATATCTGCATTAGGGGGCACCCCAAGCCCAGGAACACTGAGACTTCTAGAGACTTATAGAGGTCCAGCCTTGGTGGACCTGAGAGAGAACTGGGTGAGATCTGAGAAAATTTCATGGATGATCAGGCATAGAATTTTGTTGTCTTCTTTTACTTTCCACTAACAAACATAGTCTTTCACTCTGTGCTGAGCTGCCTGGAGATGGGGAGCACTCCCTGGAGAGCACAAACACTCCTGTGGCCACCTCCACTGAAACTGCACTTGGTCAGATCTGAAGCCAGCACAGCACTGGATCTTGCCCAAGGCCTGTGGTGACCACCGCTTGACTACTGATGATGTTCACTCAAGGCCCAAGTGTTCTTAAGTCAGAAGGTGCTGAATCCAGACAGGCTTGTGTACTTCCCTTCAGGGTGGTAAGCTCCCACTTGTCCCAGGATGGGTCCAGAAATGCTGTCCGGGAACCACAGCCTGGAGTCAGAATCCTTAGGAATCTGCTTGGTACTATTCTACTGCAGCTGAGCTGGCATGCAAGCCGCAAGACAAAGTCCTTCCCATTCTTTTCTCTCCTTTCCTCAAGCAGAAGTAGTCTCCCCTGTGGGTACCACTGCCCCAGGCCCATGTTGTGTACTGTGTGGCTATTGCCAATATTCACTCAGGGCCCAAGGGCTCTCAGTCAGCTTGTGAATGCTGCTAGGCCTGAGTCTCTCCTTTCAGGGCAGTGGGCTCCCCTCTGGCCCAGGGCAGGTCCAGAAATGTCATATAAGAGCCACAGCCTGGAATCCGGGACATTAAGAGCCTGCTTTGTGCTGTACTCCACTGTAACCGAGCTGGTGCCCAAGCTGCACAACAAAATCTCCTTTATTCTTCCCTCTCCTTTCTTAAGCAGGAGTCTCTCCTCGTGGCCAGCTTTGCTCAGGATATGCTGGGCCATGCCAGAAGCCAGCATGTCTCTGAGTCTCACAAGGCACGTGGCAAGTACTGCGTAGTTACCACTGATGTTTATTCAAGGCCCATGGGCTCTTTAGCCAGCAGGTGATGAATCTTGCCTGGATGATGTCCTTCCCTTCAAGATAGTGGGTTCCCTTCTGGTGCAGGGTGTATCTAGAAAGACGGGGAAGATAGTGCCTGGACTGGGAGCCTCAGGAGTTTGCCTAAGACTTTATTTGACTGTGGCTGAGATGTTATTTCTGAATTGAAAGATGAAGTCCCCTTTACTCTCCCATCTCCTCTCCTGAAGTGAAAGGAAGGAGTCTCTCTCAGAACTGTGGGCTTCACTGCCTTGGGTTGGGTGAGGAGTGGTGCAAGCAGTTCCTTGGCTGGTGTCCCACTAGGTCATATACACCCCAAGTCCAATGGCTGGGAACCCAGCAAAGGGCTAAGATTTGCCCAGGAATTACAGTCTTTGTGGCCTAGACCATCTTTCAAGTTTATTTAGGACCCAAGAGCACTTTAGTCTGCAGTGGTGGGGCTAGTCAGAACTTGGGTTCCACAAGCTGGAATGGATAATTCCCCTCTGACTAGGGATGCTCTAAGTGCTCCCTCATAGGCTCTTGCTGACTTCTCCCCTGTGCTGCTTTCCACTATGATGGGGCAGCACTTAGTTGCAATGCAAAGTCCAACAATCACTGCATTCTTCCTCTCCCAAACACACAAATTCTCTCTCCACGCCACATTGCATTGCCAAGGAATGGGGCAGGGTTGGTGTAGGCAATTCAAGGCTGTCTTTCCTACCTTCTCTTTCCTAGATATGATGTTAAAACCAGGTACTGTGATTGCTCACCTAAATTTTGGTTGTTATAAAGGTGGTTTCTTATGTGGACAGTTGTTCAATATGGTGTTCCTGAGGTGGGGGAGTACAATCGCTGGAGGGTTCCATTCATCCACCTTGTTCCATTTCTCTCCCTATTTCTTCAAGCTTTTAGAAAATATCTGTTAGGATGTATTAATTTCATAAATTAGCTTTTGAAAGTTGATTTTGTTAGACGCATTACTCAGTTTTAGATTTCCTTATGTATTTTTGAATTCTGGTTTTCAGATGCCCATCCTCCCTACTTCTGCCTTGCCCCGACCTTGGCTTTTGACAGTAATCCTAGATCCAGTCTCCACTTTCGCACAAAACTTTTAGTCCTCTACCAAACAGAAACTGAGACTCTGCATCAGACCATAGTAGTTCCTACATCTCAATCCTGTACACTTCTTAGGTTTCTATTCCATTTGAGGGCCACTGAAATGTTCTATCTTGCTTTGGAACTTGGCCCTGTCTTTTAGATTTTTTAGTCTTACACTTATTTCCCATTGTTATGTATTCTAAACTTATGGGGTCATATTGACCGGAAGTTTGTGGTATCCTCATTTTATTTATTTATTTTTATTTATTTTTGTATTTCCTCAGAGACCTTTGTTCTGAATCTCATTTTACAGATAGAAATGAACTGAGAAAGGTTCATTAGCCTGCTCCAAGTTGCAAACCTAATCGATGGTACAGTCTGGGCTACCATTTAAGTCTTTCACTTGGCTCTGATGATCAAAATTTATCTCATTTTACAGAGAGCTGCTCTCAGTGAACTGCTGATCAGCTGTGATAAAGCAAGAAAGTAAATCACGTAGAGTCAGAGAACCTGAACTCAAGTTCTCACTCTTCCAATTACTAGTTTCTCTCGGCCTCAGTTTGCAATATTGTATAACAGCAATACAGTCATGCATCACCCAACAACAGAGATATGTTCTGAGAAATGCATCATTAGGCAATTCCACCACTATGCAAAACAAACATCAAAGAGTGTGCTTACACAAATCTAGATGGTATATATATTTTTTTATATATATATATATATATATATATATATTCATATGGAAAACCAAATGCCCCAGTACCGTTAGTAATATCAATCATTTCCCCTACTTGATCTGCAATGCCAATATCAAGTACCAGATATCAGGTTTCTAGATATGCTCTATTTTAACATTATGACCCAAACATTGTTATGTGACAAATGACTACATTACCAATTATCTTACACAGTGGTCATAAAATTAATACATGTGAGAACTTTTTTAAAAAAAATGCAAAGCACTATATAAATGTGAAAGTTTAAACAGCTAAAAGATTTGTCTTTTCAAAGATATATAAATAATATGTGTTTATTTCTGAGAAATAATAAAATACAGATAGGCATGAAGGAAAGATTGTTTGCAATGTAATTTAGCAGTGTATTCTTCTAGATTTATTTCAATATATATATTTAAATTAGCAACTGAATCGAGCGCACTTGTCAAAATTTTATCTATATCCATCTATACAGTAATAAATCATGAAACTGGCTCCTCAAGAAGTTTTGGGGAAGGGTTTTGACACAAAATCAGGTAAAGTAACATTAGGTTATTTGCCAAATATAGTATGAATTGTCTTACCTTGATTTGTCACAGTCTTTGTGTTCAGGTCTCAAGGACAAAGCTTCCATTTAGATGAAGCCTTTCAACAAACTATTTGTGGATTAATCTTCTGTACTTCATGGTTGCAAGCTAGAGAATCCTCTTTAGCTATTTGGAGCAGAAGTGAATCATTCTAGGTATTAATTAGCTCACGGAATCTTTTGGAGTGCTAGAGAATCAAGCTCAGATGTTTCATAACCAGAAACAAGGCATCCAGCGTTAAAGCCAACAGAAGAAATATCCACACACACTACCTGACTATTCTAGAAGAACTGCATATTGATTTCACACATGAGTACCAGTACCTACACCTATATTTAAGAGATTTCACTAAAACTGTCCCTAAAGAACCAGATATCTCTATCACCATGCTTGCCACATGTGGCTACTGCCTTCTCTGTTCCCTTCTGCTTCTAAATTTGCTCAGTAGAACCAAATTCCAAATAGAAATGTAGCTTCAAGGAAATCTAGAAATAAAGTTCTGTTTTGTTTTGTTTTAATTTTTCAGCCTCTGTGGTAGGAAGGTGAGATATAATGGAGCCAGAATGGGTAATCAGTAAACCAGTTTGCAGTATCTGGTAAGTACCGTAAGTAGGTACAGGTAGGCACTATAATTTCCCCCATTTTACAGATAAGGAAACTGAGCCTTAGAAAGATTATGTTATTTGGTCAATAATAAAGGTATATAGAAGGAAGCCAGGTTTTCAACCCAGGTATTCTGATCAACATTCACATTTTAACTACTATAATATTTAATAATTACTTCATTACATGACTTCTCCTTAGAAGAATATGAGTGTCTGAAGAACGATAATTCTTTCTGATTCAGTAAGTATTTTTCAGTATCAAATTCTGGGGGCTTCGTACATTCAAAACTTCATTTAATCATTCAAGACTTTTAATTAAATACCTTCTATGTGCCAGTACTCTTCTAGGGACCTAGGAATATGGTGGTGAATAAAACGCGCATAGTTCCTGATATCATGGAGGTCAGCATTTAGTGTTAGAGTTATCAGGTGAAAAAGTATGTATTAATTAAACAAGACTAAAAAGATATATGAAAATAAGACAGCATTTAAATGGGAGATTTAAGCTAGCAGGTGCAGGCAAAGAAAGATTTCCTAGGGAAGCTGTTTGAGTTATAGAGACCTGTAAGATGAGTAAGTAACAGCTAGCCTAAGGGACAGGTTCTGGGAAGACAGTATTGTAGGCACATGGAATAAATAGAGTATGAGATGTCCTGGAGGTTGAAAGGAGGTCAGGGAATTGAAAGAAGTCAAGTGAGGCTAATCATAGACAGTAAGTAAAAACTGACCCTGCAATAAGGCTGAAGAGGTAGACACTCAACCAACGTTCATTGAATAAAGGTGTGCAATCTCTAGTAGATGGTAGCTGTGATGCCTTCTAAACTTCCTGCTTCCACTGAGATTCTATGATTCCAAAAGAGGCAGTATATCTTTGTATATTTAGAAAAGAAAAGGCGAGGCCAGGGTGGTAAACTGTCCTAAAATCATCAAAATATATTGATAGTCTACATTAACACTTTAGAACGAATCACTTTTGTGGATGCTATGGATTCTGCAAGGAGAAAATTAGAATGGACCCATTTGTCTAACACCTAAAAGTAAAATGGGAAAGACTAAACAGAATAATTTAGAATAATTAAAATTAAGTAGATTAGTTTTTTCTCTTCTTCTTTATATGACCTTTGAGATGTTTTGTCTTTATGAATAAACAAAGAGCTTTAGAACTTTGCCTAAAGCTCCTTCTCAAAACTATAAACGCGCAGAATGCTTACATCAAGAATACTATAATTTATTTTTAATATATTTTTAATCAAATAGAAAAAATCAAACTGCCCTATTTCTGTCAAAAGAAAAACGTGAATATATTCCATCTATATTCAGTAGGCAGAATCCTCAAAATTACTCAACTAATATCAAATACAAGTTTTCAAATCTTTCAAAGATTTACATTATGTATTCCAAAGTAACAGCTAAAATCATATATCAACTTACACATATATCTTTTAAGTCTACCAATAAAATGTGTGACCATTGAAACACATTTAGTGACGAGCAGGAACTACATTCAATGAAGAAAATTAAGTAGCAGTCCAGCCTCACTAGACTACATGAGAATAGATCCAATATCCCATGATTCACAACTGTTTTTAAATACATGGTTTATTTCTCTATTATTTCAAGTTTGTTTTTTTACACATGTATCTGAACTTCAAACAATGTCTGACATTCATGAAATAGCTTTAACATTACTTTTCTTTATCTCATTGCCTTCTCTCCCAGGTCAATGGGCAAAGCTTAAGGCTTCCAGCATAAGGCTAATCCCTTTATCTGTCCTCTGAATCTCATTGTCGGCTGCTTTTTCAGGGACCTCACTTAATTATTGCTCTCCTCTCAGCATCTACAACCTTTTCCTCTCAACTAAATCTTTACTCTCATCATATAACCATGCTAAAATCTCTGTGCTGGCAAAAACAATCAAAGACAAATAATAAAATAACCCCTCAAGTATTCTCTCCTCATCTGTAATTCTTGTCTTCTCTTTTATTTACATTCAATATTTTTGAGGAGTCATTGGTATCTACCAGCTCTTCTTTCTCACCTCTCACTCACCTCCACTGCAATCTGGCTTTTACCCTTATGTTCCAATGAAATTACTCCTGAAACTGTCACAGTGACCTTTTAGTTGCCACAGGCAGTGGGCACATTTCAAGTTGGGTTGATCCCTCAGGAGCATTTGATATTATTAACCAGAAATTTCCTGGAGCATATAGAACTGTAAGGAACAATAAGCCATGTTCCCAGAATCACCACATGGAAGGGCACCCAATTAACACTCAAATGAACTATTCTTTATGCACAAAATAAACCTGCATTGTGTTAGACCAATGGGATTTATAAAATTGTTCTAGCACATAGCATTACTTACCTTGACAAACACATGAGTCTTATTAGGTCATTCTTAATCTGTCTCCCTGATTACCCACCATTCCCCTGTTGTGAACTCTATGCCCTAGCTACACAAACCACTGTGTGTGTATATGCATGTGTGTGTGTTTGTCCATGCTATTCTTAATTCCTTTCTTCCTATTATTTGTTGACACATTCTTTTAGTCTCACTTATAGCCTTTGAGAAAGCTTCCCTGTTTCTGACAAGCATATTTACTCCATTTCACCTCATATATCTCTGTATTGTAGCACTCATGCTATTGTATCATAATTGTTTTCTGTCCCTTAAGAACGGATTCTTAGGTTTTTGGAATATGTAAATTATAAGAATTCTAGGCACGCTTTATCAAAACAAGGTTGAAATGATAAACACTGGGCCCTTACATGAAGTTTTATAAGAACATCAGGTTCTGACAAAGAAGAACGAATTTGTGGTTTTATATTTTGTTTCCCTTTAGTTAAATCCTAGTTATCAAAGATTTATAATTTCTTAAAAATAAAATCTTGCCTACTTTTGGGCAACAAATACATGAACCAAATATCCTTTGTATCTAATTTCCTTAGAGGTGATTTTCTATGCATAACAGAATTATCTCTTGCAAATTATATTTGCATATGATCAGTCACATTTTTTGTATTTCAAATGTATTAATATTTCAATTAGCTAAAAGCAATAGGAAAAAGATTTATCTAGTCTGCTGTGGAAGTGCTAATATAATTTTAAAAAACAACTAAGAGCACTAATTTTGTTGCCAGTTTCATATCCTTGTAATTACCTCTTAAATAGGCTGCACTTTTCTCATGGTAATCACTGCTGTTTTCAAATGGCTTGCAAAGAAGAAAAGCATTTAAGCTAACTCCTAGAACAGATGAAACTATTTATTTTGACATTTGTCGGCTTTGGACCATGTCCTTTCCAATTCTGAAAAGACAACCTGGGAACTTATGTGTTTAGAACAAATAATTTTAATAACTTTGGAGGTGATTTAAAATGGAGCCAATTTTAGGTGTCAGATAAAATGATCCTAATTCATCTTATATCAAAGATACTGGGCAGTGACATTGGTTGGGGTGTGGTCAAATTGTTACTATGCCAATCACTCAGTAAAGGAGTCTGAATCGTCAGTGGACAAGATCTATAGATCTGAGAAATAACTCTTTTCTTTTCAGCCCTCTCTATGATAGACACTCAAGGATGAGAGAAAATGTAGGGTCATTCTTTTAGGCATGGTCATATCAATTCAAAGGACGACAAAACAGTTTAGGAAGTGGATTCTAATGCAAGAGATAGTTTAGAGGAAGAATGGAAAGTGATGTTAGTATAGTTTATGAGGTAGTGGTTTCAGTTGTTAAATATAGATAAAGAGAACAGAAGAATATAAAGATTCTAAACTGTATCAGAAAGAATCACGGAACTTTAAAAGCATAAAGGACTTTAGAGATACATCATTTTCGTTCAATCCTTTCATTTTAAAGAGGAGGAAACTGACCTTTAAAAAGGTTAAATCACTTGACCCAGGTTGCACAGAGTTAGTGAAAATAGTGTCTGTGGGTTCCTATGGTGGGGATCGGGAAGAACATGTAAGGGAAGAAAGGAAGTGGGTCTCTTTTCATTCTGATCCAGAAACGCAAATCCTTTAAAAGGTAGGCAGACCTTTTTTAAAAAACAGCTGGCATCACCTGCGGAGCTGAGCCAAATGCTGTGGTTGGTACCCAGCCTGAGCCTAAAAAAAATGCTCTTTGTAAAATTTCTCTTTGTGCATGGATAACCTTCACAAAATTAGTTCATGCTTGCTTTTAAATTACTTTGCACCTGTCCTAATCACTCCTGAAGGTGGCAATGTCCTAAGAATTACATAGGGTTTGTAAAATTGGGCTACTGGCATTATTTTTAGGAGCACTCTGCCTTACTTAACTTGGAGAACATTTTTTTTTCTTACTAATTTGGATGCCACATGCTTTATAACTCAACTTTAATTTTCCTCCAAAGATATCCAATTTATTATCCTTTTCTTTAGTGTATATTTGCTTCAAGAGACAGTCTCCACAATGCTGATTGGGATATCATATGAATTCCATTAATTCATTTTGAAGTCCTTGGTTTTAACTTATAGGATTTCTACATTTTGACTCACTTTTCTTATATATTTTCTTGATAGTTACCCCCCTGCCTAAACTTAGCCACCTCCCTAAATGCATGTATACATTCTCTGTCTCCCTCTCTCTCTCTCTCTCTCTCACACACACACACACACACACTCTCTCTCTCTCTCCTCCCCCTCCCCACCACCACACACATAAAATCATAAAAGCTGTTTTCCCAAATGGAGAGGTATGAAGCATGTGAGAGGTCCGGAGAAGACCAGGAGTCATAAATGTGCACAAGCCAACTTAAAATATGTTATAAAGGCATCAGTGAGAATGTCAGAGTAGGAGACTCCAACAGCCTTACTCTCCACTGAAAAGCAAAAAACAAAACAAAACAAAACAAACAAACAAACAAAATACTGGCAAAACTGTCAGAAACAAACTTACTGAAATTCTGGAAAATTGGATGTCTGTGAAATTCTGGGATGTCATTAGATCATGGGGCAGATTTCCCCTTTGGTGGTGTTTTTGTGAGTTATCAAAGATCTGGTTGTTTGAAATGTGTAGCACCTCCCCCTTCTCTCTCTTCCTCCTGCTCTGGCCCTGTAAGACGTGCCTGCTTCCCCTTCACCTACTGCCAGTCAAAGGTTTGCAGCAACCAAGAGAATTCTTAATCAAGAGAAAGGGCCACTGAAACCCAGTGGAAGAGGTTTATAGTATTTTAATTTATTTGTGTCCATCCCCGCCATTCCTGGCTTAATGGTGGTCCTGAAGAAAGCACCTTGTTCTACCAGTGTGGGTCCTGGTACCAGAGGGAGCAGAACAGATTTTGTTCTGAAAAAACTGTGGTTGCCTGTTTTGACCTATCAGGTGGCTTCCTGAAGGACTAACACAGGGGACTTGCCTTTAGTTTGCCTAACTCAGAACTCTCCCAGGGCACAAATGTGGCTGCACAGACAGCATCTATATAAATACTTAATAGCAAATCAACCAGCCACTGCCACCCTCATGAGACAAAGAATATTAGGTGGGGTAAACAATAAACAAAATAAAAAACTTGAGAAGAAGGCTGGGAAGTGAGATGCTTGGGGAATAAGGGCTTTGAGAAGCTTCCACATATTCCCAGGTATCTAGAAGGTCACACACATGTGCAGAACAGGCCACATGATCAAATGATCTTGAGAAGATCCTAAAGTCTCACCTTTGGGTGAACTTCAGACTCTGTGAAAGCAGGAAATGAAGTTGAAGGCAGAGTTGTAAACTGCTTAGCTGAGTGTTAAAGGCCTGCCCCAACATACACACAGAGCCCAGTTGCAAAGACTGAGAGAGTTTTTGTTTTATCCAGGCATTTAAGGAAATCTTTGTCAAATCACTAGCTGACCATTGAGTTAGTAGAACAGAGATTTCAGTGACCACAGAGGATAAAAAATACTGTCAGTAAAAAATTAGAAAAGTCACTAAACATACAAGTACAACCCAAAACAAGTAACAATAACAAAAACTTGGGGAGAAGGAGAATCAGATTTCCAGTTACTACATTATAATATTTAAAATGCTCAGTTTTAAACAAAAAGATATTAGACTTCCAAAAAAAAAATAAAGTATGGCCCATTTACAGGGAAAAAAGAAATGAATATGAACTGTCCCTGAGGAATCCTAGACACTAGATTTACTAGACAAAGAGCTTAAATCAACTGTCTTAAATATGTTTAAAGCCATAGACAAAGAACCAAAGGAATATATGAAACCAATGTCTCACCAAATAAAGAAGGCAGAAATGATATAAAGGAAACAAATTCTGGAGCTGAAATGTACAAGTATAATACTGAAATAAAAAAATTACTAGAAGGTTTCTACAGCACTTTTGAGCAGGTAGAAAAAAAGAATAGAGAACATATAGATAAATCAATTGAAATTATCCATTCTAAAGAACAGAAACAAAACAAATGAAGATAAATGAACAGAACCGCAGCAACCTTTTGGATATCATTAAGCATATCTACCTGTCTACCTATCGGAATCCCAGAAAGAGAGGAGACAGAATAACGGACAAAAGAATGCTTGACCAAATAATGGCTCACAGTATTTCTATATTGTGGCTCACTTTTCTTATATATTCTTCTTGATAGTTACCCCCTACCTGAACAAATTAAGTCTTCCTTTAAAAAAGAAAAAAAAAAACGAAATAAAAAAACTAGCTATTCCCCAAATGCAAATTTAATAAAAGAAATAAATCTACTTATTCAAGAAACCCAAC
Source organism: Pongo abelii (assembly GCF_028885655.2). Taxonomy (NCBI): domain Eukaryota; kingdom Metazoa; phylum Chordata; class Mammalia; order Primates; family Hominidae; genus Pongo; species Pongo abelii. The sequence goes on from NC_071995.2 coordinate 97,914,784, forward strand.
AAATACCAAGTAAGATAAACTCAAACAGATCAAAACTGACATATTATAATCAAACCATCAAAAACCAAAGCAAGAATCTTTAAAGAAGCAAGAGAGAAGTAACTTATCAGGTACAAGGGATCATCAATAAGAAAAACAGCTTATTTAAACTATAGAAGACTTAAGACAGTGAAATGACTCATTTAAATTGCTGAAAGAGAAAAACTGTAAATTAAGACCTATATTAAGCAAAGCTATCCTTTAAAGATGAAGGAAAAATTTAGACATTCACAAATAAACAAAAGGTGAAGGAGTTTTTCACTAACAGACTGGTACTGTAAGAAATGTTAAAGGGAGTTCTTCACATTGAAACAAAAACACACTAGACAACAACTTGCAGCTACATGAAGAAATAAAAATCACCAGTAAAGGTAACTACATAGGTAAATGTAACAAACAGTATTATTGTAATTTCAGTTTGTAACTCCTCTTCTTTTTCCTATGTCATTTAGAAGACAAATGCATAAAACAATAATTATAAATTTATGCTAATGGGGACACAATGTGAAAACATGGAATTTGTGACAATAACAACACAAGGGAGAGATCTATATTAAAGCAGAGTTTTATATACTATTGAAGCTAAGTGGGTATTAATTCAAACTAGATTACTTATAAATGTAAGATACTAACTGTAATTCCAAAAGTAACCTAAAAGAACAAGTGAGAAATGTTCAGAAAAGTAAATGAGAAGGGAACAAAAAGAGATTACAAAAGGAAATTAAATTAATAACAAAAATGTAATTAATATAAGAAAACAATAATGGAGGAATTAAGGAACAAAAAGGTTATAAAACATCAGAAAACAAATAGCAAAACGACATAAGTAAGTTCTTTGTCAGTAGCTACTTTAAGTGTAAATGAATTATACTATCCAATTAAAAGGCAGAGATTAGAAAATGATCCAAATATATACTGTCTACACGAGACTCATTTTAGATCCAAAGACAAAAATAGGTTGAAAGTTAAAGGCTAGAAAAAGATATTTCATGCAAAGAGTGAAAAAAGAAAAAGCTGGAGTGGCCATACTAATATCATACAAAATGTATTAAGTCAAAAGTTGTTATAAAAGAAAAAGGGAGGCATTATATATTAATAAAAGGGTCAATCCATCAGGAAGATGTGACAATTAAAAACATACATGCACCTAACAACTGAGTCCCAAAATATATAAAGCAAATTTGACAGAAATGAAGGCAGAATAAACAGCTCTACAGTAATCATAGGAGATTTCAATACCCTATTTTCAATAATGGATAAAATAACTATACAGAAGATCAATAAGAAAATAAATGACTTCAATGATATTGTAAGCCAACTAGACCTAATAGACAAATACAGAACGTTCTCTGGAGCTAGATATGGATGATGGATATACAACATTGTGAATATACTAAATGCCAATGAATTGTATAATTTAAAATGTTTAAAATGGTACATTTTATGTTATGTATATTTTATCACAATAAAAAACATTTACCTATTGATATGGTTTGGATCTGTGTCCCCACGGAAATCTCTGTCAAACTGTAATCCTCAATGTTGGAGGTGGGGCCTGGTGGGATGTCATTTGATCATGGCACAGATCTCCCCTTTGGTGCTGTTCTCATGATAGTGAGTGAGTTATCCCAAGATCTGGTTGTTTAAAATGTGTAGCACCTCCCCCTTCTCTCTCTTCCTCCTGCTCTGGCCCTGTAAGATGTGCCTGCGTCCCCTTCACCTACTGCCATGGTTGTAACTTTCCTGAGGCCTCTCCAGCTATGCTTCCTGTATAGCCTGTAGAACCATGAGACAATTAAACCTCTTTTCTTTGTAAATTATACAGGCTCAGGTATTTTTTTATAGCTGTGCAAGAGTGGAGTAATACAGCTATGGACACTCACAAGGAAACAATGCATTATTAGAAGGGATTAAAAACTATGATGAAAAAAGAGCACCAAATTATTTAACTTAATAAATTCATCACTTCTACAAACACAAGACAACTGTAGACATCCCAGTTCTGAGGCAGGAGGGTATAAGACAAAAGAAGCTGCTAAAAATTAGTAGTCCAAGAAATCATCATTCTCAGTAAACTATCGCAAGGACAAAAAACCAAACACTGCATGTTCTCACTCATAGATGGGAATTGAACAATGAGAACACATGGACACAGGAAGGGGAACATCATACTCTGGGGACTGTTGTGGGGATGGGGGAGGGGGGAGGGATAGCATTAGGAGATATACCTAATGCTAAATGGCGAGTTAATGGGTGCACACCAGCATGGCACATGTATACATATGTAACTAACCTGCACATTGTGCACATGTACCCTAAAACTTAAAGTATAATAATAACTAAAAAAAAAAAAAAGCTAAAAAGTGGAAAACCATGAAAAAGTTTTCTGTGTGAGAAAGAAATGAGATTGGGGTACAAAGGTACTGCTTTTTAAATGAAGAATTCTAAAATGATTTAAAGCTTTAAACTGTATGAATGCCTAACTTGTTTTAACATCAACTGATGTTTAATATTAATGCAGACATCAATTAATTAAACACTCCAACCCCTCAAATGTAATGTAGGAAAAACCATACTCACTTCTTAGGCTCAGTATTTTCAAAATGATTGGGTCACATCCACGTCTTTCTGAATGCATTCAGCTACGGTCACTTAGTTCTGCATTGGTTTTGTGTCTGTCTTAACAGCAATCACTCCAAACCTAATAGTCTCAGTCACAGCTCTCAAGTATTTTTCTCTTTTCCCAAATCATTCTCATTTTATTTTGAGAACTATCTCCCTTATAGTAATCTAGGTTTATGAGTCATTTTCAAAATCAAAAGTGCTTTATCATTCCACTTTTTGAAAATCTCTAGAATGTAAGTATTCTGGAAAAAATCTTGGTATTTTCTGCCTTGTGAGTCTGCTGAGGGGCAGCCAGTAAAGTCAGTGCTGCTGAATTAAAATAGGCAACACAACAAGACAAGGGACATTGGTCATGCGAGTCTTATTTCCTGAGGCACAATACTTTGAAATGAGTCTTATAGGTTTTACGATGATCAACTCTCAGAGGCCAAGGCCCACTAAACGAACTATATACTAAAAAATGAGCCATTGTAAATGAATATTTTCTTGTAATTTTAAATTAAACTTTTTGGGGGTGGTCTTTTATAATTTTTAATTTTGGTGGTAATCCTGGAGTTTATTTGCACTATTTTTAGTTTTTAACTTTTTTTTATTTTTGAGAGTTATGGGAATGTTAGTGTTTCAACCTGTGATGGTAGAAAACACATTTTAAAATCAGACAGACCTGGGTTTGAATTACAAAGAACTTCTAAGTCATGTAAGCATAGATAAATTAGTGTCTTTTCTTACCTTCGGTTTTCTTCTCTATAAAATGATAATGTCCAGTTTTCCTTGTTGTCATGAGGATTAGAAATAATACAGATAAAGGAGCAATCATGGCATATGACAAAGAACAGGTGCTCAAATTGGTGGCTTTGTATTTATAGTTAAAGCATAGAAGTATTAAAGTCCTCATGCCTCAATTAGACCAGTTCTTACATTTTACCAGAAAGGAAGCTGAGAATCAAGAAGAGTGATCTGATATACATCAATAAGATAAAGCTAGATAATTCCAGAGATTAGTACTGAGGTTTCCTGCTTAAGCAACAATCTCTTCCTTCCCTTGGGCTCTCTTCACTACGGATGAAGTCTACTATTTAAAGGAAAGTTTAAAATAATTTATTGAACATAGGAGAAAGCATACCTCAGAATATTCGGAAATGTGACTTAGATGCACCTTCTGAAATTGAAACTTGACCAAAGATGACCCACATTTTCTGAAGACTTTGCCAATGTTTGCTTGTTAGTGACTTGGAAAAAGTAGATACTAAATATGAAAAGTACAATTTCTTCTTGTCCTTCATTAAAACAAAACAAAAACATGTTCTTTACGCCAAGACTAAGTCTGACCTGCTATTACATTTGATAAATTAAAGTTCTTCTAAGATTAAAAAAAAAATCCCTTTAGCAAATTGTTCCAGCTAACATAGTACCCAGCATACAACAAGCATTTAATAAATACTTGTTGGATGAACAAGTGAATATGTATGTTCTCATAATGCTAATGAGAAGTAATGATTAAAACAAAAGTATAAATAAGAATGACAGAAACATCAAGTATTCTGATGAGGATCTGGGAGGGGGGAATCTGCTATGAGAACAGCTTGCTCAGACAGAGAAACACCAAAAGACTTCAAAAAAAAACCACACTGACTTGAGTTCTGGCATAACTACTTCACTGCAGGCAACAAAAATTCTGCTTTGCTTTTAATCAATGTAATGAAACTGTGCCTTAACATGCTTTCTTATTTGCATATCTCTTGTAATCCGTGTTGCATACAATACAAAAAGATTTATTATAAAGAAATTAATATATCTTGAGAGGCCATCCCCATCAGGCAAAAGACCCATCTGAAGATAAAAATCACACCATTTATAAAAACCTTAGAAAGATCTTACAGATCCATGAATTATTTACTTAAAAACTTACACATCTAGAGATTGAGTTCTCAGCTCTCATTGGCAAATTTGCTCCTCTAAACATTTCCTAATGCACATGAAAACTATTTCCCTGAGAATCCAGTTCTCTAAGTAGTCGAGTTATAGAGTCTATTATAGATATAACTAAAGATTCTCAATAACTTTTAGAAACTAAATTATGACATAGTCTGATGAAGGGTACATTTCACCTTATAAACTGCTTCATATTGTTATTCAAATTGTAATTAGACTCTTCACCCCTAAACAGGGATCTTATCCCCACAAGTTTCACTGTACACAAAACTGAATCACATTAGCCCAAGCCTCGGTTACCCTTCTCCTAATTAGAATCTTTGCTTCTCCCCAGTATGAATCTCACAAGGATACCAGACCAATCTCATTAGAGGCACCACAGTATGATGTGGTCTTTAGAATCAGATATACATGGGTGAAACGTGGCTTCACTCCATTTTATCTGTGAGCTCTTGGGTGAATCTCTTATCTCCCTTATGTCTCAGTTTCCTTACCTGTAAAACTGAGATAGTACCAATCTTATAAATTTATGAAGGAGAGTAAATGTGTGTGTTGTCTGTAAAAATCCCGGCATATGATAAGCACATAATAAATGGCAGTGGCTATTACTATCATCATCTTGTAACATACTGCTTTCTCATGTCACTTCATACACAAAAACCACAATAAGATACCCAGGTCATATCAAATTAAATTCAATCTCTTCTATTGTGCTTTTAATGCTTTCTATATTCTGACACAGTTTCATTGCCTCTCTGAGAATTCCAGAGCATAAATTATAACTCTGGTCAATTTAGTTTCCTTTTAATCTTTTTCACTTAGCATGTCAATTCCTGTATGTCAATAATGTTGCTATTTTTTTCTTTCACTTTGCTTGCTCCATTATGCCAGGACCTTCACGTTCCTTAAGATTTTAGATCATGTCCCATCCATTTCCTCTATGAAACAGACTCTTAATGATGCTAGCTCATTGCTTTCTTCTCTAGCTTTTAGGGCCAGGTCCCTTAGAGGAACTGGGAAAAGGATGGAATTTGTGTGTGATGTACTCACATTTTTCTCTATGAGAGCCTGCTCTTTCTATATAATCCTATCACTTCAAACATTTATTTTACACTGTTACGGAGGCCACTAGTGAATACTAATTTTCTTTTCCATTGATGTTACTAGGATTATAGTCCAAAGAAAGGATGCATCTATGTTTATGCAAATTAACTTGATTTCAGCTAAGCTTCTTATTGGCATACTGGGTTCTCTCCTGCTTCATGCAAGATAAAAGAAGTATCACAAAAATCTTATGAACTAACTGGTAAATTGAAGTTAAATAATAGCACAGTGTATATAATAACCTCAAAGAATATTAATAAATGGGTCTATACAACCAGGAAGGAGGTCTTTAGTTATATATCACTGAGGTCTGAAATGAACCAATGACCCTTTTTCTGTTCATTAGAGACAACATGGGGTAGTGTGGCAGTTCTCATACACTAATTCCTGGGTTCTACTCCAGATACTCTGTAGAGTAAAGCCTAGAAAACATATAAAAATGTTCCTTGTATGGTTTTGGATGCAGCAGAAATCATAAATATAGTGATCAAACTACATGCTTCAAAACCAAAGATCTGAATTCAGAGTTTGTCTCTGCCTTTTTGTTTATACGTGATGTTGTACTTACCTAAACCTCACTATTTCCTCATGTTGAGTGTTAAGTGACATGATGTATGTATAGTGTCTCACATATAACAGACACTCACTAAATAGGAATCATTTATCTATCATTTGGATGAATACCCAAAAGAAATGCTCATTGAATCCACTGTTGTCACACCATTAAGAAAGAGAACGAATACAATAAATGCTAAAATGACTTTGAGTCTGGTACTACTAGGCCAAACACCCATAATATTAACATGGATAAGATTACTAAGTGGATTTAGGCTGCAAAATGAATTGCATAAGTAAAGGATAGGAGACCTGTGGAATAATAACAGTTGACAGGGGAGAGAAAAAACCACCTAGAAGTTTTTATTGACTTGAAGTTCAGTAAGAGATAAGTATATGACCCAAACAATCTTTGGAATAGGAAATAGAAAGTTGGGAGGGTATTAGCATATCCAACGGTGTTTGTATCTTCCACAGCTCTTAGTATAGTAGCTTCTTTACAGAAAAAACACAAAGGCATTATAATGATGTGTGATGCCAATAAAAGGTCAATATGATCTCTGTATTACTATTAATAACTAAGAGTATGATACCTAATACTTATTGAGTGCTTATTTTAGGCAATATAATATGCTAAATGTTTTACATGTGTTATTTCCTTTGATAAAAAAAATTATCTCAAAATCTTTGTAAATAACCATTTCTTTGAATCCCCAATTTTAAACCCAGACAGTCTGCGACCTAAGAGAGTGGAATTGCTAAATCACGATAATAACTCCCATTTACTAAAGTAACTGTGCTTCAGGTTTCATAATTGGTAAGTGCATAATTGGTAGTGCTAGAATTATTTCCTTAGCTTCGATGCGAATTTCTCTGTGCAATTCACTTTAACAATTACTTCAGATCTGCAATTTGAAGTATTTGCAGTCTTATTTATTTTTTCCTGCCACAAATTTATTCCTTAACCAAAGTTTAGGTTCATTCTGTTATTTCAATGCCTTTTTAGTTGTCTTTTGACTAAAAGGTGAGTAATACTAATTTGGGAGAATCATATTATTCAGAATTAGATAAGCCTCACTGCCCTGCAAAAAGAAGCTCACTTCTGTTTGCTTGGCTTTCTGATTTGGTGGACTCTGCATGGAGATTCAGATTTCATTTCTCATTTACATTTGTGTTTTGTCTTCTAATAGTTTGCCCCCTTATAATACCTTGTTTGCTAATAACACTGCTTTCGTGCTGTTTGCCATTGCAGAAGGGAATATTTTTCTTTAATACATTACATTTCTTCCCTCCCTACTTAAGAACTATTTACCCAGCTTACACCATGTACCTGTTCATTTATTTGGAATGCTATATGTTTTGGGATCCTTTTATCTCCTTTCTATATTTGAATAATTATAGTTATTGATCTCTGTGGCAAACCTACCCTTCGTAGTGTTTTATTTACATTTTTTACCTTTTCTTAGTGAAGAGAGAAGGATGGAAATTATAATAAAATTACTAAAATTTATAAAATCCAGGGTCTAATCAGAGGACAGAAACTGTACAATAATCTGAATAGGAAAAGTTTAATGTATAAAGGATTATCAACTACAACAGGGGATTAGAATATTGAGGGATTGGTCACTAAAGAGTAAAGAGTACTCTTAAAATAGACAGGAATAACAGATATAAGAACAGCCACTACTCTAGAACTGATATAGATGCCCAACGAAGATGCTTGCCTACCCTAAAGGCTGAGATCTGGACCTTGTCAGCGAGGGCACAGCCATGGCTTGTGGAATGGCAGGCACTAAATATGATGCGGTGCCAGTGTAAGTTGCTGAAGATCTGCCCTTCAGAACTTCATGGAAATCTGCTCTCTAGAATGCCAGGGAAAACTGTTTATAGGGATTTGTCTCTCTGGAGTCTCTCCTCTATGAAATTATCCAAAGTCGGTGCTGCTGACCACCACGCACTGGCATTGTGCGAGCCTGTTGGTGCAGTTGCTGTTTACACTGAGGAGCCTGCTGAGAGAGCATGCCAGCATCAGGAAGGAAAATTCTTTCCTCCTGTGCTTAAATTGACCAAGCTGAACATTGTACAGGCTGGCAAAGGAAAATATTTAAAGGGCTTATCTCCATTTTTGCAGAACAGGCAACGGAGTATAAATTTGCAGATGAGATACGATAACTTGATAACTGGTACACCAGGTAACCTGTATTTAACAGGAATCCTGGAGGGCCATCTGGTTCGATTTCCCATCTTCCAGCAGATTGATGCCTAAGCTATCTAAGACAGATGGTTGTTAATGCTATTAATACTTAAACATGAGTTCCCTTTAGAACCTGCTTTTTACTCTTTAAAAACCGAAGCCAGTTAAGTCTATACATGTTTACTAGAGACAATTTTGGAAATACTAAAAAATTATAACAGAAAACTAAAATAAGCTATAATTCCAGAATTTAAAGAAAACTAATGCTAGTATTTTGGTCTATATTCTTCTAGACTTTTTTTTTTTTTTTGCTACTCATGTATTCATTTAAAACTTATTTAGCATCTATTAGGTCTAGGCACAATAGTAATTGTTAGGTGTACAGTGACAAACCTATCAAATACCTCCTCATCAACTGAGAATCTAGTGAGGGAATCAAATACATCTATTTATGTATATATAAATATGTATAATACATGTATCTATTTGTAACACTTTTTAATAATAAAATTGGGTTCATTTTACATATGCTGATTTGGATTCAGCTTTATTCATTTAACATTATATTAAAATATTTTCCATGTTACTATAAGTTTTTGGAAAGTGTCATTTTTTTCATGACTAAATAATTAAATTTTATCATTTAAATATGGTTTGATTTCCCTTTTTTCTATTGTTAGACAACTTTTTAGCATTTTAAATAATACACTTTGCATTATATCCATCCCTGCATGATAGTTAACCCTGTGGATATAACCATGCTCCCGGGTTTAAATCTCATCTCCAGCATGGGCTGAGTGATTTAGAGAAGAAACACTTAACTTCTCTGACTTCAGTAAGATTATAGTACCTGCCTCATCTGGGTGTTGGGTGGATAAAATAAGTTTAATATAGACAAAGCACCTAGAACGCTGCCTGAGAACATAAGCTATTTAAGTATTAGTATTATACTCATCATCTGTTTATGTGTCTGTATGTCTCCCTGAGATGTAATTGCCTTGGTTGTTTTGCTTACTATTATGTCCCTAACACATAACACAGTGTCTTGTCCATGGCACAAATTTAATACTTATTTAATAAATTAGGTGAAAAAACCCTCATATATATAAATCACATTACTAGTTGAAAGAGTATAAACATTTTTGAGGATCTTGATACTTGCTAAATTACATTTCAGAAAAGTATCGACTCATATTGTAACTACAATACATGATAAAAATGCCCTTCTTAGCCTGCTCTTAGACATTAGATATTACAACCTTTTAATTTTTTCTATTTTTCATAACATATTGCATTATACTGCTGCTTTAATTTGTATTTATTCAATGGCTAATGAGGTGGAACATCTTTTTCCAATTGAATACTATTCTCCAAATTGTCTATTTTCTTTCCCAATTTTCTACTAACATAAGGATGTTTTTCTTACTAATTTTTAAGAATTCCTTTTATTGTTAAGATAGTTACCATTTTTTAAATTTTTATATAGGTTAACATTTACTCCTTAATTTTCATACACTGCTTTGTGGCATTCAGGTGATCTTAATTTTTATGTAGTAAAACATATTGATTCTTTTCCTTATAATTAGTTGCATGATTTTATTACTAGACATTCTCCCCCATGTAGAAGTCAGTAAACACAAGACCCATACTTCATTCAATGTTAGTTGAAGTTAACTATTTAATCCACTGAAATTTATTTTACCCCCTCTAAATAGTGACTATTCTCGATATCATTTGTATAATTCATTCTTCCCATAACATGTTGATGCTTCCCCTATGAAATATTATGGTTTTTATATTTAGTAGGGTCTCTATATTCTATTAAGTTTTGTAAATTTCTACATTCTACTGGTATCTACAATTTTAAAAGTGGTAAGTTTAATTCATTACATTTTTATATTTAGTAGAGTCTTTAAACTCTACTACGTTCCATGGATATCTAGACCCTAGTAGTACCACAGTTTTTAACTAGTAAGTTTAACACATTCTAGTATCTTGCAGGGAAAAGTTCCTGCCTGCCCCTCACTGTGCATGTGTGTGCACGCACACACACACACACACACACACACATGCACAGAATTCTACTCCATGACACATCATCCAAACAACAAATATTATAGAATGCCCTATATGTAGCCAGGAATTGTGTCAGATGACATGAATAGAACAACAGGTAAAACTGACATAGTCCCATCCCTTATGGAGCCAAAAGAATGTGGAGGTAGAACTAGACAAACAAGCAGGGAATTCTATTACAGATAGGCTATCCTAGGGCAAGTAGAGTATGCTATGAGCAGCCACTGGTAGCGACATGGGGGAGAAAGAAAAGCTTGCCACAGAAGATGAAATGAAACTAAAATATAAAGTGTGTGAGATATAAAGAGAAATTGGCCAGGCAGAAACATCAGGACAATAATGAAATAAAGAAATTGATCTCTCTACCCCACTGCTCTTTTTAAAAGTTCTTTTAAATATATTTCATCCATTTATTCATTCAAGTTGCTCTAATGATCCAGTATCTCATTTGGTTTGGAAGCTCAGGATGAAATATTGTTCTGTTATCCAACTTTATGCATTTCCTCTATGATTCAGGCACTTGATACAAACTAGTCTACTACTTTTATGTCTGGCATCTACCCTTAGTGTACACGTTACCTCCCATTTTCCTACCTTTCTCTCTTGTTATATTTAGTAGGATATTTTATTATTTAAGTAGATAGTTTCATACTCATTATTCTCCAGGGTTTATTGCTTACCACCTATGTGGCTTGAATAAAACCATAAATAATTACTTTCTAAAAAGATTGAAAGAAATATTTGTAGTTAAGTGCGCCAAGAGCATAAATAATACAGCTTATAAAAATAATACAGTTATTCTTTCTATAGGAGTGCTGAGGCTTATGAAAATAGTTTCTTATTGTTAAAAAAGATATAAAAATATTCCTCTGAATGAATGATTTCCATATATAATCAGCTTAACAATATCTTTAAAAATTGTGTTCATTTACATAGGTACCACTTACCTCGTGTAATAGGGAATGCAAAATATGATGTCATTAACCCATTTTGACCAAATTTGCCTAAAGAAAACTAATGCTTCAAGTATCGATCAACATTTAACAGTATTTTTGATCTTTATGTATTTATTTCAGGCAGGATACTAGTTAATCTTAGTGTAAACCACGTTTAATTATTTCTGTTTATTTTATATATCCTGATAGTAATATAAATACCAATTACACTTTTTACACTCTTGTTTCTCTATTCTTTCCATGGTTTTGGTAAAGCATTAATAATATTTCATTACACATTTTCACTTGCAGGGCTTGCTGTAGAATACAGCTCAGTTTAAACAGTCAATTAATTTTAGCAGAACTGAAATTGAATGATGAAATATTTCTAGGCTGAGAAGAAAACTACAGCAAACTCTTAGCTTTTCTACTTTGAATTGGAATTTTTGCTCTTTTTCACTTCTCAGAGAATACCTAATCCAGACTAAATAATTATCCAACTGGCAGTATAATGCATTAATTGTGGAGAACAGTAAGCTGGGTTTCACATCCATCTTTGTCACTAACAGAATCTCATCATGGCAAGAGTCACTTAACGTCTTCAGGTCACATTGTTTTATTATTTGTGAAATGAATTTATAGGATTACAGACTCTTCGAAGTCCTTACTACCTCTAAACTGTTAAAATTCTGACTCTGCCTTGTACATAAAAAGAACCAGTAATTCGAGTGTGAGTGTAGGGGTTTCTAAAGGCCAAATATCTAATACTAAATAATATACTATACATAATTGCATGATTTGTTCACAACTATTCATCCCCTCATTCAGCACAGCTTCCCTGTGGACAAAGTATATTCCCTGACCACTGATTTTGGGCTGGGCCATGTGATTTGCTTTGACTTATGAAATATTGTGAAAGAGACAGTGTGGTAATCCCAGGAAAGGCTTTAAGAAGTGCTACGTGCTTCTCATCACTTTCTTTTTTTTTAAAATTAATTAATTTATTTATTTATTATTATTATACTTCAGGTTTTAGGGTATATGTGCACAATGTGCAGGTTAGTTACATATGTATACATGGGCCATGCTGGTGCGCTGCACCCACTAACTCGTCATCTAGCATTAGGTATATCTCCCAATGCTATCCCTCCCGCCTCCCCCCACCCCACAACAGTCCCCAGAGTATGATGTTCCCCTTCCTGTGTCCATGTGTTCTCATTGTTCAATTCCCACCTATGAGTGAGAATATGGAGATTATGTCCTCTTTCATAAGCACAGCTTGTACAAAATAGTGGTTTTCTTGAGCCTGGGTCTCCAGTGAAAAGACGTGTGGAATAGAACAACTGACCCATGCCAAGCTGAACCTAGTCTGAGCCATTTGCAAACTTGTGGGCAAGAAATAAATCTTTGTTGTTGTAAGCCATTAAGATTTTGTGGTTTATTGGAGATCATTATGTTAAGTGAAACAAGCCAGGCACATAAAAACAAACACACATTCTCACTTATTTGTGGGATCTAAAAATTAAAACAATTGCACTCATGGACATAAAGACTAGAAGGATGGTTACCAGAGGCTGGGAAAGGTAGCTGGGGGACTGGGGGGAGGTGGGGATGGTTAATGGGTACAAAAAATAATAGAAAGTATGAGTAAGACCTAGTATTTGACAGCACAGCAGGGTGACTATAGGGTGACTATAGTCAACAACAACTTAATTGTGCATTTAAAAATAACTAAAAGAGTGTAATTGGATTGTTTGTATACAAAGAATAAATGCTTGAAATAATAGAAAGTATGAGTAAGACCTAGTATTTGACAGCACAGCAGGGTGACTATAGGGTGACTATAGTCAACAACAACTTAATTGTGCATTTAAAAATAACTAAAAGAGTGTAATTGGATTGTTTGTATACAAAGAATAAATGCTTGAAGGGATGGATAGCTCATTCTTCAGGATGTAATTATTTCCCATTGCACGCCTGTATCAAAGCATCACATGTACCCCCATAAATAATATACACCTACTATGTAACCACAAACATTAAAAATAAAAAAAAAATTAAAATATTTTGTGGTTTGTCATCACAGAAAAAGTTGACGAATCAAGTACTAGGTGTACTTTTTAGAAAACTGATAAAAACAAACTATTTTTGAAAGTCTAATTTCAAACACTTTATTAAGTAACTCCTTATTATCAGGGCTTTTGTTCCTTCCTTGATGCCTGGTATTGTATTGTATCAGCTAAAATTAAACACAAGAAAGAAGAGAAAGAAAAGTATGTTGAAAGGGAAGTTAATAATGTGTCTCTAAGGCTATTTCTCAGAATTAGTAAGTGTTCAGAGTACAAACAGATGAGAAGTTTGGAGTCAACCTTCTAGCAGTGTTTTCAATATATCATCAATATAATTTGGTTAATAAACTAGCTTTAATATGATTCAGTGAATCTTGTCTGTTTCTTTAAATTTGAATATCTATATGGCATTTTCAAATTAATTGAATAAGCATATTATTAAAACCTCTAAAATCACATAATCATTGGGATAACTCGTGATTTGTTTACACTTTGTAATAGCACACTGGGGGTGGGGGAAATGCTGAACATTTGACCACATTTAATTTCAAAGGAAAAATTTGAATATATTTTATGTTTGCATTTCCTTAACATTCACATAAGTAATTAAGATAACTAAAAACTTGTATCAATACATGAAAGCATCTATGTAAATTCCAAATGCCAGGAAGAAAGTGAAGCAAAACATATATGCCATGTAGGAAAGATAATTATACATTTTAAAAGTATATTATCAATCCAAAATAGTTATGAAGAAAATCCTAATAATTGACTTCACTGTAGACAATATCCTAACACATCACAAGGACATTGCACAGCTTAGTGAAATGAGATAGCATATTGCTAAAATCTATTGGTGTCTTAAAAAGTGGAGGGGGTTTTATGACAACTATAACCTTAGCAATTTTATCTATACCTATAAAATAACTTGACACAATAAAACCTTATAATCACCGCCAACATTAGACGAGTTAAAATTTCCTGTCAGTCTGCTGAGAGACTTCATTATACATTACCTTTACATATATTATCTCATATCCAATCTTCATAAGAAAGATCCTATGAGAGGGGTTCTGTTATTGTCCTTACTTTATAGATAAGGCAACTGAGGTTTAGAAACCTAAAATACATTGCCCAAACTAAGTGGCTAAAGGTCAGAAAATATGACTTGAGAATTTAAATTCTTCATGTTAAAGTGTGTCTAATAATGGAAAAGATGAAAAAGTCCTTCAGGTCATAAGCCTAATTTGAAGATATTAAATGTCTATCATATCCAAAGTTACATAGATGGAAGCAGAAATTAAACAAGAACTCGAATTTTTTATTATGGTATCTTAACACATTTTACTATATACTTATAAAAATATCTGCTATAAAGTTCTTGAAATTTTATTTCCAAACATGTATTTTACCTACAAAGTTTCAGGGTGATTTTTATAGTCCCATATCTTAATAAACGCAGTCAAGTTATCTGCTAATTTTTACATTTTCTCCTCTGAAGACAGCTCAATAACCTCTAAAAGATACATTTTATCCCAGTAGGGGGTCTAGGAGCATGAAAATAATTAAGTTTTAAAATGTCTTTGTTATTTTATTCATATTTGATGACTTAATTAAGGGAATTATGAGATAAATACCCAAAGCAAGTTGATCTTAAGAGTAAATAATTATTATTTCCACTAGCGTCAAATTGCACATCTCAGTGATGTTTGAAAATTATTGTAACCTGGAGGATGGTTACAGATATGCTATTAAATTGTCAAATATATTGCAAAGATTAGGTGAATTTTTTTCATTACCTCATTACGGTTAATGCAGATAAACGACTCTTTTCTCTACCTAGCCTATAAAAAAATGCTTAGAAACTAAATGTTTAGAAGACTTCCCAAATTCCACTTTTAGTAAAAAAGACGAGTGATAGAATAGGAAGGTAAAAGTTAAAGGAGAAACTAGAAACTAGGCAGGAAAGGAAGGGAGAAATTATAGAAGAAATTATTTCCCTTAATAACAAATATTTCAATAAAATCTATTTAGTAAAATCTTTAACAGAATTGTTCATTATTTTACCATTGACTTAAGTAAAAAACAGACGAAATGCTATAATTAACAAATGACATGATGCCAAGAGAAATAAATAATACAGCATATAACTGATACAGGCTATCAAGAAATTTAATAAGGTGAAATTTAGAAGTAATAAAGACAACATTTTGCATTGGGACGAAAAAAACTCAGCATTCCAGCAGAGGCAGATTTACCATGCAGGTCATGAAGCTTAACCTTCAGGACCCTTGATTTACACCAACACCTTTCAGAGACTGTACCTAATGTATATATGATAATCCTATTATTAAAGGGGACCTCTAAAATTATATAAGCTTCCGACCTCTAAAAACCTGGATATGCCCTTAAGTTTTAATTCCGATAGGATAATACAAACTATTTAACTCTGAATCCCTCCAGTATTATTCAACAAACGTTTCAGATCAAACAAGAACAAATAAAATCACCATAACCCATACCAGAGCATATCTTAGAGATAGAAGCCAACTTACATGTAAACGGGAGATATATTCATTTGAGACCACCAAAGTTGGATCCAGAGCCCTTACCTTAGTGAGATGGAGGGGACTTGTATATATAAGAGGAAAACTAGGCATGTTTCCAAATAGATACAATTACCCTCCTTCTCACCAAGGGGAGGGCTCTGAAGCCAGCTTTGGAGGTCTTAAATGAGTATCTCTCCCACTTACATGTAGATTGACTTCTGTCTCCAAGAATGCCCCCAAAAGGAGAGGGTCCAATCAGTACCACTCTTAAGGTTTGTAAGATCCTGGGCAAATATTTTATTTTTTGCAGGATTCCTGTCTATACAAACAGTTTGATTAAAGATGTACTGCAAATTCATGGACTCATGCAAAGTATAGTGATTTATTAATGAAGAGTTAGAATAATGAGTAGACAAGCAGTATATATATATATTTGTTTATTGTACTTGTTTATTGTACAATAAGTACACATGAAGATTCTTTGGAGTGTCTGATTACTGCCTATTTCTGTTCAGATCCAGAAACCATACCTTCATGTTCCTTATCGTCATATGTCCCATGCCTAACTACTTTCGCATCTCCCATCTGAGAAAAATGTAGCAATGCTATTATTGTTACTGCCATAGCTCTTTGGAAACTGTGTGTATTTAAGCAACACAGACCATTTTGTACCTGTAGTTCTCTAATATCATTTACTTAATGCTGTACATGATTACTCATGACACTGCATCATCTATCATGCACCCTGTGGATTCTGACTTTGGTGACTCTCTTGTAGGTTGTTATGGCATTGATGGTCATGAACGCAAGTCATTCCCAGAGTATTTCAGATAATGTGAATGATGGTTTGTTTTCTGGTCATGTTTTTACTGATTGTAATTTTATATCATAAACGTATCTTCCAACCATGTGTTTCCTCAACTATTTAGATCAAAACCACTGCATTACTGATTGCATTGTGACTGCTTTTGATTATTGCTATACTCCCACCTTCCACAAACTGCTACCAGTGAGGAAGATAGACAAGGGTCCTAGGGGCAGTGAGAGAAGAGACTTTCTATTTGTGTAAATGAATGTCCATTGTTCATTCAGCATGGCTTAGAATTGGTCCCCCCACTCCAAAGAACACAATATCACTGCATCAATTGTAGAATATTGGTTGAAAGGATCGATTGGCCATGCCGAGCAACAGCCTAGAAGAGTCTGACTGGAAAGCAGAATGATCATTCCCAGAGGACTGCTTGATATGTGGCATGGAGCCTACAGAGGGATTGGGGTGAACATCCTGGGTGCCAGTGGCTGGGAGTACATTGGGTTGAGGATACCTCCTGCAGCTCCTGCTGCCCACAAGGGCTGTAGACTGGAAGCAGCACCATGGGCAGACACACACCAGTGAGCATTAACACAGAGGCCCAAAGCTCAAGCCCAAAGGTCAGTGACAAATAGTTGGTAGCCCAGAGCTCTGAAACTCATCCTATGTCAGACATTGAGTCACCCAAGTACATATATCAGCACAATCTGATGGACCAATTTCATGTGATCCCACAAAAGAAATACTGTGGTAAGTCAGCAGGAGGGATCCACTAGTCAGGCTGCTCTCCTGAAATCAAGGCTGGCCATGGGTCCTGGGACAACTCAGAAGGGTGTGAGCCCCAGAGTTCTTACGGGGCAGGTGGATGATTCCAGGTATAGAGAGTAGAGAGTTGTAGAGTGCCTCAAAGGTAAGAAATAGGAACCCGGGCCCATATGGATGATCAGGGCCCTTAAGGCACAGGGCCTGAGGCAAAAACTACACTTCCCTGGGCCTAAGGGTGGCTCTGGGTCCAATTCTAAATGAGAAAGTATTCAGAACAGGTCTGATCTGTGGGGATCAGAGTGCTAAATGCTGGGGAGTCGGAAGCAACTTAGTGGGCAAGACTAGAAGTGGCGGTCTCTATCAGGTACCTCTTCTGATGAAGAAGGGGGCACTCAAAATATTTATAGTACAAGAGTTTCTTGGAGGTTTGATTATAAAGGGGAAGAAAGAAGTTGCTTAAAATAGGGTTGTACTGAAACAAAATTGTATAAAAAATAACAAAAGAGAGAGAATAATAAAAATCAACGAATGAAAAAATAAACAATTTTTTACATCCTTTGCATGTCAACAGAAGTAGCCCTTGGACTAAGAAAATCAGCATCACTGGACCTGGATCTATTTGCCCTAAGAGCCCATCTTTTCTCTTCTCCAGTTCTCTGTATTACAGGGGGCAGCCCCCTGTGGACTATGTTTCTCTAGACTCCCAAATCAGCTGGGCTCTGGGTGGGCTTGAACAGCCATTTAGAAGCACTTGTGCAAGACTGGAAGGTGTTAGGAAGGGAGAGTCAGGGGTATTTCTCTCCCTTTCTTTCTGCCTTGGGAAGTATCTCCACTGATGACTGTCCCTTTTTTATGGTTCCATTATTTCCTTGGTTTTCTTGGTTCCCGGGCTCTGATAACCACCATTTCCTTTTGTCTGTCAGCCTCAGGATGCTAATGGCTTCTTGCTTTTGCTAGCCTGTAGGTCACCTCGCTGCCCCCAGTATGGCTCCTCTATTATTTCATCATCTGTGTAACTAACTCTCTGCTTTATATCCCTGTGTTGTAAACCTCTATAATTAAAACAGTGTGGTATTGGCCCATGAATAGAAAGAAGGATGATGAAACAAATAGAAAGTCCAGAAATAGACCCAGGTATATATAGAAATTGGGTATATGACAAACTTGGCATCTCAAATCGCTGGAAGGAAAGATGATCTTTAGAATAAGTGATATTGGTTCAGCTTGATAGACATTTGAAAAAAGTAAAAAAATTGAATTTTATCTTATACATTATCTCAAGATTAATTGTACATAAATGTAAAAAATAAAACCATATAAGATCTAGAAGAAACCACAGTGCAATCCCTCATAACCTAAGAGTGAGGGAGCCTTTCTAACTATGACTCAAAATATGGAAGCAATAATGGAAAAGATTGAGAATTCAACTACTTAAAAAAAAGAAATGGCCAAAAAAATCATCATAAACAAAATCAGAGGACAAATGACAAACCAGATGAAAATATTGCAACTTACATCTCAGGAGAAGATCTAATCCAGTGTTTTTAAAGCTCAGCACTATTGACATTTGGGGATGGATAATTCTTTGTTATGGGGGCTGTTTTCTGCACTGCAGGGCATTCAGCAGCACTTTTGGCCTCTACCTACTAAATGCCAATAGCACCCCTTTCCCAGGTGTGACAACCAAAAATACTTCCAGACATTGCCAAAAACCATGAGGAGAGGAGTGGGGAGGGAGGCAAAATCATCCCCAGCTGAGGACCACTAGTCTGTTCTAATATATAAAAAGATCTTAAAATAGTGAAGGAAAAATTCAAAACCCAAATAGAAAACTGGGCAAAAGACAGGGACATTTCATAAAAAGAAGAGAAATGGCCCCTGAGCACCTAAAAGATTGCTTAATCTCACTCATAATAAGAAAAATGCAAATTAACGCTATTCTGAGAGATTTCCTACCTAGCAGATTGGCACACATCCAAACATTTGAAAGAAGTCTGTGAGCTATACATTACTGATGGAAGTGCAAAATGGCAAAAGCTCTCTGAAGGAGAATTAACCAGTATTTTTAAAAATTATATTCAGATTTTCTTTTGACCTAGGAACCCCACTTCTATGAATATTCCCCAAGACAGAGAGTTCCAGGAGTACAAACCAACATATGTACAAGGTTACTTACTGCTGTAAAAGGCTGCAAGTAATTCAGATGTCCATCAATAGCAATAATGGAATAAACAATGACATACTACCCAATGAAATACCGTAATGCAGACCTTAAAGGAAGTGAAGACTGTCTTTATGTATTGATATGAAGTAATGGTCAGGATGTATTAAGTAGAAAATTCAAGGTTCAGAGCAGAGTATGTGTGTGTGCTTGTGTGTGTGTGTGTGTTGTAAAAAGAAAATTCTTAAAAATGATAACATAGCGGATGAATGGGAGGAATAAAGTAGGGAATAGATGGAAAGAAGAATTTTCTGAGTACACCTTTTAATATAATTTTGACATCTGAACTTTGTAAATGCCTTATATATTTTTACAAATGAAAATAGAAAAGTTAAATCCTAAAATTAAAAGGAAACCAGAATAAATAAGCCTAACTCTATTCTAAATTAGTAATACAACTCAGAGAGAAAATTATTTCAAGTGACTTTTGGCAAAGCATTCTGATTATATTTTTATGACTACAATTTTAGGATATATCATAAGCACAAAAAGTGATTCAAATAAATTTTAAATTTCACTCAATAGTTTTGTTGTATTGGGGACACATGAATGTAAAGATGGGAACAACAGATACTCAAGACTACCAGAGGAGGAGGGTGGAAGGGGGCAAAGGTTGAAAAACTACCCACTGGATACTATGTTCATGACCTAGGTGACAGGATCAATCATATCCCAATCCTGAGCATTATGCAATATAGCCATGTAACAAACCTGCATATGTACCCCATGAATCTAATATAAAAGTTAAAATTTAGAAAAAAAATAATTAAAAAGTATTTAAAAATAGTTTTGTTCTCATTAGAACCTACTTTATATGCTAGGATAAAACAAACATGAATATCTTAGAAACTAAGATTTTCATTATAAAAGAAAAGAGACAATATAAGATCAAAGTTAGGAACTTATAATATTAAAATTTAATTGAAATCCTTCATATGAAATAAGTATTATATATGCATTATAGATGTATAAAATATATGTGTATTTTTTCTTGCACTATCCATTGTCATTTATTGTAAAACACTGAACATATAAAAATTCACAATTTTACAGTGGTTGAGAAAAGAAAAGGGAAAAGAAAAAAGAATAAGATAAAGGGAGTGATAGAGAGACACACGACTATCAAAGCTCACTAATAAACCAACTTTTCACTCTAAAATTTGACAATTAAAAGAAAATAATTCAGAATATCCCACCTTTTTGGGAAAAGCTGTCGCCAATACCCATTTTATTTTGGAAAGCTCTTTATAAGAGATTAACAGCCAATAAATGTAGAAGGAATAACATTATTAGAGAATTAGAATTTTGCAATCCCAATGAAACCATTGTTCCCATCAAGGATCATCAAAGAATGATAAACCCTTATGTGAAAGTCCACTGGGGAATGTCTGATGTCATTCCCAACAGTTCATTTACCCCACAGTTTACTTGCTAATTGCAAAGGGCAAACAGACCTTGCAATGAAGTGATCTAGTAGTAACCACCCTAAAAGTGATACAATTTAGCATGACCAATAGAGCGAAGCCTGATATTTTATGCTTCCTAATGTGATGCAATATAAGGTACTCAGAATCACCTATGAAGTACCATATTCTCGCCAAATGCTTAACCTGGATGTGCCCAAGACTTTGGACCTAATATCCAGGTTATAAGAAGTACAGGTATAAAAGAACAAGTTAAACAATCAGACAAATACAGAACGTGGTATATTTTACAAGACAATTGTCATCATCTCATCAAAAAGTCAGTATCACAAAAATAAATGTTGGTGGACTGTTCTAGACTTAAAGAAACTTGAGTGATGTAACAATCAAATTAAATAAGTGAACTCTGAATCCTGGTTTGAAAAAGGAGCTGCAAGGTCATTTTGGGGAAAATTGGATAAATTAGATAGACAGATGGTAGATGAAATAGGCTGATTAGATATCACTTGATTAAGAAATTATAATTTTCTCAGTGCACAAGGTATTATGGTTAAGAGAATGTTCTTTTTCTATATGTATACCGAAATATTTAGGAGTAACATTATCTCCAGAATTTATTTTCAAATTTTTCAGCAAGCAAGATAGAAAGATAGATAAATAGACAGACAGACAGATAGACAGACAGACAGACAGATAGATAGATAGATAGATAGATAGATAGATAGAGAGATAGATAGATAGATAAAATATGGCAAATGTTAACTCTTGAATGTAGGTTGTTGGGTGATGGGCATACGTTAATTACACTGTTCTTTCAACTTGACTGTTTGAAAATTTTAGTTAAAAAATGTGGTGAAGAACATTGTACAAATATAGGATGAGATACGACAGAACATAAAGAAGACCCTTATAAGTGTGTAGGAGATTAGTGGGGCATGATTGTTATTCTTAGATTACTTAAGGAGGCACAAAAAATTAGTCTTCAGCAGCTAACGGCATAGAGATGATAGGGTTGCACTAGATCCACCTTCTAGGGCCAAAAAGGCACTGGTGGAGCTGTCTCAGCTGTCAGTGCTAACAACAAAGTTGATTAGACAAAGATCTATGGATCTAGAGTGCTTGGCCATGACTTAAAAAATAGAGAGCATTTAGGGGAAATATTGGCAGGGATAGCCTACCTCAGCTATTATTGTTATGGCTTATGGAACATGATGATGGGTACAGCACCAAGAAATCCTGTCATCACGGACCTATAAACAGTAAGGATTTAGGCTGAGTTTTAAGCAAAGGGAATAAAGAAAGCAGCTAGAAACCCAAGAAGGCCAATGGATCCAGATGAGTTACTAGAATCTCTTTAAAAGACAGGCAACAGACACACAGACATGCAATGAATTCAATAAAAATTATATAGTCACAGCACATTTTCCCAGTCTCAGGAGGTTTTTGCCCTCTGGATGGAAGGTAATGGTTTGTTAATAAGTACCTGGCTTCACTACACATACACTAGTTTCAGGGTGAAATATTACTTTAATTGACTAGTTGAATTTTCACAGGTCTAGAATTTAATTACCTGTTAGAACTGTAGCTAAGATATCATGGTCTCATAAAATTTTACTGCCTTTTAAAAATGACCATAATTTATCAGAATCTTGGGGGAAATTGTGCATTGTGCATGAAAACAACAAACATTGGAATATAGTTAGTCCTAAGATTGAAGAAGAGACTTACAAGTACTTCGATGCACTCTCCTGAAGTTCAGATGAGAGGACAGATTCTGTTTCAGTGACAAAGACAAACTGGGTTTCATATTCACTGTTGTCTTCACCTTCTGCTATAGAGTTTCTGGGTTGTTTGTTTTTGTTTCTGTTTTGTTTTGTTTTGTTTTTTTTGCTAGGCTCCCTCAAATCATGGGACAGTTTCTGGTTTTGGACCCCAAGGAAAATCTGAAGGTAGATGAAGTTGTCCTTTGTCAAACTACCCCTGCTCCTTTTTTTTTTTTTTTTGAGTTAGCTCACTTTGTATGGCACTTAGAGCCTGTATGTCCTAATCTATTTCTTCATTATGCAAAGCATTGAATCGTTTCCCAGATTCTAATTGTCCTTGTCTAGGCAGCGTGTGTACCAGGGTATTATATTTTACTGTATGTTGTCTCTACACAAGTATATAATAAGAATAAATTATTAATAAATGGCACCTGTACTAATAATAATGCTTTACTATTTGTTAAAATATTCCATAGTACTGAAGACATTTAACTACATTAGTAAATGACCCAAACTAACACTATTATTATTTCTTTAAAATTGGTGACACAGAGGGATGACTAGGCAGAGCATAGAGGATTTTCAGGGCAGTGAAATATTCTATATGATACTACAATGATGGATACATGTCTACTTACATATTTGTGTAAACCCATAGAATGTACAACACCAAGAGTGAGCTGTAGTGTAACTATGGAGTTTGGGTAATAATGGTGTGTTAATGTAGGTTCATCATTTGCAACATATGTACCACTCTAGTGGGGGATGTTCATGACGGGTGAGGCTGTGCACTTGTGGGGAGTAGGGAAATATGGGAAACCTCTGTACCTTCCACTCAATTTTGCTGTGAGCCTAAAAAAGAAAAAATAGGTCTTAAAAAAAAACTAATGACCCAAGTGTGAATAAAACATGGATTACATAGAACTTAAGGGTTTAAAATCAACTTGTACCATACTGAAACCACTTAGGGTTCTTATCATGCTGTGTTTCTTATGATTCAGTTGTAATTAGTCAGAATATACTGCAGCTGTTTGTGATTTCAGGGAAGAATAAGATGTTTATAAAGAGAAAATGTTCCATTATCTCTGCTTTTTAAAATTCCTTTCTTTGTAAATGATATTTTATGGTATGTTTTCCATCCTCTTTTCAAATCCTAAACAAGACTGTTAAATAGGGGTTTGTCATACATAGAAAAATTGCTACATATTAGCTTCTTTCCCCACTTCCTCCCCTAGTTTTATACATCCATACACACACTCACGCACATTATTTTTATATGCGACAATTTCTGTCTCTGCATAAAATGTTACTGCAAAAGTACACTGTGTCAAGTTTTTTCAGCTTCTTACATTCCTACTCTGGTACCAGTGCCAGAGTTTCAGGGCACTACGATTTCCTTTATATCTCAGTGGTTATTTTGAAATTATCATGTCTCATCTGCACTGCCTCATAATGTATGCCTTCCATGTCATATTAAGCTGCACTCTTTTTCCTGCCTTAATTCCCTAATTTCTGGAATGATATTGGAATTGGTTATGATTAAAACAGCAAGGGTCAATATTAAAAGCAAGTATCTTCCTCATAGATAGATCATGAAAGTTTGAGGTACCATGAAATATGATGTGAAAATCACCTTCTTCAAATATCCAAGAAGATCACTAGTAAATTTCAAGTGTAGGTTCATTTTTACGTATATCTTACTTACCCTTGGAGTTCCATAGAGGAGGTGGTAGTGAGCTTGACCACTAGTGAGAAATAAGAGGAACTATGGGGTAATCATTCCCAAGGAAAGGGCAGGAATAGGCCATTATGTGCATGTAACTGTAAAGATACAGTAGATGCATCAAGAGGTATCGTATGACAATTGGAAGATACAGAAATAAATTCCCAGGGTTTCAAGATAATTGGGAGAGGAAAAAAGGAAAGACAGTGTGGTGGACATCTTTTGTTTTTGCTTGACTAGAATCCTTGTTCATTAATAACAGCATCTGAGAGACTATCCCTTCCCTATTAGATGGGTAAGAGTCTCAGTTGCAATGTCCCATCCTCCCCTGACCAAGAATGTAGATTTGGTCCGATCCAGGCAAGTCAGATACTTCATGGGATATGAATCTTTAATTGAACAACACAAAGACTGAAATATTTTTCCAGCTGATTTATCTCAATGATGGTGTTTTAAAGAGACTTTTTCATTAGTTTCTTCTCCCTAGATATCCTTAGTTGCTCCAGTTACTGCTCTTTTTGAATACTTGTTTCATTTTTTTAAAAATCCTGCTTATGTTAGTTGCATGCAATCTTACAAGCTTAACTGACAAATCATGACCAACAAATTAGATTTCTTCAGTGACTTGGCGAAAGTGAGAAAGAAAACTACCTTTCAGAAAGGGTGGACTGGATTAAAGAATGAAAACTTTCAGCCAAATAGT
Source organism: Pongo abelii (assembly GCF_028885655.2). Taxonomy (NCBI): domain Eukaryota; kingdom Metazoa; phylum Chordata; class Mammalia; order Primates; family Hominidae; genus Pongo; species Pongo abelii. Next base: position 97,940,272 of record NC_071995.2, read on the forward strand.
AGAGAACTTTGTCTAAGAATGACTTAGAACTTTGGTCCACTTCAAGGAAAGGAAACTAAGCCAGAATGTAAATCAATGCATTGCTTCTTTCACTGAGAAAGTCATGTAATAAAAAAAAAAAAACACCAGCTGAACTAACCTGGATGCTTAGTGATGTATTTGGATTTACATCATGATGCCAGTTCCTTACAATTTCAGTCTCAGTAACCCTGATCCAGCTTAGGTTGTTTTAATCCAAAGAATGTGCTGATTGAGACGTTTTATTGAAATAACTAGAATTTGACATATGATTTCCAGAAGTATAGAGGTTCCCAGAAAATACATAAATGAATGGAAAGAATAGTACAGCAGGCCCTTGAATAATGTTGTTTCATTCAAATGTCATTTCATTATAATGTTGGTGAGGAAAAAAAAAATCTATTCCCAGTTAGAGCCACTGTCTGTGTGGAGTTTGCAGGTTTTCCCCGTGTTTGGATGGATTTTCTCTAGGTATTCTGGTTTCCTCCCACATCCCAGAGATGCACATGTTAGGTGAACTGGTGTGTCTGCAGGGTCCCAGGCTGAGTGAGTGTAGGTGTGGATATGAGTGTACCCTGTGAAGGGATAGCGTCCTGTCCAGGGTGCATTCCCATCTTGTACCCTGAGCTGCAAAGATAGGCTCTGAAATAATAGAGTAAATAATTGTCTTGCTTGTTTTTATTAATCTTAAATGTATGTATAGTTCACATTTATTTCAATGTTTAATATGGGAAGTGTTTTGGTCTTTATTCAGAAGTTTGGTGATGTTTTAGTAACCAGAAATATGCCATAGAAACTATAATTTTCTAGCTGAACAAATTACAGCAATATAAGCCTTCTTATGGTTATCTTAAAAGATCTTATGGTTATCTAAAAGATCTTAAATCACACATCTTCTTTGTGTTTCTGGTATGCCAAGTTTTGTTGTTTATGGGTTTCAACGTGAATTTGTTTACTTATTTATTTGTTTATTTTTTTACCTAAGATCCAGGAACTATAGATCAATGTAAATTAAATTAAAAAATTGACTTGGCTTCTTGTCCTTGATTAAATTGCAATTCATGTGTTTTTGAATTTTTAAAAGTAAATTTTCTGTTGTAAAGTAATAATGATGGCTACTTCCCAATGGGACACATTCTGTTTTCTAGAGTCAATGAATTCAAGTCCACTTGGAGTTTGGATCGCCTTATCTTGAAGGCTACATGGTAAACATAGTTGAAGTTTTAAGATAATCCATTAGTTGAGTCAAAAAAGCACTTGGGTATATCAGGGCTTCTTAACTTCAGCACTACTGACATCTTAGAGCTAGATAATTCTTTGCTGTGGACAGTTCTGTACATTGTAGGATGTTTTCAGCAGCCGTGGTCTGTATCCCTAGATGCCAGTAGCAACCTTCCTTAATTGCCCAATATGCCCTGGGAGGAAGGGGTAAAATCACCCCAAGTTGAGAACCACTGGTGTATATCATTGCTATAAGGGCATTGGTTTTTAAACCTGACAAAGCTGAGCTCACCTCTCAGGTCTGTCCCTTTCTTATGTTGATTTGGGAAAGTTACTATTTTCCTTGTCTGAGAAATGTTGATATCTCCTAGGGTTCTTGAAGAGATTAGAAAATGTACTTAGCTTCATGACTCACCTATAGTAAAAACTCAACAAAGTAATCATTGTTAGTAATAGTATCATAATTCCTAAATCCTAAATACCGATTTTCTGATCTAAATGTGCAAATAATAACTAATCAAATTTCCAACTGTGTTATTTGACAAAGGTATAATGAACTAAAACTCTAAGATATGTTAAAAAAAAACCCCTAAATACAATAATTTCTAAATGGGACAAAGACTTTTTGTCTTTGTCTTCTAAATGGGACAAAGGCTAACTCTTTGAACTTGAAACTATTTTCAGAAAAATGACTGGAGTAATGTTGCTTTCCATACGTAACTGCTGAGGAAAAGTACTAACACAGACGAGATCAAACTGAAAAAGAATTATATGTCCAAAGTTCTAGTCCTAGAAAGAGTACACAAAGTTCCTCCCTCTTCCTCTAAATCCGTAGTTGTTAGCAGTGAAAGATACTAAGAAAATGAAGAACTAGAATGTGGAATATTGTCACATGGAACTAACATAAAAAGTAAAATGTAAACGAAGGAATTGTATACATGTGCATTTCAAATGATCTTGACCACAAAATCAGAGAAATGACAGATGAATACATGAATTATCAAACCACTCACTGTTCAAAAATAAACTTCTGAACTTTAGTGTTTGCTTAATAGAAAGTCCTTTCTTTCTTTACTCAATTATGACCTCAGGAATGCATCAGAACTTAATGCACATGAAAAAACATTATCATGCCAACTCTGTGGATACGAAAAAAAACGCATGAGTGGAATGACATTCAAAATGCTGATTTAAATTCCTTAGCATAAATTTCAACCATCTGGGAATTTTATTTGCTTTCCTCTTGGATTCTGGTGCACACTCAGGTGAGTATAGCTGTTCTCCATAAACAAGTAGTTGTTTTGAAGGGGCAGTTGTACAGTCTCTTTAATACCAAGTTCACTTTATCTGGGGTGTTCAGATAGTGCTTTCATTTTCAGGTTTGTGGAAAGGTGAAGAGACAAAAAGCTCAAATGTTTTGTTAGGAAATGCTGCTGAGGAAAGGATTCCTGATTATTGCTTTGAACTTCAAAGTATATCAGTAACAGGGTCTCTTAAAAGGAAGTCTCTTGAGAGTTCAGATTACAGTGAATCATCTTAGAAATGTTCCTGATGAAATTAAATTGCATGGTTCAAGTAATGGGCTACTCTCCCATATGAGCCTTGCCATGATTAAAACTGCTTTAACACTAAATTGCACATGGATGCCTTGTAAATAAAAGATATTTAACAAATATTTCTCTTGATGACAGTCTCATCTCACCTCATTTCAGCAAATTATGTAAGTTGCCAAGGCTTTAAAGAAGTCACACAGCTAGTTAATTGCACCGTTTGTCCAGGAAACTCACTCTCCTGAATCAATCCCAGTACAGCTCTGGGTTGGACTGATTAAATCATGGATACACTGATTGTTTTAGTGAAAAAAGTTTACATGTTCATTTAATCTAAGACATCCTGCACCTTACACACACAAACACACACACACACACACACACACACACACACACACACTACCTACACATCTATCTTTTTTTTTTTTTTTTTGAGATGGAGTCTCGCTGTGTCACCAGGCTGAAGTGCAGTGGTGCGATCTTGGTCCACTGCAACTTCCGCCTCCCAGGTTCAAGCGATTCTCCTGCCTCAGCCTCCCAAGTAGCTGGCACTACAGTCGCGCGCGACCAGGCCCAGCTAATTTTTGTATTTTTAGGAGAGACAGGGTTTCACCATCTTGGCCATGATGGTCTCTATCTCTTGACCTTGTGATCTGCCCGCCTCAGCTTCCCAAAGTGCTGGATTACAGGTGTGAGCTTGAGTTAACCAAAATGTTGAAAGGTTAAAGGAATTGGTCATTATTCTTCAGCATATAATTCTTGAACAAAATGCGGTTTCTATTATACTCTGGCTTTTGTGTGGCTAGCAGTATCTGAAGAAACACTGCAGAAAACACTGTAGACAGTTTTATTTCCTAGGAACATCAGTAAGATTTCCACAATATAAAAACTTAAAAAAATATTCAGAGCAAAAATAATTAAACTACCATAAAAGTGTTCTTTGCCAACAAATTGTGACTAGTACAAAGCATTCAGTCATAATAAATCCTTTAAGCTTTTAAAAAGCAACTGCAGAAGCTAAGTTTCAAAAACTGTTTAGACAAAAGCAAAAGAAAAAGAGTGTATATTTTCTTCAAGCTACATTGAAGGCATTTGCATGTTTAAGTACCAGTGAACCATTTGTTTATGTTTAAAAATGTTTAATCACATTAGTGTTTTTTTAGTTTGACTTTATTTTCCTAAGATGGCTACAACAATATCTCCCATCCCATACTTTCTTCTAGAATCTTGTAAATTTCCCATTAAGAAATACAATCTGATTCCTGCCCCCTTAAACCTGGACAGGTTTGTGACTTGCTTGTAACAACAACACAAGACTTCCCAAGCTAGGTCAGAAAAGGTAGTACAACTTTCACCTTATAGATGGAATACTCAGGCCATTCCTAGCCTCTCCAGATGGAAAACAATTCATTAATTAAAAGAGAGCCTCAAGTCAAAGATCAAATCCAGGGTGGGACTATAAGATCATTTGTGAAGACTTCAAAAAGATCTAAGGCTATACCTCATAGATCATTTAAGAACCACAAAAGGCTCTCTGAGGATCTTAAAAACATGCCTCATAGGTCCTCCCTGTTAAACAATATAGGGTTTCTAAGACTCTAAGGAGGTATCTTTCATCAGACTCACAGGGAACACAAAATAGAGAATGGATTATCTTAAAGAGATTTGTGACTGTGGCTTTTGTTTAATAGACTGAAACCCAATGAGATTCATAGAAAACCCACGAAGTTCTTAAGAATTGTGTTGCTGAAAACACTGCCAGTTTAAAAGAGAAGGCCGGGCACGGTGGCTCATGCCTGTAATCCCAGCACTTTGGGAGGACGAGATGGGCAGATCATGAGGTCAAGAAATCAAGACCATCCTGGCCAACATGGTGAAACCCTACCTCTACTAAAAACACAAAAAATTAGCTGGGCGTGGTGACATGCACCTGTAGTCTCAGCTACCCAGGAGGCTGAGGCAGGAGAATCGCTTGAACCTGGGAGGCGGAGGTTGCAGTGAGCCAGTGAGCCGAGATCATGCCACTGCACTCTAGCCTGGCAACGGAGTGAGACTCCGTCTCAAAAAAAAAAAAAGAAAAAAGAAAAAAAGAAAAAGAGACAGTACAAAATGAAAGGAAGCGTCTGAATTCTAGAACTGCTATAGGCAGGAAGCAAACTGAGAAGATTTAGTTTTATGCATAGGTCACTTATTATAACAATAAAGAAAAGATTACTCAAAGAAAGTAAGACTCCAGAGGGCAGAGCAAAAAGCCATGGCCAACTCTCAGAGAGCAGAACCAAACCCTACTTACAAAACTGGCAACATGTACCTGGCTGGACTTCAGAATTTCTATTGGCCAGTGACTTCTATGTACCTATACTCTTCCATCCATTTGTAATGGAAGCATCTATTGTGGTTAACATATGTGTCTGGCCTTTACATGATGGATATGTGGGAGGCACCAAGAGGAACAGTACTTGAGTGCTTTGCTTAAGGAAACTGACTTAAGGAGACTCAACTGCAAAAGGACCTAACTTAATTAGAGAAATAAAAGGTTTGCTTCTCGAGATCTATTTACAGACTAAGAATTACAAAATAAAAGATCTAGTGTATATGGATTAATAATAATTTTAATAAGCGAAAGTGGTATGTACTTTCTAAAGTATATCACAAATATGATATAAAGAGATAATTGAGAGGCAGAATAATGTGTTGGTCAAAGTGCAGGCCCTGAGTCAGAATGGATGGAATCAAATCATAGCTCCACTCACCTCTAGTTCTATGAATGAAGGCAAGTCAGTTATATGCTCTGTGCTTTCATCCCCCATCTGTAAATCAGACATGACAACAGTACTTACCTAGGGATGTTGTGAGAATTAAATTAGTGAGAATATGCAAAACATTTAGAAAAGTTCTTAATAATTATAGAGATAATTTACCTACAAAAATCTAATTGATAATGACGACTTTTAACTCCTCTCAAATTACTGGGAGTTCAAAAATGAATCTTGTTGAGTGAAGAAAATTGCTACAGAAGACTTTGGAAGTGATTACACAAGTACAACATAGTAAAGCTAGAATCTTCTGTCATTTGTCAAAATAAACTAAAAATAGATGAAGGATAATAAACACTAAGTTGTGAATCCTAGTGTCTACTTACAATAATTTAATGACAATAAATCTAGGCAGACCTACTGGGTTATGCTAAGACATTTTCCTATCTGTATCTAATTTGATTGACTTTTTCTGTTTAATTAGTGAATATTATAATTATGTGTTCTGAAAGTTGTATGAATTTCATACCATCAAATAGCACTAATGCAAAATAGAGCAAAATATCAAGACTTAGAGTCTCTTTTGTGAACTTGCCTTCTTGTAAAGAATACAGTTAACTCCCTGGAGTAATCCTTATTTGTCTACATAATGAATGCTGTGGGAAAATGAGGCACTTCCACTCTTGTTCTCATCAGCATTGATATGACCTTGTCTGACTTAGTTGAACCAAGGGCATTTTCAATAATTACAAGCTCAGAGGTCTACCACAGATCCTCTCATGTGAGGATTTCTTAATGTAGGCAAAGTAGATACAACCCTGCATGTCTGGTCCATTTTAATTTATTGGTTGCCTAAATATTCAATCAGAGCTTTCACCAGCTATATTTGTAGAGCTGCTCAAATGTTTTTATAAAAGTAAGCAGATATAAATTACAAACGGTGCTTCTTTTCATTCTTGCAGGCTGACACCTAGAAAATATATTTTGTTAGGTTATAAATAGCTAAAAAACTTTTTTGAACTACAATGCTTTTAATTGCTTAATTTTGTAGTTTTTAGAAACATGTTCTAGAAATATTTAGGAAACATCACATCCTGTGGCATCAAGAAAGGCAGGAACTTTGTTTTTCTAATTAATAAAGAAGGCTAAAAAGAGTCAGTTGTTAAATAGGCAATGGGAAACCATAATTGTATTTTCCAGAATCCATGGGAACCATGGATTTTTGCTGGAATATAAAGGATGATTTAAAATTAGCTTAAGATTTCACTGATTCTTAATGTATTTTCTTAATATATCGATTAGAAAAAAATTACATTTAGCCACACCTAAACTTATTTTGGCTTGTTTATCAAATTTTCAGATTAATTCTTGTTGATCAGTTTCCTTCCCTCCTTCCTTCCTTCCTTCCTTCCTCATGCTCTACAACAAACATTTATTAGGCAACACTTCATTTACTAACACCATAATAGGTGCTAGAGATTCCAGTAGACATCATAATCTCTGTCACCATGAAGTTCATGAATTTACAATAAAAGCAAAACCAATAAACAAAGGTGGGCCCCGAATTCAATGACTGGCCTCCTTATAAGAATAGGAGAGGACACAGAGACTCAGAGAAGAAGTCCATGAGAAAACAGAGGCAGAGATTGAAGTTATGCTGTCACAAGTGGAGGAACACCTGGAAGCTGGAAGAGGCAAGAAAGGATTCTTTCCTAGTGTACTTTGAGGGAGCATGGTCTTCTTGACTCCTTGATTTCAGACTTCCAGGCTCCAGACTTGTGAGAAAATAAATTTCTGTTGTATCAAGCCACCCAGTTTGTGATACTTTTTGTGGCATCCTTATGAAACAAATACAGACATGTTCACTTTGAAGTACCTTTGGGACAACCAAGTCGAATGGTCAAAAGAAAGATGAATTCAGGGATTTGGAATTCCAGCTTAGGCTGGAGATAAAACGTTGAGGATTATCAGTATGTGCTTTGGCAATAAAGCCATATAAGTGGCTAAGATCATCCAAGGCAGTGTGTAGAATAAGACAAGAATTCCATCTAGAGCTGTGAAGAACAGTACCTTTTAGGAGGAGGCCAAGGTGGAGGTGCTCACAAAGGGAGACTGAAGAGGTAGAAGGAAGACCAGGAGAGTGGAGGGCACATGCAGAGGGTTTCAAGGCTTAAGTGCAGCAGACTGGTCAAGTAAAATAAAGACTTTGTCCATTGCATTTAGGAAAAGGCAGTTCTGGTGACCTAACTGAGACTTCAGTGCAAGAGTGGAGTAATTTTCAGGAATGACTGAGAGATCCAAAAGTGAGTCCAGGAAGTGTAGACAGCTCTTTCTAGGGGATTGAATGTGAAAGGAGGAAAACCGACTGCAACTAGAAGCAAAGAATGAACAAAGCCTTTCACATGGCTTAATCGTCACTATTTGGATTTACTTACAGATGATTATGCTCTTAACTAATGAGACACCTTGATGTTTAGACAATAATGATAAAACAAAACAGTACCTCATTTTAATTGTTGTTGTCCACAGAACTGCTCACTAAATTATGGCAAAGCAACTAGGACATGTTTTACAGATACAAATCTAAAAAGTCAGTAAATAAGAATCTGTTGTTGGTAGAAATTTTCTGCATAATTTATAAAGAGGGAAATTATAGGCAGAATAATGTTTTGAAATGCAAAACATCTGACTCATAGTAGAGATGAAGAGCAGTGAATGACCCATGAGAGAAACATATCTTATTGTTCACACACAGGGTAGAGAAAATTCAAACCAATAAGGCATCAGGCAAAGCAAAACTGCTTTAACGAAGGTGAGTCATAATGCCACTCAGGGAGATGAATCAGGTGCCCCCATGTCCAATCACTTTCATAATTACAGTTCCCTACACCTTTTAAATTAAAACTAAAGTCAGGTAACAACTAATGTCCCTTTAGAACAAACTTAGCAAAATCGAAATATACAGAGTCCTAAGAAGTAAAATGAGCATATCAAAGAGATGCAGCTTTTCTGGAAAGGAAAAAAAGAAAGAGGGGCAGTGGCTCACACCTGTAATCCCAGCACTTTGGGAGGCCAAGGTGGTTGGATCACTTGAGGCCAGGAATTCGAGACCAGCCTGGTAAACACGGCAAAACCCTGTCTCTACCAAAAAGACAAAAATTAGCCAGTCATAGCGGCACATGTCTGTAGTCCCAGCTGCTCCAGAGGCTGAGGCACAAGAATCGCTTGAACTTGGGAGATGGAGTTTGCAGTGACCTGAGATCACACCACTGCACTCCAGCCTGGGTTGCAGAGTGGGACTCTGTATATAATAAAAAAAAAAAAAAAAAGCGAGAGAGAGAGAGTGCACAAAAGCAAGCCATCCCTTTAAGTGTAATGTCATGACTGCTGGCCCCAAAAGACTTTTAAATGCTTTTATTGTGCCCTCTGTTCCAACTGATTTTGATACCTTCCCATCACGGAATCACTACAGTAGTTTTTGCTCAACATTGAAGTCTTAGATATATTATACCTGAGGCCCCTAAGGTTTCCTGCTCAAGCCAGGAGAGTAAGCAGCCTCCCTGCCCCCTTCCACCCACTTCCCTTCTAGCTTTCACAGTCAATCAAAAGCCTAGTAAATTCTACATCTTAGACATCTCTCCTCTGTCCTTTCCCAGAGATACAGCCTGATCTAAGCTGCCACTGACTTACCTGTACCAACTAGTTTCACTTATCCTGGTTGCCCCCTCTAGGCAAAGCTACAGCACAGCTAGCGTGAACATGGTAACATACAAATCAGATATCATTCTGCTGCCTAAACCTCAGATGGTTTCCCGCCAAGACCAACACAAGCCTATATGAGCCTCTGTGAGAAATTTGAAAAAAAGGTAACTGCCCCTACTATGGGATAAGCAGAGAAGAGCCAGATTTCAGACCCGATTTACCCTGTGGTTAGGCTTATTTATGCGGCGATGAAAATGCAGCAGACGTTGCCTGTAGAATAAAATCCAGACTCTTTAAAATGGCTTATGAAGCCCTCTACAACCTGGCCCTTGCCAGTCTCTGCAGTCACCTCTCGCCATTCTTTGATCTTGCTCTTACAAATCAGTTTTAGTTCCTTGACCGTATCATGTTCTCATTTATATCTTTGCCAAACCTGCCACTGTTTGGAATAATCTCCCCTCCTTTGTGATCATATAATTCCTGCTCACTTCAGGTTTTGGCAAAATATTACCTCCCTTTACAGGTCTTTCCCGATGCCCTTGATTAAAAATGCCTTCTTGCCATACACTCCCCCAGATCACCTAAATGTGTCCTTGCATAACAGTCATTAGGATTCATTGAAATTGCTGGCATAGGCTGAGTGCGGTGCGCATGGCTGTAATGCCAGCACTTTGGGAGGCTGAGGCAAGTAAATCACTTGAGCCAGGAGTTCAAGACCAGCCTGGGTAACGTGGTGCAACCCCATCTCTACCAAAAAAAAAAAAAAAAGAAAAGAAAAGAAATAGCTGGGCATGGTGTCACATGCCTGTAGTCCCAGCTACTCAACAGGCTGAAGTTGGGGGATTACTTGAGCCTGGAAGTTGTAGGCTGCAGTGAGCTGTAATCGCGCCACTGAATTCCAGCCTGGGCAACACAGTGAGACCCTCAAAATAAGAGAGAAATTGCTGGTATAACGTCAGCATTTTCTAATGAACTCTCAGCTCAAAGAGAGCAGAGATTTTGTCTGTTTGCTCCCCACTGTATTATCTGTATATAGTAATGTGTCTGATGCGTAGAAGCTCAAGAAATATTTATTGACTGAGTAAATAATTACAAGAATTAAAAAAGCCTGGAATCCTTGTTGCAGTATAGTGGGAAGAGGTCTAGTCCAGGCTCTTCCACTAACTTATTGGTTGTGTGACTATAAACAAGTTTCCTAACCACGGTGAGCCTACTCTTTAAATGTAATCTTTAAAATGTTGACAATACCGTTTGTCCTACCTACCATCAAAATTGTCATGAGGCTCAATGAAGCTGAGGACAACTAATGTGTACTGACAGCCTACCATGTGCAAAGCTTTATGCTAGATACTGCCATCTGTATTATCTTGAAAAATAGAAGAAGAATCTCTGAAAGACTGTCATTTACCTAAAGATCATTTTTCATAGTAAGTGGCAACATAAAGACTTAAGTAGGAATTTCTGCGATTCCAAAGGCTCTTCTCCTCTTCCCCTCCCTGCCCTGCCCTGCCTTCCCCTCCTCTTCCTCCCCTCCCCTCCCCTCCTCTCCCTCCCCTCCCCTCCTCTCATTCCCCTCCTCTCCTCTCCTCTCTTTCTCTCTCCTTCCTCACCATGTTCCTTCAATATCTATCTGATTAATACTTCAAGTCACAGGACAAGCATCACTCATTTTGTGAAACCATCTCTGATTCTCCTGACCAGATTTATGTGCTCCTATAACTAGGTTCATATTGTACTTACTATAATAACATTAGGTTAAAATTTTTTTTTTACCACAAAGTTTTTGTGAGAGGCGAGCATGTCTTCCCACTATTATATTATTTCCAGTATCTTGCCTAGATATTAACATTTTATAAGTACTAAATGAATATTTGTTAAATGAATGAATGAACTTACTCTCTCTGGCTTTTTTAGAAAATTTGATAATACAACTAATTTCTGTTCAGTGTTTACAGTTTTATATTTTATTTATAAACAGCAACAATTGAGGCCCCAACCACAGTAGCTCATATGCTTAAAGTTGCTAAGATAGTATTATGAACATATGACATCAGCTCTTGCCCAGTAATAGAGGTTTGGTTTTAGATTAATATATTTAAGATTAATCTTAAAGTGCAACTAATAGGCTGAGTGTAGTGGCTCACGCCTGTAATCACAACACTTTGGGAGGCCGAGGCGGGTGGACCATTTGAAGTCAGGAGTTCGAGACCAGCCTGGCCAACATGGCAAAACCCCATCTCTACTAAAAATACAAAAATCAGCTGGGCGTGGTGGCACGTGCCTGTAGTCCCAGCTACTCAGGAGGCTGAGGCACAAGAATTGCTTGAACCTGGGAGGCGGAGGCTGCAGTGAGCTAGGATTGTGCCATTGCACTCCAGCCTGGGCAACAGAGTGAGACTGTGTCAAAAGTAATAATAATAATAATTTTTAAAGTACAAATAATTATTGCCTGAAAGGAATATGCTAAATATGAGATATAGGGAAATGATTCAGGTTCACTTCAAATTTAATATTCCAGTTTTAATTTGATATAAGGCAACCTCAGGGAACAAACATGTTGTTAGTAGCAAACTACTTAGCTTAGAGAACTTAACATAGTATTTATTGTAATGTTCCCCTGTTCTAGAAAATCATAACTAATAATAGAAATAAAACGCAGCTGCATATCAATGGCCAAGAACGTATCAATGGACCAGAAAATATGCTAAGGAGACTAAAACAGACCTGAACACTTCCTTCAAATTTAAATAAAATAAGTACTTTTTACTTATTACTAAGATCTGAAAGATATATTAAAAATGCTTTGAAATTATGTAATATGTGATCTAAATTGTTCATCTAAAACAACAGCTTGTCAAAATGCTAATCACTAGGAACCGAGAGGTTTGTTTAGTTAATAGTGCTTCCTTTCACATGTGCTTATGTGCTTTTCAGAAGGAAATCTGAAATCTATTATTAGCTTTCCATAGTCAACTCCTGATTATCCGAGTTAATAAAATAGAACCCAGACATCTGTGCTAATAGAGAGAACACAGACATACAATAGACCTGATTCAGATCCAAAAAAGCAGATAACACAAAAATTACATCTTTGACTCCGGAATAAATGTTGATTCTTTGTAGCATATGTGCCTTCCTAATAACACTCCATTAGTTTTTCTACTATAGCACAGGGGAACTATGCTATGGAAAACTCACCTACACGTGTAAGTGAGAGTTCACTCTAGACTGTGTGAACGCATTGTTAGATGTTAGAATTCTGTCAGTGGTATTCATTCCGTACACTGGATTCTGATCATCACTAATATGTAGAAAGGTCTCATTCTCTTCAATCCTCCAGGCCCTAATACAAGATTCCCAACCTCATAAATGGCTCATGTAGAAAGTAACAAAATCAGTGGTGAAGAAAAAGTCAGTTACAGGAAAGAAAAAAAAAGTCATGCTATGTTTTGTTTTGACCTCGTGAAAGAACAGGGATCACTCAAGTTTTTACTGTTATTTTCAAAGTCAAGGCTTAGATACTTGTTCACTAAAGGGGAAGAAAATTATAAATTATTGTACATTATTAGATACATGGCTTTCTAGAGTGAAATTAATGATTTTGGAAATGCTGGGCCAATTACTTTATAAATGTCTAAGAAAAATGACTATCTTCCTCATGTAAATAACTGCAATCTTTTCATCTGTAAAATCAGATCAGTTATGTAACAAAAATTTACATTAAAAATGACATATATCCCTGAGGCAACTTATGAAATAACGAATGAAAGGTAGGCTCATGGTTCCGAAGAAAGCAATGTAGTTCAGAAAAAACTACAGAGCTCACCTTACTACATACATAGCAATAGGCACACAGGTGGCAGAATCCCAGCAAAGCAAATATTCTTTCAGTGATTCAATAATTTGCCATTTATTGAGCACCTATTATAAGGTCAGTCATCATGCTGGGCACTAGGGATACATTTTATTTGAGACATGGTCCCTGCATTTAAGGAGCTCACAGACATGTAAATACTTTTGTTTAAGAGATGCAATAGTCAAAGCATGTGAAGAACGCTAGGGGGAGTATGGATGCAAGCATTGGTGGAGTTAAAGAAGGCTTCACAAAGGAGGTTACTGGCATGGACATAATGTTTGTATCCTCCCAAAATTCATATGTTGAAATAGTAACTCCCAAGATGATGGGATTAGGAGTGGGGCACTTGGGAGGTGATTCGGTCATGAGGACAGAGCCCTCATGAAGGCGATTAGTGCCCTTATTAAACAAGCCTGGCTGGGCGCGGTGGCTCACGCCTGTAATCCCAGCACTTTGGGAGGCCAAGGCAGGTGGATCACAAGGTCAGGAGATGGAGACCATCCTGGCCAACATGGTGAAAGCCCATCTTTACTAAAATACAAAAAATTAGCCAAATGCGGTGGTGTGTGCCTGTAGTCCCAGCTACTCGGGAGGCTGAGGCAGGCTTGTTGCTTGAACCCGGCAGGCGGAGATTGCAGTGAGCCAAGATTGCGGCGACTCCGACCTGGGCGACAGAGTGAGACTCTGTCTTAAAAAAAAAAAAAAAAAAAAAAAGAAGCCCAAGGACTTTGCCCCATCCACTGTGTGAGAACACAGAGAAAATGCTCCGTCTATGAACCAGAAAGTGCGCTCTCACCAGAACCAAATCTGCTGGTGCCTCAGTGTGGCCTCCCCAGCTTCTGGAACTGCGGGAAAGTAAATTTCTGTGGTTTGTAAGTTACCCAGTTTACGGTATTTTGTTATAACAGCCCGAACGAACTAAAACAGTTGTCTTTAGCAATTCATATAAGAATTGTAATTTACCAAGTAGATTAGATGCCAAGGCATTCCAAGATGATGAAAAAGTACTTAAAACAAGGAGCCATGAACTCTAAGAACAACATACTTAGATGTCCATGATATATTTGGATAGAGGTGAATAGGAAGTTATATCCAAATTATCAAGGACTGTGTTGAGCATGCTAAGACATTTGGATATTCTTATATAAAGGTTATTAAGCAGGGACAAAGCATAAGATGTTCTTAAACAGCGGAATGGCATGATCAGATATCCTTTTTTAAAAAATAAAAATAAAAAAAGAACTCTGTTAGCTTTAAGAGGCTGCCAAGTCCTGGAGGTGGGAAGCCTAAATGAGAGACATCAATAGTTTATTTAGGTCTGGATGATCCCTAATATAGTCTCCCACCCTCTGTCTTATGTCTTAAGATTTCATTATCAGAGCTTTAGCTTTATAATTTAGTACCTATTAAAGTAAAAGTTGGTATTTTGGGAATGGTATGATAGAAAATTGCATAAGTGGTTAAGTTGAGCTCGGGGATGTGGGGCAAAGGTGACAGTTTTAAAATCCTTCCCTCTTTATTGTGTAATCTCAAAAAGATCAAGGGACTGGTATTGATGGGAGAGGTACCTTGAGGCCAGAGCAGATGGAGAGAGGGACAGACACTCTCTTTCTAAAATCAAAGGAGCATGGGATATGTTTGTTTTCTGTCTCTTCATAATATGTCACAACGAACTTAGTGGCTTACAAGAGCATGCATTTATTATCTCACAGTTTACAAGAGTCAGGAGTCTAGGTGGCTTAACTGGGCCCTCTGCTCAGGGTCTCATTTAGATATTGGCCGGGGCTCCAGCTCTCATCTGAGGGCCAGGGTCCTTTTCTAAGCTCACAGACTGTTGGCCCAATTTGCTTCCTTGCAGCTGTAGAGCTCTTGTGGTTTATTCTCCAAAGCTAGCAACAAAGAGAGAAATTCAGCTGCATCAAGTTGCTAACTTCTATGCCCGAAATTTAAGGAATCACCTTATTATCAGTTCATCTCTCTTTTGATTAACTTAAAACCAGTGATTGGAGACCTTAATTATATCTGCACAATCCATTCACCTTTGCCCTAAAACATCTGGGAGTTATATCCTATCACCTTTGCCATTTGGCTGGTAGCAAGTTATGGGCCCCACACACACTCAAAAGAAGGACCTTATACAAAGGCATGGAGACAGGGAGCAGGGTCGCAGCCTTCTTAGAATCCTGCCAATGATAGATTTGAAGAGTTGAGGTCACTAGAGTCTAGGAGAGGCAAGGAACAATTAGTCTATCCAGTAGGTAGAAGTAACTGGGGAGAATGTCTGGAACAAGTTCTGTCACAGGCTGGCTCATTGTGGCATGACACCTAAAAGTGAAGTCTGTGTTTGAAGGGCCTGGCCCCAGGTAAACACACGAGGTACCCACCCAATATAGACAAGTGCAGAGAGCAAGAGGGGAAAATGTTCTCCCCAAAGAAGACTGTACAGATAGAAGATCTGAATAGAGAAAAAGGACTTGTAGTTTGAAAACTGTTTTCAACTAGGGGGAAGGAGGGGATTTTCTCCATAGCACCAACCTGGGAATACCAAAAGACTCTTTTCCTCCTTTTGTTTCAATTTTTCAATTACCGTAAGCTTTTCTCTCACAGCTTTATTTTTAACTTTAATGATCACACATATATCACACAAATATAACTAATATGCAGGGAGATTTTTCAAGAGATATAAACATCCTAGTTGAGAAAGTCAGGAGAGAAAAACTATTAAGTAAACTAAAAATGACAAGATAACTAGAGAGAAGATATATACAGCAATAAATTTGAATTTCAAAGAAAATTTCAGCTAACAAATCTGTTATATTTTCACGTGCATTAACAGAAGTTAAAGCAAGAGAAAACTGAGTTAATAAAAAATCAATTTAAAAAAAACAGATTTTCAACACAAAATTTCTCTGAAACTACTGCTCCCTTGCCTCTGCTGTAATTTTGGAAGGATTAGCGCTTGTAGGACTCTGGCTGTCCCCAGCAGTGATACACCTTCCCACCCCAGGATACATAAAACTGGGGCACAGAGCAGACAGAATTTTCAGCTCTGCTCATCAGCAGGTTGACCTGCTTGTTCCAGGCAATTTTGTGAATTTAAGACTCTGGTGCCTGGCTGGGCTCATAGCACCCGGGTGCTCTGCAATTTGTACGGAATTCTAAAATTTCAGGCTCTGCTTGTTGCCAAGATCTTTAGTAATAACAGCAATAAAAAAGTAATAATGCCCACATGTATTAAGCATTTATGAAGCTACATTAATTAAGCATATGTTATGTTTATGTAGTTCGCAGTTAGTGGCACTGGCTTAATGTAATAGGGATAGTAGTTTTTAAAGAAGAACTTGATATATTTCCATCTTCAAATTGTGTTTCACTGGAAACTGCTCCTCTTCCAGGGCTGGACAAGGTACCTAATGCCCTCACAGAAGAAAAGGTGGGTTAGCAAGTCAATAGACTTAAAAGTCAGAGTCCTGCTTTAGACCAATCAGAATGACGTATGAAGATCTATTGTATAGACAAATGGGAAGCCCATCCCAGAAGAGAAAGGACATACCAGCTTCTGGAGAATTTCAAAAAGGAAAAGGCTGAATGAGATGGGGAGGATAGGGAAATAGTTCTACATTTGTGTCTGGAACTTTCCTTTCTGGGCACTGGCCTTGAGAGAATGTAGCATAATAAATAGGTATTCGGCGAACATTAGAAAAGAGAGCTCTGGGTTCCCAATCCCATCTAGATTCTGGGCAGGGCCACATCCTATTAAACTTGGTAGTTCCCTGTGGTAAGGACCAGCAAGATTTTGGGGATAAATTTTTCTGAGTCCCACTTATATTCCTAAATTACGAATGAGACCCAGAGGTACCTAGAGCCTCCAGAAGGGGGCCTCAGCAGGCAGCTGGTCTGAAAGCCAACTGGGCTGCCCTGGGGCCAGCTTGGCAAGGGGAGAGGTGACCGCTGCAGAGGCTAGGAAAGACAGATGGCCGACCTGGCAGAGACTCAGAGGGACCACTTTGCCAGTGCGAGGCGAGCTGAGGTGACCAGCCAGAAAGAGCTCCAGGCTCTGGCCAGAATGGTCTTGACCTAAATATGCCACCTGCAGGCCACAGGTATACTGGAAGGGATGCCCACTCCCTATTATCCCTTTTCCTGTGTGTCTCTCAGGCCCCATGTACCAGCCATTCATTCACTAGGAGTTTGAACAAAAAGCTAACTCAAACTTTCTCCATCCTCCTCAAATATCTCATCTTTGCCCTCTTTTGTTACTCTCCAAAGACAGCCTTGCTCTTAGTTCACAGAGAAAATAAGAGCCACCAGACAGTAAAATGCAAATCAGATCATCTCTCTTTGCTTAAAACACCTATCAATGACTTCTCATTGCTCTTAGGATAAATACCAAAATCCTGAAGGTAGCTACAAGGGTTTGATTGGGCTTTTACTCCCTTTGCAGCTTCAACTCCTGTCATTTCTCTCCTTTCTCTCTGACCTGAAGTTTCACGTTAATTTCTACCACAGGGATTTTTTAAAACATGCTATTCCTTCTTTAAAGAATAATTTTCCTTCCCCACCTTGGCCTACTTAATTCCTTTTTGTCTTTCAGAGCCCCACTCATTGTTGGCATGAGATCAGTCACCCCCTTTAGATACTCTCACAGCACTTTCTCATAATGGCACACCCTGACTAAACATATTTATTTAATATTGCTTAGGTAAGCCAATAGTATTATATCAACTAATTTCATTTGGAATAACAAGTCCCATGCACTAGCTAACTAACATCACCCCATTATCTAACTATATATTTTCATAATTATAAGTGCTGAAAAGCAATCAACTTTTCTTCATCAAGCATCTCGTAACCTGCACCTTGCCTTCTACCTGATGTGTAATTTGTCACAAAGGCACTGGGTGAAAGTCATCATGTGACACCACAGGGAAAACAGGAAAAAGTGCAGGAGACACATTTCATGATTTATCAAGAAGTGACAAGAATATAATTTACCATTACATCTATATGCAGCATTTGATATAAAAATACTTGCCTCTAGGGTACCTAAAATCCTGGTCTTTTGAAAGTACTGAACTTACCAATCAATAACTCAGCTAATATATTTAATGTATATATTTTTAGGAAAACAGGTCCCAAAGATGTAATCTCGCATCATTCTCTCTAACCCTTTACTTTCTCCATATCAGCTCGCCCCGAATCTTAGCTTGGAGTTAAGAGGTCATCTCAGCAGCCTGTTCCTGGCCTTCCTGTCGGCTGGAGGCCAAAGCCTCCCTCAGCTGCCTGTGTGCAGTGGCTGCTGTAATAATGATGTCTCAGCTTCAGGAGGTCTATTTCCAGGCCATGTGAGCTAATTAAAACACAGGCCTTCATTTGCCTTTCTGGCAATCCCTGATCAGTGTGAGAGGCCTATGCCACCCTCTCCATTCTAATTTTAGTTCTCCTCTAGTGTTTTCTCTCCTTTGCAGAAAAGCATCCTATGCTGCTAAGCACTTACAGGCTTTTGTTTTTGTTATTTCTCCCACTTGGAAAGAAGCACTTTTCCACTTTACTCCTTTTGGATTTTCTCCTCCCATCAGTTTTCTCCTGCAGGAGGTGATTGTTTGAAACTACTAGCAAAACTGAAGATAATTAGTTACCCAGAGTAGTTGACTTGCCTAGCTGGTGCCCTTGAGAAAGCGCTAATGCACAAAATTCTTCATATGGAAACAACTTTTTGGACACAGCTTTCTATAAAGATAGAGAACACCTGTTATTACTGGTGATGCTCAGCTTCTTTTCCCCCAGCAATTCACAACACAACTATCCAGAGTTCAGAACTCATAATTCACTCACGATAGGCTAAGATGCTATTTTTCAGTCTTTTAAAATGGATACTCTTTACTTCTATAAGCATAAAATTATCACATAGCTTCCTCCCACCCTACCCTCCCTCACTGAAAAAAAATCATTATCTCAACTATCTACTCTACATATCTACTTGAATATCCAACAGAATTTCAAATTAAAATGTTCAAAACTGAGATTTCCCCATCCCCACTAATATCAACTCCATCTTTCTGAAGGTCAAAACACCAAATATCTTTGAATTACATCTTTGGTCCCTTTTATTTTCTTATATCCTACATCCAATTCATCCAAATATATATGTAGATAGATTGATAGATCAATCGATAGACAGATGATAGATGATAGATAGATAGATAGACAGACAGATAGATAGATAGATAGATAGATAGATAGATAGATAGATAGATCTACCTTTAACATAGATCCAGAATTCTACCGCTCCTCACCACCTCTATTTAAAAAAACTGTTACCCGAGGAAAGAAGAACACACTGGCAACCATTAAGGGGACCCAAGAGATTGAAGTATCTTAGCAGATGGGTTCTCAGATCATTCAAAGGTTTCACATGAGAATGAGACACGTAGTGGCCATGTGCAGAGAGAGCCCCTTAGGGAAGTGACCTTGAATGAAACACCTCTCTTAGGGAGACTTTGGCAGCCAGGGAATGACATGAGGAGCCTTGGCACCTCAAGGAAGAGTGGGACAAAGTATAGAAGAAGTGAACTCAGATAAAGGTGATCTATATCATAATATGTTAAACAAATGGAAAGATTAAATATTATGAGCACAGTAAATGTTATGTCTTCAGAAGTATCAAACATTTCTTCCAGGAAATTGTTGTACTGATTTAATTGCAGTATTTAAGAATATGTTGATGGAGGAGAGGCTAACTCAGCTGCTCACTTCCACGGTCTTAAGACAATTGCCAATAATTATAATCATTCCTAGTTCCTTGTGCATCCCATTCTTTGAATCCAACAATTATTCCAACCCTCTTCTTTAATACCTTGATTCCAGCAATACTTTGACCCCAGTGGAATCTCCAATCCTAAGATCTTATTGATTTTTCAGTGTTAATTATCTCCTTGTTCTCTTTCACTTCCCTTTTCATCTTGAAGTCTGTGATTAAATATTACACTCCCTTGCATTTATATTTCCTTGCTCTTCAATCACTTCAATATACCAATTTAGCAAAACCACAACCTATGTAAAATTCAACTCTCCAAATACTCTGCACCTGCATCCTCCAGCTGACATAGGCTGGAGAAAAACACAGAACCACATTGGATAGTCTAATTCCAAATGCATGAACACAAACTTTAAATAGGCCTTTAATGCTGCCAGGTGATCACATCATATACCTCCTTTGTCCACTCACTGTTTCTTCTAAACAACTATTTCACACTGTCCTCTCTTTCCTCAAACTCTACATTTCCTTCTCTGTCTCTGTTTTCAACTGAAGCTGCTGCTCTCTACTTTGTAGAAAAACTGAGAACTATCAGAACAGATCTTCCCCAGATTCCCACCACATGGATCTCCTGCCAGTATTTGCACCCACAACCAAAACATCCTGTCTGTTGTTCATGCTACTGTCCAAAACCAATCTCTCCACTTGGTTAATAATAGAATTCATCATCCCCTCTTTCTCCTCCATCGTAACTTAAAAATTCCCCTGTGAAGAAATTCCTTCAAGGGTAGTCCATCATTACTCTAAGTCCTCTCCTCCCATTCTCCCTTAAAACCACAATTTTCTTAATAACTTTCCTTCTTAATAACTTTTTCACACTTTCCTCTTAATAACTTTCCTTCTTAATAACTTTCCTCTTTCCTTCTTAATAAAGAGTTGATCACTCTTTCCTTCTTAATAACTTTCTTCACCTGACTTCAGAACAAGACTCTCATCAAAAGATTTCCTTCTATCTCAACAGGTTGCTCCTTCTCAGCTTCCCTTGCTGGTGCTGCCTTTCATTCCATCCTTCCTCAAGCTCAGCTCAGTTATTGGTCTTCTTCCTCTACACACGCTGCATATCATCTGTATAATGACGACGTTCACATTTATATCTGCAGACTGGACCTTCTGCTGCCTACTCGACACATCTATTCAGATATTCAGTAGGCATCTCAAAATTAACTCCTGGTTTTTCTCACTGTTTACCAAACCTTCTCTTCCCCAAACCTCTTGTGTGTCAAATGATAGGAAATTCATTCTTATAGTTGTTAAGGAGAAAAGTCTTGGAGTCATCCTTAATTCTTCTCATTTTCTCATATACCATGTCCACTCCACCATGAAATCCCATTGGATCTGCCTTAAAAATATGTCCAACATCTCTCCATTTCTCTCTAACTCTGCTGATTCACCTTTGATCTTAGCTGCTTTCCCTCTCTTACTGCAATGCTGCAATTGCGTTCTAGCTGGCTTTCCTGGATCCACCCTTGTTCCCTCTCCCCATCCATGATCAACATTATAGCCAGATTAATCCTCATAAAAGAAGTTAGATCATGTGACTTTTCTTCTGAAAGAACTGAATAGGCTCTAAGCAAAATCACTCTGGGTTAAAGCCAAGGTCCTGAAATGGCTTATTAGCCTTACATAATCTATCCCTCACCCTCTCTTCTTACCTACAAATATTCTACATTTCAAGGAAGAGCATCCACCTTTCACTCATCAGCTTAAGTTAGAAACTTTAGAGCCCTCCTTGAAATATTTCCCCTCATCTTTGCACATCCAATTACCATGACTTGTTAATTACTCTTTACTTGTATCTCTTAAACCAATTTACATTTTCCCTTTCCTATGAAACTATTTCTCCCCTTCTCCAATGCCATTTCATCTCAAATCTACTACATATTAATACTAGAGTGAACTTTCTAGTTAAATGTAAACCTATTTATGTCATTCCCCAGACTGTATAACACCAAACCTTTTTAATTCTAACAACCTTTTTTGATGATTCACAAGTTGAAGCTTTAATCACAATTCAAGCTACTTTTTAAATGGCCCTCTGTTATAATAAATTCATTGGTTCACTTAAAAGTGTTTTGCAGCATACGATTTATTTTTGAAGATGTATTAGTCTTTGTTCTGTTAAATGCCATTTTGGTCAAGATTAATTTTTTGTGCATGCAATCATTTATAAAATGAAATGTAGATTAATCAGTAAATTTAAATTATACTTCTAAGTCAAGAAAAGGTCAGCTATCTTGGCATAAGCTTGGTCAGCTACCTTGGCATACCTTATACAGACTTACAATAGGCCCCTCTATCTTAAAGCTACTACAGATTTCAAATAATAATATTAAAAACAAAAATAATATTAAGCAATAACTGTGACAATATTAAAGAATAATATTAGTTGCCAAGGTTTACAAAATGTATTAACATAAACTCATTTATTACTACAAATACCTAAAGAGTAGATATTATTTCCACTTTCAGAGGAGCAAATTAAATATCAGAAAAGTTAAAGGTTTTGATGGAAAATATCTAGCAAATTAGTGATGGAACTGACTCTTGAACTCATTCTCTTTATATACCCAGTGGCAATGTCTTTAAAGCGTAACAAATTAAATATGTGTAAGCTAATAAAATGCTACTTTTGTGAGTACAAATGCCTTCCTTACAAGTTTTCCTTTTTTTAATGTAAAGCAAAACAAATTGTGCTTTCACATTATTACTAAATATCAGTCTATCCTAAAATTGTTTATGTAATGTGGAGGTGATATATTACCTTAAAAAACCACTGTAACATGGTATTGGAAACCATTTCAACTGTTAAAAGGTTAGATTTCAGTTCTGTTTAAAGGTCAGACCTGAAAATACCCTGATGATTACAATTTCTCCACACATTTTGGATGATGCCACTGAACTCCTGGCAGCAGCAAAATGTATTTGTTCTGATCCTCTGCTTCTGGTGGTCAGTTTCAGAGTGGAGAAAAGGCACCAGGGCTTTGGGACTAGACCTAAATTTCTATTGCTTTTAATTAAAATAATAAAGGGGAAAAGGTAATATTTCTATCCAACTGAGACAGAAAAATTTGTTGAAAACCAATTTTTACCTGTTGAAAAATATTCAGAAAATCGATCATCCCCAAAACAATGTACTAACTAAAACAAAACCAAGAAAGCCATTCTGAAAGGCAAGTATCAAAGCATCTGTCATTGCCCCATTTTTGGTTTTTAAATCTGGAACTAGTCATTCAAATAAATATTGTTTGAATAATAATTATATGCCCAGAACCCTTCCCAGGTCCACATACCACTATTTTTTGTTTTTACAAATCACATCTCATCTCTCCTGTCCTATAAAACTACATTTAGTACATAGCAGACAATACACTTTAATGCTCACTGAATGAATGCTAGGATTGATGTAGAATACAAAGAATTATGTTAATATCATAGTTATTGCTACTACTACTAATAGTTACTAACATTTATTGAGCACTAACTATCTGCCAGGCACTGTGTTAGTCACTTTACACGCATCACCACAGTACAGGGTAAGTTAATCTAATTAATTCATTGTTAATCTAATTCTATAGTAAGAAAACTATAGCATAAAGAGATCAAGTCGCATAGCTAGGTAAGAGGCTCAGTTTCACAGTTAGTAATCAAACTTTGGCAGTCTGACCTCAGTGCGTACAATGGGCCAGAGACCAAACTATTGCAGCTTACATTCTAGAAAGAAGATAAGAAATAAGTAAAGAAGTAATCAATATAATTTTACATGGAGATAAGGCTATGGATAAAAGAAAATGGGATGATTTGATAGAAGTGACTAGAGTGATATAGAAAAATGGTTAAAAACATGAACTCTAGTACCAGGTTTGAGTTCATACCAGAGCTTTTTCCAGCTCTGTCATTATGGGCTGTTATTTAGTTATTTATGTTCTTTGTGTATTTCCTTATCTACAGATAATACCGAATTTATATGACAGTCATGAGGTTTAAATGAATTGACATACATAAAATGCCTAAAACAGTTCCTGATACATTGTGTCATTTAAGTATTTATTATTATTGTTATTTTTGCATTTTTATTGTTATAATTCTTATCACATTGAGGACATCTACTTGAGATAGGGTGGTATGGGAAGGCCTCTGTGAGGAAATGCATTTGAACCAAAACCTAAACGACACTTATGCACATGAAAATTTTAAGGCAGAGATTCCAGGCAGAAGGAAACAAAGTGCAAAAGCCCCAGGGCTAGAATGTTCAGCAAAGAAGGCCAGTATGGTCCAGGATGAGTTCATTCAAGTTACAGAGCTAGTCAAGAACCAGGCTAAATTAGGCATCACTGGATATGGTAAGGAGATGGATTTTATTCTAAGTGCGATTAGAAGACATGGGAACATTTTAAGCATGGTAATGACATGCTTTGATTTACATTTTATAAATATCACTCCGGCTTCCATGAAAGTTTGGATTATAACTTCCATAGAATGTCAATCTTATCATTCCCATTAGTCATTGTTTTTAAAATCTTAGCTTTATGCCTAGGGGAAAGTAATTCTCTGACTATATTTCCAGAATGTTTGTGTTAGTGCTTTTAAACGTAGAGTCAGATTAAAGGACTTAAGTAGGTATATGAGCATACATATATACTCATACACTCACTGTGAACAAAGATTATATGGAATACTCACATAGACCACACTTCATTATTCTAAATTCAAATTAGAATTTGAATTCACTGAATGAATGCTAGGCTGGGTTTTTGAATCGTGTTTCTTGGAAGGAAAGTAATTGTTTACTTACATGAAAGTTGACCATATGAATTAGGTCATTCTTGTTATACCCAACTAAAACAGTTGAGAGGTCAAGGGGAGAAGGCATCTAGGGCACATAACACTGTTCCAAGAATGTAATTCCCTGTGAGCTTGGCTGCTGAAGCTGCCTGCTGTAACCTGAAACCAGTTTTATCTAATAGCTACTGAAACAATCTGCTGCAACTCTGAGAATCATTTTACCCATAGCCATCACTTACCAATCAAAACTTGCCAGCTCACCAACATATTATTAGTGCCAATGAACTTCCTCAAAGAGCAATATGTAACTTTCCTCTTTTTTGTAAAACCTCTAACCGTCTGTTCTTTGGACATAATGAAGACCACCCAGCCTATGAGTATGCCTCAAATTGCAATTCTTGATTTCCAAATAAAACATTGAAAATTAAGACTTTTGTCTCCATATTGTATTTGCCTTTAACCCTTATTGTAAATTATATGGCAAGGGAGGATATTCTTTGGGTCCCACTTCTCTTATTTCTAATATGTCCCTTGGCCTTACCAGGCGTTAGCACCTTGTTCCCCAAATAAAGCTTTGCAAATCTGACTGCATGGAACGATGTATGTTTTACTAGTGGGTGGTGTTATTTTTCTTAATCTTACCCTTACACCCAGCATTTTCTCCCCCAACACACTTCCTCTGCAAGTTTACCGTGGTTTAAATAGGTTGAAAGCCAGCCTAGGCCACATTGTACAATTCCTTCTTACCAGACATCCTTGATGTAAGTTCTCCAGCTTCAAAGCAGCTCTTAATAAAGTTGTGTATTGATTAGTTGATACCGCTGTGTGGTGGGGGTAAATGGCAGTGGAAGAACATTTCGGGTCCCTGGTATTTTTACTACTATAATCACATTAAATCATCATCTTTAATATCTAACACCAAAAGGCCATCCATGTATTCAAAAAGAATATTACAGCCACACTGACAAAAATCTTAAAGCCCTACATTGCCACACATGGAGGTGAACTAAAAACACAATGCAATTTGTACGAAGACTCCTCCTAATTCCTCTAACTCATAAAGACTTCAGTCTTAAAATAAAAAATACAGCTGCATAAAGTGAACTGCTTTACCTGTATGGTTAGTTCCCTCATTCTTGACTTCTGTGGTTCCCACAGAAGAGGTGGGTGGACTAGCAGGAGGACTGGCAGTAAAGCTTGTGCACCCTGTAGATGTGTTGATTTCAAAATATTCTTGGTTGTGATTCATTCGGTGAAAATCCAGAGAAGACACAATGGATGTTCGCTGTTTAGGCTAAAATAAATGAGCATGACGAGAGTATTAATATGATCATGTTCATCTTCAGCCCAATCTCCCCATCAATTTAATCTAAGTGAAAATTTTTTTTTCAGTTAAAAACTATCTGGGTTTTATACTTAAAATATAATTGTGCTTTACAGAGATACATTAAATAATTTCTTGATGAATTAAATAATAAAAAATTATTTAATGAGAAAATATTATGGCATAGTTGACATGATAGGTTAGGCTTTTCATTTGCTTTCCCCAGAAGATTGTAAAAATATAGTGCACAAAATTTCTCTTGGTAATCAATTTTGAAAGTTGCAATTTTAAGTCACCTTTCATTCAACTAACATTTATTAAGCAGCTGGCATTTGCCAGACCCAGAGGATATACAATCTAATAGTAAAAGGGCCCTTACAACATAGAAGAATAATTAAGGTAGTTCCATTTTTTTTATTCTTTAAATAGTCCGAGGAATTGGTGGCATTAGATATTGTTCCCAAGTACAAGATGCTGGAATTTTATCATCAGAATTAAATAAAGTTATATGGAACATTTTCTAGGATCTAAGAATATGCTTGGTATTTGTAGTGAACTTTGATTTTCTTTTTTAAGAATTTTAATTAATCCCCAAATAGCAAGAAAAGTCAATTTAAACATAAAAGTTAAAATCATGGAGTAATAGCAGATATAATCTATACCCTTTGTCAGTAATGAATTACTCCCTATAGCAATTTTCTGGGGCTTTCCCCATAGTTTTAATGATATTCACTCTTTTTTCTTGCCTAGCAGAGCTTCTAACATTGTCCTTCAGAAAAACTGCAGTTTTTTGGCTCTCAAATGTGTGTGTTTTTCCCAGGAATCAACTCAAACTTTCTTACATTTTTTAGTTTATATTACTGAAATATTAAAAATCTCTTATAATAATTATGAGATCAAATGTAAACTTTTTATAATAAGGTAAAGTTTATTGTACTTTACTTTCTCCAAAGTACAATTAACTTTTGGTTTACTAATGTTTTTGTTACCCTCAAATATGTGTTAATCACTGTACTCCACAGATTATTTTCCTGCAAAATATTCAAACTGCTGTCTCTTCCAGCTTATCATTTTTTTCCAAGTAGATATCACTTAATCTATAACCTAAAATAGACAATCATATGGAAAATATCTGCAGAGTATAGAGTATTTTAAAAAAATATAAGGTGTGTAAATTATCACAATATGATTTATTCTTTCACCAATATTTCACCAAATATTTTTATGAAAGACATTGAGAGGTATAAATGTTGTTATGCAAGAGAGTGCAAGTCATTTATTATTATGACACATCAACTCAGTAATAGAATTCAAATTAGCACCCACAGAGGACTCAGTTGCTTTTGAAATACAAAAGATCAGGGTTTAATATTAGGCTTGGTTTCTCATGAAATGTTTGTCCTTGGGACTACTGAATCTCAATTTCACATTCAATGTCCTTTCCACTACATTCTATAACAGCAATTAGAAAGGCATGAGCTATAGCGCTGGCTCCAGTGGAGCCCATCATTCTAGGCTTTGTTTTATTGTGTTGTGTTTCTGTTTCACTTTATGTGTAGGCAATGGACCACATTTCTATGTTTCTTCTCATAAATTTTATAAAGGTCAAGCCAAATGATATATATGATTCCTCCATTTCTAAATGTTTCTTAAATACATGTTTCTGAATCCTGATCACCCATGGTTCTAACTGCTTTAAAAACACAATGTTTTACACAATCATGAAAACAAGCTATTTTTTGCTATATTAATTCATTCTACAAATATTTGCTGAACATATACTAAACTGCAGATATCATGCATGTAAGCACTGTGATAGGAAAAAACAAGTAAGACATTGTCCCTGTTTTCTGTATGAATATAGACTTGAGGTGGGAGGATGCACAGGAGGGGCACGGGAGGCTTCGAAGAAGAGATGAGCAATCCAATGATTATGCTTCAGTATCATATAGCAGTAAAGGTGATGAAAAATTAGAAGCATTATACTTAGTCATGCCCTAAGGCAAGGGTCAGCAAACTATGGCCCGTGGCTCAAATCTGGCCTTCTTCCTATTTCTAAAAATGAAGCTTTATTGGAACAAAACTGCACCCATTGCTCCGTCATTTAGTTATGGTCTATGACTGCCCTCGTACTATAATTGCAGAGTTCAGTAGCTGCAACACAGGTCATATTTTCCACAACACTTGAGATATTTATTATGTCTGGCTTTTTAGAGAAAATATTTGGCTACTCCTGTTCTATGGAATTGTTTCACACATCAGTTTTGTGGTCAATAAAACCATAACTATAGGTTTCCTTTTATTTCCCAGCCTGACTTGCATTTGGGTTGGGCCATGTGACTAATTCTAATCAAATACAATATTAGTAGAAGTGAGCTTTTTCTATCCCTCTCTTACTCTCCTAATGATGTAGTTGAAAGATGAAGGAAAGTCATGAAACTCACATTAGTTTTATGAGATGTTAAAGTGAACCTCCCTTTTTTATATTTTTATTTTAAGTTCAGGGGTACATGTGCAGGTTTGTTACATACGTAAAGGTGTGTCGTGGGGGTTTCTTTAACAGATTATTTTATCACCCAGGTATTAAGCCTAGTACTCATTAGTTATTTTTCCTGATCCTCTCCCTCCTCCCACCCTCCACCATCTGATAGGCCCCAGTGTGTGTTGTCTCCCTCTATGTGTCCATGTGTTCTCATCATTTAGTTCCCAGTGATGAGTGAGAACATGTGGTATTTGATTTTCTGCTCCTGCATTAGTTCACTCAGGATAACAGCCTCCAGCTCCATCCATGTCCCTGCAAAGGACACGATCTCATTCTTTTTTATGGCTGCGTAGTATTCCATGGTGTATATATACCACATTTTCTTTATCCAGTCTATCATTGGTGAGCATTGAGGTTGATTCCATGTCTTTCATATTGTGAATAGTGCTGCAATGAACATATGCATGATGTGTCTTTGTAACAGAATGATTTATGTTCTTTTGGGTACATATGCAGTAATGGGATTGCTGGATCGAATGGTATTTCTGACTTTAAGTCTTTCAGGAATCACCACACTCTCTTCCACAATGGCTGAACTAATTTATACTCCCACCAGCAGTGTATAAGTGTGGCTTTTTCTCCACAACCTTCCCAGCATGTGTTATTTTTTGACTTTTTAATAATAGCCATTCTGAACTGATATGAGATGGTATCTCATTGTGGTTTTTGTTTGAATTACTCTAATGATCAATGATGTAGCATTTTTTTTAATATAATTGTTAGCTGCATGTATGTCTTCTTTTGAGCAAGCAGTGTCTGTTCACTTTTCTTTTCTTTTTTTTTTTTTTTGAGACGGAGTCTCTGTCACCCAGGCTGGAGTGCAGTGACATGATCCCAGCTCAATGCAACCTCTGCCTCCTGGGTTCAAGGGATTCTTGTGCCTCAGGGTCTCAAGTAGCTGGGATTACAGGCAAGCATTACCATGTCTGGCTAATTTCTGTATTTTTAGTAGAGATGGGGTTTTGCCATGTTGGTCAGGCTGGTCTTGAACTCCTGGCCTCAAGTGATCTGCCCACCTCATCCTCCCAAAGTGCTGGGATTACAAGCGTGAACCACCACACCGCCCCCAACGCCCACTTTTTAATGGCGGTTGCTTTTTTCTCTTGTAAATGTAAGCTAATTTTCTTATAGATGCTGGATATTAGCCTTTGTCAGGTGAATAGTTTGCAAAAATTTTCTCCCTTTCTGTGGGTTGTCTGTTTACTCTGTTGATGGTTTCTTTTGCTGTGCAGAGGCTCTTTAGTTTTATTAGATTTCATTTGTCAATTTTTTCTTTTATTCCAATTGAAGGAAACCCTTATACACTGTTGATGGGAGTTTAAATTAGTTCAACCATGAAGACAGTATGCTGATTCATCAAACAGAAATTGTGAGGATATTTCTGTTCCTAAAAACAAAAATATACCATTTGACCCAGCAATCTAATTACTGGGTATATACCCAAAGGAATATAAATAATTCTGTCATAAAGACACATACACACATATGTTCACTGCAGCACTATTCACAACAGCAAATACATGGAATCAATCTAAATGCCCATCAGTGATAGACTGGATAAAGAAAATGTGGGCTATAATATATAGCACCGAATACTATGCAGCCATAAAAAAGAATGAGATCATGTCCTTTTCAGGAACATGGATGGAGACGGAGGCTATTATCCTTAGCAAACTAACACAGGAACAGAAAACCAAATATTGCATGTTCTCACTTGTATGTAGGAGCTAAATTATGATAACTAATGGACACATGGAGAAGAACAACACATACAGAGTGGAGGGTAGGAGGAAGGAGAGCATCAGGAAAAATAACTAATGGGTACTAGGCTTAATGCCTGGTGACAAAATAATCTGTACAACAAACCCCCATGATACTATTCTACCTATGTAACCTGCAGATGTACTCCTGAACTCAAAATAGAAGTTAAATAAAAAATTTTTAAAAAGAAATGAGAACAAAGAAGCTGCTTTGAGGAAACTCAACAAAATTCAAGTTAACACAGATGAGGTATTTAGAATCCTATCAGATAAATTTAACAAAGAGACTGAAATTATTGAAAAGAATCAAACAGAAATTCTGGAGCTGAAAAATGCAATTGGTATACTGAAGGATGCATTAGAATCTGTTAAAAGCAGAATTGATCAGGCAGAAGAAAGAATTAGTGAGTTTCAAAACAGGTTATTTGTAAATAAAAGAATGAATCATGGCCTCGAGATCTAGAAAATAGCTTCCAAAGGGCAAATCTAACAGTTATTGGCCTTACTGAGGAGGTAGAGAGAGGTGGGTGGAATAGAAAGTTTACTCGAAGTGAGAACAGAGAACTTCCTAGACCTAAAGAAAGATCTCAATATTCAAGTATAAGAAGGCCATAGAATGCCAAGGAGATTTAATCTAAACAAGACTACCTCAAGCTATTTAATAATTAAACTCTCAAAGTTCAAGGATAAACAAAGGATTATAAATGCAGCAAGAGAAAAGAAAGAAATAACATACAATGAAGCTCCAATATGCCTGGCAGCAGATTTCTCAGTAGAAACCTTACATGCCAGGAGAGGGTGGCATGACATATTTAAAGTGCTGGAGGAAAAAATGTTTATCCTAGAATAGTATATCCAGTGAAAATATCCTTCAAACATGAAGGAGAAATAAAGACTTTCCCAGACAAACAAAAGTTGAGAAATTTCTTCAACACTAGATCTTTCCTACAAGAAATGCTAAAGGGAGTTCTTCAGTCTGAAAGAAAATGATGTTAATGAGTAACAAGAAATCATCTGAAAGTATACAACTCATGAGTAAAAAAAAACACAGAATATTATAACTCTGTAATTGGGATGTGTGAACTCATATTTTGAGGTGACAAATGAAAAATAGACTGATAATAGTAAGTATGAAAACTTTTCAAGACACAGGCAGTACAATAAGACATAAATAGAAACAACAAAAGTTAAAAAGTAGGTGGACAAAGTTAATGGCTACAGTATTTATTAGTTTTTCCTTTGCTTGTTTGTTTATGTAATCAGTGTTAAGTTGCCATCAGTTTAAAATAATGGATTATAAAAAATTATTTGCAAGCCTTAAGGTAAATTCAAATAAAAAATCCTGCAACAGATACATAAGAAATAAAACAAGAAATTAAAACATACCAGCAGAGAAAATCACCTCCACTAAAAGGAAGAGAGGGAGGAAGGAGAGAAGGAGGAGATCACAAAAAAAACTAGAAAACAACACAATGGCAGGATAAGTGCTTATCATTAATATCAATAATATTGAATAATTAAACTAGAATCTCCAGTCAAAAGACAGAGAGTGGCTGAATGGATTAAAAAAACAAAAGACCCAACAATCTATTGCCTGCAAGAAATACACTTCACCTATGAGGATACACGTAGACTGAAAATAAAGGGATGGACAAAGATATTCCATGCAAATAAAAATCAGAAAAGAGCAGGAGTAGCTATACTGATAAGACAAAATAGATTTCAAGAAAAAACTATAAAAACAGACAAAAAATCATTACATAATGATAAAGGGTGAAAATCAAGAAGATGATATAATAATTTCAAATATATATGCACCCAGATATATAAAGCAAATATTATTAAGGCTAAAGAGAGACATAGACCCCAATACAATAGTAGCTGGAGACTTCAACAACCCACTTTCATCATTGGACAGATCATTCAGACAGAATATCAACAAACAAACACCAGACTTAATCTGTACTATAGGTCAAATGGGCTTAATAGGTATCTACAGAACATTTCAATGAACAGTTACAGAATATACATTCTTCTCCTCAGTAGATGAATAATTCTCAAAGATAGACCATTTGTTAGGTCACAAAACAAGTCTTAAAAAACTAAAAAATAAATTGAAATTATATCAAGTATCTTCTTGAACCACTATAAAATAAAACTAGAAATCAATAACAAGAGGAATTTTGGAAACTATACAAACACGTGAAAATTAAACAATATGCTACTGAATGACCAAATGGGTCAATGAAGAAATTAAGAAGGGAATTTAAAAATGTCTTGAAGCAAACGGTAATGAAAAGACAACATAGTAAAACCTATGGGCTACAGCAAAAGCAGAACTAACAGGAAAATTTATAGCTATAAGCACCTACATCAAAAAAGTAGAAAAACTTCAAATAACCTAACAATGCATCCTAAGAACAAGTAAGGCAAGAGAAAACCAAACCCAAAGTTAGAAGAAAAGAAATAATAAAGATCAGAGCAGAAATAGATAAAATTGAAACAAAGAAAATACTATAAATGCTAAATAAAATAAAAAGTTGGTTTTTTGAAAAGATAAAATTGACAAACCATTAGCCAGATTAAGAAAAGAGAGATAAGGCTCAAGTAAATAAAATGAGAGAAGAAAAAGACGACATTACAACTGATGCCACAGAAATTCAAAGGATCATTAGAGGCTCCTAGGAGCAAGTAGTAGTCTCCCAGCAAAGAAAAGCCCAGGATCTGATGGCTTCACTGCTGAATTCTACCAAACATTTAAAGAATAACTAATACATGCCTTACTCAAACTACGCCAAGAAATGGAGGAGGAGGAAATACTTCTGAACTCATTCTACAAGGCTAGTATTACCCTGATACCAAAACCGGACAAAGACACATCAAAAAAAGAAAACCACAGGCCAATATTCCTGATGCATGTTGATGCAAAAATTCTCAACAAAATACTAACAAACCAAATTCAACAACACATTAAAAAGGCCACTCATTATGATGAAGGGGGATTTATCCCAGGGATGCAAGGATGGTTCAACTTATGTAAATCAATCAGATAATACAACATACCAGCAAAATTAAGGACAAAAAAACTACATAATTGATTTAATTGATGCTGAAAAAGAATTTGATAAAATTCAACATCCCTTCATGATAAAAACCCACTGGGTATAGAAGAAACAGACCTCAAATAGTAAAAGGCATGTACAACAGACCCACAGTATCATACAAAATGGGAGAAAACTGAAAGCCTTTCCTCTAAGATCTGGAACTTGACAAGGATGCCCACTTTCAGCACTCTTATTCACTGTAATACTGGAAGTCCTGGCTAGTAATCAGACAAGAGAAAGAAATAAAGGGCATCTAAGTTGAAAAGGAAGAATTTGAATTAGCCTTGTTTGCAGATAATATGATCTTATATATTTTGAAAAACCTAAAGATTCTACCAAAAAACTATTAGAACTGATAAATTCAGTAAAGTTGCAGAATACAAAATCAACATACAAAAATCAGTAGCATTTCTATATGCCGACAGTGAATAATCAGAAAAAATAGAACAAAGAAGTCTCATTTACAATAGCTACAAATAAAATAAAATATCTAGGAATAAACTTAACCAAAGAAGTAAAAGAGCTCTACAGTGAAAACTATAAACACAGATGAAAGACATTGAAAATCATATAAGAAAATGAAAAGATATTCCACTTTCTGGATTGGCAGAATAAATATTGTTAAAATATCCATACTACCTAAAGCAATCTACAGATTCAATGCAATCATTAAAAAAATACCAATGATATTCTTCACAGAAATGGAAAAAAAAATCCCAAAATTTATATGAAACCAAAAAAGACCCAGAAGAGCATAAGCCATCATGAGCAAAAAGAATAAAACTGGAGGAATCACATTGCCTGATTTCAAGTTATACTACCAAGCTATAGTAACCAAAACAGCATGGTTCTGGCATAGAAGCAGACAAACAGACCAATGGAACAGAATGGACAACCCAGGAACAAATCTATATACTGACAGTGAATTCATTTTTCACAAAGGTGTCAAGAACACACACAAGGTTACATAAGGGAAAAGACAGGGTGGTGGTGGAAAAACAGGATATCCATAAGCAGAAGAATGAAAGTAGACCCCTATCTCTTGCCTTACACAAAAATCAAATCAAAATGGATTAAATAATTAAATCTAAGACCTCAAACTACAAAACTACTAAGAGAAAGCATCGGGGAAGCTCTCCAGGACATTAGACTAGGCAAAAATTTCTTAAGGAACACCTCACAAGCATAGGCAACCAAAGCAAAAGTGGACAAATGAGATTATATCAAGCTAAAAACTTCTGCAAAGCAAAGGAAACAACCAATAAAGTGAAGAGACCATCTAAAGAATGGGAGAAAATATTTACAGGCTATCCATCTGACAAGAGATTAATAGCCAGAATATGTAAGGTCAAAAAACTGAAAAGGAAAAAAAAAATCTAAGAATCTGATTTAAAATGGGCAAAAGATCAGAATAGACATTTCTCAAAAGAAGACATACAAATGGCAAACCGATATCAGAAAAGGTGTTCAATATTACTGATCATCTGAGAAATGCAAACTACAACTACAAGGAAATATCATCTCACCCCAGTTAAAATGGCTTTTATCCAAAAGACAGGCAATGATGAATGCTGGCAAGGATGTAGAGAAAATGAAACCCTTGCAAACTGCTGGTGGGAATGTAAATCAGTACAACCAATATAGAGAAAAATGGAGATTTTGGAGGTTCCTTAAATAACTAGAAATAGAACTACCATATGATCCTGCAGTCACACTGCTAGGTATATTCCCAAAAGTATATCGAAAACATAGCTGCATTCTCTCTCATGTTTATTGCAGGACTATTCACAATAGCCAAGATTTAGAAGCCACCTAAGTGTCTATTAACATATGAATGGATAAAGAAAATGTGGTACATATACACAATGACATACTATTCTGCTATAAAAAAGAATGAGATCCTGTCATTTGCAACAACATGGATGGAACTGGAAGTCATTACGTTAAGTGAAATAAGCCAGGCACAGAAAGACAAACATTGCATGTTCTCATTTATTTGTAGGAACTAGAAAAATTAAAACAATTGAACTCACAGTGGTAGAGAGTGGAGTGATGGTTACCAGATGCTGAAAATGGTAATTTGGGTGGTGGGGGGAGTGGGAATAGTTAATGGGCTCAAAAATGTAGTAGAATGAGTAAGATCTAGTATTTGATAGCACAATATGATGACTAGAGTCAGCAATAATTTATTGTACATTTTAAAATAACTAAAACCGTGTAACTGAATTATGGGTAATACAAAGAAAGGAAAAATGCTTGAGCTGATGAACACCCCATTTACCCCAAAATGATGATTACACTGCATGCCTGTGTCAAAATATCTCATATACTCCATAAATATATATACCTATTATGTACCCAAAACAATTAAAAATTAAAATAAAACAGAGATATCTATGTGGAGAAATGGAATAACAGCAATGGGAGAAAAGAATGAAGAGATGGTCATAATATTAAAATGGAGATAAAAAAGAATGGGTCTAGAATATTCATTTAAACATGTTTGATTTTAATATAATTTTTAACTACTCAAATAGAATTGCACTCAGCCATTCAGTATAAAAAAGAAAAAGTGTTTTCACAAATTCACTGAAATTACATATTGAATTTGCCAAGTTTTGATATGTAGAATGAATTGCACTTGTGTTCGTTGTGGCTTCTCCACTTTAAAACATATCCCTCCACTGTGGTCCAGTCCTCATATCACCCTACTTTCCAGAGGACCTGCTTCTACACGTATTTACTTAGCAGGAGTCAGCAAACTATATCTTATGGGCCAAAGCCAGGCTTCTGAATAATTTTGTTCAGCCTGAAAGCTAAGAATGGTTTTCACATTTTTTATTGTTTTTTAGAAAAGGAAAAATAATATTAGTAACACATGAAAATTGTATGAAACTCAAACTTCACTGTTTGAAAACAAAGTTTTATGGAGACATAGCCATGTCCATTCATTGATGAATTGTCTATGGCTGTTTTTCTGCTACAATAGCAGAGTGTAGTAGTTGTAACGTAGACCTTATGAACAAAGACTTAACTATTTTACTCTCTGATCTTTCATAAAAAAAAAAAAAAAATTGTGACCCTTTCTATAAAGTGAATAGAGCACGGTGGCTCATGCCTGTAATCCCAGCACTTTGGGAGGCCGAGGTGGGCGGATCACGAGGTCAGGAGATCGAGACCATCCTGGGTAACATGGTGAAACCCCGTCTCTACTAAAAAATACAAAAAATTAGCCTGACGTGGTGGCAGGCGCCTGTAGTCCCAGCTACTTGGGAGGCTGAGGCAGGAGAATGGTGTGAACCTGGGAGGCAGAGCTTGCAGGGAGCCGAGATCGGGCCACTGCACTCCAGCCTGGGCAACAGAGCGAGACTCCATCTCAAAAAAAAAAAAGTTAATAGGAAATTTCTCTGAGGAGGTAAAATTGAACAGACACAGGAATGACTGTGATTGAGTCAGGGAACCAGTGCAACATAAAAAGGTAGGACCCCTTGTTTCAAAAGCAGGTGCAAAAACTTTTTTCTTTTTCCCATGTTCTCTCTCTAGATCTGTTATGGTGTTCTCTTATTTGCTACTTAATGTATTGCTCCCTTGGTCATGGAAACACTCACAGGGTGAGGGCAGATTCTTACGGGAATGCAGTGGCTCTGCCCTGCAACTCAGTAAGTGCATCTGATCTTGACCCTTCCCCACACTCATGGTCTCACTACTGCATCAGCAGTTTCTGGGCAGGCCAGGGGCACCTGGGTTGGAGGAGCAGGTGGCCAAGAATTTTACTCAGTAAAGAAAGTAGAAATAGGGTGCAAAGTGGGAAAACAGTTGAGTCAAGATTCCAAGCCCCAACACATGTTCAATTTTCCCATAAACTGCCTTACAAAACCCTGGGCCAGGAGCACCAGTGTTGGGGGAGCTGCTAGAGTCCCCAGTGTCTACTGTTCCCATCTTTACGTCTGTGTGTACCCAATGTTTAGGTCCCACTTATTAGTAAGAATGTGTGGTATTTGGTTTTCTGTTTCTGTGTTAATGGATAATGGTCTCTAGTTACATTCATGCTGCTGCCAAGGACATGATTTCATTCTTCTTTATGGCTGCATAGTATTCCACAGTGTACATGTACCACATTTTCTTTATCCAATCCACTATTGATGGGCACTTAGGTTGATTCCATGTCTTCTCTATAGTGAATAGCACTGCAATAAACATATGAGTGCAGGTGTTTTTTGGTAGAAAGATTTATTTTCCTTTGGGTCTATATCAACCTGGGATATTTTGTGTGATAAATATGATGAAAATATTTAATTCTAAATATTTTTTTTCTCAGAATGATAGCCTACTGTCCCAATACCATTATTTATCCACTGATTTGAAATGTCACCTTTATCATATACTAAATTTCCAAATAGAGATTGGGCTTACATTTTTGGACTCGATTATATTCCCATTGATCTATTTGTCTATTCCTGTACTAACATCACACTCTCTTACTTACTGTGTGGCTTCTGTTTCTAGAGCTCCTAGTGCGTGGATATTGGATCTCTTTGATCCTTCCTGTTTTATATACTGGGAGTATTCTACAATTCATTGTCCTAAAGAACCTTCATTAATTTGCTAGAAAGTACTTATTGACCATTATCAGCTGTGTGGTCAGGCACTGTTGTAGCCTCTAGGGATACATCAATGAACAAATAAGATAAGGCAAATAATTTTTAGGCATTTTGTTTTAACTTTTGGTGTGATTATGCTATTTTTAATTTTAAAAACGTTTCTTTTTTTTCAAGTATTCCATTTTTAAAATAGCCCGTTATTAACTTTATAAGTCCAATCACCTCTCAAATCTTTCTGAGGATACTGATTAGAGTCTTTTTCTGGCATTAAGTCAGTTTTCTTAAAGGTTACTTACTTTGTTCATTCAGCCTGGTTTCTCTCTTTTTGGTTGTTAATTTTTCCTCAACCATCTGGTGTCTTAGTCAAACATTTATACCTAGGGCACTGTCCCCACATTAGGAGCTTCAGGGGGTCCTTCACCTTCCTTAGATACTTATTACCATCTGGTGGGCAAACAACAAAGCCGATTGCTCCACATAGGAGATGCTAAGGTTCTGGTTGCCCTGTCCACTCCCTGGCTTTGATAACCATGCCCTGTTGCTCAGGCTTGAGATTCTTCGCAGAGCTCTAATGAGGATGTCAAATCCACTCATTGTTCCAGTGACATCTTCCCCTCTTCCACCAGTGTTGGACTGTGGGCTTCTTCCTCTTGTTTTGTCTAAATCTAGCAATATCTGATTTTATCTTTTAGAATTGCTCAAATGCCTCAGGTAGTAACTCTCCCTGTTTTTCATCACTGCTATGAATTTATTGTTAATTTTGTATTTATTTTTACCATTTTGATTGCAAGTAAGGAGGAGGAAAATGTAAACACTTGCGATCCACTCAGCTTTATGAGTTAGAATTCTCATATTTCTCTGTCTTGATCACTTTGAAGACTGTATATAAGAGATTTGAGGAATTCCAGACAACTCGAAGAAAGTATCGTTGCCATTTCATCACAGATGTCATGCAAATGGAAAATTATTATATTTTCTTGATTTTTCAATAAATGGAAAACAATTTTAAGTGAAGTGCAATCTTTTTATTGTTATGAATATGATGTTAATATGATCAAGACTCGCTCTAAAGATGTAGAACTCCTTAACTTCAGGTAGGCAAATGCAATTCTTCTGCTTTATAGATTATGGCCAAACATAGATAAAAAATATATGATCACCACAAGGGAGTTAAAGAAGTCGTGAGTGAGTATTGAGTATTTAAGAAACGTGGA
Organism: Pongo abelii; assembly: GCF_028885655.2. NCBI lineage: Eukaryota > Metazoa > Chordata > Mammalia > Primates > Hominidae > Pongo > Pongo abelii. The sequence goes on from NC_071995.2 coordinate 97,979,519, forward strand.
CATTCTTCTAGGCGCTTGAAATTTGTTGTCTCATTGAAGCCTATAATGTTAGTATCAAAAGTAGCTTTTACTCTTTCCATTTTATAGACTTGACATTCACAGATAATCTCAGTTAAGTGGGAGAGCTGAAACTAAAGTTAAGTGGGAGAGATGAAATTAAAACACAAATCTAGTGAATTTCAAGTTGATTGCATTTTTCCCGAAAGACACCACACTATAGGTAAAGAAAAGAGAAGCAAACATAAAGTTACAAGTAAAGCCAAAAGTCTAATAACTCTTGTTTCTCATCTTTATATGAACAATTTTCCTACTCTTCAGTCTATTGATAGCATTGATTTTTTTTAAAAATCTACATTGTTTCAAAAGGTGTTGAAATAAAATGCAAGTGGGTGGAAAATGGGAATAAATAGTATCTAATTCTGCTATGTATTAAACTCTTACAGTCACTAGGTTTTTTATAAGAGAAAGGCAGAAAATTTTAAAAAATCTTTTTATCTCCTGACTTTAGCTCTTCAATTCATTTCATTTTTATATAGAGGTATCTGACTATGAAATAATATGTATACTCATCTTCTATTTAAAAAGACATATTATAAAATAGACTGTAGGGACTCTGTACTGCTTCTCAGACATTGCAATCCCACACAAGAGCAAGGTCAGATTTACTGATACAGGCAACTGTCCAAAGCAGCTGTTCTCCTGCTAGCTGTTGACGTTCTCTTCCTTTCTGCCAGCTCCATAACAAGGGCCCTCACACAGTGCACCACCCTCACCCACACACACACCCTGACCAAGGCCCTGAGAGTTCCAGGTTCCTGCACCTGCCTTTCCTGCCCAGGGCTTTCTGAGAGCAGACAGTTGCTCTTGAGCCCTTCTCTGAGGTCCTCTGAACACCCCTACTCCACCATCAATCAGAGCAGTTGTACTTTTTTTTTGCCTTTACCTATTAGGCTTCTGTTAGGTTGAACCATATGAAACTGCTGATATTCAACCGTATTACCTGCAAAAATAGCAATTTCATATAACTCAACCTACATAAACTTTTCTTTTAACAGAGTTCTCTGGCTAAATAATTTGGAAACCATTTCTCTAGGCCTTAAGTGAGCCTGACATTTTGCTGGCCCCAGTAAAATTGAACTCTTTCCCTTCTTACTCATCACTAGTAAGAGTATAAAGACACATGCACATGTATATTTATTGCAGCACTATTCACAATAGCAAAGACTTGGAACCAACCAAAATGTCCATCAATAATAGACCGGATAAAGAAAATGTGGCACTGATACACCATGGAATACTATGCAGCCATAAAACGGATGAGTTCATGTCCTTTGCAGGGACATGGATGAAGCTGGAAACCATCCTGTGGAAACACAGGAACAGAAAACCAAACACCGCATGTTCTCACTCATAAATGGGAGCTGAACAATTAGAACACATGGACACAGGGAGGGGAACATCACACACTGGGACCTGTCTGGGGGGTGAGGGGTTAGTGGAGGGATAGCATTAGGAGAAATACCTAATGTAAATGATGTGTTGATGGGTGCAACAAACCACCACGGCACATGTATACCTATGTAACAAACCTGCGCGTTCTGCACATGTATTCCAGAGAGTATAAACGGGTATATGCCCTTTTCAGGGCAACTTGTCAAAATATATTTTTTAAAACTGTTAAGTCTATCTGTAGTATTTAACATACATAAGCATGAGTGTGGAGTTTGTTAGATGGAAAATTTGTAATATATGTTTCTTTGTAGGAGTTAGTTTCTTCATACAATGTATTCAAATTTTCATTGGAAAGACTGTATACACACGAGAGGATAATAGAAGTTCTAGTTTTTATTCTAGTTTTATTTAATAAAGGTCATAAGTAGTTTTGGACTCAACGTAGATATTAAAGACCTGAAAAGCATTTTGACCTCCAAACCATGGAGTTTGTCCTCATAGAAGCTTTCCCAGCATGAAAATAGTCACAACTATTTTGCAAAAAATATTTTTTGACTTAGGTATTGCAAATATTTATATATTAATATTTAATAGATGTTCATGTCAAATTCAAAACATCCAGATTTTAAAATAAGTAAAACCAGCTTTATTTTCCACACTTAAGTTCTTTTTTTAAAGCAACAATTTTAAGTGATTTGTTTCATTTTAGGAACGGCAGGAAATAATTATGCAATGGATTATAGAAGATATATTCTGAACAGCTAAAATAGGAAGCACATATCACTGTGTGGGTGAAAGAAAGACATTTTTACAAATAAAGGTGCACACTGCTTTTTAAATAGCTTAATTTTTTAAATTTTTTATTTTCTATAATTGTAGATTCATATGCCATTGTGAGAAATCATAAAGAGTGCACTCATGTTTCTTTTTCCTATATTCCCTCAGTGGGCACATCTCACAAAATTATAGTGCAACATCGAAACAAGGACAAGAAACAGAACAATTCCATCACCACAAGGATTCTTCCCATTGCCCTTTTTTTTTCTTTTGAGAGGGAGTCTCGCTCTGTCGCCCAGGCTGGAGTGCAGTGGTGCGATCTCGGCTCACTGCAAGCTCCGCCTCCCAGGTTCACGCCATTCTCCTGCCTCAGCCTCCCAAGTAGCTGGGACTACAGGCGCCCGCCACCACGCCCGGCTAATTTTTTGTATTTTTAGTAGAGACGGGGTTTCACTGTGTTAGCCAGGATGGTCTCAATCTCCTGACCTTGTGATCTACTCGCCTTGGCCTCCTAAAGTGCTGGAATTACAGGCGTGAACAAGCGCGCTCGGCCCCATTGCCCTTTTATAGCTACACTCACTTCTCTCTTGCCCCCACCTCCACCTTAACTCCTGGTAACTACTGATCTGTTATCTAGTTCTACAATTTTGTCACATTAATAATGCTATATTAATAGGATCACACAGTATGTAACCTTTTAGGACTGGCTTTTCTCACTCAGCATACTTTTCTGCAGATTCATCCAAGCTGTTGTGTGTATCAATAGCTTGCTCCATTTTATTGCTGGATAGTATTCAATGACACGGATGTTTAACCATTCACCCAATGAAGGACATCTGGGTTGTTTCCAGTTTTTAGCTGTTATGAATAATGCTGCTATAAATATTTGTGTACAGATTTTTCAGTGAGCATGTTTTCATTTATCTGGGATAAATTCCCAGAAGTACAAATGCTGGTTGGTATGGCAGTTCAATGTTTAATGTTTTAAGAAACTGCCAAACTGTTTTCCAAAATTGCTGTACAATTTTACATTTCCACCAGCCATCTATGAGCTTCTCTGTATCCTTGCCAGCATTTAGTGTTTTCACAATTTTTTATTTTAGCCCTTCTGATAGGTGTGTAGTGATATCTCATTGTGGTTTTACTTTGCATCTCCCTTGTGAATAATGATGTTGAATATCCTTTCTTGTGCTTATTTGCTGCCATCTATATATATCCTCTGCAGTAAAACGTCTCTTCATGTCTTCTGCCCATTTTCTAATTGGATTATTTTTATACTATTGAGTTTTGAGAGTGCTTTATAAGTTCTAGATATCATTCTTTGTTAGACATGTGATTTATAAATATTTTCTCCAGTATGTACCTTGTCTTTTCATCTTCTTAATAGGGTTTTTGACAGAGCAAAAGTTTTTAACTTTAATGAAGCACTTTTTTTTTTTAACCAGAGGTGCTAGTCACACCTTACTCTTTGATAGAGCATAAACAGAGGTGGGGAGGGAGACAGTGCAAAGGCAGAAGGGCAGGCTCTTGAGAGTGAGGTTACCGGCATGCAGTCAGGCACCCTCTGATTTGGGGACTATCACTTCTTAAACATGTTCTCTGTGGCAGTTGCCATGCCAAGCTCATTTATATTTGGGAGGAAGGAGAGGATCAGGACAATTTATTTTTTTATGGATTATGTCTTTGGTATCAAGTATAAGAACTCTTTGTCTAACTCTAGATCCCAGAAGTTTTTTTCCTATTTTTTTCTAAAAGTTTTATAGTTCTATATTTTAATTCAATTATCCATTTTGAATTAATTTTTACATAAGCCATACGACTTAGGTCAAGTTTCAACTTGTGGCCTGTGTATGTCCAGCTGCTCCAGCACCAGGATATCTTCCCTCCACTGAACTGCTTTTGTACCTCTGTCAAATATCAGTTAGGCTTATGTGTATGGGTATATTTCTGGGTTCTCTCTTCTGTCCTATTGATCTATGTGTCTATCCCTTCACTGATAATACTACATTGTCTTAAGTACTGTAGCTATAAAATAAGTCTTGAAACTGGGTAGACTGATTCCTCCCACTTTTTTGTTGTCTTTCAATTTTTTTTTAGTTATCCTAGTTACTTTACGTATCTATGCAAATATTAGAATAATCTTATATTTACAAAAAAGTGTTGCTGTGACTTTGATAGGAATTATGTTAAATCTGAATATCAATTTGGAACAATTTACATCTTTGCTACATTGCATCTTCTAATCCATAAACAGGTATGTCTTTCCACTTTCTTGAACGTTTTATTTTTTTCATCAGTGTTTTGTAGTTTTCAGTATACAAGACCTGTACATGTTAAAGAGGAGTTCACCAAGGCTCATAATCAAACTATCCAAAATTAAAGACAAAGAAAAAAATTCTGAAAGCAGCAAGAAGTAAGAAACATATCACATACAAAGAAGTCCAATGTAACTATCAGTGGATTTATCAGGAAAAACCCTGCAGGCTAGGAAAGGGTAGGATGATATCTTCAAAGTGCTGAATGAAAACAAATTGCCAACCCAGAATACTTAAATCAGTTAAGCTGTCCTTCAGAAATGAGAGAGAAATAGTAACTTTCCCAAACAAAAGCTAAGGGAGTTCATTATCACTGGGCCTGTTTCACAGAAATTACTAAAGGGAGTTCCTTAAGCTGTATCAAAAGGCCACCAATTAATAACATAAAACATGCAAAAGCACAAAACTCAATGGTATAAGCATTACAGAATCATATTCAGAATACTCTGGAACAAAATGTTGGTATGCAAAGCAATTTTATCTCTAGTACAATGGTTAATAGACATCTATTAAAACAACTATAAAATAATCAGGGGATACAAATTACAAAATGATGTAAATTTTGACATGCAAAACATAAAATGAGGGATTTGGATAAAAGTGTTAGATTTATATCTAATTATTATTTTTTCTTTTTGTATTTGTGATTACAAATGACCTTGTATTTTTAATTTCTGTGTATATATGTTCATAACTAGTTCACAGAAATACAATTTTTTATGTGTATCTTGCACCCTGTGACCTTGTTGAGCTCACTTATTAGTCACAGGAGTGCTGTTTTTGTTGTGTTTTTTAGCTTCCTTGGGATTTCTATGAAGACAATCATGTAATCTGCAAATAGGAAGTTTCAGTTTTCCTTTCCAAATCTGTATGCCTTTTATTTTTTTGTTTTTCTTTTTGGCACAGGCTAGAGCTTCCAGCACTATGTTGAATGACAGTGGTGAGTACAGTGGACATCCTTGCTTTGTTCCCAATATTAGAAAGAAAGTCTTCAGGTTTTCATGATTAAGTATAATGTTAGCTATAGATTTTTTATAGATGCTCTTTATCAAGTTGAGAAAATTCCCCTCAATTTCTATTCTTTTGAGAGGTCTTAAAAAAAAAACAACATGAATGGGTGTTGAATTTTGTTGAATGCTTTCTCTGTATCAATTAATATCATTATGTGGATTTTCTTCTTTATTGTTTTCAAATATTGAACCAGTTATGCATCCCTAAAATAAACCTCACTTTGTAATTGTATATAATTTTAAAAATACATTTCTGAATACTATTTGCTAATATTTTGTTAGGAATTTTTTGTCTATATTCATGAGGAATATTGCTCTGGGGTGTGGGTGTGTGTGGAATTGGGAATACTAGCTCATAAAATGAATTAGAAAACATTCCCCCATTTTCTTTTTTCAAGACAAGATTGTTTAGAGTTAGTGTTAATTCTTCTCTAAATGTTGTTATAATTCTCCAGCAAAACAATGTGAGCTTGGAGATTTATTTTTTGAAAGCTTTTTTGATTATGAATCCCATTTCATTAATAGTTGTAGGGCTATTCACATTATGTATTACATATTGAGTAAATTGTGGTAGTTTGTTTTAATAATTGATCCATTTTAGCTAAGTTGTCAAATTTATGTATGTAGAATAGTTTTTAATATTCCTTTATTATCCTTTTGATGTCTTCAGGGTCTGTAGTGACATCCCCATTTTATTCCTGATATAGGTAATTTGTGTCTTTTTTCTTTCAGTTTCACTTTAAGAACAGTAGGAAATAACAATGTAATGATTTATAGAAGATAAGTTCCTAGCAGCCAAAATATTAATAAAAGCTTATATTGCTGTATACATGAAAGAAAATTTTTACAAATAAGAGTGGGCATTGCTTTTGGTTTTTAACTTCTCAAAGGTCATTCTGCTTTCTAATTCTTGTTTTTAGAGACAGGGTCTCACTCTATCCCCCAGGCTAGAGTCCAGTGGTACAATCATATCTTACTGCAGCCTCAATCTCCTGGGCTCAAGCGATCCTCCCACCTTAGCCCCCTGAGTAGTTAGCAATACAGGCACACACCACCGTGTCCAACTAACTTTTTTAAACTCTTTGTAGAAATATAGTCTGGCTATGTTGCCAGGCTGGTCTCAAATTCCTGGCCTCAAGTGATGTTCCTGTCTTGACCTCCCAAAACGCTGGGATTTCAGGCATGAGCCAGCACACCCAGCCTGCTTTCTGATTCTTAAGTCATCTCTTTACTATTATAATAATAGTACCCATGAAATACATTCTGTTTCAGGTATCCTACCTTTTTTTCATCTAAATCCTACAAAAACTCCACAGATGGGCAGACAGGGAAACTGAGTATCAAAGATAATCAGTAACTCTTGGACAGCTTTAGAATCAGCTCTCTCAACACTTAAAAGCCATGAATACACTTTCCATTACATCATTCTGTCTTTTTGCTATAATTACCCAAAATGTCTTCCTATACAATAAAAATAACAGAACTTTTTAGCTTAATGATAGTTTAAAAGAATATTTTCCCCAGAGTATCTGTAAAAGCATTTACCACGAGGGTTATCACAAAGTAATAAATATATTAGTAGGTAGAATAAAGTTAAGGTTTAAACCAGAGAGATGTGACAATATAAGTACTCCTGTGAATAAATTTAAGATGATGTGAAGTTTTAAGAAAAAGCACATAGCACTTCCCCTGGAGTAAAATATAATCAGGATCATAAAAATTTGTGTCATAATATGATAGCAATAAGTTTTAAAGTGAAGATAAGTATTACAATTAATTTTAGCTAACAAGTTCAACTCCTTTTCTGCTGAGCATTTTTCTAAAACAGTTATAAAAATGCCCATTAATAAAAGTTTTTCTTTTTTTCCTGACCCATTCCTGGCAAAGGAATATCCAAAAGGTTGATATGAAGGGGTATAAGTATATAAAGCAAGTGTTAAAAAATACATAAACTCAGTAATAAGCTTCTAAATAATCAAGAATTGTTATGATTTGTATGTAAATTTCATTTGGATTTCCCTCAAGGAAACAAAATCATTAAGTTCTGAAATAGTCTCTAATTCTAAAACTCCTTTCTCCATCTTCATATCAATGAAAAAATTGGTATCCTCAATTAAAAAGTACCTTTATGTTTCTAACTAATTCCTATGGGTTAAACTTATTAACACATATTTGGGAGACAAAATAGGATTTGCAGCAAAGTAGAATTGGATTCAGATCCTAATGTCGGTATTTACAGTTTAGTATTTGCATTCATAAAATGAGGATTATATAAGCCTCCCCACAGAATTATTGTCTGGATTAATTGAGATAATGTAAATGAAAGACTAGAATAAGGCCTAAATTAGTAAAGGATTGATAAGTATTCATCTTCTTCCCCTACTGCAAAATTTTAGTATAAGTAGGATCTAACTGAAAGAAGACACTGATGAGTTAAATCATAAGGCAGCCTTCCAAATAAATCACCAAATTAAATGAACACCAAATTAAATGAACAGCCCAGCGGAATCTCCCTGACATAATTTACAGAGGTGAAGGTTGAAGGAAAAGAGGAAATCAATAGGTTCGGAAGAAAATACAGCACACAGACTTATTTTATCAGTGTTTAAGAGAGCTGCCCTGGAAATTGCGGTAAGAGCTCTAAGTAGAAACCTTCCGGGAGCGTCTCTGATGGGAAATAAGTGGCAGAGACCCTGGTAGAACCTCTCTAAATAGCCCACCATCTCTGATGTGGAGGAGTGAGGGCTCATGGCAATGAGAGACCACAGAGAAGGAGGAAAAAGAAGAGAAGATACATTCCAATTAATCACAATAAGCCTTTTTAGAAAGCATGACATTAGGAGGTTAAAGAGCCCCTATGGTGACTTGTTTACAGGAGCAGAAAGTTAAGAGGCTGTTAGGAGCTTGAAGACGAAACACCAGACTTCAGCTTGTGAGAAAGAAGTTAGTCATTAGACATATTTTGCTTTAGAAACAAACCCAAGTGATATAGTTTGAATATATGTCCCCATCAAATCTCACACTGAATTGTAATCCTCAGTGTTGGAGGTGGGGCTTGGTAGGAGGTGACTGGGTCAATGGGGCAAATCCTTCATGTCTTGGTGCTGTCCTCATGGTAATGTTTTCACAAGATCTGGTTGTTTAAGTGTGTGGCACCTCCCCACCAACCCTACTCTCTCTCTTGCTCCTGCTTTTGCCATGTGATGTGCCTGCTTGCGCTACACAATTTCTGCCATGACTAAATGCTCCCTTAGGCCTCCCCAGAAGCGAAGCAGACAGTGGAGCCATGCTTGCACAGCCTGCAGAACCATGAGCCAATTAAATCTGTTTTCTTTATAAATTACCCAGCAATGCAGGCATTTCTTTAGAGCAATGCAAGAATGTCCTAACACACCAAGCAAAACATAAAGATGCATGCTAATGTGCCCTGGTGCAGTGGCGTCACCAAACACAGACAAGACAGCACAAAATAATTCTTCTTGATGGGACTGCTCATTCATGACTCCGTCATCTTCTCCACTTACCAGATTTAAGAGCAATAACCAGCACTATCCAATATTAACTAAAAGATAGATGCCATTCTTTCCTTCAAGCACCTCATAAATTTTAGTGAGAAAGTCAGCTATGAAAGAGGAAGGTGAAAAGTCCTATGAAGAAATAGAACTTCCTATGAAGACATATTACCAGGGATCTAACCTAATTTGGAGTGTAAAGAGAGGCTTCTTTAAGGAAGTGATCTTTCAGCTACCACCTGCAGGAGATGTAGAAATTAGCTAAGTGAAAGCAGTGTGAGTGGGTTAAAATGAAGTGTCCAAGTCAGAAGGAACATGAAATGCCATGATCCTGATGTTCACAGCAGGAAAAAATACAGACAGCACATGTAAGGAACTAAAAGGTGGTTGGTGTGTTTGGAATACAAAAAGGAAGAAGATAGAGAATGGGCACATCTTTCCAGAAGTTTGTGAAATCGAATAAAATTTGCATAGCTATGGGAGATACTATTCTATGACGGCATTGACTTGAGTACATTAACATGCTGATGGAAATGAGGCGGTAAAAAGAGATATATTAAAGACATAAGAACAAAAAGGAATTGAGAGTAAACATTTCCTACAAAGGAGGTAAGGGTGGAATTTAGAGAATGTGTGAAAAGTCTGATGTTTAGAGAGGCAGAGGAATGCCTTCAGTTCAATAGGATGCAGAAAGAAATGAAGAGGTTCAGAAAGGTTTTAAACATTTTTTGGCAAAGTATTGAGGTAACTCCTTGTTGATGACTTCCAGTTTCTCTGGAAAGTGAGGATTAAATTAACTGAGTAGACTAAGAGGAAAATCAGGTATCTGAGAAGAGTAAAATTCCAAAGTCATTAGGAAAGTTGGCATGCAAGCTAACTGGAGAAATTTAGGTCAGCTGAGTGGTGTTTAGGGCCCAGAAGAGATTGGGAACTATGAGTTTATAACATTAAAATAAGATTATGAAAAAATTCAACATCACTGATCATTAGAGAAACACAAATCAAAACCACAGTGAGATATCATCTCACACCAGTCAGAATGACTAATATTACAAACTCAAAAAATAACAGATGTTGGCGAGGTTGTGGAGAAAAAGGAACACTTATACACTGTTGGTGGGAGTGTAAATTAGTTCCATCATTGTAGAAGAGAGTGTGGCAATTTCTCAAAGACCTAAAAACAGAAATACCTTTCAACCCAGCAATCCCATTACTGGGTATGTACCCAAAAGAATATAAATCTTTCTATCATAAAGACACATGCACATGTACGTTCACTGAAGCACTATTCACAATAACAAAGACATGGGATCAACATAAATGCCCGTCAATGGTAGAGTGGATTTAAAAAGTGTGGTACATATACACCATGGAATATTGTGCAACAGAAAAAAAAAAAGGAATGAGATCATGTCCTTTGCAGGAACATGGATGGAGCTGGAGGTCATTATACTTAGCAAACTAATGCAGGAGCAGAAAACCAACCACCACATGTTCTCACTTATAAGTGGGAGCTAAATGGTGAGAACATGTGAACACACAGAAGAGAATGACACACACTGGGACCTATTGGAGGGTGGAGGGTGGGAGGAGGGAGAGGATCAGGAAAAATAGCTAATGGGCACTAGGCTTAACCTAGGTGATGAAATAATCTGTATAACCGCCCCCCCGACATAAGTTTACCTATATAACAAACCTGCACATGTACCTCTGAACTTGAGAGTGATATTTTTTAAAAAGATTATGAATTGATTAACTTCTCGACTTAGGCTTTTTTCTATTTTACCTGAAAATAAATGAAATAATTTATTAGTCTCTCACTATTTACTCTTGCACATATACATATATATCCATATATAAATGAGCTAATGCTTTTGCATTTATTTCAGTGTAATATAATAAGTAGGGAAATGTGATGTGTGATTATTATATAGTTATTATGGATTATGTACTTTATCAATATAAAAATCCTATTTATTCCTATGCTTTTTATCTAAGTGGAGTCCAAGGATTAGGCCATGAAGGATTGAAAGATTTAGAGCAATGTTCCAGGCAGAAGTGTCAGCATATGTTTTGAAAGAGCATGGTGCTTTTGAGGAAGTAAAATAAATCTAGGTTTGGAATATAGACTAGAAGAGATCAAGGTGTAAGAATTAACTCTAGAAATAAACAGAAACCTGGTCATACAGTTTGATGGCTTTAAATTGAGCAAGCAATGGTGGTCAAACCTGTGCTTAGCTAGGTTTAAAAGCTATGAAGTGAATAGACAGGTTTGAAAAAAATAAACTATCATTTTGAGAAACAATCTGGATTTTATGTGTTCTATTTTATTTAATTTTTTCCTCCTGTACAGGTAGCAGAAACACACACACACACACACCCCCATAAGGAAAATTTTAACTTATCTATCTATCTGTCATCTATCTATCTATCTATCTATCTATCTATCTATCTATCTATCTATCTATCTAGTTAAAGCAAACTAAATATGGCCTGAGAAGAACTCCATACTTCCATATTTGAATCCTTGTGGATGAACCATAACCTAGCTTAATAGGCAGACAAGATGAAAACCTAAGTTAGGAGTATGTGCCTGTAACAATAGCTGAGTCTTGGCCAATCCCAGCAGCCACACCTCAACCACTCATAGACTGCTAAGTGTTCAAACAGTGTTCAATTAAGGCAAAGGCCAACCTGTAACCAGCCGTTTCTGAACCTCACTTCTAAGTTCTTTTCTGTACCTCACTTTCCTTTTTATGTCTATACATTCGTTCTGACCACAAGGCACCTCTGGAGTCTCTCTGAATCTGCTGTGATTCTGGGGGCTGCCCAGTTCACAAGTCATTCATTGCTCAATTAAACTCCTTTCAATTTAATTCGGCTAAAGTTTTTCTTTTAACAATATATAAACACACACACACAGTTGTACATATTACAAAATTTGCAAATAATCTGTGTATATTTATATTCAGTTTATTTTGTAGTTAACAGTTAACATTTTTATAGTTACCATATAGTTTTATAGTTACCATACAGTTAACAGTTCTTCAATTAAAATTTTATTAGCTTTAATTAATCAATTAAAATTAATTAAATTAAATTTAATTAAGTCTTTAATTAAAATTAAATTAGCTTTCAAATAATTTTTAATATTTTTAATATTCTATCTTCCATTCAAACAAAAATTTTTATTCTAATTCTTTGCTGTTATAAATAGTAGTACAATGAATTATTTTACAGAATTGTTTCCTCTTTCTGGGCATTTCATTGGTACAGACGAGAAAGTACTAGACTAAAAGTAGTATGTTTTTCAAGATTCTTGATTCACATTACCAAGAAAATGTATAGAAACATTTCCACCACTGTTCTACGAGACTATCAGTCTGTGCCTGCATCACCATGAATTTACCATGCATTTGCTAAGCACAGGATATATTTTTGTTTTTAAAAAGTTTTAACTACTTCTTAGGTTATGTTATAACTTTATTGTGCATTTCCTTGATATTCAGCGCCATTAATCATTTTTCCTTTTATTTATTATTCTTCTTTTTCTTTCTTACATTGAGTATTTATATTGTTTGTCCATTTTCCTCTGTGCATGTGTTAGTCTTCTTTGTGGCCTTGTAAGAGCTCTTTGCATATTAAAATTTTAACAATTTCACTGTTTATATTTATCTCTATAGCATTAGTTACTTGTTTTCTATTTTAATTAAGTTTTTTTGATGCAGGGCAACTTAATTTCTATGAAGTCAAGGCTATTTATCTTTTCCTTTGGTATTACTTTCACAACTTTTGTGTTAAGTAAATGCTTGTATCTGTAAGATTATATTCAAAATATTGACAGTCTGTGACTCTATCTTTTCATACATTTTGTTAGTTAACAGAGAAATGACTGTTGAGCTAATCATTTGTAACTGTTGTGACAGAAGAAAGTGAAGTGTAAAGATGAGAAGATAAGAAAATGTGTCTCTCAGAGTTATTATTAATCACTGTCAATATTTCATTAGAGTGCATTGCCTAATGTCTGTTTATGTAATTTAACTTATTTGAAATAGTCTTTTTCCTCACATATTTTGACTAACTTAATGACCCACTTAATTTATTATTTCATGTATAATTGCAATTATTATGTAGATATCCGTTTGTGTTGATATCTCTGTTTTTTTTTATGGAAATCAATAGAAGATATAAAATACTTTTGGATCTTTCTAATATTCGAAAAATATTTTTGAGAAAATTATCTCAATTTAAACAGTAATATGATTTGGTACTTAATTCAATTTAGCATTTATCGCTTGCTGTCTCATGCAACTGTTCTAAGAATTCATGTCAAATTATATCAGTTATTCCTGTGTCCATTTAGCAAATATTTATTGTCAAGTTCTTGGCTAAACCAAGAATCCAAGAAGAGAAATTTCACAGACTAGTAAGAGATTATTTGCAATTTCTGCTTTTTAAATAGTAATGTAATTAATATACTTTCCAGAAAATTTTTTCATCTTTGATGCATAAGTAGACTCTTAAAATACACATACAAAATTATGTGAAAGTACATACATAATTCTAAGAAAGCATAGCAGAAGGGCTAGAGACCCTTATATGTAACTATCTACATGATATCTAGAGGGTATCTAAAACTTATATAAACCAAACAGACATTTGATCCTTGCTCCCCAATTCCAGCAACATCAAAACAAACACAATGAAAATCACTGATTTTTGCCTAGATCTCACCATTTCAGTAAATGGCATCATGATTTTTCACAGTGACTCAAGCCATAAATCTGGACATGCTTGATTCATAACCTGTATCTCCTAAATTCAACTCTATGGTAAATATTATTCATTCTACTTTGAAAACATGTCCTAAAACCACTCATTTCCCTATACTTCGGATTTACCCAGCAATCCAAATAACTGTACATGTTCTCTTGGACAGCTACAAAACGTCCTAATTGTTTCCCCTATTTTTCTCTCCATAAGGTATTCTCTAGCCAGAGTGATCTTTTAAAAATGTAGATCAAATCACATCACATTCTTGCTTAACGCCCTTCAATGGCTTCTAATTGCACTCGGAGTAAAATCTACACTTCTTACCATGACCTCATTGGCTGTCTTCTCTGGTTTCATCTTACAGCATTTTGCCCTCACACTGAGCTCCAGTCATGCATGCCTTCTATCTGTTCCTTTGCTCCGAGTTCATGTCTTCATCTGGGTCTTTGTATTGCTATTTCATTTCCCTGCCTGGAACATTCTTCCCCTGACTCTTTTCATGGCTAACTGTTTCTCCTCATTCATGTTCCAGCTCGAATATCACCTCTTCAGAGAGGCCTTCTCTGATTCCAAGTAGTGGCTCCTCCTCCAAATACTGTTTGACTCTGTGTAGTTAATTTACAGCCCTGATCACAATCTGAAGTTATATTCTTTATTTATTGTTCACTTGATCATTGAATATTTATCTCCTCTTGAATAGAAGCTCCTTGAGGACAGTGAACTCTTTTGTCTTGCTCACTGTTATTACCTGTACTATGATGAAGCCTGGTACACAGAGCACACTTAGCAAATATGAGTAAAACGGATGAATGAATAAGGGCATCTCAGTGAAGATGGGGTGAGAAAGGGTTATGCTAGCTGGTTCTTGGATCCTATCTAAAAGAAAGAACAGAAGTTAACCAGGTAGAGAAAAAGAGGGAAATGCATTCTAGACCGTATCGGAAAGGGTGCAAGAACAAGTCTCCTTTGGAGAGTGGCAGGAGTTTGGGATGATTGCATGTTGGCATTGCTGGTGATAAACAGGAGCCCAGTGCAAGAACAATAACGGCCTTTTATGCCTTATCGAGTAAGAAGTTTAGAGGTTGTCATGAAGGTAGGAAATCCTAAAGGATGTTATAAAAGTGAATAACATAATCAGGTTGACAATGTAATAAGATCACTCTCCACACAGGGGAAGGAGTCTGGCATTGGGTGAGTAGGGTATCCTTGTAGGGTATCCTCCTACTGGCAGTGTGAGGAGGTGTCCACATGTGGAGGGCAGCCAGGGTGGAGTCAAAGCACTGTAAAGGTGAGAAGCGTATCCATCAGGGGCCAACCAGGCATGAGGAATCAGAGCATACACAAAGTAAGAAGCAGGGTGGATGTGTGTGTGCCATGTCCTGAGCAGGAGGTGTCCATGTGGAGCTTTACTGGCATGCGGTATCAGAGCCCAAGTGGGATGAGGCCAGTGTCCACATTTGGAGATGACCCTAAATGAGAATCAGGACCTGATAAAATAACAAAATACACTATGAATAAAGGAAGCTAGGTTTCTGACTGTCAGAGAATAGAACTACAAATATAAAAATGAATTATGTGTTGTTTAGATCGAAATCACATTACTTCTGTGAACTTTCAATATATGTAGAGATGGATGGACACAGAAATATAGATGTTCCTGTGCATGTGTATATTTGTGTATACATACCCAGACCCACATGCATATGTATATGTACATACTATGCTTATATACAAATATTCTAGCCCTGCCCACTGAGAGAGTCTGAGAACAGTGACATCCCAGTAGCAATTAATATACTTAGTGCCTAAATCTTAGCATTAAACTACCATTTTATACGAAGAGGAAGTAAAGCTTCTTAGAGAAATAGCTGATTCCACATCTAGGACTGGAAAATCATATATGAAATAAGCCTAGAAATCCTGATGTTCCAGAAAGTAAGGAATGCTCAAAGAGTGATGGAGATAAGTCAAAAGGACACAGGAGGACTCCCTTTGGCAAAACTCTGAATAATTCAAATATCAAAACCAATAATAATAATAATGGAGTATAACTAACTCAATAAAATAGGAAACATGGGTCTCTGCAAGTATAAACAAATACAAGAGTAAACTGAATGTTTTGTGAGGAATGGGATATTCACATAGTTTTAAAGTACCTCCCCACAAATATATACACATTTCAGAAGAGAAACAAACAAACAAAGAGAAAAAGTAACCTTACAATGGAGAAGTCTGAAAGAAACCACCTTAATCAAGTGACCAGGTGAATATCATTTGAAAAATCATTATGACAAATCAAAATCATGCACCAGCTGATAGGATGCAATAAGAAAAACGAGAGTCACCTCTGGGTCTTTCTGACAAAGATACATACCCTGAATCTAATTATAAGGAGATATCAGACAACCCAAATTGAGGAACATTACACAAAATAGCTGACCTGTTATACTCAAATATGTGATTGCTTTTAAAGTCAAGAAAAGACTGAAGAATTATTCAGATCAAACGAGATTGAACAGTAATGAAAACTAGAAGAATGTATGATTCTAAACTAGATACTTTTACCATAAAACATATTATTAGGACAACTGGTGAAGTTTGAATGGAGTCTTAAGGTTAAATGGTAGTAACATATCACAATTCATTATCTGATTTTGATGTTCGTGTTCTGGTTATAGATAAATATCCTTGTTTGTAAGAAATAACACGGGGCCGGGCGCGGTGGCTCACGCCTGTAATCCCAGCACTTTGGGAGGCTGAGGCGGGTGGATCACGAGGTCAGGAGATTGAGACCATCCTGACTAACACGGTGAAACCCCGTCTCTACTAAAAAATACAAAAAATTAGCCGGGCGTGGTGGCGGGCACCTGTGGTCCCAGCTACTCGGGTGGCTGAGGCAGGAGAATGGCGTGAACCCAGGAGGCGAAGCTTGCAGTGAGCCAAGATCGCGTCACTGCACTCCAGCCTGGGCGACAGAGCAAGACTCCGTCTCAATAAATAAATGAATAAATAAATAAATAAATAAATAAATAAATAAAAATAACACACCAGTGTTAATGAGGCATTAGATCAGCAACTTAGTCACAAATAGTTCCAGGAAAAAAAAAGACCTTTAGGAAAAAAAAGATCTTTGCATTGTGTTTCCAACTTTTCTGCAATTTTGTGATTGTTTCAAAATATAAAATAATAATCATTTTAAAATCCATGAAGATCAATCTGTAATAAATATAGAAGATAAATTAAAAGTAGAAGAGATGACAGCAAGGAAGCCATGATGGGAGCTATTTCAGTAATCAAGTCAAAAGAATTAAGACAGATACAGTGGGAGTAGAAGAGAAAAGCCTGGAAAGATAGGAAACAGAAGTGACATGCTTTGGTGGCTAATTTGATACAGAAAGAGAAGGAGAGGGAGGAGTCTAGATGGTACAGTTAATTGATATAAGGAAGGAAGAGCAGATTTTGGGAGAAAGATGAAGATTTTGATGCTGGCAATTAAGTGTAGTGAGTCTTATCTTCCAAACACTGCACGTTAGTTGACCAAATGAAATACATGTTATTGGCTTATTGTTAGGATGAACTTCTATTCTCTGGCCTCATGTTTCCACAAGAAGGGAATACCATTAGAGTAACATCCTCCACCTATTCTCCAACTCTTTATTAATTTATCCCCTAGGGAATTAAGAGTTACTGAGGGGTAAAACGACATTGGGGAAGGAACTAAGCATGCTTATTATTGCCTCTTCCATGTTTCTCCTCTTCAGAGCCATAATAAATATGTTCTCTGCTCTTCTGTAGTAAAATCACCTTGTAGGTTGGCTAGCTGTGCCAGTGACTGGGTTAGGATGTGTGTCTAATCCAAGAGTGAAGTTACAGCAAGCATATTCAGTAACATATCTAGAATCACATCGTCCAATCAGTTCTCATGATGATAATAAAAAGTATGGCATTTGGTTTCAATTTGTCTAACTCTTGGATTCCATATCTCAGTTGGTTCTGAATATGGGAGAGAAAGAAAGCAGTGTGGTTAATTTGTTTCCTAAATTGAAAACAATTATAAAACTGTGTTTATTCCTCCTAGTGTCTAATATAGTGCTTAATACTCACTTATTGAATTGAGTTCGATTAACGTAAAATAAAATGGTGCTAAAATAATACTGTCTTAAAGGGGAAAATACAGGTCCTTCTAATTATTTGTTTTTCCATTTTAGGCATTTAGCACCATTGATTTAAAACTTGTTCTTCAACATGGCATAATCTAAAGATACTTATTTTTCCTTTCCTCATAGATAAAACAGAAATCATAATGGTCTTATCTATCTCACATGGTTTCTCAAAGGATTAAAGTAGACAGTATGTAGATACTACTCTGTAACATCATAAATAAATGGCATATTTATTGCTGAGTTTGGGTGTTCCCTTTCTCAACAGTGTGAATTTGTGCAAGATGAGTGGAAAATCAAACCAGAATGGAATTGTTAGGGTCAGCTATAAAGAGGCCTATGAGAGGCCCTAGATCATGTTTTTCAAATTAAGTTTTGTGCATCACTAGTTGTGAAATATATTAATGGGTTTACAGGGGTGGTAGCAAAAGAAGGCTCTGAAAAATCATTCAGTGAAGAAATTGTTTAACCCTGTATTTCCCCACTATATTTGACAATGGAAACTTTTTATATAAGAACATCACTTACAGAATGAGTAATCCACAGATACTAGGACATTCTGATTAAGAAGAAGGTGGCAGAATATCTGGTTGGGACTTCCTGATTATTAGAATGCCCTATGTAAATCAGCACAGCCTTTAAGTAAAAAGATTCTAAATGCCTTGCTTATCCTATTCTTCTCCCTGGACTATGTATCTGCCTGCTACGATATGGATATGGCTTAGTTTGTCCCCACCAAAATTCAGATTGAAATTTGATTCCCAATGTGGCCGTGTTGGCAGGTGGGGCCTAGTAGAGAGTATTTGGGTCATGAGGACAGATCTCTCATGAATGGCTTGGTTCTGTTCTAGCAATACTGACAGTTCCAAGTCTGCAAAGACTGGATTAATTCTCATGGGCATGGATTAATTCCCATAAGAGGTATTTGTTATAAAGCCAGACACCACTGGAGTTTTGCCTCTTCACATGTTTTCACTTTCCCTTTGACCTTCTGCCATGTTGTGATGCATCACCAGCAGCTGGGCAGATGTCAACACGATGCTTCTTGTACTTCCCAGCCTGCAGAAGTGTGAGTTAAATAAGCCTCTTTTCCTTGTTCATTTTATGTTCCATATAATGGAACTCCCAACCTCAGGTGTTCCATTATAGCGACACAAAGTGAACTAAGACTTCACCTATCTAATGCCTATTCAAACATAAAGGTCACTTTGAGCATTTCCTCTCTGGAATAGTTTTCACTGCCCTTTCCCCAATATTCTTAATTAATTCAGGTGGTACTTATTGACAGCCAGTTGTGAACCAGGTATTGTTCTCAGTGCTGAAATTGAGCACTTTATAAAACAAGGAAGGAAGGAGGGAGGAAAAGAGAGGGATGGAAGGAAGGAAGGTAGAAAGAAATAAAGGAAAGAAGTTCTTATTCTCATGGAATATCCATTCCAGGTGGGAAGAAAGACACTGAACAAATCAACGCATAATGTTAGTTCGTGAGTGAAAATTGTTATAAAGGAAAATAGCACAACAGAGACAGAGAATAAAGTGGTAGCTACTTTATATTCAATGGTCAAAAAAGGCATCTCTCATAAGGTAGTATTTGAATAATGACCTGAAGGAAGGATGATAATTAGCAGTGTTAAGTCTCTGGGAGAAGGGCTTCCCAGACAATTCAATGATAAGTACAAAGAACCTAAGGCAGGAGCTGTTTGGCTAATCTAAGGTAATGTTGGGAAGATGACATGGCTAGTGTAAATTAAACAACGTGGACAACGGTAGGAGATGGGTTAAGAGGTTTTAGAGAGTCAGATTATATTGGATGTCACACTTCTTTACTTTCAGTGAGATGGGAAGACATTGGAAGGTTGAGCAGGTGAATAACGTGATCTGATTTATATATGTGGCCAAGTTACAAAAGGACAAGAGCACAATAATCAATGCCAGTAACAAGCTATGAAGCTTTTTCAAAGGTCTAGGCCAGAGATGTTAGTGGCTCATACAATAGCGACAGACGACAGATGGTAAGATTCAAGATATATTTTTAAAGAAAAGTTAGAGGACTGATTTTTGAACTTTTTGGTCTCAAGATCCCTTGATGCCCTTAAAAATTAATAACACTAAAGATTTTTTGTTCATGAGTGTCATATCTGTTAATATTTATATAAAAACTAAAACTAAAAATTCTTTAAGCATAAGAATACACAAGTGCACATTCCATTAGCCATCAGAGGTATGATGTCAACACTTACCGTATAGCTTCTGGAAAACTCTATTTAGAACTCATGTACAAATAAAAGCAGAACAAGGCAAAATGTCTTTGTATTACTATGGAAATATTTTTGAACTCACAGACCTTTTGAAAAGGTTTTGAAGCCTGCTAAGAGGTCCTGAACCACACATTGAGAACTGCTGGCCTAGAGGATTTTTTTGATAGAATGGATCTGAGGTGTGAGAGAAAGAAAGAAATCAGAGATGGGGTCAAGTTTTTAAGCCTGAGCTGCTATTAACTGAAATGCAAACTGCAGTGCTATATAAGTTAAGTTTAAGACATCCCATTGAGATTTAGAGTAGCCTGCTGGACATGAGCCTGGAGTTCAGGGAAGTGGGCAGGCCTGGAGACATAAATTTAGGAGTAATCAGCACATAAACAGCATTGAAATCTCTGGAACTGGATGAGAACACATGGGGAGTGAATGTAGACTGAGAAGAGGTCTGAGGATGATCCTTGGGGCATTGGATCAATGAACTCCATCAGTGAAATTCCAAAAGTTCTCTATTTAGAGCACAGTCTCCTTTGGTTGGTTAAAAGTTATTTTAGGATAGAATCCAAATTTCAGTCATTTTCATACTCAAATCACTGCTTAAGATGCCCAGCATATGGTAGGCACTCAACTGTGTTTATTGAATAAATAAATAAATAAAGTAATGATGTTCTTTGTGGTACTTTCACAGCTAAATTCCAGAATTTTAGAACAGGCAAGATTAGGAAGTTGGAATGATCAGGTTCAGATTCATACGGTAGGTATACTATTCATTGTATAGTCAAACAGATTTCCTTGAAATTAGAGGAAGATATAATTGACTGCACCCTGTGCTGTCAATAATAAGTGACCTAAAGGGAAGGATAGAGTATATTTCAAATTCTAGTCTGCCGTTTAAGATATTTAAAGCAATAATGCCAACTCTACTTTCTGATCATTTTATTTTGCAAGGAAATTTTTCCCAGAATATTTTTTCTTTCTATGCATTCTTTTATTTAATTACACAATAAATTTAACCAGCTTTACAAACCAATACATATATATCTACAAAGGATGTATTTCATTTTTGATGAACATACTATGGCTTATTTAACAAGTTATCCTTACTAATAGGCATTAAGGTTTCCAATAAATATTTCTACAATGAACATCCTTAAACATATTTTTATTTATTACCATTTTAATAACCACATTTATTTTCATTATTCTTATAGCACATCTATTCTTAGCCACTCACGTGACTTGAAAATACTTTTATATTAAAGGTCTATTTAATCAATATTTCATCTTTATGATGATTCATTTGCATCTCTTCCAAAACTTCAAGTTAATGTCTAAACTCAATTTTCTTTTGTTTCTCTTCTTCTATTTTTATTTTAGGTGCCAGGGGTACATGTGCATCTATGCTTTCTCACTCAGGCTGTCTAGACATGCTCTAGGGGAAAAAGCTGAGCCAAACAATGACACCCACTGAGAATTTTATGCATGTGGGAGAAAAACCCCTGAATAACACAAAAGGAAAACACAATATTAATACAGTCTTGCTATTACTGGCAATGTGGGCACAAAATATAAAAAATTACATTTCATGTTTAGGAAAAAAGATGAAAAAATTTTTTTACATGTAGAAAGTGACAAATAACAAAAATTCCCCATATTCCTGTAGGATAAACTTACCTGGAATTTCATCAAATGAATAGAAATGAGGATGAATAATATTCCACTGGCATATAATTGGCATGACCACTATATGGACTGATGGTGATTTTAATCATCAATGGAAGATACAATGTACAGTGGTTGTTTTCTGGATTCTGGCTTTTCCCTCCCCTGTATTAGGTCAGCCTGACCCTGTACTGTGCCATTTATCCTCACTGACTCCTCCCATATCCCAAATTCCAGGAGTTTATACTTCCTGTGGCTCACTTAAGCAGAGGCATCTAAAGAATGAGATGCCTGAAGGTGAGTATCATCCCATATGTAGCCAACATCATCTTAAGTAGGTTCCAATGATTTAGGGAACTTTAAAAGGTTCCCAAATACATTTTCTAAAATCCACAGTTGCCATGATCAGAGCTACTTGGGGATGAGACAGAGAGTTAGAACATTACTTCTCAAAGGTCTTATTTCAATTGTAGGCAAACATGATCTAATCACCATTATAATAACAAGTTGGACCACTACAGGGCTTTACAACGTACACAGCACCATGGCACCTTTTATCTGGTTTGAGTCTGACTACACCCCTGAGAAGCAGGCAAGGCAAATACCATTCTCACTTTGCTGAAAAACTGAGGTTGAGAAGGGTAATACAGAGTGCATGTGACAGAAGAAAGGTTGGAATTAAATTCCTTTTAAAGAGGCACCTACAAGCAAAATTTTGCACATAATTCCAGGAATTGTGTAGACCACCCATAGCCTATCCAAGAACACCAGGTTAAAAATATTTGCCCTCAGACAGACTGATTTAATTGGTCAGGGGTGGAACTCAGGCATTTTTTTTAAAAGCTTCCCAGGAAATTCATGTTTGTCCAGAACTACTTCAAAAATTCATATTTGTCAACGTTGACTGTTGGGTCCTGTTGACTTCTTTCTCATTGTTTTTCCTTTCCAAATCACTCTTTGTTTTACCTAATATTATTTTCTATTACGTCTATCTTTCTGTTTTTAGCCTTCTCTTCTCACTCAGCTTTTGTTGCAAGTCTGGAAATTACTAAATACAGTCTTCTTTGGCTCTTTCCTTCAGACTACATACTTCTGCCATCTATGTTTCTGTTCTTCCTCCTTTTTCAAAACTATTATTCTCTCCTGAAGCTTCACCCTTCTAGAATATCAATATTCCACCTCGATTATTTTCTACCTAATGAGCTAATTAGCATTAATGAAAAAACTACTGGAGTT
This sequence comes from Pongo abelii, assembly GCF_028885655.2. Classification (NCBI taxonomy): domain Eukaryota; kingdom Metazoa; phylum Chordata; class Mammalia; order Primates; family Hominidae; genus Pongo; species Pongo abelii. The sequence continues at coordinate 98,002,671 of NC_071995.2, forward strand.
AGGAAATCAGAGATCTTCCAGTAAGTCAGTGGCAGTGTAACACTGAAAACACTATTCAATCTCTCTAAGCCTCAGGCCCAATCAGTAAAATAAGGAAAAATATACCTACTTGATAGAATTTTTATGAGAAACAAATGAAACACATACTCAATCATGGGAATAAAATACTCAATACCCAATAATAAAAATATTTTTAAAGACTATCTCCTTGAAGTTCTTTTTATTCCTTATCTATTTTTTGCTGCAACCCAATACAATATTCTATACTCTTTCCAAGTTATATGCCTCTGTTTTTTACATACCCACTCTCATTTCTAATTTTAAAATTTAGCATATGTATTCTATAACCCCACAGTGCCCAGAAAAATGTTATTCTGGATTTGGCAAGAATTTTTTGTAACCCCAGTTCTAAACTCTTAATAATGGCAGGGACAGGTGCTATGGCTTATTATTAAACTGCTTTATTGTTAGCTCATTAGTCATACACAGGTCCAGAAGAATATTCAAAATGTTTCTTTCTTTCAGGTTGAGTAGGTACCTGATCTAAACATGGTCCATTATGAGTAGGTGTTCAGAAATGACTCATCTTTCCTCCAATCATCTCCTTTAGTGTCTTGAGAGCTCTGGGCCTTTGATCTTTCTCTTTATTTTCTTTACCTCTACAGCCTCTTTGCTTCTTTTTGGTATGGTCCCTCCTTAGCTGCAAAAGAATGCAGCCTGGTGTTACTTCATTCTGTTGAATTCCGTTTAGGATGAGGTTTTGGGTTAGTGGTGAGGTCTGGATGGTACTAGGAACATCTAAAGCCAATTGGAATGTCTTTTCCGGCTGCTGTTAACAAATACCAAAAAGTTATGGGGTCTCTCACAGTTCTGGAGGTTGAGAAGTCCAAGATCAGGTTTCCAGCTTGATTGGGTTCTGGTGAAATTCCTCTTTCAGATTGCAGATTGCCGAGTTCTTGCTGTGTCCTCATGTGTTGCAAGGGTGAACAAGTTCCCATGGCCTCTTTTATAAGTGAACTAATCCCATTCATGAGAGCTCTGCCATCTGACCTAATCCTCTTCTAAAGGCCCCACTTTTTAACACTATTACATTGGGGATTTGAATTCAACATAGAAATTTGGGGAAAACACAAATATTCAGATGATAGTACAGAATTTCAAATTTTCCAGATTGACTTCTTAGGATATTCTTATGCTCATTATGCTAAAAATATCTGCTCAACATTGAGCCCATTTAGATGACTTGTCTGTGGTATTGTGCCAAAATAGCCTCTTTTTCTGCCCGTGGTCACTTCTCAAGAGCCCCCTTCTATTTTAGACTTGATTTCTATCATGAAACAGGGAAAGGAGTGTAAAAACCCATCTAGCTAAAACCACCACCAAGAGCACAGACCAGGAATCCAGTGTTCTGTCAACTGCTAATGTTAGTTTGTTTGAACTTTGGAATTAATTAGATTTATACACACCTCCTAACAAAATATTTAACAATTGAGTCCCTATCATTCATGTCTCTTCAGTCAACTTTTAGGCTCTTCTTTCTCATTCTCTGCAACCAGAAACTGTTTCCCCATCTCTGCTCATCCTTTAACATGCCGTCATACTGCCTTATTTCCTTTTACCATCAAACTACTAAAAAGATTAGTCTACAATCAGGGTATCTTTTCCCACTCTTCAATTCCTTTCATCATAAGCTTCTACATTCTTCACCTGAAGGAAATTGCATTCTTGAAGGTCTCTGCCCTCATAATTGCCAAATAAAGTGACATTTTGGTCTCTCTTCTCCTCCACCTTCCTGGAAGTTTGGACAATGTTGACTAATCACTTTAAAATTTTTTTCTTTATATCCACAGTAACAGTTGTCTTTCTTCGTTTATTTTTCTCAATGATTCTCTCTCTTTTTTTTTGCTAAAGACTTCTTTCTAAAGTACATGTGAGGAAATTACTTAAGTTCCTGGTTCTCAACTTCCTCACCTATAAAATGAAAATATCCTTTCCAAAAAGAATCATGAACATTAAATTATATTAGGTACTCCAAAAATATAATTATCCTCCTTTAGTGTAAACATTTATCAGAATTCTGTCTTTGGTACTATCTCTCTTCATCATCAAATTTTATGAATGAGAATAAAATCTTTACCTTAAGCCCTCAACTCTCTCCAGAACCCCATACCAATATTTCCAATTTGTATATCATGCTTCATGTTCAGTAAGTCTACAAAACCAAATTTATCATGTCATCTTCTCCCTCATCAAAATAAACATCTGTTCAATTCTTTCCTATCCTTATTAGTAGCATTCCAAAATCCCAGTCAACAAGGCTCAAATCATTAGTCATCTTTGGCTCCCTTAGACCTAATCCATCTATCTACTGCTAATGCTTTATCCAAAGTGTCTCTTGCACCAAAGACTATATAAAATGTATAAAACATTATAGCCAAGTGTTATTTATATTAGCATGCAAAGTAAAACAACGTAATCTGCCATATCAACAGAACCAAGAGTACATGCAATAAACTAATAGCCTACATTGTTGTTAATGTTGAAACATTGTAACATTGTCTGCTTTCCCCAAAGATAGGGAACAAGGCAATAATTCTTGGTTTTACCACTTCATTGCATCATTTTACTATAGTCACAGCAATAAGAAAAAGAAATAAAAGGCACAAATATTAGAAAAAAAGTCAAACTATCATTATTATAAGATGACTTAAAAGAATCCTACGGAAGTTATTTTTTAAAAAGCAAAAAAGTACTCTAGCATTTAAATAAAATTAAAATGGTAATATAAAACTCAACTGCATTTCTATATGACAACAACAAACAATTAAAATATGAAAGCAATAAATAATACTAAATTATTAACTCAGTGAATAACAATTTTTTTCCATGCAGCAAAAATTAAATCTTGACCCCCACCTCACACCATACACAAAAGCAATCTGAGATGGATTATTGACCTAAATATAAAAACCAGAACAAGAAAACTTCTAGAAAAAAGTGGGAGCATATATTTACAACCTGGGACAAGTCACAAAAGCACTAACCATAAAAGAATAAAATGATAAATCTGACATAAAAATTAAAATATTCTGCTCATCAAAAGGCACTTGAGAAAATGTTTAGGCAAATCACAGAGTGGGAGAAAATATTTAGAGTGCATACACCTGAGAAAGGACCCATATCTTGTGGGGTTACAGAAGAATTTATGAAGAATTACTACAAATAATCACAAAGCTGAACACCCCTAAAAAAAAGAGGTGAGCAGATACTTCACAAAAGAAGATCTAAGAATTGGCAATAACCACAGAAAAAGGTAGTCATCATCATTAGTCACCAGAAAAAATGCAAATTAAAACCATAATGAGAAATCATTTCACACCCAGAAGAATGGCTAAAATAAAAAAGTTTAAAAGGCGAGAATGTGGAGAAATGAAAATTCTCACACATTGCTATTGGTGACTATAAAATGGAACAACTTTTTTGGAAAGCTATTGGGAAGCTTTTTATAAAGTTAGCTATTCATCTACCCTGTGACCCAACAATGCCATTCTTGTTTATCTATATGAAAACATATGTTTATAAAAAACACTTATATACGCATATTCATAGCATATTCACTCATAATGGTAAACAACGGGAAACAACGCAAGGATCAATCAACAGGAGAATTAATGAACAAATTGTAATACACCATAGTATATTAATCCAATGGTAAACCACTTATCAGGAAAGAAACAACATGGATTAATTTCAAAACCATTATGTTGAGTGAAAGAAACCCAAACAGTGATACACACACAGAAAACATACTCACTGTAGGATTCCATTTATATAAAGTCCAAGAATAGCCAATCCTAATACATGATGATAAAAATCTGAACATTCTTGCCTCCAAGGCGGGAAGGAGGGCAACTAATTAGAAAGGGGCATGAGGAAACTTTCTGGGGTGATGGCAATGCTCCATATTTTGTTTTGAGTGGTGTTATACCTATGTAAATAATCAAAGTTCATCAAGCTATATGCTTAAGATCTGTGCATTTGATTCTTCAATTGTGAAAAACAAGATGTTTCACGAGGAAATATTTTAAAAACAAAGACAACACAAGTAACATATAACTATTCAGTAAAAAGAAGATAACTGGAATGTCAATAGACCTACCTAATATATATTTCAAAGGTTTTTTTCAAGTATTTAAGTATAAGTAAGTAGAAAAATTCAGCCTTGTGGGTTAATATACTGGAGAGAAACAAAGAGAAAAGAATAATATATAACCATTTCAGTCACTCTGAACTTAAAATAGATTGTTTCACAATCTAGAGGATTTTAAGACGTGAAATAACTGAAAGAAACAAAGGTGAAAAAGATCAAACACAGGATGCAGAACTAACAGCTGTGACTTAGTTAATGCATATGCCGAATAAAAACAAACTCAACAAAGCACTGGGAAGCCGGCAGCTTCCAAGTAATTAACTAAGCAGAAACACATGCAATGTGTTATCAGCCCTATCTCATATTGAAAGCAAGGACTTCTTGGTTACAATAGATGCTCTCATTTACAGGTAGAGTTACAAGAAAATAAACTACATAAAGGTATACAAGAGGCAAAGGAAAAGGAACCAATTTGCTACATCTAAGCAGTATCTATGTTCAGTGAATGAGATAAAAGTTCTGCCGTTACCTCACCTACTCAATATCATTCTTTCCACAATAAAAGACTGAACACATCAGCTAATGGTCAAAGAATTGTAAATTCATGAATAAGGGTCACATTTACATTTTTATTTTCAAAGTTCAACACAAGTTTTAAAAGTGAAATTATCATTTCAACCATATTATTAATTTTTAATAAATTTTTAAAAAGGTCTTTAATACCCATAAATCAATCTAACTTCACACTTTTTGCATTTTCAGATAGAAAACCAGAATTAACAAATATGTTAGAGTATTAAACCTGTGATTAAAATATAGGCTTTTATATAAGTTCATCAATAATTATCTTTTCTTTGGAACAGTAGCTCTCAACCATTTTCCATCCCTGACACACCTGTGATTTGTCAGAATACAGCAGGAGTCTCCTGTTCTATCCATCCATCCATCCTCCATGCACATCCTCTAGTCTTCAAATCCTTTCCTGAAACCTCATGTCCTACCTGAATACTCTCTCATAAGTATTTCCATGTGAATATTCTACTCCCTTTCTACAATGAATGAGGAGCCCCCTGAAGGTCATAACTCATATGGAGAAATAAGTCATGCACCAATGTCTCCAGAGTGGAAGAAAGAGTAGCCTAATTGAGGTTATATTCGTTCTGCAATTATATATAGAGAAAGAAAATATATAGATATATAGCTGTTATTGTTCTATTACATAAATACAGGCTGCATTGTTTCTAATTTAAATACCATCATCCTGAGTTACTTAACTTTCTCACTTATTTGTTTTTCTCCTTAAAGCACTGTTAAAACATTTAAGAAAGGTGGAGTCAGTTACTAAGATAAACATTTAAGTACAGACAGCACCAAGAAATTGGGTCAAGATGGAATTTCTGGTTTTAATTCTACCTCTAGATTTCTTCAAAGATTACCAATTGAACCTAAACTCAATTAAAATATGTAGAGAAGGATTTATGAAATAATGCCTCAGTTATTCAGATCATGGATCTATAGAAAAGAATCTGTTTTTCATTCATTGAATGACCAATTGCATTTACATTAGAGAATTTACATCGGTATAAAAATAAATATATTTAATAATGAATTTTATTAACATATATAGGACAATGTCTTACTTAAATAGCTTTAAAATGCTAGAAATGCACTAGAAACACAATAACCCCAGAAACACCTTCATATGAGAGAACCAATGTCAACGAACATGACAGATAGCAACTAAATCTGGGTTTAGTGAGGTTTATCTTGAAGCAAATAGACCCCATCAAATTTCCTTGAAAAAGAGGACATTTTGTAATGAGATGAAGGTGTCACTATGTTACCCACACTGGTCTACAACTCCTGGGCTCAAGTGATTCTCTGCCTCAGCCTCCCGAGTAGCTAGGATTACAACCGTGTGCCACTGTGCCTGGCAGAAGAGGACATTTTTGAAAACATTTTTCTCCTCCACATATTGGGGCACTGTGTCAAACGTTACCTGTGCCTAAATGCCCCTGAACCTGCATATTCCATACTCCTAAAGATGTGTCAAATTATACAACCTCATGAGGATATTTTTAACCTCTGAGCAGGACTGGAAGAGACAAATATACTAAAGTAAAAAAAAAAGAAACTCCAAATCAGTTGGACAATGTAGCCCCTTTGGAGTGCCAGTGATGTTATCTATAACACTGAAACACAAATTGCACTTGAATTGATGAAGGATATAGGAAACAATTTATATTAAAGTGTTCTACAAACTGCAGTGGATATCCAAAATTTAAGTGCCATTTTATCAATGAGGATGAAGATTATAATAAAAATGATCTAAAATAACTAACTTATGTTAAACAAGGAAAAATATTAAACAAATCTTGCTCATTTAGACCTAAATAGTCTTAAAAGACACATTTGCCCTACAATTTGGCTCAAAGGATTTATTCATACTCTATATCTAAGTAGATGATGAATGGCATTGATTGAATCCAAAGTCCCCCTGTCTTGGATTTTATGAGGCCCATTCAGAATGAGCCAGGTTGAGAACACCACCAATTTCGTGTTCTGGGTCCATCTGTTGGCAAAAATATAATGCAAACAGCTTTATAAGTGCTATTTTCAATGAAATATCACAGAACAGCTTGTCCCAATGATATTTCTAAAGCTTGCCTGCAAACCGCCTACTGGAAAATCCAACTGAAAGAGAAGGGAGAAAAGAGAGAAATCCATACAGGAAAGAAACAGGAATGGAAAAAAGAACAAAGGATAAAGAGAGACTAGCTAGAGGACTGGGAACACTGGAGGAAAACAAGGAGCAATATTAAACGCAGACAATATTCATTGAAACCATAAGGACAGAGAAGATAGAGAAATATAAAAATCACTTGGCTTGGAGGACAGAGAAATAATCACAAACCATGCAGCATTGTCCAGAAGAATGAAGACAAAAGGATCAGGAAACACCAGAAAATATGTAACAGCTCAATAATTGGAGCATAATTATTAAAATGTTGTGAGAGAAAAATGATGTAAAATAGCTATTTTTCTAAGTCTCACTGCTTCATGTAAGAGGCACGATTCATTTTTCCAAAAACTAATGCAGATTTCAGTGTTTATCACCAACTTCAAAGGAAGCAAACATCCTCTTCTGAGTCCCTTCTTTTAATTTAGAAATCCATTGACATACCACATAAAATAGTCCAGGCATTGCAATATAAGTGATGTACATGCATTGATTCAAATTAAAACACATTAGAGGGAAAAATGATGTCATTCTGGGCACTTACCTGGGGTCGAATGACTTTTACAATATTTTTGAGGGCAGTATCAGGGGATGGAGGTGAACAATCAGGTGTTGGGCCTGTTGAGCTGTTTCTATGGTTACTAGTTCCTGGAGTAGTAATTGCTACCTCAGAGGCATTATCTGCGAATAAAAATAGAACTGCCATGAACCTAATCACTCAGTTTACCTTTTAAGACTTGAAATTAATTTTCTGAACATAAATTGAGATTTCAACTTTTAAAACTGGTATCAATTACAAGATCATAATGAGGAATATGCTCAGTGGTATATTTTAAAGATAATGTTTTTTGAATGCTTTGTTTCCTTCTAAAATGGTAACTATCACCCCCTGGAATGTTGTTCTGAGACAAGAGTATTATTATTCAATTCATAATGATAGATTATCCAGCATAGCTCTTAAGACTGCTACTACTATATGAATAACTAAAACCTCACCTTAACTAAAAAGAATATAATTTTATGATATGATTGGGCTAACGCTTTCCCAATAATCTCTTAAATAAGTATTAATATTTATTAAAGTAGGAGTTTTATATCTCCCTGATGCATAAAACCCAAATTCAAGCCTCCTCAAATGACTTTTCCTAGAAATCCCACAAACTATAGAAAAGCATCCTAGTGAATGAAGTTTGATGAAAAACCGAAATTTGTGCAAAATGGTTTTATGATGTAGATAAACACAAAATTATCACCCCTAGATAAGTATAGCATCCTATGTGGTCAAAGCTAGATGAATAAAATTTCAGAATCTAAATTAATCTTCTCTTATGTTCAGTATTTAGGAGGGGGGGAATAAAGAAAAGATGACTTGAAAATCAACAACATGTGTAACATTTTTTTCTTAAATTCATATTAAAGCAAAATAACATCAAAGATACCATTTTAGAATGTTTAAAATACTTGGGAAAGGATGAAAATTATTCTATAAATAACTTCTGGTAGCACATAGAAAAGTTATTTTAACAACAATTTGGCAAACTTCAATAGCTTTTTATGAAAACTGCTGCAAGCTTAAATCTGCAAAAAAAGTTTACTTCTCTGTTGTTTTTAATTAGTTCCCAATAATTTTCTTTCCTAGACAGTTAGCTGAACTGATTGCAAAAGAGACTGAGACTGAATTTTTTATAGACCAGGAAGTTTCTCTGTTCCTGATCGCTGTCTACAATTCCCAGTGAAATACAGGAATTCATCAAGGCATCTTTTCCTCATAAAACACAAAGGGATGAATTATCATAAAACTCTACCCACCATAGAAAAATACAATTCAGTCTCACTGAGGAATCCAGACAAAGGCCCATAAAACAAAAAATTCAAGTATGACACATAGAATTACTTGGATGACTCATAAAATAAGTCTTAAAAGTGTCCAGAGCACACTCTTCTAAGATTTAATAGAAAAGGTGGGATTTGAATTGGCATCACAGAAGAGATGGGGTGGTCTTCTGAGTAGATTAGAAAACCGTGAGTCAATATTGAAATACACAAAACATTAGTCAGAAAGATGCTCTGATTCTCTCCAACCTATCCCTTCCTTCTTTCATTCATCTAAAAACTACACATGTAAAAACACTTATTTGGGGCAACTATGAGTCAAATATTATGTTATGTTCTAAAGATTAACTAGGAAGAATCTCTGGCCAGGGACTGGAGGGAGGTAGGGATGAATAGGTTAAGCACTGAGGATTTTCAGGGCAGTAAAACTATTATATTTAATAGTATAATGGTGGGTATACATCATCATTATATATTTGACCAACTTATGGAATGTATAAATCAAGAATGAACCTATATAAACTATAAACTTTGGGTGACAATGATGTGTCCATGTAGTTTCATCAATTATAACAAAGGTATTATTTTGGAGCAGAATGTTGATAGTAGAGGAGGCTTTGTGAATGAGAATATGGGAACTTTGTAATTTCTGCTCAATTTTGCCGTGAGTCTAAGAAGTTCTAAAAATAAAATCTATGAATTTTTTTCAAAAGAATCCCTGCCCTTGAGAAGTATACTGTTGGGTTTTTTTCCTTTTCTTTTTTGAGACAGGGTCTCACTACCATCACCCAGGCTGGAGTGCAGTAGCATGAACACAGCTCACTACAGCCTCATCTTCCCAGGCTCAAGTGATCCTCCCACCTTAGCCTCCTGAGTATCTGGGACTACAGGTGCACATTACCACATCTGGCTTATTTTTAGTAGAAATGGGGTTTCGCCATATTGCCCAGGCTAGTCTTGAACTCCTAAGCTCTAGTGATCCACCCACCTCAACCTCCTAGAGTGCTAGGATTATAGCCATGAGCCACTGCACCCAGCCCAAAAGTATACTGTTAAATGTGGCATCAGACATGTAAACAAATTATAATGCAATATAACTTGAGAATTGATAACAGATAAAGGAAGCATGATAAAAAAAAAAAACAGGGTGGGGTGGGGGAGCAAACAGGGTGGGGTGGGGGAGCAATCAGACTATGGCTTGGACAGAAGATAGCTGTGAAAGGCTTCAGTTTTCAGGCAAGAAAGCTGGGACAAAACATTAGATATTAGGGCATGAAGGTAGGAAGAGCACAGTTGAAGCTGTTATATCATGTTACAAAAAAACTGGAGATAAGTTTGAATGAGTGAAAGGAAGTTTTATTAGAATATAAACATACTTAATTCTGTAGGCAATGAGAAATATTGAAGACTGAGCAGGGAGTGACTTACTAATAGATAACTTTTATTGAGCATTTATTATGTGCAGACAGCCATGTTAAATTATTTTACTTATTGAATCTCATTTAATACCCAAATTAACTTACAAAACACATTCTACTATCACCATCCCTATTTTACAGAGAAACTCATCTCAAAGTTATATCGTCAGTTACTGGCAGAAAAGGATTCAAATTTCAGACTGATGCCATGTTACCCTTCTGCTAGTTAGCATGTCATAGTAGATATGCAAAAGATATGCATAGGTATGATTGGGTTCATAGAAACAGAGCCTGAAGAAGATTGGCATAGTTGAGGTAGGAGCACACTCTACTTCAAAATATAGTTGAACCAACTTCCAGAAACTTAAAAAGTAGAACATAGACACTATGAAAAATAAATAATAAAAACAAAAAAAATGTCAACCATAAAAACATCTTTAGGGTATGCCTTTGAGTACTATATAGTATAATATTTAATATTTGGAAGCAGGAAGATATGTTAAGACTAGAGACCCAAGCTAGAGGTCGTGATGTTAGCATTTTGGAGTTGATGATAAGTGATTAGATTCTGGACATGTGTTGAAATGTCCAGAATTGTTGAAATAGACCAAGAATTTTTTTGATGGCTCCTGAATAGACAAAGCAACCTTGAACAAAAAGAACAAAACTGAGCACATTACACTACCTGACTTCAAAATATACTACAAAGCTATAATAATCAAAACAACTTGATGCTGGCATAGAAACAGACACATCAACCAATGGAAAAGAACAGAAATCCCAGAAATAAATATACATATTTTTGGTTAATTTATTTCAAATGTGCCAACAACACACAATGGGGAAAGGGCAGCCTCTTCAATAATGGCATTGGGACACTGGATATTCACATGCAGAAGAATAAAATTAGACCTTCATCTCACACTATATACAAAAACTAACTCAAAATGGATTAAAGCTGGGTGCAATGGTGCATGTCTGTACTTCCAGCTACTTGAGAAACTGAGGCAGGAAGTTTGCTTGACCCCAGGAGTTTAAGGCCAGTCTGGGAAACATAGGGAGACCCTTCTCTAAAAAAATATTTTCTGAATTAATTAAAGACTTAAGTGTAAAATTGAAGTGGTAAAACTATTAGAAGAAAACACAGAGAAAAACCTCCACAACATTGGTCTGGGCAATGATTTTTTGGCTATGACCTCAAAAGCACAGGCAAGAGCAAAAATAGACAAATGGGATTATGTCAAACTAAAAAGCTCTGCACAGCAAAGGAACCAATGAACAGAGTGAAGAAACAACTTATGAAATAGGAGAAAATATTTGTAAACCATACCTCTGATAAGGAGTTAACATCCAAAATATATGGAACTCCAACAACTCATAGTGAGAAAACAATAACCTGATTTAAAAATGGGCAAAGGATCTGAATGGACATTTCTCAAAAGAGGACATACAAATGGCCAAACAGGTATATGGAAAAATCCCTAACAACACTAATCATCAGAGAAATGCAAATCAGAATTACAATGAAATATCATCTCGCCCCAGGGAAAATGACTTTTATGAAAAAAGACAGGCAATAACAGATGCTGGCAAGGGTGTGGAGAAAGGGGAACCATTGTACACTGTTAATGAGAAGGTAAATTAGTACAGCCATTAGACAGAATAGTATGGAATTCCTCAAAAACGAAATATAGAATTACCACATAATCCAGCAATCCCACTGCTGGGTATATATCCAAAGGAAATGAATCATTATGTAGAAGAGATATCTCCACTCCCATGTTATTGTAGCATTATTCAGTAGCCAAGACATGGAATTAACTTGTGTCCATTAACAGATGAATGGATAAATGGAAAGAAAATGTAATATATACATACAGTGGAATACTACACTGCCTTTAAAAAGAAGGAAATTCTGTTATCAGTATAGATGAACCTGGAGGACCTTGTGTTAAGTGAAATAAGCCAGGCACAGAAAGACAAATGCCACATGATCTCACTTATATATGAAATCTAAACAAAGTCGAACTCATAGAAGCAGAGAATACAATGGTGGTTACCAGGGACTGGGGAGATGTTGGTCAAAGGACACAAAATATCAATTAGAAGGAATAAGTTCAAGAGGTTTATCATACAATATGGTGACTATAGTTAATAACAATGTATTGTATTCTCTAAAAGAGTAAATCTTAAGGGTTCTCACCACAAAAAAAATGCTAAGTATGTGAGGTAATACATATGCTAATCTGTTCAATTTAGCTATTCCACAATGTATACATGTTTTAAAACAGCTTGTTGTACACGATAAGTATATATAATTTTTATTTGTCTATTTAAAAATAATTAAATTTTTTAAAATTATTGATGTGCTGGATATAGGGAGAGAAAGAGAGAAGTCAAGAATGACTCTAAGGCTTTTGGTCTGAGGAACTAAAAGGATAGAGCTGCCATCACCAGAAAAGGGACAGACTATAGGAGGAGCATAAATTCTCTACCATATAACTTCCAATATTGCCTCCCCATTCTCTCTCTCTCCTTTTGGACTCTATTGAAGTAATGCTAGGCAGACTTTATTCTTTTAACCATTTATTCTCTCTTTTCATTCTATCTCTCTGTTGCATTTTTAATAGTTTCTTCTATTTATTTTCTAGTTTATTGGTTCTTTCTTCAGCTATGTCAAGGCTGCTATCAAACCATTTTCTTAATTTTAGTAGACTTTTCTGTTCTAAAATTTCTATTTGGTTCTTAATCAAGTATATGATGTCAGTAGTTTGTATTTTTTAGTTCCTAAAAACATTTTCAAGCTTACTTTTATATTAAAATGGCAAATACAATTGGCTTTGGTTTTTTAATCTGATAATTCCAGTATCTAAAGTCTTTATGGATCCATTTCTGGATTTGTAGTTCTGACTCATGCAATCCTGTTCCACTGTTAGTTTCATCATCAATTCTGTGTTGCTTATTATTCAACTTGTTGTTACAAGATACACATTTAAATATAACTAACTCTTAGTCTTTTAATAAATGTTAATTTTTAAAAGCATCAAAACTTATATCCTAATACCAGATGCTGAAGTCTGTGAACAACTTGCCTGTGTAACACTAGATCATTTATTTAATCCTTCTGGATTTCAATTTTCTTAACTGTAAAAACGCAAATGATTAACTACCATCTTCTATCATTTATGTGTGCAGATAAAATAAGAGAAAAATAACTTGTATGTTTTCAGGCACAGAATAGGGGTTTTCAATCTATGAGTTTCCTTTTCCATTATCAAAAGAAATACCATCAGAATTAAAATATAATATGGAAGATCAAAGAAACCCAGAGGGAAAACAAGAAAACAAATAGTTATCCCTTTTAGACAACACATCTGGAGTACTTGCGTGAGATTTGACAGCAGTATCTTTTAGCATTAACACAAATTGGTAGCGACAGAATTTAGTTCCAGAAACAGGAGATGATCCTTTGAGGAATTGTATTGATCAAAGTTATCCAGAGAAATAGGACCAATAGAATCTATCTATCTATCTGTCTGTCTGTCTATCTATCTATCTATCTAGAGAAAGATTTACTATAAGCCATTAGCTCATATGAATTAATGGAGGCTAAGAAGTCCAAAGATCTGCAGTTGGTAAGCTGGAGGTGCAGGACAGCCTATGTGCAGTTCCATTGTAAATCCAAAGGCCTGAGAACCAAGGAAGTTGATGGTGTAAATTCTAATCCAAAGGTTGGCAGACTCGAAGTCAAGAGCCAACATTTCAGTCCAAGTCTGAAGGCCCGGAAAAAAACAATGTTCCAGCTCAAGAGGTCAGGCAGGAGAAATTCCCCTTTACTCAGCCTTTTTGTTCAATTCAGGTCTTCAATTTATTGAATAAGGCCAATAACAGTAGGGTGGATGGTTTGCTTTACTCAGTCTGCCATTCAAATATTAATCTCATCCAAAAACACCTTCACAGATACATCCCAAATAATGTTTAGCCAAATGTGTGGGCACCTCATGGACTAGTTAAGTTGAACTTATAAAATTAAACGCAACAGGAATGATTCATTGCAAGGGCTGGTCTTAACTGCTTTTGCACTAAAGCCAGAAGAAAATGATGGGAACTCTCTGCAAACTGTAAGCCAAAAGCTTCTTGAATGTTTTTTTCCGAGTATTTTAATACATAGTATAAGACAGTGGATAATCAAGTACTAAATTATTTAGAAAAGACTAAGTATCTTCATCTTCTGAATCCATGAGCTATACCATTACACTGATAATTTGATTTTGTACTATCTTGCATTGTTCATTAACTCTTCCAGACTAGGTTATATTTTTGCATGAAGCCATATTTCTCTCTATATAGCTCTTAGCTTAATGCAATCCTTTTAAAGTAATAAAAGAAATAAAGTAGATAAAGCAAAACCTGTGTCAATGGAAACCAACACAAATGTATTTAATAACATGAAGAAAGCTGGTCTGGCTTTTATAATAATTCCATGATCCTTTCAAAGAAAATCCAAATGAGAAGCATATTCTAGAAGATATATAAGAGTCTTAAGAAGTTGGTTGATTCCCAAAATATCCTTGATAATATAATTTACAAAAAAATACCAATTATCTGGTGGACTTGGTAAAATAGCAGCCTATGACCAAGACAGTTTTACATGTTCAACCTACATTTCACATATGCAGTTACAAAATATTGCTGAAAAAAAGGAAATGAGGCACATAAAACTGCTTAGAGAGAACTGTGAAATATACTTGCAATTTCAGATTGAAATAAGAGAACTAACTTCTTGTCAGATTCCCTTACTACATATTAGATTATTCATTATGAATGTCAGTTTTCTCTATAATAACCTTAGAAAAACATACTTATAGTTTATTTGATCTTTTAGAAGAAAAATATTCTATGACTGTAAAATAATTCATGTGCAACATTACAGTCTAGTATTTTAACATCATTACCCAGCATGCATCAAACAGTTTAAGTATACCAGGGACCACTATAGATGCTTTTCAGCTGAAGAATAGGACTGAGATTACTTCTGGCTAGGAATTCAAGAAAGGTGTCATGGAAGAGGCAGGAGTTATGAAGTCTTCTGCCAGACTAGTAAAATCCAGGCATGAAGAAATGGCTGGGAAGGGCATTCCAAGAGTTGGAAGTAGGTTGAGCAAAATGTAGAGAGATGGGAAAGAGGCACATTTGTGGAATAAAGAAGAGTTCAGTTCGAATAAAATATAATATTCACGGAGGAAACGCTAAGAAATGGAGGAGTCATACACAAAGACTTTGGGCTTTGAAATCAGAAAATCCTAAGCTGAAATCCTGGTATATTTAACTTCAGTTTCATCTTCTGTAAAACAGTGCCTTTCACATAGTGTTACAAAGACAAATGAGACATGTACAGATACGTGTGTGTGTGTGTGTGTGTGTGAATACATTGCCTGACACATAGTAAGTGCTCAATAAAATTATCTATTACTATTATTATCAGATATATGAATATAATCATAATAGCAAATAAAACTAGATAGGTGGCTTGATGCCTTATTATGGAAAATCCTAAGTGCATCACTTGCATCACTAAGTAATCATCAAATATAAGTATTTAATAAATCCTAATCTAACAATTCATGAAGCACAATTTTTATTTTTTGGTATTAAGTCAAGAGTTGACCAATTTTTTCTGTAAAGGGCCAGAGGGTAAATATTGTAAGCTCTGTAAGGCTACATGATCTTTGTTGTAACTACTCTATTCTCTTCGGGTAGCAAGAAGGCAGCCACAGGAAATATATAAGCAAATAGGTATGTCTGTATTCCAAGAAAATTTTATTTACAAAAACAAGCAGTAGACAAGATTAAGTTTGTTGGTCATAACTTGTGGATCCCTGTCTTAAGTACTTCCTATGGAAATGTTTTCCCTTTTATGGAGAGACCTAGAAGAATGTTATATTATACATTTTCATTTCCATATTCACATTATAGGTGAACATTCTCACTGTGTAATTAAAAACTAAGGTTTTCAATATAAAGCTAGAAATTTATCATTTGTACAAAAAATGGCATTATATCTAACACCAGAGCAGTCCTTTGTACACAGCGAGTGTTCAGTATAGCTCATTGAATAGATAAATAAATAAGACCAGTGAAATCTTTATATTTTAAAGTAACTTTGTTGTAGTGATTGTACATGACTACCACTTCTAGGAGAGACAGTACAGAAATCATAAGTAAAATAGCCCAAGTATCCTGTTTCAGCATTTTCAGTGAGAAAGTACTCACTATGTACCACTTGAGGAAGTTAATATTTAACAGTAATTTAAGAGAATTAGTTAATATTCCAAATAATTAACACATTTTACTTTCTCTTAGTGAAGGTTTGTTAAAAAGTAACAATTATCTTAAATATACTGAGCTTGAACTTCCATTACTATCACCAACAATAGTGTTAAATATTCAAGTCTTAATTAGCCAGCAACTTTACCAGATGAAATGTGTGGCAGACAGCCTCTAGGATGGTCCCAATTGAGCCCCACCTCATGGTATTCGAACTTTTGTGAAATTTTGTCCCCTAGGGTATGAGTTGAACTCGTTGAATTGCTTCTAACAAAGAAGAGATGAGGCCGGGCACAGTGGCTCATGCCTGTAATCCTAGCACTTTGGGAGGCCAAGGTGGACGGATCACAAGGTCAGGAGATCGAGACCATCCTGGCTAACACAGTGAAACCCCATCTCTACTAAAAATACAAAAAATTAGCCAGGCGTGGTGGTGGGTGCCTGTAGTCCCAGCTACTCGGGAGGCTGAGCCAGGAGAATGGTGTGAGCCCGGGAAGCGGAGCTTGGAGTGAGCCAAGATTGCACCACTGCACTCCAGCCTGGGTGACAGAGCGAGACTCCGTCTCAAATAAAAAAAATAAAAAATAAAAAAAAGAAGAGATGACTTGTACTTCTGGGAATAGGTTATAAAAAAAGACTGTGGCTTCTGTCTTGTGTGTGTCCTCCTTCTCAGATCTCCTGCACTGAGGAAAGCAAGTAACCACATTGCGAACAACCTTATGCAAAGGCCTACGTGGCATGGTAAGGAGCTGAGGACCTCATTTCAACAGCCCACCAGAAACTGAACCTTGTTAACAGCCCCATGAGTTAGCTTGGAAGCAAATCCTTCAGCCCCAGTCAAGCCTTGAAAAGACTGCAGTTCTAGCCAACAGCTTGCCTACAACCTCCCAAGAAATCCTGAGTCAGAGGCATCCCACTAAGTCCCTCCTAGTTTCCTGACCCTGTGAGATAATTAATGTTTGTTATTTTCAGCCAGAAATAGCAATAGATAACTAATATAGTAAATGTTTGGTTAACGTTTATAACATGGCCAACATGTTTGTGCTACAATGGTGCTTAGACTTTCAGCCTTGTTTTGAAGGAGGTGACTACTTAATGGAAAACATAGAAGGGCAAATATAATTACAAAATTGTGTAAGTTATGCTACAAATTCAGCAATATGGGAACACAGAAGAATGAGCCACTAACCAAATGAGGGGGCCAGAGCAGAAAGTTAGGTTATGGGCAGAAAGAGAAAGTGAAGAAAAAAAATGTAATAGCCTTGAGGAATGAGTGCCATCAAGAACTCAGAGAGGAAGAAGCATTCCAGGCAAAGAAAACAGAATATGCAACAGGGCAGAAGCATGAACGAGCATTATGCCTTTGGGAATCTATAAATAGTTCAGCTTGGCTGAAGCACAGGATATGTGTGGAAAAGTGAATGGAGATGATGCTGGCAAGATAAAGTATTCAGATGAAAGATGGAAAGGTGCATAAAAAGAAAACAAAATTGCCTTTGTAAAAGATTAAATTTTTCTATTTAGGAAAAAAACTCAGCCACATTGCATTTCTAAAATTACTTTCCTTGAGGCTATGATCAAATGCTACTTTCATCTATAAAAAGAATAGACCACAAGGCTATAGTCACTTTAAAATTCTCTGCATGCAAGAGGCCACATCTGTGTGCTAAAGAGTAGAATGATTGACTAGCAGCTTCAAGCCAATAAGAACTTCGGTCTTATCTACACCAGAGAAGTTCTAGCAAAGAGTCAAAAACTCGAAGAGTTAGAGGACATCTAAAAGTCCAAGATCTCAATTCAAACATAAAAAGCAGTGCAATGAACAGATGGTTGGGAGAGTGTGCTCTCTCCCACCTTTCCTTTACTTTTGTTTCCTCCTCTTTCTCCACCCATGGCAGGGAGATGGTCTTTTAGCATAATAATTCATCAGAGGTATGCTGTAATTGGTGAGCAATATTAGTAGGAGAAATGTTGCTTGTCTTATAAATTCTCTACTCGGAAGAATCTCAAGGATTTACGAGAAACGCAGGAGTCTTGTAGAATTTTACCTTCCTTCTCCCAGGGTGCTGCCAAGAATGACAATTCCCTGGCCTTGGCTAGCAAGACTGAACTAGAATCCTGGAGAACTGCACAGTTAAGAAAATGAAAGAGAAAGGGAGGCCATAGGAGATGGGTTCCCTCCCAATGCTTATTTTTATGGACTAGATGTTAAGCAATGAAGAAAGTAAAAAATTAGAGAAAGAAAATATTTTGCATCACGTCGGTAATCCATGGATTCTCTGTTTTACTAATGCACTTGTGCTTCAATTCTTCTTTTGGCTCTTCAGGCTCTCCTGGTTTTGAGTCCCATTTTAGGTTGTATGCTTTCCCTTTTGCCTTAACAACCAATTCTTTTCTCTGGTTTTACTCTTAGTGGTCCCTGTATTCATCTTCTGTGTCTTTCTATTCATTCCAAAATTATGTAAACACCCAACCTGACCAAGACACACCCTAGCACTAGCCCGCCAGGCCAGAACCCCTACTAAGCAGCCACTGACTCTCTATGAAAGGAAGTTAGAAAATGAACCTGCTGAGAGTAAAGGGGGAAAATGGTGGATAGGAGGCAGGACTAACTTGCAGCTGCCACTCAGATGGACAGAGGAGCATGTGGAGACCCACATCATGAACTTTTGCTCCAAGAACTACCATAGGAACATACCAGGAAAGCAAAGAAAATCCACAGACCCTTTGAAGGAGTGGATTGCCACTGCAGGCTCTGTGAGTCAGCTTGCTTTCTCAGCAGGGAAGTTTGTAGCCTGGGGCAAGTTCTTAGCCCTGCTCATAGGCTGCCTGGAAATAAACTTGGTGCTGTTGGCGGGGCACAGTGGGAATGAGACTGGCCTTTTGGGCTGTGGGCTGTGTGGGAGTTGGGTGACGTCTGTGGCTGCTGGCTTTCCACCACTTTCCTGGTGACCTGTGCGACTCAGCAGAGGCAGCCATAATCCCCCTGGGATATAACTCCATTGGCCTGGGAACTGCAACCCCACCCCCAACAGTAGCCACAGCAAACCCCACCCAAGGAGAGTCTGAGCTCAGACACATCTAACCCTGTCCCCACTTGATGGTCATTATCTACTGGCCATGGTAGCTGAAGACTAAGGACATAATCTCTTGGGAACTGTATGGCCCACCCACTGCCTGATCCTCCCTATACTACTGCAGCTGATGTGCTATTGAAAGCACCACCTCCTGGCTTGAGGGCAACCAAAACAAAACCAACGCGCTTAACAAAAATACAACCAAGGACCCTCACAGAGTCCACTTCACTCTCCTGCTACCTCCACCAGAGCAGGTGCTGGTATGGTATCCACAGCTGAGAGACCTGAAGATGGGTCAAATCACAGAACTCTTTGCAGACACTCCCAGTACCAGCCTGGAGCCCAGTAGTTCCACTGGGAGGCTAGATTCAGAAGAAAAATAACAATCACTTCAGCTCTCAGGAAGCCCCATCCCTAGGGGAAAGGGGAGAGCACCATATCAAGAGAGCACCCCATTAGACAAAGAATCTTAACATCAGCCCTTGAGTCCTAGATCTTCTCTCTGACATAGTCTGCCCAAATAAGAAGGAACCAGAAAAAACAATTCTGGTAATATGACAAAACGAGGTTCTTTAACACCTCCAAAAGAACATACTGGCTTACCAGCAATGGGTCAAGATCAAGAGGAAACCTCTGAATTGCCAGAAAAAGAATTCAGAGGGTTGACTATTAAGCCAATCAAGGAGGCACCAGAGGAAGGTTAAGTCCAACTTAAAGAAATCAAAAAAATGATACAGGATATGAATGGAAAACTCTCCAGTGAAATAGATAGCATAAAAAAAAATCACAACTTCTGGAAATGAAGAACACAGAGAATTACAAAATGCACTGGAAAGTCTCACAATACAATCAAACAAGTAGAAGAAAAAAACTTCAAAGCTCGAAATGAAGGCTTTCAAATTAACCCAATCTGACAAAGAAAAACAAATTTAAAAAATGAACAAGGCCTCCAAGAAAATTTGGGATTATATTAAATGACCAAACGTAAAAATAACTGGTATTCCCGAGGGAGAAGAGAAATCTAAAAGTTTGGAAAACATATTTGAGGGGATAATAGAGAAAAACTTTCCCAGCCTTGCTAGAGATCTAGACATCCAAATACAAGAAGCTCAAAAAACACCTGGGAAATTCATCACAAAAAGATCATCGCCTAGGTACCTGATAGTCGTCAGGTTGTCTAAAGTCAAGATGAAGAGCTGTGAGGCAAAAGCATCAGATAACCTATAAAGGAAAACCTGTCAGATTAACAGCAGATTTCTCAGCAGAAATCCTACAAGCTAGAAGGGATTGAGGTTCTCTTCAGCCTCCTTAAATAAAACAATTATCAGCCAAGAATTTTGTGTCCAGTGAAACTAAGCTGCATAAATGAAAGAAAGATGGTGTTTTTCAGAAAAATAAAAGCTGAATTTGCCACTACCAAGCCATCACTAAAAGAATGGCTAAAAGGAGCTCTAAATTTTTTTTTAACCTCTAAATCTTGAAACAAATCCTCAAAATACAACAGAATAGAATCTCCTTAAAGCATAAATCTCACAGGACCTATAAAACAACAACACTATGAAAAAAAACCCAAGGTATTCAGGCAACAAATAGCATGATAAACAAATAGTACTTCACCTCTTAATATTAACATTGAAGGTAAATGGCCTAAATGCTCCACTTAGAAGACACAGAATGGCAGAATGGATGAGAATTCACTAACCAAGTATCTGCTGTCTTCAAGAGACTCACCTGATGCATAAGGACTCACATAAACTTAAGGTAAAGGGGTAGAAAAAGATATTTCATGCAAATAGACACCAAAAGCAAGCAGGAATAGCTGTTCTTATATTAGACAAAACAAACTTTAAAGCAGCAGCAGTTAAAAAAGACAAAGAAGGACATATATAATGATAAAATGACTAGTCCAATAGGAAAACAACACAATCCTAAATATACATGCACCTAACACTAGAAGTCCCAAATTTATAAAACAATTTCTACTAGACCTAAGAAATGAGATGGACAGCAACACAATAATAGTCAGGGACTTCAATATTCCACAGACAGCAGACAGGTCTTCAAGACAGAAAGTCAACAAAGAACTATACCCTAGAACAAATGGACTAAATGGATATTTACAGAACAGATATTTACAGAACATTCTACCCAACAACTGCAGAATATACATTCTACTCCTCAACACAGGGGACATTCTCCAAGATAGACCATATGATAGGCCATAAAACAAGTCTCAACAAATTTAAGAAACTCAAAATCATAGCAAGTACTCTCTCAGAGCACAGTGGAATAAAATTGGAACTCAACTCCAAAAGAAACCCTGAAAAACCATGCAAATACATGGAAACTAAATAACCTACTCCTGAATGATTACTGCATAAACAATGAAATCAATATGAAAATTAAAAAATCATTTACACTGAACGATAATAGTGACACAACCTATCAAAACCTCTGGGATACAGCAAAGGTGGTGCTAAGAGAAAAGTTCATAGCATCAAATGTCTACATCAAAACATCTGAGAGCACAAATAGACAATCTAAAGTCACATCTCAAGAAGATAGAGACAAGAACCAAACCCAAATCTAGAAGAAGAAAAGAAATAACCAAGATCAGAGAACTAAATGAAATTGAAAAAAAAATACAAAAGATAAACAGAAAGCTGATTCTTTGAAAAGATAAATAACATTGATAGACCATTAGCGAGACTAACTAAGAAAAGAAGAGAGAAGATCCAAATAAGTGCAATCAGAAATGAAACAGGAGATATTACAACCAATCCCACAGAAATACAAAGGACCATCTAAGGCTACCATGAACACTTTTATGTGCATAAACTAGAAAACCTAGAGGAGATGGATAAATTCCTGGAAATATACAACCCTCCTAGATTAAACCAGGAAGAAATAAAAACTCTGAACAGACCAATAACAAGCAGCAAGTTTGAAATGGTAACTAAAAAGTTACCAAGCAAAAAAGGCCAGGACCAGATAGATACACAGCTAAATTCTATCAGACATTCAGAGAAGAATTGGTACCAATCCTATTGATATCTATTCCAAAAGATACAGAAAAAGAGAATTCCCCCTAAATTATTCTATGAAGCCAGTATCACCATAATACCAAAACCAGGAAAGAACATAACATAAAAAGAAAACTACAGACCAATATCCCTGATTAATATAGATACAAAAATCCTAAACAAAATACTACTTAACTGAATCCAACAGCATATCAAAAAGATAATCCACCATGATCAAGTGGGTTTCATATAAGGAAAGCAGGGATAGTTTAACATTCACAAATCAATAAATGTGATACACCACATAAACAGAATTAAAAACAAAAATTACATGATCATCTGAATAGATGCAGAAAAAGCATTTGATGAAATCCAGCATCGCTTTATGATTAAAACCCTAAGTAAAATTAGCATAGAAGGTCATTCATTAATGTAATAAAAGCATCTATGACAAACCCACAGCCAACATTATACTGAATGGGGAAAAGTTGAAAGCATTCCCCCTGAGAACTGGAACAAGACAAGGATGCCCACTTTCACCACTTCTATTCAACATAGTACTGGAAGTCCTAGCCAGAGAAATCAGACAAAAGAAAGAAATAAAGGCCATCCAAATCAGTAAAGAGGAAATTAAACTGTCACTGTTTGCTGATGACACGATCACATACCTAGGAAACCCTAAAGGCTCATACAAAAAGTTCCTAGAACTGGTAAATGAATTCAGCAAAGTTTCAGGATACAAAATTAATATACACAAATCAGTAGCCCTGCTATATACCAACAGTTTTCAAGCTGAGAATCAAATCAAGAACTCAACCCCTTTTATAATAGCTACAAAAAAAAATTTAGGAATATACTCAACCAAGGAGGTGAAAGCCTGCTACAAGGAAAACTACAAAACATTGCTGTAAGAAATCATAGATTGACACAAACAAATAGAAACACGTCCCATTCTCATGAATGAGCAGAATCAATATTGTGAAAAATGACCATACTGCCAAAAGCAATCTACAAATTAAATGCAATTCCCATCAAATTACCACCATCATTCTTCACAGAACTAGAAAAAACAATCCTGAAATTCAGATGGACCCCAAAAAGAGCCCACATAACCAAAGCAAGACTAAGCAAAAAATAACAAATCCAGAGGCATTACATTACTGAACTTCAAACTATACTATAAGGCCACAGTCACCAAAACGGCATGGTACTGGTATAATAACATATGGACCAATGGAATTGAATAGAGAATCCAGAACCCAGAACTCAGAAATAAAGCCAAATGTTTACTGTCAACTAATCTTTGACAAAGCAAACAAAAATATAAAGTGGGTAAAGGACACCCTATTTAACAAATGGTGCTGGGATAATTGGCAAGCCACATGTAAAAGAATGAAACTGGATCCTCATCTCTCCCCTTAAACAAAAATCAAGTCAAGGATCAAAGACTTAATTCTAAGACCTGAAACCATAACAATTCTAGGGGATAACATTGGAAAAACCTTTCTAGACACTGGCTTAAGCAAAGACTTCATGACTAAGAACCCAAAAACAAATGCAACAAAAACAGAGATAAATAGATGGGATTTAATTAAACTAAAAAGCTTCTGCACAGCAAAAGAAATAATCAGCAGAGTAAACAGACAACCCACAGAGTGGGAGAAAATCTTCGCAATCTAGACATCCAACAAAAGCTACAAGGAACTCAAACATATCAGCAAGAAAAAAAACAAACAGTCTCATCAAAAAGTGAGTTAAGGACATGAATAGACAGTTATCAAAAGAAGATATACAAATGGCCAACAAACATATAAAAAAATGCTCAACATCACTAATGATCAGGGAAATACAAATCAAAACCAAAATGAGAACCACCTTACTCCTGCAAGAATGGCCATAATCAAAAAAATTTAAAAAATAGATGTTAACATGGATGTGGTGAAAAGGGAACACTTTTACATTGTTGATGGGAATGTAAACTAATACAACCACCACTGAAAACAGTGTGGAGATTCCTCAAAGAAGTAAAAGTAGACCTACCATTTGATCCAACAATCCCACTCCTGGGTATCTACCCAGAGGAAAATAAGTCATTATACAAAAAAAGATACTTGCACACACATGTTTATAGCAGCACAATTCGCAATTGCAAAAATATGGAACCAGCCCAAATGCCCATCAATCAACGAGTGGATAAAGAAAATATGGTATATATATACACACACACCATGGAATACTACTTAGCCATAAAAAGGAACAAAATAATGGCATTTGCAGCAACCTGGATAGAACTGGTGACCATTATTCTAAGGGAAGTAACTCAGGAATGGAAAACCAAACATCATGTGTTCTCACTCATAAGTGGGAGCTATGCTATGAGGATGCAAAGGCATAAGAATGATACAATGGACTTTGGGGACTCAGGGGAAAGAGTGGAAGGGCAGTGAGTGATAAAAGTCTACACACTGGGTACAGTGTACACTGTTCATGTGATGAGTACACCAAAATCTCAGAAATCACCACTAAAGAACCTATTCATGTAACCAAATACAAACTGTTTCCTAAAAACCTATTGAAATTAAAAAAAAAGAAGAAAATGAACTTGCTAAATCCCTGAATAAAATATCACATTAGTTGGAGGTGAAATGACATTCATTCTTCCATATTACAGTATAAATTCCAGTAGTATTCCTTCACACTTATTTAAAAATGAGTCTAATCTCATCAGACAATGCTATAGTCCACACTTCCTCATAGCTATAATTTGTGAACTTCTTTTTACTCTCTTTTATTTATCAGAGAATTAGCATGTATCTCCCAATCTTGCTTTCCATCCCAAGCCTATCATCATTTTGGGAACTGTCAGTTTCCTCGTACATTTTCAATCAATCCCTTGAGCCTAAGAGTGTTTTGATTTTTACTTATGTAACCTTTGCTTTAATTCTATGCAGATTACCATGTCTAAGGCTAACCCATGTATTTCATTATGAACAGCCACTACTTCATATAGATATTTAATCTCTAGTAACTCATTCTGTGGATACAATGTCCAATCACTTCCTCTCTCTTCCACACTACATCTATTGTTTAATCCCATCTCTACCTTTTATTCAACCTATCAATCCAACCTATTGGAATGGATGAAACCTAGTTTCATCCAACCTATCAATCCCTTTCCATCTTCACATTTACTTATTTAGTTTAGACACAATGGCCCATCATTTAAACAGCTCTCTTGCCAATAACTACATTCACTCTTGTTATTTTACCACATACACTGAGCAAAACCCTATTCCTATTTGCAGTTGACATTTTAATGTACCACCCAGATTCAACTGCAGATATAAAACATTTATTCTCCTAGCTGTATGATGTGTTGCTGGCAGACAGTCTTCAGCTGTCAGCTTTCTTTTGGAATTGCCTCAACTGAAGAGAGCGGACTGACCCAAGGCCATGCCCCCTTCCAGGTGCAAGCTGCTTTCAATGTCAGGTCAACACAAGTGTATAATAGTCCTGTCCTATCACCAACTTGGAATGACTTTGAAGAGTGATCCCAGTTTCAGAATTCCCTAGGGAGCCTTTGGATGGCTATATTGAGACTTCATCACAGCCTGACCTCTCCAGCTGCCATTTCTGGCTGCCCATTAACAGGTGTTGCTTCTGAAATCACTCAATAAATTTCCTGTATGCTAACCTACATCTCAAAGTCAACTTTCTGGTGAATCCATCCTGGATTGAACTCAATTGTTCTCAGTGGCCCCTTCTGCATCTTTTTAACCAATTAGGTACTAATGACTGAGACAGAAAAATCATACAACTGCTAGAAATTAATGTTATCAAATGATTTGATATTCTCTGATATGGTTTGTATACTTGTCTCCTCCAAATCTCATGTTGAAATGTTTTCCCCACTGTTGGAGATGGGCATACTGGGAGGTGTTTGCATCATGGGAATGGATCCCTCATGAATGGCTTGGTGCCCTCCCTGTGGAGGTAATGAGTTACCATGAGATCTGGCTGTTAAAAAGAGTCTAGGACCTACCTCTTCTCTCTTGCTCACTCTCTCATCATGCGATATGCCTTCTCCCCCTTTACCTTCCACCATGAGTAAAGGTTCCTGAGGCCTCATCGTAAGCTGAGCAGATGTTCATGCCATGCTTGAACATCCTGTAGAACTGTAAGCCAAACAAACCTCCTTTCTTTATAAATTACTCAGTCTCAGGTATTCCTTTATAGCAATACAAAATGGAATAACACATGCTTTCACAAATAATTCACATGGTGAAAAAAATACTCTAATAGAAAACTGGACTAAAAACTACCAACAGGCACTTCACAAAAGAAAAGTACAAATAAATGTATAAGCCTTTTGCCTCAGCTTCTGCTCAAGTCTTTGTATAGGAATGCATGGATGGCGTACAGTCTTCTGGTTTTGTTTTGATTAATATGTGAAGACAAGATATTCACAAGCTTAAACATTCAAATGTTTCCTCTTTTACCTCATTATGATTTCTTTCAAGGAAGACACAATGTGTCTAATTTGTCTTTATATCACCATTACACATTACAGTAGAATTCATTTTATTAGGAGTCAGGACTCAATTTTTGAATAGTCAGAGTATTATGGACAAAACAATATTTGATGTATTTTTAAACAAAGTATTTCACATCATTTACTTAATATCTATATTTGTTAAATACTGATGAGAACAAAATTTCAAGTATCTAGAATTTAGCAAAGAAGTTAAATGTCCAACTAAAATAAGTTTAAATTTAAATGATTAAATTGTTTGTTGTATTTCAGATTCTATCCATTTTACTTTAATAGAAAAATATTATTCATAAAAAAGTTTGGCTGGCCACAGTGACTGACACCAAAAATCAAAGCATTTTGGGAGACTGAGGTAGGAGGATTGCTTGAGGCCAGGAGTTCCAGACAAGCCTGGGCAACATAGGAGACCCCCGTATCTTCAAAAATAAACAAATTAGTGGGATTTGGTGGTACAGGCCTATAGTCCCAACTTCTCAGGAGACTGAGGCAGGAGAATCACTTGAGCTCAGCTCAGGAGTTTTAGGCTGCAGTGAGCTATGATTATCCCACTGCACTCCAGCCTAGGTGACAGAGATTTGGTCTCAAATAATAATAATAATAAAGAAAAAGTTTGCATGAAAAAAAGAAATATTAATAAAATTTCCTAAATTGGAGACATGCACTCACTGTCCAAATATATCAACATTGGTCTTATTTTCATTATGGCATACATTATGGTATACAGCCATGGAAATTATTAACTATCAAGCATTAAATTACCCTCCAATTCTTGTTCATTTTACAATCACTGGTCTCAGAAGAACATAATCATTACAAAGACAACTTCAAAAGTAGGAGTGACTATTTTTAATGCTTTAATGACACAGTAGAGCATCACATCATGATTTGTTATGGAGTTTAGTTTTCCTCTTAATTACTATTACACTTCAATCTAAATGAATTTAGATTTCATGTAACATTTTGACTTTTTGGAAGGTCATGGTTTCTTCATTAGTAGGCAAAACTCCTACTTGGGAAAGCTATCAATTCCCCAATTCTCCTATTATTTTTATACATGTGGTTATAGTTTAATAGATTACTTCTTTTATATGCCCACTGCAGCATGTGAATTTTATGCTGACAAGAGTGTGCACTTAGGCACACATGCAATATAGCTATGATATGTCTATCATATAAATTAAATATGTGCCAAGTATCTCATGGAGCTAATACCTTTTACTCAAAATGTCAGTAAATTCTAGAAAAACTGGACAGAAATTGCCAATTATAAAATGAGAGTTTTGATTGAAGTCCACATTAGCCAGGAACCCATACTTTGGTTACCTGATATTTTGGCATAAATGTGGCCACAAATTCATCTTACTATATTATTACCATATGAACACATATTTCCTTTGAAATGCTATCATGTTCTTCAAGTTATATGAACACTAATGATAAGAGATCTTACAGTTATAAAAGGAATACATTCTATGGAATTACAATTTATTTAGACATATTTTGGGAAAAGTTAGATTGCATTTCATATGCGTTCATAAATCAAATTGAACTGTTTCAGGATTTTCAGAAAGCAAAATGACAACCAAAAGTATAATTTAATCCTAAAGCATCTTTCCTCTTTTTTTCTTAATACTCACAGCTAAACTTAACTGAAAATAAAGTTTCTGTTCTAAGCTTTCCAGGTTCATTAAATTGTTCCTATATCCTCACAAGATCATGATTTTTGTTTAAAATTTAAGGACACTTTTGTTGTTAACAAAATATTGCTTAAATGCTTGTTATATGTCATATATATTTATGAGTCCAAAAGTACCTAGTTATTATAACTTTGGAAGCCCAGAATCCTGTTTAAAAAAAAAAATTAGATGTCACAAAAGGCCTCTGAGCTGTTGATGAATGTGTTATAAGTTTTGTGTACATCTTAAGGGACCTTTTTCACAAGGAACCGGAAGTCATTTTGTAATTACTTATGCTCAACATCTATTTCTAATTTGCAGAGCTATGATGAGGAACTTCCCCAGTTCACACACTGCTTGGCAACTCTGAACTCACTGATCAATGTGTCAGTAGACAGGTTTGTAATGAGTAGACATAAAACAACATATCACATATGCGTGCACACACACACACACACACACACACACACTCTTTAAAGTGCTTTGAAGTGTTTACTCTTTGGTCTGCTACTCATGGACCAAATATTATTATTAAAAAATATGTTGCTGCTACTCTTCCAAATATACGTAAAACTCTGAAATGTAATGCAGGTTTTCCTATAATCTGTGAAATCCCTGCTGCCTTTCAAAAAAATCATTCTAATAAAAACAGAGATAAATTTACCCAGAAGGGTAGACTAGCATGAAATGTCCTGTTTTCGCTGTTGTCACAATTCATTGTTAAGTTATTTAGTGGTCCCTTATTAAATGCCCTTAGAATTCATAGTGCAAAACGTTTTTACATAGAATGGGAGTCCTATATGACATATTTGAATTTTTACATGGAATGACATTCCTATATAACAAATTTTAATCCTATTAATTTAACTAATTACATAAACCTAACCACCACAGTAAATTATAGTCTGATCTAAAAGAAAATATATCATGAGCTGAGACAAAATGTGTCTAGTTCTCAGAACACATCTATGTCTCCTCCAATTTGTAGGTCTTTTTACCTTTGTATGACACTTCACTTAAATATCCTGCCAGACCTAGCTCAAATGCTATTTTTTCTGTGACGTCTTCTCTGGCTCGGTCAGTCAGTAACTCTGATGTTTCTTGCATCATTTCTTCATATAAGATCAGGCTCATTACATTATAATTATTTAGGTATACCTCTGTCTCCCTACAGACTGTGAGCTCCTTGAAGGCAAGAACCTTTTTACACTTTCTTTACACTCTCAGACCTAAGTATAGTACTGGGTGTTAAATTAATAAATATATGCAAGATACCATATCAACTAAATTAGATATTTCAAAGTAGTTTTGTTGTTGTACCAAAATTGGATGTTTTGTAGATGTTTATAATCCTGTTTTCATTTTAACTAATACATAGTGTTCCATTTTATTAAAACATATCCTTTGATTATCTTACAGCTAGACATACAAGGAGGAAAATAACCTTAGTATCATATTTGGAGGGTAAACGATTTTAAAAGCATTTGGGGATTTTTAAAAAAGGCTTCCAGAGACTAATAAATCACTGAATAGTAGTAACAATGCTGTCATCACCAATCTCCTCTACACACCGAGTTTCATGTAGCATTTAAGAAAGCCTATGAGTTAAACTGTGCTTAAAATAAGATATACATTTGCTTTTAACCATGTCAAATTGTGCATGAAAAGAAAGTCCTTGAAGGCAGTATACCAAATGTTATAAAGCTCACCTCTGGCTGGAGAGATTATGGATTAATTTTTTAAAATATTTTTCCTATTTCCCTAATATTCTTCTAAGAGCATGTGTTACTTTTCTTTACTTATATTTGTTTCAAATATTGGCTATTACTTTTTAAAGCATTACAGATGCTTTTAAAATCTCTCTTATATCCTGTCATAAGCCTATTTCCATGCCTCCTTTCATGAGTTAATCACCATCCTGAAGTTGGTATGTATTATCCGTCTGTGCCTTTATACTTTTACTATTTATGTATATAGTCATTAGACATAGTAATTATGTCACAGACATATTGTGTTTTAAATTTACATTAATATCATATGTACAATTCTGACTCCTTTTTTTCATTTAACACTTTCAATATAGATCCACATGGATGTTTATAAACCTACTGTTTTCATTTTAACTAATACATAGTGTTCCATTTTATTAAAATTTATCTTTTGATTTTTTTATGAATAGACATTTTGTTTTTTCATAATTTTTCATTCTTACAAACAATGTTGCAATGAATATCCGTGAGAGACTTCAAGTTTTCTTTTCAAGAGCCATACCTAGTAGTAGAATTAATTGATAGATAGAAGAGTATGTGCATTTCAAACTTTTAAAAATATTGATGAATTGTCATCCAATGTGGAGTACCAATTTATAGTCCTATGAGAATTCCTGTTTTTCTATATCCTTTACAATACTTGATATTGTCAGAACTTTTGTTTTCTGTCTTTCTAGTAGATGGAAATACAATTGGCACCTCATTGGGGCCTTAATTTAAATGTCCCTGTTACCTGTGTTAACTATGTTTATTGGCTATTCAAAATACATTTTCAGGGAATTGCCTTTACCAATTGTTCCCATTCTTTGTTTGCTTTTTGTTGTTGTCTTTTCCTTACTTTGTAGTGCTTATACCTTCTCAGTATGTGCATTATAAACATCTTTCCCAGTTTGTGGCATTTTAAAAGTATTTTGTGACGTGTTATGCTAAGCATAAGCTTTAATGTAATCAATCCTACCAATCTTCTTAAAGATGTGTGCTTTTTGTCTTGTGTAAGAAATCCTTCCCTAAGCTAAGATGACCATGTGGATTACTTTTTTTAATTTGTTAAATTGAGGAATTATATTGCAAGATTTTTGGTGGCTGAAATATCCTTAGAAGAGTGAGTTAAGTTCTACTTAGTACGATCTATGTTTTAATGCATTATTGAATTCAATGTGGTAATATTTTGCTTAGACTTAGTACATCTGTTTTCACGACAGAGATTAATCCATATATACTGTTCTTGTACTCTCCTTGTCCATTTTTGTATGTAAGCCATGAAAGCACAAAGTTGGGTAGTTTACTTCTTTGTACACTCTCTTCAACAGTTTGTATAGCATTGGTATTATCTGTTCATTAAGGTTTGATAAAACTATCTTATCAAACCATTTTGCAATTCTATTCTGTTAATGTCTACTGAGTTATGACTAGTAATTAGTACTTTTCCCAGAAAATTGTACATTTTATGTCTTAAAATATAAACATGAAATTAATAAAATTAAGTATATCAGTGGTTACATTAAATATAAGTAGAATTATCCCCAATAAAAACCAAAGATGGGGCTAAAAAGTTAGACACATTTTTTTAAAAACGTTCTATCCTGCTCATTAGAAATACAACTAAAATAAAATAAAGTTGGAAATAAATAGAAAAGAAGTGAAAAGCAAAGTTAAACAAAATAACAGAAATGGAAATATTAAAATATATAAGGTCATATTTTAGAATGAAAATTGTTAATAGAAATAAAGGGAATACTACGTAATGACAAACATAAAGAAACTTACAAAGCAATTGTGGTATAATTCTAGGAGTAAAATCCTGAAAACTATTTTATCTGAAACAGAAACCAGACTCAAATGCCTTCCATTGTCATTTGTTCAACATTGTCTTGAAGGTTCTACTAAATATATCAAAGTGGGAAATTAAATGATTACTATAAATATTGGGGAAAAGAGTGAAAATATTTATTTTTGTTGATTACATGATTATATATCCAAAAGCCTCTATAAAACTCAAAAGCCGGATGGGTGGGGTGGCTCATGCCTGTAATCCAAACACACTGGGAGGCTGAGGTGGGCAGATCATTTTAGGTCAGGAGTTTGAGACCAGCCTGGCCAATATGGTGAAATGCCATCTGTACTAAAAATACAAAAAAAAAAAAAAATTAGCTAGGCATGGTGGCGCACACCTGTAATCCCAGCTACTGGGGAGGCTGAGGCAGGAGACTCACTTGAACCCAGGAAACAGAGGTTGCAGTGAGCCAAGATCACACCACTGCACTCCAGCCTGGGTGACAGAGTCAGACTCTGCCTCAAAAAAAAAGAAAAAAAAAAACTCAAAAGCTTAAGTTTTAAAGTAAAATATATTAAAATTAAAATAATTTTGTAAGGTAGCTGAATACAACTAATATTTTAAAAATTCAATACTTATTGTACATTCTAACAATAAACACCTATAAATGGAAATGGGAAAAAAAATTCTTTCAACAGAGTGATGAAAACTATCAAATAGAAACTACTAAGAAATTCATAGAAGTTGTATCTTTTAAAAAACTATTTTATTAAATGTCATGTAAAATCTGAATAAATCTAGGACAATATAAAATATTAAAAGGGCAATTCCCCAAAAGTAATATAAAAATAATATTCCATTTTTTTAGAATTCCATTTTTTGGATGTAGTTCTTTGGAAATTGGATGAAATTATCTTAAAATTCATATGGTAAAATAAATGACCAAAATAACCAAGAAAGTATGAAAAATAATAGTTAAAAAAAGAATGCCTTTCTAAATAGCAGAAAAGATTATACAGCTACTGTAATTACATTAATCAGTCATATAAAAAATGAAGAGCAATAAAAATATGTCCAAATATATAGAATTTTATAAATAACAAAGAGTGTATGTGAGTTGGAAAAGGAAAGCTTGTTTAATTAATAATCATAACACAAATGAAAGAAAGTAAATTTAAACCCCTATTGTAACACAGTATTAAAAAATCCAGATGGATTACAGAATTGATTTTAAACAATAAAACAATAATAATCTTAAAATAAATTATAGGAGTTCATTAGTATAGCCTGGGGTAAGGGAGAACTCTTAATCAAGACAAGACACCTAGAAGAAAGAAAGAAAAAGACTGATACATTTCATTACATAAAAATTGAAGGGCGGGTGCGGCAGTTCAAGCCTGTAGTCCCAGCACTTTCAGAGGCTGAGGCAAGCGGATTACTTGAGGTCAGGAGTTCAAGGCCACCCTGGCCAACATGGTGAAATCCCATCTCTACTAAAAATAGAAAAATTAGCTACGCATGCTGGCACACACTTGTAATCCCAGCTACTTGGGAGGCTAAGGCGGGAGAATTGCTTGAACCTGGGAGGTGCAAGTTGCAGTGAGCAGAGATTGCCACTGCACTCCAGCCTGGACAACAGAGAGAGACTCTGTCTCAAAAATAAAATAATAAAATAAAAATTGAAAAGATATCACAATTAATCATCAGAAAAATGATAAAGTGAGAAAGAATAGTTGTACTACATATAACAGATTAAGGATTAATAACTGTGATCTATAAAGTGATAAAATAGTCAATATAAAATTGGGCAATTTATATGAATAGAAATTCAGAGAAAAGCAAATCTAAATTATCAACAACAATTTGAAAAGGAGATTGAACTAATAGTAGCCTAGGAAGTACTAATTCAAATAAAAATATGATATCTATTTTGCACTATCTTCACTGGAAGAATTAAAATGTAGAAGAATAAAGATTATATTAGCTATCTATTTCTGTGTAACAAATTACCCCAAAACTTAAAACCGCAAATGTTTATTATCTTACAGTTTTCATGGTTGGGGGTCTAGGTATGGCTCTGCTGACTCAGGGTCTCGAAGGCTGCAATTAACGTGTCAGTTGGGCCTATGGTCTCATCTGAGGCTTGACTGGGAGAAATTGACTTCAAAGACCACTCACACAGTTGTTGGCAGCAATCAGCTCCCAAAGGACTGTTGGGTTGAGGGCCTCAGTTTCCCACTGGCTGTTAATCCGAGGCCTCCCTCAGTTCCTTGTCCCATGGGTCTCTCCACAGAACACAAAGTGCTCCATCAAAATGAGCGAACCAGAGAGCAGGAGAGAGCTAATAAAACAGAAGCCAGAGGTCTTTTGTAACCTGATCTCAGGGGTGACATGCATTATTCTTTCCATATTCTATTCATTAGAAGCAAATCACTCGTTCCAGTGTATACACAAAGGGAAGAAATTAAACAAAGGCATAAATACCAGGAAAGGGGATCACTGGCAGTTATCTTAGAGGCTTCATATGGCAGTTGTGGAGAAAAAGGCTGCAGGCTAACATTGTTGGTGGCAACGGAAACTGATACAGCTGTTTTGGAAAGCAATGTCATTAAGATCAGTCCCTCCGCATCTCATTCAGAGGTCACTTTGGTTTGCTAGACTATTTCCCGGTTTTACAAAAACTGCAAGCCCACATCCTGGAAATCCCTTCAGTCCTAGGCAAACCAGCTTGGTTTATCACCCTACTCTAGAGCCAGACTGTCTGGGTTTAAATCATGGCTCCATACTTACTAGCAATGCCACCTTGAGTAAGTTACTTAATTTCTCTATGTCTCAGCTTCCTTATTTGTAAAATAAGCATGATAATATCATGTTTGTGGGAAATTGAGACAGTACCTGTAAAGTGCTTAAAGCAATGTCTGGCACATTAAAAATTCGCAATGATATCCATTGTTGCTATCATAGATATTAAAATATATGTATCCTTTCACTAAGGTATGCAAACATTTATCATCTAAACTGGGAAACTTTTGAGAGTGAAAAGGAGTGCTAGTAATAATTATGCCAGGTCATAAACAGGAATATTCCAGGGAAACTTGGATGTATGATTTACTTACATTTGACCCACATGGAAATTTCTCTCATAGAAATAAAAGCACCTCAGTATAAGGGAAGGACACAGTGATGTTTGTTGCAGTTTTGTACTTAGTGGAAAATAAAAAAGTAATTCAAAATGAAGTGAATGCTCACCAGTAGACAAAGAATAAATCACAATACATAATGTTTTTAAATATTATGCAACACTTAAAACAATGAAATACAGTGACACCAACTGACTTGGAGAAGTTCTTTGAAATATCTTTGAGTAAGGAAAGTAATATGCACAAAAGTACAAATAGTTCCATTTGTGTAAAACAAAAGGTTTACACTCAGAGGCAAATATTGCAGCTTAAGCTTCAGGGTCCAGCTCTTTCATAGGCCCCTCCCAAGATGTTGAGAGGGGTCTAGAAATGTTTTCTCATTACAAAAAAATTACATGTTTTTGTAAATTATGCAAAAGTAAAATATTTTAATTGCAATAGGTTAATACCTCTGTTTCTTTCACCTTTAATTTCCCTATCATGTTTCTCTTTATTTTGGGTAGTATTAGAATGGCTGCAGACATTTTTGGAATCCAGCTAAAGGAAAGATGAAACTTGGGCACATTTAGTTTGGGTTCAGTAATATATATTTATGAATTTTGAAGTCACTCCCATGTACATACAGTTCAGATGTAAGAATGGCTTCTAGGAATACCCCTACCACCTCCTGTGCCAACTCATCGGGTATGCGACAGAAAGTTTTAAAGCCATATTGTGATATGGGTGTGACCTACGATGCTCGGTACCAGAAATATTTGTGTAGTGGGTGAGAAAGATTTGAAATGTACAGAACTAGCCAGTGGAAAATTCTTCCAAATCTTCAAGCTTGGATGTAAAAGAAGGATTTTATCAAAGTTGACAACAGTCCCCAAAATTAGCATGACAGTACCAATAACCAATTGTGAAGCTGAAATAAACTTTCTAACAAACAATGATAAAACATTAATTTTGATCAATCATGCTAGAGGAAAGACTGAATTACCCTTTTATTTTCTCTATCAGAGCATTCTTCAACAGAAATAGTGTGAGCCACATATGTAACTTTAAATTTTCTAATACCCATATTAAAACTTTTTAAATAGGTAAAATTTAATAATGTTTATTTGACCCAATTTACTCAACATATTAGTATTTCAAAACAAAAATTACTAATAAAATATTTTACATTCTTTTTGTGTACTATGTCTTCATAATCAGATGTGCAATTTATACTTTTAGCACATGTCAATTCAGACAGTAAACTTTAATTGAAAATACACAATCTATATTTAGACTTTGTAGAATTACAGTTGAAAAAATGGATTCATATAACCAAGTTTTTCTAAACATAAAGTTTTCAAATAACTGAATCAAAATCATTTTCCTTTAATATTTGGACCTATGTTGATAAAACTGGTTCATTACTTTTAAAAGAATTGAGTTGACTTTGAAATATAACCATTTCAACTTCAAAATTATGTCTGCCCAAGTAAATTCTCTGACTCAGCAATATTAATAGAAAAGTCAAAGGGGTATTGCATAAATTTTAAAACAGCTCTAAATTTATCAACATTAATAAAGCTTTCTTCAAATTTGTTTTGTTTTTGCAATACGTTTCTATAATGCTATTGACCATCAATGGATGGATGGATACAGAAAATGTGGCATGTATATACAATGGAATACTATTCAGCCTTAATAAAAGAAGAAAATTCTGCCATTTGTGACAGTATGGATGAACCTGGGGGACATTACACTAAGTTAAACAAACCAGGCACAGTAAGACAAATACTGCATGACCTCACTTGTATGTGGAATCTAAAAAAGTCAAACTCATATAAGCAGGGAGTAGAATAATGGTTACCAGAGGTTGGGGAGGTGGGTGGAAGGAGAAAGGGGGAATGTTAGTCAAAAGGAGAATGTTAGTCTAAGTTGTAGTTAGAGGAGAGGATTAAGCTTTAGGGATCTATTGCACAGTATGGTGACTATAGTTAATACATTGTATATTTCAAAATTGCTAAAAAATAGATTTTAAATTTTAAATGTTCTCACTACAAATAAATAGTAGGTATGTGAGGTGATGGATATGTTAACTAGTTTGATTTATCCATTCCATTATGTATACATATATCAAAACATTACATTGTATCACATAAATATGTACACTTATTATTTGTCAATTAAAGATCAATTTTAAAAATGAAAAATTTAAAAAAATACATAGATGACTAGGACATAGAGTATACCCTATGAGAGAGGCATAAATAACATGCATGTATTTTAAATGTTCAAAAATTTTTTCATATTGATTCATATTAGAATAATGTGTAAAATAATTATATTGATTTGTTGTATGAAAAGCTGTGTTTCAACACAACTCTTTGTGTCCATCTCACTAATAAGCTCTTCCTTTCCTTGGAGCTTCAAACTTAGCTTCTTCATGTGTAGTATGATATCAAGAAAATGTAGGCACATTGCCATTTCTTTACTTACTTAGAAAAGATTTTCAATATACTTCAAACTGTGCAATAAATCAATAAAGGAAATTTTTTTGTTTTAAAAGTCAAAAACTCTGGATTTTTGATCTAATATAATAGGAATACCACATGTTGTGATAGAAACTAATTTTTTCACATTTAGTAAAAATTATTTCTTTGATGTAAATTTTAAAAATCTATTTCATGAGTTTGATTATTTAGGCTATGAGTTGAAAATATTTTTTAATTTAGCAAATTTGAAGTTCTTTGAGAGAAAGCATACTCAAAGTGTTAATTAGGCAGTGTCTCATGTCACATGACTTACCTATAGCTAATGAAAAATACCTGCAATTAAACATGTTCTTAATAAGTTACATTTGACATTATTAGGAAGGTTTTTGTATTCAATGAACAGTTGTTTGGTGGTTTAATTGAAGAGCTTTTGGTTGCTTTTGGCAAAATATCTTCATTAGTTTTTTCCTCAAATTTTCTAGCAAAATTTTCGTTACTGAAATTACTTCTTTTACCAGATCTCACTTAAAATGTTCTTCCCTTTGTTTGGAACCTAATCCATTTTATAGCTGGCAAAAATTACAAGCTCAAATCCTTCCAAAAATTGTTTTTATATTTTGTGTTGGATATTTAATTTTGATTCAGGCAAATAATTTTCACTGATTTTTTTTTTTTTTTTTTTTTTTTTTTACTGTTAAGAGCAAATGTCTTTTTTTTAAAAAAAAAATAGTTTTTGAGGTACAAGTGGTTTTATGTTACATGGATGAATTATATAGTGGTGAATTCTGAGATTTTAGTGCACCCATCACCCATGTAGTCTACATTGTACCTAATGTGTAGTTTTCTTTTTATCCTTAGCTACCCTCTCACCCTCCTGCTTCTGAGTCCATTATATCACTCTACGATGCCTTTGCTGACACATAGCTTACCTCCCATTTATAAGTGAGAACATATGGTTTTTGGTTTCACACTCCTGTGTTATCTCACTTAGAACAATGGCCTCTAGCTTCATCCAAATTGATGCAAAATACATTATTTTGTTCCTTTTAATGGCTGAGTAGTATTCCATGGCATATATATACTACATTTTCCTTATCCACTCATTAGTTGATGTGCATTAGGTTGCTTCCACATCTTTGCAATTGTGAATTGTGCTGCTAAAAACATATGTGTGCCAGTGTCTTTTTCATATAATGACTTCTTTTCCTTTAGGTAGACCTAGTAGTAGGATTGCTGTATCCATTGGTAGATCTACATTTAGCTTTTTAAGGCATCTCCATACTGTTTTCCACAAAGGTTGTACTAATTTACATTCTCACCAGCAGTGAATAGGTGTTCCCCTTTCCCCACATCCACACCAACATTTGTTGTTTGACTTTTTAATAATGGCCATTCTTGCAGGAGTAAGGTGGTTTGAATTTGCATTTCCCTAATGATTAGTGATGCTGAACATTTTTTTCATATGTTTATTGGCTATTTGTATATCTTCTTTTGAGAAATGTCTATTCATGTTCCTTGACAACTTTTTGAAGGAATTATTTGTGGGTTATTTTTTTTTCTGATTTCAGTTTCTTGTAGAGGCTGGATACTAGTCCTTTGTTGGATGCACAGTTTGCAAATATTTTCTCCCATTCTGTGGATTGACTGTTTACTCTGATAATTATTTATTTTGCTATGCCAAAGTGTTTTAGTTTAATTAGGTCCCATTTATTTTTGTTTTTGTTGCATTTGCTTTTAGGGTCTTAGTCATGAATTCTCTGCCTTGGCTGATGTCTACAAAAGATTTTTCAACATCATCTTCTAGAATTTTTACAGTTTCATGTCATATATTTAAGTCTTTGATCCATCTTGAGTTGATTTTTGTATGTGGTGAGAGATAGGGAACAAGTTTCATTCTTCTACATGTGGCTTGCCAGTTTTCCCAGCACCATTTATTAAATAGGGTGCCCATTACCAAATTTATGTACTTGTCTGCTTTGTCAAAGATCACTTGGCTGTATGTATTTGGCTTTATTTCTGGGTTCTCTATTCTGTTCCATTTGTCTATGTGCCTACTTTTATACCAGTATCATGCTGTTTTGGTAATTATAGTATTGTAGTATAATTTGAAGTCTGGTAATGTGATGCCTCCAGATTTGTTCTTTTTGCTTAGGTTCACTTTGGCTCTTTGGGCTCTTTTTGTGGTTCCATATGAATTTTAGAATTTTTTTTCTAATTCTGTGAAAAATAATGTGGGTATTTTGATGGGAATTGCATTGAATCTATAGATTGCATTGGGCAGTATGGTCATTTTTCCATGAGCAAGGGATGGGTTTTCATTTATTTGTGTCATCTATGATTACTTTCAGCAGTGTTTTGTAGTTTTCCTTGTAGAGATCTTTCACCTTCTTGGTTAAGTATGTTCCTAGGTATTTTTATTTTTTTGCAGCTGTTGTAAAAGGGATTGAGTTATTGATATGATTCTCAGTGTGATCATTGTTGGTGTATAGCAGTGCTATGGATTTGTGTACACTGATTTTGTAACCTGAGAATTTACTGAATTTGTTTATCAAATCCAGGAGTCTTTTGGAGAGTTTTTAGAATATTCTAAATATAAAATCATATCATCTGCAAACAGCAATAGTTTGACTTCTATTTGAATGCCTTTTATTTCTTTATCTTGCTTAATTGCTCTGGCTAGGACTTCCAGGACTATGCTGAAAAGGTATGGTGGAAGTAGGCAACCTTGTTTTGTTCCTGTTCTCAGGGGGGAATGCTTTCAACTTTTTCCCATTCCATATGATGTTGGCTGTGGGTAGGTCATATATAGCTTTTATAGTTTGAGGTAGGTCCCTTCTATGCCTCACTTGTTGAGAGTTTTTATCACAAAAGTATGCTGGATTTTGTCAAATGCTTTTTCTGCGTCTATTGAGATGATCATATCATTTTGTTTTTAATTCTGTTAATGTAACGTATCACACTTATTGACTTGCATATGTTAAACCATCCCTGCATCCCTGGGAGGAAACCCACTTTATCATGATGAACTATCTTTTTGATGTGCTGGATTTGGTTAGCTAGTATTTTGTTCAGGATTTTTGCATCCTACGTTCATCAGGGTAATGAGTCTATAGTTTTCTTTTTCTGTTGTGTCCTTCCTGGTTTGGGCATCAGGCTGATACTGGCTTCTTAGAATGATTTAGGAAGGATTCCCTCTTTCTTAACCTTTTGGAAGTTTCATTCTCCTTTGAATGTCTGGTAGAATTCAGCTGTGAATCTATCTGGTCCTGGGCTTTTTTGTTGTTGTTGGCAATTTTAAAATTATGGATTCAATCTCACTGCTTGTTATGGTGTCTTTATGGTTTCTATTTCTTCTTGATTTAATCTATGAGGGTTGTATGTTTCCAGGAATTGACTCATTTCCTCTAGGTTTTCTAGTTCATGTGTGTATAGGTGTTCATAGTAGCATCCAATGATCTTTTGTATTTTTG
The DNA here is from genome assembly GCF_028885655.2 of Pongo abelii. Classification (NCBI taxonomy): domain Eukaryota; kingdom Metazoa; phylum Chordata; class Mammalia; order Primates; family Hominidae; genus Pongo; species Pongo abelii. Next base: position 98,044,088 of record NC_071995.2, read on the forward strand.
TGGTATTGGTTGTAATGTATCCAGTTTCATTTCTAATTGAGCTTATTTGAATCTTCTCTCTTCCTTACCTGGTTAATCTAGCTAATGATCTATCTATTTTGTTTATTTTTTCAAAGAATCAGCTTTTTATTTCATTGATCTCTTGTATTTATTTGTTTGAATTTCATGTACTTTTGCTTTGATCTTTGTTATCTCTTTTCTTCTGCTAGCTTTGGGTTTAGTTTGTTCTTGTTTCTCTAGTTCCTTGAGATACAACATAAGGTTGTTAAAATTTGTGCCCTTCCAGTTTTTGATGTGGGCATTTAGCACTATAAACTATCCTTTAGCACTCTAAACTTTCCTTTAGCACTGCTGTTGCTGTATCCCAGAGAATCTGATAACTTATTTCATTATTATCATTCAATTCAAATAATTTTTAAAGTTCCATCTTAATTTCATTGTTAGCTCAGATATCATTGAGGAGCAGGTTATTTAATTTCCATGTGTTCTTATAGTTTTGAGGGTTCCTTTTTGAGTTGATTTCTGGTTTTATTCTGCTGTGGTTTGAGAAGACACATACGATTTCGATTTTTAAAAATTTATTGAGGCTTCTTTTCTGGCCTGTCATATGGTCTATCTTGAAGAATGTTACGTGCTGATAAGAAGAATGTATATTCTATAGTTCCGGGGTAAAATGTTTTGTAAATATCTGCTAAGTCCATTTGTTGTAGCATGTCATTTAAGTCCACTGTTTCTTTGTTGACTTTACTTCTCAAAGATCTGTCTAGTGGTGTCAGTGGTAAATTAAAATCTTCCACTATTGTTATGTTGCTATCTCATTTTTTAGGTCTAGCAGTAATGTTTTATAAATCTGGGAGCTCCAGTGTTAGGTGTATATATATTTAGGATGGTAATATCTTTTTGCTGGATTGACCCTTTTATCATTATATAGTGACCATCTTTGTCTTTTTTTTTTTTTTTTTTTTTTTTTTTTTACCATTGGTGCTTTGAAGTCAGTTTTGTTTGATATAAGACTAGCTACTCCTGCTTGCTTTTGGTTTCCATTTGTGTGGAATATCTTTTTCCACCCTTTTGCCCTCAGTTTATAGGAATCCTTCCATAAGGATTCATCTAATGAATCTCCTGAAGACAGCCAATATTTGGATTCTGATATTTTAAAATCCATTCTGCCATTCTGTACCTTTTAAGTGGAACATTTAGGCCATTTACATTCAACGTTAATATTGAGATGTGATATTCTGTTCTCTTCATCATAGTAATTTTTACTTAGTTTTTTTCATTATGTCATTGTTTTATAGGCCTTGTGAGTTTTAAGCTTTCCAAAGGTTTGATTTTGATGCATATTGGGTTTTGTTTTCAAGGTTTAGAACACCTTTTAGCACTTCTTGCAGTGCTGGTTTGGTAATGACAAATTCCCTCAAGATCTGTCTGAAAATCACTTTATTTCTTCTTCATTTGTGAAACTTAGTTTTGTGGGATATAAAATTCTTGGCTGACAGTTGTTCTGTTTAAGAAGGTTGAAGATAGGACCCCAGTCCCTTCTGGCTTGTCAGGTTTCTGCTGTTAGTCTGATAGGTTTTCCTTTGTACGTTACCTGATGTTTTTGTCTTACTGCTCTTGGAATTCTTTGCTTCATGTTTACTTTAGACAACCTGATGACTATATGCCTTGGTAAATATCTTTTTGCAATAAATTTACCAAGAGTTATTTGAGCTTCTTGAATTTGATATCTAGATCTCTAGCTAGACCAGGGAAGTTTTCCTCAATTATTCCCTCAAATAAGTTTTCCAGACTTATTATTTTTCTCTTCTCTCTCAGGAATGCCAATTATTCTTAGGTTTGGTCATTTTCCATAATCCCATATTTCTTGAAGACTGTATTCATTTCTTTTGATTCTTTTTTCTTTATTTTGTCTGACTGGGTTAATTCAAAGGCCTTGTCTTTGAGCTCTGGAATTCTTTCTTCTATTTGTTCTAGTCTATTGCTAAGACTTTCCACTGCATTTTGTAATGCCCTAAGTGTATCTTTCATTTCCAGAAGTTCTGATTGCTTTTTCTGGATGATATCTATCTCTCTAGAAAATGTTTCAGTCATATCCTGAACTGCTTTAATTTCTCTATGGCGGTTTTCATCATTCTCTAGTATCTCCCTGAGTAGCTTAATAATCAACCTTCTGAATTACTTATCTCACATTTCAAAGATTTCATCTTGGTTTGGATCCATTGCTGGAGAGCTAGTGTGATCTTTTAGAGATGTTACAGGATCCTGTTTTGTCATATTACCAGAGTTACCTTTCTGATTCCTTCTCATTTGGGTGAACTATTCCTTTTAATTATTCTTAAATTTATATTTGATTTGACTGTGGTTTTTGTTTTTATATATCTTTTTTCCCCTAAAAGACGTGACTTTAATGCTTACAGTTAATTATAGCCTAACTTAGTTCTTGGTGCTTTCAGGGGTGAAGACTCTGTAAGATTTCCTTGGTTATAGTCTTTGCATGATGGCTTTCTCATATGCTGGTTGTATTAAGAATGTGCTCAGTGTGTGAGCAAGTTCACTGTTTCCTATGGGGTTGGAATGGCAGAGGTCTCTTGAAGCTTATCTCATTCTCCCATGGCATGTGCTTATTTATTTATTTATTTATTTTTCCCCAGTATTTTATTTGCTGATTTGATGGTTCAGGCTTCAGGCCAATAGGGGAGGTGTCCCTAGATAGGAACCAGCTGTGGCTAAACCAAGTAGGTAAATACAATACCCAATGGTGGGTAGAGGTCCCAGCCTTGACGGAGGTGGCTGGAGGAGCTCACAGTGATTTGCACTGAGGTCTTATCAAGGGGAAGGGTTGCAGTCACCTCAGCTCCCCTGTCAGGTCAGCAGGAAAGTTATCCACCTCTCAGACGCACTCCTGTCCTAGTGCTCTGGCTATGCAGATCAGATAGGCACCTCTTTTCATCTGTAGGAATGTTGATACTCCAAGTAGAGAGGAAGTGACTCTGTATCTTATGCAACCCTGACCCTGCAGGGTGCTCCTCCTGTGGGGATGCAGTAACCCTGACATGTTTCAGAAAGGCTGTCTATTGTTGTACCCATGCTGAGTTCCCATGGGAGAAGCCCCAACTGTGCCTGCCATGGTGGACAAGGCAGGGAAAGACATCTCCTTCTCCAAGGCCCATCAAATGCACCAGGGCTGATTGTTGGGTTAGAGCTGAAGAATTTCCCTGTTGAACCCAGCACTGGAACTGTGCTTCTGCTGAAGGAAACTTCATACCAGCAGAAAGATCTGGTGCTCAAGGCCTGCCATCCAGGTCCTTTTGAACCACAGGGTGTTCCCTTGATTTGGTATACTCCCCCTTCTCCTAGGAGTTGGGAATGCCTGGAAGCTAGACTATTGTGAATGTTGTTGAAGAGCGAATTTCTTATCAAATTTACTATGTATTTGCGGAATATATCTCTTGTTATTTCCCACTTGATTATCTTTAAAGTTTTGTTAGACAACAAACAGCTGTTTCAGTTTCTTCTGCATTGGCAAATTACAATTACCATCATCATGACATAGACATACTTTTCTATGTTTGTGTATTAAAGGATATATACTGAGCTTTGAGCATTGCTTAAAATGAAGGTGAGCTGAAGAGTGGGAACAATTGGGTCAGGCAAAATGGGAGAACTGATTAGCATTGCCTATATAAAGTTAGACATTGTTTATAGGTTTTAATTCAGTGCTACAAGCATGTATGTCTTTAGTAATTTGTAAAACATTCAATATGGGGGGGACATTTTTCAAATGTAATGTGATTTATATTTTTTATTGTTGATTCATATTTCATTATATTATGATTTGAGATTGTGACTTATTTCTCTGATGTGTTGAGATTGCCACAATGACCTAATAAGTGGTCAATTTTTCTCAGGGTTTTATGTGTGCTTGAAAAGAATATATATCTTCTGTATTGATGGGCACAAAGTCCTAGATATGTCTATTAAATCAAGCTTATTAATTCTATTGTTCAATAGTTCTATTCTAATATTATATTTCTTCATTTGTCAATATTCTGAATGAAACATGACATTAAAATCTTGCAAATATTGTAGATTTCTGTTTCTCAAAATCCTATCAGTTTTGGCTTTTAATGTTTCAAGGCTGTGTTGTGTATTGTTGTATGTAAAAAAATTACAGCTATGATATCTTCTTGGTATTGTGCTTTCTGTGGTTTGATTCTTTTAATATTATAAAGTATTCCTCTTTATCCTTTTTAATGTTTTTAGCTTTCAATTAAATTTTGACTAATGATAGTCCTGCAATGCTGTTCTTTATATTGGTTTTGCTTGATCTTTCTTATTTTAACCCAATTCTTTCAAATTTTCTGTGTCACTGTGATTTAGGTTTGACTCTTATAAAAAGCATATAGCAAGAATTTTAAAAATTGCATCCAACATAATCTCTTTGTCTTTCATTAGTTATCTTCTCTTTCGCATTTTTGGTTTGCCATGTTTCTTCTTTGCTTCACTCTTTTTTCCAAGAACTAGGGACATTTTAATTAATAAATGTTGCTTTATTCTTTTAGTCTTCATTTTTGGTTTAGAAGATATATTTTCCTAATTTTTAGTGGTTTCTCTTAAAATTTTTATCAGAAATGTCTTTTAACAAAAATAAAAATTATTAAGTATCATTGTTTCTCTAGTTCTTTAGCAAACCTCTATCTTGCTTGTTTTTATTGTCTGGAAATTTAATATGCCCAGCTGCTCATTCTCAGCAGAGGGGCAGACTTTCTGGCCCCAGCTCCAGTGAAGCTCTTTTAGACTCCATTACCATTAAAAATGCAGTCTCCCCACTGCTCTGCCCACTTCTGGACCAAGTCACCAGCTGGGCTGCTATTCAAGTCCCACTTTCTATTTTGTGCTTCTGATCCAGTTGAGCATCAAGATATTTTCTTTGTTTTTCAGCACAAGTAACATTTATAATTTTCTGTTTTTCTATTTTACCTTTCATTATTGTTTTGGAACACTGGGCAGGAGAAAATAGGGGAAGGGTTGCTTTAACAAAAACTTGACAGATCTTGCCATGATGTCAGAGCCATTATACTTCTATAATAAGAAAAATGTTTACATTAATTTAAAAATGAATACAGTACAAATGCAATCCCAGAACTTTGGGAGGCGAGGTGGGCAAATCATGAGATCAGGAGTTCGAGACCAGTCTGACCAACATGGTGAAACCCCAACTCTACTAAAAATACAAAAATTAACTTGGCATGGTGGCACACACCTATAATCCCAGCTACTCAGGAGGCTGAGGCAGGAGAACCACTTGAACCCGGGAGGCAGAGGTGGCAGTGAGCGGAGATCACGCCATTGCACTCCAGCCTAGGTAACAGAGCGAGACTCCATCTCAAAAAAAAAAAAAAAAGTACCCACAAATGTATATACACCAAATGTTCACATTGATTTAAAAACTATGCACAGCAAAGAAAGAAAATACATCAGAATATTAAATTAGTTGCTGCGATAAGTATGATACGGCGAAAGTACTTTTTATTCTTTTTACATTCTATACATTGAACAAAATTAGTAAAAATTTATTCTATTTTATAATGAGAATATATATTTTAAGCTACTAGAAGAGAAAAGAAGCATTATATTAGTAGCTATGCTAAAAATTTTAAAGTAACAATACAATCCAACAGCAATTAAAAGGTAGGCATTTTAAGTCAGCTCATACTTTCAGAAAGGTATGTCACCGTATCTCAAGATTTAGACAAATTGCTTTTACACACGTGGTTATAGTAACCAAAGTATGCTTCAGTTGAAATGATAATACAGCATCCTCACAGATGCCTGTGACTAAAGGTCAGTTACTTTCAAAAGGAATGGAGTGCTTAGCTGATTCAATGCTCTCGACTTGTTTACGGCATAGCTTTTAGCATTCCATTATTCTCTTTTTATTGCCTTTATGCACAGGTGAAAACCACAGAAAACACTAGATGATTATTTGGTAATAAACTGAATGGTTCTATGGAAATGAAAAGCATAGAAAACCTATGTGAGTAAATGGCACCTGCAGTTTTTCTCTGGATTCTGCATATAAACAGAATAGGTTCTCTCACAGAGAATGAGCCTGGCTAAATTTGATAGTTAAATATACAGCTCTGGATGTAATAATAGTCTTTGAACCTTCTCGAATCCCAGTATCCAGAGTGCTTTAAGCTATTATTTTGCCAAGTACTGTAGATAAAGCCTCTCTGTTACCCTATGTTTAATATGTCTTCGTTGTCTTAGTGTCTTACACACCTATTTGACCTGGGAAATAGTATGTCCTCAACAAATGTTTGTGGAACAAATGAATTGGTAGATAGATGGATTAATGAAGAATGATTTTATGAAAAGAGACGGTTCTGAAAAGTAAAAGGAAATACTGAATTAATTTGAATAATGCACTGAGAACTACAGTCATTTCTCAATGCCAGATTTGCTTCTGAATTCTTATCTCCTTCAACAAACTATTCCCCTATTCTGTTTTAGTTTCCACAAATGCAATATGACATCTGATGATAAATGTGATGAAATCATAGATCTGGATATATTTTGCATATTAATTATTGACTGAGATTAAATAACAAAATTACTTTTAATTCTTTATTTTTCTAAATTATTCAAACCTCATCTGTTAATACCCAAAAATAATACCTAAGAATAACCTACTTTTCTCTTTTCCATTTTTGTATAAATTGCCTCTGAAAGGCCAACTGAAGAACTATTGTGAGCTTCTTGAATTTGTGTATTCTAATGTAAACATAAAAAGTAATCTATTAGATAAAATCTAGAATACAATATAATCAATGTAAAATTGTTACTTTTTAAACATACAGTGTGACTGTGTTGTATGTCAGTTAGTTGTGTTAATGTTACTTAGAGTCTAGGACTATGTAAAGACAGAACTAGTAGTCTTCATATAATATTAAATGAATAGAAAATGAATTAGTAAGTCTGCAGTAGATATATCTGACAAGTCTAGAAAATGCAGGTAGGGTGAATAGGTGTTAAATATGAGACAACAAGCATTATGTAAGATTTCTATAAGATTATATTTTCAGTATAAAACTATTTCCAAATTAATGTTGTATGCAGCAGCTCCTAAATAGAGCAAAGTTACTGAGTGATTCCATGAAGTAAGAGCTTAAGGCTGGGCGTAGTGGCCGAGGTGGGCAAATCACGAGGTCAGGAGATAGAGACCACAGTGAAACCCCATCTCTATTAAAAATACAAAAAATTAGCCAGGCGCAGTGGTGCGTGATTGTAGTCCCAGCTACTGGGGAGGCTGAGGCAGGAGAATGGCGTGAACCTGGGAGGCAGAGCTTGCAGTGAGCTGACGCGCGCCACTGCACTCCAGCCTGGGCGACAGAGCGAGGCTCCATCTCAAAAAAAAAAAAAAAGAGCTTAATTGTCAGTATGCGCTGAAATTACACAACTGTGAGTTCGAAGAGCTATAATGATATTGCCTCTTTTTTAATTTTTATTTTAGGTTCAAGGCTACATTTTCAGGTTTGTTATATAGGTAAACTCATGTCACAAGGGTTTGTTGTACAGATTTTTTAATCACTCAAGTACTAAACCTAGTATCCAATAGTTATTTATTCTGATCCTCACCCTCTTCCCATCCTCCACCCACAAGTAGGCCCCAGGGTCTGTTGTTCCCTTCCTGGTGTCCATGACTTCTCATCATTTAGCACCCAATTCTAAGTGAGAACATGCAGTATTTGGTTTTCTGTTCCTGTGTTAGTTTGCTAAGGATTACGGCCTCTAGCTCCAAGGCTCAAAAAATAAACTCAAAACCATGCAATTACATGGAAATTAAACAACCTGCTCCTGAATGACTTTTGGGTAACTAATAAAACTAAGGCAGAAATCAAGGTGTTCTTTGAAACTAATGAGAGCAAAGATACAACATACCAGAATCTCTGGAACACAGCTAAGGCAGTGTTAAGAGGGAAATTTATAGCATTAAATGCCCACATCAAAAATTTAGAAAGATCTCAAATTAACAACCTAACATCACAACTAAAAGAACTAGAGAAACAAGAGAAACCCCAAAGCTAGCAGAAGACAAGAAATAACTGAAATCAGAGAGGAAATGAAGGCTATCAAGACATGAAAAACCATTCAAAAGATCAACAAATCCAGGAGCTGATTTGTTAAAAAAAATTAATAAGATAGGCCACTAGTTAAACTAATAAAGAAGAAAAGAGAGAAGGTCTAAATAAACACAATCAGAAATGACAAAGGGGATGTTACCACCGACCCCACAGAAATGCAAATAACCATGAGAGGCCACTATGAACATCTCTATGCACATAAACGAGAAAACCTAGAAGAGATGGATGAATTTCTGGACACATACACTCTTCCAAGACTAACCCAGGAAGGAACTGATTCCCTAAACAGCCCAATAACAAGCTCCAAAATTGAATTAGTAATAAATAGCCTAACAACCAAAAAAAGCCCATGACTAGACTGATTCACAGCCAAATTCTACCCGATATACAAAGAAGAGCTGGTACCATTTCTACTGAAACTATTCCAGAAAATTGATAAGAGACTCCTTCCAACCTCATCCTATGAGGCCAGCATCATCCTGATACTAAAACCTGCCAGAAGCACAACAAAAACAGGAAACCTCAGGCCAATATCCTTGATTAACATTGATGCAAATATCCTCAACAAAATACTTGCAAATTTAATCCAGTAACAGACCAAAAAACTAATCCACCACAATCAAGTAAGCTTCATCCCTGGGATGCAAGGTAGGTTCAACATACACAAATCAATAAATGTGATTCATCACATAAACAGAACTAAAGACAAAAAACACATGATTATCTCAATAGATGCAGAAAAGGCTTTCAATACAATTCAACATAAAACCTCTCAATAAACTAGGTATTGAAGGCACAGACCTCAAAATAATGAGAGCCATATATGACAAACCCACAGCCAACATCATACTGAATGGGCAAAAGCTGGAAGCATTCCCCTTGAAAACTGGCACAAGATAGGATGCCTTCTCTCACCACTCCTATTTCACGTAGTATTGGAAGTCCTGGCCAGATCAATCAAGCGCGAGACAGAAATAAAGGGCATCCAAACAGAAATAGAGGAAGTCACACTATCCCTGTTTGCAGACAATATTGCCTCTTTCAGGAGCATTGAAAATAACTCTTGTCAAGGTTTCAACTGCACACTAGCCAGGATAATCTAAATTTAAATATTACAACGTATAACCAAAAATAGTAGTTAAAAATCTGTATCTTTAATAGATGCAAGGTTATTGCAGAAGTTTAAGGAGGGTGATGCAATCAGATTTGTGATTTTAAGATTACTTTGACTGCAATGTGAATAATAAATTCACATTTCTACAAAGAAGATACAATCTACAGAATCTCTGGGACACACCTAAGGAAGTGTTACAAGGGAAACAGGACTTTAGGAGACTATTGTAATAGTCCAGGACAGTTATTGGTGGTGACAGAGATTAAGAGAGGCAGATGGATTTGAGAGATATTTAGGGATAGAAATTTACATAATTACCCTCATCCTACTGTTTATTCAAGTTAAAAGTCACAAGACCTGGTGCTTATTTGAATATGAGGAATTGATAGAGGGAAGTGGCAATAATGACCGCAGGCTCCTGTAGCTGGATGAATAATTAAATCATTTACTGAGATGAGAAATTCAGCATGAAGAAAAGGTTTGGCGGGAAAGATGTGGGAGTTTAGTTCTAGATATGCTAAGGTTGAGGTGCCCTTGGAGATATACAAGTAAATGTATTAAGTAGATGATATTAAGTGGATATACAAGTAAAGATATTAGGTGGATTGATAGATGGGCCTGGAGTTAAGAGAAGTGGTCTAGCCTAGAGATAAGTATTTGGGAGTCTTCAGCACGCTGATTGTAACAGAAGCCGTACTATAGATGAGAAAATTTATAGAGAGAAAAAAGTAAATAGAATAAAGAGGACTTTTTATGAGCCTTGAGGAACTCTCAACTTTTAGTTGTGCAGAAAAATGTCAGCCATCACAACAGAGGAGGAGCACCATAAGAAGATGAAAATCTACCTTAGACAGCAAAGGGAAGAAAGGGTCTCCAGATGGAGGTGTCGCCAACCTGTGCTTCTGAGAGGTTAAGAAAAAGTGAGGATTGAGAAATGCCCTTTTTGATTTTGTGACATCAAGGTCATTAGTAACTTTAGAAAGCGCATTTCCACAGAGTAACGGGGAATAGACACCTGACTAAAGTGGGCTGAGAAGTGAAAACAAAGAAGGAAAATGAACATATTGAGAGCACGGGAATAAAGAGAGAACAGTAGCTGAGTCATCAAGTGGGATCAAGGAACTTTTCATTTATTGTTTAGTTGTTTTTGCTGTTAGTTGTTCTTGTGGTTTGCTATTGCTCTTCAAATGATAAAGACCTGAGCGGATTTAATTGTTGATGTGTACAATGCAGTAAAAAAGGACAATTCACTTTGGGAGGCCGAGGGGGGCGGATCACGAGGTCAGGAGATTGAGACCATCCTGGCTAACACGGAGAAACCCTGTCTCTACTAAAAATACAAAAAATTAGCCGGGCGTGGTGGCGGGCGCCTGTAGTCCCAGCTACTCAGGAGGCTGAGGCAGGAGAATGGGGTGAACCCGGGAGGCAGAGCTTGTAGTGAGCTGAGATCGTGCCCCTGCACTCCAGCCTAGGTGACAGAGGGACACTCTGTCTCAAAAAAAAAAAAAAAAAAAAAGGACAATTAAAATTATAGAGGAGAGAAAGACTGAATGCAGGGGTCAAATTCCTGAGAAGGAAAAGACCTGGCGCACAGAAGATGGAGCCGACCTTGGGCAGGAGAAGGAAAATCCCCTGTATCTTAACAGGAATGGGGAGCAAGAGGAAGGTTACAGGGCAGTTGCATTTAAACGCCTAATGAAGGAAGTTAACAAAGTTCCATCTGGTAACTTCTATTTTCTTTATGAATTAGAATATGAGACCATCTGCTGAGAGTGAGAGACAAGGGAGGAAAAGTATCTCAGGATTGAGGAAAGCAACACAGAACAAGAGTGGAATGTGAAGCAGTGTGGTAAGTCCACTCTACTTTCATGAGCATGAACTTATGAATGAATGAATGTTTACCTTGTTATTATACATACACTGACATTATAGGAGAAATTCTGTTGCATAGGATAGCATACACGACATCATAAAGAGCCTATATTCCCATATCATCAAATTATCAACTTAGCAGTTCATTGTATCTTTAGAAATCTTACTAGTCTACAATTCATGTTATTCACACACAGTGCAAACAAAATTGATTTCAGGGGAGAAAAAGTGTGTGTGTCTGTGTGTGTGTGTGTGTAGTTTATAATATTGTTTTCCAACTACAACACATTTCCACCAAGTTGAGCAAGTTGAGATGATTATATTTTTTAATTGGTAAACTGTCCATATGGATGAAGGAGGCAGGTAATTCCCTTCAGGTACTGCTTCCCTTGATTTCTCTCTTTGCCCATCCATGAACTAGCACTGGTTTACAAATTCATCATGTAGATATCTGCTTTAATAAATGGCTAAGACAGCACCGAGCACAGAGCAAATGCCAAATAAATAATTACTGTTTGATAAAAGTGCTTCTTATCAGCAAGGCCAGTATTTGTATGTAAAATAATGCTTCCATGGGGCTCAAAAATAGTTTGCTCTCTTAAATGAGTTAAATATACCCACAGAAATCATGTTGACACTACCCACTTGCTCAGCAGAGATAAACATTTGTTCTAGTCCAGTCTGAATTCATTTAATTTCAAAATTTTGGCATTATAATTAAGGAAGTTTCACCATTCAAAAAATATTTAGGTATAAACAAGTTACAGAATCACCCTCACACTCCTACCTATTTCAGATGTTGCAGAAGGTATAGTAGAGTGTGGATTATTCACCAGATGGCATTTTCATTTCAGGTTGACCACAGTCCAGTAAGCACATTAGCAAATCGAACAGAGGTAACTAGGACCCACATTATCTTGGCATGCAGCTGCTGAATGTGTCCTTTTTTATCAGAGATCATCTATTCTCTTTCAACACGATTGGAAGCAGTCTTTGCTGGTGTTTTTGTAAATTGCTCATTAATCAAAATGGATTTATTGGGCATCCATAGTATAAAAAGCCTGTACTAAGTGATTCAAAATAACGGTTGCCTAGTTACCTTAAAATGGAAAAATTCCCCTAGGAAGGTTAAAATCAAAGGAAAAGGAGACAAGAAAACATTACATTTGATGACACCTGGCTATTTCATAAGGGATTTTACTGCCATTACAGCCATTTTCTTTTAAACATAATATCCATCCACTGATTCGTTCATTCAATTATTCATTCATTTATGCAAGTGAGTCACCACTATAATTACACAAGGTCTTTTGCTTGATGCTATAAAGGAAACAAATAGGATTCAATAGTGGTCGCATAAACATGAGTCTTAGCAAATTCACCAAGCAAGTGCTAGACTACTGTTGGTCTTTATTTAATAAGTCCAGTACTAGAACAATCTCATTCTTTACTTCATGTGAAATCTGTAGTCATGAGGCATTAGTAAAATGCTCCTTGGAAAGAGTATCCTTCATTTTCTGGTTGAATTGTAAAATCTTGCTGAATACAGATCTACTAATAAGTTGCTTTTATTTAAACTAAACTAATACATCTGATAATATTTTTTCCTGTGGTCAGGATTAGATTTATTTTGTACTAGCCCTTCTAGTTTTTAATACAAGAGACCACAGAAAGGAAAGTTAACTTTGATTTTCTGAGCAAATGCATATTGTATACCATGAATACACAATGTTGCCAGTCACAACCAACCCTCAGCTGCTCAGCCTCTGAGAGATGCAAGCCAGGCAGGCTGTGTGCTGTACTGTGGCCCAAACATCCTCAATTGCCTCTCCCTATTATGTATTGAATCTGTGTGCTCAGTTTTAATCCCTATATTAGTTACCTAGGGGTGCTTTAACAAATTACAGCCATCCCTCAGTGTCCAAGGGGAATTGGTTCCCAGACTCCCTATTGAGGAGGATTGGGTATTTGAGGATACCCAAATCCATGGATGCTTAAGTGTCTTCTATAAAATGGTGTAGTATTTACATATAACCTATGCACATCCTCCTGGATACTTTAGATCATCTTTAGATTACTCGTAATACCTAATGCTACATAAATAGTTGTTATACGGTATTTTCTTTAGACAATGATGACAAGAAAGTAAGTCTGTACATGTTCAGCACACACCCGACCATCCATTTTTGCTTCTGACATATTTTTAATTTGTAGTTGGTTGAATCCATGGATGTGGAACTCACAGATACAGAGGGCCAACTATACTAGTAACTGAGTGGCTTAAACAATAGAAATGTATTGTGTCACAGCTTTCAAGGATAGAAGTCCAAACTCAGGGTGGCAGGGATGGTTCCTTCTGTGGGCTGTGAGGGAAGGATCTGTCCCAGGCCTCCTTGGTTTGTGAATGGCTGCCTTTTCCTGTTATATCTTCACATTGTCTTCCCTCTATGGGTGCCTGTCTCTGGGTCTAAATTTCCCTTAAATAAGGATACTGGTCATATTGGATTAGGGTCCACTTAATGGCTTTATTTTAACTTGATTATCTTTACAATGATTCTATATCTAAATTCCCCAAATAAGATCATATTCTAAAGTACTATAGGTTAGGATTCCATCCTTTCTTTTTGGGGGCATAATATAAGGGGGGACACAATTCAATCTATAACATAACAGTCCCTCTTAATACTTGGTCACCCCTCAGTCTTTCTCTTTCTCTCTCTCTCTCTCTCTCTCCACCCCCACCTCCATCACCTCTTCTCTCCAGGAAATCTTCATGCAGTTTTGTATAGAGTAGTAATGCCCATTTTGTCTATAAGCCTAAGCCATGTTACCTAACACAGTTAACCTAAAGCATTGAATGCATTCCCTGAAGTACAATTCTCAAATTTCCTTGGCTCCTTATTGTCCAAGTGTCAGCATTCTCAAGGTGAGAAGGATGAGCTTTACTCCTACATGCTTCTCAGCTTTGTTTCCCCTTTGCCCTTCTCTGCTGCAATTGTCTTTGTTCTGGCCACTGTCATTTCTTGCTCAGTGTACGCACTGATTTGCTAATGAATCTTCCTGCTTTCAACTTCATCTCTCTCCAGTCTATACTCCACATTGCTTCTAGAGGGATCATTCTAAAACAGAAATCTGATCATGCCATGTTCACTTCTGCTGTCAGATGAAATTCAAACTTCTGCCTGTTACTCCTTGTTCTTTATGCATTCTATCCTAGTATCATTCTATGCTCTAACCATGCCAAGTGGGCATAGTCTCTGAATGTACTCTGTTCTTTCACCCCCTCTGCATCTCTGCACACACTGCCCCTTGCCTGGAGTGCCATACCTTATTCATCTATCTAACTCCTTCTTTGAGGCTAGCAAATCATGTAGCACCTCCTCCCACAAGCCTTCCTTCATTCACATTCCTCCCCTTCTACTCTCCCAGAGCACCCTATGCTTATGTTGTTCATTGCCCTTATTATCCTTAATTTTAAAACATTCTAAGCTCCTAAAGGTCAGTACTTATACCTTTTGCTCTGTTCCTTATGCAATATTTAGCACAATGCCTAGAACATCAGAGGTACTCAATAAGTGCTTATTGAATGGATCAGGAACTATACGGTATTTACCCACCAAGATCAATTTGAGGGTCTCTAAAAGACTCGTGTGCATCAAGAAATGTCTCCACATTTGCAAATTCTACCTTTAGTCAACGAAGAATTTAGTAACAAAGAGAATACATCAGTAACTCCAAGAGAGGTCAGTAACTTCCCTGAGTTCTCCAGATCAGTTAGTTGGCCCTAAGGGGGAAATGCATAGCTGGGTATGAGTCATAAGGGACTAGTCATAGCAGTTGAGAGACTTGGAAGTAATAGGATTGATGCAAAATCTAAACTATGGGTTAATGGAATCAACAGAGGAAAAAATGCAAACTATTTCCTTACCTAACCAGAAAAGAAGTAACAGTTATGTTGATGCTCTCCTCTACCTGCTATAGCGCTTATGGGGGGCAATTCTGTGGGGCTGAGTGGCTAAGGTTTCATATAAAATTGCATAGAAACTGTTTTGATCTATATTCATCCCAATTCTAATCATTTTTTTAAAAACGCAAAATTTCCCTTTAAATTCTGGACTCCTTTACCTTAGAATTCATGATCACAGCCCAAAGACTATCAATTATTATGAATTAAGCCTGGGTCAACTGAGCAAACTGGCTTCTTCTATACTAAACCCAAGTGATCAAACACAATTGGGGAAAATTATATAGCCATGCAAACTAAGTCTTTACCCAATTTTAACAACAACAACAAACTCGGGCATTGTAGGAGTTTATATTTTCTGAAAGTGGCTGCAAGAATATCTTCTTATAATGTGACTTTAGTTAACACTCCTTCATCAAGGGGAGGCAAGAATTAAATTCCCTCCACTTAAATGTAGGCAGGCTTTTGACTACAATGGAAGTGATGTTGCCTTCTGACGTCTCATTCTCTTAGAATGTTTGCTTAGAATCCCATCACAGACCACGAGAAAGTCCAAGTAGGCCATGGCAGCGATATGAGTATGGATCTTGAGAATAAAACCTCCAGACCCCAGTTAAGCTTCCCCCGTTGACACCACCTGGAACAGAGACAAGCTATCCCTGCCAAGCCCTCCCCAAATTGCAGATTTAAAAGCAAAACAAATGACTGTTGTTTTCACTCACTAAGCTTTGGAGTGGTTTGTTATGCAGTGACAATAACCAGAATAGATTTCGATAGTTGGATATGGGGTGCTGCCAAAACAAATACTTAAAATATGTGGCATTAGCTCCGAGATTGGGCAGCAGACAGAAGCTGGAAGAGCACCAAAGCCAGTGCCTGTCAAGCCAAAAGGGCCAAGGAAGGAATGGATTTGTGGAAGCCTTAAAAGCTATAAGAAAGGTGTTGGTGAAAGCTTAAAGGAAAGAAAATGTAACTGGAAGCTGAAACAAAGTTTCTTCTCTCTCTGCAGTGTTTTACCTAGATCTGTGGCAAAAATCTAAGACTCACTCCCTCTCTCTGTGCATGTACAAAGAAGAGGTTCAGTAAGCAGGGTGATGACAGCCTTCAACAAGCCAGGAAGAGAGCCTTCACCAGAACCTGACCATGCCAGTACCCTGCAGATTTCCAGCCTCCAGAACAAGGACATAATAAAAATGATGCAGCTTTCTCTTAGTTCTTTGGGGATGCTTGCTCTCAGAATCCAGCCAGTAGTTGGGAAGAAACCCAAGCAGTGCCTAGAGAGCAAAAGAGGCCTCCAGTCCATTGCCTTAGCCAAGTTACTGGTACATAGCCAACACTAACTTGCCAGCCATGTGAGCTGGCCATCTTAAAAGTGTTCCTCTATTCCCCAGTTAAACAGCCCAAGATCATAAGATGTGACACAGATAAGCAGTCCCTGACAAGCCCTGTCAAACTTGCAGATTCGTGAGCAAAATAAATGACTAATGTCAGTTTGTTTTGGGGTGGCCTGTTAATAACAATAGATAACTGATACAGGCATCATCTCCTTTATGTCTTCCTCAAGCTCCAGGTAAGGTTAAGTACTCCCCTATTTTTGCTCCCAAAGAAGTCTTTGTGAAACACTATCTTAGCAATTATTGTGCTCTGTTGAATTTAACTCTTCACTTGTCTACCTCTTCGAGCTCAAGGGTAATACCATGCTTTTTGAAAAATTACCTCCTCAAATATATTATGTTTGTCACATTCTCTCTTTCTTCTCCTCTGGAACTTTGATTAGACGTGAAAACTTTGCAGTATATCTTTCAAATCTCTCAGCTTCTCTTTCATATTTTCCACATTTTTGTCTCTGTGCAACATTCTGAAAAATTTCTTGTGGCTTAATTTCCAGTTCACTATATCTCTCTTCAGCTGAATCTCATCTGCTGTTCCACTCATTCATTGAGTTTTAAATTGCATGTGTGTTTGTGTAAGTAATTGGAATTTTTTTCATTTCTAAAAGTTTTTTTTTTCCTCTCCAATATGCTAGGTCATTTTCTTTTAGTTTCTATTCCCAAAAAAATACCTTCAGGCTCACTTTTTCTTTATAATGGCACAGTCATTTTATAGTCTACATCTACTAATTCCAATATTTGAAAGCACTTAAGGTGTGGATCGGCTCTTCCTTGTTTTTGTTGGTTCCTGTTGGAGTTTCTTTCCCTATAGGCTTAATTATTAGAAACTGCTAATTTTAATAATAGGAAAATTATTCATAGAAATTATTTGGGGCCGTGGAGGAGAGTATATTTCTCTCCAGAGGGATTACATTTGCTTCCACTTGATACCTGAGTGTATAACTTTAAATGCATGAATTGACATTTTTTGGACCACCAAGGTGATATGAATTTTGGGTGGCAATCTGTGGGCACTAGTTAGTAGTAATAACTCTTCAGGAATTTCCCACCCCCTGACCTGCCTTGTTCTGCTCACAACAAATCATCTTTCCTTGGAGTCCCCTTGGGATGGGGAATACAGGATTACCTCTGATTCCTCTGAGGGTGTGGCCCTTGGAATCCTAGTTCTATGGAGGAAGGATTTCCTATTATAGGCTCTGAGCTGTGCAGGCTGTGCAGATATTTGTTTTCTGTATCCAAAGCCACAGAAGCCTTGAGCACTGAAGTTCATTAGCAGGTTCAGTAAGTTCCTCCAGGACAAATGTGGCTTTAGTGCGGCATTTATTTCCTACCCTCACCAACGTTTTGGCTTGATTATTTCTTACTAACCAACTAATAAAAAGAAATTCCTAATTTAGATGTGATTCAATTTCTGTAATTGTCATATCAGCTGTTTGATACTTTTAAGAAGTATTTGTTTATATTGTATCGGCATTTTTATTTGTTTTCAGCAAGAGTTGACCTGAGTCTGATCAGCCTTGTTATCTGTGTCCATGTCATTTTCATCCTTGTATCCTCAGCATTCAGAATTGTGCCCCAGCATGCATAAGAACTCAATTAGTTTTTGACTACTTAATCAATACATAGCTGTGTCTTCAATTTTACATTCCTTCCTCTATCACCCCTGATATTCCCCTACCCTCTGTGCCCCAATTAAAGCTCTTTCACATTTGCATATATCTATTTCCTGCATTTTCCTATTTTAATGAAGCTTCCCCCCTGAATATGCTATTTCCCTCATTATCTCTCTTATGGAAAAGTTCTCATTCTTGTCAACTTCCATAGCCTGAGGTCAGCATTGTTTTCATTCTCCATGACTGCTGTGGGTCACTTTCTATTATTTGGCCTTCATCCAAAATCTGATGCTCATCTGAAGTTTACACTATTCTGTTATAACATTCTTTTTGTAATTTTATTGCTATCATATGTGGACCTCCAGTCATATCTCTACATTTCTTGAGGGTTTCAGTACTTGATTCCCAGTATCTACCCCACCTCATCCCCTAGTACAATGCAGCACTATAGCATAGTGTTTAAGAGCACAAGTTAGACAACTCAAGGTCAAGTACCAAATCCACCCCTCATTAACATGTAACCTTGGGAGGCCAGCTAGTGTTTCAATGCCTCAGTTTCCTTATCTGTAAAATGAGAATAATGATATTAGTACCTCACAGCATTGTAAGAATTATATGGAATAATGCATATAAAGCACTTAGAACAGTATCTGCCACATAATAAATGCTCAATAAATTTACTATTTTCATTACTACACTCTTACCTGAAAGGTCTTCCTTCTGTATGTTTACGATTCATTAACACCCTAGCCTCAGTACTGCTCAAAAATCCATTTTTTCACTTGTACAAAATTCCCTAGACTATTATGTATAATGACTTTTCTGAATTTTATTTACTTATTTATTTAGAGACAGGATGTCACTGTGTTACCCAGGCTGCAGTGCAGTGGTGTGACCATGGTTTACTGCAGCCTTGACCTCCCAAACTCAAGCAATCCTCCCACCTCAGCCTCCTGAATAGCTGGGACTACAGGCGTGTGCCATCACGTCCAGCTAATTTTTTAATTGTTTGTAACGATGGGGTTTCACCCAGTTGCCCAGGCTAGTTTTGAACTCCTGAGCTCAAGTGATCCACCCAACTTGTCTAGGATTACAGGCATGAGGTAGTGTCTGTAATAGGCTAGTGCTAAGAATACAGGCATGAGCCATCGCTCCTGGACTGAATTTTAATTTAACCCTTCTTAAGATCTAGCTCTTACTTTTAGCCAATAACCTTTTATCTTACCCAGAAATTGAATCCATTTGAAAATAAATATTTCAGAATTTCTCTATATTCATAACCATGCTGTCTTCTCGCTACTCTCTGGGGAAGCAAGGTCTGTGTTTCCCTAAACTAGCTGAGTTAACTACCCTTAACTTCTACCCATTCTGTTCTGTCTTTTTATTCTTTATCTTCAATACCTTGCTCTATCAGAAAATTCCTCTAAACTTGATTAAGTCTCATTTATCCTAACATAAACTAGCTATTTCCCTCTTGCACCTGCTTTCTTCCTATGTTACTATCATACTTCTTCTTCTAATCTCCTTGAAAGAGTCATCTGTACTCTTTACTCCATTTCCCAGTGTCTAATTTCCCATTTCTCAATGTCTCACTATTAACTTCCAGACGTCTACTTTTACCACATCACTTCTAAAATTTACTATTCAAAAGTAAGTTGCAATTGCATTACCAAACCAAAAAAAAAAAAAAAAAAACCCTCTCTTCAGAACTTTTCTTACAACTACTTTGCAGCATTAAATATATTGACCATCCACTTGAAAATTTCCTCCTTCATTAGCTTTCATGTAATCACTCTGTATTCTTTCTTAAAGTAATAGAAAGAAACTATAATGGTAGTAAAAAATCCATGTTCAAGCATAGGCCCCACTATTGCTCTTAAAACTCTAATTTGTTTATCAGCAAAATAGGGATAATATTTGTCTTGCTTTGTTCACTAGTTTGTAATGCAAAAAATAAAATAAAATAATGAATCTGATAATGCCATAAAAGACATGAAATACATAAAGCAGCTAAGTAAAATTTGATAAGTTGGTAATAGATAGGCTACAGAAAATGATACAAAAAGACTCTTGCTACCCAATTGGCTATGAACTCCTGAAGGACCCAAAGCTGTGTATCTTACCTAGAAGGTTTTTTTAGTATTAAAAGGTTTCAAAGCATCTTCATCAAAGCATTACCATGTCCATTATGGCTTTTACCAGGAAGTTAGGAGACTTCAAATCAAAAACCCTCTGACCTACCTGGACTCACTTCAAAATGAAAAAATAATTATTGGAACTACATTGGGGGAACTTTCATTTTGATAACATAGTAGGAAATCAAAATGTTAATGATGCATCTTTACATGAACAAGCAAGTAAATTGAATCAGGCCAATTGTGAGTAAGAGATATTACCAGTTCTTGGGGAAGGTGCCCTTGCAATTTCTAAGGAGCAAGGTTTCTTTGTAACAGCTGTGTCCATGAGATCACACAGAAAGTTCTCATTTTCTGAAGGAAATGTATCCAGAGAAGCAGATGGTACAATTTCCATAGTGTAATTTCTCTTCTTTGGATAGGACTCCTGAAAAGAAGAAAAAATAAAAACAGCTTTGTGATGAAGAAACAGCCTTGTTTAATTTATAAAAACTAGAAAAGATAATCAGGTTAATTAGTTCTTTCCAAAGTGATTGACAGCTGATGATTCATCGGTTTGAATAAATTATAGAATCATGTAAATCCAATATCAGTGATATTTTTAAGAGTCCTCATAATTTAAAAGGACTGAATTTATTACTGAATTAGTAAAGGTATTGCCCTTTTTTTGTAATATATCTCTATTATCTAGTTGTGGCATAAACTGTTGGTTAACTAATCAACAGTCATTCCCAAGACTCTACTCCTTTGCCGGCCTCCTGGAGACAGCCATATAACTCAACTTTGGCCCATTAGATGTAAGACGAAGTTTGCTAAAAGGCTCGTGGAAAAACATTTTTCCCCAGGGAAGAAGCATATAAGGAGGCTCTTTCAGAGCCAAGGCCATCCCCAGGCTCCTCTCTTTGGATGCAGTTTTGATATCTGGAGATAGGGCAAGCATTTTGTGACCATAAGGCAAGAATCTTCAGATCAAAAAGGTAACAAGCCAAGAATAGCAACAGAAGGATAAAAAGAGCCTGGGACATTGATGATATCATTGAGCTGCTCAAACAGACCCAGGGCCAGTTTCTCTAGTCTTCTTCTTACATAAATAATAACATTCTTACAGTTTGAGCCATTGCTAATTGGGTTTTCTGTCATTTAGAGTTAAATGTCTTGCCATCCAGCACACTAGTATTTTTCCTTGTAAATACCGTTAACTAATATACTAAGGTACTCTTTTCAGGTTAGGATAAATTATAGGTCCAGTTCTATATGATTGATTCTTTGATATATTCTAAAAATTAGAATTTATTTCATTTTATAAGATTTTAATTTCTTGTACATAAGGCATTAACTGGTCAACAAATACTTATTGGGCATCTATTATATATATGTAGAATATATATAGCATATTTATATGTTATATATATATAAATTATGTGCTAAACGCTGGACTTTTTTTAAACTAATGAGACATAATCCTTGCTCTGAAGAAGTTCACAGTCTGCTGGAGAAGACTGTGAAATTCTGCATGATGAAATTCACAATTAATCATATTTTATTTTTGCTACAGATCCTCCTCAACTTTACAAAAAAACCCAAAGTAAGTTGAAAATACCGTAAGTAGAAACTGCATTTAATACACTTAACCTACCAAACAGCATAGTTTAGCCTAGCCTACCTTAAATGTGGTCAGAACACTTACATTAGCCTACACTTGGGCAAAATCATCTGGTAACAGTACATTGTAGAATACTGGTTATTTACCCCTTGTGATCTTGTGGCTGACTGGGAGTTGTGGTTTGCTACCACTGCTCAGCATCATGAGAGAGTATCTATTATAGGGTATGTTGCTAGCCCAGGAAAAGATTCAAAATCTGATGTACAGTTTCTACTGAACATACACTGCTTTCACACCATTGCAAAGTCAAAAACCATAAGTTTAACCATCATGAGTTGCAGACCATCTGTATGTGCTACCTTTATAAAGTATGCTTCACAATCGAGAAAAAGACAAATAAGAAAATAAACTAATATTTTTGAAAAATCTCCCTAAGTATATTCTAGGGCTGATAAAGATTTAGTACAAATTCCTAGTTTTTCCACAGAGCTATTACAGTACAGCAGAATTCAAGGTCAGGGTAATTGCTTTCAGACAATACCAGACCCTCACACATCAGACAGTCAATTATGGTCATGATACTCCATTGAAAGCAGGAAATTGGGAGTAATTTATTTTTAACAACAAAGGGTGACAAAGTAGAAGGCATCCAGAGGAAAGCAATCAGGATGGCGTATAATTCTGAAACCATGTCAGAGAAGAAATGATGAAAGGAACTGCAGTGTTCTATCCAGAGAAGCCTTATAGCCACATAATAGTTTTCTCAATGATTTGAAAGGCTATCCCTCATCAACTATCCCACAAAGCGGGGATGGGGAAAAGTTACTGTGGTAGATTTATTCTAAAGCCCATAAAGACAAGACAAAGACTAATGTTTATAAGTCAAGAAGGGCAAATTTGGCACAATACAAAAAATAATTTTTTATGAATAATATTGTCTACCTTTTAAAATAAAAATGCACTATAAAATTAGTTAACAAATAGCATTAGAAAGCAACAGAAGGAATTCCTCATTACTAAAAATCTTCCAGCAGAATTATCTGCTGATAAAATTGTGGATGAAAACACATTGTACAATGAGTCCAGCAGGTTACTATAAGCTCCATGAAGGCTGGAATTTGTCTTGTTCACTACTCTATCCCTAGAATCTAATACAGGTCCTGCCAATAGTTGATGAGTTGATGCTCAATAAATATGTATTGATCAACTGAACAGTCTCTAGTGTCCTTTAAACAAAGCTAACTACAAGTTATGGAAATGATTTTTTTTCAAATGTAAATTATTTTGCCTTTCAATTAATATTGTTCACTAGTTTGCATATAAAAAATGAAAAACTGAGATTACAATGATAGGATTGTAAAGAGTCTATGAAAAAAAGAGTCTCCAGTTAAACTCCTAGTTCCATCCTGAAATTAAATTAATCAAAACAACCCATGGAGTTAGTTAAGTTGGAATTTTACAGCGTGTATGAACACTTCTGAGGATTTTTAAAGCCTCGAAAACCACTTTGAAATTTAATCACAAAGCATGGGTTAATTTGCTTTCTTCCTTAAAAATGAAGTATATAGGTTTATTAGGAATAATTTGAAAATATAAAGAAAGAGGAAAATAATCACATGAAAATCAAGCATGCTGAGATAACTGAGGGTAATATTTTGGTGACCATCCTCCCAGACTGTTTCACTCTGTGAATGTGTGTGGACATGTGAGTATGTGCAAACGAAAGAAAAAATATTTTAAACAATAATGAAGTACTCTCTCTTCTGCTTCCTAATGGAGGGCCATAATTTCTTCTTGGAATGTAAGTCTTTATAGAACCTGGCTTCCTTAGGGAAGGTGAGGCCCCCAAGGGAAGGAGTTGGTAAAAATGAAGATAGTGAAACAATGCTTTTGTAACCAAATATTTCAGTGTCAAAAAAGAGAGATAGTTCAACAAAATATCCGACAAGTGACTGTCAAAAGAGGATATGCAAGATAATTTTTTTAAAAAAATGGATCCATGTGTGTCCACTACTCAGTTTAAGAGGTAGAATATTACCATTATATCATTGAAACCTGTCCCCCAACCCACCCTATGTTCATCTTTCCAATCTTACCCTTTTTCCACCTCTACCAGGGCTAAATGCTTTCTGAACTTTGTGTTTTTAATTCCTTGGATTGTGTTAAATTTTAACTATACATATAAGTGTCAATAAAAAATAAATTTTTAGTACTGTATGCTTTCCAGCTTTATATATATAGTATCAAATGCTCTAGCTCTTCTGTGATTTTTCTCAATCAATATTATGTTTCTGAGTTTCATCTATTTTCAGTATGGTACAGGAGCTCATTGTTTAAGGTTACCACAATTCATTTACATATTCTCCTGACAATGGACTTTTAAATGTTTCCTAGGTATTTTGTTATTTAGGATAATGTTATTATAAATTTTCCCATATGAAGTCTCTTGGAGCAAGTAACCAGGGTTATGCTGCCTATTCTAGTAGTGATGGGGAAGAGTCAAGAACAGACAGCAGATGAGAAAAATAAATGAAATCAAGAGATGATAATGAGAATGGAAATTGTATGCCCTGTAGATTATATAGAATCTTAAGGATAGCATTTGTAGTTTTCTACCCAAAGTGGCAGGAGGGTTCAAAGGATATTCTGTAAATCTTATTAAAATATTATATATAAGTATAGTATTATATAAAATATTTCCTAATCTGTTATTTACCTCTAATGATATATTTTATACCCTTTTCAATGACAATTATATGTCTACATGATGAACTTGGGTCCCAATATATACCTGGTCATAATTTATTTGGCCAATCTTATCATATTGAAATTTTAATGTTTTGCTTTGAAGGAAACATTCTTGTTCATATATTTTGTTTACATATTCAACTATTTTGAAATAGAATTCCTGTGATAATAAGTATATGCCTATGTTTACATATAATTGAATCTGTATCTGGACTTTCTAATTGGTTCCATATATATGTCTATTCTAGTACAGGCATACCTCAAGGTGTATCGTGTTTTACAGATATTGCATTTTTTTTTAAATGAAGATTTATGGCAACCCTGCATTGAGCAAGTCTATCAGCACCGTTTTTCCAACATGTTCTTATTTTGTGTCACATTTTGGTAATTCTCCTAATATGTCAAATTTTTCATTATTATTATATCTGTTATGGCCATCTGTGATCAGTGAGCTTTGATGTTACTGTTGTAATTGTTTTGGAAAGCCACAAGCCACAATCATATAAAACAGTGAACTTAATGCATAAGTGTAGTATGTGTTCTGACTGCTCCACCGACCAGCCATTCCCCTGTGTCATCTTCTCTTTGGGCCTCCCTATTTTCTGAGACACAATATTGAAATTAGGCCAATTAGTAAGCCTTCAATGGCCTCTAAGAGTTCAAATTCAAGAAGAGTCACACATCTCTCACTTTAAATAAAAAGCTAACAATGATTAAGGTTAGTGAAGAAGACATGTCAATAAGCTAGGCCTCTTGTGCCAAACAGCTAGCCAAGCTGTGAATGCAAAGGAAAAGTTCTTGAAGGAAATTAAAAGTGCTACTCCAGTGAACACACAAATGATAAGAAAGGGAAACAGTCTTATTGCTGATATGGAGAAAGTTTCAGTGGTCTGGATAGAAGATCACACCAGCCACAACATTCACACAAGCCAAATCCTAATCCAGAGCAAGACTCTAATTTTCTTTAATTCAATAAAGGCTGGCAGAGGTGAAGAAGCTGCAGAAGTCTGAAGCTGGCTGTGGTTAGTTCATAAGGCTTAAGGAAAGAAACTATCTCCATAACATAAAAGTGCAAGGTGAAGCATCAAATGCTAATGGAGAAGCTGCAACAAGTTATCCAGAAGATCCCGCTAAGGCAATTGATGAAGGTGACTACACTAAACAATAGATTTGCCATGTAGATGAAATAGCCTCATACCAGAAGATGTCATCTAGGACTTTCATAGCTAGAGAAGAGAAGTCAATGCTTGGCTTCAAATTTTAAAAGGACAGTCCAACTCTTTTGTTAGGTGCTAGTACAGTTGATGACTTTAAGTTGAAGCCAATGCTCATTCACCATTCCAAAAATCCTAGAGTCCTTAAAAATGATGCTAAATCAACTTTTCCTATGCTCCATAAATGAAACAACAAACCTGGATGACAGCATGTCTGTTGGCAGCATGTCTGTTTACAGCATGATTTACTGAATATTTTAAGCCCACTATTGAGACCTACTATTCATAAGAAAAGATTCCTTTCAAAATATTACTGTTCATTGACAAAGCCACTGATCACCCAAGAGCTCTGATAGAGCTGTACAAAGAGATTAATGTTGTTTTCATGCCTGTTAACACAGCATGTATTCTCCAGCCCACAGATCAAGGATTAATTTAGAGTCTCAAGTCTTATTGAGAAATACATTATATAAGGCTATAGCTGTTATAAAAAGCGATTCCTCTGATGAAACTGAGCAAAGTAAATTGAAAACCTTCTAGACAAGATTTTCCATTCTAGATGCCATTCAGAACATTTGTGATTCATCAGATGAAGTAAACATCGATGAGTCTGGATGAAGTTGACTCCAACCCTCATGGAAGACTTTGATAGGTTTGACTTTGGTGGAGGAAGTAACTGCAGATGTGATGGATAAATAGCAAGAGAACTGGAAGTGGAGCCTGAATATAGGACTGAATTGCTGTAATCCCATGATAAAACTTGAATGGATGAGGAGTTGCTTCTTACAGGTGAACAAGGTGGTTTAAGATGAAATACACTCCTGGTGAAGATGCTGTGAACATTGTAGAAATGACAACAAAGGATTTAGAATATTACATAAACTTAGTTGATAAAGCAGTGGCAGGATTTGAGAGGATTGACTCCAATTTTGAAAGAAGTTCTAGTGTGAGTAAAATGCTATCAAACAGCTTTGCATGCTACAAAGAAATCTTTCATGAAAGGAAGACTCAATGCAGCAAAACTACATTGTTCTCTTATTTTAAGAAACTGCCCACTGATTTTGTATCCTGAGAGTTTGCTGAAATTGCTTATCAGCTTAAGAAGCTTTTGGGCTGAGATGATGGGGTTTTCTAGATACAGGATCATGTGATCTGCAAACAAATATTATTTGACTTCTTCTCTTCCTATTTGAATACCCCTTATTTCTTTCTCTTGCCTGATTGCCCTGGCCAGGACTTCTAATACTATGTTGAATAGGAGTGGTGAGAGACGGCATCCTTGTCATGTGCTGGTTTTCAAGGGGAATGCTTCCAGCTTTTGCCCATTCAGTATGATGTTGGCCGTGGGTTTGTCATATATGGCTGTTATTATTTTGAGGTATGTTCCTTCAAAACCTAGTTTATTCAGAATTTTTACCATGAAGGGATGTTGAATTTTATCAATGGCCTTTTCTGCAGGCAAATCATGAATGAACTGCCACATCATGAATGAACTGCCATTCACAACTGCTACTAAGAGAGCAAAATGCCTAGGAATACAGCTAATAAGTGAGGCAAAGGACCTCTTTAAGGAGAACTACAAACCACTGTTCAAGGAAATCAGAGATGACACAAACAAATGGAAAAACATTCCATGCTCACAGATAGGAAGAATCAATATCGTGAAAATGGCCACACTGCCCATAGTAATTTATAGACAATGCTATTCCCATTAAACTACCATTGACATTCTTCACAGAATTAGAAAAAACTAATGTAAAATTCATATGGAACCAAAAGGAGCCTGAATAGCCAAGACAATCCCAAGCAAAATGAAGAAAGTTGGAGGCATCACGCTACCTGACTTCAAACTATACTCAAGGCTATAGTAATGAAAAAAGCATGGAACTGGTGACAAAAACAGACACATAGACCAATGGAACAGGACAGAGAACTCAGAAATAATATCACACATCTACAACAATCTGATCTTTGACAAACCTGACAAAAACAAGCAATGGAGAGAGGATTCTCCATTTTAAAAATGGTGCTAGGAGAACTGACTAGCCATATGCAGGAAATTGAAACTGGACCCCTTCCCTACACCTTATAAAAAATTAACTAAAGATGGATTAACGATTTCAATGTAAAATGTAAAACTATAAAAACCCTAGAAGAAAATCTAGGCAATGCCATTCAGGACATAGGCATGGGCAAAGACTTCATGCTGAAAATGCTAGAAGTGATTGCAACAAAAACAAAAATTGACAAATGGGATCTAATTAAATTAAAAAGCTTCTGCACAGCAAAAGAAACTATCAACAGAGTGAAAAGACAACCTACAGAGTGGGATAAAATTTTTGCACTCTATCCATCTGACAAAGGTCTAATATCCAGAATCTACAAGGAACTTAAATATACAAGAAAAAAGCAATCCCATTAAGAAGTGGGCAAAGGACATAAACAGACACTTCTCAAAAGAAGACATTCATTGTCCAACAAACATGAAAAAAAGCTCAACATCACTGATCATTAGAGAATTGCAGATCAAAACCACAATGAGATCACCTCATGCAGTCAGAATGATGATTATTAAAAAGTCAAGAAACAACAGATGCTGGCTTGTTGCAGAAAAAAAAAAAAAAGGAATACTTTCATACTGTTGGTGGAAGTGTAAATTAGTTCAACCATTGTAGAAGATGGTGTGGTGATTCCTCAAAGATCTAGAAGGAGAAATAGCATTTGACCCAGCAATCCCATTATTGGGTATATACCCAAAGTATTATAAATCATTCTATTATAAAGATACATGCACATATATGTTCATTGCAGCACTGTTCACAATAGCAAAGACATGGAGTCAACCCAAATGGCCACCAATGATAGATTGGATAAAGAAAATGTGGTACATATACACCATGGAATACTATGCAGCCATAAAAGGGAATGAGATCATGTCCTTTGCAGGGACATGGATGGAGCTGGAAGCCATTTTCCTCAGCAAACTAATGCAGGAACAGAAAACCAAATACCACATGTTCTCACTTATAAGTGGGAGCTGAACAATGAGAACACATGGACACATGGGGGGAAAAAACACACACTGGGTCCTGTCAGGGAGGCAGGGGGAGGAGACCATCAGAAAGAATAGCTGATAGATGCTAGGCTTAATACCTAGGTGATAGGCTGATCTGTGCAGCAAACCACCATGGCACACATTTACCTAACGAACTTGCACATCCTGCACATGTACCCTGGAACTTAAAAGTTGAAAGGAAAAAAAAGAAAGAAACTGTCACAGTCACCTAAGCTCCAGCAACCATTACTCTGATCAGTCAGTGGCCATTCAAATCAAGGCAAGACCCTCCACCAGCAAAAAATTATGACTCACTGAAGGCTCAGATGATCGTTGGCATGTTTTAGTAATAAAGTATTTTGAATTAGGTATGTACTCTTTTTTAGACATAATGCTATTGCACACTTCATAAACTACAGTATAGTGTAAACATAACTTTAATATGCATTGGGAAACCAAAAAAATTATGTGACTGGCTTTGCTGTAATAGTCACTGTATTGTGGTGGTTGAAACCAAACTCACAACATTTGTGAAGTATGTCTGTACCAGAATTACACTGTCTTGATTAGTGGAGACTTTAAATTGATTTTACTATCTGGTAGGATAAATCTTTCATCACGTTCATCTTTTCCAAGGCATTAATTATTAATTTCATGTTTATTTTTCAAAAAGAAAAAATTTGAAACATTTTGTTAACTTTTCCTCAAATCATTCCTTCTCCTTTGTTCCATATCAGTAATCAATACTTCCATACACCCAGGCACTAAAAGAATCTGGGCTATGCTTCACTTTTCATTCTTCCTCTGCCATTCCCAGTAAATCCTCAAGTCCTATACTTTGCCATTGAATTATACCTCAAACACATTTATTTCTCTCCACCCCAGCTACCACATGCTAGTCCAGACCACCATTATATTTCACCTGAACTGCTGGAACAACTTCCAAACTATCTTCTTTGTCTCCAGTCCTGCCTCTCTTGTAATCAATTCATTTTCAAAACTAGCATGAAGCTTCTAAGAGTAAGGTCAAAGCAAACTCATTTCTTTTCATCATAACTTTATTTGATGAGAGAATCATAAAATGCTAGTCATAGAACATGTTGATTCTTTTTAAACATTTAACACGGTCTCTCATAATATCTCAGAATTTCCTTGCTGAATGATTTCATTAAATACATTAATGATCTAAATAGTAAATTCATTTAATTAACAAGATAGGAAAGAAGAAACAAAGTTCCTTGACTAATAAGTTTAAACGTAATCCCATTAGTTGATAAGATAAATGGGATTAATTTCTAAAGACATACTTATCTAGCACCTAGCAAAATTCCATGTTCATAGTAGGACTCTATGAATATATGATGAAAAAATAAATGCATAAATTACCATATCAGTTAGAATTTCATGGCTTGCAACCTCTGCTAGAATTAAAGCACCATAGGGGCAAGAACCATGATAATCTTCATATAGTATGTACTTAATAAACACTTGTCAAATAAAGTCTGAAACAATGTCATCCAAAAACAATCACAGATTCAAACTATCACAGATCCAAAACTACCACAAATTCCCCACTGTGGGAAGAATTGCAACTTATATTTATTCAGTGTTTTATCATCTGCAAAGTGAATAGTATTTTATTTGCCCAGATGATTCTCATTTAGACCTCACAACAATCCAGCCAATGCTGGAAACTAGGACTGAAATTATTAAGTGACTTGTCCAATATTAAGCATCTTGTTAATGGAAATGTTAGGGATCCAACCTTGGTCTTCTGGCACCAGATCTAGTGTTCATGTGATTGTGTCAAAGATAAAAATGACTATGACCAGATATTTATTGCCAGAACTAAGGGAAAGAGGACACTCTGCACATTGTTAGGTAGTATCTAGCTCCGCCAATTTTCAAGCCTTTGTATGTCCCCTTCCCTGCACTGGGAAACCTTGACCTCAATACACAGATTAATTGCCAACCTATCCTTGATGGTTAATTCTGGTAACAGGCAAGAGGGATTAAAAGGACTGCAATGCAACAATTTCTGACTCCTTCAAGACTCCATTTTCTCCAGTCTAGAAATATTGGGCTCAAAATAGATTAGTAGTTTTTGCTTTTTTCTTGACATTTTGCCTCTATCGTTTTTCTTTTTTTAAAAAAACTTTTAAATATGCAATTTTTGTGGGTGCATAGTAGGTATATGTATTTATGTGGTACATTTGATATTTTGATAAAGGCAAGCAATATGTAATAACTACATCATGGAAAATGGGGTATCCATCCCTTCAAGCATTTATCCTTGTGTTACGAACTCCAATTATACCCTTTTAGTTTTCTTAAAATATACAATTAAATTGTTATTGACTATAGCGCCCCTGTTGTGATATCAAATACTCGATTTTATTTATTCTTTCTAACTATGTTTTGAACCCAATAACCATCCACAACTCCCACCCTCAGACCCCCACTATTCTTCCCAGCCTCTGGTAACCATCATCTTACTTTATGTCTCCGTGAGTACAATTATTTTGACATTTAGATTCCACAAATAAGAACGTGTGACATTTGTCTTTCCATGCCTGGTTTATTTCACTTAACATAATGACCTCCAGTTCTATCCATGTTGTTGCAAATAAAAGGATCTCTCTTTTATGGTTGAATAGGTATTCTGCTGTGTATAAGTACCACAGTTTCTGTATCCATTCTTCTGTTGATGGACACTTAGGTTGCTTCCAAATTTTTCTATTGTAAACAGTGCTGCAACAAATATGGCAGTAGAGCCATTTCTTCCATATAGTGTTTTCCTCTGGGAGTTGGGGGTGTATATAACCAGCAATGGGATTGCTGAATTACATGATAGCTCCCTTTTTAGTTTTTTGAGGAACCTCTAAACTGTTCTCCTCACATTCCCACCAACAGTGTACCATGGTTCCCTTTTCTCCACATCCTCACCAGCATTTGTTATTGCCTGTCTTTTGGATAAAAGTCATTTTAACTGGGGTGAAATGATATCTCATTGTAGTTTTGATTTGCATGTCTCTGATGATCAGTGATGCTGAGCACCTTTTCATATGCCTGTTTGCCATGTGTATGTCTTCTTTTGAGAAATGTCTATTCAAATCTGTTGCCCATTTTCTAAGTGGGTTATTTGATTTTTTCCTATAGAGTTGTTTGGACTGCTTTTATATTCTAGTTATCACCTGTCAGATTATCAGTTTGCATTTTCTCCCATTTTGTGGGTTGCTTCTTCACTGTGTTGTTTCCCTTGCTGTGCAGAAGCTTTTGAACTTGATATGCTCCCATTTGTCCATTTTTGTTGTGTTTGCCTGTGCTTGAGGGGTATTACTCAAAAACTTTTTGCCCAGACCAAATGCCCTGGAGAATTTCCCCAAACTTTTCTTATGGCAGTTTCATAGTTTGACTTCTTAGATTTAAGTCTTTAATCTATTTTCATTTGATATTTGTATATGGGGAGAGATAAGGGTCTAGTTTCATTATTCCACATATAGGTATCAAGTTTTGCCAGCACAAAATACTCTGCACCCATAAAAAGGAACAAGATCATGTGACATAGATGAAGCTGGAAGCCATTATCCTCAGCAAACTAACACAGGAAGAGAAAACCAAACACCTCATGTTCTCACTCATAAGTGGGAGCTAAAAAATGAGAACACATGGACCCAGGGAGGGGAACAACACACCCAGGACCCTGTCAGGGAGGCAGAGGGAGGGAAAGCATCAGGATAAATAGCTAATGCATGTGTGGCTTAACACCTAGGTGATGGGTGGATAGGTGCAGCAAACCACCATGGCACATGTTTACCTATGTAACAAACCTGCACGTTCTCCACGTGTATCCTGGAATTTAAAATAAAATTAATTTAAAAAAAAAAGAAAAGACTGTTTTTTTCCCAATGTATGTTCTTGGCACCTTTGTAAAAAAATGAGTTCACTGTAGATGTGTGGATTTGTTTCTGTGTTCTCTATTCTATTCCATTGGTCTATATGTCTGTTCTCATGCAGTACCATGCTATTTTGGTTACCATAGCTCTGTAATATAATTTGAATCCAGGTAATGTGATTCCTCCAGTGTGGTTCTTTTCTTCTCAGGATAGCTTTGTTTCTTCTGGGTCTTTTGTATTTCCATATAAATTTTAGAATTGCATTTTCTATTTCTGTGAAAAATGTCATTGGTATTTGAGTAGGGATTGCATTAAATCTGTACATTGCTTTGGGTAGTATGGACATTTCAACAATATTGATTTTACCAGTCTCTATATATGAAATATCTTTTCATTTTCTTGTATGATCTTTAATTTCATTCATCAGTATTTTATAGTTTTCATTGTGGAGATCTTTCACTTCTTTAGGTAATTCCTAGTTATTTAACTTTATTTGTGGCTATTGTAAGTGCAATAACTCTTTTGATTTGTTTTTCAAGTTGTTCACTGTTGGCATATAGAAATGCTACTGATTTTTGTATGTTGATTTTGTATTCTGACACTTTACTAAATTTATCAGTTCTCATTCTTTTTGGTGGAGTCTTTAGGTTTTTCCAAATATAAGATCATGCCAGGTGTGGTGGCTCACACCTGTAATCCCAACACTTTGGGAGGCCAAGACAGGCAGATCATCTGAGGTAAGGAGTTCAAGACTTGCCTGGCCAACGTGGTGAAACCCGTCTCTAGTAAAAATACAAAAAAAAAAAAATTAGCTGGGTGTGGTGGTGGGCGCCTGTAATCTCAGCTACTGAAGAGGCTGAGGCAGGAGAATCGCTTGAATATATATAGCCAACAAGAATACTTTGACTTCTACCTTTCCAATTTGGATGCCCTTTACATCTTTCTCTTGTTGGATTGCTTTATCTAGGACTTCCAGTACTATGCTGATTAACGGTGGCAAAAGTGATAATCCTTGTTGTGTTCCAGATCTTGGAGGAAAGGCTTTCAGTTTTTCCCCAGTCAGTATGATACTAGCTGTGGGTCTGTCATATATAGCTCTTATTATGTTAAGATGTGTTCCTTCTATACTCAGTTTTTTGAAGGTTTTCTGTGATGAAAGGATGTTGAATTTCATCAAATGCTTTTTCAGCATCAATTGAAATGATCATATGGTTTTTATCCTTTACTCCGTTGATATGATGTATTATATTGGTTGATTTGCGTATGTTGAAACATCCTTGCCTCCCAGGGATAAATCCCACTTGGTCATGATGAAACATCTTTTTAATATATTGTTGAATTCAGTTTGCTAACATTTTGTTGAGGATTTTTGCATCAATATTAGTCAGAGATATTGACCAGTATTTTTTTTAATGGGTCTTTGTCTGGTTTTGGTATCAGGGTAATGCTGGTCTTGTAGAATGAGTTTGGAAGTATTCTCTCCTCCTCTACTTTTTGGAATAGTTTAAGTAGGATTAGTATTAGTTCTTTAAATGTTTGGTAGAACTCAGCAGTGAAGCCATCAGGTCCTAGGCTTTCCTTTGCTGGGAGACTTTTTATTACAGCTTCAATCTCATTACTTGTTATTAGTCTGTTCAGGTTTTGAATTTCTTTATGGCTCAATTTTGATAGGTTGTCTGTGTCTAGTAATTTATCCATTCCTTCTGGGTTTTCCAATTTATTGGCCTATAGTTACTCATAGAACCCATTAATGATCCTTTGAATTTCTGCTTTATAGGTTATAATGTCTCCTTTTTCATCTCTGAATTTATTTGGATCTTCTCTCTTTTTTTCTTAGTCTAGATAAAGGTCTGTCAATCTTAGTCTGGCTAAAAGTTTGTCAATGTTTATCTTTTCAAAAAAACAACTTTTTGTTTTACTGATATCTTGTATGGATTTCTTCATCTCAATTTCATTTATCTCTGCTTTGATTTTTAATATTTCTTTTCCACTAATTTTAAATTTGGTTTGCTCTAGCTTTTCTAATTCTTTAAGAGGCACCAACTGGTTATTTGAAGTGTTTCTTCCTTTTGATGTAGGCCCTTATAAGATAAACTTTCCTCTTAGTACTGCTTTCACTATATCCTATACATTTTGGTATGTTGTGTTTCCATTATGGTTTGTTTTGAGAAATTTTTCAATTTCCTTCTTAATTTCTTCATTGACCCCTGGTCATTTCAGGGCATATTGTTTAATTTTCATGTGTCTGTATAGTTTCCAAAATTCCTCGTTATTGATTATTTATTCCATTTTGGCCAGAGAAAATGCTTAATATTATCTAAATTTGGTTGAATGTTTTCAAATTTGTTTTGTGAGCTAACATATGGCCTATCCTTGAGAATCATCCATGTGCTAAGGAACAGGATGTGTATTCTTCAGTCATTGAGTGAGATGTTTTGTAAATATCTATTAAGTGAATTTGATGTATAGTATAGATTAAGTTCAATGTTACTTCGTAGATTTTCTGTTTGAAGATCTGTCCAATGCTGAAAGTGGGGTGTTGAATACCTAGCTATTATTGTATTAAGGCCTATCTATCTCTTTAGCTCTAATAATGTTTCCATTATATATGTGGGTGCCCCATGGTTGGATGCACACATATTTACAATTGTTATATCCTCTTGCTGAATTGACCCTTTTATCATTATATAACGACCTTCTTTGTCTGACTTGTCTTATAGTTTTTGTCTTGAAATCTACTTTGATATAAATACAGCTATTCCTATTCTTTTTTGGTTTCCAATGGCTTGGAATATCTTTTTCCATCCTTTTATTTTCCATCCTTTTATTTTATTTTATTTCCATCCTGAAAATAAAAGATACACCTATTTGTATCTTTATAGGTGATGTGTGTTTCTTGCAGGTACAGATCATTGCCTCTTGTTTTTTCACCTATTCGGCCACTCTATTTGAAGTCAGTCTTCTCATTCAGACTCTCATTCAGTATTCTCTTCCCTCTTTCCTTCTGTCTTTTCTCCCTTTTAGTGAAAGTGATTTTCTCTGGTGCTATGATTTAATTTCTTTCTTTTTATTTTTTGTATATCCATTGTATGTATTTTGATTTGAGGTTACCATGAGCCTTGCAAATACTATCTAGTAATCCATTATTTTAACTGGTGACAATTTAACAATGATTGCTTAAACAAACATGCAAAAAGTAAACTAATGAAGGCTCTACACTTTAACTTTGCCTGCCTGCTTTTTAACTTCTTGTTGCTTCTCTTTATGTATTATTGTATTGTGTATGTTTTCAAACATTGTTGTAGTTGTTATTTTTGATTGGCTCATTGTATAACCTTTCTACTTAAGATATGAGTAGTTTACACACCACAATTACAGTGCTATAATATTCTTTTTTTTCTTTGTGCTTATTATTGCCAGTGACTTTTGTACCTATAGATGATTTCTTCTTGCTCATTAACATGCTCTTCTTTCAGATTTAAGAACTCCCTTTAACATTTCTTGTAGGACAGGTCTGTTGTTGATGAAATCCCTTAGCTTTTGTTTGTCTGGGAAGATCTTTATTTCTCTTTCACGCTTAAAGCATATTTTCACCAGATATACTATTCCTGGGTAAGAGTTTTTTTCCTTCAGCTATTTAAATATGTCATGCCATTCTCTCCTGGCCTTCCAGGTTTCTACTAAAAAGTCTGCTGCCACACATATTGGAGCTGTTATTTGTTATTTGTTTCTTTTCTTTTGCTACTTTTAGGATCCTTCCTTTATCCTTGACCTTTGGGACTTTGATTATTAAATGCCTTGAAGTAATCTTCTTTGGTTTAAATCTGCTTGGCGTTCTATAATCTTCTTGTACTTGAATGTTGATATCTTTCTCTAGATTTGGGAAGTTCTCTAGTATTATCCCTTTGAATAAACTTTCTACCCCCACCTCCTCTTTAAGGCCAATAACTCTTAGATTTGACCTTTAGAGGCTATTTTCTAGAGCCTGTAGTTGCGCTTTATTGTTTTTTATTGTTTTTTCTTTTGCTTCCTCTGACTGTGTTTTTTGTTTTGTTTTTTGTTTTCTTGAGATGGAGTTTTGCTCTTGTTGCCCAGGCTGAAGTGCAATGGCACGATCTCAGCTTACTGCAACCTTCACTTCCTTGGTTCAAGCGATTCTCCTGCTTCAGCCTTTAAGTAGCTGGGATTACAGGTGCCCACCACCATGCCCAGCTAATTTTGTATTTTCAGTAGGAATGGGGTTTCTCCATGTTGGTCAGGCTGGTCCCGAACTCCCGACCTCAGGTGATCTGCCTGCCTCGGCCTCCCAAAGTGCTGGGATTACAGACATGAGCCACTGTGCCTGGCCTGACCGTGTATTTTTAAACAGCCTGTCTTGAAGCTCACTAATTTCTTCTGCTGCTTGATCAATTCTACCATTAAAAGACTCTGATGCATTCTTCAGTGTGTTGACTGCATTTTTCAGCTCCAGGATTTCTACTTGATTCTTTTTAATTATTTCATTCTTCTTCAGTGTGTTGACTGCATTTTTCAGCTCCAGGATTTCTACTTGATTCTTTTTAATTATTTCATTCTTCTTCAGTGTGTTGACTGCATTTTTCAGCTCCAGGATTTCTACTTGATTCTTTTTAATTATTTCATTCTTCTTCAGTGTGTTGACTGCATTTTTCAGCTCCAGGATTTCTACTTGATTCTTTTTAATTATTTCATTCTTCTTCAGTGTGTTGACTGCATTTTTCAGCTCCAGGATTTCTACTTGATTCTTTTTAATTATTTCATTCTCTTTGTTAAATTTATCTAATAGAATTCTGAATTCCTTCTGTGTCTTATCTTGAATTTCTTTTGAGTTTCCTCAACACAGCTATTTTGAATTATCTGTCTGAATGGTCATGTACCTCTGTTTCCCCAGGATTAGTCCCTAGTGCCTTACTGAGTTCATTTGGTGAGGTCATATTTTCCAGGATGATCTTGATGCTTGTAGATGTTCATCAATGTCTGGACACTGAAGAGTTAGGTCTTTATTGTAGTCTTTGCAGTACAGGTGTGTTTGTGCCTGTCCTTCTTGGGAAGGCTTTCCAGATACTCAAAGGGACCTAGGTTCTAAGCCCCATAATGCTGTAGTTTTTGCAGACTCATAAAAGTATCATTTTGGTGATCTTGGATAAGATCTGAAATGTTTCTCTTGATTACCAGGCAGAGACTCTTGTTCTCTTACCTTACTTTCTCCTAAACAAATTGAGTCAGTGTCTCTCTCTCAATCTCTCACTCTCTTTCTCTCTGCTGAGCCACCTGGAACTTGGGGTATGGTGATGCAAGCAGCCCTCTGGCCATAGCCATTGAAACTGTGCTCTGTCAGACTTGAAGCCAGCACAGCACTGGGTCTTGACCAACACACACTGTAAACACTATCTGGCTACCACCTCTGTTGACTCAAGGCACTAGGGCTCAGTGATTAGGAGGTAGCAAAGCCAACCAGGTCTGTGTCCTTCCCCTTAGGGCGGGAAGTTCCCCTAGGTCCTGGGTGGGTCCAGAAATGCTGTTTGAGAAGCAGAGATTGGAGTGGAAAACCTTCTAAGTTTACCTGATGTTCTATTCTACTGCAGGTAAGCTGGCTCTCAAACCACAATACAAAGTCCTTCCTAGTCTTCTCCTTACTGTTTTTCTAATGCCTGATTATGGATCCTAGACTTGTTTTTGTACTTGAATTTTTACAATAGTAGCAGGCCTAGGACTGTGTTCTCTGCCTTGGTCTTTGACAGCTCTCTTCCAAGAGATTGATGTCCAGTCCCTGAATCCTAAACAGGTCCTTTAGGCCCTGTTCCACCTAAATTTACAGCTCCTGTGGGAATGTATAGCTTTGATGTTTTGCCTTACTTAGATTGCTTTATCCCACCTGCTACTGTCAATTGTGCAATGTGCAGACCAAATAGTACTGCTTCAAAGTGACTAATCATGCATACTGACAGCACTTAATAAGTAAAGAGAAAATTATGCCCCCCAAGAAAAATAAATATTAGCAATAAGAAATCTATATAATAAGTGTTCATATGTTATTTACACTGTGTTTCTATAACATTTAAAACTATCAGTAGTGGGCAGAATATAACAAGTCAAACTTTATTAGTGACTCAGTAAAAGGTTCTATGCTTCAGCAGAGAAAAGAGTTATAAAAATTCATCATGGAGCTATGTGGATTAGCAATACTATGAAAAAAATATTAGGCGTTTCAGCTGACAGTATGAGTCAGACTGTAACATGCCAGTTAAAGAAATTAATGTGACATTAGCTGATTTAATACAAGTATGATATTTAGCCTAGAAAGAGTGACAGGCCTCCACTCTTCAGTGCTAATTAGTATTGGGAATGATTTGGCTTCACAATTTCATAAAAGCAGGCTAACTGAATTGTGCTGAATTTCCTTTAGTAAGGCGGCGCAAGGTCTTATTCATCAAAGAGACTGGGGAAGACCTGGCCTTCTGACTTACGAAAGATCTTAGCAACAATCAGGGACCCAGAGGTAGACACAGTAGTTGCCCAAAAGTACCAATAATGTAGTTTTTCAAATCAGAAATTAGGTGACCTAGAGGCTTTTCTAGACTACTTTGATAGGGCATCTCACTGAACTTGCTTCCTAGCACAGCTCTATTCTTAGCCACCTGGGAAAACTAAAGCATCTTAATTGACACTACGGAGGATCACACATGGTGCACTTGGCTTGGTGCTGGGGCTGACACTTGAGGAGGGACAAAGACCAAATGGACTGTTTTCTGTGAACATAAGTGAGGAAAATGGTGAGTATTAAACCCCTGTCATGTGAGAAAAGATTAAATAAGAAAAGGTGCTGAGGAACGTGTATGACAAACACTTAAAAGGTAAAAGAGTGACTAGAATTGTTATCTATCTCTAAGGAAGTAGAAATAATGCAGATGGGGAGATGGTAACAGGGACAGATATTGCAGCTGATGATAAGATTTCTAATAATTAGAGCTTTGCAGTATAAAACTGGCTGCTTAGTAGCAGATTCTCTGTCCCTGGAGTCTTCAAGCCTAGGCTGATCTATACAAGGCATCTTCTTTTGTTTTGTTTTGTTTTGTTTTTGAGATGGAGTCTCACTCTGTCGCCCAGGCTGGAGTGCAGTGGCACAATCTCGGCTCACTGCAAGATCTACCTCCCGGGTTCACGCAATTCTCCTGCCTCAGCCTCCTGAGTAGCTGGGACCACAGGAGCCCGCGACCATGCATGGCTAATTTTTTGTATTTTTAGTAGAGACGGGGTTTCACCATGTTAGCCAGGATGGTCTCGATCTCCTGACCTTGTGATCCACCTGCCTTGGCCTCCCAAAGTGCTGGGAATATAGGCGTGAGCCAACGCACCCAGCCTATACAAGGCATCTTCTGAGTGTAGAAGACAGCAGTTTGAATTAGCTGAGTTTGAAGATGCTAAGTAAATGAGACAATCAGAATAGAAGTTTTGTATTAGTACTATGGTACAAGTTATCTGCATATATTCACTGCTTCCTGAATTTTTTCTGATAATGGGGAAAGTAACACTAATACAAGAGTGTGGGTTTATGGCTTTTTTAAAGTTAGCAATGACTCACAGTTCCAAATGACTCAAGGTAGGTAAAAGTTTTTGGAAGTGGTCTGACTACTCTGACATCTTCCCACAATATCAAGAAAAAGTATCCCCTGAAGATTTACAATGACATTCAAATAAGAAAAACTACAACATGAATATGAAATCAGAAGAAAAATAACTTCTTTTTAAAAAGAAGATACTTTAGGTGGGAGCAAAGAATGAATGACAGAAAGGCAACCATGGGGGAAGGAGCATCACGTAACAGTAGTAGGCAGAATAATGGCTCTGAAAGATGTCCATGCCTGAATCCCTGGAAACTAGGAATACATTATGTAACACACAGCAAAAGGAACTTTGCAGATGTAAGTCAAGGATCTTGCTATGAGGAGATCATACTGCATTATCCAGGTGACCCACTATACTCAGAAAGGACATTATAAGTAGAAGAGGGAGAAAGGAGAGCCAGTGTCAGTGATGCAACACGAGGTATTTGACTGGCTGTCACTGGTTTGGGAGCTTGAAGTTAGCCATGTGTATTAGTCTGTTTTCATGCTGCTGATAAAGACATACCCAAGACTGGGTAATTTATAAAGAAAAAGAAGTTTAATGGACTCATACTTCCATGTAGCTGGGGAGGCCTCACAATCATGGCAGAAGAGCAAGGGACGTCTTACATGGCAGCAGGCAAGAGAGAATGAGAGCCAAGCAAAAGGGGAAACCCCTTATAAAACCATCAGATCTCATGAGATTTATTCCCTACCATGAGAACAGTATGGGGGAACTGCCCCCATAATTCAATTATCTCCCACAGGATCCCTCCCACAACATGGGAATCATGGGAATTCTGGGAGCTACAGTTCAAGATGAGATCTGGGTGGGGACACAGCCAAATCATATCACCATGAATCAAGGACTGTGAGCAGCTCATAGAAGCTGGAAAAGGCAAGAAAACAGATTCTTCCCTAGAGCCTCCAGAAAGGAAAGCAGCCCTTTCTATATTTTCAACTGGTAGGTCCCATTCTGGACCTCCAGAACTGAAGAATAACACATTTGTGTTGTTTAAGCCACTAAATGTGTGGTAATTTGTTACAGCAGCATTAGGAAACAAATACAATAATATACCAGCAGAAGGCATCACACAGGGAGGCATGGGCTAAGAGAAGGACATAAAATTGGACACCAGTGGGATGACTCAATATTTTAAAGATGGTGATTCTTTCTCGGTTTTAAATGTAATGCAATACCATTGCAATACAGTTTCCCTCCAACTCCAACTTAGTTCTTGACAAGTAAGCCTAAAGTGCATTTGGAAAAATAAATGTGTGACAATAGCCAGGTATCAATTTGAAAAGAGAAAGGTAATGGAGGGAGTGGAGATCGACCTTTATCAGATATTTACATAAACTACAAATGGTTCTAGTACAATAATTGAAAGGCAAGATAACAGAAAAAATACTTTAAAAAAAAGGTTCTGATGCTTGCAGAAACTTATTACATTATAAAGGTGGTATTTCAAATCAGTAAGAAAACCATGGGTTATATAATAATTGTCAGTGAGGTAACCAACTAGTCATTTAGATAGAAATAATAAACTTGAATTACTACTGCATTCCTTATATCAAATTAATTCCTGATAAAGATTTAAACAATTAGCAAATATACTTGTTATAATAATCTTGAAATAAGAATAACTTTTGACCAGAAGCTATAACCAGACACATAACCGAGGTTGTAGAGAAAAAGACTGATAAATTTGAATATATACTACTATTAAATTTGTATAAAGAAACTAAAATATAAAGATCAAGAGACAAATAAAAAATTTGGGAAAACTCTTTGACAAATATAACAAAGGGTTAATCTCTTTAATATATAAAGAGAATAATAAATTGAGATGAAAGAGGCCATCAACCTAAGAGAAAAAAATGAACAAAGATTAGAGGCAGTTATAAAAATAACTAAAAATTTCTTATATGAAAAGATGCTCAACTTCATTTATAATTAAATATATGTAAATTAAAGCAACATGACACACCATTCTTGATCAAATTGCTGTAGATAATACACAGTGTTAGTGAGGATTTGAAAAAAATGGGCACTTTATATAAAAGTTAAAAGACTAACCATCTGTTAGTCAAAGTGTGAATTGATGTAAACCTCTTTCTGGCTAATTTGTCATTCGTTACAGGAGATCTTTAGAAAGCAGATCTTTAGACAGCATGGACTTTAGAACTTTTGCCATGTTAAAATTTTTCCCTCACCTGGGAACATGGGATTGATAAACTGCCATTATTATTTCTAAAACATGGTACTGTAAAGCACCATTTACATGCATTGCATAATTATTACTCTATCTAAAAAATGCTAAATGCTGGATACTCTGTATGTTTCTATTAAATAATAAAATGGAAGTGTGGGTGGAGGGAAGCCTGCCTCTTGGTGTCATGCATGAGAAAAACTAATCAGATTTCGCCAATATCAATTGTCTGAGCTGTGAATGGGTGTTGGGATAGCATCCCTCTTTAGAAGTTACTGATGAAACCCCATGAAGCTTGATTCTTAGATAACCCTTGCTTGGTCAGCCACTTCAAAATTGGAGGTACCAATTTAACATTTGAAAACAAAAAATCTCAACAACAAAGTTCTGAGAAACCAGTGTGGGTACTATCTAAGAATGTTACTTTGGGTATGTTATGGGTTAAACTATATCCTCCCAAAATTTATGTGTCAAAGTCCTAACC
This sequence comes from Pongo abelii, assembly GCF_028885655.2. Taxonomy (NCBI): domain Eukaryota; kingdom Metazoa; phylum Chordata; class Mammalia; order Primates; family Hominidae; genus Pongo; species Pongo abelii. The sequence goes on from NC_071995.2 coordinate 98,087,162, forward strand.
CCAGTACATAAGAATGTGACATTATTTAGAAATAGGGTCACTGCAGATGCAATTAGTTAAATTGAGATGAGGTTATTAGTGTGGACCCCAATCCAATGACAAGTGTCGTTATAAAAAGAAGAAATCTGGAGACAGACTTGTACACAGGTACAAACATCATATGAAGATTGGAGTTATGCTGCCACAAGCCAAGAAATGCTAAACACTGTCAGAAAACCAACAGGAATGGAACAAATTCTCTCTCACAGACCTCAGAAGGAACCAGTCCTGCTGACACCTTAATTTTGAACTTCTAGCCTTTACAACTGTGAGACAATAAATCTCTGTTAAGGTATGCAGTTTGTAGTACTTTCTTATGGAAACCCTAGCAAGCCAATATAGAGTTAAAAAAACAGTAAAAGGTGCTGGTTGAAAAACTTTTGATTAATCTCTTAGCACTTTAACATCTTTACTCCTTGGGAAAAAATAACAATTAGGGACTGTCAAAAAAGGGGATTATCTTTCTTCTTGATAAAATTCCCAAAAGTGTAATAGATATCAAAATTTTAAAATCACGTACCCTTTAATAAATAAGTGTTGTTGCTGTAAACAGGCAATACAGTATAATATAGATGTCTACAGACTTTAGACTGCACAAAGTCCACCTGGATCACTTGTTAGTAATCCGGATTTGTGGCTCTCCCCCAAATTCTTACTAAATCGGAATCTCTGGTGGTAGCCATGGAGAGTTATATTTTACAATTATCCCAGGTCATGTTGATGCAAATTGTTGGTGAAATATACTTGTAAAACACAGGAATAGTAGTTAAAGAGTATGAGCCCTTTAACTGGAGTCAGAATCCCAACTCTGCCTTTTTTTAACAAAGTTGCCTTGACAAAGTCTTACAGTCTCCTCATCTGCAAAATTAGAATAGTAATAGTATCTGGGTCAAGGTTTTGTTGGTAGTTGTGAATGAAATAATAAAATCAATAAATAACTTTGATTAAAATGTATCAAACCACCAATGATATTCTTAACATAATGAGAAAAAACTATTTTAAAATTCATATGGGACCAAAAAAAAATGGCCCAAATAAGCCAAGGCAATTCTAAGCAAAAAGAACAAAGTTGGAAGCATCACATTAACTGACTTCAAACTATATACTACAAGGCTGCAGTAACCAAAACAGCATGGTACTAGTGCTAAAGCAGACACATAGACAAGCAGAACAGAGTAGAGAGCTCAGAAATAAGGCCACATGTCTACAACCATTTGATCTTCGACAAACCTGACAAAAACAAGCAACAGGAAAAGTACTCCCTATTCAGTAAATGGTGCTGGGATAACTGGCTAGCCATCCAGAAAATTGAAACTGGACCCCTTCCTTAAACCATATACAAAAAATCAACTCAAGACAGGTTAAAGACTTAAATATAAAACCTAAATCTATAAAAACACTGGAAGAAAACCTAGGAAATACCACTCTGGACATAGAACTTGGCAAAGTTTTCATGATGAAGATGCCAAAAACAATTGCAATGAAATAAAAAATTGACAAACGGGACTTAATTAAACTGAAGAGCTTCTGCACTGCAAAAAAAAAAAAAAAAAAAAAAAAAAACCATCAACACAGTAAACAGACAATCTACAGAATGGGAGAAAATATTTGCAAAGTATGCATCTGACAAAGGTCTAACCCCAAATCTATAAAAAACTTTTTAAAAATTACAAGCAAAAAAAAAAAACCCATTAAAAAGGAGGAAAATAACACGAATAAAATGATTCATTTCAAAATAAGACGATTCATTTCATAAAGCGCTTAGTCTAGTGTCTAAGAGCCTAAGTGATCAACCAATGTAGCCATTATTACTACTCAGTAATTTTTAAAATGAGATAAATGTGCAAGTACTGATATGTTAAGCTAAAACAATAAACAAAGGGAAGAATAATATGTGATGTATGTTCATATCTGTGTGAAAAAAGTATGCACTCAAATTATATATTCCTGGAATATTTCTAGAAGATATTGTTAGAAACACTTGGTGTTTAACACTGGGAAATGAGATCATATTCTCTTTTGCTTTGCTTGATTTAAAAAATTATATGTACATGTGATTTTCAGCGAAAAAATATAGTTTGTGAATCTACCACCTGAGGAAAGAGATGATACCATTTCAAATACAAATGAGCTTTGATTTTTATTTCTGGCACTACTGTGTAGAAATCTGCATACCCCAGGTGAAATTGGAAATGGTGAAATCCCAAGAATAATCTTTGTAATGAATCATACAAATGCAACTGAAAACATGCCAAATGTCAGGCAAAACTAAATAGGAACCACCTTTGTACAAATCCTCAAAAAAAGACCTAGATGATCTAGATCAGAAGTCAACAAGAAGTCAAAAGAAGTGGAATGGAGTTCACCAATAAGAAGATGACAAACAGGAAAATGTTCACCTAGATTCGAACCCTTGAAAGCATTTATCTTTCTCTTGTTCTAACATGCTTACTGTTTCTGTAAAGAAGCCATCAACAAGTTAGGCGTGGTAGCTCACACCTGTAATCCCAGCACTTTGGGAGGCTGAGATGGGCCGATCAGCTGAGGTCTGGAGTTCAAGACCAGCCTGGCCAACATGGTGAAATGCCATCTCTACTAAAAATACAAAAATGAGCAGGGCATGGTGGCATGTGCCTGTAATACCAGCTACTTGGGAGGCTGAGGGAGGAGAATTGCTTGAACCTGGGAGGCAGAGGTTGCAGTGAGCAAAGATTGCGCCACTGCACACTAGCCTAGTGACAGAGCAAGACTCTGTTTCCAGGAAAAAAAAAAAAAAAGAAGAAGCAGTCATCAACTTCTGTAAACTTTTCACTTCCTAATTACCCCTAAATCCTCACTATTTTTCCATGTCCATAATCACTAAGCTAGTTCAAGCTTCATCAGCTCATACCTATGTTACATATTTAAATAATCTCCAAACTCCCATCTAATTTAGCTCCATTTTAACCACGAGTTCCCATCATTCTGAAGACTAAAACATTTTTCTCAAAGTAAAAATTTTTACAGATTCTCTAAGTGATAATATTAGAATTAATTCAGGAATGTAGAGAGTATAATAAATGACTTTCTTATTTACTCTCCAAATTTTAGATAAGAGTCCAGGGTTCAAGAAACCAGCCAGAGATTTTAAACATTCAGGCTTTGCAGGCCACACGGTGTCTGTTGCAACTACTCAATATTGCTGTTGTAGCACAGAAGCAGCCATGTACAATATGTAAATAGAAAAGCTTGTCCAGATTTGGCCTGCAGTAAGTCAGAACTGTCCTAGTGACCGCAGATTGCCAGACTGTGGCAAAGGGGTCATGCAAAAGAGTTTAAAATGTCAGTAAGGCTAGTGATGAAGCACACACTGGTTTAGGCCCTTGGCAACGTAGGCTTCCCACTCCTATACCCTAGAACTACATAGACTGGCATCAGGTCTCCCAAGTGAGTTCTTTATTGCTAGGCTTACCTTACATACTTTCTGCAGGTGAGAAGATCACAAAGAGAGTAAGTGACACATGCTCAGTTTCTGCTCCCAAGTTTAGGAGTCAGTTAACTTCCCTGAGAAAAGAGCAGGAACACAGAGAAGCCCAGTCACACTTATCCATAACTCTCCACGTGAAAATACAAAGTCAAGGGAAAGAATCTCACTTTCCTTGCCCAACTGCAACAGCTAAGTTGTACCACTGTATTAAAAAAATCAGCAAAAAGCAAAAATGATTTTCCATTTTTATTAATCACAACAAAACTTATGCAAATTTTAAAATAATAAATATGGACATGGATATGTAAAACCTACCATTTATTTAATCTACAGACAGAGGTAAGTACCTGTATGGATTTTCAAGCCCTTTTCAGCAACCCCACAGTGGCCCACTTGAGATCCACAGCTTCATACCATTTCTAAAAGGTAGGGACTATTATAACCCTCACAGTATAGTACTGCCAGAGGACAATCATGATCATCCAATAAATATTTGTTGAATAAAAATATGAATTTTATACTAATTTATTCTTTAAAGCTTTCAAAGACTTTCCAAGGATACCTTTTAATACAAACCCTCTCCTCCCATATGCCTGATAAACTCAGTAGCCTCCATCCTAAATGACATATTCCTGCGTCTGTCTTCTTGCTTATGTTCTCCTTATTCCCTCTGAGTAGCAGGGGCCTCCCAGGCCTATAGAAATTCTCCCTTTCCTTCATAGGCAATCATAAATTCTACTTAGTCCAGTAAGAATTTTGTGGCTACTCTTGACTACATAGCTTGCTTTCTTCTTTGAACCTAAAAACAACAGTAATATTCTGTTTGATATTAAATCAGTATCTCACCACACATTAGCTTTTCAGGACTGCATTTATAATCAATATTTTTATTGTTAGCTACTTTTGTTGTTGTTGTAGTATACTTTTGTATTTTTTATTTCAATAGCTTTAGGAATACAAGTGTTTTTTGGTGACATGGATAAATTATAGGAACCTCCCAACCCCCCCCTTCTGAGTCTCCAGTGTCAACTATACCACACAGTACGCCTTTGTGTACCTATAACTTAGCTTCCAATTATAAGTAGGAATATGTGGTATTTGGTTTTCTATTTCCAAGTTACTTCACTTAGGATAATGGCTTCCAGTTCCATACAAGGTGCTGCAAAAGACATAATTTCATTCTTTCTTACGGCTGAGTAGTATTCCTTGGTATATATACCACATTTTCTTTATCCAGTCATCAGTTGATGGGCACTGAGATTGATTCCATATCTTTGCAATTGTGAATTGTGTTGCAATTAACATATGAGTACAATTGTCTTTCTAATAACTTCTTTTTCTTTAAGGAAATACCCAGTAGTTGGATTGCTCAATAGATGGTAGATGTGCTTTTAGTTCTCTGAAAAATTGCCACACGGTTTTCCATAAAGGTTTTACTAATTCACATTCCCACCAACAGTTTATAAGCATTCTCTTTTCTCCGCATCTGAACCAACATCTATTGCTTTTTGACTCTGAAAATGGCCATTCTGACTAGGGTGATGTTGTAGCTCACTGTGGTTTTAATTTGCATTTCTCTGATGATTAGTGATATTGAGCATGTGTTTGTTGGCCATTTGTATGTCTTCTTTTGAAAAATATCTGTTCATATTGCTTGTCTAGTTTGTAACGGGTTTGTTTTTTTTTTTTTTTCTCGCTGATTTGTTTGAGTTCCTTATAGATTCTGCATATTAGTGTTTTGTCAGATGTATAGTTTGTGGATATCTTCTCCCATTCTGTAGGTTGTCTGTTTACTTTGTGGATTATTTCTTTTGCTGTGCAGAAGCTTTTTCATTTAATTCAATCACATTTATTTTTGTTTTGTTGGATTTGCTTTTGGGGTCTGTGCCCTAAATTATCTGCCGAAGCCAATATCCAGAAGAGTTTTTCCCATGTTTTCTTCTAGAATTTTTATGGTTTCAGGTCTTACATTTAAGGTTTTTTGTTGTTGTTGTTGTTTGTTTGTTTGTTTTTGAGACGGAGTCTCGCTCTGTCGCCAGGCTGGAGTGCAGTGGCCCGATCTCGGCTGCCTGCAAGCTCCGCCTCCCAGGTTCACGCCATTCTCCTGCCACAGCCTCCCGAATAGCTGGGACTACAGGCGCCTGCCACTCCGCCTGGCTAATTTTTTTCATTTTTAGTAGAGACAGGGTTTCATCGTGTTAGCCAGGATGGTCTCAATCTCCTGACCTTGTGAGCCACCCACCTCGGCCTCCCAAAGTGCTGGGATTACAGGCGTGAGCCACTGTGCCTGGCCACATTTAAGTTTTTAATTAATCTTGAGTTAATTTTTATACGTGGTGAGAGATAGGAAGCCAGTTTTCATTCTTCTATACGTGGCTACTCCGTTTTCTCAGCACAATTTATTAAATAGGGTGTCCTTTCCCCAGTGTATGTTTTTGTCTGCTTAGTCAAAGATCAGTTGGTTGTAGGTATTTTACTTTGTTTCTGGGTTCTCAATTCTGTTACATTTGTCTATGTGCCTATTTTATACCAGTACCATGCTATTTTGGTTACTATCATAGCCCTGTAGTATAACATGAAGTCAGGTAATGTGATGCATCCAGATTTGTTCTTTTTCCTTAGGATTGCTTTTGCTATTTAGGCTTTTTGGTTGGTTCCTTGTGAATTTTTGGATTGTTTCTTCTAATTCTGTGAGGAATGACAATGGTATTTTGATAGGAATTGTATTGAATCTGTAGATTGCTTTGAGCAATATGGTCATTTTCACAGTATTGATCCTTCCAATCCATAAGAATAGGATGTTTTTCCATTTGTTTGTGTCATCTATGACTTCTTTCATTGGTGTTTTGTAGTTCTCCTTGGAGAGACCTTTCACATCCTTGGTTAAGTGTATTAGGTATTTTATTAATATTATATTATTTTGCAGCTATTGTAAATGGGATTGAGTTCTTGATTTCATTTTCAGCTTGGTCATTGTTGGTGTATAGCAGTGCTACTGATTAGTGTTTATGTTGATTTTGTAACCTAAGACTTTAGTGAATTCATCTATCAGATCTAGGAGTCTTTTGGAGGAGTCTTTGGGGTTTTCAAGGTATAAGATCATATCATCAGCAAAAGAAGACAGTTTGGCTTCCTCTTTTCCAATTTGGATGTTCTTTCTTTCTCTTGTCTGATTGCTCTGGCTAAGACTTCCAGTACCGTGCTGAATAGAAGTGATGAAAGTGGGCATCCCTGTCTTGTTCCAGCCTTCAGGGAGAATGCTTTCAACTTTTCCCCATTCAGTATGATGTTGGCTGTGGGTTTATCATATATGGCTCTTATCATTTTGAGGTATTTTAGCTACTTTTTAAATTCTACCCTCCCACTGAGCTGATGCTCCATTTGGCGTTTCATTTGTGTGTGTGTGTGTGTGTGTGTGTGTGTGTGTGTGTGTGTGTGTGTGCGCGCTTCTATTTTATGCTTCACAAAAATCCACACAATTCTTACACAGAGTAGACTTTCAAAAAATTGAATTATTTATGTTAAATGACTGAATTAATTAACAAAACAATGGATAAATAACACAAATGACCAATATTAATAAAAATTAAGTCTTAAAAATATGGAGAAAAACTTGAATGGCCTCCCAAAACCTTCCAATCCCTGTGCTATTTTAACAGAAACATTAATTATTTTTTAAAAACCCTCTTTGTAGTCATTTACTTCACAGAGAGAAGAAATACAGTAACATAAAGGTAAATAATATAAATCTGTGACTTGAATCCTTGAACAATCTGGAAGAACAAAAATATTGACAAATAATATCATTGTTTAAAATACTGAAGAAGAATATATTACAATGACAATAGGAAAATATGTTTTGGTATCTCCAGTCTCAGTCTTGTTAGAAGTATGTTCAGAAGTGAACAACTGAAGGAGAAGTGAAGTGCTCATAGGGGAAGGATAAGTCCAGAAATCTGAATTTGGCCCCACATAACAATTAATATTTCTCAATTATACGAATTACAGTCACCACTTCAGTGATAACCATGTCATTTGTCATTTATTGTTTTCACTCACCAAGGGATAAAGAAAAATAAAAGATGAAAGTTACTTGAAAAACAATGATGAATCCATATGCTGAGAGAAAAGCATTGTGCTCTAAATGACAACCAACACCTGAACCCAGGACTCACTTATTTGGTTAATTAATATACATTCAAGGCTGTGAAATTGTCATTTCTACACATAATAATTAAAAATCATTAATGGAAACACCTAAAATAACTACATTTGCTTTCTCAGAGAATTACACATTAGAAAAGTAAGTTAATGTGATAAACATTTTACAATATATTTAGACTTTTAGGAAACATTTTTTTTTCTTTTTTCTTTTTTCTTTTTTTTTTTTTGAGATGGAGTCTCGCTCTGTCACCCAGGCTGGAGTGCAGTGGCACACTTTCAGCTCACTACAGGCTCCACTTCCAGGGTTCATGCCATTCTCCTGCCTCAGCCTCCTGAGCAGCTGGGACTACAGGCACCCGCCACCACGCCCAGCTAATTTTTTGTATTTTTAGTAGAGACGGGGTTTCACCATGTTAGCCAGGACGGTCTCGATCTCCTGACCTTGTGATCCGCCCGCCTCAGCCTCCCAAAGTGCTGGGATTACAGGCGTGAGCCACCACGCCCGGCCTTTTTTTTTAAATTAATGTGATTTAGGAGGCCACTTGAAGATATTCAGCTTTTGATGGCATAAAATTCTGGCTTTAATAACCAATCACTAGTTATTTAATATGATTGTGTACCTGCAAAAAAGCTTAAGAAACTTTTAGCTAAATGAAGGAATTCTTTAAGAAGACAAAATAAGAATTTGTCACATATCTGCTTTTCCACTATTCTTGTTACCATTACTCTACCAGCATCCCTGCAAAGTAGATCAGCAATATTTGTGTGTTTTGAAACTCCTCTGGTTTCCTGGCTTCTAAGATCCAGTCCATCACCAAGTCCCACGATTGGTCCACTCTTGTTGTCCCACGTCCATGTTAAACTAGGTTTCAGCATCACACATGCAGATTAATGCCACTGTCTCTGAACTCATCTCCCTTCTTGTACAGCTTCATTTCATCCTATATACCACCATTAGAAGAATCTTTGAACACAATTATCCTCACATTATTCCTAGCCCAAAAACTCCAATACCTTCTAAATAAATTTTATTCAAATCAAAACTCTCTAGCATAGTGCTGTACATGCCAACATGCCAACATGCCAACATGCCAATCTCACCTTATTTCATTTTCCATTCAACTCTATGCCAAGGCTCTACTTTGAGCTCATCTGCTTGTTAGATCAGCTTAACACTGAATTTGAACATGCCTTACCTCACAATTCTACTTCTTCAAGTTCTTCGCCTATTTTAAAAGCCAGTGAAGAAGCACTTATAGAGGTAGAATAAGAATCTCCAGAACTCCACTCCTTCATAAAAGGCACAGGAACACTCAAAAAGTTGTCAAAATAAACTTTAGCACTTAACCAAAGGTTTGCAATAATCCGTCAAGGATTTATTCAAGAAAATCATCAGAATTTTTGTGAAAACAGTTAACATTGTGTATTTAAATTTGCTCTAATCCCATTACCATCTCCCTAGCTCCACAACAGTCTCACAATCACTCTTAAAACCAACATATACTAGAGGGCGTTAAATGGGTTTGGAGCTCTACAAACAGCCTTGTACTCACAGAGAATTCATATTTGATGTATGCAGCAGTTCCCTGGAAAAGCTCCATTTATAGGACATGTCTTTATTTGACCTGATACAGAACTCACTCAGTGGGAAAGGCTCTGTTCTTAAGATGTTAGTCAAAATCAATCCTGACCCATAGAATGTACATCAAGAATGAACCCTAATGCAAACTATGAACTGAGGGTGATGATGATGTGTCAGTGTAGGTTCATCAATTGTAACAAATGTAGCACTCTGGTGGGGATGTTGATAATGGGGGAAGCTACACATATGTATGGGGGCAAGGGAGATACGGGAAATCTCTGTACTTTCCTCTCAATTTTGCTATGAACCTAAAACTGCTCTAAAAAATTAAAGTCTTTATTATAAACAAAACTATGTATTTTTCTACAATCAGATTTCTTCACAGCTATATGTTCTTAGCTCCTTTCATACTTTTATGTGTTTGTGTACCTTTTGTGTTCCAGTGGTTGGGAATATTTTTGTGAAAATAAAAAATATTTTCATAAAGAAAAAAAGCTAGAAAAGTTGTTGCTATTAGACCTACTCTATAAGAAATATGAAATTTTTATTTTAATTTAAATTTTGTGTGGGTACACAGTAGGTGTATGTATTTATAGGGTACATGGGATGTTCTGATACAGGCATGCAATGTGAAATAAGCACATTATGAAGAACAGGGTATCTAACCCCTCAAGCACTTACCCATTGAGTTTCAAACACTCCAATCACACTCTTCATTTTTAAATGTAGAGTTCAGTTATAATTTACTATAGTCACCCTGTTGTGCTATCACATAGGTCTTACTCATTTTTTCTAAGTATTTTTGTACCCATTAACCCTCCCTACCTTAACCACAAACCCCACACTACCATTCCTAGCCTCTGGTAACCATCCTCCAACTCTCTATCTCCATGAGTTTAATTGTTTTGCTTTTTAGATCCCTCAAATAAACAAAAACATGCGATGTTTGTCTTTCTGTGCCTGGCCAATTTCACTTAACATAATGATCTCCAGTTCCACCATGTTGTTGCAAATGACTTGTCTAGATCTCATTATTTTTATGGTTCGATAGCAATCCATTGCGTATATGTACCACATTTTCTTTATCCATTCATCTGTTGATGGACACTTTGGTTGCTTCCAAATCTTAGCTATTGTAAACAGTGCTACAATAAACATAGGAGTGCAGATATCTCTTCAATATACTGATTTCCTTTTCTTTGGGTATGTATCCAGCAGTGGGATCGCTGGACCATATGGTAGTTCTATTTTTAGTTTTTTGAGGAACCTCCATATTATCCTCCATAATGGTTGTACTAATTTACATTCCCACTAACCGTGTATAAGGTTTTCCTTTTTCTCTACATCCTCACCAGCATTTGTTATTGCCTGTCTTCTGAATTAAGCCATTTTAACTGGGTAAGATGATAGCTCATTGCAGTTTTCATTTGTATTTCTCCAATGATCAATGATGTTGAACACCTTTTCATATGCCTGTTTTCCAGTTGTATATGTCTTCTTGTGAGAAATGTATATTCAAATCTTTTGCTCATTTTTTGGCGAAGTTATTTTCCTATAGAGTTGTTTGCACTGTCTATATATTCTGGTTATTAATCCCTTGTCAAATGAGTAGTTTGCAAATATTTTCTTCCATTCTGTGGGTTGTCCTTTCACTTTATTGATTGTATCCTCTGCTGTGCAGAAGCTTTTTAACTTGATGTAATCGCATTTTTCCATTTTTGCTTTGGTTGTCTGTGCTTATGGTATATTGCTCAAGAAATTTTTGCCCAGACCAATGTCCTGGAGAATTTCCCCAAAGTTTTATTATAGTAGTTTCATGGTTTGAGGGATTAGATTTAAGTCTTAATTCATTTTGATCTGATTTTTGTAATTAATGACAAACGGGGTCTTGTTTCATTATTCTGCATATAGATATCCAGTTTTCCCAGTACCATTTATTGAAGAGACTGTCTTTTCCCCAGTGTATGTTCTTGGCACTTTTGTCAAAAATGAGTTCACTCTAGGTATGTTTATTTGTTTCTGTGTTCTCTATTCTGTTTCATTGGTCTATGTATATATTTTTGTGACAGTGTCATATTGTTTTGGTTATTGTAGCTTTGTAGTATAATTTGAAGTCAGGTAATGTGATTCCTCCAGTTTTGTTCTTTTTGCTTAGGATAGCTTTGGCTATTCTGGTTTTTTTGTGGTTCCATATACATTTTAGGATTATCTTTTCCTATTTCTGTGAAGAATGTTATTGGTATTTTGATAGGGATTTCATTGAATCTGTACATTTCTTTGGGTAGTACAAACATTTTAATAATACTGAGTCTTCCAATCCACGAACACGGAATGTCTTTGCATTTTTCTGTGTCCTCTTCAATTTCTGTATCAATGGTTTATAGTTTTCATCATAGAGATCATTCACTTCTTTTGTTAATTCATTTGTTTTTAATCTTATGTGTGCCTACTGTAAATGAGATATTTTTATTTCTTTGTCACATTGTTCACTATTGGCACATAGAAATGCTACTGATTTTTGTATGTTAATTTTGTATCCTGCTACTTTACCAAATTTATTAGTTCTAATAGTTTTCTTGTGGAGCCTTTAGGCTTTTCTAAAATCATATCATCTGCAAACAAGGATAATTTGACTTACACCTTTCCAATATGGATGCCCTTTATATCTTTCTGTTGTCTGATTGCTCTTGCTAGGACTTCCAGTACAATGTTGAATAACAGTGGTGACAGTGGGCATCCTTGTCATGTTCCAGATTTTAGAGAAAAGGCTTTCAGTTTTTCTCCATTCAATGTGCTACTAGCTATAGGTCTTTCATATATGGCTTTAATTATGTTGAGGTGTGTTCCTTCTATTCTCAGTTTTTGAGAGTATTTTATCACAAAGAGATGTTGAATTTTATCAAATGCTTTTTCAGCATCAATTGAAATGGTCACATGGTTTTTATCCTTCATTCTGTTGATATGATATATCACATTGATTTGTGTACATTGACTCATCCTTGCATCCCAGGGATAAATTTCACTTGATCATGATGAATGACAGAAATACTAAATTATTAAAGGAAGGCTTTCTGGCTGAAAAGAAAAGACAGTAAACAGTAACACAAATTCACACTAAAAAACATAAAAAGTGTGGGTAAAGGTAACTAATGGGTAAATATAAGATAGTATAAGTGTATTTTTATTTATACTCTTTTCACCGCCCTTATGCTTTAAAAAATCAACTGCATAAAGCAACAATTACAAATCTCTGTTGATGTGCTTATATGAAGATGTAATTTGTATAAAAGCAGCAATACAAATAAGGGAGGAGGAAATATTGGGGCAAAGTTTTTTTGTATATTATTGAAACAAACTGTGTTGACATTAATTCACAACAGATTATTTTAAGTTAAAAAATCAATTATAACCTCTAGAATACCAACTAAAAAATACCTTTTAAAAATATGTATGAAAAACATACAGGAAATTAAAAGAATAAACTAGAAAATATCTATTTAATACAAAGGAAGGCAGTAATGGAGGTCTAGAGGGACAATAATGATATAAGAAATATTAGAAACAAATAGCAAGATGGCAGGTATAAATACCCCCTTATCAGCAATTACATTAAATGTAAGTAGATTCAACACTCCAAACAAAAGAAAGAGATGAGCAGAATGGACTCTTTTGTTTTTGTTTGTTTTTGGTTTTGCTTTTTTGTTTTCTTATAGACAGGGCCTTGCTATGTTGCCCAGGCTGGTTTCAAATTCCTGGCCTCAAGGGATCCTTCTGCCTCACTCTGCCTGCCACAAAATGCTGAGATTACAGACAAGCCACTGAGCCAAGCGAGATAAATTTTGTTCAAAAAATAATCCACATGTTGTCCATAAAAGATACACTTAATATTCAAAGACATTAATAGGTTGAAAGTAAAAATATGAAAAAAAGATACATCATGCAAATAACAACAAAAAGATAACTTCAGTGACTATACTAATATTGAACAAATAGACTTTGAGACAAAACTTGTCACTAGAGACAAAAAAAAGACATTTTATAAAGATAAAACAGTCAGTCAGGAAGACACAACAAGCATAAACATATATACACCTAAAAATAGGGCCTCCAAAACATGAAACAAAAAGTAACAGAATTGAAGGAAGAAATAGACAATTAAAAAATAATAGTTGGAGATTTCAATATCACACTTTCAATAATGAATAGAACAATTAGGCAGAACATCAACCAGCAAACGGAAGACTTAAATAATACCATAAGCCAAGTAGACCTAACAGACATCTATAGGTTACTCTACCAAACAACAGCAGAATGTGCGTTCTTCTTAAGTACACGTGAAACATCACGCAGAATAGACCATACAATATGAGACTTGCCATAAACAAGTCTCAATACATTTTAAAAGTTTTATGTCATATAAGGTATGTTCTCTGACCATAATAGAAAAAAATTAGAAAACAATAAAAATGAAAATTGAGAAATTCATGAATATGTGGAAATAATCAACATGCTCCTTAATTAGCAATGTGCCAAAGAAGAATTTTGAAGGGATATTAAAAATAATTTCAAAAGAATGAAAACAAAAACACAACATACCAAAGCTTATGGAATGCCGCAGTGCTTAGAGAGAAATTCATAGCTGTAAGCCTATTTTTAAAAAGACATAAATCAATTACAACCTTTAGCATTAAGAAACTAGAAAGAAATATAAATTGAAAGCAAGCAGAAAAGAGGAAATAATAAGAGCAAAAATAAATGCAAATAAAGAATAGAAAAACAATAAAGAAATTCAAAGAAATGTGAGTTGGTTCTTTGAAAAAAAATAATACAATTGACAAAATTTCAGGTAGATTGAACAAAAAAAAAGAGAGAGAAGACTCAAATTACTAAAATCAGGAATGAAAGAGGAGCTATCACTACCAACTTTACAGAAATACAAAAGTTTATAAGGAATACTATGAATAACCCCATGCCAACAAAACAGATAGGCTAGCTGAAATAAACAAAATCCTACCAAAACTGACTCAAGAAGAAATAAAAATATCTGCATAGACCTATAACAAGTAAGAGATTGAATTTGTAATTTCAAAACTTTCTGTATATTACGGCCAGGCTCAGATGGCTTCAAATGTGAATTAAACCAAACATTTAAAGAAGACAATAACAATCCCTCATAAATGCTTCTTTAAAAAAAAAAAAAAACAAAGAAAAACACAAAAAAGGAAACAGTTTCAAATTCATTTTAGGAATCTTGTATTACACTAATATCAAAATCACATAAACACATCACAAGAAAAGTAGACATCAACATCCCTTATAAATGTAGACACAACAACCTTCAACAAAATGCTGGCAAACTAAATGCAATAACATACAAAAGAATTATATATCATGACCAAGTGCCTCAGGAATACTAGGCTGGTTCAACATATGAAAAATCAACCAATATGATACACTATATTAATAGAATGAAGGACAAAATCCACATAATCATCTCAACAGACACAGAGAGTGCATTTGACAAAATGTAACATGCTTCTGGTCAGGCATGGTGTCTCACATCTGTAACCCCAGCACTTTGGGAGGTAAGTGAATCACCTGAGGTCAGGAGCTCGAGACCAGCCTGGCCAACATGGTGAAACCCCATCTCTACTAAAAATACAAAAATTAGCCGGGTGTGGTGGCAGACGCCTGTAATCACAGCTACTTGGGAGGCTGAGGCAGAAGAATCACTTGAACCTGCGGAGCAGAGGTTGCAGTGTGGTGAGATCATGCCTGGCAACAGAGCGAGACTCCGTCTAAAAAAAAAAAAAGTAACATGCTTCCATGATAAAAGCACTCAACAAACTAGAAAGAATGAGAATTCTCTAAACCTGATAAAGGCGTCTACGAAAAACCTACAGCTAAGATTCTATTTAATGGTGAAAAACTGAATATTTCCCCCTAAGATCAGAAACAAGAAATGGATGTCACTCACTATTTCCATTCCACATTGTACTGAAGGTTCTAGTCAGGGCAATAGATAGGAAAAACAAACAGCATCCAGATTGGAAAGAAAGAAGTAAAACTATCTTAATTTGTAGATGACATGATCTTACATACGTAGAAAAATCCTAAAGAAGCCACAAACATTATTTGAAATAATGGACAAGTTCAGCAACTTTGCAGATACAAGGTCAATACTAAAAAAAACAATTGTATTTCTATATGGTAGTAATGGGAAATGCAAAATTAAATTTAAATGAAATTTCATTTACAATAGAATAAAAAAGATAAATTACTTAGAAATGAACTTCACAAAAAAATCTAAGATTTGTACACTAAAAATTTAAAAACATAGTTGAAATAAATTAAAGAAGGCATAAATAAATGGTAAGACATTGCATGGTCATGGTTTAGAAGACATAATATTTTTTAAATGGCAATAATCTCCACCAAATTGATCAACAGGTTCATCAAAATCCCTATAAAAAATCTGTGGTGCTTTTTTTCACAGAAATTGAAAAGCTGGTTCTAACATTTATTTATATGGAAATACAAGGAACTCAGAATAGCCAAAAAATTCTGAAAACTTTGAACAAAGTGGAAGGAGTCACTCTTCCCAATTTCAAAGACTACTAAAAAGCTACAATAATAAAGACAATGTGGTACAGCATAAGAATAATCATATAGATCAATAGAAAAAATAGTTTTTTCAACAAATGGTGCTGGGATAACTGGATATCTATCCACATGCAAAAGAATGAAGTTGAATACCTACCTCATATAATGTACAAAAATGAACTCAAAATGAATCAAACGCCTAAATGAAAGAGTAAACTCTACAAAACTTGGGGAAGAAGTATAGACAAATCTTCATGACCTTGGATAGGGTAATGGTTTCTTAGATATAACACCAAAATAACAAGTAACAAAAGAAATAAATAAACTGAATTTTGTCAAAATTTAAAACTTTTATGCTTCAAAGGACATCAAGAAAGTAAAAAGACATTCACAGACTAGGAAAATGTATTTAAAAATCATATATTTGATATGGGACTTGTATTCAGACCATATGAAGAACTCATAATTAACATTAAAAAGACAAATTATCCAATTTAAAAATGGGCAAAGGAATAAGTATTTCTCTAAAGAAGATCTACAAATGGCCAATAAGCACATAAAAATACTAAACATCATTAGTCATTAGAGAAATGCAAATCAAAACCACAATGAGAAACCACTTCTCACCACTAAGGTGATTAAAATAAAAAAGACTAACAATAGCAAAAGTTGGCAAGGATATGGAAAAATTGGAACCTTCATACATTGCTGGTGGTATTGTAAAATAGTGTAACCACTTTGGAAAATAGTTCGACAGTTCCTTAAACTGTTAAATATAGAGTTACCATATGACTCCAATATTCTACCTCTAGTTATATATAACAAAGAAATTTGAAAACAAATGTTCATACAAAAACTTGCACATGAATGCTCATAGCAGCATCACTCATAATAGTCAAAAAGGGTAAACAACCCAAATGCCTAGCAATTGATGAATGGAGAAACACAGAATTGAATATTATTTTGTAGTAAAAAGGAATGAAGTACTGATATATTTTACTATACGGATAAACTTTGAAAACATTATGCTGTGATACATTCTACAACATATATAAACTTTAAAAACATTATGCTAAGTGAAAAAAAACGACAGAAAAGGCCACATATTATAAGATTTCATTTATATGGCATGTGCAGAATAGACAAATTGATAAAGGTGTATGACAACTTAGTGGTAGAAAAAAGGAAGGCCAATATGGGACACCAAAGCTAATAAGACATGAGTACGATTAAATTATCAGTCTAGTAACACATGAGGAATGCCTGTGGCAACAGCAAGACCAAGATAAATGACATAAGAAGACAAATAAAATTGCAACTTCACTTGGAATAAGATTTGGTAGTTGAATATGAAGATGCTCCCACTATGTTTCACAAAATATATAGAGAGAAACATGTATAAATACATAGATATATGAACCCCTGTGAAATTGTGTGTTGTAAGAAAAAGAAAAATAATAAAATTCTTTAAAAAAAACTACCTTGTGTTTGGATTGTGCCAACCACCACATGGTAATATCTGAATAAGCCTGGGTAATATGTGAATGAGCATACAGTTTGTTGGCATGAACAAATACTGAAATCAATAAATTATACCAGTTATGAAGTATTTCAATTCTCACTCCTGATTCTGATATCAGTGACAGTCAATGTAGCAGGTTTTTAAAATTCCAATCTGCCTTAGGTGTTCAGATTCATTTTCTGGAGCAGGTTTGAAGTCTGACAGTCGTTACCCAGACTCTGGTTCCTATGCTTTATTATGTGTAGCAAGTCACTGAAACTGCGAAATTTCTTCATGTATAAAATCAGAATGATAATAGTTTCTCAAAAGTTTGTTTTGAGAACGAAACAAAATGTCCTGTGTAAGAGATCTAATACCACTTCTAGAACACAGTATGAACTTTCTTTGAGGACAGCTTCATTGCCACTGCCTGTGAGCTGAACTAAGCATTTCATGACAAGAGACCCTGGAATATAAGGAGTCTGCAAACACCTACATTATTTAGTCATTCAGGATGAGAGAATAAGTGACAAGAGCAATTGTTCCCAACCTTAGCTGTGCATGTGGAACATCTGTGAAGCTTTTTAAATGCATATAGGTCTGAGACTCACCTCCCAACAACCCTCCAGCACCTGGTCCCATGCTGATAACCTTTCTCCTGTATAAAGTCTTACATAGTTTTCACAAATACTATTTATAAAACCCTCAGTGTTTTCTTCTCCGGGCTAAAAATGCCTGCTATTTTAACTCTTCCACTGCAAAACACTGTCTAATTATTGGATTATTCTTAAAACTCATCTTTGAGCCCTGGCTACATTATCTGACTGTCTCTTTGGTTATATGGCTTCATTTATCATTGGTCGAACTTACTGGAAGTGAAAAGGAAGGTTACCGTAATTGATAGAGCTATTGATATAATTCTAAGATACTATTAATTGCACAGGACATTTTAATTATATGATCCGTTCTTCATGAGACAACAAAAACCAAGGCATTCTATCTAGACACCCATGAGGGAGCTCTATTTCTGTGTCTGAAAACGAAATTAGACTTCTTGCTTTTATTTTTCCCTCCCCAAATGACATTTATATAACACACTTAAGTCCTGATGGAGTATAGCAAATGTATTTAACTTTTGACCAATATTTACAGAGTCCTTTATTTCATAAGGGATAAAAGCAAGCCCAGAATTTTTCCTGTCTTTTAACTCTTGAAATTGTCCCCTAAGAATATAAACAAACTAAAAGGCGAAGCAAAACATAGACAATATCCCCTTGAATGATTCATATAACCACATTTAAGTCTCTCTGGGTTTTGTTTGTTTGTTTAGGTCACCGCACTATTGGGAGGCAAAGGGGTTATTGGCTATTGAAGTGTTTGCTGTTGATGACGGAACTAAATTTAAGGCATGTATTCTTTTCTTGACTAGAGTTTGATTAGCTTCGTCATACTTTTGCTTTACGGAAAGAATGGTATAGAAGAAATAAAAGAACTAACGGAAGCACTTCCATTTCAGTCACTGTAAAGAATTTATCATCATAAGATCAACAAAGCACCATTTCCATGTACCTTTTGCAATATATATATACACATATATATATATCTTACACGTATATGAATTATATATATATATAAAATTATTGCATCGGGGCTTCTTCGTTGCTTTTCTTTTTTCTCAATGACATTGAGACTTTACCTGTACCCAATAACATTTGCCTTCCTTTCTATCTTCTTGCATGTTTTAATGTCATAGTGTCACATGGGTTCACTTTACCTAAAGATGGAATATTTTCCTCCTTTGGAGAAGAGCCCCAAATTAGGCCAAAAGAATACTGAAAAATGTATGGACTTTGTAGTCAGAACCTGGGAAGAAAAATCCTAACTCTGCCAGATGAAATGGTCCAAGTCAAGTTGAATCTAAGGATTAAAATAGATGATTAATAAAATGCAGCTGTAGACAGCTGGCACATAGTGACACTCAATAAATGACAATTTATAATTCATTCATTTATTCTATCTCCCTGGAGAAGTGAAATCTAAGAGAAATAGACAATAGAAATAAAGTACAAATCTATCAAATAAAACAAAGTGAATTAATTAGTAAGCATTCTTAAACATCTAATATATATAAGGAAGGACTAACTTAAGAAAGACATGCCTTTCAAGAGTTTATAAACTGGCTTACCATTCTAAAACATTTTCCATAAAAATTATGCCACATCAGATAAATTAGTAAAACTCTATTAAAATCTTAACCTATTTGTACTCTATGTTCTAGTCACTCTAGAAGTCCTAACCGCATGCCAAACCATGCCACAAGTTTCCAGGGACACATTTCACATATCTGCTGCTCTCAGTAGAGGGATCAATATCTTCCCTACTGGGCTGTAGAGCAAAGAAAATGGTATCTCTGCCAAGTACAGGCAATCAATCCATGCTGGTGCCCACTGCAGAATTTAGGAACTCCATGAAACCAGGAGTAAGGGAAGGCTAGACCAGGCTCTGAAAACTGAACGTTAAGGGTTCTACTTTATGCATGATAAATACATAGAGTGAAGTGAAAGAAATCAGATGGACTCTGGTCAGTTCTAATGGAAGGGAAAAATAGTTAACTGTAACAGGATTGTGAGATGGTCTAGTTCTAGTAAGGGGAAAGGGGCTCAGTAAGGTTGGAGAAGTAGGCATCGATTAGTTCCAGGGTAGATGCGGTGTAGCAGGTTGGGACAAACTCCAACAACAAGGAGAATTGATTATTTTAGCGAGAGGGAACAAGACATCTCTGACATGGGCAGGGGGAAGATGAATAAGCAAGAGGATGAGTGTCTGGATTAGGCTGAGATCCCTACAGCAGTGGGACACTGGGTAGACTCTAGGGGGAAATCTGTGGAAAAATTCCCAGTAAGTGTGGCCTTGGGGAGAAAAAGAGAGGGAAATTCCAAGAACAAAGTACTTGGGTTTTGGAGTCAGACCAGAGTTTGCACCTGAGTTTGTCCCCTTACTTTCTAGATCTTAGACTTGAAGCAAGTCACCTAACCAGTAAATAATTTCTTAATCACACAACTTTGTACAATAATGCCTACATCAAAGGACTCTTGTGAGGATTAGGAGATAACATGTGGGAAATGCCTGGTATTGTTCAGACATACTTTGTTTTTTTTTTCTTTTATTTTGGAATAAAATATAAGTTCTTACTATAAGAAGTTTATCTTTCTGATCAGGAGAGGTGATCCAACCCCTAATTCATAAAAAAGAAACAGGAAGAATATAGGAACTTAAACATCCAGGGGTGTTATGAGGCACCAGCCCTAGAAAGAAGTTGGAGGCTGAAATTTTAGCCCCAACTCTAAAGCAAAGCAATAACATTGTCTGGGAGCTGAATCCACCCAAAGTGAGGTGCCCTTTTCTAATCCTTTCAAAGGCTCTATATGGGATAATGGGTGATCCTGAAAATGTCTCCCTAGGAGGTAGAATACAAACTACTCAACTGAGTGGCAAAACCTTTCATGTTCAACATATGTAACATTTCAGTCTTAAATATTTTCTGAATTGAACCGAGCATTACTGAGTAAGTGAAATATTCCCATGTCTGTTGGGAATACATTGTTCAAATATTCTAAAACATCAGGTATGTTTTATTTTCTTTTTCACATTATAACTCCCTGAATTATATTCCAAAGGTAGAAGAGTTTATGCTAGATTTATTACAGAGGATGTCTTCATGCAAAATTAAGGGATTGCAGACTACAAAACTGTTGGTAGAAGATTTGGGTTGTTTTTGAGGAATAAATGTATGCCCTTTGCTGATGCTGTCCTATATGGCAATAAACTAAGTAAAAATTGTGGTTGATTGACAGTAATTATAAACCTGCAACAGCAACAAAATTTGTGTTAATTATCAAAAATATCAGACCAGTTGTGCTGCCCATTACAGAATACTGAATTTTCTGTTGTTCAAGGAAATTGGTCCACCTTTCCCTAATTTTTGTTTTGCCTTCCAAAAGGTAAGCCTGAAATATATAATAGCATATCATCAGAATTCGTTCCATTGACTCCACTAAACGACTTCCAGAAATTTTGCTATAGCTTGCTAACTAAAGAGAGCAGCATCTCCTTGCATGGAATATCAGATTCAAATTTCCTTGCCTGATCCTGGGTGGCTCTCTACCAAATGGCCCTTTCCCTTTTCCTGTTAACTGTTTTGCTTTCTAATCCAGTTTAGCACATTAGGTGCTCAATAAGTATCTGTGCAAAGAAAGAAAGAAGAAATAGAGAGATGGGCAGGACTACGAATGTTTTTTTAAAGACAATAGAAATCACCCCGCCACCATTCTACAAAATACCTTTTGCATCTGACAAATATAGGTAATGCAATTATTAATAATACACTATTTCAGATATTAACTTCTTTAAAAATGTAAATCTTCTTGGAGAATCAACATTTAGTAATGTAATTTACTCATCCATGCCACACTAAGAAGAAATTTTGAAGCCAGAAAAAGAGAGGGTAGTAGAAATTTGAAAAACAATAAGAAAAGGAGAACTCTGGAAAAGACAGTGCTCTTTGCCTTTGTTTTTGCTAAATATATTCATTCCTTTGGTGAACCATTAAAAAATTATTAGCTCCTATACATCTTAGGGATACAGACATTCAGTCATTAGAAGTTGCGAAGATCATCATTCCACAAATATTACTGGGTTCCTGCTATATGCCAGGTGCATAAGTGTAGGGAGCAAGATTGCCTACCCAGAATTGTGAAACCAAAATAGATAATTACAACTATGATTAATGCAATAATGGAGAACTGCCATGGGGACATAACATATAACAAAAAGGCATACTAGTGGGGAACTGGAGGTGGGGGTGACTAGCAATTTACCTATATCTTTTTTCCAAAATGATCTTCAAACTAGAAATATAAGATCAGTTAACATAAAGAAGAAACCGAAACTCCAGATAGGTCATACAATAGTTAGACAGCATCAATCCATGTGAACAGTCAAGTCTCCAGCCCAGGTATACTATACCTCAGGGCACTAAAGGAACATACATATTGATTACGGTAAATAACTTCTGTAATTCTTTAGAAATCACAGTGAGCGTGATGGCAGAAGACTGGAGATGGGTAAATCTTTAATCCAATTTTCAAAATAGAAGTTGAGGCAAAAGACTAGGAAGTTTAAGATCAGTCCCTGCCAAAATTCTTAGAGTTAAGCAGATGGTTTTTGAAGTCTTAGTAAATAAACTGGTATTCATGAAAACCAACAGAATTTGCTAAATTCAGTTATGCTAAGATGAATTTATTTTATTCTTCTTCATTCTCTTTCTTCCTTCTTCTCTCCCTCACTCTTTTCTTTCTATCTTTCATAATTTCTGTTATTCAACAAGTGCTTGTCCAACACTTTCATGAATGCTTTACATGGAATGTTTGACAAGCAAGCTGTTAACCAAACCAGTGGTTTGCTTAGTAATAGCAATTAGATATTGCTTAGTAATAGCAATTAGATAAAAACTAATTTACCTAAGGAACATGCATTCTATAGTCAATGCATGAACTAACCTAGTTCAGTGAATGTAAGATAAAGAAGATCCTGTTAGCCCAACATTTTGTAAACTCCCGCCATTCCACAGACTCTGGTCAGAGTGGAAAATTCCACTAGGGCTTGGGCCGTGAAAAACATCCTGCTGGATAAGTCCCAGGCCTAACTGCCTGACTGCAGAAAATTCCTCCCTTTTCAGCAGCTAACCTCACTGTCCACCCCATTTCACAACAAGCCCAGACCCCTCCCGCTCGGACCTATAATTACCCCAGCATGTAAGTGGCAGCGGGCTCCAGCGCTAGCTGGTATCCCCTTCTGCAGGTCTTTTGTCCAATAAACCTGTGTTGTTGTTGAGCCAGCAACTCTCTCTCTTTCTTTTACCCTCGCCTTCCCTTCAAAGCCTAACAGATCCCTAGTCGTTTCATGGTGCTCTCTGTCTACTGAGTTTCCTGTGTAACATTTCTATCAGTGTCTTGATAAAGTCCTATGAATCACAGACATGTTGTTTACATAAAGCATAGAAACATAATTAGCACTTGTGTCAAAATCATAAGGGCTGCTTGCTCGAAATTCAAATTCCTACCTATCCCACAGATATACTTAGTCAAAATTTCCGACCAAGCGCGGTGGCTCAGGCCTGTAATCCAACACTTTGGGAGGCTGAGGCGGGCAGATCAGTTGAGGTCAGGAGTTCAAGACCAGCTTGACCAACATGGTGAAACCCCGTCTCTACTAAAAATATACAAATTAGCTAGGCATGGTGGCTGGCGCCTGTAATCCCAGGTACTTGGGAGACTGAGGCAGGAGAATCACTTGAACCCGGGAGGTGGAGGCTGCAGTTAGCCGTGATTGGGCCACTGCACTCCAGCCTGGGTGACAGAGTGAAACTCAGTCTCAAAAAAAAAAAAAAAAAAATTGAAGTTTGAAGTTATGTAGAAATTTTTATTTTTAACAATCACCGCGGTTATTTTGCACACTTAGGTCTAAGAACCCTCACTGAAATGTTTAAGACACATTACCTACCCACAATCACTAACCCCATGTGTATAGGGGGCCTAATTAAAATACAACTATAAAGCTTCTGTAGATAAATGCTAAAAGATCTCAAAGATCTGAGGGATCTTCCTTAACCTGCAATCCCTTTTGGTCTTGCTGCTTATCCTTGATTATCTTTCTGTGCTGCATTCTTTTATTTGATCATTAACTTAAGTGTTATGCTCTAATTTGTTTTTAATTTGGATGACCCCTCTGTCCTAAGGATGTGTTTTGGTAAAACCCTGGCATCCTACTACCAGCTCTATTTAGACTCCATAATACCCTACACAATCCCTGACCTCAATGTCCCAGCCTCCTGGGAGCACCTGACAAAAAATATGGAATCAAGAAATTGTGATAGCACTTTCAGTAGTGTAAAGAAAACACCTAAAACACAGAGTCTCTGATGAATTATCTAATTTTATTTCTCACCATTTCTACTCCCACCTCAATCATCAATTCCAGCCACATAAAATAATTTTTAGTTCCTCAAATGCATCATCATACTCAGCAATATCATATCATACAATAAATCTTTTCTGAAAACTGCAAGTCCCTTCCCCACACCTCCATCTAATTTCTAGCTATGTCTCTTTAGGGCTTTCTAACTGTCTCCATCAAAGCACTTTTCACATTGAACTACGGAACTATGATCTCCACTAAAAGGTAAGCCGCTTTATGGCAGGAACCATAACCTAACAGAGTGTCAGATTCTTAGGATATGTTTACTATGAGTTGGAAGGAAAGGAAAGGAGAGGAGAGGAGAAGAGAGGAGAAGAGAGGAGAGGAGAGGAGAGGAGAGGAGAGGAGAGGAGAGGAGGAATACTCTAGAGCACACAGGTGGGAATATCTGGGAGGAGCAGAAAAGACTTCAGAAAAGAGATGACATTTGAGCTATGTCTTAGAGTGGCAGAGAAACTAAAGTGAGAAGGCAGACATTTCTCTTCATCACAATGGCCAATAATCTTTTTTGAGACACA
Organism: Pongo abelii; assembly: GCF_028885655.2. Classification (NCBI taxonomy): domain Eukaryota; kingdom Metazoa; phylum Chordata; class Mammalia; order Primates; family Hominidae; genus Pongo; species Pongo abelii. Next base: position 98,112,070 of record NC_071995.2, read on the forward strand.
AAAATCTCTGGCATGAATTAGTGTAACAGTTCCCTACTAGGTGTCACTATATCCAATATTTACTGTCTCCTAGCCATTTTCCACAGTTCAGCCTAGTGGTCTTACTAAAATGAAAATCTGAGTATGTCCTGACTCTTAATGTAGGTTGCAAGATTGTTTACAATCTGGCTCCTGCTTGCCTCTCCAGATTTAAGGGCCACCTCCCCCCACCACACACACACATCTGAAACACTGTTCCAATCATATATATACAGTTCCTAGCATGTGCCAAGCTTGTCCTTTTACCTCTGGGCCTATGCACCAAGAACACTGTTCCTTTTATTTCTGCCTGGATGACCCTAGTGCTCCTTTAGGACTCAGTTCCTACATCAGTTCCTGTAGGACTCAGTTTTTATATCTTTCCTTGTGAATGACTAGGTCAAATCACCTATCATACATTCTTGCAGAATCCTACACTGATCACAATTATAATGAAATGATTGTGAAATACTTGTCTTCCAAAAAAGATTACGAGTTCCAAGAAAACGGGCAGTCAGTCTTTTTCTTATTGTCTCCTCTATGTCTATCATGGTGTCCGGCACAAAGAAAATGTTCAATAAATACTTGTTGGCTTAATGACCAAACTGAAGTAAATGAATAGACAAATGTCTTTATTTCCAATTAGATTTTAAGCAAAATGAGGGCAAGTTTCATGTCTGTCTTATTCATCATTGTATTCCCACTGTCTAGCACAGTGTCTGGCACATAAAACTCTCAGTAAATAGTTGTAAAATAATGAATAAATGACAGATCAAATGAACATGGCATCCTGCCACATTGCATTACTAAATGCTCTATGATAAACACATTTTAACTTTCTAAAGTTATATTATGGCTGGGAATTAAATTATAAAACAATGATTATCAAAAATCATAGACATAAACAATAACATGGTTGTCCCTCAGTATCCATGGGGGATTGATTCCAAGACACCACTTCCCCAGTCCCACGAATACCAAAATTCACAAATGTGCAAGTCCCTTATAGAAAATGGTGTTGTATTCACATATAACCTATGAACATGTTCCCGTATACTTTAAATCACCTCTAGATTATCTATAATAACTAATAAAATGTAAATGCCATGTAACTAGTTGTTATACTACATTGTTTAGAGAATAATTATGAGAAAAAAGTCTGTACATGTTCAGGACAGACACAACCATCTATTTTTTTCCAAATGCTTTCCACCCATGGTTGATGAATCCATGAATGCAGAACCCACAGACACATGGAACTGACTTTATATCACAAAAAAGCTTCAACAGCTGTAAACATTTGTCATCATTTAAAGTTATAAAAATTAGGCTCTATATCCAATAAAACATGCATGCATATATTTTTCACAATAGTTGGAGCTTCAACGTAAAATAAAGCCCCTGTAGGCCACATAAATTTTTACTAGCTAAACAAAGTATACTAGGTATAAAAATATTCAACAAAAACTTAGCAAGCCTTTCTAGAATTTAGAAGTTCTTTTAAGGAAAATTAGGATAGCCCTCATCATTAAACCAGGTTGGGGTTTGTTAATATTTTCCTTAAATGAAAGTTGATATTATTCAATGCAGTAACCAAATATCTGAAGATCTCATTTAAGGTCCTTAGATGAGAGGATTTGGAAGACTGGAATCATCATTATTTAATACTGTTGCTATGGATGCTTTTTTCCTATGCTCTTTGACTTTATTTGAAGTAGAGCAAGAGTATTAGATCAAGGGGCCAGATGGTAAATATCTTAGGCTTTGCTGGCCATACGTTCTCTGTTTCTACTACTCATCTCTACTGATTCAGCACGAAAGCAGTCATAGACAATATATAACAGAATTAATGTGGCTGTATTCCAATAAAACTTGACTTACACAAACAAGCAGCAGCAGTTTGTTCTGCAGGCCAGTTTGCAGATTACTCTTAAGCAAACAATTGCTGTTTTAACTGCCTAGCATTCATTGACAATTCATTTGCTAAAGGCACCTTGATTTTTATTTGCGGGATCATCTCTCCTTCACTCCAAACCCACGTAGTTGGAGTGGAGTTGACCCCAGGTCTTTAGGGCCAGAATTAGTCAGGTGGCCCAAGACTGTCCAATTAGAATGTCTTTACCTTAGCTTCAGTGATTGGTTCAAGGTTGAACAAATGATCTGCGATGGTCTACTGTGTCTCAATCCTGGGACTTTTTGGACAATGGAGAAACTTTTTTTATGGTGGGGTTACAATGTAAGCCTTCAGATGCTAGTAGAAACCATGTAGAGAAAAAGTGCCTGTGGGTGATGCCAACACAGAAGAAAGCAAAGCCCAGATATGAAGAGAAAGAGAGAGACCAAATCCAGAGGGCTCATCTGAGCAACTCAACCTAGATGTGCCTGAAGACACATCTCAGCCTACACCAGCTACAACCAAAAGAGATCCAAATTCAACTGCATGGATAACATCAAGAAAAGTCTTAAAGGAGAAAAGTAACCCAATTGAGAAGTCTATGAGATATTGTGGAAGGTACAGTTATATATCTCTGAGCCAGTGCAGAAGAGTGAGAGGAATAAGGAAGGATAGATAGCCATGGAATGGATATGAGTCAGGGATTTTTTAATCCATGAAATGCTAAAACAGTCTTTCCCTCTCACATTAGTATCTAAACAGTCTGTAATTACAGAACCTACAAATTGCTCCACAAACTGGGGGGTAAAGGTGGAAGATGGAAAGGAGAGTCATTAGCTAAATCATCCTGAATAAGAAGATAATATACAAAATCTCCCAAAGTAGTATTTGCCTGTAATCTACTAAAGGCTTAAAATTAAGGGATAGGGGCCCCATTCAAACAGAGCTTGATGTTTTCTACTGCACTAACCATAATCCATGAAGAAAAGAAGCTCAGAACTTTAAAGAGGGAAGCATCTCAGGTCACTTTGGCCCAAGATTGGAATTTTTTTTTTGTTAACTTTTATTTTAGGTTCAAGGGTACATGCGCAGTTTTGTTACACAGATAATTTGTGTGTCACAGGGGTTTGGAGTACAAATTATTTTGTCATCCAGGTAGTGAGCTTAATATCTAATTGGTAGTTTTTCAGTTCTCATCCTCCTCCTACACTCCATTCCTCAAGTATGACCCAGTATCTGTTGTTCCCTTCTTTGTGTCCATGTGTCCTCAATGTTTAGCATCCACATATAAGTAAGAACATGCAGTAATTGGTTTTCTGTTCCTGTGTTAGTTTGCTTAGGATAATGGCCTCCGGCTCCATCCATATTGCTGCAAAAGACATGATCTCACCACATTTTCTTTATCCAGTCTACTATTGATGGGCATTTACATTGGTTCCATGTCTTTGCTATTGTGACTAGTGCTGCAGTGAACATACACATGCATAGATCTTTATGGTAGAACAATTTATATTCCTTTGGATATATACCCAATAATGGAATTACTGGTCAAATGGTAGCTCCATTTTAAGTTCTTGGAGAAATTGCCCAACTACCTTCCACAATGGTTGAACTAATTTACATTCCCACAAGCAGTGTACAAGCATTGTGTGTTCTCTGGAAGCTTGCCAGCATCTGTTATTTTTGACTTCTTAATAATAGTCATTTGGGCAGTGTGAGATCATTGTGGTGTCTCATTGTGGTTTTGATTTGCGTTTTCTCTAATGATTAGTATGCTGAGCATTCTTTCACATGCTTGTTAGTTGCATGTATGTCTTCTTTTGAAGTGTCTGTCCATGTCCTTTGCCCATTTTTAAATGTAGTTGTTTGGTTTTTGCTTGTTAATATTTTCAAGTTCCTTGTAGATTCTGGATATTAGACCTTTGTCAGATGCATACTTTACAAATATTTTCTCCCATTTTGTAGGCAGTCTATTTACTCTGTTGATAGTTTATTTTGCTGTACAGAAGCTTTTTCATTTAATTAGGTCCCATTTGTCAATTTTTGTTTTTGTTGCAATTGCTTTTGGCATCTTCATCATGAAATCTTTGCCAGGGCCTATGTCCAGAATGGTATTGCCTAGGTTAACTTTTAGGGTTTTATAGTTTGAGGTTTTACATTTATGTCTTTAATCCATCTTGAATTGACTTTTGTATATGGTGTAAGGAAGAAGTCTGGTTTCAATCTTCCACATATGGATAGCCAGTTATCCCAGCATCATTTATTGAATAGAGAATCCTTACCCCACTGCTTGTTATTGTCAACTTTGTCAAAGATTAGGTGGTTGTAGCTGTGTGGCATTATTTCTGGGTTCTCTATTTTGTTTCATTGGTCTATATGTCTGTTTTGATACCAGTAACATGCTGTTTTGGTTACTGTAGCTTTGTAACATAGTTTCAAGTCAGGTATTATGTCTCCAGCTTTGTTCTTTCTGCTTAGAATTGCTTTGACTATTCAGGCTTTTCGTTGTTGTTGTTCCATATGAATTTTTGAAACACTTTTTCTAATTCTGTGAAGGATGTCATTGGTAGTTTGATAGGAATAGTACTGAATCTGTAAATTGCTTTGGGCAGTATGGCCATTTTAATAACATTGATTCTGCATATCCATGAGGCATAGAATGTTTATACATTTGTTTATGTTGTCTCTGATTATTTTCAGCAGTGTTTGTAATTCTAGTTGTAGACATCTTTCACCTCCCTGGTTAGCTGTATTCCTAGGTATTTTATTCTTTTTATAACTATTATGATTAAGATTGTAATCTTATTTGGCTGTCAGCTTGGATATTATTAGTGTATAGAAATGCTATTGATTTTTATGCATTAATTTTGTATCCTGAAACTTTGCTGAAGTTGTTTATCAGCTCTAGGAGCTTTTGGGCAGAGACTATATGGTTTTCTAGATATGGAATCATATCACCTTCAAACAGAGATAGTTTTACTTTTTCTCTTTTTATTTGGATGCCTTTTATTTATTTCTCTTGCCTGATTCCTTGGCTAGGACTTCCAGTACGATATTGAATACAAGTGGTGAGACTGGGCATCCTTGTCTTGTTTCAGTTCTCAAGGGTTATGCTTCTAGCTTTTGCACATTCAGTATGATGTTGGCTGTGGGTTTGTCATAGATGTCTGTTATTATTTTGAGGGATATTCCTTCAATCCTACTTTGTTGAGGGTTTTTAACATGAAAGGAGGTTGAATTTTATCAAAAGCCTTTTCTACATCTATTGAGATCATCATGTGGTTTTTGTTTTTAGTTCTGTTTATATGGTAAGTCATATTTATTTGCATATGTTGAGCCAACCTTGTATTCCAGGGGTAACACCTACTTGATCATGGCAGATTAGCTTTTTGATGTGCTGCTGAATTTGGTTTTCTAGTATTTTGTTAAGGATTTTTGCATCTATGTTCATCAAGGATATTGGCCTGATTATTTATTTTTTGTTGTATCTCTGCCAGGTTTTGGTATCAGGATGATGCTGGACTCACAGAATGAGCTGGAGAGAAATCTCTCCTCTTGAATTTTTTTGAATAGTTTCTGTAGGAATGGTAGCAGCTCTTCCTTATACATCTGATAGAATTTGACAGTGAATCCATCTGATGCAGGGCTTTTCCTGGTTGGTAGGCTTTTGGTTACTGATTCAATTTCAGAACTCAGAATTGTTCAGGATTTCAATTTCTGCTTGGTTCAATCTTGGGAAGTTGCATGTTTCCAGGAATTTATCCATTTCTTCTAGGTGTTCTAGATTGTGTACGCAGAGGTGTTAATAATAGTTTCTGGGGGTTTTGTGTATTTCTGTGGGGGTCAGTAGTAATGTTCCCTTTGTCTTTTCTGATTGTGTTTATTTGAATCTTCTCTCTTTTTTTCTTTAGTATTCTGGCTAGTGGGTCTATCAAACTTATCTACTATTTCAAATAAGAAACTCCTGGATTCAGTGATTTTTTTGGGAGGGTATGGCTTTTCATGTCTCACTTTCATTCAGTTCAGCTTTGATTTTGGTTATTTCTTGTCTTCTGCTAACATTGGAATTAGTTTGCTTTTGTTTTTCTAGTTCCTCTAGGTGTGATGTTAGGTTGTTAATTTGAAATCTTTCTAACGTTTTGATGTGGGCATTTAGTGCTATAATCTTTCCTCTTAACACTGCTTTAGCTATGTCCCAGAGATTCTGATATATTTTATTTTTGTTCTCCTTAGTATCAAATAATTTCCTGATTTATGATTTAATTTCACTGTTTACTCAAATGTCATTGAGGAGCAGGTTGTTTAATTTCCATGTAATTGTGCAGTTTTGAGTGATATTCTTAGTATTGGTTTCCATTTTTATTGTGCTGTGGTCAGAGAGTATGGTTGGTAAGATTTCAGTTTTCTTGAATTTGTTGAGAATTGTTTTCTGGCCGATTGTGTGGTTGCTTTTAGAATACGTGCCATGTGCACGTATCAGAAGAATGTATATTATGTTGTTTTGGAGTGGAGAGTTCTGTAGATGTCTATTAAGTCCATTTAGTCAAGTGTCAAGTTTAGGTCCCAAATATCTTTGTTAGTTTTCTGTCTCAATGATATAACACTGTAAGTGAGATGTTGAACTCTCTCACCTCACTTTTGTAGGTGACCTGTTCCTTTTCTCTAGCTGCCTTTAACATTGTTTCTTTTATTCAACCTTGAAGAATCTGATCACTGTGTGTCTTGGGGATGGTTGTCTTATAATATAGTATCTCACAGGGTTTCTCTGCATTTCCTGAATTTGGATGTTGACCTCTCTAGTGATGTTGGAAAAATTTTCATGAATGATATCCTCAAATATATTTTCCAAGTTTCTTGCTTTCTCTCCCTCTCTTTGAGAGATGCCAATGGGTCATAGATTTGGTCTCCCATATTTCTTGAAGGTTTTGTTCATTCTTTTTTATTATTTTTTCTGTATTTTTGTTTGACTTAGTTAATTCAGAGTACCAGTATTTGAGCTCTGAGAGTCTTTCCTCAGGGTGATCTATTGTGCTATTAATACTTGAAATTGTATCACAAAACTCCTTAGTGAGTTTTTTACTTCTGTCAGATGAGTGTTGCTCCTTCTTAAAATGGCCATTTCCTCTCGTTCAGCTCCTGTATTATTTTATTGTATTTCTTAGATTCCTTGGACTAGGTTTTGACTTTCTCCTGAATCTTGATGATTTTTGCTCCTATTCATATTCTGAATTCTATGTCTGTCATTTCAGCCATTTCAGCCTGGTTAACAACCATTGCTAGAGAACTAGTGTGGTCATTCTGAATACAAAGACAATCTGGCTTTTCAAGTTGCCAGAGTTCTTGCACTGATTTTCTTATCTAGGCAGGCTGATGTTCCTTTAATCTTTGAAAAAGCTGTCTTTTAGATGAGGTTTTTTGCTTTTATCTCTCTGATGCCCTTGAAGGTTTGTAGTATAAGGTGGGTTCAGTCAACTGGCTTTGTTTCTGGAAGACTTTAGGGGGCCAAGGCTCGGCTCAGCACTGCTGGGCTGTGTGCTCTAACACTTATGGGCTTTTACCATGCCCCCAGCTTTTTCTCTGACCCCTTGCATTTAAGAACCTGCAGTGGTGGAGGGGCCGAGGTATTCTTAGACTGCTAGCCACAATGCTACAATGGAGAGTGTAAGCCCAAGTGCTTCATCAGGGCAATGGCAGAGATCTGTGCTCACTCATTCATGCCAGCAGTGCAGTGGGGATGCACACACGTTGGCTTGGGTAAGCACCCATGTGATGGGGTCAGTGGGAGTGGAGTGGTGGTATTCCTATGCATGCTCACACTGGTGGCAGTAGCGGTGGGGCAGGGGCAAGGCATTGGCAGAGATGGGGTTGTCAGAGTCCATGTGCACATCCACGCCAGCAGCAGCGCAGCAGGATGCCCATGCATCAGCAGGAGCAGGATAGCATAGTGTGCTCACACTGGCAGCAGTGGGGCGGCGGGGTACACACACGCATGCCAGCATGGGATGGGAGGCAAGGTCTACTCGCACATGCGCCAGTAAAGCAATGTGTGTGTGTCGAGGGGGGAGGGGAGGTAGTGGTCCATGCCTGAGTAACTGCCAGCAAAGCAGCAGTGGGGAGGCTGTAGTGGGTGAGGTTGTAGGTGGGTTGGTGTGTGTCAACAAGAGCTGGTCCGCTGGACCTCTCCAGTAGTCATGCACAGACTGCCAGTGAAGGAGCTATGATGAGATCCCTGAGGAAGCACCTTGGTTGGGCTTGCCAGGCTGCACTGCAAGTGTTGTGGCCAGGCTGGAGCCCCAGGAGAGGCCACCAGACAGAGGGGCACTCAGATTGGACTGGACCCATCACATGGGAAAGACCACCCTGCTCTATCCAGGTCTAACAGTTGCCCAAAAGCTAAAGCCTCCTGGAGGAGCATGGCAAGCCTTGGGGTACGGATATCCCTGGCCATGCTCCACTTCAGCCATTCCCATGCCAAACCTTCTGCTCCTACAACCTATCTAGGTAGCTCTCCCTGCCAGCTCAAGTGTCTGTGGGGGTTGTGGGGTGTCCTGCTGCTAGGATTCTCGAAGTCCATGGCAAGAGCAGGTCACTCCTTCCCTGTTCAACTCACCCCTTCCTCAGGAGTTGCTGGGGACCAGTAATGAATCTTGGTGCTCCGAAACCCTGTGCACCGTTCCCAGCTTCCTCCCCCTTCAGCCCAGCAACTGCATCCTCTCTCCATCCACTCTCAATGCCTTCTCTCTGAAGATCTGCTCAGAGTGTACCAGTCTTCCCAATGTTCTCGTTTCTCGGTGAAAGATGTTCCTCCTAGTTGCATCTAGTTGGCCATTTTGACTCAGACCAGAAATTGCCATTTTAAAAATCAGATCTTCATTGAGACTTGTATCAAGTCAGGCTCAAAGGCTACTTTTAAATCAGTGCTGATTTTGCACAATATTCTAGAAGTTTCTTTCTGCAAATTAAATCAATGTTTATGTCAAATACTTGTTCTAGACCTCCCCACATCTCTCAATCAGTGATGACCATTAGCTTTCACATAAATTTAAGTATTTATGTACTTGACAAATTAACAAATAATTTGTTAAGATGATCACATAGAATTAATATTACTCGTTCCAGTTGCATGGCGGGGAAAAGAAAGCAGAATCAATATTTTCTGAAAACATATTTTGTTGTGGGCATTATATTAACTTGATGATTTATAGCTATATCCTTGTATAACCCTCACATAATTCAATGAGGTAGGTTTTATTTTCCCTGTTCTCAGAAAAAGAAACAGGTTCAGCAAAATTAGGTAACCTGTACAAATAACATAGTTAATAACAAAAGTCAGATATTTCTGCAATACCCTAGTGCCTAACATCCCTGGAAACAAAGAGAAAAATCTCTGTGGATGATGAAGATAAGTATTGCTGCTTAAGTTTTGACATAAAAATCACATAGAGGATGCTTACATGCAACAGATAATATCCAAAAAATGCGTAAGAAAAAAATTTCCTCCTGAGAGGATTTAAATCTAATCTTTGAATTAAAAGTAAGACCTAAAATAATTGTAGAAGACAATATACAATGAGGCCCCAGTCAAGTGTTTCAGTACTTCAGAAAATGAAGAATTTTATATGATATAGAAATATTTACTTAAAGCAAACATTTTATAAAACAGTACGAAGCATTCAATAATACAGCTGAGGTATACCTGGGGTACTAATTTGGTTATTTCTAGGCTAGAAAGTGGTTTCATGTTTAATTCACTGCTTTCTGAAGAGGAATTGGTCTCTAATTGACTGTAAAATTATGATGAGTTCTAGTTGCTTATTTTCTTTATTCCTGTAATATTAATTTCTTGTAATCTCCAAGCAAAATATATCATTATCTAATGTTCACTTGAGTGTCTGAATACCACACATTACCTCAATATATATGTTGTTTTTTTCACATAGCCCAACACATTTTTCTTCAAAGTGTAATAGAGTTTTCTATGATTTTTTTTAAGAAAAAAAAAAAGATCCAAATTCAGCTGCAGATCCTTTAAAATCTTATCTGTATCCATTTCTTTCTCTTGTTCCCTAGCTGTGATCTTTAAAATAAAATTGATATGCAGGCATACCTTGGAGATTGTGATTTTGATCCATATCAATGAAGCTAATATCACATAAAATAAGTCACACAACTTTTTTCATTTCACCCGGGCATATAAACATTATACTTACACTATACTATATTCTACTAAGTGTGCAATAGCATTATATCTATAAAAGCAATGTGCATACCTTAATTTAAAAACATTCTATTGCTAACATGCTAACAATCATCTGAGCCTTCAATTAGTTATAATCTTTTTGCTGGTGGAGGGTCTTGCCTCACTATTGATGGCTACTGACTATTCTGGGTGGTGGTTGCTGAAGATTGGGGTTGCAATGGCAATTTCTTTTTTTTCTTTTTTTTTGAGATGGAGTCTCACACTCTCGCTCAGGCTGTAGTGCAGTGGCGCCATCTCAGCTCACTGCAAGCTCCGCCTCCCGGGTTCACGCCATTCTCCTGCCTCAGCCTCCCGAGTAGCTGGGACTATAGGCGCCTGCCACCACGCCCAGCTAATTTTCTGTATTTTTAGTAGAGATGGGTTTTCACCGTGTCAGCCAGGATGGTCTCGATCTCCCGACCTTGTGATCCACCCGCCTTGGCCTCCCAAAGTGCTGGGATTACAGATGTGAGCCAGCGCGCCCGGCCGGCAATTTCTTAAAATAAGACAACAATGAACTTTGCCATATTAATTGAATCTTTCTTTCATGAACAATTCTTCTATAGCATGTGATACTATTTGATAGCATTTTAACCAGAGGAGAACTTCTTTCAAAATCAGAGTGAATCCTCTCAAACCCTGCCACTGCTTTATCAACTAAGTTTCTGTAATATTTTAAATCCTTTGTTGTCATTTCAACAACATTCACAGGATTGTTGAGGGATTGTTCACAGGATTGATGAGGCCTCATTGTATGTTGTCTTTTCTTCTACAATTATTTTAGTTCTTACTTTTAATTCAAAGATTAGATTTAAATACTCTCAGGAGGAAATTTTTTTCTTATGCATTTTTTGGATATTGTCTGTTGCATGTAAGCATCCTCTATATGATTTTTATATCAAAACTTAAGCAGCAACGTTCCTCAGGAGTTGATTTCATCTCAAGAAACCACTGTTTTTTTTTGCTCATCCACAAGAAACAATTCCTCATCTGTTCAAGTTTTATCACGATATTGTAGCCAATCAGTCCCATCTGCAGGCTCCATTTCTAATTCACTCACTATTTCTACCACATCTTCAGTTCCTTCTTCCACTGAAGTCTTGAACTGCTCAATGTCATCCATGAGGGTTGGAATTAACTTGGTCTAAACTCCTGTTAATGTTAATGTTGATACGTTGACCTCCTCCCATGAATCACAAATGTTCTTAATAGCAAGTAGAATGGTAAATCCTTTCTAGAAGGTTTTCAATTTACCTTTCCCAGATCCATCAAAGGACATTATCTGTGGCAGCTATAGCCTTACATTATATATTTCATAAAAAAGACTTAAAAGTCTAAGTTAATCCTTGATCCACAGGCTTGCAGAATAGATGCTATGTTTGCACACATAAAAACAACACTAATATCCTTGTACATTTCCATCAGCAATCTTGGGTAACTAAGTGCATTGTCAATGAGTAGTAATACCTTGAAATAAATCTTTTGAGCAGTAGTTCCTAACAGTGAGCTTAAAATACTCAGTAAACTATGCTGTAAACTGATGTGCTTTCATCCACCCAGGCTTGATTGTTCCATTTTTAGAGCACAGGCAAAATCAATTTTGCATAGTTCTTAAGGGCCCTGTGATTTTCAGAATGATCTATGAGCATTGGCTTCAACTTAGAATCACCAGCTGCATTCACCCCTGACAAAAGAGTCAGCCTGTCCTCTGTAGATTTGAAGCCAGGCATTAACTTCACACCTCTCTAGCTATGAAAGTCCTACATGGCATCTTTTTCCAATACAAGACTGTTTAATCTACATTGAAAATCTGTTGTTAACGTGGCCACTTTATTAATCTGCTCTCATGCTGCTACAAAGAACTGCCTGAGGCTGGGTAATTTATAAAGGAAAGACGTTTAATTGACTCATAGTTCCACATGGCTGGAGAGACCTCAGGAAACTTACGATCATGGTGGAAGGGGAAGCAAATATGTCCTTCTTCACATGGTGGCAGGAGAGTGAAGTGCTGAGCAAAGTGGGAAAAGCCCCTTATAAAACCATCAGATCTTGTGAAAACTCACTCACTATCATGAGAACAGTAGCATGGGGGTAACTGCTCTCATGATTCAATTACTTCCCATGAGGTCCCTCCCTCAATACATGGGTATTACAATTTGGATTACAATTCAAGATGAGATTTGGGTGGGGACACAGAGCCAGACCATATCAGCCACCTTTATCAATTACTTTAGCTAGATCTTCTCAATAACTTTCTGCAGCTTCTCCATCAATACTTGCTGCTTCTCCTTACAGTTTTCTATTATGGAGACAGGATTTTTCTTTTAACCTCATGAACCAACCTGCTAGTTTCAAACTTTTCTTCTGAAGCTTCTTCACCTTTCTCAGCCTTCATAAAATTGAAGAGAGTTAAGCCTTGTTCTTTATTAGCTTTTGGCTTAAGAGAATATTGTGGCTGATTTGGTCTTCTATCCAGGACACCAAAACTTTATTCACATCAGCAGTAAAGTTGTTTCCCTTGCTTATCATTTGTGTGTTCACTGTAATAGCACTTTCAATTTCCTTCAAGAACTTTTCCTTTGCATTTAAAGTTTGGATAACTGTTTGGCATAAGATGCCTAGCTTTGGCCTATTTTGGCTTTCAATATGCCTTCCTCACTAAGCTGAATTATTTCTAGCTTTGATTTTAAAGTGGGAGATGTGGAACTCTTCCTCTCACTTGAACACCTAAGAGCCCATTACAGGGCTATTAACTGGCTTAATTTCTGTATTGTTGTGTCTCAGAGAGTAGGGAGGCCTGAGGAGAGGAAGAGAAATAGGGGAATAGCTAGTCGGTGAAGCAGTCAGAAAACACACAACACTTACTAAGTTAACTATCCTATAATGGGCACAGTTGTGTCATCCCAAAACAATTACAATAGTAGTATCTAAGCTCATTGATCACAGATAACCATAACAGATATAATAAAATGAAAAAGTTTGAAATAGGATGAAAATTAACAAAATGGAACACAGAGCAAATGCTGTTGGAAATATGGCACCAATAGATTTAATCAATGCAGGATTGCCACAAACCTTCAATTTGTAAAAAGACTGTCATTACCTGTGAAGTGCAATAAGGTAAAGTGCAATAAAATGAGGTATTCCTGGATATCTTTCCCACCCAATTTAAAACATTTTTACTATTTATTTTCTCATAGACAATATATTGTACTGTTGCGTGCACTTTAAAATTACATTAATAGCCAAATAATGTACTTACCCTCTGCCACTTTTGTCAGTCAAGATCATGTTTGCAAGATTTCTAGATATAGTAAATGAGATGTTTTCTACATTTTATAGTTTTCTAGATATGGATATTTCATAATTTATTCACTTGGTTCCCTAGAGATGAAAATTTGGATTGTACTTGTTTTGTTTTGGTTTTGCACCATTACAAACAGGATTGCAATCAAAACTTCTGTGTACATTGAATGAAAATTTCTCTAGAGTTCATACCTGCATGTGAAATTGTTGAGCTCACAGAAATTTGCCAAAAGGTTCATACAAAAATATTTACTACAGCACTGTTTACAAAGCTAAAAACTGGATACACTGAAATTATACCAACCAATAGCAGAACAGGTATATAATTTTTAATATATTTATGCAATGCAATTAAAGAGAATTGTATAGACTCATACATGCTGATACAGAAAGATGCCCAAAATTGATTGCTCAGTGAAAAAAAATTAAGTTATAATACTCTATATAAAATTATCCCATTTTTTATAAAAATAAATGATAAAATTAATAATATATGTGCATATTTAGAGAAAAAGTAGAGACCAATTTAAGAAATTCATGTTAATAACTATCTATGATATATAAGATGAACTTGTATTTTCTCTATTTTAAATTTCAGTAGTACCAGATACACATTACTTCAATCTACACTTATAACCTGAATGAATACACAATTTATTCTTATCCTAATAATGACACATTTTGCTTTTCTGACCACTAACATCCCTTACAAGACTAACTTTGTTCATTAATTCCTAACCAATTTCTGTTTTTAGCACAAACAATAATAGTCTATACTTACTTAGACTACTGCAATCTCCTTGTTGCTATATCTTGAAATTTTTGAAACTTAAAATTAATTACATTCATTACTACTGCTTTTACCAGGAACCCTTCTGACTCTATAATATTCTCTCTCAGACCTGAATAAGTATCATATTATTATAATAACCTTCTAGGTCAATTATGGGATTTCAAGTTAAAAATATATATAACTGTAAAATTTAAAGAAGGTGTGCAGTGAGAAGGAAGAGTTGTTCATCCTGGAAAAATATATTTGGGATACCCAATCAAGTTTCCTTAGAATGTCATTTACTTGAAAAAATTAACAATTATCCAGAAATCAGACTCTCATTCTTAAAGAATTACAAAAATTAATCCCTGTATTATTTCTAAATTGATCAGAATTATGGGTCCTAATTCAGTCTAATAAAGGTCACAAATAATCATAAATATTTAGTAAGCTGTTATTCATTGGGTACTATGTGCAAGAAATAGAGGACATAGTGGCAAATAATATAGATGAGCTCTAAGTCTAAAATGGCATCAACTAAATTAGGTGGGGATGAGGCTCTTCGTTGCAATCCATTAAGTGCAGCTCCTGGGGCACAAATCCTTCCATATATGGACCCATGAAATGAAAGAGACAAGCTATCTTTCTTCAAACCTCTCAACCTATAATGGTAGGATAGGCACAGCACAACAGCTACAGACATTGCAGTTCTAATGGGGGAAAATGAAAAGTAAAAAGGAGTCACAGGAGTCACTGTTTCAAAGGAGTTCTGAAATCCAGGGAGTAAATGGGAGTTTCTTGATTAGGTTTCAAGGGCAGAGAATAATCCTTCTTGGCTCTCAGCTCCATTCTCTGAAGGCTCCATCCTTCCTGGTTCTGCCCTCTGAGTCATCCTTCCTTTTTCACGAAAGGTAACACATGTTTGTAGCTTAGTGGTTTTATCAGACTGCTTCCTGCTGGTAGAATTTTGGGGACTTAACCATCTCCTTTCCTTTTGTAGTATTGACTCTGACCTTTTTAGATGAAGCTGGCAGTGTTTCTGCTTCAATAAATTTCTCAAGAACTTTGTGGGTCTTCCATGGATTTCACAGGGATTCACACCATAAAAGAAAAGCCACATCCACAGATGTTTTTGTTTTAAAGATTGTTCCTTTTCTATATCTTGGCTTCCTGCTGAGAGGGCTAGAGGACAATGCCCTTCAGCCTCGTAGAGGCCCTCAGGTTTGTGTGAAAAAATCAGTGAGGCACACCCTTAATCTCTTGAAAGGAGCCTTTGTGTGACTGAATACGCTGACATTTTGATCTTTCTGATATTTTTAGCAAAAGTCACACACTCTCAATGCCAATGCCATACTTTTGAGTATGGCTATTTCTCAATGCCATACTTTTGGCAGCCATTTCTGAATTTTAGCATCTTTTGCCATCTGGAGAGGCTGTGAATTTTCAGTCACATAATCCTAATCCATTTTCTTTAACATGTCTTCCTTCAATTTATCTCTCTTTTGCATTCTATTGTAAGCAGTAAGAGAAACCCAGTAGCAACTTCAATACTTTGCTTGAAATCTCCTTAGCTCTACATACAAGCAAGTTCATTGCCCACAAGTTCTTCTTTCCATAAGATGGCAGAATGCACAATTTTGCTAATAGTTCTGCAAGTATATAAAAAGGATCCCTCTCCTTCTAATTTCCAATAACATGCTCCTCACTTCTGAGCCTAACGGCAGTGTTCTCAAGGTCCAGATTTCTACTAAGGGTCTGTTCATGGCAACTCAGGCTGCTATGGTTTGAATGTGTCCCCTAAATTTCATGTGTTAGAAACTTAATCCTTAAATTCATCTGTTGATTAGAGGTAGGGCCTTGGGGGCTAATTAGGGTTAGATAATGTCATCAGGGTACAGTCCCCATGATGGAACTAATGGCTTTATAAGAAGAGGAACAGAGAGAGCTCTGAGCTGACATGCACACTCTTGCTTTCTTGCCTTGTGATGCCTTCTGTCATGGAATGAGCCTCACTAGATGATGGCACCATGCTCTTGGACTTCCCAGCCTCCATAACCATGAACTAAATAAACATCTATTGCTTATAATTTTCTCTGTCTGTGGCATTCTGTTACAGCAACAGAAAATGGACTAAGACATAGGCTTCCTCTATCATGTTCTGCGAATGTTTTCTAGCCTTTGTCTACTGTCTAATCCCAAAGCTGCTCCCATATTTTAGGTATGCCTCTTGGTACCAAAATATGCATAACATCTTGGTCGCTTAAAACAACACTCAGTCAGTTTCTCCTGCTTTTCATCAATCAGGAGTTTGGGCCTGGCTCAGTCTTATGCTCAAAGCCTCCAAAGCTGCACTGAAGGTATTGGCTGGACTATGGTTCTATGATTCTGATCTAGAGCTTGGGGTTCTCTCTCAGGTTTACTCAGGTCATTGGAAGAATTCAGTTCCTTGCAGCTGTAGGACTCAGGCCCTCAGTTTATATAAGCTGCTTCTCTCCATAGGCAGTTTACAAAATGATTCTTTGCTTTCTTCTAGCCCAGCAGGAGACCATCTCTCTTTAAATGGCTTACCTAATTAGGTCAAGCCCATCCAGTAAAATCTCCCCTCAATAACCTTAAATCCAACTGACTGGGGGCCTTAGTTACATGCAGAAAGCCTTTTATATGTTTATATCCCTTTGAGTCAGGAAAAAACTACCAGAGTTCTCACTCCCCCATCAAGAGCCCCCCCAACACACACACACACACAAACACATACCTAATTATAGATAATATTTTTTCCTAAAATACATCCATATGGTTATGTGATTTTCTCCAGTGGTGCTGAACACCCTTGGTTCAGAAGTAAAGAATGTTGACACTAGAACTAATCCAAGAAAAGTGGGTAAGAAAAGGTCCCTAAAGGGTTCTCAACATGAAGCAGCAGCAGAAATTCAGAAGAGGAAGAGAGATCTCCATCAGCCACTTGGAGTAGATAAAGGTATCAGGACCAAGACATGCTAAAGGGGGCAGACAATCATCCTGTCACAGAACAGAAATCTCAATTAGAAGGCTTTCCTGAAAAAATTTCAAAAGACCATAACTGCTCTTACCACACACTTTACGTAACCAAGAAGTGGTAATCAGATAAATCTCTTAGGAAAGAGCTTATCAACTCAACTGAGACTACATTTATCTGGAGAGGGACAGAGGCAGCCAGGCACATGAGTCAGCTGCCCTGCCCCCAGCACCACCTTCCACTGTGAGGTTTTCAGACTTGACAACAAGAACAATTTATTATTTCACATTGACCAAAATCCAGTGGGTAAATGAGATTACAGTCCTGTTGTATTAGTTTCTTATTGCTGCTGTAACAAATTTTCATAATTTATTGGCTTCAAAAACTCACAATATTTTACTATTCTCTAAGTCAGAACTATGAAAATCAAGGTGGACTAAAAGTGTCAGCAGGGATGCATTCCTTCTAGGGGCTCTAGGAGAATCTGTTTTCTTGCCTTTTCCAGCTTCTAGAGGAGACTTGTATTCCTTGGACTCATGGCCTCTTCCTCTACCTTCAAGAGCCAGCAGCATGTCATTTTCAAATCTCTCTCCTACTCTGAGATTTCCACCTTCATCTTATTAGGACACTTGTGATTATATTTGGCCCACCTTGACTACCCAAGATAATCTTTCCATCTTAAAATCCTTAGCTTACTCGCACCTGCAAAATCTCTTTTTCACGGAAGGTAACATTTTACAAAGTTTAAGGCATTAAGATGTGGGCATCTTTCAGGGGTCTCATTTTGGTTATCATAACTGCCAAATACCTTTCTAATATTCAAACCCAATCATTTCATTTGGCCCGACGACAAAAATGCTCTGTAATGTTTTAATGAGTTGGCTTATAAAGTTTATTTGAAATATATTTCTATAAATTCTTATATTCTCTGACAAAATCAACAGAGGTGTTAGATTGAACAAATTTGATTAGCTTATAGAAATTGTTAAGTAACATCATGTTCTTAAGGAGTTGCTTCAAAGCATTCACAAAGCACCTAATTTATCCTTGCAATTGTCAAATAAGTAAAAGTAGGTATCATAAAAGAAAATTTCAAGTAAGGAAATGAAAGCACACAGTGGCTTTCCTAGATCTCCCAGGGAGAAATACTGGAAGAAATATGAATAGAACTCAGCTTCTCTTACTCCCATTCAGTAGCTTAAAAGGCCAGGAATAATAGTTACAATGATTCATACTGATTACCTAGTGCCTCTTCTCCAAAGCACTGCAAATCCACAAGAGAAATCATCACAGAGACGGTAATATGTCTTTGGTTAGTTTTTCTACCTCCTGGTTTCAACAAAGTTTTAAAGAAGTATAGAGAACATGGAACAATCTGTGAGAAACTACTCCACCTTGAGTGGTTCCACTTGAAATGTAAATAAGTTTGGAAGATCTTAAGTAAACATGACTTGAAATTTAAAAAACATATATTGTTAACCTGACTGGAAGGTAAAAACAAAAATTAGAAGAATAATGGATGTGCTGTCTGGAGGCTATAATTACTGGTGCTCTAACACAGTAGTGTAGCGAGGGCCTGGGAACTGCTTGATGAAAAGTGCTGGGGAACTGGACAGAAATTGGTTGGAATCTCAATTCTGCTTATACTAGCTGTATAACCTTGGACAAGCTACCTAAACTCTCAGATTCCTCATCTTAAAAATAATAATAGCTGCCTTATAGAGTTGATAAAAAAATTAAAAGTACTACATGTAAAATACCCGGCACATAAAAGCACTTAATATCTTTCCTACTTGGGAAAAAACTAAAATGTAGGAACAGACTTTCCTGTTAAAAATGTTTGTAGTGGATGCTCTCTTGTGCTGCCCAGATTCTGCTTCAGAGAGGAAGAGTTTATTCTCCAAGCGGCTGGAAGTGCTGCTAATGGAAAGCTCTTTGTTGTCAGCCCCTACAGGGATTGCCTCAGCTGAAGAGAGCCTTTTCACCCAATGTCCACCCCATTAAGAATGACTTGCCTCCAGTGACTGATCAAAGAGTCCATCATCCCAGATCAGAACTTGCCATGGAATTGGCAGAGGCCTCTGTTGAGACTGTCTGCCAGCTCAGCTTCTCCCTCGGTCCAATCCTGCTTCCTTGCTATGACTTCCCTTCTAGAGGTGTTGATCTCAATGCCCTCCTAATAAGCCCTCTGATATCCTAGTCAGTGTTGGGAGTCAGTTTACCAGGGAACACCATCCAGCAACAATGTTGCAGGATGAACTGTTGCTCAGACTTTTATACAGGCCTTACCATCACCAACCACTCCCCACAAGGGCCCAAAGGCACATAGCTCACCCAAGTATCTTTAGGTTGCTCTGGTAAGGATTGAAGAGTGAGGATTCTTAAGCCTTGAACCTTGCTTCTGCTGATGTTTAACAAGGAGCTGGAATAAGTGTGAACCCTCTGCCCCAGCTCTATTTCACCCCTTCTCAACATCTTTCATCTGCCAGCTTGTATAAAGATTCAGCCTGCCACATTAGAAATGTTGCTTATGTCACAATTGAGGAAATTTTAATATGAGCTGTATAGGAAATGATATTAATAATTATTAATATTGTTGTTCTTGAACTTTATAATACTCCAGATTAAAAAAAAAAAGGAAGGCGGATAGGCCGGGAACAGTGGCTCACACCTGTAATCCCAGCACTTTGGGAGGCCGAGGCAGGCAGATCACGAGGTCAGGAGATCAAGACCATCCTGGTTAACACGGTGAAACCCCGTCTCTACTGAAAATACAAAAAAATTAGCTGGGCATGGTGGCAGATGCCTATAGTCCCAGCTACTCGGGAGGCTGAGGCAGGAAAATGGCATGAACCCGGGAGGTGGGGCTTGCAGTGAGCTGAGATTGGCCACTGCACTCCAGCCTGGGTGACAGAGCAAGACTCCAACTCAAAAAAAAAAAAAAAAAGGGCAGATAAATGAAACAAGATTGGCAAAATGATGAACATTGATGAAGCTGGGTGACTGGTATGCAGAAGTTCATTATACTATTCTCCCTATCTCTGTATGTTTGAACTTTTCCATAATAAAATAATGAATATTAATATACTTTATAGAAGTATATACAATGTACGTACTTTAAAGATCAATTGTTAAAGATAGGTTTAATAATATATTAAATTCAAGTTGGCTTATGTTAAGCAAATAAATCAAAACATAGAAAATTCATATTCTCCAAAGCAAATAAAATGGGGCTTGTTAGGCATCTTGCCAAATAGTTCTGAAATTTATTTTTTTTAATTGCTGAGACTTTCTTTAAAAGAAAACCCCATAAGGCACTTCAAATTAATTTTTATGTTAAAAGATTTACTTTACATATTAAAGTACAGCATACAGGTATTTTACTCATTATACAGACTTTTAGATTATGAAGACTTTATGTGTAATAGCAAATTATCCCAATTTTTAAAAGCTAAATTTTCTAGATGTCTTTTTTGATAACAATGCATGTGATTTACCAAAACATGTGTATAAAATCTAGCCAAACCACACCATTCTTCCTCCACAACCCTTAAAGAAGATCCTAAAGACTCAACAACTGTGCCACCTAGGCTATGTAAACTTTGGTCAAACAACTCTGTTGTATACACAAATATAGTTATATATACAGGTATAGATAGAGAGACATAATATATATTATTTATATATAATGATTAAGAATTAGGTCAAAAATCACAATAAGAAAAAAAAAGTAGTATCTGATTCAGGTATTCAGTCTGTGTAGTGTGGTACTATTTTTGCCAATCTTCAAATGTTTACTTCAAGTCTGCTATGATGAGAAAACCCAGAGGGCCTAAATATATAACACAAACATGTTTCCCATCTTTGTATCCTTCTATGTTTGAAGATCTTTCTGAATGTTGAGGTCTCATCCATTTAAGGTGATTTGATCCAGAACACTGGGGAATAGTAATTATTCAGAAAATGATTCTTTTCAAAGGGACTTGATTATTTCAATGATCATAGAGCTGCTCTAAGGGATTTCTATAGCCAAGTCATTATTATATCCAGGTACTTTTCATATAAATAAGGCTTCATGCATCTGAAACAAAAAAGAAGGAAATGAAGTGTTCTAAGGACAAAGACAAATGGTGTGAGTTAGGAGCTGGTCTAACAGCATATAAAGCCTGAATTTTCCAAAGTATTTTACCTGACTCTCTGGACTATCCCCCAAATAAACAAACAAACCAATAAAATCCAAATATGTATAAAACATATGCATGTTGAGCCTAGTCCTATAGGAAACATGACAGGTTTGAGACGAATTGAGAAATGAGATGTGATAACGATCAGGAAAATTAGGTTCTAGTACTAGACGTGCACTGACTAAGCTCTATGACCCTGGGCACTTCACATCTTGGCTCTCAGTTTGTCTCTCTGTACGATGAAGGTCCCTTACAGCTATTATATTCCAAGATTAAGAATCAAGTACGATACTTTCAATATTAATAAGTAACCATAAAAATTTTAAGCAATTGGATTAACACCATCTTGAATTGAAATAAAACAATAAAAATTTAAAAATTTTTTCTAAAAGTTGAAAATAAATGTTTCTTATTATATGAGTTTAGGTTTCCAAATATGTTTTTCTCCCATACTACATTTTCCTATAGCTTTGTGAAATAATATGAGATTAATCTTATGCCAGGCAGTCTGGTGGGTGCTCTGCAAACTTGGCTCTAAAGGAACTTGATAATTCAGATATAAGCCATGGAATTTTATATTTCAAATCAAAACTATCTAATGTATAATTAAGTTAAAATTCAATAGTTACAGTCTAGAATGGCTATCAATTCAGTTTTAAACACAGTGTATAAAATTTTAAGTCCTGCATTTTAGGTACTTTTGGGCTTATTCAGCAGGGAAACTACTTTAGGCTAGTGAGATAAATTTCATGTTGTAATATAATTTTGAGGCAACATTAAATGGGTAAAATTCAGGTAGTAAGCCTAAAAATCCAAGATAACTATAGAGATAAATAATTATTTTTGTAAATTATAATAATTCCCATATCTGTGATAATAACAGCAACTACAGATGTGTATAAGGTTTTAACTTATACAAATAAATCTGTTTCAATTATTACAAATTTAATACAAGATACATATAATATGTATCGTGTTTACATTCTTACAGTATATTTTGAATGTGTTACATCATTTAAGTAATAACATAATTTAGGCATTATTATCTTTATTCATTATTATCATCTCCATTTTATGGATATGGAAATTGATCAAATAAAACTTTAAAGAGCAAACAGGCTGCCTGAACTGGATGGAGAGATCATGGTGCTAACCATATCAAGGTTAGTTGTTAAGATTCTCATCCTAGTGGAGTCTCAATCAGATAATCATAATAGAAATGGAAAACGTATTTAGGCCACAAACAGATTTTCAGCATCTATTGATTTACTAATATAGCCTTTTTGATCCTTAATTTATTGATGCAGTGAATTACTTTGATTGATTTGCTGCTGTTTAACCACCTTTCCATTCCTGGAGTAGATTCTACCAGGTTTTGGATATTATCCATTTATTAAATTGCTGTACTCTCTTATAAAAATATCTAGACATACATTGACATATGAGATGATTAATTTTTAAAAAATTTTGGTACTATCTTAATTGGATTTAGGGATCAGCATTATATTAGCTTTAAAAAATGAATGTTTTATCTTTTTCTATTGCCAGGAATAATTTAGAATTTATAGTGATACTCACACACCAAGATCACTTTCTTTTCTCTCTTTATTGTATGTATCTGAAAAATCCTAACCATGGCTAAATCTAATTCCCTGCCTATTCAGAGCAGCTTAACATGGTTGGGGGAAAATTAAGTTTCCTACTCTTTACGATGACTATTTCAGACCTTCTTTCTTCTCCAGCACACAATGCCCCACATCACTCTCAATCAATAATCATTTCACTGAAAAAATAAAATTAAAAAAAATCCTCACTCTTCCAGCAGTAAATCAGAAAATCTACTTGTATCAGGATGCATATACTCTCATTTCACTCCTTGGCAATAAATGAACTGTCCATGTTCCTCTAGTGAAGTCAATACCTCCACCTATTCACTGGGTCCAAACTTTGCCTTATCAGGACTTCGCTACTCAAAAACAAAAATTTTCTAAATTTCTCTATTTTATCATTTTTTTCACTTGCTACTTGTAAGAGATATTCCAGTCTGCCTTTCAGATTTCTCTTCAAGATAGTCATTAATTTCCCCCAAATGCCAGAAGTGTTGCCTACAGAGGTTTACAGGAATTGCCTTGACCAACATGACACCACACATCCAGTGTTTTGTCAGTGGGTTTATTCAATTCCATGGCCTCAGTTGAGTTTTCTCTTAAGGGTCATCTCAGTTTCAGAGGTACATAAAGAATCCAATGAAATCTCTGTTACAGTTACATCACAGTTCAACTTCTTTTGTTCCACCTTATTCCTTTCACTCCTTTAGTGTATTGTTCCCGAGAGCACTCCCCAATAAATCACCTACACGTAAATCTTAGTTGTAGAGTCTTTTTTTTTCTGGGAAACCTAAGCTACAAAAGTCGTTGCCAGGGAATTGGATAAAATCTTCAATAGTAAGGCATTCGGTAGAGAGGATAAATTAGACCTACACAACAGGCTGCTATGGAATCATCTTAGCAAAGCTAAAAAGCCATTGTTATACAGATACCAAAATCAGACAGACTTTAATGAAAACAATAGGCCAATATCTTTCATGAATATATACACAAAAATCCTAAACAAATATTAGCAAATAAAGCTCAGCAGTATGAAAGGAGGATAATGCATTATGACTAAGCGAGGTTTATCCTTGGGAATGCAAGATTGAGTTAACATTTGAAATCAATCAATGAAGTTCTTCATATTAAAAAAAAGAGAAACCCTATAATCATCTTGATAGATGTGGAAAAGGCATTTGACAAAATTTAATATATATTCATGATGAAAAACTCTCAGCATCTGAGGAAAATGGAAACTTTCTCAACCTGATAAAGGGCATCTACGGAAACCTTACAATTAACAGGACAATGATGAAAAGCTGAATGTTTTCCTCCTAAGATTGAGAAAAAGCAGGAATGCCTACTTTCAAAATTCCATTCACCATCATGCCAGAGGTTCTAGCCAGTACAGTGAGGCAAACTAAATAGATAAGAAGTATACACATCAGAAAGAAAGCAATAAAATTATCTTTATTGACAGACATTATTATCACCTACATATGAAATACTACAGAATTTTAAAAGCTACTAAAACTAATAAGTGATTATACCAAATTTGCAACATACAAGGTCAATATATATCAGTAAACAATTGGACAGATTCTCCAAAGTCTTAAAGGCAGCTAGAGAGAAGGGGCATGTCACATGCAAAGGGAACTCCATCAGGCTAACAGTGGTCATTTTAGCAGAAATCTTACAAGTCAGAGAGATTGGGGACCTATAGTCAGCATCCTTAAAGAAAAACAATTCCAGCCAAGAATTTCGTATCCATACAAACTAAACTTCAAAAGTGAAGGAGAAATATGATCCTTTTCAGACAAGCAAATGATAAGGGAATTCTTACCACCACATCTGCCTTACAAAAGGTCCTTAAGGGAGTGCTAAACATGGACAAGAAGAAGCAGTACTGTATTAGTCTGTTTTCACACTGCTAATAAAGACATACCCAAGACTGGGTAATTTATAAAGGAAAGAGGTTTAATTGACTCATGGATCCACATGGCTGGGGAGGCCTCACAATTATGGTGGAAGAACAAGGGATGTCTTATATGGCAGCAGGCAAGAGAAAATAAGAGCCAAGTGAAAGGGGAAACCCCTTATCAAATCATCAGATCTCATGAGACTTATTCACTACCACAAGAACAGTATGGGGAAAACCACCCCCATGATTCAGTTATCTCCCACTGGGTCCCTCCCACAACACGTGGGAATTATGGGAGCTACAGTTCAAGATGAGATTTGGGTGGGGACAGCCAAACCATATCAAGTACCTTCCACCAAAAAAATATACTCAAGTACAAGGCCATTGAAACTATAAAGCAACTATATAATAAAGTCTACATAACAACCAGGTAAAAACACAATGACAGGATCAAACACACACATATCAATACTAACCTTGAATGCAAACAGGCTAAATGCCCCAATTCAAAGGCACACAGTGGCAAGTTGGGTAAATAAGTAAGACCCAACTATGTGTTGTTAAGAGACCCATCTCACATGCAATGACACCGATAGGCTCAAAATAAAGGGATGGAGAAATATCTATCAAGCAAACAGAAAACACAGAAGGGCAGAAGTTGCTATTCTTATTTGAGACAAAACAGATTTTAAACCAACAATGATTAAAAAGGACAAAGAATGGCATTACATAATGAGAAAGGGTTCAATTCAACAAGAATACTTAACTGTCCTAGATATATAGGCACCCAACACCAGAGCACCCAGACTTATAACACAAATTATTACAGACCTACAAGGATACTTAGATAACCACACAATAATAGTGGGAGACTTCAACACCCCACTAGATCACTGAGACAAAAGACTAACAAGATATTCAGGACCTCAACTCAACACTTGACCAAATGGACCTAACTGACATCTCTAGAATACTTCACCCAACAACAAAAGAATATACATTCTTCTCAACTACACAGCACATACTCTAAGATCGAACACACACTTGGCTGTAAAGCAATTCTCAGCAAATTCAAAGAAACCAAAATCATACCAATCACACTCTTGGACCACAGCACAATAAAAATAGAAATCAATAACAAGATCTCTCAAAACCGTACAATTACATGGAAATTAAACAACCTGCTTCTGAATGACTTTTGAGTAAAAGACAAAATTAAGGCAGAAATTTAAAAATTCTTTGAAACTAATGAAAACAAAGATACAGCATGCCAGAATCTCTGAGACACAGCTATAGTTTTTTTTTTTTTTTTTTTTTTCTTTTAGTATTATTATTATTATTATTATTATACTTTAGGTTTTATGGTACATGTGCGCAATGTGCAGGTAAGTTACATATGTATACACGTGCCATGCTGGTGCGCTGCACCCACCAACTCGTCATCTAGCATTAGGTATATCTCCCAATGCTATCCCTCCCCCCTCCCCCCACCCCACAACAGTCCCCAGAGTGTGATGTTCCCCTTCCTGTGTCCATGTGTTCTCATTGTTCAATTCCCACCTATGAGTGAGAATATGCAGTGTTTGGTTTTTTGTTCTTGCGATAGTTTACTGAGAATGATGATTTCCAATTTCATCCATGTCCCTTCAAAGGACGTGAACTCATCATTTTTTATGGCTGCATAGTATTCCATGGTGTATATGTGCCACATTTTCTTAATCCAGTCTATCATTGTTGGACATTTGGGTTGGTTCCAAGTCTTTGCTATTGTGAATAATGCCGCAATAAACATACGTGTGCATGTGTCTTTATAGTTTTAAGAGGACAGGTTTTTCTTTTTTTCAAGTTTTATTTTAGATTTAGTGGATACATGTGTATGCTTGTTACCTAGGTATATTGTGTGATGCTGAGGTTTGGAGTATAAATGATCCCACCATCCAGGTACTGAGCATAATACCCAACACTTAGTTTTTCAACTCTCACTCCCCTCACTATCTCTTCCATCTAGTAGACCCTAGTGTCTACTGTTGACATAAGATGAAAGCTTATAGCACTGGAAACCTACATTAAAAAGTTAAAAATATCTGAAATTAACAACCAAACATTGCACCTAGAGGAACTAAAAAAATAAAAGCAAACCAACCCCGATGCTAGCAGAAGAAAAAAAAATAAACAACATGACAGCTGAGCTAAACAAAATTCAGAGGTAAAAATCCATACTAAAGATCAACAAGACCAAAATTTTGTTGAAAAAATAAATAAGATCAATAGACTGCTAGATAGATTAATTAAAAAAGAGAGAGAAGATCCAAATAAAAACAATCAGAAATGACAAAAGGGATATTACCACCAGCCCCACATAAATACAAAAAAACCCTCAGAGACAATTATAAACACTTCCATGCACACAAACTAGAAGAAATGTATGAATTCCTGGAAACACACAACCTCCCAAGACTGAACCAGGAGGAAACTGAAACACTGAACACATCTGTAAGGAGTTCCAAAACTGAATCTGTAATAATAAAAATAATAAACCGTACCAACAGAAAAAGCCCTGGACCAGATGGATCCACAGCTAAATTCTACTGCATGTATAAAAAGCTGGAAACCATTACTACTAAAATTATTCCAAAAGAATTGAGGAGGAAGGACTCCTTCCTATCTCATCCTATGAGGCCAGTACCATTTTGAAACCAAAACCTGACAGAGACGCAAGAGAAAACTACAGGCCAATATCTCTGATGAACATAGATGTAAAAGTCCCAAACTAAATACTAGCAAACCAAATCCAGCTGTGATCAAAAAGTTAATTCACCCCAATCAAGTAGGCTTCATTCCTGGGATGCAAGGTTAGTTCAATATGCACAAATCAATAAATGTGATTCACCACAAACAGAAGTAAAAATAAAACCATATGGTTTTGTTAACAGACATGGAAAAAGTCTTTGATAAAATCCAACATCCCTTCATGATAAAAACACTCAACAAATTAGATATCAAACGAACATACCTCAAAATAACAAGAGTCATCTATGACAAGCCCACAGCCAATATCATGTCAAATGGGCAAAAGCTGGAAGCATTCCCCATGAGAAATGACTGGACACCCACTAACCACTCCTATTTATAACAGCACTAAAGGTCCTAGCCAGAGCAATCAGGCAAGAGAAAGAAATAAAAGACATCCAAATAAAAGGAGAGGAAGTCAAACTATTTGTCTTTGCAGATTATATGATTCGACACCTAGAAAACCCCAGTCTCTGCCCAAAAGCTCCTAGAATAAACAACTTCAGCAAAGTTTCAGAATACAAAATTTATTACAAAAATGAATAGCATTTCTATACACCAATAATGTCCAAGCTGAGAGACAAATCAAGAACGCAATCCCAAACACAACAGCCACAAAAAGAATAAAATGCCTAGGAATACAGGTAACCAGGGAGGTGAAAGATCGCTACAATTAGAATTACAAACACTGCTGAAAGAAATGAGAGACAACATAAACATATGGAAAAACATTCCATGCTCATGGATAGGAAGAATCAATATCATTAAAATGGCCATACTGCCCATAGCAATTTACAGATTCAATGATATTCCTGTGAAACTACCAACATCATTTTTCACAAAATTGGAAAAAATGATTCTAAAATTTATCTGGAACCAAAAAATGAAGCCAAATAGCCAAAACAATCCTAAACAAAAAGAACAATGCCAGTGACATCACATTACCTGACTTTAAACAATACTACAAGTCTAGAGTAACCAAAACAGCATGGTACTGGTTCAAAAACATATACACAGACTAATGGAACAGATTAAAAAACCCAGAAATAAAGTTGCACACCTAAAACCAACTGATCTTCAAAAAAGTTGACAATAACAAGCAATGGGGAAAGGACACCCTATTCTATAAATTGTGCTGGAATAGCTGACTACCCATATGCAGAAGATTGAAACTGGATCCCTTACTTTCACCATATACAAAAGTCAACTCGAGCTGGATTAAACACTTAAATATAAGACTTAAAATGATTAAAACTTTAGAAGAAAACCTGGGACATATCATTTTGGACATAGGTCTGGGCTAAGATTTCATGATGAAGTCTCCAAAAGCAATGGAAACAAAAACAATCAAAGATAAGTGGGATCTAATTAAACTAAAGAGCTTCTACACAGCAAAAGACACTATTCAACAGAGTACACAGACAATCTACAGAATGGGAGAAAATATTTGCAAACTATGCATCCATCAAAGGCCTAATAGCTAGAATCTATAAGAAACATAACAAAATCAACAACAAAAACAAATAACCCCATTAAAAAGTGGGTAAAGGACATGAACAGACACTTCCAAAAAGGAGACATACATGTAGCTAACAATCACAAGAAAGAATGCTTAGCAACACTAATCATCAGAGAAATGCAAATCAAAACCACACTGAAATATAACCTCATATCAGTCAGAATGACTATTATTAAAAAGGCAAAAAATGACAGATGTTTGCAAAGTTACAGAGAAAAGGGAATGCTCATACTTTATTGGTTGGCATGTAAATTAGTCCACCCATAGCAGAAAGCAGTCTGGAGATTTCTCAAAGAATTTAAGTCAGAACTACGATTCAATCCAGCAATCCTATTACTGGATATATACTGAAAGGAAAATAAATCGTTCCACCAAAAAAAAAAGAAAGTACACTCATATGTTCATTGCAGCACTATTCACAACAGCAAAGATATGAAATCAACCTAAATGCCCATCAATGGAGGACTGGATAAAGAAAATGTGGTATATACACCATTGAATACTATGCAGCCATAAAAAGGAATGAAATCATGTCCTTTGCATCAACATGGATGCAGCTAGAAACCATTATTCTAAGCAAATTAACATAGGAACAGAAAACCAAATACCACACATTGTCACTTATAAGTGACAGCTAAACATTGAGTACACATGGACACAAAGCAGGGAACAGACACTGGGGCCTACTTGAGGGTAGAAGGTTGGAGGACCGTGAGGGTTGAAAAATTACCTACCAGGTGCTATGCTCACTACCTGGGTGACAAAATCATTTGTACACCAAACACCAGCAACACACAATTTACCCATGTAACAAACCTGCACATGTACCCCTGAACCTAAAAGTTGAAAGAGAAAAAAAATTAAAAATTAAAATTAATAAAATCATTTATAATATGTTCAAAAATATGACCTATTAGGGATAAATATAATGACAGAACATTGCTCAAAGAAATTTGAAACTGGAGAACATTATGTTACGTGAAATAAGCCAGGCATAGAAAGACAAATATTGCATGTATTTACTCATATGTTGGAGCTAATAAAAATGATCTCATAGAGGTAGAATGGTGGCTACCAGAGGTTGGAAAGGGTAGCAAAGTGGGGGATGGTGAAGAGAAATTGGTTAATGGGTAAAAAAATATGGTTAGACCTAAGGAATAAGTTATATTGTCCAATAGCACAGCAGGATCACTATAGTTAACGATAATTTATTGTATATTTCAAAATAGCTAGAAGATTTAAAATGTTCCCAATAAACAGAAATGATCAATGTTTGAGGTAATGAATATCCCAGTTAACTAGATTTGATAATTACCTGGTGTCTGCATGTACCAATGTGCCACATGTACCCCACAAATATGTACAATCATTATGTGCCAATTTAAATAAAAAACAAGTCCTAAATTAAGGTAGCTATGTATGATGTTCATGGATAGAAAATTCATTATTTATAAGATGCCAATTCTTTCCAAATTGACCTATATATTCAGTGCAATCACAGTCAATATCCCAGGATTTCTATAATTTCTATATATTACAGAAATTGATGGGCTGATTCTAAGATAAATATGGAAATGCAAAGTACCTAGAACAACCAGAACAATTTGACAAAGAACAATATTGGGAAATTAACACTATTTGATTTCAAGACTTAATACAAGGGTAGAGTGATCAAAACTGCATGGGTTTTGACATTAGAACAGGCACAGAGATCAGCAGAATAAAATAGAGTGTCCAGAAATAAACTCACCAGATGTGACCATTTGATTTTCTACAGTGACACCAAGGTAATTAAATAGGAAAATAATGAAATTTTCAACAAATGGCACAGAAACATTTGGATATCCAAATACAAAAGAAATGAACCTCAAACCTTACACCATATATAAAAAGTAACTTAAAATGTATAATAGACTTAAATGTAGGCCCTAAACTAAAATTTCTAAAGAAAAATATACGGTAAAATCTTTGTAACTTTGGCTTGGGTACAGATGTCTCTGAATACTTAAAGCACAAACCATAAAAGACTGATAATTTGAAAATCACCAAAATAAAAGATCATTTCTCCAAAACACACTGTTAAGAAAATGAAAAGTCAAGCCATAAACTTGGAATATTTGCAAAAACATACATCTGATAAAACACTTGTATCTAAAACACATAAAGAATTCTTACAACTCAATAATAACACTAACTGGTTTTTGTTTAATCATTGAAAGATTTAAAGATACTTTGTAAAAGAATATATATGAATGGCAAATAATAAGCACAAAAAAGATGCTTAACATCATTGATCATTAGGGAAATGCAAATAACATACCAGAACATACTCTTTAGAATGGCCAATAATAAGAATATGAACAATACCAAGTGATGGAATTTATTGAATCAACCAGAACTCTCAGACATTCCCGATGGGAATGCAAAATGGCTTATCCATTTTGGAAAACAATTCAGCAGTTTCTTTTAAACATATATTTACCATAAGACTATGTAATCCCACATCTAGGTATTATTCAAAAAAAAAGAGAGAGATGAAAACATTTGTCCACACAAAGACTTGTACTTGAATGTTCAAAGCAACTTTTTTCATAATAGCCAAAAAACAATCCAAACGTTCATCGACTGATCAATCTAAAAACAAACTGTGCAATATCCATAAAAAATAATGCTACTCAGCAATAAAAGGAACAGACAACTAACATGTGGATGAACCTGAAAACATTATGCTAAGTGAATGAATTCAGGACACAAAAGAATGCATAGTATCTGATTCTATTAGTATGTAAATGAAGACAATGCAATACTAGGTGATCTGTGAAAGCAAACAGATCAAAGATTGCTTAAGGTCAAGATAAGGAGGGGATTGATAGCAAAGGTAAATAAGGGAATGTTTTTAAGATGACAGGAATGCTCTAAATCTTAAGGCAAATCTTTGACAGTTATCAAACCTCATCAAATTGTATAACTACAATTCATGAATTTCATTGTATGTAAATGACATGTCAATAAAAAAAATCAAGTATCAGATACCAAAATAAACATTCAAAATTTATTTTCAGAAAAGTGTTGATGGCTATATTTTACAAAATATTTCACCCTCTTTTTTCCTGAAATACCTGCCCTCCTTTGGTGTACTTATATTATTTGATTTACATGAAGCTTTGTAGGAACATCTCTAAACCTAGATTTGAGAAATGCTTATTGTACCACTATCTAAAATTGTGTTTTGTCACAAACCAAGTGCCTTAAGATCTAAAGATGGTGAAGGATACAACACATACAGTCTACCCTGGAAGACTATATCATCAATTTTTTTGTTGCACATACAGTATACTCTATTGCTTTGGGATCACCAGAATTAATCACTTCAACTAAAAGTACATGTTGGTTTTTCTCCATTCCAAGAGAGTAACAACACAACTGATTATTCTTAGTGTGTGAGCTGAGTAATGAAAAACCTAAAGAAACATGAAGATAAATGGAAGTATATAAACTGTCATTTCTTAAAGTAGGTCTTCAGGATAGAATGGGGAAGGAAGAATGACTATAATTAATTGTAAACATTTAAGATTCTCAGTGTGCTAGGTACTGTGCATAATGCAGTGGCTATAAGTTAATGAATGGTACTGATTTGAACCACATTATACATATTTTTCTTTACATTTCCAACAAATGACTAACACTATTTTATGATCAGTTCTTTTTCCACTGGAATTACTCCATTAATAAATGACTTTTTAGATCAAATGGCCGTGAAGTAAGTTATAAAACATGAAAATCATATACAAGCAAAGATACATTCAGGGTGCTTTTTTTTTTCAATTAATGCCAAATTATTTTTCACGATATACAGCATTTTACAAAATTCCTAGGCAAGTTAAAGCACAGATCAACAAATATTTATGAAACTCCCACATTCTACAACACTATATTCCATATGGTAGGATAAGCAACAGAAACAGTGTGGGATCCAAAGGACTTTAATTTTAATTGAGGAAATACAACACAAGTACATAGATTCGCATATGTGTTATTAATGCCATTTCTTCACAGCAATACTGGCACATGCCTGCTCCCTTAAATTACTTTGCCTATTCAAAATTTACCTGTCAATGTTAGAGTTGACCTCTTGAGGCCCATTTTTCTGAAAAAAATGAAGTGTATCATTCTGCTCTTAAACAGAGACTCCAGAGCCTCTTTTTCCTTTTTCACAACAGGGTTCATTTCAGAAAATGTGTAGCTGCCAGATATGACAATGTAAAAAGGTAGGCAGAGAAGGAGATAAACACAGAAAGAATAGAAAGGTGAATTAGGCATTTAGCAGTTTATTCAGAAAAATGTGCCAGCACCTCAATTTTATAAAGTCATGGGCAAAAGCTTATGAAAATTGATTTAGGAAAACAAAGCCCAGTGAAATACAATAATGCATTTCCAACTTCACATGGCTTTTATGTGAAATTCTTCTACATTAAAACATACTATAGGCCAGACACCATGGCTCACATCTGTAATTCCGGGACTTTGTGAAGCCGAGGAGGGAGGACTGCTTGAGCCCAGGAGTTTGAGATAAGCCTGGTCTACATGGTGAAACAGATATATATATATATATCTGTTCTCATGCTGCTAATTAAGATATACCCATTTATAAAGGAAAGAGGTTTAACTGACTCACAGTTCCACATGGCTGTGGAGGTCTCACAATCATGGCAGAAGGTGAATGAGGAGCAAAGTCACATCTTATGTGGCAGCAGGCAAGAGAGCATGAGCAGGAGAACTGCCCTTTATAAAACCAACAGATCTCGTGAGACTTATTCACTATCATGAGAATGGCACGGGGAAAAACATGCTTCCATGATTCAATTACCTTCTACTGGGTCCCTCCCATGACACATGGGGATTATGGGAGCTACAATTCAAGATGAGATTTGGATGAGGATGCAGCCAAAGTACATCATCCAAACCATATCATCCCCCCGGCCCCTCCCAAATCTCATGTTCTCGCATTTCAAAACACAGTCATGCCTTTCCAATAGTGCCTCAATATCTTAACTCATTCCAGCATTAACTCAGAAGTCCACAGTCCAAAGTCTCATCTGAAAAAAGGCAAGTCCTTTCTGCCTATAATCCTGTAAAATCAAAAGTAAGTTAGTTACTTCCTAGATACAATGGAGGTACAGGCATTGGGTAAATACACCCATTCCAAATGGGAGAAATTGGCCAAAATGAAGGGGCTACAGGCCCCAGGCAAGTCCAAAATCCAGCAGGGCAGTAAAATTTTAAAGCTCCAAAATGATCTCCTTTGACTCCATATCTCACATCCAGGGTACGCTGATGTAAGAGGCAGGCTCCCATGGCCTTGGGCAGCTCCGCCCCTGTGGTTTTGCAGGGTACAGCCCCCCTCCCAGCTACTTTCACAGGCTGGCATTGAGTGTCTGTGACTTTTCCAGGCACACAGTGCAACCTGTCAGTGGCTCTGCCTTCTGGAGTCTGGAGAACGGTGGCCCTCTTCTTACTGCTCCACTAGGCGGTGCCCCATTGGGGACTCTGTGTGGGAGCTCCAACCCCACATTTCCCCTCCACACTGCTGTAGCAGAGGTTCTCTTTGAGAGCCTTGTCCCTGCAGCAAACTTCTGCCTGGACATCCAGGAGTTTCCGTACATCCTCCAAAATCTATGCGAAAGTTCCCAAACCTCAATTCTTGTCTTCTGTACACTGACAGCACCAACACCACGTGGAAGTTGCCAAGGCTTGGGGCTTGCATCCTCTGAAGCCATGGCCCAGGCTGTACCTTGGCTCCTTTTAGCCATGGCTGGAGCAGAAATGCAGGGCACCAAGTCCCTAGGCTGCACAGAGCAGGGAGGCCCTGGGCCCAGCCCATGAAATCATTTTTTCCTCCTGTCTCTGGGCCTGGATGAGAGGGGCTGCCACAGATGTCTCTGACATGCCCTGGAGACATTTTCCCCATTGTCTCGATGATTAACATTTGACTCCTCATTATTTACCCACATTTCTGCAGCTGGCTTCAATTTCTCCTCAGAAAATGAATTTTTCCCTTCTATTACATCATCAGGCTGCAAATTTTCTGAACTTTTATGGTCTGCTCGCCTTTTAAACTAAGTTCCAATTCCAAATCATGTCTTTGTGAATACATGAAACTGAATGCTTTTATCAGCATCCAAGTCACCTCTTGAACAGTTTGCTGCTTAGAAATTTCTTCCACCAGATACCCTAAATCATCTCTCTCAAGTTCCAAGCTCCACAGATCTCTAGGGCAGGGGCAAAATGCCACTAGTCTCTTTGCATAGCAAGAGTGACCTTTACTCCAGTTCCCAACAAGTTCTTAATCTCCATCTGAGACCACCTCAGCCTGGACCTTATTGTCCATATCATTATCAGCATTTTGGTCAGAGCCATTCAACAAGTCTCTAGGAAGTTCCAAACTTTCCCACATCTTCCTGTCCTCTGAGCCCTCCAAGTCTCTAGGAAGTTCCAAACTTTCTCACATTTTCCTGTCTTCTTCTGAGCCCTCCAAACTGTTCCAACCTCTGCCTGTAAGTTACTTCCAC
Organism: Pongo abelii; assembly: GCF_028885655.2. Taxonomy (NCBI): domain Eukaryota; kingdom Metazoa; phylum Chordata; class Mammalia; order Primates; family Hominidae; genus Pongo; species Pongo abelii. The sequence continues at coordinate 98,147,866 of NC_071995.2, forward strand.
ATTTTTGAGTATCTTTACAGCAGCATCTCACTCTACTGGTACCAATTTACTGTATTAGTCTGTTCTCATGCTGCTAATAAAGGCATACTCGAAGTTGGGTAATTTATAAAGGTAAGGGGTTTAATTGATTCACAGTTCCACGTGGCTGGGGAGGACTCACAATCATGGTGGAAGGTGAATGAGGAGCAAAGTCATGTCTTACATGATTGCAGGCAAAGAGTATGTGCAGGGGAACTCCCCTTTATAAAACCATCAGATCTCCTGAGACTTATTAACTTTCATGAGAACTGCTCAGGAAAAACCTGCCCCCATGATTCAATTACCTCCCATTGGGTACCTTCCACAACATGTAAGAATTATAAGAGCTACAATTCAAGATGAGATTTGGGTGGGGACACAGCCAAACCGTATACATAACATATATATATTTGCTACTAAGAGGATTTTGATTGATTGTACTCTATTATTAGTAATAATTAGACAAAGTGGGAGCTAGGAACAGGAAAACAAAAAGAAGATAAAGCAAATGGCAGAGCAGGGTAAAGAAGCTTTTTCATCAATATTAGATCTTACTACTTTTTGTCTAATAAGAAGAAAGGTTCCTGCCACACACATGAAGTATGCTTCCAACATACCTTAACATCATTTCACTAGGATTACCCTGACACTGAGGTAGTGGAAGAGTGGAAGTCAGTAATCACAGGTCCTAACATTGAAATTTGACACAGGACCTTATGAAAAAGCCCTCTTGGTATTAATATAAGCTGCAAAAAAGTAAAATAGATGTATAGCAATGAAAGTGAGGAAAATAGAAAGCCTAAGAAGTTTCTAATGATCAAGTGATTGCCATGGAATGATTTTACAATGCTCATTATTGTTCACTAAGATGTGTAATATGTCATCTCTAACCTCTTTATAGAATGTTCAGTTTTAATTGCTCTATCTTAGTGAATCAAACTTCTATATTTGATAAGGTCTTTTCTAAATTTACTTGTGACTTCAGTAAAGAGAAAATGGGTCCTAAATTAGGGTAGGAGCAATGAAAATAGCAGATCACATAAAATGCTATGTTCTTAGATGGTACTGCCTCGATACAATTTAGGGGCAAATATAAAAAGTTTCACATTTGTACATGTTGCCATATGACACACTTTTGGTGGATTCAGACCAAGATTTTTATACCATAAGTAGTTTTACATGGGATCTTTAGCACAAAAGAATGACCTAGGTAAAAAATAGTTAAATCCATGAGATAGAATTGGGGTGAATATCAACATGTAGAGACTGAAAGGATAAGGAGGACTATCCAATAGAGCAGTTAAGAGAACCACAAGAAAAAAATGTTACAGAAGACAAAGGAGAAACAGGGGTGATTAGAATTGTTCTTCAGCCTAGATGTATGAGTTACTCTGAGTCAGATATTATGACATGTTACATAGCCTTGCTATAATGGAGAAAGTCTTGAAATATTAAAGGTAAATATAATGAAACAGTGCAAAGTTAATACAGAAGAACAAATATCTGAAGGTTTTAGCTCTAACAGAAAAAAAACAGTAAAATGCTACACCACTGGTTCAAGACAAATTACAGTGCACATAAAAATGCTTTGAGCTAAACACTCTTAGAATTAATAAACTGTCTGGTTATTCAATATAAATTCACCTGATTTATACCAAAGATTCATCTGCATTCTACAGAGGGAAAAAAATCCATTTTCTCTTCTCTTTCTAAAGGATTTCTGGACTCTGAAAGAAAGTCTATGATGATTAATATAAGTCTGTTAGAAATTTGTGTTTAGAGAAAAAATGTAATCTTTTTTTTTCTTTTTTTTTTTTGAGACAGAGTCTCGCTCTGTCACCCAGGCTGGAGTGCAGTGGTGCCATCTTGGCTCACTGCAAGCTCCGCCTCCCGGGTTCACGCCATTCTCCTGCCTCAGCCTCCCGAGTAGCTGGGACTAGAGGTGCCCGCCACTATGCCCGGCCAATTGAAAAAATGTAATATTTTGTACATAAAGATGATATTACTTCCAGGCCAACTATCAGCAAAAATGGTTTTGAATTTTTTTTTATATTCTATGGAAGTTACAATTTATGCTGAATTTTCTAGAACTTTCCTATGTGAAGCATATCATACACTAATTAAATGGTTAGCTGGAGATAGGGACATGGTGTATGGCCTGCTCCAGGCTTTCTCCACTTTCATCTTATCTTGAGTTTAGTGCCATGATAACTGCCACATCCAAAAATAATTTAACAGAAATCATATTTTAGAAATATTAAACTGATATATTTTTCCATTTCCCCTAAATTATAGTGACTTGCATTTCCCTACCTATTTTATTAAATAACCTATCAGATAAAATTAAGACAATCTCTGGACAGTAAGGCTTGTTACTCATTTTCCCTGGCACACACTACAAACATTTCAAACTCTCCTTAAAGTAGTGCTGTGTCTACTACTTTATGGTACTGCCCAGGCAGTGGGATCGAAATGGTTCAGAGAGTCATCTGAGTAGAGAAGACTTGAAACAGTCTCTCTCAAATCTCCCACAGTCATAGGGATGGGATGAAGAATCAGAAATGTATATGGATTTCCAAGGCCTTTTCAAAGGTGAATGGAACATGGTTGAAAATTAACAGTGAGCTCAAGTGCTTAAGGTCACCATGTTACTACTTTGAGTCAAGATATGTTTAACTCTAGAGACAGGTTTATCCCTTTTTTCTTCAGAAGCCTATAATAATTTCCAACTACCTATTTTTATAAACTAAAATTATTTCATCTGAAGTTCCCCTTCCCCAGGATTTTCAATCCCTTGATTCCACAACATACACATGTACTTCTGATCTCCTTAATCGTCTCTACTTCTCATTTAGGTTCCCTTGCTCCTGCCAGGCTCCTTTCCATTAGGTCGTCTACATTGCCAGTTTCAAAACCTGGTAAAATTACCTAAATTACATATTAGTGAAGTATAACTTAACTTTCTGGAAAACAACTTGGCAATCTATACAAAAGCCTTAAAAAAGATAATAACCTCTGTCTAATGATGCCATTTTTCTGAGCAAATATAATAAAAGATACAGAGCTTAATGCATAAAGATATCCATCAGAACATAATTTAGAACAGCAAACTAATGGAAACCACCTAAATCAATGTATGGTACAACAGGGCAACTATAGTTAACAATAATTTATAGCATATTCCAAGATAACAAAAAGAGTGAAATTAGAATGCTCCTAACACAAAAAAATGATAAATGCTTGAGGTGATGGATACCCCAATTACCCTGATTTGACCATGACACACTGTATCTTTGTATCAAAATATCACTTGTACTGCATAAATATGTGCAACTATTATGCATCCATATAACTAAAAAATATTTTTTAAAAAAGAATCTCAGTAGCAGTGGTTAGTCAACATGGTACATTTCTATAACGAAATATTATGCAATCATTAAAATAGTTACATAGGAATATGTTAAAAATATAATGCTGAAAAAAGTACAGTATGTATTTATTTTAAAAATTCCAATTTTGAGCACATATAAACATATATAGATATGTGAATTAATATGAAAAAACTCACAAAAATGTTAACTTATGTGTTTAAGTGCTCATTCATTTAAAACATTCACTCACACACATACACACACACACACACAATTATTTACCATCTAACTTCTCTAAACAAAAAAGGCATAGTCCTTACTCTATAGAGTTGCTGGTCTAATGTGGAAGGTACATTTAACAAGTAATTACAACAAATTATAGTAACACATTCCCTTTTTCTTAATTATCTGTCTCTATTATAACTGCCAACTCCATGATGGTAGAGATCCTATTTCTCATGTCTGTCAGTTGCATCCACAGCATCTATCACAGCATACAGGATCATAAATATTTCATGAATGTAGAGGAAGCCCAGAGACTAAATGGGAGCATATTAGCAGGAGGGCCTAAAATAACTCAGGAGGTTTGAAAACTTTTTTGAGGGCAAGTGCCATTTAAAATAAACTCTAAAGAAAGAGGAAGAACTAGCCAGGTGAAGGAGGTTGAAAACACTGCTCAAGGTAGAAAATGGCTACAGGTAAAAGAAGTGGTGGTCACTGAATTCATAGACTCAAACAGTGGTTATTTCTGAATAAGGGTTTGTAGGCAATTTCTTTTTCAAATTTACTTCAACGAAGGTGTATTTTTGTGTCCATCAGAGAAAGAATAGTCTAAACTAAACAGATTTTAAAATCTCTGACATCTCAGAGATCACCCTGATTTTACATGTTTATTTTCTTACTTTGAACTGTCTCTATATTTACATACAATATGGAACAAATTATTGCAAATTCAGTGTTCTACTTTAGAACTATCTTATACTTCCTGCTAGATTTTAAGTTCTTTCGAGTAAAGAATAATTTTTTTTTCCTTTCCTTTATTTGGTATCTTCCATAGCACTGGTATTGTGCTGTGTACCCAGTATGCTGTATTTTAAAGTTAAATAATTACAGTCGAGAATACTGATCTTATTATTTGGTGGCTAGTTTTTGTTCCAATGACTTTACAGAGTTAGTCCCAGAGAAACCAATGAGAATTATGAAATTTTCTTTCATATAACTTGAAAAAATTTATCTCATTCGATAAAAATACTTCATACTGAATTAGAATAGAAAATAATATTATTTATTATCCTAAAATCTCAGAGACAGATGTTTTTATTTTTTTCCAGGATAAAGGGGCAAAGAAAAATATTCCGATGGTCAAAGTAACCATGACTACGGTTTTCAGACTTATAACAAGTGTTATTTTCATACACTCTATATTGGTTAAAATAATAATATATTCTTATAAAATATATTTTTGGTGAAGCTTACTTTCATACTGCAACAAAATTCTTAAAATTATTCATTAATTCTACCATCAGTAGCTTCTAGGGGTAACTATTTTTCCAGTAAGTACCATAGTGTGGACTCTTGAGAGACCAGAAGTGGTCCCTGTCCCCCAAAACATGTAAAATTGCCACTCTGGTTACTACTAAGACCATAAATCCATTTCACCATTGTTATCTCGATTCTCAAGGGTAAGGAATAATTCTCAGCTTCCTCATTCCAGGCCCATATCTAAAGGGTAGCACAAGTTTGATAGGGGCTCTCTTTGAGAAAGAGGAACAGTGTGGCACTAGCTATAATACTAGAAAGACCCAATCCCTAGTCAAAGCCATTGAGTCTTGCCCCTCTACATAAGTGGATATAGACCCTCACATCTAGAGCTGCATTCTAGGCTATTAAACAATCTTTTTCAATTGCTATTGCTGGTGTCTAAAATTTCAAATTACCTTTAGACAATATTTCAGCTTCTATGATAACATTTCAGAAACAGAGCAAATAATGTGTATGGTTTATTTAAACTATACTCAAATGTACTGAAAATTGGTTCACATTTCCAAAGAAACTCTGTGAATAAGTACAGCATGTTATTATACTTTAAGACTGTCATTCTGTTCATACTAATATAATGGTGACTTTATTACTAGGAACAAGAATTTCTCTATCTGGGTAATTTTAGTTCTGTTCATTTTAGCAAAATTGTAATGACTAGAACCATCTTGGTGGTTGATCTAAAGCATATGAAATGCTCTTTATTTTGCCAGCTACAAACATGTTAATATGAAATGCACTCACAGAATGGAAGCACAGTTCCTTTCTAAAGTACTACGGTTTGAAGTGAATAGTCCTGTCATGGCAAAGCACAAGCGGAAGGAAACTGACCATTAGTTCACTATTGGATGGTAAGGGTATTTCATTCTACTATCCACCCCACAACTCAAAAGAGGAATCTGACCTAGTGGCTTACTAGAGATTGGAAATGAAAAAAAAAAAAAAAGGTGAAAAGAATTTATTTTTATTTTTATACTTGGCCAGAAATTGGAGAGAAGCTTTTATAATATAGATATCAAAGGGTTCTGAAGAAAAAGACATGGAGAAGGACCGGAGGAAGAGAAGAGAAAGAAGATGAAGATAATGACGAAAAAAGAAAAAGGATGTTAGACTATGAAAGTTTTTCAGTGAAAAGAGTCAAACTCTGTAAAATATTTGAAGAGATTTATTCTGAGCAAAATACGAGTGAGCAATGGCCCATGACACAGCCCTCAGGAGATCCTGAGAACATGTGCCCAAGGTGCTCAGGGAACAGCCTAGTTTTATACATTTTAGGGAGACAAAAAACATCAGTCACATACTTGAAAGATATACATTGGTTCAGTCCAAAAAGGTGGGACAACTCAAGGGAAATGAGGGGTGTTCCAAGCTGTAGGTTGATTTAAAAATTTTCTGATCAGTAATTAGTTGAAACAGTTATTATCAATAGAAAGGAATGTCTAGGTTACAATAAGGGGTTGTGGAGACCAAAGTTTTATCATGCAGATGAAGCCTCCAGGTAGCAGGCTTCAGAGAGAACAGATTGTAAATGTTTCTTATCAGATTTAAAGAGTCTGTTCTATCAGTAATTCAAAAATAGAGGAGAGTATAATGAGGCATGTCCATCCCTCAACCCCCATCATGGCCAGAACCAGCTTTTCAGGTTAAATTTGGAGTGCCCTGGCCAAGAGGAAGGGTCCATTCAAATGGTTGGGGGAGGGGGGGTGGGGTGTCTTATAATTTTATTTTTGGTTTACAGTCCTCATGAAGTACAGTGACATAATAATCAAAGAAAACATTAATTTTGGTTGTCAGAGACCAAATACAGATAGCTGCAGTCATAATTTTGTGATTCTGAATTTTAGTTTCCTATTGAAAAAAGTTTGAAATTCAGAAGCACAATAATATAATTTATAAAGAATACCTAAACTTACTTCATTAAGGAAATGGGTAGGCATCAAGAAATGAACATTCTCTGCAATAAATAATACACTATGGCAAATAATTTAATGTTAAGGTACATATGAATTCTTCTCATCCGAACACTGGATATCAATAAAAGAAAACATTGATTGATTTCAACAAATGATCCTTAATTAAAACAATCGAAGCAATAAAGAAGTAATTATCAAACATAAATTGCTAAACTAGTAGCAGACAACTTTTACATTTAGCTTCATTTGTTAAATGAAGTAAAATGCCTATCTTACTTCAAAGAATGTTTCAAAAATTATATCAGTAGGATTAGGTTGTGACGATAGCATTTAAATTCCATGAGAACTTATTATAAGGAAACTGCCTACCCTGACATTTCCTCTGTGGTAAAAGAAAAGCATTCTTATCTATAATAACTAAATTTTCTTTAGTCTTTTTCAGTTTACAAAGTGCCTGTATACACATTATCATTTATGCTGACAAGCAGCTGGTGCAGTGGGTGTTTTTTTAATCTCCGTCTTCATAGAGAGCAGCAAAGCACACAGTCTTAGATGCTAGAGTCCATGATCTATCACTGAATAGTTTGTGACTTCAGGCAAGTTATTTAAACTCTCTACATCTCATTCTCCCCCTATCTAAAATGGGGGTATTTATCTGCCTCATAGGGTTATTATAAAGACTAAATTAACCAATAACTGTGAAGTGCTTAAACTGTGAAGTGCTGGAGTTAGCTGTTATTACTACAGATAAAACTGAAGTGGTCCTGAGGGTGAGGAGAAATTGGAACCTTTGTATACTGTTGTAAGAATGCAAATTTATGCAGTCATTACAAAAAACAGTATGAAATTTCCTCAATAAACTAAAAATAGAACCACCATATAATTTAGCAATCCCACTTTTGAGTATTTATCTAAAGGAAATAAAATCATGGTCCTGGAGTCATTTGCACATTCATGTTCATTGCAACATTATTCGTTAACAGCCAAGATGTAGAAACAACCTAAATGTCTATCAACAGATGAATACTTTCATCAGAAAATGTGATACACAGACACACACTCATACAGTAGAATATGATTCAGCCTTTAAAAAGAAGTAAATCCTGCAATATGTGACATGGATGAATCTTCAGGACATTATGCTTAGCAAAATACACCAGCCACAGAAGGACAAATACTACATCATTCCACTTAAATGTGAAATCTAAAATGGTCAAACTCACAGAGGCATAGAGTAGTATCGTGGTTGGTAGGGGCTGGGGAGAGGAAGAAATGGGGAGTTGCTATTCAATGGATATAAAGTTTCAGTTATGCAAGATGAATAAGCTCTAGAAATCTGCAGTACAAATACCATGTTTATAGTCAACAATACTGTACTGTACACAAAATTTGTTAAGAAGGTAAATCTGATGTTAAGTGTTCTTACTATAATAAAAAAAAATTATGGTTCATAGAACTGGCCTAAAACTACAGAGTTAATAATTAGAAGAGTCAGGATTCAAATTCTAATCTTTTACATAAGGTCAAGTGACTTTAAGTAAACCTTAAAATCTAATCCACATTAGTTAAAGCTATATGTTATTCCTGAAAGAGCATAGACTTTGGTGCAGACTTAGGCACAAATAATAGTTTAACTCATCAGTGAAATAGAGACATAACTACCTAACTCGTATAGTCATATAAGAATTAAATGAGAACAGAAACTCCATGAGACCAAAATGTAAGAACTTTATAAATTTAAAATTGATGTCTTGCAATATGTGGCCTCACCGAAAATATTTTAAGAGCTCCCCAAACCTATAACGTTATGGTTACCAGCCACATAAGACATATGAGTTAGAAAGATCTTGTAAGATTGTTTCCTTAACGCAATAGGTGCTAATATTTTGACAAACTTCAATGAGAATTTACTCTCGTGTTATTAGAAAATTGTGTGAAAATAGTACAAATTGTTCCAATTGCCTGTATATTTTATATATTCTTTTTCTAGTAAAAAATGAAAAGTAATAAGACAAATATTTTAAATGCTGAAATGTACAAAACACATTTTTCAGAAAAGAGGAAATCTTATTAGTATTAGCATGTATCAATTCATTTTAGAAAATATAAAACTAATTATGTCCAACTGAACAAATTAACACCATCATAGTCTAGCTAAGCATTCCAAGGTCATTTCTTTAACTTTATGATCTCACACATTAACTCATATTAAAGAAAAAAAGATTCAAGTAAATCTACTTGGGTTAAAACATGCCCCTGTATAATATCTCTTAACACCTTTAAATAAATGATTCAAAACAAAATACATATGCTTTGTGCATAGTACATAGCATACATCTTTTATTGTACTAAAATATGCAACTAATCCTTCAATTCAACCACTACATTATTCCTGGGGAATTTTCTCACCAACTTCTGAAATTACAACCTAAGTTTTTGTAAGTATCCAAAAATCAACACAGTTTGGTTCATTGGCAAATGTTTGTGATATCAATTTAAATAGATGCATGGCATCTGTGAAATATGAGATGCTGGGCTCCACAGCTAGCTATGAAATAATTTTAAAGCCAGAAACTACCTTGCCAAAACAAATTAGTTGGTAGACTCTTCGATCTGAATAAACATGTATATTTTTATTTTCAATAAATAGAAATATATTAAATTTCTAGCACTGCCACAACAAACTACCATAAATTGAGTGGCTTAAAAAAACAAAAATATCCTACCTCAGTTTTAGAAGCTAAAAGTATAAATCAAGATGTGAGTAGGATCATGTTCCCTCTAAAGGCTCCAGAGAAGGATCTTTCCTTGCTCTTTCAACCTTCTCATGGTATCATCAATCCTTGGTGTTCCTTGGCTTGAAGGTGCATCACCCCAATCTCTGCCTATATACTCACATAAACCTTTTTCCTATGTGCCCTGTGTGTGCCTCTGTGTCCTCTCCTCTTGTTATAAGGATAAAAAATCATATTGGATTTAGAACCCATCCTACTCTAGTTTGTCCGCATCTTAACTAATTATACCTGCAAAGCCCCTACTTGCAAATATGGTCATATTTTGAGGTCATGATGAACATGAATTTTGACCTAGTATGGGGGTACGTTTATGCTTATTTCATGCAATTTTAATCTTTAAAGTATGTTTAAGCTGTAAAATTCTGTGATTCCATAATTGTAAGACCAAAAAATAAACTTTGTCTAGCACAAAAATGCACAAGTTGTTTTCTCAAAATTAGTGATTTTCTCATAATTAAAATGTTTATTACCAAATCAGTTAATCCTATATATAAACATTACAGTACTTCCTCATGTTTCTGGACTTTACTCATGTAGGTCTTTAATTTAACTATGCTACTTTTACCTCAGAATAGGGCAAAAAAGAGAAGTAAGGAAGCATCTATATTGTTAGGATCAGAGTGCAGGACTGAGGAGACCAGGACAGGATACTGATGAGCAAAAAATGAATTCATTCCTTTTGAGTAGATTCCTAGGAGTGGAATTGCTGAGTCATATGGTAAATTTATGTTTTACTTTTTAAGAAAACACAAACTATTTTATTGAAATGACTATGCAATTTTATATTTCTACCAACAATGCATAAAATTCTAGTTTCTCCACATCCTAACCAACACTAATATTGTCCATCTTTATTATGATAGTCATTAAAATTACATTATAATTGTAATCTGCATTGCCCTAATGACAGCAATGTGCCAGGAAGTCTTCTTAGTGGTCGTTATAAAAGGTGAATAATACATAATACTTGCCTTTACAACATTTAATGTCTGAGGGAGACAGAGACAGAGACAGAGAGAAGCAAAAATTACAACACACCACATTAAATGTACACACACTGTTATACCATTTACTAAATAGTTTTGTGAAATTTGAACATCTTCCCTTATGAATGAAGAATTTTGTGGAAATTCAATTAAGATTAAACAAAGCCCAAGATTATATACAAGGCATCAACCTGTGAAGTATTTCCTCCACGTACTTCTGATCTTTAAAGCAATCATGTAAGACATTCTCTCACATAAGTACTTCATTTTCTTTAAAGGACATTTGCAATAGAATAAAGTACAAAGTAATGCTGCATTTAAGTGTCCTCAGGGAAAAGAAATGAACATTATTTTAGCAGAATGTCCAAAAGGTGATTTCAACAACAATAGACTTTTCTGATGAATGACTTTTACTGATTTTTTCATAGATGAAATGTTTATTAGCAAATCAGTTAATCCTATATCAAATGGTTTCTATAATAAAAATACCAAAAATATCAAATGGACTTTCAAAAACATCAAATGGTTCCTATAAAATGGAGATCAAGGCACATGAAAGGATCTCTAGCAATCAGCAAACCTAAACACTTCTATTAAATATGGAATAATTCTATACCTCTTGACCTCTATGATTGCAAAGCCATATAAATGAGCTGTATACATAGTAATTTTTCTTAAACCAAGTGTTAAATTATTTTTTAAGTCTCTCAGATGGCCTACCTCTGAACCCAGTAAAAACTGAAATAGGGGTGAGAAAATGCTGACCTTTTGAATTATATACAAAGTTGAAAATATTCTTAAGGCCCTAACAAGAAGTAGAGAATTACCATCTGAGTCTTGTATCCATCAGAACTCCAGTCTGGAGATGAGAGCTAATACATTGCCACATTAGATAAAACATATAGATAAAAATATGATGCAACATTTTTTGAAGGATGAATGAACGCAGGAATAGGCATTGTGGGAGCTCCAGGTAAGGGAATAGTGACCTAATAGTAGCCAGGCACTGGGTATTACAAGAATTCCTCCTTCCTTCAAAGAGCTCATTGTCCAGTGAAGAGACAGTCATAAATACAATGAAAATACAGTACCGTAAAAGCAGCTAACATTTATTGAACACATCCTATTTGCAAGCTATCATTTTTACTTGGATTATCTCTTTCAATCCTCACAACAAAACTGCAAGGTGGATACCGTTACTATTCTCATTTTACAGATATGGAAACAGGCTTAGAGACACAACTTGCACAAGGCTACTTGACCCACCTCTAACCGATTCAAGTGGCCCGTATTCATAACCACTGAGGCAGCTTTACTGCCACTTATATCACTACTATAAACATACGGATGTTAAAATAAAAATAGCAGGCACAATGGGACAGAGGGCCGACTTGCCAGAGAGAGTCAGAAAAAGCTTCACAGAGTGTGCTCTGAAAATTAACAGGAATTTTCCAGACAGAGAAACAGAAGAGAAGCATTCCAGGTTGGGGGCAAAAATATATGTGAGAAAAAGAAGCATAAAAGGAAATAACAGAAGCAACTGTTGTATTAGTTTCCTATGGCTGCTGTAACAAAATACCATAAACTTGTGACTTAAAACAACAGAAGCTACTGCAGTTCACAGTTTGGGATGCCAGAGTCTGAAATCAATATCGCTGAGCCAAAATCAAGGTGTTGGGTGGGCCACGCTCCCTCCAGAGGCTCTAGGGGAAAATTCATTCCTTACCTTTTTCAGCTTCTGGTGGCTGCCAGTATCCCTTGGCTTGTAACTATTTTGCACAATTTTTAAGTCTAGCATCTTGAAATTTCTCCATGTCTGTAAAGATCTCCCTCTGTCTCCTTCTTACTAGGATACATGTGATTGCACTTAGGGCCCACCTAGATAATCCAGGACAATCTCCCATCTCAAGATCCTTAACTTAATATCTGCAAAGACCCTTTTTCCAAATAAGGTAACATTTACTGGTTCCAAGAATTACACCTGATTTCTTTGGGGGCATTTTTCAGTCTCTCACAACAGTGATAGGGGAGCCCATGTTGGTAGAATTGGAAAATACACAAAGGAGTAAAGGTCATGAGAAATGTGGCAAGTGGGAGGGGTAAAACAGAAGAAACTAAAAGAGGCTAGCAGGTCAGCAGGGACCAGATGATGATGACTAGATTGGCTACAGACATGTTTAAATTGTATCCTATAGGTGACAGGTACAATTGACATGTTTTGATTTACAGCATTATATTGTGATATTTGCCTGTTAGAAAAAAATCACTACAGAGTTAATAGTGAAGAGAGATCAGTAGAAGGCAAGAGATTATTGAAACCCTTAATAATTATTCAGGAATAAAAAGAAGAGATGGATAAGATATAAATTTGGCCATTATGGATGAAATATAGAGAAAAGAACAAGCAGGAATTTAGGATAACTCCTAAATTTACAGTTTTGGGCAACTGGGTGGGTAGTGGGGATGATAACTGTGAATAGGAAATATCATAGGAGGTACTAAAGGCAAGGATGAGCTTGGCTGTGGACATGCAAATCTAGAGGTGTCTGCATGGCATCCAAATTGAGATTCTGGTAGATAAATTGATATGAAAGTCTGGAGTACAAAAGGATTTAGAACTTAAATGTATACATCTAAATTTGAAAATTTAGAGGTCTAGATTTAGGAATCACTGGCCATGAGTATAGTTGAAAGTATCAAATAAGTCAATGTTAGTAGAAACTGATTTTATTGCTGGTCCCAGTGAGTTCCAAGGCAGTCTCTTCAGAATTTTTATGCTGTCATGAATGTTTCAATTTGTTCATTGGTGAATTTTAGCCACCTAGACTGTATCTAATTATCTCATTTTCTTTAGACACTGCCTGTACCATTTTGGAAAATTATCTTATTAAAGTCAGCTCAGAAAAAAAAAATAGAGCATTTAGTGTTCTATTTACATGTGATTATACATACTCAGGGTCCTGGCGCTAGGGACCTCATAAATGCTGAAGAGAACTGTAAATCTTAAAAGGCTTTGGGAAAAAATTATTACTGATATTAACCCTCTAGGGAACTAATGATGAAAAATTACCCTACCCCAGTGGTCCTTAAAACTTTTTCATCCCGTGACTACTCAAGTTCCACATCATTTCTTCTGCAATACCACATCACATAACTGCAGGACTTCTATGCCGCTGTGAAGGGAAGAAAGAGATTATCATCTTCATGAGACCACAGTGTACACTAAATAAATGTTGTTGAAAACAGAGCACCAGGCAGTGACTGAGAAAAGCTACAGGAAGACAGCAGAGCCTGAGGCTTTGACAAGCAGGTGCTTCCGTGGTCATCAAATCACTATTCATAGACATGTTGTTCCGGGCCAGAGAATCCAGCTCTGAGAAACAATGCCTCAGCCATTAGCTCCCAGGAGACATCAATCACTCCTGCCAAGACACGCAGTTAGCTCAGGAGGGATTTCAAAACTTAACTGGGTCAAAAATTGCTTCTAAGCAGGTTTTCTTAATCTAATCTAAACTACAACTTGAGAAAATAGAAGGAATTCTACCTCCTTCTAAACTGTGGTTCCTACCTACATCTCCAGCACTATTTTTATCTCTTTTGTTTTCCAAGTACAAAATGTTTTGATCCAATGTAAATGAGCTATGTATTGCTTTCTATAAGACATACAAATTCCTTCCTACCTTCTCACATCACTTATTCTACCCATAAAGTCTTCCCTTTCCTCCTTCTACTTTCAAAATACAAATTTCATAGAAATTTGCTGGGACCATGCCAGATAGTAGTCATAATGCATCTTCAATATTTCTGCCATAACTGTAAAATTTGGAACTCAGTAAATTCTGTCTTGCATATATTTGCTTTCTGTATATGTTCTATGCCTCTAACAAGATTTTAAGTTCTGCGGATAGAGTCAGCATTTAATATCTTACTGTGATACTGGTGTCCAGTAAGTCTCAATAGATGAGGATGACAAAGACTCCAAAATATACGTCAGCCTTTTATTTCTGCCTACGAAGATTTTAACAAATTTTTAACCTGTGTAAATTTTTCTAACTAAAATTTTCACCTCTTTCTTACCAATATAGTTTTGTTTTCATATATGAGATTTCCTTACTATCTTTGCTTTAATAACTATTTTATCTCAAATTTTAACATTGCCTGGAAAAAAACAGATAACACTGTAGCTTTAGATTAATTTTCAAAGTATCTGATTATTTTAATGTATCAAGAGAAAGCAGGAAGAGTAAGAGATTGCCTTTTGTGCTATTTTGCATATATAATTGGCTTTACACAAAAAATATTGCATCCTGTAAGGACAGAAAAGGTGTAAAATCTTTATTCACTCATCATAAGGATCACGGCCAACACTCTTATAATAAAAGACAAGAAAACAAGAGAAAAGCATAACAGGTTTATTTAATCAAAGTTTTGCACGACACAATACCCTTCAGAAATGAAGATTCAGAGACCCAAGGGACAATTGTCAATTTTTATACTTAGATTCGATGAAGAATGGACAGTTGTGTAGAAATGAGATTGGACAGAAAGGGTATGACCTAATGGTAGACCAAGTGAGGAAACCTAGTAAGACCTCCTGTTCTTATTCTTCTTGATCTCTCCGTATAGCAGTCCTCGATCCTAGGTACAGGGCCGGACCCCTTCTGAAACGAGTCTTGTGACATACTACTAGACAAGGTAGACCAGAGTATTACTTTGTGGCCAGCTCTTATACAGAAAGCTGGGAGAAAGTTAGGGTAATATTTCTAGGTTTTATGTCTGGCTTTAGGGGAGAGGGTTTCTAGTTTCTATGGCCTGCCTTGGGAGAGAAAGGGGAGCAGGCATAAAAAGGGCAGGAGAAGGTCATAAAGATCTTGCTTCTGTGGCCTTTTTCTTTAGTTCAACTTCTTCAGCATGCTAAAGTGCCATACTTTGTGGTACCATTTTCTGAGCCCAACATTCCCCCATCTGAAACTTCCCCAGAAAGTTTAACAGTAAAAAAATTGGGTTGTTGGATTGTCTCATAAGCCATCAAATCAGTCTTTCAGTCCTGAAAATACATCTGTCCAATTAGACAAATAATGGTTGTGTCTAATTTGAGAAGGTGGTATTGCAGGTAGGCTTCCACCAAAGTTAGGCCTCTATATGGTGTGAGTAATCAGATATTTAACAATAGTCATTTCTATAAAAACAAAAGAAAACAAAAGGTAATGTTTGAAGTAATCCATAAACTCATTCCTGAGTCCAGAGGGTATCCAATTGAGACAATTTCTAGATTAGGCCTCAAAGTATCTTTAGGTGAAGACAGTGCAGGCAGTGGCAATCTAACAGCTTTTTCTTGCTTTTCAAGTGAGTTTTCTGAGTAATCTATACAGCAACAGGCATGAAGGTTGTTCATACAAAAGCTGTTGTGGTGATTTCCCTGAAGTCTACATCAAGTCATCAAGCTTCGGCTAATTTTAGGGCTTCAGGAGAAGAACAGTTTTAATTTCAATGATATCAAGCCAGAAGGGTGGGAGAAAAATTAAAAATATTATTTTGGAGAGTTGTGGCCAGATATTAGAGGAAACTAGAAGAATTTCAGAATATAGCCCAGATTTCAGGTAGATATGGACCCTCAAAAACAGTTAGAATCTAATAACAAGTGCACTATAGTTTTCATCTGACACATAATTTTTCTCTCTATACGCACCTTCATTTCTAGTAAAGATACTCAAAGTAGACTGATTTGTTTGCAAAATAAGTTTAGTCTCCTTAAACTTCTCCTAATTATTTACATAAATCCAGCAAAAATGTTTATTGACCATTTTTTTTGAGATGAGTCTTGCTCTGTCACCAGGCTGGAGTGCAGTGGTGTGATCTCAGCTCACTGCAACCTCCGCCTCCTGGGTTCAAGTGATTCACCTGCCTCAGTCTCCCAAGTAGCTGGGATTACAGGCATGTGCATATTGGCTCTTTTTAAGTTTGTTTTGCTGAAATTTTCAATTAGGAATCTCAGATTAGACTTTTAAAAGCTTCCTAAGGCTAGGAATCCAAGCCAAGGACTCACTGTCAAATTTCCTGTAGTACCTATATAGTTTGGTGAATTCCTCTCTGCTCAAGGGGTCCAAAATATCCTGAGGTTTCAGGGCTGTCAGAAAGTGACATTCTTTAGCCATCTATAAGGCAACCATGTGAACTTTGTTCAAGATACCATGCCAGTTATTGCAAAGCGGGCTTTACTGGCTCCATAATGTCAACCTTAGTTCCTCGATGTTGTCTGAAAATATGACATTCCAGTCAAAGCCTTGATAACATAACCAGTGTTTCCAATTGTGTCATGTTACAAGGAGAACAGATTCTTACTGAACTTACACAAATAATAATATTGCCATAAAATAAGAATCCTTACAAATAGTTTCTGAATTCTGGAGGGATACAGTAGGAAAAAAAAGTAAATGTTTTAATTCTGTTTACAAAGTTATACTTTACCAAATTGTTGTAAGCTATAGATACCTTCAGAGAAAAAAATCTTTAAATATAGAAAATTAACATTTAAAATAAGAACCAGAAAACTTTCAAATAAAAAGTCATGAAAACATTTCCTCATCAGTTGATTCAGTCCTGTGTAATTCACTCTTATTATGTTTGATCTTGCTTAGCATCTCATTAAGTCATCTGTTTATTCATTAGAGTTGTGGAAATTCTTACCTAGTTCAATGATATGATCCCAAAGTTATCAGAAACCTGTACTTGTCAGAGTTATTTCCATCCTTTCCCTGAACTTCCTTGAAGACACAACACTTTACAATTCTAGTTGCTTGCAAAAACTTTTCAGAAAGATCATCAGAATAAAGCAATTAACTATAGATAAGACTTAAGATGATCATGGTTAGAAATCTGTTAAGAGTTCATTATAACCAGCAAATGACAAGGAAATTTGGTGATTTCTGTGGCATACAACATTTTAACATAATAACCAAAAATTGTGAATAATAGCCTATCAGACTTCTAGGAATCTCATAATTTTTAAACACTCATATGAATAACATCCATAGATATAACTTACAGGTTTAGCATCCCTTATTACTTGACAATGCTTCCCATATAATTTAGCATATCAAATAAGCCAACTGGCTTATTTGAGGCCAACTGGAAAATCTCAAAGTTAATTTGAGGTCAAAAAGACTTAATTTAGAATTTAATTTTGAGAACTTTGTCAAAAATGTCAAAAGGTTTAAAACACTTGATTAAATATTATTTCGGATATTTATTAATCAAAATGACAATAAAAAATGTTTAAGAGGCTAGGTGTAGTGGCTAACGCCTGTAATGCCAGCACTTTGGGAGGCCAAGGCAGGTAGATCACCTGAGGTCAGGAGTTTGAGGCCAGCCCGACCAACATGGCGAAACCCTGTCGCTACTAAAAATACAAAAATTAGCTGGGCGTGGTGGCAGGCATCTGCAATCCCAGCTACCTGGGAGACTGAAGCAGGAGAATTGCTTGAACCCAGGAGGTGGAGGTTGCAGTGAGCTGAGATCACACCACTGCACTCCAGCCTGGGCAACAAGAGCAAAACTCTACCTCAAAAAAAAAAGAAAAAGAAAAGAAAAGAAAAAATTGTTTAAGACAAATAGAGAAGGTTACATAGTTGTGAACAAAAACTGAGCTCTTTTAATAGAAAACTCAGTTTTCTTAAGTAATCAAAGACTAATATGTGACCACATGAAATAAACTATATTAATAAAACACAAAATTGTTTCCTAGGCCAATGACATAAAAGGAATAAAAACTGTCACATTCTCAGACCAAAATACTCCAAGAAACCTTTGTCATTTTAACAGGGAAGACCAAATTGTACTTTTGCTTCAGTGTACTCTTAACACTAAAGGTAATTTTTAACAAATTTTAAATAAATGTATACAATCTCAGTCAGCTTTGACCACACAACATTTTCATAAACATTTTTTAAACTTTCAAAAATTGATACATAATTGTGCATACTTATGGAGTATACACTGCATGTATACAATGCAACATAATCAAATTAGGATAATTAGCATATACATTATCTTCAGATATTTATTATTTGTTTGTAGTGAAAACATTAAAAATCCTCTCTTCTATTTTCAAATATAGAATATATTATTATTAACTACAATCATTCTACTGTGCAATGGAATACTGGAAATTATTCATCCTATCTAGTTGTAACTTTGCACCCACTGACCAACCTCTCCTCATTTTCCTCTCCCCTCTACCCTTCCCAACCTCCGGTAACAACTGTTCCACTCTCTAGTTCTATGAGATCAACTTTTTTAGCTCCCACATATGAGTGAGAATACGTAGCATTTGTCTTTCTGTGTCTGGCTTATTTCACATAACATAATGTTCTCCAGCCTCATCCATGTTGCTAGAAATGACAGGATTGTATTCTTTTTTATAGTTGAATAGAATTAATTGTGTAAATATGCCATAAATTTTCTAAATCCATTCATCCATTGATTGACATTTCAGTTGATTCAATATCTTGGCTTTTGTGAATAGTGCTATAATAAGCACAAGTGTGCAGTTATTTTTTTGACACACTGACTTCATTTAATCTGAATATATACCCTGTAGTAAGATTCCTGAATAATATGGTAGTTCTATTTTTAATTTTTTGATGGAATTCCATACCAATTTCCATAGTGGTTGTGCTATTTTACATTCCCATCAACAGTGTATAAGAGTTCCCCTTTCTTCATGTCCTCACCAGCATTTGTTATTTTTGTCTTTTTGATAATAACCATTCTAATTACTGTGATGTGATATTTCATCGTGGTTTCTATTTACATTTCTCTGGTAATTAGTGATGTTGAGCATTTTTCCATATACTTCTTGGCCATTTATATGTCTTCCTTTGAAAAATGTCTATTCAGATCTTTCACTCATTTATTTTAATGAAATTATATGCTTTTTTCCTATTGAGTTGTCTGATTTCCTTATATATTCTCATTATTAACCCCTTGTCAGATGCATAGTTTACAAATGTTTTTTGGTATAACACAAGCATTTTTCCTATTTTTTTAACAAAAATGTGTTCTTTAAAATATTCATTATGAAACATTTTACTTCCTCACATACAGAGTTGTTTCCTTTATAATTTCTAGTATTTTAATTACATATATTAACTATAATTTATAACTTTTAGTAACTTAATTTCTAGTTAAAAGTAGCAAACTTTGTGAACTGTCTCATATTAGTACAAATGATTTCATTATTTCTAGAAACATGCATTTCCTCAATTTTTTACATTTATTAATAGATCCAAATATATTTAGCTTCTCTATATCTTATAAAAAGAAGATGCCAAAGTACATAAACTTATGAATAACCATTTATGTTTTCATATTTTAACTTACTTAGAAATAACTCAGACACTTAATGAGTATCTCTATTACTTAATTTCACTATAAGGTTTCAAGTTACCAAAAAGAATTTTTAAACTATGACAAGTTCATTTATAAACATTTATCTCATTCACAGTTACCTAACTGTATTCATTCTTAACAGTTATGTTTAAATTGATCATGGGAAATAGGCTACTCATCATCTTATCTTTTTGTTCTTTTAAAAACAAAACCAAACTAACCCTACATTTGTCAGCCTTGTCCTAACCAAAGTCTCCGAAACACTGGACACAGATACCCTCCCCATTGTTCGCCCCAGCCATCCTGGGTCCTAAACATCCACGCAGCACCCAGAAGGCTACAAAAGGCAAGGTCCATATGGATGGTACAGAGCCCAGGACAGAGGACAGGAAACAGACAGCTGTGAAGACAATACCTGGAGTACTTGACTGCTCCCAGGATGGCCAAGAAGCAGAGTTAGGCCAGGGAGGATGGGGCCATACTGGGCTTGGCCCTCCCCTCTGGTTGACTGGCAGCCCAGGTGCTGCAGAAACACACACGTCCTGGACTTCACCATAGCCTCCTTCCCAGACCCCAGAATCCAGAGGCTCAAAACTAAATACATAGGTTCACAAGATGTACACAAGGCTTTATGGGAGCCTAGCAGTCATTCCCCCTAGCTTCAACCTACCAATAAGTCAGGCAAGTATCAAAAATATCAAAGAAGCAAAAAAGTTAAAAGTTAAATGTAGTTTTTCCTTCTTTTTTTCCCCCCATGACTCATATACATTTCAGCAATCCATATTTACTGTGCATTCTACTCTGAGGTTGGATTTAAAGTATTATGACCTTAAACACCTAGCAGAGGTAATATACCTGTTTGATCAGCAAACACAGGCAAAAATGTCTATATTATATTTAAAGACATAATCATACAGAAAGAAACAGATCTTACAGCTTTAACTTTAAGCCACATGCCAGGTCCAATAATTCAAGACTCCCTAGCTGGATTTGGTGGGACACGTTAAGGTTACCTGCTCAGATGGCTAGAGCTTTTTACCAATTTGTATGGAGAAGGCTTCTGAGACTTTTCATGTGACCAGTTTCTAAACATTTTTTTCTTTCTGATGACAGTCATCTCCCTGAATTTTGTATTTCCAGAAGATAAATATCAAGTTCTAGAGAAGTCAGGATAGGAAATTTACACTCAAAGGCACAGAGAAAGAATGCAAGTTTTTTCATGTAGTTTGAGGAATGTTCACCTATTATCAGAGATCCATCTTATAAAGGATGTGGACTAGATTTTAGGCTGGTAACTGAGGACAAATCTAGTGTATGAATGTCTTCAAAGCCCCCTATGAGTGGTACAAAAAAGTACATAAATGAGCCTAGGCAAAAATTCAGAAGTCCGTTCAAAATAACCAGCTGATCCCATTATTACACTGGGTTTTGGGTCTCTTAGAGCTGAGGTAAAAGCCTAAAAGGACAACACCCCACAGTTGGGTCATACAACATTTTCACAATGTACCTTGTTGCATGGGCATTTTCTTGAGGCTAGTGTGTAACCTAATGTCAATTAGCCTATTTTGTGTCCCGCTTATCCTAACTCAGGAGTCTCTGTCTTTGTGTGCGTGTGTGTGGTAAGCACTCTAGTAGCTTTCAAGTGCACAAACCATGCACACCATCAAATTGTGGCTTTGGCTCTGAAATTCTTTTGACCAACTTAGCCATTGATTTTCCCATTCTGTCTGACCCAGTCAAACACCTGAGGCTTCCCTTATGTGAGGGCACAAGAAACAAAGAGGATGGAAACAAGATATAATACCTGTGAATTTGGAAAACTGGAGTTCACACCCCCTACAGCAAAAACCACTTACAGCAACCGCTGTCTGTTGTATTGAAAACTGCAGCTCTACCGAGTAACTGGTCAACCACCCTGAATCCAAAAGTCAAGTGCCTTCTCACAGCACAAACTAACCCTTGGTACCCCAAATGCCAAAGATATCAGGGAGCTCAATGCCAAAGAGAACAGAGGTCCACATGTGAGAAGGACTAACTCATGACTCTTAGGGAAGACACAGGACCAAATGAGGAAGACAGAGGACCACAAAAAGGAGGTCAGGGGCACCTTTCCTGTGTTTTTCAAGGGGTCTCAGAGTCTTTTGAGGTCTCCTTCCGGTCCCTATGTATGGTTACCAGAATGCTGATGTTTTCTCTTAGTAATTTTTTATCTGCTGACCAACAAATGGAGGAGGGAAGGAGTTGAAGGCCCACTCAAGGAAACTGAATGGAAGATAGATGGTGGCACAAGGAGGATACAGGAGCAGAAGAAATGGAAAGAAGAGACTTAGAGGAGTCAAGTTGGGGAGATCTTAAGTTCACCAAAAAGGCCAATAAAGTTCCACATTGTCCTCAACAAAAATCACACCAACAAGGAAGGAAGTAAACAGAAAAACAGAATATGCAGTTAGCAGGAGTTTGAGAAAAGGAGTTTCAGTTGACTGAGAAGTTCCCATGGGAGAAGCAGGATCCAATAGAGAAACTCAGACACCTTAGAAAAAGCCTGAATATCAGCTTCCACTTAAATTGACTTTTCACCATACAGCTTTTTTAAAAAATCCTTTCAAATCTCTTATTATCAGATTTCAGCCAGGACAAACAACAAATAATTCTGATATTTTTTTCTTTTTCCTTTTAAACCAAAGGAAGGTATCCATCAAGTAACTCAGAACCAAAACCAGTAAGTCTTTTAGGACTTAACCAATGATGAGAGAGACGTCCTCAAAAGAGGCTGCAAAAAGGTACAGTCCTCCAAAGATTCAGAACCACTCCCGAAGTAGTCAAAAGAACGAAAGACCTTTGCTACCACAGGACCAAGCAATGATGGTTGAGATGACAAAAGCCCCTTTGAATTGGGACTTCTTATAAGAAAAAAAAATCCCCTGAGAGCTGGCACGATAAAACAGAGGATTCAGGGGCCTCATCCACTGGCTGCCTGACACAAGCCAACACTTGTGCTCTCTGGCTGACAGAGACCAGGGGGGTTATTCTCACAAGCCTTAAGGCCAAACTCTCAGGATGTAAAAACCAGACAAACAGGAAAGACAGAGATAACTGGCCCTGAGAGGGAAAGGATCCATAACAAATGGGTACCCCAAGGCTAAATTTACACAACAGTCACAATCCAAACAAATGATTTTCTCCTGCTAACCTGAATTTGGAAAGGAACAAATACAGATAAAATTTTACCATCTATTCTCAACCAGGCATTATAGACAGAGACCAGGGAAGAGCTGACGTTAGTAAATAATTCTCCCTTTGCCAGCTTTTGGTCAGTTGTCCCAGCATCTCACCTGCAGGCACTGGAGTGAGTCAGGTGCCTCAGCCGCTCCACATTGAACACCAGAGTTACAAGCACAGAAAAGGTATGACAGCTTTCCTACCTATCAAAGGGATCACAATCAGCACTCCTATAAGAAAAGGTTAACAAGAAAAGCATAACAGATTTATTTAATCAAAGTTTTATGTGACACAATAGCCTTCAGAAATGAAGGCCCACAGACCCGAGGGGAAAACTGTCCATTTTTATGCTTAGATTTGATGAAGAATAGACAGTTATACAGAAATGTGATTGGGCAAAAAGGATATGACCTAATAGTAATAGACTGAGTAGGGAAATGCAGTAAGGCCTGTCCTCATTCTTCTCGACCTCTCTGTGTAGCATTCTTTCCTCATGGGTATAGGGCAAGACCCCTTCTGAAATAAGGGTCTTGTGACCTACTATTAGACAAAGTAGGTCAGAGAATTTCTTTACAGCCAGCCTCTACACAGAAAGGTGGGGAAAGGTCAGAATAATATTTCCAGGTTTTATGTCTGGCTTTTGGGGAGAGAGGTTCTAATTTCTATGAACCACCTTGGTGAAGAGGAATTCTAGTTTTTATGGCCTGCCTTAGGGGAAAATGGGAAGCAGGAGAAAGAAGGGCAGGAGAATGTCAGAAAGATCTTGCATCTGAGTTCAAAGTGTTTGCTTCAGTCCAAAGTACTGAGAATGCCAAAGTACCATGCTTTGAGAAATAATTTTCTGAGCCCCAACAATCCTAATTTGAAAAGTTAATTTATAAGATTCAACCTTTTTTATATCAGAGATGCTAGCTGGGTAGAGGTAAACAACAATGAATGAAAACAGAAATTTTTGTTACTGTAGAACTCTTTTTGAGGAAGTCAAGAATATTTATGAGTATGCCTTTTCTTCACAGCTTAACTAAAGGTCTGCTAACAAATGTAATAGAGTTAGGCAGTATCTTTGAGATAAGGTAGCTCAAAAGTCTCCAAAGGTTCTTCCAAAAACACTGTCACTGCCAAAAAAGGTTCTATAATCACATAAGTTTAGGAAGTTCTCCCTGTTCTCTCCCCACTTTGGAGACACATATCATGACATCTAGTCCACAAAGTCCAGCAGGAGAGACCTCTTCAATTTCATAAACATATTTAACTACAAATACTTTATATCAATAGTGCCTAATAATAGTCTAGAAATCAGAACTCATAATCATAATACTATTTAGGCAATGTTGATCTGGTATAAAACCCTTATTTTACAGATATTTTTAAAAGTAAGAGTCACAGAAGTTAAATAGCTATCTAGTTCAGATACTCTAGACAGAGCCAAATGAACCCAATCCCCCAATTCCACGATTCTTCCATGACTCATTCTTTACATGCCAGGCATTTAACCTAATCATCACTTCGTAATTTAAAATTTCCCCATCCAGGCTCAAATACATGTTTGTTTGTTTTCTTAAGCACATACTAATATATATTTTGAGCATATCCAAAGCTTATCTATCACCCTGGATAACCTTCTGTAAGTGCCTCCTTGTTTATAAAATTAAAAACACTGAATCTGATAGCAAATAACCTGAGGCCTCTGTGATAAATGAGACAGGGCTTCGGGGCGTTTCAGCCAGCCTCCCCTGAGACTAGGTTTAAGACATCTCTATCTTATGTGAAGACTTAAATTGTGTTGTAGCAGCTTCAGTGAAATTATTTTTAATGCCCATTTGAGATTTTTTAGAAATAATAGAGCTTTTATGCAGGCATTCGTGGCAGAATCCTTAATGAGGTAAGGCATGAGGAATGAATTCAGAAGGAAGATTTTCATGATTGGAGGAGTTATGCATCATACCTAATGTACATTCCAGGAATATTTTATTTAAAGCAAAATTAGTGAAATATCAATCTATGGAATTCTACAAGAAATTCATTTTATAACTCCTCCATTATTCCTGTCATCAGTAACTTCATTTTTCACATGTGAGAAGTTCTCACGTAAATGTCCTGAATATCTAAACCAATGTATTCAGTGCCCGGAATATATTATACATCCAGGATTCACAATATTCACTTAAAGATGAGCAAATCTGTCAGTTAAAAAATAGCAGCAGTATTTAGCTGCATTTGAGGGAATGTGATCTGAAGTACCACAGCAACTTTTATTAAGCCCCAAGTAATGTAAAGTCATGACATGTACGGGTTCAGAGACATAGAGCTGACTGAGCAAAATATATATCCCAAAGATTAATGGTCATCTGAAAGAAGGTAAAAGATTTCTTGTACGTTTTTATTTGACATAGTGTCACACAAAAAAGATCTATGATGTCTTCAATAACAACCACCACCACAAAATAATGGCTAACACATCTAATGCTCACTGTGTACCAGGCACAGTTCTAAGCACTTTCTATATAATCACTCATTTCATTATCATAACATCTCCATGAAATAGTACTACTATTATCTCCACTTAACATCTATTGAAACTGAGACGCAGAGAGTTTAAGTAACTTGCCAAAGGTCACACAGCTAGTAAAAAACAACACACAGGTTGGATTTGAATCCTGAAAGTCCAGCTCCAAAATCCGCAATGTCGGAGCCTTACTAAATGCCAAGCACCAGGAGAGGTTCTTTCTTGCATTACCTCATTTCATTACGCTTATTTAACTTTATTTTTAGGATAAAATCAACTGTAAAATGTTTTTCTCTTTCATTTACAAGTTTGCATGGCTTGTGGCTACATCCTTGAATTTATCGGTAAATCTCCAATATAATAAAAACCAGCTGTGTTCCACCTGAAACATTAAAGCATTATTCTTTGCATTGCGTAAGTTAAAACAACTGTTTAGTTTCTAATTCTCTAGGCTTTCTTGAGTAAGCAGCTATGGGTAGTAAAGCATACAGGAAAAAGAGATATCTCAGGATCCAGCTCACCCAATGAGGGAGCTGCAAAAGACAACAAGGAAGGCCTTCAAGTAATGAGTTAGCAAGCTGTCTAGTGATAACCCTGAGCCAATCGGAATGCCCTTGGGATGTGTCCTATGCTTAATTCAAATATCTGTGGCACAGCATAGCACCCTTGAACTGGGAGAAACCTCTTTGTAGCATTACCACCAATCTTTTCTAAGTAAAGTTAGCCACTTCCACCTCAGTGAGGCTAATCTTCAAGTAATTTCTATTGTTGAGTAAAGAAGGCATTTTCAACTATTATTCAAAAGTCAAAAAAATAACAGACGCTGGCAAAGTTGTGGAGAAAAAGAGATGCTTATACCAACGCTGTTAGTAGCAGTGTAAATTAGTTCAACCATTGTGGAAGACAGTGTGATGATTTCTCAAAGACCTAAAGTCAGAAATACCATTCGACCCAGCAATCCCATTACTGGGTATATATCCAAAGAATATAAATTGTTCCATTATAAAATACATGCACACATACGTTCACTGCAGCACTATTCATAACAGCAAAAACTTGGAATAAACCCAAATGCCCATCAATGATACAATGGACAAAGAAAATGTGGTACATATACAACACAGAATACTACGCAGCCATAAAAAAAGAATGAGATCATGTCCTTTTCAGGGACATGGATGGAGGTGGAGGCCATTATCCTTAGAAAATGGATGCAGGAACAGAAAACTAAGTATTGCCTGTTCTCACTTATAAGTGGGAGCTAAATGATGAGAATACATGGACACATAGAGGAGAACAACGCACACTGGGGCTTATCAGGGGGTAGAGGGTAGGAGGAGGGAGAGGATCAGAAAAAATAACTGATGGATACTAGGCTTAATACTTTGGTGATGAAATAATCTGTACAACAAACTCCCATGACACACATTTACTTATGTAACAAACCTGCACATCCTGTACATGTACCCCTAAACTTAAAAATAAAGTCAAAATATATGCATGGAAAGAAAAAAAAGTCCTGCCAATGCCTGAAACTCAACATACTCCAAATTGAATTGATCCTATCCTATTCCAAAAAGTCAACTTTATTTTCAAAGTTTTCTAAATATCCCAGATTTAAATGATTCTTTGATTCCTAAACTTTTTTTTTCACTTTGCATATTAACCAGTCACTGGAACCCAACATTCATTCATTTATTTTTCTTCACAACGTCTCTCAGATTATCTTTCCTTTCTGCTTTCGAGGCAAAACAGCATACTTGAAAATCCATAGAGGCTGGGCATGGTGGCTCACACCTGTAATCCCAGCACTTTGGGAGTCCAAGGTAGGCCGATCACCTGAGGCTGGGAGTTCGAGACCAGCCTGGCCAATATGGCAAAACCCTGTCTCTACTAAAAATACAAAAATTAGCCTAGCGTGGTGGTGCATGCCTGTAGTCCCAGCTACTCAGGAGACTGAGACATGAGAATCACTTGAACCCAGGAGGCGGAGGTTGCAGTGAGCTGAGATCACGTCACTGCAATCCAGCCTGGGTGACGGAGTGAGACTCTGTGTCAAAAAGAAAAGAAAAGGAAGAGAAGAGGAGGGGAGGGGAGGGGAGGGGAGGGGAGGGGAGGGGAGGGGAGGAGAGGGGAGGGGAGGGGAGGGGAGGGGAGGGGAGGGGAGGGGAGGGGAGGGGAGGGGAGGGGAGGGGAGGGGAGGGGAGGGGAGGGGAGGGGAGGGGAGGGGAGGGGAGGGGAGGGGAGGGGAAGGAAAATAAAGCCCACACATAGGAGTTAATGTAGGTCCTGGATTTTCCATGTACTAACTGCAAAAAAAAAAAAAAAAAGAATTCTTAGTAGAGGATTTCCACTTCCTCTATACTTTCACATGACTGTTCCTATACAAATGCACCAACAATTTTATTGAAAATGGATTTTTTTTACATGTAGTATATTTATGCGATCTCTACTGTTGGCTCTCTCTATTGTGTATGTTTATACTGAACCAAATCTTTCAGTGACTCTTCATGCTTTTCACTCATTTCATCCATTTCTCATTATTTCATTATTCTTCCCATCTCAAATCAGTAGTAATATTTCTAGGATTTTCATAATTTAAAGGGAGTGAAAATATTCCTTTTGGTTCTCTTAATTAATTCTTCCTCAGGAAAAAACAAAAAAAAAGTTGCTCTACTTTAAGGTTTTTCCAGTCTAGAATGAAGTGAATCTCAGGAAATCTCAAGGATCTCCAATGAAAGGAGAGAACTCTTATTTATACTTGCACCCCCACCTTGAAAATTACTTCTTATGCAATGATTCCATCGATTAGTGATATATTGTATCATGAAAATAGTGTTTATAAAAACTATGGGAAATTTTGAAAAATGCTTGTTAACTGCAAAAGCAGAATTCCAAAGTGTTTACACAGATGACATTAGGTAGGTAGGTAGGTAGGCAGATAGATTACACAGATAGACAGACAGACAGATAGATACACATACATACACTTATGCATAGAAAAAAATCAAGAAAAAATCATCAATATAAATTCGTTGGGATAATATGACTGGTTGTCCTTTCTTATATTTCTCCTCATTTTTCAACTTTTTTGAATGATCACATGGCACGTTCAATAGTTAAAAAAATGAACATTTACTTTGCAGAATACTTACACATCAGGCAACAAAATATCACTTTCTTCCAAACTACTGAAATTTCTCTGAATCTAGCCCTGTAGCTACACAAACCTCCCTGACAATGTAATGTACTGGTTTGGGAGTCTGTCTTTACAAATCCATCACATAAACAGAACCAATGACAAAAACCACATGATCAGCTCAATAGATGCAGAAAAGGACTTCAATAAAATTCAACACCCCTTCATGCTAAAAACTCCCAGTAAACTAAATATTGATGGAACATATCTCAAAATAATAAGAGCTATTTATGACAAACCCATAGCCAATATCATACTGAATAGGCAAAAGCTGGAAGCATTCCCTTTGAAAACCAGCATAAGATAAGGATTCCCTTTCTCACCACTCCTATGCAACACAGTATTGGAAGTTCTGGCCAGGGCAATCAGGCAAGAGAAAGAAATAAAGGGTATTCAAATAGGAAGAGACGAAGTCAAATTGTCTCTGTTTGCAGATGACATGATTCTATATTTAGAAAATCCCATCATCTCAGCCCAAAAACTCCTTAAGCTGATAAGCAACTTCAACAAAGTCTCAGGATACAAAATCAATGCGCAAAAATCACAAGCATTCCTATACACCAATAATAGACAAGCAGAGAGCCAAATCGTGAGTGAACTCCGATTCACAAATGCTACAAAGAGAATAAAATGCCTAGGAATACAACTTACAAGGGATGTGAAGGACCTTTTCAAGGAGAACTACAAACCACTGCTAAAGGAAATCAGAGAGGACACAAACAAATGGAAAAACGTTCCATGCTCATGGATAGGAAGAATCAATACTGTGAAAATAGCCATACTGCCCAAAGTAATTTACAGAGTCAATGCTATTCCCATCAAGCTACCACTGAATTTCTTCACAGAGTTAGAAAAAACTACTTTAAATTTCATATGGAATGAAAAAAGAGCCTGCATAGCCAGGACAATCCTAAGCAAAAAGAACAAAGCTGGAGACATCACACTACCTAACTTCAAACTATACTATAAGGCTACAGTAACCAAAACAGCAGGGTACTGGTACCAAACCAGATATACAGACCAATGGAACAGAACAGAGGCCTCAGAAATATCGCCACACATCTACAACCACCTGATCTTCAGCAAGCCTGACAAAAACAAGCAATGGGGAAAGGATTTTCTATTCAATAAATGGTGCTGGGAAAACTGCCTAGCCATATGCAGAAAGCTGAAACTGAACCCCTTTCTTACATCTTATACAAAAATTAACTCAAGATGGATTAAAGACTTAAACGTAAAACCTAAAACCACAAAAACCCTAGAAGAAAACTTAGTCAATACCATTCAGGACATAGACATGGGCAAAGACTTCATAACTAAAACACCAAAACCAATGGCAACAAAGCCAAAATTGACAATGGGATCTAATTAAACTAAAGAGCTTCTGCACAGCAAAAGAAACTATCATCGGAGTGAACAGGCAACCTACAGAATGAGAAAATTTTTGCAATCTATCCATCTGACAAGGGCTAATATCCAGTATCTACAAGAACTTAAACAAGTTTACAAGAAAAAAAACAAACAATCCCATCAAAAAGTGGGTAAAGGATATGAACAGACACTTCTCAAAAGAAGACATTTATGTGGCCAACAAACACATGAGAAAAAGCTCCTCATCACTGGTCATTAGAGAAATGCAAATCAAAACCACAATGAGATACCACCTCATGACAGTTAGAATGGCAATCATTAAAAAGTCAGGAAACAACAGATATGGGTGAGGATGTGGAGAAATAGGCACACTTTTACACCATTGGTGGGAGTGTAAATTAGTTCAACCATTGTGGAAGACAGTGCAGCAATTCCTCAATGATATAGAACCAGAAATACCATTTGAGCCAGCAATCCCATTACCAGGCATATACCCAAAGTATTATAGATCATTCTACTATGTAGACACACATGGATGTTTACTGTGGCACTATTTACAATAGCAAAGACTTGGAACCGACCCAAATGCCCATCAATGATAGACTGGATAAAGAAAATGTGGCACATATACACCATGGAATACTATGCAGCCATAAAAAGAATGAGTTCTTGTCCTTTGCAGGGACATGGATGAAGCTGGAAACCATCATTCTCAGCAAACTAACACAGGAACAGAAAACCAAACACCACACATGTTCTCACTCATAAATGGGAGTTGAACAATGAGAACACATGGACCCAGGGAGGGGAACATCACACACTGGGGCCTTTCAGGGGTTGGGGGTAAAAGGGAGGGAGAGCATTAGGACAAATACCTAATGCATGCAGGGCTTAAAACCTACATGATGGGTTGATAGGTGCAGCAAACCACCATGGCACATGTATACCTATGAAACAAACCTGCACATTCTGTACATGTATCCCAGAACTTAAAGTAAGATTTTAAAAAAAACAAAACAAAGCAAAACAAATATACGTAAACATAGATACACACTTAATACAATCAGGTAGGCATATACTGAGTGATTTTTAATGTAAATTAAATCACATCAATATTTGTTTAAAATCCTCCAATAGCCTCTCTTTTGAATTAAGTCAGAACTCTTTACCTAGATGTACAAAGTCCAATATCATTCAGCCCCTAACCACCTCTTTGACCTCAACCCCTAATGCTTTCCATAACTCACTGTAGGGCAGCTCCTCTGGCTTCATTTTTGCTTCTTTCTACCTAATAGAGATTTTCTGATGGCTGACCCCTTCCTGTCATTAGGTATCAACTCAAACATCACCTTCCCAGGGAAGCCTCCATTTACTACACAGTCTAGTCTGCCATCCATTTCTTTTCCTCAGCACTGTTTCCATCACCTTTAAAAGCTTTTGTATGTACAAGGACAAAACACTGCTGAAAGAAATTATAGAGGACATAACCAAATGGAAAACCATTCCATGTTCATGGATTTAAAGAATCAACATGTTAAAATCTCTATACTTCGTTTTTTCCCCAAAGGGGTTGATTAGAGGCTTTTAGCATGCCTCAGTAACTTGGAAGTAGCATAAAAATAGTGCATAAAAATCAACTCTGGGGACTTTAATTCAAGAAGGAAAATGGGAATCCTCAGGATTCATGAAGGACACCCGAGATCCCTGGGAGGAGAATGCTGGCGAACAGCTTCCATGACAGCATCTGGCTGACAAAAATGAGTGAAGCCCCAGTAATGTGAGAGAGGCAGAGAACTTCCCACTGTAACTCATCTTTCCACTGACGATTGGAGCAACCCCAACTGAGAAAGAGCACTTTGTTTCTCCCAAGCCTTGGAAATAACTTGGGAAGGGGCTTAGAGACATTGTGAGGGCAAGACACCAGGAAAAACTGCAGACATTTTCCCAGACCCAGGACTGAGAGCAGGATTCTGTTTTTAAGTCAAGTGCATACTAAGTCAAGCTTTTCTTTGTGACTCAGCAGCATAGCCATGCAGGCATTTTAGTCTCGGGCCAGAGTTTGGAATGGCTGCTCTGGAAAAGGCTAGGAATCTCCACAACCAGAGCTGTGAAAAGCACCTCAGTAGTCGGCACTGGAATTGTACTCTACCCTGTCACAACCCTCTGATAGAAGGAGAGCTGCTACAGCTGCAGTTTCTCCTGGGTGATGATACTTGCAGACAGGGCTGGCTTGGTGACCTGGTCTGTGTGTGCCATTGTTGGGTGTTCCAGCCTGCTCCCCGGAGTTCATGGGGTAGCAGGACCCTCTCTGCCTCATACCCAGGCAGAAATTCAGGCATTCAGAGCACACCCTCACATGGACCCACAGCCTGAGCCACCCCACCCTTCATGAGTATAGATCATGATGCACCAGGACCCTCTCCACACCATGCCCAGGCAGATTTCCAGGTATTCAGAGCACTCCCTCACTCACCTGAATCAGCAGCCTGAGCCACCCTACCCTTCCTGTGCATAAACTTAGATACAGTGGGGCCCTCCCTATTCCAAATGTGGCCAGACCTCCAGGCATTTAGAGCACCGATCCACATGAAACAGCAGCCTGAGGCACCCTACTCTTCCTGGGCATAGATCTGGGTACAGGAGGCTCGCTCTGCTTCACACCCAGGCAGATCTCCAGGCATTCACCTGGTTCAGCAGCCTGAACCTTCCCACCCTTCCTGGGCATAGATTGTGGTGCAGCACGGCTCTCTCTACTCACGTCCAGGCAGGTCTCCAGACATAAAGGATACCTGCTCACTGGGATCAGCAGACTGACATGTTCTGTGCTTCCTGTGCAGAGATCCTGGTGCAGGAGGCCCTCTCCTTCATGCCCAGGCAGATTTCTATGCATTCTGAGAACCTATTCTCCTAGATAAGGAGTTTAGGCTACCCTCATCCCTCTGCAGAGAACTTGGGGCTGAGGAGGTTTCCCAACTCCACACCTAGGCCCATTTCTGGGTGCTTGGTGGCCACCCACTGGATTCTTGCTTGGCACTGGTACCTGTGCCTGCCACTGGAGGACCTGTTGGCAGACCTGCCTGTTCCAGTACCATCTATCTTACCCCTCTAGGGCTGAGGAGGGAGCTCAGACCACTGTGCACTCCACACATCCACCCATTGCCTAAGGCAAAAGAGAGCTTCTCCCAGTAAACAGGGATCAAGTATACACCCAGTCACGTTGGCCTCAGCTGGCTGTGACCTATAAGTGCCATCTACTGGCTTGTAGGTTGAACTGCACAGCCCAATATAAACCCTGCCAACAGAAGTGCACAGGGCTGTAGAAGCAAAGCCAAAACAGCCTACCCAGTATTCTCTACAGTCACACCCCTTAGGGAGAGGGGAAAGGGAAAAGGACATTTTGAAAATAATATTATAGAGAAAAAAATAAGAGAAAATCCTAGCTGCATGAGAATAATTACAAAAATTTGAAGTGCCAGCATCTCCAGATGAGAAAGATTTTGGCACCATGAAAAATCTGAATGTAGTGACACCACCAAAAGATCACACTAGCTCTCCAGCAATGGTCCCTAGCCAAAATGGAAACTCAAAAGTGACAAATAAAGAATTTAAAGCATTGATCGCAAAGAAGCTCAACAAAATCCAAAACAAAGTTGAAAATCAACACAAATAAACTTCTAAAGCAATCCAAAAAATGAAGGAATAGACAAACATCTTTAAAAGAAATCAATCAGAGCATTTGGAATTGAAAAACTCAAGAGAAAATTTCAAAATACAATTGAAAGCTTCACCAGTTGACTCGACCAAGCTGAAGAAAGAATTTCAGAGCCTGAAGACGTCTTTTGCACTAACCCAGTTAGACAAAACCAAAGAAAAGAGAATTTTAAAAAATGAACAAAGTCTTCAAAAAAGATAAGATTATGTAAAGTGACCAAACCCATGAATTATTGGCATTGATGAGTGAGAAAGAGAAAAAGTAAACAATGTGAAAACATATTTAAGGGAATAACTCAAGAAAATTACCCTAATCTTGCTAGAGAGGTAGACATCTGGATAGAAGAAACCCAGAGAACACCTGCAAGATACTATACAAAATGAACATCATCAAGGCATATAGTCACCAGCCTGTCCAAAGTCAACACTAAAGAAAAAATCTTAAAGGCAAATAGTCAGATCACATACAAAGGGAACCCCATCAAGCTAACATAGATCTTTCAGTTGAAACCTTACAAGCCAGTAGAGATACAGGGCCTATTTTCAACATTCTTAAAGAAAAGAAATTCCAACCAAGAATTTAATATCCTGCCATACTAAGCTTCATAAGCAAAAAAGAAATAAAACTTCTTCCAGACAAGCAAGCACTAATGGAATTTATTACCACTAGACCAACCTTACAAGACATCCTCAAGGAAGTTCTAAACATGGAAATGAAAGAACAATACCTGCTACCATAAAAGCATACTAAGGTACATAGCCTTTAGACCCTAAAAAGCAAGCACACAATAGAAACTACAAAGCAACCAGCTAATTACTTCACAATAAGATCCAAACATCACATATCAATATTAGTATTGAATATATATTGCCTAAATACCCCCACTTAAAATCACAGAAAGGCAAATTGGAAAAAAAAAAAAAAAGACCCATCTGTCTGCTGTCTTCAAGAGCGACATCTTACACATAACAACACCCATAAGCTCAAGGTAAAGGGTTAGAGAAAGATCTACCAAGCAAACATAAAACAAAAAAGAGCAGGGGTCACTGTCCTTACATCACATAAAAAAGACTTTAAACCAACAACAGTAGAAAAGGAGAAAGAAGGGCATTACATAATGATAAAGGGTTCAATTCATGAGAAGACTTAACTATCCTAGATATATACACACCCAACATTGAAGCATCTGGATTCATAAAACAAGTATTTCTAGAGCTACAAAAAGACTTAGACAGCCACACAATGAAAATAGTGGAGGACTTCAACATCCCACTGACAGCATTAGACAGATCATTGAGGCAGAAAACTAACAAAGAAATTCTGGACTTCAATTTGACACTTGACTAATTGGATCTAATATGCTTCTAAAGAATACTCCACCCGTGGACCACAGAATATACATTCTACCTATCTACACATGGAACATACTCCAAGATCAACCACATGCTTGACCAGAAGGCAAGTATCAATAAAAACCAAAATTTGAAATCATACCAACCATACCTATGGAGCAGAGTGGAACAAAAATAGAAATTGTTATAATGATCTCTTAAAACCACACAATTACAAGAAAATTAAATAACTTTCTGCTGAATTACTTTTGGGTAAATAACAAAAAGCAGAAATCAAAAAATTTTCCTGAAATAAAAACAGATACAACATACCAAAATCTCTGGGATGCAGCACTGTTAGTAGGAAAGTTTATAGCACTAATTGCCTACTTCAAAAAGTTAAAAAGATC
Source organism: Pongo abelii (assembly GCF_028885655.2). Lineage (NCBI taxonomy): Eukaryota > Metazoa > Chordata > Mammalia > Primates > Hominidae > Pongo > Pongo abelii. Next base: position 98,183,626 of record NC_071995.2, read on the forward strand.
TCAAATTAACAATGTAATATCACACCAAGAGGAACTACAAAACAAGAACAAGCTAACCTCAAAGGTAGCAGAAAAAAATAACTAAAATCAGAGCAGAATGAAATAAAAGTGAGACCCCAAAAGTCATAAAAATATTCAATGAAACCAAAAATTGTTTGTGTAAAGGATGAAGGATAAAACAATCAATATACTGCTAAACAGATTAACAAAAACAAAGAGAAGAACCCAATGAACACAATGAGAAATGACAAAGGTGACATTACAGCTGATCCCACAGAAATACAAAAGATCCTCAGAGACTGTTATGAACACCTGTATGCACATAAACTAGAAAATCTAGAGGAAATTGATAAATTCTTAGAAACACACAACCTCCCAAAATTGAATCAGGAAGAAACTGAAACCCTAAACAGAACAATATGAAGTTCCAAAACTGAATCAGTAAGAAAAAACGTACCCATCAAAAAAGCCCTGGACCAGGTGGATTCACACCTAAATTCTACCAGACATGCAATGAAGAGCCGGTACCAGTTCTACTGAAACTATTCCAAAAACTCAAAAAGGAACACTGCTGCCTATCTCTTTCTATGAAACCAGTATCACCATGATACCAAAACCTGTCAAAGACACAATAACATAAAAGGAAAAACTACAGGCCAATATCCTTGACAAACATAGATGTAAAAATGCTCAACAAAATACTAGCAAACTGAATTCACCTACACATCAAAAAGCATTTTACCATGATCACACAGGCTTCATTCCTGGGATGCAAAGTTGGCTCGATATATATAAATCAATAATTGTAATTCACCACACAAACAGAATTAAAGACAGAAACCATATGGTCATCTCAATAGATGCAGAAAAAGCATTCAATAAAATCTAACATCCCTTCATGATTAAAAAAAAATCCATCAAAAAACTAGGCATCAAAGGAACCTACCTTAAAATAATGAGTCATCTATAACAAACCCACAGCTAACATCATTCTGAACTGGGAAAAAATTGAAGCATTTTCCTTGAGAACTGGAATCATACAATAATGGTCACTCTCACCACCCCTATTCAACATAGTACTGGATGACCTAGCCAGAGAAATCAGGCAAGAGAAAGAAATAAAGGGCACCCAAATAGGAAAAGAAGTCAAACTCTCTTCTTACTGACGATATGATCCTATACCTAGAATACCCTAAAGACTCTGCCAATAGGCTCATGGAACTGATAAATGACTGACAACATTTCAGAATATGAAATTAACATATAAAACTTAATAGAATTTCTATAAACCAATAACATTTGGCTCTTATCTGAGAGCCATATCAAGAATGAAATCCCTTTTACAATGGTCACCAAAAAATAAAATACCTAGGAATACATCTAACCAAGGAGGTGAAAAATCTCTATTAGGAAAACTATAAAACATTGCTGAAAGAAATCGTAGATGACACAAACAAATGGAAAAACATTCCATGCTCATGGATTGGAAGAATCAATATTATTAAAATGTCCATACTGCCCAAAGCAATCTACATTTTTAACGTGATTTCTACCAAACTACCAACATTATTTTTCACAGAACTAGAAAAAAAACTATTCTAAAATTCATATGGAACCAAAAATGAGGCTGAATAGCCAAAGCAATCCTAAGAAAAAAGAACAAAGTTGGATACATCTTATTTCCCAACGTTGAACTATGCTATAAGGCTATAGTAACCAAAACAGCATGGTACTGTTACAAAAATAGACATACAAACAAAGGGAACAGAATACAGAACCCTGAAATAAAGCCACACATCTACAGTCATCTGATTCTTGACAAATCAACAAAAATAAGCAAGGGGGAAAGGTCCTCCTATTCAATAAATGGTGCTGGAAAAATTGGCTAGCCATGTGCAAAAGATTAAAACTGGAACCCTACCTTTCACCATATACACAAATTAACCCAAAATGGATTAAAGACTTAAATGTAAGACCTCTAATTGTCAAAATCCTAGAAGAAAAGCTAGGAAATGCCTTTTTAGACATCAGCCTTGACAAAGGGTTTATGGCAATATCCTCAGAAGCAATTGCAACAAAAACAAAAATTGGCAATTGAGACCTAATCAAAGAGCTTCTGCAGTGCAAAAGAAAACTATCAACAGAGTGAACAGACAACCTACAAAATGGGAGAAAATATTCACAAACTATGCCTCTGACAAAGGACTAATATCTAGAATCTATAAGGAACTTAAATCAACAAGAAAAAAGCAAATAACCCCATTAAAAAGTGGGCAAAGGAGATGAACAGACACTTCTCAAAGGAATGCATACAAGTAGCCAACAAACATGAAAACAAAAATGCTCAACATCACTAATCATCAGAGAAATGCACATTAAAACCACAATAAAATACTAACTCATACCAGTCAGAATGGCTATTGTTAGAAAGTCAAAAAATAGCAGAAGTTGATAAGGCTGAGGAATAAAGGGAATGCTTATACACTGTATGAATGTAAACTACTTCTGCCACTGTGGGAAACAGTTGGGAGATTTCTCAAAGAACTAAAAATAGAGCTACTATTCAACCCAGCAATCCCATTATTGGGTATATACCAAAAGGAAAATAAATTGCTCGACCAAAAAGAAACCTGTGCTCGTATGTTTATCACAGCACTATTCACAATAGTAAAAACATGGAATCAACCCAGGTGCCTATCAATGGTAAATCTGATAAATAAAATGTGATACAAATATACCACGGGATACTATGCAGCCATAAAAAAAGAATAAAATCATGTCCTTTGCAGTAACATGGATGCAGCTGGAAGTCATTATTCTAAGCAAATTAATGCAGAAACAGAAAACCAAATGTCACCTGTTCTCATAAAGTGGGAGTTAAATCTTGGGTACACATGAACACAAAAATGGGAACAGCAGACACTGGGGAGAGAAGGAGAGAGGTGGGTAAAGGCTGAAAAACTTCCTATTGGTTGCAATGTTTGCTATATGGGTGATAGGATCAATCATACCCCAAACCTCAATTTCACACAATATATTCTTGTAGCAAACCTGCACATGTACCCCCTGACTCTAAAATAAAAATAGAAATTTTAAAAAAACCGTTCATAGCATTTATCATTATCAAGTCTCCTTGCTTATTTCTTTAGTTGCTATTGTTTGTCTCCACTCCTGGAATGCAAAATTTATATCACTGCATCCTTCTTACTTAAAACAGTGTCTGATACATAGCAAGAGAACAATAAATAAATATTAAAGGAATAGCAACTGAAGAAAGAGAGTGATAAGAATAGTAGTTGTCCATGATACAAACGTTGGTTTTAGGATTCTCTTTAAAAACAAACATAGTTGATTTCTAGTCTTACCAACTTCATGATAACAATGCAGCTGGTGTAACTTAATATATGCAAATAAATATAAATACTTCTGCAAAAAGTCAAGAAGTAAAGGAAACGTTCACAGGAGAGGATGAGAATATAGAGGTTTTGCTTATCACAGAGAGTAGTAAGAAAAGTAATGGAAATTGAGTCCAATGAGAGTAATAAAAGGGTAATGATAGTAGAGAATTGGTTTCTAGTGGTGGCTGAGGTATAATAGGATTAGTCCAGAAAGTCTCCTTGTGGAACATGGGCATTTCATTCAATGCTTTGGTCTGCCACACATCAGGTATCTTCTTAGATAGCCCCCCAAGGAAAGGTTGAAATTAGGGCATTTGTGATCATCAACTAAAAGATACCTAAATCTTTCTATGAGGTGTATGAGACTGCTATATTGACTATATGGTGATCTGTTTTCTTCTATATCAAAATGAAATGCTCTAACCTGAGAAAAACAGGTTACATGAAGAACTAAAATATATAGTTTTTAGTTTTCTGGGCTAAATATATGTTGCCAAAGTACAAAACCATTTAAGAGCAAATCACAAATTTAATTATCACAAAACAACCAGCCCCTAAAATATCACCTTTTCAATATATTTTAAGTAGCCAGCAGTCCACCATTGCCATGAAAAATGGTATATCAAAGGTATTTAACATGCTGTAATTTATTCTCCACTTCCAGGTGACAATGACAAATTGCTCAAGTTCCCTCCTTGTTTTTGCATCATCACTACATGTTTGAAAAATCGATATATCTCTTGCAGCCAAGGATTACAAATGCAGCCCACATCCTTTCACTTTCTTTTTTCTTTCCCCATCTATCAGAGCATTTCCCTCTCATCATTGCTTACCTATTCTTTCCTCTCCGTCTTTACTTGTTCTCTCCCTGAGACCACATTCCATCTTCTTCACGACCATCCCAATCTCTTACCTCACACTCAACAAAGCAATTCGTTACCCATCTTTATAATAAGTCAAGCTCCTAGCCATGAGGAGGCCACAGGGCCTGACTGGCACACATTGGGGCAAATGGAAAACCATCCTGGGAATCTAGGGTTTGGTAAGGAGCAAGATATCAGGGAAGAGGCATATGAGAAAGAAGATCATGGACAGGGCCTGAGCAGCACTAGACTGCAGGGTCAAACAGAGAGGTCAGGTGCATTATCATCCCAAGGCACATAAACACACCAGAAATAAAGAACAAGGTTGGTGATGTCTTTCATCTTTTTATGATTGTTTCTCCCTTCTATTATAAAATATGCACTGGCCATTCAAAGGATAAAATAAAATAATAGACACCACTTTCCCTTTTATCTCACTAATTCCCTTATAATCCCTGATAATTTTACTTGCTTTCAGAATGTTAGAGCCTGATAAGTAAAACAAAATTTCAGTTTGGCCACAGACTCAAAGCAAGAAATAGGACTCCTTGAAGTTGATTCGAAATAAATATAGCTATATTTTTGCTGCTATAGCAACTATAAAATAGAACTATTTATTGACATATGCAGAAAACAACATAACATTTTATTAATACACAATTGAGATGTTATTTACCTTTTTATGTTTACTTATTAATAGGTTATTAGTCATTATTAGAACATTTACATGCTAGAGTAGTAATTAAAACAAAAAGAGAAATTAAATGCATCCTTTAGCTATAATAAAGGCTAATGTTTATTATGTGCCAGGTTTTCTGTTAGGCACTTGACAATTATCAGTTCATGTAATCCTCACAAAACAATGTAGTATTGGAATTATCCTCATTTTACAGATGGGGAAATGGAGGGCGATTCAGAGAAATTGAGCATATTGTTAATAAGTGATAAAGTCAGCATTAGTACCCAGACTGCCAAAGAACTCACATTTGCCAAAAAGCAAAGGTGCTTTTTACACTATTCCAGCATATCTCCCTACAATGACACCAAAGGAAACTTCAGAATTCAACAAACATAGCCTGAGGGCCTGCGGCATGCAATGCACACAGCAGAGTGTGCTGGAGATCATAAACATTTGTCAGAAACAAATGTTATCATCTAAAAGAAGAGATAAAACATGTATATAAACAGCTCTAATAAAAGGCAGAAAGCCACAGTTATCAAAAATAAATTCTTTGCATGTTAAGAGAAAGGGGGTTATTTCTGGTGGAGAGGATTAAATAAGACTTTAGGAAGGAAATGGCATTTTAGTTGGACCTTAACGTTTATAAAATTAATAGTTTTGCACCAACTACTTGCTCACTGACATTTGGAAGAAGTACCCATTTCATATTCCACAAAGAATGTACAGTCATGCATCACTTAAGGATGAGGATACATTTTGAGAAATGTGTCATTAGGTGATTTCATCATTGTATCAGCATCACTGAGTTCACTTACACAAACCTAAATGGTACAGTTACTACACACCTAGGTTATGGTATGGCCTATTGCTCCTAGGCTACAAACCTGCACAGAATGTTACTACACTGAATACTGTAGATGATTGTCTACAGTATTAACCATTCGCATGTCTAAACATGGGAAAGGTGCAGTAAAAATACATCATTATAATCTCATGAGCCCACCATCATATACACAGCACTTCATTGACTGAAAGGTCATTATGCAGTTCCTGACCACGTCTCATTTAGAAATTAGTTTCTAAAAATTCAGAGTGGTTCTACACCAATCCTAATCTGGTTTCTGTTTCTGAGAAATGTGTTTAAGTTAAACATCTAAAAAAAATCTCTGTGAAATTTTGAGCTTTGAACTTAAAAGTTTGAAAACTTACACTCTGGATTCTGGTTACATGTGAAAAATACTTTTTAAATTATTGTCCACAGCATTGTTGCCTTCTTTCTAAGCTTTCGTTTTTCTGTACAGGATAAAACATTTTCTCACCTGAAAATATTTCCAAATAGACCCTTATTGCCTTAATCTGTTTTGTGTTGCTATTAATATAACAGAATACTTCAGACTGGGTAGTTTACTCAAAAATTAGAGATTTATTTGGCTCACAGTTCTGGAGGATGGGACATCCAAAGTCAAGGGGTCCCGATCTTGTGAGGGCCTTCTTGCTGTGTTATCCCATGGTGGAAAGCATCACAATGATGAGAGAGCAACAGCAAAGGGAGCCAAACATACTTTTTATCAGGAACCCATTCCTGCAATAATAGCATTAATCCATTCATGAGGGCAGAGCCCTTGTAACCTATCACCTCTTAATGGCCCCACCTCTTAATACTTAATGGGTAGGACATTCAAATTTTAGTACATATTGATGTGGATCTTATTATCAGTATTAGGATTCTAATTTATTTATTTTGTAGACCTGATGTCAGCAAACTTCAACAAAAATCCATCCTACCACTTGCTTTTATGAGATCTTATTAAAACACAGCTATGTCCATTCATTTTCATATTATCTATGGCTCATGCTACAACAGCAGAACTAAGCAATGTGACAGAGGCCATATAGCACTCAAAACCCAAAATAGTTACCATCTAACCCTTTACAGAGTTGCAGACTTTTGCCATAGACCATCCATTCATTCAGCAAGTATTTATTAAGAGCTTTTAAGGGCAGGTGGCTGGTAGGTAGCTAGCATAGGTTGTTGGCTGAAAAACTGTAGCCTCATTAAACTAAGTTAAAAGTTAATTCATACTGAATTGTATTCAATATAATTAATCATCACATATGAGAAAAAAACTTGAACAACTTTTCCTGTGGAAAAAATGTACTAAGTGACTTGGAATGTAATATTACTAGGAGGTACTCTACTATTACTACTTACACTATTGAGCAACACTTATTGAGCATTTATTGTGTGCTCAACACTATTATAAACACTTAATATAAACAGTACATGTCATTATTCCTCACTACACCTCTAAGATGTAAGTGCTTTACTATCCTCACTTTATAAATGGTGAAATTAAGACTCAAACCAATTAATTTCTGAGGTCACACAGCTTATATTTGTTAAAGCTGGGACTTTATAGAAGATGCTTTCATTCTTGGAGATATTAAAATAAGAGAGTGGATAACTTATTAAAAAGGTAAAATGGTGTACCTTTTTAAGGGGAGCAAAATATAAATAACTACCATTTACTGAGAGCCTACTATAGTTCTGTCATTATGCTATGTGCTTTAAAAACATTCTCTAATTTTTATATCAACACTTCAAGGTAGGTATAAGTTCTCTCTTTTACAAGCAATGAAAAAATAATAGGTTATATGACTGACAAAAGGTACATACCTTGTAAGTTGCAAAACTGAGGTTAAAATTTAGATCTACCTGTCTTGTTCTAGAATACATGCTAAATTCTATTTTTAAAAAAAATCTTAGGTGTATTTTTCTAATTCTTGAAACTGAACTGCACTTACAAATGAAAGCAACAGATGTTCAGCAGCTGAACAATGAAATATCAGATAGGACAAGTAATGAAAATATAACCTACACAACTAAAATAGCAGAGAAAAATATAGAAATATGAAGCATATTTCTATATGTTAATACAGAATTTGTTCCTAATGGTAGCTAGGATTCGAATCAGAATAAGCTACAATAGAAATTGCTGAAGACACTAAAATAATTTGAAACCTCATTAATTCATTCTCTAATAAAAGCATTGATGCATTGACACTTAGCAGATATCTCTGTTGTAATCAGTTATCCCTGTTTCCATGGGAGAAGGGGACTGGTCAACCCATTTTCATATTTTTGCTGAAGAAACATCTAAAGATGTGAACAATACCTTTCTCTTAGATATGATTGAATAATAAAGAAAAAAAAAGAGGGGACTCTGGGCTTTAGGACCAAAGAGACCTGAGTTGGAATATTCACCTCTGCTACTTTATAACTGTGTCACCACAACAAGCTAATTGACTTCTCTGCAACTGAGTTTTCTCATTTAAAAGGATGTTTATGAGAGATGCTGTAGAAGAGCATCAGGCACACCCTCTTAAAACACATCTAAGGGAATTATTATTCTTTCAGTTGTAATCACTTTTCTCAAGGAAGATCTTTAAGAGAAAATATTTTCTCACTTATTCCCTTTCCTAGTTGGGAGTAACAGGAGCCAGACTCACTATGTGATGCCCCGCGTTGCCTTGGGACTCTACAGCATGTCCTTACCAGCAAGAAGGCTCTCACCAGCTCTGGCCCCTTGACCTTTGATATGGTTTGGCTGTCTCTCCACCCAAATCTCATCTTGAATTGTAGTTCCTACAATTCCCATGTGTCATGGGAGGGACCCAGTGGGAGGTAATTGAATCATGGGAGCGGGTCTTTCCCATGCTTTTATCATGATAATGAATAAGTCTCAAGAGATCTGATGGTTTTATAAAGGGGAGTTCCCCTGTACATGCTCTCTTGCCTCATGTCTCATGTAAGACGACTTTGCTCCTCATTCGCCCTCCACCTTGATTATGAGGCCTCCCCAGCCATGTGGAACTATGAGTCAATTAAACCTCTTTCCTTTACAAATTACCCACTCTCGGACATGTCTTTATCAGCAGTGTGGGAACAAACTTATCCAACCTTGGACTTCTCAGCCTCCAGAACCATAAAATACAAATTTATTTTCTTTATAAATTCCCCAGTTTCAGGTATTCTGTTATAAGTACCAGAAAATGAACTAATACAGAAAATTGTTACCGAGAAGTGGAGTGTTGCTGATAATGAATAATTAAAATTGTGGAAGCAGCTTTGGAACTAGATAATGGGCAGAAGCTGGAAGAATTTGGAGGAGCGGGCTAGAAAAAGCCTAGATTCTGGTGAGGGCTTAGAAGACAAGACAACTAGGGAAAGTTTGGAACTCCTTAGAGATTGGTTAAGTAGTCATGACCAGAGTGCTGATAGAAATATGCACAGTAAAGGCCATTTCGATGAGGTTTCAAATGTAACTGAGGAACAAGGGAGTGGAAACCAGAGCAAAGGTCATTCTTGTCATAAATGGGCAAAGAACTTGGCTGAACTATGTTAATGCTGAGGGCTTTGGGGAAGGCAGAAATCAACAGTGATGAACTAGAGTATGTGGCAGAAGAAATTTCTAAGTAAAACACAAAAGGAGCTGCATGGTTACTTTTGGCTGCTTACACTGAGAAATGAAAGCAAATAATAATTTAAAGAAAGAATTTATAATCAAGAGAGAAGGAGAATGGAAAGATTTGGAAAATGCTCAGCCTAACCACATAAAGAATGAAAAAATGTGTTCAGGAGAGGAAACCAAGGGTGTAGCCCAGTGACCACTTGCAAAAGAGATTACTACACACAAAGGGAGCCAGGTGCTATTCCTCAAGAAAATGGAAGAAAGACCCAGAAAGCATTTCGGAAATCTTCAAAGCTCTCCCATCACAGGCTCAAAGGCTGAGGAGAGTAGAGTGGTTTCATGGGACAGGCCTGGAGTGCGCTCCACAGGCTCATTGCCCAGGGCCAACTTGTGACTTTGCTCCCCACACCCCTGCATGGTGCTCCACGGTTGCCCCAGGCATGGCTCAAGTGGTCCCAGGTGCAGATCACGTCACAGTTCCTCATGGTACAAGTCATAAACTGTAGCAACATCCATATAATGCTAATTCTGTAGGCTTGCAGAAAACAAGAACTGTGGAGGCTTCGCAGCCTCCACCCAGATTTCAAAGAATGTCATCAAAAGCCTGGGGGCTCAGGCACAGACTTGTTACAGGAAAGGAGTGACCACAGAGAGCCCCTGCTAGAACAAGAAAAAGTGGAAATGTGGGGTTGGAGCTGCTGCAGAGAATCCTCACTGCATAGGGCAGTACCTAGTGCAGCCATAGGAGCAAAACTACCACCAAAATGCCAGAACTATACAGCTGCCAGCATGCAATCCCAGTCGAGGAGAGCTGAAGCATGAGCTAAGCCCACAAAAGCCACAAAGGCAGGGCTTTTCAAGGCCTTGGGGATTTAACCCCCACATCGATTTGTGCAGAATGCTAGTCATGGAGTCAAAGGAGATTATTCCTCACCCTTAAGATTTAATGTCTGCCCTCTTGGGTTTCAGACTTGTTTGGGTCCTGTTACTCCTTTCTTTTGGCCTGTGTCTTCCTTTTCTTTCTTTATATATAAATATATATATTTTATTATTATACTTTAAGTTCTAGGGTACATGTGCACAATGTGCAGGTTTGTTACATATGCATACATGTGCCATGCTGGTGTGCTGCACCCATTAACTCGTCATTTACATCAGGTATATCTCCTAATGCTATCCCTCCCCACTCCTCCTACCCCACAACAGGCCCCGGTGTGTGGTGTTCCCCGTCCTGTGTCCAAGTGTTCTTATTGTTCAATTCCCACCTATGAGTGAGAACATGCGGTGTTTGGTTTTTGCCCTTGCGATAGTTTGCTGAGAATGATGGTTTCCAGCTTCATCCATGTCCCTACAAAGGACATGAACGCATCATTTTTTATGTCTGCATAGTATTCCATAGTGTATATGTGCCACATTTTCTTAATCCAGTCTATCATTGTTGGACATTTGGGTTGGTTCCAAGTCTTTGCTATTATGAATAGTGCCACAATAAACCTATGTGTGCATGTGTCTATACTATAAGGCTACAGTAACCAAAACAGCATGGTACTGGTACCAAAACAGAGATACAGACCAATGGAACAGAACAGATCCCCCAGAAATAATACCACACATCTACAACTATCTGATCTTTGACAAACCTGACAAAAACAAGAAATGGGGAAAGGATTCCCTATTTAACAAATGGTGCTGGGAAAACTGGCTAGCCACATGTAGAAAGGTGAAACTGGATCCCTTCCTTACACCTTATAAAAAAATTAATTCAAGATGGATTAAAGACTTACATGTTAGACCTAAAACCATAAAAATCCTAAAAGAAAACCTAGGTAATACCATTCAGGACATAGGCATGGGCAAGGACTTCATGTCTAAAACACCAAAAGCAATGGCAATAAAAGCCAAAATTGACAAATGGGATCTAATTAAACTACAGAGCTTCTGCACAGCAAAAGAAACTACCATCAGAGTGAACAGGCAACCTACAGAATGGGAGAAAATGTTTGCAATCTACTCATCTGACAAAGGGCTAATATCCAGAATCTACAAAGAACTCAAACAAATTTACAAGAAAAAAACAACCCCATCAACAAGTGGGCGAAGGATATGAACGGACACTTCTCAAAAGAAGACATTTATGCAGCCAACAGACACTGTGTCTTCCTTTTCTAATGGAAATATCTACCATATGCCCGTATAACACCACTGTATCTTGAATGTAGGTAGCTTGTTTTGATATCGTGAGACTATGAATTTTGGACATTTGGATTGGTGCTGGAACAAGTTAAGAATTTGGGGCTATGATGTGGAAGAAATGTATTTTTATGTGAGAAGGACATGAGTTTTGGAGGGCCAGAAGCAATATACTATGGTTTGAATATTTTCCCATTTCAAAACTCATGTTGAAATTTAATCTCCAATGTGGCAGTATTGAGAGAAGAGGCATTTAAGAGGTGTTGGGTCATGAGAGCAGAGCCCTCATGAATGGATTAATACATTCATCAATTAATAGATGAATGAGTTAATGGATTAATGGGCTATCATGGGAGTGGGACTGGTGGCTTTATAAGAACAGGAAGAGAGACCTGAGAGAGCACATTCAGCCCCCTCACCATGTGATGCCCTGCACCACCTTGGGTCTCTACAGAGTTCTCAGAAGGCTCTCACCAGATGCAGCCCCTTGACCTTGGACTTCTCAGCCTCAGAACTATAAAAAATATATTACTTTTCTTTATAAATTACCCAGTTTCAAGTATTCTGATATAAGCAACAGAAAACAGGCTAATATATCTATTTAACAGTATAAAAAGAGACTTGAAGACAGAAATTTATACCATGTCCCTGAGTAAAATATTAAAAGTTGTAAAATGCTAATTTTATCCTAAATAATCTCTAAATTTGCTATTCTTCCAATTAAAATCTCAACAGGTAAAATCTAAAACTGTAAAACTCTTAGAAGAAAACAGAAAAGCTTCATGACATTGAATTTGGGAATGATTGCTGGGTTATAAATAACACTAAAAGCACAGGCAACAAAAGTATAAATTAGATAAATTTGACTACATCAACCTTTAAAACTTCTGCGCATCAAGGGGACACAATCAACAGAGTAAAAAGGCAATGTATGAAATGGGGGAAAATACTCTTAAATCACGTATATAAAGTGATTAATATCCAGAATATATAAGAAACTCCTACAACTCAACAAAATAACCCAGTTAAATAACAGACAAAAGACTTGAATAGACACTTTTCCAGAGAAGATATACAAATGGTCAACAAGCACATGAAAAGATGCCCAACATCACTAATCATTAGGGAAATGCAAATCAAAACCACAAAGAGATGTTACTTCACAACCATCAGGATGGCTACTATCAAAAAAGCTAAGTAAGTGTTGGCTAGGATGTGAAAAAATTGGAATCCTTGTGTATCACTATTGGAAATTTAAAATGATGCAGCCACTATGGAAAACAGCATTGTAATTCCTCTTAAAATTAGAAATAGAATTACCATAAGATCCAGCAACTTTACTGCTTGGTATGCATCCAAAAGAATTAAAAGCAGAATCAAAGAGATATTTCCAAACCCATATTATAGAAGCATTTTTCACAACAGCCAAAAGGTGGAGGCAACCTAAGTGTCCATTGACAAATGAATGGATCAACAAAATATAGTATATACACACAATGGAATATTATTCGCCTTAAAAAGAAAAATCGTGTCATATGCTACAACATAGATGAATCTTGAGAACATTATGCTAAGTGAAATAAGCCAGTCTCAAAAAGATAAATATTGTATGATTCCACTTATTTGAGGTATCTAGAGTAGTCAAATTCATAGAAATAAAAAGTAGAATGGTGGTTGCCATTGACAGATAGGGGGAGGAATAAATAGAAAGTTTTGTTTAATGGATACAGAGTTTCAGATGTCCATAATAAAAAAGTTTTGGAGATTGATTAGACAATAACATGAATACATTTACCACTATTGAACTGTACACTTTAAAAATGGTTAATATGGAAAATTCTATGTTATGTGTACCTTCACAATTTTTTTTAAAGTTCAATAGGGTAATTATGCAAATGTAACATTTAAAATCAATAGAGGAAGCTGGATTATTCAATAAGTGATGCTAGGACAACTGATCATTAATTTGGGGGTAGGAAGGAACCACAGATAAATTATAAATCTGAAAATAAATAAAACTATATGAAGAAAATAAGGTAAAATATTTTATAATTGTGGAGCTGGTCAAGGTCAGCCTAAGCAAGATACAAAATCCAGAAGCTTTAAGTAAATACACAGATAGAACACTTCATAAAAATTCAAACTTTTACACCACAAAAAAAAAGATAAATACCAAGAAACAGGCTGAAAAAATACTTTTAAAATATTTTTAACAGACAAAGTCTGTTAAATATATTTAGTCTAGAATATACAGTCTAGAATACAGAATTCTATTTGGTCTAGAATATACAGTCAATTCTTGCTTTCACAGTAATTTTATTCAATAAAGCCACTGTGAACACCAAATTAGTAAATACTAAATCATTGCTCCTAAGACAATGCAGGTTTAGAACCCTGGAGCCCCTGGTCACAATATTTTTATCAACTGATCAATACAAAATCTTGTTTTGTATATGCTTCTGTTTAAAGACAACTTATTTAACATACATTGTTGATTTATTAACATTGAACTCACAACCATGAGTTCCACATTATAACTCATGCCTCAGTGAAGCTTATCTGACACATAGATTTTCTCCATAAGCTACATCACTAGTGTTTCTTATGCCTCTAGAAACACTAGAAGGTACTTCAGCACTACACTGGAGGCCATTTTAAACAGTGAAATGCCCAAGGAAAACCACAAAATTTTTTTTTAAAAAGTGGCACTAAATGGAATATGAAAAGGACACTTGTTTCTCTTGTTTCTTGTTTACAATATAAGAACTGAAACAAGAAGGCAGAGTGTTGTCTTGTTCAACCTCAAATGGGACTCAACTGGGAACACGTGCAATTTTTCACTGCTCTGTGCATGTCCGTGAATGAGAAGAACCATGAAAACAAAGAACCATTTATGATTACAAATTTTAGCAAATAAGTGAATTTCCAAATATGGCATCCACTAGTAATAAGAATTTAATGTTTTAAAATACACTTCAAAATCAATTCTTTGAAAAATATAAGTAAAAATAATTTGATTCACATGAGAAAAAATACAATTGCCTCAAAAATCTAAAGGGACACCAAAGTTCCTTCTCATAATAATCAGGAAAATGTGACTTCAGTCAACAGTGATGATGATGGCCAGGTGTGGTGGCTCACACCTGTAATCCCTGCACTTTGGGAGGCCAAGGTGGGTGGATCATTTGAGGTCAGGAGTTCAAGATCAGCCTGACCAACATAGTGAAACCCTGTCTCTACTAAAAATACAAAAAAGAAAATTAGCTGGGCATGTTGGCACATGCCTGCAGTCCCAGCTACTCGGAAGGCTGAGGCAGGAGAATCGCTTTAACCTGGGAGGCAGAGTTTGCCAAGATCATGCTACTGCACTCCAGCTTGGGCAGCAAAGTGAGACCCCATCTCAAAAAATAGTAATAATAATAATTGATACCTCTGATATGGTTTAGCTGTGTCCCCACCCAAATCTCATACTGGATTATAGTTCCCATAATCCCCATGTGTGATGCTTAATACTGTATGTCAACTTGATTGGATTGAAGGATGCAAAGTATTGATCCTGGGTGTGTCTGTGAGGGTATTGCCAAAGGAGATTAACATTTGAGTCAGTGAGCTGGGAAAGGCAGACCCACCCTTAATCTGGGTGGGCACAATCTAATCAGCTGCCAGTGCGGCTAGGATAAAAGCAGGCAGAAGAACGTGAAAAGAATACACTGGCTTAGCCTCCCAGCCTACATTTTTCTTTCATGCCAGATGCTTCCTGCCCTCAAACATCAGACTTCAAGTTCTTCAGCTTTGGGACTCAGACTGGATTCCTTGCTCCTCAGCTTGCAGACGGCCTATTGTGGGACCTTGTGATCATGTGAGTTTAACACTCCTTAATAAACTCCTCTTTCTATATATATATAAAATATATATAATGTATATAATATATATAATATATATATATACACACACACACACACACAGAGACACAGAGAGAGAGAGAGAGGAAGAGAGAGAGAGAGAGAGATCCTGTTAGTTCTGTCCCTCTAGAGAACCCTAATATACCATGTGTCATGGGAGGGACATGGTGGGAGGTAATTAAATCATGGGGGTGGTTACCCCCATCCTGCTTTTCTCATGATAGTGAGTGAGTTCTCATGAGATCTGATGGTTTACAAGGGTATTTTTCCCCCTTTGCTTGGCACTTCTTTCTCCTGCTGCCATGTGAAGAAGGACATATTTGTTTCCCCTTCTGCCATGAACTAATATAGTAAATTGGTACTGCTGAGTGGGGGACTGCTATAAAGATACATGAAAATGTGAAAGCGACTTTGGAACTGGGTAACAGGCAGAGGTTGGAACAGTTTGGAGGGCTCAGAAGAAGACAGGAAAATGTGGGAAAGTCTGGAACTTCCTAGAGACTTGAGGGCTCAGAAGACAGGAGGATATGGGAAAGTTTGGAGCTTCCTAGAGACTTGTTGAACGGCTTTGGCCAAAATGTTGATAGCGATGGACAATGAAGTCCAGGCTGAGGTGGTCTCAGATGGAGATGAGGAACTTGTTGGGAACTGGAATAAAGGTGATTCTTGCTATGCTTTAGCAAAGAGACTGGTAGCATTTTGCTCCTGCCCTAGAGATTTGTAGAACTCTGAATGTGAGAGAGATGATTTAGGGTATCTGGTGGAAGAAATTTCTAAGCAGAAAAGCATTCAAGCAGAAAGAGAGCATAAAAGTTTAGAATATTTGCAGCCTGACAATGTGGTAGAAGAGAAAAAACCATTTTCTGGGGAGAAATCAAGTGACTGCAGAAATTTGCATAAGTAAGGAGGAACCAAATGTTAATCACCAAGAAAATGGGGAAAATGTCTTCGAGGCATGTCAGAGACATTCACAGCAGCCCCTCCAATCACAGGTCCTCAGGCCTAGGAGGGAAAATACAGTTTCCTGAGCTGGGTCCAGGGTCCCTCTGCTGTATGCTGCCTCACGACTTGGCGCCCTGCATCCCAGCCACTCCAGCCCTGGCTAAAAGGTGCCAAGGTACAGCTCGGGCCATGTTTTCAGAGGGTGCAAGCCCCAAGCCTTGGTGGCTTCCATGTGGTGTTGGTCCTGCAGGTCCAACAGAAGACAAGAATTGAGGTTTGGGAACCTTCGCCTAGATTTCAGAGGATGTATGGAAATGCCTGGATGTCCAGGCAGAAGTTTGCTGCAGGGGCAGAATCCTCAGGAGAACCTCTGATAGAGCAGTGTGAAAGGGAAATGTGGGGTTGGAGCCCCCAAACAGAGTCCCCACTGGGGCACTACCTAGTAGAGATTGTTTTAGAACTTTAAGGTTTAATGACTGCCCTATTGGATTTCAGACTTGCATGGGGCCTGTAGCCCCTTTATTTTGGCCAATTTCTCCCTTTTGAAACAGGTGTATTTACCCAGTATCTGTATCCCCATTGTATACAGGAAGTAACTAACTTGCTTTTGATTTTACAGGCTCATAAGCAGAAGAAACTTGCCTTGTCTCAGGTAAGACTTTGGACTGTGGACTTTTGAGTAAATGCTGAAATGAGTTAAGACTTTGGGGGACTGCTGGGAAGGCATAATTGATTTGAAATGTGAGAACATGAGATTTGGGAAGTACTAGGGGTGGAATGATATGGTTTGCTTGTGTCCCCACCAAAATCTCATCGTGGATTTTAGTTCCCACAATCCCCACATGTCATGGGAAGGACCCAGTTGGAGGCAATTGGATCATGGGGGCTGTTAACCCCCATCCTGCTGTTCTCATAATAGTGAATGAGTTCTCACGAGATCTGATGGTTTTAAAAGGGGCATTTCCCCCTTTGCTCAGTACTTCTTTCTCCTGCCACCACATGAAGGATGTGTTTGCTTCCCTTCAGTCTTGATTGTAAGTTTCCTGAGGCCTCCCCAGCCTAGCAGAGCTGTGAGTCAATTGAACCTCTTTCCTTTATAAATTACCCAGTCTCTGGCAGTTCTTCACAGCAGAGTGAGAACTTACTAGAACAACCTCTTAACAAAAATGGTCAGATAGGCTGGGCATGGTGGCTCACATCTGTAATCCCAGCACTTTGGTAGGCCAAGGTGGGCGGACCACCTGAGGTCAGCAGTTCAAGACCAGCCTGGCCAGCACAGTGAAACCCCATCTCTACTGAAAATACAAAAATTAGCCAGGAGTGGTGGTGAGCACTTACCATCCCAGCTACTCGGGAGGCTGAGGAAGAAGAATCACTTGAACCCGGGAGGCAGAGGTTGCAGTGAGCCAAGATTGTGCCACTGCACTCCAGCCTGGGCAACAGAGCAAAACTCCATCTCAAAATAAATAAATTAATTAATTAATTAAAATAAAATAAAATTCGTCAGACAAAAACGACCATACAAACAATTCATCCCACACTGTCTTCAGCTGTCTGTACTTTATCCTCCTTGTAGAGCAATTTTGATGATTCAAGACAAGTGAATCAAAAATACCTAGGATGATGTTGCTATGGTTTGAGTGTCCCCCAGAAAACTCATGTTGAAATTTAACTGCTATTTTAATAATATTAAAAGGTGAGACTATTAAAAGATAATTATACCATGAGGACTTTGCCCTCATGAATGGATAAATGTCATTATTCTTGGAGTGTGTTTGCTATGAAAGGATAAGTTCAACCGTCTCTCATTCTCTTGACCTCTCTTACCCTCTCATCTTCTGCCTTGGGATGATGTAGGAAGAAAGCCCTTGACAGATGCCAGCACCTTGATATTAGACTTCCCAGCCTCCAAAACTGTGAGAAGTAAATTTCTTTTCTTTATAAATTATCCAGTCTGTGGTATTCTGTTACAGCACCACAAAATGGACTAAGACAGGTATGGATTGAAATGAAAAATGAACGGATGAGTGGGTAGGTAGATGGATGGATGAATGGATCAATGGATAAACTGATTGAATGAGTAATGAATGGACAGATGCAAGCAATAACTTGCAAATTATTCTACAGGAACTCATGGTGCCATAAGGAGTCATTATGAGTTTTTACAACTTATGGCATTTATTTTTTCAGAAAATATAAAATCTTTATTAGAAAAATTAGATCTGCTTGTTATTAATTCAATCAATGTTTAATTTAAGTATATAAAGCAGGAAGTTAAAGTCTCCCTTGAATCTTAAGCCTTAGAAATAACCACTATAGCTGTATACTATACATACTTCCAGATTTTCTGAGCACATAACAAATTAACACTGCACATATTAGAATGCACTTATTATATGAGGTTGGTTTATACTATACATACTGCCAACCCTACCAAAACTGACAGAGTGATGTCTCTGAAGGCAACAAACAAAACAATTTAAAAAAAGTGCATTTGTATCATAAATAATTTATAGAGGATCTTGCACTTATATTGAAAAAGCTTCATAACAATCCTACAAACAAACAGGAACTAGCCTCCACATTTTAAAGAAGAAGCAGAGGGTGAGTTAGTTGCCCAAGATTTTATGGCCAACAAATAACAGTCAGGTCAATTACTTTAACTAAATTATAAGGTTTCTCAGAGCAGAAACCACACATAATTCCAATTTTGTATCATTTACAGTACCTGGCAAAAAATTATAAACAGGTATGAGGAGGGTATGATGTTTATATTGCTTACTGCTCTATGCCACACATATAACAAATGGTCAATAAACATCTGTGAAACAAATGGATGGAAAGATGTATAAAAGAAGAGGAAATGGGAAGAGATTCTAAATGAACTAAGATACTTATCAAACCATCATTTTTTTAATTTGGACAATAAATAATAAATATGTTTAGCAGCTCATCCACTCTGTAAGCATAATACAACATGATAACCAATATCATTGATATCAATATCAAAATGATATCAATTGACTATACTCTAGATAAGAGTGACATCAACAATTACTGATTTCCTCTTTAACAGTGAAATGCCATAGTAAAATATATTGAACAGTAGACACTATACACCCTTATTGTTACTAAGAGAAGCTATTCCCTGTCTATTTTTTTAATTTTATATCAAATATTCACATGGAATTTGGCTCAAACACAATAGATATGCAAACTATAAAAGTATAAATAGTCCATAGAATTATTGTGAAATATACATGAGACAAGGAATGTTAAGTGCTTATCACTGCACTTGGAATGTGGTAGGTACTCAATAAGTGTTAGATATCGTTATTAACATCACTATTAACATCATCATGATAAGGCTTTCCTAAGATGATTAAAATATTGAGGCTTTCGAAAGGCAAAATTATAGTTCATTTATTCTAAAAGTTATAAAAATAACTGCACAAAACGATAAAAATCTAGATCACACAAATGCTTGATAGGAAAGCTGAAATGCATTTTTCCGTAAAATAAATGTATGTCCCATCTTCTGCCTAGATGCAGACAATAGGCATATTCTCCTTGAGTACATCTATCAGAGATGAAATGTCTACTGACCTAATTTCTGTAGCTATTGTATCCATTTCTTACAGCCACTGTAACAAACCACCACAAACTTAGTATTATAGCTTAAAATAACAAAATATATTTTCTGACAGTTACTGGGATCAAAAGTTTAAAAGACATTTCACAGGGCTAAAATTAAGGTGTTAGCAGGGCTGGTTACTTCTGGAGGCTCTAAAAGAGAATCTAGGGGGCATGGTGGCTCATGTCTGTAATTCCAGCACTTTGGGAGGCCGAGGCAGGTGAATCACCTGAGGTCAGGAGTTCAAGACAAGACGGGCCAACATGGTGAAACCCCATCTCTACTAAAAATACAAAAAATTAGCTGGGCATGGTGGTGCATGCCTGTAATCCCAGCTACTCAGGAGGCTGAGGCAGGAGAACTGCTTGAACCCAGGAGGTAGAGGTTGCAGTGAGCCAAGATGGCAATAGAGCAAGACAACATCTCAAATAAGTAAATTTATAAATAAATAAAAATAAAAGAGAATCTGTTCCGTGCCTTTTTCAACTTCAAGGAGCCACCTGCATTCCTTGGCTCATAGCCTCTTCCTCCGTCTTCAAAGCTAGCAATGTAACATCTTCAAATCTCTGCTTTCCTCATCATATCACACTATAAGTACCTTCATAATTACATTGGGCACACATTCATAATCCAGGATAATCCTCCCACCATAAGATCCTTTAGTTAACAATATATGTCCCTTTTGTCATATACAGTAACATATTCACAGGCTTTAGATATTAGAATTTGGGCATTTGGGGAGGAGCATCATGCTGTCTTTATCACAGTACATCCTCTGGACACCAAATAATCACATTCTTCCACATATAAAATCCATTCATGCCATCTCAACGTCCCATAAATCTTAACCCATTACACAACATCAACTTAAACTCAAAATCTTCAAAAACTCAAAAGTCCCAAATTTCCTCATATAAATCAAGCATGAGTCAGACGCATCTGTGAATCTGTGAAACTGGAATAAAAAGTTATTCACTCCTAAAATTCAATGATATGACAAGTGTAGGGAAACAATTATAGATATCCCCAACCAAAGAGAGAGAAATGAAAAATAAAAAGTGAGTCAACAGTCCGAAGCAATTCAGAACTGCAACTGGGCAAACTCCATTAGGTTTCAAGCCCTGGGAATAATCCTTTGTAGTTCTCAGCTCTACCCTCTCGGGCCTCAGTCCCATCCTCTGAGTTCTCCTTTCTATTCCATAAAGGTCAACTTATGTTTGCAAACTCAGTAGTTTCATAAGCCTATTTCCTGCCTGCAGAATTTCAGGAATCCAACAACCTTCTTTCATTTTGTCCTCTGTCCCTTTAAGTCCAAGCTACCAAAGTCTCCACTAATAAACCATTCGTGAAAACACTGTGGGTCTCCCAGGTATGTCACAAGAATTTCCTGGATAATCCCAACTCTGAATCCCATCTCAGCATAATTCATCTCATCATAATTCAGATCTGCTCAATCTCTTCAAAGAGCCCTCTGTGTGGTTGAATAATCTCAGTTTTTGATCTTCCTGAGGCACTAGAAACAAGTTATCTAGCCATGCTTTCAGCTTTCTCTCTAAGTACACTTCTTGACAGTGAATCTAAAAATTTCAGTGTTTTTTGCAATCTGGATAGATTGAGAATGTTCCAACCATCAAGTCCTGGTTTCTTTGAGTTTAAATGTTCTTCCCACAATTTATCTCTTTCCTCCTCTCGCATTTCAGCATAGGCAACAAAAGGAAACCAGGCCATACCTCCAACACTTTATCTACAAATCTACTCAGCAAAATATCCAAGTTCATCACCTACTAGATCTGCTTTGCACATAACCATAGAAAATAATTCCTCTAGACTATCTGCTATTATATAGCAAGTATCTCCTTTCCACCAGTTTTTAATAACATGTTTCTCATTTATTTCTGAGTCCTTACCAGAAACACCTTTAACATTCATATGTTTATTAACATTCTCTCTACAATGATTTAGGTATTCTCTAAGATCATACAAGTTCTCTCTACCATTTCCCACACTTTCTTCTGAACCCTCACAGTAGTGACTTTAACATCCTCGTTTGTATAAACATTATGTTTATGACAAGTAGGTAATCTCTAAGAAAATACAGGTTTTCTCTACTATATCACTTCTTTCTGAGCCCTTACTAGCAGCATCTTTAACGTCCATATTTCTGTTCAAGGCAATCTAAGCTCTTTATATCATGCTCCTCAAAATTCTTCTAGCTTCTACCCAATGCCCAATTCCAAAGCCATTTCTATATTTTTATGCACCTGTTACAGCAGCACTCCACTTCCAGGTACCAAAATGTGGAATAGTTTCCTAGGGCTACCATTACAAATTACCACAAACTTAGTTGCTTATAACAACACAAATTTATTCTCTCATAGTTCTCAAGGTCAAAATCTAAAATGATTCTCTCTGGGCTAAAGTTAAGGTATTGGCAGGGCTATCTCCTTCTGGAGGCTCACGGGGAGAATCCACTTCCTGTTTTTTCAGCTTCCAGAGGCCTCTTGCATTCCTTTGGTCCATGGCTGCACCACTCTGACCTCTACTTCCATCATCACATATCTTCTGACTCTGACCCTGCTGCCTTTCTCTTACGAAGACCACTGTGATTACACCGGACCCCCAACATAATCCAGATAACACCCCCAATTCAAGATCCTAAACTGAATCACATCTGCAAAGTTCCTCTGCCACATAAGGTAACACATTCACAGGTTGTGAAGATTATAATGTAAATATCTTTTGGGGGAATTATTCTGTATACCACAGCCATGTTCATTATTAACTGATTTCTGTTTAAAATATTTAACCCATATTTTCAATTACATAGTTTTAAGCACTAACAGCACTAAATTGCCTATCTTACTGAACTAATGGCAAGCCATTTCCACATTTCAAACGTTGGTTCTTTTAAAAGTTTTGGGAAGAAATTTAGCAAGAGAATAAATTTATATATTGAATTAAACAATTCCCAGAGCAGTCATATGAATAATATCTCTATTCATTATTATGGTTCAGAGTATTTCCAAAGTATGTAGTAGTTTTATTGTTGGGGGAGTGGGGGGGAAGCTAAAGCCCTATCACAAAACCATAACTATTCTGGAGTTGAAAGATAGCTCAGGGGTCATCTCCGTTTCAAGGCTGAGAAAAATAAGGCCCAGAGAGGTTAAATTATTAACCCAATGACACAAACTCCAATAGAGAGGAGAGAACATATAAATTTATTTTAATATATCTAGTGACTAACTATATAGAAATCTGATTTAACAGCAAACACACAGAAAGCTGCTGCATTTTCATAAAAGGAATTTCTTAATCTCAAGTTCAGGTAGTTTTTTATTTAGCTATCTGAGCTTCTCAAGACTTGAGGCAAATGCTAAAAAGGTAGTTTTCTAAACAGCTAGAGGAATTTCAGACAAACCCCATCAAATTCATAAAAATAGATATTTGCCAGAATGCTACATAGGATGGTTATCAAGCCAAATGAAAGAGGTTCCACCGTTGTCAGTCTACTGACTGGTGTGGAAAATCCAAACATCTATAGGCTCTACAAGTAATGTAGTTTCTGGCTTCCTTGGAGACCAGTGCTCTAATGGAACCCTAAGACAAATATCTTGTCATATATGTGTATAGCAAAAAAGTACTTTTAAGAAAATCAGTAAAAAAAAAAAAGGCACTTAAATTAAATTTTGCTGTGTCCAATACTACCTATCTAGTTGTCCCTTATGAAAAACACCAGAACCACTTGGATACTTTTAAAATGTTAGTTTACTAAATGTGTATTTGATTTCTTGGTTTTGCCAATTACAAGATAAGTAACATAGACCTGAAGTGGAAGTTAAGATATAAAGACTTTAGGACGGCCAGTAAAAAGTGCTATTGATATGTGAATAGGCATCTCAATAAATAAAATAAAAATACTCCAAGTATCCAAAATAATCAAACATTTCAATATGAAAGGAAGAAATTATGTTTGCATTGACTTATGCAACTAAAGACTCAAGTGGGTTGGGCCCGGTGGCTCACACCTGTAATCCCAGCACTTTGGGAGGCCAAGGCGGGCGAATCATGAGGTCAGGAGTTCGAGACTAGCCTGGGCAATATGGTGAAACCCCGTCTCTACTAAAAATACAAATTAGCCGGGCGTGGTGGCATACGCCTGTAGTCCCAGCTACTAGGAAGGCTGACGCAGGAGAATCACTTCAACCCAGGAGGCAGAGGTTGCAGTGAGCCAAGATCATGCCACTGATTCCAGCCTGGGTGACAGAGTGAGACTCCATCTCAAAAAAAAAAAAAAAAAAAAGACTCAACTATGGCTATGGCTCTGTGTGTGTGTGTGTGTGTTTGTGTTCATGTGGGTTATCATGTGTACTGTCATTTCAATAAAGATATTATAATCTTATTGAATTGATAATATTTGCAACACCTAGCAAAATTCTTTAGAGCTTTTCTTTTCAATACAATCTGATGGTAAAGAGTAGAGCATAAAGGTGATGTTTAAGGCTCTTTGCATTCCATAGCCAGGGTACAAATGTGGTAAAAGCTTAAAAATTGCATCAACAGTTTAAGGGTGAGTCAAAACATAAAATTTATCATGGCTATAGAAACAGAAAAAAAATACATTGCCAATAAAATAGTTATTTCCCCTGGTAACAGAAATAAATTTCCTAATAAAAATAGAAGTTAAAAAAAAAATGAAAATTATACCTAAGCACTTTAAACATTTCACTGAACATAATTCCATACCCACAAACACATACACATGGTCTTACATAAATTGAATCTCACCTATACTATGAGTTTGAAACCAGTTTTTCTCTTATTCTTTAAGAAAAAAAACGGTCAGGGATATCTTTTCATCTCAATAAATAGGAAAACTACGTAATCATTTTTAGGGCTGTAGACTGTCCCGTCACAGAAGCTCCATAATTTATTTAAGCAATCCCCTATTGTAAGACACTAATGCTGTTTACAATTTTTTACTCTACAACAAACATTGATAAACATCCTGTACCAATCTGTTTACCAATTTATCCAATTCTTTCTTTAAAATAAATGTCTACAACTAGAGGAGCTGGATAAATGAGTATACAGAGAATGTATATTAAACTCTTGCCTCTCACAGAAGATTTACCTCTAACCCTTTTGAAAGCAATTTGCCAGAATGCATTAAGGTCCCTAGATGGGTGGGCTGGTGGGGGGGTAGTGGTCTGCTGAGCTGTGGAGGGTGGTGGGGCTGAGGGTGGGGTGGAGAGGGCGGTGTCCCTGCCCTGAGATAGGGACTACTGGGTGACAGAGACAAAGGGGTGTGTGATGGGGCAGGTCACAATGGGTAGGGGAGGATAAAAGTGGTCCTGCGGGGTGGTTCAGCAGCAGTGGATGGTTCAGGTTGGGAAGAAGAGCAATGGAATTGCCAGTTGAGGTTGTGGAATCAAAGAGCAAAGGCTGTTGTGAAGTGGAATATCAGGCTCAAATGGATGTCCCTCCTGAATGAGCACCGACACCTGTGTGCCCGGACATCCACGAGGGCCCTAACACCTGTGCTCCTGACAGCTCCCTGCACTAAGCAGGGCACAGTCTGGATCCAGGGGACTGACTGTCTCTGGCATTGAGCAGTTGGTAATCAATACCCCACCCTGTTCTCAGTCACTTGGGGACAAAAAAGAAAGCCTGCAGAACACGACTGCTGGCCCACCTGCCAGAGTGGCCAAGGAAACAGGATGCCTGCTAAAGCATGTTAAGGAAGGTGTGGAGCAGCTGCTGGGAACTGTCTTGATAAAAGGAAGACATGGAGGACCACTGTATGCTACCGTATTACACAGCCCAAAGCAGCCCCGCAATGGGCATGTTTAACACCTCCATGGGGAAGCTGCAGCAGCAACTGTACAAAGGCGAGTATACTATATTCAGGTATGCACCCATGTTTGAGAGTGACTTTATCCAGATCAGCAAAAGAGGAGAAGTGATTGACGTGCACAACCGTGCCCGAATGGTAACAGTGGGCATTGTTCGCACCAGCCCCTGCCTCACACTACCTGATGTCATGCTGCTGGCCCGACCAGCTGCTGTCTGTGACAATGCCAGCTGTGGTCCTGCCACCCAGAAAAGAGATAGTCCGCCTACAGAGATCTTAGAACTAACCAGGCTGCTTCCCTTGATGTTTGTGAAAATAACCATCCACAACAGCATAAAAAAACAGCTCCACCTGAAGCTTGCCACTGGCCGCTCTTTTTATCTTCAGCTGTGTCCCCCATCAGATGCAAGTGAAGACCTTTTTGTTCACTGGGAAAACCTTGTTTACATCCTGCGACCACCAGTGGAGGCTTACAGTGGTACCAAGGCTATCCTAGCTGGGAACACATTGGACTCATCTGTGTTTGAGGAAGTGCAGAGGAGCCCAGTGGTGAGTCTATGCAGAGACTAGATGGGGCCAGGATGCTTTGGGGGAGAGCAGGTAAAGGTCCTGTAGAGCCTTTGGTGCTGCAGCTCACCTGGGAAATGCATTGCATTTGGAAGGCCTGAAGGCCAAATGAGCTTCCATTTGGAGGCCATGGTACATTGAGGAGGTTCCTAGTGCTTCTCCAGTGTTCTCCAAACCTGAATTTCAGAGATTTCTTAGCTGTCAGCAACTCTTCATTTTATATCCACAGCTGTTCATTTTATATCCAATGTTGTAATGCTGTCCAAAGCATCCTGACTAGTCTATTCTGAAACACATACTATGACCTAGGTAGGCTGATATGTTGTAGGACATGTCTCCCTGCAATTGCCACTTATATACATCGGTGGCAACGCAACATGTTTGTGTACTTGTGCAATAATTTCTTTTTGTTGTTTACCTATAGGAAGAGAAAGGAGATCTTGCTGGTCTCACTTTCTTTGCTTATTTGTTCTCTCCCTAGGGATATGCCATGAAGTTTTGTGAAGAGAAGGAGCAATTCAGAATCAGTAGACTTCACATGAATGCTGAAATGTTTGGGTCCACCTATTATGATTATACAATAGAGATATGAATCCAACATACCTCCCACATATACTACATTCAAGAGTTCACACACCCCTGCAGTCATAAAACCTATAGTGCCTGATGAACAGGCAGGGTAGCAACAGCAGTAGTGATGACAGTAAGCACCACCACAGATACCATGGATGTGGCTGCAACCAAGTCTGCAGACTCAGGAGAGAAACACAGCACTGGCAAAAGCAGCCTTCAGAGGTCCAGGAGGAAGCATAACCAGCATGGCTATAGTGGGTGCTTCCATGTCTTAATCTTGTTATAGCAAGGGCTGCATGCACATTCGTGTCCTAAAAGGGTACTTCAAGCATATCAGTAAGTGCTACTGGCCTCTCCCTAGAGAGCAGCATGAATGTGGTGACTACAGGAGCAGAGAGATACTGAGAAGGCTGTTGCACTGACAGTATCTCTCTGCTACTCAAAGGCTGACTCTCTGCTACTCAGCATTGGGAGTCAGTATCTCAACTCTGCAGGATGAGGCCACATGTGTGAATGGGATGGAAGCCAGAGGGTCTCTACCTAGCTGGATTGACTCTGCAGTAATAACCTCAAAGCCCGGTACTACACATGGTGCAGAGGTGGACATCTCACCTAAGACTGTGAAGGGGAACAACGTGATTCACCATAATAAAATCTATCAACTCAAATTATCTTCTCTAATAACATATGCTCTATTGACAGGAAGGGTAGCAATAAAACTAGTGGCAATTTATGATCAGGCTCTGAAAACTATCTTTAACTTTCCCTTAACTTTATATTTTTTAAATAAATTAACAGATGACAGAACGAAATGTTGAAGATTACTCTCAGATATGATCCTACATTAGGATAATTATTCTAAAACTGTTTTCCAAAATATAAAATGAGAACCCAGGAACACACACACACACACACACACACACACACACACACACACACTGTCTCTCTCTCTCTCTCTCCAGGTTTGAATCACAGCATTGCCACACATTAACTGTGACTTTTAGTAGATTATTTCTTTAAATGGTCACCTTGAGACTATACATGTATAATATCTGGAACATAGTAGGCACTGTGTAAATGGTAGTGTTGAGAAACAAATTCTGAGTTTAATCATACTTTCCAGAAAGAGCTTAATTTTCCCAGTCTCTTCATCTTGATTTCCTTTCTTAAATCTTAATTAACTGCTTTGCAATTGTCCCATAAAAGCTCTATTTACAGTAAATCTTCTTAGTATTTTCCCAAGAATTTTAATCCCCTGACGCTATTTAGAATTCTAAATTTTCATGAATTTGTAGAAACTTCAATCTAGTTACAATGGAAAGATAATTTCAAAGCACTCATCTTTTACCTGGTTCTCTCCAATTTTAGTATTCTTGGAGGCAGAAAAATAAAACGTAATATAGGATCAATTCATAATCTGGACAAAAACTGGAAATTAGATCATTTTAGAATTGTAAGATCCACATCCACGAGATTAGCCAATATTCTAATTTTGCAAGTAAAAAGTCTGCTTGAGTCTAAAGTAATACATCATATGGTTTGATAACCCAGAACCAGAATATATAGGTAACCTGGCGCCCAATTAAGTCTGTATTGTTTCCACAACACTCATGATTCTGATGAGCACTATGCTTTGAATATAAAAGATATTTGATACATGTTTGCTGGATCCAATTAAGGGCTATAAATGCAAAATATAATTTATTCCAATCCAACAAATCTGGGGGTATACAATTTTTCATAGTACTGTACTAATTGTACAGATCCCAAAGGCTCCTGTATATATTGTAAGGAAGCAGTTTACCAGTAGACCCTCACAGCGCTTATGACTTAATGATTTTTAATGGCCTCCAAAAGTGCTTCAGACCTGAAACAAATGGCTTCAAAATATGAAAAACATTTCACAGGTTAGATGTTCTAGCTTTGCAAATTTCAAGGTTACATTACTGAGAAATCACATCTAATCATAAATCACTTTTCAGCAAATAATTTCAAATGAAAAAAATTTAAAAATAAAACAATTTTTGTTTTTCATGTGGTACGTAGCCCAGTATCATATGATACTGGAGACCCCCTAAGAGGCTTTAAAATGACCATATTGCAAACTCTAAACAGAGACCAGCTTTATCTTTGTATTCAAGGACTGTCAGCATGCTTACCACCTTGTAGTCCCTTGATAATCACAGAAGGGATCATTGTTAAAAGCACCGCACATTTTGTATTTTTTCTCTAAATCTTCAATCTGACTCAATCTCTTTTAAAATTGTATATTCCTTTGGTAAATATTTCAATCTTCTTCTGATTACAAATCCTGATGCTTCTTATTACCATCAGATCCTGTTCCTAGGTCACAGTTTTCTTAAAATTCTAAAACAATACATATCCTGTTACCTCATCTCTTCTAATCAAAGTTTAAGAGATAATTTAGATAATAGATACTTATAATAACAGAAAAAGATTTAAAAATTACCATTTGTGAATGGTTGAGAATGGTTGAATCCTAGGTAATAAACTAAAAAACCAGATGAATTCAAAAATGTTGCAAATTGTGTACGTGTGTATGTGTATATACTATATATATGTACAAATATACTATATATACACAAAAATATGCTATATATAGTATATTTTTAATTGCAAAACTACAAAAATTCTTTAATATATTTTGCAATGAAAATGTATATATATAAACACGTTATATATACATAAAACATGTTTACATGTGTATATATATATACACACACACATATACACACACAAATATAAATGCTAAAGGATAGCCCTTAAACAATAATATTCACAGAAACACACACACACATTCTTAAGAATTTATAGTGAGAGGCTGGGTGCAGTGGCTCACGCCTGTAATCCCAGCACTTTGGGACGCCGAGGCAGGCAGATCACTTGAGGCCAGGAGTTTGAGACGAGATTGGCCAATATTGTGAAATGCCGCCTCTACTAAAAACACAAAAATTAGCCAATCATAGTGGCGCACCCCTGTAATCCCAGCTACTCAGGAAGCTGAGGCAGGAGAATCGCTTGAACCAGGGAGGCAGAGGCTGCAGTGATCCAAGATCGTACCACTGCACTCCAGCCTGGGAAACAGAGCGAGACTCCATCTGAAAAAAAAGAAAAATTTATAGTGAGAGAAACATCAGTAAAATAGTCTTATTGCTGGTTTGTTAGATTAAATCCAGTTAAAAAAAACACCCAAAACCTGCATCTCAAGTACATTTATAGATTTAATGCAGTAACAATTAAAATCCCAATAGAGATACTTTTTAAACTCAACATAGTAATTACAAAATACAGATTTTATAAAGCAAGCAATCAAGTCAGCTGCTAGTTTTAATTTAATAATGAATAACACCAACACTAAGTCATGTGGTTTAAAAAATAGAAAGGAAGAAATAAACAAGCCTTCAGAAGTAAAACCAAAACAAAAGGATAAAAACGAGAGGAATATGAGTTATTGTTCAATGGAAAGTCATAGGAAAACTAGATATCAACAAGCAAAAAATAATATAGAGCCATAATTGAAATGTATGTTAAAAGCAGTTCTAGATAAGATGAATTAAATGAAAAATAGGACTGAGAAGCTTAATCAACTGGATAGTTTTTTAAAATTACATGATGCACTTGTACACATACAAATTAAGACAAAAAGAAAAGCTGCAGACTGGGAAAGATTTTGTGGTAAATGTAACTAGAACATCTGAGGAATTAATAAACTTATTGAACAATACCAGTCTTCACCAAGGAAATGGCCAAAGGGAAAGCAAATATAATATTAAAAATTGTAGACCAAAAGCAAGGTACTACCAAGCCTAATAAAATAATAAAATCAAATTTAGAAAAAAGCAAATGTTAGTAAGGTGGTAGAAAATCAGATACAATCATATTACTGACAGCTTTTTGATTTGCAGCCATCTGGCTATTATAGTAAATACCCTGATACTTTATTTTATTTCAATAATTATTTTTAAGATATAAGGTAAACTAATGATTAGGAAATGTATTTTTACAAACACAGTTTTATGAGGGGAAAATGGGTTAAAACATTTAATTATTGATAAACTGTTAAGCAGTTAAGGGTAAGCTAATAAAATACAACTTATGCTTGTTAATTTTCTTTCCCTTTACCCATGTAGATATGAGGTAAAAAACTATATGTAAAAACTTTAAGTGAAGACATGACACCCTAGAATATACACATTTGTTCACTGAGATTCATTCAACTATTACTTCATTCCAATTATTATTTTTTTTGTTTTACATCCATCAGATTTTGCCTGATAAAGAAGACATTTTTTCTTTTCTCTTTTTTTTTTTTTTTTTTTTGAGACAGGGTCTCACTCTATCACCCAGGCTGGAATGCAGTGGTGTGATCACAGCTCACTGCAGCCTCAACCTCCCATCTCAGCCTCCTGAGTAGCTACGGCTGCAGGTGCGTACTACCACACCTGGCTTATTTTTGTATTTTTTGTAGAGACAAGGTCTCACTATGTTGCCCAGGCTGGTCTTGAACTGCTGGGCTCTAGCAATCCACCCACCTCGGCCTCCCACAGTGCTGAGATTACAGGTATGAGATACCACATCCAACCCATTCTTCTGATTTGCCAGGAACTACACATTAGATTGCAGATGCTGAGCATCAAAAGGCTGAATCTCTACCCTTATGGAACTCATGGTTGTTGTATTGACAACAATTCTGTAAAGGTTACAGTAAACTGTCTTAAAGTCCTATGAAGAGATTTTTTAAGTATATATACTGATTTGAATATCCTACTTAGCTTTCTACAATAAATTAATATTGAAATTTGAGTGGCGATGATCAAATTATGATACAGACATGTGGAAGACGTGATGGTTTCTTAGATATAATTGTTTCATATTTGTTGTGACAGAAGGGAAAATATCTTTGAGATGTAACACTTTTCTGGATAAGTACTGTGATTTATTTTCTGTCCTGGACTGTTTTTTCCACCCACGTTCTACGTAATTAACCTCTTAACATTATACCCTTCCATATTAAGTTCTTTGCTTATTGTGCAGAGATATTTCCACCATGGCTTCAAATTTCCTATCTCTGGAATATTTTAGCCATTTCTGAAACTCCTCTTAAGAGTGTATGGTTCACAACACACAACAGGAACCTGAAGGTGATACTACAGAATTAAAGTAGACTTAATGATACTGAAATGACTTGAAACTAATAGTCAATATTTTAGTGTTCTGGTTTCATTTTTGGATTTTATTCCAAAACCTCCAGAAGTACACATTCCCATTATTCTACAATGCTCCATTGTGATGTGAAAAATATAATCACTGGCTATGCTTTTAAACAGCCATAATATGTTTCCTTATAACTATATCTGTAGACAACTTTTAGTTACTTTTTTAAAATAGCATTCTTTAAAATGATATATTTCTGGATTCAAAATATTAAAACCTCATAAACAAGATAACTTTTCTGCATTATAACCAAACTAAATAATACTAATTTTTTACATAAATTATGTCTCCACATATGCACACATATGCACACCAAGTTATATGCACATTTTACTTGACACTTTGAGAAAAACCACAAGATCCAAAGTCACAAAGTGAACAAGATCCTAATTTGATTTTCGAAGGGGAGCGAGATTTTATCTTAAAAACATAGGCAACCATCTTTGTTTTATTGTACCTTAATAAAAGCAAACTTTTACCTGGGCAAGCATGGGGAAGCCAAGGTTCCTACATCCATTACACGGAGTTAATGCTTCCCAAAGTCCTGATGGCCCACACGTATTTTCATCATCATCCTCTTCTTCCACTTCTCCTGGTGACAAATTGATTGTAGATGAGGTTCTCTGAAATTAAATTTATATTATACCAATATATTATATCAATGATATTTAGATATCTTAACATCAATTAAATTCTATAAATGACAGTGGTATATCTCGGCAAACAAGTCAACTCACTTTTAGCCATAGTTACATGGCTGTGCCCTGTGACTGAGACAAAAATATGTATAGTCCAACTTAAGTTAAAAGTGAAAAAAACTAGGTGTGAAAGACTTATAAAATAATATATGAAGTTCATAATGAAGAATAGAACATGATAATGGCCTAATAAAATATTTGAATAGCAACAAATGAGAAAAATCTTATGGTTTATCAAGAATTTAGGTTTAGGCATAAAATTAAGGAAAAATGCAGTCAGGGCACTAACAGGAAAATATTTTATTGAAATGGGAACTCCTGAT
This sequence comes from Pongo abelii, assembly GCF_028885655.2. Classification (NCBI taxonomy): domain Eukaryota; kingdom Metazoa; phylum Chordata; class Mammalia; order Primates; family Hominidae; genus Pongo; species Pongo abelii. The sequence goes on from NC_071995.2 coordinate 98,216,956, forward strand.
AAACCAGTTTGTTCAGAATGCCACTGAAATAAAACTTTATAAACTTTTATATCATACATATAACAGGAGTAATGGTTTTAAAATTTATGAGACTACCATATTGAGCACATATATTTTCCTTCGTTATCTCCCAAATCTCACTAAAATGATGGTAGAACATTTATAAAAATGTTTACACCATAAAAATAAGGATGACAGGAGAGATGAACAGACGATATTAAGAAAACTTCTGGATAATGTTGGGTAACTTTTGGATAACAGATGGGTAAGTATTACCTGACTTAGCAAACATGAGAACACTGAAAGCAAAGAACTTTCATGTGGAAAGAATTGGAGGGACTGGCTACCTGTGAAGGTGTAAGTGTAGGGGGGGCAGAAACAGACTGAAACTCAGTATCAGAAAGAATTATACCCCTAGACCCATCTCCTTTTCACCCAGCCAGGAAACTAAATCTTTACCACTGGCAAGAAATTAGAGGTTTATTTTTTTGAAGAAGTTGAAGCAAAAGGATTATGAATTCTAAGAATACAGATATACTGAGTCTCCAAAAACAAGAGAATTAATATCTATATAGTAATGAAGATTCATAACCTACCCCGTGCCTTACCATATTTGCATTAGACAACATGGCAGCACGGTTTATATTCCCAGATAAACAACTAGAATACTCCTCTCTGTAGAAACAGACCTCCTAAGAAAAAAGATCTATAAATAAGCAGGAAAATGGTGGGATCTATTTATCAATCTCTACTGTGAAGCCAACCTCTCAACAAGTTCCACTCACAAGAATCATATATTTGAGAAAAACCTCTAACAGACACCAAAATAAATATAGAGAAAAAAGTTATAAATAGTATCCTCAGAGAGAAGATATTTATAGCCATGAAATAAGAACAGAAAGTTACAAAATACATAAAATCCAATACAACAGTTAGAAAAATCTGAGAAAATTTCCCAAAAGATGAACAGAACTTAAAAGTGGAGAAAACTAGGGGTCAAACCAAGACCTCTAACATCTGAACAACAGGAGCTCCAAAAATTAAGAGTAGAGATGGGAGGGTAAAAGAAATAAAGCACGAAAATTTGCAGAAACTGAGGAAAAACTTCATACTCTAAAAGCCTGCTGAATACTTAGCAGACTGAATTTAAAAAAAAAAAAAGACGTATATGCATAAATAAAAAGAAATACAATAAATTGTCTAAAGGTCTTCTGAATGTAGTGTTCAGCACAACATTGATAGATCATGATTACTAAAGCAAGTAAATATATTCTACATATTGGATTGCAAATAGCATCCTCCCCCCAAAATTGTTCCTTTTAAAAATAGAATATAAGATTTTATTTTTCCTCCTATTTAAAAGAATTTGTTTTCTGCATTCACATTTTAACTTCCCCTTGATCACTTGTCAGTAACTAAGAAGCAATGAAATTAAGTTGCCCCCCAATCAGTCGCTGTCTATAAAATACAATAATAATAACAACTGTTAGACTGAGAACTTACTATGTGACTTGGAGTATCACTGGCCTATTGTCTGTTAACTATTTTAATTCACACAACAGCCATTTGAGGCAAATATTTTTCCTCTCACTTTATAAATGAGGAAACTAAAGAACAGAGAGGTCAAGTAAAACCCAAGGTCACGAAGCTGGCAAGTGGCAGAAAAAGGATTCTAACCCAGACTAGGGGGCTGCAAAGCCTACTCTCCCCTCACCACTACTTTCTGTGACCACTCCTTTGGTACAATACCCTGTAGAGGACAATACACTGAAAAACCACACTGATGCAAATAATTGCAGTTTAAATAAAAGAAGTATATTTGGTGAATATGTTTCTGTTACACGAGTATACTCCTGAGAGCATTTTGCCTTCTGTGACAGGGAGTGAAAATTTCTGCAATTTGATACATAGCAGCCCATGCTTTCATAAATACACACTTCTCAAATCAATAATAGAAGGTGATTACCACAGGGATTTTTGACCCTACAGATCCTTTGAGTAAAATAAAAAATCTTGGGAAATTTAAAATCTTAATCTGAAAGAGGGTATATATAGATATATATATATATTTGATAAAGTTGTTCACAGGAATAAATAAAATGATCAAAAAGGTATCTCCTTTACCAGCTCATGATCAGCTAACAGTTTGACCATCAACATTGATGCGGCACATACTATAAACCACCTCATAGTTAGCCAAGAATTATCAACATTTTAGATTAATCCATTCTTTTCTATTTTGTTAATGGTGCTACAATGATTTAATCCAATCACACAGGGAACTTCCTCTATCTCTTTCTCCTCCCTAAAAAAAAAAAAAAAAAAAAAAAAAAAAAAACTTTTATTTCTCTTCCCTGCTCATAAAGCTCCAATTATTTTCCATTTCACAGCAAATGATATCCAAATTCCTTAATCTGGCTTCAGAGTTCTATAGTCAAATGATTTTTCAGCCCTTTTACTTTTCCACTATACTCACCTCAGATTATAACTAGGTGGAATTGTTTACCCTTGCCTAATCATGCTCTATGCTTTTATTCTTTCTTTCACCTTACTTGTCTGCACAGCATAATGTAGTGGTTAAGGGCTTGGGCTCTAAAATTAGACAGTCCTGGATTCAAGTTCCAAATACTCGCCTCACTAGCTGTATGATCTTCTGCAGATAAGACCATTGTCAGCCTCTCTTTCCTTATCTATGCAATGGAAAACAATACAGTGGAACCTCTCTCAGGGTTTTTTCCTGATGACTAAATGAGGTAATAAATATAAAGTGCCTGACACATACAGCTTCAGTAAGTATTAACTATCATGTTTATTATTTTCTTATAATCCCACTGATTCAAAATAGAGTTCAGATTTCATCCCTTACCTAAAATTTTCCAGATTTCCCACAAACATGCATGATATCATGTTCTTCTGCTTGTCTCTAGCTCTTTGTGCAAATGTTTGCATTTGGTATTTCACATTCACCTTTAGTTGATAGATGCTATAGTGGCAAAGAGCATTGGCTTTTAACTCAAACAGATATACGTTTAAGTCCTAGCTCTACCACTTCCAAGATTTGTGACTTTGAGCAAATCACATAATCTTATTAATCCTTAGTTTCCCTATCTGAAAAAATAGTGTAATCATTTCTACTCGCAGGGCTGTAGGAAGATAAAATTAATTGCTTGACAGAGACTGGCACATAAAAAATCAATAAGTACTGCTATTTTATTTTTTACCATAAAAGAGTTGTGTGTACACACACAGTGTGCTTGTGCAAATATAGTACACAGACACAAGTGTGGCTTATTTACCATCATGAAGTAAGTTATTTGAAAGAAAACATTGCCTTATTCACATTGTATCTCCTACAATGTGTTGTACATAATGAAACAATATTTATTGAATGAATCACTGAATAAATGAGCTTCAAATTATTATTTTCATTTGACTACCTAGAAAATTTTACTAATATTAAGGGGTGTGTATAATTGTATCACAAATATCAAGATTGCCATTTTAGCTTTATTTTATATTAACTATTACAAGTAGCTTTGCAGAAATGAAGAAACTTATCAGTGGTTTAGCACTGCCCCCTAAAGACAGCATATAAATTGGCTGTGTAAAACCATAATTTTTAACTTCATTTCTTTACCGTTAAAGATTTGAAGGAAAATATTTTATCAAGCTACATATAATCTTCAACTATATATGGGAAGAAGCCACTGGAACACACTTAACCTCAGATGGTTTCCTTTATTCCAAATACTGTTCAAACTTTTTACTGGAGAACAAACTGTTTTCCTGAAGTTCCAGAAAGATGGGGAAATTCTACTATTAAAAAAATAGACCTAAATCTATATAGTTTGAACCCATTAGCTCTCTTGGTTATTACACGGTAATAAAGAAAGACTGGACCAATTCTATGTTGTCGCAAATTGAAAAACAGTCACAATAATATACTGTAGGGAGACAAACGAGCTCAATCAAAGAAAAACACTTTTGAGAATAATTATATCAGTCTAACATTGAAGAAATGGGATTTCCCTGTGAGGCAGTGTGTGTTTGTGTGTGTGTGTTTCTGTGTGTGTGTGTGTGTGTGTGTTATGTATAAATTATATGACAACTATATATAACAGTGCTTCAAAATTTATAAAATGCTTTCAGATAGAGAATAGCCCAATAAAATAGAGTAAGAATTATCCCTATTTTACAAGTGAAAAAAACTGATGCTCAAAATGTTACTCGATTTGCAAGATCATCCTACAAATGAGTCCAGATTATAATCCAAGTCCTCTAATTCTAGGTCCTATTGTCTTTCTACCACGCCATGGAAGCCACCTCCTTAATTACTAGAACTCTTCAAGAGGACAACAAATGTTCAAGATTGTCAATGCAAAGGGACCAGGCCAAAAGGCAGAATTCAGGAAAGAGGCAATATCAGAAATGGCGATCAAAGCAAAAGGCAACAATCTGGAATGAGTTAGCAATCTAGACTACTTTATAGCGTTGCCACAGGCCTTTTTGCCTTTGTTTAGTTCTAAAGTAAAATTGCTTTATAGATTTTTCAATGAAATTTAAAGTAATACATGCTTATTGTAAAACAAATCATTCAAAATAAAAAATTACACATGAGAGAGTGAAGCTTTCCTAGCCTCGGTCCCACATTCAGTGGGTGTACTTCCAGATTTTGTAATACTTACTCTACTTGCCTGATGACTTTCTCACGATAAATTCATAAATGAGAAATTGTATACACCAAAGAGTACGTCTACCTTTACCTTTTTTTTTTTTTTTTTTTTTTGAGGTGGAGTCTCAGTCTGTTGTCCAGGCTGCAGTGCAGTGGCACAATCTCGGCTCACTGCAGCCTCCACCTCCCAGGTTCAAGTGATTCTCCCACCTCAGCCTCCCAAGTAGCTGGGATTAGAGGTACCCGCCATCACACCTAATTTTTTGTATTTTTTTAGTAGAGATGGGGTTTCGCCATGTTGGCCAAGCTGGTCTTGAACTCCTGACTTCAGGTGATCCACCTGCCTTGGCCTCCCAATGTGCTGAGATTACAGGCATGGGCCACCGTGCCTGGCCTAAACTTTCTAAGTATTGCCAATGTTGTCTTTAACCTGCTCACAGTGATCAGAGAAATGTTTTTTCATATGAGAATGTGATCATGTTTTCCTCTTCCTTAAAACTTTCAATAGCTTTTCATTGTTCTTCTGATAAAGTTCAAAATTCTTAATATGATACAAAAGGCTATGCATGATCTGCCCCTACCTCCCTCTGTATCCCACCACTAATCTGGCAGGCCAGGTCTCACTAACAGCTGAACAGGAAGGCCTCCATGACAACTGTTTCAGCACTGACTGAGTGGTTCAGTTAAATATTTAAAACTGATAGAGCCAGTGTCCTTATACAAAGGCTGGAATGTAACGAAAGCCCACCAAGAGTTTTGCCTAGGCCTTTCCAGGGCCTTGAAGTATGATGAAATAACAAAGGAATTCTTAACAGAACCCATTTAGTATTAAACAGGTTTTACTGGGGGTCTGAAGGAACTCCCCAGACCTCCATAAACAAGTTTTATTGAGGTCTAAAGGAACTCCCAAATCTTCATGATTTAGCAGGAGACAAGATAAGGGTAATCACCTTGGATCCATCTAGATTAAGTAAATTTACTGAAGCTCCAGAGGAAGGTCTTCAGGACTCAGACCTTAGGTATAGATGAGAAGAAGTTAATCACTTATGTCTTTAGATGAATGCACACTTACACGTAGACATACAGCTTAGAAGGTATATAAGCTCTGGAAAACTTTGTAATTTTGCGTTGGTCTGGCAATATTTTCCCCGGCCTTCTCCCTGTACCCGTTTACAGAAGTAAACTCTCTTCTTTTCCAGTTGGTCTGCATCTTGTTATTGGACCATGAGAATAAGCAACCCGACCCTCAGTTTGGTCCAGGAACACTAACACTATTCCTCTCCTTTGCCCATAATGTTTAAACACACTGAGCTTCCCTCTTTCCCTCAGGTATACCAAACTTCCTCTTGCCTTGTACCTTACCTTAGCACACGTGGTTTTCTCTGGCAAAGACTATTAGTCATCTCCCAATATACAGTCCCCCCTCCTCCTTTTGTCTTTAGTAACACCTTCCTTTATTCTTGTATGGTACTAATACTCCAACTTTTAGCTGGGCACATGTCTTCTTTGAATAAATACCACATTGTCCAGTGTCTGTTGCAGCTAGGTGTGACCACATAGCTAAGTCATAACCATGGGATATAAGAAGTGCTCTTGAAGTGAATAGGCGTGCCCTTCTTCCTCCCCTTCCTCTTCCTGCTGATTGAATGCTAATGAAATAGCTGGAGCTGGAGCATTTGTCCTGGGCCATGAAGTATCCTTGGAACTAGAGGACCTGCACAATGGAACAACAAAATAGAAGAATCCTGGGTTCCTCATAGAGGTGATCCCTACCAGCCTTGGACTGCCTAGCTCTAGGCTTTAGAAGTGGGAGTAAAACAAACTCTTTCTCTTTAAGCCATTATTATTATTTTAGATGTTTTTGTTATTTGCTATTGTGTCAACTCCTAACAAATAAATTCCTTTGCTTGTCTTCATCAGGATTAATCTTATTGGTGCTTTAAGTATAAATATGATTCACTTCCTTTGGAAGGCCTTCTGATGCTCTCCAAGATTAATTTCCTTTCTTATATGCCTTCACAGTATCCTGCTTTTCTAATAGCAATTATCACAATGATAATTTTATAGTTACTGTGTGACTTTGGTTCAGTATCTCCTATCCTTAGTCCATAAAAGCTGCATGATTGCAGAGATGCCTGTTGGGTTAGCTACCAAAGCCTGATACTTGGCTAGTACATTGAATAACAGTTCATCACATATGTGTTGAAAATGAATGAAGAGTAAATGAATGAATGAATGCCAGCATGCCCTCATAGATGTTTTATTAGTGTGAACATTTTCACTAGTTCTAAGAGGAACCAATGTAACTATAACCCAGATTTTAATGTCCCTTGTTCTCTAACTCCCACTGTCTTCATCCCATATTCAAAATAATGTAGAAAACAGCATCTATTTGATTTCATGAAAGAATACATTTATGACAACCATTGGTGCACAATTTAGATTTTACCACAAACTCTATAGTGGAGGTGAATGGGCTTTAAATTGCACAGCTTAACTCCTCCCCCTCCTCTACCAATATTTTTCTCCTTTTAGTGATAATTGGGTAGAAGGGTGCTTGTCATCTCCCCTTCCACCAAGAAGAATAGAATTCTTGGTGTCTATTTTTTCCTACAGACTGTTTTCATTAGCTCTTTAAATTCTTCTCCTCTTTATTAGGCAAGCAATTTCACACTAGGATACATCTTATCTGCAAACTTGCATAGCCAATCTCATTACACAAGAGACCTTACATGAGAACTATTATTTTGTCAATTTAAAAGGCAACAACTATGTAATAGCATGATATATCATATTTTCCTTTTTACAATCTTTTAAAACTAGGGATCTAAGGGCTTAGTGGGGCACTAAGAAGAAGAAAACGTGAGGTGTTAAGCTGGTTTACTTATTCCAAAGCTATGATAGTATTAATGATCAGATAGACGATAGGTCAGTGATCATATTACTCACAAAGGAACAGACTCAATCATCTTAAATTTAGTCCTGAGACAGATATCACATGCCACAGTTGAATATATTAGCAATGATCAGAAAACCTATTGTTAAATATGTTTCTATAAGCTTAGTAACACTAAACATCTGTTCAAAATTTTCTGAAAATTACCTTGCAAGGCTACCTACACTACCTTTTCACCACAACCATTTGTTCCATGTTAGTAAAATTCACAAAAGCTGCAACATTTAAGTCTGCTGAAAAATAAAATTTCTCTAGGATTAATTTGGAGTTAGCTGTGAATCCTGTACTGCATTTATATCTGCAAGGAAAAGAAAGGAAGAAAAACAAGTCTTGATGCCAATGAGTACGCTGAGTACATCTCCTAGTATCCGCACTCCGAAATGACATTACTATGTATGGTGATATTTGAAACTTGAGGATTTGCCAGTGCCAAATGTATTTCACATTTATTGAAGGATAGAATTGCTATTAAAGCAATTGTTTTAGTTGCAAGAAATATTGAACAAGAAAGTAAGGATAGTCTTTCTCTTTTTAATAGTACATGAGACATTACAATTCCTCTGAAACACTTAGTTCCAACACATTATGTTCCTGCCTGCTGTTTACATATTTGACATCGTTTGCATAACATCAGGAAACTTCAAAGAACATATTTTGTTTGCTATTCTACTTATATACAATCAATTTGAATGTTTTTATTATCTCTCAAAACTTTTGTTCATTTATCTGACCCTTACCTAGTAATTAATACTGTTTATTATTGCAATATTAGAAAGAGCTAAGTCTAAACTGATGCCAATTTTATGTACAATACGCAGAAGCTAATTTCAAAAAAAAATGTTAAAGTCACCTTGGAAAGTTTAAACTTTTTTTTTTTTCAACAAGACAGTACAGAAGGCAAAATGTATAACTTTGGGAAAACTAAATTATCCTCCATGACAGATCATTTTATATGAACAAATAACATTTTTCTAAAAGTTTACTTCTTTGTTTTAAAATAAAATTCATTAACGTCTTATTTATATACCTAACACGAACCCATTTTATTTACTTATTTTTTGTATTGGTACAAATCTTTAATAGAATTTCTTTGTAAATAGGGGATTCTTATGTTACTTTAATGCAAAATAGAAAGAAAACAAATGAAATTTTATATCAAAATTAAAAAGCTAAGAGTCAAAAGGTAGATGTATGTAGAATCCTCCACAGTCAGCGTACAGTATGGCATTTTCAAAAAGCTGAGGGAAAAGGAGCAAGAAACTGAGAAGGAAGCAAAGGAGAAGAAAGGGGAGAGTAAAGAAAGAAAGAAAAGATGACACGCACCCATTTTAAATGTATATACCTGTGCATTCACCACCACAATCAGGATACAGAACATTTCCATCACCACAAAAGGTTACCTTGTATCCCTTTCCTATCAATATTTCCCTACTGGTAGCCCCAGAAATCTTTTTTCTGCCACAATATAGTAGCATATGCACTTTATGTTTGGCATAAGTTTTCTATAAAGCTTATTAACTAAACATCTAAAATTTTCTGAAAATTACCTTGCAAGGCTACCCTACACTATCTTTTCGCCACAACCATTTGTTCCATGTTAGTAAAATTCACTCAGCATAATGTTTTTGAGATTCATTCCTATTTTTGCATATCAGTAGTTTATTCCTTTTTAATCCAAAGTAATATTCCATTGTATGGCTATGCCAAAGTCTTGTTTATACATTCATCTGTTCATGGGCATTTGGTTGTTTTCAGTTTGGGGCCATTACGAATAAAGTCACCATTAACATTCACATTAAAATCTGTGAGTGCACGTAAGTTTTTGTTTCTCTTGGGTAAATATCTAAAATGCTAGGTCACATGGTAAATGAATCAAACTTTTTAAGCAACTGCTGAAGTGTTTTCCAAAGTGTTTGTACCGTTTTACATTCCCATTCATTGTGTCTGAGAGTTTTGGTAGCTCCACATTCTTGGCAACACTTAATTTTAGTTATTCTAATGGGTATGTAGGTAGAGTTATCGCAATAGTATATAGTTATCAAATGGTATGTAGAATTATCACAATAGTACTTTTAATATACATTTCTGTCATTGCTACTAATGTACTAAATATCTTCTCCTGTGCTTAGAGGCCATTTACCTTCCTCTTTGGTGAAGTACCTTTACACATTTTTATTAGGTTGTTTGACTTCTTTTTTTTTTTTTTTTTTTAGACGGAGTATCACTCTGTTGCCCAGGCTGGATGGAGTGCAGTGGCACCATCTCGGCTCACTGCAAGCTCTGCCTCCCAGGCTCACGCCATTCTCCTGCCTCAGCCTCCCAAGTAGCTGGGACTACAGGCGCCCGCCACCACGCCCGGCTAATTTTTTGTATTTTTAGTAGAGATGGGGTTTCACCGTGTTAACCAGGATGGTCTCGCTCTCCTGACCTTGTGATCCACCCACCTCAGCCTCCCAAAGTGCTACGATTACAACCTTAGCATGAGCCAAGTTTGTTTGACTTCTTATTGCTGTGTTGTAACAGTATTCTTTTTAAATATTCTATATTCTATACATACCTCCTTTGTACTGTTGGTGAATATATAAGAAATCTTTGCCTAACACAAAGTTAAGATATTTTCCTATATTTTCTTCCATAAGTTTAAGATTTTTGCTTTTACATTTTGATCTTTGTTCTACATTGAGTTAATTTTCATGTACAGCATGAGGTAAAGGTTGAGATTTAAGAAACCTATTTTTTAAATATATAAGTAGAAGTAGTCAGCCCCATTACTTGAAAAGATTATCCTTTCCCCATTGAAGTGCCCTGCAGTTTTTTTGAAAATCAATTGACCATACATGTATGGGTTTATTTCTGAATTCTACTTTGTTCTATTGACCTGTAAATCTCTTCTTATGCGAATACCACGTTGATAGATGTTTATAAGCCTGGAATCAGAGAATCCTCCAAATTTGTTCTTCTTTGAAATTATTATTTTTTTAATCTGTCCAACTACATTTTATTTTTATTGATTTTTTGATTGGAATTACATTAAATTAATAAATTTATTTAAGGACAACATCATCTTGATAATATCCAGTCATCCCCTCAGGGAACATGCTTTACCTTGGCATATACTCTTTCTTTTTTTTAAGTTTGTTTTTATTTATTTATTTATTATTATTATACTTTAGGTATATCTCCCAATGCTATCCCTCCCCCCTCCCCCCACCCCACAACAGTCCCCACAGTGTGATGTTCCCCTTCCTGTGTCCATGTGTTCTCATTGTTCAATTCCCACCTATGAGTGAGAATATGCGGTGTTTGGTTTTTTGTTCTTGCGATAGTTTACTGAGAATGATGATTTCCAATTTCATCCATGTCCCTACAAAGGACATGAACTCATCATTTTTTATGGCTGCATAGTATTCCATGGTGTATATGTGCCACATTTTCTTAATCCAGTCTATCATTGTTGAAATTATTTTGGCTATTCTAGGTTCTCTGCCTTTGCATATAAATTTTAGAGTAAGCTGTCAATATCTGAAAAATTAGCCTGCGTGGATTCTGCTTGGGATTGTAGTCCATAGTACAATTTGGGGAGAACAAATATCTAAACTACATTGTCCTTCATTTCATGAACATGATGGTATATCCCCATAGGTATTAGGTTTTCTTTAATTTCCATCAACAATATTTTTATAGTCTTCGGTGTACAGGTCTTGCACATATCTTGTTAAATATGAAGGGGTAAACATGCATTTCATGTTTCTGGAAAATCTTTTGAATGGTATTATTAGGTTAATTTAATTTTCTTTTCCCTCTAGCATTATTGGGGCATAATTGACAAACAAAATTGTACATATTTAAGATGCATGGCATATTGTTTTGATATATGCGTAATTGTGAATTAATTACCACAACCAAGGCAATTAACGTCTCCATCACGTCATATAGTTACTATGGGGTGTGTGTGTGTGTGTGTGTGTGTGTGTGGGTGTGGGTGTGTGTGGTGAGGACACTTAGAATCAACTCTCAGCAAATTGCAAGTATACAATGTGATGTTATTAACTATAGTTACCATGCTGTGCATTTGATCTCCAGAATTTATTCATCTTATAACTGAAAATTTGTAACTAAACTTCAAATTTGTACCAAATTTTAAAATTGAATTTTCAGCTGAGTGCAGTGGTTCATGCCTATAATCCCAGCACTTTGGGAGGTCAAGGCAGGCGGATCACTTGAGGTCAGGAGTTCGAGACAAGCCTGGCCAACATGATGAAACCCTGTCTCTACTAAAAATACAAAAAAGTTAGCCAGGTGTGGTGGCACGCACCTGTAGTTCCAGCTACTCGGGAGGCTGAGGCAGGAGAATCACTTGAGCCCGGGAGGCGGAGGTTGCAGTGAGCCGAGATCACGTCACCGCACTCCAGTCTGGGTGACAGAGCGAGACTCTGTCTCAAAAAAAAAAAAAAAAAGAAAAGAAAAGAAAAAAACCCTGAATTTCAGTTACTGGTAGTCCCTCATGTAAAAAAAATTTTGATTTTATGTTTATTTACTTTGCATCTTGCACACATTTTAGTTCTAGTTGCTTTCCTATAGATATTTTAGGATTTTCTATGTAAATGATCATATCACCTGTGAATAAAGAGTTTTACTTTTCCCTTTAAAATCTTTATGCCTTTATTTTCTGGCCCTTGTCTTACTGCACTGGCCAGAATTGCCAGCACAATGTTGAATACAAATCTTAAGTGAAAAGCATTCAGTCTTTCAACATTATGAAGTATAATGTTAGTTAGCTGTGGCATTTTTGTAAAGGCTTTTTATTATAAGGTTGAGCAAATTATTTCTATTCTCAGTTTACTAAAAGTTTGTATCATGAATAGATGCTTTTCTACAATGACTGATATGATCATAAGGTTTTCTTCCTTTATTCTGTTAATGTGGTAAAATGTATTAATTGATTTTATCTGTTAAAATAACCTTGCCTTTCTGACACATATCCCACTTGGTTGTAACGCAAAATTTTTAAATGTATGCCGGACTTGATTTGTCACTATTTTATTGAGGATTTTGTTACTGTGTTTACGAGTGATATTAATCTATAGTTTTCCATTTGTGAAATGTCTTTGTTATCACAGTAATGCTGACCTTATATAATAAATTGGGAACAACCCTTATCTTTTATTTTCTAAAAGGATTTCACCAGTAAACCACCTCTATGTAAAGTTTCCTTGTGGGGAAGAATTTCATTATGATTTAAGCTTCTTTAACATAGGATTATTTAGATTTTATATTTCTTCTTGAGTTACTTTTCCTAATTTAGGTCTTTCAAATAATTCTTCCATTTCATCTAGGTTGTCAGATTTATTGCTACAAAGTTATTCATATTGTTCCTTTATTATTCTATTCATTCTCCTGGATCTTTATTCATATCCCCTTTTATTTCTATTGGTTGTTTATATTCTATTTTACTGATACTGATTTTAATCATTCTCACTTTGGGTTTAATTTCCTCTTTTATCTCATTTTTTTTTAAATGTGGAAGCTTAGGTCTTTCATTTAAGACCTTTCTCCTTTTCCTATATAAGAACTGAATTCTATGAGACTCCTTCTAAGCACTGCATTAGCTTTACCTACAAAGTTTAATATTCTCGGTTTTTATTGGCATTTAGTTAAAAATATTTTCTAAGTTTCTTTGTGACTTTAGCAACTAGATTATGATGTATCTCTAGTTTTCTTTGTTTTTGTAATGCTTTGCATTTGTTGAGCTTCTTGGGTTGGTGTTTTCATTCAAGTTAGAAATTTTTCAGCCATTGTTTTTGTTATTTTTTTGTTATTCTCTCATTCCTAACCCCTCCTCTCCTTCTGAAACTCCAATTACACATATGTTTCATTGCATGATATTTTTTCACAGGCTCTGTTATTTATTTTAGTCATTTTTTTCTCTGTATTTTATTTTGGCTACTTTCATTTGCAATATTTTCCATTTCACCAATCTTTCCTTCTGCAATGACAGTCTGCTGTTTATTGCATCTACTTTATTTTTCATTCCAGATACTGTCTTTTTCATCTCTAGATGTTCCCTTTGAACTCTTTTATATCTACATTTCTCTATTCATGTCACCTCTTCCTTTAAACCTTTGAGTGTATCAAGCATATTTATAGCAAATATTTTATTCTCTCATATACAAATTCAATCAACTCTGTAATTCCAGGCCTATTTTTATTGACCAATTTTTTGCATGTTCATGAGTTTCATTTTCCTTATTTTCATGTGTAGTAATTTTTTTAAGAGATAGGTTCTCACTCTGTCACCTAGGCTGGAGTGCAGTCATACAATCATAGCTCACTGCAGGCTTGACTTCTTGCACTCAAATGATCTTCTTGCCTCAGCCTCCTGAGTAGCTGGGACTACAGGAATGTCCCACCACACACTTGGCTCTGAGTATAGTTGCATTTCTTTAAAAATTACTGGACATTGTTGTGGCATAGAGTAAAGTTATTTGGAGATCAGTTTAATTCATTCAAGGCTTGCTTTTACTTTGTTTTTTTAGGTGAGTCTACAGTAACCTTTACTCTGGAGCTAACTTAACCCCACTGTTAAGACTTACATTCCCTCTGGAATCTCTAGTGAATGCCCCATGTATTAAGCATGATCCCTCTACTTGGGCTGGTAGTTACTTGAATGATTGTTGGCCTTGTGTGAGCTCCAGGGATTTTTCTGTTTATGTATCTCCAGTATTGTTCTTTCTTTGGAGGTTTTTCTTTTTCTGTCTTCATGAAGTTTCACTCTTGTGCAGACTGATATTCAACTGAAGATAAAAGATAACTTTAGGTTGTTTTCTGGACCTCTTTTTCCATATAGTACCCTCTTTTCTGTTCCTCTGCCTGCAAATTCTAGCTGACTCAGCCTTCCCCAACTTTAGTTTCTGTATTTTCAACTCAGAGGATTACTTGACCCTGTTTCTGTTTTTCTACCTGGCGCCATATTTAGGAATTGTATTCAGGCAAAAAGCTGGGTGATAGTAGGGTTTGCCTCCTTTGTATCTTTTCTATTAGGGATCACAGTCCTGTCTTTTATCCAGGTCTGATCATGAATGTTTGATATATTTTTGTCCAGTATTCAGCAGTTTTCAGAAGGAGCTACTCCATACCCTATTACCTCATGGAAGTTTGACAAAAACTTTAAAGGTTTGACAAAAACACTTTTTAAAAGAAGACATGTATATTATTCATATCTGTTTCTCCATTTTAGACCTCTCTTCACTTCTTACTGGCTAAATAATCCCATTTCCTCTATTTTGTACAAATCCCTCAAACATATTAATATTCTCTTCCTCCACACTGTTAACTCTACATTTATCACATAAAGTTAGTCTTTTCTTTCCATCATCATGCTTGTCTTGTCAATTTCCTAATTCATAATAAATAGATGGTCCTAGGAAAACAATCTCACCTGTAATATGAGAGTTATTCAATTATTTTTTTGCATCAATGAATATACATACCTTTTACAACCAACCTGAACTTCTTGTGCGCATAATTTCATTGCTACTTAACTTAATTTAAAAATTATTGTTTATGCCCAATATTTCAAATACATTTATTTAAATTTATTAAATATTTATTGATTAAAAACTACTGTCTACAAGGCTAAACTCTAGGATGAGGGAAGAAAAATATAAGTATGTCATAAACTCTGAACTCAAGGTGTAAAGACACATATCTGTATATAACTAGACAGTAAAACTAGACCAAAATTACAAGCATTACAGAGATACTGAAACAAGGTATTAGAAAACATAAAGAGGAAGCAACCAGGGCAAGCAGAGGAGAGAATTCAGAGTGCTTGCATTTGAGCAAAAGCACCTCATGAGATAAGAATTCTGACAGAAAAAAGGAGATGGGAATGAGGCACAGAGTTTGCATGATTAAGGCAGTATGAATGTGCTTGCTGTGTCTGGCAAATTAGCTATTAGGAAAGGCATGGTGGGGAGATGGTACATGAAAAATAAATCAGGGCTCTATTACATAAAACTGATAGTTTAAAACAAGTTCACCATTAGTCAAGGCACAATTTTCTACTTCTTATTCTACTGAGGTCAAAAAATGGAAAGCTTCTATGTATTAGGTACAAAAGGATTCAGAGACTGTTTCTCTTCTCTAAATTCCCATAATTCAGATGTTTGGACAACTCAATCTATTGTTTTGAACTATTTTCTGGAGATTGCATAAAGTATATCTTATCTCTGTAATTGCAAGAACAATATTTTCTATTATTTGTGTATCCTGCAAGATGACTAGCACAGTTCAGGGCACATCATGTGTATATACATTTTGATTAGACAACTCTTGTTCTTTCACATTCTCTATTTCATCCTTAGATGACTATGAAATAGAAATGCTTTCAGTGCTAATGTGTATGTAAATATGTATGCATGTGTGTGTGTATATTGGACTGACAAACAGAAATTAATAGGCATGTTTGATCAAAAAAATGTGAAGAAGTCTCTCAACAGCACCGCAATCAAAAGATAAACATTCCCATTATTAAATAGCAATATTTTATCATTTTCAATATACAACATATATTCCTTGTCTTTTCTCATCTTTATATTGTATACATATTATTTCTATCATATTTTCAGCCATTTTCTGGGAAAGCAGTTGTTCAGTTATATGAAAGTAAAATTTGCGAGAAAAAGTATATAATTAAAATGTATATTAACTAAGTCATGATAAATCATCAAAACTTAGGACTGTAGCATTTTATATTGAAAATAAAATGAATATAAATTAGACATTAAGTCTGTTAGATCAGAAGTCCATTAGAACTGACTAACTCTAGTTCATGACACTAAATCAAGGTAGCAGAAATAAAGTAGTATGTGGTACTACTCCAGATATTGCCAAATTTAAAATGCTTCTTTTGTATGCTCAATAGCATTCAGTAAATGTTTTTTTGGTTGAAAAATTTATTAATTAACGCTAGCCAAAGAAAATGAAAACTGATGTTTTCTCCCCCATCCCAAATTATCTTTAATAAACATATTAACAATGCTAAGTGATTTTAAAACTCTTTTCTTTGAGATAAAATTTTTTAAGTGGAAAAGAATTTTTCAGATGTACCAAGACAAGTTCAAAAACATGGCAATATCCTTCAGCCTATGCAACATTCTCACCATCTTGTCAGCATTTAATTAAATCTCCCTGACCCAGGTTCAAATGCCAGAATTGGAATACCTGAGCCACATCCTATCTAGCCAACGCATTAAACCCATGCTGGATAAGTCTTCTGTCTGAGATAATGAAGTAGGAGGTACCCAGGACAATCAAAAACATCAGCAGCTTCTGACTTACCAGGCTTACTGTTAATTCATTTCCCATTTCTTCACTTTGATCTTCCTAATGGTGAACTAATTTCATCTTGAAGAAAAGGAATTTTTCTACTCTTCATCTGTGGATTTCCATATCTGAAAATCCCTTTCAAATATGCGTAACTCTGACCAAACAGAACTACTCCAAACATATCTGACCCTGTGCCACTAAATCTGTCAGTTACAACATCACCAGGGAATGCCATCCTGTCATTGCATAAAGACAAAACCTCCTCCTGTGGCAGCCTGCAGCTAATAACTGGTTGATGAAGTGCAGCTACCTCCTCCAAAATGAGAACAATTCTGAAAGGCCACCCCAGCTTCTGAGTTCCTGTGATGTTGGTCAAGCAGAAACAGATCATTCAGTGGACAGCGCCTACAGAAACCTTCTCCAGTAAGGTGTGAATCCCAACCTTAGGGAGAGGGGCTCTCTTCCAGGATTGTCCTTCCTTGGATACTCTCCCTCAGCCATAGAATACCTTTATAGTTTGTTTTACATATTTATAGTTACTCTCCTATCATAGTTTAATAATCTTTTGTGTTAAACTTTCTTGGGAACCTTCAACACAGAAATATAAGCAGGAAATGATAAGAAAAGAAAAGGCTAATGTTGAGCCAAAGACACAATAAAACTGGTTGAAATAAGAAAAGAATACATTATGAAATTTAAATTATTTTGTCTCTAAAAGCCAAACTGATTTTACATAAAATCAAATTAGTGTTTTGGTGGCCAAATTGGAGACATTCACCAAAATCCATACCCTCAAAAAGGTCAGAAAACATGGTGTATCAAAGAAATCAAGAACACTGATCTACTCTAAGACCATATAATCTTAAGTGAAAAAGCCTGAGCAGAGAATACAAAGAAAATAATCAAAAATATAATAGAAGAAAACTTTCCAGAATCAAGAAAGATGAGGTATACAACAAATGCCTGGAAGAACTGGAAAATAATCATATCAAGACATAATCAGGCAAAATCTTTTAATTCCAAGGAAAAAGAATAACCTATCCAAGCTTTCAGAATGAACACTCAGATTGCCTACTGTACTAGCCAGGATTCTTAGAGGCAAATAATAGAAACTGACTCTGTTAAGTAAATCAGATACTTTGTTTTTACATCCCAAACATCCAGAAAACAAAGAAAACTTAAAAATCCCGAAGTCCATCATATCTATGCCAAGGAGAAAAAATATCATGTTGACCTTATATTTTTGCAACATATGCAATATAAACAATAGCATAAGCATTATATGACATAAAATGTCAACAGACTACTCAAGGTACAAGGTTATAACTCAAGAATTTTATACCAAGAAAAGTTACTGGTTATGTTTAAAAGCAAGACAGACAATGCAGTCCTCATGAATAATTCTTGAGATAATACATTTATCCTATTTGAAAATAAATTACAACTTGCCAAGAGACAAATTAAGGAATCAAAACGGTGCAACATGTCATATAAAGTATAATTCATGAATATTGAAATAAATTAAATACAAAGTTTTAAGCATAACAATATTTATTAATATAATTATAGAATATGGTTATTAATATGGTCATTATTTTCAGTGAAACAATTACATATTTATAGAACTCAAGATCAGCTCAAAATTATAATTTAGGAGGGTAAAGTATGGCAACTAGTTACAAGATTAATATAAAAATCAACAGTCTTTCTATTTATAAGCAAAGACTTCTAGAATATGCAATAGGAAAAGAACATGATTCAAAAAATTTAAAAATCAAAAATTAAAACAGCTAACAATAACCCTAAATAAGAAATGTTGGTGCCCTAGGGAAATAAAACTAATTATGAAATAAAGAAATACATGTCAAGAGACAAAGGAAAATTAATTTAAATGGAGAAAAATGTCATAATAATGTTTGAGAAAGCTGAACTTTTCAAAGACGGCAAATCTTCCTCAAATAAAAGTAGATTGGGGATTACAATAATCTATGGATGCTTTATATAAGTTATACATAAAGTGAGGGCTGAAATTTTGTCATATTTTATTATATCTAAGACTAGAACTGTACATAACACACATTTGTTTAACAATAAATACTTTCCAATAAATGGTTAAAGTAATAAATTAATCCTAGCTGGGTCTGAGACGAAAGATGGCAATATGAATTTAAAAACCGCTATAAAATAAAAGAAAGAAGAGCTAAGGAAATGTATGACAAAGAATATAAGTACTATGAAAAGTAAAACACTACAGGACTTGTGCAAGAATAATAGAGTAAACAGTTCTAGTTCAGAACTTAATATATAATCTTTATTATATAAACACATGAAAAAGAAGCACCAAAATTTATAAAAAATAAGTGGATTGCTCAATAAACTGTGATGGGAAATGAATTTATGTGTCTGAAAACAAAACATGCGAATTGAAGTCTTCTGTGGGAAAAATAGGCATTTTCTTTTAAAGGCATTTCTACTATAAATAGTAGTAAATATAATAGAAGAAATGTTTTATAGACTTCATTTCATTAAAAAATTTAACCCCTGTATTTGAACATTAATACTAAAATTCTAAAACAAGTGAAAACCTTGGAAAATTATTTACAATAAATACAACAAAATAATAATATCCTTAATATGCAAAGACGCCATATACCAGTAAGAAAAATAGCATAGTAAATGAAAAGCATACAAAAGACTTCAAAAGATCATTTTAAAAGTAATACAATTGACCACTGATCATACAAAATATGTTTAACTACTTTAGTATTTATAGCAATTAAAACTCAAATAGCAAGGAGATAACATGTTTTATCAATCAAACTGGCATGTTTTCAAGCCATAATGTTTGGTGAGGGGCTTTGCAGTGGGAATGTAAATTAACAAAAATATTTTGAAAGATAAGTTGGTAGTATGTGTAAAGAATCTTTAAAAAGTTTCTTCCGTCAGAAATTCCACTTCTAGTTATCTATACTAAGAGAATAAATGTTATATGTATGTGTAATGATATTCATTATTCCATTGATATAAAAGCAAATAACTGAAAACACCTAATATTTAACTGAAAAACACAGTTAAATAAATTAGAGTATATTTATATAAGAAAATATTTAAAGATCTTTAAAATCATATTCTCAGAAAATATTTAGTAATATGAAAAACTGTCATTTTATTATTTTAATATGTTGCACTGTTTTAAAAAGTAGTATAATAAACCCTAGGAGGACTAAATTCCAGTTTTAAATCTTTTTTAATAAAATTCATCTCTAAATAGTGAAATAATGGCCTATTTAAATTTTTTAATACTTTTCTGAATTTTGCAAACTTTCAATGATCAATTCAGAATGCTTTTATAATCAAATATTACTGATGTTGTATGCTTCAATGGTTATTTCACCTCTACCAATCTAACCTAAAAAAAAGGTAGATGTGCACAAAGATTTTTTACTCAAGGATATTTATCATCATATTGTATATAATAAAATAAATGTATAAACAATCTAAATGTTTAACCATAGAAAATAATTAAATTGTGCTACCTGTGTGTGTATACTTTTATATATTAGGATATTATTACTATAAGTAAAATTTCATAAAATGTTATTGGCATGGGAAAATTTTCACGAAAATTAAGAAATAAAAGTCATTTTTACGGTGACTTGTGATAGGGTTTGGCTTTGTCCCCACTCAAATCTCATCTTGAATTGTACTACCTGTAATCCTCACATGTCTTTGGAGGGACCCAGTGGGAGGTAATTGACTCATAGGGGCAGTTACTCTCATGCAGTTTTTGTGATAGTGAGTGAGTTCTGATGGTTTTATAAGGGGTTTTTCCCCCTTTGCTTGGCACTTCTCCTTCCTGCTGCCATGTGAAGAAGGACATGTTTGCTTCCCCTTCTGCCATGGTTGTAAGTTTCCTGAGGCTTCCCCAGCCCTGTGGAACTGTGAGTCAATTAAACCTCTTTTCATCAAAAATTACCCAGTCTTGGGTATTTCTTGATAGCACTGTGAGAACAGACTAATACACTCGCATATATAAAAACTAAGATAAAATATATTGAAACACATCTCTGTATGACAGGTGAATTTTCATTATTCATACATATCCTATTTTCCAAATTGTCTATAATAAGAAAAAACAAGCTTTTTAAAGAAAAATGGAAGATTATTCCCCCATTTAGAATCCCATAATAATACTAAGTGATTTGTTGAAACGTTCATCAGAAAGCAGAGGCAATCCTAAGAATTTAACTGCAAATTACAGAATTTTCCTATCTTCACACTTTCTAATTGCCAAATAATTTATAAAAATAAGTAGGACTTAATTTCATGACACATATTAAGATAAATAAAGTAAATGGTTTTCAATTTGAAGTATTCCATTAAGTCTTTTCTAACTTGAGCTTATGAAATGCATGCTTGCTTCTCGTTTCTTTTTAGGCCTTTGCTTCCAGAAACGTTAAAATAACATGATTACTAAATATATCTCAATTTCAAAGTTTCATACAGCTACTGTGAAGTCAAAATCTGGAAAACAAGTAGAAAAGTGGAGTACTTACTGTTGGCAAGAACTACCACAGAGCCCTAAGACTATTGTTCTATAAATGTTAAATTATAAAGTGATACAAATAAATTAGATTTTAAAAGGGAGGAATGAAGTAGGAAGAAGGAGAATGTGTTGTGAGACACAGTAGAACACACAGGAAGAGTTGAGGTATATATCTTTATTCTTACTGACATATATCCCAAATAAATCAAAGCACACTCAATATTTCACGTATTCAGATTAATAACACCTATTTCTAATTTTAATATAATAGGTTCTTTAACAAAAAGTTTTCAAAATATTTCGAAGGGCTTATAAAACTGAGTCTTTAGCTTTCTTCTAAGTACACTTTTGCGCCCTTACATCTTTCATAGCCTAGACCTAATTTCTAGTTTCTGGCTTCATCTCCGTTTCTAGGTCCTGCTCCACAGAGGTGTGATCAGGAGGGCCATGCACCATTACAAAATTGACATGAGTTAGATCTTAAAAGCAGTACCAATTGCCCCTCCTCCAAACTGTTTGTTTTTTTTGGTGTTTTTTTTTTTTGTTTTTTCCTTAAGGCTGCTCAAGAAAGTAGCAAATAATATAGCCTAAACAATATATGATTTGTTGAGGACTTTTGGAGGAGAGGAAAGGGATGTGATTACTTTATTTAAAACTGCACAAGTGGGAAACAATTTCCAAATGCTTTTCAGAAAATATCTTGTAGTTAAGATTCTCTTTTAAAACTACTAGGACTTTGAAGTAAAATAATGTCTGTTGCTGAGAACACTGTTGAATTGCAGTTAACTCCTACTAGTGATCAAAATGACCGAGTCAAATCTCCAGCTGCTTATGTAATTCTGAATAAATTATCCATTTTTTAAGATGGATACACCAAAGAAATAAAGTTCAGTTTACAGTGGCTCACACCTGTAATCCCAGCACTTTGGGAGGCTGAGGCTGGCAGATCACAAGGTCAGGAGATCGAGACCAGCCTGGCTAACACCATGAAACCCTGTCTCTACTAAAAATACAAAAAATTAGCTGGGCGTGGTGGCACGCGCCTGTAGTCCCAGCTACTCAGGAGTCTGAGGCTGGAGAATCTCTTGAATGTGAGAGGCAGAGGTTGCAATGAGCTGAGACTGCACCACTGCATTCCAGCATGGACAACAGAGCAAGACTCTGTCTCAAAAAAAAAAAAAAAAAAAAAAGAAAGTTAGTTCAGTTAAAAGATACCCACTAAAACAACTCTGTCTTGGCAAAAATTGCAACACTTCAATAAGGGAGAATATTTGGCATGTTCCATTTGTTACTCTGTTGTGATGTACCTTACGAGAGACAACCAAATAAGATAGAACAAAATCTATGTTGAGAACTTACTGTTCTACTTAACACAGGAGTGGAGTACATACTGTTAGCAAGAACTGCCACAGAGCCCTAAGACTATAGTTCTATAAATGTTAAATTATAAAATGATACAAATCCTTTTCATGATTCCAGGAAGATGGCAGCCTGTGTCTGTATTCTCTATTCCTTCTCCTTCCTAAGTCCCTGGTGTGGCTACTTTTCCTAGAAAATAACTAAGTGTACTCTTGGAGGCTAGAAAGAACCTAGAATCATCTGAGATTTTAAGTCCTAAAAATGAAGACATAATTCTGGCCTAAAACTTACTGGACAGTGGTCAGAACCCCTTCTAGGCTACCTTTTCCTACATAACTTGGAACAAATGTCACAGATTCACAGATAACCATAAGCAAGGAGAGAAAATTCTCCTACCTGTTTACTAAGAGACCCCAAGTGTCCCTTTACACCGTAGTGTTGGGCTAAGTACAATCCATCCCTGATTGCACCAAACTTAAAAAAAAAAATCTCTTTTTCTAAGCCTAAATTTCACTAAAAGCAATCTGGAGCTAAACACTCCCATTTAATTATTTATTGTTGTTTAATTACCATTTTATTAGAGACTCCAAAACCTGAGCAGCACAGGTGTTGACAGATCCCATGCCCAATAATATGAATGCCCATTAATATGAACAATAAGGATCAACAAACCATTTTATGAGACAGTGGCTTAAAAGAAGAAAACTTAGATGATCAACAAGAGTAGTAGAGGTAAAAATAACAGAGGACACACAAGAAAATGGGGAAAAATGTACTATAATCTCTTATAAATATGAAATTAGAATGTGTAAAAATAGTGTCTAGAACTAAAAGAAAGAGCTCTTGAATTTTAAAATTCAGTTGAGAAAATGAAAACATCACTGAAGAAAAGTAATTTTGTGTTTTAGAAAATCAAGTGAAGATAACAGAATAAAAATAAACCCTGATAGGTATCAAGTACAGATTTAACATTTGTAAGTTGGTGAATAATGGGATAAAAACAAATTAAGATGTGATGATCAAAGAAATAATAAACAAAAGCTCTCCTCATCTGAAGTTACACTTAGATTAAAAGAGCTCACTTGTTAAATAATTTAAATGGCACGTATTTAAAGATAATCTGATGATTTTTGAACTCTAAGGTTTTTTGTTGTTGTTGTTTTGTTTGAGACAGGGTCTGGCTCTGTCACCCAGGCTGGAGTGCAGTGGCACCATCTCGACTCACTGCAACCTCCACCTCCAGGCTCAAGCCATCCTCCCACCTCAGCCTCCCAAGTACCTGGGACTACAGGTATGTACCAACACACCCGGATAATTTTTTTTTATTTTTTGTATAAAAAGGGTTTCGCTATGTTGCCCAGGCTGGTCTCAAACTCCTAACTTCAAGCGATCCACCCAATCGGCCTCCCAAAGTGCTGGGATAACAGGTGTGGGCTACCATGCCTGGCCAAACTCTAACATTGAACTGGAAATATTACCAGTTTCAACAAGGGAAGAGAAAAGCAGATATTTTCAAATAAAAAACAACCAAATTATTATCAAATTCTTAACTGAAACATCAGAAGTTAGAACACAACAGACCAACCATTGTAGATTATGGAAGAAAATAACTGTTAAAAATAGACAGCGGGACTTGAAATCCTGCCTAAATATGGGAAATGGCAGACAGGAGTCAGAACTAACTTTCAGCACCCACTTGGATGGAGAGAACAGCATGTGGAGACTCACATTGTGAACTTTTGCTCCAAGAGCTGCCATAGGAACATACCAGAAAAACTGAAAGAATTCACAGACCCCTTGAAAGAAGCAGCTTGTTACTGCAAACTCTGTGAGACAGTTGAAAAAATGTCTTGAAAAGTGTGAAAGGGGAAAAGTCTGCCTCCAAACACACATCCTCCTTGGGGAACCTGAAAATCCAGACCACGGGAGAAGGATTTAAACTTACCTAGAGCTGAAACAAATTTAGACAGCCAAGCAAAACACAAAAGTGGAAGAAGCAGGCCAGGTATGGTGGCCCATGCCTGTAATCCCAGCACTTTGGGAGACCAAGGTGAGTGGATCACTCGAGGCCAAAAGTTCAAGACCAGCCTGTCCAACATGGCAAAACCCCGCCTCTACTAAAAATACAAAACCTAGAAAGCCATGGTGGCACATGCCTATAATCCCAGCTAGCTGGGAGGCTGAGGTGGGAGGATCACCTGAGCTCAGGAGGCAGAGGTTGCAGTGAGCCACGATCACGCCACTGCACACCAGGCTGTCTGTTAAGACTCTGTCAAAAAAAAAAAAGGAAGAAGCAGCAGCAGCAGGAAGAGCCCTGTAGGCACTTTCAGGGGAGCCATTTCTGACTTTATCTCACAGGGGTCTGTGGGAGGGCTGCAAGCGGAATTGGGGAAGGACCACAGGGAGAAAGAAACTTCCAGCTGAACTTCTGTAATAATTTTGACCAAGCATGAATTTTCCTGGGCAGAATCTGGGGAGGGGGAGAATAGGAAGTATGGACATGAACACAGAAACTGCGGCATGCAGGGAGGGGTAAAGCCTGAAATCCCTGCTTGCTTTCTCAGCTCTTAGTGGGTAGGCTTGTAGCCTGGTACAAGATCTCAGTACTGCTCACAGGCTCCCTGTATATAAACTCAGTGCTATTGGAGGGGCATGGTAAGAGTTAGACTAGCCTTACTGGCTGCATAGGAGCTGAGTGAGGCCCGTCACTGCCAGCTTTTCCCCACTTCCCTGGTGACCTGTATGATGTACCAGAGGCAGCCATAATCCCCCTAAGAACATAACTCCATTGGCCTGAGAACCACAATCCCATCCCCCACAGGAGCCATAGCAAGTCCTGCCCAAGGAGAGTCTGAGCTCAGACACACCTAACCCGGCCTCCACTTGATGATTTTTCTCCACCTGCCCTGGTAGCCAAAGACAAAAGACATAATCTCTTGGGAGCTCTGTGGCCCCACTCATCACCTGAGAAACCTGAGTACTTATCCAGGCAACCTTAAAGCAAGCTTGTATCCCCCTATACTATGCAGTTGATCTCTCCTGAAAGTGCCATCTCCTGGCTAGAGGCCAACCAACTCAAGCCATTACAGCAACTCATAAAAGAACAAACCCACTCCAAGGAAGAAGAAAACAACAGCTAATTCCACTGCCTGTAGCATCCTAGCTAACCAGAGGTCCTGAGTCTGTCCATGTGACAACTTCACTGCTAACACAACTAGCATTGAGAAAACCAGAGCAATAAACAAAACTACAACCAAGGACGCTCACAGAGTCCACTTCACTCCTCTGCTACCTCCACTGGAGTAGCTGCTGGTATCCACAGCTGAGAGAACTGAAAATGGATCACATCACAGGACTCTTTGCAGACACTCCCCAGTACCAGCCCAGAGCCAAGTAGCTCCGCTGGGTGGCTAGTCCCAGAAGAGAAATAACTATCACAGCAGTCTGGCTGTCAGGAAGCCCCATTCTTAGAGGAAGGGGAAGAACACCACATCAAGAGAGCATCCTGTGGGACAAAAGAATCTGAATAGCAGCTCTTTAGCCCCAGATCATTCCTCTGACATATTCTACCCAAATGAGAAGGAACCAAAAAGACAACTCTGCTAATATGACAAAACAAGGACCATTAACATCCCCAAAAGATCACATTAGCTCACCAGCAATGGATCCAAATCAAGAAGAAATCTCTGAATTGACAGAAAAATAATTCAGAAGGTCACCTAACACACAACGACTCACATAAACTTAACGTAAAGGGGTGGAAAAAGATATTCCATGCAAATAGACACCAAAAGGGAGCAGGAGTAGCTATTCTTACATAAGATAAAACAGACTTTGAAGCAACAAAAGTTTTAAAAAACAAAGAGGGACATTATGTAATGATAAAAGGACTAGTCCAACAGGAAAATATCACAATCCTAAATATATATGCAGGAGTTCCCAAATTTATAAAACAATTACTACTAGACCTAAGAAATGAGACAGACAGCAACACAGTATTAGTGGAGGACTTCAATACTCCACTGACAGCACTAGACGGGTCATCAAGTCAGAAAGTCAGCAAAGAAACAATGAACTTAAACTATACCCTATAATAAATGGACTTAACAGAAATTTACAGAACATTTTCTATCCAACAACTGCAGAACATACATTCTATTCATCATCACATGGAACGTTCTTCAAGGTAGACCATATATGATAGGCCACAAAACAAAGCCCAGTAAATTTAACAAAACTGAAATTATATCAAGTGCTCTCTCATACCACAGTGCAATAAAATTGGAACAAAAGGAACCTTCAAAACCATGGAAATACATGGAAGTGAAATAATCTACTCCTGAATAATCATTGGGTCAACACTGAAATCCAGATGGAAATTTAAAAATTCTTTGAACTGAACAATAATAGTGACACAACCTATCAAACCTCTGGGATACAGCAAAAGTAGTGCCAAGAGGAAAGTTCATAGCATTAAATGCCTACATCAAAAAGTCTGAAAGAGCACATATAGACAATCTAAGGTCACACTTCAAGGAACTAGAGAAAGAAGAACAAGCCAAACCCAAACCCAGCAGAAGAAAAGAAATAACCAAGATCAGAGTAGAACTAATTGATATTGAAACAACAACAACAACAACAAAAATACAAAAGATAAATGACATGAAAAGCTGGTTCTTGGAAAAGATAACAAATCGATAGATCATTAGTGAGTGTATTAGTCCATTTTCATGCTGCTGATAAAGACCATACCTGAGAATGGGTAATTTATTTAAAAAAAAAAAAGGTTTAATGGACTCATAGTTTCATGTGACTGGGGAGGCCTAACAATCACGGCAGAAGGCGACATACACGTCGTACATGGCAGCAGACAAGAGAGAAAGAGAATCAAGTGAAAGGGGTTTCCCCTTATGAAACCACCAGGTCTCGTGAGACTTATACACTACCATGAGAATAGTATGAGAGAAACTGCCCCCATTATTCAATTATCACCTACAGGGTCCCTCCCACAACATGTGGAAATTATGGAAGCTACAATTCAAGATGAGATTTGGGTGGGGACACAGCCAAATCATATTAGTGAGGTTAACCAAGAAAAGAGAGAATATCAAAATAAGCTCAATTAGAAATGAAATGAGAGATATTACAATAGATATCGCAGAAACAGAAAAGATCATTCAAGACTACTTGAACACCTATAGGCTCACAAAGTAGAAAAACGTAGAGGAGACAGATAAATTCCTGGAAATATACAACCATCCTAGATTAAACCAGGAAAAAATAGAAACTCCAAGCAGATCAATAACAAGTAGTGAGATTAAAATGATAATAACAAATTGCAAACAAAAAATGTTCCAGGACCAGATGAATTCACCTTTGAATTCTATCAGACATTCAAGGAAAAACTGGTACCAATCCTATTAACATTATTCCAAAAGATAAACAGGGAATCCTCCCTAAATCATTCTATGAAGCCAGTATCACCCTAATACCAAAACCAGAAAAGCGTATTTAAAACAAAAGAAAACCAAAAACCAACACCACTTATGAACATAGATGCAAAAATTCTTAACAAAATACTACTTAACTGAATCCAACAGCACATCAAAAAGGTAATCCACCATGATCAAGTGGGTTTCATACCAGGGATGCAGGGATGGTTCAACATACACAAGTAAATAAATGTGATACATCATATAAACAGAATTTAAAACATCATCTCAATAGACACAGAAAAAGCATTTGACAAAATCTAGTATCCCTTTATGGTTAAAACCCTCAGTAAAATTGGCATAGAAGGGACATATCTTAAGGTAATAAAATCCATCTAAGACAAACCCACAGTCAATATTATACTGAATGGGGAAAAGGTGAAAGCATTCCCCCGAGACCTGGAACACAAGGATGCCCACTCTCACCAATTCTATTCAACATAGTACTAGAAATCCTAGCCAGAGCAGTCAGACAAGGCACAGAAATAAAGGGTATCCAACTCAGTAAAGAAGTCAAACTGTCAAACTGTCACTGGTCACCAATGATATGATCGTATACCTAGAAAAGTATAAAGACTGATCCAAAAAGCTCCTAGAACTGAAAAAATGAATTCAGCAAAGGATCAGGTGACAAAATCAATATATACAAATCAGTAGCACTGCTATACACCAACAGTGACCAAGCTGAGAATCAAATCAAGAAATCAATCCCTTTTACAACAGCTGCAAAAAAAAAAAAAAAGAAGAAATACTTAGGAATATATCTAACCAAAGAGGTGAAAGATCTCTACAAGGAAAACTACAAAACACTGCTGAAAGAAATCATAGATGACACAAACAACTGGAAATACATCACATGCTCATGAAGGGGTAGAATCAATATTGTAAAAATGACAAATCTACAAATTCACCGAACTAGAAAAAACAATCCTAAAATTTATATGGAGTCAAAAAAGAGCCTGCATAGCCAGAGAAAGACTACTCCAAAAGAATAAATCTGGAAGCATCACATTACTCAACTTCAAACTATACTATAAATCTGTAGTCATCCAAACAGCTTGGTATGGGTATAAAAACAGGCACATAGGCCAATGGAACAGAGTAGAGAACCCAGAAATAAAGCTAAATACATGCTGGCTTGATCTTCAACAAAATAAACAAAAATATAATGTGGGGAAAAGATACCCTATTCAACAAATAGTGCTCGGATAATCGGCAAGCCACACGTAGAAGAATGAAACATCCCTCACCTTATACAAAAATCAACCCAAGACGAATCAAAGACTTAAATCTAACACCTGAAACCATCAAAATTCTAGAAGATAATACTGGAAAAACCCTTCTAGAAATTGGCTTAAGCAAAGACTTTATGATCAAGAACCCAAAAGCAAATGCAATAAAAACAAAGATAAATAGATAAGACTTAAACTAAAAAGTTTCTGCACAACAAAAGAAATAATCAGCAGAGTAAACAGACAACCCACAGAGTGGGAGAAAATCATCACAAACTATGCATCAAACTAAATAAACAAAGGACTAATATCCAGAATCTACAAGGAACTCAAACAAATCAGCAGGAAAAAACAAACAGTCCCATCAAAAAGTGGGCTAAGGACATAAATAGACAATTCTCAAAAGAAGATACACAAATCACCAACAAACATATGAAAAAATGCTCAACATCACTAATAATCAGGGAAATGTAAATCAAAATCACAATGCAATATCACCTTACTCCTGGAAGAATGGCCATAATTAAAAAATTAAAACATAATAGATGTTGGCATGGATGTGGTGATAAGGGAACACTTTTACACTGCTGGTGGAAATGTAAACTAGTACAGCCACTATGGAAAACAGTGTGGAGAGTACTTAAAGAATTAAAAGTAGATCTAACCATTTGATCCAGCAATCCCACTTCTGGGTATCTACCCAGAGAAAAAGAAGTCATTATATGAAAAAGACATTTGCACATGCATGTTTATAGCAGCAAAATTTGCAATTGCAAAAATATGTAACCAGCCCAAATGCCCATCAATCAACAAGTGGATAAAAAAAATGTGGTGTGTGTGTGGGTGTGTGTGTATATATGTATATATATACACACATATACACAATGGAATACTACTCAGCCATAAAAAGGAATGAAATAATGGAATTCACAGCAACCTGGATGGAGTTGGAGACCATTACCTTAAGTGAAGTAACTCAGAAATGGAAACCAAACATCGTATGTTCTCACTTATAAATGGGAGCTAAGCTATGAGGATACAAAGGCATAAGAATGATATAATGGACTTTGGGGACTCCAGGGTAAGGAGTAGGGATTGAAAGATAAAAGACTATGCATTGGGTACAGTGTACACTGCTTGGGTGATACGTGCACCAAAATCTCACAAATCAACACTAAAGAACTTATCCATGTAAGCAAACACCTATTCCCCAAAAAGCTATTGAAATAATAAATAAAATAATAGTAATTTTAAAAATAAGCAGAAGGCCATTAGCCAGAGGCTGTCTCTGCACCATGAGTTGCTACATGATGAACCATAACCTAACTTGGTATGTAAACAAACCAAAATGTAACTTAGGAGTATAACAACCAAGTTTCAGCTAATCACAAGCAGCCAGGTTTCAGTCAATTATATGCAGCCAGCTTTTCACAACATGCCCAAATAAGGCAAATGCCTTATCACACTATGCCCAAATAATGTAAATACCTCATTGTAGCCAATCAGATGGTTTCCCTACTTTGCTTCCGTGTTGAACCAATAAAAGCTCACTGCTCATGCTGCTGGGCAGAGCTCTCTGAACCTCTTCTGGTTCTGAGTGCTGCCTGATTCCTGAATTGTTCTTTGCTCAATTAAGCTACATTAAATTTAAATTGTCTTAAGTTTTTCTTGTAATAAAACTATGAATCAAGAATCCTATTACCAAGCAAGATATCACTCACACGTAAGCAAATAAGTATGACAATTATAGACATGTAAGGGTTCATTTACATTATTTAAAAATTACTCTAAAAAGCATTTTAAGTAACTCAAACCACTTCACACATATTATGAAAACCTTAGAACAGTATACTTCCATTTCCTCCTATCATTTTTTGTGCTATTGTTGCCATATATTTTAAGTCTACATGTTAGAAACCACGCAATACATTTTATTATTTTTGCTGTACACAGAAGATTTTAATCTTCTTATGAAGATTAAAAAACAATGAGACAAATTTCCTTACATTTATGCACCTATTTATCATTGTGGAACCTTTCATTTTTTGATAGAGCAAACTTTCCATCTGATATCATTTTTGCCTTTTGCCTGAATAACTTCCTTTAATCTTTCTATGAGAAAGATGTGTTTACAGTGAATTCTGTCTGTGTTTGTCTGAAAAGCTTTTACCCTACCTTCACTTATGAAATATAATTTAACTGGGAATAAAATTATAACTTGATAGTTTTTTCTTTTAGTGTTTTAAAGATATCATTTCATCACTTCGGACTCACATAGTTTATAAGAAAAAGTCTGGTTTTATTCTTTTATACATAATACTCTGGTAAGTAATATGCCTTTTTTCTCTGGCTGCTTTTAGGATTCTTCTTTACATCACTGATTTTCGATAATTTTATTTTAATATGACTCAATGTGGCTCCTTTAAGTTTATTTTGCATACAGTTATTTCAACTTATTGGATCTGTGGGCTTAGAGTTTCCATCAAATGTTGAAAATTTTCAAACAT
Organism: Pongo abelii; assembly: GCF_028885655.2. Lineage (NCBI taxonomy): Eukaryota > Metazoa > Chordata > Mammalia > Primates > Hominidae > Pongo > Pongo abelii. The sequence goes on from NC_071995.2 coordinate 98,249,050, forward strand.
TATTTTCTCAACTAATTTTTCTACTTTCTTCCCTCCCTTTCAGGATGTCAGTTACACATAGCTTAGTGGCTAAGTTGGTCACTGCTCACTGATGCTCTGGTCTATTTTTTTCCAATCCTTTTGCTTTGTGTACTTCATTTTAGTTTCTATTGCTAGATCCTCAAGTTCACTAATCTTTTCTGCTTCAGTCCTATCTCTGTTATTAATCTCATCTAGTATACTTTTCATTTCAGCTATCATATTCATTATCTCCAGAAGTTCCACTTGAGTCATTTTTTTTCTCACACTTCTCTTCTCATGCTAATGTATCCCTTTACGTGCTTGAGCATTTTATAACACTGTTTTATATATACATAATATAACAGCTATTTTGTAAACAGCTTTGCTGCTAAATCTATTATCTCTGTTTCTATTGATTTATTTATTTTTCTCCAGGTTATGGCTTCTTTACACACAAAATAATTTTTTACTGTTTGGTGAACATTGTGAATTTGACATTGTTAGGTGCCGGATTTTGTTATATTCTTTATAACCAGGACATAGTTTATTAATATGCAGATCAGTTTCATTACTTTGAGGCTTCCTTTAAACTTTGTTAGGATAATTCCAGAACAATCTTTTTTCAAGGCCACATTACCCCCATTATTAAGGTGAGACTCTTCTGAGTACTCTATCCAGTGCCTTGTATCTTACAATTTAGGTCTCTTCTTTTCACTGTTGGGAATATAAAACATTCCCCACTCTGTGTGAGCTCCAGGAACTGCTGAGAATTGCTTTTCAGTGGGTCCTTCCCCAGCCTCACTGTGTGCAGTTCCTACCTCTCCAATACCCTGACCTACAAATCCTAGCAACTTCAAGCTACCTGAAATCTAAACTCTGTCTCCTCATCAAGAACTCTCTCCCTGCTTTGTAGTCTATAAACCACCTTCAAACACACAGGTGGGTAATTGTAGGGCTCACCTCATTTCTTTCTCTTATCTCAGAATTTACAGACATGTATCGCCTAATGGCCAACAACTGAAAACAGCTGTTTATACACTGTGTCCATTTTTCTAGTTCTTTACAGTGGAAAGGATAATCTCAAAATAACAAATGCCTCTTGATGAGAGAGTAATCATTTTTGGAAAATATCAATATAAAGAAAAAAGGCACCAAGGACTGTGTCTCAAGCCTGTAATCTTAGCACTTTAAGAGGCTGAAGTGGGAAGATCACTTGAGGCCAGGAGTTCAAGACCAGCCTGGGCAACATAACAAGACTTGGTCTCTTGAAAAAAAATAGCCAAGCATAGTGGTGCACACCTGTAGTCCGAACTACTCAGAACTACTTAGAAGGCTGAGGTGGAAGGATTGCTTGAGCCCAGGAGTCCAAGGCTGCAGTGAGCTATGATTGTACCACCACACTCCAGCCTGGGTGACAGACTGAGATACTGTCTCTAAAATAATAATAATAATTACATGAGCAAGTGCTAAATTTAAAAAAAAAGAGAAAATGCAAGTTACAAAGGTTGTGAACTTCTTACAAGTAATATATTTTAAGGGTTCCATTGTGTATAAAAAAATTACCTATGTGATCTTGGACCAGTTATTTAGACTTTTTAGCCCTAAAATCATCTCAATTCAAATTTTCCTCAAACTGAAGAAATTTTCTTCCCCCAATTCATAATCCTCTACTTCCTCATCTTCAATGTTCCTACATTACACTATTGTAAATATCCCCTATTTGATATTTTGGTTGCTAGTTTTAAACTATTCAAATCCATCTTTCACTCTACCACTAGATTATTCTATCTAAAACACAAAACATGTCTTATTCATGTTTGAATCCCTAATGATTAGACTGGATTGTTAAGACAAATCTCTCTAAGATCTCTTTTAAGATGAAACCAGGCTAACAATTAGAGCCAGCCATGCAGAGATTAAGAACCAGACAAAGGGATCAGATAATGCAAAGAAGAATACAAGAGTAAGTTTAGTGTGTGTGGCAGGCAGAATTTTAAGATGGCCCTAAGATTCCTACTCTCTGATTTACACACCCTGTATATTAATCCTCCCCTCACATGTCAGCTCAATCTGAATAAGATGCAACATCACTCTTGTGATTATGTTATGTTACATGGCCAAAGAAGTTATGTAGATGTAATCAAGCTGGGTTAGCTCAAGTTAATCAAAAGGGAGAGTATCCTGGCTGAGCCAGACCTGATCAGGTAAGGATCAGGTCTGCTTACCTGAGGTCAGAAAAATTCATCTGCTGGCTTTGAGAAAGTTAGCAGCCATGCACTGAGACAGCCATGTGGCTAGAATCTGAGACCAGCCTCAAGTTGAAAGCAAATTGCCTCCAATAGTCTACAAGACAATAGAGGCCTCAGTTCTACAACCTCAGAAGTGAATTTGACCAAAAACACATGAGCCTGGCAGAGAACAACTGAACTTCAGAGGAGACCACAGTCTTAAAAGACAACTTGATTGCAGCCTTGTGAGACCACGTACAGAGGACCGGTATTAGTCCCTTCTCACAATGCTGTCAAGAAATACCCAAGACTCGGTAATTTATAAAGGAAAGAGGTTTAATTGCCTCACAGTTCCCCGTTGCTAGGGAGGCCTCAGGAAACTTACAATCATGGTGGAAGGCAAAGGAGAAGCTGGCACTTTCTTCACAGGGCAGCAGGACAGAGTGAGTGCAAGCAGGGAAATGCCAGATGCTTAAAAAGCCATCAGATCTCATGAGAACTCACTCACTATCATGAGAACAGCATAGGGGAAACTGCCACCATAATCTAATTACCTCCACCTGGTCCCACTCTTCACTCATGGGGATTATGGGAATTAAAATTCAAGGTGAGATTTGGGTGGGGACACAGAGGCAAATTATATCATTCTGCCCCTGGCCCCTCCCAAATCTCATGTCTTTTCACACTTCAAAACCAATCACGCCTTCCCAACAGTACCCTAAAGTCTTAACTCATTTCAGCACTAATTGAAAAGTCCACAGTCCAAAGTCTCATCTGAGACAAGGCAAGTCCCTTCCACCTATAAGCCTGTACAATCAAAAGCAAGTTAGTTATTTCCTAGATACAATGAGGGTACAGACAATGAGTAAATATAGCCATTCCAAATGGGAGGAAAAGGAGCTACAGGCCCCATGCAAGTCTGAAATTCAAAGGGGCAATCAAATCTTAAAGTTCCAAAATAATCTCCTTTTGACTCCATGTCTCACATCTGGGTCACACTGATGCAAGAGGTGGTCTCCCATGGCCTTAGGCAGCTCCACCCCTGTGGCTCTGCAGGGTACAGCCCCCATCCTGGCTGCTTCCACAGGCTGGTGTTGAGTGTCTGCCAGTTTCCAGGTGCACGGTGCAAGCTGTAAGTGGATCTATGATTCCGAGGTTTGGAGGATGGCGACCCTCTTCTCGCAGCTCCACTAGGCACTGCCCCAGTGGGAACCCTGTGTGGAGGCTTCAACCCCACATTTTCCTTCCCTACTGACCTAGCAGAGGGTCTTCATAAGGGCTTTGCCCTGTAGCAAACTTCTGCATGGACATTAAGCATTTCCCTACATCCTCTGAAATCTATGCAGAGATTCCCAAACCTCAATTCTTGACTTCTGTGCACCCACAGGCTCAACACCATGTGGAAGCCACCAAGGCTTGGGGCTTGCACCCTTTGAAGCAATGGCCCAAGCTGTACCTTTGCCCCTTTTAGCCATGGCTGGAGCTGAAGCAGCTACAATGCAGGGCACCACGTTCCAAGGCCGCACAGAGCAGGAGGGCCCTGAGCCCACCCTACAAAACCATACTTTCCTCCCAGGCCTCCTGGCCTGTGATGGGAGGGCCTTCTGTGAAGGTCTCTGATATACCCTGGAGACTTCCTCCCCATTGTCTTAGTGACTGACATTCAGCTCCTCACTATGTATGCAAATTTCTGCATCAGGCTTGAATTTCTCCCTAGCAAATGGTTTTTCTTTTCTATTGCATTGTCAGGCTGCAAATTTTTCAAACTTTTATGCTCTACTTCCTCTTGAACACTTTGCTGCTTAGAAATTTCTTCCATCAGATACCCTAAACCATCTTTCTCAAATTCAAAGTTCCACAGATCTCTTGGGCAGGAGCAAAATGCTGCCAGTCTCTTTGCTAAACCATAGCAAGAGTGACCTTTACTCTAGTTCTCAACAAATTCCTCATCTCCATCTGAGACCACCTCAGCCTGGATTTCATTGTCCCTATCACTATGAGCATTTTGATCAAAGCCATTCAATAAGTCTCTAGGAAGTTGCAAACTTTCCCACATTTTCCAGTCTTCTGAGCCCTCCAAACTGTTCCAACCTCTGTCAAAGTTCCAAAGTTGCGTCCACATTTTCAAGTATCCTTGTAGCAGTGCCCCACTCTCAGTACCAATTTAGGACACAGTTAAGCTATGCCTGAACTCCTGACACACAGAAACTGAGATAACAAATGGGTGTGTTTTAAATCATGAAGTGTGTAGTAATCTGTTACACAGCAATAGAAAACTCATGGAATATGTTTAAGAGGCAAGAACAACAAAAGCCAGTATGACTAGGGTATGGTGGGCATTTTAAGATAAAAAACGGGATAAATTGTTATGAGATTAGGTTGGAGAGATAGATGAGAGTCAAATTCTGTGAAAATTTGTTGTTAAAAGTGGGAAGTTTTTTATAATTTTGTTTGTTAAGTATATTAGAAAGTCATCACTGAGATTTAAGCATGGGAAGAACCTGATTGGCAATTTTTAAAGAACATTCTGGATGCTGTGAGTAAAATGGATTGTAGGAGGGGAATAAGAGAAGAAGGAATGAGACTAGTTAGAAGGCTGTTACAATAATCCAGGTGAGAATTGAAGAAGGCTGGGATAGTGGCAAAAGAAGTTAGATGTGGTCAGATAGTGGTCATATTTTTTAAAGTGGGGTTAACAGGAATTATTAATGGATCAGGTTGAGGGTAAGAAAAAGAGATGAGGCCCAGCGCAGTGGCTCATGCCTATAATCCCAGCACTTTGGGAGGCTGAGGCAGGAGGATCACTTAAGGTCAGGAGTTCAAGACCAGCCTGGGCAACATGGCGAAATCCTGTCTCTACTAAAAATACAAAAATTAGCTGGGCATGGTGGTGCACGCCTGTGGTCTCAGCTACTCAGGAGGCTGAAGCAGGAGAATTGCTTAAACCCAGGAGGCAGAGGTTGCAGCAAGCTGAGATCGCACCACTGCACTCCAGCCTGAGTGACAGAGCAAGATTCTGTCAAAAAAAAAAAAAAAGAAAGAAAGAAAGAAAGAAAAAAGGGAAAGAAAAAGAAATGAATCAGGGATGACTTTAAGTTTTTGACTTGAAGAACTAAGCTGATGGTGGGTTGTCATTTATTAAGCAGGGGAAGTCTATGGGAGGAACCAGTTGGAATGATGGGATGGGAAAAAGCATGCATTCTACTTCGGATAAGTTGTTTAAACTGCCTACTTATCACCTGAATGGTGATATCAGGTTAGCAGATGGTTATACACGTCTCAAACTGCAGGCACAATTCAGAACTAGAAGTAACACAGTCATTGGCATGTAGGCAGTATGTAAAGCAAAAGTACTGGAAGTATTACTTTGGGCGAGAGTGTTAATTGAAAATACAAGGTTTTCTGTGCCTAATCCCTGGAAAATACAACTGACATATTTGAGGTACAGCAGAGGAAGAGGAGTTTGCAAAGGAGACTTAAAAAGAGCAGTCAAGGAGGGAAGAATAAGGAAAAATAGAGTATAAAGTCATTTAAACAAACAGAAGAATGTATTTCAAGAAAGAGAAAACAATCACACTTTATCAAATAATGCTGAAAGGAAAAAAATAAAATACATTAGGTCAGAGAAGTGATCATTGGATTCATAATCATGGATATTTAAATGGTAGACTTAACAAAAGAACTGTTGGAGTACTGGTTGTGATGGATTGCCCATTAAAGCAGAGATAGGACAAAATCTATGTGTAAAAAAACAGAAACAATAATGACAGTAGACATCTCTTTCAAAATATGTCACTGTGAATGGGTTCAGAGATTGAAGCTATTGTGTTGTGACAGCTGGGGTCAAGAGATTTTGTTTTGTTTGGTTGGTGGTAAGATGGGATATATCACAGCATGTTTTTATAAAGTACATTGGTATCCAGCATACTATTGCAATAAAATTAAAGCTGACCTTATCTGATTCTACGTAACTGAATTTTAATGCTAAATAAATCCAAAACTTTAACCAGTTCATCATATATATGATGGCAAAATGAATGTTAAAAAATAAACAACTAAACTGAGAGAAGATACCAGGCATCCAGAGTTATTAACAAGTTAAATGACTGGTTTCTACACACTGGTCTTTCAACAAATATTTTTTGGACTTTTTTTTTTTTTTTTTTTGAGATGGAGTCTCGCTCTGTCACCCAGATTGGAGTGCAGTGGCGCGATCTCAGCTCACTGCAAGCTCTGCCTCCTGGGTTCACGCCATTCTCCTGCCTCAGCCTCCCGGGTAGCTAGGACTACAGGTGCGTGCCAACATGCCTGGCTAGTTTTTGTATTTTTAGTAGAGATGTGGTTTCACTATGTTGGCCAGGCTGGTCTTGAACTTCTGACCTCGTGATCTGCCCACCTCAGCCTCCCAAAGTGCTGGGATTACAGGCGTGAGCCACCATGCCCAGCCCTTTTTTGGACATTTTTATTCAAAGTTGTGAGTACCAATAATTTTCTATAAAAGCATTAGAATTGTCAGACTATGAGATGGGCATGGTGGCTCACACCTGTAATCCCAGCACTTTGGGAGGCTGAGGTGGGCAGATCACTGTGTGTGGTCAGGAGTTCGAGACCAGCCTGGCCAACATGGTGAAACCCCGCCTCTATTAAAAATACAAAAATTAGCTAGGCACGGTGGTGGGTACCTGTAATCCCGCTACTCAGGAGTCTGAGGCAGAAGAATCGCTTGAACCCTGGAGGTGGAGGTTGCAGTAAGCTGAGATCATGCCACTGCACTCCAGCCTGGGTGACAGAGTGAGACGTTATCTCAAAAAAAAAAAAAATTGTCAGACTATGGATGGATTTACCCTCTATTTTCCAACCATGTGTAATATTTCTATATGGAGTTTCAACAAAAAGTAATGACATTAAACATTATACTGTAAAAGATAAATAAAACCTCAGCTGACCAAAGCATCATAAATGTAATATCTTAAAATAATAAGAGCATAATTACATTAAGACCCACAGAATTATCCATGTCTAGTGAAACATAAAGTAACAATTTTAAGACTAAAATTGTAAAGAGTTAATGCTTTTCAATAAACACATACCAAAAATTAATAATTAATTTTTAATCCATAGAATTTTGGACCATAAAAAGATCTTACATGTTATTTTGCTCAACCTATTCCTAGCGCCAAACTTCTTTCTTCAGCATCTCTGGGAAATCTATGCTTCAGCTTGAATATGTCCACTAAGAAGCTCATGCTTTCTCAAGGCAAGTACAGTGGAACAGCTTTCACATATTAAGCTAAAACCTGCCTCTCCCAAACTTCCACTCATTAATCTTAGTTTTGTCCTTGGAATGCATACTTAGAAAGCTCTGAAATTAAAGGAACAGGGTCTTTACAAAGCAAACTGTTTGCTTTCAAATTTTTGTTACTAGGAATATCTCAAAGTTGGGGGAAAATAGTGCTTCTGTGCTTAACAAATGAGCTCTGTTTATAATAAAAAAGTAAGGTTTACATAAATTATTTATTATCAGGAAATCCCTAAATTCAGAAGTAGCCTATGGAAGTTGACATATTTTAACAAATTACTAAAATCAGCTTTTGTTTTGTTATCTGATGTGGTCAAAGTGTTATGCATGGCTAAATACAAATACCGCAAAACTTCAAACTCACATCCTCTTTTCTTCTAATTTAATATTTACTGATTAAATCAAATTTTAATATGCACTTGCTTCTGCAATTAAACAGATATCTCATAAAGACAAAACTCCCACTGAACCCAGTGGTAGTCATCAGTGCTCACAGTCTAATGTGCACTGCAAAAACATGTAGAGAAAAATCCATTAAACTACATTGGCTATTGATTATTTTCTCCTGAGAAGTTCCAGCCAGAATTCATTGCTATCACTGTCTTATGCGTGGTGGTGCCTCACTAATGAAAAATTCAGATTTTTTTTAAAGGGTCTACCTGGCCTAAATAAGATATGCCACTTAAAATTAGATTCATAATAAACCAAACACCGCATGTTCTCACTTACAAGTAGGAGCTGAACAATGAGAATACATGGACACAGGGAGGGGAACAACACTCACTGGGGCCTGTTGGGGGAGGGTGGGGGGAAGGAGAGCATCATGATAAAGAGCTAATGCATGCAGGGCTTAATACCCAGGTGATGGGTTGACAGGTACAGCAAACCACTATGGCATATGTTTACCTATGTAACAAACCTGCACATCCTGCACATGTATCCCAGAACTTAAAATAAAATAAAACTTTTTTAAAAGATGGTAACAATAGACACTGGGGAGTACTAGAGCAGGGAGGGTGGAAGGGGAGCAAGCATTTAAAAACTACCTACTGGACACTATGCTCACTACCTGGGTGACAGGATCACTTGTACCCCAAAACTCAGCAAAGTACAACAACATACCCATGTAACAAACCTGCACATGTACCCCTTGAATCTAAAATAGAAGTTGAAATAAAAAATAAACTAAAAAGAGAAATTTTTTACAAGTAGATTCATAAATTTCACAATTTATAAATTAATACATATATGGTTCATTGTTCATCTCATGATAAAATCACTTGGAAAAATTCCAAATTTCATTAGGATGATACCTATAAGATGATGTAGAGTCATTTTATGGAGTCTACGATATATTGTTAAGTGAAAAACAAAAGCTTCATATAATTCCTACTCGATTTCAAGGTGTACTATAAAGCTACAGTAATCAAGACAGTGTGGTATTGCTGAAAGAATAAAACATATTAGTGGAACAGAATAAAATCCAAAAATAAACACATACCAATACACCCAAGAGATCTTTGACAAAGTAGCAAAGCAAGTCAATGTAGATAGTGTTTCAACAAATGGTGCTGGAACAACTGAACATCCACATGTAAAAAAAAAAATTAGACACAGGTCTTATGCTTTTCACAAATTAATTCGAAATGGATCATAAGCCTAAATGTAAAATGAAAAGCTATAAAACTTCTAGAAGATAACAGGAAAAAAATCTAGATAGTGTTGCGTTTGGCAATAACATTTTAGGTGCAACACTGAAAACATGATATATAAAATAAAAAATTGATAAATTAGACTTCATTTAAACTTAAATTGAAAAATTCTGCTATGTGAAAAACACTCTTAAGAGAATGAAAGGACAAGACACAGACAGGGAGAAGATCTTTGCAAAACACATATCTGATAAAGGACTGGTATTCAAAATACACAAAGAACACTTAAAATACAACATAAGAAAACAAATAACCCAATTTTTAAAATGGGCAAAAGATCTTAACAGATACTTCACCAAAGAAGATATACAGATGCCAAATAATTGCATGAAAAGATGCGAATACCATATGTCACTAGAGAACTGCAAACTAAAACAACAATGACATACCACTACACATCTATCAGAATGACTAACATATAAAACACTGACACCACCAAACGCTGGTGAGGATGTGGAGCAACAGGAACTCTCATTCATTACTGTGGAAGTGCAAAATGGTACAGCCACTTTAGAAAACAGTTCGGAAGTTTCTTACAAGCTAAGCACAATCTTACTATGTGGTCTAGTCATCATACTGGATTTATTTCATTTGAGAATTTATCCAAATGAAAATAAACCCACAGAAAAATCTGCACAGGAATGTTTATAGCAGCTTTATTCATAATTACCCAAACTTGGAAGCAACTGAAATGTCTTTCAGTCAGCAGAACAGATAAACAAACTGTGGTATATCCATGCAATGAAAAATTATTCAGTGCTGAAATGAAATAAGCTTTCAAAGCATGAAAAGACATAAAGAAACCTTAAATTTATATTACTAAGTAAAATAATCCAGTCTGATAAGGCTACTTACTGTATAATTTCAACTACATGACATTCTGAAAAGGCAAAACTATGGAGTCAATGAAAAGATCAGCGGTTGCCAAAGTTCTGGGGGATAAAGCAAGGGATGAATAAGGAGACCACGAAAGGTTTTCAGGGCAGTGAAACTATTCTATATGTTACTGTAACTGTGGCTACATGACATTATGGATTTGTCAAGAGCCATAGAACTGCACAACACAAAGAATAAAACCCTCATGTAAACAATGAACTTTAGTTAATAATAATGTATCAATATTAGTTGAACAATTTTAACAAATATACCACATTAATGTAAGATGTTAATAACAGGAGAAATGGGAGAGGTAGCAGGTATATGTGAACTCTATTTTCTGCTAAACTTTTCTGTAAACCTAAATTTACTCTAAAAAGTAAAGTCTGTTAATTTTTTAAAATCTATAAGCAAAAATGTATGCATACATAGCATGCTTTTGATTAAGAAAAAGGGGGGGGGGAATATAGGAAGGATAAACCAGAAAAACATTAGATTATCTATATGTGATGGGTAGAAAGAGGAGAAGGTATAGGAAAGAGGTAGGATTTCTCTGAGTATACCTGTTTATATAGTTTTGATGACATATTAATATTTTATATAATAAAAAACAAAACTAAATCAACAAGAATGTTGTGGAAAGTCCTTATAATTTGCTAAAAACAAAAACATATAAACCTAATTATATATCAAATAGATAACTATATAGAATAAAATAAAAACAAATTAATCTAAGAACATTTTGAATACAATACTGTTTCCAACCTCAGTGGAAATATTCTAAGGACCAAAATAACTGCAAATAAATCTTGAATTTCACTTGGTAAATTTGGTGGCATTGCTGGTATTGTACAGCAATTTAAGTGTGTGTGTGTGTCCGTGTGTGCATGTGTGTTGCACAAGCACATGTACATGTGTTAAAACTGAGTAAATAGGCAGTTACACTGACACTATTGGGAACTGGGATTTTCACCATGAAAGAAAGGAAATACAAATATGGATTGAGGAACAGACAGAATTTGTGGCTGAAGAAGAATGAATCCATGATTTAAGAAAAAAAAATGCCTTCTACCATTATCTACTAAAAGGTTCCCAAAGCAATAACACTCTACAGCAAAAAATAAGTTCCTTTGCTATATATTTAAGCCTTGGGTTTACGAATCTAACATTGCATCTTATCTGTAGTTGGGACATGCTGTTTCATTCTTGGAAAATTTTTTTCCTCTTTTTTACCTGCTTAATGCTTACTCATTCTTAATGTTTCAGCTAAATATGACTATTTCTGGAATATAATAAATTACCATCGATTTCTCTCCTTAAGGCCTATGATGACTTCACACTACTTAATAGATATCCAGATATACACGCTCTGCCCATGGTTTTCTTTATCAGATTGTGCTGGACTATCTTACCTAGCTTGTTTTCTTCCTACTGCTGGTGTGTGTGCGCGCACGCGTGTGTGTGCGCGTGCACACGCAAACACATGTGCATGCTCTTTATTATCTCTAACAGATTTTCTTATTTTTCAAATTTATTCATTCACTTATTTTTTCATTCATTCAGATTCATTCAATGACACAGGCAGTGTGCCAGTGATTCTCCCAAGTTCCATTCTATACTTGGGAACATTTCATTGCCCCCCTGCCACCCACTTCACACAGACACACACGTGTGTGTGCATGTGTGCACATGTGCACACACACTGCTGAAATTCTACTTCTATAAATTTTTCAATTAATGGAAGAGAAGTCACCATTTTTCCATGTGTTTTTTCTTTCTAAAACTGTGCCGTCCATGAATCTACCATTCAAATAACAGTGATTTCTTTTCATAATTACTTACTTAATCTATGTTTTGCTCAGCTCTATCTCTTCAGTGCTGAATTTCTTAAGCTACAAAATCCTGGAGAATAAAAATGTATGCCTTTTCATCCCCTTTGCCCTTAGTCCAGCACCTGAGAAGCCTTTAAGAAATACTAGTAATAATAATGCATTATGCACAGTGGTTGCACAATAAATATTGACAGAATGAAAATAATACACTTAATAAATGTTAAAGAACAGAATCTTCTTGTATTGCTGTTTTAAATATCCTGTAACTTCTGGTCAAATATCTTTACTTGCTAAAAGATACAAAAATTAAGTAATTTGTAAGACTTGCTCAAGATTTTATACTTCGGGGTAGAGTGTATATTCATCAATGCAAGTAACTAAAATGTAAAAGAGTAAAATGAATTTTGATAAAGTTATTCCATTTTAATTTCAACACACAGGTGCTGGCACTGATAAATGTAACCTGAAGATTTAATTCAGAGAAATCTTTGCCTTCAAGCATATTTAAAATAAGCTGTTTGCATCTTCCTGCATATAATTATTCTAACCCTGAAAGCACCTTTTAAAAATGGATTACAAATCCAGCTGCCTTAAAATGAAACTAAAAGGTTTTCCTTTCTCAGTCTATTTTGTAAGTTGGAAATTAATGTAACAGAACTATTTTGAGCTTAGAGAGTTAAACCTTCTGACTAAATAATTCATGCTTAATTTTTTAATGTATTTGTGAGTTTACCAAGGTTTGCACAGAAGACAACTTTTAAAATATCAAAAAAATTAACAATGCTTGATTTTTTTTTAACATTGTAATTTTTAAAATTAGTCGTCTCTCCTCCTAGAGGGATACTTCACAAAAGAAGCATCCCTTGATCAGGCAGGGTTTACTCAGCCAAGTGCCTGAAATGAACCCAGAGGACCCAAAAGCCCTGATATTTCTGGTATTTATTTACAAGAAACAGTAGTCTCCCCATACCCACGGGGGTGAGTTCCAAGACCTCCAGTGAATGCCTGAAACCAAGGATAGTACCCAATCCAACTGCCATCAATAGGAACATGCTTCTTTTCATGTATTCTACTCACAAACTGAAAGCCTTTGCCATATTAACTAAGGATTTATTACACACTGTGGCTGTACCTTTTGCAGTTTGAGGTGCAACAACAAAGCGAGCACGAATTTTTTTTCCTTCTTTACAATTTCATGAATGGAAGTGTCATCCCCACCATGGATTTTAGCAACCTCAGCACATATTTTTTCTTTATTGAGAACTTTCACCTTTTCACTTAAAGCACTTTACAGCTTCTCCTTAGCATCTCCCAATTGCCAGCATCACTACTTTTGAGTGGTACTGCAGGTAACTGAAACCACGAAAGTGAAACCCTGGATAAAGGGGAACTACTGTATTCCCATTCTAATTGCTAGGATCCTGTTCCTAACTGGAAACTAACTTTAGAATATGCTAGAGAATTTATCTTCTGCAATTCAGTAAAACATGTGATTGCCCTTGACAGTCTCAGGTCATTGACTTGAAGCAGAAAGTTTTGCTTAATGACTACAGAGCAGTCTTCCAATCCCCACCTGCTGAACTGATGCTTATCTCTTACTTGTAATATCTTGTAAGGAATGCAAGAAACATACAAACTCTACTATTCTGATTATTTCTACAAAGGTGGACTTTGGTGAGTATGTGGTCTAAGTCCCAAGAGACAACACATTATAGTTTAACTTTGTTACCACACTTCAAGAATTGTTTCTCAACCTGGTATACAGAAATTCTAACCAGGCTCCTGATCCATTTTGCCTATTTCATATCTTAGAATCTCTTGGTTGTGCCACCACTTCCTGACACCAGTTGAGACACTTTGGGGTTGCAAGTAGGTTTGCACTTTGGGGTTGCAAAATCCAACTCAAACTAGTTTAATCATAAACTGGAATGTATTATCTCTTGGAATCCAGGGAAACGCTAAACAATAATATATAGATGAGCCTCAATAAAAATGAACCAACAACAGATATGCTGCTGCTGCTTTTTTAAAATCTTGTATTTTTTTAATTTTTATGGGTACACAGTAGGTGCATATATTTACGAGGTACATGAGATACTTTTATACAAGCATACAATGTGTAATAATCACATCAGGGTAAATGAGGTATCTATCACTTCAAGCATTCATCATTTCTTTGTGCTACAAACATTCCAATTGTATTCCCTCAGTTATTCAAAAATGTACAACATATTATTGCTGACTATAGGCACCCTGTTGTGCTATTAAATACTAGATCTTATTCATTGTATCTAACCATATTTTTATACTCATTAATCATTTCTGCATCCCCGCCCCCAACACTACCCTTTCCCAGCCTCTGGTAACCATCATTTTACTCTCTGTCCCCATAAGTTCAATTGTTTTGATTTTTAGATCCCACAAATGAGTGAGAACATGCGAAGTTTGTCTTTCTGTGCCTGGCTTATTTGACTTTATATAATGTCCTCTAGTTCCATCCATGTTGTTGCAAATGACAGGATCTCACTTTTTATGGCTGCATAGAACTCCATTGTGTATATGTGCCACATTTTCTTTATCCATTCATCTGTTGATGGACACTTAGGTTGCTTCCAAATCTTGGCTATTATGAATAGTGCTGCTGTAAACATGGGAGTGCAGATATCTCTTTGATACACTGATTTCCTTTCTTTTGAGTTTATATCTAGCAGTGAGATTGCTGGATCACATGGTAGTTCTATTTTTAGTTTTTTGAGGAACCTCCATATTGTCTTCCTTTGTGGCTGTACTAATTTACATTCCCACCAATGGTGTATGAGTTTCCCCTTTTCTCCACATCCTTGCCTGCATTTGTTATTGCTTGTCTTTTTAATAAAAGCCATTTTAACTGGGGTGAGATGATATCTCATTGCAGATTTATTTGCATTTATCTGATGATCAGTGATGTTGAGCACCTTTTCATATACCTGTTGGTCATTTGTATGTCTTCTTTTTGAGAAATGTCTATTCAGATCTTTTGCCCATTTTTAAATCAGATTGTTGTATCTTTTTCCTGTTGAGTTGTTTGAGTTCCTTATATACTCTAGTTATTAATCCCTTGTTATAGGTGTTGTCTGCAAATATTTTCTCCCATTCTGTGGGTCATCTATTTACTTTGTTGATTGTTTACTTTCCTATGCAGAAGGTTTTGTTTAATTGCTTTTTTTTTTTAAATTTGAGACAGCGTCTTGCTCTATCGCTCAGGCTGGAGTGTAGTGGTACAATTATGGCTCACTGCAGCCTCAACTTCCCAAGCTCAAGCAATCCTCCCACTTCAGCCTCCCAAGTAGCTGGGACCATAGGCATGCACCACCAAACCCAGCTAATTTTTTTTTTTTTTTTTTTTTTGGTAGAGGCAGGTTTCCCTATGTTGCCTAGGCTAGAAGCTTTTTAACTTGATGTGATTACATTTGTCCATTTTTGCTTTGGTTGCCTGTGCTTTGGGGTTATTACTCAAGAAATCTTCACCTAGAACAATGTTCTAGAGAGTTTCCCCAATGTTTTCTTTTAGTAGTTTCATAGTTTCAGGTCTTAGATTTAAGTCTTTAATCCACCTTCATTTGAATTTGCACATGGTGAAAGATAGAGTCTAGTTTCATTCTTCTGCATATAGATATCCAGTTTTCCCAGCATCATTTTTGCAATTTAGATTTCATTCTCTTTCATTATAAATTTTCTTTCTCCACAAGGCAAGAAACATAACCATCAAACATCTAAGTTTTATATCTTAAAGTTTCTTTGGCCATTAAAGGAAACACTGACTCTCTTTCTCTTGATTCCAGTTTTAAATTTCCTGAAAATAATTCTGATTGGCCTGACTTGAATTAGATCAATCTGAAATATTCCATTGTTGAGAAGGCATAAATTGGCCAACTGTCCTGGTTTGCCTGAAACTAAAGGGTTTCCTGGGATTCAAATGCATTGACTCTGACATTACCATTGATTATTTGTAATAGTAAATGAAACATCATGTCTAATGTATTCTGTGTGCTTCAAATCTTTTTAAAAGAAACTGAATTAACTAATTGGCATCCATTGCTCTTCTCAAAAATGTTTTTATATTTTGACTGAAACCCACTATGTGTTATGGGTATCTCCTTGCTTTATGTTTCAGTATCCCTGAAACATATTATCCTGTTTCACGCCTCATGTCTTTATATATGGTATTTCCACCCCTCCCTCCTTATTCATGTGTCATATCCTCTTCATTTAAACTCAGCTCAGATACTGCTTTTGTGAAGTCATTCTGAATCTTGTTCTCCTCCCCTGGGAGAGTTAGTCATTCCCTGTTTTGTTCTCTACCCCCAGGATATATTTCTGTATTTGTCTCATAATCCTGTTTTATAACGATTTATTTACAAATATGTCTCATCACTATCCTATAAGGTACATGAGGCCACATGTTTATATTCCCAGTGCCTAGCGCAAAGCCTGGCATAATGGCAGTATCCCCATAAATGTTTGATAAATTGAAAAATCTAAAATAGGAATATTTTAAATTTGTTTTGGGGCATCAGGTATCATGTACCTATTATTTCTATGATCAGTCTCTGAATAATAGCCAGTATATTTGGCATATTTATGTTACCATTTAAATTACAAATGATAGTGTATCAAGAATAATGTGATTACTAAAATCGGTAACGTGATTTGGGCCTTTAAAGAAGTTAATTTCAAGCTTGACTTTGCTGTAGGCCCAAAGTTTATAACTTGTTCCTAAATAGAAGTTAAATAATACCAAAATAGATGTATAAATAAGAACAGAAAGTATGAACATAATCAGCCTGATTCTCTGACAGGTGGGTTGGAGGCTGAGGATGCATCAAACAGTAAGGAAAGTCCTCTGTGAGCTAACGTAGGAGGGATAATTTGGCTTCCTCTCTCCACAGGCAGATGGAGGCCTTTTCCCCCTGCATAGTTTCTGAGAATGCAATGAGGAAAGATGATTGGGATGCTCATGTGGAACAAGCATAGTATTTGGCTTACATTAAAAAATAGAATGAAATTAGTATCCCTAGGAAGAACTAACTTACCCAAGACACTTCAACATTTCTAGACTCATTTCTCTGAAATAGTCTAGAAATAGAAATATATACACATATTAGACTACATCTAGAAATGTATTTGTATATGTATTTCTAGACACACACATACATACACATACATTACATAATATATGCATACACATACATACACACACACACAAACTCTCTAATGAAAACTGTGCCAATTTCAAAAGTGAAGCTAAATTATATTTCAGTTCTGCTTCCTTGCGTCACAAAATGAGGCTCTCCAGCTTAATATTGGCATTCCCAAGCCAGGTCAAGAAAGTAGGAACTGATAAGCTGTCTGGTATAATAGTTCTCTAGCTAAATCTCTAGAAAGGTGCTGCATCTGACATTTCTTCAAATTAGAGGAAATTTCATAAGACTTGGTAGGGAAAAATATGTCAGATGACAGATATGTATATCTTCTTTCACTTTTGCCCAAAATGTCATTCAAATGATAGAAATATATTTGTAAAGGCATAAAGACATAAAGACGAGCAGAACAAGAAAGGAAACTACAGTAACAAAATTCTGGATGCTATAAAGTAGTTACATGACAAATGACTAAGCAGACTTGAGAACCGGATCCAAAGCTAGCCATAGAAAAAACTAAAAATCAACCTGGTAAGACTACAGAGGACTCATGAATTCCATACCAGATATGTCTGAAAGAATAGGTGAATAAAAAGGCAAAAATAGCAACTATGTGAAAGAATATTTTAAAGCAGTTAGATTCTCATATGCCTTTCTCACTCTATAGCCTGGTGACTATCCGTCCCTCAATCTTGCAAAATACTGAAGATTTCTTCTCTTAGAAGAGTAAAATAGTTCTCTAAACCAATCACAGTTTAGGGTATGGTAACATAATGAAAATAGGTGATTGAGAAAACAGGTATACTGGATGTTGACATTCCTGTGCCCTCTTTCCTTAAACATCCCTAAGAACTTCCCATTAGGAGCTTAAAAGAGGGATTTCCTAGGATGTTTAGATCTTTCCAAGGAAAGATCTAAAGATGCTGTTGTCAAGGCTTCTCCAACTAAACGGACCAATGGAATCAACCTAAAGCAAAGCTTATAGTGACAATGGCATCTAGAAGACAATATGGTCATTGTTTTAATTTCTCTAGGGAATTTATTCTCAATGCTAGAATTTCACATCCAGTCTATGAAGCAAGAGTGAGGATAAAGACATTTGCATGAAATTACTGGGAGATGTGCTGCACAAAACAAGAAAAGGCATGGCATACAGAAATCAAGATATCCAACAAAGGAAAGACGCAATAAAAATCCCCAGATGATGGAGAAGAATTGCAAGGTTGATACCTATCAGAAGGAGTAGAAAGTGACCAGTCCAGATTTAAATGAATGGAAAGGCTCGGGTGAGATTCTTCAGAGACATGAAGTGTATAGAATACCTGATACATATAAACATGTTAAGAAAAGATGAATTTGGAATTGTGTTGACTATATGTACACAGAAAATCCATCACAATGAGAAAAGACAATAATTAATCCTAGGGGAAATAAAACATTGTAATGGAAAGGAAGAAGAATCAGGGTTTAGTACATGGATCAGTAACATTATAAATAATGTCTGTCAACAAACATAACAAGTAAATAGACAAGACTAATCTAACCCAAATTTTGCAATTAATGTTTTAAAGAGGTAGTCATGGAAAACATGTGTGTGCTTGTGTGGGATACTGTTATAGTAAGTGGTAGGAAAGAGAGGAATGCCATATTCCATAGTGGGATGTCAACAGATAATGTCTAAAACTGAAACATTAAAAAGGAGCAAAATAAATAGATTAGAGACATAAAGATAAATACCCAGATAACTAGACAAAAGAGATGAAGGTGTTGGGAGGAAGAGAGGAAGATATTTGGGGTACTGCTTTTTAAAATAATAATAAATATTATATAAATATTTGACGCTTCAAATCAAATCCTCTAAAACTTTTATAATCTTGACTTTATGATGTTATATAATTTGCATCAATTCTCACCCATAATTACTTTTTGTAAGCTCAAACATTGAAAATTTGGTAATGTCCTATAACTCGCTTCTGTGTTAGGGATCTATGGCAGACAAACTCTGAAATTACCCCCAGTTATCCCTGTTTCTCATGCCTTTGTGTAATCCCCTCCCCTTGAGTGGAAGCAGAACCTCTGGTTTGCTTCTAGCTGATAGAATATGACAAAGACAATGGCATGTTACTTCCATAGTTATGTCACATAAGATTGTGACTTCCATTTTGCAAACATCCCCTCTGTTGATTCTCTCCCTTTCTGGCTTTGATGAAGTAAGCTGCCACATGGAAAGGCCATGTGGTAGGGAACTAAGGGAGGCTTGCAAACTGAGGCTCTCGGTCAAGGAATTGAGAGCATTCAGCAAGGAACTGGGGTCCTCCATTGATAAACCACAAGGTACTGAATTCTGCCAACAGCCATGTGAGCTTGGAACCAGATCCTTCCCCAGTCGAGCCACAGACGAGGTCTCATCCCTGGGTGACACCTTGATTCTAGTGTTGTGAGAGAACGTGAAACACAGGACCCAAGCCATGCTTGAATACCTGACACACGAAACTGTGAGATAATAAATATTTTGCATAAGGCACTAAATTTGTGGTAATATGGCCACACAGCAATAGATGAATAAAGGATCTAACCAAAAGAGACTATGATTTGAGCACCTCATCAACTCAAGCAGAAGACAGACTTCTGCTTGTCAGAGGTATGAATTCTGACTGATTGCCCAAGCCTCCAGTTTGTTTGCATCATCCAGCTACTTAAGCTGACACTGCTACACCTAAGGTTCAGCACTGCAACCTCAGATGACTTCATTCTGGGCTACGTCATCCAGAAGTCATAAAATTATCTCCCAAATATTAAAGAATTTAAACAAATTACTATCTTTAGCAGTGCCAATCAAATGTCACCCAAGAGGTAAAGTAATATTCACTTCAGTATTTTAGAGAGAAAAGTCATAAGAGGTAACACATAATAGAAATCTTCTATTTAATAAAATGTAAGAGTAGATGGGAAAAATCAAGTTTTTCACCCTCTAAAAAGCATACATTCTAATTACAACACATTAAATATTTAACAAATCCTGACTTCTAGGTAAATGGAAAGGAAATTTCCTTTGCTTTTAATTTAGAATAAAAGGTGATATGTAGGTGGTGAAATGGTGCAGCTTACAGTGCCTACATTATTGTACAGAAAGAAAGGGCAGCAGGGAGCTAGAATTATAGAAGCAGGAAAAAAATGGTATGACAACCAGGTAGGCAGCAGTAGCCATTTGACTCTCTAACTACCAGCTCTCATAGGCTTCCCTGCCTTAGAGTTATTGTAACTATATCGCTAAAGAAAAAAAAAGTGTGGTTATTTGTTACTTAGCTGTCCTTATCACACTGATTCAGAAATTAGGTGTATGTGTGGGAGAATTTTCAAAAGAAAATCCACATACAGCTGTGAATCACTCACCTGAAGAACAATGAGCCAAATGGGCAATCACTGAGACAAACTGTCACTTATCAAAACTCTATAAGCAATGCGGAGGTTAACCTGGGGGTCTGAATCTGTCAGCGCCAAGTTTCTTCCAGCTGTCACAATCGAACAAGCTGCCTCCATCATAAAATAATGCAAGCCAAATTCAACTGAGTGGGACTCAAAGAAACATCTGAAATTCAACAACAGAAGCCTTGCCATCTAGATGATTTTGTGACAAAGCTGATGACAAGGGGTTGGAAATGACAGAATACATCAGTATGAAAGTCTCTCTTTAATGACCCGATGTCATGAATGAAGCATGAAGGACAAGTGACTAAACACAGATCATTCTTATTTAATACCATATTGAGGACTAAGGCTCACATTATCCTCTACAGGTACTGCTTGGATCCTGTATTAGTTTCTTTTGCTGCTGTAACAAATTACCACAAACTTAGTGGCTTAAAACAAAACAAATGCATTCTCTTTCAGCTCTGGAGGCCAGAAATAAAAAGTCAGTTTCACTTGGTTAAAGTCAAGACGTCACGAGGGCTGCCTCCTCTAGAGGATCTGGGAATAATCTGTTTCTTGTCTCTTCCAGCTACTAGAGGCTATGGGTATTCCTCGATGGCTCTGGTTCATGGCCCTTTCCTCCCATCTTCAAAGCCAACAGTTTAGTATCTTCTATCATTGCATTTCCTTATTCTTTCTGTAGTCTACTCCCCCTCTACCTCCCTCTTATAAGGACAGTTGTGATTACATTTAGGGTCCACCCAGATAACCCAGAATTATTTCCATATCTCAAAATCCTAATTTACATCACAACTGCAAAGGCCCTTTTGCTATAAAAGGTAACATTCACAGTTTCCAGGAATTCGGACCTGGATATTTTTGGGAGCTATTATTCAGAATACCACAGGCCCTGTCTCATAAATGTTTTAATTGGAAGCTGTTCGTCTGTGGTAAAGAGGTTATTACTCATATACAAAGCCATCTAAATATAATAAATGTAAATTAATTAGAGATTGAAAATCAATAGTATTTTGACTCCTAAACACCTTATTAATTGTTCTGAGAAATTTTTGAGCCATTTCTCTTGGTAAGCATAATGTAAAAAAACTAAAGAGCAGATTTTAGTGGGTCAATATTATCTTGGCAATCTCATGAGTACTGCTGTGTGTGTACACACACATGCACACATAAGCACACGCAAGCTTGTGAGGGTCAGGAGATTGGATAAAGGTATACTAAAAGTGAATACTTAAAGAATTCTAATGATACCTGCATGCTGTACTCATGGAATGATTCACACTATAACAACCATGGGTGCTGGAATGTACATCAGTAAGCATCAAGCAATTTTAATTCAAAAGACTCTGAGCAGATTTTGAAGCAGTTGCTCTGACACCTGAGGGTATAACTATGTTTGAAGGTGTGTGGGATGTGGAGAGGAGAAGGAACTAACTTTTATTAAATGGCTACTATGTTTCAGGCACAGAGTTACAGGTTTTACAAATTTTAATGTTAATTAAGGCTCACAACAACAGATGCTGGAGGTATTAAAAGAAGAAGCTAATAATACCCAGAGAGGATTAGGTAACTTTTCCAAGTTTGCCAGCTAGCAAGTAGTATAGCTAGACCCACATTTTTTGAAATATAAATATCCATAATGGGGTTTCAGCATGTTACAGCAGATATAGGAGAGGTCAAGAGTCAAGAAAACACAATGGTTCTTTCAGAAGAGCTCTGGGGAAAAAAGGAATGAGACAAGCGGAACAACATTATCACACACTGCACCAGCTGACAATAGTAGTAGGTCATAATAACTGCAGAACAGTGTGCTGGGCCCCATTTAGTGATGACATCACAATACATATAAGCAATAATGTTTCTACTTCTGATTCCTATTTCACTGCTTTGACCCTCCATCACTTATTTGGGCACAGAGTATTCATGGTATCACTTCTCCCCATAAAATGGGTTTGACAACCAAGCCCGATTTCTTACTTCATCCTCAGATGTAGCTTTATACCTTTAAATGAACAGAGATTAATTGCATAGATTTTCCATAATGGGGCTCATTCATTTTCCGTATTATAGTATCTACTTTCTAAAGCTGATTTTACTGAGATCTAATTTTCCAGCTCATGCCACTATAGAAATGACTGTTAAAAACTTGATCCAACAGGAATCTGAGTCATTGCTACAATGGGAAAATATCTGTACCATAAAGAAGACAAGATTGTCATTTCATTAGACTTCCTCTTGACTTTAAACCATTAACCTTTGTCAATAATGGGATATTCATTTGCAGCTCACTAACTGGAATAAAACTGAAAGTGATACCATCAAGATATAGATAATTCTTTGGTAAAACCACAGCTTCAGGGTCCATGCCTCCAAGGATAATTAAAGAAATAGCTGTTGGTGTTCTGAGTCTGCTTGAGTAACCTATACTTTATGGGATAAGAGAGATAGATTAAGACAGGGCAAATCCAGGCCAAGACTTCAGTGAGATCTCAAGTCTATGTATTGTGAACATATGTTTTGCGCGGAAATGAATTAGGTAAGACGTCATGAAACGAAGGACTGAGAGTCAACGTGGTTTTTTCTTTATAATACCTTCAGTAGCAAAAATTCCTTTCCTTATTTATAGGCATCTTTTCATACTTTGCCTTTATCATAGAGAAGAATATATCTCTGGTCCTTTTTAGTCAATATCTATGAACAGCTGAAAATACAACGCAAGTAAGAATTGCTTCCCAAAGTTCCTGTTTGCATTTCCGTTTATTTACATGTTTCTTTGGACCTATATAGACCCAAAACAACCTGAGATAAATGCCACTCATAACTGTATCCCTCAGGGGATTATGTAATTTTTAAAAGCCCATATATTTGAGCTTAACTGATTAATCATTTTCCCTCAACTCTTTCCATTATAATTCAGTCTGCTTTGTGTTAATTCCTTTTTTTAAATAATCTCCCAACTCCTCCTACCACCCAGGCTGAAAAACCCAGGAATCAACAAAGACCCTCTCCCTCAACTCCTGCAGCCAAAGGCCAGTCCAACAGAATCTATCCAACTTCCTTATTCCAGTTTTCCAGCTCTGATTGGATTTGTATCTATAATAAATCAAAAAGAGGTCAACTAAGAACAAAACTAACATCATTAGAATAAAATCACCTTATAAACTGGAATGCAAGGTGCTAATGTTATTACTTTTCATTCTGACAAAATCACCTTATAAACTGGAATGCACCGTGCTAATGTTATTACTTTTATCTTTTTTTAGTTTGTACTGCACATCACAGTTTTAATTTTTTTAACTGTTAAGTTCATGGTTCATATGCAAGTTTGTTATATAGGTAAATTTGTGTGATGTGGGTTTATTGTACAGATTATTTTGTCACCCAGGTACTAAGTCTAGTACTCATTAGTTATTTTTCCTGATCCTCTCCACCCTTCCAGCCTCCACCCTCTGATAGGTCCCAGTGTGTGTTGTTTCCCGCTATGACTTAAACAAAATGACAAAAAAGAGCAAACAACCACATTTAAAAGTGGGCAAAGAACGTGAACACTTTCCTAAAGAAGATATACATGTGGCCAACAAGCATATGAAAAAAAGCTCAATATCAATGATCATTAGAGAAATGCAAATCAAAACCACAATGAGATACCATCTCGCACCAATCAGAATGGCTAATATTAAAAAGTCAAAAAAATAGATGCTGTCAACGTTGCAGAGAAAAGGGAACATTTATACATGGTTGGTGGGAATGTAAAATTAATTCAACCATTGTGGAAGACAGTGTGGAAATTCCTCAAAGATCTAAAGACAGAAATACGATTCAACCCAGTAATCCCATTACTGGGTATATACAGAGAGGAATATAAATCATTCTGCTATAAAGACATGTACACATGTGTTCATTACAGTACTATTCACAAAAGCAAAGACATGGAATCAACCTAAATGCCCATCAATGACAGACTGGATAAAGAAAATATGCTACCTATACACCATGGAATACTATCCAGTCATAAAAAATAATGAGATCATGTCCTTTGCAGGGACATGGATGGAGCTGGAGGCCATTATCCTTAGCAAACTAATGCAAGAACAGAAAACCAAACATTGCATGTTCTCACTTACAAGTGGGAGCTGAATGATGAGAATGCATGGACACACAGAGGGGAACAACATATTATTTTTATCCTTACTTGAAAAGTATGTCTTGATTTCCTCGATATAAAATTCAAGACCTTGGGGATGCAGACAAAATAGGTTGTTTCATGTGGGTTTATGATAGGCTGAATAATAGCCCTTTCAGGATGGCTACATCCTAATAACCAGAACCTGTGAATATTTTACCATAACCACACATCACAAATGGACCTATGAAGTTACAGAGTGAGAGATTATTATGGATTATCTGGATAGACCCAATGTAATCACAAGAGTCCTTAAAGAAGGAAAAAAGGGTCAGAGTCAGACAAGGTAATGAGAAGAGAGCAACGGCCCCAATAGTCTCAACCCCTTATAACATACATTCAAATACAAAATACCATCTAAATCTCATCGGCTGAAAAGTCCCAAACCTTATCATCTAAAGGATCTATGGGTGATGCTCTGGATATAATCCATCCTGGAGAAAAATACCTCTCCATCTGTGGATCTGTGAAGCTAGAAAATAAGTTATCAGCTCGAAAAGGACAATGGTGGCACAGGCATAAGATAATCAATATAGACATTCTCACTGGGAGAAAATAGAAGGGGAAAAAGGGGTCACTATTCCCATGACATTTTGCAATCCAACTGGGAAAATTCTATCATGTTTCAAAATCCAGGAATAATCCTCTGTGGCTGGAGGGTCCATCCTCTGGGCCAGTGGCTCTGCCATGACCTCAGAGTTATCCTTCTTTTCATGAAGGGTAATGTGTCTAAACCTGAGTTATTTTATTAGCCTGTTTTCTAACTGGAGAATTTTGGAAGTCAAACAAACTTTTATCATTTTGTTCTTTCTCTGTCTCAGTCCAAGCTGGCAGTGTTTCTGCTGATACAACATTCTCAAAAACTTTGTGGGTCTCCCACACATGTTACAGGGAGTAAATCCATCAAACAAGAGGCTCTTCCACAAATATATGCAGGATAATCCCATTTTTATTCCTGGCTCCTGTTGAGATCTGTGAGGGGATCCATGAGTCATATACTTAATCTTTTCAAACACTTTTCTGTGTGATTAAAATACTGACCCTTATCTAAAATTGTTCCAAGGCACGAGCAAAAGGCTACTCAGCCAAACCTTTGGCATTCTCTCCAGAGCATACTTTCTTGTAATCAAATCTTCTAACTTTAGCAGTTTTTGAAAGCTGAATAGACTGAGAATTTCCTAAATTATCAAGTCCTAGTTCCTTTTTGTTTAACAGTTCTTCCCTTAATCTATTTCTTTCCTCTCACATTTTACTATAAGAAACAAGAAATCAAGCCACATTTTCAACAGTTTGCTTGGATTTCCAAGCAAATTTCCTCGGCTAAATCTCCACGCTTATTGCTTAGAAATTCTATTTCCCACATGACTGCAGAACAAAATTCTGCTGAGTCTTCTGCCACCAAATAACAAAGAACCCTTAATTCCATCTGGGCCATTATGGGGAGTTCCTTTAGCATTACTATTTCTATAGTTTATTTATAATAACTTTAATATTCTCTAAGACAATTGATTTTTTCTCTATTATGTTCCTCACTTCCTTCTGAGCCCTTACTGGCATAGTCCTTAATATCTATATTTCCACTAGCAATCTGTCCCCTCAGTCCCAACCCCAAGCATCGCTGAGTCTTTCTAATCTTCCTTTTCTACAGACCCACCTGACCTCTCCCCTCCTCGCCAGGCCGAGCTAGGTCCCAATTCTTCCTCAGCCTCCGCTCCTCCACCCTATAATCCTTTTATCACCTCCCTTCCTCACACCTGGTCCAGCTTACAGTTTCATTCCGTGACTAGCCCTCACCCACCTGCCCAGCAATTTACTCTTAAAAAGGTGGCTGGAGCTAAAGGCATAGTCAAAGTTAATGCTCCTTTTTCTTTATCCCAAATCAGATAGCGTTTAGGCTCTTTTTCATCAAATATAAAAACCCAGCCCAGTACATGGCTCGTTTGGCAGCAATCCTGAGATGCTTTACAGCCCTGGACCCTAAAAGGTCAAAAGGCCGTCTCATTCTCAATATACATCTTATTACCCAATCTGCTCCCAACATTAAATAAAACTCCAAAAATTAAATTCCGGCCCTCAAACCCCACAACAGGACTTAATTAACCTCTCCTTCAAGGTGTACAATAATAGAGTGGAGGCAGCCAAGTAGCAACATATTTCTGAGTTGCAATTCCTTGCCTCCACTGTGAGACAAACCCCAGCCACATCTCCAGCACACAAGAACTTCCAAACGCCTAAACCACAGTGGTGAGGTGGTCCTCCAGGCCCGCCTCCTCCAGGAGCTTACTACAAGTGCCAGAAATCTGGCCACCAGGCCAAGGAATGCCCACAGCCTGGGATTCCTCCTAAGCCGCGTCCCATCTGTGTGGGACCCCACTGAAAATTGGACTGTTCAACTCACCTGGCAGCCACTCCCAGAGCCTAGAACTCTGGCCCAAGGCTCTCTGACTCCTTCCCAGATCTTCTCGGCTTAGTGGCTGAAGACTGACACTGCCCAATCGCCTTGGAAGCCCCCGAGACCATCATGGATGCTGAGCTTTAAGTAACTCTCACAGTGGAAGGTAAGTCCGTCCCCTTCTTAATCAATACGGAGGCTACCCACTCCACATTACCTTCTTTTCAAAGGCCTGTTTCCCTTGCCTCCATAACTGTTGTGGGTATTGACGGCCAGGCTTCTAAACCTCTTAAAACTCCGCAACTCTGGTGCCAACTTAGACCATACTCTTTTAAGCACTCCTTTTTAGTTATCCCCACCTGCCCAGTTCCCTTATTAGGCTGAGACACTTTAACTAAATTATCTGCTTCCCTGACTATTCCTGGACTACAGCTACATCTCATTGCCGCCCTTCTTCCCAATCCAAAGCCTCCTTTGCGTCCTCCTCTTGTATCCCCCCCACCTTAATCCACAAGTATAGGATACCTCTACTCCCTCCTTGGCGACCGATCACGCACCCCTTACCATCTCATTAAAACCTAATCACCCTTACCCCACTCAATGCCAATATCCCATCCCACAGCATGCTTTGAAAAGGTTAAAGTCTGTTATCACTCGCCTGCTACAGCATGGCCTTTTAAAGCCTATAAACTCTCCTTACAATTCCCCCATTTTACCTGTCCTAGAACCAGACAAGCCTTACAGGTTAGTTCAGGATCTGCGCCTTATCAACCAAATTGTTTTGCCTATCCACCCCGTGGTGCCAAACCCATATACTCTCCTATCCTCAATACCTCCCTCCACAACCCATTATTCTGTTCTAGATCTCAAACATGCTTCCTTTACTATGCCTTTGCACCCTTCATCCCAGCCTCTCTTCGCTTTCACTTAGACTGACCCTGAGACCCATTAGGCTCAGCAAATTACCTGGGCTGTACTGCCGCAAGGCTTCACAGACAGCCCCCATTACTTCAGTCAAGACCAAATTTCATCCCCATCTGTTACCTATCTCGGCATAATTCTCATAAAAACACACGTGCTCTCCCAGCTGATTGTGTCCGACTAATCTCCCAAACCTCAATCCCTTACAAAACAACAACTCCTTTCTTTCCTAGGCATGGTTAGTGCAGTCAGAATTCTTACACAAGAGCCAGGACTGAACCCTGTAGCCTTTCTGTCCAAACAACTTGACCTTACTGTTTTAGCCTAGCCCTCATGTCTGCATGCAGCGACTGCCGCTGCTTTAATACTTTTAGAGGCTCTTAAAATCACAAACTATGCTCAACTCACTCTCTACAGTTCTCATAACTTCCAAAATCTATTTTCTTCCTCACACCTGACACATATACTTTCTGTTTCCCGGCTCCTTCAGCTGTACTCACTCTTTGTTGAGTCTCCCACAATTACCATTGTTCCTGGCCCAGACTTCAATCCGGCCTCCCACATTATTCCTGATACCACACCTGACCCCCATGACTGTATCTCTCTGATCCACCTGACATTCACTCCATTTCCCCATATTCTTTCATGTTTCTCACCCTGAACACACTTGGTTTATTGACGGCATTTCCACCAGGCCTAATCGCCACTCACCAGCAAAGGCAGGCTATGCTACAGTATCTTCCACATCTATTATTGAGGCTACTGCTCTGCCCCGCTCCACTACCTCTCAGCAAGCCGAACTCATTGTCTTAAGTCAAGCCCTCATTCTTGCAAAAGGACTAAACGTCAATATTTATACTGACTCTAAATATGCCTTCCATATTCCGCACCACCATGCAAGAGGTTTCCTCACTACACAAGGGTCCTCTATCATTAATGCCTCTTTAACAAAAACTCTTCTCAAAGCTGCTTTACTTCCAAAGGAAGCTAGAGTCATTCACTGCAAAGGCCATCAAAGGGCATCAGATCCCATTGCTCAGGACAATGCTCATGCTGATAAGATAGCTAAAAAAGCAGCTAGCATTCCAACTTATATCCCTCACTTTCAGTTTTTCTCCTTCTCATCTGGCCACTCCCACCTACTCCCCCACTGAAACTTCCACCTATCAATCTCTTCCCACACAAGGCAAACGGTTCTTAGACCAAGGAAAATATCTCCTTCCAGCCTCACAGGCCCATTCTATTCTGTCGTCATTTCATAACCTCTTCCATGTAGGTTACAAGCCACTAGCCCGTCTCTTAGAACCTCTCATTTCCTTTCCATCATGGAAATCTATGCTCAAGGAAATCACTTCTCAGTGTTCCATCTGCTATTCTACTACCCCTCAGGGATTGTTCAGGCCCCCTCCCTTTCCCATACATCAAGCTCAGGGATTTGCCCCTGCCCAGGACTGGCAAATTGACTTTACTCACATGCCCCGAGTCAGAAAACTAAAATACCTCTTAGTCTGGGTAGACACTTTCACCGGATGGGTAGAGGCCTTTCCTACAGGGTCTAAGAAGGCCACCGCAGTCATTTCTTTCCTTCTGTCAGATATAATTCGTCAGTTTAGCCTTCCCACCTCTATACAGTCCGATAGCAGACCGGTCTTTAGTCAAATCAGCCAAGCAGTTTTTCAGGCTCTTGGTATTCAGTGAAACCTTTATATCCCTTACAGTCCTCAGTCTTCAGGAAACGCAGAACGGACTAATGGTCTTTTAAAAACACACCTCACCAAGCTCAGCCACCAACTTAAAAAGGACTGGACAATACTTTTACCTCTTTCTTTTCTCAGAATTCAGGCCTGTCCTCGGAATGCTACAAGGTACAGCCCATTTGAGCTCCTGTATGGATGCTCCTTTTTATTAGGCCCCAGTCTCATTCCAGACACCAGACCAACTTGGACTGTGCCCCAAAAAACTTGTCATCCCTACTATCTTCTGTCTAGTCATACTCCTATTCACCGTTCTCAACTACTCATACATGCCCTGCTCTTGTTTACACTGCCGGTTTACACCGTTTCTCCAAGTCATCACAGCCAATATCTCCTGGTGCTATCCCCAAACTGCCACTCTTAACTCTTAAAGTAAATAAATAATCTTCGCTGGCAGGGCTATGCTGAACCTCCTTAGGCACTCTAATTAGATGTCCTGGGTCCTCCCAATTCTTAGACCTTTAATACCTGTTTTTCTCCTTCTCTTATTCCGTTTAGTTTTTCAATTCATACAAAACCGTATCCAGGCCAACACCAATAATTCTAAACGACAGATGTTTCTTCTAACAACCCCACAATATCACCCCTTACCACAAAATCTTCCTTCAGCTTAATATCTCCCACTCTAGGTTCCAACGCCACCCCTAATCCCGCTTGAAGCAGCCCTGAGAAACATCGCCCATTATCTCTCCATACCACCCCCAAAAATTTTCGCCGTCCCAAAACTTTACCACTATTTTGTTTTATTTTTCTTATTAATATAAGAAGACAGGAATGTCAGGCCTCTGAGCCCAAGCTAAGCCATCATATCCCCTGTGACCTGCACGTACACATCCAGATGGCCAGTTCCTGCCTTAACTGATGACAGTCCACCATAAAAGAAGTGAAAATGTCCTGTTCCTGCCTTAACTGATGACATTGTCTTGTGAAATTCCTTCTCTTGGCTCATCCTGGCTCAAAACCTCTCCTACTGAGCACCTTGTGACCCCCCACTTCTGCCTGCCAGAGAACAACCCCCCTTTGACGGTAATTTTCCTTTACCTACCCAAATCTTATAAAACGGCCCCACCCCATCTCCCTTCACTCTCTTTTCAGACTCAGCCCGCCTGCACCCAGGTGATTAAAAGCTTTATTGCTCACACAAAGCCTGTTTGGTGGTCTCTTCACAGGAATGCGCATGAAACTTGGTGAAGTATGTATGTCAAAAGCTGAGACAGACCAAAACCTAGGCCTCATGTGCCAAACAGTTAGTAAATGTATTATGTAAGAAATACATTTCAAGTTGTGAATGCAAAGGAAAAGTTCTTGAAGGAAATTAAAAGTGCGACTCCAGTGGACACACAAATGATAAGAAAGGGAAACAGCCTGAATGCTGATATGGCAAAAGTTTGAGTGCTCTGCAAAGATCAAACCAGCCACAACATTTACTTAAGCCAAATGCTAATCCAGAACAAGGCCCTAACTCTCTGCAATTCTATGAAGGCTAAGAGAGGCAAAGAAACTGCAGAAGAAAATTTTGAAGCTAGCGGGGGTTCATGAGGTTTAAGGAAAGAAGCCATTTCCATGACATAAAAGTGCAAGGAGAAGCAGCAAGTGCTGATGGAGAAGCTGTAGCAAGTTATCCAGAAGATCCAGCTAAATTGATAAAGGTGACTACACTAAACAACAGATTCTTAATGTAGATGAAACAGCCTTCTATTGGAAGAAGATTCCATTTAGGACTCTCATAACCAGAGAGGAGAAGTTAACATCTGGCTTCAAAGCTTCAAAGAACTGGCTTACTGTTTTATTAGGTTGTAATGCAGCTGGTAACTTTAAGTTGAAGCCAATGCTCATTTGCCATTCTGAAAACACTAAAGCTGTTAAGAATGATGTTAAATGTACTCTGCCTGTGCTCTGTAATAAAATAATAAAGCCTGGATGACAGTACATTTGTTTACAGCACAGTTTACTGACCATTTTAAGCCCACTGTTGAGACCTACTGCTTAGAAAAAAGATTCCTTTCAAATTATTATTGCTCATCGACAATGCACCTAATTACCCAAGAGCTCTGACTGGAGGTGTACAAGGAGACTAATGTTTTCATGGTTGGTAACACAACATCCATTCTGCAGCCAGTGGATCAAGCAGTAATTTTGACTTTCAAGTCTTATATAAGAAATACAGGGCGGGACCAAGATGGCCAACTAGCCAACAAGAAGCAGCCACCATCAGAGGCTCCCATCAAAAAGAACCATAATAGCGTGTGAATCCTGCACTGGCAACTGAGGTATCCAGGTTCTCTCATCAGAACTGACTAGGCAGCTGGTGTGACCTACAGAGAGAAAGGAAGAGCAGTGGTGTGGGAGGTCCCCCTGAGAGCCACACAGGGCAGGTGGGTCCCCACCCCCCAGCCAAGGGAGGCGATGAGTGAGTGTGCTACCCAGCCTGGGAAACCACTCTTTTTCCACAGACTGTGCAACCCCCCCATCAGAAGATCTCACTCATGAAACCACAACACCAGGGCCTAGGATCCCAACCACAGAGCCCTGCAGATTCTCAAAAGCCTCTCAGCTAGACTCTGCTTAGGCCTGCTGAGTTCCCAGTGGGGAGGGGCAACCAGCACCACAGCTGCGGCTGCCTGCTGTTTAAGCCATTTGAGCTCCTTGGGGGAGGGGCAGCAGCCAGCACTGGGACTGATAGCTGCCTAACACACTAAGCTCCCTGGGCAGGGGAAGGATGGCAGCCATCTCTATAGCTCCAGGCTACACTTTTCCCCTGCTGGAGCCAGGGAGGCTTGGTTCCGAGAGGGGTCCCCCACAGCACAACGCACTGGCTGTGGCAGACTGTGGCCAGAGTGCCTCTTCAGGCCTGACACTGACCCACCCCTCCTCACTGGGAGGGGCCTCCCTGCAGGAACTCCAACTCCAGGCAGGGGCTCAGGCACAAAACTCTGATCTCCCTGGGCCGGAGCCACTAGAGGTAGGGGTGACCACAGTCTCTGAGGACCAGCA
Organism: Pongo abelii; assembly: GCF_028885655.2. Classification (NCBI taxonomy): domain Eukaryota; kingdom Metazoa; phylum Chordata; class Mammalia; order Primates; family Hominidae; genus Pongo; species Pongo abelii. The sequence continues at coordinate 98,281,850 of NC_071995.2, forward strand.
GACTTAGCCTTTCCTCCTGCTAGTTCTGAGAAATCTGGGCAGCCCAGATGAGTGGGTTTCCCCTCAGCAAAGCACTCTCCCTCCACCAAGGGACAGTCAAAGAGCTTCATTAAACGGGTCCTGCTCCCTGTACCACCCAACCAGGTGAGACCATCAAACAGGGGTTGTCAGACACCCTATACAGGAGTGATCATACTGGCATCAGATCGGTGCTCCTCGAGGTCAGAGTTCCTAGAGGAAGGAGCAAGCACCCATCTTTGCTGTTTTCCAGCCTCCTTGAGTGACATCTCCAGGCACAGGAGCGAGCCAGATGAATCATGCCTGAAGTGAATGCCCAGCAAACCACAACAGCCCTACAGAAGAGGGGCCTGACCATTGAAAGAAAAACAAACAAACAGAAAGCAACAACAACAGCATCAGCAAAAAAAGTCTCCCCAAAAAAACCCATCAAGGATAGGCAGCCTCAAATATCAAAACTAGACAAATTCATGAAGATGAGAAAGGATCAACAAAAAAACACTGAAAGCCCAAAAGGCCAGAGTGCCTCTTCTCCTCCAAATGATTGCAATGCCACTCCAGCAAGGGTGCGGAACTGAGTGGGAGTTGAAATGGACGAATTGACAGAAGTAGGCTTCAGAAGGTGGGTAATATCAAATTCTGCTAGCTAAAGGATCATGTTCTAACCTAATGCAAAGAAGCTAAGAACCTTGAAAAAAGGTTACAGGAGCTGCTAACTAGAATAACCAGTTTAGAAAGGAACATAAATAACCTGATGGAGCTGAAAAACACAGCAGAAGAACTTTGTGAAGCATACAGAAATATCAATAGCCGAATCAACCAAGAGGAAGAAAGTATATCCGAGTTTGAAGACCACCTTGCTGAAATAAGGCATGCAGACAAGATTAGAGGAAAAAGAATGAAAAGGAATGAACAAAACCTCCAAGAAATATAGGATTATGTAAAAAGACCAAACCTACAATTGATTGGAGTATCTGAAACAGATGGAGAAAATTGAACCAAGCTGCAAAACACATTTCAGGATGTTATCCAGGAGAATGTTGCCAACCTAGCAAGAAAGGCCAACATTAAAATTCAGGAAATACAGCGAACACCACTAAGATACTCCATGAGAAGATCAACCTCAAGACACATAATCATTAGATTCTCGAAGGTCAAAAGGAAAGAAAAAATTTTAAGGGCAGCCAGAGAGAAAGACCAGGTCACCCACAAAGGGAAGCCCATCAAGGCTTCTGCAGACCTCTCAGCAGAAATGGTACAAGCCAGAAGAGAGTGAGGGCCAATATTCAACACTCTTAGAAAAATAATTTTCAACTCAGAATTTCATATCCAGCCAAACTAAGCTTCATAAGCAAAGAAGAAATAAAATCTTTTCCAGACAAGCAAATACTGAGGGATTTCATCACCACCATGCCTGCCTTACAAGAGCCCCTGAGGGAAGCACTAAATATGAAAAGGAACAACCAGTACCAGCCATTGCAAAGACACATCAAAATATAAAGACCAATGACACTATGAAGAAACTGCATCAACTACTGTGCAAAATACCAAGATAGTATCATGATGACAGGATCAAAATCACATATAACAATATTAACCTTAAATGTAAATGGGCTAAATGCCCCAATTAAAAGACATAAATTGGCAAATTGGATAAAGAGTCAAGACCCATCAGTGTGCTGTATTTAGGAGACCCAACTCATGGTCAAAGACATACATAGGCTCAAAATAAAGAGATGGAGGAAAGTTTACCAAGGAAATGAAAAGCAAAAAGAAAGCAGGAGTTGCAGTCCTAGTCTCTGACAAAACAGACTTTAAACCAACAAAGATAAAAAAAGACAAGGGCATCGCATAATGGTAAAGGGATCAATTCAACAAGAAGAGCTAACTATCCTAAATATGTATGCACTCAATACAGGAGCACCCAGATTCATAAAACAAGTTCTTAGAGACCTACAAAGGTCTTAGACTCCCACACAATAATAAAGAGGGACTTTTAACACTCTACTGTCAATATTAGACACATCAATGAGACAGAAAATTAACAAGGATATTCAGGACTTAAACTCAGCTCTGGATCAAGTGGACCTAACAGAGATCTACAGAACCCTCCATACGAAATCAACAGAATATACATTCTTCTCAGTGCCACATGGCATTTATTCTCAATTTGACCACAAAATTGGAAGTAAAACACTTCTCAGCAAATGCAAAAGAACTGAAATCATAACAGCCTCTCAGACCACAGCGCAATCAAATTAGAACTCAGGATTAAGAAACTCACTCAAAACCACACAATTACATGGAAATCGAACAAACTGCTCTTGAATGACTCCTGGATAAATAATGAAATTAAGGCAGAAATCAAGTTCTTTGAAACCAACAAAAACAAAAAGACAACGTGCCAGAATCTCTGGGACACAGCTAAAGCAGTGTTAAGAGGGATAGTACTAAATGCCCACATCAGAAAGCTAGAAAGATCTCAAATCGACACCCTAACCTCACAATTAAAAGAGCTAGAGAAGCAAGAGCAAACTAATCCAAAAGCTAGCAGAAGACAAGAAATAACTAAGATCAGAGCAGAACTGAAGGGGATAGAGACACAAAAAGCCCTCAAAAAAAAATCAATAAATCCAGCAGCTGGATTTATTGAAAAAATTAACAAAATAGGTAGACTGCTAGCTAGACTAATAAAGAAGAAATGAGAAAAGAATCAAATAGACACAATAAAAAATGATCAAGGGGATATTACCACTGATCCCACAGAAATACAAATTACCATCAGAGAATACTATAAACACCTCTACACAAATAAACTAGAAAATCTAGAAGAACTGGATAAATTCCTGGACACATACATCATCCCAAAACTAAACCAGGAAGAAGTCGAATCCATGAATAGACCAATAACAAGTTCTGAAATTGAGGCAGTCAATTAATAGTCTACCAACCAAAAAAAGCCCAGGACCAGAAGGAATCACAGCCAAATTCTATCAGCCAAATTCTACAAAGAGGAGCTGGTGCCATTCCTTCTGAATATGATCCAAACAATGAAAAGCAGGTACTCTTCCCTAACTAATTTTATGAGGCCAACATCATCCTGATACCAAAACTGGGCAGAGACACAACAAAAAAGAAAATTTCAGGCCAATATCCCTGATGAATATTGATGCAAAAATCCTCAATAAAATACTGGCAAACCAAATCCAGCAGCACATCAGAGAACTTATCAACCACAATCAAGTTGACTTCATCCCTGGGATGCAAGGCTAGTTCAACATACGCAAATCAATACATGTACTCCATCACACAGACAGAACCAATGACAATAACCACATGATTATCTCAATAGATGCAGAAAAGGCCTTCAATAAAATTCAACATGCCTTCATATTAAAAACTCTCAATAAACTAGATATTGATGGAACATATCTCAAAGTAATCAGAGCTATTTATGACAAACCCACAGCCACTATCATATTGAATGGGCAAAAGCTGGAAGCATTCCCTTTGAAAACTGGTGCAAGACAAGGATGCCCTCACTCACCACTCCCTTTCAACATAATATTGGAAATTCTGGCCAGGGCAATCAGGCAAGAGAAAGAAGTAAAGCATATTCAAACAGAAAGAGAGGAAGTCAAATTGTCTCTTTTTGCAGATGACATGATTCTACATTTAGAAAACCGAGCATCTCAGCCCAAAAACTCCTTAAACTGATAAGCAACTTTGGCAAAGTCTCAAGATACAAAATCAATGTGCAAAAATCACAAGCATTCCTATACTCCAACAACAGACAAGCAGAGAACCAAATCACAAATGAACTCCCTAAAGAGAATAAAATACCTAGGAATACAGATAACAAGGGATGTGAAGGACCTCTTTAAGGAGAACTACAAACCACTGCTCAAGGAAATCAGAGAGGACACAAACAAATGGAAAAACATTCCATCCTCATGGATAGGAAAAATCAATATTGTGAAAATGGCCATTCTGCCCAAAGTAATTTATAGATTCAATGCTATTCCCATCAAACTACCATGGACAATCTTCACAGAATTAGAAAAAACTATTTTAAATTTCATATGGAACCAAACAAGAGCCCATATAGCCAAGACAATCCTAACCAAAAAGAACAAAGCAGGAGGCATCACACTACCTGACTTCAAACTATACTACAAGGCTACAGTAACCAAAACAGCATGGTACTGGTATCAAAACAGACATATAGACCAGTGGAACAGAATGGAGAACTCAGAAATAATGCCACACATCTACAACCATCTGATCTTTGACAAACCTGACAAAAACAAACAATAGGGAAAGAATTTCCTATTTGATAAATGGTGCTGGAAAAACTGGCTAGCCATATGCAGAAAACTGAAACTGGACCCCTTGCTTACACTTTTACAGAACTTAACTCAAGATGGATTAAAGACTTAAATGTAAAACCCAAAACCATAAAAACCCTAGAAGAAAACCTAGGCAATACCATTCAGGACATAGGCATGGGCAAAGACTTCATGATGGAAACGCCAAAAGCAATTCCAACAAAAGCCAAAATTGACAAATGAGATCTAATTAAACTAAAGAGCTTCTGTGCAGCAAAAGAAACTATCATCAGAGTGAACAGGCAACCTACAGAATGGGAGAAACTTTTTGCAATCTACCCATTTGACAAAGGTCTAATATCCAGAATCTACAAGGAACTTAAACAAATTTATAAGAAAAAGACAACCCCATCAAAAAGCAGGTGAAGGATATGAACAGACACTTCTCAAAAGAAAACATTTATGTGGCCAACGAACACATGAAAAAAAGCTCAACATCACTGATCATTAGAGAAATGCAAATCGAAACTACAGTGAGATACTGTCTCATGCCAGTCAGAATGGCAATTATTAAAAAGTCAAGAAACAATAGATGCTTGGGAGGCTGTGGAGAAATAGGAACACTTTTACACTGTTGGTGGGAATGTAAATTAGTCCAACCATTGTGGACGACAGTATGGCAATTCGTCAAGGATCTAAAACCAGAAATACCATTTGACCCAGCAACCCCATTACTGGGTATATATCCAAAGAATTGTTCCATTATAAAGACACATGCACACGTATTATCACTGCAGCACTATTACAATAGCAAAGACATGGAACCAACCCAAATGCCCATCAATGATAGACTGGATAAAGAAAATGCGGTACATATACACAATGGAATACTACGCAACCATAAAAAGAAATGAGACCTTGTCCTTTGCAGGACTTGGATGAAGCTGGAAGCCATCCTAACTAACAGGAACAGAAAACTAACAGCGGAACAGAAAACCAACACAGGAACAGAAAACCAAACACCGCATGTTTTCACTCGTAAGTGGGAGCTAAACAATGAGAACACATTTAGTGGACAACAGCATAGTGTAAATACAACTTTTATATGCACTTGGCAATCAAAAAATCCATGTGAGTTGCTCTACTGCAGTATTTGCTTTATTGCAGTGGTCTATAACTGAATCTGTAGTACCTCCAAGATATGCCTGTGTAAAGCAACATATTCACAGTTCTGTGTATTAGAATGTGAACATCTCTGACATGAAAATATGCATAAATTTCTCACATTTTATAAGAAGTTTTTATTCATCTTTCTATTTGAAAGATGCTTTTTCTGAGTATAAAATTCTAGATCAACAGCTATTTTTTGGCACCTTAAAGACAGTCCATTGTCTTTCTGGGTCACAAAGGCAGTGATAAGAAGTCCACTGTCACCCTCATCTTTGTTCCTCTGTAACTAATGAAGTTTTGAAGTAATGAAGTAGTTTGTAAGTAATGAAGTCTTGAAGTTTGCCATTTTTTTTCTTCTGGCAATTTAAATTTTATAGTTGAGGTTCTTAGAGTGAGCTTTTCATTTCAGTAATTGTACTTTTGAACTCCAGAATTTCTATTTGATTTTTTTTAATCACTTCTCTCTATTGATATTCTCTATTTGATGCAAAATTGTTGTCCTACCTTCCTTTATTTAATCATAGTTTCCTTTAGTTCTTTGAACATATCTATAATGGCTACTTTCTAGTCAGTGTCTGTTAGTCTGACTTCTGACCACTGTCTGCCTACTGTACTTACAAAGTATGGGTCATATTTTCTTGTTTCTTTTCATGTCTTGTAAATTTTTGTTGGTAACTGGACATTTTAGGTAATACATCATGGCAACTCTGGGTAAACCCACACCTGCTCTAAGCTTGCTATTATTTGTTTTTTGTTTAATGACTAGCTGGACTATTTGAGTGATGTTCACTGTCATCCTCATCTTTGATTCTTTGTAAGTAATGAGTATTTTTCCCTTTTTGCATGTAAGTTTGTCACTGTATCACTAGATTTCAGTAAACTGAATATGACACAAATATGACTATTTTCCACCTGCAGTGTTAAATCTTTGGTGCTGCTCCTCAAGGAGTTGCAGCTTTGTGTATGTATGCTCACATACGGTCACTAGTATCACAGTGGTTTTGGCAGGACTCTTTTTGTCACTTTCTCTGACCACATCCAGCTGTTAAGCTATACTAAGTGCCAGCTGATTTATGTACTGCTTTCAACAATACTGTGGTGCTTAAATTGTTCTACAGACTAATCCATCAAATTCGGGTTCCTTTGAAGGAGTAGTTCCTACATTGTTTGAGATTTGCTCTGTTAAGGAGCTCTGACCACAGATGGGCTCCTACAAGCTGTCTCTTTCCAAGGGTCTCTGCTTTTCCCTCCAGGCAAAATTTCAAGTCAAGTCGAGTCAAGACTCTGGAACTAGGGTGGCAGACAATTGCACACACTCTCTAAATGACACCCTCACTTTAGGAGCTGAGTGCTCACTGGGGGCCAGAGAGGGTAGAAGATGAACAGTAGCCTCCAACTTTTTTGGCTAGTTTCATCCAGAGTACAACCATCACTTTACAGACTAAGGCAAGGACAATCAGAACCCCTATATCTCAGCAGTGCCAAACCCAAGGTAGAGCCTGCATCTCATGAGTGGGGAGCTGTGCAGACGAGAACTCTACTTCAGAACTTAGCCTCATCAATAGGTAGCTGTGGCAAGATGAGAAAAGCTGATATCCTGCCATAGGATTACCCTCTGTCTGGGAGCTGAGAATAGAGAGAACCTTGTGTTTTGGGCTGCACCAGTTTGGAATAAAGTTTCCATCTCACTAAGTTGGAAAAGGGGATAGGAGGCAACGGGTCTCAGTTCCCCATAGAGTCTTTCTGTTCTTACCACAATACAGATTTTCTTGAATAAATGTTTCTTCATCTATGTATTATTTAAATGTCCGTAAGACTATTTCCAGACATTAAATGGTATGTTGTTGGGTATTTTTGTTTTTGTTTTTGTTTTGTTTCTTTTCTTTGTTTGCTTGTTTTTGAGATGGAGTTTCCCTCTTTTTGCCCAGGCTGGAGTGCAATGGTGTGATCTCAGCTCACTGCAACCTCTGCCTCCCAGGCTCAAGTGATTCTCCTGCCTCAGCCTCCCTCCCAAATAGCTGGGATTACAGGAATGCACCACCACACCTGGCTAATTTTGTTTTATGTTTGTTAATTTGTTTGTTTTTAAGAAAATGTCTCACTCTGTCGCCCAAACTGGAGTGCAGTGGCGTGATCTCTGCTCACCACAACCTCTGCCTCCCAGGCTCAAGCGATTCTCCTGCCTCAGCCTTCCAAGTAGCTGGGATTAGAAGCGTACGCCACCACACCCAGCTAATTTTTGTATTTTTAGTAGAGACGGGGTTTCACCATGTTGGCCAGGCTCGTCTCAAACTCCTGACCTCAAATGATCCACTCGCCTTTGCCTCCCAAAATGCTGGGATTATAGGCGTGAACCACCGTGCCCTGTGTGTGTGTGTGTGTGTGTGTGTGTGTGTGTGTTTTAATTATCTTCACCAGTTTTTCTGAGGAAAGAGTCTGCTGAGCTTCTCATGCTATTATGCCAGAAGACCCTCCCAGTCAATTAACAAAAGTGGCAAGGTAATTCAATGAGGATACTAGAGTCTTTTTCAAAAAATGGTTCTAGACAATGAATATGGGAAAAATGAAACTCAACCTTTCCTTATACCATATCCAAAATAATTTGGAATGAATTACAGCCTAAAATATGAGTCAAACTATTAAACTTCTAGAAGAAAACACAGGAAGAATTATTTGTAATTTTGGGATAGGCAAAGATATCTTAGCTAAGACACAAAAAACATGAATCATACACACATAAAAATTGTAAAACTGGGCTTCATCAAAAATTTTTAAAGTTTGTCCTTTAAAAGACACTGTTGGAAAAATTAAAAAGCAAGCCAAAGACTACGAGAATAACTTTACAAACCAGAAATCTGATGAAGAACTTGTTTTTGAGATATATAAAGAATTCGTTCAACTGAATAATAAGAATATAGACAATCCAATTTAAAAATGGGCAAAAGTTTGAACAGATACTTCATCAAACAAGATATGAAAAATGACAAGTAAACAAATAAATGATGTTCTATAATATTGGTAACCTTTAAGGAAATGCAAATTAAAAGCATAGGATTGCACTATTTACCTATTAAAATGGCTAAAATTTAAAAGACTGATGATATACATAGCAAGGGTACAGAGCAACTGTAATACTTATACATTACTGATTGGAACATAATACGGTACAGCCACTTTGGAAAGCAGTTTGGCAATTTCTCCAAAAGTTAAACACAGACATAACATAAAGTGCAGTAATCCCACTCTTACATGTTTACCCAAGAGAAATAAAAACACAAAGACTTACATGCAAAGATTCATAGCTTTATTAATTACAGCCAAAATCTGGAAACAACCCAAAAGTCTATCAACAGGCAAATGGATAAACATGTTGTAGTATAGCCTTATAATGAAATACTACTCAGCAATAAAAGGAATGAAAATATCAGTGAAAGAAGCCAAGCATGAAAGACCGTATGATTCTATTTGTATGAAATTCCAGAAAAAAAAAATTATAGTGATAGAAAACAAATGTGTGGTTGCCTTGGGGTGGGACTGTTGTGTGGAAATTGACTAAAGGGGCATGAGAGATCTTTGGAAGAATGATGAAAATATTTTATATCTTTATTATGGTTTTAGTTACATTACTATACATTTTTCAAACTCACCCAAATGAATCCTGAATGAATTTTATTGTATGTAAATTATATCTCTAATTTTTTAAAAAAGGTCAATAGAAGCAATGTATTAAATAGTTTAATAGTAGAGAAAGATCAGAAAGATCGAGACAGAGACACTGTCTTCATGTATATTAACGTACTGGATATCAGAGATTCTGAAATTATGTTAGATATCAAGTGAAAATATTCTTTTGTCAATCATTTTCATTCAGTTATAAGACCAACATTTATCTTAAGCCAGATGTGTGAAAATCAGATGTAAAAATAATTATCATACTATTTCACAAGAGTGCTATTGTTCGTTGCTCATTAAAAAAAAAAAAAAAGAGCAAGAGTATGTTGAGATGTAATGGCTAACAAAGCTATAATAAACTGGGATTTTTCTCAGCAAATGTTTGCTTCCCTTTCCTCTTTGGGTCAGGTTATACTTTCCACTCCCACTGTCTTTATGCTTGGCCATGCGACTTGCCTTGGCCAATGGAATGTGAGCATGCAGGATATCTGCAGAGTTTTAAATGTGTTTACCTGGCTTAGCTTGCACTTGAACTCCTATAATCAACATACAATTACAACACAGGCAACCAGTGCCTCGTTAGGCTGGATCAAAGCATGAAGCATAAGGGGCAAACTTGAACTTACCTCAAAGCCTGAAACTGAACTACAGCATAAAGCAGAGCCACTTATGAGTGAGAAAATTAAAAGCTTGCCATGATACGACAATAAATTTGGTGGAGGTTTGTTACAGCATTACTATGGCAAGAGTTGACTCATACAAAGCTAACATTTGAGGAGAAATTACAATGTTCTAGGCACTGAGCTACAAACTTTACATATATTACCCATTTAATTATCACAATGACTCTGTAAGAGAAAACATTTTACATTGTCTTTTTAAAATACATGATGAAACTGAAGCACGAATAGGATACTTGCATTATCCAAAGTCTCAGAGCTAGTAAGTAACCAAGTAGGGTTTAAACCCAGGATGTTATAATTCTAATACTCACCCAATGCATTAATTATCAAGATCAAATTGAATTTTTAAATTCTATTCTTCTAGTTGGGGTGTTAAATAATGGTTAACACTCTTCAATCTCCATAAACCCTTTTCTTCTCTTCCACCTAACCTGACCATCTTCATACCTGTATCTAAACAACCATCTATTTACTGTACCCCAACTATTGGGTTGTCAGTAGCTAGAAAAGTACACTGCCTTGACTCCATTACAAGGTTAGCTGATGGATTTTCCATATAGCTTTGCAAAATTGTGCTTATTCATGTTGATTCCATTTTGCATTCCCCACAATAGCTGTTCCAAACCTTAATCACCAAGATAAGCCCTAATTTCAATATCACTCCTCACTCTCAGAGGCTCTGCCTCCAATTTCACAGCAAATGAATATTCCATGAGGCATTACATTTCTCAACTTTTTTCCTCTCTGCCTTATACCTGTCTTTACTTCTCTTTACTCCTTGCTCTTGTGTCTCAAATGACTAATTCTACCCCCATATTCTTGTCTTTCTTCCTTCCCATACCTTGTTCTATAGATTTAACATCTTCCTTTTTTTCTCTCTACTAGAAAACCTACATACTCATTTCTCCCACATCTTTTTTTGCTCTTGTTGCCCACGCTGGAGTGCAGTGGCATTATCTCAGCTCACTGCAATCTTCACCCTCCGGGTTCAAGCAACTCTCCTGCCTCAGCCCCCTGAGTAGCTGGGATTATAGGCATGCACCACCACGCATGGCTAATTTTTGTATTTTTAGTAGAAATGGGGTTTCGTCATGTTGGTCAGGCTGGTCTCAAACACCTGACCTCAGGTGATATGCCCGCCTAGGCCTCCCAAAGTGCTGGGATTACAAGCATGAGCCACCATGCCCAGCCCTATTTCTCCCACATCTTAAGCCAACTTTCCCACAAACCTGATGCCTCCACAAACCATCAACTCATCTTTCTCCTTGCTTTCACTATTAAACTTCTTGACAAAGTAGGTGCTGTATCAGCTATCTTTACTTTTTCACCTCCAAGTCACTCCTTAATACATTACACGATAAGTTCCCCTTCTGTGAACTTTACCAAAATTATTCTCTCAAAGGACACTGACAGTTTCCAAATTGCCCAAGTCAGTGATCTCCTCTCAGTTATCATCTTAACCAAGCCTTTCTCTAGTTTTAAATGACACTGTTGACTACATACATCAATTCCATCCCTCCAGACCCACCCCGCACCTCATTGCTCCTCCTTCTGTGTTCTCTATTATGGTTACTGGTACCATTCAGTCACCCAGCCTAGAAGTCTTAAGGTCAATCTAGTCTTTTTCTCTCTCACATCATAGCCTCTTAACATCTCCAATATTATTTTTATTACTATTTTGCTCTTACAATCTCTCAGTTGGACTATTCAAAAAGTCTTCTAAGACGGAAGTTGATAGCAATAAACACCTACATCAAGAAAAGTAGAAAGATTTCAAATAATCAGTCTAATGATGCACCTAAAGGAATTAGAAAAGCAAGAATAAGCCAAATCCTGAAGTTAGCAGAAGGAAAGAAGTAATAAAAATCAGAGCAGAAATAAATGAAAGAGACTACAAAAATAAAAAAGATTGATGAAACGAAAAGTTGGCTTTTCAAAAAGATAAAATTGGTAAACCACTAGCTAGACTAACCAAGAAAAAAAGAGAAGTCCAAATAAATAAAATCAGAAATTAAGAAATGGAACATCACAACCAATACCTTAGAAATACAAAATATCATCAGAGACTATTATTAACAGCTATACATAAACAAACTGGAAAACCCAAAGGAAGTGGATAAATTCCTGGACATATACAGCCTACCAAGAATAAATCAGGAAGACACAGAAAACCTGAACAGACCAATAATAAGTAATGAAATTGAATTTGTAATAAAAAGTCTCCCAACAAGGAAAGGCTTGGACCAGATGGCTTCACTGCCAAATTCTACCAAACATATAAAGAAGAACTAGTACTAATTCTTCTCAAACTATTCCAAAAAAATAAAGAGGAGGGAGTTCTGCCTAACTCATTCTATGAGGCTAGAATTACCCTGATACTAAAGCCAGACAAGGACATACACCAAAAAAAAAAAAAAAAAGGATATCCCTGATGGACATAGACACAAGAATCTTCAACAAAATACTAGCAAACTGAATATCATAGCACATCAAAAAGATAACACATACACCATGATCTAGTTGCATTTATCCCAGGTTGCAAAGATGTTTCAACATATGCATATCAATAAACATAATATATCACATCAACAGAATGAAGGACAAAAATGATATGATCATTGATAGATACAGAAAAAGCATTTGATAAAATTCAACAACACTTCATGATAAAAATTCTCAACAAGCTAGCATAGAAGGTAGATATCTCAGCATAATAAAGGCCATATATGATAAACCCACAGCTAACATCATACTGATGGGGAAAGCATTTCCTCTAAGAACTAGAACAAGACAAGGATTTCCACTTTCAACACTCTATGCAACATAGCACTGGAAGTCCTAGCCAGAGCAATCGGGCAAGAGAACGAAAGAAAAGGCGTCCAAACTGGAAAAGAAGTAAAATTTTCCCTCTTTGCAGGCAATTTGATCTTATATTTAGAAAAATCAAAAGAAACCACCACAAAAAGAAAAAAAAAAACTCTTCAAACTGATAAACAAATTCAGTAAAGTTGCAGGATGCAAAATCAGCATATAAAAATCATCAGTATTTTTATACACCAAAAATGACACAGCTGAAAAAGAAATCAAGAAGGCAATCTTATTTACAGTAGCTATAAACCAAATAACTAAAAATAAATTTAACCAAGGAGGTGAAAGACATCTAGAAGGAAAACTACAAAACACTGATAAAAGAAACTGAAGAGGGCATAAACAAAGAGAAAGACATCCCATGTTTACGGATCAGAAGAATTTTATGGCAAAGAATTCGAAAGCACACACAACAAAAACAAAAATAGACAAATTGAATTACATTAAACTAAAAAGCTTCTGCACAGCAAAGGAAACAATCAACAGAGTGGAGAGACAACCTATTGAATGAAAGAAAGTATTTGCAAACTATTCCTCCAACAAGGGACTAATATCCAGCATATAAGGAACTCAAATGATTCAATAATAAAAAATCTAATAATCCTATTAAAAATAGGCAAAGGAAATGCATAGACACTTCTCACAAGAAGACATACAAATGGCCACCAGGGATATGGAAAATATCAACATCACTAATCATCAGGGAAATGTATATTAAAACCACAATGAGATATCATCTTACCCCAGTTAGAATGACTATTATTAAAAAGACAACAGATGCTGGTGAGAACGCAGAGAAAGGGAACTTTTATATGCTGTTGATAAAAATGTAAATTAGTACAGCTGCTATGGAAAACAGTATGGAGATTTCTCAAAAAACTAAAAATAGAACTACCATGAGATTCAGCAATCACACTGCTGGTTATTTATCATCAAAGGAAAGAAAATCAGTATATCAAAGGGATACCTGCACCTTCATGTTTATTACAGCACTAGTCACAACAGCAAAGACATGGAATCAACTTAAGTGCCCATCAACAGATGAATGGATAAAGAAAATGTGGTATATATACACAATGAAATACTTGTTGTCCATAAAAAAATGAGATCCTGTCATTTGCAGTAACATGGATGGAACTAGAAATCCTTATGTTAAGTGAAATAAGCCAGACATACAAAGACAAACATAATATCACATTTTCTCACTCATATGTAGGAGTTAGGAAATGCAAACTTAATCAAGTAATGGCGTTCCTCTCCTTCCCACTTCTTTTCCCCATGCTTAAAACCCCTCAGTGGGTATTCCATAATTATCCATTGCTTAGAGGATAAGGACAAAATGTATTATTAGGGAATAAAAGGTGTTTTTTAGGTACCTCTACAGCATCAGCTCCTGATCACCTCCCCATACCATGTCTTTTGCATCCTTGAAATTTTTCCACCTTGTTCCCGTCAACATCACTTTTTCCTATTTCCCCCCTACCTGTATAATACCTTTCAGTTTCTTTCTCAAGTTCTTAGAGCCTCGGGTCTTTGTTTTTTCTTCTCTTCTAGTTATAGCAATTCAATTGCCTGGGCAATCTTGTCCCTCCTGATCAACCTCATTGTGTCCAATTACCAACTATTGATCAATAGTTTATTAATTTTAACCTACAGCCTCCAACTTCTATCCTAAGCCATAGTCCCATAGACATTCTAGTATTGTCAATAATTACAGCTCATTTATTGAAAAACTGCTACATGCCAGCAATTGCATTAGATGTGTGCTAGAACACATATCTATTAAATAAACATGTTCTCATTTAATCATTACAGAATGCTGTAAAGCAGGCACAATTCTTCCTTCTTTGGGATGAACACAGACATGGAATTTATATAACGTTCCCAGCATCATATAGGTAGAAAGTACTAAAGCAGGAATTTAAGCTCAGATTGGCGAAAGTCCATTTCACTAAGATATTCACTACTTTTTACCAGATTCCTTCAAATGCACATGTTCTTCAGTATTTATTTTATTACTTCCAAACCCAAATCACTCCTGCATCTGTTATTCCTACATTCACTCATGGCATTACTATTACCAGCAACAATACAGAAGTCTTCCAAGCCACATTTAACTCCTTCATCTAACCTCTCCATATTTGTTGGGTCACTAAGCCACATTCTATGTCTGAAAAAGCTCTTGAATCTCTCTCTTTTTATTGTAGTATTTCAGTAGCTGTCTCACAATTCTCCAGTTTCTGCCCCTCTAATTATCTTCCATTTCTTTGAGAGTTTTCTTTCTAAATAAATCTGACTGACTTCTAGATAAGATGACTAAATATGCACAATTCTCTTCTCTACTTCCTAATATTTCAATTAAAATGATCAGTGAAACCATTAAAAACTAGAGTAACCAGTACTACAAAGAATGACATTCTCACATCACAGAATTGAAGAAGTTTTGTAAGTTTAGGCCAACAGAACTTTATTGAAGGAAGGATTGGCCCAAAGCAAGACTCGCTAGTTAAGAAGTAACTTGTCTGGAAAGTAAATAAAGAAAACCAACAGAATTCCACAAATATGCTCACATGTGGAGATGTGAGGCTGGAGGTGAAAGCAGACTGTGAAGCAAGTAGGTGATTCCATATTATATGGTGGCTGAGAGTTCAGGTGGACATTTGATACCAACTCACTGTGTCCTTCAAGCTGTAAGGGCATATACTAATATTAAGTTCTCTGTGGAATATTAAGTCCTCTAGTGGAAGGCCATCTTCCACTAGACTTAGGCAAAGGTTAGGAATTACTTCCCTCACTCCATTCAGGGAGGGTATTCACATGAACTATCATCTTTCTCCAAAATCTCTCCCCTAATCTCCCATCTCCTAACTTTCACAACCTCCATGTTTTTAAGGGAAGCAAATGCTGTCTGACCAATTCTACCCTAACTTTATAAATTCTAAACCACTGTGGCCTTCAACCCCACTTTGGAGTATGGCATCTAGTATCTTGGGGATTCAAAAGAAACTTCCATTTTAATATCCTTTTACATTAATACTCTGGATAATGTTTCTATCTGTGATTGGATGGGGAGGGTTTTTTTTTTTTTTGGCCAAAAAAAAAAAAAAAGTACTCAAAGATAAAACAAAAACTCCATCCAAGATCCTTTGTCTTTAAATACCATCTGAAGTTAGACTAGTGGATTCAAATCCTGACTCCGGGGACTAACTGTATAAGCTTTGGGAGCAATCTAAGCTTCTTAACTTTCAGTTTTATAATCATATATGAATAATGACAGGCCTTCATAGAATTTTGTAAAAATTAAATAAGATGTTCTAAACAAAACTAAAAATATTTCTAGTGGCCCATAACGTCCTAGATGAAAACTGCCCCTTCCACATCTCTTTGACCATGTCATCTCTATGTCATCTCCGCCTCACTCATGCCAATCACTGTTCCACCTCAAGCGTTCTGCTGCCACTTCTTTTTTCTCCCCCTGGAATATTCATTCCTCAGAGAGTTGATGGCTAACTGTTCCACAAGCTTCAGGTCTTTGCTCAAACACTACCTTCTCCATCCTTCTCTGAGCATTCCATGTAAGCCTAAGCCCCTTGTTTTACTTCTGCCCTTCCCTCTATCCCTTCCCTGCCTTGATTTGCTCCATAGCACTTATCATCTTTATCATACTACATATTTTCACATTTTTACTTTACCTTCTGTCTCCTCCCACTTAATGTGGGATCCACTAAGAACATTACCTGGCATATAAGAACTAGTCAGTAGCCAGGAACAGTGGCTCACACCTGCAATCCAGCACTTTTGGAGACAGAGGCAAGAGAATCACTTGAGCCCAAGTGTTCAAGACCAGCTTGGGTAACATAGTGAGACCCCATCTCTACAAAAAAAAAATTAATTAGCTGGGCATGGTGGCACACACTTATAATTCCAGCTACTTGGGAGGCTAAGGGGGAGGATCACTTGAGCCCAGGAAGTTGGAACTAGAGTGATCCATGATCACACAACTGTACTCCAGCCTGGTTAACAGAGGGAGACCATGTCACAAAAACAAAACAAACAAACAAACAAAAAAACTAGTCAATAAATAAAGGCTACTGTTGTAATAATAAATATTATAATGCAGCACCTCTGTGAAATATTCCAGGAATCGGACCTGACTGCAGCATTGTTCCTGGCTTACACACAGCATGTCAGGCAAAAGCGTATGTCAGACAAGAAAAATGATCTGCTCACATGAAGGCATAGGGTAAAATCACAAGGATCAATGAGGGTAAGTTAAATAGTATCCCATAACATCAAGTTAAATTAAAAAATAGGAGAAATGGGGCCAGCAAGATGGCCAAATAGGAACAGCTCCGGTCTGCAGCTCCCAGTGAGATCAATGCAGAAGGCGGGTGATTTCTGCATTTCCAACTGAGGTACCTGGCTCATCTCATTGGAAATGGTTAGACAGAGGGTACAGCCCATGGAGGGCGAGCTGAAGCAGGGTGGGGCATCGCCTTACCCGGGAAGCGCAAGGGGTTGGGAAACTCCTTCCCCTAGCCAAGAGAAGCCATGAGGGACTATGCCATGAGGAACAGTGCACTCCGGCCCAGATACTACGCTTTTCCCACTGTTTTTACAACCCACAGACCAGGAGATTCCCTCTAGTGCCTACGCCACCAGGGCCCTGGGTTTCAAGCACAAAACTAAGTGGCCATTTGGGCAGACACCTAACTAGGTCAGGAGATCGAGACCAACCTGACCAAAATGGTGAAATACCATCTCTACTGAAAATATAAAAATTAGCTGGGTGTGGTGGCGTGTACCTGTAATCCCAGCTACTCGGGAGGCTGAGGCAGAAGAATCACTTGAACCAGGTAGTCTGAGGCTGCAGTGAGCCAAGATCACGCCACAGCACTCCAGCCTGGCAACAGAGCAAGGCTCCGTCACACACACACACACACACACACACACACACACACAAATCAGGAAACAACAGATGCTGGAGAGGATATGGAGAAATAGGAAAGCTTTACACTGTTGATGGGAGTTCGACCATTGTGGAAGACAGTGCGGCAATTCCTCAAGGATCTAGAACTAGAAATACCATTTGACCCAGCAATCCCATTACTGGGTATATACCCAAAGGATTATAAATCATGCTACTATAAAGACACATGCACATGTATGTTTATTGCAGCATTATTCACAATAGCAAAGACTTGGAACCAACCCAAATGCCCATCAATGATAGACTGGATAAAGAAAATGTGGCACATATACACCATGGAATACTATGCAGCCATAAAAAAGGATGAGTTCATGTCCTTTGCAGCGACATGGATGAAGCTGGAAATCATCATTCTCAGCAAACTAACACAGGAACAGAAAACCACACACCACATGTTCTCACTCATAAGTGGGAGTTGAACAATGAGAACATATGGACACAGGCAGGGGAACATCACACACTGGGGCCTGTTGAGGTGGGGGGCAAGAGGAGGCATAGCATTAGGAGAAATACCTAATGTAGATGACAGATTCATGGGTGCAGCAAACTACCATGACACAGTTATACCCATGTAACAAACCTGCACATTCTGTACATGTTTCCCAGAACTTAAAGTATAATGAAAATAAATAAATAAATAAAGCTAAATTTAAAAAAAGAATAAGATCATGTCCTTTGCAGGGATATGGATGGACCTAGAGGCCATTGTACTTAGCAAAGTAACACAGGAAAAGAAAACTAAATACCGTACGTTGTCACTTATAAATGGGAACTAAGTGATGAGAACACATGGACACATAGAGTGGAACAATACACACTGGGGCCTATTGGAGGGCGGAAGGTGGTAGAAGGGAGAGGATCAGGAAAAAAAAACTAATGGGTACTAAAGCTTAATACCTCGGTGATAAAATAATATGTACCACAAACCCCCATGACACAAGTTTAGCTATGTAACAAACCTGCACATGTACCCCAGAACTTAAAAGAAAAAAAAAAACAGTGGAGGCAATGGCAAAGACAATAAATGATGTCTTTGATTACATTAAAAATTGAAATATCAAAACATTCCCAGAAAAATTAAAAAGAAAGAAAACCAGAGCAGAGTATCCACAAACAAAATTTAATTTTTTAAAAAATCTAGATTTTATAATTTGACTTAAGAAACAACATAACAAAGACCGGTATGTAAGATGCAAAATTTTTAAATCTAAGTATGTCACTGTTTATTAAAGTAGTAAAAATAAGGGTAAGTGAAATATACATTAAAATGCACACTAGAATTTGGCCGGGCACAGTGAATCACGCCTGTAATCCCAGCACTTTGGGAGGCCAAGGCGGGCAGATCATGAGGTCAGGAGTTCGAGACCAGCCTGACCAACATGGTGAAACCCCGTCTCTACTAAAAATACAAAAAAAAAAAATTAGCTGGGCGTGGTGGTGCGCAACTGTAATCCCAGCTACTCAGGAGGCTGAGGCGGGAGAATCTCTTGAACCCGGGAGGCAGAGGTTGCAGTGAGCCAAGATCGCACCACTGCCATCCAGCCTGGGTGACAGAGGGAGACTCTGTCTCAAAAAAAAAAAAATGCACACTAGAATTTAAGTTTTTATTCTCTGGTTGCTTTTATTTCAATTACCAATGTTAGAAGCTATTTTCTAGCATATCCTCACAACTTTGTACTTTTCCAGGCAATGGCCATCATTATCTTCCTTTCTCTAAACTGGCCAAGAAATCTTGATAACAAATTATTTTGACCTCATGATATTATATCAGCTTCCTCTAAGTGCTTTCTCTAGTTTATAGCTTAGCAGGCAGAAACTCTGCCTTAATTATTCACATAGTATCTGATTTAAGTAACCTCTTATATGCATATACTTAATTATAATAAATTATATCAGGGTCTCTCAACAAAATGAACTTCTATTATTGTAAGCCTACAGATATAGGGAAAGGCTTTTGCCTCAAGCATGACAAAATCTAGAGGTTCACCTAAAATAGTCAGAGATTAAAGAAAAAGGCCTTTCAGTTCCTATGACTATTGTTTCATTAATTTTAGCATACATGTAATTTACCAATAATCTAATGTAGTCTATTTTTTAAATGATTTTTAAGTATAACTTTGTCTCCATTACGAATATATTTTTACAAGTTACTTCTAAAACTATTTCTAAAACCACATTTTGGAATGGCAAGTCATCTTTTCTCTCAGAACGAAATTTACAACATAACTTTAATCTTTTAAGGATAGAGAGGAAGAGAGGATTAATAAAGCAAATCTTATTCCAGTACAAATAGGAATCTCTATGTGGCTGGAGAGGTACCTTTGTGCTGAATAATTTTCAAGTTATATGTAACTTTATTCTGCAGTTTTCTATTCCTGTGGGACTGTGAGAGCAGGTGACGTATTTGTCACCAACCATAAAAAAATATGAACTAAAGTAATAACACTACAATAACTAAGCTCGTCTCTAACAGATGTATTCTGTGGAAATTTCCCAAGACAACAGCCTTAGAAAATGGAGTAGTGTTAATTTCAACTAAAGTTCTCCATATTGAACTATGTCTTACAGGTCTAAAGTTCTGATGCATCTTTAAATAATGGGTTTTGAAAAAAGCTTCATACATCTTCATAACTTTCTCAGCTTTAATTGTGTTGATTCTAACAACCCTAATGAGAAAAAGTAATGCCTAAAGTCAATGGTGATACCAGAAAGATATTAAAATACAGCTGGCACTCTTTATCCATGAGTTCCACATCTGCAGACAAGAAGGGTCAACTAAGGAACTTGAGCATCCATGGATTTTAGTATCCTGGGGTTTCTGCAGATACTGAAAGATGACAATATCTGGAACATACAGAGGAAATGAGACATTGGGAATAACAAAAGAGGGAGAAATGAAAGGGAAAGGTTTCAAGTAAATTAATTCTTAAAAAATTCACACTAATAGATTAATTTCTCCTTTTTGAGAGTCAATCACATGATAAGTCAATGTAATATTTCTCAATATACACTAAATAGTATAGAATTTGGTGAGGCACAAATTCCCTGAACTGGATCAACAGAAGTTTCTTATTTAAAGTACAAGACCATCATTAAAAGTTTCACTTACAACTGTAAACCCCAAGAAAGAACAGATGCTCTGAAGCATTCTTCACACTGTCCTTAAGTCCCTATGTCCACCTCTTCCTCTGCATTCAGATTAACTTCTGAAGGAAATCCTGAAATCAAGCAAATATAACACTACAGCTACAGGCATTCTTTTTTTACTCTGCTTAGTTCCTCTTTCTTCAGTACTAAAATTAAAGCTATACAACTGCCTTAGCAGCCTGAATAAATGTTCTATCTTTGAAGGATTAGAAACCTGCAAATGGAAAAGACATTACAAACAAAACAGTAACTTAAAAAGATACTTCAGGCCAGGTGCGGTGGCTCACGCCTGTAATCCCAGCACTTTGGGAGGCTGAGGCGGGCAGATCACCTGAGGTCAGAAGTTTGAGAGCAGCCTGACTAACACGGTGAAACCCTGTCTCTATTAAAAATACAAAAATTAGCCGGGTGTGGTGGCGCATGCCTGTAATCCCAGCTACTCAGGAGGCTCAGGCAGGAGAATTGCTTGAGCCGGGGAGATGGAGGTTGCAGTGAGCCAAGATTGCACCACTGTACTCCAGTCTAGGTGACAGAGTGAGACTCTGTCCAAA
This sequence comes from Pongo abelii, assembly GCF_028885655.2. Taxonomy (NCBI): domain Eukaryota; kingdom Metazoa; phylum Chordata; class Mammalia; order Primates; family Hominidae; genus Pongo; species Pongo abelii. The sequence continues at coordinate 98,303,277 of NC_071995.2, forward strand.
AAAAAAAAAAAAAAAAATCAGAAGTATCTTTAGGAGCCCAAAAAGCCATCCTAATGAAAAAAACACAAATGCTTATTAAGGGGATCCTGATGAAAAGACTCAGGATGTTCAAAGTCTTAAATTTGTTTTAAAAACCTTCAAAGTATTAATAGCTATTCTACTATCTAATTCAATAAACAAAGAGAACAACAAAGAAACATAACTGATCACTGTAATTGTGCATAAGTGCACATGCATAAAGAACCAATGATTAAAGACAGAAGTAACAGTGATGTTAAGAAACACTGATGTTGAAATATAGCAACTAATGAGAAGCATAAGAACAGTAAACATTGGGCAAATTTGTCTCAAGCTCATCTTCATCAGATTTTAGCTTACGTATCCTATCTACTCAGAAGTCCTTAATAGTATATAAAAATATCTCTAAGCACTTCAAAAAACAACATTAAGAAGAGCAAAATATGGTGGAGGTTTTATTCATGTGGCTTCTCATTTACTGAAAATTCAGGGTCTCCATGCTTGCAATTTGCAAACAACTACAAACAGCAGCCTCAATTTTCTATCTTATCACTTGGGAAAAAGCACTAAAATCATTTTTAATGGTTTCTTTTGTAAGCACAAATTGTAAGCATCAGACTGTGAAAGTATCTTGATGCTATAAACAAACAGTAAAATTACAATTTACAATTTAATTAAGAAAACAAAAAATATAACCTGTCATTTTATTCTTTTTAAAAATCTAATTGATTTAAATTAAATGCCATATTTCATTTGTCATGTAAGAAAATATAAATTCACCTTTCATATGAATAATTATACTTCAATTATATTTTATGATACAATATTTAACTACTGATCTAAAATATATATTTTCTTATTTTTAAAATACATTCCATAAATAAAAGACAATGATTTTCTAAATATTTAATGGTGTTCAAAAAAACAGAAAGAACCACATTAATAGGAGTTCATGAGCCATATAAGGTTGGAAAAATATGCTCTTAGATAAGCCTGATTATTCTCACTCTACCAGTAATAACAAAAAGACTCAGTCATGTAAGTAATTTGTGTCCAAGTTTACATAACTGGTGAGCAGCAACACTAGGGTTTAAACCAGGGCCGTGTAACTCTCAGCTTATTCTATGAAATCATGATATCAATGAACAAATGAATGAATTTTATTTCCCCAAGGTTTCTGAATAAGAAGCTATTTCCACACACTGTTAGGTGGCTTCATTGTGCCATAAATAATAACACAGATACAATTAAGGAAATAATTCAGTGTAACAAATATTTTCTCTAGTCCTTATCCATGTGTTTAGTACTCAAAAATGAAATGCTGATGCATTAACAATCTGGCCATCAACCAATTCAAATTAAAATTCCATTTACCAATGTCATCAATTACTTCCTAATGTCAACTCTTTTGCAGTTTTCATTGCTTGTGGCCTCAGCAGTCAGTCATTTTCCCTCAAATATTCTCATTTAGTTCCTGTTATGTTATATTACCCTGAATTTTTTCTACCTCTTCATTCCCTTGCTTCTATACAATCATTGTAATGACGTAAGTATAAATATTAACAAAAATCTTTTTTTGTTTGATAGAAAAAGTATATCAGTGCAACAAAAAATATGACAGAGTCAGTAACATTATCTAGGACAGAGAGAGGTATAAACTTCTACATCCCAAAATTCTCACTAAGGGATGGATGGTTATAAATGATTGTATTGGAAAGTCACATCAGTTCAGACCTTAGGAGGCAGTATTGTCCCATCTGGGCATAGTCTTACATACAGAAGCAATCCAGCCTGCATCTGAGACAGGTGAATTTTTTTCTAACTTCAAGTTGTGTAACATGTAACATGATTGCAAGAGTACTATACATAACACATTCAAGTAGTTTTTTAAATCCTTCATCCTCACCCTCAGGCTCTCTCTAGTCTGATAAAGCCTAGTCCATATAAATTCCTAAATTCAGTGTCATGGAACTGGAACTACAAATCCCTGGGAGTCATGCTATACAATCTATTCTAATTTCTTTCATATACCCCATATTCCCTATATTCTTCATACTCCCAAAAATGGGACCCTTCAAAGGCTCAGGTCTGAACCCCTTTCTCCTCCTTCAATATATCAAGCTTATACCTTTGGGTTTATAATTCCACAATCAAATCTCTTGCCCTAAAAGCTTTCCCAAGCTCCTTTTTCAAACCTCCCCCTGCTAGGCATCACCACCTTGGAATTTTGCAGTCACCTCAAGGTTAACATGTTTGAAATTAAACTTACCCTCTTTCTAACACAGCCAGTTTCCCTTCTTGTTTTCTGAGTTGCAGAAGAGAGTGATCCCTGGTTTCCTCTCTTCTCCCTCTCTCCTGCAACCTATAGCCACCAAGTCTTGTAAATTCAGCCTTCATAAGTTTCCTTCCTGACAACCCCAATCCTCATCTCGGCCCTCTTTCCCAGAGATATGCAACTGTTTCCTAACTCATTTCTACACAAACTGTCTCTTCCTCTCCCTCTGCTCAAACTATATTTCATACTTCACTTCCTGTTCAAAAATCTTCAATGGGTCTCCATTGCCTATAAAATACCTTTCATACTACTTATCCAATTATTCAAAATTCTTGTTGGTTCCCTGTCTCTATAACCTCTTCTCTCTCTTCTCCTATAAATCAGTCATCCAATCCAGTCAAATTGCTCCAAATAAAACATGCAGTCCCACTTATGTGATGTTGCTTGGAAAGTTCTCACTGCCTAGAATGCTCTCCTTTCTCTCCTACACTTAACTAAGCCCTACCTTTCAAAATTGGATTGCTATCTCAAATCTCGCTTACTAAACACATGTGAAAAATGAATCATTTTCTCATAATGCTTGCCAAAAAACAATATCTAAACTCCTAAAGAATCCATCAAAAAGAAACACATGAGTACACCTAAAATCTGAAAGTCAGGAGAAGAATAATGATGTATGAATGCAAATTTCTTTTTCCTTCTATATTGAAAGCACTTTTGCCCTCATGTGTTCACTTTCTATTCTTAAAGGTAGAGACTTAATTCTATTTTCTACAGCTCTTAAAGGCTGATAATGCAGTTATTATGATTGTGACTAGCTAGCTCATCTTGTTAGAGAAAGTATCACGGTACTGGGTTAAGTTTAAATATCCACATGGAATAGAAAACTTCGTTTATTTGGGTGCCACAAATTGTAACCCTGACCCTTCCCAGAAGTCTATTAATATCTACCATGAACGTCAAGATAATGTTTGTGGCCAGATGAAAGTAAAAACAGCCTAAAGTGAACACCCAACTGATTTTATTTCCTTAAAATGGATTTGAAATAGAATATTTTATTATTAGTTACTTCGAATATTATTGATATTTACGAACACATACTTCAAGTAAATCTGCCTAAAATTGGCTTGAGAACTATCTGAAGAGATGTTTTTCTTTAGATTTTCAGAAAAATATTTCTCATGGAATACCTTCCAATTTTGCAGCATAAAAAATAGAAAACATTATTTTCTTTCTTATCAAACTAATTTTTCAATTTTCATTCACTTAACAAATAATACTGAGTATATACTTATGCCAGAATTTTTCTAGATACCAGTAATACAGCAATAAACTAAGCAGATAAAGCTGCTGCTCTCAAGTTTACATTCTAGTGGAAGGAGATAGAAAATAAACAAGCAAATATATAATACATCAAATCATGATAAGTGCTCTGAAGAAAGATAAAACAGGGTAGTGGAAATAGAAAACACTAAGAAGGAGAACAGAGAAGACTTTATTGACAAGGTGATATCTGGACAGGTATTTTAAGGATTATAGCTATTCATAAAATATGGAATACCAGCATAGCCAAAATTCAGGTAATACTGTGATGTAGTAACCTAATGTTTCCTAGTTACATCACTTAAATATTCTGTTCTACTGAATTAACAAATCCTGGGAGTACAATATTTGTAAAAGCCTAGGCTGCAACCACCCTCAATCATCTGATATAGACACTACAGTTTTCTAAGCTCCCTCCATCAGCAAGAGATTCATTACTCAAAGCTGATTTGTACTGACCCTGTGGGACACAAGCCCATTTCAAGGCTGCTGGCTATAGCTTGAAAAGAACCACTGAGATGTAACTGAACATTTCTGTCCAAGTAGGGCTGACCCTACCCCCACCTCCTATAAGCTTTGACCTGGATACATAATCCAGGGCTAATTAATCAATACATCCATCTCTTTGACAACTGAGATTGGCTCAGCAGTCAAAATGTGATCAAACTTCGAAATCTTGCTTGAATTTGGGGAAAGAAGCGCTTTTGGCCAGGACTATTAAGCAAAGAACACAACGAACCTCGGGCTACTTATATCCCTTGCCACCATATGGGAAAAACTGGCCTGAGAACAAAACCAGTGTAGAGGAAAAGACAGCTGAGCAATGGGGAAAGGCAGATTCCAGATTACATTGTTTGAGTACTAGGATCCATAAAAGCCTAGATTTTTCATTTATATGCACTAACACATTCCTTTTCTGCATAAATCAGTTTGAATTGGTTTTGAAGAGATACCTGGAAAATTAGCAAATCAGATATGGCAGAAATGTTCTCTTCCCATTTTCAACACTAAACTGGTATATTCTAAATATGGATATATGGGTGTTACCTCTTTGATGGAAGTAAACACCGGACCTAAAGTGTGAACACAAAGGCCATTTCAAAGTAATAAAATCTGATTTTCCTTAAGGAAGTCAATATAAACAAAAGAAGATCCAGGGCTATATTTGTGACCATCAGAAGCTAGTGCTTCAGAAAGAGTGTCTCAGGGTTTAAAGATTCTGGCATATGAAAAATATTACTTTGAAGGAAAATCCAGTACACAAAATAAAAGCAATTCTAAAGCAAATCAAATGAAAGCAAATATAGTTCACTATCAGAAAGATAAAGAAAAAAACGAAAAATAGTACAACCAGATATATAGTTGTATAATTCAAGTTTTAGCTAGGATTCTTAAAAGTAATTGCTGACTTGTCCACCAGAACAAATGATCAATAACATTCTATCTCACAATTGAATTTTGTAATCACAAAAAGAACAAGATCTCAAATTCTCTCTCAAGCATATTAGAATTACTGATTTTATTTCTTTAAATATGTAAATTTGTGAGTGAGGCACTTATAATTTATAACTTTTTATGTGAGTGAATGCATCAAAAATTATGTGTAAGTGTTCAAGATAATCACTCTAAACAGAAGTAAAAGACCCGCTATCTATATAATAAACAAATGCTTAGAGGTCACTATAATATTCCTTAGGAAAAAAGTAAAACTTGAAATCGCATTGCAGAAAGGTCTAATTGTTGCTATCTAAACATATTTCACAATTTTACCTAGGAAGATTTTAATTAACGAATGCATGTTTATACTACTACCTATAACTATAGGAAAAGCTTGTATAAATGAGAACTACAAAAATCAACATGTATATGGAGAAAAATTATTTAAATTATAAAAGATATTGTATAGCCAATTCTGCTTAGCTTTTTAACAAACCTGTTTTCTCTACTTCTTGGGCACTTAGCTGAACCATATTTCCTAGTCTTGCAGTTTGGGACAGCCATGTGATTGTATGACTGAGTACTAGTCAGTGGAAGGTAAGTGGAAATGATGTCTACTGTTTCCAGGCCCATCCCCTTTAACGTCTTACCTCACCTGTATCTTCCATCATCTTTACCCGTACCACCTTTTGACAGATAAGCCAGGTGACCTTGAAAGGTGGTGCTCAAAAGGGCAGAGTCAACAGATGGGAGAAATCTGAATTCCCCCTTTGAGGAGAGCCACCTGCTGATCCAGAATACCTGTTTTAGACTTTAAATTGTTAAGAAATAAACTTCCAGAGAATCAGGAAGTCATTGTAGGTGAGGCCATCAGCGCTGGTGAAGAGCTGCTGTGCAGTGAGCCTGGCCTCAGGCACGTAGCGGGTGCTGCCGCTGATCAGGTTCAAGGAGTACATGTGCAAGTTTTCAAGTTTTTTACCTGGGTTCTTGCTATGTCATTCAAACTGGAGTGAAATGGTGCAATCACAGCTCACTGAAGCCTCAACCTCCTTAAGCAATTATTGCACCTCAGCCTCCTGAGTAGCTTGGACTACAGTTAATCACAAACATCTATAACTACCAAACACAGCTTCTGAACAGCATTGAGTGTTTGTCATTCTACCCTGAAATAATGTGATTACAAAAGAAGCAAGATTTTACCATTCTTGGAGGAGAAGCCAAGATGGCCGAATAGGAACAGCTACGGTCTACAGCTCCCAGCGTGAGCGACGCAGAAGACGGGTGATTTCTGCATTTCCATCTGAGGTACCCTGTTCAACTCACTAGGGAGTGCCAGACAGTGGGCGCAGGTCAGTGGGTGAGCGCACCGTGCGCCAGCCGAAGCAGGGGCGAGGCATTGCCTCACTCGGGAAGCGCAAGGGGTCAGGGAGTTCCCTTTCCAGGGGTGACAGACAGCACCTGGAAAATCGGGCCACTCCCACCTGAATACTGTGCTTTTCCAACGGGCTTAGGAAACGGTGCCCCAGGAGATTATAGCCCGCACCTGGCTCAGAGGGTCCTACGCCCACGGAGTCTCACTGATTGCTAGCACAGCAGTCTGAGATCAAACAGCAAGGTGGCAGCAAGGCTGGGGGAGGGGCGCCCGCCATTGCCCAGGCTCGCTTAGGTAAACAAAGCAGCCTGGAAGCTTGAACTGGGTGGAGCCCACCACAGCTTAAGGAGGCCTGTCTGCCTCTGTAGGCTCCACCTCTGGGGGCAGGGCACAAACAAACAAAAAGACAGCAGTAACCTCTGCAGACTTAAATGTCCCTGTCTGACAGCTTTGAGGAGAGCAGTGGTTCTCCCAGCATGCACCTGGAGATCTGAGAACGGGCAGACTGCCTCCTCAAGTGGGTCCCTGACACCTGACCCCCGAGCAGCCTAACTGGGAGGCACCCCCCAGCAGGGGCAGACTGACACCTCACACGGCCAGCCGGGTACTCCAACAGACCTGCAGCTGAGGGTCCTGTCTGTTAGAAGGAAAACTAACAAACAGAAAGGACATCCACACCAAAAACCCATCTGTACATCACCATCATCAAAGACCAAAAGTAGATAAAACCACAAAGATGGGGAAAAAACAGAGCAGAAAAACTGGAAACTCTAAAAAGCAGAGTGCCTCTCCTCCTCCAAAGAACGCAGTTCCTCATCAGCAACGGAACAAAGCTGGACGGAGAATGACTTTGACAAGCTGAGAGAAGGCTTCAGACGATCAAATTACTCTGAGCTACATACAGGAGGATATTCAAAGCAAAGGCAAAGAAGTTGAAAACTTTGAAAAAAATTTAGAAGAATGTATAACTAGAATAACCAATATAGAGAAGTGCTTAAAGGAGCTGATGGAGCTGAAAACCAAGGCTCGAGAATTACGTGAAGAATGCAGAAGCCTCAGGAGCCGATGCGATCAAATGGAAGAAAGGGTATCAGCCATGGAAGATGAAATGAATGAAATGAAGCGAGAAGGGAAGTTTAGAGAAAAAAGAATACAAAGAAACGAGCAAAGCCTCCAAGAAATGTGGGACTATGTGAAAAGACCAAATCTACGTCTGATTGGTATACCTGAAAGTGACGGGGAGAATGGAACCAAGTTGGAAAACACTCTGCAGGATATTATCCAGGAGAATGTCCTCAATCTAGAATGGAAGGCCAACATTCAGATTCAGGAAATACAGAGAATGCCACAAAGATACTTCTCAAGAAGAGCAACTCCAAGACACATAATTTTCAGATTCACCAAAGTTGAAATGAAGGAAAAAATGTTAAGGGCAGCCAGAGAGAAAAGTCGGATTACCCTCAAAGGGAAGCCCATCAGACTAACAGCGGATCTCTCGGCAGAAACCCTACAAACCAGAAGAGAGTGGGGGCCAATATTCAACATTCTTAAAGAAAATAATTTTCAACCCAGAATTTCATATCCTGCCAAACTAAGCTTCATAAGTGAAGGAGAAATAAAATACTTTACAGACAAGCAAATGCTAAGAGATTTTGTCACCACCAGGCCTGCCCTAAAAGAGCTCCTGAAGGAAGCGCTAAACATGGAAAGGCACAACCGGTACCAGCCACTGCAAAATCATGCCACAATGTAAAGACCATCGAGACTAGCAAGAGACTGCATCAACTCACGAGCAAAATAACCAGCTAACATCATAATGACAGGATCAAATTCACACATAACAATATTAACTTTAAATGTAAATGGACTAAATGCTCCAATTAAAACACACAGACTGGCAAATTGGATACAGAGTCAAGACCCATCAGTGTGCTGTATTCAGGAAACCCATCTCACGTGCAGAGACACACATAGGCTCAAAATAAAAGGATGGAGGAAGATCTACCAAGCAAATGGAAAACAAAAAAAGGCAGGGGTTGCAATCCTAGTCTCTGATAAAATAGACTTTAAACCAACAAAGATCAAAAGAGACAAAGAAGGACATTACATAATGGTAAAGGGATTAATTCAACAAGAAGAGCTAACTCTCCTAAATATATATGCACCCAATACAGGAGCACCCAGATTCATAAAGCAAGTCCTGAGTGACCTACAAAGAGACTTAGACTCCCACACATTAATAATGGGAGACTTTAACACCCCACTGTCAACATTAGACAGATCAACAAGACAGAAAGTCAACAAGGATACCCAGGAATTGAACTCAGCTCTGCACCAAGCGGACCTAATAGACATCTACAGAACTCTCCACCCCAAATCAACAGAATATACATTTTTTTCAGCACCACACCACACCTATTCCAAAATTGACCACATACTTGGAAGTAAAGCTCTCCTCAGTAAATGTAAAAGAACAGAAATTATAACAAACTATCTCTCAGATCACAGTGCAATCAAGCTAGAACTCAGGATTAAGAATCTCACTCAAAACTGCTCAACTACATGGAAACTGAACAACCTGCTCCTGAATGACTACTGGGTACATAACGAAATGAAGGCAGAAATAAAGATGTTCTTTGAAACCAACGAGAACAAAGACACAACATACCAGAATCTCTGGGATGCATTCAAAGCAGTGTGTAGAGGGAAATTTATAGCACTAAATGCCCATAAAAGAAAGCAGAAAAGATCCAAAATTGACACCCTAACATCACAATTAAAAGAACTAGAAAAGCAAGAGCAAACACATTCAAAAGCTAGCAGAAGGCAAGAAATAACTAAGATCAGAGCAGAACTGAAGGAAATAGAGACACAAAAAACCCTTCAAAAAATTAATTAATCCAGGAGCTGGTTTTTTGAAAGGATCAACAAAATTGATAGACTGCTAGCAAGATTAATAAAGAAAAAAAGAGAGAAGAATCAAATAGATGCAACAAAAAATGATAAAGGGGATATCACCACTGATCACACAGAAATACAAACTACCATCAGAGAATACTACAAACACCTCTACGCAAATAAACTAGAAAATCTAGAAGAAATGGATACATTCCTCGACACATACACCCTCCCAAGACTAAACCAGGAAGAAGTTGAATCTCTGAATAGACCAATAACAGGAGCTGACATTGTGGCAATAATCAATAGCTTACCAACCAAAAAAAGTCCAGGACCAGATGGGTTCACAGCCGAATTCTACCAGAGGTACAAGGAGGAACTGGTACCATTCCTTCTGAAACTATTCCAATCAATAGAAAAAGAGGGAATCCTCCCTAACTCATTTTATGAGGCCAGCATCATCCTGATACCAAAGCTGGGCAGAGACACAACCAAAAAAGAGAATTTTAGACCAATATCCTTGATGAACATTGATGCAAAAATCCTCAATAAAATACTGGCAAACAGAATCCAGCAGCACATCAAAAAGCTTATCCACCACGATCAAGTGGGCTTCATCCCTGGGATGCAAGGCTGGTTCAATATACGCAAATCAATAAATGTAATCCAGCATATAAACAGAACCAAAGACAAAAACCACATGATTATCTCAATAGATGCAGAAAAGGTCTTTGACAAAATTCAACAACCCTTCATGCTAAAAACTCTCAATAAATTAGGTATTGATGGGACGTATCTCAAAATAATGAGAACTATCTATGACAAACCCACAGCCAATATCATACTGAATGGGCAAAAACTGGAAGCATTCCCTTTGAAAACTGGCACAAGACAGGGATGCCCTCCCTCACCACTTCTATTCAACATAGTGTTGGAAGTTCTGGCCAGGGCAATTAGGCAGGAGAAGGAAACAAAGGGTGTTCAATTAGGAAAAGAGGAAGTCAAATTGTCCCTGTTTGCAGATGACATGATTGTATATATAGAAAACCCCATTGTCTCAGCCCAAAATCTCCTTAAGCTGATGAGCAACTTTAGCAAAGTCTCAGGATACAAAATCAATGTACAAAAATCACAAGCATTCTCATACACCAATAACAGACAGAGAGCCAAATCATGAGTGAACTCCCATTCATAATTGCTTCAAAGAGAATAAAATACTTAGGAATCCAACTTACAAGGGATGTGAAGGACCTCTTCAAGGAGAACTACAAACCACTGCTCAAGGAAATAAAAGAGGATACAAACAAATGGAAGAACATTCCATGCTCATGGGTAGGAAGAATCAATATCGTGAAAATGGCCATACTGCCCAAGGTAATTTACAGATTCAATGCCATCCCCATCAAGCTACCAATGACTTTTTTCACAGAAATGGAAAAAACTACTTTAAAGTTCATATGGAACCAAAAAAGAGCCTGCATCACCAAGTCAATCCTAAGCCAAAAGAACAAAGCTGGAGGCATCACACTACCTGACTTCAAACTATACTACAAGGCTACAGTAACCAAAACAGCATGGTACTGGTACCAAAACAGAGATATAGATCAATGGAACAGAACAGAGCCGTCAGAAATAACGCCACATATCTACAACTATCTGATCTTTGACAAACCTGAGAAAAACAAGAAATGGGGAAAGTATTCCCTATTTAATAAATGGTGCTGGGAAAACTGGCTAGCAATATGGAGAAAGTTGAAACTGGATCCCTTCCTTACACCTTATACAAAAATCAATTCAAAATGGATTAAAGACTTAAACGTTAGACCTAAAACCATAAAAACCCTAGAAGAAAACCTAGGCATTACCATTCAGGACATAGGCAGGGGCAAGGACTTCATGTCTAAAACACCAAAAGCAATGGCAACAAAAGCCAAAATTGACAAATGGGATCTAATTAAACTCAAGAGCTTCTGCACAGCAAAAGAAACTACCATCAGAGTGAACAGGCAACCTACAAAATGGGAGAAAATTTTTGCAACGTACTCATCTGACAAAGGGCTAATATCCAGAATCTACAATGAACTCAAACAAATTTACAAGAAAAAAACAAACAACCCCATCAAAAAGTGGGTGAAGGACATGAACAGACACTTCTCAAAAGAAGACATTTATGCAGCCAAAAAAACACATGCAAAAATGCTCACCATCACTGGCTATCAGAGAAATGCAAATCAAAACCACAATGAGATACCATCTCACACCAGTTAGAATGGCAATCATTAAAAAGTCAGGAAACAACAGGTGCTGGAGAGGATGCGGAGAAATAGGAACACTTTTACACTGTTGGTGGGACTGTAAACTAGTTCAACCCTTGTGGAAGTCAGTGTGGCGATTCCTCAGGGATCTAGAACTAGAAATTCCACTTGATCCAGCCATCCCATTACTGGGTATATACCCAAAGGACTATAAATCATGCTGCTATAAAGACACATGCACACGTATGTTTATTGCGGCATTATTCACAATAGCAAAGACTTGGAACCAACCCAAATGTCCATCAGTGATAGACTGGATTAAGAAAATGTGGCACATATACACCATGGAATACTATGCAGCCATAAAAAATGATGAGTTCATGTCCTTTGTAGGGACATGGATGAAACTGCAAATCATCATTCTCAGTAAACTATGGCAAGAACAAAAAACCAAACACCGCATATTCTCACTCATAGGTGGGAATTGAACAATGAGAACACATGGACACAGGAAGGGGAACATCACACTTCAGGGACTGTTGTGGGGTTGGGGGAGGGGGGAGGGATAGCATTGGGAGATATACCTAATACTAGATGACGAGTTAGTGGGTGCAGTGCACCAGCATGGCACATGTATACATATGTAACTAACCTGCACATTGCACACATGTACCATAAAACCTAAAGTATAATAATAATTTTTAAAAAGAAAAAAAAAGATTTTACCATTAAAAAAAAAAGAAATAAACTTCCATTATATTTGATCCATTATAGAATTTTTATTTTTTAAAATATCTAGTATTGCCTTAACTAATATAGCTTATGATTATATCACTAATATGTGATCATTGATATTCATGATTCATTTTATTTTTCCACTAATTTTAAGTTTTTAATATCCCTAGAACTCAGTACAAATGCATTAACTTCAAATTATAAAATATTTTAATATTCATAAGTAGTCTACATCTTCAGTAAAACTATTTTTTGAAGTTTATTTCTTTGCTTAATCTCAGCAGATTCTAAACTTTCTTTAATATTTAATTAACATAATTAAACTTATTCATGGCTTTAGTAATCAATTAGATCGTTCTTTAAAAAGATTTAATTGGCCAAAAGATTTAATTGTAATTCTTTTTTGAAATCAGGATAATGTAACCTCTTATTAAAATAAAAAATAAATAAAAATCAGTATGATATATCAGTTTTGCCATATTCCTATAAAGCATTTTGAAAGTAACAAAATGCTTCAAGAAAACTACAATAAAATAACATTAAAATATTTAAAAGAAGAATGGTCCCGCCAGCATAGCTCTTATTCAGTAAGAATGAATGTGCAGTCCTTCTGAAGCAGATGAAAACAAAAAAGAACTACCCCAGGCAAGACTGAACTAAAAATTTTTCTCAATTTCCAGTCAAACTGTGTTCACTTTTCTAACATCTACCCATCCACCCACCATTCATTCTTCTTTTGTTCATTGATTCAAAAAATGCATATTGGTATTATTTTATGTGGCAGGCCCCATACCAGGATTCTGTGATATCAAAAAGATGAAATATATATATATAATGCCCTCAAGGGGTTCATAGTCTAATATATTCAAGAACAAGAAACAATCAGAATTTACAACTACTTACTACAATTACAACCATCATAAGTACTATTACAGGACATTGGGACTCTATATTATAAAAGGCACTGGGAGAAAGCCTAATCCAAATTGGAAAGAAGGTTCAAAAATGAGCTAAGATTAGAAGTAATGTTTTGATGGAGGAGGAAAAGTAAAAATAATGAAATTGGTTTGGGGCAGAGGAGAGTGTGAGAACTTCTGAAAGACTGAAAGACTGGTGAAAGAGAGTTTGGTAAATTTACAGAATTATAAATAATGGGGAAAATGATGAGAGATGACAACACAGCCCTAAATAGGAGCGAGTTCATGACATGCTTTCATTTTCCCTATTCCATAATCAGATGACTGTTATTATCACACTTTTTCCTGTGCCTTTCACCTCATATTCAAACAGGACAGAATCACTTTTCATCTTCACTGATTAAAATATAGCTATTTCTTTTTTAACACACTTTTATAAGACAGCTACTATCTGTCAGGCAACATCCCAGACTCTCAGATGTACTGTTCTTCCTAACTTTCTACAAGACCTTATACTATCATTTACTGGACTGCTTGCTTGGTAATACACTTTACCACCCTGTATTTCAATTATTTGGTAATATATCTGTTTTACCTGCCAAACTCCAAGCTCCATAAAACATGGAAATGCCTCAGCTGTTTTTTTTGTCTGCCATAAAACAGTAGCTAGTACATAATATAGGTATAACGAATGTTTATTGAGTGGATGAACTAAAGCAATGAAGAAAAATGGATTAGCTTTAAAAAAAGAGACTATCATTTTAGTTTTCTCATTATGCAATAAAGTTTTTTAAATATATAAAATATCATAATGTGTATTTTATGTTTATATTTTTATGTTTTGCAGGATATTGATACTATTTATTGGTAAGTAATAATATTTTATTACTGCAGTACCCCTTCACAATGTACCCTTATATATACAACTTATAATTCTGATAGTTTCTGAAAACATATTACTATTGTAATGCTACTAAAGATATGACTAGAATTCATTTTTTCATCCATACAAAAATCTTTATTGAGTACTTACTATTGTAGGACACTATGTGAATTGCTTAGCTTTTATATTTCATTGCCATTAAATACAATAATGTAATAGGTAAAATATGTCAAATTAACTTCTCTTTGTACTTAGTCATAGTCATACCCTGAGGCAAAGGAACAATGTCATTCAACCTCCTTTCATAAATAATATACTTTCAAACAATGACTGATTCATTCTTAAACTGCATAATTATATAGTATAAAGATTATAAATTCAGTTGAAGTTCAGGTGTTTTTAATTATGAAATACTGTACTTTTAAATTCTGGAATTTCCAATTAATGTTTTTAATAGATCTCATTTCTCTTCTGAGATTCTCCATCTGTTCAAAGAAAAAAAAAGGTCTGAGCTGGAGTAAGTAAGGAGGTTTCTATATAAAGAAAGACTCGAACTACACCTCACAAGATGAACAAGATTTAAACAAACAGCAAAGATGAGAGAATGAAACAATGAACAAAGACACCATGCAAGAAATGCCTATGATATTTTTAGACAAATAACAAAGGAATAAGGTATACTGGTGGCAGGAAGGAGAACAGAAAGAAATATCATTGGATAAGAAGGGGTAGGAACAGAATGGGAAGATCTTGACATTCTTGAACTCCAAGAAGAGGAAGGGGCCACGATAAATTAGTTGAAATAAGGCTCAACATTGTATCACTGCTCTGTATACTTCAATGTGTTTTTGTAGTGGCTGGTAACAGTCTTTCCTTTTCATATTTAGTGTTTCCTTCAGAAGCTCTTGTAAGGCAGGTCTGGTGGTAACAAACTCCTTCAGCATTTGCTTGTCTGAAAAGGATCTTCTCTCTCCTTTGCCTATGAGGACAGAGTCAAATCTACACATATCAATACTAGCCTTAAATGTAAATAAGCTAAATACCACAATTAAAAGATACAAAGTAGGCTGGGCACGGTGGCTCACACCTGTAATACTAGCACTTTGGGAGGCCAAGGTGGGTGGATCACCCGAGGTTAGGAGTTCAAGATCAGCCTGGCCAACATAGTGAAACCCCATCTCTTCTAAAAATACAAAAAATCAGCCGGGCATGGTGCCGGGCACCTGTAATCCCAGCAACTCAGGAGGTTGAGGCAGGAGAATTGATTGAACCCAGGAGGCAGAGGTTACAGTGAGCCAAGATCACACCATTGCACTCCAGCCTGGGCAACAAGAACAAAACTCCATCTCAAAAATAAAATAAAATAAAATAAAAGACACAAAGTGGCAAGCTGGATAAAGAACCAAGACCCATTGGTATGCTGTTTTCAAGAGACTCATCTCACATGTAATGACACACATAGGCTCAAAATAAAGGGACAGAGAAAAATCTACCACGCTAATGGAAAACAAACCAAAAAAAGCAAGGGTTGCTATTCTTATTTCAGACAAAACAGACTTTAAACTAACAAAGATCAAAAAAGACAAAAGAGGGCATTACATAATCGTAAAGGGTTCAATTAAGAAGATCTAACTATCCTAAATATATATGCAACCAACACAGGAGGAAGCAGATTCTTAAATCGAGTTCTTAGAGACCTTCAAAAAGACTTAGACTTCCAGAGAATAACAGTGGGAAACTTTAATACTCCACTGACAATATTAGAAAGATCACTGAGACAGTAAATAAACAAAGGTATTCAGGACCTGAACTCAGCAATGGATCATATGAACCCGACAGATATTTACAGGACTCTCCCCCAGAATATACATTCTTCTCATTGTCACATGGCACATACTCTAAAATTGATCACATAATTTAAAGTAAAACACACCTTGGCAAATGCAAAAGAACTGAAAATCATAACAAACAGTCTCTCAGACCACAGTGCAATTAAATTAGAAATCAAGACTAAGAAATTCACTCAAAGCCATACAACTACATGCAAACTGAATAACCTGCTGCTGAATGACTTCTGTGTAAATAATGAAATTAAGGCAGAAATCAGTAAGTTCTTTGGAACTAATGAGAACAAAGATACAACACACCAGAATCTCTGGGACACAGCTCAGGCACTGTTAAGAAGGAAATTTATAGCACTAAATGCCCAAGTCAAAAAGTTAGAAACAGCTCAAGTTAACAACCTAACATCAAAACTAAAAGAACTACACAACCAAGAGCAAACAAATCCCAAAGCTAGTAGAATACAAAACATAATCAAAATCAGAGCTGAACTTAAGGAGATTGAGACATGACAAAAAAAATCCAAAAGATTAACAAATCCAGGAGCTGGTTTTTAAAAAAAAATTAATAAAATAGAACAAATAGCTAAGCTAATAAAGAAGAAAAAAGGGAAGATTCAAATAAACACAATCAGAAATAACAACAGGGATATTACCCCTGACCCCATAGAAATGCAAACAACCATCAAAGAATATTATGAACACCTCTATGCACATAAACTAGAAAATCTAGAAGAAATGAATAAATTCCTCGACACATATACCCTCCCAAGACTGAACCAGGAAGAAATTGATTCTCTGAGCAAACCAAACCTCTGAAATTGAGGCAATAATAAACAGCCTACCAACCAGAAAAAGCCCAGGACCAGAAAGATTCACGACTAAATTCTAGCAGATGTACAAAGAAGAACCAGTACCATTCCTACTGAAACTATTCCAAAAAATTGAAAAGGAGGGACTCCTCCCTAACTCATTCTATGAGGCCAACATCATCCTGATACCAAAATCTGGCAAAGATACAACAAAAAAAGAAAAATTCACACCAATATCCTTCAGGAAAATTGATGCAAAAATCCTCAAAAAAAAAACCTGACAAGCTGAATCCGGCAGCAAATGAAAAACCTTATCCACCACAATCAAGCAGGCTCTATCCCTCAGATCCAAGGCTGGTTCAACATACACAAGTCAATAAATGTGATTCATCACATTAACAGAATTAAAGACAAAAATCACATAATTATCGCAATAGATGCAGAAAAAGCTTTTGATAAAATTCAACATCCATTCATGTTAAAAACTCTCAATAAACAGACTTTAAACCAACAAAGATCAAAGAAGGGCATTACATAATGGTAAAGGGATCATACCTCAAAATAATAAGGACATACCTTATAATGTCCTTATTTTGAGGACATACCTCAAAATAATAAGAGCCATATATGACAAACCCACAGCCAACATCATACTGAACGAGCAAAAGCTGGGGGCGTTCCCCTTGAAAACTGGAACAAGACAAGGAAGCCCTCTCTCACCACTCCTATTCAACGTAGTACTGAAAGTCCTGGCCAGGGCAACCAGGCAAGAGAAGGAAATAAAGAGCATTTGAATAGGAAGAGAGGAAGTAAAACCATCCCTGTTTGCAGATGACATGATCCTATATCTAGAAAACCACATAGTCTTAGCCCAAAAGCTTCTTAAGCTGATAAACAACTTCAGCAAAGTCTCAAGATACAAAACCAATGTGCAAAAATAACTAGCATTCCTACAACAGGCAAGTGGAGAGTCAAATCAGGAACATACTCCCATTCACAATAGCCACAAAAAGAATAAAATTCCCAGGAATACAGCTAACTAGGGAGGTAAAAGATTTCTACAAGAACTACAAAACACTGCACAAACAAATCAGAGATGACACAAACAAATAAAAATAAATTCCATGCTAATGGATAGGAAGAATCAATATCGTGAAAATGGTCACACTGCCCAAATCAATTTATATGCAATGCTATTCCTATTAAACTAACATTGAGACTCTTCAAGAACTAGAAAAAAACTATTTTAAAATCAATATGGAACCAAAAAAGAACCAAAATATCCAAGGCAATTCTAAGCAAAAAGAACAAAGCTGGAGGCATCATGCTACCCAATTTCAAACTATACTACGGGGCTACAGTAACCAAAACAGCATAGTACTGGTACAGAAACAGATACATAGACCAATGGAACAGTATAGAGAATTCAGAAATAAGACCACACACCTACAACTACGTGATCTTCGACAAACCTGACAAAAAACAAGCAATGGGGAAAGGATTCCCTATTCAATAAATGGTGCTTGAATAACTGGCTAGCAATATGCAGAAAACTGAAACTGTACCCCTTCCTTGTACCATATACAAAAATTAACTCAAGATGGATTAAAGACTTAAATGTAATACCCAAAACTATAAAAAAAATCCTGGAAGACAACCTAAGTAATACCATTCAGGACATAGGAATGGGCAAAGATTTCATGACAAAGATGCCAAAAGCAACTACAACAAAAGCAAAAATTGACAAATGGGATCTAATTAAACTAAAGACTTCTGCACAGCCAAAGGAACTATCAACAGAGTAAACAGACAATCTACAAATTGGGAGAAAATTTTTGGAAACTATGCATCCGACAAAGGTCTAATAGCCAGCAACTTTAAGGAACTTAAACAAATTTACAAGAAAAACACGACCACATAAAAAAGTGGGCAAAGAACATTAACAGACACTTCAAATGAAGACATACATGCAGCCAACAAGCATATGAAAAAAAAGTGCAACATCACTGATCATTAGAGAAATGCAAACCAAAACCACAATGAGATGCCACCTCACCCAAATGGCTATTAAAAAGTAAAAAAAATAACAGACGCTGGCAAGGTTATGGAGAAAAAGCAATGCTTATACACTGTTGGTGGGAGTGTAAATTAGTTCAACCATTATAGAAGACAGCATGGTGATTCCTCAAAGATCTAAAGACAGAAATACCTGACTTTTTAATGATTGCCATTCTAACTGGTGTGAGATGGTATCTCATTGTGGTTTTCATTTGCATTTCTCTGATGGCCAGTGATGGTGAGCATTTTTTCATGTGTTTTTCAGCTGCATAAATGTCTTCTTTTGAGAAGTGTCTGTTCATGTCCTTCACCCACTTTTTGATGGGGTTGTTTGTTTTTTTCTTGTAAATTTGTTTGAGTTCATTGTAGATTCTGGATATTAGCCCTTTGTCAGATGAGTACGTTGCGAAAATTTTCTCCCATTTTCTAGGTTGCCCGTTCACTCTGATGGTAGTTTCCTTTGCTGTGCAGAAGCTCTTGAGTTTAATTAGATCCCATTTGTCAATTTTGGCTTTTGTTGCCATTGCTTTTGGTGTTTTAGACATGAAGTCCTTGCCCACACCGCATATTCTCACTCATAGGTGGGAATTGAACAATGAGAACACATGGACACAGGAAGGGGAACATCACACTCTGGGGACTGTTGTGGGGTGGGGGGAGGGGGGAGGGATAGCACTGGGAGATATACCTAATGCTAGATGACGAGTTAGTGGGTGCAGCGCACCAGCATGGCACATGTATACATATGTAACTAACCTGCACATTGCGCACATGTACCCTAAAACCTAAAGTATAATAAAAAAAAAAAAGACAGAAATACCATTCAACCCAGCAATCCCATTACTGGGTATATACCCCATGGAACATAAATCATTCTATTATAAAGACGAATGCACACATATGTTCATTACAGCACTATTCACAATAGCAAAGACATGGAATCAACCTAAATGCCTATCAGTGATAGACTGAATAAAGAATATGTGGTACATATACACAATGGAATACTATGCCACCATAAAAAAGAATGAGATCATGCCCTTTCCAGGAACATGGATAAATCTGGAGGCCATTATCTTTAGCAAGCTAATGCAGGAACAGAAAACCAAATACCACATATTCTCACTTATAAGTGGGAGCTAAGTGATGAGAACACACAGACAAACAGAGAACAGCACGCACTGGGGTCTACTGAAGGGTTGCGGGTGGGAGAAGGGAGAGTATTGGGAAAAACAACTAATGGGTACTAGGCTAATAGCTGCATTATGAAATAATCTATACAACAAACCCTCGTGGCACAAGTTTATCTATGTAACAAACCTGCACATGTAACCCTGAACTTAAAATAGAAGTCAAAAAAATAAGGCTCTCATCGATTTTTGACCGTGAAGTCATGAAATACAAACTCCATTTCAGAAAGTCTCATCTGGCAGTATAATATAGGTGTGAGTCAGAATGAAGAGAGACTGATTGCAAAGAAAGGAACAAAAACATTGGTTTGACACCTTCTGTGTGTCCAACACGCTGCTAAATACTTTTTACACAAAGTATACTTCAATAGGAAACAGTGAGAGACTAAGACAAAATGGGAAGGTTAGCTATAATTATGGGGTAACCTTTCAGTGATACAGAGAAAAATACATATAAATGATTCAACAAATAAAATAGAAATGACAGGCTACCATTCGTTTTGTGTGTAATCTGTGGTGGGCACTGTTAGGTACTCCATATTTATCACCTCTATCTTCACAACAATCCTGCAAGGTACTATTATTCTTATTGTTACCATTTTTCATATTAAAAAAATCTAAACATCAGGGAAATATTTACCAGGGAAATAATATCTGCAAGACACTATTACTATTACTATTGTTACCATTTTTCAGATGAGAAATCTAAAGATCAGGGAAATATTTACCTACGGGGTAGAATTGGAATTCAAACACAAGTCTTTTGAACTCAAATTCCTGTTCTCTACCCTATAATGTCACACACAATACAAAAATATGTTATTGAAGAAATTAGTGTACTTCTTTAATGCAAGGACTCTTTAATGTAAGTTAGTGAGGATGATAATTACTATGACAGTAAAAACACTTTAATGTTTTGGAAAGGGGAACCAGGCTAGGTAAAAGTAGGATTAGAGATTCAAGGGCAAAAGGAAATCTTTCAAAGCTGGAATGGATTTATTTCAGTAACAAAGAATAGATTACAGGAAAAGATACAACATGTCAATGTTTGTCTGATTTATTCTGAGGGCAGGCTATTTTCACTTTAATGATCCCGCTTCTCACTAGTTCATTTTCTTTGTTCATTTTAAAGTCTTCATTTCCTGTCAGATTTATTCCCTTGACTATGCATTCTTTCTCCAAATTAAGACTTTGCTTCTCATTATTAATGATTTGATAGCACAGACTGGCAGCTATCAACTAAATGGAACTGTGAGGAAACTGTAAACAAACACAACTTTTCAGTTTTAAAAAGCATAGATGGCAGACACAAGAATTCTGGCAAAGCGACGTGAAAATAACACCAGTTTTTAAAATCTAAGCCTGAGATTGAAGCAGGCCACACTGTATCTTTTACCTACGACTACTGATTTTGATTCTATCACAGAGAATCCCAATTCTTCAGCTGTTAGAGGCTGAATGAATTCCAATATTCTTTAGTTGTGTCCCAAATGGTCTCCTGATAAAATATGTTGAAGCATGAGCAATTTCAGCAATTTTTCTGGGTTACTAGTCTACTATTCCATTAGAATTAATTTGCTCTTCAAGGTGAAAAGCATTTCCTTGGACACAGAGTTAAGTGATTATTGCAACTGACATGTCTCTTTAAGCTCAGGCTCTCGCCTGATTTCCTTTGGCATTAGGCAGCAAAATGGATTTTTTTAAATACTGGCAAGCTGTCCAAGGTCTTCACTCAAAAAGAGAGCCAAGAACTCCCAAATGTAAACCTTGAAATAGAATTACAAATTAGGTACACTATGACAAATGAACAAGGTAAATGTGAAAAGTGACTAAAAGTTAACTTCATCATTATCCAGAATGTGAGGTTAAAAGAAAGGTGAATTATTACTACATTTTCAGGAAAACATTACAATTAGTTCATAAGTATAAAGTACAGATTCTCAGGAAAATTCTAACAGCTGAGTTCTTCTATTAGAAAGTTTAATTCAAGTTAGAGATTATAAAGAGATTAGAAAGAACAAAAGTATCAAAACAAAAACTGGCCAATAATATATCTGAAGAGTATATAAAAATGATAACTTCACAAACAACATAAAGTTCAAAACATAAAAATTAAAATATTTTAGAAAGGAAGTTTACTGCCCTTAATAGAATGCTCATAATATAGATGCATATTTTAACATCAAACACATTTTAAGAACATGCACAATGAAATACTATGCATCAGTGAAGTCCATCAAAACATGCAAGAATCATTAACAATTAGAAAAAAACAGGATGTCATCAACCACCAAATATACATTCTTATCACCTGCACAGGGAACATACTCAAAGATTGATGACATGCTCAGCCATAAAGCGAGTCTCAATAAATTCAAAAATATCAAAATCATACCAACCATATTTTTGGACCACAGTAGAATAAAAATAGAAATCAATGCCATGAACATATCTCAAAACCATCCCTCAAATCTTTTCAATTTCATGAAAACTAAACAACTTGCTACTGAATGACTTTTGGGTACACAATGAAATTAAGGCAGATATCAAAAAATTCTTTGAAATAAACTAAAACAGACGTAACATACCAAAATCTCTGAGATGCAGCAGAAGCAATGTTAAGAGGAAAGTCTATAGTGCTAAATGCCTACCTCAAAATATGTTTAAAGATCTCAAATTAATAATCTAACATCACACCCAGAGGAACTAGAAAAACAAGAACAAAGCAGAAGAAAATAAACAAATAAAATAAAATAAAATCAGTGCAGAACTGAATGAAATTGAGACCCAAAAATTCATACAAAAAAAAATCAATAAAACCAAAAGTTGGCATGAAAGGATAAATAAGATCAATAGGCTGGCAGCTAGATTAACAAAGAAAGAAGAGACAAGATCCAAATAAGCACAATCAGAAATGGCAAAGGTGACATTAAAATCAATCCCACCGAAATACAAAAAAAAAAACCCTCAGAGACTATGATGAACACCATATATATACAAACTAGAAAATCTAGAGGAAGTAGATAAATTCCTAGAAATACACAATCTCCCAAGGTTAAATCAGGAAGACATTGAAACCCTGAACAGACCAATAATGAGTTCTGAAATGGAATCTACTCCTCCCTAACTCATGAAGCCGCCATCATCCTAATATCAAAACCTGGCAAAGACACACACACACACAAAAGAAAACTACAGGCCAATATACCTGATGAACAGAGAAGCAAATATCCTCGACAAACAAACTAAAAGCAGTGGTGCATCAAAAACTTACCATGATGAAGGAGGCTTTCTCCCTGGGATACAGGGTTGATTAAACATATACAAACCAATAAATGGGATTTACCACATAAGCAGATTTAAAAGCAAAATCAATATGATCATCTCAATAGATGCAATAAAGATACCTTCAATAAAATCCAACATCACTTCATGATAAAAACCTTCAACAAATTAGGCATCAAAGAAACATAACTCAAAATAATAAAAGCCATCTATGACAAACTCACAGCCAACATTATAATAAATGGGCAAAAACTAGAAGCATTTTCCTTAAGGACTAGAACAAGACAAGTATGGCTACTCTCGCCACTCATATATAACATAGTACTGAAAGTCCTAGCCGGAGCCGTCACGCAAGAGGAACAAATAAAAGGCATCCAAATGGAAAGGAAAATTCAAACTATCTGTCTTCAGTAATGATTCAATTCTATGCCTAGAAAACCCTAAACTCCAACAAAAGCTGTTGAAACTGATAAATGACTTCAGCAAAGTTTCAGAACATAAAATCTATATACAAAGATTATCAGAATTTCTATACATCAATAACATTCAATCTGAGAACCACAGTAAGAATGCAATCCCATTTACAACAAACACAAAAAACAAAATATCAAGGAATACAGCTAACCAGGGAGGTGAAAGATCTCTACAATGAGAACTACAAAACCCACTGTTCAAAGAAATCAGAGATGATACAAAGAAATGGAAAAACATGGCATGTTCATGGGCTGGAAGAATCTCAATAACAATAAAATGTCCATACTACCCAAAGCAATCTACAGATTGAATGCTACTCTTATTAAAGTACCAACATCATTTTTCACACAATTAGAAAAAAACTATTCTAAAATTCACATGGAATCAAAAACAAGCCCGAATAGCCAAAGCAATCCTAAAAGAATGAAGCCAGAGGCATCTCATTTCCCAACTTCCAACTATACTATACAGCTACAATAACAAATACTTCATGGTACTGGTACAAAAACAGACACATAGAACAAAGGAACAGAATAGAAAACTCAGAAATAAAGCCACACAACTACAACCATCTAATCTTCCACAAAAATAAACAATGGGGAAAGGACAAGCTATTCAATAAATAGTGCTGGGATACCTGGCTAGCTATATGCAGAATGAAACTGGACCCTTACCTTTCATCATACACAACAATTAAGAAAAGATAGATTAAAGATTTAGATGTAAAACCTCAAACTCTAAGACTCTTAGAATGAAACCTAGAAAACACCATTCTGGACATAGGTCTGGGCAAAGATTTCATGATAAAGACTTCAAGAGCAATTGCAACAAAAACAAAAATTGACTTAAAACCTTCTGCACAGAAAAAGAGACTATAAACACAGTAAACAGACAACTTACAGAATGGTAGAAAATATTCACAATCTATGCATCTGACAAAGGTCTAATATCCAGAATCTATAAGGAACTTAAAAAAATCAACAAGCAAAAAACAACCCCATTAAAAAATGGGTAAAGGACATGAAAAGAAGATATACATGCAGTTAATAAGTATATGAAAAAAATCCTCAACATTACTAATCATGAGAGAAGTGCAAATCAAAACCATTGAATGCAAACTCACACCTGTCACAATGACTATTATTAAAAAGTTAAAAAAAAAAAAACAGATGTTGGTGAGGTTGTGTAGAAAAGGGATCGCTTAAACACTATTCGTGGGAATGTCAGTTAATTCAGCTACTATAGAAATAGTTTGGAGACTTCTCAATGAACTTAAAACAGAACTACCATTTGACCCAGCAATCCCATTACTGGGTGTATACCCACTGGAACACAAATCATTCTACCATTAAGACACATCCACATGTATGCTCATTGCAGCACGTTTCACAACAGCAAAGACATGGAATCCATCTAGATATCCATCAACGGTGGACTAGATAAAGAAAATGTGGTACATATACACCATGGGATACTATGCAGCCATAAAAAAGAATAAAATTGTGTCCTTTGCAGCAACATGGATGCAGGTGGAGGCCATTATCCTAAGCAAATTAACACAGGAAGCGATAATCAAATACCCCATGTTCTTACTCGTAAGTGGGAGTTAAACACTGAATACCAATGGAAATACACATGGACACAAAGAGGGGAACAACAGACATTGGGGCTTACTTGAGGGTGTAGCATGGGAGGAGAGTAGGGATCAAAAAGCTACATATTGGGTACCATGCTCATTACCTGGGAGAATAAATCATTTGTACACCAAATCCCAGTGACACACAGTTTACCCATGTAACAAACCTGCATATGTACCTCACTGAACCTACAATAAAAGCTGGAAGAAAAAAAACAAAACAAAATAGCCCCATCTCAATAATACAGAAAGAATAACAAGGATTAATTCAAAAATGTTTATCACATAAATATTTAGGAATTCAAAAATTAATAATGTAATCAGACATATTTCCTATATTCATATACTATATACTTCCTTCGTATATGTTATCAGGAATTAAACATGGTATTTGTAATACAGGATATCCTTGTCATCAGTGAGAGAGATGTACTATTACCTAAAAAAAATACAATTTGACTTAAGATGCTAGCGATATATTGTGAAGTCAAT
This sequence comes from Pongo abelii, assembly GCF_028885655.2. NCBI lineage: Eukaryota > Metazoa > Chordata > Mammalia > Primates > Hominidae > Pongo > Pongo abelii. The sequence continues at coordinate 98,329,178 of NC_071995.2, forward strand.
AATATAGTTTATCGGGGTATTTTATTTCATCCTCATAGAAAGTGGCGAGGTATTCTTTATTTGAAAAATCAACCAACAGAGGAAGTTCTTCTCAGATCATAAATATTCCATGTTAGAATTTTTCTCATATGTCTACACCAAAATACAGGTATCAAACAGATGTTTTTATGCCCATGACCTGTTCTATCAATTCAATAAATGTTTGCTAAGCATGTGAGTGAGGAACTATGCTAAGGACAAATACATGCACACACACAGATTAATATTTTCCCTGTCTTCAAGGAGCTTATAGGCAAAGTCAAAAAAGATGATTCATGCATAATTAATACAAATCAGCATAATGATGCAAATAGTTAGATCTAAATAGAAGGATCAAAAATAGTTTTCTATAAGTAGAGATGGCAGGGAAAATATATATGGACAAAACAACGTGGACAATAAGAAAGACAGACATGTTTGAGAGTAATCCATTTTATTTATTTATTTAGAGACAGAGTTTCACTCTTGTCATCCAGGCTGGAGTGCAGTGGAGCAATCTTGGCTCACTGCAACCTCCACCTCCCGGGTTCAAGCGATTCTCCTGCCTCAGCCTCCCGAGTAGCTGGGATGACAGGTGCACACCACCAGGCCCGGCTAGTTTTTGTATTTTTAGTAAAGACAGAGTTTCACCATGTTGGCCAGGCTGGTCTCTAACTCCTGACCTCAGGTGATCCTCCAGTCTCAGCCTTCCAAAGTGCTGAGATTACAGGCATGCGCCACCGTGCCTGGCCAAGAATAATCCATTTTACTAAAATATATTTATCTAAGACATTACTAGCAGATAAAGCTGGAAAAATATGATGAAGCTAGAAATGAAGGGTCTTGAATGCCTGAGTTAAAAGTTTCTATTTAACATTTGCAGTGAGGACCAGGGCTAGTTTTGAGTAGGAAAATAACATGACCAGAATGGCACTTAAGGCATACTGACTTGGCAGCATTGCTCAGAATAAATACGAGCAGATGAAGAGGAGAGAATAAAAGTGGGTAGACAGGGTAGGAGGCTCTTGAAGTAACTCAGGTGAGGGGAAATGATGGTCTGAACCCACAAACTGGCAGGAATGATGAAATGGTGAGAGGTCAATCTGGAAGACAGTAATGAAAGACAGAATGATCTACTTGTAAGACATTGGACCTACATTCAGATCCCAGATTTACCTTCTGGGCAACTTACTTTACTCCTGATTCCCATGTTGAGGATAATAAAACCTACTTCATGGGATTGTTGTCAGGAATAAAGGAGACAATGATTTTTAACATGTTTACACAATGCCTACCTAGCATGTAGTGAAAATTTAGTACTTAATAAATGCTAGCTTCTAGTGTTACAATTATTTTCAGATATCATAGTTTGGTCACTGTTTACTGATATTTTTAGTAGCTACATCTCACTGCTGGTTCACGTAGCAGTTCTAGTCATTTATATACCCTAAAACTTTTGTGTGAACTACTCCCTGACATTAAATCTCCCCCATCTTGTATTTATACCAGTGATTTTTAAGGAATCTAAATATAAGATTTTATACTAACTCCCACTGAACTCTATGTTTTTACCTGGAGCCAAGATTTCAGCCTATTGAGATAATTTCTCATATAAGTTCAATTATTTGTCATATTTGCTATTCCTCCCTAACTTCTGCAAAGTTGATTAGAATAGATATGGTTTTTTCCAAGTAACATATTGACTCAGACCAATCCAAGAACAAAATATTTCACTTTTCACTAGAGAAATCCCCTCTACATTGACATTTTGTGACTATTTAGAATGTCTGGACAAAATTGGACAAAGTCTGTGAAACATAAAAATCAAGATCTCTTCAGCAACACAAAAGAGAACAAAATAGCTCTTTTCTATGGCTGACAGAAAGCCAGAGTAAAATTTTTTTAACCGATGAAGAAACTAAGGCTTGGAAATATCAAGTAACTTCCAAAGGTCACCCTGCTAGTAAGCTGCAGAACAGAGTTGTAAACCCAAATCTGTAGGACTCACAATCTCATGCTCTTAACTGCTAGACTAAGTTATCTCCCTAAGAAAGATGGTTGAGAGTCCCATCATGATTGCTGGGAAAAGCCTCCACTTTGGTCTCTGTAATTCATCTCCAAATAATTAGATGCATTTTGCAATGATAATGGTTCATTTGCAAGAACATATACACTTTTATATGCAGTCTTTGCCTTTTTATGCATTTATTCTGTCAATGAACTTTCACTGAGAGACCACTACATTCAAGGCACTGTGTGAGGCAGGATGTGACTACAGAGATCAATCTAATAATGAACCTACTGTCAAGGAGTATATAAGAAGTAACGTAAAACATATACACCTACAAGGCAAGGCAGAAAGAGATGTATCATGAATGGTAAAAAGCAAGTGTGCTAGAAGTTCAGAAAAATGACTCTTTTATTCTACTAGCCATTTTCTCAAGGACTTCCTAGATTCCCTAAGGTTACAAAAAGTTCTTCCTGAGGTGAGGGTAGGAACAAAAATCTTACCCTTCTGATTCTGGATTTTTCCATTAATGTACATACAGTACATATGTGTGGTTAATGGTATTTTTTTCAATGTATAAATGCAGGTCAACAGGATCCTAGTTCTACATTCCCTAATTCTTGCAAAATCTGTTAGATTTCAAATCTTAGTTGAATCACCTTGAGTCACCACAAAAAGGTCTGTTCAACTACGTAAGACATAAATTGTTCAGGTTAGAATGTTCTTTTGAACACTGTATACCACTGCTTAAGATTTAGCACCACTATAAAAAATTATATATGCTAAAGAATCAGTTATGTTCCTATAATAAGCCTCTATTTACATTTCAAAAAATTAGACTCCCAAGATTCTCTAAATCTGACAGAAATTGGGTAAGATAGCCACGAAGGTCTCTCCAAATTCTGAAATTGATGCATTCCTGATAATAAGCTCTAGAAACTGGGTTAGAATGTGTTTGAAGGTAAACTTTATTTCAGAAACACCATTTGGTTTTTAGGCAATCTAATCTGACTCTACTGATCTTTAAAACTTGATGAATTTTAGAACTAAATTAAGTATATTTTCCAAAAGTAGGGACCTCACTCCCAGAGAGTATTCTCAAGAATAGCTTGGCATTAAAAAAACTGAAAATCCTTCAAGGTAAATCTTGAAATCTTAAAATACTAAAATAAAATACCTCACACTTCAGAAGGCTGACATGTAATTAAATATTTTGCATTGCAAAAGAAAGTAAAATAACAGAAAAGAGGCATAGTTGCTGAACGAAATTGCACAAAACCTGCCAATGCAACCCCTTTGAAACCAAAAGCTTTAGATGCTGCTTGTGTCTGTGTTCTCCTTCAAGAGAAAAAAATATATAACACGTTTCATCCCTTAAGCTCCTTATTAACTTCTTAAAGACATATGCTGATGAGGTAATGTTCTATTACAAATGTTAAAAAAAAAAAAAGTTTTCCTAGTACCTGGATTCTGAAATCTGCTCTAATGATCCTTATCATCAAATTTCTCTATGGCATGCTGTGTTCACATTTAAGAATTGTATAGATTGTTTATACACATGGAGGAAAAAACATGAATATAAGGCTTGGGAAAACATAAAGAGAATAGAAAATTTTTTCAGATGATTTTACATTCTTTCAAAAACCTAAATTTCATGAGTTGGTAAAGAATGTTAGGATATTTATATTTCTTCAAAATTTACATTCTAGATTATATAATGTCCTAATTCAATTTAGAAAATGGTTTCAGATGCATATTATAAGAGTATATAAAACAGACTGACTTTTGAATTAAAATGTATGCAAGACAAAATGCAATTTTAACTTGAGCTAGCCTTTATATTACATGCAAAACCTCCAATTGAATACATTCAATCATAATAAGAATTTAATTTTTCACTTATATTAGTTAAAGTGTTCAAACTACCATATTACAGCTAATATTTTAATAGAAACAAAAATCTCCGATTCAAAAATAAAAGTTCTTACATAAGATGGCTGGTTTTGTATTTGAAATTACTGAATCAGAGTGCCCTCTATTGGAAGAAAGAGACAACGAAAGCTAAACTGAACTAAGAATATAAGTAAAATACTTCCAAAACTCAAGCCACATCATTAATATGTAAAATACATTAATTAATAATATGGATGCTACAAAACATATTTCCTTACATTTTTATTTCTCCGAAATAACTTTTGGAATTACTTGTCATATTACAATCAGCAAGTTGGATGTTTCATATCCTATGAAATTAAATTTTAACTGAACCCAAATGGTCATCATTTAACCAGTAATATAAATAACAGACATACAGAAATGTTTTCCACATTTAATATTCCAATATAACATAGAAATGTTATAATTGAGGACTGTGGTTTCACTGCAGTTTGGATTTTCCTTGATGATAAACTAAAAGCCTCCTTGCTATGAACCTCACATCGGTGTTCCCCTCCAAGTTCATATGTTGAAATCCTAACCCCCAATGTGATGGTATTAGGGAGGGGGTGTAGGGAGGTCATCAGATGATAACCCCTTATGATGTGCTAGTGTTCATATAAAAAAACATTGGGAGGGCTGGGCGCAGTGACTCAAGCCTGTAATCCCAGCACTTTGGGAAGCCGAGGCAGGCGGATCACAAGGTCAGGAGATCAAGACCATCCTGGCCAACATGGTGAAACCTCGTGTCTACTAAAATACAAAAAATTAGCCAGGTGTGGTGGCACGTGCCTGTAGTCCCAGCTACTCAGGAGGCTGAGGCAGGGGAATCGCTTGAACCTGGGAGGCGGAGGTTGCAATGAGCCGAGATTGTGCCACTGCACTCCAGCCTGGTGACAGAGCACGACTCCGTCTCAAAAAAAAAAAAAAAAAAAAACAAAAAAAACACACATCAGGAGAACCTGCTTTTTTCCCCTCTGTTCTTTGCCACATGAAGATACAACCAGAAGACAGCCCTCTGCAAACCAGGAAGCAGGCCCTCACCAGCTACCAGCTCTGCTGGGTACCTTGATCTTGGGCTTCTCAGACTCCAGAACTGTGAGAAATAAATGCTTTTTTCTTTTTCAAGCCACCCAATCTACACTAATTTGTTATAGCATAGATAATCCCTAATTCAAGAGACTTTTAGAAGCTCTTACACTTGGGAATTGGAGCAGTAGGCTGGACATTAAGATCTACGAGATTTGTTCTATCTCAAAAAATTCTAGTTTTGCGGTGTTTTCAAGACCTCAGTTCTGACTCATCATCTCAGACCTGAATTACCTCAGTAACATATTGGCTGATTTTTGGCTCCCTAGACCAGTAGTATGGATGTTAGACCTGAGAAGCTTTTCCAAGAACAATGCTCAGAGCTACCCAAAATTATTTTGATTTAGTTGGTCTGGACTGGTATCTGAGGGCATCAGTATTTATTTTTTAGATCCTCTCTAGGTAAATCTAATGTACAACTATGGCTGAGAACCATTGTTTGAGCCTCTCCCCAGATCAAGCAACATACAACTACCACTTTTATTTTCCAAAAAATGTTACTTTCAGGAGAACTCTCCTACACAAGAATTTATTCTCAGGATCAATTTTAAACTTCTGACTAGCCTCCCAATCTACTTAGCTGCCTTTGTTCTCTGACAATAGAGTTGAGTGGAAAGTGGTTATGGCTCCATCTCCAGAATGTCTGTGTTCTTGGCTCTGTAATTACCGCATGAAACTGGGAAAGTCATAAAAGCTCCCTGTACGGAGAAATAATACTATCCTTTTCAAAGGGTTATTGTGAGGATTAAATCAGTTAATACAAGTAAAGTGTTCCATAAATTGAGGTATTATCATTACTTATCCAACTTTAGTTCTTACTACTTTCCAAAACAAACTCTCATCGTAAATCATTCTCAAATTATGCACTAATTCTCATCTCTGTGCTCTTGCACTTACTGTTTCTTCAGGCTGGAATCCTTTCTCAATCATTTGTCCCAACAAAAGTGAAAAGCACAGCTCCCCTTTCACCAGGACACAGCTTAGTCTCTCCCTACCTCCACAAAGACTTCAATGAGTGTCTGTAAATATTCACTGGTCCCTCCCTTTTAAAAATTCCTTTGGCCACAAGGTAGCATACTATAAGAAATGTGGCTGAGAATTAAAAACACTGGCTCAGAGTTTGAATCCTCACTCTGCCACTTGGCAGCTAAGTCATTTTCTAAATCCATATTGTTAGGATTACTTAATAAGCGACTTAAATCATGTAAAGCATTAGAGTAGCAAATAGCAAAAACTGATAAGTGTCAGTTCTTATTTATTCAGTGTTTTATATGTTAGTCTTCAGTTACAGTCTACACACTGTGACTGAAGTCTCCTTAGGAAAGGTGTTTTGAATCACTTGAAATCAAGAACCATATCTATTATAAATCCCACAACTCAAAACATGGTAAGAACCATCTGTATTAGGTGACCTATATTAGGTGACCTGCACTTGACTAAGCTTTTTGCATCATGTAAGAGTATAATTGAAGCAATATTCTGGAAAAAAAATTTTGATGAATAGAAACAAATATTCAACAAAACACAGAATGAATTCAAATAAAACACAGGCTACAGAAAAGAGTCAAAGTAATTTGATTACTTTTTAAACATTCGCTAACAGGTTTCTATCAGATTCATTTTCTGAAAGGTCAGTTCTAATGATGTCTTTTATCTGCCCAAAATCCTTTAGATTTTTCTCATTTCTTAAAAAAAAATACCAAAATTCTTAGCCTGACATTCATAATTATCCACGACCTGACCTCAAACTAGACTTCTAAACTCTCATCTTTCCCCTTTGTAAACTCTGTTCTTCCAAATAAACAGAATTATTTGCTCTTACTCATATATACCATCTGCTTTTCTCCCTCCACATAATCTTTAATATTTTATAGGGAAATATTTTCAAAGAACACTATTGTAAAGGTTTGTCACAGGAACGAAGAGTGGTGTTAGAAAAGCATGAGCTCAGATTTCAAAACCTTAACGCTCAATTTATGAGCATTAATTTCTTTCTTGCCACTATCACAATACAGTCTTTGGCTTACAAAAAAATTGAACATCTTTTCCCCAAACTATTGTCACTCTCTCAAAGTCAAAAGCCTTTGCCGTCACTTCCTGAAAGACAGAAACTTGAATCATGGTCTCCAAGCAGCACATACAGACCCCAGGGCATACAAGATATTCATTGAGTAAACGAAAAGTAATTAGAGCTTCTGTTTTACACTTATTCTCCACCTTCCTCAATTTGAATTTATTTTGTTGTGTATGTCTCATAATTTACATCAAATATTACTAGAAATGTAGTCCATATATATATATAATTTACAAATAATCAGGGATATTTGCTCAAAATTTGTTTACTAATGGTATGTACAACAAAAAAGTTTGGAAACCCTGGTCTAAAAAATTAGGGCTTTCAGAATATCTGTGGTTTTACAAGTAGAAGGTCAGAAGCTGCCAGTTTACATAAATCTTTGAAGATGGATCTAAAAATGTAAACACTATGTGTTGTTCATATAGAACAAATATTTTTTAAGTTCTAACTAACTTTCAAGGAAATATTAAAATGTAACTGATAGGTAATCTGGAGAGAGCATATACCTGTTTCAGATTTTTTAACAGAGGATTTTGTCCCAACATTAAAGTTACTATTATAAATTATTTCATTAATATAAAAATTTCATTTGGTAAAACTTACAGGTATTTACTTCAGTACATATACAACTGTTCATAGTTATTCATAAAGAATTTTTATTGGGGCCAATAATAGGATGTTTTTACAAAAGACAGTGAAGCACAAAAACAAAATGAAACAAAAAAAGCAGGCCAAGGAGGTAGGACTAGCCATGGAACTAGATTAGCAAGTGCTATCCCAGGAAACAGTGTCACAGCTTACTTTAAGTAACTAAATTAAGTAAATGTTCTCATAATGGACAGTCACTATACTTAGCAAGGTTTTTTTTTAGTTTTCACAAATAATATGACATACTTAACACAGTTCACTCTATTACTGGCTTTTGCATAAAGTATGATATATCTGCAACAAATTAAGTTCTAAAAGCGACTAAAGATTTCTTATCAGAATAATGTATTTCCTTTAATACCAGTACATACTATAAGTCCTTCCTCTACAGGACAAAAAGTAGGTTTAAAGATCTTAATATTAAACTGATTTATTCTCTATAGTTTTTCTTGCTTTTGCGTTCATATAAAAATCCAAATGAGCGAGAATCACCCATGGCCTGACCTCAATCTATCCTTCTAATCTTATCTCCCCTCTTTCTTCTTTGTAAACTCTTATTCCTAATAAATAGAAATACTTGCTCTTACTCAACTATATCATCTGCTTTTCTGCCTCATATAACCTTTAATATTTTATATGACAATATTTTCAAAGAACACTATCATAAAGTGGTTGTCACAGGAACTAACTCATGCTTAAGATTCTCAGCTTATCGAAGAGAAACCTCTTGGGATTTGCATAATATTATAAAAATACGCAGACTGAACTTTCCACATTTCTCTCCTACTATGACTTCAGGAGGAAGTGAGGAAACTATACGTGTGGCTCTGCTCTGTTAGTCTGAGTTCATAGAGAAAACGGGGAAGACAGTAGAAAGGAAGGTTTTTGTCTTTTTTTGGGAACCAACATCATTATGCCCAGTAAAACTAAAGGAATACAACAACAACAACAACAACAACAACAAATACTAAAAATCCACTTGTTTAAGAAAGAGTCTAACAGTAGAGAGACCATGAAGTGGTCTGTCAAAGCACTCCTTCCCCTACACATGCACTGAGAGCAAAACCCCATAGAACGTCAGGAAAAGAGCAATCAGAAAACCGACATCTTCGAGTGGCGGAATCTGATAATGCACCACATCCCATGCCTCTTAAGTGTACATACTGAACTGGCAAAGACAGACACATTATCTTCATTCCCCCCCACCTTACTTACTACACTCTGGCTTCCATTTTTCCCAAGTTCTTCCTCTGAAATCTTGCTCAAATTATCTAAGTAGTGGTCTGATATTGTGTGGCACAAGTCTTCAAACGAATAATCCTTTTCTTGACAGAGTTTTATTTCATCCAAGAGTTTTGATAATTCTCCAGTGACGGTTTCACCTATGAGAATAATTTTTTCAGAAGTTTCAAGAAAGGCTATTGTTAAAACTTAATGTTAAGCAATAAAAATATGACTGCTATGGTGATAGAACTCAAAATATAAATAGATTAAGCAGTCAGACACTATTCTGCTGAAAACAAGGTACTCAACCATAATTAGTACAACAATATTAATGGGCAAAAGAGATTATAATTTTGCCTATTTTTATTTTTTTCAAAATAGAAATAATTATTGTAAGGTTTTATATATACATAGTACATAAAAGCATCTGGAATTACAATTCCCAAAGCTTCACTTATTATAGGATTTAATTTCTATAACCTTTCATTGGTATTTTACTTCACTGACAGAATTCATTAGCAAATTTGAAATGGTGCTGAGAAACTTCTTCCTAGGTTCAATAAACAGAAATAGCACAAGTTATTTAAACAAATAATAATATAGGTAATCAGTACCTTAAGAATTATGATATATGATATAAAGTAAAAACACAAAAGAAACAGATAAATAATATGTATCATCTGTCAAACACGAAGATTTTGTAGATTACATGAAAATATGCACATTTCTAAACAGTCTCAGAAAGATACCTTATACCTGTAATTTATTCTGAAAAAAAGGTCCAGCAGTTACAATCCAGATTTTAATATTTTTATTCTGACATAAAAACATATTTAACACCAGCTGACTATAGATGCATGGATTTATTTCTGGACTTTATTCTGTTTTATTGGTATATATGTTTGTTTTCATGCCTGTACCATACTCTTCACAAGGGTTCCAAGAACACAAAATGTGGAAAAGATAGTCTCTTCAATAAATAGTGTTGGGAAAGTGGATAGCCACATGCAAAAGCATGAAATATGACCCTTATCTCATCCCCTATGTAAAAATCAACACAAATGGTATAAAGACTGGAACATTAAGACCTGAAAATATGAAACTCCTAGAAGAAAACATAAGGAAAAAACTTGATATTGGTTTGGACAATGATTTCTTGGATATGAACAAAAGCAAAAATGAACACGCAGAATTGGATCAAACTAAAAAGCTTCTGCACTGCAAATGAAACAATCAACACACTAAAAAGATAACTTAAGGAATGGGAGAAAATATTTGCAAACCATAGATCTGGTAAGGGGTTAATATGCAAAATACATAAGGAATTCACATAACTCAATAGCAAAAACACAAATAACCTAATTTTAAAATGGGCTAAGGACTCGAATAGACATTTCTTCAAAAAAGGCACATAAATGACCAAAGGTATATGAAAAGGTGCTCAATATCACTAATAATCAGGCAAATGTAAATCAAAGCCACAATGGGGAATCATCTCTCATCTATTAGAATGGCTATTCCCAAAAAGACAAAAGATAGGAGATGTTTCTGAGGATGTGGAGAAAGGGAACCCTGTATGCTGTCCGTGGGAATGTAAAATGGTAAAGGCTCTATGGAAAACAGCATGGAGATTCCTCAAAAAATTAAAAATAGAATTACCATATGATTCAGTAATCCCACTTTGGGGTGCTTATTCAAAGGAAATGAAACCAGTATCTTGGAGAGATATCTGCACCCTTCTGTTCATTGCAGCATTCTTCAGAACAGCCAAGACATGAAAACAACTGAAGTATCCACTGTCAGATGAATGGATAAAGAAAATGCAATGTGTGTATACATTTATATACACACTACACAAACAATGGACTATTATTTAGCCTTTAAAAAGAAGGAGATCCTGCCATTTGTAACAACATGGATGAACCTAGAGGACATTATGCTAAGTGAGATGAACCAGGTACGGAAAGACAAATACTGCATGATCTCACATGTGGAATCTGAAAAAGTCAAAGTCATAAAACAGAGAGTAGAATGGTGAATGCCAGGGGCTGGGGAGTGGAGGAGATGGGAAAGTGTTGATCAAAGGGTACAAAGGTTCAGTTATGGGGGGGATTAATAAATTCTGGAGATTTAAAATACAGCATGGTGACTACAGTTAATAATGTTCTATTGTATACCTGAAACTTGCTAAGAGAGTTGATCTTAAGTGTCCTCTCCAAAAAAAAAAAAAAAAAAAAATACTATGTGAGATGATGGCTATGTTAATTAGCTTGATTTTGGCAATTATTCCACAAAGTATATATCAAGTTGCACACTGTAAATATATACAATTTTTATTTGCCAAGTATACTTCAATAAAGCTGGGGAAAAATACATTTAAGAAAAAAACACGTTTAACAAATATATACTCCAGATAAACTTCATTACAGCAGGGATAGTTTTCTGCTTTGCTCACTACTGTATCTCAGGGCTGAGAAGCCCTAATCAGTAGCAGGAGCTCTTATAAATGGATGAAATATAGAGTATAGGATATAACCTATTAGACTTGAAATTTTCACAACTGTACATACAAGTCTAGTATAGTTTCCAGGGCTTTATAATTACGTACTCACTTTTGGTCTTTTGGGAAGGAGACTCAACAGGAGATGAAATGTGTGTTTCTTGTGTTGCATCTTCCTGTACAGGCTCTTCGAGGACTGTAGATCTTCCCACGCCTTCTAAATACTCTGTGTGTATACATTTTTGAGATTACATACTTTAATTCATTTATTTTAAAATCAATAAATTTTATGTTTTACTTCTGGTGATCAGTTTTTCATTTATTTTCTCATATCCTAAATATATCCTAAGTTTTCAAAAGAACTTCAAAAAACCAAACATATCAAAAGAACACCATGATGAGCTATTTACTTAAAGTTTTAATTAAAAAAGGACACTGGATTATTTGGGAGAAACTCTTGAACCCCTTTCTTCTAAAACCTAAACTTAAAACATTCTTTCCTTAAAAATAAATTCACCTATTGAAGACACAATAAACTCCTTGGTCTCCTTATTTTCCATCTGAAGATTTCAAACTGTCTGAAAGATGCTTTGAATAGATTTAATCCCCAAAACAGGAATGTCAAATTCAGATGGATACCACAACCAGCCAGGTAACATAAATGAATGAAATGGAATAAGTTCATTTCAAAATGGTGCTGTAATCTTGTAAGATAAGCATAATTTGCATATTAACTTTATTTCCACAAAGAAATAATGTTCATTGCCATTATTCTTGAAGTAATGTCCTATACTCAGCCTATTTTTCATTTTTCCAGTTTTGATACAGATATAATATTAGGAATAGCAGCTTAAACTTAAATATTGCTTACTATGGACCCAGCATTGTTCTAAGTGTTTTGTATAAATTAACTCATCTAATCCTTACAAAACTATGACACATGCACCATCTAAATTTTAAAGATTACAAGTAAAGGAGGAGTATTATTAACTTGTCCATGTTCATTCAGCTAATAGGTGGCAAAGTCAGATAAATATAAGACAAGAAAACATCTCACTTTTCTCTTAATCATAAAGAAAACAGCATCTGAATGTAGAAATAAATGTTAACCAATATTTAGCCTCACAGGCCATGTTTATCCAGAGAACAAATGACCAATCTAAAGTTCATCCCTGAAATAAAACTTCTTCTAGAGAAACCAAAACTCCAGAGTTTGAGCTAAAATTCTAGGGGTTTTTTTGTTTCTTTTTGTTTGTTTGTTTGTTTGTTTGAGATGGATTCTCGCTCTGTCGCCCAGGCTGGAGTGCAGTGGTGCAATCTCGACTCACTGCAACCTCTGCCTCCCAGGTTCAAATAATTCTCCTGCCTCAGCCCCCCGAAGTAGCTGAGACTACAGACAGGTGCCACCACACCCGGCTCATTTTTTTTGTATTTTTAGTAGAGACAGGGTTTCACCATGTTCTCCAGGCTGGTCTCGAACTCCTGACCTTGTAATCCGCCCACCTCGGCCTCCCAAAGTGCTGGGATTACAGGCGTGAGCCACCGCGCCCTGCCAAATTCTAGATTTTTCAATGTTAACAGCTAATTCAATTTTTATGGAAACACAATGTGGGCTCAAAATATGTGATATAAACAAAGCATGTGTGCTATCTGCCAAAGCGTTCAGCCCACAAGTGGCTAGTTTGTAGCCTCTGTATAAAGATTAAATGAACAGATCCCTTTTCATACAGATCATTTGCTTATACTTCTTTATTCAAGAACCTTTTTCTTAAAATCTAATAAAGAAAATTTGTATTCTCATGCCAAACAAGTATGTCCTCATACCATTCAAATAATTTCTACCAGGGAAATCCAGGAATGCAAAGAACAGAGATGATGTGTTCACATTCTGAAATTTGCCAGTAATTAGAGAACTTCAAAGATGTCCTGTATGTCCTATCACAAATTAACATACCTAATTAATCTTGACCATTTAGGAGAGCAAAGATAGTTACTCCCATATAACAACATTTCATCTTAGATAAACCAATGCAGTATGTTTTTAAAAAGTCCATGATTATGTCACACCCCATTTTCTAGTGGGTGACATTTATTTTGCTTTTCCCAAAAGGCATATTACACACATGCTTCAGTTTTGTTTTTTGTTTGTTTGTTTGTTGTGTTTGTTTTTTTTGAGACGGAATCTCGCTCTGTTGCTCAGGCTGGAGTGCGGTGGTGTGATCTCGGCTCACTGCAACCTCCGTCTCCTGGGTCCACGCCATTCTCCTGCCTCAGCCTCCCAAGTACCTGGGACTACAGGTGCCCACCACCGTGCCCGGCTAAGTTTTTGTATTTTTAGTAGAGACGGGGTTTCACCGTGTTAGCCAGGATGGTCTAGATCTCCTGACCTCGTGATCCGCCCACCTCGGCCTCCCAAAGTGCTGGGATTACAGGCGTGAGCCACCACGCCCGGCCCATGCTTCAGTTTTTAAAAGTTCAGCGAGAGGCAGCCGGGCACGGTAGCTCACACCTGTAATCCCAGCACTTTGGGAGGCCAAGGCAGGTGGCCCACGAAGTCAGGAGATCCAGACCATCCTGGCTAACATCGTGAAACCCCGTCTCTACTAAAAATACCAAAAAAATTAGCTGGGCGTGGTGGCGGATGCCTGTAGTCCCAGCTACTGGAGAGGCTGAGGCAGGAGAATGACGTGAATCCGGGAGGAGGAGCTTGCAGTGAGCCCAGAGGGCGCCACTGCACTCCAGCCTGGGTGACAGAGTGAGACTCCCTCTCAAAAAGCAAAAAAAATGTTCAGTGAGAGGCTGGGCGCTGTGGCTCATGCCTGTAATCCCAGCACTTTAAGAGGCCAAGGTGGCTGGATCACCTGAGTTCAGGAGTTCCAGACCAGACTGGCCAACATGGTAAAACCCCCTCTCTACTAAAAATACAAAAAGTAGCCAGACATGGTGGCAAGTGCCTATAATCCCAGCTACTTGGGACACTGAGGCAGTAGAATCACTTGAACCCGGGAGGCAGAGGTTGCAGTGAGCCAAGATCGCACCACTGCACTCCAGCCTGGGCAACAAGAGCAAAAGTCCCTCTCAAAAAAAAAAAAAAAAAAAAAAAAAAAATTCAGTGAGAGTCAAAAGTCCAACATGAAATACAAAGTGCATAGAGGGAGAAGACTGATAAAAAATAGTATGTGCCACTCTTATTTTTTAGCTTTAATTCAATTTAATTTTAATTTTAATTTATATAAAAGGCTATGACAGGATTTTTCTGTGATTCATCTCTGCATGCATTTGACTTGTGATTAACTTCTTTTTGATAAGAAACTCCTAATTGATAAGAAAATTGTAGGGGTGTGAACTTCCCTGAAATATTTTGGAAATAGAGAAGAGTGCATAATGGCCACATATGGTGCATCTATTCTTTACTCCTCCTTGGCCTTTGTTGACTATTGTATCTACATGTTCCCTGCCTGACTTGGTTTTAATTCATTTATCTCCCTGCAAAACAATGCTGTTCTTCAGCTTCCCAACTGACACCTAATAAAACCTATCTCACCACCCTCCTCTATCATACTTGCAGCCAATCCATAACAAGTGTAGGAGACAGTCACTGCTGAACAGGGTAGGAGCTAAAGGAGAGAAAAACATCTGGGGTTTTTAAGTAACATGCTACATGTCAGGCCTAATCACCAAACAGGAAGAGAAAGCATTTAAGTCTAATTTTGTTATAAAAGTTTTAGTTCAAGTGGAGAAGTATGCAAGCTGCAAATAACAAAAGTCATACCTAGACAGTTGTCAAACTTTCAAAAGAGCTAATGACTGCCACTAACAACAAATGCACTTAAATGACTTTTACCAAAAACTAAGGCTGGTAAGACTGAGTTATTTTATACCATTGGATTAGGGAGGAAATAATCTGTATTCTTTTGGCTAAATACAATTTTTGTTATTATTGATAATCTAACATTTAGATACAAGCTCTGCCACTTAAGATACACGAATTTGAACAAATCAAATCTCTCAGAGCCTCAGTTTCCCTTATGTGCAAAAGTAAAATAATATCTGACTTATGTTACTTCATAGGGTCATAGAAACCAAAGTAGTAGCAAATCCCTGAAAATGCTGAAAGTATTATTCAAACGTGAGATAACACTTAATCATCACTACTTTATAGCCTTATTAATTTCCAGCTCATAACTACATATTTACTACATAAATATGAATTTTAAAAATATTTCTATTATCAAATGAGTAAATAAATACCTTAACTTCTTTAAAATACTTACTGAGTAGTTGAAAAACAAAAATAAAACATTAAAAGGTATTATTATTTAGTTTAAAAGTCTACCAGAAAAAAATAAAACTAGTACGTTTGCTCAAAAGTAAACACTAACTCAAAATCCAAAAGAAAACTATAACAGTTTTAATCTCATCTTAACTTTAAGGCAAACTCATCCATCATTCAATACTGTTTACCTTGTAAGAGTGTTGCAATCTGGAGAGATTTCTGAGATGGATGTTCTTTCAGAATGTCCAAGACAGTTCTACCTAAGCTATCCTTTATGTTGGCATCAATTCCTGAAAGAAAAAGAAAAACTTACTAGATATACACCACTGAAGTGTCCTCAAAAGATACTATCAGTATCTAACTGCTGTAATTTCAAACATATACAGACCAAGCACTGAAAGTGATTTTTTAAAAATTAAGTTCTACACACACACACACACACACACACACACACACACACACACAAAGATTTTAGCAAGAAAGAAGGCAGGGGCCTATTGCTACCAAAGATTAGGAACATTCTTGATCATGAATTAACTCTTAAAGGGCACTGACCCAATGCTTAAGATTGTTTTTCAGGACCCTATGATATGTTGTTTTTTTTTTGAGACGGAGTCTCACTCTGTCGCCCAGGCTGGAGTGCAGTGGCGCGATCTCAGTTCACTGCAACCTCCGCTTCCCAGGTTCACGCCATTCTCCTGCCTCAGCCTCCTGAGTAGCTGGGACTACAGGTGCCCACCGCCATGCCCAACTAATTTTTTTTTTTTTTGTATTTTTAGTAGAGGCGGGGTTTCACTGTGTTAGCCAGGATGGTCTCGATATCCTGACCTCATGATCTGCCCACCTTGGCCTCCCAAAGTGCTGGGATTACAGGCGTGAGCCACCACGCCCAGCTGACCCTATGATATCTTTGGGTTATAACTATTTAACTCAATAGCACACTATCACACTGAAAAATATTACTGATTTAGAATGTGAATTCCTAAAGTATAATGGTCATGTGATTTATATTCTCTGTATAATATGGTAAAAATATTTAGTAGATTATAATCATGTACCATGTAAGTAACATAAGAACAGTCTTAGAACACTTGAATATTCACAAAGTTGAAAAAGCATGTTTATTTTGAACTGTTGTCCACATAGAATTTACCCAAATACAAGGTCAAATACTCTATGATATTTATTTATGCAAGATTGTATTTGTCAGTCACACTCATCATCCACCTGACGAACAAACTTACTGTGTAACTAAAACACCTGTTATTATTTTAGTTGTGGAAATATATATTGTAAGAAAGAACTTATTTTAACATAGCAAATAGCTTTCACTGCCCTAAAAAATTTATGAATTTTCCAAACACATAATTGCAAAAAAAAAAAAAAAGAAAGAAAAAAGCCGGTTTACAGGATCTGGACCCAAATGTTAATTCATTGTAAGATTATTAAATACATGTTTAAATTTGCATAGGAATGTGTAACCAGCACATATTAATATTTAGGTGGTTTCCTCAAATCATTTGTTATATCACCACACTGCATGACAAAGTTAAATATAAATGAAATTTTAAGTTTGTTAAATTGTGTACAAATACAATCACAATACAATAGTCTGCCAATGTTTTTTACAGAGGAAAATAAACACACTATAGTCCATAACATGAAAAATTTCCATCAGTTGTTTACAAGCATGAATCTGTACCCATGCCTTTTGATCTTTAAAACAAATCTGACCTCAATTCTAGTTTTATTTCATCTCAATCAGAATGTACATATGAAAATAAATAAGCCAACTTTATTGTTCCTTCAACGCACTCCCTTTAAAAGGTTCCCTTTAAAATAAGTTTCTGTAGCCTACTAACAATAGCTACTCAGTTAATGAACTAACTAGAAGGACAATTTACCTTAAAGAGAGGGAACTCAAATATCTGTTTACCATAGTTCACAATATAAAACATAGAAAAACTATTATGTTCTTCAATAAATCAAGCAATTGTGACAATTTCTCAAGGATCAATTCTTCTCTCTTACAGAAGACAGAAATTTCCTTTTTCTTTTGGTAGTTCATCTCTAAAGTACTTAAATGCATAAAATTGTAATAACTAAGGTTTGTACTTAAAACATCTATTGCATAAAAGAAGTTGCACACTGATATCAATGTTATCTAAATACTGAAACTCAGTTCTACATAATATGAATACATATCTGCATTTTAGAATAAAGGCAAGAGGGTGATTTGTGAAGAAAACAGTGTCATTTTCCTTTGTCTATTCCCAAAATAGAAATGGTATCTGTCAGGATAAGTTCCATGCAGAATCACAATAGTTACCTGTTTCTAACAGAACTCGTACAACATCCACCTTTCCAAACAAAGCTGCTTCATGAAGTGCACTCCCCTTTTCTGTCTGGAAAAAAAAAAAGTAAGAAAAAAGAAAGCGCGGTTGCATTTGGAATGCTTACAGGTTAAAATGCTCACATTTTATATATTCATACATATTTGCTGTAATCTCAGCCCTCCCTAACAGAAAGGTAATGTGGAATAAAGAAGAGATTCTAAAAGCAAAATCCATCAGCTTTGGGGATTGCAAAACACCTCTGCTTCTAAATAGAGATTTGGGCCAGCTGCAGTAGCTCACGCCTGTAATCCCAGCACTTTGGGAGGCTGAGGCGGATGGATCACCTGAGGTCAGGAGTTCGAGACCAGCCTGGCCAATGTGGCAAAACCCCATCTCTACTAAAAATACAAAAATTAGCCACACGTGGTGGTATGTGCCTGTAATCCCAGCTACTCAGGAAGCTGAGGCAGGAGAATTGCTTGAACTCAGGAAGCAGAGGTTGCAGTGAGCCAAGATCATGCCACTGCACTCCAACCTGGGTGACAGAGTGGGACTCCATCTCAAAAATAAATAAATAAATAGCCATTTGACTTTGTTATGTGAGTATGTCACCTTCTCTTAGCTTTAGCTCTCCTTAAGTATAAAATAAGAGAAGTAATGCCCACCTCACAAGACTTTTGTGACTATGCAAGAAGCTCATTTAATCAGCATGCATTTACTAAACACCAACTATAGGCCAAGAGTAGCTGAAGGATATTCTGAGGTATGGAAATATTATCCTGGCCCTCATATATTCACATTCTATTTGAAGAGACAAATGTATAAACACAGATGCTCCTTGACTTCCAATAGGGTTACCTCCTGATAAAGCCCCCATAAACTGAGTATCCCTTCAGTTGAAAATGCACTTAGGCTGGGCGCAGTGGCTCATGCCTGTAATCCCAGCACTTTGGGAGGCCAAAGCGGGTGGACTGCCTGAGGCCAGGAGTTCGGGACCAGTCTGACCAATATGGTGAAACCCCATCTCTACTAAAAATACAAAAAAAGTAGCCAGGCGTGGTGGCATGCACCTGTAATCCCAGCTACTCAGGAGGCTGAGACAGGGGAATTGCTTGAACCAGGAAGGTGGAGGTTGCAGTGAGCCGAGATCCCACCACTGCACTCCAGCCTGGGTGACAGAGTGAGAATCCGTCGCAAAAAAAAAAAAAAAAAAAAAAAAAAAGAAAAGAAAATGCATTTAAACACACGTAACCTACCAAACATCATTGCCTAGACTAGCCTACTTTAAACATGCTCAGAACACTTACATTAACCTAGAGTCGGGCAAAATCATTTAACACAAAGCCTATTTTATGATAAAGCATTGACTATCTCATATACTGCATATCGCTAGCCTGGGAAAAGATCAAGATTCAAAATTTGAAGCATATCAAAAATGCGACAGTTTCACACCATTTTAAAGCCGAGAAATTGTTAAATTAAATCATTGTAAGTTGGGGGCTGTCTGTAAATATTTATGATAAATGAAATCTAAACAATTTAATGTAGCCATAAAAAAGAATAAAATCCTGTCATTCACAGCAACATGGATGAGCCTGGAGAATATTATGTTAAGTGAAATAAGTCAGGCACAGAAAGATAAATACCACATGTTCTCACATATGTGTGAGCTAAAAAAGTTGGACCCATAGAAGTAGAGAGTAACATTATGGTTATGAGAGGCTGGGCAGGGGAGCAGGGAGAGGAGGATAGGGAGAGGTTGGTGAATGACTACAAAATGACAGCTATATAGGAAGAAGAAGTTCTAGTATTCTTTAGTAGGGTGATGACAGATAACGATAATTGATTATATATTTTCAAATACCGGAAGAGAGGATTTTTGAATGTTCCCAACACAAATAAATAGCAAGTGTTTGAGGTGATAGATATGCTAATTACCCTATCATTACATACTATATTTCATGTATCGAAATATCACTGTACCCCTAAATAAATTAAAAAGCAAAAAAAAATTTAATGTGGCTTAAGAAACCCAGATGATCTTTTCTCCCTGCTTTCCTCTCTGTCTCATCCTTTGCCCATCACAACCCTCTTCCAAACCTCATACCCTATGCTCCAGGCATACTGCACTCTTTCTTTTTTTTTTTTTTTTTTTGAGACGGAGTCTCCCTCTGTCACCCAGGCTGGAGTGCAGTGGCATGATCTCAGCTCACTGCAAGCTCCGCCTCCAGGGTTCACGCCATTCTCCTGTCTCAGCCTCCCTAGAAGCTGGGACTACAGGCTCCCGCCACCACGCCCAGCTAATTTTTTTGTATTTTTAGTAGAGACAGGGTTTCACCATGTTAGCCAGGATGGTCTCGATCTCCTGACCTCGTGATCCGCCCGTCTTGGCCTCCCAAAGTGCTGGGATTACAGGCGTGAGCCACTGTGCCCGGCCCCTGAACACTTTCATAATCATTTCATATTGCTTTCTTCCACAGGGGATCTCCAAGGCTGGTCTCTCTGCCTGGCAGGATCTAACTCCTAGCACTCTTAATCTAGCCATCTAGATATACCACTAGTTAATTTTCAGCATGAATAAGAACCACCTGGAGAAACTGTTTTAAAAACATATTTCTGGGCCCCATCCCCAGAGTTTCTGATTCAATCACCTGAGACTAGGCCTTAGAATTTCCATTTCCACAAATTCCTCTGTGATTCTGTAGGTCTAAAGAGTATGCTTTAAGAACCATGAACATGTACTATATCTCGAATCTTAGCTTAAAATAATTGCATTTATAAAGACATCCCTGACCCCTGAAGTTTAGTGTTTCTCCTGGATGTTCCACATCAATCTATATTTTCCTTATCACAACACTCATATACCACATTATAATTTTATGTAATTGTCTAGTTCCCATAATAAACTGTAAGTTCAGTGGAAATGTAGGCCACATCTATTTTTTCACCATTGTATCCCCAGTGCCTAGCAAAGTACTTTGAAAATATAGATGTTTAGGAATTCTTTTGAGGGCAAAAAGTGGAGGGAGGGAAGAACACAGGATGAAAAACTAGGACAATTTGTGAGTTAGTGCAGGATAAGATTGATTCTGCCTTGAGGAAGCTCGAGGAAGATTCCAAACATGATGCTTTTTGAGCTACACAAATGTTAGTTGTCTCTTTTTTTTTTTTTTCATTCTTTTTCTTCCTCTCTCAAGAATCTAACAAGTATCAGTAGGTCGTGTGTGTGTGTGTGTGTGTGTGTGTCTGTGTCTGTGTGTGTTTTCAATTGAATAGTGTCAAGGTAGCAATTTTGTTGCCCTATAATAAATGTGATCTCTAATGTGGGATTCTAATCTCAACCTGAAATAGAAATATCACTATAAAATAACATACAATGTAAAAACTCTTTTTTTTCTTTTTTTCTTTTTTGAGATGGAGTCTTGCTCTCTCACCCAGGCTGGAGTGCTGTGGCATGATCTCAGCTCACTGCAACCTCCATCTCCCGGGTGCAAGTGATTCTCCTGCCTCAGCTTCCCAAGTAGCTGAGATTAAGGCATGTGCCACCACACCCAGCTAATTTTTGTGTGTTTAGTAGAGAGGGGGTTTCACCATGTTGACCAGGCTGGTCTTGAACTCCTGACCTCAAATGATCCGCCCACGTCAGCCTCCCAAAGTGCTGGGATCACAGGCATGAGCCACTGCACCTGGCCAAAACTCTTTAATAAAAGTCTATTATATAATTAACCCAATCTGAAGTAGATAAGTACATTATTAAGCAGGCCTGAGGAACACTGAATATCAATGTGATCTGACTGTATCTTCAAGATGGAATGATTGAAATGCCCTTGAATTATAATCTGACTGGCATGATATGTAGATACTGAAAAAAATGAAAACGAAAAAATAATTTATAAATATACAGCACAATTTTGAAGGAAATGAGAAACTGGAAACTGATTTAGCTCTTAAGAAAATATTTCAATGTGGGGCATGAACACTGGAAACTGATTTAGCTCTTAAGAAAATATTTCAATGTGGGGCATGAACATTTTATTTTTTCCCTTCCTTAAAAATATTTCTTGAAATAATCTAATTTTGCTCATTCTCATGCTGTTTTTCAACCAGATTTCTGATTACTAATTTGATTCCCTTACACTTTTCACAAAATTTTGGACTTGATTTCAGAAAAATCCTTCCTGATATAGCATACTTCAGTTCATTCTGAAAACAAACCAAAGAATATTTTAATTCAGGATTGCGAGGGGAAAGAAATAGAATTCCCCACAGCCTGAGGGAAAGGGGAGGACAGAAAATATGAACCCCAGGGGGTTAGCTTTGGAACAGGTATTTGTTCCAGGGAGTCTGTCAACCCATGCTAGACTAGTGCCTGGACTTTAACCAGCCACTCAAGGTATGAGTGGCAGTGGGGCAGAAGACAGTCTGAAGTCTAAGCAAGCTGAAAGCTTAAATGAGGGACCCCTGCAAAACTCTAAAACTTCTAAAGAACATCCTCAGTGAAAATTAAAACAACAACAACAATACATTGCACAGAAGGGGAAAGGATGTCTAACTAGGTCTTAGTTGTAGATACAGTGAAAAAAGTAAATCCCCCTAAGAATGCCTAACCACAATTCTACACTCATATGGTAAGTTTAAGGCAAAATTGTACAATGTCTATGAACTCAGATCCTCATCCAAAATGTAGAATAAACTGGTCCTGGGTTTCTAGTAATACAGGCAGATATAAATGCTTAGAAAAAAGCAGATATAAATCCCCTCTGTAAAAGTACACTTTCAACTCAGGCCTCCAAATATTCCAGCAGATGAAGCTCTAAGAAATACAAACTCAAAATTATAAATTACTGAATGTGAAAGGAAACATCCCACCATGAACAAGGATTAGTAAATAAAAATACAAAAGAATAAAACTCACAAAAATTTCACCTATTGAAATGGTCAGCTATAGAATATAATACATATGTGATAAATAAGATGAAAGAACTAGAACAAAAGAATAATTATCAAAATTGACCAGATGTGAAAATGAATCAAATATCATTCTAGAAATAGAAAATATAATATTTAAAATCAATGGCTTCATAACATATAAATAGCTACTGAAGGGGTATTAAACTGGATGATAGATTTTTTTAAGTACATAATTGATAGGGTTTGGCTATGTCCCCACCCAAATCTCATCTTGAATTTTAGTTCCCATAATCTTCATGTGTCATGGGAGGGACCTGCTGGGAGGTAATTTACTCATGGGGGCAGTTACCCTCATGCTGTTCTCATGATAGTGAGTGAGTTCTCACAAAATCTAATGGTTTTATAAGGAGCTTTTCCCCCTTTGGCTCGGCACTTCCTCTTGACTGCCACCACGTAAGATGTGACTTTGCTCCTCCTTCACCTTCCACCATGATTGTGAAGCCTCCCCAGCCATGTGAAACTGTGAGTCAATTAAACCTCTTTCCTTTATAAATTACAACCTCAGGTATGTCTTTATGAGGAGACATACTAATAGGAGGCTTAATTAGGAGAACAGACTAATACAATAATGCAATAAAAAGAATAAGAGATGAAGGACAGAGCAAAATTGCAGAATACAAGCCTACACCATTTGTCTTCCCCACTGGAACACCGAATGTTAACAACTATCTGCACACAGAAGAGCACTGTCACAAGAACCGAAAATCAGGTGAATAATCACAGTATCTGGTTTTAACTTCCTACTGCTGAAATAGACACTGAGGAGGGTGGAAGAGAAAGTCTTGAATCACGGGCGCTGCCCCTCTCCCATTCCATGGCGGTGGCCGTGCTGCACAGATAGAAAATCTGTGCATTTTAGGAAGGGAGAGAGCAGTGACTGAGGAACTTTACACTGAACTCAGTGCTGCTTTGTCAGAGCGGACAATAAAGCTGTGTGGGGTTCAGCCAGTGCCCACACATTGAGGGGACATTTGGACCAGCCCAGCCAGAAGGGAATCACCCATGGAATGTGAGTCTCTCAACAAGCCTCACCACTGCACTGCAGGCTAAGTGCTCTGGGATCCTCAGTAAACTTGAAAGGCAGTCTAGGACACAAGGACTGCAATTCCTAGGCAAATCCTAGTGCTAGATTGGGCTTAGAACCAGTACACAAGATTGGCGCATGACCTAGGGAGACACCAGCAGATATAGCTAAGGAAGTGCCTATGCCATCCCTCCACCAACCCCAGGCAGTGCAAGTGCAATTCGTAACAACAAAAGTAACTTTTCCCTTCTATTTAAGGAGACGAGAGTGAAGAGTAAAGAGGACTTTGTCTTGCATCTTAGATGCCAGCTCAGCCATAGTGGGACAGGGCACTGGGCAGAGTTGTGAAGCCCTAAATCCTGGACATTTCTAGGTGTACCTTGGGCCAAAAGAGAACCCACTGCCTTGAAGGAAAGAACCCAGTCCTGGCAGGATTCATCACCTGCTGACTAAAGAGCCCTTGGAGCCTAAATAAGCAGCAGCAATAACCAGGGAGTACACCACGGGCCTTGTGGTCTGAGAAATGCTGGCTTCAAGGGTCATCCAGCACAGCCCCAGCTGTGGTGGCTATGGTGAACAACTTCTTCTGTTTGAAAACAGCAGAGGGAAAAGTAAAAGGGCCTTTGCCTTGCACCTAAGGTACCACTTTGGCCATAGTAGGAAAAAACAAGCAGGCACATGGGGTCTCTGAGTCCAGGCCTAGGCTCTTGGACAACATTTCTGAATCTGTCCTGGAACAGAGGGGAGCCTACTGCCCTATAGGGTGAGTCTGAGGCCTGGCAGGACTCACCATAAGCTGACAAAAGAGCCCTTGAGCTTTAAGTAAACATTGGCAGTGACCTAGAAGAACCCTCGTGGACCAGAAGTGGCGGTGGCCACAGGGAGAGGCTCCTCTGCCTGTGGAAAAGGGAAGAAAGAGTAAGAAAGACTTTGTAATGAAGTGTGAGTGCCAACTTAGCTGCAGTAAATTAGAACATCAGGTAAACTGCAAAGGTTTTTGACTCTAATCCTTGGCTTCCAGACAGCTACTCTGGACATGCCCAGGGTCTGGGGGAACTCACTGCCCTGAAGATTAGGATACAGTGCTGACCTGGCTTCAGGTCTGGCCCAATGCAATCCCAGTGGTGGTTTCCAAAGGGGTGTTTGCATCACCAAACCCCCAGGTACAGGTAGCTCAGCACAGAAAGACAGACTCTGTTTCTTTGAGAGAAAGGAGAAAGAAGAGTCTCTGCCTAGTAATACATAGAATTCTTCCAGATCTTATCCAAGACCACCAAGGCAGTACCTCTATGAGTCTGCAAAAACCACAGTGTTAGTGGGTTTGGGGCCCAAGTCCCTTCAAATGCCTGGAAAGTCTTCCTAAGAAGGACAGATACAAACAGGCCCAGACTGTGAAGACTACAGTCAATATCTAACTCTTCAATGCCCAAACACTGATGAATATCTATAAGCATCAAGACCATCCAAGAAAACATGACCTCACCAAATGAACTACATAAGGCACCAGGGACAAGTCCTGGAAAAAAAATAGATATATGATCTTTCAGATAGAGAATTTAAAATAGCTGTTTTGAGGAAACTCAAAGAAATTCAAGATAACACAGAGAAGGAATTCAGAATTCTATCAGGTAAATTTAACAAAGAGATTGAAATAATTAAAAAGAATCAAGCAAAAGTTCTAGAGTTGAAAATTGCAATTGATGTAATGAAGAATGCATTAGAGTCTCTTAAGAGCAGAATTAGTCAAGAAGAAAAAATTAATGAGCTTGAAGACAGGTATTTGAAAACACACTGAGAATCTACGGCCATACCACCCCAAACGTGCCCAATCTCATCTGAAAACACACTGAGAAGACAAAATAAAAAAAAGAATAAAAAGCAATGAAACCTGCTTTCAAGATCTAGACAAGAGTCTCAAGAGAGCAAATCTAAAAGTTACTGGCCTTAAAGAGGAGGTTGAGAAATAGGGGTAGAAGGTTTATTCAAAGGGATAATATTGGAGAACTTCCCAAACCTAGAGAAAGATATTAACATTCAGAGACAAGAAAATTATAGAGCACCAAGCAGATTTAACCCAAAGAAGGCTACTTTAAGGCATTTCAGAATCAAACTCCCAAAGGTCAAAGATAAATAAATAATCCTAAAGGCAGTAAGAGAAAATAAACAAATAACATACAATGCAGCTCCAATATATCTGGCAGCAGACTTTTCAATGGAAATCTTACAGGTCAGGAGAGAGTGGCATGACATATTTAAAGTGCTGAAGGAAGAAAACTTTTACCCTAAAATGGTATATCTGACAAAAATATCCTTCAAGCATGAAAGAGAAATAAAGACCTTCCTGGACGAGCAAAATCTGAGGGATTTCATCAACACCAGACCTGTCTTACAAGAAACGCTAAAGGGAGTTCTTCAATCTGAAAGAAAAGGACATTAATAAGCAATAAGAAATCATTTGAAGGTGCAAAACTCACTGGCGATAGCCCACAGAAAACCCAGAATAACACTGTAATTATGGTGTGAAAACTACTTTTATCTTAATTAGAAACATTAAACAATGAACCAAAAAATAATAATGACTACAACAAATTTTCAAGACACAGAGAATGAAATAAGACATAAAGAGAAACAACAAAAAGTTAAAAAGTTGGGTGACAAAGTTAAACTGTATAGTTTTTATTAGTTTTCTTTTTGTGTGTTTGTTTGTTTATGCAATCAGTGTTGTCATCAGTTTAAAGTAATGGGTTATAAGGTAGTATTTGCAAGCCTCATGGTAGCTTCAAATAAAAAAACATATAATGGGTACACAAAAAAATTAAAAAGCATGAAATTAAAGCCTACTGCCAGAGAAAATCACCTTCACTAAAAGGAAGACAGGAAGAAAGGAAAAAAGGAAGAGCAGATTGCCAAAAAAAGAGAGAGAGAAAAAAAATAACAAAATGACAGGAGTAAGTCCTTACTTATCAACAATAACATTAAATGTATATGGAGTAAACTCTCCAATCAAAAGACATAGAGTGGCTGAATAGATAAAAAACAAAACCCAATGATCTGATGCCTACAGGAAGCACATGTTACCTATAACGATAAAAACAGATTAAAAATAAATGGATGTAAAAAGATATTCCATGTCAACAGAAACCAAAAAACCACAGGAGTAGCTATACTTATATTAGGCAAAATAGATTTTAAGACAAAAATTGCAGGAAAAGACAAAGAAGGTCATTATATAATGACAAAGGGGTCAATTCAGCAAGAGGATATTACAATTGTAAATATATATGCACCAAACAATGGAGTACCCAGATATATAAAGCAAATATTATTAGTGCTAAAGGGAAAGATAGACCTAAATACAATAATAGCTGGAGACTTCACCTCACCACTTTCAGCATTGGATAGATCTTCCAGACAGAAAATCAACAAATAAACATTGGTCTTAATCTGCACTTTAGAAAAAATGGAACATTTTATCTGATGGCTGCAAAATACACATTCTTCTCCTCAGCACATGGATCATTCTCAAGGACAGACCACATGTTAGGTCACAAAACAAATTTTTAAACATTTTTTAAAAATGAAAAAATATCAAGCATCATCCCTGACCACAATGGAATAAAACTAGAAATCAATAACAAGAGAAATTTTGGAAACTATACAAACAGATGAAAATTAAACAATATGCTCCTGAATAAGTGGGTCAATGAAGAAATTAGAAAGAAAATTTAAAAATTCCTTGAAATAAGATCATGGAAACACAGCATACCAAAACCTATGGGACACAGCAAAAGCAGTACTAAGAGGAAACTTTATAGCCATCAGTGCCTACATCAAAAAGGAAGAAAAACTTAAAATAAATAATCTAATGCTGCATCTTAAAGAATTTAAAAAGCAAGAGCAAGCTGAATGCAAAATTAAGAGAAAAAAGAAATAATAAGAATCAGAGCAGACATAAATGAATTTGAAATGAATAAAAAAAAGACAACAGATCAATAAAACAAAAAGTTGTTGTTTTGAAAAGAAAAACACAATTGACAAACCTTTAGCCAGGCTAAGACAAGAGAGAAGACCCAAATAAATGAAATCAGAAATGAAAAAGGAGACATTACAACTAATATCACAGAAATTCAAAGGATCATGAGTGGCTGATATGAACAATTACATACCAATAAATTGAAAAATCTAGAAGAAATGGATAAATTCCTAGATACATACAACCTACTAAAATTGAACCATTAAGAATTCCAAAGCCCAAACAGACCAATAACAAGTAACAAGATCGAAGCCATAATAAAAAGTCTCCCAGTAAAGAAAAGTGCAGGACCAATGACTTTGCTGACGAATTCTACCAAACATTTAAAAAAACTAATACCAATCCTATTCAAACTGTTCTGAAAAATAGAGGAAGATGGAATACTTACAAACCCATTCTACAAGGCTAGTATTAATCTGATACTAAACCCCAAGACACAACAAAAAAAGACAACTATAGGCCAATATCTGATTACTATTGATGTAAAAATCCTCAACAAAACTCCAACAAACCAAATTCAACAACAAAGTAGGATTTATCCCTGTGATGCAAGGATGGTTCAACATATGCAAATCAATCAATGTGCTACCCTGTATCAACAGAATGAAGGACAAAAAACATGATCATTTCAACTAATGCTGAAAACATATTTGATGAAGTCCAACATCCCTTCCTGATTTTAAAAAAATAGTCAAAACACCTCAATGTAATAAAATCCATATATGACAGACTCATGGCTAGTATCATATGAATGGGGGAAAACCGAAAGCCTTTCCTCTAAGACCTGGAATATAACGAGAATACCCACTTTCACCACTGTTACTCCAGATAGAACTGGAAGTCCTAGCTAGAGCAATTAAACAAGAGAAAGACATAAAGGGCATCCAAATTGGAAAGGAAGAAGTCAAATTATCCTTGTTTGCAGATAATACAATCTTATATTTGGAAAAACCTAAAGACTCCACTGAAAGACTATTAGAACTGATAAACAAATGTAGCAACATTGGAGGATACAAAATCAATATACAAAAATCAGCAGCATTTCTATATGCCAACAGTAAACAATGTGAAAAAGAAAATTTTAAAAATCCCATTTACAGTAGCCACATATAAAACTAAATACCTACGAATTAACCAAAGAAGTGAAAAATCTCTACAATGAAAACTGTAAAATACTGATGAAAGAAATTGAAGAGGACACCAAAAATGGAAAGATATTCCATGCTCATGAATTGGAATAATCAATATTGTTAAAATGTCCATACTAACCAAAGCAATCTACAGATTCAACGCAATACCTACCAACATACCAATGACATTTTTCACAGAAATGGAAAACCAATCCCAAAATTTATACAGAATCACCAAATACCCAGAATAGCCAAAGCAAACCTGAGCAAAAAGAATAAAACTGAAGGAATAACATTACCTGACTTCAAATTATACTACAAAGCTATAATAACCAAATCAGAATGGTACTGGCATAAAATCAGACACATAGACCAATGGAACAAAATAGAAAACCTAGAAACAAATCTACACACCTACAGTGAACTCATTTTTGACAAAAGAGCCAAGAACATAGACTGGTGAAAAGACAGTCTTCAATAAATGGTGCTGGTAAAACTAAATATGCATATGCAGAACAATGAAACTAGACTCCTATCTCTCACAATATACAAAAATCAAATCAAAATGGATTAAAGATTTGACTCTAAGACTTCAAACTCTGAAACTACTATCAAAAAACTTTGAGAAAAATCTCCAGGATATTGGTCTCGGCAAAGATTTCTTGAGTAATATCCCACAAGCACAACCAACCAAAGCAAAAATGGACAAATGGGATCATATCAAGTTAAAAAGCTTCTGCACAGCAAAAGAAACAATCAACAAAGTGAAGAGACAACCCACAGAATAGGAGAAAATATTTGCAAACTATTCATCTGACAAGAGAATAATAACCAGAATATATAAGGAACAAAAAAACTTTATAGGAAAACATCTAATAATCCAATTAAAATATTGGCAAAACATTTGAATAGACATTTCTCAAAAGAAGACACACAAATGGCAAACAGGTATATGAAAGGGTGCTCAGCATCACTGATCATCAGAGAAATGCAAATCAAAACTACAATGAAATGTCACCTCACCCCAGTTAAAATGGCTTTTATCCAAATGTCAAGCAATAACAAATGCTGGTGAGGATGTGAAAACAAGGGAATCCTCATATACTGTAGGTGGGAATGTGAATTAGTACAACCACTATGAAGAACAGTTTGGAGGTTCCTCAAGAAACTAAAAATAGAGCTACCAAATGATCCAGCAATCCCACTGCTGGATATCTACCCCAAAGAAAGGAAATCAGTATTTTGAAGAGATATTTACAATCTCATGTTTGTTGTGGCACTCTTCACAATAGCCAAGATTTGGAAGCAACCTAAGCGTCCATCAACAGATGAAAGGATAAAGAAAATGTGGTACATACACACACACACACACACACACACACACACACACACACACACACATTTTCTTGGAGTACTATACAGCCACAAAAAAAGAATAAGATTCTGTCCTTTGCAACAACATGGATGGAACTGGAGATCATTATATTAAGTGAAATAAGCCAGGCTTAGAAAGACAGACATCACATGTTCTCAGTTATTTGTGAGATGTAAAAATCAGAACAATTGAACTCATAGGGATAAAGAAGGGTGGTTACCAGAGGCTGGGAAGGGTAGTGGGGGCACAGGGGTTAGAGGGAGGTGGGGATGGTTAAAGCGTAAAAAAAATAGAAAGAATGAATAATACCTAGTATTTGATAGCACAACAGGGGCACTATAATCAATAATAATTCAATTGTACATTTAAAAATAAAATAATATAATTGTAACACAAAAGATAAATGCTTGAGGGTATGGATACTCAATTTTCCATGATGTGATTATTGTACATCGCATACATGTACCAAAATATCTCATGAACCCCATAAGTATATATACCTACTATGTACCCACAAAAATTTTACATTTAAAATTTTTTAAATGATTACAGAAACAAATAAGCAAAGAAGGTAAAAAAGAAATAAGAGATGGAAAATATGAAAGACAGAATAAAATAAGAGGATTCAACATATGTCTAACCAGTTTTAGAAGAAGAAGACAGAGGTAAATAATAGTCAGTGGCTAAGAACTTTACATAATTGATAAGACACTAAGTTCCAGGACCAGTAAGCAAGATAAACAAAAAGAATACATCCTGGACATATCACAGTAAAACTACAAAACTACTAAGATAATAACTTTAAAACACCCTGAGCGAAAAAATTGCCTAAAAAGAAATAATAATTAGATCAACAGCTGACTTCTCAACAAAAATAATAAAGTCAGAAGAAAGTATAATACCTTCATGTGACAAGAGAAAAAAAAAACTATCAACCTAGCATTCTACATTCAGCCAAACTACCTTCTAAGAATGAGAGTAAAATAAAAACATTTTCAGACAGACTAAAAATGAGTGATTAAGACTCTTACTGAAAGAACTTCTATAGGATATAATTCAGAAAAGGAACTGAGATGCAAGAAGTAATGATAAATAAAGAGAACGGTTAATATGAGGCTAAATCTAAATAAATATTTAAAAATATGACAGTGTCTACTTTTGGCACTGATTTGGCTTCACAGATATTTTGATAAAGGATGATGCACACTGTAGACACTGAAAGGGTCCTACCTTATACACAGGGAATATATTCCAAGCACCCCAGTGGATGTCTAAAACCAAAGATAGTACTGAACCCGAATGCCATCAATCAGAATTCATTTCTGTTCATGTCTTCCATCCACAAATTAAAGGCCTTTTCCATCTTAACTAAGCACTTACCGTGCATTATAGCTGTAACTTCTGTAGTTTGAGGCGCAACAGCAAAACTAGTACAAATTTCTTTTTCTTTCTTCTCAACTTCAGATAGAGGATTCATTCTTACCACAGATCTTAGCAACCTCTGTGTACAAGTTTTTCTTTTCTTTAGTAAGTCAAGAACTTTCACCTTTTCAGAGGAGGCACTTTACAGCTTCTCTTTGGAATGTGCAAATTGTCAGCATCACTACTCTTGTGCTTTGGGGCCATTATTAAGTAAAATATGGGTGACTTGAACCCAAGAAGTGCAATACCAGAACAGTCGATCTAATAATCAAGAGGGCTACCAATAGGCAAGTAGTGTCTACAGCACAGAGATGCTGGACAAAGGGATGATTCATGTCCCAGGCAGGACAAAGTATGATGGTGAGAGATTTCATCATGCTACTCACAATGGCATGGAATTTAAAACTTGTAAGTTGTTTATTTCTATAATTTTCCTTTTAATGTTTTCAGACCATGGTTGACTGCAGGTATCTGAAACTGCAGAAAACTAAACATCAGATAAAGGTTGGGTGGGCGGCAGGGGTAGGGGGAACTATTATATTCTAGACAATGAAAATACATAATCTCCACCATAAATAAACAAACCGCTTTCTGGAAAAAGCAGATGTAGCAAACCTGGGTTCCAGTGGCAGCTTGGCTTTTAGTAGCTATATAACTTTGGGAAAATCACTTAATATCTCTGAAAATTAACATATCCTATGAGAAACATATTAAAAACCTAACAGATACATCCATGTTGTGTGGGAAAAATTAAAAATAAAATACAAATTTTAAAAACCTAATATGGTTATTGGGAAGGTTAAATAAGATAAACATACAACAAATAAGATTTTTTAAGTGTTTTATTAAACTATAAAGTAACGACAAGTATTATCAATAATATTTCTATTAAAAAAGCAATTAGAAAACCTATTTTTAAAAGTAACCTCAATTATGTTAATATTAATTACATACATGTATATCCTTTACATTATTCCAAGATAAAAATGCTATGTTAAGTAGAACTAATGTTTTCATGCAATAAGAAGACACAGAATTCTTCAATAAAAATAGAAAAGGTTAGTAGATGATAAACATATTTTTAGCCTGTAAAAATGAATCCGTTTTTACAAATTCAAGGTTGCTGTAATTAACTTCTTTGGTAAGAGAACATGAGAACTGTCAAATGGAATGGATTGGTCTCATAATTCTAAGGTAAACAGTGGTACCAAGAACTATTTACTGCTATCACAATGTTGTCACATAGTGTACAGAATTTAAATATGTCAAACCCAAGGACTTTTCAAAATGTAGATTATGTAATAATTTCCTTCTTTTCATCAGAGATTAGAAAAACTTAAGAATATTTTGCCAAGGTGTAAAGTAAGATTTAAAAAAAAAAAATCAAGTGCTCTGTGGCTTATCACACCCTAGACAGAGTCCGTGTCTAATTGTCTAATATTCTCACTCAAATGAGCACTATTCTGTACATCTCAGCATTCTGCCCCAAATCTACAACCCATAACTGGCCAGACCTTGAAAAATTCTATTCTTGTGAAATATTTAGTCCAAAACATTTTACAAGAAAGTAGAAAGTCTACAAAGAAACAACATTGAACAAGGTGAACCCAAAGGCTCCCATCCCTGGAGATTTCAGTCCTGCTTTTCTTATGGATCAAAATTCTCCATTTTATTTAAATTAACCATTTAAAAAAACCAAAATTTCCAAAATCAATAATCATGCAGTTTAGAACACAGTGACATTTCAAAACTTATCCAGTAACCACACATAAAGCACTCATAACATCTCAGCACCTTTTAGGGGAAAAAAAAGACAAACCTCTGAACACAGTGATGAAAACAGCTGAGCGAAAAGTACTGAAATGATACATATGTTAACATCAATAACTGAATTGTTGATGAAAGCAAAAGAAATTCTCTCATTGATTGGAAATGCCTATTAAAGTCAAGGCTTGGTAGCACCAAAGCTGAGAAAAACAAGATAAGTCACAAGAAAAAGGGAGAGAAGATGATGTTCATGTTTACAGCGCTGGGTTTCAGCTTCCCTTCTTTTTGGCGTTATATATTTCTGTGACTTCCACGGAAGCTCAGTTGTGCATTTAAAGGGATGTTTGTTATATTTTATCCAAAATTTCTAGATGTTTTAAAGTCGTTTTTAGGTTATCTATTCTACCAGAGTGCCAAAACAGCAGATGGAAAAGGGATGCAAAGATGTCAGAGCTTAGTTGCACTGGTTCCCCCTTCCAAATTTAGCACTCCAACCATAATTATCCTGAAGCCTGCAAAAGAGAATAATGAGATAAAGAAAGACCGAGTCTTGATTAAAGGAGAAAATAAAGATAACAATTATGATAAGCCATAATGATTGTGGTGACGATCAATAGAGAAAATAGCACAGATAGCATAAAACTGTGAGAAGCAAGACCCACAACTATTGTAACAACGGGTGAATAAAGATAACCTTACTGGAGATGAAGAAAAAACAACTAGAATGGTATTTAACTCAGAAGTAAAATTCCCTAGTACCCTGTTTGGTACTTAGCCACATGGGCACCTCTTGGAATTAAAAAAAAAAAAAAACTTAAAAGATAACAACTCAACTTAGCGTTTGACAACAAACATATGATGTCTGAACAAGTTGGAAGGCAGCAGTTCTTTTGCATTAGCTAGACCATATCTCGAGGAGTATGTTCAATTGTGGGTATCTAACTTTTAGGACCAATGACAGAATACAATGTGTCCAGCGAAGAGAGTGCCAAAGAATAAAGGACCTAGAAAAACATCGTGTGAAGAATAAAGGTTGTAAGAATGTTTAAACTGGGAGGAAAATGGCACAAGAGAAATATGACATGTCTTCAAATAATTCAGAATACCATTGTTGCTATTCAAAAGAAGAAATCTCCCTCTATTAAACTAGGGACTTCAAGTCTTGATCTTTACTCATTCTCTCTTCCTTCACTTCATATCAAAGGAAGCATCCTTCTTTTCATTAACATTAATTCTCCACTTGTGCTCTTTATTCTATCACTTTCTGCTTCTTCTTGAATTTTGATCATCTCTGCCTCTTGCATCTTCAAGGCAATCTTTCTCCATAAACATACACACCTTTCCACTATTCAAAAACAAAACAAACAACCAAAGAAACTTCCTGTGAACCTGCTTTCACTTCAAGCTTCTATCTGCTATCTTACTTTTCTTTATTCCACACTTTATGAAAAGTCATCTTCCCTCTTTTAGCCACAATTTTTGCCTAGTTTTGTTACTGCTATATCCTCTGGCACATAGTAGGCACTCAATAAATATATGATAAATGAATTGATTACATGAAATTGTGCTGTCTTGGCATTCCTCCTATAACTGCTTCTTTACAGACCTCTTTTTCCAGAAACTCCCTGAATATTCTTTAATCAGCCTCTTCTCTCTCCCTACATTCTGTTTCTTGTAAGCCCTTCTATCTCATGGCTTCATCTCTTACTCCTCTGAGGCTAGCCTCTTAGAAAGTTAGCCTCATTTAAGGAGCACATCCAAAGAGAGACCTCTCTGACCCTTCCGTCTCAATCACAGCATCCGGTTTGTTTCCATTACAGCAATCACTGCAATTTGTCATTTTTATGTTGTTTATGTGCTTATTTTCTGTCATCCCTACTAGTCTATAACTCCATGAGAGCAGGAAACAAATTTTCTTCCTCCTGGAGCATAGTGCCTGGTAGCATGGCATGAGAAGGCAGGAGGGGCTAGGGTATCCTCATAGGGAAGCCAGGGTTCAGTTAAAAGTGAAAGAAAGGGAGTTGCATGGGTAGTGAGTAAGGTAAGTAAAGGAAGGCCTCTCTATTAAGGTGACATTGGAGAAGACACCTGGGAAAGAAGGGGGAAGAAAGTCATGAGGGTTAGTAAGGCAGAGGCCTGGAGGTAGGAGTGTACATAATGTGTTCCAACAAGAACAACAAGGTCACTGTGGATGAAGCTAAGTGAAGAAGGGCAAAGAAGAGTAGGTGGTAGCTTTAGAGAGACAGTGAAACTAAGTAATATAAAACCCTATCAGACACTATAAGGACTCTGGCTTTTCCTCTGAGTGAAATGGAAAACCAATAGAAGTGTTTTTGAGTAGGAAAATGAAATTACCTGACTGAATGGGATCACTGGCTGTCTGCCTGAAAATAGACTGAAGGGAGTATGTTATGGACTGAATATCTGCATGCCCCAAAACTCACATGCTAAGGCCCTAACCTCCAGTGTGACTATATTTGGATATATGGCCTTTCTGGAAGTAGTTAAGGTTAAATTAGGTCATAAGGGTGTGGCCCTAATCCAATGGAACTGGTGTCCTTATAAGGGAAAGAGGAAACATCAGAGAACTCTCTCTCTATTCACGCACAGAAGAAAGGCCGTGTGAGGACATAACAAGACGGCAGCCATCTAACAAGCCGGGAAGAAAGCCCTCACTCAGGAATAGAATTGGCCAGAACTTGATCTTGGACTTTGTAGCCTCCAGAACTGTGAGAAAATAAATTTCTGTTGCTTCAGCCACTCAGCCTATAATATTTTGCGGTGGCAACCTAAGCAGACACTACAGAAGCCAAAAAAAAAAAAGGAGGAAAACTAGTCAGGAGGCAAGAGATGATTAGGTCTTGGACTATGGTGTTAATCTTGAAGATAATGTAAAGTAGTGAAATTCTGGATACAGTTTGAGCACAGAACCAATAGGATTTGCTGAAGAACTGAATGTAAAATCTGAAAGAAACTGTAAAATTCTGGGCCAAACAACTAGAAGGATGGCACTGCCTTTTGACAAAATGGGAAAGACTAGATGATATGCAAATTTTTGAAGAAAGGGGTACAGATGCTACATTTTCAGCTTTGGAAATGCTGAGTTTGAGAAGCCTATTAGTCATCCAATAGATATGTCCAGTAGGCAATTACATACACAAATTTAGAGTTAGGGTGGAGTCTGAGATGAAGAAATAGACTTGGTAATTGTCAGATAAAGACGATATTGGAACTCAAGAGATTGGATGAGGTCAATGAGGAAGCAGGTATAGACAGAGAAGAAAAGATGTTTGAGTACTAAGCCCTGGAACACTCTGATGCTTAGAGATCAAGAAGATGAGGTCAGTTAACTATGGAATAGGAACACGATAGATTACATTATTGGCCTCTCCTTTTATATGCTCTTTGCCGTATGACTTTGCAGTTCTTTCCACTTATATGAGTTGAGAATATTTCTCTACCTCTTTATTTGAGGCTTGGTTTTGTGACCTGATTTAGCCAATGGATGGCAACCAACATGATGCAAGCAGAGGTCCAAACTGTGCTTGCATGGTTGAGCTTACTCTCTTGTGCACAATCAATGCCCCCCTGCCTAGTCCCAGGAGGAAGATAATAGACACGTGGAGCAGAGATTCCCAGGCTAACTTACAGCATCAAACATACTTCCCCCAGCTTCTTCAAGAAGTCACCAGTGAACTAAATGAAAACCAAAAGACAGTCGTATCTCAGAGGTCAAAAGAAAACTGTGGTTCAAAGAAGAGACAGATATTGACTGTCAGTGCTGATGTCAGTGCTGATGATGAATCAAGTAAGAGGAGAAGCAGGAATTGACTGTTGGATCTAAAAGTATGTCAGCCATTAGACAACTAAACAAAGGCAAAAACAAGGACTTTTAAAAGAGTGAGGGAGTTAGAGTGGCCTCAAGAGAGAATGGAGGAAAGGAATTGGATACAATGAGTTAAAAACAAGCCTTTCTAACTACGTTGCTATAAAGGGGTCAGAGAAAGGGGATGGTAAGGAGAAGGAAATGTGAAATCAAGAGAGTTTTTAAAAGATGAGAAATATTACATCTTTGCATCCTTATGGAAATGGTACAGTTGAGAAAGAAAAAACTTATGGTATTAAAGACAGAAAATATTTGTCAGAGTTCCCACGTGGACAAGAAAGGATAGGATCCAGTGAACATGTAGAGAGGAATTAGCCTTAGATACTAACCTAAAACGTTCATTTAAAGCACCAGGAAGGAAAGGAGACACAGGTACATTGGCAGATGTGGTGGTGGAAATTTGTGATTGCTTGTGGTTTCCTCAGTGAAATAAAAGCAGTATCATGATCAGAGAGGGATGATAGAGAAGGAGGTGTTGAAGTTTTGGAAGAGAGATGTCGTGAAATTATCATCTAGGGAAATCAGAGAGCAAATGGATTATAATGGATAATTATCGCCTATGCACATATCTTATTTCTGGTGCCACTATAAGCCTTTGACAGCAAAAGCTGTATCTTACTTAGTTTTGCATCTTAACAGCTCTTAGCATGGAAACTTGTACTCTTTATTATTAACTTTCTGTAATTTTACTTTCATTTCCTTTAATAGTCACATAAAGTCTAACTGGCTTAAGGTTGTACTAGTTCTTTAACTCAAGTTTTGATGAGAGAAACGTATAAGAAACTCACACAATGAAAGCACTAGCATGATATGGCACTATCGTTACCTGGCTACCCAAAAGCAAGTTCAAAATCCATAAAAATAATTGCTAACTTCAAGAGAAAATTGCCCATTCAACCCTACTTTCTTAATATCTTACTTTGACTGATTCTCTTTATTAAAAAATATTTAAAGACTAAAGGTTTATAAGTAAAGATGATATGAAATTTGCCCAAAGTATTACTTACTATTTTAAATATGTATTATAATTTAAAATTACTCAGAGAGTAATGATGCAGAAAATAAACTTCTAGAGCAAATACTAACATCAATGCTGCATTTAAAAACATATGTAGATCGGGTGCAGCGGCTCAAATTTGTAATCCCAGCACTTTGGAAGACCAAGAAAGGAGGATCACTTGAGCCCAGGAGTTCGAGACCAACCTGGGCAACATAGTGAGACCTTTTCTCTACAAAAACTAAAAAAATTAGCCAAGCACATCAGCACATGCCTATAGTCCCACCTACTCAGGAGGCTGAAGCAGGAGGATCACTCGAGCTTGGGAGTTCTAGGCTGAAGTGAGCATGATTGCGCCACTGCACCCCAGCCTGGGTGGCAGAGTAAGACATTGCCTTTAAAAAAAAAAGTAAAATAAAATAAAATCACACGTAATTACTAGGAAAAGACAAGATCCTCAAAAGCCATCTATAAATTTTAAAGATTTATTCATAATAACTTGAATGTAATTGAAGTCTAAAAGTACAATACTATAATTTACCAAATGGGATTACTTTTAATACTAATTCCCAACAGGTTAGCTAGAGCAGTTTAGTGAATATTAAATCTACTGAAACAATTTAAGGCTACTAGCTACATTGTTCACTCTCAGCCAGTGAGAATATCAACAAACCTACTTGATATTAAAAAATTTTGCACTGAGTCTGATGGGAAAAACTTGGTAACAATTTGAGTAATAAAATTAAATATTCACCCCCCCCAAAAAAGGCAATGAGACAAAAAAAAAAAAAATGTTTTCTATGAACAAAGCAACAATAACAAAAGCAAAATATCAACTAAGGCTAAATATATTATGGAAGATTCATTTCATTGAGATATATTTTAGAAAGATGTTGTCAGTTCTACTTCCTAGAATTCTTACAATGAGTGTCAATAGAAGAGGTTATAGCAACACAAAAGTTGTCCACCTTACTCAGACATCACCCCTGATACTTCTGATTAGGTGTTCAAAGTGATCTAAGCATATTGTCTGCCTTTCCTCTGATACGTGAATAACAAATCTAAATGTGGTGAGGACCAAGTAGACAATCTAAAGGAATGACAATGGCAATGATATAAAATGGTAGAATGAGGTTGGAGCCTTGGAAAGCATTTACCCCACCTAAAAGCACTCAAATTCAATATTTTAAAATACTCTTTAGCCAAATAATGCACATATGCAAGCTAAAGGCCACCTAAAATTCAAAGTCGTGTTGGACTTTCAAAGGTCCTCTTCAAATGTCACTTCCATCAATGATTTCTCATGTTCTTCCTCTTAAAATCCATATTTTCCTCACCCGTAGATCCACAGCTCTTTGTTTTAGCATTTATTGTATGTCATGGATGGGAGTTATTCTTGCAAATTTTTTGTCTCCTCCACTAAGCATGGGGCAGAGATAGTTTTGATTTTTTATTCTCCAAAAGCACAAAATACAGTGTTT
This sequence comes from Pongo abelii, assembly GCF_028885655.2. Classification (NCBI taxonomy): domain Eukaryota; kingdom Metazoa; phylum Chordata; class Mammalia; order Primates; family Hominidae; genus Pongo; species Pongo abelii. Next base: position 98,369,375 of record NC_071995.2, read on the forward strand.
TGCAGAAAAAAAGGACACATCATACACATTTATAAAACTGAATTTAAACTCTTTCCCTTCTGGTCATGTCATCTAGTACAAAACATGAAAAGATCTTGGTCAGGGATACCAAGAAGCTTACTGACCTCAGTCAGAGTGAAAGTCCTTGGTCATATTGCAGTCTGTGCAGTCAAGTTTAAAAATATTACAGAAGTGTGAAAGCAGTACATCCAGATTAGAGAAATTCAACATTTATACAATAAACATCTAGTTTATCATTAAACAACTTTTAGGAAAATAACTTTGTGAGTCACCTACAATAGTAAGCATACCTACTTATTTTCAATACCCCTTTGAGGAGAGAGACTGTTTTTCCTTAATATGACTGTTGGAAAAAATTCTTATGCTTTTTTGAGAGGCTGCCAAAGTTGAATAAATAAGAAATTGAGAAAAGATATTACAAATATCTAAACTACTAAATAATGCAGGCAAAGCTCTAAAGCAAGCTCTGATTCAGGGTGCTAGCCTTAAAACTGAGATTGGAAGGCTTGAGATTTTTCTAAATTCAATAAAGAAAACTCTGGAAATACAGGATTCAATCTCTGAACAATTCCTAGGAAAAATAACCCCATCTGTGAGCATGCATTCCACCTGGAGTGTGTAAATTATTTGCAAAATTTGCCACATTTAGTCCCTCTGGGTATTCATACCCATTTACAATTCACACCCTCTTCTAATACAGAGGTAGACTCTATTTTCCAACTCCTTGAATATGGGTTGCTTTAATGACTTGCTTCAGCCAAGCAAACATGGCAGAAGTGAAGGTGTGCTAGTTCCAAGCCTAGGCCTCAAGAAGCCTTGTACAATTCTGTTCTCTCTCTCAGAACCATGCATGCCACGTGAATGAGCCCTGGCTGACCTGCTGAATCATAACAGAGAAGTGGCAGTCTCACCTATCACCCTAGACAACAGCCAGCCAGCCTCTGAAACAGAAACACATAACTCATTTGCAGTTGATTTCACACACAAGAGAACACAGCCAAGACCAGAAGAACCATCAGTTGAGCTTAGACTAAACTGCCAATCACAGAATTATGAGCTAAATAAAGAGTTATTGTGTTAAGCTATTAAGTTTTGGGATAGTTTGTTTCACATCAACGGCTTACTAATAAGGGGAGAAGGTCACAATGTGACAGTAAGCAAAAAAGTCTCTGGAAGATAAGAATGCTGCCATTAACTTGGAAGCCAAGAAATAACCATGAAAGGAGGAAAAGGCAAAAAAAAAAAAAAAAAAAAAAAAAAAAAAAAAAAGACTAACCCTGGAGTTGGGGCTAACTTAAGACAAGATATCCAAAGTAGGTTGTGGCCAGGCCCAGTAGCCCACACCTATAATCCCAGAACTTGGGGATGCCAAGGTGGAAGGATTGCTTGAGCACAGGAGTTCAAGACCAGCCTGAGCAACAGAGCAAGACCTCATCTCTACAAAAAATACAAAACTTAGCTGGGCATGGTGGTGTGTACCTGCGGTCCCACCACCTACTGGAGAGGCTGAGGCAGGAGGACCACTTGAGCCCAGGAGGTGGAGGCTGCAGTGAGCTGAGATCACGCCACCCACCACTGCACTCTAGCCTGGGCAACAGAGCAAGACTCTGTCTCAAAAATAATAATAATAATAAAATATATTAAATTAAATTAAATTAAACTTTTTAAAGTAGGTTGCCCATTCCTTGTGGAGAAACAAAACCTATCCACATCCTATTCTTCCTACAAAACTCACCTCAAATCACACCTTTTCCATTTTTTTTTTCTGATTGCCCTTTGGCGTAGTGATCATTCCTTCATTAGTTATGTATAAACAGTACATTATAGTGGAAAGAGGCCTGGACTTTAATCAGTAAGTCTAAATTCACATCCCGGTTTTATCAACTATGTGTCCTTAGACAAATTTCTTAAATTTTGGAATCTGATTCCTCATCTCTTAACTGAAATTTAATAGTTCTCAATCCCACAGGACAGTTGTGAGAATTGAATTCTAAATGTGTCAACATGCTAAACACAAAGTACATACCCAACAATGTTAAAGTGAATTTTGTTCCATCCATTCATTAAACTCTGACTGGATTCCTACTGTATGTTAGGCTGTGTGCTAGATACTGGGACAAAGGAAACAATTACTAATGATACCACACACAACTGCCATCTACTAACTTCTCATGTGTATAGCCCTCAAATTAGAATGAGGTTAGAGATTATGCCTTGTAGCTCTTCATATTTCCCAAAAGTAGATGGTATAGTACCTTGAATTTAGTAGTTACAAAAATACTTGTGAACAATTTGATTAAAATATTTCTACATACAGGTTTTCACATTTGAATCCCAAAGCCAAGCAACAGCATCATCACTTTTAAAGCATAGCTAAAAGCACACTCACTTGACAGCTCACATCCATTCCTGCCTCCAGCAGCACCTGCACGACTGCTTTGTGGCCATTGCGCGCAGCAAGGTGAAGTGGCGTGTGCTTGCGAGTGTTGCAGCTCATTAAGTTAGGATGTGCACTGATGATCATTTTTACCACTCTAAGCCGCCCGTAGAGTGCTGCCAAGTCCAAGGGTGTTTCCAGCTTGCTATTCCTAATTGTCGGGTCAGTGAGCTCTTCTAGGAGAACAGCAACTACTTCTGAGTGTCCATATTGAGCTGCACAGTGTAGGGCAGTTTCATTTTCATTGTTCTGTTTAAGACAAAGATTTTTAAAAAGGCACATTTTCAGAAATTCAATTTGTTATCAAAATCTTAACACAGTAATTTAAAACCTGCAATGCTTTGAAATGTAAGTTAAGATTTATCTATTTTAATAAGTATGCCTAATGGAATTTTATATTTGATAGAAGTATCTAGGATTCATTGAATCAAAATTTTTTTTAATTTTTATCACTTTAATAGAAACAATCCAACATTTCCCTAAATCATATAAGCCAACTTCCAAAAATGATAAATGATTTAGCCATGTTTGTCAGAGGCCCTCCTGGGTCCAGATGGACAGTGATATCTGCACTGTGCATCACATCTTTAGACATTTATTAATAAGAGAGATCAAAACAATTATAACAGACTTTTAATAGACTGGCTTTCCAAAAGACAGATGAGAAGGTAAATTCTTGGTAACAAAAGATTTATAGAAAGGTTTCCCAAATTAAGTTTCATTTTATTTTCCACATAAGTACAAATCATTGCTTCTTTTGCAAAGAAAATGAAAAGATTTTGGCCTTAAGATATAAAAGTACCGTTTTGAAATGTGACCATGGGTTGTGAGGATGGACCTAGATCAGTTCCCAGACAAGTTACTAGGAGTATCACAGTACAACATGTGCAGCTTATAAGGGTTCAGTTGAAAATCAATAAGATTTTCCTAGAAATGTATCAAGATTTTTAAAAATGTTAAGATACAGAACACTGAACCCAGTTGCAAGGCAGAGGGACCCTTCAGACTATTTCAGCAACATAGGTAGATGGTGTATAGGTATGTCAGGTGGTGGAAGGGTCAGGAGAAAAATGAACGAGAAATTTTAGTAACCAAAATGCAATAACCCTAAATGAGGGTTCTGGAAAGAAAGAGCAGCTGCCACCATCAGAGTTATCATCATAGCTAACACTACGTACTAGACATCGTTGCATTTTATATATGTTTACTCATTTAATCCTCATTATGAGATAGATACTATTATCATTATCTCCATTTTACAGATGAGAAAACTGAGGCACTGAATAGTTGAATAACTTGCCTTTCGTTATGCAGCCATTTAGTGGTAGGACCGGGATTTGAACGCAAGTAGCCAAGACCCAAAGTGGGTGTTCTTAACCATCACACTTACCACCTTCCAAAATAAGAACTATTACTACTACTACTTGTTGAGTGCCTAAAAACTATATATATTGTCTCATTTAACTCTTACAACAATTCTCCAAAATTTATATTAAAATTGTCTACTTCATGGACAAGGAAACTAAAATACAAAAAGGTTAAATTACACATCCAAGTAGAATTAAGATATTTTGCAAGCTGTATCTGACAAATCTAAAACCCATGCTCTTTCCACTATACCACGTTGTCTGCCATGTGTTGCTATATTGTCAAAGAAGAGCTGGGAATTAGTGATCTGAAAGCAGAATTTCCAGAGGTTTTCCTCAGAAAAACACCAACTGAGAACAGGAAGTAGCTGTTTAGATAGCTGTTCTGATGAAAATAAAAGGATAAGAAGGGGTCAGACCCAAACAAATCTTAATGTTCTAGAAAGCAACTCGAACTTACCCTGGATGATAGAAGAATGCAAGTAAGTTGAGAGTATAGAAGGAAGATTTGAAAATTTAAAAAGGAGTAGAGTGACAAGGGGAAAATAGCACTAGGAAAGGCTTCTTACTATTTTACCTTGCAAGTAAGTATCAAGAGAGAGCATTTGAAGGTCAAACCCAGAGGGAAAATCTACTCTTTCAAGATAATCAATGAAAAGTTAAGACCTGTTAGATGGGGAATCCAGCTGAGGGTACTGTTTCTTCCATCATTTGTCAGGAGTCCTTCTTTACCTGGTTTGAAAGTATTACTATAATCTACTTCTTCATAAACATTGATCACATACAGGTTTAGACTCCCTGGTCTTCTTATCTGTTTTTCTTATCAGGCTTATAAAACAGCCAATCTTATTACTTCACACCATGAAAATATGATACAGATATATACCTCCTGACCAACCCAAACTTCCCCCTGGTCTGAAAGAGATTCAATCTCAGTTTTCAAAATACAGTATCTCTTTGAGAAAAGAGAAAGGCCAATTATGAAATAACGATTCCTCAAAGGCCTCTCTACTGTTCCAGAGCCCTGAGCCTAGGAAATTACAAAAGCAAAATTGAAAAATTTTCTAGTAACACCAATTAGCACTGTTCAGATCTCAAGGGAAAATATTTCAATCATTCAAGACCTACTCAGGAGAAAATGTTCACAGATTTTATCCATGATCAACACATACTGGGATTGTCACCTCAGTGGATGCCACAACGGTGGTACTTTTACAAGAGCATGATTGTGTATTTGTGTATGCTCACAAGTAATCTAAAATAATCTAATTTGAAATAAATAGGCTGTGATGAGGCACTGATTAATAATTCCTAGTATGGCTACACAGAATATTCTTAAAATGTTTTTAGTTCCTTCTTTTTTACCAAATGGGTATTCTCTGAAACATTAGGACCCTTCCAGATAATGGATGATAAAACAAAACTGGCCAACAAAAGCCATTTACCAAAAGCTCTTAGTTCAGAGTAAAACATCTAACAAGAGTTGGATTCGAGTTTTGGTGAATGGCAAAGGCAATGTGTTTTTCAGACAAGGCCCCTCTGGGTTTTGCCTTAATGTTAAAATAAAGAAAAAAGAAAAAGAGGAAGAGAAGGTAAAGGGAAGAAAGGATTAATGAAATTTAAAGAAATTGAAAATTTTCAATTTAAAGGAAATTTAAATTGCAAAAAGGAAATAATCAGATGATAAAAGAGAAGAAGGATGTGGCAATTATAAAAACCATAATCCATGATTCCTCAGGGATCTAGAACTAGAAATTCCATTTGACCCAGCCATCCCATTACTGGGTATATACCCAAAGGACTATAAATCATGCTGCTATAAAGACACATGCACACGTATGTTTATTGCGGCATTATTCACAATAGCAAAGACTTGGAACCAACCCAAATGTCCAACAATGATAGACTGGATTAAGAAAATGTGGCACATATACACCATGGAATACTATGCAGCCATAAAAAATGATGAGTTCATGTCCTTTGTAGGGACATGGATGAAATTGGAAATCATCATTCTCAGTAAACTATCGCAAGAACAAAAAACCAAACACCGCATATTCTCACTCATAGGTGGGAATTGAACAATGAGAACACATGGACACAGGAAGGGGAACATCACACTGTGGGGACTGTTGTGGGGTAGGGGGAGGGGGGAGGGATAGCATTGGGAGATATACCTAATGCTAGATGACGAGTTAGTGGGTGCAGCGCACCAGCATGGCACATGTATACACATGTAACTTACCTGCACATTGCGCACATGTACCATAAAACCTAAAGTATAATAATAGTAATAATAATAATAATAATAATAAACTCAAAAAAAAAAAAAAAAAACCATAATCCAGGTGGTGTCCACTTTGTTTAGAATGGTGAACAAGACCTAGGTTGAAGTGTTACCATGTAAATTACTTCATCTCTCCAAACCTATCTTATCTGTATAATGAGAATATTATTTTCCCTATAAACCTTATAATATAGTTTATAAACCAAAAGAGATAACATATTTTTAAAATGCATTGTAAACTTTAAATATTAAAATGTAGAATAGAATTATTTTTAAAGAAAACTGTATTAGAAACCAAAGATAACTTTCAGAAATCAGAATGAAGCCCTGACTATAATGCATAATTTTAACATAACATAAATGTATTACTGGTTGAGAGCTTAGGCTTTGGATCAGAAAAACCTGCGTTCAAACACTGGCTGCATTTCTTAGTAGCTGTGATGTTACGGTCAATTTACTCTATCTCTCTAAGGCTGTAACTCCATATATATAGTAGCAACAATAATCTAGGGCTTAGTAAGATAACGGGAATGAAGTATTTTGCACAATGCCTGGCATACAGTAAACAATCCATTAAGTGATAGGATTTAGGATGACAATACCAACGCGCTATTGTGTAAAGGGCTCTGGAGTCAAAGTCCTGAGTCTCAGTCTCAGTTTCAGTCACTCAGTAACATGTGGCCTTTGACAAGTTGTTTAGTTTTACAGAGCATGATTTCTCAACTATAAAATGGGAGTGATATTATCAATTCAGAGGATTATTGTGAGAATTAATTAAATCGTATTTTAGAGGTGAAAGTGTTTAGAACAGTGCCCGCTTTACCTTATGTCTCAATAAATGTTAATTACCATTTTTATTTCCTTTATTGTTTAAATACATAAAAGTTTATAATTAACAAGAAGATTCTGTCCTATTCAGAAGGAAAAAAGAAAGCTAAAATTAAAAGTTATCTATAAAAATAAAAATCCTACATCAAAAAATTTAGGAGAAATGGCATAGAATGGGAAAACTATGATCAGCATTAAAAGAGTATTTAACAAAGAAAAAATTATTAAAAATCATAAGAAAGTTGCAACTTGTTGCCAATAGAAACCACAACACAAAGCAGCAGAGGTGAACAAAGAACTTTGAATATGGTCTCCTTAAAAAGACACTTTTTGTAATTTAATTGATCTATTCAACATTACCAAAAACAAGTATTTCTCTTTAAAACATACAATAACTTTTCATTTTCAAATGTAAGTGAATACTATATGTTATTTCTTATTTTCATGTCATTTAAAAACATCTTGTTTGTAAAAACTAACATCCTCTTGTTTAACCTTGGATTGTTTTTCCATTTTATGTCAGGTTTGCTTTGCGGTATTCAGACAATTTTAAGAATAACCACCAGATGGCTCATCTCATAAATGATCTAACTGTTGGTTTTCTGTGGAAGAGAAGAGCATTGTCACAAATTTCCTTCTGGCATGATATGATGATAAAGATAGCCATATCTATCATGTTTTAAAGACTGGGTGCATTCTTATTAAAATTTCTGCATTTTTGTAACCTGTAAACATGGAAATTTTTATTGTGATAAATATTAATGACACTTTTCCAATTAATAAAATGTTTTCCTGATTAGTCCTTTCAACAACCGCATATATATTTTCATTGAAAAAATATGTATTTTTCTTCCCTTTGCTGTTTACAGCAATTGTTACTTTTTATCCTTCAGTCTGAATTTCAAAGTCCGGCAAAGTCTGCATCCATTTGAACAATATGCTAATTGTGCTTTATTAGATATGCTTGCCCTAAAGTAACCTACTTGCATTGATATTGGACAACTGCCAACCTGGAGCTTAATGCCGTGATTGTAATTCAATTGTTGGACTGCCTGCTGGTTTTCAAATATAGTTTTACAAAATGGGAACAGTAGGGGGCATGCAGAGCTCAAGATGTTTGTTATCATACTGTATTAGGGGACCATATTTTACTTTCTGGAATCTGTGGTCTTATCTGTTTAGAATACTGACACTGGTTTTCTTTTTAAAATATGTCCATTATGTGTAATATAGATATTGTGTACTTACAAATACATTACCTGTCAGAATCATACTGCTGCTGTGTTTTATTCAACTTATTCTGGGCATATGTGTTTGTGTGTGTGTGTGTATATATATATATAAATTTTAACTTAATATGTGACAAGCAACTGTATATGCTATATTTCACATTTTGATTCACCAGAGTACTTAACTGTGAAAGTGCTAAGTAAATGGTAAAGCATTATGCAAATGATAGGCATATCATTGTTTTAGCATTTAAAATTGTATTAAGAAACATTCTAATTCTCATTACAAACATGGATTCTGTTCTATCTTTAAATATTCAATGGCTATAAAATGGCTGATTATATAAGACAGGCAAAAATATTTCAGCTACTTCCTTTATGTACGATTTTCCCGTTAACAAAGTATCTTTACAAATGCCCAACTTAGTCCCTGCACATCATATCTGAACACCAAAGAATTTTTCAAATTTCTTCTTTTAGGAAATTCAGCAATGGAAAGGCCTTTGGGCAAGGTAAAGATAAAAAAATCACATTTTCAATATGGCTTTGCCTTTGTAAAACTAGAAAAATTACATCATGGGCAAACATTTGGCAAGTGCACCTGTTCATTGACCCTGGAATGTGATGGTCCATGATGAATAAGAATCTTCACAATTTCCACATCTCCTTTCCAGGCAGCCAGGTGAATAGGAAAATACCCTTTGTTGTCTGCTACATTTGTTGATGCCTCATACTGAAGTAGTTTGAGAACTATGTCCCTAAAAAGGAAAACACAACAACAACAGAATAGGCTGAGCAAGACAAATTGTATTAAATAGGTAATTTAAAAAGAATACTAGATGCTGGCTGGGAATTTAGAGTAATCATTCAAGATACTAACACATAAAGTTGGGTTTCAAAGTTTTTGCCTACTCAACATTTAGCTAATTTACTTACCTGGAAAACCATCACCCCACGCCACACACACACACACACACACACACACACACACACACACACAGAGAGAGAGAGAGAAAGAGAGTGAGAGCACACATTGACTAACCAATTAAACTACTTAATAGAATTCATATAGGCAAAACTTAACCGATTTCATTAATTAGATGAGCTAAGTAAAATGAAGAGGATACCAACTCCCTTTTTTTTTTTTTTAAAGAGGTCTTTCCAGATAGCCCATATCTGAGATTCAGCTTGAAGGAAAAGTTGAAGTTACAAGTATATTCCTTGTTTACAAAAAAAAAAAGTTATCATAATACCAAGGAGACATTTATAAAATTTACACATCATTCCTACAGAGAACTGGAATAAGAGATTTAAGGGGCATGTAAAAGAGAAAGAAAGTGCAGTATGTAAGGGACCCTGACAAGCTAACTGTAGTACTAGCCCAGGGTTAAAAAATAATAATAAAAAACTTTTAATAACTTCTCAGTGATGGCACACAACACACTTTGAGTATTCCTTGTTCCTACTTGTGAATTCCTTCACCTTTCTTCTCCAAGCATAAAAAATTATTTCAAAGGGAAACTCATTTAAAAGACAAGTTCCACCATTAATGCAATTTCAACACATATTCAATATATCCTACCCAAAAAATTTTGAACTTAATCCCCACCAGGTTTTCAAAGTAAAAATCCTGAACTGCATTACTCAACCTTAGAAAGAATTAATTAATAATTATTAGCATAAATTATATCAAAATATATATCAACAATCAAAAAACCCTTCAAAAAATTAATGAATCCAGGAGCTGGTTTTTTGAAAGGATCAACAAAATTGATAGACCGCTAGCAAGACTATTAAATAAAGAAGAAAAGAGAGAAGAATCAAATAGACGCAATAAAAAATGATAAAGGGGATATCACCACCCATCCCACAGAAATACAAACTACCATCAGAGAATACTACAAACACCTCTACGCAAATAAACTAGAAAATCTAGAAGAAATGGATACATTCCTCGACACATAAACTCTCCCAAGACTAAACCAGGAAGAAGTTGAATCTCTGAATAGACCAATAACAGGAGCTGACATTGTGGCAATAATCAATAGCTTACAAACCAAAAAGAGTCCAGGACCAGATGGATTCACAGCCGAATTCTACCAGAGGTACAAGGAGGAACTGGTACCATTCCTTCTGAAACTATTCCCATCAACAGAAAAAGAGGGAATCCTCCCTAACTCATTTTATGAGGCCAGCATCATCCTGATACCAAAGCCGGGCAGAGACACAACCAAAAAAGAGAATTTTAGACCAATATCCTTGATGAACATTGATGCAAAAATCCTCAATAAAATACTGGCAAACCGAATCCAGCAGCACATCAAAAAGCTTATCCAACATGATCAAGTGGGCTTCATCCCTGGGATGCAAGGCTGGTTCAATATACGAAAATCAATAGATGTAATCCAGCATATAAACAGAACCAAAGACAAAAACCACATGATTATTTCAATAGATGCAGAAAAGGCCTTTGACAAAATTCAACAACCCTTCATGCTAAAAACTCTCAATAAATTAGGTATTGATGGGACGTATCTCAAAATAATAAGAGCTATTTATGACAAACCCACAGCCAATATCATACTGAATGGGCAAAAACTGGAAGCATTCCCTTTGGAAACTGGCACAAGACAGGGATGCCCTCTCTCACCACTCCTATTCAACATAGTTTGGAAGTTCTGCCCAGGGCAATCAGGCAGGAGAAGGAAATAAAGGGTATTCAATTAGGAAAAGAGGAAGTCAAATTGTCCCTGTTTGCAGATGACATGATTGTATATCTAGAAAACCCCATTGTCTCAGCCCAAAATCTCTTTAAGCTGATAAGCAACTTCAGCAAAGTCTCAATATACAAAATCAATGTACAAAAATCACAAGCATTTTTATACACCAATAACAAACAGAGCCAAATCATGAGTGAACTCCCATTCACAATTGCTTCAAAGAGAATAAAATACCTACGAATTCAACTTACAAGGGACGTTAAGGACCTCTTCAAGGAGAACTACAAACCACTGCTCAATGAAATAAAAGAGGATACAAACAAATGGAAGAACATTCCATGCTCATGGGTAGGAAGAATCAACATCATGAAAATGGCCATACTGGCCAAGGTAATTTATAGATTCAATGCCATCCCCATCAAGCTACCAATGACTTTCTTCACAGAATTGGAAAAAACTACTTCAAAGTTCATATGGAACCAAAAAAGAGCCCGCATCACCAAATCAATCCTAAGTCAAAAGAACAAAGCTGGAGGCATCACGCTACCTGACTTCAAACTATACTACAAGGCTACAGTAACCAAAACAGCATGGTACTGGTACCAAAACAGAGATATAGACCAATGGAACAGAACAGAGCCCTCAGAAATAACGCCGCATATCTACAACTATCTGATCTTTGACAAACCTGAGAAAAGCAAGCAATGGGGAAAGGATTCCCTATTTAATAAATGGTGCTGGGAAAACTTGCTAGCCATATGGAGAAAGCTGAAACTGGATCCCTTCCTTACATCTTATACAAAAATTAATTCAAGATGGATTAAAGACTTAAACGTTAGACCTAAAACCATAAAAACCCTAGAAGAAAACCTAGGCGTTACCATTCAGGACATAGGCATGGGCAAGGACTTCATGTCTAAAACACCAAAAGCAATGGCAACAAAAGCCAGAATTGACAAATGGGATCTAATTAAACTAAAGAGCTTCTGCACAGCAAAAGAAACTACCATCAGAGTGAACAGGCAACCTACAAAATGGGAGAAAATTTTCACAACCTACCCATCTGACAAAGGGCTAATATCCAGAATCTACAATGAACTCCAACAAATTTACAAGAAAAAAACAAACAACCCCATCAAAAAGTGGGCGAAGGACAAGAACAGACACTTCTCAAAAGAAGACATTTATGCAGCCAAAAAAACACATGAAAAAATGCTCATCATCACTGGCCATCAGAGAAATGCAAATCAAAACCACAATGAGATACCATCTCACACCAGTTAGAATGGCAATCATTAAAAAGTCAGGAAACAACAGGTGCTGGAGAGGATGTGGAGAAATAGGAACACTTTTACACTGTTGGTGGGACTGTAAACTAGTTCAACCATTGTGGAAGTCAGTGTGGCGATTCCTCAGGGATCTAGAACCAGAAATACCATTTGACCCAGCCATCCCATTACTGGGTATATACCCAAAGGACTATAAATCATGCTGCTATAAAGACACATGCACACGTATGTTTATTGCGGCACTATTCACAATAGCAAAGACTTGGAACCAACCCAAATGTCCAACAATGATAGACTGGATTAAGAAAATGTGGCACATATACACCATGGAATACTATGCAGCCATAAAAAATGATGAGTTCATGTCCTTTGTAGGGACATGGATGAAACTGCAAATCATCATTCTCAGTAAACTATCGCAAGGACAAACAACCAAACACCGCATGTTCTCACTCATAGATGGGAATTGAACAATGAGAACACATGGACACAGGAAGGGGAACATCACACTCTGGGGACTGTTGTGGGGGAGGGGAAAGGGGGAGGGATAGCATTAGGAGATATACCTAATGCTAAATGACGAGTTAATGGGTGCAGCACACCAGCGGCACATGTATACATATGTAACTAACCTGCACATTGTGCACATGTACCCTAAAACTTAAAGTATAATAATAATAAAAAAAGAAAAAAATACATATATATATCAACAATCAAAAGCAGTAATTCTAAACAAAACTGTATTTTCATTTGGATGCATTTAAGAAGCAAATTCTATTAACTCACTAAATGAAATGCTAGTCAGACACATAGAAATAAAAATATACATATAATTACAATATATAATAAAGTTGTTTCTTATATACAAGAAATCACTAATGGGGAGGGTGAACATAACAGATTTACATTTAAATATTTCATAAAATCAGACTCTAGATGCAAGTAACAAATGAAAAAACTTGGAGGAAATTTTAATAGAAGCAAGATTAGAATTTTGATAGCTCACAAGAAAAACAGATATGATATGATACAAAATTATGGTAAATGGTAAAACATACTGTCCAGAATGTGTCCTAAAGTCACAACATTTGACTTAATTGCTAAATGTAAGAAATCATGATTTTAAAAAAACAAGAATATGTTGTAGAAATATTTACAATCCAAGGAGTCCTAAATTGTCTAATGATATAATTTCTGAGAAATTAAGAATTAAATTTTAACATTTCTCTTTGAAAAACCAGCATTATTTTACAAAATCTGAATTTAGAAGACTTGGATTTGTGTCCCAGCTATGCAAACTACCTGAGGCTGTGATCCTGGAGAAATGATAATCACACACCACATAATGATAATTCGATCAACAATAGACCACCCGCATATATAATGGTTGTCCAAAAAGATTATCACACCTCATTTTTACTGTACCTTTTCTATGTTTTGATATGTTTAAATACATAAATACTTTCTATATCTACTGTGTTACAATTGCCTACAGTATTCAGTACAGTAACATGCTGTGCAGGCATGTAACTCGGGAGCAATGGGTCATACCATGTAGCCTAGGTGTGTGATAGGCTATACCACTTAGATTTATGTAAGTGCACTCTATGATGTTCACACAATGATGAAATCACGTAATTAGACATTTCTCAGAATGTATCCCTGTCATTAAGCAACACATGACTGTACTTAGTCTCATTTTCTTTTTCTTTTCTTCAGGAGATACTATAATGATAATGTCTACTCAAAACTGGTAATAGCATTAAATAAGATCATAAAAAAGAATTCACTCAATAAATAGTAAAGCACTATACCAATATTAGCACTTGTCCCAAGTAAAAATAAAATACTTTAGAAGTGAAATGAAATGCTTATAGAAAGTCACCTTTGAAAAACAGAACCAGAAAATCAGAAGGAAACTTAAAGGTTATCCAGTTCACACGCTTCTCCCCATTTCCCTGCCAAGCAAGGGTTGTTATATAGGGTCTTCCATTCTGACATAAATAAATACATAACTTCAGTGAGGTAATGAGAATTCAATACCTATGAATAACAAAGGCAGATAAGAAAACATCCAAAGTCCCAACTCTCTACTATTTACAAACCTGGTTACCTTGAGGAAATTAAGTAACCTCTGTCTCTCTTTCAGATATTGTGAAAATAGAATTTAGAGATTACATCTCGGTGCTAGTTTCAAAGAGTTATGGTGTGAATCAAATGAGAAACAGATAGAATTGTAAAATTATATATACAATCAAAAGTTGTTCTCAAGGAAGATTGTTGCAATGTTAAACAATTCCAGTGATTGCTTTTTAAATAAAATATTTCAGCATTTAAAAGGCAAAATAATACCAAAAGAAGTTAGTCAAATTAAATACCTGGATCTAAAATGTAGAATTTAGCCTACTACAAAATAGACTTCTCCCAGTTACTGTCAAAGACAACTGTGAGAAGAGAGAAATTCCATTTCTTAATACCTAAGGAAATAAAAAATATATTCTGAAGCTTCTTCTCCTATAAAGCATTTCCTTTCAAGGGGTAAAGACGAAAAAGATTGATGGGATCATCAATTCTATTTCCTTTTACTCTTGCTCCAATCACTTAGAATTTCATTTGTTCTTTGGCTCAAATTTTATTGACATTTTCTAATAATGTATGTGATATACATTCATTCTTCATTTATCAGGAAGATTTATGACAAGAGTGAAAAAATGTCTATTTTGAAAACTGACTAACTAATCATTTGTATTTTCTAGTATTACCACCATCTAATATCTAAATCAGAAAAGCATAATCTGTATGTTTATAAAATTGCCTTTGGAAAACACTAAGATCCTAACTACACATTATTTACACGTTATTTTTAAGTTTTGAAAAATGTATTTATTTTAATAAATAAATATTTTGTTAAATGTGCTTTTTTTTTTCTTTTTAAATTTTATTTCAATAGTTTTTGGGACACAGGTGGTTTTTGGTTCCATGGATGGGTAACACTTTAGTGGTAAATTCTGAGATTTTAGTGCACTCATCATCCAAGTAGTGTACACTGTTTCCAGTGTGTTGTGTTTTATCCTTCACTCCCCTCCAAACCTCCCTCCACTAGTCCCCACAGTCCATTATATCACTCTGTATGTTTTGGCATCCACATAGCTTAGCTCCCACTTATAAGTGAGCATGCATGGTATTTGGTTTTCCATTCCCTAGTTACTTCACTTAGAAAAATGGCTTCCAGTTCCATCCAAGTTGCCACAAAAGACATTACTTCCTTCTTTTTATGGCTGAGTAGTATTCCATAGTGTATATATACCACATTTTACTTATCCACTCATTGGCACTTAGATTGGTTCCATATCCTTGCAAATGCAAAGTGCTACTATACACATGTGTGCATGTGGCTTTTTCATATAATGACTTCTTTTCCTTCGGGTAGATACCCAGTAGTGGGACTGACGGATCTAATGATAGATCTGCTTTTAGTTCTTTAAGGAATCTCCATACTGTTTTCTATAGCAGTTGTGCTAAGTTACAGTCCCACCAGCAGTGTAAAAGTGTTCCCTTTTCACCACATTCCCACCAACTTCTATTGTTTTCTTTTTTTACTTTTTAATTATAGCCATTCTTGCAGGAGTAAAGTGGTAGCTCATTGTGGTTTTAATTTTTATTTCCCTGATGATTAGTGACGTTGAGCACTGTTTCATATGTTTGTTGGCTGTTTGCATATCTTCTTTTGCGAAATGTCTATTCATTGCCTTTGCCTACTTTTTGATGGGATTATTTGGTTTTTTTCTTGCTTATTTGTTTAAGTTCTTTGTAGATTCTGGATACTAGCCCTAATTTGCAAATATTATCTCCCACTCTGTGGGTTGTCTGTTTACTCTGCTGATTATTTCTTTTGCTGTGCAGAAGCTTTTTGGTCAAATTAGGTCCCATTTATTTATTTCTGGTTTTGTTTAAATGTGCTTATTTTAAAATTAAAATTTAAATTTATTTTCAAATTTTTGTTTAAATTGAGCTTTACATCTTATTCAAAGATATCAGCTAATGAATTGGCTGAGCTCAGATTTCTAGTGTTAAAACATATTTGTGAAATATAAAGTTGTATCTCTGATCAAATAAGTACCTGTAAGTTTTACTAAGTTATAAGTAGAATAAAGTATTAATCAGCAAATTATGATTAATCATTCTTATGATATATCCATACATATCAAAAGTAATATGAACTAAATAGGCCATTTTCCTCCATGCTCATTAAGAACAATTTAAATTTCATATATATCTAAATTAGAAGAGTAGTTAATGTAGTGTAGTACCAACTTAGTATTTTTATTGATACATAATAGTTGTATATATTTTGGGGATGCATGTAATATTTTGATATATGCATACAATGTGTAATGACTAAATCAGGATAATTGGGGTATCCATTACCTCAAACGTTTATCTTTTTTTTGTGTTGGGAACATCACAATTCTTCTCTTCTAGCTATTTTGAACTATACAATATTGGTAACTTTAGTCAGTCTACTGTACTATCAAACACTAGATCTTATTCCTTCTAACTGTATTTTTTTATTTTAACCAAATCTCTTCTCCCCCACCCCCCTTTCCTTCAAAGCCTCCTATAAACACCAATTAACTTTCTACTTCCATGAGATTCCCTTTTTTTAGCTCCCACATATGAGTGAGAGCATGTGATGTTTGTCTTCCTGTGCCTGGCTCATTTCACTTTACATAATGATCTCACATCCATCCGTGTTGCTGCCAAGTGACAGGATTTCATTCTTTTTTACGGTTGAATAATATTCTATTGTGTATATGTGCCACATTTACTTTATCCGTTCACTTGTTAATAAGCAGGTTGATCCCATATCTTAGCTATTGGGAATAGTGCTGCAATAAACTGGGGAATGCAGATATCACTTTGATACCCTGATTTCCTTTTTTTTTTTTTTTTTTGGATATGTACCCAGCAGGGGCATTGTGAAATCATATAGTAATTCTATTTTTAGTTTTTTAAGGAACCTCCATACTTGTCTTCCATTGTCATTGTACTAATTTACATTCCCATCAATAGTGTACCTGCATTCCCCTTCCTCTGCATCCTTGCCAGTAGCTATTATATTTGTCTTTTCGGTAAAAAATCATTTTAACTGAGGTGAGATGATACTGTGATTTTGATTTGCATTTCCCCGATGATTAGTGAGGTTGAGCATTTTTTCATATGCCTGTTGGTCATTTGTAAGTCTTCTTTTGAGAAATGTCTATAATCGTTTGCCCATTTTTAATGAAATTATTTGGTTTTTTGCTATTGGGTTTTTTAGTTCCTGATATGTTCTGGCTATTAATCTGTTGCTAGATAGATAGTCTGCAAATATTTTTTTCCCATTCTGTCAGTTGTTGAAGCCGGGAAAACTGGATAACCATATTCAGCAGAATGAAACTAGACCTCTATGTCTCAACAAATAAAAAATTCAATGAAAATGGATTAAATATTTACATCTAAGACCTAAAACTATGAAACTAGTAGGGGAAAACACCTCAGGACACTGGTCTGGACAAATAATCTTTGGGTAATACCTCAAAAACATAGGCAACAAATGCAAAAATAGACAAATGGGATTACATCAAGCTTAAAAGCTTCTACACAGTATTTCTTTAAATTATTATTTAGGTTGAGGCTTATAGCTTACTCTAAGGTATCCACAAAGGAACACATTGCCTGTGCTTGGTTAACTGGCATGAAATATTCAGTCATTGATTGATGAGCATTTGGGTTGGTTCCATGATTTTGCAGTTGTGAATTTTGCTGCTATAAACATGCGTGTACAAGTAAATTTACTAAAGTAACCAAACATCACCTGGACCACAATAACTTATTGAAAAATTAATGTTAAAAAAAATTCATTGGGACTGTGAAAAAAGAAATATTAAGTTACGTTGCTAATCAATATCTGTAAAATAGCAAGCAGCAAAATAATACCTAAGTCTTAAATGTAAAGTAGCATTTTCTGATATCCAGCATTTGACAAATAACAAATACTCTAAAATCCTAAAGTAAATGTGGTTGACAAGAAAATATAAAAAATATTTTGGAAAATGGAAATAGAAATGACAAAATACGTTCCATTTCCCAAAAACAAAGTAAAACATCAAATTAAATTTAATAATATCCAATGTAAATAACTGCAATATTTTGCAGCTTTAAGCTAATACATGTAAGTTCAGTTAAAAACAGGAATTCTAGAAGTATTGACTTTTTGCTGCTATATTTAATTCACATCCATTTTCTGAAAGATATAAATACACATCTGATTAATAAAAAATGTATTTCAGTCAGCATACGCTCTGAGCAAAATTAAATAAATTGGGAAGAGTCAACCTTCAAATTTCTTTGCCTCAACAGCAAGATTCCCTGTAAGTAAATCACAACCAAAGATGTTTATTTCATACCATCCTCTCTTGCTTGTTGATTGAGTCCAAAGAATTTCAAAATAAATGCAAATCACCTTCATATGGATGCAGAATTAACAACTAATGAAACTCTCAAATTTAATAAGGTCCTTTTGATTTCAGATTTTCTTGACACTTTTACTTCTCTTTAATGGGAATAAAGTTGCAGATGTGTTCAAGATGGTCAAAAGATTTCAGGACAATACGTCCCATTTTCTAACTGAAGTTTCTTTACATATTGAATTCACTCTCATAGTTTTCTAGATTACAGAGTGAATAAAGGCAAATTTTAAGTAGTCCGTATCCTTATCCAGGAAAAAAAGCAAGCTGACTAAAGATATTTCTAGTTATTCGAAGAGCAACTTCAGGGACCAGATTATACAATTTTTAGAGGAGCTACGCCTCTTTTATTAGAAAACCTAAGAAAGATCAAATCAAAAATACAGATAGCTTATTATATGGACTCTAGATCCAATTTGATACACAATTTGGATTACAGATAATGAGGTCTAGCATGCATTAAATACTTTAAAAGGTAGAAGAATAGAAAATATCTTATGTGTATATAAAACAATATACATATTTCAGAAATACAATAACGATTTGCTCAAAACAGCATCCAAGTGTCACAATATACCAAATATAGTTTAATAACATTAAACTTAAGAAGAAAATAAGGAACTATTTGTTAAGTAGAGAAGAAAAATTGAATTGAAATATGAGTATACAGGTTTAGTATAACCTCACAGGGAACGATAAGATTATTACTAAAAATAATGGATGAAAAGAAGAGAGGAGAAAAGTCAGAAAGAAGGAAAAGTAAAGGAAAAAGGAATGAGGGGACTAAGGAAAGCAGAGGAAAACAAGAAAAAAAGGGATGAGAAGAAGTGGGAGGCAGGGAAGGAAGGTAGATAAGCAGGCAGGCAGTCAGGCCAGCCAATTACTTTTCAGAGGAGAATTAAGGGATTTGAATTTGTAGTAGAAATACATGTAACAATGAATCCTCCGTATTTTAAAAAGAGAAAAAGATACAAAGAAAGAGCTCTCTACTCTATCTATGGAAATAATTTATAATATTTGCTAGTAAATTTTGTTTTATTAACCATGTTTCTTTCCTATCATTTGATGGTAATAATTTTCTTTTTATTATTATTATTATTTTACTTTAAGTTTTAGGGTACATGTGTACAATGTGCAGGTTAGTTACATATGTATACATGTGCCATGCTGGTATGCTGCACCCATTAACTCGTCATTTAGCATTAGATATATCTCCTAATGCTATCCCTCCCCGCTTCCCCTACCCCACAACAGTCCCCAGAGTGTGATGTTCCCCTTCCTGTGTCCATGTGTTCTCATTGTTCAATTCCCATCTATGAGTGAGAACATGCGGTGTTTGGTTTTTGTCCTTGTGATAGTTTACTGAGAATGATGAGTTCCAATTTCATCCATGTCCCTACAAAGGACATGAACTCATGATTTTTTATGGCTGCATAGTATTCCATGGTGTATACATTCCACATTTTCTTAATCCAGTCTATCATAGTTGGACATTTGGGTTGGTTCCAAGTCTTTGCTATTGTGAATAGTGCTGCAATAAACATACGTGTGCATGTGTCTTTATAACAGCATGATTTATAGTCCTTTGGGTATATACCCAGTAATGGGATGGCTGGGTCAAATGGTATTTCTAGTTCTAGATCCCTGAGGAATCGCCACACTGACTTCCACAAGGGTTGAACTAGTTTACAGTCCCACCAACAGTGTAAAAGTGTTCCTATTTCTCCACAGCCTCTCCAGCACCTTTTGTTTCCTGACTTTTTCATGATTGCCATTCTAACTGGTGTGAGATGGTATCTCATTGTGGTTTTGATTTGCATTTCTCTGATGGCCAGTGATGATGAGCATTTTTTCATGTGTTTTTTTGGCTGCATAAATGTCTTCTTTTGAGAAGTGTCTGTTCGTGTCCTTCGCCCACTTTTTGATGGGGTTGTTTTTTTCTTGTAAATTTGTTGGAGTTCATTGTAGATTCTGGATATTAGCCCTTTGTCAGATGAGTAGGTTGCAAAAATTTTCTCCGATTTTGCAGGTTGCCTGTTCACTCTGATGGTAGTTTCTTTTGCTGTGCAGAAGCTCTTTAGTTTCATTAGATCCCATTTGTCAATTTTGGCTTTTGTTGCCATTGCTTTTGGTGTTTTAGACATGAAGTCCTTGCCCATGCCTATGTCCTGAATGGTAATGCCTAGGTTTTCTTCTAGGGTTTTTATGGTTTTAGGTCTAACGTTTAAGTCTTTAATCCATCTTGAATTAATTTTTGTATAAGGTGTAAGGAAGGAATCCAGTTTCAGCTTTCTACATATGGCTAGCCAGCTTTCTCAGCACCATTTATTACATAGGGAATCCTTTCCCCATTGCTTGTTTTTCTCAGGTTTGTCAAAGATCAGATAGGGTAAAGGGACAGTTTGTGCTCAAAGCGAAAGAATAAACTATATGACCCTGAAACATTACTGCTGGCTTTATGATTCTATGAACTTTAGCCTACCAGTCATAATGTTTATGGAAACAATCTAGAGCAGATGGATACAACAACAGTGACAAACATGGAAATGATGTGTTTCTGTGCAGACTGCTAAGGCTTGCTTGGGAAGAATACAGTATAATCATTGTTAGTTACCTCTGCTAAGTGAGAATGCAAATAAAAGAAATACCCTTCTTCTCTGGCTCTGAGATACATTCTATGACATTATTTTCTCCTTCAAATATCTTTTAAGCCAATATTAAGATTAGCATTCCATGTAAACATATGACAAATGATTATGGGAGGCAGGCCAGAAATATATAATGTGACAGAGAAGAGCCAGGGAGAGTTTAACAAAGGGGAGATAATGCAGAGTACTGGTAAAAGCACAGACTTAGAACCAGAACACTTAAGCTCTAGACACAACCCCACTTTAATATCTACGTGGCCATTAAGTCACTTATCTAAATGGGCATTGTTTCTCCATCTATAAAATGAGGGAGCTGCGGGGTGTCAGGTAGAATAAGTGATCTCTAATTGTACAAGTTCATAGATTATTTAAACTTGCAAAATCAAGAAACATAAACTGTATATGAAATTCCCAGTTTCAGAACTGTAGCATCATAGTGCATAACTGAGCCATAAATAATACCAACACAGTGTATCATTCAATGTTATCATTGTAAGAAACAATGGAGAATATCAAGCCAATCTATTCAAGCTATTGAACTGAGGCCTAAAGATGTTAAGTAAATGGCTCAAGGTCACACAACTAGCAGAGATGGGGAGATGGGGAGATGGGGTTAGAATCTTCCTGCTTTTTCCAATGCCTATAGGATGACACTGAAAATTAAAAAGAAAAGATAAATGAGATCTTTCAGATAAAAGCACAGACATATAATTCCCACAGACTATCTGTAATTAAAGGGATCTCTAAAAATAGCTATCAAATTATCTATTTGTGAGAATTTTAATGATTGCTATTCAATTTGCTTAAATTATCTTTACTTTCTAAATCACCAAAAAAAAAAATTATGCCATGGGCCATAGAAAAACACATCTCAACAGTTAGAACTTCATAGACTGTCATGTATAAATCAATATTTACTAAATACTTCACTGAAAATGAAGGAGGGATATGAATGCTAATCCATTTTGGGACAATATTATTTTGAGAAGTGCTTACTTACCAATGCCAATCTGAGAAAGAACAAGAAAAGTAGTATGCCTCAAATGAAAGGTCAGGCCCAAGATATCCTGCCCATTAGATGTAATAGAGTTTATCTTTCCAATTAGAACTAAAAAATATGATAGTAGCCTGAATCCATAATTCAGATAGCCAAGAAGCCATCAGGATTATATTACTTGGGCTGATTTGTCTTTGTTCCTGATGACTCAGGTAAAAAGAATAACAATATTCTCCTTTAAAATATTTAGATATCTGGACATACTTTCCATTCTATAAAGGAACAGAAAAAATTAGAAGATACGGCAAAATATTTCTAAATGAGATGATATAAGACAATATAGAATAGGAACTGAATAAAAATAAACACAATTTGGGAATTCCAATTCTAAAAATCTAAATCAGAAACATAAAGTTTATAATAGTTTATGTAACTCAGATGATTCTCTAAACAGGCTGATGGCATTAAATTTATACATTTTAAGAGAAAAATGTCAGTGATCAATAATGACAAAAAAATAAATGTCTTGCATTAAGAGCTTTATGACCACCAAGCCTAAGATTGAGTATGAAGAAGACCCTTGAGTCACCATTCACAGAATAAAAAAAATGTTAGGCGAAAAAACAAAAGGTAACTAGCATTTTTACTTTTTAAAAAATAATTTCAACTTTTATTTTAGATTCAGGGGACACACGTGCAACTTTTATTTTAGATTCAGGGGATATATTGTATGATGCTGAGGTTTGAGATACAATTTATCCCACTACCTTGATACTGAGGACAGTACCCAATAGTTTTTCAATCCTCCCTACCCCCTCTAGTGGTCTCCAGTTTCTATCGTTGCCATCTTTATGTCCACAAGTAGCCAGTATTAAGTTCCCACTTATAAGTGAGAACATGCAGTATTTGATTTTCTGTTCCTCCATTAATTCACTTAGAATAATAACTTCTAGCTGCATCTATGTTGTTGCAAAGGACACAATTTCATTCTTTTCACAGCTGCATAGTATTCCATGGTGCATATGTACTACATTTTCTTTATCCAATCCACCACAGATCGGCACTTCAATTGATTCCATGTCTTTGCTATTGTGAATAGTGCTGCAATGAGCATGCAGGTGCATGTGTCTTTTTGATAGAACGATTTACTTTCTTTTGGATTTATACCCTGTAATGGGAATGCTGGGTAGAATGGTAGTTCTGTTTTAAGTTCTTTGAGAAATCTCCAAACTGCTTTCCACAGAGACTGAACTAATTTTTACATTCCCACCAACAGTGAATAAGCACTCTCTTTACTCTACAAAAGATGCCAACATTTGTCATTTTTTGACTTTTTAGTAATAGCCATTCTGACTGGTGTGAAATGGTTTCTCTGTGGTTTTGATTTGCATTTCTCTGACGATTAGTAATGTTGAGCATTTTTTCATACATTTGTTGGCCACTTGTATATCTTCTTTTAAGAAGTGTCTGTTCATGTCTTCTGAGTACTTTTTAATGGGATTATTTGGTTTTTGCTTGTTGAATTCTTTACATTCCTTATAGATTCTGAATATTCAGCCTTTGGTAGATGCATAGTTTATGAATATTTTCTCCCATTCTATAGTTTGTTTACTCTATTGATAGTTTCTCTTGCTGTGCAAAAGCGCTTTAGTTTAATGAAATTAGGTCCCACTTGTCAATTTTATATTTATTTATTTATTTTTGAGACAGAGTCACCCAGGCCGTCACCCAGGCTGGAGTGCGGTCATGCAATCTCTGCTCACTGCAACCTCTGCCTCCAGGGTTCAAGCGATTCTCCTGCCTCAGCCTCCCAAGTAGCTGGGATTACAGGCACATACCATCATGCTCAGCTAATTTTTGTAATTTTAGTAGAGACAGGGATTTGCCACGTTGGTCAGGCTGGTCTCGAACTTCTGGCCTCAAGCTATCCACCTGCTTCGGCCTCCCAAAGTGCTGGGATTACAGGCATGAGCCACTGCACCTGGCCTCAATTTTTCTTTTTGTTGCAATGGCTTTTGAAGTCTCTATCATGAAATAATTGCCCAGTTCTATGTCCAGAATGGTGTTTCCAAGGTTTTCCTCTAAGATTCTTACAGTTTGAGATCTTACATTTAAATCTTCAATCTACTTTGAGTTAATTTTTGTATATGGTGAAAGGTTAAGGGTCCAGTTCCAGTCTTCTGCATATGGTTAGCCAGCTATCCTAGCACTATTTATTGAAGAGGGAGTCCTTTCTCCAATGCTTATTTGTTATCAATTTTGTTGAATACCAGATGGCTATAGGTGTATGGCTTTATTTCTGGGTTCTCTAACCTGTTTATTGGTCTATGTGTCTGTTTTTGTACCAGTACCATGCTGTTTTAGTTATACTGTAGCCTTATGGAATAGTTTGAAATCTGCTATCATGATGCCTCTGGCTTTGCTCTTTTTGCTTAGGATTGCTTTGGCTATTTGAGCTCTTTTTTTAATTCAAAATGAATTTTAGAATAGTTTTTTCCTAGTTCTGTGAAAAGTGACATTAGTAATTTGATAGGAATAGTACGGAATCTGTAGATTGTAACTAGCACTTTTAAAGCAGTAATAACCACATCTAAAAAACTAAAGTGAGGGCCAGGCGTGGTAGCTCACAAGGCACTTTGGGAGGCCAAGGCGGGCAGATCACGAGGTCAGGAGTTCAAGATCAGCCTGATCAACATGGTGAAACCCCGTCTCTACTAAAAATACAAAAATTGGCCAGGAGTGGTGGTGGGCATCTGTAATCCTAGCTACTCAGGAGGCAGACGCAGGAGAATAACTTGAATCCGAGAGGTGGAGGTTGCAGTGAGCCAAGACTGTGCCACTGCACTCCAGCCTGGGCGAAGGAGTGAGACTCTGTCTCAAAAAAAAAAGTGAAATGAAATGATACAGATCTGGGAAAACTAACTTGGATCATTCACACAAAGGGGAAACAGAGATGAGGGGGAGATAAAGGAAGAGGGTCATTTTTTTTCTGTAGGGGAGGACAGAACATCTGAATCATTTGGAGGACTCATCACACTTTAACTCTGTCACTAAACCATTAGGATACCAAGCTAAAATACTGGAAATAGAGATTGTTATGGCTACACACTCTTTCACTCTCCATAACATATACTATTACATTATTTGAAACACAGTTTTACTTATTAAAAAAATTTAGGGTTGGGAAATCTAAAACTAGAAAGACAATCATGAATGACAAAGATAAAACATTTTAGCTAAATAAGGATTTTGAAGTGGTTCATATAAGTGACCAGGGCTCAGAACAGTAGGAGTCTGCTAAGTTTGCACTCCTAGTAAACACTCCCATGTTGGATGAATACAAGGAGACACCAAAAAAGGTAAAGGGGTGATATCAAGTGGTTTTATCCCATTCTCTCCCCAAGGCTACACATGACTAGCATGGTCCTGTCAATTTTTCCATTCTCCCAGTGTGATAGTTGAGTATTTTAGAGCATTTCTTTCAGCTTACACTCTGCACACAATTATACTCAGCAACATTCCTACCAAGTCTAACTTGTCAGTGTTGTCACCTGGTCCCTTTCCAAATTCATCTAAGCCCACTGGACTCACGGAGACATGAGAAAGGTATCGTCAGACATAATTAACTTCATCATATGTAACTAAATACACACGATTCCATCCAAATAAGTGGCACTTACTTATGTCCATTTAAGGCTGCGTGGTGTAAAGCAGTGTAACCCGAACTGTCTGTGCAGTTCACATTGGGGCCTCGCCAGATGCTGCAAATAAAGCACAAGTGCAGAGTTAACAGTGAAGCAGGATCTTGCCTTGAAAAACAAAAAGAAGGCTGGTAGCCCCACAGTCAGCAGCAGGTTGCAGATAAAAATTTTAGCCATGTGGAAAATGATTGCCATCTTCCATGAATTCCCCTCAGAACATCAACTTCATTTGTTTGATAAAGGGAAACTAATAGAGAATGCAACTATTAATATCTTCAGAAATTATTAACAAATGTGTGTCCATGGTCATGCATTGAAGTTTGGATCCAAAAATTCCCTATTACTTTCTATCGTTACTTAAATATTAGAAGCAACTAACACTCAGCTACTATATTCCATATGAAAGAATAAAGATTTATGAGACCTGCCTCATGCCTGTTAACACACTCCTTCTGAGGTGGCAGTGATTTATATAGGTTATAAGATATTTTTGGATTGTGGGAAGAATATAAAGTCTTTTTGCTGTTCAATTGCAACCAGGAAAATGTAATCAATATTTCATACTTGAAAATAAAATTGAAGATTTGGACTGTTGTAAACCATGAGAAGATCCTAACAATTTTGCAGTCATCATTGATTTTACTATGCAATATATTCTGGAGATAACATGTAACTATATAAAAGAGTCATTTTTTTGGATAACTACAATTAAGGAAACTCTTTTTAACTTTTGGAAAATAAGGCACTGAAAGACACTTTTCCGAAAATAGAACAAAAAAATTGCTTTATCTGATGGTCATAGTGATATCAAAACTATCAAAGATAATACCTAATGATAAACTAGTTCACACATTCAGAAAACATTTATTGTACACCATTTGTATGTCACATATTGAGCTAAGCACTGGGAGCACAAAATCATAACTCAAGGTCCTTCTTTACAAGAACATAGTGTAATGGAAAAGATAGACACACAAGCTAATAATTACAAAGTAGTAAGATAATCGAGGTACCAGACAGCACACAGGCATCTCTGAAAAGAGAATGAACAGCTATTCCAAACAAGTGGTCACGGCAGCCTTAAACTAAGGTGGGTCAATGAAAATGAATAGAATGTGCTTATTTGACAGTTAATTAAAAGAAGAATTAATAAAACACATGGATCAATTGGAAGAAGGTGGGAAACTGGAAGCAGTAGTCTAGAGATGACTCAGACTTTAGGCTTACATGACTAGAAAAAATTACAACATTAACTAAGACGTGAAATGAAAAAAAGAGCAAAATCTGTTGCAGGGAAGACAATGCAGGATGGAGAGAAAACAATATTTTCTCTAGTTTGCAGACGTTAAATCTTAAGTATCTGACTTACTTACATCACATAGGTTCAATGCAATCCCTATCAAAATCCCAATGGCATTCTTTAAGAAATTGAAAAAAATTCTAAAATTCATATGAAACCATAAAAGACCCCAAATAGCCAAAACAATTCTGAGAAAGAAAATCAAAGTTGTATGCCAGGCTCAGTGGCTCATGCCTGTAATCCCAGCACTTTGGGAGGCTGAGGAGGGAGGTTCACTTAAGCTCACTAGTTTGAGACCAGCCTTGGCAACACAGCAAGACTCTATGTCTGTTAAAAATAAAGAATAAAAAAAATTAGTCAGGTGTGGTGGTACACACTTGTGGTCCCAGCTACTCAGGAGGCTGAGGTAGGAGGGTTGCTTCAGCCTGGGAGGTCGAGGCTGCAGTGAACCATAATCATGCCACTGCACTCCAGCCTGGGCAACAGAGCAAGACCCTGCCACCCCCATAACAAAAAAAAGAAAGAAAGAAAAATGGAGGCATCACACGTCCAGATTCCAAATTCAGGGGATATATATATATATATATACAATAAAATATTATTCAGCCCTAAAAAAGAATTATATCTAACCATTTTTTATGACATGAATGACCCTGGAAGACATTATGGTAAGTGAAATAAGCCAGACACAAAAAGAAAAATATTGCCTGAAAATATATGGAATCTGAAGAAAAATCAAATATACAGAGATAGGAACAAAAGATTGGTAGGGGGAGTAGAACGGGGGAAATAAATGTCAGAGGATATAAAGTAGCAAATATGTAGGATGAACAAGTGTGGAGGTCTAAAGTACAACGTGAAGACTACAGGTACTAAAATTGTACTGTATATGGGATTTCAGCTACGTGAGTAGATTTTAGCTGCTCTTGCCACAAAAGCAAAAAATAAAGGGTAACTCTGTGAGAGATGGTCATTTGTTTCACTGTAGTAAACTTTTTTTTACTATCTATATGTATCCCATAACATGTGTATACCACAAATATACACAATAAAATTTATTTTTTTAATACCACAATGAGATGCTACTATATTACTATCAGAATCGTTATCTTTAAAAAGACTTCACAAACCTATATTGACAAGGATGTAGATCAACCAGAATTCACACACACACTGCTAATAGGCATGCAAAATAGTACAACCACTTAGTGAAACAATTTGGCAGTGTCTTAAAAAGTTATATACAAATACCATACATAACATACCATCAAATCATACCATACACATAACATACAAATACCAGATAATCCAGTCATTCCACTCTAGGTATTTAGTCAAGAGAAATGAAAGCATATGTCCATATAAAGACTTGTATATATAATATTAATAACAGCTCTATAGGTAATAACCTAAAACAGAGACAACCCAAATGTCCATTACCTGGTAAACAGATAAATTGTGATATATCCATACAATGGAAATAAAAAGAATTAAATACTCAGAAACAAAAGGAATTAAATACTACGACATTGATTGAAAATCTAAATCAATTAGATTCTCAGAACAGCAGAGTGGCTGCCCTTCAATCTCCCCAGCAGAAAGGGAGACATTCTCTGGCACAGATAAAATTCACGATCTCTGGACTAGACCCCTGATTTGTAGCCTTCATCAACTTCTGTGATGTAAATACTTCAACTTAACGCAGTGACAGGAAGAGATGCTAACAACCGCACTTCACAAGCAGACACAAGCCAATCCAGCCACCATTCAAAGGCCTACAACCAACAAGTCCCAACACTATGAACTCAGAGCTTCCCATGAGTTTTTGAAAACCTCCACTCTCAAATATGAACAAATAACCAAATACATCCAATCACTTGAGGAAAGCCTTTACTATTAAAGAAGCCAAAACAAAAAATTAGGAACAAACTACAGAAAAAGAAGAAACTTAGAGAAAATTTGGACTATGCATGGAGAAGAAATTTTCAAAAATAGTTATCATTAATATCATCTCAACATCAGAAAAGATAATGAATGTAAGAACAATGAAACAAAAAAGAAAATCAGAGATAAAATCAGTAGAAGAATTAAAAATAAAGCGGATAAGGCCGGGCACGGTGGCTCACACCTGTAATCCCAGCACTTTGAAAGGCTGAGGTGGGGAGATTACCTGGGGTCAGGGTTCGAGACAAGCCTGGTCAACATACTGAAACTCCATCTCTACCAAAAATACAAAAATTAGCCAGGTGTGGTGGCGCATGCCTGTAGTCCCAGCTACTTGGGAGGCTGAGGCAGGAGAATCGACTGAACCCGGGAGGTGGAGGTTGAAGTGAGTCAAGATCGTACCACTGCACTGCAGCCTGGGTGGCAGAATGAGACTCTGTCTCAAAAATAAATAAAAAGTAAAAAATAAAGCTCATGAAGCATCTCAGATACTTAGAAAAAAAAGGCAAAGATATAGACAAATAGAAGGAAAATCATAAGAAAAGTAGGACACCCATTTAGCAGTTCCAATATTGAAAAACAGAGGTTCTTAAAGTCAAAACACAGAAAACAGGAGAATGAAAACAATGAAAGACATCATTTTAAAAATTATCAGAACTGAAGGACATTAATTTACAAAATAAAATGTACATGGGCCAGTCACAGTGGCTCACGCCTGTAATCCCAGCACTTTGGGAGACCAAGGTAGATGGATTACCTGAGTGAGGTCAGGAGTTTGAGACAAGCCTGGCTCACGTGGTGAAGCCTTGTCTCTAGTAAAAATACAATAATTAGGCCAGGCACGGTGGCTCATGCCTGTAATCCCAACACTTTGGGAGGCCGAGGCGGGCAGATCACGAAGTCAGGAGATCGAGACCATCCTGGCTAACATCGTGAAACCCCGTCTCTACTAAAAAAAATACAAAAAAAATTAGCTGGGCATGGTAGCGGGTGCCTGTAGTCCCAGCTACTCGGGAGGCTGAGGCAGGAGAATGGTATGAACCTGGGAGGCGGAGCTTGCAGTGAGCCGAGATCGCACCACTGCACTCCAGCCTGGGCAAGAGCGAGACTCCACCTCAAAAAAACAAAACAAAACAAAAAAACAATAATTAGCCAAGCGTGGTGGTGCATGCCTGTAGTCCCAACTACTTGGGAGGCTGAGGCAGAAGAAATGCTTGAACCCGGGAGGCAGAGGTTGCAGTGAGGCGAGATCACGCCAGTGCACTCCAGCCTGGGCGACAGAGATTCGGTCTCAAAAAAAAAAAAAAAAAAAAAAAAAAGTACCTGGATAGCTTTGATAAAAAATAAAAAGAAGACAAAGAAATAACTGAAGTGAGTCCGATATGGTCTTTTAAATTTCAACTAAACAAACAAACCAAATTCCTAAAATACCCATCCAGGGTTATTCTCTTAATTTAAATGTTTCCTCTTTCAACTCTAGTTACACTAACAAGTCTTCACTATTCAGGAAACCTAGAATGAAGAGAAATTATTCATATCTATTACTTCTACTTCAATCTGCAATCTTCAATTATTAATGTACACTCTCCAAGTTCTAAGTCCAAGAAAATACAAGTCCAAGAATCGAACAAAATAATTAATAAGATATCATCTCTTCCTCCAAAGAGCTGACAATCTAATAGAGAAAAATATATACAGATAAATTACAATACAGGCAGTGACCATAATGCCTACAGCACAGAAAACACCTAATAATTGTTATCAATCTTCTTGTTCTTATTAAATAAATGCTACAATAGAAAAATCTTTAACTCCCTAAATTAATACATCTGTTCAACAAAAATCTCTATGGAATATTTTAGGGAAAACTGAACTAAAAGTTCTAAATTTGATCTAGAAAAATTTACGGGAAATACAATTGTGAAACAAGACGTAATAATGGGATCTATATACTATCAATTATGAAAGCATATCATAAAACAATACCAAAAAATGTTAGTCTAGCACCAGAATAGAGAGATCAATGAATGTAAGAGAAGCCCTAGAAACAAACCAGTCATACATACAGGAATAAAGTTGACATCTGAAAGAAGCAAAAAAAAGGAAAACATCATTCAATAAATAGTCCCGAGAAATATGTTTTAATTACTGGGAAGGAAAAAAAAATTTCAATTCCCTACCCCATACCATTTAGCAAAATTTAATCCACATGATTTGTCCTTGACTTCTCAAACCTCATTCCTACCCTCTTTTTCTCACACACCCTGTTCCAACCACACAGGCCTCCTTAAAAATATAAGTATGTTTGCACCTTATGACTGTTGCATTTGAAATTCTCTCTGCCTAGAAAGTTTTTTCCTCAATCATATGGCTCAATCTTCTGCTCAAATGTCACCTCTTCAGAAACTCTCTCCCTAATTATTCAGTCAAAAATAGCACCCTATCATCATTCTCTTTCCTCTTAGTTATGGGACTTATCACCATCTGGCATTATATTATTTATTTATATGCTTACTGTCTGTCTCCCCACTAGAATGAAAGCTCCACCACACTATCTTTGGGTCTTAAAACAGTGACTGGAATATTGTAGATGACCAGTAAATATTTGTTAAATGAAATATAAAAATGTTGAGTACATATATGAAAAATGTCAAACTCACTGGCAATCAAAGAAAGCAAAAAAAAATTCCATACCATTATATATTTCTTTATCAAATTGGAAAAAAAGTCAATAATATTCAGTAATGGTTAGGATGCAGAGCTTATAATAAGCTGGTGGTGAAAATGTAAATTGGTACAATTTTTCTGGAAGGCAATTTGACATTACATATTTAAAAGTTTTCACAGTGTGCAAACGTGTTACCTAGAAATTCTCCTTAAGAGGAATTATTTTAAGAAAGTAATTAATAGTTTGTAGAAATATTTAGCTATAAAAATATTTATCACAGAGTGAGAGTAGTAAAAATTATGGATTTTGATATATAATGCCACTTAGAATAGTTATTCTCTCTTTGCTCTCGTCAGCTAGATTTCTAACACTGCCTGCCTCCAGAGCTTAGTACTCATCTTTCTCTCTAGCTTTCTTATATGAGACCCACAGCATTAGTGTCTTATATGGCCCCAGTAGCATATGGCTTGAGCTCCCACTGATCAGGGCTGTTTTTTTTTTTTACCTTATGTGAACCTCCCTGGGAGGAGAAAGTCTACCAACAGAGAAGCCAGGGATCCTAGAGAGGATGCAATTCTTCTTAGTTTTATACAATGGCTTAATATATGTGACAGATAAACAGATATCACTATCCTTTAACATAAAATAAAAATCTCACAACAAAATGGAAAAACACGATATTAACAGGCAATTCACAGGAAACAAAATGTGAATGGCTAATAAATATTTGAAAATATAATTAACCTCACTGTGGCTAGCAAAGAGCAAAATAAAACAGTGGCTGCCTACTTTTCTACCATCAGATGAGCACAAATTGATAACAAATAATGGAGGCAAATACGTGAAGAAATAGTCACTCACACAGAATATTCATTGAAGTGTAAATTGCTACAACATTCTTGGAAAGTAACATGGCAATACATACTCAAATTTCAAATATAAATACTCTTAGACCCAACAACTCCACTTTTCAGGATTGATATCTATGAAATAAAAATATTCATATGAAGACTACAGACACAAAAATATCCACTGTAGAATTTTAATAGTATAAAAGAGAAAGGGTCTGGAACAGTGGCTCATGCCTGTAATCTCAGCACTTTGGGTTGCTGAGGCAGGCAGATCACCTGAGGTCAGGAGATTGAGACCAGCCTGTCCAACATGGTGAAACTCTGTGTCTACTAAAAATACCAAAAATTAGCCAGGCTACGTAGTGGCAGGCGCTTGTAATCCCAGCACTTTGGGAGGCCGGGACAGGTGGATTACTTGAGGTCAGGAGTTCAAAACCAGCCTCGCAAAACCACGTCTCTACTCAAAATACAAAAATTAACCAGGCATGGTGGTGCATGCCCGTAATCCCAGCTACTCAGGAAGCTGAGGCACAAGAATCGCTTGAACCCACGAGACAGAGGTTGCAGCAGTGAGCCTAGATCAGGCCACTGTACTCCAGCCTGGATGACAGAGAGAGACTCCAACTTAAAAACAAAAAAGAGAGAGAGAGAGAGAGAAAGCTCATAAATACCCAGCAAAAAAAAAATAAAAAATTAATTAGTCCAATAGCTGAGAATGGGGCAAAAAAGGAAAAGTTAATTAGGATTCATTCACACTATGAAATGTTATGCAACTATTAAAATAAATAACTTTGATCTGAATGTATTGACTTTGAAAGTCAGCCAAAACATATAAAGTGAAAAAAGTAAATTGCAGAATATTGTGTGTGTCTGGAGCATTCCAAATGCTTTATATGCATTAGCTCATTTATAGCCACACGACTATAAGAAAGATACTATTACTATTCCCGTTGTATAGATGAAAAATATTTGCAATAACATAGAAAAATACACGCAAAAATACATTATTCATTCTCTGAATTGTCTGAATGTTGAAATTATCATGAATTTCTTTAAGGAAAAGAAAAGACAATAAACTACAAGGGAAGAAAGATAGGTTTGCTCCAGATTACAAAGAACCTCATAATATGTTGAAAAGCTTGGATTTTATTCTGCAGCAACTTGGAACTAAATGGCTTTCAGAAAGATAAGAATGTTCCTCACATGATCAGTCAGTGTTTTAGAATGAGAGCTCTTGTAACAGGTGGAAGGTAAACAGAGTGAGAGAGTCAGGTTAATTGTTTTACAGACCAGGGGAGAAACAAAGAAATTTGAACAAATGCAGATACAGTGGTAGATAGAGAGAGGATGAGAAAATTCAAATTGATATGTCTAAAATAAAACCTATGGGAGATGGTATCCATATGAATAGAATAAGAGCAAGAGAATGGCTGGGGTTTCAACCATGAACGAAATGCATCAATGATGAGATATCTCCACTAGAAAAAGCTGCAAGGGCAGTAGTATCTTTTGGCAGGAGGCAAGTTTCAGTTAAAACTGATTAGAACACTAGGTTGCCTGGAGTACCTCAGGCAAAAAATGGAAAAGAAATGGGAAAATACTGCAAATTAACTGTCATACATTTTTTAAATTTCTGCATGTTATTAGACCTTATAAATATTTTGTAAGAGAAGATATTTATAACTAAAATAAGACTCAGGGCCTATAGATTTCAATTACCTATACCAACTCAGTTCCCCATTATACAAAAATTAATTATAATACACGCATTCTTAAAAACTCCATTGAATGTCGCCTTCTCCTAGCAAAATGGATATGGATACATCTTTTTTAAACAAGGAGATTTAGAATAGAAAGTCAGCAAATATCTAAATATATTCAACTGCACCTATTGACAGAGCCTCTAGGCACATATCCACATATCCATAGAACATCCACCGACACATCTGAAACACTATAAATAAGCCAGACCCAAACTCTCCAATTAAAAATTTAATTTAAAAAAGAAACCTTGATGTCTAAAAGGTTCTGCTTCATTCCAACTTTTTATATTGCCTTGCCCCCTTTACTCAGGCATAATCTTCAAATTTAAAAAGAGGGCCTAGATTAAAACCTTGATTAACTTAAGCTTGTTTCATAAAATGCAAGAGTTTCTAGATACATTTAAGAAATGCACATTGCACACATGTACCATAAAATGTAAAGTATAATAATAATAAGAAGAAGAAGAAATAAAAAAAAGAAATTAGAAAAAAAAAAGAAATGTCTTGAAAACGTGTAAAATGCTTATTACATATTTATTCCAAAAAAAGCAATTTATAGATCCTTGGTCTTAGTCTAATACACACCCAAATCCTATTTCTTATGCCTACTTGTCAATATCTTAAATTCTGTATGTGAGAATTATTGCCCAAAATGAATGTTCTCAGACAATATGGGGTTGCCAATTACCAAAAATTTAATTTCCTTTGTTATATTATTTGCACTAATGTAACAAATCAGATGAGTAGATTTTAGAATAAATATAAACAAAATAGTTTTCTACCAAACTTTCAAATAACCAGGACATTCATTAGTCAGAATATTCTATTATCTAAGCTTTCACATATTAAATAAGATTATTCTTAAATAAACCATAAGCCTGAGTTTCTTGGGCCAATATCCATATGTACAGCAAATAAGATTTGAAGCACAACAACTCCACAAATTGATCGTTATTGTACCTTCCATCAGTCTATGGGGAAAATCTATCAGAAATAACATAATAAAACTATTTCAGTTTTTATTGATTCCTATCTGTCCCCTGACACATGAGATCATGCTGAGGCATCAGATATGGAAATTCATACAGAATATGCATTTAATGCCTCAGGCAGGGTCAGAGTATGTAGGAATGGTCTTCTGACAGATCATATCATTTCAAGCAATGCAAAATAAACCTTATTCTCAATCTGTGTCTTAATAGTTTACTTCCGTTTTTGGATGAACTGGACATATGTACGTATGCTACTGATTACTGCAAGTAAAGTTCTCATCAGTTTAGTGATGGCACAATTTTATTATCATGGGCTACAAGTGTCCCATATGGGTCAAATGGGTCTATATCAGCCCTGTCCTTTAGAAATACAAGGTGAGGACTGGGCATGGTCGCTCACACCTGTAATCCCAGCACTTTTGGAGGCCAAGACAGGTGGATCACTTGAGCCCAGGAGTTTGAGACCAGCCTAGGCAACATGGTGAAACCCCATCTCTACAAAAAAAAAAAAAACAAAAAAACACACACACACACAAAGAAAAATTAGCCAGGCATGGTGGCATGCATCTGTAGTCCCAGCTATTCGAGAAGCTGAGGTGGGAGGATTGATTGAGCCTAGGAGGTGGAGGTTGCAGTGAGCTGCCACTGTGCCACTGCACTCCAGCCTGGGCAACAGAGCAAGACCCAGTCTCAAAAAATAAAAAGAAAAAAATATATAATGTGAGCCATATATGTGAATTTAAATTTTCTAGTAGCTACATTAAAAAGATGTGAAATTAGTTTGAATATATTTTATTTAACCTAGTATATCAAAAACATTATTTCAACATATAATCAACATAAAAATTATTGAGATGTTTCACATTCTTTTTTGTACTGTTTTCAATATTGGTGTTTATTTTACGCTTACAGCACATAACAATTAGGACTAGCCACATTTCAAATGCTCAGTATCCTGATGTGGACAGTGGCTACTATATTGCACAGCACAGGGCATTTCTATATAATTATTCCAAGGGGAAAAAAAGAAAATTAACTCTAATAATATAAAAAAGCTTTCTAGTATAAGGAAGAGTAGCTAATGGATGCTGGACTTAATACCTAGAAGATGGGTTGATCTGTGTTACAAACCACCATGGCACACGTTTACCTGTGTAACAAACCTGCACATCCTGCACATGTATCCCAGAACTTAAAATATTATTAAAAGTTGAAGAAAAATGAATAATAAAAAAGTATTGTCACATTGGAACCCCACATACTATCCCATATGAGTTTATTGAATGAATATTTACTGAAATGTGCAAAACCATCTAAGTAAGATAGATATACACTATAAAGCCTAAAAATGCAGAGAACAGCTATGAACTGGCCTTCTGTGAAGAATTAGAACAAGAATCGGCAAACTGTAGACCATGAGCCACATCTAGTCCACTTTTTGTTTTTGTAAATAAAGTTTCATCGAAACACATACAGACACACACACACACACACACACACACACAAGCTTTCTAAAAATAACTGCAAACATTGGCTTTGTAGTAAATATATGTCTATTTGAGTCACAAACAATTTCTTAAAGATATCTTGCCTTTGGAGCAAAAATAAATAATAAATCTAGTATACAGTCATATCCTAGACTGTAATGCACAATTTTACAAAAGTCAGCACATCAGGAGCATCATAGTCAAAATCGTACTAACTAAACATTTTCTAATGAATAATGTGCACCTTGAATTACTTGATGCAACTCTCAATACATGCATTTTTACCAGCAAATGGGAATTGAATGGCTATGAGCAAAAGTAACTCCTTGAGTTATAATCACACATATAATATAATTATGACCTCTCTTCAATATATACAGTATGTGCCACAAGATAGAATTTTAGAATATGAAAAGAATTTGTAACCACACCGAGCCATAAACACAGAGTCAAGAGACATGAGAGGAAAACTAGAGCATCTATTTTAACCTAGTTTTAACTTCATCACTTGTGCTAAAAGTGTAAAACATTCCTCCCAGCCCATATCTTCTCTTCTCTGCA
Source organism: Pongo abelii (assembly GCF_028885655.2). Lineage (NCBI taxonomy): Eukaryota > Metazoa > Chordata > Mammalia > Primates > Hominidae > Pongo > Pongo abelii. The sequence goes on from NC_071995.2 coordinate 98,406,974, forward strand.
TGGATATAATTCCTGAAAAATAAACCAGCAGACAAGGCAGATTAATCTCTTATTGTTACACAAACACTGATTTTGGTGGCAATTGTTTTTCCTATCCTCACATTCTCTTCATAGGTAACAATAATTCAAGGGTACTATGGTAGGAAAAAATAATGGTACCCCCAAGATGTATACGTCCTAATCTCTGGAACGTATGCATATTTTGTATTACACAGCAAAGGAGAATTAAGGTTGCAGATAGACTTACATTGCTAATCAGCTGGCTTTATCCTGGATTACCCAGGTGGGCCCCACGTAATTACAAGTGGAGAAGAGGGAAATGGAAGAGTCAGAGTCAAAAAGACAGCGCAGCCAAAAAGACTCAACTGGCCATTGTTGGCTCTAAAGATGGAAGAGGGTCATGAACCTAGAAACGTAAGCAGCCTCTAGTAGCTGGAAAAGGCAAGAAAACAGATTTTCCTAGAGCCTTCAGGAAAGAATGCAGCCCTGCCCACACCTTGATTTTAGCCCAGTGAGAACCACAGACCTCCAAGACTATAGGATAACAGATTTGTGTTATTCTAAGCCACTACATTTGTGGTAACTTGCTACAGCAGCAATGGGAAACTAATACAGGTGTGCTTATTGTAATTAACACACCCAAAATATGAGACGTTCAGACCTTTCCAAATACTTGGGAATCTAAGGTAGTATGAGAAAGAGAGCATGAACAAAACATTGACTGGGGACTTGCTACATACTAGAAACTATGCAAAATGCTTTGTATTGATTACCTAAGTTAATCTTCATAACAACCATGTGAGACGGGGCTTTTATAACCCCTGGATTTTTAAATGAAGAACTGAAGAGCAGAAAAGTAATTTATCCAAGATCACACAGCTAGTTCACATTGCAGGCAAGATTTGGAACCAGGCTGCCTGATTCCAGAGCCAATGACATTAACCACTACTTTATACTTCAGTCTCATTGTTTTTATTTACCTTTGATTAAAATAAAGTGGAGACATTTTTACTTGTATAAATGTAAGGGGTCCAAGTGCAGTTTTGTTACAGGGATACATTGTATAGTGGTGAATTCTGGGCTTTTAGTGTAACCATCACCCAAATAATTACATTGTACCTTTTAAGTAACTTTTAATCCCTCACCGCCCAACCCCAACCCTCCCACCTTTCCTAGTCTCCAATGTCTATCATTCCATACCCTATGTCCATGTGTACATATTATTTAGCTCCCATTTATAAGTAAGAACATGTGGTATTTGACTTTCTAAGTTGTTTCACTTAAGATAATGGCCTCCAGCTCCATCCAAGTTGCCAAAGACATTATTTCATTCTCTTTTACAGCTGTATAGTATCCCACTGTGTATGTGCATATCACATTTTCTTCATCCAATCATCTGTTGATGGACACTTAGATTGATTCCATATCTTTGCTATTGTAAATAGTGCAATAAACATACAAGTGCAAGTATCTTTTTGCTACAATGATTTATTTTCATTTGGATAGATACCCAGTAGTGGGATTCCTGAATTAAAAGGTAATTCTTTGAGATATTTCCATGAAGTTTTCCATAGAGGTTATACTAACTTACATTTCCCACCAATGGTGTATAAGCATTCCTAGACCTTTTATGTTTCATGATCAATTTCATTTTTTCTATGAGTAGCTTGTTTATATTCTTTGCCCAGTTTTTGTATTGAGTTTTTCATTATTTTTATTGATTTTCATCATTCTTATTGATTTGAAGAAGCCATTTTATATTCATAGATATTAACCCTTTCTAATGTTGCAAATATTTCCCTTACTTCATCTTTCAGCTGAACTTATGGTGTCCTTTGCCTGGCCATAAATGTTTACTAAATCAATTCTATCTTTCTTTAAATGTATTGTTTCTAGCCTTGGTATCATTGAAAGAAAGGTCTTTCTGATTCCAAGATAATAACAATGTCCTCTAGTATTTCCTATTTCTTTTTTTAGATGAAAATTTTTAATTTCTCTCTATTATGGGTATATGATATGAGGTATTTCCCAATGGAATAAACTAATTCAATACCACATTAAAATAATTAATTACCATCTAATTACCCCAGTGAAATGCTTTCTTTCTCATATATTATTTTTCTGTACCTGTATTTCTAATCTGTATTTTGACTGTTTTGTTACGTTCATCTATCTTCTCCAAAGACTAATATTACATTATTTAATTTCTATAGCTTTATAGCATATTTTAATAGCTAAAAATAGGTCTCTTCTGATATATATATTCTAAACTGTTTTTTTCATGGGTTTATTCATCTTTATAATAGATGGTATAGTCAGACCAGGCACAGTAGCATGTGCCTATAGTCCCAGCTCCTCAGGGGGCTGAGGCAGGAGGATCACTTGAGCCTAGGAGTTTCAGTCCAGCCTAGGCAATACAGCAATACCTCATCCTTAAAATAAAAAAAAATAAGTATAGTCAAATTGTCAAATTAAAAGAAAAAGTTTTGGCTGTAACTGCATTAAACTTATAGAAAAAGTAGGAGGAAATGAGATCTTTGCAATTCTGTATTTTTCCAACTGAATCTGATTTCCATCTCTACAGCTTTGGTAACAGTCTTAGGCAAGGTACTTCACTTCGTTAGACCTGAGTTTCCCCATAGGTAAAACCCAAGGATAATCACAATAATAACCTCACTGTATTGTGAGAAGTAAAGAAAAAATGTAAATATTAAATATACTACCCAATCCACAGAAGGTACTTATTAAATGTTATTTAATTGGTCTAACATTTTTATACTTTCTCTATAGAACTCTTAAAAATATTTTAAAGTTACTTTAACATACTTACATAGTGAGTACTATGTGCCAGATATTATTCTAAATGTTTTCTAAATATTAACTCAATAAATCCTCTTAGCAACCCTATCAAATGAGTACTATAATTACTACACTTTTCAGATTAAATAACTAAGGTATAGAGTAGTGAAGTACCTTGGTTCAGGTCACATGGCCCCTACCAGGTGAAGCAGGGATTCAAACCACAGCATGCCTTTAATCATTATCTATTGCCTTGTTATTTTAATTCCTAAGTAATTTAGTTCTTTATTACTATTCCAGATGAAGTCTTATTTTTCATGTCTTTTAATTACTGCTGCTAGTTAGGACGCCGTGTTTTTCAAATTCATTCACTCATTCAAAAAACAGCTATTGAGTATCCACTATGCACAGGCACTGTTCTCATTGTTCTAGTCACTGACCACACAGCAGTTGGAGAAGGCTGTACAGAAAAAAGACAAAATTTCCTGCCCTCATGGTCTTTACATTCTGATTTAGTTAGACAAATGATAAACAAATGAATATATAAATATATTAAGCAAGAAGTGGTATCAAGAAAGGCCAGAGGAACATAGTGCTGTTTTATGCAGCATAGTCGAGGAAGCCTCTGGGATAATACGGCAACTTTGGAAGAAGAACATTTTACGAAGAAATGGGCTTAATGCTGAGGAACAGCCAGGACAGCAGTGTGGCTGGAATAGGGTAAGCAAGGAAGAGAGCACAGAAAAGTGGGTCAGAGATGTGTGGCTGGATCACATAGAGCTTTGTGGCCATTTTGACTTTGGCCTTGACTGATTATGGAAAGCCACTGGAGAGTTTTGAACGGAGAAATGACATGATATGACTTGTATTCTGCTGCTCTGTTAAGAATAGTCTGAAGGGGAAAGGGTAGAAGCAAGGAGATCAGTTAGGAAACTACTATAGTAATGCGGGAAAAGATGATGATGGCTTAGGGCAAAGGGGTAGCATCATGTAACAGGTAAAATGCTTGGATTATGCATTTAAAGGTAAAGGAAACAGGATTTGCTGACAAATTGTGACATGCAAAGAAAAGAAACAGGAAGGACTGCAAGATTTCTGTCATGAGCAACTAGAAAGATGGAACTGCCATTTATTAATTTGGATAAGTTTGCAGAAGAGGTTCTCTATTATTTTTAGGTATAATAATCATGTATCTCTTCCTTTATAATAGTCATTCCATTTTTTCTTCTTACACAAACTGCATTGGCTAGAACCACTAAAATAACAAGAGAATAATCTTTGTCTTGTTGATGAATTTAATGGCATGCCTGGTAGGGCATCACCATTTAGTATGATGTTTGCTATTGGATTCTCATGGATACTTTTTCAGCATATTAAGGAAACTTTTATTCCCTCAGTAAAGAACAAAAAGGTGGAATAGCATAATGGATAAAAGCACAGACTCAGGATTCAAACTGTCTGGACTAAAATGCTGATCCCTTCCCTAACTGCATGACCTTGGGGAAATTACCTAACTACTCTGTGCCTCAGTTCTCTCACCTATAAAATGAATATACCAGTAATAGCTAGCTCACAGGGTTACTGTGAAGATTAAATTAGATATAAAGTGCTAGCACAATGCCTGACACATAATAATCATCCTTTCTGTAGGAAAAGTTTTTATCTAGAATGGCTCTTGTGGTTTGTTAAATTTATTTAGGATATCTTTCACGATGGTCATACGGCTTTTCCCTTTTAATACATTAACATATTTAATGTCGGATGAGAAGCATCTCTACACTACTGGAAGTAAATTTATCTACTTATGGTGTATTTTTTTAATATAATCCTGAATTTGATTTGCTCTTTGTAACAGGATTTTGCATTCACATTCACATGTAAATTGTCTCTGGTTTCCTTGTCTTTTTTATTTCAGTTTTGGTAGCAGGTTACATAAACTGAAGAGTTTGGGGCCTTTTTTCTAGTTTCCAGAATAATTCAACCAACATAGAAATTGATTATGTTAATTCAATATTTGAAAGAGCAAATGTAAAATCATCTAGGATTGGCACTTTTGTGGAGTAAATCCTTAATAAAATTCCAGTGTCTTCTATGGTTACTGACTTACTAATATAGTCGACTTTTTCTTATATTAATTCTGTTATTTACATTTTTCTAGGAAATAAGTTATTTCCATTTAGGCTTTCTAATTTATTGACTAGAAATCATCCATATTTTTAAATCTGTTGTTATTGTCTATATTTACAGTTCTATCACCATTGTAATTCCCAATGTTCTGTATTATTTTTCTCTCCTTGGTTAGTCTAGGTGGGGCTACTTTATCAGCATATTCAGAGATTTAGTTAGCTTTATTTTTATCAAACGTCTATTAGATATGTTATTTATTCATTGTTTATTTACTTTTTAATTAACTACTCTCTGCTCTTAACTATAAGAATTCAGTTACCTGACTATTTCACATTTGAGTTGAATGCTTAACTCATTTAATTTTATTCTTTCTTATTCAAAGGTAAAAAGCATTACAGGCTGTGACATTTCTATGGCAGTTTTGCCCACATGACTTAGGTTTTGACAAGTTATATTTTCATTTCAATTATTATATACACAGCCTGTAATTCAGTTTTTGTGTCCTTTTTACTCTGAAAATTATAGTTCTTTTTTAAATTTATCAATGCTTAGAATCATTATATGTCTTGCTCTATTTCTAGTGTTACATTATAGTCAGAAAATAATTCTTCAACTTCCAATAATTTATTTAGATTTTCTTTGAAAACTAGTATGTAGTTTTTCTTATGTTACATGTGACAAAAGTTGTTTGATTAACCAAATTTTAGCTGGCCTCCTAAACCTTCTCCTAGGCCCATCTGTGTACTTCCTTGTAAAATAGCAAGAGGTCTGCTAAGTCAGTTTAGCAAGAACCTCCACCCTTGAGATCTTATCAGATTCCTCATCCTCCACCATCCCTCAGGTGATACGTGGTCACCATGGCCTGTTTTCAGCTAGACTTTTTGAAGTTGGTTTAGCCAAAAACCCTCTTACCCATGTTTCCTCCTGGTAATTTTCCATCCACTGACCCCTGCCCTGTTCCCCAGCTATGAATCTCCACTTGCCCATGCTATATTTGGCGCTGACCCTAATCACTCTTCCCCACTGCAAAATCCCATTGCAGTGGTCCCTATACCTACTGTGATAGTCCTGAATATTGTCTTCCTTACCTTGCTTTAACAAGCATCATTGAATAATTTTTTTAATGCATGAGCATTGAAAAGTATATTCTATTTTTGGGGGGGAGATGTGTACTTTTCAAGCTTATTAATTGCATAATTCAAACCATCAATAACTATTTAGTTTGTCTACTTCATTCGCAAATTTTTGGAAATGTTACCATACACAGTATATCACTGTGATTGAATTATTATCAAATTTTCTTTGTATTTCTAAGTTTGCTTCATGTGTTTTGTTGCTGTAGTTTCTTCGGTTTGTTTGTTTGTATTAAGGCTTTTTTCCAACTTTTAGGTTCAAGGGTACATATGCATAACGTGCAGGCTTGTTACACAGGGAAATGTGTTCCTACATCATTTCTGTCATTTATGTTTTTCTAGGAGATAACTTATTTCCATTTAGGTTTTCTAATGTATTGACTAGAAATCACACATATTTTTAAATCTGTTGTTATCTTCTGTATTTACAGTTCTATTACCATTGTAATTCCTAATGTTCTGTATTATTTTTCTCTCCTTGGTTAGCCTAGGCGGGGCTAGCTGCACAGATCATCCCATCACCTGGGTATTAAGCCCAGCATCCATTAGCTGTTCTTCTTGATGCTCTCCCTCCTCTCACCCCCAACCTTCCGACAGGCCCCCGTATGTGTTGTCCACTCCGTGTGTCCATGTGTTCTCATCATTTGCCTCCCACTTATAAGTGAGAACATGTGGTATTTGATTTTCTATTCCTGTGTTAGTTTGCCGAGGATAATGGCTTCCAGCTCCATCCATGTCCCTGCAAAGGACATGATCTCTTTCCTTTTTATGGTTGCATAGTATTCCACAGTGTATATGTACCACATTTTCTTTATCTAGTCTATCACTGATGGGCATTTAGGTTGATTCCATGTCTTTGCTATTGCGAATGGTGCTGCAGTGAACATACATGTGCATGTATCTTTATAACAGAATAATGTATATTCCTTTAGGTATATACCCAGTAATAGGATTGCTGGGTTGAATGGTATTTCTGTCTCTAGGTCTTTGAGACATTGCCACACTGTCTTCCACAATGTTGAACTAATTTACACCCCCACCAGCAGTGTAAAAGCATTCCTTTTTCTCCACAACCTCGCATCTGTTGTTTTTTAACTTTTTAATAACAGTCATTCTTACTGGTGTGAGATGGTATCTCATGTCATTTAGATTTGCATTTCTCTAATGACAGGTGATGTTGAGCTTTTTTAAAGTTTCTTGGCCACATGTATGTCTTATTTTGAAAAGTGTCTGTTCATGTCCTTTGCCCACTTCTTAATGGGGTTTTTTTTCTTGTAAATTTGTTTTAAGTTCCTTTTAGATGCTGGATATTAGGTGTTTGTCAGAGAGTAGATTGCAAGAATTTTCTCCCATTTTGAAGGTTGTCTGTTCACTCTGATGATAGTTTCTTTTGCTGTGCAGAAGCTGTTTAATTCTATCCTATTTGTCAATTTTTGCTTTTGTGGCTATTGCTTTTGGAATTTTCATCATGAAGTCTTTGTCCATGACTATGTCCTGAATGATATTGCCTAGGTTTTCTTCCAGGGTTTTTCTAGTTTTGGGCTCTACATTTAAGGCTTTAATACATCTTGGGTTGATTTTTGTACAAAGTGTAAGGAAGGGGTCCAGTTTCAATTTTCTGCATATAGCTAGCCAGTTCTCCCAGCACCATTTATTAAGTAGGGAATCCTTCCCCCATTGCTTTTGTCAAGTTTGTCAAAGACCAGACAGTTGTAGGTGTATGATATTATTTCTGGGTTCTCTATTCTGTTCCATTGGTCTATCTGTCTGTTTTGGTACCAGTACCATGCTGTTTTGGTTACTACAGTCTTGTAGTACAGTTTGATGTCAGGTAGCGTGATGCCTCCAGCTTTGTTCTTTTTGCTTAGGATTCTCTTTGCTATTTGGGCTCTTTTTTGGTTCCATATGAATTTTAAAATAGTTTTTTCTAATTCTATGAAGAATGTCAATGGTAGTTTAATAGGAATGGCATTGAATCTATAAACTGCTTTGGGCAGTATGGCCATTTTCATATTAATTCTTCCTTTCCATGAGCATGAAATGTTTTTCCATTTGTTTGTGTCATCTCTGGTTTCTTTGAGCAGGGGTTTGTAGTTCTCTTTAAAGAGGTCCTTCACTTCCCTTGTTAGCTGTATTCCTAGGTATTTTATTCTTTTTGTGGCAATTGTGAATGCGAGTTCATTCATAATTTGGCTCTCAGCTTGCCTCTTATTGCTGTATAGGAATGCTAGCTATTTTTGAACAATGATTTTGCATCCTGAGACTTTGCTGAAGTTACTTATCAGCTTAAGAAGCTTTTGGGCTGAGATGTGGGGTTTTCTACATATAGGATCATGTCATCTGCAAACAAAGATAGTTTGACTTCCTCTCTTCCTATTTGAATACCTTTCTTTCTTTCTTTTGCCTGATTGCCCTGGCCAGAACTTCCACACTGTGTTGAACAGGCATGGTGAGAGAGGGCATCTTTGTCTTGTGCTGGTTTCCAAGGGGAATTCTTCCAGCTTTGGCTCACTCAGTATAATATTGGCTGTGGGTTTGTCATATATGGCTCTTATTATTTTGAGGTATGTTCTTTCAACACCTAGTTTACTGAGAGTTTGTAACATGAAGGGATGTTGAATTTTAGCAAAGGCCTTTTCTACATCTATTGAGATAATCATGTGGTTTCTTTACTTCTGATTATGTAATGACTTAGTTTATTGATGTGTTTATGCTGAACCAGCCTTGCATCCCAGGGATGAAGCTGACTTGATCGTAGTAGATAAGCTTTTTGATGTGCTGATGCATTCGGTTTTCTGGTAATTTGTTGAGAATTTTTGCATTGATGCTCATCAAGGATATTGGCCTGAAGTTTTCTTTTTTTGTTGTGTCTCTCCCAGGTTTTGGTATCACGATGTTGCTGGCCTCATAGAACGAGGTAGGGAGGAGTCCCTCCTTTTCAATTTTTCTGGAATAGTTTCAATAGGAATAATACCAGCTCTTCTTTGTATCTCTGGTAGAATTCATATGTGAAACTGTCTGGTCCTGGGTTTTGGTTGGTGGCTATTTATTACTGCCTCAATTTCAGAACAATATTGGTCTATTTAAGTTTTTCAGTTAAGCAAAATAATGGCACATCATCTTTATGAATTAAATGTTTTATTATTATTTTAAAAAATTAACTCTGTTCCATATATTGCTCTTTACCTTGAATTATGCCTTGTTATTAATATTATCACCTCTACTCTCCTTTTGTTTAATTTAACCAGTAGAGTTTTGCCTATCCATTTATTTTCCTTCTATTTCTGCCATTTTATCTTGGCTTTATCTCTTGAAAATGGCCTATAGCTACAGCTAGCTTTTTTGTTTTATAATCCGAGCAGCTTTGCCTTTTAATTCACTAACATTTGTTATTATTCCTGCTGCTAAATTGTATGTAATGTTTTTATTCTCCTTTCCTATTCTTTTCCCTCCTCTTCTCTCTTTTCTGTTTTCTTGATCAAGCGTTCTTCATTTGTTTATGCCTTTCTAGTTATTTTTCCTTAACAGTTTATTCCTAATAGTCCTTTACTTTTTGCAAATACATTAAACCTACATTTCTTACTGACGTCAATAATTACATTGTAACTATGTCCATCTTTAACAAAATATAACTTGCATCTTTTCCCACTTTTAACCCAAGGATTTTCGATAAAACAAGGTAGAATTTTAATGCTATATTGTTACTATTTCCTCTTTTATTTCAGAAATACTTTAATAATTATGTTGTATTTGACAACCATGTTATCAATAGCGACTTAGGTTTACTAATTTCATTGCTCACCATAATTTCTTGAATATTTAAAAAGATTATATGAGATACTGGTTGATATTTTGCTGCCTTCAGGTTACCAAAAGGCAGAGAACTTACAAACATAGTGCCATGACCACTAAAGTCCTATATACTGGAATATGATTCATCCACCCCAGAGTTGCAAGCAGTCTTTAGGAGATATAAAGATATGAGAAATCTTTTGAGAGATATGAAAAAAGGATTAGAACTATGATGTGGTCACATTTTGTGGAATGCAGTCTTTGTGTAGACAGGTTATCTGTTCTCCTCCCCTCCCATAGGTGTAGAAGAAAAAAACACTCAACTGGGTTTCCTTCCCAAGGTTCACAGAAAGAAGAACCAAGAAAAACTTGAAGTGTGTTGCTGGGCCTCAGAAAGCAACACCCTAAATTATGATGCTTTGGCATGCTAAATACTTTGAACTGAAGGACAGTGGCAGGGCCTCAGAAGCAAAGCCTCTCTCTCTTTTTTTTTTTTTTCTTTGAGACAGGGTCTCATTATGTCACCCAGTACACAGTGCAATGGCAATCATGGCTCACTGCATTCTCAAACTCCTAGGTTCAAATGATCCTCCTACCTCATCCTCCTGAGTAGCTTGGACAACAGGTGCATGCCACCACACTTGGATGGAAATCCTTCTGACCTTCTGAGCTTCTTTCTCCTGCTCCCCTTTCTTCCCCAAGGCAAGCCATAGAAAATACAATTCCTCTTCCCCAAGGCAAGTCATATAAACTAGAAATATTACTCTAACCTTCTCCGACCTTTCTGTGTACAACCTGGCCATCAAGAAATTCTCTAACCTACTGTCTGATAGTAGGTCATAAGACCCTCATTCTAGAAGGAGTCCTGCCCTACACCCAGAAGGAACGAATGCCTCACAGAGAGGTCAAGAAGAACCTCAACTGACAGGCCTTGCTGGGTTTCCTCACTCAGTCTATTACCATTAAGTCATTCCCTTTTTCTCTAATCACATTTCTATGTGACCGTCCATTCTCATCAAACCTAAAAATAAAAATGAACAGTTTTCCCTTGGGTCTTTGGGTCTTTACTTCTGAATGCTCCTGTGACATACGAAACTTTGATTAAATAAATCTGTTATTCTTTTTTCTTGTTAACCTATCCTTAGTTGTAGGAGTGTCAACCCTGACCCTTAAGATGGGTTAGGAGAGGTATCACACCTTTCTGCCCTTACAGTTCCTGCATGAAGGAATAACTGACAAATTCAGTCCATGGTTGAACTTTCCCTTTGCTTGACCTACCCCAAAGCTTAAGGCAGAGTGGCAGTAGAGGAAGAGGGACAGGGAAACATTAGACTGAAATGACACATTGTTCCTGGTGAGAAAGAACAGTTTCTAGAATGTATGGAACATGGGTCCTGCCCAGACCCAGGGAAGCCTGAATTGGGGCAGCAAATGGTGGATGAGACTGAGAGCCACAGTCTGGCCATCAATCAGTGCAGCAAGAGGTAAACAAGCAGGAGAGGAAGACAGCCTGAGGCTGACTGCTTGGTGTGATAGCATCTATTTGTGGGAGGCTATTGACAAACCTGCTTTGGAGTAATGCTGAACAGAAAAGGGTCAAAAATACTGTGGGCAGTCACAGTGTATAAGGCATCAGTTTTCAGTTTCCTCCTGTCCCTCCTCCCTGCAAAGTGGAAGAATGGGGGCCAGGGACAGAGGGAACAGGAAGGGGAGGAAATAGAGAGAAAGAACAGACCACGTATTTCCTACCATTCTCTACCATACCAAGTTGCTTTTGCAAAGAGAAAAAGCATTAAATGAAATATGAGATGAAGTTTTCAAGTGGACAGGACCAACAAAGCTGGAAGACTTAAAGTACCATATATCACAATAATGTAAAAGAACAACTGGCACAGGGATACATAAATAGATCCATGGAACTGAATAGAACCCAGAAACAGACCCTAATCTATATAGTCCCTTGATTTATGACAAGGATGACATGGAGGTGAGGCACTTCTTATTAAATGATGCTGAGTCAATTTCATATCAATATACAAGAAATGAATCTCAACTTATACCCTGAGCCATATATAAAAATAAATTCTAGACAGATTACAAGCCTAAATATTAAAGGGCAAAACAATAAAATTTCTAGAAGAAAAAAATTTAAAGGCACACAACCCAATAAAAAATAAGCAATGTCAATGGTGGATTGCATTTAAAAAAATGTGGTACAATACACCATGGAATACTATACAGCCATAAAAAAGAACAAAATCATGTCCTTTGCAACAACTTGGATGCAGCTGGAAGCCACTATCATAAGCAAACTAACACAGAAACAGAAAACCAAATAACACACGTTCTCACTTGTAAGCAGAGCTAAACACTGGGTATACATGCACATAAAGATGAGAACAATAGATACTGGGAAATAAAGAGGGGGAAAGGATGAAGGGAGACAAGGGTTGACAAACTACCTATTAGGTGTTATGCTCACTACCTGGATGATGGATTCATTCATACCCCAAACCTCAGAATCATGCAATATATCTGCATATGTATTCCCTGAATCTAAAATAACAGCTGAAAAAAACAAGCAAATATTTGGACAGGTATTTCAAAAAGAATATTCAAATACCAAATATATATATGTGTGTGTGTGTATACATATATGTATGTACACATACACACATAGTTGCTCAACTTTCTTAGTTGTCAGGAAAAATGCAAATTACTATCACAGTGAGACACCACTATATATCCACCAGAATGACTGAAATCAAAGACAGATGAAACCAAATGTTGCTGGGGATATGAATTCTCATACCCTGCAAGTAAAATGTAAATTGGTACAAACACTGGAAAGTTACTTAGTAGTATTTATTAAGCCTTCATATATGCATACTCTGTGACCAGCAATTTAGAAATTCTTACCTATGTTCACTAAAAAACATGTTCAAGAATGTACAGCACTGTTCATAATAGTGCAAAACTGTCCATCAATAGTAGAAAGAATAAACTGTAGTACATTCACAAAGAATACTACACAGCAATGAAAAGCAACAAAACTATTATTACTCTCCACACAAAAATGTGTCTTACAAACATAAAATTGAACAAAAGAAGTCATATAGAAAATAACACATACTGAATGATTCCATTTGAACAAGTTGAAAAAGGAAAACAGGACAGTAATTACCCTTTTGGGGGATAGTAACTAGAACAGGGCACAACTGGGGTTTCTGAGATGCTAGCAATATTCTATTTCTTAATTTGGATTCTGGATACATAGATGTAATGACTTCGTGAAAATACATTGTGCTGTAAACTTATGATTTATATACCTCTCTGTGGGTTTATTTAAACAAAATGACAAAAACTAAGTCTTAATAGCTGGAATGTGACTGTTTTAATAACAGAAAGTGAAAAATTATAGAATTAGATTTAGATGTCATTAGGGAGCATGTTATTCAGCAGGAATGGAGATTTCATTAGATAACACTGGTAACAGAAATTGGAAAAATACAATTGTTTTATGTTTATTCCTTATGATCTAAGAATTTTCAGTCATTTCAGTTATATTAATCTTTCCTTTTCTTGAAATTGATGGGACTCAAAACATGCTATCCCAAAATATAGTATCTTGGCATTTGAGAAAACAGCAGAAGCAAGAAAGTCTCTCTCTCTCTCTCTCTCTCTCTCTCACCTACTCTCCCCTTTCTTCCCTGAAGCAGGCCACAAAGCCTAGCTGACCTTATTTATTATTTAGTTATTAGTTATTTATTTTTATAAACTCTTTTCTCTTAAATTTAATCTCTTAGTAACTTGAAATTTCCATCCTCTTGCTATAGCCTTTATTTTATACATACAGCTTCAAAGCAAACCAAATTCTCTATCATCTAAACCAATTTCCAATGCACAAAACACATCAATAATTCTAGGTTTTTACAAATATATGATAGCTATTTTTGTCTTCCATTTTTATCCCTACAAACTAGTTAGATGCATTTTATAATCCCAAGCAGAAATACCCCAATTATGTTAAGTGACTCAAGGGATAGAGTTAATTTTGTATGAAAAGATTAAATTTGCTTGATTGCTCTTTTTTAGTGAAGACTATGTTAATGTCAAGTTTAAGACTGATAGTTTTCTTTGCTTTTGACAAAGACATAAGGGAAAATTCTTCTCAGCTAGTTCAGTATACTCTAAATCAGCCACAAATATAAATCCTAACTCAAGTTTCTCACAAATAGAAGAAATCAGAAGAATATGATAAAAATCAAAGAATTCATATCATGAAAATGAAAGGTACAAGAGAAATTCAATAACATGCTCTTCCTATTTTTTGTTTGACTTACCATAAAAATCTGCACTAATGGGGGACATCTATGTTTTTAATTCTAAGCATAAGTTTTAGATCTCCATAACATGAAAATGACTACAGATTCTGAATGAGTAGCTGCTCTCCACCACCATATTTCCAAGCTCTAGAAACTCGGTGCTAGAGCTAAACTGAGTTGTTGTTGCTATTGTTTTATTTAGACCACTTGAAACCCTGAAAATCATCAAAATGCAGAAAATCACTATGTTGGTTAGGTTTCCTGTGGCAGGAATATTTAAAACAATTTAAGAAAACTCCTAACCAGAACATGTTCAGAGAATTATTAACATTTTTATTCAGAAGTTTAGATGCCATTTTCTGCCTCATACTCCCTCATTCTCTCCAGTTCAACTCTTCCTAATTAAGTTTTCTGGCCTTGCCCTACCCCCACCTGATCATCATGATAAAACTAGGACATAAGTATTAATACTTATTAAAGCATTACAAGTATTAATATGTCTACTGTTCCATTTCATGGATCTACTCCTACTAATGAAGCAGGAGATACTAAAAATCTAAATAAGAAATTGCTTTTAACCTTGAAAATTTAGAACATTACATTATGATATCCTTGAGGTTATTTGAGGAAAAATATTATTTAGTAAACTGGAAGGAGTGAAATGTTTTTTTCTAAAGGTGTCACAAAGAAGCAAGTAATATTGGTAATAACAATTTTAATAATGTACTATCTCTTATAATGAAAGATGATGTTGGTAACCCAGACAAGCTAATGGGCATATATTTCACACTGGGGTAATACTTCACTACCAGTCACAGGAACAAAAAGCCTTTTGCAAAACTATGTGACAAAATTAACTATGCAGTATGTATCAAAGAATACTGTGGTGGTTTTCAAACTTGCTATTCAGAACCCTTCAGAGATTTAGGGTAAAGCAGAGTCACATTTTGAGGTGTTCTGCTTCATTCAGATTGATATCTTCATTCATTTATGCATACAATAAATACTTATTAAGCTGTCTATTACATGCATGCATGTGGTTGACTAGCACTTTCTGGTATTACACCTGTAATATGATAGAAACAGTCCCTGCTCTCAGAAATCTCAGTCTAGCTAAAAATAAACACATCAAGCAAATAATGGTAGAAGTAATTAATTAGTGGTCATAGGTACAAACACAATAGAAACATGTATAGAGTGCCATAAAGGAAGTCTTTGGTAAGTTTCATTCACCTTATGAGTTTTCTCATAAGATTTTAGCTGAATAAAGGGTACATGCTCCCAAGTGACTAAAATAATGTAAGCTAACCTGACACTTATGGTATTAATTACCAAATCTAAGCTCTGATGCCCTATTTTATTGTGTCACTTTGATTCAAAAGAACCATATATTCAAACATTAAAGTATCTTAATAATCTCTGTGTACCAGATACTATGTTAGAAGCTTTAGGGCTATAAATATGCATTCATTTAAGAAAATATTTCAAAATATTGGATTGAATATCTACTATGCTAGGCACTGGGGATTAACGTTTCCATGTAATAATTAGTTTCCAGCATTTCTCAGAAAATGTATGTTTTTCCAAATCCCAAGAAAAATCAGTCAAGAAATAGAGAAAAACAGGAGAAAAAATGGCAGATAGGAGGTAGGACTAACTTGCAGCTCCCACTCGGACGTACAGAGCAGCGTGTGGAGACTCACACTGTGAACTTTTGCTCCAAGAACTACCATAGGAATATATCAGGAAAGCCAAGAGAATGCACAGACCCTTTGAAGAAGGTGGATTGGCACCGCAGGCTGTGTGGGACAGCAGAGGAACTGTAAGTCTACTCGCTTTCTCAGCTGGGAGGCTTGTAGCCTGAGGCAAGTTCTCTGCTCTGCTCAGCGGCTGCCTGAAAATAAACTCGGTGCTATAGGGAGGGCACAGTGTGAGTGAGACTGGCCTTTCAGGCTGTGAGTTGTGGGGGAGCTGGGTGAGGCCTGTGGCTGCCAGCTTTCCTCCACTTCCCTGGCAACCTGTGTGAGCAGCAGAGGCAGCCATAATCCCCCTGGGAACATAACTCCATTGGCCTGGGAACCAACTTTCCCCCATAGCAGCCAGAGCAAGCCACGCCCAAGGAGTCTGAGCTCATACACGCCTATATCTGCCCCAACCTGGTGGTGTTTCTGTACCCACACTGGTAGCTAAAAAAAAGGACATAATCTCTTAGGAGCACTATGGCCCCACCCACTCCCAGACCCTAGGGCAAGCTTGTATCCTACCTATACTACTGCAGCTGATGCGCTCTTGAAAGCGCCACCTCCTGGTTTTTGGAGGGCAACCAACACAAAACCAGGGCACTTAACAAAAATACAACCAAGGACTCCCACAGAGTCCACTTCGCTCCCCTGCTACACCCACCAGAGCAGGTGCTGGTATTCACAGCTGAGAGACTTGAAAACAGATCACATCACAGGACTCTTCGTAGACACTCCCAAGTACCAGCCCAGAGCCTGGTAGCTCTGCTAGGAGACTAGATCCAGAAGAGAAATAACAATCACTGCAGTTTGGCTCTCAGGAATCCCCATCACTAGGGGAAGGGGGAGAGCACCACATCAAGGGAGCACCCTGTGGGACAAAAAAATCTGAACAGCAGCCCCCTTAGTGTCCCAGATCCTCCCTCTGATGTAGCCTACCCAGAAAAACAATCCTGGTAATATAGCAAAACAAAGTTCTTTAACACCCCCAAAAGATCACACTAGCTCACCAGCAATGGATCCAAACCAAGAAGAAATCTCTGAATTGCCAGAAAAAGAATTCAGAAGGTCAATTATTAAGGTAATTAAGGAGGCACCAGAGAAAGGTGATGTCCAACTAAAAGAAATAAAAAAAAGATACAGGATATGAATGGAAAAATCTCCAATGAAATAAATAGCATAAATAAAAAACAGTCAAAAACTTCTGAAAATGAAGGACATGCTCAGAGAAATGCAAAATGCAAAAAGAATCAGCAACAGAATTGAACAAGTAGAAAAAAAAACTTCAGAGCTCAAAGACAATGTTTTTTGTTTGTTTTGTTTTGAGACACAGTCTCGCTCTGTCGCCCAGGCTGGAGTGCAGTGGTGCAATCTCGGCTCATGTGCAAGCTCTGCCTCCTGGGTTCACGCCATTCTTCTGCCTCAGCCTCCCGAGTAGCTGGGACTACAGGCGCCCACCACCGTGCCCAGCTAATTTTTTTGTATCTTTAGTAGAGACGGGGTTTCACTGTGTTAGCCAGGATGGTCTCGATCTCCTGACCTCATGATCCACCCATCTCGGCCTCGCAAAGTGCTGGGATTACAGGGGTGAGCCACCGCTCCCAGCCAAGACAAGGTTTTTGAATTCACCCAATCCAACAAAGACAGAGAGAAAAGAATTCTTTAAAAGGAACAAAGCCTCCAATAATTTTGGGATTATGTTAACCAAACCTACGAATAATTGGTGTTCCCAAGGAAGAAGAGAAATCTAAAAGTTTGGAAAACATATTCGATAGAATAATTGAGAAAAATTTCCCCAGCCTTTCTAGAGATCTAGACATCTAAATACAGGAAGCTCAAAGAACACCTGGGAAATTCATCGCAAAAAGATCATCACGTAGGCACACAGTCATCAGGTTATCTAAAGTCAAGACAAAGAAAAGAATCTTAAGAGCTGTGAGGCAAAAGCATCAGGTAATCTATAGAGGAAAACCTATCAGATTAACAGTAGATTTCTCAGCAGAAACCCTATAAGCTAGAAGAGACCGGGGTTCTATCTTTAGCCTCCTTAATCAAAACAATTAACAGCCAAGATTTTTGCATCCAGCAAAAGTAAGCTTCATAAATGAAGGAAAGATACAGTCTCTTTCAGAAAAACAAATACTGAGAAAATTCACCACTACCAAGCCAGCACTAAAAGAAGTGCTAAAAGGAGCACTAAATCTTGAAACAAATCCTCGAAATACACCAAAATAGAATCTCCTTAAAGCATAAATCTCACAGGACCTATAAAACAATAATACAATTGAAAAAACCCCAGGTATTCAGGCAACAAATAGCAAGATGAATAAAATAGTACTTCACATCTCGATACTAACATCGAATGTAAGTGGCCTAAATGTTCCACTTAAAAGATACAGAATTGCAGAATGGATAAGAATTCAACAATAAAGTATCTGCTGTCTTCAAGAGACTCACCTGACACATAAGGACTCACATAAACTTAAGGTAAAGGGGTAGAAAAAGATATTCCATGCAAATAGACACCAAAAGTGAACAGGGGTAACTAATATATATTCTTATATTCAATATATATTCTTATATTGCAACAGCAGTTAAAAAACACAAAAAGGGACATTATATATTGATAAAAGAACTAGTCCAACAGGAAAACATCACAATCCTAAATATATATGCACCTAACACTGGAGATCCCAAATTTATGAAACCATTACTACTAGACCTAAGAAATGAGATAGACAGCAAGTCAATAATAGTGGGAGACTTCAATACTCCACTGACAGCACTAGACAAACCATTAAGACAAAAAGTCAACAAATAAACAATGGACTTAAACTATACCCTACAACAAATGGACTTAACAGATATTTACAGAACATTCTATGCAACAACTGCAAAATATACATTCTATTCATCAGCACACGGAACATACTCCAAGACAGGCCATATGATAGACCACAATACAAGTCTCAACAAATTTAAGAAAACTGAAATTATAGCAAGTACTCTCTCAAACCACAGTGAAATAAAATTGAAAATCAACTCCAAAAGGAACCCTCGAAACCATGGAAATACATGGAAATTAAATAACCTGCTCCTGAATGATCATTGTGTCAACAATGAAATCAAGATGGAAATTTAACAATTCTTTGAACTGAATGATAACAGTGACATAACCTATCGAAACCTCTGGGATACAGCAAAGGCAGTGCTAAGAGGAAAGTTCATAGCATTAAATGCCTACATCAAGAAGTCTAAAGGAGCACAAATAGACAATCTAAGGTCATACCTTAAGGAGCTAGAGAAACAAGAACCAACCAAACCAAACCCAGCAGAAGAAAGGAAATAACCAAGGTCAGAGCAGAACTAAATGAAATGGAAACAAAACAAAACAAAAAATACAAAAGATAAATGAGACAAAAATCTGGTTCTTTGAAAAGATAAATAAAATTAATAGACCATTAGCAAGATTAATCAAGAAGAGAGAAGATCCAAATAAGCTAAATTAGAAATGAAATGGGAGATACTACAACTGATACCACAGAAATACAAAAGATCATTCAAGGCTACTATGAACACCCTTATGCACATAAACTAGAAAACCTAGCGGACATGGATAAATTCCTGGAAATATACAGCCCTCCTACATTAAACCAAGAAGAAGTAGAAACTCTGAAGAAACCAATAACAAGCAGTGAGATTGAAATGCTAATTAAAAAGTTACCAAAAAAAAAGTCCAGGACCAATCAGACATTCAAAGAATTGGTACCAATACTACTGACATTATTCCAAAAGAGAAAGAGGGAATCCTCCCTAAATCATTCTATGAAGCCAGTATTACCCTAACACCAAAACCAGAAAAGGAAGTGACAAAAAAAGAAAACTACAGACCAATAACACTGATGAACACGGAAGCAAAAATCTGTAACAAAATACTAGCAAACCAAATCCAAAAGCATATCAAAAAGATAATCCACCATAATCAAGTGGGTTTCATACGAGGGATGCGGGGATGGTTTAACATACACAAGTAAAGAAATGTGACACAACACATAAACAGAATTAAAAACAAAAATCACATGATTATCTCAATAGACACAGAAAAAGCAGTTGACAAATTCCAACATCACTTTATGACTGAAACCCTCAGCAAAATTGGCGTAAAAGGGACATACCTTAAATTAATGAAAGCCATCTATTACAAACCCACAGCCAACATTATACTGAACAAGAAAATGTTGAAAGCATTCCTGCTAAGAACTGGAACATGACAAGGATGCCCACTCTCAACACTTCTATTCAACATAGTATTGGAAGTCCTGGCCAGAGCAATCAGACAAGAGAAAGAAATAAAGAGGATCCAAATTGGTAAAGAGGAAGTCAAACTGTCACTGTTTGCTGATGACATGATTGTATACCTAGAAAACCTTAAGACTCATCTAGAAAGCTCCTAGAACTGGTAAATGAATTCAGCAAAGTTTCTGGATACAAAATTAATGTACACAAATCAGTAGCCCTGCTATACATCAACAGTTTCCAAGCTGAGAATCAAATCAAGAACTCAAGCCCTTTTACAATAGCTGCAAAAATAAAATAAAATAAAATATTTAGGAATATATCTAACCAAGGAGGTGAAAGACCTCTACAAGGAAGACTACAAAACACTTCTGAAAGAAATCATAGACAACACAAACAAATGGAAACACATCCCATGGTCATGGATGGGTAGAATCAATATTGTGAAAATGACCATACAGCCAATAGCAATCTACAAATTCAATGCAATTCCCATCAAAATACCACCATCATTCTTCACAGAACTAAAAGAAAATGCTAAAATTCATGTGGAACCAGAAAAGAGCCCACATAACCAAAGCAGGACTAAGCAAAAAGAACACACCTGGAGGCATCACATTACCCAACCTCAAACTATACTAAAAGGCAATAGTCACCAAAACAACATAGTACTGGTATAAAAATAGGCATATAAGCCAATGGAACAGAATAGAGAACCCAGAAATAAACCCAAATAATTACAGCCAACTGATGTTCAACAATCAAAACAAAACATAAATAGGAGAAAGGACACCTTATTCAAAAAATGGTGCGGGGATAATTGCCTAGCCACATGTAGGAGAATGAAACTGGATCCTTGTCTCTCACCTTATACAAAAATAAACTCAAGATGGATCAAAGACTTATATCTAACATCTGAAACCATAAAAATTCTAGAAGACACATTGGAAAAACCCTTCTAGACATCAGCTTAGGCAAAGCCTTCATGACCAAGAACCCAAAAGCAAACACAATAAAACAAAGATAAATAGATGGGACTTAATTAAACCAAAAACCTTCTGCACAGCAAAAAAGATAATCTTCAGAGAAAAGTGACAACCCACAGAGTAGGAGACAATCTTCACAATCTATACATCCAACAAAGGACTAATATCCAAAATTTACAAGGAACTCAAGCAAATCAGCAAGAAAAAAACAAACAATCACATCAAAAAGTGGGCTAAGGACATAAACAGACAACTCTCAAAAGAAGATATACAAATGGCCAACAAACATATAAAAAAATGCTCAACATCACTAATGACCAGGGAAATGCAAATCAAAACCACAATGCAATACCACTTTACTCCTGCAAGAATGGCCATAATCAAAACATCAAAAAAATAATAGATGGTGGTGTGGATGTGGTGAAAAGGGAACATTTTTACACTGTTGGTGGGAATGTAAACTAGTACAAGCACTATGGAAAACAGTATGGAGATTCCTTGAAGAAATAAAAGTAGCTCCACCATTTGATCCAGCAGTCCCACTCCTGGGTATCTACCCAGAGGAAAAGAAGTCATTATACGAAAAAGAGACTTGCACACTGGGAGCACAATTTGCAGTTGCAAAAATATAGAATCAGCCCAAATGCCCATCAGTCAACAAGTGGATAAAGAAAATGTGGTAAATACATATACCACGGAATACTACTCAGCAATAAAAGGCAACAAAATAATGGCATTCACAGCAACCTGAATGGAGTTGGAGACCATTATTTTAAGTGAAGTAACTCAGGAATGAAAAACCAGACATTGTATGTTCTCATTCATAAGTGGGAGCTAAGCTATGAGGAAACAAAGGCATAAGAATGATACAATGGACTTTGAGAACTCAGGGAAAGGGTGGGAGGGGGGTGCGGGATATAAGACTACACACTGGGTACAGCATACACTGCTCCAGTTGTGGGTGCACCAAAATCTCAGAAATCTCCACTGAAGAACTTATTCATGTACATAAATAAATAAATAATAAAAGAAATAGGGAAAACCAGAACCAGGAAAAGTACTATAATTCTTTTGTGAGGATTGAAGCTTAATAACATGGAGACATTACTGGTTCAAAGGAACATACTGATGTAAAGTTGAAAGCAAGAGCAGAAAATATTGACACACGGAGTAGAACACTGAGGTTCCAGTAACCAAGGAAGGTGAAAATAGGAGAGAAGTTGTCACATTTAATCAGTTAGTCTTATTGTAGCTGTTGCAGAGTTATATGTGAGTATCCATGGCATTGCATGCTGCTAAGAGTGAAGAACTCTTGCAAGTAAAATAAACATTAACAAGTTTACATGCATAATATACTTTATGCAAATCCACTGAGTGGTGTTCCAAGAAATGACAAGTTTTGGAAGCAAAGTAAGCCCTTACATTGACAAGTTTGACATATAATTCTTTGAGGTACTGTTAGCTTTGCTAGGAGATCTGAATGTTATGTAATTCAAATACTACCTAATCACTTTTGACTGGTGTTTTCTAGTGTCTGAATATTCACTACAGGCTACAGTTCTCTATAACTATTATTAAACTTCGTATTTCTCATATATTAAACAAAATGTTAGATATTTAAAATAATGAGCAAAGCATATAAAAACTGTTGAAAGGTTTTTTTTGGTTTTTTTTGTTTGTTTGTTTGTTTTTGAGACAGAGTCTTACTCTGTCACCCAGGCTGGAGTGCAGTGGCGCGATCTCGGCTCACTGCAATCTCTGCCCCCCAGGTTCAAGCGATTCTCCTGCCTCAGCCTCCTGAGTAGCTGGGATTACAGGTGCCTGCCACCATGCCCGGCTAATTTTTGTATGTTTTAGTAGATACAGGGTTTCATCATGTTGACCAGGCTGGTATTGAACTCCTGACCTCAGATGAACTGCCTGCCTTGGCCTCCCAAAGTGCCGGGATTACAGGCATGGGCCACCGCGCCCGGTCGGAAGTATTTTTTGTTGTTGTTGTTGTTGTTGTTGTTGTTGTATGAACTGTAAATGTTTTCCCGCTTTTCTTTTTTTTTTTTTTTTTTGCTTTTTTTTTCTTTTATTATTATTATTATTATTATTATTATTATACTTTAGGTTTTATGGTACATGAAGTATTTTTAAAACAACTTACAATTTCAGGAATTCCCAGAAATTCTCAAGAATTACTACTTCTCATTTCTGAATCCCAAAGATTAATATTTATTGGGAATTGAGAAATACTACTTGAGATAAAAGTTGACTAAGAGAACTTCCCTGCCTCTCTGAAGTTTAGGAGAGAGATGAAAACATGGAAACCAAAAAAAGTATTAAAGGTGTTAAGATAAAATTCTATTTAGGACACAGTGAAGACACAAAGGCAAAAGACACAGAGCAATTATGCCCACAGTCTGGAGAAGGCTCTATAGCAAAGAACATGAGATCTTGAGTGGTGTCGTAAAAGGCAAAAACTACCTTCTAGATAAAATAAAGGGAGATATGAGACTGCTGACAGGCCATACAGAGGGAAGACTGCAGAGGCTGGGGTCATGAAATATCATGGGTTGTTCAGCAAACATTTAGTAGTTTAGGGAGGAAGGTGGAAAGTTTGATGGGAGACAGAAGAACAGAAAGGGATTTAATTCAAGGAAGATCTTCTAATGAAAGGAAAAGTCTCCCAAGAATCTTAAGTAGTTGATTGACATGATCAGATTTATATTTTTTAGAAAGATCCCTCTGGAGGACACATGGAGGATGGTTTCAAAGTGTGTGAGACTAGAGATTAGTACTGCAACAGTTAGGTGCATCCCTAAACAATACAACTCCATACATTGTTGAAGACCCACACATACCCTACCCACTGTAGGGCAGAAACCTGTAAGAGGAATTGGGAATGAAACTGAATACTAAGTATAATGGGTAAAATAACAAGATTTTAAAACAGAGAGTAAGGCAGTCATGATGCTTGTTGATTGTATCACGAACTGAAGAGTATAATAAACTCAAGCCATTGTAGCTGAGGTACCTAGGAACAAACAAACGAAAGGATGGCTATATCTTTGCTACTGATAAATTAAACTACATTTGCCCCAAGGCTGCCTCCATACTTTGAGTCCTATGTAAAGAACTACAACCCAAATTAGTACATAAACTCAGGAAAAGCTAATTAGAAGTATACTTTTGTAACAAATATCTGAGTCTCAGCCAATCACAGCAGCTGAGCTTTAGTCTATCACAAGCAGCCAACTGATCAGACCATGTTCAAATAAGGCAAATGCCTAGCTAAAATAAATCAGGCTGTTCCTGTACCTCGCTTCTGTGTTCTGTCCATAAATGCAGCCTGCCCATGTCTCAGAGCAGAACCCTCTGAACCTCTTCTCATTCTGAGGGCTGCAGAATTATAATGCAAATCATTCTTTGCTCAAATTAACTGTTAAATGTCATTTGTCTAAAGTTTTTCTTTCAACACTATTCTTTTCATATAATCACATGAAATAAGAGAAGAAAATCAATGGTAGAAAAATTCCCTTGTATAGTAAATCAAATTGTTAAGAAGTGTAATTTCTTTAAAAAGATATATCTAGTTACTCTATCACTGACTCCCAAATAATCTGTAGAACTTTATTCATTTTCTAAAGAGTCTTGTTACCCTCATGATCCATAACAACCTGTAATTCAAAATATCATAGAATTGATAGAATTGTTTTGTCTATCAGTAATTGTCTTCATGGTTATATTTTTTTTCAGATTATATTTGGGGGAGGAATATCTACGAAGAATAATCAGTCTTTCACAAGCCCAAAAGCTCTGATGTCTCCCTCCCTCATGATCCCATTGCTGTTGATAGTGTTATGCAGATTTTGTAAACAATTAAATCTGTTCGCATGCAAACAATTTTGGTTTAACCATGAACAACAATAAAGAAGTTCATATACTTCTTTTATGTAATTCATGATCTACCCATGCTCCTTTTAAAAGCATACTAATATATCCTATTATGTATTCCAAAGCTGTTATACGAAAGTGAATGTTCTTTTCAAAATTCTTTTTGACATGCCACTGGAGCAGCTCCAGAAAAAAATTAACACTTTTGGGGAATTTTATTGCATCCCTTTCAGTAGCCAAAAAGGAAGCGGGTGGGGCAGGGGTGGGGGGGTGAAGCCAAAGATTAAAATAAATGCATAATTCATTTTTAACATGGTAGGTTTTCTCTCATTCTTCATTGTAATAGCTCTAGAACTAATTTTACTGTTAACACTGAATTTTTAGAGGGGTGTTGTATAAACCATTTTTTACAAAGAAGGAGACTAAAAAGATTTTCTGCTCACCATCAGTGCACAAAATTGAACAAGTGACAATCTTCACACACAATATGCTTCCAATGAGCATGCTCTTATGCATCAAAGAGGAAACAAAGCATTTCAGGATTATGTTTGTAAAAGGATTGTTTTTGAAAAAAATAAAAAAGCATAGAGCAAATTTCAGATTGGAAAAACATCAAAGGCTTTTCAACAGTCAAACTCATCACTAGATTTAAGGCAACATTTAAAGCAAGACATCTGTGTTATTTATATAATATCAAAAAGAAAAAGCACAAAGGTAGACTCAAGACAGATAAAGAATCCACCTCTTATGCTATAAAATATTTCTTATGTTTGTCTCTCTAACAACGTGCTATTATTCTGGCAAGGCAAATATGTTCTAAAAAGGGTATCATGTTTTGTATGATGCTGGTGAGCGCAGCTTTTTCATGTGTCTTGCTTAATGCAGCTAAATACTATGAATGCTATTCAGTTATCAAAGATACAAAGAACCATTCAAGTTTAGGAAATTACTAGACTCTTTCTTACAGAAACACAAATTATTATAATGTATTGTTTTCATCTTCCTGCCCAATATCCAAACTTTATAATCCATTCTATTTTTCTCTCACACTGTACCATCAAACGCTTTTACTGCAAGCAATAAGTATGAGAATGCAAAATCTAGGGAGGGGTGAAAAGAAGTGAAAGAATGACAACGTAAAGGAGGGGAAGCTGACATGGAGAAGGAAAAATAGGATTCAACACTCTTGGATTCAGTTATTAATTCTTAACAAATGTCCCCAGGGAGCTCACCCAGTATTTCTAGACCAGATGGAAAAAACAGTATGCTACAGCAACTCTATCCCTAGACCCAGCTGTCATGAGGAATAGAGAGGCAATCGCAGTAAGGAACTAACATCTAACACCATACTTCACGTGTGCTGCGCCATTCATATACAGGCTGACCTTAAGATGGTGACTGTTTTGTTTGTTGGTTGGTTTTTGTTTTGTTTTGCTGGCTTCTTATGTATGTGCCTCTGTTTTTTATATCAATCCTTGACCTCTCTCCAAAGTCCAATCATGCATTTCCAGGCCCTGCCAATGATCTCCTTTGTACCTTTAACTCAACATTCCCCAAAACCATTCATTTTCTCCTAAACCTGAAAAAAAAGAAAAAAACTCCACCACTTGACTTTTTCCCTGTGGCTGGCAACACCATTCTCTCAATCCTTCAAGCATTACATTTTAAAATGATAACTGAGTTTCCCTTCTCTCTCTTCATCATATCAAGATCTTGCTGGCCAGGTACAGTGGCCCACACCTGTAATCCCAGCACTTTGGGAGGCCAAGGCAGGTGGATCACGAAGTCAGGAGATTGAGACCATCCTGGCTAACACAGTGAAATCCCATTTCTACTAAAAATACAAAAAAATTAGCCGGGTGTAGTGGCACACACCTGCAGTCCCAGCTACTCAAGAGGCTGAGGCAAGAGAATTGCTTGAACCCAGGAGACAGAGGTTGCAGTGAGCCAAGATTGCACCACTGCACTCTAGCCTGGGTGACAGAGCAAGACTCCATCTCAAAAAAAAAAAAAAAATCTTGCCAAATTATACAGCCTAATAGCAAAATATTTGTCAAAAGTCGATCCCCTTGGCCAAGCGTGGTGGCTCACGCCTGTAATCCCAGCACTTTGGGATGCCAAGGCTGGCAGATCATGAGGTCAGGAGAGAGAGACTATCCTGGCCAACATAGTGAAACTCTGTCTCTACTAAAATACAGAAATTAGCTGGGCGTGGTGGCACGTGCCTATAATCCCAGCTACTCAGGAGGCTGAGGCAGGAGAATCACTTGAACCAGGGAGTCAGAAGTTGAGTTGGAGGTTGCAGTGAGCCGAGATCACGCCAGAGCACTCCAGCCTGGTGATAGAGCAAGATTGCATCTCAAAAAAAAAAAAAAAAAAAAAAAGTAGATCCCCTCTTTTCCAATTTTGTTATGTAATTCCATCCCAAAGTTTGGATTACCCAGGCCTCTCACTTAAATGGTCACAAACACCTAACTGGTCTCCCCACCTTCAATCTCTTTATCCCCAGTTCATTATATCCACTGCTATTAAATTAATATTCCTATGGCACAACTGTGATCCTCCTCCTCCAATTCTCAAAAATCTTTAGTGAATTCATAATTATTGAAAATATTTAAAATCTTTTAGCCATGAAAATCAAAGGTTTTCATGATCTCACCTCAATCTCACTTTTCAAAATGATCTCACACAATCTCCTTCATATACTCCATGTTTGAACCACTGGACTACATATTATTAAGTGAAATGTACCTGAGCTTGCACATCTTGTGCCTTTATTCACACTAATCTTCCCTCCTTGTTTGCTGTGATAGGCACTGTGCTAGACAGTATGATACAAAGATGAATAATAGATCTTATATAGGTTCTAAGCTTCTTAGAGAAGCATGAGCTTTGGAATTAGACAGGACTGGGGTTTGAATTCAGATTCTGCAATTGCCAGCTGTCTGATTTGGGGCAAGCTCTTAACCCGAGAGACAGCTTTTTGAGCTGTGAAATGATATAATAACATCTACCTTGGAAAGTTGCCAGGATATAAATTACATATTTTAAAAGCGTGATATGGTGTCTTCCATTTAGGTAAGTCTTCATTCTGAAATACCAACATTAGCTTCCCAAAGCAGAATGCACTGATGACAATAATGAGTTAGCTGTCACCTGCAAAGATCCTGAGTTAGTACAGACAGAGAACAATTGCAGCTTTCCTCTACTCCTTTTCTTCCTTGCAGAGACAAATGAGAGTGACCTCACAGTTTATGCCTCGTAACGTTTGCCTAGTGATCTTTTCCATTCTCCAGCACCATCCAGGCAATAAGCATCAATGTTAATGAGCTGCTGGACAGCTTTGTGAAACTGACTGAAAGAGCCAGATAGGTATTGGTGTCCTACACATGCAAATAATATACTTTCCATTCAAATGTACTATTTTTATATAAGGTTCAAAACTTACTTCCTGGTGGAATGACAGTGCCCAATTGTAATATGTTTTCCACTCTATGTTACTGCTTACTTCAATGGGAAAATAATAAATTTACGCTTTGCCATATTATGTAAACATGGAAAACTGAGCTAACTAGTGTCATGTTCTTAATTGACTCCAGTGATATTTTAGCATCCTTTATAGATTGGCCCCCTGGACTCCTAACTGCCCTTAATCCAAGTATGTATATGTGAAATAACCTCAGGGGTGGGTGGGAGAGGGAAATGGGTTATTTACACAGTGTTTGAAGAAGTGCAACAGTTGCAGTTTCAATTCCGCCGTAGGTACCGAGGCATCCTGGATAGACTGTAAAAGAGTAGTCAAGAAATCCTGGCAGTTATCAATGATTAGAAGCCAAGTAAAAGCTGCAAGTCATAACTGCTGGAAATTTGTTTACATGCAACAGTACTTTCAAGGGAAAGTAAGAAGCAGAGGGAAAAGGGCTTGATATAGAGCAGACTTCTGAACCCAAGTACTTAATAGTAGGAGGAAAAAGAAGGCTGAAACTAGCTTAGAAGCCATCTAAAAAAGAAATATTTAGTTGGTCTTTATTCACTCTAAATTAGAAAAATTTTTACTTAAACCTATGCCTCAGTCTAAACTTCACAGTGAACATTTGTGGAGATTTGGGTATCTAGAATCCATTTCTTCCTTCTTTGGGCAATGGCATCCTTATTTCATTTTAGAGAATTCCCTCCTCTCTATTGTATCCAGGCTTGGTGGTGCTACAAGTCAACATGCCCTGTGCTCCTCTAACCAGTAATCATCCAAGCTATGCCAATAAGACTTTCCAAAATTTAAATCTAAAGTGGAGTGTCTTAAGAATGGAAAAGGATAAAGTCCCAGAAACAGCGCTCCAACAAAACTATTGTGAGTATCTTGCTGTTCAGAAACCCTGAGCCTGGTCTCTAGCTTTTACCTTAATTCTGTTGACTACCCAATAATCTTTCAATAAATTCCTTTCTGCTTCCTTAACTAGACTTGGTTCCTACTGTTGGCAGCCTAAGAAGCCCTGATAAGGAATTAAAGCCGTTTTGCCTAACTTTGTCCCTGGTCTTTCCAAATGAAAACTACAAATATTTGAAAACAAAACTACCCTATAGTTTGTTGAACAGTGTTTTTATGGCTCTATTACAGAAGTATCCAACATACTTGCATTTTTCAAACACACAAAACTTAAAGGGGGCATTTTTGTTTACTTTTCCTACCTCATTTTCAGCAGTATTCACTCTATTCCCACTGTTCCCTGCCACACTTCCCCATTACACGACTTTCTTCATAATTGGGCCAAGGTTTACCTTAGTAACATTAGCTGTATTGATTTATTTGTACATTTGCTGTCTCGAGAACTTAAGTAATTTGAATAGCTCATATTCTTGTTTACATGTTCAATTATCTTCTACTCCTTAACATTTTCAATGCCATTGCCTCTGTTCTAGTATCTTTTCCCAAAAATGCATTACCGTATTAAGTACAATGTGTCCAAAATTAATTGTTAAAGGTATGATAGCAGTATTTGTTCCCCCAGGACTCTTTGATGAAATAAATCAGTAAAAGAAAATCTAAATGTATAATTTATAAATTTATAGAAATTTAGAAATCTGAAAAATGTAGTGATCACCTAATCTAAGGCCATAATTTTATAGATAAGGGAATAGGTCTCCCTAGGCCATTATCCTTGATTCCAACATCTCCATTGATTTATTTGGGGTTTTATGTGTTTTCTATCATTGCAAGGGGGTTCAGGGAAAAAGATAGCAACTGTGTATGTTTGGTAATCCTTCTTAAACAAGAGGAAAAAGGGAAATAATCTGACATCCCAACTTAAATCAGGGGCACCAGTAATCTCACAGTAATTTAAAGGTCAAAGTTTACAGTTATCTTAAATTTTTCTTTAAATCTCCTTCCTATTCACCTGGCCACTGTAAAGATTAAATGCAAGTAATTTGTAGCCTGTAAAATGCTATATGAGTCAAGATTTTGTTAATATTGCTATTCTTCGTCCTTTCCCTTCCCACGGCACAAACA
This sequence comes from Pongo abelii, assembly GCF_028885655.2. Taxonomy (NCBI): domain Eukaryota; kingdom Metazoa; phylum Chordata; class Mammalia; order Primates; family Hominidae; genus Pongo; species Pongo abelii. The sequence continues at coordinate 98,437,559 of NC_071995.2, forward strand.
TAGAGCCATCATGGCCTTACATCAAAATTATAACACAAACCAATAAAGCCCCCATCCCCTCCCCATTGCAACCCATCCTATAAGACAACTTTTTGTACTAGACTTTCAATTCTTTCAAACTTTTAAGAAATAAATAACACCAATTATATCAGTCTATTTTCACACTGTTGATGAAGACATACCCGAGACTGGGTAATTTATAAAGAAAAAGAGGTTTAATGGACTCACAGCTCCACGTGGCTGGGAAGGCCTCACAATCATGGTAGAGGGCAAAAGGCATGTTATCTTACATGGCAGCAGGCAAGAGAGAGAATGAGAGCCAAGCAAAAAGAGTTTCCCCTCATAAAACCATCAGATCTCACAAGACTTACTCACTACCACGGGAACAGTATGTGGGAAACCGCCCCCATGATTACATTCTCTCCCACCGTGTACCTCACACAATACTTGGGAATTATGGGAGCTACAATTCAAGACGAGACTTGAGTGGGGACACAGCCAAACCATACCGCCAACATTACACCTACTCTTCCAGAGAACAGGAAATATAAAACACTTCCAAATGTGTGTTGTTGTTGTTGTTGTTTGAAGCCAGGATAGTATTAATATCGCAGCCTCACAAGAAAATTGCAAAAAAGCAAAGTCAAGGGCAAATCCTACTCGTGAACATGAGTACAAAACACCTGAACAAAATTTCAGCAAATCAAATCCTGTAATATATAGAAAGGATAATAAACCATGATCAAGCTGGGTCTATTCTAATAATGTAATATCATTTACTACAGTAACAGGATGAGGGAGAAAAATCATATGATTATCTCAATAGATGCAGAAAAATCATTCTATAAAATTCAACACCAATTAATGATTTTTAAAAAAGAAACTAGCAAACTAGCAATAAAATGAAACTGCCTTGGACTGATAAAGCAAATCCAAAGCATTCAAAAGTCAGGATAGTGGTTGTCCTTTGGGAGTAGTAAATGGAATGAGTAAGAAAAGAGCTTCAGAAGAGCTAATTTCTTTATCTGAATGCTTAAAACCCAAACATGGCAAGTTCATGAGAATTTACCGAGCTGTACAAATACAGTATGAGCACTTTCTTCTATGTATATTATACTTCAACAATAAAAAAACTATAGCAGTCATACTTAATTATGAAATAATAAAAGTCTTCTTCTTGAAATTGGAAATTACACAAGCATGCCACTAACACCATTGTTCTTCAACAATTTATTGGAGGTCCTAGGCAGTGCAATAAGAAAAAGAAATAGAAGACATAAAGGATGACAAGAAAGAAATTTCATGCAGAAAACCCCAAAATAATCTACGGATAAAGTATTAGAATAAAAATACATAGCAAGATTATTGGATTTCAGGTCAAAATAGAAAATCAACTGTTTGTATATATCAGCAGTTAAAAAAAAGTTTTTAAATGACACCATTTATACATTAAAAATATCCAACACTTAGGAAACTAATGGAAGATATGCAAGGTCCTTACGGAGAACACCATAAAACATTATTTTAAAAATTCAAGGAAAAGGCTGGGTGTGGTGGCTCAAACCTGTAATCCCAGCACTTTGGGAGGCCGAGGCGGGCAGATCATTTGAGATCAGGAGTTCGAGACCAGCCTGGCCAACATGGCGAAATCCTGTCTCTACTAACAATACAAAAATAGCCGGGCATGGTGGCAGGCTCCTGTAATCCCAGCTACTTGGGAGGCTAAGGCATGAGAATAGCTTCAACTCGGGAGGCAGAGGGTGTAGCAAGTGGAGATTGCACCACTGCACTCCAGCCTAGGTAACAAAGTGAGAGTCTGTCTCAAAAAATAAATAAATAAATTTTAAGGAAGAAATAAATGGAGAGAGATATCATGCTGATGAAAGAGAAAATACTGAAAATGTCAATTTCCCCAAATTGTTCTATAGATTCAATGTGATTCCAATCAAAGTCCCAGCAGAATTTTTGTGGAAATTGACAAGATGATTATAAAAATTAATATGGAAAAAAAATCAAGAGAATTTTGAAGAAGTGGGAGGAGGTACACCATCAGACAACTAGAATAATTAAGACAGTATGGTATTGGTACAAAGATAAATGCATGAACCAATGAAACAGAAGAGGGTGCAAAATAGACTCATACATATATTTTAAAAGATTGGGCTGGGCACTGTGGCTCACGCCTGTAATCCCAGCACTTTGGGAGGCTGAGGCAGGCGGATCACCTGAGGTTGGGAGTTTGAGACCAGCCTGACCAACATGGAGAAACTCATCTCTACTAAAAATAATAATAATACAAAATTAGCGAGGCATGGTGGAGCATGCCTGTAATCCCAGCTACTCGGGAGGCTGAGGCAGGAGAATCGCTTGAACCCGAGAGGCAAAGGTTGTGGTGGGCCAAGATCGCGCCATTGCATTCCAGCCTGGGCAACAAGAGTGAAACTTGGTCTCAAAAAAAAAAAAAAATTGTACTGCAGAGCCACAGAGAAACAATGATCTTTTCAACAAGTGGTGCTGGCTCAAATAAATATCAATAGCAAAAAATGAAAACTGCTATATATTTCACATCATATAAAAAAAGAAATCCTAATAGATCTATGAAAAAACAATAAAACGTCCTAAAAGTTTACATAAATGAATAACTCATGACCTTTATGTAAGCAAAATTTTCTTTTTTTGTCCTTTAATTTCAACTTTTTTTTTCTTGCTTTTTTTATAATTTCAAGTTTTATTTTAGATTCGGGGTAGATGTACAGATTTGTTACACGGATATATTGTGTGATGCTGAGAATTAGGGTACAACTGATCCTATCACTCAGGTAGTGAGCATTCGATAGTTTTTCAACTCTTGCTCCCCCGTCACTCCCCTTTCTAGTAGTCCCCAGTTTCTATTGTTGCAATCTCTATGTCCATGAGTACCTAACGTTTAGCTCCCACCTATAAGTGAGAACCTGTGGTATTTGGTTTTCTGCTCCTGCATTAATTCACTTAGGATAATGTCCTCCAGTTACATCCATGTTGCTGTAAAGGACATGATTTCAATCTTTTTTATGGCTGTATAGTATTCCACTGTATATACGTATATTTTCTTTATCCAATCCACCATTGACAGGCACCTCAGTTGATTCCATGTCTTTGCTATTGTGAATAGTACTGAAATGAACATATGATTGCATGTTCTTTTTGATAGAACAATTTATTTTCTTTTGGATATATACCCAGTAATGTGATTGTTGAGTCAAATGATAGTTCTAAGATATTTGAGAAATATCCCACCTCCACAATGGTTGAACTAATTTACATTCCTACCAACAGTACGTAAGTGTTCCCTTTTCTCCACAGCCTTGCCAGCATGTGTTGTTTTTTTGACTTCTTAATAACAGCCATTCTGAGAGATGGTATCTCATTGTGGTTTTGATTTGAATTTCTCTGATGATTAGTTATTTGAGCATTTTTTCATAAAGTTGTTGGTCACTTGAAGGTCTTCTTTTGAGAATTGTCTGTTCTTGTATTTTGCTCACTTTTTAGAAGGGATATTTGGTTTTTGCTTTTTGAAATGTTTAAGTTCCTTATAGATTCTAGATATTAAACATTTGTCAGATGTATAGCTTGTGAATATTTTCTCCCATTCCATAGGTTGTCTGTTTACTCTGTTGATAGTTTCTCTTGCTGTGTAGAAGCTCTTTAGTTTAATTAAATTAGGTCCTACTTGTCAATTTTTATTTTTGTTGCAATTGCTTTTGAGGCTTAGTCATAAATTATCTCCCAAGGCCAATGTCCAAGATAGTGTTTCCAATGTTTTCTTCTAATATTTTTATAGTTTGAGGTCTTACATTTAAATCTTTAATCTGTCTTAATTTTTGTATATGGTGAAAGGTAGGGGTCCAGTTTCATTCTTCTGCATATGGCTAGCCAGCTATCCTAGCACTATTTATTGAATAGGGAGTCCTTTCCCCATTGCTTATTTTTGTTGAAGATCAGATGGCTTTAAGTGTGTGGCTTCATTTCTGGGTTCTCTATTCTGTCCCATTGGTCTATGTGTCTGTTTTTGTTCTAGTACCATGCTGTCTTGGTTACCGTAGACTTATGGTATAGTGTGAAATCCAAAAATGTGATAACTCTGGCTTTGTTCTTTTTGCTTACGATTGCTTTGGCTATTTGGGCTCTTTTTTTGGTTCCACATGAATTTTAGAATAGTCTTTTCTAATTCTGTGAAAAATGATGTTGGTAGTTTGATAGGAATAGTATTGAATCTGTAGATTGCTTTGGGAAGTATGGCCATTTTAATAATATTGATTCTTCTAATCCATGAGCATGGAATTTTTTTCCAATGTTTGTGTCATCCATAATTTCTTTCAGCAGTGTTTAGTAGTTCTCCTTGTAGAAATATTTCACCTCCTTGATTAGCAGTATTCCTAGGTATTTTGTTTTTTTGTGTGTGTAGCTATTGTAAGTCAAATTGTGTTCTTGATTTCGCCCTCAGCTTGTACATTATTGGTGTATAGAAATGTTACTGATCTTTCCACATTGATCTCATATCCTGAAACTATAATGAAGTCATTTATTAATTCCAGAAGCCTTGGTGCAGTCTTACAATGTTCTAGGTATAGAATCATATCACCAGTAAGGAGAGACAGTTTGACTTCTTTTTTTCCTGTTTGGATACCTTGTATTTCTTTCTCTTGTCTGACTGTTCTAACTAGGACTTCAAAAATTTCTTAAATTGAATACAAAAAACACTAACTACAAATGAAAAGATTGATAACTTGCATTAGCTAAAATTAACAACTATTATTCGTCAAAGACAACATTACAAAGTAATAAGGCAAACCACAGATGGGAAAAAACATATGTACTAGGATGGCTAAAATTAAAAAGATTATCAATACCAAATGTTTTGGATAAGAACTACTCATGTATTTCCAGGCAGAGTATAAATTTTTTACAGCCACTCTGGAAAAATACACATACACTATAACCTAGCAATACCATTTTTAGGTATAACAGAAATGTGTATGTATGTGCATGTGTGTGTGTACTGTCAGTTAGAAAGAAGCATGAGGGTGTTTCTGAGTACTGGTAATGTTCTATTTCTTATTCTAGGTGGTACTTGCATGGGTTTTTTGCTTCATAATAATTCATAAAGCTGTATACTTACAGTCAGTGCCCTTTTCTGTATGTATGATATACTTCAATTTTTTTAATCGGGGGAAAAATAAGGAGAGAAAATCACCAATGTGAAACAAATATCAGAAATGCCCATCCAGGAACCTGAAATCATTTCTTACTGGCACAGACACTACCCAGTGATAAAATAAGGACTTGACATTTAGACAACAACAAAAACCTGATGTTTCAGTTTATCTATACAGCCTTAGTAAATGTAAGTATGTAATTTCATTAAGCTTTCTGAAATGCTAAAAACAATTTTAAAGATTCTTATTGTTTTTGTGTACCCTTTTGTATTCACAGATCCCAGATTAGAAATTAGTGCCCTAGTCTGAAAAGAAGGATCACCAGACAAAAATATTCAGTAAATGTTGCCTCTCCTCTTTATAATCTATATGTTAGGTTTACACTGAAAACTATCTCTTTAGGGAAATTATATAGATACACCAATCCTAAGTAAACATTTTTAAATAAAATCATGAGGGTCTTATTCTCAATTGTTTCCAACACTAGACACATTATAAAAAGAAGTTTTGTCCCTATAACCCCCAAATCTATGTTCTTTGTTAGTCAGTGTGTCACAGTTCAAATCTTAATCACATCCAAAATTTTGTGACCGTGGGCAAATTTCTTAAACTGTGCTTCAATTTCCATATCTGGAGAATGGGGATGATGTTACGAATACCTACCTCATAGGGCTATTGTGAGGATTAAATGCAATAATGCATGTAAATCATTTAGCACTGTGTCTAAATGTTAAGCTATTATTATTATCACCATCATTTTTGCCTATTTATTTATTTTTAAAGTAAAACACTAAATTGCTGATTATAAATTTGTGAGCATGAGGAAGACTGTTGACATAAGGGCTTCATTTTCAGTGATCATGTTAGGAAGTAACCTTGTACTGGGGGATTTCTAGATATCAGTATATGAAGTCTTCTTTGGAGCCATTCGGTTCTTTCAGAGAAGAATACATTTTTCTCCTAACCTGGAAAGTGCTGTCTAGTTGATGATGCTGTGCAAAGGAACAGGAAGAGGGGTTTAACTGCTACATATATCAACTTCCTACCTATCCCTTTGTTTACTGCTTAAAGACTCATTCCCTACCCTCAGCTCTACCTCGTAGCTCCAAGCCCTTCAAATATTTAAAGATAGCCATTATTTTATTCTGAGTCTTCTCTTCTCCAGTTAGACATACCCATGTCCTTTAACTATTTACAGACCATTCTCTTTCATCATCAATGTATTCATTCAAATCTCTGTTATTGTGATGGTTAATTTTATGTGTCAACTGGGCTAGGCCACAGTACCCAGATATTTGATCAAAGATTCCATGATGGCAATTTTTAAATGAGAATAACACTAAATCAGCAGACTACCCTCTGTAATCTAGGTAGGCCTCGTTCAATCAGTTGAAGGTCTTAACAGACTGACCTCCCTAAAGGAAGAGGGGATTCTACCAGCAGACCACCTTTGGACTGGAACTGCAAGTCTTCCCTGAGTCTCCTGCATGCTGGTATGCTCTGCAGATTTTGGACTTGCCAAATCTCCAAAATCTTGTGTGCCAATTCCTTAAAATAAATAAATCTCTCTCTCTCTCTCACACATATATATATATATCCTGTTGGTTCTGTTTCTCTGGAGAACCTTGACTAAAACAGTTATGCTTCAGGAATACAAGTAGAAAACACTATCTACCTTTGTGGATATGCCAGTCTAACCTCACTTTATTATGTCCAAATAACTCTTAAAACTGTTTCTAGGTCACATAGACCTATGCAATCAGACCAATGCAATTTGACCATAATATAGAATAAATAAACTGCAATTTCACCTCCCTAATATAATTCTTTTATTGCAACCAAAGAGCAACCTAATCCACATCACTGCTTATACTGAGTTTACCATAATAAAATCACCAAAAACTTCCCACAAGAACTGTTACAGCTCACCAATTCTGTACTTGTGCAATTGTTTTAGGGGGCCTGCACATAATACCTAACATTTTTTCCTACTAAATTTTATCCTCTGAAATTTAGTTTTTCATTGACTGCTGTCAAAATCTTTTGGATTCCAGATTCTCTCATTTCAATATATTTACAAATACTCTCAGCTCCATACTAATGAAATATTAGTGTTTATCAAACTAAAAAAGGCATAGCTAAGATCAAGAGAAGTCTCTGACATCATCAACTATAAACAAAGCCTGAATTCAAGTAATACTGACATACATATGCTGCTATTGAAATTCTCAGGGAGTATTAGATATGCAAGGAAGGTGGGATATATGCTGCTCCAGACAGGCCTGGTGTCAACTGCTGGCTCTAAACTTACGAGTTTTATAACTGGACAATTTGCTTATTCCTCAAAGAGTTTCAATTTCCTTTTCAATAAAATGGTAAAGCTAAAACTTACATCACAAGACTGGTGTGAGGCTCAAAATACACATAAAGCACTTGACACAATGCCTAATACATTGCAAATACTTGACATGTGTCTACTTTGAAGCATGTATTATAGTAAGAATTCAGCAAAGGTGAGATCCATTCCTGCTTCATCACTTTCCCTTGGATCAACTATAACCTAAATAACTTAGCCGCTCCTGGCCTTGGGGTAAAGAGGTAGACAGAGGGGGAGAGAGGCAGATGGAAGAATAAAGTTGCTGCATGAAGTTGCTACCTAAAGAGACTATTTTAAAGGCTGAGAATCCTTTAAAAGACACCAAATAGTTTAGAAAGATGCTTTGACTTGGGCTGTTAGAAAACTGCAACTTCTAGTCAGAAAAGAATAAATGCAGTGATGTTTGGGATTTGGTTAAACATTTAAATTGCATTTCAAAATGTTGAATTTGGCAAAATCTAAAATAAATTTTGCCAAGTCCTTAAGTTTTTTACTTGCATGTATTCAAGGGAAAGCCAGCTTGTCGATTTGAATCATTTAGATTTAACTCATTAAAATGTATAGAGTGCTTTATCAAGCCACAAAAATTGTGCCCCAAATCATTTACAGTTTAACTTAGAAAAAAAAAAGTCTTATATAAACCACAGCTCTTATACACTAAGTTGCTGAGACTTAGAAGAAAAGATTAACTCAGAAAGACCTCAAGAAAGAAAGAAATTTTGAAGAAGTAATGAAAGGAGTGGAATAGCACTGAATACACAGGAAATGGAAAACCATTCCAAGGATGCAGACAGAAGTGATATTACATAATAGCTGACACAAACTATATGCAAATCTCAGTGACTGGATTTTGACTTAAAGATATTTTCCTGAAATGTCTGGAAGAACAATGGGACTTTGGGGGCATCCATAAAATTATAATCAAGATCTATTCAGCAGATGTTTACTGTGTGTCTCCACGTGCAAAGCTCTCTAACAAGCACTGAGAAACAATGCTGAATGGGACAGACATGTCCTTGCCTTTTGGAAGCTTACAGTCTATTGACAAAATAGATTTTTTTATGTGAAAACAGAAAATAATAAGCTGAAGTAAGGGCTAAGAAGTATCAAGATGTAGGAAGCAGTCGCATTATACACGGATTTTAAGGTGTAACGTAAAAGAATCATACATTTTCAATTTCTTAGGGACTTTGAAGTTCATCAGTCCAGTTTTTCCAAGAGGAATCCAAGACAGCAATAAGTAAACTGCTTCGATCGAGGTAGGGGGCAAAAGGAAAAGCAAAGCCAGACCTGGACACAGGTGTCCTAACTCTATATCAAACATCCATTCAACTTTTACGTGATATTTACTATGATTAGGCACTGTGCTAAGTGCTGCAGAAAAGGTAAAAATTAAAAACACCTCTCCCTAACATGGTCCTGGAAGAGAGATAAGTATGAAAATAAACAATACCCAAAAGATAAATGATGTAACAGAAAAATTGCACAAAGTTGTGCAGCACCCAAAAGCAAGACCCTCTCTGCTTAGGAAGACCATGGTGGCTTCACATCAGCCAAATCATATAAAATGAGTAGGATTTTCCCAGGAACATAAAAAGAAGAGAATTTAAGAAAGAAGAAAGAGGCCAGGCGCAGTGGCTCATGCCTGTAATCCTAGCACTTTGGGAGGCCAAGGCAGGCGGATCATTTGAGGTCAGGAGTTCAAAACCAGCCTGGCCAAAATGGTGAAACCTCGTCTCTGCTAAAAAAAAAATGTATACAAAAAAATTAGCCAGGAGTGGTGGCGTGCCTGTAGTCCCAGCTACTCGGGAGGCTGAGGCAGCAGAATTGCTTGAACCCGGGAGGCGGAGGTTGCAGTAAGCCGAGATCATGCCACTACATTCCAGACTGGGCGACAGAGTGAGACTGCATCTCACAAAAAAAAATGAGACAGGAAAGAAACTGTGAAAAGAACACTGTATGTTTGGAAAAGTATAAGTATAAAAAGTATGAGTTCTTTTACTTCTGAGTTTTTTTCTTAATTATTTTTATCAAAGTAATACATGCACATAGTCAGATGGTGCTAAAAGACTTGAAACACAGCAGTCCTGCGGCCACCCTTCTGCTGGTTACACTACCATCAAGGTTCTCTCAGTCCCAGATGCAACCATGTTAAATTGGTTTAGCTGCTGCTTCTGGCATTTAGCTCCATGCTTCTAAATTATGTGAGTCTATACTGACATACTGGTATCCTACATAGTATAAGGACTTTCACCTCATACCCACTTCACCTCCCCCCCAACGCCAGTCCCCAATATGGTTGAAACATAATTTGGGGCTATATCCATAATTGTAGTTATAATGACTAAGTAAATATTGCTTGCTGATTAAGGTATTATACTTTGACTATATTTCCTCTCTGTGATACCTTTTCTCCTTTTTCTAATGTTGGTTTGCATGTACTTGATTGTTCTTTTCTACTCTCTGGTTAAATCTTCCCCCACATTCCAATGGCTCTAAAGCCATTTCTAAATACCATTTTTCTTATAGTCAAACCTATCAGATAATCTATTGTTCCCCATGGTTATGCCCCCTAGAAATCTGCCCCTGTACTCACCCCTTGGCCTGTCCTAGGAATTCCTTCTGTCTATGGTGTAAACCAAGAAATAGGAAGCCTCCAAATCTAGGAAACATAGGCTCTAACAATCTCACTTTGATAGAACCCACATTCTACTAGCTTCCTGAGAAAGAATGCATGAGAGGTAAATTTATTTTCATATATTTGTCAGTCATCCTTGACTGATATTTTAACAATGTAAACAATTCAAGGTTGAAAATTGCTTTCCTTCATAATTATTATATTCTAGTTTCTAGCGTTGATTTGTGGGGCTTTTTGGCTTCTCAAAGTATGAGTTAGGATTGTGTTTAGTTGTAGGTAAAATAAAATCCAACAAGTTAAAACTTAGCCAAATAGGGAACCTGACCAGGTGCTGACCACACCTGTAATCCCAACTCTTTGGGAGCTGGCCTCTTTGGGAGGCCAAGGTGAGTGGATCTGCTTTGAGCACAGGAGTTTGAGACCAGCCTGGGCAACATGGCAAAACCCCATCTCTACCAAAAATACAAAAATTAGCCAGACATTGGTGGCTTGCTCCTATAGTCCCGGCTACATGGAAGGCTGAGGCTGGACAGTCATTTGGGCCCAGGAAGTGGAGGGTGCAGTGAGATCGCTCCACTGCACTCCAGCCTGGGTGACAGAGTGAGACTCTGTCTCAAAACAAACAAACAACAACAAACAAATAGACAACCTCCCACCCCCAATGTAACAAGAAATCCAGAGACAGGCAGTTGCTGAAATTGATTCAGCAGTTCAGGTATATCAGAGCTGAGAACTCTGTGATTCTCACGGTTGCAAAATACTGTAGCTCCAGACATCTTGTTCAGGTTTCAAATGAGAAAAAGTAGAAAGGAAAGGAGAAGATTCAACAGATTTCCACTTACATTTTACAGGCCAGCACTTTACCACACTTGGCCGTATCTAACTACAAAGGAGTTGAAAAAAGTAAGCTTTTAGCTTTCCGGCCTCTACAATGAAGAAAAGCAAGGGTTGAAAGAGACAAACTAGAATATGAGATAACATTACAATGTGCTTTGGTGTGGGTCTTTTCAAAAATCTTTTGTGCTGGGCACTCTGTGAGTCCTTCTAAGTTTGAAACACATATTTTCAGTCCTAGCAATTTTCCTTTTAAAATTTAGTTGATAGTTTTATCCTTTTTGTTTTTTCATTCTCTCTGGAGAGCTCCTAAAAGTCAAAGGTTGAACTTCTGATACTGATCATCTATCTTTTTCTCCTATTTCCCATCTCATTATCTTTCACTTCTTTTTTATTTTATTTTAAGTTCTGGGATACACGTGCTGAATGTGCAGGTTTGTTACATCGGTATTATTTTTTACTTCTTTTTTAGGAGATTTCCTCATCTGCATTTAACCCTTTTATTGAATATTTTATTTCTTAAGTGCTTTCTTACTCTCTTATTCTTCCTTTTCTATAGTATTATATTTTTATTTTATGGATGCAAAATCTTCTCATCTTTCTGAGGGTACTGATTATAATTCCTTGAAGTTTTCTTCTTTTTCCTGACAGTCTTTCTTATGAGCTTTATTTTGTTATTGTTATTGTTTATTTCTTTGTTAGTTTTGATCTCTCTTTTCCTGTTGGAGTTTCTCCTTAATTGACTGGTGATAATTGATTCTGTGTCATATCTAAGAATGAGGTACTAGAAGGGTGACTGGAAGCTGTGTGCATGTGGCCAAAGCTTAATGAGTAGTAAGCTTTACTGAAGGACAATCAGGAAGCCGATTAGTTTCCTCATCAGGGAAGCCCACATGTCAGTATCCAGAGATTTTTTTCTGAAGCATGTTATCCCTTCAGAGAAGGATCGCCTATCTGAGGAGGTGTTAAGAGAGAAAGGCAGTTATAAGCCTTGCTGCTACTGTTGTAGAACTCAGCACAGGAAGGCAGCTAGAAGTCTCACCATTATGCAGATCACTTAATTCCTATCCTCCCTACTTTGCAGTCTCTCAGGTTCAGTTCTTCACAGATTATACGTTTCATATGCAGCAGAGACAGGGAAGTGGCAGTTGTTAGTGCCTAGTAGGGATGACTGAAAAATATAATTAATTTTAAACAATTCTTTTGTTTGTATGCCACCCACGTCATCTCTCCCTCACAATCACACTCCAACCTCCATAATACCTAATTTCTGATTCCTCAGCCTATCTCAGATTCTGCAGGATGAATCAGTTTGTTTATCATTGGTATGTCCCTCTGCAGATAATTAGATTTTACATTCTTGCTGCTAAGTTATCTACAATTCTTCCACATGCTTTCAATTTTCCTATACTACAGATGAAGGTTAGAGAAATCTAGTTTTCCTAAAGATGGAAAGTACCTGTTGCTTTTGTTTGTTTGTTTGTTTTAAGTGATTTCTAGTAAAGAAGTACTTTGTCTGCCATTTTGAAACAGGTAAGTCTCTAATTATGAATTTAAAACTTGAAGACATTGATAGATATGAACAAAATATGCTCCAGAGCAAAACTCTACCCATTAACAACAGATAGTGTTGGTGATCATGCACCACCAGATTAGAATGGTCATTATATTGTTGGTTAGCCCCATTCTGGTAATATGATGTAGCAGCTAAGAGCATGAGCTCTGAGGTCAGATTGCCTAGCCTTAAATCCTGTCTCTACCATTTTACAAGATGCATAATCTTGCACACATTCTGTTTATATTATTCTCTTGACCTGAAAAAATGTAGAGTGATGATGAGGATTAAGTGAACAAAATGCCTCGCACACAAGTATTCAATATATACAAACTACTGTTATTAACTCCAACAGATCAAATTTTCCAAAGTAGTGAGAGTAATACGCACTAAGTGCCTTACAGATATTAACTTACTGAATCCTGAAAACAATACTATGAGGTAGGGATATCACCGTGCCAATTTTATAAAAGATAAAACTGATAGATGAACAGGTTAAATAACTTGCCCAAGGTCACATGGCCAAAAGTAGATAACAGGGATTCAATTTGAAGAAATCTGGTTCTATCGTCTTTGATCTTAACCACTTACAATACACAGCCCAAGGATAGCATCATTCAAATTTGAGTCCCCAGGTTCTCTCTAGCTCTCTTATGGAACGCCAATTAAGTTATATTCGGTACCACAGACTAACTTAAAGGAAGATTTCAATACGACACTGCAAAATTTGAACCAAATTATTTCTCCATTTAACTGCCTTCTATGTACAGGTAGTAGTATAGAATTGTTGTGTACATGTGATGCTCATTTCCATAATGAGTAAAGGACACAAAACATAAAAATATCATGCAGTTTTCAGGCCTGTTGCTCCCAAATCATTCACTCTGATTATATCCTTTATTACAGGGAAATGTGTTTTCTAAGTCTATCTTCTTTGCATGGATTGAAAGATTTGTGAAACTGAAAACTAACCTTCCTCTGCCAAGAGCCCCATCAAGACAGAAGTTCTTAATTAACTAAGCAATTAGTCATAACAAGTGAAAGCTAAAATGGAGCACGAATACATAATTTGGTGATTATTTTTCTCCACTAGAACCCTCAGCCAGAATTTAACAAAAAGTGTCCTGTGGGTGCTAGTTTTGGAAAGGATGGTAAAACCTGGACAGAATGCACTGAACAGCTATTTGAGGGCTCCAAAGAGTAAAGAATTGCAGATGGATTGGAGAAGACCAGAATTCAAAGTATCAGCAGTGCGTTTCTTGTTTTTCCTTAGTATCCTCCAGTCTGGTGTCTACACCTGGTACACCAAAACCAGGAGTAGACACCAGCAAACAAACAGAGAGATTTCCAGAGAAGTCCTCTAGCTCTGGCTCAACAGGTAGGAAAAGAAAGAGATTTCTAACACTCAGAGAGAATGGGGGAAATTCCAGGTTTTTCTCTTATATCATCATTATTACTTATGTTTTCTCTCTTTCATGCCTCAGTCTCCAGGCCATCCTGTGGCAGTGGCAGCAGCAACAATGGCAAGCAATGGGGTGATTCACAGGTGCCTGAAACTTGGATAGAAGTGTGGTCCACAAGAGACTCCTACTGCTTTTTCTCTCTATCTCTGTTTACCTACCTCTTGAACCTAAACATGGGTACAACTACAGGATGTGTGTGGCAGATCAGGATAACTAAAACTCCAGTTTGCGGAGAAAGGGTTGGGATATGAGCCCGTCCTGAGCTGCACATACACAGATATGATCTTGAACACCATAACAAAAACTTGAGAAATGAACTAAACTACTGACCACTACCCAGATCTCGGACTGGCTGCTTGGTTGCAAATATGTGGGACAGAGCAAAAGAGCATCACAGAGCCTTTGAAAACGAATTGACACTGAAACCACAAGCCACTGAAGGCTGGTCAGACCTTACAACCTGAATTCTCTGTGTTGATTGCATGCTAAAATAAAAATATCAACATTCACCATAGGATGTAAATAAGACCCAGAGTCTCATAACATGATATTCAAAATGTTCGGAATATAATACAAAATTACTCAGCATTACGAAGAGCCAGAAAAATTTCAAATTACATAGAGGAAGAAATTTCACAGACATCAATGCCAAGATGATACATATGTTAGAATTACCTGACAAAGATGTCAAAGCAGCTATTAAAAACACTCTTGAAATAAATAGAAAGTTTCAGCAAGGAAATAGAAGACGTGAAGAAGAACCAAATGGAAAATTTAGAACTGAAAAATCCAATAGCAAAACTTTGAAAACTCACTGAATGAGTTCTGTAACAGAATAAAAATGACAAAGTATCAATAAACTTGAAAGCAGATCAGTATAAATTATCCAAACTAAACAACATAGAGAAAAATACTTTAAAAAATAAATAGAGCCTCAGGACCTGTAGGACAATATCACAATGCCTAATATGTATATCATTCCAGTCCCAGAAGGAGAGAAGAGAGAGTATAACACAAAGAAAAAAAATGTAATTGCTAAAAACTGACCAAATTTGCCAAATGACATAAATCCAGAAATTCAAAAAGTTCAGTGAACTCCAAAAAGAATAAACCCCAAAATACCCATACCTAGACATATGATAATCAAACTTCTAAAAATTACAGAAAATAATGTTGGAAAGTAACCAAAGAAAAATGATGCATTACTTACAGGGAAGCAATGATTTCAAAGTCTGAGGATCCCTCATCAGAAGTGGGAGCTAAGCTATGAGGAAACAAAGGAATAAGAGTGATATAATGGACTATAGAGACTTGGGGGAAAGGGTGGGGAAGGGGGCGAAGGATAAAAGACAACACAATGGGTACAGTGTACACTGCTTGGGTGATGGGTGCGCTAAAATCTCAGAAATCACCACCTAAAGAACTTATCCACGTAACCAAACATCACCTGTTCCGCCAAAACTACTGAAATCATAAGAAGAAAAATAATTTTTTAAAAAAAGAAATCATGGAAGCCAGAAGAAAGTGCACTCATTTTTAAAGCACTGAGAAAAAGGAACCATGAAACCAGAATTCTGCATCTAGCAAAAATATCCTTCGGGACTAACAATGAGATAAAGACATTCTTACATGAAGAAACACTAAGAGAATTTTCATTAGCAACAGACTTCTCTACAAGAATGACTAAAAGAAAGTTCTTCAGACAGAAGATGATGATGCCATATGCAAATCTGGAACATCAGAAATGAAGAGAGAACAACAGGAATGGTAAATTTCTGGGTAAATATAATACACTATTCTTTCACCCTGAGTCATTTAGAGTATGTTTGACAGTTAAGAGCGAAAAACAGAGCATTGTCTGATGAGATTTTCAATGTGTAAACAGAGTCCAAAGCTAGGCCTACAAAAGTATGATCAATGGGTTTTTGACGAAGGTACAAAGGCAATTCAATGGAGATATGATAGTTTTTTCCGTAACAGGTGTTGGAACAAACGGACGTTTCAAAGCAAAAAAACAAACAAACAAACAAAAAAAGAACCTCACGCTTTATACAGAACTTATCTCAAAAGAGACCATAGACATAAACATAAAACATAAAACTAATTTAAAACATCAAATATAGTTTTTTGAGTAATAATTGGAAAAAAATCTTAGTAACATTAATTTAGGAAATGATACACCAAAAGCATGATTCATAAAAAAAAATTTTGATAAATTGGACATCATCAAAATAAAACTCTTGCTCTGCCAAAGACCCTGTAAAGACCATGAAAAGACAGGGCATAGACTGGGGGGGAAGTCTGCAAATTGGCCGGGCACAGTGGCTCATGCCTGTAATCCCAGCACTTTGGGAGGCCAAGGCGGGTGGATCACGAGGTCAGGAGTTCAAGACCAGCCTGGCCAACACGGTGAAACTTCGTCTCTATTAAAACTACAAAAATTAGCCAGGCGCATTGGCAGGCGCCTGTAATCCCAGCTACTTGGGAGGCTGAGGCAGAAGAATCACTTGAACCTGGGTGGCAGAGGTTGTAGTGAGCTGAGATTGTGCCACTGCACTCTAGCCTGGGTGACAGAGTGAGACTCTGTCTCAAAAAATCTGCAAATCATATATCAAACAAAAGATTTGTATCTGACTATATGAAAACTCCCCAAACTTAAGAAAACAAACAACTCATTAAAAAAAAGTAAATAAATAATTTGAAAGAAAACTTCACCAAAGAAGATACATAGATACCAGGTTGGTGCAAAAGCAATTGTGGTTTTTGTGATTACTCTTAATGCTGAAAACCACAATTACTTTTGCAACAACTTAATAGTAAATAAGTACATGAAAAGATGCTCACTGTCATTAGTCATTAGAAAATGTAAATAAAAATCCACAAGAACATGCTACTACACACCTATTAGAATGGGGGAAAAACAGACAACTGCAGGTACTAGCAAGTATGCAGAGCCATCGGAACTCTCAAACATTGCTGATGGCAATGTAATATTACAGTCACTTTGGAAAAGTCTGACAGTTTCTGACAAAGGTAAACATTCATTTAACATATGACCCAGTAATTCCACTCTTAGTTATTTGCCTAAAAGGAATGAATATTTGTTTCATAAAAGCACCTGTACATGAATATTTACAGTAGCTTTATTCATAAACAAAAAATGCATATGTCCTTAAACTGGTGAATGGATGGAACAAAAATAATTGTGGCACATTCATACAAGAGAATACCACTCTCCAGTAAAAATGAACTATTGATACACACAACAACATGGGTGAATCACAAATGCACTATGTAAAGTCAAAGATGACAGATGTAAAACACTACATACCATATGATTCCATTTATATGACATTCTGGAAAAAGCAAAAAAAAGGGGACAGAGAAAAGATCAGAGGTTGCCAAGGATTAGAGCTAGGGAAAGGGATGACTATAAAAGAGCAGACTGAAGGCATTTTCAGGGACAATGGAACTCTTTAATATGTTCATTGTGATGGTGGTTACAAGATTACATATTTGTCCAAACTCATAGAGCTGTACACCAAAAACAGTAAATTTTATTGCATTTTAATGTTTTTAATTTTAAAGCAAATTTACCTATTTAAAAAAAAAACAAAGACAGCAACAACTTAGGATCCCATATTACCATTACTATTTAATGTGATCTTAGACAAATCACTTAATATAGAGCTTTGGTTCCCCCAATTTTTAAAATGAAAAATATAGTATTTATATCTCATAGGTTTTTATAAAAAAGTTTTTTAAAGGTTTCAAAATCCTGCCTTTTCACATTCTATTTCTTCTGAAATGTTTCTTCCCTTCCTCTCTTCCCTACTTTGCTTGGCTAAATGCTATTTGATTTTCAGGTCTCAGCTTAAACATCATTTTTTCATAAAAGCTTCTCCTAACTCACAGTTTAAATCAGGGCCTCAGCTATGCCTTTACTGCCCAGCGTACTCTTATTTTATAACACTTCTCATGTCCTTTTTTTTTTTTTTTTTTTTTTTTTGAGACAGAGTCACCCAGGCTGGAGTGCAGTGGCCCGATCTTGGCTCACTGCAAGCTCTGCCTCCCGGGTTCCCGCCATTCTCCTGCTTCAGCCTCCCGAGTAGCTGGGACTATAGGCGCCTGCCACCATGCCCAGCTAATTTTTTTTTGTATTTTTGGTAGAGACAGGGTTTCAACGTGTTAGCCAGGATGGTCTCGATCTCCTGACCTCATGATCCGCCCACCTGGGCCTCCCAAAGTGCTGGGATTACAGGCTTGAGCCACTGCGCCCGGTCTTTTTTTCTGTTTCAAGAGCTTAGGAGTACAAGTAGTTTTTGGTTACCTGGATGAATTTTGTAGTGGTGAAGTCTGAAGTTTTAGTGTACCTGCCACCTGAGTAGTGTCCACTGTATCCAGTATGTAGTTTTTTTATCCCTTACCCTTCTTCTACTCTCCCTATTTCTGAGTCTTCAATGTTCATTATATCACTCTGTATGCCTTTGCGCACCCATAGCTTAGCTCCCACTTATAAGTGAGAACATATGGTATTTGGTTTTCCATTCCTGTGTTACTTCACTTAGAATAATGGCCCCCAGTTCCATCCAAGTTGCTACAATGGACATTATTTCATTCTTTATTTTATGGCTGAGTAGTATTCCATGGTGTATATATACCACATTTTCTGTATCCATTCATCAGCTGATGGACATTTAGGTTGGTTCCTTATCTTTTCAATTGTGAATTGTTCTGTGATAAACATATGCATGCAGGTGTATTTTTTTTTATAGAGAGGTTGTACTAATTTACATTCCCACCAGCAGTGCACAAGCATTCCCTTTTCACCACATTCACGCCAACATCTTTGTTTTTTGATTCTTAAATAATGGCCATTCTGGCTTGGGTGAGTTGGTATCTCACTGCAGTTTTAATTTGCATTTCCCTGATGATTAGTGAGTACATCTATACTTAAATAATTTTATTTAATGTCTGTCTCTTTCACAAAACGGTAAGCTCCGTGAGGGAAGAAACTGTTATCAGAATACAAGCAGTACAAAGTGTCTGAAACACTGGTGAATATTCTGCATATATTTTTAAACAAATGTGCAAAATCACAATGGCATTTCCTATTGTGTAATTACTTCTTTCTTAATATCTTTACCTTTCTCACTATTTATATGTATAGACACATGTATCTTAATGTTTTTATCTTTTTCACCCTGTATATATACACATACATATATATGTACGTATGTGTATATACTATCATACCATCAACAAAGTTTCTTAGCAAATGTCCATCAAAAGATAACAAATAATAGATTATGCCTTGGTTGACATACCTGTTTACTAACTTTTCCTCATTTGTAGTCATTAACACTAATTGAACCTGACAAAAATAAGATGTGACAGACCTACTGTATATCCACAAGTCAAATTAACAAATTAGTTGAAGAATCAATACATCTACATATGAGTCTACTAACTATTGGGCATACATCCAGACTTACATGCAGAAAAGCATTTGAGAACCAAACCTTTTCCCTCTTATATAAGCTGTCAAAAATGTTACAGATGTGACATTTAAGAAACTCAGAGCATGACTTATAGATTACCTTATGTATAATGGTAAAAATTCCTCTAGAACAACCAGCAACATTAATAATTAGTTGGAACTCAATTACGGATACTCGCCAAAGCAAATCCCCAGAAAGCTATCTTGTATCTTTCAACCTGCCCTTGTAGAAATGATCTAATGCAGCATCCTACAGTGCAGATACGTGGGGTACTAATATCCCACTCTCCTTGATGGGTCAGTAACTGAAACAGTGAAAGGCTCAATGAAGATCGCAGCACTAATAAACGGTGGGACAGGTATTAATACTGCAATGCCGCACTGTCCAATATGGTAACCACTGAGCCACATGTAGCTACAGAGCACTTCAAACGTGGCTAATCCAAATCAAGAAGTGCTGTAAGTATAAAATACACACCAGATTTCAATACTTGGTACAAGATAAAGAATGCAAAATTCTCATTATTTGTTTATACTGAATACATGTTGAAATGACTATGGGTTGGATTAAATAAAATCATTATTAAAATTAATATCACCTGTTTCTTTTCACGTTTCAAAGTGTAGTTACTACAGAATTTTAAATTACATATGTAGCTTGTATTATATTTCCAACGGCATCAGATAGAGCACTCCTGGATCAGTATGGTTGAATAATATGAGACATTTGGAGGAAAACATTTAGGTTTACTTCCCAGACTCTACCATATACATACAGAGTGACTTTGCAGAAGATTATTGTATATCACTAAGATGACTTTTCCCACATTTAAAATCAGAACATTAAATCTATGATACAGTACTAGTAAGAGGTTAAATAATACATTAAAGGTCTAATAATGTATTCTACAATGAATAGCCACTCGATGTTAATTTCTCTTTTCCTCCTTTTTCCCAATCCACTTCCCTGTTAATTTAAGCTGCAGTTAAACTTCCATAGTGGACAGATTAGTCCCCATGCCTACTATTCCCAGTATCTTGGTCTAGGTTAACGCAACCTCCGTGACCAGAAAACCAGGTACAGAATGGTGGACACTGAGTAGCCCAAAGTAGGTATGACACAAGTATGACCTGTCTGTAGTTTGGCATAGTCTAATACAATGGGCTCAAATAGTGAATAACAGCATATCTGCTCCCTTCAGAATTCATCCAAGAAACAGAGACAGACTGGTTAATAAGAAAAGGGTAATGGAAGCAGACGTAGAAAGAGACACAGAAGTAACAAGACAGAAAAGTCATTCATTTGTTCATTCCACAAATATTAATGATTGTCTATTTATTACATGCTATATGACCCGAGAGAGGAAGTAAGAGGGGAATAATTCCCAGAGCTTTATGAGACCCAGACAACTTCCAGTTCCAGTCCAAATGTCTCTTTACAATAAATATTTTTTTAGATGAATAGAAGGAACAGAAGGCTCTGTTCCTTGAAACCAAAATGACCTAAAGAATGTAGCTTCACAAAGGAAGGCACAGAAAAGTGCCTTTTTGTTAGATACTCACACACACAAAGACAAAATATGTATTGCCCTAGGTAATAAATCAAACAAAAAGGGTTCTTCCTCAAAGTGGGCCGTTCCTTTCCTAAAACCAGTAACAGACAGAACAGAAAATGAGAAGCGGAGATAGCAAGGGCCACTGACCCTTAATATTCCTTTAGAAAGCCACTACCAGAAATACAGTTTTAAGTGCCTTACCTGCACTGCATAGAAATATGTAGGCAAAGAGCAAAAAGATCTGCCAACTAAAACTACAGACTATAAGTACTTATTAAAGACTATTTTCACTAACATAAATGGGATTCACTACATCAGAGTCCCCTGATCACTTTTTGCAGGGCAGTCTGTGGGCCTCACTAAAATAATTTGCAATATTAAGGCAAAGAAAGAAGAATTTCCTCATTCTAAATGTATTATTGGACAGACTTGAAGTCCAGGTCTTAAGTATGGTTACATAAGGGACAACAATAACTATTTGTTTCAAATTGTATCTTTTTCAATAAGACAATATCTCAGTGGTTTCAGCAGGGAGCACAAGATCTGATCTCTTAACCTTAAAATTCTAACCCTGGAAAAATGGCTCACCTTCACCAAAACACACACACACACACACACACACACACACACACACACATAACCAGAGACTGATTTTTTACACAAAATTTATGTACTTATTAAAAAGGAATTTACTTTCTAATTATGTGCAAGAATTATCATGGTGAGAAGTGAATGTTGGTTTTAATCATTGCCTGTAGATCCTCCCATCAGCCACATAATCATACTCACTCTATGGAGGAAGCACTATTACTCACTCTGTACCAAGCAACTTATATAATACAGCTCTTTGTTTTCATCCCTATGACAAACCATGTGAGATGGGTATGTGACCCTTGTTTTAAAAACAAAGAAACTGACTGCTGGAAAGGTAAGTAACATAATTATCCAAGATCTCCAACCTAAAAAATGTCAAAGTATGGGAGCTGACCTTGGGCTTTCACGCTCTTGTCCACAATAATCCAGAGTACCCAGGAACATTTATGTCTCTAAGACGTTAGGTTTAGAAAAATGCATCTTTTTTGCATATATGTCACCGACTTTGGGTATTTCTTATTACAAGAGACCTTTTTGCTTAAAGATCCCAAATCAGTCACCCATCATTTTTCTAACACTACAAATTCTAAATGCAAATGTCAACTAAGGAAGATCTATGAACATTTTAAAAACTCATTTTCCCCAAATCCATATGAGTCTGAATGCTGAGAAATTCCACACTAAAGGTAGAATACTTGACAAAACACCAACATTTCCCTTCAGAAATAACAAAGAGAAATATAAGTTTGTGCTCACTTTTTCATAATGTCATGGCATGTTAAAAGATGAAAACCTAGTAACAAAGTCAATTAATAGAATCTACAATCTTTTTAAAATATTTTATTAGCTTAAGAAGCATATTAAAACTAGAACCTAAATATTAGGCTGGAATTGTGGCACATCTTTAGCTCTTCCAGAATCATACTCACAGTGGGGCTGACACTGTATTTTAACAAGCTTCTAGGTGGGCCCATTCATCTAGCAGCTTAAAACCTCCCCAGGTGATTCCAATGTGAACTCCAGGCTGAGAACTGTCATAGTTGGAAACCACTGGACTGGCACATGAGAGCCTGATTTCTGCTGAATGTCCTTTCTTTGAGCTCTTCTCTCCCAGCCCTATGAAAAGCATGGTCACTGATTAACTCAGAGTTAGGTGAAGAAAATCAAACTTGGAGAAATAATTATAATAGATACCGTGACGGTTAATTTTGTGTGTCGACTTGACTAGGCTATGGTGCCCAGTTGTTTGGTCAAACATACTCTCCATGTTGCTGTGAGGGTATTTTTAAATGTAATTAACATTTAAATCAGTAGATTTTTAGTAAATTAGATTACCCTCCCTAATATAGATGAGGCTCATCCAATCAGTCAAAACCTTAAGAGCAAAGGCTAAGGTTTCCAGAAGAGGAAGGAATTCTGCATCCCAAATGCAACACTGAAACTCTACCTGGCTTTCCAGCCTGCCTGGCATGTGCTGTAGATTTCAGACAGGACTATAACATCAACTCTTTCCTGAATTTCCAGGCTCCCAGCTTGCCTTACAGATTGTGAACTTGCCAGCTCCCATAATCACATGAGCGTATTCCTTAAAATAAGTCTCTTTCTCACTCGCACTCATGGTGTGTGTGTGTGTGTGTGTGTGTGTGTATTCTCTTGTTTCAATCTCTCCAGGGAACTCTAATGCCAGACACCATTATTTAAACACAGACTATGTACTAGTAATCATGCTAAATTATTCACATACATTTTCTGATTTAGCCTTTACACAACACAATTAAACAGTTGAATAAGCAAGCTATAAGGAGATGTGACCAGAGACAGGGAAGCTTCCTTTAGTGGCTGTGGAGAGCGAGCAGTACAGAAGTTAGCACTAGGTGAGACCCGAAAAAGCCAAGGACAAAAGATAGGGTGTTCATTGAAAAAAACAAAAGACAAAAGGGAAAGGGGAAACCTATAGATTTAAAAAGACAGTGCCCACCATAGGAAACCATTCTTCTAATTTCTGCTTTTATTGATTTGCCTTTTATGGACATTACACTTAAGTGGAATCACGCAACATGTAGTCTTGCATCTGACTCCTTTAAAGAAGCCTAATGTTTTTGAAGTTTATTCATTTTGTAGCGTGTATCAATAGATCATTCCGAAAACTTCTTGAATATAAAAGTGGAATCATGTAGTAGGTCTATGTTTAAACTTTAGGAAACTGTGAAAGCAGTTTTCCAAAGTGGTTGCACCATTTTATATTCTTATCAGCAATAAAGGTTCCAGGTTCTCCATATCAATGCCAAAATTTATTATTGCTAACTTTTTAAATTATAAACAATTGAGAGTGTGTGTGTGTGTGTGTGTGTGTGTGTGTGTGTGTGTGTGTGCAGTGTGTACTATATAGAGGGTGTTTATATCTCATTGTGATTTTTTAAAAATAGAGATAGGGTCTTGCTATGTTGCCCAGGCTGGTGTTGAACTCCTGGGCTCAAGCAATCCATCTGACTCTGACTCCCAAAATGCCAGGATAACAGGTGTGCGCCACCACGCCCGGCCCTCGTTGTGATTTTAATTTGCGTTTGTCTAATGACTATTTATGTTGAGCA
Organism: Pongo abelii; assembly: GCF_028885655.2. NCBI lineage: Eukaryota > Metazoa > Chordata > Mammalia > Primates > Hominidae > Pongo > Pongo abelii. The sequence continues at coordinate 98,461,862 of NC_071995.2, forward strand.
TATTTTCGTGTGTTTCTTAGCCATTTGTAGATCTTCTTCAGTGAAATGTCTATTAGAATCTTTGACTATTTTAATAAACTTTGGATATGGATATTTATTTTATTTTTTTTATTAGTATAATTATTATTATTATTATTATTATTATTATTATACTTTAGGCTCTATGGTACATGTGTGCAATGCGCATGTAAGTTACATATGTATACATGTGCCATGCTGGTGCACTGCACCCACCAACTCGTCATCTAGCATTAGGTATATCTCCCAATGCTATCCCTCCCCGCTCCCCTCACCCCACAACAGTCCCCGAAGTGTGATGTTCCCCTTCCTGTGTCCATGTGTTCTCATTGTTCAATTCCCACCTATGAGTGAGAATATGCGGTGTTTGGTTTTTTGTTCTTGCAATAGTTTACTGAGAATGATGATTTCCAATTTCATCCATGTCCCTACAAAGGACATGAACTCATCATTTTTTATGACTGCATAGTATTCCATAGTATATGTGTCACATTTTCTTAATCCAGTCTATCATTGTTGGACATTTGGGTTGGTTCCAAGTCTTTGCTATTGTGAATAATGCTGCAATAAACATACGCGTGCATGTGTCTTTATAGCAGCATGATTTATAGTCCTTTGGGTATATACCCAGTAATGGGATGGCTGGGTCAAATGGAATTTCTAGTTCTAGAGCCCTGAGGAATCGCCACACTGACTTCCACAAGGGTTGAACTAGTTTACAGTCCCACCAACAGTGTAAAAGTGTTCCTATTTCTCCACATCCTCTCCAGCACCTGTTGTTTCCTGACTTTTTCATGATTGCCATTCTAACTGGTGTGAGATGGTATCTCATTGTGGTTTTGATTTGCATTTCTCTGATGGCCAGTGATGATGAGCATTTTTTCATGTGTTTTTTGGCTGCATAAATGTCTTCTTTTGAGAAGTGTCTGTTCATGTCCTTTGCCCACTTTTTGATGCGGTTGTTTGTTTTTTTCTTGTAAATTTGTTGGAGTTCATTGTAGATTCTGGATATTAGCCCTTTGTCAGATGAGTAGGTTGCGAAAATTTTCTCCCATTTTGTAGGTTGCCTGTTCACTCTGATGGTAGTTTCTTTTGCTGTGCAGAAGCTCTTGAGTTTAATTAGATCCCATTTGTCAATTTTGGCTTTTGTTGCCATTGCTTTTGGTGTTTTAGACATGAAGTCCTTGCCCATGCCTATGTCCTGAATGGTGATACCTAGGTTTTCTTCTAGGGTTTTTATGGTTTTAGGTCTACCATTTAAGTCTTTAATCCATCTTGAATTGATTTTTGTATAAGGTGTAAGGAAGGGATCCAGTTTCAGCTTTCTCCATATGGCTAGCCAGTTTTCCCAGCACCACTTATTAAATAGGGAATCCTTTCCCCATTTCTTGTTTTTCTCAGGTTTGTCAAAGATCAGATAGTTGTAGATATGTGGCATCATTTCTGACGGCTCTGTTCTGTTCCATTGATCTATATCTCTGTTTTGGTACCAGTACCATGCTGTTTTGGTTACTGTAGCCTTGTAGTATAGTTTGAAGTCAGGTAGTGTGATGCCTCCAGCTTTGTTCTTTTGGCTCAGGATTGACTTGGCGATGTGGGCTCTTTTTTCGTTCCATATGAACTTTAAAGTAGTTTTTTCCAATTCTGTGAAGAAAGTCATTGGTAACTTGATGGGGATGGCATTGAATCTGTAAATTACCTTGGGAAGGATGGCCATTTTCATGATATTGATTCTTCCTACCCATGAGCATGGAATGTTCTTCCATTTGTTTGTATCCTCTTTTATTTCCTTGAGCAGTGGTTTGTAGTTCTCCTTGAAGAGGTCCTTCACATCCCTTGTAAGTTGGATTCCTAGGTATTTTATTCTCTTTGAAGCAATTGTGAATGGGAGTTCACTCATGATTTGGCTCTCTGTTTGTCTGTTATTGATGTATAAGAATGCTTGTGATTTTTGTACATTGATTTTGTATCCTGAGACTTTGCTGAAGTTGCTTATCAGCTTAAGGAGATTTTGGGCTGAGACAATGGGGTTTTCTAGATATACTATCATGTCATCTGCAAACAGGGACAATTTGACTTCCTCTTTTCCTAATTGAATACCCTTGATTTCCTTCTCCTGCCTAATTGCCTTGGCCAGAACTTCCAACACTATGTTGAATAGGAGTGGTGAGAGAGGGCATCCGTGTCTTGTGCCAGTTTTCAAAGGGAATGCTTCCAGTTTTTGCCCATTCAGTATGATATTGGCTGTGGGTTTGTCATAAATAGCTCTTATTATTTTGAGATACGTCCCATCAATACCTAATTTATTGAGAGTTTTTAGCATGAAGTGTCGTTGAATTTTGTCAAAGACCTTTTCTGCATCTATTGAGATAATCATGTGGTTTTTGTCTTTGGTTCTGTTTATATGCTGGATTACATTTATTGATTTGCATATATTGAACCAGCCTTGCATCCCAGGGATGAAGCCCACTTGATCATGGTGGATAAGCTTTTTGATGTGCTGCTGGATTCTGTTTGCCAGTATTTTATTGAGGATTTTTGCATCAATGTTCATCAAGGATATTGGTCTCAAATTCTCTTTTTTGGTTGTGTCTCTGCCCGGCTTTGGTATCAGGATGATGCTGGCCTCATAAAATGAGTTAGGGAGGATTCCCTCTTTTTCTATTGATTGGAATAGTTTCAGAAGGAATGGTACCAGCTCCTCCTTGTACCTCTGGTAGAATTCAGCTGTGAACCCATCTGGTCCTGGACTTTTTTTGGTTGGTAAGCTATTGATTATTGCCATAATTTCAGCTCCTGCTATTGGTCTATTCAGAGATTCAACTTCTTCCTGGTTTAGTCTTGGGAGGGTGTATGTGTTGAGGAATTTATCCATTTCTTCTAGATTTTCTAGTTTATTTGCATAGAGGTGTTTGTAATATTCTCTGATGGTAGTTTGTATTTCTGTGGGATCGGTGGTGATATCCCCTTTATCATTTTTTATTGCATCTATTTGATTCTTCTCTCTTTTTTTCTTTATTAATCTTGCTAGCAGTCTATCAATTTTGTTGATCCTTTCAAAAAACCAGCTCCTGGATTCATTTATTTTTTGAAGGGTTTTTTGTGTCTCTATTTCCTTCAGTTCTGCTCTGATTTTAGTTATTTCTTGCCTTCTGCTAGCTTTTGAATGTGTTTGCTCTTGCTTTTCTAGTTCTTTTAATTGTGATGTTAGGGTGTCAATTTTGGATCTTTCCTGCTTTCTCTTGTGGGCATTTAGTGCTATAAATTTCCCTCTACACACTGCTTTGAATGCATCCCAGAGATTCTGGTATGTTGTGTCTTGGTTCTCGTTGGTTTCAAAGAACATCTTTATTTCTGCCTTCATTTCGTTATGTACCCAGTAGTCATTCGGGAGCAGGTTGTTCAGTTTCCACGTAGTTGAGCGGTTTTGAGTGAGATTCTTAATCCTGAGTTCTAGCTTGATTGCACTGTGATCTGAGAGATAGTTTGTTATAATTTCTGTTCTTTTACATTTATTGAGGAGAGCTTTACTTCCAAGTATATGGTCAATTTTGGAATAGGTGTGGTGTGGTGCTGAAAAAAATGTATATTCTGTTGATTTGGGGTGGAGAGTTCTGTAGATGTCTATTAGGTCTGCTTGGTGCAGAGCTGAGTTCAATTCCTGGGTATCCTTGTTAACTTTCTGTCTCGTTGATCTGTCTAATGTTGACAGTGGGGTGTTAAAGTCTCCCATTATTAATGTGTGGGAGTCTAAGTCTCTTTGTAGGTCACTCAGGACTTGCTTTATGAATCTGGGTGCTCCTGTATTGGGTGCATATATATTTAGGATAGTTAGCTCTTCTTGTTGAATTAATCCCTTTACCATTATGTAATGGCCTTCTTTGTCTCTTTTGATCTTTGTTGGTTTAAAGTCTGTTTTATCAGAGACTAGGATTGCAACCCCTGCCTTTTTTTGTTTTCCATTTGCTTGGTAGATCTTCCTCCATCCTTTTATTTTGAGCCTATGTGTGTCTCTGCACGTGAGATGGGTTTCCTGAATACAGCACACTGATGGGTCTTGAGTCTTTATCCAATTTGCCAGTCTGTGTCTTTTAATTGGAGCATTTAGTCCATTTACATTTAAAGTTAATATTGTTATGTGTGAATTTGATCCTGTCATTATGATGTTAGCTGGTTATTTTGCTCGTTAGTTGATGCAGTCTCTTCCTAGTCTCGATGGTCTTTACATTTCGGTATGACTTTGCAGTGGCTGGTACCGGTTGTGCCTTTCCATGTTTAGCGCTTCCTTCAGGAGCTCTTTTAGGGCAGGCCTGGTGGTGACAAAATCTCTCAGCATTTGCTTGTCTGTAAAGTATTTTATTTCTCCTTCACTTATGAAGCTTAGTTTGGCAGGATATGAAATTCTGGGTTGAAAATTCTTTTCTTTAAGAATGTTGAATATTGGCCCCCACTCTCTTCTGGCTTGTAGGGTTTCTGCCGAGAGATCCGCTGTTAGTCTGATGGGCTTCCCTTTGATGGTAACCCGACCTTTCTCTCTGGCTGCCCTTAACATTTTTTCCTTCATTTCAACTTTGGTGAATCTGACAATTATGTGTCTTGGAGTTGCTCTTCTCGAGGAGTATCTTTGTGGCGTTCTCTGTATTTCCTGAATCTGAATGTTGGCCTGCCTTGCTAGATTGGGGAAGTTCTCCTGGATACTATCCTGCAGAGTGTTTTCCAACTTGTTTCCATTCTCCCCGTCACTTTCAGGTACACCAATCAGATGTAGATTTGGTCTTTTCACATAGTCCCACATTTCTTGGAGGCTTTGCTCGTTTCTTTTTATTCTTTTTTCTCTAAACTTCCCTTCTCGCTTCATTTCATTCATTTCATCTTCCAGGGCTGATACCCTTTCTTCCATTTGATCACATCGGCTCCTGAGGCTTCTGCATTCTTCACGTAGTTCTCGAGCCTTGGTTTTCAGCTCCATCAGCTCCTTTAAGCACTTCTCTGTATTGGTTATCCTAGTTATACATTCTTCTAAATTTTTTTCAAAGTTTTCAACTTCTTTGCCTTTGGTTTGAATATCCTCCCGTAGCTCGGAGTAATTTGATCGTCTGAAGCCTTCTTCTCTCAGCTCGTCAAAGTCATTCTCCGTCCAGCTTTGTTCCGTTGCTAGTGAGGAACTGCGTTCCTTTGGAGGAGGAGAGGTACTCTGCTTTTTAGAGTTTCCAGTTTTTCTGCTCTGTTTTTTCCCCATCTTTGTGGTTTTATCTACTTTTGGTCTTTGATGATGGTGATGTACAGATGGGTTTTTGGTGTGGATGTCCTTTCTGTTAGTTTTCCTTCTAACAGACAGGACCCTCAGCTGCAGGTCTGTTGGAGTACCTGGCCGGCCATGTGAGGTGTCAGTCTGCCCCTGCTGGGGGGGCCTCCCGGTTAGGCTGCTCGGGGGTCAGGGGTCAGGGACCCACTTGAGGAGGCAGTCAGCCCGTTCTCAGATCTCCAGTTGCGTGCTGGGAGAACCACTGCTCTCCTCAAAGCTGTCAGACAGGGACATTTAAGTCTGCAGAGGTTACTGCTGTCTTTTTGTTTGTCTGTGCCCTGCCCCCAGAGGTGGAGCCTACAGAGGCAGGCAGGCCTTCTTGAGCTGTGGTGGGCTCCACCCAGTTCAAGCTTCCAGGCTGCTTTGTTTACCTAAGCGAGCCTGGGCAATGGTTGCTGCCCCTCCCCCAGCCTCGCTGCGGACTTGCTTTTTGATCTCAGACTGCTGTGCTAGCAATCAGCGAGACTCCGTGGGCGTAGGACCCTCTGAGCCAGGTGCGGGCTATACTCTCCTGGGGCACCGTTTCCTAAGCCCGTCGAAAAGCACAGTATTCGGGTGGGAGTGGCCCGATTTTCCAGGTGCCGTCTGTCACCCCTGGAAAGGGAACTCCCTGACCCCTCGCACTTCCCGAGTGAGGCAATGCCTCGCCCCTGCTTCGGCTGGCGCACGGTGCACTCACCCACTGACCTGCGCCCACTGTCTGGCACTCCCTAGTGAGATGAACACGGTACCTCAGATGGAAATGCAGAAATCACCCGTCTTCTGCGTCGCTCGCGCTGGGAGCTGTTCTTATTCGGCCATCTTGGCTCCTCCCCCCAGTAAATCTGGATATTTATTTTAATAAACCAACTGTAAAAAATGTTTATGATAAAATTGTGGAAATTTCAACATTCAAAGGATACTTGATATTAAGGATTTATTAGGGTTGTTTTGGGTTTGATAATGCTATTGCAGTTATGCTTTTAGAAAAAAATCATTACCTTTTAATGTGACACACTGAATAATTTATAGATGAAACAATGTGAGGTCTGTGATATGCTATAAAATAATCCAGAGGAGGTAGGGGAATTTATATAAAAGATTGGCCATATGTTGACAACTGACAGTTCTTGGAGCTGAGAAAAGGATTCATGGAGACTCATAATACTATGTTTGAAATTTCCGTAATAGGTTTTTTTGTTTGTTTGTTTGTTTGAGATGGAGTCTCGCTCTGTCACCCAGGCTGGAGTGCAGTGGCGTGATCTTGGCTCACTGCAACCTCTGCCTCCCGGGTTCAAGCAATTCTCCTGCCTCAGCCTCCCAAGTAACTGGGACTACAGGTGTGTACCACCATGCCCAGCTAATTTTTTGTATTTTTAGTAGAGATGGGGTTTCACCGTGTTAGCCAGGATGGTCTTGATCTCCTGACCTCGTGATCTGCCCACCTCTGCCTCCCAAAGCGCTAGGATTACAGGCGTGAGCCACCACGCCCAGCCCATAATAGGTTTTAAGAAATAAAAGCTGACACACTGAATGCATGCATTAACCTATATATACACTCTCTCAAAATCTACTAAATACACCATAAAGGGATTTTTTTAAGGCATAAGCAACAAGGAGAAAAGGAATGGGAATGAAGACAACAGCAACAAAACTTTGGAAGCTAGAAAGTGTATGGATGAACATGAACCAACTTGAGAAACCTGAATCCCCAACCAGAAGTGGAAAAAGCCAAGAGAACAACCTGATTTACACAACAAAAATCATCAAAGGGTTTAGGAATAGGTGGCATCAGGTACATCTCTGGAAATAAGTTTGAAGGTGGAACTGAACACCAAGGAATAACTGAAAGTAGATTTAAGAAAATGAACCTCCAGATATTTTACTACACTCTACACAGCCAACCAACCACCCCTCTCCTACTCCAGCAAATGACTTTGGCTTATTTTCTGCAGAGTCAAAGAGAGGTTCTCTATGATGAAGAATCCAAGCTACGGTTGAGGGTGGGGACAAAATACTAAAATGAAGAAAATAAGTAAAAGTCTACAGATTGAATATAGAGACTTCTTCCTCAGTTCAGCTCCCAGAATGCTTATAGAGAGGCTAAAAGATTAGAAGAATCTGGATGTCCAACAAGAAAGACTAAAAGATGCTGACATTAGAGCACCCCCCCGCCATGTCTGCTCACTCCACAGTAATAAGCTTCACCCATGCACACAGAGTTCGCACTACCTTCACAGAGCCCAACCTTTTTTTCTGAGTCATTAATTGGTAGAGATAACTTATTGGGGTTTGGGGGGTTGATTTAAAAATTGAGAACTATAGGCTGGGCGTGGTGGCTCACGACTGTAATCCTAGCACTTTGGGAGGCCAAGGCGGGCAGCTCACAAGGTCAGGAGATCGAGACCATCCTGGATAACACGGTGAAACCCCGTCTCTACTAAAAATACAAAAAAATTAGCTGAGTGTGGTGGTGGGAGCCTGTAGTCCCAGCCACTCAGGAGGCTGAGGCAGGAGAATGGCATGAACCCAGGAGGCGGAGCTTGCAGTGTGCCGAGATCGCGCCACTGCACTCCAGCCTGGGAGACAGAGCGAGACTCCATCTCAAAAAGAAAAAAAAAAATTGAGAACTACAGAAAAAGTTACAGATTTATGACTATATGAGGAAGTAATGAAAAGCCATTTCATGAAGCAGTGGTGAATCAAGTTTTTGCTATATGTTATCTCTTGGGAGAATAGTTTATACTAAATTACTTATTTTATGAAAAAAAGAAACTATGCCAAAAAAGAAAAACAATATAAATGGTCAAATCTAATATATTTTTGGCTTTCTTTTTGACAAATTGTCTGTAAAAATGGTGTCTATTGTTCCCATATTTATGACCATGTGTACCCAATGTTTAGCACCAATTTATAAGTGAGAACATGTGTTATTTGGTTTTCTGTTTCTGCGTTAATTCACTTAGGATAATGGTTTCCAGCTGCATCCATGTTGCCTCAAAGGATATTATTTTGTTCTTTTTTATGGCTGTGTAGTATTCCATGGTGAATATATACCACATTTTCTTTATCCAATCCACCACTGATGGGCACCTGGGTTGATCTCATGTCTTCGCTCCTGTGAATAGCACTATGATGGACATATGGAGCCCAACTTTTAAATACAAATGGACAACCAAGGATCACAGGACATTTTAGAAAAGCCCCAAACATGAAAAATGAAGGCTGAAAAGTGAAAACCTGAAGAGATTTGTAAAATAAACCTAAGTGTTAGATAAACTGACAAAATTTCCCAGAAAGTAAAGTAAAAAGATTTTTAAAGGTACAAATGGACGAGCGCAGTGACTCACACCTATAATCTCACCAATTCGGCAGGTCAAGGTGGGAGGACTACTTGAGCCCTGGAGTTTGAGACCAGCTTGGGCAACATAGGGAGACCCCTATCTCGAAAGAAAGGAAAGAAAAGGAAAGAAAAGAAAGAAAGAGAGAGAGAGAGAGAAAGAAAGAAAGAAAGAAAGAGAGAGAGAGAGAAAGAAAGAGAAAGAAAGAAAGGAAGGAAGGAAGGAAAGAAAAAAGAAAGAAAGAAAGAAAGAAAGAAAGAAAGAAAGAAAGAAAGAAAGAAAGAAAGAAAGAAAGAAAGAAAAAGAGAGAGAGGGCGGACGGGAGGGAGGGAGGGAAAAGGAAAGAAAAGAAAAGAAAAAAGAAAATTAGCCAGGTGTGGTAGCGCACGCCTGTAGTCCCAGCTACTCAGGAGGCTGAGACAGGAGGACTGATTGAGCCTGGGAGGTCAAGGCTGCAGTGAGCCATGGCCATGCCACTGCACTCCAGCCTGAGCAACAGAGCAGGACCCTGTCTCAAAAAAAACCAAAAAAACAAACAAACAAAAAAAAAACAAGGTACACATAGTGCTTGATTTACCATGGTTCAACTTACAATTTTTCAACTTTAACTTGGTGCAAAAGTGAGAGGCCTTCAACAGAAACTATACCTATACAACCATTTGGTTTCAGTACACTATTCAATAAATTACATAAGATATTCCATACTTTATTATAAAATAGTCTTTGTGTTAGATTATTTCACCCCACTCTGTGATAGATATCCAACAATTTATTATAAAATAGGCTTTGTGTTAGATGATTTTGGCTAATGTAAGAGTTCTGAACATTTTTAAGGTAGGCTAGACTAAGCTACAATATTCAGTAGGTTAAGTGTACTAAATGCATTTTTGAATTATGATGTTTTCAATTTACAATGGGTTTATCAGGACACAATCCCATCATAAATCAAGGACCATTTGTATAATAGTTAATTTTATATGTCAATTTGGCTGATCCACAGTGCCCAGATATTTGGTCAAACATGATTCTGCATGTCTCTTGGCAGACATGTTTTTGGATGAGATTAACATTTAAATCTGTGGATTTTGAGTAAAGCTGATTATTCTCCATGATGTGGGCAGGTCTCATCCAATCAGTCAAAGGCCTTAGTAGAACAAAAAATGACCACCCAGAAGCAAGAGGGAATTTTGTCATCAGATTGAAATATGTATTAGTCAGGGTTCTCCAGAGAAACAGAACCAACAGGATATAGAAATCTAGAAAAATATTTACTATAAGTTATCTAGAGGCTGAGAAGTCCCTGTGGCAAAATCTCCACAAACACATGAACCAATTCCTTAAAATCAATCCATCAACCCCCAACCCATGTGTGTGTGTGTGTCCTTTTGATTCTATTTCTCTGGAGAACCTTAGTAATATAAGATAGTAAGAAATAAAGCATTTAAAAAAGGAAAGTCAAAGCCAGGAGGTCAACATCTTAACAGGAAATCCAGAAAGAGAGAACAGAAAAAACAAACTTGACTAAGTCAAATAAATAATTCAAAAAACTAACCCAGAACTGAAGAACATGACTTTCTGGATTGAAAGGGCCCACAGAGTACCAACCACAAAAAACAGAAATAGATCCACATGAACTACCTACTTAACACACCAGCACACCTCCCTCTAAGAAGGCCGAAACCCTTACGCAGAGTAATTGGCCTACAATTTCAGCCTCTTTTCTATGGAGTCCTTCGGTTCTGGAAAATATTCCTGAGATTGATGAATAGAAAAGAAACAAGAGCAGGCAGGACTCTGGGCCATCTGCCCCTGCTTCATTTATAGAAGCCCTGCTTTTATGTTTCATATTTTAGATTTTTGGATAAGATTTTTTTTTACTTTGCATTTTTGCATTGGCTATTTTTTAATTGTATGTCTTTAAGGTATACAACACGATGTTTTGATATACATACACACAGTGAAATGATTACTATAAACAAGAAATTAACATATCCATCATCTCACACTGTTACTCTTTGTATGTGTGTGGTACAAGTACCTAAAATCTACTCTCTTAGCACATTTCCAGTATACAATACAATATTATTAACTACAGTCCTCATGCTATACAGTAGATCTCTGTGCTTATGTGTCCTACATAACTGAAATTTTATACCCTCGTTGACCTCCATCTGCCCATTTCTCCCACACCCTTCATTCCTGGTAACCACTCTTCTATTCTCTGTTTCCATGTACTTGAAGTTTCATTTCACTTTGTTTTGTTTAGATCCTACACATAAGTGAGATCATACAGTATTTTTCTATGTCTGGCTTATTTCACTTAGCATCATGTCCTCTACTTTCATTCACGTTATTGCAAATGGCAGTATCTCCTTCTTTAAGGCTGAATAATACTCCATTGTGAATACAGACACCACAATTTCTTTATCCATTCATCTATCAATGGACACTTGGGTTGTTTCATTATCTTGGCTATTGTGAAGTAAACCTCTTTCTTTTTGCTCTTTAAATATATAAAGAGCCATCTCTGGTGCAAATTCCAAAAGAACTGCCCATGACCAAGACTATTCCTGGTGGTTCACACCTCATCCTTTCCCCAGCTCCCAACAATGACATCTAGAATATTATACTGAATTACATTTCAGGCCTTTGTGGTATAGCCTGGAGCTTAAATGTGCCTTAAGATCCAAACAAGCAGCTTTTAAACAAACTTTTGGAAAATGCTCTGTATTCATAAACAGAATCTCTGTGTGCCTATGGAATGGAAGCAAATTCATTTATTAATAGTCCCTAGGTCACTCATAATTAGTGAAAAACTAGTCTGTTAACTAGACAACCCCTGAGGCTTCAGGAAGTAATTCATTTATGTGTTTGTTTTTCTTCAATATTTATAGTTGTTATCTTGCACAAAAATCTATCTCACAGAGATGCCTGAAATCTCTTCACTGGTCATTAACTACTCTGATAAACATTATTTTCTTTTCTCTTAAAACATACAAGAGAACCAGAGAAATTCTGAAAGTAAATGAGATAGCACAAAAAAAAAGATGAAAGAACACTGAAGATAACTTTGGTATATTTTATAAATCTTCCCAGAGTCTCGGCTTATAGCTGGGTTTAATGCCTTGACACATACATATTTATCAAAATTGGCAGAGTAATAAAATCAGGTGAGATAAAAACTGACATGAACACTGCAAATACAAACTTACTATAGCTTTTTTCAAAATTATATTCAAAATGGAAGCATCTAACTGAAAATTGTTACTTTCATTGTACGCAAAATGAGTATATGTGTATATGGGTATATGTGTGCATCTCTCAAATGCATCATACTAGCAAATTTGAGCAATGTTTTTCATATTCTCATTTAAACATAACTAAAGTCATCCTCAGTGGCTACCTAATCAGCCTAATTACTCTGGGAATTACTATTAAACTAGTGAAAGCCATACAAAAGATTGGTGTAAATTATTCCAGATTCAAATGAAACATATCATTTCTATTTTTCCATTCAGAGCTGCCGAGGAACAACTACACAGTCAGCAGCCACTAGAATAAAATCTTACAGTCCATTCAAATCTAAAAAGCAACACTGTGCTTATTTAACAAACAAGTATGCTATTTATCTACCATACTAGTGCTTAGAACAAGGACGGGGAGCCACTTTGGCTATAAAGTTTAGACAGCTTCAAGATGAAGGTCTGAGCTAAGCCTTAAGAGATAGGTAGGGATACAGAAAGGAGAGAGAAGAGGAGTTCTAAACAATGACATGAAGTTTGAAAATTAAAAGTTCAAAAAAAAAAAAAACCCTGAAAACTACCATCCAGCAAACAGTTTTCCCAAAATGCAGAGTTCTTAGAAGAGAATGATGGGAAATAAGATTAAGTAGGTGAAACTTATACTGAGAAATAACAAAAACATTTAGATAGAAGTACAATGATGGAAGGCATAATTTTTTCAGTGTACATGTGCATATTAAATAGCAACACATATAAATCTCTTAGCACAGTATCTGGCCCATAAGGCTAAACAAATATTTGCTATTATTGTTGTTATTATTATTAACTGAAGATTTCAAATATTATTTTCTGTAGTTTGGACAACTAGTAAATATGACTACCCCCGATTTTTAAAATCTAGAATTAAACATTTCTATGTACTTCTTAATTTTATATACATGATCTCACCACAAAGCCCTCAATATTATTCAAAAGGCATATCTTTATTTCCCTGTACTTCAAATCAATTTCTATCTAAACAGAAATTCAGCTTGGTCTTTCCCCAGGCAATGATAACCTTCTCTGACAGTCTCTAATACTGATGTCCTCCAAACAGGACTTTCTGTCCTCCAAAAACAAAAAAGCTTCCCTAAGGAACAGCAAGAAGGAAGGAAGCTTTATAACAGATGAATTTATAGGCAAGTCTGTCTCTTATCTAACTTCTGTGAGTGTCCAGCCCTGATCATGTGTCTTTGGTTTAAAAGAAAAAAAGCCCTGGGTAAGCCAAGCTCAGCCCTAGGCATCCTCCTCTTCTTCCTATTTTGGCCCTGACTTCCATGACCCTATCTGTTTTCTGTAATTTGCTACATAAAATGGGTAAATATGGAACAATGATGAAGAAAGCAAAGATTGGGGGGTTGCCAAACTGCTCTCCACTTTAGCCCCAACTTTGATATAAGAAGGCAGGAGAGCCAAGGATTAATATCGTAGGTGGTTTTTCATTTTTCATAACATTTCAGAGCCTAAAAGACTGTAACAAGATGGTGATGATGATATGATGATGATGATGATGATGATGATGACGACGATGACAACATTTCATATTTATTTAGACTTTCACTACATAATCACAAAAACACTATCTCATATTAACAAGAATAACAGCTACATGGAGATCAATGAGTCTAGTCCTCTCATTTTATAGGTGAGACAACTTAATGAAGTCAGAGAGATCAATAACTTTGCCAAGACTACAAATTAGTGGCATTGGTGATAATAACAGTGATTATGATAATAATGATGGTGATGGTGGCAGTGATTATGTTAATAACCCACTAAATTCTTTGTGTGCCTTGTCTCATTTAATCCTTACAGCAGCCCTAGGAGGGAAGTACTATATTTATCTTAATTTTAAGTTGAAGAAACTAAGAATTTAAAAGATCAAAAAACTTGCCCAAAGTCACACAGCAAATAAGTGGCAGAACTGAGATTCAAAAAGCAGATGGACTCAAAAATCTGTCGAGTTAAAACACTAAACTACACTTCTTGTAGTTAAAATTACAACTCGATTCTTCTGACTCTGATCCTAGTTTAATATTGTTTCCCTCATAGCCTGTCTCCTAAATTTAGTGAAGTATGTGTTGAAATAGAAATCTAATACGTATTGCATTTATTTTCTAATATACTGAATTATCTGTTACCCCTACAAGTCTAATGTTACAGAATATAGATCCATCTCTAGCTGTAAAAATATACTCTCTAACTATATAATATATATTATTAATTAGCAATAGTATTCATTTTATCAATATGACATTTAATCAATTTTAGTTTTTATAAGTCAGATGCACACAGTTGATTTCAAGAGAAAAAAAAGTCATCTCACTGTTATATTCTTGCAGAAGATTGCCCTGTCCTAAAATCAGGATTATTTGTAGACAATATAAAGCAGCTAAACTAGCTTCTCTTAGAATTTCCACTTTAGGAAATAAATAACAACATACACTAAGTTAACAATAATAATGCCCTTGCTATTTATAATCTACCCTCAGGGAATTTTAAAGCACTTTTTATATCGTAACAGTCTTAAAATGTTTCCAGGATATGGATTGGCAAACCAAAGTACTGTAAAAAGAATTGTGATTTTTTTTTTTTTTTTTTTAGATGGAATCTCGCTTTGTCGCCCAGGCTGGAGTGCAGTGGCGCGATCTCAGCTCACTGCAACCTCCACTTCCCGGGTTCAAGCGATTCTCCTGCCTCAGCCTCCCAAGTAGCTGGGACTACAGGCACCCACCATCATGCTCGGCTAATTTTTGTACTTTTAGTAGAGATGGGGTTGTGCCATGTTGACCAGGCTGGTCTCAAACTCCTGACCTCAGGTGATCCACCTGCCTTGGCCTCCCAAACTGCTGGGATAATAGGCATGAGCCACCATGCCCGGCGTAACAGTGATCTAAAAATCTTCTATATGGCCATATGCAGTGGCTCACACCTGTAATCCCAGCACTTTGGGAGGCCGAGGCAGGTGGATCACAAGGTCAGGAGTTCGAGAACAGCCTGGCTAACATGGCGAAACCCCGTCTCTACTAAAAATACAAAAATTAGCCAGGTATGGTGGCAGGTGCCTGTAGTCCCAGCTACTCGGGAGGCTGAGGCAGGAGAATCACTTGAACCTGGGAGGCGGAGGTTGCAGTGAGCCAAGATAGTGCCACTGCACTCCAGCTTGGGTAACAGAGTGAGACTCCGTCTCAAAAAAAAAAACTATGTGAAATAACTCCTTGTACACAATAGTGACAAAAAAAATTTAGCATTTATTCAAAGAGCTATAATTTCCAGAACTCTTTCAATTCTTACCATAATCCTGAGAAGCAAGCAGGGAAGATTACATTATCCCCACATTAAAGTTAAGGAAGAACTATGATTCATAATGGATACTTGTCTCAGCCAAAATCACAGTCACCAAGAGGCAGAGCCAGGATTAGAATCTTGGTCTTCTGACTCGTGGGTCCTATATACTTGTTACTCTACTTAATCCTTATTTCTTATATAAAAGAATGTTCAGTTAATGTTTGACAAATGAATGTATGCAATGCATGAGCAAATCACATTTCATCAGAAAGAAATGCTGAATTTCTAAATTTCAGACCAGCATTTTGCCATTATATAATTTTTTCTCTGTAACTATACTTTTCATTTCTGAAGAATGAGGCTGTCCCTTCAACAAGTATAATTATCCTCTGGAAAAGCAGATTATCTTTGAGCTGATAAGCTGATAAACAGCTAACACAAAATCACTGATTTTTTTCTAGTTAAAAAAACAGATATATCTTCTTAGAAATATACCAAGAAAACCAAATGCTATAACTTTTAACCCTAGTTTATAGCATAGCTAAAGAACAATTACTATATATACTAGACACACTTTTGGAATGAATGAATGAAGACTCATTTACACCAAGAAGGAAGAAAAGAATCACAGCACAGTCCACCCATGATTTCACATCTATTAAGTAGAAAATATTATCATATTCTCACAACTGTCAGCCTGTGCTGCCAGACTTCACATTTAGCAATTATCTCAATGCCAGCTGTCCCCACAATTTCGTTTCAAATTTAATATGCCCTAGAAAATATTACATTTCAAAATTTCTAGCAATTTGCAAAAGATAGAGACAGAAGAGGCAGCCTCTGTAGCAAAGGCATGTGTAGGCTCTCCGCACACTGTGGGAACACACTGGAATCCTATAGTGGACATTTGTTATGTGCCCCCCAACCCTCTCCAGGATTATTCTGGGTCTTCTGGTACAACTCCAAAACCTCATTTAGATAACACCCCTCCCCCATTCTCAGTCCACGTAGACTGGATGAGGTCTTCTTACTCCACTCAACAAAGCCAAAAATGAACATAAGACTGTTGATGCCAACATCAGTGCTTTCTACTACATTATGCTTCACATTACAGTGACATTTATTGTTTTGTCTGCCTAACACAACATTCCCTTCTTATGGAATGGCAACTAATGGCTATGTGATCAAGCTGCCTGGGTTTGAAACCTGTTCCCACCACTTCCTACCCATGTGACTTGATCCATTTATTTAACTACTCTAAGCCTCCATTCCCTCATCTGTAAAACAAAGATTCATTCACATATTCAACAAATATTTATTGAACATTTATTGTGATCCATGCTTTGTGCAAGTGCTGAGATAAGAATAGTGAATGAGATAGAAAAGGTCAATATCCTCATGGAGCTCAGATATGGCAGTAAACGACAATAAACCAACAAGAGAGGTGCAGATTATAAGTGCCATAAAAGAAATAATGGGATAAGATAGCAAAAGAGTGATTCTAGATCCACTTACACAGAATGTGCAGAATTTCAGGATAAAGAGGCTTTCAGGATAAAGCCTCTCTGAGGAGGTGACATTTTAGCTGAAATATAAAAAGTAAGAATAAGCCAACCACTCAAAGAAAACTGGAAGATCATTCCAGGAAGAGGGAAAGCCAGAGGAAGAAAAGAGCTTGGCACAAAAGAACATCTAGATAACTGAAGCACGGCAAGTAAGAAGGGGGTAAAATAACACAAGACAACATCAGAAAGCTAAACAGAAGCCAGACTTGCATAGCCTTGCAGGTATGGGAAGAAATTCAGATTTCATTCTAGGAGCAATGGAAATCCACTGAAGTGCTTTATTTAAAGCTTTGTGGTTTTAAAATATTATTCCAGCTACTATGGAAAGAACGGATATGGAAAGGAAGAGTTATCTGTTCAATATAGTGAAGTGGATGGATGGAAGAGGGAAAGAGGGAAGGAATCAGGGATGATTTCTAGGTTACTTGGGTTGAGCAGTTGTGTATATGGTGATCTACTGATTGAGACTACAAAGATTAGGCAAAAGTCAGGGTTCAAGAATTATTACATTTGAGATGCCTATCAGATCCTCAAAATAGCTGTTATACACTTTTTTTTTTTTTTTGAGACAGAGTCTCACTCTATCACCCAGGCTGGAATGCAGCGGCACCGTCTCTGCTCATTGCAACCTCCACCTCCTGGGTTCAAGCAATTCTCCTGTCTCAGCCTCCCAAGCAGCTGGGACTTTAGGCATGCACCACCACGCCCGGCTAATTGTTGTTGTTGTTGTTGTTGTTGTTGTTGTTGTTTGTAGAGACAGGGTTCGCCATGTTGGCCAGGCTGGTCTCAAACTCTTGACCTCAAGTGATCCACTTTCCTCGGCCTCCCAAAATGCTGGGACATGAGCCACCGTGCCCAGCCCTGTTATACATATTAAATGAAATAATCTATGTCAAAAGCACAATGCCTAACACAGTGTAAACATTCAAGAAATGTTAGCTATTATTCATGTTTTGAGAAAAAGAAGAAAGTTCCTTCCTTGGTCTACTCATGTGGTTTTGGTAATGACTGATGACTTTATCTTATCCCATGACCCAGCTATGGCATTGGACAACTGGTCTACATGAAACCAACAAGAATCACATTCTCTTAGCTGTGGTGATTGGTCCATCACTCCAACCACACCAACTTAAGTTCTTCCCTATGATTTTCAAACTAGAAGCTGAAAGGGAAGTTCCCCTTCCTCTTAAGTAGGGACCCTGTAAGAGTCCAGGGATGCTGATGGTAAAGTTCCTACTTCTAGGAGAAATGCCCTCTGTAATTGGAGGGAATAAGGCTGATACCCAGAGAGAAACAGAGATGAGAGACAGAGTACTAGAGGCAGAGAGTGCTTACTTCCAGTAATTCTAGGGTAGTGCTGTCCAATAGAAGCATAACACAAGCCACATATGAAACACTAAAAATAGACAGGTAAAGTTAATTTTAATAATACATTTTATTTAAACCAATGTATCCAAAATAGTATCATGGTAATATGCACTCAATATAAAAAGTTGCCAAATACGAATGATAAAATGGACTTTGGGGACTTGGGAGGAAAAATGGGAGGGGGGGCGAGGGATAAAAGACCATGAATGTGGTGCAGTGTATACTGCTTGAGCGATGTGTGCACCAAAATCTCACAGATCACACTAAAGAGCTTACTCATACAACCTAATACCACCTGTACCACAATAACTTATAGAAAAATTAAAAATAATAAAAAATAAAAAGTTGCCAAGTGTTCAAAACCCAGTGTGTACGGTAAATTTGAACTCAGACTAGCCATATTTCAAGTGACCAAGAGCCATATATGACTAGTGGCTACTGTGTTGGATAGCACTACCAACACTACCTGGGCTCTACCCAGGCCCTTTTCATGCCATAAGCCAATGCATGCCCTTGTAGGATTTCATTAATTTAAGTTGGAGTTGTGTCTCTTATCCCAAGAGTCCTTAATTTACCTAAAAACATTATTTCACTTATTCCATTTACATCTGAAACCCTAATAATTTTTTTTTTTTTTTTTGAAATGGATTCTTGCTCTGTCACCCAGGCTGGAATGCAATGGCATGATCTCGGCTCACTGCAACCTCCACCTCCTGGATTCAAGATATTCTCCTGCCTCAGCCTCCCAAGTAGCTGGGATTACAGGCATACGCCACCATGCCCCAGTAATTTTTGTATTTTTAGTAGAAGAGGGGTTTCACCATGTTGGCCATGCTGGTCTCAAACACCTGACCTCAGGTGATCCGTCTGCCTCGGCCTCCCACACTGCTGGGATTACAGACGTGAACCACTGCGCCCAGCCTAATCATTCTTTTAGAAATCACACACAGTACATTATATTCTGAAAATTGATTCACCAATTCTTATTAGCATAAGGACTATCACCTATTTTCCTACTTGAGTGCCAACTCCCACTTCACATATGCACTACAGTTAAGACTCATTAGACCTCTGTATTCCAGCCTTGATTAACACAAGAGACCATAATGGAGCATTTGCAAACAAGAATCAAAGGTCCTACATGTGATAACTCTTGAGTTGATGTGAGGTAGAATCTGGGACTCCATTTTTTTAAATGTTGTCCTAGTAATTTTGATAATCACCCAGATTCAAAACTGCCGAGTTGGATCACTTACTAAATCTAAATAGCAACTTCTGCCCCTTATTTACCTTTTCTGTTGTTACAAGTATTTCCTCTGTTGTATTTACTGAAGTGCATACTATATTCACCTTTGTATACTTAATTCGTAACACCTTAATGGATATACTTCAAATATTCAATAAATATTTGTTGAACTAAAAGAAAAACTTAAAGTGGACTTTAATATGATGCTATTTCCAATATGATATCTAAAATAGTCCAGAGAAGTAGTGGGAGATAATAAGAGTACTAAGTTTAGGTAATGGCCTATCTCTCCTTCTTTCTGTTCTAATTTTAATTAGCACTCTGCTAGTCTGAATTGAGGGTAAAGGGAGTTAATTGTTGAGATTACTCTGACTACAGTTACATTAGAAAGAAAGTGCCCTGTGGCCACATTAAGTGCCATGTTGTACCCAAATGTCCACCTGTAGTTAGATAATTTTGATTTAATTGACTTCACTCACATCCAGAGCCCATGGAAGGGAGTGGAAGTTTGGTCAATTAAAAATCAAGCATTAAGAATGCCAACTGATTCCTCCTGAGTGAGAATTAGAGAAAAGGAATTCTAGGTCTGTGGGCAACAGGGAAAAAGACATACCAAAGCATTCATAAATGGCTCTTGGTTCCTCACCTCCTTCTTCTCTTCCACACACACATTCTAGGAGGTTCAGTGCTGTAAAGTGTTTTGCACACAGAAGGTACTCAACAAAGTTGTATCAGTTGCTGGGGCCATAACAAAGTATTACAGGCTGGGAGGCTTAAACAACAGAAATTTGTTTTCTTACAATTCTAGAGGCCAGAAGTCTGATATCAAAGCATTCGAGTGGTTAGTTCTTGCTGAGGCCTCTCAACTTGGCATGCAGATAGCTGCTTTCTTCCTGAGTCTTCACAGGGTTTTCCCTCTGTGTTTGTCAATGTCCTAATCTCCTCTTCTTGTAGAGATACAAGTCATATTGGATTACAGCCCACCCTAATAACCCCATTTTAACTTAATTGCCTCTTTAAAGACCCTGTCTCCAAATACAGTCACATTATAGGCAGATGGGGTTAGGAGAGCAACATATGAATTTAAGGAGACATAATTCAGCCGTAACAAGTACCGTCTAGGTAACCACTCTGACAGAGGTTAGATGAATCCAAGAATAGCTGAATCTTGAAGAGGTCATATAGAGTTATTTGGTTTCAGGGATATGTTAAACATGAAAGATCCAAACCAGCGGTTTCAAACACTACTGTTCAACAGAATCGATTATGGGGTATGTTACAAATTATGGGTGTTCTGGCCACACTCAGAAATTCTTAGGAGTAGACCAGGCATCTGTATGTTTGCAGCCTGGGACAAAGTCTGGTATTCACCCTAAAAGACATCTCAACCTAGACAGCCAGCAATGAGGCAAGAAGCAGGACCGGCAACGAAGAGGAAAAGACCTCACGTGAATAATGTAGTTATCTGTATCGCTACATTCTCTTCATCGTTAAGTCTCTATTACTCAAAATTCACTCTAATACCATATTACTCTCTTTGTGACTTTTGTCCAAACAATGTCTTTCCAAAGAAGTAATGCACAATGAGAAGTCTGTGCTTATGATATTTTTCAGAGAAGGGCTGGTTAGAATCACAAATGATGATCATTTACTTCACACCTAATATAACTCATTCTCCGCTGAACGGAATTTGATTGATTGATTGACTGATTTGTTTAGGCCAATGGATTCAAGGAAGTGGGCCATATTCATCTCATCTTCTTCTCCTTTAAGCTGCCTCTGGGACAGGTTGACACACATTTTCACCACTCTCTAGTCTCATGGTTGAGACTATATAATACCTGTATAATTATATTTCATCCTATCATTAAACAGTACTGGATTCAAAGTAAAACTCAGTGAAATAATTTGGCACAATTGCTTTTAAAAATAATACATTTTTGTATTTTCTCCTTCATATGCTTCTTTATTCTATCTCTGCCTTCCATTCAACAAATATTTATTGTAGTGCCAGGAGTATGGGAATATAACAATAAATAAAACATAGCCTCTGCCCTTCAGAAAAGTAAAGTCTAGAAAAGAAAAAAAGATGTGTAAACAAACAACCACAAGGGAATGTGCCGTATTATAACAAAGATACATGTAAGGTCCCATGGAGCACAGAGTAGAGAACTAACATTGCCTAAAGGCAGAGCTTACAGACACAAACTGAAGGGTACAGTCAAGTATCCAGGCAAGGACACAGGATAAGAACAGGCATTAAAGCAAGAAAATGCAAGGTAAGTTTAGGGAACAGAAAATACTCATGATGGCTCTAACAAAAGGCTTGTAAGGTTGGGACTCATGGTGGGCCTTCCATGCTACACTAAATAACCAGCACTGTCAGGGGAAGTCACTGATAGTTTTTTAAGCACCATCAGTTCTGTGTTTAATTTCCCCTAGGCATAAAATTTTCCTGAGGCTGGCTGCTGCTCCCCACTCCCCAGGGTGTGCCCCTCCTCCACAGCCCCATGCCGCCTGTGCTGTAGCAATCAGAAGTACTTACTGTTCTCTAAATATGTCAGGCATGTTCTCACTGACTGCTAATGTCAAAAGCATAACTTGAGAAACATCTAAATGCATGATCAGACCAGTGATAGCAACCCTATGGTGGAGTTTTCAACAGTTAATAAGGGGAGCAATATTGAATCATTCCGGTTCTCTATATTTTGTCATTTGCTGTTCCTGCTGCTTCATGGAAAAGGGTTATATTTTCTCTGTAAATAGAACTTGGTATATCTTCATAACCATCAGCAGGGATGGACACTGTTCTACTTGCCAGCAATAGGTGAATGAAAAGTGATAGCAGTTAAAATGGTGTTCTTTGCTGTTTCTCTGTTTTGTTTTCATACTCTTCTTTTAAAATCAGCTGTAATTTTAACAAGGTGACAGGTAAAGCATTCCTTTTTGCTTTTAATGCTGCCTGGAAATAATTTGTTTTCTCCTCTTCAGAGAAATTCTTAAAAAAAAAAAACTGTAAAAACCTGACTGTTCTGATACAAACCTTGTTAATAGGATGTTCACCTTAAAACTCACCCAAAAGAGGAACAAGTAAAGCAACATGATAACAAATCACAGAATTTTAGAAAGGACTAGGAGGAAATGTAGTGGTGTGGTTAAAAGCTATGGTTCCTTTGAAGCTCAGATTAAGAAGAACCTGCTAGTACTGATCATCTAGTATCCTAAGTGGGAACGTAGCAAATAGACGTAGAATTATAACCCTAAGAGTTGAAATCAGAATAGTAGCACCACTGCACTCCTCAAATCATTTTTAAAAGGAATATATTTGTGAGGCAATGCGAGTGAAAATTACATAATATACAGTTACTAAATTCCTGAGAGTTTTATTTTTGTTTATTCAATACCTACTAATATAAGGACAAAAATCATTGCTAATGATCAAAAGAGCATAGCAATCATTACCAAATTAAGAGGCCAGGCATGGTGGCTCACACCTGTAATCTCAGCAATTCGGGAGGCTGAGGCTGGCGGATTGCTTGAGCCCAAAAGTTGGAGACCAGCCAGGGCAACATAGTAAAACCCATCTCTACAAAAAAATATAAAAATTAGCCAGGCGTGGTGATGTGCACCCGTTGTCCCAGCTACTTGAGAGTCTGAGGTGAGAGAATCACCTAAGCCCAGGGAAGTCAAGGCTGAAGTGAACCATGATCATACCACTGCACTCCACCCTGAGCGACAGAAAGAAACCCTCTCCAAAAGAAAAGAAGGAAAAATTAATTAAGATGTGATTCAATACATTTTTTCCAATTCTTTAAGTTATTAAGGGGCCAATGTCAATCTCTCATCCACTGCAGGAATCTCCTAGTTTTACTAATATACAACTTTGGTCTCTGCTGAAATATTACCTTTTTTATCTTATATATTTAAGGTATACAACATGATGTTTTGTTATACATATACATAGTGAAATCATTACCACAGTCAAACAAATTAACATATCTGTCATCTCAGATACCTTTTTCCCCCTTTGGTGATAATCTACTCTCTTAGCAAATTTCTAGTATACGATGTGATATCATTCTGTACATTGGATCTCTAGACATGCTGTACATTGGATCTCTAGACATTCATCCTACATAATTACAACTTTCTACCTTTTGACATACATCTCCCCATTCCTGTCCCTCCCTCCCCACCCCAGGCCCTAGTAACCACCATTCTACTCTGTGTCTATATATTCAACTTTTTTTTTTTAGATTCTGCACATAAGTGAGATCATGCAGTGTTTTTCTTTCTGTGCCTGGCTTTTTCACTCAGGATACTGTCCTCCAGGTTTATCCATGTTCTCTCAAATAGCAAGATCTCCTTTTTTAAGGCTGGACAATATTCCATCGTGTGTGTGTGTGTGTGTGTGTGTGTGTACCACCATTTCTCTATCCATTCATCCACCAACAAACGCCTAGGTTGTTTCCATTCTGGACCATGGTAGATATCGCTGCAATAAACATGGGAGCTCAGATATCTTGACAAGGTGCTGACTTCATTTCCGTTGGATACATACTCACAAGACGGATTGATTGCTGAGTTATATTGTAGTCTTATTTTTAATTTTTTGAGGAACCTCCACTCAGTTTTCCATAGTGGCTGCACTAATTTACATACAGAAGTTTCCTTTCCTCCACAGCCTCACCAACACATCTCTTTTTGGTTTATTTCTGAACTCTCTATTTTGTTCCATCTGTCTATGTGTCTGTTTTTATGCCAGTACCATACTATTTTTCCATATTATAACTTTGTAATACAGTTTGAAATCAGGAAGTATGATGCCTCAAACTTTTTTTTTCTTTCTCAAGATCGCTTTGCCTATTTGGGGTCTTTTATGTTTCCATACAAATGTTTTCTATTTCTGTAAAATATTACCTTTGCCTCTTCTTTTCCTTTATTCCCATGTCATAGTTCCCTTTCTTTTTCTTCCCTCTTCTCTCTATGCTTCTCATTCCAGATCACATTTGTGTAATGTTAGGTACATGTATATAGTGACTATTTCTCCTGGCAGATGATTTAGGCTACAACTATAATCACTTAGAAAAGTGTAGAATTCCTCCGTCCACATAGAATAGAGCTGAATTTGTTCATATTCCATTCCAAACACAGCATTCTAGGAAGCTATGAAGTATTCTGCAAGCTGTAAAAAGATCCATATAATAGAATATTATTTGCCATTAAAAAGGAATACAGGGCCAGACTCAGAGGCTCACACCTGTAATCCCAGCACTTTGGGAGGCAGAGGTCAGGAGTTTGAGACCAGCCTGGCCAACATGGGGAAACCCCATCTCTACTAAAAATACAAAAATTAGCTGGGCATGGTGCCCGGTGCCTGTAATCCCAGCTACTTGGGAAGCTGAGGCAGGAGAACTGCTTGAACCAGGGAGGTGGAGGTTGCAGTGAGCCAAGATTGCACCACTGCATTCCAGCCTGGGCTACAGGGCAAGACTCCATCTCAAAACAAAAAAAGGAATAAAGTACAGATACATGCAATAACATGGGTGAATTCTGAAAACATGCTAAGTGAAAGAAGACAGTCATATAGGCCACATATTGTATGATTCCACTTATATGAATTGAACAGAATAGGCAAATCTATTGAAACAGAAAGCAGATTAGTAATTGTCTACACTGGGGAGATGGGAGGAATGGGAAGTGACTGCTAATAAGTACAGTGGCTTCTTTTTAGAGTGATGAACATATTCTAAAATTAGACTGTGGTAGTGGTTTCACAACTCTGTTAATATATTAAAAACCATCCAATTAAACACTTTAAATAGGTAAACATTAGGAGAATCATATCTCAATAAAGCTGTTTAAAAACATGTATCTAACACAACAGTCTATGTACACACACAAATATATGCATATATATACATATTCATTTACAGAGAGTTCTGAATTATCAGCCTGCAGTTTATCCACTGAAATTTTAAAATTCAAAATTTCTTGCTTCCTTGGTTGTATGAGAACGGTAATAATAACAACAATAATGACAGCAATAATAATATCAAGTACTCATTTAGTTCATACTATGTGCCAGCTATTGTGCTAAAAATACATAATCTTACTAAAACCTTACAAAGTCACCAAATAATAGATTCTGTTACTAACCATTTTAACATGTATTATTTTTTATAATCCTCACAACAAGAACTACGGTTTTTCTCAATTTATGAGAAAACTGAGATTTAGGGTGGTGAAATAAATCATTCTAGGTTTTACAGCTAGTAGTTGGCAGAGCAATGATTTAAACTCCGGTCACTGCACTCTGCTGCCACTTGAGCTATCCCTCTGTAAGGGCAATTGAGTCTCAGTGAGCTAAAAGAATCTTACATTACTTTTGCAGACAGGCATCTAACAGGGTAGGAAAAATCCCAGAACCAAAAGCTGAAACCCAGACTGCAGTCTGAGTCATGATACAAACTAACCAGGCCAGCCAAATTCCAATCCTCTCATCTGCAAACATGGAAATTGGAATAGAAATTTTTCAAGGTCCTATCAGCTTAAAAGTCCATTTTGTCCAAGAAATACTTACTTAAAAATCTGAGTCTTCAGTCCAAAATAAACTTGACAGAAGAAATGCTTTCTTTATTTTCTGCCCTATGAGTTTGTGACTATTATTAGGTTGTAAAAATATTAAGTATAACTGGAAAATGAAAGCACAATTAACATTTACTTATAAAGTTCAATATCACCCATTAGCAATATAACACATAATGATTTATTAACTTTTTACTATAAAAACTTTTAAACATATTCAAAAGTAGACAGAATAGTATTAAAAAACCCAACGTACTCATCATCCACCTTCAAAAATCATCAACTCATGGTCAAATTTGTTCCATCTATATACCCTCCCAGTTTGAAGAAAATCCATGGCATCATAACATTTCTGTAAATATTTCAGTATCCATGTGTACAAGATAAGGGTTCCCTTCTTAAAAGTATAATCATGATACCATCATGACACCTAAAAATATTAACAATAATATCTTAATATGACAAACTTGTAAAATACATTTAGATATATAAATGGCAATAAATAATACAGATTTAAGTACCACTTTCACTGATATTAAAAGATAAACCTAGGTACATTAAAATTTTAAAGAGTTTATTTGAGCATTCAGTGATTCATGAATTTGGCAGCACCAGATTGCAAGTGATTTGGGCTCCACCGGAGGCATGCAAGGGAAAACTATTATAAGGTGTCTGTGGAAGCAGGACAGAGAAAATGTTTGATTGATTAAAGTGGAGAGTCCCTACTTAGAGGTAATTGGCAGTGTCTGATTGGTAAAGACTCTAGATAGAGATTCACTGGTGCTTTCTGATTGGTTAAGCTTAAGTTTCATTTCACTGTTTTACAGTGTGTTTACTGTTTACAGTGAGTTTGGTTTCAGTTTGCTTACATAGGAACCCAAAGCACTACCTAATGGTCTCCCAATCAATTTTTTTATTTTTGAGACAGAGTCTCACTCTGTTGCCCAGGCTGGAGTGCAGTGGCATAATCTCCACTCACTGCAACCTCCGCCTCCCAGGTTCAAGCGATTCTTATGCCTCAGCCTCCCAAGTAGCTGGGATTACAGGCACACACCACCACGCCTGGCTAATTTTTATATTTTTAGTAGAGACAAGGTTTCACCCTGTTGGCCAGGCTGGTCTTGAACTCCTAGCCTTAAGCAATCTGCCCGTCTCGGCCTCCCAAAGTACTGGGATTACAGGCATGAGCCACTGCGCCTGGCCCCAATTAATTTTTTTAACACTGACAAATTTTACTTTGAGTGTTAAGGCTATCTGTATATTCAAATTTTCCAGACTATTATTTCTATTTTAATACATTATTTATATATATAATCTATTATATCTATACCTAATCTCTCTCTATTCATGAAATGTCATACAGCACTATACTGAATGTGTCCATAGAAGTAAAGTACTAAACATTCTATATATACTGAGCTTATTAGTTTTGTTTACTCATTGAGCTTGCCTGGTATTGAAAAGAAATTAAATTAGTTAGGCATGGTTTGTTTGTCATTAACCTTTCCTGTCTTCCACAGTTCAATTTATTGTCCTCTTCGTGATACCATATGACTACTTTATGAATTGTTCCACCAATTTGCCAGCTATTATTCATGAGCTACATATTTTATCCAACTGAAGTGAAGTTTTTATTCTGTAACCCTTATTTTTCATATAACTCTCTATAACCATTTCGCTTCTACCATACTTACTCTCACATTCCTTCCCTAGCTTGCCTTGCCCTCCAAAACAAAAAAGCTTCAACCATGAAATTACTAATTGATATTCTGCCTTATAAACTTTGCCTTGAAAGATTCCTTAGAAAAATTCATTTCATTTCCTCGATCTAGCCAATGACAAAATAATGATGACATCAAACAGAAGTAGAAATGGCATAATTTTTTAAAAAAGGAAATATCAAATTTTGTATTGAAAATTTACATCAGCATTTCACTAGTGAACAGACATTTCCTCTGAGAAAGAGTGATTATTACCATTTGCACCTCATGTAAGGATTTTCCTGAGGCCTAAGAAAGCTATAAATAATATAGTTTCTTTTGAAATAAAGAATAAAAAATTTAATTTTCTTTCATCACGTTAACAAGAAGTAAAATAGGTTACAAATAGTGGTGTAGTAAATGGATTAAAGAGATTAGCTTCAAAATAACTGCACTGCAGGACCTAAATGCTGAACTTAGGTTACCCAGGCTAAATAACGGCCAGTCATCATCTTATTCTTATAGTTCAATTGTAAGTTAGGGCTTATGGGAGTAACGCACTTAAGAAAATACATACATGGGGGAGTTGGAAAAGTTTGGAAAATTTCAAAAATCAAATCACATTTCAAATTAATTAGGAGAACTCACTAATTAAAGATGGACAGCTTTCATACTGTTAAAAAAAAAAAATCCAAACAAGAAAAAAAAACCATTATGATTAACCACAATACAAATAATAGGCAAATGTATTAGTTTCTCTGCTCTTGCTTTACAACCGTAACCTTTATAACAAACTCTGTTAGACCTTGTAGGAGACCCTGTTAATGCCCACACCATATCCCCCTGACTTGTCTGTGAGTTCTCTTCCACTGCTGTGGATAGTCATGCTGATGCTGACGGCGTCCCACCTAAAGGACCCACAGTTCTTTCTCCATTTTCTCTTTATTCTTCCTGGAACCACCTTGCACATACACTACCCATGCCTAAGTCCTTATACCAGGGTCTGCTTTTGGGGAAAACCCTAATAAGACTGTTGGTAATAGAAATAGCACTAGAAAGCAGACCTTCAGAATGAGATTCTGGAAATGTATTACTTGCTGGTCAGAGGGCAGCAAGGATCCAATTTCTAGTGATAAGTGAGTGGTGATAACCCCTAACAGGCTAAAGCAGTATAATGCCCGAAATTTTTAACTGAGGTGGACTGTAATGTGTTACAGGAAGGAGAAAGTACAAGCTTATAAAACAGCTCTAATACTTGAAAGACATGCGGTAATCAAAACATAAAGATTTTGGAGTATGTGTTAACTACTCTAGAAGCTTTGAAGAATGAGAATGGCAGGCTTGGGTAAGCCATCTATCAATTCAGGGCATGCTGTAAAAGTCAGAAAAACTCCATGTCAGTATTTAAAATGAACCTTATCTCCTGCACTCAGCTAACATACTACACTGAAATCAGACCTAAGATTTGATGAAGGAGCTTAGCTACAAAGACAACTAAATGCACAGCCCCAGCAGGTCTCCCATCAGCGCTCTGATAGGGAAAGGGGGAGGGTGGTGATGCATGGGAGGGTGATATTTAGGAGGGTGTACATGAGACCACTAAACACTCAAATCTGCTGAAACCTCTGGGCCGGCAGAATCCACCCTCATCCCTTTCATAAAGGTAAGCCACCTCCAATTGCATGGAGACCTGGCAAAGAACATACCTGAGGGGGGTGCCTTCCTCCAGATCTGCCCTTCATCGTTTATTGCTTCTAGACCAGTAACTAGGGTCAGGTCCTACTGATAAAAGCTCCAACTGTAAGGTGCAGTGGCTCACACCTGTAATCCCAGCACTTTGGGAGGCTGAGGCAGGGGGATCACCTGAGATCAGGAGTTCAAGACCAAATTGACCAACATGGTGAAACCTCATCTCTACTAAAAATACAAAATTATCTGGGCATGGTGATGCATGCCTGTAATCCTAGCTACTTGGGAGGCTGAGGCAAGAGAATCACTTGAACCCGCGAGGCGGAGGTTGCAGTGAGCTGAGGTCGCACCATTGCACTCCAGCATGGGCAACAAGAACAAAACTCTGCCTCAAAAAAAAAAAAAAAAAAGCTCCGACTGTGAAAGGCACACCTCACCTTCACATTGGTGGGAAGAATATGGGAAGAAATCACCTATTCACCGAAAAAGTCAGCTGAGCCTATCTGACATGTGTCACTAGAACTGAGAGCACACATAAGGACATGGATGTTGAGGGTGCTGAGCTGAGGCATGGGGAAAGAATGCTAGATAGAGGAGAGTGCTTTCATATGGAGGCAATCTCTGGTGATTCACAATTTAATTTGTAGCAAGGAAATCGTAAGTAGGTCCTAAAACACTAATGGGATGTCAATGTGACTGACAGGATTCCAAAATAACAGGCATCAGAGGTGGCACTTAGCCATCAGAAGCAAGGTGAGTGCATGCCATTAAAGGTAGTAAGGTCAGAGCAGTAACCAGAGACCTTGACCTGCAGTGGTCTGTGGCAATGGTTGATAAGTCATTAGCCATTTTGTTTATAGAAGCAAAAGAGATGGGTAATGTATTTGTTGCTAGTGCTGCTGTCACGAACTAAGTGACTTAAACAAGAGAAATTTACCGTCTCACAGTTTTGAAGGCCAGAAGTCCAAGATCAAGACATTGTTGGTTCCTTTTAAGGGCTGGGTGAATCTGTTCCATGACTCTCTCCTATCTTCTGGTGGTTTGCTGGCATTCTGTCGCATTCATTAACTTATAGAAGCATCACTCCAATCTCTGCCTTCATCTTCACATGATATTCTCCTTGTGTACATTTCTGTGTCAAGATTTTCTTTTTGGTAAGAATACCAGCCACATTGGATTAGGGGCACAACCTACCCCAGTATGATCTCATGGTTACTCATTACACAATTCAACCTATGACAAGTAGTTAATAAGGTTAATTTTTTATTTATATTTGCAAAGAAGACCAAGAACTAAACAGAAGATCGATGTTCCTTTTCCAGATCTAAGGCAGTTCTCAGACCCAGAGCCCATCAAGGGGAGGCTGAGTCTTCTTGAGCGAAAGAGCTAATGTTTCTCCAATAATTCTTTAAGGGGAAGTGCTGCCATATGCCAGAGTACATGGCACCATATGCCAG
This sequence comes from Pongo abelii, assembly GCF_028885655.2. Lineage (NCBI taxonomy): Eukaryota > Metazoa > Chordata > Mammalia > Primates > Hominidae > Pongo > Pongo abelii. Next base: position 98,492,687 of record NC_071995.2, read on the forward strand.
TATATACACTGGTGAAAGTGGAATACCCAAACCTTTCAGGGCTATTGGATATAGGATCTAAGCTGACACTTATACCAGGGTATCCAAAATAGCTTTGTGGTCTCCCAATTAGAGTAAGAGCATATGGAAGCCAGATAATAAATGGAGCCCTGACTCAAGTCCATCTCACCATTGGCCCAATGGGTCTACAGACTCACCAACTGGTCATGTACCTGGTCCCTGAGTACATAATTGAGATGGATATACTTAGAAGCAGCTAGAATCCAAACACTGGTTCTCTGAACTATGAAACAAGAGCCATTATAATAGAAATGGACAAAGAAAGCCCCTGGTATCACTTCTGCTCTGTCCCTGGCCCAAATAATAAATCAGAAAGAATATTTTGGCCAAGTGGAATAACAATTTGTGCCACCCTCAGAGTGCTTCCTGCAAAAAAACCATACGGCCCATGGATGAGTCAGCTAAATACGTTGGTGCAAGAGGAAAACTACTGTCACACTATAGCCCAAGGCAAGGGTGAACTACTGCAATGTTACTCAAAATGTAATCCATAGACTAACACCAATTCATAAATTGATTTTTGTAAGTTGACAAAATAATTATTAAAAGTGAGAGTACATATTTGGAAACATTAGAGCAACTTGACATTGTTGTAATAACTGTGGTTTTATATTTTACAAAAAGATCACTCATGTTGAACTGAAAACAAACCCAAAATATGGTTCCTTCACATGATCAGTTTAAGTAGCACTGTTCTAAAGGACAGTGGTGAAAGGAAATCCATCAGGCAGAGCTTCATAACTTTACATGAAGAGAGAAGTGGTTTGAGGTGAGAACAATATCAATTGTTGGGCAGTGGCTAGTGGTTCTGCTAACTGATCAGAGGCCTGGAAGAAGCAATACTTCATGATCAGATACAAGGAGGTCTGAGAAGGAGGCATGTGGATGACCCTATACGTGTGAATACAAAGTGTGAATACCTAACAAAGCCTCTATAGTAGAGGCAGCATTGAACAATCAGATGGAAAAGATGACCCATCCAATGAATGTCAGCCAGTCTTTGTCCTCAGCCATCACAATGTTTGCACAGTGGACACGGAAACTGACTAGCCATAATGTCAGGGATGGAGGCTATGCATGGGCATAAAAGCATATACTCCCTCTCACCAAGGGCGATCTAGCTATTGACAGTGCTGAATGTCTGATCAGTAAGTACTGGCCCAAAGTGACCCCTCAATACAGAACCATCCCTCAAAAAAGCCAACCAGACATTTGTGGCAGGTTGATTACATCAAATTCCTTTCCATCTTGGAAGGCACAGCAATTCATCCTCAATGGGACTGATAGTTATTCAAACATGCTTTTGCCTTCTTTGCCTCTGCCAGGCCATATTTACTAGCATAGGATCCACTGGTCCCACCTTTTATGGCCATTCTAGCACTCCATCAAGCTGATGAACTACTAGCAGTCCATCAAGCTGATGGCCAAAAGGCTCAGCTTTAGAATAACTGTCTATAGGATTGGTGCCCCATCCTCTTAAACAGAGGTCCCCAATCTCCAGCCTGCAGAGAGGTAACTCTCCATGGCCTGTGAGGAACCGGGCTGCACAGCAGGAGGTGAGCAGCAAGGAAGCAAACATTATCGCCTGAGCACTGCCTCTTGACAGATCAGGAGTGGCATTAGATTCTCATAGGAGGTGAACTCTACTGTGAACTATGCATGCAAGGGCTCTAGGTTGCATGCTCCTAATGAGTATCTAATGCCTAAGGCAGAACAATTTCATCCTGAAACCATCCACTCTCCCCATCCCAGCCTCCCACCCCTGTCCATGGAAAAATTGACTTCCACAAAGGCAGTCCCTGGTGCCAAAAAGGTTGGAACTGCTGCTCTACAGCGCAGTATATGAGTCAAACCAATGATCATTACACAATGTTCTGTCCCCTTAGCATGGGTGTGGGAACTAAGGGGTAGAAGTAGAATTGGCAGCATTCACCACTTAACCCACTTGGGAAATTTGTCCATCCTCAGCAGCCAAGTTGGGTAATTTGTACTTCCCGTTCTCTCAACTTCAGACTCTGTGGGATGTGATACCTTAACCCCTATGAGTGGAACACTTTCACCAGAGAGTAAATTACTTTCAGCCAAACCCTTTATTTTGGTGCCTGATTTAAAAGAGAATCTGAGTTAACTTTAACACAGATAGATACAATTATTATCACCTTATATTGAGGAATGAGGCAGGAGGAAGTTTAAGTGGACCAGGGTCACACAGCTAGTAAGTGATAGAATCAGAACTTGACCCTGGGCAGTCTCATCTAGAGTCCTTGCTTTCAACCTCTACTCTAAATTATCTGTTTTTAAAGTTCATGTTTTTGTATTCAGTTGTCTTGGAGCAAAGCATTCCTATATTATTTTATGTCTCTAAGGCAGGTGTGGCTAGCACCTCTATAATTAAAATAAAGTTCAATTAAATCTGAACAAGTATTATTTAATATAGGTTTTTTTATTATTTTAATACAGGTTTCAATGTAATCAGACAGTAACAATGTCTAGCTCTGTCTTCATTTAGCATGTATCTATAAACATGCTCCTTAAAAAATACCTAAACACACAAAAAAATAAAAGATGTCTTTATAACAAATTTGCACAAGTTATGCATTTTTGAACAACAGTTAACAGGATAAGTTCAAGGTAAGAGTTGCCAGTGATTTTCATCCCTAGGAAGTAAGTAAATCAACCAGGCTAGGAGTTTTCAAAAATAAACATAAACTCCTTTGTACTAGCTAATCCTTATCATTTAGCATCACCTGTCCTTCAGTTGGCCCTATGCTTGAGGCATCAGAGTGAAGCCCTGGGAACTAGTATTCAAATCACAATTATTTTAAAGTTTACAATGGGCAATTTCCTAAAAGTGATAGAAAGAGTATGAATTCTGGAGTCAGACAATCCCAGTTTTGCAACTTACTTGCTATGTGGCCTAAAACAAGTTATTTAACTTTTGGATCTTCAGTTTTTCAATATATAGAATGTGGAAGAAAAAAGATTGAAGTATGCAAAGTGCCTAGTGTACCATCTAGCATCCAGCAGCTACTTAATAAGTAATAGTTTCCTTCTTCATAGGTATTATTAATTAATTCATGTTTACATAGTTACTTGCAACTAAAATAAATAATGTAGAAAACTCCTAAGGGTCTTATAAGTTTAGATGGAAATAAATTGGAAGCTTGCATAAACAGATTAAAACATGGATTCACAAGAAGAAGAAATAACAATAATAGATTAGAAAGCAGGTAGACCCAGCCATAGGAAAGAAAACTTAAATACTACTCAGCAATATCTCCAGGATGCCATCAGAACTATTTTGGTCATCCCATAGGGGTAGACATGGATATCCACTGCTATGATTTTGCACTGTACTAATATGGTAGCCTCTAGCCACAGGTGGCAAATTGAGCACTTGAAATATAGCTAGCCCAAATTGAAATGTGCTGCAGAGTTCAAAAAAAAAAAACTGGATTTCAAAAACTTGGCATGAAAAAATGTATAAAATATCTCATAAAAATGTTTAGATTGATTACATATTGAAATAATATTTGGATTTATTGTGTTAAAGAAAACATTATTAGATTTAACTTCATTTCCCTCTTTTTACTTTCTTCATGGTGGCTACTAGAAATTTTAAATTTACATAAGTGGTTTGCATTATATTTCCACTGGACAGCACTGATGTGAGGTCCTAATTTAACTCAAACAGCACTGATGTAGAGTCCTCATTCTTAGGCTCCCATGTTCTTCCCTCCCAGTCTTCCATTCTTTAGCAAAGACCTAGCACTATAGTAACAACAATTTTCACTCACATCCCTGTATGAGGGCCCCACTATCCTGGATGTAACACACACATGATTTGCCACAAATAGTCTTTAAATGATTTATAAAATATATAGGAATGAATAAGCGGATAAATAACTCCCAGGGAAAAATGTCCCTCAAGGACAATATTCACATAGGCAAGACTCTGTGGTACTTTCTAACACACTTTAAAAGGAACATTATTTTAATATGCACTATCCATTCACAACATTCAAGAAAAGTGAAGGTTAGCTGTCTACTAGAAAAAATAAAATTTTAAACTTGAGGCATTTATTCATATAATTAAGAGTCTAGGAAAACTGCCTGAATTAGTCAAGGTTCTCCAGAGTCAAAAAAAAATGCATATATACATATATGGAGATTTATTGGGGAATTGACTCACAAGATTATGGAGACTGAAAAGTCCACCAATGATTAATTAATTCATTCATACTTTACATAGTTTAAAAGTCCCTGGCATCAAGCAGGGTACCCAGGAAAGCCGGTGGCGCGATTCAGTCCAAATCTAAAGGCCTGAGAACTAGGGAGGCTGCTGGTGTAAATGCCAGAGTCCAAAGGAGTTCAAAGGCCTAAAGGAGGCGCTCCATGTCCAAAGGCAGGAGATGTCCCAGCTCAAGAACAGAACAAATTTGCCCTTCCTCTACTTTCTTGTTCTTTCAGGCCCTCAAAGCCAGACTGAATGACACTCACCCACATGGGTGAGGACAATCTTCTTTACTCAGTCTACTAAGTCACATGTTAATCTCTTCCAGAAACACACTCAACAGACAGACCCAGAAATAATGTTTTACCACTTATCTGGTCATTCTTTAGTCCAGTCAAGTTTGACACATAAAATTAGCCATCACACCACCTCAATCCTCTACACAAATTTGGCTGAAACTAGCTTGATAAGTCTTTCTATCAGGGGCTTCAGTGGAAAAACTGACCAGGTGATATGGTTTGGCTCTGCGTCCCCACCCAAATCTCATCTCAAATTGTAATCCCCATGTGTCGAGGAAGGTCCTGTAATCCCCACGTGTCGACAGAGGAAGGTGATTGGATCATGGGGGTGGTTTCCCCCATGCTGTTCTCATGATAGTGAGTGAGTTCTCATGAGATCTGATGCTTTTATAAGGGGCTCTTTCCCCTTTGCTTTCTCTGTCTCTCCTGCCACCTTGTGAAGAAGGTGCCTGCTTCCCGTTCCACCATGACTGTAAGTTTCTTGAGGCCTCCCCAGCCATGCAGAACTGTGAGTCAATTAAACCTCTTTCTTTTATAAATTACCCAGTCTCAGGGAAGTTATTTACAGCAGTGTGAAAATGGATTAATATACCAGGCAACTCCACAGACTCTGGGTATCTTCTTCAAGTGTTTCACAAATACAGTTTCCCAATCTTTACAGAACATGAGACTCCAAAAATAACCAAATTCTCACTCACCCTACTCACACTCCCCCCAGAAAATCTACTCACCACAAACAAAGCAATCTAATCTGATAGTAGAAAAATCAAAATTAATGAACAGAAAAAAATCTGTTTTGGAGATAAAAACCAGAGAACCACTGGAGAAGATGACATAAACAGTGAAAGATTACAGGATGGCTTTTCATCTTCATAACTCTGCCATTAGTAAACAACACACACTAATATTTTGCTTCTATGAAAATCTCCTGTCTAAATTTTCAAGGAAAAATTAGTAATATAAAAATATGAAAAATACAAACTTTTTTTTTTACTTTGAAAGTTTTTAATCTCTTAGACAAGTATAATTACAGCAAGCACTTTTCTACAAGTAACTTTAAGCTAATGGATAACAGTAAGCGTCCTAGAGTCAAGTCACCTGGGTTCAAATGCCAGCTCTGCCACTTAGGGCCTGTGTGACCTTGAGAAAATCCCTTAACCTTTCCCTGCTCAGTTTCCTCCTCTACAAAATGTGGATAATAGCAGCTACCTTAGGGAGTTGTTATAATTAAATACATTAACATATAAAGCATTTAAAACAGTGCCTGACACACAGCAAAACCTAAATAAGTGGTACTTATTATTATAAATGACCAAAAATCAAGTGACAGTAATTGGTACATCTAATTTCACCTAATTGTCTTTTCATTTAATTGATGACTGTTCTCCTCACTAAGGACTTCTTTAATTCTTCCAACAGGTGTTAAAATGTTACTAGGTTTAAGAGCCAAAGATACATATTAAATAAATTTTTTGCAAGACTCAATAAATATGGTTTTATAGCACTAAACACTTCTAACAAGAGCAGGAAAAAAAAATTTCAGGAAAAACGTTTTATATTAAGAATAGGAAAGTCAACAGATTGATACCATTAATACCAGTGGACATAATACTTAAGGCCCAAACCACACCATATTCCACCAGCATTTACTAAGTGTCAATTGTGTGACTGGTGTTTCCAAGATACTGGACATACAAAGAAGACAAGGACTCTATCCTTAAGGGCTCAGGCTGAGTATATAGGCAATACACAATTATGTTATGAAGTAAACTATGGTTTGAATGTGTCCCCCAAAGTTCATGTTTTGGGAACTTAATCCCCAATGCAATAGTGTTGAGGGGTGAGAAATTCAAGAGGTGATTAGGGTATGAAGGCTCTGCCCTTCTGAATGGATTAATGCCATTAAGGTAGGAATGGGTTACCCATAAAAAGAATGAGTTCAGCCCCTCTTGCCCCCTTTAACTTCCACCATGAAATAACACAGCATGAAGGCCCTCACCAGATGCCACCCCTTGACCTTGGACCTCTCAGCCTCCAGAACTATTAAAAAAAAAAAATTCTTTTCCTTATAAATTACTTAATCTGTGGCATTCTGCTATAGCAACATGAAATGGACTAAGACAATGTATTATAACAGAAGTATGAGCAAAGTGCATTACAGGCAAAAGAAGAAACCTGAACAAAGCCAAAGAAGCATGAAACTGCATAGCGTATTTGGGGAACGGTAACTCACCTAATATGGCTTCAGCATTCCATCAAGATCTTACATTGCTCTTGTTTTTTCAAACATTAACTACCTGTCATGTGCAAGGCACCAAAGAAACAGACATGTAATCCGTAGCCTCTGGGAAGGTAATATCTGTTTCAGGGGCTAATGTATAAATAGAAGTTAGCTGCAAGAACAAAGGAGTAAGAGCATTCTAGGAAGGAGAAAAGGCATATGCAAAGGCATTCTGAGAACCAGGAAGAGTTTAACAAGTCTAAATCCACGGGAGGATCCCAAGATAAAGGCAGAGGTGGGATCATTAGATGTTTTGGATGCCAGGCTTTTATAACAAAAGTGACTAGTAATCACTAAAGGATTTAAAATAAGATCATGACCAGATCTGTGTTTTAACAAAGCCCTTCTGATAGAAGGCCAGTAAGGAGTAATCCAGGAGGGAAAAGGGATAAGGAAATAGCATTAGTGATGGTGACAGAAAAAAAGGAAAGAACATATTCAAGAGGGTCTTCGATGAGAAAATTTGGTAAAAGTAAGGAAGAAAGAGATTCCTTGGATGGTGCCTTGAGTTTTTTCCTAATCCCTCTATCCCCCTAGTAGAAACATCTTCTTTGAACCTATTTTATTTCTACCTTAGTGGCCTTTTAGGGGGGTATCTATTTATTCATGTCTCCCTCCTCCTATTGGTAAACTCATTATGGGCAGAGACTGTGCCTTATCCCCCTTACATTCTTAGCAGGACCAAAACTAGGGTGAGGAGAGTGAGGCATTCAACTTCAGGTTCATGCTGGTATAAGGTTGAAATCTGTTTCTATTTAAAAATTTCGTATTTTGTTCCTCATAGACTTTTTGCACACATTTTGATTTTTTAAACATTAAATTAAAATATTGTATATTATTTAGTACTTTGGCACACTCTTAAATTTTATACCTGTGGCAAGTACCTCACTTTCCCCTAGTCAAAGACCTGATACTCAGCGTCTTCCTGACATAGTACCTAACACAAGCAGGTACTTAAATGCATGTTGAATGAAGGAAAAGCAAACAAGTGGCATAAGCAACAAGATGGATGGTGGTGGGCCTTTTACAGAGACAGTGAATACAGGAAGAGCAAAAGACTCTAGAGGAACATGAGTTTATAATGCATGTCAGAAGCACTGCTTGGTGTATTACAGATTAATTTATTATTCCACACTGGAAGCATGTATAATAGGAAATATTAAAGGATGACATTACTCAAGGAATTGTTCTCAAGATATTTCCCCATTCTCTTTTTAAAACTTACACTAATATTTGAGGTATTGTAGCAATATCTAATTTCTTTGTTCAGCTTTTAAGTTAACATTTCTTAGGATGCCAAGATGAGATGCTTGTTACATATATGTACAATTAACACTGCTATGGTATGAATGTGTTCCCCCAAAATTCATATGTTGAAATCCTAATCCCCAAGATAACAGTATTAAGAGGTGGAACCTTTTGGGAGGTAATCACGTCATGACAGCAAAGCCCTCACGAATGGCATTAGCACCTTTATTATAAAGGCCCCCGAAAAGTGACTTGCATCTTCCACTATTTGAGGACACAGCTAGAAAGCACCATTTAAGAATCAGAGAGAGGGCCGTACCAGACACTTCCCAATCTCCAGAACTCTGAGAAATGAATTGTTTATAAGCCACCCAGTCAATGGTATCTTATTATAGCTGCCCAAATAGACTAAAGACAAACACAGTCTTTGATATGACTTCATCAAACGGCACCCACATTACTCTATTTCTGTATCCTTGCTCACTTTTCTTCATAGCATTTATCACTACTAGATGCAGTATAAGTTAGTTATTTTTCTTTCCGCTTTAAAAAAGATTCACTCCATGAGAACACAGAATTTTTCTGTTTTGTTCATAGTTGTATCCCCAGCACCTAGAATAAATGCCATTGAAGGTCATGACAAAGAGTGGGAGGGTGGCTGGAGGTTGGCCTTCACTGGAGCAGAAATAAGACAAAGAAAATAAATAAAACCCTGTGTGGATACAAAACTAGAGCTAGGAGCTCACAAGAATTTAACAGAAAGCCCTAGGAGCCAAAAACAAAGATGCAATTGCAAACCAGAGCAATAAGCTTGGGAGCTTACCTGTAGTCACCTTGGGAAGTAACCAGTGGGCTTGGGTTTAACAGCCTTTGGCTAGATGAGATTCAAATCTCTGGATAAAGCTGGTACCCTCAAAGGATTACATACCTGGCTATCACTGGCATACCAGAAGATAAAAGGAAACTTGCATTTCTCAGCCTGGGCTCCGGGAAGAATAAAAAAGTCTCCCTGAGAATTCTTAAATATGACCTAGCCTCCTGTCTTTGGGGCTTTAAATTTATACCACCCAGGTGGTCTAGGAATCCCAAGCCAAGAAAGTATATAGTGGTTCTGGGTGTGATAGTTATCAATGTATTTTCTCACAGATCCCAATGCACCCTTCTTTGTCTTGCTTTATATATTGGAGCTGGACCCTACAAACATTTTTCCTTTGACTTCTGGCTCAATGTTAAGCTTCGTCAAAAGGAGGGACAAGGCTGCTCAGCCCATTGAAAAAAAGGTAAGTGATTCCAAACAAACTGGTTTTACTTATTAAATATAATAAAACATAAAATATTTGTTTCTGAAAACCTAACAAAGTTAATACACAGAATTGTCATCCAATATGAACATTTCCAATGGTAGGGCTGGCCTTAAGTCAAGCTTAATTTTTCATATACTGAAACATTACCCATCTAACATTTGAACAGATTTTTATCTGATTCTCCTCTAACTCAATAGCTGTTATCTTTGAAGATTTATAGCCTCACACCTAAATGGATAGCTTTTAAGTAGTTTTTTAGGCCAGTGGGCCCCAGATTCATTTATCATAAGATTGGTTGCCTATATATCCCATTTCACATTCCAAATATCTTCCCATTTTATAGAATGATAAAGGGTTATATGCATTTTGGATATAGTAAGAATGAAAATCATTGAGAAAAACCTGGGTTGCCAATTTATATATTTAATGCTTATCAGTTAAACTTTAACTTGCTCTATATTAACTTTAACTTGCTTATATTAGGACTGCAAAGTACAAAACATACTCCAACCCATATTCTAGCAAGTACCACCTTGTGAAGGTTAATTTTATGTGTCAATTTAAGGTCCCCAGATACTTGGTCAAACATTATTTGGTGAAGGTGTTTAAATCGGTAGACTGAGTAAAGTAGGTTGCCCTCCCTAACATGGGTAAGCCTCATCCAATTAGTTGAAGATCTGGATAGAACAAAAAAGTTTGAAAAAAAATTTTTTTCTTGAATAAGAAAAAATTCTTCCAGCCCAACTGCCTTTAAAATGGGATATCAGTTTTTCCTGCCTTCTGACTTGAACTGAAACATCAGCTCTTCCTGGGTCTCAGGCCTGCTGGTCTTCAGAACGGAACCACATCGCTGGCTCTCCTGGATCTCCAGCTTGCAGATCTTGCATCCTGCAGGTCTTGGAACTTGTCAGCCTCCATAATCACACAAGCCAATTCCTTATAATAAATGCCTTTATATACATATGCACATATCCTATTGGCTCTGTTTCTCTGGAGAACCCTAATACACACTGCAAATGACCTCTTATTAACTCCTGCTAAAACATCCCTCCTAAATAGCTACAAATGTTCCAGACCTTTCCCTTTCTCCTCTCATTTCAAAAGGTAAAAGTATTGTGTTTACTATCTTGTCTTCTCATTGTCCCCATTCCCCCATGCTACTACCTTGTGGAAACGCATTCCTACCCCACCTCTGTAATTATGTGGTTAGAACACGAGCTTTGAAATCCTGCCTACCCTCTGGATTACAGTTGTTTGGCTGGGTATCTTCCAAGCTGAGCTAATCAGAAGCCATAAGTGTAAATTAGATTTTTGAAATTTGTATTTAGAAACTGAAAGAGAGTTGATTGAAGTCCCTCTCTACCAACAACCATGTGTGGGAGTTAGCCCTAAGAAAATGAAGGAGACACACTGAAACAGAGGTAAAAGCTGAAAGAAAAAAAAAATAGCAACCTACTGATACCTAATTCCCTCATTCATACCTGAAGCTTAGCCTCACCCTGTCTTTCCCTGACCCCTTTACAGTAGTCAATAAATTCCCTTTTGGCCTAAACTGGTTTAAATTAGGTTTCAGTCAGTCACAACTAGAGAAGACACAGTAAATTCCTACTGCATGTAAATCATTACAGAAATCTGTGAATTATATTAAAAATAACCAAACTTAGTTATTCAAATGTTTTCTAAAATCTGTTTGCCATAAACTGATATTATTCAAAAATATATATATGTTCCATATTTGTGCTAGAAACATTAACATTGAAGCTACTCAAAATGCAAAGATTGCCTAGGAAGAATGTCTCTTTGCTTGTTTTTACAAGGGACTTATCAAATTAGAAAGCAAAATTAGAAATCATAATGAGTTCCATGTTCTCTGGTGAACACTATGAGGTACCATTAAAAATGTTATATAAACCAGGAGCAGCGGCTCACACCTGTAATACCAGCACTTTGGGAAGCTAAGGCAGGAGTATGACTTGGGCCCAGGAGTTTGAGACTGCAGTGACTTATGATGGCACCACTGCACTCTAGCCTGGGCAACACAGTGATACCCATCTCTTTAAAAGAAAAAAAAAAAAAGAAGAAACAAGAATATGCTGCTTTAAGTTTGTACTATTTTTATAAATTAATTTTAATTTTAAAAAACATTTTAACTGCTATATAAAAATAATACTATAACTAAAAATATTGTAATCTGAATGTTTAAGGAAAACCATACAAATTTACTAAATGAGGTTATCATTATCAAATATCTTCTTGGCACTTTTAAGTTTTAAATCCAGTGTTTTCTTAGCTGGTTGAAGGCTGAAATTCATTATCTTCTTATAGAACTCTTGTGATGTAGAAAACACTTAATTATGAAGTAGTTATTCATACACATGAAAGATAAACTGGCCCTGAATTTCCTCCTCAATAATATAAATGTTATCCTAAGAAACAGGAAAAACATGGTGGCTTGGATAATTAAAATTCAGAGATAAACACAATCTTCAGTACCCAAATTCAATTGAATTCAAAGTCTTCAATCACCTACTATTTTATAAAGCTGCTGACAAATATTAAAGTTTTAATAGTTGTTTTCTCTAATTTCATTGCCCTTATAGATTTTCCTGAATGATGTGCTAAGTAGCATAATTGTGAATAAGGAGAAAGTAAGAGAGAATATAAAAAGCTAACACACATATACACTTCAAAAACAAAATTGATGAGAACTTAGTCACAAAGGGTATAAACCCTCTCAGGATCGTAACTCCAGGTGACTTTTCTTTTTCACTCTTCCTAATTTTACCAACTATGAAAGGGAATCAGATAATCCTAGAATAGGTAAGAAAGGAAAAGCAGGCTTGGAAGTGATCAACAGACTCTATATAAGGCCATTAAAGCAACTAGGGAGTGAGAAGTAAACTAGTTAGTAGAAGTATTAATAAAAATTTCAGGCCCCAGAATCAGGCTCACAGATTGGAAAGGTTAGATTTTTCTGTTGCTTTAATATTATAGAATTGCAGGAAATATTATAAGCTTCATTTGTCCAACAGCATCATGAGAACAGGTAATGAATACAATATTTCAGGTTCAGCTCACAGAACTAATTTTCACAAATTCTTATATAAGTGAAAAACCTCTTATCCTATTGCAATGTTCTCAATCCCATTCCCATTAAGACTCTTCACACAATAACCATTCTGTTAAGAGAATGACAGAGGGATTTTTTTTCATATGTTTTTTGGCTGCATAAATGTCTTCTTTTGAGAAGTGTCTGTTCATATCCTTTGCCCACTTTTTGATGGGGTTGTTTTTTTCTTCTAAATTTGTTTGAGTTAATTGTAGGTTCTGGATATTAGCCCTTTGTCAGATGAGTAGATTGCAAAAAATTTCTCCCATTCTGTAGGTTGCCTGTTCACTCTGATGGTAGTTTCTTTTGCTGTGCAGAAGCTCTTTAGTTTCATTAGATCCCATTTGTCAATTTTGGCTTTTGTTGCCATTGCTTTTGGTGTTTTAGACATGAAGTCCTTGCCCATGCCTATGTCCTGAATGGTATTGCCTAGGTTTTCTTCTAGGGTTTTTATGGTTTTAGGTCTAATGTTTAAGTGTTTAATCCATCTAGAATTAATTTTGGTATAAGGTGTAAGGAAGGGATCCAGTTTCAGCTTTCTACAAATGGCTAGCCAGTTTTCCCAGCACCATTTATTAAATAGGGAATCCTTTCCCCATTGCTTGTTTTTGTCAGGTGTGTCAAAGATTAGATAGTTGTAGATATGCAGCATTATTTCTGAGGGCTCTGTTCTGTTCCACTGGTCTATATCTCTGTTTTGGTACCAGTACCATGCTGTTTTGGTTACTGTAGCCTTGTAGCATAGTTTGAAGTCAGGTAGCGTGATGCCTCCAGCTTTGTTCTTTTGGCTTGGGATTGACTTGGTGATGCGGGCTCTTTTTTGGTTCCATAGGAACTTTAAAGTAGTTTTTTCCAATTCTGTGAGGAAAGTCATTGGTAGCTTGATGGGGATGGCATTGAATCTATAAGTTACCTTAGGCAGTATGGCCATTTTCATGATATTGATTCTTCCTACCCATGAGCATGGAATGTTCTTCCATTTCTTTGTATCCTCTTTTATTTCATTGAGCAGTGGTTTGTAGTTCTCCTTGAAGAGGTCCTTCACATCCCTTGTAAGTTGGATTCCTAGGTATTTTATTCTCTTTGAAGCAATTGTGAATGGGAGATCACTCATGATTTGGCTCTCTGTTTGTTATTGGTGTATAAGAGTGCTTGTGATTTTTCTACATTGATTTTGTATCCTGAGACTTTGCTGAAGTTGCTAATCAGCTTGAGGAGATTTTGAGCTGAGACGATGGGGTTTTCTAGATATACAATCATGTCATCTGCAAACAGGGACAATTTGACTTCTTCTTTTCCTAATTGAATACCCTTTATTTCCTTCTCCTGCCTGATTGCCCTGGCCAGAACTTCCAACACTATGTTGAATAGGAGTGGTGAGAGAGGGCATCCATGTCTTGTGCCCGTTTTCAAAGAGAATGCTTCATCATCACTGGCCATCAGAGAAATGCAAATCAAATCCACAATGAGATACCATCTCACACCAGTTGGAATGGCAATCATTAAAAAGTCAGGAAACAACAGGTGCTGGAGAGGATGTGGAGAAATAGGAACACTTTTACACTGTTGGTGGGACTGTAAACTAGTTCAACCCTTGTGGAAGTCAGTGTGGCGATTCCTTGGGGATCTAGAACTAGAAATACCATTTGACCCAGCCATCCCATTACTGGGTATATACTCAAAGGATTATCAATCATGCTGCTATAAAGACACATGCACATGTATGTTTATAGCGGCACTATTCACAATAGCAAAGACTTGGGACCAACTTAAATGTCCAACAACGATAGACTGGATTAAGAAAATGTGGCACATATACACCATGGAATACTATGCAGCCATAAAAAATGATGAGTTCATGTCCTTTGTAGGGACATGGATGAAACTGGAAACCATCATTCTCAGCAAACTATCTCAAGGACAAAAAACCAAACACCGCATGTTCTCACTCATAGGTGGGAATTGAACAATGAGAACACATGGACACAGGAAGGGGAACATCACACACCGGGGACTGTTGTGGGGTGGGGGGAGGGGGGAGGGATAGCATTAGGAGATATACCTAATGCTAAATGATGAGTTAATGGGTGCAGCACACCAACATGGCACATGTATACATATGTAACAAACCTGCACATTGTGCACATGTACCCTAAAATTTAAAGTATAATAATAATAAAATTTAAAAAAAAAGAATGACAGAGGGATTACAAAAACAGAAAGGGTACACATGCTGATAGTAATATCCAATTCACAAATATTCCTCCATGCAGTTCTAATCCAGGAAATATGTCTTGTAATTATGAAACTTTGATATTTTCTACTATATAGCAGCATTCATTCTAAACAGTGAAATATTCTAAAAAGTTTTGAGTCTATATTAAGGAGAACATTTTAATTAATGTGTCTATCAAAATAAAATTAGAGTTAATATAAGCAACATCAATGAAAGGTTTGTGGAAAAGAATGTTTTATTTTTATGGGTACATAGTGTATGTATTTATGGGGTACATGAGAAATTTTGATACAGAAATACAGTGTGTAATAATCATATCAGGGTAAACAGGGTATCCATCACCTCAAGCATTTATTTCTTTGTGTTACAAACATTACAATTATACTCGAGTTATTTTAAAATATATAATAAATTAATGTTGACTGTAGTCACCCTGTTGTGCTATTAAATACTAGGTCTTATTTATTCCATCTAATTATATTTTTGTACCCATTAACCATCCCCACTGCCCCACTACCCTTCCCAGCCTCTGGTAACCATCATCCTACTCTCTTATCTTCATGAGTTCAATTGTTTTAATTTTTAGCTTCAACAAATGAGTGAGAACATGCAAAGTTTCTCTTTCTGTGCCTGGCTTATTTTACTTGACATAATGTCCTCCAATTCCATCCATGTTGTTGCAAATTACAGGATCTCATTATTTACAATTGAATAATACTACATTGTGTATACGTGACACATTTTCTTCATCTATTTGTCTGTTGATGGACACTTAGGTTGATTCCAAATTTTGGCTATTGGGAATAGTGCTGCAATAAACATGGGGGTGCAAATATGTCTTTGATATATTGATTTCTTTTCTTTTGGGCATATACTTATCAGTGGGATTGCTGGATCATATGGTATTTCTCTATATTTCTAGTTGTTTGAGGAACCTCCATACTGTTCTCCATAGTGGCTCTACTAATTTACATTCCCACCAACAGCATACAAATGTTCCCTTTTCTCCACATCTTCTCCAGCATTCATTATTGCCTGTCTTTTGGAGGTAAGCCATTGTAACTGGGGTGAAATGACATCTCCTTGTAGTTTTGATTTGCATTTCTCTGATGATCAGTGATGTTGAACATCTTTTCATATGCCTGTCTGCCATTTGTATGTCTTCTTTTGATAAATGTCTATTCAAATATTTTGCCAATATTTTAATGAATTACTAGTTTTTTTCCCATAGAGTTGTTTGAGCTCCTTATATATTCTGGTTATTAATCCCTTGTCAGATGGATAGTTTGCAAATATTTTCTCTCATTCTGTGGATTGTCTCTTCACTTTATTGTTTCCTTTACTGTGCAGAAGCTTTTTAACTTGATGTGATCCCATTTGTCCATGCTTGCTTTGGTTGCCTGTGCTTGTGAGGTATAACTCAAGAAATCTTTGCCCAGTCCAATGTCCTAAAGAGTTTCTACAAAATTTTCTTGTACTAATTTCATAGTCTGGGGTCTTAAAGTCTTTAATCCATTTTGATTTGATTTTTTTAGATGGCAAGAGATAGGGGTCCAGTTTCATTCTTGTGCATATGGATATCAAGTTTTCCCAGCACAATTTACTGAAGAGACTGTCTTTTCCCCCAATGTATGTTCTGGCACCTTTGTCAAAAATGAGTTCACTGTAGATGTGTGGATTTGTTTCTGGGTTCTCTATTCTGTTCCATTGGTCTATGTCTGTTTTTATGCCAGTACTATGCTGTGTTGGTCACTATAGCTCTGTAGTATAATCTGAATTCAGATAATGTGATTCCTCTGGTTTTGTTCATTTTGCTTGGGATGGCTTTGTCTATTTTGGGTCCTTTATGGTTCCATATAAATTTCAGGATTATTTTTTATGTTTCTGTGAAGAATATCACTGGTATTTTGATAGGGATTACATTGAATTTGTAGACTCCTTTGGGTAGTATGGACATTTTGACAATACTGATTCTTCCAATCCATGAACATGAAATATTTTTCCATTTTTCCATGTCCTCTTCAATTTCTTGCATCAGTGTTGTATAGTTTTCACTGTAGAGATCTTTGACATCTTTGGTTAAGTTTATTCCTGGGTATTTTTTTATGAGATTACTTTCTTGATTTCTTTTTAAGACTGTTCACCCTGGCATATAGAAACACTACTGATTTTTTACGTTGGTTTTGTATCCTGCAACTTTACTGAATGTGTTTATCAGTTCTAATAGTTTTTTGGTGGGGGCTTTAGGTTTTTCTAAATATAAGACTGTATCATCTGCAAACAAGGATAATTTGACTTCTTCCTTTCCAATTTGGATGCTCTTTCTTTCTTTCTCTTGTCTGATTGCTTAGCTGGGACTTGCAGTACCATGTTGAATAAAAGTAGTGAAAGGAAGCATCTTTGTCTTGTTCTAGATTTTATGGGAAAGGTTTTCCATTTTTCCCCATTCAGTAAGATACTAGCTGTGGGTCTGTTGTATATTGCTTTTACTGTGTTCAAGTATGTTCCTTCTATACCAAGTGTTTTGAGGGTTTTATCACGAAGGGATGTTGAATTTTATCAAATGTTTTTTCAGTATCAAATGAAATGATCATATAGTTTTTTTCAGTATCAAATGAAATGATCATATAGTTTTTGTCCTTCATTCTGTTGATATGATGTATCACATTGATTGATCTGTGCATGTTGAACCATCCTTGCATCCCTGGGATAAATCCCACTTGGTCATGATAAATGATCTTTTTGATGTGTTCTTAGATTTGGCTTGCTAGTGTTTTGTTGAGGATTTCTGTATCAATGTTCACCAGTAATACTGGCCTGTAGTTTTCTTTTTTTGATGTACCTTTGTCTGGTTTTGGTATCAAGGCAATACTGACCTTGCAGAATGAACCTGGAAGGAGAAACTACTTCCATTTTTCAGAATACTTTGAGTAGAGCTGGCATTAATTTTTCTTTAAATGTTTGGTAAAATTTAGCAGTGAAGTCATTGGATCCTGGGCTTCTCTTTGCTGGGAGACTTTTCATTACAGCTCAGTCTTGTCAGTTGTTATTGGTCTGTTCAAGTTTTTGATTTCTTCATGGTTAAATCTTGGTAGGGTATGTGACTAAGAATTTATCCATTTCTCCTAACTATTCCAATTTTTTGGTATATAGCTGCTCACACTAGTCTCTAATGATCTTTTGAATTTCTGCAGTATACATCATAATGTCTGTTTTTTCATCTCTGATTTTACTGGATCTTCTCTATTTTTCTTAGTCTGGCTAAAGGTTTGCCAATTTTGTTTATCTTTCGAAAACCAACTTGGTGAAAAAGATTAAATTCAGTGGGTCTTAAATACTTTGGTACTTTAGGAGATTAATACAAAAAAGAAAAAAAGACATGGATTCTTCAAACATCTCACAATGAAGAGAGGATAAACACATTAATTTTGTATATAAAGGAGGGAGGAGATATGCACATAAATGCTTGTCTAAGTATAGAATCTCTACAGAAGGATATGTGAAAACCGAATAGAATGATTGCCTTTGGGTCAGAGGACTGGGGGACTGGTGATCTGGGATAAGGGCACTTAATTTTCATTATATACTATTTCCCACTGTTGGAATATTTGAATGTATATACAGTCCTTTCTATTCCAATAAATAAATTAAAAAGCATAAACCATATATAAAATAACTTTTACAAAACAAAGTTACATGTAAAAGATATAAATTACACTTGATATTCAAAGGATAGAAAGATCCTATTCACCTACAGAAGCAGAGTAAGTACCAATAAGGGGGTGGTCCATGAGATGGATGGGTAGAATAGATATATAACAAAAATCATTCCAGGGAAGAGAATACCTGACTATAGCCACAAAGTTGGGAAGGGATGGGGCATGTTTAGAAAAGTGATAGTTTAGAAGCTTAGGCTGCATATAAGAATGTGCTCTTTTTCTGTAGATGCCTCACACACACACACACACACACACACACACAAAAAACCTATACGGTTAGCATCTTAAAGAACGCACATTTACCATGTCACAGATTTTGTGGTCAGGAGTCTGAATTAGCTAGGTCCTCTATACAGGGTCTCACAGGCTGAAATCAAAATGTCCACCAAGACTACGGTTTTCTCTTAAGCATAGGGCCCTCTTTTAAGATCACTGCTTGCTGACATAATTCATTTCCTTGCAGTTTTAAGACAGACACTCCCCCATTTTCTTGCTGTCAGCCAGGAGCCACTCTCAACTTCCAGATGCCACCAGCGATTCCCTGCCTAGTAGTCCTTCAGTAGGCCCTCTAATGCTCCCAAGATTTGAAGCTTTCTAAATTCAGAGAAAACCCAATCCCTTTTAAAGGCTCACTTGATCAGATCAGGCCCACCCAGATAATGGCCCTCTTAACTGACTTAAAGTCAACTGATTAGTGACCTAATCACAAGTGACTCTACAGGATGCATACCCTATAGGATGATGTATTAGTCCATTCTCACATTGCTATAAGGAAATACCTGACATTGGATAATTTATAAAGAAAAGAAGTTTAATTGACTCACAGTTCCGCATGGCTGAGGCCTCAGGAAACTTACAATCATGGCAGAAGGCACTGCTTCACAGGGCAGCAGGAGAAAGAATGAGTGCAAGCAGGAGAAATGCCAGATGTTTATAAAATGATCAGATTTTGCGAGACTCACTATCACAAGAACAGCATGGGGGAAACCGACCCCATGATCCGATTACCTCCACCTGGTCCTGCCCTGGATGCATGGGGATTATGAGGATTACAATCCAAGGTGAGATTTGGGTGGGGACACGGAGCCAAACCATATCAGGTAAGAATCTTGGAAGTCATCCTAGAATTCTGCCAAGCATAGCTGGTAACAGAAGATGAGAACAAAAAATCTCAAAAGCTAAGCCAAAATTAAATAGTTTTCCATCCTATATTTCTGTCTCCAAACGTTATGCTACTTGTAAAATACACAGGGATAATTAGGCCAGGCACAGTGGCTCACACCTGTAATCCCAGCACTTTGGGAGGTCAAGATGGGAGGATCACTTGAGGCCAGGAGATCGGGACCGGCCTGGCCAATATGGCGAGACCCCATCTCTTAAAAAAATGGATAATTACAGTTGCAACTGAAGAACCTCCCATATTTGGTAACTGTCTACTCTTTGGCTATTTGTGGTACTCATTTATTATAAGGCCTATGTTACTGACTGGGAATATCTACTTCTCCCTTCGCAGTCTTTTATTCAATATAAACCATTCCTACCTCTGTTTGCTGTATTCTTGGCTGCCTTGTCTGTTACTGTTAGATTAATATTTAACTTACTAAGGTCCTCCTCACTCCACAAAGACCTAGCCTCTTCGTTACTTTTTTTCCCGCTATTTTCAGCCATTACTTTTGTGACCTTGCATAAATTCACACTACAAAAGTGTAAGTATTCAATGGTTATATAGCTTCCAACTTTGTTTTTGCAGTTTTATAACCTTATTTGATGTATTCAATGATCAGTAGTTTGTTCTCATCTACACTGAATGACTACAGATTTTTTAAAGTGGAAACAGGTACATAGGTAACCAAAGTATAGAGCTTGCTTGGGAACCTTCATCCTCATTATGTTTCTGGACAACCACACATGGATACAGTATGGGACATCCCTTAACCTTAGGCCTAGTCAGCTTTGTTGAACCTGGTATCAATGCACGCATCTGGAGTTCCCATCTCCTTCATCATGGCAAATTTCTGGATCTCTCTGAGAGCCCCAGGGGCATGCTTCTTGAAGCCCACTCATGGATGTGCTTCTGAGTGTTGATGGTGTATTCTTGGATCACCACCTCATTGACAGCAGGAGAGCCCTTCTTCTTCCCACCCTTCTCTGCAGGGGCCATTCTGCCAGGCCAACGTTGGAAAGTAACCTCCATCTTAACTATCCAAGAAAGAAGAAAAACAAACAGCATAGCTTTGGTGTAAGCAAAATGTCAATTCTACAGCTACATGGTCAATAAGTATATTCATAATTAATATTTCTACAATGTTGAATACGGTTATTTAGGAACACAAGTCTCAGAGTTAGAAATACCCACTTCTTTGATCTGGCAGCTTATATTCTTCTCACAGACAAAAATCAAAAGCCCTTGCTAATTTTGCCTGCTGATTTGGGAGGCAATGTTATGCTGATAGACAAAGAAGTAGAACACTATGAAAAGAAGGCCTCCTGATACAGTTGCTAGTCTCTCCTGACAACGTGGCATATGGTTCCAAATCTTCAAACAGCTATCATATTGCTATACTGATTCAACAAGGTGGTCTGTATTCTCCCAAATTAAATACATGTAGAGCACTAGGATACCTTCTTCTGAGAAAAGGGGTATTTATTTTCTTTCTTTGATACTAGTTTTATAGTATAACAGTTAAGCTTACAAGTACCAACTGAGTTTCTACTAAGTGTAACACATTGTCTAGTAGGTGGGTGATGGTAGCAAACAGAAGATACATGATAAATCAGACATGAATCCTGCCCTCAAGTTATCTATAATAAGTGAAAAGAAAATCCTACGGGCAGAATCAACCCAATTTTCCTTTCTCTTCTGATGTCAGTGGGCTCTGAACACGATCCTCATAATCCCCAATTCCTAGTTTCCATGCACCATCGTGATCCTCCCCTTGAGTATGGGAAGGACCTGTGGCTTGTTTCTAGTCAAAAGAATAAGCAAAGGTGACACGACAGATGTGATACATGTACATGACTATGTGATTATGTTACACAAACTTGTCATAACCATTTTGTTGGAGTCTCTGTCTTTTACTGGCTTTAAGGAAGCAAGTGGCCATATGGCCAGGAACTGCAGGACGATTCTAGTTGCTGAAGCTGGCTCTGGACTGATAGCCAGCAAGAAATTAAAACCCTCAGTCCTACAACCACAGGAATTAAATTCTGCCAACAGCCGAAGTGAGCTTGAAAACATCTCCTTCCCTAATTGAGCCCCAGTTGAGAACTAAATACTGGCAAATATGTTGATTGAAGCTTTGTGAGACCTTGAGCAGAGGATTCAAGTCAGCTGTGCCCTGACTCCTGGCCCCAGAAACTATGAGACAACAAATACACATTGCTTTAAGCCACTAAGTTTATGGTAATATTGTTGTACAACAATAGATGACTAACACATCTTTCTTCTTATATTATTCAAGTTGCTAACATATCATAAGAGGTAAACTCAAGTATTCTAAACATCCGGTCACCACTGGTGACATGCCCCAGCCTGCATGCTAGAGAAAACCAGAGTTGGTCACACAGCCAGACCCTTTTGTAAGATTCAAGCAGCAATTTGCCACCAATATTGCCAAAATAACCAGTATGGCTGCCCGATTAACAGATCAAAAACTAAAGATCAGCTTTTAATTCCCACCTTGTACATTCTCAGAGAGTAAGGACCTTCCATTTCCCGACTAAATGCTCAGAATGAGCCATCAGGCCTGTTAGACAAAAATGAGAAATTTGAAGGATCAAGAGGCCCCGCAGACGCTGGTAGAGAGGGCAAGCTTAAGGTGTAGAAGAAAACTGTCATTCCCACTTAATCCAAAAAAGTAAAAATATATGCCTCCTATTTTCTTTCAGATCTAATAACCACCTTTTCTTAAACAATAGCTTATTTGGGAGCCTGCACTCATTATAAACAAACCAGAGTAGGCTTATATATCATCTGAAGGTTCTTTTTTAAAAAATTTCTTTTGAGACAGGGTCTTGCTTTGTCACCTAGACTGGAGTGCAGTGGCACAATCATAACTCACTGCAGCCTCGACCTACTGGGCTCAAGGAATTCTTCTGTCTCAGCCCCTGAGTATCTAGGACTACAGGTGACTGTGACCACAGTCAGGTACTTTTCTATTTTTTATAGAGATGGGATCTCACTGTGTTTCCCAGGCTGGTCTCAAACTCCTGGGCTCAAGCAATCCTCCCACCTCAGCCTCCCAAAGTGCTGGGATTACAGGTGTGAGCCACCATGCCCAGCTAATTTTTATTTTTTCTTTTTTGTAGAGACAGGGGTCTCACTATGTTGACCAGGATAGTCTTGAACTCCTGGGCTCAAGTGATCCTCCAGCCCCAGCTTTCGAAAGTGCTGGGATTACAAGTGTGAGCCACTGTGCCCGGCCACCTGAAGGTTCTTTCCATCGTTACTCCAGAAATCTCATCATCACACCCTCATTGTAGTATAAATGTTTTCACACAAGGAATGAAAGTGATGTGTTAGCATGATCTTATCAGGATCAAGGTAACTAAAAACAAATGACAAGATTTCTCGTTTTATTATTCAACATTGAGAAGCAGAAAAGTGTTCAACTGTTACTGTATTTATTTAATGCTCACTTTTTAAAGAGTAAATTCAGTTAGTTACATGTTATAAAATGTGGGATAAAACATAATCCTAGAGTAATGAAATTTTCTCCTTTGTAAAAGGAGATTCACTATAATTTTTCATGTAAAGGGAACATGAAACCAATAACCTAGTTCCAAATGGACAGCTAGTAAAATTAAGTTTGCACATTTAAGAGAAAGTTATTTTAATTTCCTTTCATTGTATACAATGTTAAAAAGGCTTTTTGCAAATCATTAACAGTTAAGATGTACTTTCATTGACAATTTAGGTAGACAAAATATTCACTGTTGTCTGGCAAAATCATTCCTATAACATTAGTAAATGCATAAGCACATTTCCAAAAATTGCAAGAAATAAAAGCCAAATAATTGGAAAGAATACACATTTACTCTAAGTAAAGCTTGATTATACGCCCAGAGATGAGCATGCAAAGCGTAGCCTAATCTATACTTCCACAATGCCTCAAGGTATCTCTGAGTGCCCTGTTTCTGAACATCTGGGTCAGTTCTATGGCTGACACAACAATGTCCTAAATAGGGCACGACAATAAATGAAATGTACAATAATGTAAAGCAGCATAACATCTAGATACAATAAGGCACTAAATGTAACAATGTTAAAAATCAGCAATATAGAAGCTAATAATAAAACAAAACAAAAACACTTATGGGGGTTTCAGGGGGAATAAAACCTAGGCAGAGTAAATGAAAGATAATCTGTAGGTTACCTCTATTCGCTCCTATCAGGGGCAAGATTCACATCCTGGTCTCTCCCCTGCTAATACCCGATGAATCAAACTGATGAACATACAGCCAATCAACAAAGCCAAAAAAAAAATGATACTTCAATACCTGAAAAGAGTGATCCCACATTACATCTTACTTAACGCTTCCAACTTGCCATGAGAAAGATACTAAGATATGCAAAGTTGAAAGTGATTCATATTCCACACTAACAATTTAAATGCCTTGTAAGAGAAAGAGTATTCACACACAATATTCAAAGCAAAGCATGAGATGAGTCATGAGAAGATACAAGTAAAGTGGGACCAGAGCTTAGAGGGTGAAAGATGACTTCTAGCTAAGATAAGGAAGGGCATCACAGAGGAAGGGGTGTTTAAGTTAGATTTTAAAAGATAGAATTTGAAAATATAGAATATGGTAGCCTTCATTTCAATAAAAAGCAGCAACATATGCCTTCATAACTGCAATGAAATATTATGTACATAATTATTGAATGTCTCTCTCCCTCAGCAGACGTCAAGTTCTGAGAGTGCTGAGACTATCACTTTTTTTTTTTCTTTTTTTCTTTTATTTTTATTATACTTTAAGTTTTAGGGTACATGTGCACAATGTGCAGGTTAGTTACATATGTATATATGTGCCATGCTGGTGTGCTGCACCCATTAACTCATCATTAAGTATTAGGTATATCTCCTAAAGCTATCCCTCCCCCCTCCCCCCACCCCACAACAGTCCCCAGAGTGTGATGTTCCCGTTCCTGTGTCCATGTGTTCTCATTGTTCAATTCCCACCTATGAGTAAGAATATGCGGTGTTTGGTTTCTTGTCCTTGCAATAGTTTACTGAGAATGATGATTTCCAATTTCATCCATGTGCCTACAAAGGACATGAACTCATCATTTTTTACGGCTGCATAGTATTCCATGTATATGTGCCACATTTTCTTAATCCAGTCTATCATTGTTGGACATTTGGGTTGGTTCCAAGTCTTTGCTATTGTGAATAGTGCTGCAATAAACATACGTGTGCATGTGTCTTTATAGCAGCATGATTTATAGTCCTTTGGGTATATACCCAGTAATGGGATGGCTGGGTCAAATGGTATTTCTAGTTCGAGATCCCTGAGGAATCGCCACACTGACTTCCACAATGGTTGAACTAGTTTACAGTCCCACCAACAGTGTAAAAGTGTTCCTATTTCTCCACATCCTCTCCAGCACCTGTTGTTTCCTGACTTTTTAATGATTGCCATTCTAACTGGTGTGAGATGATATCTCATTGTGGTTTTGATTTGCATTTCTCTGATGGCCAGTGATGGTGAGCATTTTTTCATGTGTTTTTTGGCTGCATAAATGTCTGCTTTTGAGAAGTGTCTGTTCATGTCCTTTGCCCACTTTTTGATGGGGTTGTTTTTTTTTTCTTGTAAATTTGTTTGAGTTCATTGTAGATTCTGGATATTAGCCCTTTGTCAGATGAGTAGGTTGTAAAATTTTCTCCCATTTTGTAGGTTGCCTGTTCACTCTGATGGTAGTTTCTTTTGCTGTGCAGAAGCTCTTGAGTTTAATTAGATCCCATTTGTCAATTTTGGCTTTTGTTGCCATTGCTTTTGGTGTTTTAGACATGAAGTCGTTGCCCATGCCTATGTCCTGAACGGTAATGCCTAGGTTTTCTTCTAGGGTTTTTATGGTTTTAGGTCTTACATTTAAGTCTTTAATCCATCTTGAATTAATTTTTGTATAAGGTGTAAGGAAGGGATCCAGTTTCAGCTTTCTACAAGTGGCTAGCCAGTTTTCCCAGCACCATTGATTAAATAGGGAATCGTCTCCCCATTGCTTGTTTTTGTCAGGTTTGTCAAAGATCAGATGGTTGTAGATGTGTGGTGTTATTTCTGAGGGCTCTGTTCTGTTCCGTTGGTCTATATCTCTGTTTTGGTACCAGTACCATGCTGTTTTGGTTACTGTAGCCTTGTAGTGTAGTTTGAAGTCGGGTGGCATGATGCCTCCAGCTTTGTTCTTTTGGCTTAGGATTGTCTTGGCAATGCGGGCTTTTTTGTTTCCATATGAACTTTAAAGTAGTTTTTTCCAATTCTGTGAAGAAAGTCATTGGTAGCTTGATGGGGGTGGCCTTGAATCTATAAATTACTTTGGGCAGTATGGCCATTTTCATGGCCTACCCATGAGCATGGAATGTTCTTCCATTTGTTTGTATCCTCTTTTATTTCATTGAGCAGTGCTTTGTAGTTCTCCTTGAAGAGGTCCTTCACATCCCTTGTAAGTTGGATTCCTAGGTATTTTATTCTCTTTGAAGCAATTGTGAATGGGAGTTCACTCATGATATAGCTCTCTGTTTGTCTGTTATTGGTGTATAAGAGTGCCTGTGATTTTTGTACATTGATTTTGTATCCTGAGACTTTGCTGAAGTTGCTTATTAGCTTAAGGAGATTTTGGGCTGAGACAATGGGGTTTTCTAGATATACAATCATGTCATCTGCAAACAGGGACAATTTGACTTCCTCTTTTCCTAATTGAATACCCTTTATTTCCTTCTCCTGCCTGATTGCCCTGGCCAGAACTTCCAACACTATGTTGAACAGGAGTGGTGAGAGAGAGCATCCCTGTCTTGTGCCAGTTTTCAAAGGGAATGCTTCCAGTTTTTGCCCATTCAGTATGATATTGGCTGTGGGTTTGTCATAGATAGCTCTTATTATTTTGAGATATGTCCCATCAATACCTAATTTATTGGGAGTTTTTAGCATGAAGGGTTGTTGAATTTTGTCAAGGTCTTTTCTGCATCTATTGAGATAATCATGTGGTTTTTGTCGTTGGTTCTGTTTATATGCTGGATTACATTTATTGATTTGCGTATATTGAACCAGCCTTGCATGCCAGGGATGAAGCCCACTTGATCATGGTGGATAAGCTTTTTGATGTGCTGCTGGATTTGGTTTGCCAGTATTTTATTGAGGATTTTTGCATCAATGTTCATCAAGGATATTGGTCTAAAATTCTCCTTTTTGGTTGTGTCTCTGCCAGGCTTTGGTATCAGGATGACGCTGGCCTCATAAAATGAGTTAGGGAGGAGTCCCTCTTTTTCTATTGATTGGAATAGTTTCAGAAGGAATGGTACCAGTTCCTCCTTGTACCTCTGGTAGAATTTGGCTGTGAATCCATCTGGTCCTGGACTCTTTTTGGTTGGTAAGCTATTGATTATTGCCAAAATTTCAGAGCCTGTTATTGGTCTATTCAGACATTCAACTTCTTCCTGGTTTAGTCTTGGGAGGCTGTATGTGTTGAGGAATTTATCCATTTCTTCTAGATTTTCTAGTTTATTTGCGTAGAGGTGTTTGTAGTATTCTCTGATGGTAGTTTGTATTTCTGTGGGATCAGTGGTGATATCCCCTTTATCATTTTTTATTGCGTCTATTTGATTCTTCTCTCTTTTCTTCTTTATTAGTCTTGCTAGCGGTCTATCAGTTTTGTTGATCTTTTCAAAAAACCAGCTCCTAGATTCACTGATTTTTTGAAGGGTTGTTTTGTGTCTCTATTTCCTTCAGTTCTGCTCTGATTTTAGTTATTTCTTGCCTTCTGCTAGCTTTTGAATGTGTTTGCTCTTGCTTTTCTAGTTCTTTTAATTGTGATGTTAGGGTGTCAATTTTGGATCTTTCCTGCTTTCTCTTGTGGGCATTTAGTGCTAGAAATTTCCCTCTACACACTGCTTTGAATGTGTCCCAGAGATTCTGGTATGTTGTGTCTTTGTTCTCGTTGGTTTCAAAGAACATCTTTATTTCTGCCTTCATTTCATTATGTGCCCAGTAGTCATTCAGGAGCAGGTTGTTCAGTTTCCATGTAGTTGAGTGGTTTTGAGTGAGTTTCTTAATCCTGAGTTCTAGTTTGATTGCACTGTGGTCTGAGAGACAGTTTGTTATAATTTCTGTTCTTTTACATTTGCTGAGGAGAGCTTTACTTCCAAGTATGTGGTCAATTTTGGAATAGGTGTGGTGTGGTGCTGAAAAAAATGTATATTCTGTTGATTTGGGGTGGAGAGTTCTGTAGATGTTCATTAGGTCTGCTTGGTGCAGAGCTGAGTACAGTTCCTGGGTATCCTTGTTGACTTTCTGTCTCGTTGATCTGTCTAATGTTGACAGTGGGGTGTTAAAGTCACCCATTATTATTGTGTGGGAGTCTAAGTCTCTTTGTAGGTCACTCAGGACTTGCTTTATGAATCTGGATTCTCCTGTATTGGCTGCATATATATTTACGATAGTTAGCTCTTCTTGTTGAATTGATCCCTTTACCATTATGTAATGGCCTTCTTTGTCTCTTTTGATCTTTGTTGATTTAAAGTCTGTTTTATCAGAGATGAGGATTGCAACCCCTGCCTTTTTTTGTTTTCCATTTGCTTGGTAGATCTTCCTCCATCCTTTTATTTTGAGCCTATGTGTGTCTCTGCAGGTGAAATGGGTTTCCTGAATACAGCACACTGATGGGTCTTGACTCTGTATCCAATTTGCCAGTCTGTGTCTTTTCATTGGAGCATTTAGCCCATTTACATTTAAAGTTAATATTGTTATGTGTGAATTTGATCCTGTCATTATGATGTTAGCTGGTTATTTTGCTCATTAGTTGGTGCAGTTTCTTCCTAGCGTCAATGGTCTTTACAATTTGGCATGATTTTACAGTGGATGGTACCGGTTGTTCCTTTCCATGTTTAGTGCTTCCTTCAGGAGCTCTTTTAGGGCAGGCCTGGTGGTGACAAAGTCTCTCAGCATTTGCTTGTCTGTAAAGTATTTTATTTCTCCTTCACTTATGAAGTTTAGTTTGGCTGGATGTGAAATTCTGGGTTGAAAATTCTTTTCTTTAAGAATGTTGAATATTGGCCCCCTCTCTTCTGGCTTGTAGAGTTTCTGCCGAGAGATCCACTGTTAGTCTGATGGGCTTCCCTTTGTGGGTAACCCGACCTTTCTCTCTGGCTGCCCTTAACATTTTTTCCTTCATTTCAACTTTGGTGAATCTGACAATTATGTGTCTTGGAGTTGCTCTTCTCGAGGAGTATCTTTGCGGCATTCTCTGTATTTCCTGAATCTGAATGTTGGCCTGCCTTGCTAGATTGGGGAAGTTCTCCTGGATAATATCCTGCAGAGTGTTTTCCAACTTGGTTCCATTCTCCCCGTCACTTTGAGGTACACCAATCAGACGTAGATTTGGTCGTTTCACATAGTCCCATATTTCTTGGGGGCTTTGTTCATTTCTTTTTATTCTTTTTTCTCTAAACTTCCCTTCTCGCTTCATTTCATTCATTTCTTCTTCCATCACTGATACCCTTTCTTCCAGTTGATCGCATCGGCTCCTGAGGCTTCTGCATTCTTCACATAGTTCTCGAGCCTTGGCTTTCAGCTCCATCAGCTCCTTTAAGCACTTCTCTGTATTGGTTATTCTAGTTATACATTCGTCTAAATTTTTTTCAAAGTTTTCAACTTCTTTGCCTTTGGTTTGAATTTCTTCCTGCAGCTTGGAGTAGTTTGATCGTCTGAAGCCTTCTTCTCTCAACTCGTCAAAGTCATTCTCCGTTCAGCTTTGTTCCATTGCTTGTGAGGAGCTGCGTTCCTTTGGAGGAGAGGCGCTCTGCTTTTTAGAGTTTCCAGTATTTCTGCTCTGTTTTTTCCCCATCTTTGTGGTTTTATCTACTTTTGGTCTTTGATGGTGATGTACAGATGGGTTTTTGGTGTGGATGTCCTTTCTGTTTTGTTAGTTTTCCCTCTAACAGACAGGACCCTCAGCTGCAGGTCTGTTGGAGTTTGCTAGAGGTCCACTCCAGACCCTGTTTGCCTGGGTACCAGCAGCGGTGGCTGCAGAACAGTGGATTTTCGTGAACCGCGAATGCTGCTGTCTGATCATTCCTCTGGAAGTTTTGTCTCAGAGGAGTACCCAGCCGTGTGAGGTGTCAGTCTGCCCCTACTGGGGGGTGCCTCCCAGTTAGGCTGCTCGGGGGTCAGTGGTCAGGGACCCACTTGAGGAGGCAGTCAGCCCGTTCTCAGATCTCCAGCTGCGTGCTGGGAGAACCACTGCTCTCTTCAAAGCTGTCAGACAGGGACATTTAAGTCTGCAGAGGTTACTACTGTCTTTTTGTTTGTCTGTGCCCTGCCCCCAGAGGTGGAGCCTACAGAGGCAGACAGGCCTCCTTGAGCTGTGGTGGGCTCCACCCAGTTCGAGCTTCCCGGCTGCTTTGTTTACCTAAGCAAGCCTGGGCAATGGCGGGCGCCCCTCCCCCAGCCTCGCTGCCGCTTTGCAGTTTGATCTCAGACTGCCGTGCTAGCAATCAGCGAGACTCCGTGGGTGTAGGACCCTCCAAGCCAGGTGCGGGATATAATCTCCTGGTGAGCCGTTTTTTAAGCCAGTCAGAAAAGCGCAGTATTGGGGTGGGAGTGACCCGATTTTCCAGGTGCCATCTGTCACCCCTTTCTTTGACTAGGAAAGGGAACTCCCTGACCCCTTGCACTTCCTGAGTGAGGCAATGCCTCGCCCAGCTTCGGTTCGCACACGGTGCGCTGCACCCACTGTCCTGCGCCCACTGTCTGGCACTCCCTAGTGAGATGAACCCGGTACCTCAAATGGAAATGCAGAAATCACCCATCTTCTGCGTCGCTCACGCTGGGAGCTGTAGACCGGGTCTGTTCCTATTTGGCCATCTTGGCTCCAGCCTCCGAGACTATCACTTTTTCTAATGGTCTCCTTAGGACCTAGCAGAATATCTGGTATGTTGCAGATGTTCAACAAATATTTATTAAAGGAATAAATAAACAGAGGCAGGAATATAGAGGATAAATCGCTCAATTTGCCTAGTAAATATAGAAGACAGAGGGACATGAAGAACAAAAGATCACTTAAGGTGAAATGACAGAAGACCTTGAAAAGTCAAACTGAGGAATGTTTATTTGGTTGGAAATAAGGAGTCACTGAAGATCTTTATGGAATGTAGTGACATAACTAGATCTGTGCTTTCAAAAGTATATCTAAAAGCAATGTATATGGCAGACTACAAGAAAGAGAAAATGAAGGCAGTCAAGAGATCATTACAGGAGTCTAGATCAAAGACAACAAGGACCTGAAGTAGAATAAAGGCAGTGGGAATAGAAAGTTAAAAAAATAATAATGACAGGGATATTAAACAATAAAATCAATAGAACAATCAGTTATCCACTCCACAAACATCTTTTGACCACCTACTACATATCTACCAGACACTGCCAGGAGCTGGAGACAGGAAAAATAAAATAAGCTGTAGTCCGTCACCTCAGAGTTGAGAGTCAATCTGTCATCTCAATAAGAAAAACTGATTGAAAACTAATCTTCTAGCTAAGATAAGGAAAGGCATCATAGAGGAAGGAGCATTTAAGTTGAATTTTAAAAGACAGTTTGAAAATGTAGAATATGGTAGACTTTATTTCAGCCCTTTCAGAATAATACAATAAATAAAGGGAGAAGTCAATGCCTCTCTTAAGTTTTGAGAACAGAAAACTAAGAGGATGGCATCACCGTGCAGAGAATGGAAGAATGAAACAGAAGAAGGTGGATAGGGAGGAAGGTATGGACAGATTCTGACACATTGGCTTTGTGTGGAATATGCAAGTGAAAATGTTCCTGAATTAGTTGCAAATTCAGAACTGGAGGACAGAGCACAGATTAAGGCTTATGATTTGAAAGGCATCTAGCATAAATATGAGAGCTGAAGTTGAGAGCAGACAAGGTAAGAAAGGGTGAAACATGTAGAACCTTGGAGATGATCCATATTTAACGAGATGAGAGAAGGCAAAGGGAAGAATTAAGAGAAAATTATCAGAAAATCAAACCAAACCAAACCAGGAAAGAGGAGAGCAATCAGAGGCAAAAGGATCATCAAGACAACAATAAGTGTTTCCAGAAGCATGGACCATCAACAGCATTATTTGCAACAGAGAAATCATGGAAAATTAGGACTAACAAAAAGGCCACTGGATTTGGGAATAAAAGAAATGTATTAGTGACACTTGAGAGAGCAGCAGAGTGATAAGGGAAAACTCAGTTTGCAAGGAGTTAAGGTATCGGTGAATGGTGAGGGAGTGGAGATAGCTGGAGCAAACTGCTCTCCCGAAGTCTGAAAATGAAGGAAATGAAAATGATGGAACAATAGCTTGAGGTACAACAGAAGTAAGAAAAGAAATTTTAGGCTAAGGAAAGATTATATGAGTATGTCTTTTGTTGGAGAAAAAGTGGACAAAAAAAGCAACATTTTTTTTTTTAGAACAGGAAAGAGCAGAGATAGAAGATCCAGTAAAGGCATAAATCAAAGATGCATAAAATACTTGATGTATTCATTCAATAAGTATTTATTGAATGCCCACCATAAACTCAAAACTGAAGAATATACACCGGAGAACAAGCTAGGTAGGATCCAGAGCTCATGGAGCTTGTATGTCTAAGCTTCCAGAGGAAAAGGAAGAATACAGTGGACAGGGTAGAACGCCTTTATTCTACCCTGTTGTTGAACAGCCACGGAGTTTGAATGGAATTAATTCCACTGCTACCAAAAGGGGTTGAACTTAAATGGTCTCAGAAATCAGCATCATCTTATCTGCCTTATCAGGGTATTTGATTTAGGAATGACCACACAACCTAAGCTGGTCCCATCAGAATGAAACCCAGGACTTTGATTTAATGGAAAAGAGGACAATCCTGATCAACAAAATGTGCTGAGGTGAGGTCAGGAACTGCTGCATACATTTTGCTACCTAAAAGAAGCCCACTTGTGCTGAAGGCAACATAGAGGAGGATAGAGCTGAGAGAATTATGGCTGTAAAAAATGAAACTCTGATCAAACCACATCTGAAACCCATCCTTTCTTTGGACTTTTCAGTTACACGATCCAAAACATCTCTTTCTTTGTTTAAGGCCATTTAAGCAGAGCTTTTTGATAATTTCAAGTAAAACCATCATAATTACAAATTAGATGTCACCGTAGGCACAAGTAAAATGGTTATAAAACTGCAGCACAAAATAAGACCTGCCCAGTGCAGATACTAGACACTGTGTCCTTTCTACACTCTTCTGGCTTTAGCTGTCTGTATTAGTCAGTTCTCACGCTGCTAATAAAGATATACACAACACTGGGTAATTTATAAAGGAAAGAGGTTTAACTGACTCTCAGTTCCACATGGCTGGGGAGGCCTCACAATCATGGCAGAAAGCAAAGGAGGAGCAAAGTCATGTCCTGCATGGCAGCAGGCAAGAGAAAACTTGTGTAAGAGAACTCCCCTTTATAAAACCAGATCTCGTGAGACTTATTCACTATCACGAGAACAGTATGGGAAAGACCCACCCCCATGATTCAATTATCCCCCACCAGGTCCCTCCCACAACATGTGGGAATTATGGAAGCTACAATTCAAGATTTGGGTGGGGACACAGCTGAAATATATCACTGTCCATGGTTCTAAGCTTTGAAACTACAACTCCTTCTCTTTTTTTTAATTATACTTTTAAGTTCTGGGATACATGTGCAGAACATGCAGGTTACATAGGTATACATATGCCATGGTGGTTTGCTGAACCCATCAACCCGTCATCTACATTAGGTATTTCTCCTAATGCTATCCCTCCCCTAGCCCCCACCCCACAACAGGCCCCGGTGTGTGATGTTCCCCTCCCTGTGCCCATATGTTCTCATTGTTCAACTCCTGCTCCTTCTCCTATAAATCCTTTCCCCACTCCTCCACCCAAGGTTATTTTCTCTTAATCAGCCCCTAAACTTCAAGAGATTCAGCAGCCTGGGAGCAGAAGGGCACTCTTCCTCCCAGCAGCATCCAAATTTACCCCATCTTCATGCTCCAGAATCAAGTGAGAGGGGCCTATGACTTGAGCAACAGCCGCCAATAAGGGAATTCTTGGGCCTAGGCCCAGCGAATATCCTTTCTGCAAGTTTGTCCCTGTGGCTGCATCAACCCTGAATTTCCATCTTTTCCTATCAATCTGGTTGACTTCTCTTCCTTTGAAACTAGACTCACAGTGCATCTCCTCCTGGAAGGCCTCCTTCCCAGTGGCCCTTGGCCCTCAGATGCTGCTCCTCAGGTTCCCATGAAAATCAATACTCACCTCCTCCTAGCCACACAGACATGGAAGGACAGAGCTAGATACAGTGTGATGTTGTTCCTACCGGGACAAGGATTACACTTTATTTTATTTGTGTATAACCTACATGTGTCAGGGAAATGAATGTCACTTGTAATGTGAAGGAATGGGTGCTGGACTCGCAGGCAAAACACAAGACTTCCAGACATGATGGGATTTCTTACAAGTTGCAGGACCTCTCCAAGATTCTTAACCTATGAGGACTTTATCACTGGGTTGTTGTGAGATTAAGAAGCATACTGAATCTGAAAAGTATTGTAGTCCTTTGAGAATGATACCTAGAAATATTTTTGTTGGATATTATGAATGTTCAGGGGAGGCAAGAGATGCCTTCTTGCTAGGGATTGCTAGGGAAAAACTGGAGACATAGATAAGTGAAAAACTCAAGAAGAAGCTGGCCTTTAAGCTGACTTTGGAGAATGTGTAAGATTTAGACATGCTGAAATGGGGATGGGGAGAGGTAGCCAGGTGAAGGAAGCCAAAAGCTGAGAAGCCAGCATCAACTTAGCAGCTAATTTTACTAAGCAATTATTATGTGCCAACCACTCTTCTAAGTGCCAGCGTTACAACAGTAAAAAATTCAGAGGAGGCCCCTACCCTAAGAGGGTTTACATTCCAGTTGGGAAAGACAGACAATAAACAAAGACAAAGATATGAAATGATTTCTGTTAGAGGTAAGTGATGTGAAGGTGATATGCTATGGGGACTGGAAGGGAAACATTCCAGGTAAGGTAGTAAAGGCCATTCTGAGGTGATGACATTTAACCTGGGAAGAAAGTGATGAAATAGAGAGGAGCTGCGGAAGAGTATGCCAAAGGAAATACCAGGTGCAAAGGCCCTGAAGTAGGAACAAGCTTGGCGTGTTTGTAAAACCAGGAAAAAAAGCCAATGTGGCTACAGCAAAGTGGACAAAAACAAAAGTAGTATGAGATTAAGGCTGAGGTTATATCTAAGGAACAGTAAGGTGTCAGTTTAGATTGAAGTTTGTAGTAGTAGATGATCCTTGAAAACAAATTTGGGCTAGAATTAGAAAATCTCAGACACCAAATTAAGGTGGATATATTTCATTCTTCAAAAGCAATTGTCTCACAATATCATGAGCTAGGTCTGCTAGGCAAGTCCTCAGGGATGTCCACAGATATTTCTCATAAATTAGGTGACTCTGGTGGAGGTCATGGGCACTTAATCCAGAACACCAAGGCAGCAAGGCAAAGCAGCTGCGAGACTGTTAGTGACATGGAACACAGACTGTCTGAGCAGAAAGGTCTCTAGCTCAATTTCCCCTGTTGCAGGAAGAAATGAAGCCCAGAGGAGAAAACAGGCCTGGGAGGAGAGAGTAGACATCATATCTGATGTTCACCAATACGTGGTTCTCCTCTAGTTCTGCCCACACAAGAATGATAATGTGTCATTATCATTTTTGGGACCAAAGCATTTAATTGCTGGTGTTTGGCTCCCCGAACCTGCCATGGCAATCACTTGTTACCATGGAGGTGTTATAGACAGGTACAGTGTAGAATGCAGAGCCAATACCTGGAGGGAGGCTGCCATGGAGAATCCCCCAGATCCACTCTAGTGGTGTTAACTCACAGAGAAATTGGAGGTTGTTTATTATGGAAGGATAACCTAACCTGTAATGACTAATACAGGATATAGACAGAATTTTTAGAAAGACCATAAAGAGTAGACATTCTTGCTCTGAGTGGGGAAAGGAGGAGGAGAGAATATGAGATACTACTCAATGTCTCTGACAGCATGCATTTTTTGCCCCAATTCTCCATTCTTGGCTAGATCAGTGACCTTTATCAGATATGTAAGCCTTGCACAAAATACCATAGACTGGGTGGCTTATTAAACAGAAATTTATTTTCTCACATTTCTGGAGGCTGGAAACCTGAGATCAGGGTGCCAGCATGGTAGAGTTCTGGCTTGCAGATGGCCACCTTCTGGCTGTGTCCTCACATGACAAAGAGAGAAAGAGAGCAAGCTCTCTGGTGTCACTTCCTATAAAAGCTCTAAGACCATCATGAGGGCCCTACCCTCATGACCTCATCTAAACCTAATTTTATCTCAAAGGCCCAACCCCCAAATACTATCATATTGGGGGTCAGGGCTTCAATATATGAAATTTTGGGCAAGGGATATGATTCCATCTATATCTGAGTGTTTTTTCCCACTCCTTGGTTTACACTTTGGCCGTGTGATTTGCTTGGCTAACAGAATGAGCTGGAATTGACAGTATATGCCAGTTCGAAAGCCAAGCCTTAAAGAGCCCTTACATGTTAACAGTTTCCCCCTTGCACCTCTGCTATGGGCATGAGAAGAACATGGCATGGCTAGACCATTCCGCAAAGGAGGACAGAAATACATGGAGTACCACCACCACTGCAAACACATATTGCAACAATCTGCAACATGCAGAACCACAACCCACCAAGCCTACAGCAGTGCCACCTTGCTGAGCCCCACCAAGATCAGCAGATACATAAATGACAAATGATTATGTTTTTAAGACAGCAAGTTTGTGTTGGTTTGTTAGGAAGCACTACTGGGGCAGTAGGTAATTGATCTATATAATGACTACAGGAAAATGGCCAAGGAGGACATGTGGCTCTTTAGGAAGAGTCTTATGCTAACAAAGCTGCCCAGGAAAATTAAGTTGTACTGCTCCAAAGACTCTCTTCAAATCCTGTTTTCTTATTTACCTTTGCCAGTTCCCTGAAATAGGTCCTAAATTCAACTCTGATACTGGTCAGCAAGGTATGTGAAGAAGACAAAAGAAGTGGGGAGGGGGATACAGAATCATAAAGTAATACAAAAAAAAACAGAAAAGAAAATTTCAGGGGAGAAAAATCAAGTGCAATACAAAACACCAAAGGAAATGAGATCTGAGGTCTCTAAGTTGACTAAGAACGCTAGTCATCATGAAGTCATTTTTGGACACCAGGGAGACAGAGGCATGGGAGTTCAGGAAAAAACAGGTGGCAAGAAAATTGAGACGGTGAGTTTAAATCATTGAGTTTAGAAATGTAACAATGAAAAGAATAAAAAATAGAGCAACAACTAGTGGAGCAGGAAATAGAATTCATTTCCTAATACAGAAGACCAGTGCTATATCAGTTTTCTGTTGCCACATAACAAATTATTCCATACTTATTATCTCACAGTTTTGTAGGTCAGAAGTCTGGGTGAGCTTAGCTGGGTTCTCTGCTTCAAGTCTCACAAAGCCAACATCAAGGTGTCAACCAAACTGGGCTCTTATCTGGAAGTTCTAGAGAATAAGACCTCTGGGCATATTCAGGTGGTTGGCAGAATTCAGTTCCATACAGTAAATGGGACTGAAGTCCCCATTTCCTTGATGGCTATTGGCTGGAGGTTGCTCTCAACTCCTAGACGCTGTTCTCCGGCCCCTGCATGTGCTCACCTCCGACTTCAAAGTCAGCAATGGTGCACTGGACCTTTATCATATTTTGAATGTCCCTGACTTCTTCTTCTAATAGCAGCTAGAAAAAAATCTGTTCAAAGGGCCCATTGTATTAGACTGTACAATGTATTAGACCCAGATAACCTCCCTACCTTAAGGTCAACTGATTAGGAACCTCAATTATATCTCAAAACCCCTTGTGCTGTGTAACCTAACATAATTATGGAAGTAACAGCCATCATATTTACAGTCCTAGAAATTATGACAGAAATCTTAAAGGGTCACCTTAGGATTCTGCCTACCACATGTACACACTTAAAGCTGAAAAAGATCCAAAAGTGAAAAGACCTTGAAGAAGATTTTAAATAGAACCTTGTATTACACAAATTACCTATAAATAGGAAGGAAAGAAATCAAGGAAAAAGTATGCCATCCTGGCCATAGCAAAAAAAGAAGGATGCCTTTTATTGGAGATTTGAAGAAAGAATTAAAAAAAAAAAGAAAGAAAAAAGGCAAAGGTAAAAGACACCTTTTATGCCAACTATTTACTTTGCCAAAATTAGTATCATTTTAATTTAGACACAAAGAAACATATTCTAGGTTCTTTGAAAAAGTTCCTCCAGATGGTTACATCTCCCTGGAGTGACAGCACCTAGCGTAGCCTTGCACATATTGGGAATTCAATTAAACACTGCTGACCATCTGATTGAGAATTCAGAGTCTGGAGTAGCTGACTCAATATAAACATATGGCTTAGTTCCCATCAAAGGAAAAATCAAGTCACTCTATTCTCCTCCCCAACATCGCACCTCCTTTGCAATGTAGGAGAAAACAGACATGAACTAATAAAAATAGACGATGTAACAGAGATTAGGAAACAGGCAAACTGGAGTATACAAAATTTCTCTAATTTTACCATAAAATCAGAATGTTTCAGCTAAGGATCAACACTGTAAATATGTCCTTCTTAATTCAATTGAATTCAATCAGATCAATACTCTTTGATCATGGCTTCAGGACATTTAAGATGGGGAAGACACAATCTGAGCCCAGCTGCTAAGTGTTGGGGGATAGAAGTACACAAATGACTATACTGTGAGGTTGAGCTATATTAATTGTGGAAAGCCAAATGAAGATAAGAAAACAAATTAAACCACTTTTAACCCTCTTAAGAGCCATATGAAATATTTATACATGAGAAAAAGCCTCAGGCAGATCAAAAACATTTTTCAAGGTCATATACCAAGTATATTGTAGGGCACAGATTCAAATTCAAGACTGACTCCAAACTCAATCTCTCCCAAAGAAGAGGCAAATCACCTTTGGTTGGCTAGCTGGATGGGAGTTTGGAGGCTGGTGGAGAGAAACCAGGAACAGTTTCTTAGGGAAGCAGTTATTTCAGGTAAAACGTGGAAAGATATACACAGTTTTGAAAAGCTGAGATGGCAAAGAAGGAGAACATTTCCAGGAGGAACAGCAAAAAGCACAGAAGCAAGAAATCAGGATCAACATTTGGAGAATGGTGAGTAGGTCAAGTAAACACCATAGCACAAACTCTTTACAAATAAAGATAGATTGGATGCACATTCTGGAAGCCAAATATTGGGGTTAATAAGTTACTGCAATAGTTCAGGGAAGAGCCTAAACTAGCATCTCAGACATGAAAAAGGAGAAAAGGAGAAGAGGGGACTAATGTGAGGAGTCAGATGGAAGATTACTCTCTTATATTTACATTACAGTCAACAACAACAAAAAAAGACAGCCAAGTCCAAAAACTAAGCTTGGATTCAAAAGAAAAAAGTCATCCCTCTGCCACCCTCTTTTGCCCTCTAGTCTAGAGGTTAGCAAACTATGGCCCACAGGGCAAATTCAACCCACCATCTGTCTCTGTAAATAAAATTCTACTGGAACACAGCTATGTCCACTCATTTACGGATTGTTAATGGCTGCTTTCACCCTATAATAGCAAAGACTATGTGGTCCACAAGACCTAAAATATTTACTTTCTAGTGCTTTACAGAAAAAAAAAAATTGTCAACACTTGCTCTAGTCCCATACTCCACAAGCCACTCTCGTTTGTTTGTTTGTTTGTGACAGGGTCTCACTCTGTAACCCAGACTGGAGTGCAGTAGCACGATCACAGCTCACTGCAGGCTAAAGCAATTCTCTCACCTCAGCCTCCCAAATAGCTGGGACTACAGGTGCATGCCACCATGCTCAGCTAATTTTTTTTTTTTTTTTTTTTTTTTTTTTTTTTTTAGCAGAGATGAGCACGCTCTGTGTTGTCCAGGCTTGTCTCGAACTCCTGGGCTCAAACAATCGCCCGCCTAGGGCTCTCAAAGTGCTGAGATTACAGGCGTGAGCCACTTCACCTGGCCTGTACCAATTCTTGTAGTAGTTTGTTCTCATCTAAATATTAAGCTTATTTGGATATTTCCTGACTGATAAATTCTCAAGACTATCATTTGAATTCCTATTATAGTAACTGAGACTTTGGCTTGCTTGCACCATCAGCCTTCCTCCCCTCCTCCCCACTCTCCTTCCCCACCACACATACTTTCCTTTCCCTGTATAAATATATATTTATATTTGTAGTGTTTGCAACATTATTATGACTACATAAATATTCTTCATTACTGAGCCAGATAATGTCATATAATTATGTTTATGTTTCCATGCTTATAAAAATGTTGTTTTCTGAAGTTAATAGTTATCATTTGTTTCATTTGCTTAGTTTTTCATTTACCTATCACTATTTTTTTCTGCGTCCAACAAATTTGTTCTGTTCATTTTTTTCCAAACGTTCAAACACACCAAATACTTCATTTTTATTTGTTCCCCTCAAAACCACCCCCCCAATAACCCTCCATCCTTTTTCTCTAATCTGAGTGGTTGCTCTCAAGGTCTAGTGAACAGTTGCTTTCCTGGAACTTCTGTCTGCCCTGCCATATTGAGTCTGTTCTCCTGAATCCTTTGTCTTTCTCTTTATTGATTTTCTCCCTTGTTTTATGGAAGTTCATCCTCCAGAAGCTTTCTATGAAATCACACATAAGATATAAATTGTTTAATCCTTCCAGGACTTAGAATTTCTTCATTCTGTCCTCATATCTAATTGATACTTTCAGCTGGATAGAGAAATCTAAACTGAAAAGGATTTCCCACTCAGAATTTTTAAAGCATTGCACCACTGTCCTCTACCACCCAGTGTTGCCATAAGAGTTTGCTGCCATTCTGATTTCCATTCATCTCTATGTGACTTGTGTTTATGCTTTGTTTCATTTTATACTCCCTCCACAAAGCTTTTAGGACCTTATTTCAATCTATGATGTTCTTACATTTCAGAGTGATATGGCTGGTATTCTTTTCTCATTTATTGTGCTGGATACTTGGGCAGCCTTTTCAGTCTAGAGACTTATGTCCACCAGTACCAGGAAATTTTCTTGTAATATTTCTTTGATAGCTTCCTTCCTTTTTCTTGTCCTCTATTTGTATCAGGTGTCCTGTAGCTGTAATAAGGCTTCATAATAAACCATCCTAAAACTCAGAGGCACAAAACAAGAGCCATTCATAATTGTTCTACAATCTACCAGTCAGTCAGGCAGTTCTGCTGATCTTGATTGGATTTGGCTAGGGAGTTCTTTCTGGTGTTGACTAGACCTCACACAGATGTCTGGGGTAGGCTGGCTGTTAGCTGAATCTAAATGGTATTTGGAGCTAGTGCAGTGGCTCATACCTATTATCTCAGGACTCTGGGAGGCTGAAGCAGGTGGATCACTTGAGGCCAGGAGCTCAAGATCAGCCTTGGCAACATAGCAAGACCTTGCCTCTACCAAAAAATAAAAAATTAAAATTAGCCAGGCACAATGGCCCATGCCTGTAGTCCCAACTATACTCAGGAGGCTGAGCCAGAAGATCACTTGAGTCCAGGAGTTGGAGGTTACAGTAAGCTGTGATCCTGCCACTGCACTCTAGCCAAGGAGACAGCGAGACTCTTTAATTAATTAATTAATGGTATTAGGTAGGACAGGGACCTGTTTCATGAGTCTCATCCGCAAGCATGTTTTCATGATAATCACAGAGGTTTCACCCATTGTATACATGTATCAAAATATCACACTTTAGCCAATAATGGATGCACTTTAAAAAAAGAAGA
Organism: Pongo abelii; assembly: GCF_028885655.2. NCBI lineage: Eukaryota > Metazoa > Chordata > Mammalia > Primates > Hominidae > Pongo > Pongo abelii. The sequence continues at coordinate 98,534,304 of NC_071995.2, forward strand.
AAAAAAATCACCCATAAATATGTACAATTACATGTCAGTTAAAATAACAATAGAAGAAAAAATGTGATTTTTAAGCCTCTGTTGTGTCAAGTTTGCTACAACAAAATTGATCAAATTGCATCACATAACCAAGTCCAGAGTCAGTATGGAGGGCACTGGCAAAAGGCCATGAATTCATGCATGGAACCCCTATTGGTCAGATCTTGGAAATGCTGAACTGATCCTCTAATTTTCTTTTCTTTCCTATGTTCCATCTCTTAGGTTTATTTTTTTCTTTGTTGCTGCTGCTGTTGTTGATGATCTGCTTTCTATGAGATTTCTTCAATGTTATCCTCAAACTTCTAAAATTTTTTATGTTAGTTCATAATAAATTTTAAATTTCCAAACTACTTTCTTGTTATCTAATTTTACCTTTTTCATAGCATCTGTTCTTGCTTTAAAAGTACAATATCTTCTCTTATTACTTTAATGAAATTAATAAGAGTTTTTGGAAGTATTCTTTTTGAATTGCCTCTGCTTCCCTCAGGGGGTGAAGGGAAGTTTCACCCAACTTCCCACAGCAGAGAAAGGTATCTAGGTGATCTAAAGGCTCTTGTACTTTCAACCAAGATCCATGTTCTCCTCTGTGTTTTACTCCCAGCTTTTGTGCTGCCAGGAGTTTCCAAATGTGAGTCTCTAAAGGGTTTGCATCTCATCAATGTCTTTTCTATAGGGACTTCAGAAAATTAAAGGTAACTCTCTGCAGGTAGCATTCTTCCTTTGTTTTTCATCTTCCAAATTTTGTTAAGATCTCTCTTCTGCTATCCCAATTTGTTTATCCTTATAAGTTAATACCTTTTAAAGTCTTCTACTGCCATTTCAGTGAGATTTGAGGAAGGAAAGAAGAGGAGTTTACATGGTCTATAGAAGCTCTCTCCATTTGGTTTTGGACACAGTGAATTCCAAGTAACCCCACAATAATAAAGCAGATATCCAACGATGGAAAACACAGATGAAGCTCAAGATAAAGGTCAGAATTAGAGATGTAAATTGGAGAACTGCTTATACAGAAATGGTTTCTACAACTATCAAAGGAAATAAACAAAATATAAAATAAAGACAAAATATCCAATGATACAATATTTAGAAATGCCTAAGCTAGGAAAAAGAAACTATCAAGGAGCTCAAAGAAGGAGGAATGATAAAAATAGAAGGGTAAGTGGGTTAGTACTAAGTCACAAAGGTCAAGGGAGAAAAAGGTTTTCAGAGAAAAAAAGACAATCAATGATACCAAATGCTGCTGAGAAACACAGGAAGATGAGGATGTGGACGACATACCATTTGGTGATTAGGAAGATGATGGTGAAGTTTAAGAGAGTTGTTTCAACAGCATATGAGTACAAAAGATAAAGAAGTAGATAGTAAAGTAGATAATGTATTGGTGGTTCTTTTTTCCCAAATAATCTGGTGGCGAGTGGAAGACAAAAAGCCTGAGATAAGTGAGAGGAGGATTTGAACATACATGAAAGTCAAGAAAAGTTTTTGTATTTTTTTGGTTTGTTGTTTAAGGAAAAAAAAAACCTTAGCAAGAGTACAAAAGAAAAGATTTGAGGAAAGAATGTAAATGCAAAGATGAGGAAAATCAAAGGATAATAAAGGACTGGAGGAGAAAGGTAGGATATGCACTCATGAGCGCACACGCAGAGGTTCATCTTAGAAAAGGGGAAGGCATTTTTTTCATGTGTTTTTTGGCTGCATAAATGTCTGCTTTTGAGAAGTGTCTGTTCATGTCCTTTGCCCACTTTTTGATGGGGTTGGTTTTTTTTTTCTTGTAAATTTGTTTGAGTTCATTGTAGATTCTGGATATTAGCCCTTTGTCAGATGAGTAGGTTGCAAAAATCTTCTCCCATTTTGTAGGTTGCCTGTTCACTCTGATGGTAGTTTCTTTTGCTGTGCAGAAGCTCTTTAGTTTCATTAGATCCCATTTGTCAATTTTGGCTTTTGTTGCCATTGCTTTTGGTGTTTTAGACATGAAGTCCTTGCCCATGCCTATGTCCTGAATGGTAATGCCTAGGTTTTCTTCTAGGGTTTTTATGGTTTTAGGTCTAACGTTTAAGTCTTTAATCCATCTTGAATTAATTTTTGTATAAGGTGTAAGGAAGGCATCCAGTTTCAGCTTTCTACATATGGCTAGCCAGTTTTCCCAGCACCATTGATTAAACAGGGAATCCTTTCCCCATTGCCTGTTTTTCTCAGTTGTGTCAAAGATCAGATAGTTGTAGATATGCGGCATTATTTCTGAGGGCTCTGTTCTGTTCTACTGGTCTATATCTCTGTTTTGGTACCAGTACCATGCTGTTTTGGTTACCGTAGCCTTGTAGTATAGTTTGAAGTCAGGTAGCGTGATGCCGCCAGCTTTGTTCTTTTGGCTTAGGATTGACTTGGTGATGTGGGTTCTTTTTTGGTTCCATATGAACTTTAAAGTAGTTTTTTCCAATTCGGTGAAGAAAGTCATTGGTAGCTTGATGGAGATGGCATTGAATCTATAAATTACCTTGGGCAGTATGGCCATTTTCATGATATTGATTCTTCCTACCCGTGAGCATGGAATGTTCTTCCATTTGTTTGTATCCTCTTTTATTTCATTGAGCAGTGGTTTGTAGTTCTCCTTGAAGAGGACCACCATCACTGGCCATCAGAGAAATGCAAATCAAAACCACAGTGAGATATCATCTCACACCAGTTAGAATGGCAATCATTAAAAAGTTAGGAAACAACAGGTGCTGGAGAGGATGTGGAGAAATAGAAACACTTTTACACTGTTGGTGGGACTGTAAACTAGTTCAACCATTGTGGAAGTCAGTGTGGCGATTCCTCAGGGATCTCGAACTAGAAATACCATTTGACCCTGCCATCCCATTACTGGGTATATACCCAAAGGACTATAAATCATGCTGCTATAAAGACACATGCACACATATGTTTATTGCGGCACTATTCACAATAGCAAAGACTTGGAACCAACCCAAATGTCCAACAATGATAGACTGGATTAAGAAAATGTGGCACATATACACCATGGAATACTATGCAGACATAAAAAATGATGAGTTCATGTCGTTTGTAGGGACATGGATGAAATTGGAAATCATCATTCTCTGTAAACTATCACAAGAACAAAAAACCAAACACCGCATATTCTCACTCATAGGTGAGAATTGAACAATGAGAACACATGGACACAGGAAGGGGAATATCACACTCTGGGGACTGTTGTGGGGTGGGGGGAGGGGGGCGGGATAGCTTTAGGAGATATACCTAATGCTAAATGACGAGTTAATGGGTGCAGCACACTAGCATGGTACATGTATACATATGTAACTAACCTGCACATTGTGCACATGTACCCTAAAACTTAAAGTATAATAATAATAAAATTAAATTAAATTAAAAAAAAAGAAAAGAGGAAGGCATTCTTACTGCAAGGCAGATACGCAGGGAAAGAGAAAGAATAAAAGCAGAGGTAGAGAGAGACACCAGAAAAAATTCTGAAAACCTCATGCCCAAATGTCCTCAAGCTCAGTTAAATAAGAAACCAAGTTATCTGCTGAGAGCAAGAATGAAATTTATAGAGAGTGAAAAAGGTTTGGAACAGCTGGTCTGGTAAATGTAATAGGGGGTTTGTGGGGGGAGGCAGTATTTATTAATTTACTTAAGAAATAGCGGCAGCAAGAAAAGTCTAGATAAAGCTACCGTAAGTTTGGGGAGACTCTAAACAAAATATGGATTTAGAAACAGCAAAATTTCTGTTTTTCACAGTAGTAGCTATAATAATGAGAGTTGCTCAGTGGGTATGAGGTAGGTAATGTCAAGTGATCAGAATAAAATATCCAAAAATTAACAAAACCTAAATTTTTCAAAAGGACTTCCTTTTGTATTTTACTTTTTAAGAAGAAATAAGAAAAAGAAAACTAATAAATCTTCAATCCAGTTCCTTCAACATTTATTCCTTGCTAATTTCTGACTAATAAAGTGTTAATTCCAGGCTAATTAAGCCTTCTTAACTGACCTTCAAAGTTCGCAACTATGCCTAACTATATCAACTCCAATCTCCTTTCTCCAAACACGATTTCTCCACTACAAACTAAAATAGTTGCATTTCCATGCATAGTAGTTCACATTTGCAAATACAAAGGCTGCTGAATCTTAGAATTTATTTCATCTCTACCAATGACCAATTGTTCAGAATTAGGTTACTTTTGGTTCTGATTCCTTTTGGAATTTATATGGAAAGATGTAACATTTACGGAGCCATTCATTATCACTGTTGCCTTCGCCCTTTCCTTAGCTAACAGCAGCCACTTGATTCATTTACCTCTAAAGCATTGGTTCTCAACCAGAAGCAATTTTGCCTCCCAGACAACACTTAGCAATGTCTAGAGATGATTTTTGGCATCCAGTGTGTACAGGCCAGGGATGCTGCAATCCTACAATGCAAAGGACAACCCCACCCCATCCCCAACAAAAAAAAATTATCTGGTCCAAATGTCAATAGTACCAAGGTTGGGAAATCACGCTCAAAAGCTACCTCACTCATATTCTAAGACCTATAAATAGGTCAACAATGAAATAAAACGTGCCTTTGGCTCAAGCTCATTCTCTCCTCTGCTCCTGATCTCCTGCATTCCCAGGCCCTTTGTCTGCCTTGACCATTGAGACTTTGATTGCCTTTTTCCCAGCAAGGCTATGATATCCTGATTCTCAGATCCTTAGCTCTCTCAGGCCATCTGACACCTAAGATACAGTTGCCCCTGTGAAGTTCCAAAACTCCCCAGGCTTGTTTCTCATTGGGGGGTCTTTAATCCTTGTTTTCTGGACTTGAGTCTTTGCACAGTCTGGCCTCTAACATAACCTGACTAATCCTAATCACCTATTTCTCCCTACACCCCAGGGTGACAATATGGTTTGACAGTGCACATCAGAGCAGCCTTTAAAAGGCCTTCTCCTGTCTAACTTTGGAGTCTCAGCATTCCATCTCTTCTTCCTGCAGTCACATAAGGGGCTGTTACCTATCTCCAGAACAACAGTTTACATGTGTTAAGACCTCATTATATGGTTGCTGGAGGAAAACATGAACCAATAACTTGCAGGCTTGAGTTACAAAGAACATACATTTAAACAAACTGAATTCTGGATCTAACAGTTCTTTCATTCAGTTACCAAAATATTTATTGAAGTACAGTACCAGGCATGTGGGGGTGGTTGGCTTAAAAGAAGTATCCATAAATAGCTCACAGCTTAGTATATAAAATCAGATATGTAAATAAGTAATCTGTAATTAGACTAATTACAGTCAGATTATTCCTATTTTATAATATCTAAAGAAAATTGTAAAAGAAATAAAATCCTTCCTCAGAATTGACAGAACTAATGGTCTTAAAATAAAAGTACATGGGATGAGGCTAGGTGCCATGGCTCACGCCTGTAATCTCAGCACTTTGGGAGGCCGAGGCAGGCAGGTGGATTCCCTGAGGTCAGGAGTTCAAGACCAGTCTGGCCAACATGGTGAAACCGTGTCTCTACTGAAAATACAAAAATTGGCCAGGTGTGGTGATGGGCGCCTGTAATCCTAGATACTCAGGAGGCTAAGGCAGGTGAATTACTTGAACCTGTGAGGCAGAGGGTGCAGTGAGCTGAGATCATGCCATTGCACTCCAGCCTGAGTGACAGAGGGAGACTCTGTCTCAAAAAAAAAAAAAGCGCATGGATAAATAAATGAGCAAATGAACAAGCAGATGGATAAATGAGAAACCAAATATCAAACAAGTAAATTTTTTCTGGGGGGTCTTAGGCAAGGTAGTACATCATGTAAATGAGAGCCTCATTATTCTACTACATCTCCTTTCTTTTCATCTTCCTTAAATGTCATTCTCACTATAAATGCTAATTGGTTTAGCATATATAACAAATTAATCTGGGTGGTAGAATAATGCTACAACACAATCCATGCTGAAAAATCTTTGCTTCTCAGTTTGGCAGATAATGAAGCCACTAAACAGACGTAGCCCACCAGTATGTAGACAGACCAGGACTGACACTAGGCCAAAAGATACCATGTAGCCTCTCCAGATGTTTACAGCCAGTGTGCATCTGACTGGTCAGTGCTTGTGCCTCATCAGTGGTTAAGTTGTTTTAATGTCACCCTTGATCAGTACATTCTCTCAATTTTAGAGCAGCAGGCAGGGATCCTAAGAAGAGATTTCATAACTATATTACGTTCATTCTCCCTTTAAAAGTATAAAAATTCCAATTACCAATTGACGTAGCAGGAAGTATCCACCTGGTTAGACTGACTTTGCCTCTGCATAATACCTTGTTAATCCATCATAATGATTTATTCATATTGCTGCTGCACTGAGATGTCAGATGCTACAACTACGATTATCACCATTCCTCATAAAGCGGAGTCTTACAGAGCTGGCTTTGAACCCAACCTCTATCAGGTACTGTCTACGAGATGTTCAACCTCTTCTAGGCTGAAGTACCTGAGACTTTAACCAAATGCAATTGAGGAAAATAATATTTACCTTAGAGGTTTGTTGTGAGCATTGATAAGGAGATGATATATCTATACAGACTAGAATATACTAGGTGCTTAATGAATCCTAGCTTCTCCTTTTAGCCAAATCTGATACAAACATATTGATCAAGTTCTTTCCCTTCCTTCCTCTCACCATGTGATGCCTGCTCCCCTTCACCTTCCACCACAACTTTTTCTTCTCTTTTTGCTTAATTTTCTTTAACTCCCTCCACCTTATCAGCAATTTACTTTTTCACTTACCAAAAGTTACTAAGAGCATGAGCTTACCACTGCCTCTCCCAAAATATCTCCTACAAATCTCTGGAATCCATAGTGAAAAGTAGAAACTATGATTCCAAATTTGCCTTTACCCTAAACACATTGTTTTACCTTTGTTTTAAAGTGGCTTTTCCCTCCTCATCTCTGATAATTTTCCAGCATTAAGAGCATTGGCTTTTGAGTCAAGCAATCCTGGATTCCAAATCCAATTCTGTTGCTTATGTAGTCAAATTACTTACCTGGTTGACTTATTAAATTTCTGTGACTCTCACTGTCCTAAAAACTAGAACATGTATGGCAATGGGCACAATGCCTAGCACATAATAGTGCTCAAATATATCATATTTAATTGTTCTCAGCACTGGCATTGCTAACCAAAACTACCTTCTCAGTCAACAATTAGTCTCAAAGATACAATCCAAATCATGTTCCATTAGCATGTGCCCTGTTCTGTATTTATTCACTCAACTAATCATCTCCTGAATGCTGTATATGTTCTAGGCATAAAATAAAAACATTTGTACAGCACTTTCAAAGATAACTAAACCAAAGTTTCAGACTTAAAGGAACTCAGTGTCTAGTGGGAAGGCAGACATGTAAACAAATAATTACATGGCAGTATACTAAGTGCTAAAAATAGATGCATGTACAAGGTGCCAGGGAAGCACCATAGAGAGAGATCAGGCAAAGCTTCCTTGAAGAGATGACTATGCCAGAGTTGAGTCTGGGAGGATAAGCAGGGCTTCACTGAGCACACAAGGGAAAGATGGACATTCTGGGAGAGACAGGGGCAGGCAACAGTGGAAAGTCCATGATGCCTGCTGAAAACACCAAGTACAAGAATTGAGTTGGGTTGGAGAGTGCTGCCGCAAAGAACTAGTGAAAAAATGCGGCAGGTAGGAGGGAGCCAAACCACAAAAGGCCTCAAGTGATGTGTCAAAGAGTATGGACTTTATTCATTAAGGAATGGCAAGCCATTGATGTTTTTTTGTTTTGGGGGGGTTTTTTTTGAGGCAGGGTCTCAGTTTGTCACCCAGGCTGGAGTGCAGTGGCACGATCTCAACTCACTGCAGCCTCAACCTCCTGGGCTCAAGTGATCCTCCCACCTCAGCCCCCCAAGTAGCTGGGACTACGGGCATGCACCACCATGCCCAGCTAATTTTTTTGTATTGTTAGCAGAGACGGGGTTTCACCATGTTGGCTAGGCTGGTCTCTAACTCCTGAGCTCAAACAATCCACCCACTTCAGCCTCCCAAAGTGCTAGGATTACAGATGTAAGCCACTGTGCCCAGCCTCTATTGATATATTTCCAAGTCAAAGAATAACATGTTTATAATGGCAGAGGAGGAATCGGGTTGGAAGGACTGTTACTGGAAGTGGTGATACTGAATGGACAGAAGTAGTAAGGAAAACGTCAGGCATGGCTCTAGAGTTTCTAGTTTAAATGATGCACCATAGTTCCTAACACAAATGATGCAAGTAACAGAGCAGAACTCTGGGTACAGATAATGAATGTTTTGCATTTCATACCTCCATTGAGGAGGAGATGTTCAATAGGACACCAGGGATAACATGTCTAGCGTGCAGGAGAGAGAAATGAATTACAGATACAGGTTTAGGGTAGATTTTGGAGAATAATAATTTTTTAAAACCAAAGAACATGCTTTTTTTTTGTTTTTTTTTTTTTTTTGAGATGGAGTTTCGCTCTGTTGCCCAGGCTGGAGTGCAGTGGCATGGCGCGATCTTGGCTCGCTGCAATCTCTGCCTCCCGGATTCAAGCGATTCTCCTGCCTCAGCCTCCTGAGTAGCTGGGACTACAGGTGTGGGCCACCACACCCAGTTAATTTTTTTTTTTTTTTTTTTTTTTTTTTTTTTTTAGTAGAGACGGAGTTTCACCATGTTAGCCAGGATGGTCTCGATCTCCTGACCTCATGATCCACCTGCCTCAGCCTCCCAAAGTGATGGGATTACAGGCGTGAGCCACCATGTCTGGCCAAGAACATGCTTTTTAAAAGAAATATAATTCATTCAGACTTCTCTCCCAACTTCAAGTGAAAAGATTACAAATTAAAAACCTTAAATTACTATCTATTGCATAGATATTAAAATCTAACATTAAAAAATATGGAAAGATGTCAATACATTTAATGAAAACAAAAAACTTTAATAAAGATAAGTATTGTATATTTATTTGTCTATTACTTTGCTTAAAGTAAGTAGTCTGCTTGCTAATATAAGGAAATTTTCCTTACCTATAAGAGTAATGTATTTCCAAAATAATGTATTTCCAAAATAATGTTTTCATGGCCAAAAAAAAGCATAAAGCTTGCTTCATCTTCTGAATAAACAAGTGTGTTTAATTTCCTGAGTAAACATTAGTCATAGTTGACACTGAACAGAGTCCAAATTCAAGGAAGGAGTTAAGAAATTTCTAAAACCCCAAGAGCAATATACCTCACCCAGAGAATCTAGTGAAGACTAGATTATAAAGGACTAAAAGTCAATGTCATACCAAAATTTTAAATAACATCATGCATCCCTCTATTTAATAAATTATTTCAAAATCAGGTCACAATTGACAGACACACTATCTTGGGCAGACGGGAGAGAGTAGATAAGCAGGGAAAATTTCCTTTTCTCTACTGAAGCATGTCCACCAACTGTCATATCTGGAAAACAGCCAAAATGAGCACTTTATTTGCAAAAAGAACAGGAGATTTATAATGTGAGCAAAATGTGTGCTATATAAACGCAGAATATAGAGAATTATTTTAAGATTCATATTTCTGTATGTTTAGAAATAATGTTTCAAAGACGTAGATTAAAAGCACAAGTTCATCTATATAAAAAGCTCTAAAAGCCAAAGGTGGCAACGCTTAAATCCCTATAGATAAGCTTTACCCTTTTCTTCTGGGCTGTGACCATCTATGCGAGGTAAGGTTTCCTTATAAACTTCTAAGACAGATAATCTGGCCTCATAGGTATCTAACTGAATTAGCCACATAAATTACTCTGAGAAAACCACAGCCAAATCATGTCTCTTTCTCTTAACCTTCCTTTCCTTCTGCTCCCTAACCCTCTGTTTTCTCTTTAGTCACAGAGCATTTTCTAGTTTCCTGGCCACGGGGTTTACCAGCCAAAGCTGACACAGCTGAGTTGAGGAGGGAAAGCAGCTGAACTATAAAGGAAGGAAATCAGAGTGAAAAGAGCAGGGAGTCTGGAAATGCTAACTAGAGGGGAAATAAGAAAACCCTGGACTGTGTCTGAATCTGTAGAAACTTGCAACTCTAGATTAATGTCCTCAATTCAGGTGTTGGCCCTTAGTCAACTAAGGGTCTGCGAAAGTTTTCCAAATGGGTTCCTCGCTAATCTAAAATAAATGCATATTAAAAATAGTAATAATGGCAGAGTCTGGATAACATTTATAGCCAATAACCAGGGAAAAGGAAGGGTAGGCATTCATTTTGAGTGACTTTACTATTGGAAACTCCCGGACAGTTACGGCATTGCTATTAACACCACTGTCACTTTGGATAAGGTGTCCAACTGCATCACACAGTATTTTGGTTCTTTAAAGAAGTGAGGGGCTGGGCATGATGGCTCACACCTGTAATCCCAGCACTTCGAGAGGCCAAGGCGGACGGATCATCTGAGGTCAAGAATTCAAGACCAGCCCAGCCAACATGGTGAAACTCCATCTCTACTAAAAATACCAAAAATTAGCCAGGCGTGGTGACAGGCGCCTGTAGTCTCAGCTACTCGGGAGGCTGAGGCAGGAGAATCATTTGAACCCAGGAGGCAGAGGTTGCAGTGAGCCCAGATTATGCCACTGCACTCCAGCCTGGGCAGCAGAGTGAGACTCCTTCTCAAAAAAAACAAAACAAAACAAAACAAAACAAATGAAGTAAGAGAATTTAAACAGAAAGGAACTGGGAAAGGTAAGGTGAAGAAAGACTTCTGGTTTGAGTGTATTCTCTTAAAAAGTTCACAAAATCGCTGAGGTAATAAACATTTTTCCACATGCCTCTTTTCTGAGATTTTTTCCACTTTCTTCCCCAGCCATGAGGTGAGGCTCAAGGAGACTCAGCAGCCCCTAGTTTATGCTACAAGATCCTATCTCCCTGCCTTCCCCTCATCCTCACTGCCTTGATTCCTGGTCTTTTCAAGGCCTGGCAGTTCAACATTTCCTTGATTCTATGAGAGACTTCTATAGTCATAAATTCCCATTCCCCTCTAAAGAAAAAGCAAGCAAGACCTCCAAGGAAGGATATATTAAACATGGATCTTGTACCCTTTTCTGCAACTCCTTTCATCAGAGAGATGATGATAATACTACAGATTAGATTGCTGAGAAAATAGGTATCTATCCATCCCAGGAGTCAAGAGTTTTGGAGGGATTTTTAAAGGTAATCCAGGAACAAATAGGATAGGTACTCTGCATGTTCCCTTGTTCTGCTGATGAATGTCACGAAATACAAAGTTTAAGAAGCATTTCTATGGACACCCAAGGACACCATAAAAATAGAAAGCCACGGTACAAATACTTTGAAATACTGTGAAAAGGTCCTACGTTATCAGAGGTATTGATAAGAAAACAAGATGTTAAGAAAAGAGTAGAAATCATGATCTCTTTAGATCCCTAGATGTTTTCTTGTGTATTAAGTATGACATTTTTTAAATCCAGGCTGGTTTAGTTATTTTTTTTTTTTTTATTTTACTTTAAGTTCCAGGATATGTGTGCAGAACGTGCAGGTTTGTTACATAGGTATACATATGCCATGGTGGTTTGCTGCACCCACTGACCCATCCTCTAAGTTCTCTTCCCTCACCCTCCCACCCACATCAGGCCCTGGTGTGTGTTGTTCCCCTCCCTGTGTCCATGTGTTCTCATTGTTCAACTCCCACTTATAAGTGAGAACATGCAGTGTTTGGTTTTCTGTTCCTGTATTAGTTTGCTGAGGATGATGGCTTCCAGCTTCATCCATGTCCCGCAAAGGACATGATCTCATTCCTTTTTATTTTATGGCTGTATAGTATTCCATGGTGCATACGTACCACATTTTCTTTATCCAGTCTATCACTGATGGGCATTTGGGTTGGTTCCATGACTTTGAGATTGTAAATAGTGCTGCAATAACATACGTGTGCATGTGCCTTTATAGAATGATTTATATTCCTTTGGGTATATACCCAGTAATGGTATTGCTGGGTCAATAGGTATTTCTGGTTCTAGATCCTTGAGGAATCACCATATTGTCTTCAACAATGATTTAACTAATTTATATGCCCCCCAACAGTGCAAAAGCTTCCTATTTCTCCACAGTCTTGCCAGCATCTATTGTCTCTTGACTTTTTAATAATCACCATTCTGACTGGCATGAGATGGTATTTCATTGTGGTTTTGATTTGCATTTCTCTAATGATCAGTGATGTTGAGCTTTCTTACACGTTTCTGGGCCACATAAATGTCTTCTTTTGAGAAGCGTCTGTTCATATCCTTTGCCCACTTTCTTTTATTTATTTATTTATTTATTTATTTATTTATTATACTTTAGGTTTTAGGGTACATGTGCGCAATGTGCAGGTTAGTTACATATGTATACATGTGCCATGCTGGTGCGCTGCACCCACTAACTCGTCATCTAGCATTAGGTATATCTCCCAGTGCTATCCCTCCCCCCTCCCCCTACCCCACAACAGTCCCCAGAGTGTGATGTTCCCCTTCCTGTGTCCATGTGTTCTCATTGTTCAATTCCCACCTATGAGTGAGAATATGTGGCGTTTGGTTTTTGTTCTTGCCATAGTTTACCGAGAATGATGATTTCCAATTTCATCCATGTCCTTACAAAGGACATGAACTCATCATTTTTTATGGCTGCATAGTATTCCATGATGTATATGTGCCACATTTTCTTAATCCAGTCTATCATTGTTGGACATTTGGATTGGTTCCAAGTCTTTGCTATTGTGAATAATGCCGTAATAAACATACATGTGCATGTGTCTTTATAGCAGCATGATTTATAATCCTTTGAGTATATACCCAGTAATGGCACGGTTGGGTCAAATGGTATTTCTAGTTCTAGATCCCCGAGGAATCGCCACACTGACTTCCACAATGGTTGAACTAGTTTACAGTCCCACCAACAGTGTAAAAGTGTTCCTATTTCTCCACATCCTCTCCAGCACCTGTTGTTTCCTGACTTTTTAATGATTGCCATTCTAACTGGTGTGAGATGGTATCTCATTGTGGTTTTGGTTCGCATTTCTCTGACGGGCAGTGATGGTGAGCATTTTTTCATGGGACACTTTAACACCCCACTGTCAACATTAGACAGATCAACGAGACAGAAAGTCAACAAGGATACCCAGGAATTGAACTCAGCTCTGCACCAAGTGGACCTAATAGACATCTACAGAACTCTCCACCCCAAATCAACAGAATATACATTTTTTTCAGCATCACACCACACCTATTCCAAAATTGACCACATACTTGGAAGTAAAGCTCTCCTCAGCAAATGTAAAAGAACAGAAATTATAACAAACTATCTCTCAGATCACAGTGCAATCAAGCTAGAACTCAGGATTAAGAATCTCACTCAAAACCACTCAACTACATGGAAACTGAACAACCTGCTCCTGAATGACTACTGGGTACATAACGAAATGAAGGCAGAAATAAAGATGTTCTTTGAAACCAACGAGAACAAAGACACAACATACCAGAATCTGTGGGACGCATTCAAAGCAGCGTGTAGAGGTAAATTTCTAGCACTAAATGCCCACAAGAGAAAGCAGGAAAGATCCAAAATTGACACCCTAACATCACAATTAAAAGAACTAGAAAAGCAAGAGCAAACACATTCAAAAGCTAGCAGAAGGCAAGAAATAACTAAAATCAGAGCAGAACTGAAGGAAATACAGACACAAAAAACCCTCCAAAAAATTAATGAATCCAGGAGCTGGTTTTTTGAAAGGATCAACAAAATTGATAGACCGCTAGCAAGACTAATAAAGAAGAAAAGAGAGAAGAATCAAATAGACGCAATAAAAAATGATAAAGGGGATATCACCACCGATCCCACAGAAATACAAACTACCATCAGAGAATACTACAAACACCTCTATGCAAATAAACTAGAAAATCTAGAAGAAATGGATAAATTCCTCGACACATACACCACTCTCCCAAGACTAAACCAGGAAGAAGTTGAATCTCTGAATAGACCAATAACAGGAGCTGAAATTGTGGCAATAATCAATAGCTTACCAACCAAAAAGAGTCCAGGACCAGATGGATTCACAGCCGAATTCTACCAGAGGTACAAGGAGGAACTGGTACCATTCCTTCTGAAACTATTCCAATCAATAGAAAAAGACGGACTCCTCCCTAACTCATTTTATGAGGCCAGCGTCATCCTGATACCAAAGCCGGGCAGAGACACAACCAAAAAAGAGAATTTTAGACCAATATCCTTGATGAACATTGATGCAAAAATCCTCAATAAAATACTGGCAAATCAAATCCAGCAGCACATCAAAAAGCTTATCCACCATGATCAAGTGGGCTTCATCCCTGGGATGCAAGGCTGGTTCAATATACACAAATCAATAAATGTAATCCTTTGCCCACTTTCTGATGGGGTTTTTTCTTGTAAATTTGTATAAGTTCCTTGTAAATTCTGGCTATTAGACCTTTGTCAGATGCGTAGATCGCAAAAATTTTCTCCCATTCTGTAGGCTGCCTGTTCACTCCGACGATAGTTTCTTTCATTGTGCAGAAGCTCTTTAGTTTAATTAGATCCCATCTGTCAAGAGTTCTCTTCTTAAGGTAGTAAAACTAAAATTCAGATCATCTTTCCATTGAGTTTGTTTTCCCAAACCTAGGGAAGGAGAGCAGGAACTGGTGATAGTGCCTGCTGTTTATTTTTTCTTAAATGTGGCATGCAAAGCTGAATGATCTTTTAAAGTACGGAATGTAACTGCAATGAATTATTTCTGCAATACTTCCAACTATTTTTCCCATTTCTTTGCAAATAGTGATAGTATTTTTTTGGCTATAGCAAATGTTTACTAAAGAGCTTCCTAGACGTTTCTTCGCTTAGATTTATTTCTAGGAATTATAGTTTTCTGATAGTAACTTAAAGTTTGGGAAATCACCAGTACGAATTACTTACTGTCCTGGTTCATTTGAAGCAGTAATCATTTTTATAAGACCTGTGCAGATGTGTCATATTTTAAAATATACTTGTGTCAATTTCCAGACATATTTTATGACATTTTAAAAATCATAGTGGGAATATCATATAACAAGAAAAACCTACTTGCTGAAATCCTTATCTCTATCAAATTCTGCAAACTCAACTTCTTTAGTGAATGACAGTTAATATCTCAGTTCTTTTATAACTCTTTTTCAGCATTATCATCATCTTACTAAAATTCTTGAGAATGCACTTTGCTGACAATTATGATAAAGACCTTCAGTTAAACAGCAAAAAAAATATAAAGATTTTCTGTCTCTCATTCTGGAGGCCTACTACTACATGTCCACAACAATATACATGAAATAAAAGCCCATTAAAGAAAGCAAAGTGCTGACCAGCCTATCAAATTATCATCATCTCTCCTCCAAAGTGCAAGGAGAAACAGTATCCACGAGAACTGCCACACAGTGCTCATGCTTTGGTCATAATCTGATGTTACCTAAAATTATTAATTGCCCAATTTTCTTCCAATACAAGGTACAGCCAATGCTGACTTTGCAAGAGATATTACGATTATCATCACCGTAGATAAAAAGAAGAGCATTATGTTACTCTCCTCCTCCACTTTCTCTTCCACTCCCTATTCCTCTTTTCCTTCCTTCTCATTTCCCTTCTCTTCCTGAAAAATTCAGTTCCTACGCTATTAAGTAACACACAGAAAGGTAGGTGTACACGTCAGAGGAAAGATGGAAGGCACAGTGGAATGGTAGGAGGTGTGTCCATATTGGGGGAGGCCTAGTGTGGGGTACCATAGCCTAAGTGAGAGGGCATCCCCTCTAGCATGATATGAGAGGGTTAGAACCCATGCAGGGTGAAGAGGGTGCCCATGTGGTGATGGCAGAGGGGAACACCCCAGCATGGGATGTCAGTATCCAAACAGAATGAGAGGGTATCCATCTGCAAGGGTGACCTAGTGCAGGGGGATTAGAGCCCAAGCAGGATGAAAAGATTATTCCCCTGTAGGTTCAGACCAGCACAGAGAGTCAGATCTGAAAAGGGTGAAGAGGTGTCTCTGCAGAAGAACAGCCTAGTGTGGGGTGACAGAGCCTAAGAGGGAAAAGGAGGACATTAACAGAAGGGAGGGGATGATAGTGGAGAGGAGATTGATAGCATATAAGATGACTTATCAAATAAGCGTATATACAAAGATAACAGAAGCCAGACTAGAGAAGGATGAAGGAAGTTACAATAAACTCATATTTTTAATAACTATAGAGATGTAAATATGTGTACACAGTGATGTGAATATATTCACTCCCTGGCTGAGAGGATCTGGGAGATATGACACTCCAAAAGCCATGAGCATAACAAATACCCAAATCTTAGCTTCTAATGGCCCACTTTCCAATAAAAGGAACCAGGCCACTCGGAGAAAAGGTTGATTCCAGGGCTAAGGCAGGAAAAGATGAGTCCTGGAACATTTTATGATGCCAAAAGCAAGGAAATGCTCAAGGAATGGCTCAAAAAAAAAAGTCAGCCTAAAAGGGATCCTACTAAGTCTGAGATAATTTAAGCATCAAATTAATAATGACAGCAATGCATTATAACCTAGGCAATAAAATAGCAAACCATGAGTCCACACTGATATAAATAAATGAATAAAAGAAAGTTTGATGAGGAATGGGATATCTGCATAAATGTACCTCCACACAAAATAGTTATTAAAGGGGGAAAAAGGTAATTATATATATAGAAGTTTGACAACCACCATCATAAGCAAGTGATTAAAATGAATATTATCAGCAATGGGACAGATCAAATCCCATGCCACCTGATAGGATACAATGAAAAGAACAGAGCATCCCTCTGTGGCATTCCCACCAAAGGTGCACAAGCTGGGCCAGGCACGGTGGCTCACGCCCATAATCCCAGCACTTTGGGAGGCCGAGGAGGGCAGATCACTTGAGGTCAGGAGTTTGAGACCAGCCTGGTCAACATGGCAAAATCCCATCTCTACTAAAAATACAAAAATTAGGCGCATATTTGTAGTCCCAGCTACTCAGGAGGCTGAGGCACAAGAATCGCATGAACCCAGGAGGCAGAGGTTGCAGTGAGCCAAAATTGCGCCACTGCACTCCAGTCTGGGCAACAAAGTGAGACTGCATCTCCAAAAACAACCAAACATCAACAACAAAAAAAGTGCATAACCTGAATGTAATAATAAGAAAACAGCAGGTAAACCCAAAGTGAGGGACACCTTATAAAATAACTGGCTTATTGTCTTTGTGTCAAGATCACAAAAGTCAAAGAAAGACTGAGAAATTATTCACACTCAAGAAGATTAAGGAGGTGTGACAACTAAATGCAGTACCTGATTTTGAACTGGATCCCAATAAAGACATTATTGGGACAGTTGGCAAAACTTGAATGGGATCTGAGAAATAAATGGTTGTAATGTGACAAAGTTAATTTTCTGATTTTAGTGACTGTATTGTGGTTATGTCGAAGAATGTCCTGGTCTGTAGGAAATACAAACTAAAGTATTCCGGGGTGATTAGGTTGACAACTTACTTACAAATGGTTGTCCCTTTAAAAAAAGGGTTATTTAAACTGTATTTCCAGATTTTCCATAATATGTGATTATTTCAAAATAAATTTTAATTTTAAAAATAAAAATATCTGACAGTATGTAGTTCTACCTCCAAACATTAAAGAATTACCTGAACCTGACTCATGGTCAGATTTAGATCTGATGTATAATGGGAGATGAGAGCCAAATGCTGACACTAGACTGCTCAAAAGAAAAAGCTAAATTTGTGAGTTTTTGTGCCCTAGTAAAATTAGATACTACTGTACAGTTAGCTATTATCTCATGTAAATGATTTTTGTAAGGGCCAAGAGAGAAGAGTCTATTTTCCAGCCTCCAAAGCACCATCACTATACTAAATGCATGGTGTACACCTCAAAATATTTGCACACCATAAAAATATGTCTCAAAATATTTTAATGCTTTTAAAAAGGAGAAAATAGTAATGACAGGCTTACTAGGAACCCATTAATCTCATGGATTACAGCACAGCACATACAACTTCCGTGGAACACAATTTTTTTCTGTTCAAATTATCTTTGTGAGGAATGTACAAGATAGAAAACAAATACTAAATCTTTGGTGACCAGTACCACTCCTAAAAGCAAGAGGAAAAAAACAGTCCTCTGCCTCTGGGATCAGAGGAAGATTGGCCAAGTAGTATCACTCCCTATGGCCTGTCTTGGTGCCTATAGTTACACCATTAAAGATTTAGGTTAAGACAGTGTAGATAAACAAATGACTTATTATAATGCAAATATTGCAGAGTTCCCCATTCCATAAAAGATACTCATGAAATATATAATTATGATTTATAATTATGAATAATTTATTGAATATCTAAATTATTTATTGCATAGATATTAATGCTTAGTAATAAAAATAAGCATTTTATTTCCTCCTGTGTAACAGGCACTGTGATAGATATTTTATATAAATTATCTTTAACCATTCCAACTCTACAAGATAGATGTTATCACCTCCACTTTATAAATAAGGAAACTGAAGCCCAAAGAAGTTAAATCACCTGCATAACGCCAAATGTCCTTTCAATGGCAGAGTCTGCATTCAAACTCAAGACTCAGAATTTTTCCATTACAGTTTTCTTTTTTCTTTTCTTAGAGATTGGGTCTTGCTCTGTTACCCAGGCTGGAGTGCAGTGGTGTAATCATAGTTCACAGCAGCCTCAAACTCCTGGGCTCAAGCAATCCTCCCGCCTCAGCCTCCCAAGTCACAGGGATTACAAGTACAAGTCACTCCATTACATTCTGCTTCTTCTTTCACTATGTAATTTACTATTCTGAAAAATAGAACCGGGCGCAGTGGCTCACGCCTGTAATCCCAGCACTTTTGGGAGGCTGAGGCGGGCGGATCACAAGGTCAGGAGATCGAGAACATCTTGGCCAACATGGTGAAACGCCGTCTCTACTAAAAATACAAAAATTAGCTGGGCATGGTGGTGGGTGCCTGTAGTCCCAGCTACTCTGGAGGCTGAGGCAGGAGAATCTCTTGAACCCAGGAGGCGGAGGTTGCAGTGAGCCGAGATCACACCACTGCACTCCAGCCTGGGTGACAAGGGCGAAACTCTGTCCCAAAAAAAAAGAAAAAGAAAAAGAAAAAAGAAAAATGGAGATCTATGGTATAAGGGAATAAAATGCCACATAGGAAAGCTTCTTATTGGTACAGGATAAAACTAAATTATGAGACTTCTGAGTTTTGGGTAGAAGAAACCAAAGAATGCCTTAGAACCATGAAAGGAAGAAAGGCTAAGCAAAGGGACATAAGGGCACAGGAAGACGGGGTGAGAAAGGTCTAAGGACAAACTGCCTGGTTCCCCAGTTTTTCTACACGGCCTAACACTAGAGTTGACAAAAGTCCCTGAATTAATAATGAGCTCAGTTAAAAACGACAGGCTCAGATTTATTGGCCTGAAAAAGATGGATCATAAATGAGGGCTGCGGGCCGGGAGTGGTGGCTGACGCCTGTAATCCCAGCACTTTGGGAGGCCAAGACGGACGGATCACGAGGTCAGGAAAACGAGACCATCCTGGCTAACACGGTGAAACCCTGTCTCTACTAAAAATACAAAAAAAATTAGCCGGGCCTGGTGGCGGGCACCTGTAGTCCCAGCTACTGAGGAGACTGAGGCAGGAGAATGGCATGAACCCGGGAGGCGGAGCTTGCAGTGAGCCAAGATCATGCCACTGCACTCCAGCCTGGGCAAAAGAGCGAGCCTCTGTCTCAATAAATAAATAAATAAATAAATAAATAAATAAAGGCTGTGGTGAACACTGTACTTTCCTTCTTTGTGTGAAAGGAATGAGGACAAATAAATCCCACGTACATGGTTTAGATGTTTGTCCCCTCCAAATCTCATACTGAAATGTGGTTCCCAGTGTTGGAGGTGGGGTCTGGTGGGAGGTGCTTGGATCATGCGAGTGGATCCCTCATGAACAGCTTAACAGCATCCCCTTGGTGATGAGTGAGTTCTCCGAATTTACACGAAATCTGGTTGTTTAAAAGTGTGTGGCACCTCCCCGCTCTCTCTCTTGCTCCCGGTCTCACCATTTTATACACCGGCTCCCCTTTGCTTTCTGCCATGACTGGAAGCTTCCTGAGGCCTCACCTGAAGCAGATGCCGCACCATCCTTCCAGTACAGTCTGCAGAACCCTGAGTCAATTAAGCCTCTTTTCTTTATAAATTATCCAGCCTCAGGTATTTCTTTATAGCAACACAAGAACTGACACACTCGCCCATCTGGAAACATGGGATGGACAAGTTATTAAAATACCTTTGAAGACAACAGAAGTTAGACAATATCAAGCACCTAAAAATTTGGGGGTAAAAAATTCCACACTGGGTTTTTGTGGGGGTTGTGTTGGTTCAGATTTTTTCTTTTTGCACAGGCTGGAATACAGTGGCATGATCATAGCTCACTGTTGAACTCCTGGGCTCAAGCAATGCTTCTACCTCATCCCCCTGAGTAGCTAGGACTATAGGTATGCACTGTCACACCCAGCTATTTTTATTTTTTTTTATTTTCTGTAGAAACAGGGTCTTATTA